>NC_141185.1:53867500-58672500 GCF_055505025.1 Bos grunniens | reverse complement strand
CTTGCCTGGAGAATCCCATGGACAAAGGAGCCTGGCAGGCTCCTTTGGGGTTGCAAAGAGTCAGACACAACTGAGCGACTAACACAAACACACACACGCGTGTATATATATATATATATACACATAAACACACACAAATTGTCATCTGAGATCTCCTAGTATGGATAATTTTTGCCTGTGTGAACAGGGCTGAAATTTGCTTTCTCTAATTAAACTCTCATGAGACTCAAGCTGTTTTGGAGTTGATCTTAATCAGAGAAACCTCCTCCTTCTCCTCCTCCTGTTCCTCCTCCCCTTCTAGTTTGTCGAGAGCTTCCCAGAACCCTGCTCCAAATCTCAGAAATGTCAGCAGCCTGTTTCAAACCACGTGGAGGGGGTGGGGAGCCAGACAGCAATAAGAAGTGATGAGAAGTGAGGGCTTCTCTGGCCCCTTGTGGATCGATCACGTGGTTCCCCAGAGCTCTTTTTAAAGAAAGGAATTAAATTGACATAGTTATGACCCCGTTGACGTGCTTTGCAATAAGAAAAGCCATCGAGTATATTAATATTTGTTTTGGACTACTCTTTTTTAAAGAAAGTGTTGGCCTATCACAGTGAAACAAATGAAACAATAGCCAGTCTGCTCCTTCAGAAATACTGGTGATTGTTGACGTCACTATAGACCTAGCATTATTTCCTGAAAAAAAATCTTGACTTCATGCATTTGAATTGCAGTCCATACACCTTCACAAACCAGGTACTGAACCTGTAGAGGCAGTCTGAGAAGAGAGGGGTGACCAAGGGCGATCCAGAGACACAGCCTGGTAGCAGAACAACTCTGGAAAAACGTGTAGCTGTGCCTAGAAATCAAATATGGGTAAGGAGAAAACCTCTCTCTTTGTCCGAAGGACTGATCACATGTTGACGGCTGGAATTTACATGGCTCCTCATTCAATAAACTGGCGCCTTCCCTGCATTCCAACATCGGCAGGACAATGGCGGCACAGGCGCGAACTGACACATTACACACAGCTGCCCCGTCCACTCTCCGTGGACCCCTCCTCCTCCTCTGTAGCCTTCTCCACCTCCCTCCAACATGAGCTTTCACTTCTGCAAGACCTAAACATACATGCGCGTTGGATGGTTGCTCCATTCCGAGGGCTTGATTTCACGTGCTTGCATATGCTCCACCTGCATGCAGAATATGAACCCTCCACGAAAGATTAAAAAAATAAATACATAAAGAAAACAAAGCCAGGACAGGATGAAAACCCAAACAAATCCCTTCTACTTCGTCGTCAGCTCCAAAAGAACCGGGCATGATCAACATTTCCCATGTCAAAAATCGTGTCGACATCACAACATCCCCTTTTTATGCTGGGGATACATGCCTTACTTTATGAACTGGAACCCTAAGGAAATGTGACCTGTGAAGTAACCAGCGCTGTAATTAGTGAGAACTTCTTCGGTTACCTTTTGTTCAAAAATAGTCCTCTGAGAAGTAAGGTAAACTTCCACAACATCTGACAATAGGGAATGCTTTCTCTTCCTTCAACTATTTTGAGGATAACATACACTTCTTGGCTAAAAGCTTCCATTGAGATGTTGCAGAATTTTTCCAGGAGGAATCTGGTAGTGGGAACAATAGCAGTTTATAGTGGCAGTGTATACAGCAAAATGCATGAAAGGTATATGAAACGATTATCTGGCTTGCAGAACAATCCATTCAGTATAGTTTTCCTATGAAAATATACACTTTACTGATTATGAGGAAACTCATCAGTACTTCCCACCCTATAGAATGTTCTTAAAAATATGGGAAACATTGGAACGGGAAGGCTTTATTGTATTATGAAGTAGTCATTAAACTTTAATCTCTACCACTAGGGGGCAGAATGAAGTTCTTTTCTAAAGGGACGACTAGGCAATCAACCATCACATCATTGTAGCATTGAAGGCACTTCAAAAAGACTCAGATGTTTAACTATTGTGCTAGTGATCATACATTCATATTGGGCTGCGGGCCAAAAGAGAGAAGAAAAAAAAAAAAAGCCAGAGATTTGCAGCTGAAAAGCTATAAAGTGGTGAATTTTACCTTAGAGCAAAAAACGTCTTCAGTGACAAATTTCAAAGGCCATATGTATGCGATTTTCATGAAAAGCAGACGACCCTAAATTTCTTTGTTTAACTGGAAGCGATCTTCCTCTCAGAACAAGCAGGTTCTTTACTGCAGTTTCCCTTGTTTATTGTGCTGTTACAAATTTCACTTTCCTTTCTAGTGCTACAATCAGGATTCTAGAAATGCTGTTTAGTGCCAATGGGTGTTTCATTAACACTGCCACCTCCAGCATCTTCAAGGTATCACCTCAGGCACAACATTACTGATGGAGAACGTTTAGTCTTCTGATAAAATAGGGTGTTTTTTGTTTTTTTTTTTCCTTTTAAATGAAACCCTCCAACCCAACCTTTATTCTATGGTAAAAGCTCTGTGTTCCCATTAGACTTTGCCAATACAGGACATTATGATTCCCCTCCCACCGACCCATGTGGTTTAAATACTGAAAGGGATGAATCATTCGGATCCTGAACATTATTACTCATGAAAATAGAACTTCAATACCTAGGACCTGTTCAGAGCATTTGCTTTTCAGGCCTGAGAGCCAGATATTTGGAAGACACTCGCATATTATACACCAAAACATAATCCATGGCAGGCTTTCTAAGTCAATCAACTCAAGGGATAGATTTGGGGTGATGGACGAGGTCCACCCATCAGCTAGACATTCAGAGAGTCTGCAGATTCCAATTCCAACACCTTTTGTTTCAAAAAAAAAAAAAAAAAAGCTGATGTAGTTTGATTCCTATTTTCACTAAATTGCGGTCCCAGGAAAGTTGGCAAAGTCCCAAGTGAAGTGTTGGCTTTGGCATTTCCCATTCCCCCACCTTCTTTCCAAAGCACAAGACACTTTTGTAAATAGAGATAGTGCCGAAAAGAATCACATCTTCCCTTTTACATCAGGAGTGTTACTTGATACGTATCAATATTTCCTGTCAGCTCCAACAAAGCAAAATCTTGGGCCTTCTGGTCTCCTTAGATGGCTAAATATCGTTTGCTTAAGTCAGCGCGTTCCAAACCTTTTATGTGGCCTGACAGTTGATTGGGAGAAGGCCCACTAACTTTCTTCAAGTGTGCAGTCATCCGTTTGGCGGCCGGCTCAGGGGGTTCCACATGAAATCCTCTTTAGATAAATTCATACTTACCCAGAGTGATTAGCCTTACAGCTTGGCTGGCTCACTCATCTTTAAAAGCAGAACATCCGTGATCAGTGTGGGGTCGGAGTTGTCTTCTACACCTTAAATGCCTCTCCTGCAGTCCCCAAAGCTGGTGAAGGAAGATGCAACCATAAAAAAGAGCAAGAAAAAAGAAACTTTTTTTTTTCCCCTGTCCTAAAGATGACAGGCTGAAGTTGACAACCTAATCCTTCAGGCTTGTCTTACTTACTGAAAGGCTCAAGTAATGTCAAAGGAACCATCTGATAACAGTCTTCATGCCAAACCTAACAGCTTTATTGAAACAAGAAACTTTCACATTAAATTTCCATGTGTTTTCTCTCCACACTCCTTAACTTCACTGCCCACCCTCCCTGTGCGTGTGTTTTCTTTTTTTTTTTCCTCCAAAGATAAGGCCTCTCTGCTTCAAAAACCAGAGAGAAACTGTTACAGAGGGCCAGCTGGGATGTAGTCAAATTAGTGGATTATTATTACCTTGGGGACGTTGGAAATCAGGTTTGTTATTGGCAGTTCCTGTTTCTGTAAGAGTTGTTAAGAGCTAAAATTTAAAGGGTGTTGGTCAATCAACAGAATGTTATTTTCTTAAGTGGGGAACTGCTATTTGTCATTTTTACTTTGCTGCTGCTGCTGCTGGACGACCTGCACCAGGTTTACCTCTAATTCTAAACTCCCACTTCATTAGAAATAAAGCCAGTCTTCACAGAAACATAAAGGACATTTTTCTTCAAATCAAAACTCGTGAGCTAAAAGAGCAGGTGGGTGGGTTAGGAGTCTTAGTCTAACTAAGACATCTTTTAGAAAATGGTATCGGACTGTTAAGCAGACTTGAAACTATGATAAATACAGACATTGTCATATAAATAAGAGCAGCTTATTCTTTGTGTATTCTTTGGACGTTCTGGAGAGAATGTTTTCAGTAAAATACATATCCTTCTGTGCTTACACTTTGTGACATTCTTGCTGGGACAGTTTTACATTTTGAAGCTAAGGAATTCATTGAAGGATTTTAAAGTCCGTGATTCTTGTTTTTGTTTTCCTTTCAGTTGAGGATGGTCTTACTTCTCCATGTTCTGAAACCATTTTAAACAAAAACAAAAAACAGACAACCTTGCAGGAAACTCAGAGTAAATAAATAGTCCTTGTCTGTTAAGTGAAATTGTTCCTTAAGGTAAGTTACTTTTCCCAAGGAATTACAGTATATTTCAATATTGAATAGCAGGCGTTTTTCTACCCATCTGAATGATGTTTAGGAAAAAAAAAAACCAGATTTTTGACAATTAGCCTATTGTATAATTTATGTGTTTGATTGAAACAGCAAAGTGTCTTAGTTAAAAATACATATATTTTTAAAAAGATCTCACCTTTTCCTCCAAATACTTTCTAATTTAATTGTGTTTACCCTTGATCTGCATTATTGGTCAGGTGACTAGACTGATTAAGGACAGACAGGAATACAGATTTCCAGCTAAAGAAACTCTTATCAAAGGGTTAACCAGCTGGTAATCTGAATTACAAATATGTAAGCCCAAAATAGCATTTTTTGTAAGATCTTTCAGTCTTTTCATGACTACTTTTGAAAACTACATTCACAAGTTACATCACATCTTTAATAAACTCTGCACTGTGAGCTGCAGAACCTTCCAGATATTCTGCCGACTCTGTTATATTTTCCACACTTCTATATTTAAAATAAATTCCCTGCCCACCCACCCCCTCGTTGAATTCAGGGAAACACAAACAACTCATAAGCTTTGCACTGAAATGAGTTTGTTTTGTTTTCATGCCTAGTATTGCTTTTGAAATTGTTCAGCAGTAAAGAATAGAATGCTGGTATTAGCTTCAAACACCAGCTACAAACATACTGTCTTCCTATTTATTCTAGGTTTTATCTTATTCCAAATCAAGACATGAAATATTTATTTATAATGGGTTTTATGATGAGTTTATTCATATATGATATGAGAAATACATGTATCAAACAAAGCCATTATAAAAAGGAACTCAAAGTATACAGGAAACTATAAATTCTGACTTTGGTGTTTTGCTGTGTCCATTTTGCAGATGGAGAGACTGAGACAGGATCCGCCAGAAGATTACACACTATGTACATTAATAGCAAAATCAGCTAGAAGATTCAGAGTTTCTACCATTAGGAAACATACACAAATACCATCACACCCAGAAAAACCCATCGAAGCTATTTTATCAAAAGTGTGCCTGAGAGGTAGGGGCTGGAAAAGATAAATGCAAACTGAATCTGGGGGACATCTCCTCCTGAAGAGGAGAAAAAAAAAAAAGTTGTGCACAGGAATGTTCCTTTTTAAAAAGAAACCCCTTCGGAGGCACAGAACTTGCCTGCCCGCTCTGAAGAAACAAGGTGGATTATTTCAGCTCTCTGGGGCTTGGAACGTGTGTGTGCAAGAGCACCCTGATAGCTGCAATAATAAACATGTCCAGCTGCAAGAGCTCTGCCTAACAAGCCTGGACAACACAGTCTGAATTCCTTTCCTTTGACCATCTTAGATGTCCCCTGCGAGAGGGGAGTCAGGGAGCCAGCCCTGGAAGGGTCCTCCCAGACCCCTGCAGCCCCGCGCCTCCCCAGAAACACGCGCCCTCCCCCCAGCCCGCCTCTCCACTTTTGTTTTATTTACGAATATGTTGCCAGAATTCCAATGAGTTATCTATTCTGTGGCCCCGTCAATTTTCCCACCGAAGCCTTGTCGCCGGCTGACTCAGGGTCCAGTCGCAACAGTGAGAAGAAAAGACCAGAGCAAAAGAATTCTTTTCAACTTTTTTTTTTTTTTTTTTAGGTTTCGCTCATTTCTCTCTCTGCCTGCCCCCAGCCTCCTTGCGCTCCTTTACCCCTTTCTGTTACAAGATCGCTCAAATTGAAGCCCGGGAGGATCCTATAGGGAATGCATAGGATCCCTGGGAGAAAAAAGCCCCAACAAGCTATACACCAGATGTATAATGTTATATGGTCAAACTGGCAAACACAAAAGCCGAAAAACAAAAGGCGTGAATTAGGGAGAGGCATTCAAAGGCGTGTTTTCAAAACAGCCCGGCCAAAAGCCTGGATTCCCCTCCTGAGACTAAATGCTTGAAAGAAAAGGTGCTAAAGAAAGAAAGGAAAAGAAAAAAAAAAAAAAAAAAAGCCCATTTTTTCTAATTAGCTGAGGCCTAACAGGCACTGAATTTCGCAACTAGTTTTCATCGAGGGGGTTGTGGCTGGTGAAACTGAAAAAATATGCTTTTGAAACCTGTGATGGAGGCTTTCCATGGACCAAAGCTAGATTCAGTCCTCGGGCTTTTTTTTTTCTCCTCCATCCCTGGAGTCTTGGGTCCTGCCTTGCTTCCTTGGTCCATCCCGTTTTCACACCCTTCCCCCTAAAGTACAAATATTATTTAGGTTTAAAAAGAGAGCTGGGTGGAAAGCTACAATATGCCCCCGCCCCCTCCTTTCTGTCTCATAGGCAGGGGGTTTTTCCAGGCCAGCAGCAGCCCTCTGAGTCGCTATGAATCTCATTCCAAACCACCACTAGTAGCCAAGGGGGGAAAGGTGTCTGTGCAGACTGAGGGTGTGTGTGTCTGTGTGTTTTCTGTAAATGCTGGGATTAAGATGAAAAACTCTCCACCACTGTGAATTTAGACATTTAGAGGATGATTTCTAGCTGTGAGGTTTTTTTGTGCGTTTTTTTTTTTTTTCCCGGTGCAACGGGGCAGCGTTCAAGATAGCAAGGTGGATTCCCCAGCCTTGCAAAAGGACACAGGCAGACAATTTGAATTTTTAAAACCTTCTGACTGAAAGGGGACACAACAGTGTCATGGCCAGAGACTGATCCGTCTTCAGCTGCCTGACAAATTATGAACTTGCATTCTTCAATGTCATTTCTAATAAGAAAACAAAACAGAACTCGTGGGCGAGAGTTGGTGGGCAGCCCGAGTTTTGCAGGGAGGCAACTTTAATTGCCACACTGTCTGGCTTGGATGCCTGTGGTCGTGCGTGGTGTGTTTTAATAACAAACACTTGTTCTAATGAATTAGCCTTATTAGGGGCTCCTCATATTCTTTCATAAAGAGCAGAGCTATTCTGAACTTCTGAATGCAACAGTCTCTTGATATTCTCACACCGAAGGCTCTATGTGGGATTGCATTTCTACCCTTGTGTATTCATAAGGCTCATATATGTATATATGTATTTTTCTCTGGCAGAAGAGTGAGCAGCAGAAAGTTAAGAAAAGTATTGGGTTTGCAGGTATGGGCCATCCATCCAGGAACATCAAAAATGCTTACAACATTACTATGCTGAAAATGCATTTGCATTTCCAACTGAACAATCCGGATTTTAGTCACTTCCTGCATATTTTTTGGATACACTTGTGGCATTGGATAAAACAGATTCATTAGCTTTGATTAACCTTCTTTAACTAGAGTTAAAAACCTGCTGTAGGCAGCTCAGCTACCAATGCAGCTTTAAGATACTTTATCATGTTTAAGACCCAATTACTGTTGCACTGCATACGAATAAAACATCACAATAAAATGTGGAACAAACAGCCATTCTAACATGCACAGCAAATAATCATTAATTTATAACAGCAACCTTCCCATTTCTATGGTTCTTCTGATGGCTGCACTTAATTCAGATGGAATACTCTGGAATCTGATGCTGGGAGAAGAAACTAGTTCCCCTCTCTCATTGATGCTGACTTTTTTTTTTTTCCTGTCTTACAGCTTGAATTTGAAGTCTCAGAAGACTCTTTTAAAGAGTAGAAAATACGAATAAAATAGAAAACGTGGAGCTAAAGTTAAAACGGATTCTTTAGAACTAGGTCTGTATGAGAGAGAGAGAGAGAGGATTTAAGTGTGATGGGACTTAAAACAATTTGTCAATAATTGGAAACTTAAATATTAAATGTTAGGAATTTTAAATATGAAACACAGGCGGGTAAAATCAGCATTGAGCTCATTAAAAGTTACTTCTATAGGATCTGTAAATTTTTTAAGAGCAACAGCAAGGTCCATGTGCTGTGTTTTGTGTAGGAAGAAGCAGAGCGAGGGAATAACTCCAGCACGCCGTGGGTTAATTTTGGACAGGATTTGACTGAACCAGGAATAATGAACAGTGAGATACTGCAGCTTTCAGGCAAAACAGAGTAACAACAATTAAAAAAGAGAGCGAGGGAATAAAGGGGGAAACAATCTCCAGTCAGTTAACTAACAAGAGCAGTCCAGTGTTGGACACAGATAAAACAGGGGCCACCAGGAACGCTGCTGTTACCGCTGCTTGCTTTATGCCTAGGTGCGGAAAGCCTGCAACATTTGTGAGCCAACTGTCTGTGGATTTCTTCTCATCTGCTTTAAAATATTTGGTTTTGCCGTATTTCCATAATAACCACAACCACACTCTCCCCTCCAAAAAGCCCCCACAACAACAGATGTGTGTTCTAAGAGGAAATGGAGACACTGATATAATCAGACACTAGTTAGAATGCTTTCATACTAAATTCTCCAGCAAATTCCCAACAACAAAAAACCCTCCACCACTGATGGAATTAATCTAAGATCCTTGATTATTTGAAGTTCTAGAAGTTTGCATTTTGCATTTTGTTTGTGAATGTATAGGGCTTTATTTATCAAACTGCCGCGTAATTTTCCCTTCAGTTTGAGGCTGTGATTGTGAAACAAATAAATTGAAACCTACCAGTCTGTTCTCTCCAAATTTAGTTCCATTATCACTTTAAGAATGCACGCTACTTAATGATACAAAAGGGGTGTACTTAGCTGTTTATTTAGTTGCTAACTCAGCAATATGTTGGTTCTTTTATTGTTGTGTGTGTGTGTGCCTGTGAATTATATGGTAGCAATATATCTTCCAAGTATTTAAGATTGTATTTTAAAGTGAGAAGATAAGAATGAGGTTTTGCAAAGACTTAAATAAAAATAAGACATTTTAGATAAGGGCACACTTGAAAATAAATTGGGATGGGATAGTAGTGGTTTGGGAAATACCATATTTTATCAGTATTATACCTCTTTTATGGGCTTCCCTAATGGCTCAAACAGTAAAGAATCTTCCTGCAATGTGGGAGACCTGGGTTTGATCCCTGGGCTGGGAAGATCCCCTGGAGAAGGGAATGACTACCCATTCCAGTACTCTCGCCTGGAGAATTCCACCTACAGAAGAGCCTGGTGGGCTATAGTCCATGGGGTGGCAAAGAGTTGGACACAACTGAGTAACTAAACACACACACATACCTCTTCTATAGCTATGTCTTTCTGGTATGCGTCAATATGCACTTAAAGTATATGTGTGTCCCACATAGTATCAGATACTCTGGAACATAAAAGAACAAGAAATGCATTTGACTGCTTCGAGCAGTAAATATTTTGGCCACAGTGCGGTAGCCCCTCTTTGACTTGAATAGTTGTCAGTCTTCTTCCTCTGAACATACTCTTAGAATGTGTCCACTTCACTAAACTGTAGTTGGGGGAGGAAAGAAGAATTGAGTTAAAAACAAAAAAATACCCATGGTGAGGATCCCCTTGGTTTCCTGCCTCTATATCTTTCTAACCTTAGAAGCTGGAACCACTTAACCCCAACCTACAGGTCCAGCCAGGCCTGAGATGACTCTGGAAATTATCCCATTACCCTGGGCTGGGGGAATTCAGGGAGCCATAGACAAGAAGTTCATTAGCCAACATGAGGTCCCCTTGGCTGCCGGACAAAATCTATTCCCCATTTCTAGAGGCCAGACTCCAGGCCTCTTGCACAGGACAAGCCTTGAACTGTCAGTCTCTTCAATGTACTTCCTCCTGCCTAGGAGTCCAATTTCAACTCATTGCCTTTCTCACTTCATGGTACACCCACTTGGTATGCCATAGAATAAATTCTCCTGGAGTCTGGCAAGCTTTTTCATAACTCTTGTGCTCCCGACTAGGGCTCCCATTGGCTTTGCTGTGCTTACCAGATGCTGTTTGCTCTCTGTCTTAGACATTTCTCCACACCCAATGCAAGACCTTCATGAAGCCCTACTGTGCCTTCCTGCTTTGACAGGCTCCAGTCAAATACTCTTGGGCCTTTCTAGAGGTCTAAACTTTTTAGAGGTGTGTTTCTTCCCCAGATCAGCGTCTGGTACTCTGTCAGAATGCCAGGTTCTGGCCAATTCTGCTTTGACTGGTGTCTCTCCTAACTTTTGAAACCGGGGAGAGGTTAGAATTCCTAGCACAGAACACAAAGAAAATGAAAAGATAGCAATAGGAATCTTCCCAAGTCATCATTACATGGCTCCCTTGTCCTAATTACCTTCAAATATCTGAATATCTTCTAGATTCTTGATCCCTTTGTAACTGTCCAGTATCCACTTTCAACACTAGTTACTGTGTCCACCAACACTATTGAAATTTTGTGTCCAGCATTCCAATATAACCTAAATCCAGCAGAAAATATTTACAACCTGTGGATTCAAACAAGGAACATCAATGCAGCTTATGCAATGTCAGTAGCCATCTGTAGCCATCAGTGAGAAATGTTGGCAGGTTAATTTCAAAAGGAGGCAGCCACTTAAGTCTGGGAATTGACAGTTATCAGGAGAGGGGAGAAGACCATCTTTGTATAATCAAAGAAATAAAACTCAACAGCATGTGCCCATGAAACAGACCATACTGGGTTCTTAAACCACTACCTCCTCGTACTTAATGTGGAACAGACCACGAACCTTAGGAAGCAAGTGGTGACTTTATAAGGCCCAAGAAGACGGTATGTTTCTACCTGCCAGAATAATTCCCTCCTAAAAATTACCATTTGATACATCCTCTTGGATAACTGTCAGTCGAGTAAGAATGGGAAAGGTATTTTGAATAGAATAGCATCTCCTTGCAAGTTTTTCTCTTGAGACTCTTAAGTCAATGGTTCTTAAGCCTGATTACAATTAAAATCACTTGGGAAAGTTTAAAACAAACAAACAAATCCATAGTTGTCCAAGTCCTACTCACTGAAAGATTGGTTGGGTTCTATTGGTGTACAGTTGGGATAGGCATGGACATTTGATTTAGAAAAGTTCAGGGCTTCTTCACATTTCTACAAGATTGAGAGCAGTACTTTACATCTTTGGATGGCTGTATTCGAGTACGACTTTTGCTCTGCTGAACAATGTAAAACCCAAAAGAATTGTCTACTTTCATTACCACCTGAACTCAATTTTCCATGCTTCGAAGATCACTGCCTTCCTCTCCAGGCAGCTGACAGAAGACATCATAGTCTTACCAACCTACACACCCTTCTCTGGGGACCTACACTGTATAATTAAGGCATAAGTTGCCTGCAATGCAGAACACCTGGGTTCAATACCTGCATCAGGAAGATCCCCCGGAGAAGGGAATGGCAACCCACTCCAGTAATCTTACCTGGAGAATCCCATGGACAGAGGAGCCTGGTGGGCTATCTAGTTCATGGGATTGCAAAGAGTCGGACATGACTGAGCAGCTAGCAGCAAAACACAAATGACTTTCTCGGCCTTTAAAGCAATGGACCCTTTTCTTAAATCCCAGCTAACCTTTGCCTAACCACCTCCATGGTGTATCCAGTCCTGGACCACCAGACCCTGATTTGTTCATGAAGCACAGCAACTCACCCTACCCCCCTCCTGTTACTGTCCTGCCTTCTTCTATTCCTGGAGAAGCTGCAGAAATATTCTGCTGTTAATACTGATAGTGACTGGGCCCAGAGTCAGAGTTTAGGCAAAGTTTTCAGTTCATTTCAAGCTTTAGAAACTGCTTCTTCTGCCAGAATCCTCGTTTTTCTTTCTCAGTTACAACATCCCTTTGCAGGGGTATGGCTTTTTCTTCTGCTCTGCTACCAGATTCAGCCCCAGTCTTGACTCACAGGACTTGATAAGCCAGAAAGCCAAAAAAAAAAAAAAGAAGAAGAAGAAGAAGGCTTATTATTCATTAGTAAGCCCTAGATAGGAAAATGAAATCCACCAAGAATAAACAAATTTTCCACTAATTAGCTCTTTACTGCCCCCTCTCCCCAAGTCATCTCCTAATAGGAAGGGCAGGCAGCCCGCTGCTGCCAGCTCACTGAGTCTTCCGATCTATAAGAACCGGAGATTTCTTATAAATTCCTGGGCTCTGACAATATCTAATAGTGACACGGCAACTTGCAGTTTAGATAACACTTTTACATGCATTATCTCATTTAATCTTCACAGGGAAGTGGCTGACTCACACATATAAAAATAAAAAGAGTGCACACCACTTAACACTTACATAGCATTGTTGAGAGAATGAAATAAGGTGACACTCAGTCAGGTACCACACAGATATTCTGTAGATATATTTTCCTCCCTCCCCAGGATGTGTCCATTGCTTATACCATACTAACATGCACAAGGTGGTTACCATATTTTTTTCCTCTCTTTTGGCATAAATATTGGACAAAGTAGGAAGATGGGCTGATGCGACAATCATGATCTCTCCTAGTTTTTGCTAAGATTCTTTATCAATTACCTAAGCATATATTAGGATGTTTCTAAATTATTTTTTTCTGGGAAAGTGCATATTTTTAACTACATCACTGATCAAAAAAAAAATGAACCTAAAAATGTAATTTGATGTTAGACTTCAGTGCGAGCTTGCATTCAAAGATTCTTACCTTTTGTTTCAAGTTTTCAAATAAGTTTCTTGAGCTGGTACACAATCGCTGCTCTATTTCTAGATGTAAAGAGAGTGCCTTTAAGGTAATGTGTGTTAGTTGCTCAGTCGTGTCCTATTCTTTTCAACCCCTGGAATATTGCTTGCCAGGCTCCATCTCCGTGGGATTCTCCAGGCACAAATACTGGAGTGGGTAGCCATTCCCTTCTCCAGGGGATCTTTCCAACCCAGGAATCAAACCCAGGTTTCCTGTACTGCAGGTGGATTCTTTACTGTGTGAACTACCAGGGAAAGCTACCTGTAAGGTAACCTGTGACCTATTGCTATTTTTTTTTCTGGAAGGTGTTATGAGATTACATGGCTTCATTAAGGTTTCTATAATTTCTTAGGCTTGATGGCTCTTTTACAAAGATGAATAGAGCTTCAGATTGGTCAACCAAAATTATGAAAATCATAACTGCTTATGATATGTGGAAATCCATTCACAATGAATATATGAAATCCCAATATGAAAGTTAGCAATTCATCATATCACGCAGGGGTCATATCAGAGACGGGTCCGTCCTCACTCCTGAAAGTTTAAAGTACCAGACTCTTTACTAATTGTAGGCAATTAATAACATTGGTGTTAACCATTCACTCATTTATTCAATAAATATGAAACCTGCAACCATTTTGAGCCCTGAGTTCTGTGCACTGTGGGCTCAGCAGGGAACAAACCATGAGTTTCCACGAATTTCCAAATTGAACCATCGGGCGTCCCTATTTTAAGACCTGGTGCTGGTTAAATTATGTAGTTGAGAAAAATGATTCATGATTTTCTGATAATATCTAAACTCATGATGCTGATATGTTTTAGACAAATGACAGTAAAAATGAATCAAATGAAAACTTTGTACCTTGGAAATTCCATTGCCATTACTGATGGTCATTGGTGGAATCTGCATACGAATACAGTTGTCTACAGATCCCTGAGGCAGAACCAACATATGCACACGATGGAGAAAAGCCATGAAGATTCTGTTTGATTTCCTTTGGTGCTTATGGTGAAGCATCAAGGTTATAAAAGCTTCAGATGATATCCCCTCTTCTATTTCATCCCCTAATGTTTTTGTGAAACGACCTTAAACCTTTGACTTGGCTTAACATAAGGAGATTTCTGGTTTTATTTTTGCTTATTCTTTTAAAATAAGTCTAGCTTTGATCCAGTCAATAAAAGTCAGCTACAGAGCAGATAAAAATAAGTGTCTGAAGGTATGGCATGTTTCTCAGACTCTGGAAGTAACTTGAATTAGATTCAAGAAGGCAATGTACTCTTTCTTGTCCTGATATAAACCAACAAATAAACAATTTGAAAAGCCCATTTCTACAGACATGAGACATCTGGATACTCTAAAAAGGAAGCCACATTCTTGGCAGCGTGTTCATACTTGGGATCCAACTCTTCTGAAGTTCACATATCACCATTGTGACAAAGTGCTCTCCCGTCATGATGTGTCTCCATAATGTCATGTCAACGTTGTCCATTCTGCAGAACATCTCATTTAAAAGTTGACGACCTAAGGGGAAATGTAGTTTTATCCCATAAGGCCCCAGAATTTGATCCTATTTGTTCATCATGCACAGAAGGTACTCTATGTAATATGCAGTTCATGATGAGAATGCTTGAAAAGGTCATTGGCTTAGTTCAAATAAACAAAACACATTCTCTATAACTTTCTGGCATGCTAGTCAGAGACAGAGCAGTGAGAGCACTGTTGAGTGTAATGAAAAAACCAGAAGGCCAGTTTGGTTTGGTTTAGGGTAAGACTATTTTTAGTATCCTAAAAAATTTCTGGAAAGAAGGGAGTGATGTGTAAAATAAAATAAATAAAAATTGGCCATGATATCCACTTTTCAAATAGGCAGTGATTAATTATTTTAAGTGAGAGTCACCTTTAAGTCAGTTGTATCCTTTTCAGGTCTAATTGGTAGAAACCGTTGTCAACCTGAGAACTTGGCGCTGCTCTTCTTAATGCAAAGCTTTCCATCACTTCAGACTTGATGGCAGCAGAAGAGAAGAGGTTTTTCATACTTTAGAGAAATTTCCCAGTGTCTCATGCTGAGAGAAGGAAAGTAGTTATAAAAATATGTAAGAAGATTTCTTATTTTAAAAACTCTTAAAATATGTAGTTAAGACATTTGTATTTTACATTTTTGAAAGACCTACTATATGCTCAGGTCTTTATATATATTTTGAATTTAGTCATCCCAATGATACTACAGCTATGCCAAATATAGTATAAAGCACTGTATTTATGAGAAAAGCTGAGTTGCAAGAATTAAATAAGTTCTCCAAAGTCAGAATTAAGCCCCAGAACAGCCTTTTTTCCCCCAAAGCTCAGTTTTTCAACTACCCATAATGCCTTGTAATAAGGAATGAAAGCAAGTGTGTCCCAAGATGCCCCAGAAGAATTTCATGTCTTGTAACTGACAGCCAACTGAATGGTGACATTAAATTATTTTTCAAATATGGCTTCACAGTGCTGAGTTCATGGACTCTGAAAAGAAATCAGGTGTGTAAGGAAATACTGGGCATGTTTGCAGTGTGCTTTAGCTAAAGAGCACCTTGAAAAAACTGACAGTCTTTCAAGGCCAACTGCTAGATTTATGGGGGAAAGCTTACCTAACAAACTTGTGAAAGTTCCCTAAAGATATTATAGCATGCTTGGCCAGGAAACACACAGCATTCTGTACCCCATCAAAGAAAAGCATTTGATAAGACTTCATATCAAACTGTCCTGTTTTCTGTGAGAAGTCAGGCTGTGGTGAGCCTTGGAGATCACAGCAGGACTCAGAAGGAGCCACCATGAGGTGTCTCCTCCAGGGTGGAAGAATCTTCAGCAGGGCAGAGAGGGACTGCTTTCCAAAGCTCTCCTGTATACGTTAGTAGTCAAGGACTTGGGGAACAAAAATGCCAAGATGAAGAGTTCAAGGGTAAGAAGAAAAACCCAGCAGTTACATTAGAAGTTCAAACCTCTCTGTATTCATGATTTTGTCTGTTGTTGCAAATGGTGCCATGGGTGTGACGTGAATCACAACTTCCCCTGGGGGTGCACCAAGCCTCCTCAAATGACTATGAGCATATAATGGAAATGGAAAACAAACGAAACAAAACAGAAAACTCTCCAGAATTCTGCTGATTACAGACTAGACAAAACATAGAGTGAAATGCCAACTTAGAGGTTTAAAAAGAGTAAGTGGTGCTTTCCTAACCTATCAGTTCAGTTCAGTCGCTCAGTCGGGTCCGACTCATTGAAACCTCATGGACTGCAGCATACCAGGCCTTCATGTCCATCACCAACTCCTGGAGCTTGCTCAGACTCATGTCCATCGAGTCAGTGATACCATCCAACCATCTCATCCTCTGTCGTCCCCTTCTCCTCCTGCCTTCAATCTTTCCCATCATCAGGGTCTTTTCCAATGAGTCAGTTCTTCATATCAAGTGGCCAACGTATTGGAGTTTCAGCTTCAGCATCAGTCCTTCCAATGAATATTCAGGACTGATTTCCTGTAGGATTGACTGGTTTGATCTCCTTGCAGTCTGAGGGACTTTTAAGTCACATATGGAATAAAAATATTTTAAATGTAAATAGTGAATGTTGATCTCCATTGTATTAATTGGCCTTAACCAAAGATTTCACCTATATTATATGTTGGGGAAAAACAAACAAAACACCAACAACAATGAGGATTTTACAAAAGAAAGAAAGAAACTAGAAACACACAGTAGAACACATATACCCATCTCAAGTAAGATAATACTAAAAGTTTGGGCTAATGTAATTATACTTTACAAAAACTGTTAATGCAATACCCTTATTAGGGCTTCCCTTGTGGCCCAACAGGTAAAGAATCCACCTGCAATATAGGAGACCTGAGTTTGATCCCTAGGTTGGGAAGATCTCCTGGAGAAGGGAAAGGCTAGCCACTCTAGTATTCTGGCCTGGAGAATTCCATGGACTGTATAGTCCATGCGGTCACAAAGAGTTGGACATGACTGAGTGACTTTCACTTTCAATAGCCTATTAATTTCAGAATATGAAGTTGATCTCATATGTTGAATAACTTAGAGCTTATTTTTTACCCCTTTCAGTTAATGGCAACTTGAAACATACTTGGCTGTGTATAAGATACACATGATATAGGGAATTCCCTGGAGGTCCAGTGGTTAAGACTTGATATTTTCACTGCTGTGTTTCTGCTGTCCTATGCTCAGTCATGTCAGACTCTTTGCAACCCTATGGACAGTAGCCCCCTAAGATCCCCACAAGCTTAGTGGTGCCACCAAAAAAGGCAACAAATAAATACACATGACATTGATCAGACTATACTTATATATAGTCACCCATATGCATGTATCATCATACACAAGCATATATTTACATGTTTACATCGATAATGCAATTTATAATATGTTGTCACACTTCTGGTCCCAACGAGCCTCTCATAAAACATATGAAATGCTTATTCTCTGACTTCTCTAGGCAGATTCCAAAAATATACTATTTCCAGAATGCTAAGTTCATATCTCAGTTAAAAATCTTAGGAGGTTTCTGAAATGAATCATATACATGTCAGAAACTCTATCGTCACCATGCTTGTCTGCCTGGGTCATGCCTGCTCCATACAGACTCCTGGGTTCTGCTAGAGAGATCCCAAGATAGTGAATTTGCAGTTAGAGAACATGAAGATTTACAAGTATGTGTGATCAACTCTGGGATTTCTTTGGAAAGAATGATGCTAAAGCTGAAACTCCAGTACTTTGGCCACCTCATGCGAAGAACTGACTCATTGGAAAAGACTCTGATGCTGGGAGGGATTGGGGGCAGGAGGAGAAGGGGACGACAGAGGATGAAATGGCTGGATGGCATCACTGACTCGATGGACGTGAGTCTGAGTGAACTCTGGGGGCTGGTGATGCACAGGGAGGCCTGGCGTGCTGCGATTCATGGGGTCGCAAAGAGTCGGACACGACTGAGCGACTGAACTGAACTGAACTGAACTGAGCGATACCGACACACCTGATACCCATCCTTGAATCCAGGGAACACTGTGCAGGCTGTGCCATCTCTAGCACCTTAAGCATCATGTACCTCCCTGAACCCCCTGCAAGGTTGGCTGAGTAGCCATATACATAGGGCACTCTAAAACTGGCAGCTAGGGTATGGCTGGTTCAGAACCGAGGTTTGCTTTGTGTTCTCAGGGTTAGGAGAATAAATCCTTCCTTTTACTCAGTGAAGATTTCCAATCCGCCCTCGATTCTTGTGTTCAGGTCCTTGAATTGGGGATGGGATAAGGTAGAGGGACATGAAAACAATCTAACTATGTGATTTCACGTTGGCATTTTCATTTAAGGCCTGCTTTTTGAGCCTGAATTATGTTGCCCCAAAGAAAGAGATTAAATTCAATGAGCATTTACTGCTGATCACCTACTATGTTCAAGGAGCAGCTGCAAAAAAAAGAGTGTTGCAAACTGCTCTTCCTGTTTATTGGTTGAAGGGCTGGATATATCCTATTTTCTGAACTTCTACTTTAAATTAAACTACAATGCCATGGAAAGAGAAATCAACTCCAAGTTTATGGCACATGTTTTCAAACTCAGGACATGTGAAAGCCCAGAGGAGAACGTCTTAATATACCTTTTGGAACTGATCAGACTTTCTGTTCTTGTGAACCAATTAAATTTTCTTTCTGTGATCTACATGATGCTGAACATGTACATTTTATCAGTTTCAGCTAATTCATATTGATCCCCCAAATTTCAGTTGATTTGACTTGCCACACTTCATCTTTACCACCAAGACAAATAGCATGAGCCTAGCAGTGCCACCCCTGTTTTGCCCTGATGAGAGGACACCCACATTTTCCAGAAAATCAGACTCACTATATTTTCAGTCTTGCTCCATTTCATCTCCAGTTGTGGAGACCCAGCCTTAAGGTACCTAACCCAACTGAGGTGTGATTTCCCTCCCAATAGAACTCAGTACTTTAAATAACTATAAAGAACTGGGAAAAATGTGATTCTTGTTTTTACATCCAGAAAGAAAAAAATAAGACAGTGAAGGTGCTTTTCAAATCACTTCTAAAATTGGAAGATCAGTTGAACAATGCTATGGAGAGAGTACTCAGTCAGCAGTGTAATTTCTCCTTCTACTCACTATCTGAAAGAATGAATCAATTATATATTAACACAGATCCTGAAGACTGCTTTATAAAAATGATTGTGAACTTTAGAAGGTAGGCATGCTCAACGAGTATTTATACTTTAAAGTTCTTATTTGGACACCATCCATTTAATTTTTAATAATCTAAAACATTTAACTTAAACTTCATTTCTCATTGCTGCTCAAACCAGAAGAATCAAAAATACCATGAAGGCACATGAAATTTCCAGCTCACATTTCCAATCTCCAGAGGTTTAAAAAACTTCATCTATCTATTTGAATGTCTTGGTCATGATCCAAAGTGAATTTGAACTTTAGATATTTGAGAGTGACCCACCACTGTTTTAAGTCCAAATTGGCCACAGAGAACCCAATGGACCATTACTTCATTGTTTATTCTTGTAAATTATAAATATTTTTAAAATCCCAAGTTCTGAAGTTAGAAAGGATATTTTATATCTGTCAGCCACTGTCACTTTTTTTTTCTCTCCTGTTTTGGGTGTTGGCCATGTATCTAAGAGTTGAGTTGGTAAAATAATCAGTAGTATTGACAGGATGATGTACTCTTGTCTTAAAACACATTTCTCAGCCCTTTCAGCTCTCAGGAGACAATGGGAAATGTACTTAGCAAAACTCTATTCTTAAAGATCTCATCGTTATAAATATTTATAGCTTAAGTCAAATCATGTCTCTATACACCCAGTGAAATAAAACATTACTTTCTCAAAGTATGATAGAAAGGTTATATATCATATACATGTCTTCCTCTCTTTCTCTTATAATATTGTTGGTATACCATAACAATATAATTGTGCATAATCCCATGTGTGTGTGTGTGTATATATATATATATACATACATACACTGTATGCAAGGATACTATGGAAGGAGGAGAAATGTCACAGTTGTAAAAACAGCTCACACAGATTAAGCATAAAAGTATGCTCAAGCTGTAGTCCCTTTGCTTCTACTTTCTCATCATCATCTACATTGCCACACCTTTCCTTTTTCAAGGTTACACCTTTCCCGCTCTTTTGCGTGCGTGTGTGCTAAGTCACTCCAGTCATGTCCGACTCTTTGGAACCCTATGAACTGTAGCCCTTCAGGCTCCTGTCCGTGGGATTCTCCAGGCAAGAAAACTGGAGTGGACTGCCATGCCCTCCTCCACAGGATCTTCCTGACTCAGGGATCAAATCCACTTCTCTTCTGTCTCCTACATTGGCAGGCTAATTCTTTACCACTAGTGCGATCTTTCTGACAATCCAAACATGGAATTCCGTCTTTTCAATAACAGCCTGTAAGGGTTAGAACCATGCCTTGCTGGTTATTCCATTTATAAATGTCTTTTTCATTAGTATTTTTTGTATAATGATAATAGTTACACCCAATCAATTAAGCACACTAAGCCCTTGGACAAACATTATCCCATAGATTTCCATAACTGCTGTGTGAAATACCTCAAGCAGGTAGTACTGTCTCCACTGTTTAGCTAAGAACATAGTGGCCTCGGAGAGGTTGGAACAAAGTTCCATAACGAACGTGTGAAGGCTCAAGAATCCAAGCCAGGTGTGTGGATCCAGCTGAGAGCTCTTGCCAGTCCCCTCTCATGAGCCGTGGCAGGAATGTGAGAATGCAGGAGGGATTCGGTACACTTGGGATGATTGCTTGCCCCAGTGAACAAACACAGTTTTAAGTGCTTGAGTCATTGAAAGTGTATGCATTTCCCAAAGCATAAACTTACTTAGGGGCTTGCATGTTGTCCAGAATAAGAAAGAAATCGAACAAGTAAGTATAAAATTACAACACATCCGTCCTGGTTCTCTGCAGTTCCTCAGTGATCCATGTTCTTTGACTTTCCTATATGCTACTGTAAAGCAGAGAGAAACTTTCTTCTTATACCAGAGGTACCAAGGATAAAAGTCACAGGAAACAAAACAGTCTTCAGGAGAGTCAAGCTTGGACCAAGAAAGAGGGCATTGAAAGTGGGCAAAGGAAATTCTACTTCACCTGTATGTCAGGTATGCAAAGTCCTCAACCTAGAAGGATAGAACTTATCGCTGCTCAGGCTTGAAGAACACACCACCTTTACATTATTTCCGGTCCAAAATACACTAAGCACAGCGTGCATGATCATAGATCTATAACAAAAGAAAGAACAAGACCTAAGTAGTTTCCAGGCCACCTCTTGTCAGATTCACCAGGGAAGGAACAGGGGAAGTGACTGTTGCCTTCGCCTTGTTGATGAAAGACCACAGGGTCGACCTGGATACTTTAAAAACAAGCAAGTTCTATTCCAACAGAAACAAATCTTTGTCATGTCATGTTTGCCATCAGGTATGTTTGGTTTGGGTTTGTTTTTTTTTTTAATCTAATTTTAGCAGTCAAAGTAGCTCTGTCCACCTCTGCTTGCTGTTCAAGACCCCTCCAAACCTGCCTTTCAAAGGGTCTCTCTGTCCTCAGCCAGATTTGCAGAGATTTAGTTAAAAATCACAAATAGCTGATAAACTCCAATCATCTCTATAGCAAGTGTTAGAAAACACGTACCATTTAAATTTATTCAATCACTAGGCACTTAAGCATCAGGACATTTAAAAGAATCGAATGACAAGAGTTCTGACCTTCAGTGGAAGGGGAGGTTGGGGACGTTCCAAGAGATCACATGACTGATACACTGACGGTAAGCCTCCACTACCAGGTAAAAGAAAGAAGGTTGATGTTCAGATCTCATCTTTGGGAAAATCTTTATGAGTGTTTATTTCATTCAGCCATTATGAGGGACAGAAAAGGGGATCATTTTATGGGTTGAAAAATTCCCACAAGACTCACAAACTCAGAAATTAGAGATGGAAAGACCATGCTGGGTTATGTAGGGCCAGTTCCCCTTGGCTTGATTTCTCTGTTTCATCCCCTGCCTGAGCTTTATCCAAACCAGTCTGACTCAAGCAGAGGGAATTCTCCCTCTTCCCTTGAGGTGTTATTTCCCAGCTGGAATATTTTTCTACTATTCAATCTGAATTGTTGTCTCATGAATTCATCATAAAATCATGAGACCTAAAAAAATGCTTCAAACCATATTCATTTTTGCTTTAAATGGGAGAATTCAAATGCTCTGTCAAAACCTAGGTAACACATGGCAGTTAATAAATAAATCAAATCAATAACGTTGGGCTCTCCTGAAGTCCACCAATCAGAAACAATTCAGATCTTACTGAGAAGGTGTTATAATGATAAAAATTCAGCATTCAAAAGCAGGATAAGGTAAACTTCTCATGGGCACTAAAAACCCCAAAGGAAACCCACTCTTTAAACTTCCATGATTGGACCATCTGGTATTCTCAAGAGCATCTTAGTTGTGTTAAGTACCAACAGCTGGAAATGAAGTACAACCAGATCTACTTACAAAGGACCCACATGCAGGAAAACCTTACAGCCGGGAAGTGCCCAGAGTCCTTCACAGGCTGAACCCAAAGAATCTAGCTAACTCAAAATGCACTTTATTTAGTTCTCTACACCCATTTCAGATATGACTTTAAAACAACACTGATACAATTTATATAATTTTAATAATAATGTTTTATCATGAGAGGGCATGAGTTGGGATAAAAAGTAAAATCAGTTGGAAAAGTTTAAAAAGGGGACAATTGCTTTGGCTTGTCTACTTATGAAATGTTAAACACCTGGATCTTCATGGGGGTTTTTAATGATAGTCAGAAATTTACTGTTTCTTCTATTTTGTGCTGAATTTTTGTCATTTAACACTTTATGGGGTTATAGGGTTTATAGGGTCTGGATCTTTTCTCACTTTTGGAAAGACATGTTTTGATTTTACATATGAATTAACTGTTGTTTTATTGGAGCATTTTTAACTTTTAGGATCTACACTATGACAGAGTCTCTGAGTTCTCTACTTTTAAAGTGAATGTTAGTAGAAAGATACACAGATTATTTGAACTCTACCCTTCTGAAGGAAATGAATCTCATGAGTGAGTACGTTTTCTAGTGGCCATCACTCATCACGAGGGAAAAAAAAAAAAACCAGATATGAAGAAAATCCACTTACAAGTATACTATCATGTGAGAATTGTGTGAACTCTTTCAGAAGTCATTTATTTAAAAAAGAATGGGGCTTCATCAGTGGCTCAGATGGTAAAGAATCTACCTGTAGTGCAGGAGACCCAGGTTTGATCCCTGTATTGGGAAGATCTCCTGGAGAAGGGAATGGCAGCCCACTCCAGTATTCTTGCCTGGAGAATCCCCCTGACAGAGGAGCTTGGTGGGCTATGGTGCATGGGGTCACAAAGAGTCAGACACAACTGAATGACTAAAACTTACTCACTTACTTAAATAGCAGGAAGAAAGAATGTCTTGAGAAAGCCAGGTGCTGCAAACCCAGGGATGAATAGGATCCATGCAACATACTTTCTAAAGAGAAAGTAAACAAAGAAATACACACCAGAATTCAAATTGTGATATGTCAGTATGTCAGAAATGGGCTTCTCTAAAGAACTGACAAGAAGAATGAGAAGGGGTAAGAAAGGAAGTAAGAAAAAGATCTCTGAAGAAGTCAGGTTTACAGTAAGATTCAACAGATGAGGAGGAGTTAGCCAAGGTGGGCATGGAGGAAGAACACTGCAGTCAGTCTGTGCGCAGACATTGTGAGCTGGCAAGAACATGGAGGAACTTCCAGGGAAACTATCGGAAGTTTTTGTGACCAAAGCCTCGGAAGGGAGCGCGTGAGAGCAGAGAGTGAGCAAGGGTCCAGATGAGGGCTGGGTCTAAAGGACAGATGAGTCATGGAAAGGACAGGGAGGATCAAGGAAGACCTCAGGTGTGTGTCTTAAACAGATGGTGTGTGAAATGGAGGAGCCAGGAAATAACAAAGCATGGTATGTGCGGAATGGGTGTCGGAAGCAGGGAGATGTCCAATTTGACCTTGCAAGCACAAATAGTAACACCTGTGAGACATCCGAGGCCCTCCTCCTTCATTTCCCCTCTCTTTCTCCTCCCCACCTTGATTGAGCAACATGAGATGGAGACAGAAACAAATAGGATCCAGTTTCTTGCTTTATGAAGATCACAGTCTGCCAGAAGTAAGGCTGAGAACCTAAACAAGTCAACTGACAAGCACAGGGTGAGAGCTGGGCTTGACGGGATCCAGTGGACGAGGGAAGAACCACTTTCTCTAAACCAAGGATTGAAGGGCTTTATTGCAGGAAGAAGACATGGCTCTGCATATACTGAGGGTATGAATGCTAGTTTTGCATTGAGAGCAAAAGGAAGAATAATGAAAGCAGCTGGAAGTGTAGGGGAAAGACTTGAAGGTTCACAAGAAGAGAACAAAATCAGGACACAGTAAGTGGTTCTGAGTGACCAAACACAGAGTACCTTAAAAGGAAAGTGTAGACTATTGAGAAGACTTGAGTGTCATACTTAGGACTTTGGTCTTAATCCTGCAAGCGAAGGTTATGACAGTGCATTCTTTAGGACAAGAGGAAAGTGTGGTTTGGTGAGAGCCAATCCCTGAACTCTAAGGATGATCCGAGGAGTGATAATATGAGTTCCTGAGGCCCGTCGGCTACGGTTCCAAAGCATCCCCTTCTTACTAAAGATCTAGTGATGGCTGGGCCATGCTGTCATCTTCCAGCAAAGTAATAAAGACACACAAGCATAAAGAACAAGGAACATTATTTTATGAGTCAACAATAACTCTGGGATTAGAAAACAGACTCCTGGCTCCTATTTTTACCTACTGTGTCGCAAACCCACTTTTGACAATTCAGACTCTCCAAAATAAATAGACAAAACACTCTCTGAACCCTTATCTCCAGACTAAACCTGCTAACAGAGTCCTAGATTATAGGGGATGATGAATGTGCATTTTTCTAGTCATCATGCTAACATTCCTCAAACATAAAATACCGTCGTTTTTATAAACTAAAATAAGCACTTACAGTTTCCTGAAGTTTTTTGAAAGTGCATCAGCAATTACATTTGAATTATAAAGTCAGCTGAAATTCGAGGCCAGACTGAATTCCAAGGCTGATACATGGCAGCACATTAAAGTGAAGAGACTGCAGCTGGCCAGGCTTGGAAGGGTTGGTTCTCTAAAAGGATAAATTGAGCAAGCTGTTGACAGTGACCTTACGATGGAGTAGTGTTCTGAGATTAGTTTCAAGAGAAAAAGAAAATATTCCACAAACCCTAAATCACTTATTAGCTTAGGATATGACTGATACTGTTCCCAGCCTAGAAACAGAAGTTCAAATTCTGACTCTCTGGGATATCTTACGTTCAAGCAGAGTTGAGTTCCAAGACCAATGGATCCAAGGAAGGAACGAGATGAATTTCATTTTTACTACAAATTTCAAGGGGAATTACTTCCAAATGAAAAGAAAGAACATGCTGAGGCAAGGAAACTGAAATCAATACACCCATGGTGATGAATTCAATTGGAATAAGAAGAAAGTTCATTGGTGTATCAACAGCAAATTCCCTTGCTCTAAGATGATATTTGGAGGGAGCATAAATCTTATGGGCTATTCGTATATCCACAGCACTGCACTTGGGTGGGTTTATCCAGGAGAAATGAGAGATTTTTCTATGATACAATTCTTACCTTGCCTTTCTTTTTGATCCACAACAAACAGAAGCAAGATTGCAGCCAAGGAAAGGTTGGTTAGTTCCTTAAAAAAAAAAAAAAAAAACTGTGTCCTCCAGTGGGAGACAAAAGAATAAGACTGTGGGACTTCCCTGGTGAGCCAGTGGTTAAGACTGCATGCTCCCAATGCAGGGGGCATGGGTTCAATCCCTGGGCAGGAAACTAAGTTCCTGCATGCCACGCAGTGCAGCCAAAACAAAAAAAAAAAGATTGTGATGGTGGCTTATTTGATATTATTGCCATTATTATATAATCTAAAAGTTTCTTTTTTAATAGTTTAAATTATTTTCCTAGTCTAACAGAATCTTTGATATTCTGGTGTTACACTTTGATTTGGAATCTAAGCAACACACCCATAATTACTAATATTGATCTGACCAACTAATGGTCCTAACTGTCCGCCTCAGAAACAATGCTAGTTGGTTTTATTATAGTAGGTAAAAACTGTCAGATTTTATGAAGAAATGACAAGTACTAGATGACTTCACACCGGCCACAAGACCATGGACATAATATGGTTGGCACCGTATAAATTCAGCTATTTTGACAGGAAGTCAGAAGACTTTTTTACTCCATGTCTTCATTAGATTCAGGGCTGGTGGCTGTACCCAGAAGAGGTTGGCAACCTACCTAGCAATCAAGGCTTGCTAGTTTTCAAGTTCAACAACTTTTTTTTTTTTTTAATGAAAACTTTTATTTAAGCCTGTGTTCAATCTAGAGCATGTGAGAAAAAAGACATAACTACCAGCACTTCTTCAGCAGGCACATCCTTGCACAAAGCTTCTCGGTGTGTGGCATGAACCCTTTGACTTCCCAAAGATGGCCTTGCTCTTGTTGGACTTAATTTTGGAGGGAACTGGGGCAACGTTTAGTGAAAGTCCTGTAAAATAGGTCACCTCCCACAAGTGAAAGGAGAGAAGTTACTCAAAGGGTAGCCCGGAGCAAGAACGTATCACAATTCCGACAGAATAGGATTTAGTGATTGTTACACAAGGACACTGTGTCCAAAGACCCTTTCAAAGGGCCTAAGAAAGAAGCCTTTGTTGGTGGGAGTGATTGAATCTGCCTCCGTTCCCTTCTTTTACACATCACAGTATCCCATGACACACCACGCACACCGTTTAAGGGAGGTGGGCGTCATGTGATACAACTTAATAAACACGGAGATGTAAGGTCGGTGTCCTGTTCCCCACTCCCGCCCTACTTGCTGTATCACATATTAAACATCACAGCACACCCTGTTCTGGGCATGGCTAATGCCCAGGCATTAGCCTATTGTTGAATGAATTGGGTACAGTACTCAGACCAGCTTCAAATCAGCTTCTGTTATTTTTGTTAAGCCAGCCTCTTCGTTACCCTGTCTTCATGTTTATTACCTGATTTCACTGTTTCTCAGAGACATGCGAGCAGGGAAATGAATCCTCCACAAGCACTTTAATCCTGTGTTCGATCTTTTAGTGAAAAGTCATTTTCCAAATACCCTTCCAACTAGGTAGTATAAATGTCTATTTACCAAGGTTATTTTTCTTTCAGAAACCAAGTTTAAAAGTACGCATGCATCAAACAAGAGGTATTTCTTGAGAAGGTAATATGTATTGTTACGTTCCTGGTTTTCAAGTACATTCCTGATAGGGTCAGGGTCTCTAGCCATTTCAGAAGAGTGATTAGCAATAGTCAATGATCAATAGTTAATATTTTTGTGACCTCTAATACACTTGTTGAATGATCAATGGTTACTATTCATATAACCTCTCCTATACTTGTGGCTCAGACGGCAAAGAATCTGCTTGCAATGCAGGAGGTCTTAGTTAGGTCCTGGGTCAGGAAGATTCCCTGGAGAAGGGAATCCAGTATTCTGGGTATTAAGAAACCCACTCCAGTATTCTTTCCTGGAGAATTTCATGAACAGAGCAGCCTGGTGGGCTACAGTCCATGGGTTTGCAAAGAGTTGGACATGACTGAGCAACTAACACTTCACTGTGCTTCATACTTGTTGAATTACATTTTGTATGATTTTGCAGCTTCTAGTCCCTTCTCATAATCAGTGTTTTGCCTATTATTTTCATTTTCCTCTGTAAAAATAGTTAGTGATATCGTCATTTCACACACTGGATAATGCAGAGTTATAGATCTGTATAACTTGTTAGAAAATCAGATGGAAAATTCTATCAGAAGTAGTATGAATACATTTTTAAGGAGCTGACTGACCCTGATCAAATAGAAAGCATTTCCTTTTTAAGATAGATCACAAACTTGGTCTCAGCAATGCCAAATCATAAAATAATTAAAACACGAGAGTTGTTAAACAATTTTCCACAGCATGACATTTTGCCACAGACGATTTTGGCATCAGTTTAAGCAAAGCTTCAGTGTAGTCATTCTCCACCCAGGGTCGATTGTGGCCCCAGGGACATTTGGCAACATGGGCAGATATTTTCAATTGTCGCAACTGTGGAGAAGGAGGATGCGCCTGGCAGGTATCTAATGGGTAGAGTCTGGAGATGCCAATAAATATCTTACAATGCACAGGATAGACACCCCCCTCAACAAAGAATTCATTATCTGGCTCAAAGTGTCAATTGTGGCAAGGCTGGCAAACCCTGGGGTAGCGTATTTCAATGATATTTTTACATTAAAAATCAGAAACCAAAAACTGAGATATTTAGAAGAGTTAGCCAATTGTTCCTCTGAAGTATTAAAACTTGAGTTGCCTAACTAGTTTCTAGGATACCTCATTTTAAGATTATTTTAGAAGCAATGATTTGTTTATGGTGATTCAGCAAGGGACACTTCCTGTGGGTGTACAATTATATGAAGATTTCAGAGGGAGACTGATCTAGGAAAAACCTAGCTTGTACTAGAAAACTGCTCTGATAATAAAAGTCCTAAGGATATAAGTTTTGTTTCTTCTGGAGAATGCTGCATTTCTCTACCTTTTTCTCTTGCCTTTTTTTTTTTTAATTATTACAGATGTTTTTAAAACATCTAGGATAAAATGCATCAAAATTGAGCCACGGAAAGCCAATTCTTTGAGATTGATCATGAGAACCATTCTTTTGATTCATTCCTTTCCTTTGCAGATTGAAAGCACTTACAGGGAAAAGAGAAGAGCTTACCCCTAAGCATTTTCACTATTTGGATTTTTTTTTTTTCAGGAGGCCAGAAAGGACATTAATTAAAGCCAGTTATGGGCTATATTCAGACTTCCCATATTTTTACCCCATTCCAGTAAAAGTTTCTCTCCAAAGAAATTTGGTCCAAGTCAGAATGAAAGAATGAAAGACATTTTATTTTCTCTCCTAGATGTTGGCAGTACTTCACTCCTACATGTCTGAGGTTGTTTTCATCTTGCAAAGTACTTTGATATTTGTGAATGTGGCTACATGGCTTAAAACAAGAGCAGTGATAACTCAGACTAATTATTCAGCTTGTATATTAATGCTTGACAAGAGAGAAAAGAACTTTTTCTTCCTTGATGATGGTTGTAAAATTTAAGAAACCCTGGAGGAACTGAAAGATCTCTGTTCTTGAGAGCAAAATCCTTCCATTTCACAGAGCTCTTACATCTGAATCATAGACAGTGTTCTGCAACAGAGGAGATTGACTTTTGGACACTCAGCCCATGCAAGCCAGGTCAGAGTAGGCCTAGTATCTCCCATTCTCTTACCAGCCCTGAGGGTCTCACCCTTTGGGGCATCGGCCACAAGTCTGAAATAAGATGGGAACCATCTCCTCTTCTCCACCTATGATCTTCATTTCTAGACAAGATGAACTTCTACTAATTCAGATATTCTTATGAGAATTCAGTATGGTCACTGCTAGGTCTCACAGAAGCTTTGCAATAGAAATACGGGTGATGGCATCCCATTTCGATGCTTGAATTTCTATTGAACATTTAGACATTCAAATAGATTCAACGTGATGTCCCAGAGTATAAACAGAATATGAATGAAACTGAATATGAATGAACTAAACACTGAAGTTAGTTTAGGGGTAGGGAGTAAACAAGTGAGTCATTTATGTTTTATTAAACCTATAGGTCGCTTTGAAGTTAGTCTTTGAAAAAACGACTTTTGAAAAAAAAAAAAGTATGTACTTCTCTTCTCTCAGAGTGTAGCTGTTTCCTTTGAAAGCTGAATGGGAGACTCTAGAGAGGAAATGGTATGAGGAAGGCCATCTGGAAGGGCAGGAAAGAAGACCTGAAGGGAAGCTGTCAAAAAACCCTCTGGAGAGGCGCTTCCTTGCTGCAAGCCAAGGCCCCGCTTCCAGAGTATTCACAATCAGCAGGGAGCATCCCCCAACCCCATGGCCACCCCCAGGGCCATGGACACTCTTCTTTGTAAGAAGGGTCATGGTATCTTGATCCAAGTTTGCATATCATCTTGAGACCTGTTCTCACACTCACCTGCCATGCTAAAACTCTACTCTCTCAGAAGAGAAACCCCATCCTGTAATTCCTCCATAACACATTCTCTTTAGAAGCAATTACTTCTAACTTGGGGATGAAGCAGTGGATATCTAGGTGCATTTTACCTTCTAATGAATTTGTGCCAAAGTTCAGAAAATCACATACACTTTCACCAAAGAATAATGGAAAGGGCAAGAAAAGGAGCGTTATAGAATACTGTTCTTCAAAGAAATAGAAAACCCTACGTCATAGTACCATCACAAAAATACCTATTGCTCATTCCATTCAGCTGTGACAGTGGTCCCATGATGGGATTAACAGATGTGCTTGTTGGGATTTAGCTTGTTTCTGTCTCATTTTAGATATTTTTTCATGGGGCATTTTCTATTTTGTTCTCAAAAATGAATCCCCCTTCCCTGGATTACCCTTGACATAACAGCGTTTAAAGACAGGGCTTGGAATTTCAGAAAAAAAATCTCAAATGATTATTTTAGCTTTTTCAACTTTCTCCTCTGCAAAAGTCATTCAACAAAGCCACTAATGAGTAAATACATAGGCAAATTTGAGATTCACTATCCGTTTCTCCCTGTATTATTTGGAAGTAATAAAAAGAAACAAAAATAGTAGCAAAATAAAAAATAGAAAAGTCAAATGGAAAAAAAGCTAATAACCAAATTCCAGGATAATATTCATAGATTGGGAACTCGGTTCTGAAGGGGAAGAAGACTATTGACTGAGTTTTCTGAGTGTTGGGCGTTCGTTTAATCTCCGCAGTGGAGTTAGTATCTGTAAATACAAATGAGGAAAAGCAGAGCTGGCAAGTGCCAGGCTTCAAGTGGGAAGCCATGTTTGTTTCTTTTTGTCTCGAAAGACTGATTTCTGTACTTTCATGCTGCTGCTTTAAGAGTGGGTTGCATGTACAATAAGGCCACTTAACGATCTTGACACCTCTACACTGTTAGAAGGACACATCTCTGCATCTTACCTATGTCCTGACAGAAGGAGGCCTCTGCAGAGACCAGGGCCTCTGTGAGCAGAGTGTTGGCTTTCAACGTGTTCTCCAGTTGCCTGGGGTTCTGTTAAAAGGCAGATTCTGATTCAGGATGTCTAGCATGGGGCCTGGGGTTCTAAGAAGTTCCAAGTTCTCACCACAGCTCCTAGTCCAGAGCCTATGCCTTAAGCTGGAAGGTGGAGCTTATTCCTTGTTAGAAGAAGGAGACATGGAAGGACCCTGAAAGAGGCTTAGGATAAGGCTCCAAAGGAACAGAGCATTAGTAAAAGTACAACTTGGTTTCCCCAAGGGCAATTCCTTTTGTGGATTTTAAAAACCAGTTGCAGAGCACCTTAGAGATTACTAAACACTTTTGGTTGTCTGTCTGTCTGTCATCAGCAAACTTGGGGCTCTCTGTCCATACACAAGTCCACTGACGCCCACAGCCATTTTGTTTGGACTGGCTGGTGGCAACCCCTGAGCTTGCACACAGATGGTTTATCATCAACACAAACGTTTCTCTGACAGCTGTTTTCCTGCCCAGCCCAGGGTCCTGGCCAGAGGAAAGGGAAAGGGCTGAAGAAAGAAGTGCCAGTGTCAGCAAGCTGTGCTAGTTGCCTGGCTTCCAGACCTGTGCGAGTCTCACACACACACACACATCCCAGATGGAAGATCAGAGAATAAGGATAGAATAAGTAGTTTGATAGATCTATTGGTTTTGCCTGTAAAAGATGCTGGAGAAGGAAGAACTCAATCATTTCCTATTAATAAGACATGGACTTATTAATGTACTCTACAAAGTACAAGGACTAAGTTTCACGTCCTACTGCAAAATCTGCTGGGGGTATATGTATCCACAGCTGAACAACACGTATCCCACCAGCACGGGTAAGGGACGTAAAATCGGTATTGGGTATATGAGTACCACAGCTAGTAGAACTGATAAAACTCAGGGTTGTTGTCAGCCGTGTAAATGGAGAGAAAGAGGCACCTTCAAAGACTTCCTTTGGGGAAGGCTTGTTTTGTGCTGGTGAACTGCTCCCCCTGGTGGATCAGCAATTGATAGGTCTGTGATTCCAGACTGCAGGCAACAAACAAGCTTTGAAAGAAAACTGGGCAGTTTGAGGTATGCAGATGTATCCTCCAGGATAAAGCTAACTTTCAGAGCGCCAAAAATAAGTGGAATGCCTAGCACGGCCCCTGATGGATTTTGAGCTTAGCTCTCCTGCAAAGCACATGGAGTTGGTTCTCCCAGACTGCCTGGTGTCCACGTGTGTTTTCATTATTATGGTTGTTTTGAAATCATGAGTTTGTACTGATTTGAGAGATGTGAAAACTCTAGTTCTGTATTTTCTTCCCCTTTAAAAATAATTCTGGACAGGGTAAACAAGCCACAGCAGGGAGACCATTTTGCTGTGAAATCATTTGTTTCTCTTACTTCCTGTCCACCTTACTCCCCTCTGAGATGATCATGTTGATGTGGCTAGTTTATTTCTAGTTCCCTTGTTCTACATACCTGCTCTCAAGATAAAGGTAAGTTTTATGGTTTCCCAAGGATCTTCTTTATACAAGTATTATATATTTTGATAGCAAGATAATTTGTGTTGTTGTTTTCCTTTAAGAGGCTTTCTGTAAGCCCTGGCAGACACAGAGAGGAGATTTTTGCTGGTCAGGCAGAGATGAAATTCTATGGCAATTCTCTCACTCTTTTGAACATTCTGCAATGAGGCACACTGCAGCCTCAGTCCAAACAGTTTATAAGCTAAATAAGGAGGTATTTTAAATATTTATTTAACAAGACATATTTTAAATAACCTACATATGTAAATAGAGCGTTCTTAGCCTGTACATTATTGCCAGGTCGATTCTCGTGTTCTGATATATAATTAATTACCGGTTTATTCCTCTGTAAACCAAAGCAGAGAATAAATCAGCGATGCCAGGTCACTGATGTCAGTAAAAATTGTAATACCCTCTCGTCAGTGGGTCTGTGAAAGGGGAAGTGAGACTGTAAAGTCTGTGGGGCTGGTGGACACGACTGTGTCCAAATGGCAAGTTTCTAACCCAATTTGAGTTGCTTTCTCCTGATATCTAGACATTTTTGTCTGTGCTGTATAGGTAGGCATGAGATGCCTATATCTGAATTTAAAACAAACTCAGAAAGCCTTTGCAGTGTGATCGATGCATCTTATAAGGTAGAGTTGCCCTAAGTAAATGCATATCATAAGCATTGTAAGCAACATATTACATTTAGAAATAAAAACCACACAAATACCAATCATTCTGATAATATCTAGGTAGTTGAAAATATGACTCTTCATAATGTTTCAGCAAAATCCATGCATCCATACTTAATTTTTGAGAAGAAAAAAGCATACATACTTTTTTTTTCTTTTCTGCTTAAAGTGGTTGTGTGTCTTTTAAATTTTTCCACTGAAAACTTCTGAAGGACAGAAGTGTTGCATTTCAAATTTGTCATGAGTATAAAGAGACCTCTCTAGGGAAGAAAAATTAAACAGAAGACATGGCATCTTTTCTTTTTAGATTTACTTTCTGATGATGTAAAATGAGTAATCATCTCAAGTACCACAGCAAATTTTTGGCCTGGGTCAGTGATGAGACTAACATGTTTCATTTAAACATAATACACACGGCTTACCAACAACCCAACTCAGAGTTCCAAGTCCCTGCTCAGCGAATTAGCTTGCCAACATAATTCTAGCCAGTGATTAGCAATATTAATTATCTTGGCCTGTGGCCAAAACATCTGGAAAATTTAATGTGGAAAATCATTTAAAATAATTCATTCATGCCATCATGACAAACCAACCCGTTGGTTAATTGACCTTTTCACTATCGTCCAGTTGTTCGGCCACACTCTAAACCTTCTATATTCAATTTGCATTGGATCCTTTTAGCCATTCTGTACTGGGGGAAAAAAAAAAAAAAACTTTCTATCTTTGGGAAAATAAACATCAGCAATAACAAAATCAGTTGAATTTTACAGTCGAAATGATCATCAAATGCGTTCCTAGACACAGAGTCTATAACTTCATTTATGATATTGTTTCAGTGCTTAGAATAAGTGCATTTTTGGTAGTTAGTGAAATAGGTCCAGTGATATGTAAATTAATCTTAGCAGCTTCTGAAATAAGTTTTCTTATACAGTTGCATAAAGAGGGAAATTAAAGATCAAAACTTGCTGATTCCACCTACCTTCAAGTTTCTCTCTGTGATACAGCCTCATGAGGTATCAGGGGCAACAATACCTTTAGTGCACATGAAAAAGCGCTCAGGGAATTGCTTCTTTAGGGATCTGAGGTGGCTTTGTAGATTCGCCATAACTAATACATTAGTCTTTTAAAATAAAAATGTTAATTAAGCTTAAGCCTCCATACAGTAAGGAAGAAGAATTTACTTCTAAAGATAAACAGTGGCAACAAGATACTCAGATTGTCTTCTCATTAAATATTATTAAGACAGATAACCTTGTTTTTACCTTAGTAAATCAAGTGTTCCTTTAAAAAGTTCTGCTCAAGGTGGAGAATGCACACTTTTCTCTATGACTCTTCTCTGCACAGATGAAGCTCTGGAGATTATATATAAAACAAACTTAAGATCTGAAAGATGGAGAGAAGAAAGCAGACTGGCCAGAAACCTCAGGATCCAAGGAATGGTGAGTTTCCCTGAGTTTTTGTTTTTCTCATATATTTAAGACCTATGGCTGAGAAAGTCAACAACTCAGAAACAGTAATAGACACAGACAAGATAAGACCCAGGAAACCAGGAAAAGGGCAAGCTAGCAAGTCTATATATATATATATATGAAATATTGGGCCAATAACTGCTCTAGTCCAACAAACACGTGTGGTATCAGAGAAGGCTGAGTTGGGACCTGTGACTTTTAAGCCTGCCACACTGTTAAGCCCCCACCCCTATGGGGTCAGTGAACACCATATGGGGAGGGGTAGGACCTCCTACCCTTCCCGTATATGAAATTATCTCTGAAGGGCTAGTTGGGAGCAGGAACACTCACCTCCACACAACCCAACAGTAAGGAAGGAGCATCTTCCCTCTCAAATGTCAATAGATGCCAAGTGGGGAACCTGGAGTTCTTCCCTCTTGGCGATGATGAGGGGGCACACACCACACTTATAGCAGAATGGTGGCAGAGGAAGCCAATTAAAACAGAAGGTTTAAAAAAGACACAGAATCTCATAGCCTACCACGAAATGTACAAAATTCAATTAAAAAAAAACAAAAAACATTCATCACACAAAGAACAAGGAAGAACTCAAATTGGATGTAAAAAGACAATATAGATATATGCCAACATCAAGATGATACAGATATTAGAAACATCATAAAGCTTTTAAAGCAGCTATCAGAAAAATACTCCAATGTGCAATTAATATTATTGAAACTAATTAATAATTAGAGCTTCAGCAACAAAATAAGAAGTCACAGTATAACATAGAAGATATAAAAATTAGCCTAATGGAAATTTTTGAGCTGAAAAATATATAAAACCATAAAAGCTCAACTCATGAGCTCATCAGTTCAGTTCAGTTGCTCAGTCGTGTCCGACTCTTTGCGACCCCAGGAATCGCAGCATGCCAGGCCTCCCTGTCCATCACCAACTCTCGGAGTTCACTCAGACTCACGTCCATCGAGTCGGTGATGCCATCCAGCCATCTCATCCTCTGTCGTCCCCTTCTCCTCCTGCCCCCAATCCCTCCCAGCATCAGGGTCTTTTCCAATGAGTCAACTCTTTGCATGAGGTGGCCAAAGTCCTGGAGTTTCAGCTTTAGCATCATTCCTTCCAAAGAAATCCCAGGGCTGATCTCCTTCAGAATGGACTGGTTGAATCTCCTTGTAGTCCAAGGGACTCGCAAGAGTCTTCTCCAACACCACAGTTCAAAAGCATCAATTCTTCGGTGCTCAGCTTTCTTCACAGTCCAGCTCTCACATCCATACATGACCACAGGAAAAACCATAGCTTTGACTAGATGGACTTTTGTTGGCAAAGTAATGTCTCTGCTTTTGAATATGCTATCCAGGTTGGTCATAACTTTCCTTCCAAGGAGTAAGCGTCTTTTAATTTCATGGCTGCAGTCACCATCAGCAGTGATTTTGCAGCTCAAAAAAATAAAGTCTGACACTGTTTCCACTGTTTCCCCATCTATGGAGAGACAATGGGAAGCATTAGTGAACTGCAAGATAGAGCCATAAAACTGCCTAATCTGAACACCAAAGAGAAAGTAGACCAGAAAAAAGAGAGAGAGAACAAAAGCTCGAGGACCAAAAATAAAAACACATCTATGATTTGCATTACCAGAATCCAGAGAGAAAGCAGGGGGAAAGTCTAAAAAAAATGCTCTAAGAAATAATGGCTGAAATCTTCCTAAATTTGGCAAATGACACAAACTTACAGGTTTAAGTAGCTGAGTGAATTCAAGCAAGATAAACGCAAAGAAATTCTGATCACAGCATACCACAGTCAAACTTCTGAGAGCTAAAGACAAAAAAAAAAAGAAAGAAACCTTACAAGACAGAAGACAGTGAGGGGAAAAAAGATATCTTACTTACAGGAGCTAAAACAATTCAAATAACCATGGATTTCATATCTGAAATCAGAGAGGCTATGAGAAACTGGCACAACATTTTTCAAGTTCTAAAAGGAAAGAATTGCCAGCCTCAAATCCAATATCCAGTGAAATTTCTTTTAGGAATGAAAGGAAATGAAGATAGTGTCAGTTAAAAAAAAATAAAAACAACCAAGAAAATATGTTTGTAGCAGACCTACCTAAAATAATAGCTAAGGAAATTCTCTAAACAGAAAGAAAATGATAAAAATAAGGAATTCTGGATCATCAGGACAGGAGAAAAAAACATAGTAAATAAAAATATGGGTAAATACAGTGAGTTTTTCTGCTCTTCATTTTTCTAAACTATATTTGAGGGTTGAAGCAAATAATATAACTGTCACGTGTGGTTCTAAATTTATATAGAAGAATTATTGAAGACAACTGTTTTATAAAAGGTGAGGGTAAAGGACTTAGAGGGAGGTAACTCTTATATAATTCACCCAGATGGATAAAATGACCGTAAGTGTAGATTGTGATAACGTATACATCTAACTGGTAAAAATGAACCTACCAAAAATACCAAATGCTGGGAAATATGCTGAGACCCTGGATCACTCTTATATTTTCTATGGGAGTGTAAAATGGTACAGGAAAACCATGCCATTTAATACATTTTCTAACAGTTTGACATTTTCTTTAAAAAACAACACAAACAAACAAGAACAGCAAAAAAGTCACATTCAACTGCCTTATGATCCAGCAGTTACACTCCTGGGCATTTATACCAAAGAAGTAAAAATGCATTTTCACACAGAAACTTGTGCGTGTATGCTTGTATCTGTATTGGCAATAGCCAAAAGCAAGATACAACCCAGATAGCCTGTAACGTGTAAATGGTTAAACAAACTGTGGTACATACATGCACACCAATAAAAAGGAGCTCTTAGTAGCTGCTGATACATGCGACAGCCTGTGTGAATCTCCAGAGAATTGCAGCAAGCGGCAAAAGTCAGTTTCCGAAAGGTACATACTACATGACTCCGATTTTATAGTATTATTGAAATGACAAAATTACAGAAAGTGAGAATAGATTAGGGGTTAAGGAGTATAGCGGAGAAGGCGATGGCACCCCACTCCAGTACACTTGCCTGGAAAATCCCATGGACGGAGGCACCTGGTGGGCTGCAGTCCATGGGGTCGCTAAGAGTCGGACACGACTGAAGTGACTTACCTTACCTTAAGAAGGATAGAACCACAAGCTTCCCAGGTGGTGCTAATGAAGCACCTTCCCCTGCCAGTGAAGGTGAAATAAGAGACCTGGGTTTGATCCCTGGTCCAGGAAGGTCCCCTGGGGAAGGAAATGGCAACCCACTCCAATACTCTTGCCTGAAGAATCCCATGGACAAAGGAGCCTGGCGGGCTACAGTCCAGAGGGTCACAAAGAGTCGGACGTGACTGAGGTGATTTAGCACACAGGCAGGTTATGAGGGCAACATGTAAATATGTAGGGGGGTAATGAGAAGGATTCTTATGATGGATCAGGATTTTGCATTACAGCTGTGTCATGTCAATATTCTATTTGTTAAATTATACTATTTTTCACAAGGTGTTACCAATGGGTGAAATTGGACAAGGTGTTACCAGTAGGTAAAATTATTCTTTCTGACGATTGCATGCAAATCTGAAATTATCTCAAAATAAAAAGTTTAATTTTAAAAAGTTCTATGAGTTTATAATCTAACATCTCTATCATTCTATACTTAAAAAGAATTAACTGTGACAGTTGAATTTTATATAACCTTAGACAATTGTATTCAGTCATTCTGAGCCTAATTCCTTTTAGTTAAATGGACATAATGTTACCTTCCTATTTTTTTTTTTTTTTTTTTACTAGCTGTAGTCAAGATGCACTGTAAATGGAATAATGATTGTGAAAGTACTTCCTAACTCTTCAAGTACTATAGGAAAAGAGCTAAGATTTGTTTGAGGCTAATGTATGCCAGACTGTTAAATTCGTACCTTACTTTATATTTATACGGTATTATTTTACGTGAAACTTTTAAAAGCATGGCTCCTATCCCTTAATGGAAGACCATGTGACATTTAAAGAACCACTAAAGGGAAATTTTCCTCTTTTGTCATATCTTTCTCAGACATTCAAGAGTGTCCACTAATAACCTTATCTACAAAGTAGAAACAGACTCACAGATGCAGAGAACACGCTTGTGGGTGCGCGTCAGGTGGGGGTGAGGAAGTACGGACTGAGAGTTTGGGATTAGCAGATGCAAGGGGTTCTGTATAGGATGGATAAACAACAAGATCCTCCTGTACAGTTTAGGGAAATATATTCCATATCCTGTGATAAACCTAATGGAAAAGAATATGAAAAGGAATCCATACGTATGTATCACTGAATCACTCTGCTGTACAGCGGAAATTAACAAAACAATGTAAATCAGCTATAACCAAAAAATAAAAACTGGAAGACTGTCCAAGTCTAAAGTCCCAAGTAACTCTTATCTCTGAATATTTCAACACACTGGAACTCTTGAGACTCTCTTACTCTCCTTTCCTTAAATGTGCCGGACCAAACTTCCATCTTGGATACTGACCCTCCCTTCTCTTGCTTGTTGGACACGGTCCAACAGGCTGAGCGACCACCGACACACGTTCTCCCTGCTGTGCACTTTCCTCCGTTTCTGCATCTGTCTGGAGAATTATTCCATGGGACTTGGCCCTTTTATCCTCTCATTATTCCCCTAATCTTGTGCCTCTGAACTGAACTGAAAATCAGAAGAGTTTGTAGCTGATGTGTTGATGGATTTTTATCTTATTTCATTTAATACTACCATTTTACAATTTCCTCAAAATGTGAGTAATGTACTGAGGAGTTTGTTGTAGTTTAGTCCCTAAGCTGTGTCTGACTCTTTTGGGACTCCATGGACTGTAGTCTGCCAGGCTACTCTGTCCGTAGCATTTCCCAGGCAAGAATACTGGAATGGGTTGCCATGTCCTTCCTCAGGGGATCTTTCCAACCCAGGGATCAAACCCGCATCTCCTTCCTTGGCAAACAGATTCTTTACCACTGAGCCACCAGGAAAGCCCACTGAGGACGTACAGCTTTGTTAATTTAGGACACTTCAGAAATATTTTATTAATAAAGGAATAAATACCTAGTCCATCTTTTGCATGAAATTTTTATGTTCTCATTTCTGCCATGAGACTATCTCATTTAAAATGAAAACATTCATTTGTTCCTTTACTCATTTGTTTATTCATTCATTAATTCATCCCATCACCTATTCAACAATGACCTAACACCCACCAATTGCAAGGCTCTGTGCTAAACCTCAGGGATATGATGATGTGTAAAATGTAATCTGGCAAGAAGCAAATGAAAACAATCATAATAAGGATAGGGTTTATGATGCAACAGAGGGATGGAGGTACCATGAGAACACAGAGAAGGACACGCTTCCCAGAGAAATTGACGGACTCCCGTATCTGCCAGGACTAGACATGGAGCAAATTCCTGTGTTGGAAAGTTCGAAGAACTGTTCTGATGATATTTGATTTAAAAATGTGTAAAAGTGACCATTGCATTCTAGGGACTGATAATATTATGCACAACGATGATGATACCATGTGGGCTTTACCTTCAACACAATAGCTTACACCTGCCCTGGTTTATCACCCTCCTAGGTGGACTAGTCCTAATTTGGTCTTTATCCCACTTCAGGTCAAGTTCGATGCTTCCTGTTTTGTCTGCTGCATCCACACTTGCCCTTCACAATCTATTCTCAGAAACCAGGGGACGAGAAAACATAAGCTCATGCCGTTTCTCACTCGGTCACGTCCCACATTTCTTAGCTGAGCATTAGCATATCCTAGAGAGGTTTTTTAAAGTGTAAGTAGCTGGCCTTTAACCTCTGAAGTTCTGGTCATTTCAAAGGTGGTACCCAGGCTGCTGCCGTGCCATCTTCTCCCTTTCTCACTTGAGATTTCAGTTGAGATGAGATTTGAGTTGATTTCACCAATTCCGGTGTTATCTACACTGAAAACCCTACCCAAGCATCGCTTTATCTTCTTTCACTTTACTTTTCTTCATAGTGCTCATCACCATCTGCATATGTACTATTGGCTAATGTGTTTATGGTTCTTCTTCCCCCAGAGAAGATGGCCCTAGGAAGTCAGAGATTTTACTTCTGGTTTGTTTATCACTTCACTCCCAGTGCTTATAAAAGTGCCTGGCACATGGGAAGTGTTAAATAAATACTTTTTAAAAATACATTAAATGGACAAAGGCAAGGAAGGGTTTAACACACTCAAGGGAAGTGAACTGAGAGTGGCAACATGCAACAGGAAGCGGTTGGGAAAGAGGAGGTCTTGTAAAACATTAAGGACTAGGACTGCTGCTGCTGCTAAGTCGCTTCAGTCGGGTCCGACCCTGTGTGACCCCATAGACGGCAGCCCGCCGGGCTCCGCCATCCCTGGGATTCTCCAGGCAAGAACACCGGAGTGGGTTGCCCTTTCCTTCTCCAATGCATGAAAGTGAAAAGTGAAAGGGAAGTCGCTCAGTCGTGTCCGACTCTTAGCGACCCCATGGACTGCAGCCCACCAGGCTCCTCCGTACATGGGATTTTCCAAGCATTGTTCCTTAAAAAGATGGGGAGCATTAACCATTTTCAACAAGAGACTGTCACAACCCAATTTGTATTTTAGGAAACTGTCTTACTGCATTTAGGAGGGAGGTGAATTTGTCCCTAAAAAGGGTTCAGATGACTAGAAATAGCTGTTTGGAGACTCTTGTGATCACAATGAGCAAAGTCCAAAGATATGACACCTTTGAACACTGCAATATGGAAAGAAGTTGAAATTAAACCACACGTGTGTTGGTTTTGTTTAATACAGTGACAGATGTTAACTATAAAAGAGTGAATGGCCCCTTGTATTTTAACCTTTATAATTTACTGCTACTTCTTTGGACAAGCTTTTCTTTGTCTTTTGGGTTCTCTCACTATTCTCATTAAACAAATGCAAATTAAGACAGACTTCAAAAAAAAAACAGAGTTAAGACGTCTCCAGAAACCAAGCAGAAATCGTTGAAGCCCACCTGGGTCCCTTTCACGTGAGTGCTCTTTCCCACACATGCCATGAGTTATCCTGTGTGTTTTCCTTCACAGCCTTGTCTCACAGGTCATTCTACACATTTAATATCCTCCTGTGAAACAAAATGATGCATAATGCCTGGGTCTCTTCTATTTTCCATTTATGCTCCGTTTTCCTATATCGATTCAAAGCTGAAAATAGACTAAGGTATGCTCTTAGTACAACCTCTAGTGATTATTTTTATTACTCTTTATTTTTTCCAACTGAATAAACTCACAATAAATAAGAAGTACTTCCTCTGGGAGAGAATCTCCAAATAGACCTCAGCCTCTTACCCTTCAATCGTTTTTAAACTTGCTAACATAGTATTAAGTAAAGTCCTTCCCCTCCTCCTGTTCTTTCAACCCAATACTACTTTGGTTAAAGAAGTAAATCTAATTAAAGGAGCATGGGAAATGGAAGCCGTTTTGTGTGTTAGGGAAGCTGGATCTTGTAACTTTCACCAGTGATTGGGCTTACAAGATGGAAAATTCCTTAGACTGCTGGGCAAAGTACTCTTAATGCTGTTGAAACATCTGGTTTTCTTTGTGTAAAATCTTTTCCACGAGGTGGGCTAAGATTTTTATTCTAATTGAATTTGTAGTTAATTCCAGATAAAGATGAGTTTCTTTTCGCTGATACTGCTCAAATCAGGGGTCCCAGCCTGCCGACTTGAAGCCTGTTTTTACTCAAAATTAATAAAAAAAAAAAAAAAGAGAGAGTTGTTTCACTCAATTGTTAGTATTTATAGGACAGAAAAACAATATCTAAAACCCTGGGTTCCTGACTTGTTCTTTTGAATCGTGTATGATGGACATAGAGGGGTATACTCCTGTGCCTTAAATGCAGTCGCTTCAGTTGTGTCTGATTCTTTGTGACCCCATGGACTGTAGCCCACCAGGATCCTCTGTCCATGGCATTCTCCAGGCAAGAATACTAGAGTGTGCTTCCATCCCCTCCTCCAGGGGATCTTCCTGACCCAGGGATCGAACGAGGTCTCCCACATTGCAGGCAGATTCTTTACCAACTGAGCCACAAGGGAAGCCCAAGGATACTGGAGTGGGTAGCCTACCTCTTCTCTAGGAGATCTTCCTGACCCAGGAATCGAACTGGAATCTCCTGCACTGCAGGTGGATTCTTTACCAACTGAGCTATGAGGGAAACCCTTAGATGTGGTATTGCTAACTAGTTAAGGGCACAGAAGGATTTTGATTTGAAGACAGCTTACCACCTTCCCTGTGAATGTTTGTTCTGGTGTTAATGGATCTTAAAACAATTTGTTTACAATCATAAACCACCTAAAAGAATGTAAGGAGTCAAGCTTTCCAATATGTGTTGCAATATTTGTTAAACAGATTAATACACAGAGAAACTACAGAAAGAATACAGTATAAAGCATGTGAGTCCTCCAGGGTTTTTGCCACTTACTTGACAGATTTCTGCTTTAACAGTGACCTTTTGGGACCTGTTTTCTACAAGTTCATATTTTAGATATTATGAAATAAGGAAGGCTATTACATTGTACTTAGTTCAACCAATCCTGATAATTGATTGGACCTTCTTCCTCTCTCTCTCCTACCAAATTTTGGGACAGTACAACAGAAATGAAAATCAGGGCCTAGAACCAGAAGCCAGAATAAGAAACAGACTTAGGCCCTCCACGGCTTATCAGGTAACCTGCCTCCTTTCAGTGTAACTTAACAAAGCTGATGTCCCATTTTTTTTTTTCCTCCAGAGGCTTTGGACCTAGAGAAGGACACCCCCTTTTCTCCCCAGCAGTAGAGAGTGATGTCGATCAAACGCCATGAGCACGGATCTTAAAGCAATATTGGCATTTTCAAAGCTCCCATTACTGATTAACCTTTGCATTCCTTTTCCTCCTTGAGCAGTCTGAATTTCTGGTCTTTTATCAGGACTTCTTAACATCCAGAATGTGGATCTATCTATAATTGCACTTTTTTTTATTAAATCCGTTCATGATGTTTCTACACACTCTTTCCAGACTTCTGCTGTTTATCTGAGCTGTTGAAGGGCAGAAGGAAGATTACTGATTCATTCCTAAAATTCAGTAGGTTGTCCATACGTGATTTTTTAACTAATGAACTCAAACAGTCATAGAATATTTCATTGGGAAAAAATTCATTCCTCTTATTCTGCCAAAGTTGCAAGTCATCATATGCAATGATAAGAAACGTTGGCTGTACTAGATCAAATTAAATGCAGTAAGAAAAGAAAGTGCTGTCTCAGAAAAAGAGAAGGTTGATTCCAATTTTCTCTAATATGAATAATACTGCAATGAAAAATCACAGAAGCAAATTTTTGAGTGCATCTCCAGTTATACTGGAAATATTGCTGTTGTTTAGTTGCTAAAGTCTCTTTTGATACCCTGTGGACTGTAGGCTGCCAGCTCCTCTGTCCATGGGATTTCCCAAGCAAGGTTGGCTTGAGTTGCCATTTCCTTCTCCAAGGAATCTTCGCGACCAAGGACTGAACCCATATCTCCTGCATTGGCAGGCGGATTCTTTACCACTGAACCACCTTGGAAGAACCTGAAATGCTAACTTCATGCAAATCAACTACAGGGACAAAGGATATTTGGTTATCTTCTTGTTATCATTGAGTTTTCCATATTCTCATTAACACTGCCTACTGTAACTAAGTACAATAAAAGTAAGATGGAAGTAATAACCTCTTTTTGTCTTGTTTTATATAAATATATATCAATCTTACATATATAAATATTAGATATGTATACATAAATATCTATATAACCTCCAGAATTCTTGCCTGGAAAGCCCCATGGATAGAGGAGTCTGGTGGGCTACATTCCATGGGGTCACAAAGATTTGGAAACAAATGAGGGACTGAGCACAAGGAGAATCGTGGACCTCGATTCTTGATCTTATGTATATATGCCCTCTCTGCTACATATGGATGTACACGTCCCTTCTCTGGATTTTGTGTTTCATGGTGTAACTTTCTCTGGGTAATGTGGATGCAGAAGATGTGATGTTAGAGGGACTTAAAGTGCAATTTTTGTGGCTGGTTATACTTGCCTGTATTTATGCCATTCTTTTTTTTTTTTTAATTGGAGGATAATCGTTTTGCAATATTGTGTTAGTTTCTGCTGTACAACAACATGAATCAACTCTAAGTATATATATATTCCCTCCCACTTGAGCCTCCCTCCTATACCCTCCATCCCACCTCTCTAAGTCATCACAGCGCACTAAGCTGGGCTCCCTATGCTGCACAGCAACTTCCCACTAGCTGTCTATTTTACATAAGGTAGTGTGCATACGTCAAAGCTGCTCTCTCAATATGTCCCACCTTCTCCTCCTTAGAGGCACACAGCTGCCCACCCCTCCTGCTGTTCCAGGAGGAGGCTGAGTGGCAGGTGGAATGGAGCCACCCCACCCGACTACATCATGGAGCTGAAGCATCCTAGCTGACTTAGAAACTCATTAATACAAAGCTAAGTCACTTCAGTCGTGTCCGACTCTGTGCGACCCCATAGACAGGAGCCCACCAGGCTTCCCCGTCCCTGGGATTCTCCAGGCAAGAACACTGGAGTGGGTTACCATTTCCTTCTCCAATGCATGAAAGTGAAAAGTGAAAGTGAAGTCGCTCAGTCGTGTCCGACCTCAGCAACTCTATGGACTGCAGCCCACCAGGCTCCACCGTCCCTGGGATTCTCCAGGCAAGAACACTGGAGTGGGTTGCCATTTCCTTCTCCACATTAACACAAAGGCAATGCTTATTGCTACATTCCACTGAAAATTTGACATTATTTGTTATGCAGCAGCTGTTTACTACTACATATATTTAATATGGGTCTTTTACTGGGAATATACAACAGTGAATAAAAAGACAGCAGCGCTATTTATACTGGATTGAAGGGAAATGTGCAATATAGAAATATTATCTATCTATCTATTAGGTACTGATTTAATTTGGGGCTTCCCTGGTGGCTCAGTTGGTAAAAGAACCTGTCTTCAATGCAGGAGACCTGGGTTCAGCCCCTGGGTTGGGAAGATCCCCAGGAGAAGGACGTGAAAACCTACTCCAGTATTCTTTCCTGAAGAATCCCCATGGACAGAGAAGCCTGGCAGGCTGCAGTCCATGGGGTTGCAAAGAGCTGGACACTGCTGAGCAACTAAATACAGCACAGTGATTTGATTTGAAGAAAAACTGAATCAGCAAAAACTATAAAGTAGCATGTGATAGATAATGAAATTGAATTTTTTCATTCTCTTCTCTGAAATTTTCTCTTAATGTGACTTACATTTTTTTCTGTAGCATGTTCATCTTTTTCTAATTTGTATTTATTTTCATGTTACTTATTTATATATTACATGTTTACATACACTGGCTTAAATATGTAAAATATTTACATAATGTTGTAAATATTTTTCTCAATTTAGGTAAAATTTTATTTTAAATATAAATTAATTTAATAGTTTTTACTGTATGCTTTACTGCATGTTTAAAAAAATTTTACATTTCAATTAGCCATAATTGTTAGTGATTTAATTTTGTATATGCTGTGAATTAGGAACCCAACTCTACTCCTACCTCTGACAAAGGTTTTCATCTCCAGTACTTAATGATCCAACTTCTCCTAGTTGATGTGAAATGTCATCGTTGCTACGTAACAGGAGTTGAGTGACATATTTTTTTGAATAATATTTGCCTAATAATAGTCTCCTTCATTATATTAAATGGTATTAAAATATGCATGAAATTACTTTTGATGAAAAAGGCAGTAACATATACAACATAATATGCCCCTAATTCTACGAAACTAATACACACCCACAAATACATGCAAAGAAGATTAGAAAGAAATCTAAGATATTTAAAGTAAAAGTGCCAGTCACTCAATCATGTCTGACTCCTTGTGACCCCATGGACTATAACCCACCAGGCTCTGCTCTCCATGGAATTCTCCAGGCAAGAATACTGGAGTGAGTAGCCATTCCTTTCTCCAGGGGATCTTCCCAACCCAGGGATTGAACCCAGGTCTCCTTAATGATACCTAATTCTGAGTGAATGGAAGGATAAGAGATAATTTTTATTCCTTCTTCACTGTTTTCTGTTCTTTCTAAATAATTTACTGTAAATATAAAATATTAAGAATGCATACAAATAAATAACTTTAAAAGAAAAAACTAAGACTTCAATAACTTGAAAAGTTCTATTAACTAGAAGTCCAAGTTGATTTTATTTGTATTTCAGATAAAATAGTAAAGTATTTCTTGATTTTTCATAATTAATCCAATGGGATGACATTCAGCTTGCATTTAGCCAAAAAAAAAAAAAAAATCATTAATTTACATTTTCTTTCTCTTCTTAAAATCATTTCCCAACCCATCCTACTGCTAATCTTAGGAGTAAGATCTATTGTGTCCTTTAAATTGGTTCAGTTCAGTTTAGTTCAGTCGCTCAGTCGTGTCCGACTCTTTGCGACCCCAGGGATCGCAGCACGCCAGGCCTCCCTGTCCATCACCAACTCCCGGAGTTCACCCAGACTCACGTCCATCGAGTCAGTGATGCCATCCAGCCATCTCATCCTCTGTCACCCCCTTCTCCTGCCCCCAATCCCTCCCAGCATCAGAATCTTTTCCAATGAGTTAACTCTTCGCATGAGGTGGCCAAAGTCCTGGAGTTTCAGCTTTAGCATCATTCCTTCCAAAGAAATCCCAGGGCTGATCTCCTTCAGAATGGACTGGTTGGATCTCCTTGCAGTCCAAGGGACTCTCAGAGTCTTCTCCAACACCACAGTTCAAAAGCATCAATTTTTCGGTGCTCAGCTTTCTTCACAGTCCAACTCTCACATCCATACATGACCACTGGAAAAACCATAGCCTTAGATTGGTTAGGTAATTCCTAATGTCACAGAAAGGAGGCAGGACTTAAAGCAGCTACCTAGAAGGAGGGCCTCTCTTTGCTTAGAGAAATAAATTTGTACAGATATCCCCGTTATTTGTACAGATATCTCTGTGTCTAGAGGCTTTCTCTAGACACAGAGAGATTCTATACTTGGAGAGAAAAGGATCCATCCAGTGTCATAGTTGAATAATTCTATAAATTACCAAGACAAGGCATGTGGTAATTTCAACTCAATGGCTGAACTCTTGAGGGAAAACCCAAGTCTGAGAAAAGATATATTTACAAAGTGAGTGAAGAACTCCTGGCCTTCTTACTCCATCCCAGGGATACATCTCAACATATTCAAGGTACAAGGTAATAAGGAAAAGGAATTAACTACGACCTCTCCTGCCACATGTCAAAGTTAATTCTACTTTAAATGAGTCTTAATTATGCCAGTGAAGCTTAGACTTAAATAGAAAGAACATGTCCCTGAAACTGTAACTTTTACTGTGAGGATGAAGAAAGATTTAAAGTAAGTTTCCTTTAAATGTAGTGAGCCTAATTTTCAGACTACAGTATCAATTTTTGAGGCAATAAGCCCTACATCTCTCATAGAGTGGTTGGCTTGTTTTCACTCCCTGTCTGTGAAATTACTCACCCTAGGGAAAACTCTCATCTTCTAGAAAATATTTAGCTTCTGATTGTCTGAACTTGGTGCATTCAATCCCTGTACTAAGTTTTTTATTCACATGTATTCTTTTTGTTGAGGATATAAGACCTAACAATGTCATGCTACTGCTAAGTTGCTTCAGTCGTGTCTGACTCTATGCGATCCCATAGACGGCAGCCCACCAGGCTCCCCCATCCCTGGGATTCTCCAGGCAAGAACACTGGAGTGGGTTGCCATTTCCTTCTCCAATGCGTGAAAGTGAAAAGTGAAAGTGAAGTCGCTCAGTCATGTCCGACCCTCAGCGACCCCATTTTTTTCCATGGTTGGAAGTCACCCATTTTTTGATAGCCTACTGTGTGCCAGGAGATGAGGTAAAACTATGAAGCTTATAGACTTTTATTGAAATATAATTGACACACAGCATTATGTTAGTTTCAGGTATACAGCATTATGATTTCATATATGTGTATATTACAGAATTATTAGCACAATATGTCTTTTTAACATCCATTGTCACACATGGTTATATTTTTAAGAATATTTGAAGCATCACTGTGTGACAGATATAATCATTTTTTTCAGATGAACCTGAGATATAAAAAAGTAAACAACGTGTCCAAGGTCACATTACTTTAAATGACTGGAGCTCAAATCCACACCTTTTTGACACCAGTACTGGACATTCTTCCTATGGACTGCATTATCTCCTGCAAGGGAAACCTTAATTCATTGCTGTATTACGTTACTTTTATGGAGATGCACACACTAACAATAACTTATTTGCCAAATTTGATTGAAGTGTTAGTTTTCATATATGGACAGAGCTTCTCTCATTTATGCAGGTTAGATTGATGTCTTTCTAAATCATTCATTGTATGGGTTACCAAACTAACAGTATCTTCTTACTAAGCTACCATTTTGCATTTTATCTGTCTTTACATTTTCAAAGCAATTTGGGGTTAGCAACAAAATAGAGAAGAGAGTAAAAAGATTTCCCATATACTCCCTGCTCTCACACCGGAACAGCCTCTCCCATTTTCATTCTCAGTGGGTGGAGATGGACAGAATTTGAAGGAGCAGGCTAGCTGTCCACAAATGTGGTCATCTTCACACTGCAGTGGAAAGCTTCACACTGCAGAGGAGGAGAAAGTTGTAAGAGAAGCTAAGCCAGCCAGAGACCAGCAAGGCTAGGTTTCCTTCTCCCCCAAATTCTGAAGATTTTAAAATAATGCTAATAGTAGACAATTATTAAGGTTCTTTTTTGCTTTTAATTTTAAACAGTTTGATTTTGAAGAATAGTTTTATTTTTTAATTTATTTTATTGAAGTATAGTTGATAAAAGCAATTTTAGATTGACAAACAAGTTGAAATAAAAGTAAAGAGATTTCCCTAACCCTGTGCGTGCATGACTTTGTTATCTATACTCAACAGAATGATGTGTGTGTAATATATATATATATATATATATTTTTTTTTTTCCCTAAGGATAAACCTACATTGACACATCATAATTATCAAAAGTTCATTGTCTACCTTAAGCTTCACACTTACTGATGTACTTTCTCTGCGTCTGGATAAACCTTTCATTGCATATGTCTATTATTTTAACATCATACAGAATGTTTTCACTGCCTGAAAAATACTGTGCTTTGCCTATTCATTCTACTCTTCTGAACTACCCCCATAACTGCTGATCTTTTTTTTTTTTATCTATATAGTTTTGACGTTTCTAGACTGTAATATATAAATAGTTGCAATTACACAGTATATAGTTTTTTTATATTGCCTTCTTCACCTAGTAATATGCATTTAAGACCCGTCCATGTTTTTTCATGGGTTGATAGCGCATTTATTTTTAACATTGCATAACCAGCCCATTCTGAAGGAGATCAGCCCTGGAATTTCTTTGGAAGGAATGATGCTAAAGCTGAAACTCCAGGACTTTGGCCACCTCATGAGAAGAGTTGACTCATTGGAAAAGATTCTGATGCTGGGAGGGATTGGGGGCAGGAGGAGAAGGGGATGACAGAGGATGAGATGGCTGGATGGCATCACTGACTCGATGGACGTGAGTCTGAGTGAACTCCAGGAGTTGGTGATGGACAGGGAGGCCTGGCGTGCTGTGATTCATGGGGTTGCAAAGAGTCGGACACGACTGAGCAACTGAACTTAACTGAACTGAATATTCCATTTTCTAGATGTGCCATTATTTAGGGACTTCCCTGATAGCTCAGCAGTAAAGAATCTGCCTGCAAAGCAGAAGATGCAGGAGATATGAGTTTGATCCCTGGGTCAGGAAATTCCCCTGGAGGAGGAAATGGCAGCCCACTCCAGTATTCTTGCCTGGCAAATCCCATGGACAGAGGAGCCTTGTGGGCTACAGTACGTGGGGTCACGAAGAGTCGGACATGACTGAGCAATTAAGCACGAGCAGGGGTCACAATGGCACCCCACTCCAGTACTGTTGCCTGGAAAATCCCATGGACGGAGGAGCCTGGAAGGCTACAGTCCGTGGGGTCGCTGAGGGTCGGACACAACTGAGCGAATTCACTTTCACTTTTCACTTTTATGCACTGGAGAAGGAAATGGCAACCCACTCTAGTGTTCTTGCCTGGAGAATCCCAGGGACGGGGGAGCCTGGTGGGCTGCCGTCTATGGGGTTGCACAGAGTCAGACACGACTGAAGTGACTTAGCAGCAGCAGGGGTCGCAAAGAGTCGGACACGACTGAGCGACTGAACTGAACTGAACTGAACTGAGAAGCACCAGAATTTACCTACTAAAGGGCACCTTGGTTCCTTCCAAGTTTTGGCATTGATGAAGGAAACTGCTCTAAACATCTGTTTTCAGGTTTTTTCATGGACATAAAATTTTTGCTTCTTTAGGTAAACAGCAAGGAGTGCAATTGCTGGATTATATGATAAGAGTATACTTAGTTTTATAAGAAATTTCTACAATGTCTTCCCAAGTGGCTGTTCTATTTTTACAGTCCCATCAGCAATGCATGCACAGTCCTGTTGCTTCTCATCCTCACCACCAATTGCTCTTGTCAGTTCTCTGGATTTTGGCCATTCTGACTGGTGTGTAGTCATTTTTTCTTATTAATTTGCATTTCCCTGATAGCATGATGTGAAGCATCCTTTTATATGCTTATTTGTCATCTGCATACTTTCTTTGGTGAAGTAACTGTTATGGCCTCTGGCTCACTTTTTAATTAGTTACTTGCTTTCTTACTGTTGAGTTTTAAGAAATTTTACCAGGCTTAAGAGTTTTTAAACCTGGTAAAACATCTTCCTTAATTGGTAGAATTCACTAGCAAACCCATCTTGTCATAGTGCTTTCTGATTTAGAAAGCTATTGATTATTGATTTAATTTCTTTAGCAAATACAGGTCTATTTGTATCATCTGTTTCTTCTTAAGTGAGTTTTGGTATACTGTGTCTTTCAAGAAATTAATCCATTTCATCTAGGTTATCAAACCCCTGTATTTTCCGTTCTCACCAGTAAAATCATTAGATTAAGATTTTTATTTAGGAGAACTAGACAGAACTTAAAACAAATAAAACATGAGTTGGGTAATTATGGTATTATCATATGGTAATATTTGTGCAATCAAGTTTTTAGATTTTTATCATCTTATAAGAAGGGCGAGGACAGAGAATGGGAAACAGAACTGTCAAAAATGATGGCATATGGTAATAATTCAGAGTTTTGCTATTTTAGTCAACAAGGTCAGGCTAGGGATGACTTGGGAAATAAAAAGTAAGTAGATGCCTCAAAGAAGGTGATTAGAGAGGGTAAACCATTAAGAGAATTGGCCCAGGAGAAACTGACATCAGAATTCACTTTTGGGGACTCTGTGCAGGCCAGAAAATGAACTTTTTGAGTTTAGAGTGGGTTTCACTGAGGATATTGAGTTTACCTCCTCCAAATATGACTTTCCCTGTGGGGATTTTATATTACCAATACAGATATCAAGGGATTGATGAGAAGTCCATGTAAGAAAATATGTTAAGTGATATTCTAAGTCTGATATTGTAAGCATCATTCAGTAATATTTTGATGGAATCTACCTACAAAATCGAAAGTGAGAGGACAAATAAAATGTGTATTAGTAAGAGTGACTGAATTAAGAAAATCAAATTCCATTAGTTATTCTTCTGAGTTCAACTTTCTAATATAATGGAAAGCAAAACCTCTGTTAAGTCCCCAAGATACATTTTTTTTTTCATGAGGTAGATTATAAACTTGTAATTGACTCATCAAATTTGTAGCTTGAGGGGGCCCATCCCACACACCTGCAGTTCCCATTGGATAACTGAAAGCATCCCTTCCTTCTCTTTGATGTGGTAAATTCCCAAAAGCCATTGGTGATTTAGAGACTTCTCCGAAGAAAACTATTCCTGGAATAGGATAGAAGCGTTAATGTTTTTAAATGTCCTCTAGCTCCTTAGATTTAAGGAACAACAACAACAAAATAATTCTAAGTAAAAGAGAATCAACTAAGAATTTCCAGACATTTTCTTTATGAAACCAGATGGTAACTGTTCATTGATATTTTCTAAATGAGGCATCCGGAGGGACAAATGAGTGGGAATAGATAACTAGAGCTGCCTGTATTCAACTTAGCATCAAATTTAGCTGCAAATGCAGGGCAGTTAAAAGTCCAGGCAGTCATTACTTAATCTTTACAGATATCTATTCCTTGAAAGGGCTTTGCTTTTGTTATTTTGACTTTAAAAACAAACAGTGTTTTTCTTTTGAAATAATTAAAGGGAAAGGAAGTCTAAAGAGAGACTGAGTGACATCCAATATTCTCTAATACCCTCTTGTTGCTTTAGGTGATCGGTATACGTAATTAAGGAGGGTCCTGGGTCTATCATCGACCAGAGCCTGACCTGGGGGTGGAGGAAACAAGTGAGCTGTAACCTGACCGAGCCCAGGTGCGTGCCTGCAGGTCACACACTGGGAAAACATGTGGCCGCAGCAATCCTTTTCCAGTCTTGCCCTGCCTTTAACTGTTTCAGGTCTTCTCAAATGTCCACATTCTCTCATGCTTAGACAATGTCAGCATGCTTTCCTATAGATTAAGATTTTCAAGTTTGAAAAGGAAGTGCATAAGGTTAAGGGTCTTATTTAAGTCTGTAGAGTCTATGGCACAGAATATAACTCTTCTCTTCTGACTGCCAATCGCTGTTCAGTATGCTGCAACACAGTTCATTTACATGCGCACTCTCACTAAGCCATGCATGCATGTTGCTTAAAAGAAACGTTTTCCTCTTCTAGAGCGTAGCGTTACTTTATTATTTCTTCCTTTCATCTTCTCTCTTTACTTTCCTCTCTACCTCTTTTTGTTTTTCTTTTCTTCCTTCCTTTCTTTTCTTTTTTCCCCATTTATCCATCGATTGGTCCACTTGTCTACCTGACACAGATAAAGCAATCTTTGTTTTTGCTGGGTTCCAGAAAACTGAGTTCTTGTACCTCCAGAATATAATGTTAAGGAAAATGCAATGACAGATAAGCTGTGTTCTCTGTGAATTTTTCAATCCTACAAGAGGTGTCTATTGATAGAAAGACGGTGGATTGATGAGGGAGTCTTCAAATCCCACACACACAGAATTAAGGGGAAAAGATTCAATGGACAATAGACAATCTTACTGTAAATTGTCCATAAGCCACAAGATATATACCTACAGAAAATAAACATTTAAAAAATGATCTTACTTCACATTAACAAAGAACATGCTATTAAAAAAAAAAAGTACATGCACCTGATTACTTATGTGGTTTATATTTCAACATTTTATTTGTAATTCTATTTATGAAAATATTCTAGAACTGATAACACATTTACCTGAGTTTTTAAAATTAATTAATTAAGTTTAATTGGAGGCTAATTGCTTTACAATATTGTGGTAGTTTTTGCTTACATTGACATGAATCAGTCACGGGTGTACATGTGTCCCCCATCTTGAACCCCCTTCCCACCTCCCTTCCCACCCCATCCCTCTGGGTTGTCCCTGGGCACTGGCTTTGAGTGTCCTGTTTCATGCATTGAACTTGGACTGGTCATCTATTTCACATATGGGAATATACATGGTCCAATGCTCTTCTCTTAAATCATCCCACCCTTGCCTTCTCCCACAGAGTCCAAAAGTCTATTCTTTATATCTGTGTCTCTTTTGCTGTCTCGCATATTACCTGAATTTCTAAATAGAGTCAACTGACCTTATATTGAAGACTACCTTCATTGTGAATATTAATAACCTAGTTCTTCTCCACGCTGTGCCTTAGATTAATGGACTACATTGATTGACAGCTTTTCAAAGTGTCATCTGAATGCCCTTGGGAGCCATTAACTTACAAATATCCATTTGCCCAAAGTGACTTGAACTTCAGTGAAGTATCTTCTGTTAGTGTAATCAGGCAAAATCATGTTATGTTGTGACCAGATGCTTCAATTGCTTCTGTTGGAGGAGTGAGTGTAGTAGAATGAATGTGGGCCTTTGAGTTACAAGGCCTGAAATGCAAATTTACCTATTATATGTGAAATTTGTGCAACTTACACTTAAGGGAGGAGGGCATGACAACCCACTCCAGTATTCTTGCCCAGAGAATCCCCATGGACAGAGAAGCCTGGCGGGCTACAGTCCATGGGGTCAGAGAGTCAGGCATGACTGAGCAGCTAAGCACAGCACAGTGACTCTTAAGAACCTCGACTCATATGTAAAGTGAGAGTTAAAAGATACACCCAAATAAAATTGCTGACCATAGGTAAATGCACTAATAAAACCAATGTTCCAGTTTAGGGCTGAGAATCTTCTCTTTTCTGATGCCGGAATGAACTGCTATGCAGCGTCAACGTGGCTTCCCATCCTTTCATCCCCTCTGTTGCCTTCTGCTATCCTCTTTGCTCACCTTGCCTTTCTTTTATCTTTTCTCCTTCTCTGTTGCTGTTTGCTTCTTTTCATTCCCCCAGAGTCTCTTTTTTTGCAGGAAGTCGTAGCCAATTAGAATGTTCTGCTCCTTCTGATCACTGAACTGATTAATTGGTGCTCTGGATTCCATCAGTTCTTTTTATGTTTGTAGCCTCACTGACTTCTCAAAAGATTTTGACCACTGGGAATGCTTTGGCTATGCCCCCACTCAAAATTCTCACCATGCCCAAACATGTGTACCTGCTCTAAGATGATGTTTTTTCCAAATGTTTGTGCATGCTAGATAAGTGAGATCTGTATGTATTTAGGAGATCCTATGAGAAGGACTGCTATGCGGCAGAGGTAGTAGATAAGACTCCTGTTTCTTTCCTTTCTCCTCTATTTTCTCCTGACTTTTTAAACCCATCCTGCAATGCTAGGATTAGAACTCCAGAAATTCCAAAGTCTCCCTCAAAATGTCATGTTTCACATCCTTTTGCACATAAGTTGAACAAAATTTTCCTTATCACTAAGTTCGACTCTTTTAAATCATAGAATGCTCAATAATAACAAGGGCATTTTCTGTTCTCATGTCACGCTTTAATTTTCTCACTATTTCTTCTTTTTCCTGTATCCTTTTCCTATCAGGAGGCTGGAATTGTATTTATAAATTGTACAAGCCTTTCAATAAATAAAGCTGAGAACTTTGATCAATTTTTAAGATTACTTATCTTCATATTACCAGAGGTATTTAAATGTGGGGTTTCTGAGAACGCTAGTACATCAGCATGTGTTAGTACGAGTTACTTAGAAAGAAACACATCATGAAAGATAAGTCTGTGAAATAATGAGATAAACAAAATTAGATGGATTTGGGGGCAAAATGCATTTTCCAAATGGCTAGTCCACAAATCTTTCTGGTGGAATATATTGTGATGCTGATACTGAAAGTAAACACTTCAGAGAAATACTGGTTATATAACTGAGCTTTCAGATTTGGGCATTGTCATCTCAAATATTACTTTCCTCGTGGTCCAGGCAGTAAAGAATCCTCCTGCAATGCAGGAGGCCTGGCTTCGATTCCTGGGTTGGGAAGATCCCCTGGAGAAGGAAATGGCAACCCTCTCCAGTATTGTTTCCTGGAGAATCCCATGGACAGAGCCTGGAGGGCTGTGTCTACAGGGTTGCAAAGCATCAGACACGACTGAGTGAATAATACACACATCTGAAATATTGGCATAGTACTAGAGGTAATTAAATAGTAGAATATGTTTAAGTAAACAAATTATAAGAAGTCAATTTAAGCATTTTGATTAGATTTAAGTTAGATTGGGAAGTAACTTCCCTCTGTCAAAGTTAATAATATTAACAAACACACACACATTCCTGAACAATATAGGTGTCAACTGCCCCCAAGATTTGAAAAAAAAAAATATGACTTTGAATGAAGTTTTTAAAAGTGTGGTAAAGGGTGAATTCAGCCCTTATTTCTATGGGGACATGAAACAGATTTTCAGTTTGTCTTCTCATGTAGCCAATACACCCAAATCAATTCAGATAATCTGGATTTCAAATACAATTCAAGAGGGACAAATCTAGAAGTTTTATTTTTCATTTTTATTCTGTTGATCTAGAAATTGTCATACTGAATGAAGTAATTCAGGCAATGAAGAAGAAATATCATATGACATCACTTATGTGTGAAATCTAAAAAGAAAGGATACAAATGAACTTACAAAACAGAAAGAGATCACAGTCTTAAATAACAAATTTATGTTTTCCAGGGAGAAGGAAGAGTGGAAAGGAATAGTTAGGTAGTTTAGGATGGACATGTACACACAGTTATATTTAAGATGAATAACCAACAAGTACCTACTGTATAGCACAGGGAACTCTGCTCAATGTTATATGGCAGGCTGGATGAGAGGGGAATTTGGGGGAGAATGGATACATGTACATATATGACCGAATCTCTTCACTGTTCACCTAAAACTATCCCAACATTGTTGACCGACTATAACCCAATACAAAATTTAAAGTTAAAAAAAAATAAATAAGTGTGTTATGCCATTAGTCTATGATTACACATGCTGCAAACTTAAACAAATTCAGTAACAAACTCTTTGTGATAGCTTTACAATTTCCATCTAAAATCCTTGTATGTACATTCAGTTCAGTGTGTGTATGTCTTTAACTCTGCTTGGAAGCAAGACCAAAGTAAGTCAGCTCTTTTTCTACTTTAAGTTAATCCAAAGATATGAACCAGTAGTTTAAATTATAGTGACACTGTAGAGTATGTACTTGCTCTTATCTAAACATTTCAAATTCCACAGCATTGGAAACCTTCTCAATCAGATCAGAAAACTAAAAAAAAAAAAAACAAAAAAAAATTGAAAGTTAAAAGAAAAAAAGAAAGAAAGGATGCACTCCAGCAGGTGAATAGATAAGCAAATGACAGAGCCTCACACATCGTGGAGTTCAACACAGTCAGGATGGGGTATGAACTATTGACACACAGGATGATCTGCATGAATCTCATGGACATCATGGCAAGAAAAGAAAGAAAGAAAGTGGAGTAGCTCAGTCATTTCCAACTCTTTGCGACCCTGTGGACCGTAGCCTACCAGGTTCCTCCCTCCATGGGATTCTCCAGGCAAGAATACTGGAGTGGGAGGAAGGAGCAGCACAGAAGAATCACAGGGCATCGTTTCAGACAGATTTTAGGCGGAAATCAGACAAGGTACCAGTTGGGGTTAGAGGGAGGCAAAGACTGGAGAGGCACATTCTGGGGAACAAAATGTTTCCATATACCGTTAGGGGTGTGGGCCACTTGGGCACACCCATTTGTCAACAATATGCAGCCAAGATTTGTGCATTTCAACTTATGTAAAATTTTCCTGGAAAGTTAATGTCCAAGGAGCTGGGAGAGTGCAAAAGTCAGGAATAAAGCAGATGCTGACCACAGCTGTGCTGGGTGAGCCCATGGAGGCACTCATCTCAGTAGTCTGCTGACTTTATGTATGTTCAACATTTTTCATCACAAAAAATTAAAAAAAAAAAAAAAAGAAAAATCAGCATTATGTTTGGAAATCATGATACCTTATATGATATCAAAAATAAATATCAAAACTACTCCTTTTTACCTAAAGAGACAGACTGTTAGAACGAACAATATATTGATCTTTCTAAAACTCTGCTTTTGAGTATTCTAAACTGTCGCAGACACCATTTGTTTTCGCCTGCCCATCTATTTCGTATTCAACTGGTAGCACCACCTTGACTTTTCTTTGAAGAAAAGGTAAGCCATATTGCATACTGTCCAAGAGAAGGGAAAAATCAGTGGCTGTTCTTCCTTCCCAAGGAGTGAGCCATGGCTGCAGTAAGAGGATTCTCTGCCCTAGAAATGTGAATTTTAACATAGAGAACATGTATAGAAAATGAGCTGATTCTTCTGTAGGAAGCACCCAAAAGAGAGTACTTTTCAGTTCTCGGGCCATTGACTGACACCTCATGCATGTCCTTTCCTAATTTGCTTTGATGGTATTTCAAAAATTTACTTATAGAATCTATTGGGTTTTCCATATGCCCCAGTTCTGTCATCTTAAATGAATCATGACTGCATCAACCAATCAAATCAACATCCCCTCCCTGGCTCTATTTCAGCTCTGTGCCCACTTATGTTCTATAAATACAACCTGGACATCACCTACCCTGATATTCACTAAACACCTCGATGAGTACTAAGCTGATGAAATCTTGCCATTTTCACGTTGCTCCTGAACACTGAAAACAATGCTTTTTTTTTTTTTTTTTAACTGAGGTCTTTGTCTGATATAATCAGTAACATGTTAATAGAACTCTCCCACCCTGAGAAAAACTTGCTGTGTAATCGTCAGAGTTTATGGGGTGCGAAGGCAAGTTACGGAGAAGAGAGTGAGCCATGCGTGGCATGGCAATAGTATTCGCATGTAGCAATGACAGGGGTTAGAGAAAGACCCGATTAAGTCCAATGAATGCACACTCCTACTCCTATTTCCAGAAATTAAAAATAAATAAAATTAAATTTAAAAAGAGAGTCAATCTATTGATCCAGGGGTTGGCAAACTACGGCCCACAAGCCAAATCCGACCGTACCTATTCATTTATGGATTATCTATGGCAACTCTGGGCTTCCCAACTGGTGCTATTGGTAAAGAATTTACCTGCTAATGCAGGAGATACAAGGGACTCAGGTTCAATCCCTGAGTTGGGAAGATCCCCTGGAGAAAGAAATGTCAACCCATTCCAGTGTTCTTGCCTAGAGAATCCCAAGGACAGGGAAGCCTGGCAGGTTACCGTGCATAGGGTCGCAAAGAGTCGGACACGACTGAAGCGACTTAGCGCGCACACTGCAACTTTTGCTTCCCAGTGACTGTGACAGGCACCATCTGACTGTGTCAAAGATATTTACTATCTGGTATTATTTCACTTATATGTGGACTCTTAAAAACAAAACAAACACACACAATAAAACAGAAACAGACTCACAGAGAACAAAGAGGTGGTTGCCAGAGGGGAGGGATCAAAAGGGATGAGTGAAACAGAGGAGGGAGGTGAAGAGGCATAGACTTCCATTTGAAAAATAAATAAGTTGGAAGTATGTGATGTACATCAAGAGTCCCCAACCCCAGGGCCACAGACCAGCAGAGGTCCTGCCGGGAGTCAGGCTGCACAGCAGGAGGTGAGTGGCAGGCACAACGGAAGCCACCCCCCTCCACGCCTACCCTCTCCCCCAACCTGGTCTGTGAAAACATCGTCTCCGCAAAACCAGCCCCTGGGGCCAAGATGGTCGGGAACCACTGATATACAGCATAGGGAATACAGTCAATACTATCTTAATAATGACTTTGTGCAGTGACAGATGGTAATTAGACTTAACCATTTTGTAATCATCATTTTGTAGTGTAGAAGTACACTGAGTCACTGTTTTGTACACATAAAACTAACGTAATATTGTAAGACAATTATAATTCAATAAATAAGTAACTAAGTTATTCAATAGTATATTTAATAAGTCCCCTGCGTATGAATGAGTTCTGTTCTGAGAGCACATTCATACATCTGGTTTGTTCCTTAAGTCTAAGAAGTTAACCTAGGTACCCACCTAACACAATCTATATGTGTTATATGGTACTGTATATGTATATGTAACTGTACATCTATGTATATGTATGCATATGTGCTGTATATGTACTGTACATCTATGTATATGTATGTATATGTGCTGTATATGTATATGTACATATATAGTGCTATATGGTACTGTACTATAATAGGTTTTTAATATATTTCCAATACATACAAAATAAATAAACATAGAAAACAAAGAAAATATTTTTAATCTTATAGTATAACTCCTTGAGCTTCCCAGGTAGCACAGTATCAAAGAATCTGCCTGTCACAAGAGACATGGGTTTGATCCCTGGGTCAGGAAGATCCCTTGGAGGAGGAAACGCCAACCGACTCGAGTGTTCTTGCCTGGGAAATCCCATGGACAGAGGAGCCTGGCGGGCTACAGCCCATGGGGTCACAAAAAGTTGGACATGACCGAGCATACACACACAAGAGTACACAAACTACACACACACACACACAAACTGCAGTAGTCTGAGCTACATGTCAGGAGAAGAGTTCTATTCCTGGGTTGGAAAGATTTCCCTAGAGAAGGAAATGGCAACCCACTCCAGTGTTCTTGCCTGGAGGATCCCAGGGACGGGGGAGCCTCGTGGGCTGCCGTCTATGGGGTCACACAGAGTCGGACACGACTGAGCAACTGACACAACTGAGCGACTGAGCATGCGCCAGCTGCATCACTGCTGCTTTTACATGTGCTTCCAGACATCCTGGGCCTGAAATAAAGATACCGAATACTGTATGGATGCAGTCCTGTAGGGTACACAGAAGCACAGCCACTTGCAGAGGATGCACACATGTGACAATGTACGCCAGGCATGTGAACTAGCTTACCTGACTGGAAATGCAAACACATTCACATCTTTGAAATTCACAGCTTGTAGGGAACTTACTGTTTACTATCTGATATTTTACCAAACTTTTTTTTTCCCCAAGCCTGAATTTAACTACATTCTATACATTGAGACTGGAAAAGGCAATGGCACCCCACTCCAGTACTCTTGCCTGGAAAATCCCATGGACGGAGGAACCTGGAAGGCTGCAGTCCATGGAGTCGCTGATGGTCGAACACGACTGAGCAACTTCCCTTTCACTTTTCACTTTCATGCATTGAAGAAGGAAATGGCAACCCACTCCAGTGTTCTTGCCTGGAGAATCCCAGGGACGGGGAAGCCTGGTGGGCTGCCGTCTATGAGGTCGCACAGAGTGGGACACGACTGAAGTGACTTAGCAGAAGCAGCAGCAGCATACATCGAGACAGTAGTTCTGATAAGTTTTGGAATAATGTTGTTTGATATGTATCCTTATTTTGAGATTTCCAAAACAATAGTATTTGGAAAATCTGGATATAAAGTCTACATTTCTACCATCTATAAGGCTGCTATATACAAGCAGTCATTCAAGTTCTCTGAGTCACAATTTCCTTACAGTGAACCTAGGGTAGTAGCAGCATCTAATTCTCAGACTTACAGTCAGGGCTCTAAGTATGCCCTAGTCTATTTCAGTACAATCTATGAAATTTGAGCTGTCCTAATTTTAACAATGAAAACTCAAGGGTAATCTCACAGTTCCCCAAATATATTCTCTCTTTCTTGAGACAATCACTTCTACTCATTTTTGCTAAAATCCTAGATGTTGTTATCTCCAAATTTAAATAATACGCTATTTCTATTTCTTCACTGAGCAACTTGAATTTATCTATTGAATTCCTGTTTTCATAGATAAGAATTTCATGCATCCCACTTTCAGTTTATCTTTCTGTAATTCTATTGGACACAATTAAACCTTTACATCTTGTTCTAGCTGCTTTTTCTTTCTCCTTTTCACCTATCAACTCAGTCAGGTCACTATTATTTTAAATTTATTAATATTAATAATGTCATGATGTTATAAAAATCGTTACAGATTATTTTTTCAAATGAAAAGTTTTTTCATAGGGAATGGACTAATTCAAATATATTCATTTATATGTCATAAAATAGTCACTGATTACTATATTTAATTTAGTAAATTAGTAATGTGTGCTCAGTTGCTCAGTCATGTCTGACTCTTTGTGGTGCCTCATAGTCTGTCTCCTCTGTCTATAGAATTTCCCAGGCAAGAATACTGGAGTGGGTTGCCTTTTCCTTTTGCAGGGGATCTTTCTAACCCAGGGTACAATCCTGTCTCTTATGTCCCCTGCATTGACAAGCTGATTCCTTTCCACTAGTGCTACCTGGGAAACTCAAATTAGTAATAGAAAAATATGTAAAAGTATATTCTATACACATACTATTAATTTAGAAATATTTTCCTACTTTTCTTTTTCTATGGAGCAATTCTCAAAATCTTTACATATGTCACCATCTTCTCTAGAGATACCTGTGAAGTCATTAAATATCATTTCAGAGTCATCCCTGCTTCCATCTTGATTTTTTTCAGATATGGATATTTTTGAGTTCCTACAGTGTACAGTATCCTACAGATAAAACTCACTGTAGTTTTATCTCAAACTCAGTTCAGTTCGGTTCAGTTCAGTCGCTCAGTCGTGTCTGACTCTTTGCAACCCCATGAATCGAAGCATGCCAGGCCTCCCTGTCCATCACCAACTCCCGGAGTTCACTCAGACTCACGTCCATCGAGTCGGTGATGCCATCCAGCCATCTCATCCCCTTCTCCTCCTGCCCCCAGTCCCTCCCAGCATCAGAGTCTTTTCCAATGGGTCAACTCTTCGCATGAGGTGGCCAAAATCCTGGAGTTTCAGCTTCAGCATCATTCCTTCCAAAGAAATCCCAGGGCTGATCTCCTTCAGAATGGAGTGGTTGGATCTCCTTGCAGTCCAAGGGACTCTCAAGAGTCTTCTCCAACACCACAGTTCAAAAGCATCAATTCTTCAGCACTCAGCCTTCTTCACAGTCCAACTCTCACATCCATACATGACCACAGGAAAAACCATAGCCTTGACTAGACGGACCTTTGTTGGCAAAGTAATGTCTCTGCTTTTGAATATGCTATCTAGGTTGGTCATTATGTCAAACTACAAGTTATCAATTACATTTTAAATTTTATTTCATTAGAAAAAAGTCATACACTCCATAATATAACCACTTACTTGTTTTCAAAGTGTTTCCCTTGTTTTCAAACATATCTTTAAAAGATATATTATGTTTTCACTTACATGTGGTATCTAAAAACATAAGACAAAAGAATTAATACAACAAAACAGAAACAGACTCACAGATACAGAAAACAAATTACCACGTGGGGGAGTGGGGTAAGAGGAGGGGCAAGATAGTAGGAGGGGAGTAAGAGGTGAAAATTATTGGGTATAAAATAAAAAAGACACAAATATGTAGTGTACCATACAAGGTATATAGGCAATGTTCTATAATACCTGAACAGAGTATATCTATGAAAATGTTGAATCACTATGCGGTACACTTGCAACTAATATAATATTGCAAATCAGTTATACTTCAATTTTTTTTTTTTTAAAAAGGTTTGTTTGTAGTAACTTTCATCAGTTTGGAGTTGAGGTATGGGAATAACAACAAAATCTGTGTGAAATCTCTTTGTTTCTATTGGAGCAAACATGCTATTTACTGTTATAATAATAATAATAAATAGGAATAATAAACAACTACAGTTCTTCTCTTTCTCTCCCTCTCCTTCCTACTCTTTCTCCTTTCATCTCTTTAGATGGCCTGTTTTCTCCCCTATGGAGACTTTTAAGACCTTACAATTTTATCTTTAGTGTTCTGTAACCTCACACTAATGTGTCTAGGTTTTGCTTCACTTCATTAATCATGCTTGGCACTTGACAGGCTTTTTCATTTTAAAACTGAATGTTTCCCTCTCCTCTATTAAGTCTCTCCTATTGTTCTAATAATTTCCTCTCACCTCTTTTGCTCATTTCTCTCTTTCTGATACTACTATTAATTAGGCATCAAAATTTTGGAGCTAACTCTCCTGTTTCTCAGTTTTTATGTCACAATTTTTTTTCCCTTTGCTCCACATTCTGAGAGATTTACTTATTTATATTTCTCAATTCTTTTTTAATCTTTCCCCTCTGTAATCATATCCTAAATTTCTAGAAAAGCACTGGTTCACCAATAGTTCATTTTTCAATGTAGCCTGTTCTTGTTTGATGAATACGATATCATCTCACACTTCTCAAGAATGATTTTAGAGATTTTCTGTTTTCATCTCCCTCTGTCCCTTGTTGAAGTCCATTTTAAATTCTATTTGTTTTTCTCTTTTTCAGTCCTCCTTTCTTTATACCAAAAGATTCCTCAACTTTCTGGAAATAGATCTGTTCCTATTCAAGAATGTGGAAGGAATACATCTGACTTGAAGCTGTGGGCCCACAGATAGGGCTCGATGATTGATGGACCTTCATTTAAGGTTTTGGGAAAACACCCACAAAGGCTACAAGAACAGCTTTTTTCTGCAGTGCTAAACCTTCAGTTCCCAAGTTCTCCTTGCTGCTGCTGCTGCTGCTAAGTCGCTTCAGTCATGTCCGACTCTGTGCGACCCCATAGACGGCAGCCCACCAGGCTCCCCCGTCCTTGGGATTCTCCAGGCAAGAACATTGGAGTGGGTTGCCATTTCCTTCTCCAATGCATGAAAGTGAAAAGTGAAAGGGAAGTTGCTCAGTCGTGTCTGACTCTTAGCAACCCCATGGACTACAGCCTACCAGGCTCCTCCATCCATGGGATTTTCCAGGCAAGAGTACTGGAGTGGGGTGCCATTGCCTTCTCCGAAGTTCTCCTTAGACAGTTCCAAATTTTTAAAGGAATGATTGTGTGATTTTTTTTCTCCTTTGAAATATACAGCAGGTTTCCAGTAGTTACGCTTTCTGAATGAAGAGGGAAACTGACTGTTGACCATCAACTAATTCCTCGTTTCCAGTCTCACTTTCTCTTCCCAGTCTAATACAAGAACCTCTGGAAAACCTGCCAGCCAGCCTGGCAGCTCCCTCAGTATGTCTTCTCTACATTCACTGTGGGCTGTGACTTTTCTTATCACTTTGTAATGCATTTACCATATACTTGCTGCTTCCAGAAATATGGCAAAAGCTCTGCTTCTCTGATGGCTTGGGATTCTGTAGGTTTATGTCTATTTTTGCTCCTTACTATCCTATATATTAATATTTGAGAGGTAGAAGAGGAGAATCATATGGTCGGTAACCTACCTTGGACTAGAATTCAACCTTCATTTCATCAATCTTCAGGTATTGCTTTGATTATTTCTCAGTTATTTCCTTTCATGAACAACAATACAAAGTTATCATACTGGAAATAAAGAAGATAGATATCAGAAACTACCACCTGTAAAATTTTAGCTATATTATCCTTGGCTCACACAGCTCTCAGCCCTCCCTTCAGCAAAGATGCTTCCATCAGTGCCATTTCTAGAAGTTATTTATTGAGGGAAGCAATTTTCAGCTTTTTGCTTCTCTGACACTGCACAAATGCATGTCTTAGCATTCTTTCTCATTCCCTCTAAAATATGTTTTTATTGCAATCTATCTACTATAGATCTATTCCATAATCTATTTAGAAGATCCTGACCTTGCCACTGAGAAGTGACTGTGGTATATATCTACTAATGTCTCAAAGCAGCATTATTCTGTTTGGATGGAGAGGGTTCTCTGGTCAGTAAAAGGTGTACAGAACTTCATGCTGAGTTTCAGGCCAGCTGCCCAGCTAACCTCTTTTGAATCCATTTTAATACCAACTGTGGCATATTGCTCTGACCGTGTCTTTTACCTATTTCCTCTGCATCTGGCTCAGCACACATTGGCATTCTCTGATATAAAAAGGGTTTTTTCTTTTTCTTTCTTCTTTCATTGCTTCCTCCCTCCCCCAACACATTGCTTTGTGAACACCAATATAGGGTAATGGATCTAGATTGTGAGACCATGGGAAACTTTCTAACTCAAAACAAAACAAAACAAAACAAAACAAAAAAATATGTCTAGGCTTGGTTCTCTACCACAAAGTCAGATTTGATTTTTTTTCTCTTCTTTTCTTCTCCTTTGACCTACCTCTTTCTCCCATCACTCTTCCCTCCTCCCAACCCTCTCCTGATCCTTTCTCTTTCTCTTTTCTTTTCTTCTTGTGATTCCTCCTCCTCTTCCTTCTTTGAAATGAACTTCTTCCTGCATCAAGGCTTCCCTCAAAATACCCAGGTTTCTGGTAAGCAGTTCTGATTCTCAACCTTGAGCCACTATAACCTGATGTTTCAGGACCTGCAGAAGTTTATGACTAAGAGCTGAAGATATGTGGAACAAATAGGTTTTAAAAACACCCCCCTCAGCAGTGTAAACAATCCAATCAAAGGCCTTTGAAACCAAACCCAGGGAGCTCAACCAAGGAACCTCACAGGGAAGATGCTGGGAGTCTGCCACTTGTCTCAAAGAGGCAAACTTCCTCCTTTGGTGGACACTGATTCCAGACTAAAAATCTCTGGAAATAGGATTCTTTCCTCCTGATGGAGGCACTCTCATATTGGGTCATCATGGATTCAAGAGGTGTGGTGTAACTCATAAGCTGAGATAATGCCAGTCTGAAAGACTCATGGCCAACATACTTCTTTTGTAACTGTTTCAGCCTTCTGAGCACCACGTGCCCTTTGGCATTTAAGTGGGTATTGTCAATGATAAACAAACAAAGCCAGACACTAGTTAAAATGGTAAGGACGAACTTACATCAGTAATGTGCAGTGCTAAGTTTTTTCAGTCGTGTCCTACTCTTTGCGATCCTATGGACTGGCAGACTCCTCTGTCCATGGAGTTTTCTAGGCAAGAATACTGGAGTGGGTTGCTGTGCCCTCCTTTAAGGGTTATTCCTAACCCAGGGATCAAACCCTCATCTCTATGTCTCCTGCACTGGCAGGCAGGTTCTTTATCACTAGCACCACCAAGCTAATATTCCATTGCAGTAGGGAAAAGGGGCCAGTGTGAACTGAATTCAACTTTGATTTGTATAGCGGTGACTGGATGTTTTAAAGGGAAAATGAGGGAATGGGGAGGGATGAGGGGGGCTCAATGGCTTCAGGGGTGTGAAAATTTACAAAAGTGGGGATTTAGAAAATTACAAAAAGTGGGAAGGGTCCATATGAAACCCATCTGGGCTTGCTAACTGGTTCTTGTAGAAGTTAGCCGCCTAGCCTCCCATCATGACAAGGAGATAGGTGCTAGCTGGAATAGATATTGCATTCTTCTGGCAGCCTTGAATTTTCTCAAGCAGGCACTTTAAGGGGTCTAGGGTCCTCCTAGGGAGGTGGCCTTGAGCTGTTAGAAGCTACACTGGTGTTTTGTTCCCTTCTTTGCAACTGAAAATTGGAGCCCAGCAGAGAAAGGGCTCAGAGGACTCAGGGTAGTGTTTGGTCTAGGAGAGAATCTTTTTCAGTATATCAAGGCTCTGGTCTAGTTAACTTAGTCAATTAATATATCAGGATCCTGGCTCCAAATTCAGGCCACAGATTAAAGGGGAAAGATCTTGTGTGAGGTTCTTAGACTGGGTGTGGTCACTAGGGAAAACTTTTGAGAGACAGTGGAAAATTTAGTTTAAACCATGATGAACAGGAGACAGTTCCTCAAAGCAAGTATGCTTTGCTGACGTCCAGTCTGTTTATCACGCATAGGACTTTCCATCAAGGATGTGTTCCCATTTGTCAAAATCTGAAAAGAAAACACAACTCAATACATCTAAGATGTCTTAGAAGGGGATGAACCCACAGAGGGAAACAAGATTGGACTGAAAAACAGAGATACACTCTGGGTGTTACTCCAAGCCCCTGGTATTCATTATTCTTCCCACAAACAATTGCCATGTAGAGATTAACATTTTATATTTCCATATGCTTGAACATTTTTGAGTGCTATTAAAGGTGCCCATAGAAAATGCGGGTCACACGGATTATTTAGACTACACTTGCAAGGCCATATTTTTGAAACCTCGCTTCTATTTTTGTGAGCTAAAATTTTGCAGGTGGTAAGGTGGTAGATGCAAATATCACAACGTGAACATGAGCCAATTAACCAAGAACCACATTTTATGAGGTTGCAACCACCTAATTGTTTTGTGTCTGCAGCTAATTATTTTAGGGAGATATTTCTGCATATGGAAAAGGAGTCTGTTATTTTAATTGAGTGTATTACAAAACAAAAGTTCTGCTGTAAGTACATCAAGGGCAGAGAGATCACGTCTTCTCTATGTTTTATAAACTTCCATAAATCACTTTGGGTCCATGGATTCTAAATGAGTATGAAGTGCTATTGGCAACATGACTCTAAACTTTGGAAAACAAATCAAATAGCTGGATGCAGTGAATAAAATATTTTAAAAATTCTGTGTGGTTGGTACTGTGATTAACCCATTGACTACTCATAGACTCAAACAAGTTTTGAGCTGGAAAGAAATATGGAAGTCATTTATTCCAATAACTTTATATTAAAATTTGGAAATTATGACCTACATAAGTTATGTGACCTACTCGAAGTGTGTATGATGGCCCGCAGAGTATATGATGTCTACACCAGTACACCCAACAACAGAACCCAAACTTCCCCAATTTCTTTTTTAAAGTACAATATTAGAGGCAGCACGTGTCAATGGAAAACGTACCTCTTCAACCCATACATGCCAGGCCTAAGGGAACGCTGACAAATTAATTTTATTGCAGGAGGCTAAACTCGCTGTTCTAAATTGGTCTGTCCAGAGGAAAAGTCGGCAAAGTATGCAGTTTTATGCAGATAGATTTTATTTTTGTTATTATTGCAGCTGCTCATTGATATTTTAATGCAAGTTTTTATTGAGCTATGCCCCAAGGCTTTTTAAATTGAGGGTTCAATTATTTCTAAAATCTAATAATTAAGTAAATTAATGAGCCCAGTCAGAAATCTGGCAACCTGATTATAAGGATTAAACCCAAGAAATATTAACAGGAGGGAGTTTTTTTCCCGCTTTACAGGAAGATCTTTTAAAACCCTTCAGACTATGTTTCATGGATGTAAATGAAGTCTGACACTGAGATCCATGAACAAGTCAGTGCACAAACTTGGATTATGAATATAGCTTAACAGCAGATGGGGGTGGTCAGGGCAGACCTTGTTATCAAAGTTTTCCCTCCCTTACAAGAATAAATTTTGAGTTTCAGTAAGTATAGCCTCTAAAAACACAGAAGAACATTACTGTGTTCATGTCCCTTCACGTGAAGATAGCATTTGGTAAATCATGATATTTTCAGAAGAAAGTGACCATAATATGAACTCAAAAACCATAAAATGAAGCCAAGTTAAAGAAGCTAGGAATGTTGGATTGGGAAAGACTGATTCCCAGGGAGCTTGATTTATTTCTTCTTAATAATTAAAAAAAAATCATGCTGACTCTGAATGACCCTGGGGAATGCACCTAATTTCAGCTTTGGGTTCTGCAAGCTCTTCCATGTTATTGCTTTGCTGCTAGGACAATGACTCAGTCCCACCCTGGGTTTGCCACTTGAGTTTCAAAGGGCCGTCTGAGAGATAAGGCTACTTCTTTGCATTTCTAAGTCCACAGAGTTTCTATTTGGATTCCTCCCTAAATGTGTTTTTGTTTTTGTTTTCCCAGTCCCAGTACCTGACCTTTGGGTTTGGTAAGTTGTACAGCCATGCATTCTTTCACAAGACTACCTTGACTCCCTGTCTTTATGCTAACCTAACTTTCTGGCTATGAAATTAAAAGATGCTTACTCCTTGGAAGGAAAGTTATGACCACTCTAGGTAGCATATTAAAAAGCAGAAACATTACTTTGCCAACAAAGGTCCATCGAGTCAAGTCTATGGTTTTTCCTGTAGTCATGTATGGATGTGAGAGTTGGACTGTGAAGCAAGCTGAGCGCCGAAGAATTGATGCTTTTGAACTGTGGTGTTAGAGAAGACTCTTGAGAGTCCCGTGGACTGCAAGGAGATCCAAACAGTCCATTCTAAAGCAGATCAGTCCTGGGTGTTCTTTGGAAGGACTGATGCTGAAACTGAAACTCCAATAGTTTGGCCACCTCATGCGAAGAGTTGACTCATTGGAAAAGACTCTGATGCTGGGAGGGATTGGGGGCAGGAGGAGAAGGGGATGACAGCGGATGAGATGGCTGGATGGCATCACTGACTTGATGGACATGAGTTTGGGTAAACTCTGAGAGTTGGTGATGAACAGGGAGGCCTGGTGTCCTGCAATTCATGGAGTCGCAAAGAGTCAGACACGACTGAGCGACTGAACTGACTGACTGAACTTTCTGGCATCTACCTATCATTCATCACAGAGTCCCTTGAACTGTTTCTCACCCAGCTACTGTGCTGCTTATCTTGCCTATTCAGACATAGAGATAGACAAAGTCTGATATGCTTATATACTGTTTTGACTTTATGGGTGCTTATCTGAAGGAATTTTTTGTTTTAAAAAAGATAGGTAAACTCCAACATGGAATTTTTAAGTCCTTATCTTCTTTATGATTTACTCCCATGTTCTTGTGGGCTTCCCTCATAGCTCAGTTGGTAAAGAACCTACCTGCAGTGCGGGAGACCCCAGTTGGATTTCTGGGTCAGGAAGATCCTCTGGAGAAGCAATAGACTACACACTCCAGTATCCTTGGGCTTCCCTTGTGGCTCACCTGGTAAAGAATCTGCCTGCAATACCGGAGATCTGGGTTCGATCCCTGGGTTGGGAAGATCCGCTGGAGAAGGGAAAGGCTACCCACTCCAGTACTCTGGCCTAGAGAATTCCATGGACTATAGTCCATGGGGTCGCAAAGAGTCGGACACAACTGAGTGACTTTCACTTTCACTTTCCATGCTCTTGTGGTATCCTATCATAATGCAGAGGTGCAAACACTGAGATCTGAATTCCTTGGGTCTTGCCTGAGATCCCACAATAAGCAAAGGAAGCCTGGAATATGGATGGTGATCTGATGGCAAAGCCTCTGCTGTTTTCACTCTAATGCCCTCCTCTCACTATTTCATACTCCAGATTATGATTCATTTCTATACTAAGACAGTGAAAACTACAATAGAACTCTTTATGAAGTATAGTCTGGTGTAGTCCAGGTGTGTTCGTTATTCACACAGGAAATAATTATTAAAACCAATGTTCCAGGACCTTCTCAAGTTTAAAAGCTCTTATAGTCTTTATTCATTATTCATTATTACACAAAGTAAGTTTTGTCCAGGAGATTCCAGATGAATAAAACTAATGAAATGGAAAATTTTTCCATAAGCAAACCAAATGATGAAACCTGGAAAAAGGCTAAGGCCTTGGAGTGAGAAAAACTAAGAAATATGTCCAGACACTCAACAAACTGCTTTGTGTTACCTAGGTAATTGTATCACTGTGCACTTGACAGATAAAACTGGCTATTTATTATGTATATCAGTGATTGGTCAATTTTATACTTAAGGTATAATGCAGGTAGAAGAAAATGCCTGGTAAGAAATCCTTAAGCATTAATTTTCTGTCTCCACTGACTAGAGCTGCCCCTGGCTTATAACATCATTCATGGTCTGGTAAGCAATTTGTGATATAAACACAGCAGATTTGACTTGCAGTTCTGTATTTTAGGCAAAGTGGCTCTGTATTATTTTTTTTTAGATCAAAGGTAACTATGCAAAAAAAAAAAGTTTCAGATTATAAATGCATTTTACCCTTACTACAAATAATTTGTACTTGGATTCAGGGAATGGGTCCAAGATGGCAGAGTAGAAGGACGTGTGCTCATCTTCTCCTGCACAAACTCCAAAATTACAACTTGTTGAATAACCGTGGACAGGAGAATGTTGGATCACACCAAAAAAAGATACCCCACATCCAAGGGCAAAGGGAAAGCTCCGGCAAGACTGTAGGGGGCACAAAATCATGTTTAGAATCAAACCCCATACCCACCACACTCAAGAGGGCTCAAACAAACCTTGTGTGCACCAGGACGTAGAAACTCCCACAGAGACTGAGCCAAAACTGTGCCTGAGTGTCTCCTACAGAGGTATGGGTCAGCAGTGGACTGCTGAAGGAGCAAGGGCTCTGGATGCAGTAGATCTGGGTGTGGCGTAAGCCCTCTTGGAGGAGGTTGCCATTAACCCCAGCATAGAGCCACCAGAACTTACACAGGACTCTTGGAGGGCACAAACAAAACCTTGTGTGCACCAGGACCCAGGAGAAAGGAGCTGTGACCCCAAAAGAAACTGACACAGAACTGCCAGTGAATGTCCAGGAGTCTCCAGAGGATGCATGGGTGGATGGTGGCCTGCTGCAGGGTTGGGGGCACTGAGTACAGCAGTGTGGAGCTCGCCTTTATCTTCATTACCTCCATCATGGTTTGGCCTCAGACCAAACAACAGGGAGGGAACACAGCCCTGCCCAGAAACAGAAAATTGGATTAAAGATTTACTGTGTGTGGCCACGCCCATCAGAACAAGACTCAGTTTCCCCCTCAGTCAGTCTCTCCCATCAAGAAGCTTCCATAAGTCTTGTATCCATTTCCATCAGAGGGCAGACAGAATGAAAACCACAATCACAGAAAACTAACCAATCTGATCACATGCACCACAGCCTTGTCTAACTCAATGAAACTATGAGCCATGCTGTGTAGGGCCACCCAAGATGGACAGGTCATGGTGGAGAGTTCTGACAAAACATGGTCCACTGGAGAAGGCAATGGCAAATCACTTCAGTATTCTTGCCTGAAGAACCCCGTGGACAGTATGAAAAGGCAAAAACACAGAACAATGAGAGATGAACTCCCCAAATTGGTAGGTGCCCAATATGCTACTGGAGATCAGTGGAGAAATAACTCCAGAAAGAACAGAGACGGAGCAAAAGCAAAACAACACCCAGTTGTGGATGTGACTGTTGATGGAAGTAAAGTCGGATGCTGTAAAGAACAATATTGCATAGGAACCCAGAATGTTAGGTCCATGAATCAAGGCAAATTGGAAGAGGTTACATATGAGATGGCAAGAGTGACTATCTACATTCTAGGAATCAGTGAACTAAAATGGACTGGAATGTGTGAATTTAATTCAGATGACCATTGTATCTACTACTGTGGGCAAGAATCCCTTAGAAGAAATGGAGTAGCTATCATAGTCAACAAAAGAGTCCAAAATGCAGTACTTGGATGCAATCTCAAAAATGACAAAATGATCTCAGTTTCCGAGGCAAACCATTCAATATCACAGTAATCCAAGTCTATGCCCCAAACAGTAATGCTGAAGAAGTTGAACTTGAATGGTTCCATGAAGACCTATAAGATCTTCCAGAACTAATACCCCAAAAAGATGCCCTTTTCATCATAGAGGTCTGGAATGCAAAAGTAGAAAGTCAAGAGATACCTGGAGTAACAGGCAAATTTGGCATTGGAGTACAAAACAAAGCAGGTCAAAGGCTAACAGAGTTTTGCCAAGAGAAAGCACTGGTCATAGCAAACACCCTCTTCCAACAACACAGGAGAAGACTCTACACATGGACATCACCAGATGGTCAATACTAAAGTCAGATTGATTATATTCTTTGCAGCCAAAGATGGAGAAGCTCCATAGTGTCAGCAAACACAAGACCAGGAGCTGACTGTGGCTCAGATCATGAACTTTTTATTGCCAAATTCAGACTTAAATTGAAGAAAGTAGGGAACACCACTAGACCATTCAGGTATGACCTAAATAAAATCCCTTATGATTATACAGTGGAAGTGACAAATAGATTCAAGGGATTAGATCTGATAGACAGAGTTCCTGAAGAACTATGGACGAAGGTTCGTGACATAGTACAGGAGGCAGTGATCAAGAACATCCCCAAGAAAAGGAAATGCAAAAAGGCGAAATGGTTGTCTGAGGAGGCATTACAAATAGCTGAGAAAAGAAAAGATGTGAAAGGCAAAGGAGAAAAGGAAAGGTATTGTGGAGTTCCAAAGAACAGCAAGGAGAGATAAGAAAGCCTTCATAAGTAATCCATGCAAATAAATAGAGGAAAACAATAGAATGGGAAAGACTAGAGATCTCTTCAAGAAAATTAGAGATACCAAGGGAACATTTCATGCAAAGATGAGCTCAAGGACAGAAATGGTATGGACCTAACAGAAGCAGAAGATATTAAGAAGAGCTAGCAACAATACACAGAAGAACTATAAAAAAAAAATCTCCATGACCCAGATAACCACGATGGTGTGATCACTCACCTAGAGCCAGACATCCTGGAATGTGAAGTCAAGTGGACCTTAGGAAGCCTCACTATGAATAAGCTAGTGGAGGTGATGGAATTCCAGTTGAGCTATTTCAAATCCTAAAAGATGATGCTCTGAAAGTGCTGCACTTTCACAATATGCAGCAAATTTGGAAAACTCAGCAGTGGCCACAGGACTGGAAAAGGTCAGTTTTCATTCCAATCCCAAAGAAAGGCAATGCCGAAGAATGCTCAAACTACTGCACAATTGCACTCATCTCACACGCTAGTAAAGTAATGCTCAAAATTCTCCAAGTGAGGCTTCAACAGTACTTGAACTGTGAACTTTCAGATGTTCAAGCTGGTTTTAGAAAAGGCAGAGGAACCAGAGGTCAAATTGCCAACATCCATTGGATCATCAAAAAAGCAAGAGAGTTCCAGAAAAACATCTATTTCTGCTTTATTGACTATGCCAAAGCCTTTGACTATATGGATCACAAGAAACTGTGGAAAATTCTTCAAGAAATAGGAATACCAGACCACTTGTCTTGCCTCCTGAGAAATCTGTATGCAGGTCAAGAAGAAACAGCTAGAACTGGACATGGAAGAATAGACTGGTTCCAAATCAGGAAAGGAGTACTTCAAGGCTGTATATTGTCACCCTGCTTATTTAACTTACATGCAGAGTACATCATGTGAAATGCTGGTCTGGATGAAGCACAAGCTGGAATCAAGTTTGCCGGGAGAAATATCAATAACCTCAGATATGTGGATGACACCACCTTTATGGCAGAAAGCAAAGAAGAACTAAAAAGACTCTTGAAAGTGAAAGAGGAGAGTGAAAAAGCTGACTTAAAGCTCAACATTCAGAAAACTAAAATCATGGCATCCGGTCCCATTACTTCATGGCAAATAGATGGGGAAACAGTGGAAACAGTGTCACACTTTATCTTTTTGGTCTTCAAAATCACTGTGATGGTGACTGCAGCCATGAAATTAAAAGACTCTTGCTCCTTGGAAGAAAAGTTATGACCAACCTAGACAGCATATTACAAAGCAGAGACATTACTTTGCCAGCAAAAGTCTGTCTAGTCAAAGCTATGGTTTTTCCAATAGTTGTGTATGGCTGTGAGAGTTGGACTATAAAGAAAGCTGAGTGGCAAAGAAATGATGCTTTTGAGCTGTGGTGTGGGAAAAGACTCTTGAGAGTCCTTGGACTGCAAGGATGTCCAACCAGTGAATCCTAAAGGAAATCAGTTCTGAATATTCATTGAAAGGACTGATGTTGAAGATGAAACTCCAATACTTTGGCCACCTGATGCAAAGAACTGACTCGTTTAAAAAGACCCTGATGCTGGAAAAGATTGAAGGCCAGAGGAGAAGGAGACGACAGAAGATAAGATGGTTGAATGGCATCACCAACTCTATGGACATGAGTTTAAGCAAGCTCCGGGAGCTGGTGATGGACAAGGAAGCCTGGCATGCTGCAGTCCATGGGGTCGCAAAGAGTCAGACATGACTGAGTGACTGAACTAATGGAACAAATAATATCAGTGCAAGCAAAAAGCTTATTTCTCAGTTGGACATATTATCCTTCCAACTACAACTGATTACTTTCTTCCAGAAAATTTTCTCTGTCTCCCACTACAAAAAGGGAAAGCAGATTAGTGTTGAATTGGCCACTATGTTGTTAGTAGAATATGAAAACTACTGTGCTTAGTCGCTCAGTTATATCTGACCCTTTGTGACCCCATGGACTGTAGCCTGCCAGGCTCTTCTCTCCATGGGGATTCTCCAGGCAAGAATACTGGAGTGGGTTGCCATACCCACCTCCAGGGGGTCTTCCCAACCCAGGGATCAAACCCAGGTCTCCTGCATCGAGGGTGGATTCTTTACCATCTGAGCCACCAGGGAAGCCATGTGAAAACTACTAACCATACAAAAAAGACTTGATAAGTTAACATTTAAAATGCATGTTTATCAAGTCAAGCTATAGAGTAGGAAAAAATACATAAAAACATACTTGACAAAAGACATTCTTCTAGCCTAAAGAAATTCTATCAAAAAAAAAAGAGAGAAAGAGAGACTCACCTAATTTATAATTGGGCAGAAGATTTGAACATTTACTTCAAAAAAGAAGATGTACAAATAGCTAAATATATGAAAGCATAGTCAGTAGCTTCAATTAACAGGGAAATATAAATTAAAATGAAACTGTGAGATCATCACAGAACCACCAGAATGGCTAAACCATTCCCCAAGTCAGCCACCCAACAGACATCTGACAATGTCAATGAATGGTGATGACAAATGGAAAACAGAACAGCCTACAACCAGAGAATTCCCATACCCTGGTAGTGGGAGTGTAAATTAGGACAACCATTTTGTGAAACATTTTATTAGTATCCACTAAATACATATGTCCTCCATGGACTTGCAGTGTTAATTCTAAAAACTCACCCAACAGAAATACAACATGCATTCATTTTTAAGGCCATGCTGGCACCAGAAGTTTACAAAAAGGCCTTCAAATGAAAACATTGCAAATGACTGTCAATGATGGAAAAGACAAAATGCAGTATATTCATTCAGCAGTTTAAAATAAGGACAGATTGCTGCATACAGCTGCATGAAAAGATAGCAGAACATTAAGTTGAACAAAGGAAGCCAGATCTCCAAAAGTACATACCATAAATCACTTCATAGGAAGTTTTGCAACTGATAAAACTAATCCAGGATTAGTCAGAAAAGTGCTTACTTTTGAGGGTTTAATGATTGAGTAGATCAGTAAGGGAGTTTTCTAGAGAGATTGTCTTGTTCTTTATCTTTGCTTCTCAAATTTCAGCACTTGGCTTTCCATGGAAATCTTGTTGCAATGTAGATTCTGATTTGAAAGATCTGGGTGTGATTTGAGTTTCTTCATTCTAACAAGTTTCTACATAATCCAAAACTTCTGGTAAATGGATCACACTATTCAGAATGAATAGCCACATTTGATATATTCTTTTGAATGGTGAATGCATTGGTTTATTTGTAAAATTTCATCAAACTATGTTATATGGACTTCCTTTATATATGTTATGTTGTTATTATTCTTCAGTTACCTAGTTGTGTTCAACCCTTTGTGACCCCATGGACTGCAAAATACCAGGCCTCTCTGTTGCTTACCATCCCCCAAAGTTTGCCCAAATTCGTGTCCTTTACTTCAGAGATGCCATCCAGCCATCTCATCCTTTGACACCCTCTTCTTCTGCCCTCGATCTTTCCCAGTATCAAGGACTTTTCCAATGAGTCAGCTGTTCGCATCAGATGACCAAAATACTGGAGTTTCAGCTTCAGTATCAGTCCTTCCAGCAAGTGTTCAGGGTTGATTTCCCTTAAGGTTGACTGGTTTGGTCTCCTTGCTGTCTAGGGGACTCTCAGACGTCTTCTCCAGCACTACAGTTAGAAGGTATCAATTCTTTGGTGCTCGACCTTCTTTACCATCCAGTTCTCACATGTGACCACTGGGAAGATCATAGCCTTGACTATACAGACCTTTGTCAGCAGAGTAATGTCTCTGCTTTTCAATACTGTCTAGGTTTGTCATAGCTTTCCTGCCAAGAAGCAAACATCTGGTTTCATGGCTGCAGTCACCATCCGCAGTGATTTTAGAACCCAAGAAGAGGAAATCTGTCACTAATTCCATATTCCCCCTTCTATTTGCCATGAAGTAATGGGGCTGGATGCCATGATTTTTTGATATTCAGTTTTTTTTATATTCAATTTTAAGCTGGTGCTTTCACTCTTCTCCTTCACCTTTGTCAAGAGGCTCTTTAGTTCCTCTTCACTTTCTGCCATTAGAGTGGTATCATCCTCATATCTGAGGTTGTTGATGTTTCTCCCACCTGTCTTGATTGCAGCTTGTAACTCATCTATCCCGGCATTTCTCATGATGCACTCAGTGTATAGATTAAACAAATGGGATAATAGCAGACAGCTCTGACATACTCCTTTCTCAATCTTTAACCAATCAGTTTTCTATGTAGGGTTCTGTATATATGTTATACTTCAATTAAAAAGTCTATATAAAACAAATGCTTCTTGGAATGGAGGTCCAGAGTGAAATTTTAGCTGCATTTTCTAAGTGACAGAGGAAGAACTTGGAAACTGTAGATTCTGAGTGAAAGCAAAAGACACCAGTTATGAAAAACTTAAGTCAATAAGGTATCTATTGAAATTGTATAGGCAGCCTTATACAGTGGGAGGGAAAACCTAAGGACCATGGCTGCAAAGGAAGAGACTCAAGCACCATTAGTGAGCCCTGGTGTCAGGAACTCAACCGACTTATCCGCACACCATCGTTGGAATAAACAGCCTCAAACATCTGCAGTCATTGTGACCTGCTGTTTACAGTTTAAAAGCTGAGAGAGTGCCAATTTGGCCTGAGCTATACCTGCACATCCACTATAGGGGGCAGGGTGACTGATTAACCTGCTCTCATCAGACTCCGTCTAGAGTAGGTGAACTAATTTCCAGAAGACACATTTTGGTGCATGTTTTCAAAATATGGTTGAGTTGATGCTGATGAGGCAGACAGTGATGGGGAGGAATCAGTCAAAAGACAGATTCACTGAAGCTACCTTCCAACTCCCTATTTCTTCTCTCTCTTATTGCTCCAGTAACTATCCCATACTTCACTCACTGAGTCAGTTCTGTGATAATATGTGTGTGTGTGTGTGTGAGTATATATTGTAACGGTAAAGTAGGAGCAGTCTCAGGCCAGCATTTATACAAATCAGTATAAGGATGGCATTACTGCTCCTTATGTGATTCACTCTGGGATGTTTTAATACTTACAAATGCAATTCTGGAAATAAAGCTTAGAAGACAAAAAAAGCTCCAAGTAAGCATGATGCATACTAAAGACAATAGGAATTCTTCATTGTTTCTATGATTGGTTTGAAAGGCAAGTGCTAGATCTGGTGTGAAGTTAGTTCAGTTCCTCTAGTGGAAGTAGGTCGCTGCTATAGTCATGTTGAGTTTCTTAAAACTCTTGGGCAATAATGCAATCCAGTTGCTAATCTATACTGTTAGTCATTTCAGGAGTTATTAATTTGTAGTAATGGTCAACTGCCAATTTCCCATCCCTTAGGAAACTCAGAAGAGTGCTTTGGATCCATCTGGGTAGAAAGCACAGCATAGGCATAAGATCATTATCATCTGTGACACATTCAGGTCATGTTTCTTCTACATTTTGTTAGTTTCAATGAACCAGGGACTGCTAATGAATGATTTCCATTGGATAATTTTGTTTTTTCTGTTTTAAGTTTCAAGTTGCCTGTCTGGATTTCATTAGCAGTGCAATGATTTACCCAAGAGGGGTTTGTTTCTTAACTTGATTGGGAAAGTTACATTGAGAAGGTGACTGTTTTGGTGGGAAAGGAGGTTTTTTTAATGTCATAATGATTGGATATGTGTGGAAGAAGCTTGAGGAATGCAATCTGCATTTGCAGCTGACTCTATCTTCCTCAAACTATGTATCGTCTGCATAAATAACTGCAAGCATATTTGCCAGTTAGGCACCAAAGCCATCAGCACTTTATTGCTCAGGGTAAATTACTACCATGAATGCAATAATACTGAAGTAATATATTAGATGTGTCTGAAAACGTAATAAAAGAGAGGGAAAACTGATTTTGAAACTGATTTTATTTATCTTTTTGTTTATATATTATTGCTTAATTTGGTACTTCAGGACTCTATGACTTGGTTCATTTTGCCATGTTCTTTTTCTTCTTTGCTTTATGGTAGTGATTTCATAGGTATAACTAGTACAAAACAGAACCAAGTTATTTCATCAGGTTGATAAAATATGACATAAATATAGCAAAAAATGGTCTTATTTTTTTTCTGGAATCGTCTGTACTAACCAGTGCCACAACTGTTTTTGAAGAGAATTACTTAGTGGAATGAAACAATGCATTTTCCAGCCAACAAAGGTTCGTCGTCAAGGCTATGGTTTTTCCAGTGGTCATGTATGGATGTGAGAGTTGGACTGTGAAGAAAGCTGAGTGTCAAAGAATTGATGCTTTTGAACTGTGCTGTTGGAGAAGACTCTTGAGAGTCCCTTGGACTGCAAGGAGATCCAACCAGTCCATTCTGAAGGAGATCAGCCCTGGGATTTCTTTGGAAGGAATGATGCTAAAGCTGAAAGTCCAGTACTTTGGCCACCTCATGCGAAGAGTTGACTCATTGGAAAAGACTCTGATGCTGGGAGGGATTGCGGGCAGGAGGAGAAGGGGATGACAGCGGATGAGATGGCTGGATGGCATCACTGACACAATGGACATGGGTCTGAGTGAATTCCGGGAGTTGGTGATGGACAGGGAGGCCTGGCGTGCTGCGATTCATGGGGTCTCAAAGAGTCGGACACGACTGAGCAACTGAACTGAACTGAACTGAGCACCTCCACATTCTCTCTACTATTACATCGGTGGATGCATCAACTCCCAAGCAACTCCCATTGCTATGCATCAGCACTATCATCACAGTCTGGAATTACCAATCCATGTTCTGATGGAACCCAGGTTAGTGGGGTTCCTTGTTGTGCAGTTAGTTTTCTTATGTAATCCTAGCATGTTCCCAGGCTAAGGATCATAGCTGTTTTATCAAGTGACTATTTGTCTTTTGCCCATTTATTAAATTAGATTGGTTTCTTTTTGAATTGAAAGATATTAAAATGATAAGAAATATATGGAAGGTGCTCAACTGTCTCAATTGATGCCCTTGAGGGTGAGCAGTCTCAGGATAGTCATTAATCTACTTAATTGGTTACACCACTAACTACAGAACTCTCTCAGGGTGAGGATAGTTAGGACTTAGGATTTGGCACACTCAGCAAGGACTTCAGGCACACCAAGGACCCATGGCAGATGGCCTCTTCCAACAGATGCTAAAGCAAGAAAATGTAGGAAAAAATAAAATTATTGTTCACATGTACTTTTAAAAATATTTTAAGTATGTAAAATATCTATAAGATGAATAAATAAATACAAATGGAATAAGATATAAATAAATAAAATATTTTTAATAAAGCTGAACATTTTAACTTGTTTTCTTTTAGCTACATCCTATGAAATATATTTTAAAAATAAAGCTATTTTCAGCTCTACCATACAATGTCCATGTGGGTGCCAAATTAAAACTTAAAAAGTGATAACCCTTTGTGGTAGGCAGAATTCTCAGATGGATCTCAAGATTCTTGCCCCATATAACACCTGTTATAATCTCTTTCTACTTAATGATGGACAACCTGGTGATACAATGGGATATCTTTCCAATGATTGTGTTACTTTATATGGGAAAAGAGATTTTACAGATGTAATTAAAGTCCCTAATCAGTTGACTTTCAGTCCCTTCAAGTGGAATTCATACTGGGTGGGACCCACCTAGACCTAGTTGGATGACAAGGAGCAGCAGCAGCCGTTCTCCTGTGGGCCTGAAGGACATGAGTTGCTAAGAGTCCTAACAGCCACACTGGATTGAATTCAGTCAACAACTGGAATGGGCTTGGAAGAGATCCTGACTCCAGATGAGGATGAACCCAGTCCTAGTTGGCACCTTGATTTCAGCCTTGTTTGACCTGAGAAGAAAACTTAGATGAGCCTTGGCCAGATTTCTGATTTACAGAATGGAGGTAATAAATGGCAATTGTTTTCATTCTCCAACTTTGTGGTTGTTTTTGCTGTAGCAGCAATAGGAAATTCTCAACACATATTATAACTAAAAGTGTGTATCCAAATGTACTATACTCATAGCTCTCCTACATTTTCTGTGTAATCCTCTTTTTTTTTTAATTGAGGTATAGGTGCTTTACAGTTTTGTGTTAGCCTCTGCTGCATGACAACATGAATCATCCATATGCATACATATACCCTCTCCCTTTGAACCTCCTTCCCACCACACACATCCCACTCATCTAGGTCACCGTGGAGCATCTACCTGAGCTCCTTGGGCTGACAAGGTATAAAATAGTGTGGTTATCCACCTTTATCCACCATGTCTTACCTATAAAAAGTAATTACCATTTCCTATGAATAACTGTGGATGACCACCCTACTTCAAATACTTTTGAAAAGATTACACAGAAAATATAGGAAAGCTCTGAGTATGATGCCTGGAACAGGAAGAATGGTCTGTAAAGAGTCATTCTCCTTATTGAGCCAAGACCATGTTAATGGACACAGGTGAAGCAACTCAGAACTTTTATGCACCATAATTGTCCATTAACTCTTAGTTCTCGGTAACCAGATGAGGGACAGGCAACTTGTTCAGGCAGCAACTGCTGAATCCTGCAGACAAGTGGTGGCAGCTTGGACATCATAACCCTGAACCTCTCTTCATTGAGAAAGTGCTAGAATGAAAAGAAAAGAGGGCTTCAATTATTATTTCTCTGATTGTCCCCATTTAGATATTCTCATATGACCAAAGGGTGTTGTAGAAAAAGTTTCATGATGGTAAAGGTAGTATCTTGTCATCATATATAATCTTCACTTAATCATCTGTAATATTCCCATGGCTAAATAAGATAAGCAGGGCAACATTTGTAAGCAGGGAGGGGAGGGCATTCCTGGAAATAACTAAGCTTTAGGCTTTTCAAGTGAGAAGTAGGAAAAAATTGCAGTGACAGAAAAACTGCATTTATTGCACTAGACAAGCAGCTAAAAATTTCTCCATGGGGGAGAAAAATGAGATGATTTCCACCTAGGGCAATTCAAGGCAGTAGGATTACATTGCTTTTTGTTATGGAGAGCCACTTTTGCCCATAGATGTGGAAAACAAATAAAATACATCCCCCTCTGGCCTGTTCTTTTGCACTGGTGTTTCAAAATGCTGGTCCTCACAACTGAACGAGAATTAGGAGGATTTGTAGTGTATTTTGCACATAAGTCCTGCTTGTAACACTGCTAAAGACATCACACTCTAGAAGATAAAAGGAAGAGAATATTTGATTTATCTAAATTCTCTTAGACATTTTTAGCCTCTAGTATTCCTAACATTAAAAAGGTGTTTGAATTATTTTTATGAAGGAGAGAGGAGATCTTTTTGATGGAGTAAGAGTTGACTTTGTGGTCTATGTTTATCATGATTATATTGTATTTCAAACATTCAGAAATTTTAGAAACATTCCTAAATGCACTAAACTTTCCAGAATTCTCCAACCACTAGGAAATTTGTCAATTACACAACTTAGCAAAAGGGCACCTGCCTCTTTGACCCACACATATACAAGGGGTATTGAGAATAAGTGCTCTTTTGCTATATAAATAGTGTCACTTTTTCCCATCTGGATCTTGTACCTTGATTTATGCAGAAAGAAAGCATTTCTTATTGAAGTAGCTAATCCATGAACTTTGCCATGCTTTTATTCTAACTGTATTAAAGTGTATGATATATATCTAGTCAATATCCTTCATACACATAGGCATGAATATTCTGTGGTTTCCATGAGCCTGTGTGTGTAAGAAGCATAGCAACATCTATCTGGAAGCCCATAAGAGGGTTAACTATCCTCCCACACTCCATTTTGTTCTGTCCTCTAAGCTTTAAGACAAATATGTTTTTGTTTTTCATCTTCAATATCCAATTCCAAGCTCACTAGGGAAGAGAGGATAGGATGCCACAAAACTCACTTTGTCTCAGCTAGAACTATAATACAAACAAGACATACAACAAACTTTTCATGCTTCATTTTTTCTTCATACTTCAGAAGACACCTGCCCCGGGGGCTTGCGGCTAATGGGCTGCAGAAGGCTCAGGTCACCGTTCAAATTCAGTAGTCCCCATGTGATGTCCAGTCCAAGATCAGCGATGATTTCAGAATACTTCACTTGTCTGAGTCTGCTTACCATGCAGCTTTTTTCAGGACTTGAAAGTCTCCTTACCATCCCCTCCCTGCCTCCCACCTCCAAAACCTTTTAAGACAGAAAAAGTGACCCTCGTGGGTTAGACAATCCTACATCAAGGTGAATCCTTGATAACCAGCTCTGTTCCCTCTTATACCTTGTAAACATGCTAATTAAAAGGAGCTTGGTTGTGAAGATCAAGGGAGAAAGAATATGGAAACCAGGGCCAGCCATCTTGTCCATATCTCTTCCCATTTACTGCTTGAACTTTTTGCTGACTGGCTTCTGGGAGTCCACTGAAAGAAGAGTGTCGTGACCTATAACCTCTCAACATCACATTTAAAAAATTGTCTTCAATAAGAAAAAAGCAGATGCCACAGACACCATTTGTGTCACAGAAATTCTCCTCTCTGCCTGGAATATTTTAGCACCTTCATAACCGCAAAACATGAAATACTCTCACTCCCTCACCCACAATGGGATTTTCACTAAGAGTCTCCTTAGGAAAAACTAGCCACTTTTCCACTTTATAAAAGTGTTTGTGTTTTGCAAGATATGCACAATGACTATACACAGTTTTTGATGGATGATCTCAGGCTCAGATACCTCTGTACTTGCGCATAGAGCCAACTTACCATGGTCACACCATGGTCCTTCTTGACAGCCCTCAAAAAGTATGTGAAACGGGCTACTGAGTTCCCGCTTCCCAGGCAGCTACGGATGTTAGCAGAGCAGATTTTATTAGATTTCAAAAGTAGCATTAAAAAATCCATATAAATCACCTATCTAGAAAATCCATGTTTAGTTTTTTAAGGGACCTCCATACTGTTGTCCACAGAGGCTGTACCAATTTACATTCCCACCAACTGTGCAAAAGGGCTCCCTTTTCTCCACAGCTTCTCCAGTATTTATTGTTTGTAGACTTTTTGATGATGGCCATTCTGGCTTGTGTGAGGTGGTGCTACATTGCAGTTTTGATTGTATTTCTCTAATAGTAAGTGATGTTGACCATCTTTTCACGTGTGTTACATATATGCAATGGAATACTGCTGCTGCTAAGTCGCTTCAGTCGTGTCCAACTCTGTGCAACCCCGTAGATGGCAGCCTACCAGGCTCCCCCGTCCCTGGGATTCTCCAGGCAAGAACATTGGAGTGGGTTGCCATTTCCTTCTCTGATGCATGAAGGTGAAAAGTGAAAGTGAAGTCGCTCAGTCGTGTCCGACTCTTAGCGACCCCATGGATTGCAGCCTACCAGGCTCCTCCATCCATGGGATTTTCCAGGCAAGAGTACTGGAGTGGGGTGCCATTGCCTTCTCCCAAAGGAATATTACTCAGCCATAAAAAAGAAGTGAAATTGAGTAAGTTATAGAGATGCAGATGAACCTAGAGTCTATTATACAGATTGAAGTCAGAAAGAGAGAAACAAATATGGTATATTAACATATATATGCGGAATCTAGAGAAATGGTACTGATGACCTTATTCGCAGGGCAGTAAATAAGTAATATAGAGGCACAGACATAGAAAACAGACTTGTAGACATGATGAGGGAAGAGATGGGAAGAACTGAGAGAGCAGCTCTGACATATATACTACCACATGCAAAATAGACAACTAGTGGGAAGCTGCTGTATAGCACAGGGAGCTCAGCTCAGTGCTCTGTCATGGCCTAGAGGGCTGGGATGGAGGAGTGGGAGGGAGACTCAAGAGAGGAGGTGTATGTAGACACAGGGCTGACTCACACTGTTGTGCAGCAGAAACTAGCACAACATTGCAAAGCATTATACTCCAATAAAAAAAATCCATGAATGTTATGCATGCATTTCTATATTGATTTTTTTAAAAAAATTAGGACCAGGATATGGCAAAATGAAATGAAATAACCAAGGTCAAGGGGAAAAGGGACAAGGATTGTGGGGTCTCACATATTTATTAATGATGAAGAGTTAATTTAACCCTCACTTTCCTATTAATGGGGAAAAAGGAAAGAAAAGAGGGTAGTTACTGGGTCCCAATCTGAATGTGCCCCAGAATCCCTTGGAGCACTTTTAAATAATAAGATTCCTGAAACCTTCCCTGAGACTTGCTCAACCAACATCTCCAGGAGAGAATCCAACATGCCTGTGCTTTTCTAAGCATCCCCAGGTGAACCTAACATTTAGCTGGTTCTAGAAATCACTGGGCTAAATGACTTTTGTTTTTTCATTAAAAAATGTGATATTAATTCCTAAAGAGAATCATAATATTGTAGAATTTAGATCTCATTTATGATGACTCACCTGACTCAATTCATATAGCCAAAGTGATATAGGGGAAGATCAATTCAACAATGTTTAATATGATGTTTCATAAACTATGACTTCAGATCCTTGTTTACTTATTTGATGCAATCTACTTACACTTCCATCAAAGTGTGCCTCTAATGCATAAGTTACATTTCTAACAACAACAAAAAATGATCCGAAGCTGTGCTAATTAAAACAAAATAGGATAAATAACTTTAAGACATAACAGCAGTATGATTCAGAAGCATGCAAAAAGTGTGCAGACTTTCTGAATGAAGACTGTTTTCAGGATAATCTGATTGTTTTTCAGATTCCCCAAAATTGTCCCATTTACATATTTGCTGTTAATGGTGAAAAATCCTAAAAGATCAGTTGTCTAAAGGTAAATTTCATAATCGTACACACTATCACAGCAGTAGAACATGGACACAGAAAGACATCAAATAACAGAAGGGCTTATATTCTTTCCTCCAGAGTAATTTATCCCACCAAACCCTCCCTCCCAAAGGCCACCGTGTTCTTCCTGGTCTGCTCTTAGTCCTTCAAATGCGACCTCCACAGCTGGAACAATGTTCATAGAAATGTTTGGCTTGTCAATTTCAGACACTAATGATTGACTTTCACTAGGAGAGAAGATACAGCTTATTTAAAATATCTCAATTCCCCACTCCATCAAGATTTGACAGGTAGATCAAAAATACTATTCTTAGTCCTTCTGTTGGTTTTTTTATGATTCAAACTAGCACTTCTTAAGAGCCTATTTCTTGTTTTATTATTGGTTGAGGCATCTCTCGACTCCCCTCTGTATAACACGGGGATTTTGAAGCCCCTAACTTTCTCTCCTATGTCCGTCCCCACAAGCCTTACTCCTTTCTCCTTTCACATTTCAGCATAGATAAATCACTTCTATAGTATGCTGAATTCTTCAATTGTTATCATATGTTGATTCTAAGTTTTAAAACCTAATACTCATTATGACTGTAGAAATACTGTCCATTGCAGAACAAATAGGATGTTGTAGTTACATTTTCTTTTCTACTCACTCACTTTTATGATACCCTTGAGAGTGAACAATGCCCCTAATTCCAGATTGAACATGTTCTTTTTGCTTAAATTCCTTCTGTGTAACATGCTAATAATCATCATGCCATCTTATGGTTTGCTTAATAATTGTCCCAAGATATTCTTTGTACAATCTTGCTTGCTGTTTTTAAGTATCTAATTATGTTTTTTTCTTTTTTTTTTTTTTGAAGATTCCTCTTAACTTTCTCAGAACTCCCATTTTTGTATCCTTTCTATTTATTACTTAGGGTTCATTCTCTTCTATATCCAGGGACCCACTGATTTCCTATTTTTGTCCAGTAGCTTTTCTTTTTGGAGAAGGCAATGGCACCCCACTCCAGTACTCTTGCCTGGAAAATCCATGGATGAAGGAGCCTAGTAGGCTGCAGTCCATGGGGTCGCTAAGAGCTGTACACGACTGAAGTGACTTAGCAGCAGCAGCAGCTTTTCTTTTAGGCAGGTCTCATCCAGGAAATTACATCTTGTCAGTTCTTCTGGGATCTTGCCACTGTTTCTTTTATCAAATGTCATCCTCTTTTTTGACATTCATTCTCATTTTCCTGAAGTATATGAAGTGAATGAAGTAATATGTCAAGGATAAATAGAACGTAAATTCTCTTAATTCTTAATTAAAAAAATTTTCCAGTAATCATGTACAGATGTGAGAGTTGGACCATAAAAAAGGCTGAGCACCAAAAAATTTATGCTTTCAAAATGTAGTGCTGGAGAAGACTCTTGAGAGTCCCTTGAAAAGCAAGGAGATCAAACCAGTCAATCCTAAAGGAAATCAACCTTAAATTTTCATTGGAATGACTGATGCTGAAGCTGAAGATCCAATGCTTTGACCACCTGATGTAAAGAGCCAACTCATGAGAAACGACCCTGATGCTGGGAAAGATTGAGCCAAGAAAAGAAGGGGACGACAGAGGATAAGATGGCTGTAAGGCATCGCCAATTCAATGGACATGAGTTTGAGAAAGCTCTGGTCAAGGACAGGGAAGCCTGGAGTGCAGCAGACCATGGGGTCACAAAGAGTTAGACTTGGCTGAGTGACTGAATAACAACAACAAAAAATATCTATGCTTTCTAAATCTTCGGTTCTATATAAAGTTGAGAATCTGAATTGAACGGATAGTTTTTAATAAAAATATGATACTAAATGTCTTCCTGCAAATACAGAGCATTTCATCCAATAGCAAAAGATATTGACAGATGTATTAAAGTCATATTGCCTAATAACTCCAAAGTCCACATAGTTTCATAGGTACATTCTTTAATTCATTCAAGGGCAAAACAATTTTCATGCTCGTAACTAATTCAGATCATAGGGGAAAAAAATGAAACATTCAAATTATTTTTAAAGGCCCAATACAATGTTAACATCCTAAATTTGCAAACTACAAAACTAGAAATAAATGAATTTTACTTTTGAATATTGATGCAATACTTAATAAATTATTAGGAAATAAAATTCAGCTGGGCATTAAAAAATAGAATACTATCTAACCAAGTGAAGTTCATTCATAATGACTCCAAAATAGAAAATCTATTGTTAAAATACATCATATACAAAGGTCAAAGGAGAGCATTATTCATGAATATCTCAGTGGATCTGGGAAAGGATCTGACTGCATTTAATATCCATATTTAGTTTAATGAAATAGGAATAATATATATATATAAAGAAATACATTTTTACATAAGTGAAGGAAACATTATATGTGCATGTATATGTCAGTGGAGCTAGGCCAATGAAAGAAAGTAGATAAATACAAAGGGAATACGAAAGTAAAATTATAACTATCTTCATATACCTAGAAATTTTAGGGAAATCAGAAATCATTATAAACAAGAGATCAATTACACAATTAACAATAAAAATAGTGTTTTTTCTATATAGAAGTCAATATTGAAAATGTAGTAGGAGAAAAAATAAAAAGAAAATGTAGTAGGAGGAAACAAATGGTCTAAAGTAGGAGTCAGCAAACTTTATACGTAAAGTGTATTTTACTTGTAAATTTTAAGCTTTGCAGCTCATGTGGTCTCTGTTCCAACAATTCAACCCTAAGCAACCATAGATGATATGTAAACAAATTGGCACGGGCTATGGTCTGTTCATCTTTATTTAGGCAAAAATAAAATAGGTAACCCCTGGCCTAAAATAACAAGGTAGAAGTGCCCAAGCACCTTAGCAAGAAATACTAATCATGCTTTTAAAGTAAAATTAGATTCAACTAAGGGGATAAAGGGAGTTCCCAATGGTTCAACAGGTAAGGAATCAGCCTGGACACAGGAAACGTGGGAGATGCAGGTTCAGTTCCGGGGTTGGGAAGATCCACTGGAAGAGGAAATCGCACCCTACTCCGGTATTCTTGCCTGGGAAATCCAGTGGACAGTGGAGCCTGGTGGGCTACAGTCCATGGAATCACAAAGAGTCTGACATGACTGAGTGAATAAACACATAAACAAGGAGGAAAAAATTTGTTTTGTGCTCCTTTATAGTAAGATTCAATACTGCAATGATGTCAGTTTTCCCGAATTCTTTTGTAAATCTGATATAATCTGTTTAAATTATCAACTAGAGCTCATCTAGAGCCCAATAAAGAAATGAAAGGAAAGGACAAATTAACAAAAAAGAACCATATATATAAAAAGATCTTGGTGGAAGTATAAATCAGCATGACCTGCCTGAAAGGCAGTTTTGTGACATCTGTCAAATTTGTAAAAGCACAATCCTTATGACTCAGTAATTCTGGTGATAGAAATTCACACCCTACTGATGCATATGCAGATGTTTATCAAAAGCTGTACTGTTTGTATTGTACCAAATCTTCTAACCGTGTTCACATCTTACTTTGTTTATACCATTAGTATGGTCCAGGCCATCTCGGCGAGTTATTAAAAGCTATTTGATTTATTTTCATACTCATATCTCTATTATTTAAAGTCTCTCTATTTTTTAAAGCCTTAATGAATGTTTTGTTTAGTTCTACTATCCAAGAGAACATCAGCATACTCTGGAAATTGTTTGGAAGCTAACTTTTGACTTGCCCTGAAATTGTCAAATACTTGAGCGTCCCTTGCAACGAAAACAAGGAATCGGATGCACCCAATAAAATGTACAATGAGTGTGCTCAGAAAGGCGAAATTATAAACTGGCTACTAGAACTATGCTGCTCAACTGTGTACTATTGACACTGGAGTACTCTGTCCACCTTCCCACCCCTTCCACATGAACAGTGTTCCAATGGGAAACACGGTTCCATTTTAGATTAAGTTTGGGAATGCGTATTATCCAAATGTAGTTAATAAGATAGCATTTTTCTTTTCCCTTCATGAAGAGTTTGGGGAAATATGCTGCTGCCATTTAGTCACTAAGTCGTGTCCAACTCTTTGGGACCCCATGGACTGCAGCACGCCAGGCTTCCCTATCCATCACCAACTCCCGGAGCTTGCTCAAACTCATGGCCATCAAGCGGTGATGCCATCCAGTGATCACATCCTCTGTCATCCCCTTCTCCTCCTGCCTTCAGTCTTTCCCAGCTTCAGGGTCTTTTCCGATGAGTCAGTTCTGTGCATCAGGAGACCAAAATATTGGAGCTTCAGCTTCAGCATCAATCCTTCTGATGAATATTCAGGACTGATTTCCTTTAGGATGTGCCGGTTTGATCTCCTTGCAGTCCAAGCACCCCTCAAGAGTCTTTTCCAGCACCACAGTTCAAAAGGATCAATTCTTCAGCACTCAGCTTTCTTTATAGCCCAATTCTCACATCCATACATGACTACTGGAAAAACCATAGCTTTGACTAGACGGACCTTTGTCGGTAAAGTAATCTTTCTGCTTTTTAATATGCTGTCTAGGTTGGTCATAACTTTTCTTCCAAGGAGCAAGCGTCTTTTAATTTCATTGCTACAGTCACCATCTGCAGTGATTTCGGAGTCCCAAAAAACAAAGTCTCTCACTGTTTCCATTGTTTCCCCATCTATTTGCCATGGAGTGATGGAACCAGATACCATGATCTTAGCTTTTTGAGTAGCCTGCCAGATTGCTCTATCTATGGGATTTCCCAGGCAAGAATACTGGAGTGGGTTGCTATTTCCTTCTACAGGGAATCTTCCAAACCCAGGGATCGAACCCAAGGCTCCTACACTGGCAGGCAGATTCTTTTACCACTGAGCCACCTGGGAAGCTCTTAAGGAAATTTAATCTCAGTTCAGTTCAGTCACTCAGTTGTGTCCGACTCTTTGTGACCCCATGAATCGCAGCACGCCGGGCCTCCCTGTCCATCACCAATTCCCGGAGCCCACTCAGACTCACGTCCATTGAGTCAGTCATCCCATCCAGCCATCTCATCCTCTGTCGTCCCCTTCTCCTCCTGCCCCCAATCCCTCCCAGCATCAGAGTCTTTTCCAATAAGTCAACTCTTCCCATGAGGTGGCCAAAGTACTTAGAGAAATTAAAATAAATAGTACCAGGTTTTCTTGGGAGGATGATTCTAAACTATACATAGAGTTGTTGTTTAATTATTAATATTGTTATTATTAATGTTATTTAAATATTGGTAACTGTCAAAGTTGAATGGATGTACATGACAGCCTGTTCACTCTTTTCTCCCCTTCATTTACAAAAGCTGGAAGGTGGTGACAAAAGGTGTTTTTGACATTAGCAATTCTCTGATGCCCGGTTATGTGAAAGTGAAAGTGAGGTAGCTCAGTCACGTAAAACTCTTTGCGGTCCCACTGACTGTAGCCCACCAGGCTCCTCCATCCATGGAATTTCCTAAGCAAGAGGACTGGAGTGGGTTGCCATTTCCTTCTCCAGGGGATCTTCCCAACCTAGGGATAGAACCTGGATCTCCCACATTGTGGGCTGATGCTTTACCTTCGGAGCCATGTTATATAACTCTGTACATTTTTTTCCATGAATTAAAAAAGGAAACAAAAAAAGAACAAGAAGATCCTAAAGGGCAGTAAAACCATACGAGTTGATTAAAGCCAGGAAAACCAATACTGGTTTTGTGTAGACACCATCTCCACTGTCTAGAAATGCACAGTTTGTCAAAAGAAAAGAAAAATATATTCTGCAAACAGATTCAAATATTGCCTTCTATCTTCCTGGCATAACGAGCAACTGAAATAATGGCATGTCTTTGATGGCAAATCTCAGTGTTTCTGTGTCAGGACTTCGGGGCTTGGGGGGTGGCTCAGAAGCCCTTGAACGGTGAGCACTGGCTTGCAGTGAAGAGGCTGCACTTTCTGACTTTCACAGTCTTACCCTCACTGCTCTGCCTTTGACGCGATCACCTCTCCTCTGAGTGCTTCCTCGGCCTTCCCTCCCTGCCTACCCCCAGCCTTATTTTATTTTTTCATAGGCTCTGAAAATGCAATGGAGAATAAAAATGTGGTGAGACCTGCCTCCAACACCTATGCCCTGCAGTTCTAAGCTGACAGAAATGTCAAGAAAGTGACAGTAAAATATGCGAAGAGAAAGCCCTGCAAACAGGCGCAGACCCTGGATTGTTTTGCACTTTCACCACACTGGGTCATGGTTTTCAAACAGGAATAGCAGTCGTGGAATTTATTATCTCCAGCATCACTTGTTAAATTTTACACTATGCAAATGATATATAAAGTATACTGAAGGGGAAGCTACAGAAGATGGAATGAGCGAGGCCTGTTAAGTGAAGGGACAGATGGACTTCGCAGAGCGCTAACGGAGGGACCTCTGCACCATCAGTGGGATGAACACAGTCCCCCTCTGCGGGTCCGGAATAGGGCGAGGGGGCTGGTAAGGAGAGCCAGCTCTGTCTACACTAGTCCTGTAACATGGTTGGAAAGTTGAAACACACATCTATTTCATTGGAAAACCCCTGGCAGATAGCCTAGTTAATTTCCCTGAACAATTTCAGTATTTATTCAGTAGGATTTTAAATAGTCCCAAGCACACACAGTCTTCCTGAAATGAACAAGAACTTTTGAGAAGCTGTGAACAATAATTGTCACTGCTTTCTGAGCTGTTGATGAAAGCTTGGTTTTTCAAGTATCATCTAATTTAATCTGTTCAACTCTCTTGCAAGTTATGTCTTTGTTTTGTTTTTGCCTTTTCCTCATTTGAAAAAGGAGGAAACTGAGGCTTACAAGAGAAGAACTTTCTCAAAATCTTAGAGTTGTTAGCTGGCAGAACATGGATTTAAATCTACACTCATCTGATCCCAGATGGCCATCTTGACTCAATGTTCCCTCCATGAAAGAAAACAGTTTATTCACGTTCATTAATAAAGATGCTTGCAAGCCATTGTTTTAAATAGTGAACACAACTTGGAGCACACTATAAGAAAGAGTTGTAGGTATTCTGCATTTATTAATTTAAAATTGCAGTAACCCTTTCTCTTCTAATACAAATTGAGAAGTTCTGTAAACGTTCTTTGTTTCTTTATCTTTCAACAGACTGAGAAACCAAAGCATGTAGGAATGAAATGTCCTATTTTGTTTACATTAATAGCCACAGTACTCTTGTAAAAGTAGGGAGAAACATTCATATAAAATGACTTCATCAAAGCAGAATCAGGTTCCTCCCTTAAGACATCGGATACCATGGGTATGTTTATAATTGATGGTTTTAAAGTGCAGTTGAGGTGCCCTACTTAACTTGGGGTATGTGCAACTTAATTGCATGTAAAATTAGCAACTCATGACCTTAAAAAAAAAAAGAGAAAACAGAAGAAAAAAGAAGGGAAAAAAAGAAGAGCAAGTGAGAAAGCATACAGGACTCAATTGCCCTTGAAATTTTCACGCAACATTTGCCACAGGAAATTAATCTGCACACAGAAGAAGGGAAGGCCTCTGTAATCTTACGTTATTCAAGGCACCCAGCTGCTGCACCCAGCAGGTGATGGCAAAGCCACTAGAACCCGGGGTGTGTGGTTCCCTCTCTCTCTGGACAGGCAGTGGGACCATTTATGCACCTCCACTCTGATCACAGCTGTAAGGAGAGCCATAAAACTGCCATTGGAATCCAAATGTCTTATCAGTGGAAATATCTAAAGCCAATAACAACTCCAGTGATAACCCCTTAATGTTCAAATAGATCCCTGAGGGCAGGCGAGACAGTCTCTCCTTCAAGAAGGCCAGCATGGGTTTGGTTAAAAGCCAGAACACGCTAGTGTCCATAAGCCCCCCTCTCTCACGGCACTCTTTCATAAATTATATTATTACTTTAAAGGCAGATTGTGAGGAAGAAAGAATAACAGCTTTAATTCAATTTACATATGAATAGGAGAATATGTGCAGGTATTGGAAATGAACTTCTACTGAAAATATGAGCTGCAGAACAAAGAGAGCCTGATGAGCAGTCTTTGTGTGAGGTGACAATGCTCTCATTTACCTTAGCGCTGGTTCAAAGTGTTCTTAACAGGCTCTGACCACTTCCTGGAAAACTTTTCAAAACATTATTTTCAGCGTTCTCCTTTTTTCCTTATTTAAATTATTCCAGTGTGCATTTTATGCAGATAGAAGGTTTGCATGTATTTTGCAAAAATAAATTGAGGGTGGGGTGGGGAGTTAAGCCTCTTCCATCTTAATTTGAGCCATCAGTTGGTGGTGAACTGAAACAATATTTTTAACCAGATTTAATGAATATAACCGCATGTATTCTTTATATTGGTCACATATTCTCTCACTGAAAGACAACAAAAAGCAAAACAAAACACCAAAACCCAGAAAGCTCTTTCATATATCTTACCATGTGCTAGTCCCTCAGTTGTGTCCGACTCTTGTGATCCCCATGGGCTATACCCCGCCAGACTCTTCTGTCCATGGAATTCTCCAGGCAAGAATACTGGGGCAGGTAGCCATTCTCTTCTCTAGGAGATCTTCCCTAACCAAAGATCGAACCTGGGTCTCCTGCGTTGCAGGTAGGTTCTTTACCATCTGAGCCACCAGGGAAGACCTATATCTTATCTCAGAGGAAGTTAGTATATTTATATTCTGCCTACCAGAAATCTAAACCCTATTTTTTTTGCTAGAAATAGGAATATTTACAGTGAAAGACATTTTGAATTCTCACTTTCTACCTGTACCAGAAATTAATATAAATAGTTGAAAAATATTTACAATTAGGACATTGAAGAAGTCCTATCGTAGACAAGAACTTCCAACATCATTTACCAATTTCAGCATTCTTTTGGCCAAAATCTTGTGCACCTGATGTTGATTGTTAATTTGATTGTAAGTTTACTAGTTAATTTTTCTCTTCATTATTTTTCTTTCCAAAATTCATACTCATTAGAGAATCTGTGTTTCCTATATCAAATACTGTGTGTTGAAGTTGGTAACTTTCTAGAAATGAAGACATCTTTCAAAGGTCTTTTACTTCTAAAACTGTGCTTATAATTTTCATAAAGCAAGAGAAGCATTCTTTTCTTTCAGCACATAACTAGCATATTACATGATCTTGACTGAGTTTCTCTAATCCTTTGAAAACATGTCTTAAAAAACTTTTCCCCTTTTTCTTATAGTCAATTCCTTATTTTCCTTGGTACTTTGTGCATGGTATGATTTAAGTGGAAATTGAAAACCATATGTATTAGATTTTTAATCATAAACATATATTTACACAAGTCTATAGGAGACCTAAAGGAAAAGTGAAATGCCCAAGAGAAAAATAAAAATAAAACCTAATTTTCCTACAGGCTGTATTTCCTTAAATGGTATTAACTAACCAGAGATACCATTATTTTAAGTTGGTCTGACACATTATTTAGAAGTTAACAAGACAGCTTTGACTTGATTTAGGCTAAGTATGATTCTGCCATCTGCCAGCCATGTGATTTTGTGGAAGTTCAATCTCTCCAAACTATAGTTTCCTCTTATATTAAATGTAGATATGTGTTCAGTTGCTCATTCATGTCCGACTCTTTGCTGCCCCATGGACTGTAGCCTGCCAGACTTCTCTGTCTTTGGGGATTATCCAGGCAAAAATACTGGAGTGGGTTGCAGTGTCCTCCTTCAGGGGATTTTCCCAACCCAGGGATCGAACTCAAGTTGCCCACACTGCAGGCAGATACTTTATCATCTGAGCCACCAGGCAAGCCCAAAAATACTGGAATGGGTAGCCTATCCCTTCTCCAGGGGATCTTCCTGAACCAGGAATTGAACTGGGTTCTCTTGCATTCTTTACCAGCTGAGCTACCAGGGAAACTCCTTATGTAGATACTACGCATACGGAGATATTCATAGTACTAATTTCTATGTTTGTATGAACACATGAAATACACAGCATTGGAGAGTAGTATCTTGTTATGTGTTATATACCAATATTGTTTTTATTGGTAGTACCAATAGTAGTAATAGAGATACTCAACCTTATCCACACACACTCAGAAGCACTGAAAATAAACCGCCAAAAATCTAGCCCAGTGCAATCTGTCCTGGCCATCCAGGCTATAGCTCAGATTCGTGAATAGGTACCCTGTACTTTCGTCTCCTGCATTCTCAGATCTTACCTAACTTGACCTATTTAACATGATTTAATGAATGCATTTTCAGCTTAATTTAATCAGGATCAATTTCTGCCGTTTGCCACCCAAGAGGCGAGACTGATATAGATGAGAAAACTTAGATATTCTGTTTCTTTCTCTGAAATAACCATGTTCCTCATATAAAGTTGATTCAGAATATATTGTCACTTCAGTGGCGGAACACTACTCTGAAATAGTTAAGACAGCATTCAGTACATAGCTTGCAGCCTCTAGAAAAATATAACTTACTGCATTTGCACGGTAGTGCCTTCTGGTCAATTCAGTCCAATGACCAGTCAAGTTGGTGGAACAAAATCAACTAAATTGGATGTTCAGTTGCCTTGACCATTCATGTCAGTCTAAAAGTATGATCCCATGGAACTCTTTGGTCACAGCTGTGTAGAGGCATGGCCCGGCATTGAATCTGCATGGATTATGTAAGAAATGATAGAGCTAGTATTTGAAAATGATTTTTTCAAAATATTTTTATCTTTAATCTTAACAATCTTGAGTGTAAAATAATAGGAAGTTAAAGTATTTAGACTTTTCATCATTACTGAAAGTTAGTCACTCAGTCATGTCTGACTCTTTGTGACCCTATGGACTACATATCATTTCTACTTAAGCATAAAATTATCTACAGAATGTGCCTTGATGGGGGAAATAAGGCTTCAAATATTTATTTGAAAATCTAGATTGAAATCCCAATTCTGCACATAGAAACAAAGCCACTTCCATTGAAGTAAGTGATATCTTCCAAACAAGTTATTTTTTTTCTTCATCTGCTGAGAATAGGACTTGGCTTAGCTACCCCATAGGCTACAGTGGGACTTCTCTGGTGATATGGACAGTAAAGATTCTGCCTGCAGAGCAGGAGATCAGGTTTGATCCCTGGATCAGGAAGATGCCCTGGATAGAGGAATGGATACCCACTCCAGTATTCTTACCTGGAGAATTCCATGGACAGAGGAACCTGGCAGTCCATGGGGTCTCAAAGAGTCGGACACAACTGAGTGACCAACACTTAACACATGCTATAATGAGCACCAACTGAAAATGATGTTTACTGAATAAATGAATAAACACTGGGCACGAGTAAGTATTTTTTAAACTGGAAAACACTACACAAACTATGATAAAGCTATTCTGCCCATGAATTCTGTTACCCTTTTCTAGTAGGTCTGTTTTCCCATTCTCAAGATTTGTGTTCCCTCTTCTCCCATACAGCACCCTTTCATTTCTTTTTAACCCCATTTTTTAAAAATGTTGGCTCCCATTTTCAAAATCAAAAGATCTTGCTTCATATAAATGAACATACAATTCCATAAATTCAAAATCTTACTTTCGTCTGTACCATTATACCTTTTTGGGGCTTCCCTTGTAGCTCAGATGGTAAAGAGTCTGCCTGCAATGCAGGAGACTGGGGTTCAATCCCTGGGTCAGGAAGATTTCCTGGAGAAGGGAACGGCTATACCCACTCCACCATTCTTGCCTGGAGAAGTCCATGGACAGAGAAGCCTGGCAGACTGCAGTCCATGGGGTCACATAGAGTCAGACATGTCTGAGTAACTAACACTTTCAGAACTTTCAGAAACTGGAGCCTATTATACAGAGTGAAGTAAGCCAGAAAGAAAAACACCAATACAGTATACTAATGCATATATGTGGAATTTAGAAAGATGGTAACAATAACCCTGTATACGAGACAGCAAAAGAGACACTGATGTATAGAACAGTCTTGTGGACTCTGTGGGAGAGGGAGAGATTGGGATGATTTGGGAGAATGGCATTGAAACATGTATAATATCATATATGAAACAAGTCGCCAGTCCAGGTTCGATGTACGATACTGGATGCTTGGGGCTGGTGCACTGGGATGACCCAGAGGGATGGTATGGGGAGGGAGGAGGGAGGAGGGTTCAGGATGGGGAACACATGTATACCTGTGGCAGATTCATTTTGATATATGGCAAAACCAATACAATATTGTAAAGTTAAATAAAATAAAAGAAATACCTTTTCATCTCCTATGAGAAATGAATAAATCTTTCATACATGAAAAACTGTATTAACTTGTGCTATAGGATCCCATTTTCTCTTGTCTTTAGGGGCAATTGATCCTTTGACTATTTCTTACTCATAATAATGACATTCTTTTCTTCCTACCCCTGCTGCTGCTGCTGCTGCGTCACTTCAGTCATGTCTGACTCTGTGTGACCCCATAGATGGCAGCCCACCAGGCTCCTCCATCCCTGGGATTCTCCAGGCAAGAACTCTGGAGTGGGCTGCCATTTCCTTCTCCACTTCCTACCCCTAGTTCTGTACTTTCTCTGTTTTCTTTACAGGCTCATTTCCTCTATTGCTAAAACACTGGTATTCCTCAGGCTCACATCTAGCTATTTTCCTTTCTTTCTCTAAATTCTCTCTCTGAATGTCCTCTGCTATTATTGTGGATTCAAAGATTATTTGTACCTTTCAGGAGAGTAGTCTCATCTGACCTTTAGACTTAGATTCTTTCTTGACATCCAAAACGTAACCCCCTCCAAACATACATACAAATTTGTTTCTCTCATTTTCTGAACTTCTGTAAAATCATCTTCATTCACCATTTCTGACAGCTCATCCAATATATCATCAATCCCTATTCTTTCTCCCTCAAAACCAGTCACAAGTTTGTCCTTTTGTCTCCTTCTCCACTATTTCTGTATCCAAGCCACCTGTGTCTTGTTCTTAGATGAAGACAAATAATAATGAACGTACCTCTCTCCTTGTTCCAACTCCTGGCCTCTTTCAACCTATTCTTCATATATCAACCCAAGTGATATCTTAAGAGTCTCTTCCTGTACTTAGAATACAGCTAGTGCCTCTTAGCCACCGTGCTCTACAAAGTTTTTATCAAGGTGGCAGGATTTGGGTCTCTTACTCATCTTTGGCCTCTCTTTCCTTTGCCCATCACATTCCATCAGTGACTTTTCAAACTCGTGAGAGTGTCAAGGTCCCTTCCACTTCAGGAACTTCGTATGAGCTATTCCCTGTACTTGGAGCACACTTTAATTTGTGCGTGACTCCATCCTTATTTCCATCCTATCACCACTTAAGCATCTTTACCAGTGCACTTAAAACTATACCTTTGCCCTTCCTTTTAATAGAACTATCCCTATTTTCTTCATAGCACTTATCAAAACTCAAAATTATGTTTTATTTGTGTCTACTTTCCATCTTCCCAACTAGACTATAAGCAAAAAGAGGTTATGCTTCATAACCATTTTATTCTCCACTGTGTCCTTGGGCACAATGCTGTCCCTAGCATATATTCATCCATTTGTTCTTTCACTCAACAACAACAAAAATGGCCAGCTTCTATATACTAGTCACGTTCTAATGCCAACTTTTTCTTTCTTCTTTGTACCAGGAATTCTGGAATTTATTTACCAGTCCATATTTCAATCATCTTAAGTGCAAGTGATAAAGATTTCTTTTGAAGATAAGATTTAGCAACTATATTAAAAATATTTTTCCATATACGTATTGCATTCAAGGACACTTAAGTTTATCCATAGCATTACGTTTTTAATATCCTAGGTTATATAAAAAATGTAAGTGGAATCTGAGGAAAATGAATATAAGATTATAAGATTCTTTATTTCACCAATGAACAGAATTATCCATGCCAGAAATTTGAAATGTGTATAATTTTCAGATGTTCTTTTTTCTTTTTATCCTGCTCTCTAATTTGTCATTTCAAGAATGGATGTCCTAACTCTACTGATGAAAGAGAACTTGCATAGCCCGTAAACTCAATGAGCCATTAAATAGGTGACAATAATCTTGATAGAAGTTTGGAATATTTAATTAGTGCAAAAAATACTCTTAGCCATGCGCTCAATTACTTCCATGGATACTCCCCAAAATATCAACCAACTATTTTGCATGTCCATGAAATGCTTTGGAAGACATTTAAGACTGAAAAAGGAGATAATATTTCATCTATTAATTGAGGCTTTGACATGGTTGTGCATGTCCAGTAATAAAGTTTCAAAGTGAATTCAGTTTAGATCCTTGAGATATTTTTAAAGGTGACATTTTTATCCTTAAGGTTACATGAAAGTAACTGAGAGGCTATAAAAACCTCTTAGGCTCAAAATGGGAAGCGTATCATCTGTGTACTCAATTCTACCTTTTTTTTTGCATATTATATACATTAGCCAAACACCAGTAAAACAAATAAAGGAAACAAAAAAATTATAATCTTGTAAATCATAATCATGATGGAAAAAACAACTTTTCAGAGTTGGTCTATCAGCACAAGAACAAATAGCTTAGAGGGATAATACAATGGAAAGAAGGTAATAAGAAGGAGGAAGAAAGGAGGAGGAGGGAGTGGATGCTCTAAGAAAGTGAACACATGGACACATTGACTTATTTTTAAAAGACATGATCAGTATCCCTGTTAGTTTATTCAATAGGAAAAACGTGTTATGGTCTCAAGAAGTGGAGCTTCCAAATTGGTTATGTAGTTCATTTCCCCTCATTCAAATTCTAAAAGATGATGCTGTGAAAGTGCTGCATTCAATATGCCAGGAAATTTGGAAAACTCAGCAGTGGCCACTGGACTGGAAAATGTCAGTTTTTATTCCAATTCCAAAGCGAGGCAATGCCAAAGAATGTTCAAACTACTGCACAGTTGGACTCATCTCACATGCTAGCAAAGTAATGTTCAACATTCTCAAAGCAAGGATTCAACAGAACATGAAGCAAAAACTTCCAGATGTTCAAGCTGGATTTACAAAAGGCAGTGGAGCCAGAGATCAAACTACCAACATCCATTGGATCATAAAGAAAGCAATAGAGTTCCAGAAAAACATCTACTTCTATTTTATTAACTACACCAAAGCCTTTGACTGTGTGGATTCTGTGGATTCAAACTGTGGAAAATTCTAAAAGAAGTGGGAATACCAGATCACATTACCTATCTCCTGAGAAACCTGGATGCAGGAAAGAAGCAACATTTAGAACTGGACATGGAAAAATGGACTGGTTCCAAGTTGGGAAAGGAGTACATGAAGGCTGTATACTGTCACCCTGCTTATTTAACTTCTATACACAGTGCATCATGCGGAATTCTGGGCTGGATGAAGCACACGCTGGAAGCAAGGTTGCCAGGAGAAATATCAATAACCTCAAATATGCAGATGACACCACCCTTATGGCAGAAATCAAAGAGGAACTAAAAAGCCTCTTGATGAAAGTGAAAGAGGAGAGTGAAAAGGTTGGCTTAAAACTCAACATTCAAAAAGCGAAGATGATGGCATCTGGTCCCATCACCTCATGGCAAATAGGTGGGGAAACAATGGAAGCAGTGAGAGACTATTTTCTTGGGCTCCAAAATCACTGCAGATGATGACTGTAGCCATGAAATTAAAAGATGTTTGCTCTTTGGAAGAAAAGCTATGACCAACCTAGATAGCATATCAAAAAGCAGAGACGTTACTTTACCAACAAAGGTCCATGTGTCAAAGCTATGGTTTTTCCAGTAGTCATGTATGGATGTGAATGTTGGACCATAAAGAAAGCTGAGCGATGAAGAATTGATGCTTTTGAACTGTGGTGATGAGTCCCTTGGACTGAAAGATCAAATAAATCTATCCTAAAGGAAATCAGTCCTGAATATTCATTGGAAGGACTGATGCTGAAGTTGAAGCTCCAATACTTTGGCCATCTGATGTGAAGAACTGACTCAAGGAAAAGACCCTGATACAGGGAAAGATTGAAGATAGATGGAGAAGGGGATGACAGAGGTTGGATGGCATCACCTACTTGATGGGCATGAGTTTGAGCAAGTTCTGGAAGTTGGTGAAGGACAGGAAAATCTGGTGTGCTGCAGTCTATGGGGTCACAAAGAGTCAGACACAACTGAGCAACTGAACTGAACTAAACTGAACTGAATTCCTTTTCCCTACTCTGAAGAATCTCCCTGCAATGCAGGAAACCCAGGTTTGATCCCTTGGTCAGGAAATCCCCTAGAGAAGGGCATAGCAACCCACTCCAGTATTCATGCCTAGAGAATCCCATGAACAGAGGAGTCTGGCAGGCTACAGACAATAGGGTTGCAAAGAGTTGGACATGACCTATGTGACTAAATAATTTATGTAGGTAATAAAGCAGTAAGTAAATCTATTTTCCAAATAGGCTCATGCTTTGGACAAAATTAAAATTTAGTTAGATGTTTTAAAAAACTATGTCACCCAAATTTCCTTACCTAAGCAGTCCTGACAGTATAATCCTAGCCCTCATGGGAGAAGCAGGTGAAATGTTTATTCTCTGGGTTATGCAGCTTGAGAACCAGTCTGTTCATCAATGCCTCTCTTCAATGATTATAGCCTATCTGGGGGGCGGAAATTCTGGACAAAAGACTCATATAGAGATGCATAGATGAAATTCTGTACCCTAAAATAAAAATAATGTCTGTAGGAGTCCAGCTACCACCTAAAAAAAAAAAAAATCCCACCATAAAGGAGGACTTGTCTCTCATATTGAGTATAAGTATTGGTATTGCTTAGTTAGCTCAGTTCTCTCATCTACTGACAATGGATTGGTTCTTAATAGATATGACATTAAGCCATTATTTATTTATTAGTCATTGATTGATTAAGTACTCATTTTAAAAAATATTTTAGCCTCCTAGACAATTTTCAGAAGTTGAGTTGAAAATAGAATAGTAAACATCTCTTCAGCCAAAGACCCTAAAATTTTATTAGTCTGTCCTATCACAATGGAGACATCCAAATTTTTGTGTCTTTTTCAGTTTCATTTTCATTTCCTGTTCTCATTTTTGATCTTTTTATTATTGAGTTCTGAAAGCTATGTATTCTAGATACATAACCTTATATATATGATTTCAAAATATTCCCCTCATTGATTGATTGTATTTTCTTGAAAGTGTCCTTTGTAGCACAAGTTTTTAATTTGACAAAAAGCAATTTGTTATTTATGTTCACGTTTTTGGTATCATATCTAAGAAATCATATCTTGACAAATCTAAGATTGTGAAGTTTTACTCTACCCATTCTTCTAAGAGTTTTATTGTTTTAACACTTAGATTTAGGTCTTTGATCTATTTGGAGTGAATTTCTGAATGATATGAGTTACGGGTTCAACTTAACTTTTTGGCATATGTCTAATTGCCTATATGTCTATTTGGTTATCACTCCACAATTTGTGGAAGGATATCCTCTGCATTGAACAGCCTAGGAAATTATTAGAAATCAATTGACTATGAGTTAAGTTGTATTTTGGGGTTGGGTTTTCAATTCTGTCCCATTGGTTTATATGTCTCTTTTTATGCAACTGTCACTCGGATATGATTTCTCTTGCTTTGAAGTAGCTTTTGAAATCAGGAAATACAGATCCTACAACTTCATTCTTTTTCAAGATTGTTTCAGCTATTGTTTGTCCTTTGAGTCTTTATATGAATTTTAGAATTATTTTATCAATTTCTGCAAACGGCCCAGGTGGTAACCTGATACGGAATGCATTGAATCTGTGGATCATTTTGGGGAATAATGATATCTTAATAATATTAAGTTACCAGATCTATGAATATAAGATGTCTTTCAATTTATTTGGGTATACTTTAATTTCTTTCAACAGTGTTTGGCATTTTCCATAGTAAAAGTTTTTTAAAATTTATTTCATTACATTTATTCCTAAGTATTTTTTATAAATGAAATTATTTAATTGTTTCATTTTTTGATAGTACATCACAAAGGAATAAACTTACTACTTATTTTGTGAGTTGACCTTTTGTCCTGCCAACTTGCTGAATTCATTTATTAATTTCACATGTTTTTCTGGTGGATTCCTTCATATTTTCTACATACAAGACCATGTCATCTTCAAATAACTTTAGTTCTTCATTTCTATCCTGCATTTCTTTTCTTAGATTTTCTTTTCTAATTACTCTTTCTGGAACTTCCACTATGACGTTGAATACATGTGGTAAAGGTTGATATTCCTGTCTTTTTCCTGTTCTTAAGAGGAAGAATTCAGTCTTAATCATTAAGTACAATATATCAGCTCTGGGAATTATGAACCTTATCTTCGACAGGTTGAGAAATTCCCCTTCTATTCTTACTTTGCTAAATATTTTTATAATGAAGGAGTGTTGGAACTTGTCTAATGTTTTCTCTGACTCTACTGATATGTCATTTATAAATTACTTTGATATGATGTATTTACATCAGTTGATTTCAGATATTAGATCAGTTTTATATTACAAGCATAAAGAAACTTTAGTCATGGTGTATGAACTTTTTCATATGTAGATGGATTCATTTACTAGTATTTTGTTGAGAATTTTTGCATTTATACTCATGAGAGAGACTAGTCTCTAATTTTCTTGTCTTGTAATTTCCTTCTGTTCACAGTTTTACCAATGAAGACAATAGTGGCCTAAGGTAATGAGTTAGAGATTGTTCCCTCCTCTTATATTTTTAGAAGCATTTGTGAAGGAATGGAATTAGTTATTAAGAATTGTTTGGTAGAAATCACAAGTGAAACCCTCTGGGCCTGGGTTTTCCTGACTACTAATTCAATTTCATAAATTTTTATACATACATTTTCTATTACTTAAGAAACTTAAGTCAGTTTCAGCCAGTGTCTTTCTGGGAATTTTACAATTTTATTTAAATTATCCAATTTTTTGGCATATAATTATTTATAATATTCTCTCATAATCCTTTTTTATTTCTGTTGGCTTAGTAGTAATGTCCCCTTTCTTAATTATTATCTTAGTAATTTAAGATTTCTCTGCTGTTTTCTTGCCGAATCTAAGCAAAAGTTTGTCAATTTTGTTGACCTCACCAAAACACTAATTTTGGTTTCATAAGTTCTTACTATAATTTTTTCTATTATTTATTTCATTACCTTCCTCTTTAATTTGTATTAATGTAATATCTTTCCTTCTGCTTGCTTTAGATTTAGTTTATTATTCTTTCTATAGTATATTCACGTTGAAAGTTTAGTCATTGATTTAAGATGTTTCTCCTTTTTTAATGAAGATGTTTACAGCTGTAAGTTTCCCTCTAAGCACAGTTTTTGTTGCTTCCTCAAGCTTTTATATATTATGTATTCATTTTTATTCATATCAAATAATTTTCTGATTTCTTTTGTGATATCCTTTTTACCCAAATCTATGCAGCAATGCACTTTTAATATTTACATATATATTCAATTTCCCAAAATTTTTTTGCTATTGATTTCTAATTTCATTCTTAATGATTGTATAACACACTCGGTGTAACTTCAATCCCTCTAAATATATTGAGACTGTTTTACACATAGCATGTTTTCTATAGTTTTCTATAGGTGTATGCACACTCAAGCAGGATGTTCTGCTCTTGTTAAACAGATTTTCTGTTATATCCAGTTGGTTTTTACATTGTTCTAGTCTTCTATTGCCTTGCTTACGTTTCACTTATTTTTACAATGTAGATTTGTCTGCAGTAACACTCCCCACTGTCATCCTCGTTTTATTTGTATATCCTTATATGTATATTATTTGTATATTTCTTTGGTTTTCTTCTCGTGTATTTCTGCTATGTGTGTGCATATATATATATCACACATGTATATACACATGTATATATAAAGAGAGAGAGAGATTTACTTTGCCCATTTTCAATTGTTGAAATGTTTTCAAATTCTTTCAATCCCTTTCTTTACATCATTTTGATTTTAAAATCTTCCTCTTTTTCATATTGAAATTCTCTTAGAGCATTGTCTTTTGTATTTATTAGCTCTTGCATTTTTTAATTCATTATTTCTTTGAAAATTTTTTCTTTATTTTTTAAAATTCTGTTACAGTTTTTCACATTTTATTATTAATAGATTGCTTCATGTATGAGTTTATCTTATTCTGATTGAATTGTTTTGTCATAGCCTCTAATACTTTCTTAATTTCTTTTAACTCATTTTAAAATATCAATTTTCATTTATTTTGTAGATTTATCTTCTTAGAATATTGTTATGGTGTCTAGGGATTTTTGTCACTTATTTTTGTTAATATATAATAACATATGATATATAATATATATTACATATATTATTAATAGATAAATATTAATATATAATATGGAAGTTGATAACTATCCTTTTGTATTATTTAATTTTTAGACAAATTACTTTTTATATAAATGCAGATGGCAGGTTTCAACAAGTATAACTTATCTGTCTAGCTTCATGGTTCTAGAGTAGAATCTTTTACTGATTACATAAAGTAATAAAAATAAAGGCTTCATTCTAAAATGTTTCGGTAGAAATGTTTCAGGAGAAATGTTACACTTTTCCCTGATTTTATCCTTGAAAGTTTTTTCTCAATATGGATCTTCATCTCAGTAGGGAGTATCAGTTTGTTAGTGTCAATAGTTCACATACCGTAAGTAATAAAGACATTCCAGTAGCAGTGGACATACCTAACTCACAGATTTTGATCTTTAATGCCCCTGTTAATGGAATTAGGAATTCTTGGAGAAATGGATTTTTATAAAACTAAAACCTGTATAAAATGAGCTATTTTGTTATCTCTGAAAGTAAAAAAATATTTTTAAAAAATAGAGAATCATCCCAAGGACTTAGATGACAGCTTGATGTAATTTCTTCGAACAAATGTGGGACAGCTTGCATATCTAAAGTAGTTAAATACAGGTATAAGTATAAACCACTGTAAAACAGATTTGAGTTCATATAGATAATAAGTGACAAATAGTGCAGTTAAGAGGGCTTTGCTTACAGCTGAAAATTGAATATTGATTTGTAAACATATAGAGAGATGGAGTGTTAGAACATAAATATTTTGCTATTATCACAGTAAAAATTAAATCAGGTAAGTATTATCTATTGATGCTAAATCAAAGATGGAAATTTGATAAGCATCAGGATATTTCCATGGTCATAATATGTCTCCCCACAGACTTCAGGGTAAATGAATATGAAAGTCTTTTATAAAAGCAACGATAAGTGTCGATGGATTAAGTAGTATTCTAAAACAAACAAAAATAAATATACTTTTTTGTTTAAATAAAGTAACTTTACATGTCTCAGTGAAATATAACTTAAGGAAAAAAACTACATTAAGACTGTGGGTTAAAATATGTTAAATACTAATCACATTTTTTGTGGTTATGTAGGAAAAACCACTAGACCATTCAGGTGTGGTCACCTGATGAGAAGAACTGACTCATTTGAAAAGAACCTGATGCTGGGAAAGATTGAGGGCAGAATGAGATGGTTGAATCGCATCACCAACTCAATGGACATGGGTTTGTGTAGACTCCGGGAGTTGGTGATGGACAGGGAGGCCTGGTGTGCTGCGGTTCATGGGGTCACAAAGAGTCAGACAAAACTGAGCAACTGAACTGAATTCAGGTATAACCTAAATAAAATCCCTTACAGTTATACAGTGAAAGTGACAAATAGAATCAAGGGAATAGATCTGATAGCAGAGTTCCTGAAGAACTATGGACAGAGGTTCATAAAGTGGTCAAAACCATCCTCAAGAAGAAGAAATGCAAAAAGGCAAAATGGTTGTCTGAAAAGGCCTTACAAATAACTGAGAAAACTCCTCAGATGAGAAAAGATGATGCTCTTAAAGTGCTACACTCAATAAACCAGCAAATTTGGAAAACCCAGCAGTGGCCACAGGACTGGTAAAGGTCAGATTTCATTCCAATCCCAAAGAAAGGCAATGCCAAAGAATGCTCAAACTACTGCACAATTGCACTCATCTCATGCACTAGCAAAGTAATGCTCAAAATTCTCCAAGCAAGGCTTCAGGAGTATGTGAACCGAGAACTTCCAGATGTTCAAGCTGGATTTAGAAAAGGCAGAGGAACCAGAAATCAAATTGCCTACATCCATTGGATCACAGAAAGCAAGAGACTTCCAGCAGAACATATACTGCTTCACTGACCACGATAAAGCCTTTGATTCTGTGGATAACAACAAACTGTGGAAAATTTTTAAAGAGATGGGAATACCAGACCACCTTAACTTCCTCCTGAGTAATCTGTATGCAGATAAGGAGTACATCAAGGCTGTTTTTTGTACCTTGCTTATTTTACTCATATGTAGAGTACATCATGTGAAATGCTGGACTGGATAAGCTGGAGTCAAGATTGTTGGGAAAAATATCAATAACCTCAAATATGCAGATGACACAATTTTTAAGGCAGAAATGAAAGTGAAAGAAGATGAAAGTGAAAGAAGAGAGTGAAAAAGCTGGCTTAAAACTCAACATTCAAAAAATGAAAATCATGGCATCTGGTTGCATCCCTTTATAGCAAATAGATGGGGAAAGAATGGAAACAATGAGAAACTATTTTCTTGGGCTCCAAAATCACTGCAGATGGTAACTACAGCCATGAAATTAAAAGACACTTGCTTCTTAGAAGAAAAGCTATGACCAACTTAGACAGCATATTAAAAAGCAGAGACATTACTTTGTCAACAAATGTCTGTCTAGTCAAAGTTATGGTTTTTCCAATAGTCATGTATGGATGTGAGAGCTGGACCATAAAGAAAGCTGAGCATCAAAGAACTGATGCTTTTGAATTGTGATGTTGGAGAAGACTCTTGAGAATTGCTTGGACTGCAAGGAGATCAAACCAGTCAATCCTAAAGGAAATCAGTCCTGAATATTCATGGGAAGGACTGAAGCTGGAGCTCCAATACTTTGGCCACCTGATGGGAAGGGCTGACTCATTAGAAAAGACCCTGATCCTAAAAAGATTGAAGGTAGGAGGAGAAGGGGACAACAGAGGATGAGATGGTTGGATGGCATCACTGACTTGAAGGAGATGAGTTTGAGCAAGTTCCAGGAGTTGGAGATGGACAGGGAAGCCTAGCGTGCTGCAGTCCATGGGGTTGCAAAGAGTCAGACACGACTTAGAGACTGAACTGACTGGTCAGTCAGTTTTGCTACTCTGAGGCAAATCTGGGAGTAATGAAGGATAAATAAATTAAGGATGTCATAGTTTATTCTAAAAATGTTATAGTTCTAAATTTGAATAAGAATAGTTAGCATGAACTTGTAATTCATTTTTGTCATAGAAATAAAGCGTAATTTGAGTTTTGTCCATTAAAAAGACCTAGAAAACTTTATCAACCCAGTAACAATGAGCACTTTCAGCTCTCAGATTGTGCTGTCTAAGCACAATTACCCACTCAAAGGAACCTATTTCTTTGGAGAAATGGATGACTTCATGACTGAGCCAAAGACTACACAGGATGACCCTTGAATATCTTGTCACACTTGATAACAAGGATGCTATTGTAAACTACCAGGTTCATGACCAAAGGACACGGGAAGCAATTTGAAAAAATCTTTTTGCAAAAGATGGATAACTATGAGTATCATTCAGAATAGCAACAATAAATATAAAGCATAAAATAAATATGCTTGAACTTTTAGTTCATAGGAGTGCTATGCTGCTGCTGCTGCTAAGTTGCGTCAGTCGTGTCCGACTATGTGTGACCCCATAGACAGCAACCCACCAGGCTCCCCCATCCCTGGGATTCTCCAGGCAAGAACACTGGAGTGGGTTGCCATTTCCTTCTCCAATGCACGAAAGTGAAAAGTGAAAGTGAAGTTGCTCAGTTGTGTCCAACTCTTAGCGACCCGTGGACTGCAGCCTCCCAGGCTCCTCTGTCCATGGGATTTTCCAGGCAAGAGTACTGGAGTGGGGTGCCATTGCCTTCTCCATAGGAGTGCTATAGGAAGTTATTATTGCAACATGCTAGAGAACAACCTCATAATTAGAAAAGTGGTTGGTAAAGAGAATGAATTAAGCATTTATACTATCTTTCCTATAAGAAGTATAGAATGAAGATAATCCAATATTAAATTAAAGGAAATGATTACTTAGAGAAGTATCCAGCTAATAAATGAAGAAAAATGACAGAATATTTCCAAATTGCAACTCATAATGAATTTTTGGTTCTAGTTATTCAGAGTTTTGGTTGTTAACATTATAAAGGGATAGATTATTAGGTTATATAGGGCTTCTGATGGCAGAATGGAAAATCTATTATGAAATAGGTTTAACCAGGAAAAAAAAGAGAGGAAGAAAGGAAGAAGGGGAAAGGGGAAGGAAGGGAGAGGGAAAAAGAAAAAGGAAAGAAAGAAGGAAAAAGAGGGAAGGAAAGGAGGAAGGAGGAAAAGAAAAAGTCTAAATCTGACCAAGAGTCCAGTTCCATCCTCCAACCTCTAATTTATAGGGAACAGAGGAAAAGGAAAGATGCTAAACTCCAGGACAAGTATGTAATTAGAAAAATTCAAATTTCTGGAAAATATAAGAGTGATTTCTTCCTTAAATTTTATGACACACAAAGGAGGCAGAGAGAGAGAGATGGGGAGTGACCATCAACCACTCTCAATGTATTAACTTTATTTGTTTTTTAATATAAAAAATAAAATCCAAATGGTTAAAAATTGGCATCATAATATTTATGAAATAATTTAAATTTTAATACTAAGTAAATATTTGATGATACTAATGTATTATTTTAAAATTACTTTAGGATATGATACATGGAATGGTTATGTTAAAATCATCCTTATATATTAAATATATATACTGAAATATTTATGGTTGAAATGATATAATGTCTAGGATGGGCCTAACAATCAAATGGCAAGTGTGAATTAGGTGGGAGTGATGATGCATTGTTGAAGGTCATTGGTACATGATTTGTAAAGTTGGGTGATGAGGACACAGCAATTTATTATACTTTTTTGTTCACTTTTGTGTTTAAGGCAAAATAGGAGTATAAACATATCCTTAAATAATATGGAGGTAAATCAGGAGGTAAGATACAAAATGTAGAGGGGATGCTTCAGAGAAGGTTAGATGGGGATAACGAGGAGCAGTAAGTTAAGAAAGCACCATTTTTTATATTTGGTGTTTGGTGGTTTTTGAATTCTACATGCATTTATTATTTTTAAAAAATGAGAATAAATACAATAAAATTAAAATAAGTATTTTTGACTTGCCAGTATTAATTCTAACAATTTATCTGGAAGAACATCTTATATAATAATGCCATTCAACAAGATGTTCAAATTGTTCTTTGAGGTATGATTGTAAGAATAACTAATTGAACATAAAGACCATTACTAGTGGATTCATCTAATGTTATTCTAAATTGTTGTTAAAAAAAATGAGATTATATTATACATCAAACCTGAGAAGAGCTCCAGTATACACTGCTAAATGGAAAAAATTAGTGCTTAAATAATATAAAGTAGCGTATGATATCGGAGAAGGCAATGGCACCCCACTCCAGTACTCTTGCCTGGAAAATCCCATGGATTGGAGGAGTCACTGAGGGTCGGTCACGACTGCGCAACTTCACTTTCACTTTTCACTTTCATGCACTGGAGAAGGAAATGGCAACCCACTCCAGTGTTCTTGCCTGGAGAATCCCAGGGACGGGGGAGCCTGGTGGGCTGCCGTCTATGGGGTCGCACAGAGTCGGACACGACTGAAGCGACTTAGCAGCAGCAGTAGCAGTGTATGATATATCACAACATATAATACTTTACTTTTGTTTTTTATAGTGGTAATACTCTGCAACAAACCTGTTTACTTTTAAGGTACTGTGAATTTTATTTGCTAGTATATATACTTTTAATTTGATGTATTTTTATTGTAACTATTCTTATCAGTAGTTTTAGCACTAGATTTTGAGCTCTCAGTATTCAAGTATTATGCACTTCTGATGTGCTATTTAGCTATTTTTAAGGCATTTTTGAAATATAAATGATTTTAGTAAATGCATTGAAAAGAATAATAAATGTAACAGTTGTTTTTTATTAAGAGCGATTATTAAAAACTTTTGATTCTATGTACTTTTCTCCCTTTTATATAAGAATCATTTATTTCTTTAACTAGAGAAATAAAGCAAGATGAAGAAAAAGAAATATAAGACTATAAGACTAATCTTAAAAAAAAAATGTGCAAACTTTCAGCACCATCTCAAAACAAAATATTCCCGCCATGACAATGTTCACTGAACCACTAATTTTATCTTGATCAAAACGTGAGTAAAATGTGTAACTTCCCATAAGTCACTTTTGGTTCAACGGCAAATAGCAGCTAATTGCACAATTGAGCACTGACTTATTTTCTTTCCATATTATTATTTACAGAACAAGAACAAAGTAGTCTGTTGCTGATTAGAAAGGAAATTTCATCGCAGTTTCTCATAATGACTTTTATTTTGATGTATATTTTTTAATGAACCTAATTTATGTGAAGGTTGTTCTGTTAAAAGAAAAGTTCACAAAAATATCATGCATGATTGATCTCATGACTGCGCCTCAATCCAAAGACAACACACAACAGCAGTCAAATATACATTTTATGGGCTTTTGTCTGTTTTGCAATAACACCAGAAAACATTCTTTAATTAAAATTTAAAACCGTAACTGATTAATTTTCTGTGTAAACAATCCGTGTCAACATGGAATGTCCGCATTTTAAGGCTGTGTGAGGATAAATTTTACTTTCTTCACAAGGGCCTTCTGGGAAGAACTTTGGCACACGCGGACGGGGAGAATGTGACCTAGAGGAGAAGGGTTTGGAGCCCTAGCTCATTCTGTAACCCCACTCCTGTCCACTTAGTTGAGGCCCAGTTAGGGCCCAAGAAAACGTCCTAAACCGTTTGATAGTGTTGGCAAGGGTCCGGGAGTCAGTCGCTCCATAGCTCCTTATTTACTAGCTGCAAATAGCCAAAGGGTTCCAAAAGCACCATCCAGTAGCTGGACCTGCTCCTGCCTCATCCATGCAGTGAAGGAGACATTCCCAGTAATCTGGCCATGGACACGGCTGTGCAGAATTTAGACTGAGCACTCCCATTTGGTTTCTGTTGTTAACCATAATCCCCAATTTTTTCAGGAGCCAGAAAGCAATCTCACTTCTCCTCAGCCACTTTCTGATCTTCCTTTTCTTTCTTAAATACAGAGGCAGAGTTTAAAAATATTACTTAAAATAATCTTGAGCGACTTTTCAAGGAAATATGGAAATACATTGCCAGGAAAATGAGGGAGTACATTCAAAGTAAAGGATTGAAAACTTCAGCATAGACATGTATATAAAACTTTAAATAAAAATGCTCATAATCAAGTTATTTTTATTAGACATTTATAGTCTCGCCAATAATAAATTACTGTGACCTCAGCTCTTCTAGAGTCTAGGAAAAGATCCAGGATTGAAATCCTCTGAGGTGACGAGCTGGGTTTTGCATTTCCAATATGGTTCAACTCTTTTGGATAAATTTTACATCCTTTGCTTACTTACCCAGACCCATCCTTCATGACGAATACCCATCTTGGGCAAGGGCAGAGGATGAACTACTCAAAGTAAATGCTTTCACACCTTGGATCCCTATTTCTCTCCCCGGGAACTTATTTCACTTGTAATTAAGCAATGAAGGTTTCTAAAAGTTCCCATACAAATATATATATTTGGCCATCCTGCAGGACTTGTGGGATCTTAGTTCCCCAACCAGAAATTGAACCTTCTGGTTGGGTTGCAAACCACTTCAGTTTGCAACTAAAGTGCAAACTTCAGTTGAATTTGTGTAACCTTCCAATGGAAACTCAGAATTTTAACCACTGGACCACCAGGAAATTCCCCAAATTAATCATATTATTGATACTATAAGAAGAAAAAGATATATACAGAAACTTTCCTCCAGTGAAAGAAACTTTGTTCTCCCAAACAGGTTGTGTACTGGTTGTTAGTGTTCAGTCATGTTGACCCCACAGACTGCAGCACATTAGGCTTCCCAGTTCTTCACTATCTCCTGGAGTTTGCTCAAACGCATGTCCATTGCCAGCATGAGTCTTTTCCAATGAGTCAGCTCTTTGCATCAGGTAGCCTAAGTATTAGAACTTCAGCTTCAGCATCAGACCTCCCAATGAATATTCAGTGTTGATTTCCTTTAGGATTGACTGGCTTGATCTTGCTGTCCAAGGAACTCTCAAGAGTCTTCTCCAGCACCACAGTTTGGAAGCATCAGTCCTTTGGTGCTCAGCCTTTTTTATGGTCCAGCTCTCACTTCTGTACGTGACTACTGGAAAAAACCATAGCTTTGAGTATATAGACCATTGTTGGCAAAGTGATGTCTCTGCCTTTTGATACGCTGTCTGTACTGGTACATCATTAAAACTTGGCAGTGTTTTTGTGAAGGGGTTTATTAGTTAATTTCTCTATCACATATTTTTGTAAAGAGTATATTAAATGCCTGATTCAGGTATCAAAGGGTACAGAAGATAAAAATTTTGTACCTCCTTCATAGAGGACATGAGAGCAAAAGAAAAGGCATCTGTAAGCTCTGCATATAAACAGTAAAGAAGGCATATTTAAAGAGCACATATTAGAAGTGAATCTATATATATGTTAGCTCATGTCATTTCAAATTTTCCGTGTCACTGAGAGATGAAGGAATTAAAATTTTATGAGGTAGAGACATTGATGGCCTTCCCTGGTAGCTCAGTGGTAATGAATCCACCTGCCAGTGCAGGAGATGTGGGTTCAATTCTTGGGTCTGGAAGATCCCCTGGTGAAGGAGGAAATGGGAACCACTCCAGTATTCTTGCTTGGGAATTTCCATGGACAGAGGAGCATGGCAGGCTACACTCCATGGGCTCACAAAAGAATTAGACATGACTTAGTGATTAAACTAAGCACTAAACTAAGACTGGCAACCCACTCCAGTATTCTTGCCTGGAAAAACCCATGCACGGTGGAACCTGGTAGGCTACAGTCCACGCGGTCACAAAGAGTCGGACACGACTGAGCGACTTCACTTTTACTTTCATTTGGTGACAAAACAAGAAACCTTGGGTAGAACACAAGGACAGTATACTCAGGATTCGGATTTAGAATTTAAACTGAAGTTGTAATTATAGCAAATGCTTCCTGCCACGATTATGTTGCCTCATGGTAGATGGAATCATTCAAGCAAAGGAATGACTGGTGTGTTGATCCAAATCTGGAGGAAAATTGGACATGGACCTTCAGGTAAAGGAAAAAGCAGCCACTTAGGAAGTTCAAACACAAGGCAAGGTTAGGGGTCACTTTTCTGAGGTGAAAGGAGTGTAGATGAAACAGAGATGGGACACCCTGGGGCTTGAGTTTTCCCTAGACAATGCAGTAGTTGGGTATGTTTCAATTCCTCACTGTGTACCCTTTCAAAGACGCCCTAAGTCTTGGGTCTTCATTCTTATAGGGCGTTCTTTTCCAGCTCCTGTGGTAATTGTTTACTCGTACCTTTGCTGTTTTCATTCACATACCTATAGGTTTATCTTGTGGGAGAAAGTGCGCTGACTTTCTCCAGGAACCAGAAACATGAGATGAAATCCCCTGACGTCTAACCATTCAAAACTTTCCCTGACATAAAAATAAAACAAGTATTCAGATGCCTGAAATGCCTACTTACTCTTTATAGGATGTCCCCTTCATGCAAACCTTGACGTTGCTAACCTTCAAAGATGTGAGTATGCGTCTGCAGGTGCAATCATGTAGGTTAGTTCGTGTGTCTGCCTTACATTGTCACGTGGGCATTCACTGCCAGCGGTTGTGTTTTTGTGTACTTTGCTGAACAGTACTGTAGAGGACAGTGGTGCAGCATCTCTATATACAGCCCAGGATGTCTGAAAGCAAGTAGGAAAGCAGCAATGACGTAGCTTGTATGGTACTACCAGACTGTACCACTGGATCATTTTTTCAAGAAGGTAGACAGAATTGAATCCTGCAAGGAACCAGAGCCTGTGCCATCAGCATCAGGCCTGGGTGAATTTGCAGCTTGCCCTCCATCTCCTGTTGCTGATGATCCTTCAGCTCTACCAACTGCCACTTCCTCTCCCTCCTCCATCAGGAACTCTTCTGGTCTGTTCACTCAATGCCAGCCCCTGTATGCCAGCTGTTGTACTGACTTCTGTACTTTTCAAGGTCCTGTAAGATTTAAAATATTTTCTTAATTTTTTTTAGTTTGTTTTTATGCATTATTTATGTGAAAAATATTATATTTTTGTAACAATATAGTACTATATAGCTGACTGTGCTAGTTGAGTGCCTAGGCTAACTTTGTTGGACTTACAAATAAATTGGACTTAAGCACACACTCTTGAAACAGAACTCATTTGTTTGTAGGGGACTTTATGTAGTATTAAAAGAAAAACAGATTTGTGCATCCCAAAATTCCTCCACCAGTGGGTGCATTAACCCCCACGAACGTTGTTTCTTGACTGTCCACCATAGTAACTGTAACAAAACTACATTAAAGCTCACCCTTTGCCTTGTTCCTATTGAGAACAGGAGCCATAGGGTTTCTAATTAAATAGAACTCTTCTACAAATTCAACGTCTTGTTCTGACAATGAGTTTGGGGATCTTATTGGAGGACTTGGTGAGCAGCTGCTTTAAACAGCATCTAAAACTTGTTTCCATTTCCATTGTTCTCCATTTACTGGACAAACCATTTTGAAAATCATCTCCATCAAAAGACACAGAGATCATTCCTATCATGGTCATTTTTTCAGATGAGGAGACTACAGAGAGATAATACAATTCTAATCTCAAACAGTCAGATCAATTGTTCTCATGGATACGTTTGGAATTGCCAGAATATATGTGTGAAATTTGGGCTGGAAGTGTGGTTATCATCTATCAGATTGGGGAACCTTATGCTTTAAGTCCTTTTTCAAGGAGGTGATATAATATGGGAGTGAGATCTAGATTGTTTCTCTTGGCTCCACCATTTTCCAGGCATGAGATTTAGATAAATCATGAAACATCTCTAAATCACAGGATCCTCATTTGTAAAATTAGAAAACATAATAGAACCTACTTCACAGAGTTGTTGTGAGGATTAAATGAAATAACACATATAAAGTGTGTTAACACAGCAACTGGCATATTTATGACTCAATAAATGCTAGCCAGTGCTAGCGTCGGCATTGATATTTTTTTCTTTCCAAGTTCCTGAGACAGTTTGTCTCTTTAAACTTGTATATTCAGCAGTGTAAACAGTGCCTTACCCGCAACTGACATCTCCTTACCCCCCACTCCAATTGATGCTAGTGGAATTATTTAATATGCTCACTATTAAACAGTGTGACCAGGGGATAGGCATCAAGAAATAAGAGCTGGAATTTTGCTCTGTTCTCACTTTGTTCCTACAAATATTCCCCACCCCCACCTCTGCCCCGGAGTCACACGCACACACACAGCATCATATTTCTTTATGTTGAGCTGGAAGGGGTGTTCACGTCGATAAGAAACCTTCCTCCCACCCCACTTTGTCTGCCCTGCACTTAGGAACCAAGGTTGAGTTCAAATAGGGGTCAGGGAGATAAAAGCCTGAGGCTTAACCACCAATTCGCTAGTCTGGTGCCTAAAACTTCCGTCATTTATTTATTGCCATCAGAAAGGATCAGTCGGGTCCTGTGTGGTGCACGCTGGGAGCAGAAGCCTCTGCCGTTTATTATCTATCTCCCCTTCAGCTGGGAAACAAGCAGGCGGATGCCATTTCCCCAGGACATGCTGCCCTGCTTGTGGACTCAAGTCTGAACGGAAAGCGGGAGAAGTTTCCTTGCTCTTTATGGGCTCTTTTGTTTTTCATCAAGAGGCCAAGTACAGACATTTTGAAATAATTGTCAGAGTCAGAGCACAGGCAGACCCAGGGGGAGAAGCCAGCTAGCCCGGGAGAAAGAGGACAAACAGCCATGGCTGAGGTTTCCAGACTGAAGGAGATTTACTGCAGCCACTGGAGACTATTTGTTATGGAGGAGAAGATAAACAGGAGGCGCCTTTGGAGCCAGTGGTCATGTGGAAGGTGCTAGAAGCATTCCTGGGCAAGAACAGGGCCTGGCCTCGAAGCCGGCTGGTGGCCGTCGACTTAGGTCCGCTTTTCTCAAAACTTTCATCTTGCGTTCTGATCTGTGCTGGGCTCTTTTAAATGTTAGTGCAAGGGACTACCAGCCAGGTGCCCCCAAAAGAGCAACCGCACAGCAGATCTGAATTAGAACGCCAGTCCCAGTGCATTCAAACAAAACCTGGAGGCAAAAGCAGGGCAGGAAATGGCCTTCAGGGACCCTGTCTTGGCTGCGGTGCTCACAGGAGTCTGAGTGGTGCCTCGGCCCTCCTGCCATGCCTCCCCCAAGCTGTTTCTTTCCCATCCTCCATTTGGCAAAGCCAGCAAGATCCTAAACGTCAGATGCGGGCTTGTCCCTGTAATCATCCCCTGGTGAGGAATACAAATGGCCCTGGAACACATTTGTGAGTCAAATTGCCTTTCCGGATAGTGGGCTGTGTGGGCCAGGGCTACTGCTCATGTAGCCCGAATGAGTGTGAGTGCGTGTGTGTGCACGCACGTGCACACTGCTCACGTTAAACTTCTAGAAATCGAGAGCCCACAGGGTTAAGCCTAGAAGGCTAGAATGATATTTTCGCTGCCTTTGATGACACACTAAAATAAAGAACGTCTCATTCTGTAGCAGAACATTGCGTCTGTGAAGCCAATGTACATGTGGTTACTATTTGCAGAATTTGGCATTTTCTACGAATAGTATAAAACAGGCATTGGATCGGCTGTCATGTTTTGACAGGGTTGTCCTTTTTTGCCAGAATGCCACTTTCCCTACCCCCAACCTCCCTTGTATTTGAGCAGCAACCTACTTCATTTTTTTTTTTTCCAGTGGACTAGGAAAATTGATGAATAATGAGTTAAAAGCTGAACTGGGTCAGGGGTTTAAGGCACAAGGAAGCAATCACCCTGAAGACAGTGGCCCCCCTAAGGGGAGGCAAGTCCCAGTCAGGACTGTTGGTCGGATCGTCTCCAGACGGGGCCCCATCCGGCCCCAGAAATGGGGACAAGGTCAGGGACCTTGTTAGTTAACAGTGTGAAGTGGGAGTTTAAAGCTGTTTTGTTTATAACAGGCTAACCAGCCTGACAGAGAAGTACCCCAGCTCTTCTCTCTGCTGAATACCTTTGATGCCTTCCAAGCTGTCTGGGCCTCTGTCTTCAGATTCTCTCAATTCTGCACCGTTCATCCATCCACAAACTTGACAGAAACGAAGACGACAATGAGAAATAATTTTACCTCTTCACCGTGACACCCATCCATCAGCTTCAGCCCCAGGGTGTAAGCCTTGGTGTGAGGTTTCAACTTCTCAGTGAGAGATAGAGTTTGCTGTGTTTAACCTATAAGCCACTATTAAACACACATACACACAGACCCACAGAGGAAGTCCTTTTAACCTCTTGAGAATTTGGACCTTTGGGTTTTGCCCCGCGCCCGGCATGTGTTAAATTTGTAGTTTGAAAGCTGGACTTGACTCTCTCACTTTCTTATCTCTCTTTTTCTTTTGTTCAACATCTGCCACTTTTCCCCCCTTTGTTTTCAAGGGACCAAAAGCCAGAATTAACCCATGTTGAAACATCTTTTCTAACCAGCCCTTCAGTTGCGTATAGAATGATCTCCCTGAATATCCATTCTTCTATGTTAACCAAGACAACTGAGCTGACATTGGGAAAAAATAGCTTTTGTATGGATTTTGAACAAGCAATAGGTTTCTGATTAAACTGCTTTATCATGCATGTATAAATGAACAATATAATTATACTCAAAATTGAAACCAATTGTCAAAATGTCTATGTTTGGCTTGGAATCACTACAGCACAAATCCAGTCATACAATTTCTCAGAACACTATTAAGAATAGCAAACAGGCCATGTACTGTATTATCATTTCACTGTTATTTATGTTTGCCTGAATTTGATTCAGAATCTTAGAAACCTCTTATTTCATGACATTTTTGCCTGTTAAATCCTCTCATTTCACCAGGTACTTCCAAATTAGTCTTTTCTTCAAAAAAAAAAATGAGGTTCAAGAATTAAATTCTTTTTTTTTTGACATACATGGAGATCATGACCAGTAATTATAATTATTAATCAATGAAAAGTAATGTATTTAATCATTCATTTATTTTTCATGTAGCAACTAAGCATCTAGCATGTGATGCTTCAGGTATATTGACGAAAACAAAATAATTTCTGTCCTCAAATTACTCATGAGATGAGAGATAAAATAAGAGCTATATATATATATATATATATATAGCTACAATGAAATACATTTAAACCTTTGTAGTACTCATATATTGTGTAATTATGAATTCTGTAAGGGTAAATTTGGTTTTCTATTTCCAAGTTAAATTGTATGGTATGAAGACTTAGCATTACCCATTTATCTATTGATAGAATTTTGTCAGAACTACCTCCAGGATTGTAGAATTTAGTTATAATAATTAGCAAGGATAATTTGAGTATGACAAGAAGCGTTTCAGAAGACCTTGACACATACTGTCTTATTCAAATTGTCAATCCTATAACACTTTTAACCTCACATTTCACAGTAGAACGTGTAATGGAAGTTCTTCACCTAGGAACTTAACAAACGCAAGGGATTGAAATGAGCAGCCCATTCACTCAACAACAAATAAATATTAATCAATAAATGTGTCTTCACCCCCCATCTTGAGTCACATAAATAGAACTGAACAAAACAGTTCCTTTCCTGATACATACAGAGAGCCCAAGCTAGAGAAGGAAGACATTGTACAAATAAACACATAAGTAAATATTGAACAAAATGCTATTAAGGGGAAAGAAGGTTCTCTGAGAGGTAAAGTCAATAAAAGCTGTGGTTTCAGATGGACGACAAGGGACAGCTTCCCTAAGGAATCAGTGTATGGTTTGAGAATTGGAGGAGAAATCAGGCAAAGAATGCAAGGAAGAGTGTACGTGGCAGAGGAACAACATGTACAGAAGTCCCAAATAGAAAAGCGCGGCTGTGTTTAGAAACTGGACCTTGCAATGTGCGGGGAATGCAATAAACAAGGGGAGAACGGTACAGAATGAGCCTAGAGAGACAGCTCTTGGAAGGCCTTGTAGGTCAGGTGTATTAGTCAGGGTTGGCTAGGCTCTGCTGCAATAACACATAAATCCAAAATCTCGGTGGCACAGCAAAATAGAAGTTTATGGTAGCTTATGCATGTCACAGTCTGATGTGGTGGTGGCGGACGGACAGAGAAAGCACACATGCTTTCCATTTCCTTGACCTATAAATGGCGTTTCTCACTTCAACATGCTTCCATTGATGAGAACTAGTTCCCGAAGACCACCGGGATGCAAATGGGTTTGGAATGGCCTGTTAGTTAGGTTTTCAGTACAAACATATGATTTGGCAAGCTTGTCTACTCAGTCTCTATTCAGAATGACATGTAAAGAACAGGACCTCATATTTTATCCTAAAAGCCATTAATCACCATTGAAACATAGTCCAACATCAATTTTTATGTGATTCTTCTAATATCAGGGTGAAGTAGAGGGGCTCCACATGGCTTCTGAGGAAACCTGGGAGCTATATCTCTTTTTTTTCCACTTGTTTTAGGCAAGCAACATATTCTTATGTCTCATCTTCTTTTTGTGTAAAACTTATAGCTGATTTTGTTTGGGAATCTCGCCAAGTAAAAAGTGATCTTTATTGAAGCTGAGTACACCATTTCAAAATATAACCAGTTAGAGAAAAAGGAGAACTTGACAAAGATTAAAAGTCAAGAAACACAACAAAAATTTTACAGCCCCAAGTGTAAAGGTTTAAAACATGTTAGTAAAGAATCACACTGAAAAGCAATGATCACAGATAAAATGTAAAGCAAAAGAACAAAATAGCATTACAATTGTAAAATACAGTCTAAAACTTTTAATAGCAGTTAATAGAATTAAATAGTAAGCGCTGCTACTGCTGCTAAGTCACCTCAGTCGTGTCCGACTCTGTGCGAACCCATAGATGGCAGTCCACCAGGCTCCCCTGTCCCTGGGACCCTCCAGGCAAGAACACTGGAGTGGGTTGCCATTTCCTTCTGCAATACATGAAAGTGAAAGTGAAGTCGCTCAGTTGTGTCTGGCCCTCAGCAACCCCATGGACTGCAGCCTACCAGGCTCCTCCATCCATGGGATTTTCCAGGCAGGAGTACTGGAGTGGGGTGCCATTGCCTTCTCCGAATAGTAAGTGAGACATATGTAAAAAATGCATTTGTGACTTTACGTGAAAATACTTAACACGAATTCACCATAAAAATAAAGAGATAGCAAATCGGAAGATGAGATCGAGTGATATGGAGGAAGAATGGAAAGTCAAAAAGGAGAATGGGGGAAAGGGGAGTTTGATCAGCTAAGGCTGTGCCATTACACAAAGAACTTATTCCTTGTGTGTAAGGCATGAAAGTCTGAAATTAAAAAGAGTGTCACACTGGCCATGTAGTCAAACTTTAAGACATCAGGGGAAAGGAAATCCTTAGAGCTACCATGGAGAACAAGCATATTACCCACAAACGCATACCCACCCACTAAATCTACTCTAAGTTTCAGAAAGGTGACAGAGGACATAAAGCAGTGAAGTGATACTTTCCAAGTATGAATGAAAAAGAACCACCAACTTAAGACTTTGTTTTCAGTAAAATTATCCTTCCTGGGTGAGAGCACAATGTAATCATTTTCTTTAAAGCCTAAGAGAGCTTTCCAGTTATAAAAACTCACCAAAAGAAGAAAATTAAAAAGATACAGGGTAGCAATTACAAATAATGTTCAGTTCAGTTCATTTCAGTCACTCAGTCATGTCCGACTCTTTGCCACCCCATGAATCGCAGCACCCCAGGCCTCCCTGTCCATTCACCATCTCCCGGAGTTAACTCAAACTCACGTCCATGGAGTCAGTGATGCCATCCAGCCATCTCATCCTCTGTCATCCCCTTCTCCTCCTGCTCCCAATCCCTCCCAGCAGCAGAGTCTTTTCCAATGAGTCAACTCTTCGCATGAGGTGGCCAAAGTACTGGAGTTTCAGCTTTAGCATCGTTCCTTCCAAAGAACACCCAGGACTGATCTCCTTCAGAATGGACTGGTTGGATCTCCTTGCAGTCCAAGGGACTCTCAAGAGTCTTCTCCAAACCACAGTTCAAAAGCATCAATTCTTCAGTGCTCAGCTTTCTTCACGGTCCAACTCTCGCATCCATACATGACCATTGGAAAAACCATAGCCTTGACTAAAAGGACCTTTGTTAGCAAAGTAATGTCTCTGCTTTTCAATATGCTACCTAGGTTGGTCATAACTTTTCTTCCAAGGAGTAAGCGTCTTTTAATTTCATGGTTTCAGTCACCATCTGCAGTGATTTTGGAGCCCAGAAAAATAAAGTCTGACACTGTTTCCACTGTTTCCCCATCTATTTTCCATGAAGTGATGGGACCAGATGCCCTGATCTTCGTTTTCTGAATGTTGAGCTTTAAGCCAACTTTTTCACTCTCCTCTGTCAGTTTCATCAAGAGGCTTTTTAATGGAGAGGGTATAAAAACATTATGGAGCTATACACTGTTGATGATATGTAAAACTTTGAATACTCCTCTATAATTTATTTCTCATTTTAATGTGTCATATTGAAACAAAGCTATGTATTCTTATTTCTCTTCCCATTTGCATAGCTCAAAATAGCTGTAGAAGTTCTATCTGTCAAGGTCTATGTCACTAGAAAGTAAAAAAGAATAAAAATGTCCAGAGACATGTTTCTTAAATTAGGTGGAGGGAAAGATAAGCATTCTAAGGAACCTGAAAACCTACTATATTTTATCATATTTGTTGTAAACTAAATAATCATCCTTCTAAATTCCTCATGTTCCACTTGCCATTTTTAGACACTGAGATTTATAACACTCCACACACTTAGGATTTATGTACAAGTGTATGTGTGTGCACATGTGTGTGTATTGTGCTCATATTTGGCAGTAAATGCTTTGTATTTAGAAGGACTGTTGTATAAAACATCAGTTGCCATATTAACTCAACATGGTATAAATCCTTTCCATCTCTATCCTCGCTCCGTCTTTTGGCAAACTCATTTCCATTCACCCTTCTATACTAACCACCTTCCCCCAGGCTAAAATTTTATCCAAGAGTTTACCATATAAATTGCCATCCCCAACAACTTGTATACCTCCCTGGTTCCCACCATCTCTTTCTCCTTCCCCTTACCAGGATGTCTTTCAAAAAATGACCAGTTAGCCATTAGTATCTTTATTTAAAGGTCCTTTATCTTGCTTACAATAGTGCCTAGGAAGAACAGGGCTTCCCAGGTGATGCTACTGGTAAAGAACCAGCTTGCCAATGCAGGAGACATGAGAGACATAAGTTCGATCCCTGGGCCAGGAAGATCTGGAGAAGAGCATGGTAACCCATGCCAACAGCGTGCAAGCACTAGGAAGAATAAGTGCTCAATAAATACTAGCCATCTTTTTTTTTTTTGAAAAATGTTCAGGGATGCCTCTGGTATGCCCACATCAAATCCCCTTGGCCCTCCTGATTTCAGCCACAGCTACAGAGGGCAGCACTTTGCTTACACATACTTACCTCCGCTGATAGAGGTACACTATAAATTTACTCTACATTTATATTTTCTGCCCCATAATACAGAAACCTGTTCAATTTCATGGGCAAGAATAGTCCAGAGGTATAAGAGAGTTATTATCCCCAGGAACAGCCCTCTTATTTAAAAAAAGAAAAAAGAAAAGAAATTCCTTTTCTCTAAATTTCTGCTAGACAGTGAAAGTTAGTTGCACAGTCATGTCTGACTCTTTGTGACCCCATGGACTGTAGCCTGCCTGGCTCCTCTGTCCATAGAATTCTCCAGGCAAGAGTACTGGAGTGTGTGGCCATTTCCTTCTCCAGGGGATCTTCCAGATCTAGGGATTGAAGCCAGGTCTCCTGCATTACAGGCAGATTCTTTAACCAACCGATGAGCCACTAAGGAAGCCTACTGTTAGAGGTTTATTTGCTCAATATTTACCCTCCCACCTCCCGCCCCAACACCATCGCTTTATAACTACCTTAGCAAATTCATCAGTTATATGCTACTTTCCAAACACAATTGTCTCACCTTACCATCTTACTCGGATTTTAGAGTATTTAACATTAATGAACCCTCCACTCTTCTTGGAGCTCCTAGCCTGAGCTTAGAGCCATCACACTGTCCTGACTCTCCTTTAATCCCACTGACCATTTCTCTTTAGTCATGACTGCCATCTCCTCTTCCCCAGATCCTCTCCCTCCCGAGCCCCACCTCTGTATTAATTGATGGACTCGTCTTCTGTATAGTTCATGTTGTCTGATGCACATTCAGCATAATCTGGGATTAATTACCTAATTTCATGGCTGGGAAGCTTATGTCCAATCCCTTGTAAACATCTTCACCGGCTTGGCAAGACCTAAGGACATCAAGTACTCTGTAAAATCTCACAGAGCAGAAGGGATCTGGCAAGGAGGAAGAGGAGGCCAAGGAGACTGGAGACACATTATAAACCTCTTTCATTACAAATATGCACTCTGGGGGCTGAGATTGTGAATCACAAGCCATTTAACTTCTGCTGCCAAGTGGGAGGGTGAATAGGGTGAGTCAGCCATTAAGATGAGCAAATTCAAGGGAGACAAAGACCCAAGATGATAAGAGTTAGCTTCCAACCTTAAAGATATTTCTTGAATGGTTCAAGCTTTGTATGCCCTGCAGTGCATCTGTTTTGGTTGCCTTTTTCCATTACCTGAAAAGAGTTAAATGTTATATTCAAAAACTATTTTTTATTTCTCTAGAAAATGGTGTTATAACATTACTCAGTAAAGATTCTTTATAAACTTAGAGTAACATCAAAATCTTTAAACGGTTAAACTTTAGGTTTAAGCCTCTCTCTGCTTTGGTTTTTATATGGAGAGTGTTTATTTAGCTGGCAGACAATCAGCCAAAGTGGTCAAAGTGTGTACAGGCTTCACTTGGTAAACATAAAGTGTAGGAATATGCCACTGAGACAAAAAAATGCCCCAAATAAAATATTTGATTATTTTTGAAATGGAGATATAAATGTGTTGGGGGATAGATACTTCTGGATGCTTATACAAAACCCACTCCCATTTTCCTTCTTACTGACAGGATCTCTATTATTTTGGTAGGGTGGGCAGCAATGTGATCAGATCAAAATTAATTTCTACAGATGCTAGACCACTAGTAGTAAGCACAGGAAACATGTTTCTGATCATTTCTATGTATTCCTGGGAAGGTTTTGCCTTCTTATTATAAGTACCACTCATCCTCTTCTTTCTAACTCTTTTCTATCTGAATGAGAGTCATGATGTCTGGAGCTGCAGGTGCATTCATATGCCCGATCATGACAGGAGAACTGAAAGCAGTTCCTTTAACGAGCTCTGGACAGGTTAGCTCTGAATGAATCTCTTGTCTCATCTCCGGTTATCTAGCTTATCTGTTGTATGCAGTTAAACCCAAATCCTAAGAAATAGAGGAAAGCAATAGAATGAGAAAGACTAGAGATCTGTTCAAGAAAATTAGATACCAAGGGAACATTTCATACAAAGATGGGCTCGATAAAGGGCAGAAATGGTATGGACCTAACAGAAGTTGAAGATATTAAGAAGAGATGGCAACAATATACAGAAGAATGGTACAAAAAATATCTTCATGACCCACATAATCATGATGGTATGATCACTCACCTAGAGCCAGACATCCTGGAATATGAAGTCAAGTGGGCCTTAGGAAGCATCACTATGAACAAAGCTAGTGGAGGTGATGGAATTCCAGTTGAGCTAACTCAAATCCTAAAAGATGATGCTATGAAAGTGCTGCACTCAATATGCCAGCAAATTTGGAAAACTCGGCAGTGGCCACAGGACCGGTAAAGGTCAGATTTCATTCCAATCCCAAAAAAAGGCAATGCCAAGGAATGTTCATACTACCACACAGTTGCATTCATCTCACACTCTAGTGAAGTAATGCTCAAAATTCTCCAAGTCAGACTTCAGCAGTACATGAACCATGAACTTCCAGATGTTCAAGCTGGATTTAGAAAAGACAGAGGAACCAGAGACCAAATTGCCAACATCTGTTGGATCATCAAAAAAGCAAGACAGTTCCAGAAAAACATCTACTTCTGCTTTACTGACTACTCCAAAGCCTCTGACTGTGGATCACAACAAACTGTGGAAAATTATTAAAGAGATGGGAATACCAGACCACCTGACCTGCATTCTGAGAAATCTGTATTCAGGTCAAGAAGCAACAGTTAGAACTGGACATGGAGCAACAGACTGGTTCCAAATCAGGAAAGGAGTACATCAAGTCTGTATATCGTCACCCTGCTTATTTAACTTATGTGCAGAGTTATGAGAAGTGCTGGACTGGATGAAGCACAAGCTGGAATCAAGATTGCCAGGAGAAATATCAATAACCTCAGATATGCAGATGACATCACCTTTAAGGCAGAAAACGAAGAAGAAATAAAGAGCCTCTTGATGAAAGTGAAAGAGGAGAGTGAAAATGTTGGCTTAAAAGTCAACATTCAGAAATCTAAGATCATGGCATCTGGTCCCATCACTTAATGGCACATAGATGGGGAAACAGTGACAGACTTTATTTTGGGGGGCTCCAAAATCACTGTAGATGGTGACTGAAGCCATGAAATTAAAAGACACTTGCTCCTTGGAAGAAGAGTTATGACCAACTGAAATAGCTTATTAAAAAGAAGAGACATTACTCTGCCAACAAATGTCCATCTAGTCAAAGCTATGGTTTTTTCCAGCAGTCACATATAGATGTGAGAGTTGGACTATAAAGAAAGCTGAATGCCTAAGACTTGATGCTTTTGAACTGCAGTTGGAGAAGACTCTTGAGAGTCCCTTGGACTGCAAGGAGATCCAGCTAGTCCATCCTAAAGGAAATCAGTTCCGAATATTCATTGGAAGGACTGATGTTGAAACTGAAACTCCAAAACTTTGGCCACCTGATGCAAAGAACTAACTCATTTGAAAAGACCTTGATACTTGAAAGATTGAAGGTGGGAGGAGAAGGGGCCAACAGAGGATGAGATGGTTGGTTGGCATCACCAACTCAATGGACATTTTGAGTTTGAGTTTGAGTCAACATTTGAGTTTGAGTCAACTCTGGGAGTTGGTGATGGACAGGGAGGCCTGGTGTGCTGCAGTCTGTGGGGTCGCAAAGAGTCGGACACGACTGTGCAACTGAACTGAAACCCAAATCCTAAATGGTACAGTTTCAAATGAGATGAGTCAAAGTGGAAAAGCAAAGACTTGAGGTTTTCAGGCCCCTCATTGGTATCCGGAGTTACTAGCTTGAGACCTAAGGCAAAATAGTAAAGCTTCTGAACCTCAGTATCCTCATCTGTGCACTGCTGCTTACAATACAGAACTCATTTCTAAGGTTGTTACAAGGATGTAGCGAGGTAATGAATCATTTCTGGTAGATAGAAATTAAAATTATAATAAAATCTCAATAGAAGAAAGTTTTGGAAGTTCTCTCTAATGTATAAATATCTAGAAGATCCCATTTAAAGGTGGAGTCAAGCTATTTCTGACCCAGTCCATTTGTTTTATGCACTGCCAGCAATATCACTGTAGCGGAAAACATATTTCATGGTGTGTTGGGTGGTTGAAGTAGCACTTAGCCACACGTGCACTAATTCCAGGTCAGCAAGAAAGATCCAAAGCACCCCGACAAGACCCAAACTGACCCCTTTTAACTCTTGAGTAAAATGTTATTTTACTCACTGAAGAAACTGCTGCAAATGAAACTAAATCTCCAAGAGGAATAAAAATGCCAGGGAAAGGGAAAACTCTCTTCTGACAGCATTCCAAGCCTCTAGATTTTAGTTATTGTTTTTTAATAAGAATGCAGAGCTTTGAGTGTGTTTTCCATTTCCCCACAATTTCAAAATCATGACGTATATTATATGCATCCTAGTTTTTCCTTTTCTGCTACTTTCTTTCTTCTTTCAGGATTGAGAGAATATTTGCATGGAATTTCCAAGATCCCAAGTGTGTCTTTAAGCATAATGGACCATGTGTTTGGGTTAGGAGTAGGAAATGTAGGGACTTCTTTTTACTCCAAAGAACAGAAATTTAACTGCGTGACTTCAGGAGAAGGGGGAAGACAGAGGTAGTTACTCAGAGAGACTGAAACAGGAAAGTAGACTGAAACTGATGTGTTCGTAAACCAACTGGCTCCTCTGGGTTCCATATACTCTTCCTTGCCTCTCTCCCTGCAAAGGTTTTCATCTACTTTCTCCATCAAATAATATCCTTTGGAACAGTACAAAAAATACTGACCCCAGAATTTTGTGACCCTGACTCTGAACCTTTTTGATAGAATCATTACTATTAATATTAATATCCTTGTCTGTATCATGATGTAAAGTTCAACAAAATTTTTATACCTACTTTTTCACTCTTCAAAGTGTACTTTCTCTAGTTCTTAATTGGAATTCATCATGGTTAGACTCTAAATTAGTACATGATCTGTGAAGATTCAAAATCATCATGAAAATTTAATATCTCAAAAAAAAAAAAAGTGAGGCATAACTCTTGGACAAGATAACTTTATACAACTCTCAACAAGAGTCAAAGCCAAGTGGGACTTCCCTGGTGATCCAAGTGGTTAACACTTCTCCTTCCAATTCAAGGGGTGTGGATTTGATCCCTGGTTGGAGAGTTAAGATCCTACATGTCTAATTGCTTAAAAAAACCCAAAAACATAAAAACAGAAGCAATATTATAACAATTTTAGTAAAGATTTTAAAAATGGTCCACATAAAAAAAAAAGATAAAACAAAATCTTGAAAAAAATCAAAGCCAAGTGTTTCATTTATACTCATTCCACAGTGAATTCTCATTCTTTCTGCGGTGCTCGCGCTTTCACTAACACTGCCATCAACCATCACGTTTGAGTTTTCTCAAAGTAATGGTCAAAGTATTAGATGGCTTAAGGATCACGGACTTTGTGTCTCAGACAACTGAAAAGGGGCTGGGTGGCCCCTTTGATTCGGTTGCCATATGTCAGTGTTTCCTGTCTGTCCTGGAACGCTGCACCTTTCTCTGTATTACCCACGTCCTGCCTTACTTTTCCTGGCTTGGGAAGTATGACTTCCGTCAGCCTCTGTGGGGAATTAGCTGCCATTCTCCTGTTGATGTCTGTTTGCTTATCAACCTCTCAGGGAGGTTTTTGTTCATTAGTCAGGAGGAAATGCTGATCCATAAAGCACATGTGTCCATTCTTTGGTGGCAATGGTCAGTAGAGCATCAAAGATGTCCTAAACATGAGTGATAATCAAGTTATTTCAAGTTGCTGAAGACTAGAGATGGCACATAACAGAAAAAATAAACAAAATCACACAAACCAATTATAAGATTTTAGGAAACAAGAGCATATTTTTAAAGTCAGAACTAAATTCAGTTAAGTCTTCATCTATTTACAAAGATTTAGGGGAAAATGATATCATTTGCAAAGTGATATTTTATCAATTCAGCACCTCCTTTTACATGTTGAAAAACAACCTAAATATCTGATACATGAAAATGAATGGATTTCCTCATCATATTTTTAAGACTACAAAAGTAAACCAATAGCGTGACGCATACAATGAATTCACGTTTCATTTTCTAGAAGGGAGGATATTTTATATTAGTCATTTTCTTAAAATTACAAGCAAAATATGCCCCTCTTCTTGAAAAAGAGTTTCTAAGAACTGAGGCTAGATGGAAAGAAGTCACTGGGACAAACAATTATATGATTATTTCAACTCTCCAATGTCTTCAGGTGCCAGTGAAAAACATTTCTCACCATTCAATAGCCAGACAAAACAACACGGTTTATGACTTCCCACATCTCTAGGATATGTTCTTCCAATTATTCCCTTTTAAAAGCAAGTAAAAAAATACCAACAGAGTGAGGATGTATCATTCTACACTCCAGTGGGTGAGTAGAAAAGCCTACGTAAAGATTTCTAACACCTTTAATTAGGCCCCCACATAAAAAGGTTATGTGAATATCTTTTGTGATGCAGCTTTGTCAATAAAAGAGAAAAAAATCATTTTTCTTATGACCTGTCTGAAGAAAGTGATTCTTCTTGGTGCCCTAGCTGCTAATTTGGGCTTACCTTCATCATTGCTCTTGTCATTGATCACTCTCCCAGTAGAAAATAACAAAAGTATGATGGTATGGTTTTGTAATGGCCAGAATATAAAAATAAATATTTCTTGAATGCATGAGTGATTGTCAAAGGAATTAAAAGTACCCTGTTTGTCTTATTAAGAAATATACAGAAGATTTTAACAACAAGTGCTATACTCTATGTTGCTGCTATTCAATCGGTAAGTCGTGTCCAACTCTGTGACTCCAAGGACTGCAGCATACCAGGCTTCCCTGTCCTTCACTGTCCCCCAGAGTTTGCTCAAACTCATGTCTATTGAGTCAGTGATACTATACTTCAATGCTAAGTCACTTCAATCATGTCAGACTCTTTGAGACCCCATGGACTATAGCCCTCCAGGTTCCTCTGTCCATGGGATTCTCCAGGCAAGAATACTGGAGTGGGTTGACATTTCCTCCTGCAGAGGATCTTCCAGACCCAGGGACTGAACCCATGTCTCCTGTGTCTCCTGCATTGCAGGTGGATTTTTCAGTGTTGAGCCACCTAGGAAGCCCTAATGGAGTTGTTTTTTGTTTGTTTGTTTGAAAGTCACTCAGTTGTGTTGTGACTCCATGAACTATACAGTCCATTGAATTCTCTAGGCCAGAATACTGGAGTGGGTAGCTTTTCCTTTCTCCAGGGGATCTTCCCAACCTAGGAGTCGAACCCACATCTCCCACATTGCAGGCGATTATTTACCAGCTGAGCCACAAGAGAAGCCCAATGGAGCCTTCAGTTCAGCTCAGTTCACTCGCTCAGTCATGTTTGACTCTTTGCGACCCCATGAATCGCAGCACGCCAGGCCTCCCTGTCCATCACCATCTCCCGGAGTTCACTCAAACTCACGTCCATCGAGTTGGTGATGCCATCCAGCCATCTCATCCTCTGTCGTCCCCTTCTGCTCCTGCCCCCAATCCATCCCAGAATCAGGGTCTTTTCCAATGAGTCAACTCTTCGCATGAGGTGGCCAAAGTACTGGAGTTTCAGCTTTAGCATCATTCCTTCCAAAGAAATCCCAGGGCTGATCTCCTTCAGAATGGACTGGTTGGATCTCCTTGCAGTCCAAGGGACTCTCAAGAGTCTTCTCCAACACCACAGTTCAAAAGCATCAATTCTTTGGTGCTCAGCCTTCTTCACAGTCCAACTCTCACATCCATACATGACCACTGGAAAAACCATAGCCTTGACTAGATGGACCTTTGTTGGCAAAGTAATGTCTTTGCTTTTCAATATGCTATCTAGGTTGGTCATAACTTTTCTTCCAAGGAGTAAGCACCTTTTAATTTCATGGCTGCAATTACCATCTGCAGTGATTTTGGAGCCCCCAAAAATAAAGTCTGACACTGTTTCCACTGTTTCCCCATCTATTTCCCATGAAGTGATGGGACCAGTTGCCAAGATCTTCATTTTCTGAATGTTGAGCTTTAAGCCAATTTTTAACTCTCGTCTTTCACTTTGATCAAGAGGCTTTTTAGTTCCTCTTCACTTTCTGCCATAAGGGTGGTGTCATCTGCATATCTGAGGTTATTGATATTTCTCCTGGCAATCTTGATTCCAGCTTGTGCTTTTTCCAGCCCAGAGTTTCTCATGATATACTCTGTATACAAGTTAAACAAGCAGAGTGACAATAGCCTTAGCCTCTGTTAAAATAGAAAATTATGAAAGTTAGACTGAAACATGCCCAGTAAAACATGGCATATCTTTCCTTATTGGAACTATTTAAAACTTACATGTGATTCTATACAAGAACTGGATAAGCAAATGAAAAATACGGAAAGAGTAAATTTATTATAGTGATGGAGTTTTTACACACACACGAATTATATCTTAGTACAAAATTAAAAGAAAAATAAAAAAAAGAAAAAAAAGAAAAAGAAATTAAAAAAAAAAAAAAGAAAAAGAAAAGCCTTGAGATGAGGAGGAATAAATGGACTAAGACCAGGAGTTCCAGGAGTCCAGAACCTGAGAACCAAGAGACCAAACCACAGGCTCCATGCTGAAGATAAAGAAGAGAGGCCTCTGTCACAAGTGGACTCAGCTGAGGCTCTCAGGTGACAGTCATTCACTTACCTCCACATCCAGTCGTGTTTTCCTTGAATCCCAAGACTGCCATTTGGTTTTTGTCTCAGCTTGCTGGTCCTCATCACCATGAGGATTCTTGCCTGTGATGATCCTTACTGTCTTTTTTATGTTCCCACTCCTAAGTAATGGGGTTTCCTGGTGGCTCAGTGGTAAAGAATCTGCATGCCAATGCAGGAGATGCAGGTTTGATCTCTGGGTCAGGAAGATTCCCTCAAGAAGGAAACGGCAACCCACTCCAGTATTCTTGCCTGGGAAATCCCATGCACAGAGGAGCCTGGTGGGCTATAGTCCATGGGATCACAAAGAGTTGAACACAACTGAGTGACTAAACAACAAGCTGCTGTACCTTTCTGGAGGACGTCACTGTATTGGGTAGAAGTGACCACTACAGAGTTTCACTACCCAAATCCAATGGAACTGTCAGTCACTAATATCTGTTTATCCTCTAGCTCGGTTTCCACCATAACTCTTGTAAATATCTTCTTCACCCTTTATGGTAAGAGGCATGTGCCCTCAAGAATGTGGCCTGGCAGAGGATGGATTTTCAATTAGAGACCTGAGTTCGGTTTCTGGTTCTTTACCTATAATCATATCAATGCAAGTAAGTTACTTTCCCTCTGAAAGCTTCAGTATCTTTTCATAAGAAAAGGTAAAACAGCCCATTTTTTTCAGTGCTGTTCTGAAGCTGAATCATAGCAGGGGTCCAGTTAAGAGTATTACTGTGTGTGTGCTTGTGCTCAGTTGCTAAGTCGCGTCTGACTTTTTGAGACCCTATGGGCTGCAGCCTGCCAGACTCCCCTGTCCATGGAATTTTTCAGGCAAGAATATTGGAGTGAGTTGCCATTTCCTTCTCCATGGGTTTTTCCAGACTCAGGGATCCAACCAACACTTCTTGCATCTCCTGCATCAGCAGGCAGATTCTTTACCACTGCTCCATCAATAAAAAGCCTCTAGCAGTATTATTTTCAAAAGACTGTAAGTCTTATAGCAGTGGGGCTACAAGTGCTGGTGGGAATGAAAAGGGGTTGTCAAATTGGAAATCAATTGTTGATATTTAGGAGTTGAATGGATGTGAGCATGAGAAAGTGAGTGGGGTCAGAGTTCAAACTTTTCAAGCTCAGAGACAGGACAGCGACATTCTTGTGCCTCTGAAGCAAATCAAACAAAAAACAAGCAAACAACAACAACAAAAAACTATGTAGCTGACTAACTAAATAAGTTAATAAATTGTTGGGATTTGTGAGAGAATGCTCGTGAGTTGTAATTTTCTTAGCTCTCCATTCCATTTTTACCCTCCTTCTCTCCCACCAGGAAAAGGTGTTTGTTTCCCTGCAAGAAAAGTCGTTTAGTCTTGACCCATGTTCTTGGTTTCACTTGCTCCTGTGTCCACTCCTTCCTTCACATCTCCTGTATCTCCGCATTCTCTTTGGTTCCCCCTTTCTGCTGAGGAGCCTTGTGTCTATTTTCATTTATGCACAAATCCCTGCATTGAGAAAGTTCCCTTGGTTCTTAAGTAGTAGCTACCGTATTTTCTTTTTTCACTGAAGGCTCCCAGGACTCCTTTTCAAATCCACCACATCTTCACCACCCAATCACATCTTGACTTCTTGTCTGTGATTTCCACTGTCACGACTAATCAAACATGTACTCTTTCAAAATCCCACCTTGTGCCTTCCTTTTCCCCAGATGCACGTCTTTTGTTAATCTACATTTCCCCTGGTGCACCTCCTTAGTGTGGAACAAATTTAATACAATCATCTTAAAATTCTCCCCTTCCAGTTAATTCTGTATTTGTCAATATTTTCCCATCCAATTTCTTTATCTCATTTAAATAATTCCCATTAGTTGTGTGGCTAAGTGGATGTGCTACAGTCCAAAACATTTTACTTTTGTGTTCTTTGACATAGAAACTTGAGCTTCACTAAGATAGAATTTCCCTTCTGTAAAATGGGGATAATTTTCATATATATATGAAAACTATTATCATATATATATATGAAAACATTTCTGTAAAATGAGGATAATTTTCATATATATATGAAAACTATATACAGTATTGTGAGGATTAAATAAAATAACCTCCATCATAGATCTTTACACAAAGAAACTGTCTATACATGTTAATAATATTACTGTTATTCTCTTCTTTTTTTAAAGTCTTTACTGAACTTGTTACAATATTGCTTCTGTTTTATTGTTTTGTTTTTTGACGTGTGATCTTAGTTCCCTGATTGGGGATTGAACTTGCATCTCCTGCATTGAAAGGCAAAGTCTTAACCACTGGACTACCACCAGGGAAGTCCACTCTTCTCTTTTTTAATTATATTATGGAAGATTCTTGCAGAATTCCTTGTTTAAGATCAAGAGCACTTGGCACTACCGTGCAAAATTTTACCTCTTTTGGTGAACAGCTGGAGCTAATAAATTGGTTATGATCTTTTCAACAATATTTGCAATGTTGTCTGAAAAATACTATAGCAGAGTAATATCTAAATTTGTCTATTTATTTAATTCAAGTAAATACACTAATACCAATTGTTTTTTTATTAATTCAAATAAATCTCTTTGTTTAGAGATCATGATCATTAGTTCTTTTTATCATTCATCTCCTTAGACAGATTAGAAAGAATAAAGCCTGTCCTTCTCTATAACAAATAAGGCAGAATAAAATGCTTACTGACTTCCCCCCATGGAATCTCAAATAGTACCCATGAGAAAGTAATAAAAAGAGTCAGATGAGCTCCCATCCAGTTGGCTCCAGATGATCTTGACTCATTATCTTGAGCTGCCAGTCAGGAATGGAGGTTGTGGCTCACCAGCTCTGCCCCTTCAGATGTTATACAACGAAAAAGTTGCACATTCAGGCTGAGCATGCCAGAGGCAGTAGGGATAATATCACTTTGTCCAGCATTGCTTTTGAAGGTAGGGGGGCATATAATGTAAGACCTATTGATTTTATTTATCTGATGGATGCATCTTATCGAAATAAAAATCTCAAAGTCTTAGCTGGGTTAGATAAAGGAGATGTCCCCAAATTAGTAGGCTCATTGCAAATCCTCAAAGTTCTCACTTGCCTTCAAATGTCTTCAAATATCACCTTATTGAAACAACTTCCTAAACTTGATTTTTGTAGAAAAGTGAAAAGTTCATCAAGATAGTCTCTTTTGTACAGTGACAGTCTAGCACAATTTTCTTCTGAAGTGTCTCCTGACTTCACTTACTCAGCATTTTCCTCTCCTCCTTTCTTCCAGATGAACCATATACAGAAAGCGCTATACAGAAAGACACTAAGATTCAGTCTTCCAGCCTTAAAACCTCACAGACACCATCAATAACTTCCCTGTCTTCCTATAAAATACAAGCTGTATCAGTCATCAAGTCCCCTTGATTTTATAATTGAGACTCTCACATACCTTTAGTTTCTTCTGTCTTTAATTTAATTCAGATTATTTCTTATCATCTTATGACTGGAGAATAACGAAAACTTCATAACTCTCTTCCCTCTTCAATCATTCCTGGAGGAGTAATTGATCTAAGATTACATTCCATCATCTTTGCCCTTTCAAAGACCACATATCCTTAGAATGAAAAACAGGTTGACATTCAGCATCTCTGACCAGTGGTTCCAGACTATTACAAACTCATACTTCCCACTATTCTGATGCATAAATTCTAGGTTCTGTTTAACCTCTCACATAAACCTGCTTTTCACTTTTGCATATTCCTCATACAACACACTAAAAATGCCAGCCACTCTCCTCTCTGTCTTTTAACTACTATTCCTTCTCCAGAACCAAATACAAATTTCATCTTTTTTTATGAATCTTCTCTAATTATTCAGCCAGATTTTTTCTTTCTATAATTTTTCAGCATTTACTCTCTATATGTCTAGTAGATTTTTCAAGCCTATCAGTTTCATTTCTCCATATAATCTTTAACTTCCTTGATGATAACATCTACATCTTATACTTTTGGAATCACTCTGAGGATCTTGCATGATATTAGACATATTGTTTAAAGTAGGTATTTAAACTTCAAAGGATGACTGAGAACATTAAGATAGATTGATCACAGCACAAAGATCAAATTTAGAGTCTAAATAATAAAATACTCCCTAATCAGGGAGGCTGATATGGCAATATAGGTTATTCAAAGGAGAAGTGCCGAAGTGAAAGCACTGATATGAACTTGTCCCCGAACTGAACACATCCTGGGAAAAGTCATCTTATGTATCTCCTAAAATCCAGTTGTGTCACAGTTCCATTGATAAATGCAGAATGCATTTGTGTGTGTGCTCAGTCACTAAGTCTTGGCTACTCTTTGCAACTCCACCAGGCTCTTCTGTTCATGGGATTTCCCAGGCAAGAATACTGAAGTGGGTTGCCATTCCCTTCTCGAGGGATTCTTCCTGACCCAGGAATCGAACCCACATCTCCTGTATCTCCTGCGCTGGCAGGCTTATTCTTTACCACTGAGCCACCTGGGAAGCCTAGAGAATGCATATATAAGGCAAAATGCACAGCAGTTTTTACCAAATTGTCAGTATTTTTTGTACACTAAAATCACAGTATATTCTGTAATTTTCTATCCAAGATTGTATTCCTCCAAAATGGTTCAGCTATTATGGAAAAGAATTTGGCAGTTTCTCAAAAAGTGAAATATAGAATTATCACATGAATCAGCAATTCTATTCCTTTGTATGCACTCAAAAGAATTGAAGATAGATATTCAAGCAAATTCATGTGCATGCATGTTTATAGTGGCACTATACACAAGAGCTAAAGGTGAAAACAACTTAAATGCCCACCAGTCAATGAATGGACCAAACAATTGGAGCATATCTATACAATGGAGTATTATTTAGCAGCAAAAATAAATGAGGTACTGATGCAGGCTACAATGTGGATGACACTCCAATTTTGCTATGTGAAAGAAGCCAGACACTAAAGTTTACATAGTATATGATTCAATTTATATGCAATATTTGGAACAGGTGAATCTGTAGAGACAGAAGGCATATTGGTAGGTGCCAGGGTCTGGATGGGGAGGAATGAGGAGAAGCTGCTAGCAGATATTCTTTTGCAGTGTTAAAAATATTTTGAAACTAGATAGAGGTGGTGGTGGCATAACATCATGAATATATTAAATTCCACTAAATTGTTAACTTTAGAATTATTAATTTTGTGTTATGTGAATTTCACCTCAACAACAAAAACTTGAATTTTTATCAGTTTCTAACATATTCAGTATAGGTGTTGCTTTTATAACATGTACCCATCATTAGACTGTGGAAGAAGAAGTAAGTGGATAGAACGGTTTTCAGGCCATCATAGGATTTATAAACCTTTTGGGAGGTAAGTGATAATCAAAGAAATTGGATAATGATACAAAGCATATATCATAAGATGGTATCATAGTCATCTGAGAAGTATATGCTCACTTTGCTTCCTGCTTTTTGTAGATAGCTTTTGACTCTGGGAAAGCCATTTTATGTCCTTTCAGTTTTAGAATGAGAGAGCTGAAGGAGATGGTCTTTAGACTTTCTCCCAGGTCAAAAAAGATTGGGGGATTTTAAAGATAATATTGGGATGGTAGAGAAAATATATATCATGGAAAGCAACATCTGAGAATATGCAAGTAGCAGTAATTCCTGGGCAATGCTTCAAAGAAAGACTGTGGGGTTGGGCATTACCCTTAGCCTAGAAAGCTGGGTTGGAAAAGTTGCTATTGTCAAATGGTATGTGTGCAGAGAACTTCCAAATATCTTTACTCTTGACCTAATATGATAAGGTCCATTTTTTGTCATTGTTGTTTAAAAAAAATAATTATATATATATATATATATATATATATATATAACCACACACATACATATTCTCAAGTTAGAGCTAAATCATCCATAGATTATATTCTCTTTTAATCACCTAAAGGTGTGTTCTTCTCCATAACTGAAAGTCAGGCATATAAAAATTCTAGGTAGCTATAATAAGATCATGAGCTACCCAGCAAAACACAAGATGTATTTGTCATTACAATAGCTACATTTCATCACATTTAAATTGAAGTTCTCATCTGTGGATTTCATCCTGGCAATTTTGATGTCATGAACTAAAGTTAAGATGAGTAAGATTTAGGTGTGAAAGCATGGATAGGATTAATCTTTTGTACTAACTGCATATGACCAACCTCAGATCCATCAGTTATTTAATTCTCAATATAAATCACACAAAACAAACGGCCCCCTAAACAATCATTACACTAATGCCTTAAATAGGCATTTTCTCAACCTTCTGAGAGCAGAAGCATTATTTCTAAGGAGACTGAAAATGTCTGATGAATTGCTCTGGCTTTGGTGTCCCATGGTGGTTGTGTAAGCCTGCATTCTCCAGTCCCACGTGACAGAGCAGAGGGCCTGGACTTTCTTCTTCAGGAACAAATATCCTTTGAAAAGTGCTCTCCCGCTCGCATTTCATCTGGTATGTAAATTACCCAACTGCAAAGCTGCTTGTCTGAGAGGGTTTTATAACCCTCCATTGTTTATACATGTCACTGATGAGCTTCTCCTTTGCTGTTTGGCATGTTAGGCATGTTATTTATTTGGGAGAAAAGAAATCCCCACCTCCGATTTAAGGCACCCCTGTCGTCTTCTTTCTCTAGCTGGAGGGAAGGAGCGGGAGGTGGGGAAATATGGAGGGTCGGAAGTAGACCGGAGCCATGTTCTCCACTGGAGAGCCACTTCCTGTCAGAAAGATGTCAGCCACTGTCATTTGAATGCTCAAAAGGGGGGAAATAGTAGCTTGAAGTTTGGAAGGGATGAGCTTACACACCTCCCAGCTCCGAAACCCATGGTTACCCCTAGTCATGATCACAACAAGCCTTCCTCACACCTCCTCAGCACCCCGCCTCCTCCAGTACGTTCACAGGTAACACAGACTGAAAGAGGTCGTCAAAGAAACAGCCCCCGCCATTTCTTCTAGCTCCTTGGGTGCGGTGGCTGAAGGGACAGTTTCCAGAAAAGCAAGCAAAGATTTTTGTCCCTTTCACACCTTCTTCAGCAAATTTTCTGTGGCAGAATATTTGGGAATGGGAACAAGTACAAATGCAAAAAAAAAAAAAAAAAAAGTGTTTATGAATAATGGAACATTTCAAATCCATCTGGTTTCTGAGACATTTTTTTCGTTTCTCACTACAGCCAATTATATAGCATGCTTGAGTGAGAACTGGTTCTATCCTGAGGCTCATTCTGCTCTCAAATTTCTACATTGATAGTTGCTACCAACCTCTGAGGTTAGTAGCCATATGGTAGTCCAATATGGCACTTTATACTCTACTTGTTATATAGTAGGTGATGTTCTGGTGAACGAAAATTCACATTGTAGTAGACGCCATAAAAGGGGGACCCGGGGTAGGGAAGCTGGAGGGCCTTCCCTGATTCTGGCAGTATACAATGGTTTCCCTTTTTAGTTTAAGGATGCTGGGGGATTATTTCCATAGTTCTTCCTCCCATTGCCTATGCATACCCAGGGTGTCCCCAAATATACATGACAAAAGCCCATGAGAAAAGGAAAAAAAAAAAAATGATTTGGCTTTGAGAAAAGGCATTCTCTCCATACCATTTTTCAAATAACATGCATTTGAAGACATTTTATTATAGACTATTTCAATTTATAGATGTATTTTTCAATTGATATATTTCAAGAAATAAGAGTAGAGATAATACATGTTGAACCTCTGTGTGTGTCAGTGGATAGCCACAAAAGAGACCGTTATAAAAAGTGAACAGTATCATCACTCTAAAATTTCACACCAGTAATTCTTGATCATCATTAAATATCCATTCAGGTTACAGAGCAGTAAGGGCTCTCCTGCTATCTAAAGGAAAGCTTCATTCCTGGAGGGTTCACTAGAGACTGTTCATTTTTATAGATGGGGAAATGAGGCTCTGAAAATATAAATGGCATGCTCCAAGTGGCATGGCAAGTTAAAGCAGAGAGGAGCTCAACCGCAAATCTATGCCATCCAAGTAGGATGGATCAGCTGCTTCGCTTCTCTCCTTAATTACAAGCTCTCCAAATGCAGCCTTAAACTGAGAGAAGCAGGACCAGTTCAGACAGGTCTCATGTCAACACTGAAGTATAAATAATATTCAGCTGGTTCCATGTCTTTTGAGCTCGAACTGTGGGAGGAATATGATCATGCTTTTAACACATGATGCATTTATCCTCACAACAGATGTGGGGACGGCTTAATACCTCTCAGGGAGAAAACTCTCGGTTTTGCCGTCTTTATTCAATGACTGTTGCCTTTTCTGTCTTATTTCCTTCTTGTTGCCACTAAATTATAAATTCCATAATTTGAAAGTGATTGTAAACTTTCCAGTGACAAACTACACTTTATCTGTGGAAGGACTAAATACATGCTCAGTAAATGAAAGAATATAGAGAAAATCACGTATTAGTATTGCAAACTCTACCTTCAGTATAACTTTGGTTACCATTTGTCTAAAAAGTTACTCGAAGCTGCCTGTAATATATTACTTGGAATAGCTCCCCAAGCTAAGCTTAATACATGATAAAAATGCTATAAAATATCTAATAGTATATCCCAAGCCCTAGATGGCTTATCGGTATATTTTGGATTTTCTGCATGTCTACTCTCTGACCTTGGCGAAGATCATCTCAGTTTGCTTTAATTAATTATGTGGTTGACAGTGCTGAGTTCAACAGGAAGACCTGAGTGATTTTAAATGGCTGTATATTTTCATTTCTCAGTTGGTTACTAAATCTTAAGCAATGTAAGATTATTTACTCATAACTTTATGAATCATTGAACAGTTTTTTCCACTCAAATATATCACAGTATTTATGTTCTTTCAATTTTAATAGTAATTTATCATATGTATATATGTAACATAAAGTTATTTCTTTTATATTGATTGTGCTTCACATACTTCAGCTTTGCAGTTGAGAGATGCCTTTTCATTAAAAGAGATTTATGTTAATTTTCTAATTTCAAAACTAAGGAAACTGAGATTTGGGGAGATTGGTTGAATCAAAGAGACCTCAGTTGGTGAGCTGGACCTCACACCAGCTTCTCTGGCTTCTTAACTCAGTTATTTCCCTCTTCAGTGTTTTCTACACTGTCTGACTTTCTGTCCATGGAACTCTCCAGGCAAGAATAGTGGAGTCATTTCCAGTATTATACAGGCAGTCATTTTCTTCTCCAGGGGATCTTCCTGACCCAGGTATCAAACTCTGGTCTCCTGCAGTGCAGGCAGATTCTTTACCATCTGAGCCATGAGCAAAGCCCAAATTGTAATCTCCAGTATGGAGACTGAACTTGCAACCTTGGCGTTATTAGCACCACACTCTAACCAACTAAACTAACCAGCCAGTTGATCTGAGAATCAGTGGATACTTCTTAGCTAGACAGATCCCCTGGCTTTCCCTGGGAATGGATTCATCAGCATAGGATGAAGGCAGCTATGATATCTAATTTTTAAAGGTGAGTATGATCTTGAAGGATTTGGCTGATCCAGCTGAATACAGTTAAGCTGTGTTCTTACATATAACATGCCTGGTATAGAGACCAGCACATAATAAAGCTCAGTAGTGGGAGATGATTATAATGCTGTGTAAATGCTAATTCCCCTCCTGGCCTCAGTTTTAGCGGCAGGCAAAAGGAGTTACACAGAAAAGAGGGAATGTCTTCTCACCTCCTTCTAACCTTTTAAGGAGAGTCTGTCCAGGGACCATCTGTTTGAGAGGATTTGCTATTTCTCCTTATGCATAAATGTTAGCACAACCCTTCAATAAGGTGGCCTCCTTGAGTTTAATTCATTTAACACTCAATCACTCCAATATTAAGAAAATTTGTTAAGCTTTGCCTGCTTGGTATTTGTGGAAATTGGTGAGGTGGGGGGGGGGGAAAAAGAGGAACAAATAGCTTTGGGCAAAACCAGGCGTCTGAGAACAGATGGTATGCAAGCTTCTAGCACTGAGCATGGCTGACAAGCCGTAACAGTGACCTGTTCTGATACACAGCTACTGGGGGTTTAGTGAGAATTCCTAGCAAAGCCAAAAACTTCCCTGGTGACCTTGACTTCACTTGCAATAGCTCCACCAAACACATCATTACTGAGAGCATAATGGAATAATGACACCAACTAAACAGTCCTTTTTAGTAAAAAATAAAAATAAAAATTACAGGAAATATATGGTCCCATTATGCCCTGGAGAGAAGGAATAGAAATTGAAACCATCCAAGCAGATCTGGGGCAACCCAGAGAGTGTTCAAGCGTTTGTCTAATCTCCAAAAGAATTTTCACTAATTTGGAAAAGTAGGGAGTTGCCAAGTGTCTATGAACTCAGCCTCCATCTTATGTCTACTTCTGGTCTCTCTTGTCCACTAAAAGTACAAAATAAGTGAAAAATAGCAATAAATAAATAAATAGTGTGGTCAAATAGCTCCTTTAGATCAGGGATTCAATTATTTTTCCAGTCCTAATTTAGAAACCACCAAGTTACCAATTACCAATAATATCCATCTATTTCTACTTTGCCCTTTAATTCTATGTATCTTTCTTTAGCTATCTCTCAAGTATCCCACATTGCCAGTCACATTCCTAATTCATACTTCTTTTCAAACCTGGAATACTGTGACAACTTCCCATCTGGTCTGTCTTACTTCTAGTGATCGCACCCTGTAACTGGGGAAATATTTTAAGAAGCCCACCTTTCCTGACCCTAGGTAGGTCCTAGAAGACTCTGCCACCAACACCACTCCCTCAGATAACTAATTATTATCTTAGTTGTTATTCTAATGCATAATATTTTCTAGCTATTTCTGCCACATTAACCCCCATATAAGTTTTAGCTTGCCAAGAACCTTAATGGCTCAGTGTTCCTATATTTCACTGCCTGGTTTTGATCTCAGATAGCCTTGACATGCAGCAGCATGTCTGCGTCAAGCAGCAGCTTGATGCAGACTGTGGTTCTCTGGCCAGAAGTTGAAGTCAGTCCCGGGCAGTGACAGTACTGAATCCTAGCCACTAGACACAGGGGCCAGTGACAAGGCCGTGGCCCACCAGCTTGGTAGAAATTAATTCCCGCAAAGAGATGTAATGTGGTGAAACAAGTAGAGTGCTTGTTAGTGGGAGAACAGTATGTGTGAGTAGACACACGTGGGTGGGCTCAGAGAGGAGTCACAGACTTGCAGTATTATGAATCGCTGATATGGGATATTTCTCCCCAGTTTCCTCCTGTTAATCATCTCGCTTTGCCTGGTTCTAAGTTCATATTTGGCTTACCTCAAGGACTGCCCCTGTGTGCACGAGCATCTCTTAGCCAAGATGGATTCTAGTGAAGAGGCCTACGGGTAGGTCGACATCACCTATATGAGTGGTGCCCCTTCCTGTACTGAACTGTGAGTACACTTTCTGCCTTGTAGTTGGGAAGGTCTCCTTTTCCTTTAGAATGAGAACTATGTGCTCCCTTTATCTCTAACCTGGGCAGAGCTCAGCCCCTCTCTGCCCTGCCATCACTGTTATCTTAAAGTGTTTACTGGAGGCATCTGGGAAAAGTAAGTGTATATGGAGAACACAGGCATACACAGCCTTAATGGAGATGCAGATCACTTTTTTTTAATATTTGACATGAAGGCCAGGACAACTGGAAGTGCAAAGAAAGAAAGGGATGAGAGTAGAAGATACTGTTGGAAAGATAACAGAAGACCAGGTCCTTTAGAGCCTTAAGACCACAGCAAAGACTTGGGTTGTGCTGAAGGGAGACAGGAAGCCACCATCGGTAGGTTTTGAGCAGAAATATTACATGGGTCCCTTGGTGCTGTGTCCAGAGTAGACTGAAGGGAAACAAAGGTAGAAGATGATGATCCCCTTATAAGACAATGGCAATAACCAGGTGATGCTGCTGCTGCTGCTGCTGCTAAGTTACTTCAGTCATGTCTGACTCTGTGCGACCCCATAGACGGCAGCCCACCAGGCTCCCCCATCCCTGGGATTCTCCAGGCAAGAACACTGGAGTGGGTTGCCATTTATGGTGTCTTATACCAAGTGGTAGTAGCAGGTGAAAAACAATGAACTTCTAGGTATATTTTATGTATTGCAACAAAGTAAATTCTTAGCAGATTGGAAGGAGAGGATTTGAATATGTTTCCTTAAACATGTAGATTGATGCATTACCACTTGCTGACAGCAGGAACAGGGGAAGAAAATAAGCAAAATCTTGGCTTTGGTTATGAGAAGTTTGGAGAACTTATTGGATATTCAAATGAGTGTGCTGAATAGGCAGCTAAAGAGACAAATAGGGAGTTGAGACAATAGTATGAAGTTTAATTTTGAAGTCATCAGCAAATTCTTTTCTAATGGTTTCTGTGGGCTTCCCTGGTGGCTCAGATGGTAAAGTGTCTGTCTGCAATGCAGGAGACCTGGGTTCGATCCCTGGATTGGGAAGATCCCCTAGAGAAGGAAATGGCAGCCCATTCTTGCCTGGAAAATCCCATGGATGGTGGAGCTTGGTAGGCTACTGTCCATGGGGTCGCAAAGAGTCGGACACGACTTAACAACTTCAGTTCACTTCACTGAGCAACTTCGCTTCAATGGTTTCTGTTGCCCTAGTGAACTAGAAATGAAGACTATCATCTGAGCGCGTATGTGAGGAAGGGTGAGTTGTGAGTTTGAAGAAGAAAGAAAAAGCACGAGAAGTCAAGTCAGTGGACCAGTGGTTTGTGCTGGGATTTCCTGTCAGTGACTTAAGTTCATAATTATGCTTTCTGCTTCACCCACATGAGTTCAGGCACAAAGCAGACAGAGTTCAACTTGCCAAACAGAGTTCAACTTGCTGAGACTTCTATCCCAGAAGGGCTGCTTACTCCAGCGGCCTCTTATGAATGGATGTTCTCTCTCTGTCTCCTCATCTCTTGTATTCCTCTTTTCCAAATACCTTTCTATTTCTTCTACTTAAATCGTATCTATTTATAAAACCCTTCTCACATCCTACTTCCTTCATAAATTCATCTGCAGACTCCACCTAGCATTTCCTTATATCATTCTTGGTCTATTCTGTTTGCCGTGTATTTTAAAGGTTTACTGAATCATTAATGGCAGAGGAACACAGTGGAAAACTTCTGAGTAAAAATAACTGGAATTAAAACTTGGTCATGTTCCATGTCATTTAAGAGATCTAGGAAATTCTTGTAATATTTTTGAACTTCAATTTACTCTGTACAAAGATGGGAACAAATATAATAATTTGATATTACAAAGTTGTAAGATTTCAGTGAGAACAGTTATCAGAAAATAGACTATAGATTATCCAGTGCTAAATAACTGGGAGGTTGTACTCTCCTGTTTTATACTTTTCACAAATTATAGTGACAAATTTAGTTTTTCTTTCTTAAGTAGATTTTCAGGTCCTTAGAAGCAAGGATTGTATACAAGTTTTTATCCCTTACTGCAACCTGCAAACAGTCTTGCAAACAGAATAAATTCAATGAAAGGAAAATTGTTAAATTGAGTTAAAGTAAAAATAAACCAGTCATTACAAGAATAAATTAGTTAATGAAAGTTAGCACATTTTTATTTTAACATACTTTTGAAGAAAGAAAAAGTGTGTTTTTTGATGCATGAAGAATCAAAATGTACAACCAGAATGCTATCTGATCAAGATGATTGATTGGTTGATTGATTTTTAATTAAAATATAGTTAATTTATAACCTTATGTTAGTTTCAGGTGTGTATCAAAGTGATTCAGCTATGCATATATATTTTTTCAGATTATTTTTCATTATAGGTTACTACAAGATATTGAGTTAGTTCCCTGTGTTATGTAGAAAACCCTTATTGTTTATCTATTTTATGTGTGGTGGTTTGTAACTCTTAGTCCCAGACTCTTAATTTACCCTTTTCGCTCTCGCTTTCCTCTTTGGTAACCATAAACTTGTTTTCTATGCCTATTTCTGTTTTACCCATAGATTCATTTGTGTTATTTTTTAGATTCCACATATGTGATATCATTTAATACTTGTCTTTGTCTAACTTATTTCACCTCAACTGACATACTATGAGTCCATTGATCAAGATTCTTTTAATTCAAAATTGTCAGATTTTAGTAAATAAGAATACAGGATGCCAACTTAAATATGAATTTTAGATACATAACAAATAATTTTTAGTATGACTAGGTCTCATGTAATAAGTAGGACATACTTATATTCAAACATTATTCTGTTTATGTCAATTCATATCTAACTGAATGTTTATTTGAATTCAAATCTTACAGCAAAACTAAAAATGGTTTGCTGTCTATCTGAAATTCGGGTTTAATTAGGCATCCTGTACTTTATCTCTATTTTATCCTCTCTTTTATCTGTCAACCCTACAAAGTTAGTTACAGATGAAAGGAATCCAACTCAAAATAATTTAGACCAAAAAGAGGAACTTAGTGGAATGTTTTTCCCCCTGGCAGAAGGGCAAGGAGTGCCCCTGGGCCTCCTGCTCAGCAGGGTGTGGTGCTTAAGCATTATCAGACCTGTGCTCTTGTTTACCTTCGCTTTTCTCAGAATGAGCATCCTTACCTCTGAGGGTCTCATTCTGCCAAACACTTGGGCAGAATGTGTCACCCATACCTCCGGGCAGTGGCTATGGAAAGAGGAAGATGGTCCTCAGACTGTGAAGTATTGCCACACCTAGATCCACTAGATTGACCATGGGAGTATACTGACCACGGTGCCATTTCAGATCACGCATTTGAAAAGGCAAAAAGAAGCAATTCTCCAAGGTAGGGAAGAGATTTCCCAAAGAAAGAGACTCGACACAGACACAACAACAAACATTCACTTTAAATAGAAATCTCAACAGAAGAATTTTTGCTTTCTACATTCTTAAAATGACTTCTTTTCCCTCATTTTGATTGGCAGCTTCGTAGAAGTCTGGATAACCCACTTCACCATGACCTGTATGTAGGTGCACAGCTCCATATTCTTGTGAGTCTGTATTGAATACCCTGAATAAATTTGATAATAGCTTCATACGACTTGAGAGTCAAATATTCTCTCAAGTGAGGACTCCCAGGCTCTCATTTTTCTTTTGCTTTGATAAAGACATTCCACAGGAAATAAGCATGCTTCCCAGGCTAGTGAGGCAGGATACGGCTCCTTTCTCAAGCTTGAATACTTGGCGCTCGATAATTCTATGAGTAAGTCTTGGAAAGTCTATGCAAATCTGAGTGACCAGTTCATAATTTCATCTCCTGAGGATGTCCCCAGGCATTTTAGAAAGTAATGCATGCCTATCCCAGGTTCTAAATCCAAAATGAGCATATTTTAAACAAGACCAGTGGAAAGGAATTACCAGTAGAACTAAAAACACCATATGCTTATGACAGGAAAAGTTGCTCAGAGCAATATGCTAAAATGATATAATTGAGTTAAGATCCAGTTGCATCAGGACAAAAGCTAAGACAGTGAATAAGTTAAGCCTGTAACTTATGTTGCCTAGTTAACTTGATTTATCCAAAACAAGGACACTCTTGTTGTCGTTTATTTATATTAGGGAAGAAAAATATCTCCGGCTGGGCTTCTGTTTCTAGTAATGATGAACTAAGCAATTTCAATTTCTTCTTCATCCAGAGAGAAGCCGGCTATATATTCTTTTTGAAAGTATAAGATTACTAACAGGACTCTGAAAATAACTAGGCCAGGATACAGAAGGGGGATAGAGGTCCAATTACAGTGAGTCTAAGATCTGGAGTCACTTTTCCCCTGGGAGACATTGCCATTCAGTATCCTGTATCTGGGGCTTCCCTAATGGCTCAGTGGTAAAGAATCCACCTGCCAATGCAGGAGACTTGGGTTTGACCCCTGGGTCAGAAAGATCCCCTGGAAAAGGAAATGACAACCCACTCCAGTATTATTGCCTGGGAAATCCCACGGACAGAAGAACCTGGCAGGCTATACTCCATGAGGTCACAAAAGAGTTGGACACAACTTAGCAACCAAAACAACAAGAGCAACATCTGGTATTTGAGTGGATGAAGGGATTATCAGCCATTCTAGCCATCTGTGGAAGCCAGAGAATCAGGGACTAGAGCCCGCAACTCAGTAAGGGGGACCAGATGAAACTCCTCATTGAGGCTGAGCCACTGAAAAGTTCTAGTCTAGGGAGAGATCGCAGTTCATAGAAACTGCAGCTTAGCTTTGAATTTTCTCTATCAGCACTTTGGATGAAGAGAATTCCAGATTGCTAATGCCTCCAATAGCTGGTAGAAATAACTGGAAATCATATCTGGGGGAAGATACAGCATGTTTTTTGTTATTTCTATAAATAATTTTGAAAGTATAATTTATAGCAATGAGATATCACCAGCTTAGAAGAAATGAAAGCAATATGAAAAAAAAGGCAGAAGACACTTCAGACATTACACAAAGGGCTTGAGATACTATAGCTATCAAACATAGATTTTAAGGAAACCATGCATCTTCTTGCAGGAGATGGAAGAATAATCCAGTGGTCAAGGGAAAATATCAAAATGAGAACTTAAAAAGTATCTGGAACCGAGTGATCGTAGAAGGTAAAACATCTTAAAACTTTTGGAAGACTGCTAAAGCCATGCTTAAAGGAAGACTTACAGCTTTAAATTCACATCTTTGAAAATGATGGGAGAAAAGTAATAATCTTAAATATCTCAGGTTAGAAAGAGAACAACAAACTAAATTCAAAAAAGGTACAAAAAATGAAGAAATAAATCTAAATGTAGAAGTAAATAAAAATTGAAAATAAATACATAATACAGAGGATCAACCAAATGAAAAGCTGTTTACTGGAAAAAAATAATAAAATTACTGTAGTCATGATGAGTTAGATAAAGAAATGCATGGAAAGGAGCGAATAACTTATGTCAGGGCCATCACTACTGACATTATGGTATTTGAAGAAAAGATATTTTGAGGAAACGTGCCAATAAATTTGAAATTTTAGATGAAATACAAATCCTTAGAAAAATATTTTAAAAGTACTTAATATTTGTTAAATACTATTTAACAAAATGAACATAAAAATACATTAAAAAGACAAATACTTCTTTTTTTAGGAAAAAATAATAATTGAAATACTTTCCTCAAGAAAAATTCCAGGTATTTTATTTTTTTTTTGCCAGAAGATTCCACACAGCTATAAGGAAAATTAAAAATCTCACACAGAATATCCCAGAGAATAAATAAAGAGGTAATAATCTTAATTTGTTTTATGAAGTCAGCATAACCTTGATATAATCTGAAACAACATTAAGGTAATAGATAATTGATTATAGCCTAATTACATCAAACATTAATATAGACTGCTGCTAAGTCACTTCATTCGTGTCCGACTCTGTGTGACCCCATAGACGGCAGCCCACCAGGGTCCCCCGTCCCTGGAATTCTCCAGGCAAGAACACTGGAGTTTTTAATATAGATTAAAAACTATCAAATAAAAATTATAAAACATAATAAACAACTTGGAGTTGTAATCTTATCCCAAAAATAAGTTAGTTTGACATTTGAAATATAAAATTATTGTTACTTACTGTCTTAGCAGAATTAATTTTCAAATGATATGAACATTGTGATAGATGGAGAAAATTTAATTTGATAAAGATCAATATCTTTTACAACATTTTTCAAAATATCAGCATGATGTGAATAGAGATAAATTTATTTTCTCTAATAGAGAGTATATGTCAGAACTCACATCAAAAAAGCACATTTCATGATAATCTTTTCCAAGATCTCATTTTGAGACTAGAAACAGCAACAATAAAAATATGCTTCGTATGGATACTACTAAATGAAATGAACAAGAAAATTAAATCAAAGGCTTAAGAATTGGATAAAAGTAAACAAAACAGCAATTATTACAGATGATATGTTTTTACATATAAAACTCAGGAGAATCAACAAATATATTTTGATAATAAGTACAGTATGTAAATAAATGAGTTTGGCATGGTTGTTTAATATGTCTCAATAAGGAAATTTTTTTCTATCTACAAAATTCATAAGATTATCAAATAGGCTGTGTTCATCACATATAAAGGACATCTGTGAAACAAGAAGAAAAAGACAAATTGAGAAATGGACACATGACCTAGGAAGGCAGTTTGTAAAAGATGTATTCAAATGAGTAAAAAAGCTCAACATCATCACTTACAACAGAAACAAAGTTAAAAACACAAGGAGACATGATTAAATATGCACCAGACTGTCTAAAATTAAAAAAAAAAAAAAAAATGCTATGCACTGCTGCCAGGAGTGTAAATTGGTCACAGTCACTTTGGAGACCAGTTAACATTTTTTTTCTAGCATTGAAGATATGCACATTCAAATATGTATAGATAGATAGACATAGGAAAGTTCATCATTTTTAATAGACCTAAACCAAAAGGAAACCAAATGTTCATCAACAACAGAATGGGCAAATAAAATAGTGAAATATACAATGAAAAGATTAATGAATGATAGCTACCCACAAAAGCTTAATGAATGTACCAAAGGTCACAAAACCAGACACCAAAGAATAAAGTGTACAGAAAGTTCAAAAACAGGCAAAACTCATCCATCATGTTTAGGAATGCAAATATAGGTATTAACATAGGTTAAAGAAAATTTCCCTTTAAAAGTCACAAGAGTAGTGATCTCTGGGAGAAGGAAGGATGTGGTGACTGGGAAGGAGTTTGCTGAGGACTAGCTAGATTTGGAGGAGCATTCTAAAATTTAAGTACTTGCTGATTATAATGTATCTTTTTACAGTAACGCTTTGAGCTCTTGTGTAATGTGTCATTGAAGGTGTTTGTGTGTGTATTTTATAACCACAATAATTAAAGCATATAAGGATAAATAATTGAAACTGTCAAGCATCTTGAGGGTTTTATGTACACATCAGATTGCTTATAGGCATCACAGAGCAGATGCCTATAGCCTTCTTCTCCATCCATGGCTTTCTGGAGAAAAAGTTTCTTCCTCTTTGATCTTCCAGAAATCTGAGCATCTGGTCTCTCCCTTACTTTTCTTCCTGAAATCTCACTTAGTTACCTAGTGTTCTGTAAACATAGACTGCCACTTAAAAATCTCTCTTTTCTTGTCAAAATAAGGAGGCTGGTATGTCGTATCTTGTTTAAACTGCTTATGTTTAATCAAGCCACCCCCCACTCATTGAAAGGACCAGACTTGAACTTCCAACTGTCAGAGATGATGCTTTAAGCAAAAGCATGCCCAGCACACTTTCTAAAACACAGAAAATCATACTTTCCATGTCATGTATATGCTATGATTCTTCGTATTTGACATTGGGCCAGCTTAATATACATATTTTCTCATGTATTTCTATACACTGGGATTTGGAGAAAACCAAACTCAGAGGATAATCATTCAGTAATCTACCTCCAGCTCACTGTCAGGCAGACTCTGAAAGAAGCAAACAGATTCCTGTGCCAATATCTGGGCTTCCCAGTTGACGCTAGTGGTAAAGAACCTGCCTGCAAATGCAGGAGATGTAAGAACCATGGGTTCAATCCCTGGATCAGGAAGATCCCCTGGAGAATGAAATAGGGATCTTCATTTCAGTATTTTAATTCAGTATGGATCTTCCCTCCAGTATTCTTGCTTGAAGAATCCCATGGACAGAAGAGCCTGGCGGGCTACAGTCCGTAGGGTCGCAGAGTTGGACACGACTGAAGTGACGTAGTAAGCAAGCAAGCAAGCGAGAGGGTTATGTATCTGACGCCTCTTACAACATTTCTAGGTTCACTGTATAATGACATGACTGGTTCTACAGGCCTTGGAATCTCAAAATTTTGAGAAAGATATGAAAACGAGTTATTCTCTGGGTTAATATGTGTATCAAATAGCTATAGCAACCATCATAGAAAGATCACAGGATTAAAAAAACACAGGTTCAATTTCTGACTCTGCCTTCTGGTATGTAATCCAGGACCATTTTCTCTGGGGGCCTTAATTTCTTGCTTCTACACAGATGGTGGCTGCTATACAACATAATTCAAATTTAAGTGTCTGTTTTTTTGAGACATAGAGTGTATTGTTGCTGTTTAGATGCTAAGGCATATCTGACTGTTTTGTGAGCCCATGGACCATAGCCCACCAGGCTCCTCTGTCCATGGGATTTCCCAGCAAGAGTACTGGAGTGGGTTGCCATTTTCTTCTCCAGGGGATCTTCCTTAACCAGGGATCGAACCCATGTCTCTTGCTTGGCAGGTGGATTCTTTACCACTTAGGCACCTGGGAACCCCGGCAAGTATTATAGTTGCTCAATAAATCCTGATTGAGTATTCACAAGGTCAAAAACAATAAATGCAATACCTTAGAACAATATTTTAAAGGAAGGAAATCGTATCTTAAAACATATCTCAAGAGATGACTGATGCCTAATTTGATAAATTGTATTTTCCCTTTTCAGAATGAAATGGAGGAAGATTAGAAATGGAATGCACAGTGTTGTAGCATGTAGGCCGCTTCTCTTAAGTCCGTCTAAGACTTCCCTTCCTGCCCAGTGTTCGGTTCCAGTGTACCAGAGGGTTCTGAAGTCAGTTCTCTCCTCTTCCAATGATGCAATGCTCTCTGCTCACTCTTACAGACCCTCCTTGTTTGAGTCACTATCTCCGCACTGATCCCATCCAAATCCACATATCCACATCTTAGCACTGAGCTCCAAATCCAACGTGCCATGAAATAGACTCTTCCTGCATTGAGTCTGAAGTTCTTTCTCTTTGAAAGGAATATTTTAATGGCATTGAGAATACTTAAATGGTGAATTTTGACAGCACACTTCAGCCTGGGCTATGTATATCCCAGAAGCCAGTCAACCAGAGGTCACCTGGAAGGATCCTCAGCTTCCCCTGGTGCGCTGAGGAATTGAGTTCACCTAGAGTTATGATTGGCTCTGAGCCTCAGGCAGTAATTGTGTAGCTGTCTACATAGACATCTATTTTAGTTCTTCAGTTATTGCAGTGACAGTCTCCTGTACTTGCAGTGGGATGTTGCTTGTATAATAATCCTGTCATACACAAGTGTTAATTCACTTATTTAGAAAGTCAGTTTTCCATCAGAGAGAAGGATATCACTAAGTTCCATTGAAAATGCAGTTAAACATGTAGCATTCTAGCCTCATAAAGACTTAATTCACTTGACCTACTTTTGTATTCCAGTGCCCTCCCCACATAATTTTTATCCAAATAATTGGTACTTTCCTGGAAAATGGTGGTGGAAAAAATGTTCATCACTTCTGCCCCAGTCACTCATTTATTTCACAATATCTATGGAGCTCCAGGCACTAAGCTAGTTACTGAGACTCTCTAAATATACAAAAAGCTCACGTGACTACAGGAATTCAATCTAGTGTTGTGAATCGGGGCAGTGAGGGAGGAAGGGGAATACTCTGAACATTAAAAGAAACTGTGTGATTTATAATAAAGGTATTTATCTCCCTTATACAAGTCTTTTGTAAAACGATTCTGCACGTTTCCATTTTCCCTCAGTGTTCACAGCTCTGCAAATTGTCTTTGGTTCCTACACTCCTGAAAATGCTCAAACCAAGTCTACTAATTTAATTCTACAAGTTATTTGGATGCTTTGCTGTTATTTAGTTGCAAAGTCATGTCCGACTCTTTCATAACCCCGTGGACTATATGTAGCCTGCCAGGCTCCTCTGTCCATGGAATTTCCCAGGCAATAATACTGGAGTGGGTTGCCATTTCCTGCTCCAGGGGATCTTTCCGACCCAGGAATCAAACCCACATCTCCTGCATTGGCAGGTGGATTCTTTAGCACTGAGCCACCAGGGAAACCCATATGGGCACTTACTGGTGCTGTTTTCCATTATTTCCTTGACATGTACCTGACCTCACCTCTTTCTTGAATTACTCTTTCCGCTTGGTTTCCATGGTGGTAATTAACTCCCTCTGGCTTTCCTCTCTGGCTAGAATTGTTCTATTCCTTCCATGTAACAACCTCAGCTCTCTTCTCTTTTCAGGCTATGCACTTCCTCAGCAGTTTCATCTATCAGGTTCCAGTTTTATGGTAGTTGCGTCTCAGAATCCATCTGCAGTCTAGATCATCTTTCTGAAGGTAAACCTGCCATACAAGCCTCCATCACTTAGATATCTCAAAGTAATGTTTCACAGGCAACCTACACTCAACACCAAACCAAACTCAGTTTGGTTTCTCCACTGAAGTGGTTCTTTCTACCGCATCCCCTGTCTCAGCCAAAGTTGTCACTGCCTCCAAACTTCTCAGGAGAGAAACCTGCGTATCATCCTTTGTGTTTACATCTGTCAATATCTTGTTCCCATACTCAGATAGTCAACAATCTCTGTCGATTTTGCTTTCTAATAATTGACAACTCTCTGTACTTTTCTCTATCCTCATAAGGATTTACTACAGTCAAAACTCCATGATCATTACCATAAGCCCCAGCTTCTATTGCCCATATAATAAAATACAAATTCTTAACTTAATCCTTTATGAATTGACCTTTACTTATTTGTCCAGTCTTATTTTTAAAAATTCTCAATATTGAATTTTGTGCTTTAAACAATTTTTCCTATTTGCAGTTCTCCCCCAAATCTTTTCCTTCACTTCTGACAGGAGAAATTGTTGTGAATTCTTTCCTTATACTAGGAAGGTTTTTTTCTGCCTTCTTACTTCCTGGGACCAAACTCTCCTTGTGAACTCTGGAAGGGTCATACCCTTAACAAGGAAGATGCCATTCTTACATGCTTGGATCATGTATTGAGTTTACCACTTATGGGTAGTTTATTGTAACTGCCCATTACCTCCCTCCCTGGAGTGCATAAACCGTGTCTTGGTCTTGATTATATTTCAACCTCTAACACGTGCCTCGAACCTTTAAAACATTCGCTGAGTACTGAATGAACCAAAGCATGTCCAAAATAGCACTAGGAGCCCTGAGGATGGAGTAGTTTATTCAGCTTTGGGAATGAGTATAGGTTTCATCACAGAAATGACAATAGAATCAGGCCATGAAAGGACGTGAAGAATGATACAAAATTGTATGTCTGTCATAAGACAAGAGATTTCAGTTTTGTTTATCCTCGTAATGGAATAAAGGAAAATGCAGCTGATCTGATCCTTTTGTTTTCATTGATCTTTTTTCCTGGGATGATATTCAGATGAGATACTAGCCACCATGTAAAACACACTGATTCTCACTACAGAAGAAAGTGACCTGATTGTGAGGGGTGTCCACTCTCCAGACCAATACTTTGTGAGTTGGCAAAGTCAGTTGCAAATAAGAGATTAAATTAGTATTATTTCACCTTGTACATTTAATTGGCAGAGGTTGGAGAACAAAGAGGGGCTGGCAAGATCTCTGAAACTCAGGACAGAGGATTATTGTACCATAGCTGCTCAATCACGTGGGTGTTTCTCCTCCAGTTTTTGTACAATAAACCTGGTGGGCCTGGGGCTGCCTTCGGATTACAGCCCCTTGAAGTGATAAACATGCTGTTTCCCTGAGATTTGCCCCAGGAGATAAACATTTCCGATGGATTTTTCTGACAAAGCCAAGAAAGCTAATAATTGCCATGTCAGGCAAGGAAAAAAAAAGTGAAAACTTATTCAGTGTGATCGCTTATGAAAGAGAGAAAAAGAGCAAAAGATGATTCACAACTGGAAGCATGAATTGTCAGAGCTCTTTGAGGATTTTTTGAATAAATGCTTCCGCCAGGTTATAAATAATGACAACAGACAGTAATTTGCATGGATTAGGGTTGTTAACATTTATCAATTTCTGCATTTTAAAATACTCCCAAATTCTTGATTAGGAGTGTCCCTTTGTAGTGAAGGATTGATAGTGGGAGTAAAAGAATTTGATGAATTTAAAACTCAGATGAGAGAAAGCAAAGCCATCCAGATCTAAACTCAGATACCATTAGCAGTTCCAATAAATCAAATCATGTTTATAGTAAGGATACAGCTGAATTACCATCTGGACTTTTTAACCTCGACATTTATTTCCGAATCATTCCCTAATATTGGAAGTAAACTTAACCCTTCCTTTCATCTTTAGGGTTTGCCTGAATGCCAGTTTTCTTTGAGAAATGATCTGATTTTTGATGGGGACAGAATGTCACGTGTGGCATGAGGTTGGAAGAAGCAGAGAAATTCTTGTGTAACATTAAGCTATAAAAGAAAGAAAACATGCTTAGCTCTAAAACCACATCAGCTGAGAAGAATTTAGTGTCGGGGGTGGAAAGAAGTGAGAAATTTATATTGCAACCGTGTAAGTTTGGGGCATATTTATGTATAAAATTAAACTGATTTCAAAAAAAATTTTATGTAGCCATAGACAGGATTGATAGCGAATAGAAAGCCACACAGATTTTCCAAAGCTCTAATTAAATGGCTAAATAAGTCTGGGTTCTTATTTTTCTTTGTCATGTTGTATAGTTTCAGATGTGAGCCTCTATAATTCAGAATGACCTGTGGTCCAAAGAGGGGGTTCTAACATGAATTCAAGTGACTTTCCACGCAGTAGGTACTGTGTTCAGGGCAGTTAGCACTTTTACTGATAGTAATTCTCCTTATCAACTCCAGGGCATAGTGGATAGATAGTGATTTAACACGACTACGCACAGGACCCTTGCATTTCCTTTACCACACAACTGGGGAGATTATTAAGGAGAAGAATGATTTTATTTTCTCTAACATATTATCCCCAGAATTTTACCATCGCAGATTTACAGTATCTAACTTTCTAACCCCTTCACAAAAGAAATTTGAGCCACTGAAATACTAACATGTAAGGTGCTAAGGTGGAAATCAGAACATTTTTTCTACCAAGAAAGGGGTTCTTGTATGCCATTTGGTCTGAATTGTTTGTGCAAGGGGACTAGCCCATTTGTAATTGACTGGTTGGAAAACAATCTGAAATTAATGTAGAATTACGATTCTAATTCATGTCTGATTAAATCAAATTTTAGGAGCAAAGAAAGATAATCATTTCCAATGGGGGATCTTTGAAATTCAGTCTGTCCTCCTCAGTCAAGATTCAGCTCTGATCTCATAATTAACATCTTTCTCAGAAGTTCAGCATTCCTGGTGCCAGGAGAAACAAACTGTGTACTCTTCAGAAAAAAAATGCATTCTCTTCCTGGATATATCTCTCTGTCTGTCTCTGTTTCTCTCTATTTCACCTTTAAATTTTAAAGTGACCATAGTGTATGGAATAGGACACATTCTGATTTTATATGTAGACTGGCTCATTTGTCACTACCAACTGTAATCTGCCAGTGCCACTGATAATAATTGTGAACATTTAAATGACAAGAAATTTGGCCAAAAATAGAAACTCCCTATTAAACACATTTAATTGAGGAAAATCCTGCTTAATCTACTCCATTTTATTTTTAAGTTGCTGTTTCCTTTCCTTTTCCCTCATAAATAAGAAAACTTTGGCTCGGAAATTTGGCACATGAGATTGTGAAGAGAGTTTATCCTACACGGAACTCAACACACGCTGATCAGGGAATCTCTTTTGTCTGAGGACTTTCTTTAGGAAAGAAGAATTGGCTTCTTAACTGCTTTCAAAGTAGCCTTGACAAGCTTCTTTGTGTCACTGTATCTTTCTTTTTGAGCTGAAGGTTTTTCACCAGCCCTTATTATAGATGACCTAACATTTCACTCCGGGGCTGATACCAGAATCCTTTTCCTTTAGTTCCAGGCAAGGTTACTGCCATTTCCTCTGTCTCTCCTTCCTGAATTTACCTAAACTGAAGTTCCAGCCTTTTGTTGAAATGCTTTTCTCCCTTCCGCTCTTGTGTGCCCTGTGTCACAGTATCAGCAAAAGGTTGCAACCAGCTTCCCTTCGCTGTGGACACAGGAAGGGGAAGGGAAGAGGAGAGAAGTTACTGATCTGCTTCTAGAGGTCAAGGGTGTGGGGAGGGTGAGTGTGCGTCTCTCAGTAGCTTTCACTGCCTTGTGTGCCTTCCTTTGTTAACCAACCTTTGCTATTGTGTTGAGAAGCCTTTTAATAACAGCCAGCAGAACTGACTAAATGGCAATACCAAGATGAAAAGGACCTGGTTAAAAAAAAATTATATGCGCACAGATGCTTGGACATATACATAGTAGATACTCAACTCTTTCTGGAGGGTGGAACGTGCCTGCAGCTTTTCTCATCCAGCGGAGATAGTATCAACTTCATTGTATTCAATCCTCACTGTATCTTATTAAAATGAGAGCTATTTTCATCACTTTACAAGTGAGAAAACTGAACGTGGAGACTTAGGGAGGAGTGGTTCGTTGTCAAAGATCACATAGCAAGAGGCAGAGCCACAGTTCAAACTGTGTGTCCATTCTTGCTCTTCGCTGTCTCTCATGCTGCTGAAAGGTACAAGCACACAGGCTACTGACATGGAAATCAAACTTTCAAGCTAGGACAACTTTTCTCCATCAAAAGGGCAGTGAGATTATTATTATTATTTTGAGATTATTTTATTTTATTTTATTTTTTTGCACTTTAATTATTCTCTTCTGATGCCACAGGCTAATTCATGTGAGTATATTTCCATTCTTCAAACCCAGACGTCCTTGGATGATGGCTCTCAAGGTGCCTGCAGATCTTTCACTTACAACTCCTGTCTTTTTACACACCTAAATTTCTGTAATTAGACTCCTCTGCTCCGTCGTCTCCGTTGTGCTGATGGTAGCCCTGTGACTCTTCCTTCCGGTTTATGGTGATTACAAACGGGGCCTCGGAGTCACATAGCAGGGGAGACCCCAGCTCAGAATGGGTCTCAGGATTCAGGAGTGCAATGCCTGACATGGTTAGGGGACAAAGCATATTTAACGCAGCACCCTAGAGAGCTTGAGCTTTTCAAGACAATTAGGAGGATGCTCTGAAAAGTGCAAGAGTAGATTAATGAATGCACAAATGGCTTTGATTTATTATCATCACTTCTAAGTGTCAGAATTAATGGAATAACACATCAAAGGTAGTGTCCACGTTAAGGAGGGAGGAGTCTGTAAACAGGAGTAGTGGAGAAAGAGAAATTAGACATTGTGAAGAGGGGTCATAGCTCACCCCAGTGCCTGCTCCAAGTCAGTAGAAGCAAGCTTTCATTCTGAGCATTCCTTGTGGTCAAGCCTATCCCCTGGGTCCAGAGCTAAAGAAAAAGAAAGAAGGAAGGGAAGGCAGAAAGGAGGGAGGGATGGAAGGAGTGGGGATGGAGGGAGAGAGTGGAGGAAAGAAAGAAAGAGGCAGAGAGAAAGAAGAAAGAGGATAGGTGGATAAATGGACAAGCCAATAGGGACACAGACAAGCAATCTTCTGCATTTACTTTAAAGGTATAAAGCTGTGTTCCCCATTGTCCAATTGAAGGGCACATAGTGAAAGTATATATTTTATGGAGGAAAATAATGAGACAGCTAGAGGTTAAGTGGGTAGCAGGGAGGGGAGCCCAGGCTTTCCGTCTCCCGGTCCAGTTCAGCTGCTCTTCCTCTTCCTCCCAGTCCACACCCCAGCCCACAGACTGAAGCATCCAAATAAAGTAAAGCGAAACAAAACAGGCCAATCTTTCTGCAGCCTTAATCAAAGCAACTGAAGGGGGCATTGCAGAGACATGAACGAGATCATTGTCTAAGGGCCATATTTTCAAGTCAAGGAGTATCACGATACACATATTGATCTATTGAGGGTTCTTACAATAAGTGGAATGGAAAAAAGTCTTAAAGTGTGTGTATCCAAAAATCCAAAACATTTAAGAATGCATTCCTCTCCAGAGCTATATTGTCAGTGTAACTGAGAGCTTGTACTTATCAATATCATTTTTATTTTCTACTCTTAACTTCCTTTTTATGTTACACCCTTTACTTTCTTGTTGATTTACCTTTTACTTTAAAGTCAGCATAGACACACTTTCAAAAATTTAAAAAATACACAAGCTTCCTATAAATATCAACATACCCATACTATGGAGTGTTTGAGTGGTGGGTAGGGTAAAACAAGTTACTGTGAGCAGGATTTGGACAAACACAGGTCTGATCCCAAGTCTGCCTCTCCACCTCAGTGGGCTTCCAGGAGAATTGCTTACTCATTTCTTGTGCCGTTATCTCCATTACAAAAGAGACTTCTTTTTTTTTTTCTTTTTAAACCTTACATAATTGTATTAGTTTTGCCAAATATCAAAATGAATCCACCACAGGTATACATGTGTTCCCCATCCTGAACCTTCCTCCCTCCTCCCTCCCCATACCATCCCTCTGGGTCATCCCAGTGCACCAGCCCCAAGCATCCAGCATCGTGCATTGAACCTGGACTGGCATCTCGTTTCATACATGACATTTCACATGTTTCAATGCCATTCTCCCAAATCTTCCCACCCTCTCCCTCTCCCACAGAGTCCATAAGACTGTTCTATACATCAGTGTCTCTTTTGCTGTCTCGTATACAGGGTTATCGTTACCATCTTTCTAAATTCCATATATATGCGTTAGTATACTGTATTGGTGTTTTTCCTTCTGGCTTACTTCACTCTGTATAATAGGCTCCAGTTTCATCCACCTCATTAGAATTGATTCAAATGTATTCTTTTTAATGGCTGAGTAGAGCCACCTCATGCGAAGAGTTGACTCACTGGAGAAGACTCTGATGCTGGGAGGGATTGGGGGCAAGAGGAGAAGGGGACGACAGAGGATGAGATGGCTGGATGGCATCACTGACTCGATGGACGTGAGTCTGGGTGAACTCCGGGAGTTGGTGATGGACAGGGAGGCCTGGCGTGCTGCGATTCATGGGGTCGAAAAGAGTCAGACACGACTGAGCGACTGATCTGATCTGATCTGATATGGTACAATTGCCTGAGAGGAACAAAAGATATGTGTCAAGTGTCTGGCATGGCAGCACTTAGCAGGGCTTTATTAAGCGCAGACTGTTTTTCCAGACAGTGGGTTCACCTGCATACATAGATTATCAAGTTATCTGAGAAGGAGCTGAGTTTTGATTCCCCAGCCTGATCTCTGGTGGCCTTGGCCTGGAGTGGCTTGAAGTGGCGTGTCAGCTCCAGGCCAGATGTTGAGGTCTGGTTGTGGCGGTGGAAGCACCTAATCCTAATTACTAGTGAAAGTGAAAGTCACTCAGTTGTGTCCGACTCTTTGTGACCCCATAGACTGTGGCCCACCAGACTCTGTTCATGGGGATTCTCCAGGCAATACTGGAGTGGGTTGCCATGCCCTCTTTAAGGGGGCCTGTGGACAGTGAGCATCGATTAGCATCACTCCCCTTTGGATCTCCAAGGAGTTTTTCTGTGCATGGGTAGTCAGGGAGGTCTCCTGACTTCAAGAATGAGAAACAAGTGGTCTGGGCAGCACCTAGCCATTTCTCTTAATTGTCCTGCTATTCTCATCTTGGAATTTCAGTCCACAAGGACTGAATCTCCAATTGCTTTACCCTGGAGGAGGCCCAGCTACCTCCTGCCTCAAACCTGGAACAAGAAGAAATCTGACATTTCCCCCAGAGATGGTTCTTAAAGTTGAGGACAGATAATATATTTATTTTTGTATATTTAATATAGTGCTGTAGCATACATCCTCCTGTTTATAAAAACTCAAATGTCTGTGATATCTGCAAAGTATTCTCACATGGTACATTACATAGTTTGCTTACATAGTCCTCTATATTGTGATTTTACATTTTTAACATTATAAGTAAAACTGAAGAGACCCTTTTTTATTTATCAACTTTTTAAGGCATTTTTTTAGATTTTCACTTACTTAGAATAAAATTACTAGATCAACAGTTATCAAGGTGTAGGTTGCTTATTTATGTATTACTTTCCACATCATGGACTTGATAATTTTACTCTCCTGATATGGAAACAGACTGGATAGAAATTCAGAACTGTTTCCACCTTAAGTAGCATGCCCTTTTATTAATTATATGGGTGCATGCTATGTCACTTCAGTGGTGTCTGACTCTTCGATGCTGTGGACCTTAGCCTGCCAGGCTCCTCTGTTCATGGGGTTCTCCAGGCAAGAATGCTGGGGTGGGTTACCATGCCCTCTTCCAGGCGATCTTCCCCATTGAGGGATCAAACCCTAGTCTCTTATGTCTCCTGCATTGGCAAGCAGATTCTTTATCACTAGCACCACCTGGGAAGCCCCTATATTAAATATATACTAAATATATTAAATAGTCCAAACCAAATAATCCAAGATTTACTACAGGTAAGTCAGTCAATGCTTACAACTTTGACTGCATTTTATTATAACAGTGGGGCTTTGCATATACATAGCAGTTAAGTCCAAAAAAACTCATTTAGCACATAACACTTCATAACAGAAAAAAGAAAGTGAAAGTGTAGTCGCTCAACAGTGTCTGACTCTTTGTGACCTGAAGGACTGTAACCCACGGGCTCCTCTGTCCATGGGATTCTGCAGGCAAGAATATTGGAGTGAGTTGCATTCCCTTCTCCAGGGGATCTTCAGGACCCAGGGATTGAGCCCAAGTCTTCCGCATTGCAGGCAGATTCTTTACCATCTAAGCCACCAGGGAAACCAACCGCCACCCCCCACCCCAGCCTTTTTTTTTGTAAACAGAAGCTTTTGCCAATTGTTCTCAAAAACTAGATATTGGTTTATATATATGTGTGTGTGTGTGTGTGTATAAAATGGAGAACTGAATTCAAAATTTTAAATGGGACAGAATCTCTGCTTCCTCTTGCTCACATTCCGACTGGACGGCAGTAGTCAAGTTTTCCATGCCCTGGTAGCAGGTGTATCTGGTGGGCTCATTAGCAGAGGGCTTCTGGAAGGCAGGGTAGGGCTGGTTTTCAGTTGGTATCAAAACTGGAGAAGTGGGCTCTAGGAAGACCGGAGAAGTAGGTTGTAGGAGGGCTTTGCTATGAGGCTGTGTGTTACACTTTAACAAACACAGGAGGCATCTCCCTCCACCTCGTTCTGCACATTTGATTAATGTGGTTCAGTCTCCACCTTCAGTATCTCCCTCAGGTATTTTCCTCACACCGCGTTCTACTTCTACATGCTAGGTCAGACCACAGTCATCTTGACATCATTTAGAAGACCACCAGATGCGGCCAAAGGACAGTGAGCTACAAGGATTCAACTGAGGGTATGGTTGAGACTTCCCATGAGGAAACTAAAATCTGTTAGATCATTTAGAGTCCTTGTAAGACTCCTTAAAATCATGTGCTTTGTGTTTCTCAGCAGATTAGGGTGTTTTAAGTCAGTTGGAATAAGCCCTGTCCCCAGAGGACACTTACTGTTAGTCCCCTTACTGATAGTTGGGCTTCCCTTGTGGCTCAGCTGGTAAAGAATCCGCCTGCAATGCGGGAGACCTGGGTTTGATCCCTGGGATGGGAAGATCCCCTGGAGAAGGGAAAGACTACCCACTCCAGTATTCTGGCCTGGAGAATTCCATGGACTGCATAGTCCATGGTGTCGGAAGGAGTCGGACACAATTAAGAGACTTTCACTTCACTTACTTGTTATTTATTCTTTTAGATTTTCCTTTTTAAAAAACAGCTTCATTAAACATTTTTACATTCCTTTGAATATTTTCATAATATTTGATTCAATGATTGTATCTTGAATAAGTTCACTCATATCTGAAACCTTAGTTTTGTTTTTTGTTTTTCTAATTTTGACTTCTTATAAACAACACTGTGGTGGATATATTTCTAGGTATAACATGATGAATGTTCATGACTATTTCCTTGTGACAAATTCCTGGAGAGAGAAATGATGAGTTCAAGATGCCTTCCAAAAATATCGTGCCAAGGTGTATTGCTACCTATGAATAGTCTATGACCACAGGAAAAGCAGAGACATTACTGTGCCAACAAAGGTCCGTCTAGTCAAGGCTATGGTTTTTCCAGTAGTCATGTATGGATGCGAGAGTTGGACTGTGAAGAAAGCTGAGCACCAGAGAATTGATGCTTTTGAACTGTGGTGTTGGAGAAGACTCTTGAGAGTCCCTTGGACTGCAAGGAGATCCAACCAGTCCATTCCGAAGGGGATCACCCCTGGATGTTCTTTGGAAGGAATAATGCTGAAGCTGAAACTCCAGTACTTTGGCCACCTCATGCGAAGAGTTGACTCATTGGAAAAGACTCTGATGCTGGGAGGGATTGGGGGCAGGAGGAAAAGGGGATGACAGAGGATGAGATGGCTGGGTGGCATCACCGACTTGATGGACGTGAGTTTGAGTGAATTCCAGGAAATGGAGATGGACAGGGAGGCCTGGCATGCTGCGATTCATGGGGTCACAAAGAGTCAGACACGACTGAGCTACTGAACTGAACTGATACATATGTAATATGTAGAATGCATATATAATACACATATAATATATATATATTGTTGTTCAGTCACAATGTCATGTCTGATTATGCAACTCTATGAACTGCAGCATGCCAGAGTTCCTTGTCATTCACTGTCTCCTGGAGTTCACTCAAAGTCATGCCCATTGTGTCAATGGTGCCACCCAATCATCTCATTCTTTGCTTCCCTCTTCTCCTCCTGACCTCAGTCTTTCCCAGCATCAGGGTCTTTTCCAATGAGTTGGCTCTTTGCATCAGGTAGCCAAAGTATTGGAGCTTCAGCTTCAGCGTCAGTCCTCCCAGTGAATCTTCAGGGTTGATGTCCTCTAGGATGGACTGGTTGGATCTCCTTGCAGTCCAAGGGGCTCTCAGTGTCTTCTCCAGAACCACAGTTAAAAAGCATCAATTCTTTGACTCTTGGCCTTCTTTATGGCCCAACTCTTGCATCTGTACATGACTCCTGGAAAAACCATGGCTTTGACTATATAGACCTTTGTTGGCAGTGATGTCTCTGCTTTTTAATATGCTGTCTGGGTTGGTCATAGCTTTCCTTCCAAGGAGCAAGCATCTTTTAATTTCATGGCTGCAGTCACCACTTTCAATGATTATGGAGCCCAAGAAAATAAAATCTGTCACTGTTTCCAGTTTTTCCCCTTCTATTTGCCATGAGTGATGGCACCAAATGCCATGATCTTAGTTTTCTGAATGTTGAGTTTTAAGCCAGCTTTTTCACTTTCCTCTTTCTTCATCAACAGATTCTTTAGATACTTTTCACTTTCTGCTATTAGAGTGGATTCATTTCATAGATACAATACTTTTTTAAATTTTATGTGGATTTTCTGTCTCTCTTCTCAATAATAGAGACTTGTTTAAGAAACCATTCTCAGATTTCATAGATCTTTTGAAAGAACCACTTCAGATCAAATTTTACTGCTCTTCTAATTCATTAAGGTATGCCTTCATCTTTATTATCTCATTCTTTATAACTCTTTATTATTTTTTCTTGATTCAATTTAATACATGATTTATCATTTTTAAAATTTTTGTTTAAGAAACTTGGATTTTTCCCTACCTGTTCAATATGGCCCTTTTACCTACACACATTTCTTTTAGGCCTGGAGGTTAATATTCTATTTAAACCCCCATTGCATTTTTTACTTTAATAATGAACTGCCTCAATGTCACTTCACCCTCCCTACAGTCTGACTTCCTTTACTACATATAGGGAGAGGCTGAGTTTGAAGGAGATGGCTGTAGAATTAATTATAATCACTCTGAACACATAAAGTGTTGGTCAGAACCTCTGTTTTCTCCATTTGTTAAATGCCTTCAGCCTTTAAGTGTAAGTAGTAAATATCAGAAATAAAGGACCCAAAACTATGTTCTAAAATTATGGAGAAGAGCTTATTTCACCACTTTCTATTTCTTTGATTGGGGTCTATTCTTGACTGGCTATTCACATTCATGACTACAGCCTTTCTCCCCTTCCAAGAATTAAACCATAAATACAATTTAAAGCTACTAGTTTCTCAAAAATTTTTGATTTATTCTTCAGTGAACAAATGGCAAGTCCCCCTTTTATCCCTCTTTATCATACACAGTTTTGTAAATCCCTGTAACTACTATAATCAAATCTGGTCTGGTAGACTTGGTAATGGGCTTCCATGGTGGTTCACATGGTAAAGACTCTGTTTGCAAAGCAGGAGGCCTGGGTTCAATCCCTCAGTTGGGAAGACCTCCTGGAGGAGAGCATGGCAACCCACTCCAGTATTCTTATCTGGAGAACCCTCATGGACAGAAGAGCCTGGAGGTCTACAGTCCATGGGGTCACAAAGATTTAGATACGACTGAGCGACTAAGCACAGCACAGAGTTGGTAAGACAGCCATTCTCAGAAGTCAGTTATAGGATAAATATGAAAGCTACAAAGTGAATCCAGAGTAATTTATATGCTGAATATGAAAGATAGCAGGTAGGAAATGGCAACCCACTCCAGTACTCTTGCCTGGAAAATCCCATGGACAGAGGAGCCTGACAGGCTACAGTCCATTGGGTCACAAAGAATTGGACATGACTTAACAGCTAAACAACAATGACTGAGAAGGAAAAAAGAATAATAATAACAACATCAGCCATGGAACAGAATATAGAACATTCTAACATTCTTCAATTTTATTTTATATTTAAATTAAATGTTTTCTTTAGATAGGATGTTTTCTTACATTAAACACTGTTTAGTTACTTATGAATGAAAGCAGTAACCATGTTAACAGATTTATTGGGTTGGAAACTGTTTCATCCTAAATTTATATTTTTTATTATTTGTTGACAAAAAGGTTTATACCATATTTTATTATTTGAAGGATTAATTTTATTTAGAAAGAGAACAAAAGGTTATTCAGGAAAGGGAAAGTACTTGGGAAAAAGAAGGGAAAGTACTTGGCAAAGAGTGGTAGGAAGAAATGAGCTGGTAAAATGGGTGATGACTACAGCCAAGGGCAGCATCTTGATGGCAGCCTGTGAGGAGCCCCGAATCAGACGTATCTGGCTGAGCCTGACCCAGATTCCTGACCTGTGAAATTTATGAGATAATAAATGACCACTATTTTAAGCTGCTACATTTTGACATTTTAGTTACCAAAAAAAAAGAAAAATGAATATGCCAGTCATATTAAAAGCAATCTATCTTTGGGTCCTAAAAAAATTTAGGAAGCTTTTGGGAAGAAAAGAAGGTATTTGAATTAAAAGACAGATAATGGAGTCTTGAATCAGTGTAAAATAGTGTTGTAAATATACAAAGACTCTCAGACTAATTGACCCTGCTGTAGCTTAGCATGACAGGGAGGTTGAGGCAACCACATGGAGTAAAAGATGATGTTCTGAGAAATAAGAAAGCTTAAAATGGCTACTTAGCTGCTTAGGTGCAGCTGTTCCTACATTTGTCAACTAGAACGATTCTTTCTTCTTCACTATAGGGACAATATAAAAACAACCTTGTCTCATTCTCACTTCAAACCTTTTAATGATGTCCTATTATACATGCAAAAATACCTGATCTTTCTGTGCATCACATTAGTTCTGTCACAGAACCCCTGACTGCCAGTTCAGATGCACCAGCTGAGCCACAGTTCAGTTCAGTTCAGTTCAGTTCAGTCGCTCAGTCATGTCCGACTCTTTGCAACCCCATGAAGCGCAGCATGCCAGGCCTCCCTGTCCATCACCAACTCCCAGAGTCCACCCAAACCCATGTCCATTGAGTCAGTGATGCCATCCAACCGTCTCAACCTCTGTCATCCCCTTCTCTTCCTGCCCTCAATCTTTCCCAGTGTCAGGGTCTTTTCAAATGAGTCAGCTCTTCACATCAGGTGGTAAAAATATTGGAGTTTCAGATTCAGCATCAGTTCTTCCAATGAACACCCAGGACTGATTTCCTTTAGGATGGACTGGGTGGATCTCCTTGCAGTCCAAGGGACTCTCAAGAGTCATCTCCAACACCACAATTCAAAAGTATCAATTCTTTGGCACTCAGCTTTCTTTATAGTCCAACTCTCACATCCATATATGACTACTGGAAAAACCATAGCCTTGACTAGACGGACCTTTGTTGGCAAAGTAATGTCTCTGCTTTTGAATATGCTGTCTAGGTTGGTCATAATTTTCCTTCCAAGGAATAAATGTCTTTTAATTTCGTGGCTGCAGTCACCATCTGGAGTGACTGTGGAGCCCCTCAAAATAAAGTCTGACACTGTTTCCACTGTTTCCCCATCTATTTGCCATGGAGTGATGGGACCAGATGCCGTGATCTTCGTTTTCTGAATGTTGAGCTTTAAGCCAACTTTTTCACTCTCCTCTTTCACTTTCATCAAGAGGCTTTACTTTCTTCCATAAGAGTGGTGTCATCTGCATATCTGAGGTTATTGATATTTCTCCTGGCAATCTTGATTCTAGCTTGTGCTTCCTCCAGCCCAGGTTTCTCATGATGTACTCTGCATAGAAGTTAAATAGCACGTGACAATATACAGCCTTGACGTACTCCTTTTCCTATTTGGAACCAGTCTGTTGTTCCATGTCCAGTTCTGACTGTTGCTTCCTGATCTGCATATAGGTTTCTCAAGAGGCAGGTCAGGTGGTCTGGTATTCCCATCTCTTTCAGAATTTTCCACAGTTTATTGTGATCCACACAAAGGCTTTGGCATAGTCAATAAAGCAGAAATAGATGTTTTTCTGGAACTCTCTTGCTTTTTCCATGATCCAGCTGAAATTGGCAATTTGATCTCTGGTTCCTCTGCCTTTTCTAAAACCAGTTTGAACATCTGGAAGTTCACGGTTCATGTATTGCTGAAGCCTGGCTTAGAGAATTTTGAGCATTACTTTACTAGTGTGTGAGATGAGTGCAATTGTGCAGTAGTTTGAGCATTCTTTGGCATTGCCTTTCTTTGGAGGGAAGCTCAAAGTTAAAATTTCTTTGGGGAATTTGGGGATCTTCCCAACCCAGGGATTGAACCCAGGTCTCCCACATTGCAGGCAGATTCTTTACCAGCTGAGCCACCAGGGAAGCCTGAGAATACTGGAGTGGTTAGCCTATCCCTTCTCCAGAGGATCTTCCCAACCCAGGAACCAAAGCAGGGTCTCCCACATTGCAGACGAATTCTTTACCAACTGAGCGGATATCAGGGAAGCCCATCTCTTACCAAACTTTCACTCAAACTCTCTGCTCTGAGCTTTCCAAGTTCATCAAAGTCTTTTTTTTTTTTCTCTAATTTTATTTTATTTTTAAACTTTACATAATTGTATTAGTTTTGCCAAATATCAAAATGAATCCACCACAGGTATACATGTGTTCCCCATCCCGAACCCTCCTCCCTCCTCCCTCCCCATACCATCCCTCTGGGCCGTCCCAGTGCACCAGCCCCAAGCATCCAGCATCATGCATCAAACCTGGACTGGCAACTCGTTTCCTACATGATATTTTACATGTTTCATTGCCATTCTCCCAAATCTTCCCACCCTCTCCCTCTCCCACAGAGTCCATAAGACTGTTCTGTACATCAGTGTCTCTTTTGCTGTCTCGTATACCGGGTTATTGTTACCATCTTTCTAAATTCCATATATATGCATCAAAGTCTTTAACACCTCTTGCCCTTACAGAGATGACCTTGCTTCCTGGAACATGCTTTACCACCTTCTCCAAAGGTTAACTCTTCATTGCCTTTTATGATTTTTTTTTAATTGGAGTATAATTGCTTTACAATGCTGTGTTAGTTTCTGCTGTACAAAGAAGTGAGTCAACTCTATGTATACATATATCCCCTCCCTCTGGAATCTCCCTCCCAGTCACCTTCAATCCCTCCTCTCTAGGTCATCACAGGGCACTGAGCTGAGCTCCCTGTGCCATACAGCAGGTTCCCACTAGCTATGTATTTTACTCATGGCAGTGTATGTGTGTGTAATATACATAGTGTATATAATCTCAGTCTCCCAGTTCATCCTACCCTGCCCTGTGTCCACATGTCCATGCTCCGGATCTGCATTTCTATTCCTGTCTTGGATATAGGGTCCTCTGTGCCACTTTTGTAGATTTCACATATATGAGGTAATATATGATACTTGTTTTTCTCTTTCTGACTTACTTCACTCTGTGCAATAGTCTCTCAGTTCAGTTCAGTTCAGTCGCTCAGTCGTGTCTGACTCTTTGTGACCCCATGAATCCCAGCACGCCAGGCCTCCCTGTCCATCACCAACTCCCGGAGTTCACTCAGACTCACGTCCATCAAGTCAGTGATGCCATCCAGCCACCTCATCCTCTGTTGTCCCCTTCTCTTCCTGCCCCCAATCCCTCCCAGCATCAGAGTCTTTTCCAATGAGTCAACGCTTCACATGAGGTGGCCAAAGTACTGGAATTTCAGCTTTAGCATCATTCCTTCCAAAGAAATCCCAGGGCTGATCTCCTTCAGAATGGACTGGTTGGATCTCTCCTTGCAGTCCAAGGGACTCTCAGGAGTCTTCTCCAACACCACAGTTCAAAAGCATCAATTCTTTGGCGCTCAGCTCTCTACATCCAGCCATATCACGACAAACGACCCTGCTGAAGCATCCCGCCAGCCAAGAAGGCTTTCTTTTCTCTGGGACCCCTGAGGAACGATGGTGCATGACAACTGTAGAACAGATCATGTTGTTCTACCATCATCTTTTCATAGGTCTTTCTTCCAGCCCTTCCTCCTCATAAGCAACTGAACCGAATTGCACCATCATTTGAAATGTTTTACCTAGAAAGCTGTTTTTGTTGTGTTGCTTTTCACTTAACCAGAAGCTTATATAGCTGCCCACTAGAGCTTAAGATCAGGATGAGTTAAGATCAGGATCCATTAAGACATAGTGAATCTGTATCATCATATCAATAGCAGATCATTTCAACATTCCTCTAAGTTTATAGAAATGAAGGCATGGTTTCTGTTTGTCTCTTTAAAATGCTTCAATAACTCAAAGACCCTCACTGGTGCTCTTGGGACCTATGGAGCTCTTTGTAGGACTCTGATTTCTGGGAGTTTTCCTCCCAGAATCTGTTGACATTCTGTAAATTAAAAGGCAAAAATAAAATTTAAAAACTCATACATAGGCTTCTTTTCATGTGTCTCTTGAGTAGGTTCTTAGAAGCATTGTAACAGAGTTTTTCCAACACATCAAAGCCTCCATGGTAGGGCTTGTTGTTGTTGGTTTCAATCAAATGCAATTCATGCACCCCTTTGGCATACCTGCAAGATTAAGCAGGGGCATCTCATGGTTATCCACATTTTTTTATTTAGCAAAAACAAATATTAGAAAAAGAAGACAGTGGCCAAAATTGCCCTAAAAGAATGACGGATTTTGAGAGACTGCCTGGTGCAATACATTAGTTTTTTCAATGGTTAATAGCAATAATTTCAGTGACCTCATGCCCTAAGCAGGTCTTAGCCAGGGGCCTCCTCATTATATCCCTAATACTCCACCTCAACCAACACTTGAGCTACCTGAAAAATGATACGGAAATTGAGACAAATCAATAATTTTCTATTTTACAGGCAAAAGCTTATTGTCTCAATTTTGCTTCAACATTCTAAATATTTGGTATCGATAATATTTTCATTTTAATAGTGCAATCATTAGCCCCAGGTCCCTCTTCCTTTTGTCTGTATGAAGAGCCCATTTATCAGACTTTGGAGTCAAGCAACGTGTAGCATTTGCACGGTGGTGTGCAGGCTCACATTTTCTCTGGGATCCTGCCTCCAATTCTTACCATACTCCTTTTGTGTATGAAATCGTGGAGCACACTACAGCCTGAAGTTAAACCCGCTGACAGAACAGAAATTGAATCAATTCCTGAGAGCAAGGATTCAACCCTGGGAATCTCCAGTGGCTAGAAAGCCTTGTGCTATACACATGCCTCCCAGGGATTTCCCCAGGATGTGGCTTTCTAAGGGAAACATTTATAGAAACTACCCACTGTGCAAATCTAACATCGGTTAGTAGGTTCCATACAACTTGTAGGAACATTGCACAACTCTGTGAAGAGAAAGCAGTGACAATCCTGTAGAGAGACCTCCTGAGGGAAATAGAGGCCTGAGCATTCAGGAGGAAAACCCAACCCTGTCGGACACAAAGGGACTGACTGGGGTTCTGATTCTTGTTTTGTCTTCTCGCTCTACTTGGAAAAAAATCAAATCATGTGTCAAGATTCTAAGTATCCACGAAATCTCATTTTTGAAGCATTCAAGAAACAAACAAAAGTAATATATAAAAATCAAATAAGAAAAGATATGAATAAATTCACAGGAAAGGAAAAATAAAGAAATATACTGAAGTAAGCTCAGAGAGATGCAAAACAATATAATAATATTTGGATCATTTTTTACACACTAAATAAGTAAATTAAAAATTAATGATTATTTCCATTCAATTTAAAGTACAGTCACTTTAGAGCATGCGTTTAGTATCATGAACTGGTATAAATTTGTATCAATGCTTTGAAAAGCAAGCTATCAATAGACTAAGAAAACCAGAAATAATCGTACCATTTGATCCAGAAATATACTAATATGTTTTTATATCTACCATAAAAATAAGCTAAACACAGAGATGCTCTATTTTATTTATTTATTTACATAATTGTTACTTATATAGAATATTTTATAATTGGGAAAATTAGACTCTAATATGTAATCAAAAAAGAACAAATAATGATTTTATCTGGTATGTTACTTTAATTCCAACAAGCATTGTAATAGTGTGTTGGGTATTGTGAGTTGTAAAACACTTTTTTCATACTTTGTTTGAACTTTTAAAGTAAGAGCCCCCAAGAAAAGGAGATTAAACCTACTTATTCCAGTTTTACGGATACATGCAATTCAGCTCAAGAATTAAATGACAGCTAAGATCACCAAATGTTCGAGGTGAAACTGACACGGCTCCATATCTAGCTATATTTAGGAAGATGAAAATAACTTAGGAAAGCCCTGACGGATCCAGAAAAGATCACTGTCGATGAAGACAAGGAGAGGGGCAACTAGTCTCAGAAGTCCCGGGCACCTGGTGTGTTTTCCATCTGGTGTGGAGGAAAGGGAATATGTCCAAGGAAACCGCGCATGGACTCCTACCCAAATGGGCAGGTTCAGAAACCAGCAAAGGAGAGAGTTGACATGACTGGGAAGTGAAACGCTAAAGGAAAGGATCAAGGGACATGGAGGAGAAGTTGGCTTGTTGACAATTTAAAATGTTGTCCTGTTTCCAATCATTTTGGGTGGCTATAGCAAGTTACCATAGAGTGGCTGGATTGAAAATAAACATTTATTTCTCACAGTTCTGGAGGCTGGAAGTCTGAGATCAATGGGCTCGCAAATACATTGTCTGGTGAGAACCCAGTTGTTATTTACAGATCACGATCTTCTCCCTGTATCTTCAGAGGATGAACATCAAGAGAAAGGGCTAACTCTTTTCCCCTTCTTTTAAGGACATTTAGCCCACTGGGGCTCCACACTCTTGACCTAATTACCTCCTGATGCTCCACCTCGCCATACCATCATAGTTGGGCTATGACTTCAACATGTGAATTTTGAGGAAGCACAAACACACAGCCCCTAACATGTCCCTTAATCACCACAATCTATTCTTCCTTCCACAATACTTGAGTTGGAGCTAGCCATACAGCAACTTTATTCCCAGCTAGCCACCTTCTCAGCCAGAGAAAGTGAAGTCACTCAGTCATGTCTGACTCTTTGCCACCCCATGGACTGTAGCCTACCAGGCTCCTCTGTCCATGAAATTTTCCAGCAAGAGTACTGGAGTGGGTTGCCATTTCCTTCTCCAGAGGATCTTCCAGACACAGGGGTCGAACCGAGGTCTCCTCCAATGCAGGCAGACGCTTAATCATCTGAGCTGTCTCCTCAATGGAGTGTGAGCACAAGTGATGCGTGTGTCTTCAGATGCAAGCGTTATGATCGAGTTTGTGGCTTCTTCCCTCTCCCTTCTCCATCTTCACCTGCTCGAACCCAGACAGGGTGGAACTAATTTGTAGATATTAAGGAAGTGGTCCCCAGAGGAACACAGAGCAGAATATCTACCAGCTGAAACACTTACTTAGGTCTACCATGAGCAAGAGAAATATATCACTTTGTTTCCTAAATACTGTATTTTGTGAAAAATTGTAGTAACTTTGTCATTTTCTAATGAATGCAGGAGTGAACTAACATTTACATTGTATGCCTACATCAATTAGATGCTTCACTGATCTGGTTGAAAACATAACAATTCTGTAAGGTGCATATTATTATTCTTATTTAATGGGTAAAGAAAATGAGTCTAAAGAGAAACTAACTGACTTGACCAAGGTTACACAGAAGATAGTGGGCTTCCCAGGTGATGCTAGTGGTATAAAGAACTCACCTGCCAATGCAGGAGACATAAGAGATGTGGGTTCAATCCCTGGGTTGGGAAGATCCCCTGGAGAGGGCATGGTAACCCACTCCAGTATTCTTGCCTGGAGAATCTCATGGACAGAGGAACCTGGCGGGATATGATCCATGGGGTCACAGAGTCAGATACAACTGAAGCAATTAAGCTCACACATACACACACAGAGGACAGTAAAACGTCTTGGTGAGGAATGGAATCTTGAGTCTTGACAAAGTCTGCCTATGTTACTCATTAGAATGTAAACATTAATCTTACAAAGCCTTGTTTTCTTCTGTGAAATAAGAATACTGAGAGAACCTGTCTCATAGGGCTCTTGGGAGGATTAGATGAGATAATACATATAAGGTGACTGGAATATAATGAGAGTTGCACGGGTGCTGGTAAATGATTGTAAAAAGATTCAAAGCAATTCTCTGAAGCTCCAAAACTAATAATCTTGTCGCCCAAAGAGCAACTCTGGTGTCTAGATATTGTTCCCCTCTGTGCTGCCTGTTTCACACTTTTGGAGTATGTCTTCCCTTTCTTTCCGTACCCGTGGATGCTCTAGTTCTAACATACCGCTTTTAAGGCCATGGGCAGGTATTACATCTGCCACTGAAACTCACAGTAGTCATAAAGAAAATTCATCTTCCTGCCATTAGAATGATTTCCCTCCATATCCAGGGAAAATGTTGTATCCATTTAATGCACAATGCAGTCATACATCTCTTCCAGTCAAAATACTCCAACGTGGTTTTTTTTTTTCTTCAATACTTAAGATATCACACTTTTCTCTCTAGGACCTTAGAGCTAAAAGTGCATTATTTTGTCTATTTTGTTGTTGGTGTTGTTTGCTTTGTTTTTGTCCTGAGGTTATTTCTCTTTCTTCTTAAGTATTAGTATACTGGCTATTGAGGTCCCTTTGAGCAAGCACACTAACGTGGCCATGCAAAGACTTGCGTGTGAAACAATTCACATTCCAAAACATGTATGCCCTTGATTGATTGTCTTCAACTTTATGAGTAGTGCTTTGCCTTCCTAACAGAGTGTTTATCATCAGCAAAAGAAAAAAAAAAAATCAGGAAGCCTTCTAATATTTCTCTAGAAGAGCACCATACAACAGAACTTTCTGCAGTGATGGAAATTCCTTATATCTGAACTGACCAATAGGGTAGCCAACAGCCACATGTGTCTATTGAGTACATGAAATATGGCTAGTGTGACAGAAAAATTGAATTTTTAATTTTAATTAATTGAAATGTAAATGGCAACATGTGGCTATGTATTGGCAACACATTTCTAAAGTCTAGATGAGCATCAATAGAAATGTAATATAAGTAATATATGTACTTTAAGATTTTCTAGTATCCCCACTAGATGGGGAGCAATGGCACCCCACTCCAGTACTCTTGCCTGGAAAATCCCATGGACGGAGGAGTCTGGTAGGCTGCAGTCCATGGGGTCGCTAAGACTCGGACACAACTGAGCGACTTCACTTTCACTTTTCACTTTCATGCATTGGAGAAGGAAATGGCAACCCACTGCAGTGTTCTTGCCTGGAGAATCCCAGGGACGGCGGAGCCTGGTAGGCTGTCATCTCTGGGGTTGCACAGAGTCGGACATGACTGAAGCGACTTAGCTGCAGCAGCAGCAGTTTAAAAGTATAACAAAAAAATTCAGGTGAAAGTTATTTTAATAATATTTTTTGTTCTTTTATCACTAGGTCATCTGATAAAACAAAATAAACAAGTACTTAACATTAAAATGTTGATGATGAGGTATTTAGCATTTTTCTCATGATGAGTCTTTGTCAATATCTTTATATATTTTATACTCTCTCTTTCTCACAATTCAAACTAAACTGATTTCAAGTGCTCATGAAACACGTGTGGCTGGTTACTATATTGGGTAGGGCAGCCCTCTGCTATTAAAATGTATTCTTTTTAGTGGCAGAAGTTTGTCTTTTTCATCAATAAATCCCTTGCTTTCAACACTGTGCTGGCCCATAACATCTTTAATAAATATGTGTTTATTGATTCCCATCCACAAGGATCAATTCTCACTGCAGATTTACAGGTAAACCAAAAAACGCTTGCAAAAATATATTAAGCTCGTCTGCTACCTCTCCTATTTAAAGTTGAATGTTTATTTTTACAACTACCTAACAAGGGCAATGAGTTTTCATGTGTATCGTCAAGTGTTATGCTTTAGGATAGGGATCAGCAAGCTTTTACTGTAAAGGGCAAGAGTAAAGATTTTACATTTTGCAGGCCATACAGGCTCTGTGGGCAACCACTCACCTCTGCTGCTGTAGGGTCAGTGAAGCCATGGATGATACATACATGAGTGCATATGGCTGGGTTTCTATAAAACTTCATTTACATAATCAAGTAGTGGTCAGGATTTGGCCCTGAGGGCTGTATTTTGACAACATCTGCTTTAGAGTAAGGTCTGCTTTTTAAATGTGTTTTGTATCTCATACTTATCATATGCTGCTGCTGCTGCTAAGTCGCTTCAGTCATGTCTGACTCTGTGTGACCCCATAGACAGCAGCCCACCAGGCTCCCCCGTCCCTGGGATTCTCCAGGCAAGAACACTGGAGTGGGTTGCCATTTCCTTCTCCAATGTGTGAAAGTGAAAAGTGAAAGTGAAGTTGCTCAGTCGTGTGTGACTCTTTGTGGCCCCATGAATCACAGCATGCCAGGCCTCCCTGTCCATCATCAACTCCCAGAGTTCACTCAGACTCACGTCCATCGAGTTGGTGATGCCATCCAGCCATCTCATCCTCTGTCATCCCCTTCTCCTCCTGCCCCCAATCCCTCCCAGCATCAGAGTCTTTTCCAATGAGTCAACTCTTCGCATGAGGTGGCCAAAGTACTGGAGTTTCAGCTTTAGCATCATTCCTTCCAAAGAACATCCAGGACTGATCTCCTTTAGAATGGACTGGTTGGATCTCCTTGCAGTCCAAGGGACTCTCAAGAGTCATCTCCAACACCACAGTTCAAAAGCATCAATTCTTTGGCACTCAGCTTTCCTCACAGTCCAACTCTCACAAACATACATGACCAGTGGAAAAACCATAGCCTTGACTAGACCGACCTTTGTTGGCAAAGTAATGCCTCTGCTTTTCAATATGCTATCTAGGTTGGTCATAACTTTTCTTCCAAGGAGTAAGTGTCTTTTAATTTCATGGCTGCAATCACCATCTGCAGTGATTTTGGAGCCAAAAAAAAAAAAATAGTCTGACACTGTTTCCACTGTTTCCCCATCTATTCCCCATGAAGTGATGGGACCAGATGCCATGATCTTCGTTTTCTGAATGTTGAGCTTTAAGCTAACTTTTTCACTCTCCACTTTCACTTTCATCAAGAGGCTTTTGAGTTCCTCTTCACTTTCTGCCATAAGGGTGGTGTCATCTGCATATCTGAGGTTATTGATATTTCTCCCAGCAATCTTGATTCCAGCTTGTGCTTCCTTCAGCCCAGTGGTTCTCATGATGTACTCTGCATATAAGTTAAATAAGCAGGGTGACAGTATACAGCCTTGACGTACTCCTTTTCCTATTTGGAACCAGTCTGTTGTTCCATGTCCAGTTCTAACTGTTGTGTCCTGACCTGCATATAGGTTTCTCAAGAGGCAGGTCAGGTGGTCTAGTATTCCCATCTCTTTCAGAATTTTCCACAGTTTATTGTGATCCACACAGTCAAAGGCTTTGGCATAGTCAATAAAGCAGTAATAGATATTTTTCTGGAACTCTCTTGCTTTTTCCATGATCCAACGGATGTTGGCAATTTGATCTCTGGTTCCTCTGCCTTTTCCAAAACCAGCTTAAACATCTGGAAGTTCATGGTTCACGTATTGCTGAAGCCTGGCTTGGAGAATTTTGAGCATTACTTTACTAGCGTGTGAGATGAGTGCAGTTGTGCGGTAGTTTGAGCATTCTTTGGCATTGCCTTTCTTTGGGATTGGAATGAAAACTGACCTTTTCCAGTCCTGTGGCCACTGCTGAGTTTTCCACATTTGCTGGCATATTCAGTGTAGCACTTTCAGAGCATCATCTTTTAGGATTTGAAATAGCTTAACTGGAATTCCGTCACCTCCACTAGCTTTGTTTGTAGTGATGCTTTCTAAGGCCCACTTAACTTCACGTTCCAGGATGTCTGGCTCTAGGTGAGTGACCACACCATCGTGATTATCTGGGTTGTGAAGATCTTTTTTGTACAGTTCTTCTGTGTATTCTTGCCACCTCTTCTTAATATCTTCTGCTTCTGTTAGGTCCATACTATTTCTGTCCTTTATTGAGCCCATCTTTGCATGTAATGTTCCCTTGGTATCTCTAATTTTCTTGAAGAGATCTCTAGTCTTTCCCATTCTGTTGTTTTCCTCTATTTCTTTGCATTGATCGCTGAAGAAGGCTTTCTTATCTCTTCTTGCTATTTTTTGGAACTCTGCATTCAGATGCTTATATCTTTCCTGTTCCCCTTGCTTTTCACTTCTCTTCTTTTCACAGCTATTTGTAAGGCCTCCCCAGACAGCCATTTTGCTTTTTTGCATTTCTTTTCCATGGGGATGGTCTTGATCCCTGTCTCCTTTACACTGTCACAAACCTCCATCCATAGTTCATCAGGCACTCTATCTATCAGATCTAGTCCCTTAAATCTATTTCTCACTTCCACTGTATAATCATAAGGGATTTGATTTAGGTCATACCTGAAAGGTCTAGTGGTTTTCTCTACTTTCTTCAATTTCAGTCTGAATTTGGCAATAAGGAGTTCATGATCTGAGCCATAGTCAGCTCCTGGTCTTGTTTTTGCTAACTGTATAGAGCTTCTCCATCTTTGGCTGCAAAGAATATAATCAATCTGATTTCGGTGTTGACCTTTTGGTGATGTCCACGTTTAGAGTGTTTACAGTTGTTGGAAGAGGGTGTTTGCTATGACCAGTGCGTTCTCTTAGCAAACCTCTATTAGTCTTTGCCCTGCTTCATTCCGTATTTCAAGGCCAAATTTTCCTGTTACTCCAGGTGTTTCTTGACTTCCTGCTTTCGCATTCCAGTCCCCTATAATTAAAAGGACATCTTTTGGGGGTGTTAGTTCCAAAAGGTCTGTGAATAATAGTTAATGTAAAATGTTAATAATAAGGGAAATTGGGTGTGGGATGTAAGGCAACAGTCTGTACTGTCTGCTTAACTCTTTGGCAAATATAAAAATGTTCTCAAAATCTAGCCTGTTTAAATATAAATAAATAAAGATCAGATGCTGCCCTGCCTCCCAGCCAGCAGGGCTGGAGTGCTAACTGCAAAATGGCAAAAAGACAATAGGGTTCACAGAAAGAAGAAAAGGGCTGATCATTGCAGGTAGCATGATCACCATGTGAAGAGGCATGGTGACGTGGTATATTCTGTGCCTTGAAATTCTTGCAATGAGTGAGGAAAGGCATGGGAGGTTTATAGATGTGGTAGGGAACTGGCAACCCACTCCAGTGTTCTTGCCTGGAGAATCCCACGGACAGAGGAGCCTGGTGGGCTGCTGTCTATGGGGTCGCACAGAGTTGGACACAATTGAAGCGACTTAGCAGCAGCAGCAGCAGCAGGGTAAACACAAGCAAACTTGTTTTTTAAAGCTGAAGAGTGGGAACAGAGGTAATTACTGGGAACAGTGAAATGGTAGTAGGGGTTGAGTATATTTCTTTTGGCAGTATGTAACATTTGTAGTATTAATCTCTTTTCCACTATTTAAAACTAACCTCTAGGCTGTCATTTTCTACTAGCAGAGAGAATCCAGAAGAACTCAGATCACCTTGTTCTATTTTTTCTTTTCTTTTGTTATTCAATTCATGTTGTGATGACAGTATTGAGGAGTAAAGGCTTTGAGTGTCCCCTACTGCTAAGGAACCCAGCATGAAGTTTACACAATAAACACCAATATGTCTCTGTTAATATCCCCATTGTATAGATGAGTAGACAGAGGCACAGAGAGCCCTAGGTCTAACAGGAAGAATTCAAATCATTAAACAACATATAACAATTTTTGTTGTCACAGTCATTATGTATTTGCTGGTATGGTGGTTGTTGCCACAAGTATTATTGTGATTAAAAGTGATGTTCTTTCATTTAAGTAAAGGATGATTATTGTTATTACTTTTGCTTTAAAAGCACTCATTAGTGGATAAGTGAAACCACATAGACTTGTGAAAAGGAAACATGTCTAGACCAGGATACAGACCTGACACTCTAGCAGAATATTTTGAAAACACATCACCCTGGGTCACCAGATGGTGCAATGTTCATCCCAGTACTGATGACACTGCTACCGAATGAGAACAAATCTATGTGTAAAAAGCTATTTGTGAGGTGTTGAACAAGTGTATTAGTATTCTGTGGCTTTTGTAACAAATTGCCACAAAAAAAGTGTTGGCTTAAAGACAACAGGAAATTATCTACCAAACTTCTAGAGGCCACAAGTCTAAAATCTGCCATACCACACTTCTACTGAAAGTTCTAGAAGAGATTCCTTCCTTCCCTCTTCTAGTTTCAGGGTACCAGATATCTCCTGGCTTGTAGTTACAAAGATCTAATCTTTGGTTCCGTCTTCATAGGGTCCTTTTCTCTCTGTATCTCTTTTGGGTGTGCCTCTAATAAGGAATCTTGTCACTGAATGTAGGGCCCATCCAGATAAACCCAAGATAAGCTCATCTCCAGGATCTTTAACTTAATTATACCAGCAAAGATGATTTTTCCCAAAAAGGTCATATTCACAGGTTCCAGGAATTGAAACATACCTCTCTGGGGCCATCATTTAAGCAAATTCATCTAAAATATTCACCCAAGAGTCTATTAATTCCATTTCTTTAAAAGAAGAATTTGTGGGGAAAACTTCTACCTTCTTTACACCATTTGGCAATGGATACCCCTGCTGATGTTGTTTAGTTGGTAAACCGTATCCAACTCTTTTGTGACCCCATGGACTGCAGCCCACCAGGCTCCTCTCTCCATGGCATTTCCAGGCAAGAATACTGGGCCAGGTAGCCATTTCCTTCTCCAGGGGATATTCCTGACCCCGGGATCAAACCCACATCTCCTACATTGGCAGGCAGATTCTTTACCACTGAGCCACCAGATAAGACCAAGCACCTGCTCAACACCTGATTGCCTTGTGCAAAGGGATATTGGTCACGGTTTTAAAATGACTTTCCCATTCTTTATGCTATTATCAGGAAGATCCCCTAGAGGAGGAAATGGCAACCCACTCCACTATTTTTGCCTGGAAAATCCCATAAACAGAGGAGCCTGGCCGGCTACAGTCCATGAGGTCACCAAGAGTCAGACATGATTGAGCATGTAAATGTGCATGCTATTATCAGGATATAAAGAAAGCTAGTGGTTGGAATTCGAATGTAAGGCTGTTGAGTTTTTTCTCCTCACCAGTAAATCCTGAACTGAAATGTTCAGACCCCTAGAGGTCTAGGAAAGCAGCAATCACAGACCATGGGCTATTTCCTATATTTTGAAAAACCTAATTGAAACTATTCATTTGCCTATAGGTAAGACATGCAGGATAACCAAAATGTCAAGTTTCTCTGATTTGGACTGGAATGGAATAAACTGAATGTAGTCATGCTGACTGACGGCCTAAGATTTTACGCGATGACAGGTAGTCATATAGATGTTGTCTTTGTTCATTTCAAAACCAGAGAAGTCTTGCGGTCCCTATGGAAAATAGTATGGTGGTTTCTCAAAAAACTGAAATGACCCAGGAATTCCACCCCAGGGTGTATCGATATATACATATACACATATGTATGTGTACATATACCTGAAAAAAATGAAAACACTAATTAGTAAAAATGAAAGTGACATTTTTGATTGCTCAGTCGGGTCCAACTCTTTGCAACCCCATGGACTGTAGACACTTTGTAAAGATACACACACCCTAATGTTCATATCAGCATTATTTACAATTGCCAAGATAATGGAGTAATCTAAGTATTCATCAACAGATGGCTAAAGAAGATACATACAATGAAATACTACTCAGCCATAAAAAAGAACAAAAGTTTTGCCATTTACAGCAACATGGACGGACTTGAAGTGTATTATGCTAAATGAAGCAAGTCAGAAAAAGAGAAATATTGTATTTTATCACTGATATGTACAATCTAAAAGAAAGCACAACAAACTAGTGAATATAACAAAGAGGAAGCATTCTCACAGATATAGAGAATGAACTGTTAGTTACCCCTGGGGAGAGGGGAGTAGGCAGGGGCAGGACAGGAGTAGGGGTTTAAGAGGCACAAACTACTCTGGATACAATAAACAAGCTACAGTAAGATATTACATAGCACAGGGAATATAGCCAATATTTTATAATAACTGTAGATGAAGAATAATCCTTCAAAATTGTGAGTCACTATATTGTACACCTGTAACACATAATATTGTACATCAACTATAAATACAGTATACTAACGCATATATATGGAATTTAGAAAGATGGTAACAATAACCCTGTATACGAGACAGCAAAAGAGACACTGATGTATAGAACAGTCTTTTGGATTCTGTGGGAGAGGGAGAGGGTGGGATTATTTGGGAGAATGGCATTGAAATATGTATAATATCATATATGAAACGAGTCGCCAGTCCAGGTTCGATGCACGATACTGGATGCTTGGGGCTGGTGCACTGGGACGACCCAGAGGGATGATATGGGGAGGGAGGAGGGAGGAAGGTTCAGGATGGGGAACACATGTATACCTGCGGCAGATTCATTTTGATATATGGCAAAACCAATACAATATTGTAAAGTTAAAAAATAAAATTAAAAAAAAATACAGAAAGGTCTGGTCAGAGTTGTTCAAGATACTCTGCTTACATGTACTCTGTTATGTGCTTTATCAAAAACCACTGTATTTTGGGGATGAAAAGTGAGGAAGGAGAGGCCATCATGATAAATAATTATAATGTTTATTCCTTACTTGAGACTTCCTTGATGGCTCAGCAGTAAAGAATCTGCCTACAATGCAGGAGACACAGGTTAATCCCTGGGTCGGGAAGATCCCCTGGAAGAGGTGATGGCAACCCACTCCAGTATTCTTGCTTGTGAAATCCCATGGACAGAGGAGCCTGGCGCTAGACACAGCTGGGTGACTGAGCATACATGCACTTTCTTTACTTGGGTGTCATGTTAAAGCGTAGCTTCACAAGCCATCTGAATTTGTGATGCACTTTTACCACCTGTCCCTTGTAATTTCAGTAATTTAAGTTACAAGACTTCTTCCATACCCTAAAAATGGTTATACTGCAAGGACATTTTTAGTTAGCCTGACTTCCAATTATCTTGATAAAGATACATTTATTTTTACCTTATAAGCCAGTCAGGATAGATAATTAATATAAGGATCTAGTTTGAACAGAAAAAAATAATAAGCTTGGAGACAGAGGTCTATATATCTGTCTGTTCTACTGGCTATGGAGACAGCAGCTCTAAGCAATGGAGTGAGATAGTAATCAAGTTGATGAGTACAAGAGTTTTGAAGGGACTGCATTAGTGATGAATCTCAGCAGCTCTCTGTTGACACACAGCCCATGATTCAGACTTCCTAGCTTGTGAGAGGAGAGACCTTGAATCTCTGTCTCCTTACTTTGACAACAGGGATTTTATCAAAGGTCCATGGAAGCCTGGCACTTGGGGATGCATCATATCCATTCCACTTGAACAGTTACTGTAATCTTCTATTCCCGAGCTCACCATCGTTATGCAGTTTCCCGTCAAATATGGTGTGGAAATTTTTCATACCGGGGAGATAAGAACAGCATGGTTCTTTACGACACCAGCTTCATATATTGTAAGCATCTGTAAGCATCACAAACAGGCAGGAGCCTGTGGTTAAAATGAGGTATCTAGTTGTGGCTGTGACTTCGTGGCCTGAAGTTGCTGAAAGTTTTGTTGCTTGTCCAGTTAGTTTGATCAGTACTGACAGCACAGTCATCCCACCCCAATGTGAAAGGTGTCTGTTTCACATTTCTTAATAATACATTTATTAGGATATACCTCCACACTGTATGCTACTGCTGCTAAGTCGCTTCAGTCGTGTCCGACTCTGTGCGACCCCATAGACGGCAGCCCACCAGGCTCCCCCGTCCCTGGGATTCTCCAGGCAAGAACACTGGAGTGGGTTACCATGTCCTTCTCCAATGCATGAAAGGGAAAAGTGAAAGTGAAGTCGCTCAGTCATGTCTGACTCTTAGCGACCCCATGGACTGCAGCCCACCAGGCTCCTCCGTCCATGGGATTTTCCAGGCAAGAGTGCTGGAGTGGGGTGCCATTGCCTTCTCCGCCACACTGTACAGTTCACTAATTTAATGCATACTCTCATGCATTTTTTTAGAATAGTCACAAAGTTGCATACAGATCAGTCTTATCTAATTCCAGAATATTTTCATCACCCCAAAAAGAAACTATAACCGTAGCAATAACTCCTCATCTCCCTCTGTCCCTCTGTTGTAGTTGTTTTCCAGTTGCTAAGTCATGGCCAGCTCTTTGCAATCCCACGGACTATACCACACCAGGCTTCCCTGTCCTTCACCATCTCCTGGAGTTTGCTCAAACTCATGGCCATTGAGTCAGTGATGCCATCCAACCATCTCATCCTCTGTCACCTCCTTCCCCTCCTGCCTCCAGTCTTTCCAAGCATCAGGGTCTTTTCCCAGAATCCAAGGCTTTTCAGCTCTTCGTATCAGGTGGCCAGAGTATTGGAGCTGCATATTCAGAGCTTCATTCCTTTTTGTGATGAATAGTCCATCGTATGTACATGATGCATTCTGTTTATCCTTTCATCAGTTGACAGACATTGGGGTTATTTCCACTTTGGGGTTATTATTAATTTTTAATTTCATTATTAAATTATTAATATAATTTTGGTATAATTTGTTATGTGAACATATGTTTTCATGTCTCTTGGATATACACCTGGGGTGAAATTTCTGGGTTATATGGTTATTAAGTTTAATACTTTGAGGAGCTAGCAAACTGATTTTCAACATAGATTCATAATTCTATCTTCCCACTAGCTGCAGATGATGTTTCAGTTTCTTCATATCCTTGCCAAAACTTATTATTGCCCATCGTTTTCATTATGCTCATAAAAGTGTGTGTGAAATGGTATTTTATCATGGTTTTGATTTACATTTCCTTAATAACTAATGACATTAAGCAGTTTCATTACTTACTGGCCATCTTTATATCTTCTTTTGGGAAATGTCATTTTAGAATTTTTGCATGTTTCCATTGGATTTTTTCCATTGTTGAGTTGCAATAGTTCCTTAAATATTCAGAAAATATTTCCTTATCAGATATACAGTTTGCAAACAATTTAGGGGGGAAAATGGATCTTTGTTCCATCCAGCAGGATCTTTCGTGTGGCCCAGGGACTCGCTGGTTGTGGAGCATGAGCTCAGTAGTTGCTTAGTTGCTCCACAGCATATGGGGTCTTAGTTCTCTGACCAGGGATGAACCCACACCCCCTGCGTTGCAAAGTGGATTCTTAACCACTGGACCACTGAGGAAGTCCCACTTTGCAAATATTTTCTGACATCAATGAATTCTTTCTTCACTTAGTTGATGACAATCTTTGAAGCATATTTTCAATTTTGATGAAGTTCAATTTATCTATTTTTTTTCTTGTGATTTTGCTGTCATATCTAAGAAACTGTTGTCTAAATCAAGGTCATGATGATCTCTTCCTACATTTTCTTCTCAGAGTTTTATGGTTTTAGCATCTATATTTAGGCCTCTTGGGGTTCCCTCGTGGCTCAGCCTGTAGAGAATCTGCCTGCAATGCAGGAGATCTGGATTCAATCGCTGGGTTGGGAAGATCTCCTGGAGAAGGGAACAGCTACCACTCCAGTACTCTTGCCTGGGAAATTCCAAGGGCAAAGGAGCCTGGAGGGCTACCATCCATAGGGTGGCAAAAAGTGGGACACGACAGAGTACTAACACTTTCATTTTTCACTTTAGATCTCTCATCCATTTAGAGTTCACTTTTGTACATGGTAGGTGATAAAGGTCCAGCTTCATTTTTCACATGGAGACGCCCTCATGTCCCAGCAATATTTGCTGAAAAGACTTGTTTTTCCCCATTCAGTTTTCACGGAACCCTTCTCAGGAACTCAGTTCCCCATAAATGTAAGTATTTATTCCTGGACTCAATTCTATTTCATTTATCGTAGAATCCATGTGTACTCTATGCCTGCAGCATATTATTTGATATATTTGATTAACTGAATTATTCATTCATTCATAGAATACATGTGTATTCTATGCCTGCAGCATATTATTTGATATATTTGATTAATTGAATTATTCATTCATTCATAGAATACATGTGTATTCTATGCTTGTAGCATATTATTTGATTACTGTAGTTTTACAGCAAGTTTTCAAATCAGGAAGTGTGAACCCTCCAACTTTGTTATTTTTCAAGATTGTTTTGGCTATTCTCAATCCCTTGAGTTTCTATGTTAATATTGGAACTTTTCAATTTCTGCAAAGAGGCCAAATGGTATGCTAATATGGATCACATTAATACTTTAGGACAATCTGGGGAGTAATGACATTTTAACACAATTAAGTGAACACGGGATGTCTTTCCATTTGTTTAGATCATCTTCAATTTATTTCAATGATATTTTTCAGTTTTCAGTGTGTTAGTGTTGCACTTCCTTTTTAAAATTTATTTCTATGGATTTTATTATTTTATGCTCTTGTGGATGTAATTATTTCTGAAATTGAATTTTTTATATTTCTCATATCCTGCAATCTTGTTTAACTCATTTATCAATTGCAATAGTTTTGTGGTGGATTTGGCAGAATTTTATATACAAGATCATATCATCTGCAAATAGAGATAGTTTTAAATCTTCCTTTCCAATTTGGATGTTTTATTTCACTTTCTTGTATAATTTCTCTATCTAGAATCTACCATACACTGTTGAATAGAAGTTATGAGGGTGAAATTCATGTTTTGTTTTGATCTTAAGGGAAAGCATGTGATTTTTTACCATTAAACATGAAGTTAATTGTGGAATTTTTGTTGTTCCTCTTTATAAAGTTAAGCAAATTCTATTCTGCTCTTAGGATTGTTATGTGATTTATCACGAAACTGTATTGAATATTTGTAATTTTTCTGCATTTTTGAGATGAGTATGTGAATTTTGTCATTTATTCTATAATGGGGTGTATTAATTAATTTTAGTATATTGAAACAACCTTGAATTTCTGTAGCATATTCCATTTTGTTATGGTGTTATACCTTAATATACGTTGTGAATAACAGGTGCCTTATAGAATGAATTGGGAATTGTTTCCTCAATTTTAATTTCCTTGGAAACATTTGTGAAAGACTGGAGTTAATTCTTCATTAAATGTTTGGTAGAATTCACAAAAAATTTATGCAGGTGGGTTGAAAAATAATAGTGAAAAATAGTGGGTTGAAAAATAATAATAATAGTGAAAATAATTTTTGTTACTAGTTCATTCTCTTTACTTTTTATAGTTTATTTATATCTTCTATTTCTTCTTAAAGCAGCTTTAGTGTTTGTATCTTTCCAGGAATTTGTTCATTTCTTCTAGATTTTCAGTTTGATGGCATGTAATAGTTCATAATATTCCCTTGTGTTTTAATTATCTGTTTATATCTGAGGTGATATCTTTCTTTCATTCCTAATTTGAATTGTCTTTCTTTCTTAGGCTGGGTAATGGTTTGTCAATTCTGTTGATCTTTTTAAGAACCAACTTTTATTTTGTTGCTTTTCTTTATTGCTTTTCTATTTTATTTTTCTTTAATTCCTGCACTATTCTTCATTATTTCCTTAATTCTACTTGCTTTCAGTTTAATTCTCTTGCCTTTAACTAGTGGGTTTTTTTTTTGTTTGTTTGTTTGTTTTTGTTTTTCTCTAGTGGAAAATTTGGTTATTAGGAAAGTTCTTTTTTTTCTTTTAATTTATTTTAAAAATTGGGATATAGTTGTTTTACAAGGCTGCACAACAAAAATGAATTAGCTATATGTACACATATATCTCCTTCCTCTAAGTCTTCTCTCCGACACCTCCATCCCACGCATCTAGGTCACCACAGGACACCGAGCCGAGCTCCCTGCACCCACAGCAGGTTCCCACTAGTTGCCTGTTTTACACATGGTAGTACACACGCATCAGTCCTAACCCCCCAACCTACACCCCCTTCCCATGCCCACACAACTGTTCTCTATGGATGTGTCTCTATTCCTCCCTGCAAATGGGTTCATCTGTACCATTTGTCTAGATTTCACACATATGCATTTTTCTAAAAAAGACATACAGATGGCTCAGAGGTACCTGAAAAGATGCTCAACATCAGTAATTATTAGAGGAAATGCAAACCAAAATTACAATTAAATGTCACTTCACGCTGGTCAGAATGACCATCATCAAAAAATTTATAAATAATAAATGTTGAGGAGGGTGTGGAGAAACCCTCCTGCACTGTTGGTGGGAACGTAAGTTTATGGAACTCTATGGAGAACAGTATGGAGGGGCCTTAGAAAACTAAAAATAGAACTACCATATGATCCAGCAGTCCCACTACTAAGCATATTCCCTGGAGAAAACCGTAATTCAAGAAGATGCATGCCCCCCAGTGCTCACTGCAGCACTGTTTACAATAACCAGGGCGTGGAAGCAACCTCAATGTCCATCAACAGATGAATGGATAAAGAAGATGTGTTATAAAAAAGAACAAAACCGGGTCATTTATAAAGATGTGGATGGATCTAGAGAGTCTGTCATACAGAGTGAAAGTTCTTTTTTAATATAAATGTTTACAGCTGTACATTTTCTTCTAATGCCTGTTTTAGCTATGTCTCATAAGATTTGTGTTATCATTTTAGTTCAGTTCAAAGTATTTTGTAATTTTCCCTTGAATTATAGAGGAAATTACAAAGATGAATCCCATTGTTTCTTCTTTGCCCATGGGTTACTTAGAAACATGTTTCATTTCCACATACCTCTAATTACAAAGCACTTGCTCTAATAAGCTCTATTCCTACTCCTTCCACCTCCACTGCTATGGACATACAAATTACAAATGAATATGCTAGAAGCCTATCAACACAATTTTATAAGGATAGGTTTATGCAGTTTTTAATAATTAGAAAAGATGAGAAAACTGTTACAAATGAAAATACATCGATAATGTCTTTTATTTTTACCTATTATTTACCTCAACCAATGTTCTTTCTTTCTTCTTGTGGACTTAAGTTACTGTTTAATATCCTTTTATTTCAGGCTGAAGTAAGCTTTTTATTATTATTGTTATTTTTTGTGGAGCAGACATGCTACACATGTATTCTCTGAGTGTGTTTACTTGAGAATGTCTTAATCACTTACTTTATTTTTCAAAGTTACTTTTGCCGGATGTAGAATTCTTAGTTGACAGTCTTCTATTTCAGCACTTTAAGTATGCCATTCCACTGCCTTCTGACCAGCCCGATCCCTAGAGAAAGTCAGATGTTATCTTATTAAAGATAGCTTGCAGATGAGAAGTCGTTTTTCTCTTGTTACTTCAGCATTCTCTCTTTATCTTGGCCTTCGACAATTTGACTAAGATGTCTCTCACATGGATCTTCTTGTGTTTACTCTACATATAAATTATTGAGCTACTCGGATTACAGATCACTACTTTTGGTCAAATTTGGGACTGTTAGGGCCTTTATATCTTCAGATAGTCTTTCTACACCTTCCTCTCTCTCTATTCCTCCTGGAGCCCACATTATCCATATGTTGACGTGCTTAATCATGTCCCATAAACCCAAAAAGGCTCTGTTATTTTTCTTTATTCCTTAATATTTTCCTTCTCAGACTGAATAATCTCAATTGACCTTTATTCATAATAGCTGATTCTTCTGTCAGTGGCATCCCTTGATGGAACCCCTCTAGCTGTATTGCGTCACAGCTTTAGAATTTCTACGTAATTCTTTTTTGAACTTCCTGTCTCTTTACTGATGTTCTTTATTTGGTGACACATATTTCTCATCCTTTATATATGTTTTCCATCAGTTCTTTGCACATATTTATAATAGTTGATTTAAATGTGGGTAAGTTTAACATCTTACTAGATTTCTCGGGGTCAGTTCCTAATGACTGCTTGTGTTTCCCATTGCCTGTGTATGGTTTATATGTTCCTGTTTCATTGGGTATCTTGTAAGTTTTTATTGATTAACTGGACATTTAGAATAATGTTAAGTATCACCTCCAGAAATCGATTCTCTCTCCTACTAGGGTTTGCTGTCATTGTTATTTGTTTTGTAATTATTATTGTTCAGTCATTTGGGGGCTATTTCTTTAAAGTGTGTATTATTTGTCATGTGTGGCAATTGATGTGTGCTCAATTATCCTGCTGTTCTGCTGCTAAGTCGCTTCAGTCGTGTCCGACTCTGTGCGACCCCATAGACGGCAGCCCACCAGGGTCCCCCGTCCCTGGGATTCTCCAGGCAAGAATTCTGGAGTAGGTTGCCATTTCCTCCTCCAATGCATGAAAGTGAAGTCGCTCAGTCGTGTCCGACTTGTAGCGACCGCATGGACTGCAGCCCACCAGGCTCCTCCGTCCATGGGATTTTCCAGGCAAGAGTACTGGAGTGGGGTGCCATTGCCTTCTCCAGCTCAGTTATCCTACTTGTAAGCTAACAAATAGACAGAGGTTTTCTTAAATGCCTTGAACCAGTGAGACTCCCAGCCCTTGCTGAGAGGCTCTGTTGGGCATGTCTTTAATCCTTTGGCAAGCAAAGCTCTAAGTTTTACTTCTGACGGGTATTACTACCTCAGGCAATCATTATGTTAAACAATTGCTGCTGATTCTTTTTAGTAAATAGTTGGGTTAAGTAATGGTTTGGGCTGTTGACAAAGAGTGAGTTCTGAGTTGGGTCAAATAAAAAGCCCTGAGCCTGGACTTTTCCACATGCTGCAAGCAAGTCAAATAGTGACAGTTCTCTGGGGTTTTCTTAGGAAGCTCCAAACTATTGTGGCTCTTCCAGTGGCTGCTAGATTAATCAGTTTCACGTTTACTATTCTTGTGAGACTATTGCTTTTCAAAGCTCCCATGGATCTGGGGACAGAGTAATGGGATTATGGCAAGTTAAAGGACTGCAAAGCTCACTGTTTTTACTAAAATTTGCTTGTTTTTCTTGAATAAACGTATCATGGATTTTGCAAGGTTTTAATTCATTTGCAGAGTTTATATACCAGAGAGGGTTTTCAGAAGTCTTTACTCAGCCATTCGGACATCAAGGCCCTCTGCTTCACTTTTAGTGCTGCTGCTGCTGCTAAGTTGCTTCAATCGTGTCAGACTCTGTGCGACCCCATAGATGGCAGCCCAGCAGGCTCCCCCATCCCTGGGATTCTCCAGGCAAGAACACTGGAGTGGGTTGCCATTTCCTTCTCCAATGCATGAAAGTGAAAAGTGAAAGTGAAGTCGCTCAGTTGTGTCCGACTCTTAGCGACCCCATGGACTGCAGCCTACCAGGCTCCTCCATCCATGGGAGTTTCCAGGCCAGAGTGCTGGAGTGGGGTGCCATTGCCTTCTCTGTCACTTTTAGTGATCAATGCATAAGTAACTCCCATTTGTATAGTATGCTAGTTTTTACAAAGGGCTGTCACATATTATCTCTTTTTCTTTTTAAATTTTGTTTTTTGAAATATTTTAAACAGAAAAGTAGGGAAAACAATACATGGAGTATCCTTGTACCCACATCCAGATTTAACAGATGAAATACTTTTTGCCAAATTTGCATCATTTTTCTGTTTTTAAAGAAAGAAATATGTTTATTATCTTTCCTTCTTACCAAAGAGGTTACTCCTGTTTTGAAGTTGACATGTATTAACACTAACCATATTTGCAAATTTTTGAACATGAATGCATAAAAATATCTATATTTTGTTTTGTGGATTCTTTAAATGGTAAATTACTTTCATGTATTTCTTTTTGAAACTAGCTTTTCTTTATCATCTTGACATTTATCTATGCTGATGGATGTAAATCTACAGTTTAACAAAATAGTGCTTGATTAAATTATCAAATATACTCTATTTATTCAGTCTTGCTTCCCAAGTGCTGCTAGTGGTAAAGAACCTGCTTGTCAATGTAGGAAACTTAAGAGACATGGGTTTAATCCCTGGGTCATAAAGATCCCCTGAAGGAGGGCATGGCAACCCATTCCAGTATTCTTGCCTGGAGAATCCATGGACAGAGGAGCCTGGTGGGCTGCAGTCCATGGGGTCGCAGAGTTGCACATGACTGAAATGCCTTAGCACGCATGCATGCATACAAATGACAGCTGAGAATAGTAGTTGTGAGTGTGAGCTCTGAAGCCAAAAATCCTCATCTTTAATCCTTATTGAGTTACTTTTATTTATAATTTGGGAGGGATTATTTAACTCAGTGTCTTGATTTACTTATGGGGTTATAACAATAGTGCCTACCATATAAAGTAAATTTGAAGATTGCATTAACATAACACAAATAAAAAACTTAAAATACTTCTTGGGAAATAGTAATAAGACTTTGGCAAGAATTAGTTCTTGTTACAAGCAATGCTACAGAAAACACCTTCATATCTATCTTGTGAAATCTCTGAATGATAAAACATGCAGTATCCGGCTTAGAGTGGTGCCCAGGCGCAGTTCCACTGCCTTTTCTCACATTCTAATCATATACTGATGGAATCAGACAACCAGTCTGGGTCAAGATATTTGCCATGTATGTACTCAACAAAATTCAGGGGCCAGAATGCACATTCACTGAAACCTTCTGCAAGTTGATAAGAAAAAAAATATTTCCATTAGAAAAACATAGGAAAATAAGTGTGAATAGAAAATTCACTGAAAAAGAAACTCCCATGACCAGTGGTGTCACAGAGGCTAACTGACTAACTGGTAGTTAGAAACCTTATAGGTGATCTAAAGTAGCTTTAATACAGATCTCCCAAATCCTCACCCAGACTTTCTCTACTACTCCACTTTCCTTCCAATTAATCCTGCAGTTACTGAGTCTCTGCTTCCCTAAGCTCTGTGTAACAGCAGTGTGTTTCTCCTGCTTTTGGAGTGTCCTTTTATTTAAACAAAAATATTTTTCTAGGAAGATTTTTCTGAGCCGAAATGAGCGAGAGCAACTAGTAACACATGGTGTGTTATCCACTGATGTGTGTGTGTGTTTTAAAAAAATTCTGTGTAGTTGTTTCTACAAATGTATGAATGTAACAGGTGTCCAGGCACACATGTGTCTTTCAGAGCTGCTGCTGGTAAAAGACTTGATGGAAGCGATCTCCTTTCAGAATAACAACAGGGCTAGCACAGCTATTCGTTGCAGTTCACATTTACAGAAATGAAACAGAAATTTGGCAACCTGACTTGGAGCTACCAGAGGTTGGTATGCTTGTGGGCTTCTAAGATACACGAGAGAAAAACATTTCCTATCCAGTCTTTGACGTTCCATGTTCCAAAAGATTTTTATTTTAACCCCAGTCTTAATTGCCCTTCAGTATCAAAATTAATTGTGTTTTCCGCTAAAAGGCCAGTGCAGCTTAAGGTTACCCCTGGGTCTCTGCAGCCAATGCATCTTCTGTAAGTGGCTTGATTGCCGTCTGCAGAGAGGAGTGCTGGGAAAGATGTGCTTGACCGAGGCTATACATTACAGTCCAATTAGTGTGAAGATCACTACATGAGTCTTTAACTTTATCTAGTAACTGTCGGAATCTCTAATGGAGACCATAGAGTGAGCGAAGGGGCGTTTAGAATCTACTCTCTCCACCAGGCAGAAGGAGAATGGCTTTGGCTGTGTACCAAGGGATTGCCAGGCCCACTTGTCTCAATTTTTCTGTCCCCTAAATGTCTCTCTTACTCCTACCATCTAAATTAAGAATTAAGAACAAAAGCCAGATCCTTCAAAGTCTGTGTGAATATGGGCAGTACCAAGTGTAGCAGTGGTTCTTAGCAAGGACACTGGAGTCGTGGGCCTTAGTGAGAATTTCAGATTATTTGAGTTGGTTATTATAATCCTCCAAGTCTCAGACCCATTAGTCAATAATGAAAATGAGAATTGCATCCCTTTCCTGATTATTAGAATAATTATGTAGTACCTGGATTTAAAGAATCCTGAGTCCTAAGCAATGTGTACAAATTTGCTCTTATTACACTGTTCAGTTTAGTTCAGTTCAATCACTCAGTCATGTCTGACTCTTTGCGACCCCATGAATCGCAGCACACCAGGACTCCCTGTCCATCACCAACTCCCGGAGTTTACCCAAACTCACGTCCATCGAGTCGGTGATGGAATCCAGCCATCTCATCCTCTGTCGTCCCCTTCTCCTCCTGCCCCCAATCCCTCCCAGCATCAGGGTCTTTTCCAATGAGTCAACTCTTCGCATGAGGTGGCCAAAGTACTGGAGTTTCAGCTTCAGCATCAGTCCTTCCAAAGAACACCCAGGGCTGATTTCCTTTAGGGTGGACTGGTTGGATCTCCTTGCAGTCCAAGGGACTCTCAAGAGTCTTCTCCAAACCACAGTTCAAAAGCATTAATTCTTCGGTGCTCAGCTTTCTTCACAGTCCAAATCTCACATCCATACATGACTACTGGAAAAACCATAGCCTTGACTAAACTTTGTTGGCAAAGTAATGTCTCTGCTTTTCAATATGCTATCTAGGTTGCTCATAACTTTCCTTCCAAGGAGTAAGCGTCTTTTAATTTTGTGGCTGCAATCACCATCTGCAGTGATTTTGGAGCCCAGAAAAATAAAGTCTGACACTGTTTCCACTGTTTCCCCATCTATTTCCTTTAAAGTGATGGGACCAGATGCCATGATCTTCGTTTTCTGAATGTTGAGCTTTAAGCCAACTTTTTCACTCTCCTCTTTCACTTTCATCAAGAGGCTCTTTAGTTCTTCTTCACTTTCTGCCATAAGAATAGTGTCATCTGCGTATCTGAGGTTATTGATATTTCTCCCGGCAATCTTGATTCCAGCTTGTGCTTTTTCCAGCCCAGTGTTTCTCATGATGTACTCTGCATATAAGTTAAATAAGGAGGGTGACAATATCCAGCCTTGACGTACTCCTTTTCCTATTTGGAACCAGTCTGTTGTTCCATGTCCAGTTCTAATTGTTGCTTCCTGACCTGCATATAGGTTTCTCAAGAGGCAGGTCAGGCAGTCTGGTATTCTCATCTCTTTCAGAATTTTCCACAGTTTACTGTGATCCACACACCCACTGTTACTGAACATTAAAGGGAAATAGAGTTCTAAGTGTGTCCCAAAGGACATTCAAGGTAACTGATCATGTTATTTATTGTTCAGCCTTCTAATGCCATTTTTTAATCATTTTTTTGTTTTCTTTTTGCTGCTCTGATTCCTCTGTAGTCATTGAGCATTTTCTAGGCCCACTTGAGCTCAACTCTCTCTTTGTGATAAAGGTTTAGGTATAGGAATTCTCTGACTTCCGTCATGAAAAGACTGGCTTGTCCAACCCTTCTCTTGTGAGTGCTGCTTATCAATACTGCCCTCTATCCGTGGTTCCTTATGTCTCCTTTTCTTAAAGGTTTACCCCTGGCCTCTCCACACCTCTTTCTCATGAATCCTCTCTGAGATTTTCAAACCCCAGGTTGGATACGTATCAGGTTCTGTTGCAGGAAAGAGAATGGGGTGGGAGAAGATGGTCATGTCCCAGGTCTCAGGTGAGTCCCTGGGGTGGCTGTCAAATGTGGGTTCTTGGCTTCATATAGAAAAGAACTCAAGTGCAAGCCATAGGGAAGTGAAAGAACATTTATTCAGGGAGACACGACTCCATAGACTGAACATGGACCATCTCAGAAGGCAAGAGAAGCACCAGGGTACGGGACAGTCAGTTTTTATACATGCTGTGTGCCTGCTGTCACTTCAGTCATGTTCGATTCTTTGCGACCCTGTGGACTATAGACCACCAGGCTCCTCTGTCCATAGGGTTCTCCAGGCAAGAATACTGGAGTAGATTGCCATTCCTTTCTCCAGGGAATTTTCCTGATCTAGGATCGAACCATATTTTTTATGTCTCTTGAATTGGCAATCAGATTCTTTCCTACTAGTGCCATGTGGGAAGCCGCTTTTTATAGGGGTGGGTAAGTTCATAAGTTAATGAGTGGCAGGAGCTTTTGGGGAAGGAGTAGGGATATCCAGGCATTGGGTCACAACCCACTTTTTGACCTTTATGGCCTTGGAACTGTCACAGCGCCTATGGGTGCGTCATTTAACTTGCTGATGTGCTACCATGGGAGTCTGCTCCTCTGCCATCTTGGACCTATTTGGCTGTAATCAGATTATGGTGCGTCCTCAGGCTATGTCATCATTTTAAGGATTGTGCCCTGCTCCCTTCTTGTCTCAGTTCTACTGAGAACAGACGGAGAATGTCTGCTACCTCACACCAGAAGACTCAGTAATTTCCTTTCTTGATCTCTCTTCCTTTAAGAACAGTCTTCCCTTCTCTGACACCCGCAAGGTCAAAGGTGTCAGAGCACCAAACTCCACATCATGAATTTCAGGATAGCACACACTCTTAGCTCTCTGTCTACAGCGCAGACATATACCTATGTTCCTGTGCTGAGAAGACTACTCACTGGACCGCCACATTTGGACTTCCTAGCAAACTATTGGAATAGTGTCTAAAAAGAATTAATATTATGCTGACCAAAAACCAGTTGTATCTGTTCAAAATGGTTTGATCCCTGGCTTGGGAAGATTCCCTGGAGAAGGAAATGGCAACCCACTCCAGTATTCTTGTTGGGAAAATACCATGCACAGAGGAGCCTCGTGGGCTACAGGGGTCTCAAAGAGTCAACATGACTGAGCGACTAGTATTTTCACTTATTATTGCACTTATATTATTTAATTAATGAATATATAAATGGATTAAATATGTGTGAGTTGTTGCTACCATAAACATTAAATTGATAGTTTGGGAGAGATAAGATGAAAGAAAATTACTATCTTGGTCATTGTCTTCAGGTTGCTATGACAAAAATCCCACAGACTGGGGGCCTTAAACAGCAAACATTTGTTCCTCATAGTTCTGGAGGCTAGAAAATCCAAGATCAAGATACTGGACAATTTGGTTCCTGTAAGAACTCTCTTCCTTGTTTGCAAATGGTTGCTTCTTGTAATCCTCTCACAGGATGGAGAAAGAGAGCTCTGTTCTCTTTCTCTTCTTATCAGGACACGAATCCCATTATGAGGGCTTCTACCTAATTACCTTCCAATGACTTCAGCTTCTAATATCCCGGTCCTGGGGTTTAGGGCTTCAATATGTAAACTAGAAGGGTTATAAACACACAGTTCATAACAATAATAAAAAATATTTTTTGAGAATTCAGTATAGGTGATAAAACCAATGTATCATCCTTCTGTTTCTGCCTGTTGCCAAGGTGACCAAAATTTGAAAGTTGAGAGAAATGTTGCCAAGTGTATGTTGACAAAAAAAGAAAGTTTCTTCCAAATCATTTTATTTAAATGGTGCCTAGAGGCAATGAGGGCAAATAACAAAGACCAATAGAATATAATAGAGTAAAAAGTGATCTCAATGATTTTGTATTTAGAAATAGAAATATTTAACCATACAAATGCCTAAAGCTGAAAGTACATTAATATTTATTGTAATTTTTTTAAAATACCAAAACAAATTTAAATGCCCAGCTCAGGAGGACTAGTAAATCTGATGATGGTGCATGTTTATAATCTAATGCTCACCAGCTGATAAAATAGTAGAAAATCGCTATTTCCTATTTCTTGCAATTGCCACGAAATTATGCTAATTTATAAGCTGAGTGTGCCTTTCTCTGGGAGTGTGTGTCTGTGTGTGTTTCTAGAAAGTCATAGGCAAAATGTTCACAGTCATCACTTCTAGATATTTAGATATTTTGTGACTCCCAAAGGAAGTTATTTTTTTCCTATGGATATTTTCTATTTTCTATATTGATCCTATAATCCATAACTGCAAAAGGAGTTTTGCAGCTATGCTTTATTTCTTATTGGTGTATGTTTTCTTTTTCTTGGCATTCTTAGGAAAAATCTAGAACTTGAGCCAAGGTACGGTTGCATAATTGCTGTCTCCAGGCCCTGACAGAAGAGTCTCCTCCCACATTGCTGTCAGTAAATCAAACTCTTCACAAATGATCATGTATTAAATAAAAGCTGCTTTTTAAAAAATAGCAACAACTTACAATATAAAAGAAAAGATGGGTTTCAGGCAGATTTTTTATTTTGTTTTTCAGGTAATTTCCAGGCTTTCCTGTGAATTTTCCTGCACCTAAAAGCCTAGCTCAATTTCAAGTGCCCCAACTCTACCCTGTACACCCCACCCCAAGGGAACACAGCCAGCTGGATCTCAGTGGTCAGGACTGACTGGCTTCCCGGGGAACCCTGATCCTCGCCTGCAGACCACAGGACACCACTCTATGCTGCCCAGAAATGCGGGGAATGTAAATGACAGTCTGACCCAGACAGGTGCTCTGCCTCTAGGGGCTCCGCACCTTCTCATTAGTTTCTAGAATAGTCTGCGGAAAGTCCCCTTGTCCTCTGCCCCGGCTCGGGTATGCCATCTGCCCTCGGCCCAGACTTGGTGGCCCCAACCAGACTTAGATGCATTAATACCACGTGCTGTTAATGGCTGGTGTCTAAAGGGCGCACGGCTCATCTCTCCCCGGCCCTGCTTTGTTACCTCTGACAACCACTCGAGGCTGGAGGAGACCTGTGTCACTTCCACTCAGCGCCAGCCCAGCAACTAAGTACGTTCTCACAGGGGACATCAATCTCAGATGCCAAAGCCTGGAGATTTGCATTGCAAATAGCCGACTGTGGTGACATTTCACCACTGGGAGCAGAACCGGAGGCATCCTCCCCCGGCTGGAGCTATAGAAGGAGAAGCCCACTTTGTAGTCAAATGAAGTGAGGAAAAAAGGCAAGAAGGAGTGGGAAGAAACTGGACCTTTTGCCTCTTTTTTTTTAATCGAAGTGCTGTTCATTTACAACTTGTGTTAGTTTCAGGTGTATAGCAAAGGAATTTAGAGATACAGAGATAGATATATTTTCTCAGATATTTTTCCCTTATAGTTATTACAAAATATTGAGTATAGTTCCCTGTGCTATAGGGTAGACCTTTGTTGATTATCTATCTTATATATAGTAATGTGCATATGTTAATTGCAAGCTCCTAAATAATCCCTCCTCCCAGCTTTCCCCTTTGGTAACCATATAGAATCTAAAAAAAGAAATAAAAATTAAAATGATACCCATTAACTTAGATACACAACAGAAATGGACCACTTGCCTGTTTTTTTTCAATTTAAGGATAGTTTTTTCCCTTATAGGTTCTTTTCCCTTATACATTACTACACAATATTAAGAACAGTTCTCTCTGCTATACAGCAGGTCTTTGTTGATTATCTGTTTTCTATATAGTAATGTATATATATTAATACCAAACTTCTAATTTATCTCTCCTCTCACCTTTCCCCTTTAGTAACCATATATATATATATATTTATATTAATATTATATTAGTATTAGTTGCTCAATCTTTGCAACCCCATGAGGACAGTAGCCCACCAGGCTCCTCTGTCCATAGAATTGTCCAGGCAAGAGTACTGTAGTGAGTTGTCATTCTCTTCCACAGGGGATCTTCCCAACCCAGGGATCAAAGCCAGGTCTCCTGCACAGCATGCAAATTCTTTACCTTCTGAGCCACCAAGAAGCCTTTTGGTAATCATATGGAATCTTAAAAATAAAAAAGAAAGAAAGAAATGAACTTATATACAAAACGGAAATGGAACACTTGCCTTTTTAAAATATTGGGGTCATTGTTCTTTTCAAATCATGAGCTGTTTCCTCCAGGACTATGATGAGCCCTAAGCATCTCATTTGCCACCCATTCCTGACGTTTCATGCCCTATGTCTGGCCTGTGAATGGTCTTCCTGACCCATGTCTTCTGTAAGGTTATTTTTTGGTTGATTTTCTTCAGTTTCATGTGTCATTCTGATCTTTTACTACTTTGATTCTCTAGCATTTTTTGAGCTTTAATAAGGACTCATCTTTGAGAATTAAATAGGTTATTGTATCTTTGCACTTGATGCAAAGGGCTTTGCACTTGATGCATCTTAGCCATTATTGTATTGTTATTTTGTTAGGATAGATACTCTTCTGGAGTATTGTATTAAAATAAATAAATAAACAAAACTCCTTTTGACATCAGAAAAATCTGGGCACTGATATTGGCTCTACTGCTTTCTAATTTTCTGACTTTAGACCAATTACTAAGCTTTTTCCAACAGGACCTCACAGACAAAAAATGGGGATAATAATGTCGCTTATCATCTAATGCTGTAAGAATTAAATGGGATAATGATTCTGAGCATACAGGCTTAGCCCAATGACTTGCAAATGGTAAGGCCTGATTAAGAATTTGATATTGTTATTTAATTATTTTAATATTAATTATTTAACCTCCAGTATTTTGGTCATCTGATGCCAACAGTCAACTCATTGGAAAAGTCCCTGATGCTGGGAAAGATTGAAGGCAGAAGGAGAAGAAGGCATCAGAGGATGAGATGGCTGGATAGCATCACTGACGCAATGAACATGAATTTGGGCAAACTTCAGGAGATGGTAAGGGACACGGAGGCCTGGCATGCGGCAGTCCATGAGGTCACAGAATCAGACATGACTGGGAACTGAACAACAACATTTAATCATACGCTGAGCTGCTAGATAGAGTCATAGTTGTGGATTTGGGGTAAGATGGGTCTGGTTTAGGTTGAAGGCAGGAGGAGAAGGGGTTGACAGAGAATGAAATGGTTGGATGGCATCACCTACTCAGTGGATATGAGTTTGGTTAAATTCCGGGAGATCATAAAAGACAGGGAACCCTGGCGTCCTGCAGTCCATGGGGTGGCAAAGAGTTAGACATGATTGAGCAACTGAACTGACTCGGGCCTGGTTTGGATCCAGACCTGCCACTAAGTTGTTTATCTCTGAGCAATTTATTTATACCTTCAGAGGCTAATTTTTTCATCTGTAAAATACAGATATTAAATCATACTTAATACTTGTTTTGAATATTAAGTGAGTTATATGAGTTTAGCAACTGGTAACATTTATTATTCATTCTTATGCAAACAGTTTAAACTGTTCTATAGTTTGGTGTACTGCAGTCCATGGGATCACAAAGAGTCGTACATGACTGACTGAGTGACTGAACAACAACACAGTTTGGGTACCAACTATATTTTACGCTTTTTTTTTTTTTTTTCTTATTAGAGCTCTTTTCCTATTATATAGTGTTTCTAGCACTGTAGTCCAGGAACCTATCAGGGTCCCTGACATCCTTCTAGGGACTTCTGAGTCTAGTACTATTTTCATAAGAAGGCTAAACCATGATTTGCCTTTTTCACTCTCCTTCCTCAAAACTGTACAGTGGCATTTTCCAGAGACTACGGGATGTGGGATGACATCACCACTCTGATGGTAACCTGTGATGTGTTTCTAATCGCTCCTTTAAAATAAATTTTGTGAATACATATTTTAAGCTTATTCCCCCTTCTAATTCCTAATGTAGGGAATATTGACAGATTATAATCTATACAAACAAAATCTGTTGGATGCAACTCTCCTTAATAATTTTTAAGAATGTCAAGGTGTCTTGAAACTAAATCTTTGAAAATCCCTGTCATATTAAACTGTAATTCATTTATATACACTCATCTCCCCCAGTGGACCAGGAGATCCTTAAAGGCAAGTGCTGTATTAAACTTAATGTTTCTGCTTCCTAGCTCGGCACCTGTACGCAGTAAAGTTTCACCAGTTCTGTGTTGGATAACATGTGAAATATTATTTACACTTGGCATTACATCTCCCCATTCCAAATATAATCTCATTAATTTGCACATTTCTCATATACTTTGCTTTCCTCTGCTGCGGCCACAAGTCATTTTCCGTGCGCATTAGCTGTGGGTAGTCTGTCATACCGAGTGAAGTCAGAAAGAGAAAAGCAAATATCATATTTTAACACATATATTTGGAATCTAGAAAAATAGTACAGATGAACCTGTTTGCAGAGCAAGAATAGAAACGCAGATGCAGAGAGTGGATGTGTGGACACACAGGAAGGAGAGGGTAGGATGAATTGGGAAATTTGGATTGATATTTGTATACACTGCCATGAGTAACACAGACAGCTAGTGGGCAGCTGCTGTATAGCCCTAGTAGGGAGCTCAGCTTGGTGCTCTGTGCTGACCCAGAGGGGTGGGCTGAGCGGGAGAGGAATGCATGCATACATATAGCTGGCTCACCTCACTGTACAGCAGAAACTAACACACCATCGTAAGGTGTTATACGCCAGTAGAGAAACTCTGTATTACAACAGGGCCCCTACTCTATATTTCAGGTGAGGATGCACAGCAACACCTTCTGTTGTGCAACCCTCAGACCTCCCAGGTCCTGGATTCTTTCTTGGTAGGAGATGTAGTCTTGCTACTTCTAAACCTAACAGCATCTCAAACAGTGGGCTCTGACAGCTTTGTCTCCTCAGCATCATTAGTTTCTGCAGCATCATTGTGATATTCCCAAAATGCTTCTGGAAGAATGAGGGCTCAGTCCTTCCGTATTTCTCCAGCATTTTTTTCCTGATACGTTTCATCCTCCCTAACGCATAGTGGGCTTAGCTATGAATACTTCTGCTGCTTCTGTATTTTTACCCAGACCATCTCTTCCTCCTCATATGTCCTGTCCTGTGTCTCCGCCTACCAAATCTACCTGTTCTTTGGGGTCTTCATTAACTGTCACATTTCCATAAAGTAAGAATGAATCACTCTTCCTCAGGGTTTCACAGTACTGACCACAGTTTATTTGATAAAATCTATTTGTAGTTCAGTTCAGTTGCTCAGTCGTGTCTGACTCTTTGTGACCCCATGGACTGCAGCACCCCAGGCTTCCCTGTCCATCACCACCTCCTGGAGTTTGCTCAAATTCATGTCCATCAGGTCGGTGATGCCATCCAACCATCCCATCCTTTGTCATCCCCTTCTCCTCCGCCTTCAATCTTTCCCAGCATCAGGGGCTTTTCCAGTGAGTCAGTTCTTCACATCAGGTGGCCAAAGTATTGGAGTTTCAGCTTTAGCATCAGTCCTTCTAATGAATATTCAGGACTGATTGCCTTTAGGATTGACTGGTTTGATCTTCTTGCAGCCCAATATGTCTATTTTTTCCCATCTCTTGCAAGCTCCTTAAGGGAAGAAATTGTTCCTCATTCATTGCTATGGAACACTGTATTTGGCTTTTAACATTAAAGAATTCACAAAAAAGTGCTTGAATATCTTTCATCTGAAGCCTGATCAAACACCCCTAGGTATTTTTTCTATATTAGTAGAACTATCCCTTTGAAAAATCACAGGAAAAAAAAAATTCTTATTGCACATATGTTCTATGAAAACAGATCCCATACTATGAAACATTTCCAATAAGAAGAAAAAAGGCCACTTTTATCCATATGTGTTTGACAATGCGCACTTCACTGTTACCGGTGGAAGTCTGAAAATTCAGTGAATAAATAAACGTGCATTGGTTTCAGTCAAATGCAAAGTGCGAAGTTCTGTGCTAGGTTGAAGGTAGCACAAAGCTAGAGCCTTCATCTGCTCGGCCCAGAGAACGCGGTTTCGATAGAGCACAGATGTGAGCTACCGAGTTAGGATGACTGTCTCATGAGAAAGATGTTGAGAAAAAGGAAGGAGGATGTTGGGGCCAAGGCTGAATCATGGAGGGTGTCAGGCATCATCTAAGAGGGTTTTGTTTCTATGTGAAGCTCTATAAAATAATGTGACACACCATGATGGAAATTTCATGACTCACAAGGGAATGAATTGCAGGCTCACAAACCAGGGGTCACCCATATTTCCCCTCCAACCACAGAGCTGATCTAAAGACGCTCAGCCTGAGAAAGACCCTATTTTGCAGGCTCAAGGCTGCTTAGGCAAACTGTATGTGAGTGTATCATCCCCACCTCTGACCTTTTCCCCAATTAATAGCCCAATTTAATATGGATGTTTTTCTGGAGCATAGCACGACCCTTCAGGGCTGCAAAATTAGGCAGGAAATACCCTACGGGCAGGCCTGTCAGGCATGATTTCCAGACTCTGCAAGAGAATACCCAATGCTCTCATTTCTCAGGGAAATAGAGGATTTCTCCCTCAGCTCAAAGTTAGCTCTTTATCTTCAAGGAACTATAAACAAATACAGTTTTGGCAATCACCACTGGGAAAGATAATGCTGATGGAGTTATCGAAAATTCCACTTTTACTCAGCCTCTTTGCCTGCCCCCCACCCCGACCCAAGATTTCACAGCTGTTTCATGTTCCCTTGCATTCTTCAGTTCCACTACGTTTTCTTCGGCTTTAAATGGGCAAAACAGAGACTATGCTTTCTTTGGAGCATGACTTTTTGTCTCTAAAGGAGAAACTCTGTTTTAAGCTTTCAGACTCTTGGCTCCCAATTTTGCTGGTTGTTCTCCATTTAAAGCAGCAACAGTCTCCCCAGGGCAGTTGAGTAAATGAGGTTACACTCTCTACAATTAATGAAACACATTAATATCATTATATTTTCTCCACTTTTCTTTTCCCAAACTTTTAAATAAGTTTTCCAGGCATCTCTGCTTTATGATGCAAAGCCAGAAGAACGATATTGTATAAAAAGGGACATAAAAGAGCACTATTTTATACTAAAGGGGGGAAAAAAAAAACATTTTACAGCATTTTTAGTCCTCTCTGCCCTTTCTTGATGAATTGTGTTGACCCAAGACTAAATTGGCTTAGTAGACTTTTCCTAATGACACAGCATGCTAATCTGCTTTTATATTAAACATTTAATTTAATATAATATATTTTCTTGACGCTATATCTGGATTTATTCTGGAAAATATTTTCCTCATTTTTCAGTAAGGGGAGACTCCAATTTTGGTAGTATCAGAAAACAACAGCCAAAATTAAAAAAAAAGGACTAGTACAATCAATGAAAACATTCTAATACTGATACCAATTCATGTGCAATTTAAATTATGCACATGCATACAAATTAAAAGGGTTTACCTGGTGGCTCAGGGCTTCCCTGATAGCTCAGTTGGTAAAGAATCTGCCTGCAGTGCAGGAGACCCCAGTTCGATTCCTGGGTCAGGAAGATCTGCTAAAGAAGGGATAGGCTACCCACTCCAGTATTCTTGGGCTTCCCTTGTGGCTCAGTCAGTAAAGAATCCACCTGCAATGTGGGAGATCTGGGTTCGATTCCTGGGTTGGGAAGATCCCCTGGAAAAGGGAAGGGTTTCACACCAGTGAAGGACTGGACCCACTCCAGTCCTTCACCAGCTCAGTGGTAAAGAATCTGCCTGCCAATGCAGAAGACGTGGATTTGACTCCTCGGTTGGGAAGATCCCCTGGAGAAGAAAATGGCAACCCATTCTAGTATTCTTGACAGGGAAATCCCATGAACAGAAGAGCTTGGTGGGCTACAGTCTATGGGGTTGCAAAGAGTCCAACATGACTTAGAGATTAAACAAGAACAGTGACTTACAAATTAAGTAAATACATGTACATGTTAATTCTATAACATTATCAATGGATAAGCAGATTACTGATACAGGGGACTCTAGATAGCCAGAATGGGTATTCCAGGAACCACCCCCACTCCCACTCTACTCAAGACCCTTATATAAAATGTCGTAGAACTTGCATATAACCTAGGTACATCCTCTCATATACTTTAAGTCATCTTTAGATTACTCATAATACCTAATACAATATAAATGCTGACTCTTAGCGACCCCATGGACTGTAGCCTACTAGGCTCCTCTGTCCATGGGATTTTCCAGGCAAGAGTACTGGAGTGGGTTGCCATTGCCTTCTCCAAATGCTATGTTAAACACTATAAATACAATGTAAATGCTAGTATCAGTATTTACATAGTTGCTGACATATAGCAAATTGAAGTTTTGCTCTTTAGAACTTCCTAGATTTGGGGGGAATATTTTAGATTCAAGGTTGGTTGAATCCACCATCCAATCCAAGTTTGCAGAACCCAAGGATACAGTGGGCTGATTGGAGTTATTAACCCAGTTATTACTTATTCATATTTTAAAAAATTTTTACTGAAAGCATCTCATATTTTAAATCAGAAAATACAAATATATTGATTAAAAATTTTAAATGCATATAATTTGAAACTATGTATACATGGCTTTGATCCCTACACTGATTTCAGACAATTTTAGACATACATAGCCATAAAACTTGTCCTTTGATTACTCTTAAATATTGGAAGAGATTAATTCATACATTCATCAACCATGGTGCTAGATGAATGCACATAATTTGGAATATTCTCGTTAAAGCACACACACGGAAACATACACATGGAAGATATCACTCGATTGTCCCCTCTGCAGATTTACCTTTCTAATTATGCTTCTCTTAAGGCAATATTAAAATTAGCACTCCCTGAGCAAAATCCCACTAATGCTGGGGAAAGTGGCTATGGAGCAAAAATCAGCTCATCGCATTAGCAGTTCAAGCTCTCAGACTCTTTTCTGCACCAGAAGGGTTGAAGCAAGCCCTCTCTTGCCGAAAGTGTTGCAATGATTTATTACCCTGCTAATTCCTCACGTGTTGTGCTGTAATCATTAGACCCTTGGCTGTGAGAGATGATGTCTTTCAGATGGAAAGTCAAGATGATCATGAAAGCACTCATGCTATGTCCCACCACTACAGGATGGTTGGTAATTCTAATGATCCTGGAGGCATTCCAAGCTAGAAAGCCACATGCTACCTCTCTTGAAATTTCAGCTAAAATGCCGCTTTCCTGTTACCAGCCTTATCTATCTGCAATATCGCATACAGCTAGACAGTCATATCACAGTCCAGACATGAATGATTTTAATATCGAGCATAATGATGTCACCAAAACTATCGTTTTGGATTTGAAGTTCAAATAGGCTAGTTTGCTGGTTGTAATTATTGTACTATCATGGGAGTTGAACTAGCTTGGAAATGGATGTCCCAGTAGTTATGTTGAACATGATTTCCCTTGGCATGAGAAAATGTGACAGATAATGTTTTCCTTTTCTCCAGGACTTTAAAACTTTAAAGGACTCTGTCTCATCTGATGGTGAGAGTGGATACTCCCTTCATCAGATAACTGAGCAAGTTGAGAGACAGTTCAAGATCACTCAGTAAGAGAATCTAATTTCTCCCTCTTTATATTAACTCCCATTAAGCTGTGAGCTCCAGGAGGCCTAAGAAAACATCTATGTCCATCATCTAACACTTAGCACCACGTCGATGACATTCACAAAATATTGTGAATTAATGAATAAAAACCAGTTGATATTTAAACTCATATTTTCCACTAAACTAAGGTTTCTCAACTTGGGATATATTCTAGAAATTTGTTTTCTGAGATCTTCAATCTTATACAATAACTTTCTCATTTTTAAATGATTCAAAATCATTTTAAAATGAGAAAACAACATAAGCATATTTTGGATTGTCTGGAAATTAGTTTTCTGCCACTTGGTTTCAATGCTGTAATTTGCCTTTTTTGATGTGTTATACAGAAATGAAGGTCAAATTGCATCTGAGTTTATTATATAAACAAAAATATAATGTTAATTAGGAATGCCATATCAATCTTGGAGGCAGACATTCATTTGATCATGTTTTTATCTAGAACAGCATGTGCCATTCATTTCATTATCAGTAGGTGCAATGATTTAAAATAAAATAAAAAACAATGAAAAAATGTTCAGTTCCCAGTCTTAGTAGCAATTGAACTAGATGTTCATTTAAGACAGTTATCAATTATGCAGTAACACCGACATTATATTCAAGAGAACAAAACTGCCTTACAGATATGCCAAATAATTTATTAGAACTGGTGTTTGAATATTACTTGGGCTTCCCTCATAGCTCAGCTGGTAAAGAATCCACCTGCAATGCAGGAGACCCCGGTTCAATTCTTGGGTTGGGAAGATCCCCTGGAGAAGGTATAGGCTATTTACTCCAGTATTCTTGGGCTTCCCTTTTGGCTCAGTCGGTAAAGAATCCGCCTGCAATGAAGGAGACCTGGGTTCGATCCCTGGGTTGGGAAGATCCCCTGGAGGAGGGCATTGCAACCCACTCCAGTATTCTTGCCTGGAGAATCCCGATGGACAGAGGAGCCTTGTGGGCTACAGTCCATGGTGTTGCAAAGAGTCAGACAAAACTGAGCGACTAAGCCAAAAGCCAGCATATGCAGTTTGAATAAAGTTTGAGTCCCAGTAATTCCCAGAATAGCAAACAGAGCCTTACAACAATTGTTTAATATATTATATATATACATATTGAAGTTGAAATACAAAAATAAGTTTAGTGGTGAACCATATCTGAGGTTACTGGTATCCGGTAGGAACTCCAACTTCTTAACTTTAATAATAATGCTACTCCTTATTACAGAGAAGGCAATGGCACCCCACTCCAGTACTCTTGCCTGGAAAATCCGATGGATGGAGGAGCCTGGTAGGCTGCAGTCCATGGGGTCTCTAAGAGTCGGACACAACTGAGCCACTTCGCTTTCACTTTTCACTTTCATACTTTGGAGAAGGAAATGGAAACCCACTCCAGTGTTCTTGCCTGGAGAATCCCAGGGACAGGGGAGCCTGGTGGGCTGCTGCCTATGGGGTCGCACAGAGTCGGACACAACTGAAGCGACTTAGCAGCAGCAGCAGCAGCACTCCTTATTAACAATAATGGTTCACTGTCTTTGTCTGTCCATCTTACTTCACTAAGCGTAACATCCTACTGGTCCATCTACGTTGGTGAAAATGGAAAAAATGAAATTCATTTTAAAGACTGAGTAATATTCCATTTGTGTGTGTATGTGTGTGTGTGTGTGAGACATCTTTCTTATTCATTCATTTGTTGATGGACACCAGTTGCCTCCATACTTCGGCTACTGTAAATAATGATGCTCTGAACATAGGAGAGAGGCAAGATAGGAGAAGGGGATTAAGAGGCACAAATGACTAGGTATAAAATTAAGATCTAAGGCTGTAATGTACAGCACAGAGAATACAGCTAAATTCTATAATTACTTTAAATGGAGTATAATCTATAAAAATATTGAATTACTATTTGTACAACTAATATTAGTATTGTATAATACTTCAAATATTAAAAAAATAATGGTTTATTAGACTTTCCTGGCTTTATAGTTTTGCATGCATTTATGAATTTGCTGAGAATTATTAGTTGCAAAGAAATTATAATCATGGATATTTTGTACTTTGTTTTATATTTTTATATATTAAGCAACATTATAAAAATGATGACTTGAGTCAATTCAGTGTTGTCTGAGACTTCATTCCATGATGAATTCTCCTTTGTCTATATATGTGTATTTGTATTATATATATGCATCTAAAATTAATTTTTAAAAGGACATTATAAATTAAATACAAGTATATATATATATAATTTTTGAATGAATAATCTCTATATAATTACAAAATCCCCTGGAAGAAGTTATCAACTCATTGCCATTGTTCCAAAAGTATAACTGTGTTTTTGTATGTGCAGATCAATCTCAATGAAAGGGAATTATAGACCTGCAAAAATTAAAAAAAATAAAAATCAAGACATCAAATTAAAATTAAAATGTTGGGGAAAAGCAGCATTACATTTCTTTTCCTTTAAGTCCCAGATTTTTGTTGTTGTTGTTGTTGTTTAACTAGCAATATTTCAAATATATTTAATAGTGTGAGAAGAAATTTATGTTTTATTATTATACTCATAAATGGTATTTTCAGAAATAGACCACCTTTTTTGCTTTTGAAGGGATATTTTGAGAAATTAAACATATATGAAAGTGTTAGTTGCTCAGTTGTGTCCAACTCTTTGCAACCCCATGGACTATAGCCTGCCAGGCTCCTCTGTCCATGGAATTCTCCAGGCAAGAATACTGGCATGGGTAGCCATTCGCTTTTCCAGGGGATTTTGCAGACCCTGGGATTGAACCCAGTTCTTCCCTCACTGCAGGCAGATTCTCTACTGTCTGAGACACAAGGGAAGCCAAACATATATTGAAAACTATAGCGTTTTGGACACATTATTTAAAGTGTTTCAATAAGCAAAAAAAACATGTATTTAAGAGTATTTAAAATGTTTTGGTGAAAAATAGTACATAGTTATTGTGAGAAATTCAAACAGAAAAATATAAAGCAAACATTCTTTTCAAAAGTTTTTGAATCCCACCATTCAGAGAGAGCCATTTTTAATAGTTTAGGGCATCCTTTTAGGCATCTTATTTTTACATCTTACCACATGTACAATATTATACATTCATAGTGTGTATATCTTTATCTTGAAGTCATTTTTAACTAGGTATCATGTACATGCAAAGAGTGATTCAAGCAAGTGAATCAGTTTAACGAGAACTACAGCATCAGTTTGACTGTTGAAGAAAACTCAGTGGAACGCTGACTGGAGACAGTGACTGCAGCCATGAAACTGAAAGGCACTTGCTCCTTGCAGAAAACCTGTGACAGACCTAGACGCTGCCCTACAAAGCAGAGACATCATTTTGCTAACAAATGTCCAGGGAGTCAAAGCTATGATTTCTCCAGTAGTCACGTACACATGTGAGAGTTGGACCATAACGAAGGCTAAACACCAAACAACTGATGCTCTTGAACTGTGGTGCTGCAGAAGACTCTTGAGAGTCCCCTGGACAGCAAGGAGATCAAACCAGTCAATCTTAAAGGAAATCGACTCTGAATATTCATTGGAAGGACTGATGCTGAAGCTGAAGCTCCAATACCCTGGCCATCTGATGTGAAGTGCTGACTCACTGGAAAAGACCCTGAGGCTGGAAAAGACTGAGGGCGGAAGAAGGAGGTGAGAGAGGGTGAGATGGTGGGATGGCATCATCGACTCAATGGACATGAGATTGAGCAAACTCCAAGAGATAATGAAGGACAGGGAAGCCTGGCGTGCTGCAGTCCACGGGGTTGCAAAGAGCCAGATACCACTAAGCAACAGAACAACGACAAAGGTAGAACCCCAGATTATCTGATTGACTAGTGTAATTAAATTTAATAGTAAAGAAATAATTACTATGGATAGAGGAATTAGAAATATGTTTAAACAAAGAATCTTTAACATGAGTTTTTCCCACTGGATCTGACTTACGTTGAGCAATTATTATGTTCTACTTTTAAAAATCTTGAATTTATAATAAAGTAAAAAGGAGAAAGATGTATTTATGTTATCCATCTTAGAAGCTGAAGTGAACTACATTACTTGATAGTATCTCCAAATTAATTAAGAAGTCTGTTAGGGGTATTCTTAATAAAGCCAGCCAATTTTTAATTCAGGTTGACATCACTAAAGATACAAGTGTAATTGCTATTGGTTAAAGTCTGGAGATGATCTGATATCAGTCCTCTGCATATGTTCAAGCACAGCAAAACCTCATTAATTTAGACTTCTTCATTTGAATTTCATGACAATTTGAACAATCTACTCTGTTCTTCATTGCTTAAGAAAAAAGTTTCTAGTAGGGAAAAAAATAATCCCAATAAAGGCTAGAATATAAATTATCTTTTTCTTTATGCTTATTTCTTTTAAATTGTTTTTAATTGTGGTAGAATTCCATAATATAAAATATACTATTTTAACCATATTTATCTGTACAGTTTAGTGGTACTAAGTACATTTATATTATTGTGAACTTTAACCATCATCCATCTCCTGAACATTTTTTTTTAATTTAGCAGTATCCATATGTATACAAATGTAGTAACTATGCATTGAAAAACATATATTCAGCATAAAATCTATTTAGAAATAGTCTATTGTGATTTTCTATTATCTGTCTATCTCTAACATCAATCCATCTGTATGTCTTTCTATCTCATATATCTAAATTTTGCCCTGTTACATCTTCACTAATTTAGAATGGTATCCCCCTGTGTTTTTCATTGTATTTAACTTAATGGGGAAAAAAAAATATATATATATATATATGTGTGTGTGTGTGTGTGCACGTGTGTGTGCATGCTCACTTCTGTCCGACTCCTTGTGACCCCACAAACTGTAGCCTGCCAAACTCCTTTGTCCATGGAATTTTCCAGGTAAGGATACTGGAGTTGGTTGCCATTTTCTACTCCAGGGGATCCTCCCAACCCGGGATCAAACTCACATCTCCTGCATCTCTTGCATTGGCAGGCAGATTCTTTACCACTGAGCCACCAAGGAAACCACGTAGTATCTCATAGTATAGTATCTCATATTACATGTAACAACAGGAAGGTCAATACAATATCTTTAAATCATGGCTTAAAATGTAATTACCTTAAAAAGTGTAAGCTACCAAGTTGTTTATATTAGTGGTTCTCAACTATGGCTGATTTTTACCCTCAGGGTATTTTTCACAAGTTCTATAGACATTTCTAGGTCCTAAAGGACATTGACTCAGAATTCTCACTGGGAGGACTGAGGCTGAAGCTCCAACACTTTGGCCATCTGATATGAAGAGCCAACTCACTGAAAAAGACCCGGATGCTGATAAAGACTGAGGGCAGGAGGAGAAGGGAGTGGCAGAAGATGAGATGGTTGGATGGCATCACCGACTCAATGGACATGAGTTTGAGCCAACTCCGGGAGATAGTGAAGGACAGGGAAGCCTGGTGTGCTGCAGTCCATTGGATGGCAACGAGTGAGACACAACTGAGCGACTGAACAGCAACAACAACAGACATTTCTGTTGTCACAACTGGAAGTGACACTGGTACAGCCCAGGGATGCTGCCAAACATCCTACAGTACACTGGCCAGACCCCCACAGCAGAGAAATAATCACCCTAAAATGTCAATAGTTCCATAGGAACATTATAATTTTAATAATGATTGAATCAGTTATTGATATAATTGGATAAGCTCACTGTCCAAGCTGTCAAATATAAAATAATAAAAATACTATTTGGCAATATTGCGGTCCATTGGAGGATTCCCACCAATAAACATGGCCTGGTTTGGTTCCGTGTTGAATCAAGCACAAAGTTTGGTCAGAATTTCAATATTAGACTGTCTACAAGCAGAAGCTGAAGCAGATCTGTTAGGCAGCACAACCTAGGTGCTTGAGAAAGTAGCCTAAAGGAAGGATTTGAGTGTCAATACTTTAGCTGGGAGGTGCAGTGTATTGCATCCAGGTTGGCAGAGATGAGGAAAAAGACAACTTTAGGCAAGAGGAAATGTGAGTCAATTCAAGTGACGCATGGTGATGCTGACCTTTGTGGATGAGGAGCCACAGTGGGATGCAGTAAGCTACTCATCGGGCCTGTCTGCTTTTTCACGAAATGCTGCAAGGTAAAATCTCAGAGCAGTCCTTAAAATGTGTGAAGGAGGGAAATTTTCTCTTTGTCATTGATCAAAATTCACTCCATAAGTCATAGGGGGAGGTTTAACAGCCAACACATTTCTGATTGGTATCATCTCTTTCCTTCTGAGGCTTTCAGTAATGTCAGACTCCACATCCTGCATTCAAAGTCTGAAGGGGGTGGAAGGGTCTAGGTACCCCAGTGCGTGTCTCTTTGGCTTCTGTGTTGTTGAAGTCAAGGGGTCAGAATGAGTGAGTTGTTAGTGGCATGGTAGAGGCAGCTCAGGGAAAATGAGGAAGCATAAATATCTGTGCCTGATAAAGTAAGTATGGGGGTCATTTGAGCTATTTTCCATGGATTTCTTGTACCTTCCTTCCAGGACCATGGTGGGATTATAGTTCTTGTCTATTGTGTTGGTTGGATGGGGCCATATGTCTCACTGAGACCAGTGAGTTGTGAGAGCAAATTGTTTTTGCTACAGCATCCAGTTACCAGTAAAAGATCCTTGCAGAGTTCCCTCTGGAATGACAACTGCAAGAGTCAGGATGGCAGCTGCTCCAGCAGCCAGGGTCCTTAAGTGACGACAGTAAAGAGTCTCTTCACCTCTCCATCCTGAGGTAAAAATAGCATGTGATAAGCAAAAACTTGTTATTCTTTAAACCATGAATTTTTCAAGGTAATTTGTTACTGCAAAACGGGTTAACCTATTCTGACTGACTCTATTTGCTGTGTAAGTCTCAAGAAGTTGAATAATGGTTAAATTAAGCTGCATGACCATCATACAGGAACAAAGAATAGGGCCTTAAGACATAACAAATGCTTTAAATTTCACTAATCCACATCCATTTCCCAGTTGCAAAACAAAACACAAGACAAGATGGAGCAAAACTCTGTATTCCTTACATAGCAATTCCTCCATAAGAGTATAGATTAGAAATGTAAGAAGATTCCCCAACTAATTTTGCTTTTGAAATAATGCACAAACATTTAGGGGGCTTAATTTTTCTGTATGCAAAATGAGAAACAGTGCTCCAACCATCTTTTTACCACCATGGGGTTACACGTATACACTGGTTTTCTTAAGTTATGTTCATGTAGAGTGAAAGAGAATAATACTTTTGCTGTACCTGTCTTGCTCTAGGGGGAAGATTCCCTGGAGGAGGGCAAGGCAACCCACTGCAGTATTCTTGCCCGCAGAATCCCATGGGCAGAGGAGCCTGCTGGGCTATGGTTCTTAGGATCACAAGGAGTCAGACACGACCAAAGTGACTTAGCATGCATGCATCTTGCTCTAGAAATGGTTACAGACTTTTTCATTTGTGATCTCAGATATTCAGAAATTGTAGCATGATCTTCACTTCATAGAAATACTTAACCTTAAGGAGGTTACAAAAAAAAATTCCTATTTCAGACATCTACTAAGTCTTCAAAGAAACAAGGAGGTTACATTTTTCCACCCTTTAAAAAAAGGGGGAAGGATGCATACTCTATACTCCATTTCTTTTAATCCTAAACTCAGTGGGATAAGAATTAGTAATGCCATTTGGCAATTAAGAAAATCAAGACCCTGTAATCTTTTAAGTTTGCACAAAATCCTGTTTCCGATAAGTAGCACAGCTAGAATTGAACCTTGGGTCTCTCTATTTCCAAAGTCTATTACTATATGTTGTACTCTTGTTACTCAAAGTGTATTCCTTACCACACCACCAATGACACCATCTGAGAGCTTGTTAAAACTGCAGCATCTCAAGCCATGCCTCAGATCTACTGACTTAGGACTGACACTTTTTCAATGGGTCCTGGTTGACTTGTGTGCTTGTTGAAGTCTGAGACCTTTTGCTACACCACATGGCCTTCCCTCAGGCTCATGGAGCCAATGATTCCTTGGTATTAGTTCAGAACCAACTGGAGTGTATATCCCCCAAAGCGATTATTTCCTCTTCTATTGTTAGTTCTGTCAGACTTGGAGAAGCCTGTCCATTTGTCACAGAACTCAAACCCCCAGGTCTAAGATGCCTACTGAAACTTGAAGCAAAATCTAGAATTGGGTTTCAGCCCTGACCATGTTGAATCTGAAATCTCTCAGGGAATGAGGCAAAATTCAGTAGGGTCCTTACAGATCTGCTCCAAGTGATTTTCATTCATGCTTGGAGCTGCCCCAAACCCCCGTGTGTGTGATTTCAAGCCCTTTCTGATGTGGCCCAATGACTTAGTATATTCTTGGTATTCCAAATCTCACTAATGATAACTGTCAATAAGTGGTAAAATGGTATGATAATTTAATGCTTGTGGCTGTGAGTATCAGCCTCCATACAGTCATTTTAAAAATACCTTCGATGTGTAGACACTGCTAGACACTGGGGCTAAAAAAAGTCAAGACACAGCCTTTCTCATCAAGAAGTTCAGAATGGTTTTAGAGATATTGCCTGATAAAAACAAACAAGTAGGCTCATGGGACAAAAAAAGGATAGTAAATGATGTACATTGATAATAAGGCCATTCTCAGTGAGAATGCTCATGATAATTACCATCTAATATGTATCTCATGGAGATGCGTCTCATGGCAGGAGGAGACAGGGATGAAAGAGGATGAAATGGTTGGATGGCATCACCAACTTGATGGACATGAGTTTGAGCAAGCTCCGGGAGCTGGTGATGGACAGGGAGGCCTGGTGTGCTGTAGTCCATGGGGTTGCAAAGAGTCAGACATGACTGAGCGACTGAGCTGAACTCTGAACATGCTTCTCAGGCAGATGAATTATGCTGCATGTTTTAATGGCTCTAGTCCACCAAGTCTCTGGTGTTTGTAGACATTCTTTCTATGGGAGCACATTTTAAAATGTTGTATGTGTACTTTCATACAGCAGGACATCTTATCTTTATGGGATTCCTCAGACTAAACTTCCTTGGGAAAACTAGTAGAAAGAACCCAGAGGTGCCTAACTGTGTTGAATGTTGGGAAGATTTATTTTAACATGCCTCGCCTATTGCAGCCTATGTATGTACATAAAAAACCTACTGAGATATCTGGGAAAATTACAAGTTTTGTGTATTAAAATATTCCTTTTCTTCTGGATAAGTGAAGTTTTATATGTGTGTGTCTATGTGTGTGGGTGTATGTGTGAAAGTGTTAGTCACTCAGTCATGTCTGACTCTTTGTGACCCCATGGCCTGTAACCCGCCAGGTTTCTGAGTCCATGGGATTCCCCAGGCAAGAATACTGGAGAACATAGTCACAGTTATTCCTTTCTCTAGAGACCTTCCAAACCCAAGGATTGAACCTGAGTCTTCTGCATTGCAGGCACATCCTTTACCATCTGAACCACTAGGGTAAACCTTTTATGTGTCTATGGCTCTAGGCAGTGCTAATAGCAAAGAACCTACCGGACAGTGCTGCAGAGGAAAGAGACATGGGTTCAGTTCCTGGGCGGGGAAGATCCCCTGGAGGAGGAAATGGCAACCCACTCCAGTATTCTTGCCTGGAGAATCCCATGGACAGAGGAGCCTGATTATATATATATATATATATATATATATATATATATATATATATATATATATATCTCAGAACTGTGTCAGAAATAATAGAACAATTTCTGATCTTCAGATAAAGCTTCTATGGAGCTGTTTCATGACTAGGGTAAACTGGGAATATTTAAGTATTTTACAAGGTTTATTTCAAGACTGAAACTCCTATAAGAAAGGTATATCTTAAAAGGGATAGAAAAAAAAAATAAATAGAAGCCCTGTAGCAATGGCAAAAATGGCAATGATTATGTTTTCATTCTGTACACTAAAGATGTCTTTGAATATCATTTCTGGGAAATTTTTGGTTCTTTCATAGTATGGCATGAACTGACAAAATTCTCATTTGTGGGGATAAACAATCCCCAAGCAGACTCTTTCTATAAAACTAAATGCTTTAAAGCTTTGAAAATATTCCTTTTGCCTTCTTTAACTTCCAACAACAGCTTAGGGGACAGAAAAGAAGAGGCTATTTGGCAGAAATTCTAAGGTTAAAATACTTTCAGTTGACTCCGTAATTATTTCTGTTCAAAGTTTGACAATGTTTTCCAAAACTGCACTGACCTTTGTGGGAGGGCCAGTGACTGGGGGGAAAAAAACCACAAAAATGAAGCCTAATTCCAAAATCATGTCTAAAATATATGATATAATCTGAAAAACATATGTAACCAGAATTCAAAAAGATATATGGACCTCAGTGTACCTTTGAGCACTATTTACAATATCCAGGACATGGAAGCAACCTAAATGTCTATTAACATTGGAGTGGATAAAGATGACGTGGTACATACATACAATGGAATATTACTAAGCAATGAAAGAGAACAAAATAATGCCTGGAAGGACCTAGAGACTGTCATCTGAGTGAAGTAAGTCAGACAGAGACAGATATCATATGACATCACTCATATGTGGAATATTCTTCACAAATGTGTACAAATATACTTATCTACAAAACAAGAGTCACAAATATAGAAAGCAAATTTATGGTTCGCAGAGATTAAGAAGGGGCAGTGATAAATTGAGAGGCTGAGCCTGACATATACACTGCTGCTAAGTCACTTCAGTCGTGTCCGACTCTGTGTGACCCCAGAGACGGCAGCCCACCAGGCTCCCCCATCCCTGGGATTCTCCAGGCAAGAACACTGGAGTGGGTTGCCATTTCCTTCTCCAATGCATGAAAGTGAAACGTGAAAGTGAAGTCGCTCAGTCGTGTCTGACCCTCAGCGACCCCATGGACTGCAGCCTACCAGGCTCCTCTGTCCATAGGATTTTCCAGGCAAGAGTACTGGAGTGGGGTGCCATTGCCTTCTCCAGACATATACACTACTATGTATAAAATAGATAACTAATAAGAACCTGTTGTATAGCACAGCGAACTCTACTTGATAGTCTGTAATGATCTATATGGGAAAAGAATCTAAAAGAAGTGGGTGTATGGATATGTATAACTGATTCACTGAGTTGCACACCTGAAATTCACACAACATTGAAAATCAACTATACTCCAATAATAATTTTTTTAAAGTACCAATAAAATGTTTGAATAGGTTTTATAGTTATATGGTTATATGAAACTAGAGATGACATAACCTAAAAAAAAAAAAAAAGAGGAGATGCTCAAAGATGAGAATATCCAAGAAGAAAACACATTTGCTATTTCAGAGAGCATCCCAGTACATTACACATAGGATCAAGAGCCTATAGTCCTGGGGCCATTACTTCTGCTGCTCACTATCTGAAATAGTGAGGTAGGTTAAGTTAGTGGCCAAAATCCAAGGGTTCTTGTCTGTTGAACAGAATGTTAACAACTCATTGGACATGACTGTCACATGAAGATTCATTAATTAGTGTTTGCAAAGCACATCAAGGATGAACAGCTCTAAACATTAATGATAACCGATTTCACATTCTCAAGCAATGCCTGCAGTGATTTTTACATGTAAAGTAATGCTAGACATAAGCTTTCATATTCCACCAACATATCACTTAAAACATGACCCTTTAGTAGATTAAGCAGAATACTAAATTGGGTACTAGGAGACAAATAAAGTAACTATTATACATGGGTCATTTTAATGACTGAGGAATGAAGGAGAGACGCACATTATTCACATACATCCCTGGGCAAGTGAAGTTTGTTTGGTCAAATAATTTAAGAGACAAGATTTTATGCTATTGACCCTAAAGACTTTAGATAATTACAGTCTGTTTCAACACATTAGATCACCAATATTGGCTTAATTTTTTTAAAAGTTGTCCACAGAGGAAATATTGGCAGTAACTAGTTGCTAATGGACTTTTTCTTTGCAAAATAACTAGTATTGGCTCTATTTTGTTTGGCATTATAAATGTTCAGTTTCAGGGCAACAATTACAGACACTGAGCTCTGTTTTTTTCATTCAAATATGTTTTTAGCTTAAAAGTGTTGGTTTTACCTTCCAGGATACCAAATACAAAAACACCTTATAGTACTGTTAAGTTCTTTCAAGTATTTTTTTCAGAATTAAATCATAGATCTCAACTCAGGAGATCTACAGAACAAGGCACACACTGACTGTCATGATTTTATCGTTCACCTAGCTTTACTTCTTCTGTAACTTAAAGGGGAAGTCTTTCCTTTCAACCAGACAAGAAAGAAAGTGAAAGTCGTTCAGCTGTGCCCGACTCTTTGAGACTTCATGGACTGTACGATCCATGGGATTCTGCAGGCCAGAATACTGGAGTGGGTGGCCTTTCCCTTCTCCAGGGGATCTTCCCAACCCAGGGATCAAACCCAGGTCTCCGGTGTTGTAGGTGGATTCTTTACCAGCTGAGCCACCAGGGAAGCCCTCAACTAGACAAATGTGTCTTAAAATATAATGGGTTTTAGAAAACAGAGTTCTTGCTTTTATAGAATATTTTAAATTATGTGGAAATTCTATTTTAGGATTGATATACATACCGCAGACACATATGAATAAGAACCAATGTATTTGGTAAGAAAACTAGCATGTCCAAATTAATACTCATCACTTTGAGCGCCAGTCTTGTTGGGGTACCAGCAGACCCTTACTGGAGAAAGGATGGAGTTCAGGATGGCAAGAATATTACTGTAACATCCCCTAGAGTTTCACAGAGATAATGAAGGGAAGATGACAAATAGCCTTTCAAAACTACCAGGAAAATTAAAGAAAAAGGACCCAATTTTTAAAGAAACATAAGTTCTGTGGGAGTGAGACCAGATATGAACATGTACAACTCACCTAGAATATGCCCCAAGCTTCAGCTGATGGTGAATTTATTTTTAAATCATTAGATTAATACCCATTTTGATCAGTATAAAAACATCAGCAAATAAACCTGTTAATGTAATAGAGGTTCACAGAATTCATCTGCTTGCTACAGAAGAAAAAGAAAAGAAATTGGAGCAAAGGAGGTTTTTGTCTGAGATTCACTTGCTAGTCTACGGCTTAGTAGACCAGCTTCCTACACCGAAGTAAAATTAAATGTGTGTGTGTGTGTGTGTGACCACATCGAGTGACAAAATGGTAGCTGTCATAATGTGCCAGTTAACATGTCCAATACGAGCTGATCGTTGAGTGTCCCCTGGGAAAAGAAAGACAGAAACATGACAAAGAACAAAGAACGTGGATCAATAATGCTTGGGGAAATAAGACAGAGAAGGTTATTTACTTGCATTGATCCGTGGCTGCCGCCGCGTAAACTTGGCCTGTTTTTCTTTTGTTAACCTTTAAGCCTGAGTCTACTCAGAGGCAACCAGGGAGCCAACTAACAGGTGTAGATTAAGGATCGAAGGAGGTCACCGTACCTCTGTCACCACCAGGCACTCATGTAACAACATCCCTGAAGAAATTTAAACATCAATAGCCATAATAAGGGCAAATTTATCAAGCCCAGCCAGCTCTAGCTGGGAGCCCGCCTGCGTCCAGCCGGTTTGCCCTTTCTAAAAGCTCAATTGATTTGGACATTCTTTTACTAGAGTTGATTATCAATTGTGACATAGCAAATTTGTTACCTTCCAAGTGCTGAGCGTATGGGGGCTAGTGGAGTCTCTGAAGTGAAAACACCTGGAGTTAAGTCACCCTTCACTACTGAAAAGAGGGAAGCTGGGGATAGCCTTGCTCTCAGAGGGGCCAGAAGGATCCGCCTTCCCTTTGCATGCAGTGCAGGCTGGTCTTGGAGAAGAAGGTCCTCAGAAGAGTTGGGAAGATTTTTTGACCAGACAGTGTGAGTATCCAGTTGAAAATCAGATCATCAAGCTCTTACTCATGCTCTTCCCTCTACCTGGAAAACTCTTAACCATCCATCCTCATTTACCAAAACCAGACCTGTCTCCAAGGTATCATTTAGAAGCTCTGTCCTTTGAAATCCACAATGTAAAGGTCGTTACTCTCTACACTGATACCCTGGTGGATTACACTAATTTCTCTAGTGTCTCTTCTCTTCCCAATGAGATAGCAAATTCCTTGAAGTCAGAAGGTTGGTTTACATTATTTCTAGATCTCCTCAATCACCAACCACCACACCACAGTTTAGGAAAACTTGCTAGCAAGTGAGTAAAGAAATGAATGAAGAAATGCAATCGTTCAAATTTAAATAGTAATTTTAAACTGAGTAATTAAATAAGGACCTTTCAGAGGCAAAACTGCTCACTTCGCCCGCCATGTCCTATAGCTCGATTTTCTATCAGGGGCTATTTTCCATATCTGCTACCTCTTTTCCTTTCTCTCTCCAGCTGTAACTATGACCTCTCCTGGGCATTGGGACTCTCCTGACCACCGCTGGTAGTCACATTGAGCCATCAATAATTTATATTTCAGTGTAATTTCAGTATCCTGTCTCTTGTGTGTGCATGCTAAGTCACTTCAGTCATGTCCCAACTCTTTGAGACTGTCCAATTCTTTGAGCCTGTGTCCAACTCTTTGAGATGCTGTGGACCATAGCCCACCAGGCTCCTCTGTCCATGGGATTCTCCAAGCAAGAATACTGGAATGGGTTGCCGTGCCCTCCTCCAGGGGGTCTTCCCAAACCAGGGATTGAACCTGCGACTCTTTTGTCTTCTGCATTGGCAGGCAGGTTCTTTACCACTAGGGTCACGTGAGAAGCCCAGTAATCACAGCAACCATGTGATATAAGAAGACCAAGTATTATTACCTCTCAGGGAAACTGAGGCTCACAGTGGTTAATGAGGAGCCCCAGGTCACCCAGCTAAGAAATAGATATCTGGGGCTAAGGCATAGCCTGACGCCAAACCCTCTGCTCTTACATATCCTCTTTTTTTTCCCCCCCTTGTTGTTTGCTTAAACAATTTTATTGAGATATAATTCAACTCCCTTCAGAATGTACAATTCAGTGGTTCTTAATAAGGTATCCTCTGTTTCTAATCCATATCCTCTTCATGCTATTTCAGGCAAAATAGAAATTACACAAGGAAAAGTAACACTTATCCCTGCGAAAGAGTGTAGATGGAAAAAGCAGGGGAACACACATGCATTAAAGAAAGAACAATTGCTCACTGTTCCAGAACAGTGCTTCTCACCTGCTTTCCCACAAGACCCATAAGACAGACTCAACCGAGTTCAGGAAACTCACTCCGACCCTTCCCTCCTACGGTATCCATAAAGGATAAGTCGTTTAAACAATGTGTAGCCATCCCAGCTTTACAACCAGCCGTCAGCTGTTTCTTACCACTGGCTGCGGGGGCACCGGGGGCCGGTCCCTATGAAGTGACAGTGATCTTTGGCAGGATGATGCACACAGCCGCGGTGCACAGGACTCGCAGGCACAGACGCTTCCTTTGCGGAGACGGCCTGCTGTAATCAGTCCTCGTTAAGGCCCACAGTAGCCTCACTTCGCGGGGTCTGGAATGCAGCTGTCTCCCCAGCACTGTGTCTTTTCTTAGAACACGTTGCTTTTTTTTTTTTTGGCAGTCCACGCTTTCCAGGCCTGCTATCCACATCAGGAAAACAAAATAAATTAAAACCCCCAAACACCTTTCTAATGAGCACTAATTGGTGCCTCTGCTGATGAGATCTGCAGACAGGCTAAGCCTGGAGGTGGCCTGACTTGAACAGACTTCTTTTTTCCTGCTGCCTTGTGGCCCCCAAGGCAGCAGTAAGTGCTGATACCTGGGGACAACTTGCCTTCCAGGTCCCTGGGCACACTGCCTCCTGCAGACAAAGACTGCAGTGTGGTGTGCCGTGGTAACAGGGTTTCCGGAAGTGATCCCTCACCCAAAGATGGCAAAGAGCGCAAGGGAACTCTTCCTTTTAAGTTTGATTGGGTTTGCCGGCCAAATGTAGGCAGACCTACTCGACACAGTATAAGAAGCCATTCTGCAAAATCTGGAGTCATCAGTGTGATAGTTTGCTTATTTGTGCATTTAGCACAGATGTCCTTGCAGCATTTAAGGGATCAGGTCTGAGTTAGGCGCTCAAGATAAAGCTCTTTGTCGGTATGCTGCTGCTGCTGCTAAGTCGCTTCAGTCGTGTCCGACTCTGTGCGACCCCATAGACGGCAGCCCATCAGGCTCCCTTGTCCCTGGGATTCTCCAGGCAAGAACATTGGAGTGGGTTGCCATTTCCTTCTCCAATGCATGAAAGTGAAAAGTGAAAGTGAAGTCGCTCAGTCGTGTCCGACTCCCGGTGACCCCATCATGGACTGCAGCCTACCAGGCTCCTCCGCCCATGGGATTTTCCAGGCAAGAGTACTGGAGTGGGGTGCCATTGCCTTCTCCCCTTGTCGGCATAGTTCTACTTTAAATGAGCTGCATGTAAGAACAAGATGGACATTAAACATAATCATTCACTCAGTAGAATTTTCTCTATTTACTCTATTGTAAGTAGGCAAAAAAAAAAAAAAAAAAGGGTAATTATATTACTGGGGCTTCCCAGATGGCCCCATGGTAAAGAATCCACCTGTCAAGCAAGAGTGGCGGGTTTGATCCCTATGTGAGGAAGATTCCCTGGAGAAAGAAACGGCAACTCACTCCAGTATTCTTGCCTGGGAAATCCCATGGACAGAGGAGCCTGACGGACTATAGTCCAGAGGATCACAAAAGCATTGGACAAGACTTAGTGACTAAGCAACAATTATGCTATCATTCTCTCAGTATTATATTAGTGACAGAATGACTTAGAGCAAAGATTCAAGAATATTTTCTCCTTCCTCATGAAGGAGAAAGAGGAGATTGCCAGGCTGAGAACAGGAAAGGAAGTGATGAGAATATTTAAAGTCCTTGAAGTTAAAAAGAGTTGAGTGAATCTGAAAAGCTGAGGAAAAGTCCTTGTGACTGGAGTATCCAGAAGGGGGCAAAGGCTGGTGAGATTGATGGTCTCCATCAGGTGGAGAACAGGGCTTTGTCCAATGTGCGCCAAGAAACCACGGACATATTCGACAGTTTGGGGACGTCCAATTGACACAAAATATCATCCCAGCCACTATGGAAGTTGAAGGTTGGCAAAAGACAGAATAGGGGATCAGAATAGGTGGCTATTGGAGCAATCAAGAAAGGAGACGAGAACAGAGTGTACAGAGTGTCTACATACAATCCACGCAGAGTTGTACCTCCATTATATGGAAAAGATTAAAAGGGAACTTAATATCTTTAGCGAGAGAACAGACAATATCACATATATTAGGATATAATGTATATATTTCAAGATTTTAGATTATATATAACTATATATCAATAGAGAATGAAAGGATGAGTTGGTTAGATAGCATCACTGACTCAATGGACATGAACTTGGGCAAACTTGGGAGATAGTGACGGACAGGGAGGCCTGGCATGCTGCAGTCCATGGGGTCTCAAAGAGTCGGACACAGCTTAACAACTGGACAACAACAAATATATCAATATTATATGTATAAGGATCTTGAAAAGGAAAATGTGATGGTCAAAATACAAAAATTAAGCCTAAACACTGAGAAATTTAATGGATGGGACAAACAGACTGGGCGCCCCTGAAGAACAGTTTTCGGTGAGCAGAAAAGCAAGGGGATTCTTCCAGAACACAACTCAAAGGAGGCAAGAGAAATGAGAAATAAATAAAACACGGAAGATGCTGATGCCACTCTTCATTCCTCCCCTTCTGGGAGGAATCAGTCTAACCCTCCTGGGTTATATTAAGTATAGGGAGAGAAAGATATGCACCAAGCTGGTGTAGCTATTCTCATCCCAAGCCAGCTCTTCTTGGCCAACAAGAGAATGAGCTTAATCTTTTGTCGTTTCAGAGGCAGAGTTGCTAATAGGAGCATGACACAAGAACGTGGAATTACAAGATTAATTATCTGCTTTGGATTTGACTAAAGTCCAAAGGAGAAAAGAGCGCAGGAGGTATACACCTAGGAGTTCTCCACCCAAGTTTAATTTAACTATTTCATGCGTGACTCAAATTCTTTCTTCATTACTTCATTTCTTGCCTGTGGGACAATCCCATTTCAAACTCCTTCCAAAAGTGTTTCCTAAAGTATGGCCGGATGGATAACAAATGGTTCGCCTTAATTACTGCTTTCTCTACGTTAGCTATTTTCTAATTATATTAGCATTAGTATATGGCATGATTTCCAAAAAAAGGTCAATGATGGGTCATGTACACGTAATTCAGGCTTCATAAGAATCCTAACCTCATTTGATCAAACCCCACTCTTTGTAAGTGGTAGAGCCAGAATTCAAATCTAGGCAGTCTGTCTCCCAAGTTCTCTTTCCTAGACACTGAGCTGTACTGTGGGCTGGGGCAGGGATTCTTGACCTTAGCACAGTTGATATTTGGGGCCAGATAGTTTTTCTAGAGGGTCTTACTGTGCTACAGGTGTTTAGCAGGAGGCACCTGGTGGGCTGCAGTCCATGGGGTCACTAAGAATAGGACACGACTGAGTGACTTCACTTTCCCTTTTCACTTTCATGCACTGGAGAAGGAAATGGCAACCCACTCCAGTGTTCTCGCCTGGAGAATCCCAGGGACGGGGGAGTCTGGTGGGCTGCTGTCTCGGGGGTCTCACAGAGTAGGACACAACTGAAGCGACTTAGCAGCAGCAGCAGCAGCAGCCCACCACTAACTAGATTCCCATAGCAGCCCTCTCCAGATCTTTTACCAAATGTCTCCAGGGGGGTGGCCGTATTGCCCTGGTGAGAACCACAGGGCTATATTCCCAGGAGGAACCTAAAGTGAGCATTATACTTTGGTGGAATATTAAAACCATTCCTGTTTACATCTATGAGTCACCATTGCTCTGCATGTCCTCATCAATGCAATAAAAGTATAAAAAATAAATGTAATATATATAGATCTACAAATACATATAAATTTGCTGGCAAAGAAAGCTTCCTTTCTAATAGTTTCTGTTTTGTTTGGTGAAGTTTTAAGAGAAGCCGTCTACTGAAATAACGGAGGAGTATAAGACAAGAATGCGCTTGTGCTCAATCCTTTCCAACTCTGCAGCCCTTTGGACTGTACCCCCCCCAGGCTCTTCTGTCCATGGGCTCATCCAGGCAAGAACACTGGAGTGGGTTGCCATTTCCCTCTCCAGGGGATCTTCCCCACCCAGGGATAGAACCCATGGCTCCTATGTCTCCTGAATTGCAGGCAGATTCTTTACCTGCTGAGCCACCAGGGAAGCCCCCATAAGACAAGAATGAGAAGTTTTAAAAGAGCAAACAATGGGGGAATAAACCCCAAACAAGACAAAACGGTTGGATGCTGGGGCACATTACCACTGATTGAGGTAACTGCTCCTGAAGACCTCATATTTTTATTTTCTGAAGCTCTCAGCAGAGATTTCTGCCAGCTTCTTATCAATGGCCCCATTTGATATCAAATATCCTTCAAAGGACTCCTAATCCATCTCCTATGTATGCACTTTATTCCAGTCACCTAAAAATTACCAGCTGCTATTTTTCCCCATATTGCAAATATCAAATTGATCCATAAATATTATAACATTTTATAAAACCCATAAGAATACATAAGGTAACAAAGTACTTATTTTGGAAAATTTAGCAAATACATCAAAAGACAAAGTGTTTCTACCACTGAGTCAAAAATCCAGTTTCTAGGAAATTTTTCCTCAAATAATAATTACATCAGCACAAAAAGACATTCCCAGCAGCACTGCTGTAATATTAGAAAATTGGAAACAACCTAATGTCCTCCCTAGGGGACTGCTTAAGTAAATATTTGTGCACATATGCAATACTCTCTGATGCCACAATTAAAAAATAATATTCATGATATATTATTGGTTGAAAAATGCTAGTTATGAATGAGTGCACATGGCATACATTCATTCATAAAATACCATATACGTGAGTAGAGAGATTTCTGTAAGCCTATTTCTCAAGACATTAACTGTGATTGTCTCTAGGTAGAAGTATCTGAAAGGCTTCCCAGGTGACTGAGTGGTGAAGGACCTGACTTCCAATGCAGGAAATGCAGGAGATGAAGGTTCAAGTCCTGGGTCAGGAAGTTCCCCTGGAATGGGAAATGGCACCCCATTGCAGTATTCTTGCCTAGAAAATTCCAGGGACAGAGGAGCCTGGTGAGCTACAGTCCATGGACTCACAAAGAGCAAGGCACGACTTAGTGCCTGAGCGTGAGCACAAGAGGTATTTGAATAATATTTTTGTTCTTCGCACTTTGGGGGTTACTTGACTTTTCTACATTGAGTATATACATGTTATTTTTAGTGAAGCAGTAGAGTAGCTTCCAGAAGACTGAAAATGACCGCATGAGTGGCACTGACAGTCAGTGCAGAAGGTAAAATGCTTTGATAAACGGAGTAGCAAAAACTTGGATGTCAGGCCCCTCCGCTCTGAGACAGCTAAGTCTGCTTCATGATGGAGAGGGTCTATGACGGAGTTCTTGTCTGAAAGCAGAATCAACGCTCTCTGCAGGTATATTTAGCTGGAAATACTACCATTCTTGTTGGAAGATGCTGTGGCTACATTAGCAAAACAAATAATAATATTTAGCTCCTTAACCATATTCAGGACTCACTCGAGTCCTGAGTACATTTTTGCAGCATAAAGGCCTCAGTGTGCTTGGGAATGGGCAGGGCTGCCTCACCCAGAGGCCTGGTACACGCTGACCTGCTCGCTAGCCTTGGCCAGTTGGCTGCTTGGCACTTTTCCCAGCAGTCATTGCTCTCCAAGCACGACATCTATCACTTCTGCAGTCAGAAAGATGGCACTTACCTGATGGGTGGGCAGAAGCATCTTCTCGTACCATATGCTGGGAATTGTCAGGAGCTATTCATGCCAAGACTGGCAACTTTGAATGCCAGGAAATGGGCCTTTCCCAAAGCCTGCCAGAAAAATACAAATAAAAATTTTAAAAGAACCAATTTTCACATATCAAATTTTGTGTTGGGGAGTTGTGTAACAAGCTTTGCAGACCAGGAAAGTATGGACATTTTTCTGGCGTAGGCACACTGAACACAAAAAAAGAAGAGCAGTTCTCATTTGTGAAACGAAAAGAGATTTTAAAAAAAATCTCTGACCTACACAAACATTAGGTTAGACCTTGCCCAGTACAGAGGGCTTCCCTGGTGGCTTAGATGGTAAAGAATCTTCTTGCAATGAAGAGACCTAGGTTCAATCCCTGGGGCGGGAAGATTCCCTGGATCTGGCAACCCACTCCAGTATTCTTGCCTGGAAAATCCCATGGACAGAGGAGCCTGGTGGGCTAAAGTCCATGGGGTCTCAAAGAGTCAGACACAACTGAGTGATTAACACATACACACCATCCCATGCAGAGTGAGAAGAGAGGCTTACCTATCCAATGTCACTTAATGAACATTGAAAGCCCCACCTGCGGTGAAAGTGGAATGGTCATCACTGGAGTCCTTTTGGGGAGGTTAAGGCATTACCTAATGAACGGTCCTGCAGACTTCCTATCTGATCCTTTGGAGGACAGAACAACAGTAAGTCATTGTCTCCAGTTATCACATTTGTGTAGATGAGCTGATTAGATGTAGCAGGTAGGTATGTTTTGATGACATCACACATAATAGGGAAATATTTGGGGCCTCAAGTATCACTTGGAGAAGAAAATGGCAACCCACTCCAGTACTATTGCCTGGAGAATCCCATGGAGGGAGGAGCCTGGTAGGCTACAGTCCATGGGGTCGCAGAGTCGGACACGACTGAGCGACTTCACTTCACTTTCACTTCAAGTATCACTAGAGAAAGAAAGCCACTGTTTGCTGCTAACTAGAGGCTTGTGTATAATTGAGGAGGAGGATGGGAAATGCAGGCCTGCAATTCTCAGGGGATATCTCCAAAGAGAGACTCAGGAGGTAGGAAGGAGTCAGTGTCCTGTGAAAAATGATGTAGGAACATCACCCAGGGCACAGTTTAGGAGCTCAGGCTGGCAGGAACTCCTGAACTGTGCCTGGGGGCATTGCCACAGCAGAGGAGAAGGTGCTGAGAGGTGCTGAGGGGTGACTGGAAGAGATGGGATGAACCTTGAATGAAAGGGACAAAGAAGGAGAACCGCAAGAGGCTGCCACCTGAGCAGAAAGGTCACTAGCCTCAGAGATCAGAGGAGGATACCAAGGGCGGACAAGAAGCTCAAGGAACCCCCAGGGTACAAGTCAGGGAGCGCCTTCTGGTGCTATTGAACAAACGCTCCCAGGGCAAGCAAAACTGTTTCCACAAGCCTGTCAACTCCACAGGCTGCAGTGAGATAGCCTAATCCCATTCAACTTAGAGCAGCCTCATCTGACCTACAACTGCCTGGGCCTTCTGCTCCCGAAGTTTCTGCTTTGAGTTTCCACCTGGCCATGTTCACCCTTGCTAACTGTTCAAAGCAGTTTGAAATTGTGTGGGATGGTGTGTTTGTCTGTATTCGAGCTTTCCTGATGGCTCAGTGGTAAAGAATCAGCTTGCCAATGCATGAGATGTGGGTTCAATCCCTGGGCCAAGAAAATCCTCTGGAAACAGAAATGGCAACTCACTCCAGTATTCTTTTCTGGGGAATCCCACGGACAGAAGAGCCTGGCAGGCTATCATCAATGGGGTCACAAAAGAGTCAGATACAACTTAGCGACTAAACACTGTCCACAACAAAATCTTGAAATATAGTGCTAATTGTAAGTTTATAGTCCCAAGACATTGTTTGACTCACTCATGCATGCCCACTTTGGTTATCTATCCATTGTCATGGGAAGGCCAACCCAGAACTCGAGTCAAAGGCAACAAACTCTACAACCGTTAGTCTAAACCTTCTGTGGCACATGAGACAAGCATCTCAAAGCCTTCTCTCTTACTCTGCAAAGTTGAGAGCTTAATAATTCTACTGACCTATTTTGAAATATGTCAATTCAGAAGCATTTAAGGGGAGAAAAATGAACAGAAAAGGCCATATGTTCTGGCAGCCCTGGGTCAAACTTCTTGAGTTCCTATCCTGGCAACTTGCCTACTGGGTGTCTCTGTGTTCTTCAGTTTCCTCATTCATACAAAATAGGAAATAATAAAAATAAAGTTCATAGGTCAAGTGATTGGAAGCATCTATAATTTGACTGTGCACTTATCATCTAAATATGTAGCAAAAAGCATTTAAACAGAGCTTACAAAGATTGATTAATGAAACATTAATATTCATATCATATAATTAATTCCTAAAATCAATAAAAGAAAATTTGAGTAAACAATGTAAACAATTCTCAAAAAAGTATATAAGTAGTAAAACGAACAAACAAAAATCTATGAAATAGCACTAAACATAAAACAATCAGAAACAAAATAAAAGCATATTCACATTTTTTTCCCCTATGACATTGGTAAAAAGTTAGATAATAACCAGATTGGCCAGTGGACTGGAAAGTAGACTGTCCTCAACTGCACTGATGGGAATAACAGGGGTTTTGATTTTTATCCACTCGCACTTTCTGAGATGACCCCATGTTCTGGGGCTACTCTTGCTCTCCAAGCTGGACCAAATTCTGCCCATGGAATGTGTATCTCTCTCAATAAACCTGCTTTCAGTTTAAAAACAATTTTTTAGAAAGTCATTTTGACTTTTTAAAGGGCCATTTAGCAATTTTTCAAATTTTAAAATATGTGGGTTCACATGTCCAAAATTATGAAGGCTAGGAATCAGAAATATCTGTACAAATCCACAAAATAATGTTTGTATTTATTGCAGAATTGTTTGCAAAAGAAATGGAAAATAGTCTAAATGCTTATCAAATATTTAATAAATTATAGGACAGTGTCATCACAAACAATCACTGAAAAAAATTGCGATCTATATGTATTAACAGAAAATGCAAGTTGGAAAGTGACGCTATTATCACGCTATTCATGAACTTCGCATGTTTATTTGTGTTTAGTGGAAGTGGCAGTGGAATATTTCTAAATGTGTTTTGTCAGAGTACGGAAAGGTCAGAGAAGGGTCAGAGAAGCAGATGTGTTCAAGCTGAAATCCCCAGAAACTTTGTCATCCATACACCAAGGGCAACTAAGCTATTTGTCAAAAAGGCAGCGAGAAGTGATGGAAAATACAGATTTTTAGCATCTTGCAGATCAGTGTTCAAAATCAAGCTTTGTACCTCCCTGGCTACGTGAGATGTGAACAACTTTGTAGACGTCCATTTCTTCTCTAATTCCTGATTGGACTTGTCATAAGAATTACATAAAATAATGTTTATAAATTATCTACCTCGCAGTGTATTCTGAATAAATGCCACTGTCATTTTTCATGTATGGAGACACAATTTACTCTAATAAAGTTTCAAAGAGCAAGAAAAAAGGCAGCTGCTTTCTGCCAAAATACCTATTTGTTACCAAACTCGAGTTCAGCTGCTCACTGCTTGAAAGCCAATAATTCAAGAGGCAAGTGTTAGTAGAAAGGAAAGTCAATTTAATGAGAAAAGCCAGGGAGAAGGTGGACTCATGTCCTGAGCCAGCTCTAAATATTCTGCTTAGCCATGAGTTTCTAAAGGCAAAAGGTGGTGGTGGGGGTGGGGAAATCTCACAGAATCCCAGTTAATCTCAGTGAGACAGGAGACTGGGTTCTAGATCCTTCTCCACTGCCTGCAGACTGGTTGACTCTCTCTTCAGATGTCACCTTATCTGTGTGATCTGCCTGTAGGATGGCTAAGGGGGCTTTTGCAGAGTAAAGGCCTGCTGCTGCTGCTGCTAAGTCACTTCAGTCGTGTCTGACTCTGTGTGACCCCATAGACGGCAGCCCACCAGGCTCCCCTGTCCCTGGGATTCTCCAGGCAAGAACACTGGAGTGGGTTGCCATTTCCTTCTCCAATGCATGAAAGTGAAAAGTGAAAGTGAAGTCACTCAGTTGTGTCCGACTCTAGCAACCCCATGGACTGCAGCCCACCAGGCTTCTCCATCCATGGGATTTTCCAAGCAAAAGTACTGGAGTGGGGTGCCATTGCCTTCTCCGGAGTAAAGGCCTAGTCATTCTTTAACTACTTAATTCTTCATTCTTACTTCTTTTAATCTAGAGAAAAAAATCAACAAATTAGGCAAGGCATGGTATGCATTTAGAAAAGCAGAAGTCAGGAGTTAAGTTAAATGTCCTAGTGATCTTATAACTAGGTTTTTTTCAAGGTTGATGGGGAACAGAAATGGGCAAACAGGAATGAGGCAAGAAAGTTGCTTTCAAACTTACTGTAGTTAATGTCAGCATATAGTATACTACTAAGTTCTAATTGCCAATTTCCTTGGTTGATAATTTAGAAAAATGAGTGCATATTACTTAGAAAGGCTTGATGAAACAAACTTTTCAAAACTTTCCTATTTTAGGGGAAACAATCAACTAGATCTGTCAGGATGCAGCAACTCTGTAGCCTCTTTCCTGTTTGCCTATTTCTGTTCCCCTTTAACTTTGAAAGAACCTAATTAACCTGTGGATTCATTGCTTAGATAAAAGGAAGAGTAAACAATTAAGTAGATAAAGGATGACAGGCTCTCTGCCCCTAACAGTCCCCTTGGCATTCCTATAAGCAGACCACACGGACCAGATACCATCTAAAGAAAGAGTCAGCCAGCATGCAAACAATAGAAAATGGTGCAGACCCAACCTCCCGCCTTGCTGATTGACTGAGACTCTTCCTAACTTTTCTCTTAAAAACTGTCATGGCTAAGCCAAATCTTGAGAGTTGTTCTCTGGACATGAGTCCACCTTCTCCTAAGATTGCTGGCTTTTCCGATTAGAGCACCTTTTCCTTCTACTGACACTTGACTCTCAAATTATTGGCTTTTAAGCAGCAAGCCACTGAACATGAGTTTTGGGAACAACAATAGTCACCTAAAGCATCACTCCACAGGATGCCCTCTCTTCCTTTCTAGAGGAGGACTCCTTGTTAGTGATTTGCACAGGAAGGGAGAAAGCACTTCCCAAATCCAGGTAAACTCACATTTTATGTTCTGAATCTGGCAATGAACTGATAAATACATTGTTTCTCCTATCTGGAAGGTGATATTAACATGTTAGAAATTCAGGCCAAAGGATCTTTCTCTTGAGGCAGAAATTTTAATAATGAGAAATGTTTATTTTGTATCATTCAGCAATGCTTTTTTTTTTTTAACAAGGAAAATTCTTCCCATTTACCCCATCATCCTGCCCTGCTCCTCCTTATATGTGTATTCTGTATATTCTTATTTTCTCATACATACATACCACAAAATGCTCTTTGGTTTATAAATAAATGGACAACTCTGCAAAAGTGCAGATCTTTTGGTAAAATGAGTTTGAGGTCAGTTTTTGGGGTCCTTGGGTTTTTATATGCAATCTAGCCACATTTCCTCTCTCTGCTTTGCTTGCTTAACTTACTAGAAACTTGGGTACAATTTTGCTGGTGTTGGCAGTTTTAAGGTATGGATTCGTGGAGGCTATTTACAAGATGCCAAGGGACGTCAAATCTGGAACATGTGTTTTTTATCCCACGGTCCTTCTTTGACAGCAGAAATACTCTGCAGATTATCAGATCCATTTGCTGATATTTAACATCTTTTTTTATCCACTATGGGTTTTGGCTGAGATGAATTTTAATGTTTCTTCATGCTGAAACTGACAAAAAATCCTTTAAACATTTAAAGAGAGGAAATGGGAGCTTTACATTTCAATGCAAAGAGAGCCGTTTAATTTACTTAAAAACTTCACGATTACTTTCCTGCCAAAGAAATTCAGCTTTTTAATTTTTTTTTTTAAAGGAGCACTTCATAGACATTCTACATACTTAGCAGATCTAATGAAGATGTGGTTATGGCCATTTTGAAATTGTCAATACTTGCTTTGCTCAAGTTATCACGACAGTGCTATGGGCTGATTCAGGATTCTCTTGTTCCATAAAATGTTAATATTTTTTCCTAACTAAAACAGTTATGAAAATAGCTATCATTTTTGGTGAATATGCAGCATCATCAAATGTGAGTGAAGATTAGACGAGGGAGGTGTCTGTCTTTTTCACAGTCTCTGATTCCATTCAGTTTTTTTCTCTCTTTATGTGACCCTTTGCTTTGAGATGCCCTGTCCTGTCATTCATATTCTTTCTTCCTTGTCCATTCCAGTTTCCCAAAGCTCTCTGAACCCATCACCATGAGTCTTTTTCTACCAGTTAATCAGGATCACAGCCCAGGCCTTCCCAACTGGAAAGACTCCCAAAGTGTGCAGCTATTATAGTGATAAGACCACACAGGGCTCCAAGCTCCATGTGATGTAGCAAGCAGCTCACACCCCTGGTCCTGGGTGTCTGACACATCCCTCTGCTTGTGCTCATACCCTCTCTAGTTTCTGACTTCAGTTCAGTTCAGTTCAGTTGCTCAGTCCTGTCCGACTCTTTGCTACTCCATGGACTACAAAACGCCAGGCCTCCCTGTCCATCACCAACTCCTAGAGTTTACTCAAACTCATGTCCATTGAGTCATTGATGCCATCCAACCTTCTCATCTTCTGTCGTCCCGTTCTCCTCCCACCTTCAATCTTTCCCAGCATCTGGGTCTTCCCAAATGAGTCAGTTCATCACATCAGGTGGCCAAAGTATTGGAGTTTCAGCTTCAACATCAGTCCTTCCAGTGAATATTCAGGACTGGCTGGATCTCCTTGCAGTTCAAAGGACTCTCAAGAGTCTTCTCCAACACCACAGTTTAAAAGCATCAATTCTTCGGTGCTCAACTTTCTTTATAGTCCAACTCTCACATCCATACATGACTACTGGAAAACCCATAGCTTTGACTAGATGAAACTTTGTCAGCAAAGTAATGTCTCTGCTTTCTAATATACTGTTTGGGTTGGTCATAGCTTTTCTCTCCAAGTAAGCGTCTTTTAATTTCATGGCTGCAGTCACCATCTGCAGTGATTTTGGAGCCCAAAAAAATAAAGTCTGTCACTGTTTCCACTGTTTCCCCATCTATTTGCCATGAAGTGGTGGGACCGGATGCCATGATCTTAGTTTTCTGAATGTTGAGTTTTAAGCCAACTTTTTCACTCTCCTCTTCCACTTTCATCAAAAGGTTCTTTAGTTCTTCACTTTCTGCCATAAGTGTGGCAGCATCTGCATATCTGAGGTTATTGATATTTCTCCTGGCAATCTTGATTCCAGCTTGTGCTTCATCCAGCCCAGTGTTTCTCATGATGTACTCTACATATAAATTAAATAAGCAAGGTGACAATATACAACCTTGACGTACTCCTTTTCCTATTTGGAACAAGTCTGTTGTTCCATGTCCAGTTCTAACTGTTGCTTCCTGACCTGCATATAGATATCTCAAGAGGCAGTTCAGATGGTCTGGTATTCCCATCATTTGAAGAATTTTCCACAGTTTGTTGTGATCCACACAGTCAAAGGTTTTGGCATAGTCAGTCAAGCAGAAATAGATGTTTTTCGGGAACTTTCCTGCTTTTTCTATGATCCAGCAAATGTTGGCAATTTGATCTCTGGTTCCTCTGCATTCTCTAAATCCAGCTTGAACATCTGGAAGTTCACAGTTCACATACTGTTGAAGCCTGGCTTGGAGAATTTTGAGCAGTACTTTACCAGCATGTGCGATGAGTGCAATTGTGCGGTAGTTTGAGCATTCTTTGGCCTTTCCTTTCTTTGGGATTGGAATGAAAACTGACATTTTCCAGTCCTGTGGCCACTGCTGAGCTTTCCAAATTTGCTGGCATATTGAGTGCAGCACTTTCATAGCATCATCTTTTAGGATTTGAAATAGCTCAACTGGAATTCCATCACCTCCACTAGCTTTGTTCATAGTGATGCTTCCTAAGACCCACTTGGCTTTGCATTCCAGGATGTCTGGCTCTAGGTGAGTGATCACACCATCGTGATTATCTGGGTCATGAAGATCTTTTTTGTACAGTTCTTCTGTGTATTCTTGCCACCTCTTCTTAATATCCTCTGCTTCTGTTAGGTCCATACCATTTCTGTCCTTTATTGTGCCCATCTTTGCATGAAATGTTTTCTTGGTATCTCTAATTTTTCTATCTAGTCTTTCCAAAGAAGTCTTCTGACTTCAGGTCTCTGTAACCACTGCTTTTGTTTACCATCACTCCTGAGGTTTACTATCTTGACATCACCAATTTCATCAGGAAATTTGACAAAAATATTTGAATGAATGAATGAGGTACATCCAGTGCCCTACTGATGCCATCATTAGCTGTATGTCCATCAGAATAACTAAGAGCAAACTCCCTGCTCACCTGTCTGAACACAAGATGGCCAAACAGTAGCCTTGTTCATTCCTTGAATGTTGTGAATGCAACAGTGCTTTGAAGTTAAACTCACTCTCTGGGTTGCTTATTGAGCCTTCTAACAGTTAGCTGCTGGCAACCACTAGCTAGACTGGTATTGCCCACTTAAGATAAACAACCTCACAGAATAGCAACAATCAGACTCCTTGACAGTGATAACAGAAGACAAACACAAGACCGCTCTGTAACTGCGTCTTAACAAAGACATAAAAAGACCTCTGCACCTCCACAAAAATGACCAAATGTTCCCTCCCTACTGCCTATTTAGCAACAACAACACCTCCCTTTATGATCCTCTGGATAAAAATTAGTATGCTCAGTCGCTAAACTGCCCCCTCTTCCTGACAACACACAATCCAGAAAAGGTTCCAGGTTTCTTAAATCTTCCTCAAAGTGCCTATCTTCTATCACAAGTTTTTCCCAACTCTATTTTCCCTAAAAACCACATGGTTTTCTCCAATTTCTCCAGGTTCTTTTTAGCCGTGACAAGTTAATGAATTAATGTTGTGTGTTTCCAGTGGTCTTTGGACCCTGGACTTCAGCCTCACTCTAGGAGAACTTGGACCAAAAGCTGGGTGAAAAGCTAAGGCTCTCAATATCCATTCAGGAGTTCCCCTCTGACCATCAGGCAGGATTCCATGATGGAACCCAGACACCTTCAGAGCAAGTGTACAGGCACACCCAGGCCCTCCTCTTGGCTGGGGTACTGAATATCACACCTGGGCTTGGAGCCTCAGTGCTAAGGGCCAGCTACCTGTTTTAATCTCTCTCTTCATTGTTCCTCGTAGGAAGCCCATGGAAAACTGATAAAGAGAACTCCCTGACAACGCATCCTAGTGGGTTAGAATTCCAAGATAAAATGAAGACCATTTAAGCATGTCTATGCCTATGTGCATGTGTCTGTATATAATTTTTATGTGGAAAGAGATAAACTGATAGAATACTGTTTTCTTCATTGATGTATCATTGAACTTGCAAGTTTTAAAGGATGAGGAATAGAAACCATGATGTCCCTATGATTTCTGATATGCAATGGTGATATTCAAAGTAAAACTTTTCCCCTTTGATTTTAATGAAGCTAATATTTAGTTTCAAGGTATCATTTGACAATGATGTTGCAATATTATACTTTAAAATTTTTTAATTCCATAGCAATATAAAGGCTTCCCTGGCAGCTCAGATGATAAAAAGCGTCTGCCTGCAATGCGGGAGACCTGGGTTCAATCCCTGGGTTGGGAAGATCCCTTGGAGAAGGGAATGGCAACCCACTCCAGTATTCTTGCCTGGAAAATCCCATGGATGGAGGAGCCTAGCAGACTACAGTCCATGGGGTCTCAAAGAGTCAGACACGACTGAGTGACTTCACTATAAAAGCACTTCCTTTTTAATAATTTTCACAGAAGCAAATGATGATTTTGTACAATTATCTGACTTGCCTATAGAAGAGGAAGTCAAATAAGAGAGAATCACTCTCTTTTTTTCTGGAGAGTGAAAATACTATCTCTGTTGTTTGTGAGTCCTAGCACATAGTAGAGTTCCAGGGATCTAGTAGGTGCTAAAAAATGCAATGCATTAAAAATCACCAGAAAACAAACAAACTTGTGAAATACTCTTGACTAATATCATTAAAGATTTTTAGATCTGCTCTTAAAAAGATATACTGGTTCTTACAAAAATGACCAGTGATATCTTCTGCTCAACTAGCTTTGTGATAAGGTGTCTTAAAAGATTGATCAATGGTAATTTCCCCCTCTGTTTTCTTTTATCTTTGGCTCCTCCCATTCAGTTTGTTGTTCAGCTGCTAAGTCGTGTCTGACTTTGCAACCCCATGGACTGTAGCATGCCAAGTCTGCTGTCCTTCACATCTCCTGGCATTTGCTCAAATTCATATCCGTTGAGTCAGTGATGCTATCTCATCCTCTGCTGCCCCCTTCTCCTTTGGCCTTCATTCTTAACCAGCATCAGGGTCTTTTCCAGTGAGTCAGCTCTTCACATCAGGTGGCCAAAATATTGGAGTTTCAGCTTCAGCATCCATCTTTTCAATGAATATTCAGGGTTGGTTTCCTTTAGGATTAACTGGTTTGATCGCCTTGCTGTCCAAGGGACTCTCAAGAGTCTTCTTCAGCACCACAATTCAAAAGCATCTTCTTCCGTGCTCTGCCTTCTTTATGATCCAACTCTCCTATCCACACATGACTACTGGAAAGGCCATAACTTAGACTATACAACCTTTGTTGGCAAAGTAGTGTCTCTGCTTGTTAATACACTGTCTAGGTTGGTCACGGCTTTCCTTCTAAGGAACAATTGTCTTCCAATTTCATTTAGTAGTCCAGGCATTTATTGCTCAGGATACACATGAGACAAAGATTTTAGTGATAACAGTCAAGACTATTCCCATTCCCACCCACCCCCATATTTCTGAACATTCCACACCCAGTAGATGCTACTAAGGATACTGGTTGCTCTTTTTAATATTTCAAAGGAAGAGAAGTTGTCTCGTGCTCCAAACTCCCATGCCTGCACTGGTAGCCCGGGTCTCTCTGTTCATCACAGATGGAGAATTAACTGGAGCACTGGCCAAGTTCGCTTGTTTCTTCCCGCTGTAGGTCACACAGCCATACCCACTGGCATCGTATCTCCTCTGGCCACGCAGACTCTGTGGTACCTGCCATACTCCGTAAGAAACAGTACCTGATTTCTACAATCAAAGATGTGGAGCTATTTGTTATGTAGACTATTTTGGCAATAAAAGATGATCCTAGGGTCTCAGAAGACCCTGGGGTCTCTACAACTGTTATTGCCAACACCTTGTTAAAGCTTTTAAAGAGAAAGTGGAAATTATTCCTTCAGGGTCAGTTCTTCTGTGGTCCTAGACACTCATCCTCTTTAAAGTCTTACTACCTCGTTGTCTTCCTCCTACTCCAAGTGTAAGATCGTGACTGAGGAAGATATTGCTTTTCCAGATCATATTAAGTATAAAACACATGCATGAAAGTCTGTAAAACTGCACAAGATATAGAAAAAGAATAGGTTAATGTGACAAAAAGTGTTCTCCTATACTTTGCAAACTCTAAGGGACAGTTGAATATTAATATCATTATTTTAAATATAATTTCTTAACTTCTTCACTGTAGTTCCAAAAAATATGAGACAACATATAGTAAAACATATATTCAATAAAGTGATATAAGTAAAATGAGACAGTAAATAAAGAGAAAGAACTATTCCCTCCCTAGGAATTAATATTTTTTGCCATAAATAAATATCAAGTAAGAGTCTGATTTTCTCAGGAATGAGGGAAAAATGTGTGACACAGTAATTTACATAGCTCTCACCATAAGCATGAAAAAAAAAGCACACTGGATTCCTTAGGGAAACAAAGATTTTCCTGGCAAGAAATTCTCAAAGAAATTTCTCACTTCAGACCTGCTATAAATAAAGAGGAACATTTTTGCTCCTCTCCTGGAAATCATCCCATCACAAAATCTGGGCCTTTTAATCAAATGTTATCTTCTCAGTGGAAAACTAGGAAACCTAAAGAAGAATTATAAATTTAAAGCATGTTCTTTTTTGTTAAAAAAAAATAATGTATATTATCATATAATTATTATTATAAAATTTAACACCATTTTGAAATGTAGGGAAAAATAGGACAATTAAAATAGAAGTTTGAAAATAATTTATTTTCAAATTAATTAAGCCAATTAAATTAAACATGATTATCAGAAAAATGGTATAAAAGAAGAACTCACTATTAACTAATACAAAGTCATTTATATTTAAATCGTCTAGGATGTATCTTTTTGGTGTGTCAGTTGCTCAACTGTGTATGACTCTTTGCAACCCCAAGGACTGTAGCCCACCAGGCTCCTCTGTCCTTGGGATTCTCTACACAAAAATACTAGGGTGAGTAGCCATTCTCTTCTCCAGCGTATCTACCTGACCCAGGGATTGAACCCAAGTGACTGTGTATGACTCTTTGCAACCCCAAGGACTGTAGCCCACCAGGCTCCTCTGTCCTTGGGATTCTCTATGCAAAAATACTAGAGTGAGTAGCCATTCTCTTCTCCAGTGTATCTACCTGACCCAGGGATCGAACCCAAGTCTCCTGCATCGCAGGCAGATTCTTTACCATCTGAGCCGCCAAGAAAGCCCTTTCTAAAACAACATCAAAAATTGTTTCTGAGAAATAATAGTTAGGAAAAGAGTGAAGGCTTTCACAATAGACTGTGGGGAAAATAACTGCCATAGGAATTTTTCCAGAGTGTTGTCTGAAGCATTTGTCCATCTCCACATCAAATTCTCAGTTATGAATATACAATGAGAAATGATTATATTAACCAATCATTCCAGAGCACTCAAGATTTTGCAGCTCTGCAGAGTAAACTGTTTCAAATGCAATTTGGAATTTCATTTTAATTTCCATTCTGAGAGTGAAATATCAAATTGAGTCCACTTCAACCTGGCTCTCACTCAAAGCACTCTAATTACCCAATTTTTTCCCTGTGAGGACCAGTAAATGATGTCACCCTCAAGAGGGACTCATGGCCAGAGAGACTGAAAACTAAGGTAAGCAAGTGTGAAGTGTGAGGCAAGCAGGGAGGCCCAGCAAGTAGCATGAAGAGCATCATATGTAATTGAGGAGCTGGTGGGAGAGATGACCAGTCCCTAGAATAAATTTCGTTTGATCAAGATGTATTAGTTTTTTAATGTAGCACTGTATTTTGTATGTCAATATTTAATGCATGTTTTTGCTATGATATATGGAAAATACAAATCTTGGTTTTCTATTTTGTGCTGCATTTCTGAGGTCTAGATATCCGTGTTAGACTTGTTGCAGAAGAAAATTAGGATGTTTTCCTTCCTTTTCAGTGTTCTGAAATAGTTTGAAGAGTTACTCTCTGGTCTTTGAAGATACAATAGAAAGCCCTATGAAGCTATCTGGGCCTAGTGATTTCTGCAGCGCATTTCCTTAATAGCTTTTGCTCCTCTTTCACTGGGATTTGGTCTTCTTAAGTTTTCTGTTTGCAATGGGGCCGATTTCAGTCAAATGTATTTCCTTAAGAAATGATTTTTTTTCTATATTTTCATCATGCTTAGTTGCTCAGTCATGTCCGACTCTTTGTGACCCCATGGATTATAGCCCACCAGGCTCCTCAGTCCATAGGATTGTCCCAGGAAGAATACTGGAGTCGGTAGCCCTTCCTTTCTCCAGGAGATCATCCTGACCTAGTGATTGAACCCCAGTCTATAGTTATTTGTATAGAATTCTACAAAGTACTGTCATGATTTTTAAGTTTTATTCTGTTCCAGTGGTTATTTTCTTGCTATTATTCCTTATTTTGTAGCTCCCTTTTCTGGTGATAAACTTAATGATTTGTCTATGTTGTTAATTTTTTAATAAAACCAGAATGTAGACTTATTAATTGTATCTATTGCTTTTCTATTGGCTATTGATTTCATCTTTACTTTTATTATTTCCTTTCTTCTACATATTTTTATCTTGTTGTTCTAGTTTTTGAACTGAGAATTTATTTTCAGTCTTTTATTTTTCTAAAGAATTGGTTTAATATTGTGAATTTTCCTCTGACCATTGTTTTAAATATACTCTTGTATTATAGTGTTAAATATTAGTTCCGTTCCATTATTTTGTTTTTTTCCCCGCTTCTTTAGAGACTGACAAAATAAATATTATTCTTTCTGTGCTTTTCTCCCATTTCAGCTATTTTCTCTTTGATCCTTTCATTTTCATTCTCATGATTGTTTTTCTGTCCTTCTTTAATGACTCTTATTAAATTGTCATCTGAGTCTATTTTCCTTGGGCATCTTACAATGCGTCACTTTATTTGTGAGTCAGTTTTGTCTTTGTCTTGATTTCTCTCCTGAATTGTCAACTTTATTTTCATGTCTTCCTAGTGTTTTGTCCCTTTTGGCTTTATTTTTGAATTTTCTGGTGCATGCTGCCTTTCCGTACATTATTGAGTATATTTAATTCTGTTTGAAATATTAACTTATAGGTTTCTTCTCTTTCATAGTCTCCCTGCCCTTGAGGGACCTTTGCTCATTTAATATATATGAGATTCTTTTCTTGATTTTCTACAGTAACTCTGAATGGATTTGACTTTCCATTTGTTTAATTTTATAGTATGAGATGTTTTGCATGCTTTCTAGTTAAAAGAATCCTTGTCTATCAAAGTGCAGATGTTTTGGCTAGTTTTCTCAATTCATTTGTTTGTGAATTTGTTTTGAAGGGGTGTGTGTGGTGCTAGTAGGGGTGGGGAAATGTATGCGTCTCAAATTTTTCTTCTGAGAATTTTTCAGTTTTTCCTTCAGTGAAAGAAAAAAAACAGTGAAAGTGTTAGTCACTCAGTTGTGTCCGACTCTTTGCAACCGACAAGCTCCTCTGTCCATGGAATTCTCCAGGCAAGAATGCTAGAGTGGTAGCCATCCCTTCTCCAGGGGATCTTCCCAACCCAGGGATAAATCCCAGGTCTCCCACGTTGCAGACAAATGCTTTACTATCTGAGCCAGCAGGGAAGCCCCTTTTTCTTCAATGCCCTCTGCAAATAGTGCTTTCTCTCTCTTTCTCTCATCTTTTCTCTGTCCTACAATCTATGCATTTTAAAAACTACCCCTTTCAATCACATCTATCCCTTCAGAGTACACTGCCTTGTTAAATTCAGCCTGCCACTGTAACTTACATACGGAGAAACCTCCCCTACAATGCACGCTTAGGTCCACGTGTATAGTCTAGACTGAGACTGAGGCAGTTTGAGAACAAACTTGGTCCCCTTCACTAGCTTCTGTATTTCTTTTGCATTTCTCCACAGTTTTTCTTGATACCTTGAAAAACAGCAGGGGCCTCTCCAGGCAGCCATGCATTTGGGATGGTGCTGTGGGAGTGTGAGAGATTTTTAAGCTGGGATTTGTTGCTTTTCCTTTTTTTTTTTTTTTAATCTCAGGGGTTTTTCAGAGTTAGGCATCAACTCTCTTCAAGGGATGCTGAGTGTGGAATTTCTACGCAGACCCCATTTTCTCCCTGTTGTTTTGGCTTGTTTTGTACTATAACGAGGAGGCTCATAGCCATGCTGCCGTCATCGTCTTCGGCCACCCATAACTCTGAATGGCTTTGATTTAAGAGGAGTTTTCATAATTTCACCGCTTGGCTCCTGTCCTTATATCATGATTCTAATGATATTTTTGTTACAGTTATGCCTTCCATGACCTTTCGGATGGTAGAAATTAATAATTAAATAGCAAGAAGACCTGCTTGAGAAATAAAATTTTGCCTTCAGTCTATTTCTTTCTTAGTGTGGTCATTTTCTTTCACACCATAAACATATTCTCTATGACATTTTACCAAAAGCGCTTAAAAAAGAATAAATATAGTTTAGCTCTCTTGATCCTCACATAGCCACTGTGAAGTGTTTTCTATCTCCACTATACAGATTTAAAAACCTGATACTTAAAAAGGCTAAGTGTTTTGCCCAAGGTCACACAGTTAGTGTCAAAGCCAGGAATTTAATGTCACTTCTATGGCAAGCTAAAAGGAAAAAAACACAAGAAGCCTCTAAAAATAACCATGCCATATGTGTAGAAACATTTCTAAAGCATCATGGTCTTTTAGCATTTTTTGTTTTTAGGGTTTACTTAATTAGTGAATCAGTAGTATTAAGCCTTGATTCAACAGCAGTTTTGACTGTAGATTCAATTCTTTCCAGACCGTGCTAATTCAAGGAACTCTCCTTGCTAAAAAATGGGGCAGTTCAGCTTGAGACTGATCTTTCAGAGTAGATAATATGAAATAGAATGCTCAATCTAACACAGGTAATCCAAAGCTGATAATTGTTTTCTCTGAGAGGATCTATTTCACTTCTAGGAATGGAAGTTGGGACACTTCTTTGCTTAACTTTAGCCCTGGACACTATGAGACCTAATAGAGTTGCTCAGATAAACACGAAGTTTAAAATGACTTAGTTGAAAACGTTTTTATTAACTTGAAGTAACTGACTTTTAGAGGTAAAGAAAATTTTGTAAATCACTTCTCACTTACTTGCCAAGGGCTAAAGCCATTCTTTTCTTGGTTTAAATGTTAAGTGCCTAACCAAACTTTTCAGTAAATAATTCAGTGATCATCTTCCCCTTCATTCCCCATCTTTTACATGCTTTGTACATTAAAGACTCATCTTTTTAAATAACACTTAAATAACTTTTCTCCAGAGCAAATACTTACTTGGTTTACACTAAAAGAGAGAAAACAATACAACACAATTCAGATAACTCCATCATCAACATCCAAGGAATTGTGCATAGAATTCTTTCTTAGTCAAATGATGCCAAATTCTTCACAAGTTGCATCTGAAAGCTAACCTAATCGTGACTAATTGCAGAAACTTAATCGTGACTCTTATTTAAATATCTTTTTTTTCTTAAAGTGTCTCAAAGAAAAAGTAAGAGAATAAATAAAGCACTTTGGTAAGAACACAAATGCTATCCAGTAACACAGCGATGCATTTATACCACTTTCTTGTAGCAATTCCAATTCTCCTTTAGCCTCAAATGTCAGCATGAGGTCTAGTAGGGCAAACGCTGAAACCGGATCACAGTTTCAGAGCTTTTCTTCCTTTTCTATTTCCAGTGTGGCTCCCTGGATGGGAGGGGAGTTTGGGGGAAAATGGATACATCTATATGTATGGCTACGTTCCTTGCTGTCCACCTAAAACTATCAAAACATTGCTAATTGGCTACAGTCCAATACAAAATAAAAAGTTTATGGTAAAAAATGGACAAAAACTTTTCTGATTTATAAAAGTAGGAAAGTTGGAAAATACATAAAAGCATACAAAGAAGATAAATATCATGCATAATCCCATTATCCAGAGAAACAATCATTTTAGGATGTATACTATATGTATTTATATATAAAAGTATGTTTCTACCTAACTGTTTTTTTGTTAGATTTAATGCATATGTGCCTGCTCAGTCGTGTCTTTTTGCATCCCCTGGACTGTAGCCCGCCAGGCTCCTCTGTCCATGGGATTCTCCAGGCAAGAATACTGGAGTGGGTTGCCATTTCCTTCTCCAGGGGATCTTCACAATCCAGGGATCTAACCCACACCTCCTGAATTGGCAGGTAGATTCTTTACCACTGAGCCATCTGGGAAGCCATTAAGGTATAATTTACAAACAATAAAATTCAACCTTAATTTAAAAAATAGAACTAACTGGAAATGAGTGAAGATCCTAATGGAGCTCTATGTGTCAGGCATTCACATTGACACACACACTGTCTTCTTTCCTAAACATGGTTCTATCAGAAGAAAATATTGTATAATGGAAAAATCCTCTTACGTGTCATTTAATGAAAGAAACTTCCAAGAAGCACCCTTACGTGGTGGGAACTCGATGTGCCCACACGTGCATACGTGTGTGTACACAGGAACCCACAGCCTGCATTTGGAATATACTCCCTCAGGCAAAGCAAGGACCTGTACGTAGGACTAGTTTCCTATCAGCCCTGGAGAGTACAGAGGCAGCCCTGTGTGTTATTAATGGATAAAATCTGAACAGCAGCCAACCCCAAGGTGAACCCTATGCATTTAAAACATTTCATCAGACAGCTAAGTTTTCTTTCTTTCTTTCTCTCTCTCTCCTTTTTTTTTTTTTTTTGAGCTGCGGATCTCTCTCCAGCTGCCACTCAATAGATCCCAGCAGAAGAGAGCAATGGCTGGGCTTACTAATGTGCAAATTGATAGTATGAGCTCTCCACCAAAATGTAAACAGCCCTGTGTTTCTTAAGTGTCAATATCACAAGCTGGCTTAGCGTGAGGGGAGGGTGAGAGATTAACCCTAGAATCATCTGGCACAGGGAAATGGTAAATGGAAAATCATTGCCCAGTCTGCTGAAAGCCGAACCTCTTTCCTAGCATGTTGGGGTTGTTGCTGTTCAGTCCCTCAGTCGTGTCCAACTCTGCGACCCCATGGACTGCCACACGCCAGGCTTCCCTGTCCTTCACCATCTCCCAGAGCTTGCTTAAACTCACGTCGGTGATGCCATCCAACCATCTTGCCCTCTGGCGTCCGGTACTCTAGTTGAATTCTCATGGCTACAACTAAGACATTTATAGACCATAATGACTTCAGTAGTTAATTTGGAAGGGTCAAGGAGGAGATGTGTATCTATAAAATTAGGAAGAAACAATTTTAAATTGGTACTTATTTTATGATTTGGTTATTTGTTGTCTGCCTAGTGTCTGGATGAGTTGAGGTGTGTGTTGGCTATTTTTTTTTTTTTTTTTTGCCATTTGCCCCAGATTCATTTTCTGCCCTGTCCCAGTGTTGTACTCAGACTCTGCTGGACTGCATAACCCTGGGTACCTGACCACCAGCTTTCCAGTTGGGCTGGAGCAACGGGAGACCCTGGGAGAAGTCTGGAGGGCAAGAGGAGATGGACATTGTCATATTTCCTCCTTGTTTCCTCCTGCTATGGGTCACAGCTGTGGTGCTGGCTGAGGCCCTCCAGGAATGCAGCTCCCAAAGACAGACCCATCTCCAAGCCCCAAATCTCACTCTGCTCTGCTAACACAATTTCCTTTAGTCCCCTTAAGGTAATCCTTTCACTAAAAACTCCTGTGCTGTCTGAGTTGGAGTCTACTTTCTGCTCTTTTTAATATTAAATCTGTGAGTATTTGTAAAATGCTTACAACAGTTCTTGATGCACAGTAAGTGCTCTTTATGTGGGTTAAATCAATAAAACTGAACATATAAAATCCTAATACTCTGTTCAGAGGAGTATAGTACCTGGAGTGTCTGAACTCATTCAAGAGCCTACACCTGACATAAAAGTGTATGTGGAATGAGGTGGTGAACAGTCAGGGGAAAGGCAATCCCCAACAGTGACCCAAAAAAGGATAACAAGCAAACAAAGAGTTGTACACTAATATCTATTGTACACAACATACCAATGTTCAGTTTCGAACATCTCTGGGCCTCAAGGATGCCCCTTTTCTGTGACCATGCAGTGAACATTTAACTCTGCATTTTATACTGATGAGAAATTAATTTCCGTATTGCAAAGATAGAAACAAGAGCCATACCCCCTCTCTTGATTAAAGAGAACAAGACCTTATGTCTGAGTCTCTATTGCTGCCCTGGAAATAGGTTGATCTGTACTTTTTCTAGATTCCACTTATGTGCATTAATATACCATGTTTGTTTTTCTCTTTCTGACTTAGCACGAGGCAAAGGGAAGAGTTGGACAAATTAGGAGGTGGATTGACATATATACACTACCATGTGTAAAATGAGTAGTTAGTGGGAAACAGCTATAAAGCATAGGGAGCTCAGCTCAGTGCTCTGTGGTGACCTAGAGGAGTAGAATGCGGAAGGGTAGGAGGGAAGTCCAAGAGGGAAGGGGTATAATATGTATACTGTAGCTGATTCACATCATTGTACAACAGAAACTAATACAACATTGTAAAGTAATTATACTCAATAGAAAAAGAAAGTCCCTTTCACTTGTAAAAAAATTTTAACAAGTATAGAGAACAAGACCCACATGGCATGTGTACAACAAAACAAAAAGCTTTCCTGATAAATCCCATCTCCTCTCAGATGTAGTACGGAGGAAAGGCAAGAAAGAACAAAGCTTTAAGAAAAATTAGAAGTTACAGGTCTCACCCCTGACCCATTGTTGGTGGAGACCATGGCAGTGGGCTGTCCAGGCAGCTGTGTTTCCTCTAGGACTTGGGTCTGACTTGTTTGATGGGAGGAGCAGGGAAGAGTGATTCAGCAGTCCAGCCGGGGAACCAGCAAAAGTTTAACAGAGAATATGTGTCCTACTATCCCAGGCCATAATGAGGCCCTTTTTTCAACTGAACACAATTGTTTTTCTTATCAAATTTGGCCAAGTTGTCAATGTCTTATCTGCCCACGCAGAAGAAAATCAGCAATGCTTTCCAAATGATATTGCTAAAAGCCAAGCCCTTCTTACATCTTCAACAGAGGCTGTGCACCAGAATTCAAACTGCTACACTATTAGCAAGTTTTGTTGTAAATGCGTCTCTAAACAGATTGTCCTGGGGAATGTCTGTGACACATTCAGCGATGCCAGCCTCCATTTGTTTTTCATGGCACCCCATCCATCAGGAGCTGACCTCACCTCGAGATCTCTTACATTTTCCCACCTAGATCTCTACCCAAGTGTGACTTTTTTAGCCTCGAACACTGCCTTGGGAGTTGTAACAGAACAGACTGTGGGTAAAACTCAGTGGCATGGAGAATAAGGATGCTGGGAGATTTATTTTAAGTCTTGCATAAGAAACTGGAATTAGCAGTTTGTATCCTGTCCTCGCTGAAGTGTTGTCACTAAGGTCGGTGGCAGACACACCTCTTTGGTATTCTAATTTAGTTGGTAATTGTTGGTTCCCATAGATTCATGCAAGTGTGACTGTGAGCACGCACACACACACACCCCGCATCCCATACATCCCATTCATTTGCCAAGACAAACATTACTTTGACTTTAAACTCTTAAGGAGGAAAAAAAATATTTTCCTAAGTGCTAGGAAGGGAACCATTTGTGAAGCAGCCTCTTTTAACAGAGTTAAAATTGAGCTCCTTTTGAGCCCAGGGCAAATAAGAATAAGACACATTGCTAAGATAGATACCACTTTTTTTTTGAGCGAGGGAAGGATATTTTAATCAGTAATTTTTAAACTTTGAAATAAAATATACTCATGATTTTAAGAATAAAGAAACAGAATTAATAATTAACAGTAACAAGACATAAAACCAATTGGTGGAGCTGCTATTGAAAACAGTACGGAGGTTCCACTAAAAAAATAAAAGAAAGAAACACGAAAATAGAGTTAGCACATGAGCCTAGATACACTAGGATACATACCCTACATACACTAGATACATATCCAGAGAAAGTTGAAAAGATACATGCTTCCCCATGTTCGTATACAGCTCTATTTAGAATAATCAAGACGTGGAAGCATCCTAAGTGTCCATCAACAGATGAATGGATAAAGAAGGTATGTATGTACCATGGAACATTCAGTTCAGTTCAGTTGCTCAGTCATGTCCAACTCTTTGCAACCCCATCAACTGCAGCACGCCAGGCCTCCCTGTCCATCACCAACTCCCGGGGTTCATTCAAACTCATGTCCATCGAGTCAGTGATGCCATCCAGCCATCTCATCCTTTGTTGTCCCCTTCTCCTCCTGCCCCCAATCCCTGCCAGCATCAGGGTCTTTTCCAATGAGTCAACTCTCCACATCAGGTGGCCAAAGTATGCTGAAACTCTTCAGCATCAGTCCTTCCAATGAACACCCAGGACTGATCTCCTTTAGAATTGACTGGTTGGATCTCCTTGCAGTCCAAGGGGCTCTCAAGAGTCTTCTCCAACACCACAATTGAAAACCATCAATTCTTCAGCTCTCAGTTTTCTTCACAGTCCAACTCTCACATCCATACATGACCACTGGAAAAACCATGGCCTTGACTAGATGGACCTTGTTGGCAAAGTAATGTCTCTGTTTTTTAATATGCTATAAGTCGGTCATAACTTTCCTTCCAAGGAGTAAGCGTCTTTTAATTTCATGGCTGCAATCACCATCTGCAGTGATTTTGGAGCCCCCCAAAATAAAGTCTGACACTGTTTCCACTGTTTCCCCATCTATTTCCCATGAAGTGATGGGACCAGATGCCATGATCTTCGTTTTCTGAATGTTGAGCTTTAAGCCAACTTTTTCACTCTCCACTTTCACTTTCATCAAGAGGCTCTTTAGTTCTTCTTCACTTTCTGCCATAAGAATGGTGTCATCTGCATATCTGAGGTTATTGATATTTCTCCCCGAAATATTGATTCCAGCCTGTGCTTCTTCCAGCCCAGCATTTCTCATGATGTATTCAACTCTGCATAGAAGTTAAATAAGCAGGGTGACAACATACAGGCTTGATGTACTCCTTTTCCTATTTGGAACCAGTCTGTTGTTCCATGTCCAGTTCTAACTGTTGCTTCCTGACCTGCATATAGGTTTCTCAAGAGGCAGGTCAGGTGGTCTGGTATTTCCATCTCTTTCAGAATTTTCCACAGTTTATTGTGATCCACACAGTCAAAGGTTTTGGCATAGTCAATAAAGCAGAAATAGATGTTTTTCTGGAACTCTCTTGCTTTTTCCATGATCCAGCGGATGTTGGCAATTTGATCTCTGGTTCCTCCGCCTTTTCTAAAACCAGCTTGAACATCTGAAAGTTCACGGTTCACGTATTACTGAAGCCTGGCTTGGAGAATTTTGAGCATTACTTTACTAGTGTGTGAGATGAGTGCAATTGTGCAGTAGTTTGAGCATTCTTTGGCATTGCCTTTCTTTGGGATTGAAATGAAAACTGACCTTTTCCAGTCCTGTGGCCACTGCTGAGTTTTCCAAATTTGCTGGCATATTGAGTGCAGCACTTTCACAGCATCATCTCTTAGGATTTGAAATAGCTCAAGTGGAATTCCATCACCTCCACTAGCCTTTGTTCGTAGTGATGCTTTCCAAGGCCCACTTGACTTCACATTCCAGAATTTTTCGCTCTTGGTGAGTGATCACACCATCATGATTATCTAGGTTGTGAAATCTTTTTTGTACAGTTTTTCTGTGTATTCTTGCCACCTCTTCTTAATATGTTCTACTTCTGTTAGGTCCATATAATTTCTGTCCTTTATCGAGCCCATCTTTGCATGTAATGTTCCCTTGGTATCTCTAATTTTCTTGAAGAGATCTCTCGTCTTTCCCATTCTGTTGTTTTCCTCTATTTCTTTGCATTGATCGCTGAGGAAGGCTTTCTTATCTCTTCTTGCTATTCTTTGGAACTCTGCATTCAGATGCTTATATCTTTCCTTTTCCCCTGTGCTTTTTACTTCTCTTCTTTTCACAGCTATTTGTAAGGCCTCTCCAGACAGCCATTTTGCTTTTTTGCTTTTCTTTTTCTTTGGGATGGTCTTGATCCCTGTCTCCTATACAATGTCATGAACCTCCATCCTCCATCAGGCACTCTGTCTATCAGATCTAGTCCCTTAAATCTATTTCTCACTTCCACTGTATAATCATAAGGGATTTGATTTAGGTTATACCTGAATGGTCTAGTAATTTTCCCCACTTTCTTCAATTTCAGTCTGAATTTGGCAATAAGGAGTTTATGATCTGAGCCACAGTCAGCTCCTGGTCTTGTTTTTGCTGACTGTATAGAGCTTCTCCATCTTTGGGTGCAAAGAATATAATCAATCTGATTTCAGTGTTGACCATCTGGTGATGTCCATGAGTAGAGTCTTCTCTTGTGTTGTTGGAAGAGGGTGTTTGCTATGATCAGTGCATTCTCTTGGCAAAACTCTATTAGCCTTTGCCCTGCTTCATTCCGTATTCCAAGGCCAAATTTGCCTGTTACTCCAGGTGTTTCTTGACTTTTGCATTCCAGTCCCCTATAATGAAAAGGACATCTTTTTTGGGTGTTAGTTCTAAAAGGTCTTGAAGGTCTTCATAGAACCGTTCAACTTCAGCTTATTCAGCATTACTGGTTGGGGCATAGACTTGGATTACTGTGATATTGAGTGGTTTGCCTTGGAAACGAACAGAGATCATTCTGTCATTTTTGAGATTGCATTCAAGTACTGCATTTCGGAGTCTTTTGTTGACCATGATGGCTACTCCATTTCTCCTAAGGGATTCCTGCCTGCTGCTATTGGTCATCTGAGTTATATTCACCCGTTCCAGTCCATTTTAATTCGCTGATTCCTAGAATGTCGACATTCACTCTTGCCATCTCCTGTTTGACCACTTCCAATTTGCCTTGATTCATGGACCTAACATTCCAGGTTCCCATGCAATATTGCTCTTTTAGCCCTAAAAAGGAATAAAATAATGTCATTGCAACAACATGGATGGGCCTAGAGATTATTGTACTAAGTGAAGTAAGCCAGACAGAGAAAGACAAATATCATATGATGCCACTTATAATCTGGAATCCAAAAAATGATGAAATGAACTTATTCACAAAACAGAAATAAATCCACACATATAGAAATATAGAAATATATATATATATATTTATCAAAAGGGAAAGGAGTGTAAAGGGTAAATTAGGAGCTTGGGATATATATTATATAATATATATTAAAGAATATATATATATATATATATATATATATATATATATATAAAGGATATATATATTCACTTTCCTTAACACCATATTGTAAATCAACTATAGTTCAATTACAAAAAAAAACCTCAGGATCATTCTAGGCCCATTTTCCCACTCCATAGTTACAACCAATAATGATTGTTTATTTTTATACTTTTTAAAGAATTGTATCCATCTCAGTTGATGTTTTTTTTTTCTTTCAGTTCTTTTTTACTGTCTTCTGGTCTGCAAGTTTTCTGCTGAGAAATCCTCTGAAAATCTATTGAGCTTGCCTTGTAACAAGTTGCTTTTCTCTTACGCCTTTGAAGATTCTCCTTTTGTCTTTGTTTTTGATTACAGTGTGTCCCATGCAGGTCTCTTTGAACTTTCTACTTGGATTTCATTGAACTTATTACATGTGTATACATATTCATGCTGTTCATCAAGTTTGGGAAATTTGGCCATTATTTATTCAAATAAGCCTGTTTTTTCTCTCTCTTGTCTTTCTGGAACTCCCATGATCATACATTGGTCCACTTGATGGAGACCCATAAATTCCTTAAGCTTATTCACTTTTCTTCATTTTTTTTCCCTTTTCTGCCTCTCAGACTTGATAATTTCAAATTTCTTTATGTTTGATCATTCTTTTTTATCTACTTGTTTGAATGTGCTCTTGAACTTTTCTAGTGACTTTTTTCAATTCAGTTACTATATTTTTCAGCTCCAGAATTTAGTTGTTTTTTTTTCCCATAAGGTCTCTCTCTTTGATGATTTTTTTTTTGTTCATATATTTGTTTTCCTGATATTTTTTTGCTCCTTGTCCATATTTAAAAGTATGTTTTAAAGTGTTTGTCTGCTAAGTCTGCAGGCTGAGTGTTTTCAGGGTTAGTTTCTGGAGATATATTTGGATACTTTGAAAGGGTCATGTTTTCCTGTTTCTTCCTATGCCTTATGATCTTTGTTGGTAATGGAACGTTTTTGCACATTACAAAAAAGAAAAAAAAAAAAACAAAACAGCCACTCCTTCCAATCTTTATATATTGGCTCTGAGTAGAAGACCCTCAGTGATCAGCTCAGGATGAAAACTTCATGTCTTCTGAGGCCTTTGCCAAGTAGGTATCTTCCCTGGGCTTCTGTGAATTGAATTTTCCCCAAATTCCATGGTTATTTTTAATTATTTTAATTTCTCTAAGAATCTCTTTCTTCTTCTTCTTCTTCTTCTTGGAGCTTTAGCTATTCTATTGAATTCCTCCATCTGTAATCTCTGGCTTCTAGATATCTCTAATTTTTAATCCCCTCGTAGTTTTTGTGTAGCTGTTTCTTTTTACAGTTTTATGTAACCATGCTTATTCCTTCTGATATCTTTTGAGCTTCTTTTGGCCATCTTGGCATCAAATTAGGTGATACAGAGATCAATCCCTGAAGATTGCTAACAGATTAGAACAAATTCAGTCCACTCTGTTCTCTCTGATTTGACGAAGGAACTGGATATTAGGGTGCTGTCTCCTCCTCTACAATATCAGGCCAGGGAGAGGAAGGAGCAAGGATGAGCAAAAATGCATGACTTTTTCTACCATTTTAAACATAACTTTTTTTCACTGGGCTTGGTCACTATAGAACTTTGACTTCTAGAGCTCCTATAATTAGTTTGTGTTTAGTTGTTTAGCTAGTGTTTCCACAGGAGAAAAAGGGTCTAGAGTTTCCATACCTGCAATCTTGCTGATGTAACTCCAAGTTCTATGGATTTTCACGGATGTGTAGATTTGTGTAATCACCACCACAATCAGGATGAATATAGAACAATTCCATCACTCCAGAAACTCCCCTCATGCTCTCCTTCTGTAATCATCCCCTCCATCCCATGCCTAGACCTTGGTAACTACACTGATGTGTCTCTTAAACACAAATAGAGCATACCATACCTCAGTTCAGTTCAGTTCAGTCGCTCAGTCATGTCCGACTCTTGGCAGCCTCATGGACTGCAGCACACCATGCTTCCCTGTCCTTCACTATCTCCCCTAGTTTGCTCAAACTCATGTCAGTTGGTGATGCCATCCAACCATCTCATCTTCTGTCATCCCCTTCTCCTCCTGTCTTCAGTCTTTCCCAGCATCAGGTTCTTTTTCCAATGAGTCAGTTCTTCACATCCGGTGGCCAAAGTATTGGAGCTTCAGCTTCAGCATCAGTCCTTCCAATGAACATTCAGATCAAAATATCCTGGACACCATTCTAAATCAATACATGTACACAATTACTTAATAATGTTTTAATAAAAATATAGTTTTACATCATTATATCTTTAACTGACCTCATATACAAGTGCAAAATGACCTTTAGTAAGTTTTTCAAATAGTACTGCAGTAAATATTGGACAAGAAAATGGCAACCCATTCCAGTATTCTTGCCTGCAAAATCCCATGGACAGAGGAGCCTGGCGGGCTACAGTCCATGGGGCTGCAAAGAGTTGGACATGACTGAGGGACTGAGCACAGCAATAAATATATTTATATATGTAACTCATTCATCACTTGTGTTAATATATCTGAATATTGAATAATTGAAATTTCTGTGTCAAATAACACATGAATTCATAATTTTAAAGGATATTTCCAAGTTATTATCCAAATTTTACCACAACTTTTACTCTCAAAAGACTAAAATGATTTTCCTTCTATACATTCATTAACAATGAGTAAAATAAATAGTTAAAAAATTTGACAGTCTTATGAGAGGAAACTGCCATGTAATTTTATTTTTCATTTGTCCAAAATGAACACAGTTGGCCTTTCTCCCTTTATTTAGTAATGTGTTTTTATTTTCCTGAGGATTGCTCCTTGAATATTTTGCACATTTTTTATATTTGATTTTTTGCCTTCTAGTATATTCATGAAATTAGTTTTCCATTTGTCATAAGTTTGTTCGTTTTTTTTTCAGTTTGCTATTTGTATTTTTCCTTACTTGTGGTATTTTGCCATCAAATATTTCTAAATTTTATGTGCTTAGATTTATTTATCTTTTTCTTTTTGGCTCATATGCAATGCTTAGGAAGGAACTGTTTTTAAGAATAAGTGCATTTCCTCCCATTAATTTGAAAAGGTAGTTTTATAAACTACTAAATTCCCTTATACAATTAGATCCATTTCTGAACCCTATTTGTTTGATCTGTATATTCTTTAGTCTTATTACCAAATCTCTTTAATTATTGAACCTATCTAAAAATATTTTCTTGTATGCTTAGGTTAGCCAAGCCTCTTACTAGTCTCATTTCAGAAATATCTTACTAATTCTCAAATGGATTTTTCTGAGCTTTACAAAAATAACCAGATAAAAATAGATTTAAGTAAAAATGACAACAATAAAAATGCATAATCTTATTGGAAATATGTATAGAGATAGATATTGAAAAATATAGATATATATATATGATAGATATAGATTTAGATATATATTACTAAGAAAAATTTGCACCTCTTTTAAGGACAACAAAAGAAGACATGAATAAATGAGAAGAAATAGTTGGTCCTTGACTAGGAGAGAAATACTGTAAATTTGTCAAATCTCCCTATACTACTAAATAATTGCTATTTAAACCCAATCAAAATACCAACAGGAGTTTTCTTTTCAATTTAACTAAATGTTACTGAAATTCATTTTTCAAAAGTGTTTGCCTATTATTAATTATTCCCTTAGCAACACAAATAACTGTCTGAAGCTTTTGAGTTAAGGGCCTAATTGACTTTTTAAATAAGGTCCAGTGTTTGGTGATATGTTTTTGTTTTTCCAGCTACATAGGAACATAGACCTTGCATCTTTATCTGTAATGTAAATATATATATTATATACTGACCAGCTGCTAAGAAAATAGAATCTTTTTTTTTTCTCTTGATAGCTATATCTTTTTTTCTGATCTAGAGCCCCGGGACATTTTTTAAGTCCAAATGCCACATATCACCGTGCAATGAAATGCCACTGTGCCTTTTTTTACTTAAACTGTAAACTTCTTAAAAGCAAGAAACTTAGCTTTTATTCTAATCCACATTCCCATATAAAAGGGCTCAAGGAACATTTATATGGTGATCTGAGTGCGAAGCTTATATATGTTTCTAAAAAATACTTATCTTTTCCTCTTTTTTCACTTCTTCTTCTGATTTTTATTCATCTTTGTTTTTAATCAGAACCCTGCGGCTGCTCCACTAAAATCCCAGATTTTCTTGTTTACTGAGGTTCGTGTCTGCTTGCTCAGGCTGAGGGACCCTTTTACTTGTGACTCATTTGGGGGAATCGAGATTTCCCACTTGAACCTCCCTGAGTGCCAAATAGTCTTTGTAACCTACACACGGTGAGCTGGTGGGAAAGTATGCCTAAATGGTGAAGGACGGGGGTCCTTCACCCCCGTCAGACTGATGAAATATCTTATAAGCAGATCTCTGAGGATTCACGATGAGAACTTCATGCTACACTGGAGCAATTATAGAAAATAAAGCAGGAAAGGGGGAAGTGGTATTTAGCTTTTGAATGTGCTGTTTTCTCGCAGTTTTTTTTTTCCCCCAGAGATTACATGGATTATGGTCTGCAAATCATGGATATAAATACCAGTGTACACCGTTTTATGGCTATCTCAAAGCTGAGACATTATCTCTCTCTTATGCACACGTGCACACATACACACAAACACACAAATCCATGATTTTACTAAACTAATTATTTTTACTAAAATTCCTTCTAGTCCCTGAAGTCTAAGGCATTAACTATTGGAATAATCAAAGGGGAAAATGTTTACATTTTTAAATGTCATACTTAGCTGCTAATCATTTCTCTTCAGTTGGAAAGATCTGGTTAAAATTGACCCTGACCAAGAAGTTGCAAATAATTGTTATCTTCTCCCTCAAATATCATGAATAAAGAAAATAGTTGTTTCAGCAAACATTTATTGTAGATGCACTACTCGCAAACAAGAAACACCTACCAGTGATAAGAGTTAATCAGGGAAGGGTCAACGGTGGGCAAGTCACAGACAACAAATGACTTTTTAAGCTGTAATATAGAGATCAATATTCTAATGACTTAACATTTTAGTGAAACGTTTATCAAAAATCTTAAAACCAATGTTTTGAATGGCTTAAGCAAGAGTTATAAACCATAACCAAAGATAGGGGTAAATTTGTCTGCATTAAAACTAAGAACTCCTGTTCACCAGATCAAAGATTATGAACATATTTGTCTACACTTTGAGAAATGGCTTAATATATGGCCAAAATTAGGGCAAAGAAATGGAAGAAAAAACTAGAACATAATTTTAAAACATAAAATATAATTTCATGCTTTTTTTTAGAGAATTATTTTACCTTTGGTGTGGTTATAAATTTACAATTATAAAATAATTCCACTCTCTTTTTACTCTTAAGTTATATTCCCCCTTCTCTAGTGCAATGTTTGGCACAAGGACGCTACAGAATAAATCAATAAATGTTGAGAGGAACAAAAATAGAAAAAAAAGAAAAAATACTATTACTCAATTCTCATTATTAAAACAAATAGACATTATTTATATTTTTCCATGGAAGAGTTATAAACTGTTATGAGAACCATCTTGTTTTCCTGTCAAAAGAGTCAATATGTGAACACTAGCTATTTTAATGAATGTGTATCAATGTTGCTCCATGAAGTAAAAATTCTCAGTATCTGTACTTGGCATTTCTTCCTATTCAAAGCTCTTTCTTCTTTTTATGTGTTTGACTTCTCCCTAAGGCTGATGTTATTTCTGAATATTTCTTCATGTGGATCCACCAGAGACCATTGGGCATTATATATTTATGGAAAAGAAATTTCCACTGGGGAGCTCGGTGCCCATGACACTGAATGCCAAATGGTGTTTTACTCTCCATACTATTGATTATTGCTCTCAGGTAGATATTTTGAATGTCATGTGACTTTGCTGCCCTCCTGTGGCTGCTCCTTGGGGTGTCCAGATCTTAGTTATGCCTGCAGGTTCCAGGTACCCTTTCACTAGGTCACCCCCACATTCCACTTGCTGTTCTTGGCCTCCCATCTGAATGGACTGAATGAACAAATGTTCTACCAAGGTGTTCTGAACATTATTTTTCTCCAATTTCACCCGAGAGTTCAGAAGAAATAGGACAATAACACATTGGTCTTCCAGTAAACGATATATTTTTCCTTTTGACTTTCCTGTTTTCATGCTCTGCAGGGTAAGAGCAATCTGATATTCTACTGCAGGGATCAGCAAAATCACTGATACAAGACAAGTTACTAAATACTTAGGATATTTTTTTAGGCATTGCGGCCTCTGTCTTGACTGACTACTCAACCCTGCCATTGTAGCAGGAAAACAGCCATAGACAACATAAATGAATGTAGATGTGTTCCAATAAAACTTTATTCCATAAAGCTTTATTGACAAGAGGAGGTGAGAAAGGATGGTCATTGGGTACGCCCCACAGATAGCTGCTTACCAACTCCTATTCTATAGTTATTTCCTATTATATCAATGCTGAACTAATTTATTGATAAATTAAGTGATAAATAATACATTTAAATGAATCAATAAATGGCTCTTTAAATAAAATATGTATTTCTAAATATTCCATCCATAATTGAATTTATACAAATATAGACACTGGCTTGCCAAAGCTTTATACTACATTGTTACATTTTTAATTGCTGTATGGCTTCTTCAGGTGACTTGTGCAAATAGCTAGCAAGAAATTCATTACAATTAATCTATATACACCACTGTTTAGGAAAATGCTTCTCCACAGAGAAGGAGTTCTGTACTTACCAAGGAGTTCAATCTAGTTCATTTTTTTTCCTTTAAATTGTTAATGACTCACGTTCATTTAGCTACTAGGTCCTGCTGAATTGTTTTCTAAGTATTTTTCGAATCTGTCACGATCTTTAGTTCAGACTTCTAGACAAGCTTCATATTATTGAAAATACCTCAGGTGCATTTTTCTGTTCTGCCTTTAGTCTCACATTGTGTGTTGTTGTTTAGCTGCTAAGTTGTATCCAACTCTTTGTGACCCCATGGACTGTGAGCCCACCAGGCTCCTCAGGACCATAGCTTCCCAGAGAAAAACACAGGAGTAGGTTGCCATTTCCATCTCCAGGGGATCTTCCCAACCCACGGATTGAACCTGTGTCTCCTACATTGGCAGATGGATTCTTTACCACTGAGCCACCTGGGAAGCCCTGACATTCTATACCATCATGTAGATCATTGCCCAAATTACCTTCTTATAATACAGATCTGACTTCATCTCTCCTCTGATCCAGTGACTTCTTGGGGGTCAATGCAAATTCTTTAGAATACCACCAAAACTCTCCTTTTTTTTTTTCTCTTGGCAAGCCTCTTTCCACGGCTCTCCACTCTAAACATATCAGCTTTCTCATAGTTTCCAGCTTCCTCACACTCCTCCATTAAGCTTTTTTTTTTAACACCACTTTGCTGGGACAGCTTGGTTTTCTCCACTCCACTTTCCAATCAACTCATTTTCCTCTCCATCCATTCCTTTATTTCATCCATCATTTTATCAATATTCATGGAACACGTATTTAGTGACAGCATTCCTGGTACCACTGACACAAAGTCTTTCCTGACCTGCTTCCTTGCACACCAGTGATTCTGTTGCCCCAGGGCACTTTGTACATACTTCTATTAGTGCTGATTATGCTCTGCAGTAATTATTATTTCTGAGTTTCATGTGTTAGACTATAAACTCCTGAAAGGCATAAGTGCTGTCTTGGTAATCTTCCTATTTCTAGCACGGTGCATTTTTACATAGTCGGCAATCAATAAGGATTAAACAAACACGTGAACAAATGAATGAGTGAGCGAAGAGACTAATGAATGGCTTCCATACTGACTGAAGAACAGAAAGCATTATACTCCATTTAATGTTACCCAAATAACAAGACATGCTGCTGACATTAGCTGAACACCAGAAAAGAGGTAAAAAAAAAAAGTGAATGCTCCTCAGACCCTACTTCACTGAACTGAAATACCACAGAATCTATCTTTTCAACTAGTGAAGTATTGAAAAAAAAAAAAATAATCAATGCTTTCAACCTCAATTAAGTCACAGCTCCCCCTACTGATAGTGGGACAAGTAGGGAACCTCAAAATCACCATGATGCTGCTTCTCTGTGAGCCAAGTTGGCAAGATCTGAAAGCAAGGCGGTCCAAGGATCAGGCAGCCTGCTAGACTTAACATGCCCACGTGAGAGGTCAGGGGCAGGGCGCTGGCTACACGAACAAAGCAGTCCCGTCCTCACCCAAGGACAAAGGGAGCTGTAATTTTACAGCAGAGAGCATTTGCAGTTTCCCTCTTCCAACAAGTCTTTAAAAATGCTGATCTGAAAGACTGAAGCAACCCACTTGAGACTCATTTTCAGATGGCAAAAGTTCTGAAACCCAGACTGCAAAATCTCAGGAAGCAGCTGGGTTCCTAATTAAAACAAATCGTTAATAGATTTAGCAGTCCAAATTTATGCACTTCAATTAAAAATGCTATTGCAGTTGGTGTATCTGAGCAAGAGTATATGTGTGTGTCTGTGAATGCATGTGCAAACAAATACGCCTACACGCTAGGCTCGGGGTATTCCAGAGTTTAAGAGGCAGTTATAAAGCCTGGGTCAACATTAAGAGACAAAGGTTAATTGAATCAATTCTTAATTGTTTTGGTAACTTCCTTGAGTCTCCATACATGTTTCAAAAATAGTTGTGTATGGACAAATAGAACTTTCCTACCACAATTCTTTCAAGAAGACATTTTTTTAACAGTTTTGTAAATATTTTTGAGAAGGTATTATTTCCAGTTTAAATAAGAAGACTCTTTGAGGTGCACAGTTTTTTCCTGAAGTTAATCCAGCAAGTCAGTGGAAAACACCTTAACCTTAGTGTTCAGTTATTTATGCACATCAGCAGGATACTATGTTTCTGGGTGAATAAGCCAAATTTTGTCAATAAAATGGACATCCTTCTCCTGGCCATGGGTTTTCAGAAAATATACCAAGCTATGATTTATGATGCCCATAAGCAGAGCAATTAACTCCCTCCTCACCTGGAAGAGGAGTCAGTTTGTCTTCTTTCCATTTAGCAACTGCTCCTCTTACTTACCTGGGTACTCTTGGGGCACCAAGTGCTCAGGATACAAGAGTCCTGAGAACCAGCTTATGGAAAAACGGTCCCCCAGTCCTGCTTTAGGAGAAATCACTTCCCAACTTTTATCACAACAAAGGTGCTCTGCATTATGTTTGCACCATTATAGTCTATTTGTCCTAAGCTAAAATATGTGTTTTTAGACAACAAGATGATAGGAAATTAATCAGACCATCTGGAGTAGAGTAAAGACAGTTTTGAATTAGGAAGAGGGCAATATTAATTCTGAATTGAAATATGTCTGTGGAATTGTGGACAGGTTAGTTCAACTCTCTGGAGACCAGTTTGTGCAAATTTTAAATTCTCCAAACTTATAAGTTTGAAAGTTTACAAATTAAAACTCATTGGTTGTTGGGAAATTCCAAGATAACTTTATAAAGCCCATGATTAAAACACTGGCATCCTATATGATCCATGGTAGGAGCATGATAATAGATGCTTCAAAATGTCAATAAATGGATTTTTGGAACAGTTCTTAATTTATATTTTTCCTTCTTTTTCCTCCTGAGTCCCGTCCTCTATTAATCATCATTCTCTGATTACCTTTCTGTTCTTTTCTGATTCAGATTCCACACTAACATTGGTTAAAAATGTAAATTGTACCCTATACAAGGAGTCCATGAATCAGGCTTCCATGTGGGTGTAAACCTCCTGTAGTTGCATGCAAATCTGTGTGTGATTGTGTGCACATATGTGCTAGGGATCCTGAGCATGCCTCTCCTTCTCAAAAGGTTCTATGACCCAAAATAAAGGTTATGAACTGCTCATCTGTAGGACTTGTATTTGACATCCCAGAAAAAAAAAAATGTTTTTTCAAAAAAAAAAGAAAGAAAAGTCTGGTTAAATGGTAATATGGTAAGATGCTGACACGGCATAAAAAGAATTATAATGTGATCTCAATGTAGTCCATAATGAGTTATAGCTGATGATTCTAATCTCTAGAGCAAACACTAAAAAGAGAGGAATAGTTAAAATGTCAACACACAAGATAATGGAATATTAAAAAATCCATCACCCACCCACAGAAGGTAGGAAAAATATCAAGAGGACCAAGACAAAAAGGGATTAAAAAAAAAAAGACAAAGAAGGGTGCTTATAAAATCATATCAATTATTACATTAAATGAAAATGGAATAAGTATTTCAATTAAAGGCAGAGATTCTCAGACTGGATTTTTAAAAAAAGAAAGATCCATGCTGTTTACAAGAAACATTCTTGAAACACATACAGATTGAAAATAAGAGTGCAGGTAAAAGATATACCATTCAATCAACAAGCAAAAGAAAGCTAATACAGCTACATCAGTATCAGACAGAGTAGACTTAAAAACAGAGAGTGTCACTAGAGATAAAGAGAAGTATTTCATAGAATCAATTCATCAACAGAACCTAATGATCCTAAATGAATATTTTGACGTGAAAATGAGAAAAATGTATGAATGTGTGGTATGTGGGTGTGTAGAAATGTTCTTGTTTGGAAAAAAAAAAATGTTTTTTTTAACACAATGTCCTTTTTTGCTCCATATCATTTCCTTCCGTACTTCTGGTTCTTCTGCATCCATTCTTCATCTTTCGAACTTTGGGATTTGCTTTCTTTTCTTTCCTGAGTATAACCAGTTGTCAATCTGAAAGACAATAGATGTGCAAAGAAAGCCTTCAGGTCAGGCAGAACTTATCTGCTGCAGTTTTACAGGCCTCGGAGAAGGCAATGTAGTCTTGCCTCCACTCCAGTAGTCTTGCCTGGAAAATCTCACGGACGGAGGAGCATGGTAGGCTGCAGTCCATGGGGTCGCTAAGAGTCGGACACGAGTGAGCGACTTCCCTTTCACTTTTCACTTCATGCATTGGAGAAGGAAATGGCAACCCACTCCAGTGTTCTTGCCTGGAGAATCCCAGGGATGGCGGAGCCTGGTGGGCTGCCGTCTATGGGGTCGCACAGAGTCGGACACGACTGAAACGACTTAGCAGCAGCAGCAGCACCCTGGATTCTGTAGGTGGTTGATTCCAAAATGATGCCAGTGGTCCCACTGAGTTCCAGTGGTTAACTCACTCAACTGCTCTGACCACAGGCTTGAGATTCCATGCAGGAGGGCCAATCTGTGGGCCAAACCTATACCCAGGGGTCTCCTCATGGCAAGATAATGGTACAAGTAAAGAGGGACTTTAGCTAGATTAAAGCCATCACACAGAGAAAACCTACAATAAATCATTTTAGAACCATTTAAAAATCTATTTTAGAATAGATGCATAATGCATCTTTCCAACTAGCTTTAATACACATGCTCAGTTTTATTTCAGAATCCCAAAATACTGAGCCATGTTCCTGAAAATATTAATTAACAAAAGATATAACAGTAATAATAACAGATTTGGGGGGCAGGTGAATTAAGTTGTTATATGGCCTTGAATTTTAATATTAATTTGCTTCCACTAAGGATATTTTACACTTCCCTGGTGGCTCAGATGGTAAAGAATCCGCCTGCAATGTGGGAGATCTAGAGGGTTCAATCCCTGGGTTGGGGAGGTCCCCTGGAGGAGGGCATGGCAACCCACTCCAGTATTCTTGCCTGGAGAATCCCCATGGACAGAGAAGCCTGGTGGGCTACAGTGCAGGGGCTCGCAAAGAATCAGACAACTGAGCAACACATCATAGCATAGCACAGCATAAGACTACTACACAACATTTTTACAGGCGTTTCTGTTTATAATGTATTTCTGGGTTGTTAATAAAGGAATCCCCATGCTGACTCTAAAAAGAATATCAGGATTATGCATTTCTCCAAAAAGAGAGGAAAGGAAACCTTAGAGACTTTAATTTGTCCAGGTTAGAATTTAGACTTCCTGACTGTCCACTCTGTGCTCAGGATGGATCTGTCAGCGTTCACCAACTTCTGCCCAGAAATGTGTGGAACCATCTTACTGAGGACAGGCTCTGGGTGTTGAAATGAGTTCATTTAGGAATTTGACATCAAATGCCCTTCAGTTCATGCACAGGGCAGCCATGGCATCATCTTTTGTTTCCGTAAGGAAAACAACAACAAAAAAGGCTCTCTCTGTGTGTAATTATTAATACTTGGGGAAGGTGTACTGGACAGAGACAAATATTCTGATGCATAGTATAGTTTTTTCTATATCTCAATAAAGTGGAAGAAAACATGATCTAGTGGAATTGTGACCTGGATTTAGGGCTGGGTTCAAATTCCAGACAAATTACTTAAAAGCTGTGTGACCTCGAACAATCTATGGAACCTCTTTGAACATCCATTTCTTTAGAGGTAAAATAGAGATTTTAAAAGATATCCCTATCTCGGTCAGCATGCTCCGTGGATTAGAGATAATAAATGGGAAGTCCGTGGTCCTTCACAGTTTGGGTGCTCAACCAATAGAATCACACAGCATCATTCACCACTCGAGTGATGGTAGACCAGTTGCTGAGCAAAGAAGATGATTGACCCTCCTTGCTAAGCCAGGAGATGTAGGGTATGTTTAACTCACCGCTCCTGTGGAATGTCAGGAGCCTCTGCTTGAAATAAGCAAATTCAATGATCTTGTGAGGTAGTGGTCCAGGGCAATTCACTTGATACGGAGAGCTATGTAGTGAACACATTAGAACCGTTTGCCTATCCAGGGACACAGTTAGGGCGAGAGATGAAGAATGCACAACAAACTCCACAGGTTTCATCAATATATCACCTCTGAGAGCAAACCACAAAGCCAGCCTGAAAGCACAGGGTGGGGATGGGCAGAGAGAGAGCCCTGGGCATCTACGGCTGACTCTGGAGGTCACGTGGCCCTGACACATAACTTCTACTGAGTTGACTATATCTCACTTCCTGTAAGTGCCTGTCTCTCATGCTCACTTTCAAGGACTTGGCCAATCTCCTTTTGTAAATAGAACAATGCTTTATATTTCTCTATTACTCTGGAGTGACTCTATCAATAATGCAGGAAACGCATCTGTCCAGCACAATGAGATTATTTTTCTGATTTCGGTTGACAGTTATGGTAATAGTTTGGCAAACAATCTACTCCACCATCAATGGCCGCAGATTACAGCTGTTTTTAAAAACCTCAGCCCCTTCTGGAAACTTGGAAGATGGATTGCACGTTGAGAGGGAGACAGAAAGACATGCCATGAGCCTTTAGGGCAGGGAAAAGTCTTAACTCTTTCTGTACATATGAAGCTGAAGAAATATTAGGGAAAGCACAATACAACGTGTTATCTATGGATGCACTATAATGAGAGCAAGGTAAGAAAATATGATGCTGTGAGATAGTGTCAGGATCGTAGAACATTGCCATAGGAACCACAGAGTAGTAGGAAGAACTTGAAATAGTTCAAGGACCTGCTTTTTCTGTTGATAACTTCCCCAAGTCATCCAGGAGTTACTGCAAATATTTACAGGGGAGAAAGGGCTGCCCAGGTGGCTCAGACAGTAAAGAATCTGCCTGTAATCCAAGAGACCCTGGAGAAGGGAATGGCTACCCACTCCAGTATTCTTGCCTGGAAAATTCCGGAGGAGATTCTCATGGGCAGAGGAGCCAGGGGGGCTATATATAGTCCATGGGGTCACAAAGCGTCAGACACAACTGAGTGACTAAGAACGAACAGGGAAGAAAATGGAGACGGAATATTATCTTCTCTACCATATTGGCCTTGATCCTTGATGAATAGAACCACCAGCTAGTCAATAATGACCTGTGTCTAGGATTTCTACTTTTGTTAAAACACACACTCATCCACATCATGGTTTAATTCAGCAGAGGTGATGAAGAGAAGTTGATTTTCTTTCATTCTAACTTCTAAGTCTCAAAAAAAAAAAACAAAAAACAAAAACCTGTGTTTTCCTAAAAGTTCATAACAGCTCTGAAATGGACTTTATTTTCTATACAAATTTCCCCCCTTTGGGGTTTTTCTGTCCTTAAGCATTTCATAAGCAGAATGCTGATCTTGCTATTGGCCTGTAACCCTGGCATTTGGCCAGTGATTGCTATTTAGGGGACAGAGGACAAAATTCTGACCTCACAGGTCTCCCAAGGTGCGAGATTTCTTGCCCTCTGAGTTCCAAGGTGAAACTGTTAGGAAGAGTCATTGTAAAAAGGAGACAATCGTACTCACATCCAGGTGAGTTCATTTTTCTTGTGAACTTTTCACCTAGGCCCCAATTAGTATCCTATTAACCTCCTTAAATATGGAATTGCTAGGATCTTAGAATACTACAAAATGGACTATTAGCGAGCCCATTTCCTGGCTCCGTCAGATGAAAATGCCAAAGTAGGTCATACAACAGAATTACCTTGATTAATTTCAGCTCTCTCCCATGGGGCATGATGTCATGCAAGTTTAAGGAGATTTAAATTTGATACATCATTTCAATGACTGATTAACCAAGAGGGTTTTTGTTTTAAACATTTTCAATTCCAGGTTTTTATGGATGTTCCTTTTTAACATGACAAACACTTGAAACATTCTAAATTGATCAATTATACAAACGGTGACATCCCTTGAACATAATTTTTAATGTGCATGTTCTCTGAGGCCTAATATGAAAAAAGGTTTATTTTTCCCAGTATCTACTAGGTTAGATCAGAAGCTCTCAGCATTATATCCCATTTCTATCCATAGATGCAGGCAGGTTTTTAAACACACTATGAAGAGACCACTTCCACTCCAGAGCCCACTCTAGAATGGCATTTGTAAAAATAAATGGCTTTGCTAAGGCTAAAAAAAGCAACAAACTTCCCAATCTTTATCATATATTCCTAAAGGCCTGCTTTAAGAAAGTACTTAAAAAGAAATATTGTATGTTTTAACATCTCATATATTGGTGCAATTTCTTTACAATAAGCAGGTTTAATTTGTTTTCATGAATGCATAAATCAGCTTTAGAGACATATTAGTAATTTCAAGTATTGAAGCACAATATGTCGAAAACTGAATTTTGTTGTCAGAAGTAGACTTATTTAGTTGACATTTGTTTTTTAAAATGTAAGCTACAACTAGTTCCTTTTAAGGCTACTTGTTTTCTGTTTAATTATCTCACTTGGAAATAAGAAAACCTTTGGATGTGACAGTTGTGCTATAAAATCAGGTTGTCTCCCTCCCGTGCTTATAACATGAGCACCATGCTGCTTCCCTAAACACTAGACCTGTATCAACACTCTCCAGCCCTTTTTGGACAAAAATGCAACTTGGATTCTTCAACTGTCAAATTTTTAAGTTATATCACTTTTTAATATTCAGGCATTCCTCCCTAGGGGTTTGCCTGCTAGCTCAACTGGTAAAAACTCTGCCTGCAATGCAGGAGATTCTGGTTCAATTCCTGGGTGGAGAAGATCCCCTGGAGAAGGGATAGGCTACCCCCTCCAGTATTCTTGGGCTTACCTCAGTGGTTCAGATGGTAAAGAATCTGTCTGCAATCTGTCTGCATATATTTAGCCCATATATTTAGCAATGTGGGAGACCTGAGTTCAATCCCTGGATTGGGAAGATCCCCTGAAGGATCTTCTCCAGTGTTCTTGCCTAGAGAATCCCCATGGACAGAGGAACCTGGTGGGCTACAGTCCATGGGGCTGCAAAAAGTCGGACACGACTGAGCAACTAAGCATAGCACATTCCTTCCTATAGTAACCTGGGACGTGTATTTGTGTTTGCATTATCTCTAGGAAGCCATGATGGAACAGTCCATGGTCCTATGAAGCATCTCTAAACTTCCAAAGATCCACTTTTCTGACTCAGGGCTTTGTGGACACGTGGCATCGACTGGGTTGTGACACTGCCTATAGCAAGTACCCACTGGGGGATCCTGCTATTTCTCTCCCTTTCTTTCCTGAACAGTCCATGATCACTAAAAAGCTGTGCTAAACTGCTACCTTTTAGAAACTCTTATCAGTAAATAAATGGCTTATCATCACCAAAGAGACTGAAAGCTGAAGACAGATATTTATGCTATTGAGCCCAACATAACATTCAGGAAGAAGAGAGCTTCAGAATCATACTTTCTTCCTCTGAGATTCAACTTCTGCCTGAGCTTCTCCAACTAAGGAATTCAGCTGTATTGGGTTCCAGTGTCAAAGTGGACTCAATGGTCACCAGAGAAATTCTGCCATTATATTCTAACAGCAGATCTCCCCAGTCCTGGCGCTATCGGGTGATTTAACAAATTAAATAGAAATCCAGGATATTATGCTGTGATGAGGATAAACAATATGGTTCAAGGATATATTGAGGAAAATATCATAAAGACTTTTTCTTTTTCCATATAGACATGTATGCAAGTCCCTTTAATTTTTTTCTGTATGTTCTTGACATCATTTGCTCCTGCATTTGCAAGTAGTATCTCTAAGATGGGTATATTTCTCAATACTGCCTGTCTAAAAGTTCATTATTTACTAGTTAACTGAAATTCACCAACCTATATGGCTCTTAACCCATAGTATCCTTGTACAAATAAGGCACCCTTCTGGGAATCAATCTGTTCTACTGGGTGATTATTATATGCACACTGGTATTTCATAGATGATACTTTAAAGGAATATTACCTTAATGAACATACGAAATGGAGACATCTACAGCATGAATGAAGCTCCTTTAGCTGTGGCTGTTGAAGAACAGTGCAGTTTGTATGCATAGTCCCTATGGGACAAAATAACTCTTTGTAACTTTTTTGTTTCTATTAATAACTTGCTTCTGCATATCTTTAGCCCAACCCCCATCTCAGTTCAGTTCTTCATGAGGTCTTTCCTGGATTGTCCAAATAGCTAGCTCATTGACATCCCTGTTCTCCAAGTTTTCACCCATCCTCATTTCTACCACTCTGCTGCCCCAAGGATGTGCCTGAAACACCCATCCGCCTGTGTCAGTGTGGCCACACGTCCTGTGCACAGCTCACAAATCCCCTTATGAGCCCAAAATCAGCTCCCTCGACCCGCTGTGCTGTATCAAGTCCCATATGGTTTCCAGGAAGCACCTCCCACCCCAGCTCAGCCTGCTTTTTCTGCCTAGATAATGATTCTTCAAAACTCCACTTAAGCGTCATATCTTCATAGAAAAGTGTACCCTAGAAGATTCGATGTTTATTTCCCTTTGACCCTCTCAACCCCTTATGCTGTACAAAGTCTGACATAACACTTACACTCAATTCCAACTTTGGGATATTTGAATGACTTTCATTTCTTACTACTCAGTGAACCCAAGTGTAACGTCTACAATGCAGCCCGTGAGTTAGTGGAGTAATTGCCACCTGGTAGATGTGAAGTGAATGGTTGCTGAATCAACAGTTCTGAGCAAAGAATGTCCCATATTCCCTACTGACCAGGTCTGGAGATGGGCTGGGGTGACAGTCTACATGCTCCACACTGAACACTGTCAACTAACCCTCTCTTTCGCACCATCACCAGTTCTTAATTGTTTTCAGTGACTATGACACCACTGAAAAAATCTGACTCTTCTGGGTCTAGTGGGAAATCTTAGATTGTTGTACTCAGCTGCCTCTTGACGCTTGTCCATGCATATCTTCCTGAGATACTCTAAGCCCCTCCCTTGCAGAGTATACGAATTCACTTCATAGGTTAGGGCTGCCTCACCTTACTAGAACGTTAAGAGAGATGAATTTTCGGAAATGAAGCTAGCCAGTGAACTGTGATGCCAGAGTAATCCCATTACTTTTGGAGGTGTCGAGTCTGTTATAATCACTCAAGTGTAGCAATACTGTAACTTTAAAAGGGAAAGGATATGGTGTTTGCTGGTGATTGTTTTCTTCAAGACAGAACTCCCAATCTTGGGAAGCAGGTGATTTAACAGAGGCAAAGCCTTTAGGGAACTCATTAATATCATTCCAACAATCTCTAAGTGTTTATTAAAATGGGTCAAAGAAGTTGGTACTGGTTGCCTCCTACCTGGAATAAGGTTAAAATAAGTGTGAATCTCTGTTTCTAGGCAAATGAATCCCCCACCCCTAATCTCCATTTTGATCCTTTCTATTTTAGCCGGAGGAGGAAATGGCAACCCACTCCAGTGTTCTTGCCTATAAAACTCCATGGACAGAAGAGCCGGGCAGGCTAAAGTCCATGGGGTCACAAAGAGTCAGACATAACTGAGTGTGTGCACACACATTAGCTCTAATCTGATGATGTTCATTCTTTTAAGAGATAGGATTTTTAGGAAAGAGTGAAGGAGAAATTTTGCATAAGTGGGAAAGACTAACCCAATGAAAGAACTTTTCAGAGAAGAGGTGTGAAAACCCTTAAATGGCATATATGCTTCACTCAAATCCTTAGGTGTGGGTTACATAGATACACAGAGTAATATTGATTTTCTTGCAACGTTTATGCTCTAAAGTTGTTCGTAAAGCAAACCTTTTGGTACACTGGGCTATAAATGTCCTCTGGAAGGCACAAGAACTTATCTCAAAATTTGAAGATTTCTTCTGAACTGTTTATGCACAAATGACAAGAAATTCCACTGGGTGTTAGTAGCCATTAAATGAGTTATGAAGAGTTACTAACATGTGATATTGATAAACTAAAATTAGCATGCTGTGGGAGTTCACTCTAGACCTTAATCCAGTATGGTGCCAGGAAGTCTGGCTGCTACACACAGCTTAGCAGTGCTGTGAAGCGCCTACAGTCAGGTCCACAAGCAGAAGTTTGGGATTCTCAGAGTTTCCAGGAAGTCAGCCTTGTTATCAGTGCATCATTACTGTCTTATTGAGTTGTCCTTGGTTTTTAATTGCTACTAAGTTTGTATTAATATTTTACTTCTGTTGATAGTTAGGGTCTTGTGTAATTGCTTTGCTTTGCTTTGCTATTTTGATCACCGTTAGTAGGTACTGTTTGCCCAAGTATCTCCAGGACCTTTCACTGCCTTGATTCAAGCTCACAGATATGGCATGAAGGCACAAACCATCAGTGACTGACACTCTCTAGTGTCTGGAAACTTTCTAAGCACTTTAAATATTTGGTTTTTCAATACAACCTACAGTCTAGGCAATCTTAGTTTTTGCTTCTCAGACCCTTCTTAATATCTATAGAGCAATTCTCTGTTTAAAAGCATTCTACCACTTGAAATCATTTCCTTTTTATCTCTCAGGATTTATTTTGAAAATGTCAAATATAAGTGAATGAAATAGCAAAGTGAATGTATGTAAAACTCACTTAGATTAAACAATTGTGAATGCTTTGCCGTATTTCATTTTTTTTTTAAATTTTTTAATGAACCATTTAAAGGTAAGTTTCAAAGCGACACTTCACTATTAAATAATTTGGTATGCATCTCCTAGGAGTGAGTACACACAGAGCCATAATGCTGTTATGACATTTGAGAATACAAAAAAATCCATTATATATCTAATTATATATATATAATCCATTATATATATATACTAATATTTAATATGTAGTACACATTTGAATTCCCCAATTGCCCGCAAATGTAACTTATAGTTTTTGAACCTGGATCCACCCCCAGGTCCACAAAGTACATGTGGTTTGTGTCATTTTAGTCTATGTTAAACTAGAAGAATTCTATCCTACCTTTAAAATTTTTTTAAATAATAATGACTTTTTAAAGACTCCAGGCAAGTTGATTGTAGATTATGCTTCATTTTAGATCTGTTTGATTGCTTTCTCAGGGTATTGTTTAACTTTTTCTCTTATCCCTGTATTTCTTTTAAACTAACAATTAGATATGGGGATTGATTACATTTACCTTAAACATTTTTGGCAAGATTCCTCTATGGGTGATGTGTATTTCATTATATATCACATCGTGAACCACATAAGGTCAAATGGTCCATTTACTGGTGAGGCTGTTTGATTTGTTAATTTGTTAATGGGATTACTACTGGATCTATCCATTGTAACAATACATTTTTCCTTTTGTAATTAATAAGTGCTCTCTAGGGTGATTATATTTGTTTTCTATTGTGGCTGTAATAACAATTTATCATAAATATAGCACCATTAAAAAAATACAGATCATTATCTCAGTCCTGTAGGTCAGAAATTCAATTTAACTGGGACTCACTGGGCTAAAAATCAATGTGTTGGTGGAATTTCCTTTATTGGAGGATCCAGAGGAGCATCCATTTCCTTGCATTTTCCAGCTTCTAGAGGCCACCTGCATTCTTTGGCTCATGGCCCTTCCCCTACAGCTGGTTAAGTCCTTTGCAAATTACATCTTTCTTACCTTCCCCCTGCCTTCAGTTTCTTGTTTAAGAATCCTTATTATTAAACTGGGCTTAATCCAGGATAATCCCCCTAGTTTAAGGTCAGATGATGTGAAAGTTCAGATGATCAGCAGCTTTAATTCTACCTACAGCCTTAATTACCTTTTGCCATATAACCTAAGATTTTACAAGTTGCAGGGAATAGGATATGGGTATCTTTTGGGAGGCCATTATTCTGCCTGTAACAACGATATTTTGCCGTCATATGAATAACCAGCTCCCTAGCAAGCTTTCCACTTTACAGTTTTAACCTTCCTTGGTAATCCCTGGTCATATCAGTGGAGTATCATTATTTCTCAGCTAAAGATGGATGGATAGACAGATGATAGATAGATAGATAGATGGATAGATAAAAATAAAAACATTGTCAAGTATAAACTGTGCACTTATATTGACATTTTCAATACAAATTTAACATTACAAATTTAGTGCACTGGGAAGACCCAGAGGGATGGTATGGGGAGGGAGGAGGGAGGAGGGTTCAGGATGGGGAACACATGTATACCTGTGGCGGATTCATTTTGATATTTGGCAAAACTAATACAATTATGTAAAGTTTAAAAATAAAATAAAATTAAAAAAAATAAAATAAAATAAAACAAATTTCTAATATTTTCCTTGCAATGAAATTCTTGGTTCCTAATCCTACAGTATAGGAAAAAAGAGATGCAAAATTACAATGGCTATTACTACCAACAATAATCCTTCTGTGTAAATTTTAGATTTGCTTACATTTTTTCTGTTTTCAGAACACATCCCACAGAAATGTTATAGTCAGAGTAGTATTCAAAATTACTTGAAATAGTTATTTCCTCTGTATCATCATATCAACTTCATTAAAAATTGTTCATTTCTTTTAGTTTTATTCCATTTTCAGGTGAATAGTTTTCTTTTTGAGTTAATATCATTCCTTATATTTACATCATTCAGAAGTCAACCCTGTAGGAAATAGGTTCTCAGTCAAGTTCCTCCCGCATCTCCATTGTCGCCACCCTGCCTCCCACACACCCCTTATTGACAGCCTTTCTAATTAGTTTCTGATTATCCTTCCAACCGTTTATTTCTCTTTGGATAAATAACTACACCCCTTTATCTCTTGTTATTTCTTGTGCTAAAAGAATACTTTGCCTTTTTTCACCCCAAAATACATTTTGAAATCACAGAATGGATTCTTTGTTCTTGACTAGACAGAGGTGATAAAAAGGTTATGAGAATGGCTACCCACTCCAATATTCTTGCCTGGAGAATTCCAGGGACAGAGGAGTCTGTCAGGCTACCATCCATGGGGTTGCAAAGAGTTAGACATGACTGAGCAAATAACGCATTCACTATTAAGTAATTTTGTAGATGAGGAAACTGAGATGCCTAGAAAAATGAGCAATTTGATGAAAGTCACTCAGGCAGCTTTCATCAAATGAAAAGTTTACAGGCAGCTGATTAAAGTTTGTAGTCAGTCGATGAAAGTTTGTAGGCAGCTGAGGTTAGATGTGGACCTAAGCATTCTGCTTCCTCAATTTGTCCTTTTAACCCCCCTCTACAAGCATCTTGGCCTTTGTACACATCCTTTTATCTTCATCTGAGGTAATACCAATGATGTTACCATGGTTTCTTCCTTTTTTCTTTTTTCCTTTTCTTTTCTCTTCTTTCTTCTCTCTTTCTTACCTTCTTTCTTTTTTGTATTGAACTAGCTTTGAATTTTAAGAATTGACCTATGTGCATATATATGTGTGTAGTTGCTCAGTCATGTCCAACTCTTTGCAACCTTTGGATTGTAGCCCACCAGGCTCCTCTGTCCGTGGGATTTTTCAGGCAAGAATACTGGAGTGGATTGCCATTTGCTTCTCCAGGGGATCTTCCTGACTCATGGATTGAACCCATGTCTTCTGTGTCTCCTGCATTGCAGACAGTCTTTACTTGCTGAGTCATCGGGGAAGCCCAGTGATGCTGATTATTGTTGGAAATTTAAGAATGTAGTTCAATTATTTTATTTCACTAGCTCATGTGTTAGAGTGATAATCATTGATTCTCAGAGTTAGAAGGGACCTTTGAAATTATCAGGTCTAAAACTTCCATTTCACTGTTAAGACTGTTGAACAAGGGTGAAAAATATTAACCCAATGGAAGATAGTGGCAGAGTGGCACCAAGAGCTCTGATCTCCTAAGTTCTGATCTATAATCTAAAGTTATTTTTCACTAAAGTACAAGTTCTCATTGGTAATCATAGGCAGAAACAGGTAACTAAAATTCACAGTAAGGCAGAGCTCAAGAAAAGCATCGCCATTACTTTCTGTTTAAAGCCTTTGAATAAGGAACCCAGTCATCCACATATCATCAAAATCTTCCTCCCAACTCTTAGTTCAGTGCAAACACTGGCCAGCTTTCCGCTGAGTGCAGTGAAATCTCCTGATGGAATAGCCGCTTGTCATATGGAAAGAACTTAAGAATATTGGGTTATTAGAAAGCACAGCACCAACCCGAATGAAAGCTTAGCAGCTACATTTCAAAAATAGAGTCAAGCAAGGGATACACTCCCAAGAGCGTGCTAGCCTGAAATGAATTGGAAAGAAACACACTTCTGCACTGCGGTGGCGTGTGTACACTATGCAGTCTGAGGGTGCATAAGTAGATCTCTCTCCTAACTACCTGAAGGGAAATTTCCGACCACTCAGCGTCTCTCACCAGTGTCACAAGTGCAACTGCTAACACTGCAGTAAAAGCGTGTGGCTCTCTGATAGGGTGTTGTTGCATCTCCAGAATGGGACCGAAGCAGTTACTGGGAGAGCAGAATCAAGAATCTGACAGCTGTTGTGAGATCACTCTTTACTCTTACCATTGTGAGTTGAAAATGGCCATCAGGTCAAGCATCGCCATGAGTTGAAACTGCTGGCTCAGTGCTGGATTATTCACCCAGCAGGTGGCTCGCCTTTGGAAGGCTTTCCTGCCCTGACGGAGAACTCAGGGTTCTGATGGGACTGTCTTTGTTTGTGTTCTTCCTATAATCAGTGGTCTCCCTTTTCCCTCAATTTTTCACCTAATAAAAACAAACACGAAACAAAAAACAATGAGGTGAGTAGGTTCACAGTGGTTGCTGTTTGAATGTGCTGTTGGTTTATTTTGATGGGACAGTCTGCTGATGCACTTTTCAAATGTTTAGAATAGCATGACAATGTTCTGGAAGTAGGATCACATGCTTGTGATAAAAGGTGGTAGATTAAAAAGATATTCTGATGAACCACACAACAGTCTCAATGATGGCAATGCTGGAGTGTGCTCTCTGCCTCTATTTCTTCTTTTTTTCCTCTTCTGGCCATTTCCGGGAACTTTAATAATCAAAACAGGCCCTTAGTGGCTGATGGTTCAAATCAGGGGCCTCTGAAATTGTACTTGGTTTTTCTCTGATACTTACATAAATAGAGTCTTAGAATATGATAGGATCAGCAAGGCTGAGATACAGCTCTTTAGATCTATGGTGAAATTGTCTAAGAAATAATAAGAAACAAGGAAAGCTGAGACTATCCTTGATTCCTGGATTGATTGATTTTTAGTGATTCATTTCTTTATAAGTAATAAATAAGAATGCCCATGTCATTTTGTGTTTAGGAAACTTCACAAACCAAAGTTCTGAAGAAATTAAAAATCAAAAAGTAGCTGCATCTCACCTTCACTAATAGAACGGAAGCCGCAGCCAATCACTTCGGAGATCATAATACCAATAAATAAAGCAATATACCCTCTGTATAGTAGCAAGCTTGTTACCATCACATACCCTTAGAATTCTAAGAGCTTCAAAGAAAAATCAACTTAGTTCAGACATAATATTCTTAGAGTTTTAAAGAGAATTTTGGAAATGTTTACCAAATTTAGAATGTTGAAACACTTACATCTGACCAAACTCAATTAAATTATGGTTTAGGTTTCCAATTAAAATGCAACTTACTACTTGTTTAACACATATTTCTTAAGCAGTCTCTGATACATATATATATATATACACACACACACACACATACATATATATATATACATATCTAGATATGTTTATCTAGATGCATGCAGATATACATATATATCTTTACATATCTATTGATATATATTAATATGCGATGGTGGTTTAGTCACCAAGTTGTGTCTGACTCTTGCAAGCCCATGGATTGTAGCCCGTCAAGCTCTTCTGTCCATGGTATTCTCCAGGCAGGAATACTGGAGTGGGTTTCCATTTCCTTCTCCAGTATTAATACATATACATATATATAAGTGTATTTCTTGTAAGAAGAAAAACAATACCATATAAAACATTTCTATGCTCCTATTCATTAGTTTAATGAATTATTTGTTTAATTAATGCTTATATACCTTTTACTTTGTTCCAGTCTCTGTCCTAAGTGTTTTATAAAAACAAACTCACAAAATCTTCTTAAACTGATGAGTTAGATACCATTATTATCACTATTTTAGACATGAGATAGGTTGAGTCATGGGAAGGTTATGCAACCTGCCTAAGTTCAGAGAACTTGTAGTATTTTTTCCAAGAATTTTGTCAATATCTGATACAAAAATTCCTCAATGTCTTCTCATTACCTAATCATATCTACCAGTATGAATTCTTCTGTCAGCTCCCTGCCTATAAACCTGGATCAGGCTACCTCCACCCAGCTACATGGAAGCTGTTCCTGCTCAACGTGTAGACTTGATTCTTCACTGTAAATATGCTCCTGAGGTTTTATTGTTTTGTTTTTTTCAGATTTTCTAATAAACAAGAAAACAAATGAGACAGTAGACTCAAAGTAGCAGAATATCTGGGGAAAAAAATTGTGGCAGGAAAAGAAAAAAGTGAAATAGAGGGGTTCATTGTAAACAATTATCTCAAGGAGTCCAAGTTCAAAGAACTTCCTGTTCCCTTCATTCCCCTCTCTTTTTGGCTCATAAAATTTAGGAAATTATTGGACACAGTAACCCATGGGGTTTTTATTCTGGAGGTCTCAGCTCTCTATCACCAAGTTAACTGAACCATGGAGAGTGCTGGACTCTTGGTCTCAGATTTGGCACACATAGACACACACACACACACACCTCTAAATGTAACATTAGGTTAACCTGGCTATTTCTACACAAAAAACTTCCAGAGGATTCTGAATGGAAGAGTTTTTGAAGAATCAGCATTTTCATTCTGTAATAATAATAATAATGATATCAGAATGGCAATACAACTGCCAATTTATCAAACACTTTCTACGTTTTAGGCACTATGGTTTGCAGTTCCATGGATGACATCATTTAATCACTACCGTAATTGTGTATTGAGTACTATGATTGCATTTAACTAATGAGCAGACTAAAGTTCAAAGGATGACATGAACTTCCCTAAGTGGTCGAGCTTTGTTCACATCTCTTGGTCACCAGATTGTTGTGTGCTTTATCAAGGTCCTCAGACATAAGCAAATTGATAGAGCATGTACGTCAAATGGAGCTGAAGTGTGTTACCTGAGCACGTCATCTTAAGAGTCATCATGTGCTTGTGCTCTTTTAGATATGTAATAGAGAAGAACAAATCTGACTCCATATTATTCTGTTCTGTTTTGTATGCGTAGTTATGGTGGCTCTACACCTTTTGTAAAAGAATTAAATAGAAATTAAATAGAAATTAAATAGACTAGCATATTCTCAGGGCTCTAATCTTTAAGAGTCCATTCATATAGAGACTAAAAAGTGCAGAACAGAGAATAATATTTCTTTTGTTGGAGGCTTATAGGAACATTGTGACCTGACCTACGTGGACAGCTGCAAAACAACCACCCAAAAGTTTGCAACAACTAACAACACCCCTCTCTCACCTCGCCTTTAAAAGTTCTTTGCTTGTAGATTTTTTGATGATGGCCATTCTGACCAGTGTGAGATGATATGATACCTCATTGTAGTTTTGAATTGCATTTCTCTAATAATGAGCACACCTGAGTATTTTTTCATGTCTTTGTTGGCCATCTGTATGTTTTCTTTGGAGAAATGTCTGTTTAGGTCTTCTCTCCATTTTTTGACTCTGTTGTTTGTTTTTCTGATGCTGAGCTGCATGAGCTGCTCATATATTTTAAAGCAATCCCACTACTGGGCATATACCCTAAGAACACCACTCAAAAAGACACATGTGCCCCAGTGTTCATTGCAGCACTGTTTACAATAGCCAGGACATGGAAGAAACCCAGATGTCCATCAACAGATAAAGAAGTTGTGGTACACATATACAATGGAATATTGTATAGCCATAAAAAGGAATAAATTTGAGTCACTTGAACTGAGGTTTGAATGAAACTAGAGCATGTTATACAGAGTGAAGTAAGTCAGAAATTAAAAACAAATATTGTAAGTGAATGCATGTATATGGAATCCAGAAAAATGGTACTGGTAAACTTATTTGCTGAGCAGGAATAGAGACACATAGATAACATAGACATATGTTATATGTGTATAACATAGATATATGTTAACATAGACAACATAAAGACACATAGATAACACACTTGTGGACACAGTGGTGGAAGGAGAGAATGGGGATAATTGGGAGAGCAGCATTGAAACACACAAATTACCACGTGTAAAAAAGAAGCTAGTAGGAAGCTGCCAATAACAAAGGAAGCTCAGTCCAGTGCTCTGTAATGATGCAGAAGGGTGGGATGGGGACAGGGGGATGGTCAAGAGGGAAGGGATATATGTATACTTATGGCCGATTCATATTGTTGTACAGCAGAAACCAATACAGCATTGTAAAGCAATTATCCTCCAATTTAAAATAGAGTTGGACTGTAAAGAAGGTTGAGCATCAGAGAATTGATGCTTTCGATTTGTGGTGCTGGAGAAGACTCTTGAGAGTCGCTTGGACTGCAGGGAGATCAAACCAGTCAATCCTAAAAGAAATCAACCCTGAATATTCACTGGAAGAACTGATGCAGAAGACGAAGCTCCAATGCAAAGAGCTGATGCAAAGAGCCAATTTACTGGAAAAAGACATTGATGCTGGGAAAGACTGAAGGCAAAAGGAGAAGATGGTGACAGAGGATGAGATGGTTAAATAGCATCACTGACTCAGTGGTCATGAACTTGACCAAACTCTGGGAGATAGTGGAGGACAGAGGAGCCTGGCGTGCTGCAGTCCATGAAGTTGCAAACAGTCACGACTTAGTGACTGAGCAACAACAGCAAAAATAAATTTTTTTAAAAAGTGCTTTACTGAAACCCTTCGAGGAATTCAGGGCTTTGGGAGAACAAATCATCCTTCTCCTATGTGGCCCTGCTCACCTTTCTTGGCTCCAAACCCCAATGTTTTGGCTTATTTGTCATCACTGTGCATCAGGCACATACACTTACATTCGATAAAAAATATTCTCTGATTTTAACCTTAACCTGTAAAAATTACTACTTGCCAGAATATATACATATCCATCAGAGGGCAGACAGAATGAAAATCACAATCACAGAAGACTAACCAAACTAATCACAGGGACCACAATCTGGTCTAACTCAATAAAACTATGAGACAAGTTGTGTAGGGCCACCCAAGACAGACAGATCATGGCAGAGAGTTCTGACAAAATGCAGTCCACTGGAGAAAGGAATGGCAAACCACTTCAGTATCCTTGCCTTGAGAGCACTACGAACATATGAAAAGGTAAAAAAGTATGACACTGAAAGATGAACTCTGCAGGTCGGTAGGTGCTACTGGAGATCACTGGAGAAATAACTCCAGATAATGAAAAGATGGAGCCAAAGCAAAAACAACACACAGTTGTGAATGTGACTGGTGACAGAAGTAAAGTCTAATGCTATAAAGAGCAATACTGCATAAGAATCTGGAATCTTAGGTCCATGGATCAAGGCAAATTGGAAGTGATCAAACAGGAGATGGCAAGAGTGAACATCGACATTTTACGGATCAATGAACTAAAATGGACTGGAATGGGCAAATTTAACTCATATGACCATTATATCTACTACTGTGGGCAAGAATTCCTTAGAAGAAATGGAGTAGACATCATAGTCAACAAAAGAGTCCAAAATGCAGTACTTGGATGCAATCTCAAAAATGACAGAATGATTTCTGTTCGTTTCCAAGGCAAACCATTCAATATCACAATAATCCAAGTCTATGCCCTGACCAGTGCTGAAGAAGCTGAAGTTTAACAGTTCTATGAAGACCTACAAGACTTTCTAGAACTAACACCCAAAAGCATGTTCTCTTCATTATAGGGGACTGGAATGCAAAAATAGGGAGTCAAGAAATACCTGGAGTAACAGGCAAATTTGGCCTTAGAGTACAGCATGAAGCAGGGCAAAGGCTAATAGAGTTTTGCGAAGAGAATGCACTGGTCATAGCAAACACTCTCTTCCAACAACACAAGAGAAGACTCTACACATGGACGTCACCAGATGGTCAACACCAAAATCAGACCAATTATATTCTTTGCAGCCAAGGATGGAGAAGCTTTATACAGTCAGCAAAAACAAGACCAAGAGCTGACTATGGCACATACCATGAACTCCTTATTGCCCAATTCAGACTTAAATTAAAGTAGGGAAAACCACTAGACCATTTAGGTATGACCTAAGTCAATCCTGTATGATGACACAGTGGAAGTGACAAGTAGATTCAAGGGATTAGATCTGATAGAGTCCCTGAAGAACTATGGATGGAGGTTTGTGACATTGTATAGGAGGCAGGGATCAAGACCATCCCCCCAAAATAAAAGGCAAAATGGTTGTCTGATGAGGCCTTACAGATAGCTGAGAAAAGAGAAGCTAAAGGCAAAAGAGAAAAGGAATGATATATCCATTTGAATGCAGAGTTCCAAAGAATAGCAAGGAGACACAAGAGAGCCTTCCTCAGTGATCAGTGCAAAGAAATAGAGGAAAACAAGAGAATAGGAAAGACTAGAGATCTCTTCAACAAAATTAGAGCTACCAAGGGAAATTTTCATGCAAAGATGAGCACAATAAAGGACAGAAATGGTATGGACCTAACAGAAGCAGAAGATATTAAGAAGTGGTGGCAACAATACACAGAAGAACTATATGAAAAAGATCTTCATGACCCAGATAACCACAATGGTCTGATCACTCATCTAGAGCCAGACATCCTGGAAAGCGAAGTCAAGTGGGCCTTAGGAAGCATCAGTATGAACAAAGCTAGTGGAGGTGACAGAATTCCAGTTGAGCTATTTCAAATCCTAAAAGATGATGCTCTGAAAGTGCTGCACTCAATATTCCAACAAATTTGGAAAACTGCAGTAGCCACAGGACTGGAAAAGGCCAGTTTTCATTCTAATCCCAAAGAAAGGCAATGCCAAAGAATGTTCAAACTACCACACAGTTGCACTCATCTCACACACTAGCAAAGTAATGCTCAAAATTCTCCAAGCCAAGATTTAACAGTATGCGAACCATAAACTTCCAGCTGTTTAAGCTGGACTTAGAACAGGCAGAGAAACCAGAGATCAAATTGCCAACATCTGATGGATCATCGAAAAAGCGAGAGTTCCAGAAAAACATCTACTTCTGCTTTATTGACTATGCCAAAGCCTTTGACTGTGTGGATCACAACAAACTGTGGAAAGTTCTTCAAGAGATGGGAATACCAGACCACCTGACCTGCCTCTTGAGAAATCTGCATGCAGGTCAGGAAGCAACAGTTAGAACTGGACATGGAACAACAGACTGGTTCCAAATAGGTAAAGGAGTACATCAAAGCTGTATATTGTCACCCTGCTTATTTAACTTCTATGCAGAGTACGTCATGTGTTAATGCCGGGCTGGATGAAGCACAAGCTGGAATCAAGATTGCTGGGAGAAATATCAATAACCTCAGATATGCAGATGATACCACCCTTATGGCAGAAAGTGAAGAAGAACTAAAGAGCCTCTTGATGAAAGTGAAAGAGGAGAGTGAAACAATTGGCTTAAAACCAACATTCAGAAAACTGAGATCATGGCATCTGGTCCCATCACTTCATGGGAAACAATGGAAACAGTGAGAGATTTTATTTTTTTTGGTGCTCCAAAATCATTGCAGATGGTGACTGCAGCCATGAAATTCAAAGACACTTGCTTCTTGGAAGAAAAGCAATGACCAACCTAGACAGCATATTAAAAAGCAGAGACATTACTTTGCCACCAAAGGTCTGCCTAGTCAAAGCTATGGTTTTTCCAGTAGTCATGTATGGATGTGAGAGTTGGACTATAAAGAAAGCTGAGCATTGAAGAATTGATGCTTAAGAACAGATGCTTTTGAACTGTGGTGTTGAAGAAGACTCTTGAGAGTCTCTGGGACTGCAAGGAGATCCAATTAGTCCATCCTAAAGGAAATCAATCCTGAATATTCTTTGAAAGGACTGATGCTGAAGCTGAAACTCTAATACTTTGGCCACCTGATGGGAAGAACTGACTCATTGGAAAAGACCCTGATGCTGGGAAAGACTGAAGTTGGGAAGAGAAGGGGATGACAGAGGATGAGATGGTTGGATGGCATCACCGACACGAGGGGCATGAGTTTGAGTAAACTCCAGGAGTTGGTGATGGACAGGGAGGCATTGCGTGCTGCAGTCCATGGGGTCACAAAGGGTTGGTCATAACTGAGCAACTGAACTGATCTGAACTGAGTCAGGAGCCAAATTTTAAACACTAGCTGGACTTTTGAGTTAGGGAGAAAAAGTAGTCTTTTCTCTCTGAGATATTATGTGCTTTACACCCTGATTTGCCCAAGTCATTTTTGTTATGAACCAACAGTAAGATAATACAAAGAAAGAATGTGGTTATTATACAATTATGCCTCCCTTGGGGATTTGAGATACTTGGCGATCTGTTGTTCCTTCTGCTCTCCCAGGGGGGATGATTATATTTCTCTGATGATGTTGGAAACATACTGAGAGAACTCACACGTCCCTTTCCAAACTGGAACCACATGCTAATAGAGGAGGTTAATCTACATGGTTTTCTAGTTAATCGCCCTGGCATCTGCCTGCTTGCATGGTGCCTGGCGCTTTCCATGGAATAGGTGAAGCTGTGAAAATAAACCAGCTCACTCAGAGGTAGAGAGATCTGCAAAGCACTGAATGTAGGATCAGCACCAAGTGCCCTTAAAAGTATCAAAATGTCTCCTTTGTTTTTATGTATTTGGAGCTGACTTTAATAAACAGCAGGAAAACAACATGCAGTGACATCCAGTATACTTGACAAGGTTTATGACAATTGAAGCTAATGAAGCGCTCTGATATCCTGTTATTCACACCAACCCCCAAATCAGCAAGTTATCGAGCACAAATCTTACCTGGAACACGGTTGGTGTTATCACATACAAATGAGCCATTGTCTTCTGAGAGTTTTGTTTGTTTGTTTATTTTTGCTTTTTTAACCAAATACTTAACACAATAATGCTGGATTCTTTAATATGTGGATGCAATATATTATTTATGTTTGCAAATGAGCTTGTTCCGTTTCAAAAGCGTTCAGTCCTGCAAAGACACTAATGTGCAACAGTTGTTTTTTTCAGAAACTTTTCTTTGGAAAAATGAAGCAAGTTGACTATTGTCCAGACTCCAAGCCAAAACTGATTCACTATTTCACATGATGGCTTATATATAAAATTCAAAAACAACTATTTATTCCAGGACATAGTGAGAAAACTCACCTTCAGAGTATAGTTTAAACTGTGTATCACTCAGTAAAATATTTCAGCTTCATCCACGCACCACAACTGCTGAAGCCTGAGGGCCCCAGAGCCCATGCTCTGCAGCAGGAGAGGCCACTGCAATGAGAAGCCTGCGCACCACAGCGAAGAATAGCCCCTGCTCACCGCAACTTAGAGGAAGCCTGTACGCAGCAGCAAAGACCCAGGGCAGCCATAAGTGAAAATATATATGCTGCTAAGTCGCTTCAGTCATGTCCGACTCTGTGAGACCCCATAGACGGCAACCCAGCAGGCTCCCCCGTCCCTGGGATTCTCCAGGCAAGAACACTGGAGTGGGTTGCCATTTCCTTCTCCAATGCATGAAAGTGAAAAATTAAAGTGAAGTCTCTCAATCGTGTCCAACTCCTAGCAACCCCATGGATATATATATATATATATATATATATATATATATATATATAAAGCAGAGACATTACTTTGCCAACAAAGGTCCGTCTAGTCAAGTCTATGGTTTTTCCAGTGGTCATGTATGGATGTGAGAGTTGGACTGTGAAGAAAGCTAAAAGCCGAAGAACTGATGCTTTTGAACTGTGGTGTTGGAGAAGACTCTTGAGAGTCCCTTGGACTGCAAGGAGATCCAACCAGTCCATTCTAAAAGACATCAGTTCTGGGTGTTCATTGGAAGGATTGATGCTGAAGCTGAAACTCTAATACTTTGGCCACCTCATGCAAAGAGTTGACTCATTGGAAAAGACCCTGATTCTAGGAGGGATTGGGGGCAGGAGGAGAAGGGGACGACAGAGGATGAGATGGCTGGATGGCATCACCGACTCCATGCACATGAGTTTGGGTGAACTCCGGGAGTTGGTGATGGACAAGGAGGCCTGGTGTGCTGCAATTCATGGGGTCGCAAAGATTCGGACACGACTGAGTGACTGAACTGAACTGACTGATATATATATGCACATATATGTTTACACATATATGTATGTGTAAACAGACTCAATATCAACTTAAAAATTCTCTGTAGGAAACTACACGTTGATTTGGCTGAGTGAAGCCAAAAAGTACAAGCAGAGGGCCCATGACGTCCAGTCAAAACTAGTAACATAAGCATCCACAATTTTCATCTGCATGGGGATTAGGAAACAATGTACTCTGCCAAATCTTTCTTTCATTGCAAAATGGCAGCATTGATAAACACCAAAAAGTATGCAAGTATGTCAACTCTGGCTTAGTTTGGTATGATCAGTTTTATATCATAGGAACAGTGGCCATGAGTTTACAAGCCAGTTCTTAATTTTGAGGCAAATTCCTGGTCCTATTGCCCAGGCATTAAGGCCATCTGCATTGCCACAACCAATTGCCTGGAACATTGGACTGAAGACTCCAAAAATACCACCATGCTACAGAGGTCACTGTTAATTTTGGGAATAATTAGAGAGGTGATTGTTTGCAAGCTACTCTTGGCTGAGAGAAATCAAGCTGCAGTGATTTTTGTTATGGAACTAGACAGATGTATGCGTGTGAAGGGGGTAACAGCTGAGTCAGAGTCAAATTCTTGCAATATTTTGGCAAGAAATTACAAGACACAGAATTAAAAGTAGGTAATCCTGCACAGCAGGCAGAGATTGGGAGAAAAACCTGGAATAGATAGAAAGTTCTCCTTAATTATGCTTAGCTAGTTATTCTTTTAGTTTCTACCATTCTTTTTTCTTATCCAAATCACTAAGAAGATTCTGTCTCTAGAGCCACAGCTATTCATAAAGCTAGGTATTAACAATCTTCCCCTCCTGGGATAACATCGTCCGCTGATGTCTGGACCACCTGGCTTGAGCTTGAGAAGAAATGTACTGGGGCTTCTAGACTAAAGAAGCCAAAATGAATAGATCTGTGCCTTGATCATTTCCTCTGGCTCAGGTTTTAGAAAGGTGTCAACTTACTACTTGGCCGGGCACAGGGCTTTCATCAGGACACAGACCCTGTCACTGATGTTTATAAGCCACAAAGAGAGACTGAATGTCACTGCCTTACTTCAAAACAGCATCCAAATAAGATGACTTTCAATTGAGATCAAACCCAAAGAATATCAAGAACCGCTAAGAGCCATCACTAATTGTTCCTATTTTTCATCTGGAGAGCTTGGCAGGTCCATGCCATTATAACAAAAGTCTTCCCACTAGGACCTTGCCAATTTCAGCTTTAATTCCGTCAGTACACAACTTTGACTGTGTTGAGAAAATTCCATTAATCATTCATGTTCTGTGAAGATGATGCACAAAGGAGCTGTCAGCACCAGCCAGCAACTTTCCATTTGTTTGGTAATTAAGAACTCCACGCCATCTAATGGTATCACGAAGCAAATTCATTGCCTGGTTGGAGCCACCTGAATGAGCCGAAAAGAATTCACTTGCACTTAAACCCCTAACGTCTGATGATTTGACGGATCTTAACCTCTCCTGTTAGGTGAGCAGCAAGCATCTTGTTTCAAGAACTGATATGCTTTGAAAAAGCCTTGTGTTTCAAGAAGATACCAACTCTTTAGAAAGTGAAAGTGTTAGTCTCTCGGTTGTGTTCTACTCTTTGCGAGCCCACCAGGCTCCTCTGTCCATGGGATTTTCTAGGCAAGAATACTGGAGTGAGTTGCAGTTGCTCCTTCAGGGGATCTTCCTGACCTGGGGATTGAACTGGGGTCTCCAGCATTGCAGGCAGATTCTTTACCGTCTGAGCCACCAGGGATGCTGTTTTCAAACATGTCTCTGAAATATGTTTTGATTATATAAGTAGAGAAATGCACATTTTCCCTGAAACAATCTCTTCCATCATCTAAATATAATAAATTGCACTTGGTTTAAAATTTGAATGGGATTTTATTTTCGTCTACTAAACCCTATCATTTAGCAGAAGAGAGATCCAGAAAAAAATTAGCATTGAGAATCTTCTATGCAATATTTTTTTTTCTTTTAACCTAATTTGTGCACTAATGCATCTATTCTGAAATACCAGGAAGAATTTGATACTTAAAACCAGAAATTCAGCCAGGGCACTAGGCGAGGCTATGAAACTGATCCTCTGATAGACTGGATATTGTTAGTGAGTACCCACTGGTTAGTGTTTAACACCATCAGAAAAGTTTAACCACAAGGTTGCACTTAGGCTTCCAGGGAGCACTAAAATTGCCCAACAAGAGGCACCATTGCTGTTCTCCTTTTCCTCCTTCCTAGCATCCGTCCAAATGTCCACTTAAAATGTCAGTGCCTTACTGGAAGCTGATGGGAGAGAGCCCAGTCAGGTGCAACCCCCATAATTATGGCAATAAAAAAAAGAAACATGGTCACCATTCCTTTCTACACTCCTTCCTGTTGGGTACTTGGTCTTCAAATGATATGTCTTAACCTGCTTCCTCTGAGAAAAAAAAAGTGCTGTCACCATATCCTAAAAATTCTTTTTAACAAAATGTTTCAACCTTAAACTTATATGTATTCAGAGTTCAAGTGGGTCTGCTGGCTTCTCTTTAAATAAAATGTTTTCATCTCTAGATGAAGATGTATTATAAAATATAAGCTCTAACAGATTTGATAGAGGGCGTTGGTTCTTTGAATGTAGAAGTGTGAGGAAATTACAGTTCTTCGACATTCATTTCTTTCTTATAGTTATGTCATAATTGACTCTGCACTCATTGCTTTTACTCTGATACATCTTCCCAGCATTGTGCTAACTTTATGAACTTTAACAATAAGAAACCATCCTGATAGAATCATTAGAGTAAACTTTTTCTCAGTGGCCTTCTTCTCTAGTTAGAGGCATTTATTATATGTTATCATTATCAATTATGCTTAAAACAAATTAATACAAAACACAAGACAAAATAATATTGCCTATATTTTGGTCTCCCTTTCCAAACATAAGGTGTTTATATGAATGTATGATATTCCATTATACACTTTAAATATTATAAAGCCTTTTTCTCTTTTCTTAAATACACAGCCTACATTGGCTACATGTGTTTAAATTTCCACGTTGCCTTTAGAGATACCAAGAACAAGGTCACACAAATAACACATGGTCTCCCATACCACATTTGTGATTTTGTTTTAGAATAAAAGAAAGCAGTTCTGTGATATTTTAACTTCAGGGTATGGTTACACATATTCAACTTACACAAATTGATGATTTGTGTTTGTACATTTGGGGAGCCGTAGGAGATGGTGAGAAATTAGTAATGCTATCAAGTTAAAACATCGTGATTTAATTTTCCCCTGACTTTCTACAGAGATCTCAGTAAATGGAAGAAGGATGGGGGTTGGAAGGAGAACAAGGAAAGGAAGATGATGACAAGCCTCCATTGATATCCATCCTTGGGGCGCCTGCATTGCCAGGATCAGAATTCTTTGCATTTTATTCCATTTCAGCCTCCTGTAGCATGACCACCAAAATGTCAGACTCGCATTTCACTCTGAGATCACCGTCTTCTACTGTTTCAGCTCTTTCACACTCCTCACGCTTTTCAGCTCCACTGTGTTCCTAATGCCTCATTCCTGCACTCCTTCTATCAGAATACTTCTGTCATCTCTTCCTTCCACCCCCAACCTGGAACCCTCTGGATAATTTCTCCCTGGACTCCATCAAACCCACCTTACCCTCTGCCTCACACACTCCACCTGATGTATCTGCTGGGGCTGGCTTCCTGGGGAGGAGACCAGTGTAGTCTCACAAGGTCACCCACTCAGAAGGTGATCAATCCCTAACTTGGGATTTATTGCTCTCCACTCACCATCTTGAAATTATTAACAATTCCACCTTTGTATTTGTGTCTTGAAACTTGTCTGATGGGACAATGGAGGGGGTGTCAGGGGCTTGGAGCCTCTCTCCCTGCATGAGCCCTCTTCACCTCCCTAGGAGGGACTCTTACATGCCTGTTCTCCAATCCCTGCCCAGCAACCACCAGCAGCCTTCACTGCTGGAGGGTCCTGGATAAGAGATGGAGAAGGTCATGGTTGGGTGCCTGTTCCCTGTACCCCAAGTATGGAATGGGGCCCTGAGGGCTTGTGAGTTCTGGAGTCAGAGGGAGCACCATAACGTTAAATAGTCAATTAAAAAATACCAAGACAGGAGAAGAGAGAGAAGGAAGGAAAAGACTTCTTCCTGCTTTGTGATCAAGGGACTCCTTATCTTCATTTTGCACCAGGTCCTACAAATTAGGTAGCCAGCCCTGGCTCCCGCAGAAGGGCAGTGTTTGGTTTAATCTTATAGTCTTTATAAGGTGCTTCCCCAGCTGCTGATGTCTGCATCGCACGTAGCAGTCTCCATCTTCAGCTGGGCCTCAGCATCACAGGTTAATTCTTTTCATGTTGTTGTGATTGTTTAGTCAATAAGTCTTGTCCCACTCTTTCGCAGGTACATGGACTGTAGGAGGTTCCTCTGTTCATGGAATTCTCCAGGCAAGAATACTGGAGGGGGTTGCCATTTCCTTCTCCAGGAGATCTTCCCAAGTCAGGGACCGAAACTGAACCTCTTATACTGGCAGGTGGATTTTCACCACTGAGCCACTATCCTCTTCGAGAGCCCAACCCCCACCAGTGGTCTCTTCCTCAGTCTCAAGTCCTAATTCATGAAGAATATTGAGTCCATGAGCAGTGAGTTATAATCACCAGACATTCCCCAAGGAGTGGTCATGTCTAGACCCATCTTTTTCTTTTTTGCCCACTTCGCATGGCAGGTGGGATCTTCCCCCAACCAGGGATGGAACCCGTGCCCCCTGCAGTGGGAGCATGGAGTCTCAGTCACTGGACCACCAGGTAAGTCCTCTGTACTGATCTTTATCTGCTTTCGATTTTACCTAAAATTTGTCAACACCTCCCTTGATTCCAGACATGGATTCCTCTAAGTTCTCACTTGCTCTTTTTGCTTCTAGGTCTGTATTTCTGTACCACCCATTCTCCAATCAACCACTGACATCGGGCTTCCAATCCCTTCAGGCAGAACTCACCCTTAAATTACCAGGTAAAGCCAGAAATCACCTTTACATTTTTATCATTCCTTTGTTCTCTGTTGATCAGTGTTGTCATTAGTTGCCTCTGTTTCCATAAAATAAGTTACAATTCTCATCCCAGAACTTGTTAGTGTGAACCTATTTAGAAACAGGGTCTTTGCATATGCCATCAAGTAAAGATAAGTTCATACTGGATTAGAATGGGATTAGAGTGGACCCAAATGAAATAACTAGTGTCCAGACATGCAGGGAAGAAGATTACGTAAAGAAAGAGGCAAAGAATGGAGAGATGCATTGACAATCCAAGGAAAGGCAAGATTTATAGATAGCCACCAGAAGCTAAGAAAAGGAAAGGAGTTAAGCAACTATACTCCAATAAAAATTAATTAGGGGGAAAAAAAAAAGAAGAGGAACAGAAAATTCCTCCCCTGGAACCTTCACAGGGAACATGATTGTGTCAATACTTTTTTTTAACTGGGGTATAACTGCTTTACATGGCTGTGTTAGTTTCTGCTGTACAACGAAGGGAATCGGTATAGCGTACATATATCCCCTCTATCTTGGACCTCCTTCCCACTCTCTCCATCCCACCCATCTAGGTCACCACAGAGCAGAGAGCTGGGCTCCTTGTGCTATACAGCATTTCCATTAGCCATCCTGGTTTCAGATGTTCATCCTCCAGAGATTTCATTATGAGGATTTTCATTTCTGTTGTTTTTAAGGACCTATTTTGTGGTACTTTAAGTATGCAGCCATAAGACACTAATACAATCACTCATTGTTACCATTTTTGACCTCTTTGGCTTCTGTGTTATTCTTTATCCACTTTACACCACTCTGAAGCAGTGTTTCTCCAGTCTCTTCTGAGCTCGTCCATGCCCACCTCAACCTATTTTGCCTACCTTAGTCTTGCATAGCTTCCATGACTATGGCTATTCCATAGCCAATACAAGCAACCTTATATTCTCCAAGGTTTCTTATATCCTCAGACTCAGCCAAGGGCTCCTTCTCTGGTCTTTACAGCTCCTAAATAGATGGCTCCTCACATTTGCCATTTAAAAATGGTGCATTCAATATTTATCTACCTCTCTTTGATATGGGCTTCCCATATGTCTCAGCAGTAAAGAATTTCCTTGCAATGCAGGAAATGTGGGTTCAATCCCTGGCTTGGGAAGATCCCCTGGAGAAGGAAATGTCAACCTGCTTCACTATTCTTGCCTAGGAAATCCCATGGACTGAGGTACAGTGCCTGGCAGGAAATTCCTGGCAGATTACAGTCCATGGGGCTGCAAAAGAATTGGACACAACTTAAATTACAACAACAACTCTCTGATAAGGGAGTCAGAATTCTAAGATGAGCCCTCCAGGATTCCTGCTCCATCATGTATTACTGCCTCCCTTTTGCTGCTGTTCAGTCACCCAATCATATCTGACTCTTTGCGATCCCATGGACTGCAGCACTCCAGGCCTCCCTGTCCCTCACCATCTCGCAGAGTTTCACCAAGTTCATATTCATTGCATTGGTGATGCCATCCAGTTATCTAATCCCCTGACACTCCCTACTCCTGCCCTCAGTCTTTCCCAGCACCAGGGACTTTTCCAAAGAGTCAGCTGTCTGCATCAGGTGCCTTCTCTTTAGTGTGAATAAAACCTTTGAATATTATAGGTTATCACTCCTGTGATTACATAACTTTATGTATGGAAGAGAAATATGGAGACTATAATTTAGGTTACCAATGAGTTTGCTGTGCATTAATCCATGAGGATCCAGAGATCACATTGCCAACATCTGTTGGATCATCAAAAAGGCAAGAGAGTTCCGGTAAAACATCTACTTCTGCTTTATTGACTACGCCAAAGCCTTTGACTGTGTGGATTACAACAAACTGTGTAAAGTTCTTCAAGAGATGGAAATACCAGATCACCTTACCTGAGTCTTGAGAAATCTGTATGCAGGTCAAGAAGCAATAGTTAGAACTGGACATGGATCAACAGACTGGTTCCAAATCAGGAAAGGAGTATATCAAGGCTGTATATTGTCACCCTGCTTATTTAACTTATATGCAGAGTACATCATGCATAATGCCAGGCTGGATGAAGCACAAGCTGAATCAAGATTGCCAGGAAAAATATCAATAACCTCAGATATGCAGATGATACCACCCTTATGGCAGAAAGTGAAGAAGAACTAAAGAGCCTCTTGATGAAAGTGAAAGAGGAGAGTGAAACAGCTGGCTTAAAACTCAACATTCAGAAAACTAAGATCATGGCATCCAGTCCCATCACTTCATGGGAAACAATGGAAACAGTGAGAGACTTCATTTTTTTGGTGCTCCAAAATCACTGCAGATGGTGACTGCAGCCATGAAATTAAGACACTTGATCCTTGGAAAAAAGTTATGATCAACCTAGACAGCATATAAAAAAGCATAGATGTTACTTTGCCAACAAAGGTATGTCTATTCAAAGCTATGGTTTTCCAGTAATCATGTTTGGATGTGAGAGTTGGACTATAAAGAAAGCTGAGCACCAAAAAATTGATGCATTTGAACTGCAGTGTTGGAGAAGACTCTTGAGAGTCTCTTGGACTGCAAGGAAATCCAACCAGTCAGTCCTAAAGGAAATCGGTCCTGAATATCCATTGGAAGGACTCATGCTGAAGCTAAAACTGCAGTACTTTGGCCACCTGATGTGAAGAACTGACTCATTTGAAAAGATCCTGATGCTGGGAAAGACTGAAGCCGGGGGGAGAAGGGGATGACAGAGGATGAGATGGTTGGATGGCATCACCGACACAATGGACATGAGAGTTTGAGTAAACTCCGGGAGTTGGTGATGGACAGGGAGGCATTGCGTGGTGCAGTCCATAGAGTCACAGAGAGTCAGACACGACTGAGGGAATGAACTGAACTGAACTGAACTGTACTAGGAGCTGAGGGCCATCACCAGAAAGAAGGAGGATGTCAATCCTACAGTCCCAAGGAGATGAATTCTTCCAGCAGCAGTGAGGTTGGAAGACTCTCTGAGCACTGGATGAACTGCAGTCCCAGCACCTCTATCACAGCTTAATAAGCCCCTGAGCAGAGAACCCATTTGATCACTGCCCGAAAGACCGACCTACATAACTGTGAGGTAATACAGCCACATTGTTTTAAGCTGCTCCATCCGTGGTAATTCATTACATGGCAAGAGAAAACAAATACACAAGAGGCTCTTCAGTGTCAGGAACGAAGTGTTTCTCACTGCCACACACAATCCCCAATACTCAGTTCTCCTTGTTTTGTCCACTCTTTAACTCATTAATTTACTTAGGGAAGATAGTATGGATTTATCATTTTTCAGTGCCATTTTAAGTAGTCTCGTTTTATATTGTTTTTGTAAACTTTACCTCCAGAGACCAAAGGGAAACGTGTTTTTCCTCCTGTTTCCTCACATCTCACTCTCCAAATCTGCCCCTGCACACAGGTAAGGTTTCTTTTCCATATTTTCCCACTATACCTTTCAAAATATATCATATTCTCCTTTCTTAGAAAAAACAAAACAAAAAACAGATTGTGTTTCCAGAAGCTTGCATCTCAGGAAATTGTTATTCATAAAGTGCTTTGAAATCTTCAGCACAACAGGATACAAAGAGTAAAGTGTCCACTGATGTACACAGATTGAAAGCACATGGCTATGATATAAACCCAATATCTCAGACTCACAAATATTGCCCAATGCAGCATCTAATTTCCTGAAGCAAAGGCTTCCCATTATTTTTTTTTCCTTCAAACTCACAATTCTGTCAAAGAAAGAAAGAAACACAATTTTCTGAGACATGCACAATATAGGGCCTCAAAACATTATTCTAGACTACTTTTAATCTCAATGTAGATAAGTGTATAAATTTACAGGACCTTTAGAATAAATAGCTGACTGTGATTAACAACTGATGTTTCTGATTGTTGGAAATGTATTTGGTGAAGGACTCAGCTCTTTGCAGATTCTCACAGTAAATCTGGTCAAACAACTTTCTTAAGATCTTTTTAAAAATTTTAAAATTAAAATTAAATGCACATAGCATAAAATTTTCACTGAAACTATTTTTAAGTGTACAGTTTAATTGTGTTAAGTATGCTTACATTGTTTCTTGAAACTCTATAGCCATTAAATAACAATTTTCCATTCCCTCCCTCTTCTTAGCCCCTGGTATTCACCATTCTACTTTATGTTCCTATGAATCTGACTACTCTAGATATTTCACCTAAGCAGAATTACACACTATTTGGTTTTTCTTTCTTTCTTTTTTGATGACTGGCTGATTTCACTTAACAAGATGTCCTCAGTCTCATCTATGTTATAACATGTGTCACAATTGCCTTTTTTTGAAGGCTCAATAATAACACGTGGGCCTCTCAGGTGGCTCAGTGGTAAAGAATCCACTTTCAATACAGGAGCCACAGGAGATGCAGTTTCCATCCCTGAGTCAGGAAGATCTCCTGGAGGAAATATGGCAACCCACTCCAGTATTCTTGCCTGGAAAATGCCATGGGCAGAGGAGCCTGGCTGGCTACAGTCCATAGGGTTGCAAAGAGTCAGACACAACTGAAGTGACTTAGCACAGCACATGTGCACATCTTATTTTCTTTATCTAGTCATTCACTGATGGACCCTTGGTTTGCTTTCATCTCTTCAGTATCATAAATAATGCTGCTGTGAACATGGGTATACCAATATCCTTTGTGATATCCTGTTTTCAATTAATTTGGATATATATTCAGAAGTTGAATCACAGAATTATATAATAATTCTATTTTAAATTTTTAAAAAAGTAAAGGAACTGCCATAGTGTTTCTCATAGCAGCTATACTATTTTAGATTCCACCAGCATTGGTCAGCTTGAGCTGCCGTAATTAATATCATAGATTGAGGGATTTAAGAGACAGAAATTTATTTTCTCGTGTTTCTGGGGTTAGAAAGTCCAAGATCAAGTGCTGCTAAATCACTTCAGTCGTGTCTGACTTTGTGCAACCCCATGGACTGCAGCCTACCAGGCTCCCCCATCACTGGGATTCTCCAGGCAAGAACACTGGAGTGGGTTGTCATTTCCTTCTCCAATGCATGAAAGTGGAAAGTGAAAGGGAAGTCGCTCAGTTGTGTCTGACTCTTAGCGGCCCCATGGACTGCAGCCTACCAGGCTCCTCCATCCATGGGATTTTCCAGGCAACAGTACTGGAGTGGGGTGCCATGGCCTTCTCCCAAGATCAAGTGCTAGTCCATCCAATTCTGGTGAGAGCTCTCTTTCTGATTTTCAGACAATTACCTTTTCTCTGTATTCTCACATGGTGAAAAGAGACAGAGAAAAAGAGAAAATTTTCACATCTTATAAAGCAACCAATTCTATCAGATTAAGTCCCTACCCTTATGATCTCATTTAATCTAATTAGCTCCTAAAAGCCTTGTCTCCAAATACAGTCACGCTGGAGGTTAGAGCTTCTAGCTTATAAATTTGAAAGCGACATACTTCATTCCACAGCACTTACCACTTGCAAATTCTGCTTCTTGTTGACTTGACAAATGTTTTGTAACAATTCCTTGTTATATAGAGGGCTAAGTGTCAGGTGTACATTGATGGGGAAAAGTGTTGATAATTAGATGTCCAGGTCATATAATGGCCATTTAGCACTGATAGAAAACTTTAGGCAAATATATCACACAAAAATGTTTGAAAATTATTTAGTAAGCACAATAAAATGTTTAAAACATTACTCTCATATATAAAGAAGAAAGGCAAGGAGAAAGAATTTTCTCATAAATTTTGTTTTAAATTTATTGTTTTAGAAACTATGGTTGGTTCAACTATTGTGTTTGCTTATCATTTTGTTTTTCCTTCCCTTTCTTTTTACTAAATTAGAAAACATTATGTCACAAGTATAGATTCTCAGTAACAGCAGTAAATGTCTGGTAAACTGAAGTGATGTGAAGTGAAAGTCACTCAGTCGTGGCCAACACTTTGTGAACAAATAGATTATACAGTCCATGGAATTCTCCAGGCCAGAATACTGAAGTGGGTAGCCGTTCCCTTCTCCAGGGGATCTTCCCAACCCAGGAATCAAACCCAGGTCTTCCTCACTGCAGGCAGATTCTTTACCAGCTGAGCCACAGGGAAACAAATATCTGGTAGCACCTGTCAAATATTTCTAGATATTTACATTTAAAACATCTTCTAACTTACGAAGATACTTCTCACTAAAGGTTTCTATAAGCACATCATCAGATGCCATATTCAAAATCACCTGACATTCAAAACAGAAATAAGTGATGGCTGCGTTAAATTCTTAATTATCTCTTGGTTGTTCTCACCTCTGGAAATATTTCTTCATATGTGATTAAAAATTTGAAAATAATTTCTTTAAATGTCAAGAATAAAGGAGGGGCTTCCTAGGTGGCTCAGCAGTAAAGAATCTGCTTGCAAATGCAGGAGACACAGAAGACTGGATTTTGATCCCCAGGTGGGGAAGATGCCCTGGAGAAGGAAATGGCAACCCACTCCACTACTCTTACCTGGGAAATCCCATGGAGAGAGGAGCCTGGCAGGCTACAGTCTACAGGGTCAAAGAGTCCGACACGACTTAGCAACTGAACAATAAAAAGGGCTGAGCATTGAAGAACTGATGCTTTCAAACTGTCGTGCAGGAGAAAACTCTTTAGATTCTCTTGGGTTACAAAATCAAACCAGTCAATCCTAAAGGAAATCAACCCTGAGTATTCAATGAAAGGACTGACGCTAAAGCTGAGCTTCAATACTTTGGCTACCTGACGTGAAGAGATGATTCATTGGAAAAGACCCTGATGCTGGGAAAGACTGGAAGGCAAGAGGAGAAGGAGCTGGCAAAGCATGAGATAGCATCTCTGACTCAATGGACATGAATTTGGGTAAACTCCAGGAGATAGTGAAGGACAGGGGAGCCTGGTGTCCTGCAGTCCATGGGGTTGCAAAGAGTCGGAGACAACTTGGCAACTAAACAACAGCAACAAAAATAATATGCTTTCAGCTTATTTTTCTGAAAAATTAAAAATATCAAGTCCCTTAAAGAAATTCTGTTTTATTTTTATTTTTAAATCTAATAATTGTAATATTAATACTCTATAATTAGATTCAGGGTATTCAACATTAATGAATTAACTAAGGTTTGTCATTTCAATGGTTTTCTGGTTCTATAAGTTTCATGTAAAAGTATTTTCACATAATTTCTCAATAAATCAAGTAAGTTTTCATTTACACAGATAGAATATTTTTTCTTTGAAAAATCAGTTTCTTGACCTCACTAAAAAGTCATTCCTTCATGACATTGAGGAGGCCATCAGTAACTTCAGTATTAACACAGTTATAGTTCTCTGTAGCATCTTTAACGCTGAATTGAGATCAAATTGTAGTTAACCAAAAGTTCTCTGTTGTTCCCATACAATTTACTTCATTCTCATAGAAAAGACCTTGACCTAATGCATATTGATCTTGACACTAATGCATACTTAGTGGGTGATCATTGTTCTGGTTCCAATGTGGCTTTTCTAATCTTGCTTCACTTATTGAAAAATGATCAGTGATTAATTAAATGTTCCTGTCTTCTGGAGCACATGTTTTCAATGATAAACACAATTGTATTAAAAATTCATGTATTGTAGGCTATTAAAATGGGGTTCCTTTTGTCTCCATTTTTGGTGGATCTCTCTTGAAGACCATCACAATAACATCCACCAAACTTCCATTCAAAAAAGAAAAAAAGATACTAGATCTTTCCAGGATTTGCAACAGATAGGTATAAAGATAGTTTTGCAACCATCACTCACCTCCAGATTATAAAACCCTTGGCTAGGAAATCAGCTAAAGGTATCGAAAATAAAATTGAAGGAATTCTTAAAATTTTATAGTTTTCTTTCTTTCTTTTTTTCTTTCTCACCCCTCTTCCTAAAAGACAGGGAATTCTCAAGCCTGGTGAGATAATCCTCAAAGAGATCACTTGGAAGTTTTAAGATATGATTCTCAGAGTTTAAAAGAGGGCACAGTGAACTAGATAAAAAATATGAGACTCTGTAGAATATTAATCACATAGAAAATCTAAGGAGGAAAGTCTGTGGTCATTGGGCAAAGGAGAAAGGATGGAGAATGACCCACGTTTGGAGCTGCACTTACTCTCATGAGGAGGTGAGGATTAGTGAGCCTGTCTCATGGACATGAGAGGGGCCAGGTGAGGAAAAGAGCCAGCCTGGAGACATTATAATTCTTCCCAGAAAAACTACTGGAAGGAAGTACTAAACCAACATAGGATGAAACTCAGAACAGCAACAGTCACCTACATGACTATTTGAGGAAAGATACATCGTGCCCATCAGGAGATTCAGTGTGTCTGGTGGTAGTGGTGGGGGAGGGAGTTAATAGTAGAACCCATATTCGGCTCCATAACTAGGAAACAGCTTTGTCTATCATCAAAGACCAGAGTGAAAAAGTTGGCTTAAAGCTCAACATTCAGAAAACGAAGATCATGGCATCTGGTCCCATCACTTCATGGCAAATAGATGGAGAAACAATGGAAACAGTGTCAGACTTTATTTTGGGGGGCTCCAAAATCACTGCAGATGGTGATTGCAGCCATGAAATTAAACAACGCTTACTCCTTGGGAGGAAAGTTATGACCAACCTAGATAGCATATTCAAAAGCAGAGACATTACTTTGCCAACAAAGGTCTGTCTAGTCAAGGCTATGGTTTTTCCAGTGGTCATGTATGGATGTGAGAGTTGGACTGTGAAGAAAGCTGAGCGCCAAAAAATTGATGCTTTTGAACTGTGGTGTTGGAGAAGACTCTTGAGAGTCCCTTGGACTGCAAGGAGATCCAACCAGTCCACCCTAAAAGAGATCAGTCCTGGGTGTTTGGAAGGACTGATGCTAAAGTGAAACCAAAGCATTAGAGGATTTTATTTCATGTTGAAAAAGCATAGAATCCCAAATATTTTTCAATATAGAGAGTATGAAGTAGCAAGCCTCACTGAATGTGTTTCAAAGGTGATGAGCGATTGGGGGAGGGTGTGAGAGGATAAAGTTATTTTCCTATTGACCTGTGTAAGTCATATGCTCATGCAAGAGCCACAAATGCACCCATGGAATAGAACTGCAGCTTCCATATGCAATCAGTGTTACCTAACACACAGCCACAATATCACTTGATGAAAGAATTCAACCAATTGTTCATGTTACATTTTTTCTCTAAGAATGGTTTTTGACTTGTGATTAGCTTCACAAATCTCTTGTATGACCAGTTTGTAGTAAAAGTTTTACAACTCAGTCTTCCATCTACTGGAGAACCAGAAATCATTATTTTGTGCTTGACTGGAGAATAACAGAAAACAAACACACATCTAAATGGGGATATCAGAAAGCTGACTAGATTGTTTTTACAAGAACACAAAAGCTTCGATATTTCCTATTATTCTTTGACTAAATGTCATACTATTCAACACACTAAGGATTAATGATGGTTAATTTGGGCAGTCAAATCCAGTTTTCAGTTATTTGTTGTCACACTTCTAATTACACATTCCCTTTTGGTTACCAGGGCAACTTCATTTGTTTCAGCCTTTAAAGATTCACAATTTGTATTTACACTGGATACCTGAGCACTCTTTCCATTTATTGTTCTTGCTGTTGAGTCGCTTAGTCATGTCTGACTCTTGCAACCCCATGGACTGTAGACCACCAGGCTCCTTCTGTCCATGGGATTTTCCAAGCAAAATTATTGGAGCTGGTTGCCATTTCTTTCTCTGTTTCCATTTATAGTGCTATTCTAAGTTGTAGTCCTTCACTACATGTACATCTCAGTGTACTAGCCATGTATTTACTTTGGTAATTTGAAGATATAACCCAATATAGCAGTGATGACAAAAATGGAAATCTACCAAAAAAAAAAAAAAAAGAGCTTGAAAATGTGAGCAGAGGTGGCCTGTACCATGTAAAGTTATTATCAGCAAACACCATTGGATCAGTTCAATCTTTGCATGAAATGGGCCATCTTTAAGAAACTGATCATTATTAATAAAGCAACACATTTCTGTAAAAATCATGAAAAAGGATACATTTCAAATATAAAATAGATGTGAGTAAAGTATTGTATTGCATTTTCTTTTGAAAACTTCATCTGCCTGTAGATCACTTCTCCACCCCTGGCATCATTCTAACCGACAGTCCTTATTACTTGCTGCATAGAGGGATAGACCACAGGATGCTTTCTTATTTGGTTGCCTTTTAGGTGACAGGTTTGATATAGACACTTGAATACGGCTGTGAAAGTGAAAGTCACTCATTCATGCCCAACTCATTGCGACCCCATGGACTATGCAGTCCACGGAATTCTCCAGGCCAGAATACCAGAGGCAGTAGCCTTTCCCTTCTCCAGGGGATCTTCCCAATCCAGGGATCAAACCCAGGTCTCCTGCATTGCAGGCAGATTCTTTACCAGCTGAGCACAAGGGAAGCCCAAGAATACTGCCTATCCCTTCTCCAGAAGATCTTCCTGACCCAGGAATCAAACCCAGGTATGTGTGGATGTGTGTGTGTGTATTATTCTATGTTTATTTTTTCTCCTGCTAATCAAACTTAATAGTCATCAGAGGATTTTTTTTTTTTTTGCTAGGTACATTATGGATTTCTACATAGATGATTAGGACATCTTCAAACATAGACAATGGTTTTCCTTTCCAATTGCTTTGCTTTTAACATCCCTTTCCTGCCTTATAGAACTGGCTAGAATGTCCAGCATTATGTTGTATAAGTATGATGAGAGTGGACAAGTTTGCTTTATTTCTGCTCTTATATTGCAGAGTATAATGTTAATTGTGGGCTTCCCAGGTGGCTCAGTGGTAAAGAATCCACCTACTAATGCAGGAGCCATAGGAAATGCAGGTTCAGCTGCTGGGCCAAGAAGATCCCCTGGAGGAAGAATGGCAACCCAGTCCAGTATTCTTGCCTGGAGAATCCCATGGACAGAGGAGCCTGGCGAGTTACAGTCCATGGGGTTCTAGAGTAGGAAATGAATGAGCACACACATAAAGTTAGCTGTAGAATTTTTGTAGGTTATTTTTATCAAGTTGGAGAATTTCATCTCTATTCCTATTTTCCTGGAATGTTTAAAAATTATAAGTGAGTGCTGAATTTTGTCAAATGCCTTTTTCTGCATCAGTTGATATGATCATGTAACTTTTTTATTCTTCAGAATGTTACTAGGGTGGATTGCATTGATTGAGAGTAGAATATTGAATCATTCTGCATCCTTGGATCACTTAGTAATGATGGAATAATTCTTTATGTATTGTAGAATTCTATTTATTAATATCTTAACAAATTTCCATTTTTTGTCTATATCCATGAATAACATTTGTCTATAATTTATCTTTTCTTTCTTTCCTTTTCATACTTTCTTTTTCCAGTTCTGGTATCAGAGTAATAGTGACTTCTTAAAACCATTTAGGATTATGTTCTGTCATGTTCTATTTTTGGAAGATACGGTATAGAGTTGACATTATCTTTTAAAATATTTGGTGGCATTTTCCAGTGAAACTAAACATATCTAGATATTTCCTTTGAGGGGGAGTTCACTAATCATGAATTTAAGCTATTCAAATTATCTATTATCTACTTAGTGAGTTGTGATAATTTGTGTTTGGGGGAGAATTGGTCCATTTCATCTCACTTGTCAAAGTTATGTGTGTAAAATTGTTCACAGTATTCTATTTTCTTTCTTTGAATCAGTAGCGTCTGTAGTGATACCTCCTCCTTCATTCCTAATAGGAGTAGCTCATAATATTCTCTCTTATCATTGTCAGTCATCCTAGAGGCTTTTCAATTTTATTGACTATTTTAAGGAAATTTCCCTTTGTTTCATTTTTCTATTTTCAATTTCAATGATATCTGCTTTTCTTTTTTTTTTAGTCTAATCCTCTAATGAAACTTTAATACTCTATGGGACTTTTCCTCTTTTCTAATGTATGCTTGTAAATATTTATCTCTCTCTCAACACTGTTTCAGCTGTATATCCCACTAGTTTTGATACATTTTCATTTTCATCAAATTCAGTGTAATTTTTATTTCCCCTGATGCCGGGAGCCGGCATATTGCATATTGAGTGCATATTGCATATTGAGTGCAGCACTTTTCAGGATCTGGAATAGCTCAACTGGAATTCTATCACTGCAGGTAGCCAGCGTGAGGAACTCCACCCATGACAAAGGTCATGAGGAAGGAGGCTTGGCATACGCAAAGGCGGGATCAAGCCTCAGGAGTCTCCCTGGAAATTCTTGAGCAATCTACCCCCCAAACCAGAGTCTGCCTACTTTCTGCTTTGTGCTTTCACCTACACCTCTGACTTTACGGGGGGCTGTCCCCCACTACCTCTCTGAAAAAAGTTAGCTTACAGCTCCAGTTAATAATTCCTGGGTGTGACAGTGTTTAACCTACAAACTCCTTTGGAAATCCTCTAGCCTGCCTGAATAGGTTTTTCCGGCCTCATGTGATTGTTCGGAGCCTCCCAACTGTGAGAGGCAGGAGATGTCCTAAACTGTCTAAACACAGATTCTTTTGAGTAGTTAAAAGATTGATTAGAAATTGTATTGGTGAAGGGATTTTCACTTGTTGGGCCAATGTTTGCTGCTAAGTTTCCATATCCCTTACCTGCTGTGTCCCTGGCAGTGTATTGATTAATATAATTGGTGTAAATAGTAGCTTTAATGTTTGTAACCTGGGACCCTTGAGTTAATTCTTTTTCTTGTTATAGCCCACCACACCTTTGCTCTGTAGGAATGCAACTTTATCTAATGCTTTTGGAGGGTGGCTCCTGACCAATCACCTTTAGAGAAAAATAAGTTTTCTGAAGAAAAGGTCTTAAAATGTTAACAGGCCTCCGGGCCAGAAGATGATGCAAATCACCTAACTTTTGCATATGCTAAGTTTGCAGGAAGAAAGCCTGGCTTGCTGCCTGACTCTACCCCTTCCCCCATTATCCTCTGTGCATAACTTAAGGTATAAAAACTACTTTGAAAAATAAAGTGTGGGCCTTGTTCACCGAAACTTGGTCTCACCATGTCGTTCTTTCTCTTACCTTCTGGCTGAATTATTCAGCCTCTTTTCTACACTGAATTTCCTCACTGAGCTATCCTTATCTCAGCCTCTTTTCTCCACTGAATTTTCCTACTGAGCTATCCTCATTCTATTACTCTTTATATCCTTAATTAACGTTTAATTAAGCAATTGTTTCCTGATCCTCGCCGACGCCGTCTCTCCTTCGAATACCCTGGTTCAGCCGGGGCTGGTCCCCGGCAGGTGGCGCCCGGAACAGGGACTTTCGAAGGTAAGCTCCCCAAAGCAATCAGAGCCATCAGCCCTATTGCTCCCCGTTCTCGGAACAACTGGGTGACCAGCCCTCTTGTTCCCCCACGGAGCAGTTTGGGTCACCAGCCCTACTGCTCCTCCCTCGGAACAGTTTGGGCCATCAGCCTACTGTTCCTCCCCCGGGACAATCTGGGTCACCAGCCCTATTGTTCTTCCAGGGTTCGGGACGGCTAGGACCCCACTCAAGGGTGCCGCGGACCCCCCTGTAGGATAGACAGGGCGAGAGGAGTGGGAAGTGTTGAAAGTGTTAAAAGAGTTAGACTTAGAGAGAGAAAACGGTTTCTGAAGTTAAAAGGCCAAAGAAGAGCCTGATCTTTTAAAAGCTAAAAGCTTTATCTTCTATTATACTTAATTTTCTGACATGGGTAACACTGAAACTAAGAATGGCAACTCTTTACACAAGTAATCTTGAAACTGTTAAAGAGGCTACTGTTAATTTAGATACTTGGGTGAAGGTAAAAAACAACTAAAACTTATCCTATAAATATGATTAAAAATGTTCTGGACCCTCGTCATGAGGCTGTGGGATAGTCTATGGGAGAGGCTATAGCGGTGGATGGTAGTGGGTCTCCACCTTCTGCGCAGATCATATTTTCTGCCATTGACGAAGAAAAGGAGGGAGACTGTGCTCTACCTTCGGAGGAAGGAGAGGGCTTACAGGACGCTGCGGCCGGGCGCCCTGGCGAGCCCCCTCCCCCTCTACACAAACCTTTAAAAATTTATCCAACAATTTCTGATTTAAGGTGACTACTCCACCTCCGCTTGCACCTCCCAGGGCCTAAGAATTCCCCAGTTTACATCCAAAGTCTCCCAGAGCATTGCCTAAAGCTGAAAAAGATAAAAAAGATTTCTTTTAAACAAAGGAGCTTTTTTTAAAAAAAAAAATACACAATATACAGAGCCTGCTCCTTGAAGAAAACCCCCTCAGGGGGGCCTCACCCAAGCAAAAATAAATAAATAAATAAAAAGAAAAAAAAAAAAAAGTAAAAAAAAAAAAGAAAAAATAGAGAAAGATCTAAAGATAGAGAAAAAGCTAAAGAGTGAAAAGGAGGAACAGAGAAGGAAGGAATCAGGGAATGCAGCAAGATTGAGAAAGGAAGAAAGGAAGTTAGAAAAAGAGATACAGAGAGAAAGAGAGGGAGGAGGGAAGAAAAAGAGAGAAAGAGGGTAAAGGGAAAGAAACGAAGGAAAGAAAAGGGTAGCGAAAAATGAAGGGGGAGAAAAAAGTGAGAAAAGCAGGAAGAGAGGAAGAGAGAGACTGTAAGAGACGCTGTGACCAGGTGCCCTGGCGAGCTCCCCCTCCCCCCCACCCCCTCTGCGCAAACCTTAAAAAAAAAAAAAAACAACTTATCCACCACTTTCTGATTTAAGGCCATTGCTGCCGCCTCCGTTTGCGCCTTCCAGGGCCCAAGAGTTCCCCACTTTGCCCCCAAAGCCTCTCAAAGTGTTGCCTAAGCCTGAGGAAGATAAGAAGGTTTTTGAACAGTGGAGATTTTAAAACAGACTGCGTGCACAATATGCAGTGCTCCTTCACCCAGGCTAAGAAAAAAGCGGACGGTAAAGGGATATAGCAACAATATTAACCCCTGATATGCCGGTTGCTCCGATTCCAAGGGGAGTGGCTGGCCCCTCTTCTTGAGGGCATTATAGGACTTGTGCTAGGGTGTAGCTCGCTTTCTTTTCAAGAAATTTCGGTGGTATATGGTGTGGGAAGATAAGAAGGTTTTTGAACAGTGGAGATTTTAAAACAGACTGCGTGCACAATATGCAGTGCTCCTTCACCCAGGCTAAGAAAAAAGCGGACGGTAAAGGGATATAGCAACAATATTAACCCCTGATATGCCGGTTGCTCCGATTCCAAGGGGAGTGGCTGGCCCCTCTTCTTGAGGGCATTATAGGACTTGTGCTAGGGTGTAGCTCGCTTTCTTTTCAAGAAATTTCGGTGGTATATGGTGTGGTAGATTCTGATTATATTGGAGAAATTATAGTTTTGATCTCGCCGCTTACCAAAACTGTGCAAATTAATAAAGGTCAAAGAATAACACAGTTTTTGCTTTTACCTTATCAGGCAGGAAAAAACTTGACTTCTCAAGCTAAGAGCCACAGAGCGTTTAGATCTAGTGATCCAGCCTTTTGGGTGCAGGAAATTACAGCTCCAAGGCCTTTAAAAGATCTTTTAATTCAAGAAAATAAAATGTCAGGGCTATTAGACACAGGAACAGACGTCTCTTAACATTGCTGGGAAAGACTGACCCAGCTCCTGGCCAACACATACTACTGAAAATGAGTTGAGATTAGAGAAAGTGGTATGTGGGTGGGAATGCTGTAGAGAAAAAGGTGAGGGAGAGTTTAAAACCTTGAAGAGTAGTGAGTTCCCCATTGCTGGAAGTATTCAAGCAAAGATTAGATGGTTGCTTGTCATCTAAAAAGCTATAGACCAGATTTAGGTTACAAAACGATAACTGGAGAAGCTTATAAACATGTTGTGCAACACCTCTTTACTTGCTTCTCATATTTAGGTCTGCCAAAACTTTTAAAAACTGGTAATGCCCCTTTGAGGCTGCGGAGAGATTGTTTACTAACTTTAAATGATTTCCAAAAATTATTAGGGGACATTAATTGGATATGCCCACATTTAAAACTGACTACTGCAGATTTAAAGCCTTTGTTTAATTGCTTAAAAAGTGACCCTAATTCCAGTTCTAAGTTGACTAGTGAGACAGAGTTGGCTCTTGTTAAAGTAGATGAGACTTTAAATGATCAGTTAATTAGGATTAATACTACCAAAAGATGAGATTAAATTATTCTTCCAACAAAACATACACCTACAGGGTGCTTGTGACAAAAAGGCCCATTGGTTCCATCTACCAGTGATCCCAAGAAAAATAGTTTTATCTTATCCTAGCTCAGTGGCACAATTAATTATAAAAGGAGGAAAAAAGAAGTGTGGAACTTTTTAGAGAAAAAAAAAAAAAAGAGTAGCAAATATAGTAATTCCATTCAATAAGGATCAACTGCAAGTCTTCTACAAAATAGTGATGATTGGCAAGTTGCCCTGATAGATTTCAGGGGTCAAATTTTGTTTCATTTGCCCTCAAGCCCCCACAGTCGTTAAAAGTTCAAAAATGTTAGATTGGCAGTTTGAGGATACCTGTGGAACTTTCCAACCGTATGTAGTTCCTACGCTCCCCTTTACCCTATGGGGGAGGGACGTGCTGTCTCAAATAGGAGATACTCAGAGAAGGGTTTTCTCAATTTCTTAGTTATCAACAGGTGGTACAATTAACAATACTTTATATATTGTTATAAATACGTAATATAAATATATTTGCCTAACTACAGTTTGCCTAATTAGATATGGGTATAAATAAAATATAATAAAGGTATACCTAATTCTATTTATAGATCTATACTTACTTAATTTGTATATAAATCAATATATGTATTATATATATACTGTATAATTAAATGTATATTGCAGTAATATAATGTGTGTGGCTGATATTAATTGGTATGGATTGATGTGCTGTGATGATATATGTTCTGTATGCTGTATAATTATATATGTGTGACATGTATTATTACAGTACATTGGTTTGTGTTGGTTGGTATTGGCTGTGTGTGTGTTGTATTGCTGTAATATATATGAATTGATATATTAATTATAAGATTAATTCAAGTATATTGATTTATATATATTGTATGTCAATAAGTTTATACTTGTTGCCATATATAAATACATTTTACATTTAGGTATATCTGTATACCAAAATGAGATAAGGAGGTTATACATTTATTATTTAAATTTATAGAGACCTAAACTAAACATTAGACCTAAATTAACATATCTCTAAATTTATGTTGTTAAAATGTAAATTTTTAAAAATTTTAAAAATTAAATTGACAACTGCTTGATAATTCCTTTGCAATAAAACCCCCATAGGTGTAATTGGGGTAACCAGACAAAAAATTGGTTTTATAGTAAAACAGTCCCCTAGAGTGGGTCCATCTTCCCGCTCAAACTAAAACTGTAGTGGCTTCTTATCCAGGATTGACAGCTACTTTGATATTAAAGGAAAAAAGCGGAACATTGGATTATTTGGTAAAGAGCCATCAGAAATTGTAATTCCATATAATAAGGAACAACTTGGTGCTCTTCTAATGTTTGAAAATTGGCAGATTGCTATAGGAAACTATTTTGGTCAAAATTTTTGCATCATTTACCCTGCATGTTTTGCTGAATTTTATATCCAGACATCCAGTTATTTTTCCTGTCAGATGTAAACAATCTCCTATTCCAAATGCTCAGATAGTTTTTACTGATGGGTCAGCAAACGGTAAAGCCTCCATAGTTACTAAAAATCACCAAAAGGTTTTAAAAACACAGGAAACTTCAGCTCAAAGCGCTGAAATAGCAGTCATAGAGGCTTTTGCTATGTTTGCAGATGAGGAATTTAACCTTTATTCTGATTCTCAGTATATTGTCAGGTTGTTTCCACACATTGAAACTGCGGTTTTGCCTGAAAATAAAACTACCATATTTCATTTGTTAACTAAATTACAGCAACAAATTTGGAAAACAAATAAAATATTTTTCATTGGACACATTTGGGCTCATTCCAGATTGCCCGGCCCTTAAAATGCCTTTAATGATTTGGCTAACTTGTTAACCAGAAATACAGTGGCTACTGTGATTGAGGAGGCCAGAGCCTCTCACTCACTTCATCATCAATACACTACTGCTTTAAGATATCAATTCCAAATTCCCAGAGAGACTGCTCGAGAGATAGTTCGTTCTTGCTTATATTGCCCCACTGTTTATAATAGTCTACCTATGGGAGTTAATACTCGCGGTCTCAAACCTAACGTACTCTGACAAATGGATGTAACTCATGTCTCTTCATTTGGAAAACTGTCCTTTGTTCTTTAACTGTAGACACCTTTTCTCATGTTATTATTGCAACTGCTCATACAGGGGAAGCAATTAAAGATGTAATACAACATCTCTTTACTTGTTTTTCATATTTGAGCCTGCTAAAAGCTCTGAAAACTGACAATGCTCCTGCGTCTAAGTCTTTTCAGGAATTTTGTATAAAGTTTCAAATTAAACATAATACTGTCATCCCTTATAATCCCCAGGGACAGGCCATTGTTGAAAGAGCGCATCAAACATTAAAAATCCAAATTCAAAAACTAAAAGAAGGGGAGTTTAAGTATAGTTCTCCCCATCAAATCTTGCAACATGCTCTTTTCGTAATAAATATTCTAAATACTGATCTGGCTGGAACTACTGCAATGCTTCGTCATTGGTGCCTGGAGCAATTAAATGCAAAACCATTAGTCAAATGGAAGGACCTCCTCTCAGGACAATGGAAGGGTCCTGACCCATTATTAACTAGCGGTAGAGGATGTGCTTGTATTTTTCCACAGGATGCAGATTCTCCAATTTAGATCCAGGACAGGTTGATTCGCCATGTTGCAGACCCCCAGACATCCAGTTCCCCCATTGCTTCGATCACAAAAGAGGAGCCCGCCTGAAGGGGAGGCAAGATAAACATCGAGATCCCGGCGGGACCGACAGGGCTGCTGCAGCGCGAACTCCAACCAGAAAATAATTCTACTTACTCTGTTTTGGCTTGTCTACCCTCTCCTTATGTTTTTCTCTTTACCAATGATTCTGGAAAACTTAATGTACATGTGACTTTCACTGGTGGACCCAATGTAGTGACTTGTGAACAATGCGTGCTCTCATCTTGTTTAAACCCTCAATATAATGTTTGCTCCTTTATAGTGTTACAATGTCCACCTTATCTTATGATGTAACCACTTATTGATATGTTAACTATAGTCTTGCTATGTTACAACAACTACAAGATTTAATGTGATCACGACGATTTGTGGGCTTTACTTATTTTAGGAATATCAACTTTAATAGCAGCAATTACTTCTGTTACTGTGGCAGCAATATCATTGACTCAACAAGTGCATACTGCCCAATATGTTGATACCATGTCTAAAAATGTTTCTTTAACTCTAGCAACACAGAAAGTTATAGATAGAAAATTGGAGATGAGAGTAGAGGCCTTAGAAGAGGCAATAATGCATATTGGGACTGAGTTACAGGCTTTAAAAGTGAAAATGGCTCTGTCTTGCCACTCTGATTACCGGTGGATATGCGTGACATCTTTAAAGGTAAACGAGACAGATTATGAAGGGGAAAAAATCAAAAATCGTATCTCAGGTGTTTGGAACAGCTCTGACATTGGCCTGGACTTAGGGAAAGTTCATAATCAAATACAGGCCCTGGAACACTGTCGACTGGATTTTACCACCGCTGGAGCAGCTAATGACTTTTTTCTCACCTTCTCTAACTTTATTTCTGGAAAAAACATTCTGTCTAATATCTTTAGTTCTAGTTTTGCTTCTCATAATCATTCTTCCTTGTATTGTCAGGATTCTTCGGCAGAACATTCAAAAGCTCGCGACTGAGCTGCATCTGGCTGTTTTAAGAAATAAAAAAGGGGGAGATGCCGGGAGCCGGCATATTGCATATTGAGTGCATATTGCATATTGAGTGCAGCACTTTTCAGGATCTGGAATAGCTCAACTGGAATTCTATCACTGCAGGTAGCCAGCGTGAGGAACTCCACCCATGACAAAGGTCATGAGGAAGGAGGCTTGGCATACGCAAAGGCGGGATCAAGCCTCAGGAGTCTCCCTGGAAATTCTTGAGCAATCTACCCCCCAAACCAGAGTCTGCCTACTTTCTGCTTTGTGCTTTCACCTACACCTCTGACTTTACGGGGGGCTGTCCCCCACTACCTCTCTGAAAAAAGTTAGCTTACAGCTCCAGTTAATAATTCCTGGGTGTGACAGTGTTTAACCTACAAACTCCTTTGGAAATCCTCTAGCCTGCCTGAATAGGTTTTTCCGGCCTCATGTGATTGTTCGGAGCCTCCCAACTGTGAGAGGCAGGAGATGTCCTAAACTGTCTAAACACAGATTCTTTTGAGTAGTTAAAAGATTGATTAGAAATTGTATTGGTGAAGGGATTTTCACTTGTTGGGCCAATGTTTGCTGCTAAGTTTCCATATCCCTTACCTGCTGTGTCCCTGGCAGTGTATTGATTAATATAATTGGTGTAAATAGTAGCTTTAATGTTTGTAACCTGGGACCCTTGAGTTAATTCTTTTTCTTGTTATAGCCCACCACACCTTTGCTCTGTAGGAATGCAACTTTATCTAATGCTTTTGGAGGGTGGCTCCTGACCAATCACCTTTAGAGAAAAATAAGTTTTCTGAAGAAAAGGTCTTAAAATGTTAACAGGCCTCCGGGCCAGAAGATGATGCAAATCACCTAACTTTTGCATATGCTAAGTTTGCAGGAAGAAAGCCTGGCTTGCTGCCTGACTCTACCCCTTCCCCCATTATCCTCTGTGCATAACTTAAGGTATAAAAACTACTTTGAAAAATAAAGTGTGGGCCTTGTTCACCGAAACTTGGTCTCACCATGTCGTTCTTTCTCTTACCTTCTGGCTGAATTATTCAGCCTCTTTTCTACACTGAATTTCCTCACTGAGCTATCCTTATCTCAGCCTCTTTTCTCCACTGAATTTTCCTACTGAGCTATCCTCATTCTATTACTCTTTATATCCTTAATTAACGTTTAATTAAGCAATTGTTTCCTGATCCTCGCCGACGCCGTCTCTCCTTCGAATACCCTGGTTCAGCCGGGGCTGGTCCCCGGCAGGAACTTCTCTTTTTCATGCATTATTTAGAAATGTACTGTTTAGTTTCCAAGTACTTGGAGATTATCCAGTTTTCTTTCTCTTGTTGATTTCATTCCTGATTTCATTGTTTTCTGCTGACATCACAGTATGGGTGATTTCACTACTTTTAAATTTACTAGGGCTGTTTTTATGGACCAAGGATTAGGTTTATTTTGATGTATGTTGTGTCAGTTCAGTTCAGTTGCTCAGTCATGTCCTACTCTTTGTAGCCCCATGGACTGTAGCACGCCAGGCTTCCCAGTCCATCACCAACTCCTGGAGATTGCTCAAACTCATGTCCATTGAGTCTGCAATGCCATCCAACCATCTCATCCTCTTCATCCCCTTCCCCTCTTGCCTTCAATCTTTCTCTGCCTCGGGGTCTTTTCTAATGAGTCAGTTCAGGTAGCCAAAGATTTGGAGCTTCAGCATCAGTCCTTCCAATGAATATTCAGGACTGATTTCCTTTAGGATTGACTGGTTTGATCTCCTTGCAGTTCAAGGGACTCTCAAGAGTCTTCTCCAACACCACAATTCAAAGGCATCAGTTCTTCAGCCCTCAGCTTTCTTTTTGGTTCAACTCTCACAACCATACACAACTACTGGAAAAACCACAGCTTTGACTAGACAGACCTTTGTTGGGAAAGTAGTATCTCTGCTTTTTAATATCCTATCTAGGTTTGTCATATTTTTTTCGCAAGGAGCAAGCGTCTTTTAATTTCATGGGTGCAGTCACCATCTGCAGTGATTCTGGAGCCTAAGAAAATAACGTCTCTCACTGTTTCCCTGTCTATCTGCCATGAAGTGATGGAACCGGATTCCATAATCTTAGTTATTTGACTATTGAATTTTAAGTCAGATTTTTCTATCTCCTTTTTTACTTTAATCAAGAGGTTCTTTAGTTTCTTTTCACTTTCTGCCATAAGGGTGGTGTCATCTGGATATCTGAGATTATTAATATTTCTCCCAGCAATCTAATATTGCACAGGAACCTGGAATGTTAGGTCCAAGAACCAAGGTAAATTGGAAATGGTCAAACAGGAGATGGTGAGAGTGAACATCAAAATTTTAGATATCAGTGAACTAAAATGGACTGGAATGGGCAAATTTAATTCAGATGGCCATTACATCTACTACTGTGGGCAAGAATCTCTTAGAAGAAATGGAGTCACCCTTATAGTCAACAAAAACGTCTGAAATGCAGTACTTGGGTGCAGTCTTAAAAATGACAAAATGACCTCTGTTCATTTCCAGGGCAAATCATTCAATATCACAGTAATCCAACTCTATGTCCCAACCACTAATGCCAAAGAAGCTGAATTTGAACAGTTTTATGAAGACCTAAAAGAACTTCTAGAACTAACACCAAAAAAAGATGTCCTTTTCACCACAGGGGACTGGAATGCAAAAGTAGGAAATGAAGAGATACCAGGAGTAACAGGCAAGTTTGGCCTCAGAGTACAAAATGAAGCAGGGTAAAACCTAACAGAGTTTTGCCAAGAGAATACACTAGTCATAGCAAACACCCTCGCCCAATAACACAAGACAACTCTACATATATACAACCAGATTGTCAATACCGAAATCAGATTGATTATATTATTTGCAACCTAAGATGGAGAAGCTCTATACAGTCAGCAAAAACAAAACAAAGAGCTGACTGTGGCTCAGATCATGAACTCCTTATTGCAAAATTCAGACTTAAATTGGAGAAGGTAGGGAAAGCCACTAGGCCATTCAGGTATGACCTAAATCAAATCCCTTACAATTATATAGTGAAAATGACAAATAGATTCAAAGGATTCGATCTGATAGACAAAATGCCTGAAGAACAATGGACAGAGATTAGTGACATTGTACAGGAGGCGGTGATCAAAACCATACCCAAGAAAAAGACATGTTTGTTGTGTGGGCACTTTAAAAATGTATATTATGCTGTTGCCTGAAGTGTTATATAAATGCCAGTTAGATTCTGTTGGTTCAGAGTGTTGTTGATTTCTTCCATACCACTACAAATTTCCTTTGTAGGTGTTTTATTAGTTGTTGAAAGAGGGGCATTGAATTTTCTAACTATAACAATGAATTTATCTATTTGTCTTTTTAATTCTATCAGTATGAGCTTCATATATTTTGCAGCTGTGTCATTTGGTGCATACACATTTAGAATAGTTCTGTCTTATTTTTTATTGATTCCTTTTATCATTGTATGATGCCCCTCTTTGTATCTGAAAATTTTCTTTGTTCTGAAATCTATATTATCTCATTAGTATAATCATTATGGCTTTTACCTTAATTAGTGGTTTTGCATGACATGTATTTTTTTCTTCCTTTTCTTTTATGCCTGGCAATATTATTGTATATAATGTGAGTTGCTTATAGACAACTCAGTCCATAACACACATTCAAGGAGAGATGACTGATTCTTGATTTGGAACAGGAAATATAGAAGGTGAGCCTTGAAAATTTTGCTATACTAAATAACAAGGAAGCTATCTGAGGTTGCTAAAAATTACTGGAATTATGTCAAAGGGACTCGGGGACCAGTGTTAACAGGCTTCCACTACCAAAGATGTGACAATTTGAGCTTCAATAAGGATAATAATTACAATAGATTGAAACTCATCTCATATTTTAAGCCAATTTGTTCATATGCATATTAAAAGCAAAATAATCTGCTACCTCCAGAGAAGAGTAGAAGCATATACATCATCACAAAAATCAATAATTAATGAGAAGTGTTTATCCTGCTTTTCTGTATGAACAGTTCCATTACAAGACCAAAGAGGAAAAGCATTTCTCTATGAAAATTTTCTAGATAATTTACAAAAAGGAAATGAAAGAATTAGAAGAGATTCCACACTGTAGTGTCCTCCAAAGTCTCAATGGATCAAGTCATTGAGGATCAGTAATTGGTAACATCACAAAAAGACAAAAGACAATCAGACACCCTGTGCCTCAGTTGAAAGAACAGAGTTCCGCTTTTACTTCTGCCGAAGGGATCAAACTTGAGTTTCATCAAGTCTATGTGTCCATCTGCCAATTTTCTGGAAATGTGGAGGAGTGGGAACATGAAAAACTGCACTGTGAGTGTACAATCTACAAAATCTAGACTGTGGAAGACTCTAGAAGACTTCAGTGGTTGTGGTGTGTGAAAGAGGACTGTGATTGGGGAAACACACACACAGTGGGGGTCTGGAATGGCTAACAAAATTTTGTCTTGATCAGGGTGATGATTACAAGGCTGTTGAACTTACGATAATTTAAGTTATATGTTTGTGGTTTTCTCTCTCTGTTGTGTTTGATGATTTTGTTATTATTATTTAGTAAAAAAAGAAATGATGTCCTAATCCCAGACATTATATAGTAGTGTGGAACTGTCCAAGTGTGTGTGTCTGTAAATTTGTGTGTGTGTAGTCATGTGGTCATGGGTGCAACTCAGGTAGTTTGGGGACCTAGAGGAGTCATTTAACTCCTATCAAGTCTCCATGTCCTCATCTGCACAATGAAGATAACTTGCAGAACTGCAGTGATGATTAAGTGAGATACTTGGCATGGTGTTTGGCACTCAAGAAGCACTTCTTGAACCATAATTATTACTAACAACTCAACAGCGCAAGTCTGAACGGCAGGGTTGAGACTGGATTCTCTAACAGTGTGAGAAAAGAGAATTGAGGGTAATAAGAAAATTGATCAAAAGAATGAAGAATCAATGAGAAAAAGGAACAGAAAATAAATTCTAAGAGCAGAACAAGGCGGGAAATACAGATCCCTGGAGTGCTAAGATGCAGTGTCGTGTGTGATGATGCATTAGAAGATTTTCTTTGGAATACTCATGGGAGTCTTAGAAGAGGATGCATCTTGAGGGTGCCCAAGAGAGACTTTGTCTATATAACCATGTCACCTGCAGCTGACCCTCATCTATATTTTTCTGGTCCCCAAGGCTGCACAGGAGGCAGTGACAAAGTAAAGCCATGAGCTCTGATATTTTCCAAGTGAAGAGATGTTACACACCCTTGGCCAACTTAGTCTCCACCCTTCCCCAGACATATGCAGTGGCTCTTTTCAGCACTATTATTTTATTATATTCTTTTTGGAATAACTAGCCTTCAGTTATTTGGATTAATTATGTATTTAAGTATAAAAAGCATGTATTTCAAGGAAAGTAGATTCCCCACTTTTCTCATTCTCATGAATTTTAGTCATCTTGTCATAAGTTGACAATTTATTATTCTGGGCCATTTTCCAGACCTTTTCTGCTGAAAAACTGATGTTTAATAGCATGTGATTATTATAGAATCAAATATGTCTGAACACTTTTGGAAAATAAAAACAAGGTAAAGTTTAGTGTTTCTTAAGAAACAGATGTATTAGCTCATGATTCCTCTAGAAAGATAGTTCAACCATGTGCTTCAAATATTGTCCCTCAGAAGCATGGAGCTCAAGGTCAAAGAAGCCATTTGCTTCAGTTTAACATGGGTGACGGTGGAGATGAACAGATCTGACATATTTAAATAAAACATTCTAATAGCATGTTCTGGCCTTGGAGGCCTCAGGCAGCATACATTGTATTTGTTAGACACCATGGCTTAATTACTCTCATAAATGAATTATACCAATTTCAATTTAAAACCGTAAGTGCTACAGTTGAACTAGGGTCAAATTAAACTTTCTGTCAATTATGCAGATTACTTAAGCAATTATGTAAATTGTTAATAAATTCTTAGGCGATGTGGAATTTTTCTTGAAAAAATATCTGTTTTATGCTATTGGCCTCCAGTACTTGGAGAGCACGTGAAATCAAGAATAATGAAATCTCAGATGCAAATATTGTCCTCTAAGACACAAATATGGGATCTAGAAAGTAGTACTGATGAACCTATTTGTAGGGTGGGAAGAAACACAGACATAGAGAATGAACTTGTGGATACAGTGAGGGAGGGAGAGGGTAGGGCAAATTAAGAGGGTAGCATTGACACATAGGCAATACCATGTGTAAAAGAGACAGCTGGTGGGAAACTGCCACATAACAAAGGGGGCCCAGCCTAGTGCTCTGTGATGGCCTAGAGGGGTGAGACGGGGGGGAGGTGGTGGGAGGGAGGCTCAAGAGGAAGGAGATATATTTATTTAATTATGAATGATTTATATGGCTATATGACAGAAGCCAACACAACATCATAAAGCAATTATCCTACAATTTAAAAAATAATACATTAGTTTTAAAAAAACATCTGTCCTAGGATTTCTCTCGAGTACCGCACACTCATTGAGACAAAATTAGGCCTTCTGATACTTTGAGGCTGGAAAGTAGCATGCATTTTCTACTTGAGAACTTTTTCAGTTCATACTGTAAAGACACACATTCTTCAGTATGTATACAAGATGCCATTGTTGTTCCATGGGTTCACTGGAGGAGAGTACAGTGATGTGATTAAGAAGCAGATCTAAATTGGAAGAATAGAATAAAAAAAAAAAAAAAAAAGCAGATCTATGACTTGTCAATTTCATTACAGTTTTAATATTATATACAGACCGTACACCTGCTTTTGCCTCTTCCTAAAGGACAGCTTCATCATTTCATATTTGCCCTTCATTTGTAAGTGAAAGATGGGAATATGATGGACTAACAAGAGACCAGGTCCTAAAATATCACTGATTTTCCCCTCTTACCCTTGGTGAATTTTACAATGTTCATGACTCAGTTTCTATTTCCTTTAACATCAAGGACTTCCCATCTTAACTGGCAGGGCTAGCTTAAACCAAACTTACTCACCCAAGTACACAAAGTGATGTTGTTTCTATATTTAACTTATATGCAGAGTACATCATGAGAAATGCTGGACTGGAAGAAACACAAGCCAGAATCAAGATTGGCGGGAGAAATATCAATAACCTCAGATATGCAGATGACACCACCCTTATGGCAGAAAGTGAAGAGGAACTCAAAAGCCTCTTGATGAAAGTGAAAGTGGAGAGTGAAAAAGTTGGCTTAAAGCTCAACATTCAGAAAATGAAGATCATGGCATCTGGTCCCATCACTTCATGGCAAACAGATGGGGAAACAGTGGAAACAGTGTCAGACTTTATTTTTCTGGGCTCCAAAATCACTGTAGATGGTGACTGCAGCCATGAAATTAAAAGACGCTTACTCCTTGGAAGGAAAGTTATGACCAACCTAGATAGCATATTCAAAAGCAGAGACATTACTTTGCCAACAAAGGTTTGTCTAGTCAAGGCTATGGTTTTTCCTGTGGTCATGTATGGATGTGAGAGTTGGACTGTGAAGAAGGCTGAGTGCCGAAGAATTGATGCTTTTGAACTGTGGTGTTGGAGAAGACTCTTGAGAGTCCCTTGGACTGCAAGGAGATCCAACCATCCATTCTGAAGGAGATCAGCCCTGGGATTTCTTTGGAGGGAATGATGCTAAAGCTGAAACTCCAGTACTTTGGCCACCTCATGCAAAGAGTTGACTCATTGGAAAAGACTCTGATGCTGGGAGGGATTGGGGGCAGGAGGAGAAGGGGACGACAGAGGATGAGATGGCTGGATGGCATCACTGACTCGATGGACGTGAGTCTGAGTGAACTGCGGGAGTTGGTGATGGACAGGGAGGCCTGATGTGCTGTGATTCGTGGGGTCGCAAAGAGTCAGACACGACTGAGCGACTGATCTGATCTGATCAGTAAATTGCTTTTGGTTTCCAGGTTCTATAAGTAAATAATCAATCCAAAGCTTCCAGTAAAGTATATATTCAGTCTTCTCTTTAAAATGCTTCAAAGATAAGTACTCAACTATCCCTCTTTCTTTTCTCAGCTGCTTCTTAAGTAAAGTTTAAAAATACTCTATAATAAGATGAGGCCTCTTTTTCAAGTAGCAATGGGTGTTGTTGTGTCAGATTGTCTTGTTCAGGTTACAAAGAGAACACAGACTGGGAGTTTACAGGTGTTGCGGCTTATGATGTTCAAAGAAGTTGGGATAAGCAGTCCATTAGCCAGGTCTTGAGTCTAGAACAAGCTCTTATATCGTTGCTTCTTTAATGAAAAAAAAAGTCTAAAGATTCTCTCCTCCATCTGATTCACGGTCTTGCAGTCACTCCTTTTCCCTCCGCCTGTTCCTGCTGATTGCTAACTTCCTACATGTCTAACATTCAAACATCTTTAAGAGTGTAGACTTGGTTGACTACTTCAGTGGTTCTATAAGACAATCAACAACCTGGGGAGAATTCTTAGGTCTACACATTCCATGGGCTTTTGGCTAGTTGTAGCCAGGATGCTAGAAAAGCACAGTGACCAGGACACAGAGAATCCACAGGGACCAACTTTTCTCAGAATGGGGCTAGGAAGCCATCCTGATATGCAGAGTCTTCTTCATGAAGAAATGCCAAACTCATGTTCTATGAGTGGAAAACCTCAGTTCTATCCCTCGCTTTTCAGCAATCATGAACCTGACATTTTCTATTAAGTATTTCCTATTAAGTATTAAGCTCATCACTTTTCACATGCTTTTTCCCATGTCAGGTGTGTTTTGATGATGGCAGAGGTTGACAGGCCCCAGAGAAAGAAATGACACACCTAGGCTGAGAAGGGGACACCCAGTGTTGCACGACTCAGCCCCAACAGAGCCAGTGTTTGAATCCGGTTCAGATATTCCAAAGTTCACCTGTGACTAATTGAAGCCCTAATAGAGGCAGGTCTGCTGACCTTGGTCCTCTGGGCTCCCTACCCTGTGTAAATTAACATTTGAACATGAGCTATGAAATGTGTGACATATCAAAAAGGAAAGCACCCGATACTGTGAAATCTGCATATTGATGAGAGTAAAAGAATTCAATGAATGCTAAATTATGGGCCTAGAGACGGCTGCTTTTGTTAAAACATCTACGTCACTATCTGGAAACTCCAGAGTGTTCGACAAAAGGCTTAGGGGCAAATGTACCTACCAAGCTTTCCTTTTTTAAAAAATTCTTCATGGTACAGAGGTAAGACTTGATAAAATATTAGATTAATCGACCCCTTTCAAAATGCATTTGCTTTGTAGTGATTCCCTTTCTGGCTCTTCTGCATACTTAAAAGTCATCACCACCATGAGTACCTGGCTGGCTTTTAAAAAGACATTGCACCTTCCCCAGTCCTGACTGGACCCGCCTTTGGAAATGTCTGATTGTCCTCACCATAAGCATTTCTGCAAAGGCAAGCAAAGCCAAACAAAGCCATTTTTTTTTTCTAATCCTCCCAACAGCAGCGCTTCATGGGCACTCTCTGTGCCCCAGTTTCAGGGCTACATATGACTGTAGACAGAAAGCTATTTTGAGCATTGAAAACAGCCTTATTACCCTGCCATTTTTGCACAGGTTTTTTTTTTTTTTTTTTTCCTCCCTTCCCGGTGACATTAGAGAGTCCGAAGTGACATACATTTTTTATAGCTTCATAAAGTCGTCTCCTGACCGGGTCACCCTTCTCATAACTAGGGAGCAGAACGCTTGAAAAAACCCATTCATCACTGTGAAAGGAGCCTCTGTCTGTGGCTTCCAATATGCAGAGCCTGGCAAGATCCAGCTCGGTGCAAATGCTAACTTACTCCTTTGCTAATGCCAAATGACCCACCCGCTTCTATCAGCTCACCCAGGAGGACAAGGAGGGCCTGGGGGCTGTCCGTATCCACAGAAGTGTGTCTCCAGAAGGAGCCCCTCGCCAGCCCGCCCTGCTAAATGTACTGAACGCATTGAAAAATTAGTTTTAGATGTATACTAATTAAATATTCAATTAAACAAAGATAAAATTATGGGTAGAAATTTGTTCTTGCCTAATGAACTAGAGCCCATTTATTACTTTTTCACAGATATACATTAAAATTCAGTGAGAGTCTACAGGAACGGTTACCCTTATTTTTATTTCTTCAAATGTTCTTCCTCCGTGCTTTGTGCCAACATTGACTTAGAAAGGCCTCTCCTGGGGTTATAGGTGGATGAAGGAAGGTAGAGAGAGTGGCAAATAAGGACAAAATTGACTCCCCTTAGACTTCTTATGATTGGCAGAAATTTCCTCCATGAAAGCAGAAGTCCATGCAACGGGATCTTATACATAGAATTTAATGGTGTGATTTAGGAACATTCAAGCTTTGGGATTTGAAAGCTACATGCTTGTGATGGATTTCAGCTCCATTAAAATTGAGGGGTCTGACAGATGGGACCCTCTTCCAGGTCAGAATGATCAGAACATCCCCCACCTCCACCCTGCCCTTTACATGCTGGTTTTACATACTGTGCCATTTGATTTTAGAAGTGTTCATCTCTCAGTCATGCCCAACTCTTTGCAACCCCATGGACTGTAGCCTGCCAGAATCCTCTGTCCATGGGATTTTCCAGCCAAGAACACTAGAGTGGATTGCCATTCCCTTCTTCAGGGAATTGAACCTGGGTCTCCTGGATTGCAGGCAGATTCTTTGACTTTAGAAACCTGGGTTCAGATTTGAGTTAAAATCACAAAGGAATAAAACATGACCCATCACATCTGAGTAGTGTGCTTTTAGTTGGGATTCTTGCTTTCATGTTATTGAAAAGATTACGTATGTGTGGTATTGAACAGATTGTATGCATGATTGTATGTATATGTATACTATAGATAAGTATAGAGTATATATATATATGAAAACTTTTTATGAGCCGTAACCACAAAAATATGTATATGCCCACAGGTATGGTCAATTAGATATACAACTCAGAATAAGTGGAATATTATTCAGAGTACAATAAAATGATTGCCATAAAATTGTTTGCTTTACATTCAAGGAAATCACACCAAGGCTGAAAACAGCCCTGTCTCTGTCCTTTCAGGTTTTAGGCAAATGATAGATTGGCAGATCCAGAAAAGGAGACTGTATACATTTTACTAAGCATTCTGCCAATCACACATTTCATATCTGATGTGAAATTCTCACCCCTCTCCATTGCCAGATCCGTCATGGTTAACGCCCACGTGGTCACCCCAGGGAACAAAATGGTCACTCTCTCCGTGATGATGTCCCTGATGATGTCAGGCCAGGCCTGACCATGGAAGACAGAGTCCTTTCCTGCTGCTAAACACGCAGTCCACATTGGCATCACTGTGGAGGCGATGACGGAGTGCAGAGAGCATTAAGAATTAAAACACACCTCCTCACATCTTTATCCTGAGCCGTAAACACAACACTTCTGGGAACATTTTTTACCTACATCCCTAATTTTTCTTTCTATTAAAATGGAAAATAATCCGAAATGCTGCAGAAACAGCTTTTGAAGGCTCTAAGGACTCCTCTTTTTCAAGTGGCCATCAACAACATCCAAGCATGCCTCTGTTGGAAACAGCAGATGGTGATGCGAGGACATCTCATTTGGTTTTAAGACCCAATTATAAATTCAGGTATAAAGTAAAATATTGGGATTAATAAAGATCACATCTGCAAGCTTCCTCAGAACCTTCCACAATAAATATGATCCACGCAGTCCCTGAGGCCCAGCCCCAACTCCTGCACGAGTCCCAGAACTGATTATCTGCACCTTGTCATCCAGAAATTCCAGCTTCCCCAATCAAGTCACCTAATGGTTTACTGTTAACATATATAACCCTTTTAATTTGTTTTCAAGGAAGTTTAGTGTCTTTCTTTTTTTTCTTAAATTATACTTTAAGAAAATGAATGATGAAGTCCTTGGGGGGGAAATTATGATTTAAAATCATCCTTGTTCAGCCTAACACAATGAAATGGAAATTAATAATATCCTTATAATATAAAAAAGATTAATAATTAAAATAAAACATTTTACCATCTCTCTTTTCAAGACCTACTATGCATTTGACATGAGAAATTAGGTAATAGCAAAATCTCTCAGAATACACTTGAATCCAACCATGCTCAGAAGAATAAGGAAAGAATAAACAGAATAGATTTGCTTTTGACATTTTATTAATATTTACTAGATTTCAGAATTTGTTCAAAACATCTGGAATATTATATTTGTTTTTAATTAAAGTCTTACTCTTAATAAATCCTTTTTCAGAAGGTATTCTTATAAAATAAAAACTGTCGAAAACTCTATATCTAGAAATACCACAGCACTTTATATGTTTTCTCTACTTAATTTTTAATCTTATACAGCCAATTCTTAATTTTGTCTGTTATTCTGTTATAAATACTTTCATTAATGGCAGTGAATAAATGCCTGCAAAGTACACTTTGACCTTAAATTATCAGCTAAATCTTATCCCAAATATAATGTGAGATAACATTTGATTTCTCTAAAAACCCTCTGCAGTTTTAGAGACAGATAGTATCACGGTTTTTCTTTCCTTCTCTGACTATTGATCATTCAGCCGTACCGATTACAAGATGAACAGCACTATGAACCCTTGAGGAGGGCCAGACCATACATTTCAAGAGGTGGGAGAATGGGTCCTTGTCATTCTCTCTATCATCATTAAATCCTCAGGACTAGCACAGTGTGCTGGCACTTAGTAGGTGCTCAATAAATATTTGTCTCATAAAATGAGCTGATAAAACTATATAAAGACATGGGAGCTCTGTTACTGATTTAAGCTTAATAGAACACTGGAGGAATTTTTAAATTGTTAGAATGGGGAGAGGCTGACAATTTTCCCATGACTTTTGAAAAAGGAGTTACCACAAGTGAAATAAAAAAAAAATTATTTGGATGGTTATTTAGAATGGTATAAATACAATAGACATTTATGTGATTAAAACAAGATTTTATATTACTACATTGCCTAAAGTTGGCCTCCCTGGTGGCTCAGATGATAAAGAATCTGCCTGCCAATTCAGGAGACCCAGGTTCGATCCTTGGGTCAGAAAGATCCCCTGGAGAAGAGAATGGCAAGCCACTCCAGTGTTCTTGCTTGAATTCCATGGACAGAGGAGACTTGGAAGGCTACAATCCATGGGGTCAAAATGAGTCAGACATGACTGAGTCAGTTTTTTGTAAGTAAATGGGATCAGAAAGGGAAAAAAAAATTGGGAAAATAGGTTAAAAAAAGTAGATAGTAAGAGATGTGAATAAATAACTAAGGGGCCCTGGTGAATACTGCTCTAGTACCTGACGTAAGTGACTCTAACTAGTAAATCAAGGGCTCCTCCTTGACCTTAAAATTGAAGACAGCTCTATGGAAATACAGGGTGTGGTTTAGAATCTTGTTTCTTTGAATGATGGCCCTTCAAGTCTTACAGAATGGAACACACTGAGGATATCTTTGGGACACTCAGGAAAATCAAGACAAAATCAGATAGAGTAGACAAACTCTAGCCACCTGAAATCCCAAAACAATGCTCATCAATAGTAAAATATGTAAAGTATATTTCACTTATAAACAATAAAGTTCACTTTTCACTTCCTTTTAAGTGAGTTTTGTCGATGATAAAACTACAAACATTCTGCTAACTCTAAATTCAAGCACAGTTAGTGTGTTAAAAATTTAAGCAAATTTTTGATTTAGATTGTATTCTAAAAAGGAAAGGGGAGCTCTAGAAAGGCCACTGGAGACTCTTTAATCTATTTCATTAATGCAAATTCTGAACTCCTGATGAATTTATTTTCTCAAAGTCACTCAACCTTTAGGCAAAGGTTTACTTGAATTCCATCTTGCTACTCCAAACCCTTTATTTATCCTACTAAAACAGACTGTTGAGACATTTAGAATTGTCAGCAGAATGGTTGCTTAAGACTCTCTATTCTGCCTCTGCATTTCCAAGAAAGAAACCATGCACAGTCAAGTATGGAAAATAAAATTACAGAAATATTCAGTATGTGCTTATACTCAATTACCTCTTCATCTCAGTTCAGTTCAGTCACTCAGTCATGTCTGACTCTTTGCGACCCCATGGACTGCAGCATGCCAGGCCTCCTTGTCTATCACCAACTCCCGGAGTTTACTCAAACTCATGTCCATCGTGTTCGTGATGCCATCCAGCCATCTCATCCTCTGTCATCCCCTTCTCCTCCTGCCTTCAGTCTTTCCCAGCATCTGGGTCTTTTCAAATGAGTCAATTCTTTGTGGCAGGTGGCCAAAGTATTGGAGTTTCAGCTTCATCATCAGTCCTTCCAATGAATATTCAGGACTGATTTCCTTTAGGATGGACCTCTTCATCTAGAAAAGACCATACTTCTGTGCCCTCAGAATCTCATACTCAGCTTCTTTATGGATCTGGCTTCTTTGGATATCCTTACTTAATATGCATCTATGATTTAACATAACCCAAACTAGTTTTATTGCCTCTTCAACTTCTTAACATTTTCATTCCTGACCTTCATTAATCGAACACAGCCAGGACAGAATCTCTCTGCTCCTCTGTTTCTCTCACACTCCCTTTGATCACCAACTCTAGAGAGTTCCAATGTCTAACGGCGATACAAATGTGTTCTCTATTCTGAATCCCTTTTCTTCATAATAGCAAAGTCCACACCCTCATCACATTACCTGCACTGATGCAAGAGTGAATGTCTGTCACCTACCTTTCACCCTTTTACATGTTTTCCTTTACTAGAGAGAAGTAGCAAAAAAAATAAATTCATTCGTATCATATTCAAATCATTCCTCCAAAAGGTTGCTCGCCACTTTCAGTGTGAATTTTGAATAGCTCAGACTGGTAAAAAAATGCAGAAGCTCATCAATGTGTAAGAATCCTCATTTGTCTGATCACCTGGAACTCTGGTATACACAGCCTACTTTCAGCTGCTCACTGTTTTCTGGACGTGGATTCTGGTTCTTCAATTCCCCCTTCAGGAAGCTTTGTTCCTTAGAAATGAATCTGATGCTCTCCCTGGCTGATCACTCTCTTGGATCTTCCTCTTTAGTTTCTCACAACACGCTGAGGAAACTTCTATCCGAGCCCTGCATTTTAGTGGACCTCTTAGGTGTAGCCCACCACCTCCAGCTTTGACTAGAAATTCCTTCAATGCAAGGCTGCCTTGATGTCACAGCATGGGTTCATTCCTCCAGCAAGGAGAACCCAGTGAAAGCATAGTAGTAACATGTAGCTGGCACTCAACAAATATTTGCTAGGTAATTAAACTAAGGGATCTAACTCAGCCCATGACACATTATGATCACTCTATAAATGCCAAGCAATTAATTTCTCTCTCATTGGTATCTTAATAGCATAAATAGATGAAATTAACTTTTTTTAAATGGCACTGTCCAATCCCCAATATCTTCTGAGAATAATCCAAACAACCAAAAGGATCTCTAGGTTTTCATTCTCCATATGAATAAAAAATGCTCCTAAAGCAAAGTCTATGTAAAATATCAAATTTATGTCAAATTTATATTTCCTGAAAAGTTCTAAATACTCTAAGTAAGGCCAATGTCCATAAACACTACCATTCCATTTGTAAATAATTCTTCTCCTAATGTAGAACTGTTTTCTCCCTCTTTCTCGAGTTTGTTATTCACTGTATTTGCTAATGGTACATAAGCTACTTCTCTTGGTCAAGCTTGGTAACTGAGTCAGGCTTTGGTTACGTGTCCCATTTTTCTAAGAAGATTGATGAGCATAAAAATTGATCAAATGATTCATTTAAAGTTCACCAAAGGTGTCAACAACTCCACCAAGATTAGGCTTTCTGCTTGGGGACAGTTTGTTTTGTTACAATAGGTCCCCATGGCCATTACTCAGGTATTTATTTATATGCTGTCCCTGGTGGAAGCAGGAGGTAATTCACCTGAAGTTAGTGGGTTAAAGGAATTTATGTTTGATGATTTTTTAAAAATACTATATCTGTGACTATGACACCACCCTTATGGCAGAAAGTGAAGAGGAAATAAAAAGCCTCTTGATAAAAGTGAAAGTGGAGAGTGAAAAAGTTGGCTTAAAGCTCAACATTCAGAAAATGAAGATCATGGCATCCAGTCCCATCACTTCATGGCAAACAGATGGGGAAACAGTGGAAACAGTGTCAGACTTTATTTTTCTGGGCTCCAAAATCACTACAGATGGTGACTGCAGCCATGAAATTAAAAGACGCTTACTCCTTGGAAGGAAAGTTATGACCATCCTAGATAGCATATTCAAAAGCAGAGACATTACTTTGCCAACAAAGGTTCGTCTAGTCAAGGCTATGGTTTTTCCTGTGGTCATGTATGGATGTGAAAGTTGGACTGTGAATAAGGCTGAGCGCTGAAGAATTGATGCTTTTGAACTGTGGTGTTGGAGAAGACTCTTGAGAGTCCCTTGGACTACAAGGAGATCCAACCAGTCCATTCTGAAGGAGATCAGCCCTGGGATTTCTTTGGAAGGAATGATGCTAAAGCTGAAACTCCAGTACTTTGGCCACCTCATGCAAAGAGTTGACTCACTGGAAAAGACTCTGATGCTGGGAGGGATTGGGGGCAGGAGGAGAAGGGGACGACAGAGGATGAGATGGCTGGATGGCATCACTGACTCGATGGACGTGAGTCTGAGTGAACTGCGGGAGTTGGTGATGGACAGGGAGGCCTGGCGTGCTGCGATTCATGGGGTTGCAAAGAGTTGGACATGACTGAGTGACTGATCTAATCTGATCTGACTATGATATATACTGAGCAGAGAGAAGAAAAATGTGTCACATATATTACCAAGATAAAGGATTATTTATACCATTCATTTTACCAAAAACTCTTGCATGGACTTATAAAGAAATGTCATGAGCCAGATGTCCAATAAATGATCAATATAGGCTACTTTTACTATGATCTGTGCATGAACTTGTCCAAGGAGTGTACTTGTTCATGCTCACTATAGAAAAGATTCATGAACTACTACATACAAGCACAAAAAAGAAAGAAATCACAATTTTACTTATTCAGTGACAGCTACTTTTAACACTTTCAATTTTCTTACACACACACTCACACACACATGCACACAGAAACAGGATCATGTTGGATGTACTTTATTTTTCTAACATGTTCTTCAATGTAACAATGTGTTGTAAATATCTTTACATATAAATTAATATGTGTATCAACCAAACTAAGCTAAATTAAAGCAGCCAGAATCAAAATATAAAAAATATATAACAACCAAACTTCATTTCTGGTTCATGCTGCTTGATCATACCAAAAGAGAAATCTCATTGTAATCTTTCAAAGCCTTGAGGCTGTACCGGATAGAAAATAGAGCACCACAGTCTTGCATTTCAATTAAATTCTCTACTCCAGAAATGAAATATACCTCAGGCCTTAACAATTTTCTAGACAGAACTAATAACACAGGTCTATCTAAGTATCAAGGAGGAGGAAATGTGATCATTCCATATGCCTGGTATTTGAGAACTGGAAATATTGGAATCTATGGGATCAGTTTCATGATTGTATGGTACTCCACTTAAAATCTTATTTTCAACTTCTGTGTCTTGCATCTTGCTATGAAAATACTTTTCATACTTAGCCTGCAATTAAGTATTTGTGCATATTCATAATTGTTTTCTTGGATAACTACCCATGCATAAAATAAGTATGTCTCTAGCCGTGCATGATTTTAAAGCTTTAAATATGTAAATATTTAAATATATTTCAGGAAGCTACATTCTCACAGGTTGTTATAGAATATTTTTTATATTCTTTAGCTTCAGCTGCACTGACTTTTTTTTAAGTGTTATAAATTTGATAAGCAAAAAAATGTTAAGTTTACAGTTCTGAAACCACTGTTGCATATCATTTATAGATTTCCAAGTACTTTTACTTTTATTACAGCTATGAATCCTTCTACATGTCCTCTGGATACATCAGCACCACCAAACACACTGAAAATATGCTGATTCCATTGACCCTGAGATTTCTAACTCAACTATCCCACTGCCAGTTTCAACCTCTTGTTGGACATCAAATAGGCATCTCACACTTAAAGATCCAAAACAAATATCCTTTCTACTGACCTGAGGATGCTGTGTACCTTCAGGAAATGGTCCCGTAATAAACAAATTTACTCAGGCAAAAAAACCAGGAGTCATCACTGGCCCTTTGTTTTTTTCACACCCATATCCAATTACTAAAGAAATCCTGGAAGATCTAGTTTCCAGAAATTCCAAATCTCTACCACTACTTCCCTTGGACTGCAAGGATAACAAACCAGTCAGTCCTAAAGGAAATCAGCCCTGAATGTTCATTGGAAGGACTGATGCTGAAGCTGAAGCTCCAATACTTTGACTACCTGATGGCAAGAACCAACTCATTGAAAAAGATCCTGATGCTGGGAAAGATTGAAGGCAGGAGAAGGGGACGGCAGAGGATGAGATGGTTGGGTGACATCACTGACTCAATGGACACGAGTTTGAGCAAGCTCCAGGGTTTGGTGACGGACAGGGAAACCTGCCATGCTGCGGGCCATAGGGTTGCAAAGAGTCAGACACAACTGAGCAATTGAACAAGAACCACCACTACTTCCTAACTCCACTACAGTGTCCTTGTCCTGCTGCTGCTGCTGCTGCTAAGTCGCTTCCTAGCTATCATTATTTTTTGTCTGAATTATTTCAAAACCCACCTAGTTGGTCCCCAACTAATCTCAGTTCAGTAGGTGGGATTATTTTTTTATGAGACAAAATTAATATACTATCACTGACTTGTGCAAAACTTCAATCATGAGCAGAATAAGAGTCAAACTACTTCCATGGTCAAAAAGCTTTCCTTTTGCTGTCATAATCACTCTCATTCCCTTTGCTCTAGCTGTACTGGAACATTCCAACCTATCCCCTCCATGAAATCTCCAAGCGTTTTCACTTGCTGTTTTACAGTTTGTTTGTTTTTCAATTGTTTCACAGATTTTTCACATGACTCTTTCTTCACTTTATCCAGGTCTCTGATTAAATGTTATCTTCTTCAGGAACACTGTGTTGACTGCTATCCCTAAATGTACCCCTCCCCACTGAATACTGGAGAAGGCAATGGCACCCCACTCCAGTACTCTTGCCTGGAAAATCCCATGGATGGAGGAGCCTGGTGGGCTGCAGTCCATGGGGTCCCTAAGCGTTGGACACGACTGAGCGACTTCCCTTTCACTTTTCACTTTCATGCATTGGAGAAGGAAATGGCAACCCACTCCAGTGTTCTTGCCTGGAGAGTCCCAGGGACGGGGGAGCCTGGTGGGCTGCCGTCTATGGGGTCACGCAGTTGGACACGACTGAAGCGACTTAGCAGTCACTGAATACATACACACGTGTACATCACTATCATCATTGTCGTATCTTAATTCTGTTTCTTAAATGTGTTCATAACATTAAACACTACTTAAAACACACACAAAATTTGTCTCCCTTGCTCCACTAGAATCCAAGCTTCAGGAGAATAAAAACATAGATGACCTTTATGCCCAGCTTATTTCTAACCTTTAATCAGAGACAAACAAAAAGTGTCAGTTCATGAAAAATAGTTCTGAATGAATGAAAAAGTCAAAGTACCTATATCTCCTGAAACATGGTAGAGTGGGGCTGATCACCACTGCAAAATAGAAAGATGATGAGAAGATTTTGACAGAGGTAATTTAAAGTGCATTTCTGAAGTGACAAGAAAAGTTGAAGAACTAAAGAGTAAGCTGAAAACATAGATGTTGGCAAATGTAACCCAGAAGAAGACGATATTCTGTTGAAAGAGCAGTACTGGGGAACTAGAGTTTGCTATTTAATGGATACTCAAAAGAAAAAGAAAGACTAAACCTTGGACCCACACAAAGTGGAGGATTTGAATTAAGACTTATATATAGAGAAAGGACATTTAATAGAGTTAAACTGCCAGTAAAAATTCTGAGATCTTGCTTCAGGTAGAAATAAAATTGTATCTTTTGAAAATGTATTAGTACAGCCAAAGCCTGATTTTGCAAGCCTGAAAAAGGTAAGTGCTATGTTTTACTATCACTAAGCTTCAGAAAACCCCAAGGCCAACAAATTAAAGTGATTCCTTTTTAATAGTAACACTGTATCTAAGAGAGGAACTAACTCTATAGAGAAAAGAAACTCTAACTCTATAGAGAAAAGAGTAAATCTCTTCAAACTAGTACCCTGGAAATACCTATTGATTAAACTCAGTAAAGTAAGAGGAAATTTTAATAAAAACAAGAAAATCACTAAATACACAAAAAAATTACCATTTGTGACAATTATCAAAAAGTATTTTTAATAACATAATTAGATAAACAACAGAGTAAATTTCTAAAAAGACTGCAAACTTTCTTTGAATTATCAATGCAGACTTTAAAATGTGTAAAATAATTTTAAAATAATAGGATTTTATTGGAAAGAACAAAAAATATCTAAAAGATAATCCAAATGGTCAGGAAAAACTGAATAGCACTCAAGCAGAACTATTGGAAATGAAAATATAATTGTTAAAAGTCAAAAATACAGATAAAACAAAAGGAATAATTGGCATTAAAGAAAGTAGTGAACAGAGAGATGAAGATGAAAAATAAACTCAAAATATAGCTCAGATATTAAGGATATGAAATTATGAGGGGAAGATTAAAACATGAAGACTAGAAAGAGAGTGTATAAGTTTAATTGCAATTTCTAAAGGAAAGGACTGAGGAGAAAAAGTTTGGTCATCTGAAACCTCTGGAGTCAACAGAAGTGTTTTTCAAGGGCAAAGATAAAACATAGGCATTGTGAGATAAAATAAGAGTTTTCCAACAGCAGACTATTTCTGAAAATATCTTAAGAGATGTATTCCAGGAAAAATATAAGTTACTCCATAAAGAAGATTTTGAGAGAAAGGAGAAACAAGAATATATATAAGATATATGACAAAATTTAAACAAATATCAAGTCAAACATAAAACATTACAATAAAGTGAATACTGATATTAAAAATAATAATACAGGAAACAACTAAAATAACAGATAAGAACCTACAGAAATACTGGACCAGATATATTTGGACCATGGCTTATGCTAAGGACAACGGACTCATGCATAATAGAAATTTGATAAATAGCAAAGTGAATTTTGCATATCTACAGTACACAGTAGGAAATGCCAAACCACTCCAGTATTCTTGCCTGGAAAATTCCATGGACAGAAGAGCCCGGTGGGCTGCAGTCCACGTGGTCTCAATGAGTTGGACATGACTGAGTAACTGAGCACCCACACACAGTACATAAATAAGACTACTGAACACAAGATCCTAGCATGATCCATACATGATGGGAAAAAATATCTAATGCCATTTTAAATGGCAATTTAAAACTGCAGATCCGAGAGTATTAAAAATTTGAATGCAAAAAGTCAAATAAAGATGCTAGTCATAGTTATTTATTGCAAATATTGTTCCTTAGTTTTGACTTGTTCAATACCTCATTTTTTTTTCATTTTGTTTCAGCTTTAGTTTTTTTAGTTTGTCTTTTAAAAATTAATGTTTTATATTTTTATATAATGCTAATTTTCATTATGGTTAATGCTTTTTTATGTTGTTGAAAAGCTCTTTCCTTACCCCAATGTCAAAAAGATATGTTTTCTTATATTGTCTTCTAGAATTTTTAAATTTTGACTTTTTGCATTCAAATTTTATCTACTGTATATATACCACTTCTTTATTCATTTATCTGTTGACAGACACTTGGGCTGCTTCCATATTTGGGGCACTATAAATAATGCTTCTTTGAATATCAGGGTACATGTATTTTTTCAAATTAATGTTTTTATTTTCTGATATATATCCAAGACTGGAATTATTGGATCATGCCATAGTTCTCTTTTTACTTTTTTTTGCATCAGTCCTTCGAATGAATATTCAGGGTTGATTGCCTTTTTGAAGTGACTGGTTTGATCTCCTTTCTGTCCAAGAGATTCTCAAAAGTCTTCTCCAGCACCACACTTTGAAAGCATCAACTCCTCAGTGCTCAGCCTTCTTTATAGACCAGTTCTGTACATAACCACTGGAAAAACCATGACTTGGACTATGCAGACCTTTTCTGACAAAGTGATGTCTCAGGTTTTTGATACACTATCTAGGTTTGTCATAGCTTTTTTACTTTTTTTTGAAAACTTTATTTGTTGCAAATATTCTTGCATAGCTCAGTTGGTAAAGCATCTGCCTGCAATGAGGGAGACCTGAGTTCAATTCCTGGGTCAGAAAGTTCCCCTGGAGAAGAAAATGGCAACCCACTCCAGTGTTCTTGCCTGGAAAATCCCAGGGACGGTGAAGCCTGGTGGGCTGCTGTCTATGGGGTCGCACAGAGCTAGACTGAAGCGACTTAGCAGCAGCAGCAAGGGGTGCTGCCACCATGGAAAACAGTATGGTAAGTTTGCAAAAAAAAGTAAAAAGAGAACTACCGCATGATTCAATAATTCCAGTCTTGGATATATATCAGAAAAATAAAAACATTAATTTGAAAAAATACATGTACCCTGATATTCAAAGAAGCATTATTTATAGTGCCCCAAATATGGAAGCAGCCCAAGTGTCTGTCAACAGATAAATGAATAAAGAAGTGGTATATATACAGTAGATAAATTGTATAGAGGTGGCATATATACTCGCCCCCATCCCCCAAAAAAAGGAGAATGAAATTTTGCCATTTACAACAACATGGATGGGCTTGGATGGTATTATGCTAGGTGAAAAGTGAAATAAATCAGACAGAGAAAAACAAACACTATCTTTGCACAGGAAGTCCTAGGAAATAAAGCTATGACAAACCTAGATAGTGTATCAAAAACCGGAGACATCACTTTGTCAGAAAAGGTCTGCATAGTCCAAGTCATGGTTTTTCCAGTGGTTATGTACAGAACTGGACTATAAAGAAGGCTGAGCACTGAGGAGTTGATGCTTTCAAAGTGTGGTGCTGGAGAAGACTTTTGAGAATCTCCTGGACAGAAAGGGGATCAAACCAGTCACTTCAAAAAGGCAATCAACCCTGAATATTCATTCGAAGGACTGGTGTTGACGCTGAAGCTCTAATACTTTGGCCACCTGATGTGAAGAGCTGACTCACTGGGAGAGACCCTGATGCTGGGAAAGACTGAGGGCAGGAGGAGAAAGGGGCAACAAAGGATAAGATGCTTGGATGACATCACTGACTCAATGAACCTGTGTTTGGGTAAACTCCAGGAAATAGTGAAAGACAGGGAAGCCTGGTGTGCTGCAGTCCATGGAGTTGCAAAGAGTCATGCATGACTCAGTGACTAAACAATAGCATCTTACCACGTATTCACTAATATGTGGAATCTAAAAAATACAACAAACCAGTGAATATAACAAAAAGGAGACAATCATAGATGTGGAGAACCAACTAGCAGTTAACAGCAGGGAGAGGTAGAAGGGTAGGGGCTGCTGCTGCTGCTGCTAAGTCGCTTCAGTCATGTCCGACTCTGTGCGACCCCAGAGACGGCAGCCCACCAGGCTCCCCCGTCCCTGGGATTCTCCAGGCAAGAACACTGGAGTGGGTTGTCATTTCTTTCTCCAATGCGTGAAAGTGAAAAGTGAAAGTGAAGTCGCTCAGTCGTGTCTGACTCTTAGCAACCCCATGGACTGCAGCCTACCAGGCTCCTCCATCCATGGGATTTTCCAGGCAAGAGTGCTGGAGTGGGGTGCCATTGCCTTCTCTAAGGGGAGGGGCAAGACAGAGCAAAAAAGATTTGCTTATGTATAAAATAAATAAGCTACAGGGATGTACACAAGGAAACATAGCCAGTATTTTATAATTGCAAATGGAGTATAACATTTAAAAATTGTGAATCACTTTGTTGTACATCTGCAATTTGTATAATATTGTACATCAACTATATCTCAATATAAATAAATATATACAGACATAAAACACGATAGCAATAACTTCATTAAAGCATCTGTCATAATGTATATAAATGCAGTACCAAAATATATGTAGTCTACAAATACCCACTTTACTAATTAAATATAGATTGGTTAAAAGTAAAGTGATGAAAAAAGTTATACCATGCAAACACTAATCCAAAGAAAAATATCTATGTTAAGAGCAGACAATGTAGACTCTGAGGGAAGAAATATTGAGAGATAAAGACATATTTTGCATAATGATGAAGTGGTCAACTCATAAAAAGATGTTGCAAAAGTATTAATAATTCCTTAGACACTTAATAAAAGAGCTTCAAAATATATGAACTGGAAATGAATAGAATAGAAAGAGAAACAGGAAAATGTTCACATATGGTTAAATAGACCTTGCACAGTAATTGACAGAACAAGTGGTGAGAAAATCCTTAAGTGTGTAGAAGATCTGGTAAACACCACAGCCATCTTCAGTTTGGTTCAGTTCAGTCGCTCAGTCGTGTCTGACTCTTTGCAACCCCATGAACTGCAGCACACTAGTCCTCCCTGTCCATCAACTGCCGGAGTCCACCCAAACCCATGTCCATTGAGTCAGTGATGCCATCCAGCCATCATCCTCTGTCATCTCCTTCTCCTCCTGCCTTCAATCTTTCCCAGCATCAGGGTCTTTTCAAATAAGTCAGCTCTTCACATCACGTGGCCAAAGTATTGGAGTTTCATCTTCAGCATCAGTCCTTCCAGTGAACACCCAGGACTGATCTCCTTTAGGATGGATTGGCTGGATCTCCTTATCCTGACATTTATTGGATACCCACACCCCCAACAACAGAATAAAGATTATTTTCAAACGTACATACAATACTCAGTTAGATGGAAGTATAGACCATATTCCTAGTCACAAATTTATGCATCAAAAACAATATAATGGTCAGGAATTAATTTAATCAAGGAAGGGAAAATTGTGTACACTGAAAACTATGACATTGATGAAATAAATCAACACAAATAGACATTCTCTGTTCATAGACTGGAAGACTTAATATTGTTAAACTATCCCCACTATTCAAAACAATATACATATCAAATACCTCCCTATCAAAATTCCAATGGCATTTTTTAATAGAAACAAACAAACAATCCTAAATGTATGGAACCACAAAAGATCCTGAATAACCAAAGCAGTGTTGAGAAAGAAGAACAAAAGTGGAGGCAACTTGCTCCCTAATTTCAAATTATATTAATTAAAACACATCATATTGGCATAAAAATATATACATAGATCGATGGGACAGAATAGTGAGGCCAGAAAGAAGCACAAATGGTCAATTAATTAATGACAAAGCACCCAAAAATATACAATGGGAAAAGAACAATCTCTTTGATATATGGTGTTGAAAAACTGGACAGCCACATGTGATGAAATTTGATCACTACCTTATACCCCATAAAAATTTACTCAAATGTATTAAAGATTTTAATGTAAGAATTATAAGTCTCCTAAAAAAGAATAAATGAGTTTGAGTAAACTCTGGGAGTTGACGATGGACAGGGAAGCCTAGCGTGCTACCATCCATGGGGTTGCAAAGAGTCCGACATGACTGAGCGACTGAACTGAGCTGAACTGAACAGAACTGCAAAAAGAATACAGGCAGTAAACTGACATCCATCTTGGCAATGATTTTTTTAGATCTGACACCAAAGCAAAGGTAATAAAAGTCAAAATAAAGAAGCAAGATTCATCAATGTGCAGCTTCTGCGCATTGAAGGAAACTATTGAAGGAAACCATCAGTAAAATGAAAAGGCAACCTAATTAATGGGAGAAAATATCTGTAAATCATAAATCTCATTCAAGGTTAGTATCCAAAATATACAAAGGAACTCATGCAGCTCACTAGGAAAAAAATCTGATTTAAAAAATTGACAATGAGAGTATGTTGCTTCAACAATTTAGGGACCATACCCCTAAACAGCAAGAAGTAGCTATGGAACAAAAACGATGCCCCTTTCCCTTGGCAACATAATTCTCCTAAAATAAAAAGGGGGAATGAGAGAGTCATTTCCTAGGCAGGTTGATAAGAAGTCTAGGGGTCTCCAAGGAGAGAGGGGTCTGGAATTCTCAAAGAGGAAAAAAGGACAAACTTTTTTTTTTCCTCTACATTCCTTAGGATTATGTATCCTGCCTGAGGACAGTCTCTGGATTAAACCTTCTGGCTAATCCTGTTATCTTAAAATGTAAATTATGGGAGTAGGTCTGGTGAGGTCTTTACAACATCCAGACGGTCTTTGGATTCATTAGAGAGTATATAACTCCATTGCTAACACTAGCAAGCTGGTACTCTTTCTAACCCCTTCTGATGTCTATGTCAGAAGCTTTCTCTATCTCCTTTATACTTTAATAAAACTTTATTGCACTCACACACAAAAAATTGACAATGGATATGAATAGACATTTTTTCCAAAGAAGAGGTACAGATGACTGACAGGTACATGAAAACATGCTCAACATCAATAATCATCAGGGAAATGCAAGTCAAAACCACAATGTGATAACTTCACACCTGTTAGAAGGTTATTATCAAAAGTATGAGAGGGAATAAGTGTCGGTGACGATGTGGATAAAAGGGAATTCTTGTGTACAAGAGTTGGTGGGAATGTGAATAGATACAGTCAGTATGGAAATAGTGTAAAAGTTCCTTAAAAAATAAAAGAATAAAACTATCATATAATCCAGGAAAATAACTTCTGGCTATTTAGCTGAAGAAAACAAAAACACTAACACACATATATGTATATAAAGATATATATATATATATATATATATATATATATATACACACATATATATACATACAGGAATACTGCCGCTGCTAAGTCACGTCAGTCGTGTCCGACTCTGTGCGACCCCATAGATGGCAGCTCACCCGGCTCCCCGGTCCCTGGGATTCTCCAGGCAAGAATATTATTCAACCATAAAAAAGAATGAAGTCCCGTCATCTGTCACAATATTTTTCTTTAGGGTAATCGGTTAAGTGAAATATATCACAGAGAAAGACAACATATGATGTCACTTACATGTGAAATCTTACAAACCAAAACAAAAAGTCATGCTTATATACAGAGAACAAGCCGATCAGTGGTTGCCAGAGGCAGGGGTGGAGGCTGGGTGGAACAGGTGAAAGAAGTCAAAAAGTATAAAATTTCAGTTACATAATAAATAAGTCATAGGGATGTAGTATTGGCAAGTATAGTTAATAAGACTGTACCATATTTTAAGAATTGATGCTTTTGAACTGTGGTGTTGGAGAAGACTCTTGAGAGTCTCTTGGACTGCAAGGAGATGCAACCAGTCCATTCTGAAGGAGATCAGCCCTGGGATTTCTTTGGAAGGAATGATGCTGAAGCTGAAACTCCAGTACTTTGGCCACCTCATGCGAAGAGTTGACTCATTGGAAAAGACTCTGATGCTGAGAGGGATTGGGGGCAGGAGGAGAAGGGGCCGACAGAGGATGAGATGGCTGGATGGCATCACTGACTCGATGGACGTGAGTCTGAGTGAACTGCGGGAGTTGGTGATGGACAGGGAGGCCTGGCGTGCTGCGATTCATGGGGTTGCAAAGAGTTGGACACCACTGAGCGACTGATCTGATCTATTTGAAAGTTGCTGAGTAACAAAGGAGATCTTCAAAGTTTTTATTATGAGAAAAAAATTTTAGTAACTATGTATAGTGGCAGATGTTGTCTAGACTTATCACAGTGGTCATTTTGCAGCACATGCAAACTGTGACTCATTGTGTTGTTCAGCTGAAATTATTATTATGTTGTATGCCAATTATACCTCAACAAAAATAATAATAATCAGAAAAAAAAACAACCTTGATCATTTCAATGGTTACATGACTATATACATTTTTCAAAGTTTATGAACTTCTATGGAACTGTAGGCCTTAAAAAGCATGAATCTTGCTGTAAGAAGATTATACTTTATGAAATCTGTCTTTAGAAAATTTCTACAAGATAAAGAAAATTAAACCAAGTACAGCTACTACTAAGGCTGAAATAGTTAGATATAATTAGGTCATCCCAGAAAGTGAATGACATATAGACACATCTGTATTTAAAATAAAATGCCTTTTCATGAAAAAAAAACAAAAACAAAAAAAACTGTTACACTGAATTAATTTTTTTAAAAAAGAATCAAATTGCTCTTTATTTTTGAGAGAGGACCCCAATGAGATTAAAGCAGTGTGTGCTAAGTTGCTTCAGTCATGTCCGGCTCCTTGCGACCCTATGGACTGTAGCCCCCCAGGCTCCTCTGTCCATGGCGATTCTCCAGGCAAGAATACTGGAGTGTGTAGCCATGCCCTCCTCCATGGGACCTTCCTGACCCAGGAACCAAACCCAGGAGGGAGATAATAATACAATGCTAGAAACAGTAAAGAGGAGAGTGAAAAAGTTGGCTTAAAGCTCAACATTCAGAAAACTAAGATCATGGCATCTGGTCCCATCACTTCATGGCAAATAGATGGGGAAACAGTGGAAACAGTGTGAGACTTTATTTTTTGGGGCTCCAAAATCACTGCAGATGGTGATTGCAGCCATGAAATTAAAAGACACTTACTCCTTGGAAGGAAAGTTATGACCAACCTAGATAGCATATTCAAAAGCAGAGACATTACTTTGCCAACAAAGGTCCGTCTAGTCAAGGCTATGGTTTTTCCTGTGATCATGTATGGATGTGAGAGTTGGACTGTGAAGAAGGCTGAGTGCCGAAGAATTGATGCTTTTGAACTGTGGTGTTGGAGAAGACTCTTGAGAGTCCCTTGGACTGCAAGGAGATCCAACCTGTCCATTCTAAAGGAGATCAGTCCTGGGTGTTCTTTGGAAGGAATGATGCTAAAGCTGAAACTCCAGTACTTTGGTCACCTCATGCTAAGAGTTGACTCATTGGAAAAGACTCTAATGCTGGGAGTGACTGGGGGCAGGAGGAGAAGGGGATGACAGAGGATGAGATGGCTGGATGGCATGACTGACTCAATGGACATGAGTTTGGGTTAACTCTGGGAGTTGGTGTTGGACAGGGAGGTCTGGCATGCTGCGATTCATGGGGTCGCAAAGAGTCGGACACGAATGAACGACTGAACTGAACTGAGAAACAGAAGGCAGAATTAGATTGATCGAATCCTGTGATATATAAAAATATCCGTGTCACTAAGCATTGATGTTTTCATATTTCATGTAATTAAAGAATATTTGCAATTTGTGAAATTGACTGATGCTATTTTGGCATATACCTTTAGGTTTATAATTTATCTTGACCTTTGACAGGAGCACAACACACAAACTACACAAAAGCAAACTGTAATAATTGTGTTCATAAAAATAGAAAAAAATCCGTAATAGGTTTTAAAAGTAAAGGTACTGTAGAATTTATTAATATTTTATCCATTAAAATATTTAATAGAAGGTTAAATATTGTTGTCTATTGGAAAGGGGGGCCAATGTGCATTTATGAATAATGTTAGTTGGTACAAAGGACAGCTGATTTCACTTCAGATAGTTTAAGTCCCCAATTGAGCTCAGTGTGAATAAGAATCTTAAATAAATGCTTCCTTAAAGGAATTTGATCTGTGGAATTCTATATGGCTGGGTTCACAAAGATTGGAAATACTAGGATATAACAGAAAATGCTGCTCTGGTATTTTTTCCTCAGGATGAGAAAATACAGAAAACCATGCAAACTTCCCACACCAGACCTCTAATTGAAGGGATTCAGATAAGAATTTGCACTTGGAAGGGATTATCTAAACCAAACCTGTGAACTCCTGAAGTTCACCTGCTTCTATGCTGTTTCTATTTCCTGCTATTCAGAAAGATTTTTCTCTTCAGCAATTTCATTTACCCAACCATCGCTGACTCAGGACTATACTTCTTCCTGCCCAGAAAAGTATATTAGATGCCTATACATTTTGATATTTAATCAAACAAATGCCTTTTACTCAGTGTATTTTCTTTTGCCCCAAGAAATCTGATGAGATTCTAAATAGCTATAGACAATCAGTGCAGAAAAATATCCATGTCACAGAATATATGACTACTCACAAGCTAAAGATTTGTTTTTTCATTCGTTCAAGCTTTTCCTGGAAGTTTTATCTTGGAGGTAAAGAGTCTGTTATCATAAAATTGCAAGAAAAATAATCTGCTAAATCCAACAAGAAAAACTACCCTCACAGAGAAGAAATTTAATTTGTCCTATATCCATCTGAGATGCTCTTTTTAAAAACACTGTTCTGTAAACATTTTCTTTTAGTTCTTAGTAAGAACCAGAATATAAGGACAACAAACGGAATTCTCAGTTTATTTAATTCCATGCCACAAATCTCTGTCTCTCTCTCTGTGTGTCTCTCTGTCTCTCTGTCTATCTCTCTATATATCTATATAAATACATATATATAGATATAGAGATAGATAAATAGATATACACACATACTACCCAAACTCTCCCTCCCCGTGTTAAGTAATAATAACAGTAATAATATAACTATTAAGGCAAAAGTTTATCCATTATATACTACTACTACTAAGTCGCTTCAGTCGTGTCCGACTCTGTGCGACCCCACAGACGGCAGCCCACCAGGCTCCGCCGTCCCTGGGATTCTCCAGGAAAGAATATTGGAGTGGGTTGCCATTTCCTTCTCCACCATTATATACTAATTGAAATTAATAACTAATGGACATTGCTGTCAGTGTTATTTGTCAATGCTGCTATTATATAATACAAATGTAGTATATCAGAGAATTCACTCCATTTATTGGCTCACAGAGACAGTGGTTAGGTCGCAATCAGTTACTGTATGCTAATATGGCTACCCAGTTCAAAGTCTATTTATCAGCTTGATAGTCATGACAATTCCATTTTCTTACATGCTCAGGGGTGACTGGACTCCAGGGTACTATGTTATGGTAAACAAATGCATAAAAGACTGATGGATAAAACCAAGAAGCCAATTCACAAGTTCCCAGGAAGACTAATAACTATCAAGTAGAATGAAAATAGTCTCTCTGAGTGGACAATTTTGCACAGGAAGCTTTATTCAGAGGGTTATTGCCTGGAGATCATGGGATTAGAACAAGAGGGGTTAGCTATTTGATCGTAATGGCTGGTGTCACACAATTTGATTTACTGGTGCTCTTGTGTGGACACATTTTCGAGAGCCTGAGTGCCTGCTCTTCAGTACTGCTTAGTGGCCACAACCAAAGATTGCTTCTCTAACGTGCTTTTTCCCTTGGTTTTCAGAGCAACCAGCATCCTCAATGACAGATTACCTTTAGATATGGTAATACCAACAGTCAGGTTTCCATCAAGTCTTGACCTGAGAAGCATTCCAACTCTTTAAAAGTAATTAAGTTAGAGATTCCTTTTCTTACAGGATACCTCATGTAATGAACCCTCAAGAACACTCGGTAGCTGACTAATGGGATCACATTCAGTATTTTATGGTTTTGACTAGATACCAGAAGCTCTGGAAAATCCATGTCTGCTCTCTCACTTCTCTCTTATCTTTTCCACTTTGAATCTAAGTAGAGAAATGAAAATGCTCTCTTAAAACCATTTAGGAAAGATTTGATAGGTGGATTACCACAAAATTCAAGTAAATATTTTAAAATTATCATGGTTTCTGGCAATTAAGTGAGTGATACAGGTACCCAAAGGGGCTTCCCAGGTGGCTCAGTGGTAAAGAATCTGCCTGCCAATGCAGGAGACATGGGTTTGATCCCTGGGTCAGGAAGATTCCCTTGAAGAGGAAGTGGAAACCCACTTCAGTACTCTCATCTGAATAACCCCGTGGACAGAGAAGCCTGGTGGGCTACAGTCCATGGTGGGTTGCAAACAGTCAGACATGACTGAGCACACATGCATGCACATGTACCTGATAAGTGCTGCTAAACTGATTTATACATGTAACAAATCCTCATTAGGAGGCAATGACTGAATTATTGAAGTGTGGGCCTGAGAGGTCATTATAAAGGAAATTTCACAAATTACTCTTGGGTACACACAATAAACCACACAAAGTGGAAGTCTTCCTGAGCTTCAATAATGCAACATTGTTTGAACATGGTAAGTAAGTACTCATTGAAATGCTGTCTAACTAACATCATTATTTGACCAGATATAATTAAATAAGTGGTTTTCTTTAAAAATCTTAATGATATGTGAATAGACTACTTTAGGTTAAAGCCCTTTGTAAAGTGGCAAGTGTATGGATTCTGTATCATAATAGTCTTAAGATTTCCCAAAGATTCTTAAAACCATAGCGTGTTTCATTAATTACTTCAGACTGACGTTTTTAGAGAATTTTCTCAAAGGAGAGAGTGTGGAGAAAAGGAAACCCTCTTGCACTGTTGGTGGGAATGCAAATTGATATAGTCACTATGGAGAACAGTATGGAGATTCTTAAAAAACTAAGAATACAGTTACCATATGACCAAGCAATCCCACTACTGGGCATATATGCTGAGGAAATTATAATTGAAAAAGACACATGTAACCCAATGCAAAGGTCCGTCTAATCAAGGCTATGGTTTTTCCAGTGGTCATGTATGGATGTGAGAGTTGGACTGTGAAGAAAGCTGAGTGCCGAAGAACTGATGCTTTTGAACTGTGGTGTTGGAGAAGACTCTTGAGAGTCCCTTGCATTGCAAGGAGATCCAACCTGTCCATTCTAAAGGAGATCAGCCCTGGGTGTTCTTTGAAAGGAATGATGCTAAAGCTGGAACTCCAGTACTTTGGCCACCTCATGCGAAGAGTTGACTCATTGGAAAAGACTCTGATGCTGGGAGGGATTGGGGGCAGGAGGAAAAGGGGACAACAGAAGATGAGATGGCTGGATGGCATCACTGACTCGATGGATGTGAGTTTGAGTGAACTCCGGGAGTTGGTGATGCACAGGGAGGCCTGGCGTGCTGCGATTCATGGGGTCACAAAGAGTCGGACACGACTGAGCAACTGAACTGAACTGAACTAAACCCAATGTTCACTGCAGCACTCTTTACAATAGGTAGGACGTGGGAACAATCTAAATATCCACTGACAGATAAATGGATAAAGAAGCTGTGGTACATATACACAATGGAATATTGCTCAGCTAAAAAAGGGGTGCATTTCAGTCAGTTCTAATGAGATAGATGAGCCTAAAGCCTATTATACAGAGTGAAGAAAGTCAGAAAAAAAAGACAAATATTGCATATTAATGCATATATAGTCACCCTGCTTATTTAACTTATATGCAGAGTACATCATGAGAAAAGCTGGGCTAGATGAAGCACAAGCTGGAATCAAGATTGCCGGGAGAAATATCAATAACCTCAGATATGCAGATGACACCACCCTTATGGCAGAAAGTGAAGAGGAACTCAAAAGCCTTTTGATGAAGGTGAAAGAGGAGAGTGAAAAAGTTGGCTTAAAACTCAACATTCAGAAGACGAAGATCATGGCATCCGGTCCCATCACTTCACGGGAAATAGATGGAGAAACAGTGGAAACAGTGTCAGATTTTATTTTGGGGGGCTCCAAAATCACTGCAGATGGTGACTGCAGCCATGAAATTAAAAGACGCTTACTCCTTGGAAGGAAAGTTATGACCAACCTGGATAGCATGTTCAAAAGCAGAGACATTACTTTGCTAACAAAGGTCCATCTAGTCAAGGATATGGTTTTTCCAGTGGTCATGTATGGATGCGAGAGTTGGACTGTGAAGAAGGCTGAGCACCGAAGAATTGATGCTTTTGAACTGTGGTGTTGGAGAAGACTCTTGAGAGTCCCTTGGACTGCAGGGAGATCCAGTCCATTCTAAAGGAGATCAGCCCTGGGTGTTCTTTGGAAGGAATGATGCTAAAGCTGAAACTCCAGTACTTTGGCCACCTCATGCGAAGAGTTGACTCATTGGAAAAGACTCTGATGCTGGGAGGGATTGGGGGCAGGAGGAGAAGGGGACGACAGAGGATGAGATGGCTGGATGGCATAACCGACTCAATGGACGTGAGTCTGAGTGAACTCCAGGAGTTGGTGATGGACAGGGAGGCCTAGCGTGCTGCGATTCATGGGGTCTCAAAGAGTCGGACACGACTGAGCAACTGAACTGAACTGATGGAATCTAGAAAGACGGTACTGATGATCCCATTTGCAGGCCAGCCAAGGATATATATAAATAGAGGATAGACTTTGGGGCACAGTAAGGGAAGGAGAGGATGGAATGATTTGAGAGAGTAACATTGAAATGTATACATTACCATAAGTAAAATAGACAGTCAGTGGGAATTTGCTGTATGACCCAGCGAACCCAAAGCCAGTGCTCTGTGACAGTCTAGAGGTGCGATGGGGAGGGAGGTGGGAGGGAGGCTCAAAAGGCAGGGGTCATATATCTACCCATGGCTGATTCATGTTGATTTATGGCAGAAACCATCACAATATTGTAAAGCAATTCAATAAATTAAAAATAAAATAAATATATTTTAAAGGATGCTTTTTGCTTGGCTATTGTTTAAGACTAGTCATTTGTATTCTTTAGCTGTTTGAGCAGTTATCTCAAAATAAAGTCTTCTTATCTGAAAACACAGCACAAAGTACATATCAGGAGACCTATTATCTCAGACTTGGGCTACCTAACCTCTTTGGCAATATGTCATCTCAAAATTATCACCATGCCTTGTAAATTAATCTGCCTTCTTCATGGTACATCTGAAGTCATTGAGAATGGATTACTTACGTCTGAAGATTTCCCCAGAAACTATTTTCTTTTCTCCTGTGAAGGCTCTTGCTTTGGGATGGCAAAAATTTTGTTGAGGTATTTATTTGGAATTTTAAGTAGAACTTTCTAGAAATGATAAAGTTTTTGTTATGACATCTTCTCTCCAGGTATTATGAAACAAACTCCAATAAGAGTTGACATTAAATGGATTGCTATGTATCAACCACTGTCCTAAGCATTTTATGTATCTCTCATTCAATTCTTACAACAAATTGAGGAGGTCAGTGCTATTGTTACCATTTTGCAGGTCATGAACCTTATAGATTCAGCATCTTGTACAAGGTCCTAAAAATAGATGACCTGAGAAATAAATCCAGACCATCTGAAGACAAAGTTAATACTTCTAATCATAAAAATACATCATTCTCGACACATTGTAGTATACAATGGAATACTACTCAGCCATAAAAAAAGAATGAAATAATGCTATTTGCAGCAACATAGTTAGGCTTAGAGATTATCATACTTAGCAAAATAAGTCAAACAGAGAAAGACATACAATATGATATCACATATGTGGAATCTAAAATACAACACAAATGAAATTATATATGAAAGAGAAATAGACTCACGGACATGAACAGATTTGTTATTGTCAAGGGCGGGTAGAGGTGGGAGGGATGGAATGGGAGTTTGGGGCTACTGGATGTAAACTATTATATATAGAATGAATCAACCACAAGATCATACTCTATAGCACAAGGAACTATATTTAATATCCTGTGATAAACCATAATGGAAAACAATATGAAAAAGGTGTTTTATATATATATATATATATATAAGAATATCAAGGAGAGATAAGAAAGCCTTCCTCAGTGATCAATGTAAAAAAATAGAAGAAAACAATAGAATGTGAAAGACTAGCTACATCTTCAAGAAACTTAGAGATACCAATGAAACATTTCCTTCAAAAATGGGCAAAATAAAGGACGGAAATGGTATGGACCTAACAGAAACCAAAGATATCAAGAAGAGATGGCAAGAATACAAAGAAGAACTATACAAAAAAGATCTTAATGACCCAGATAATCACAGTGGTGTGATTACTCATCTAGAGTCAGACATCCTGGAGTCCAAAGTGAAGTGGGCCTTAAAAAGCATCACTCCGAACAAAGCTAGTGGAGGTGATGGAATGCCAATTGAGCTATTCCAAATCCTAAAAGATGATGCTGTGAAACTGCTGCACTCAATATTCCAACAAATTTAGAAAACTCAGCAGTGGCCACAGGACTGGAAAAGGTCAGTTTTCATTCCAATCACAAAGAGAGTAAATGCCAAAGAATGTTCAAACTACCACACAATTGCACTCATTTCACACACTAGCAAAGTAATGCTCAAAATTCTCCAAGCAAGGTTTCAGGAGTATCTGAACTGAGAACTTCCATATGTTCAAGTTTTATTTACAAAAGGCAGAGAAACCAGAGACCAAATTGCCAACATCCATTGGATCATAGAAAAACAAAAGAATTCCAAAAAAACATCTACGTCTGCTTTATTGACAATGCCAAAGCCTTTGACTGTGTGGATCACAGCAAACTGGAAAATTCTTCAAGAGATGGGAATACCAGACCACCTTACCTGCCTCCTGAGAAATCTGTATGCAGGTCAAAAAGCAATAGAACAAGAAAAATGGACATCAAAACGAGTACATCAAGGCTGTATATTGTCATCCTGCTTCTTTAACTTATATGCAGAGTACATCATGTGAAATGCCAGGCTGGATGAAGCACAAGTTGGAATCAAGATTGCTGGGGGAAATATCAGTAATCTCAGATACACAGATGACACCACCCTTATGGAAGAAAGTGAAGAACTGAACAGCCTCTTGATGAAAGTGAAAGAGGAGAGTGAAAAGTTGGGTTAAAACTCAACATTCAGAAAACTAAGATCATGGCATCCAGTCCCATAACTTCATGGCAAATAGATGGGGAAACAATGGAAACAGTGACAGATTTTATTTTCTTGGGCTCCAAAATCACTGCAAATGGTGACTGCAGCCATGAAATCAAAAGACACTTGCTCGTTGGAAGAAAAGCTATGGCCAACCTAGATAGCATATTAAAAAGCAGAGACATTACCTTGCTGATAAAGCTCCATCTAGTCAAAGCTATGATTTTCCCAGTAGTCATGTATGGATGTGAGAGTTGGACTATAAAGAAAGCTGAGTGCCAAAGAATTGATGTTTTTGAACTATGGGGTTGGAGACAACTCTTGAGAGTTGCTTGAACTGAAGGATATCAAACCAGTCAATCCTAAAAGAAATCAGTCCTCAATATTCGTTGGAAGGACTGATGTTGAAGCTGAAACTCCAATACTTTGGCCAACAGCTGACAGCTGACTCATTGGAAAAGACCCTGATGCTGGGAAAGATTGAAGGCAGGAGAAGAAGGGGCTAAAAGAGGATGAGGTGGTTGGATGGCATCACTGATTTGATGGACATGAGATTGAGCAAGCTCTGGGAGTTGGTGATGGACAGGAAACCCTGGCGTGCTACTGTCCACGGGGTCACAAAGAGTCGGACACGACTGAACGACTGAACTGAACTGACCATACATATATGGGTAAATAACTGAATCACTTTGCCCTACAGCAGAAATTAACACAACATTGTAAATCAACTATACTTCAGCAATTTTTTAGAAAAGAAGAACATACATCATCTTTTGGTGTAAAACCAAGCATTGTTAAAGCTTCATTTTCCAACAAGAATAGAAAAGCAATTAAAAATTCTTGTCTTGAGGGATACCAGTGGTTTTGATTTTGAGCACTTAAAATTATGCTCTTTTGCCAATACACAGTAGAAACTTTATTCCCAAAGGCAGGCCTGCTGTTTTACACAATAAGCTCAATAAAGTAATTTACTTGTCTTTATGGGTTAGATGGACAGTACTGAGGATGTCAAACTGAGATAACAGAAGACTGGATGTTGGCTGGCACAAATCCTGCCAGCCAGCAGCAGACGTGAGGAAATTCTAGGCTCAGTAGGAACATTGGCCCAAAGATTAGTGCATAGAATCCCTTACACTTGGGGAAACTTCTGTCATAAATGAAGTTTAGGGAAGTTCATGTTTCTTCATATTCCAGAAATATCCAATATAAGTAGTTACCTCAGAATGCAAATAAATATACCAGAAAATAAACAATAAAGGAAAGATATATACCAGACCACCTGATCTGCCTCTTGAGAAATTTGTATGCAGGTCAGGAAGCAACAGTTAGAACTGGACATGGAACAACAGACTGGTTCCAAATAGGAAAAGGAATATGTCAAGGCTGTATATTGTCACCCTGCTTATTTAACTTCTATGCAGAGTACATCATGAGAAACACTGGGCTGGAAGAAGCACAAGCTGGAATCAAGATTGCCAGGAGAAATATCAATAACCTCAGATATGCAGATGACACCACCCTTATGGCAGAAAAAATGAAGAGGAACTCAAAAGCCTCTTGATGAAAGTGAAAGTGGAGAGTGAAAAAGTTGGCTTAAAGCTCAACATTCAGAAAATGAAGATCATGGCATCCGGTCCCATCACTTCATGGCAAATAGAAGGGGAAACAGTGGAAACAGTGTCAGACTTTATTTTTCTGTGCTCCAAAATCACTGCAGACGGTGACTGCAACCATGAAATTAAAAGACGCTTACTCCTTGGAAGGAAAGTTATGACCAACCTAGATAGCATATTCAAAAGCAGAGACATTACTTTGCCAACAAAGGTTCGTCTAGTCAAGGCTATGGTTTTTCCTGTGGTCATGTATGGATGTGAGAGTTGGACTGTGAATAAGGCTGAGCACTGAAGAATTGATGCTTTTGAACTGTGGTGTTGGAGAAGACTCTTGAGAGTCCCTTGGATTGCAGGGAGATCCAACCAGTCCATTCTAAAGGAGATCAGTCCTGGATGTTCTTTGGAAGGAATGATGCTAAAGCTGAAACTCCAGTACTTTGGCCACCTCGTGCGAAGAGTTGACTCATTGGAAAAGACTCTGATGCTGGGAGGGATTGGGGGCAAGAGGAGAGGGGACAACAGAGGATGAGATGGCTGGATGTCATCACTGACTCGATGGACATGAGTCTGAGTGAACTCCGGGAGTTGGTGATGGACAGGGAGGCCTGGTGTGCTGCGATTCATGGGGTTGCAAAGAGTCAGACACGACTGAGCGACTGATCTGATCTGATCTGATCTGATATATTGTTTAGGGCTTCCCTGGTGGCTCAGATGGTAAAGAATCTGCCTGCAATGCAGGAGACCTGGGTTCAATCCTAGGTGGGGAAGATCCCCTGCAGAAGGGCCTGGCAACCCTCTCCAGTATTCTTGCCTGGAGAATCCCATGGACAGTGGAGCCTGGCAGGCTACAGTCCATGGAATTGCAAAGTCGAACGTGGCTGATACTAAGCACATGTATTGTGAAATACAACGCTTACTAAGAAAACATTGCTGGGACTTCCCTGATGGTCCAGTAGTTAAAACTCTGGACTAATGCAGGGCAGGGGGTGTGGGTTCAATCCCTGGTTAGGGAACTAAATCACTCATGCCTTTTAAAAAATTGCTGATTAAATCCAGGAAAAAATTACTGATCTCAGAAAAACAGTCACTGCTTACTGTCATCTGTGTAGAAGAGATATAGAGAGTTTAATTTTGATTTCCCTCTGCCGCAAATTCATAAATATATAAAAGTTACCTAAAACTTAAATGTTAAGAAAAATGACAAAGATATTTGGATAAAATTGTTAAGGAAAAGAATAGTGTCTTCTCCCAAACTTTAATGTTGTCCGTACATTGGAGGTGAGTTTGAGTAAACTCCAGGAGTTGGTGATGGGCAGGGAGGCCTGGCGTGCTGCAATTCATGGGGTCGCAAAGAGTTGGACACGACTGAGCGACTGAACTGAACTGTATGTTGCTAAATAGAACATTCTCTAATGATCTCGTACACTCCTAACACTACTATGATGTCTTATTAGGGCAGTCTCAAACCTAAGATGATAACTGAGGATTCTTACCCTCTCCTCTGACCAGCCACCTGCTCAGGTCTTAGAGAATGAAGGAAACAGATTTCAAAGGTGAAGATCTCACCCTAGAATCTTTTCCTGAATTTCTAGCTGGGCCACCTCTTTCTCCTACTGTTTCTCCCGCCACACCTCCATATAGCTGAACTTTAAGAGACCCAGGAGAAAGAAGAAATAAGACTTTAAATAATTTATTTGGAGAAACAGTCAGTGAAGAGGAACAAATCATGTTTCGCTAAAAGAACGGGGACCTTTGACACTCCCCTTTTCGCTCCAGTACCTGGAGCTCTAGCCGGATTGCATTAGTGAAATTTTCACTTGATGGCATTTTAATATTCTGCCTTGATGACTTTTTAGCAACATTTACTTTCAGAGGTCTCGAGTGTTCCCTCGGAGGAAATGAAACATGTCAGAGCCCATTACAAAAATCAAAATTTAAATACCTCGACCACGTTAGGGCTCACACACAATCCCATCAGCGCTTAAGTTGAAATTCACAACTATTCATTCTCTTGCTCAATCAGTAATGAGTACATTTGATGAAGCATTCCAGGGTCAGGGAACACACGTTAGTGATCTAACTTAACCCGTTGATTGCTGGGCCACAACGGATCAAGGCAGAATTTGATTAAATTGTAACAATAATTTCCAATAGCACCAAAGTAAAAGCTTTTTCTTTTTTTATTTAACTATTGCAATTCCCACAAGCTACGGGAAAGGGATGACAATAAAATAGTTTTAGATTAGGTTCAGCATTCTTTGGGAATTGCTACTATACGTCTCTATGTCCTACAAAATAACCTGTTTAATTATCCTCCAACTATGGCCACGTTTACTCTGTTATTAAGAATTGTTGTGTTCTCTAATTGGAGGGACACCGAATGCATTATTTTTGTTTGAGCAACTACCTTAATTTTGTTATACTTTCCTGACTTGTGAACGTATTCCCGGCAAAGAGGCATCCCCAGGTAGTGATCTGACTGTCTATAGTATATTCTATTGTAGTTGTTGGCTGCCCCCGGAGTCTCTTGGATATTGATTGTGTATGCGTGTGTGTGTTTGTGCACTTTGATGCTCGGTTGTGTCTGACTCATTGCAACCCCATGGATGGTATCCCCCCAACCTTTCTGTCCATGGGGATTCTCCAGGCAAAAGTGCTTGTGACGCCCTTCTCCAGGGGATCTTTCCAACCCAGGGATCAAACCCAGGTCTCCCCCATTGCAGGTGGATTCTTTACCATCTGAGCCAACAGGGAAGCCCAAGAATACTGGAGTGGTTGGCCTGTCCCTTCTTCAGTGAATCTTCCTGGCTCAGGTATCAAACCATGGTCTCCTGCATTGCAAGCGGATTCTTTAGCAGCTGAGCTACCAGGGCAGCCCAAGAATACTGGAGTGGTTGGCCTGTCCCTTCTTCAGTGAATCTTCCTGTCCCTTCTTCAGTGAATTCTTCAGGAATCAAATCAGGGTCTCCTGCATTGCAAGCGGATTCTTTAGCAGCTGAGCTACCAGGGCAGCCCCATTTATTTTGTACGTTAAAGCAATGCAACACACGTTACCATCTGACATCACAGTAAAAGCCTCAAAAATCCAATTCAGCACACTGATGTTGTTCAGTCACAAAGTTGTGTGTGACCCTCTGTGACCTTGTGGACTGTAACACATCAGGTTCCTCTGTCCCCATTCAGCCTTAACAACTGGTATTTTTTTTAACATAAGAAAGAGTCTCTCTTTCTCTCTCCTTTTCTCCTCTTCTTTCGTTCACCCAAACTGAATGACATATAATCAAGTGGGGAAGTACAACTATTTGGTTACATAACTACAGTGAACTTCGAGAACTTTGTCACTGCTTCTGTAGTTCAGCCAACAGTTAATAGGTTACTATTGTCTCATCTCTTCCTCAGAATTTCAGACCATGTCTTTCAGTGTAATCCCACCAGGAAATGAAGATTCCCTGCCTTGGCTTTCTCCTGAAAGGGAATTAAGGAATCTCCTTTTCAAGAGATAATTAAAAGTGGCCAAGGGTCTGATCGCAAACTGGTGTGATTCTGCCTGGACAGATTTGACAAAATTTTCCCCAAAGTTAGCTAAACACTCTATGTTCCTCCCTATCGGAGTTCTTCAGCAGCAACCTAATGTTTGTGATCATTAAGGGAGGCCAGGTCTAGCTATGAGAGGTGGGTATTTCTCCAGCCAAACTCACTGGGAACCATGGGAGATGTCTCTGCTACATTCCTCACTTGACATGACTGCATAATAAAGTTTCAGGCAATAACACTGCTCAGAAATGATGGGGTTATAATTTGCAAGGGTTTTATCAGGCTGATCCAGGACCTGTATAAGCATGTTCTGACCCACTTCCTTCTCCTATCGATCTCCACTGTGCTCCTCATATACATTATAAATCCACCAAGTGGCATGCCACGCTGCTCTTCTGTAACATGAATTTATGCTAATGGCTGTCTGCATATGCTTATATCACATATCTATATTAAGCTTAATAGTCTGTTACATTGCTTCTTAACCCTGTGTCCACACATGATTAACTTTCCTGATTTCTTTCAAAACCGCTATTAACAGTGTAGCATTTCCCTCAACATGTCACTAAGTTTCTCTGCCTAATGCTAGAGTTCCGGTGATTATAAAACTCGTCAGCTTTTGCAAATAAAAAGGCATAGAAAGAATTAAGGGCACATGAAGATAGGCTCTTTTTGGTGTGTATGTGTACGACTTGAAGCTGGTAAGAAGTTAAAGTCTAAGCTCTTTAGAAAGAAAGAAAACTCTGACTAGTTCTCCCCAAGTTAACGGAAGAGGGTATAGTGAGAATTACAGTAAAAAAGAAAAAAAAACTTACCCAGAAATAGAACACTGGGATGGTGCAGGTAGATTCATGGAAGAAGCCACATCATACTTGGAGTCCTCCTTCTCTGAGGGATTTTTAAAGAATTTCATAATTTAGTACTAAACCAAATAGTTGATAATAAATGATTAATTCTCAAACTTTTGGGAAATTCTTCCTTATTACTGTAGCATTTAGGACGAGTGCAGAGAGTATTCAAAGTATGAAAATTCTCAGGGGTAAATCATCTTTGAAGTGTTATCAAGAAATATTCCAGATGCATTTTCTTAATTCAATAAGCTTAAAATCTCCTTGAAGAGTACTTGAAAATCCTTAAAAGGTCAATAATGAAACCATTTTTATAACCCCAAAGGCCTATAAGCAGTCAGGAATTAAAATTTTAGAGATTCAAGCATAGTAAGAAGTTGCCAGACATCAAACAAGCTATGGCTTATGATTTAAGCTAAATGCACTTTGTGTAGCAAGCGTGCTCGGTCTGTTGACATTAGTAAACTTTGGGCTGAAAAAAATTACGTATGAATGATGAAAGGACAAAAATTACTATGTTTTGTGTGTGTGCATGTGTATTTATAAAAGAAAAAAGAACCTTACGGGAATAACTTATTTGTACTTGCACTTTTTCCTGCCCTCATATACACACATGAGGATAATTTTCAAACATTGTCCTAAGGATAATTTTGAAATACTCAACAGTATGAAGAAATGGTACAGTAAGTTGCTGTATACAAGTGTCTCTCTGATATCTAGTTCCACCATTTCTCTTTGTATATAGATGACGTGTGCTCAGTCGTCATTCTCAGTCACTAGGTCATGTCCGACTTTTTGCAACCCCATGGACTGTAGCCCACCAGGCTCCTCTGTCCATGGGATTTCCCAGGCAAGAGTTCTGGAATGGGTTACCCTTTCCTTCTTCAGGGGATCTTCCCTACTCAAGGATCAAACCCACATCTCTTGCATCGCCTTCACTGGCAAGCAGATACTTTACCACTATGCAACCCGGTAGATAGACGACATAATGATCATTAACAATTGTGCCATAAGAATAAAACATGAAGAATAGCCAGTACGTGATTAGACAGATCTTATGTGAATCCAGCCTCTAACACTTGCTAGCTTGGTGATCTTGGATAAGTCACTTAACATGTTTAAGCCTCATTTCCTCATCTGCAAAATGAAAGTATCAGCTCCCTTAATCTTGAATGCAAAGATCTCCCACACTATCATAAGCACAGTACCCCACTACAACCCCGCCCCGATAAATGAAAGAGCCGTGTAAGCCTCTGCCTCCTGAAGAGCCCAGCCCCAAGCACTGCCAAGTCCTGGGCCACATGAGGACCACACGGCAACTACTCCTTGGCTCCATTCATGGCTCTCATTCCTGCCTGGTCCCACTTTCTTTTAAAGAGATGCAGATTCTTTCCGTTCATTCCCAAAGGCCCCAAAAGGCATTCAAAAGGCTTTCATGTATTAACAGTCCTCAGCTCTGACAGAGGACTGTTTTGGCATAAAACTCGAATTTGCGTATCACATTTGTCCAAGTTTTCTGAAGCTTTTGCTACTCAGGAAACATATCAGTTGGGTTATTTTCTCCTTAGATTTTTCTCTACCACCCTGGAAACCTTGGCCCTACAGAAACTCTTCTTGATCTACACGCAGCCTGTTAGTCTAGTTTTTAAATTTTATGTTATTTAAGTATAGTTGATTTACAATGTTTTGTTAATTTCTGCTGTATACCAAAATGATTCAGTTATATATACATATATATATATATAGTATGGGGCCAGGAGGAATGAGAACCATGAACGGAACCAAGAAGCAGTTGTAGTGTGGCCATCATGTGGACCAGAACTTACCAATATGTATATATAGAGAGAGGACCCTGTGCTATATAGTAAGACCTTGTTGCTAATCCATTCTGTATGTAATAATTTCTATCCGCTAACCCCAAACCCCAGCTTCATCCCTCCTCCGCTCTCACATCCCCCTTGGCAACCACAGTCTGTTCTCTATGTTTATGAGTCTGTTTTTATTATGTAGATAAGTTCATTTGTGTTTTATTTTAGATTCCATATGGAAGTGATATAGTATGGTATTTATCTTTCTCTGTCTGACTTATCTCATTTAGTAAGATAATCTCTAGGTCCCTGAGTGTTGCTACAAATGGCATTATTTCATTCTTTTTTTATGACTGAGCAGTATTCCATTATATATATGTACCACATCTTCTTTATCCGTTCATCTGTTGATGGACACTTAGGTTTTTCCAGATTTTGGCTCTTGTAAATAGTGCTGCTATGAACATAGCAGTGCATGCATTCTTTTAAGTTATGATTTCGTCTGGATTTATGCCCAAGAATGGGATTGCTGGATATGGCAACTCTATTTTTAGTATTTTGAGGGTCAAGCTGCTACTCTAAAACTCCACATTTCTCTGATCTTAATCCAAGAGCATTTTAACCCTCAACCTTTAAACCAGGCTAGGCATATTTCAAAAGCTGAAATTCAGTCATTAATTTTTCTCATATTAAATTTTCTCTTCCTATTAGAATAGCTATTATTAAAGACAGTCCTCAGATGGGCATATGCAGCCACATGAAGAGATATTCAGACATTTATTGTTATTAAGGGAATACTCAGTCCATATTTAATTTCCCAAGTTGTTTAGTTGCTAAGTTGTGTCCAGCTCTTTTGCGACTCCATGGACTACAGCCCACCAGGCTCCTCTGTCCATGGGATTTCCCAAGCAAGAATATTGGAGTTGGTTGCCATTTCTTTCACCAGGGCATCTTCCCAATCCAGAGATCGAACCCACTTCTCCTGCTTGGCAGGTGGATTCTTTACCACGCAGCAATAAGAGAAGCCTGAATTTTTCAGGAGAAGACTGAGAATTGCATTTGTGCCATAAATATGTGTGCAATACTCATTTTAATGTCTTTTCCAGATTGTTTTTCAAGTATAAGTCGGTGAACTCAGCCCAGAAAGTGTAAGCACACATTTTTGCAGGAGTCAGATAGGTAACAGGAATATGATGAAATGAACAGCCATGTCTTTTCAGATGGACTAGCTTATATGTAGTTTTTCTACAAGTGGTAGTCATGGCAATTGCTGCCAGAAGTACTGATTTTTTTCCCAAAAAGGCCTGAAATTCTTTTTATGTGAAGTGTTATAATTTTTTAAAATGATATTTTAGAGCCAAAGGTAAAATAAAGCACTTTGAAGACGGGCTTCAGCTCAAGGGCTGCCTTGAGCTCAAGAGCTGCCTTGACTCACGTCTTCCACACATATGTTGTCTAATGAAATCTCGAGATCTTTTTTGGTTGTCATTTGCAGAAGACCTCATGAGTCCCTCTTGTCTGCAGCAGATTTAATTTGAGATTAAATTCTATGTTAAGCTAGAGTTTGAGGGAAAGGAGATCTAATCTCTGAGCTTCTTAAGATATTTGAGGGACTGTATGAGCTGCTGAGGGGCTTCCCAGGTGGCACAGTGGTGAAAAATCCACCTGCTGATACAGGAGACACAAGAGATGTGAGTTTGATCCCTGGGTTGGGAAGATCCCCTAAAGTAGGAAATGGAAAGCCACTCTAGTACTCTTACCTGGAAAATTCCAGGAACAGAAGAGCCTGACAGGCTATAGTCCATGAAATCACAAAGAATCAGACATGACTGAGCAACTCAGCACACACACACATGCACACACACACACACACACACACACACACACAAGCTGCTAAATATCCCAAAGAGCTTTCATCAGCCTGAGGTCATAGATGGAATTTCCCATTTGTGTCTACTACAAGCAGCAATTCTTCATATGATGCTTGGTTCATTCATAGGTTTGAACTTCTGTTTTATGTTGTTTTATACCAAGAAATGTTCTGTTCTACAGATTTTTGTTCTTGATGACCATATTCGTATCCCTGAGACTGCTGGATATCAAGATTGTCTATTGATGAAACATATCATAACACCTGTTATAAAGGGATACTATCACAGTCTACACTCTAAAATAAAAGTGTGAAAGTTCAAAGATTCTATGAATTTTTTAATGAGAAAATACGACTACGAACTTTGCATTTACCTTCATTGATACCATTTATGGTACAAAATACATACAACCTAAAACAGAGCTTAAAATATATTTCATATTAAACACACTAGTATAGACTTCTTTTACATTTAAAATATAAAATGCAAAACACAGAACATAGTAAATCTGTTATTTAATACCTGGTTAGATAAATCACTCCAGATGGTGACTGCAGCCATGAAATTAAAAGATGCTTACTCCTTGGAAGGAAAGCTATGACAAATCTAGATAGCATATTGAAAAGCAGAGACATTACTTTGCCAACAAAGGTTCGTTTAGTCAAGGCTATGGTTTTTCCTGTGGTCATGTATGGATGTGAGAGTTGGACTGTGAAGAAAGCTGAGCGCCAAAGAATTGATGCATTTGAACTGTGGTGTTGGGGAAGACTCTTGAGAGTCCCTTGGACTGCAAGGAGATCCAACCAGTCCATTCTGAAGGAGATCAGCCCTGGGATTTCTTTGGAAGGACTGATGCTAAAGCTGAAACTCCAGTACTTTGGCCACCTCATGTGAAGAGTTGACTCATTGGAGAAGACTCTGATGCTGGGAGGGATTGGGGGCAGGAGGAGAAGGGGACGATAGAGGATGAGATGGCTGGATGGCATCACTGACTCGATGGACGTGAGTTTCAGTGAGCTCCAGGAGTTGGTGATGGACAGGGAGGCCTGGTGTGCTGTGATTCATGGAGTCGGACACGACTGAGCGACTGAACTGAACTGAACTAGATAGTATTTAGGGTTTCCCTGGTGGCTCAGGTAATAAAGAATCTGCCTGCAATGTAGGAGACCCACGTTCAATCCCTGGGTCTGGAAGATCCCCTGGGGAAGGGAATGGCAACTCACTCCAGTATTCTTGCCTGGAGAATCCGATGGACAGAGAAGCTTGGTGGGCTAAAGTCCATGGGGTCAAAAGTGTAAGACACAACTGAGCGACTAAGCACACACACACAATCTAGGTAGTATTTATTTTGTTATGCATTGATATTTATGTCAAAAACATTTGTAATGCATACATGCTAAATAAATAAAACATGCTTGTTATTAGATCAAAACTATCCTCAGTAAGGAAACATGCTTTCACTTGACCAAAGATGTTTAATGATACTTCAGAACTGAATTAATGATTCACGAAATCCTTAAACCCTGAGACGTTCTCCAGTGAGCAAGTTTCCTTAGTTTCACGTCTTTTGTCACTGAAAGATCCACATGTACACACCAAGACTGTACGTGAGACAAAACACACGGGAGGGTCTTTTTCACACCATGTTGTATTCATAAAATCATAAGATTTGTGAAACCAAGTTTTCAAATGATTGCTGTTAATTTCAAATTGCCTTTCCCATTACCCATTTGCCTCATTTGTGACTCTGCTGCAAACTTGCCAGAATAAGAACAGTAGGAACAACTACAATAAAAAGAATTTTGATGGCCCAGCAGAAGGCTCAGTCAATTCTAGCAGGTATCTGGGCAATTTCAAATATAATCAGTGAATTAAAATCTAGGAAACATTTTGTTCAGAAACTAGAAGATTGCTTTTATTTATTGTTAAATCAAAATGAACTTCTGATTTTTCCAACACATTCAACTATGTATATATATTATTTTTATTGCCCATATGGCACCTCAGATCATAGTTCCTCCATCAGGAATTGAACATGTGTTCCCTTCAGTGGAAGCAAGGAGTCTTAACCACTGGACTGACAGGGAAGTCCCACATTATGCTATGTTTTTAAGAGCTGAATACATTTCACATATTATGAAGAATAATTCTGATAAACATGATATTAACCTAATATCCATTTTTGTTACAAGTTTCAAAGGTCAAGAAAATACGTTGATTTTATTACTAAAACACTATAAATATTTGTGAAATATTTGAAGGTAAGTTATCAATTAAAACTTGGTAGAGACAACAGATACAATAAGAGACAAGTACAAATTGTCATAAAGAGTACTGAACTATGACTCCTTTACCAGTAAACTCTTGTGCTTCAACTTGTTCTTTCATTTACCCTTTTAACTAATATTTTCTTGATTAGATAGACACTCTGCTCAAGTGTGACGAGTCATTTAGAGCAACTCTTCCTAAAATAAGATCTCTAGGGAAGGGAAAGATTCTTAAATTCATTTAGTGATGATAAATACACAGAGTTGGAATATTTCAATGGTTATTAGCATGTTAAGAGATGTGGAGAGAGCTGTTTAATATTACGTAAATAAGTGTGTCTTAAATATTTGACCAAGGAAATCTAATTTTAAGTAACACTATTGGGCAGGAAAAGATTATCTCAGTGATTTTGGGTTGCTCAAATTCACAGCATTCTCAATATTTCAGTAATTCAAATCTATGCCCAAACTGCTGATGCCAAAGAAGCTGAAGTTGACCAGCTCTGTAAAGATCTACAAGACCTTCTAGAACTAATACCAAAAAAAGATGTCCTTTTGATCTTAGGGGATTGGAATGCAAAAGTAGGAAGTCAAGAGATAACTGGAGTAAGAGGCAATTTGGGCCTTGGAGAACAAAATAAAGTGGTGTAAAGGCTAACAGAGATTTGTCAAGACAGTACACTGGTCATAGCAAATCCTCTTTTACAACAATAAAAGAGATGGCTCTACACATGGACATCACCAAATGGTCAATATTGAAATCAGATTGATTATATTCTTTGCACCCAAAGATGGAGAAGCTTTATACAATCATCCAAAACAAGACGTGGAGCTGACTGTGGCTCAGATAATGAGCTTTGTATTGCAAAATTCAGACTTAAATTGAAGAAAGTAGGGAAAACCTCTAGGCCATGCAGATATGACCTAAATCAAATCCTTTATGATTATACAGTGGAGGTGATGAATAGATTCAAGGGATTAGATCTGGTGGAGTGCCTGAAGAATTATGGACAGAGGTTCATAGCATTGTGCAGGAGGCAATGACCAAAACCATCTCAAAGAAAAAGAAATGCAAGAAGGCAAAGTGGTTGTCTGAGGAGGCTTTCAAAAGCTGAAGAAAAAAGAGAAGCGAAAGGCAAGGGAGAAAGGGTAAGATATAGTCAACCAAATGCAGAGTTCCAGAGATTAGCAAGGAGAAATAAGAAGGCCTTCTCAAATGAACAGTGAAAAGAACTAGAAGAAAACAATAGAATAGGAAAGACTAAAGATCTCTTCAAGAAAATTGGAGATATCAAGTGAACTTTTCCTGCAAAGATAGACATGATAAAGGACAAAAACTGTAAGGACTTAACAGAAGCAGAAGAGATTAAGAGGTGACAAGAATACACATAAGAACTATCCATACCAAAAAAAAAAAAAAAATCTTAATAACCTGAATAAACATGAAGGTATAGTCACTCACCTAGAACCAGACATCCAGATGTATGAAGTCAAGTGGGCCTTAGGAAGGATTACTACTATGAACAATGTTAGTGGAGATGATGAAATTCCAGCTGAGCTATTCAAAATTCTAAAAGACAATGCTATTAAAGTGCCACACTCAATGTGTCAGCAAATTTGGAAAATTTAGCAGTGACCACAGGACTAGAAAGGGTCAGTTTGCATTCTAATGCCAAGGAATGCTCAAGCTACCATACAATTGCACTCAGTTCGTATGCTAGCAAGGTTATACTCTAAATCCTTCAAGTTAGGCCTCAGCAGTATGTATACTGAGAATCTCCAGATGTATAAGCTAGGCTTAGAACAGTGACAGACTTTATCTTCTTGGGCTCCAAGATCACTGCAGATGATCTTGGATCATCATTTGCAGATGAAAAGATACTTGCTCCTTAGAAGAAAATCTATCACCAACCTAGACAGCGTATTAAAAAGCAGAGACATTACTTTGCCAACAAAGGTCCACTGAGTCCAAGCTATGGTTTTTCCAGTAGTCATGTTAGGATGTGAGAGTTGGACTATAAAGAAAGCTGAATGTCGAAGAATTGATGCTTTTGAACTGTGGTGTTGGAGAAGACTCTTGAGAGTCCCTTGGTCTGCAAGATCAAACCAGTCAATCCTAAAGGAAATCAGTCCTGAATATTCATTGGAAGGACTGATGCCGAAGCTGAAACTCCAATACTTTGGCCCCCTGAACTGACTCATTAGAAAAGACCCTGATGCAAGGGAAGATTGAAAGCAAGAGAAGGGGACACAGAGGATGAGGTGGTTGGATGGCATCACCGACTTGATGGACATGAGTTTGAGTAAGCTCCAGGAATTGGTGATGGACAGGGAAGCCTGGTGTGCTGCAGTCCATGGGGCTGTACAGAGTCAGACATGACTCAGCTACTAAACTGAACTGAAGGGCAGAAAGTAAAGAAGAACTAAACAGCCTCTTGATGACGGTTAAAGGAGATTAAAAAAGCTAGCTTGAAACTCAGCTTTCAAAAAACTAAGATCATGGCATCCAGTTCCATCACTTCATAGCAAATAGAGGGGGGAAAAGTGGAAGGTGTGACAGATTTCATTTTCTTGGACTCCAAAATCACTGCAGATGGTGACAGCAGCCATGAAATTAAAAGACATTTGCTTCTTGGAAGGAAAGCTATGATAAACCTAGACAGTGTATTAAAAAGCAGAAGCCATTTTGCCAATTAAGATCCAGATATTCAAAGCTGTGGTTTTTCCAGTAGTCTTGTATGGATGCAAGAGCTGGACCATAAGAAGGCTAAGCACTGAAGAATCGATGCTGGAAAAGACTCTTGAGAGTTCCTTGGACAGAGATCAAATCAGTCAATACTAAAATAAATCAACCCTGGATATTCATTGGAAGCACTGATGAAGATGAAGCTCCAATACTTTGGCCACCTGATACAAAGAGCCAACTCAGTGGAAAGGAACCTGTTGCTGGGAAAGATTGAAGGTCGAGGGAGAAGGGGTTGGCAGATGGTTAGATGGTTAGATAGCATCACCAACTCAATGAATTTGAGCAAACTCCGGGAGAGACAGTAAAGCACAGAGGAGCCTGGCATGCTGCAGTGCATGAGGTCACAAAGAGTTGGACAGGACTTATTGACTTAACAACAACAAAAGTTGGGCAGGGAAAGATTAGCTCATGTATTTGGGTTGCTTAAATTCACAACATTCTCAAGAGAGAACTGTCTTCAGGACTGGCCATTGGTTCGCTCATGAGAAATAATCTCTGAGCCCTTGGATTATTCAACATGATGAGTGGTGTATGCCTGAAGCCTTGAACCATCCTGTAACAGTTTGACCAGATATATTCATCCTAACACTAATTTATGACGTAGGCCTGTCCTGTCCTTATGAAACTAGAATCTGACCAATGAGGTTACCCACATGAGCACTCTACTGCATGCCCATGTGCATGGATTCCAATAAAAACCCAAGGTGTCAAGGCTTGAGTTAACTTCTCTGGTTGGTAACACTGCACACACATTGTCACACATCATTCCTGGAAGAATTAAGCGTGTCTTTGGCTCCACTGAGAGGAAACACTTAGAACTTTGCATCTGGTTTCTCCTGGACTTTGCCCTCTGTGCCTGCTGTAGGTTAAATGTCTGCACCCTTCTTCCCTCACCAGATCCATACACTGAAATTGTAATGCCAATATGTTGGTACTAGGAGGTAAGACCTTTCAGAAGTGACCAGGCTGTTAGGGTATAGCCCTTATAAAAGAAGCCATAGAGAGATTCTTTACCCCTTCCATGTGAGAATACAAAGAGATTTCTGTACCTACAAAAGGTCCCTCATTCTCCCACGCTGATCTTGCACTTTCAGCCTGTAGAGTTGTCAGAAATAATTTCTGTTGTATAAAAGCCACCTAGTCTTTACTGCTTTGTTACAGCCACCCAGATGGATTAAGACAGTGCCTTTTACCTTTGCTGATTTTAATCTGTATCCTTTAGTTGTAATAAATTACAACCATAAGTATAACTACTTTTCTAAGTCCTTTGAGTTGTTCTGGAAATTTATCAAACCTAAAGACGGTCTTCAAGACCCCTGACACACCTATTCATGGATATTGCACAGGAAAAAAAAATTGTAGAGGTGGGAATGTTGAAGCCATTTGCAACTAATCGATCTTCTAAAACAATTTTTAAAGATAATAATGTTAATATTGAGTCCCTTCTGACGCAAACTTAGGAGAAAAAAAAATTAAAAGCTATCAAATGGTATTGACGAGCAGGCAGTCGATGATAGCTCTGACTCTGGCTTGTGGATATTCCATTTATCAAATTGAAAGAAAGAAATCTAACCTTGAGTGTGTGTGCATTTGCACATGACATACACACACAGATATACACACAACAAATAATCTTTCAACACATGTGTGTGTTTTTTTTGCCATTTGGTGAACAAAAACATATATACCAAAATGAAGTCTTTAATGTTTGATATCTGAATTACTATTATTTTAAGTTGACTGGAAAGATGGCAAATCATTCTTGTTAAATTATACTAATTCCTCTCATTTAGCATCTGATCTAAAGACAAACACAAAGCTGGGAAATATGTCCCCAAAGCTTGATATATACTGTTAAAATGGTAACTGAGGTATGTCAGATTTATTACAAACAAAAGAGTAAGTCAATTTTTTGACTGTTCACACAGTGGTTGAACAATCAGGAAAATCTTTTATCATTCAAACATGGAACAGGTAGGCCGCTCAACTGCATTAACTCTTTTATTGGCCATTCTCTGGGATAAAAAGAACATTGGTGATGAAACCAGATAAGAACTAAAAGAACCAATACAGTGGAATGTTAGACCATTATGGGCACTGAGTGAACTGCACAGAAGAATAAAAAATGGAAAAGGAAATTAGACTTTTCACTAGTGGAAAAAAATGACTCGGCAACTCTGGGATATGTTACAACAAGCTCCTGAATAAAATAAATAGGAAGTATTTTTCAGGCTGTGGGGATTGAATGAATGCAATCAATCTTCCTTGTGTGGTAACGGCATTACTCCAACCCACAAGCTCCCTCTAGTGAATTAAAATCTCACAGCGACTCAACCGATAAAAAGTAGGCATGTGCAGTGGCCACTTAAATAGGATGAGATCCTGCACATAACCAGTCAAACCTACAAATAACACTGCATTTTCTTACAAGCTTCGCCTGCAGCAAACCATTTCAAGCCATATTTTTCCTTCTTTCTTATGTTAATTATATTAGACATATATATATATGCTTAATGTCCCTACTTTGACCATAAGAACATTGCATTATTTTTAGTGTTAAAAAGCTAACCTCATGTCTGCTTGTATCTATATAGTACAGTTATCTGTATCTCTGGAAAGTTGACCTTAGTTAAGCTTGGTATAAATAGTATAGGTTTATTTAATAGACCCAACACAAGTGACTGACTTTTGGGACACCTCTGTATCATTTCCACTCAACAAATGTATATTAGGCAAATAATGCTTATAAAGTAGTCCATTATGCCAAAAAGATGAGCTATAAATTTCACTGGCTCCCAATAAAGTAGTAATCTTGCCATGAAGGAGTAATACATATCATTATAATTAAAGACAAAACGTGTAAGAAAATCACAGACAAAAATTGCATTTCTAGAAACAAAATCATAAATATTTACAATAATCCATCTTCTTGCTGCTGAAAAAGAAGACATATCTGCATCAATGGGCTATAGGCTTTGAGCTGAGCAGTGCAATGGAATATTTCCTCAGTAGGAGAAATCCATGGAGGTCAAGTTGCTGAATAAGAAGGTAAGAATGAAGATATTGAGATGCAAAAATAGGGGAGCAGAGGGAAGGCAAGGGTTACTTGAGAGGGGCAGGTGGTAAAGGAGCATGAAAAATGATGGAGAAAGGGAAAAAGTGGGGAAATAAGAATGATTTAGGCATTTTGCCTAAAATAAGATGCTAGAAAAGAGTATCTAAAGAGTATTTTAAAGATGGTTTGCTATGAAACTTCAATCACACTCCTGATTAATACTCACTAAACCTATCTTCTTCAACAGAGCTGTAGGGTATTTTTAACTTATTTTATATGCATTTATTATACCATATGTAATAGCTACTCAATAACTGTTTACTGAATTGAATTCTCTTTGTATTCAAAGTCATGAAAAACAGTTCAATTCTGTTTCCTTAGCTTTTTCAGCAGCTTAGCCTAGAAATAAAGATAGGAAAATGCTTTGGGGTGATGTTCTTTGTTCAGTGAGGCACTTGGCGGATTTTTAATATTGATTGGGTCAGCAGTTAACCTGGTGAATAAGAATACTTGTGGGATATTATAAGATGGTAGCCAGCTGGAAGCCACGTTCAAAATCCCTTGGGCTACTTATTATATATGATATATGTGTGCCAACCCAGGATTAACCATTTACTCAAGACTGATTCAGAGCAGAGGATTTGGAAGAATTTCTAGAAAGTTTTCTATATCAGGGATAAACAACTATTTTTTTCACTCCTAGAATCTCAGGTGTCTTCCTGGTGGTCTTGTCCAAGAACAGTACACTTTAAGCACTGGTGTGCTAGAAAGCCGGTTCTCTAAAACAGAACAAAGAAAGAAATTAATAGTAAACAAACCATCTGAGCCACAAGGAAAGCCCAAGAGTACTAGAGTGGGTAGCCATTCCCTTCTCCAGATTATTTTCCCAACCCAGGGATCGAACCTGGGTCTCCTGCATTGCAGGCAGATTCTCTATCATCTGAGTCACCATGGAAACTCAATAAACAAACAGGCAAATGTAAATAAACATCCTGATTTGTGGAATTTTCCAGTTTCTGTGGTGTGAATATTTCCACTCTGGCTAATTTCAAGTTATGATCGGCTTAACAACCACTCACAGTCACAGACTAGCTCGAACCCACAACAAAAGGTAATCCCTGATGCTCAGAGTTGGTCAGAGGTGCCCAAGCTGACTTGGAACTCAGGTCTGGAGCCTCAGACAAAGCCTACGACATTTCTTCTCTGTGGTCCAACTTCTGTGATCCAGCTCCTTCTTGGATGAAAGTCCTGGCCATGAGGACATTACTGTGGGCAAATACATTTCGCCATGACCAAGACAGACGTCTAGACGAGGCAATAAACAGAAGGCAAACATCTACGGTCTGTTTACCACTGTCTTCAGATACTTTACAAGTTTCTTAACTTCTCTGGCCATGTCATGTTGTACGAAACCAAAATAACGCTGTGTGGAAATTATGAGGTGGGCACATTCAGTTCAGTTCAGTTGAGTTGCTCAGTCATGTCCGACTCTGCAACCCCATGAATCGCAGCACGCCAGGCCTCCCTGTCCATCACCAACTCCCGGAGTTCACTCAGAGTCACATCCATTGAGTCGGTGATGCCATCCAGCCATCTCATCCTCTGTCGTCCCCTTCTCATTTTGCCCCCAATTGCTCCCAGCATCAGACTCTTTTCCAATGAGTCAACTCTTCTCATGAGGTGGCCAAAGTACTGGAGTTTCAGCTTTAGCATCATTCCTTCCAAAGAACACCCAGGGCTGATCTCCTTTAGAATGGACTGGTTGGATCTCCTTGCAGTCCAAGGGACTCTCAAGAGTCTTCTCCAACACCACATTAAGCTAGACTTAAAAAATAGCACCTTCAATCAGAAGATGTATTACAGTTTAATATCTGTAAAACCAAATTGTGTACAGATATTAAAAACAAACTTATGGCTACCAAAGGGGAAATGTTTGGGTGAGGGATAAGTCAGGAGGTTGGGCTTAATATACACATACTGTGTGAGTGTGTGCTCAGTCATGTCCAACTCTTTTTGACCCCATGGGCTCTAGCCCACCAAACTCCTCTGTCCATGGGATTTTCCAGGCAAGAATACTGGAGAGGGTTGCTATTTCCTTTTCCAGGGGATCTCCCCCAACCTAGGGCTTGAAACAATGTCTCTTCTGTCTCCTGCATTGGCAGGCGAAATCTTTACCACTGAGCCACCAGGGAAGCCCAACCTATACACACTAATATATATAAAATAGATAACCAACAAAGACCTACTCTATAGCACAGAGAATTCTATCAATATTCTGTAATAATCTGTATGGGAAAAAATCTGAAAAAGAATGTGTGTGTATATATATATATATATATATATAACTGAATAACTTTGTTGTATACCTGAAGCTAGCAACACTGTAAATCACCTTTACTCCAATAAAAACTTTAAACATAATAATAAAATGTATAGACACATTCTAGCAGCAGTTCTATGTCATAAGTGTCAGAGGATCATGGTTCCTTTAATTCAAGCTCCTACATCCCAAGATACCCATTAAGAAAATAAAGTCATGCCTTCCAGAGGAAAAAACAAAAACCTGTGAATAAGTTAGAATGCCTCAAATGGGGAATGAACTAGACATTTTCTCTGTCTTATCAGATAAAATCAAAAGATTTGAGGGACAGAAAGTTTTCTGAGGGCTGCAGGGAGGACTGGAGAGCTTGGGACTCATTGCACAGCTCAAGTACAGGATCAGATGTTTCAGTGAAAAGATGCCTTAGCTCTCCTGTTTCCAGTCCTTCTCATCTTCTCCCCCTTCAGCTGTGAACAGTGAGAAAAATGACTGGAAACAATACACCACTTTACAGCATTTTACACTGAAGCCCTTTCTTCTTTGCCTTTGACTTGTGAATGACTGAGAATTGTTTTATTGAAAAGTTTCTCAGAGAACAGGACTTTTATCTTACCTAATAGTGCCAGAATGAGCAGCCGGCAAACAGTTGGCGCCTTGTTTCCAGCCGCCACTCAGACATTAGAATTGTTAACAGGGTCCCTGGGCTGAGCAGTCTCTGCCTCTCCAGCTTGTTTGCTACTGGCTGCACATACATGAGGTGGAAACACTTGATAGATAAGCCCCTTGCTTCTCTTTCATTCCACCTTTAGTTGGTCAGACAAAAATACCAGGAGCTTTCAGCATCAAAATGAGAGCCTCTTCTGAAAGCTTGATTCCCAGTGGGGTTGGAACAGAGGGGAAAATAAAAAGTACTGCAATTTACCCTCTTACATAATGAAGTGCAAAGACAGAAGAAAGGGGAGGAACGGAGAGCTACCAGGGGTAATCTCAGACACTGAAACTCATTTGCACAAAATGTTTTAACTGCCGATTCATACTTGATAGCAGAATGTCAGTCATTTACAGCTTAATCAGGCCTTTTTAACCCTTCCCTGCCAAAAGAGGCATTGGGGCGAGAAATTAGAGCATAGAAGGGAATGTAGAATGAGCAACAGAGTCAACCCTATAGGAAAAGGTCAGTTAGGATCTTTAAAAGAGAAGAAAATGTGAAAATATTATGTCAAATGCTATAGTAACATTTGATGTCTTCAGCAACCAAGGATAAAGATTTTCCCTAGAGAGTTTTCTTGCTTAGGTAACTAGAAAGCGTAAGTCCCTTTTAAGTTTGCCTTCACAAAATTCACTTGTTTTAATTAAGATGTGTTGATGCTGTTTGCTTATTTTAAGTGTATAGCATTTCTTAATGGGTCTCATATAGAAAATATGACGAGATTCAAAAAATATAATTTATTAAAAAGTAAAAAGACAAGATTTCTAGAATCCCATTTAAAATGCTAAAAAGACAGGTAAAATTTTAAAATTTAAATAGTAAAAGAGTAAAGTATATAACCATAGACATAAAAAAACGACATTTAATTTAATTAAGCTCATTTAGATAACCTGTGAACTTCTTTAATCTATTGCATGTGTGTGTATGTATGGGTCTACATTTAATTTATAAATAGACCTTTATGTTCAGTTCCATAGGAAGCTACAATCAAGCTCTTAGAAAAAATAAATAAATAAATAAATTGACCATTTTAGTGGAGGGAGGAAACAGAAATATTATCCAATTGTTTAGAATAGGATCCTAAATTTAAGAAAGGAATTTTTTATATATATATTAAGGCTCATCTACATTTGTGAAAGCAAATGTAGCCCTGCCTCTTTTTTTCTTTGTACAGAAGATGCTTATTTTCCAAAATCATGAAGATATACACACAAGGACACTTCCCATAGATATAAGCTCTTAAACAGCATTTACCATAAATTAAAGGAAGATTTTTAAGAGTTCATATTTTTCTCACAATAAACCAGGACCCAGTGGACTCATTTGGCAACTGACAGAGGCAAGAGAGGGGTGGACGCAGATAACTAGGCTTCCCTGCTGGACAGGAGAGAATCTGCCTGCAATGCAGGACATCTGGGTTGATCCCTGGGTTGAGAAGATCCCCTGGCGCAGGGAATGGCTACCCACTCCGGTATTCTTGCCTGGAGAATTCCATGGACAGAGGTGCCTGGTGGGCTACAGTCCATGGGGTTGCAAAGAGCCAGATATGACTGAGCAACTAATAATAATTAAAGCAAAAAGAAGTCAAGGTAAAGTGAGTGGCACCAACACCACAATTTTATGTAGAGGCAGAAATGAGCTGTACAACATTCAGCCAGTCTTTCATATTTTTTGTTGTTGTTGTTCCTCAGCAGGAGCAAACATGTCATCACTATGCTTATTATATAGATATATTTTTGCACTATATAAAACATGGAAAAATTTAAGAAAACCTGAAAATGACCACTTCTGAACTAGTCACATTAATATGCAAGTTATTTGTATGGAGATTCATTCTTCTTTAATTAAAAAAAAATTCATCAGAAAACTGTTTCATGCTAGGACTGTCTCAGATTCTGGAGAAACAGAAGTAAAAAGTAAACAATCATTGCCTATAGTCTCAGGGAGGAAATATTATGCTCTAATTTTTATAATAGACACATAATAAAGTGTAACAGGAGACCGGAGGAGGAAAAAATTAACTCTGAAGGCAAAGATTAAAAAATACTTCATGTGCAGGAAAAATTCCATTAGTGACTCACATACTCCAAAACTTTGGACGAATATGAGGAAACTGCTAAATGAAAATCACTCCTGTTGTATTCTACTTCCAATAACAGCAGAGAAAGGGACCACCAGACAGATGCAAATGTGAAAAATAAGTATAAAACTCTCATATAAGATTAAAACAAAAGAGCAGACAGAGCCCAGTGAAGAATGTAGGAGACAGTAACAGGGGAAGTGAATAAAATAAGTTTCACTTTTTCTCAACCTTTGGGAAGATGAAGCAAAAGGGTTGCTACTTGGCTAACCAGAAATTGGAAACCAAAGAATCCATGACTAACATAAAGATTGGGGAAATAATGCAATGGAAAGAATCAGAAATGGAATCCCCAAAATCTATCTACGCACATTTCTGACTGACCTTAAATAACGTATCCATGGAACAGACTGAAAGTAATACAGATAAAGCCAAAAGATCGGAGTAGAGACCAGCTCTAATTCCCAAGACTTTTGTAGTTGAAATCCAACCAAGACAATTCCCTGCTAAAACAATGGATATAACATTCACCAGAGAAAATTATGAACTTAACATCTCCACATCTTAACACTCATAACTCTCAGAACACAGTCTAAAATTGGCTGGCATATAAAGAACCATGAAAATAGAAACTGTGTTTAACAGAAAAGAAAATTAACTGAAACTAGCCTGGAAATGACCCAGGTGTTGGAACCACCAAGCAGAAATTTTAAAATGTATGAACCTTTCCACAGTTAAGTAAAATTATACATGTTCACTGCAAATAAAAATTAAAAAAAGAAAAGGATACAAAATGATTTCAGAGAAAAATAAAAGGTTAAAAAGAAAAACCAAGATCAAAATATAAGCTGCCTGCAAGAGACACACTTCAAGTATAAAGATGTAGATGGACTGAAAGTAAATGGATAGACTGACAAAGAAAACAGTATATATAAGAAGAAAGAAGTGGCTATATTAATTTCAGATAAAATAGATTTTAGGATATAAAGCATGTAGCAGAAATAAGAGGGACATACACTAATGAAGAATAGATAGTTAAGAGGCCATAACAATTATATATGTAATGTGTATCAAATAAAATAAATTAAAAAGCTAATAGAACTTAGAAATAAACAATTCTACAATTATAGTTGAAGATATTAATATCATTCCCTTAGAAATTGACAAAACAAGGATACAAGTTCAACAAAGATTTGAAAAATGTTATCAACTACTTTTACTTGAGTAATATTAATAAAACACCAAAAATCTACAAACCTTGTATCTTTACAGGGGCACACACTATGTTTACTAAGAAAGACCGTATGTTATACTGTAAAACAAATCTTCATAAATAGTAAAATACTGAAATAATTTAGAATACATTTTTGGCCCACTGGTTTTATACTAGAAATTAATAATAACAATAATAAGAAAGCAAGAGAAACACCAAATATATAAAAATTAAAAAGCACAATTTCAACAACATAAAAAAGATAAGAAATTATAAGTTTATCTATAATCTAGAGAAGAATTCGGAGAAGGCAATGGCAACCCACTCCAGTACTCTTGCCTGGAAAATCCCACAGGCAGAGGAGCCTGGTAGACTATAGTCCATGGGGTCGCGAAGAGTCGGACACAACTGAGATACTTCACTTTCACTTTTCACCTTCATGCATTGGAGAAGGAAATGGAAACCCACTCCAGTGTTCTTGCCTGGAGAATCCCAGGGACAGGGGAGGCTGGTGGGCTGCCGTCTATGGGGTCGCACAGACTCAGACACGACTGAAGCAACTTAGCAGCAGCAGCAGAGAAGAATTACAAGAGAAGTTAGAAAGTATTTTGAACGGCTGTCAGTGTGTATGGTCAGTCCACTCGAGATGATCTCTTCCTTTCTGTACCTCCCAGGCTTGACCAGTACCTGCTTCATCTACACTCTCCTTACAAGACTGATTCTCAGACATACTTGCCCCAGGCCCCAGCTAGTGGCTGTTCTTAACAAAGAAGCAGTGAGTGGAATGCACTTCTGCCAATTTCCCTGGTAACCAAAGAGCTAATTTGAACTCAATTCCCGCTATAACTGGCTATCTTTTCTTCTCTCCAGAAACAGGCTGCTGCAATGCCCTGCCTACCCTCTGCCACGCATGGTGGGATGTTGCTCTAGGATTTTGCTTCAAGCATATAAGATCCCCATTCAGTAAACCACTGATGATGCTGATTCTGAGCTCTTTCTTTGGTCTTAAAGCTAAGCAAGAACAGGGCTTTTTGGCTTATGGGGTACAGCCCAAAACCATGTATCAGAATTTCAGGGATGAAGTTAATGCAGTACTTGAGAAAATTTTATAGCTTTAATTGTTTGTATTAGAAAAGGAAGAAATATCTAAATCCAATCTGCTGAATTTCCATCTTAAGAAACTAGTAAAAAAAACAAAACAAAAAAAAAAATGACAAATTACTCCAGAGAATGGGGGTAAAAAAAAAAAAAAAAAACTATAAGAACAGAAATCAATGAAATAGAAAGAGAAGAAATAATAGAAAAGTTATAGAAAACCAAAAGTCTGTTTTTGAAAATATTTTCTTTTTAAATATTAAAAAAACTTATCCAAGGTGGAAAAATAGAATTATCAAATTAGGAATGAAATAAAGGACATCACTACAGATCATGCAGATGTTATAGGGATAAGGAAATATTATGAATAATATTATGTCAATAAATGTGACAATCCAGATTAAATAGACAAATTCACCAGAAAAAATTAAAGTTTTGTTTAAGACTAAAGCTACCAACTGAATTAAATTCTAAATTATAAATAAAGGGCTTTTCCCACTGCAGAATTTGGGTAGGTAGTGACACCAAGCCACCCTCACTCTGAAATTTTGGTGTTACCACCTCCACCCTCAAATTTGATTATTGCTAGAAAGACTCACAGAGCTCACTGAAGCTGTTATATTTAAGATTATGACATACTGTATTGAAAGGATATAGATGAAGTCATCCAAAGGGAGAGACCAACGGGACAGAATACAGAAAATTCCCGAAAGCAAGGCTTCAGATTTTCCTCTGCCAGTCATAGGCAGTGCTAGTTTTTTCCAGCAGCAACATACATTGATATACGTGGAGTATTGCCATCCAGGGAAGGTCACCTGAGCCTTGCGAATCCAATTTTATTGAGCTCAGTCACTCAGATAGATGTGGGTGACCACACAAGTGGTCATGTGGCTGACCTTTACTACAGCTCTTTTAGAGCTGGAGCTGTTACCATGTAACACACAGCCTCACCATAAATTTCATTGTTAGAACGTCTGGTGTGACCCAAGCCTCCCAGGTAAACAATGGTGTTCTTATCAGGCAGGACATTCCAAAGTTTAAAGATCACTTCCCAGGAGACAAGATCAAAGGCCAGACCTCTGGATAAGGCAAATCCTTTACCACACACCCATGAAGAAAACTTCGGATCCAGATACCCTCCTTAGTGAATTCCACCAAACACTTAAGAAAGAAAGAATATTAATGCTACAAAAAACTTTTTCAGAAAATGAAGAAAATATTTACTATGCCATTTTATGAGGACAGTAGAACTCTGATAATAAAATGAAACAAAGGTATCAGTTTTGAATATAGACACAAAAATTCTTAACAGTGTACTAGAAAATTAAACCCAAGACATAGAGGGTAATACATAATAACCAAGTGGGCTGTATCCCAGGAATTCAGTATTGTTTCAACATCTGAAAAACCAATCAGTGTAACTATGCAGAATAAAGGAGAAAGCCATATGATCATTGAAATAGATGACCAAAAAAAAAAAAAAAAATCATTTGACATAATTTGACGTCTATTCATTGGGGGTGGGGCGGGAAACAAGCAAACTAAAAATAGAAGGAAACTTCCTCAATCTAAGTTAAAAGGTATAAAAGAAACATACACTTAAATAAAAATGTGTAAAAAACACACATTCCTCAACAGTGAATGGACCTATGCAATAAGGTAGGGAAAAGAAAAAGGCATACAATTTGGAAAGGAAGAAGTAAAACTGACTTTATTTTCAGAGGGCATAATAATGATAAAATCCTAAGAAATCTAGAAAAAACATTTTAGAAATGAGTAAACTTAGTAAGGCTGAAGGATACAGAAATCTACATAAAAATGAAAACTAAAAATAAATTATATGTCTGAATACTAGCAATAAAAATTTTGAAAATGAAATTTAAAAATATCTCCACTTACAATGGTATTGAAAAAAATAACAAAAGATATGCAATTCATGTACATTGAAAATTGCATAACACTGCCAAAGGAAATTTTAATAGACCTAAGATAGTGGAGAAATAAACCAGTTCATAAGTAGCGAGGGTTGAATTAAAACAAGTGATTTTTGACAAAGATGGCAACAGGGGAAAAAAAAGTCTGTTCAAGAAACAGTGCTGGAATAAATGAATATCTGCCTGAAAAAAATAAATGTCAACTCTTTCCTCATATAGTGAACAGAATGAATCATACATTATAAACTATCAAATATATAACAGAAAATTTATAGAAGGAATAAATAGCAAATAAACAGCAGGACAAAAAAGTTTGTAATATTGTGCTAGAGTTATATTTCATAAATAGAAAACAAAAAGCACAATCTAAAAAGGTGAAATTAATAATGATGATAATGATAACCACATAATGAAAACCATTTGCTTTTTGGAAAAAAAAAATGCAATCAAGAAAACCTAAAAGGGAAACCACAGAATGGTGAAAATATTTGCAAAGCATTTATCTGTCAAAGACTTACAATGTCATGAATTTGTGAAAAATAAATAAATAAGATTTTTAAAGCTTTTAAAACTGAATTAAAAAAACAACCAACCAATCAATATTGATCAAATGATTAGTGCAAACAGTTCACAACAGAAGATAAATGAATGACAAGAAACATGGAAAGACAGTGTTGCTACTCATCAACTCATCAAGGTGAAGCATACACGTACATTCAATGGAATGTTGTCTATACAGTCTATGGAATTCTCTAGGCTAGAATACTGGAGTGGGTAGCTGCTCCCTCCTCCAGGGGATCTGCCCAACTCAGGGATCAAACCCAGGTCTCCCACATTGCAGGTGGATTCTTTGCCAGCTGAGCCACCAGGGAAGCCCAGTGGGATATTACTCAGTCATAAAAAATGAGAAAGTCCTGCCATTTATGACAACATAAAAATGGCCCTTAAGATATAGTACTAAGTGAAATGTCAGAGATAAATGCTGTATATCTCACTTAAATGTGAAATCTAGAACAAAAACAAGCAAACAAACAAACAAACAAAAAAACATTAAAAACAGAGAGATCAGAGATCAGGTTTGTGCTTACCAGAAGCAGAGGGTAGGGAAGGGGGAATTAAATAAAGGTGGTCAAAAGCTAGTTGAAAGATAAATAAGTGTCAGAGATCCAATGTACAATATAATGATTATTTTAACACTGCTGTATGTTTTCTTGTAACAAGACTTGAAAATTGTTAAGAGAGTAAATCCTAAGAGTTCTCATTGTGAGGGAAAAAAACTTGTGTTTTCATTTCTTTGTTGATATGTGAATCAATGAATGCTAACTTAACTTATTCTGGTAATTATTTCCCATAATATATGCAAGTCAAAGCATTACGCTATACACCTTAAACCTATACAGTGATGTAAGTCAGTCAAATCTTAATACATTAGAAAATAAATACATAACCTAGAAACTACAATGAAACACCATTATACACTCATATGGTTAAAATTCAAATCAAAAGGTATGACAGAAATTGGAACTCTCATATCTTGCTGGTGGGACTGCAAAATAGTATAGCCACATTGGAAAACAATATTGAAATCTGTTATAAGGTTAAACGTTCATACTTATATTTATTATGCGACCCAGCAATCTGACTCAAAAGTATTCACCCAGAGAAAACGGCAGCATAATTTCACAGGAATACTTCCATGTGTTTGTTCAAAGAGGTTAGATATACGAATGAATCTCAAAAACATTATGGAAATTCAAAGAAATCAAACTCAGGTTACAAAATATCGTATGATTCCAAGATATGAAATTGTAGGAAAAGCAGAAAGCAGATCAGAGGTTTCCTATTCCCACAGGTCAGGGGAGACAACAGCCTGCAAAACGCAAGGGAACACTAGGGATATGAAACCTTTCTACATCTTGAGTGTGACCGTGGTCACATGACAGTATACAATTACCAAACACCATCAAACATGTACCTAAAAACCACACATTTTGCTGTATGGAAATTATAATTTAATAATGATAAAAAAAAAATGGACTTCCCAGGTGGCTCAGTGGTAAAGAATCTGCCTGCCAACTCAAGAGACACAGGAGAAGCGGGTTCGACCCCTGGGAGTCCCTTGAAATAGGAAATGGCAATCCACCCCAGGATTGTTGCCTAGAAAATCCCATGGACAGAGGAACCTGGCGGGTTACAGTCCATAGGGTTGCAAACACGACTGAGCACACACACATGCAATGAGAAAAATAATAAATTCTTCCAACTGTCTAAAAGATTATTGTACTCTTAGTGTCTGCCAAGGTATACCTACTGTTCTCTTTTCACAAAGTCAAGACCCTAGCTTGGATAGCCAGCCATGGGACAACACTGCAGCAGGATGAAGAGAGGAACTTTCTAAGGCAAAGCCTCCTACCCTTTATATTTTCAATTTTAGTCTGGGGGCAATTTCCATAGACATAGCCCACAGATCCTTCCTTGGATAGGCTTTGCTTCTGAGCTCTGTGTTGAACTCTTGTTTTTAGTTACTCTATGGGTCCAAATTATCCTCATGATTCCTTTCTCCAACAAAGCAACCACCAGGTTGAGGAAAAAAAAAAAAAAAAAATATATATATATATATATATATATATATATATATCAGTAGTGAATTTGATTATGTCTTTCAGATAAATGTAATTCTCCAATGCAGTTATTTCCCATGCATTTTTAATCTGTGGATCCCTGCTTCTGTCCTTTTTACAGAGAGCTCTTAGTTAACTATTGCTGAAATTGGACTCTCAAAGGCAGCTGTGACTGAAAGAGCAACATTTCGATTAAACGAACAATCAAATTCAAAATGTTATTTGAATAATTTGTGTTCTTAAATTAAGCACATAGATTTTTTTCTTTGCAAGTAGGCTGTAAATTACATTTTCCACTACATTGACAGTAAACGGGTAATTAATATCTCAACTTTTCTTTCTCAATGTTGATTTCAAAAATAAAATTAAAAATAAGCACAGAACATAAATCAGCACAGCTACCCCAGATTAGATGTGATTGCCCTTCTCCTGTTTATCTTACTTTTTCTGAAGTGTGTTCATCCGTTTTGGAGAGCTGCCTGACCAAAGAGAGCATGTTACACAGGAGACAAAAGTTAATATTATCAGAGAGGTGGCAACTGAAACTTGAGTAGCATAATAAAATCTATTAAATGATTATTAGATTTTTTCTACTCCAAATACATAAATAATTGTCAAATAAATACGGTACTTTATATTTAATATGTTATTTCCATTGTGACTCACTTAACCATTAAGAGAAGATAATTTACTGAGAAACTACAAGTTTCATCTTTAGGTTATACTTTCTACAGGTTCTATTATTTTGATAGAGGGAAACATGAAGTGCTATTTTAAAATAGTCCTAGGCACCCCACTCCAGTACTCTTGCCTGGAAAATCCCATGGACAGAGGAGCGTGGTAGGTTGCAGTCCATGGGGTCGCTAAGAGTCGGACATGACTAAGCGACTTCACTTTCATTTTTCACTTTCATGCATTGGAGAAGGCAATGGCAACCCACTCCAGTGTTCTTGCCTGGAGAATCCCAGGGACGGGGGAGCCTGATGGGCTGCCGTCTATGGGGTCACACAGAGTCAGATATGACTGAAGTGACTTAGTAGTAGCAGGAGGATTTTGTGTGTTCCAATAAGTGTTGCAAATGCTTTAAACATACTAATTCATTTAAGTTTCACATGAATCCTAGAAGGATGTTACTTATCATTTCTATTTAATAGACACTAAGGCTAGAAGAAGCACAAGCTGGAATCAAGATTGCCGGGAGAAATATCAATAACCTCAGATATGCAGATGACACCACCCTTATGGCAGAAAGTGAAGAGGAACTCAAAAGCCTCTTGATGAAAGTGAAAGAGGAGAGTGAAAAAGTTGGCTTAAAGCTCAACATTCAGAAAATGAAGATCATGGCATCTGGTCCCATCACTTCGTGGGAAATAGATGGGGAAACAGTGGAAACAGTGTCAGACTTTATTTTTGGGGGGCTCCAAAATCACTGCAGATGGTGATTGCAGCCATGAAATTAAAAGACGCTTACTCCTTGGAAGGAAAGTTATGACCAACCTAGATAGCATATTTAAAAGCAGAGACATTACTTTGCCAACAAAGGTCCATCTAGTCAAGGCTATGGTTTTTCCAGTAGTCATGTATGAATGTGAGAATTGGACTGTGAAGAAAGCTGAGCGCTGAAGAATTGATGCTTTTGAACTTTGGTGTTGGAGAATACTCCTGAGAGTCCCTTGGACAGCAAGAAGATCCAACCAGTCCATTCTAAAGATCAGTCCTGGGTGTTCTTTGGAACAAATGGTGCTAAAGCTGAAACTCCAGTACTTTGGCCACCTCATGCAAAGAGTTGACTCATTGGAAAAGACTCTGATGCTGGGAGGGATTGGGAGCAGAAGAAGGGGACGACAGAGGATGAGATGGCTGGATGACATCACCAACTCGATGGACATCGGTTTGAGTGAACTGTGGGAGCTGGTGACGGACAGAGAGGCCTGGCATGCTGCAATTCATGGGGTCGCAGAGTCGGATACGACTGAGCGACTGAACTGAACTGAAGCCTATGAAAAAAGGGGCAGCTGTTTGTCCAGGCTGGGAAGTAGCAGAGCTGGAACAGAAGTTGGGCAGCCTCTCTGTCATCCCCTTCTCCTCCTGCCCCCAATCCCTCCCAGCATCAGAGTCTTTTCCAATGAGTCAACTCTTCGCATGAGGTGGCCAAAGTACTGGAGTTTCAGCTTTAGCATCATTTCTTCCAAAGAAATCCCAGGGCTGATCTCCTTCAGAATGGACTGGTTGGATCTCCTACTAGGACTGTGAAATAAGGAGTGTTTGTTACTTATTTAATCTTTTATACATCAGTGATTTTTGATTGGAGTTTGTGGGAGAATGGACACCAGGCCACCTTACAGAGGTAAGTATTCTAAGGAATTACCCATGTGGGGACTTGCCTGGTGGTCTAAGACTATGTCTTCTACTGCAGGTAGTGTGGGTTTGATCCCTGGTCAGAGGCATGGCAACCCACTCCAGTATTCTTGCCTGGAGAATCCCCATGGGCAGAGGAGCCTGGCAGGCCACAGTCCGTGGGGTCACAAAGAGCTGGACACAACTGAGCAACAAAGCACAGCACGTAAGAAGTTAAGATCCCACAAGCCTTGTGGCTGAAATACCAAAACGCAAACCATATCATCACACATTCAAAAAGATTTTTAAAAGGGTCCACATCGAAAAAATCTTTATTAAAAAAAAAAGTAGTAAAAAAAGAATCACTCATGCCATGTCAAAAGGTTCTGATGTTATCCGACCTCATTGGTACTGGCAATTTTGAGAAACGTAGCTATCCTACTTTAGTGCACTACTATTGCCAATGGAAATGTTGAAAATTTAAAAAAAGAAAGAAAGAAAGAAGTTGATGACCAGTTGGTATATAATTCAACAGTGCAAACTCAAATTTCCACAATGGTCAGATGCTTAATATAAACGTGTGACTTTTCTAGGGAAAGGAGTATAATACTGACTGGCAGGCAGAAATGGTAGGGATCTGTAGCATGCATACATATCTTATCCAACAGTGCTCAATAATTTTTTGAAAAATATAGAGTGAGTCAAAGAAATCACATGTCAGTGCTGTTTGATTCTGCTCACTAGCAAATCATCACAGGGAGAAAATCAAGGAGGGAGCCCGTGTTTGTTATTATGGCTTATAATACCGATCAAAACGACAATATACATCAACAGCATAGAGGAGGGTTTCTCAGTCTCAGCACAGTTGACACTTTGGTCTGGCTGATTCTTTGTTGTCGGGAACAGTTGTGTGTGTGTGGTAGGCTATTTAGCAGCACCCTTGACCTCTGCCAGCTGGAGGCCAGTACCGTCCTCTTCTCCACTGCAAGTCGTAACATACCAAAATGCCTTCAGACATTGCCAAATATCCGTTGTCAGGCAAGACTGCCCCCAACTAAGAGCCACTGGTTTCAGATAAGATCAAAGGGTACAAATGTTTATAAAAATATTTTTATTAATAAAAGAGAATGAAGATAGAGTATTTGCATTAATGTAAATACATTTGAAAATAAAGACAAAAATGAGCCAAAGATTAAGATAAAGAAAAAAAATAATTTTTAAAAAGATAAGCTGATTATAAAAGCAGAATTAATATCGATCCTCCCCCACCAAAGCTATAGTTTTTTTCTTGGAGGGGAAAAATAATACTTATTGGCAAATATAAGTATTTCTGCTCTTCAAAAAAGAGCAAAAAATTCCAACAAATACAAAAATAATTTAAAATATACTAAGAAGATCTTGAGGTATAATATATGTATGAGTTTATGTCAGAATACTTGAAAATACTCGTGAAAAAGATTATATTTTGATATCTGGCAAAACTAACACAATACTGTAAAGTTTAAAAATAAAACAAAATTTTTAGTTTGCATTCCCACCAACAGTGTAAGAGGGTTCCCTTTTCTCCACACCCTCTCCAGCATTTATTATTTGTAGACTTTTGGATCGCAGCCATTCTGACTGGTGTGAAATGGTACCTCATAGTGGTTTTGATTTGCATATCCTCTTACACTGTTGGTGGGAATGCAAACTAGTACAGCCACTATGGAGAACAGTGTGGAGATTCCTTAAAAAACTGGAAATAGAACTGCCTTATGATCCAGCAACCCCACTGCTGGGCATACACACTGAGGAAACCAGAAGGGAAAGAGACACGTGTACCCCAATGTTCATCGCAGCACTGTTTATAATAGCCAAGACATGGAAGCAACCTAGATGTCCATCAGCAGATGAATGGGTAAGAAAGCAGTGGTACATATACACAATGGAGTATTACTCAGCCATTAAAAAGAATACATTTGAATCAGTTCTAATGAGGTGGATGAAACTGGAGCCTATTATACAGAGTGAAGTAAGCCAGAAGGAAAAACATAAATACAGTATACTAACGCACATATATGGAATTTAGAAAGATGGTAACAATAACCCGGCGTACGAGACAGCAAAAGAGACACTGATGTATAGAACAGTCTTATGGACTCTGTGGGAGAGGGAGAGGGTGGGAAGATTTGGGAGAATGGCAATGAAACATGTAAAATATCATGTAGGAAACGAGTTGCCAGTCCAGGTTCGATGCATGATGCTGGATGCTTGGGGCTGGTGCACTGGGACGGCCCAGAGGGATGGTATGGGGAGGGAGGAGGGAGGAGGGTTCGGGATGGGGAACACATGTATACCTGTGGCGGATTCATTTTGATATTTGGCAAAACTAATACAATTATGTAAAGTTTAAAAATAAAATAAAATTGGAAGAAAAAAAAATTAAAAAAAAAACAAAATTTTTAAAAATATATAAAAAAATAAATAAATAAAGCCAAAAAAAAGAAAATAGGATGCAAATTGACAGAAAGGATGCTAAACATATAAGATTTTTTTAATTATTAAAAAATAACAGCAGAAAATGGGTGCCAGGCTACAAAGTATTCTGAGTTAATTCTTTAAACTTCCTAAAAGAAAGAAAACTAAATTACATATTACACAAAATTTTGGAAGTAGAGAATCAAATAAAAAATTAATTTATTTTTCAGTTTCTATTTGCTTATTAGGAAACCCTCCCTGTCAAAAAGAAAGAAAATTTATCCCAGCCAAGAGCCATCATTACAGTTAAAACATGTAGGAATTCCCTGTATCACTAGTATTAGTAACAGTTACTTTTGCCAGTGCAATATGATAAGCCATATAAAACAGACAAAATTGCTGGAAAAGATGGTAATATATACATAAAAATTTCTACCTGAAATAGAAGGGTCACACCTAAATCTGAGTTAAATAACACCATCCTAAATAGAGAAATGTTGACAGCATCCTCTCCAAAATAGGGGGAAAAAAATAGTGCTCAATATCACCACATCTAGTCAATATTATTTTCAGATATTAGTCAATAAAATAAGAAAGGAAAGTACAAATGGCATTAAGATTAGAAATGAGCAAATAAAATCAATTCACAGTTGATAAGGTCTATATGAAAGTGAAAGTGTTAGTCGCTCAATCATGTCCAACTCTTTGTGACCCCATGGACTGTAGCCCACTAGGCTCCTCTGTCCCTGGAATTCTCCCATCAAGAATACTGGAGTAGGTAGCCATTCCACCCTCCAGGGGATCTTCCCGACCCAGGGATCAAACCCCGTCTCCTTCATTGCTGGTCTGAGCCACCAGGGAAGCCAGGGTCTATATAGAGAATGCTAAAATACCAAAAAGTCATTATGAATAGTGAGTTTAGACAGGTCTGAATATTCAGAGTCAAGAGCATTTCTATCCACTACCAAAATCAACGAGAAAATCTTTTTTTAAAAAATACACTATTTATAACAGAAACAAAAATTATAAAATATCATCATAAATCTAACAAATATGTGGGAAAGACAATATGCAGATTTCAAAACTTCAACGTAGTTGATTAAAGAAGCTGTAAATAAATTGAGAAGTTGCACATATTCATGAAAAGGAAGCATTTCCTTAAGATATCAAGCCTCATTAAATTGATCTATATATTTAATGCATATTCAGGCAAATTTTCCACAAACTTCTTCAGGGAATTTGACAAGTTTCTTCATCAGTTTATAGAGAAACAAACAATTGTTTGGATAAAGGTGGTTGTCCACCACCAATATACATCTGAGGAAGGAGAAAGGATGAAGGGGTTTTCTCTGCCAGTTTATAAACTGCATTATTAAAAAAACAGGGGATCTTCCTGACCCAGGGATCGAACCTGCATCTCTTATGTCTCTTGCACTGGCAAGTGGGTTCTTTCCCATTAATGCCACCTGGGAAGCCCCATAGAGCTATACAATAGCTATATAACATATTACAGAACTGTAGTAATTAAGGTGCTAGACAATATGGTATTGCTCCAAAGATAGACAAAATGACCAGAAGTTCAATACATATCTGGAACTTTGATGTATAGCAAATACACATTGAATCATTGAGAAAAGAAGTTATTACTTAAAAAAAAAAGCATACGGGAAGATGGTTGCTGTGTGTGTGTGTGTGTGTGTATTTAGTTGTTATTATTCAGTCTCCAAGTCATGTCTGACTTTTTGCAACTCCATGGACTGCAGCATGCCAGGCTTTCCATCCTTCACTACCTCCATGAGTTCATATATATATATATATATATATATATATATATATATATGAAATTAGTAAATATAAAGAATCTTATAAGTCATTAACAAGGCAAGCCCAGTACAAAAATTAGCTTAAAAAAAAAAGAGAGAGAGAGAGAGAGACATTCACCAAAGAGGAAATATACAGACCCAATAAACGTGTGATGAAATGTTCAACAGGTTAACGTCAGAATTATTAATCACGTAAGTGTAATCAAGAACAAAATGAAATGCTTTTCACTATTATTTGTACTGTAAAAATTAAGAATGCTTGATAATACCCAAGAGTTGGAGAGGGTGTGATTCAGTGTAATCTTATAGCTTGCTCCCAGAAGCATAAACTGCTACAATCCATTTGGGAAATAATTTGGCATTATCTTGTAAAGTTGAATATCTGCACACCCAGAATTTTCACACTTAGGAAACAGAACAGAAACTTTTGCACATATATACCATAAGACATGTATAGACATTCTTACTTCATCACTTTAGCCATCTGGAAACAACCCGAGGATTCACCCACAAGCAAACAGATAAAAACACTGAGGTGCAGTTACACAAAGGAGTTGTCGTGAGACTAAGTCACATGAAGGAAAATATAATGAAACAGCCACACATAATATTATGAATGACTTATGCTGCAATTTAAATGAAAATGACAAAAGACTACCAACAGAAAGATATTCTCCCTATATAAAATTTGAAACAAGAAAATCCAACAGCATCTTCATTGAGCTCTCTGTGCATTCATGTGCACTTGCTACCGTGCTCTCCGTGAAGGGCTGTGTGTCTTGGGCAGTGTCTCTCACTTCTTCTGATAAGCAGAGATCACTCTCATGTATCCTCAGATGTCACCAGCCTTCTGTGAACTACCCGGGTAGCTGATGAAGACATGGGAGAAAAGTTGGAGGATCAGTTCAGCTCAGTCATTCAATCGTATACAACTGTTTGCGACCCCATGGGCAGCACACCAGGCCTCCCTGTCCATCACCAACTCCCAGAGTTTACTCAAACCCACGTCCACCAAGTTAGTGATGCCATCCAAACATCTTATTTTCTGTCGTCCCCTTCTCCTCCTGCTTCAATCTTTCCCAGCAGCAGGGTCTTTTCAAATGAGTCAGTTCTTCGCATCAGGTGGCCAAAGTACTAGAGTTTCAGCTTCAGCATCAGCTGGAGGATGGAGGCGGGCTTTCTGGGAGGTTGAGACACTGGAATTCTATTCTGTCCTGCCAGCCCACACAGAGTCATTAAAAGCCCATTAAAAGTTAGCCTGGTTTATCCTCACCTTGACCTGCTTGCTCTTAAAGTTGCCTAAGGGATGACAGTGGCTATGAATCTATTGTAATCTATGAAGAGATACTTGCTTTTGAGAATTAATTTCATTTAGGTTTCTTTGTGTTCCCGGACCTCTGATGGTTTCTAAACAAACTATGATTTTATAGCCTATCCAGTTTGTTGTGTGTGTTGGGGTGAGAGCAACAGCCTCTTTCAATTTTTGCATGCTGATATTATATTGAAAGCTACAAATCATTTAAAGTGATCAGCTCCTATCGAATGTGTCACCATCATTCATCTAACTTTGTCATTCATCTTTTACTTTTTTTTCAAAATATATTGACATTAATTTACAAATCTTTAGAAACATTCCTTATTGGTTTTATGTTATGCTTGGAAAGACCTTCTTTAGTTCTGGATTACTTACAAAAAATATCTTCTCATGTTTTCTAATAGTACTTTAATGCATTTATTTTTAGCTTAAAATCTCTGGTCCATCTGGAGTTTATTTTGGTGTTGGAAATAAAGTAGGAATACAATTTTATTTTTTTTCCAGATGGCTACTAAGTTGTCCTAACTCAATTTAAGGACAAAGATACGAACAGAGTTTTTACATATAAATAATTTTTAAAAATACTAAAAAGATGTTAAACTACAGTTACCATTTTTTAAGTTATTTATAAAGAATAAATATACCTGAATATTATTTGACACTCTCTACCTAAATTAAGTGTATACATACCCTTTGATCCAACAATATTATTTCTAGGAGATTAGCTTTTGATTTTTTTTTTCATGTATTCGTAAATACATGCATATGTGGAAGTTCATTGTTACTTTATAAATGGAAAAAAAATAAGTAAAATCAACTAAGAGTTCTTTAAGACAAATTGGTTTAAAAAATATGTACATGTAAATAAAGGACTATGCAGATTATACATTTTTATTAGGATGTGCTATGTAAGACATATTCGTAAGTTTAAAAAGCAAAATGTTTTTATGTATGTACCAATACGACTATTTTGCTAAAAAGAAACACACAACCTATGTATGCACACAAGTGTGTATACATAAACTATCTAAATGACTACCCAAGTACCTGGTAACAGTAGTAGCTTTTTCAGAATGAAGCTCAGGAAGAGTGTTAGAAGAAAGAATTTATGTCCAGTTATTTTGAAATAATGAGAATACTTCTGAACATGATTTCAAGAATCTTGCTGGGGGCATACAAAATCAAGGCAAAGGATAGCAAATTCACCCTGTGAATAAAAAGGCCATTTGTAGAATTCCTGTGAAAACCACAAGTCTTGCTGGTTATTTTTTAAACAAAAGGAGCTCCTGGTTTGTACTTTCAAATCAGGAGCAGTACAGGCTTTAAGTTTAACCTGCAAGTGAAATGTACTATAACACAAAGTTGCTCAACGCAAAAAGAAAAAGTGCCTTTCCAACATTTCTCTCCACCTTCCCCACCATTACTAACAAAACACCCATGCACATTCATTTTCTTAGCTAGTGGTTTCCAAACCAGGTTTGTTGGCGACTCAGATATTTCACACATAGGTTTCAGACGCTGCCTTGAGAAGTGGAACACAAAAGAAGCTATGGGGGCATTCTTCCTGCCCTCTTCTGCTCAACTAGAACAGCTTCACAGTTGCTTTATTCACTCCGTTATAGATGAGGGGAAGCGAAGATTCTGGATAATTTTTGAGAAACACATCTTCAGTCAATTAAAAAAGAAATAAAAGCCTAATCTTCTCTGTTCTGCCATTTCAATCAATAGGATGCAATTAACCATAACACAGCCTTGTAAACTTTTACAAACCTAGAAATTTAGGACTGGGAAAGACCTTACAGATAATACAGCTATCCACTTATCTGACGCAGTAGGACAGTGATGTCACAGAGATAAAGGTGCATGTTCAAGGTCACACTTGGCATCATTGCTGACAGGTCCAAGATTCAGAAACCAGCCTTCAATTTCTCAGGGTTTCTTTCTGCATTCCTCATTGGTAAATGATTATCCAGCCTCTCCATGCTGACATTTGACAAAGAATTTGGATCAACATCTTGCTCCTGTGACTATAAGTTACTCATGTGACCAAACTCTTCAGTTCCTCTCTTTAGTGAATTTTCCTTTGAGTTCAACTTTTTGAAGATTTCTACCCATCAAATTCTGCCCAGGAAAGACAACTGCTCCCACTGGTTGTCACCTTTGACAGCTATGTATAAACCCAAACCCAACCAAAGACAAAGCAACTCATCCAAAAGGGAAAAAATGCATCTTTAGAATAGGTCTGAAGGTAAAAGCCTTGCGATCATTGTATCTTTATCTATGCGTTTGCATTATCATTTCATAAGGCAAAACAGAAGGTGGCAAAAGCCTACTGCCATCCCTTAGTTTTTGATGGAACATATTCATCAAAAAAGCATCCAGTCCCCTGAGCTTGCAACCATATGCTACAGGAAAATGTCACCAGTTAAAGATGTATTCATTTGCTGTTTTGAAAACTCTGTTTGATATTCATGCATTCCAAGTGTTTTGACCTAGATTTCTATAGAGGCATTAGATCCAGTCTTGTGCAGGCAGCTAGACAGCTGTTGCTTATGTAGTCAAAGGAAGAATCTAAAGTTAAAAAAAAGAGAGAGAATGAAAAAATGAAAACATTTATTAATGGGTGCCAACATTTTGCACAGCCAATATGTTTAATACTAGATTAACTAATATAAGCATATGGGGATGCATTTGTTGCAAAGCTTTAAAGAAAAGAACAAAGAAAAAAGTTGGAAGTAGCTAAAGTTCAAGGGGAATGGAATTTGCACTTTCTTCTGTAAATGAAAGCTTGGTGAAATGGCAACATACTTTAATTATAAGCAAGTGGCTAATGTCATAGCATTTAAGATATTTTCAGAGGAGATATATGATGCTCCATACTCTGCTCACATCTTAGATAAACCTCAAGTCTATATATAACAGCAGATCCTGGAAATCTTTTTTTGATATCAATTTTGTTGTTAGCCAAAGTTGTCTATTTTTTTATGTTTATCAGGTCTTGTTAATTCAACCATAAATTAATATTGAATAATTTAGTCCTAATGATAATAAAAAATATGACTACTAATTTCTCCTCTGCTCTATGTCCTCCCAGCAAGGAGAAGAAGCTATGCTGCCCATGTAACAACTCCCACATCACCATCTATTACAGATTATACCAAACCAGTCATGAGCATCTCCTCCCCATCTCAGAAAGATGACAGTAGTCAGTTGAGTTATAATTGCAGAATCATTTAGCTACACACTCCCAGACTCTCTTCCTTTACTTCTTGGGCCAAGGTGTTGTCAAATATGTATTTATGTAGCAAATAGAAGTGTGAATCCTTCAAGTGTCCGCCCACAAATAGTTATTGATCCTCTGTGAAGAGCAGACACTGTATTAGATTCTGAGAACACAGAGATGAAAGGCAAAGTCCTTATCTTCTGGTGGGCAAGGGAATTACAGATAATACTCCACAGAGACACAAAATGATTTGGTGCAATCAGGTCACCAAAACAGATTAATTTGGTGGAAGTTTGACTTTGTTGGAAGCAAAGGGAAAGATGATAGAAAGTTCATGTGCCATGTTGAGTTGCTCCATCCAAGTGCCTGGGATCTGACAGAGCACAGCCTTTAGGTGGACCATAAACTATGTATTTTTAATCACTGTTTGTTGCTGCCTTCTTCCCAATTCCACTATGAGAAATTGACTGAAATGCTCTCTTTCACACCCAGATATTCATTCATTCAAAAAACACTTATCTGAGTGTGTACTTTGTCAAACTACATGGACACCCTGAATCCTTGCCCTTAAGATGTTCAAAAGGGAAGGTAAATAATACACTTCTAATTACATATACAAAATAACAAACATTGCTTAACACAAAAGTAATAAACACATAAAGATATAATATTGAGATTTATACAATGTCACAGAGTTTCAGACTTGAGGATGATTATTCATGACCAAAGTTGTAGATTATGAAATAAGTCATAAAAGATGTATATAACTTGGCTATTAGGAACCTTGGGAAATGGCATTTCAGGCAAGAATAATAGAATGTTCTTAGACAGAGAGGCTTGAATGAGTGAGGTATATTCAAAGAAGAGATTGATGACAGGTCAGTCTGAAAGGAAGAGAAAATATTATAGTCACCCTGTAACTATTGAGAAGAGGAAAGTGAAGAAGGAAGAGGAAGAGGAGATGGAAGAGAGAGATGGGGAGGAGGGCAGAGAGGGAGGGGGTGGGGAAGAAAGAAAATGCACAGTGTCATGACTAAGAAGTTTCATGCTGCATCAGCCAGCCCTACTGTTACCTGACTCAGGCTGTGTGGGCTGCCTCTGATGGAACCAGGAAGCACTTCAGCTTCACCAGGTCCCATGGTGATCTGTAGAGGGAGTTCTCCTCTCTACAGATCAAATAGAAGTCAAACAGACAGATGGGCTCTTGCCTGACATAAGGGAGAAGAACATTAGGTGCTGATGCAAAAACAAGAGTATTCTCAAGGGGTATGGTTTCCTTTGAACTTCAACAAGAAATGGAGCGTGTCTACTCTTCCTTTGTCGTGACTTGATACTCAGCTGTAAGGCAAAATAAAACTGAGATGGACCCATAGACCAGAAATTATTCACAAAATTGATTTATAGTGAGCCCTTAGTGCCTCAGCTGGTAAGGAATCTGCCTACAATGTGGAGACCTGGGTTCAATTCCTGGGTTGGGAAGATCCCCTGGAGAAGGCAAAAGCTACCCACTCCAGTATTCTGGCCTGGAGAGTTGCATGGACTGCATAGTCTATAGTGTCGCAAAGAGTTGGACACGACCGAGTGACTTTCACTTCACTTTTCACTAGTAGATGAAAAGCTGGAATAAACAAAGTTCAAGGTTTTAGAATTGGTAGCTGTTGATTCCTCTGCCAAAGTGTATTTGAAACCACCAAATCACTACAGCAATAAACTTCCTTTAGTTGTGTTAGGTAGTTAGAATAGAAAAAAGGAGTCCAGAAAGGTGGTGGCTAAAAGACAAAGAAGGGGAAAGCCCTTGAAATTAGAACAAAGGAATGTCCAAGGACTGGGAGAGAACCTCAGGTAAAACAAACAGCTCTTCTGGCTAGCCCAATTTGCATAGGGTAGGCTCAGGGGAAGGAGAAAAAATATATAAAAAGAGGAGCCAAAATTGAGCAGGGGGATTCTCTTCTCCTCGTGTTTTTTGGGTCGGCCCGCCTTCAGTCCTCAAGGATGTATTTTCCTTTGCTTGCCAAATAAAACTGAACAGTAACATGGAGCTGTAACACTGGTCCATCCGTTGCTTCAAATTTTTACTGCATCAAGACAGAACTGAGGAAATTACAAACTCCCCTGACAGTTGGAATGAGGGCATTTATTTAATATAAAATATATATACATATGTAATAAAATTGAATGTAAAAGTTATGTGAATGCATTAAAATCAGACATTCAGTTCAGTTCAGTTCAGTCACTCAGTCGTGTCTGACTCTTTGCGACCCCATGAATCGCAGCACGCCAGGCCTCCCTGTCCATCACCAACTCCCAGAGTTCACTCAGACTCACGTCCATCAAGTCAGTAATGCCATGCAGCCATCTCATCCTCTATCGTCCCCTTCTCCTCCTGCCCCCAACCCCTCCCAGCATCAGAGTCTTTTCCAATGAGTCACGCTTCGCATGAGGTGGCCAAAGTACTGGAGTTTCAGCTTTAGCATCATTCCTTCCAAAGAAATCCCAGGGCTGATCTCCTTTAGAATGGACTGGTTGGATCTCCTTGCAGTCCAAGGGACTCTCAGGAGTATTCTCCAACACCACAGTTCAAAAGCATCAATTCTTCAGCACTCAGCTTTCTTCACAGTCCAACTCTCACATCCATACATGACCACTGGAAAAACCATAGCCTTGACTAGACGGACCTTTGCTGGCAAAGTAATGTCTCTGCTTTTGAATATGCTATCTAGGTTGGTCATAACTTTTCTTCCAAAGAGTAAGCGTCTTTTAATTTCATGACTGCAATCACCATCTGCAGTGATTTTGGAGCCCCCCAAAATAAAGTATGACACTGTTTCCACTATTCCCCCATCTATTTCCCATGAAGTGAGGGGACCAGATGCCATGATCTTCGTTTTCTGAATGTTGAGCTTTAAGCCAACTTTTTCACTCTCCACTTTCACTTTCATCAAGAGGCTTTTTAGTTTCTTTTCACTTTATGCCATAAGGGTGGTGTCATCTGCATATCTGAGGTTATTGATATTTCTCCCAGCAATCTTGATTCCAGCTTGTGCTTCTTTCAGCCCAGCGTTTCTCATGATGTACTCTGCATATAAGTTAAATAAGCAGGGTGACAATATATAGCCTTGACTTACTCCTTTCCTGATTTGGAACCAGTCTGTTGTTCCATGTCCAGTTCTAACTGTTGCTTCCTGACCTGCATATAGGTTTCTCAAGAGGCAGGTCAGGTGCTCTGGTATTTCCATCTCTTTCAGAATTTTCCACAGTTTATTGTGATCCACACAGTCAAAGGCTTTGGCATAGTCAATAAAGCAGAAATAGATGTTTTTCTCAAACTCTCTTGCTTTTTCGATAATCCAGCAGATGTTGGCAATTTGGTCTCTGGTTCCTCTGCCTTTTCTAAAACCAGCTTGAACAACTGGAATTCATGGTACATGTATTGCTGAAGCCTGGCTTGGACAATTTGGAGAATTACTTTACTAGCGTGTTAGATGAGTGCAATTGTGCGGTAGTTTGAGCATTCTTTGGCATTGCCTTTCTTTGGGACTGGAATGAAAACTGACCTTTTCCAGTCCTGTGGCCACTGCTGAGTTTTCCAAATTTGCTGGCATATTGAGTGCAGCACTTTCACAGCATCATCTCTCAGGATTTGAAATTGCTCCACTGGAATTCCATCACCTCCACTAACTTTGTTTGTAGTGATGCTTTCTAAGGCCCACTTGACTTCACATTTCAGGATGTCTGGCTCTAGGTCAGTGATCACACCGTCGTGATTATCTGGGTCGTGACGATCTTTTTTGTACAGTTCTTCTGTGTATTCTTGCCATCTCTTCTTAATATCTTCTGCTTCTGTTAGGTCCATACCATTTCTGTCCTTTATTGAGCCCATCTTTGCATGAAATGTTCCCTTGGTATCTCCAATTTTCTTGAAGAGATCTCTAGTCTTTCCCATTCTGTTGTTTTCCTCTATTTCTTTGCATTGATCACTGAGGAAGGCTTTCTTATCTTTTCTTGCTATTCTTTGGAACTCTGCATTCAGATGCTTATATCTTTCCTTTTCTCCTTTGCTTTTTGCTTTTCTTCTTTTCACAGCTATTTGTAAGGCCTCCCCAGACAGCCATTTTGTTTTTTTGCATTTCTTTTCCATGGGAATGGTCTTGATCCCTGTCTCCTGTACAATGTCATGAACCTCTGTCCTTAGTTCATCAGGCACTCTATCAGATCTAGTCCCTTAAATCTATTTCTCACTTCCACTGTATAATCATAAGGGATTTGATTTAGGTCATACCTGAATGGTATAGTGGTTTTCCCTACTTTCTTCAATTTCAGTCTGAATTTGGCAATAAGGAGTTCATGATCTGAGCCGCAGTCAGCTCCTGGTCTTGTTTTTGTTGACTGTATAGAGCTTCTCCATCTTTGACTACAAAGAATATAATCAGTCTGATTTTGGTGTTGACCATCTGGTGATGTCCATGTGTAGAGTCTTCTCTTGTGTTGTTGGAAGAGGGTATTTGCTATGACCAGTGCATTTTCTTGGCAAAACTCTATTAGTCTTTGCCCTGCTTTATTCCATATTCCAAGGCCAAATTTGCCTGTTACTCCAGGTGTTTCTTGACTTCCTACTTTTGCATTCCAGTCCCCTATAATGAAAAGGACATCTTTTTTGGGTGTTAGTTCTAAAAGGTCTTGGAGGTCTTCATAGAACCATTCAACTTCAGCTTCTTTAGCCTTACTGGTTGGGGCATAGCCTTGGATTACTGTGATATTGAATGGTTTGCCTTGGAAGTGAACAGAGATCACTCTGTCGTTTCTGAGATTGCATCTAAGTACTGCATTTTGAACTCTTTTGTTGACCATAATGGCCACTCCATTTCTTCTAAGGGATTCCTGTCCACAGTAGTAGATACAATGGTCATCTGAGTTAAATTCACCTATTCGAGTCCATTTTAGTTCGCTGATTCCTAGAATGTCGACGTTCATTCTTGCCATCTCTTGTTTGACCACTTCCAATTTGCCTTGATTCATGGACCTGACATTCCAGGTTCCTATGCAATATTTCTCTTTACAGCATTGGACCTTGCTTCTATCACCAGTCACATCCACAACTGGGTATTGTTTTTGCTTTGGCTCCATCCCTTCATTCTTTCTGGAGTTATTTCTCCACTGATCTCCAGTAGCATATCGGGCATCTACCAACCTGGGGAGTTCGTCTTTCAGTATCCTATCTTTTTGCCTTTTCATACTGTTCATGGGGTTCTCAAGGCAAGAATACTGAAGTGGTTTGCCATTCCCTTCCCCAGTGGACCACATTCTGTCAGACCTCTCCACCATGACCCACCCATCTTGGGTGGCCCCACATGGCATGGCTTAGTTTCATTGAGTTAGACAAGGCTGTGGTCCTAGTGCGATTAGATTGACTAGTTTTCCGTGAATATGAAAACTCACAGCCACCGCACCTCCAAGGAGCAGTGGCTGAGAGGGTGCAGGAGGGCCTAGAGGACCTATTCCACGTTCAAGGTCAGAAGGGGTGGCAGTGAGGAGATAACCCTCATCCAAGGTAAGAAGCAGCAGCTGCGCTTTGCTGGAGCAGCCGTGAAGAGATACCCCACGTCCAAGGTAAGAGAAACCCAAGTAAGATGGTAGGTGTTGCAAGAGGGCATCAGAGGCTAGACACACTGAAACCATACTCACAGAAAATCAAACGTAAGACTTGAAATAATTTTTGTTCTTTTGGAGGCTACAACACATGCCTACCCATACCTTCCCTGCCTTCTTGACTCCTAAAGATTCCTCTGCTATTAGAAGCATTTTAGTAGAAAAGATTGAGACTGTCTGCTGAAGAACATTTGCTTTCTGCAAGGAGTGAGTGCATAAAGGAGCTGGCAGGAGCAATGACATAAGAGCTGGCTTCTCCATCTGATTTTAAATACTTCTGGAGCTGGTGGATTCGTTAACGCTTTCTTAGAGGAGATCTACTAACTTTATTATTGTCAGTAAAGAATTAACCCTTGATCAGAAAATGAAAGGTTCCTGACCTCTAAGTCACAATTTTTCAAGGATGTAGTTAATAAAAATTCTCAATCCTTCTGCAATAAATAATGAATAAATCCCTCAACTACTACTGATACTCTAAATTAAGGAGATTTTCTTCTCTTGTACAAGTGACACCATCAATTTTATTTAAGTCACTCCACCAATCACAATTAGAACAAAATAATTACAGCATGTCAATTATGTGTGATATTATTTTCAGTTCAATAAGCACTGAATGACTTGCCATCTGCCCTGTTGATCTGATAACAGTGCCCTGTGATGTGTGTATGTGTATGTGTGTGTGTGTCTATGTGTACACATTACATACACACAAACAGCATAAACATTTTTCAAAATGAGAAAGAACATGTGTGTGCAATTCTCATTTGAGTAATTATTAATGAGCACATTCCTTGGTTGTTTTTCCCTTTCTCACGAAATTATTAGAGTTTTTTGATGTGACATACAGAGTTGTGTCCTTTGCTTTTGGGTGTCACAGTCTTGGTACATGAGGCCTTGAAGAAGCAATATTCAACCATTTTCATGTTACTATAGGTTTCATAATGCAGGAGACCCAGGTTCAATCCCTGGATCAGAAAGATCCCCTGGAGGGGGACATGGCAACCCACACCAGTTTTCTTCCCTGGAGAATTCCATGGACAGAGGAGCCAGCGGTCCACAGTCCATGGGGGTTACAAAGAGTCGGGCATGATTGAGCAACTAACACTTTCACAAATAAACACATTTCACAAAACATTTTAATTCCATAGTTTTATGTTTGTCTCAGCGCCCATTAGGGATATTCTCAGAGGAGACTAGTTTCTGCTCTGGCAACAACCCCTTAGACACCCATACGGAGTCTACCAAACAGTCACGAAGCTAAAACACCACACACGGTAAGCACAGAACGGAGAGGATGAGTTGTCAATGTGCATTTGCTCCTGGCCATTGCATATGTACACATGGGAGGCGACTTAAAGTAATTAGGGTTGCTGATCCAACAGTTTCCCTATGAGCTGCCACATTAGGTTAAGAAGTGAGGATTACTTAAGACCAAATGTTTCTCTTTCAATTCTAGAGGATTCATTTACCTTTTTCCCCTTTTCAAACTTGGCAAAGGAAGATACCTACATATAAAAACATAAAGAAACTAAAGAATTTTAACCAATGTATCTTAGTCATCATATAGGTAACAACCTCTACATACTCTGTTTGGGACTTTTGAAAAATGGAAGTGGTTTGGTGTTGTTTGAGTTCTAACTTGAAGTTAGATTTCCCACAGATCTTTTTGACTATGACTATCCCACCCCCAGTGGCCCAGACTACTGTATCGAAGGAGCTATGGGACTGTGCACGTTTTTGTTTTTTGTTTCTTTTTTCATTAGTATCATCCCTATTTTGAGCCATAAAGCTGCATGTTCTAATGTGCACCAATTTAAAACCCATTTAAAACTACAGGCAGCTAGCTGTATTACAGCCAGTTTAAACAGATGGATTTAGGAGAATCAGAGTCAAATATATTTCTTTTAGAATTTGGCTGCTGTAAGTCACTCACTTTACTGTTACAAAGAGAGCTGAATTACTGAGGCTGTCAGATGTTTACTCTTTTGCAAAGCCCTGTAGTAGGGTTCCCTTACTTCAGTCGTAAGTAAAATTACTGAACAGATGAGTCTACTGGGAGAGTTAAAGCATTTCCCAGGATATATCCATTTCTCTTGAGTATCTGGTATAGAAATGAGTGTGTGTATATGCCCAGCAGGAGGTTGGTGTGACCCCAGAAACATTGCAGTAGAAGAACAAATGGATCAACAGGAATATGGGGATCAAGAGACAGAAATATGCAGGGTTCCAGAAACTGATAGTGGACAGAGTTAAATCCAATTGGACAGGACGTGGGTGACAGGGACCATAAGTAAACAGGGCAGCACGTGGACCACTGGGAGCTGCAAATTCAAGACAAGGCTCTAGGAAGTGGTGAAGGTTTTACAATAAGGCATTGGATAAAGGCAGAAAAGAAGGCAAAGCCTTTACTAGAACTGGGAAAAAGGGTGAACAAGACTGAGAAAGGAGTTGTATCAGAAAAGGACAACTTGGTCAAATGGAAAGTCAAATAGACCTCATGTCAATCAGGACTGATGCTAACTGAAGTCTGTGCCAGGAAATCTTTAAAATATGGCAAATACCTATTCACATTGTACTGAAGTTTTTATATTTGGAATTATCTGCTATAACTATTTAGATATGATATTACATCTTACAAGAGTATTAAATTCCAAAATATGCATAGAGGTTTACAGCAGAAAACCATCTGCTATAAAAACCATGGTTGAGGATCCTTTAAATTGCCCATATACAATCTAAGAGAAGTTTTTATGCACATTAAGCTTGAGAACATTAGTTAGGCCACGCGTGTGTGTTAAGTTGCTTGTTGTGTCTGACTCTTTGCGACCCTATGGACTGTAGCCCACCAGTCTCTGCTGTCCATGGCATTCTCCAGACAAGAACACTGGAGTGGATTGCCATGCCCTCCTCCAGGGGATCTTCCCAACCCAGGGATCAAACCTGCATCCATCACATCTCCTGCATTGGCAGGTAGGTTCTTTACCATGTGCGCCACCTGGGAAGCCCAGTAATTAGGCTATAGATAGGAATAAAAGGAAAGTCTCTCTCTATGTACAAATATTAGGATATTCAAACCACTCTCCCTTAAGATAATTGGCAAATATCTCTCGGCAATTAAGCAATGCAAGAAGAGTTCTAAACCTGCTTACAAGGTTATCTTATTAATATGTTGCTAGTAAGCTTCTAGAGCTTGAACACACATAAATAGATTTGTGGTTTTTTATGAGTAACTCAGCTGGTAAAGAATCTGCCTGCAATGCAGGAGACCTGGGTTTGATCCCTGGGTTGGGAAGATCCCCTGGAGGAGGCCACGGCAACCCACTCCAGTATTCTTGCCTTGAGAGTCCCCATGGACAGAAGACCCTGGCAGGCTACAGTCCATGGGGTCACAAAGTGTCAGACAAGACCGCATGACTAAGGACAGCACACAGCACATGAGTCAAGTAAGATAATATAGTTGTGTCTCACAGTGAATCAAGAGACTGAAATCTATGGGAAACCTAAAAACTAGCAATGTAATGTAAGTTCTTTCAGCTTCCATTATCCCTTTTAAAAATAATATGGAACAAAATAGTCCCAATGCCTTGGGCAGATATATTAATTACATTCATTCATTTAATCCTACCTATAGGCCTTAAAGTTGAACATTATTATGCCTATTTTACAGACAAGAACATTGAGACAGAAATACTGACTTTGAAGTCCCTACGAAATAATATGTAATAAATTTTAAAAATAATGATTTATTAAAAAAAATTATTTGCCCCTACAGATATTTTCATTTCATTTGAAGATGTCATTCGATGTCAATACATACATTTCACGACAACCTCACAAAAACTCCAAAGAACTCCCCCATCAGGTTTACATTAAAAAAGTCAAACTTCCCAAGGAACATTATATCCTTTCTGGAAATTTTTTCTGTCTCTTTAGACCCAAATTTTCAGAGAGTGAGTAAATGAAAGTCAGTCAGTTGTGTCCAACTCTTTTTGACTCCATGAACTTTACAGTCCATTGAATTCTCTGGTCCAGAATAATGGAGTTGGTAGCCTTTCCCTTCTCCAGGGAATCTTTCCAACCCAGGGATCAAACCCAGGTTTCCCACATTACAGGCAGATTCTTTACCAGCTGAGCCACAAGGGAAGTCAAGTATTATTGGAGATCTAAGAGATGAAACAGACTAAACATTCATCTCTCTTACTCTCTCTCTCAAATAATAATGATGATTTTAAAATAAAATGAAATAAAATTTCTTTTTTGAGGACATGATTTATAAACCCTCTTAATTTCATCTGGCTAATTAACAGAAATGAGAATGAAATTCATTTTCAACTGCTCTTTTAATGCCTTTTCCCACTATGCCAAATGACTTCCAGAAAAAATCTATATGAAAAACAAATTCAGTGACAAAAAAATAATCAATAAAGTGGTCAGTAAAATTCTTTCCTTCCTTGCAAAAAATGAACAGGGGATCAGAAAATACTTCGTGATTCGATTTGAATATTGGTTGATGAGACTCAACTTTCTGATTTCTATTCAGTTCACTTGGTTTTTTGTTTGCTTGCTTATTGGGCTTAGAGGATTTACTTTTCTCCTAAGTCCTTTCCAAATGGAGAACTCTTATTTTCAAGAATATATATGTCCAAATTGTGCCACTGTCCTCTAATTTCATTAATCCAGCAAAACAAGGGATTAACCAACCTAGACCTGGAATCCCAGCCTTCTCTTCTCTTAGCTCTCTGCCAAGGCAAAGGTAGGTTTATAAATTCAGCCACTGTGATGGACCAGATGCCATGTTCCATGCAGGGCAGCAGGGGATGGGTATTTGCATGGGTGGTAAAGGAAGGTTTCTCTGAGAAGAGATCCTGTGAGCAAGGATCTGAAGGAAGGAGAGCACAGCCTCTCTGCTTTGCAGGTCCACACAGTTCACTGATGAGCAGGCTAAGGTTCAAAGAGATCAAGCAAATTGCTCAAGATCTCAAGATCATAGAGTGGAAAAGGTGAGAGTCAAGTCTGCCTAACTTCAAAGCCAGTCACCTTGTCACCATATAAAAAATGCAAGTGTGAAATGATTCCCAGAGAAACAGACATGTTGAGAAGATGTTTACACTTGTATGCAACTTGAGATGCTTGGAAAGGTTATTTTTGTTATCTTTGTCTCTTCTATCCTAATGCACGGACATGCTTTTAGCTCAGAGAAATTTGTCTCCTATCATCCAAATACAAGAGGGACTATGCAGAGAGACCCAAATCATCAACAACCAAAAGAAAACTGGAAAAGTTGCTCTTCCCTAGAAAATTGGCTCTGGTTTTTCTAATATACACAAAAACAGAAGGATAAAAAAGGAAGAATTTAGACAAATATTTATACATATGGTGAGTGAGGACACCTGGCAGAGCAGGTGAATCAGCTACAGAACGATACGCTGCCTGCAGATTCAACTACAAGGGAAAGTGACACACTTTACAGTTAAATTTAATGCAAACCTGTCCTCCAAATTAGCCTCCAAACTCTGTAGAAATGAAGGATTCCTTTGTTTTCTTTCACATGCACAAGCAGATTTTTAAAAATCAGCTGTTTGTGTGGATTGACCCTCCATTCTACAGAAATTAATTTATGAGGACAGAATTTAAAATTTCTGCATCTTACTCAGATTTGGGATGACATCTATAATCATCGCAGAATAAAACCCAGCCTTCGCAAGTATAGCTCTTGCCATTAGTATAAGCACAAATGCAAACAACTGTAATGATGATTTAATTGAACATAGATGTTGGCTGAATACCAGTGCAAAACACCATGCATTTTAAATCAATCACAATCCATATTAGTTCAGCACTCATAATAGGCTATTTCCTATAACAAATGTAAAAGGACAGACTCTCAGCCTCATGGGAGTTTATAACCTACACAACCACATATCTTACATTTAAACCTTTGATATTTCTTCAGAAGGCAAGGGGGAATTGGACAAAAGTTGTAATTTGGCGTCAATGAGCAATTTATTTTTGCATAATGAGTTCAGTGTTTCTGAGGAATAATTTAATATTCTGTAGTATTATTAATTACATTAATGGTCATTTTCTATAAATATTTACTGAGACATCCACTGTGTTTTTGTTGTTGTTGCTGTTGTTCAGTTAAGTTGTGTCTGACTCTTTGATGCATGAACTACAGCACACCAGGCTTTCTTGTCCTTCACTATCTCCTGGAGTTTGCTCAAACCCATGTCCACTGAGTCGGTGAAATTATCCAACCATCTCAGCTTCTGCTGCCCCCTTTTCCTTTTGCCTTCAATCTTTCCTAGCATCAGGGTATTTTCCAATGAGTTGGCTAAAGTACTGAAGCTGAAGTTTCAGCATCAGTCCTTCCAATGAATATTCAGGACTGATTTCCTTTAGGATTGACAGGTTTGATCTCCTTGCAGTCCAAGGGACTCTCGAGTCTTCTCCTGAACTACAACTTAAAAGCATCTATTCTTCAGCACGCGGCTGTCTTTGTGGACCAACTCTCACATCTGTACATGACTACTGGAAAAACCACAGCTTTGACTGTACTGGCCTTTGTCAGCAAAATGATATCTCTGCTTTTAAGTACACTGCCTAGGTTTGTCATAGCTTTCCTTCCAAGGAGCAAGCATCTTTAAATTTCACGGCTTGAGCAGAACATAACTATTAAACTGATGCTTTATTCATCTTCATCTATACCTTTAAGTAAATTTGTATAGAGTTGTAATGACATGGTTGTGTTTTAACGAACACGGACTTCTAATGCAGGGTGAAGGATTTTTTTCAAGAGGCTGAAAAATGCTCTCCTACACCTTACAGAATGATCTGACTTTTCACAATGCATGTTTCAGAAAGTATCAAATGTGTACAATGTCCAAGCCCTTTAACATGCATGATTAGTTCAGTTCAGTTGCTTAGTCATGTCTGACTCTTTGTGACCCCATGGACTGCAGCACACCAGGCTTCCCTGCCCATCATCAACTCCTGGAGCTTGCTCAAACTCATGTCCACTGAGTTGGTGATGCCATCCAACCATCTTATCCTCTGTCATCCCCTTTTCCTCCTGCCTTCAATCTTTCCCAGCATCAGGGTCTTTTCCAATGAGTCAGTTTTTTTGTATCGGGTAGTCAAAGTATTGGAGCATCAGCTTCAACATCAGTCCTTCCAATGAATATTCAGGATTGATTTCCTTTAAGATTGACTGGTTTGATCTCCTTGCAGCCCAAGGGACTCTCAAGAGTCTTCTCCAGCACCACAGTTCAGAAGCATCAATTCTTAGCACTCAGCTTTCTTTATAGTCCAACTCTCACATCTGTACATGACTACTGGAAAAACCATAGCCTTGACTAGATGAACTTTTGTTGGCAAAGTAATGTCTCCACTTTTTAATATGCTATCTAGGTTGGTCATAGCTTTTCTCCCAAGGAGCAAGCGTGTTTTGATTTCATGGCTGCAGTCACCATCTGCAGTGATTTTGGCACTCAAGAAAGCAAAGTTGGTTATTGTTTCTATTGTTTCCCCATCTATTTGCCATGAAGTGTTTAAGCTTTGCAATACTCTGTGATGTAAATGCTGTTTTTCATTCTAGAACTTTCTATATTATAGGGTAAATAAATTGAAGCTTAGAGACCTAAATAGCTTGCTGATATTTATTATTAATAAGAGGCTGGCCTGCCAACATCCACTGGATCATAGAAAAAGCAAGACAGTTCCAGAAAAACATCTATTTCTGCTTTATTGACTATGCCAAAGCCTTTGACTGTGTGAATCACAATAAACTATGGAAAAGTCTGAAAGAGATGGGAATACCAGACCACCTGATCTGCCTCTTGAGAAATTTGTATGCAGGTCAGGAAGCAACAGTTAGAATTGGACGTGGAACAACAGACTGGTTCCAAATAGGAAAAGGAGTTCGTCAAGGCTGTATATTGTCACCCTGTTTATTTAACTTATATGCAGAGTACATCATGAGAAACGCTGGACTGGAAGAAACACAAACTGGAATCAAGATTGCCGGGAGAAATATCAATAACCTCAGATATGCAGATGACACCACCCTTATGGCAGAAAGTGAAGAGGAACTCAAAAGCCTCTTGATGAAAGTGAAAGTGGAGAGTGAAAAAGTTGGCTTAAAGCTCAACATTCAGAAAACGAAGATCATGGCATCCGGTCCCACCAGTTCATGGGAAATAGATGGGGAAACAGTGGAAACAGTGTCAGACTTTATTTTTCTGGGCTCCAAAATCACTACAGATGGTGACTGCAGCCATGAAATTAAAAGACGCTTACTCCTTGGAAGGAAAGTTATGACCAACCTAGATAGCATGTTCAAAAGCAGAGACATTACTTTGCCAACAAAGGTTCATCTAGTCAAGGCTATGGTTTTTCCTGTGGTCATGTATGGATGTGAGCATTGGACTGTGAAGAAGGCTGAGCGCAGAAGAATTGATGCTTTTGAACTGTGGTGTTGGAGAAGACTCTTGAGAGTCCCTTGGACTGCAGGGAGATCCAACCAGTCCATTCTGAAGATCAGCCCTGGGATTTCTTTGGAAGGAATGATGCTAAAGCTGAAACTCCAGGACTTTGGCCACCTCATGCGAAGAGTTGACTCATTGGAAAAGACTCTGATGTTGGGAGGGATTGGGGGTAGGAGCAGAAGGGGACGACAGAGGATGAGATGGCTGGATGGCATCACTGACTCGATGGACGTGAGTCTGAGTGAACTCCATGAGTTGGTGATGGACAGGGAGGCCTGGCGTGCTGTGGTTCATGGGGTCGCAAAGAGTCGGACATGACTGAGCGACTGATTTGATCTGACACATGAGTGAGGTGCTCTTTCTAAAACATGTTAGCTGTCTCCCTTAGAAAGAGTAGAGTATCTCAGGTAAGGAGAAGAAAAAAACAGAAGAGTGAAAATGATGGATCAAAAATGAGTCACACACTATAGCAAACACTCTGGTTTTTCCTCAGAATTAAGTACAGAATTGTTATATGAAACAGTCATTCCACTACAGGAAATATATCCAAAAGAATTGAAAAGAGATATTCAAACAAATCCTATACAATGATGTTCACAGCAGCACTATGTCTATTTGACTAAATGAAAACAACCAAATTTTGGTATGTCCATACAATGAAATATTGTTCAAACACAAAAAAAATGAAGCACTGACATGTTATAACTTTTAAGACCCTTGGAAGCATTGCGCTAAGTGAAGGACCCAAGAGGCCACCTATTACATCATCAAATTTATAGGAAATATATATTAGTATAATGGGTAAACCCAGAGAAACAGGAAGCAGATTGGTGGTTTTTGAGAGTTGGCCAGAAGAAAGAAGGGGAAATACATGTTTATTTTGTAAGAGGTTTCCTTTTAGGGTGATGAACATGTTTTGAAAATTGATAGAGGTTGTGCTTGCACAGCAGCGTGAATGAACTAAATGGTACTGAATTGTTCACTTTAAAATGATTAATTTTATATTGTGTGATTTTCTGTCAATAAATAAAAGGAGTAGCAAAGGAAAGACAGACAAATAAGTAAAAGGAAGGAAATGATTGATTCAGGATCACTCACAGGTGTTCAAAAATGGCAGAACACAGCAGAAGTTGAGTCTATGTTGGGCTGCCCTTCATTTCCATCCCCTCCTGCAGTGGCTCCATGCTTCAGCGTACAGAACCGTCACAGCCATATCTATCTTGAGCTCTCTTGACTGTTGTGTTTTATAATCAAATGAAATAAATATTATTATTTAAAAGGAGTGCCCAAATGGTAAAAGAAAGTCCTCCCCGATATTCACTCCTCAGCATTTTTTTTACTGCAGTTAACAATTAACTGTAACTTCTTGTTTCACTGAGTGACACAGGATCAGAGGTTTTGCTTCAGGAAACATCGTCATGGTTTAAGACAAATGATACTTCCAAAAATTTTACTATATTGTCTGAACCTGAATGGGGATTGATAAAGAATACCTTTTCCATAAGACATATTTTCTTACCACTAGCGGAAGAGTTGTATTTCAGTGAAAATTTTTTTAAAAAAGAAGAAAAAAAAAACCCCTCTGCCATAACCAGCCATTGACCTGGTTAAATGAACTGTGTGCTACAGGTTAAATTAGATAGACTGACATTTCACTGTGCTGCAGATGACAAACAAACTGAAACTGATGGAGAGGCGATGAAAGTAAATGAGCCCAAGGAGCTTGCAAATAAACCATGCTTCACCTCATCCAAAAATACATGAACTTTCAATATACCATTGCCTTATTGTATATGGATATTTCTGACCTGCTGTATCATAAATAAGGCTTATCATCAGAATGATCACTGTTTTTGATGATCTCCAACCTAAGAGTTTCTCCTTCCGAGAAGTGTATAAAGTCAAGTAAAATATCTTCCATTAATATTAAGTTCAGTTCAGTTGCTCAGTCGTGTCCAGCTCTTTGCAACCCCATGGACGGCAGCATGTCAGGCTTTCCTGTACATCACCAATTCCTGGAGCTTGCTCAAACTCATGCACATTGATTTGGTGATGCCATCCAAACATTTCATCCTCTGTCATCCCCTTCTCCTCCTGCCTTCAATCTTTCCCAGCCTCAGGGTCTTTTCCAATGAGTCAGTTCTTCACATCAGGTGGCCAAAGTATTGGAGTTTCAGCTTCAACATCAGTCCTTCCAAAGAATATTCAGAATTTATTTCCTTCAGAATGGACTGGTTGCATCTCCTTGCAGTCCAAGGGACTCTTAAGAGTCTTCTCCAACACCACAGTTCAAAAGCATCAGTTCTTCTGTGCTCAGATTTCTTTATAGTCCAGCTCTCACATCCATACATGACCAGTGGAAAAACCATAGCTTTGATTAGATGGAACTTTGTCGGCAAAGTAATGTCTCTGCTTTTTATACGCTATCTAGGTTGGTCATAGCTTTTCTTCCAAAGAGCAAACATGTTTTCACTTCATGGCTGCAGTCACCGTCTGCAGTGATTTGGGAGCCCACAAAAATAAAGTCTGTCGCTGTTTCCTCTGTTTCTCCATCTATTTGCCATGAAGTGATGGGATCGGATGCCATAATCTTAGTTTTCTGAATGTTGCATTTTAAGCCAAATTTTTCACTCTCCTCTTTCACTTTTATCAAGAGGATCTTTAGTTCTTTGCTATCTGCCATAAGGGTAGTGTCATCTGCATATCTGAGGTTATTGATATTCTCCCGGCAATCCTTATTCCAGCTTGTGCTTCTTCCAGCCCAGTGTTTCTCATGATGTACTCTGCATAAAGTAAAATAAGCCAGGTGACAATATATAGCCTTGATGTACTCCTTTTCCTATTTGGAACCAGTCTGTTGTTCCATGTCCAGTTCTAACTGTTGCTTCCTGACCTGCATATAGGTTTCTCAAGAGGCACATCAGGTGGTCTGGTATTTCCATCTCTTTCCGAATTTTCCACAGTTTATTGTGATCCACACAGTCAAAGGCTTTGGCATAGCCAATAAAACAGAAATAGATGTTTTTCTGGAACTCTCTTGCTTTTTTGATGATCCAGTGGATATTGGCAATTTAATCTCTGGTTCTTCTGCCTTTTCTAAATCCAGCTTGAACATCTGGAAGTTCACGGTTCATGTATTGCTGAAACCTGGCTTGGAGAATTTTGAGCATTACTTTACTAGCATGTGAGATGAGTGCAATTGTGCAGTAGTTTGAGCATTCTTTGGCATTGCCTTTCTTTGGGATTGGAATGAAAACTGACCTTTTCCAGTCCTGTGGCCACTGCTGAGTTTTCCAAATTTGCTGGCATATTGAGTGCAGCACTTTCACAGCATCATCTTTCAGGACTTGAAATAGCTCAACTGGAATTCTATCACCTCCACTAGCTTTGTTCGTAGTGATGCTTCCTAAGGCCCACTTGATTTCACATTTCAGGATGTCTGGCTCTAGATGAGTGATCACACCATCGTGATTATCTGGGTCACTAAGATCTTTTTTGTACAGTTCTTCTGTGTATTCTTCCTAGCTCTTCTTAATATCTTCTGCTTCTGTTAGGTCCCTACCATTTCTGTCCTTTATTGAGCCCATCTTTGCAGGAAATCTTCCCTTGGTACCTCTGATTTTCTTGAGATCTCTAGTCTTTCCCGTTCTGTTGTTTTCCTCTTTCTTTGCATTGATTGCTGAGGAAGGCTTTGTTATCTCTCCTTGCTATTGTCTGGAAGTCTTCATTCAAATGGCAATATCTTTCCTTTCTCCTTTGCTTTTCACTTCACATCTTTTCACAGCTATTTGTAAAGCCTCCTCAGACAGCCATTTTGCTTTTTTACATTTCTTTTTCTTGGGGATGGTCTTGATTCCTGTCTCCTGTACAATGTCACGAACCTCCGTCCATAGTTCATCAGGCACTCTATCAGATCTAGTTCCTTAAATCTATTTCTCATTTCCACTGTATAGTCTTAAGGGATTTGATTTAGGTCATACCTGAATGGTCTAGTGGTTTTCCCCACTTTCTTCAATTTAAGTCTGAATTTGGCAATAAGGAGTTCATGATCTGAGCCACAGTCAACTCCTGGTCTTGTTTTTGCTGACTGGATAGAGCTTCTCCATCTTTGGCTGCAAAGAATATAATCAATCTGATATTACTGGTAGCAAAAAATAAGTAAGAAACCCAGAAGTAAATATAATCAAACGTTCAAGCACTGCTTTTAGTGTTATGTTAAATATTTTACATATTTTACAATCTATTAAATTTAATAATCACCATTGCAACGGAAAGAATAAAATACTTAGGAATATATCTACCTAAAGACCTATATATAGAAAACGATAAAACACTGGTGAAATAAATCAAAGAGGACACTAATAGATGGAGAAATATACCATGTTCATGGATTGGAAGAATCAATATAGTGAAAACGAGTATACTACCCAAAGCAATTTATAGATTCAATGCAATCCCTATCAAGCTACCAACGGTATTCTTCACAGAGCTAGAACAAATAATTTCACAATTTGTATGGAAATACAAAAAACCTCGATTAGCCAAAGCTATCTTGAGAAAGAAGAATGGAACTGGAGGAATCAACCTGTCTGACTTCAGGCTCTACTACAAAGCCACAGTCATCAAGACAGCATGGTACTGGCACAAAGACAGAAATATAGATCAATGGAACAAAATAGAAAGCCCAGAGATAAATCTACACACATATGGACACCTTATCTTTGACAAAGGAGGCAAGAATATACAGTGGATTAAAGACAATCTCTTTAACAAGTGGTGCTGGGAAAACTGGTCAACCACTTGTAAAAGAATGAAACTAGAGCACTTTCTAACACCATACACAAAAATAAACTCAAAATGGATTAAAGATCTAAATGTAAGACCAGAAACTATAAAACTCCTAGAGGAGAACATAGGTAAAACACTCTCTGACATACATCACAGCAGGATCCTCTATGACCCATCTCCCAGAATATTGGAAATAAAAGCAAAAATAAACAAATTGGACCTAATTAAACTTAAAAGCTTCTGCACAACAAAGGAAACTATTAGCAAGGTGAAAAGGCAGCCTTCAGAATGGGAGAAAATAATAGCAAATGAAGCAACTGACAAACAACTAATCTCAAAAATATACAAGCAACTCCTATAGCTCAATTCCAGAAAAATAAATGACCCAATCAAAAAATGGGCCAAAGAACTAAATAGACATTTCTCCAAAGAAGACATACAGATGGCTAACAAACACATGAAAAGATGCTCAACATCACTCATTATCAGAGAAATGCAAATCAAAACCATTATGAGGTACCATTTCATGCCAGTCAGAATGGCTGTGATCCAAAAGTCTACAAGCGATAAATGCTGGAAAGGGTGTGGAGAAAAGGGAACCCTCTTACACTGTTGGTGGGAATGCAAACTAGTACAGCCACTATGGAGAACAGTGTGGAGATTCCTTAAAAAACTGGAAATAGAACTGCCTTATGATCCAGCAACCCCACTGCTAGGCATACACACTGAGGAAACCAGAAGGGAAAGAGACACGTGTACCCCAATGTTCATCGCAGCACTGTTTATAATAGCCAGGACATGGAAGCAACCTAGATGTCCATCAGCAGATGAATGGATAAGAAAGCTGTGGTACATATCCACAATGGAGTATTACTCAGCCATTAAAAAGAATTCATTTGAATCAGTTCTAATGAGATGGATGAAACTGGAGCCTATTATACAGAGTGAAGTAAGCCAGAAAGAAAAACACCAATACAGTATACTAACACATATATATGGAATTTAGAAAGATGGTAACAATAACCCTGTATATGAGACAGCAAAAGAGACACTGATGTATAGAATAGTCTTATGGACTCTGTGGGAGAGGGAGAGGGTGGGATGATTTGGGAGAATGGCATTGAAACATGTATACTATCATGTATGAAACGAGTCGCCAGTCCAGGTTCGATGCACGATACTGGATGCTTGGGGCTGGTGCACTGGGACGACCCAGAGGGATGGTATGGGGAGGGAGAAGGGAGGAGGGTTCAGGATGGGGAACACATGTATACCTGTGGCAGATTCATTTCGATGTCTGGCAAAACCAATACAGTATTGTAAAGTTTAAAAATAAAATAAAATTAAAATCCTAAAAAAAAAAAAAAATTTAATAGTATTCTCAACCAGATGAGTTCTTCCAGTTGCCTTGATCAAAGTATACAAAGATGAAACTTTGGTATGTCTCTCCCCACAGAAACAGATCATGAAATATATACTTTTATTACTATTCTTGAACATAGTTATCACTACAGTAGGTGTATTACCTAACATAGGTAATTATATTATTACTTTTAAATTCTAGTTTATTTTTCAATACACATCTACCTAATGTCTTTCTAGTGATGATTTACATAATCAATCAGCACTCATGATGACCTTCAGTGAAAGTTATGATAACACAGGTGAGTGTTTCACATGGAGCATGTGTCACATGGAAGAAATACTTTTTTTCTTCCTTCTGTAAACTGGCTGAGAATTATTTTTAAGCCATTGACAAAATGGAACAAATGTCTAAAAGTTGTTGTTGTTATAAATTTTACCCTCGGCTGTATTGAACACTTTGCTTAATATCTGTGTCCACGTACCTTGATATTAAAATATGTGAAGAAACGATGTGACTTTGTTTCTTTCTTCAGAATTCCAAGAAACTATTTATTCTCACTTATCCAATCGGTGTAAGATTTTTGTATAAATTGCAGAATTTAATAGGTAAACTGGGCTCCTATTAATATATTTGATAATGTTATCAGAAGATTAACTAGAAACATTCTCTTGAGGACCTAAGCCCTGATATAGTTGAATCCTTTAGAAATTTCTGTATTGAAATCTAGTTGGCTCATTATGAATTTAGTTTTCTGGACCCTTGGATACCACTTTCTAACAGCAAAATAGAGCACTTTTCAGAAGAAAAAAAAAGTAAGAATGACAATGTTTGACAGGTGATTTGCTAACTTAGACAAAAATGCTCTAAACTGAAAACTGAGTGTACAAAAGAAAGCCATTATATTAAACAGAAGGATCTGAGATTAGCAAAGATCATAAGTAAGACATGGAAAAAATAACTATGAATGTGGTTCTCAACTAGTCAGAAAATAACTGGGAAGTTTTAAGAATATGAATTTCCATGCAGGAACCCGAGGGTGGGATTCTGGAAAACAGTTTTTAAAAAGCTCCTCTGGTGATTATTACGTGAAGTCTAGTTTGAGAACCAATGAACTATAGTTATGGATAAGAATACATTCAGATATTGATATCATGATACTGAGCATATAAGAAATAAAGTAAACATATGGCATTGAGATTTCATCAAATCTTCCAGGAATATTAATCTCTTCTCCCACTGTGTTTTCAAAGAAGCCACAAAACCAAGATGAGATAAAGACACTGGAGGACTTAGAAGTCTCTGGTGCCTATAAGTACAACAAATATTAAAAACAATCCATTTCCTATCTAGATTAACATAAATCCTCAAACTATGGCCAATTTTTCATTCCAGTCCCAAAGAAGAGCAGTGTCAAAGAATGTCCAAACTACCACACAATTGTGCTTATTTCACATGCTAGCAAAGAAAAGAAAAGAAAGAAAGTGAAGTTGCTCAGTCATGTCCGACTCTTTGCGACCCCATGGAGTGGACCCTATCTGGCTCTTCCGTCCATGGATTTTCCAGGCAAGAGTACTGGAGTGGGTTGCCATTTTCTTCTCCAGGGAATCTTCCTAACCCAGGGATCAAACCCGGGTCTCCCACATTGTAGGCAGACTCTTTGCCATCTGAGCCACCAGGGAAGTTACATGCTAGCAAGGTCATGTTCAAAATACTTCAAGCTAGTTTTCAACAGTACATGACCTGAGAACTTTCAAATGTACAAGCTGGATTTAGAAAAGGCAGAGGAACCAGAGATAAGATCCAATGAATGTTGGATAAAAAAAAAGAAAAAGCAAGAGAATTCCAGAAAAACATCTAAATTTCTCCTTCATTGACTACACTAAAACTTTTGACTGTGTGAGCCAGTGAAGTGAGTAAAAGTCGCTCAGCCGTGTCCACCTCTGTGACCCCATGGACTATACAGTCCATGGGATTCTCCAGGCCAGAATACTGGAGTGGGTAGCCACTCCCTTCTCCAGGAGATTTCCCAAGCCAGGGGTTGAACCCAGGTCTCCCGCACTGCAGGCAGATTCTTTACTCACAACAAATTGTGGAAAACTCTTAAGGAGATGGGAGTACCAGACTACCTGACCTGCCTCCTGAGAAATCTGCATGCATGTCAAAAAGCAACAGTTAGAACTGGACATGGAACAACAGACTGGTTCCAAATTGGGAAAGGAGTACTACAAGACTGTATATGGCCATCCTGCTTATTTAACATCTATGCAGAGTACATCATGGGAAATGCCAGGTTGCATGAAACACAAGCCAGAATCAATGCTGTCAGGAGAAATATCAATAACCTCAGATATGCAGATGATACCACCCTAATGGCAGAAAGTGAAGAGGAACTAAAGACCCTCTTATTGAAGGTGAAAGAGGAGAGTGAAAAAGCTGGTTTAAAACCCAGCATTCAAAAATCTAAGATCATGGCATATGGTCATCACTTCATGGCAAAAAGATGGGGAAAAAATGGAAACAGTGAGATTTTATTTTCTTGGGCTCCAAAATCACTGTGGATGGTGACTGTAACCTTGAAATTAACAAACGCTTCTTCCTTGAAAGAAAAGCTATGGCAAACCTAGACTGTGTATTAAAAAGCAGAGACATCACTTTGCTGACAAAGGCCCATCTAGTCAAAGCTATGGTTTTTCCAGTAGTCACGTATGGATGTGAGAGTTGGACCATAAAGAAGGCTGAGCACCAAAGAACTGATGTTTTTGAACTGTGTTGCTGGAGAAGGCTCTTGAGAGTCCCTTGGACTCCAAGGTGATCCAACCAGTCAATCCTAAAGGAAATCAGTCTTGAATATTCATTGGAAGGACTAATGCTGAAGCTGAAGGGCCAGTACTTTGGTCACTGACTCATTAAACTAGACCTTGATGCTGGGAAAGATTGAGGGCAGGAGGAGAAGGGGGCAACAGAGGATGAGATGGCTGCATGGCATCACTATCTCAGTGGACATGAGTTTGAGCAAACTCCAGGAGATGGTGAAGGACAGGGAAGCCTGGTGCTACAGTTCATGGGTCACAAAGAGTCAGAAACTATTGAGCGACTGAGCAACAACAGTGACTGTGAACATAATTTAAAACCTTTGAGAGAACGCAGCACTCCGGGGAGACTATCATTATTATAAGGAGAATAATTCCCTATGTCTAGAGTGTACTTTGGAATCATGGACCTTAAGACCCAGACCAATCAAAATCAAATATGTCAAAGAAGGATCCCCCTGAAGGACTCATCTTTTTAAAGTGACATGTTCAGTGATTTTATGTAGCTATGTTTCAACTTCCCTAGAAGTGTTCATTCAGGCACAAGTGGTATTGACTACAGCGTAGACATCTTCTTGCTCACCTGAAAGATAATCTAGGGCTATTTCTATTACCAAGAACAACCTTGGACAGTCAGTTTAAGGAATTTTTATCAACAGTTATTGCTTTAGTATAGATTCCATAATACTTTCAAGAGTTAAAGAGAGGTTCCTAATCAAAGTTTCATTTGTACTCACTCCTAAGCACAGAAGTAGGAACCTGCCAAAGGAAGAAAATTCTAATCATGAACTCCTCCTGGTAGGTTCTTTCTAATTTGATGATGTAAAGTCATATCACAGTTTAATTTTGAACAACTAGGAGCACAGTTAGATAACCTTAATGACATTGTCCAAATAAAGGCTAGCCATCTAGGCATTTACAGATCTAAGGAGAATGATAACACAACAAAGATAAATCCTACAGGGGCCAGACCACTCCTGCTAAGATAGTACAGTTTCTGGATTCATTCACAGGGATTGCTGCATTTACCCATTCAAGCCAGGGATCAGTTAGGTTTTCAGCACATTCAGGAACTAAATCTCCCAGCCTAAAACTAAAACATTTTGGAAATATCCTGGCAGTCCAGTGGTTAGGATTTCACACTTTCACAGCTAAGAACCTGGGTTTAATGTCTGGTTAGGAAAATAAGATCCTATGTTTTTCCTATTGATTTTGGCCACGCCATGGACAGCATGTGGGATCACAGTCCCCTGCAGTGGAACCACAGAGTCTTAACCACTGAACCATCAAGGGAAGTTTCTTATCTGTCTTTATTTTTTATATTTTCCTTTTCTTTATTTCAAAATATACCATTTATTCTATTATTCAGATATCAAACTACATAAAATGTCCACCAGCAATTAAAAAAAAAATTCATGAATAGCAACATCTCGCATGGGTGAGTTATTTCATAATGTGTACCAACATTCAGGTTTTTATGTAATAAACAAAAAAACAGGAATAAAGGATAAGCTGCAGTAGTGGGTAGGGTGTGTCCTGTATGTATGCAGAGATTTTTGAGGCTTAGAAAGCAGCTGGAGTGGAATTTTAATGGAACTGTAAAGAGCTGGGACACCTGGATAAGAAGAGAATCCCATTCCAGGCAAAAACACTCCACTTCCCAATTTCAGTTTATCGTAACATCCAAAAGTTAGTGCTTTTCCTCAGTCCCATGGGTTTACTGATATGACACTAGTCTCTAGAGAAGTAACCTATTAAATTAAATTCTGTCTTTTAGAATAAAATTCATGGGGAAACTTTTTTGTGTGTGAAGTACTTCAAAAATGAGAGTGTTTACATTTGCTCTTGCTTTTTCTCAGGGATCGATTTCGGTAGAGCCAAGAGGAGGGGAGCAGAAGGCTTAGAATGTTTCCAATTTATCCTCCATCCTCTTAAACACCCAACTGCTTTGAATGTCATGCGTTTTTGTTAAGCTCCTTTCATCTCTGTTTGCTGACAAACTGACTAGCCTGAATCACTTTATCATCAAAGTGAGAGCAGTTGGCTGGCACTCTTCCACTTCATCCTAAGACCTGTGGTCATCATGGGTTAATTCAGGCTGTGTTTAGATTATCCAGCAGCCTGGACTCTCCACTTCCTATCCTCTTCATCTCCCATGACCATCTTTTCTACTTTACTTTATTCACTCACTCCATTGCTCATTCTCTGGACCCCGTGATCACGTCTAATTTGCCGATTAAGTCATGTTCTCTCTAACATTACCTACTCTATTTGCACATTTCAGGCTAACTACGACCACTGCAACTTCTCTTTGACTTCATTGAACCTCCTTTCCTTCTACTTTTGCATCAGCCCTCTCCTTTTAACTCTTCCTCCTCAAAACTTTCCATAACATGGTAAATACCCAAACCCCTTTAATCTACAGCCTTTCAGGAGCCCGATGATCTGAGTCAATGGAGAGCTGTTGCTGATAGTTATAAAACAGAGTTGACTGATATATTGTAATTAACGGGTCCTCAGTACTCTTCAGAAACTATTCACCATCAATAATTCTAAACCTTCTCGATCCAGGCTGCCCACCTGCTCCTCTCCCAATGAGAATACAGCAAATATATAAATCTATCATATCTTCACCCCACCTACTCTTCTCCTCTTTTAATACAGTAGAGAAGATGTCAGTCTTCTATGTAAGGTCAATCCCATCCCCCCACCTACCTGCGATTCTCTACTTGATGACATCTTAATGACTCAAAGGCACCTCAGGCTCAAATTCCTAAAACTAAACTCATCACCATTCCTTCCAAACCTGACTGGTTGCACATACCAAAATTTCAAGGTCGTCAAGTCTCATCTTTTTTCCTCCATCTCCCACCGTGTTCTGTCTACTCGACCTCCTGGATACCTATTTCTCTAACCTGCCCCTTCTTTGTGTTTCCACCTTCGGCACTCAAATAGAATCTGCCATCATCTCCGAACTGGACTAATACAAAAGCTTTATGAAGGTAGGGTACCTCTCAAATCTATTCTCCATATTATAATCAAAGACACTTTTGTGGATACAGATAAACATACATATTTTTTTCCAATCTCTTTCTAAACTTTTACATAAGATAGAAATCCAAATGTCTAACACAGCCTATAGCCTGTGCCTGGCCCTGCCCTGCCTGAACTTCAGTCTCATCTTCCAACTCTCTCTCCCACTTACCCCAGAAGCTGCAGTCACACTGGTCTCCTTTCATTCCCCCTGAGCATCACACTACTACCACCACAGTAGCAAACTCGACACATTACTTTTCCTCTGCCTGGAACATTCTCCTCTCCCATACTTTCCTGTCCTGACTCATTGCAATCCTCCTATTTTTGTACCTTAAAATATTATGCATTTCCTATCATAAAAACCAGTAATTGTAATATTCATACAATTATTTAGCCATTTCTTTTTTGATACAACTTAATTTTAAAGCATCACAGAAATCAGATGGATTTATGGGCATATAAATGGATATATTCTTATAGTTATCCTTACAAAGTTATTATTTTGCTCTGTTACCTCAGATAGAAGTTTATCATATTTTATCACCTTTACACATATATTCTTTGAAAATTTTGTTTAAATGTATATGAACATTTTGACAGAATTATTAATGAACACCTAGTACTGACATCTAGCACTTTTACTTCATTCATTTTTTTAACGGTTATACTCCATTTTAGTTATTATAAAATATTGGCTATATTCTGTGCATTGTACAATATATTCTTGTAGCTTATTTTATACGTAATAGTTTGTACCTTCTAATCCCTTAGCCCTATATTCATTTCTAAATTTCCTCCACTAGATTATGAATTTCATGTAATCAGGATCTATCGGTGTTATATTCTGTCTTATTTTGACACAATGTCTCCACAATAATGAGATTCAATAAATATGTGTTGAATGGATGATTTCTTTTTCAGTTCACTTATAGAAGAGAAGAGTGTTTTGAAGCATTTGAACCACTCTGTAGCATTCTGACCCCCAGGATTAAGTATTGATCTTTCATTTCTGTTCTTCTTCCATAGCACTTACCATAACAAATGTATTGTTATTATCATTCCTGGTTAGCCAGTGAGTTATTGCTCTGGCTATGAGGACTGTTTTATTCATTTGGGCAGCTTCTTCCCCAAAGAGCATCTGGACCTTACTGAGAACTCGGCACATGTTAACTGAAGTGACCTCTGCAAGCCTGGGCTTCCCTGGTGGCTTAGAAGGCAAATAGTCTGCTTGCAGTGCAGCAAACCCAGGTTTGATCCCTGGCTCAGGAAGACCCCCCTGGAGAAGGGTATGGCTACCCACTCCAGTATTCTTGCCTGGAGAATTCCATGGATGGAGGAGCCTGGTGGATTACAGTTCATGGAGTCACAAAGAGTTGGACACGACTGAGCGACTAACACTTTCACCTTACTTTTTCCACAAGTTTAAGAGGCTGACTTGAACCATGTAGAAGGCTGGCTGACATTTCTCTATAAAAACAAACAGCGCCCAGATTTACACAAAATAGATTTAGTCACTTCAGTTCAGTTCAGTTGCTCAGTTGTATCCAACTCTTTGTGACCCCATGGACTACAACATGCCAGGCTTTCCCACCCATCACCAACTCCCAGAGCTTGCTCAAATCCATGTCCATTGAGTCAGTGATGCCATCCTACCATCTCATCCTCTATTGTCCCCTCTTCCTGCCTTCAATCTTTCCCAGCATCAGGGTCTTTTCGAATGAGTCAGTTCTTTGCATCAGGTGGCCAAAATATTGGAGTTTCAGCTTCAGCATCAGTCCTTCCAATGAATAGTCAAGACTAATTTCCTTTAGGATGGAGTGGTTGGATCTCCTTGCAGTCCAAGGGACTCTCAAGAGTCTTCTCCAACACCACAATTCAAAAGCATCAATTCTTCGGCGCTCAGCTTTCTTTAAGGTCCAACTCGCATATTCATACATGTTTATTGGAAAAACCGTAGCTTTGACTAGACAGACCTTTGCTGACAAAGCAATGTCTTTGCTTTTTAATATGCTATCTAGGTTGGTCATAGTTTTTCTTCCAAGGAGCAAGCTTCTTTTAATTTCATGGCTGCAGTCACCATCTGCAGTGATTTGGGAGCCCCACAAAATAAAGTCTCTGTTTCTGTTGTTTCCCCATCTATTTGCCATGAAGTGATGGGACCAGATGCCATGATCTTAGTTTTTTGAATGTTGACTTTTAAGCCAGCTTTTTCACTCTCCTCTTTATCAGTCACTTATTAAAGGGAAATTGAGACCACAGTTACCCAATGTGGATAAATCAGAAAAATGAAACTCTGGCTTAATTATCCAGATTGATGAATGGGTTTCAAATTTACTGGTGCTGATTTTGCTTTATTTTCCAGCACTTTTGAACGCTTACCATAGAAATGACAACATGCACTTTTCACTTAAAGGATAAATTCCACTTAAATTCCACAACCCATCATCAAAAACCCAGAGAGCCTAAGCCCTAAACAGTGCAGAAGCATGAATAAAGAAAAATATACATTAATACTTGATGAAGTTCTTTACCCTCTCTGATCTTCTGCAGAATTCTGCTTCGTCACAAGGTTTCCTAAACGTCCAGTTGAGCAAGCACATATGCTGGAGAAATGTCATTTATTTCAGTGATCCATATAAATTAAAATCAAAACCATGGCATTCCAGAGCTTAGAAGTATGGATTCAAGAACCAGGAGCCTCGCTTGCCATGCTGGAGTCCCACCTACCAGTTTTGTGTGTTCCTGGGTTCCCTCTGCTGGAGAAGGCAATGGCACCCTACTCCAGTACTCTTGCCTGGAAAATCCCATGGGCGGAAGAGCCTGGTAGGCTGCAGTCCATGGGGTCGCTAAGAGTCGGACACGACTGAGCGACTTCACTTTCACTTTTCACTTTCATGCATTGGAGAAGGAAATGGCAACCCACCCCAGTGTTCTTGCCTGGAGAATCCCAGGGATGGGGGAGCCTGGTGGGCGGCTGTCTATGGGGTCGCACAGAGTCGGACACGACTGAAGTGACTTAGCCGGGTTCCCTCTAAGCCTTCCCTTATACGAAAAATGAAAATTAAAAATATCACCGCACTCACGGGGCTGTTAAAGAATTAACATATAAAATGCTTAGGAGTGCCTAGCACATTTTAAGAGTAGATGAATGTTGGTATTAAGAGTCAAACTTTTCATCAGCGTCCTATTACTCTGAGAATCTTCGGAACGTAGCCTCTTAAATGTAAAGACCATCTTCTAAAAACGGGGGGTGGGGGCGGAGAGGGGTAATAAAATTTTTAAAAGCTCAATTACAGTAGCGTGAGAACTATAAATGACAGAAGGCAGTATCAAAACAAAGAGGGGGCCGTCTAGGATGGGCCTGAGATAGAATTCTTGGGCCCGGTCTTCCCATTCAGAAGCCGCCCGGTACACAATAAGCCTGCTGTTTGTTTGGCTGTTGATGGGTCGATAAGCAGAGGCAGGATGTGTTAATTTCTTGTTAAGCGCGTGTGGCCGGGCCCTCGGCAAACAATGGGCTCCGAGGCGGGGAGCTGCGCCCGGCCGGCCCCCACCGGCGCCCAGCTTCCGGACTCTCGGCCTCCCACATCCCCCCTTTGTTTGCCCGGGGCCGGTCGCGCGTGTCGTCGCCGCGGCCACCCCACCTAGCCTTTCCGCCGGCCGCGCCTGGCCCGGGGGCCGCGGGGTCGCGGGGAGGAAGCGGCGGGCGGCGGCGGCGGGGGGCGGCCGGGGGCCGGCGGGCGGCCGGGGGCGGGCAGCCCGGGGCCCGAGGAAGCGCCGCCGCCGCCCGCCGCGCTCGGGGAAGGCCTGCGCGCCGCGATAAGGCGCTGCCCCGGCCCATTGTCCGCGCGCCGCGGCAGCCCAGTGAAAGTTCCCGGGGCCCGCGGGATGCACAGCCCCACCGGCACCTGGAAGCCGCCGCCCTGCGGAGGCGCGCAGGCCATTGTGACGCCCCGCGCCCGGCCCTCCAGCCTCCGATCGGGAAGGGTGGAGGTGCCGCCCCGAGGGTGTCACCGGCCGCTGCACTCCAAAGGACTCTTGGAGGAACTTTGGCACACATTTGCCGGGGAAAATGTCCTTGGCCTGGGGCCACGGTAGGACCCCTCAGTTCTCAGTTCTGGGAGAGTCAGGGCCACTGAGAGTGAGGAGCCTCCTCATCAATAAAATATTTTAAAAGATCTGTTTTAATGCAGCGCCCCACCAAATGTGTGTTACATTCTACAAAGGAACGTCTTTGCTAGGTACATACCAAGGGTACACAGCAGTATAATGCTGCTATTTACAATTACAGAAGTTCAGATATTAATAATACCCATTAAAAACAAAATTCTATGCAGGAGACCTGGGTTCGATCTCTTGGTTGGGAAGATCCCCTGGAGGAAGGTATGGAACCCACTCCAGTATTCTTGCCTGGGAAATCCCATGGACAGAGGAGCCTGGTGGGCTACAGTCCATCTGGTGGTGGAGTCGCACACGACTGTGACTGACCCTTCAGCAAACGATTGTGATTGGAAATGATACGCACATTGAAAGTTGTATAATGAAATTTTTCTTTCTTTAATCCATTTACTGTATAACTGTGGTTTTTCAACTTCATTTGGAGACCATTGGGATTTTAAAAGTGTACATTTGAGACCCTTTAGGGGTGGCGGGCTAATGGCCATGGGGTTCTTAACCTCCTCCTCCCAATCTCTACCCCAGGCCAGAGGCAAAGTGGCTTCAAATAGTTCTGAGGGAGTTAGGTGGTCTCATCCAGAGAAGAAGAATTTCAAGCTCATTCTCTCTGATTTGGTAGGTTTTTCTGTGTTTGTCTTCCTCCAAACCTACAGGGATGTTCATTACAGCTACCATCACCTAGAATCAGGGAAATAACATAGAAAAGAATAGCCCATTCATTCCTAAATCTATTCTATGTGTGACTATTAACTTTTATTTATTTGAAACTGCCTACTTATTTTTGACTATATATAATGCCCTAAACGAGCTTCTCAAAACTACACCAATGGCCTGTTGGCGGGGGGGAAATGTGTTTCAATGGAAATAAATGCATAATGAATAGTACATCTTTCCTGGCTGCCCAATTCTAGCCTTGGTGTCTTTGAGCTATTTGGCAACTCTTTGAAAATTGATAATAATATATACTCCATCCTGTTTAGTAAAGATTTCATTGAATACCTCCACCTCCCTTGTGGAAAAAAATCAGTTTGTCTCCAATTGCAATTCATCTCAATATTCTTTTATACATCAGTGAATATTGTAAATATTCCATATACATGTGTACTCTTGGTTTTTCCTTTGCACTGGTTGTAAAATGTACCTTTACAGGGAAAATAAAGGAAGAAAAACAAGTTTTTGAATGGGTCTTTGTACTTATATCTGGAACTCATGATTTACTTTCTCTGTAAACTATCTTTTATCAAGCCTCCCAATTAAGAGTAACACAAATCAAAAGGAAAGCTTGAAGGAAAAGCAGAAAAAAAAAAAATTAGTGACAACTTTAGTTCACCATTAGACTCAGGAGGTAAATTTATTATTCATTACGTTTATGGAGACCTAACTGAGAGCATATTAGTGGGAAGCTAAGTACTTTGGCCACCTCATGCAAAGAGTTGACTCATTGGAAAAGACTCTGATGCTGGAAGGGATTGTGGGCAGGAGGAGAAGGGGACGACAGAGGATGAGATGGCTGGATGGCATCACCGACTCGATGGACATGAGTTTGGGTGAACTCCAAGAGTTGGTGATGGACAGGGAGGCCTGGTGTGCTGTGATTCATGGGGTCACAAAGAGTTGGACACGACTGAGCGACTGAACTGAAGTGGCTCAAATGGTAAAGTATATGCCTGCAATGCGTAAGATTCGAGTTCAACCTTTGTGTAGGGAAGATCCCCTGGAGAAGGAATGGCTACCCACTCCAGAATTCTTGCCTGGAAAATCCCAGGGACAGAGGAGCCAGGTGGGCTACAATACATAGAGTTGCAAAGACTCAAACACAACTAACTAAACAACTAACACTTTAACTCACTCAAAGTAAAACAAGGGCTTCCCTGGTGACTCAGCAGCAAAAAAGAAAAAAAAAAAAAAAATCCACTTGACAGTGAAGGATATGAGGGTTCCATACCTGAGTCAGGAATTTCCCTTGAAAAAGGAAATGGCAACCCATTCTAATCAGTATTCTTGCCTCTGAAATCCTATGGACAGAGAAGCCTGGCAGGCTACAGTTTAGGGGGTCACAAAAGAATCAGACAAGACTTAGAGACTAAACAAAAGTAAAACAATTATTATCTCTCTGAGTTGTTTTTATTAACTAGTGAAGAAATTGAGGAGAGGTAGAAAGACTCTCAGAATTGGGGCCAGAAGATCTGTGTTTAAATCCTGGATGCTGCCACTTAAAGATGGCAGCCCAAGGAAGTTACTCCGAACCACCATTTCCTTATCTATGAAATGGGACTAATAATATTCACCTCCCAGGGTTGTTGAAGAAATAAACGAGCTGGTATTTGTGACAGAACTACCACCGTACCTAATGTTCACTGTACCTGGTTAACTCCACACTGTGGCACTCCGTTAATTATTTTGGGTAAAGATATAGGAAGCAACAAGACGATACAAGAGACTCATAGTGAAGGGCTAGCAACAGAGTGGGAGCAGGATATAGAAGAGAGCTAAATTTAGTAATCAGGTCCTGTGTTTAGCAATGGGGCCTTCAGCAAGTAATATAATCTCTCGGAAGCACCACCTCTTCATCTGAACAGAGATGAAAGCATCCACCTGGGAAGGTTGTGGGAACACAAACAATGAATGTCAAGTTTGACTTGGCACAGTGCCCAGCATGAAGATCAGACTCTATAACAGGTACATTATTAGGCAGATCAAAATAATTAAACTCAACTTCTCTCTAATTATGACCATTATTCTTGATTTTTAGCAACACATTTCATAAGCAAGCCACTACTAGAATTCCTTCTTTTTAAAGAAGCTACCCTGACAGGATCTGGTTCCAAATCGGGAAAGGAGTATGCCAAAGCTATATATTGTCACCCTGTTTATTTAACTTCTATGCAGAGTACATCATGCAAAATGCCAGGCTGGCTGAAGCACAAACTGGAATCAAGATTGCTGGGAGAAATATCAATAACCTCAGATATGCAGATGACACCACCCTTATGGCAGAAAACAAAGAACTAAAGGGCCTCTTGATGAAAGTGAAAGGGAAGAGTGAAAAAACTGGCTTAAAACTCAACATTCAGAAAACTAAGATCATGGCATCTGGTGCCATCACTTCATGGAAAATAAATGGGGAAACAATGGAAACAGTGTGAGACTTTATTTTTGGGGGCTCCAAAATCACTTCAGATAGTGATTGCAGCTATGAAATTAAAAGACGCTTGCTCCTTGTCAGAAAAGTTATGACCAACCAAACTAGACAGCATATTCAAAAGCAGAGACATTACTTTGCAAACAAAGGTCCATCTAGTCAAGGCTACGGTTTTTCCAGTAGTCATGTATGGATGTGAGAGTTGGACTATAAATAAAGCTGAGCACCGAAGCATTGATGCTTTTGAACTGTGGTGTTGGAGAAGATTCTTGAGAGTCCCTTGGACAGCAAAGGGATCTAATCAGTCCATCCTAAAGGAAATCAGTCCTGAATATTCATTGGAAGGACTGATGCTAAACCTGAAGCACCAATACTTTGGCCACCTGATGCAAGGAACTGACTCATTTGAAAAGACCCTGATGCTGGGAAAGATTGAAGGCAGTAGGAGAAGAGGAAAACAGAGGATGAGATGATTGGATGGCATCACCGACTCGATGGACATGAGTTTGAGTAAGCTCTGGGAGTTGGTGATGGACAAGCAAGCCTGGTGTACTACATACAGTCCATGGGGTCACAAAGTATCGGACACAACTGAGCGACTGAACTGAACTGAATTGAACCACCATGGATCAAAAGTGCTCCTTCCAACTTGGACATATTCTTTTTCTGAAGTGGCTGCAGCCTAGAGAAGAGAATGACAGCTCACAAGTGACAATGGCAAGTCTGTTTCTACAGAGGAAAGGGACATTTATGTGTCACCTGTAACCAGGATCACCAGTGAGGTATAAGAAAATGAAATCTTCAGGAAACAAGCAGAGAAATTCCTGTGATTCAGTGCTTTCTTAAGGTTTTATGGAATGTGGAATATTTTTAGCCTGTGGCAAGCATAAAATATTCTGATATTGATAATTAATATTTAGAGTTGGGTGGGGAGTGAAGTGCAAAGCAACATGTAAGAGACAAGTAAAATCAAGGTGAAAGCTATGAAAACTTTGTCAAATGCAACCACTCTTTGGTCAAGTAACACCACCAGCCCCCGCAATGACTAAAGACACAGCTGATTAGACCAAAGGTGTACACCAGACATACGGACACTAACTCCACAGCCTGGCTTGTGACAGCTGAACTGATTTATCATTGATGAAGAGGTGACCACTATATCAGTGAGATTCTGTTTCTGAAATTTACACTGGGAAGCAGAATAGAGTCAGTCAATTTAGAAGAGAAGCTAGAGCTATTTAAAAAAAAAAAAGATAGGGAGGCATCATGAAGTGGTGATAGCACCCCTTTCCCCTTTGCCCGTTTCTTTTCCCTCATCTTGAAAGAACCTAATTATGGGAATGAGATCACAGGGCAATTTAAACCAGCTGCCAATTTGTACTCTCCTGGATGTGTAAAAATCACAGAGACTTTACTTTGCCAACAAAGATCTGTCTAGTCAAGGCTGTGGTTTTGCCAGTAGTCATGTATGGATGTGAGAGTTGGACTATAAAGAAAGCTGAGCACCAAAGAAGTGATGCTTTTGAACTGTGGTGTTGAAGAAGACTCTTGAGAGTCCCTTGGACTGCAAGGAGATCCAACCAGTCCATCCAAAAGGAAATCAGTCCTGAATGTTCATTGGAAGGACTGATGTTGAAGCTGAAATTCCAATACTTTGGCCACCTGATGCAAAGAACTGACTCATTTGAAAAGACCCTGATGCCTGGAAAGATTGAAAGCGAGAGGAGAAGGGGACTGACAGAGGATGAGATGGTTGGATGGTGTCACCGACTCGATGGACGTGAGTTGAGTGCACTCCGGGAGTTGGTGATGGACAGAGAGGCCTGGTGTGCTGCAGTCCATGGGGTCACAACTGAGCAACTGAACTGACTGACTGAATGTGTACCATGCTTGTCTAACCTGTTGATTCTTTTCCTGGATAAAAAGAAATAAGAATCAAGAATTAAGACATTAAAGAATGACTAGTTCTCTACTTCCAGTACCCTCTTTCCCCTTAGCAATCCTGCAGGCAGATCACCCAGGCAAGATAACATCTGAAGAGTCCAGCCACTCTGCACACCATAGAGAAGGATGGAGAACCCAACCTCTTGCCTTGACGATTCACAGAGACTCTTCCCCATTCCCCTGATTCCCTGACATTTTTCCGTTTAAAAACTGTCTTTGCTGAGAGAATCTCTGGAGTTGGTCTCATGACATGAGTCCACCTTGTCCCCAGATTGTCAGATCTTCAGATTAAAGTGACTTTTCTTTCTACTGACATTTGCCTCTCAAATTACTGGCTTTTGAGTGGCAAGCAGTAAAATCTGAGTTTGGTAACAGTTGGATGAGGCACCTAATGTCAAGCCAAGTTATGAGGTAGCATAAGTGACAAGTAAGTAGAAATGATTGGGGCAGAGTAAAGGGACAGTGTAGATAATCCCACTGTGCTGTGCTTGGTCGCTCAGTCATGTCCAACTCTTTGTGACCCTATAAAGGGTAGCCTGCCAGGCTTCTCTGTCCATGGGGATTCTCCAGGGAAAATTACTAGAGTGGGTTGCTATGCCCTCCTCCAGGGGATCTTCCCAACCCAGGGATTCAACCAACGTCTCCTGCATTGCAAGCAGGTTCTTTACCTTTTTACCATTTGGGCCATCAGGGAAGCCCAGTTAATCCCACTAGGGGATTGTAAATAGAAAAAAATATGGAAGACCCCTAAAGTTAATGATTACTCAAGAAAGTGGGTTTGCTGAACCACAAAACCAAGCAAGCTTACTTAGCAATAAAACCACCCAATGGAACCACAAGACATGCTCCCAAAAGATGAAACAGTGGTGGTATGAGACCAACATTCTGCCCAGTGAGCTCAGTGGCTTAATGATCCTTAGGACATGCTCTCCGCACACGTGAAAAACAATAATTTGTGGACCAAGCTTTACTAGGCAGGGACAAGAAACTTCCCTGCCCAACCTAGAGGAGGAACTGATGATGGAAGCATGATGTCTACTCAAGAAAGACAAAGACGGTCTTCTCTCCCTCCCCTCGTTCCTTTGATTATAAAAATACAACCCACTAAGTACCCAGGGTGCAGCACCCTCCCGCCTGCTCTCTTGTAACCCTCACAAGCATCCTATTCTAATAAATCACTTCTTATCTATCACTTTGCCTCTTGCTGAATTCTTTCAGTGCTGAGACATAAACTACCAGAGTTCTTCAGAACCCCTGAAACACCTAACCATTTCAGAAGTATATTTAGTGAGATCAATGTTCCAGAGTGTACTCAATTGTATCCTAACCTTTTGAGTTTGCTTTCATTTTTATTTATTTTCACCTACAGTCAATAAAACTGCAGTGAACATCTCCATGCAAGTAAAAAGTAGAAGTATCAATATATTAGCAAGCAGCAGAGAAAATGAACAAACCATAGCGTGGTGTGGCAGGGATTTCTGGCTATGCACCTCCTATTTCCCAGTCCTCTTTGCACAGAAATTGTATGTGTGTTACCCCTGGACTGGGAAGTTTAGGATAAAAAGAGATTCTTCTCTTTCTCCTTTTACATAAGCTAGACTCAGATGATTGTAAGGCTCCAAAGAGCCACAAGACAGAAGGAGCCTGGATCTCTGCATCACTAGGGGAGGACTGATGCTTGCTGCATGTGACTGTTTCTTGGGTGAATAGCAAACTTCTGTTGTATTAAATCACTTTAATTTTTACAGAAATGGAAATAACCTAGAACTCATCAGAATGAGTAGTAAAGAAATCATGTGATTATGATCAAGGTAAAAAAGCCAGAAAGGACAAGCATATGATAGAGTTATCTGTCCCAAATAAGGGCTTATAGCCACAGATTCTAGTCCACATGCATCCCCAAAACATGTTTTTATTTAGCTGAGGTGACTTGGACAATCCTCTCCAACCTTTATATCATAGATATATTATCATAGGCATATATGCACTTAGAGGAGAATTACATTTTTAACATTTTATACACATTTCAAATTTTCTAACATGAACATATGTTTCCTTTATAACAAATATGTGCACGCACACACACAAACAACTACTGCCTTATCTGGCATAGCAAGATACTTTCTTATTTATTTATGCCCTAAAAGTCCCCAATAATGCCATGCAGTATCTTGATCTTCTTTGATAAAATATTTATTATATAAAAATAGGACAAATAAGTAGTCAAAGAATGGCCAACCAACACTTCTGAAAAAAAAAACAACAGTATTTTTCTATAGAATGAATGCCTAAGATTAGAGTTTTTATTTTCTCTGGAGGTGGTCATATCAATGATATTCTGGGCAGCTTCAGATGGTTACTTACCATTGAATCATGACTAGAATTGAGTCGTTTATCAAGCTATTCTTATTCCTTAATGATTTGAACATTTCATTTTTACACTGAAATTTTCCTAGCATAAACCCAGGATTAAAAAAAGAACATTTGTCCATTGAAACTTCCAACGCAGGAAAGAAAAAAACATTTTTTTTCCAGGTTAATTAGGGGTTTCAGGAACTAATTTTGTGTCAAGAGGTGTTGAGATCTCTCATGTGGCTCAAAAATTTGTCAAGAACCTTAAAGAAAGAGAAAGTAGAAAAAGGAAAAAAGAAAAGAAGAAGGGAAGAGAAATCAAAGGAGCGAAAATGCAGAGCGATATTTTCCCTTGACACCCAAGGCCGCAGTATACAGAAACAGAGACGAGTGAGTGGCAATTTCTGTTGTGGCTACAAGATACAGTAGCAGTGGGACAACCCTAATTCAAATAAATGAACATCACAGCCAACTTTGAGTGTCCTTTGAAAGTTAGTGGAAAAAAATATGCTATCATATTTTGTATGTGAGCAAAAGAAGGGAATAGGCAGTATATAAGCACATTTGTTGTAGCCAATATTTATCAGCTATTTCCTAAATATCATTCAAATTTGTGGCAAAAAGGCATGAAACAAATGAATTGCAGAATCTCTATCAATTATTCTAGCTTTATTTTTTGCCTTTGAAATGTGAATTGAAGGCCTTTCAGAGTTAACAATCTCAGTCCAAATCACATGAAGCAATTGTGAGACCCCGTACCTATCGTCTGGTCCAAGGTACTGAATCTTCTTTGTAACATGATGTTCCTAGAACTCTTTGCAACTTCGCAAGCGTGGGCTGGAATGAAGCACATCTGCATAGCACAGAAAACCTGAGGTGCTTAATTTTAACAAAATTTATATATTTTTGACACAGGCAGATCCTGCTGTGTTTGACAAATATGTTCTAGGAGGAAGCTCAATCTAGATGTTATGTGTAACTTTATCTTATTCCCCTTAGAGCACAGCTGTTCTTACCAAATGATCTCTCCACTGCCCAAAGTCATTACACCCTTTCCCTTTCACATTGTCCCTCTGTAAATGTCAGGCATAACTACATTTTTATTTGCAGAGATACCACTGCTATGAATGAGTAAAAATTTTCTGCTCCCCCGCCTCTCTCTCTTTACCCTCTGTGCATTCTACTAATATGATTTGTTGAACAAATTGTTCCATTAATCTGGGGCTGTTTGACAGAGTGAGAAAATAAGTGCCAAAGTGAGAAGATTCACAAGAATCGGAAATCTCAGTGCCTCTTTCTCAAGGTAAATAGTTATTATATCAGGGTGTCAGACTGGCGGAATGGATGTGCTCTCATTCTCAGTTTGTAAATGTCACTTTTCCTCAGCCCATCAGGGTGACAAATGAGGTGTGGGTTACAGTAAGAGTTCATTCTTTGACAAAGTTCTTAACAGTCTATTTCAGCAGAAAGCATCCAGCCTTCCTCACTTTTATAATCTAAACCCTACACTGCTGCCAGAAACTTCTCAGGTCTCCTCTTACTGCTTTCTCACAATTCTCCAAGAGAAAAATCTCTGTAACAAAATTTAAAGTCTCAGATAAAATAAAAGCAGATAGATTAGAAAGAAGTCTGTAAGCCATAACACTGGTTTCGCAGAGAAATTCCATTTACTGGTTCTCAAGATTTCATGATCCCAGGAAAATTTATTACATCATGGTCTTTGTTTAAATTTTCCTGCAGTTTTTCTATATACATTTAATCTTGAGATTTTTGACAAGTTTTTACCATGAGTTAATGAATAGTTATATTATATATAAATATTGATAATTTGAGTAAATAATTTGCTCCAAGAGTAAATGAATGAGTGGCTGAGTGAATGGTAACTCTGCATCTGACTAAAATTCTTCCCCTGCAAAATATGCTTCTTTGAATAATCTAAGATATAATATTTGAAAAGGAACTGAGATAGATTGGTTTTATAAGTAAAAGTTTAAGATACTCTGTATAAATAGACAGAAAAATGTCTATTATGTCCAAACAGAAGAGGATGAAAAAGCAGTGTAGTGTGTAGGTTGGTGCTGTTGCCCGAGACACCACATTTATTTTTCTTGAGCTGAATATTTTGCCAATGGGGCCCATCCTCACTGCAAAGCATCCATCAGCCAATTTGCTATATCAGCACTTTGGTGATTAGAAATACAACTAAAAGATTCAATTACTGATTCAAAGAGATCTACTTAGTTACATACCACTAGCCAATTCAGACCAAGTTGGTCACCTTACACACACACATCCACCCCACCCATAACTATCTTCAAAGGAAGACCCCCATTTGTGACCACCCCCAGGGTTTATGGGACTCTGAGGCATTTTCTGGAAAAAAAAAAACATGCTATTCCCTTAAACAGCCATGGGATATTTAAATCAAAATTATGAAAACTTGCCAAATTCTGGTAGACCCTGGAGCTACACTCTCTACTTCAAACATTCCTCAGAGCCTGCAGATGGGATCCTGGGAAAACTGGCAGAAACCAGTGAAGTGTAGAAATTTTTACAAGAGTCTGCTCTCCAGAATCTCAGTCTGTGATGCTTGGTGGAGAGAGAAAAATAAAATTTCATGTTGTCCTTTCCTTTTCAAATCCAGACCCATTGGTTACCGATCTTTAGTCTCCCAGAGGACAGAAGTTACCTTTCTGTTTGTCTTGCGAGTCCTGAGAACTTGGCTCTCTAATCATCAGGTTAAGGGCCCCAGTATATGGCCAGATAGAAATCTGAGTCTCACCCCATTTGCAGCTGGGCCCTACCAAATTGATGCCAGCCATCAGGAAAATTATCTAAGGTTTTTTTTCTTTTTCTTTTGGCTGTTTTGATGAATGGCTCTGAATCTTGGGAGGATAATATCTTTTGCACCTACTCTGGGGTGTCTCTTAAATCCAAGGAGATTTATTCAAAAATTGCAGAATTATTTACTATTTGTCCCAGCTGAAATTTGACAAGATATTTAAAGGGTTTTGTTTTGTTTTTTATTAATTCTGTGGGTAGAAAGTGGCCGAGTTAGAAGCTGATATTCAGAGCCTGATGGGAATTTTTTTTTTTTTTGGTGGGGGGAAGTTGTGCTCCCTCCTTAACCTAAAATGAAACTATGTACCCAGAGGGAAAGAAAAACCTTCTGAGGCCTTCGTGGAAAGGATCAACTGAAATATCCACAAGACAAAGCTCTCAATCTAGAACATACGAATTCTTTTGATTTCTATCTTAGTCAAAGATCATCTTCCTCATATAAAAACACATACTGAGTATAATACAGTTGGATGGGTGTGTCAACCTCAATACCAATCAGCCTGAATGTGTGCTAAGTCGCTTCAGTATCATTGTGACCCTGTGGACCATAGCCCACCAGGCTCCACTGTCCACGGGATTCTCCAGGCAAGAATACTGGAGTGGATTGTCATGCCCTCCTCCAGGGGATCCTCTGTACCCAGGAATCGAACCCTCATCTTTCATGTCTCTTGCATTGGCAGGCGGGTTCTTTACCACTAGCTCTGCCTGGGAAGCCCCCAATAGCAATCAGATTGCAGCCCAATTGACTGAGAAATTAGAAGTAGCAATCTTTGTCTTGCAAACTGAAACTTCATACAGCATCATGGGTGCAGCTTCAGAAACAATTCTAAGTCCAACAATACTTTTGCCAATCCAGAAACCTCACCAATTCATTTTACCTCAAAAGGCTTACTAAGTATAAAAATTTTGGCCTCAAGAAACAAAAGTCCTTCTTGTAGGTACTAGCATCATTCCCCTGTGCTTTGAGATATAATTGTTCTAACTGGTCTTCCCCAGGAACCATTATCTAGGCCACTTCTTTGCTCCCACTTCTCTAGGGAGATAATTCTTATCAGAAGGCAAAAAAAAAAAAAAAAAAAAAAAAGGTGAGGAGGAAGTTATTTAGAATTTAAGGAAGTGAAAACTCTCAAAGTGTCTTTTCCACAAATAGTAATAAAACGTTTCAGATATTGGACCAGGTAAACTTAACTTATTCCATCCATCAGAAATATGATGTAGATAGAGATATTAAAAAAGTTCCTGATGTTGGGAAGGATTGAGGGCAGAAAGCAAAGTTAAGTGGGCCTTAGGAAGCATCATTATGAACAAAGCTAGTGGAGGTGATGGAATTCCAGTTGAGCTACTTCAAATCCTAAAAGATACTGCTGTTAAAGGGATGCACTATATATGCCGTCAAGTTTGGAAAACTCAGCAGTGGCCACAGGACTGGAAAAGGTCAGTTTTCATTTCAATCAAAGAAAGGCAATGACAAAGAATGTTCAAACTACCACACAATTGTACTCATCTCACATACTAGCAAAGCAATGCTCAAAATTCTCCAAGCTAGGCTTCAACAGTATGTGAACTATAAACATTCAGATGTTCAAGCTGGATTTAGAAAAGGCAGAGGAACCAGAGATCAAATTGCCAACATCCATTGGATCATCGAAAAAACATGAGATTTCCAGAAAAACATCTATTTTTGCTTTATTGACTTTGCCAAAGCCTTTGACTGTGTGGATCACAATAAACTGTAGAAAATTCTGAAAGAGATGGGACTACCAGACCACCTAACCTGCCTCCTGAGAAATCTATAAGCAGGTCAAGAAGCAACAGTTAGAACTGGACGTGGAGCAGACTAGTTCCAAATTGGGAAAGGAGTATGTCAAAGCTGTATATTATCACCCTGCTTCTTTAACTTCTATACAGAGTATATCATGTGAAATGCCAGGATGAAGCACAAGCTGGAATTAAGATTGCCGGGGGAAATATCAATAACCACAGATATGCAGATGACACCACCCTTATGGCAGAAAGTGAAGAACTAAAGAGCCTCTTGATGAAAGAGAAAGAGGAGAGTGAAAAAGTTGGCTTAAAACTCAACATTCAGGAAACTAAGGTCGTGGCATCCAGTCCCATCCCTTCATGGCAAATAGATGGGGAAACAATGGAAACAGTGAAAGCCTTTATATTTTGGGCTCTTAAATCACTGCAGATGGTGACTGTAGCCACGAAATGAAAAGACGCTTGCTTCTGGGAAGAAAAGTTATGACCAACCTAGATAGCATATTAAAAAGGAGAGACATTACCTTGCCAACAAAAGTCCATCTAGTTAAAGCTATAGTTTTCCCAGTAGTCATGTATGGATGTGAGAGTTGAATTATAAAGAAAGCTGAGCGCTAAAGAATTGATGCTTTTGAACTGTGGTGTTAGAGAAGGCTCTTGAGAGTTCCTTGGACTGCAAGGAGATCCAACCAATCGATCCTAAAGGAAATTAGTTCTGAATATTCATTGGAAGCACTGATGCTGAAGCTGAACTCCAATACTTTGGCCACCTGATGCAAAGAACTGACTCATTGGAAAAGACTCTGATGCTGGGAAAGACTGAAGGCAGAAGGAAAAGGGGATCACAGAGGATGAGATGGTTGGATGGCATCACTGACTCGATAGATATGAGTTTGAGTAAGCTCCGGGAGTTGGTGATGGACAGGGAGGCCTGGCGTGCTGCGGTTCATGGGGTTGCAAAGAGTCAGACATGACTGAACGACTGAACTGAACTGAACTGAAGGCAGAAGGGAAAGAGGACATCAGAGGATGAGAAAAATGGACAGCATCATCAGTGCAATGGACATGAACTGGGGCAAACCTCAGGAGATAGTGAGGGACAGGGAGGCCTGGTGTGCTGCAGTCCATGGGGTTGCAACTGAACAATCACAGCATTCTTTTATAAGAGTTCCTGGTGGCTCAGACAGTAAAGAATCTGCCTGTAATGAGGATATCTGGGTTCAATTCCTGGGTCAGGAAGATTCCGTGGAGAAAGGAATGGCAACCCACTCCCGTATTCTTGCCTGGAGAATCCCATGGACAGAAGAGCCTGGCGGGCTACAGTCTGTGGGATTGCAAAGAGTCGGACATGACTGAGCGACTAATACTTTCACTTTCATTCTTTTATAAGGGTTTCCCTGGTGGCTCAGCAGTAAAAATCCTGCCAGCAATGCAGGAGATGCAGGGGATTCGGGTTCCATTCCTTGGTCAAGAAGATTCCCTAGAGGAGAAAATGGCAACCTACTCCAGTATTCTTGGTAGGATAATCCCATGAACAGAGGAGCCTGGTGGGCTACAGTCCGTGAGGTCATGAAAGAGTGAGACACGACTGAGCATCTAACACTTTCACTTTCAGAGCTACCAGAAATAATAAGGTTGAAAGTAGGTAAGGTCAGTAAAATGATTATTCTAAAATGAAAAACAGAAAAGAAAATAGGACAAAATTTTAGAGGATTTGTAGAAAAGGAATTTTAGGAAAAGAATGTTGTGTGTGGTCAAGCTGGCTAAGATTGGAATAAATTTAAGTTTAAAAAATATAAACTTTGATATAAAAATACATTGGTGCAAAATTAGAATTGATTTTCTATCTGTTAGAAGAACAAAAGTTGTTTTGGACTATTGTTCTGCTCTTAATATGAGATTATGAAAGGTTTTTTTTTAACCCTTTAAACTAACCTGTCTAGAAAACATATTGCATTTTATCAAAATAATTCTTTTTAATGTTTCATGTTCTGTTTATCAGGTTTTTAATTAATTAAGAAAATGAAATCTCTTCTACTAAAAGAGCTAAGTGTTTTGGTAGGAGTAGGGAGGAGGATTCCCAGCTGTTTCTTTTTTTTATTTGCCTGCTGTAGCTTTTGGAGAAGGCAATGGCACCCCACTCCAGTACTCTTGCCTGGAAAATCCCATGTACAGAGGAGCCTGGTGGCCTGCCGTCCATGGGGTCGCTAAGAGTTGGACATGACTGAGCAACTTCACTTTCACTTTTCACTTTCATGCATTGGAGAAGGAAATGGCAACCCACTCCAGTGTTCTTGCCTGGAGAATCCCAGGGATGGAGGAGCCTGGTAGGCTGCTGTCCATGGGGTTGCTAAGAGTTGGACATGACTGAACAACTTCACTTTCACTTTTCACTTTCATGCATTGGAGAAGGAAACGGCAACCCACTCCAGTGCTCTTGCCTGGAGAATCCCAGGGATGGAGGAGCCTGGTGGGCTGCTGTCCATGGGGTCACACAGAGTCAGACACGACTGAAGCGACTTAGCAGCAGCAGCAGTAGCCATAGCTTTAATTGTCACGATGTTCAAATGGATAACTTCGTTTTGTTTCACAGGGACCTATGAATCCATTTGACCAAATGTTTTTAAAAACTGTTGACAAACTTCCCCAATTCAGATTCTAAGTGAAGTCTTTTGAGCTTAAATTAACTTTGGGATTTTCCATCGGGTCCCTGGAACATCTCAAAAGATTTGTTCTCTCTCCTGTTATAAAAAGACAGATGTTAAACTAATTAAGCTTATCTGTTATGTTAAATCACATGACATGGAAAGCATTGTTAAATAAGTAGTAATGCTAAGCCTTCTTTTATGCTGTATTTGTGTTTATATAAGTGTCCCAGAAATTGTATGAAATTTCTGGCAATCTACTATGCCCTGGTATAGTGTTGTTAGTCATATATTCCAGTTATTATGTTAAAATGTGTATCACAGAAATTACTGTATTTTTTAATCAAGTAAGGCCTTATTAGATCTTCAACAATGGACATTTTAAGTCTTGTCATTTTCAGATACTTTTTGTCTGACTCTGATGGTTTTGCAAAACCAGAGTGAGACCCATAGAAAGGAACTTAGCGTGTGCTCTTGACCACCAGCACTGTTGCAAAACTAGAAAGCCTTGAGCTTTGGGCACATTTCTCACAGCTGAAGAAGGCTCCATTTGGCTTCTGGTCCTGCGAATATACTGGAGACCTCCAAACCCAACTGATTAGGAAAGGAAGTAGCCAACACGAAGGCATATTGGTTCTGCCAAGACAACAGATTAAGTCTTCATACTTTAACTAAACATGAAACTCTTTATTCTTTTCCTCCTCTGTTTCACTCTGGCATTGGCCAGGAAAGATAATGCCATCATGCCCCAGACCATTGCCAAGGAAGGTAACCTTTCAGATTCCTAGATTTGTCATAGAAATCTGATTTTGCCCATGGTGTTAGAGGCCCCCTGATCTGCTCTGTGACCAGTTCTCTTCTATGCGCAATGTCCCTGTCAACTACAATCAACCCTTCTTGGGCGTCACTTACAGAGTGACTTTTATGTGTAAAATGTCCATAGCCTTGAGTTTACCTTTCTCTGATTTTAATTGTACCTGCCCAATTAGACACAAAGACCCGTATAAATAGTAGAGCTATTTGCATGTCTTCATTCTAGGATTATCTAAATCAGATTTGCCCCTAATCACAAATAGATCTCATCTTTGCAGGGAATTTATAACAATTTTTTTTTTTTTGGCTGTCCCACACAGCTGGTGGCATCTTAGTTCCCCAACCAAGGATTGAGCCCAGGCTTTCAGATGTGAAAGCATGGAGTCCTAACCACTGGACTGCCAAGGTATTCCCAAAATGTTTTCATTTTAGGCTGGGAGGTTTACTTCCTGAGTGTGCTGAAAACCTAACCAATCGCTGGCTTGAATGGGTAAATGCAACAATTCCTGTGAATGAATCCAGTTAATAGTGCTATCTTAGTAGGAGTGGTCTGGCCCCTATAGGATTTATCTTTGCTGCGATTATCATTCTTCTTAGATCCATAAATGCCTAGATAGACAATGTCTCTTAGATTATCTAAGTGTGCTCCTAACTGTTCACAATTAAACTGAGATATAATTCCACATCATAAAGTTAGAAAGAATCTACAAGAGAAGTTCATGATTAGAATTTTCCTCCTTTGGCAGATCCCTACTTCCATGCTTGGAAGAGAGTACAATTGAAGCTATGATCAGGAACATGTCCTTAACCCTTGAAAGTATTATGGAATCTACTGCTAAAGAAGTAACTGTCAAACAAAAGTCCTTAGATTCGCTTCTCAAGGTTGCTCTTGATAATAGGAATAACCCTTGATTATCTTTCAGGTGTGCAAGGAGGTGTCTATGCTGTGGTCAACACCACTTGTGCCTGAAAGAACACTTCAGGGGAGTTTAAAACACACCTACATAAATTCACTGAACAAGCCACTTGACTTTAAAAATAAAAAAAATAAAAAATGAGTCCTTCGGTGGGATCTTTCTTTGAATTATTTGATTTTGATTGATTTGGGTCTTAAGATCCATGGTTCCAAAGTACACTCCAAACACTGGGGATCGTCCTGCTTATAATAATAACAGTCTCCATGAGCACTGTATTTTCTCGAAGGTTTTAAATGCACGTTCACAGCCACTAACCACCAAGGAAATGATCTCCATAAGACTGGAACATCAGAACAGCTGTAAAGAGACAGATCCACTTTAAAAATGAAGTTGTAAACTATGAATACCACACAAAGGATCAGCAAAAACTGTGACGAATTTGAGAGCAGTGGCTAGGAATGAACACATCTCTCAAACTGAAAGTCTGATCAAAGTATGGGGGAATTGCTGAAAAGAACACAGGCCCCAAATGGAGAAAATTTCTAATAAATCCCAAGTCATCTAATTGAGACTTAATACCTAACTTTATCATAGGTTTTGGAATTTCCCAGGAATGGCATCTTACACCAGTCAATCAGGAATTACCTGGTCAGGACTAGTGAAGCCATCTGCCTGATAGAGTCCTGCCACGCTTAAAGGAAGGTGACCTTGCCTCAACAGATCTGCCTTTTCCTGCATAACTTCCTTGTCCTCCCTTTTGCCTATAAAAGTCTTGCATTTTGTACATCTCCTCAGAGGTCCTTTCTGTCTGCTAGGTGAAAGGCTGCCCAACTTAGCCATTACTGAATAAAGCCACGCTTAAAGGAAGGTGACCTTGCCTCAACAGATCTGCCTTTTCCTGCATAACTTCCTTGTCCTCCCTTTTGCCTATAAAAGTCTTGCATTTTGTACATCTCCTCAGAGGTCCTTTCTGTCTGCTAGGTGAAAGGCTGCCCAACTTAGCCATTACTGAATAAAGCCAGTAAGGTTTTTAAAATTTCCTTGACTTTTTATAAAACAGGACTGAAACCGTTTACCTTATACTGGGACTTGAACCATATACTGGGACTCAAATCCAACCAAAACCCACTTTGGGACTTGAACCCAACTGGTTGGAACTCACTTCAGTTCAGTAATACAGTTACATCCAACTCTTTTTCACCCCATGGAATGCAGCACACCAGGCCTCCCCATCCATCACCAACTCCCGGAGTTTACTCAAACTCATGTTCATTGAGTCGGTGATGCCATCCAACCATATCCTGTCATCACCTTCTCCTCCTGTCTTCAGTCTTTCCCAGCATCAGGGTCTTTTCCAATGAGTTCTTTGCATCAGGTAGCCAAAGTATTGGAGCTTCTGCTTCAGCATCAGTCCTTCCAATGGATATTCAGGATTGATTTCCTTTAGGATTGACTGGTTGGATTTCCTTGCAGTCCAAGGGACTCTCAAGAGTCTTCTCCAACATTACAGTTCAAAAGTATCAATTCTTCAGCACTCAGCTTTCCTTATAATTCAACTCTCACATCCATACATGACTTCTGGGAAAATCATAGCTTTGACTAGATGGACCTTTATTGGCAAGGTAATGTCTCTGCTTTTTAATATTCTGTCTAGGTTGGTCATAGCTTTTATTCCCAGAAGCAAGCATCTTTTCATTTCATGGCTGCAGTCATTATCTGCAGTAATGTTGGAGCCCAAAAATATAAAGGCTCTCACTGTTTCCATTATTTTCCTATCTATTTGCCATGAAATGATGGGACTGGATGTCATGATCTCAGTTTTCTGAATGTTGAATTTTAAGCCAGTTTTTTCATTCTTCTCTTTCACTTTCATCAAGAGGCTTTTTAGTTCTTCACTTTCTGCCATAAGGGTGGTGTCATCTGCATATCTGTGGTTATTGATATTTCCCCTGGCAATCTTAATTCCACCTTGTGCTTCATCCAGCCTGGCATTTCGCATGATGTACTCTGCATAGAAGTTAAAGAAGCAAGATGACAAAATACAGCCTTGATGCACTCCTTTCCCAATTTGGAACCAGTCTGTTGATCCATGTCCAGTTCTCAATGTTGCTTCTTCACCTACATGCAGATTTCTCAGGAGGAAAGTCAGGTGGTCTGGTACTTCCATCTCTTTAAGAATTTTCCACAGTTTATTGTGATCCACACAGTCAAAGCTTCAATGTAGTCAATAAAGCAGAAATAGATGTTTCTCTGGAACGCTCGTGTTTTTTCGATGATCCAATGGATGTTGGCAATTTGATCTCTGGTTCCTCTGCCTTTTCTAAATCCAGCTTGAACATCTGGAAGTTCATGGTTCATGTACTGTTGAAGCCTCACTTGGAGAATTTTGAGCTTTACTTTGCTAGCATGTGAAATGAGTGGAGTTGTGTGGTAGTTTGAACATTCTTTGGCATTGCCTTTCTTTAGGATTAGAATGACAACTGATCTTTTCCAGTCCTGTGGCCACTGTTGAGTTTTCCATATTTGCTGGCATATTGAATGCATTTACTTTAACAGCATCATCTTTTAGGACTTTAAATAACTCAGCTGTAATTCCATTATCCCCACTAACTTTGTTAGTAGTAATGCTTCCTAAGGCCCACCTGACTTTGGACTCCAGGATGTCTGACTCAAGGTGAGTGATCATGATTATCTGGGTCATTAAACTCTTTTTTGCATAGTTTCTACGTATTCTTGCTCTGACCCAGCCAAAGCACACAATACCTGGTTTCAGGACCTAAAGAAGCTCAGGTTCTTGATGTCTCATCACAGAAAGAATTCAGTGAGAGACAAATGATATGTAAGAAGTTGATTTATTCAGATTCAGAGAAAAGCACATTCCTCTGACAGAGTGTGGGCCATCACAGAGGGCAAGTCTGGAGGTCCCGAAATGTGGTGTAATCAGTTTTTATGGGGTGGGTAATTTCATATGCTAATGAGTGGGATCATTATTCCATCTATTTTGGGGAAGGAGTGGAAATTTCTGGGAATTGGGCCATTGCCCATTCCTTGGTCTTTTGACAGTGTCTTGGAATTGTCATGATGCCTCTGGGTGTATCATTTAGCTTGCTGATTGAGATGCAAGATTTAGTCTTGTCTGCCTTCTTGGTCCAGTTTGATTCTAATTGGTTTATGTTGTGTCCTTGAGTTATATCATTCTTTTAAGAGTTGTGCCCTGCCCCTTTTCCTCCTATTACAGGACCAAGTTTTATAATGGAAGCATACTCTCTGAAGTGTTATCAAAAATAGGATTTATTTACAACTACGTATTTTTCAAGGGAAGAGAATCAGTACACTTCCAAAGAAGTTCAGGAATCCCCCAAAATGTAAAGAACCACTGATATATAAGTTGTCAGATAAACTAGTAAGAAGATAGGAGAAAAATCAAGCAATACTAGAAGCCAAGAGAGAGGAATGATGCATTATTGATCAGTAATTTCAAACTCAGAGAAAGAAGAGGTCCATTAGATTTGGAAGCCAGGATGTAAAAAAGGATAGAAGATAAAAATGAGCAGCAGGTCCCAAAATTCCAAATGTAGATTTTTCAGGTACAATGTGAAGATTCGTGTTAACAACAAACAGATTACTATGAGAAATTTAGTAAGGGAGGATAGATACAGAGAGACAAAGACATGGAGAGCCATCAGCTGAGGGGTGTGAGAATTCCTTCAGGGGCCATCAGGCCTTGGAAGACATGAGTGGTGATGTGATGAGCAAGAGATAAGTTCATGGTTACAAAGGCACAAAGGATAAAAACACAGAGAAAGTAGTTTTCCTGCTCCTTTTACATAGGATATGCAACTAAGCTTCTTAGCTAACACATACTTTCAAAACTTATCCATTTCTACCTAAAAACATCCCAAAATTTAGAAAGCAGTCATCATAAAGGGAAATCTTACTACATTCAACCACATTATAATTGAATACTTAGGTTTATCAAGATACCACAAAGAGTGGACAAAAAAAGAACCACACACAGGCAGAACCTGTTGTAAATGCATAAAACCAGAATCTATTATCTAGAATATATATTTTAAAATGTCTACAAATCAAAATGAAAATGGCCTCCTACCCAAGAAAAATAAGGCAAATGACTTCATTAGTTATTTATACATACCAAAATAGAAAATCCAAATCACTGATGCATACAGGAAAAATGTGCTTAAAGTCAGTAACATTCATGGAAATCTAAAAAAAAAAAAAATGCAATTGACAATTTGGGAAATTGGAAACAGATTGACAAAAATTAAAAAGGTTTGTAAATACCAAGTGTTGCTAGGGATGTGGATCAATGGAAACACCAATACACTACATGTGAGAGGGAAAATATTTACAACCCTATTGGAAGACAGGCTTTATTAAAACGGACCATAGACTCAAGACATTTCGTACCCCAGATGAATTTGCACAGATGCCTCAGGGTACATATAAAAATGTTCATAGTAATATTTTTTGTAAATGCAAAACTTTGAAACAACCAAATATACATTGTAGAGTAGGTAAAAAAAAAAAAAGATAAATCAAACACAGAATGCTATAAATCAATGACAAATGAATGAACTAGAGCTTCATGCAATAGTATGGATAAATACTATAAGAAAGATGTTGGAAAGAAAATTCCATCTTTATTTCATATACATAAAATAAATAATCAGTAAAAAAAAAAATCAGTATTATGTTGGGATCTAAAACAAACTATAGCCACAGACCAAGTCTGACCTATATCCTGTGAGCTATGAGCAATTTTCACATTTTTAAAGATTTGTTACAGAACTGAAGAAGAACAAAAACGGAAAAAAATGAGACATCGATCATAAGTGGTCCCCAAATCCTGAAATATTTACTATCTGGGGCTTTTCAGAAAACACTCACTGGATTCCCCTGTTGTAAGCTCTAGGTAAAAGAAACTTTCATAACAGCGCGGCTAGTGGTTCCATCCTATAAGACAAATTGGACTGTGATGGGAAGGATCACATGAAGAGACTCCCTGGGCGAGGTTCTTCAGCCACTAAATTGTATCCAACTCTTTGTGATTCCATGAGCTGCTGCATGCCAGGCTTCCCTGTCCTTCGTTATCTCTCTGAGTTTGCTCAAACTCATGTCCATTGAGTTAGTGATGCCATCCAACCATCTCATCCTCTGCTGCCTGCTTCTCCTTTTGCCTCCAATCTTTCCCAGTATCAGGGTCTTTTTCAATGAGCTGGGTTTTCGCATCAGGTGGCCAGAATATTGGAGCTTCAGCATTAGTCCTTCTAGTGAATATTCAGGGTTGATTTCCTTTAGGATTGATTGGTATGATCTCCTTGCTGTCCAAGGGACTCTCAAGAGTCTTCTCCAGCACCACAGTTAAAAAGCATCAATTCTTCACCCCTCAGCCTTCTATATGATCCAACTCTTACATCCATACATGACTAGCAGTATTTGATATATTCAATCAGGGAATAGTTACTTGGGTGTGTTTTTTAAATAACTATCTTCAACCCATTTACATATCTGTACATTTAACTTTTATGTTATACATTTTCTATTTCTATTTCTATCTCACAACTGAAATAGAAAACATACCTCTTTCACACATGAGCTTATACTCAGTTCTCTACTGGAAGGTTGGTGTGAACCTAGTGGGAGTGGTGACCACAGGACTTACATTCTAGTGGGTCTGGGACCTGGGACACTAAGACCATGCATTTACTCAGGGCTGCCGAGACAGCAGAGAGAGAGAGGCAAGGACTTTACCATAGGAAAGAAGAAAAAGAAAGTGCTCATCAAGGATGAGAGTTGAATGAGGCAATGAGTAATGATGTCAGGAGCAGTTTAGGATGTAGACCCCAAAGTGGTTTGGCTGAGGCAGTTCAGGACTAATGTGTGAATGGTGACATAATTTTAGAAATAAGTTATTCTGATGATGCTCCATCTCTGAGGGTGTCAGCCAGGCAAGACAAACAAGGGACAGAATTCAAATATCAATATGATAGTATTAGTTGATCAGTCATGTCTGACTCTTTGCAATGCCATGGACTGTAGCCCACCAGGCTCCTCTGTCCACGGAATTCTCCAGGCAAGAATATTGTACTGGATAGCCATTCCTTTTTCCAGGGGCTCTTCCCGACCCAGGGATCAAACCCAGGTCTCCCACACTGCAGGCAGATTCTTTACCATCCAAGTCACCAGGGAAGCCCCAATCAATATAATAAGTAACATATAAATATTTGAGTTCTAAGTATAGACCAATGACTTACTTCACATAAGCAGAGACTGATGTCTAGCCAACTAATTCATGCACTTATTTGTACCTAAGTACTTACAGGTAAGTTATAGTACTCTCAAATTCCATGTCAGTTTCCCTCTCTTGCCCTTTACTCATAATTATTATCTGAAAGAAGCAAAAGAAGTATAAAAAGATAGCTTCTCACTGTGCCTTTGGCCCGGTCTGGCTAGGAAAATCTCATATAAATGTGCAAGTGGAGGCTTTGCAAAGGACTCAGCCAACAGGAAATCAGTACTTGCTATGATGAAATAAAATCACTCTAAAAGTTATTGATAATCAATGTATTCCAGATTCTTTACCAACTGAGCCACTAGGGAACCCATTCTACCCAGATAAGGGCTGTTAAAATTCAGTGAAACCTCTGAGTGACTCTAAACCTTTTTGTTTGGCTTTGGATCCATGTGCATTTTCCAACTTTTTGAGTTTTAAGGAAGGATGTTGATAGGCTTAGAGAATAGAAGGCCATCCATATGGCTATAATTCCACTAAAGAATGGTTTCAATGCATTCACATTGCATGAGGTCATGTTCCTAGTCAACCAATAAAGTGACCAAGACAGTACAGTCCTCACTTTACAAATGAGGCAGCTGAGACCCATAGAAACTGAATTTTCTATTCCAGATCACAAGGGTAAAATGAAGAGCACGATGTTGAAACTCAATCTTTCTAAGCCCAGCACTCTTTCAGTGATACCATACTGCTTCTGGAGCATTTTTCAAGGGCAAGTTGAAGGTATGAATTCTACCTGAAAGAAAACTTGGATTTAGCATGTCCATTTGGAGTCCTTAATTGGGCTTGGAACTTGAGCCTTACAGCACGCGTGGAGGTAGCAGAGTGAAGAAGGCAGTGACTTACTGAAAACACAGAGCCTGAATAAGGTGTGAAGGGTAGTGGGCTGGGGTGGATGGTGAGACTTAGATGAAAGACAGATTGAAAAAGGATTGGCCAGATTAAGGGTTCCTAGCAGTAGAGCTATCAAATCCAAATCTTATCTCCTCAAGTTATTTGAGGCTGAGTTCTATAAGGGGATTCAATACCTGTTTTCAAACCACATACTCAATATTCTTCATTTTCACAAAGAAAAATTAACATCTGTGTTCAGGGATGTAAATGTTAGGATTCTAACTTTGAAAGGGTCCCTATGTGTAAAAACCATTTATCAACGTATTAAGTATTTTTAGTTTATTTCTACTTATGTTCTTAGTGGTTTTACCTAAGAAAAAACAAGCTGGAAAAATATTTGCTACACATGACTAATATTCTTCATCTATAAAGAGCTCTTTCAAATCAGAAAGTAAAAGAGGAATGTCCATGAGAAAAAGTATAAAAAATATGAATACCCAATTCTCAAAAGAAGGCAAATGACCACAATAAATATATAAAATAATCTCTTCGCTGATCAAAGAAATTCAAATTCATATGAGATCATTTTCATTTAAAAAATGTAATGATATTTCTTGGTGTTATGGAAGATATAGGGAAAGAGATGTCGTTATATATTGTTTTGGAAAGATAATTGGTATATTTTTTCTGGAGAGCTATTTGGTCATATGTTACCAAAAGCCTTAAAAATGTTCATACTTCTGATTCCTTAATTTTCATTTCCAAGAGGAAAAGTAAAATGAAAAGTGATTGACTACTTACTTAAAGCCAGCCAGTTCTTATTCTAACACTAGACAACTAGAGATCAATATTTCTCACTAATACAGATTTCCAAGTCCTTAACAAAACATTTGCAAGTTGAGTCCAGCTATATAAAAAAAATACCATTGCTTCTAACTGGAGTTTATTCCAAGGCTACAAGATCAGTTTATCTTCAAGAATAAATTACTATAATTCTTAATATCTTTGTAATAAAGAAAAATAGTACTTTAATAAATGTATTAATAGAAAAACATACCTGACAATAGTCAATGTTCATTCCTAATAAAGAACCTCTAGTTCTGCTATCCTACTGTGTAGCCCAGGAAACTATATTTAATGTCTTGTAATAAACTATAATTGAAAAGAATCTGAAAAGGGATAGGTATAGTCCTTAAATTGAACAATGCTTCTATTTTAAAAAATAGAGTCTCTAAATACTACAAATAGAAAGAAACTTCTTCAACACGGAAGTGACATATATAATAAACCTATAGTTCTCATCACACTTTATGATGAGTAAAAAAATTTCCCCGTAAGTTGGGAACAAAGCAAGAATGTCTGTTCTTACCACTCATAATCAACATTGTAGAGGAGGTCCTAATCAATGCAATAAGATTATAGAAAGGTAATAAAAAAGAATTAGAAGGCATACATTGGAATCAGCTATTTTTATTTTTAGATGAGGATATTATCCTATTTTAACCTGTTTATTTTCTTGGGCTCCAAAATCACTGCAGATGGTGAATACAGCCATTTAATTAAAAGACACTTGCTCCTTGGAAGAAAAGCTATGACAAACCTAGACAGCATATCAAAACACAGAGACATACCTTTGCCAACAAAGGTCCTTATAGTCAAAGCTATGGCTTTTCTAGTAGTCATGTATGGGTGTGAGAGTTAGACCATAAAGAAGCCTGAATGTTGAAGAATTGATGCCTTTGACCTGTGGTGTTGAAGAAGATTCTTGAGAGTCCCTTGGACTGCAAGGAGATCAAACCAGTCAGTCCTAAAGGAAATCAATCCTGAATACTCATTAGAAGGACTGATGCTGAAGCTGAAGCTCCAATACTTTGGCTACCTGATGTGAAGAGCTGACTCATTAGAGAAGACCCTCATGCTGGGAAAGACTGAAGCAGGAGGACAAGGGGACGACAGAGGCTGAGATGGTTGGATGGCATCACTGGCTCAATGGACATGAGTTTGAGTAAGCTATAGGGAAAGGAGAAGGAGGCCTGTCATGCTGTGGTCCATGGGGTTGCAAAGAGTCAGACAATACTGAGTAACCAAAAAACAACAATTATCCTAATACTTTTAAATCCCAAGTAATTAAAAAGAAAGGAAGGAAGAAAGAAGGAAGGGAAGGAGAGACAGAGAAAGAAAGGGAAGAAAGAAGCAGAGAACAGGGAAGAGAAAAAAAGGAGGGGAAATTTTCTGTTCTTCAAATACAGGATTAAAAAATTGTAAAGTCAAACCATAAGTGAAAGAATATATTTATATCCTGTATTCAGAATGCTTAAATAATTCCCAGAATGCAATAATAAGGCTGACAACCCCCAAAAATATGGAACATAAAGTTGAACAGACAGTTTACTGGATAAAAAAGGAATAGACAAAAAATATTTTAAAATACTCATCATCATTAGTCATAGGGAAATTCAAGTTTCAAACCATGAGACACCATTATATACCTACTAGAATGGCTAAAATTAAAATGACTGATAATACCAAATGTTGGTGAGATGTGGAACAACCAGAATTCGAATTCACTGGTGGGCATATAAATTATGCATGAATTTTGGAAAACACTTTGACAGTTTCTTGCAAAGGTAAATGCATACTCAACATATGATGCAGCAATTCCACTTATAGATATTTTCCCACAAAAAAATGAAATCGTGTCTACAAAATAGCTGGATATAAATGTCTATAACTGTTTCATTTATATTATCAACACTAGAAATAATCCAATTGTCCATTAGCCAAAGAATGCATAAAGAATTATTATGTATTCATACAGTGGAATACCACTCAGCATTTAAAAGGAATGAAACACTGATATACACAATGACATGGAAGAATCTCAGACACAGTTTTCTGAGTAAAATAAGTCACATTTACATAAAAGACTGAACACCATACGAGTCTTTTAACAGGAAATACTATTCAATGATGAGAGAAAGAAGATCAGTGGTTGCCTGAAATTGGAAGCGGGGATGGATTAATCGCAATGCGCCATAGGAGAACTTTATGGAAGCATGGAAATGTTTTAACCTCCTAACTGGGGGCCATAATTACCTGGGTATAAATGTTCATCAAAACTCATTGAACAATGTATTTAAAATGTGTGTACTTTATTGTGTGTAAAGTATATTTTTAAAAACTGACTTTAAAAAGGAGATTTGAACAGACACACACTATTATATATAAAATAGATAAACAAGGTCCTACTGCATAGCACAGGGAATTATATTCAATATCTTATAATAACTTATAATGAAAAAGAATCTGAAAAGTATATATAAATACATAGTCTGTGTTCAAACTGAATCACTTTGCTGTACACCAGAAATTAGCACATTATAAATCAGCTATACTTCTAAATTTAAAAAAAAAAGAAAGAAAGAAAATAACGAGTTTTAAATAAGTGATTGGGTGTGGAGGGTGAGGGAGCAGGAATTTCCCATCTTGGAACCGATGTTATAATTCACTGGGAAGGGAGAACAGCAGAAGCACGTTGGATGGTAGAAGCAGGAAGATGAACACAGTTTTGAAGTTGATGAGTCTGAAGTGCCAGGATATCCAAACAGAGGTGCTGAGTACACAGGTAAAAATACCTGTCTTGTCATTCAAAACGTAGGAAAGAAATGTAAATGAAAACAGCATATGCATATCAGCAATGCTGAAACTTGCCATAAAAGGTGTGTACAACACCAAAGGCTTTGTTGCAAAGTTGAAAATGTGAAAGAGAGTTGGCAAAAGAAGTGACACCTGAGTAGAATGTCACATTTGACTTCAGAATCTCCAGTTTCTTGTAAACTGGATACCTGACAACTGCTTGCCAAATAAATACATACTAGAGATGCCAGCAGGCTCTAGTTTACATGCAGGGAAATGGCTCTGCTGAAAAAAGACAGTTAAAGGTGGCTCTTCTTGGCGTTTTCTTTTTGAGAACTATTTCTGCCATTCTTACATTGATTCATTCATTCATTTAACAAGCAGTGAGTTTAGCCAATTGTCCAGTCATTGGAGATAAAGGAGATAGAAGACAGAGATCGTGTCCTTAAGGAGCTCGCAATGTAATTAAGACAGACACAAACACTTGAATATAAGTACATTCATCACGAATGGGAGACGTGTCAGACCATGTGGAGGTCATACACAAAGGCATAGTGATTTCTGGATGGAGATTCAGATAAGGCTACAGGGGGAAAGTATAGTTGAAAGATGAACAGATATTTTATAGAAGTAGAAGGATGGGAAGGAAATTCTAGACAGCAGAGACAAGCTGCTGCTGCTGCTGCTGCTGCTGCTGCTGCTGCTAAGTTGCTTCAGTCGTGTCCGACTCTGTGCGACCCCATAGACAGCAGCCCACTAGGCTCCTCTGTCCCTGGGATTCTCCAGGCAAGAACACTGGAGTGGGTTGCCATTTCTTTCTCCAATGCATGAAAGTGAAAAGTGAAAGTGAAGTCGCTCAGTCGGGCCGACTCTTAGCGAGCCCATGGACTGCAGCCTATGAGGCTCCTCTGTCCATGGGATTTTCCAGGCAAGAGTAAGCTGAGCAAAGTCTAAAGTCATCACATATCAAGGCAAAGTCAGGGAAATGCCAAGAGATCTAGTTGACTAGAGCCTACTGGTTAGACTGATTAGTTGGAGGATTGGGTGGCCTAATGGTGAAACCAGAATGGGAGGAAAAGGATAGATGTCAAAGCACGTACAATTCTGTGGTAAGCATACAACACTCAAATTTAAGATGCATTCATTCTGTCTCCTTGTTAGTATACCCCTGCAAAGTGTTCATAGCTGAACACTTTTACGTCCTTACCATGCATTTCATTGGATTTTGAGTGACTGATAGGAAATAAAAGCAAGAGAAGCAGCTATTTCTTTATATGTGCTTGGATTATTGAGACATTTATAAAGATCTAGAAGAAATAGAAGCTATTTAATGATTAGGAAGAAAACTCCTGTCTGATCAAAAGAATTCAGCAGGCAAACAGATGGAACCATCTATTGAGAGCTTCAGTGATGTTTTACTCCACTCAAGGACAATATTTTGCTATTTTATGAATGAGTTGTAGTTAAGTGTCTTGCAATGATCATTCCTGCTTGTATTAAAACTGAAAACAATCTGGAAAGCTTACTTGTATTTGACAATTACCTTTTCTAATTATGGTTTATAAATGACTTTTGCATAGACTTATTTTGTTCTATGCAAGGGAAATAAAGTAGGTGTTATTACGCTAAGTTTAAGGATTAAAAACAAAATCAAAGCTCACAGAGTTGGAATAAATGGCCAACAATCACAAGGCAATTAACTATAGACCCACCAATGCTATAAGGTGGGTTTCTGGGCACAGATTCCCTAGGTTCTGGAATGTGTGGCTCTTCACACTGAACAGATATAGAGCAAAGATCCATGTCCAAAAGCATTGCATTTGACAGACAGGCTAGACGTCCAGAGTCCTGGTCCAGGAGATCTTGAAAACAGAGAATGACAAACATCACCTTTCAAAAAGCCAAGCTCTAGGTGGGAAAGTTGCTCCCAAATTAGGAGTCAAGAAGATAAAAGGACAGTCAGGTGGATTTCTGGGGGCAGTTTGTGTTTTGTAATGCAGTCATGGAAGAGATGAAGAGAGCAAAGAGAAAGTGTACAGAGAATTCATTGTGTCTATTTGCAGCTGAGAAGTATGTGAGGGTTGACTGAATTTGGCAGTGCTGCATGCACTTATCACAAATACCTTGCATTTATCATTTCAGACCCACCTTCATCTCCATGTTTGGACTGAGAGGTTGACCCTCATGCTGCTGTTGTTCAGTTGCTCAGTTGTGTCTGACTCCTTATGACCTCATGCACTGCAGCACGCCAGGCTTACTTGTCATTCACCATCTCCCCGAGCTAGCTCAAACTCATGCCCACTGAGTCAGTCATGCCATCCAACCATCCCATCCTCTGTCATCCCCTTCTCCTGCCCTCAATCTTTCCCAGAATCAGGGTCTTTTCTAATGAGTGGGCTCTTCATATAAGGTGGCCAAAGTATTGGAGTTTCAGCATCAGTCCTTCCAATGAATACTCAAGACTGATTTCATGTAGGATGTGTTGGTTTGATCTCCTTGCAGTCCAAGGGACTCTCAAGAGCCTTCTCCAATACCACAGTTAAAAGCAGAAATTCTTCAGCGTTCAGCCGTTTCTATGGTCCAACTCCCACATCCATACATGACTACTGAAAAAACCATAACTTTGACTATACAGACCTTTGTTGGGAAAGTAAGGTCTCTGCTTTTTAATGTGCTGTCTAGGTTTGACTATCATGTAATATATAACAATGAGGCTCTCTAGCTTTCTGGCTTTCAACTGGGTTCAGACAATAGGAAACACAGATGGGAGATCGGAGGGAAGGAAAACTATGAGAAATTAGAGTATTGAAGTCCCTGCCTTCAAGACACAACTGTTCCCTCAACAAAAGCCCTCTCCACACAGCTTATCCTGTCTCTGTTTTCCAGTATCTCTTTCCTCCTCTTGACCTTTAAAGCCTATGCATGGCTATGGCTAAATATTACTCATCCAGAATAATTGATTATCCTTAAATCCTACTCATATGTTTGTAAATATTTCCTGTATTAAATTCTCCACAAACCATCCCTGCTGAGTCTATAATCTGTTTCTTACTTTGACTGACAGTGTAAATTGGGGAGGATGCAGAAAGCATAAGAGACAATTTCTGAGAATATAAGGGAAATTTTCCCTTAGCCATTTTGCTTAAGCAAATGAAAAATCCACTTTAAAAAAATCATACAATTTTATTTATGCTTTTCTTTTACGTGTGTACATAGAATATCTTGATACAAAATTTTATTCAGACATCCATACTGAGTACTATCTAACTCCATTTTACTTCAACATCTTTTTAAAATGCTGTATCCATAATTGAAGATTAGCTTGCTTCTTCTCATTCAGGCTGAGCCCCTGCTTTTATTCACTCAGGGCAAATGGTACAGGGAAATGATCTTCCCCATCTCATTAAAATGTCAAAGTCTTCCTGGCTGCCAAATATCAAAATGCTGCCCCTAGAAGGAAGAAATACTAATCTCTTTAACTATGAGGTCCTTAGTGCCCAGAAATACCTCTTTCTTTGGACAGCAATTGTTTTTGGTATTTAATCCCTTAAGAATATAAACCCAGGAAGTAACTGCAGCCCTGCACTCCCACTATGAAGTGGTTCCAAGATTTTCATGTATATTTTTGGAAAGACTAATTGCTTATGAGTGACATGGTTTATCAGAAGATGTACTACTCCTGGAAGCTGTTAAAGGTACTTTCTCAATCTTTTCTATAGCAATGATTAGAATAGGATTCCTGTAGGTCATTCACCTGTCTGAACATCAACATTGATCAGATAAAGAGGGACTTGTATCTACCAGTGAATGACTCAAGATCTTCAAGTGTGTATGTGTGTGTCTTGGGGAGAGGACCTCTTCAAAGTCCCAAGTAGTGCAATAAATACATGTTTTATTCTAGAAGTCCAGTGTACATTTTGTATAAGTGTGTATCTTCCTTTGTGTGTACTAAATTACTTCAGTCGTGTCCAACTCTATTTGACCCTATGTACTGTAGCCCTCCAGGCTCCTCTGTCCATGGGATTCTCCAGGCAAGAATACTGGAGTGGATTGCCATGCCCTCCTCCAGGGCATCTTCCCTACCCAGGGATAGAACCTGTATCTCACATCCCCTACACTAGTAGGTGGGTTCTTTACCATTAGCTTCACCTGGGAAGCCCAGGTCTCCAGCATTGCAGGTAGATTCTTTAGCAGCTGAGCCACCAGGGAAGCCCTATCTTCCTTTCCTATCATTATGTTATCATCTACCAGCTTGGCATCTTTTTCTCACTTAGATAATTGAGTAGACAGGCTATTTTCAATTTTGCCAAAATTATAATTGTAAAAAATATATCCTCTGATTTAAAGTGAAAATGCCATGAAATGTTATAGTAGCTTGTGTATAGGCACATGGAAGCTGCCAAATAAATATTTTTTGTCATATCAATTTTTTAAAAAGCACCTCAAAGTGATAATATGTAGGATGTTGCTGTTCAGTCTCTGAATTGTTTTGGACTTTTTGCAACTCTGTAGACTGTAGCCAACCAGTTTCCTCTCTCCATGGGGTTTCCCAGGCAAGAATACTGGAGTGGGTTGCCTTTTCCTTCTCCAGGGGATCTTTCTGACCCAGGGATAGAACCCGCATTGGCAGGTGAATTCTTTACCACTAAGCCACTAGGAAAGCCCATATAGGATATAGATATGCTAAACAGAAGGCCTACTCCTGTTACAATATTTAGACTTTGGAGTAGTGCTTTCTATTAGCAAATTTTGGTCTCTCCTAGCTATGAGATCATGTTGGAATTTATATGCTCCTTTTCTTTCTCCTTGATCACGACTAGAACAGGATGGCCAAGCCAGTGAACAAAAGGGTATGAAGGACAAAATCTATCATGCAAGAACACCCTTTTATTTGTAAACACCATGCTTTACACATCATTATCAGTGGTTTATGTGCTTACCAAGCATATAGCTTTATTACTATAATGTGAGCAAATTGCCTGTAATTTGTGGTCTTGGGAACACATATCTATTATTTGGGTCAAAATATGTCTACTCTCTCTAATTTACAATAAATGCTTAATGTAGTTCCAGTCACAGTGGAAATTTCTGAGTTTTCCTCTTCACTGCATACCCTTAAATCTATAAAAAGGAAAATAACTAGAGAATAGTTCTCAGCTTTGGATGAGACTTACTCAAGTAGGAGTTGGGATGCTGTAGGGTGTGCTCAAAAATGATTATTTTTGCGTTTACCAGAATCAGGAGAGCATTGTATTCATTGTAGGAATGGCCTAGAATTTGAAATAAGGAAGATCTGTGGGCAAATCCTTGCTCAACTAAGTATTTATTACATCCTTAGGTGCAAGACAAGGGCTTGCTTCAGTCTTCTCCTTGTAGCACTCATAAAGCCAACTTTGTGAGAATTACATGAAAACATGTGATTTAGTGTCTGGCAAAGTATGTATTATATGGTGCATGCGTGCTAAGTCTTTTCAGTTGTATCTGACTCTTTGCCACCCCATGGATTGTAGCCCACCAGGCTCCTCTGTCCAAGGGATTCTCCAGGCAAGAATACTGGAGTGGGTTGCCATGCTCTCCTTCAGGGGATCTTTTTGACCCAGGGATCAAATTTGCATCTCCTATATCTTCTGCTGGCTTCCCTTGTGGCTCAGCTGCTAAAGAATCTGCCTGCAATGTGGGAGACCTGGGGTCGATCCCTGGGTTGGAAAGATCCCCTGGAGAAGGGAAAGGCTACCCACTCCAGTATTCTGGCCTGGAGAATTCCTTGGACCGTATAGTCCATGAGATCACAAAGAGTCAGACACTACTAAGTGACTTTCACTTCACTTCTTCATGTCTTCTGCATTGGCAGGCAGGTTCCTTACCACTAGCACCACCTGGGAAGCCCAGATTTTATTTATTTATTTGACTGTGCCAGGTTTTTTAATTGCAGCATGCAAATTCTTAATTGGAGCATATGGGACCTAGTTCCCTGAACAGGGATCAAACGCAGGCCCCCTGCATTGGGACCTCAGAGTCTTGGCCACTGTACCACCAGGAAATCCATAAGGTGTTTATAAATTATGAGTTTCCCTCCTTCCCTGTGTCTCCTCGTGTCTCCTCTATCTTGTTTTTAAGGGGGAAGTTAATAGTCAGTCATGGTAGAATATACAAATGCCACAAATGCTCGCCCTGGTATCATCCATGCCATTGAATGTGACAATGCAGATTCTCTAAACAAAAAGTGAGCTCTATCTTCCTTTCTTCCCTTTGACACTGAGTTGTCCACGTGACTTATTTTGGCCAATGAATATTAGCAAATACGATGCAAGCTTAAAGAACTTGTGCTTTGGTACTTGCTCTCTTGCCATACTTGAACCTGTGAGACCTCTATATGAATTAGTCAAATAAGGGAATGGTTACCCACTCCAGTATTCTTGCCTAGAGAATTCCACAGACAGAGGAACCTGGTGGACTACAGTCCATAAAATCTCAAGGAGTCAGACACAACTGAATGACTAATACTTAACTAACCTGTTGGAAAATAAGATGCCCTATGGAAAAGAACTGAGGTGTTCCATCCTTCCTCGGGCCAGCTCAGTACCTGATAATCACCTGGTTACAAGAGTAGCATGTCATAGGCTCAGACCAGAAGAGCTACTCAACTTACCCTCAAAATTATGAGCTAACGAAAATTATTATTGTTCTAGCTACCAGGTTTGTGGTGCACAGCAAAGTCTAACTGATATACAAATGAAGTTTCTTATTATACTCAAAATTATGACATGGAAAAAGTGGTTTTCTAATAATACATACTGTCCTTTTTTGGGGTGAGGGGTGGCTTTCCTGGTGGCTCAGACAGTAAGAATCCTCCTGCAGTGTGAGAGACCTGTGTTCAACATCTGGGTTGGGACGATCCCCTGGAGAAGGGCATGGCAATCCACTCCAGTATTCATGCCTGGAGAATCTGCATGGACAGAGGTGCCTGGTAGGCTACAGTCCATGGGGTCTCAAAGAGTCGGACATGACTGAGAGAACAAGTACAACCCTTTATCTGGCTTCAGAGTTTAAGTTTAGAAGAACTAGAATTATGGTGATCCTCTTAGCTCTGACTAGTTAAAGTGTAAACATGGTGTATTTTCAGTATTTTAAGGAAAAAGGGAAGTGAAAACTTCCCTTAAAGGTGGCTCAGACAGTAAAGGATCTGCCTACGGTGTGGAAGACCCAGGTTCCATTCCAGGATGGGGGAGATCCCCTAGAGAAGGTGATGGCAACCTACTCCATTATTCTTGCCTGGAGAATTCCATGGACAGAAGAGCCTGGTGGGCTATAGTCCATGGGTGGCAAAGAGTCAGACAGGACTGAGTAACCACCACACATTTTCAAGGGGAAAAGAATTCTGGCTGGTGCTGAGAAATGGAATCAGTTCAGTCACTCAGTCGTATCTGACTTTTTGTGACCCCACAGACTGCAGCACACTAGCACGCCAGGATTCTGTGTCCATCATCAACTCCCAGAGTTTACCCAAACCCATGTCCATTGAGTTGGTGATGCCATCCAACCATCTCATCCTCTGTTGTCCCCTTCTCCTCTCGCCTTCAGTCTTTCCCAGCATCAGGGTCTTTTCAAATGAGTCAGCTCTTTGCATCAGGTGGCCAAAGTTTCACCTTCAATATCAGTCCTTCCAGTGAACACCCAGGACTGATCTCCTTTAAGATGGACTGGTTGGATCTCCCTGCAGTCCAAGGGACTCTCAAGAGTCTTCTCCAACACCACAGTTCAAAAGCATCAATTCTTCAGTGCTCAGCTTTCTTTATAGTCCAACTCTCACATCCATACAAGACTACTGGGAAAATTATAGCCTTGACTAGATGGACCTTTGTTGGCAAAGTAATGTCTCTGCTTTTGAATATGCTGTCTAGGTTGGTCATAGCTTTTATTCCCAGAAGCAAGCATCTTTTCATTTCATGGCTGCAGTCACCATCTGCAGTGATTTTGGAGCCCCCCAAAATAAAGTCTTGCACTGTTTCCACTGTTTCCCCATCTATTTGCCATGAAGTGATGGGACTGGATGCTATGATCTTCGTCTTTTGAATGTTGAGTTTTAAGCCAACTTCTTCACTCTCCTCCCTCACTTTCATTAAGAGGATCTTTAGTTCTTCTTCACTTTCTGCCATAAGGGTGGTGTCATCTGCATATCTGAGGTTATTGATATTTCTCCCAGCAATCTTGATTCCAGCTTGTGATTCATCCAGCCCAGCATTTCTCATGATGTACTATGCATTTAAGTTAAATAAGCAGGGTGACAATATACAGCCTTGACGTACTCCTTTTCCTATTTGGAACCAGTCTGTTGTTCCATGTCCAATTCTAACTGTTACTTCTTGACCTTCATACAGATTTCTCAAGAGGCAGGTCAGGTGGTCTGGTATTCCCATCTCTTTCAGAATTTTCCACAGTTTATTGTGATCCACACAGTCAAAGGCTTTGGCATAGTCAATAAAGCAGAAATAGATGTTTTTCTGGAACTCTCTTGCTTTTTCAAAATCTCTGGTTCCTCTGCCTTTTCTAAATCCAGCTTGAACATCTGGAAGTTCACAATTCACATATTGTTGAATCCTGGCTTGGAGAATTTTGAGCATTACTTTGCTAGTGTGTGAGATGAGTGCAATTGTGTGGTAGTTTGAGCATTCTTTGGCATTGCCTTTCTTTGGGATTGGAATTCAAACTGACGTTTTCCAGTCCTGTGGCCACTGCTGAGTTTTCCAAATTTGCTGGCATATTGAGTGCAGCACTTTCACAGCATCATCTTTTTGCTCCAGCACCATCCAGCCAAGAAATGGAATATCCCCCGCCATATCAGTAAACCAGGATGTCACAATCATTAGCAATTTTAGCTCTCCAGGGCACTCTGGAAGAAGAAAATCTGCTATCCGACAGCCAACAGGCTATATGTAGCCTCTCCCTGCAATGAATTCAAGGGCGCTCAGAATGTGAAAAAACACAGGATACTTGCCCAGGATAGCTGAGATGCATATGAAAGGAATGACTTCAGTGAGCCCAGACTTTCATCTTCCCATAAGCACTCTTGCATCTTCCCATAAGCACTAATTTCCTTAACTTGGGATATCTCATTTTCTTTAATATTCATAACAATATTCTTTTGATGTTTAGACTACCTGTCTTTTGTTACAAAGCTTCTATACACCCTGGCACATCCCGTCACCCCCTCATAGCAGTTCCCTCAGGGTCACTTGAGATGTTATCTCCTGGACTTAAAGCCCTAGAATTTCCTACCAAATAAAGCATACCTCTCAATTTTTAGGTTGTGGCTATTTTTTAAGTCAAGTCAATAGTGCTATGGAAAGTAGTACTCAATTAGGAGGAGAAGAGATACGTAATGTTTAAAGGAGCTAATTTGCAGAAGAATCGAAGTCAACCATCCTTAATGATCAAAGAGTGTGTAATGTTGCCAGTTAGGCTATACAATTAGAGCAATGGAGAAGAGCTACTGTAGTCATAGTGTTGTGACTAATTAAACCAAAGGAAGGAGAGCATCTCAGCAGAAATATTCTTATAAATAAAGCACCTGTTGAAGGGAATAGAAGTAAAGGGATCTCATGGGAAACACAGTGTCTTGGGCTACCTGAGCACTTAGGACCTTACTCTTTAGGAAACAAACCTTGAAACCGGCACTAATGAGGGTGTGGTAGTCCCTCAGTTGTATCCGACTCATTGTGACCCCATGGACTGTAGCCCACCAGGCTCTTCTGTCCATAAAATTCTCCAGGCAAGAATTTTGGAGTGAGTTGCCATTTCCTTCTCCAACTAATGAGAGAGATGTGGAGAAATACAAGAGTAAGACTCCAACATTGAAAATTTAATGAGTGCTAGCTGTCGCACTTTCTATATATTTCCTACTTGTAGAATGAGGAACCTATGGGGGATGGGCAGGTGTGAATTTGCTGTTGGAAGAAATGGGTGGAGTCAGTTCTGAGAAACTGGCAGGGAATCAGGCAGTGGGAACAAGGAGAAGGATAATAGTGAAGATTTTGTAATAGGAACATTAATATAAAAGAGACATAAAAGTTATCTGTGTGTAGTAGGTTATCACTCAAAAACAAAAAGATATTGTCATTCTCCAACTAATCCAGTATTCAGAGTTTAGGGGCAAATATTCTGATCATTTTCATTTTCCCTCCAATTTGTGGGATACATAAACCTTCAAGACTTCCAGCCTCAGTGCAGGGAAGAAATCCCTACCCGAGCAGTGCATGGCACTGCCTAAACACAGATTATGGAGGCCAAAACTCATTCATCTTATTAAACCATGGAATACTTTTGTTATAATGCATTGGTGGAGAACCACATGTGTTTGTGAGATTTGATTTTTATTTTTCACTTAAACTTTCTTTTTTAGCCATTCAGCATTCAGATTTTTGAAAAATGTGATAAGTTAAGAAAAACAGGAAATATATATTAAACAGGAAAAGATAAAGTGATTAGTAATTACATACCTTACATTCACATACCAGAAATTTCCAAGAGAACTGAAAATTTGTTAAAATTATTACTACCAAAAGAGTATCATAAGGTAGCCAGATATAATGCATTAGGTTTCTTTTTTAAAATTAATAACCAGTTAAGAGGGGTAATTTTGAAAGTTCATGTCTAGGATAGCAACCAAGCTGTAAAATATCTAGACATAACTAGAGATATGTAAGGCTCATAAACAATAAAACCTTCCTGAAGGGCATAATATAGAACCTGAATTGCTGACAAAATACTGCCTTCCTGGATGGGATAACTAAAAATTGTAAAGATGTCAATTTCTACTAAATCATCTTGTAAACATGGTGCCACTCACATCAAAATCACTTTTTTTCTAAAACCTTGACAACTTGATAATAACTTTTAACTGGAAGAATAAATACATGAAGATAGGCAAGAAAATTGTAAGAATAATGAGAAAGGACTTGGTCTGCCAGATATAAAAATTTACTGAAAGCTATAGTAATTAAAGTAGCATATTGCAGGTATAATAATCAACAGATAGATCATTAGAAAATAATAGAAATTTCCAAGATTTACTCATGTTTGTGTGAATTGCATGTTTCTTAAAGGTTGCATTTCCATCCAGAGAGGGAAAGATGGATTATTCAGCAATTGAGCTGGCATTTGGAAATAAAATTAGGAATAACCCACAACCTGTTAAGTAACATTAGACTCCAAAGTACACCTACTAGATTAGATGCTTAAATTGGAGGAGAAGACCAGCAAGTACAGCCCTTGGAGAATATTTATACTTTAACAAGTCTTTGCTGCATCGAATAATAAATATTCTCAAATATAAACAAAGGAAAAAATGGATAGATTTGAGTAAATAAAAATGCTTAACTTCTAGTTTAAGAAACATGAAAGTAGGAAAACATTTGCAAAGAAAATTCCAGACAAGAAGTTAATACACATGATATATAAAGAATCCCTATCCATTAGCTTTTAAAGATCTGTTTTTTTAAGTGGCAGAGCATGAACCAGCACTCCCCAGAAAAAGAAATGTAACTCAGTTGAATATATAAAACATCCTTTTGTTAGAAAATAAATGCAAATTTTTGAAAAATCATATTAGATTTTCTATCATATTAGCATACACACTTTAAAAGTGTGAGTTTTTGAGTCTATAAAGAAAACGAAATAATCAGACACATCTCTTGATCTGTATACCTAATACTGTATGGCCTTCCTTTGCTGTAATTACTCAATAGCTGCTTGCTTTTGTAAACACCACCCACTCAAAAATGAGTTAATGCACATGCAGAAAGTAATGTAGCCATGATAATTGTCTAATTTGGATTTAGAAACATACAGATTACTTTGAAGTTTATAACTTTCAGTGAGCTAGCCCCTGAACTGTTTGCAATGAGACAAACCCTCAAACAGAGAGAAGATATTTAGAAATATTTATAGCAACATGGCTGAGTAGCTTTATGCATTTTTAAATTAACTAATCAATAACTGCAGCTTATAATTTCTTTTTTGTAATTAATTTTTAATATTTTATATATGAATATTAGTACTAGAGCCCTTTCTTCCCATTTTCCCTTCCTTTTCTTTGTTTTTACATTTTGCCTTCACATCTCTTCCCTGACCTTTCTGTCCCCCCTCACTCCCTTTCCTTTCCCCAGTGTAGGAACCTGTGTGGTGGATGAAACTGGGGAGAGGAGAGAGGAACAGAGCTATGCAGAGGCAAGGAAAAAATGTAGGAGCCATGATCATTGTGGGTGGAGGAAATGACCAGTATGGTTGAGACACTGGCTCCATTAAACAAGTGAGCATAATGGTTAAGCAAATCAGTAAACATATTGAAAATAATGAAGACAAGTTTCTCATTGTCAGAGAAGATATTTACAACTACAGAAATAAGGAAAGGCTAGACAGAATCCTTTTATGTGGAATTCAAATGAGAGGTGTCAATATGAACACATACATTTTAAAATAAGTATATGTACAGATAGATAATGTAAAAGTGATACAAACATAGTAATGTAATATAACACAGATACATATACATATAACATCTTCTATGTCATCACTATACACATGTATAGGCTTCCCCAGTGGCTCAGTGGTAAAGAATTTGCCTGCCAAGCAGGAGATGTGGATTCAGTCCCTGGGTTGGGAAGATCCCTTTGAGAAGGAAATGGCAACCTGTCTACTATTCTTGCCTGGGAAAATGCATGGTCAGAGGAGCCTGGCAGGCTATAGTCCATGGGGTCACAAGAGTCAGACATGACTGAAGCAACTTAGCACATACACACATGGGGATATATATGCATATATATGCACACACACACACACGCACACACACACATATATATATACACATATATATCAGTTCAGTTCAGTTCAGTCACTCAGTCGTATCTGACTCTTTGCGACCCCATAATTTGCAGCACACCAGGCCTCCCTGTCCATCACCATCTCCTGGAGTTCACTCAGATTCACATCCATCAAGTCAGTGATGCCATCCAGCCATCTCATCCTATGTCGTCCCCTTTTCCTCCTGCCCCAATCCCTCCCAGAGTCTTTTTCCAATGAGTCAACTCTTCACATGAGGTGGCCAAAGTACTGGAGTTTCAGCTTTAGCATCATTCCTTCCAAAGAATACCCAGGGCTGATCTCCTTTAGAATGAACTATTTATATGTATATGTATAATACAAATATTATAATATTTTCTAGCTTTATCCACTGACGGGGCCTGTTACTGATAACAAGGAGGTACTCAGCTCAGTCTTCTCAGTGCCAGGCTTTCCCGTCCTTCACTATCGCCCTGAGTTTGCTTAGACATTGAGTAGATGATGCTATCCAATCATCTCATCCTCTGTTTCCCCCTTGTCCTTTTTCCTTCAGTGTTTCCCAGCATCAGGGTCTTATCCAGTGAGTCAGCTCTTAGTTTCAGGTGGCCAAAGAATTGGAGTTTCAGCTTCAGCATCAGTCCTTTCAATGGATATTCAAGGTTGATTTCCTTTAGGATTGACTAGTTTGATCTCCTTCTAGCACAATAATTTGAAAGCATTAATTCTTGAAAAAGGCAAGGGTAGGAAGGTTTACCAAGAAGGGTCTTTGGAAAGACTCAGAACTAGAGAACCATGATCCACAGACAGCATGGAGGCAGAAACATCAGGGGAGAAGACAATGACTCAGAAGATCAAAATTCACTGTGCATGAGTTTATTAAAATGAAGATTCTATTAGTGAGAAGACTGAGGTATGCTCTTGGGGGAAGGAACCCATACACCCACTCCAGGGTCCTGCCATTGTGAGGGGTGGGACTACAAAGAAATCCCTGCAATCAGAGATTCAAGATTTTGAGTTTTAAACATCTGCTGTGCATTTAACTTCCTTCATTTGATGTCCATCTGATTAGTCTAAAGTCTCTTGCTGACTATTAGTACCGTTTTCTTTGCTCTGCACTAAATGAGTCAAACTTGCATCAGCATGGCTATAGAAGAATAGGATATGTGCCAGATACACTCAGGGAAGCAATTCCACAGCAGCAGAAAATCATCAGAAAATCAGCATCATCAGCATCATCAGTATTAGGTTTGGGTGCTTCAAAGCAGAGAAAACAAAAATGAACTGTGGCAGTCAGAGAGCCCAGGAGAGCTTCAGAAATCCCGTTTCTATGAGAACATTTGAAAATCTTTGAAGACACTTTATTTATGCCCTTTACTTAGAGTTGTTGCTGGGTCCTGTTCGTGGGACAGGTCTTCTGAAAATATTCAAGAATTCTACTTTTCCAGGCCTTATACGTTTCTGAAAGGTTGAAGATCTCTGTGATATCCACCATGACCTTCCCTGAGTTCCAAAGGACAGATTCAAACAACTGCTAATTAAGGGAAGAGCGGCCAAGAAAGGCAAGATTAAAGGAACCAGGAAGTTCATCAAGATTCGGAAGCCATCTTAGATGAGATTAAAGGAGTGCAAGCCCTGCACAGACCTTTATCTTATCAGCAACCCCATCCTTAAGCCAAAACCGTAAATCCCCTGAGTTGGGACAGTTTTCCACTGCCACTTTATCTCCCTTTGTCTGGCAAAACAATAAAGCAATTATTTTCTACTTCCCCCCAAACTCTGTCTGTGAGATTTGATTCAGTACTGGTGCACACGTGCTGATCTTTCAGCTTCTGTAGCAGAATACGCCACCTCTCAATATGCTACTTTGACATAAGGGCTGAAGGCGATTGAACTGAAGGTGACTGAGAAGTTACAAAATCGGTCCCTGCCTGCCCTCCTTCTATTTGCCTAAAAACTGAGGTCATTCATTTGTGTCCGACTCTTTGTGACCCCATGGACTGTAGCCAATCTTCCAGGCAAGGGTCCTGCAGTGGGTTGCCGTTTCCTTCTCCAGGGGATCTTCCCAACCCAGGGATCAAACCCAGGTCTATCACATTGCAGGCAGATGGTTTACCATCTGAGCCACCAGGGAGGCCCTATTCGCCTAAAAGCAGGTCATAAAGTAACAAAGTGTCCCTCCTCCCCTCTCTATCAGACAGCTTTAGGTCCTTATCAAGGAAGAATCCACCAACTTAAATCTGCATAACAAACCTCACTCTTGTTTACCTTGTTTTACCAGAAAACCTCCCTATTACTCCATACCTTTCTTTCTTTCATATTTAGTTGACGATGGTATTTTAGCTGGAGTTCTAAGCCACTTCTTAGAGTTATTCATTTTTCCTTGGTTATGTTTTTTGTGTATCTTCTGTTAATAAATGTTTATTTGATTTTCTCTTCTTATTGTGTTTCATTACAAGGGTTTCAGTCAAGAACTCAGGGAAGTAGAGGGAAAATTATTTTTCCTCCTTTACATGAATGAGTGAGTTTTTCTGTTTATTTTAAGTTGGATTTTAAGAGGTATGCTATACTGAGAAAAAATATTTGCAAAGTGTGTTCATGGGGGAATGTAGGACTCACATTTCTGCAAAGGGAAATATGCTATATACTATGATGTACAAAATTTCTGAATGAGGCCTCAAGTCACCCAAAACATGATTCTCTAAAATGTAATATGGTATCTTCATACCACAGATATATTTGACATATCTTTTGTTTAATATATTGATAGAATCCTTTTTTGCACAGCTTATGCTTTTTGAAAGTATCTTCAACCAAGAATTGTAGACTGAAATTTGCGCAATTAATTTCTATTGGAAAACAGAAATTTGGAATGATCTAGTTTATATATTCAATCTAGTTTCTATTTTCAGCATATAGATTCAAGGAGCAAGTATAAAAGTTTTGTAGCAATCCTTGACTTTTATCTAACACATATGTGTCTAATGGCTGCTAAGTGCCAGGCCTTTTTCTAAGCACTTTATAAACAACAATTCCAGGAATTCTCTCATGGTCCAGTGGTTAGGACTCCACTCCTCCACTGCTGGGGGCCCGGGTTCAGTCCCTGGTCAAGGATTCCACAAGCTGCATGGCAGAGCCAGAAATTTACATAAATAAATACAAATTCAGTAAATCACAACCCCATGAGATGGATGCTATTTTTATCTCTATTTGAAGCTTCACAATATTTAACCCAATCTGATTTATAATGATTTTTTTTCTTGTAAGCTTACTTAATATTTAATGAGGTATTTGAAATATTATGATGAAATAATATTGAAATAATATTAATGAGGTAATTTGAAAGACAATCACAAGAGAGGCACACAGCCCTCTGCTAATTCAACTTTTCTTCCAACTCCGGAGAGAAGCTGGGCTTGATAAATTAGTTACTCCACATTTTGACCACTAAACACTTCTGTAATTTCTTTGCCTCATATTATTTTTGTTTTTTTCAGACCCATAACAGATTTGCCTGTATTTTGAATTCAGGCGTACTGACTAAAGCCTTCTGAATAAATTATCAATTTAAACCTAAAAGAAAAAAAAAAAGCATGGAACAAATGTCCATTTTGAATCATCACAGAACAATTAGTTCTCTCATGAGATAAAGTAATTTGCAACGTGTTGATGTAAACAGCAAAGGATGTCACCCTTGTTCATAATCCTTTCATGACAGCACAAGAGGAAGAGAAGGCAGTATGAAACATCTAAGCTCAACAGCTTGTTAGCTAATTTCATCATTTTTGCAAAAAGAAAGTGAAAGAAAACAGAAACATTCACTCATGTAGAATAGCCCTAGAAATCTTGACAGGTGGTTGAAGAAGAAAAACTCCCTTACAGGCATACCTCATTTTGTCACTTTCAATTTATTGCACTTCACAGACAATGTGCTTTTTACAAATTGAAGGTTTGTGGCAACCTGTATTGAGCAAGTCTGCTGCTGCTGCTGCTAAGTCACTTCAGTCGTGTCTGACTCCGACCCCATGGACTGCAGCCTACGAGGCTCCTCCGTCCGTGGAGTGGGGTCCCATTGCCTTCTCCATTGAGCAAGTCTGTTGATGCCATTTTTCCAATAGCACTTGTTCACATCATGTCTCTGTATCACATTTGGTAATTCTTTAGAATTATCAACTTACCAATTAAAAAAAGAATTATAAACGTTTTCGTCATTGTTGTACTTGTTATGATTGTCTGTGATTAGTGCTCTTTGATGTGATGGTAATCTGTGATTAGTGATGTAATTGTGGCATTTTTAGCAATAAAGTATTTTTAATTAAGATATAATGCTACTGCATGCTTAACAGACTACAGTATAGTAAATATAACTTTTATGTGCACTGGGAAACCAAAAAATTCATGTGATTCACTTTATTGCATTATTCACTTGTTGAGAAGATCTGGAATCAAAAGTGCAATGTCTCCGAGCGATTTCTATATTTACAATTAACCAGGAGCTCAGAGATAGTGGGAAGATTTACAAAACAGAATAAAAAGAGGCTCTTGATATAAGCAAAACCAATAAATGGTATTGGAAATCTCCCTAAGATGAGCTAAAAACATCTGAAATTGGTAGATGAGTGACCTTGGTATGTTAAAGGATTCATAGAACTTCCTCCTTTGACATGGAAGAGATCTTCATATTGTATCATCTCAATCATTCAGGACATACATTAAGTATTAATGTAATTATATCAGTAAAGTTTTCAATAAAATTGGTAGCTGGAGGCCTTCTGAAACAGTTGTTTCTATTTTATGCAACTTAAGAGAAGAGTACCTGGAAATAAAAGACAGAGCCGTGCCTGACTCTTTGCGATCCCATGGGCTGTAGCCCATCAGGCACCTCTGTCCATGGAATTTTCCAGGCAAAAGTCCTGGAGTGGGTTTCCATGCCCTCCTCCAGGGGATCTTCCCAACCCAGGAATCAAACCCAGGTCTCCCAAATTGTGGGCAGATTCTTTACCATTTGAGTTTCCCACAGTAAGAGAATAGATAGTGGAAGTCACTCAGTTGTGTCTGACTCTTTGTGACCCCATGGACTGTAGCCTGCCAGCCTCCTCTGTCCATGGGATTTTCCAGGCAAGAATACTGGAATGGGTTGCCATTCACTTCTCTGGGGGATCCTCCTGATGCAGGGATCAAACCTGGGTTTCTTGCATTGCAGCCAGAGTCTTTACCATCTGAGCCACCAGGTAACCCACAAGAGAACAGATAAGAGAACATAAAATACTACCAATACCTACCTTTGTAAAATGAGTCCCATTTCATGGTTTCAGGATATTGAATATAATTTCCCATGCTATACTGTAGGTCCTTGCTGTTTATCCATTTTTTAATCTATTCATTTAATCAATAGACTTTTATAAAAAATCTTCTACCAGGTTCTTATTTTTCAGTAGATTTGAACCTTAGAAAGATATAATATAGGATAAAATTTATGAAGTAAATCTTCACAGAAGTTTCTTAATTACATGTTGGGTTTCCCTAAAGTGAAAGAAAATATATTAGATTTGATTATTTTCAGTAATATGGCTTAATGAGAGTAAATGTTCTATTACTTATCTTCTTGGGGAAAGCATTCTTCTTACTAATCAAATCATCCATTTCATAGGGATATTCATTCCTTTTAGAGACAATATTACTATATATATATATATATGTATAGGAAATTGGCCCAGGAATCAGAAGCAATCTGTTCTAGATCTGTCTCTGCCAAACTTGCTCAAATGAGCACAGCCTTCATAAAACACTTAATTTCTCCTGGGGTTGTTTACTTTTTTCCCTAAAATAGCCACAGAAAAGTGTATCTATAGAATTCTAACATAATCATAGAAAATGAAACAATCTTCATAGATTATTTAAAACCTATGTCTTTAAGTGAACTATCCACAGAACGTAAGACTCGCCTCCTATGACGGACTAACTGTTTCCACTTCCAATGGGAATTTGCTGTATGACTCAGGGAACTCAAACAGGGGCTCTGTGACAACATAGACTGGGGGGTTGGGTGGTGGTGGAGGTGAGGGGTGGGGAAATAGGGAGGAAGATGGGAGAGAGGCTCAAGGGGAGGGGATATATGTATACCTATGGCTGATTCATGTTGATGTGTGGCAGAAACCAACAAAATTCTGTAGAGCAGTTATCCTTCAATTAAAAAACAACAACAGAAAAAAAACACACTGGACTGTAAAAAAAAAAAAAAATGCTTTCCCCTCAAATTCCTATGTTGAAGTCCTGAGTGTGATGTCCTAGTGAGAGAGTACAAGGATGTGAGACCTTTGGGACGTGCTTAGGCCAGGATCCATGCTCTTATAAAAGGCGTCTGAGAGCTCTCTTACCCTTCTGTCATGGGAGGACACAGCCAGAGAGCACCAGTCATGAATAAGGAAATGACGTCACCAGATACCAAATCTGCCAGGACCTTGACCTTGCTTCCCAGCCTTCATAACTGTGAGAAATACATTGTTTATTGCTCATGTCACCCAGTCTAAGGTAGTTTGTTAGAGTAGCTGAAAAGTCTAAGACATCCTGTGATATGCTCTTGGATTTGTATTTCTTCTTTCCAGATGGATTGCACGGCAGCAGGCCTTTATCATATCTTGATTTGCTCACCTTTGAATTTAATCAATTTATGTTAAGGTCTGGAAACCTCACATACACATTTCAGCAACAACAGCAACTTAAAAAAAAAAAACAACTAATTTGGAAGTAAATCAAGAGAAAGCTCATTTCTTTCTTCGAAACAAAAGAGATTTGGTCCCTGAAGGTACTTATACTTTTAGGTGTTCTCTAACAGAAAACCTAAAAAACAACCCCTCCTGGCAGATCACTGGGGTCATTTGAGATAAGCCCTGCATGCAAATGGCTCCTGGAGATGTTTTATGTCTCACAAAGGAAAGAAAAAAGCTGCCCTAAATGGGGGCTCTTACCTTCAGTATCGTGAAACTCCTTCACCCTTTGATGTATTAAAATATTTAATCAAAATCAAATGCTGCTGCCCCTATTTATACAAGTGCTTTATTATCCTGTACATTATACCACAACCTGCCTGGTTCTTAATGTGACCTAAAGAGCTAGTCGGCATTTATTACAAATGTGAGGCAGTAAGCTTCTGGCTGAGCAATTAATCACTGACAGCAAGGAATTTCTTCTCTTCAGGTGGGGAACCCATCCAAAAATGAAGAAAAATAATCGGGCTAATTAATTCTTATCTGCAAAGAGCAATTAGATAAATGACCTCAAAGAAAGACTTGTCACCCCTAGTGAGACACTGACTTTCTAAATAGAATGTGTCTGAGCCTCTTTTCACTGAGCAAGTGATACTGTGAAATGGAGATGACAGAAAGGAGAGGGAGGGAAATGATAGGGGAGCAGGTTAATTAGAAGGAAGGCTGAGGAGAGAGAGGCAGAGGCAGAGACAGCAATGGAGAGAGACGGAGAGATCCGGCTTGATCCCGTGTCCTGTGTCTGCAGACAGATAGATGGTTAACAAGATGAAGGGAATGTTCCTGTTGCCAAACGCAGGGGACCTCCTGAGGCCAGGCTGCCGTCCGCTTTATTCTCTGGACCACCTTGCTTCCTGCCAGTGAGCTGCGCTTCCTCCCTGTACATACTGCTGCTCGTGGAAGCTACAAAATGCTGTTAGCGCTGACCTTTGGTTTCTTCCTTCCTAAGCTCCTTGTTTGGTTTTGATTCTCTGGTCATATCCATGCCTGGCAATGGATTCAGCCTCCAAAACCAGCTACCCTAAACTACCATTTTTGACGTCCAAAATACAACTTACATGGTTTTTATAAACACCGTTTGAGCTGTGTTTTTTCTTTCTCTTTTTTCCTCTCCTCAAAAAAATGGAAAAATGTACCTCTTCTTGGTGAGCTGATTTCTTCCTTTTCTTTCTCCTCCTCCAGTCCTTCCTCCCTTTCTTATTCTCCCCTTTCTCTCCTTCCTTTTTCTTTAGGCAAATTAATGTTAACCACAAGGAACATTTAGGGGTAATCCTTCTACAAGCATTGCCTGCTACCAGCGATCTTAAAAACTAAACCCACTGAGGCTCTCAAGTCTCGTGTGGTCCAGTCTTAAGAAGACAACTGATCTGGAGGACTTGGCCCTGAGGGAAGCCAGGCTCATCATAAGTACATCCCAAATTCTTGGCTCACCTGTATCTTGGTTTTACTGTTTTAAATGTGAGGACCTCAACTCTTCGTCTTTAAAGAACTCTCTCTATAAGACTATACTCTTCTATTTTTCATTCCTGCAAAAATATCAGAAATAATTTTATGACAAAAATAAAGTAGATATAAAATCCAGGCTAACCGGAGCCTGGGTAAGAGAACCATTGACATAATTGGGAAATGTTACCATTCTCTACCAAAACTACATGCTCTGTATCCAAAAACTTCTTTCAAAATAGCTTTACCTTTGGCTCTGACATGTGGTCTAAACAAGTCTTTACCTGAGCAAAACCTTTTTTCTCCTTTAGTATCTCTTCCTTTTTATATACATACAATAAACTTTATTTTTAGAGTCACTTTAGATTTACAGAAAAAAAGGCAAAAATAGTACATAGGGTCCCCAAACATCTTGCAGTGAGTTTTCCAAATTACTAACATTTTATATTACTATAATACATTTGGTAAAATTACTGAGCCAATACTGGCACATTAAAGTCCATATATTCTTCATATTTTTGTTTCAGTTTTACCTAATGTCTTTTCTAGTCCAGGATGTCATCCATGATGCCCCATTAAGGGCAGCTATCATGTCTCCTTAGGCTCTTCTTGGCTCTGCCAGTTTCTCAGTCTTCCCTTGTTTTTGATGATCTAGACCATCTGAAGATTTCGAAGGATACTCCTTAACTGGAATTTTTGAGCTGACTCAAAGCAGATATAGTCTCAGGTAGCTAGATGATGGATTGATAGAGTAAGGTTCCTGTGACCAGTTAATGAATTGGCATTTTATGTGTTGAACATAAGGACAAATGTATGAGCTATAAGTAATCAGTTAATGTCAGTCCCCTTTGAAAATCTGGTTGTCTGGTACACTGACCTGTCCATTCAAGTATCTACTTCACCAATTTTAGTGGACACTAGCATCAAAGCATTATCTGTGCATGCAAATTATACTGAAAATAAAGGAGGTCTTTGAAATACTGGGTCATGTTCAAAGCCTCTTGAGTTCTAATATATTTCTTTGACTATATTGATCCATAAAGTTACAAAGGAATGGAGTTGTACATTCACAAAGGCGAATGGCACTTGAAAACCTCTAAAATTTCCTAAATTTTATAAACACCTTCTCTGGTTACAATTCTAATATGAAATGATCAATATCTACCACTGCTCTAGAATAGATGCCTTTTCTAACTCACCTCCAATTGGCAAGGACATCTTACTGCTAGAAATAAATGATAAATTATTAGAATAAAGAATAGGATCAGAACATTCTTACAAAAGCCCAAGTATGATTTTAAGGATCACATGTTCTTTCTAAATGGGAGATACTTGACACTTGATATATAGGAGAAATTTTACAATTAAGAGAAAATAAGAAAAAATGGAAAATGTCTTCATATGCAATTGCCAGTATTGTACATACTGCTTAATTTTAAACAAACTAACATAAGTTTAGATAGCCATAAATTGACAACTCTTACTACCAACAATTTAATAATCAATATATAGTCATCCTTTGATATCTGTGGGGAATTGTCTCCAGGAGTCCCTGTGTAGGCTCAACCCCTTGTATAAAATAACATATGACAATGAACACATACAGTTCACCCTTAATATCCAAGGATGCAAAACCTGTGGATTCAGAGAACCTACTGTAATTTCAAAATCTGAGATATTAGCTAACAGTTAAAAATCTTTTAAATCTGCTAAACTAGCCCCCAAAGACCCATGGTTGGCTCCTTTTCTTTAAGAGCCATTTTGATTCCAGCCAAAGTAAACATATAGTGGAAACAAAACTTATCTTTGTATGAATATTTCAGATTTTATAATCCTTGTGAGATAAGGCCAATGGGGAAAAGATGAAAAGAAATGAGATATATTTCAAAAATTAGTTTAAGGTTTATTTTGGGCCAAAGACAAAATACAAGGTTAATATAGCAGATATTTCCAGCACTGCCCTAATATGTATATATTAGAAAAAGAATCAAAGCCCCCAAATGATGCAATTTATACATTAGCTCAGAGAACTAACAAGCATCTGGAATCGGTAGGAGTTTCTTATCTGCTGTACACTAACATGGGAATGTGTGGTAAGAGCATTGCAATGGAAGTAATTCATTTCTATTAAGATGAGTTGCTAACAAAGGACTGCACCTCTGCAGGACTCCAATCAGGTTATTAGAAAACTAAGGCTGTTTTTCAGTTTGGTGGGAAATGTACCTGCAAATGAGCTGCTTATTAGCCTGAATTCTACTCCATAAAACTCCACTGGTGAATAGTGCATGTTAACAGCAAAACGCAGGACATCGTGTTAATCCAAGATCCCCTCGTCCCATTACAGGCAACTTTCCCTGTAGACTTACTGCCAGTGTGTCATGTGCTCTCTCTTGTTTAGCCAAACCTATGTCTCTCTGAATGCTTCTAAAATATATGTTGGATACTGAAACTTTCACATCCAGAAAAATGATTTTTCGCATTCATAAAATACACTGGGACATGAGGAGAGAAGGTGATGAAATGTAGATGATGGCAATGATGATGAGAGCTTTCACTTCCTGCTTTGTTAAGTTCTTTACCAGGCCTTTACAAATACTGACTTACCTGTGTAGTCTAGTTTCTGAAACATTTAACCACTATTAGAATTGCAATGTATGTATGCATGCCCGCTATGCATGCTTAGTTGCTCGCTTGTGTCTGACTCTTTGCAACCCTATGAACTATAGCACGCCAGGCTCCTCTGTCCATGGGATTTCCCAGGCAAGAATATTGGCATGGGTTGCCATTTCTTCCTCCAGGAGATCTTCCCAACACAGGGATCGAACCTTCATCTCTTGTGTTGCAAGAAGATTCTTTACCATCTATCTGTGCCACACTCCTTGGCTTAAATAAGAGAGGTTTAGAATAGTTTTTCAGACTTTCTTTTAGAAATCAGAAATTTTTGCAACATTGATGTAAAACCAATAAAATCTCATTGAAAGAGATCTCTTGCAATATTGCACACTGCTAAAATTACTGGATTTAAAATTATGATATTACATGTGATATTTTAACTTTATATGCCACCTAAAATATACTTTTTATTATATTACACATAAAATGTGAAACATATGAAATACTGAACACACAGAAACATGTATTCATTTAATCCTTTTAAGTGCTTTCATGAACTGAAAAGAAAATAAAGACTATTCATAAGCTAATATCTAACGGAAGTCCAAAGAAATAAAGTTCTGGGAATTTCCTGGAGGTTCAGCGGTTAGGACTCTTGTGGGCATGGGTTCAATCCCTGGTCAGTCAGGGAACTGAGATACCACAAGCCATGCAGCACAGCCAAAAAAAAAAAAAGGTTCTGTCCTGGCCTAAACTTTGAGGTTAGGTATAAAACCTGGTAAATTTGCATTCAAGATTGCAGGGACTCATAGTGGGTGTGAAGAACAAGACATAAATCCTAGAGCTCAACCAAGGAGAGGAGTCTAATAGAACACTTATATATGAAGCTGGAATACCAGAGCACCTGACCTGCCTCTTGAGAAACCTATATGCAGGTCAGGAAGCAACAGTTAGAACTGGACATGGAACAACAGACTGGTTCCAAATAGGAAAAGGGGTACATCAAGGCTGTATATTGTCACCCTGCTCATTTAACTTATATGCAGAGTACATCATGAGAAACGCTGGGCTGGAAGAAGCACAAGTTGGAATCAAGATTGCCAGGAGAAATATCAATCACCTCAGATATGCAGATGATACCACCCTTATGGCAGAAAGTGAAGAGGAACTAAAAAGTCTCTTGATGAAAGTGAAAGTGGAGAGTGAAAAAGTTGGCTTAAAGCTCAACATTCAGAAAACGAAGATCATGGCATCTGGTCCCCTCACTTCATGGGAAATACATGGGGAAACAATGGAAACAATGTCAAATTTTATTTTGGGGGGGCTCCAAAATCACTGCAGATGGTGACTGCAGCCATGAAATTAAAAGGCGCTTACTCCTTGGAAGGAAAGTTATGACCAACCTAGATAGCATATTGAAAAGCAGAGACATTACTTTGCCAACGAAGGTCTGTCTAGTCAAGGCTATGGTTTTTCCTGTGGTCATGTATGGATGTGAGAGTTGGACTCTGAAGACAGCTGAGTGCCGAAGAATTGATGCTTTTGAACTGTGGTGTTGGAGAAGACTCTTGAGAGTCCCTTGGACTGCAAGGAGATCCAACCAGTCCATTCTGAAGGAGATCAGCCCTGGGATTTCTTTGGAAGGAATGACGCTAAAGCTGAAACTTCAGTACTTTGGCCACCTCATGCAAAGAGTTGACTCATTGGAAAAGACTCTGATGCTGGGAGGGATTGGGGGCAGGAAGAGAAGGGGATGACAGAGGATGAGATGGATGGATGGCATCACTGACTCGATGGACATGAGTCTGAGTGAACTCCGGGAGTTGGTGATGAACAGGGAGGCCTGGTGTGCTGCGATTCATGAGGTCGCAAAGAGTCAGACATGACTGAGTGACTGAACTGAACTGAACCAATATGAAGCTGCGACTCCAGTGACTTATGTTTCACAGTTAGAGTAAGAAAGAAATAAAGTTATACATAAAGACCCCTCAGTAAGGAAAATTGTCAAAAATTAGCACTAAAGGGGAAAAAGAATAACTATTAGCTGACCATCGTATAGATTTGAAGACTGAAATCATGATACCCAAGTAATATGAAATATCTCAAGCTGAGGATACATTTTAATGTGTTTCTGGTTATGCGATGCATGTAGGCACTCTGCAGGAACAAAGTCAAATCAAATCAAAGCAACAAAATCTCTCCCGAGAACATCTCCCTGTCAAACCAGGTGTCAAAGAATTCACACTGGAAAAGTTAAAAAAAAAGTATGAATTGGCAGTCAGAAAATGCAAAGAACCTAAATTTACCAGGAGCTAAAGAATAGAATTAGACTGCAAAAGTCTTCTGATTTGAGTATCATCTGCCACAAAGTATAAAATAAATATGCAAAATATGTTTTAAGTAATAAAAGATTGAAAACATGAGAAAGGAGGGATAATAAAAGAACCATGCATATTTGAAAAATGGCCAAATGTTACTTCTAGAAATGAAAGCTATAACAAGTAAAATTAAAATTCAGTAGAATACATTAACATCAGAGAAGACACAGCTAAAGAGAGAATTATTAAAAAGAAGAGAAAACTGAAGAAAGCATCCAGAATGCAGTCCAGAGAAATAAAAAGAGGGACATAAAAGAAAAATACATTTTAAAACACAGAAGAAAGAGTAAGAGTATCTAATAAATATATAATGTGAATGCCAGAAGGAAAGGAGGGAAAAAATGAGAAGGAAGCAATGTCTGAAGAAATGTCTATGGTTTCCTAGAAATGGCAAAAGATACCAATTCACAAACTCAGGAAGGCCAAGAGGTAAGACAAATAAACCAGAAAAAAAAAAAAAAATTCAAGTTTAGACACATAACGGTGAAACTGCAGAACATGAAAGACAAAGCCAAAATCTTAACTGCATCCACAGAGAAAGGAGAGATTACTTTCAAGAGGACAATAATAAGGCTGCCAACTAAGTTCTTAACAGCCAAATGGAAGCCAGAGTGGAAGAAAAAATGTTAAATAATGAATTTCTTCAGGTTACAAAAATGAGGCCAGAAGGAAATTCTGAAATGAAAAAAGTGTTATAAACACATAAAATACTTGTAACATGCATATGACATTATAAATAAATACTAGATGTAAAACAAAAACAATGATCTATAATTTGTGGAGTTCAAAGACAAGATCCCTGGAGAAGGAAATGGCAACCAGCTCCAGTATTCCTATCTGGACAAACCATGGTCAGAGTAGCCTGGTGGACTACAGTCGATAGGGTCACAAAGAATCAGACATGACTAACCACATGATGGCTACAAAAGACAAGATGAAAATTATTACTAGACAAAATAGAGTTTGAATTAGGAGAAAATTAATCAAAATTAAACTGTTTAAAGAGTTTTAACTTATTCATGAAAAAGTTACATATGTTGATGAATTTATACTTTGATAATTTAAGTTTGGATGGTAAATTCTAAAACAATCAATAACAAATAGACATTGTATCTGTAACTTCTTATCTGGTTCAGAGAATGAGAAAAAATAGTGAATCAATACAGAAGAAGGCAAGAAATGAGAAAACAAAACATATATAACAAGGTCAAGATAAGAAGTCTTAAAATATGAAAGTAGAAATAAATCCAAATATATCAGCAATCAAATAATTGCAAATAGACTTAAGGCTTTAGTTAAAATATGAACACTGTCAATTTTTTTAATTTCAAACTTTATGCTGGTAATAAAGGAAACATTTAAACATCAGGATACAGAAATGATAGAAATAAAAAGAAAGCTCGTATAGTTATATTAAAATCAGAAAAAGAATAGCAGAATATCATTAAAAAAAACCTTGTAGAAATTAAAGGATTTTCACAATTTACATACTGGTAAAACCAGACTGTAGCTGTAGCCTACCAGGCTCCTCTGTCCATGGGATTCTCCAGGCAAGAATACTGGAGTGGGTTGCCATTTCCTTCTCCAAAACCAGACATTGCCCAAAAGAAAGTATTCTATAACATATTAAGATGGATAGACCCACAGCAAACAAAAGACACATTCACCTTCTTATTGGGTGATATGATGTCATATAGACAAAAATACCTGCTAAGTCTAAAGACAATTTGAATAGAACAATTAAGAACCATCAATGTACATATATTTAAAAATCTATCTCCAATAACTGTTAAATAACTTGTCTTTTCAGGTACACCATAAAGCAAGTCTCAATGAATTGCAGAGAACTGCTATCAAAACACCACATCCTTTTTGTTATAGACATTTAAGCATATGAAATTATTATGAACAAGTTTATGCTGATAAACTTGAGAACATAGCTTCAGTTGTTTCTCTAGGTGCTTATTCTAAACAGGCCTATATTTGTGCTATAAATTAAAAATAAAAAAAAGTCTATAAAAATAAATAATTCATGTTTTATTTGTACTTTGAAATACTACACAGCAGTGAAAATAAATGAGTTACAACCATGCTCCACATATGAAACAACATGGAATATTATAAAGATTGTAATTTGGGGCAAAAGCCCCAATAGTAACAAATTGCACATATAATTCCATCATATGTGTATATCTATATATACATATATGATAAATGGCAAGGGAATTACACAATTAGAAATTTAGAATATTGTTAACCTCTAAGGGGAACGGGCAAGGGTGAGGCTGAATAAGGACACGTAGGGAACTCCAAGGGTACTGGCAGTATCCTAATGCTTTATTTCTTTCACTGAGTTGTAATAACCACTATTTTTATACCATAAATCTACTTTTAAATATTTTCAATATTTAATAAAATTGAATTGTACCAATTTTCAGCATCAAGGTCTGGACTGAGATATTTATGAATCAGATTAAATCAAAATGAACTTTTCATAACTAGTTCATGATGTAATTGAAGCCAAGTTACATGATTCATTTCTTTGTATAATTCAGAAATAATGGGAATTTTCCCCTTAGACATTTTGTTTTAGAAAGTTTCCAACCTAGAGAAAAGTTGAAAGAATAATACAAAGAATATGTTTAACCTCCCCATAAATAACATTTGTTGATATTCTCTGTCTCTGACATCACTTTGGATTTTTATTATAAGCTGTTAAATTGAATACGTTCTAATCCAAACAGTTTCAAATTTGCACAGCAGTAGCCCTCAAAACTCTTGTGTTCTTTTGGTCTGAGACCATTAATATTCAAGTCCTTCCTTCTTTTCTGACATAGCTCGATGTCCTAGGCTTACTGTGCTTTCTCTAACCGATAGAAAAAATTCCAGCTACTAACTTTTGCTGAGAGCAGGTACACACCTCTAGTGCTGTTACCAGTGCTTGCTAATAATAATCATTATGTTTGGAAATTGTCTTCTGATTTGGTGGATACATCATGTCTCTTGTATCTATTACCAAAGGCTCTTTCTGGAGGAATTTACTTCCAAATAAAATCTGTGTGTGTTATTCTAATTAATATGAATTCACAACTGACCCTTTAAACTTGAGTACATACACTATGCCTTCCTCCTCCTGAGTCTGGCAAATATGGATGCTTACTGCATGTTCGTCAAATGGAAGTAAATACCAGGCAACTATGTGAGTGTTTGTGTGAATGTGTGTTTGAAAGTGTGTGACTGTGTGTGTATATGAGAGTGTGTGTGAGAAAGAGAGTGTATGTGTATGAGAGTGTGTGAGTGTGTGTGTGAGTGTGTGGGTATATGAGAGTGTGTGTGTTTTGAGAGAGACAGTGTGTGTGTGTGTGTGTGTGAGAGTGTATATGAACTAAATTGAGATCATCTAGAAGGAGAATGGGCGGGGGTCTGTAAGTTAACCGAAACCACATTTCATCTTTATCTCCCCACTTAAAAGTTAATTGGCCTCAGTTTTTCAAGGTTATCACCCTTGTCTAGGAACTGACAAGGCTCAAAAAGCTCCTTGCAAACGCAGCTGTTGATGTTCAAGCAAGAATCTTCTCCTCCCCGGCGCCCACTTCTGTTTTCCACCCCTCCCAGAAACCAGTTTTTGAGCGGCTTCTGCTTCAGTGGCTGAAACGATTGGAGCTGACTGGAACACTCCAGGCTGGCCTGCTGGCCACACGCTCAGCCGAACTTAAGTAAACATGGTACCGGTGACAGCCTTCTCCTACCCCATCTGCAGCTGCAAGGGAATCCATTATTTCTCCCATCCCGGGGGAAGGGAAAGGTCTCAGGCATCATTACTCCTAGGCAAATGTAACTGACTCTACCACATACTCTAATTTGCTTGCCATAATTGTAGGTCGCTCACCCGTTTTGTCATTTCCAATTCCCCCCTTTTTTTGTTCTTATCAATAATAAATGGAGCCCGTGAATCATGCTGCTATCATATTTGGATATTATGAAAATGCTAATAATAATAAGGTGGCGTCAGCAACACCCTGGTTTTATCAGCTGGTCAGATGCTCTATTAGGCAGCCAGTGAGGAGTTCAAGCAAATTGGTTATGTTAATGTCCTGTAGTACTTGGAAAAGATGAGGAGTTGGCAATTAATTTTTTCCAAGCTGCAGGCCGACAGGCAAATTTATATTCCTCCCTCTCCATGGGATCAAGCTAAGAGAAGGTGAGGTAGAAAAGTGAACTTCAAGTAGCTTTTTAGGATCTAATTGAACAATGCTAAATAAAGCCTGGAGAGGAGAGAGGAGAGGGGAAAAGTGCACCCAACAATGGGCGAGCGATGCTCCCCTCCATTCATTCCGCTGACAGGGCTTTTGCAACTTAAACCTGTTTTATTAATTATGTTTGACATTTCCTTAATTAGTTTCATTTACATCCCATCAGCCCCTACCAGACGATTGCTCCATACATCATTTTACTAGAGGAGCATGATGCCTATGGAATTATAACAACAACAGACAATTTTATGTAACTTACAGAAAATGTGGACAGTCCTGTCCATTCTCAAAGGTTTTGTAGAAAGGAGGAAAATTTTACCTCACTTTTTTTTTTCACTTCTGAATTTCGAAGAAAGCTAATATGTTTATAAACTTAAAGATATCCCAAAGAGTATATTGGTATATTCTCCAGCTTAGGATAGTACTAAGCTTTCAAAATTATTCTTAAGCAATAAAAGATATACGCCTGAATAAAACAGATGGTCTTAGTCCTTACAACCTAATGTCACCTGCTGTCACCAGCCAAGTGTACCCACTTGCTTCTTCTCAGAGAATTCAGCCCACATTTCAACACAGCATCCTCAGGCTTCCCAAGCCCTTAGGTACAAGGTTGAACAAAATTAAATGGATTTAACAAATGGATTGATGAATGAATAAATTAGGAGCTCAAGTCCTGATCTTATCTACTAAAATTCACTTTGTGACAGTGAGTTATCTAACCCTCTGGCTTTGCTATAAGGGTATCGAATGATATAAAATAAGTGGCAGACATGTGTAAGCATGCAGTGCTGTATTCATGTAAGGCACTATCTTTGTTGCTATTGTTCTTGGCAGTTACAGAAATGCCTTTCAGAACCCCTGATGCCTATGACAGTGTATTTGTACTTTCAGAGTCTGAATTCCACTTCACAGGTCTTTCTTTCGAGACCCCGAAGCCCTTATTTCAGGGTCCCTGTCTGAGGTCCTGATTTCGAGACATTGGGCTTATTGCCTGCAAAAACAAATAATTCCTTCCCACCGTCCATTCACTTGGTTCAATTTCTCACACAAAGTCTGGCCTTATGGCACTTTCCTTATCCCTCCCATTGATTGCTGCCTTCTTGGAGCTTGACTACATGAAACCAACCAACCTTCCTCTTTGCCCTGCTTCCCTGAGCATGTTGACCTATTACTACATAAATTCTAGAGTGATGTTTTTGTAAAATATAGATTCATAATATGAAACGAATGTCCTTTGCCAAACTATATTTTGTCAAGCAACTAGGGACTCTAAGACTTATTCATTGGTACTACCAGTTCACCAAAACCATGTTGAAAGATGTCTTCCTAGTTGATTATTACTACTAATCAGCATCACCAACTCAATGGACCTGAGTTTGGGCAAACTCTGGGAGACAGTGGAAGACAGGGATGCCTGGCGTGCTGTGGTCCATGGGGTCACAAAGAGTCGGACACGACTGAGTGACTGAACAACAACTATTAACCTGGCTTACATTCCCCAAATTGACTGTTACTTTTGACTGAAAATCAGTCTAGGGTTATGACCATTACTTGTTTTATGAAAACCAATCATGGTAAATGCACAGGGCTGCACCTCTGGACATGCACTTCATGTTTTACATTGAACTTCAGAGACATGATTTAGCACTGCTTCCAAGTATTATCTGTTGCATGGACTTCAGTTAATTGGCAATTTCTATTTAGGTTAATCCATAACACTTTAATGCACACTGAAGAATCATCATTAGCCCATAATTCATTATTGAGTGTATCAGAGATTACATTTAATGAATCTCCTCTTTCTCTAATCACCATCTCTCTGGATCTATATTTTTTTTCCATTCTTTTCTGTCATAGAGAAATTGGTGATTCTCTTCTTATACTATCTGTAGTGTGATATTGTTCACTTGAATTTTCTTTTTTAAGGAGCCTCCTTTTTTCAATTTTTTTTATTAGCCACATCCATATTTCCCTTTTTCACTGGAGTTATTGTTGTTCAGTTGCTAAGTTGTGTCTGACTGTTAGCAACCCCCTGAATTGCAGCACACCAGGCTTCCCTGTCCTTCACCATTTCCCAGAGTTTACTCAGACTCATCTCCATTAAGTTGATGATGTCATCCAAGCATCTCATCCTCTGTCATCCCCTTCTCCTCCTGCCTTCAATCTTTCCCAGCATCAGGGTCTTTTCCAGTGAGTCACCTCTTTGCATCAGATAGCCAAAGCGTTGGAATTCCAGCTTCAGGTTGATGTCCTTCAGGATTTCTTTTTGCCGGGGTGGAGGAAGCAATTTTCTCTCTTAATTCTAATTAGAGGAGCTCTTCTAATTTCTACTGTATTTTTCTATTGTTTTCACTGTTGGAATTACTAAATAAATAGGCCATACTTGCTTTATCCCGCCCCTTTGCCTGACTATACTACAAACTCCCTGCACCATTTCTTACACTTCTACCATTAATGTAGGTTTCCTTAAAGCCACTGCTCCCATCTTAATGAACACATGCAGTCCTGTTCTTATGCAGAGGCTTTTTCGTGATTTTTGTTGGAAACCAAACTTTCCTTGTTGAAACAACTTTTTCCTCTTCCTGTCTCTTAATCCATTAAAAAAAAAAAAAATCAAGGGCCTATTCTGCACAAAAGGCAACACTTGTGGATTCACCAAAAATAAGGTAAAATTTTGTTCCTCCAAAAATCTGAGACAGAGAGAAAAATTTGTAATCATGGGTGTTAGCATGCAGAAAGTGAAGTGCTCCAAAGGAACATATGGTCTCTCCTTCCAAACCAACCAGCCTTTCTACAGCCCTGTTCCCGTGATGAGTTTGGTATTATCTCCATCTCATTCAGTCACTAGTCTTGCTTTCCTTTGCCCTTTCCTTCTCTCCAAATATTCCCAACACCCCAGGTACCTTAATAGATTCCTAATTGTTAGTTATTCTTCTTTAAGATGGCTTTACCCTTTATGTTGTCATGTTCCCTTTATCTAGTGAGTTCTTCTCTTGACAACCAGAATGATATCTCAATTGCCTCCTGAATTCCAGCATCTCCTGTTCCAGTTCGTTCTTTCTGCTAAAGCCAGACTTCTCTTGGCAGAGCCTTCTTTACTCCACATCATGCTGTCCAAACTCTTGAATAACTTCATTGCTGTTGACTAAAACTTCAAACCTCTTAGTCTATTAATAAGACTCACAGTGTTTCCCAGTGACTCCACTCTCATTCACCTCCCCAGCCATCCACAGTGAATCATGCTATCCTTTGGTCTGGAGCCACACCCTGGGTTTTCTCAGCTTTTGCTCTGACTGACACCACTCCCTCCATCTTTTGTGTTTTCCCCACAAGCTGGACCTTCAATCCTGACACCAAGCCCAGACCTCAATTCAGTGTCCTTCAGGTCGTCTGCTAGCTCGCTGCCAGCTCCTCTTCTGAATTCTTACCCCTTCCTCTCTCTATTTTTTGATTACTGATTCTTCCCTGATCTTGGACAGCTCTGGTGCTGTTGTTTTTGAACTTATATATATACATATATTTTTTTTTTCTTTCATCTCAGCTATCATCTGCTGGATCATAGAAAAAGCAAGAGAGTTCCAGAAAAACATCTATTTCTGCTTTATTGACTATGCCAAAGCCTTTGACTGTGTGGATCACAATAGACTGGAAAATTCTTCAAGAGATGGGAATACCAGACCACCTGATCTGCCTCTTGAGAAATTTGTATGCAGGTCAGGAAGCAACAGTTAGAACTGGACATGGAACAACAGACTGGTTCCAAATAGGAAAAGGAGTTCGTCAAGGCTGTATATTGTCACCCTGTTTATTTAACTTATATGCAGAGTACATCATGAGAAACACTGGACTGGAAGAAACACAAGCTGGAATCAAGATTGCCAGGAGAAATATAAACAACCTCAGATATGCAGATGACCACCCTTATGGCAGAAAGTGAAGAAGAACTCAAAAGCCTCTTGATGAAAGTGAAAGTGGAGAGTGAAAAAGTTGGCTTAAAGCTCAACATTCAGAAAATGAAGATCATGGCATCTGGTCCCATCACTTCATGGGAAATAGATGGGGAAACAGTGGAAACAGTGTCAGACTTTATTTTTCTGGGCTCCAAAATCACTACAGATGGTGACTGCAGCCATGAAATTAAAAGACGCTTACTCCTTGGAAGGAAAGTTATGACCAACCTAGATAGCATATTGAAAAGCAGAGACATTACTTTGCCAACAAAGATTCGTCTAGTCAAGGCTATGGTTTTTCCTGTGGTCATGTATGGATGTGAGAGTTGGACTGTGAAGAAGGCTGAGAGCCAAAGAATTGATGCTTTTGAACTGTGGTGTTGGAGAAGACTCTTGAGAGTCCCTTGGACTGCAAGGAGATCCAACCAGTCCATTGTGAAGATCAGCCCTGGGATTTCTTTGGAAGGAATGATGCTAAAGCTGAAACTCCAGTACTTTGGCCACCTCATGCGAAGAATTGACTCATTGGAAAAGACTCTGATGCTGGGAGGCATTGGGGGCAGGAGGAGAAGGGGATGACAGAGGATGAGATGGCTGGATGGCATCACTGACTTGATGGACGTGAGTCTGAGTGAACTCCGGGAGTTGATGATGGACAGGGAGGCCTGGCGTGCTGCAATTCATGGGGTTGCAAAGAGTCGGACACAACTGAGTGACTGATCTGATCTGATCATCCAATTTGCTAGCCATTTATGCCTTATGTTTCCCATGAGACTGTAAGTCCTTATGATTTTACAAATTTATTTTCCTTATATCACATACCTGGTATTCACTAGATACTGATCAAGGAGAGAGTAGCATGTTAACCTTTATCTGTGGTAATACAATCACCTAGAGTACTAGCACATATTAATGCTCAGGAAATGTATGGTAAGTGAGAACTGATACCTTCAGAAAAAAAGTTTAAAAATCAATAGACACTATGATAAGATCTACACTGTCATGAAGAATCATTTATAAAACTATCAGGACTGTGTTTTTACAGATTGACTCATTTACTTCACTTTCTTAAGCAGACACAAAAAAAGAAGTATAATTCCGTTGATAAAATTGCCATTTAAAGAATAATAACTAACATCAATAGCTTGTTTTTCTAAATGTCAAGCATCAAGCTATGCCACATGGGTTATTTCAAATATACACAGCATAAAGTGAATGCTATTATCTATGTTTTATAAGTAGAAAAGAATTAAGACTCAGAGAAAAGACAAATATTTTCACAAGTTCACAAAGCTACATTATATACTTGAGCTGAGGTTTGAATTTGCATCAGCTTGACTGTAAAATGATGTTCTTTCTGGTATTCTGTGGGCTATCAATCATATTAGAACTCTATATTCATCAAATTAATCTTGTAATTACTCAGATTGGTGCACATTGAGAACAAAACAAGTACTGCTTATGATTTTGACTCATCTTCTTAAGAAGTAAAGTGAAAGTGTTAGTCACTCAGTTGTGTCTGACTCTGTGACTTCATGGAGTGTAGCCCACTAGTTTCCTCTGTCCAAAGCATTCTCCAGGCAATACTGGAGTGGGTTGCCATTTCATTCTCCAGGGGATCTTTGTGACCCAGGGATTAAACCCAGGTCTCCTGTATTGCAAGCAGATTCTTTACTGACTGAGCCACCAGGGAATCTCTCTCAAGAAGTATTGTAACAGCTAATATCAGCTAATACCCACTAACTCTTTATTACAGGTAAGGCCATTTTTTAGGCTCTTCACTTATGGTAGCATTAAATACTTCAATCACACCAACTTCATGAAAAGGGCACCATGACTCCTGCTTCATGGAATAAGAAATCAAAGCACAGGGATTTGATTACCAGCCAAGGTCCTACAACCAACAAATTGCAGAACTGTGATTTATCTCATGGAGGATAATCCAAGGGGTTTCAACAATGGTGTCCATTCAAAAAAATGTATTCCTCCATGGGCAAAAAGAAAAATAATTCTGCAGTCTCTGTGGGTAAGCCCTTAGATAACAACTGGATTGCTTTGTACATTAAAAAAAAATCATATTCATATCTCCTGACACCTGTAAGTGGTAAGAAGTATTTTATGAATTCAAATCAATTCTTATATTGTTTCTTTCACCAAGCTAGCACTACTCTTCTCATACTGTGGAGGAAAGCACAACACAAGGGAAGGAAAGAAATGACATTATCCCTGAAACAGGCACTCTTGAATTGGCCCTTGTCTGTTGTGCCGTGTCACTTTGTGATAGGCATATATTTACCATTTCCTTCCTCTTCATCCAAGTGTCCTTTATCAAGCCATCAGAGTAATTTTCTCTTCTACAGCTTCTGTTTCAATAATTCTGTTTTAGGTTGGTATGGAGTTTTAGATAGAGTAATTTTGAAATCGTTTCCTGCCTCCAGGGAGGCAGGACAAAGGACAGTTGGGAGACCACAGGGGATGTGAAAACATATAGCTGAGGTCATGGTACCCAGGACCATTATGGGCCCTTCATCAGGGTCATGGCAATAGACTTAAATAGTCTGGTTCTAAGCTAGATAATTATATTCCCTCTTTTTACATACTTTCTGAATTCTCAGTGGTGCAAATTCATCCAAGTTATCACTTATTATCTAGTCTGTACTTGAAAGTGGTTTTATTTTGGTATTTGAATGAAGGGAGATCTAATATTTGTTTACTGATGCTTCAGAAATCTGACTGAAAATGACACTAAGGATGAATTCAGCAACAACTTAACTGGTTATGTCCACATAAAACTGCCACTGAAACTGTCTGCCTAAAAGCTGTACCTTTTGCTGATGAACACTTTAGTCTGTGCTGTGCTCAGTTATGTCCGATTCTTTGCCACCCCATGGACTGTAGCCCACCAGGTTCCTCTGTGTATGGGATTCATCTCGTTTTTTTCTCACTACATCGTATAATAAATTCTTGGGCCTTGATTTGGTGGTGAATCCCTAAAGTTAGCTCCAATCAAAGGAAGTCACTGAACACTTCCTACACCTCATGTTCTAGGTACTGCTGCCAGAGGAATTAAAAAACAAAAAACAGGTGAGGTGCTCCCTACTGGGGGTGCTGTTTAGTCATTCAGTTGTGTCCAATTTTTTTGTGACCCCATGGACTGTAGCCCACCAGGATCCTCTTTTCTTGAGATTTCCCAGGCAAGAATATTAGAGTGGCTTGCCATTTCCTTCTCCAGTGGATCTTCCTGCCCCAGGGATCAAACCCACATTTCCTGCATTAGCAGGCAGATTCTTCACCACTGAGCCACCTGGAAAGCACTGGGTAAGCAGGTCAAATGGGGAAGAACAGCCCAAGAAAGTGAAATGGTATAATGAGAGTGAATGGTCCTGGGTGGGGGTGGGTGGTGGAAGGTAAGGAACATCAATCGAAGTGATAGAGGACAGATTGGATGCACAGAGGCAAACTCTGCCAAGAGTTTGCGAGATGGAGAGGGGACACTCAAGACAGAGGGAAGGGCATGCACAGAGTCCTTTAGCAGAAAAGAGCTTGATGTGCTTAAGGTAAAGAAGCCAGCATACCTCCAGTGGAGTGGGCAAGAAGAGAAACACAAGAGGACATTGGAAATGGATCTTGGACATTATTCTAAGCTTGATGGGAAACCACAGAGGATACATCTGTTTTATTTCAGAACAATTAAAAATATCAACATCAAGAGGACATGAATTTAAATTAGAAAATAATTTCCATGATAATGAAAGTTTAATGAAAATTTAATTTCATTTTGTTTAGGTTTCAATTCTTGTGAATAACTGATGGGGAAAGACTTGTTTGAAACATTTAGGGGCTTATGGTGAGCTTATTAAAAATGGCTTTCTAGTAGATTTCTATCTCTATTTTTCTTTCCAAATCCTTCTTGTATCCCCAAAGAGTTTGTGAAGAGGTTAGAATAAGAAGAATTTTAAGACCTATTGTAAGTAATAGATTGATAAGTTGCACTTCCCCTCTGCCCCCGCCCATACCTCTAGAAATCACCTCTGCGATTGTTGGAAAGAGACTCAGAAAGATAAAAGCAAAAAAAAAAAGGTGCACACATTTCTTTGGAGCCTCTGACCATTCTGGGTTTGGAGCTGTGGGTTCATGGTTATTTTTTCTGGGGGGGGGTCTATTCTTGGGGTCACTGAAAATCTACTTGGCCTACTGCCCTCAACATACAAGATTCATTCACTAACTTAGGATTCAGCAGAAATTTAAGAGACAATGCAAGCATCCAGCACAATTAACTGCCTGTATCATTTTCTAGACAACACTGTGCTAATTTACAAAGGATTGCAAAAATCCGAAATATCATCAAATGGGGAAAAATCAAAATGTTTTGCTGTCATATGCTGTCACATACTGTCAGAAAGCCTTGTGCTGCGGCCACAGTCGAGTTGAATCCGATTAAAAGATCAGCAAACAAGGCAGATTTTGGAGTATTTGACCCCATCAGGTCTGTGTCTGCAAGTACCTGTCAGCGTTTCAGTTGTCCCATGCTGTGACACTACTGCTTATGCAGCTTGCCAGTGGACAAGCCCGATGACATCCTGGAGAGGAAACAACAGATTCATGTGTTCGGTTTTCTATTTTCAAATACTGTTCCTTGCTGCGAAGATGGAGATTAAATTTAATTCCAATTACCACTTCCACAAACAATGAATTATTCAAGATAAACTGCCCAGTTTTACTGAAGCATGTGTGTAATATGCATATGTTTGCTTCTATCTACACATATGTGGACAGAGATTGAAAAATTAAATTAGCTTATCTTCTCTTTATTAGAATTCCATCATGCTATGTGTTTCAAGGAAGCTGATCAATATTTGCTGAGTTGGGATTACAGAACTCATAAAAACTTCACCCCTTCAATACACATCTATAGCCACTTAAAATTTTTTTTAATTATAAATAAATCAAAAAGAAAACGTGAATTTTTATCTTATAGGCAAGGAAATGAATGTCCAAGCAAGATGTGAGTGCATGTATGTTTGTGTGTGTGTCTGTGTATTTTTAGGAATGAAGTGGAGTAAATAGAATAACAGAGTGAAGTCTTTTTTTAAACAACTCTGATATTGCATTGCAGTAACTGATGACATCATAATTATCATGTCATAAAATTTGCAAAATTAAAATTTTAGCCATCTTTAAGGAGAAATAAAGCCCCCTTTTCATTATGATTCATATGGTGAAAATATACACTTTACTTTCAGCAATTCTGCCTCTCAAATTTTCATATATTTGCCTTAGGCAAAATTGAAAATTTTTTCATCCTTGTTTAAAATTTTTGCATTTCACAGGGAAGAAAAAATCTTGTATAGCTAGAGCATGACAGTTTCCCCATCTGTGAGAAATTGCTCTGAAAACACAGATGTAAGTCTAAAAAATATTTCCATTTTTTAAAGCCTTTCATTTTAAAGAAATGTTTTTTAGAGAATTATAAAAATATAGACAGAAAGTGCACAGATAATTAGTGTAAAGTTGGATGAATTCTCATAGCCAACACACCTGTAGAAATATCACACTGATGAAGAATCAGGAGGCTGGCAGCACTGATTCTAAAGACCTCTCAGACATGAGTGGTCTCTTACGTCTTCTCCCAATCAACAACCTCACATCAATCCCTATCAAGTAGCATGGTCTGCTTTGAACTGTCTGTAGATGGTACCCTACAATTAGTCCTCTTTTGTACAGGCTTTCTTGCACTCAACATCATCTTTGTGCAATGTAGCCATGCTTCTGGCTTAAGCAGAGGTTTATTATCATTGTTGTATACTATCCCATTGATCAGCCAGACCACATTTTTTTCATTTGATTTAACTGAAATTTTCATTGTAAACAGTATTGTTACAGTCATCCTTGTCCATGTTTCTTGGTACCCACTAGAATATAGCTGTTAGAAATATATCTAGAGTGGAATCACTGGGTTGTAGAGCATGAATATGTTCTACCTTAGTAGACAGTGTTAAATTGTTTGCTAAAACAGGGTCATAAATTTACATTCTCAGTTTGTTAAGAGTTCCAGTTGTTCTGCATCCTTGCCAGCTTTGAATAACTAATCTTTTCAGTACTGTCACTTTGATGGACATGTTGATATCTCAACATAATTTTGATATCCTTAACCATGAGACTTCTATTTGTAAGGCCTCCCCAGACAGCCATTTTGCTTTTTTGCATTTCTTTTCCATGGGGATGGTCTTGATCCCTGTCTCCTTCACGAACCTCTGTCCATAGTTCATCACGCACTCTATCTATCAGACCTAGTCCCTTAAATCTATTTCTCACTTCCACTGTATAATCATAAGGGATTTGATTTAGGTCATACCTGAATGGTCTAGTGGTTTTCCCCGCTTTCTTCAATTTAAGTCTGAATTTGGCAATAAGGAGTTCATGATCTGAGCCACAGTCAGCTCCCAGTCTTGTTTTTGCTGACTGTATAGAGCTTCTCCATCTTTGGCTGCAAAGAAAATAATCAATCTGATTTCAGTGTTGACCATCTGGTGATGTCCATGTGTAGAGTCTTCTCTTGTGTTGTTGGAAGAGAGTGTTTGCTATGACCATTGCATTCTCTTGGCAAAATTCTATTAGTCTTTGCCCTGCTTCATTCCGTATTCCAAGGCCAAATTTGCCTGTTACTCCAGGTGTTTCTTGACTTCCTACTTTTGCATTCCAGTCCCCTATAATAAAAAGGACATCTTTTTTGGGTGTTAGTTCTAAAAGGTCTTGGAGGTCTTCACAGAACTGTTCAACTTCAGCTTCTTCAGCGTTACTGGTTGGGGCATAGACTTGGATTACTGTGATATTGAATGGTTTGCCTTGGAAACGAACAGAGATCATTCTGTCGTTTCCGAGATTGCATCTAAGTATTGCATTTTGGACTCTTTTGTTGACCATGATGGCTACTCCATTTCTTCTAATGGATTCCTGCCCACAGTAGTAGATACAATGGTCATCTGAGTTAAATTCACCCATTCCAGTCCATTTTAGTTCGCTGATTCCTAGAATGTCGACGTTCATTCTTGCCATCTCTTGTTCGACCACTTCCAATTTGCCTTGATTCACGGACCTAACACTCCAGGTTCCTATGCAATATTGCTCTTTACAACACTAGACCTTGCTTCTATCACCAGTCACATCCACAACTGGGTATTGTTTTTGCTTTGGCTCCATCCCTTCATTCTTTCTGGAGTTATTTCTCCACTGATATCCAGTAGCATATTGGGCACCTACTGACCTGGGGAGTTCATCTTTCAGTATCCCATCATTTTGCCTTTTCATACTGTTCATGGGATTCTCAAGGCAAGAATACTGAAGTGGTTTGCCATTCCCTTCTCCAGTGGACCACATTCTGTCAGACCTCAGGTGGTGCCTGCAGCCATGAAATTAAAAGATGCTTACTCCTTGGAGGGAAAGTTATGACCAACCTAGATAGCATATTCAAAAGCAGAGACATTACTTTGCCAACAAAGGTCTGTCTAGTCAAGGCTATGGTTTTTCCAGAGGTCATGTATGGATGTGAGAGTTGGACTGTGAAGATAGCTGAGTGCCGAAGAATTGATGCTTTTGAACTGTGGTGTTGGAGAAGACTCTTGAGAGTCCCTTGGACTGCAAGGAGATCCAACCAGTCCATTCTGAAAGAGATCAGCCTTAGGATTTCTTTGGAAGGAATGATGCTAAAGCTGAAACTCCAGTACTTTGGCCACCTCATGCGAAGAGTTGACTCATTGGAAAAGCCTCTGATGCTGGGAGGGATTGGGGGCAAGAGGAGAAGGGGACAACAGAGGATGAGATGGCTGGATGGCATCACTGACTCGATGGACGTGAGTTTGAGTGAACTCCAGGAGATGGTGATGGACAGGGAGGCCTGGCGTGCTGCGATTCATAGGATTGCAAAGAGTCAGACACAACTGAACTACTGAACTGAACTGAACTGAACCATGAGACTAATGTGCTGTGATTTCTTGGATATCCAAGCCAACTTGGGTATCCTTTTTTGTGAAGTGTCTGCTCAAGTCATTTCATTTTCCTATTTCATTGTGTGCTGTTGTCTATTTTTTCAATATCACTTTTTTTTTGTCTACTATGTTTCATGTTCTACTTTAAAAAATCTCTGCTTACCCCAAAGTTGTGATGTTATAGTCTAGAATCTTCATTACACTGATCTTCACTGTTAGATCTTCAATTCACCTAGAATTGATGTGAGACAAGGACTGGGATCCTTTTACCCCTAAGAATGTCTATTTGGTCCTGCAACGTTTGTTGAAAAGACCATCTTTGTTCCCACTATTCTGTAGTGTCAGCTTTGTCATAAACAAAGTCATCATATATATCGGTCTGTTTCTGGCTCATCACTTGTTCTGTTGCTTTATTCATACATCCTTGTGAAATACATTACTATCTTCTTTGCTGAAAATTTATAATATTGTGACATCTACTAGTGTTCCTCTTTCAGCTTTATTTTTTTAAAGATTATCTTTGCTACTCTGACTTTTGAATCATCATGTATATTTATGGGAAAAGTCGCTCATTTTCACAAAGAATCTTTCATGATTTTAACTGGGATGGCTTTGGAAATATAGATCAATTTGGGATAAGTTGATACCTTTGTAGCACGGTGTCTTTCATCTATTACGTTGGTGTATGACTCCATTCTTTAGGATCTTTAAGTGTCTTTCAAATTTGGTTATTCGTTTTAGAAATCTCACATGTCTTTTGTTACATTTGTTCCTGGGTATTTGATGTTTTGATGCTATGTATTAGTTCTCAAGTTTCATTTTCAATTTCTTTTTTCTGTGTGGAAATAACCTTGACTTTTGCATATTAAGACTCATATCTAGTGACATTGTTGACTTAGTGTACTTTGTAGAGTTATTGTGGGTGTTTTGTGTATATAATGAAAGTTCCATTTTTTTATTACAAATCTTTTTTACCTTTTATCCTTGTCTTATTGCACTGTTCAGCACTGCTAGAACAGTGTTGAATAGAAATGTCTGTAACAAAAAAGAGAAATGTCTATAGCAGACATTGCTGTTGCAGTCAGGATCTCAGGGGGATAGCTTTTAATATTTTATTTATTATTTAGAGAAATTTGCTATGATTTTTATGGATACACTTTCCTTCAGATTTCCCAGCTTCTCTTCTAATCTCAGATCTCATGCCTACTTGGAGCTTTTCATCATGAAGGTGTATGGGCTTCTCTGCTGCTCAGTGGTAAAGAATCTGCCTGCACATGCAGGAGATCGGTGCTCCATCCCTGGGTTGGGAAGATCCTCTGGAGAAGGAAATGACAACCCACTCTAGTATTCTTGCCTGGGAAATCCCATGGACAGGGGAACCTGGTGGGCTACTGTCCATGGGGCTCCCAAGACCCCATGATCAGCAACAGACATCATTATGAAGGTGTGCTGAATTTTATCAAATGCAGAATTGTATCAAATATGAGATATTAGTATTTTTGTCTAAGTTTTGTTAGTGTGTAGAATTGCACTGATAGTTTCCCTAGTTAACACAACCTTGCATTTCCAGAATAAAACAATATTGTGCAATGCATCATCTTTTTTTAATATATGGATAAATTCCATTTGAAAACAATTTATTAGAATTTTATATCTCTGTTTAGGAGAGCACTTTATAATTTGTCTTTCTTAAGTCATACTTGCTTATCAAAATTATGCAGGCCTAGTAAAAGAAATTGAAAAATGCTCCATTTAAAAAAAAATTGTCTTTAAGAATGTGTGTAAGAGTGATGTTATTTTTACTTCATTAGAGAATTTGCTAGAGAAACCATGAGGGCCTGGGTTGTGCAGGGAGGAGTTTTTTGTTTGTTTGTTTTTTAACAATATTGCTTCTATCTTATGTTTTGGTACGTGGTATCTTAGCTCCTCAACCAAGGATCAAACCCACAGCACCTGCACTGGATGGTTACGTCTTAACCACTGGACTGCCAGAGACATCTGAAAACTTTTAATTAAAATTTTAATTTTGACAAAGATATAGTACCACTGAGATTTTTTATTCCGTTTTGTGTTAGTTGAAGGGGACTGTGTTTTACTAGCAATTTGTTGATTTCTTCTAAATCCTCTAACTGACATAACGCTGGATGTAATATCCTTTTATTATCTTGATTGAGTTTATAGGATCTGTTGTGCTTTCCACTTTGTATTTCCTGATATTTGTAACTTGTACTTTCTCTTTTGTTCTTAATCAATATTTCTAGCAGTTCATTACTTTTTAAAATCTTTTCCAATAAACAATGTTTGATTTTGTGACATTGTTTTTTTTAATAAATTTATTCTGTTATCTTTCTTATTTTTTCCCTTTTATTCATTTTGGTAAAACTTACTGTTTGGTTTCTAGAATTTTAAGATAGAGACATAGATTGTTGAGTTTTTTCCTTAGTTCTTTCTGGAAAACACATACACACACAGAGGCCATGAATGATGACTTTTTCAATTAGAGAGTCTTCCATATTTTTCACTTCTAATCAGAGAGGATGATGAATTGATCACTTTAATCAAATCAGAGACTATGTTGAATTTAGACGGGGTTGGAATTTTGCTAAGGTTTAGTCTAACTCTGATTCATTTCTGTTCCCTGGGTATGATCCTCCAAAGACTGGTGATCTCTGTATGTTTCGTATTTGTGGCTTGGTGTCTTTCATCATTTGGGGACATTCATGGCAATGATTAGTTCAGATATAGCTTCTGCCCTATTTTTTCTCTTTGTATTATGGAGCCTTCCATTATAAATGGACTAAAGCTTTTCACTGTATCTGATATGTCTCTTACACACTTCTCACCCTCCATCATTTTCCAGTCTATTTTCTCTCTGTGCTTCAATGTGGATATTTCCTACAAGCAGAAATACTGATTCTCTTTTCAACTGTGTCTAATCTGCTGTTAAACCCATCTACTGAGCTCTTAAGTTCAGAAAAAAATATTTTTAATGTCCAAAATTTCCATTCATTTTTAAAATAAATTTTGATCTTTAGACCACTTCTCCACCTTTAAAACACCTTTCCACTTCTAGAACATTTCTGACAGAGCATCTTATTTTCAGGTATTTTACAGCCTATAGTTGATTACACCAACATCTGTATCATTTGTATCTTATTCCCATTGTACAACCTATTTCTTGGTATGCTTGGTAACTATTTATTAAATTCCAGGCTAGTATACACAAAAACTAGAAACTGTGGATGTTGTTTCCTTTTTCTAGTGAGAATCCATTTATTTCCTGGCAGGCAGCTACTGGAGGAATGGATTATTTTATTCCAATAATCTGTTTCGAGTCAAGTTTTTAAACTTTTATTAGATGATTCAGTTAAAAGCATGAGGTTATTTTTCAGGGCCTTTTCTCCTTAGTGGGTCCTCTACTCTAATTTTTACCTCCCCACTAGTGTGAAAATTTTATCAGCTTTTAAGCCAGTTTTTGCCTGGCTTCTTGGCCTCCTGCTTTGTACAACTTTAGAATTTGCACATTCTTCATGAGGAAAACTGATACTAAGCATTAAACTCTCTTTACTGTATCTGACTTTCTTTGGGCATAATAGGATTTTAAGTTCTGGATACCCTGGCAAGCCCAAACGACTTTTTGTTTCCAGCTCTGTGAAGTTGTTGCAAGTTCTGCAAGTTGCATGTTAGCAGTGGCCTATGAGCTGGCCTCTCAGCTTCTTCTCTTGCATGGCTTAGAAGCCAACAAATGCCCTGAACAAAACTTTTTCTGTACAACATTGCGCTCATTGCAACAAGTTTTACATTTTTCCATAATCTTGGCTCTTCGAGTGCTGGCTGGTTTGGAAGCTCTGTGATTTCTCCAAACACAGTATTTTTGGCATTTTATATAGCTATACCAATTTATCTTAATGGGACTAACGGTCTGCCTTGAGTTACACCATCATAGCTGAAGCAGAAATTCTCAAAGTTTTCACTTTTAAATTATGGAATATTCTATTTTTATTTTTCACTTGTTTTCTCCCCACCAATAATACACATGTACTATGCTGTCTTTGTTTCTTAAATGACTCAAGGAGCCAATGTCTGATGGAACATTTGATCATATATCAATGAGGATAAAAGGTTAACAATATAAGTAGAATTTTGTACATTTGAAAAAAATTTTAAATGTCTTAGGCAAATGCAAGTCAATATTTTGAGCTCTGATTTGACCTGTTTTTTACAGACTTAATAAAACTGCACACATTTTATACTAGTGCCAACATAATTCAAAAAACAAAATGTAAAGTAAAAAAAAAAAATGAGTAGATTTTCCCTTTGGGTTTGAGGAGACCTCTCATTACATATAATGTCATGACATATTGACTGGCAGAGTATCTGATGGATTGTCATTCATGACAGGATGATTTCAATTAAGCTGATAACCAGATGACATGTTTTGTAGTTGGTATCCTACTTCTTGGTCTTGTCATTTTTTTTTTTTTTTTCTCATAGTAAGGCTGACTTTAAAGGGCCACATTAACATTCACTGGAAGGATTCATGCTGAAGCTGTGCTCCAATACTTTGGCTACCTGATGTAAAGGGCTGACTAATTGGAAAAGACCCTGATGCTGGAAAAAAGACTGAGGGCTGGAGGAAAAGAGGGCAACAGAGGATGAGATGGTAGGATAGCATCACTGACTCTATGAACATGAGTTTGAGCAAACTTCAGGAGATGGTGAAGAACAGGGAAGCCTGGTGTGCTGCAGTTCATGGAGTCACAGAGTCAGACAGGACTTAGCAATTGAACAACTTGGGTATTTTGGTGAGAGACCATATTCTTCTATTTTTTTCACAGTCAAAAGAAATGCTCATTAGAAATACTTCCAAATGTAAGTTTAGGAAACTTTTTTGAAGAGGATTTTCCTGTAATCTGGACCTCATAAGCATCATATTATTTGCCTAACAGCCCCCATCTTCTTAACACACACACGCACACACACACACACACATGCACACACACGCACACACATGTGCTCACACGCACATACACATGCACTCATGCACACAGACAGGCGCACAGACACATGCACACGTGCTTTGTCTTCTCTCTCTTCCTCTTTCTTTACCCTTCTCTTTCTGTTTCTCAAATGAGGGGCTCTGGTGAAAGAATAAGCAAGTTTCTTTTAAAAAATTATAATTGAACATTTTTTTCTGGTACTCATTATCTTTCCTACTTAACTCCTAACCTTAAAACTCATCACCCATTAATTCTACCTTGTATTGACAGTTTCCTTATTTTTATGTGGGTTTTTTTTTTTTTTGGTATTGGTGTATAGTTGATTTATAATATTGTGTTAGTTTCAAGTGTAAAGCAAAGACAGTTATTTTACCTTGAATTCCATTGTCACCTTGCAGGAGAGAGCAAATCAGCCAAGATGGGGGTGTTCAGGCTCTCTAACTCCACATTTTGCAAATAGTAACTATGTAACAGCTGAGATCATTTGTAGCACTGCACGTGTGCATCCCGAGGTGCTCACTTGGATACGGGTTGTGTTTGGTGGGTATATATGCTGCTGCTGCTGCTAAGTCGCTTCAGTCGTGTCCAACTCTGTGTGACCCCATAGACGTCAGCCCACCAGGCTCTCCTGCCCCTGGGATTCTCCAGGCAAGAACACTGGAATGGGTTGCCATTTCCTTCTCCAATGCATGAAAGTGAAAAAGTGAAAGTGAAGTCTCTCAGTCGTGTCTGACTCTTAACGACCCCATGGACTGCAGCCCACCAGGCTCTTCCATCCATGGGATTTTCCAGGCAAGAGTGCTGGAGTGGGGTGCCATTGCCTTCTCCAGGGTATATATGAGCTCCACCTAAAGAAGCAGCAGAATTACTGCTGTGTCATGGCTGTGTCTGTTGGGTCAGCCACGGAAGAGAAAATAGAGCCTGTCTACTGCTACAGCTGCTGCATCAGTCAGGAGAGAATAAACGTGTCTGCAATTCCTACAGCTTCTCGAGTCTCCTTCCAGCCTCTTAGCTCACGCCTTGCCTACCCCGGGTTCAGCGAACAGTGCAGACAGTGTTAACAGTGAGACAAATGGCGTCACAAACAGGATGATCAGCGATACACACCTTCCTGAATTCTTCTCTGGCTCTATACTGCATCTGTAGGTAGCATCTTTAGAGCCATCCCTCCCCATGTGATTTGTTTTCCATATACCAGTTAACTTAGGTCAGGCTGTCTAGATGCAGAGCCTGAGGAAGAGATTTGGATGTATGGGATTTGACTGAGGAAGTATCCTTTAGACAAAAGAGAACACTACAGAGCAGAGAATGACACAAGATGGGGAAAGGGAAAGAACCAAGCAAGAACATGGTCTGAAAGAATGTCTTGCTTTGGTTTCATCCAACTGGGTTCTCTGGATTATAAATTCTATCGTAAGGTTTTTCCCTTTAAGGTAAAGGAGCTGGGTTTGGGCTTTCCAGGCGGCACTAGTGGTAAAGAACTCACCTGCCAACATAGGAGACACAAGAAATGCGGATTCGATCCCTGGGTTGGGAAGATCCCCTGGAGGAAGAAATGGCAACCCACTCCAGTTATTCTTGCCTGGAGAATCCCATGGACAAAGGAGCCTGGCAGGCTGTAGTCCATAAGGTCACACAGAGTCGGACAGGACTGAAGTGACTTAGCACACACACATACACCATTCAGTTATTGTCTATGGGGCACTCTTTCAGAGAAGTTTGTATGACTTCCCTAGTGAGGTGACTCCACTAGACTGAGGCAAATTCTGTGTAGAGGCAGATAACACTGGACCTTCAGTAGCCACCATTCATGGCAACTGACATGACACTCAAATAGTCTACCCTGTGAGCAACATGGGGCTTCCCAGGTGGCTCAGTGGGTAAAGAACTCACCTGCCAGTGCAGGAGATGTAAGAGATTCAGGTTTGATCCCTGGGTCAGGAAGATTCGTGGAGGAGAAAATGGCGACCCACTCCACTATTCTTGCCTGGGAAATCCCATGGACAGAGGGGCCTGGCAGGCTACAGTCCATGGGGTCACAAAGAGTTGGACATGACTGAAGTGACTTAGCATGTAAGCTTCTTTACATTCCAGCAGAATGTGAACTGGTAGTTTGGATGATTTTTAACATTTTCAATTAGCTTAAATCTTAGTATCAGTCTTAATGGTATGGCTTGTATCTTTACTCTCTTTATCTCCTTCAAAGCTATGCATACAAAATTCACCTTAATAGTCCCAATTTGGATTAATCGAATCCGCCTCCTTCAATTGGGTAAGCCACCTTGCAGCTATGAGTCACAAAAGGCAGTATTTTTAATGGTCTGTGATACCAAAGTGGAGGAGTGAGACATATAAATTTGTATTCACTACAGTTGCTGTTCATCACAATTACAAATGAGAAGTCTCCTAATTTGGTGTGCAAAAAGGTTACAAGAAAATTGATGCCTAGATTGAGTTCTCAATACTGCCACAAGGAAACAACACAGAATTGGTGGCCAAGGATCCTTTATCCCCATTTATAGAGAAGCTTGCAGGACATCCCTGGCTGACCAGTGGTTAAGACTTTGCCTTCCAATGCAGAGGGTATAGGTGTGATCCCTGGTTGGGGACCTAAGATCCCAACTTGCTTCACAGCCAAAAAACCAAAACATAAAACAGAAGCAATATTGTAACAAATCCTATAGAGTTTAAAAATAGGTCCACATCCCCCCCCCCAAAAAAAAATCTATTTTAAAAAAAGAAGCTTGCAACCATCACGGCAGGCTGGGGATAGGATGGGCTGCTCACAGTGGCTTTTGTTTTGTGATGTTGGATGCACACGTTGGCACAGGCTGAGGAGGAGGAAACTTCACAGGGCAGGTAGACATTGGGAAGCAAAACATGATTTCATCATCCTAGGTCTCACAGACTCATCTCCAAAGCAGCTTCTTTTAGAAAAGAGAATATCCTTTCCCTACCACCCCAAACTTGTTTATTTTTAATTGAAGGAAATTTGCTTCATAATGTTGTGTTGATCTCTGCCATCCACCAACATGAGTCAGCCAAGGTATACATGTGCCCCCTCCCTCTGGAATCTCCCTCCCACTTCCCGCTCCTCCCCACCCCCTCTAGGTTGTCACAGAGCCCTGGTTTGAGTTCCTTGAGTCACACAGCAAATTCCCATTGGTTATCTGTTTTATGCATGGCAGTATGTACGCTTCCATGTTACTCTCCATTCTCCATTCGTCCCACACTCTTCTTCCTCCCCCGCCCCCCACACCGTATCCACAGTCTGTTTCTTTGTCTGCATCTCTAATGTTGCCCTGTAAATAGGATCGATCGTTAGCACCATCTTTCTGCTGTTGCTACTGCTTAATCACTTCAGTTGTGTCCAACTCTGTGCGACCCCATGGACTGTAGCCTGCCAGGCTCCTCTGTTGATGGAGTTCCCCAGGCAAGAATGCTGGAATGGGTTGCCATACCCTCCTCCAGGGGATCTTCCCAACCCGGGGATCGAATCCAGGTCTCCCGCATTGCAGGCAGATTCTTTACCAGCTGAGCTACCATCTTTCTAGATCTCATATATATGGGATTAATATATGATATTTGTTTTTCTCTTTCTGACTTAGCTCCACTCTGTATAATAGGCTCTAGGCTCATCCACCTCATTAGGACTGAATCAAATGCAAGGAACGGAGCATTTCCTTGACGTATACATATTTGAACATACCTTTTAAGGATGAAATGCTACTGAGGGTAGAGCCTATGCTCAGAGTCCCGGGGGGCTTCTAGAGGAAGGAAGCTGGGGGTAGGGAGAAATCATGGGAAGAGAGAGGGGAGAAAACCCTGCTGAGTTTAATCTGAACAGTGTATCCATCACCCAAAATGATACAAATCAGCCATTACTGGATCATGCAAAAGCAACTCTCCTACCTGCGATCCCTTCTTTGCTTTCTAAACCTCTTTTCAGCTCAGCCTAATGAATTGTCAGAACTGTCAGACAGCTCTAAGGAATGACAAATGTCTATGATTTGCTGCCGCTGCCGCTATTTTGCTAGAAACACCTGATGTATGTAGTCTTGCATTCTTCAGTTTCGAATTAGAGACTTGGAAAACAAAATCAACCTTGATAAATATAGCAATTTTTCCCCTGTTCTGTAAGCTGAACTGAATGGATATTTTTTAAAGATAAAAAACTCTCTTTTGTCCATATAATGTGTACATGGCACAGGGTAAATCACAAACAAAGAGCAAATACCCCAGTGGTTGGGGGCAAGGTAATCGCCAATTCATGAATTGGAGTTCTATTTACATTGCTATTGTCAAGATTAATCATCTGTTCCTTTTAAGTTAGTTGTGCTGCCTTGATTAATGCTGTTAGGGGCCTTAAGGAATTGAAAATCTGAGATTTGCCATAGCAAGCCTCTGAGATGGGCTACCACTTCTTAAGATCATTGGTGATATTTACCTACAGTTAAAGAAATAGGATCAATTTTCAGAGGTTATTTGATGGTTTAAGAAATGAAAGAAATATCTTTATTAATAAATAAATCCCTCTAAAGATGTGAAGAAATTCTAGATACTGCATATTAGACTTGTTTAACATAAAGATAACCACTGAGATTTTCATAGGGTAATGCATGTGTGTGCGTGTGTGTGTGTGCCCCCAATTGCTCAGTTGTGTCTGACTCTGTGACCCCATGGACTGTAGCTCACCAGGCGCCTCTGCCCATGGGATTCTCCAGGTAAGAATACTGAAGTGGGTGTCCATTTACTTCTCCAGGGGATCTTCCCGACCCAGGGATAGAACTCCTGTCTCTTGCATTTCCTGCATTGGCAGGCAGATTCTTTACCACTGTGCCACCTGTGAAGCAATGTATATATACATCTTTTTAATCTTCAAGTAATTGGAAATTTAGTGCAAATTTGAATATGTTGGAATAAATTAAATATTTCAGTTGTAGAAATTCTTCCCTAGGTACTCCATTACAATTATATTTTATGTATTTATATGCACATATCCTGATTATGGAGTTTAAAACTGAAATTTTATAATCGCTTTTTCTATCCTAGTAGCTCAATCTTTTTTTCCCCCAATGCAGTGATTTCACATTCATTGGAACAGGTAGAAAGGTTTACAGTACATTGCCTTCTCCATACAGTACTTGTAGAGATCATAATATTCCTAAATAAAAATCTATTTTAGCTTATCAGTCATACTAGGCCCTGAGTCAAAAATCCCAAATATAAAATGTTATAATTCTGTCTAGAAATCACTTTTATTCCTTCCTGTAACTATTGTAACAACATGGGTGATGTCAATTCTTCAAGTCCATGCTTCCGTTTACAGTCCTCTCTTTTTGGTTATCTTCTAAAAGAAATTCCACAGAACCAACATATACTAATGTTGAAGAGGCCTAGAGATCATACTTTTCTAAGTTACAAGTGCGAACATCTACTTTCAGTGTTCTCGGACTTTCTACAATGGGCGGCTGTTTGAGCTGGGACCTAACAAGTCATTGAAGGGACACGCACTCTCCAGTACAAAATAGAAGTTTCATCATCACACAGATAACTTGGGTCACGCTAGTTTGTCTATATTAATCAGTAGTTCATAGGTAAGGCAAAGGCAATTTGTTTTAGGATGTATGAAAAATAGAGCGAGGGTTTTTGACTCAGAAAGATCGGGTCCTTAAATGAACCTACCTATGAAACAGAGGAACTTCCCTGGTGGCTCAGATGGTAAAGAATCTGCCTGCAGTGCAGGAGATCTGGGTTAGATCTCTGGGTTGAGATGATCTCCTGCAGAAAGGAATGGCTACCCACTTCGAAGTTTTTGGACAGAGGAGCCTGGTGAGCTATATAGTCCATGGGGTCACAAAGAGTCGGATATGACTGAGTGACTAACACTAAACAGGATCATGGGCGTAGAGAGTACACCGGTGCTTGCCAAGGGAGATAGTGGTGGGAGAGGGATGGATTGGCAGTTTGGGATTAGCAGTTGCAAACCTGTGTGTATGGAATGGGCTTCCCAGGTGGCGCTAATGGTAAAGAACATGCTCGCAGCACAGGAGACATCAGAGACCCTGGTTCAATCCCTGGTTGGGAAGATCCCCTGAAGGAGGGCACAAGGCCCTAGTGTATAGCACAGGGAACTTTATTCAGTATCCTGTGAGAAACAACAATGGAAAAGAATATGAAAAAGAATGTATATATATGTATAACTGAGTCACTCTGCTGTACAGTAGAAATTAACAAAACATTGTACATCATCTATACTTCAATTTAAGAAGTAGTAAAGAAAGACTGATATCTTCTTCCTTTTTCTGTGAGCTTGGCCAAGTCCTGTAGGGATGGATGAACAAATATTTATGCCATAGCCTTACATGCTAATAACTAATCCTCCTTGTCAATGTTTTTTTTTTCTAAGAGGTAGATTTTCGGATCTTGAAAAAAAAATCTAACACCTCACTTTAATGTACTATTTCTCTAGAAGGCATTCAGATTCACATGTTGGTGACAATTCTCTAGCTGAAAACTTTTGCACTTGAATTGACAAGTAATCTTTCTAAGAGATTTCCTCTTCAGCACTGAAGACTCTCAATCCCTTAGTTAGGAGGAAAAGAGAGGAACTGTATTTCTCTACATAATAATGTGAAAGGAGATTTAAGAAGGAAGAAAAGATTAATGCCCAGAGAAATAGAGAGGCCATGATGATAATACTCAATAACTGTATACAATTTTATGCTTTCAAGCATTATTTAGACTGGATAAAGCACTTCATATTTGTAAAATGCTTTATAATGGCTAACTAGATATTTTTTTCCCAATAACCCTTTGAAATATGCTAGTACGATGACCTCCATCTCACAAGAGAGGATGCTGTGTTACAAGGAGATTAAATGATCTATTCAGGGAAAAATGCTTTTGAGCTTACATGGAGGGCATCAAAGAAATAGTGAGCTGGGTTCATTCCCCAGGGCCCTGTTCACTCCCTGATAGCAAGTTAAGTGCTAAAATCAGGGGTAGGAGGTGGTAGTAGTGGATTAAACTCTGAGTCAACAACGGTACTTTTAAAAGCTGAATAGCTACACTGAGTACATGATTCTTCACCTCTTTTCCCCAAGAGGATTCTGGGCTAAGCCTGTAGGTTAATTAGAGAAGACCAATCAGGTCCAATGGTTCCAGGTGCTTTCTTATCTCAGCGCCACATCACATGTGACCTCATGCACAGAGGGTAGCAGGGCCTCAAACACATCTCAATCACCATGATGAAAAATATGTTAAATGAACTTTTTACATTATTTTCACAAGAAGAAAACATAAAAGGAAGACTGGTTCCTGAATTTGAGGTATTTAAAGTCTCATTTCAAGTTACTACTAATAATAATGTTCTTTTTATGTAAAATGTTCAACTCTTCATTCAAAATATAGAAAACTATAGGATAACTTACCTTTTATTTCACACCCATTTTTTTGTCTTTAACCTCTCCCTAAGAATAGCAAGGAGAGATAAGAAAGGCTTCCTAAGTGATCAATGCAAAGAAATAAAGGAAAACAATAGAATGGGAAAGACTAGAGATCTCTTCAAGGAAATTAGAGATACCAAGGGAACATTTCATGCAAAGATGGGCTCAATAAAGGACTGAAATGGTATGGACGTGAAAGAAGCAGAGATATTAAGAGGAGGTGGCAAGAATACACAGAAGAACTGTACAAAAAAGATCATTATGACCCAGATAACCACAATGATGTGATCACTCACCTAGAGCCTGACATCCTGGAGTGCAAAGTCAGGTGGGATTTAGGAAGCATCACTACGAACAAAGCTAGTGGAGGTGATGGAATTCCAGTTGAGCTATTTCAAATCCTAAAGATGATGCTGTGAAAGTGCTGCACTCAGTATGCCAGCAAATTTGGAAAACTCAGCAGTGGCCACAAGACTGGAAAAGGTCAGTTTTCAATCCAATCCCAAAGAAAGGCAATGCCAAAGAATGCTCAAACTACTGCACAATTGCACTCATCTCACATGCTAGCAAAATAATGCTTGAAATTCTCCAAGTGAGGCTTCAACAGTACATGAACTGAGAAATTCCAGATGTTCAAGCTGGATTTAGAAAAGACAGAGGAACCAGAGATCAAATTGACAACATCCATTGGATCATCAAAAAAGCAAAAGAGTTTCAGAAAAATATCTATTTCTGCTTTATTGACTACACTACAGTCTTTGTGTGATCACAATAAACTGTGGAAAATTCTGAAAGAGATGGGAATACCAGACCACCTTACCTGTCTCCTGAGAAATCTGTATGCAGGTCAAGAAGCAACAGTTAGAACTGGACATGGAACAACAGACTGGTTCCAAATTGGGAAAGGAGTACATCAAGGCTGTATATTGTCTCCCTGATTCTTTAACTTACATGCAGAGTACATCATGAGAAATGCCAGGCTGAATAAGACGTAATCAAGATTGCCAGGATAAATATCAATAATCTCAGAGATGCAGATGACACTACCCTTACGGCAGAAAGCAAAGAGGAACTAAAGAGCCTCTTGATGAAGGTGAAAGAGGAGAGTAAAAAAGTGGCTTAAAACTCAACATTCAAAAAACTAAGATCATGGCATCTTGTCCCATCACTGCATGGCAAATAGATGGGGAAACAATGGAAATAGTGACACTTTCTTTTCTTGGGCTCCAAAATCACTGCAGATGGTGACTGCAGCCATGAAATTAAAAGATCCTTACTCCTTGGAAGAAAAGCTATGACAAACCTAGACAGCATATTAAAAAACAGAGACATTACTTTAGACAAAGGTCCATCTAGTCAAAGCTATGGTTTTTCCAGTAATCATGTACAGTTGTGAGAGTTAGACCATAAAGAAAGCTGAGCGCTGAAGAATTGATGCTTTTGAACTGTGGTGTTGGAGAAGACTCTTGAGAGTCCCTTGGAAAGCAAGGAGATCGAACCAGTCCATCCTAAAGGAAATAAGTCCTGAATATTCATTAGAAGGACTGATGCTGAAGCTGAAACTCTGATACTTCAACTACCTGATGTGAAGAACTGACTCGTTAGAAAAGATCCTGATGCTGGGAAATATTGAAGGCAGGAGGAGAAGGGGATGACAGAGGATGAGATGGTTGGATGGCATCATTGAATCAATGGAAATAAGTTTGAGCAAGCTCCGAGAATTGGTGAAGGACAGGGAAGCCTGGCTTGCTGCAGTCCAGCAAAGAGTTGGACATGATTGAGCGACTGAACTGAACTGAACTGAACGTCACTACAGATTCTCTTCATCTCCTCGGGTCAATGATTAAAACAATGAGTATACGCATGCTAAATCACTTCAGTTGTTCCCACTCTTAGAAACTCTGTGAACCTGCCAGGCTCCTCTGTCCATGGGATTCTCCAGTCAGGAATACTGGAGTGAGTTGCCATGCCCTCCTCCAGGAGATCTTCCTGACCCTGGGATGGAATGCATGTGACTTAAGTCTCCTGGATTGGCAGGCAACTTCTTTACCACTAGTGCCACCTGGGAAGCCCCCCAGATAATGGGTAACTAAGCTGAAAAGGGGAGAAGAATGTCAGCGAGATTGAAGAAACCCAGTTGTTTGTTTGTTTAAATCAACAATGGTCTCTGCGGCTGCAAGAATACAATAACAAAAAGTTCAGAGTTTGGGCGATGGATTGGAAGTATTGAACAAGAAAGAATGAAGTGGATTTGTTTTTCTAGGGTACAGGATATGAGATGGGCCATGTTTTAAATGCTAGGGCAGGGCCAGACCACTTCATAACATAACCGCATTACTCAAAGATGAGAAAGATGGAGCTGAACACAAGGAGCATGATGTAGGGGACTTGGGGAGCTGAGAGTCTCACAGGGGATGGGCAAATGGTGTGGATAAAATAAGAACCAAACTGAACTTTCACCTGAAACACAGGGAAATCAAACTCTTTGAAGGGAAAAAAAAATTTCTGAACATTGTATCATTTCTTTTCTCATCATATTATGTTTCATTTTTTCCCCCTTTGACATCAAGAAGACCCCAGCAATATGAGAAGATGAAAGAATGACAAGACCTCTTCTAGCTTTATTTCCCGACTAGAAAAAAGTCAAAGCCCAATGCTGCTAGAAATAACACCAATGCCCAAATATATGTGTATGTGATATAAATACAGATATGTGTATATGTCCTCGACAGATGGATAGATAGACCGATTATAGATATAGATAGAGCTGTGTTCGTGCAAATTTCAGCAACCAGGAGGGTAAATGCACTAAATTACACCCATGCTCAAATTCCCACTTTCCCATCTTCTGAGCTTCAATCATCTCTACACACCCAGTTTGGCAGATAAAACACTCCAATGCCTCCCTCTTCTGACTGTGGTGCCAGAGCCCTTAGTTTATGAGACCATCCGAAGGCAATCTGTGTCAGATGGCTGGTGAATGGTCGCTGCTTCTGATCTATGGTTGTTGAAGAGTCCAGTCATCACACATTCCCTGACAGCAGACCTTCCTCTCTGTCCTGATGCAGTATCACCATTGAGGGGCGGAGCGTGATTAAACACTGATGCTGAGGAACTGATGTACCCTGTCCCCGCCATCCCTCCGCCTTATTCTGGTGACTGCGCTAGAGGACAGAACCTCTAAGGCCCCCTCCCCTATTTGTGCCCAGCACCTCCTGCACAAGATCTGCAGATGCAGAGTGGCATATTTCATCTTCAAGCATCCTTTCCTCCACCTCCCCAAGGAAACGCCATTACTGCTGCTTTCAAAGGCACAGCGCAGGGGCACTCAGCAATCATGAGTCCGTCTATTCAGCCACTCAGTGTGCCTGTCAATTAAAACCAGAAGATTGAGATGAAATTAAAGGGCATGTTCTGGAGACATCAGTTGCTTTAAGTCCCTCTTCTCTTCAGTTCTACCTATGGAAACAATACTAGAATAAAAGAACTGCAAGTGCCACTGTGGGTGAAGGAATTTCACATTTTCTATCTTACAAAGAACCATTTAGAGATGAAGAAACTGATGTCAGAGAAAAGAGTGCCCGGAGGCCCTTATTAACCATCTGGGCAGGGACAGCTGGGGAGTGCCCACTGGGAGACACACCCTGCTTGTTCCCTGGGCTTCACCTGACTGCACTGCACACTGATGGGAAAGGCAGACCTTTCTGTAGCCTTTTAACATTATTGCTAAAATTGGTAAATAGCAGCCTGTCAGTGAAGAGCTGATGCTCTGGAATGTAAATTTCCAATAGCGCTATGATTAGAGAGTTTTCTGGTCTCAGGTTTAGGGAGTTTTGAAAAGATGCCTTTGAATAGTACAGTCTATTTTAAAATCAGCATAACAAGGGTTCTGCTTTCTTCTACTCGCTTCTTTTATTTGATCATCATTGTAATCATTCAAGCGATGATGGTTTTCTCTAGGGACTCTCAAAGAGGCACTGGAAGGAAATGCTGGTGGAGGATACTGGATTACCTACCACCTGGATCCGTCGGCCCATAATCACCAAGCACAGCAGGGTTTAGTTCATGTCAATTTGCAATGAAAAAAAAATTTCACAATGTTCCTGTCATGTTTCCAGAGTAAGTGGGTGACCATGAGTAATACGGAAAGTTTGAGCATCTTATCCAGATTGCTAAATGAGGCTGGGGAGAGAGGGCATGGTGATTTGAAAATAAACTATGTTTGAGAGCACACTTTTTATCATCACAACATCATGGATCATATTTTTTGAATTCATTTGTTCATTGGTAAAGAATCTACCTGCCAATGCAGGAGACACAGGAGATATGGGTTCAATCCCTGGGTCAGGAAGATCCCCCAGAGGAGGAAATGACAACTCACTCCAGTATTCTTGCAGGGATTGATGGGCTACAGTCCCTGAGATCCCAAATACTCAGACACAACTGAGTGAACCCACACATATTCATTCACTGTATTCATTCATCAAACACGTTAAGGGTTGAATTATGTCCCTCCCCCGCTCCCAAATTCATATGTTTAGTCCTAACCCCAGTGCCTCCTAATCTGACCTTATTTGGAGGATGGGTCTTGACTGAGGAAACCAAAATAAAATTAGGTCATTAGGATGGGACCTAATCCAAAATGATGAAGGGTTTTATAAAAAAGAAATTTGAATACAGAAATAGACCTTTAAAAACATAATGAAAAGAGACACAGGGAGAAGACAGCCATCTATAAACCAAGGAGAGAGGCCTGGAGCGATCCTTCCGTCACAGCCTTGAGAGGGAACCAGCCCTGCTGATCCCTTGGTCTTGGACTTCCAGCCTCCAGAACTGGGAGGCAACACATTTCTGTGAGGTCATCTAGTCTTTATAACTTTATTACAGCAGCCCCAACAAACGAATACACATTTATTAAAATTATATCATGTACCAGGCACCTGGAAATATATCGCATTTCATCTTCCCAGGAAGTAAGCTTTTCTTCTGCACCTGAAGAAACTCTGCACCTGAGTTACCAGTTAAACAGCTTGTTCAAATCACAGATTCGTGAGTATCTTGGCTGGAGTGCAGCCTTGGACCTGCCGACAGTCAAAGCTTGCACGGAGCTCCAGGTGACAGGATAATCAGTGTTCTCTAATGTGCGTTCATATCCTTAGGGTGTGGGGTAAGCAGGTTCCTAAATCTATGTTTACGCACATAATTGTACCTGTGCTTTTATCTGTGAGAGCGTATGAGCACATAGACATGTGAACCAGCTGGCCAGGGCCTTCCCGAATCCTCTGAAGGTACAGCTCATAAACAGCGGAAATTCACAGACCCATTCTATGTGCAAACCTGAGGGCAATGCCGAGAAACCTGATGGAGGACTCGGAGAAAGAACCCTGACTGCCATTTACTGGGATCTGCTTCTCTAAAGGGATTTGGGCCACTTGTAAAACCCTAGATGGTACCTCTGGAGCAGGGAGAGGACTCAGAACGGCTTCGTGGTAATCACGGACTTCCATTACCGCATTAGCCCGATAGATAATAGCCGAGTCTTCCAGGATTTAACCACATGAAACCCCCTTAAGTGGCTTGAACCTCACGCTCTATCATCACTCGCTATTGTCGCAGAAATAATCATGCAGATTCGGCAGCGAAGGAATGTCTCTGGTAGAACAGAGTTCATGCATGACATATGATGTATCTCTTCAAAGGGACAGATACATCTTTCTTACTGCCACCAGGCAGCCGCTCTCCTCCGCTGTCCCCCCATCCAAATCACCTCAAATAAATGTGAGTGCTGCAGTGCTCACAGTAATTCCTTCATTTTTAAACACATAATGGAAATGTATAACTAGTCCTCATAAAAATTTATATCTCAATCCGTCCCTTTAATTTATAACAGGCCCTCTAGGCGGTTATTATTCAAACATTAATAAAATGCCTATGGATCACCAAAGCGCGCGTCTCCCAAGTTCGCTTCTCTCCGTATTTGTACATATATAAAACTAGATTAGTGTTAACGCCACTTCTGGTCCTAACAACAATTATGCCTTTAATAAGAGAGGGCCGCATGATATATTATCTTAATCATGTTAGGAATCTGGGCTCCTGTCATGAAACCAAAGTTGAATTTTTCATGCCCTTTGCAACAATTGTTACTCTTAATGTCCTATATGTTTGGATTCTGCAGTTTATGCAAATGCTCCCTTTCTATAAATTTTAGATTTATCTCCATTTGTCACTGTATACATTCTCATATAAGGTGATTGTTTTTTTTCCCTAAAATATGATTAAAACCCATTTCAATTATTTATAGTGGGCGAGGAAATAAAATAAAAGTAAATGGGGTTTTCCTCTACCATAAGGTTAATTATATGACTTTTAAAATGTTAATAAATTTAACACAGGTCCAAACGCCTCCTGAATTTTTAAAAATAGTTGACTTGAAAAAGAGACTTCGCGAAGCCCAGAAAAGAAAATAAGAAGCATGTAGCTTTTATTTTCATTACGCAGCTAAAATGTTCAACTCAGACTGTTCAGTAGAACAGATTTTCTCTCTCCTGATCCTGCAGTCCGGCTCTTGTTCTTATGTTTGCCCAGAAGCCTTACAACCTTGTAGCATGTGTTTTCTCGAATTAAAGAATAAATAAATAAATAGCTGACCTGTTTTCTCCTCTAAACTTGAGTGATGCATTTCGAACACTGCCTGATTCTTTGTAGCAAAGTGGTTTTGTATGAGGCTGAGCTATACCAGTAGAACAACATAGCTGTAGATAAAAGTCTTGTTCCAACGCTTTATTTTCATAACAAATGCTTTCTGATATTAACCATAGGGTGTAGTCAATGCTTCACAAACACTAGCTTAGAGAGGTAACCTCTCATAACCCAAGAATCCAAGGCTGCTAAGTGATATGTGTTCATAAGAAAAGTTTCTTTGCTACTAAGTTACATTTCTTCCCATCCATCTCTCTCCCCAGCCATTTAAAAGTAGGGACGTGGGAGGAAGTTGATTGAAATAGATGCAAGGTTTCCCATGGACCAGGAAAAATCTTTAATAAGGCCCTTGACTTCAATACATTAGCCAATTTCCCACAGATTTTATCATGACTATTGATTTTTCACCTCTGTGATCCCCTTTCAATAGATTTACAGCAACAAAGCTAATATCACAGGTTGATTCTGGTTAAGTATTAGTCGTTATTGCTAATGAGATCCTGTACCTTTAAAAAGCTAGCTGTGTTTCAATCCCTTTATATTCTGCAACTCTCACGGTCTCTCCACTAATTGGTTCTGTGTAAATGAAACAAGCTGAAAAACACTGTAGCACCAATAAATATTAATAAGTTATTGTTTGTTTTCTTTACCTTGCTTATGAATTCATACAAAGACAGTGCTAAGACATTAACTCCAGTCTATTAATTGCCACCTGATAATTGCCACCTGATACTTTTCTCCTGGATAATTAGGTACCCATTAGTTCTAATCAAGTAGTTACTTAATTATTGCAGTAATTAGTCTAATGGACTAGCAAATTGAAGCTTTATCACTTTTGGATACTTAATGTTCCTGACAGAGTACTTCACAAGTGTCAGGGTTCCCGATTCAGCAACCTGTCATCCAATATTCCCTCCTCCACTCCCACCCTCAACCCGTTATCCCAGCATCCCCTTCCCCTGACACTGTTTGGAGCCAACAAGAGGCATCTTAAACCCGAACCCAAATTTCTTCTGCAGGCGCCCTTCCTGCTGGAACTTCATAGGGACATGATGCTTTACCTTCTGATGGGCAACTGCGCATGGAGAGGTCCAACGTCTGGACAACATGAAATTATCAGCTGACATGCAGAGCCCATTCAAAGAAAATGCAGAGAGACTGCAGAGGATACAGATAAAGGGAAATGCTAGGGATCTAATTAATAATAGAATGGCATATCTTTCCCACTGAACAGAAAGAGGATGCATAATGAGCAGAGTATTTCAAAAAATTACTGTTTGTGCAATACAAAAGCTGAAGTAAGCCATTAGTACAATCGAAATACAGAGGACCGACTAAAAGTGGTCCTAAAAAGTGACAAAATTGCTTTGCAGGACAATTTTATGGCCTCCTTTGTCATGGAATTTCCATGGACATTGAATTTACCCATTACCTTCTTGGTACAGTGAACTCTACACTGACCAGATATTCTAGAAAATTCCTTCACTGAGTGTGCACTTTCATTTCCAAAGCCTCTCCTTGCCTACCTTTTCCACTGTCCTCTCCTAGAAGGTCCCTTGGCAGCTCTATCTGAGCTGTCCTCTCTTTTCACTGTCCAACGTTGTCCATTCATTTCAGTTTGTGGCACTTCCTTTGCCAGTCTATGTTGGTGGATCTCTAAGGCTATGTCCTGAGTTTTATTTACTTACTTACTTAAGGAGGTAGCTATTTGTTAATTTAAATTTATGTCCTCTCATTGTTGTTATTCAGTCACTAAGTCATGTCAGACTCTTTGCCATCACATGGACTGTAGCGCGTCAGGCTCCCCTGTCCATGGAATTCTCCAAGCAAGAATACTGGAGTGGGTTGCCATTTCCTTCTCCAGGGGATCTTCCCAACCCAAGGATCAAACCCAAGTCTCCCACACTGCAGGTGGATTCTTTACCACTGAGCCACCAGGGAAGCCCATCCTCTCATTAGGTAACCGTATCTCTGTCAATAGCCTACAAACCAGCTTGTGTCAATTTCCGGCTTAAATATCTTTCAAAGGTTTGCGTTGCACTCACAGTATCCTCTGGTCTGCTGGCCCAGGAGGCCCCGCTCCCTCTCAGATTCTCTGTGTGTCTGCCTTCTTCCTCACTTTGGACCTGCCAGCCACTTGGTCTTTTCTAGTCCTTGTTCACACCTAGATTGTTTCTGCCTCGGGATCTTTTCACTTGCTGTTTTCTCTATATTTGGAAAGTTTTTCCCATTTATTCTCATGCCTGGTTCTTTCTTGTGTTGGTCCGAATAAGGAGGTCATTTCAAAGAAGCCTTCCTTCAATATTCCATCTGAAAACACCTCCGTATTTCCTTTAAAGCACTTAATAGTAACTACCATCTTCCCCACTGGAACCAAACAACATGGAAACAGACCTTGCCTGTTTCGTTTGCCACAGACTATTCCCAAACATTATCAAATCTGGCACTGAGTAGGTATCAAATACACATTTTTTTTTTCATTCACCAGTAAGTGAATGAATTAAAATAGAAAATTATTCTTCAGTTCTAAGACGTGGATTAATGATGTTTCATTGGAAATTTTTCCTGTTGAGAGTGACCTTGTGATTGTATTAGATTCTGGTTTCAGATGAAACTTTTAAATTTCATTCATTTCCACCCAATCCAGTGTTCTGAGTCCTACTGTGTGAACACTATGGAATGTATGCTACTGCTGCTGTTAAGTCAAGTCAGTCGTGTCCGACTCTGTGGGACCCCATAGATGGCAGCCCACCAGGCTCCGCCGTCCCTGGGATTCTCCAGGCAAGAACACTGAAGTGGGTTGCCATTTCCTTCTCCAATGCATGAAAGTGAAAAGTGAAAGTGAAGTCACTCAGTTTTGTCTGACTCCTAGCTACCCCATGGACTGCAGTCTATCAGGGTCCTCCACCCATGGGATTTTCCAGGCAAGAGTACTGGAGTGGGGTGCCATTGCCTTCTCCGATGGAATATATCAGTTTCAGATCAGTTCAGTCTCTTAGTCGTGTCCGACTCTTTTCGACCCCATGAATCGCAGCACGCCAGGCCTCCCTGTTCATCACCAACTCCCGGAGTTCACTCAAACTTACGTCCATCCAGTCAGTGATGCCATCCAGCCATCTCAATCCTCTGTCATCCCCTTCTCCTCCTGCCTTCAATCCATCCCAGCATCAGAGTCTTTTCCAATGAGTCAACTCTTTGCATGAGGTGGCCAAAGTACTGGAGTTTCAGCTTTAGCATCAGTCCTTCAAAGAACACCCAGGATTGATCTCCTTTAGAATGGACTGGTTGGATCTCCTTGCAGTGCAAGGAGACTCTCAAGAGTTTCTCCAACACCACAGTTCAAAAGCACCAATTCTTTGGTGCTCGGCTTTCTTCACAGTCCAACTTTCACATCCATACATGACCACTGGAAAAACCATAGCCTTGACTAGATGGAATGCATAGAGGTGAATAAAAAGATAAGGGGTCACGGTTAAAAGTTGGAGTCAGCTTTGCTTTCACATCCCAGCTTTCATGTGACCTCAGGACTTGCTTTCTTCATTTCTGGAGCAAAAATAGTAACAATGCCTAACTTAGGGAGTCTATGTAAATATGTTTTGAGATAATAAATATAAAAGTCTTATTAATGATATAAAGTCTTGTGTATGACACCTAGTGAGTGATCCCTAAACATAGTTATTATCACTTGGGAAAGACGGCTCCTGTGTTCTGCAGGCTCATACCTTTTTATCCAGCCCTCCTTTCATAACTTAACACGTCACCTACCGTGGTGTTCTCAGTGATTGATGGCTCACTAGAGTTGTTCCTCTACATCTGCATTTGAACCCATTTTGCTTATAGATATACCAGAGATTTGTTTCTGTAGGTTTCTCACTGCTTGGTCTCCACTGGCATCCAACATCCCTTTGTGTGAAAAATTGTGTCAGAAAGCAAAAGTCACAGAATTTTGAGAGGTAGTTTATGTTGGCTCCTTCCTTTTTTCCCCCTGCCCAGCTGCCTAATGGAAAGTCTAGCAGACACAGTCCTAGAAAAAGAGAAGTGATCCAACCCTGGCTTGATGAGAAATGAGAAAGCCTAAGAGTGTCAGTCTCAGTGGAGCTCCTGCAGCTTTGTCCCATGAAAGGTACCACTCACCATGTCACCATGTTAAATCTGGACTTTATCTCGTACATCGATTTGATTTGGGCTCCTCAGTCCTCAAGTCAGATTTGTATCTGAACTGATCACCGAGTCTTTGACAAGTGTCATCTGCCATCTATATTGCAATTCATGACATTTAAGGGCCTATTGACCTAGAAATTCTGTTCCCATGTGGGAAAGAAGATACCAATTCCATTTCAAAACGTGGTGCAATTGACAAATGTTCATATTAACTCAAATACATAGCAGGAAAGGAGAGATTAAGTGTTATGCAATGTATTTAATGATGCTATCTGTTTAGTTTTACCACATCTTTGTTCTTCTACTAAACAAGAATATGCTTATTTAATATTGAATGCGTATTAGGAACTGCAACTTATTTTCCACTGATGCTGTGGAAATGTCTCAATTTTAAAAATTATAAGAGTTTTAGAAAAGAAGTGCTGGTTGAATCAGAGTCTTTAAAAATATAAGTAAATATTTAATGCATTATAGCAATAATTTGAATGAAAAATGTATTTCTTATTCTAATATATTTGCCAAGGTATATTGTAGGGCTTCCCAGATGGCACTGGTGGTAAAGAATCTGCCACTGCAGGAGACCTATGAGACATGGGTTCAATCCCTGGGTCAGGAAGATCCCCTGGAGGAGGGTATGGCAACCAACTCCAGTATTCTTGTCTGGAGAATCCCATGGACAGAGGGGCCTGGCAGGCTACAGTCCTTACTGAAGCAATTTAGCACACACATGTTAAGCATTGTACAAAATAATGATTGTAAGCATTAGTCACGCAGTCATGTCCAACTCTTTTGACCCCATGGACCATAGCCTGCCAGGTTCCTCTGTCCATGGAATTCTCCTGGCAAGAATAGTGGAGTAAGTAGCCATTCCCTTTTCCAGGGGATCTTCCTGACCCAGGGATTGAATCCGGGTTTCCCTCATTGTAGAGGGATTCTTTACCATCTGAGTCATTAGTAACAATAATATGTATAACAAATTTTCTGGAGGAAATAGACAAATATAGTAACAAAATATAAATGATGCTATAGAATCAACCTCGACATAGTGTTTAAAACCATAATTTACCTAATCTAAACTTTATTATCTGTGAAATGGGAAAATGAATAACTACCTGCCCCACCTTCTTCACAAAGATGTTGTGAGAGTCAAGTGGGTTAATACATATATAATTATTTGGAAAATTAAAGATTTGCTTTATAGGAAATCAAGAGATTGTAAAGAATATGGCATAAAGTAGCATAAAGTATTCTTCTTTCCAAAAGAGAGATTTTTTAATCTCATCCTTCATTAATTCAGAAGAACTCAACATACTATACCTTTCCTATATAGTTTTAATGTGCAAAGTTAGAGTATGTTAACCAGAGGTTCACTTAACCCCATTCTGAGTGCATGGCACCTAGACTGACATAAGCAGAGCCACTCCAAGAATATAGGCACAGTCAAAATGAAAAACTGGAACTCTCAGTGAGGAAGGTCCCTGGAAAAACTCAAGGTTTTTGTCCTTGGTTCCAACTTGATGGAGTTCCATCAGTGCTTCCCCACCATAGATATTCCTTGGTTGAAAATAATAACAAGAAGATTGCTGCTGCTGCTAAGTCGCTTCAGTCGTGTCCAACTCTGTGAAACCCCACAGACAGCAGCCCACCAGGCTCCCCTGTCCCTGGGATTCTCCAGGCAAGAACACTGGAGTGGGTTACCATTTCCTTCTCCAATGCGTGAAAGTGAAAAGTGAAAGTGAACTCACTCAGTTGCATCCAACTCTTCTCGACTCCATGGACTGCAGCCTACCAGGCTCCTCCGTCCATGGGATTTTCCAGGCAAGAGTACTGCAGTGGGGTGCCATTGCCTTCTCCGACAGGAAGATTACCATCACTTAAATTGCTACTATGTGGCAAGTGCCTGTGAAATATATTCAAGGTAAATATCACCCATGAGAAGCTGGGATTCAAGGAACTTGAGATAATCTCCCCAGGATCCCACAGTGGTGCATAGCAGAGCCAGGATTTGGCCCCAGTCAGAACAGTACACACTTTTTTTTGGTGGTTGCCCACATCCTAAAAAGCCTGGCATATTATTGAGTTTTCTAAACCTTCTTTTCAGGGATGAGAATCAAGACATATATCTTGGTCATCCACATAGGTTTCAAGCAAAGTGCTTACCAGGTAGCTCTGTGGTAAAGAGTCTACCTGCCAAGGTAGGAGACACAAGAGACACGGGTTTAATCCTTGGGTCTGGAAGATTCCCCTGGAGGATAAAATGCCAACCCACTCCAGTCTTTTTGCCTGTAAAATCCCATGAATGCACGAGCCTGGTGGAATACAATCCATGAAGTCACAAAGAGTTGGACACCACTGAGCATGCACAGCACAGCTCAGCACATGCTGCACATTCAGGAAACTCTGACTGTCCTCAATCCATTGGCCATATCTAGTTGCACATTTCTCTGTTACGCTATCTGAGAATAATTTGCTCTTTTCTCATACCTGTGATATGGAATATCTCTACTTGTACCGATGTTCACTCCAACTTCATCCTGCTCAGATGAGACAGCCAACAAATTAAAAGCCTATATGAAAATGCTAATTCCACGAAATGCCAACTGGCTGTGTAACAGTCGTCAGTTTGCTGTGGGTCCGTGAGAGTCGATTGCTTGTTGGCTTCCAGCCTTACACTAAGTTGCTTTAGTAGCATCATTTTTTAATGACTGTAGGGTATGGAGTTGTCCCAAAGGAAGATTACTTATGTAAAGAGGAGTTCTGGCTTTGGAATATGGAAGTGACGGCACTGACTCGGATTGAAGTCTTTGGTAGGTACCACTGCTGGGTTCGTCTGACAGTCATCAGCCTCTTTCCCACTTGTATGCTTGTTCATAACCAAAGGCGTCCGCTGGCTTTATTGAGAGTGTGTTTTTTGACTGTGGACGATGAATAATAGAAATTAGAAAAAGAATGTAGCACTAGTCTCATCACTATGTTCCAACCAAGGGAATGAATAGACTTATAAAGTAGGCACTTAAAAATTAGTAACCAATCTTGGTTTTCTGAGCCAGGGGATATAGTGAAAGGCACAGTTTTTGAAGCTTGGTTCTGCTGCTTTGAGCTATGTGATACTGGATGACGTACTTAGCCTCAGGGTGGTTTAATTACACCATCTTCAAAATGCACTTTCAGGAAACCCCCTGCACTGTTGAAGGGAATATAAATGGGTACAGCCACTATGGAGAACGGCATAAAAATTTCTTATGAAACTAAAAATAGAAATGCCATATGATCCAGCAATCCCACTCCTGGGGCATATACATACTTTGAAAAAATACATGCACCCCAATGTTCATTGCAACACTATTTACAATAGCCAAGACATAGAAGTAACCCAAATGCCCATCAATAGAGGAATGGATAAAGAAAATGTGGTAAATATATACAACGGAATACTACTCAGCCATTAGAAGAATTAAATAATATCATTTGCATAAACATGGGTAGACCTAGAGATGATCGTATTAAATGAAGTAAGTCAGTCAAAGACAAATATGATATTACTTATATGTGAAATCTAAAAATTATACAAATGAACTTATTTACAAAACAGAAACAGACCTCACAAACTTAGAAAGCAAACTTATGGTTACCAAAGGGGAAAGATGGTGGAGAGAGGGATAAATTAGGAGGTTGGGATGAGTGTATACACACTACTATATATAACTTAGATAACTAATAAGAACCTGCTGTAGATCACAGGGAACTCTCCTCAAAACTCTGTAATAACCCATAGGAGAAAAGAACCTGAAAAATTAATATATGTATATGTATAACTAAATCACTTTGCTGTATACCTGAAATTAATATAACATTGTAAATTAGCTATTCAGTTCAGTTCAGTCGCTCAGTCATGTCTGACTCTTTGCAACCCCATGAATCGCAGCACTCCAGGCCTCCCTGTCCATCTCCCAGAGTTCACTCAAACTCACGTCCATTGAGTCAGTGATGCCATGCAGCCATCTCATCCTCTGTCCTCCCCTTGTCCTCCTGCCCCCAATCCCTCCCAGCATCAGAGTCTTTTCCAATGAGTCAACTCTTCGCATGAGGTGGCCAGAGTACTGGAGTTTCAGCTTTAGCATCATTCCTTCCAAAGAACACCCAGGGCTGATCTCCTTTAGAATGGACAGGTTGGATCTCCTTGCAGTCCAAGGGACTCTCAAGAGTCTTCTCTAGCACCACAGTTCAAATACTCCAATATAAAACTAAATTTTTAAAATGCTTTTTTCCCATGGGGTTGTGAGGATTACACACGATAAATAAATAGAAAAAAATCTAATAAATCATAATGCTCTCTACAATATTAGATATTCTTGTGCCTGTGGGAAGTCAGATATCCTTATTTTAGTTGTTAGAAGTCCTTTTCTTTTATTTTACTTGTACTGTGCCCAGCAGTGTGTGGGAGCTAGCATATACAGCTCAGGACATTGTCTGTATCTCCTCTCTGTGTTCAGTGATGTCATGGCATTAATTGAGATAAGTTATCTTGGGAACATCTATACATAGAAATTGTCAAGTGCTATGAATCGATCAAAGCTATGGCATTTTCAGTAGTCATGTATGGATGTGAGAGCTGAACCATAAAAAAGGCTGAGTGCTGAAGAATTGATGCTTTCGAACTGTGGTGCTGGAGAAGGCTTTTGAGAGTCCCTTGGACTGCAAGGAGATCAAACCAATCAGCCCTAAAGGAAATCAGTCCTAAATATTCATTGGAAGGACTGATGCTGAAGCTGAAGCTCCAACATTTTGACAAAGAGACGACTCACTGGAAAAGACCCTGATGTTGGGAAAGATTGAAGGCAACAGTAGAAGAGGGTAGCAGAGGATGAGATGGTTAGATAGCATCACTGACTCAATGGACATGAATCTGAGCAAATTTCAGGAGATAGTGAAAGACAGGGGAGTCTGGCATGCTGCAGTCCATGGAATTGCAAAGAGTTGCACTCGACTGAGTGACTGAACAGTAACAACAGATCAGGGCTTCCCCACTGCCCCCAAGATCCTATTGTCACAGGTTTTATCAGCATGCCTCTGATCCCATTCTCTCCCTAACCTCTTATCCCTACCACATCCCACCTCCATAGAAGCCACAGATATCAAGAATGTAGAATTTGTAAACCCTGAATGGCAGAGGTCTGTTTTGGTGTTGAGTTTTGCTCACTGCCTAGCACAAAGCCTAAAGCATGCTAAAGTGAAAAGTGAAAGTGTTAGTCACTCAGTCATGTCCAACTCTTTGTGACCCCAAGCACTGTAGCCTGCCAGGCTCCTCTGTCCATGGGATTTTCCAGGCAAGAATATTGGGGTGGATAGCCATTCCCTTTTCCAGGGGACCTTCCTGACCCAGGGATCAAATCCAGGATTCCTGCATTGCAGGCAGAGTCTTTACTGTCTGAGCCACCAGAGAAGCCCTGACACATACTAAGTGTTCAATAAAAATTTGTTAACTGAATGGGTTAAAGAGTAAATGAATTGCTTTAAGGATGCCATGGAAAGGCATGCTGGTATATAAATATTGACTCTAACCAATGATAACGTAACCCAATTAACTGCTCTGAGTTTAGATTTCTGCCATCTGTAGAATGGATAAGTGACTGTGTACTTCACATAGGATTGATGTGAAGATTAATTAAGATAACACAAGCAACATACATTGGACAGTTAATAGATGTTAGGTGTTTTTCTTTTCTCCTCAAAGCTAATGGGTAATTCTGTTCTTTCTCTTATTCATGCTCCTGCTTGACTACACCCCCTGCTACCTCCTACTGTGTTTACATACATATTATGTTTACACACAAACACATATGTTTAACAACTAGCTGCTGCGTAACCATCATTTCACACCAGGATGCCGAGCTCAGCCAACACATTCCGATGCTAACACCTGTGATGGAGGCAGAAAGAATGACTTCCATAAACCGACATTCAGTGTTTGAAATTGGAGTGGGTAATTCAGAAGGGTAATTCATGAATTTCTTAATTGTTTTTTTTTTTTATTCTTTTTAGGCTCTAAGCTGATGAGGATCCTTTATTCATCTTGCTTACCTGTTTGCATGTCTATAAGGCTCGAGTGAGATGATTTATAGAAAACATTGTACATGCTAATAATTGCTACTCTTACAACAGGAAAATAATATCAATGAATTCTAGAACCTTAGAGCTGGCAGTAAGTTGAGATTATCATTTATCCCAATCCTGTTAATTCATAGATGAGCAGTTTTAGACATAAGATTATTTTTCCTAGGTCACTCAGTTTAATCAATGACAAAAATTAATCTAGAATCTATTGACTCAAAATCAAACACCCTTACGTGTGTTAAGGCACACTCATAGCTTCAATCTGACAGTGATTAAAATGGAAACTGCTTGGAGGAAAGTATTCTCTGAACCACAAACATGATGATTAAAAGAGCAAGAAGAGGCTAACATATATCAAAAAAGTGTGCAATGATTTTGAGTCAAAATTGCTCACTTCTGTCAGATCATTTTTAAAGCACTGTTTTGTCACCTTGAAAATATAATTACAATTACTTAGTGAAAAGGAAACAAACGCCAGGACTTCCCTAGCGGTCCAGTGGTTAAGACTGGTGTGTCCACTGCAGGGGCAAGGGTTCTGTCCCTAATTGGAGAATTATTAATAAGATCCAGCATGCCATGCGACGTGGCCATGGCATGAGATAAAAATAACTGTACATTTTTTAAAAGGAAAGCAAATGCCTCTTAGAAGCTTAATAAAAAGAAAAAAAAAAAAAAAACACCCTCTTTAATGAACTAAAAAAAAGGGGAGGAAAAAGAATAATTGGAACCTACATTACTTTGGATACAACGAATATTACTGGCACAAAAGGGACAAGGCAGGAATCAGCACAAAACCCTACACATACTAAAAAATACCAAAATTTCCAGCCTTGTTCATGTACCATGTTCTCTCATTCTGAAATTCTCCAACTCAGTTGTAATCAATTTCAGCTTGTAATGATCCAGCAGCTTAAGATCTCCATAACAGTTTAGCCTACTGCTGTTCAGCTGCCTGTAACTTCTGGAAAGGAAGACGTTCCAATAAGACACAAAGTAAGGAGGGAGTGGATGGCAGGAGGTCCTCAGGATAGGGGAGAAGAGTGGGGAGAAGCAATCAGACTCTGGAAATGCTCCAAGTAATAGGTGATTTCATTAGTTTCTAACTCAGGGGTGACTTTAAAAATATTTAACAACTAATGGGTGTCTCAGACAGTAAAGCATCTGCCTACAATGTGGGAGACCCGGGTTGGATCCCTGGGTTGGGAAGATCCTTTGGAGAAGGAACCCACTCCAGTACTCTTGCCTACAAAATCCCATGGACAGAGGAGCGTGGTAGGCTACAGTCCATGGGGTTGCAAAGAGTCAGACACAACTGAACGACTTCACTTTCACTTTTACTTTCAACAACTAGTCGGGTACAGTTCAGTTTAGTTCAGTTCAGTTGCTCAGTCATGTCCGATTCTTTGCAACCCCATGAATTGTAGCACGCCAGGCCTCCCTGTCCATCACCAACTCCCAGAGTTCACCCAAACTCATGTGCATCGAATCGGTGATGCCATTCAGCCATCTCATCCTCTGTCGTCCCCTTCTCCTCCTGCCCCCAATCCCTCCCAGCATCAGTCTTTTCCAATGAGTCAACTCTTCGCATGAGGTGGCCAAAGTATTAGAGTTTCAGCCTCAGCATCAGTCCTTCCAATGAACACCCATGACTGGTCTCCTTTAGGATGGATTGGTTGGATCTCCTTGCAGTCCAAGGGACTCTCAAGGGTCTTCTCCAACACTACAGTTCAAAAGCACCAATTCCTTGGCACTCAGCTTTCTTCACAGTCCAACTCTCACATCCATACATGACCACTGGAAAAACCATAGCCTTGACTAGACAGACTTTTGTTGGCAAAGTAATGTCTCTGCTTTTGAATATGCTATCTAAGTTGGTGATAACTTTCCTTCCAAGGAGTAAGCATCTTTTAATTTCATGGCTGCAATCACCATCTGCAGTGATTTTGGAGCACAGAAAACTAAAGTCTGACACTGTTTCTACTGTTTCCCCATCTATTTTCCTTGAAGTGATGGAACCAGATGCCATGATCTTAGTTTTCTGAATGTTGAGCTTTAAGCCAACTTTTTTACTCTCCTCTTTCACATGCTTCAAAAGGCTTTTGAGTTCCTCTTCACTTTCTGCCATAAGGGTGGTGTCATCTGCATATCTGAGGTTATTGATATTTCTCCCGGCAATCTTGATTCCAACTTGTGCTTCTTCCAGCCCAGCGTTTCTCATGATGTACTCTGCATAGAAGTTAAATAAGCAGGGTGACAATATACAGCCTTGACGTACTCCTTTTCCTATTTGGAATCAGTCTGTTGTTCCATGTCCAGTTCTAACTGTTGCTTCCTGATCTGCATACAGGTTTCTGAAGAGGCAGGTCAGGTGGTCTGGTATTCCCATCTCTTTCCGAATTTTCCACAGTTTATTGTGATCCACACAGTCAAAGGCTTTGGCATAGTCAATAAAGCAGAAATAGATGATTTTGGGGAACTCTCTTGCTTTTTCCATGATCCAGCGGATGTTGGCAATTTGATCTCTGGTTCCTCTGCCTTTTCTAAAACCAGCTTGAACATTTGGAAGTTCACGTATTGCTGAAGCCTGACTTGGAGAATTTTGAGCATTTCTTTACTAGTGTGTGAGATGAGTGCGGTCGTGTGGTACTTTCAGCATTCTTTGGCATTGCCTTTCTTTGGGATTGGAATGAAAACTGATCTTTTCCAGTCCTGTGGCCACTGCTGAATTTTCCAAATTTTCTGGCATATTGAATGCAGCACTTTCACAGCATCATCTTTCAGGATTTGAAATAGCTTAACTGGAATTCCATCACCTCCACTAGCTTTGTTTGTAGTGATGCTTTCTAAGGCCCACTTGACTTCACATTCCAGAATGTCTGGCTCTAGGTGAGTGATCATACCATCATGATTATCTGGTTCTTGAACATCTTTTTTGTACAGTTCTTCTGTGTATTCTTGCCACCTCTTCTTAATATCTTCTGCTTCTGTTAGGTCCATATCATTTCTGTCCTTTATTGAGCCCATCCTTGCATCAATGTTCCCTTGGTATCTCTAGTTTTCCTGAAGAGATCTTTAGTCTTTCTCATTCTGCTGCCTTCCTCTATTTCGTTGCATTGATCGCTAAGGAAGGCTTTCTTATCTCTCCTTGCTATTATTTGGAACTCTGCATTCAAATGGGAATATCTTTCCTTTTCTCCTTTGCTTTTCACTTCTCTTCTTTTCACAGCTATCTGTAACGCCTCCTCAGACAGCCTAATCTGCACTGATGGCTGACTCTCATGTTGAAGCAGGCTTCTGGGCGGCCCCTGCTGTGCTAGATGTCAACCAGTCTCCAGGGGGAGAAGCAGAAGCAGGAGGGCTGTGTTGGTGCAGGCAGACTAGGCTTCCCAGCTCTCAGAACGACAACTATTTGCCAACCAGAGTCGGAGGAGAATACATTTTTGTTTGTTTTGTTTTAAACAACAATCATTTATTCCTCATCGTTCTGAAGTTTAGGAAGTCTAAGATCAAGCTCCCAGTGGGTTGGGTGTCTTGTGAGGACCCACTTCCCAGTTCACAAACCACCGTGTTCCTGCCATATTGTTACATGGAGGAAGGGGCAGGGAGCTGTCTGGAGGCCCTTTTCTAAGGACTCTAATCCCATTTATGGGGGCTCCACCCTCATGATCTCATTTCCCAAAGGCCCTACCTCCATCACCATCACACTGGGGAATGGGTCTCAACGCATGCATTTTGGGAGCACATTCTGCCTACCTTTTTAGCAGCCAGGATAGCAGTACTGCTTCTTACCTGCTGAGCTATAAATGTGTCTCCTCTTCCCTTAGCTCTACCCTTCTCTTCTGCTTTGTTGACTACACTAAAGCCTTTGACTGTGTGGATCACAAAAAACTATGGAAAATTCTTCAAGAGATGGGAGTACCAGCACCACAATTTGAAAGCATCAGTTCTTTGGTGCTCAGCCTTCTTTATGGTCCAACACTCACATCTGTACATGAATACTAGAAAAGCCATGTCTCCTGAGAAACCTGTATGCAGATCAAGAGGCAACAGAACTGGACATGGCACAGCAGACTGGTTCTGAATTGGGAAAGGAGTATGTCAAGGCTGTATGTTGTCACCTTGCTTATTTAACTTATATGCAGAGTACATCATGTGAAATGCTGGGTTGGATGAATCACAAGCTGGAATCAACATTACAGGAGAAATATCAATAGTCTCGAATATGCAGATGATACCACCCTAATGGCAGAAAGCAATGAGGAAATAAAAAGCCTCTGGATGAAGGTGAAAGAGGAGAGTGAAAAGGCTGGCCTAAAACTCAACATTCAAAGACTAAGATCGTGGCATCTTGTCCAATCTCTTCATGACAAATAGGTGGGGGGAACATGGAAACAGTGACAGACTTTCCTTGGGCTTCAAGATCGCTGTAGACAGTGGCTACAGCCATGAAATTAAAAGATACTTGTTCCTTGGAAGAAAAGCTATGACACCTAGACAGAGTATTACAAAGCAGAAGCATCACCTTGCTGACAAAGGTCTGTATAGTTAAAGCTATGATTTTTCCAGTAGTCATGTACAGATGTGAGAGTTGGACCATAAAGAAGGCTGAGCACTGAAGCATTGATGCTTTCAAAGTGTGGTGCTGAAGAATATTCTTGAGAGTCCCTTGGACGGCAAGGAGATCAAACCAGTCGATTCTAGAGGAAATCAACCCTGAAGATTCATAAGAAGGACTGATACTTTGGCCACGTTATATGAAGAGCCAACTCATTAGGAAAGACCCTGATGCTGGGAAAGACTGAGGGCAGGAGCAGAAGTGGGTGACAGAGGATGAGATGGTTGGATAACATCACTGACTCAATGGACATGAGATTGAGCAAACTTTGGGAAATAGTGAAAGACAGAGGGGACCAGCATGCTACAGTCCATGGGGTCGCAAAGAGTCAGACATGACTTCGCGACTAAAAAATAACAAACCCTTTCAAACCTTCCAATTTGATGGTTGCTAGAAAGAAGTCCCATTAGTGGAAAAGTTTAAAGCTCCAGGCTATGAGTCCTCCTCAGAGAGCAGGGTGGGGGCAGCAATGCACACAGGTGACCCTGGCTGAAATGGACTGCCTTACTGGCTCCTGCTGGACAAGGACTGTCCAGATTTGAGGTGGTCACACCAGGACCGTGGTAAGCCAAAAATCAGGTTCTGTCTTGAGCTACCACTCAGCTCAGCTCCAGCCTCATAGACATGCAGGTCCAGGGTTGTCTTACATGCTTGCTAAAAAAGGAGACAGAAACCCAGAGTTTCTAGATTTTGCTTCCATGTAGACCCATGCTGGAAGGATGAGTTTGTGATGCGATGCACCCACAACTGTATAGAAGCATCGAGGCCAATGTGCTAGAAGATGAGCTGAGGTTGGGTACTTTCCCAGCTTCCTCTCTCTTCCAGGACTAACAATCCAGTGTGTGGTAAAATTTACACATAACCCATCCTTCCTGGAGTTACCTCTCTGCTCCTCACGCTAAAGGCTGGTCCTGGCCCCTGACTGCATGAACTGAGCTTTGCTTGGACACTCTCTTCTCATTTCAAGAAACAGCTGCCTCTGAGAAAGATTCCTTGTCCTGTGTTTACTGCTTTCTCCAGTGAGAGGCTTCTCAGCTGCCTGATTCCCTGGGCCTGATGTCGCCAACATCTTGCAGATATAAAATGGAAAATGGGCCTCTCATCAAAACCACGGCAGCTGTTTCACACTATCACAAAACAAAATCATCATCCTTGAAAACCAGATTTAGCAGTTTAAAAGAGCTGCTAAGACAAAATTAGATGAAGACAAGAGTGTGGTTTTGTGACTGACACTGCTTCTACCCAACCCTGTAATTCATGTAAAAACAACTTTAAAACATCAAATGGCTGAAGTTGTTTTGTTTTGTTTTTTTCTCCATGGGATAAGCTTTCAGTCTCTCAATGCATCCTTGAAAATAATGCATAAATTTATATCATTACCCCTTTTAACAACCAATTCTGGGTAAGCATCATGTCAAAACTGCTGTGACTCAAATTACAGAGATGACACTTTTTTTTTTTTTTTGACCCCCTATCCACAAAGGTGGTGAGAGAGTCAATTTCTATGAGAGATTCCGGGGTTTCTAAGGAGAGAGGGGTCTGGAGTTCTCAGGAGGAGAAAAGGACGATTTTTTTTTTTCCCTCTACATTCCTTAGTCTGCAGTTCAGTTCAGTCGCTCAGTCGTGTCCGACTCTTTGCGACCCCATGAATCGCAGCACACCAGGCCTCCCTGTCCATCACCAACTCCCAGAGTTCACTCAGACTCACATCCATCGAGTCAGTGATGCCATCCAGCCATCTCATCCTCTGTCGTCCCCTTCTCCTCCTGCCCCCAATCCCTCCCAGCATCAGAGTCTTTTCCAATGAGTCAACTCTTCACATGAGGTGGCCAAGGTACTGGAGTTTCAGCTTTAGCATCATTCCTTCCAAAGAAATCCCAGGGCTGATCTCCTTCAGAATGGCCTGGTTGGATCTCCTTGCAGTCCAAGGGACTCTCAAGAGTCTTCTCCAACACCACAGTTCAAAAGCATCAATTCTTCAGCGCTCAGTTTTCTTCACAGTCCAACTCTCACATCCATACATGACCACTGGAAACACCATAGCCTTGACTAGACAGACTTTTGTTGGCAAAGTAATGTCTCTGCTTTTGAATATGCTATCTATGTTGGTCATAACCTTCCTTCCAAGGAGTAAGTGTCTTTTAATTCCATGGCTGCAATCACCATCTGTAGTGATTTTGGAGCACAGAAAAATAAAGTCTGACACTGTTTCCACTGTTTCCCCATCTATTTGCCATGAAGTGATGGGACCAGATGCCATGATCTTAGTTTTCTGAATGTTGAGCTTTACGCCAACTTTTTCACTCTCCACTATGACTTTCATCAAGAGTCTTAGTCACATAAAATTTTTTTCTTTAATTCCAGAACTGATGATTACACAACAAACAACTCAGTTTAAACTCTGTACTAGGGTTTATATAACACCAATGTATCCTGCTTGAGGACAGTTTCTCCTTCCTGTAAACCTTCTGACTAATCCTGATATCTTAGAATGTAAATTATGGGAGTTAGTCTTGTAGGATCCTTCTACTGTTAAGTTAGGGCTTCCCTGGTAGCTCAGATGGTAAAGCTTCTGCCTGCAATGTAGGAGACCCAGGTTCGATCCCTGGGTTGGGAGGATCCTCTGGAGAAGGAAATGGCAACCCACTCCAGTACTGTTGCCTGGAAAATTCCATGGATGGAAGACCCTGGTAGGCTACAGTACATGGGATCATAAGAGTCAGACATGACTGAGTGACTTCACTTCATATTGTTAAGTTCTAATCCTGTTATCCTAAAATGTAAATTGTGGGAGTGGGTTTGGTAAAATTTTTACAACCTTGAGACATTCCCTTGGTTTATTGTAATAACTAATTTAAAAAGTATATAATCCACTTGCTAAAGACTAGCGAGTGGGGCACTCTCCATCTCCCATCTGATGTCTGTGTCAGAAGCTTTCTCTGTCCTTTTTATACTTTAATAAAACTGCTACACAAAAGCTCTTGAGTGATCAAGCCTGGTCCCTGGTCCCAAAGTTAAATTCTTCAGAGATCATGAATCCGACACCATTCACTGTAAGCTATCATCTTTCCAGGACTTTTAGGACAAAGTAAGAACACTCAGAGCTCTAACCTCTCTGCTTTCTCTGTGTACACGTTTTCTGCTTTACTTTACTAACTCTTCGGTGTGCTTGTGTGAATGAATGACATGCCCTGTGTGAAGCAAATGATGAGCCCTGCTCTGTGGTTTCATGGTGCCTCGTGATGACTGAAGGGATCCCTCAAAAGGGGAGCCTTGTCAGGGGTTTAAACTGACCTGCCAATGCCAAGAAATACCCAAGGTCCCTGTGAGGGGAGCAGCCAGAGATGGGCAAAGCGTGCTGGCCAAACTTTCCTTTCTCAGTCAGCTTTTCCTGGTCTCTGACCATTTCATAATTGCATGGGAAGTTAGAACTACTAACCTAAACTGTTGGATCTTAGACTTTCACTGGACTTGTGATTCATGCCATTACTATGTACTTTTATTTAGACTCCAAGCTTGGTAGTCAGACTTGCTAGGAGTATGTTTAGTAACTAAGTGAAACCAGTGAACCCTGTCGTAGCTGTACCTCTAAACTATATGGATGGAAGTGCTGCTAGCGAGCATGAGGTTTCTAAGAACATAGGTTCGGAATCCCAGTTTGGGAGTACAGTGGGTTTCTTCCTTTGGTAGTACTAGCTCTAAGAGGACTAGATAAAGCTCTCCAGTGGCTTACTGATGTGGCAATGATACATCGCTTCTACTGGTCAGGACTACACTCAGGAATGTGAATGGGCACATGGAAGATGGGTGCTTCCCCTAGTAGTACTAGCTTGGGAAATATTTCGGGAAACTACTCTGGCAAATCAAACAAAGGTCATGGTTCTATCAAGCTAGAAATCAATTTGGGATGCCAGCAGGTCTACCCCTGGTGCATCTCCACTCCACCTCAGTGGTAGAAGTCGGAGGGATGAGTAATGCGCCTACATCAGTAAGGGACAGACCAAGTCGGGCCAGGGAAGGAAAGCTTGGGTGGAAAGTCTATCTACCCCCCCATCTAGAGCAGGGAGGGATGCCTCTGATGGAAGGAAGCAGGTGCTGGTCACCGCTTTTTTCTCTCTTACAGATGCAAGGTACTCAAAGTTCCAGACTCACACCCTTGAATTGTGTCCTGAAAAACTGGGATAAGTTTGACCCCCAGAGTTTAAAGAAGACATGCCTGACTTTCTTTTGCAAATCTGCATGGCCACAGTATCCTTTGGAGAGCAGTAGACAATGGCCGGTTGAAGGGTCTCTTAGTTACGATACTGTTTTACAACTAGACCGGTTCTGTAGAAGACAATGGAAATGGTAGAAGTGCCATATGTGTTACTCTTTTTCTCTCTGCAAGATATGCCAGACTTATGTCCTAAGGTCATAAGGTCTGTCCTCAGGGTACAGATTTGGATGTAAAGCCTTCAGCTCCCTCCTGTCCTCTTACTCTGCCTCTGCCTCTGTGTTCAGGGCTCACAACTGAACATGCTGAGGGTCAAGGAAGCCCTCCAGGAAGGGTTGCTTCAGTCTCGACAGAAGTTCAAACAACCCCAGTTCCAATGCAGCCTCAGACTACTTTGGTTTCAATAGGAACTCAGACAAAGTAGAGGAGGCACAGACAACCAAAACTAAGGATGAGACAGAGGAGAAGAAGGAAGATAGGATGAGAAAAAGCAGGTTTCTCTAATCTATCCCTGGGAACATAAGTGAAGGGTAGCTACAGGGGCTGAGAAACAGCCACACAACTTACTGCCTCTTCAGGAGGACCCCACTGGGAAAAAATAACCAATCTATAAGAATCCATAAGCTCTTTTCTTACCCAGAGGTACAACAGATAAAGAGAGATCTGGGAGACTACCTAGAGGATCCAGAAAAGTACACAGAAGCCTTTATGGGACTAACTTTACTTTATGAGCTTACTTGGAGAGATATAATGACTGTCTTGGGACAGAATTTGGATCCTGACTTGATAGCTTGAGTTTTGCAAGAAACTACTGCTTTTGGAGATGAAGGGCTTGAGCGTGAGGCAAAGGGAAAGAGGGAACATGAAATAGTTCTCCTCCCTATGGGGAGCCAAGCAGTTCCCATAGCAGAGCTGGATTAGGATTATCACAAAGAGAAAAGGATATGGGAGCAGACTCACTTCTTCAATTACATTATTGAAGGGCTTAAGAGAGCTTGAACTAAACCTCTAAATTATGTTAAGCTGGCTGACATAGAACAGGGAGAGAAGGAAACTCTTGATAAACTCCTAGTAAATTCCTAGATAGACTACAGGAGGCTCTCTGCAAGTTTACTGATGTTGATCTTGAAAGTGCAGAGGAGAAATGATCTTAAAGGGTAAATTTCTCCCTCGGTCAGCTCCAGATATCCACTGAGTTACAAAAACAGGCGTTCAGACCAAATCAGTCTTTAGAAAAACTGTTGCAGCTGGCTCAGACAGTATATTACAGTAGAGAATAGAAGGAGGAAAAATGACAACAGAAAAAAAAAACAAAGAAAAGGCCCAGGCTCTAGATGGCTGTGAAAACTGCTATGAATCAGCCTGAAGAGAAAAATGCCCAGAGGGATCCAGGTGAAAAGGGATGGGCTTGCTATTACTGTACAGAGGAGGGGCATCTCAAGCAAAGTTGCTCTCAGGCATCTAAACCTCCCCTGTCCGGTCTGTAAAGGACCACAACAGAGGAGAGAATGCCCCCAGAGGTGTAGACCCCAGGGGTCAGGCTCTCAGAACAATCAGGACTAAATGTGCCTAGAGCCCCCACACTAGCTCCTGTCCTAATAACACCTGAGGAACCCAGGTATTAGTAACTGTGGGGGGCCAATCCATCGATTTCCTTTTGGACACTGAGGCAACTTTCTCTGTGCTCACTGAAGCCCTCAGTCCACTTTCCTCCCAGTCCACTACTAGAATGGGACCTTCAGGATGAGCCAAACACTGTTATTTCAATCATCCTTTAAGCTGCAACTGGGACTTTGTGTTGTTTTTCTCACAAGTTTCTGATCATCCCAAAGTCTCCTTCACCCCTTCTTGGGAAGGATATATTGAACAAGGTCCAGACCTCTCTTTTCATGAATATGGAGCCTGCTCTTTCTCTCCCATTAATTGAACAAAATTCAGATCCTAAAGTGTGGGTTAATAGGAATATGGTGGGCCAAGCACAAAATGCTGTTTCTGTCATTATCAAACTCAAAGACCCTCACCTATTTCCACATCAAAAACAGTACCCACTAAAGCCTGAGGTTAAGGAATGGTTAAAACCCATCATTGACAATTTAAAGGATCAGGAGCTATTAATTCCCTGTAATAGTCTATGCAACATTCCAATTTGGGGTGTGAAAAAGTCAAATGATAAATGGAGACTAGTTCAAGATTTACAAATAATAAATGAGACTGTGGTTCCTTTTACTCATATGCCAAAAACAAATGGGTTTTCTTGCTTACAGGTCTGGGTAGACACTTTTCTGGATGGATTAAGGCTTTCCCTGACATAGTGAACAGGCTTAGGTAGTTATAAAAATTTTAATCCATGAAATTATTCCCAGGTTTGGGCTGCTGCGGAGCCTCCAGGGTGACAGTGTCTCCACCTTTAAAGCTGCTGTAACTCAAGGGATGTCAAAAGTTCTAGGAATAGAATATCACTTAAACTGTGTCTGGAGACGCCAATCTTAGGAAAGGTAGAAAAGGCTAATGACATTATTAAGAGACATCTGCATAAATTAACTCAAGAGACTCAGGACAATTGGCTTAAAGTTCTACCCATAGCTTTAATGAGGGCTCAGACTGCCCTTAAAAAGGAGGGACTGTCCCCCTTTGAATGTATCTATGGAAGACCCTTCTTATGCACAAACTTTGTTATAGACCGTGAAGCCTTAGAATTAACTATATGACTCAGCTTTCAGCCTTTCAAGAGACGTAATGGAAACTCCAGGAGGTGACTCCTGACCCAGCCTCTGAGTCAAACAAGCCACTGTTTGAGCCAGGCACCGAGGGCCTGATAAAGACTTTGGGATCTGGAGGCCAATTTCTCAAGCCCCTCTGGGAAGGCCCTTAACAGGTTATTCTTTCTTCTCCCACAGCTGTCAAGGCGCCAGGAATTGATTCCTGGGTGCACCACACTCAAGTTAAAAAGTGGCACCCTGAGCAAAACTAAACAATGTCATTTTATGTGTTTATCCTCTATACTTTCACCTTTTACTTTTCAGATGGGTCTGATAATCTGTGTGGGCCTGCTTTGCTGACTCCAAAAGTTCTAAACCTGCCGTTTGACCCTCAAGACAATGCTTTCCTGTCCTAGGCTCATTCTTACTCTGCGCTCCATAATCGGTCTAATTGCTGGGTCTGTGGAGCACTGTCCTCTTCATCAGTTGAAGGCTTCCTATGGTGGGTTTCTCCATTTCAAGGAAAAGACTTTCTTCAACTCTGTGAATATCTTCACCAACAAAAATCACGTGTGATGTCTCTCTTTAAAATCTGATGATATTTTGCAATCCTAAAATGGACTGCTATAACACTTTGTACCTTAACTATGCACCTAATGGGACTTTCAACTTTGATTATACATTATCTTGGTTTAATGACTATTTTGCTGTACATAAGAAGGTAAATGGGTCTAGATCTGGTGGTTTCCTACCTGGTGTTTATCAAATATGGGATGAGACCATATGGTTAATTCCTGAAAAGGGACACCTACTATCTAATGCTGCCATATGCTGGGAACAAATAGAACCATCCCCAGAAGTTAGCCTACAACTTAATAATAATGAATGGAAACAATTGGGATGCCTCAAGAAATATGCAATGTTATCATTCCTGTGTTTTCTGATCCCAGTTCAGGTCCTCCCTTTGCCTGGCCAGGTACTGATTGGGACTGGATCTCTCAGTCACGCTGGTTTGCTCCAAATGGGACCTACTGGATATGTGGCTCTTACTTACGGGCATGGCTTCCCCCTGGCTGGATAGGGAGATGCACCTGAGGTTTACCTTAAACTCATGGCTTCATATTTTCAGAGCTTCCAGAGAAACTTGCTAATCTGCCACACCTTAAAACTCCCTGGGCAAGGTCTGTATTTCACTGGTATGATTATCTGGCTGCAATATTCATTCCCTCTCTGGGAACTATAGGTGTTATGTTACGAGTTGATGCTCTGACTAACTACTCAACAGGCTTTACAAGATTCTCAAAAAGCTATTTCAGTCCTTAATGCTGAACAAATACAAATGAGAAAGTCAGTTTTACAAAACAGATTGGCCTTCGATATTCTAATGGCTGCACAAGGAGGAACTTGTACTATTATTCATCCCCAATGTTGTACATATATACCAGGTATGAGTACTAATGTTACTCATTTTACTAAACACATGAACAAGATGATTCAGGCTGTGTATTCTCCTGAATCCTCAGTCACCTCACTTTGGGAAACATTAACTAGCTCCCCACGGTGGAAAACTATCGTAATTGTAATAATTCTAATTGTTCTGTTTTTCCTCTTTGCTCCCTGCATCTGTAACTATGTAACTGGATTTCTTTCTAACCGTTTGAAAGCTTTTAAGTTACAAATTGTTGTCCAGCATCTAAGAGTGCCATAAATTCCTCAAACTATTGCCTGGGGCCCCTGATTCAGAGACCCTCAATATGAGGGTTAGGAGAATATGTTTCCTCAACAATGTAGGGACGATGTCCTTCAACAGCAGGAAGTAGTTATGGAATGAAAACGATGCTCCTTTCTCTTGGCAACATAATTCTCCTAAAAGAAAAGTGGGGAATGAGAGAGGCAGTTCCTAGGCAGGTCGACAAAAAGTCCAGGAATCCCTAAGAGAGGTGTCTGGGGTTCTTGAGGAGGAGATAGGGGTCTGGAATTCTGAAGGAGGAAGAAAGGACAAATTTTTTTTTTTCCCCTCTACATTCCTTAGTCTTAGTCACATAAAATGTTTTTTTTATTTAATCCCAGAACTGATGATTACACAACAAACAACTCAGTTTAAACTCTGTGCTAGGGATTATATAACAGCAATGTATCCTGCTTCAGGACAGTTTCTCCTTCCTGAAAACCTTCTGACTAATCCTAATATCTTAGAATGTAAATTATGGGAGTGGGTTGGGTAGGATCTTTTTATTGTTAAGTTCTAATCCTGTTATCCTAATATGTAAAGTGTGAGAGTGGGTCTGGCAAAATTTTTACAACCTTAAGACATTCTTTGGATTTATTGTAGTAATTAATTTAAAAAATATATAATTCCCTTGCTAAAGATTGATATTTCTCCCAGCAATTTTGATTCCAGCTTGTGTTTTTTCCAGTCCAGCGTTTCTCATGATTTACTCTGCATATAAGTTAAATAAGCAGGGTGACAATATACAGCCTTGACGTACTCCTTTTCCTAGTTGGAACCAGTCCGTTGTTCCATGTCCAGTTCTAACTGTTGCTTCCTGACCTGCATACAGATTTCTCAAGAGGCAGGTCAGGTAGTCTGGTATTCCCCTCTCTTTCTGAATTTTCCACAGTTTATTGTGATCCACACAGTCAAAGGCTTTGGCATAGTCAATAAAGCAGAAATAGATGTTTTTTGGGAACTCTCTTGCTTTTTCCATGATCCAGTGGATGTTGGCAATTTGATCTCTGGTTCCTCTGTCTTTTCTAAAACCAGCTTGAACATCAGGAAGTTCACGGTTCACCTATTGCTGAAGCCTGGCTTATCAATAACCCCAGATATGCAGATGACACCACCCTATGGCAGAAAGTGAAGAGGAACTCAAAAGCCTCTTGATGAGAGTGAAAGTGGAGAGTGAAAAAGTTGGCTTAAAGCTCAACATTCAGAAAACGAAGATCATGGCATCTGGTCCCATCACTTCATGGCAAATAGATGGGGAAACAGTGGAAACAGTGTCAAACTTTATTTTTGGGGCCTCCAAAATCACTGCAGATGGTGACTGCAGCCGTGAAATTAAGAGACGCTTACTCCTTGGAAGGAAAGTTATGACCAACCTAGATAGCATGTTCAAAAGCAGAGACATTACTTTGCCAGCAAAGGTCCGTCTAGTCAAGGCTATGGTTTTTCCTGTGGTCATGTATGGATGTGAGAGTTGGACTGTGAAGAAGGCTGAGCGCCGAAGAATTGATGCTTTTAAACTGTGGTGTTGGAGAAGACTCTTGAGAGTCCCTTGGACTGCAAGGAGATCCAATCAGGCCATTCTGAAGGAGATCAGCCCTGGGATATCTTTGGAAGGAATGATGCTAAAGCTGAAACTCCAGTACTTTGGCCACCTCATGCGAAGAGTTGACTCATTGGAAAAGACTCTGATGCTGGGAGGGATTGGGGGCAGGAGGAGAAGGGGACGACAGAGAATGAGATGGCTGGATGGCATCACCAACTGGATGGACATGAGTTTGAGTGAACTCCGGAAGTTGGTGATGGACAGGGAGGCCTGGTGTGCTGCAATTCATGGGGTCGCAAAGAGTCGGACACGACTGAGCGACTGAACTGAACTGAAAAGACTAGCAAGTGGGGCACTCTCCATCCCCCTTCTGATGTCTGTGTCAGAAGCTTTCTTTATCCATTTTTATACTTTAATAAAACTCTGCTACACAAAAGCTCTTGAGTGATCAAGCCTGGTCCCTAGCCCTGAAGCTAAACCTTCTTTGTAGGAGATCATGAATCTGACACTGTAAGCCATCAGTGGCTGTGGTGCTATCTTGGTGATTGCTCTATACTCTGCTTTGTCTAGATGGGAGCATATAAGGCAATACATTCAGCTCTTACACTGATAAAATATGAAGCTTATGTCTGAGATTTTTCAGTGATTAATACGTTGTAAGGTAATTTTTTTTTTCCCTTTTGAGTCAGCAACTGGTAAATAACTGATGCTAAAGATTATTATTCTTTGACCAAATTATTTTAGAGGCCATGACTTACTTTTATTTTTGCTTTTTATTTTGCTTTCTTTGAGATCTAAGATCTCAAAATAAATATATTTGTAAAGAATTTGGAAAATAAATAACATTTAGAAAATAAATTTATAAAGAATGCCCTCCAAAACTTGCAGTTATTACAGAATTGTCTGTCTGTCAGCTATGTCTGCTCTTATTCTGACAAAATTTTTATGGGAAAATATATTACTTTTTAATCTTTTGATTGGTATAATGTTTTAAAAGGTTATGATTAAGCTCTTTTTTCCTTTCCATGTGAAACAAAATAATTGCATTTTTTGGCTCTTTGCATATCCTATTGTATAAGTTAGATTTTTTTCTTTACTCTTGGGCTTTTTTTCTGAGCCAGTTAATGAATTTCCCTGAATAAGTTGCCTGGTTTTTAATCCAAGACTTTTTTATCAGAGATAATTTGATGTGTTAATCATAGATCAGGACCAGGCATAGGTCAGGACAAACATCAGTTGCCAGTTTTTATTTTGACTAGTTAAAAGTAAATGTACTGAGACTGACATCTATCTGCTAGAAATGCTGGAGAATGAGGAAGGAAATGGAGAAAGAAGAATATATTGGAAATTGTTTAGGATTCCCTAAGCATCAGTGAGGATGCTTAGGTAATTGTCATTCTAGAAGTGTTGTGTGCCAGAGGAATAGTAAAAAATGATTCTGCAACGTCGATGGACTGAGAGATTGTCATTCTAAATGAAATAAGTCAGAAAGAGCAAAACATATATGATATCACTTATGTGTGGGATTTAAAATATACCATAGATGAACTTATCAAAGAAGCAAAAACAGACTCACAGACATAGAGAACAGACTTCTGGTTCAAGGGGATGGATACAGGAGGAAGTTTGGGATCCACAGAAGCAGACTCATATATAGGATGAATAAGCAACAAGGTCTAACTGCACAGCACACGGAACTATATTTATTAAAGTTGAACCATAAACCATAATGGAAAATAATGTGAAAAATAATGTATATGTGTGTATAACTGAATCACTTTAGTATACAGTAGAATTAACACAATATTGTATATCAACTGTGCACTTGTATGCTAAGTCACTTCAGTCATGGCCGACTCTTCGCGACTCCATATACTGTAGCCCACCAGGCTCCTCTGACCATGGGAATTCTCCAGACAAGAATAATGGAGTGGGTTGCCATGCCCTTCTTCAGGGGACCTTCCAGACCAGGGATCAAACCCCTGTCTATTATGTCTCCTACATTGGCAGGTGTATTCTTTACCACTAGTGCCATCTGGGAAGCCCATTTGAACTATACTTGAATTTTTTTTTTTTTTTTTAAGAAGTTCTTCTGTTTGGAGAACTAGAAATGATCCTCTCCCTGCTGACAAATTTTGCCAAGAAAGGAGCCATCAAATGTGAGAGTAAAACCTCGAAAACAAAGTCAGAAGTTTCAAGCCTGACCCCCTGAGTTCAGTAAAATGAGAGCAAGGCCTGAAACTCTAGTGTCTTGGGGAGGACTCCCTGCAAGAGGAGCCCCGGATGTCCTCTCAAAGGCATTTGGGACAAACCCATCAGCTGCGGAGGTCAGTGCCCGCCTGGACTCACACCGGCGGGTGGCCAGTCAATCATTCTGTCCAATATAAAGCCTCATTTTCTTTAAAAGAACGTGTGTGTACTTTGTTCCAGGCAAGGGACGCAAGTGACCCCAGACTAACGGCAAGCTGTGCCCTGACCCAAATCAAAGGAGCACTCCAGCACCTGCCATTTGTCAGGTTCCTTTCAGCAAAGTCGTCATGAAAGAGAAATAATTTTCCTCACTTTTAAAGTGTAGTTCTTGGGGGAAGCAGATGTTGAACAGCAGCCCAGCAACCTGGTACAACAGTTTAGACCAGGAAGTAGAGAAAAAAATAGATGCAACAGAAGCTGCAGAGGGAATTGAAAAAGGCAGAGCATAATTACCTGCATCAGAATGGAGCCTGAGGACCGGCGCTAACATCATTACTCTTACATTAAGGGGAAGAGGATTTTCCTCTAAACACAATCAGTGCTTTGCCCTTAGATACCAACAATTCTATAGAGGGCAGGGAAGGCGGGGAAACTTTCAAGAAGGTGAGAAGGCAGAAAGAGGAAATTAGACAGACAGACAGAAGGGCACCTTTCTTTTTCAATACTCTTGGCCTCACTGTCGGCCTCTCCAATCCACTTACTTTTTTGGCAGGCACCCGTGTTGCCTTAAAAATTAATCTTGTGATTCTAATAGATTATTGCTGTGCTTGCATTGAATGGCAGGATGGTGCAGAGAGACACGATGGAGTTCATGTGTTTCCCAGAGTCGCAGTGAAGTTTCAGTCATCACTGCATTATATAATTGCAACATTTCAGTCCTTACAGTACTGATGATTCTTTTTTCTTAATTGATTGAGGTATAGTTAATTTACAATGTAGTGTTAGTTTCAAGTGTACAGGAAAGTGATTCAGATTCTTTTCCATTATAGGTTATTATTACAAGATACTGAGTATAGCTTCTGTGCTACACAGTAGGTCCTTCTTGTTTATCTATTTTGTACATAGCAGTGTGAATCTGTTAATCCCCAAGCTCCTAATGTATCCCTCCCCCCACTTTCCCCCTTTTCTGTGTCTGTGAGTCTACTTCTATATTGTAACTAAATTCACTTGTATCATTTTCTTTAGATTCCACAAATGAGTGGTATCATTTTCATATTATGAAAGTAACTCAGACAGAGAAAGGCAACTGTCAGCTGATTGCTTCTTATTAAGACATAAAGGGATTGGGTCCTGATCATGGTCAGGCACCTGGATTCAGACTCTCATTTTTCCAGTTCCTAACTGGCTATCCTGGGCAAGTTACTTAAGCACTCTGTTACTCCATCTTTTAAATGGACAACTGATACTACATACTCGTGTGTGTGTGTGTGTACTCATTAAGCAACTACAACACTTTCAAACTGACAGCCAATAACTACTACCTGGTATTATTATTAATTAAACTCCAAAGTAACAAATTAAGATCAATCTAAAGTAAGCCTATTTCAGCTTCCAGTGTTCTCTTAAGGTCAACAGGCATGGGATAAAGTCTCTCTAAGACCACGAGCCCAATAAGACCATAAGCTTTCCTAAACCAAGACAAGATACGTCATCCATATCAACTGATGGCTGGGTCCAGTTTTTAGAATTGCTATGTCATGCATGCAGGGCTGGTTAAAATGTTTTTTAAACAGGACCCCGATGAAACCATGGAGGAGAACAAGACAGAGGGCTGAAAAAACCCTCACAGGCAAGTGACAGAATTCAAGATCCAAGCAGGCGGTGATGCCCTGAGCTCAAAGTCTTTACAAGCTAAGCGGTCGATGTGGCTGCCTAAGATCGGCCCCCAGTGTGGCCCTGAGAGAACTAATAAAGGACCTGGCAGTGAGCAGAAGCGAGAGGAACGCACTTGGCTGAAAGATTGACTGATCTTGCTACAGATCAGATGGATGGCTCTAAATGACCTGGAAAGACATTCCCAGAGCCCTGGGCCGCAGCAGGAAGAGCCCAGACACCACTCACACTTCTGAAGCAGTTATTAGTGACTGAAATCGCTGTTGACAACTGCAACTTCAGTTTCGAGTAATAGTTTAACAGCATCAACTTGAGGAAAGGTTACATCTCAGCGTGTCTGGTATACTGCTGACACTCAAAGGAAATAATTGGTAGATTTAGAGCAGAGAGAGAAGCCAGTGGGTAGAACAGGAGGGGCGGTCAAAACTTAGGGCAGAGTTTCTGTGTGATTATGGGAAACAGAGCCAGGAATCCTGGCTGGGTTGCAGCACTGAAATCCTCTGCACACACAAGCACACACCCACACACGTACACACAGACACCACCCACAATCTCCAATGCTCCCTGAAAACCAAAGAGCCCTGTGTGTTTCCCTCTGTCGACTAGTCACAGGATTCTTCACGTGCCTATGCTTGCCAGTTGGAATGTGTTGCAGTTTTACAAATACCACATTGAACAGGGAAAGAAATGTGCTTAACCAGCACCTTTGGGGTGTGGGAGGGTCTGTGAGCAGGGCAATTAGACCTTTTTATTAGGCTTGCTCCTCTGTAGATTGACATAAACCATCAATAAGACACGTGGCTCCCACACCTACCTGACTGTCATCACGTTTCAATCAGCAGGGTTTGATTTTGGGGAGGTGCTGAAGGATCGTGTTGGCAGGAGGGAGGCTGGAGACATGCTGTAGGCAAAAAAGGAAAAGCCTCTGTGTGTGTGTGTGTGTGTGTCTCCTGTCTGATTAATTCCTCAGCAGTTCCCACATACAGAGCTATCTTTGCCTTCACCAAAGTAATACACATAAGTGGTAAGTTTGTTGTCAAATTTATCCAGATTTTGATCCCCAGCATCTTTTAATTTAACGATCTTGATACCATGAGGCTTTCCTTTAGAAGACAATATTCCTAGAGTTTTTATTAAGAAGTGACAACTCTAGAAATTTTTTTAATATTTTCCAATCTCAGAAACAGCACTTTTGCAATTTGTATATTGCATGTAAATTGCACTGTATTTGTATTTAGACATTTGTATAAAATTTGTATTTTTTTATTGCCTTCCGGCCTTCCCTGTTTCTCCTTCCTTCCTTTTCCCTTTTTTTTCTTTGAATTATGTTTCCTCTGCTTATCTTGCTCCTCTGTCAATCGGTGGGAAGATACAGAAGAATAATACACATTTAAATGACACCCATCATGACATAAGATCATAAAGCACATTAATAGGTTGGCCTGAATAGCATGAAAGGCCTAGAGGATTGCCCTAACTTCACACAAAATGGATCAACCTTCAGTTTGAATGAGAGAACCTGTGTTAGAAGTAAAAGCAACATGGTAGATTTGAAGAATGTTCTCCTAAATCACTCCTAGTTGCTGCTGATTGAAAATATTTAGATGGGGACCTGACATGCTGAGTTAAGTGTCTACCCTGACTCCTGTGAAGGATGTCTGGGGAATCACTGGAATTGAATTCACCATTGAAACGGGCTCATGCACTTATTTTCTCTGTGAAACCACTAAGCTAAGGTTAAAAGCATAAAATAGAAAAAAAGAGAGAGAGAAAGAAAGAATAAAATGAGTGCCCCCAAAAATCAGCCAAAGTTTGGCCTCCCCTGCAGTCTGGCTCCTCTCCAGTGAAAGATAACCCATCTTCGTCAAGGGCATTCCCAGAGCCCAGCTAGTCTCATCCGGTGCACCTTGCGGGCCGTTGTTATGTAGAACAGGCTCCCACTGTATTGAGCCAAAGAGCTGCCTGCTCAGGCTCCTGGCAGAGTATTCACCTGGGAGGTGGTAAGTCTTCAGTCTATTCCCAGAGTGACTCATGTTCCCCATAATTAATTCTTCCAGTGGACATCTATATAACTCCACACTCTCATGGTCATTATGAACCGGTGTGATGGCTCCTGAAGACAGCTCTAGGACTGCGTTGTGGTGCTGTGGGGGTCCCATGGAGACCAGCTCGTTATGGCTGGAAGGCGAACAGTGAGGTGAGCTCCACAGGTGCACGTGTACACACACACGGGAGACTCGCTCAGGAGAACTGCTGAGATGACTTTTATTCTAGCGCAGGAGGTGCTTGTGAGGCCCATGAGCTGATAGCATCCATGGAGCTGGGAATGAAAATGTACTGCATTACAACAAGCTCAGATTTCACAAGCGAAAGCTGCACACTGACATTTATATTAGCGTAGTTTGACATGACCTAACCGCTCAGATGGGATGAAGAAAAAACTCTCTTCCACGTTCGCCCACCCCATCCCATAAAGGGCACTGCTCCCAGGTCTGCAGGGGTAATAGATCATGCAAAATGTTGCAAAAATCCTGCTGGCTGTTGCCCCAGAATGCAGAAACCCCCAGGTAGTCAAAATACCATGTTTTCTACAGAAGTTTTAAATCTGAGAGGAAACAATCCATGCCTCGAAAATGTGAAGCATTCTAGCTAAAGCAGTGGTCCTCAAACCCCACTAAGCCAGAGCTTAGTGCTTTAAAATGCAGATTCTGAAACTTACATCCTAAGCAAAATCATTTTGGCTTGAATAAGGCCCAGGAATCTGCACATCTAACAAGCTGATTCTCTCTGTGCTATAGCTATGATTGTAGGTATTAATCCAGCACTACAGGCATCAATAGGGTAGAATAATACATTATTTTAATTTATGATATTTTAAATATTATTAGGTTACTAATTACATGCATGTGTGCATGCTCAATCGCTTCAGTCATGTCCAGGCTCCTCTGTCCATGGGATTCTCCAAGCAAGAATACTGGAGTGGGTTGCCATTCTCTCTAGGGGATCTTCCTGACCTAAGGATTGAACGTGCTTATCCTGTGTCTCCTGCATTGTAGGAGGATTCTTTACCACCCAATCACTGGGGAAGACCTATTAATTACATATACACACATATAGTTAATCATTTATATTATTACCACAGACTGAATTTGTACTAGTAATCAGGCTATCAAGAATTCCAGACATTAGAAACGTGTAGTACAGCAGAGTAGACTGGCCTTGGCGTGTGTCAAGCCACTTTGCAATCAGTTCACAGACTTGGGAATTTTCACCAGCAAGGTGAACATCCCCCTGTAGTAGAGGAGACCCAGGGAAATGAAGTCATAAGAACCAGTTTAGGGCAAAGGTGCCATTAGAACTTTGATCTTTTCACTGTCATTTTCAGTGAGGGGTTTCAGGCTATAATAATATCATTGTTCTACTCATCACAATCACATTTAAAAATTTTTTATTTATTAATTTATATTTGGCTGTGCTGGGTCTTTTCTCTGGTTGCAGCGAGTGGAGACTGCTCTCTAGCTGCGGTTCATTGGCTTATCTAGAGAAGCATGGCAGTGTTCTCTTGTTGCGGAGCGTGGGCCCCAGGGCACATGGACTTCAGTAGCTGTGGCTCGTGGACTCAGGAGCTGCAGTTTCCGGGCTCTCGAGTATAGACTCAGTAGTTGTGACCCACAGGATTAGTTGCTCTGTGGCATGTGGGATCTTCCTGGATCAGGGATTGAAACTGTGTCTCCTGCATTGACAGGTAGATTCTTTACCACTGAGCCACCAGGGAAGCCCTAATCACAGATTTTTAATGAGGATTATCTGACATATTCCTTATGCTCAGTTGGTGAAGTGGGTAGCATATTATGAAAAGAAATTTGCCAATGAAGAACATGCAGTTTAGGAAATGTAAGTAACTTGGCACATGGCCACCCTCCTAGTAAGTGGGGGAGCAGGATTCAAACTTGAGGTCTTCAACAGCAGAACCCACACTCTTAATCATCATGTGATATATCCATCTACTCATCATTTTGCAAGGATACATACAATGTTCACAGTCTGTCAGACCTTGATTCAAGTGATGGGGACACAGTGATGCTCACACCACAGTCTTTATCTCTAGAGTTTACAGGCAAGTGTGATGGAAGCCCCCTGCACGCCCTCCTCCGACCTGGGCAATAGGACATCATAAAACTTATGCCATGATGGACATAGACTTGCCTCTTGTGGTGCACTTAGGTAAGACTTCCAGCAACAGGAAACTTGGACAGAGGGATAACTGGGATTGGGACAGGGAAAAGTGAACCAAGCAGAGGGAACAGCATCTGCAAAGGCCCAGAAATGAGAGCACATTTGGAGGAACAGCCAGGCAAGTACACTCGGAGGCTGTGCACTTACACATGCCACTGTCCAGCTAAGTCAATTGAAAACAGTAATTCAATCAGCAAGAGCTGCTTAACCACACAATCACCACTAGCTCAGTGGACCTAGAGGATTCACTCAGCTTCATGGTACAGTAAGGACAATGATGTCACCAAGAGAGGGGGTGGGATATGGCGAGAAGAATGTGGGTTTTCAAGTCACAGAATCTGCACTCAGCCCTCTCCAACTTCCACTTATTAGCTGGATAATATTGAGAAGTCTTTAACCCTTTCTGATCTGTAGTTTTCCCAATCATACATGAGAATGAATAAAGCCAGGATTCTTGAGGATTAGTAATAATCTATTTAAATGCCTGACACATACACAAACAACTAAAGCAAAGTCAGTTTACACACTTGGGAAAAGTATTTGAGACCTATTTAAAAGCCATGATTTCATTATTATAGAAAATATTCCTTCAAATCAGTTATAAAGACCATTAAGCCTGTAGCAGGATGGACAAAGAATATGATCAGAGGGTTCACAGGAAAAGAAACACAGAAGAATCTTAAATGCGTAACATTTTAAAAGAAAATGTGCTTGCCCTTACTCATATGAAAATAAGTACAAATTGAAACCACAATGAGATTTCATTTTCTACCTTTCAGATAATCACAGTCCAAAAAAGATTTACCATCACTCCATGTTGGAGACAGAGGCACGAGGTTCATTTTAGCAGTATCTGTTAAACGTTGCAACCTACAGGCTCTGTTACCCAGTGATTCCACTTTTAGAAATCCATCATGCAGATTACCGACACAGATGTACAGAGAAGTATGAAGGAAAATGTTCATTGCAGCATACTTGAAACAAATTATTTGAAACAAGGTAAATGACTGGAAAAAGGGCTAGTTCAATAAGTCATGGTACAGAGAAACAGTGTAACACAAAGCAACTACTACAGTAAAGGAGTCAGCTCATTCAAGAAATGTTGCAGAATGATCTCCAAGTAGGCAGCTATTGGTATTAAAAGATATATTTAATCCTGCATGCTTGCATGTGCATACTGTATCCCTGGGATAATATAGCACAACTTGATGGCATTGATTCCCCCCTGGAACAGGGAACTCAGTGGCTTGAGCACAAAATTGGGGGGACAGTTTGCACATTTTAAATGTTTTATATACTAATAACATGAAAAGACTTTGCAAAGGAGCAGAAAACTTAAAATATAGCCAATAAAATATGAAGACCTAATATATGGTGGTCTCTGACACATAACAGCCTAATCTTGAATGTAGAAAGGAGGAATGCCATATTCTCACTCTGTGTCCCTTATGAAAAGTACCCCCTTCTGCCCTCTGGGTTGACCTATCATTGATGAAGAAGCGTCATAAGCAATACTGGAGCAGAACTAAATGGGCATGCTAGCTATCACACGTGCTGTGTGATCCTCTATTCTAAACGTAGAACTTTGCTCATCCATGCACTGGAGCAGTGGAGTGGAACAAAAGATAAGATTTTGTTCTAACTGCAAATTCCTCTTGCAAGGCATGGTCCAGAACATTCATAAGACATTTGGTCTGCCAATAGGTTTTTTAGATCTTGTCCTGTCCAAAATCATTTAGAATGAGCCACGTATGTTCATGGACATTTTTGATAGGACCAAATTCAAGGACCTTTGGGCATGAACCAAATGTATTATGGATCTTTAGAACAGGCTGAAATGTCTGCTAACCACAAATTCCAGCTCCATCCATCATCTTATAAGCTGTGTGACCTTTTGCAATTAAGTGAACCTCTCTGAGACTTACTGCATTCATAAATCAAAGGAAAATAATTTTTTCAGCAATGATGAGAGCATTAAATGAGATAATGTTTCAGAACAGCAATGGAAATACAATAGCTGTTTAGTTTTGCTGCTACATTCAAGAAGAAAATGTCCTTTATTTTTTTGCTAACCTGTGGTCATGTATGGATGTGAGAATTGGACTGTGAAGAAGGCTAAGTGCTGAAGAATTGATGCTTTTGAACTGTGGTGTTGGAGAAGACTCTTGAGAGTCCCTTGGACTGCAAGGAGATCCAACCAGTCCATTCTGAAGGAGATCAGCCCTGGGATTTCTTTGGAAGGAATGATGCTAAAGCTGAAACTCCAGTACTTTGGCCACCTCACACGAAGAGTTGACTCATTGGAAAATCCTCCGATTCTGGGAGGGATTGGGGGCAAGAGGAGAAGGGGACGACAGAGGATGAGATGGCTGGATGGCATCACTGACTCAATGGATGTGAATCTGAGTGAACTCCGCGAGTTGGTGATGGACAGAGAGGCCTGGCGTGCTGCGATTCATGGGGTCGCAAAAGAGTCGGACACGACTGAGCGACTGCACTGAACTGAACTGAACTTACTGCAGATGATGTTCAGATATTGATGGCTTTGGAGTTTTAGATTATTATTTTTCAGAAGACCTAATAAGAGCATAGATCCTTGTTCTTGGGTTCTGGTTCAGACTCAGGCACTAATTTTTAGCACAGTCTTGGAAAAGTCATTCATTTTGTCTGTTTTAGCTTTTTTAAAATCTGCAAATAGTATTGTAAATCATATTCATCATAATTGCATCACTTCACGGAGTTGTAATTTGTGAGTACAGGTGAAAAGTGTACTCACACATAACAATTTAAAGTTAAAAACCTTTTTATAAATAAACCAAAGTAAGTGCCTTATATTGTGTAAAATGTTCCTCCCCAGATGAGTAACAGGCTGAGGGGATTGTGCAGGGACATCCCAGCCACATATACCCCCTCAATTCCATCCCTACAATAAGCCCTCTGGTAGTATATAAAGTTTTTAGACACTGATACAAACTCATATTTTAATAGGTAGCTGACAAGTAGTTTTGAGAAAGAAACTCTCTCATGGAAATATGAACAATGGTTGAAAGAGGTAATGATTGGCCTGGAAGCTACTTGGGGGCAGTGGAAAGGGAGAGAAAAGAAGAAAATCACAATTATGGTGTAGGACTTTCAGGTATCCACAAAGAACACTGCAGGTTGGGAATCCAAGACCCATCTACTTCAAATTGGTCAGGCTAGGTCAGAATGACCATCATCAAAAGATCTACAAACAGTAAACACCAGAGAGGGTCTGGTGAAAACTCTTACACTGTTGCTAGGAATGTAAATTGATACAGCTACTATGGAGAACAGTATGGAGATTCTTTAGGAAAAAAAAAACAAACAAAACAGGAATAAAACTACCATATGATCCAATAATCCCACTATTGGGCATATACCCTGAGGAAACCATAATTGCATAATTTAAAAAGACACATTGTAACCCAATGTTCATTGCAGCACCATTTCTAAAACCAGGACATGGAAGCAACCTAGATGTCCAGTGACAGATGAGTGGATAAAGAAGCTGTGGTACATATATACAATGGAATATTATTCACCCATAAAAAGGAAAGCATTTGAGTCAATTCTAAGAAGGTGGATGAACCTACAGCCTATTATACAGAGTGAAATAAGTCAGAAAGAGAGAAAAAATGTCATATATTAACACACATATATACGGAGCCTAGAAAGATGGTACTGATGAAACTAATTGCAGGGCAGCAGTGGAGACACAGAGAGAACAGACCTGTGGACACAGTTGGGGAAGGAGAGGGTGGAACTAATGGAGAGAGGAGCATTGAAACATATGCATCACCATACACAAAATAGACAGCCAATGCGAATTTGCTGTGTGATGCAGGGAGCTCAAACTTGGCGTTCTCTGACAGCCTAGAGGGGTGGGATGGGGTGGGAGATGGAAGGGGATTCAGCAAGGGGGTACACGTGTATGCCTATGGCTGATTCATGCAGATATAGGGCAGAAACTAACAGAAAATTGTAGACCAATTATCTTCTCATTAAAAAAATATTTTTTTTAAAAAAAGCAAAGAACTAAAAAAGAACAACAACAAAACTTGTCAGGCTAGATTAGGGGGACTTGAACAAGAGATATGGACCCAACAGGGCAGGAAAAACCCACCTCCTTGACAGCTATGCAATAGCACCAAAAGCAGGAGTCCAGTTGGTTTCAGATGACTGACCAGAGTCTCATGGGACTAAGGAAAACTCTGTGTTGGACTTAATTTCTCAGCTGACCATACTGGCCCCTGCACTTAGTCTGTAGGCATATAATCTTTTCTGCCTAACACAATTAATTATCTGCTAAATTCCCACATGTAGTTACTCTGTACTCAAAACACTGAGCTAAACATTTCCTTATTAAGAGTTTCCCACTAAGAGTAACCATACAACATGAATTTTTTCAAAATAATCTTTATCCTTCTTTCTATTTAAAAATAGTATCACTTTTTTTTTTTTTTTTTTTTGCCACTGTGTAGCATGCAAGATCTTAATTGTTTCCTGATCATGGATGGAACTCGTATACCCTGCAATGCAAGCTTGGAATCCTAACACTGGACCATGAGGGAGTTACCTCCGAATAATCTTAATTTCAAATATAGTGTTATTTTAGCCTCAGGAACCACCAAGATAACTTGGGAATTCCCATATTTGTGCAATTTTTATTACGTTAATCACTCTAGAAAGAATTGTATTAAAAAGTACATGTATGTTAGAAAGGTTTTCATAAAAGAATGAGTGCTTGAAAAATATCTAGTTAATCAAAAGACAACAGTTGTTGAGCCTCAAGTGTCAAAGGACATGTCTGTGTCCTCTGGTCCTATTCACTTTGCAGTGAAAATATTTGGATTATCTGCCAATAGGAAAATCCTCAGGATTTATAGGGCTATAAGGCAAAGCTGATGGCATCAAGAGAAAGTAAAGTTTTTCCAACTGCTTCTGTAAACAGTCATTGTGTCTGCCAATCAAATCACTTTAAGTGTTCCAGTCCATTTAATTATTACATTTTATTTTAACATCAAAATGAGTACAAAGAGCAGGGAAAGAAATACATGTTATGATCAGAATACTCTTCAAGAAAATTACATATTAGGGATAAAAAGCTCATAGACCTATATTCTTAGCATAGAAAACATGATTCCCCATTGAAAGTGCCTCAAATTCATAAGTTATAGCAGCAGATGTGGCAGCCAGAGCAGCAGGCTGGGAATGTCAATGCGGCTTGGGGGAACTGTGAAACCGAGGATAAGCAGCAGGCCTTCTTGGATGACAGGTCAATGTGAAACGAGAAACCAGCCTCCATCCGATTCCCACTGCATGGATGTCAACATCAGAAAATGCTCCATCACACAGCTAGTAGAAGCACAGCCTGATGGACACAGAGCCTGACCTTGCTTCCCCAGGAGACAATCCCTGAAGGTCATGGGTGAGGAATACTGGCAAGGGTCACTGAGGGGGGCGTGCGAGTACAGCTGCTTGCTCAAAATCCATGCTCTAATCAACAGGACTCAGCCTCAAGGGGTTGTCATGCCAGCCCTCTCTGCGGCACTCACTGAACCAATGAAAAGCAAAGCCCTGGAAAGGGCTCTCGCTTTTCAAGATCCAAAGCTGCATGGAAAGGAAAGCATGAAGAAAAGGATTAAAGCAAGGTCCAGCATGCATGGGAGGGCCAAACTAGATGGACATGTTGAGCAGCACTTGAGTCCTTTGTTGCAGAACCGAAAGAGAGCTCTGCTTAAAAGTGATGAAAAGAAAGGGGAAGAGAAATGGTGGATGGATGGGTGGATGGCTGGGTGGGTGGGTGAATGGATAAAGAAACAACAGGTAATATGTTTGGCTTCCCTAGTGGCTCAGATGGTTAAGAATCTGTTTGCCAATGCAGGAGACCAGGGTTTGATCCCTGGGTCAGAAAGATCCCTTGGAGAAGGGAATGACCACCCACTGTAGTATTCTTGCCTAGAGAATCCCATGGACAGAGGAGCCTGTCTATGGTCCATGGGGTCACAAAGTGTCAGACACGACTGAGCCACTGTGAGAGGATAGGTGGACAGAAGGATGGATGGATGGATAAATAAATGATAGCTAATGTGTTTAGATTTATAGTTACACCGTTCTATCAATAATTCTATCTGTACTTAAAACCACCTCTCTTCATACATATGTAGCCATGCTTGAGGTACGCTGACTCAGGCAGTGAGCACACAGCCCTCGCTTTTACATAATCAGAGATGTCTAACTTCCCCAGTTGATGCTTCAAAATGAAATCCTGCCTTGTGGCTTCCTGTGATGTGTAGAATCTTGCACAACCCCAGAGGCACCTATCAGACTTCCTGTTTTATTGGGTAGCTGGAGGCTGCTAAGATTCAGGGCAAGGGGAGTCATACATCCTGCCTCTAGTAAAGGGGTCATCAGCTGGATGGCACTGTGCCTTTAGCAGGGGCCTCAGTGTCCAAGGCATTAAGGCTGTTTATTTTCTGCACTTCCTCCCGTCGTCCACCCTGGCCTGCTTCCTCTGCACCCACTTGTGTCCTTTCATTAGGTTTATCGTCAGTGACTACTAGCTGGCCTGGAAGTGGAGATGTCAAGCTGAGCCTGCAAAGCTAGAAGCTCATGAGGCCTTCCAGCTGGAAAGAAGGAGGACATAGTGATGGTCCTTTCAGGTGGAAAAAAGAGATCTGGTTCTTGTACATTTGTTCAAACTAATAATACACATGGAGGTAAACTCCACCTGACACCGACTCCATTTGTCCTGATTCTTAGCCCATCTCGGGGAAAAACAAAAGACAGAAAAAATTAATAAGACATATAATAGCCTACATGCTTGCAAAGAATCTGAAATTAAAGATGGAATTAATGACTTCACTTATTGACTCAACAGATACTTGCTGCAGCTGCTGCTGCTGCTAAGTCACTTCAGCCGTGTCCGACTCTGTGCAACCCCATAGATGGCAGCCCACCAGGCTCCCCCGTCCTTGGGATTCTCCAGGCAAGAACACTGCAGTGGGTTGCCATTTCCTTCTCCAATGCATGAAAGTGAAACGTGAAATTGAAGTCGCTCAGTCGTGTCCAACTCTTAGCAACCCCATGGACTGCAGCCCACTAGGCTTCTCAGTCCATGGGATTTTCCAGGCAAGAGTACTGGAGTGGGTTGCCATTGCCTTCTCCACTCAACAGATACTTAGGTTACAGCAAAAGATGTTGTAACTGTACATCTGTGTTCTCTAACAATAACAGCATAAATGTTTCAGTTTAGCCTGAGGAGGCTACCCATGCTTCTACATGTTTGGATTTCATAAAGTTCTAGTAGGAAAAATAGGTATAGGTGAAACTTACCAGTCAAAATGGTAGTGCTAGTAGTGAATACTGTCAAAGGTTGCGACCCTAATTGCTTTATGTGGATTATCTTTAAACCCAGAGATAGCCTTATGAGCTAAGAATTATGACAACAACCTCGTTTTGTAGAAAAGAAGACTGAGACACAGGAAGGCCAATGTCTTGTGCAAAATCTCGCAGGGGCAGAAGGTCGACCCAGGCAATAAGACTCTGGAATATGTTCCCCTTAACACCACACTATACTGCATCTCATCATTTTTGCTGATAACTGACCTGTGTAAAATATTCCCTTGAAGCCTCCATTGGTTTTGCAGAATATTTCAAGTAAATAGAAATGAAAGCACACATTTTTGTTCACTTACCCATATTAGAGGTTACAGGCATTAGTACCACTTTACAAACGAGAAAACTGCAGTGAGAAACCAGTAAGAGGCTATCCCATAATCAAGACAGGGACGTGCTGGATTAGAGGCTTAGAATTTACAGTTCTGATTTCATGTCAAAGGATTAATTCCATCTTCTTGCACTAAACCAGGAAAGAAGGAAAAGGTCAGTTCCTTGCTTTCAAAGTAATAATTACGTAGGAGGAGAATCAAAATGGAAGAGAAAAGGAGATGAACTTGATGTAATGTCAATGCCACTTAAATATTCTCTAAATGATGTCGACTTTAGCAAACTCCATTCCCCTGGGCTAAATCTGAAACAGACTTAAGAAAGAAGGTTACTGTGAGAACTTTAATGAGTAGAAACCTCTTTGATCCTATAAAAGCGAAAGAATCTATCACGTTCTAATCGAGTTTCAGTCATTGGACCATAAAGACATCTCTGGGTGTAAATGTGAGCATGAAACAGAAATACTCCAGAATAACTCTAAGTAGAAAAATACACCCATTTTGACTCAGACATGATCCTCTCTCTGCCCCACATTTTCACATTGTGAAATTGCCTACCTTTCATAGTGAAACAATAAAACAAAGAGTTAAATGACTACAACTTGCTGGTAATGACAAAATTAGTTAAAAGAAATAATAAAAGAACAGTGTCACTTCATTGCTGTGTACAAAACATAACCTAAATCAATGTAAACCCTTCCCTAGACCAAAGTGAGGAAATCATATTTTGTGGGATACTACTCCATCAAAATACTCCAGAAAAATATGTGCATCTTATGTCGGAACACATTTAGGAAAAACCACACACCGTTCTTGGATGTCCTTGAAGTCCTTTGTAAGCTTTGGAGTCCATTGTAAACTTTTGGAAATTCAAAGAGGCTGTTTCATGGGCATAATTGTTATTCAACCAGTATTAAACAACTAGTAAAGGCACTGGGAAGTTCTGCATAAAGAAACTTCCTAACTTTCTTTAAAACAGTGTTTCCCAAAATGTTTCTTTCAGATTATGCCCACAGAATTTTATGGCAAAGTCTTCATTTAGGTAGGGGCAGCATCTGTGGTTTAGAGGTTCCTCTTTGTTCCTTCCTCTTCCATAACTGTTTTACCTAGAAGAATCCTCTCAAGCTCATAAAAGATTGCTGTCTTTATGGAAGGACCTATTGGGAAGCACAGTTATTGCTGCTCCCCTGTATCTTTGGATCAGCCTTGACCACTTGTTCAATATACAGTCTACCACATTCCCAACCCTCATATTTGGGCATCTCAGGGCTATTAATACAGAAAGTCCTGGACCCCTCTTCTTTGCTCTGACTGTTTTTCTTCTGGACCTGGATTCATGCTTACCCTCAAATTTGTCCATACCAGGTCACATCTGCTAATCTGCCTGATAAAACCTCAGGTGCAAGGTCAGCATTACTCACAACCTAGTACCCCCAGTGACTGCTCCTCTTGAAAGAGAATCAGAATTACTGCACCAATCTGGAAACAAATGATTGCATCAGTTGCCGAGAGATCTGAGATACGATCTGGAGGCGCAGATTGACAGCATTATCTATGATGCTAAGCACACACAGCTTCCTTAGTCCTCAGTTTAGAGGTCCATAAAATGATGACTTCCTTACCTACCTTTCTTACAACATGGAGAGGACAAAAAATTTCTACACGAAAGTATAGCCTTTTACCTTTTTAAGTGTCACTTCCCTTTTCATCCATATCAACTGGGTTGACATATTATTATGGCTCTCAATAGTTTACAAAATGATGCTACACATTTATTTTCATTTAATTGTAATGCTTCAAGAAGGTGAGGTTGGGGTTATGATGGCAGTTTCCAATGAGACCACTGAAGACACGGACATTTAAGTGAATTGCTCCTAATTGCACGGCTAGTAAAGAAGGTGCTGGTCTAAGACCCCACTGTGTGAGGCCAGGGGTGGAGGGCTGCTGCTGGAGTCTCCTAGCTGGCGAGCGTCTTCTCCTTTGGCTCTAGGCCATTGACACCCTGGTGACCCAGCGACCTTCTGAGAATCAGGCTCAATTACAAACTTCCTACACATTTCCTTCTCTCTAAATAAAGGAACATTGACCATGCAGTTTACTGCTGCTTCCTTCTCATCAAAAGGGAAGTTCAAGCAAACACCTCCTCCTGACTTGCACACCCAAGATACAATTCCTTAAGACACCCATATGCTTGAGGAGTGGTGGGACAGCTACGTCATGTTTAGTGAATGCTTTGTTTCGTGAGGAAGGTGTAGAAAACCAACACATCCCTTCATTTATTCACTCACGCATGGATTCATTCATCAGTTCCTTCTGGACATACTGAAAACTACTCTGTGCTAGACATTCTACCAGAAACTAGTGGTTTAGACATGATCAAAACAGAAGGGCTTCTGGGCTTCCCTGGTGGCTCAACTGGTAAAGAATCTGCCTGCAGTGCGGGAGACCTGGGTTCAGTCCCTGGGTTGGGAAGATCTCCTGAAGAAGGGAAAGGCTACCCACTCCAGTATTCTGGCCTGGAGAATTCCAGGGACTATATAGTTCATGGGGTCACAAAGAGTCAGACATGACTGAGCAACTTTCACTTTCAAAACAGAAAGTTTCCTCTACTCAGAGCACTGACCTTGTAGTGGGTGACCAGACAACAAATTAATAAATATACACAAAAATAAGGTGATCCTTGAGACTAAGAAGTCTAAGAAGAAAATAGCACAGAGTAACAGTGAAAGTGACGTGGAAGCAAGGAGGACACCAGACATCATTGTTTAGGAATGGTAACAGCCATAGTTTCTGGTGAGAACAGAATAAACACCTAAGACCTTTGAAACAAGAGAATGGGCTAGTAGCAAGAATACGTTGGACTGCACCTATTATTAGCTTGTGTGGTTTCAAGTTCATCAAACTGGACTCCTACAATTGTGGATCAGAAAGTGATTCTTTGGGTGTTTTTTTTTTTTTTTTTTTTAACTTAATGGAAGCTATCTGGCTTCCCAGGTGGTGCTAGTGGTAAAGAACCTGCCTGCCAGGGCAGGAGACATAACAGATACAGGTTTAATCCCTGAGTCTGAAAGATGCCCTGCAGAAGGGCATGGCAACCCACTCCAATATTCTTGCCTGGAGAATCCCACGGACAGGGAGCCTGGCGGGCTACAGTCCATGGGGTCACAAAGAGTCGGACATGACTGAAGTGACTTAAAACGCATGCAATGGAAGCTGTCAGAAATCAAGATTTATAGACTGACAAGGAACTGAGGAAAAGGGAGTTTGGAGTGGAAAAAAATTAAGGCCAGTCTGTGTTCTTCCACTGAAAGTCTTCAACTTTCATTGTTAAAGGGGGAGCAAAAGGAAATGAATAATTATCTTCATGAGAAGGGGTCAGGGGTGACCTGCTCACCAAGCAAAGGCAAGGCCAGCAGTTGCTGTCTTTTGGCGCCGTTAACCACGCTCTTGTTTATGCAGTTTGAATTCCAACTGCTGAAGAGTTTTGCACTATTCAATGAACATCTTCTGTCATGTTCATTTTCAAAAGGATATAATTTCCTATCCAAACTGTAACATACCAACTTTCAAAGGCAGCCGCTGTGGGTAGGTGGTGATGGCACTGTGTTTCCTAACTGGTGATTAGCAAATTTATTGCATGATAAACCATTTTCAGTGCAGTTCTGAAAAATAAAAACATGCTTCTTCCTGAGTAATTAGTTGCTTTTTACCACCAACAAACTGTAATTTTTATTCCTTTTACCCAAGCCCATTTATTAGGAGAGAGAGAGCTAGCAAGCATTTAGGCTTTTGTGTTTATACTGCAAAGAAGACATGGCATCGGAAACCTGCTATGATAATTCTGAATGCCGTTATATTTTAAAATCCACATTAATTATAGATCCACTTATTCTTAGAAAAGACAGGAATTGCAGCAGAATGGTAGTGGGTGGGGGGAGCGATTCATGTATAAATTGCCTCCCAGGGACCCCACTGAAATTTCCATAACATTCACCACATGACACTGATGTGTGAAAATTGACACGAAGATTTGAAAATTGGGACCGAGGGAGCCCAAGCATAAAATAACTTCAATTTTGCACTCCCTCTGTCTCTCAGAGGAATAGCGCACAGGACTGACCACACAACACAAACAAGCGAAGGGGGGGAGAAATCCAGGAGAAGGATAGGAGTTATTAAGGAGAAAACACACTTCTCACTCACAGAGAGAAAGGATGATCAATGGATTTAGTCACAGAGAAATTCAAGCAGAAAATTGCTGCTGTTTTTTATCTGAACAGCAGAAAGTTTAACCAAACCAGAACTCTCAAGTCTGAGGAAGGCAACCACAATACCTGTGCTTGAAAGGATGGGAATTGGGTTTCTGAACCAGGGGGAAATGGCCAAGTCCTCTTACTCTTTCACGATATAATGAGTAGATTTTTGATAGAGGCTTTGCATCTGAAATGCCTTAGGTCAAGGCTAACATCCATTACAGCCCCCAATAGTTTCAAAGTGTATGAAATAAATAATCTGCTTGGTTCCATTACTTGCCCTTGAAGGAAAATGATACCCCAAACAGTGTCCAAAATAAATGTGTAAATAGTACACCATCCACAGATAGTCTATCCACTAAGAGTGACGAATATAAAATCATCACTGACAAAATGGAATGTACCAGCAATTCCTCACCCGGTAAAAATATTTAATGAGGAGCTCAAATTGCACTATTTTGGCAAGTGCACTTTTGAAGCTTAAGGAAAACAGAATAGGGGGGGAAAAAAACAAAAAACACTCTTTATCTACCCAAGCTTTTGGCTGTCTTGGGTTACCTTTAATGTAAGAAAATTGATAACTCAATTACTTGAACTGCATGGTTTTAGGTGAGAAGTAGCTGTCCACACTTGGAGAATGACTTAAATAGTGTTATTTCCAACATCAGGGTTTTCAGATCCATTGGAATGAACAGAATGTTCTGTGTGAACATCTCTCTGCTGTTATTCCTCTGAGATAAAGGGAGCAAACAGTTAGACTTTCCTCTAAAAGAAGTTTAAGTTTTACGAACACTATATTAGAGTTTAAAGCAGGTTTACAAAAATAGAATAGAACTTCAATGTGAGCCTTCAGCCCTTGGTAGTTACATGATTTTAGGCATGTGACTTGATGTCTCTAAAGCTTGGTTTCCTCAAGGAAAAATCAGGAAAGAGTTTTTACTTAAGGTGGTCAGGAGGAGTAAGTTCAATACACCACATCAGATCAGATCAGATCAGTCGCTCAGTCATGTCCGACTCTTTGTGACCCCATGAATCGCAGCACGCCAGGCCTTCCTGTCTATCACCAATTCCCGGAGTTCACTCAGACTCACGTCCATCGAGTCAGTGATGCCATCCAACCATCTCATCCTCTGTCGTCCCCTTCTCCTCTTGCCCCCAATCCCTCCCAGCATCAGAGTCTTTTCCAATGAGTCAACTCTTTGCATGAGGTGGCCAAAGTACTGGAGTTTCAGCTTTAGCATCATTCCTTCCAAAGAAATCCCAGGGCTGATCTCCTTTAGAATGGACTGGTTGGATCTCCTTGCAGTCCAAGGGACTCTCAAGAGTCTTCTCCAACACCACAGTTCAAAAGCATCAATTCTTCAGCACTCAGCCTTCTTCAGAGTCCAACTCTCACATCCATACATGACCACAGGAAAAACCATAGCCTTGACTAGATGAACCTTTGTTGGCAAAGTAATGTCTCTGCTTTTGAATATGCTATCTAGGTTGGTCACAACTTTCCTTCCAAGGAGTAAGCGTCTTTTAATTTCATGGCTGCAGTCACCATCTGCAATGACTTTGGAGCACAGAAAAATAAAGTCTGACACTGTTTCCACTGTTTTCCCATCTATTTCCCATGAAGTGATGGGACCGGATGCCATGATCTTTGTTTTCTGAATGTTGAGCTTTAAGCCAACTTTTTCACTCTCCACTTTCACTTTCATCAAGAGGCTTTTGAGTTCCTCTTCACTTTCTGCCATAAGGGTGGTGTCATCTGCATATCTGAGGTTATTGATATTTCTCCCGGCAATCTTGATTCCAGCTTGTGTTTCTTCCAGTCCAGCGTTTCTCATGATGTACTCTGCATATAAGTTAAATAAACAGGGTGACAATATACAGCCTTGACAACTCCTTTTCCTATTTGGAACCAGTCTGTTGTTCCACGTCCAATTCTAACTGTTGCTTCCTGATCTGCATACACATTTCTCAAGAGGCAGATCAGGTGGTCTGGTATTCCCATCTCTTTCAGAATTTTCCACAGTTTATTGTGATCCACACAGTCAAAGGCTTTGGCAGAGTCAATAAAGCAGAAATAGATGTTTTTCTGGAACTCTCTTGCTTTTTGCATGATCTAGCGGATGTTGGCAATTTGATCTCTGGTTCCTCTGCCTTTTCTAAAACCAGCTTGAACATCAGGAAGTTCATGGTTCACATATTGCTGAAGCCTGGCTTGGAGAATTTTGAGCATGACTTTACTAGCGTGTGAGATGAGTGCAATTGTGCAGTAGTTTGAGCATTCTTTGGCATTGCCTTTCTTTGGGATTGGAATTCAAACTGACCTTTTCCAGTCCTGTGGCCACTGCTGAGTTTTCCAAATTTGCTGGCATATTGAGTGCAGCACTTTGACAGCATCATCTTTCAGGATTTGGAATAGCTCAACTGGAATTCCATCACCTCCACTAGCTTTGTTTGTAGTGATGCTTTCTAAGGCCCACTTAACGTCACATTCCAGGATAATACACCACATAAGATTTGAATAAATATTAGCCAATAGTATTTTATTTCACTGTATCTTTAGCAGTTACTCACTTAGGGGCTTCCCTGATGGTTCTGCAATGCAGGAGACCCAGGTTCGATTCCTGGTTTGAGAATATCCTCTGGAGTAGGGCATGGCAACCCACTTCAGTATTCTTGCCAGGGAAATCTCATGGACAGAGTAACTTGGTGGGCTACAGTCCATGGGGTCACAAAGAGTCAGACATGAGTTAGTGACTAAATCACCCAACACTTCATGCAACCACACCAACAAAAATCCCAAAATCTGTACAGGGTTTTAGCATTTGCATGATATTTTATATTCATTTTATCATTTTATTCTTACTTGATTCTTGTACTAATTAGAATAATACTAGCTGCTGTAACAAATCAACCTTGAGACTTCAATGACTTTACATTAAAAAAAAAAACAAACTTTTAATTTTACTCTTGACAAAGTCCAATATGGGTGTTCTTGGTAAGAACAGAGGCTTCTTCATGGCAACTTGGGGGCCCAAACTCCTAATGTTGATTCTGTATTCCTTTTTCCTGGGCTATGGGAACCCGTGCGTTTGGCTGGTATTTAGGGAGGCAGCATGGAAGGTCACTCAGGGGAGGTTTTCATCAGCCACATGCTTCCATTTACATTCTATTGGCTAGAAGTCACGTGGCCCCACTGAGCCCCGGGAGAACCTGGGAGCGGGTATACAGTCTTAGCCCTAATATCCCCACTGAAAATACCAAGACCTACAAAGAGTAAACAGGATTTCTCCTTTTCATAGATGAACAGAACTCAGAACAGTTCACTTCTGTGAAATCATGAAAGACTCAAACTCAGTCTCTGGACTCCTAATTCATTGATTTTTTCTTCCATCCACCTCAGCTTCACTGGGAGCATCAAGACGGCTTAAGAGACAGATGATAAAACAGGTTATCAAGCTATCAGGACTCTTGCTTGTGCTTTCCCTCTACTCTTCTCTCCCACGCTCAAGCTGCCCACATCACTTCAACCAGGGAGGGAAAGAGTACAATAGACTGTTTCACATTTTTAACATTTTTAAGGGCCTAAAAGACTTCCCTGTCCCTCCAGCCCTTGTACTTTATAGGAATTGTTGTTGTTTAGTTGCTCAGCCATGTCCAACTTTTTGTGAACCCGTGGACTGTAGCCCACCAGGCTCCTCTGTCCATGGGATTTTCCAGGCAAGTATACTGGAGTGGTTGCCATTTCATTCTCCAGTAGATCTTCTCAACCCAGAAAATGAACCTGCATCTCCTGCGTTGGCAGACAGTTTCATTACCACTGAGCCACCAGGGAAGCCCCTATAAAAGAGCAGAGACGCTTCATTGTTAGGACAATGTTTACTCCCATTGAAAGGAGCTTGGGAACCAGCTCACCTATAGTTAAAGCAGTGGGACCTCTTCTACTAGTTTCAGGGCCCAAGAAGGAAACCAGTTTCTCTCCATTTTCCTGCATATCTGAACCCACAAACCGAGGATACAGAGCAGTTAAGACCCAGTTTGTTCCGCTCCCTTTTCTCCCAGAATCATCTGATAAGAAGGCCAAATCCTCCTGATTCCTCCAGAGGCTTAGAGATCTACCAGGCTTCCCAGGTGGCTCTAGTGGTAAAGAACCCACCTGCCAGTGGAAGAGACGTAAGAGATGTGGGTTCGATCCCTGAGTGGGGAAGATCCCCGGAGAAGGGCATGGCAACCCACTCCAGTATTCTCACCTGGAGAATCCTGTGGAGAGAGGAGCCTGGCGGGCTACAGTCCATGGGGTCACAAAGAGTCAGACACAACTGAAGTGACTTACCAGGAACGCAGAGATCCACCAGGTGTCCTGTTAAAATGTACCAGGAAATTGCAAGCCTTTGGCCAGAAAGACCTCAATTATCATCTCAGAGGGCTTTTGGGCCATCAAAAAGTGAGCAAAGAAATCTCATAAGACTGTGTCAGACAGCTATGACTTTTTCTCACCTGCGGTAGCTCTGAATAAATATTCAGATGGTTTAAGACAGAAGGCAAACCGAGTTTACTGCTAAAGAGTCTAAATTCTTTTGCCCCAAAGACAGTCATTTTCTTTCACCTCAAACAACTTCAGGATATTGCTCCGGGGCCGTGGGAGTATTTTGTTATTTTCTGTGTGAAATATTATATTCCCTGGTGGATGTGGGAAGATTGTATTACTGTCCACTGATTCCCTTAGTTGACAGAGCCAGCAGCGCTGGTGACCTCAACGTCTGAGCTGCATCCAAATGTGGGCTTTTCTGCTGAAGGACCAAGATAAAGCCCAGAGACTGGAAGAAGCCACGAAAGCCCAGTCTCTGGAGAATCTGAGCGCTCTGCCAGGCTGCGATGGGTATGTCACGCGTCCACTGGTTCAGTGTGGTGTTACAATCCCGAAATACGAGGTCTGAGGCGCAGCTTGGCATAGGTAGCTGATAAAACCCTCATAATTCACGCCACTTACCAATCAGTGACCACCAGGGATTGTGTCAGGTGAAATACGACTCGGTCTCAACTGAGTTCTTCTCCACTCTTACATATAAATAAATCTCTTTCTGCTGGTGAAAATAAGCTGGCCTGCGGACAGAGAAAGATCTAGCGCCTTCCTTTTTTCAACCACCATTAGAGCCCTGATACATCTCAGAGGCGCGGAGACTTCTAGGGAGGGACAGGATGCTATCAGAGGAGAGTTATGGTATCAAATTTCACCCGAATGGGCGCTCCTCTAGGTTCATTTATTTTTTTTACTTTGCACTGCAGTTAGGTCTGTGATTTTCCCTAAGATGATGATCTACAAGACAGGCTGTTTGCATGCTCTGGATCTCATTTATTAAGAAGTGAAGTATGTAATGGTGAAAAATAGCTCTACGGATTTCCTCTTTCTCTGGGGTATCTCTCTGCTGCCGCACGGCTGGCTGCACTCACAGTGAGTGCCACGGAAATAAATGGAAGGGAACCGGGCGCTCGGGAGGCGCAGTGTGGGAGATCCTCCTCTGCATCTGGAAGCCTAGGACAGCCAACCTTCTCCTCCTTTCTGCCCAGGACTCAGGCTTGCGAAGGATCTGGGGGTCACTAGGATGGCAATTGCAAAGACACATGTGAGCCCCACACTCAGTAATTTATTTTCTTGACGGGCTGTGTGTTTGTGTGTGTGTGTGTGTGTGTGTGTGTGTAGTCTCGGCTCACAGCGTTGATGGGGTAAGGCAGACTCTCCGCCTCCCAGTCTGCAAGATGCCTTTCCCCAGTCACCTTGAGGACTTGCCAGCAAGTCAGTGGAAAATCGCTGAGTGCAGAAGAGGATTTTAAGGACTTAGTGGGAAGAAAAGACGGTGGACTTTGATCTACTAAGACATCTTTAGCAAACGCATTGGTAATTTCTATGGCTGCACTTCTAGCTAAGGCAGCAGACTGCTTCTCGTGGACATCACTCCTTCAAATTTGTGGCAGTCCTATTTTATAGTCGATGAACTATATTCTGGAATATGGAGATAGTTAAATGACTGCTCAAAATCTTACCCTATGTTCAGAACAGAACTGCTACCCTGCCCATCTAGAACCTGTGCTTGGCAAGGCGGAGATCTTGCTTGGCCTTTCCAGCTATGTCCTTGCTACTCATCAGTATTCATGTCTTTTCACTGTGTGTTTAGCTTTCTCCTAGGCACCAGGGAAAGTCATATTTTCCAGGAAGGACAAAATGTGTTATGGTATGATGCAGTTCTGTAACGTTAGAAATACAAACACACACACACACGCACACACGCACACACAGAAAAGGTAGATCCTGAGAGTGTGAGAGATGCTGGGACTGATTTTTGTGCCAATCACTGGGGGAGGCATTCTATATACCTGACTCACTAGGCTTCATGGTGCCTCTGAGATGCTATTGGGATGTTATGACAACCATAACACCAATGAGGAAGCCAAAACTTAGGAAATTAATTTTCTAAGTCTCCCAGATCATCAGTGACAGAACCAGAATTTCCACCCAAGCTGTGATACCATAATACACAGCTGGCTCACAGATGCACCTATATGAGAGGAAAGACTGGGAGACCTGAGAATAAAGTCACTAAAGTTTCCTCCAAGACCAGTTACTTAGTAAGGATCTCTGGTGCTCAGGGATTCTTCTCTGCAAGGAGCCAAAGTTGCATGCTTGCACTCACCTGCTTTTAATGTGTGAAAACCAATGGAAGCCCACAGACTCATGTACTCCACTCCCTTGTGTTACAGTTGAGGAAATCAAGAACCAAGTAAGTGAAGTTAGATTTGTGGTATACACAGTGAGGAAGTGAAGTGAAAGTGTTGGTGACTCAGTCATGTCTGAGTTTTTGCAACCCAATGGCCTGTGGCACCCCAGGCTCCTCTGTCCATGGGATTCTCTAGCCAAGAATACTGGGGTGGGTAGCCATTCCCTTCTTCAGGGGATCTTTCCAACCTAGGGATCAAACCTGGGTGTCCTGCATGCAGGCAGATTCCATACCATCTGAGCCACTAGTTGAGACTAACACCTGGGTCTTCCAAATGCCTTGCTTCTCTTGACTCAGAGGCATTTAGCAATGGATTCTGCCATCTCCTTGGTTGCCAGGATAGACTCCATTTTTCTAGAAGGTGGGAGAATGATTGACCTCCCTACCTTGTGTCTCTCACAAGACCCTTTGTGAAGGTCACCATGGCTCTAAAGAGGGAAACTCATTGGAGAGTCAAGATGATGAGACATGATGACCTCCAAAGTGAGACCCTCAAAAGTTTAAGACGTTTGTTGGGCATGCTGGTTATGTTGTCAATATGAGTCAAAAGCAACTCTGTTCTTGGTTAATTTATTGAGTATTATTTCCTGGGTAATTTCTGCCAGATCACATGCCTGCTATCAGGTTGCTACTGTTGTGGCTCGGTTGCTCGGTTGTATCTGACTGTTTGCAACCAGGATAGCAGCACACCAGGTTTCCCTGTTCTTCACCATCTTCCAGAGTTTGCTCAAATTCATGTCCACTGACTCAGTGATGCCATCCAACCATCTTGCCCTCTGTCATCCCCTTCTCCTCCTGCCTTCAATCTTTCCTACCATCAGGGTCTTTTCCAATGAGTCAGCTCTTCGTATCAGGTGGCCAAAATATTAGAGCTTCAGCTTCAGCATCAGTCCCTCCATTGAATATTCAGGGTTGATTTCCTTTAGGATTGACTGGTTTCATCTCCTTGCAGTCCAAGGGACTCTCAATAGTCTTTTCCAGCACCACAGTTAGAAAGCATCAGTTCTTCAGTGCTCAGCCTTCTTTATGGTCCAACTCTCACATCCATATATGACTACTGCAAAAACCATAGTAGTAATAATTTGTTCTCTAACTTCTAATATCTTCTCACTTCCCCACATAAACTGTGTGAGATTTTCTTTCTTCCTGAACTTCTAGTCCAGAGGTTCTCAATCCTAGATGCACAAAGAAGCCCTTGGGAAGATTTGGAATCCTCCATGTCCCCGCCACCCCACCCCCACAACACACACACACACACACACACACACAGATCTGTGAATGGATATTTGGCCGGGACATCGGTGGGACCCAGTCACATGCCCTGATGAAGTCAGGTTCCTATCTTATTCCAATCATTTGTGGAAGAAAAGGAAAGACAAATAGGCGTTAATTTCTGCAGTGTGTACCCAGCATTTTACATCTTTTACCTCATTCAGAAGCTACCATGCTTCTGTGATGGAAGGTCTTATCATCTCTCTTTTTAAGTGAAGAGATTCACGCTCAGAGGAGTTGAGTCTTCTAACCTAGGTCACACTAGATACAGGAGATATGGACTTCAAACACAATGTTGTTACATCCTCCCAACCTCACCTTTTGTTTTTCTCCTGTGAAATGTTTAGCTTGGTGCCTGCACACAGTAGGATGATACAATGTGTTAATGCCCATCCCTTTCTACTCTCAAAATATCCATGTATTTCCTCATATCTATTCTCAGCAATTTTGTCAGACTGCCCTTCTGCTAAATTTAACTCGAGGTTATATATTTATATGCCCTCTGAGAAAAAAACCTCAAAGAATTTCCTTTTCTTACAGAATCAAATCTAAACTGTTGTTGTTGTTTGGTCACTCAGTCGTGTCCAGCTCTTTGCGACACCATGGACTGTAGCCTGCCGGGCTCCTCTGTCCATGGGATTTCCCAGGCAAGAATACTGGGGTGGGTTGCCATTTCCTCCTCCATGGAATATTTCTGACCCAGGGATCAAACTCACATCTCCTGCATTGACAGGTGGATTCTTTACCACTGAGCCACTAGGGAAGCCTCATCAAATCTAAACTACTTGATTTTCAAGAACCCACTTTATATTTTTGTCCAATTTTATGGTTCAATTCTTTCTAAATTATATATTCCTCCACAAGTCAATTTAATATCCCATCAAAATGACCTAAGTTTACTCCCCATCTGTTGTCTTATCTATTTCTTAAATCCTGTAAGGTTATGTAATACAACAATCAGAAACGATTTTAATACAATTATCAATGAATGAGGAAAATGCCTAGATATAATATTAAGTGAAAAAGTAGCACCCAAAACAGAAATATGTGTGTGTATATATATATATATCTTAATCCTAATTATGCAATACCTATAAACAAATATAATTATGCCATGATCCTAATTATATAATATAAGCATATGTTTATACATTTGGATACATATATTACATATGTTACTTTATTTGTATATATAAGCACACATTTTAAATTATAAGCATACATGGAAAATAATAGTAGTAGTTACAACTAGGTTATAGTTAAGTTTTTATTTGCTTCTTTTTTTTTTCTATTTTCCAAGGCTCTTTAAATTTCTTACAAAAATAACTTTTATCTTACTTTTATTGTAAGATTAAATAAATTCAGCCTATCTTCCAGATATAAATATGACATTTCTATAAAGTCTTCTTAATCATATTCAACCTAGTTGACCTCTGCTCTTTGAAGGCTTATATCATTCAACAGACACCTGGTGGGCACTGCAACACTTACTGTATTTTCTGTTCAGCATTCATTCTCCCACATGTTCTAGAGGAACTGATGCCACAAGTTGGTTCAAGAGTTAGAGTTAGTGATCCAGGCTAAGACTGGATTTTATTTATAGGGCTATAGAGATGGGCTTTTTGTGAAGTAACACATTCTCTTTACTTAAAAAAATTTTGTTTTTTTATGCTGTTTGCAACGAGTGTATTTCTAACCATTGTTGTTTTTGTTGTTGTCTAGTCACTAAGTCATGTACAACTCTTTTGCAACCCATGGACTGTAGACCGCCAGACTCCTCTGTTCATGGGACTCTCCAGGCAAGAATACTGGGGTGGGCTGCCTTTTTCCTCTCCAGGGGATCCTCCCCATCCAGGACTGAACTCCTGTCTCCTGCCTTGGCAGGTGGATTCGCAGGTGGAGCCACCTGGGAAGCTTTCTAACTGATACAAATCCCAGAAGATTTGCTATATGTATGTTTTTTTTTTTTTTTGCTGTATGTATATAATTTTTATCTTTGCAACCAAGTTGGCCGTCATTCAACAAACACCTATTAAATGTCTTTTCTGTGACCCTTTATAGAAACAAAGATAAGCTCACCACCACTATATCCACAGAGGCCTTGAGGTCTTGGCTGCTTATCTGACATCCCTCATTGCCCAGAACTAAATCTGGGGTAGGTTTCTTGGTGCTTGATGAACACATGATGGTCCAAAGATTCACCTTATGCGGTTTTTTACTACAGTGAATATCTTGTATCTTCCTTTTCAAGGTTTTCTTTGCAAATCTGGCTAACACAGTTCTGTTTTACCACCTACAGATCCCCTCTCACTTTAAGGTTCATCTCTGTAATAATAACATTTTCCACTCTAAACACATGTAGTTTAGTGACTGATGATATAGATAGCTGTTTTGTTTATTTTGATGCAAGCATTAGCCCTTAAGACTTTATACAATTCAGTTCAACCTTAAAAGAAAGAAGAAATGAAGGAAGGGAGGGTGGGAAGGTAGAGGGAGGGAGGAAGGAAAAAGAGAGAAAGGGAGAGAGAGAAAGAAGAAGGGAGGAAGAAGGGAAAAGAAACTCAAAGATCTTGACTACAAAGGCTTCCAAAGTTATACTGAGAGATAGAAGAGGAAGACTTGAAATTAGGCTAACAAATTCTTAAACTGATTTATGGCAGCAATCAGTATTTTAAATCTTTACTTTTAACCTCAGGGAAGTTACAGCAAAAATAACTCCAAGCTTGCCATCCAACCCAGTGATCAGACCTCAAATTTACTAATCTTGGCAACTGAAAGCAAAATTATAGGGTAGGAGCAACCACATAAAGTAACCTTTATTTGTAATTGCAGTAAGTGAGGGACACGGAGAAAACATCCAAGGCCAGCTTTCTAAGAACTCCTTCTCACCAGGAGCACCTGGGGCTAAATTGTGGCTGATTCACAACATCCTGCTGAAGGAAAGGCCGGGTGAGCAGAAAACCCACCTAGGAAGCCTGCTGAACACATCTGTGAGTCTGACTCATTCAAACGTTCCCCTCCTTCTCTGACTATGTCCTTCAAATTTTCCAACGGATTGTGTTGGGAAAGAGATGGGGGATTTCGCCACAAAGCGGACTCTGACTTTCATTCCTATTAGGCAATGTTCTTGTCCTGTGACCTTGAGAAGTTCTCTTAACCTCTCCCAGCCTCATTTTCCCCATTTGTACATTGGAGAAGATATAATGGCTTCCGAGGTGGTGCAATGGTAAAGCACCCGCCTGCCAATGCAGGAGACACAAGAGATGCGGGTTCAGTCTCCAGGTGAGGAAGATCCCCTGGAAGAGGAAACGGCAATCTGCTCCAGTATTCTTGCCTGGAGAATCCCATGGACAGAGGAGCCTGGCGGGCTACAGTGCATAGGGTCACACAGAACTGGACATGCCTGAGCTCACATGCAAAAACCACAAAGTGACTCATGCCAGGTGCTACACCAGATGTCAATATAACTTTTTGTTAATTCTTTCTAGCAACACTAGAAGCAGACATATTTTCACTTGAACCAATGAGGACATTGAGGCTCAGATAAATAAGTAACTTGCCAAAACTCATACAGTTTGTAATTTTAAGAACCAGAATTCATATCTGGATCTTTCTCAGTTGAACTGGTTACTACAGCAGTCAGACTCCTCAGCGTTTCCAGTGTTGTGTTTTAGTCTGCTTGGGAGGCCATAACAAAATGCCATAGACTCAGTGGCTTAAACAACAGAAATTTATTTGTTCCTAGTTTTGGAGTCTGTGAAATCCAAGATGAAGATACTAGTTGATTTAGTTACTGGTGAGGGTTCAGATCCTGGCATGCATATGGCCCCGTACGTACTGTGTCCTTTCATGATGAAGAGAGAGTCATCTGTCTCATCTTGTTTAAGGACACTAATCCTGTTGGATCAGCTCCCCACCCTTACATGTGTCTGTGCTTGTGTTTGGTTGTGTCTGACTCATTGCAGCCCCATGGACTATAGCCCACCAGGTTCCTCTGTCCATGGGATTTCCCAGGCAAGAATGCTGAGTGGGTAGCCCTTTCCTTCTCCAGGGGATCTTCCCCACCCAGGGATCTGAAGCCACATGTCTTGGGTCTCCTGCATTGGTAGGCAGATTCTTTGCCACTGTGTCACCTGGGAATCCATCCTTATAACCTCATTTAACCTTAATTATTGATCCCTGTGTCAGGAAGATCCCCTGTAGAAAGGAATGGCACCCCACTCCAGTATTCTTGCCTGGAGAATTCCATGGACAGAGGAGCCTGGTGGCCTGCAGTCCATGGGGTTCCAAAGAGTCAGACCTGACTGAACGACTAACACATCTCCATATAGGCCCTGTCTCCTGATACAGTTCCATTAGGGCTTCAACATATGAATGGGGGGTGGAGGAGCATAATCAGTCCATAGATAGTGTCTTACACAATTTCTACCCTACACAGTATTTTCGAGACTATTATTCTACTTCAGATATCCCCCTTTTCTTCTCAATTCAGTGAGCTTCTAAATTCTGTAGATAATCTCTCCATATCACGTTTATCACATTACTATATCTCCTTAGATCAGATCATCATCAACTCTCCCCTTGAATACTGTACAGCATGCTAACAGATTTCCAGCTGTCAGGTTTCATCCTCTCAAATGCATCCATCAGACAACCACAGCACAGACAGCCCAGCTCAGACCGTCTCAGTCCACATCTTAAAACCATTCATTTGCTTAACAAATAAAGCCCAAACCCGATCTGATTGGCATTCACTGCCTCCCACTGTCAGGTCCCAGGCTGCCTAGCCAACGTTATCTGTTCTTTCTAAATCTCTTTTCCCTCTCTTTAGTACAGCTTGCACCGGTGACTCACTAATCATTTGTTTGCTTATTCACTTACTCATTTATTGAATAAGTATTTATTAAGCATCACTAATGTTCCAGATACTGTGCTAGGCTTTAGACAGTCAGCAGCAGACACCACATGTCTGACTAGAAGAGACAGACGTTATGTGCTCTCACAGAAACTGCCTTCATGCATATCAGAGAACTATTATTCGCCATGTCCCAGCTCAAAGCATTCCTCCATTAAAGTCATCCCATAAGAAAATACTTGGAAAATATTCCCTGATAAAAGTCTTGTGTCCAGAATACATAAAACTAAACAGTAATCAAACAACCCAATTGAAAAATGGAGAAAAGATTGGAAAAGACATTTCACCAAAGAATATATATGGGTGGCAAGTAAGCCCATGAAAAGACACTCAACCTCATTCAAATTAGGAAAATGCAAATTAAAACCGCAATAAAATATTACTATACATGCAATGTATAGTAATAGCATGTATAGAATGGCATGTATAGTAATACACATAAGAGACTGACAAATATGAGATATTGCCAAGGCTGTGGAACAGCAGAAGGTTTCACACATTGCTGATAAGAATATGTCATGGTGTAGCCACTTTGTGCAGAGTACATCATGAGAAATGCTGGGCTGGAAGAAGCACAGGCTGGAATCAAGATTGCTGGGAGAAATATCAATAACCTCAGATATGCAGATGACACCACTCTTATGGCAGAAAATGAAGAGGAACTAAAAAAGCCTCTTGATGAAGCTGCAAGAGGAGATTGAAAAAGTTGGCTTAAAACTCAACATTCAGAAAACGAAGATCATGGCATCTGGTCCCATCACTTCATGGGAAATAGATGGGAAAACAGTGGAAACAGTGTCAGACTTTATTTTTTGGGGCTCCAAAATCACTGCAGATGGTGATTGCAGCCATGAAATTAAAAGACGCTTACTCTTTGAAAGAAAAGTTATGACCAACCTAGATAGCACATTGAAAAGCAGAGACATTACTTTGCTGACAAAGGTCCATCTAGTTAAGGCTATGGTTTTTCCTGTGGTCATGTATGGTTGTGAGAGTTGGACTGTGAAGAAGGCTGAGTGCCGAAGAATTGATGCTTTTGAACTGTGGTGTTGGAGAAGACTCTTGAGAGTCCCTTGGACTGCAAGGAGATCCAACCAGTCCATTGTGAAGGAGATCAGCCCTGGGATTTCTTTGGAAGGAATGATGCTGAAGCTGAAACTCCAGTACTTTGGCCACCTCATGTGAAGAGTTGACTCACTGGAAAAGATTCTGATGCTGGGAGGGATTGGGGGCAGGAAGAGAAGAGGACGACAGAGGATGAGATGGCTGGATGGCATCACTGACTCGATGGACCTGAGTCTCAGTGAACTCCGGGAGTTGGTGATGGACAGGGAGGCCTGGCGTGCTGCGATTCATGGGGTCGCAAAGAGTTGGACACGACTGAGTGACTGAACCGAACTGAACTGAGCCACTTTGTGGAACAGTTCATCAGTTCCTCAAAGGGTTAAATATGCACTTATAGTAGGATCAGTAATCGCAGTCATAGGCACTTACCTGGGAGAAATGAAAACTTACAACCATATAAAGACATATATATGCGTATGTGTGTGCTAAGTAACTTTATTCATGTCTGACTCTGTGAGACCCCATGGACTGTAGCCCACCAGGCTCCTCTGTCCATGGCATTCTCCAGGCAAGAATAACTAGAACGGGTTACTGTGCCTTCCTCCAGGGGATCTACCTAACCCAAGGATCGAACCTGCAGGTCTTATGTCTCCTGCATTGTCAGGTGGGTTCTTTATCAATAGTACCACGTGGGAAGCCCATAAAGACATGTATATGAACTGAATTTGTTTATAGCAGTATAGTCATAAAACCCTAAAAGTAGAAGGCAGACAGATGTCTATCATTTGGTGACTGGATCGACAAATTCCTGTATATCCATACAACAGAACATGCATACCAGCTCAGTCGCTTCAGTTGTGTCTGACTCTTTGCGGCCCTATGGACTGTAGCCCACCTGGTTCCTCTGTGCATGGAATTCTGCAGACAAGAGTACTGGAGTGGATTGCCAATACCCTCCACCAGGAGATCTTCCTGACCCAGGTTTCGAACTTGCTTCTCTTATGTCTCCTGCATTGGCAAGCAGATTCTTTACCACCAGTGCCATCTGGGAAGCCCCAGAACACTACTCATCAATGAAATGATTTAAACTACTGATATTCACAGTATGAATGTAATCTCAACAATGTTATGCTAACTGAAAAAAAAAAACAAGAAACAAAAGAATATCTATGGTAACATTTATTTTAAATATTCTATAAAAGGCACTAAAGCTAGAAAGTGAATATTAGAAGCCAGTAGGTAGGAGGGAGGTATGGACTACAGATACGCACGTTAGAACATTTTAGGATGATGAAACTCTTCTGTACCAAGTTTGTGGTGGTCCTTACATATCTGTGTAGGTTGATCAAGTCTTATCACTTCTCTCTCATGTTAAGTTTTGAAGGACTAAATCCCATTTTAGAGAAGGCATTGGAGAAAGAAAAGATAGAAATAGAAGACACATCCTAATGTTTACCTAAATGAGAACATGAATTTTTGCTAAATTTAACTCCTCTTTTCTCAGTTCTCCTGATGATGGTTCTCCCTCTTCACTAGCACCTATCTGACTGTTTCCCCTTAATGAGCTCTGAGCTGGAAGAGCCGGTCCTAGTCACCTTCATACCCTCTTGCTAATTCAGCACCTTGGCTTCCTGGTGGCTCAGACGGTAAAGAATCTGCCTGCAAAGCAAGAGACCCAGGTTTAATCCCTGGGTCAGAAAGATCCTCTGGAGAAGGGAATGGCTACCCACGCCAGTATTCTTGCTTGGAGAATTCAATAGATAGGGGAGCCTGGCAGGCAGCAGTCCATGGGGTCGCAGAGTCAGGCGGAATGACTAACACATGCAATTTTTTTTTCACTTTGCTCAGAATAGGATGTAATCAATGCATAATAAATTAAATTGGCCATGTTTTACATCTGCTCCTCATTCACCCCCAAACCAAAGCTTTACTCTTTCATTGAAGAAACCTAAGTGTCCACTGACAGAGAATAGATAAAGAAGATATGGCACATATACTACTCAGCCATAAAAAGGAATGAAATTGTGCCATTTACAGAATCATGGATGGACTTAGAGCCTGTCATACAGAGTGAAGTAAGTCAGAGAGAGAAAAATAAGTATTGTCTATTAACGCATATTTGTGGAACCTAGAAAAATGGTACGGATCATCCTATTTGCAAAGAAGCTGTTATATGACTTCCCAGTCTGAAAGAATCACTTCATTTAAGTTTTTAAAATGTAAGCCTTCTTTTTAACATTCCTTTAACAGGACTTTTGGCCAAATCATCTTCTAGGAAAGATCAACTCCATTTGATGGACCAACTCATTTCAGGTTGAAGTGAAGTTTGGGGGAAGAGGAGAATTACCTGGAAACCACAGACTATGCCTTGTAATTCTGATCAGAGGATGTAAGAGAGAAATGTATACTATGTATGCATTATTATTATGAGCTATATATTATTTTATTATACACACATATATGTATATATTATTACATAATATTATGATATAGTAGTATTTGTATTATATATATAGGGGGCTTCCCTTGTAGTGTCAGTTGGTAAAGAATCTGCCTACAATGCAGGAGACACAGTTTCAATCCCTGGGTCAGGAAGATCCCCTGGAGAAGGAAATAGCAACCCTCTCCAGTTGCCTGGAGAATCCCATGGACAGAGGAGTGTGGCAGGCTGCAGTCCATGGGGTCGCAAGAATCGGACACAGCTAAGCGACTAAACCACCACCATTATGAATACAGTAAGTATAAAATATATAAAAATAATCAATAAATTATATATAATACATATTATATATCACATATATAATATCAACTCATATAATATGTATGTTATATATGTTATACAGAAAGCAGTTCAAATTCTAATTAATATATTTTATTTTTGATATATGTGTAAAAAAATTTTTTTTGTTTTTTGCAGAGAAGATGCCTCTATACAGACACACTGTATCTTCTTTTTAGAATGATAGTGATGTATCTTCATTCAGAAAATAGAGATTTTTGCAATATAAACTGATTCACTTAATAGGGATTAGTGAGATAATTGAAAATATGTATTGGTCTCTGACTCCTATTCCTGGCACAGAGCTTCTGAAGCCCTTTAAACTCCTAAGTGATGAAAGCAGCAGGAGCATTTTTGTTCTAGTGAGAGGACTCCGAGAGGGCTCTTGGACAACCCTATGCATTAGCATGTTCATCTGTATCCTTTATCACATCCTTGAACAAACTGGTAAACATAAGCAAGCGGTTCCTGAGTTCCGTAGGCTGTTCTGTCAATCAAACCCAGGAGGGAGGGAGGCATGGGAGCCTCCAATTTGTAGCCAAGTGGAACTGAAGTTCTGGGTGACCAGGGGACCTACCACTTCTGATTGGCATATGAAGCGGGGGCAGGGTGATCTTGTGGGACTGAGCCCTTAACATGTGGGGTCTGGAGTTACGTCCGAGTAACTAGTTTCAGAATGGAGTTTGGTTGTAGGACACTTGCTGGTGTCACAGAGTACTGATTGGTGGGGAAAACCCATACACATTTGGTGTCACGACTGTCAGCATCATGCGGTATTTGTATGAGCATGAAGGAGAAACACAGGAAGGAGGAGACTCAGGTGTTTTCTTTTCTTTTTTCCAACACACGATTCTTTTAAGTATAGCACAAAGACTGGGTCCATTTTATCCTGATATCCTGAGAGCCTGGCATGATACACAGCCACTGAAAAAATATTTGCCAAGTAAATTTTAAAAATTGAATGAGTGAATCTATCAGTTGGCTCATATGACCCATTCATGACAACCGAAAATCCAACTCTGTGTGCACACCCCTGGTCACTAAGATGTGATCAGCTTTACCTGTCCTGTTTTTTGCTTTTTCACACAAATGCCTATTCATATGCATGTATGATTCTTGGCAGTGTGTATGGGATAGAGATTCTGGAGGTGAAAAGGCATAGTTAGAAAGAAGGTACCAGAAGAAAGAGGAGCAGGAGATGCAATATGTATTTACATGAGAATATATAAGCTTAGTTTTGTTGCGCTCAAAAAATATTCTGTGTATCTGTTTGCTGTACATTCAATTTCTTCTCTTCAACATCAATGAAATAGGCCAAAAATCACGCTATTACTAACTTTGCTAGCTAACTGGGGCTTCCCTGGTGGCTCAGTTAGTAAAGAATCTGCCTGCAATGCAAGAGACCCAGATTCAATCCCTGTGTCAGGAAGGTCTCCTGGAGGAGAAAATGGCAGCCCACTCCAGTACTTTTGCCTAGGAAATCCCAGACACAGGACCCTTCGAGCTTCAGTCCATGGTGGTCCCAAACAGCCAGACATGAGCGACTAACACTATTATGACCACGGCTCTGCTCCAAGGATCTAGTCGTCACAACAGTAGAACATGCTGGGCTTCTCATGCCTTCTCTACCTTCTTTTTCCCAAATTCAATGTTCTTCTCTATGAATGGAATCTAAACAATTTATCTTCAGGGCAGAGACCATCATGAAAATGGAAAGCAATTTTCAGTTCTACGCACACTTTTCTTTTCACTGCTGCTGCTGCTGCTGTTAAGTCGTGTCAGTCATGTCCAACTCTGTGTGACCCCTTAGACGGCAGCCCACCAGGCTCCCCCGTCCCTGGGATTCTCCAGGCAAGAACACTGGAGTGGGTTGCCATTTCCTTCTCCAATGGGTGAAAGTGAAAAGTGAAAGCGAAGTCGCTCAGTCGTGTCCGACTCTTCACAACCCCATGGACTGCAGCCTACCAGGCTCCTCCGTCCATGGGATTTTCCAGGCAAGAGTACTGGAGTGGGGTGCCATCGCCTTCTTTTTTCACTACAAGCCTCTTAATACCTCCTATAGCCATAGATTACTTTTCAGTGCTCTCTAATGGTTCAATACATCAGTATCCATTTCTGTGTTTTTAATCTGAATGAATGGTGACCTACCATAATGCACAATTCCAGGGGCTACCATTCAAATCCTAGTTCATGTGGATGGCATGGGAATAAATCCTAGTTCAAGCGGCATGAATGTGGATGGTTCTACGATGTTCAACCTGGGCAGTGTTCAGTTAGGCAGCCCTTGGCAACAGATTTGAATTCCCAAAGGAATTTTCTTTTTAAATCTGCATGAATTTGTTGCTCCATTTCCTCATCTGGTAATGTAATAGCAACCATACATGAACTTTAATGAGTGAATATTCTATGCCAAGTACTTGACTTGCATTATCTCATTTAACACTTATAACCCTATGTATGTGTGTTAGTCGCTCAGCCATGTCAAACTCTTTGTGCTTCCATGGACTGTAGCCCACTAGGCTCCTCTGTCCATGAAATTCTCCAGGCAAGAATTCTGACTGGAGTGGGTAGCCATTCCCTTCTCCAGGAGATCTTCCCAACCCAGGGACCAAACTTGGGTCTCCCATATTGCAGACAGATTCTTAAACATCTGAGCCACCAGGGGAGCCCCTATAACTCTATATGTAGATACAATTATTGTAAAAACAACTGATTTTACAGTTGAGGTAACCAGTACATCCGGAAGTAAGTAACCAACTGGGAATAGTTATCAAAGCTTAAAGTGAAACTCAAGCATTTGGATTTCAAGCCCCAATATGCTTGTTTTGAATAATCAGCCAGGAAAGTTAATACACTTCCTATAATTCTTGATGCTGACATTCATTCTTCTTTGTGCATTGGAGGCTTCATTGGAGGATTTGGTGGGAGCGACTTCCCTGGTGGCTCAGACGGTAAAGCATCTGCCTACAGTGCGGGAGACCTGGGTTCAATCCCTGGGTCAGGAAGATCTCCTGGAGAAGGAAATGGCAACCCACTCCAGTACTCTTGCCTGGAAAATCCTATAGACAAAGGAGCCTGGTAGGCTACAGTCCATGGGGTCACAAAGAGTCAGACATGACTGAGTGACTTCACTTTCAAGGAAGTAGCAGAGGATGAGATGGTTAGATAGCATCACTGACTCAATGGACATGAATCTGATCAAACTCTGGGAGAGAGTAGAGGACAGGGGAGCCTGGTGTGCTGAAGTCCATGGGATCACAAAGAGTCAGACACGATTTAGTGACTGAACAACAACAACAAAAATGTCACAAGAAATCTCATCCCAAAGCAAGTAATGATGATGGAGCTTCTGGGATGTTAGAGGCTCTTTTGCTAGAAGAAGCCACGAAAAAAGGGTTAGGTTAGGGAGCCAAACCGAATAAAACATAAGGAAGAAGTTTGGTATCCATGAACCAAGGCTTCAACAATGATGTGATATCTTCGGGTCAAACAAGGATTTTGCTCAACAATGAAAAGATTCACCTCCAGACGCCTGGAAAGATTTCACTGGCTGCCTCCTCCTTGACTCCCTGTCTTTGCCATACCCTTCCTCTCTTGTTTATTTTACAAATATTTCAACTCTATGACTACAACTAAGAAAAGTCTATCTTCTTTCTTAGGCGTTCATCTGAAGTTGGATGTTCTTTTTTCCCTTTCATGCTTATTTGGTTTATTAGTCAATTGCCATTACTTTTATATGAAGTAAAACCACAGCTTCTAGGGAATTTTTTGTTTTGTTCCTCTGCAACTCTAAAGTTCAAGGCTGTGGATGCTGTCAAAATACTTGACCTAGAAAAATAGTCAAGGCTGTGCAGTCTCCTGCTGGTTGGATTGGGGTGATAAATTGCACCAAACATTCCTGTTCTGCTTCTAGAACTTGGTGTTTCAGGCAGAAACTGGCTTCCTTCCCTTGCCACTGGCATTTGAAATTAAAAAGAGGATGATACAGCTCAAGGGATATTAGTACTCTTTAAATATATCTTCTAAACTACTTATATAATCAAAGGCATGGAAGTAGTTTTCTATGCCAAACAAATTAAAGTTAAGCAGAGCCGTACAAGAACTGGAATTATAACTTGGAAATGCAGCTACACAGCTTCAATATTTTTTTCCACCCAATCATGCACTCTGCATGGATTTTTTAAATTGGTATCTGGAGATTTTCTCCAGTGTTAAATCGAATTCCAGAACAATGCTTAAATCAGTATCCCACCATTTCAAGTGTCTGCCATTTGCAAAGAGTTAATGGGTTTTTACTGCAGGATTAGGTCTCAAATTAGCCACCCAAGGGCCAAATCCTTCTCATTGTTCAAACCCAGTCCACGAGCATACTATGATTTTCCACAGAGCTGTTTGTTTTTAATGGATTAATACATAAATACAGAAATTTCATATAAATTCTGGATACCCAGAATTTTATTTTTTTTTAAAATGAAGAACCTAGTTATACTTGATTAACATTCTTTCATTCTACATTTATTTATTCAGCAAATATTTCTTGAGTGATGCTGTTTCCTGGATAATCCATTTAGGTGATGGGCATAAATCAGTGGAGGAAACAACTACAAACAAAAAGTCACTGTCCTCATGGAGCTTCCATTCCAGTGGAAGTGTATCTAGAGAAAAACAGCGATTCCCTGTGTAGACAGGTCAGTTTTTCTCCATTTCACCATAGTCTTTATTGCCCTGTAGTTTTGGAGTTTCTGTTCCTAATTTAGGCTTCCACTCTACACTCCTGTCTTCTAGCTTCTGAGTTTTTAAACTCCCATCTAGAGAGACCTATGCCATATGAGTTTCTGATTTGAAGACCCAGGAGCAGAGGGGAAGGAACACGGCATGGAAGGCAGGTACATATCTGGAGCTGCACAGCGAAGGTTTAAACTCTGGCTGTGGTTTTCATAAGCCTTGCAGTCTTGGCCGCATCGTTCAATTTCTCAGTTTCCCCACCTGTTACACTGAGATGGTAAGGGTCCCTAAGTCACGACAATTAAAAGAGTTAATGCTTGAACATGCTTAGAAAAGAGGCTGGCACATGGAGAAGGCTTGTTAAATAAAATTTTTAAAAGCGAAGTGAAGTCTCTTTTTCCAGGTAACCTCAAGAGAAGCAGGAACAAGACACTAAGTCAAACTTCCCACGTAGGAGTAGTAACTGAACAAGTAACCTCCCTGAGATACATGCTCTGGTCCAAATAGCTCCTCATTATGGAACACCCAGAATGCTTTCAAATGTCTTTATTCCTATTTTTTAACACCAAAATCATTTTGTACTGGGGTCTAGCCAATGAACAATGTTGTGGTAGTTTTGAGTGAACAGCAAAGGGACTCAGCCATACACATACATGTATCCATTCTCCTCCAAACCCCTCTCCCATCCAGGCTGGCACGTAACACTGAGCAGAGTTTCCTGTGCTATACAAAAGGTCTTTGTTGGTTATCCATTTTAAATGCAGCAATGTGACCATGACCTAGCCAATGTCCCCCACATCTCTTCCCCCCAGCAGCCACAGGTTCGTTTTTCTAAGTCTATGAATCTCTTTCTGTTTCGTAAGTTCATCCATATCATTTCTTTTAGATTCCACATATAAGGGATGTTACTTGATATTTCTCCTTCTCTGTCTGGCTTCCTTCACTCAGTATGACCCTTTCTAGGTCTGTCTCAAAGTCTTTTAAATCCACCATGCATGATCTTCTCTCCAAAAGATTCATGATATTTTGAGAACTATTCTGGATGATTAGCTAAAGAATTTTGTCATTATTAATGAAATTATTAGCTGCTTTCATGACCTAATTTTCACATAGGACCTCAACACAGCATTAACTTAGAAACACACTCTGATGCACTCCAGCTGGCATAGAACACGCTAAATGAGGCCATTTGCTTTAATAAAACAAAACAACATAAATAAAAAGCCTTTCTTATCCCTTCCTCACCATTTGTTAAATAGTCCAAATCCTCCTCATGTCAGATTCAACTCAGCTAAAAAGCATTTACTATGTCAGACACACTGCTAGGTGTCTTAAACACATCATTGCAGCTAAACATCACCGGATCTTAAACAAATTTGTTACGATCTCCATTTTCAGATGAGAACACAGAAGCTCAAGGTAGGGAAGCTGACGCAGCCTCTGGTCATGATGTCAAGCTCTGCATTCAGTCCCTTAACTCTGGATGCTGTGCCCATGAGAGTTGTTTTGGATGAAAGTGAAAGTGAAGGTTACTCAGTCGTGTCTGACTATTTGCTACCCCATGGACTATACAGGCCATAATACTGGAGCGGGTAGCCTTTCCCTTCTCTAGGGCATCTTCCCAACCCAGGTATCGAGCCCAGGTCCCCCACATTGCAGGTGGATTTTTTACCAGCTGAGCCACAAGAGAAGCCCAAGAATACCAAAGTGGGCAGCCTATCCCTTCTCCAGCAGATCTTCCCGACCCAGGAGTTGAACCGGTGTCTCCTGCAATTGCAGGTGGATTCTTTACCAACTGAGCTATGAGGGAAACCCTGTTTTGGATGGTGGTCCTCAGAATGTGTGCCTGAACCAGCTTCTTCAGCCTCACCTGAGTTCTTGCAAGAAGTGCAGGTTCTTGGGCTCCACCCTGATCTACTGACTCATCCACCCCGGGGCCAGGACCCAGCTCTGAGTTTCAATAAGCCCTCAGGTGGTCCAGAGGCTCACTCAGACTTAAGACTTCAGTTCATCTCAGCTAACCACCCTAACCTTAGTCTTTCTCCCTCTAACAACGTGCTTAGCCTTGCCAAGCTCTTCCTTCATGAACATCATTTTAATCACATCCCTCTCTGCTCAGAAACCTAGAGTCAGTCTCCATCCCCTGCTCTGTGAAGGCCAAACTGCTGACAGTGCAGGCTTCTCCCTGTTTCAACTGCTGTTTAGTATCTTTCTGCCCTCAGGATACTCAAATCAGTGAGTTGTGGGGAGGGGGATAGGGGAGGGATGAATTGGAGTCTGGGATTAGCAAGTGCAAAGTATTATATATAGAATGAAAAATGAAGTTAAAGTGTCAGTTGCTCAGTCGTGTCCGACTGTTTGTGATCCCATTCTCTACCCCTAGGATTCTCCTAGCCAGAGTACTGGAGTGGGTTGCCGTTTCCTTCTCTAGGGGATCTTTCCAACCCAGGGATCGAACGTGGGTCTCCCACATTGCAGGCAGATTCTTTACTGTCTGAGCCACAGGGAAGCCACAGGGGAATGGATAAAAATCGAGTTCTATTGTACAGCATAGGGAACTATATTCAATATTTTATAATAAACCATAATGAAAAATTTTAAATTAATTTTTTAAAGTCAGCATGCGTGTTTGCTGTGAAATTTGCTCATTCACCGTCTCTATGCCTTTGACTATGCTGCTCTTCTTTATTCTCTGTTTTGTCCCCCACACAAGTTCAGATCCCAACTCTTTCATTCTGGTCTCACTGAGCACCCAAGTCCAGAACTCCTGTTAAAGAAGCACTTGGGCCCAGCCTGCTTCCCCCACCTCAGCTCCTGTCCCTTCCCCTTCAATCTTGTGCTCCAGCCTCACTGACCTTCCTTCCATCACTAGAACACATCTAACGTTGTCCTGCTGTGGGCTCTATGACATTGCTTTTCCCCATGTTTGGAATATTCTTCCCTACTCCAATCCTTACATAGCTGGTCCCATCACATCATTCAGACTCAACTTATATGTCACCTTCCAGGAGAGGCTGTCCCTGACCTGTTTACTGAGCCCTGTGTCACTCTCTTTGTGCCCTTTTTATTCTTTTTTTTTTTTTTGTAGCACTGATCACCGTTTGCACTTACTTCATGCATGTATTTTACCATGTTGCTTTATGTCTTCCCACAATTACAAGGAAACTTGCTGACAGCAGGTATAATTGCTTCATTCTTTGCTTCAATCCCAGTGCCTGGCACATAGTAGGTGCTAAATAACTATGTGTGAATGATTACATGGATCATTTAAAATCTGCACCACATCGTGAGACCATTACTTCGAGGCTGTCTTACAGGGTGAGCTGTTTCTATTTTCAGTGTCCATCCTGCCTCCTCCCCTGGGATCATGAGTTTGAGTAGCCACGCCAGCCTTCTCTGGTTTTCTAGCCCTAGAGGACCCAGCAGAAGGCCGAAACGACAGACCAGCAGGTTTTCATGTCTACTGTCTTCAGACTATCACACTGTACATCATTGTATATAATTGCTATTTCTCTGATATTGTATGACAAATGATATTCAAAGTGCTATAAGAGAGCTTTATATTAAAAGAAGCTCAAAGATGATGAACCCCTATAGAAAATAAGAATGCATTTTATAAAGTGACTAATTTCCCTAAACTTTAAATTCTCAAGGAAAATCCTGCTTCATAACACAGAATACATAAAATTTTATTTGTAAATTGAATAATACTGATATAAATTAATTTTAATGCCTGCTTATTTGCTGCCTGGTATTAAACTAGGCAAATTACATGCATTATTATGGCCCTATTCAATCTTTATAAAACCTTTGTGGTTAGCTTTGGTATTGCCTCTTTTAGTACGACATTTACTTGCTCAAAATCTCACAGCCAATAGTGCTGAAGTTGAGTTTGGAATCCCAGCTTTGTCTAATATTCCATCACCCTGCTGTCTATCTTGCATTATATTTAATGAGATCAAATAGAAATATTTTTATTAAATCAAAAGAACCAACAAAAGAACATTCAAGGAAAATCTCTCTCTGGTTTGGAAGAATTAAATATACATTAAACTAGTTCTAAAAGCAGTGACCAATTCACCATATGACAGACTTTATTTTCTTGGGCTCCAAAATCATGCCAGATGGCAACTGCAGCCATGATATTAAAAGACGCTTACTCCTTGGAAGAAAAGCTATGACAAACCTAGACAGCATATTAAAAAGAGACATTACTTTGCCAACAAAGGTCTGTATAGTCAAAGCTATGGTTTTTCCAGTAGTCATGTATGGATGTGAAAGATGGGCCATTAAAAAAGGTGGAGCACCAAAGAATTGATGCTTTTGAACTGTGGTGTTGGAGAAGACTCTTGAGAGGCCCTTGGACTCCAAAGAGATCCAACCAATCCATCCTAAAGGAGATCAGTCCTGGGTGTTCATTGGAAGGACTGATACTGAAGTTGAAGCTCCAATACTTTGGCTATCCGATGCGAAGAGCTGACCCATTGGAAAGACCCTGATGCTGGGAAAGATTGAAGGCAGGAGGAGAAGGGGATGACAGAGGATGAGATGGTTGGATGACATCACTGACTCAATGGACATGAATTTGATCAAGTTCCAGGAGATGGTGAAGGACAGAGAAGCCTCGCATGTTGCAGTCCACAGGGTCACAAAGAGTCACACATGACTGAGTGACTGAACAACAGCAAATCAATAATTTAACAAATAAGTGATTTGGAATTCATTCACATTTTCCACACCAGGAAGGCAATTCTGATTGAAGCAAACAGATTGCAAAATATTGGTTCCACTATCAAATTCTTAGCAAACCACATTCTTAGTAAAATCTCCATTTGATTTTTGCTGTCAAAATGATTTTATGTATGTGATTCAGTCATTTCCTGGGGCTTCACCTTAAGAAACATGAGGATGTACACTTGATAGACGAGGACCTCGAGAGAGGCAGTGAGGTCCAGGCTTGTCTCGGGATGTGCCTATGATCATGGCAGGGCTGGGCCATGCAGGTCAGAGACAGGCTGGGACCTGGGACCCTAGCTGCAGTGCTTGCAGCTGGACAACCGTCTCCTAGACAACAAAATACAAAGAAACTACAAGGCACTAAAAACAACTATATGCATGCACAGTTGGGGTGAATTATGAACAGCAAGACACAAAAAGACCCAAAAACTCCCACTGCCACTTCTGAAGGGCCTGAGGCAGAAACAAGGTGTTGGGAGCAAAAGCGGGTTACCCTGCATGTCGCCTGCACTCAACACCAACAAAGCAGTGGGCAACCACCTAAGCCACCCTCTGGCCTGACCCCTATATGCTCCCCTACCTTCACCCCACATAAGGAATCAGCTTGCCCCACGTCGTGGAGTAAGCAAGTAAGGGAACCTGTTACTTGGTCTCACTCCCCACTGCTGCAGCAGGGGCCCCAATAAAGCCTTGCCTGAATTTCTTGTCTGGCCTCATATCACTTTCTATTTATCAGGGAAGGCCAAGAACCCTGGTCAGTGTCAAGTTCTGCTGCCTCTTTATCAAATGTTCTTCGTATATCAAGACAAAGAACTGGTCCTGCTGACAGGTACTTAGTGGAACTTCTGAGACATTGACACTTCCATGAGGCCATTTGGACCAGTATGGGCTACAACTCCCCACCAGATTAGGCAAGCCTGCTTCCTGCCCCTCTCTCACTCTCTCTCTCTCTCTCTCTCTCTCTCTCTCTCCCCTCTCAGATCTTTGTGATATGAGAAAAGCTTTATCAAAAGTCCAGCCTCTTGCTCAACTCATCCAAAAAGAATTGGGATGAGAACACAAAGAGAAAAACAGACAGACAAACAAAAAACACTGAGGGTAAGTAGCAAAGAGAACAAAAAAGCAGTTTATTGAGACAAAAGTGAAATTTACACATTCAGAAAAGCCTGTGGGCATCCTTGGGCCCCCAAGTTTTTTGATCCCTTTTTAATCTTATTTTTAGCCCTTCGAATGCGTGGGGTCTTTTTGATTAGAGGTTGAGCATTCTGTAAGTGGGGCTGAGGTGCGGCCTGGATGGCACCAAGCTCTATCGGTTCTCGGTCCTGCACGTTTGTGCCCTGAAGCCACAGTCCTTGTGCTCTGAGAGCAGTCTTCCCTTTAATAGTGTGTTGTGCTTAGTCTCTCAGTCATGTCCAGTTCTTTGCGACCCTATGGACTGTAGCTCACCAGGCTCCTCTGTCCATGGGATTCTCCAGGCAAGAATACTAGAGTGGGTTGCCATTCCCTCCTCCAGGAGATCTTCCCAACCCAGGGATCGAACCCAGGTCTCCCGCATTGCAGGCGGATTCTTTACCATCGAAGCCACCAGGGAAGCCCTTCCCTTAAATTGGTCCTTACTATTCGAGCAGCCACACGTGGAAGGTCATGCAGGGTCGTCAGCAACCTGTGCGATTTTACTGCTCTTGCTCCACAATTTTCACGGTCAGTGCCTTATTCGGAGGCTACAGGGTTTCTGTGTTAGATGCCATTCCTCCACGCTTCATGGCCTCATTAAGTGCAAAACAGGGAGGTGGCTTTACCTTCGGCCTAATGCCTATACATGAGGAAGCTGTCCTTGAACCCAGACCTGTATTTCCTGCCTTGATGGTTGTCTTGGCTACATCTCAGACACTTCCACTGCTTATCTGGTGGCAAGAACATCCATATATCTTACACTGACTGGCTTCACCCAACTCCTCTTTGTCTCATGGACTGAATCCTAAACCCACATCTTGGACCCGGGACTACCAGCCTTCCTTTTCTGCCTGCCTTCACTGCACTGCATCTCCACATCCGAAATGCCTGCCCCAGCCTCGGCGCACCATGGAATTCTGGAGTCACACACTGTCATGTCAGTCCTTCCTACAGTTACAGCAGATTCACTTTTTTTTTTTTTTTGTAACTTGGCTGTTACTTGCCTGAACAAAAGGAGTCCTTTAATCTGTGTGGTTATGGCTACTAAATTATTGGTGATGAATTTCAAACTCCAATCACAAGAAACTCATAAAAAAAGAAACACCATATATTAAACTTTCAAACTTTAAACCTGCAAAAACATATCTTTAACTTGTCAACCTTCTGATACAAGGCCAAAGCATCCTCTTCACACATGGGCCTGCTTGTCAGAGTTCTGTGGCGTCATTTTGCATAAATTACACCCATGAAGAAGCATCCATGATTTTTTAGTTGCTACAAAGTGGAGCAAGAGCTTAAAGACTTGCAGAGCAATCTTAGAAGAGAATCCATCTAAATTTTAATGATCTTTCCCAATCTTATACATTTGTCTAACTCACACCTAATTTAACAGCAATTACTTTTTAGCAAATCGCCTTCATCAAATCTCTCCAAAGCACTCAACTTCGTTTTCATAGACACAACATCTTGCTTTCTTCTAACACTAATATTTCACCAGTTTACATAATGTTTAATGAAACTAAGCAATTACAGTAACAGATGCAACTGGTTTAAATAGAAATGGGGACAAATACACCTGGTTCTTGGAAAGCATCCAGCGCAATGGAAAGAAGCAGAAGTCTGCGGGTATCTTAGTGAGCAGCATATTCCCCAGTGAGGACAACTCCATCCATTACAGAAATATGAGGGCATGGAGAGTACCAGTTATTATGTTAGGTCATAAAAGTGGAGGCTGGGTCCTAGAGGCAGGTGGCTATGCAGACTCATCTCTTTCTGTCACAGAATCAGAAAATAGGAAGCCTTCCGAAAGTTTATGGAATTCACCTTTCCAACAACAATCTTCTTAGCAAAATCCACGATTTGTTTTCAACCATTCAAGTATATTCTCATGGCAGTGTGCTCGTGAGCTAACAAAACAGCCTCTTTCTTTGTTGGACAATGGGGGGATAGTTAAAACACTTTCTAGAATAGTGAGGATTTTCCCCCTTTTTCATGGCTCTAAATTCCACCTTCTTGTTTTCATCAAGGACTCCTTCAATGAAGTGGTTGCCAGACCCCACCTCCTCCTGTTTTTTTTCCTCTGGACACACTCTAGTTTGGGGTTGTTAATTTTCCCCTTCAAGGACTTTGCCTGGAAATGAAACCATTTGGCTCAGAGTTGATCAACAAGAGCAGAAGTCAGAAGAATGTCAGGACACTCTGCTTGTGTTCATGGGTTTCTTATTGTATTCACTTACCTTTCCATAATAATTGCGTTGGACTTTTGGCTCATTGTTGACTTATGGCCAGTCCAAACATCCAATTCTTCTTTTCCTGAATTGTAGCCGAGTTTCTTGTTTTCTGCTTTGCTTTTCCCGTGTCTTTTGTGCCACTGATTTTCAATCAAAAACTTGTGTTGGTGTCCATTCATCTGAGGCTAATTAGTTTGGTGTATCTTGTCACTATGACAGTAATGACACTTGATGTTTACTGAGTGGTTACCATGTACCAGGAACACTGCTAAGCATTGTCCATGGATTATTTAATCCTTATTACCATTTTGTGAGATAAGTATTATTTCACATACCCATTTCTCAGCTGAGATAACTGAAGCAAAGCATATTTAAGTCTCTTCCTAAACGTCATCCATGTAGCAACTGGTAGATGAGAGATACAAACTCAGGCAAGATGGTGCCAAGTACAGAGCTCTTAGCCACTACAATATATCATCTCTGGATTCATATTTGATTCATCTCGCCATTTAAATAGAACTTCATAGTTTATAGAATCAAAACTTAACAAAAAGTCGTCATGGACCTTCCTTTAATTTATTCAGTCGAGAAACTGAAAACTGTTTCCAAACATACCTTTGTGGTCATTCTATGCTGCTCACTTGCTAATGCTTTTCTGGGGGAGGGTGATGTATGTGAGCGCCATTGTAAGGCTCTTCCGTGTTCGATTGTGTGTTCAGGTGGCAAGGGGGCCTCGTAGATTGCAAAGGCAATGCACTCTGGGTCCGAGAGACTTGGGTTCTGGTCCAGCCCCTTCCAAGCTGTGTGCGCTCAGCTCCTTATTTTGTTGAACTCAGCCCCTTTCATTTGCAGAATACAGGCAATGTAAACAACCTTATGGGGTTTCTGGGAGGTTCACATGCAAAGTAACACTTTGAGATGAGATGAAGCCTTCCAGATGAGGAGTGAAGATACCCTCACAAAGGCACAAGAAATATGGAGGAATGCAGGCAACTCTCTAGAAGAACGGAAGCATGAGCTGGGACAAGGTGACATCTCAGTTCTCTGCAGAGGAAAAAAAAGGACTTGTCCCCTGGCTCTCGCCCTGCAGGGGACAACAAGGCCACGGGACTGTCCCCGCCCGGGCAGCTGGACCCGCCAGGGTGGGCTAGCCCCTCTTCTCGAGTCAGCCTTGCTGATGAAGAAGAGAGAAAGGGACATGTGTGTGTGCCTCAGAGGAATAATTAATCATCTTGGCAATTACTCTGGTCTCAGATCAGTTTCCCACTGAGCTCCTGAACACAGCCTCTCTCACTTTCCTGGGACCAGCAGTTCTGCTTCCCTCCTTCAGGTGGCCACCAACCAGGGAAGTAAATTAAGGAGATCTTTCTCGATAGCCTGTTTGAGCAGATTGTATTCAAAGAAAATGACAGTATTAATAGGCAACTGATTTTTCACTAATGACAAAAGACTCCTACCAAGAACTTGGTTTGTGTCCAATAATGTCATCAGATTTTTTTTTTTTTTTTAATATCTAAGTATTTTTCTTCTAGAGATTCCAGGGGTTGGTGGGTGTCCCTTTGCCCTTCGTATAGCAATTGGATGCAAGTGTGAAAAAACAACTAATGTTGTCAGTTTCTGTAGATACTTCATTTAGATATCATGGAAGATTCCTGAAGCTTATGAGAATTAAGCAAAAGGAGTATTGGGAATTTGCTTGCCGCCTTATAATTCTACAGGCTTCCCTGGTGGCTCAAATGGTAAAGAATCCACCTCAATGCAGGATACGTGGGTTAGATCCTTGGGTTGGGAAGATCCCCTGGAGAAGGGAATGGCTACCCACTCCAGTATTCTTGCCTGGAGAATTTCATGGACAGGGGAGCCTGGCAGGTTACAGTCCATGGGGTCGTAAAGACTCAGGCACGACTGAGCTACTAACACTTTATAGTTTTACATCCAGGCATCTTTACTGTGGTCACATACTCTACACCCAGGAAGAGGGAGAGGTGAACATTAGTCTTCCCAGAGAGGACGACCCTGTTCCCATCCTGACTTCTCACTTTCCACATGGTCCCTGTGACTGTCACTCTAATCCCTTGGATAGGAAGACAGAGTCAGCTTGTTCTATCTACCCTCCCAGCCTTCTTTTCAGACATTGCTCAGTACTCACAGTTTCTAAAAATATTTGCTTGTTTCCGGCTGTGTCTTCCTTGCCGTGTGCAGGTTTTCTCTAGCTGTGATGAGTGGGGACGGTGCTCCAGTTGCACTTCTCAGGTTTCTCTTGGGGGTGGCCTCTGTTGTTGTGTGTGGGGGCCCAGGAGCTGTGGCACACTGGCTTAGATGCCCCTCTGCATGCGGAATCTTCAAGGACCAGAATTGAACCCATGTCCCTGCACTGGCAGGCAGATTCTTAACCACTGGACCATCAGGCTAGTCCAGGACTCACATTTTAACTCTCTTTGTGCCTATAGATGACTCAGAGCAGCACCAGACTCTATATGCTCAATTTGCTGCAGCTGGGGCATCCTGCTGACCTCCCTGAAGTACCTACTGCTGGTAACTGCTCACCTTAATTTATTGTTTGCTTTGTTTGTTTTGGCATATTTATTTGAAGTACTGTTTTCCTTAGAGTGATTAACAAACAGATATACCATACGAAAGATTCTTCATCAGCTTGTGCTTTTGTGTGTATTTAACTCCAGCTCTGAGATGGTTGGATGGCATCACTGACTCAATGGACATGGGTTTGGGTGGACTCCAGGAGTTGGTAATGGACAGGGAGGCCTGGTGTGCTGCGGTTCATGGGGTTGCAAAGAATCGGACACGACTGAGCAAATGAACTGAACTGAACTGAACTCTAGCTCTGTTTTTCATTTTTTTCTCACACATATATTGTAATAGGAGGGAAGAAAAGTAATCCATCTTTAGGTTAGTAATAGCAAGCTTCCCCCTTCTGGTTTGTCGTAGGGCCAATACAGAAGTTTGCTAAAGTGTATTTTAGAAGTACGAAAAGAACTTCAATATTCTGGCAGCTATTAGTAGGTTGCCCTTTGCTGAGATTCCTTGCACAGGTTTGAGTCAGGTAACAGCCTTGTGAGCAACCCTATTGCTGTTGTTCATTTACAGAGTAGTGGTGCTTACGGGTTTGCTGTTGTTCAGTTGCTAAATTGTGTCCGACTCTTTGTGCACCCATGGACTGCAGCATGCCAGGCCTCCCTGTCCTTTACTGTCTCCTGGAGTTTGTTCAAACTCATGTCCATTGAGTCAGTAATGCCATCCAACCATCTCATCCTTTGTCGCTCCCTTCTCCTCCTCAGGTGTTTAGCGTTCAATACTTTTCAAAGCACCTTCACAACTTTAATATCGTCTTGTTTTTGTGCCCAAAGTCAATATATGTCTCAATAAGGAGGGACTCCTAGGATGGATGGGTAGGAGAACATGATTGACATAAAATGAGAAGTTCTAAGTTCAAATCTTGGTACAGGTACAGTAAGTGAGAAAGTAGACCTACCTGGCTTAGGTTTCATGTGTAAAATGAGAGTATTCAAGTTCTCTCAAGTTGCATTCAGCTCCAACATTCTTTTCTCACTTGAGGTCATGTAACCAAAGGTAGGCAGAGTCCCCATCAGAGATCTGGTGTCTTCATCCCTAGCAGCCATCCTTACTATGTTTGACAGTATTGTCAAGATCAGGGTGGAGTATGCCAGCACCACTGATGATGTTTGAGGATTAAAAGTTTCAAAAATGTCAGATCAGAGGAGGGAGAGAAGAAGCAAGGGGAGGGCAGAAAATGGATTATAGGCCAGGGTTTTGAGACAAGGTTATAAAGGCTGCATATAGTTGATGAGGACACAGTGAAGGAAAAAGCATTTTGCCTGGGGGTGAGGGAGAGGAAAATCGAAAGAGCTGGAGAAGGAAAAGAATAATGGAACAGAATCATGCTAACTAGACAGAAGGGAAAGAGGAAGTTGAAATTAAACCGTGAAATAGTTGATCTGAGCATAACCAACAAATGTCTATGAATTTCTTCCTTTATTCTTTGATTTACTTTTAGGAGAAAAGTCACCCTTAATGGAGAAAGAAAAACTATAGACTTATGCACATAGAAAAAAAAATCAGAGAAACCCCTCTCTGTGCTTAACTTCCCACATAGTCTATGTTTATAGTAATAAGTATCAAGATTTCATATTCAGAAAATGGACCCTGGAGAACTATAAGAATCCAAACCATCAAATAAAGCACAAGGCAAGTTCAGCTCACTATGATTTGCTGAAGCAGGGAAGTGGATTTATCTCTTTTGAGGGAAAAATGTGGATAATAGTGACAATGAAAGCAAGATATTTTGAGGTTTTGTGTTTTTTTTTTTTTTTTTCATCATCAATAAACAACAACAAAAATCCCAACTTACCCAGAGGTCCCCATTCCCTAAGCATTCAGGTTAATGGACGTTTTCCACTATGTTTGAGCAAAAGGAATGCTACCAAGGAGACGCAGGGCATTGTAAAATCATATCCACCCACTTAATCACATGCGAATTTTATGAGGTAGATTTTACTACTGCTCTCTACCTCAGTGTGAAAAGCTCTCTCGTTCTAAGTGAATTTGATGGAACATTTTCCCGATCCCTGTAGAGAGATGTTATTCACTTAAAGGAATACAAAAATGAAGGTATGGTGGATGGTCAGACTGGGATACTGGCCAGGCCACATGGCACTGGGTCCAGGTTCAGGGGACTGAAACCCAAGCAGAAGATAAAGGCTATTGAGGGTGAGGACTTCCTTCTTGAGTCCACAAGGAAGACAGAGCGAGAACTTCAGGTGTGCAGTTCAGTCACCAAGTCCATCCGTGATCTTGGGGACAGAAATAAGAACAAGACTGACTGAGAGCTTCAGCACTGACATTAGACGCCTGGAATCAAACCCCATAACAGTGCATTCTCGAGGTACAGCTTGGTCCTTACCTCTAGATTTTTTATGGAGCTCGGTTTCCTCATCTGTAAAATGAGAAAAAGAATAGTACTTACTTCATAAGTTTTGAGGGAAATTCTCATCATAAATGCGATGATGCACGTTTAAACATCCAGCCCATGGTGGAGTGTGATAAATGTTAATAGTCACATTAATATTTATAAAATGTTACATTCACAAACGAGACAAGAGATCAAGGATTTCAATGAGACTTGACCTAGAAAGGGATAGAGAGATGGAAGTAAGAACAGGATAAAGCAATGAAAACTTGCGACATCCCATCAAACAGAGTGGGAATATACATGGCAGCCTAATTTATCATCCAGCTGACTTGCTGGGTGGATAAATAATAGTAATAATAATATTATTATTAACAACAGCTATCATTCTGTAGCCTTTACTATGTGCCAAGTACTGTTCTTAGCCCTTTACATATATTAATCCATTTTATCCTCACAGCAACTTTATGAAGTCAGTGGAAATAACAGGGCTGCCATTCCTTAGATTTCAATTAAGGTCTACTTATATAGTAGGAAAACTTCAGGGAGAATGTTCTTTAACTATTATCTTAATTTAGACACGTATCTTGAAACCAGAACCTTAAAGTAAATAATCACATCAGGATGGAGACTGAAAAGGTCAACTTAAAGTTCACATGAACCACTTGATATTAAAAAAAAAAAAAAATTAGAAAACTTTCCACAAGCACACCTCTCCCTGATCAATGTCCTCAGCTGGAGAAGCAATGAGGCTTCTGACAGTAGCTGAACTGGGACAAAAGATAGGAGCAGAGCCAAATCTGGAATTGACTTCAAGTTCTGTTCCTCAGATGCTGTGATGCTTGCCAGTCTGGGCATTTTATTTCATCTGATGTGGCTGCCAGAGTTGCCCAGATTTGATGCCAAGGCAAAGAGAAAGCTTTTAAAAGAGATTTGTTGAAATTCTATTACAAGGTCCTATAAACAATTCCTGTCTCCTTCCTGTCTCCTGTTATAAATTGGAATCTATATTTTACCTACTGTACAAATATCATTATTCTTTTGTACAATACTCTCAACATCTTCACTTGATTGCTTTTAAATACTTTCAGCTTATTATGATGTCTTATCTATTTTTTGGTTTTGCTTATTTGGTTTGGTGGCACCTTCCCCTTTTAAGAATCAGATAACCTTTTTAAGCTTTTAGTCACCTCCCTCTTAACTCAAATCTCAACAAGGACCCTCTTTTTTAATATATATTTTTTTATTGTGGACCATTTTAAAAGTCTTCATTGAATTTGTTACAATATTGCTTCTGTTGTTTATGTTCTGATTTTTTAGCTGTGAGGCAAGTGGGCTCTTAGCTGCCCAACCAGGGATCAAACCCATACCCCCTGCCCTGGCAGGCAAAGTCTTAATCATCGGACTGCCAAGGAAATCCTCCAAAGACCCTCTTTTAATAATCAAAGAGTGTGGATTGGTTCCAGGTTGTTTTTTAAGGTTTCAATAAAAATCAGGAAAACAATAATAATAAAAATCCCCTCCTCCTTGATAAAGGTGATATATTCAATTTAACGATTGCTTTAGTCTTCTATCAATTTCTAAAATTATCCCATTGTATAACATTACACTCTTTTAGGACAGTAAGAATAATAATTATACTTTGCAGTTATGAAAAGAAATATATGGCAGGGGGAAAAAAGAGATTCAGTTGTTCTTATACCCTTAGTGTTTCAGCTTTTGTACTTTAACCTCTTTTCCAAGTGTCGCCAATATATTACTTTCTCACTCATCATATGCTAACATATTGACCTCAAATTAAATGATAATTAGGATATATCTTTCAGGATGTTTACATATCTAGACGAAAAGTGAATCATCTCAAGGTATTGTCTAAATGATGACAAACACGGAAATGTTTGGAAACAACCCTGCTGTTTGGTGTCATAGAAACAAAACAACCAGTTGACAATTGAACTGTTCATTTTTCCGTGAAATATTTTGGCATCACAAGGACCCTCCTCAAATCACCTCTTCCTCCAGTGGGCCTTGAGCTGTGATTTCAGTGTCAATTATTGTTCAAGTCGACCTCGAGAAGTTTGCAAAGCCAGAGTTCTTTTTGGATGACTTCAGAAGTTCAGTAACAGTACAGCTTTTCTTGGTCTTATTCAGGAGTTTTGCCTGGTTTTAAGATAATGTAAAGCTCACCAGCTGTTGGGTATCTTTCTTTCTCTTTCTCTCTCTCACACACAAGTCATTTCTTTTCTTTGCTGCTTTTTCATTCATTCATTAGGGGAACCAGTCCATTGATTTCAAGGTTCAGGGGTCCATTGTAGTGAAGGTCCCTTAGAGAATTCTGAAATAGATGCTGGTTTGGATTGGATAAGCCCAACGTACGTTTTTTATGGATAATTTTTAATTGTTAAATTAATAATTAGTACCTGCACACAGGCTTGGAGAAGGAAATGGCAACCCACTCCAGTGTTCTTGCCTGGAGAATCCCAGGGACAGGGGAGCCTGGTGGGCTGACGTCTATGGGGTCACACAGAATCAGACACGACTGAAGTGACTTAGCAGCAGCAGCAGCACACAGGCTTTCTCTAGTTGCAGTGAGTGGGCACACTCATCTCTGGGGTGCTCAGGCTCTAGGGTCATGGCTCAGTGGTTGTGGCTTGCAGGCTTCATTGCTCCATGGCATGTGAAATCTTCCCGGACCAAGGATCAAACCTGTGTCCCCTGCATTGCCAGGCAGATTCTTAGCCACTGCACTACCAGGGAAGTCCCCAGGTTACTTAATAGTTATGTCTGGAAGGATCCCAAAGCTGACCACCAAGTGATTCTCCAGTGCTGCAGGAGGTGCCAAGGAAGTAAGGACCAGAGCACTCATCTGCCTTCACACTGCCCTGCCTTCATCCAGGCAGTCTCGTCCTCCAGGAGCACCCTTGACTCTTATCCATCTGGCCAGAGCTTCAGTTTCTCCCTGCAGACTTAGCCTCACTTTTTCTGTCAAACCTCCTCAAAGTCTCAGCACATGGTCAGCCTCTGCTTTCCCATCACTCTCTGGTCCCGACCTCTATGGCTATGGATTCACGACTGCTCCTGCCAGCCTGCAGGCACTCTGTGGCGCCAGGGAAGCTCTTACCATCTTTGGAGCCCTGAAATTTAGCCCAGGACATGACCACTAGGCAGTCTTGAAAGTGAAAGTGTTAGTCGCTCAGTCTGCCTGACTCTTTGCAACCCCATGGACTATACAGCCCACCAGGTTCTTCTGTCCATGGGATTTTCCAAGCAAGGATACTGGAGTGGTTTGCCATTTCCTTCTCCAGGGGATCTTTCCGACCCAGGTATCAAACCTGGGTCTCATGCACTACAGGCAGATTCTTTACCCACTGAACTGCCAGGGAAGCTAGGCAGTCTTAGTAAGTGCTAACTAAATGCTCCTCTTACCCCAAGCTGACAATCTTCCTTTGTGTCATAAATTTCAGCAGCTAAATGGATAAATTTCAGCAGCTGATGACAGATGGTTTGTATATGTGCTTGTATATTATACACACTCCCAGTCTCAAGTTCATAAGGTGTGCCTCACTTTAAGAGGGAAGTGTTCACCTAAAGTGGCTGGATGAGTGTGAAGGGGAAGAAAAAAGAGCCAGTGCCAGAGCTGCTGAGCATCGTCCAGGAAAGCCGCTCACAAAATTGCCACCCTGCAACTCCTTCCAGAATCCCTAAGGAAGAGCTTTAATGGTGTCTCTTATTCATTCACTCAACAAATCATTTGAAGGGCTCCTGTGAGCTGAGACAACAGTGATGAGCGAGACAGGGAGAAGATTATAGTCTTGGGAGATAACGTAATAAGCTACGAAAATTAATACTGTGGTACAACTGTGGTCAGCCCCGTAGAGAAAAGGTGGCCATGCAAGGTACAGGGGAGGACGAGGAGGGCAAGTGTGAGCTGCCCTGATGGGGTGGTGGGAGGCATGGTGGGAGGAGAGGGGCTCAGCTATTTGGCCACAGGGAGGAAGGGAAGCTGGGAGAGACCAAATGTAAACATGTGGGCAGGAGGAGGGAGGCTGAGGAGAATGTAGGAGAAATCTACTTTTAAACAAAAAAAATTTAGCACAGGGAACTCTACTCAATACTCTGTAATGGCCTATACAAGAAAAGAATCCAGAAAAGGGTGGCTATGCGTGTGTGTATAACTGATTCATGTCGCCGTGCAGCAGACATGAACACAGCATTGCAAATCAACTATACTTCAAAAAAAAATTTTTTAAGGGAAACACATTTTTAAAATTCTATTTATTTTATTCACAAGAATTTTTCACTGAAGTATGGTTGATTTACAATGTTTCAGGGGTATAACAAAGTGATTCAGGTATACATAAATATGTTCTTTTTCAGATTCTTTTCCATTCTAGGTTATTACAAGATATCAAATATAGTTTCCTGTGCTATACAGTAGGCCCTTGTTCCTTATCTGTTGTACTTATAGTAGGGTGTATCTGTTAATCCCAAACCCCTACTTTATCCCTCCCTCCCCCATGTCTCCGCTTTGGGAACCAGAAGTTTGTTTTCTGTGTCTGTAGTTTTAAAACCAGAGTTCTGACTCTTCTTCACAGAAGGAAATATACAGTCAAGGATACTGGTTTAAAAATACCTAGCATGAGGGCAAAACTGGCCACGAGGGAAGGTCACAATAACTATTTATTGCAGCTAACCTATTCTTAAAACTTTTGCAAATGCTTCAGCCCAAGTTTTCATGAACTGCTGAGCCTTTGGAGGTGAGGCCTACTGAGGTCAGGGGCTGCTACCTGGCGGCCCCTGGTCCCAGGTCTTTTACAGTAAACTGCAGAGAAAAAAGTTTTCAGGGCCAAGTTCAAATCCCATCTGGCTTAGACGATGGCATGAAAGGAGGACTCTGCTTTGGAAGAGTGTGCTTTGCAAGAAGGACATGGAGTGGCCCCGGTCCGTGTGGCAGGGGGCCAGTTAGGGCTCCAAATGTTCTCATCCTGCCCAGGATGCCGTCTGCTTGGAAACAAAGCCAGGTTGGTGCTGACTTTTTAATGGCCTTTTCCGTTTTTCTCTCGACAAAGATGAAAGTTTATAGAGGTGCATTCCGATCTTATTAAACACCGAATGGTCCCCATCAGAAACCGCAGGAAATGAGGGACACAGCGTTCAACACAACACGCCTTCTTCTGTGTTTCTTCTCCTGCAAAGGGGTGAGTTAGACCTTCAAAAAGGGGATGAGGCAGCTTTAATAATAAGGGAAAAAAATGAAAGGAGAAGGGAAGAAAGGTGCCTCAGTTGTCTCGGCAGCTGATCAACAAAGGAGCAGTCGTGAGCTGTAACCTCTCGGAGCCGCAGTCTGGAACATGACACATGTCAGCCTATGATAAATGGTGCAGAGTGTGTGCAATTTCAAGCGCAATGCCCTTGAGATGCGCAGGACCTCGATCGCAAATGTTATTGTTAAATTAAACCTTAAAGGAAGGATTGGAAAGAGGAGAGGGGGTGGGGTGGGAGATATTTTATATATATATATATATATATATATATGAAATAAGCAAAAGGAAAAAGAAGAGAAGAAATAATAGAAAGCAAGGTGAAGAAATAAAACTTTCTCCCTTCACCTAACAGAATTAAAAAAAAAAAAAAAATCATACCCCGAGACCTAATTCAAGGTATGAGGCTTCCGTTTGTTTTTTCCCTCTTATTTTATGGGCATAGCTAACTCACACCCGTAGTTTGTGTGTTTGCCGTGTTCTTCTTTCTCATCTTTGGTCATTTTGACAACGCTGGTTATCCATCCTGTTTTCAATTCTGTGTGTGCATGTGCAGGTGTGATGTAGCTGAGTGTGTGTGGGTGTGGTGTGCTTTTATCTAGCACTAAAGGCTAAAAATCTCTCTCCATCCCTTTTTGACACAGTTCCAATGCCTGAGCTAATTAATTTAATGCAGGAAACGTGGGATGGGATGGGACTGGGTAAAGGAGGCAGAAGAATGTTGGAGAAAGAGGGAAGGGAGAAAGGAAAGGGGCATGAATCTGAAACTTGTTCAGCTACAAAGGTTCAAAGTCATTGATGACACATGAGGGACATGAAAAATTAGCTAGAGAGATAACAATGGAAAAGCCACAGAAGTCAACAGGAATCAGGATGGCAAAACTGCAGAGTTGTTGTCATTTAGAATTTAGAGTAGAAAGAGATGTAGGATAAACAACTGAGTATCTTTATCACATGACCACACCTGCCAATCACAACCCAGAATTCCTCTCATGGATTCAAAAGTCTCATGATTGGTCTAGAAGGGATTGAAGCTCAGGGATTGGGTAGTGAAGAGAGGCATGTAATTGCCTTCTGGAGAGAGTCCATGCTGAAGGGATTTATTTATTTTCCCCTCCCTGCAACACATTTGGATGAAAGAATGTTTAATAGAGGGGAAAAAACCCAAATCACAGAAAAAAGGGTACCCAAGTCTTGTTTTGTACATTTTGGCCAGCGGTTGCCTAGCATCTTTAAAAACTAGAATCCTTTTTTGGTCTTTTGGAAAAGTTCACCCAGGTTTCTTGTTATGAAAGAAAATAAACATCAGACAAAACAGGACTTTATCAAACCTATAAATAATTCAATGCAGATGGATTTAAAAAGCAAGCAGATTTTCAGAGTGTGGAGCATGGCAGGGTTTGGGTAGAAACCGAGGGGGAATATAAACAGAAAAAAAGAAATGAAATTATGAACTTGTTGAGGAAAATAAATAGACACATAAAACTAATTGAAAAGAAAATAAAGAGGGAACACTCTGAAAACAAGGCGAGCTTTCCAGAGTTCTGTGTGGTGGCACGCTGCCTGGGGCCAACGACTAAAGGCATCCCATCCGAGAGCCGTCATTGAGGGCAGGCTGCTGAGCCCTGGAGCAAAAAGGGGCAGCAGAGAACGAAGTCCAGTGACATTTTCTCTGCCTCAAGTTGGTGTCAAACTGCAGCTAGAACCCAATGGTCTGGGGGTCCCTGTCCAGAGCTTTTTCTACCACATTGCACCAGAAGTGGTGTTAACCTCTATGGAGCATCTCAGCTGAACACAAACCCAGCTCACCCTGGACCCAGGACCAATCTGTCAAGCGATCAAATGGTCTCAAGTCTGCAGCTCCTTGATTTGCCCCAAAACAACACTACGGGAAATGCCAGGAGCTAAAGGAAACTGAATCATGCATTTAATCAATACTTCTGGAAAGATTCTAAGGGGAGCCTGAAAGTCTGATGATCTTGGAAAATGTCCTAATTCTTTGAATTGGGAGGAGAGATTGCACTTTCTGCATTACTCAAAAAAAAAAAAAAAAAGCTTTAGCCTCTACAAGGTTGGGAATTCCTTCATCAAGCCACTTCCATTCTACTTTGTAGACAGAAAGAGAATAAAAGAAAGTAACCTGATGGAGCTGTCCTGAGTGAAACAGAAAGCAGCCTTCAACTGTTGCCATGTTAGTTGACTTATTTCACTGGTGGTTTCCTCCCGGCCTCCCTTGCATGAGCCCTTGTGGATGTATAAAACTTACTGACAGTTCTTTATTGATTTATTAAAGGTGGATTTATCAAGTCTCACTTTGAGTTATTTGTGTCAGGTAACCACAGAGAAGAATTCTGCTTCCAAACAACGGGAGTAAATCTTCAAGGAAAGTCATGAATTGGATGTAAACAAGTTTGCAAGAAATGTGGAATCAGTTCTTAATCAGTCAACAAACACTTCCCACACAATTATTGGTGTCTTCCTTTGGTGGCTCCTGGAGACAGAAAATGAAAAATTCCAGCTGAGATCATACAACTGGATCCCACAGTTTGGCCGGTAATTGCCTAGTATGCTCACAACCGTAAGGGTTCTCCCCTGATAATCATGACTGTCTCCAAAGAAGTTACCATCTGGGTTAGCAACTGAGCCAAGAGGTGTCTACTGAAACTAAGACAGTATCTTTCTCTCTCCTTTGGAAAGTTATGGGCTCAAATGTTACCTGGGAAAGACTGTGAGACATAATCAACAATGTGGAAGAGTTGCTTTTGCATCTCTGTTCGTTGTAGTTCAGTCACTAACCAACTCTTTGGGACCCCAGGGACTGCAGCACGCCAGGCTATTCTGTCCTCCACTATCTCCCAGAGTTTGATCAAATTCATGTCCATTTAATCAGTGGTGCTATCTAACCATCTTGCCTTCTGCCACCCCCTTCCCCTTTTGCCTTCAATCTTTCCCATCATCTGGATCTCTTCCAATGAGTTGACTCTTTGCATCAGGTGACCAAAGTTTCGAAGCTTCAGCTACAGCCTCAGTCCTTCCAATGAATATTCAAGGTTGATTTCCTTTAGGATTGACTGGTTGGATCTCCTTGCCATCCAAGGTACTCTCAAGAGTCTTCTCTAGCACCACAGTTCGAAAGCATCAATTCTTTGGCGCTCAGCTTTCTCTATCTTTATCTTTGCATCTTTAAGGGGAGACATAAGTCTTTTCTCCACCAGGTTAATCATGTCATTTTCCTTTATTTCATACACAAGTCTTTTCTTTTTCAGTATCGTAAAGGTAAGCTACCTAAATATGGTTGATACAGAAACAGTAGAATCTATATTATAATTCCTATTCATATGGCACAAGCTCCCTCCCAGGGAGCTTCCTACATCTGGAATCTCAGATTCAGCCTTTCAGGGAAGAAAGTGCCTTGGGAGGGCATCCTTTCTTCAAACTAAATGACTAGGGTAATTGCTACTAGAGTGTTTTGAAATTACATATTTGCAATCAAACTCCAATTTCAAATTACCCCAACAAACAACCCCACCTTATAACAATTTAGAAAGCCTAGTATTACTGACATGTGTATGCATCATTTGAAAGAGAATGAGTAAGGGGACTTCACCAAGAGCAGTTTTTACATAGCCAAGACTTGATTATCGTTCACCCTAGCTACCTGCCTCTATTTTAAAGTTTTATTTTTGCCATGTTCTTTGTTCCCTCTTTCTCTCTTTTTGAATCTGTTTATTAGCTTCAGCCTGGTCTTGTGCATTGTCAGACTGACCCTAAATCTAAGGCCAATCTGAATTCTACCCACTTGTCTTGAGCCACCTAAAATTTGACTCTTGCTTCCCTGCTGGCTCAGATAGTGAAGAATCTGCCTGCAGCGTAGGAAGCCTTGGTTCAGTCCCTGAGTCGGGAAGATCCCTTGGAAAAGGGAATGGCAGCCCACTCCAGTTTTCTTGCCTGGGAAATCCTATGGACAGAGGAACTTGGCAGGCTATAGTCCATGGGGTCACAAAGAGTCAGACACCACTGAACGACTAACACTTTCACTTTCTCAGGTTAAGGGAAACTCATCCTAGCAAGTTAAAGAGTCAACTTTGACAGATGAGAGAGCTGCTCAGAATGGCCTTGAGCTTGATTGTTATTCTTGTTTTCTATAAGTTAATGTTCTGAATCTTAGCATTGCTCATAAGGACCTTCATTCTCTAGTTTTTACAATTTCATCTACTAGTATGCATTGCCAACTCCACCCTCTGGTCATGGTGAACTTCTTACTTTACAAACTCTCCTTACTTCTTAACACAAATTGTTTTCTCCAGAATGATCTTTCCTTCTGCTCCTCGTGTTCCAGGAGAAATCCAAGGTGCTTGGAACTTTTTGAGCTTTGACCACCCCTCCTCCCGTTCTCATTCTTTCTCCCACCCTGTTTACTGAGCATCTGCTATGACCCAGGCGTAGTGTTGGGTACTGGCTACAATGGTTAACAGACATGACCATTATTCTGATGGAAACTCTAGTCATCTTTGGTTCCCTCTTCCCTCCATACTGCTACTGTATCTGGATCACATCACATCAAATTAAAGTTGTTTATAGTCCCATGTTTATAGTCAAAGGACCCAGTGGACATGCCTCGCCCAAGTCCTGCTTGATTCAATGCCATAGCTTCTGTACCTGGCACAACACATAAGTTTGTTGAATAGTTACTTTTTAAATCTATAATGTCAAGATAAAGAATAAAGTCTTGTCTTGAATTAATTTTAAAAAAAAAGAATGTAATTCATAAGCAAGAGAATAAACAAGAAGGTTGAAAAAAAATTGGCTTAAACACTGTATACCAGACTCTCTTCCCAGGATCCAGCCCTGGGTCTCTGATTGAAGGAACCAGAGAAGGGTTCCAGATGCTTTGGCTTATCTCTATAAACTCTGTTTCTTCCTATCACTGTTCTGCTGATGATGGCCTTATATTACTAGGGTTGACTTTCAATTACTGTCAGTTTTCCAAAAATAATATTTTCAGGAAGCTTCTATTCAAATTCCAAACCAACTTACCACTGAGATGAAAATGCTTGGAGAGATTCCCACCACCCTCAAAGGAAAAGCTTTGATAAAAGTAAACAAGAAAGCAATAAACATACTTTTTAGTTTTTTTTAATTAATTGTAGGACTTTTCCTTTCATATTGGAAATATGAAGCTGATGTTGGTTTATTTACTCAAGTCTATAGAGATGGCTGGATGGCATCAATGACTCGATGGACGTGAGTTTGGGTGAACCCTGGGAGTTGGTGATGGACAGGGAGGCCTGGCGTGCTGTAATTCATGGGGTTGCAAAGAGTCGGACACGACTGAGCAACTGAACTGAACTGAACTGATATGCTGATTTTATAAAGCCTGCGTATTACAGTGCAAAATGACAGTCCCCTTCTGACAAAAGAAATTCCATCTAAATTGGATCAAGAAAGAAGCATAGATTTATTGTGATTAGAGAAAAAACAACCAAGAAATTGCTTTTCACTTAGAGTATAAAATCATTGTTAAAAATTCAAGGGAAATTCAAGTGAGGATCCATATGGAGGAAAAGGAAAAGAGAAAAAAGGTGTGTGTGGTGTATGTGTATATACATGTATATACACACAGGGCTTCCCTGGTAGCTCAGCTGGAAAAGAATCCACCTGCAATGCAGGAGACCCCAGTTCAATTCCTGGTTCAGAAAGATCCCCTGGAGAAGAGCATCACAACCCACTCTGGTATTCTTGCCTGGAGAATTCCCATGGACGGAGGAGCCTTGTGAGCTGTAGTCCATGGGGTCACAAAAAGTCAGACACAACTGAGCGTGTGAGCACAGCACAGCACACACACACACACACACACACACAGTGTGTGTATATATATATATATAAACATATTCATATATACAAATTAATATATATTCCCAAGCTACAATAGAATGTGAATGCTTCTGTCAAATTACATTTATAAACTTTTAAGTGAATTTAAAGTTCTTGATAAGTCAAGAAGTAACTTATTTCACTTTCCTGATGCTTCTAAATTTGTACCTCATTTTTAGTCCTAATATTAATTTGTAATGAAAGCTGATTATCTATGAGTAATCTTTAAATTTAAATAGCTAAAAACTCAAATTTTACCTACTCTACCATAATATAGATTTTCAATGATCAATTTTATATAAACCTCTAAAAAGTTCACTTTGTAGGCATTATGCTGCTAAGCTGCTAAGACACTTCATTCGTGTCCGACTCTGTGCGACCCCATAGACGGCAGCCAACCAGGCTCCCTCGTCTTTGGGATTCTCCAGGCAAGAACACTGGAGTGGGTTGTCATTTCCTTCTCCAATGCATGAAAGTGAAAAATGAAAGTGAAGTCACTCAGTCGTATCTGACTATTAGCGTCCCCATGGACTGCAGCCCACCAGGGTCCTCCGTCCATGGGATTTTCCAGGCAAGAGTACTGGAGTGGGGTGCCATTGCCTTCTCTGTAGGCATTATACATACATAATATATATAATACATATAACTGTAAAGTGGAATATATATATATATATATACACACACATATAAATATGTATATTTAAAACTGTATTTTAAATGGGTTTTTTTTTAAACAATTAAGTTTGACTTGCACCCGCTTTTTGATCTTAAGTGGCTCTTTTCAACTCTCCAACCTTCCATTTTGTCTTTTGTGAGATAAGCTAGTCATCTCAGTCTCTTCTCTTCACTGAGTTGTATGAAGGTAAAAACAGTAGTTAACATATATGAGGTGGCTCATATATGTACCATATATGGTGGCTCATATATGGTACCACTTCCTGGTGGCTCAGTGGTAAAGAATCTGCCTGCCAATACAGGAGACACGGGTTCCAGCCTTGCTTTCTGAAGATTCCCACATGCTAAAGAGCAACTAAGCGCACATGCCACAACTACTGAGCCTGTGCTCTACAGCTCAGAGCCACAAGTACTGAGTCCACACACCACAACTACTGAATCCGTGCCCGTCCACCCTAGAACCTGTGCTCCTCAGCAAGAGAAGCCACCACAGCGAGAAGCGTGCCCATTGCAACTAGAGAAAGGCCCGTGCAACAAAGAAGGCCCAGCACCGTCAAAAATAAATAAAATTACTTTTTAAAAAGCACGTATGAACACTTTCTGTGCCAGGTCCTTTCGTTGCATTTCTCTCTTCCTCTTGCCCTCTCCCCATAAGTAGGTATTTTTATTACCATCTGCATTTCCCAGGTGAACTTAGGGGATAGTGAGGTAAAGTAGTTTGCTCTGGGTAACACAATTTGAGAAAAGCAGATGTAAACCTTGACACGAGGCCTGTTTGTTTGTAGAGCCTGGACTCTGAATCATTACCTCAGCCTAGTTTGCAAAGAAAAACATATCCATTAAAGAGTTGAATGACTAATCAATGTGCATGATAAGTTGGCAGCAAACCCTGTACCCACCATTAGGTCAGTGCCAACAGAAGACAAAACTAATGTTAAACATTTTTCTTTCACAGGGAAAACGTTTCTCCATTAGATAGAGACATACTTGGAACCGCCCATCATCCGATCTATGGCTAAAGGTTTACATGAGATGTTTATCCTTACTTTAGAAAGCACAACGAAAATGCAGAATCTGATGGAGGCTGCATGTGAGATAATCTTGATTTCATGCATTTAAGATATCTTATAAATAAATTGATTGTGACTGGGATTTAATTCTGAAATCTGGGGCTTTCTCTTTGAGACGAATGACAGAGGAAGGGATTAAGTGCTGCCTTTTAAGAATTCTAAAGGACAGAAATCCATGATGTATGATTCTGGGTATGAGTGCAGTTTACAAAGAAATTAGACATTTCTTACCCTGGGTAGATCCTGTGATTCTAAGCTACCAATTTCAACTGACCAAAGAAGACACAGTTTCATGGATGTCCAGAATAGTGCTAGTGGTAAAGAACCCACCTGCCAATGCAGGAGACGTAAAGGACGTGGGTTCAATCTCTGGGTTGGGAAGATCCCCTGGAGGAGGAAGTGGCAACCCACTTCAGTATTCTTGCCTGGAGAATCCCATGGCCAGAGGAGCCTGATGGGCTACAGTCCATATGGTAGAAAAGAATCAGACTCAACTGAAGCAACTTAGCACACAGATTTACAAAGCATCTTCTCATCTTAGAAGAACTTCTGTGGTTCTCTCTGAAGAGTGTGTTCCTTTAGCTAGAAAGCATAATTCTGGAGAATATACGATAAAGAAACCTCATGGGATATGTAGGGGAAGAAGGGAAAGGGTGTGATATTTGAGTGCAAAGAACAGCAGCATTCTATGATGAACATTCCCTTAAGAAGAGTTTTTCAGTGTGAAAGTTTCTTTCTGAAATGATAGAGAACCCAAATGCCTAACGTCAAAGGAAGATATGATTAGCCAGGGAATATATAGTACACTGCACACCATTACTATGACTGGTGCAGTGTGAGAGTGGACCTTTAGCATTGTCTTTCTGGTCTACCATCTGTCAGCCATGGCGTTGCAGAGGTCACTTCTGTCTTTGCATTATTTCACCCCAGTCTCCCTGTTCCAGGAATTTGTGGGATGAGGACCAAAAAGTACCTGAGTCTGAGATTCTCCTTTGGTTTTTATCATTTTGTCAGTGTGCCTATAACCTTTCATCATTATCAAAGATCATGAGGCATTCACGTGTTTTCAAGGGAAAATTAATTTCTTATGAGAACTAAAGGAGGACTATGGTACTCATTTCCAGCATTACAGGAAGCTGACTCACTTCTAGGGATCCAGACTTGTGAATCCTGTGAAGAAACTAGTTCATTCTTCTTCTTCTTTCTTAACCTATCATTTGCAAATCTCAGAAATATAAATGCTGAACTAGAACTTCAGACTTTGAAACGTATGAAGTCCAACTTCAAAATCAGTGCCTCTGGGATTCTTTCCTGGTTTCCTGAAAATTTAGTTTTTTTCCTTCTCTGTTTCTGAAGCACTTTGTGCTTCAGTTCAGTTTCGTCACTCAATCATGTCCAACTCTTTGCGACCTCGTGAATTGCAGCACACCAGGCCTCCCTGTCCATCACCATCTCCTGGAGTTCACTCAAACTCACGTCCATCGAGTCGGTGATGCCATCCAGCCATCTCATCCTCTGTCATCCCCTTCTCCTCCTGCCCCCAATCCCTCCCAGCATCAGAGTCTTTTCCAATGAGTCAACTCTTAGCATGAGGTGGCCAAAGTACTGGAGTTTCAGCTTTAGCATCATTCCTTCCAAAGAACACTCAGGGCTGATCTCCTTTAGAATGGACTGGTTGGATCTCTTTGCAGTCCAAGGGACTCTCAAGAGTCTTCTCCAACACCACAGTTCAAAAGCATCAATTCTTCAGCGCTCAGCTTTCTTCACAGTCCAACTCTCACATCCATACATGACCACTGGAAAAACCATAGCCTTGACTAGACGGACCTTTGTTGGCAAAGTAATGTCTCTGCTTTTCTATATGCTATCTAGGTTGGTCATAACTTTTCTTCCAAGGAGTAAGTATCTTTTAATTTCATAGAACCCCTAAAAAGCATCTCATGTTAAGTTAGGATTTTTGTTTATTTTTTGTCTGTCCATCTCTTCCGTCAGATCATGAGTGACTTTATGGGCATAAGCAAAGTCATATTCACTATTGTGGATCCATTTCCTAACATGTGTCCATCGTATAGTAAAAATCCAATGACGCTTTGGTGAAAAAGTGCATTTATTAATCAATCTGTATATGAATAGTTTAATTTTTGAGGGGTTATGTCAAGGCTCATTCCTTCATTTGAATGTCTGCCATACAAGAAAAGTCAAGTGCTAGATCTATAAAACTGATAGCAAAACATTCATCAAATGAATAAATGCTCTTAAAGTGCTGACTTTTCAGTGGTGTACTGTTTTCCATTTCTACAGTCTATTCTGAAAGGTCGCATTCTTGCAGCACCATCTGTTCCAGTTCCTTTCATGATGCCACTGTCATTCACAGAATTCCCACATTCATCTCTAATTTACCTTTGATGTGGATTTAAGGATGACACAGGCTTTATCTGTTTTAGTCTAATGATTATTGTGAACAGACAGTTATGAAAGTGTTTTAAAAATCTCCCTTTCCCGAGAGGGCAGATATTTATCTAATTATAGGAAAAGTGAGCATCAGAATATAATAGCTGAGTTGGTGTCTCAGGCTATCAAATGAGTCAGTATGCTAATGAACTCCTTTAGACATTCTTCTGTATAGGCTCAAGCAATTGTTATTTGAAAAAATAGACTCTCGAACCAGGATTTCTACATTTTCATTAGTAAAGAATCCACCTGCAATGCAGGAGACCCCAGTTCGATTCCTGGGTTGGAAAGATCCCTTGGAGAAGGGATAGGCTATCCACTCCAGTATTCTTGGGCTTCCCTTGTGGCTCAACTGGTAAAGAATCCACCTGCAATGCAGGAGACCTAGGTTTGGCACCTGGCTTGGGAAGATCTCCTGGAGAAGGGAAAGGCTACCCACTCTAGTATTCTCATCTGGAGAATACTAGACTGTAGAGTCCACGCGGTCACAAAGAGTAGGACATAACTGAGCAACTTTCACTCACTCATTTATTTGTAAAGTAGAGGAGATGGGGGAAAGCATGTAATTCCATAAAATCAATGTGCAATGAAAATCTCTTTATAAAATAAAATACTGGGGATTTTCACACAAAAGGAAAACTAACTCCAGACATAAGACATCCAAATTAATTGAATTTTGTATGAAGTTTCTATTATTTGGGGCAATAATCAGATTCATAAAATTTTGTATAAATGTATGGCATAATGAAAGGAGGATTGTCTTGGGGAGCAGAAGGGGGTGTTTTAAATTCCTAGTTCTGTCTCCAAAATGGAAGGAATTTTATTATTCTGAGCTTTATTTTCTTCATTATCAGATGAATTAAGCTACCTTTCAGCAAGGTTGAGTGAATCAAGAGTAAAAATATCTCTGAGAATGTCTAGTATAGGTTTTCTTTACCCTTTCCCACTCTTCCCTTTGAAAGAAAGTAATTAAAGTTTTTCAAAACATCATGATAGGTGAATAGGGCGACATAGCTGACCATTTTCACAGTGATTAAGTAGAAGGAGAATTAGAGAATGAAACTGAAATTTAAAGATTATCAACTCCAGGGATTTTTCAGATACTTTATTCAACCAGGAAAACTAAATACTAACTAAATGTTAAGTATTGTACATCACCTCACATCACACAGAACAAATGGAGTGGGGCTTCCATGATGGAGACCCACCTCTGGGCTTCTACATAAGCTCTAAGTCTGTCCATTCATTGAGAAAGCTCCTCCACAGAGCCCTCAGGCACTGAGAACCACTGTCTTTTTTTTTTTTTTCATGTAATACGTGTTTCAGTTTACTTCACCCCACCACCCATAAATTTTGAGAGTAGATGAATGATTCAATACTTTGGCCACCTGATGCGAAGAACTGACTCAGTGGAAAAGACCCTGATGCTGCGAAATATTGAACACAGTAGGAGAGGGGACGACAGAGGATGAGACGGTTGGATGGCATCACCACTCAATGGACATGAGTTTGAGCAAACTCCAGGAGTTGGTAATGGACAGGGAAGCCTGGAGTGCTGCAGTCCATGGGATCACAAAGAGTTGGACATGACTGAGTAACTGGACTGAATAATTTAAGTGGATTAGATGATTTACCCAAGGCCACTTAGCTTATTAGTGACAGAATATAAAATAAACTCAATTCTTTTAACTACCAATCTTGCCCTCTTTCAATTATGCCTTATTATACTAGTCAGGATAGGTTAAGTTTTGCTCCAGTAAGAACAATACATTTCAGTGGCTGCTGCTGCTGCTAAGTTGCATCAGTTGTGTCCGACTCTGTGCGACCCCATAGACAGAAGCCCACGAGGCTCCCCCATCCCTGGGATTCTCCACAATGGAGTGGGTTGCCATTTCCTTCTCCAATGCATGAAAGTGAAAAATGAAAGTGAAGTCGCTCAGTCGTGTCCGACTCTTAGCGACCCCATGGACTGTAGCCTACCAGGTTCCTCCGTCCATGGGATTTTCCAGGCAAGAGTACTGGAGTGGGGTGCCATTGCCTTCTCCCATTTCAGTGGCTAACAACTATGATTTCTCATTCACATAACATGTCCAACTTTAGATTAGTGAGGGGTCCTTCTCTACAAAGTCCCAGCTCAGGCTGATGAAGTCGCCATCACTGGGAATTGCCCATTGTTACAGGGAGGGGAATAAAGAGCTAGAGAGTTAAGTACTAGCATTTAGATGCTTTTATACAAAGAAGAAACACATCTCTTCCCCCATATGTCATTGGTCAGTGCAAGTCAGTGGACCCATATAAATATAAGCAGCTGGGAAATTACAGTTCTGGAAAGAGAAGAAAAAGGAAAGGTACACAATTCTGCCATACTTACTGATGATGTATGTCTTTTCTTTTAATTTTGTATTCTAAAACTGGTTTAGAATCACTTATATTAAAGATTCATATAATAATGCTTAGTTACTCAGTTGTGTCTGACTCTTTGCAACTCTGAACTGTAGCCCGTCAGGCTCCTCTCTCCATGGGATTTTTCAGGCAAGAATACTGAAATTGATTGCCGTTTCCTTCTACATCATATTATAGTAAGAATATAAAACAATTTTTAAGTTGCATCATGACAAGGATGAGATTATATTTATATATATATATACATCTTACTATTATAGTAGTGACAATTAATGTTCAAATCACCCGATGAGTCTCTGTTGACCCTAACCCACTGAGGGCCCAGAAGTACAGTATAACTTGGATATTTAAGATAAAAAAAAACATAATGAGTGGACTTTGAAAAAACTATGCACAATTGCACAGTATCATTTGTAAGGTGCTTTAGTTTCAAGGAAGTAAAGCTGATTCTAGTTAATCCAAGGGAAGGAGTTTATTGAAAGACCATCAAGGATTCAAAAGAAGGTTGGAGAGGCAAGTATTCCTCAGATGCTGCTGCTGTTGTTCAGTTGCTGAGTCATGTCCGACTCTTTGTGACCCCATGGACTGCATGCAGCACGCCCGGCTTCCCTGCCCTTCACTATCTCCCAGAGTTTGCTCAAACTCAAGTCCATTGAGTCAATGATACCACCCAACCATCTCATCTACTGTCATCCCCTCCTCCTCTTGCCCTCAGTCTTTCCCAGCAGCAGCAGGGTCTTTTCTAATGAGTTGGCTCTTTTAATCAGGTGGCTGAAGTATTGGAGATTCAGCTTCAGTCCTTCCAATGAATATTCAGGGTTGGTTTCCTTTAGGATTAACTGGTTTGATCTCCTCATAATCCAAGGGACCTCAGATGTGGCTGCTGTTAGAAGGTGTATGTATTTTTGTGACATAAGGCAGTCTCAGAAGCTAGGAAGCATGGGCCACACTTAGAGTTCTGAAGCTCACACAGTATGATCAGGATGCAATTAAGCCCAATTACTTTCAGTTTCTGTATCCCTCTACCCAAGATTCACAATCTAGGACAAGAGCCTCCATTTAATCTAATCATGCCCTTCGGCTAAGAGAAGACTATTTCCATAGAGGAAGAAGAGGAAATAAAAGAGTTCTTCAGAAGTGGAAAATGATATTGGGAAATCCCAAACAATAAATGCTAAGAAAAAAATGTGCTGGGGCATTCAGGGGCACACGCCCACCCTCCCTAGAAGCGGGCTCATCTCCCGCCTACTCAGCAGATGTACTGGGCTATTCTATGGTGGTACTGTACTTCATCTCAGCTTCTGGCTCCACTGCTATTATTTTATTTCAAAAGCACTACTACAGCTTCAACATCTACTTTTCTTCTCTTATTGCAAGCCTCCAAATTCCCATCTTTATACCTGTAGTCACATGATCCTGCTGCTACTGCTAAGTCTGCTGCTAAGTAGCTTCAGTCGTGTCCGACTCTGTGCGACCCCATGGACAGCAGCCCACCCGGCTCTGCCGACCCTGGGATTCTCCAGGGAAGAAATGGAGTGCATTGCCATTTCCTTCTCCAAAGCATGAAAGTGAAAAGTGAAAGTGAAGTCTCTCAGTCATGTCCGACTCCTAGCGATCCCGTGGACTGCAGCCTACCAGGCTCCTCCATCCATGGGACCTTCCTGGCAAGAGTAGTGGAGTGGGGTGCCATTGCCTTCTCTGTCCAGTTGCCAACTCAGCCATGATCCTTGAATCTATTAATAGAAAAGGAAAGATACAGACTCAAAGGTCTTTTGAAGGATTAACCTTAACTATAATTCATTATTAAAGGATGCTTCTTCACTGTTTTTATTCCACGAAATAAAACTCCATAGCACAGATGTTTCTCTAGAACAGACCTCTTTACAAAATTAAAAGAATAAGAATATCTTCACCAAATGCAAGTCCCATAATATTATGGAGCATTTTCTTGTTTAGATTTAACATATTATCCCACAACGGAGAAGTCAGAGACAGCTGTTTTGGAGTTTTGGCATGTCAATATGTCAAATCACTTATGCTGATTTTTAGCTCCTTTATAATGCATATTCTTGTCTAAATAAGAAATTTACTTGAGTACAAACTTTCCCCCTTGAAGTTTCCCATAAAATGTTTTATCTTATGAAAAAAGTTCTTAACCTTGTGGCGGGGCGAGGGGAACTTTCATGCTTTTAAGATCATCCCTCTCATGATTGGAATTCTAATACAAATAAAACTGTTTTTAAAATACTAGTTCTTAATACAAAAATAAAAATAGAAATAACTAGAGGCTTTTATGGAAGTGTCTATCTTTTAAAATCTGGAGACGATTTCAAGTTCAAATTCCTCTCCTAAATCTCAATCAACATAACACATTTGTTGGTCTAATTATTTGATGTACTATTCTGAGAAGAACTTAGAACTGCAGGGCCGATATCCAAAATTCTCTGGAATAATCTTTAAAAGTTAAAGTCAGATATTATTGAAACCAACTAGATTAAATGTTAAAGCAAACAAAATTTCATCTACCTGTCCATTTATTTACGCTACGTGTATTGTTTTCTTTCTTTTCACCAACAATGAAAACTTTGATTGTGCTCCATAATGTTGCAAGAAAAACTTCGCTGCTGCCAACAGTTTCTTCTAAGTCAGAGAACCTCTATTGTCTTTGCTCTGGTAATAAATGATAATAATTAAAGGCAAATACACAATAATTAGTCACACTAGGTTTATCCATCTGGTCTACCTGTATCCTATCACTGTGTCTTTGAAACAGATGACAAGCAACATATTGCAGCACATCCCACTAATGGGTCTAAGTGGAAAATGAGGAGGTAAAGAGGTCATTGGAAAAAAAGGTCAGCAGCAAAGAATAAGAGCATTATTCCTTTTTCAAAATTTAAAGTGTCATTGTATTTAGCTCTGTATCCTCCCAAAACACATATGATTCCACAAGATGATAGTGAACTATTAAGATACTTAGCAAGCCTGGGGAGGTCTATAGATTCTATTGATTTCATTGTTGTTTAATGTTAAATTTCATTGTTGCTTAAATCACAAGAACCATGAACATGATCATGGCTACTATTTATTGCTTGCTTGCTATTAGGTACTGTGTTCGTTTAAAATATATTTTTCTCTGCTTCTGAGAATCTCTCAAGGTAGATACTAAGATCATCTCCATTTATAGGTGAGAAATTGAGATAAGGAGAGATTAAATAAATTCTTCCAAGACTACTTTATTCATCAGTACTGAACCAAAGTTTAAAGAACAGACATTTCTGGAAGGTTTAACAAAGTATATGGAGCTGCTTGTCAATTATCTTAGTTGGAGGCTGACTTTAAAATAGCTTAAAATATTTTTGTCTAAGCTTTTATGCATGATATATACTTTCAGAGCTTCAGTTAACATGGTCATCAAACTCTTCTGAGGAATATGATGCCAAAAATAAACATAAGAACTAAGTTTTATATGTGAGAAAAGCACATCTTGGATGGACTATTAAAAGTGAACTACAAATGAATTCTTCTTCCCCTACAAATCCAAGAGAGATGGCCCTTCTCGAGAGTTATTGTATTTCACGTGCATTCTTTAAGGAAGAGAAACAATATTACTCTATTTAGGAGCTGCCTCTATAAACTAACAAAAGCCTGATGTCTCTCTTTAACTCATCTAGCATATTCTGTACTCGGTTCATGTAACTTCAACCTCTATTCACATTTTTAAAGCTTAAAATGCTCTCAATAGACAAATTCATATATACAAGATGGGCCATTACTTGTCACTCCATCTCTTTGCACTCTCTGAATTTGTCATTAGCTTCCTACAAGTAAAAATATAGACATTTCTATTGGCCTTTTTTTGTCCCCAAAGTGGAAAATTAGGCACTTCCAGATTATTAAAGATAACCATCTCATGTTGCCAGTGTTTCTCGGGGAGAATATTCTTTCTTCATTGTTAGAACTGCACATCATCAGGCCCATCAGATGAGAAGAGAGTAAAAAGATATCGTGGGAGACAGAACCTTCAGTGCAGAAAAAAATTCACAAGTGCATGTGTAAAATAGGTGGAGTAAGAAATAGTACCTCCACTTGCTCAACAAAAGAGGGAAATTTGAGAAAAACAAGATGAGGGTTTTGCAATCAGTGTAAATTGTTACTCACCACCATTTTGGAGTCTCAGCTTCTCTTTGGAAGCACACAGTCCTACAGAAGCAACAGCACCTGTTGCTGACTGTGCAGTCACAGCCTCACCAAGCAATCAAGACACTCCCATCTGTGGTGAAATTTCCCAATTTTTCTCGTACAGAACAGATCCTTCACTGCTAATGAGCTAACTGGAGGCATGCAACATCGCATGCTAGTCTATGGCTGTGGTATAAAGCAGTGGGAATTAAAAATTAAAATCAGCTGAGGTTTTCCCCAACATCTAAGGCTGATGGTCCCCTTTTTCCAAAATTCCCTACTTTGCACAGATTTTTCAGGCTTTTATTTAAATTAGGACATTAGGCATGTTGGCTTGATTACATTTCTTACTCATTGTGTATCTGGTCTTTCTTTGCAGGACAGAGGCCACTCATGATCTAAGGTTGGAACGTTGTCCTGGTCTCTTCCTTTCCTCTTAAATCCACATCCAACTTGATAACCAAGAACTGGAAATTTTGCAGCTTTAATGCAAATTTAAATCTATTCTCTCCTCAGGGGTTTCATTCTCATGACCAATGTCTTAGGATATCTATGTATAGATATTTATTTCTCAGGGATTTTTTTCAACAGCTTTTAAACAATCTCTCCTTGCCTCCCACTTCCCTCAACTTTCCCTTTCAACCCAGAATTCATTGTCACTATTGTGGAGCCCTATGCCAAGGGCACAGGTGTGGAGTCCTATACTAAAGTCAAAGGACAAAAATCTCTGGAACTGATCAACCCCCACAGCAACTGTTGCCACGAGCCTCCAGATCTAAACTGAAACCCCATATTATGCAAAGGCTTCCCAGGGGGTACCAGTGGTAAAGAATCCACCTGTAGGAGACACAAGAGACACAAGTTCAATCCCTGGGTCAGGAAGAACCCCTGGAGTAGGAAATGGCAACTCACTCCAGTATTCTTGCCTGGAAATTCTATGGACAGAGGAGCCTGGTGAGCTACACTCACAGGGTCTCAATGAGTCAGACACAACTGAGCACACACACATACACACACACACACATTAGGTAAAATACCCATCCTACTGCATCCTAACTAATCACCTAATGCCACCCTTCCAGTAGGAATTTTCTCTGCTTTGAGGCTATAAAGGGGTTCCCAGGTGGCAGAGTTTATAAAAGTTGGCTGCTAACCTATGAAAGGGGTCAGCTCTCCCGTGAGCTGACCCACTGTTCTAACAGCATCTCCCATTTTAATAAGCTTTATTCCCCTCTCAATATCATGTCTCAGATATGATATTCTGCCTCATATCTAGAAAATTTTTTCCAACCCATGCACAGACCATGACGGATATTCTAAAATATAAGTCGGACCACAACACTACCTTGATGAAATACATCAGAAACCTGAGTGTGACTCAGATTCCTCATGACCTGATTGCAGCCCCCAAGTTCACCTTTCCCTTCAGCCCCTTCTCTCCTCTGAATTCCTTGCCCCCTTTTCAATGAATCTTTGCTCTTCTTTTGAACACTGTGCCTGTCCTTGCCTTGTATTCCTCCTTACAGTGTCCCTGTCCCTCTGTCTTATCTAGTACCTTGCTTTTTTGCAGGAGAGTAGAGAGGTGGCAGAACAATTCATCCTTTAAGAGAGGCATGAAAACATTACATTTCACATGGTAAAATCAATGTCATTCAGTAGTGTTCATTTCTGAGCTTCTGTGTTCAGTGGGGTAAAGATGCTCTGTCTGGAATTGGTGCAGAAATAGGTTAAAGATGTCTTTCCAGGATTAGGAAAGGAGTAAGGGTTGGTCTGGATAAAATGATACCCCCTCTGAGAAACCTTCTCCAACTTCCCCAAGAGGATTTATCATCCCACTCACTTGCATTCCTACAGCATCCTGAACATCATTGTATTTAGTTTCTTCTGTATCAGTTCTCTAGTTAGACTGTGAACTTCCCTGGGGCATGTACTAGACACTGGGCACTTCCTAAGTACTTGTTGAGTGAATGGTTAATTCTTTTCTGATCCCACCATAATATGGTCTAGAGCTGAGTTTGGGAAACAGCTATGGACTGCCTGCAAGGTAAATCCTGCTGACTAGGTGTTTGAGTCAAGTATTGTTGGAATACATCCTGGGCCATCCTTTTATGTAGGACGTATGGCTGCTTTCATGCTACAACAGCAGACAGAACTGAATGGTCACACCAGGGACCCGGTGGACTGCAAAAGCTGAAACATGCACTTCTTGGCCACTTGCAGAAAAGGTTTGTGGACCCAGTTCTAGAGCCTAAAACTAAAAGCTAAGATTTCACACGTTGCACCTTGTTTCTTTAATTGAGGGCAGGAGGAGCAGGGGACAACAGAGGATGAGATGGTTGGATGGAATCACCGACTCAATGGACATGGGTTTGGGTGGACTCCGGGAGTTGGTGGTGGACAGGGAGGCCCGACGTGCTGCGGTTCATGGGGTTGCAAAGAGTCAGACACGACTGAACTGAACTGAACTGAAGGGAAATTCTACACCATGGAATCTAATTAAGCCCAAGTGAGAGACCCTCAAGGTCAAAGTTGCCTCCTGAATTTCATTTGCGTTCTGCAGCAGATTCCTAAATGATTTTTCAACACTTTTAAAAGTTTTGCCAAAAAGACACTTTACTAATTCTGGAAAGAACTCTGATCATTAGTATGGTATTTTATGGCTTTTATGAAAATGTTCTGGATTCTGTGGCTGTGCACAGCACTGCTCTTTGAAATCATTCCAGCCTTTTGCCTTGTATCCATTTGTCAATATAATTATGCTTAATGAACAACAGGAAATGTTCCTCCAATAGTCATATCCTTGATTCCCCTTCTACCATCCCTAAGTCTCATCTCCTGATATAGTTCAACTAGCTACAACCCAAGCAATTTAACAGTTTCCTACACATTAGAGGGCAACTTGCTCTTATAACCTAACTGTGGTAGAGTCAGATCATTGGAGTCCTAATCCTGGCTCTTCAGATAAACTACAGGAATGATCATGTATTTTTACCATCTTCAGTATCCTCCACTGTAAGAAAAAAAAAAAAGATTATAGCAGCAAAAATCTCTGCAGATTGTCGTGAAAAATCAATTCAATTATCCCTGAAAAGCACTTGACAGTCTTGTTATCAGAAGCATACCATTTGCTTTCTATTTTGCTTCCATCCTTCACATCAATTCAACTTGCCAACTCCATACGAGGAACTAGGTCTTTTAAAGTACATGTATCAACCTCCAGGTGTCAAGGTCACAATCAGGGCCCTTTGACTTTTGATGTTGCAACTAAGCAGGACACTATGGGGCTCCTGGGCACAAAAGCCTTTCTGTGTCCCCAGTTTCCTGACCCTCTCTGAGTTCCAAAGGGCAGGTTCAAACACCGGGTGATCAGGGAAGTGAGGGGATGCAGAGCAAGGTAGGAGCAGTAAGGAAACAATAAGGCAGCTTTGGGGCAGGGTCTTAGTTTCACCTCAAGGGCTACACATGGCAAAATTAAAACTCCCAACAAAGGGAAGATGTTGGCTACTTGAAGAAACGGTCTTCATTACAGAGAAGGTCACAGTTTGATAACCTTGAGAAGCAGAGAAGCATCAGGAGACCATCTAAGGCCAGATTAAAGGAGTGTGGGCCCAGGACACACCCTGATCCTTATCAACAACTCTCAACCCCACCCTTGAGCCATTGCTGTTAAACTCCTCATCAAAGCCCCCCAGGTTGCAACACGTGAATATGGGAGGCGCAAGTCCACTGTGTCCCCCTTTGCCTGGCAAAACAATAAAGCTATTGTTTTCTACTTCACTCAAAGCTCTGTGTCTGAAATTTGGTTCAGCACCTATGCACAGAGGCCAAGTTTTTGGCATCAGTGTCAAGAAATCATGGTTTACAGAAGCCTGAGGGAGCCAGGTCATTCTAAGTATTCTAATCTGCATCAAGGTGAACCTAGAATCATTCTAACAAGTTGGAATCAGCTTCAAAGCAGTGTATGTCTTGAAAAGTAAGACAATTCTCAAGATACCTGACTTGTCAAGTCTCTTCAGGAATGTTTTCTAGCTCTCAGAGTGGAAGAAGATTACCGCCTTTTTCTAACAGCCAAGGGTGTTCCTAATTGTAACCTATGTGGCCAGTCTGGCCTGATATATCTGTGCTTTTTCATGGCTCAAGGCCTTGGGGAATGAAAATGGCTGCATAATTTCCCTCTGGTGTTTTGATTCTAAGTTCATTGGCCCAGAAGCAGAAAAAAGAACAGATTTTTTTTCCCCCTTGAGCATTATTTTTCTGATTCTATCTTGGAAACCAAAGAGAAACATGTTTTGATTATATTTACAAATTTATCTAATCATCCTGGAATGTTGAACTACATTTTCTCTTTGGAAAAGGCCACTAATAGAGTGCCTCTGGGCATGAAGCTTATTGGCCTTCAGGGACTTCCTCTGTGGGACACCAGGCACAAAGGGGGAACCAGGGCAAAGACGTAAATTCCACACGACTCGCATGACTCCACCCTCAGGGGACCCAGTGCACAGTGGGGTCTTCTGACATTTGTTTATTTAACAACAAACGTGTTTTGGAAGCCTGGACAATTGGAACCACCTTCAAACTGCTATAACTGCTGTGACTTTCTCTCCCCGACCCCATCCATCTCTGCACCAGAGCCATCGATCCAAAACACAAATCTGATCATGTTGTTTCCCCTCTTAGAAATCATCAGTGTCTCCCCCTTCCTCAAAGGATCATGTCTTAACACCTTTAATAAGACCCACTAGCATTCACCGTCTGGCCCTTCAGGTCTCCAAGGCAAATCCATTGTTTCTGTAAAAACTCAGATATCTTTCTTCATTCTTTTTTTTTTTTTTTTAATTTTGGTATTTTAGCACAACAGTTGCATGTGTTCAGGATTAAAATATTTTACATATCATTAAGTAACGCGGACATAGCTACCTATCTCTTCTCTATTGTACACACCAGAAAGTCAGAGACTATGCCGTACTTTCCGGAAAGCACCCATGATTGGCTAAACATAGGATCTTTGATTGGAGAAGGAAATGGCAACCCACTCCAATGTTCTTGCCTGGAGAATCCCAGCGACGGCAGAGCCTGGTGGACTGCCGTCTATGGGGTCGCACAGAGTCGGACACGACTGAAGCGACCTAGCAGCAGCAGCAGCAGGATCTTTGGTGGGCTTCCTGAGTTGTTCAGGGGATAAAAAATCCTTCTGCAATGCAGGAGACACAGGAGATGTGGGTTTGATGCCTGGGTCGGGAGAATTCCTTGGAGGAGGGCATGGCAACCCACCCCAGTATTCTTGCCTGGAGAATCCCATGGACAGAGGAGCCTGCTGCAAAGAGTTGGACAACACTGAAGCAGCTGAGCACACACACACAGGCTCTGTGGAAATATTGAATGAACGAAGGCAAGACTTGGTTCTCCAGCAGATTCCTAACTTCATCTCACTCTCGGAACTTTCATTTTCTACTGCAGCCAGGTCTCTTCTAGCAGATTTTATAGTCCTTGAGGGCTAGAATGCTGCGTCTGTCTTATTTTCCACTGTCTCAGGCTTCTCTATACTTCTGATGTGTGTGGAAAGCTTCATAATGATCTGTTGGGGAAAAGGTTAAGATTTTCATGTTAAAAAGTAAATAGTGGTCCAGTGGTTGAGAATATGCCTGCCAATGCAGGAGACATGGGTTTGATCCCTGGTCCAGGAACATCCCACATGCTATGAGGTTAGCAGGCCTGTGAGCCACAACTCCTGAACCCTACATGCCCTAGAGCCCATGCTCCATAAGAGAAGCCATCACAACGAGAAGCCCTCGCACCAGAGCTAGAGGGTAGCCCCGGCTTGTGGCAACTAGAGAAAAGCCCCCGTGCAATAGCAAAGAGCCTGTGTTGCAACCAAGAGCTGCAACAGAGTCTCAATGCAGCCAATAATTAATTATTTATTTTTAAAAGTAAATAGACCTGGAATCTACTCCCAGGCAACTTTCTCTCCATGTGTATGTAGAAGACAGGATTCTGATACCAGGCAGACAAAAGTCTGATAATCTGTTTTAAATGTCTAAGATTTAAGAAAGAGGCAGAACGGGGAAGCATGACAGTGTGAGAGAAAGAAGAGATTACCTTTGGTTGCAAGGATTTATTTTTTCAGCAAACATATATTGAGCATCTTGCATATGCTTGGCATGCGATTGGCTCTGGAGAAAAGAGGAAGAGACATGAGAATAAGACTTGGCTTCCTGATTTTCCAAACTCAGGACTAAGGCCATTGCCCTTTCATGGGGCAAGGGTGATGGCAGAGGAGAGCACTGCGGGGCAGAGGCACAGTCCCCAAATCTCCCAGGAATTGGGAGGAGGAGAGGGGACGGGAAGCATAATAAACTATGCTGTGAAAGGTCAGCCAGCTCCTTAGCGCTGTCTGGAATCTAATGGGGGAATGTGGGAAAGATGACTAGCTTAAGAGTCCCTTGATCAGTCTGATAAGCAACTCTAGGTTAGTTGCTGTTTCTCCTATTGTCCTCTCCTGGCTCCAGGGTAGCTGAACAAACCATGGACACAAGGACACTGAGGCTCTGAGAAGGACACAGAAAGGCCGAAGTCAGAAAGAAAGGCTGGTTCCAAACCAATGTCCCCAAAGTACCCAGCACAGAAGCACAGAGAGGGTCAGGTCAAACCCTAATATCTCCTGGAAGGTCATTCCAAACCTGGAACTATTAAGATGGGCTTGGTGGAGACAGAAGGTAGCAAGTTTCCCTTTGACCAGTTTTGCGCTGAGTGTCGTCTTTGGCTTGATATAGAGGAGGTGATTAATCCATAGCCTTTCATATTTTATTTTTGAGAAACTGAAAATTAAATTATGGTTTAGTTTTCTAAAACTAAAAACTAATTTCCTATGGAATTCAGGAAACTCTCAAACTTCTTCTTATGAATGCTCTATTTCTGAAAAGATCTCTGTGTAACCTCAGAGACACTATTTCCACTCTACTAGAACAGAACTGAGCAGATTTCAGGTTCTTGACAACTGTTCTTAAAAATGAACTCAATTGACTAATTTGACACATAATCCCATTATGTGTCTGGCAGTAAAGATATAGAAAAATGAGATAGATGGTTTTCTCTTTTCAAACAACCAAAAATCAAATGGGAAGGAAGTTTCGGAAAAGGTAAAATAAGAATATACCAAGTACAGATTTTTTTTTTTTAATTGCTATGGAAAGTCAAAAAAGGAAGAAATAAGATTTTTAAGTCAATTAGGAAGAGTTTAAAAAGAAGGTAGCACTTGAAGATCATTGGTTTTCCTGACCTAGATTTGGGGTTTGTTTTTGTTCAGTTGCTAAGTTGTGTTGAACTCTTTGTGATCCCATGAACTGCAGCACACCAGCTTCCTTGTCCTTCATTATTTCCCAGAGTTTGCTCAAACTCATGTCCACTGAGTCAGTAATGCCATCCAACCATCTCATCCTCTGTCACTCCCTTCTCCTCTTACCCTTAATCTTTCCCAGAATCAGAGTCTTTCCCAGTGAGTCATCTCTTCTCATCAGGTGGCCAAAGAATTGGAGCTTCAGGATCAGTCCTTCCAATGAAGTTTTGGGATTGAACATCTCTTATTCATCAGCTTACAAAATGCTTTCAGTTCAGTTCAGTCACTCAGTCGTGTCTGACTCTGTGTGACCCCATGAATCGCAGCACGCCAGGCCTCCCTGTCCATCACCATCTCCTGGAGTTCACTCAAACTCACATCCATCGAGTCCGTGATGCCATCCAGCCATCTCATCCTCTGTCGTCCCCTTCTCCTCCTGCCCCCAGTCCCTCCCAGCATCAGAGTCTTTTCCAATGAGTCAACTCTTCACATGAGGTGGCCAAAGTACTGGAGTTTCAGCTTTAGCATCATTCCTTCCAAAGAAATCCCAGGGCTGATCTCCTTTAGAATGGACTGGTTGGATCTCCCCGCAGTCCAAGGGACTCTCAAGAGTCTTCTCCAACACCACAGTTCAAAACATCAATTCTTCGGTGCTCAGCTTTCTTCACAGTCCAACTCTCACATCCATATATGACCACAGGAAAAACCATAGCCTTGACTAGACGAACCTTTGTTGGCAAAGTAATGTCTCTGCTTTTCAATATGCTATCTAGATTGGTCACAACAAAATGCTCTAATGAGGTATAAAAACTGGTACTATCCCACAACAATAATCAAACAATTTAACTTGGAAATTAAACTAAGACAGAATAAGAAGGAGTACGGGAAGAAAGAAAGAAGAAACAATTTATCAGTACTTATTCTTTGACAGCCCACCATTTTGTATCACAAGTTTTGAGATTCCCAATAATAGCCATTGTTGCCTAAAGCTCTGACCACATGTCACATTTATATTTACTTCATAGGGCTTACAAAGTCCTTTATTACAACCTGTTTCATTTGATCCTCCTATTAACACTGTAAGATAGATAACCTGGGTAGTGGCAGCCCCAACTTACTTCCCATACTCTGAAGCTCAAAAAACAAAACAAAACAAAACAAAACAAAAACTCATCTTCCATGTTTCTTCAAGAAGCAGAAGAATAGAACCAGGTTTTGACTCTGTTCTCCCAGCTCCCTCAACTCTACTCTGCTGTTTCCCATAGAGTTTTGAAAAGTCCTTCAGCTAGATTTATTTGAATAAAAATAATTGCCAAAGCCTTCCTGAAAGCAGTCTATTTTTAGCTAGCCAAAACTGGCATCTCTTGTTTTCATCTACCATCACCCTACGTCATTTACAGGGCACTGTTCTTTAGTGTTTCCATTCCCATCTGAAAAACAAGCCTTTTGTGTTAGAAGGAATTAAGTCCCTGAGAACAGATATGATAAAATAGGATATATAAGCTGCTGCAGGAAACAGGAAAGGTAAGGTATTTTGCTAGTGTGACTCTAATATCTCAAATGGAAGAAAACTAAGGCTTGTTAACAAGAACAGTGGTTTCCCAACTTTAGTAATGATAGATAAATGCCGTCTTGTGTGTGGGTGTGCTCAGTCATGTCTGACTCTTTGCAACTCCATGGAATTCAGCCTGCTAGGCTCCTCTTGTCCATGGAATTTTCAGGTAAGAATACTGGAGTGGCTTGCCATTTCCTACTCCAGGCTAACTTCACAACCCAGGAATTGAGCCCACATCTCCTATGCCTCCTGCACTGGCAGGTGGACTCTTTACCACAATGCCACCTGGGAAGACCAAATGCCTTCTTAGTTCAGTTCAATTCAGTTGCTCAGTCATGTCCGACTCTTTGAGACTCCATGAATCGCAGCACGCCAGGCCTCCCTGTCCATCACCAACTAACGGAGTTCACTCAGACTCACGTCCATCGAGTCGGTGATGTCACCCAGCCATCTCATCCTCTGTCATCCCCTTCTCCTCCTGCCCCCAATCCCTCCCAGCATCAGAATCTTTTCCAGTAAGTCAACTCTTCGCAAGAGGTGGCCAAAGTACTGGAGTTTCAGCTTTAGCATCATTCCTTCCAAAGAAATCCCAGGGCTGATCTCCTTTAGAATGGACTGGTTGGATCTCCTTGTAGTCCAAGGGACTCCCAAGAGTCTTCTCCAACACCACAGTTCAAAAGCATCAATTCTTCAGTGCTCAGCCTTCTTGACAGTCCAACTCTCACATCCACACATGACCACAGGAAAAACCATAGCCTTGAATAGACAGACCTTTGCTGGCAAAGTAATGTCTCTGCTTTTCAATATGCTATCTAGGTTGGTCATAACTTTCCTTCCAAGGAGTAAGCGTCTTTTAATTTCATGGCTGCAATCACCATCTGCAATGATTTTGGAGCCCCCAAAAATAAAGTCTGACACTGTTTCCACTATTTCCCCATCTATTTCCTATGAAGTGATGGGACCAGATGCCATGATCTTTGTTTTCTGAATGTTGAGCTTTAAGCCAATTTTTTCACTCTCCTCTTTTACTTTCATCAAGAGGCTTTTGAGTTCCTCTTCACTTTCTGCCATAAGGGTGGTATCATCTGCATATCTGAGGTTGTTGATATTTCTCCCGGCAATCTTGATTCCAGCTTGTGCTTCTTCCAGCCCAGCGTTTCTCATGATGTACTCTGCATATAAGTTAAATAAGCAGGGTCACAGTATACAGCCTTGACATACTCCTTTTCCTATTTGGAACCAGTCTGTTGTTCCATGTCCAGTTCTAACTGTTGCTTCCTGACCTGCATATAGGTTTCTCAAGAGGCAGGTCAGGTGGTCTGGGATTCCCATCTCTTTCAGAATTTTCCACAGTTGATTGTGATCCACACAGTCAAACGCTTTGGCGTAATCAATAAAGCAGAAATAGATGTTTTTCTGGAACTCTCTTGCTTTTTGCATGATCCAGCGGATGTTGGCAATTTGGTCTCTCGTTGCTCTGCTTTTCTAAAACCAGCTTGAACATCTGGAAGTTCACGGTTCACATATTGCTGAAGCCTGGCTTGGAGAATTTTGAGCATTACTTTACTAGTGTGTGAGATGAGTGAAACTGTGCGGTAGTTTGAGCATTCTTTGGCATTGCCTTTCTTTGGGATTGGAATGAAAACTGACGTTTTCCAGTCCTGTAGCCACTGCTGAGTTTTCCAAATTTGCTGGCATATTGAGTGCAGCACTTACACAGCATTATCTCTCAGGATTTGGAATAGCTGAACTGTAATTCTATCACCTCCACTAGCTTTGTTCATAGTGATCCTTTCTAAGGCCCACTTGACTTCTCATTCCAAGATGTCTGGCTCTAGGTGAGTGAGCCAGACATGCTCCCTTATGGATCCAAGTAATAATGGCTGCCTGGAGCACTGTTAAGAAGGCTGTGAGCTCAGCTTCAGGAGCCCTGTATCAACTATCAGTGCATCCTTGCTCAAATAGCCATGGGGTCATGTGGTTCTATTCCAGGAGATCCTGATTCTGCCTTATTCAAGATTTCCCTGGTGGGTAGCACGTTTACGGATGATAGTGGTGACAGAACTTATAGCCTTACTAGCCTCTGTTGTTTCTCTAGAGCATCATGCTGACTTCAGGTCTCTCCAGTAGTAGCTTTCACAACATCTCTCTGATATGTGACTCATTCATTATATAGTATAACTACTCACTGTCTCTTTCTGTATCTTTCAGGTTTGTTTTGTCAATATATTCCCTAAAAAAGGGTCTAAAGCCAAATGAAACCAATTAAAAGTCAGATAGTGAAGCTAAATTATCTTCTGTGATGACAAACATTTTTTTGCCTCATAAAATTAATACTGCTTAATGTAAAAAAAAAAAAATGTGAGTACAGAGAATGTACTGAAGAGTGTGTTTGCTATGCTGCTGCTGCTGCTAAGTCGCTTGTGCGACCCCATAGACGGCAACCCACCAGGCTCCCCTGTCGCTGGGATTCTCCAGGCAAGAACACTGGAGTGGGTTGCCATTTCCTTCTCCAATGCATGAAAGTGAAAAGTGAAAGTGAAGTTGCTCAGTCGTGTCTGACCCTCAGCGACCCCATGGACTGCAGCCTACCAGGCTTCTCCGTCCATGGGATTTTCCAGGCAAGAGTACTGGAGTGGGGTGCCATTGCCTTCTCCGGTATTTGCTATAGTCACCTACAAAAATAAGAATAATATCCTTTAATAATGTTCCCTTTATCTTTTCTATTAATATATAATATTATTGAAGAGATACTTCATAGGTAATTTCATTTTGTACCTTTTTACAAAAAAAAAAAAAAGGAAAGGCTTGCCAGGTGTCTCAGTGGTGAAGAATCCACCTCCCACTGCAGGAGACGCAAAAGATACATATTTGATCCCTGGGTGGGGGAAGATCCCCTGGAGTAGGAAATGGCAACCCAGTTCAGTACTCTTGCCTGGAAAATTTCATGGACAGAGGATCCTGGTGGACTACAGTTCATGGAGTTGCAAAGAGCTGGACACAGCTGAGCACACATAATAAAAATAACTCTTATGTGTTATATGATGAAGTCTTTGTAGGTAGTTTTTACAGCCAGATTTCACATATTCGTACAGAAGTCTCAAGTCACTCCACTAAAAATGTACTTCTTTCAAGTCTGCCAATCTAATAAATTGATACCACAATCCACTCAATAACACTTGCCCCAAATTGAGGCATCTTTCATGATTCTTTTTTCCACTTATATCCTGAATGGTGCTGCTTTTATCTTGAGTGGTGTTTTATCTTATCTAGAGCTAATCCTCATCCCACACATCTGCATGCATCCATACCCCTCAGTCTCTGGCCTGGACCATTTCCCTCAGTTGGCTTCCCACCTCTGTCTTTCCCCTCGACCCCTCCAAAGGATCTTTTTTTGGTAAATTGCATCATGTCCCTCCTCTGTGTAACACCCCCAACCACTCCCCTTTAAATGGAGATAAACTTCACGTGCCTCATTGCTGCTGAGAAGGCCCACCACCCTCTGTACCTGTCGCTCTGCACATCTCCTGCAACTCTTGCCTACTCATTATCTGAAATGGCCACACTGTTTGCTGATTTGCTGCCCATTGGCTTCATTGTGTGTGTACTGCCTGTTTCTCATCAATAGATTACCAGCTCCATCTCTTGCCTGGGCCTGTCTGCTCATGGCCTATCCTCCGAGCCTTGAATGGTGGCTGGTATATGGCTGGCGTTCAACCAGCATTTGTTAAACGGATGAATAATATTCCATGACAAATTGTTTTAGCTCTCCTTCAGTTTTAAAACATTTATCGTCTCAATACATTCCTTTGGCTTCAAAAACATGACATGGAGCTTTATTCTCCCTAATCCGAATTCTCACCCACCTGACCTCTGCATCCCCCACACATGGAACTCCAGTATTTGAGCCCACAGGGACATCCCTGGCACCAGCCTAAAGTCTCCTTCATGTTATGCCCTGCCAGACAGAGACCTCCCTATTCCTACTCCTAGGTATTTTCACTCTGTGCTCCCTTCCTTAAAACACCGACTTTCCCTCCAAGACCCAAGTTTCCATCTCTTCCTGAGGAAGCCTTGTGGTGACACCTGCCCTCTGAGGACTTATATCCTCAGAATACAGGATAGAAGGAGCAGACAGTAAACAAATAATCCAAATAAAAACCCAGCATCAAAAGGTAATAAAGAGCTATGAAGGCCTAGGTCTAGTAAGAGATCAAAGAAGGCCTCATGGGGAAAGTGATGATTAAGCTGAAACCCCAAGGCAAACCATCACGATGCTTGAATTTCACTTTCCCTGCGCTATGTCTCAGCATATGTAGGTGCCAGTTCTACTTTTCCTCTTAGGTTTTAAACTCCTAAAAGACTGATTTCTCATGTGATTCACAGCACTTATGCCTTGCACACACCTCCCTAAATGGGGGAGAAGAATTAGGGAGAGAGAGGTGGGGTTTGGGGTGAGCAGGAGGGCAGAGGGGAAACGGAGCAGAGAGTCAAGGGGGAAGGGAAAAGGGAGGGCAGGGAAACCAAGAATTGGACTCTGAGTATTACAACATCAAGGCGGCATCTGGCTTATCACTGGGTTCTGAAACTCAAGCGAGAGTCTTTGTGCCAGTGCAATATATTATTTTCTTGATGTCAAGTACCCTTAGCATCACCTTAGAATGGAACCAAGCCTATGTATTTTTGCATTCTCTTTGCTTCCTTAATTAGCTTGCACCCTATTAAAGTGAAATTAGTGATCCATTGTGCTTTTCGTTTTTCTTAAATGGAGCCTTTGCCTTTTAGTCCATGCAATTTTGTCAGGTCCTTCAAGACCAGCTCCAATTTGGATGTATAAAGCCCAGTTAAGTCGGAGCTGGCTTTAGACCTCGCCCTGTGCAGGGCAGCATGGATGAGCTTCAAGTCTGAGCCTGTGCAGAGGGTGAGCAAGGGACCACCCTGGGCTTGTAGGTGACACCCAGGGCTGATGAGAGGTGAGGTGGAGAGAGCAAAGTTACCAGCCCGTCTCTTCCTTTGGGACAGCTTCCATAAAGTCTCTAGAAAGCAGGTCACCCTCTTCTGTTTGCTCCCATCCCTGCTGCCCTGCAAGCCTTTCTCCAGCCCGCTGGAGAGGACTAGGGCTTTAATAAGGGGATCTGACTGCCCAGAAGCTGATGCAGCTTAGAAAAAAGAGCCATTGGCCAGAGAGCAGGGAGGCCAACGGGCTGACCCCAGGCACAGAGGAGAACACCATGGCAGTGGCGAGGAGGAGGCCAGGAATGAAAAGAGGATAAAAGTTAGTATTTACTGAACATTCACTTGCATGAGGGCTTCCCAGGTGGCACTAATGGTAAAGAACCCGCGTACCAAAGCAGGAGACGTAAGAGATGTGGGAAGATCCCCTGGAGGAGGGCGTGGCAACACAGTCCAGGGGTTACCCGGAGAACTCCACAGACAGAGGAGCCTGGTGGGCTACAGTCCATGGGGTTGCATGGAGTCAGACACCACTGAAGCAATTTGGCACAAACACACACTTGCATGAACCTGGAACTCTTTTAAGCAGCTCTTTGAACGCTCACTCAGCCCTTGAGATAAATATTAATGTCATTTCACAGGACAGAAAGTCAAAGCTCAGACCTGCTGAATTTCTTATCCAAGTTCACTCTGCTGGAATTCAAGCCACTCCACCCCAGTTTCTAGGAGAATAGTGTCTGTATCTTGCTATATTTTTCAAGCATCTAGAATTGTACTGAAAACTCAGCAGGCTGCAGATAGTTTCATTGCAACTAAATGAACAAACTACAGAGAAAAAGCACAAACTCCTGTCTTTGGAAGTGAATTTATTATTCATGCATCTGGATGATATTAACAAGTCTGAAGAGAAAGTTCACCTGGGGCGTGGCTGGAAAGTTCACCTGGGCACATCACTTAGCCCTCCTGAGCTTTATTTTCTTAATCTGTAAAACAGAGATCAAACTGTCCACCTCAGGAAGATCCCTGAAAGGATCAGAGGCAATAAGGTACTACAGCACCTAACCCAGTGCCTGGCACCCATGCGCCCTCTGTCATGGCAAGTTCATGGTTTCCCTGTTTACCAGCAAGTGTGTGGGGTAAAGGGCCGTGGGAGAAATGCGCTGGAGGTTTGAGTCGCCGTGCTCCAAGGTCATGGAAATTCCTTCCTGCCCTGGCCCAGGCTACCCCTGCAGGGTTTACTCTGGCCTTCCTAGCACATTTGTCATTTGGATTTCCTTTTTCCTCTTTCCTCTTTGACATTCATGGAGTGGGATAGGATCAAGAAGTTCTTTGCAAACAAGCTTGGAAAAGGTGAAAGGTGTCATGCGCTCAAGTTTGGGGTCCTGGACACCAGATTTCAATATCAGGACCAGATTCTCTCTCTCTCTCTGTTTTTTTTTTTTTTTTTTTTAATTGGAGGAAAATTGCTTTACAATGTTGTGTTGGTTTCTGCCGTACAACATCGCAAATCAGCTGTTACTATACACATCTCCCCTCCTTCTTGAGCCTCTCTCCCTTCCCCCCAAACCCTTCTGGGTCATCACAGAGCCAGGCTGGGCTCCCTGTGTTACACAGGAGTGTCTCACCAGCGACCTATTTACACATGGTAGTGTATATATGTCGATGCTACTTTCTCTGTTCGTCCCGCTTTTTCCTTCCCTCACTGCATCCACAAGCCCATTCTCTCTTTATGAAGGCTTTGGACTACCGGAACACAGTGGGTGGATGCTGACTGAAAGACAGATTCCCTCAGGGTGGGGCTCACATGATCTTTCTGGTGTAATTCAAGATCCTCTGGCTACAGATGAGGGTTAGTTAGGATGGGCTCCATCCCAAGCAAACAAAACCCCACACAGACCTGCATGAGGTCAGTGCTCTGGGCCAGACCATTTAGAAGCAATATTTGAATACTTACCCTTTTAAAAAGACATCATTGTTTTCATACATCCAGGCACATCCTCGAATGGGGGTGGGGGAGCCAAGTCAGGGGGAGAAACTTCCCTGCCATTATCACCTGCCTTCATCTGCTCCTGGCCCGAGCTGTGTGGGTTGCCATGGTGACACAAGACTGACCTCTCACTTTTTACTCTTCCAGGAGCGAAAAAGGTAAAAATGAGCCATTTGGTCTCAAATGAAAATCAACCTCTCAGTTAAAAGATGTTAAATCGCTTTCCCTTCATCAAACCTAATGTTCCGTAGCCAAGTTTTTTGGAAAAAAAAAAAAAAAGGAAGAAGGAGGGGGTGGGGATAGGGATGGGAGAAAAAGGGTAAGAAAGCCAGCCAGAGGTCTCAGAAGCAGAGATGTGGGGCTAAGGCAGCCGGCAGAGAAGCAGACGCAGCTCCTCCAGGGAGCGGCAACTTTCCCTGAGCTCACATTGGCCGCTGTCGCGATTCCTCAACTTCTCCCGGCCCCGTGATGCTGGCTCCAGCGTTCTCTCCGCCTCCCTCTTCCACTTGCTTTGCAGCGGTCCCTGATGCGGCTGGTCTCTTGCTTTTATTTATTTATTTTTTATGTGGAGGGATGTTGGTTCAGGAAATCAAAATATTGATTGAATCCCATCACACTTGAGCAAGCCTCTTATTGGTCGGGCTCATACATTTGCTGTGATCAATCGGCCAAGGAAGCTTTCTGCAGCAAGCCAGGCCGCTCTGCCAGGCTGCCAGGAACTCCATCACTAGGAGCCCCGAGTGCAGGAACTCCCAGGCTGGGGACATCTCCTGCTGGATGAAAAGTACCAGCTGGGCAGTGGGAGAGGTGTGCCATGTGTCTCTGGGCAGCAGGACTGACTGTGCTTGGGAGCTGGAAGCATTTTGCTGCCCGTTCCTGGCTTTCTGATGCGTGGTAGGGCAGCTGGAAAATTTCCCTTCCTCTTCTTTCCTCGTCCTCTCGGTCTGTGAAAGAGCAGACTGCAGCCTGTCCGCCTGCAAAACTTCTGCAAGGGCGGTGAGGCTGTGCTTTGGCTTCAGCCGACTCATTGGTTCCATTCTGATGCAAGTTTCTGAGTAAGGGGGCTAGAGCTGCCAAACCGTCTTCTACACGTGAATTACCCTTAATTATAAACTAGGCAAGAACCACCGATTTATTCCTACCAGACTTGGTTTTTAATCCTTTAACTTCTTGAGAGTGGTAACATTGAGAAAAATGGGAAAAAGTAAGTGGATGTAGGGAATGGGTCTAATTCTTATCAAAAAGATTTCTTCACAGTATTTGGGAGCAAAATCCTCAGTTTTTCAGGAATTACTGTTAGGAACCTCAGGTGTCAAACATACAGAAACAATTAAATGACCAATTTCACTAAACCCAACATCAGAATAAACAAAAGCAAGTTATAAATGATAACCTGAAGAGGGAGAAAATGATGCCCGTTTGCTCGTTCATCCATTCAAAGGATATACATTCTTGAGTCATATTTCTCCCAACACTGAGAGCATTTGGCAAAGATGTGCTAGTTTAACAGTCCTAGGCTTTATTTATACCATCAACTTCCTGTGGCAATAAAACTTACAGAAAGATCCTTTCTCTGCTGCATTCATGACATCTCTTGGATTCTACCTGAAATCAGCTGTCTCTGAAGCATGAGCAGTCTTTTTCATGTTACACATACACACACACACACACACAGCCACCCTTGGGCACACACACACACACACACACAGCCACCCTTGGGCACACACACACACATACACAGTCCATATTCCTAATGAGATCTCTGTGGTCATCTTATTCTCGGGGGCCATTGCTAAGCCCATGCTCTGAAGGCAGCTTAGTCGCACTGGACTCTTTAATTGGCTGGCATTTGAGAAGTTGAAAGGGTTAATGCTTATAAGAGAGAAAGAGAAAATACTCTACCGCGCGTGCGTTTTGATCTGAGGTTCAAAACATACATGGAGATGAAAATGCCAACCTCATCGCAACACACAGTCCCTTTCTCTGCCTCCCGGTCCTTCTCTTCCTGCCTCTTCACAATCTTACAGATCTGGTGCGATGAGAGCGGCCGATAAGTGAATGGCCAGTGGTATTCTATGGTTTCAATGTAGCCTGAAGATTAAATCCCTATGAAAATAATATATCTCTTCTCCTCTCCCCTACCCCTGGCCCATTAGAAGCAGCCGCTTTTCACATTTAAATGTAGCAGGGGTAACAAGAGCCTCTTTTATCAGCTACTCCTATTCATAACGCATTAAAATACATGCCTTCTTAATCCCTAGCACAGCTCTAACTGGGCTTCAGCTTTGTACTGAAATAGTACGTATCTTTTTAAAGTGGCTGATGGAAATCATCTTCTAAACCAAATCAGTCTCTTAAAAGCAGCTCTCCCCAAGGTTTACACAGAACATAAATGGAGTCCCGGACACAGTGTGTGTCCGATCAGAAAGGGTTTGAGAAACAAAGCCAAAGTTTGTTTATAAGTAGCCCGAGCGACTTGGCAAGCCGCTTCCTCCTTTCTCCCCTCCTTCCCACCCCGATTCCATACCCATCTTTGCAGCAGCAAAACTTGGCATGGTACAGCACCTCTTCTGGGAAAGGCCTTTCCGCATGAGCCAATCAGCATGCTCCATGCAAGGTCACTTTCAGAGGCAGCTCTTTTTGAAGGCAGAATCTCCAGGAATGGAGGCAGAGGGAGTGGGGGCATGGATCAGGTAGAAAATCACCTGGATTCCCAGTTAATCCTCAAGCCTCAGAGGAGCGTGTGCAGGACTGGTGAATTTCACAGCCACTGAGAAAGCTCTCTTATAGGCAGGTGGCCGATAGAAACTAACACACCACCATGCTGTATGTATAACATATACATACAGCATGTATCAGTGGTGCAGTTGATAAAAAATCCACCTGCAATTCAGGAGACACAAGAGGCTCGGGTTCGATCTCTAAGTAGGGAAGATCCCCTGGAGGAGGAAATGGCAACCCACTCCAGTAATTTTGCCTGGAAAATTCCATGAACAGGGGAACCTGGTGGGCTATAGTCCATGGAGTTGTGAAATCAGACACAACTGAGAGCATGCACACACAAACACCCTTACAGATTCACACACAAGCGAACACTTTCTGCATCAGATAATAGCATTGGTTTCATGCACAATCATCTAAAAATAGCATTAGAAGCACCATTAGTACAGAGCGAACATTTAAAACATAGACAAAAACAAATACTCAAAATTGCAGTTAATTACTGCAGCTATATTTCTTTGACATTAGTTCCCTAAAACCAACTCTTTCTTACATTTTAATTAAGACTGCCCTTTAAAATGAATTCATGCTGGGAAAGATTGAAGGCAAAAGAAGAGGGTGGCAGAGGATGAGATGGTTAGATAACAACACCAATTCAATGGACATGAATTTGAGCAAACTCAGGGAGACAGTGAATGAAGGACAGGGAAGCCTGGTGTGCTGCAGTCCATGGGGTTGCCAAGAGTCAGGTATGACTTAGCAGCTGAATAACAAATGACATATATATGCTTTTATGTACATAAATTTTAAGGATTTATTTTAAATGAATATATTTTATATATTTATAACTAAATTATTTCATATCAATTTTATTTTAAATAAATGTATTACATAGATACTTAAATATTCACACTTTCTTCACAAATATATCTATCTTTGGTAAAATTAATGGCTTCTTAGGCTTTGGCATTATTGTTAATGAAGAAGACAAAAAGGTGGCAGAAATATTTGTGATATTTTGTCTTCAGCTCTAGCTTACTTCCACTTAGAAGCTTACAGAAGATATTTCTATAAAAAGTATAGAGGGAGAAAAGTGTTACATTCTTCCAACATTGTTTAACGCAAAGCTCCAGTAAAAGTGTAATTATCTCTTTCTTCAAAGCAAGTAAATGCTGCTAGAAATGTTTTGGATTCGAACTTCCTGGGCAGATACCTGTTTTTCAATGGCTGCGAATCCTCTATTTTCTAATTCTCTCTCTTTTCTTGAATTGCAGCCAAAGTGCTGATGAGGGCTCTTTTCCTTGTGCAATGTGTTTCTTTTTTACCTATAAAACGTCACAAAGTTATAAAGTAGAAAAACCGTCTACAGTGTAAGATTCGCCCCCTCCCCCAGTCGAACACTGAAGATGGCCGATAGGAACAGAAAAAAAAAGAAAGAAATTCACGCAGCAGCAGAACGTACACATAAATATGTACCAGCATTTCACCCCTTTTGTGAAAGTATCCATCTCACGAAGGTGGTAAGGTTCTTAATAAAAAGCGGAACATCTTCGGGTAATTCTAAATACCCTTTAAAAGCATTAAAGGAAAACTTAATTCAGATCACTGAAATTTATTGAAAAAAAAATCTCACTTTCTGGGGTAATGGTGATTACTTCTCAATCGTGTAACCTGACTGCCCTCTTCTGGATATAAAGAGAAATAGTAACACCCTGAAAGTATGTGGAGACCTATACGTTGAGTATTTATTCTTTCACTGATTATTCCTTTACTGCTAGAAAATCTGTAATAAAGAATTTCTACTTGCCTATTAAAATTTGAGCAGGACTGTAATTACAGACTAAATAATCTGACTTCCCCATCACTCTGAGTGAGATGATCCCTAATTTTTTGGACAGCATTTCTGACTTGTGTCCTATTTTATGTTTGAGACCCTCTAGCCAGACTCGTGTTCAAAAAAGGCTAAATTGAAGAACAAGCAATTTCTCTGATATTTCCACAACTCTCTGAAAAACCGATATTGAAGTGAGCCAAGCTCTCTTAAACCTTGCATTCACTTTATAGGAGGGACTTAATATTTCTGGAAACTTCTCCAAGTAGCTTGTCAATAACTAACTAGACCACATTTTAGAAATTTTAAAAAGTGAAATAAAACTTTTCACAAATAAAATAAAAACTTGAGAAAATAACTTATGCTGTACCATAATTAGGTAAGACTTCACTTGGTATTTGGTAGAAGAATTATCAAGTGAATAATCCTAGATCCACTTGTTTTTTCCTCTGTTAGGTGATACAATCTTACATACCACTATCACAATTAAAGAGCTTTATGTTTCTCTCTTTTTTGCATTTTACATCTGAAAAATGGTACAACAAATTCAAGTGGATTGATAATTCTGGATGGAAAGTCATTAAATGCCAACAGGAAAAAAAAAATTACCCTCAATTATAATTGTGATACTATGTCAAACAGAGAGAGGAAATTCTAATTTTGAGCTCTATTAAAATGCACTTATTTCAATTTCCAGTTGCTATGTATGTCCTGTTAGCAGCCTGACATTTTGAGTAGTACACTAATTCATATGAATTGGGTTTTAAATGAAAGCTTTCAAGTCAACCTTTATGGAACACTGAATATGCGATAAGCCCAGAATTAGCCCGAGAATGAGGTGATACTTTTTCACCAAGCAAGCTTCTTGAGAAGGCGCAAAACTCGAACACTCTGAATTACAAAATGCTTTCATTTCAAGCGCCTCACTCCTAGGTAAAGTGCAAGCTGATTTCATCATATTTTTCTCTGGAGACCTCTGAAGTAGTTAGGAGTGGATATAACTGTGGCCTGCGGCTAGAAAATTAAAGGTCAGAGGTTAAGTGCATGTCTTACCAGGTAGGTTGCAGCCAGATTGTCACCTGTCAGGCATCGGAGCTGGGAACAAATTCCAAAACATCAGGCAAAGTGGCCTAAGAACACACAACTGGGCAATGCTTATATAGGTCAAGCAGGAGTCGAGCAAGAGGGACCCCCTGATTGTTAATTATCCTCTAGAAAGGTTGTTGAACTTCCAGGGGGGTTCTGCATTTGCCTGGAGAGACCTTTCCTTTCTGCGGGACTCTTCTGATAGAAGGCTGGTTTGGAGAGGCGCAAGCGGACTGCTCATCCTCAGGCCATCTGGCTCTAAGGTGCTCATCCTCAGGCCGTCTGGCTCTAAGGTGCCCACACTTGGCAGTTTTCAGGGAAGTCTGACTGTGCACACACGGAGAACTTGGTCTCCAGGCTCTGGCAAAGATCCCGCTCTGGCTGGGAAAATGTGAGCTGCCCTCTTCAGTCTGCTTGTGGTCAGGGGACCCAGAATGGATGGCAAAGATCACTTTTAGCCAACTTCGCTCCAGCACCTCACTGTACTAATAGAAGAGCATGGAGACCAGGAGTCAACATCATCCAAACTCTGACATCTGCTGATCACCATTTCCATCACGGGACCATGTTCTCTCTACCTCAGTTTGCTCAGTGGCTCAGGAGTGTCTGACTCTTTGTGACCTCATGGACTGTTGCTCGCCAGGCTCCTGTCCACAGAACTCTCCAGGCAAGAATACTGGAGTGGGTTGCCATTTCCTCCTCCAGGGGATCTTCCTGATCCAGGGATTGAACCCTCCTCTCTTGCTGCTTCTGTGCTGGCAGGCCGACTCTTTACCACTCGGCTACCTGGGCGCAAATTAGCCATGTATAAAATAAGGGGCCTAGATCTGGTGCTTCCTAAGACAGCTTCTGGGTCCCAATCCATATATTCTTAGGAGGTCACTTATTTGCATTAAACTACATCACTATTTGGGTACTCAGTTACCTCCATGAGCAAAGGATACCACTTAATCAGAGGGAAAAAAAATCTAAAGTTTTATGAAAAATGTTATGTCAATTTTTCTCCTTTGATACTTAGTAAGTCAGAAAGTGTAAGTCACTCAGTCGTGCCTGACTCTTTGCAACCCCATGGGCTGCAGCCCTCCAGGCTCCTGTGTCCATGAGATTTTCCAGGCAAGAATACCGGAGTGGGTTGCCATTTCCTTCTCCAGGGGATCTTCCCGACCCAGGGATCAAACCTGGGTCTCCTGCATTGCAGGCAGATTCTTTACCAACTGAGCTACAAGGGAAGCCTTTGATATTAGATGAAACAAAATGAGTGTAAGACATCTGACTTTTTATCGCTTGCTCACTTATGTGATAAATCTGCCATTACCTGAGACTCTCTCTCTTTTTTCAAGTAAATAAGGTCACTGATTTCTCTTCTCACAGAAATCCTCCTCTGAGAGAGAAAAGTCATCGTGGGCCAGGGTCTCGGGGGAGAAGCAGAGAGGCCTGACAGCATCTTTAGGTAGAACATTTGTGGGGCAGCAGGAATATTTGGTCCTCTTTTCTGGGGAGGATGCTCGGGTGGAATTGATGCTGAATCCTTTGGAAGGAGTCCTGTCAGGTGTAGCTTCCTCCTGTTCTGCTGGGCAAAGAATTGTGACAACAAAGGCGGCCAACTCAGCTGTTAGATGTCTTGTGCCAATGAAAACTCCCCAAGCAATGACAGATGTGGGGAAACGGGGCCAGAGATAGGGAAGCAGAGAAAGGGAGAAATAAATAAAGATAAAGGATAATGTAAACCAAATAGTCAAGCCTTGACTCCCAAAGAACACACCCATCACCGCTTAAAATACTTGACTTCATCCACTTGAATCCATGTGACTTCCTTGTTGGAATTACAAGAACATGGACTATGCTTCCTTACTGGGTAAGTTCTGTGTGGGCAGATATTTTTATCTCCTTTGTTCTTTGCTAGACCTACATCATCTTGAGCAGTGCTTGGCATCTAGTTGGAATGCATTACAGATATGGGAAAGAGGTGGAGATGTGGAGGTGAAGGGGAAGTTGGTAATGGAGGTTTTGATGGTGGCAGAGGGAGAGTTGATGAAGGTGAAGGTCATGGAAATGAACGTGATGGTGGTGGAGGTGGTGATGAAGGTAGAGGTGGAGATGGAGGAAGCCATGGAGGGGAAGTCGTGGTAGATGCTGCTGGAAGATGATGGAAGTGGCCCTGGAGGTGCTGAAGGTGGTTCTGAAGGTGGGGAGGTTGGAGGGGAAGTCGTGGTAGGTGCTGCTGGAAGATGATGGAAGTGGCCCTGGAGGTGCTGAAGGTGGTTCTGAAGGTGGGAAGGTTGGAGGGGAAGTCGTGGTAGGTGCTGCTGGAAGATGATGGAAGTGGCCCCGGAGGTGATGAAGGTGGTTCTGAAGGTGGGGAGGTTGGAGGGGAAGTCGTGGTAGGTGCTGCTGGAAGATGACGGAAGTGGCCCCGGAGGTGATGAAGGTGGTTCTGAAGGTGGGGAGGTTGGAGGTGCAGTGGTGGCCATCGTGGACCATGAAAACTTTCTGAGATGGATATTACAGACTCAGAAGCAAAGGGGTCAAAAGAAATGCAGAAATTCAGACAGAGTGACAGAACACCTCCTAGGAGGCAGCTTGTGGCCCTGCTTCCAGCTGAGTCTATTGACGGAGGACTTCTTCAGGTTTGAATGACAAGGGTCAACAAATGCTCTTGGCTTTCTTACACAAGTCTGAATTCCTGAGAGTGCATCCTGTGGGATCTGAAACTTCAGGCCTCGGCCTCCCAAAGCCTGTCAATCCAGCTCTGGTCCTTATTGAATTCAATCACCACCATGGATTGTCACTACCTGAACAGGCTCACTGCAAGCTTCAGACCCTTCGGAGCTCTGTTGGAGAAGCCCAGCAAACGTTGGATGCATCCTGGACCTTCCCACGTCTCCCTGAATATTAAAGGCTAAACTCCTGCTTTGTGTCATAGGCACCCTCCTCTCCTCCCTTCACCTGGTCTAAACCCCCTTCAGAGCCTTATCTACCCACCCTGTCTGCTTATGTGCACCTCAATATGTCTATCAATCCATCCCACATTCTCACCTACCCTTTTTTGTATCCTTCACTCTGTGCTTTTCCTGAAAAATCTTTGTACCTTCTTTGCCATCCCTTCAAGGCCCCTTCAAATGCATTCCTGAAATCCCATCCTTCAAACCCACGTTTTCCTCTCATTATCTGAAATGAAGGGAACTTATGAGAAAAACAAGTATTGATAGACCAAAGGGGACTCTGATCAAAGAATACAGCTGTGTCCCCTGGAAGGAAATATAAACCGACTTCATAATTAAGAGTGGAGAGAAACTAATAGAGACTTCAGAATCCAAACACAGAGTGGAGTAGGACAGTTAGGTCCTGCAGTCTATTGGCTGGGTGTGCAGGTGGGTTGGGAGCTGTATGGAGACTTGTTCAGAGGTTTATTTCCTCTACAAGGATACTCTTGTTGTTTAGAAGGCATTTTATTCGTGTGTTTGTGGGGAGTGGAGACTGGAGGGTTCTAACGCACCCTCTAAAGCTACTCTCTGCAGTGCTACCTATAGAGAGACAATAGGAATGAGTTAGCATGTAGGCGTTTACCACAGAAGCATCCCAGGTGGCACTAGTGGTAAAGAACCCACCTGCCAATGCAGGACAAACTGGAGACGGGTTTGATCCCTGGATCGGGAAGATCCTCCGGAGAAGAAAATGGCAACCCACTCCAATATTCTTGCCTGGAAAATTCCATGGACAGAGGAACCTTGTTGGCTACAGTCCATGAGTCAAAAAGACCCCCCGCGCGCGCACACACACACACACTCATTGTGGCTTAATATTTTCTATATACACGGCTCTGCAGGTATATTTGGAAAGAAAGGGACACCGGGAACATGGGAGAGATTCTTTGGTTACCTGAGTTCCCAAAGCACTGACCAATGAGGGTTCTGACTTCAAAAGTCATAGAGAAATGGTATTTGGAGAGGCAAGAACTATCACAAAGTCATTCAAGGATATCCAAGAAGCCCTCTGCCATCTGTGTCAATAGACACAATGATAGAACGCCACGTTTTTTTAAAACGGAGAGAAAAACAGTAGATTTAGATGTCTATAAGGGACCAGATAATAAGGGGCAGGAAATAAGTGTGCCGTGTCCAATTATACCACACAGCAGGGACAGAAGCCCTTTTCAAGATGACAAGCTACTTTTCATTTCCCTGAAGCCTTGAGATCAACAAGGTGGTGGGGGCTGAGGGAGAGAGGGAAGGATCTGAGATAGCAGAGTCCTTGGTCAAGGCCGCTGGGGATGGAGTTTGAGGTGGAGAGAAGGGAAAGAAGACAGCAGCGCTGAGAATCAAGTCTTCAGGCAAGTGGGTGTGGGGTGGGGTGGGGTTTCACTGCTGCTCTTTTTTGATTCCCTCTCTATTTTCTTGGTGGAGATTCTTGGCTCTGCATCAGGCATGAAGCAACCAATCCATAAATGTTAGTTCTTGTTACTGTTATTATTAAAAAATATTGTTACTATTATTGAGCAATTTATTGACTAAAGAGGCAGTAATATATCTTTTGAAAATTTATTTTTAATTGGAGGATAATTGCTTGGCAATGTTGTATTGGTTTCTGCTGTACAACAACACGAATCAGCCATAAATATACATATATCTCCTCCCCCCTTGAACCTCCCTCCCACCTCTCTCTCCCACCATCCTACTCCTCTGGGTCATCACAGAGCACCGGGCTGAGCTCCCTGGCTTATCCAGCAACGTCTCACTAGCTATCTGTTTTACACGTGGTAATGTGTATGTTTCAACGCCACTCTCCCAATTCATTGTCCCACCCTCGCCTTCCCCTGGCGTGTCTACAAGTCCGTTCTCTGCATCTACGTCTCTATTCCTGCCTTGTAAACAGGTTCGTCAGTACCATTTTTCTAGATTCCATATTTATGTATTAATATGTATTCATTTTTCTCTTTCTGGTTTACCTCACTCTATACTTCTTTTATTACCTGAACGTTATTGACCGAAAATGTTTCAATATTCACTGACATAACGAATTGCCGGCCACAGGCCTTAATTTCTGCAAAAATTTCCTGGTCGGTAATGTGTTAATAAAAAGTTTCAAACATATAGAAAAATATCAAATCGTGTGTTATATAACAGGAATTCATAGAGTGCTTTAGATCAATTATACTTCAAACAAACTCACAGAAAAGAAGATCAGATTTGTGATTATCGGGGGGAGGGGGGGTGCGAGTGGAGATGTTGGGAATTAGATGAAGGTACCAACTTATAAGATAAATAAGTACTAGGAATATAATGTAAAACATGATAATATAATGAACACTGCTGTATGTTATAAATGAAAGTTAAGAGTAAATCTTGAGTTATCACAATTAAAAAATTTTACAATTTCTTTAGTTTTGTATTTAAAAAATAGAGGCACATGGAACTTGTAGTAAAGTTTACAAAGTAAAATGACTGAAGAAGTGAAGCCAAAATATCAACTCTAGATACATGTGTAGTGATGGAACAAGATAGATAAATAATGAGAACCTACTCAGTGTTCTGTGGTGACCTAAATAGAAAGAAAATCCAAGGAAGAGGGGACATATGTATATGTGTAACTGATTCATTTCACTGTACCATAGAAACACAACACTGAAAAGCAACTAGACTTCAATAACGATTAATTTTTAAAAAAAGAACAAGAAGGACCCAGCAATACCAAAGACCAAGGGCTAATATATCAGGCAAGATGTGTAAAGCCAGCTAAGTTGTTACACATGGTCAAAGCATTGGGAATACATTCATCTTCCTCTCGTGCTACAGCAATTTGGAAAAATGAGCTCTGACAATGAGCTGTCATAAAAATCACATACAAAATCTTCACTATTGGAGATTATAGTCATCAAGGGCTCATGGGATTAACAAAGAGGGAAGCCAGACAAACTTCAGTAAGAAGAAAAATTATGCTTACTTACATTATTCCTTTATAGCATCATTTGAACATTTTTAATTTAATGTGAATTTCAGAAGAATGGTTTGGCTGCTTGAATAAGAATGGAGTGTATGTAAAATTCTGAGTTTTGCACTAACCCAGAACATTTTTCTAGGCAAAAACCCGAGGAATCACATGTGGAAAAACTTTATTAAAAAGTCTTATGAGAGCGTCCCAGGTGGCTCAGTGGTAAAGACTCTGCCTGTGATGCAGGAAACAGAGAAGACTCAGGTTCAATCCATGGGTCAGGAAGATCCCCTGGAGAAGGAAATGGCAACTCACCCCAGGATTTTTGCCTAGAGAATCCCATGGACAGAGGAGCCTAGCGGGCTACAGTCCATGGGGTCACAAAGAGTCAGACACGACCCGGCAAGCACTCACATGAGAGCAGTAATGCATGAATACGTGTGTGCTGGCTGCTGTTCCTTCGTCTGTTATCACAGAGCCACGCAAGCCCTGCTCTGTGCCAGGGCACATAACCAGTGCTAAGGAAAGGACATTAGCCAGACATAATCCCCGACGTCCTAGAAACTCCTGAAAGAAGTGTGTTCATTCCTAAGGGAGAGTTCTTATTGTTTGAAAATGATCATGATTTGTTAGTCCAAGTAGAACTTTCTGCTTATGTTTCCCCAACCGTCCATGAAAGGTCAGCTGAGCTAACCTGTCCTTCAGAGCTCATCTCATGGAGGCAGGGTCTAGACCCTGCCACATGCCATCGCCGGGTCTCCAGGAAGAAAGCCTAGTACGGACGCCGCCAGCTACTTTCTCTTTGTTTCCATATGTTTTCCTAGGGGCTCCCTCATCACAACATGTTACACAACCCGTATCAACATCACGTCCCATTTGGTCACAAGGCATTTCCAATCCAGTGCTTCCTAACCCCTTTCAGGGGAAGTATTACATGCAAGTTAACATTACCATGCTCTGACAGATCAAATGAGAAGATCCAGACAGAAAGCACTGAAAGTTCATGACAAACCAGGTCACTTTCTATTATATTTACATTTTAGTAATAGGGTCCTTTAAGGACTCCTCTTAAAGATGGGTTGCAATATCCCATGTCAGCTTTTTTCTTGAATTCCACTCTGCGTATATCAGGATTATTGTGTGCATGGCTGAGTGGACCTTGCTCGGTTACATACAGCAGGATGGCAGGTAGTTGTGGGTGGGTGTGGGGAAGATCAAGACATAGAACCAGATCCAACCAGAGGACAGGACAGGAGCTGAGGGGTGCAGAAATGTGATGGAGGCCAATACAGCCATGGGAGGAAACAGTGAAGATTAGACAAGGAGGCTGACCATCCTCCCCCTCAACCAGTAAGCCTGAGTAAGGCAGGTGGGTACTAGAATTTGAGAGGAATCCGGGAAGAACCATAGCGAGTCACAGAATTTTGAAGAGGAATACTGAAAAGTAGGTAGGCCTCTGTGAGTAGTAAAGAACATGCCTGTCAATGCAGGAGATTCAAGAAATGGGGGTTTCACCCCTGAGCTGGGAAGATCCCCTGGTGGGGGACATGGCAACCCACTCCAGTGTTCTTGCCTGGAGCATCCTATGGACACAGGAGCCTGGCAGGCTACAGTCCACGGGGTCCCAAATGTTCAGTTGTGGGGGCACAAATGAAATGACTTAGCACACACACACACACATTGAGAAGTAGGTATATCAGTGTGTTTTGCCTTAGAAAGCAGCTTCCCAGGTGGCTCAGTAGTCAAGAATCTGCCTGCCATTGCAGGAGACTCGGATTCAATCCCTAGATCAGGAAATGGCAACTCCCTCCAGTATTCTCACCCGAAAATCACACAGAGAGAGGAGCCTGGTAGGCTACAATCCATGGGGTCGCAAAGTCAGACACGACTGACTGAGCGCGCGCACACACACACACACACACACAGCTTCAGGATAAATATTTTATCCATCATAGGAAATAGGACTAACAATAAAGAAGAGTGAGGGACGGCCACATGGGTCTAGCCGCTGGGAAAAAAATGTTCATTGTCCAGACTGGCTGTCAGAGACCTTGGAGAGAGAAGCTGAGTCTCGGGGATAAACAAGGAAGCCAGTGGTCAGCGCAGGGCTTTGTGAGGGAAGCCTTGTATGACAGATCAGGAAGTGAGGTCCACCCATGAAGATTCGGTACTGTGTGTCTACAGGTGTATGGGGTATGTGATAGTGATGGTGAGGAAATGACAGTGGAATCACTTAGATACCCCTTGCTGTGGGCGAGGATTCATCTGGAGCTGGGGTGAGGCTGAGCTTGGAGATGGCAATTTCATTGTCAAGGTGATCCTGGGGACAGAGTTGAAGGAATTTGACAGACTTAATTCTTCTTGGGTTCTTTTCTTGAAGAGTCAGACCTTACGAAGCATCATTACGAACAAAGCTAGTGGAGGTGATGGAATTCCAGTTGAGCTATTTCAAATCCTTAAAAATGATGCTGTGAAAGTGCTGCACTCAATATGCCAACAAATCTGGAAAATTCAGCAGTGGCCACAGGACTGGAAAAGGTCAGTTTTCATTTCAATCCCAAAGAAAGGCAATGCTAAAGAATGTTCAAACTACCGCACAATTGCACTCATCTCACATGCTAGTAAAATAATGCTCAAAATTCTCCAAGCCAGGCTTCACCAGTACGTGAACCTTGAACTTCAGCTGTTCAAGCTGGATTTAGAAAAGGCAGAGGAACCAGAGATCAAATTGCCAACATCTGTTGGATCATCAAAAAAAGCAAGAGAGTTCCAGGAAAACATCTACTTCTGTTTCATTGACTATGCCAAGCCCTTTGACTGTGTGGATCACAACAAACTAGAAAATTCTTAAAGAGATGGGAATACCAGACCACCTGACCTGCCTTCTAAAAAATCTGTATGCAGGTCAAGAAGCAACAGTTAGAACTGTACATGGAGCAACAGATTGGTTCCAAATCAGGAAAGGAGTACGTCAAGGCTGTTTATTGTCACCCTCCGTATTTAATTTATATGCAGAATACGTCATGCGAAATGCTGAGCTGGATGGAGCACAAGCTGGAATCAAGATTGCCGGGAGAAATATAAATAACCTCAGATATTCAGATGACACCACCCTTATGGCATAAAGTGAAGAGAAACTAAAGAGCCTGTTGATGAAAGTGAAAGAGGAGAGTGAAAACTTTGGCTTAAAGCTCAAAATTCAGAAAACGAAGATCATGGCATCCGGTCCCATCACTTTATGGCAAATAGATGGGGAAACAGCAGAAACAGTGACAGACTTTATTTTGAGGGGGTTCCAAAATCACTGCAGGTGGTGACTAAAGCCATGAAATTAAGACATTTGCTCCTTGGAAGAAAAGCTATGACTAACCTAGACAGCAAATTAAAAAGCACAGACATTACTTTGCCAACAAAGGTCTATCTTAGTCAAAGCTATGGTTTTTCCAATAGTCATGTATAACTTGGACCATGGATGTGAGAGTTGGACCATAAAGAAAGCTGAGTGTTGAAGAATTGATGCTTTTGAACTGTGGTGTTGAAGAAGACTCTTGAGAGTCTGTTGGACTGCAAGGTGATCCAACCAGTGCATCCTAAAGGAAATCAGTCCTAAATATTCATTGGAAGAACTGATGCTGAAGCTGAAATTCCAATATTTTGGCCACCTGATGTGAAGAACTGACTCATTGAAAAAGACCCTGATGCTGGGAAAAATTGAAGGCAGGAGGAGAAGGGGACCACAGAGGATGAGATGGTTGGATGACATCACCAACTTAACGGACATGAGTTTGAGCAAGCTCCGGGAATTGGTGATGGACAGGGAAGCCTGGTGTGCTGCAGTCCATGGGGTCGCAAAGAATCAGACACAACTGAGTGACTGAACTGGACTGAACTGAAGGAGTCAGAATCCTCTTTAGCCCCTGGCTTCTTCTTGAGTAACCCTGCGAGCAAACATCTTCTACTGTTCCAGATTCAAAACAATCTCTACTCAGTCCGCCTGTCACTTTCCCAGAGCAAATGATCGCCTAACAGGTTATTTTCACTTCACTTTGGTCAAGCTCAGGTCTTCCATGCATGAAGTGTTGACTGAATTGTATTCTGCGCCCTACACTGTCCTAAATGCCTCATGTCCTCTGCCCTTATGCAGTTTCCAGGTTAGCTGTTGTTGTGCGTTGCTCAGTGTGCCGATTCTTTGTGACCCCCTGGACTGCAGAGTCAAGGGTGACTTGACACTTTCGCAGCGTCAAGGTCTTTTCCAATGAGTCAGCTCTTCACATCAGGTGGCCAAAGTGCTGGAGCTATAGCTTCAGCATCAGTCCTTCCAGTGAATATTCACGGTTGATTTCCAGGTTAGAGGAAGAGGCAAAAAATAATAACAAATCAGTTCAGTCGCTCAGCCATGTCCAACTCTTTGTGACCCCCATGGACTGCAGAACACCAGGCTTCTCTGTCCATCACCAACTCCCAGATCTTGCTCAAACTCATGCCCATGGAGTCAGTGATGCCATCCAACTATCTCATCCCCTGTAATAACAAATGGGTGGTCTCAGTTTAGTGTGACTGTGAATAGGGTTGGGTCCCCTTGGAGTCTTGGAATCGATTTGTTCAGGGACAACTTTCCATAAGGAGTCAGAACAAACCAAGAGCTTTGCAAGTACAGTGGCCTTATTGTGGAAGGGCCCTGTGCCTCCATGGAACCATGATCTATTTGACATGTCGATTTTTCTATTCTTTCAGTATGATGATACTTAATAGGTAGTCACCAGGAGCATAATAGGATGTAGAAAACTCATGTTACCTGATAAATGTAAAATGAAAATCAGATTAATGTTCTGATATTTGTGACTACTATGAATATAGCTCTCAGAAAAGGAGACATGAGTCTGCAGTTATTTAGGCCATCTAAGAGAGTGATTCCCTAAGAGCTACAGTTAGATATAAAATTTTACTGTACTCATAAAATCTATGTCAAGCTTAATGTAGTCAAGTGGTGAGAGAATTGGATCAGAAGCTAGGATTTTCAATTTGCCTTTTCCAGTTTTGTCCCTAAACATCCCTCTGTGCAGTGCTAAGTCTTTTCAGTTGTATCTGACTCTTTGCAACCCCATGGACTATAGCCCACCAAGCTTCCCTGTCCAGGCAAGAATACTGGAGTGGGTTGCTATGCCCTCCTCCAGGAGACATTCCCAACCCAGGGATTGACCCCACATCTCTTACATCTCCTGCACTGGCAGGCAGGTTCTTCGCCCCTAGCACCACCTGGGAAGCTCTAACCATCCCTCAGCTATGGGAAAATCATGTCTGTGGCTTCTGTATCCTTATTTCTAAAATGAAAGAATCAAACCCAGTTTCTTACTAATTGTAAGGAACTATGATCCTGTCCTAAAATTATTCTGAGAATGGTGCTATAACCATTCATTACGAAAAAGATGACTTAGAACATAATGTTCTTTTTGAGTAAATTAGTTCAAGACAATAGACAGGATGTAATAAATTATCTGCCTTGGGGTAAAAATAAACTCCAGTCAAGTGTATGTGCTTAATACCTGGGTAAAAAAGTGCTTAGCTATTTGTCTGTTTAGACTAAATACATAATGACCAGACTTATACAAGCAAGGATGTTAAAATCATGCTGTGTAGTCTGCCTGTCACTTCATGGGTAAAGCAGACACATGTGGTAACAAGACAGATCTATGGACTGCTTTGAGGAACAAGAATGAAACTTTCCTCTGGTCAAAAAGATCTCTCTGACTGTCCCACTATAGTCCCCAAAGCCATGGTTTCTTGGGAATTAAAGATGAATTCTAAACTCCGTATCTTCCTTCACTCTCTGAACCTCACAGGACCATGAAGATTAACTCAACTGTTTTATGGAGGGACTTCCCTGGTGGTCCAGTGGTTAAGACTTTGAGGAGGCGCAGGTTGGATCCCTTGTTGGAGAGCTGAGATCCAGCATGCCTCTAGGGGAAAAAAAAGCACAAGCAATTCTGGAAGATCATGGTCATCCGCTCCCATCACTTAATGACAAACAGAAGGAGGGAAAGTGGAAGCAGTGACAGATTTCCTCTTCTTGGGCTCTAAAATCACTATGGATGGTGACTGCAGCCATGGAATTAGAAGTTGATTGCTTCTTGGCAGGAAAGCTATGACAAACCTAGACAGCGTGTTAAAAAGTAAAGACATCACTTTGCCAACAAAAGGTCAGTACAGTCAAGGCCATGGTCTTTCCAGTAGTCAGGTAGTGATGTGAGAGCTGGACCATAAAGAAGGCAGAACACTGAAGAATTGATGCTTTCAAACTGTGGTGCTGAAGAAGACTCTTGAGAGTCCCTTGGAAAGCAAGGAGGTCAAACCAGTCAATCTTAAAGGAAATCAACCCTGAATACTCTTTGGAAGGACTAATGTTGAAGCTGAAAGTCCAATACTTTGGCCACCTGATGTGAAGAGCTGACTCACTGGAAAAGACCCTGGTGGTGGGAAAGATTAACATCAGGAGAAGAGGGTGACAGAGGATGAGATGGTTGGATGGCATCACCAATTCAAAGGACATGAACTTGGGCAATCTCCAGAAAATGGTGAGGGACAGAGAAGCCTGGCATGCTGTACTCCATGGAGTCGAGAAGAGTCAGACACGACTTGGTGACTGAACAACAACAACAACAAGAAAAAGATTGTAACAAATTCAATAATGACTTTAAAATGTAACTTCATGCAGCCACTATGGACAACAGTATGGAGGTTCCTTTAAAAACTAAAAATAGAACTGGCATATGACCCTGCAATCCCAATCCTGGGCGTATAGCCAGAATAAAATATGATCCGAAAGGATACATGCACCCTAATTTCATTGCAGCACTGTTTACAATAGCCAAGACATGGAAGTAACCTAAATGTCCTTTGACAGAGGAATGGATAGAGAAGTGGTACATACACATAAGGGAATACCACTCAGTCATAAGAAAGAATAAAATAATGCCATTTGCAGCAACATGGATGGATCTAGAGATCATCATGCTGAGTGAAGTAAGTCAGACAGAGAAGAAGAAATATCGTATGACATCCCTTCTATGTGGAATCTAAAAGGAAACAAAACAAATGAACTTACTTACAAAATAGGAGGAGACTCACTGACTTAGAGCTGGACTTGGGGTGGACTTGGGACGGACGCTGCTCCATTTAAAATGGATAACCAATGAGGACATACTGTCTAGCACAGGGAACTCTGATCAGTGTTATGTGGCAGGCTGGATGGGAGGAGAGTTTGTGGAAGAATAGTATAAATGACTAAGTCCCTTCACAGTTCACACGAAACTATCACAACACTGTTAATCAGCTATGCCCCAATACAAAATATGAAGTTAAAAACTGGCCCATATCGAAAAATCTTTCAAAAGAAACACCTTATGGAAATGTGACTGGCACACAACAGTCAATCAAGAAGCAGGAGCTCCCTGTGCACCTTCTGTGGCTGTAGCCTCCTCCACAGACAGCCCTTCCCCTGCTCTCTCTCCCCTGAGCCTGGTACATGTGGGGCTGCCTTGCAGGCGCTGTTTCCTCGACCTGGAGTGTTCTTCCCCCTTCTCTGAATTCACCCAAGTGCAGTGTGCGTCAGTCAGTCGAGGCTCTCGCTTGCAAACAAAAAAGCCATATCTGCCTCTCTCGAGCTCAAAGAGGAAAGTTCCCATGGGCTCTGACATTGACGAGGGGCCGGGAAGCTGGCCGTGGAAAATGAGATGGAAGCCAGGGATTTCCAGAAGGCCTGGGGCCACACCTCAGGAACAATCTGGTGGGCATGCCTCCACCACAGCTGCGACCTCCCTGACCGCCAAGTGGCCCCCGTTTGGGGATACCGCGTCCATAGTCAGAGCCCCTGTTTGCGGAGACTTTGGCTGCCTTCTGGCTACTCCCAGTCAAGGTGCGACTGGAGACAATCCCTTAGCTCTAGGAGAGAAAAGTTACAATGAGAAGCAGCATCTGGCATTAGCTTTCCAACCGAAGAGTGCGCTCAAGGAGGAAGCCCACCAACACAAATTCAGGGCAGGAATAAGAAAAGGGATTGGACGTCAAAGAGCCCCTCAACTTTCTGCAGTGCCCACAGAACCCGTTCCCCAGAGCTCTTAGCCAAGCCTCTCCCCCCAGGCAAGACTTCCCTAGCTTGCTTCCCTTGGCCTTAGCATTGCTCCTCTGAGCTCCTTCCAGTATCATCGCTGCCACACATTTCAGGAAAAGCATCACACTACCCTGAACACACCATCTGACACTTCAGTGTCTCCACGAATAGTTTCACGCTGTCTAACTCTGCCTATGCGTTCTCCTTGCAGGGAACATGCCAGGTTTCTCAAGAGTCTCTTGTTAGATGAGGGAGAGAGTGGAGTGTACTTCTGATAAAATTTGAACTAACAGAAGAAATCAGTAATGTCCAGAGTGTGGTCATGTCAGGAGCATTGGGGGGCATACCACGGGGCTGCAAACTCTCGGTGCAAAACTGTAACTTGAGTGTGTTTTTCTATCAGTGAGACACTGCTTTGACAGAAAGACCTGAGTCTGACTGCTTCCTCCCTGTGCTTGAACTCTGGGAATAAAAACCAGGAAACTCCAAATGGGCTTCCCTGGTGGTCCAGATGGTACAGAACCTGATTGCAATGTGGGAGACCCGGGTTCTATCCTTGGATCAGGAAGATCCCCTGGAGAAGGAAACGGCAACCCACTCCAGTGTTCTTGTCTGGAGAATCCCATGGACAGAGGAGTCTGGTGGGCTACAGTCCATGAGGTCACAAAGAGTCAGACAGGATGGAGCAGCTTTCACTTTCACTTTCTTTCAACTCCAAATGGAACTTAGCAGAAACCATGCAAGTATGTCTGAAAAAAAAAAAAAAAAAACTCCCTTGATCAATAAGATGCCTTGAGAAATAAGACTCCCAAAGAAGAAAGTATTCTCTGATTAAATGAAGATTTATTTCAAACCAAAAGCCAACATCTCCATAAAATTTTAAATCAAACCAAAGATGATTACTGACTGCAGTATCACTCAGCATTAACTTCTTAGCATTAAGCAATACCATAAGAAAATATTTTAAGCTGCTTCTAAATGATGTGGTTGTACACTTACAAAGCTGAAATGATGGTGAGATCAAGAAAATCATAAAGGTCTACTACTTGCTTTCTTCTACAACTAGCTCCTAAAAATATGTCTTTAAAATGTTAAACAATAGATTCACATGTTCTAAAGATTGTTTAATTCCAAGGGAGCTTACAATTTTTAAAAATTAACTTAAACTAATTTAAATTATGTGAAGTGATATATAGCCATGTGTGTTCTAGAATGTATCCATTCTAAAACATTCTGGCATCTATCCAGGTTGTGAAAAATGCTATTCAAAAGGAATTCGTACCCCAAATTATAAGTTTGTTCATTTGCTTGAAGTAATATTTTTAATTGCAAGGGACTGATTTTATTGTTGAAAAAAAGTTTTGATATTTTAATCTACTTTTCCCATTTTCTACTTTGATTCAGGCATTCTTCAATGTTTACTTGTGCATATTTCTAAACACATGCACTAAAATCATTAGCACTCTAAGTCACATTTGCTATGTCTATTTAAACTTTCAGTTCAGTTCAGTCTCTCAGTCATGTTCAACTCTTTGCGACTCCATGAACCGCAGCATGCCAGGCCTCCCTGTCCATCACCAACTCCCGGAGTCCACCCAAACCCATGTCCTCTGAGTCGATGATGCGATCCAACCATATCACCCTCTGTCATCCCCTTCTCCTCCTGCCCTCAATCTTTCCCAGCATCAGGGTCTTTTCCAATGAGTTAGCTCTTCACATCAGGTGGCCAAAGTATTGGAGTTTCAGCTTTAGCATCAGTCCTTCTAATGAACACCCAGGACTGATCTCCTTTAGGATGGACTGGGCTGGATCTCCTTGCAGCCCAAGGGACTCTCAAGAGTCTTTTCCAATACCACAGTTCAAAAGCATCAGTTCTTCAGCCCTCAGCTTTCTTTTGGAGAAGGCAGTGGCACCCCACTCCAGTACTCTTGCCTGGAAAATCCCATGGATGGAGGAGCCTGGTGGGCTGCAGTAGCAGCAGCAGCTTTCTTTATAGCCCAACTCTCACATCCTTACATGACCACTGTAAAAAACCATAGCCTTGACTAGACGGACCTTTTAAACTTTCAGAAATAACCTTATAAACATAATTTTTACTGGCCCAAATAACAGTTCAGTCTCAGCAATACTTCCATCAATTTGGCAAAGGGGTGTTTGTGCAATTAGTTCAATATGTTATTGCATTTTGGCATACAATTTGTACAAGTACAGCAGAGTGCAGAACAATGAGTTAAATATCAAATGAAGTAAAATCAAGAATAAGAATCTCTGGTCTGTCCATACAATGGAATACGATGTGGGCATTAAAACCATGATATCTAAGAATATCTGCTCACAGTTGGAAATCTTCATGACACATCTTTAAGAGAAAATGCCAGAATAAATCTGCACATACATATGACCTTCATTTTGTATATCAGCCTTCTTTTTCTTTCCTTAAAGCTATCTTTCCTGCCATTCTTACAACACCTGTATAGACATGTGAACTCTGTGTGTGGGTGCCTCGTCTGAGCAGCAGAAGCAGTGTTATGACTGAAAGAGGTCAAAAAGGAATTCAGGCAAAGGCACTTTTTGGTCTAATTTTGCCGAGAGTTGCCTTTATAAAAAAGTAAGCACTAATAATAGCAGTAGTAATAGCAGTAGTTATAGGCAGCAGTAGGAGTAAAAAACAATATACATAAAAGAATGCAGGTACAACGGGTAACTTTTCACGACAAAGGTCATAGAAAAAAAAAAGCAGAAACATCTAGAACAAGTAAGAAGAATGTGTGCTAAGTTGCTTCAGTCGTGTCTGACTCTGCGACACTGTAGCCCCCCAGACTCCTCTGTCCACAGGATCCTCCAGACAAGAACACTGGAATGGGCTGCCATGCCCTCCTCCAGGGGATTTTCCCCACCCAGGGATTGAAGGCACCTCTCTTATGTCTCCTGCATTGGCAGGCGATTTCTTTACCACAAGCACCGCCTGGGACGCCCAAGTAAGAAGATTAATAATCTATTAACTACAAAGCTTATTTTGGGAACCAAGGACCCATCAGTTGGAATCCGAGGCATTCTTTGACCTTGAAGTCAGGTCAGAAGAAAGCTGGCTTGGGGACACTAACTAAAAACTATTTAGGTGGGTCCCAGGAGTGGGAACCATGTCAGGTGAGTGAGTCATTCAGAGCAAGAGGAAGAAATGGACCAGGAAGACTGCTTTGGTCACTTACAGTAGATTCCTAGAGATCTGAGCTACTCATCTTAAAAGTTATATCACACAGTTACATATCATTTTTACTGACAAAGTAAAATTTTGTTTCCCAGTATCCCTCTAATGCGGGCAAACTTTTGACAGCTGCTATGTTTCTGTGTTTCTTCTCTTGTGCTCAGTCATGTCTGACTCTTTGCAACCCCATGGACTGTAGCCCACCAGGTTCCTCTGTCCGTGGGATTTCCCAGACAAGAATACTGGAGTGGGTTGCCATTTCCTTCTCCAGGGGATCTTCCCAACCCAGGGATCAAACCCACATCTATTTGTATCTCCTGCATTGGCAGACAGACTCTTGACCACTAATGCCACCTCGGAAGCCCTGCTGTGTTTACAACAGCATAGCATTAGCAATCTTGTTCAGTGGACTCTTTGCTTTTAACTTTTCAGCAGTTCTTAATTTCAGTTTACATCAGATCAGATCAGATCAGTCACTCAGTCATGTCCGACTCTTTGCGACCCCATGAATCGCAGCTCGCCAGGTCTTCCTGTCCATCACCAACTCCTGGAGTTCACTCAGACTCACGTCCATCAAGTCAGTGATGCCATCCAGCCATCTCATCCTCTGTCGTCCCCTTCTCCTCCTGCCCCCAATCCCTCCCAGCATCAGAGTCTTTTCCAATGAGTCAACTCTTTGCATGAGGTGGCCAAAGTACTGGGGTTTCAGCTTTAGCATCATTCCTTCCAAAGAAATCCCAGGGCTGATCTCCTTCAGAATGGACTGGTTGGATCTCCTTGCAGTCCAAGGGACTCCCAAGAGTCTTCTCCAACACCACAGTTCAAAAGCATCAATCTTTGGTGCTCAGCCTTCTTCACAGTCCAACTCTCACATCCATACATGACCACAGGAAAAACCATAGCCTTTACTAGACGAACCTTTGTTGGCAAAGTAATGTCTCTGCTCCCCAACCATTTTGGTACCAGGGACCAATTGTGTGGAAGACGATTTTTCCATGGACCAGGGAGGTGGGCTGATGGTTTCTGGATGCTTCTCATAAGGAGCGTGCAGCCTAGGCCCCTGGTATGCACAGTTCACAGTAGGGTTGGCATTCCTATGAACATCTAATGCTGCTGATCTGTCAGAAGGCCGAGCTCAGGCAGTAAAGCCAGTGATGGGGAGGGGCTGCAAATACAGATGAAGCTTTGCTCATTTGCTCACTGCTCACCTCCTGCTGTCCGGTCTGGTTCCTAACAGGCCACAGACTGGTACTGGACCATGCTCCAGAGGTTGGGGATCCCTTGGTTTATGTCATTTCAAATTTCCTTAGAAGCCCAAGTTTATTAATAGGAGCTCACATTTATTAAGCTTGCTACTAAGTTCTTTGCGTGTGTTATCTCATGCAATCCTATTGTTTTATATTATTATTATCCCCTTTTTGGCCCTTTTTTGCAAGGTCTGGGAGGCCCCCAAGTGCTGCTTCATAGGAGACCACCCATGGCTGTTAGCTGCATTTCCAAAGTTCACACTCTATTCTAGTCTCTCCTGCATGTGTCTCATCATCTATCACCCAAGTTACTGCTTGAAAGAGCATCCTGCCTGCTTCTAATGGTTCCACCAAGAGTACCGAGCCCAGTGTTTGTGCTGAGAGCAGGACACTCACAAAGCTGGCGGTCCCTGAGTTGGCAGATCCAGGTCAGGTTCGGGTTCCGGAAAGGGTGACTGGTCCTCTCACTGTCCCCACCCTATGTTTTGTTACAGGGACTGAAGCTCATCTAGAACAGTCTTACTGTGTCATTTGGCTAAACAGCTGCCAGGCTCTGTCCCAAGCTTAAGTAGAAGGGCTCCAAAGGCAGTAGGGGAGAGGATGGAAGTCAAGGCTCAGCAGGCCGTGCGTGCCCTTCCTACACGTCTCCAGCAACAGTTGCTTGGCCTCTGGGTGACCCTGGCTTTTCCACAGAAATCTTCTCTTTTCCACTTTGAAGCTTTATTTATTTTTTCAAACCCTCAAGCCATGTCTTCATCTCAAGAAAGGAGTTTGGCTTTGTGCTTGTGTAACTAAATAGCTTGTGTAGGTGGTTTTCATAGGAAAGAAGTCTCCCTGGTGATAACTCAAGCACGCAAGTCTAAAGAAACAAATTGCTCAGTGCTCTTTAAAATATCATTATCTTTTTTTTTTAACTTCCATTGAAGGAGAGTTGCTTTATAATGTTGCATTAGTTTCTGCTATATAAAGTGAATCAGCTATATGTACACATATATCCCCTCTTTTTGGACTTCCTTCCCATTTAGGTCACAACAGTGCATTAAGTAGAGTTCCCTGTGTTATACAGTAGGTTCTTATCAGTTATCTATTTTATGCATACCAATGTATATGTCAATTCCAGTCTCCCAGTTCATCCCACACCTCTTTTCTCCCTCGGTATGCATACATTTGTCCTCTACACCTGTGTCTCTGTTTAGCTTTGCAAATAAGATCACCTGCACCATTTTTCTAGATTCCACATATACTTGTTAATATATTTGTTTTTCTCTTTCAAACTTACTTTCACTCTGTATGACAGTCTCTAGGTCCATCCACATCTCTGCAAATGACACTATTCCATTCTTTCTTATGGCCGAGTAATATTCCATTGTACGTAGTATATGTGCCATTAGAATTCTTGCCTCCCACACGGGAGACCTGGGTTCCTCTCCCTGCCAATGCATCATACTCACATTTGTTTTGGGGCTTCCCAGGCACCATATCTTTGTGCATTCCTCTGTTGATGGACAGCTCTCTGCTTTTGATTGGAAGTTGTGCAGGCATGGTGGGTTGTCATGGTTACTGCTCAGTTTTATTTTCTTCATTGTTTGCCCACCAGGTCTTTGAAGTCCATAGAGAAAGATTTGGCCCCAGCCCTCGTTTCTCTGAATGACCTTACCAGCTCAACTCCATCCCACCTGACCTCCCTAGAGGTCCCAGTGTTGTCAAAGCTTGCCTTCCTGTGCCTCATCACTTCTGGGATCATTTCCAGCTTGATCTCTGAAGCAGGTAGCTCAAACTTTCTGGCCTTTAATGTTAACATTCTTTGAGAATTTGGGTTGTGTGTTGTTTGCTTTGTTTTGTGTTTTGCCACCTCCCTGTTCCCCTGGACTTGCCCCTTGGGATTACTTCAGTTTCTTAAATATACCTTCATAAAGATGGAGGCTTCAGCTTCCATTGACCTATGCTCAGCAGATGTCCATCTACACTCTCAGCAGACTCTCTCTTTACTCCACCTTTCAAGGATCTCAGTTCAGATCAAAGCTTTGAGAATTCAATATCCAAGAGTAGAGTTTGGGTATCAAGAGCTAGGGGCATCTGCAACTACAGTCCCTGTATAAGTCAGCCAGCTGATAACTCTATCCTGGTGACAAGAATGAGCCAGAATCTGGGTCAGCCAATGAAATATCAAGGACGCAGAAGGGAGCCAGGTACACCTGAGTCTCCATGTACAGGAAACGCATGTACACTGTGGACAGGGTGTCAAGAACCTTATTCCAGTTTATGGAAGTGAGCCTATATCCATTCACTCAGACTGTAAGCATCTCTGTTCCAATAAATATTAGGCAAAGGAATTGTATATTAATCAGGTGTAAGGTTCCTTCTGAAGCTGAGCTTTTAGTTAGATGGGAGGTTTTCCATCCCACAAGAGACCAGCAATACTTGTATCCAATAACAACTTTTTGATCTGTGTAAATACTAAAGCTTTTGATTAACATTTTAAATCTCCAAGTGTGTGACATTCAGCACAAAAATAAATAAAAGGTGAAGTCCCTAAGGTGAAACTTTTATGAAAGAAAACCAATTGGACTATTTAAAACAGGTTTTTCCCATTACTAAGAAGTTAAATTTCCAAGCAGAAAACATCATGAACTGGGAACTCCAGGGTACCCTCCAGATAGTGCATTGGGTATTGCTTATCTTACCAAAGTTAAATTTGCTTTCATTGGGGATAATTCCCATTTAAATGGGTGACCTAGACAAGCTGGTTTAAGCTGCTACAAATGAAAATGCAAATAAAACATCTGCTTCTAACTAATTTTCACTCATTATTTTAACTTCAGAAGAGGAAAGGTTAGGAAGTTTTTAGAATCATTTGAATGCCAATTGCTTTGATCCTCTATGCTGCTAGGATCCCATGAGGCAATAGGCTGAGTTTTTAAGAGGTAAAATACTTCAGAGCTTTAAGACAAGTAGAATACAAACAAGATAACAAGCTTAAGAGACTGGACAGTCCAGGTAGAAATGTCTAGAAAGCAAATGAGAAATTGGGGAGATGTGATATATTGCAGCAGAGGGAGGAACGAATGTGAGGCATAACTCAATGTGAGAGAGGCCTGAGGAGGCAGAATCTCACTCGTGTCGAATATATCTTCTTTAGAGACTCAGCAGTCATGTTGAAATAAGTGAGTCAATGCAAGAAAGCCCGTTGATTTGGAGGGTGCTTGACAGGTACCAGAAGCCAAGGAAATATGGAAGGACAGCCCAACCTAACGATACGTACATAGAGAAAGCACAGCACTGTTCTGATGAGGTGGGTCACGTCAGACACTCACTGTTACTTCTTGGTCCTTTTGGCCCAGGTTTCCAAAATTTTCAAGTGACATATGAAAGTTTGGAACAATATGTATGACTGTCATCTCTGGAACTGGCAACTCTTTCATCCAGTGTAGTTATTCCACCAAAATAAGATTGGATGGAGCAGAGAATCAGATATATACGCGCTCCAATCTCAGGCCTGACATTTTTGTCCATATGACTCTGGGCAACTTACTTAAAGGCTCTAAAGAATATTCGTCCCATTCCTTAGAAAGAAGCAAGTGTCTGAGAGGGGAGTTGTTCTATGCAAAGTGCGTGAAACATAGCAGTTAATCATTAAACATGGCTATTGGCCTTATTATTAATTCTTCTACAAAGAGCTGGGAGATTTTCCTAAGAAGCCATGATATTGCCTTGAAGGAATATATTTAAATATTGTAGATATGTATGCATCCTTTAAGGCATGTTTCTGTTTGAAATCCCCGATGTAAAATCCAGGTATCCTCTTTCTTCAGGAAAGATTTTCAGGTTTTGTCTCTAACATCTTATTTTATTCTCGTAACATTTTGCTTCTCCTACTCAACATACATGCACTTTTTTCCAAATATTGATTCACAGATCTTTCATTTTGCTTTTCTGTCTTTGTACTGTGGTTTTAGAGATTCCACCGAAATCAAGAGGAAACTCTAATGCAGTGACTCTTAAATTCTTCTGGGGTCACACATCACTTTGTATTCTGAAAAAAGCTGTCATTCTCATATCCCCCACTAAGCAGACATGTGCAATACAAACATAATTATACAAGCTCAGAGAGCTTCTCAAAGCTCCAGTAAAGCATATTAGGTTAAGGAAGATTTTGTTGTTGTTTAGTTGCCAAGTCATATCTGACTCTTTAGTGACACAATGACACTAGCTGCCAGGCTCCTCTATCCGCAGGATTTCCCAGGCAAGAATACTGGAGCGGGTTGCCATTTCCTTATCCAGGGGTTCTTCCTGACCCAAGGATTGAACCTGTGTCTGTTGCATTGGCAAGTGGGTTCTTTACCACTGAGTCACCGGGGAAGCCTATTTTTCTAGGCATAAATAAAAGTTTTCAAAAATTTCCCCCACCCCCTAAAAAGTAAATTAAGAATTACTCAGAACCAGTTCTTTATCCCCAAGAAGAGTCATTTGTTTTGAAGTTTGGTTCCAAGTCCTAATCCCTGGATATTCATGGGGAACAGAAAGGATTCACAGCCCATATATGATTATGGATAGATTTAAGGCTACCAACCTCTAGATATTCATCTTTCATATAATCTCTTTCAGAAAATAAATTTACCCGAGAACTCACTTGAATGTCCATTAGCTCTTCTTCTTTGTAAAAGTAAGGCATTCATCTCAACCATCCTCAAACTTGGTGTGGCCCAATGTCCTAAGGAATGAAAAGCTTTGTGTCAACCAGAAGGGAAACCTCTGATGATTATGGTCAAGCTACTATAACCCCATAAACTCTACTGAAGATTTTGGACACTTCCATTCCATACCAATGGTCAAAGCAGCCCAAACGAAGTAAACAGAGTGCTGGTAAGAAAAGGGGAATGCTAAAAAAAAAGCATTGTATTTTTCATATCTAAATGTATCACATATCTAAATTCTCTTCAGTTGGGCTTAGTACTTAACCTTAGGGCAATTCAAGAGCAGAAACCAAAGCACTGTCAAAACAACAAAAGCAAAGGAGGTAGCTGACTGAAATTTTAAACTGTAACTAGATCCCCTGGAGAAGGGAATGGCGACCCACTGCAGTATTCTTGCCCAGAGAACTCCATGGACAGAGGAACCTGGCGGGCTACCGTCCATGAGGTCATGAAGAGTCAGACATGACTGAGCAACTAACACTTTCACTTTCATACTTTTCAGAATATTTTATGGGACTACCAAATTTTTCAATAGACACTGGATAAAATCTCAGATAAAACTTTTAAGTGTTATATTTCATATTATCTGTTATTCAAGGAGTTATTAAAACCTAATTTTTAACAAATTTCATTAAATATTTATATGGATTGCAATCAATTATCATTTTATTTCATCCTATAAAAGGTTTAATCATTCCTACTTCATATTTTTATAAAAATAATATGCCGATTTCCAGACGAACTTGTTCTTGCCAGCATTTCCCTTTCTCTTTCATTGTTGCATAGAAAAAGTCTGGGCATAATTTATCTTATCAAAATTGTATTAAAATTTCATTTATCTTTAATAATTGTCAGAATTTGTAATCTAGTTTTTTTTATAGTTCATCTGGGTACTAACAATAATGTAGCAATATCCCAATCAGAAAAATTGCTTTTAATAGCTATGTTCACAGGAAACAAAGCATATTAAAATATTTTATATGTGCATAAATACCATTCATAATGTATGTATATCTTGTTGGATATATGCATGATAGTGTGATTAGTAGCAGATTTTCAAATATATAACTATACCATATTAGATAACTGTGGAAAAATAATAAAACTTTGAAATTCAAGAAGTAAAAAGAAAGACAAAATCATTGAGTTTTTCTCAAGAAGTGTTTGTGAATTTTTTTTAAAGTGTGTTCATGAGTTTCAAACTATTACATTTTGATTTTATTAAATGTATATAAAATTGCAATATGACTGTTTTATCTATAAACAGCTATGAGAAGTCTATTCTTTGAATTTATTTAAACTTATAATAAAAAGTTTTACATGCCATTACTTATATGGAGAAAGCACATTGTTTGTTCAAATTATTTTAGGGAGGGGCTATGCAAATAAAGAATTCTGAAGACCAGTGCTTTTAATTATGTATTTGATATGTGATACAATGTTAATAATAGTAAGACTAACCCAAATATATATTAAATTAAACACGCATTTATATGTCTGTATATATCTCTAATATTATTGTCATGTCCTCTTTCGCTATTCATTTTTTTCATTTTTAGCATGACTTATTATATGAAGAATAGATTTATAGGCATTATTTGAGAAATCTTTTCAATTTGCCTAGGGATTTTTGTCAATAATAACAATAGAATTGTACTCATCCTACTCATATTTAGTATCCTGTATGACCCAAATTTGGAAAGTTAGTGCTCTTAGAGTTGAGAGTCTGTGATAAAACAATCTCAACACAGTCATTTTGGCTTATTTTGCTCCATTGGAACAAAGTATGATTAGTTTTCCAATCCTATTAATAATACTTTGTTCCAAGTGTCTTTCTTCCACACTGACTGTCCTAACAGTGCTTACTAGAAGCCATCAAAGACACACAGAGCAGCCTATCATGGTTCTTTCAGGCTGTGGAAAGTGCACTGAGGATGGAGAGAGGAGAACCACATCACAAGGATTTCGGGATTTCACGTAAGGAAGCAATCACTTTCCAATCATTTCCACAGACCATAGGAAGATTATGGAAGAGACAGCACTTGGGTCTGGAAATATGTGTAGGATCTGGACATTTGGAAATGGGAGAAAGCCAGTTAAAGGGGTGTAGTAAGTATGCAAATAAAAGGGATAAGAAATATCATTAAAAGTTCAATGAAGAGTAATCTAGGATCTAGCATGTTCTACATATTTTAGCAAAGACTTTGTCTGTATTTCCTTATGTGATTTTCCTCTTGGCTATGTTGTTCAAACTGCAGGTTGCAATCCACATATAAAACAGTGAAATAGAACAGAACAGAATAGAACAGTAGATTAGTAGTAGGTACACATGATCTGTTGTATAAAAGGAGGAGTTGTTTTGTGACTTTTATTTCACATGTGTGTATATGTGATGTGATGTGAAACATAATTCTTGTAGGTGTTTGAACAAAAAGTTGGGGAAAAAGTCTGGGATAAACACAAACGCAGGTGACGCTAGTGGTAACGAACCTGCCTGCCAATGCTGGAGATGTAAGAGATGAGGGTTCAATCCCTGGCGCAGGCGGAAGATCCCCTAGAGGAGGGCATGGCAACCCACTCCAGTATTCTTGCCTGGAGAATCCCATGGACAGAGGAGCCTGGAGAGTTATAGTCCATAGGGTTGCCAAGAGTTGGACACGACTGAAGTGACTTAGCACTCACGCAGAGAAAAATCAGGTTGTAGTGGAAGTTTGCATCCTATTTTCTGCTTTGAGTGATTCAAAGGGTGGTGCTGCATTAACCAAATTGAAGAAAACAAGAGGAGTGGGACATCTGGGGAGAAACTGGTTTGTGGGCGAGGTCTGAGATGTATTACTCTGAGAAGTGGAAATATCAAGTAAACTGCTATCAGGAGAGAGGTATTACCCAAAGATTTAAATTTGGAAAATATGAGCAAAAAAAGATGGTAGTTGAGGCTGTATCTTTAAGTAAAGGTTAAAGTAAATTTTCCTAAAGGTTAAAGAAAGTTGAAAAAATTGAGACTAGTGGCCCAGAGAAAACATTAGATTTTCATTAGGATGAAAAATGTCACATAGAGTCAGTTCCTTTGAGTGACTATATTCAAGGACTCATCAAGGGAACGGAAATGGTGCCGTTCCAGTTTTTTCCAGCGTTACATCCAAGTGGTGCTGCACTGCAGATGTGCTAGACCAGAGAAGGGCTCATTTTCTTTGCATCTTGCAGCATCTCAAAGTCTCTGAGGTTCTTCCCATTGAGGATATCGTTGAATAGGGTGGGGAAATGAGTGTGCAGTGAAGCATCAATTTCCTCAGAAATGTCAGTCTCACCGATTATCCTTTCCCCCGGACGATCTCTCCAGATCAGTGACAAACAAGCTCCACTGAGATTCCCTGGCACACACAAATGTCCCCTTAGTAGGAGACAAGTAGCACCCAGTCTCCAGACCATTCCAGCTGACCTTCTACTCCCATGCAGGCACACTTTGCCCCTGGAGATGAACTGGTACCCACAAAGTATGTCTCTGAAAGGAGACAGAGAAAACTGCGAAGCTGGGGATGTAAACTCACATCTGCATTTCAAAGTGACAGTGTTAATAGTAAATTCTAGTTGGACTATAAAGAAAGCCGAGCACCGAAGAATTGATGCTTTTGAACTGTGGTGTTGGAGAAGACTCTTGAGAGTCCCTTGGACTGCAAGGAGATCCAACCAGTCCATCCTAAAGGAAATCAGTCCTGGTGTTCATTGCAAGGACTGATGTTGAAGCTGAAACTCCAATACTTTGGCCACCTGAGCTGACTCATTTGAAAAGACCCTGACACTGGGAAAGATAGAGGGCAGGAGGAGAAGGGGACGACAGAGGATGACATGGTTGGATGGCATCACCGACACAATGGACATGAGTTTGGGTAAACTCTGGGAGTTAGTGATGGACAGGGAGGCCTGGCATGCTGCAGTCCATGGGGTCACAAAGAGTTAGACATGACTGAGTGACTGAATTGAACTGAACTGAACTGAAGTCTTTGAAGACCTTTATCTTTACTTCCCTTCTTCTCCTGAGCTTAAAGGACCACTGCAATGTAACTTCAAAAATTGGTTTGAGGTTGAAATCCATAGCTATCCTCTTGTCCAGGTTGTTTAATAAATGTTGTTGTGGATTTTGGTACAAAAGTAGCTGAGATGATGTGATTTAATAATTTTGGGGAGATTTTTTTTCATTACTATTTTTCTCTCTAAATTTTCTCTCTTCTTTGGTTCATTCACTCAGATCACAGCCTCTAGGTTTCCCTGTCCTAGTTGAAGTATGGGATGGGGAGAAATCATTCCAGCATTTTCTTTTCAAGACAGGTGGGGGTGGTGGGGGCAGACACAGCTTCAGGCTGAGAAGAAAAGATTTTATTTATCAAAAAGAGTCTTTCAAAGGCTGGGGAAATAAAAAAGAGGTCTGTGGGTTCTAGAGAATAACCTGCATTTCTTACCCTCACCAAGGTGACTGGCACCCTGAACAACATGTGAAGGTTATCAGGGAGCCAGCGAACCTGAAGAGATGATTCAAGCAGGAGTAGGAAGGTTCTTGACAACAGCAACAGAGGGTTTGGAGCATGTCGCTGATGAATGAACATCACTGACATGTGGATGGTACAGTAGATTCTGGAAACATGCCTGTATTTGAGAAGAATCCCTAAGAATGATTAACTTTCAATCTCTCACAGTCCAGGAGGATAGGAGCTTATGGAGGAAATAAATTTGATTGACATGAAATAAACAGATCTCCCCTATCTGGTAAATCCTGATCTGGGGACTCACATTATTACCCATTGCACTAATGTGTGGTTGTTGGAATGTTGAAATATCCCTTGATTCTACTTATTTTTTCACACCCACACCCACACACACGCGGGCACACTCATGCACACACACTTTAGAATCATGGGTGAAACTTTCCTCAAGAAAAATCCTGACCACTCGGGATACATGAGAATAAAAATATGAAAAAGGAAAAAAAGGAAACAAAAGTTGAATGTCTTACAAATCATGCAGATAATAAGGACCACCATCTTCCCCAATTCCTTAGAGTCCATCAACAATCATTTTCTTATGCAAGATTAGTTTCCTTCTAAAAATCCCTGTGCACACACCTAGGACTTATGAAGTTGGGAGCACACTCAGTTTGGCAGAAGAGGGGAAGCTGTCTGCCAGCTGTGGCTTTGAGGGGCTGCCTGTCTCTTGATGGCATGATTTTAGCCAGTTGTGCAGGACATCACTTCCCTGGTCTATTCCTCCCCAACGAGATCATGCTAATATGACAAAGACCAAAGCCACTTCCTCTGTGATTTAATCTCCACTATTTAGAGCTCAGATACCATCACTGGAGTACACATTCAGGACTCAATTTCTGCCTGTTGGCCAATGTATTAATTTCTGTGGCTAACAATAACTAACCGCAAACTGAAAGCTTACAACAAAAATGTGTACTTTCCCGCTTCTGGAGGCCATAAGTCTACAATCAAGAGGTCTGCCTGGCCATGTCCTGTACAGAGGCTCTAGATTCTGTTCCTCACCCCTTCCCAGCTTCTGGTGGCTGTTGATGGTCCTTGATTTATGGATGATTTATGGATTATAGCTACATCACTACCCTCTCTGCCTTCATTTTCACATGACCTTCTCCTGTTCTACTCTGTGTCTCTCTTATGAGGACACATTATTAGATGGAGTGACCTCATCTCAAGATCCTTTACTAAATCTTCAAAGGCAAAGCTCTTCTTCTAAAAAAAGGTAACATTTACAAGTACCAAGAACTTGACATGAATATCTTTTTAAAGGAGGAGATAATTTTTTTAGCCTACCACAGCCAGCATTAATTTCAATTTATACAGAAGAATATTCTCAATCAGTGTCCTCCATATGACCTGGCAATTGTTGTTATTCAGTCGCTCAGTCATGTCCAACTCTGCAACCCCATGGATGGTAGCATGCCAGGCCTTGCTGTCCTTCACTAGCTCTCTGAGTCTGCTCAAACTCATGTCCATTGAGTCAATGATGCCATCCAACCATCTCACCCTCTGTCATCCCCTTCTCCTCCTGGCAATAGAGCTGCACGGAAGGCTGGTTTTCACAAGCCTGCCCTTTAACTGTCCCTGTCTGGGCAAGGCTCATGCTTTCCCTAAGTTGCTCTCACCAAGAAGAAATAGCTCTCTTAGATCAGTAGTTACCAACTACACCAGATAGAAAGAAACTCGTACTTGAAAAATTCCTTATTGTTTTTGTCATGAAAATAATTGCACAATCTATAAAATCAGAAAATATGCACGTGCACACACAAAGAGAATGGAATTTAACAGTAATTACAATAATTGTGTATCATTTTAGACATTTAGTGGAGAAGGGAATGGCAACCTAACTCTAGTACTCTTGCCTGGAGAATCCCATGGACGGAGGAGCCTGGTAGGCTGCAGTCCATGGAGTCACTAAAAGTCAGACACGACTGAGCGACTTCCCTTTCCCTTTAAACATTTAGAGCCTGTATGTTTTATTTATCTAGTAGTTCATGCAATAGGTTACGAAATAATGTCGTTAAATCCCTTCAATGCTTGAAATAGTCTATTGTGTACATAAATCATAATTCATAGTTTACATCTTTCCTTACTCATGAGCAGTCAACTTACTATTTCAAATCTTGCTTTTTTAAAAAGATATCTTGGTGCCTATGTCTCTGATCTGAGAGTCCCTCTACTGTAGACACCTAAATTAGGACTGTTTGGTCACAGGCTGTGTGCATCTTAAACTTCCCTGGACTTTGCCATTTGTTCCCTACGGACGTTGTGCATGTTTAACTTTCTATCATCACACTTGGGAGAGTCTATTCTTTCTTCACCAATTTAACCCATTTTTGCCATATATCAAGTTTTAATACATGTGAAATAAATTGTCAATATAAAAATGTATATTGGTTCCATGTTCTCTATTTTATTCTACTAATTTAATAGTCTGGCTTATTATAATACCCTAATTGCTTTATAAAATGTCTTCATATTTGATTATGGGAGTTTCTTTAATTCTTCTTCAAAAATGTTCCTGTTATCTTCTCTTTTTTACTCTTCCATATATACTTTAAAATCAGATTATTCAATTTTATAAAACTCTACCAATGTACTGAATAGAATCACATACTTTCAATTTGTGGAGAATTTCCACCATTACCATAGTTTTACTATTCATGTCGTTGGTATATTTATTAAGGTATTCTATTTATTTTTAAGGAATTATATAATTTACCTCATAAAGGTCTTACATATATATTCTGTTAGGATTATATATGGTATTTATGATATTAATGCTATTATAATGTTACTTTTAAGGCAATTTTATTTTTGAATAATTGCTTATGCAAAATTAATATTAGTGACTTTTGTATGTCAACAGCATATCCAGCAAACTTGCTGAATTCTCTTCTGAATTTTAATATTTTATGTCTTTTATTGTTTGGCATTTAAGTTGATTTCAGTTTTTCATTGTTAAAAACAGTAATGCAATGAATGTCCTTGCTGAGTAAATCAATAAATGTACAGTTTAATTACTTTCTTGTAATAAATTCTGGAATTGATTTGTTGGGATAAATTTTATTGAGAATTTCTAATTCTGTTATTGTAAACATATTAAAGTTTTTGTTACATATTGCCAAATTGACTCCCAGAAAGTTTGAAACCATTGTTATGGCTATGTTATCATTCATTCAGGGGACATGCTAAAATTCATTCAACTGGAGTTTCAGTAATTTATCACTCTGGGCATCGCTGTAGCTTTGCATAAATTCTTAATTATGTTAGTTAAAAATATTCTAAGAAGCAAAGTTCTCTAGTCAAGAGGCATTTCAAAAAATAGTATTATAACAATAGCCATTTTGTTGACCTCTTATTATGTACTATATTTATATTATACTATCCTTATTTATTGGAGAAGGAAATGGCAACCCACTCCAGTATTCTTGCCTGGAGAATCCCCATGGACAGAGGAGCCTTGAGGGCTACAGTCCATGGGGTTGCAAAAAGTTGGACGTGACTGAAGCGACTTAGCATGCATACATGCATACTTATTTATACTATACAATAAGGAAAGAAAAGAAGTCTACTTCTTTACTCACATTATTTTAAGCCTCACAATAACTTCCATGAAAGAATATTCTAATTTTGTTATGAGGAAAAGAGAAGGCCAGATTGGTTAGGTAAATTACCAAATTAACCCAGCAAGTGAATGGCAGAACTAGGATTCAAAGTCACATCTCTGTGACACTTTTAGCCCTAGTCTTACACTGCATCTCAGTACTAAATGGCCCTCTAGACAGGGTATAACAGAGGGCCTACTTAATTGTATGCACTGATATTAAATGAAACTTCACTTTGTCACATGGTCACATAACACATCAGTGATATTAGCCTCCTATTGTTCATTTAAACTATAAATATTTTTGTAGATTATCTTTTTGCCTTTAACATTTTTTCTGAAGGTAGTTCTTTTTTTAATATAGTCCTTATCAGGTTTTGTGTACCTGACTCTGTGCATGTATATTGCTCTTTGTTGATTTAGGCTTTGTAGTCATGCTTGGAAAGCTCTTAACACAAGGATGTTATTTTGTCTTTTATTTTGTTTTTTTTTCATTTTTATTTTATATTGGAGCATAACCAATTAACAATGCTGTGATAGGTTCAGGTAAACAGCAAAGGGATTCAGCCACACATGTACATGTATCCATTCTCCCCCAAACTCCCCTCCCATCCAGGCTGCCACATAACACTGAGCAGAGTTTCCTGTGCTATCCTGTAGGTCCTTGCTGATTATCCATTTAAATATAGCAGTGTGTACATGTCCAACCCAAACTCCCTAACTATCCCTTCCCATCATCCTTTCCCCAGCAATCATAAGTTCATTCTCTAACTCTATATATTTTATTACTACTTAATTGAGATACAGGGCTTCCCTGGTGGCTCAGTGGTAAAGAGTCTGCCTCAAGTGCCCCAGGTTCGATCCCTGGGTGGGGAAGATCCCCCGGAGTTGGGAATGGCAACCCACTCCAGTATTCTTGCCTGGAGAATTCTATGGACAGAGGAGCTTGGCAGGCTACAGTCCATGGGGTCTCAAAAAATTGGGCACAACTGAACGACAAGCGCACACAATTGAGATACAATTCACAAACCATACACTTCACCTGTTTAAAATATACACTTCAATGGTTTTAGTCTTTTCAGAATTGTACAATCATCACCAGAAACAACTTCACAACATTTTTACTACCCCCAAAAGAAGTCCTATGTCCTTTAGCTATCACTCCCTACCCACCACTTCTCCCCCGTGCTTGAAAAACATGGCAACCATTCATGTATTTGTCTCTATAAATTTACCTACTCTAGACATTTCATAAAAATGGAATTATATAAAATGCAGTCTTCTGTAGTTGACTTCTTTCACTTAGCATATTCTCAAGATTCATCCACTTCGTGGTCTATATCACTATTTCATTCCTTTTATGGTTGAATAATATTCCACTGTATGATTATACCACATTCTGTTTATATATTCATAACTTGGGCATTTGAGTTATTTCTACCTTTTGGCTATTCTGAAAAATATGCTCGGTAATATAAATATTTACCTACAAGATTTTATATGAAAATGTTTTCATTTCATTCCTTCATTCTTTCATTTCATTTCCAATATACCTATGAGTGAAATGCCTGGTTCAAATGGTAATTGTAGGAGTAATTTTTTGAGGAAATGCCAGATTGTTTTCTAACAATCTTAAATTTTAATCAATATATAATTGATATAGTATGAAGTAATATAGTAATATAGGGGACATAGTATATACAACTTAATATATATAAATAAAGGAATTCCTAAAATAATTTTCACTCAATTATTGCTATAGTTATTCCTTGACATGTAAAAAATTTATCTTTAATTTTTTTAATTTTTTATGATTTTTCTAGGTATTATTAAATGACAAAATATTTCTTATAACTTTAATGGGAAAATCCAAGTTTCCATAAACATCTGTAACAATCATAGTTGATTTCAGATATTTTTTATCATATCAGGAAAGAATTTTTCTAGAATAAGTTAGAGAATTCTTATGAGAAATGGATGTCAGATATCAAATAAATTGCTGAATACATTGTGATAATCATGTTTTTCTCTTTTGTTTATTCATGTAATAAATTATTTTAATAGCTTCCTTAATGTTGAAACAGTCTTGATTTCAACTTAATCTCATTCACATTTAATTTAGGACATTTGCAACTACACTGATAGCAAATGAGAAAAGTATGCAACTTTTTTTAGCAGCAACATTATGCTAATGTAACAAAATTCTCCTCTTTTCTTACCCAGATATTTTAAATACAAGAGGAATTCTCTGCTCCTTGAAAGTTTTCTGGAATTCATCTGACAAACCATCTGGGCTCGGTGCCTTATTCTTTAATGATAAATAAGTACTACCTGGACAAGTTCGTACATTTTTTGGAATCAATTTTGGTCATTTTTGCTTTCCCTAATAATCATCTATGTTAGAGACTGTATATAGAATTGTTAATTTTATAATATCCTATGTAGTTGCATTTGCACTCCCTTTCCTAATCCTAACATTGTGCATAAAGACTTTAATTCTAGATAAAATTTTATTTATTTTTAAAATATAAATTTATTTATTTTAATTGGAGGTTAATTACTTTACAATATTGTATTGGTTTTGCCATACATCAACATGCATCCACCACAGGTGGACACGTGTTCCCCATCCTGGACCCCCCTCCCGCCTCCCTCCCCGTACCATCCCTCTGGGTCATCCCAGTGCACCAGCCCCAAGCACCCTGTATCCTGCAGAGAACCTGGACTGGCGATTCGTTTCATATATGATATTATACATGTTTCAATGCCATTCTCCCAAATCATCCCACCCTCTCCCTCTCCCACAGATAAATGCTAGATAAAATTTAACAGAAATGTGTCACTTACTGTGTGTCCAGAATCAGCTTGTTACCATGTCCAAGTTCACAGTGCTTGCCTCACAACAGGCCAATCAATCCTAGAGACAAGGTGTTGAGGCAAGGAAGAGACTTAATCGGGGAGCTGGCAGACCCAGAAGACGGCAGGCTCGCGCCTCAAAATACCATCTTATTGGGGTCTGGATGCCAGGTTCTTTTATAGATCAGAGAGAAAGAAGCAATGAGGAACCAAAGTCCACAGGCAGAATAGAGAGGAAGATGCAGCGGGGAAGTGCAGTAGAAGGGTCTCAGTCCTGTGAAGCGTCACCCAGGGAATGTCCAGCCTTCAGAAGGGGTGTGTTAATCTCTTCTATTCACAGGTGGGCAGGGACAAACTGTCTCTCCATGAGCTGAACAAAGGCACTTTATAGTCAAGCAGAGGGCCAGGGTCCTCCAGGTAAGACATTGAGTATGATTATAATAATAAAAGCAAGTCAAAGAAACAGTTTCCAATGGGGAGTCAAAAGTGGCCTCCTCCCTGCAGCAAGTTTAGTAGTGTGTCCCCCAATCAGTTCTGAAATTTATCAATTATACAGAATAATTTTTTCCTCTTTTTTCCTTTTCTAATTTTCACTACTTTTAGCTTAGTCATCAAGTCTTTTGATGTGACTTTCAAAAATGTCATGGAGCCCAATTAATAACAGTGGTGCTCTAAGCATCTGTTGAAATAGTAAATAATAATTAGCAATATCCATCATTTACTATACACCAGGAACTTTTCTAGACACATTATATCTATTATCTTGTTTAATCCTCATAGTTATAAAGAGATAACACTGTTTTTTTCCAACTTACATATGAGAAAAATGAAGCTCAAGAAGAGTCTACCTGCCCAAAATTGCATATGAATTAAGATCCTGTGGAATCTTAAAGCACCTTTAGTTGATGTCATGATTCGTGAATGTGACAAACACCGTGTTGACATTTCATCTTCCAAGTGAAGAATGCCAAAAAGGAAAAGTCTACTCCGCATGTGGTATTGAAAGAGATGGGGAGAGCTTTGCAAAAGCTCTTAGACCTCCTCAGTGTCTGCTTCTTGTGGTTAACCTCAAAGACAAACACCATGTTCACAGATGCCAAGTGCTGCTGGATCCTTGGGGTGTGAATGGCAGAGAGCAGGGTTCACGGTATTAGACTATAAGGAAGTTGTTTAACAAATTATAGCTATAATATATGATCCCTCACCGTGAAAAAATATTCATTTATGTGTGGTAATATTTCTTTGATCTCAAAGAGTCGGACATGACTGAGCGCATGCACGCATGCATACACACACACACACATTTCTCTACCACTGTAAGTAGGGATCTAATAGAGCTAATGGTTTGGATTTAAATTAATGAAGCATACATGATGTAACTAGGATTTCATATACTTAGTTCTTGAAATATTTGTCAATATTTGCTAGAGGTTTTTGCACACACTGCATCACATCAGCCTTTGAGGTGGTGGAGGGTGCCTAGACACATTTAGCAGAGGAATAATGAAGAAGTAAAGGCACTTAATTTATTTGGGATTTTTAACAATTAAATAGCATTCCAATTTGCTGTTGCTGGCTTTAAAATAGGAACAGCTTTTGAGATTACTTAAATGCCTCTATTCACCCAGCACATGCTGAAATGAGAAAACAGAACATTTGATATGTATGAAGTGCTGTTTTTCAACACACATTAATAATTTTGATTAACAGTAAGAATAATTATGAATGTTAACTAATGAGATGTCATTTTTTAGTTCATATCTTTTTCAGTGGCAAGATGAAATCTGGCAGAAAGTTTCGTGGATAGGATAGAGGTGGGAGGAGAGTTATAGACAAAACCACTGTGGTGCAGCCAGAAAGATATATTTATATCTTATATTTAGGGTATTAAGGAATGCTCAGAAATTCACAACTGGCTTCCCACATCCCAGGGAAGTGTACATTTCCAGGTTACAATACCAGTCTCATTCTCTTAACTCAGTCCAACTTACCATTATCTTTCGAGGGAACCCTAAAATTATAGACTAAAGTTAAGAAAGTTTAGGGTGTCTAAATTAATTCGTCTCTTTCAAATTAAGATACTGGAGCCCAGAGAGGAAAAGTGGCTTGTCTAAAGTCACATAGCAAATTCCTGGCAGTTGTACAATTGGCACTTCACTTTCCTTACCCCTATTACATTAACTCTCCAGGATAATCAGGACTAGCATTCTATTCATACAATTTGTACAGTCATGCTGTCTGTATCTATAAGGAAAAAAGTTCATGTCATGCCTACTGTTAAATATTTTTGATTTCACAATGACAACACCACATGTTAAAGAAAACTTCCAATACGATTTGGAATTAAAAATAAATCAATTCAACCTGTATTTTAAGATTCAAGAAACATGGCTCTTGATGATTTCAGAAACCTGTACCATATTCTTTAATGACCACACACGCACTTCTCCAAATCAAAATGACTAGTCACATTTTCCATCACTTTCAGAACAGCTCCACTCTTGCGAATGGGCCAGTGAGGCTCATTAATGAACACACGTGGGTGTTAGTCATTTCAGTCATGTCCGACACTGTGTGACCCTATGGACTGTAGCCACCAGGCTCCTCTGTCCATAGGATTCTCCAGGCAAGAATACTGGAGTGGTTTGCCTTGCCCTCCTCCAGGGGATCTTCCTGAATCAGGGATTGAACCCCAGTGTTTCTGCTGCTCCTGCATTGCAGGTGGACTCTTTACTGCTGATCTACTGGGGGTGTCCCTTAATGACACTATCTCTATCTAAATACCCAGCTGACTATTAAATGGGAGGTAGAGTTTTAGGTATCTATGACATTTAGCCATCCTACATCTATTCTTCAATGCAATCCAAAAATTACTGTAATTGTTGTTGTCTTTTTATGCAAACATGACCACTGAGACTGACAGAGGATAGAGGGGAATCCTATCACCGTAGGCCATCAGAGTAGCCCACCAGAAAGAGACCGGGTTGGGATCATGAGATGGCAGCCAGGGAAGGACTCAGTGGCGGCGCTTCCCTTACTTGTAAATTCAATCAGTGACTTCAAATGCTTGACTGAGATGTGTAAACAAAAATGATTCTTGGTTGAAGTGAAAAAGGAATATGCCACCCTAGTCTCCTGCTCACCCTCAAACTGGAGTACTGCTCAGGACTCTACGCACTGGAAATCCTTGAACTGGAGTCTTTACAAGGTCTCTAAGTCACTAACAATTTATGATTCAGACCCAGGCTGTTACCATGCATGGTGGCTTAGGAAAGGAATAGAAGAACTGCCTTAAGCCAATAGTTCTTGAAGTGTGGTCCCAGAACCAGAAGCATAAGCTTCTCCTGGGAACTTGTTAACAATGCAGGCTTTCAGCCCCACCCTAAACCTGCTGAGTAAGAAATTCTGGAGGTAGAGCCCAGACATCTGTATTTTTCAAGCCCTCTGAATGATTCAGATGCATGCTAAGCTCTAAAAACCATTGGATTAAATACGAGTAAGAATATTTACTAAAAATGGGAGGAAAATGAAATGCAGAAGTGTACTTATCTCACTCCCAAGAAGTTTAGGTGCAGGTAGACTAGGCCTGATATGGAAGCTCAATAATAGTATAAAACTCATGCTGTTGTTGTTCAGTGGCTCAGTTGTGTCCGTCTCTTTGCATCCCCGTGGACTGCAGCACGCCAGGCTTCCCCTTCACTATCTCCCTGAGTTTGCACAAACTCATGCCCATTGATTCAATGATGCTCTTTCAACCATCTCATCCTCTCTTGCCCCCTTCTTCTCTTGCCCTCCATCTTTTCCAGCATCAGGGTCTTTTTCCAATGAGTTGTCTCTTCGCATCACGTGGCCAAAGTAATGGAGTTTCAGCTTCAGCAGCAGTCCTTCCAATGACTATTCAGGGTTGATTTCCCTGAGGGTAGTTGAGTTATACTATTACTGAGTCCAATCCCATACTGATCATCACATGAAAGGCCAGTAAATTGAGAGACTTGTTAGGGCAAGGAATAGCAACTGTATTCTGAAAGCTAGTGGACTGAGAAGACGGTGAACTAGTGTCCCAAAGAACCATGACATCTCCCCAGTTAGAATTCAGACTTCCTTTATCCTAAAAGGAAAGGGAGTGGGGTTGGTTGCTGCAAAACCTCTTGGTGCCAAAATCCTTTGTTCTTGCAATTGCCCACATAGATCTGGGCACAATGTTCCAATAAATTTCCAAGAAGACGAATGTTAGTTTCTGTTGTATGACTTTTTGTCTCTGTTTGGATAGAAAAATGTTATGCCTTCAAAGGTCAGAGTCTTGGGAATGGGCTATCCTGTGTACTTTAAGCTGTAGACAACATTGTTAATGTCTAGCAAAAGCAATAGAATACGAAGGTTAAAATAAAAGAAATATCCAGTATGGAGGCCGATTGTTCTCCCCTAACACACGGCTGCCCACTCAGCCTCTTTCTGTTGTAATAGCACCTGGCCCGCCCCAGCGTCCCCTCCAGCAGTCTTCTGAGATTGTGCAGGGTCTTCAGGGCAAGGGGTCACTGACAATCTCAGCCCTGGCTCCCAGAGACAGATACCATTTCACAAATGCTGAGAAGCCTGCACCACCATGCCTATAATTCTACCGCAGATATCAAACCTGTCACAGGAGATGTCAGTGCCGTGCCCCCTGTTTTTCCTGACAATAGTAACACCACTGGGGAGAGAACTCACGAAGTCTCTGACTCCAAGGTGAAGTGGAAGTGAGAGGACATGGAGATGACATGAGAGCTTGGTGGCAAGATGACCCCCAGGTCAGCCGAGGCAGTCTGAGAGCCTGGGTTGCAAGCACACAGGTAGATGGCCTTCAGATGCCAAGCAAAATGCCGTGCGCTGTGGGATGTGAACAGAGACAAGTCTGGAAAGCACGGCTCTGGAAGGGGTTGTAGAATTCATGTTTCATTTGTTAATTTGTTTGTATAACCCAGGCTCTGAGGTCTGGGAAGCAGAGCAGGGGAGATGGGCTGGGAAGTCACCAAAAGGTGCAAAGTGTGGGGTGGACGGGGTTTGGGGGGCGGTGGGCAGATTGTAGAAAGAGACAGAAAATGAGGCTGGCCAGTAAAGGATTGTGTGGGTAAACAAGGAGCCAAAGTGTGGTGTGTGTGTGTGTGTGTGTGTGTGTGTGTGTGTAAAACAGGAGTGAGAATCAAATCACCACATCTGTCAGTGCGGTAGATGGGAGGACCAGAGAGAAGGTGTGTTTAAAGACTAGAAGGAAGACAATTCCAATAGTCCCGCAAAGACCTAGGATGTTAAAAGCAGCAGACACAGTGGGGATCACGAGGGGCTGCCAGATTCGGCAGAAATCCAACGGAGTCTCTTGCTCACCTCGGTTTTAGTCTGCACGGTGGCAGTAATCAGGCTAAAATACACACAATAACCCATAGTGTGGCCCCAGGTTGGGAGAGGCATATAGAAGGTCCACAGAAGGCAAGAGAGGCCCTTCGCTTGCCTGGGTCACAGCTGGTCGACTTGCCCAAAGGTCTGCAGGATGCTGTGGAAATCCCCGGCTGCCTTACAAGCTCTGAAAGGCATTGAGAACTTCCCAGTACCACACAGGGTCAGGTTCTGGAAGGTTCTTCTACTTAGTGCAGAGATCAGTGAACAGATTTTAGTCTCTTTGAGGAAGAGGACTTGGAAAATGCTCTTTTGATGTTTTTAAATGTGCCCCTTTTATTTTCATTTTTTTTGGCCACAACTTCTAACACGTGGGATCTTAGTTCCCTGACTGGGGTTTGAACCGAAGCCCTACTGTATTGGCAGCTCAGAGTCTTAACCACTGGATCAACAGGGAAGTCCCTCTCTTGATACTTTTAAAGGCATCTGTGAGAGGAAGTATTTGCTGTCAGTCAAGATGGTAGTTTCAACTGCAGGGAAAGAACACTATAGCTTGTGAAAAGCTATTAGAAAGAAAAATAATGTGATTTGCCCACAGTGAGAGAGAAACACTTTCGATCACTGTCAATTTTTTTTTAAGTTGAATATTTCCTATTCCTGTTAATATATTTGTTAACTTTGGAATTATTCAAAATGGTGGATTCTGTCAAGCCTTAAGAATCATTTATTTCAGTATGTTTTAAAATTGAATTTGGAAAAATTAATATTTTCTGCTTAATTTGCTCTTGAGAGGAAAAAGTAAAGAATATCCATCTTACAAAAAATATTTTTCCCTGGGGCACTTTAAAGGGAAAAATTAATATCATCCTCAAAATATAAAATCAGAAATGGCCCGCATAAGGATTTCCATGTGTCCTAATGCAAAATATTTGAGGAATATAATAAGTTTAAAGTCTTTTTGAAGACTCTCAACCAGTTTGTTTTGTGGAAGGCTTGAAGAAGAAAATAGATGCGCTAGGATGTGAAACTGTCTTTCGAGACCTGTGCAAATTTATGTGACATATTGTAACTTATTTTAATGAGTAGCCACCATTTAAAAATGACATTTCACATGAAAATCCAAATTCTTTTGGGTCCATGTCTCCTAGAGGGAACAAGTCCTTCTTTCATTAGTCTTATGTTGTAGCTGTTTTTAATTGGAGGATATTTGCTTTACAAGGTTGTATTGTTTCTGCCATACAACAATGAAAATAAGTCATAATTACATATATGTGTATATATATCCCCTCCCTTTTGAGCCTCCCTCCTCCTCCCTAGCCCACCCCTTTAAGTGGTCGTAGAGGGCTAGACTGGACTCCCTGTGTTATACAGCAGCTTCCCACTCGCTATCTGTTGTACACGTGAGAGTGTATATATGTCAAAGCGTCTTAAATCGTCCCACTCTCTCCTTCCCCCAATGTGTCCAGAAGTCCATTTTCCATGCCTGTCTCCATTTCTTCCCTGTAAATAGGTCCATCGGTACTCTTTTTCTAGCTCCCATATGTATGTGTTAATATGGGTATTGTTTTTCTAACATACTTCATGCCCCTGTTTTGTCTGCCGCCTCACCCAGCAGCTTGACCTGTCTGTATTACCTGACAGGCGCCGTCACATGTTCTCTGTGTAATCCTTTCCCTTGACTGTCCTTCATCCTTTGAGTGGCCTTAGGTTTATCCTTTCCTTTTCCACCATTTCTGGGATTTACTGGCAAATAGGAGAAGGGAAGTTGGAAGGTGAAAGTCATTTTTGCTTAATTCTTTTTGTCTTCTCTCCTCCTACTAACACTCACAAGCCCTATCTTCCCACACGCTCCTCACTCCTCATCACAAGCTTTGTAGTCATTGAAGATGATAATTACACATGGACAGGAATGAGCAACAAGAATCACAGTCAAACCTACCATTTGTAGAGGATGGAGTTTTTTTTTTTAATCATGTGGCAAATGTAACATGGACAGATCTAGAAACCATCATACTAAGTGAAGTAAGCCAGACAGAGAAAAGCAAATATCATAGGATATTCGGAAACAGAATAGAAATGGACTTATTTATAACACAGAAACAGACTCACAGAGTGAGAGAGGAAGTCACTCAGTCGCGTCTGACTCTGCATCCCCGTGGACTGCAGCCTACCAGGCCCCTCCATCCATGGGATTCTCCAGGCAAGAGTACTGGAGTGGGTGGTCATTTCCTTCTTCAGGGGATCTTCCCAACCCAGCTATCGAACCCATGTCTCTAGCATTGCACAGGCAGACGCTTTACCGTCTGAGCTACCAGGGAAGACAAAGAAATAAACTTATGGCTACCAAAGTGGGAAAGGGGATAAACTAGGAGTTTGAGGACAATACTATATATAAACTAGATGATAAGGACCTACTGTATAGAACAGAGAACTATACTCAATATTTTATGATAAGTTATAAGGGGAAATAATCTGAAAATGAATATATATATGTACACACACACACACACACACACACACATATATACATATCCTGGAGGAGGAAATGGCAACCCACTCCAGGATTCTTGTCCTGGAGAATCCCATGGACAGAGGAGCCTGACAGGCTACAGTCCATGGGGTTGCAAAGAGCTGGACACAACTGAGCGACCGAGCACAAGCACGTCCATGTCTACGCACAACTGAATCACTTTACTGCATGCCTGACACTAACACAACATTGTAAATACACTGCATTTCAGTTTTTAAAAGAAATTTTTAAAAACCTAAATGACACTGCCTCACAAGAATTCTCAAGCAAGAGAAAGCAGTCAAGGGACTAAGCCCTCTGTTCTATCCCGAGAAAGCTGAAGCCGGAGGCAGGAAGAGCTTGTGGAGGTGACTAAGCTGGTCAGATCCAGGGCTGCTGTCCCTGATCTTTCCTAACTAGAAGGCCAAAGAAAGTGATTGCTCATGTTTTGTCCTCTTGCATTCTAGAAACTTTATAAGGTTACCCTGCCCTTTTCTTCTTTCTTTGTACCACCATGTTGGTTATGGATATATGCATGCATGTATGCGAAGATCCCCAGGAGAAGGGAATGGCAACCCACTCCAGTATTCCTGCATGGAGAATCGCATGGACAGAGGAGTCTGGCAGGCTATAGTCCCTTGGGTCACAAAGAGTCAGACACCACTGAGCAACTAACACACACACACACACACACACACACTTGTATGCATAGAGCTTATTTTTGTATTTTCTGTTTATCATCTGGGAAACCCCCACTTTCAGAAAAACAATGTATTTGTTGAATGAGGGTACCAAAAAGCTTCCCCATTTCTATAGGCATTCTGACATCTCTCTATCTTATTCTGGCCGCAAATCCTCAAGAAAATAACTCAAGGTGATATTAGCATTAATTTACCAGGAATTGAATTGTTAGGAATGGGCTGCTTTTTAATTTTATGCCATCACTGCATGTCCCTACTCTAACTATTCCTTGGGGTCGGCCAGAAACATTTTTCTCTCACCTGAACACAGAGACGTTGAGATTCTGCTGCACATCAAGGGCTAATTATATAATGAAACCTAGTCTCTGAACCCTCCCATTCAATCCCTGATGCTTAATGGAAACTGCATCACCTAGCAACAGTCAGCAACAAACTGCAGGAAAAATAATAGAGATTGTGGGCAGCATCTTTCCACGGAGGCAAAATTGACAGCAAATTGTATTTGCCCTTTCTTTTCACGTGGAAAATATACTGTTTACGGGCAAAAGGTGTAACAACGGCACACCTGAGTGAATGGACACTGTGACCCTTAGTTAAAAGTCATCTCTAAGGCAATGAGCTAAAAGTTAAGAACTCTAATATCTGCTACCCAACTGCTATAGACCGAACCCACATTCGGGTGGGATATGGATATTAGAAAATACTACTTTTGAACGTCATGTGTCTGCCCTCTGGGTATTTGAGGTCCAGATGCTTAGTTTCTCTGCAAAATAAACCTTGCAAATGCTCCTGTCTCACAGACTGGAGACACCAGAGTCCTTTGTACACCATGCTGCTGCTAAGTCGCTTCAGTTGTGTCCGACTCTGTGTGACCCCATAGACGGCAGCCCACCAGGCTCCCCCATCCCTGGGATTCTCCAGGCAAGAACACTGAGGTGGGTTACCATTTCCTTCTCCAATGCGTGAAAGTGAAGTCGCTCAGTTGTGTCCGACTCTTAACGACCCCATGGACTGCAGCCCATCAGGCTCCTCCGTCCATGGGATTTTCCAGGCAAGAGTAAAGGAGTGGGGTGCCATTGCCTTCTCCATACACAATGCAAACTTGTCAATCCCCTGCTGACTACACAGCCACTGTTACTGGTAACCAATGGGGAACATCTCAGCTCAAACATAGCTAAATTTTTCCAGCTCTGGGCTGAAGGTAAGGGTCCTTGTAGTATAGGCATTTAGTAAAATTAACTTTGGTGTGATCACTAAACAAAGGTTTTATGGAAATCTAGAGGGAGGAATTTAAAAGTGCTTGTTCAGATGACAGCTCAAGTAAGGCAAGTTTCTTCTACTTCGGAAGAAAAACGCCCAAAATGAATGTACTAATATAGATATAATTTTTCTAATGAGTGTGATGCACTCATTGAGAAAAATTGTGGCTGTCATTCTAAATAAAAATAATGGAATAAATAAATTTTATACATCCAATGGACTTCTTTGCTCAAAAGGGGGAAATTGTGAGTATACATTGTTCAAAGTCATAAAACTGTTGTTAAAGATAATCATGTCTAGTAAAGAAAGTGCTCTTATATTTTGACAGCATTCAATAACTGTATGTAGTGACATCTATTCAAGAGCTTACTTCATGGAAATCATGCACTTCAGTGACTTTATTTCTAAGAAAATATCACACTTCCTTTCCTTGCTAGAAATAAAACATGAACTTTCAGATAGAGGATAAAATATTTCTTCCCTTTGTAGTAAATGATGATAAATGCACACTTTTTTTGTCTGTTAACTATTCAAAACACCACTAATTTCTTAAATAAAACAGTTCTATACATTTGCGTGAGCAAACATTTCTGGTTTTGAGTTTAGCTTGATAAACGCATACACACATGTGCAGATACATACAGATCCATGTACACAGGCATTTGGTGCTCTTAACACTTTGGAGGGTTTTTTTTTTTTTTTAATTTTTAAATAAGAAGGTTAATCTGATGTTCTTAAACTGATGGCATTCTAACCTTCAAAAGCATGTGTTTATCATGAGTTTCCACCACCCCAAATAGTTTTGACCTAAGGTTACAATGCAGGCTCAGACTATTTCAAAGGGGGTAAAAATGGATGATAAGCAAACACTTCATTCTGGACTCTCTCGGGATGTATAAATCCCCAAGAAGATTTTTCAGCATTTCCAGAGAGTGGTGGGGGAGTTCAAACCCAGACGGTACAGTCAATCAGAGTCCTGCCGTCGATTAACAAAGAGCTCAGCCCAGGGTCTCTTGTATCATCATTTTGTCGCCACTGTGGCTGGCTGAGGTCATTAGAATACTCAGGATTTCACTCCACCTGATGCCTCTTCGAAGGTAAGATTTTTTTTCTCTTTTCTTTCAAGCTTTTAAGTCTTAATTGAAAGTGCTCACCTCTCACAAAAGTCTGTGTCCTTTCTACCCAGGATGCCAAGGAAAAGAGAGAGAGAGACAAGGGGGAAGGCAAAGATACTTCATAAAACCACCTTCTTAGAATGTTAAAGAAACAGCATACCTCCAACTCAGAGTAAAGTCTAATTTTTTATCATCATGGAATTTGTGATTTCAGAGAGAGATGGGGAAAAAATCAAGAATAGTAAGTACTTTGCATCATCGTTGCAGCTCACATACAAGTAAGCTGAGGACAGCAAATGGAAACAAGAGGGTCCCCTTTCGATCGTGGTTCCCTATTTCCCTTGCACAAATTACCCTGCATTGCAGCACCAACACCATGCCACTGTGGCCAGTCTTCCCTGGGACAGGCCCTTTCTACATCAGGATTAAACTGAAAGGAGGACTCAGCCACCATCAGTATTGACTAAATGAGGGTCATTTATCATACACACCCATTTGCACAGCACACTTCAACTGTTCTCCATGCCCTTCAACTTTTCCTTCTCCTGAAGGCCAGCTTCCTGCCCCATTAAATTGTTAACCCTTGGATCCCTGGCATTTTCTGGATTGACAATCAAACGAACACAGGCTGTATCTACACCCTGGCTCCCCCACCCCTACCCACCCTTCCACCCCACCCCACCTTCCAGGAGATCCGTGGAGAAAGCTAATTATGTTTCCCTAAGTAGGCATAGTACTTCTATTTAGCAGAAGCTGGGACCCTATGTTGACCTAACACTGAGCGTTTCAAGTAAACTGCCAGAAGCCCCATCAAATTGCCGAGAGTAATTTAGAGTATGAAATGTGTTAAATTATTCAAAGGGCTGAATAAGCATAAACAGTCAGTACCGCGGGAGAGATACGCACACCCGGCGATGCCGATCTGACATTTAATACATCATATTAGCACTCCTGTTAGTGCAAAGCACCCCCTCCCAGCACACAGCCCTGCACATTCAAACTACCAGACACAGAGGCAACACCCTCCTCCCTCAAGATTTCTGCCAACTATCTCCATTTTCAATAATTTGCCCCAATCTCCACGGAGACCTGTATCTATCCTGTAGCAAGTTCTGTTTATAATTCAGTCCCCCAAAAGTCAAGAAACATTCATGTTGAATAACACAGGACGTGGTTATCGCTCTCCTTTGCAAGTCAATATGTCATCTATCACCAAAACTGAAGGGAATTGTTCAAAGTAAGAAGACTACATTCTGAGGCCCTCCTTACTCAGAGGTGGCCAGGTGACTGGGTCCAGCTGAAAGATTGTGATTGGAAGAGAGTTTCCACTGCAAGGCATCTGCTCAAAAGAAGTAAGTAGGTATTAGAATCTCTTGATGTCCTAGTTCCCCTTCTTCCAGCAGGAGGCACGGGACTCCCCACAGCATCTCAGAGCCACGTGGAAGGAGCCTGGTTTCCTGAATCAGCTGGTGGCAAAAAGCTGCCTCTTAACTTGGAATACAGGGCTTCCCTGGTGGCTCAGTGGTAAAGAACCTGCATGTAGGAGACGAGGGTTTGATCCCTGGGTCATGACGATCCCCTGGAGAAGGAAATGGCAACCCGCTCCAGTATTCTTGCCTGGGAAACCCCGTGGACAGAGGAGCCTGGCAAAGGAGTCCATGGGGTCTCAAGAATCAGACACAGTTCAGTGACTGCACCACCACCACCAAATGGGAATACAGGAAGGAATAAGAAATAATCTTTATTTTGTTAAGTCACTGCAATATGAGTTTTTTTTTAATTGAAGTATATCTACAGCATTTCAGATATACAGCAAAGTGATTCAGATACACACACACACTCACACACACACACACACACACACGTATGTATTACCCCTGCAGTGCAGGAGATGCAGGAGATGTAGATTTGATCCCTGGGTCAGGAAAATCCCCTGGGGGAGGAAACAGCAAACCCACTCCAGTATTCTTGCCTGGGAAATCCCATGGACAGAGAAGCCTGGAGGGCTACAGTCCATGGGGTTGCAGAGAGTCGGACACAACTGAGCATGCAGAGCATGTATGTCGGCCGAAAAGGTTCATTAGGGTTTTTCTGTAACATCTTACATATCTGTGTGTGTATACAGATCTGCTGTGTGCTAAGTCACTTCAGTCGTGTCCAGCTCTTTGCAACCCTATGGACTGGGGCCCTCCAGGCTCCTCTGTCTATGAGATTCTCCAAGCAAGAATACTAGAGTGGGTTGCCATGCCCTTCTCCAAAGGATCTCCCCAACCCAGGGATCAAACCTGCATCTCTTATATCTCATGCGTTAGCAGGCAGATTCTTTGCCACTAGCCTGACCTGGGATATCCCGTGTGTATGTATATGTGTATATATATATACATATACATACGTGCACACATTCTTTTTTTTCAGATTCTTCTTCATTCTAGGTTATTACAGATCTGAACATAGCTCCCTGTCTTATACATTATGTCCTTGTGGTTTATTTATTTTATATTTAGCAGTGTGTCTCTGTTAAGCTCAAATTCCTAATATATTCCTTGCTCCTCCAAGGTTTGTTTTTTAAAGCTGTAATAGCTACCTTAACTAGAACTTTAGGTCATTTACTTATTTATTGTAACCAGTTGATACAATCCTCTCCTTTCTCCCAATCTGCCTTTCTGAATACTTCTACCTTCACCCTGGTGACCTGCCCCAAAAGAAACACGGGTTAAGATGGTTTCCAAAAGTAAGCTAAGAAAATGTCATTTTGACAGTGGCAGGTCCTTCTCTCTCAAGGGCAGCATCTTGTGAAATGTGTAATGTTATCCTTCCTTACCTGCTGAAGATAAGAAGATCCAAGAAGTGAAGCAACTCATCCGAGTTCTCACTGTGAGTGAGAAGGCATATAGGAGAACTGGTTGGCCAATGAATATGTGAAAACCTCACTGACAATTAGGGAAGTGGAAGCAAAAATCCCCAGATATACCTTTATACCAGCCAAAAGCGCAAAAGTTAAAAATCAGACAAATGTTCATAAGGATGGTGTAGAATGGCAGTGTACAAATCGGACCGACTGATTAACAACAACTGAGCATCAAAATAAAAAGTGGAGCATGTAGATATGAACGATCCAGCAGGTCTCTTAGTGGACAGATTATCTAGAGAGATTCTTGTGCATTTGCATTAAGAAACATGCACCAGAAATGTTTATAGCAACGATGTTTCTCCTCGCAAAACAGTGAAAGCAACACCAATGTCCATCAACAGTAGAAATGGATGAACAAAATAGGGCATGTTCACACGACAGAAAGTAAACAGCAGCAAAAATGAATGAACTTCAGTTCTGTGCATCAACATGAATGTGTCTCTAAAAGACAAAGCTGAGTGAAATAAGGAAGTCACGATGGAATGCACTCAGTATTATTCCACTTGTATAAAATTTTAAAACAGGCCAAGTCAACAATTATAATGCTCAGAAATTCAGTCACAGATGGTTAAACTGTTTAAAATAAAGCAAGAGAAAATAATCATTGTGCCCCCTTCACACCTCTGTTTGGATGAGTGATTGCCAGAAGATTTAACTTTTGATGATTTATCAGACTCACCTTAATGCTGGGAAAGATTGAAGGCAAAAGGAGAAGAGGGGGGCAGAGGATGAGATGACTGGATGCCATTACCAATTCAATGGACATGAACTCGGGCAAATTCCAGGAGATGGTGAGGGACAGGGAGGCCTGGGGTGCTGCAGTCCATGGGGTCACAAAGTCCTTGCAGACATGACTTCTCCACTGAACAACAACAGCCTCCTCTCCTTTGTTCAGCTCTCTCCCAAATGGCTCATCTGCTCCCAAATGTTGGCCACACCTCTCTGAAAGCAACGATTTCTTCATTATCTTCTTTAACTATTTCTTCAAACGATGGACCTGGGTCTCTGACCTTGAGCCCCACTGCCATTTTTATACCGTTATGCCTCCTAACGCCAGCTTGTAGTACCCTCCTCTCAAATCTGTGTCTTCTGACTTCACTGTTCCTGAGTCCTCTTTGTTACTTCCATGCTCCACCCTCCCAGTGACTCTTCAGTTCCCTGAAGGTGTCAGCTCCTGGCTCACACTTACTCTCTCTTTCAACTCAGTCATCATTTCTGATGCCTTTAATGTGCACATACAACCTGGAGGCTTCCCAGTTTTTAGACCTCCTCATCCCTAAAGACAGTCTCCTCTCATTCCAATTTAATCTTTCACTCCTATGCCATACCTTATCATCATCAGAACTGGCCCTACTTCAAAAATAAAGAATAAAAATGCACATCCTTCTCCAATCATATCCTCAAGTTCATCTGCTCAAAAACACTCATGAAATCAATTTTTAAACCATAGTGAAATGTCTTCACTATTGCCCTCATCACTGTCTCGCTGTGTATCAACACCTTCTGTTTTAAACTTATTTTTTAAAGTTCCATATAAAGATTTATTTTAATGGGGTATAATCAACATACAATAAATCATGCTTCCCTGGTGGCTCAGACAGTAAAGAATCCACCAACAATGCGAGAGACCTGGGGTTGATCCCTGGGTTGGAAAGATCCCCTGAAGAAGGGAATGGCTACCCACTCCAGTGTTCTGCCTGGAGAATTCCATTGACAGAGGAGTCTGGCAGGCTACAGTCCACGGGCTCACAAAGAGCTGGACATGACTAAGCGACTTCCACTTTTTTTCAGTTGAAATGCATAATTTGATAAATTGCAAGTAAAGTTGCAATGAACAATCACATATAAGTCCTAGAACATGAATGACTGGATCACACCATAGACATATGTTTAACCTTTCAAGAAACTGACAAACTGTTTTACAACCAAGTGGTGCTATGTTGCATTGTTACATTCCCATTACCAGTGTACAGGAGTCCCAGTTTCCCCATATCTTCCCCAAGATTTGGAATGGCCATTTGTTGTTATTGTTTAGCCATTCTCCTAGGTGTGTAGGGTACCCTCCCCTTTCCTCTTGTCTTCGTATCCAGCTGAGACTCCCTAGCTCTTCTTATATTATTCCTTTTCAGTTCAGTTCAGTCGCTCTTTCGTGTCCGACTCTTTATGTCCCCATGAACCGCAGCACGCCAGGCCTCCCTGTCCATCACCAACTCCCGGAGTTTACCCAAACTCATGTCCATTGAGTTGGTGATGCTATCCAGCCATCTCATCCTCTGTCGTCCTCTTCTTCTCCTGCCCTCAATCTTTCCCAGAATCAAGGTCTTTTCCGATGATCAGCTCTTCACATCAGGTGGCCAATGTATTGGAGTTTCAGCTTCAACATCAGTCCTTCCAGTGAACACCCAGGACTGATCTCCTTTAGGATGGACTGGTTGGATCTCCATGCAGTCCAAGGAACTCTCAAGAGTCTTCTCCAACACCACAGTTCAAAAGCATCAATTCTTCAGTGCTCAGCTTTCTTTATAGTCCAACTCTCACATCCATACATGACCACTGGAAAAAACATAGCCTTGACTAGATGGACCTTTGTTAGCAAAGTAATGTCTGCTTTTTAATGTGTTGTCTAGGTTGGTCATAGCTTTCCTTCCAAGGAGTAAGCATCTTTTAATTTCATGGCTGCACTCACCATCTGCAGTGATTTTGGAGCCCCCCAAAATAAAGTCAACCACTGTTTCCACTGTGTCCCCATCTATTTCCCATAAGTGATGGGACCAGATGCCATGAACTTAGTTTTCTGAATGTTGAACTTTAAGCTAACTTTTTCACTCTCCTCTTTCACTTTCATCAAGAGGCTCTTTAGTTCTTCACTTTCTGCCATAAGGGTGGTGTCATCTGCATATCTGAGGTTATTGATATTTCTCCCAGCAATCTTGATTCCAGCTTGTGCTTCCTCCAGCCCAGCATTTCTCATGATGTACTCCGCATATAAGTTAAATAAGCAGGGTGACAATATACAGCCTTGACGCACTCCTTTTCCTATTTGGAACCAGTCTGTTGTTCCATGTCCAGTTCTAACTGTTGCTTCCTGATTAGCATACAGATTTCTCAAGAGGCAGGTCAGGCGGTCTGGGATTCCCATGTCTTGAAGAATTTTCCACAGCTTATTGTGATCCACACAGTCAAAGGCTTTGGCATAGTCAATAAGGCAGAAATAGATGTTTTTCTAGAACTCTCTTTTCTTTTTCGATGATCCAGCAGATGTTGGCAATTTGATCTCTGGTTCCTCTTCTTGTACTAAAACCAGCTTGAACATCTGGAAGTTCATGGTTCACATACTGCTGAAACCTGGCTTGGAGAATGTTAAGCATTACTTTACTAGCGTGTGAGATGAGTGCAATTGTGCAGTAGTTTGAGCTCTCAAAATCCCTTGCCCTTTTCTCCCCTCATTGCACTCACACAAAAAGAACTACAGTATCTGTTATACACCTATTTGCTTTATTTGTGCCTATATCATTGCACCCGAGTGTATTTGTATAGAAATCACTCTGAAAGGCAAAGAGTTGCCTTTGTAAGCAGATGAGCTCTGACCTTAAAAAGTGGTGATGCACGCTGCCTGGTATCTCCTTCATGGGTCTCTACTCCAGAGACTTTTCCACTTCCCATAATTATATCACACCTCTACCTTTCCAAGAGATCTAATTTTTCCCACTCCAGCTCACCTCCCTTCCACTGATGATCCTGTACCTTGTCATCGTGTGAACGAAACCCGTCAGTGGATATTCTCTCATCTCTCCAGCACAAGTCCACACGGGCCTATGTCCTCCTTCCCTTCCTCCCTGCTGAATTCTGAAAGTTCTCTGATCACATGGCCTCTCAAGAGCGTATCCTGAGGACTTCCCTAGTGGTCTAGTGGCTAAGGCTCCATGCTCCCAATGCCTGGGTTCAATCCTTGGTCAGGGAACTAGATCCTGCCTGCCGCATGCCATCAAAATCCTACATGCCACAATTAAAACCTGGTGCAGCCAAATAAATAATTTACAAAAAAGAACAGATATTGCGATTACGCTCTGCCTCTCTCCCATACTCCACCCCCTCCTCCTTTAGTTAAGCATTCTCATTAGTTCACATATTCTAGCCTCTCTCATTCCTTAAAAATTTCTCCTTGAATCCCAGAATCTCCTCCAGCTACTATCTCATTCCTGTAACAAGAAGCTTCTTGCAACTATCCCCAGAAACTGTCCTCTATTTCTCTCATTTTATCCATGATTTACTCCATTGCTATGTCTTCCAATCATCAATCCACTGAATTTTTCCCTATTAACATCACTAATGATCCCCAGGTCATCAAAATCAATAGACCCTCTTCTGTCTTCCCCCTCACTGAAATTGAGAGATATTTAAAAAGTTGACTGCTCTGTCCTTCTTGAAACACTGCCCTCCTGTGACTTCTGTGTCCCAAACAAAAAAGACATCAACTCTGCTCATTACCAAAGATGACTGTGGAAATAATTCAAGGTCATGTAAGTCTAGGTCAATACCAGCATATCTGTTATGCCTGGCCCAGGTTTGAAATGTTTTAGAAGTATATTCATTCTAGCAAATCTCATGAAAACCAATGCAAATGAAAGTAAGAGAATGTATAAACAAAATGTTAGGCCAAAAAGTTAACAAAGCAGAAATACTTTGGTATCTAAGGTTAAAGTTTCAAAAAGTGTTAATAAATTACATAATTGTGATATAATAAATTATAACTTAATTATATTATTTGCTTTACATACTATTATAAAATTATTTTAAATTAATAGGACTGGAAAAGGTCAGTTTTCATTCCAATCCCAAAGAAAGGCAATGCCAAAGAATGCTCAAACTACCACACAATTGCACTCATCTCACATGCTAGTAAAGTAATGCTCAAAATTTTCCAAGCCAGGCTTCAGGAATACATGAACCGTGAACTTCCTGATGTTCAAGCTGGTTTTAGTACAAGAAAAGGAACCAGAGATCAAATTGCCAACATCCGCTGGATCATGGAGAAAACAAGAGAGTTCCAGAAAAACATCTATTTCTGCTTTATTGACTACGCCAAAGCCTTTGACTGTGTGGATCACAATAAACTGCGGAAAATTCTTCAAAACATGGGAATCCCAGACCGCCTGACCTGCCTCTTGAGAAACATGTATGCTGGTCAGGAAGCAACAGTTAGAACTGGACATGGAACAACAGACTGGTTCCAATTAGGAAAAGGAGTGCGTCAAGGCTGTATATTGTCACCCTACTTATTTAACTTATATGCAGAGTATATCATGAGAAACGCTGGACTGGAAGAAACACAAGCTGGAATCAAGAATGCTGGGAGAAATATCAATAACCTCAATATGCAGATGACACTACCCTTATGGCAGAAAGTGAAGAGGAACTAAAAAGCTTCTTGATGAAAGTGAAAGAGGAGAGTGAAAAAGTTGGCTTAAAGCTTAACATTCAGAAAATGAAGATCATGGCATCCAGTCCCATCACTTCATGGGAAATAGATGGGGAAACAGTGGAAACAGTGTCAGACTTTATTTTGGGGGGCTCCAAAATCACTGCAGATGGTGAGTGCAGCCATGAAATTAACAGATGCTTACTCCTTGGAAGGAAAGTTATGACCAACCTAGATAGCATATTGAAAAGCAGAGACATTACTTTGCCAACGAAGGTCCATCTAGTCAAGGCTATGGTTTTTCCTGTGGTCATGTATGGATGTGAGAGTTGGACTGTGAAGAAGGCTGAGCACTGAAGAATTGATGCTTTTGAACTGTGGTGTTGGAGAAGACTCTTGAGGGTCCCTTGGACTCCAAGGAGATCCAACCAGTCCATTCTGAAGGAGACCAGCCCTGGGATTTCTTGGAAGGAATGATGTTAAAGCTGAAACTCCAGTACTTTGGCCACCTCATGCGAAGAGTTGACTCATTGGAAAAGACTCTGATGCTGGGAGGGATTGGGGGCAGGAGGAGAAGGGGACAACAGAGGATGAGGTGGCTAGATGGCATCACTGACTCGATGGACGTGAGTCTGGGTGAACTCCAGGAGTTGGTGATGGACAGGGAGGCCTGGCGTGCTAGGATTCATGGGGTCGCAAAGAGTCGGACATGACTGAGCGACTGAACTGAACTGAATCCAGTGCAAAATAACCAGAGTGGATCAAGTTGATGCATTGAAATTCTATGATCTTTACATGCCACATAGCTAGTTAATAGTGAAATGTATTATAAAATATTTCGTCAATTATTAAAACTTTGAATTTTATAGAAAAACATAGTCTAAGTCATGGGATATCATTTCAGTGAAGAAGCTGGATAATGAAATTTTTGAGCCACCAAGCATAGTAATGAGCTAATATCAAGGATAAGCAAGTTAATCACAGAGAACATGTAAGCCAGAAACAGTATTGAAATGCAAGGGGTACAGTGAGAACGTGTGAGACCACAGGGGAGCAAGGCAGTGAGGGGGCAAATACAGGGGTGGGGATGGATGGGTTTCTGCCGCTGTGACAGAGCGACAGAAAGAAGTTAGAAAGAGAAGACTGCAAAAGCAAGGCAGTAAGAGGAGAAAAGGGGAAAGAGAATCATACATTTTAACTAGTATAAAGATTAACCCTGTTGAGTTTAAGTTGGATTTTTGTCAATACGCATTAAGTCCTTTGGACCTTGTTAATATTTAAGTCAGCAGGAAACATTTCGTTTCTAGTGAGTTGGACTAGAATTCAGAATTCAGCTGATAAGCTTTCACCTTTTTGGCCTAATCTTTTATTTTTTTTGCATGCTAAGGGCTGGGCTCTGTGTTTGCTTGTTTTCATCAAATCAACATCATAAAAATGATATAATATGTATAAAAATTGGGGATTTTGGTACAATATGTATAAAAATTTTTTATACAATATGTATAAAATTTTTTTATTTTTTCTTTTCTCTTTCACAATGCCAATTTTTGAAGATAAGACCTTGAACGTGAAAGTGAAAGTGAGTCGCTCAGTCATGTCTGACTCTTTGTGACGCCATGAGCTATACCATCCATGGAATTCTCCAGGCCAGAATACTGGAGTGGGTAGCCATTCCCTTCTCCAAAGGATCTTCCCAACCCTTATTTAATGCTATTAAAGGATATACCAAAGAATATTCTTTATGTTCCTTTAATAACCATTATATAAAGTGATGTTGGGGCTTCCCTGGTGGCTCAAACAGTAAAAAATTTGTTTGCAATGCAGGAGATCTGGGTTTGATCCTTGGGTCAGGAAGATCTCCTGGAGAAGGGATGGCAACCCACTCCAGTATTCTTGCCTGGAGAATCCCCATGGACACAGGAGCCTGGAGGGCTGCAGTCCAGGGGGTTGCAAAGAGGCAGACATGATTGGGTGACCAACACTTTCACTTTCAAGGTGATATTATCTAAACATGGAGATAGGAAATATCCCGTAATCATTGTTGAGCAAAAGTTTTGATAAAAGAACAGAATAGGTTTGTTTTAGGAATCGAAGGTCAAAGAGTGATGGTAAGCAGGGCAGGGTGGGGGATGATGGTAAGCAAAGAGCGTGATGAATGACAGAGCCAGCCGTGGTTAGAGGAGGACCAGTCCACTGTTGAGGGTTTCTTCTTTTCTTTTAGTATAGTTGACTTACAATGCTGTGTTAATTTCTGCTGTTCAGCAGAGTAATTCAGTTTTACATATCATTCTTTTCATATTCTTGCTCGTTGTGATTGATCTCAGGATATTGAATATAGTTCTCTGTGCTATGTGGTAGGGCTTTGTTTATCCATTCTAAGGATAATAGTTTGCATCTGCTAATGCCAAACTCTGAATCCATTTGTTCCCCCTCCCCCCTCGCTCTTGGCAACCACAAGTCTATTTTCTATGTCTGTGAATCTATTTCATAGGTACGTTCATTGGTGTCATAATTTGGATTCTACCCGTGACTGATATCATATGAGCTTTTTCTGACTTCTTTCACTTAGTATGACCATCGCTGGGTCCATCCACATTGCTTCAAATGGCATGATTTCGTTTTTTTAATGGCTGAGTAGTATTCCCTTGTATATACGTACCATATCGTCTGTATTCATTCACCTGTGGATGGACATTTAGGTTCTTTCCATGTCTTGGTTGTTGTGAATAATGCTGCTACAAACATTGGGGTGTATGTATCTTTTTGAATGAGAGTTGTTTTTTCTCTTTTCCCGGATACATGCCCAGGAGTGGGATTGCTAGATCATATAGCAGCTCTACTTTTAGTTTTTTGAGGAACCTCCACGCTCTTTTCTATAGAGACCGCACCAGTTTACATTTCCATCACACTCTTGCAGGTTTCTATGTTGTTAATCTGCTGAAATGGTGGAAGGGCAATTGGAGTATTGGACAGGAGCATGCAGATTCTGGGGGATGAGAGATGACCATTGGAGCATGTTGAGCAAGGAAACGGTACGACAGGATGGTCTGTACTTTAGAAAAATAGCTTTGGCAGCATGTGGAGGATCAGAAGCTGGAGAAGCTGAATGGTGAGGATTTTATCTGAGTCAGAAACCAAGGGATGAAAGCAGGGGTCAGAGTTGAAAGCCATGTTGACTGAATACATCAAAATCAATATATTTTGATAAACCTCAATTCCTGCCTTTCAGTTAGAAAAAGACTCCATTATCCTTATTCTTTAGAAAGAAAATACTCAGATCACCCTGTATTTTTGAAATCTAGTGGGAATAAGTGTCAGAGATCAAATGAGACTGTAGCTAGGCATAGATTTGTGATCTTCCTGCTCCCCTTCTCTGCTTCCTCCATTACCTCCTGGGTTGGATATTTTTCTAATTTTGGAACAATCTCAGATTCTACTAAGGCTGGGTGGGCAGATAATTCTCTGTTGCTTGACTGCTCAATTAAAATAACAACTTCTAAAATCCATACAGTGAGTTCATAACACTGAAATAGAAGGGGAAAAAAAACACCCCAAGAGAAATGGTAGAAACTCCTATTACTGGACTTATTAAAAAGAGGACAGATGAATCCTTTGCGGCATCCTGCAGGGACCAGGCCAGCACTAAAGAAGGAGGGCATCAGGGCCTTTCTGATGTGATGTGATAGCCACCAGAGAGGAACGTGGAGAGATTTCCTCTCAGAGAAAAGTTATTAACCACTCTGGCATCCACGTGGACAGGGCTGCCTTCTCTAAATTATAAACATGCAATCTGAGGGTCGGAATCCCTACCAGCTCATAGCCATGCAAATGCAAGTTCTGGCTCCCCTCCCCAATGCTCTTTCACAAATATACCAGCAAACATCCACACACTTGAGTGATCAGCCTCCTCGGGTTTTGGAGGCAGGGGCGGAATGGATGTTCCGCTCAGATCTTTCTACATGGTTCACATTGCAATATGCTTAGCTGCTGTGGTCTAGTTAATTACCAGCATCTCTCCAAGCATCCTCTCCTCAAGGATTCCCTTTTCCTTGCCCCCATGCACAGAAAGTCTGCTTCCTCTCCCCTACTCATTACAAAAAGCATCATTACAAGGCTAGCTGTGTGACCTAGTGAGGGTCAGGGCACGAGACAGAGAGGCAGAAACAAACATGAATTTGAAGATTCCGTCTTGCAAAGCTCCCTGAACTTTCTGGCTACTCTTTCTCTTGGAGTGCTCCCTGCCGCTGCAATGGACAGGATACTCTGTTAGGTTTCTTTCCCTCTTCTTATCACTCTCCTGCTGCTGCTGCTGCTAAGTCGCTTCAGTCGTGTCCGACTCTGTGCGACCCCATAGACGGCAGCCCACCAGGCTCCCCCATCCCTGGGATTCCCCGGGCAAGAACACTGGAGTGGGTTGCCATTTCCCTCTCCAATGCATGAAAGTGAAAAGTGAAAGTGAAGTCACTCAGTTGTGTCCGACTCTTGGCGACCCCATGGACTGCAGCCCACCAGGGTCCTCCATCCATGGGATTTTCCAGGCAAGAGTACTAGAGTGGGGTGCCATTGCCTTCTCTGTTATCACTCTCCAGTCATTCTGAAATCCAAACCGAGTCACCAAGAGACAGATTTCACATAGTTATACAATTTTACTAAGCTGATAAATTCAACTATCTTCCTTAGAACTTTCTCTGTCAACTTATTAGCAGGAGAGAATAGACTGGGTTAGCATGCGTGTGTGTATGCTCAGTCCTGTCTGACTCTTTGCAGCCCGATGGACTGTAGCCCATCAGGCTCCCCAGTCCATGGGATTCTCCAGGCAAGAATACTGGAGTGGATTACCATTTCCTTCTCCAGGAGGTCTTACCAAACCAGGGATCAAACTAGCATCTCTTGCATTGGCAGGTGGATTCTTAACCAGCTGAGCTTTGGCGGAAGCCTGGAGTAGGTTGGAGGAGCTGGCAAAGGGTCTACCAGCTGGTTTACCTAAATATAAAAGAGCCATAAAAGGTTCCTGGGAGGAAGGCTGCTCCCCTCTCCCCTGCACAGAATGCCATGGTCTTTTTCTTCATTAAAAAATAAGTATTGATTTTAATTCTTCATTTATTGATTCTCCCAACCCAGTCCTATCTGGCCAACAGAAAGCAAGAAAATCATTCCTGTTCACTCCAGCTGGAAAGCATGGTCTTTCCTCTGGTCAATGACACCTGCCTGAAATTTCTTGCCTCTAGGACCTATGCTTTCTGCACCACAAGTTTGGGTTCATAGTTCCTGATAAGTTAAACAACACTTAATCAAGTTTTTGATTACCCATCACATTCTTGATGGGATGAGCTATGATCACTCATTCATTTAGCAGGTGGTCTTCTCACTTTCTCCTGGCAGAATGCATTTGCATCCTTGAGGGCAGACCATACACCTTTTTTCTCTCATGTGCTGTCTCAACTACCTGCAAGACTCAGAGAAAATTCTAATTCACTGTGGTGCTGAACTTCTAACATCCATCTCTGACTATATTAAAATACAAGAAAGGGACTTCAGATCTTCAAAAATTAAATGCAAAAATAATTAAGGTAAATATTTTGTTTGAAAAGTTAGTTTTGCAAAGGTCACATTTCAACACAAAACTCTGTCTGTGTTGTGCAGATAAATTGGCAGTGTAATTATTCCTAGACTGTAAATTAGGCATCTGTGACCTGTACTCTAAATAATATTTCCATGACTTGAAAAGTAACTTGAAACCAAGTGGAAGCTTAGTGACTGGGAGATTCTGACTCATTATGAATTAGAGAGAGAATGCATATATTGATGGTTATAACCCCACCAGGTTTTAACAATTTGTCTGTTGGTTAAATGTGGTGTCAAACTTACATGGCAGTTTCTTTTAAGTCTCTCTTTAATTTTAACAATAAAAGAAACTGGAGTTTTGATCCAATATTTCCAGATATAAAAGTGCAATGTTTTCAGAAGTCATTTGATCATTTATTTTGTAGTGCATTTTTTGGATTCCCTTTGATGTCTCAGGTTGATTCTTCAAACAGAAATTCAAATTAAATTTAAATGAGACAATCTGATTTCCCAGACCTGAGAGAGTATTCACAAATATGAAAGAGACAGTGGAGCAGCAGCCCCGTTGTTGAGCTGGAAGTGGGGTGGGGAAGGGGTTTGGGGAACAAGATAAAAAAAAATAATAATAATATCAGCTACACTTAGTAGGAGCCTCAACCTACAGACTTGAGTACAAGGTTCTGAGGCATATCCATCCATTGAATTCTGGAGTCTGCTCTCAATGAAGATAAGTTGCTATAAATTCTTAACCACCTCCTGTTACTCCACCGCCAGCTACAATCTACCATGCTTTAAAAAACTGAAAATCAACTTGTTTTGTTCACTCTTTAAAATTACCAAGACCTACTGCTTGGGCTCACATAGTATAAAGAAAAGTCTATGTTCCTGGCCTGGCCGTTTGACTTCCAAGCTGTGTTTTTTTCAAGCAACCACTTTGCAGTAGGTTACAGATGACTGAAGACCTTTTGCTACTTCTCCTGATAAGATGTGGAGTTCAGTTCTCCACCCCTTAAATCTGGATTGTCCTCAGTGAATTGTGAAAGAAGTGTGACTTCCAAGGCTATTTGATTTCTTGGAACCCTCTTTCCGAAGGAAGCCAGTTGCCATTGGGAGAAATCCAGCTCCCAAAGACTGCCATGTTGTGAGGAAGCCCAAGCTAGCACTGTGGAAAAGCTCCATGGGAGAGATGCCAGGTCAGCCCCCACCTATCTAGCCATCCCAGCCAAGGTGCCAGGCCCAACAGTAAATATGCCATCTAGGATGTAACATCAGAGAAGGCAATGGCAAACCACTCCAGTACTCTTGCCTGGAAAATCACATGGACAGAGGAGCCTGGTAGGCTGCAGTCCATGGGGTCGCTAAGAGTCGGACATGACTGAGCAACTTCACTTTCACTTTTTACTTTCATGCATTGGAGAAGGAAATGGCAACCCACTCCAGTGTTCTTGCCTGGGGAATCCCAGGGATGGTGGAGCCTAGTGGGCTGCCGTCTATGGAATCGCACAGATTTGAACATAACCGAAGCGACTTAGCAGCAGCAGCAGCAGGATACAACATAGAAGATAACTGAGGAATTCAACTAATGCCAGGAATGAGTCCTCAGACATTCGTTCCCAGTCTGGTCCTCCAGCCATTTCTCTTGCTTCAAGCCATTCCTGATGAAGCTACCATCGTGGTACAGAGACCAGCCATCTTCATTGAGCTCCACCCACATTCGTGACTACAAAATTTTGAGCATAATAAAATGTTGACTGTTTCAGGTCATTAAATAATAGATAACCGGAATACAATTGGCAACAGATAACCAATAGATAACCTGAACCTTCAGACTCACCAGGCCTCTGAAAAGTGGTGGTGGTGGTGGGGGCAGGGGGCAAGTGCCTACTTCCTTCAGCAGGCACTCACAGCTGGTCATAATGTCTTTTTTATTTAGGATGCACACAGCAGTTAAGTGGAAGCTTGCAGCAAGCAGCAGCGAGCAGTAGCTGGAAGCAGGTTCTTAGTTTCCCAGACGAGGAGTCCTAACCACTGGACCACAGAAGCCAGCAATTAGGGCGAAGGTCCCTAGTCTTGCCTGCCTCCTCAAGAACGAATTCAGGAGAGGAGGCAGAAGGTAAAGAGTAAAGTAAAAAATTTACTGAGAAGAAAAGTACATGCAGAAATGGGACGGGCGAACTCAGAGAGTCGCACCTTTGGCAAGTTGAAGCCCTTTCTAAGGGGGCAGGTTTCTGGGCCTCTGTCTCCCTCAGGCCAGTCATCTTGCTCTGTGCCCCCTCCCCTGGTTAATTTGTCTCAGAACCTGAGCTGCACATCTACACTTTAGACAAGAAGGATCTCGAAGCGAAGGCCTCTGGAAGGAGCAAGACTCATTATGGTCTGGAATTATCCCGTGACTTTTGACTCCAAGGAGCCTTTTGTGTACTGTCCCCCTTCCCCTTTGTTCAGACAGGGTTTTTGCCTCTTATTCCTTGCCAAGATCATTCCCTTGAGGTGTGTACGAGAGACAAACGCCGGCTATTTACCCTTGTTTCTATTGTTGCTTCCATTTCTGAGGACAAACAGGGCTGATTGTGCGTTTCCAACCTGGAGCCCGTCTATCTCCCACCTTGCTTCCTCCCTGTGTGAGTACAGGTTGACTAGCTAAGGGACGGCAGTTTTCAGACTGCCTTTCAGCCAGAGGAGACTGTGAGACTAAGTTCTGGCAAAAGAGATATAAGAGGAAACCATAGCAGCTGAGCTTGTAATAACTCTTCTTTTTTTTATTTATTTTTTATTGAAGGATAATTGCTTTACAGAATTTTGTTGTTTTCTGTCAAACCTCAACATGAATCAGCCATAGGTATACATATATCCCCTCCCTTTTGAACCTCCCTTCCATCTCCCGCCCCATCCCACCCCTCTAGGTTGGTACAGGGCCCCTGTTTGAGTTTCCTGAGCCATACAGCAAATTCCCATTGGCTATCTATTTTACATATGGTAATGGAAGTTTCCAAGTTACTTTTTCCACACATCTCACCCTCTCCTTCCTTCTCCCCATGTCCATAAGTCTATTCTCTATGTCTGTTTCTCCATTGCTGCCCTGGAAATAAATTCTTCAGTACCATTTTTCTAGATTCCATATATGTGCATAAGAATATGATATTTATCTTTCTCATTCTGATTCACTTCACTCTGTGTAACAGATTCTAGGTTCATCCACCTCATTAGAACTGACTCAAATGGATTCCTTTTTATGGCTGAGTAATATTCCACTTCCAAAATATACAAGCAGCTCATATAACTCAATGCTAGAAAAACAGACAACCAAAAGTTGAATCAAAAAGTGGGTAAAAGACCTAAACAGACATTTCTCCAAAGAAGACATACTGATGGCTAACAAACATTTGAAAAGACACTCAACATTGTTCATTATAGAGAAATGCAAATAAAAACCACAATGAGATATCACCTCACACTGGTCAGAATGGCCATCCTCAAAAAATCTGCAAAGAATAAACGCTGGAGAGGGTGTGGAGAAAAGGGAACGCTCTTGCACTGTTGGTGGGAGTGTAAATTGATACAGACACTGTGGAAGATAGTATAGAGGTTCCTTCAAAAGCTAGGGATAAAACCACCATATGACCCAGCAATCCCACTCACAGGCATATACCCTGAGGAAACCAGGGTTGAAAAAGACACATGTATCCCATTGTTCACTGCAGCACTATTTACAATAGCTAGAACATGGAAGCAGCCTAGATGTCCATTGACAGATGAATGGAAAAAGAAGTTGTGGTACATATACACAGTGTGATATTACTCAGCCATAAAAATGAGCAACAACTCTTAAAAGAGAGAAGACACAGCTTTTATTTTTCTCCATTCATCCTGTTTAGAATATGCACACGATAGCCAGCATTCAAGCAGCTACCTTGAACCAAGGGGAAAATAGTCTAAGGACTGTGGAACATCAAGATGGAAGGATGCCCACAGAGCCATCATATTTACGGCCTTTCTGAATTCTTTTACATGAGTGAGAAATTTTAATCTTGTTTCAGCCACTGATATTTGTGGGGGAAAGACTCTATTATGTTGCACTTAATACTAAGGCTGCACCTACCTCACAGGGTTTAAAAGAGGGTCCAAGTGTAAAACTTGTGGAAAAACATTCTGATTCATAATTTATATGCAACAAATGTCATTTCCTTCCCTGTCTTCTTCCCATATACTTGACTAGGCAGTGCCTACAACAATGTACTCCAGTCTTTCTCAAATTATTTAATGTTCTGCAACCTTCTTGGTAACAAATATTTGGAAAAGCAAGTTGCAGCATGGTCTCATCTCTGAGGGTGGAGGACCACTGCTGTGTGGATTAGGACAACCTCAAGCACAGGAAAGGGAGATGCACCTTTGGATAGCCCGTCTTCACAATAAAGGTAATTCAAGAGGAGGATATGTTTATGGAAAAGTTAAGCAACTACAGACACAAGAAGCAGTTGAGTTACAGTGGGATCCATTACATACCCATCGGGTTTCCCAGCGGGCACTAGTGGTAGAGAGCCAGCCTGCCAAGGCAGAAGACTCAGACTCAAGTTCGACCCCTGGGTCGGGAAGATCCCCTGGAGGAGGAAATGGCACCCCACTCCAGTACTCTTGCCTGGAGAATCCCATGGACAGAGGAGCCTGGCGGGCTACAGTCCATGGGGCCACAAAGAGTCAGACACAACTGATGCGACTTAGCACAAATACGCATTGGTGCTTTCAGCTGGAAGGTTCAGACAGGGAGTTTCCTTTCTCAATGGAATATGAAGCAAGAATGAGGCTATTACACTATGTCAGGAATTCTGGATTTTTCATAACATTCAACCCTTATAGCAACAAAGCAGATCAGGTTATGATTCCCCACTTGTTAGTAAATGAGGCTCACCCAAGACAAGTAGAGCTAAGATAACAGGTGATGTACATCAAGTTGCAAATTAGGAATGCAGGATTCCTAAATCCATGATATTTCTTCTATATCCTATTCTTAACAAGGACCCTATATGAGCAAAATTAGAACAGCTAAACAGCAGCATCACTGTGAACCCACCTAACAGCCTCTGATGGAATCTGAGAGGCACTTGCCACTCAGAAACCTCTGCATCCTTGGCATCCCCCTTTTCCATGGCTGGAGGTGTTGGTGCCCCAGGCTGGACTCTGCACTGCAGGCACTTTGACCCTGCCCACTGAGAGAGAAGGCGGTGTACCGCCTTACTATCCAAGCAACACCTACAACGGGATAAGGAAGAAGGGGCAGGGAAGCCTATCATTTCAGAGGAAATACTTAGGCGGGGGGTGGTTTATCCATGAGGACCACCCTGAGTAGAAGAGGACAGTGTCCTGCCTCCTTGCCTCCTTGATTTGCTGTGAGAATGCAGCCACTGGCATATGTCACTCAGCTCAAAGCAAACCTGTTTCCCCATCTCTGGTTCAGTGAAGGCTGCTCTCGGACCATGACGTGGACTCACTGTGGGGAGCAGTTAACTGAAATACCTCTCCCACCCTCCCTCACCTCCATGCTCACTGACTTCAAGCAGCTCCAACTTGCTGTTCTGGACTCACGCACACACTTGGGGACTGCTTGTCTCTCTTTCACTCTCATCCTCCAAATTTCTTGTCCTCTTTGCACCGAGTTTTCATGGCAAGCTTCCTAAAGCTCATATCCAGCTGGGTCTCTCATGGGCTTAAAAACATGCCCAGCCACCACGCTCCCCAGGAATGTCAGTATGACATTTACAGTCTGTCCCTGATTCTCACAGCTCCCCTCGTCCCCAGCTCTCCACTGCCCCACTCTCCCTGAGAATGGGTGGGCCTTGCATATCCCATCACTTTACGAGCTTCTTCCCCAATCCTCCTGAGCATTCCTACTCATCTCTTGTCTTCTGGGAGTGCTTCCTTTTCTACAGCATCTTCTAGAATTCTCCAGTGGGAGTTTCTGTTCCCTTCTCTCATCCCACCTTCTGGGGGTCCTTGATTATAGCACAAGTCCCTTCACGTGGGTTGTACAGATGTGCTTGGGCTTTTTTCACTACCCCTCCACGCTGATGTCCTTCTAGTCAAAGCTATGGTTTTTCCTGTGGTCATGTGTGGATGTGAGAGTTGGACTATAAAGAAAGCTGAGCACCAAAGAACTGATGCTTTCGAACTGTGGTGCTGGAGAAGACTCTTGAGAGTCCCTTGGACTGCAAGGAGATCCAACCAGTCCATCCTAAAGGAAATCAGTCCTGAATAATCATTGTAAGGACTGATGTTGAAGCTGAAACTCCAATACTTTGGCCACCTGATATGAAGAAGCGACTCATTGGAAAAGACCCTGATGCTGGGAAAGATTAAAGGGGGGAGGAGAGGGAGATGACAGAGGATGAGATCGTTGGATGGCATCACTGACTCAATGGACATGAGTTTGAGTAAACTCCAGGAGTTGGTAATGAACAGGGAGGCCTGGCATGCTGTAGTCCATGGGGTCACAAAGAGTTGGACACGACTGAGCAACTGAACTGAACTGAACTCCAGGCTGATGGGTTTTTATGTCTCAACATCAGCCCAATGTTGTGAGAAAATGGGTGCTCAGTAAATTTTTGTTAAAGTCAGTAAATTGGAAAGCACGTGTGTGTGTGTGTGTGTGTGTGTGTGTTCAGTTGTTCAGTCATGTCCGACTCTTTGCAACCCTATGGACTGTAGCCTGCCAGTCTCTTCTGTCCATGGGATTTTCCAAGCAAGAATACTGGAGTGAGTTGCCATTTCCTCCTCCAGGGGATCTTCCTAACCCAGGGATCGAACCTGCATTGGCAGGTGGGCTCTTTATCTCTTTACCACCTGGGAAGCCCAGAAAGCATGTGAGTTGATTTCTTGTCAGTCTGCATACTTCTTATAATTGCTATATATTTACTATCTAATAGTTGGGAATAAATATGCATTATATCATTTCTCTAAACAAAATAACTAAATCAGGTCAGTTTAATACAGTCTATAAATGACAAATTTGAAAAGTGCCTCTCTCTTTATAACCTAATTTGAGACAACTACTGGCCTAAACGCAATGCAGTTTGAAAATAACTTCAAAGTGGCCTGCTTTCCCCATAGGGGAAGTTACAGGATCACACATAGTAATCTTTATTTTCTTCTAAGTGATGAATTTGAGCATCTTGACAACTTTGCAAAAAAAAAATATTGAGAAAGGCAGAACCAGAGTAGGAAAGAATGAAGTGAAGTTGCTCAGTCATGTGCAACTCTTTGTGATCCCATGGACTGTAGCTTACTAGGCTCCTCTGTCCACAGAACTTTTCAGGCAAGAGTACTGAAGTGGGTTGCCTTCTCCAGGGGATCTTCCCGACCCAGGGATTGAACCTGGGTCTCCTATATCACAGGCAGATGCTTTACCCCTGAGCCACAGGAAAGGCCAAGAAAGAATGGGCAATACTGAATTGCATGATTATGCCAGCCATGACAAGGCTAGCTCACTGCTACCTCCAGGAGAAACATTATCTTAATGAGACCTGGAGTTGTTGTTCAATCACTAACTCGTGTCTGATTCTTTGTGACCCCATGGACTGTAGCACACCAGGTTCCTCTGTCCTCCACGATCTCCCTGAGTTTACTCAAATTCATGTCCATTGAGTCAGTGGTGCTATCTAACCATCTCATCCTCTTCTTTTGCCCTCAATCTTTCCCAGCATCAGGGTCTTTTCCAATGAGTTGGCTCTTCGCATCAGTTGGCCAAAGTAGTGGAGCTTCAGCTACAGTATCAGTCCTTCCAGTGAATATTCAGGAGTGATTTCCTTTAGCATGGACTGGTTTGATCTCCTTGCAGTCCAAGGGACTCTCAAAAGTCTTCTCCAACACCACAGTTTAAAACCATCGGTTCTTCAGTGCTCAGCCTTCTTTATGGTTCCAACTCTCACATGCATACATGACCACTGGAAAAACCATAGCTTTGAGGTCAGGGTTGTAACCATGAGAAAAACTATAAAAGAAGAAATGCATGTATTTTTATTCATTTATAATTGCACGAATGTTACAATTAATATTGCCTTTCTATTACTGCCAGTATGACAAAACAAAAACCTATACACCAGTTTATTTTTAGAAATCTACACTGCATAAAAAATAAGTATGTCAAATATGTATCCAATATGTCAACTTTGCTTTTCTCTTTTTATTGTATGGACTACGTATTAAAAATGCCAGAGGGAAACTTGTGGAAATAGCATGGAACTTCTTGTCGTTAACAACTCTCTAGGCAATGTATATGTTATTCCATCTCTGTATACCTTCCAAGGGGCAGAAACTCCTTTTGAAAAAATTCACACTATTAATGGCAGAATCTTTACTGAATTTACTCCAACCATGGGTTTTTAATTTTAATCCCATCAACCACTTCGAAATGGAACTAAAGTGCTGGTCTATTATCAGGAACTGTCCTTATGTTGTTTGCACCGAAACCCACCTTCTCCAACATACAGCTCTTCTCTGGTGATAACTGTGAGATGCATATTATCATTTTACAGACAAAGAAACAGCAGCGCTGAAAGGGTACGTCTCACAGCTTGTACATTTTGTACATTTCACAGCCGCTTGTACATTTCACAGCCACTAAACAGAGGGTTGAGGATCAAACCTAGGCAGTGAGTGTGAAAGTCGCTCAGTAGTGTCCGACCCTTTGCGACCCCATGGACTAAACAGTCCATGAAATTCTCCAGGCCAGAATACTGGAATGGGTAGCCTTTCCCTTCTCCAGGGGATCTTCTCAACCCAGGGATCAAACTCAGGTCTCCCATAATTGCAGACGGATTCTTTACCAGCTGAGTCACAGGGAAGCCCAGTGACTTGAAAGTCAAGTTCCATCAACGACTCCAGGTTTGACACCTACGTGACATATGTCACAAGTCATCCGACACTCAACACACTCTGTGCAGCTCCCACTGTGGACCGAGCCTGTGCTAAGAAGGACACAGCTGTGAGCCCACACAAGGGTCCTCTCCTTTGTGGAGATTCCCCTCAGTCCCTGGCGTGCATGTCTGCTCAGGCCCTCAGTCGTGTCCAACTTTTGTGACCACATGGACTGTAGCCCACCATGTTCCTCTGTCCGTGGGTTTTCCCAGGCAAGGATACTGGCGTGGCTTGCCATTTCTTCCTCCAGGGGATCTTCCTGACCCAGGGATCGTGGATTCTTTACCACTGCGCCTTCTGGGAAGCCCTTTGGTCCCTGGCAGACAGCGTTAATTAACAGTGAGCTTACTCCTAGCCAGGAAGCGGTTTCATCACACTCACCAAAGCAGCACTGTCAACCCGGCAAAGAGGGCACTGTGGCATACCCAGACCGCACTGTGCCGCCTCCTGAGGGGGGATGTGCAGACTAAGGACCAGAGTCACAGAAACAAATAGAAACGAATGTGACAGGGCTTCTGATCCATTTAGCAATGCCATCCTCAGTAGTGGCATGTTCATGTCAAGGAAGGGCAAAGACCAAAAGAAGCATCTTTAGTTCAGGATATTTCTAGAAAATGTAGCACATCAATTCCACCTCTTCTACCCACCGAACTGTTAGAGTTCCTTCAAAGTGATAGCTTACGGTGAACAGTGTCAGATTCGTGATCTCCGAAGAAGAAGGTTTAGCTTCAGGACCAGGGACCAGGCTTGATCACTCAAGAGCTTTTCTGTAGCAGAGTTTTATTAAAGTATAAAAATGGACAGAGAAAGCGTCTGACACAGACATCAGAAGGGGGGCGGAAAGTGCCCCACTCGCTAGTCTTTAGCAAGCAGATTATATACTTTTTAATTAGTTGTTACAGTAAATCAAAAGAATGTCTCAAGTTTGTGAAAATTTTACCAGACCCACTCCCACAATTTACATTTCAGGAAAACAGGATTAGAACTTAACAATAGAAAGATTCTACCAGACTCACTCCCATAATTTACATTCTAAAATATCAGGATTAGTCAGAAGATTTTCAGGAAGGAGAAATTATCCTCAAGCAGGATACAGGGTTGTTATATAATCCCTAGTACAGAGTTTAAACTGAGTTTGTTGTGTAATCATCAGTTCTGGGCTTAAAGAAAACCATTTTATGTGACTAAGACTAACGAATGTAGACAAAAAAATGTTTGTCCTTTCCTCTTCCTTGAGAATTCCATACCCCTATCTCCTCCTCGAGAACCCCAGATCCCTCTCTCCTCAGGGACCCCTGGACTTTTTATCAACCTGCCTATGAATTGACTCTCTCAAAAGCCCTTCCAGTCCAATGTCACCTCCTGCTGGAAGCCCTCCTGGATTCTCCAGCCAGTTTGTCTTCCGTGATCCTGAAATACTTTGTCCCACTAAGTGTTTTTCATAATTATCCCTAGTTAGTTAGCTGGATATATGGTGCCACTGTGAGCACACTTAAATCTAAGGTTATCCTGGAATATGACCACTGCTGCTGATTCAGCTCTTGCTGCCGTGTTAGCCATGCCCTGGCCCTACTCTGGGAACGTCTAAACTATGGAAATGAAAGCAGACACTCTTACCAGCATTCTAATAACCCAGTTCTCACCAGTTCAGGGGGTGGTGTGTGAAGCTGAGTAGTCTTGCATCTCCACTGTTGCTATATTTTCTGTCTTGGGTGTATCTATCACCCCATCCTCCACAGTTAAGACCTTGGGAAAGGGCCACTTCCCTATATTCAGTAGTCGCTGGGCACTGCTAGTGTGGCTCAACACTCTGAGCCCTTCACCCTATGCTCAGCTCTCAGAGCTTCTATAAGAGAAAGAGGGTTAACTTTCTTGCTCTCTGATCACTATTGTCTTCTTTTTGCCACTGGCCATTTTCTCTTCTTTTTGCAAGATTTTTGCATCATTAAGCAAAAGATCTTTCCCATTTAAATTCATGTTATTTCACGATTAAAAATCTCTGTCCCCTACTAGAAGGAAAGCTTCATGGGGCACACATGTTCCTATTTGTCCTCTGTTGTACCAGCATCTGGGTTTCCCATCCGGGCTTCCCAGATGGTGCAGTGGTAAAGAATTTGCCTGCCAGTGCAGGAAACGCAAGAGACTAGGGTTCGATGCCTGGGTCAGGAAGATCCTTGGAGAAGGAAATGACAGCCCACTCCAGTATTCTTGCCTGCAAAATTCCGTGGTCAGAGAAGCCTGTCAAGCTACAGTCCATAGGGTCACAAAGAGTCAGACATGACTGGGCATACACACACACACACACACACATACATACACCAGCATATGATGTACAGTGAATGCTCAATAGATGTTTGTTGGATGAGGGGATGGAAGGCTGAATGGATGGATTTATCTGTCTACACCAACCCTTGACTTCCACAGACCAAAGTACTATGGAACATTTGTCTTGAATTGATTCTCTCTGTCAGAGGCTCAGATGTCCACTGGCCCTTATATTTAATTTCTGCTCCAGAATTCCAGTCCCACTTTGAAACCTTTGCCCAGGTTTTCCATTCCTCTGGTGACCTAGTCCTCTAGTTACCTGTTCACCCTCTTTTCCAGGCCGTCCAGAAATTCCCTGGCAGCGGACAGACACTCTTTAAACAGCAAGATCACAGCATCTACATTTTAGTTAAACACACCCTCCCGCCCTCCGTTTTCAACCACTCCAGGGACTACACTAATCATTGGCAAACACCCTGAAGAGTGTGGTCTTCTTAAAACGAGTATTATCATCATTAGCCATCATCTGGTGAGTAAATTACAGGCAGAAGATACAAGTTTAAGAGGTTGAAAATATGGTTGCTTTCCAAGGGTTAAACTAATTAAATCAATACATAATAGGAGGTGACAGAAATGACTTTGAGGCTCAGGGGAAAGTCACTCCACCATGGCCTGGTTATAATATTAACACATCTAAAAGGAAGAGTGAGGTAGAGATGGAAAACAGAGTCTGTGGGTGAGGGCTGTCTGCAAGCTCCCCCAGCCATGTCCAGCAGCAACCCTAATTACTATGTTTAATGCTTGATTTTTGCCAACTCTGCTATTTATACTGATTTAGCACAGTGGTCCTCAGACTGACCAGGCATCAGAATCTTGGAAGGCTTTGTTAAAGCTCAGATCTCTGGGCCCACCCTGGCATTTTCCAGGCAGCACTGTAAGGGTGAGGGGTGGGGAGGGAGTCCCCAAGAACTTGACATTTCTCCAAACTCCCAGCCTTTGTTGCTGTTGCTGGTCCAAGAATGCGCTTTGAGGACCACTGGCTTAGGTAGATGTTTGGCCAGTGCTTTGGCAAAACTCAGAGAGGCTGCCCGGCTGCATTCAGCTTTTAGAGTTTAAATGAAATCCTTTCCCAGCCACACCAGATACCGTAAGGATGACATAATCGACATAAATCAAATACAAACTAGTTACAGGCCCTATAAAATGGGAAGTACTTACGGGCTTAGAATTTCAATTTCAACCCCTATAAGGCTGATTATTTACCCCCAAGCCCTGATCCTCTCACTGTGATTACTGCCACCTGGTACCTAGTAAAAATCTGGATATCAGCAAATTATTTAGAGGATTTCCTAGTACAAATAGTAAAAAGAGTAGTCCAGATTTTCAATTTGTTTATTTAGTATTTATCTACTTTGTTGTTGTTGTTTAACATCCGCGACCCCATGGACTGTAGCCCGCCAGGCTCCTCTGTCCACAGGATTCTCCAGGCCAAGAATACTGGAGTGGGTTGCCATGCCCTCCTCCAGGGGATCTTCCCGATCTGGGAATTGAACCTGTGATTCTTACATCTCCTTCATTAGCTGCCGGGTTCTTTACCACTAGCACCGGCTGGGAAGCTCCAAATAAAGTGTTATATCCCATCAACAACTCTTCAACATCACTTTGATGCTTTTAACTGCCCAGCTTAACTTCTTTGCATTTTTTCAGAGAACATATTGACGCTAGATAAGTCAGCCTCTTACCAACCTAAGTATACCCTGCTCCTTAACAATAACGATGTTTTATTATTATAATGAAAGTAAACGGGTATTGTAGTGTGCTTCTATTAGGTAACGTCCTTAATGAATCCTCCCCAGAGCCCAAGAAGTAAGACACGATTTCCTTCCAGTTTACTGGTGGTAAATCTGAGACTTTCAGAGTCTAGAAAGACTTGCCAGAGATCATGTGGCTACATGAGTGGCAGAGCTCAGATCTGCCCCATCCTCTCCTCTCAGTCAGAGTGCAAGCCTCTCATTGTTGTATCACATGAGAATCACCTGTACAGACTTTACAGAAGCAAGAGCCAGAGGCAGAGTCTGGTTGAGGAGGACAGGGAGGGTATCAGCCCTGCTGGCGGCCCGGCTTGCTCCTGGGCCCCCTGTGACCTGGAGCCAGGCACGTCCTTCGTAATTCACGGGGCCTGTGGTTAAGGAGGCGGCAGTCCACACGACTTCTAAGGTCTATTCCAAACCCGAAGCTTACATTTCCCTTCTGGATTGTTATTAAAGACCTTTCCAGTTCACCCAGACAGAAGATCTTCATTCAGTGGGTTTTCCCTGCCTCACTCCCTTACCTTCCATTCTCCAGCAGAAGACACCTCACATCTGTTTACCATGCATTCCATCAAAACATAAAGGCATATATCCAGTGATGCTCCACTATTTGGCAATGATTCAAAGATCGTTTTCATCTTTCTCTACTTTTTTTTTTTTAATCTATATGCCTTTTCTTTTGAATGTATCACTAAATTTCTTCCACGAGTTTGACCTAGCCTTTTCCTTAATTTTTACCCCGCCCCCAAGGTCTCAGTGAGGGTACTGATCAATCACATTGTAAATTTCTGAAGGAAGGATGACCACTTACTGTTCATTTCTTCTCCTACATTGAGTCTAATCATAGCCCAGTTTCTACCAAAGATTAGCTAAGATGCTGTTTGTTTCAAATGTACTGATTTCTCAAAGTAAGCTGAAAGAGGGGGATGCCAGCCATCGATTTCTATCTCCCAAAGATGGTTTCGGGACTTATTTCCAAACTAGATATCTGCCATTCTAAGTATTTTCATGGATTCGCTTTGCCATTTGGCAGCTCTGAACCTGAAATGCTTCTGTCACTTCTTCCCTAAGTGCTTGTCATCAAAGGTCAAAGTGAATACGGGACTGGAGGGAGGGGGTGCGGAGGAGGATGGAGAAAAGAACATTTCATATCAACACTCAGATTTGATGTACAGTGTGTGTGGCAGGATCCAGGAGGTAAGGACGCTGCCAGCTGAGGTTCGCGATTCCAGAGGAAACAGCTGTTTGGAGATTAGAAGAACAAAGGAAGTTTCAGGCCGGAAGGAGAGCAGGAAGCCACTTCAGTTCCTCTGAGTGTCTGTTGTAACTACTCCTCCTACCAGGCCTGTGAGCCCTTCTCTCCATGTTCCCTGAGACAAATTAATGTGGGGGAAAAAAAAATAAAGCAGCACACAAATTTTTTATTTGGCTAGGTTTAGGCTAATGGTCCCTGATTTTTGCAAGCTCAACTCACAACCCGGTTGCTTTGTGGAATGGGCCCCGCTGCCTTGGTAGCAGGTCATAAAACATTTTTAAAAACAGCTCCCTATGGTGGGAATGAAATTTTTGTTCAGTGAAGACGTTGCATTTTAAACTCTCTGCCACCCACGTACAGCTTTAGACTTCACCTACACATGTCTCTCCCTCACATCTGTTTTTCTTCTCCCTCTTAATAGAATCAAGAATCCTCTTAAAATATCAAGTAATTAAAGCTCTTCATGGGTGAACTCACCCATTGAGAGGGATCCTTTAGTATATGAAAAGGTGGTTCCATCAAATTCTAAATTTGTTTAAAAAAAACCCAACATATTAAAATATTGTTTTTCTGAGTTTTGCTGTAAAAGAACTACTGTAATTTGTTCCAACACTACATATATATATATATAAAATATATATATATATATATATTTTTTTTCCTCTTAACTTGATGGCTTTATATTTCCAAGCTAATCTGTGGGAAAATTCCAGTTGACCAGAACAAGTTAGTGAGTGCTGAAATAACTACCTATATTCATTTTTTTTTCTTGGGTTCAACTGTAATTTGTGTTTGCAGATAAATAGAGTGAGAAAGCAGGACTAGGAAAGTGAGAAGAAATGATGATAGGAAACAAATGGAGTTGCCTTTTTTTTTTTTAATTGCCTCCCTGTTACTTGGGTGGGTGGGTTGGTGGGGGAACCTCCTAGACAATACATTCAAGTCCTTGTCTGCTAATCGGGCTGTGATGTGTTTGACTTTAATTTGTGCAACCAGCCCCCCTCTCAGACTCTGTGCAGATGCCATGTCCTTTTAACATCAGCAGCCACTGGCCTCATTCTCATCCTCTGAAACATGTTCCCTGGAAGAATCTTACAACCAGCCAGAACGGGGAAGCAACCCTGAAAAATTCAGGCACAAGCAAATCGGGCTTGTGTTGAAATATGTAGCCAATTTTACTTTCAATGAGACGCTTTCATTTTCCTCATTTGGGGGCTTACATATAAACAGAGAGTATGTTTAAGAAATAACTGTGGAAGAGAACTATATTTAATACCCTATGACAAACCATGAAGGAAGAGCATATAAAAAGGAATGAATCACTTTGCCATACCCCAGAAATTAACACAACGTTGCAAGTCAACTGCACTTCAATTAAAAAAAAAATTAACAAGGTAAAAATAAAATAAAAGCCACAGTCAGGAGCGATTTAATACCTGCTCCTGATGTGTGCATGCACAGTGTGAAGTTTCCACTTCCTGCAAAAGAAAATGGCAAGAAGGGGGACTGCCTCGGTGATCCAGTGGCTAAGACTCCGCACTCCCCATGCGGGAAGCCCAGGGTCAATCCCTGGTCAGGGAACTAGATCCTGGGTGCCACGACTAAGACCTGGGGCAACCAAATAAATAAATGAATATTTTTTAAAAAATGGTGAGAAGGACAATTCTTTCACTGCCTTTACTGACGAGGAACCCAGGTGGATATTTTAAGATAATTCCTCAATTACAGTCAAAAGAAGGATGAATACAGGGAAATTGATTTGGAGCTATCTGTGAAAGAGCCCCAGAATAGAAGTCCATGTTGGTTTTCAGGCAATGACCAGCATATCAGAACATGCATTTGTGAAATGAAAATATCTCCTGCCATATCAATAAGAAATGTCACAGCCACCAGTGATTTCTGGCCTCCAAATGTGAGTGAGGGCTCCCCAAACTGCAATCCAGCCGATGCTGCCACCCTCCACGCTGACTGCTGAGGAGCTGGGGGAATGCAAGAAGCAACCATCTGCCACTCCTTAAGGTAAACATGGAAACAGGATTTGACCCCAGATGCCTGGAAAATCCCACGGGCAGAGGAGCCTGGTAGGCTGCAGTCCATGGGGTCGCTAAGAGTCGGACACGACTGAGCGACTTCACTTTATTTTTTTCACTTTCATGCATTGGAGAAGGAAATGGCAACCCACTCCAGTGTTGTTGCCTGGAGAATCCCAGGGACGGGGGAGCCTGGTGGGCTGCCATCTATGGGGTCGAACAGAGTCGGACACGACTGAAGTGACTTAGCAGCAGTAGCAGCAGCAGCTGAGGTGGCTAAGAAAGGAATGGATTTAGTGAGCCCAGAGGCTTGAATCCTCCCATATACAGAATGTTAAATTCCTTAACTTGATATCTGATCTTTGGTGTTCAGACTGCTTGCTCCCTTTGTTGCAGACTTGTATATAGCCTGACTTCCTCCCTTCCTCCTTGGAGCAGTTTTCTCCGAGCTACTGAGATGCTGTCTCCTGGGCTCAGAATTCTAAACATTACCACCAAATAAAATAACTCTCTACTTTCAGGTTGTGATTATATTTTTTTGTGAACACATTCTAAAGTCATCTTACTCCTCTCAGGTGGATTTGACTTTTCTCCTCTTCCAGTGACTTTTCTCTTTAAACGCAAGGCTAACTAGAGTCAACCAATTGTTGGCAACTCTGATGCTGCGTCAAGGTTGTAGATTGCTTTGGTTCCTGTAAGAGGTTGAGCAAAGAAGCCAAAAAAGGCGGGAGCGGGGGCAACCCTATGAGCACTCTAAGGGACTTCACATGCCATCTGGTCCTACAGCAGCATCTCACAGAGGAAGGGACGGAGCCAGGGAAGATGGAGTGGCAGTCAAAGTCCCAGCGCTGGACTGCGGGGCCAGGCTGCACCCATGCAACCAGTAAATCTGCCTTTGCAGGGCTCAAAGTGCCTTTCTCAGTGGGTTTCCACTTGTAGGTTCTCTCTGATGGGAAAGGAGGCTGAAACTACCAGTCAAAGAGTCAGATGAAGGAGGGCAGGAGAGATTGGAGGGACGAGGTGAAAGAGACACCAGGATTGCAGAGAAGCCTGTGTCCGGAGTCAGAGCCAGAAGGTTAGGCAGGGAAATATACGTTTCCACTCTCCCTACTCTTTTTCCCATGATTACTTACAACAGCGGGAATTGGTTAACCTACATTTTGAGGCTTTTTTTTTCCTTTTTCCTTGGATAGCAATAATTGGTTGTGTCAAGATGACTACTCGAATGACAATGTGATTTCAATGAGAAAAAGTTGCAGAATAAACTGTAATTATTTGGACAGTCATGTGATCAGGTTTTCTTTTCCTTGTCACATTTTAAATGATTTATGAAGTTACATGTGGGTGTCTGCTGAAGAGGTTACTTAACACGTTTTAAAGTCATTTTCTCTTATTCTTTTCCATTTCAAGTGCATAACAGTTGGGGGGGGGGCTTTTTTTTTTCCCCCTTCACTTTCAGTTTGGTTTAGATAGAATAATAGGCCAGTTAAGCTAATTTAAACTCCGATGTCACTTGCTCCTGACATTAGCCATCTTAAAAAGTAGCATTTTTCTTTGTCAAGTATTCTGACATATGCGTTATTGCACCTAGCAACACTTTCACTACAGTAAATTACTTGAAGTGTTAGACCAGTAAAGATAGTCTCAGAGAGACTCAATTCCTAGTTTAAAAAAAAAAAAAAAAATGAGAAAACAAAGTAAGTATGTCCCCTTCTGAGAAGCAACATGCTACTTTGCATATTAAAGGTTCTGGGAAGTTCTGCATTTAATACAGCTCTTTGACAAAATTTAAATCAGCATTTCTCAAACTTTTTTGACCCAGAGTCTTTTGAGTTTCTTGGGCTTCCCTTGTGACTCAGCTGGTAAAAAATCCACCTGCAATTCAGGAGACATGGGTTCCATTCCTGGGTTGGGAAGACGCCCTGGAGAAGGCAAAGGCTACCCACTCCAGTATTCTGGCCTGGAGAATCCCATGGACTGTATAGTCCATGGGGTCACATGACTTTCACTTTTCACTTTCTCTTCAGTTTCTTTAATCTTACTAACATTGTGAGGGATTATGTTGTACCAGAAACACTTTGGAAATATGCTGATATATTTAGCTGATATATACAAAATTCAGTTGTATAATGTTGATCCACTATCTTCCGCCAAACAAGAAAATCTAATGAGAAAGTGAGGACACCAGGGGTGAATGTTCCAAAAGCTGAAATACACAGTTTGACCATGGGAGGAATCACAGCTTTAAAGGAGGGCTCTGAAAAAATTTTGCCTTGAACATATTTTAGAGAGGTGTGAATCTGACGTAGTTTAATGGCAATTCTCAATACCCATCGAATCCATACTCTGCAGCTCCTAAGTCTTGCTTCGTAACAGAGCATTCCTGGATTCAAACAGGTCCTGCTACAGTCGATTTTAAGTGGCAGCTAGAAGAGTCGTTTATAATCAGTACACTTGGAGTTCAGTACCTGAGATGCTTGTACTGGTTAGAAAGGTCAAGTAACAAGGTTATGTGTATGAGCAAGCCGCAGTAAGGTCTTTGAATGGCAAGGGGATTGTTTCCCTTTTATCTTTTATTAAAGGGGATCAGGTGTTTGCCCATAAGAATTGCACTCCAAGCAACATGCAGTTCTATTCTGGAATATGCCCATAAACTAGAGATATGTCTGTTTAAATAAACATAAAATCATGAATATCCTACAGCCAAATGAAACAGTGGCATTTAGGAGTAGAGGCAGACAAAAACCCACTTACTTTACTTACTTTTTTTCCCCTTCCGGAATGAATGACTTAACTTTGAGATTATCTAGATTTTCCCAGAAAAAAAGAATGAATAATCACATACATCCTAATATTTACATGTGTCGCTCGGTACATTTTCTAATTTGCATCCTGCAAAAGAGCACATAAAGAGAGGATTTTTTTTAATTGAAGATCTTAAATATTGTCCCTAAAATGATATAAAATTTATCGACGAATTCAAGTCAGCATTCTTGCTCGGAATACTACGTATTCTTTACTTTTCAGTCCTCAGTCTCGCTCTCCTATTCTTCAAGTCAGACTAGAGGGGAATTATTTGTTGCACTAGCCTTGGAGTTCTTGTATCTACTTATTTTGAAACCTTTCATTTGTTGCAACAGCTGCAAGGTGTCCCTTCAAGGATTTTGCTTTTTTGATTTATACTTTTATACACTCAAATCTCAATTGAGATATCCACGCTTCATTCCATTTTCTGACCTTACACTATCAAGCCGGAGTGACCCCCAATCTCTTAGGACTGGGCTACATTCCAAACCAGGTTACGGAAGCACAAGGGCAGAGAATCAAAGCCACACATCACCCCGGGCCCCAAGGAGACACTTCTTGTAAAGCCGAGTGAAGGCCGGCCAATCAGCAGACCTCGTTTATTCACCCACGTGAGAATTCTCAACTCTCCACCCTTTGAACTTTTGACATTATTTTTGAGTGTGTGTAAGCCCTGTTTATTCCAAACACAAAAGACAGACAGATGCTCAGTTTGGCATGGAAATTGGCTTCATGGAAATAAATGTTCTTTCTTTTCCGATCCCTTTTTTTTTTTTCCTGGTGGGGATGGATACTGCCTGACACGCATGGTAGTTGCTGACATATTAGTGACCCTCCCTGCATCTGTTTCTGGCTATTGTTCTCCTCATGACACACCTGTCATTGTGCCCACGCAGTGAGGCGTTTCAGATAATAAAAACCCCTCCGAGCCTGGTCAAATGGACGTGGTAGTCAATATGGCTGTGTGCTAATGTATCTGGAAATCAACTGAGCATGAGTGCCCAAGCACTCCCCTGCCCTCCCAGCCCCCGTGTCAGCAGGACCGTGTTCACTTAAATGCTGTCTTGGTCAGAGAGGGAATGAGACTAGAATCCACCTTCCAACAGAAACCTTTTCAAAATGCTTCTTTCTCCTGAACACCATGTTTGATTTTCGGCAGTGGGAAGGTATTGCTGCTGCTGCTAAGTCGCTTCAGTCGTGTCTTACTCTGTGCGACCCCATAGATAGCAGCCCACCAGGCTCCCCCATCCCTGGGATTCTCCAGGCAAGAACACTGGAGTGGGTTGCCATTTCCTTCTCCAATGCATGAAAGTGAAAAAATAAAGTGAAGTCGCTCAGTCGTGTCTGACTTCTAGTGACCCCATGGACTGCAGCCCACCAGGCCCCTCCATCCATGGGATTTTCCAGGCAAGAGTACTGGAGTGGGGTGCCATCACCTTTCTCCAGGGAAGGTGTTAAACCTGCTTAAATACATATTTTAAAATATTCCTTACATTGATGTAAGAATGCAAATTTGAACTCTGCATGATGCATCCCTGTTTGTTATTGAGTTGCGGACATGAATGTTGAGCCCTGGGTACCATGCCTAGATGTGATGAACATTCAACACATTAAGTTGTTCTTTTTGTGATGGTCACAGTGAGTCTGATAACACCCCAGGGAATGAAACATCTGTTTATATTCATGGTTCACATGGCTCCTGGGGACCAAGTGATTTGCTCGCTCACATCACACCTCCAGTAAATGGAAGAAGCTGCTGCCTCCCACGCATGACAGGTGGGAGGTGGTGATGACATCTTTACAGTGGAGAAGCAGGGATGAGCACACTTCTTTGTAGTGTAAACCAGGTCCATCGTCTGTTTATGGCAGGCTAGCAAACGACTAAATGACCCCTAACTGTTGTTTAAATAGCAACTCGAGTTTGGGGACAGGTTATGTCTAAACCCCAATTTGTATCCTATTGAAGAGCCACCCTCCTCTGTGAATGAGACCAAGATTGGGAACAAAGGGAAATAGCACCCTCTCTCTTTTTAGAAAGAGGTTTGTGAATGTTGTGTCAGTTGAATTGTTCCATTTATAAGGCCTTTGTTTTTCCTTACTGTGAAACTCTTAAGGACACTCCATCGCCCGGTGCAATTCAATATGACTGGAGCTCTCAGGGGTCTTGATCTCCACGTACAGTACACCACAGGAGTGATTTATAAACCACAATCCCAGAGCATCCCAGGAACAGGAATGAATTGAGGCTTCTAAGTGAACACAAGTACTATGAATTCCAGTGTTAGACCAGTACAAGAAGTGTCCCTAAACTCATTTCCTGCAAGTGAGAATGGGGATGTGGTTGGAGGGAATTAGGGGGAAAGGCAAACCCCATAAGGAATGAGGTTGGTACCCAATTAGCTTCTTTTCATATTATGGGTTTAGGGAGGCCAAGTAATCCCAAGATGGCTCCAGTCATTTTCACGTTGGCAAAGAGGAACAATATCTCTTTATAACAGTGTGAGGTCGGAGGGAGAAAGGGCAGAGGAAGGAAAGGAGGGAGCTATACGCAAGAGGATTGCAAATGCTCGGAATTCCCTGGGCATGAACATTCTTGCAAACAAAAAAAAGGAAGAAAGAAAAGATATTATAAAATTAATAACTTGAATGTGTGATCAATAAAAATAATTATCCTTGCACAGTCCATTTTTCATAAAGCACTCAGTGGCCTGAAAGTAATTTTTGACATGGATACAGGAGCAAAGCACTTGAAATGCACAATTATCCCAAATTTTCTTTTTTTACAAAAGACTTTCCTGTTCAAATCTCAGTGTGTTTTTTCTTCCTGTCTTCTCCGCTCAACCGTTTGGTCTAAAGACAGTCAGGGAACTAAATATATATTAATTAGAACTCTTGGGGCTGGCATCAGTGAGATACAATTATACCAAACGGATGCCATTCCAGGCTCTGATAGCTTCATTTAAATTCCTGAATAAAACATGAAATATCTTTAATGAGAAATGAATATAGTTGTCAGTAGGGAGTAGTTCTGATACTGTTACTGGTTGAGATGGAGAAGATGAAGATGTAATGTGAATACCTCCCATTTTATATAAAAATGATGGTTGTTAGAAAAGACAGATCCCTCTTCGGAGACGTCATGTGTGCAACAACAACAACAAAAATTACAGAGCCTAACAGCACAATCTCCTCTCAAGGAGCTGCAGCTTCTGTGAATCTGCCGACACAAACCCGCTCTGTCACCAGGAAAAAGGATCACCTCCAGCAGCATCGGTGAAAATGAAGATGTGCAGCTCCAAAGAGCAGGTCACTTCTTCCTTGCAAGAAAGAGTTGGGTGTGATTTCACAGCCAGCAACATTCTGTTGAGAGCAAAAGAGCCCCAGGCACATGAGCATTTATCTTCAATCTCTGTCTTCCAAGATAGCCACTGCTGGAAACAGAGGGAAGTAGGTTCTTGAAATCACAGTCCAGGAGATAAGCTCTGCATGGCCAGGCCTCTTGGATCACAGGCCCTGGGCAGCCCAGGCCTGAGCCCCAGGCTCCAGAGAAAGCATGTTCTTCTGTTGGGCTATGGCTCGTGTTTGCTTCTCCTCTTCCCAGGGGCTTCCTTTTATTCATCTTGTCTTTGATCATTCAAATAGCAACATGCTGCCTTCCATTCCATTCGGACTACACCTGTCTTGATTCCAGGTCAACTTCAAGCACCTTAGAAACATGACCAACAATGGTCGGTTCTTGGTCCACGTACCATTGAAATGGGAGGGTCAGTCTTCAGACTGGGAGACTGGAAGACAGGAGGGGCAGAACTGGCGAGCAGTTGGTCTGGAGCCATAGAGGAAGAGAAGGATCGATAGTGACTCTGTATCACCCATCACAGTGCTGAGCTACTTTAAAGGACAAACAAAATGCCCCTCTGTTCTTTTTCTTTCTAAGAGACAGACATGATACAACTCTGTCTTTACAAAGTAGATTGAGGCCAAGTGAAGCAGCTAGGATGATAGGTTGATAAAGAGCTTGTCTTCCTGTTAATTTGTGCAGCGCCCACTGGACAAAATCAGTGGGTACCCACGTACAAAGTGCTACCGGGAGGTACTGAGATGAACTGGGCTGGGTCATCGCCTTTGTCGGACTTCTCGTTGTTGTTGTTTAGTTGCTAAGTTGTGTCCGACTCTTTGTGACCTCATGGACTGTAGCCCACCAGGCTCCTCTGTCCATGGGATTTCCCAGGAAAGAATGAATACTGGGGTGGGTTGTCATTTCCTTCTTCAGGGAATCTTCCCGACCACGGATCGAACCCACGTCTCCTAAGTCTCCTGCATTGGCAGGTGAGTTCCTTTGCCACAAACCCTCCCTGGGAAGCCCTGCAGCAATTTACAAACAATGCTCTTGTATACGAAGGCTCTCCAAGATCTGCCCCTCCCATCTTTGATCCATCTCACCCTGTAAAAGTGGAGGTTGCGATGCTGCCTTTCTAGCCGAGTTCCCAGATGATGCTGGCTTTGCTGGTTCCAATCCAGACTTTGAGTAGGAAGGATCTAGCTGACTGAGCTCTCCAGACTCTTCCATGCCTCCAGGTCTTCAAGCCATCACTCTCTCTACCGAGACTGGCCTCCTCCCCTATCTGCCTCTCAGATGTGGCTGTGCTCTGTGCAGTTTTTCAACACTTCTCTTTCACTCCCAGGGACCCCAAGAGTCCTAAGGGCATCTTCTGCATCAAGTATGTATAACCACTTTTTTTTTTCTACTTTTTGACTTGACCATTACTGCCTCATCTGCTAGGTTGAAAACTATCATTGAAAGAAATTATGCATGTTATGAGTCTAAGTTAGTGCCTGACACATAATAAGAGTTCAAGCATAAAAGCAAACTCATAGATACAGAGAATACAGTTGTAGTTGCCAGGGGGATGGGATGGGGCATGGAGTCAAATGGGTAATGGAGATCAGAGAGGACAGAGTTCCAGTTACAAAGTAAGTCATTCCTATGTCATGTGCAGCGTGGCAACTAAAATCGGTAATACTGCACTGCATATGCAAAATTTCTGAGAATAGATCATAAAAGTTCTCATCACAAGAAAAAGAAAATTCTGTAACTATGTATGGTGATAGACTTTAACTAGACTTATTGTGATTATTTTGTAATGGATACATACATTGAATCATTATGCTGTATACCTGAAACTAATATAATGTTATAAATCAATCATAGATCCCAAAAAAGTGTTCAAATAAACATTTGTTGACTAAATGGATTAAAAAAAATAAATGACAAATAGATAATATAACCTGTTGAGCTTCTCTAGGTTTATACTTTCCTATGTAAAATACATCTAAAGATTTGTCCTGTCTAGGCTGGTATGAAACCAAAAAATCTGGATAAGTAGAAAAAACACATTAAATTTTATTTTTGACTTCCCTGAGACCAAATAACCATTTGGCTAATATGCTTTTGCTTTTCAATAGTGACTTTTATTTTTCCAAAATTGATTGAATCTATAATTTGCTTTGATCTTGCCCTTTGTTTTTAAGCCTGTTCTGTATGTGTCTTTTTGTTCAGGGATGGATCAGTAATAGTAATAACAGTCCTAGCTAACTTTTCCTGAGTTGTGCAGGAGTATTTCACGGGTGTTAGTACAATTCATCCTGTTCAGTTTCCACACCCCCACGAACAAAGAAACAAGAGAACTGGGAGGTTATTGTTCCTACCCAAAGTGCACTAATGGCCTAGTCATTATCTCTGCACAAAACAAGGCAAGAAATATGAATGATAAAATTGCATAGCATGAGCTTGAATTGATGTGGGGACAAGTTCCCCTGTCCTGACTTGCTGAGGCAACAAGATAGAAGAACCTTGGCTTCAAACAGTTCGACATAAAATAACATATATTTTAGGGCTTCCCTGGTAACTCTCTCAGTAAAGAATTCACCTGCAATGCAGGAGACCCAGGTTCGATTCCTCAGTTGAGAAGATCCCCTGGAGAAGGAAATGGCAACCCACTCCAGTATTTTTTGCCTGGAGAATTCCATAGACAGAGGAGCCTGGTGGGCTACAGTCCATGGAGTGGCAAAGAGTCAGACATGACTTAGCAACTAAACAACAAAAATAACATAGGTTTTTAAGCATTTGTCAGCCTGGTCAGGAGATTGGGAAAGCTTGCATCTCATCCCAACATGTGACTCCATATTGTTGTCTCTCTCGCAGGGTAAACGTAGGCTAACTGGTGGGTCTGGTGGAAACTGCGCTTGTCTCGCTACCGGTTGGTTTGGCCTTGATGTCCTAAAGTCGCCCTGCTCCGGCCGTTCTGGCCTTCCTCCCCCAAGGCTCTCGCCTACGGCAGCCTCCCTGACTCCGTTGGATGCAGCTGGGCGTTGGTTTGTGGGTGCAGACCAAGGGGTCCCTCTGCATCGGTGGAGTGCCCAAAAGTCGCAGCTGCCCCCACTGCTTGCCATGTTTAAGCCAACATGGCTTTAAGACCCCCGCGCATTCCCCTGTTACCTGCATACCCGCTGGGGCAGAAGCCGGCTCTGCTTGGCTCGGTATATTTATGCATGCATGCTCACTCGCTTCAATCGTGTCTGACTCTTTGTGACCCCATGGGCTGTAGCCCACCAGGCTCCTCTGTCCATGGGATTCTCCAGGCAAGAATGCTGGACTGGGTTGCCCTTATGCCTCTGCCGTACATAAATATCACCCAACTCCGTACCAGCAAGACCGTTGGTCATGTAAAGTCTGACCATGACAACGGCTGTCATGTGCGTGCACCCTTTGTGATCAGCTGGATTCTGGTCACGGATTATCCTACTGGACCCTCAAGGAAATGAAAGACACCTTATGATCTGACACCACCAATTTCTACAGATTCCTGTCTCACTTTGTCTCCACGGAACAGTATTCCTCCAGCCACGCCAAACAGACTCTTGCATGCTCACATGTGTCCTATTGAGGCACCATTTTACAGATGAGTAGACTGAGGTTTGGAGTGAGAAGTAAGATTGCACAGTGAGAAGGTGACCAAAGTGAAGATCAAAGGTTCACTTTTAACTACCCTTAACCTATAAATTATACTACCAGAGGACCAAAAAAATTTTTTTTTCCAATTTTTCCCTCTTCCAAACACCAGGAAAGAGCACGTTCAAGGCATTCAGTGTTTTGAAGGACTGGGTTTGTGTATCCTGGTTGTCTGTACATACCTCCATTAAACAGGCACACTGGGGACCCTAGGGGCGGCTGCTGCTGCTGTAAACAGTGGTCTAGACAGGAAGCAAGAACAATGTATGTCCCCCATTAATGAACACTTAACCTTCCGATTTCAGCAGTTTGGGCTGGAGCACCATGAGCTGCGAAGTTGCCTGTTTGGGGTGTGCGACCTCTGACTACAAAACGGAAAGTCTTTGCAGGAAGCTGTTGCCCATCTTAAGGGTTTTCCCTATTTCCTCCTCCCCTACAGAATGGAAGCCTGTGGTAATGGGGTTGAATTGCAGAAAGTAGGGGTGAAGACAGGGCTGGGACTAGGGAGAGGTGAGGGAGGCACCTGTATTGGGCATAACATTCAATAGATGCCCCAAACCGAGGTAATCAAGATAAGTAGTATTTTCATGCAATATTTCAAAAATTCAGAATTAATGCAAAAATCCATGACAAACAATCAAAATTGTAACTAAACACAGGATCAGTACTACTAATTTCCCCTTTTGTATTGGGATCCAAAATGGCTCTGCATGGCCCTGGGTAGGGATGAACTTGGTGAAGGAAATTTAAATTTGAGGTGCTTATAAAATCTTGACTAACAAGGCACTTTCTGACTCAGACTCAGTCAGAGAAGGCAGAAAATGCAATTATCTGAGTTTTTTATTATTATTTTTTTTTCTTTTGAGGTGTCACTGTTTATAGGAAGGAGGCAACTAATCTTTTCTCCCCAGAGCTCTGGCATAGACATTCTGGGACTGCAAACCTCCCCACCTGCCTGTAACCTTGAGCAGAACCTAAAGCTTCTCTAGTCATCACTCCTCAGTGAATAAAGCACCTGGTCACTTTCGAGTAATAAAATCTCTAGCCTAGGACCCCTTCAAACTTTCTTGCTCAGTGTACTGAACACCTCTCTGTCTGGCTGAGAATTCAATCCCTGAGCGGGAGAACTTGCGTAGGAAAAGAAGTCAGTGTCAGATTTTCCTCTTCTCTGAGCCACTGTCTCCTTCCCTCGCTGTTTTTGGTTTTGGACTCTCCAGGGATAGAACACAGAGGGGAGGAGAGGGGAGGTGTGGGAGAAGGCTTCTAACTTGGGGACAGTTGAAAGCCAGCATCGATAGCTTTTAGGTATGGCAGAAACCAGATATTGAATCTTTTTCTCATGGAACCACTTGGGGTGGGGGTCTTTGGGCTCCTCCTTGTTGTTCATTGTCATTTTTAAAAAAAATTCAACTGCTCTGGGTCTTTGTTTGCAGCCCGTTGGCTTTCTCTAGTTGCCACAGGAGGGTTTAGTTGTCCTGAGGCATGTGGCATCTTAGGTCCCCTACCAGGAGTGGAACCATGTTCCCTGCATTGGAAAGCAGACTCTTAACCACTGGACAGCCAGGGAGGTTCCCTGTTCATGATCTTTAATCCCAGTTCCCTTGATATGGCCAAAGTTTCCTTCAGATGGACACTTAAGTCAACCGCAGTCCTGTTTCCATGGTTCCGCTCCCATAGTCCTCTTGGTTGGAGCTCTCCCAATAGGACTCAATCCTGCTTCCTTACAAGAGACCCTCACCATACCTTGAGGATTTAAAGCTCATGGGCGCAGCTAACCAAAGAGCACAGGCACCTCCCAGTACACCCTGGTCTCTTAGCTCTAATGCTCCTCAAGAGAAGCACTACATGTGGCATCCATCTGAGGATCAAATACATGTCCCCACTTCTAACACCCACACATACCCGTCAGTGGGCACAGGACAGACTTTCCAAGTGGTTCTCCTAAGGTACCTGCCAATCAGTCCAAGTGAAAGGAGAAGACACGGGCTTCCCAGTGGCTCAGCAGTAAAGAATCTACCTGCCATGCAGGAGACACAGGAGATGCAAGTTTGATCCTTGGGTGAGGAATATTCCTTGGAAGAGAGCGTGGCAACACAGTCCAGTATTCTTGCATGCAGAATCCCATGGACAGAGGAGCCTGGAGGGATACAGCTCAGGGTTTCACCAAGAATCGAACATGACTGAATGAGCATGCACACACACAAAAGGAAAAGACACACCCTCCTCTAAAACCATGAGGTTGGGAATCACAGAGAGCAGACACCACTCTCTCTAAAGAAATTATTCAGTTTCCCAAATAATTCTTAGTTTTTTTCTTACATAGTCTAGAGCTGTTACTGTAATGTCACACCAAAAAGTCACAACGAAGATGTATTTTTAATTCTCCCTAAGCAATACAGGAGAACTCATATATGGCTGAATTGTTTGCTTTAAACATAAAGTATAGGCTAAAAACAAGCACAATTGAATGTGGCACTATTAGAAATGGTGTCTTTCCTGGATATAGCGTGACCTTATACAGTGAAAATGATCACACACACACACAAACCTGAATACAAATGGAGGATATGAAAAGTTTAACACCACGTCATGTTCTCAGATCATGTGGGGCTAGTTTCTCTCAGCCAGATTTATGGATTTTTCTCTCAAAGCTAACATCTATTTGTTAATTTCTGCTCCTATCGCCCTCAGGCAAGACTCTGTCAACTCATGCCTGATCCACTGTGCACTGAGCCTCCAGCCTAGTCTTCTTGAATGTAGGTCACTTCCCCTCTTCTAGACCACCCTGGACACCTCTGCCTATGAAATCTTCCTAAAATAAAAGGTGATCCTGCCTCTTCCTTCTACAACCATCAATGGCTCCCTAGCACCTACTGAATAAATTTCGAATGTTTAGGCATGTTTTCCTTCCGTGACTTCATTTCTTTTTCTTTCCGTGACTTCATTTCTTGTTTCCTATATACAAAATAAACCTATCCAATCCAAATTTACTGTGGTCCCAAACAGCCACAATTTCCAAACTACACACACAATAGGTATGTAGTAAATGTGTTGAAGAAGGTTCTAAGTGTTCATGTTATTAAAAGATTATTGAGAGGGTAGTACTTAATGTGTAAAGGGTATTTAACAATGTCCATGAGTATAACTATCAGCTCTGGGCTCAACAGAGGAGTCAGTCTGCTTTCAAGCTGACTCGGTGGCTATTGGTGGGATTCAGTTCCTTGTCAGATCTTACACTGAAGGCTCAGGTCCTTACTGGCTGTTGACCGGAGGCTGCTCTCTGATCCTTGATGAGTGAACTCTCCATAGAGCAGCTCCCAACACGGTAGCTCAGCTCATCCATGTGAGACACCCAAGAAAAGCCTGGAAGAGAAGGTGAGCAAGCCAGAAGTCACGGTCATTTCTAAGCCAGTCTCACAAGGACACCGCATCACATGTGCCATCATCTGTCCATGGAGAGCAAGACAATAGGTCCAGCCAAACTCAAGGGAGGCAACTCCACAAGTGCGTGTGTATCAACAGATGGGAGATCACTGAGAACCTTTCTGGAAGTCTCCTAACACAGAGATCAAGGAAAAAAGACTACTCTAAACGCCTAAACTATACAAGTTGAGTAATTGACCAGGGCACTTAAATCAAGATTTGGTACACAACACTTTGGTGATGGAAGGGAGAAAGACAGAGGGGATTCAGGGGGATAAAGAAGTCAATGAAAGTTTGTTCAGCACATGGAGGGCATGAGGTTAAAGTGAAGATTGACCATGAACTGGGACGTGGCTGCTGAGATGCTGAAAATAGCCACACTGAAGAAGAAAATAAAATTAAAACCAGAGAGTGATTTTAGGGGGAAAGGCATTTTGCAAAGACTTCTATGGTGAGAATCACACACCTCTCACAAAGGTTAGCGCTGAGAATTCAGTGAGATGATGGATCTGAGATGCCCTGATTTGGCAGCAATCAGTGGCAGCTGGCAGTCCTTTAACGAGCTTCCCTGGTGGCCTGCATGGCTCCAGTCTGAGGACCCTGCTTGGAGGAGCAAAGAACCAGCAGAGTGCGGGGCCTGTGAAGATGCAATGAAAACCTTGTCTCAGTGGTCCTTACACTGGAGCGAGTATCACAGTGTCCTGGGGCTGTGTCACAAAGCACTCTGCTGGCCCCCACAACCAAGTTTGGGTTCAGCAGGTCCAGGGTGGGGGCTCCAGCCTTGAAAGATGGTAAGTGAGGAAGATATGCATTCATTCTGCCCTCGTGAATTTCTAATTTATAACTTGCAAGGCTTTTCTTCTCCTGTTGAGGAAAAGCTGTTTATAAACCCAGCCACCTCGAGTATAAGACACCTCGGAGCTATTAAAACACAGTAACGAATGCCTTAATTAGGGCAGGAACGGGGACTGTTGTAAATCTCTCTGGGTTCCCCTGAAAATAGCTTCCCACACTCATGCAGCCAAGAGTTCCTTTGCACTTTATAAACATTCCTGGAACAACAACATTAAAGCCCTCTAAAAAAGAGATTATAAACATTAAATGCTATTTATGACTCTCGTGATAGAAACTACAGTCAAATTCATTTTAATATCATCACTTAATAAATGTACTGCAGGTTTTTCTCTTCCCCTGTAAATTATTTCAAAGATCTTCAAAATACGAGTTCAGAAATAGGGTAAACTCAGATCCTGCATCACAAGAACTGGGGGAGGTACAAAACTCAACCACCTCTAGACCCTTCCTGCCCTTTCCTTGCCACCCCACCTTCAGGAGCCCCACACTTAGACCGTAAAAGGCAAACTGGAAGTCACCTGACAAAGTTCACTTCCAATCAGGCCTTTGTGTTGTGACCTTCTCTGCTGAAACATGCTGCCCTCTAAAATCTGCTGGGCCTCTACTGTTTCTCCCGTCCAACATTTCACCTGACCTGGTTTTCTTCCCAGAAGAGGAAAGATTTTGTACCAGACTGGGAGCTAAGGAAAGTTTCCCAAGAGATGCTGATGGCAGCCTGGAGTGACTTGCGAGGAATAAGAAGGCATCTCTCAGGTGCTGAGGGAGAAGATGCGTGGTCCAGGCAGAAGGGAGAGCCTGAGTACAGACGCTGGAGGCCCATGAGGCATGTAGGTGCCCTGGTAGCACGTGTTGGGAGGTCAGGGAAGGGCTGCACAGTCCTGTGGAATTCTCACCTTTCTCTTAGTAGAATGTCTGGGTCACAGGAATAGAAATTTTTCTCTAACAAGAGTCTTCATTGCTTCCACCTCCATCCCTAATACAAAGCATGACACACAGAAAATGCTCAATAAATTTGTATTGAATGAGGAGCCCGTGGAACAGAGAAGATGGAGAGAATTGAGTCACAAGATGCTTGAGGCTTCCCTGGTGGTCCAGTGGTTAAGAATCCACCTGCCAGTGCAGGGGATTTGGGTTGGATCATTGGTCGGGGAGCTAAGACCCCCCGTGTCACAGAGCAAGTAAGCCTGAGAGTGGCAACTACTGAGCCAGGGCCCCGCTGCGAGCCGCAGCTAAAGAGCCCGCTCGACACCGTAAAGTCCCATATGCTGCAATTAAGGCCCATCGCAGCCAGATAAGTAAATCAATATTTTTTTTTTTTTAAAAGAAGATGCTGGAGAACCACCCTTTACTACCCCTCTCCTAAGGATAATCCCTCGCTCTTTTTTCACCCTAATTCACCTGCCATGAAGGGGCAATAGTACTAACATCATGGGAAAAGCCAATTCCCAGAGACAGGGTATGTGACGGGGGAGGAACCCACAGCGGGCTTGCCCCCATGGGTGTCAGGGCTGGCGGTGGGAACTCTCACTTTTTCTCCGGGCCAGGTTCATATCTGCAAGACAGCCTCTGCCTCTAACAGCTACCTCAGAGACCAGACAGGAGGCATTAAAAATTAAACACCGCAAGAGTCTATCGACTTTCAATCTCGAGTTTATGGACAAGAAAATGCTTAATGACAGGTGGTCTCTGTAACAGAGGTGGCCTCTGAGAGACATTGCTCTTGATTTTATTTTTTAATTAACTTTTATTTTCAGTATTTTGTCCCTTTTTTCTGCTCCTGCTGGAATGATACATAAATGATAAAAGGCTCACCACTGCTTCTAGAGCAGCCCAGGTCACCTCACCGCCTGGCTGCGAGGGGGGAAATCTTTAAAGATCACTCTGTCTCAGAATTCTAATGTTGCCCAGTGCGCACACACATCTCATAATACGGCCCCATATGCGGTTCTGAAAGCTAAAGAGTGCAGTACTTCACCGCTTCGCACTGACAGGCTCCTAATTACCCATTCTGAACCCTGGGAAACAGTATTCCTCCCAGTTAAGGATCACTACCATCTGATGCAAGACACATGAGTGAGTTGAATGTATTTTACTCAGCATCTATCAAGGGTGCAGGAATACCAAAACAGATACAGTCCATGTCTTATGATGGGACAGTAAGATGAATATACTCTGACTTCAGTAGGGTCATGATTGAATTATATCTGTATATACATACATATACACACAGACACATATATAATACAGTCATTAAAAGCAGGAAGCAAGACATATCTCAAGGTCACTGCTTTCTCAAGACTGTGAGCTCATCTGATTCCCACGGTCACCCTGGGAGACAGCAGACCCATCCTAGTCATTTCACAGAAGTCAAAGCTAAGACTCAGAGAGATTGAGTAACTTGTCAAACGCCTCTCAACTCGTGAGTGTTGGGGCTGGGATGTGAACCCAGGTAGTCTGACTCTAGAGACTGTACTCTGAACTCCCTCACACATTGGAAGCATGTGGGTGTGCCCTGGAGAATAAAGGAAGGAGAAAGAAAAATAATTTGGGAAGTGTAGCAAGAACTAGATTATGCAAGATCTCAAATGCCACCAGAAATCATTTGACTTTCATTCTTCATGTGTCGAGGAAATAACAAGGTTTGAATGTGAGATCTTTGAATAAAAGGACTGACAGTCAACTTTAATTCTCCAGTTTATCATTTTCTTACTATCAAAAATATACACACACACATTTGTTTGTTATGTACATATGTCTCTTCCTTTGCCTCATGAATAGGTTGTATCCTGATGCACCCTCAATGCCTGGCACATATAAGGCCCTTAATGAGCGAATAAGTCAAGGACACCAGGTATAAAGTCCCAATGCCACCCCATGCCTGGATCATCTGAATTCTTTGAAATAAACACACACCAGGCTCCCTACACAGCTTTCCCACAGAAATAGTGATCAAAACAACCTTCTGGCCTTGGATCTATCCAATTCTACTCATTGCTCACCCAGATTTGGACTAGAGATACCCTAGCCTCAGGTTTTCTTGGTAGATAGGGTAACCGTGTTCTGGTCCTCTGATTACAGGCTGCCTCTTTGGGTTATATATTTTATAGGGACTCCTAGCAAAAGAAGTCATCCTTGCCTATCTGCTGTTCAGTCTCCCTTTAATATTAAAAGTTGTATCACATAGTCTTATTTAAACAATAATAATAAAGGGAAAAAAATCCCAAAACCTTACATCTGAACTCACCCAACCTTGCTCACTCTGACCCTCGCTTCATTGCCTCTTGCACATCCTCTGCATTTAGTACAGAGCACTTAACCTTCCACAGGATATTTTTATGCTCCATTTTCTGTGCCATTATGAAAGGAGATGAAAGTAAATGGACTTGACTTTGGATGGGTGCTGGCATCATCCATGGATGTGCTTCCCCACCCTCCCTACTTCCCAAAAGGGAAGCACAGATGCAAAAAGAGTGAGGGGTTTCCAAATTAAATGCGTTTCAGAAAGTCAGGTAGGCAGGAACAAATGCCTTTGGTTGGGAATGCCAAACTAGGAAAGCACCTCCAGCTGACCCACACAGACAAGAAAATTTACTTAGTATCAGAATAGAGCAGGACAAGACCAGGTTAGCTGTCTTATTTTTTCTCCCTGGAGGTCTTGTACTTCTCGTTCCTATCACTTAGCACAATAACTACTTGTTTAATGCCTCCTTTCAAAGGCATTGTTATGGTTACCTATGCTCATGTAAACTTGAAGCTTAGAACAAAACCAGGCATTTGTTTGGCTCACAGATTGCGATTCAGGACAGGCTCATCAGCAACAGCGCATGTGAGCCCCCTACAGGGTCCGTAGTGTTAACTCCGCTGGAGAGTCAAGTTCCAAGATGGCTTCCTCAGAGCTGACAGCTTGGTCCTGGGGAACCAAGTCAGAGCTGTTGGCTGGGAGTCCCCAGTTCCTCTCTGATGGGCCTCTCCAGGAGGCCATTCACAACGTGGTAGCTAGTTTCTAAAAGATAGGAGGTAGAAGCGGACAGTCTTTTATGCCCAAATGCTAACTGTTGTGCACTGAATTGTGCTCCGTAGCAAAAGATGTATTGAAGTCTTAGCCACCAGTTTCTCACAATGTGACCTTATTTGGAAATAGGCTCTTGGCAAATATAGTCAACTTAAGATGAGGTTACTCAGGTGGACTTGAATCCAACATGGCTGGCATCCTCACATTAATAAAATAGGAAATCAGGGATTTCCCTAGGGGTCTAGTGGTTAAGAATCTGCCTGCCAGTATAGGAGACACAGGTTCAATCACGGGTTCAGGAAGATTCCATATGCCCTGGGGGTAGCTAAGCCCATGCACCACAGCTACTGAGCTCCATGCCTCACAGCCTGTGCTCTGTAACAAGAGAAACCACTGCAGTGAGAAGCCCATACATCGCAACTAGAGAAGAGTCCCTGCTCACCACAACTAGAGAAAGCCCGTGTGTAGAAAGGAAGACCCAGTGCAGCCAAAACTAAATAAATGAAACAAATTAAAAGGGACACAGACAAGCACAAAGAGACCACAATGTGAAGACACACAGGGAAAATGTCTTGTGAAAGTAAATGCTGAGAATGGAGGATTGCATTTATAAGCCAAAGGCTGGTTGCAAACCACCAGACACCAAGGTGGAGGACTAGATCTCTCCCAAAGTTTTCAGAAGGAACCAACCTAAGCCAGCCGTTTATCCTGGATTTCTAATCTCCAGGGAGTACATGTCTGTTTTTAAGTTAACGGTTTATGATACTTTGTTACAGCAGCTCCAGGAACCTATACACTGACATGGAATTACTACTGGTCAAAACGATCAGGGACAGCCCAGATTCAGAATCTCAGAGTCAAAAAATTCTTGGCCATCATGAATTTTGGCCTTTGTCTTTACCACAAGACACTGAAGCAAAGGTCATGGTTATCTTGATTTCTGATTTTTTGCATGCATGCTCAGTCACTAAGTCGTGTCTGACTCTTTGCAACCCCTTGGACTGTAGTTCCCCAGGCTCCTCTGTCCATGGGATTTCCCAGGCAAGAATCCTGGAGTGGGTTGCCATTTCCTTCTCTAGGGGATTTTCTTGACCCAGGGATCAAACCTGCATCTCTTGCATTGGCAGGCAGATTCTGTACCACTGAGCCACCTGGGAAGTCTTTACCAGCACCTAATATGTAAGTAGTGCACAATGAATATTTGTTGAAAGAAATAAAAGGAAGAAAGTTTCTATGCTTTGCTTTTCTGACTCAAAATGGTCTAAAGCTACCCTTCTTTAGTGTAATATTTCTTTCTGAAAAATCCTTCCTTTCATTAAGCAGACAAAATGGGACCACTGTTATCAGTGGAAGCTGCTTCATTTCTGCATTCCAAATCACAGCATTTCAAAGAAATATCTGACCTTTCTTCCTCTGAGCCCTTGGCCACTGGGTGTGAATAGGAAAGGGGGTTCAAAGCCTGGTCAACATCTTTAAATATTGAGAAACTGCCAGATAGTCATACTCACACTACGTTTATAGTTCCTTCTGCAATCATGATACCAAGGAATCTTTGTATCCTTTTGAGCAGATCTAATTGGAAAGCCAATCATCTGCACACAACAATGCCAAAGTCACCTTCAGCTGAGATCCCCATATGATGGGGTTCAGAACTGACCTTTATGCTCCACAGTTCCCAGAATTGCAACAAAACAACAAAAAAAGAATCACAATAATAAGAAAATTAAGAGGAAGAATATTCATTGACTGATGCTGAAGCTCCAATACTTTGGCCATCTGAGGCAAGAGTCAACTCATAGGAAAAGACCCTGATACTGGGAAAGATTGAGGACAGGAGGAGAAGGGGACAGCAGAGGATGAGATGGTTGGATGGCATCACCATGGACATGAGTTTGAGCAAACTCTGGGAGATGGTGAAGGACAGGAAGCCTGGCGTGCTGCAGTCCATGGGGTCGTGATAAGAAGGACGCAAGTGTGCGACTAAACAAGAGAAGGAAGAAAGAAGAGGAGGAAGAAAAGAGAAAGAAGGACAAGAAGAAATAGGAGCAGGAGAACAGTCACCATGATGACCTTACCACCTACCTGATATTTTATGTCGGAGAGGGCAATGGCACCCCACTCCAGTACTTTGCCTGGAAAATCCCATGGATGGAGGAGCCTGGTGGGCTGCATCATTTAATTACCGTGAAAAGCCTGAAAAAAGTGAAAGCTTTAGTTGCTTCAGTTATGTCTGACTCTTTGTGACCCTATGGACTGCAGCCTGCCAGGCTCCTCTGTCTATGGGCTTCTCCAGGCAAGAGTGGGTAGCCATTCCCTTCTCCAGGGGATCTTCCTGACCCAAGAAGGAGTTAAGCTCATTATTAAATTACCATAAAATGTCTCTGTCATAGGTATTTTTCTCCCTGTTGTCCAGCAGAGGAAACAGGCTCAGAGGAGTTACAAACTTGGACCCAGCATGCACACTAGAGAATGGTGAGTTTGGGATTCAGATTCAAGTTCAAACAACTCTGAAGCTTGTGCTTCTTCACACTACCCTGAGCCACCCAGGCCAAGTGGATGGACTAAACCTACCACCACCAGGCACTGTGCAAAACGGAATGGCCAACACAGGAGGAGTTATCGAAAGGCACCTGTGGCGTAGCAAATGTGATGGAAAACTTAGGATTTGTTCATTGTTGGAAGACACTCTACCTTATCCTCTGAAATCAAAGAAGAAATTTTCCCCAAAGCGCATGAAGTCCTGTTGTACAATTTCATGTCAATTCACACACACACTTCCTCACTCGGGGCTATTCCTCTTAAATATACCATTGGCACTTTCTTAATAACTGAGGTCTCCTGGGGGAAATCACATGAAGTGTATCCGTTTCTATTTAAGACTGACAAAGGCAGGAGGAGAAAGGGGACCCTGACATTCCAGTAGCCTGCCGGCTGCCTTTTCCGGGCCAGCATGACTGGACACAATGGCTCAGGTTCGAGAAACGGTATTCATTATGTTCCCCTTGGCTCTCTCGGCTTGATGCTTGAGGCCTTGCAGTCTGGAGGAAGAAGGAAGCGGGGAGAGGGAGGGATTGGAGACAGGAGGACATCACTGATAAGAACAAAGGCCCAGCAGACTCCGGAAGCCCATGCACCAAGCAGCCAAGAGGAGCTGACTTCCAGCAACATGAAAAGACAAGTGAGAAGAGGATTACGGGAACTTCCTTTTCTTGCGGTGTGGCCGGGTCATTAGGGTGTTGTGGTTGCACAGCAAAGACTCGTTAAAGCAATAAATAAAACCACAATCGCTACAGCTAGGGGTTCTCTTTTCCAGCATGGTTTGCTGAGAGAGGCTGGGTGCCTGTCTCCTGCCATTGGCTAGCGGTGTTCCGGCAGCCAACTTGCCAATCTAAGGCAAGTTGAATTTAGAACAGCCAAGGAGATCAGAAATCCCTTTCACTCTTGTTATATTGTACAGAGATGAGGGTGAAGAGAGGCGCAGGTATTTAAGTATTCAAGAACAAGAATGGCCATTGGATCTTTCTGGATTATAATGAGGTCTCAATTTAGAGTGAAATTCCACCCTGATAGCCCAGCTTTCTTTGGGATCTATAGAAATGTCCTCTTCGAGGCTCTCACTCAAGAATCCCTGGGTGCATTTTCGAAATGCTCCCCTAGGCGGTCCGTGCATTTGAATTAATGAAAGAGACAGAAAGAAGAGCTGAAAGCAGGTAATTCAGTACAACCAGTTGACACATTAAAATGCCTTACTTCTCTAGGAACTTTTTCTGAACTCTTCTAAAATGCCAAACAGCCTCTTCTAAGATAGATACAAATAGCCCTACAGTTTCAACAATACAAGATTATAGGAGGATTTAATTCTAAATTGTCCATTTCTGAAAGGTACGTCTGATCAAACTTACAGTCTGATGACTGTAAGAGTCATCCAGGCTCTTCTCAATTATCATATAAATGCATGTCTCAAGCATATTTGTTATTCCAAATCTTCAAATCACAATTTTTTCCCCAGCAGCACCAAGTGACATCCAAACTTTTCAGCCTGTCCTTGAAGAACTTTCAAGTTCAAGTTCTGGCCTGTCCTAGCTTTCAAGTCTTTCCCTAAGGGCAATCACAGAAACTAATGGGGATTTCTCATTGTCTCCAAATAGGTCAAGAGTGTCTGCTTGGTGGAACCGCCTTCACCCTGGGACCCATCTCTACCACTCTACCTCATGGTGCTGACCCAAGGGCTAAGAGCATGAGTTTGAGAATCAGGCAGATCTGGAACTTAATTTTTGTCTCACTGCTTATCAGCAAGGTGATCTTAGGCAGAAAGAGTACTGACTTAGTTCAAAATGATAATAAGAGTATTTATATCATAGAATTCTTGCAAGGACTTAATGTGAAAATAAATTAAAAGAAGTCGGCAGAGCACTTGGCATAACGTAAGGATCAAATAAAGTGAGGTTGTTGTTCAGTCGCTCAGTCGTGTCCGACTCTTTGTGACCCCCTGGACTTCAGCACGCCAGCCTTCCTGTCCATCACCAACTCCCGGAGCTTACTCAAACTTATGTTCATTGAGTCAGTGATGCCATCCAACCATCTCTCCCTCTGTCGCCTGCCTCCTGCCCTCAGTCTTTCCCAGCATCAGGGTCTTTTCCAATGCTTTTCCAAGCGAGGTTATTGTTGCTACAAGTATTACTACCTGCAGTTGTCAAAATTCTTCCATCCAATCAAGACCCAAATGCAACCTCCAAGATTACTTCAGTTAAAAGCAACCTCTTTCTCTTCTGAGCCCCTAAATTGCATCTCACACAGAGTATTTAAGGTCATTATTTCAGTACAATAATAAAACTATCTGGTGCTTGGTGGTGATGGTTTAGTTTGCTAAGTCCGGTCCAGCTCTTGCAACTCCATGGACTGTAGCCCACTAGGCTACTCTGCCCATGGAATTTCCCAGGCAAGAATACTAGAGTGGCTTGCCATTTCTTTCTCCAGGGCCTCTTCCCAACCCAGGGATCAAAACCCGCATCTCCTGCATTGACAGGTGGATTCTTTACCACTGAGCCACCAGGAAAGCCCTCATTTAGAGCTTATATATATGTTAATCATGATGTTAAGCATTTCACAAACATTTGTTTGCATTCACTCCCCGCCAGAATTCTGTGAACCGTGTACTGTTATTATCCCCATTTTACTGATGAGGTACAGTGAGATGAAGCTATTTGTCTCACAGTTGCACAGCTATTTAAAGGGAACACTGGGATGCGAAGCCATCGACGCAGGCTCCGGGGCTGTGCTCTCAATTGGTATGTGCTACTTCGTCTCTGCTTCCACCTTATCAGGGTCCAATGAGCGCAACAGCCTCACTCCGGTCCTGGCCCTGTAATCTTCTGGAGAAGGAAAGGAGCTGAATTAAAGACTTGGCTTCAAACTCCATTGTAGCCACTGGATAACTCCTGGTAAAGAATTCGCCTGCCAATGCAGGAGACATAAGAGACACAGGTTTGGTCCCTGGGTCAGGAAGACCCCTTGGAGAAGAAAATAGCCACCAACTCCAGGATTCCTGCCTGAGAAATCCCATGGACAGAGGAACCTGGCGGGCTACAGTCCACAGAGTCGCAAAAGAGTCAGACACTGCTAAGTATGCACACATGGATGAGCTGTGAGATTCTGGGCAGATCATTTAATATTTCAAATTTTTTCAAATTTAAATTTCATTTGCAAACCTGGAAAGTGGAAATTCTTAAAAGATTAGGAATAATATATATCAAACATGTAGTATCCACCATACGGTAGGTACTCAACTAATATATTTTGTTAATATGTTTGAAGACTTTAGGTAGCAAGAATCATATTTTATATATATTTTTATATCTTCTGAATCTCAGAAAGAATCCCATATATTCCCTTGCACAGAACAGCTCAGTGTACATTTTTGGCCTGAATAAGTCAGTGGATAAATCAATGCCTGCATGACACAAAGAGTTCTAGAAGAACATGGAAAATGGTGGGTTTTCCAGGTACCTGCAAACCTTATTAATGAAATAATACACATTGTTTCATGTGGCAGTGACATTTAGAGTTTCCCCTAATATAACAAGGGGTCTCTCCAACCCTGAGGCTGCCGTAGTTCAAGGCCAGGATCCAGTCTGAGATTCAGGCAAAGGTAAAGAGCACCACCTACTGAGCAGTGGTTTTCTATATTCCAGAAGGCCACAATGTGAGCTCAGCAAGGCCACGTCCCAGCACTTATCTCCAAGTCTAAACAGAGCTTAAGCGAAAGCTGCGTGATTGTGAAAAAGACAATGTCTCCAGGAAGCGAAGGGTCGTCTTGCTCACTCTGATGTCTATGCTGTGATGGGCCATTGTCAAAGTGTGTCAATGACTCTGGGAGGCAGGCAGCCCCGTGGCTCTGATCTTAGCCATCAGTGAGGGACCACATGGAAGTTTTGCAACACTCCTTTGCTGCCTAACGGCTGCACCTTACTAAGAAGTATAACTTTGTACAAACACTGACCGAGGTCACTGAGTCTTTTCTGAGGACTAAGGGTATTTAACCAAAACGTTCAGCAACACGATGGCCTTGGGTAAAGGGACATGTCACCATTGCCTGAAAATCTCTCTTCAATGAGTCACAAACAAACAACATTTGATTCTGACGTAGTTCTCTGTTCATCTCTTCTGCATCTGCCCACTTGCCTGCATGTCATTAATTAACGCGGAGAGGGGAAGAACCCAAACTTTAAGATCCTATTATGTTGGACTTCCTACTCCCAAATCCCCTGAAGCATCCGCAGGTCCTAGCATATGTGTGTGTGCATGCTGTCACTTCAGTCGTGTCCAACTCTTTGGGACCCCATGGATTGTAGCCCGCAGGGTCCTCTGTCCATGGGATTCTCCAGGCAAGAATATTGGAGTGGGTTGCCAGGCCCTCCTCCAGGGAATCTTCCTGACCCAGGGATAGAATTCACATCTCTTAAGTCTCCTGCGTTGGCAGGAGGGTTCTTAACCACTAGCGCCCCTGGGAAGCTCCCCTGGTATATAGTAGATATTCTGTAAATGCCTGGTGCCTGGATGAGTGAAACTCACCAGCTCTCTGGCTGGAAAGTGTGAGGGGTCATCACACACTTGCCTACAGGCACTGCAGGAACCACACGGGCAGATCCCCTGGGAATACCACCTGACTTCTTTCTTTTCAGTATCTCAGCCTCTGGCTCCACTTCTCTGTCTCTACATTCTATGTATCGTGATCCTAGTGAACATCAGGTGTGAGACTTGGGGACACAGATAGCCCTGAACCAGGTTCATTTCACTGATTTATTCCCAGTATCCCAAAAAAACGTTATAGAATGCAATAAGTCCTCAATGAATACTTGTAGAATGAGTGAGTGAATGCATGAATAAAAGGACTAGTGAAGAGATCCTTCACAGAAGGAAAGATGAGGGAGAGAGAGGAGCAGGTAGAAGGAAGGGAAGAGGCAAGGAGAACAAAGAGACGGGTGGACCTCTGGGGAGAAGGGAGGCAGGGCGGATGTGAGAGAGAAAGCAGGAGGAACTCTCATCCCTACTGCCTCTGGTTCTCTACCTGTCAAGGTCATCCCTTCCCCAGGCCTCCTTGGATCTCCATCCTCAGGGGAACCCCCCCTCCCACAGAGGGCTGGGGACCAACCATTCTCTCCATACCACCACCCTATGGCTAAAGCCCTGCTTTCCAGAGGGCGACGTTCTTTCTCCAGGGCTTCCCCGGTGGCTCAGCAGGTAAAGAATCTGCATGCAATGTAGGAGGCACAGGAGATGCGGGTTTGATCCCTGGGTCAGGAAGATCCACTGAAGAAGGGAATGGCTACCCACTCCAGTATTCTTGCCTAGAGAATTCCATAGACAGAGGATCATGGCGGGCCACAGTCCATGGGGTCGCAAAGAGTGGGATATGATTAAAGAGACTAACACACACATATATATCTTTGTGTATATCCCTTTGTGGCTCAGCTGGTAAAGAATCTGCCTGCAATGCGGGAGACCTGGGTTCGATCCCTGGGTTGGAAAGGTCCCCTGGAGAAGGGAAAGGCTACCTATTCCAGTATTCTGGCCTGGAGAATCCCATGGACTGTATAGTCTATGAGGTCGCAAAGAGTCAGACACGACGGAGTGACTTTCACTTTCATATATATATATATATCTTTGTTCTTTGTCTCTGTCTTGCTGTTGCTACTGGTGGTGGTGGTTTAGTCACTTAGTCGTGTCTGACTCTTTGGGACCCCATGGACTGCAGCCCACCAGGCTCCTCTGTCCATGGAATTTCCCAGAAAAGAATACTGGAGTGGGTTGCCATTCCCTTCTCCAGAGGCTCATCCCGACCTAGGGATCGAACCCGAGTCTCCTGCATTGCAGGCAGATTCTTTCCCAACTGAGCCACCAGGGAAGTCTTTGTCTCTGCTACTTTCTGCCAAACTGCTGTCTCCTTATACATGTCTTGATGACATCTTAAATATAAAATGACTGTGCCTTTCCTTCCCACTCCTCCCCCGAACCCAGGCTAAGATCCTTGGTCAAGGCTCTGTACACCACTTATTTCAATCACAGGATTGCAGAGTTCTTCACGTATCACCATCTTCTCCGCTTTGATAACATTGTGAAGGCCAGAAATACAATGTTCTGCACATACTTGACCTCACTGACTCTCCCTGGAATGTCCAGAGAAGTCATGAGTTCCTGGGTCATTTGGAAACTCCCTGAACTGTGCCCATCAGAGTGGCCTGGGCTCTGGGATGGGGGGTGAAGGAGGGGCTTGAGAGGGAAGGTGGTTAGGAAGATTTTGTCTTCGAGCCTCCCTGTGATACAGTCCGAGCTGACAGATAACTGGCAGCTCTCCCTCCCTGGAACCCGGCTTACCAGACTGAGCCGCCCAGACAGCAGTTTAACCTGAGGGTCAGAGGGCAGCCAGGCGTTATCTACCAACTGGCTGCCTTCCTCCGCCTCGCTGAGCTCCGCCTTCCTGTACAGACACTGACAGGAGGGGTCCAGCCTCGGGGCTCCCCGGCAGGAGTCAGAGATGCGATGAGCCTTTCCAACCTCCACTCCCATTTTTAAATGAATGAAACTCAACACAGATTCCTTATTAATAACATATACCAGAGGGTACATCCTGAGACCCAGGAGATGAGAGTGACAGCTCATCAATGTGGGGTGTGCATCTCTCACACACACACACACACACACACACACACAAGTGTGCATATCAAAGCCGTCTTGCGAATCCAGTTGATTAAAGATGAGGATTGAAATGCATCTTAATAACCAGAAAATAACTTACAATCTAACATCTTGATTGTACTAGATTTCAAAGGGCAGCAAGATGTGTTGAAATGCACATATCTAATCACCAGTGGAATTAACAGATTTGCCAAAGTTATGCTTGAGAACATTATGTGTAGCTGTAACACAGCATAATCAAATTCCCACTTAATTTTATTAATGTTAAAACTCAGACTATTTGTACATGACCCTTTTTTTTCCCCCTCATTTTAATTTGGGGGTTCTGGAAAAAGCACGTTTAGATATTTTTAAAGCAGAATCACACGCATTCAGGACACATGATTCACTTGAGTGAGAGCATCCCCCACTCTGTTGTTTAACCTTGATCTCACAGACCAAGTCAGGTCTTTGGAAACCAAGTTGGGAAGCTACAAAAGCCTCAGGCTCCTAGTCCAGGAACTTGTGGCATGCATTCCTTTGGCTGTTTTTCTTTCTTCTTCCTCTGTCTGCCCACCACTCCCAGTCTGACTGTCAGCAATGTTTACACGTTCAACCCATTGTCCTTCGCCTGCTGGCAGGAGCCGGGGCTCTTTCCCTCTCCCTCTGCAGCTGGCCTGGCCTTGCGTCTCAGAAACACACATCCCAGAACATGCCTGTCACTCACCTGAGCCCTCCCTGGAACAGAATCCCCTTCCTGCTGTGCATCAGGTCCACCCTAGCTGGGAGGTGGGATAGACACAGAGCAGAGGGTGAATTTTAAAACAGGAACTCACATGACAAAAATAGCATCAGAATTTTATTTTTAAAAAATAAGAAAGAAGGGATAGGAATTTGAGTAACAAATAGTCTGATGGTGTGGTAGTGGTTTTATTTAATGTACACTGCAGTCAGGCACATAGAAATCAAAATATTAATCCATTTATTGTGACTGGGCTTAACATCCAGGTCACTGGTTATGTGGGGTAAGTGAGGGATCCAGAGAAGGGTGGTGGAGGATAGAAACACGAAAGGAAAAAAAGATGAGTCTTACTTCGATCACGTAGCAGAGTTTGAAACATCACATATAAAATAATCTCAAGATGGTCACGCCTTTAGAAATGCCATTTTTCCTGTTCACTGGAGAACTGTTTCTTGGAGACAGAAGCTTTGGGTTCAAGTCTGCTTTTGTCACTTTGTAGCTGTGAAACGTTAGTGAGGAAACCTAGTCTCTTTGAGCCTTGAAAACGGCCTCTATGCAATCATAATAATTATAATGCCAGTTATCTAGAATTACTTCAGTAATTTTTTGAGAAGGATGATATATATCTTAGCACTCTGCAAAATATAAAGCCATACATATAAGGTGCTATAAATGTGTTATGTTTATTATTTAACATAATTCTGGATAAATGTACTTTTTTCACATTTTAAAAAATAGCATGTCTACATGATCTTCTTTTCTGCATAATGCCACCACAAGAGTCCTTTTTATTGCTACCATTGGCTGTTTTGACCTGAGACTTTGTAATTAACTTTTAAAAAATATTAATTTGACTGCCTTGGGTCTTAGCTGCAGCACGCAGGACCTTCGTTACATCCTGTGGGATCTTTCATTGTGGCCCATGGACTCTCTCGTTGTGGCCTGTGGGCTCCAGGGCTTGAGGGGTTCAGTAGTTTCGACACTTGGACTTAGTTGCTCCAAGGAATGTGGCATCTCAGTTCCCCGGTCAGGAATCAAACCCACATCCTCTGCATGCAAGGCAGATTCTTAACCACTCAACCAACAGGGAAGTCCCATAGGCAATATTTTATGATTGGAACACACAAAACCTATTGGGATTTGGGACTGTCCTTCAGAATCATTCACACTGAGCTCTAATACCAGTCCATCCACCAACAAACTGAGCGACCTTGGCTCTTCCAAATAAGCTCTCCATGTGTCTGTTGTCTCAAAAGGAAAGAAGGATAATGCTCACTGCTTTGCTGGGGGATTACAGATAATGCAAAGCAAGCTGAGATGTAGAGACATTTTACACTGGTCAAAAGTCATATAGATATAAGTATTAGAAGCCAAATTTAAGTTGGTTCAAGGGAATTTATTGCCTCAACTCACTTGGAAGTTGGGTTTGGACACAGCTCCATCCCCAATCTAAAGCTGTATCATCAGGTCTTCTCTCTCAGCTTTGGCCCTCTAGTGCATTGGTCTCATTCTTTTCTGCTATAGGTGGCTTCTTCCTTATGGCCAGAGGCTGAGTGCAAAAGGAAGAATCTTACATGTATATTTCATAACCCACTTAGTGGAAGGAGAACATTGCTTTTCACACACACATAAATATACAAACACGTGTGCTTTCATCCTTGGCCGTCCATCTACAGATAGATATCTATAGGCAAATAGGTGGATAAATAGAGAGACAATGGATAAGTAGATAAATGAAGAGAGAGAGAGAATAACTTGAATCCTATGCTCATTCCTTTGATCTGGAACTGTGCAGACTCCTGTGATGGAAGGTCCCGTTGAGTCATATAAATTGAGAGAAGAGTCAGTTCTCCCCAAGAGAAAGGGATATCAAGCGCACAAAACATTGCACATCCCCTACCATTCACCCCATGGCTACTCAGAATTCATGTACCTGCCATTTTACTTTAACTAGAACCATTTTCTTGAGGACATGAACAACTGCAGCCCACTCTTCTCTTTTCCAAAAGGAGTCTGCACAAGGTAGATCCATTGCTTCATCTTGCTCAAAGGATCTACTCTCTGGGTGATACACATTCATTTTATTGTTTTGTTGTTGTTGTGCTCAGTCACGTACTACTCTTTGCTACTCAAAAACTGTAGCCTGTCAGGCTCCTCTATTTATGGGATTTCCCAGACAAGCATACTGGAGTGGGTTGCCATTTCCTCTTCCAGGGGATCTTTCTGACCCAGGGATCAAACCCACCTCTCCTGTGGCTCCTGTATTATAGGTGGATTCTTTACCCACTGAGGCCCCTGGGTTAGTTGGGTCCAAATGTGGAGGCCTCCAGTCTGGTAATCTGGGATAACTAAAAAATAAAATCCCTCTTTGGAGAAGGCAAACAGCACTGGTGCACAGGTCATTACTGTCCTTAAGGCTTGCTCCCAGCACCTGTAGATGAGGTCTTAGGCAATGGGCTGTACCGTGACTGTGAGGAGGGTCACATCATCCATCTATGACTATACCTGAGGAGGATAAGAGGGATCAGTCCCTTTAGGGGACTGAAGCACTTCAGCAGCAGCCATTTTCATTTAGTTAAGTTACCAAGACTGGGAGATTACTCTAGAAATGGAGCAATTGCAGGTCCCCAGTTGCTGAGTTTGGACTTTTTCTGGAAACACACTGCCTCAGCTTGATTTCTGGAGTCTTCTGGCTCTAATAAGTAACATCAAAAATCTTGTTGATTGTGTTTCTTGAATAAGTAGCCCACGTTTGCACATGTCTCCTAGCAACATAACTGACACTCTGGCCATCCCTCTCGCTTTCAGCTCACTGACTCCCTTTGTAGCTTGGGTCTCAGGATAATATAAAACATCATCTTCAGGGGGGTAAAGCAGGGCTAGCCATTACCCTTCATTCGCTCTCCTCCTCCTGGCTGGATCTGGTGGCCAGCACTTTATAGGCAGGGACAGCATATCGGCACATAAATTTAGGGACATACATGGAGATCAGCCTTCCCAAAATTCTTTCTGGTGTGTCAACCACCAAGGCTGAATATGTTTTCCAGAACTTTCATTACATGTATGTTTCCTTTTGGGGTGAACGACAAGAGTTTCCTGTGAGAAATTACAAGTGAAGCAGTGGCCATTCTGCAGCTCACACTCGGTGGTGGCGACCCACTGACCCTCCCTATGTGCCATGAGGCAGTAGCCAGCCAACAGGTTCAGCCTCCTCATGGATCCTCCAGGAACTTCTCTGATTCCTGGGCTGTGTGCATGGTTAGCTCCATGAAGTAGGACCCGCTTCTGCAGGACTCCATATCCACACCCACAAGGGCAGAAGCAACCAGGAGTCACACAGGCTACAATCCATCCTTGTGAGCTCTAGCTCATGACCGAGGGTTCCTGACTAGTTTGGCTCCCCTCATCTGGAATCCCCCCATCCATTTTTCCCTCATCATTTTCCCATGGTCATCAAGCTCCAGCAGCAGACAAAAAGGCCACAGGCCGCAGAGATCGCAACTGTGAATGGTCATATCATTGTACTGCTGCTGCTAAATCGCTTAAGTCATGTCCAACTCTGTGCGACCCCATAGACAGCAGCCCACCAGGCTCCCCTGTCCCTGGGATTCTCCAGGCAAGAACACTGGAGTGGGTTGCCATTTCCTTCTCCAATGCATGAAAGTGGAAAGTGAAAGTGAAGTCGCTCAGTCATGTCCGACTCTTCGCGACCCCATGGACTGCAGCCCACCAGGCTCCTCGGTCCATGGGACTCTCCAGGCAAGAGTACTGGAGTGAGGTGCCATTGCCTTTTCCATATCATTGTACACTCCTCTACAAATATGTATCTACTAATATAGCTATCTATCTTAGTGGATCTACTTCTGATTGAAGCCTGACATTCCTTTCTCCATTCTAACTTTGCCCTCATTCTTTGTCTTTGATCACCTTTCACCCTGGGTTGAAATGTTGGCTTCTGCAATTCCAAAGGTGCTTGGCGTCCCATTCATCCTGGTTGCTGTTCACAGCACAGTGAGCCTCAGTTGTAACTCTGGACGCACTGCCCTCTGCTCCCAGAGTACTGACCTATGGGATTCTTCCATTCACCTGGAGAAGACGGCCATTGTTAGCCAGAGTTCTACATCCCTCCAGATTACCTGGGACTTTGAATTCCACTATTTCCAGCCATAAGGCTGTGTGTTCATATCAATGGAAACAATGTCTAGGTGCTTGTACTGAAGCTTTATGCAAATGATGGCTTGCAAACTAGGACAATGGGAAACTTCCAGTTAATCCTAAAAGAAGATGCTCACATGGTTGCTTTGAATGTTTTGTTTTCCATTAAACCACACGGGTTCTTAATTCCCTATTATGACCACTGATTGAAGTGTCATTACACTTGAAGTAATAAGTAATCCCTTATTAATGACATTAAGTTCAAATAGCTACTATCTCAACAAGCCATAGAGGGAATCTGTAGGAATCAAGGAATATACAGTCATTGTCTACAAAAATAGATGGCTTAATCTCCCCTTTGGGTTAGTAACTGACCTCAAGACCCTACATTAAGTTGAACCACAGGAAATTGCCTTTTTGTCAGTAACGAATCAGATATTGGCAATCACATTTGTTAACCTAACATAAAGTCCGTTAACCTAGCGTCTATAATTTGAATGTTTGTAAGAAAATAAGACAAGGAAACAACCAAAAAATAGCTCAAAGTTTGAGTGAAAAAAATAATTATGAAGAAGAAAAGCATCTCTACTATCAGATAGATAATTTAAGGAGGACAAAAATAGCAATACAAACACACACACACACACACACACAACCATTTATATTCCCAGAGACCAAGGTTAATTGTGAGGAAATTAAGAAAGTTTATTCTAGATTTTCAGCAAATTAATTTAACCCCAACATTAGTCTATTTCTTAAGACATTTACCTGCTTAACAGCAAAGCATATTCTCATCATAATTCCTAATAATTTAGCTGTCAGGATGACCCAAGGGACAATTATATGAAAAGATTCTGAGCACCCATACCATTGCAACTCAACTGGAACGCAGAATAATTACAATCCCTCCTTTATATTATTTTAAACATACATTTTTTAAAAGTCTGAATTTAGAGTGCAAGATTTATTATCTCTCCCATCCTAACTTCACATCCAACTCAATGCAGCACATATTGTCAACTAACTCTCGCTTCACTCCAAGTTCACGCTTCTGAGTGAAATAGAATGGATGGTAATGGACTGAATGGATGGCAAAGAGACTTTAGTTACGATGCCAGAATTATGTGATGTGCTTTTAAACAGGTACTGCGTATGTAGTCGGAGAAGGCAAGGGCACCCCACTGCAGTACTCTTGCCTGGAAAATCCCATGGACGGAGGAGCCTAGTAGGCTGCAGTCCATGGGGTTGCTAGGAGTCGGACACTTTCACTTTTCACTTTCATGCATTGGAGAAGGAAATGGCAACCCACTCCAGTGTTCTTCCCTGGAGAATCCCAGGGAAGGGGGAGCCTGGTGGGCTTCTGTCTATGGGGTCGCACAGAGTCAGACACAACTGAAGTGACTTAGCAGCAGCAGCAGCAGCAGCATAAGTAATGGGCAAGTGGTTTTGTTTGTTTGTTTGTATTCCAAAAGAAATAGAAACGAAAAAGAAGAAAATGATTCCATAGCCATGGGCTCAAAAAGAAATTATCAAACCAGAATAACTAAAAGCCATTTGAATCTTCAGCTGTCATGATGGAGAAGCTCAGACAAGACATAGGGAGGAAGTCTGGTGGTGAGACAGTGCTGGGGAGGAAGAGAAAGAGAAGAAGGAGGAAGAGGAGAAGGAGGAAGAAGGGACCTCTCGCCTTCGCTGGACCTCAACTAGAACCAGGGCTCTCTTAGGACATGATCTATTTCCCAGGGAGGGGGTTGCTGACTGTCACGTGGCATCTCAGCACCCCAGTCAAGCAAGCTGGGGTTTAGGGTAGTGTCCCTGAGCCAGGGGATCTATGAGAGTACGTGGATGCGTGGCAGAGAGAGTTAGTTTGAGTAGCCAAGGAGAGTGTCACTGCAGTTTTGGGAAACTGGGCAAGACAGAGACAAGGAAACTGAGGCAGAGGCACAGGGGATATGTCTGTGGGTGCCTGTGATAACCACTTGTCATTAAATAAAGGATTTGCATGATGTAAAAAAATAAAAAGATCATTTTTTCACTTCATTCCACCAGCCGTCACCCTTCAAAAGTACTCTGCTGCCTTCGGTTCTCCCCATTCATTCGATGAAATTCAGGGCAGGGCTCATGATTCTTCTAGCCACACCCCCAAAGCATTCTTCTGCCACATTACTCACTAAGACAGTCAGCGATTGGCCAGTCCAATATAATAATCAATATTTTGAACTTCCTCAAAACTTTCTCCACTCCCCAAGGCTGCAGCTTGAAATTAATAAGGTGGTATGTGATCAGTTTCTTCCCTCTGCCAGCTCCTCTCCTGAGATATGATTCCTTAAGATAAGAGTCCAGTCCCCTGCTGCCTGCAGGCAACTACCCACCAACTGGCTCCCACCTGGCCCAGAGTGCCTACTGTCTGCTGGAGAAAGACCACTTCCCAAGCTCTCCACTCTGCTTCCCTAGCTGCTAAGGCCAGACTCACACCCTCAAGATTTTTTTTTTTTTTCCAGTTGAACCAGGCAACATAGGCTTTAGGCATGTATGGCAAATCCTCCAAGAGATCTTGACTCACTCACCCAGCTCGAGCCCCTCGAGAAGACAGCCAGCCCATGTTTGCCCATCTCAAACTTCTCCTGTCTGGCTCTCTCCTACCTCTTCTATTAACAGGGGGTGGGTAGACAATTATAATGACTACCAATGGCTCAGCAGGTAAAGAATCTGCCTGCGATGCAAGAGACACAGGAAGAGCAGGTTCCATCCCTGGGTGGGGAAGATCCCCTGGAGAGGCAAACAGCAACCCTCTCCAGTTTTCTTGCCTGGGAAATCCCATGGACAGAGGAGCCTGGCTGGCTACAGTCCAAAGGATCATCGAGAGCTGGACATGCATGACTGAGTGACTAAGCATGCACGCATGCGCGTATGCACATACACACACACACACACACACACACACAGTTATAATCCCCAAACCAGTATTCACTTTCCTCCTTTAGAAAATCTGTCTTAGAAGCTCTAGAACTGTTACTGATCAGGGTTCTTGACCTCCTTAATCAATAGAAATTGATAAGAGGCCAGACAAGTAATTCAGGCAAAACTTTATTGGAGACCCTGCTGTATCAGAGCAAAGTGAGAACAAGAAACAGGTTTCCTGACTTGCTTGCTCTCTGAGAAAGTGGGGCCGTGGGGCTGAGGGTCAAGCTGGTCCCTGACATGGGGTGAGGGTAGGGGCAGGTCCAGTGGCTTGGCTGGAGGCGTGGATTTGTGGTCTACCTACCCCTTTGGTGGTGCTGAGGCAGGGGCCGTCCACAGTGCCCCGCTTTTGTTCCTGACATCCTGTTTTTGCTCCCAGTTCTTCAAAAGTGGCAGTTGGACATTTTGGTCTTTCTGTATCTTGCTGTCCAGAATTTGCCCCAAATGCACATGCAGTTATTTTTGTCTGTTACAGTCTCTTGCTGTCCAGAATTTGCCCCAAATGCACATGCAGTCTGTTACAGTTTCTTTGTATTTTGTTGCTCCAGAAGACGTTGGTCCAGGTGCAAGCATTGCAGCAAAGGGTCCCAGGTTCCAGTCTGTCTCAGAACCAAACTTTGTAATAAGGAGTAACTGGCACTCAGGATTGAGACTGCACCATTTTATCAGCCTGAAATCTGAACTCATTTGTAAGCGTGAAGATGGATCTACCACCCAGTCCATATCTGTGTCCAAAATGAAGTTTTATATCCTCCTTTTAATATCTGAAAACATTCTTCTGCCATGGTCCCTTTTGAGGAAGCATTTGGTTCAATATGAAATTTGATCACATTTACTTTTAATGACCTAATTATGGCATTTGAGCCCCGAGGCCTGACTGTTGAAAATTAATATTCCTCCACGTGCCCTCCAGTTATTTCCGGGACCCCTTGAATCACTCTGTTTTGTAGTCTCCATACCACACCAGGCCTGCTCCCCATTCCTCCCCCAGCTGTCCACACCCGCTGTCCATCAGACCTCAGTCTGATCATTACTGCTCATCCTGGGACCTCGACACAGGATGCCAGATGCTCTGGAAGCTTCCACACCTTGGTTGCCAAACATCACTGTGTTCTTGAGACAGACTGTGACCTGGAACCTGGGACCCTTTGCTGCCGTGCTTGCACCAGAACAAACGTCTCCTGAAGCAACAAAACACAAAGAAATTATAAGGGACTAAAAGTAACCTTATGTATGTGCAGTTGGGGCAAATTATGAACAGCAAGATACAAAGAGACCAGAAAGTTCAACTGCTACTTTTGAAGAGCTGGGAGCAAAAGCAGGGTATTATGCATGCCCACTGCACACAATACCACCAAAGGGGTGGGCAAACCACCTAAGCCATCCCTCCAGGCCAACCCCGGGACATTTGCCTACACTCACCCAAGAGGGAGCTAGTAAGCAAGGGAAATTATTACTTGTTCTCACTCCCCGCTGCTGCAGTAGGGCCCTCCCCAGGGCCTAAAGTTTTGCCTGAATTTCTTGCCTGGTATTTTGTCAATTTCTACTGATTAAGGAAGCCAAGAACCCTGGTCAGTAACATTCTAAGCAGAGATGGGGGAATAGCCTCTCTGACTGGGCACCGACAATCTAACTCAGATAGCCCACCTTCTGCCCCTAACAATTCTACCAGCTTCGAGCCATGGCCTTCGTCTGAAATCTCCCAAAATATTTCATTAAGAACAGCTCCTTCAGTTACTCCCTATGTTGTCTTCTGAGAGGGCTCTACTCTAGCTCTAGAAGCTGGGAAAGTGTCAGGATTTCAGGTGGGGTGATCTGAAATGTTAGGGTTGGGGAATAAACTTTAAATTGGCTTTGGAGGATGGAGTAACAGGCCTGAAGATGGGGTTGGACTAGGAACATCGCAGTGGTTGCAATCACATCAGTCACTAATCAAGAGGTCCTTTCTCTGTTAGGTGGTGTTGTTCAGTCATTAAGTCATGTCTGACTCTTTGAGACCCCATAGACTGCAGCACAGAGTTGGACACGACTGAAGTGATTTAGCAGCACTAGCAGCAGACTGCAGCATGCCAGTCTTCCCTATCCTTCACTATCTCCTGGACTTTGCTCAAATTCATGTCCATGGCATTGGTGATACCATCTAATCATCTCATCCTCTGCCGCCCCCTTCTCCTTTTGCCTTCAATCTTTCCCAGCATCAGGGTCTTTTCTAATGCGTCAGCTCTTCACATTGGGTGGCCAAAGTATTGGAACTTCAGTTTCAATATCAGTCCTTCCAATGAATATTCAGGGTTGATTTCCTTTTGGATTGACTGGTTTTGTCTCTTTGTAGTTCAAGGGACTCTCAAGAGTCTTCTCCAGCACCACAATTTGAAAGCATCAATTCTTCAGTTCAGTTCAGTTCAGTTCAGTTCAGTTGCTCAGTCGTGCCCGACTCTTTGTGACCCCATGAATCGCAGCACGCCAGGCCTCCCTGTCCATCACCAACTCCCAGAGTTCACTCAGACTCACGTCCATCGAGTCAGTGATGCCATCCAGCCATCTCATCCTCTGTCATTCCCTTCTCCTCCTGCCCCCAATCCCTCCTAGCATCAGAGTCTTTTCCAATGAGTCAACTCTTCGCATGAGGTGGCCAAAGTACTGGAGTTCAGCCTTTTTTATGGTCCAGTTTTCATGGGTTAGTAGGCATGGCTTAACCAGTTCCATCCCTGATTTTTTTTATGCCATTCTAGAAAGACTACGCCTGCCAATGCAGAAGACACAAAAGACACGGGTTCTATCCCTGGGTTGGGAAGATCCCCTGGAGAAGGAAATGGCAACCCACTCCAGTATTCTTAGCTGGAAAACTCCGTGGACAGAGGAGATTGATGGGCTACAATCCATGTGGTTGCAAGAAGTCAGACATGACTGAGCACAGCACAGCACAGCAGAAAATGGCGATGCCCCCTAACTGGTATACATTCAGATATCTCATATCTAGGTATGGGGGCATTTGGATTGAGACTGGGTTCATAAAATTTGGAAGTTTTTACTCTGCTTTTCCATGCAACATCCTGGAAAGAAGGTACCATTATCAGATTCTCTCTCTCTCTCTCTCTCTCTTTTTTTTTTTTTTGGATAAAGAAGAAACTGAAGCATGGAGAGCCACTCATGTAGCTAGCATGTGACTGATCTGGGATTGTAACCCTTGCAGCCTGATTTTTAATATCCTATTCAGTAAAACAATTACCATGATATTCACCAGGGATGAAAAGATAACAAAGATTCTTCCCTTTGAGTTCAGGGTCTAGTGAACTCACATTTTTCTACCACTGGAGGGTGATTCACTGGAAACACATACTAATCTTAATGAATAAGAAACAAAAATTTGAGCTTGTGCAAGTTAAGTCACACTGAGTTCCTGCAGAAAAGCTTCCTAGTAACCAGGACTGTAAGATGCTCTTATAATGTATTGTTGTCTGTGGCATTTTTATCTAAGCTGAGAATGTCCTCAATCTATTAGAAATGCTGCCCTGGGAAAATTTCTAATAACTATCAGCATAAGAGTCAGTTAGATGGGCCTCAAATTGAGTCCAGTTGGAAATATTTTGGCCTCATGCCGTGATTTGTCCCAATGTCATGACCTTTCTCCTGTATCAGACATCTAATAAATCTGATCTTTAATGTCATATAATCACATAAATGATTAACCTTTAATCGAGGTTGCTTAATTCTGAATCCTAGTGAATGCTATTTCAAACTTATTTGTCCAAACTCTATCCACAAGAGTGAAAATATTCAGCCCTACTTGACATCTTACAGGAGAGAAGAGGCACTATTTCTCCTGCCTTAAGTAACTCTCTAACCTCCTAAGAGGAGCTTGGGGCAGGTCTCCCTACACCTTGGGCACAGAGAGCACAGACAGAGGATGTCCCAGCACGTTCTCTGCTCAGGCTACAAGCTTGCGGCAAGATGGAGTGAACTCTCCCCTACCTCCCTGAGGAGGGCTTTCTCAAAAGGTGCCATTGCCTCCCATTCTCTGCTTAACCCACCGGGGTTTGGGATGCTGAACCTCTTCTGCAGCAGCCAGGAGCCCTAACACTGACCTTGTCCATGGACTGCGTGGAGCACTGGGGTCCCTAGCAGGAGTTCTGAGGGTATGCGGCAGCAGCGTGCTGTGTGGATCATGAGGATCCGGGGGCCTAACCTGGAGTAAATGACTGGGAGAGACAGCACGATTGTACTCGAGGACCTCAGGGTTCACATGTTCTTCACAGTGGTGAAGAGCCTCTGGCCACAGTGCCTTGCATAGGACCCGTGCTTCTGCTCCTCTACTCCTGTTCTCATTCTGTCACTGGTTCATTTGATCTTCCTCCTCTATTCTAGGCTGGCACAAAAGCATGCATTGGACATGCCATGGAAGAACATGGCATCCACCCTCATAAACCAAATGTTTTGCACAGCTGAAATCAGGTGGCATGGAGTAAAGAAAAGGGATTGGGGATGGGAGGTCGGGACCAGGCTGGACATTTTTGGAGATGGTAGGGAACCATCATTTTTCTTTCTTCCTGGGGATGATGGAACACCCCCGGTCTAGAAAAATGCCCAACATTGCTCTTCTGCATTCGACACAATGTATTAAAAATGTAAATGTTTCTGCACAAGAATAATAGATGAGTCCATACTTGAGAAGCACTTATTTCTCATTTTTAAATACAAAGGATGTCATTTTAGAGATCACTAGATATATATGATCATTTTGTGTATCAATTTGACTAGGCTGTAATCCCAGTTATGCAATGAAACTCTTATCTAGATGTAGCTGTGCAGGTATTTTGCAGATGTGATTAATATCTCTAACCAGCTGATTTATGTCAAGGAGTTCATCTTGGATAATGTAGGTAAAACTGATCCTATCTCTTGAAAGGCCTTAAGAACAAAATGTTCTCCCTGGGGAAGAAGAAAGTCAGCCTGTGACTGTGGAGATAGCTCTTTGAGAGGACTTTCCTGCCTGGTCTTCCTGACTGCCAGCCATTCAGATTTCAAACTAGCCTAGCCAGCTCCATCAATAGCATATGCCAATTCCATGCAATAAATCTCTTCATAGACGTGCCTATCATACAGGCCCTGCATCTCTGATGGAACTCCATCTGATACAGTAAGCATCAAATTAACTTTATTGTTAAGTTGTATTGTGGCCTTGAATTTTTTGTATCATTCAACATCATTTTTGTTTCTTCCTCCCTCCTTCCATTCTTCCACTCCCTCCTCCTCCTCTTTCTCGGTCTCTGTCTTCTTTTCTCTCTTTCTCACTGTCTTCTTTTTTTGACCCTGTAGAAAAGTAGCAACTCTTGAGAGGCAAGTCATGTTCCTTTCTGGTCCCAAAGGACATTCTCTATTAAACTATATGGAATAATCTAAAAACATCATTCCCAGGTCTTTCCATGACTTCTTGCAGCTTAATGTGATCTCACATTGCTATTTACCTGAAAATATCAGTGTCAATCCAGTCCTTTCTTTGCCAAAGTTCACAAGGAAAGAGCATAGACAGGTTCTCACCTTTTCCAAGACCATCCTCACCCCTGAAGGACTGAGTGCACTCCTGAGCTTCAGCCTGACTTTGAGGGTCATGCTGAACGTGGCTGATGTCCTGGGTGACCATTATCTGGCTCACCCTTGCTGGGTCTGACCCAGCAGATCCACAAATGTCTCATTGACACCATGCTTGAAATTACTGTACTTTAATGGACACCAGCTAATCCAGCTGGGTCCTGGGAGCCAGACCTTGCCCGTGAGCCCTCAGGTCCCACCACTTCAGGCACAGACCATGAGCTTCATCCCAAATTCTTCCTCCCACAAGCTTGCCTGAGGTTTTGGAGCCATATCACCTCAGTTCCTAAAACCAGACTTTCATAAATCTAAGACACATATATTTTTACAACATTTCTCAAATCAGAATTCATCTTATTATTAAGCCGTTTTGTCTCCATTTTTTACTTTTGTTTTTATCCATTTGTTTTTCCACACCCCCAACCTTCCCTCCTGCCCCACCAAAAAAATCTATTATCATACTGGTTCATTTACAGTCAAAAGTGTCTAGGAATTGACACTTCTGCAAGAGATAAGGGGATCTGTAATGAGGGAGACCCCTGTCCTGGGGTCCCAGCAGCCCTGACATAAACAGCCCCTAGCTTCGTGAGTTATTTTGATGAGCCCATCCCTGGTCGAGGTCCCCTCAGGTCCTCGTTAACGCAAGGAAACTTTGACCTCAGACCAGCATTGCAATTCCCCTTCTCTCTGCTTAGATTTGACAAACCTTCTTTTGTCGCTCTGCGTCAAACTACAGCCACACATATAGCACAAGTCTTAACTCAGATTAGGTATTACAGCGGACTCTCTCCCGAGTGTCTTTATAGTCGATCACAGGGAATCTCAGCATCTGTGTAGACACTTAGGCTAAAAGCCTTGGCTTGCTGGCATCTCTGTAGATCTTGTATGTCAACTCCCCATATCAGCTCCTTGAAGCTCTCTGCTTTAGACCGTCACCATTCAGTAGGGATACAGTGACCACATAGCTTATTATTCAAATTGGAACACTCTAAGAGTGAAAAGGAGAGCTGTTAATTCTTCCAAGATAACATGGATACATCAGAATATTACTGGGTAAACTTGGATATCTGCAATCTCCTCAAGTATCAGCCACACTGGATAGACAAAGACTCTGTCCCCAGCCACTTCATTGAATCCTTACGGTCCATTGATAGGGCCTATTGCCCTTGGATTAAAAGTTTCTCTTTGGTCCTCAAAGGTCAGCAAAGATGTTGTGGCATCTAGTAAATAACATGACTATTGGTGTCCGAGGAACAATGATAATAAGTAACATTAACTGATCATGTGGGCTATGTACCAATGAGCTAAGTGCTTGAAGTATAAACTCTCATTTGAACTTCATCACAAACCCATGAAACATGTACTTACTCTGTCTTTTGCAGATGAGGAAACTGAGGCAGAGAGAGGCTATGCAATTTGTGCAAGATCATTCAGATAGGAGGTGATGGAATCAAGACAACACCCAGAGACTGGTTCATAATATCCACTCCTCTCTCTTCCCTGCCTACTGGAATCCTTTCCTTCTTGAGGGTTATTTATCTCAGCAGAAAATGAGAAAAACTAGACTGTGAGAATGCTATCTTCAGAAGGGGGCTAAGGATGTGGGTAGGACTCAGAAAAACAGGTGTCTCCGGCTACACCAGAGTTGCACAATTATTATAGGCTTTAAATTATCTAGAGCAGAGGTCAGCAAGCTTTATAAATGTTCTAGATTTGATGACCATATAGCCTCTGTTGTAACCTCTCGATTCTATTACCATAGCATGAAAGCGACCACAGGCAATACACAAATGTAGATGTATTCCAATAAAGCTTCATTTACAGGCATATACCATCAGATTAATGGGAGACCGAAGCAGAAACTTCCAACAGCCAGTCTCTTTGGGTAAAGGCTTCAGGACAAAGTTGTCTCTGAAACGTTTCTGAGAAGAGGTCCAAGATAGACATCCATAAACGTGGTAGGGACAGGGGTGCCAGACAGGCCAGGGGGCTAATGGCACAGAGGGGATCCCGGGTATGCAGAGGGTCACCTACTTCCTCTGCCTCTCCTTCCACCCTGTAGGAAACCCCAGTATCAAAACAGGCCAGCTGTGGGTGTGGAAGGAGAACGTTGTTAATCCTCTATGGCCCAAGAGAACTTCCCTTTGAATTTCAAATATTCCAGCAGCAGCTTAGAAATCAGACTCCACTCTCAGGGAGACACAACATGACTAGAGCTGAGTGATGACCACAACTCCTCCAGCCAAATGACCTTCTAAGGAGATGGTGGTGGGGGTGGTTGAAGTGAATCAGCAGCTAAGAAATGCACTTTGCAACAGGGGGAAAATGCAGACCAAACAGATATAAATGCTACATTCTTACCCTCTCAGTCTTGAGGCTGAGACCTTTCCAAAGGAAATGGGAAGGGGTTGGGGTGGTGGAAGCCAAGGAAAATATCCTTGCCCCATCTGGGAATCGGGCAAACAGCAGGCTCTGAGGGAGGGGCAAAAACTGCAACACTTAATCCCACTCCTTAATCCCCTGCTACCACAGTCAGTTCTTTCTTGCCCCAAAGAGAGAAGCACCAATGAGTAAACATCCTCCAGCACCAAGGAAGCAACAGATGCCAAGCAAGGGTCCAAAACCTATGTGCAAACCTGGTGAGATTTGCCACCAGAGTAGGAGTTAAACGCTTCTACTTGAAATCGTTAATGAAAAGGGAGATTTACAATCAGAATCTTTGTAGATGAACTAGAAATGGATCTAAGTGCATCTCCATGTGTTTTCTCAACAATTCCTTCAAACTACAAGATTGAATCAAGGAAATTTAAGTTGTTCTCATAAACTTTCTTGGTTCATTTTCCACACCAGAGGCTGGTACCGGTTTCTTATTTAAACTTTACAGGTATCTCTAAACATGCACACATTATGAATGGCCTTTAAAAAGAAAAGCAAAAACAAGAAACAGTATGCTTTATACCAACACCTCTTTCATTTAATAATATATCTTGAAGTTCCTTCTATAATACTTAATCTAGAACTGCCTTTTTCTTGTTTTTTTTTTCTTGCCTAGTTTTCAACTGTATGAATATGTCATAATTTGTTTAAAGTCCTTTATTTATAGCTATCTTATATTTTTACAGGCTTGTATAGACACACACCTAAACCATCCCTTCTGTAAATATCTTTGTACCTATATAAATTCCTTTGTGCTTTTGTTAGTAGTATAAATTTCAAGAAGTCAAATTCCTGGATCAAGGAGTATATCCAAATATAGAACCGAACTGATTTTGCTCAGTTTGCCTCTTATAGTTGTACCCCTTTTTGTTTTCATCACAAGAGTCTGTGTTTTCCTTGACCTTCTTCAACCTCGAAATTTCTGATCTTTGCAAATCATACCTAGTAAAAGTTTTCCCGTCGTTTTAATTTGCATTTTTCTTATGGTACGAGTTACTGGTTGAGCAACTCTCCATAGGTCTAAGAGTCGTGGGCACTTCATTTTCTGTTGGTTGTTTAAGTCTTGCTCTTTGAAGCTAAGTCTTACCCCTAGGTTCTTGGTCTTCCGCTTTTGATTACCCAGAGGACATAATATGTTAAGAAAGGCAGCTTTGAGTCTGTTATGAATTGCAAATATTTATTTTCCACTTTTGTGGTTTCTATTTTCTTTTGCTGGTCTTGTATTATTTTCATTTGATGGAGTAACTTTTGACCTTTATCTGTTTGCGTTTATTGTTTTTTTCTAAAATCTGGGATTTTATCATTCTTAGAAGAACCTCCCCTGTGTCATAAAAATAAATTCCCCATGCTGTTTTCAGCACTTTATGGTTTTAGTATTTACTCTTAGAATTCTTATGTATCTAGAATCTATTTTCGTATAAAGTATAAGATGCAAATCCAGCCTTTTCCTTTTAATCCAGATTAGCATTCACTCTTCCTTCAGCCATTTGTATTTTGTTCACTAACATAGACTTCATTACACAAAATTCCTATATGCATTTCAGCTACTGCCAAACTTTCTGTTCTTCACACTGCCCTAATTATTATGATTTCTTAAGATAATAAGTGTGATGTCTAGTGTGGCTAGTTCGCCATTATTTTCTTTGAAAATTTTTTTTCTGAAAATTCTATTTATGTCTTCTAAATGATATCCTAGAATTTTTTTTCTGTAAAACAGGCTCACAGTAAGTCTATTTTCTGAATTCATGCGTGTTTGAAAGTGTTTTCCTGTTACATTTATGCGGGAATAACACTTCATCGCTGTTGTTTAGTCACTAAGTTGTGTCAGACTTACTCCATGGACTGTAGCCCCCCAGGCTCCTCTGTCCATGGCATTTCCCAGGCAAGAATCCTGGAGTGGGTTGCCATTTCCTTCTCCAGGGGAATCTTCCTGACCCAGGGATCAAACCTGCATCTCCTGCCTTGGCAGGTGGATTCTTTGCCAGTCAGCCACAAGGGAAGTTTTAATAGTACTTTGCTTGGATATAAAATTACATAATCACTTTTTCTTTTTTTCTTGATATTATAACCTCTACTCTAATCTCCTGTTATGCATATTATATATACATATATGATAAAAAGTCTTAAATTTATATTACATTTTTGTATGAGCGATGAGGGGTTTGAGAGACAGATGGAAAGAGAATAAGAACTCTTAGGCCAGTCTGACTTTTGTCCTTTTTAGGAATTAGATTTTTTTTTTGCTTTTCCTTACTTTCTTTTTTTTTTAAATTTTATTATTATTATTATTTTTTACTTTACAATATTGTATTGGTTCTAGCTGGAATTAGATATTTTTAACTGGTTTTCCAAAGACTATTTCTTTATCCTTGAAATGCAATAACTTTAGCAATATATATCTTACTGTTCCATTATTCTGTTAATTTTTTCACCTAGACACTATTTCTTAAATCTATAGCTCCAGGTGTTATTTTATTTACAGAATTAAAAATACATTTCTTTAAATAATTTTCATTTGTTTCATTAACTCAGCTTTCTATCTTGGAAGTACCAATAATACATGGACTGGATCTTCTTCTTTTCTTCTTATTGTCTCCCTAGGCCTTTTACCTCTTTTTTTTATAAATTTTTCTTTTATTTTGTCTATTTTAATCAGCTACCACTTTTTATACCTTCAAAAAGGCCTCTTTTCCTTTATATTCTTGGCAAGGTGACCTTCATTTCTGTGAGAGTTTATTATCTTTTTCTTCATGTCACTCCCAGAGTTTGCCAGATGAATGTTTTACCTCTTCCTATTGCCTGGCCATATCTTCCCTGAATACCTAAACCCCTTCTTGATATGCCTTTTTTTTTTTTAAAGGACCACAACTTCATTAGAGCCAATTATTACTGTTATTGTTGTTGTTATTTCATAACAATATATTTTTTTAAAGTTTTCATATTCTTAAATGTTGTGATATTCAGGTAGAAAAAAGGGAAGACACCTTTACTATTTTAAAATCATCACTGCCATTTGTATTTCTTAATCATACCTTTATTTTTCCATTGATTTGACAAATTTGTATAAGCTGTACTATATGCTACATATTATATTAGATTCTATAGAAATAATTACAAAAACATAAAACTTTTGATTGTACAGACCTTATTTGTATACTACCTAACATAGTTTGTCAATAACTAATATAAGAAAAAATATTACTTGTAAATTTATGATTTTATTTGAGCTTTATGGTAATCTTATCCCTTCCTTCCCTATTCTCTTTGTTCTCAACAGGGAAAATTCATACATTCCAAGAATAAACATTAATTAGATAATTAAATTAGCATTATATGATCATTGTAGGCAAGAAAACAAGAGGAACTTTCTATGTTCTCATCTTTCAGACCAAGTAAGAAAATGATACCCAAGATAAGATCCTAGTTTAAGCTTAAATAAATATGCTTCCTTGCCAACAATATGTTAAACTTCAACATCAGTGATCATGCCTTTCATTATCAATACAAAACAAATCATCCAAAAAAATTAAAAAACAATCCCCACCATGCTCTGCCTCTTGACTGCATGTTGTGCTACTTAATTCATGCCATCCTTTGACCCTCTTTTAACAGAACCACACATTTGCTTTGAGATTTATCTCCAGACTTTTGATAACAAAAGGCAGTGTCTTCGTATGTCTAAGAGCATGTAAACTATAGCACCATTACCAGAAAGTATAGAGACAGACTTTAGAAGAATGGACTCTCCCAATTAAATGTATGCAATTGACTGGATATGCTGGCAATTTATCGAAAAAATTAATCGGCCCGCTATGTGACATTAAATAGCCTTTTAACAACAGTGCACTTAGATCCCACACCAACTCGAACAAAATAAATAGCACTGAATTGCCTAACAATCAAATAAGGATTTGTCTTCCATTTCAATTTAAATTACTCTGAAAGATAAGCAAACCTAAAAAGCTAATGGAGGAATAAATCCCTATCTATTATACTCTATTTGACACATATGTAACCCCGGCTGTCTTTGGGAAAATAAAGTCAGGTTATTTATTTGTATTTTCCATAGACCAGTCATTAAGGCATTCTTAGTAAATAGCACTAAATGGAATACGATAAGGTTATAATATTGTCACCAGTGGGAAAGAAAGGGAGAAGAATGGGATGTTTCCAGAGAGAGGGACACTTCTTGTGCTGTGAAGGATGAACAAGAGTAAGACGGGGGGATATGAATTGATATTTGGAGATAGTAAAGAAGACAATTGACGTAACTCAAGCCACATGGCTTGAAAAATCTTCATGAACCAAAGACCAGTTTATTCACCAAAAAGGAAGACATTCATAGTGGGAGAGACACAGATGAAAAGAAGAGGGGAAGTTGCCTTAATAGTCACTGGAACAGGCACCGTGACGGCCATATGGATGGAAGGAAGATGATATGGAAGGAACGTGATAGCAGTGACTACCCCATAAAGTTATAGCCAGGTAGTGACTCAATAAACAATTTTTTCTCTTCCCCATTGTTTATCAACGCACACACACACACACACACACAATAAAACTAGAAAAAAAAAAAAGCACAGAGGAAATTAACCTGCAAGTTGGAAATGGCAAACAGTCAGGTGGGCATGAATTAGTAGATCACTGCCTTGATATGAAGGCTGAGAAAATAGAAGTGAGTAAAAGCAACACGTGTGATAGGGTAAGAGAAAAAGAAAGGATCAAGGGGTTCAAAGCACTGTAGAAGACAGTCACGCTGTTCCCACACCTCTCCCTCCCCATTCCCTGTAGGAGAATTATATACTCTTGCCTTTGGCGATTGTCTAGTTATTCATTACCTGCCTCCACCTTTGAGACAATTACAGTTCCACTCCAAGGATTCCCTGGGAGATCAGCTGGTAAAGAATCTGCCTGCGATGCAGGAGACCTTGGTTAGATTCCTGGGTTGGGAAGATCTGCTGGAGAAGGGATAGGCTACACACTCCAGTTTTCTTGGGCTTCCCTCTTGGTTTAGTTGGTAAAGAATCCATCTACAATGTGGGAGACGCAGGTTTGATCCCTGGGTTGGGAAGACCCCCTGGAGAAGGGAAAGGCTACCCACCCCAGTATTCTGGCCTGGAGAATTCCACGAACTGTATAGTCCATGGGGTCGCGAAGAGTCGGACACCGTTGAGCAACTTTCACTTCACTTTACTTCACAGTTCCACTCCACTGATGTCAGGCCCAGCCATGTGTGTGACTTAATGTGGTCAATGTGATGTGAACAGGCTTATCCTATGCCATCTCCCAGTAGAAGACATAAGAACCTTTATTCATTTGGCTCTTACATTTTCCCCTCTACTGTACGAATAATATGTCCCAGGGTATAATCCAGATAGGGGCCGCCTGGACCCTGGAATAAGACATGAAAGAGAGCCATAACAACCTACAGACAACATAAAAAGAGGATCGTTATCTTTTCCTAGGATAGGATCTAAGAATGAGAAGAGTATCAGCAAATGAGTAAGAGCAGTTTTGGTAAAGTGGCAGGGATAGAAGCATGCTTCGCAGATAACAAAATAACTCGAAGGTACTGATGTGCAGGTAGCATCTAAAGAACTCTTGAGAAATGTGACCAAGAAGGTGAGTAAAGTGAAATGGTGGTAACTAGAGTGATGTGAGTTTCAAGGAAAGGTTCTAGTTTTCATGCCTGATTTTGTTGATGTGAGAGCAGCAAGCAAACTTATCTTCTGATGATGGGAAGATGATTAAGATATTGGGCAGAAAGAAAATAATAACATAGTGCAATTCCTGGGAGCCAACACTTGGGAAAATCTTCCTTTGATAGGATGGTGAGGTGTGAGCTGACAAGGGAAATAAAATACTTGCTAGATGATAATGAAAGCCCAGTTGAGGTAGGTGATTAAAAGATTATTAATCCATAATGATTGTAATCTGGTTAACTGTGTGATTTTTTCCCCCAGAAAGGCTTAATTTTTAGGATGGATGTGAGATGGAGGATGTGTGCTCATCTTCTCCTGCAAGAACTCCAAAATTACAACTCACTGCTGAACAACCATCCACAGGAGAATGTTGCTGCTGCTGCTGCTGCTAAGTCGCTTAGTGGAGTCGGACTCTGCGACCCCATAGATGGCAGCCCACCAGGCTCCCCCATCCCTGGGATTCTCCAGGCAAGAACACTGAGGTGGGTTACCATTTCCTTCTCCAATGCGTGAAAGTGAAGTCGCTCCGTTGTGTCCGACTCTTAGCGACCCCATGGACTGCAGCCCACCAGGCTCCTCCGTCCATGGGATTTTCCAGGCAAGAGTACTGGAGTGGGGTGCCATTGCCTTCTCCGAGGAGAATGTTGGATCACACCAAAAAAAGAAACCCCATATCCAAGGACAAAGGAGAAGCACCAGAAAGAAGGTAGAAGTAGTGAAATCACATTTAGAATCAAACACCATACCTGCCAGAGATGCTTGAAGGGCCCAAACAAAATCTTGTGGCCACCAGAAGACCCCACAGAGACTGAGCCAGACCTGCTTTTGAGTGTTTGAGTGTCTCCTGGGGAGGTACAGGTCAGCAGGGGCCTGCCGCAGGGCAGGGGCTCTGGGTGCAGCAGACCTGGGTGTGACATAAGCCCTATTGAAGGAGGTCTCCATTAACCCCACCATAGAGCTGCCTGAACTTACACAGGGCTGGGGAAACAGATTCTTGGAGGGCACAAACAAAACCTTGTATGCACCAGGACCCAGGAGAAAGGAACAGTCACTCCACAAGAGACTGACCCAGACTAGCCCATGAGTATCCAGGAGTCTCCAGCGGATGCGTGGGTCAGTGGTGGCCTGCTGCAGGGTTGGGGGAACTGAGTGCAGCAGTGCACACATGCGACTTTTTGAAGGAGGTCCCATTATCTTCATTACCTCCACCATAATGTGATATCAGGTCAAATGACAGGGAGGGAACACAGCCCCACCCATCAATAGAAAATTGGATTAAAGATTTTCTGAGCATGGCCCTGCCCATCAGAACAAGACCCAGTTCCCCCACAGTCAGTCTATCCCATTAGGAAGCTCCATAAACCTCTTATCCTTACCTGTCGCAGTGCAGTTCAGTTCAGTTCAGTTCAGTCCCTCAGTCGTGTCTGACTCTTTGCAACCCCATGAATCATAGCACGCCAGGGCTCCCTGTCCATCACCAACTCCTGGAGTTCACTCAGACTCATGTCCATCAAGTCAGTGATGCCATCCAGCCATCTCATCCTCTGCCGTCCCCTTCTCCTCCTGCCCCCAATCCCTCCCAGCAGCAGAGTCTTTTCCAATGAGTCAACTCATTGCATGAGGTGGCCAAAGTACTGGAGTTTCAGCTTTAGCATCATTCCTTCCAAAGAAATCCCAGGGCTGATCTCCTTCAGAACGGACTGGTTGGATCTCGTTGCAGTCCAAGGGACTCGCAAGAGTTCAAAAGCATCAATTCTTCGGTGCTCAGCCTTCTTCACAGTCCAACTCTCACGTCCATACATGACCACTGGAAAAACCATAGCCTTGACTAGATGGACTTTTGTTGGCAAAATAATGTCTCTGCTTTTGAATATGCTATCTAGGTTGGTCATAACTCTTCTTCCAAGGAGTAAGCATCTTTTAATTTCATGGCTGCAGTCACCATCTGCAGTGATTTTGGAGCCCAGAAAAATAAAGTCTGACACTGTTTCCACTGTTTCCCTATCTATTTCCCATGAAGTGATGGGACCAGATGCCATGAACTTTGTTTCTGAATGTTGAGCTTTAAGCCAACTTTTTCACTCTCCTCTTTCACTTTCATCAAGAGGCTTTTGAGTTCCTCTTCACTTTCTGCCATAAGAGTGGTGTCATCTGCATATTTGAGGTTATTGTTATTTCTGCTGGCAATCTTGATTCCAGCTTGTGCTTCTTCCAGTCCAGCGTTTCTCATGATGTACTCTGCATATAAGTTAAATAAGCAGGGTAACAATATACAGCTTGACGTACTCCTTTTCCTATATGGAACCAGTCTGTTGTTCCATGCCCAGTTCTAACTGTTGCTTCCTGACCTGCATATAGGTTTCTCAAGAGGCAAGTCAGGTGGTCTGGTATTCTCATCTCTTTCAGAATTTTCCACAGTTTATTGTGATCCACACAGTCAAAGGCTTTGACATAGTCAATAAGGCAGAAATAGATTTTTTCTGGAACTCTCTTGCATTTTTGATGATCCAGTGGATTTTGGCAATTTGATCTCTGGCTCCTCTGCCTTTTCTAAAACCAGCTTGAACATCTGGAAGCTCATGGTTCACATATTGCTGAAGCCTGGCTTGGAGAATTTTGAGCATTACTTTTACTAGTGTGTCAGAGGGCAGACAGAATGAAAACACAGTCACAGAAAACTAATCACACTGATTACATGGACCACAGCCTTGTCTAACTCAATGAAACTATAAGCCATGCTGTGTAGGGCCACCCAAGATGGATGGCTCATAGTGGAGCGTTCTGACAAAACGTGGTCCACCGGAGAAGGGAATGGCAAACCACGTCAATATTCTTGCCTTGTGAACCCCATTAACAGTATGAAAAGTCAAAAACATAGGACAATGAAAGATGAACTCCCCAGGTCGGTAGGTGCCCAATATGCTAGTGGAGAAGAGTGGAGAAATAACTGCAGAAAGAATGAAGAGATGGAGCCAAAGCAAAAACACCTAGTTGTAGATGTGACTGGTGATGGGAGTAGTCTAATGCTGTAAAGAGCAATGCTGCTTAGGAACCTGGAATATTAGGTCCATGAATCAAGGTAAATTGGAATTGGTCAAATAGGAGATGGAGAGAGTGAACATCGACATTTTAGAAATCAGTGGACTGGAACCGGCGAACTTAACTCAGATGACCATTATATTTACTACTGTAGGCAGGAATGCCTTAGAAGAAATGGAGTAGCCATCATAATCAACAAAAGAGTCCAAAATGCAGTTTTAGGGTACAATCTCAAAAACAACAGAATGATCTCTGTTCATTTCCAAAGCAAATAATTCAATATCACAGTAATCCAAGTCTATGCCCCAATTATATTGTTGAAGAAGCTGAAGCTGAACGGTTCTATGAAGACCTACAAAAGCTTCTAGAACTAACACCCAAAAAAGATGTCCTTTTCATTGTAGGGGACTGGAATGCAAAAGTATAAAGTCAAGAAATACCTGGAGTAACAGGCAAATTTGGCCTCGGAGTACAGAATGAAGCAGGGCAAAGGCTAATAGAGTTTTTCAAGAGAACTCACTGGTCATAGCAAACATCCTCTTCCAACAACACAAGAGAAAACTCTACACATGGACATCACCAGATGGTCAATGCTGAAATCAGATTGATTATATTCTTTGCAGCCAAAAATGGAGAAGCTCTACATGGTCAGGAAAACAAGACCAGGAGCTGACTGTGGCTCAGATCATGAATTCCTTATTGCAAAATTCAGACTTAAATTGAAGAAAGTAGGGAAAACCACTAGATCATTTGGGTATGACCTAAATCAAATCCCTTATGATTATATAGTGGAAGTGAGAAGTAGATTCAAGGGATTAGATCTGATAGACAGAGTGCCTGAAGAACTGTGGGTGGAAGTTTTTTACATTGTACAGGAGACAGGGATCAAGACCATCCCCAAGAAAAAGAAATGCAAAAAGGCAAAATGGTTGTCTGAGGAGGCCTTACAAATAGCTGAAAAAGAAGTGAAGCTAAAGGCAAGGGAGAAAAGGAAAGATATAAGCATCTGAATGCAGAGTTCCAAAGAATAACAAGAAGAGATAAGAAAGCCTTCCTCAGTGATCAATGTGAAGGAATAGAGGAAAACAAAAGAATGGGAAAGACTAGAGATCTCTTCAAGAAAATCAGAGATACCAAGGGAACATTTCATGCAAAGATGAGCACAATAAAAGACAGAAATGGTATGGACCTAACAGAAGCAGAAGATATTAGAAGAGGTGGCAAGAATACACAGACAATCTGTACAAAAAAGATCTTAATAACCCAGATAACCACAACAGTGTGATCCCTCACTTAGAGCCATACATCCTGGAATGAGAAACCAAGTGGGCCTTAGGAACCATTACTATGAACAAAGCTAGTGGAGGTGGTGGAATTCCAGTTGAGCTATTTCAAATCCTGAAAGATGATACAGTGAAAGTGCTGCACTCGTTACACCAGCAAATTTTGGAAAACTCAGCAGTGGTCACAGGACTGGAAAAGGTCAGTTTTCATTCCAATCCCAAAGAAAGGCAATGCCGAAGAATGCTCAAACTACCACACAGCTGCACTCATCTCACATGCTAGTTAGGTAATGCTCAAACTTCTCCAAGCCAGGCTTCAACAGTAAGTGAACTGTGAACTTCCAGATGTTCAAGCTGGATTTAGAAAGGACAGAGGAACCAGAGATCAAATTGCCAACATTTGTTGGATCAACAAAAAAGCAAGAGAGTTCCAGAAAAATATCTATTTCTGCTATTTTGAGTATGCCAAAGCCTTTGACTGTGTGGAACACAACAAACTATGGAAAATGCTTAGGGATGGAAATACCAGATCACCTTACCTGTCTCCTGAGAAATCTGGAGGTATGCACATCAAGAAGCAACAGTTAGAACTGGACATGGAACCGACAGACTGGTTCCAAATCGGGAAGAGAGTACGTCAAGGCTGTATATTGTCACCCTGATCATTTAACTTACATGCAGAGTACATCATGCAAAATGCTGGGCTGGATGAAGCAAAAGCTAGAATCAAGATTGCAGGAAGAAATATCAATAACCTCAGATTGCAGTAAGCAAAGAAGAACTAAAGAGCCTCTTGATGAAAGTGAAAGAGGAAAGTGAAAAAATTGGTTTAAAACTCAACATTCAGAAAACTAAGATCATGGCATCTGGTCCCATTACTTCATGGCAATTAGATGGGGAAACAATGGAAACAGTGAGAAGAGACTTTATTCTGGGGGACGGGGCTCCAAAATCACTGCAGATGGTGACTGCTGCCATGAAATTTAAAGTCGCTTGCTCCTTGGAAGAAGAGCTATGACCAACCTAGACAGAATATTAAAAAGCAGAGACGTTACTTTGCCGACAAAAGTTCATCTAGTAAAAGCTATGGTTTTTTCCAGTAGTCATACATGGATGTGAGAGTTGGACTATAAAGAAAGCTGGAGCATTGAAGAATTGATGCTTTTGAACTGTGGTGTTGGAGAAAACTCTTGAGAGTCTCTTGGACTGCAAGGATATCCAACCAGTCCATCCTAAAGGAGATCAGTCCTGAATATTCATTGGAAGGACTGATGCTGAAGCTAAAATGCCAATACTTTGGCCACCTGATGTGAAGAACTGACTCATTGGAAAAGACTCTGATGGTGGGAAAAATTGAGGGAGGGAGGAGAAGGGGACAACAGAAGATGAGATGGCTGGATGGCATCTCTGACTCAATGGACATGGGTTTAAGCAAGCTCTGAGAGTTGGTGATGGACAGGGAAACCCGACATGCTGCAGTCCATGGGGCAGCAAATAATCAGACACGACTGAGAGACTGAACTGAACTGAGATGGAGAATGTGAGTGATTGGGTTCACCTGGGTTGGGATTATGCTCTTGCTAAATGGACAGAGAGGGAAGAAAGATAAGCATAATTACCAAAGATTGTCTGCCTCAATGGAGCAGATGCTCTAAGCTGGATGCGTGCAAACTGGATAAGAGAAGCTGATTGATGGAGAGAATGTGGAGAGATCAAGATTGACACTCCAGGTGTGATAGTGTTGTAGTAGAGATACTTGGGCAGAGGCACTTGGAGGTTAAAGAGTTACCTTGGGGAAATGTCTAGACATTTCTATTGGTGATTTCAGAAATGGTGTTGTTTCTGCTAGTAAGGCTCAGGGTGAGAGAATGGAAGTGAGTGGCTGAGTTAGGGAGATGAGATTATTGGAAAAGACAATGTCAAGATGAGAGGCTAGGGTGGTCTTTGGTTAAAGGGAAGGAATTGAGATGGAAAGGGAGACTGTAGACAAGTTGCCCAAGTTTTCAGCGATTAAGGAGGCATGACAAGGAGGATAGTAAAAGTTTGACATGGGGACAAAGAGAGGGATATATAGACAAGCCAAGAGCCTCTAAGATTAGAGTCTTAGGGAGAAAGCGAGGAGAACAATCACATAAGAGCAACAGTAGGGAGAAGGATGACTCACATCCACAGCAGACCCTGAGGTCCTACTGGGTGGAAGAATGCTCAGTCATTTTGCTTTAATCATTATTTTCTCTTACCTGTAGTCCTATGCCAATGCTCTTTCTGTGTGACTTAGCTTTAGCCTACTGCAGGCAACATGCCCAAGCCAGAGGGGTCCCCCATCAACTTTACCTCTTGCCTCGTCATCTCCCGAAGTAGGCTTCTACCCCTGCCGCTGCCCCCAAACTGCTCTTACTCAATCAATGGCACTCTTCCCATTCTTAGATCCCATTCTAGGAAAAGGTAACGATCCTCTTTGAACGTTGCCTTCCCAACATGAAGGAGTCCCCTAACGTGCAATCTTTTAAGAAGGCAAAGGCAGGAGGTGGCTCTGCTTCCTGTTTATCAGCTACTGAAGAGGTCACTTCAATAGCACCCTCCAACTAGTGGATTATAAAATGGTGGTTTGGGGAATGAGGTTACCATTGCCTCTGGGTCCTCAAATTTGCAGCCTAGATACAGTCCCTGAGTATGAGGTGGCCTAACTTGGGGAATATGCTTAATATTTCCTCTACTTAAGAATCAATTTAGTTGCTGATTAAAATGGAGGTGGCCAGGGTCCAATTCCAGAGATTGATCTAACACAACATTCTAAATCAACGATACTTCAATAAAATAAAATTTGAAATCCACCTTCCAGCACAAGCTCTGGGGCTGTATGGTCATGGGTGAGTCATATCATGTCCCTGAATCCAAGTCTTCTCACATGTACAACTGCTGTGTGTGGGTTAGACATAGGTTACATGGCTTATCACAGTAAGCTTCATCCAACCATCTGAAGTTAGAGAGAGCTTTGTTTTTCTCTCATAGCCAATAAAAATGGAGGAAGGTAGGACAGGGTAGATATGGCAGCTCCATGAGAGGCAGAGAACCTAGTTCCTTCCATCATCTTCCCTACTATTCTAGTTCTGGTTTCCATGACTTCTGGAGCTCCATTCCTCATAAGTGAATTGAATTCCAGAAGAATTAGGAAGCAGAGTAGTATAGAAATAAGAAAAAAGGAAAGAAATTATCAGTTATACCTGAAAAAAATGTTTAAAGCTGAAATTTAAAGAAAAAAGGAAAACAAAAATGCCTTACTATTACATTTAAAGAAGTCTTTTAAAGTTACCAACAACTTTTCATAGTACCTTTTATTGGCCCAGCCAACTTGCAAAGAAGGCTGGGAATATAGGCAATATTGCAGATGACACAGAAACCAGTTACAGGTTGAGATTCTTTCACTAAGGAAGAATGGAGACAGGATATTGGGGAGCTAGCCTTATTTGCCCCATGGGTGTGATATCACTGTATTAGTTTTATGGGGCTGCTGTAACAAAGTCCCACAGACTGGACGGTTCCATCAACAAAATGCATATCACACAGTTCTGGGGCTGGAAGCCCGAGATCAAGGTGTCAGCGTGCTCAGTTCCTCCCAGGAGCTCTAAAAGAGAATGTGTTCTTTCTCCCCTGGCTGCTGGGAGTTCGGTAACAATTTGTGGTGCTCCTTGACTTGTAGATGCATCGCTCCAATCTCTCCACTTATCTTCACAAGGTGTTCTCCCTGTGTCTATCTGCACATCCAAATGACCTAATGACCTCATCTTTGATAATTTGATAATCTGCAAAAGAAGGTCACAATCCATAGGTACTGAGTGTTAGAACTTCAATTTCTTTGAGGGAGACACAACTCAACCCATAAAACCTATTTAATAATAACCCTGAGATCCTGTGACTCAGCCTCTCTAATCTATCCTCTTTACTTGCTCCATAAATTTCTCCTTGTCCGGTCCTGTGGTATTCATCTCTATTTGCTTGCCATCCTTGATTCCTGGTTCTTAAAACTAGAAGCTCGGGGACTGACCACCTCTTTTTATTCCTTTGTGTGCATTTCAAAGGCTCAGACTGAGCTGGTCTTCGTATCCAGCTTCTCACCTGCTTATTTCTGCTTCCACACACCCCTGGGTCCTAGATCCTAATATCCCACTTGCATTTATTAGTCCTCCACCTTCGGCTAACCTCCCATCTGCGAACGCTGATTGCTCAGACTCTCGCCATCCTCAGACACCTCTGCCCCCTGGCACTACTGTCTGTGGTACTGCCTCACAGCTTGCCCTGCTCAAGCCTTACCTGACTCAGCACAGAAAAGGAGAACATCAGGCCATTGTTGCTGGGCAGGAGTATTATCATTTGCACCTGATAAAATAGCTCCCACTGGAAATAAAATAATCTTCACCCATGGTTTCCCAAATTGGCTACTGGGGTGGATTATATTGTTTTCAACATCAGAGGATGGTCTCAGGTAGGGATTAAGAAGCTGATGGACACCACAGCAGACCATATCCAGCTTTGATTCACACAGTTTCTGGAAATAAGGGATTGGAAGGAAAACAGGGAAGCCAAGAGAATCTATAAAGAAAGAAGTGACTCTGAATTAAATATTTCTCAATTTCTTGAAATCAGTACCAGTTGCTTGTTAAACATTAAGCAGAGAAATCTCCATCTGACAGTTACAGGAGTATTATTAGGGGAGGAGAGGCTGGTTTTCTAATCTCTGACATGGTGGGAGGGGGATAACAGGCCACAGAGCTGGGATAATTTATCAGAGGGGGGAAAAAAAAAGCAGTGGTTTCCAGTAAAAGGTTCACAGATGCTGCCTTCTAATTAAAAATTTTTAATTTTAGAGTACAATTTTACAGTCTCTATATCTGCAGATGAATGCCTCATACCACATGGTGTCTCCCAGCGTACTGTGAAGCGAAAAGCCAGGGCAGCTTTCAATGGCTTATGCCTCACTCCATTCCCCTGATCTTCTGCTTCATGCTGCCAGAAACCAAAGAAGGGGAAATTAAATTAAAATAAAACACTAGGTGTCCTGTATGGATTTCAAAGTTATGTGGGCGAGGGAGATTGTGTTCTTTAAGATGGCAGAAGTTTCACAGGCTGCCTCTATTGCTTCTGAGGATTAAGGAGTCAATAAATGAGCCATGAGCCCAGGAAACAAGCATGGTGTTGCCAACCTCATCCAAAGGGAGGCTGCTTAGACAAAGAACAAGAAAAAGTGTGGGAAATGCATAGCGTCTTTCATCCTTGATCAAAAAATACATTTTTCCCTGAATCCACACATGACCTTAGTACTGTCAAGACTACACTCCAATAGCCACTAATAACTGATCAGATTTTGCAATTTAGACTGAGTGCATTTGTCATCCTTTGTCTAAGAGTTTGTTTTATTGAGGAAGCAAATTGGGATCCTGGGAATTTTAAAATGTGAAGAAGAGATCTAACCACCTTCCCGTAGGATATGAAATAAGAAGGAAGTTAATACTTTTGAAGTGCTATTTTCTGTTCCCTACAGTAAGAATGCCAAATTGTCCTGAATACAAGTCATTATTTGAGATCACTTGAGAAGTGGCTTTGAAAATTATCTGGAGAAAAAAAATTACTTTGACATTTTTTTAGCAGTGTCTACCATGGTCGTGGAGGAAGAGAATGGTCTCTATCCAGAAAGAGTTATTCCTAAGTTTGTTGCATCATAAAAAGGGTATAGGCTCATTTGAAAAGACCCTGATCTGATGCTGGGAAAGATTGAAGGCAGGAGGAGAAGGGGACAACAGAGGATGAGGTGGTTGGATGGCATCATCTACTCAATGGACATGAGTTTGAGTAAACTCTGGGAGTTGGTGATGGACAGGGAGGCCTGGCGTGCTGCAGTCCATGGGGTCGCAAAGAGTCAGACATGACTGAGCAACTGAACTGAACTGAAGAGGGGTAGGAACCCAAGTTACAATTTAGATTGAGGATTTCAGACTAAGTCAAAGACAGAAACCCTTGACTCTGGTTTTTTGATTAGTGTCAGAGTCCCACCAAAAAACCCCATGCACATACTTGTGAAGAGGCTGAGTCCAAGGAAATTAGATTCCTAGCCTAAAGCCACTTACTTTCCATCCTCCATTCACAGGGACTGATAGTTAGGACTGAGCAGAGAAGGCAGGTTCCAATACTGGATCCTATCAGAAGCTAAAGTCTAATGGATGTCTCAATTCAGGGCACCATGTTAGCCATGGCACCCAGGCCTTAGTGATCTCCTTTCTCAGCTGGTCCTCTCAACCCAGGTTAGTTCTTACTGAGCCTGCAGCCAGTTGTGACAATGTCATGTTGGTCTTCAAACTTAGAAACTTTGTTAGGTTATGTCTTATAAAATATTTATTCAATAGAAAATGCTAGGTACTACATACCTCAGACACCCTTAAGGGAAACATTGGAACACAAAAAAATTTAATTTGACTTTGCTTATTTCACTTATAAAACAAAATATCTGTAGTCAGGTCTCTTACCATGATAAAGGTTAGTGAACAACTGTGGCAAGAGTGGATATCCTTGTCTTGTTCCTGCTCTTAGAGGAAATGTTTGAGGTTTTCACCATCAAGGATGACAGTTGCTGTGGGTTTGTCATATATACATGGCCTTTATTATGTTGAGGTATGTTCCCTCTATGCCCAATTTCTGGGGAATTTTTATCAGAAATTGGTATTGGTTTTTGTCAAAAGTTTTTTCCTTCATTTATTGAGATGATCATAGGGTTTTTATTTTTCAATTCATTGATGCAGTGTATTGCGTTGATTGATTTGTGGATATTGAAAAATCCTTGCATCCCTAGGATAAATCTCATTTGATCGTGGTATATGATCCTTTCAATGTATTGCTTGCTGGATTCAGTCTGCTAGTATTTTGTTGAGGATTTCTGTGTTTATGCTCATCGGTGATACTGGCCTATAATTTCCTTTCTCTGTGATATCTCTGTCTGGTTTTGTTCAGGGTGATAGTGGCCTGATAGCCATAAGCATGGGAGTGTTCTTTCCTTGACAGTTTTTTGGAAGAGTTTCAGAAGGGTAGATGTTAACTCATTTCTAAATATTTGATAGAGTTCACCTGCGAAGCCATCTGGTCCTGGACTTTTATTGGTGGGAAGTTTTTAAATCAGTTTCAATTTCAATACTTGTGATTGGTCTGCTCATATTTCCTATTTCTTCCTGGTTTAGTCTTGGACGGTTGTATCTTTCTGAAACTTTGTCCATTTCTTCTAGGTTGTCCATTTTATTGGCTTATAGTTGCTTGTAGTACTCTCTCAGGATCTTTTGTATTTCCGTGGTGTCCGTTTTCATTTCTAATTTTATTGATTAGAATACAATTAGGTCTATCTGGTCTAACGTGTCATTTAAAGCTTGTGTTTCCTTGTTAGTTTTCTGTCTGGATGATCTATCTATTGGTGAACGTGCGGTGTTAAAGTCCTCCACTATTATTCTGTTACTGTTGATTTCCCCTTTTATAGCTATTAGTTTTTGCCTTATCCACTGAGGTGCTCTAAGTGGAAAAACTGTATCTGTAAATAAATTTAAGTGAGACCAGTTTAAGATAGAACATCAAATGTCACTTAGCAGTATAAAAGTAGCTAAAAATTAAATGTTTCAGTTTTCCCTCTCTTTCTCTCTCTCTTACCTGGATAAGTAAGAACATGAGTTCACCAAATTTATAGATTTCCAGCTACTCATTAGAAGTTCAGAATGGGATAGCATTTATGATATTATTTTGATGCCAGTTAAAAATACTGGCCAAACTTCCTCAAAAGAAAAGAAGATTCACTAATTTTAACTTTACTGATTTTCTGATCAAGTTAATGTGTACATTTTAGTTTGTTTTGACTCAATGTATCCTATAAAGAGTTTTGTATTTTTTCCTCGATGACCATAAATAACAAGCGAATTTCTAGAAATAAATTTCTGTAAGAAAATGTCTCAAAATTATCCCCTCATAAACTCAGATATATCTTTACTTTCTTGCTCTCTTTAACGCTTACTTTTCATCATTCTGTCCTTGAGAATTCCAATAATCCAATAATTAGGCTGAGACTCTACAAGGAAAATTACATATATATTAGCTTATTGATTAGAGTTTGTCATTTGGTTTCCAAAGAACAACCATTCTAAATGGTCTTTCAAGGTTTTGAGAGATAACTGACCTTCCTTACTTATATAGTCCAAAGACCCCATGGCTCTCCAAGGAGCAGCATAAACTAATAGTTCTAATGAGGACAAGAGACCTGAAATGATCAGGACATTTCAATGCCAAGTTGCTCTAATCATCGCATGAACGTGTATACTGAGTTTCCAGCCCACAGATCAGGAGGATAGCCCCAGGTGTCCCTCTGGGGGTCTGATGTAGGCCAAGAGGAGAGGTCCACTCATCACAAGTTCCACAACACATGACAAAGGAGGTGACCAATTATTAAAATGAGAAATCCCCTAAACTGAGGTAGCTTTAAGCCACATGGCTTAAAAAAATGATTTTTCCCTGGAAATAAAACTCCTATGAATCTCACTGTGGAAACTTTCCAAAGTACAAGATAATGAGAAGCAAGTAATAAAGCTAATCATCTAGAAAATCTAGAGGTTTATCTGAGACAACCAATTTTATCTTTTTTTTTTTTTTTTTTGCTTAATAGTTATATAACCATGAGTATGTGATCATGTGGGCTTCCCTGGTGGCCCTGGTACTAACGAATGGACCTGCTAACACAGGAGATGCAGGAGACACAGGTTCGATCCCCTGGGTCAGGAAGATCCCCTAGAGGAGGGCATGGCAACCCACTCCAGTATTCTTGCATGGAGAATCCCATGGACAGAGGAGCCTGGTGGGCTACAGTCCATAGGGTCACAAGGAGTTGGGCACGACTGAATCGACTGAGCATGCATACATGTGATCATATGCTACATACAGTTTTATGCTTTTGTATTAAAATGTTTTTGTGTTTGTATTAAAATACTTCTGTGTTGTCAAAAATTCTTCAATTTTAGTGGTGTGTATTTGCTTATAAGGATATGGCATAATCTTTCATTCCTGATAAATATTTACTGATTACTGCTACATACCAGGAGCTTCTCTGATGGCTCAGATGGTAAAGAATTTGCCTGCAAAGCAGGAGACCCAGGTTCAATCCTTGGATCGGGAAGATCCCCTAGAGAAGGAAATGGCAACCCACTCCAGTATTCTTGCCTGGAAAACCCCATGGACAGAGGAGCCTGTTGTGCTACAGTCCATGGGGTTGCAGAGTCGGACATGACTAAGCAACTAATACTCACACTCACTCACATGTCAGGATGTATGCTAAACCCTAATAATATAGCACCATACATGTTTCTTATACCTAAAGATCTCCACTAAATAGCCATGAAGGAGGTGTGCATTAATGGATGATTCAAGGACATATACATACATTTATAACTAAGAGGTATAATGTAGTAAATGTACACTGGAACACGAAAGTGTGTGATGGAGGAATTGACCTAATTAGGAAATTTTCAAAAATGAAAAAAAAGTATTGAACTGATATCCAAAGGATCAAAGTGAAAAGGGAAAAAAAAAAAAAAACAACCCGTTCCAAGCTGAGTGAAGGAATATGTTGTCAGAAGCCAATTGACAAGAGAGGTCTTGGAACATCTGAGAAGCTGAGAATAATAAAACTAAAACCCAAATGAGTAAATGATGAGAGACGAGGCTAGAGAGAGAGGTGGAGTTCACACCAGTTAGATCCTACAGATCCTGCCAAGAATTTCTTTTCATTCTGTGACGTGTGTTTAGACTGCTAAAGGCATCCATATGAGGAGGTATGGAGATAGAGGTGAGAAGATTTGAGTTTCAGAAGGATCACTCTGTCTTGAAGAGGATGGGCAGGAACAAAAATGGAAAGGGTCAATTAGAAGCCACTTTCAAGGGTTCATAAAATAGACTGGGTATCCAAGGTGGCTCATATTATAACAGAGACATGGAACTAACTAGAAAGTGTGGACAGAACCACGTAGAGTCAGGGGTTTGTCAGACACTGGACAGAGGAAATTGGTCAACACTGCCCAACCCTCTTGAATTCAGTTAATCCCCTGAGCATCTGTTTCTGGGCTCACAGATCTTTGGTGATTTATACTCATCACTTCATAAAGTGTCAAATCTGGTGGGTATTCACTAATTCTTGAATAAATAAATATGTGACTAAATAAAGTTTTTCTTATGTAGAAGAAAGGTGAGTCCAGAAGACTGGGACTTATCCATACCTATTTCAGTGTTATGTAACTTCAGAGCTCCAGAGTGCTTACCTAGAAAATAAATATAATAGTGCCTTCCTAAATATACAAGCAACTCCTTCAGCTCAACTCCAGAAAAATAAATGACCCAATCAAAAAATGGGCCAAAGATCTAAATAGACATTTCTCCAAAGAAGACATACAGATGGCTAACAAACACATGAAAAGATGCTCAACATCACTCATTATCAGAGAAATGCAAATCAAAACCATTATGAGATATCATTTCACACCAGTCAGAATGGCTGCGACCCAAAAATCTACAAATAATAAATGCTGGAGAGGGTGTGGAGAAAAGGGAACCCTCTTACACTGTTGGTGGGAATGCAAACTAGTACAGCCACTATGGAGAACAGTGTGGAGATTCCTTAAAAAACTGGAAATAGAACTGCCTTATGATCCAGCAATCCCACTGCTGGGCATACACACTGAGGAAACCAGAAGGGAAAGAGACACGTGTACCCCAATGTTCATCGCAGCACTGTTTATAATAGCCAGGACATGGAAGCAACCTAGATGTCCATCAGTAGATGAATGGATAAGAAAGCTGTGGTACATATACACAATGGAGTATTACTCAGCCATTAAAAAGAATACATTTGAATCAGTTCTAATGAGGTGGATGAAACTGGAGCCTATTATACAGAGTGAAGTAAGCCAGAAGGAAAAACACCAATACAGTATACTAACGCATATATATGGAATTTAGAAAGATGGTAACGATAACCCTGTATACGAGACAGCAAAAGAGACACTGATGTATAGAACAGGCTTATGGACTCTGTGGGAGAGGGAGAGGGTGGGAAGATTTGGGAGAATGGCATTGAAACATGTGAAATGTCATGTATGAAACGAGATGCCAGTCCAGGTTCAATGCACGATGCTGGATACTTGGGGCTGGTGCACTGGGACGACCCAGAGGCATGGTATGGGGAGGGAGGAGGGAGGAGGGTTCAGGATGGGGAACACATGTTTTAAAATTATTAAATTAAAAATTAAAAAAATAATAATAATAAAGTACATTAGAATAAAAAACAAAAAAAAGAAAAAGAAAAATAGTGCCTTTCTTACCAACTTATTAAATTATTATTGAAGATATGAGAAAATGAGATACTTATTGGCATATAAGGATGAATTGTTTGATGAATATTAACTTTTTGTATGCTTACTCATTGGCTGGGAAGAGCTCATGGGAAGTGTGGTCCTGGTAGGAACAGGGCAATGGCCTTCAAAATACAGCAGCTGGGACTCTTGACAACTTAAACTCCATGAAATTGAACATCAGAAGGCTCGCTCTCACAGCCATCAAATTTACTTAGAGTATCTACTGATACTTTTAACTCATCACTATGGGCCAGCAGAATTAGTTTGTTGGGATGAAATTAATCCCTGATAGTTTCAGAGAAGATGTGAACAGAATGAGACCACAATGCAAACCCAAAATGCCTTTAGCAGGCAATTCCAGAGTTATGTTAAATTTCCATAAACATAATTTTCTTCCTGAAAGTTTGAAGTTTTGGTCCAAACCATTCCACAAATACTCCTTATTCGTGGTCAGTTGTTCTTGCAATGGTTGTGCCACAGAAACACATTACTGCAATTGATATACCTCATCACAAGAAACCAAGAATAGATCACAGCTGACACAATGGTAAGACAGTAGAATGTAAAACACTTGGCAAAACCAACTCAGTTAGCTTTAGGTAGCACCTAGAGCTAGATTCCTTCTTGTAAATCTACTTGATAGAAAATACGTGTGTATGCTAACTTGCTTCAGTCATGTCCGACTCTTTGCAAAACTATGGACCATAGCCCTTCAGGCTCCTCTGTCTGTGGGATTCTCTAGGCAAGAACACTGAAGCAGGTTGCCATGCCCTCCTCCAGGGGATCTTCCCAACCCAGGGATCAATCCTCCATCCCTTACATCTCCTGCATTGGCAAGCAAGTTCTTTACCACTAGCACCACTTGGGAAGCCTGATAGAAAATGCCAAGTATTTAATGGTTTTAGGTATCTGAAAGAAAAATGCGGTAAAAAAAATTATGAAAAAAGTGAAGTAAAGTTTTTGAAGTCATTCTTTGGAAGGAATGATGCTAAAGCTGAAACTCCAGTACTTTGGCCACCTCATGCAAAGAGTTGACTCATTGGAAAAGACTCTGATGCTGGGAGGGATTGGGGGCAGGAGGAGAAGGGGACGACAGAGGATGAGATGGCTGGATGGCATCACTGACTCGATGGACGTGAGTCTGAGTGAACTCTGGGAGTTGGTGATGGACAGGGAGGCCTGGCATGCTGCGATTCATGGGGTCGCAAAGAGTCGGACACGACTGAGCGACTGAACTGAACTGAACTGAACTGTACTAGCAATATCTATGATGACCATTCCAATAAAATTCAGAAAGGTCCACACTTCCTTACCTTAAAATCAGTGAAGTAGCAGCACCATGGGGAATTAACTGATGTTTCAGGTGAAGCTGACTGTCAGGCTTATTGCTGGTATTGGCATACGGATACAGCACAGCCGTTCAGTTGGCATGTATTGCCTTCTCACAGAGGTGATCTAATGGGCGTTCTGTACCAACTTTCCCTGAATCGTCAAGTCATACCTGAGCAGAAGAGATGAAGAGAGGACAAGTACATGAGATGGGACTGACCTCCCGACATCCTCTCAAGTTGCCAGAAAGACGGTTATTTAAAATACAGCCGGGGTATGCTCATTTCAGCCACCCCCTGCAATAGGAAGAGCAAGTCAATACATCAACAAAATGGTTCCAATATGGTAATGATATTCCACATTAAGTAGCTCAAACAAGGACTTGTTTGTAACCAGTCAGACTTAGAAGAGACTGACTTAAGTTCTCATTTTCTCTCTGTGCTTTCTTTATACAAAAGACGTTTTCATTTAAAAAAATAAATAAATGAAAAATCTCAAGCCATGTCCCTTAATTTCCCCTCAATAGACCCTCTACTTTTGGAAACTAAAAAAAAAAAAAAAAACATTAAGAAGTAAAGAAAATTGGGAGGGGGAGAATGAAGATAGAAGGAAAAAAAAGAAAGGAATAAAGGATGGATGGACAGACAGGAGGAGGAAGGTAGGGAAGAAGGAAGGAAGGAAAAGAAAGAAGAGAAAGACTGCTTTTGTAAAACTTCCCCGGGTATTTATATACCATTTTGTTTTTCATTCACACGAGGGAAATAACAAGAGGTCCTCTGATGAATGTTACAGATCGCCATGGTTACGGTTCAGAGATGCGGCAAAAAGCAATTATGGTAGAACAGAAGAAAGAAATGCACCTCTTTGTCAGAATTTCATAACAGCTGTAATAACACTAGAGCACCCAAATGAATGTAAAATAACTGAAATATTGTGGCATGTTAAATGCCAGCACATTAAAAAATTGTATTTCAATGTCACATTATTTAAAACGACAGGAAGCATTAATTCCAGCTGCACCAAGGAGCTTGTTAAGAGATACAGGGGTGGGGGGGGGGCGGGTAATCCAGCATCTACACAGGGAAATTTCCACACGATATATGAAACACAATTCTGTTTGGAGAGAAAAAAAATCAGGAATGTAAAAGAGCAAATTTAATCTGATACTCAGAATTAGTCTCTAATTCTTCATTATTCAGTTAAGCTCCCTCACCCCTGCCAAATCTTCTACCGAGTTAATCACCTACCCTTTCCTTGTACTGTGAGCCCCAAATATTTACATCAATTAAAAACTTTCCTGCTGAGGAATGTTATACCCATTTTATAGTAGAACTAAAAGAGGCAATGATGCTCAGATCATTTACACTCATCCTTAGAAGCGGGACGTGTGAATGAAATCTTTCTGCAAGCAGCAGAGTTTAAGGATGCCTTTAGTTTCTGGGAGAGAGAATTCTTTAGATGCTGGGAGAGAGAATTTCATCTTGAATAGCTCTAAGTTCCTAGTTTTGAAACATTGGTAACAAAAGATATAGGATCTAACAGTTATGGGAAACTATCTCTCTATTGAGTATTCTTCAAGTATCATTCCCCTCAGAGTAAAAAAATTAAACAAATGAGACGTGCCTCGGTCACAAATATAGATTGCTCGGTTCTTCTGATACTCAGCCTGCTACTTCTTCTAATTAGAACCTGAGCTCACTGCCCAGCTCATATGCCGTCAGAACCAGATTCAAAGTGAGTCGTGCCTTATATTTCAGTGGCCAAATAGGATGGATATTCTCAATGATCTAGTCACTCTAGATATGCCTGTGGTGTCTTATAATATTAACTGGGCTATAAGACAAATGACTGTCAATAGGATCAGTATGAAATCAATTTCACCACAGAGAACATGTAACTCTTAAGAGTAGCTGTTACATATGAAATGATTTATAGTTTAGAAAGTTAATGTTTTCATACGCCTTACCAGGATTCTCTTTTTTTACTAGAATAGAACTTTATTTGTGGCATCAAAATTTTTTTAATGAATTTATAAAGTATACAATAAATTTTCATATATTAGTCTGTATATATTTTCCCATATGTGAGGATTTTTAAAACATCAAGTGGCTTACAATCAAAGCAAATTGTTTTTTTAAACTTTTATTGGCATATAGTTGATTGCAGTATAGCTGATTTACAATGTTGTGTTAGTTTCAGGTGTATAACAAAGTGAGTCAGTTTTGTGTGTGTGTGTGTGTGTGTGTATGCACACACTCAGTGACACTCTTTGCAACCTCATGGACTGTAGTCTGCCAGGCTCCTCTGTCCATGGGATTTTCCAGCAAAAATACTGAGGAGGGGTTGCCATTCCTATCTCTATTCCTTTTCAGATTCTTTTCTCATAAGTATTGTTACAGAAAGCTGAGTGGAGTTCCCTGTGCTATACAATAGGTCCTTGTTAGTTACCTGTTTTATATATAGGCGTGTGTATGTGTTCATCCCAGCCTCCTAATTTATCCCCACTCCCTCCATGTTTCCCCTTAGGTAAGCATAACCGGGATTCTTACAACTCTGTGACTACCTTAGGGAAAGCACTGGAATTCCTCTCCAGGGGAATGGCTCAACTAAAGCTGAATTAGCAGCCACGTGTGGCATCAGAACCCACCCCTCTCTGGTACTGACTGCTCAAGACCTTTCCATCGCACACCTCAAGTGTGCCTCAGCCTTACACACAGAGTGCTCAGTCTCTCCAGCAGAATAACATTGACTACACATAATTAAATTTTAGATTTTTTTTTAGGTTCCTGATCTGATGCCTGTTGCTGTCATACAAACTACCACAATGATTCTTGATTTAAAATAACCATTGTATCATGCTCAGGGGTTGCATGGGCCAGGAATTCAGCAAGCACACCATGGGGATGACTAGTTCCTTACCATCTGGGGCTTTGACTGAGACGACTTAAGGTCTGGCGTGGAAGGGGTTGACTTACTGCCTAGGACTGGAATCATCTGAAGGCTCCTTCCATTACATTGTCTGGTGTTCAATATGGAATGACTCAAAGATTTGCCATTTGGGATTCAGCCTCAGAACTTATATTATACTCTGTAGGTTTGAGGTGTGTTTGTGAGATGAGACAAGACACAGAACTTCTCAATGAGCAGAAATGTCTAGGAATTCTGTGGTCATTTTAAAACCACTGCAGCTTCTAACCAAAATCAACTTCATCATCTTTGGATACATGGTCTTGACAAAATTGCTAAAGGGAATTCCAAACTAATGGCTCACTGGAATAATTAAACCCAAGATTGTATGTTGTATGGTGGTTAAAGATGTTCACATTTACTTCCAATACAAGTAGAATGATTTTTGAAACAGTACAGACAACTTTGGGGAAATTATAAAGCAGGTGAGTTAGTATTAATGCTTCTGGAGAGACATAGGGCTGAGGGTGAGTGAGGGGTTCTGCTTGTTCCAAGTGGATCATATTTGTTCACCTCTGCACTGTCACCCAGGCTTCCCTCGGTGGCTCAGCAGTAAAGAATCATCCTGAAATGCAGGAGCTGCAGGAAACATGGGTTAAATCCCTGGATTGAGAAGATGCCCTGGAGGAGGGCATGGCAACCCACTCCAGTGTTCTTACCTGGAAAAGCCTATGGACAGAGGAGCCTGGCAGGCTCCACAGAGTCACAAAGAGTTGGCCATGACGGAAGTGACTTAGCACTCACACTGTCACCTGTTTTAATGGGAAGGGTTTTATCAGCCCTTCCACAGAGCTGCTAGTCTTCATGAAGGTAAACGTTTTATTATCTTTCTTGTACAGATAAAACCAGTGAGAGAAGTGACTGCCATGTGATAGGGCCTGGAAACACCCTTCTATCCAGGCCATAAATCTAATTTTCCAAGGTTTTGCCCAAGCTACTTCTTCCTATGTTCCTAGAGTAAGGTTTGAAAAATATGAATTAAAACTCAACCACATTAGGTTTGAAATTCAAGGAAGACTGATCTAAGGGTACAGATATTTATGTAAACTGTAATTGAGACACAGGGAAAGGCCCAGATCATTGGTTTGATGCTTTTTCATACAGTGAACACAAATGTGTAACCAAATGCACATCAAGAAACAGAACTGAGCTGCCGTATGATCTAGCAATCCCACTCTTGGGCATATATCTAGAGAAAACTATAATTTGAAAAGATACATGCACTCCAGTTTTCATAGCAGCACTATTTACAGTAGCCAAGGCCTGAAAGTAGCTTAAATGTCCTTCAACAGATGAATGGCTAAAGAAGATGAGGAATACATATACACTGGATACAGAGCCACAAACGGAATGCAATAATGCCATTTGCAGGAACATGGATGAACCTAAAGATTATCAGGCTAAGTGAGGTAAGGCAGAGTGAGAAAGACAAATATGATATGATATCACTTACATATAGAATCTAAAAGATGACACAAATAAAATTATTTACAAAACGGAAACAGACCCTCAGACATAGAAAACAACCAAACTTATGGTTACCAAAGGGGAAGGAGGGAGGGGTAAATTAGGAGTTTGGGATTAACAGATATAAACTACTGTATGTAAAATAGATATACAAGAAGCTTCTACTGAACAGAACAGGGAACTATACTCAATATCCTGTAATAAACCATAATGGAAATGAATATGAAAAAGAATGTGTGTGTGTGTGTATATACACACACACACACACACACACATATATATATATACACACACACATTCTTCTTCATATGTATATACATATTTCAGAAAATATATATTTTTTCAGAATATATATATATATTCTGAAACTAACACAGAATTAACCAGAAACTAACACAATGTTGTAAACCAACTACACGTCAACTTTTTAACAAGAGAAATGGAACTTAATCATCACCCTAAACCCCTTCCAGCCACCTTCTTTGCCCAGGTGGTGATACGGCATGTGCTCTTTTTTGGTCTGAATTCTTTATAGACCTTACTACACTTTCAAGATTCATCTAACTTCCTAATTTTCCCCTAAAACTCCTTAGCATCTTTACATTTCATGTGTATTACATTTCAATGCTTGTCAAAATGGTTTGATGAACTGAACATGTGACCAATATTATTTAATAATTCAATACTGTGTTTTTGTTGGTTTGTTTGTTTTCTTCTTAAAGTCAATATGTATGGAGAAAATATTGCATTCTCAGAATAAAATGGAAGGTCTGAGTTTCTTTGCTACAATAAGCCCTTAACTGTCACTATGACCTTGAGTAAGTCACCCCCCATTTCCATTCTTGATCATCTCTTCAGAAAAGTCAGTATAGAAATATGTAATCCCCAATATTCTTTCCATCCTGAAACCATCTGCTGTTAAGCTATTCACACTAATTTCATGTTATCATACTTTATATCTTTCTGAGTTCCCTACACTGTTCACCTGAAACTATCACAACATTGTTAATTGGCTAAACCCCAGTACAAAATAAAGTTTTTTTAAAAATAAATAAAATGCAGAACAATGCTAAAAAAAAAAGCCAATATATATTCCATAAGTTCCCTCTTCTCAAAGAGATGACTATTCTGGGGGGGAAAAAAATACCTTGTAGAGACATTAGAATATTTGCAAACTGCAACATATAAAATATGATTGTTTGCTGTCCAATAAACAAATGTCCATTGATCGCTGAATGACAACAAAATAAAAATGCTAATAATCTAGGCAAATGTGACAGTGTCAGCATAATGACTGACTATGTCACTCCTTGGCGTTGATTCCTTTCTGAGTTTAGCCGAATAGACTGGGGAGAGGAAGCAGTTTGAGCCTCTGCCCCTGGGTGCCTACTGAGGGCAGGAGTAGGATTGTCACAGCTTCTGTCGTGCTCTGGGATACTAGAGTTTAAACAGGGAGGTGGAAAACACTGGGTTTTCAGACCAAGCTTTCATTTTCGAGTGCTGGTGCCTCATCGCTTCTTGTTTGCTGTATGCTCCTGTCGGATAAGTGGGCTTGAAAAGCACCTTAATTAGAATTGAGGGTTGTACTGTGCCAGAAGGCAGGGACAGCAGGCTTTATGGTGGGGACCAGACTCATCAGAACACTGGGCGGACTTGAGGGGTTCACTGGGGAAATAGACTTTAAGTAACACAAACTCCTTCTGCGTCTCTCCTGCTTCCAAAATCTATTAATAATTTCCCCCTTTTTTAATATCTGAAGGGAAAAGAATAATAACTGTTTTTTTTTTCCTCCAAGAAGAAATTCAAAAACCTTAGAATTCAGAGAGCATAAACCATCCTATGATTCCAGAGGTAGTAAGTTAGAGAAGCAGAAGGAAACATTTGTCTGCTGGATGGGAAATATTAGATTGTTGGTATTTCAGATTCCCTGGTGGCTCAGCTGGTAAAGAATCTCCTGCAATGCAGGAGACCTGAATTCAATCTCTGGGTTGGGAAGATCCCCTGGAGAAGGGAATGGCTACTCACTCCATTATTTTTACCTGGGAAATCCCACGGACAGAGGAGCCTGGTGGGCTACAGTCCATGGGTTTGCAGGAGAGTCAGGTACAACTTATTGACTAACGGTCACCATAAATCTAGGTACTTCTTCAATTAGCACTACAAAAGTCAAAGTGTTAGTCGTTCAGTCATGTTGGACTCTTTGCGACTATAGTTGGTCATTAAAGAAGTTTCCCCCCACTGCCCCCCAGAGCTTCCCTCCTAGCTCAGTCAGTAAAAGAATCTGCCTGCAATGCAGGAAACCTGGATTCGATTCCTGGGTCAGGAATATCCCCTGGAGAAGAAAATGGCAACCCACTCCAGTGTTCTTGCCTGGAGAATCTCATAGACAGAGAAGCCTGACAGGCTACCGTCCATGGGGTCACAAGAGTCGTAGTGACTAAACCACCAAAGAAGTTTTCCTACTACGTCTATACTCCTCATTAAGACAGATGCTTCCTGATACAAGGACCTGCTGCTGCTGCTGCTAAGTCACTTCAGTCGTGTCCGACTCTGTGCAACCCCATAGATGGAAGCCCACCAGGCTCCCCTGTCCCTGGGATTCTCCAGGCAAGAACACTGGAGTGGGTTGCCATTTCCTTCTCCAATGCATGAAAGTGAAAAGTGAAAAGTGAAAGTGAATCGCTCAGTCGTATTCGACTCTTAGCGACCCCATGGACTACAGCCTACCAGGCTCCTCCATCCATGGGATTTTCCAGGCAAGAGTACTGGAGTGGGGTGCCATTGCCTTCTCCATATACAAGGACCAGGTGTCTCTTATTCTCTACTATATTCCCAGTATCTCTGATGACTCATGTTCTCTCCTCCCTGGTGGCGCTCCACACTTTACTAACTAATGATTTATATTGGTTGATACCAATCCTACAGAGATGAAAGAAAATACACTGTAATTTTCTGAGCAACAAGTTGTTCTATAGTTAATTGAGTAAACGTGTTTTAGAGGGACAATGCCCGAGGATGCTCTATTGAGGAACTTTCTTGGATGAACCAAAATATGTGTTTGACACCTCATTTTAGGAGTACTTTGGAAACCATTTTTGAAAAATAAGCGCTAGGTTCTGCTTCCATGTCACCAATGTATTTTGATTGTCTTGCTCTTATATTGAACAATAGAAGTTTCCAAGATGTCAATATACTGATTAGTTGCTACCTCAGGGTAATAATTATTAATGAGGGAAGTAAAAGTTGGAAAGGAAGCAGTAAGGTGAAGTAGGCCTCACAACTGCAGTGATGAAAGAAACAAGAGAGAAGAATCAAAATGCTGGGGGCTTTGACTGACTTCCTGCTGGTTTGGGGAGAAAGGAACCAAGATGTAGATGAGTGTCTGCTGGCTCCATGTCAGAGAGTTCCGAAGGTCTTTGATCTGATTTTGTCCATGGTGAAAGTGAAAAGTGTTAGTCACTCAGTCATGTCCTACTCTTTGTGACTCCATAGACTGTAGCCCGCCAGACTCCTCTGTCCATGGGATTCTCCAGGCAAGAATACTGGAGAGGGTTGCCATGCCCTCCTCCAGGGTCCATGGTAGGTGATTCTGAAGAGAGGAGAAAGGGGTTCATGAGGGAAGCTTTGGTGAGGATATTGGTGAGTTTGATGGGTTTACATATCCCTACTTCCCTCTTTCCATCCCCCTTCCTTCACTCCCCCTCTTTTCTCTTTATCCTTTGCATCCTTTTCTTCCTTCCTTCCTACCATCCCTCCTTCCTTCCTTCCTCCATGTTCCCTTCTCCCTCTACTTCATCACACCCATATCACTTACATTTCCCTCTAGTTCCATGTAAAGTTGTACATGAAGTCCACGAAGGAAGGACCTATTCTATATGTAGCTTAGTGCCTATACCAGGCCCTGCACAGAAAAAGAACTCAATACTGTTCAGTGGATGGGTAATTTCCACAGAAAGCAAGGTGGCTGTGCAATTTGAGGCAGAAATTAAATCTCAGGGGGCAAAATCCATCCCCTCTTATGTTAAAAGCAAAAAATCTCATTAATAATAGCTATTCCCCAGATACATAAACATTCCTAACGCCTACAAAATATGAACAAGCTAGTCTTGTTTTCTCTAGTCCCAGTTTAAATAACATTATTTTTCCTCATGTTGGACAAGCATCCAACATTAGGACTGAAGAGGAACTGTGTTCCCAGTGGCTTCTTCCTTCCATCGAAAAGTACAATAAGATAGGTTATTACTCAGGCCACTAAGCAAATACGTTGAGGAAGTAACATGCTAAACGATTTCTCTGAAAACATGAGTGGGAAGAGGCTCTTTCTGCCTCCAGCTTTCATTGGTTGACTCCTTGGCCAAGGTTTACCATTTAAGCAAATATAATTGCTTACTTACCACTGGTTTTCCAATTCCATCCAAAGAAAGAGGGTAATTTAATAAAGGAAAAGTGGGTCTGCCTCTCCAGGTCCCTCTATTGACTGAGAACACATAGAGAAGAGCTGAACTGAATGGTCCCTGATAACCATCCTAGTTGATTTTAACAACATTGACTTGATGGACTTCTAGTAAAAAGGGCACAATAAGCATCAATGTCAAACGCTTTTTCAACTTTTCCTCTTACTCAAACATTGAAACTGCCTTTGCTACCTTCAGGTAGAAGGGTAAGAGAATTCAAACAGTGATAACTGGTCAGTGCCGTTTGTGTTTCTGGATGAAATGCTGTGTCTAGTAAACATTTTCACATCTTAGGTTAATATTTTGAAGCTTAAAACACACCAGAGAACATCCACATCTCATTTTATCTAGTTGCTTCAGAGTTTCTTAAAAATAACATTGGTAATTCTCATTTTTGACCATCTTCATTTGTCAGCCCCTATCATATTCCTCACAAAGAAAATTTCAGTCCTGTGCCTGAAAACATGTGATGGAATCCATCTACCATTTAGGCACCTACTGTTGGGATTTCCAGGTTGTGCTAATAGTCAAGGACCTGTCTGTCAATGCAGGAGACATAAAAGATGCAAGTTCGATTCCTGGGTAGGAAAGATCCCCTGGAGAAGGACATGGCATCCCACTGCAGTATTCCTGCCTGGAGAATCCCCATGGACAGAGGAGCTGGGCGGGCTACAGTCCACAGGGTCACAGAGTCTGACGTGACTAAAGCTACTTAGCAGACACGCATGCACGCACCTATCATTAAACAGCAATTACCTATGCTCATCCCAGTCTTGAAAGAGAAATGGCATAGAGGATGTAAGAGAGGATTATATTCATAAAAAATGAGGGAGGCAATACTAAAATCGACTTGGTTATAGAATTTTCAGATCAGACAATGGATTTGTCCCATAATCAATGAGAAATGATTTTTATAATTCTAACTCTGTGAATTTGAAAAACTACCTACACTATAGGTAGGGTATCTCAGCATCCCAGTGAGCTAGGACCTGGGTGGTTGTCACTAAATGTTCTCCTTTTGAGCTCCATATATTTTCTGCTTCAAAGAGAACAAAGAAAAAAAAGCATACATGTAAAGAAAACCCAAAGACTGAGAAAAAAAATAGAGAGAGAGAAAGAAATCTAATTCAAGTGTGGCTACATTTTTCAAGGGAACAAGGGATTGACAATGGGAGGACTGTTGATTTCCGATGCAATGTAAAGAAGGTCCTCCTTCCCAGCTGTGGAGAGTGCCGTGACTGACTAGCTGAGCACACACTGCCCAGGAGGTCTGTGTCTGGACCCACGACTGACAGCTGAGCTGGAGCAGGTATCATCATGCCCTGCCCAGACCTGAGTCCTCTCCGTTACAGGACATGCCAGCGGCATCCTACCCAAGTATCTATATCCATGCTTCTTCCCAGGGCTTCCTCTTGGGAAAATTCCTGGGGATTGAACACCCCCTAGGAGAACCCATGGACAGAGGAGCCTGGCAGGCCATGGTCCACAGGGTGGCAGAGAGTCGGACATGACCGAAGCGACTCAGCACACAGAAGTAGTTTAAAGTCAGTAAGGAATGGGAAGTTGTGTGCAGATACTCCAGTTTTGTCCCTCATCTCCCAAATGTCCCTGGCAAGGTGGAGTTCCAGGTGTTGGCAGCTCATGCATGCACCTCACTGTCCTCCTTCTTCTTCTGGATCACGCTGCCCATCTACTCTACTGGTGCTTCTTGGAAAACCATTTGCTCCTTGTCTCAGAGGCAGCTGAGCCCAAGACAGTGAAGCTAGTCAAAGACAATGACCAAGTTGCCCTCTCTGCTTTCATAACAATACTCCTGATTCCTTACTTAATGAGCTCTTGGTCTGACTAGACATGACCCCACATGGCCCCATGATCATTCTAAGACTGTGTTGACTTCTTCCACCATCAGCTCTCCTAGCCAGCTTTTGAGGTCAGGAATGTCACACTCCAAACAGTTCTATGATGATGGCAGAATCATACAGTCATATTTTCTCTCTTATCCTCCTCCTATATAATTTTGTTTTGTTTCCAACGGAGGTTAATTAAGGGCTAGGAAGTACAGAGAAAGCTTCATGAGCATGAAATATAGTCAACACATAACTGACTACACTGATTCATCAGCATAACTTTGTGTCAAAAGAAATGGTGGTTAGACTGAATGTTTGTCTCTCCCATCAAATTCATATGTTGAAACCTAACCCCCAAGGAGATGGTACTCAAGGTGGGGCCTTTGGGAGGTTATTAGGTCATGATGGTAGAATCTCCATGAGTGGGGTTATTGCCCTGAAAAAGGAGGCCCCAGAGAGATTCCCCAACCCCTTCTGATATGAGGACATAGGAAGAGACCCTGTCTATGAACCAGAAAGAAGTGGAGGAGCCTGCTTGGCTGCAGTCCATGGGGTCACAAAGAGTCGGACATGACTGAGCAACTTCACTTTGACTTTTCACTCTCATGCATTGGAGAAGGAAATGGCAACCCACTCCAGTGTTCTTGCCTGGAGAACCCCAGGGACGGGGGAGCCTGGTGGGCTGCCATCTATGGGGTCACACAGAGTCGGACACAACTGAAGTGACTTAGCAGCAGCAGCAGCAGCAGCATAATGCATGATCTCTGTCTTTAGTGAGCCAGAAATTTAAGAGGCAAGCAAAAGGGGAAAAAAAAAAAAAACAACTAAATGGATGAGACACAAGGAGTATACTATGAGGAGCAGACTGTCTCAGTGGCCCTTAGCTGTGTTCCCACAGATCATTCTTGTTCCCCAAGATGATCAACAATGCTAACTGTTGAAATCATATATAATCTTATTTTTACTAATTTATGGACAAGATTATGTTACTGGATACATTTTTATTTTTAAATTTTACTCTCTTATTTTTCTACTATCTTTGGTATCTAGTACTACTTGATCATTCTAGACTTAAGTGTATAGCAAGGATTCTTGGCATTTTTTCCTTCATCCGACAGTTACGTGTACGATGCCTGCTACATGCGAGGCACTGTTTAAAACACTAAACTAGGGACTTAACCTGGCGGTCCACTGTATAAGAATCCACCTTGTGATGCAGGGGACGTGGGACGTGGATTCAATCCCTAGTTGGGGAAATAGATCCCACACGCCTAGGACTAACTAAGTCCTATGCACCGCAACCACTGAGCCTGCGTGCCGCAACTAGAGAGTCCATGTGCCGCAGCAAAAGATCACCCACGATGCAACGAAGATCCTGTGCACTGCAACTAAGACCCAACGCGGCCAAACGAATCAATACATTTTAAGAAGAGACTGGGCTATAAAGGTGAACAAAATAGACAAGGTCCCTACTTTTAGGACGTATTTATGCTATTTGTGTGATGTAAAATATTAAATATGCAAAACTGGTAAGTGAGCAAGATGATGGTAAATAGTCACTGCTGTGGAAAGAAATGAATTAGGGCAATATGACAAAGAATGACAGGGGTGCTGGCCATTTAAACTGGGTCATCAGGGAATACCTAAATGAAGTGACAGTGTTTGAAGTAAGAACTGCATGAGTAGAAGAGGCCAACTACGTGAAGCTCTGAGGACAGGCATTTTCTAGGCAGAAGGTGGAGCAAGCAGAGAAGAACTAGAGTATCACTGAGCTTGAGGAGTTTTATGATCATCAGGAAGAACTCCATATCTGAAGCTTGACAAGCAGTGGCAGAATATCCAGAAATGAGATCATGGAGGAAATCAATGCTACTGGAAATGTGGTCCCCAGATTCGTGTTGGTCCAAGAAGTGTTTGCTACTAATTCATGAAAAAAAAAAAAAACTACAGAAATTATGAGTAAGTATTTAGAAACTTCATTTTATATTTGACCAAAAAAATATTACACTTATTGAACCTAAAGTCATAGTTTCCAAAGTGTGGGCTGACATGTCCTGAAGGTGGGGATGGGGAGAAGGGACAAGGAGGGGAATCAGTCATGGGGCACCATGGAACGTTTCAAAATCTCAAGGAAATCACAAAAAGACTCAGCATCCAGCTGGACACTGCAACATCAGGGTCAAAGCATGCCGCATTTCCCAATTAACTGGAGCTAGGTTTCTTTGGATGGCGTCACCTTTGCAAAGCTGGCTTTTCAACAGCTGCGACATCAAGCAAGCACTGTGTAGAATCAGTGTGGAAGGGTGAAACTGATGGTGATGGCAACCTGATCTTGAGGGATGTGTGGAGCTGGGTCGTGTCCCACTGGTCAGTGGTGAGGATTATTTCAGAATCAAATACAAACATTCTTTTTTCTGTCAAAACCACATGTATTACTATCTTGCATGACTACTAAGATGTCAGGACATCTATTCAAACCAGATTTAATTGTCGATTATGCAACCTGGGCACTGGGATTTTCCACAGCTCCCTGGTGAAGGTAATGTGCAGGGGAAAAGGAGTACTCTGAAAATGGGTATAGGCTACAGACAGAAAACACTCTAGACTGAGACTGTTTTGGAATCCCAATCCAGAAAGAGTCTTGCTCCGACAGAAATCTGCTTCTGTAGCAGATCAGTGACTCACGCAGGGAAAGGCTGGAAACAGGACCACGATGGGAGGTTCTGCCGCCTTTTGCCGCAGGGAGACTCTACTATGGGATCTACTATGGAGCTACTCAGAGTACGAGTCTGTGTAATGCAGCCTCCCTCTGGGGGCCTCTCAGAAATGCACAACATCAGGCCCCATCCCAGATCCATTAAGTCAGAGCCTGCATTTTAACAAGATTTTGAAGCAGTTCCCATGCATGTTGAAGTTGGAAAAGAACTGGTTTATAAGTCACACGCTGATTTTATGAAACAAACCCACACGTGTTAATCAAGATAGAACCTCTGAAGGAGATGTCCGTCCATTTCAACTTAGTACCTGCACCCTCCCACTCTCTCCCTGATCCTGCTGGTCAGAGGAAGATTCTATCACCATCTCCTACCATGGGAATCTTTAGCTTTCCCCCCTCTACTGGTCCCTTTCACAGTGTTTAAAAGACCTAAAGATTCACCCCATATCTTTAAGATATTCCTTTTTAACCTTGACCTTGCAGGTTCCCTCTATTACCAAAAATCTCTTTCTCAAAGCTCTGGGGAAAAGTTGGTGATGCTGAAAGCCCAGCTTCTCTGTGCACCTTTGCTGAATTGAATCTTGGAGACAGAGTTTGGGGTGAAGTAGAAAAGGATAGCTTTATTGCTCTGCCAGGCAATGTACACAGGGAGCTCCTGCCTTGAAAAACTGTGTGTCCCAACCTGGGAGGACTTGATTAGGAGTTTTATACTTCCTGGGGTTGCAAAGAGTCTGACACTACTGAGCTGACACTACAGAACTGAACTGAATACTTCAAGGGTGGGGTTGCTGATAAGGTTGGGGTGTGTGCAGAGTCTTAGGTAGTCAGATCTCCTAATCCTAATGAGCTTCTCTGGCTCCTTTAATCTTGCCTCAAGTGGTTTCTTCATTGCTTCTTTCTTGATTCAGTTCAGTCACTCAATCATGTCTGACTCTTGCGACCCCATGGACTGCAGCACGCCAGGCTTCCCTGTCCATCACCAACACTCGGAGCTTGCTCAAACTCATATCCATCAAGTCGGTGATGCCATCCAACCATCTCATCCTGTTGTCCCCTTCTCCTCCTGTTTTCAATCTTTCCCTGCATCAGGGTCTTTTCCAATGAGTCAGTTCTTCACATCAGGTGACCAAAGTTTTGGAGCTTCAGCTTCAGCATCGATCCTTCCAATGAATATTCAGGACTGATTTCCTTTAGGATGAACTGGTTTGATCTTCTTGCTTTCCAAGGCACTCTCAAGAGTCTTTTTCAACACCACAGTTCAAAAGCATCAATTCTTTGGTGCTCAGTTTTCTTTATTGAATTCCCTCATAGCTCAGTCAGTAAAGAATCTGCCTACAATGCAGGAGACCCTGGTTCAATTCCTGAATGGAAAAGATCCGCTGGAGAAGGAAATGGCAACCCACTCCAGTATTCTTGCCTGGAGAATCTCATGGACAGAGGAGCCTGATGGGCTACAGTCCATGAGGTCACAAGAGTCAGACATGACTTAGCAACTAAACCACCACCAGTTTTCTTTATGGTCCAACTCTCATCCATACATGACTACTGAAAAAACCATAGCTTTGACTAGATGTAACATGAAATTAAAAACTCTTACTCCTTGGAAGGAAAGTTATGACCAACCTAGATAGCATATTCAAAAGCAGAGATATTACTTTGCCAACAAAGATCTGTCTAGTCAAGGCTATGGTTTTCCCAGTGGTCATGTATGGATGTGAGAGTTGGACTGTGAAGAAAGCTGAGCACCGAAGAACTGATGCTCTTGAACTGTGGTGCTGGAGAAGTCTCGTGAGAGTCCCTTGGACTGCAAGGAGGTCCAACCAGTCCATTCTAAAGGAGATCAGTCCTGGGTGTTCATTGGAAGGACTGATGCTAAAGCTGAAACTCCAATACTTTGGCCACCTAATGCAAAGAGTTAACTCATTGGAAAAGACTCTGATGCTGGGAGGGACTGGGGGCAGGAGGAGAAGGGGATGACAGAGGATGAGATGGCTGGATGGCATCACCGACTCGATGGACATGAGTTTGAGTGAACTCTGGGAGTTGGTGATGGACAGGGAGGCCTGGCGTGTTGCAATTCATGGGGTCACAAAGAGTTGGACACGACTGAGCGACTGAACTGAACTGAACTGAACCTTTGTCTCTGCTTTTTAATAAGCTGTCTAAGTTGGTCATAGCTTTTCTTTCAAGGAGCAAGTGTCTTTTAATTTCATGCCTGCAGTCACCATCTGCAGTGATGTTGGAGCCCAAGAAAATACAGTCTATCCCTGTTTCCATTGTTCCCCATCTATTTACCATGCAGTGATGGCAACAGATGCCACGATCTTAGTTTTTTGAATGTTGAGTTTTAAGCCAGCTTTTTTACTCTCCTCTTTCACTTCATCAAGAGGCTCTTTAGTTCTTCTTCACTTTCTGCCATAAGGGTGGTATCATCTGAATATCTGATGTTATTGATATTTCTCCTGGCAATCTTGATTCCAGCTTGTGCTTCATTCAGTCCAGCATTTCACTACTGATGTACTCTGCATATAAGTTAATTAAAAAGTTTCCTTCTCTTGATTAGCAGCTATTTGATAATTTGCCCTTTGGAACTCAAGGAAGGTCATGGAGGCTGGAATCTTTCCTACAAGAAATGGGGGACAAAAAGAGGTCTTTGTATCCAGGTCCCACTCAGTTTCCTTGACTGCACCTGTTAACAACATGTTATCTTTCCCATTCCTCAACTCCCTGACTTCCACTCTCATCACCTCAGCTTCTTCTCTGCTCTTAACTGTCGATGGCCTCCTACTTCTAGAACACCTTCTCCTACACTGATTTCTTACGAACTGTTTCATTCTTGACCAATCCTCCCTACTCCAACTTTAAGAAACACTTTCAAGTCTTGACTTTGATGACCTCTTCCTACCTCTCTGCTCTAACACACCATTTTCTCAGCAGAAGCTTCTTTCTAGCCCTATCCCTGGTCTTCTCCATAGTTTCCCACCAGGGTGGCCTTCTTACCTCATTGTCTGCATTATCCACTGGGACCTCATCTCTCTGTGAATGCATCCCTATGTCTCCACCCCAGATCTTAATCTTTCTCATCAGAGAGTCCTATTTGATTGTTGTCCTTGCAACCTTCAATCAATGGATGAAAAATGAAACTCATTTTCTTTTCCCATCCCATCCACATCAACCCTAGCCCACCTCTGATGTCCCTCGTGTTAGTGAAAGTCATCACCACACACCTATTGCACACACCATTGATCTGTAGCCAGCCTTGAGCCTTCTCTTCCTTATTCTCCGTATTCAGTCACTGAATCCTGTGCTTCTATTCCTTAAACTGTTTCAAATCTACCTTTCTCTCCACATCATCACCCTTCAGGACACTCTCATCTCTTGAGTCACTCACTTTGACAGCAACCTTACTGATATCCCTGCCTTTACTTGTTCCCTCCAGGTCATGCTTCCCATTAATCTCCACCAGTTCAGAGTGGTGCTTCTGGAATGGAAATATTATCATCTACTTCTTGGATATCCAATGCCCAGAAGATAAAGTTCAAACTCCTTAGTATGATTTCCAAAGTCAATTGTGACCTGGCCTTTCAAGCCACCTTGTAAGTCTTCCCCCAGTACAATGTGACAGGAGACATTTCAGATTTTCTCTCATTCTTTTTCATTCTCTCTCCCCATCCTCCCCTCAGTCCTTTCTACCCATATTCATATTTGTATATATTTTTTCAATAAAATATAATACATATAATCTCTACCAGCAATATTCTTCCCTTCTTTGTCTCTGGCTAATTTCTCTTCTCCTGTCATGTCTTAAACCTTACTTCTCTTTGAAAGTCTTCCCTGACCCCTTAACACAAATTTAGGGGTTTCTTTAACTACACAATTTCCATAGTCAACTTGCATAACACTTATTTTGTTGTGTGTTTAATTGTCCCCGTGTGGGTAAAGATTGCGTCCATCTTTCTCACTATTTCTTCTGATACTGAGCACGGTTTCTAGTGCACACTAATGACATAGTATTTGATGTCAGATCTGACATTTATTTTGTACTTATTATGTACCTGATGCTCTTCTAAACATACTATGTAAATTTACTCATTTAATCTCACAACTAGCCCTTGAAAAGTCCAGTATTATCCCCACTTAGGGAAGGGTAAACAGCCACAGAGAAGCTAAGTAACATGTACAAACAGCTAATAAGTAACAGACCCAAGATTCAGATACAGACAGTCTGGCTACAGAGACCATGCTCTTAATGTTGATTCTTGATGAAACATATGAGGATAAGTGAAGGGGTGGGAGTCTAGATAAAAGGTAGAGGGGTCAAATTTACTTCCCCACACCAGATAGCAGAGATGGGCTATAGCTACGGATGCCCTTTGAATCTTCCGACTCCAAATTTTATGCCTTTAGTGACTGTTCCGCACTGTCCCTTATATTTTTAATTGTTTTAAAAGCAAATGCAGTTTTGCTCTCTGTGGACACTGTTTTAATAAGCCTATTTAAATATTCATAATTCAAATGCAGAATCCCCTGCTGCAGTCTCCCATGAGTCACAGACTTCAGTCCGTGGCCTCTGCTCTCTCTGTACAGACCTGGTGAACTGGCTGGCCACCCATTTATGCCACTTCCTGTCTGATCAGACTCTGAACAGACTGCTGAGCCAGGGGGTTATGAGAATCTGTCATTGCTTCCAAAATATTAATTGGATGGTGATATTTTTGCTCAATAGACAGCTGGTTCATAACCTCACTGGGAAAGTGCAAAATGGTGATTTAAAAAAAAAAAAAAGTGGCTCAATTCTAGGAGAAATGAGAATGTTTCAGAATATCTCAGGAGTTAACTGAGCTGCTGATTTTTTTTTTTTCTCTTCATTCTCTCAAATGCACATTTACTGAACATCATTCAATCCTGGAACAAGATGTTTGAATTCAAATCTGTGACTCTCAGGCATTCCTCAAACTTCTCCTGTATCCTCATTGAAATCAAATGTGGAATTCAGGTCCTACATTTTTTATCCAAAGTGTGAAGTGAAGTGTTCTGTCTGACTGACACCATTGGTATAGCCTGCCAGGCTCCTCTGTCCATGGAATTCGACAGGCAGGAATTCTCCTTCCATTTCCTTCTCCAGGGGATCTTCTCCATTCAAGGATGAAACCTGGGTCTTCCACACTGCAGGCAGATTCTTTACCGTCTGAGCCGCCAGGGAAGCCTCTCTTAATTATCTTTGGTTTGGAGGTAAATTCTATTAAATTTTATATTCTTAGTGTCCACATTAATGCCACTTACATATCTTTTCCCTGAATAAACTCTGGAAAGATAGAAAGAAGAAAGGGAGGAAAGAAAGAAAGAAGGGAAAAAGGAAGGAAGGAAAAGTTTATCGTAAACCCTCAAAGGTCTTTCCTTTCTTTGTGTGTGTCTGGATGTGTGTGTGTGAGGGGAGAGAGAGATTGATTTAAGGACTTGGCTCATACAATTCTGAAGGCATAAAAGCTATCATCTCCAAAATATGCAGATCTGGCAGACTGCAGACTCAGGAAGTGTCAGTGCTGCAGTTTAAGTGTGAAGGCAGTCAGCTGGCAGAATTCCTTCTTGCTTGGGGGAGGTCAATTTTTTGTTCAATTGGGACCTTCAACTGATTGGACGAGGCCCACCCAGTCATGGATGGCAGTTTGCTTCACTCAAAATGCACAGATGTAAGTGTTAATCTCATCCAAAAACATTCCTACAGAAACATCCAGAATAATATTTGACCACATAGGTGGGCACGATGGCCCAGTCAGATTGACACACGAAATTAACCATCATAGGTGGTTTTCTCCAAACCCACCTCCTTTCCAGAACATCAGAATGTGGCCAAGGTTGGGAACAGGGCCCACTGAAGAAGCACTTAGTTCAGATGATGTCCTAGTAGGGTAGAGTGGCCACCAGTACAATACGACTGGTGTCTTCCAGAGAAGAGAAAAGGGACTTCCCTGGAGATCTGGTGGTTAAGAATCCACCCTGCAATGCAGGGCACGTGGGTGAGATCCTTGGGTGGGGAACTAGGATTCTATATGCCACAGAGTAACCACACCTGCACGCCACAACTGAGTCCGTGACACAGCTAGAGAGTCCATGCACAGCAACAAAGATCCCACATGATAAAATGATGACCCAGCAAGCCGCAACTGAGACTCAACGCAGCCAAATGAATAAATTAGCTAAAGTATAAATATTTTTTTAAAAGGAGAAGAGAAAATACAGAGCCAGAGATGCTTTGGGAGAACACTGAAAGTGTTAGTTGTTCAGACATGTCCAACCCTTTGCAACCTCATGGACTGTAGCCCACCAGGGTCCTCTGTCCATGGGATTTCCCAGGCAAGAATACTGGAGTGGGTTGCCATTTCCTTCCCCAGGGGAACTCCCCCACCCAGGGATCAAACTCAGGTCCCCTGCACTGCAGGCAGATTCTCTACCATCTTAGCCACCAGGTGTGATGACAAAAGGCAGAGATTGGAGTGAGGTGTCAACAAGCCAAGGACAACCAAGGATTTCTGGCCAGACCAGAAGTTAAATGATGGCAGGAAGCAGGTTCTCCCCTAGTGCCCGCAGAGCGAGCAGGGCCCTGCCAACCCTTGACTTCAGACTTCTGACCCCCAGATCTATGGGGGACTACCTTTCTGTTGCTGCAGGCCACCAGGTTCATGGCGCTTTATGATGGCAGCCCTAGGAAACAGATTCAATTGCTACACTACTATATATTAATAGCTTAAAGTGTGTAAAGGTAAAAAATCTCTTTGAGGATGGAAGTAAATAAATCATTGGGATTTTCTCTCCTAAGGGTGGGGACGTAGGGGCATGACCCCTAACTGAGACCTGGGACCTGTAGCGTGCAGAGACTGACAAAGCTGGGCTCCAGCAGAAAAGCCCCGACAGGAGAGGGTAGACAGTGAGATGGACCAGCAGGGTCATCTGTGAAAGGAACGATGCCAACTGATGATGGAAGGGGCAGACACCTAACTTAGTCACTGTCTCTTTGATGCAGGTAGTTGTTTTGGAAAGCCTTCCAGGGGGATGTCTCAGAGTCACTCACAGGAGCCCAACGACACCTCCTGCAAAATCAGGAATACGAAAGAGAGTGCAAGCAGAGAGTCAGAGGGGTGGAGGGGAAGAACTGGATACGATGTCACTCTGGGAGGGAATAGGAAGCGTCAGATGGCAGCCAGTAAATAAGATGTTACAGAGAAGCTTGAAAAGCCGGGTTTCTTCTCCTTTGTAAAGACTCTGCCGGCATCCCATGAAGAGGCTCAGTGACAGACACATTAAAACACCATTAAAGTGTGAAATAGAACACAGTGTGAAAATAGATTTAACCTTCACAGCATATCGATCGCTACCCTGCGCCATGGCCAGGTTCTTGGACAACTGTTTTATAATAGGTTTTACTTATTTTTCCTGTTGCTATTCTGACTTCCTCTGAGGAGGATGTGATTTCTGAAAGCTCCTGACAGCGGAGAGAAGCAGGCTTGCTTCTCAGGGAGCATCTGGCCTTGGAGTGCTCCCACCAGTGGCTCCATGAACAGAGACCCGTGAAAGCGAGGGATGATTCTGGGGTGGCCGCTGGGGTGGCAGACACCCAGGCCTGAGACGGGGAACATTGCCAACTTCCCAGGGAGGGGAAAGGAGGGAGCGTTGGGTCCATACAATTGTAAATAATGGCAGGAGTGGGCTACCCACATCTCATGTGATTTAATTTAGGCACCCAAGGATGATGGACTATTTCTGCCTTGTAAGATGGCTGTTTGTTTGTTATTTTTTTTTTCTTCAGAGTGTGTATACACACACACAACTTTTTTCATAATAAGCAAGAAAAGAGATTCAGTTCCCTATGACAAAAATGATCAAGGAGCTATAACTCTCTAAATAATTTTCTGAATATTTTTTAGACCCACAAGAGAGGAGGTGAACGAGGAAGAACATAAGGACAGTAAAACCACCTACATTTCAAGGAAACATGCATATTTCATTTTTAAAAGTTATTCTTGATTGTGTTTCAATATTGCCTCTGTTTTATGTTTTAGTTTTTTTAGCCTTGAGGCATGTGGATCTTAGCTTCCTGACCAGGGATTGAATCTGTGCCCCCTGCATTGAAAGGTGAAGTTTTAACCACTGGCCCACCAGGGAAGCCCCTTATATTTGTAATGGCTCAGGGGACTCAGCAGATGGGAAGATGCATTTGTATCTCAGAATTAATAATCATAAGCTCAAGTACCCCTCTATGTGGGACTTGTAACAGTGCTTTTCTTCAGCCATCTTATCTGTAAAATGAATATCTAAGGAATAGCCCTTTCTTAAAGTGTAGCAGAATCAGAGAAAAATTGTAATGAAAAGAGCAGTATGTGGCAAAGCATTCAATACACTTGCATTATAGGCCATGGAATACCAAGGAGGCCAATATTGACTGATGCTCTCTGGGACCCACTAGACTACAGCTCCAAAAAGGTGGGAAAACTACCCATGAGGCTTATGGAAAACAGTTTCGAGGTTCCATAAAAAAATAAAAATAGAGCTATCATGTGACCTTGAAGTCCCACTCCTGGGCTTGTATCCGGAGAAAAACATGGTCTGAAATGATCCATGCAGCCCAGTGTTCATTGCAGCCCTGTTTACAACAGCCAGGACATGGAAGCAACCTAAATGCCCATCAACAGAGGAATGGAAAAAGAAGCTGTGGTGCATATATACAATGGAATGTTACTCAGCCGTTAAAAAGAATGAAATAATGCCATTGCAGCAACATGAATGGATGTAGAGATTGTCATCCTGAGTGAAGTAAGTCAGACGGGCAAGGAGAAATATTGCACACACCTCTTATATGCAGAATCTAAAAAGAAATGATACAAATGAACTTATTTACAAAACAGAAACAGACTCACAGACTCAGAGAACTAACTTTTGGTTCTCGGTGGGGGTCGGGGGGTGGGTGGGGGGAAAGGGTAGTTAGGGAGTTTGGGATGGACATGTACACACTGCTATATTTAAAATGAATACCCAACAAAGACCTACTGTCTGGCACAGGGAACTCCGTTCAACGTCATGCGGCAGCCTGGATGGGAGGGGAGTTTAGGAGAGAGTGGACACAGGTGTGTGTGTGGCTGAGCACTTGAAACTATCACACATTGTTAATCAGCCATGCTGCTGCTGCTGCTGAGTCACTTCAGTCGTGTCCGACTCTGTGCGACCCCATAGACGGCAGCCCACCAGGCTTCCCCGTCCCTGGGATTCTCCAGGCAAGAACACTGGAGTGGGTTGCCATTTCCTTCTCCAATGCATGAAAGTAAAAAGTGAAAGTGAAGTCACTCAGTCGTGTCCGACTCTTATCGACCCCATGAACTGCAGCTACCTGGCTCCTCTGTCCATGGATTTTCCAGGCAAGAGCTTAGAGACATGACAATTACCTACCCCATTTAACTGATGTTGTTTAGAATTCTTGTGTAAATAATAACTGCTAAATTAAATATAAATGAAGAATAACAACTCTAATAATGAAGGGGATTAAAAAAATGCTGTAGATCATATGATTTTCTAAGTAAAAAATTCAGTAAGATCTACTGAGGTCATTAAAATAATTGATTTAAATATATTTTCAATTAAAAAGTATATACAAAATACCAGTAATTTCCTGTATGAGAAATGTATCTGCTCTGGAAATAGAATAAGAAAAAGAACCCTCTCCCTCCAAAAAAGAGTGCATCCAATTGGGACCATAAATATTAAATAAAGTGTGAATAATTCTTATAGGAAATGTGTGGAACTCACATGAATAAAACTATAAAATATTATGTCATGTTCGCATATTGAGAGATTAATATTGTAAAGATCACAAATCATTCCAAATAATTTATGAATGTAATAAAATTCCAGTAGGATATTTCAGAGCATGAAAAATATCTTCAAAAAATATTATGTGGAAGAGTAAGTTGGGTAGATAGCTTGGGACTTTCTAAAATGAAGACTGACATCGGTTGACATGACCATCATATGTCAATCATTCATTAAGTGAATACTTGATTGTGTATTTTGTTTAGGGGATGAAGGGAGAGAAGTTCAAGAAGTCTAGAATCTAATGAGGGTGGGGGGGAAAGGTAGTACAAAAATAACGACACAAATATTATGAATAGTTAATTACAAGTTGTTTGAGTGAACTCCAGGAGTTGGTGATGGACAGGGAGGCCTGGCGTGCTGCATTTCATGGGGTCGCAAAGAGTTGGACACGACTGAGCGACTGAACTGAACTGAACTGAACTCTAATGCATGCTTTAAAAGAAAGCTGCAGGCGTGGACAGGCAGCACCTGGTGATCTGTTGGTGTCCTCCAAACCAGAGGACACCACTCACTTTGACTGGCACTCAGATGGTGTCGCTGGCCTGGTGTGTTGCTCGTGCAGCCTGAAACATCAGTCTTACTGGTGAGAGTGGTATTTAACCCAGGTCAAGGGGTGGGAAGGGCGAGAGTTACTAGTAGAAAGAAAACGGTCTTAAGGTCCTGTCATGTAAAGATCTGGGCACAGTCAAGAAACGAAAGGGGTCCAATGTGGTCAAAACGTGGAACTCCAGAGCCAGACACGGGGTAGGCATGGAGATCATAGTAAGTGGGGGCCATGCGTCGACCATGTAAAATGGAATAAAGGCTGACTGCTGTGACCGTCTCCCCAAGGGCTCTGAACAGGGAAGCACATGATGTAATTCATGGTTTAAGGAGTTTATTTTTATTCCAGTTTGTGAAGAATGGTTTGGAATGGATGAAGAATGGACACAGTGAGATTAAATACTGGACTATGCAGTAATCCAGGAGAAAGGTGGTAGTATAATTACCCAAGGTGAGGGCACTGGAAACGGAAAGGAAAGGATTTGATAAATATTTTGAAGATAGTGTTCATGAGAACTGGTGACTGAATGGGAAGTCCAAAGGCCTACATAAAGTTGATATAACTTACAGATGTTCATGGGTGTAAAAAAGACAGACTGATTGTTGGAACAGAACAAAAAAGCAGAAACAGATACATAAGTATTATACAATAAAGTTGGCATTTTAAAATAGTGGGAAAGAAGGGATTATCCAAAAAAATAAATGTAGGCAATTGATTAAATTTTAAGGGGAAGAAGGAGAGAACTGAAGAAAGTGGAGACGTTTTGCAATTTACACCAAATAAAAACAAAGCATTTGAAGCACTAGAAAATAATATAGGTTTGCATTTTTACTGCCTTATCTTACTTCACTTTTTTCGTTTTTGCTTTTGGACATCAGCAACAAACATAATACATAAATACCCCTCAGTTCATGGCTCACTACCACCCACTGGCCTGTACAATATGCTCTCTTATTTTTTAATTCCTCCTCAGCCATCACTCCCATCTTAAATTCCTGGCTTCATACTCTCCAACCTCATAAAGTACCCACTCTAAGGTTCTACATAGAGTTAATGAGTAATACAAATGTTAATACATGAAAAGCCCATTAGAAAATATCACCCACTTTGTAACCAATGTTACAATTCTTAATATCGATGAATACTAATATTAAATTCATTACTAAGTTTTCCAATCCAAGAGTATACCTTATCTCTTCATTTAATCAAACATTTCTTTATGCTCTTTATTTCTTTTAGGATTTTTTACATAAATGCTTATTCATTCTGTGTTAGTTTAAACTCCAGTCACTTTGTGGCTTGTGTTGATATTTTTTAAAAATCTTGGCTTTTATTTCATTTTCTGATTATCCCCAGTATGGAAGAATGCTACTGATTTTTTTTTGCTACTGATTTTTAAATTTTATTTTTATGCTGAATTTGAAATAATCTCGGAGTAGGGAGAACTTTTTGTTTTTAACCCCTCACCCCCAGCACAGTGCCAAAGGCAGAACACATAAGAAAAACGTTTGCCAAGAAAACCTATTGAAGTCAAAATCATATGATAATTTAGGCAAAAAATTGCTACATATATGACAGAAAAGGAGCTTACACTCTAAATATATAAGATGTTATGACAAAACAAAAAGTAAAAATTGTCAAATATGGGTAAAGACCATGAAGAAACAATTCAAAATGAGAAACTGAAATATCTAGCACTTGAATTAATGTTCAGTTGTGCATGTAATCAAGGCCTGCAAATTAGTAGAAGACAGTAGTTCTTCACTATCATATCAGTAGTCAAGATTCGAGCCCTAGTGAAAGAATCTAAACACGATGTAAATTATGCAAAATGGGAAATCACTGGGTCAGTTCACTGGGAACATGGGGATGATTCTATCTTGAGTTCCGGGTGGAGCCAAAAGCTCATGGCTCACAGCTGTCACCTCCATTGGATTTTATTCCATAGGCTGATGTTGTCCACTTAGAGGGCAAGATTGCTGCCAGTGGCTCCTTCCAACCTAGCAAATGGAAATAAAAATCAAACAGTTCTCCTGAATGCCCACATATGAAAGCAAAGAAAACTTCTGATCCTGATTCATTCCTTCACCTATGCTGAATGGAGAGTAACACTCTACAGACAAAAGGAAGCACATGAGAGGGTATTTTCCAATTCCTCAAAATTTAAAAACCACAGACTGTAATGAACAAACAAACAAAACTGAGTACACTGATTGAATGTGGAGAATGTCAGCTATGGATGATGCACTCTCTCTCAGGCACCAGGAAGACCTCATCACACTGAGCGTCACTGCCCACACCACTACCAAGGACCTGCAGGCTGGCTAGCGTGATTTGCTTGAGACCCTACATCATGGTCCTTGGAGAGCAAAATTGTTTGCAGAAAGAGAAGAAGCAATTCTATTTTGCAGGACAAAAGCAAGCATTACACAGGTCTGAGATGGGGAAAGGAGAAGGATGGTGGATCCAAACTCTGCAAATGTAAGTTTCTCACAGTGAACAACGTGGTCTGTGCTGAAGGTTAGTTATGAATACCATTTTGAGTAAGTGAGAAGCCCCTCTCACTTTTATTTTTTTGCCCTACCAATTGATAGCTTGGCAGGTTTATGGCCTGTGTCCTTTAGAAATCCCACCACACAGCTTAGAGATTTCATTCAGCCGAAAGGCAATCAGTAGCTCAAAGGCCATTCAGGGCCTCTACTGCAAAACGAAATGTTTTGTTTCAAGAAAAGTACAAAACACCAAGTAAATTGAGCCTACAAAGGGATGATCTGAAGACTGCAGAGAGCAAGTTAATGAAATTCCATACTCCCTTGGAACTTTTCAGAAAAGCTGAATTCCCTTTGACAACAAATCTGCCACCTTCTAAATTGAAAGACCTTCAAATGGGAAATGGCACTTGCAACTCTGCCTTGAAAGATGAGGCCTCCCTCAGGTTTGGAAAGTTTCTCTGGCCATATGGTTATCTACCTCCTGCTTTGAATGGGGGACGTCTGAGCACACAGAAAGAGAACTGACAAGTTGGTAAGAGTCTGCTAAGTCATAAAAGGAGAGGAGTCCTGGGACCATCTTCTTTCCACTGGTTGGCCCTGGACTTGGAGTTCCACGGAGGGTGTCACAGTTCCCTTAAAAGAAATTTACTAAATGTCACCTGCAGGTAAACACCCTGAAGGATTGAATATTATTTTCAATTTTCTTATTGGAAAGGCAGAACTACCTTATACCTCCATCATTTTGTCTTCATAACACCTAGCTACAAGACTTGGCGGGTAGCAGACTCTCATAAGTGTCGACCAGCTAATGGAATGCTATGCTATGCTAAGTTACTTCAGTCGTGTCCAACTCTGTGCGACCCCATAGACGGCAGCCCACCAGGCTCCCCCGTTCCTGGGATTCTCCAGGCAAGAACACTGGAGTGGGTTGCCATTTCCTTCTCCAATGCATGAAAGTGAAAAGTGAAAGTGAAGTCGCTCAGTCGTGTCCGACTCTTCTCGACCCCATGGACTGCAGCCTACCAGGCTCCTCCATCCATGGGATTTTCCAGGCAAGAGTACTGGAGTGGGGTGCCATTGCCTTCTCTGGCTAATGGAATGAATGAACATAAATGAATGAACTATATCTAGGCAGTGCTCACATTCCATTTAGCTTCATTCTGTTAAAATTAACATTCCTACTGTATGTCCACCTGCAAAGCCTCTGAGTTAGGTGAGAGGGGACCACAATTCAAATAGAGATGAGGTGACTATACGCATTGTTAAAATATAACGTGGAGGAACATAGGTGCCATCGGAAAGGAACAAGCTGATGTATGAGGTCAAAAGCTGACAGGCTTATGCACAGTTATGGGGATCAAAACACTTTCTTAAAAAAGTGAGATAAGCATACATTAATGCACATATGTGGAATCTAGAAAAATGGTATAGATGATCTTATTTACAAAGCAGAAATAGAGACACAGACATAGAGAACAAACATTAAAAGACACTTGCTCCTTGGAAGAAAAGTTACGACCAACCTAGAGAGCATATTAAAAAGCAGAGACATTACTTTGCCAACAAACGTCCATCTAGTCAAAGCTATGGTTTTCCTAGTAGTCATGTATGGATGTGAGAGTTGGACTATAAAGAAGGCTGAGCACCGAAGAATTGATGCTTTTGAACTGTGGTGTTGGAGAAGACTCTTGAGAGTCCCTTGGATGGCAAGGAGATCCAACAAGTCCATCTTAAAGGAAATCAGTCCTGAATATTAATTGGAAGGACTGATGCTGAAGCTGAAATTCCAATACTTTGGTCACCTGCTGCAAAGTACTGACTCATTGGAAAAGACCCTGATGCTGGGAGGGATTGGGGGCAGGAGGAGAAGGGGACAACAGAGGATGAGATGTTTGGATGGTGTCACCAACTCAATGGACATGAGTTTGAGTAAACTCTGGGAGTTGACGGTGGACAGGGAGGCCTGGTGTGCTGCAGTCCATGGGGTCACAAAGAGTCGGACACAACTGAGAAACTGAACTGAACTGAACCTGGGGGAAAGCGGGGGATGAATTGGGAGGTTGGGATTGACACATATGCACTATTTTTTTAAATACAGAGTTTAATCATCTTTTTCTAGAAGCTAACAGCCTAAATGTTCAATAAAGTAATTTTTTTACTCAATAGAAAGAGCATGATGTTGAGAAAAAAGGCTAACAATATTTCTTACACATTAGCAAATGACAGAGTCTAGTCATTTGGAAGAATGACAGGTAGCACTTGGGGCGTCCTACAGACACGTATACACTATTGACACTGTGTATAAAATAGACAACTAACAAGAACCTACTGTCTAGCACAGGGCACCCTACTCAGTGCTCTGTGATGACCTAAATGGGAAGGAAGTCCAAAAAAAGATGGGATATATGTAAACATAGAGCTGATTCACTTTGCTGTTCAGCAAAAACTAACACAACATTGTAAAGCAGCTACTCTAATAAAGATTAATTTAAAAATACATAAATAAAAAATAAAGAATTGTGATATGGGAAAAAACACTAAAAATAACTTATTGCCAATAAGAGAGAGAGAGAGTGGAGGGTCTGCTAGATGCAGGCAAGCAGTGTGTTTAGGATTAAAAAGCAGTGAAGTTTGAATGGAATCAAACACATTTCTAAGGACTTAACCTGTAGCTCAAATGGTAAAGAATCTACCTGCAATGGAGGAGACCAGGGTCTGATCCCTGGGTTGGGAAGATCATCTGGAGAAGGGAATGGCAATCTACTCCAGTAATCTTGTTTAGAGAATCCCATGGACAGAGAAGCCTGGTGGGCTACAGTCCATGGGGTCACAAAGAGTCGGATACAACTGATTGACTAATACACACACACACACACACAAACACATTTCTGGGAGATTGCTATTATGTGGGACTGGAAAGTTAGGTTGGAGCAAGGTACCTTACACCAACATGCTTCACTTACTGGAAAAGAAAGTTGATCATTTGTGTTATTATTGCTTTTTAAAAAATTATTATTGCTTATTTATTGCTCTATTTTTCATACTGGACTACAAGTTCCTTGAAAGCATGGACTAGATCCAGTTCCTGCCTGGCAGGAATCTCTATATGTATGTCTTCTAGTCCATACTTGTTTTTTTATTTGCTTAGTCGTGTCTGACTCTTTGCGACCCCATGGAAGGTAGCCCTCCAGACTCTTCTGTCCATGGGATTTTCCCAGCAAGAGTACTGGAGTGGGTTGCCACTTCCTTCTCCAGGGGATCTTCCCAACCCAGGATCAAACCCATGTCTCCTGCACTAGCAGATGGATTCTTCACCACTGAGCCACCAGGGAAACGTCCTAGCCTATAGTTGCTCAGTTACTAAGTCTTGTCCACCTCTTTGCGACCCCATGGACTGCAGCAGGCCATGCTTCCCTGTCCTTCAAAGCTCCTGGAATTTGCTGAAATTCACTTCCCTTGAGTTGGTGATGCTATCTAACCATCTTATCCTCTGCTGCCCGGTTCTCCTTTTGCCATCTCTCTTTCCCAGCAACAGGATCTTTTCCAATGAGTCGGCTCTTCCCATCAGGTGACCAAAGTATTGGAGCTTCAGCATCAGTCCTTCCAATGAATATTTAGGGTTGATTTCCTTTAGGATTGACTGGTTTGATCTGATCTCCTTGAAGTCAATCCTAGTCCATAGAGTTGCTCCTTATAGGGAGAGTCCTTGCCCAAGGCAACTGCTGAAGAGACTGCATTGAAGAGAGCTGTTTAGAGCAGCGGTTCTGACCCAAGTCTCTATCAACACCCCTCCTCAGGGAGCAGGAAGGAAGCCAGCCACTCAGATCCATTTCCTTTCTTTGTCTTTGGCATCACCTTCCCTGCTGAGAATGGGGATTTTGTTTGCTCCTCTTCACCCCAAGTCTTAGAGGAGCAGGCTATGCCCATGTTCAGGAGGCCTCTGGTATCCAACACTTTCTGGGGCTGGCTGGAAAAGCCTAGTTACTTCTGGGGTTCAATATGAGGAAGCCCACTTGGCCTCATTCTTCAACAGTGGTATTAAGTATCTATTTTTATCTCCATTTGTTTGACTCCTCCAACTATTTCTTGGTGGTTTCTGAATTCAGGTGGAAAAGAAGATATGATAGCCCTCTTCATTGCTATCAAAAAAAAGTTTGTGTGCTGGAAAGAATGAATGCATGATTTACTTACTGAAGCCCAGTGGATGCAAGAGGCATCAGAGTCACCACACTGTCACTCAATTGCTCTGTCAAGGACCAGCTATGACCTCGTGCACTTGGTAATTGAATCTTACTGTGACATCCTTGTCCATGGGGTCTCTATGGGTCGGACACAACTGAGCGACTTCACTTTCACTTTTCACTTTCATGCATTGGAGGAGGAAATGGCAACCCACTCCAGTGTTCTTGCCTGGAGAATCCCAGGGACAGCGGGGCCTGGTGGGCTGCCATCTATGGCGTCACACAGAGTCGGACACGACTGAAGCGACTTAGCAGCAGCAGTAGCAGTGACATCCTTTGGGTCACCATTAATAGATCACTTACTCCTTCTTGCTTTGGAATATTTGATTATTTCCTTTTTCTCTTCTTTTATGTAAAGGCTGTTTCTCAATTCCTGGAAATAGTCCCATCACCTTTTACTCTTTGAATACCATTACTTCTCTTTCCCCACCAACACCACTTCCTACAGCTGTTACCTCAGTGACGTCTGGTGCCCATTTCTGAAGCCAGGAATTCTAACAATCCTTGAAATTAAGAATAAAGGAACTGATTGTTCCAGCATGGCCAGCAGCACAGGGACACACCTGTTACTCAGAATTTAGTGTTTGCAGTTTAGAGACCAAGCCCTTGTGTTCCTACTTCTTCCACATACTACTCACTGGGTGAATGTCATACTTCCTGGATTGAAGACCAAGAAGGTTCCTTTTCTGTTTTTTTAAAACTCACATTTGACTTGGATTTGTTTATTGCTACTTCTAAAAACTGGACATTGCATTTTATCAAGCACATGGCAACTAAATAAAGAAACTGACCTGCATTTCAAAGCTTGTGTTTGAGGGTTCAAGTAGCTTTCTGAAATTGGATGGCCATCTCTAGTTCCAAAGTTTCTTTAAAAATGATGAAACCCGGGATCACTAGGAGTAAACTAAGCTGCAGGTTGGGAATATGACTGAAAAAGTGAAAAAGATTAAGAGCTCAGTTTCTACAGATGTCTGGATGGAAGTGACTGAGCATCAGCACAGGATTTTTTTTTTTAAGAGGCAGGTAGAGCCCACTGAAAATGGAAAAACAATTAAAAATATATTGAAAGTAGAAAGAAAAAGAGAAATCATTTCTAATTAATTCTGGTGCCCTGCTCAACCCCAGCCTCTTTGTAATCCTACTGGGAACATCTTTATTGATCTAGAGGTCCTGCAGCAGACTTCTGATGCTTATCTCAGCATAAAAACAGGCTCTTGTGATGAGCAGTGATTTAATTACATGACAATCACCATTAACAATGCATGGCGAATACCAAAAATACGCAGAGCAAACCTGGCAGTGATAAATGCAAAGAGGTGCCATTGACTTTCAGTCAAGTTTCTGGCTAAAATTCCACTGATATCTCTCTCATAGGAAAGAATGATACTCAGTGACTTGAAATATCTAAGAACTGACTTCACTGGTTCCTTTTTAGGTAACAAAAAGGAGGTTTAAATTTTAAAATATTAATTTGTATTATGTTAGTAAAACCTATTTCTAAAACCTGTGAAATAGACCTAGAGTTAAACTTTTCCACACAAATACGAGGCTTTAAAAGGCAGATAATTTATCTTTTCTTAGATCCTCAAGACTCACTTAGTTTTTAAGTCCCTAGTCAGTATTCAAAAATTATGGATGGAACTAGTGGAAATTGAATACATTTTCACAATAAGTATCCATTCAGAATAAAAGTTGAAGCGTCTTCAGATACATACACCTTGGCTTTTAGATATGTCAAAGCATGAATTTTAAGTCTAGACACACTGAAAACAGGAAAATACATTCCATTCTTTGTTACTATACTCAGTTGGATTAATCAAAGCTAATTATTAGTTTAGAAAGATTATATCATAATGTTAATTGATAGTTTGTTTTACAGCATTTGAGCAGATAAATATGATAAGGGCCAAAACTTTGTGCTTAATCAGGTTTCATAAAATCTTATTAACTGTTTTATATATAGCAGTGTGTATGTGTTAATTTCAACTCCCAATTTATGCCCCTCTGCCTTTCCCTTTTGGCAATCATAAATTTGTTTTTGAAGTCTATGATACAAATAAATTCATTCGTATCATTTTGTAGATTCCGTATTATAAGTGATATCATATAATATTTGTCTTTATCAGCAAGGACATACTGGAGAACTCTACTCAATATTCTATAATAACTTACATGAAAAAAGAATCTGAAAAAGAACGGCTGTATGTATTTGTATAACTGAATGACTTTGCTGTACACTTGAACTAACATAGCTTTGTAATATAGTCCAATATAAAATAAAAATTAAATTTAAAAACTCTGATTAATTGAACATGATAGAATTACTCAGCTGTCGTGAGAGGTTAATAACATGAAAGCCTAGTACAGATGAGAGTAAACAAACAAGAGCTGAGAGAGTGGAGGAAGAAGCTTTGCAGATGAAACCTGAAGAGAAGCATCTCAATGAATGGAACACAGCAGTACCAAGGGGGACAGGAATGCTGGACAGGAGAGCGCACCAGTGGGGTCATCCACAGCAGTGGAGTGGAGAAGGGAATTACTTTGCCTTTGGCATCCTTCAAATAGCTCAGCTTGGAGCCGACAGGGTATTAAGGGGCATGGGAAGAGTGTCAAGGAAGAGGGAAATTCACAGAAAGTTTAAACAGAGACACACCAGCATGATCTCAATTTATAAGCTGCTGGTTTCTCTTTTGAGAATACATGAAATTTCTAAAGAGAGTTAAGGTAGCACATGTTCTGGAGCCAGACTGGCTGGATATAAAGTTCAGCTCTGTTTCTTACAAGCCATGTGACCCTGAACAATTTCCTTAACCCTCTGAGCTTCTGTTTCCTAATGCGGGGGGTAATAATTGTACTACCTCACAGTTCTTTTGAAGACTAATTAATTATCATGTTTAAAATATTTAGACTAGTGCCTGTTAAGTGTTAGCTATTAGTGGCATTGACATTTACAGTGTGGTATCGGCAAGCCCCGGAGAAGGCAATGGCACTCCACTCCAGTACTCTTGCTTGGAAAATCCCATGGACGGGGGAGCCTGGTGGGCTGCAATCCATGGGGTCGCTAGGAGTCGAACACGACTGAGCAACTTCACTTTCACTTTTCACTTTCATGCATTGGAGAAGGAAATGGCAACCCACTCCAGTGTTCTTGCCTGGAGAATCCCAGGGACGGGGGATCCTGGTGGGCTGTCATCTCTGGGGTCGCACAGAGTCAGACTTCATGCATTGGAGAAGGAAATGGCAACCCACTCCAGTGTTCTTGCCTGGAGAATCCCAGGGACGGGGGATCCTGGTGGGCTGTCATCTCTGGGGTCGCACAGAGTCAGACACGACTGAAGTGATTTAGCATAGCATAGCATTGGCAAGCCCAGAACAATGTTTTCCTGATTCTGGAATTTGGGAAGACTCACAATCTATAACGGAATCTGCCTACTTGAACTAAAGTGTACTGCGGCCAGGCACCCTCTTCCCAGATTCACAGAGATTTCCTTTCAAAGACACATTAGCAGAAGAAACCCACAGCTCTTGCCTAGAACAGTCAATCCAATGCTTCATTCCAAACTAAGAAGAATCAAAAATGAATCCACAGACCCATGAGGAAAGCAAGCAATGTGACAGAAGGACTGACATGGAAGAAATAGATGACTCAGGAAGACAGATAAAAATTCAAATTAAAAAAAGAACATTCTACTGTCTTCAGGTTTGACAAGATGATTTTTAAAAATAGATGGCTATGGAAAAAATTCAGTTCAGTCTCTCAGTCATGTCCGATTCTTCGCCACCCCATGGACCGCAGCACACCAGGCTTCCCTGTCCTTCACCATCTCCTGGAGATTTTCAAACTCATGTCCATCAAGTCGGTGATACCATCCAACCATCTCATCCTCCATCATCGTCTTCTCCCACTGCCTTCAATCTTTCCCAGCATCAGGGTCTTTTCCAATGAGTCAGTTCTTCACATCAGGTGGCCAAAGTACTGGAGCTCCTGCATCAGTCCTTCCAATGAATATTCAGGACTAATTTCCTTTAGGATTGACTGGTTGGATCTCCTTGCAGTCCAAGGGACTCTCAAGAGTTTTCTCCAACACCACAGTTCAAAAGCATCAATTCTTTGGCACTCAGCTTTCTTTATGGTCCAACTCTCACATCTATACATGACTACTCGAAAAACCATAGCTTTGACTAGATTGGACCTTTGTTGGTAAAGTAGTGTCTCTGCTTTTTAATATGCTGTCTAGGTTGGTCATAGCTTTTCTTCCAAGGAGCAAGTGTCTTTTAATTTCATGGCTGCAGTCACCATCTGTCGTGATTTTGGAGCCCAAGAAAATAAAGTCTCTCACTGTTTCCATTTTTTCCCCATCTATTTGCCATGAAGTAATGGGACTGGATGCTGTGATCTTCATTTTCTGAATGCTGAGTATTAAGCCAACTTTTTCACTCTCCTCTTTCACTTTCATCAAGAGGCTCTTTAGTTCTTCTTCACTTTCTACCATAAGGGTGGTGTCATCTGCATATCTCAGGTTATTGATATTTCTCCCAGCAGCCTGATTCCAGCTTGGGCTTCATCCAGCTGGCATTTTGCATGATGAACTCTGCACATAAGTTAAATAAGAAGGGTGACAATATACAGCCTTGACGTACATTTAGGTAAATCTTGTGAAATTGCTAGGCAGAGATTTCAGAGATTAGGAGTAAAAATTCCTTTAAAAAACTAAGCTAATGAGAAAAGGAAGAGATTGTCGACAAAATCTGAATTAGTTAGCTAGGGAACCCACTTCATGTCAGCCACTGGACTCAATGCCTTCAGAATTAATTCCAAAGGAAGAATTACTGTAAAAGCAGCACTGACCTATAACCTTTGAACCCTGGACAAATGTGAATGCTAAATAAACACATTTTCAGAAGGTAAAGGGCTAAAATACTTTACCTTCTGCATATTCTTTCTTAGAAAGCATTTTTTCTAGATGTATTTCAGCATACGAAAGAGAAGGACAGGGAGCTCAGGAACCCATAGGTAGGACGCAAGAGAGTAAGGAAGTGTTTGTTGTCTCTGGTAGGAGGGAGTTGTAGGTGTGGGAGAGCAAGGCAGGTGAGGGTGGGTGGGACAGTGGTGTTCTAATTCTAATCTTATATACAGAGGAGGGGAAACCCTGACTGAAGTTAACAGAACAAGAAATCCAGGCAAGTAGTTGAAAGGATTAGAGAAAAATGAAGTTCATTTATAAGCTGGAATTACTTCACAATGCAGAAATCTACATATTAAACATAGATTATTCTAAATTAGCAAAAAAGTATCATTTCTAATAATGATTAAAAAATACCTTGCACTTTTCCAAATTGCTTAAACAGCTGGCATCTCTCTCTTACTTCCTCTCTCCCCTGCTCTACTCTTTATCTGCGTGAAATTGCTAGTTTTTATCCATACAAAAATCTGCACTTTAAAAATTTTAATCCACACAGAAATCCAAGGCACAGCAAAATTATCTGACTTCAGTTCCCACAGCTAGGAAGTTAACTTTTCTCTTGGTCCAACATTAAAAACAAATCCTCCAGGATACTAATCCAGGCTAAATTTACATCCGAAAGGATAGTAGGTGGCAAGAGTGTATGCCAACGGGGGACCCTTCATTCATCAAGTACTAAAGTGCAAAATTGCACAAACTCACCTTTGTGGCAAATGATGACTGATGTAGTCCTTCACGTCAGTGTGAAAAACCTATTGATACGTGATGAATTCCTCGGGCGAATGCTTCTCATTAGCCTGACCTGTTGTCTATTTGCTGAAAAGCATATGTGCATTCCCAAATGTGCACACCTAACTTATATGCAGAGTACATCATGAGAAACGCTGGACTGGAAGAAACACAAGCTGAAATTAAGATTGCCGGGAGAAATATCAATAACCTCAGATATGCAGATGACACCACCCTTATGGCAGAAAGTGAAGAGGAACTCAAAAGCCTCTTGATGAAAGTGAAAGAGGAGAGTGAAAAAGTTGGCTTAAAGCTCAACATTCAGAAAACAAAGATCGTGGCATCCGGTCCCATCACTTCATGGGAAATAGATGGGGAAACAGTGGAAACAGTGTCAGACTTTATTTTGGGGGGCTCCAAAACCACTGCAGATGGTGACTGCAGCCATGAAATTAAAAGACGCTTACTCCTTGGAAGGAAAGTTATCACCAACCTAGATAGCATATTCAAAAGTAGAGATATTACTTTGCCAACAAAGATTCGTCTAGTCAAGGCTATGGTTTTTCCTGTGGTCATGTATGGATGTGAGAGTTGGACTGTGAAGAAGGCTGAGCACCGAAGAATTGATGCTTTTGAACTATGGTGTTGGAGAAGACTCTTGAGAGTCCCTTGGACTGCAAGGAGATCCAACTAGTCCATTCTGAAGGAGATCAGCCCTGGGATTTCTTTGGAGGGAATGATGCTGAAGCTGAAACTCCAGTACTTTGGCCACCTCATGCGAAGAGTTGACTCATTGGAAAAGACTCTGATGCTGGGAGGGATTGGGGGCAAGAGGAGAAGGGGACGACAGAGAATGAGATGGCTGGATGGCATCACTGACTCGATGGATGTGAGTCTGAGTGAACTCCGGGAGTTGGTGATGATGGACAGGGAGGCCTGGCGTGCTGCGATTCATGGGGTCACAAAGAGTCGGACACGACTGAGCGACTCATCTGATCTGATCTAATCTGTATAGTTCTTCGGCAGACTTAGTTCTCTGCAACTCACTAATATTAATAGAAAACAGACTCAGAGATCAGGCTCAGAAAGAAAAGAAAATCTATGAGTTGCTGTTGCTGTTTTTAGGTTTCAGCAGATTCAAATCTGCCTCTGCAACTCACAGCTTAATTGGTATTTCTATTATTATACAATTTCTAGCTTTATGGTTTCTAGTTCTGACATAATCATTTCCGAGTGTGAATTAGAAGGAATTTGACTTTAAATATACTATTAATTTAAATATACTATCAATAAAATGATCAATTACTTCAATCCAATCATGGCCCAAATCCAGAGAGGAAAATTTCCCAAACCAATCAGTTTAAATTTTAGTTTTAAGCTTCTTTTTGACAGCTTGTTCCAAAAGAATTATGTAATTATGATTGCTAACTTGTAATTTTCCGAATTTATAGGAGACAAGTCTAACATTGATAATTGAAACTGAGAATTGGGGAACTATGAACCCAAATGACATCTAATGATTAGTTTCAATGTCCACTTTCATTGAACACTGAGGCAGTGTTTTTACAAAACCAGATTGGCGTATCCCATGCCAAGAGCTTAAAATAATGCAAACATTTTATTCCCTGTGCCAGTGTTTAGGTTCTATTCCTAAATATTTCATCCTATTGCTTTAGCAGAGAAGCTGCGTTAGGGTGTATTGCAATTTTGCATTCAATATTTCAACAATTAGCATTAGTGACAAAGTCAAGAATTAGAGTTTGGGAGCTTGGCTCTTACTCCGCTGAGATGAGCTTCCTATCCAGGCCCCACTAAGGTAGGAGATACATGGGCCCCAGGCTGAACACTTTCCCTGCTCTGTGGACAAAACCTCCAAAATAATAGAAACTCCATAAAAGCAGGATGATGAAGGAGGCTGGGCCCTGCCCAGGTAAGAGATAAAATACTACATATTTCTCATTCTCAAAGTTAAGGAGACCTCCCCGACTACACATGTGTAGAAAGGTTCCTCAGAGGTTAGAAACGGTGGGGAGGCATCACTTGTCACTTCATAGTAAGTGATGTCAACTACCCATGAGCCTCTTTACCAGAATCCATCTTGGCTAAGAGATACATGCGCACACATGGGGATTTCCTGAGGTATTCCAAAGACGGCCTCAAGACCAGCCAAATCAAAATGATTGGCCATAGGAAACTCAGAGGAAATGGCCCACAAGACTCTCTCTAGGTCCACCCATGTGCCTATCCACACGTACTGTGCTCTGCTCCTCCTAATAAACACTTCACTGGTTTCACTACTTCCCATCTCTGTGGGAATTTTTTTCTGCAAAGCCAAGGAGCCAGGACCTTGTTGCTGGTCTAGTGGATAGGATTTGGTGCTCTTATCCCCATGACCGGCCTTAATCTCTGACCGGGAACTCGAAGCCTCACTTCAAGCTGCTGCGGGCCAAGGCCATTTGATTTCACTACCAAGTAAAAGAATTTCTTTTCTGCTAAATTGTTAAATTTAGGGTGGATTTATCTTCCTTCCATCCTTTCCCTCTGGAGCTGAGTATTCACTGGTCATGAGGCTCCTTAATGGAATTTCACAATGAAAAATGCTGTTGTTTAGTCACTAAGTCATGTCCAACTCTTTTGTGACCCCATGGACTATAGCCCACCAGGCTCCTCTGTCCATGGGAATTCCCAGGCAAGAATATTGGAGTGGATACACATTTTCTTCTCCAGGAGGTCTTCCCGACCCAGAGGTCAAACCTGCATCTCCTGCATTGGCAAGTGGGTTCTTAACCACTGAGCCAACAGGGAAGCTCTGTGATGGAGAATACCTTTGAGATAAACAAATGCCCATGACTCTCTACAGAGCCTAATTATTACTACTAATAAAGTTTTATATTAAAGTTTATTAAAGGGCAGATTCAGGTCAGGAACATGGACTTTCTGATTCCTAGTTTGATTTTCTTTATATCAACTCATGCTGCATTTGGGCCATTATTAAGGAGGTTGTTCCATTATACATGGGATGTGGGTTTTTTCCACACACTATTGTTTTTCAGTGATACTCTGAATAAATCAGGAATGTGATCATGTCTGTACGTGTGCATGCATGTGTAAATGTACAGGTGTAACAAGTATAAGAAATTCTGTTTTGAAAATAAGTATACATGACAGAATCTCCAAGAAAAAAAAAAATAGAAATGTACTCTTACCCAAACTGGTTAATTTAGAGTAGAAAACCTTAGTGGATGTGATAGGCAGATTAACAGCACCTCATGAATATCTACATCCTCATCTCTAGAACCTGAAAATATGTTAGACTACATGGCAAGTGATTTCAGATTGCAGATGTCATTAAGTCACTAATCAGCTGGCCTGAAATATGGACATTATCCTAGATTATCCAAGAGGGGCCAAAAAATTTACAAGAGTGAGTCCCTAAGAATAGGAGAAGGACTTGGAAAACACATCAAGAAAAGATGGCAGAGTGAGAAAAACCCTTCCCAATATAGCTAGCTTCAGATACAGAGGAAGGGGAACTTCCTTGGTAGTCCCAGTGGTAAAGTCTTCACCTTCCACCGCAGGGGGTGTAGATTCAGTCCCTCAGTTCAGTTTAGTCGCTCAGTCATGTCCGACTCTTTTCGACCCCACGAATCGCATCATGCTAGGCCTCCCTGTCCATCACCAACTCCCAGAGTTCACTCAAGCTCACGTCCGTGGAGTCGGTGATGCCACCCAGCCATCTCATCCTCTGTCGTCCCCTTCTCCTCCTGCCCCCAATCCCTCCCAGCATCAGTCTTTTCCAACGAGTCAACTCTTCGCATGAGGTGGCCAAAGTACTGGAGTTTCAGCCGGAGCTAAAAATCCCACTTGCCTTGAGGCCAAAAAGTCAAAACATAAAACAGAAGCAATATTGTAACAAATTCAATGAAGACTTTAAACTAGGTCCCCATTTTTTAAAAAATCTTTAAAAGGAAGGATGGAAGAAGGGGTGCAGGAGCCACAGTGCTGGAACGGCCTTTAGTAGCTGGAAAAGGTAAGGAAAGAATCCACCCCTAGAGCCTCCAGGAGGAACCCAGCCCTGCTGAGCCCTTGACTTTAGCCTAAGTGAGATCATTTCAAACTTCCAGCCTCCAGAACTGTAAGATACATTTGTATTACTTTAAGCCACTAAATTTATGGTCATTTGTTACAGCAGTCACAGAAACTAATACAACAGGACTCTCTTCAATGCAACTTAGCTTTTTTAACCTAGCGAGGAGACACTACACCGAAATTAAACCTCACTGAATATTTCTGCTTATCAGTCAGACTGCTTTCTTAATAACTCTAGGAGACTTTACACTTCCAGACATTCTCACTCTGTTATTCTTTTAACTGATGGTAAAGGAAGGGAGAAAAATAGTCTGGGGTATATAGTGTTTAGCCAATTTCCATAAAAATGTTTATCTCTGTAAATAGTTGTTTTGCTAATTCAGCTAATGTGTTATGGAATTTCAGTAATGTGTATTTTCTGTTACATATGAGATTTGGATATCTACATTAGAATACACAATATGAAAGCAGTTGTTTATCGTTTCTTGCATATTTGCATCATCTTCCCTCATATTGTAACAACTGGCTATTATAAAGAAGATGAAAGTGATTCTTTGTTTTCTCAGATTCCTATTTTCTTTCATTATAACAAGTACTCAAACTTCCTGCTTTTACATAATTTAACACACAGTGATTAAGTTTACTAGAGCTTTACAATTTTTAAAATTGTGAAAACTGGGTAAACTATTTAGAACAGCCCTCCAATAGTTGTTGCTGTTTAGTTATTAAGTTGTGTCCGACTCTTTGCAACGCCATGAACTATAGCCCTTGAGGCGCCTCTGTCCATGGGATTTCCTATGCAAGAATACTGGAATGGGTTGTCATTTTTATCTCCAGGGGATCTTCCTGATTCTGGAATCAAACCCACATCTTCTGTGTCCCCTGCATTGGAAGGCAGATTCTTTACCACTCTGTTGTCTCTACTTTGAGTATACAAGTCTATTAAGGTCTTATGTACACTAGGGAACATGCCAGAGGGAATTTTTTTTTAATGAGAAAAAGAAATATAGATATATAGATAGATCTTTACATATATGGAGACGGCAATGGCATCCCACTCCAGTACTTTTGCCTGGAGAATCCCATGGGCGGAGGAGCCTAGTAGGCTGCAGTCCATGGGGTCGCTAAGAGTCGGACACGACTGAGTGACTTCACCTTCAGTTTTCACTTTCATGCATTGGAGAAGGCAACGGCAACCCACTCCAGTGTTCTTGCCTGAAGAATCCCATGGACGGGGGAGCCTGGTGGGCTGCCGTCTGTGGGGTTGCACAGAGTAGGACACGACTGAAGTGATTTAGTAGTAGTAGTTACATATACAGGTAGCGTACGTATAGATACATTGAAATATGTATATATATATATGGAAGACTACATACATAATTTTTAATCTATAGACAGATACAATTTTCTCAAAGCATTTCATAAAGACATGCAGAAAAACTACAATAGCATAATCAAAGCTCATGCAAAACGTGTCATCCAAACTAGATTATGTGACATCCTCATGAACCCCAAAATATAAACGAGTGAAGACAAACTACTGATAGCTTCAAAACCTACGTAGTGTCAACAGAGGAAGCACAGGGTATCTGATGGACCTGACATCAAAAGAACATCCAAATAGATACCCTGAGGCATAGGGCAGGCAATGCAAAGATGGTAGCTGAAACTAGGAACGACTTTGCACGCTCCAGTTTTGAGGTGAGTACATGATAAACTCCGAGGGAGCTGGAGCTGTCTGGGTACTATGAACTCTCCAATCTCAAAACTAATAGAAGAGCTTCCTTCCAGAACAAAATCTGCTAGTGAGTCAGAAACTTCTATGAATGAAAAACAAAATTGAGTGGGACAGAGGCCAATAGGGTGAAAGAAAGAGGTTTAGATTCCAGACATCAGGAGGAGCAGAGGCAGCAGAACTCAAATTGCAAAGTCACATCTTTTTAATCTCTTTGGACAATAGCTGCGAAGCTATCCTGACCCATGTCCCCACATAAAAACTTCAGGGAAAATAATTCTAAGTAAAAGTGAACAATAAGATGTCAATTTATATCAACTTGGAAAAATTAGGCATGATGAACCAACCTTATTTCATACTACACGTCAAACTAAATTCTGGATTGACTTTAGACTCGAGGGTGAAGGTAATTCAATAAAGGTTTTCACAGGCAAACCCAGGAAAAAATCTTCATGACTTTGGAGTAGAAAAAAATTTCTTTTTTTTTTTTTAAACCTTAATCTACTCAGATTTATTTATTTTTTAATTTTAAATTTTATTTTATTTTTAAACTTTACAAAATTGTATTAGTTTTGCCAAATATCAAAATGAATCCGCCACAGGTATACATGTGTTCCCCATCCTGAACCCTCCTCCCTCCTCCCTCCCCATACCATCCCTCTGGGTCCTCCCAGTGCATTAGCCCCAAGCATCCAGTATCGTGCATCGAACCTGGACTGGCAACTCGTTTCATACATGATATTATACATGTTTCAATGCCATTCTCCCAAATCTTCCCACCCTCTCCCTCTCCAACAGAGTCCATAAGACTGTTCTATACATCAGTGTCTCTTTTGCTGTCTCGTACACAGGGTTATTGTTACCGTCTTTCTAAATTCCATATATATGCGTTAGTATACTGTATTGGTGTTTTTCTTTCTGGCTTACTTCACTCTGTATAATAGGCTCCAGTTTCATCCACCTCATTAGAACTGATTCAAATGTATTCTTTTTAATGGCTGAATAATACTCCATTGTGTATATGTACCACAGCTTTCTTATCCATTCATCTGCTGATGGACATCTAGGTTGCTTCCATGTCCTGGCTATTATAAACAGTGCTGCGATGAACATTGGGGTACACGTGTCTCTTTCCCTTCTGGTTTCCTCAGTGTGTATGCCCAGCAGTGGGATTGCTGGATCATAAGGCAGTTCTATTTCCAGTTTTTTAAGGAATCTCCACACTGTTCTCCATAGTGGCTGTACTAATTTGCATTCCCACCAACAGTGTAAGAGGGTTCCCTTTTCTCCACACCCTCTCCAGCATTTATTATTTGTAGACTTTTGGATCGCAGCCATTCTGACTGGTGTGAAATGGTACCTCATAGTGGTTTTGATTTGCATTTCTCTGATAATGAGTGATGTTGAGCATCTTTTCATGTGTTTGTTAACCATCTGTATGTCTTCTTTGGAGAAATGTCTATTTAGTTCTTTGGCCCATTTTTTGATTGGGTCATTTGTTTTTCTGGAGTTGAGCTGTAGGAGTTGCTTATATATTTTTGAGATTAGTTGTTTGTCAGTTGCTTCATTTGCTATTATTTTCTCCCATTCTGAAGGCTGCCTTTTCACCTTGCTAATAGTTTCCTTTGATGTGCAGAAGCTTTTAAGTTTAATTAGGTCCCATTTGTTTATTTTTGCTTTTATTTCCAATATTCTGGGAGATGGGTCATAGAGGATCCTGCTGTGATGTATGTCAGAGAGTGTTTTGCCTATGTTCTCCTCTAGGAGTTTTATAGTTTCTGGTCTTACGTTTAAATCTTTAATCCATTTTGAGTTTATTTTTGTGTATGGTGTTAGAAAGTGTTCTAGTTTCATTCTTTTACAAGTGGTTGACCAGATTTCCCAGCACCACTTGTTAAAGAGACTGTCTTTTCTCCATTGTATATTCTTGCCTCCTTTGTCAAAGATAAGGTGTCCATATGTGCGTGGATTTATCTCTGGGCTTTCTATTTTGTTCCATTGATCTATATTTCTGTCTTTGTGCCAGTACCATGCTGTCTTGATGACTGTGGCTTTGTAGTAGAGCCTGAAGTCAGGTAGGTTGATTCCTCCAGTTCCATTCTTCTTTCTCAAGATAGCAAAAATTTCTTAAGCAAAATACAGAAAGTACAGATAATTTAAAAATCAATAAATTGTATGGCATCAAAATTTAGAACTTCTATCCATTAAAAGATACCATTGACAAGTCATAAAATGCTGAAAAGGCAAGTCATAAACTGGAAGGACAATGCTCACAATATATATCTTTGACAAATGATTCATATGCAGACTATGCATAAAGAAATTCCATGAGACAATAAAAGAAAATCAAGATAATTGATTTTGGAAAAAATGGCAAAAGAGTTGAATAGACACTTAACAGAAAATAATATCTAAATGTCCAGGAAGTATATGAAAATTGCCCAACCTCTTTAGGTATCAGGGATATGCAGATTAAAACTACAGTGAGCTGCAACTGCATACATAGCTGATGGTTAAAACAAAAAGGGCAGAGATACCGTGTTTAAGAGAATGTGAAGCCACCAGAACTCTCTTACAATGCTGTTTGAAATGCAAACAGGCACACCCACTTTGGGAAATTGCAGGTATCTTCTAGAGCTTGATTTGCATATCCTATGACTCAGTAATTTTACTAGGATATTTCCAACAGAACCTATACTGACTTGATATTACATTTTGAAATACCCCTAGAAAACCCAACATGTAGAGATTTTTCTGGTAAGACTACTGGACTTCCAAGGAAAAATACAAGGAATAGTAAATCAGACTGATATTATACTTTTCAACAGCAACCTCCATGTCAGGAGGAAACAGATATTTAAATATAATAGTAAAAATCAATGAAGTATTAAAAAACAAGACAAAGAGTAAAAAAAGAAAAAAACAACCCCCAAAACATGGGTGAATTCTTCTATGACATGTGAATGAGGAAAACTTCCTTATAAGTCTGGAAATAATATGGAAAACAATAGATAAAATGATTTTACTAAACATTAAAACAATTTTTGTGTGTAAATGCTGTTGCTGCTGCTAAGTCCCTTCAGTCGTGTCCGACTCTGTGCGACCCCATAGACTGCAGCCCACCAGGCTCCCCCGTCCCTGGGATTCTCCAGGCAACAACACTGGAGTGGGTTGCCATTTCCTTCTCCAATGCATGAAAGTGAAAAGTGAAAGTGAAGTCGCTCAGTCGTGTCTGACCCTCAGCGACCCCATGGACTGCAGCCTACCAGGCTCCTCCATCCATGGGATTTTCCAGGCAAGAGTACTGGAGTGGGGTGCCATTGCCTTCTCTGTGTGTGTAAATGACACACTTGGAAAAATATTTTCAACTTATATCACAAATGAAGGGTTAATTGTTGCTGTTGTTGTTTCTCAGTTGCTAAGTCATGTCTGACTCTTTGCAAACCCATTAACTGAAGGGTTAATATTTCTGTGTAATTAACTTGTAATAATATTTAAAAAAAAGCAAAATCTCTGTATAAAAACAGGCTAAAGAAATGATCAGACAATTCACAGAAAAATAAATGCAAATAGATATTCAACATATGAAAATCATTTCTCACAATAAGAGAAATGCAAATTAAGACTAAACTAAAATAACATTTCTCACTTACCAGATTGGAAAACTTGAATTTAGTTTGTCAGTCTTTTAGGATGATGAAATTTGTATGCAGATCATACATACCTGAGAAATCTGTATGCAGGTCAAGAAGCAACAGTTAGAACTGCACATGGAGCAACAAACTGGTTCCAAATCAGGAAAGGAGTATGTCAAGGCTGTATATTGTCACCTTGCTTATTTAATTTATATGCAGAGTACATCATGAGAAATGCTGGGCTGGAAGAAGCACAAGCTGGAATCAAGATTGCCAAGAGAAATATCAATAACCTCAGATATGCAGATGACACCACCCTTATGGTAGAAAGTGAAGAAAAACTAAAAAGCCTCTTGATGAAAGTGAAAGAGGAGAGTGAAAAAGTTGGCTTAAAACTCAACATTCAGAAAATGAAGATCATGGCATTTGGTCCCATCACTTTATGCAAGTTGTTGGGGAAACAATGGAAACAGTGACAGACTTTATTTTTGGGGGCTCCAAAATTAGTGAAGATGGTGATTTCAGCCATGAAATTAAAAGACACTTGCTCCTTGGAAGAAAAGCTATGACCAATCTAGCCAGCTTGTTAAAAAGCAGAGACATTACTTTGCCAACAAAGTATGGTTTGTACTTCAAAGCTATGGTTTTTCCAGTATTCATGTATGGATATGATTTGGACTATAAAGAAAGCTGAGTGCAGAAGAATTGATGCTTTTGAACTGTGGTGTTGGAAAAGACTCTTGAGAGCCCCTTGGACTGCAAGGAGATCCAATCGGTCCATCCTGAAGGAGCTCAGTCCTGAGTGTTCATTGGAAGGACTGATGTTGAAACTGAAACTCCAATACTTTGGCCACCTGATGCAAAGAGCTGACTCATTGGAAAAGACCCTGATGCTGGGAAAGATTGAAGGTGAGAGGAGAAGGGGACAATGGAGGATGAGATGGTTGGATGGCATCACCGAATTAATGAACATGAGTTTGGGTAAACCCCAGGAGTTGGTAATGGACAGGGAGGCCTGGCGTGCTGTGGTTCATGGGGTCACAAAGAGTCAGACACGACTGAGCGACTGAACTGAACTGAACTAGGATGATGAGCCCAGGGGAAACAAGCATTGTCAAATATTACTTGGGAGAAGACAAAATTGAAAACTGTATAGAAGATTTAGCAATAACTAGCAAAATTACATATATATTTATTTTTTTATCAATTAAACATCTAATAATCTATCTGAAAGAAACACTGGTAAAATTACAGATAGATATGCAGAGCAACTCATTATAGGGTCATCTGTAAAAGCAATAGATGGAGAAAACCAAGTAACTATTACTTGCTATATCTGCAGGTGCAAAACAGAAGAGAGAATATATAATATTTATATACTGCAATGGAGTGGTTTCCAGAACATGTTTTCCAGTGTAAAAAGTGAGTTGGATAAAAGTGTTTAGTAGAATACTAATTCTCTAAGAAGGAAGGAGAGGAGCATATGTATGTGTCTGTGTGTGCTCATGTTAAATTTTTTTTAATCCAGCAAATGAGATGGAAAGAGAAAAAAAGTTACTTTGGGAGGAAGGTGATAATACTTTGTTTTGTAGATTTGATTTTGGAGGAGATTAACTATTTTACCAATTATAAAACCAAATTAAAATTTAAAAGCAATCCCTGAAAGAAATAAAACAAATTAACTTACATGTGTATCCAATTGGTGGCATAATTCCAGAGAACTATTCTATGTAACTTAAAGACAATAATTTAAAGAACTACAAAAAACTACATAAATAAATAATTACCTGTAATAATATTATTAGTGGTAGTGCTGGTTTTCTTATTCTGAGACTGCTGTGTTGTGGGATAAAGAGCATGCTTAATTTTGTAATGTTCTAATTTACATTAGGTATAATTGAAAACTGGGATTCTCCATAGAGGGAAATAAGACATAGAAGGAAGTTTAAAGAATTTAAGTAAAGACCCTGTAGTTGGAAGTATTAGCATCAGTTTATCATGTATTGTATTCAAAAAAGTATTTTTTAGTATTGAAAAAGGCTAGAAACAATGAGAAACTCAGTTGTACTGAGCAATTTTAGTATCCAATGTGATGCTTAATTTTATGTCATCTGACTGGGCCACAGGCCACCCAGATGTTTGGTGAAACATTATTTGGGGTGTGTTTTATTTATTTATTTGTATTTTGGGCTGCGCTGGGTCTTCACTGCTGTGCTCAGGCTTTCTCTAGTTGTGGAAAGAGGGGCTGCTCTCTGGTTGCGGTGTATGAGCTTCTCACCGAGGTGCTTCTTCTGCTGAGGAACACCAGCCCTACGGTGCGCGTGCTTCAGTAGCTGTGGCTCTCAGGCTCTAGGGCAGCGGCTCAGAAGTTGTGCTGCACGGGCTTTGTTGCCTTGCAGCAGGTAGAATCTCCCCAGACCAGGGATTGAACCCCTGTCCCCTGCATTGGCAGGCAGAGTCTTGACCACTGGACCATCAGGGATGTCCTATCTTGGGTGTCTTTGTAAGAATGATTTGGGATAAGATTAACATTTAAAATTGGTAGACTGTAGTAAGCAGACTGTTCTCCCTAATGTGGGTGGACTTCATTTAATCAGTTGAAAGCCTGAATAGAAAAAACAAACAAACAAACAAACTAACTCTCCCTGAGTAAGGGGTTTCCCTGATAGCTCAGTTGGTAAAGAATCGACCTGCAATGCAGGAGATCCCGGTTGGAGTCCTGGGTCGGGAAGATCCTCTGGAGAAGGGATAGGCTACCCACTCCAGAATTCTTGGGCTTCCCTGGTGGTTCAGACAGTAAAGAATCTGCCTGCAATGCAGGAGACCTGGGTTATATCCCTGGGTTGGGAAGATCTCCTGGAGAAGGGAAAGGCTACCCACTCCCGTATTCTGGCCTAGAAAATTCCATGGACTGTATAGTCCATGAGGTCGCAAAGAGTCGGACATGACTGAGCAACTTTCACTTTCACTTTCCCTAAGTAAGACAGGATTTTCCCTACTTTAGTGCCTTTGAATTGGAATGTGGCCTTTTTTTCCTGTTTTCAGATTGGACCTGAAACTGTTCTTTCTGGGATTTAAGCCTGCAAGCCTTAAAGTGGAACTACATTATCGGTCCTCCTGAGTCACCAGCTTGCTCACCTGTGTCACCAGCTACTCACCCTAAGGACTTACCAGCCTCCATAACTGTCTGGACAAATTCTTTATCTTTATACATGTGGGAGCGCATGAGCATGTGTCTGCGCGTGCACACACACACACACACACACACACACACACACATCCTACTGGTTCTTTATCTTGCGAATCCTGGCAAGACACCCAGACTATGGTCCTGAAACACCATTTCCCACTAAAAAAAAAAAAAAACAACCAGCACTTTTGGAGAAATGACTGATTCTAAGGCCTTAGTAAGGTAGGTGCTGGGTTTAACGTAGTTCATCATATCAGATACCAAGAGAAACTATCAAAAAATACTGAGATCATGTCAAAAAGAATCAGAAGCCAACTTAGATCTCATTAACACTTTGTCTATAAGGATAATAATAGAAATAAAAGGAGAAAAAGTGGAAGCCATGAGAGATTTTATTTTCTTGGGCTCCAAAATCACAGTGGACAGTGACTGCAACCATGAAATTAAAAGATGCTTGCTCCTTGGAAGGAAAGCTATGACAATCCTAGACAGCACATTAAAAAGCAGAGACATCATTCTGCTGATGAAGGTCCATCTAGTCAAAGCTATGGTTTTTCCAGTGGTCATATATGGATATGAGAATTGGACTATAACTTCGAATTGTAGTGCTGGAGAAGACTCCTGAGAGTCCCTTGGACTGCAAGGGGATCAAAACAGTCAATTCTAAAAGAAATCAGTCCTAAATATTCATTGGAAGGACTGATGCTGAAGCTGAAGCTGAAGCTCCAATACTTTGGCCACCTGATGTGAAGAACTGACTCATTGGAAAAGACCCTGATGCTGGGAAAGATTGAAGGCAGGAGGAGAAGGGGGCGACAGAGGATGAGATATTTGGATGGTATCACCAACTCAATGGACATGAATTTGAGCAAACTCTGGGAGATATTGGAGGACAGAGGAGCCCGGTGTGCTAAGAGTTGGGCGCGTCTTAGCAACAGAACAACAACAGGAAAATAAAGGGGAAACACTTGAATTTCTTATAAAAATTTTACTATTGAAGAGCCAAATAGGAGAATAAGGGATTCTGTCACTTGAAGTACAAGCTGATGAATATAGGAGAAACACTAGATGTAAAATATTTCCGTATGGTAGCCCTAATGAAGTAATGGATCTAGATTTATTCATTGCTAACATGATATGGCTCTTGATGGCAAAGTACAGCGGCACTATGAAATGACATCAGAAATCATCAAACCTTATTTTGTGTCAATCAATAGTAATACTATCAGCTAGGAAGTTCTGGGAGCTCTCACCTTGGCCCATGGTGGGTCCCCATAGACATTTCCAATGTGGTGGCTGGACCAGCCCTTGTGATTTTTATTTTCATTGCAAGATGCCTGCAGACATCAGGAACAACCATCAGGGAACTTTGAAATAAACAAGATTTATTACTCACAGTTCCTGGAGGGTACACAGCATGCTTGAGGCCATACGACAAAGTCATGGGGAAAGAGAGAAAAGAGAAAATGGATCTAGAAGTTCTGCGTTTAACGGGGTCAAGGGTGCGGTGTCTAGGGTTTTACGATTTCACTATTTATTGGTGAATGCAAAACATAAGAGTGGGAATCAAAGTAGAAGGAAGGAAAATCAGTCACCAAAAAGGTCTGTTATCTGGGTCAACAAGGAATTTCTAGATGAAGAACTTCATGGGTGGGGTGGCCTGGCTCTTTACATAATGGTTAGTTGATAATGTGTCTATTCAAGAGCCATGTCTTTGAAGTGGGTGCATTTAATATCAGTCACTTAGATTACACCTTGACAATCAAAAAAAAAAAAAAAAGAACCTAATTGTCAGGCCCTTATACTACAAACTATATCTGTGACCCCATGGACTATACAGTCCATGGAATTATCCAGGCCAGAATACTGGAGTGGGTATCATTTCCCTTCTCCAGGAGATCATCCCAACCCAGGGATCGAACCCAGGTCTCCCACATTGCAGGTGGATTCTTTACCAGCTGAGCCACAGGGGAAGCCCATATCTGAGAACATCTCTTTGCAATTACCATCTATAGAGAATGGGAGGACAGAGAACAAATTAAATGACACCATGAGGATGCAATCATCTAAATTTAGATGATCAGAAAAGTTATAGAGCAAAAGGTCAGTTTCTTTAACAAATTGAGAGAAAACATACAGATTGGAGACATACAAGCTTAAAAGTGATTTCAGAGACATATGAACAATGAAATGTATGAACTTACTTGGAATCTGATTCAAACTATAAATAAGAATGTTTACTGTAAAGCAATTCATACTAATATTATTCTTCATCTTGAACTCCCCAGCTTGCTTGTAGTACCAATCAAAGAAATAATTTCCCTTACTTTCAACTTTAATTTACACTAAAATATACAGGTTAATTAACATATTAATGTTGGCTGTTGCAAGTTACTTCAAATCTCTTTTTGGGAAAGGCCAGACATAGAGTATTAAGTAAACATTCAAAATAAACTAGGGGGTAGTCATAAGGTACACGTATGTATAGCTTAATAAATCCTTAATAAATACGGCCAAAAGTTTTCCAAAGTGAACCAATTTACACTTCTACTAGCAGAGGTTGATAGGAGCTAGGGAGAAATGGGAAGAGAAGCAAGACATTTGGGGCTCCAGGCTTGGGGAGGATGTGGATTTCAGAACTCCTAGGCAGTGAACCTACTGGGTAGCAGTTTGTACTCAGAAGTTTCTCTCAAATGCATGAGTCCCCACAGAGGAGGAAAGACAGAAAAGAGCAAGTGACAGCTCACACAGGAGGGACCCCTCAGGACTTAGGTCCTAGTGGTGTAAAGATCAGAATATACCAGAGGGTCCCACATTTTGCCAGCCCCCCCTCCCCTCCAATATGCCAAACATTTGGCTATATCTAGAGACTTTTTCTGGTTTCCCACACCATACGGCATGTGGAATCTAAGTTCCCAATCAGGGATTGAAATTGCGCCCCCTTCAGTGGAAGAGCCAAGTCTTACCCACTAGACCACTGGAGACATTTATGACTGTCAGATTTTAGCAGAGTTGGGACATACCATAGGCAACTCACTGTCACAAGCCAGGGATGCTGCTCAACATTATGTGTACACTCTGTAACCAAGAAGTATCTGGCCCCAAAGACCAACAGTGCCGAGTCTGAGAAATCCTGCATGTACCCCTGAGGGCAGTCATGCAAAGAGGCACAGGAGAGGCTTCTGGGGTGCCGGCAACGTCAACTTTCTAGACCTGGATGCTGGTTTCATAACGATATTCAGTTAGTAAAGATTCATCAAACTGCACCTTTGATATATGCACATTGAAAAGCAGAGACATTACTTTGCCAACAAAGGTCCGTCTAGTTAAGGCTGTGGTTTTTCCTGTGGTCATGTATGGATGTGAAAGTTGGACTGTGAAGAAGGCTGAGCCAAAGAATGGATGCTTTTGAACTGTGGTGTTGGAGAAGACTCTTGAGAGTCCCTTGGGCTGCAAGGAGATCCAACCAGTCCATTCTGAAGGAGATCAGCCCTGGGATTTCTTTGGAAGCAATGATGCTAAAGCTGAAACTCCAGTACTTTGGCCACCTCAAGTGAAGAGTTGACTCATTGGAAAAGTCTCTGATGCTGGGAGGGATTGGGGGCGGGAGGAGAAGGGGACGACAGAGGATGAGATGGCTGGATGGCATCACTGACTCGATGGACGTGAGTCTGAGTAAACTCCGGGAGTTGGTGATGGACAGGGAGGCCTGGCGTGCTGTGATTCATGGGGTCGCAAAGAGTTGAACATGACTGAGTGACTGAACTGAACTGATATATATATATATACATATATATATATATACACATACACACGTATGAGTAGGCTCAGTCGCTCAGTCGTGTCTAACTATTTGAAACCCTATGGACTATAGCCTGCCTGGCTACTCTGTCCATGGGATTCTCCAGGCAAGACTACTGGAGTGGGTTTCTATTTCCTCCTCTGGATAAGCACACACACACACATATACATAGGTATGTATCCTAATTTAATACAAGCATACAATATGTGCCTGACACTGATGAGTTTCTGTATTCTTTATTCAAAAACCCCATCATTTGGGTTTTATTATTTCTAATCTAGGAATGGAGAAATTGGGGCTCCAGGAAGATAAATGTGTTTCTCAGAGACATACAGTAAATTACCACCATAGTACCCAGCTGTGAACTTGAACTTCTCTCTTCCTAGCTCCAGGTCAATGAGATCACCCAAGCCAATAATAATCAAATGTTAATGAAAGGCAGTTGGAGGAAGCAAAGTGGTTTTCATTTGAATATAGTCCAAATCTGGTCTCAACCAACCCTCTGAGCTCCCTCCACTCCCATTTTAAATTGCCTGTTTTAGAATCTGTGAAATATTTGCTGCCTCTGAGTCAGAAAATGGACAGCTGTAAAAGAGAGAAAGAGAGCAAAAAACAGATTAAATAAGGTAGCAGTTGTATAGCTTATCAGGACGTTGGAAGAGAAGTGCAAAACGATAAAGTTTAAAACTCAATGGCAAGTTTGAAGAGAACATGTGCATCTCATTCATGTTCCCATAGGACTATGAATAATCGAAATCTAGGCTGAAATCTAAGGGTTAGGAGAAAAGGGGGCATAAATTATTAAAACGAATGAGACACTATTCATTTGGAAATCTTTCACAGGAACAGTCAATATGAATACTTGATAGAAATGGCCACCTTGACCAAGTTACCATTTATAAGAAACACAGGAAAGAGCTGTCAAGTAACCTTATCCTTCAAGTCAATAGTCCTAAAATGACCCAGACCTCAGAGCTTTCACCACTGCCCCCTCCTCCCAGCCTCCTAACCAGGACCTTTCAAAGTGGTTCATGTAATATCAAGAACTGAAGCACAGATCAAAACCCTAGGCCTAGACAGACCCTGTTAATTATGCAAAATATCTTTGTAATTGACTAAAACTATGATTTCTAAGTGCCTTGAATATCAATGACCATCAAGAAACAGTAGCTACTGGGATGTCTGTAATGACCCAGGGTTTTAAAAGCAAATTTACTACTATCAATTATGAAGCTTCAACTTGAGGATATTCAGTGAATGGAATTATCTGGAGAAGACCATGAGGTCTGTTTGCTATTTAAAATCAGTATAGAAGATTCAGTGGTATTTCACAAAGCTCCAATTTTAAGTTTAATTTGCTGAAAAAAAAAAAATACAGACTGATTAGTTAAAACCAATCACTTCTTAAGACCGTAATTGCGATAAATGCTCCTGGATCTAGTTTAAAAGAAGTGTCTGATCAACTGGACTGAAGGGATCGATGTTACATGCTAACCTGTTCAAACACCTTTATTAATGCTTTGGAAGAGAAAAGAATATTCAGCACAAACATTTCAGATGATTATAAAATGGACTATATACAGTACATTATATATATATATATATATTTTTTTTTATGCATATATATAGTACTGTGTCTGACTCTTTGCGACCCCATGGACTGTAGCCTACCAGGCTCCTCCGTCCATGTAATTTTCCAGGCAAGAATACTGGAGTGGGTTGCCATTCCCTTCTCCAGGGGATCTTCCCAGCCTGGGGATTGAACCCAGGTCTCCCACATTGCAGACAGACACTTCACCTTCTGGGCCACCAAAGGAGGTGTATATAGTACAGACGATATGAAAAAGAAGAAATAGTAATTTTTATATGATAAGGTATTTTTTCCAAGTGAGTCATAAGCCAGGTAACACTTGATTGGGGTAAAAGTTGCTGTGCCAAAAGGTGTCAGTAAACATAGGCAAGGGTAAAACTTTCGGAGTTTGAGACGACAGGAACCTGTGTAATCTCCCCAAGTAAGCTCAGCTCCGTCCAGATGTGATGGTGTTGCCGGACTAAAGCACCTGTCCCTGACCATTCATGTCCAACCCTTTCTCCCATCAGAGGCGGTGCTCCCCACTTGTTATACCAGATTCTCGTCTAGCAACTTCCATGCTGGGTGCAGCCCCACATGCAATGTAAATAGCATATAGGTGATTCATGCCTCGACTGAAAAAAAAAAGTCTGCGGTCTCCCTTCAGTGTGCCAGGAATGTCCCACTGTTCTGTTAACTCTTCCTGGCTGGACTGCTTCTCTAAGTTGCGTGGGCCTTCTGGGGATAAAAATGCCCAAACAGAAGGAAACTCACCTCCAGCCTTTGCCGGGCAGATGCACACTGAGTCAGTTAGGGCAGCTGTTTACTATGCAGGCAAACAAATGATGTCATGTGTTTTCACTTTTCCAACCAGTTGTTTTGATCTAATAACGAAAATACATGGGTGATAGAAGCGTGCTGTTGTAATAAATTAAATGAATGGAAAACCAATTGAAATTTTAGGATTTTTCAGCCTATAAAACATTTCCCAGAGAAAACCTGGATCAGAAGTGAATGAGTCGGATTCTGGCAACGAGCAAGCTACTGATTTTGGGCTCCTAGAAAAACACTGCTGCACCCTGAGGTTTCAAACCAAGCAAGAGACAAACTTCCAATATTTTGCCCGAAAACACGATTCTTGGATTCTTAATTGGAATCTTTGGGTCAATTTTTAGAGATATGTAAAATTTCACAAATAAGTGTGACTATATGTGTGTACGTACATACATATTGAAGGAGTCCAGAATATACAATTGTGACACACAAATTATTTTGAGCTGAGAGCATTTGAAAATCAACAGATGAAATTTTTTCCTGAACTCCTTTATCTGACTAAAAGCAGAGACTCCCACAAAGAACTGAATTCTTTTAAATTCAGCCCAAGAGTACAGAGAAGGCAATGGCAACCCACCTACTCCAGTACTCTTGCCTGGAAAATCCCATGGACAGAGGAGCCTGGTAGGCTGCAGTCCATGGCGTCGGTGAGGGTCGGACACGACTGAGAGACTTCACTTTCAATTTTCACTTTCACTTTCACTTTTCACTTCCATGCATTGGAGAAGGAAATGGCAACCCACTCCAGTGTTGTTGCCTGGAGAATCCCAGGGACGGGGGAGCCTGGTGGGCTGCCGTCTATGGGGTCGCACAGAGTCAGACACGACTGAAGCGACTTAGCAGCAGCAGCCCAAGAGTAACATAGGAAGGTAGACTCTTATCACCAGGGACAACGGGAAGACACCTAGAGAGACATTGTCCCAAAACCATCCTGTCTCCCACCCCTCTCTTCTACTGAGGACCCATCTATTTTTCCTAAAAGTCACTAGTTTTCCATGTACTATCCCTTCTTCCCCCCTCTAACAAGTCATTTACCTTCCCATTTTACATGCCTTTCTCCTCCTTCCCTTCACCCCTTAAGATGGTGTTTAAGCCCCCAATTTTTTTTTCTTTTCATATTTTCTTAATTTATTTAAAAATTTATTTTTAATTGGAGGATAATAGCTTTACAAGATTGTGTTGATTTCTGCCATACATCAACTAGAATCAGCCCCATATGTCTCCTCCCTCCCTCCCTTCCACCCCTCTAGGTTGTCACAGAGCACCAGATTTGAGCTCCCTGCATCATATAGCAAATTCCCACTGGCTGTCTATTTTACATATGATAATGCATATGTTTCAATGCTACTCTCTCAATTCGTCCTACCCTCTCCTTCCCTGTGTCCACAAGTCTCTTCTTTATGTCTTAAGCCCAGACTCTAACTGCCCACTTTGAGACACATTTCTTTGTGATCTGCCTTTTGTGCACACATGGTTAAATTCTGTTCTTTCTCTTGTAAATCTGTTAGGTGAGTTTAATTTGTAGGCCTCCAACTATTGAGCAAAGAAGGTAAATTTTTCCATTTCAACTATATATATATATATACACACACACATATATGTGCATATATATGTATATACACACACTCTCAACTGTATTATTGATTTCTATCTTCTATATATATCTGTCAATCATTCATCTCTCTTTCTTCCTATGGGAGAGAAGACACGTAGCCTTCCTATGGAACCAAAAAAAAAAAAAATTCCATCATCTTTTTTCTCATAAGCTTTAATATATAAAAGAGGAAGAAAAATGAATGATTCATATAAGAGATGTCCTAGGATGCCAGGCTCAAGGAACCTGAGTACAAGCTGTAAAGAGGTTAAAATTTGGGGAACACAGGATCCTGCAGTTTCATGGGTCAGTTTGCTTACCGACTTGATGGACATGAGTCTGAGTGAACTCCGGGAGTTGGTGATGGACAGGGAGGCCTGGCGTGCTGCGATTCATGGGGTCACAAAGAGTCAGACACGACTGAGCGACTGAACTGGACTGAACTAAACTTGCTCGTGTAAAGCGACTTTTTAATGATTCAGCATATGATCAGTTAGAAGCCGTTCTTAGTACTCCTGTTTATAAAGATTCAAAAAAAAATTGATGGTTGATTTAAGGTGAAATTGAATATTCAAAAGCAAAAAGATTAGGTAGAATAATCTTTGTCTTCTTTGGGTTTATTGTTCAAAAGGACTCTCAACTCTTAAACAATTTTAAAGGTTTATTGGAATAGGTTCTTTTTATGTTTAAAATATTTTAACAGTGATTGGCCTCAGCTTTTTTCATTGTAAATTAGGGATAAAATTGTCATGCTCCATTGTTTTTCTTTTCTTTTTAGGAAACATGTAGGAAATTACATTAGTCATAGCTCAGGGAATTTCACAAAATGAACAAAAAGTTCATGTAACGAGAGCTCAAAGCAAAGCAACTGACCAGTAGCATCATTCCAGGAGTCCATTCAGTCACTATGCCCATAGCTTTCTGACTTCTAACACCACAGAATGTATTTTCCCTGTTTTTGAACGTCATATAAATGAAATCATACGTTGCTTTTGTCTGTGCGTGTGTCTTGTTTTGCTCAACAAAATGTGAAATTTATCTATGTTGTTGCATGTAACATTATTATTTATTTCATTTATCTATGTATTCCATGTAGAGTCAGTCACAGACTACGATCAATTCAGAGATTGCATATGCATGTATATATATTTATACATACATATAGACTACATATGTATGTCTGCAGACTGTTTTTACTTTGGAATTATATAAATACTGCTGCTATGAGTATTTAAGGCATGTCTTTTATTAACAGGCACATGTCTACTGGTTGTACACCTAAGAGCAAAACTGGGGGAAAGGTCATAGGGTACGCATACAGTTAGCTTTAATAGATACTCCCAAATGGTTTTCCAAAGTAGTTGTACCAGTTGACTTTTCCATCCACCAGCAAGTATGAGAATTTTTTTCACATTCTTAACAACACTTAATATTGACTTTTCCATTTTAGTTATTCTATGTGCACTTGTATCATTTTGTGATTTCAATTTGCACTTGTCTAATAACTAATCATGTTGAGCACCTCTCTATATATTTGCTGGCCATTTAGATAGGCTCATTTACACAGTACCTGTTCAAGCCTCTTGCCCATTTTTCTACTGGGTTATCTGCCTTTTCATTGCAGATCTTTATGTGCTCTGGACGAGAATCCTTTGTCAGATTACAGGTAGAGTTTGCACATCTCCTCCCACTTTGTGGCTTATCTTTGCACTCAATCACATTTTTTGAGGAAAAGATTAATTGTAATGATCAACAGTTTAACAGTATTTTCCCTTTATGATTAGCATCTCATCTCCAGTTGAAGAAATTTTTGCATATCACCTAGATGTGAAAATATTTTCCTACATCTTTTTCTGAAATCTTTATTTTGCCATCCACTTTTGGCTCAGATGATAAAGTGTCTGCCTACAATGTGGGAGACCCGGGTTCAATCCCTGTGTTGGGAAGATCCCCTGGAGAAGGAAATGGCAACCCACTCCAGTATTTCTGCCTGGAAAATCCCATGGACAGAGGAGCCTGGTAGGCTATAGTCCATGGGGTTGCAAAGAGTTGGACATGACTGAGCGACTTCACTCACTTTGGATCTGCAAACTCATATGGAATTGATTCTTATAAATTGTATAAGGGAGAGATCAAGATTCATTTTATCCACATGGAAGCTAAAATGACCCAGTATCATTTTTCAAAAAGGTCTTTTCCCTACGCACTGCAAATATGTTACCTTTGACATAAATTAGGTCACAGGTTACCAGATATGTGTGGGTCTACTTCTCGTCTTTTCTACTTTGATCTACTTGTCTACCTTTGTGCCAACACCACATTGTCCTAGTTACAATGGCTTTGTAATACATCTGGACATCTGCTAGAGTTATTACCTGTAAGATTGCTTTGAATATTCTTGAACTCTCACATTTCTATATACATTTTGTAGTCAGTGGGTTAATTCCTGCAAAAATTTTTTTTTTCTAATATTTATCAGGCTTATATTCAATCTATTGACATCTTAATATATTGAACTTTTAACCCATGAATCCCTTCATTTATCTTCCACCCCTCAATTTTTTTTTTCAGTGTAAAAGGCCTATATATCTTGCACAATTTTACATTTATGTACATAAGGGATTTTGGTCATTTTCCATTCTTGTATCATCTTGTGTTAGGGGATGACGAGTATATCAGCCTCATAAAATGTGTAGAAAAGTGTAATCTTTTTTGTTATTTTCTAAAACAGTTTACAGAAGATTGGTGGTGTTTTTTTTTTTAAGTAAGTATTTAGAAGCATATAGTAGTTGCTTTTTAAAAATTATTAAATGGGCTATTACATCTAAAGCACTTAGAAAGTATCTGGCAGTTGATAAGTGCTATAAAATGTTAACAATTCTGATGTGCTTGACCATCCATTTTCCCCATGTAAATCATTACATTAAAATGCCAGAACAGAATGGCAGGTTTTATACAAGGAGACCTATATAAAGAGGTAATGTGCTTTAAGCCATTCTTTAGAAGTCACCCTTGACTTCTACTCAATTATCAATTGACTACTCATAATATTTTCAGAGAATATTCTATTGCAATTTTTCAGCCATTTTTTTGCTATAAGAGCTAGATTAATGGCTTAAAAGCTCCATATTCAGAAAACTAAGATCATGGCATCTGGTCCCATCACTTCATGGGAAATAGATGGGGAAACAGTGTCAGACTATTTCTGGGGGCTCCAAAATCACAGCAGATGGTGACTGCAGCCATGAAATTAAAAGACGCTTACTCCTTGGAAGGAAAGTTATGACCAACCTAGATAGCATATTGAAAAGCAGAGATATTACTTTGCCAACAAAGGCCTGTCTAGTCAAGGCTATGGTTTTTTCAGTAGTATTGCTTGGATGTGAGAGTTGGACTGTGAAGAAAGCTGAGCACCGAAGAATTGATGCTTGTTTTGAACTGTGGTGTTGGAGAAGACTCTTGAGAGTCCCTTGGACTGCAAGGAGATCCAACCAGTCCATTCTGAAGGTGATCAGTCCTGGGTGTTCTTTGGAAGGAATGATGCTAAAGCTGAAACTCCAGTACTTTGGCCACCTCATGCAAAGAGTTGACCCATTGGAAAAGACTCTGATGCTGTGAGGGATTGGAGACAGAAGAAGGGGATGACAGAGGATGAGATGGCTGGATGGCATCACCGACTCGATGGACATGAGTTTGAGTGAACTCCGGGAGTTGGTGATGGACAGGGAGGCCTGGCGTGCTGTGATTCATGGGGTCGCAAAGAACCGGACATGACTGAGCGACGGAACTGAACTGAATACTACATAAAGAAGAGGTGGGTTTTGACAGAACATAATTTTAAATAATGAATATAGTCAACTTCGGAGAAGGCAATGGCATCCCACTCCAGTACTCTTCCCTGGAAAATCCCATGGATGGAGGAGCCCGGTGGGCTGCAGTCCATGGGGTCGCTAAGAGTCGGACACGACTGAACAACTTCACTTTCACTTTTCACTTTCAAGTATTGGAGAAGGAAATGGCAACCCACTCCAGTGTTCCTGCCTGGAGAATCCCAGGGACGGGGGAGCCTGGTGGGCTGCCATCTATGGGGTCACACAGAGTCGGTCACGACTGAAGTGACTTAGCATAGCATAGCATAGCATAGTCAACTTCAGGGCTTCCCAGTCTCGATGGCAAAGAACCCACCTGCCAATGCAGGTGATACAGGTTTGATCATGGGTTGAGAAGATCCCCTGCAGAAGGAAATGGCAACCCACTCCAGTATTCTTGGCTGGGAAATCCCATGGATAGAAGAGCCTGGTGGGCTACCGTTTATGGGGCCGCAAAGGAGTCGGACATAACTTAGCAACTAAGCAACAACATAATCAACTTCATCTTGTGCTCATGAGGAATTTTTTGTAGCTGATGCATATACACTAAGTTCATGACACATGCAATTTTTTTTCTTATTACAGTCTTCCTGTAAACTTCCTTTCATTCCCAATCTCTATTCTCTCTCCCTTTCTTGCAGTGAAACTTTCAGAGTTACCTCCATTCAGTCTCCATATCCAGACATCCACGCATGTTAATCCCTATCTGGTATCTCCTCCTACTACTCCACTGAAAAGACTCATTGCAAAGGTCCTCTCAACTACCACGTCATTTTAAGCTCATTATTCTGTCCTCAACCTACAGGATCTCAGTGGTATTCAGCACTATGGACCACGTCTGCTTTCTGGAAACATGCTCTCACCTCATATTCAATGACAATGTGCTCACTGCTTACCTATTTAATTCTATTCTATTTACAGTCTTTGCTAACTAAAGATTATATATATGTGACTATGAGTGTTGAGTTCAATCTCCTGAAGCATGTAACTTCATTTTCTATGACTGCTGGTCCTTAAATGTACCTCAAGTACCATGCATTTCTTCTTTTAGGTCCATTTTCATGTATCCAGTCACCCCTTAGACATTGCCATTTGGAGGCTTCTCAAGCATCTCAAATTCAACACTGTCTAGCACTGGGCTCCTGCAGTTCCTTCCCTGGCTGCTCTTGTAATTCTTTCTTGGTCAAAGGCAAGACCATCTTCTTAGATCCAGAGACAAGAGGACCAAGCACCATCCTTGATCTACCTACTCTCTCCCTCACCCCATAGTCAAGAAACTGTGAAATCCTGCTCACTTTAATCTCTTCTCTCCAATTTCACTTATGTATTTTTCTTTTTCTGGTACTGTCATTTGAAAGTCCAGCGTACCATCAGCTTATACACAGCCCTGCAACTGGCACTTCTCTGGGCATTCATATTTACTAATGTACCCACTACAGCCAGAATGCTCTTCTTAAAAGTTGAATCTGAGAATGTAATGCCATGATACTGCTTAAAAATATCCGTTTAATGTCTGGCTCTACTAAGGGAAGGTTCTCTGTTTCATTCAAGTGTATCATCAGCATTCAATGTTTGTTCAATGATAAGAGTCAAAAATTGAGCTTAAGAAGAGAACCAAGAGAGCTTTGATTCATCTACAAATAAACATTATATTTCCCATTGACACGGAGGTAAGGACTTCTCCAAATATAAGACATTACTTAATTTAAAAGCTTATAATTAACACAGCCAGAGTTTATAAATAATGTCATAATCTAAGCTGTGTACTTAATGCAAGAAATTATTTCCTGGGATAGACCACACTAAATTATCCAGCTCAGCCCCCTGAGAATCACACATGAAAGGGCAGAGAAACAATAGGTCTCTATAACCTGATCTGTTAATCATGTATTTTCTAAGTGTCTATTAGGTGCCAGGTAGGATGGGCTACCCAGTAGAGGAAGGCGGGAGTTAAGGTCCCTGGTAATTAGGAGTCATGGCAGAATACAGCAGATGCCAGAAACACGTAAGACGAGGGGGTGTGAATAAGAACGGTGGCCTCTAACACAGCCAAGAAACTAATAATAAAGCATATGTGGGCACGGGACTTTTGAATGTTTTGAAGGCAGGTAGAATTAATCCGATAGAAACTGGGGAGAAAGTATTTCAAGGGAAAATACTAGTCTGAATGAAGACTGACCTGGCGTAAAGTAATTGGCACAGTTACCTTGACTTGTGAGAGCTTACAGAGGCCTCAGATTGGGCAGAGGTTTGGGTGGTTGTGATCAGAAATGGACAAGATAACTTGCCAACACTAGATCTACCAGATTGTATAGGTTGGGAGACAGGAAAAACGCATGAGGACTGAAAAAAAAAAGATGCCAAGAAAGATGCCCTGGAGAAGGAAATGGCAACCCACTCCAGTATTCTTGCCTGGGAAAACCCATGGGCAGCAGAGCCTGGAGGGTTATGGTCCATGGGCTTGCAAAAGAGTCGAATACAACTTAGATCTCAGCAACAAGGGGCCTCCCAACCTATAGGATGCCTGTGCCAGTAACGGAAATAACAAAGCTAGTAGGAGGTTGTGGAGTTCGGGGTCCTGAACACATGAATAATGCTAAATTCCTGACCTGCTGAGGAAGAGATGCCCGTTAAGACATCCAGGCAGGGCAGGGGATGGGCTTGTGAGCTCGAGCTTCTCAATGGGCTTGAGAAGAGAACCAGGAGAGTTTGGTTGGGCTTTCAACATTCCTACTAAATTATGTTTAATTATCACATGATGAAACCATAACCCATAAATCTTATCTACAAAGCATCCCCAAATCTTTCATATGTCATTTGACTACTTGTATGAATCTTAACATTTCACTTGCAGATAACATTCATTTTTAGCATCCCATTACTACTTAATCAATTAACAATTGTTTTCCATACAAAGTTATTAAAGGTTGATTCTGTCCTTGCTTTTGCATCTCAGCTGCTATTTGTGTCCTAAACTCAATGCTGAAAATTCCAATCGGACTACAGAAGAAATAAGTCTAACTAATGACGCCTTCTTTTCGGGCGAATTATTTCATTTTGAGATTCTATAGAAAAGAGCAACAATAAAGTATTGGTTCCACTTTTGAATAAATAAGGGGTTATTTTGCTGCTGAAAGTTTTCATTCAAATGACTGATCAGATCTCACGTGTCTGTTTAAAAACGTCTGACTTAGGTCATTACAAAATGACAGACTGTGATACACTGGGTGGTAGTTGGGAGTGAGACAATGAGGCATTGTTTACACAGAAGATTGAGTAACTGGTTTCACAAAAGAGGTTCTTGGATATCTATTGTATGTACAACTCAGAGATTTACTGGAGCTTTTATAATTTCTGCAAGGTTCTTTTTCAGCCAGCTTCATTAACTTGAAGTAAATCAAATCATGCAGAAATCTGGCTCAGCGAGAAAGCAACCCAGGAAGATAGAGTATGAAGAAAAACAGACACGGGATGATAAGGTTTAGAATCTTTGGCATTTTTCATAAACATTTTGTTTGAAGATTATTAAATTACAACCCAGAGAGAGAGAAAAAAAAAAAAAACAACACACAGTAAAACTCACTATTGAATCGGATCTTTTTACTTCAATTTTTCTTTACAATACATATATTTATAGATATATACATATAAAACTGCACATACAAAGTATGTGTCAACAAAATATAGTCTTTACAACTTAAATATCATTTGAACAGAAAGATATTTGCATTCATTTTATATATGCACAAAAACTGGGATATTTACTTGGAGGAGGTTACAGCGAAATGATAAAGTATATACTCAAAAAGACTTTGGGGATTGTACCTTTCTAGGAATGGGGTTCTGAGATACATGTTTTTATTATGTGTAGCTTATTTTGCTTAGGAACAAAAGATCCACGTGGACTGCTACAGCATTTTTACTTTCTTAAAAGTGCAGGCAAGTGATTCATTCAGATAAGCAGCCACATTCACTGGTCCCTTGCTCCTCAGTCTATCTTTCTAAATACTCTCAGAATTCACTCATTCACCCCCTCCCCCTCTTTCTCAAGCTATACTACTGAGATTACATTTGGGAAATAAGCAAAAAGTAACATCAGAAGAAATGGCTATTTGAAGCACCCAAATGTTTTCACTGAGTCCTTCACGTTTTGGGCGAATGATCTCTCCGAACTTTCTAGAGCATCCATTGCCAGCAGTGGTCCAGAAGGCAGGCTGGCATCCAGCACCAAGCAGCTTACTGAAATTTTACATCTAGGTCTTTACTTGTTATGGCTGAAAGATCCCCAAAGAACTGGGATGATCCAGGTAATAATTCAAAAAAAAATCTATTTATAATATACATTATTTGGGTAGATGGTGGCTATCAAGGACTTGTTAACTCAGAGGGGGAAAAAAAAAAGCAATCATCTGAAAGGAGAATGGGGGTGCGAGCGAATGTAACTGAATCTTGATGCGAAACTGTTAGAGATGTGAAAACAAGTTCAAAGTCACGCTTGCATCCAAGTGGCATCCTGGCTGTTCTTAAGGAGGGTGCTGAGACCCCTGGAAGCTTGCTTTAGTCTCCTGTTAGAAGAAGGGATGTTAGTCTTTTACAGCCTCTGGAGTGTTTCCTTTCACTGGGCTGACTCCAGATGCAAAGTTGATTACCCCTGCACACGGATGTGCCCATGGGCACGTGCATCTATGCCATGAAGACGGGGAGGGTAAAGACAGGGCTCAACACGGCACACGTTTCAGAAAGACACCACGGCTACCACCGAACAGCAGAGAACACCAGTCTCGTCAGCCCAGCACTCCGTCGGCTGCTGGTGTCCAGAGTCAGGGTGTGTCCTAGAGCGCGCCGCGCTTCTTCCGAACGGGGCTCTGGCTACTGCCCGGCTTCAGCTCCGCGTACTGCACCTGTGAAAACAGACAGACGTGACGCTGGCGGGTAGGTAACCCTAGCTCACCACAGCGTGTTAATGGCTCCCCGAGGACACCGCACAGCAAAGGAAGGAAGGTTCAAAGGTAATGAATCATTTTCTAAACACAGGAACATGGAGGGATTAATTGCAGGAAGGATTTGAAGAGTCATGCATCATTTCTTGAAACCAAAATATTAAAAGCAGATTTTTCTAATGAGATGCATGGGTTTCTACCTGCTCTCAGGGCACTGCTAGATTTCAGTTCTCTGTGTGCCCGTGTTCGACCAGGAAAGGGGTTGATAACGGCCCCTTGGGAATGTTTATCTTAGTATATGATACAGCAACTTACTACAAATTATTCATTTAAAAGTATCTAAAATCTTGGGGAGAAAAAACTTCTGCCAATTATATCCATTTCTTTTGCCAGAGAGGGAAAGAATGTTGAAATGGATACCAGCCCCAGACTAATAAAGATTTCTCTTAAAAATGGATTTCATTTACAGTATAATGGCTAAAACATCTGCGACAAACATGTGCACGTGGGGAGTCCCCAGTGGCAAACTGCCTATTGTGTTAATAGCAAGTGTTCTTGGAGATACACGCAGATCTCACTAGCTTCCTGGGCACTTCCCTCGAATGCTCTTTTGTTGTATCCTCAGTCTTCATGCCAACGCCAACTGGATGACCTCGCTGAGGGCTGGTCCCCAAACTGTGCATAGACAGCCCTTAGGGGGGCCTTGCTGGGAACTTCCTTTCTTCAAGGACGCAGGCACAAACACACGGTGTGACCCAAGTGAGGCTACGTTGCAATCACATGGTTTTGGTGTGCGGGCTCGGATAGGCTGACTGTGGAATGGCTTTGTGTAAAGTATTGTATCACAGACCACATGTGCTCACTATTTTGAGTATTTGTGCCAAATTCCCCAAGGACATCCTACCCCATCACATAAGCTGAGCTTGGTGGAAAGCAGATACGTGAAAAAGGCATGCTTTCCTTAGAGCTGTTTTGTGAAGGTCCCCCAGGGGATGATATGCCTGTCAATCTTCAAGGCACAACAAACAGGGGCCAAGTTCCTATTTCACAATCCTGTAATGTAATGTTAACCAGTAAATTCATATTAATATATTTTAATAGATAATTATATCATTAAATGGTTAAAGGAAAAAAAATAAAAAAAGCAACACAGAGTCTATTTTAATAAAGGGGAAAGAAACTCTCCGAGGCCTGTCAACCCTACATCTCTGCACTCCACCCAGAGGTGCTGGGAAATGAATTATGGTACTGCAGCCTGAGGATGGAATTGATGTTTGATTCTCTCACATAATAACAGATCGCCTCTTTGATCGTCGTGATGGTATTTCATGCCACTGTCTCCCCAACTACCTATTCTATGACCTCTGTTCTCCACTAGAAAGATCTATACCTGTGCCTGCCCTCCCCTCCTCTGGGTTACCACCAGCCTGATGCCTGAATGAGGCTGCTCTACAGACTTTCTGGTGCTGTTGTCTTGCTTCATCTCTACATATCCACAGAAACGGGACTAAGGGACCATCACCCGTGAGTAATGCTTCTGATTAATCTCAAATTATCGCACGCCGTCTCTGCCTTTATGTGTACTAGAGTAAGTGGGAGCTCTGTCCTCAGCATCTCTTAAGTCTTCAGACAGGAGGGGAGAGGGGGGAGGCCCGGGAGAGATAATGGGGCAAAGAAGGATCAAAAGAATACTCCTCTTGTCCCCTACTTCCTGGAGAATGCCTGCCATCCGGAAGAGGAGGAAAAGGCGCAAGCCTCCCCCCGGCTCTGGGTTTCCTGTGTTCCCACTTGCTGAGCCCATCTGACCCTCTTTGAGGAGACAAACAGTCAGAAAAAGGACAAACCTCCCCGCACTGCAGCCTCGCAGTGTGAGTTCCAGATCATTCTTAAGTAGCTCTTTTTCAGGATAATTTTCCCCCATCATCTCATGCTTTGGACAAAGGTTTTGATGGCCACCTCTCTGCCAGCCAGGCCTCTTGAAGGCTTTTCTGATTCATTATCTCAGTGCCTCACACAAGCACAGCCCCCTACTCTCTGGCTCAGGGGCGGGGTGGGCAGGCCAGACTTTGGGGTTGGGGCCCCAGTTGGTGGTGGCTGTTCATTACATACCTTTTGAACATCAGATGGTACCCTGGAGAGGAAGTCCAGAAGCTCGTTATTGTCAATGGCATAGGGGTTTCGAAGCTTCTTAGTGAATTTGTTTATGCCTGGAAAATAACATATCAGGAGATCTCTTTGTCTGTTGATCTCTCTCCATTTGTCTACCCATCTTTAAAAACTCACCCAACTGGGGGACGAGAAGCATTCACAAGTACAAATTAGTGTGAAAATAATCACTGGATCTCAAGTCATGCACCCGTTGCTGTCATGTGGAATCATTCAGAAATGTCTTTTCTTGGAGGGGGAAGGCGGGGATCGTTGGAGAGGGGCTGTGCCTTCTTCAGCTGTGAAAATCCCATTACAGTCCCAGCAGCAGGGCGGCAGAAACACACACTAAAACTGTGGAGCTCATTGGTTTTTTTGGACAACGCTGATTAACAGCCTCCTCGCCTAGGAAAACGAATGTCCCAGATGGGAAAAGGCCTTCATTAGCCCAAACAAGTCTCTGCTTGGGAGCTGAGGACCAGAGGCAGCAGTGGGAGCTGGAGGGCGGGAGTTGTTTTTTTTGTTGTTGTTAAAAAGAACCCGCAAGAAATCTATCTCCCCCCTTCCAACTCATTTTCACAGGTTTTCCTTCTCTCGCTGCAGAACAGAACTTGACATGTTGGTCGTACTTTGATGCTGCAGAAAACTGTGAAAAGTTATTATTGGAAAATTATCTTACTCTGGTTGCTAGCTTAATTTATGGATCACAGTGCTGGTGTGTGGGTTTGGCTAGGCCATGGAGTCATGCTGATTCAGGACAATGGTAATTAGAAGGGGATGAGATGTTTAAATCACCAACTCAATGCACATGAGTTTGGGTAAACTCTGGGAGTTGGTGATGGACACAGGGAGGCCTGGCATGCTGCAGTCCATGGGGTCGCAAAGAGTAGGGGACAACTAAGCGACTGAACTGAAACGTTTAAGCTGTCCTTGGTGGGGGCACCCGGGCGTGTCCAGGACAAGCTCTGCCCAGAGTTCCCTCCCCAGAGGGAGGCACCTCTCCACCAGCTTGGTCTCCTACTCTGCTCCTCGGAGCTCTTTCGAGGAGTAGGGGTGTGCCTATATAGCTCATGTACTGTGATCTTTTCACCAAGTGTCAACTGCATTTTGTGCTGTGTTTTAAAAGCAGAAAGACAAGGTGGCCTCCTGAAGTCTGGCTACAGAGTGCTTGCTTATCAAGGACCGTAACTAAAGTCCTCGTCAGCCCCCACAATGCTGAGTGCTCCTGTGTGTTCTCCCACTGGTGCCTATGCCGAAGTCAAGGTAAGATTTATCTATTCAACAGTCCACAACACAGGAAAGGCTTGACATTTCGCTTCTTTCATTAAATATTACTTTGCTTTCATCTAAGAACTGGACTTTCTGCGTGCCATTACTCCTGACACAATGCCGAAGTCCTGGTGGTTTCTTTAAGAGGGTCAGATTTACATCCACGTGGCAAATGGAAGCCAGACATGTTCCTAAGTCAAGGGTGGCTTGTAGCCTGGGCCGGGGAAGACCTCCTGCGAATAACCCACTTTTTCTCAAGTCAAAGCCTCGCTGTGCCTTCCTTTTTTCTCTGCCCCCACAGCCAGCTCCGTGTTTCTAGCTAAAATTTCCCCCAGTGTTCCTTTAAAATGCTCTCCACTGTGTTATTCTAAAGACATTTAATTGTAGCACGGGCTTCTTGGCAAAAGAAAACAGACAAGGCAAAATGACGAAGGGAGACAAAGACGTATTGAGAAGAGATATATCTTCTATTGTTAATTATATATAGTGTGAGCATCTGGAGTCTTTACAATGAACAGCCAGGGAGGGATAATATCACTGCTGATCAAAACACTGCATTCTTAGTCACTGAGAAGATTATAAACCTGCCCAGTAGCTCAAATACACCAATAAGGGCAGAAGGAAGTCCACAAAACACTCCGACAGTCTCTGTTTGAAAAACTTTGTTAGGCTGAAAATTATAAGGAATTCAGACTGCATGCTACAAAACCACACCTTATCTTTTTAAGGTGTCATAGGCTCAAATGTCAGCAATTGTACCGTATTATCTACTGTGTGAAAGCGAGTGCCAACATGGCAGCAGAGATCGCATGGTCATCTCTGAAGAGCAACAGGGCAAGTAAGAAGGGCTTGGGGACAGGCATAGCTGGGTCCCGGTCTGGTTTCACCACGTATGATTAGCTGCGTGGTTTCAGACAACTTAATCTGTGTCTTAGATTTCTTATATTAAATGTTGAATAATAGAGGCCTGCCTTACATAGTACCATGCATTGAGAGGAGAATCACAAAGCATTCTAAAATCTGGAATTTCACCACAAGGAAGAGGGCTACCATCATTACTGTATATGTCAATAAGCCAAGAAAATAAAGAAGGTGGTGATGGCAGAGTATTTATACTGGCAGCATGTTATCACACACCCAATTTGGAAGTTGTATCTTTCTCTAGTAGCAGGTACCTTTAGATTTTTTAATCTAAACAATACAAATAGAGCATATATGCTGTGAATTTTTATTCTGTTTTCTTTTAGACAAAGAAAGAAAGTGGAATTTAAATTCCAAGGGATTAACATTTGGGAAAGGCTTTATCATTTAATGATCATAGATAGAATAGATCAGTAGATTGGAAAGACCCCTCCAGTTTAAAAAAAAAACAAAAACCCAAAACGGAGAATGAGAGACGAAGAACTACATGGCTGCTTTGCACATGTGGGGTCAGTAGGGAATAACCACTTGAAACTGAGTTAGATACAACGTTGTATGAGTGGCTGGCATGTAACCCTGACTGCAATATATCAGTGGGGGTGGATGAGGTGGGCAGAGGGTCCTTGCTTGCTCCTGTGTCAAGCTCTAAGTGTCTTACATGTAAGATATATTGTGCTATCAAATGGAGATACAAAGTTAATAAGTCATAGTTTCTTTTAAGATGCTCAAAATCTGCTTGGGATGTTCTAAATCTACTTGAGAAAACCAGAAGTGGCTCAGATCAGAACTGAAAAGCTACATTTAGAGCATCTATGATGAAGAACAGAATGGAAAGAATATGGGAAACCTTCCAAAAGATACAGAAAACCTATGTGGGATCTAATCCTCAAAGGTGCCTTGCCTTCTAGAAATACATATAACAAATAAATTACTGAAATTCAGTACTGAAAATTTAGTTTCCTAGAGAAAATTCTAGATATTCCTCTAAAACCACTTTTAACTTAATTTTCAAAAATTATACTCCCAAATAAGAGAGGTGGCAGGCTCAAAAAAATGCCATCTATGAGATCATAGGTATTAAACTTGCAGACTTATCCACTCATAAACTATTTGCAAAGTACTGACCAAAGATCTATTACCTTTGTGTAGCTTCCCTAGGAATTACATGGTAAAAAGGACACAAAGTATCTTGTCCTTTAAAACCTTACAGTGAAGTTAGTGAATCAAGGAATATTCCACATGGTCATCATGAAATTAGGCTATTTTCATAGGCTTATGTTAAATAATTGTGCTACTTAAGAAATATTTATATAAAAATGTTATTTGGATGTAAAGAATATGGAAATATAGTGGAATATATATGTAACTCTAGAGGAACATAGAGTTAAATAATTTTGTTCCAAAAGATTAAAAACAGTGAACAAAAATTTTGAAGATTTTTATCTACCAATTTTAGGACTCAATGAAAATGAGTAAGTAACTTAGAATAAGAAATAGTCTTTTTTTTTTTTTTGTAGTCCTTCAGCTGTGCATTTATAACATGAATCGTATTCAAAGAGAAAAATGTCTTGCCTCGTATTAACTGGGCTGCTCACAATGAATGTCAAAATAAATACAAACATGTATGTTATATAATATAGGTACATTCAACGTATTTGTGATCACACTATACATGGATACAAAATATCCTTATTAAAAACATAATATAATATCATAATATAGTCTTTCTTGGTGGCTCAGAGGTAAAGAATCTGTCCGCCAATCCAGGAGACGCCAGTTTGATCCCTGGGTTGGGAAGATCCCCCGGAGAAGGGAATGGTTACCCATTCCAGTATTCTTGCCTGGGAAATCCCATGGACAGAGGAGCCAGGCAGGCTAAAGTCCATGGGGTTGCAGAAGAGTCAGATACATAACTTACGGACTAAACAACAAAAATCATAATGTAAATGTATCATAAAAATACATCATAATGTAATATAATTTAATATCATCATATAATCATTTTCCCCTCAAACGTAATTTTTACTGTGTACCTTGGGTAAATTTACCATAATGTGCTTAGATCATTTCTCTATTATTGAACATTTTTGATTATTTTAAATTAATTTACTACTATAAACAGTTTGGCAATGAACATTTTTTTTTTCATTTCCATCCTGAAAAACGTAAAGAAATAGTCTTCTGAGCCTTAATAAGATTAAAGGGAACAACAGAAATTCAAGACATATAAAGTTTCCTTCTACATGCTAAATTCTCTGCCAAGAATATGATCATGTAAGAGATGTGCAAAGGAAAGCCCTGGGTCTGTGCTAGCTAATAACTAACTTGTCTTGCAAAATAATAAGTTCTAGTAGGATGGCAGACGGAGAAGGCAATGGCACCCCACTCCAGCACTCTTGCCTGGAAAATTCCATGGACGGAGGAGCCTGGTGGGCTGCAGTCCATGGAGTCGCTAAGAGTTGGACACGACTGAGCAACTTCACTTTCAGTTTTCACTTTCATGCATTGGAGAAGGAAATGGCAACCCACTCCAGTGTTCTTGCCTGGAGAATCCCAGGGACGGGGGAACCTGGTGGGCTGCTGTCTATGGGGTCACACAGAGTCGGACACGACTGAAGCGACTTAGCAGCAGCAGCAGCAGCAGGATGGCAGAATATATTCCATGATAGTACAGCAGGTTTTAGATAATGAGAAGAGGCAAGAGATAATGTGATCGTCAAGGCTTTTGACTATATTATCTATGGTAAACTTATCAATAAACTATAAACCTCTGTCTAGAATCTAAAACTAACAAATGAGACAATATAAAGCTCAAAGGATTACTTTCAGTCCAGGAGAGCATCATAAACTCAATGCTATTTCATAATTTCATTCACAAACTGAACAATAAATAGAACAATGTCTCATTAAGTGATGCAAAAAGTTGACATTGAAAGCTGTCAAGAACTTGGAGGATAAAACTAGAGGTGGTCAAAGGGATTAGGAGTAAATTGAAAGAGGGATTGGAATCCCAAAATGTACAATCTAAGGAAGAAATACAGTATAGTCTTCTTTGTCTAGGGTGAGGTGCAGGAAAGCATTCTCTACCAGAAGGATGAAGAAATAATGGGCAATGGTGTTTACCAAGCTGACCATGCTGTCGTCTTACATCATCTTAAAAATGAGGAAAACACTGATCCAAAATGACTGTAATTTTGGATCAAATTCTCATTAGGGACAGATCATAAAGAGTTTCAAAATCTGTGTTTTAAATGTGGAGAGTAAATGGACTGAGAAAATAGTACAAAAAAAGCAAGAAAGAATGAGATTATTCAGTCTACAGAGATAACATTCAGTATATGAGTATTCAGGAAAATACTTCTTATAAAACACATATTCCTTCTTAATCAATGGGCCCCTGAAAAGCTCCATGTTCTCTTTCCTAAGGGTCAAATATGGGTCAATGTAAAGTGAAAAACACAACAGAGGAACAAAACTAGGCATGGACATAAGAACTTTCTCAAACGGTGAGCATCACCTAGTATTAAAATGGACCCCTCAAGAGGAAGTTAGAAACGCTCTTCCTTTTCTTGGACTTGTTACAAAGGAGAGAAACTTCATGTGATAGAATTTTCACTTCCTGGACAAAACAGAGAATGAATGGATTATGCACTGTTTCTGAAATGTTATGAGTTATTCTATTTTTCCTATGACTTTTCCCATCTCTGCATGTCCAGGTTTGGCCTTTCTCGTCAGCAGCATTCTACCTTTGAGGGTTCTCTTTGGAAATGATCTACAACTAATGGTCTTAGAAATATTTTATAGCTCCCCTCACCCTGGCATTTGCAGGCTTTCAGCTTTTGCTTCAAGAGGAATGCACCTCAACATACATATTTGTAGCTTCCCTGAACCTCTTGACACCTGCAGATCCCTAGAGATGACTATGGTTAAGAACTGAGAAGTGGTCACAGGAGCCAAGCCATGGAAAACCAGAAGTGAGAGATTCTTCCAGAAGAGGGGTGATTGCTTAGTTAATTAACTGCAGTGCACTCTCCTTATATCAACCCAGTGGCCACCCAGCAACAGACACAAATATTCAGAAAGCTGCTAGTAATTTTTCCAATTGTTAGCTTGAGTAGTAAGTCAAGTCCTGAAATTTATTTCCAGTGTGCCATTTTTGTTTCTACTCTTTAAAAAGCAGCTGGACTCTATATAGGCTTACCATTTCCCCTAGTAAATAACAGCTTTCCCTTTCCTGTCAGGCACTGGTTAGGTAGCCACTGTGGGCCCCTCCCTTTCACCTCACTGCTTCTGGTTTTAAGTATTGGGTTAAGTTATTTTTTTTTTCCTTCCAGGGGAGATGAAATGTCAGGAGCAGCCTAGGAGTGGCTAGATCTACTTTTATATAACATACAGGGCAAGATGCAGGTGTTTGCTCACTGTTTGAATAACAGCGTTTCCTGAAAGTTACCGGGCCACAACAGTATATTATTCAGGAGTATTTATGACTCTGAAAGCCCAAAGGGAAATAGCACGCACAATCACATTTTTATTTGATTGCAATTATGCAAGAGGCCTATAAGTATCTATGCTGACCGTTCACGCCACTGGCCTTTTCAGGGAGGTCCTGGAAGTTTTTGATCCCCAAACGCTTTTCTTAATCTCATGTTTAATTGCCAACAAAAGCACATTTAAAGTTTATAGCTGCACTTAAAAATGAGTAATTGGTTCTTACCTGGAACTGATTGCTAGCAAAAGGACCTTGCCAAACTTACCCCAGATTAAAATGATGTACCGGAGTGGGATGAAATACAGCGTGATGGTGGCCACTGCCAGTATCAAACAGGCCAGGAATGAGAGGAACGGGACCGTCCAGTTAAACGTGCTGTAGACAGATCACATACACGTCATTGTCTCTGATGTTAAAGAAAAGCCGTCGATTCATTTTGCCATGCTTTTATTTCTTAGTTATACACATGAAAAAAGGCCTTTCGGAGAAGCTGCTTCTCAAAACTGAGATGTAAAAGTCTGCCAGAATGACTGGACACTGGAAGGCAGTTTGGAGGTGAAGGTCACAGACCAATTGCCATCCAGCTCGTCTGGATCTTGGTGACTCTGCCTTCCTGGAACCGACAGTACTTAAGAGGAAACTCTGACTCTCAACAGTGATTAAACGCTTCAATATTGCCATGTGGCTCTGTGAACGCAGAGCTTCAAAATGAAAGGTGAGTTAGGTCACTTCAAAGTCAATATTTCTCTCTCAATTAACACATGCTTGCCAGTAAATATTTAGAGACGGGAGGCTATTATTACAGGGCTCTTGTGTTTTTCTAATAACTTATATTTAGAATTTCCAGACTCGTTGACTCCAGAAGGGTAAAGATGGGCTATGGAGCCCTGAAAATGGGCTACGGAGCTGCTGGCTATAAACCATTACACCGCCAACCCACCGATAACGCAGGGAATGTTGTGGTGTATCATTTTCACAGGGACCCTGGCTCCTTCTGTCCTATCTATTGCCTGTTTTGACTTGAGATCTAGAATATGAGATGTGGGACTGAATGTACTGTGGAAATCCTTCCAGAATCCTAGAAAGCAGTCATTAAATGCACTGCCTTGATGAGAGCTCATGAGTGTCTAGAGTATTCTTCCAGGCATCTTCACTTAACATGTCTGTCTATTGACCCTTTGCCTTGCCTTGTGCTAGGAATAAACGAGATGAAAGATTTATTTCTGTTGTCTTTTTCTTTTGGGGGGTCATATCAGGGGATTTGGGCAGAGCAGCTTATAATAGTTATTGGGCACTTAGTAGGTGCCACTGTCCTAAGATATATATAAATATATACACTTTCACTTCTCACTTTCATGCATTGGAGAGGGAAATGGCAACCCACTCCAGTGTTCTTGCCTGGAGAATCCCAGGGACGGGGGAGCCTGGTGGGCTGCCGTCTATGGGGTCGCACAGAGTCGGACACGACTGAAGCAACTTAGCAGCAGCACACACACACACACACACACACACACACACACAGATTGTAATGCTTAACAATAATTCTTTCAAGTAAGGATTATCTCCCTCTTACAGATGAGCAAATCAAGGCTGAAGTAAGGATTCTGGGATTAACATAATACTATAAATAAAACAAGTAAACAATAAGGACTTACTATATAGCACAGGGAAATATACTCAATATGTTATATTAACCTATAATGGAAAATAATCTGAAAAAATACAAATAAATGCACACATAACATTGTAAATTAACTATACTCAAAAAAAAAAAAAGAAAAATATAGGAGAAATTCAACTCACACCTCAATCTCTTGTTAAAGACTGCCTATGGGGAGACACAATACTACTTATGTATGCGTGTGTTTGCTATTTCATGCCCTTAAATTATAAGCAAGTTGAACACATTTTAATGTGACTGTTGATCATTTTGATGATCAGTGATATTCAGCTTATATCCTCACCAGGGGCAACTATTTAAGTATTTAAAAAAATTTACAAGCAAACTGGCATGGATTTGAGTTCGGGCTCTATCTCTGAAAAGCTGAGAAAGACAGGAAAGTCTTCAAATCAATCTGAACAATAATTTCTTTTCCACAGAATGGGAATAATAATAATACCCATAGCATAAAGTTTTGCTAGAATTATATAGGAACTGGCATTTAAAATGGTTAGCTCTTTATGTATATTACCATATGTAAAACAGATAGCTGTTTTACATAATGTGAAACATATGTAAAACTTCCCCCATAGCTGTGGAAAGTTGCTGTGTAACTCAGGGAGCTCAGCCCCAGTGCTCTGTGATAACCTAGAGGGGTGGGATGGGGTTGGGGGTGGGAGGGAGGTCCAAGAGGGAGGGGACATAAGTGTACCTATGGCTGATTCATGTTGTATAGCAGAAAGCAACACAACATTGTAAACCGATTATCCTCCAGTTAAAAATAAATTTTAAAAAATAGCTCTGGTAACACATGAAAGATGGAGAAGGCAATGGCACCCCACTCCAGTACTCTTGCCTGGAAAATCCCATGGACGGAGGAGCCGGGTAGGCTGCAGTCCATGGGGTGGCGAAGAGTTGGACATGACTGAGCGACTTCACTTTCCACTTTCCTGCATTGGAGAAGGAAATGGCAACCCACTCCAGTGTTCTTCCCTGGAGAATCCCAGGGATGGGGGAGCCTGGTGGGCTGCCGTCTATCGGGTCGCACAGAGTCAGACACGACTGAAGCGACTTAGCAGCAGCAGTAGCAACACATGAAAGATAGCTTAGTATTCAAATTAAATTTTTACCTTAAGTTTATTAAAAAAAAAGTTCTATTTCTTGCATATTTTAACCACACACACATATACATACAAAGAAGTTACTGCTTATCTGTTTTCCCTGGAACTTTGTTGCTGGATATTTTCCTCAAACAAAATCTCTTTGGAAACTAAAGAAATCAGTTCTTTGTCATATTTGTTGCAAACACTTTCAGTTTGTTCCCTTGTCTTTTAAAAAACGTTGTTTATAGTTTTTAAAGATAAGAATTATATATTTTACACTACCAAGTTCATCAAAACTTCTGCATATAGTAGGTCCATTACTGACCATTCTCTTCCAAGTAGAACTTCTTAGGAGGCAACTTCACAATACTTGTGAAAATGTTGTGGACTCCATAATTGCTCCTGTTATGCCAGGGCAAGAAATGTAACCTGCAAATATCTTTGCACAAGGATGCAGAGATGGTACATTAATGTCTGATGCAGTATGGTTTGTGAGTAGTTAAAAAGAAAAAAGCCTCAGTATCAAATAATATCTAAATAAAATCATAAACAAATAATTTTAGTACCTTGAAAAAAAAGAGAAAGCTACCACTAAACCGACTTAAAAATAAGAAAACAATAGAGTGTAAAAGATACTGTATTGCAAGAATTCTGGAGGTTACCAACTTTCAAAGTCAATTTCACTCCAATAATTTCTGCCAGATATTAAAATTTTGAACTTCTATATCTGTTAACTACGTGGGGGGCATAAGATAAATATAGCCTAGGGCTTCCACAAAAGAAGATTCAAGTAGAAGAACACCGCATAAAACTTACATATTCAGGGTAAGGATGAATTGAGAGAGACAAGTAGAAAGACAGAGTGGAAAAGGATGAAAACAAGGGAAAACAAATCTACCATATACAAATAGATGCAAAGAACTCTCTGTGTCACAATGCTGGTACCAGGATTTATCATACAAGTTTATGCTGCTGCTGCTGCTAAGTCACTTCAGTCGTGTCCGACTCTGTGCGACCCCATAGACGGCAGCCCACCAGGCTCCCCCGTCCCTGGGATTCTCCAGGCAAGAACACTGGAGTGGGTTGCCATTTCCCTCTCCAATGCATGAAAGTAAAAACTGAAAGTGAAGTTGCTCAGTCGTGTTCGACTCCTCGCGACCCCATGGACTGCAGCCTACCAGGCTCCTCTGTCCATGGGATTTTCCAGGCAAGAGTACTGGAGTGGGGTGCCATTACCAGTACACTTTAAAAAAACCTCAGCAAAAATTTAATTAAAAAAAGAGATTCCAGGTTGAATCACCCCAAAGTGACTAGAGCAGTAATCTTCTCTAAAGAAATGCATTTCAACCCATATATCTGAGCATACTCCACACACACTCACACACACACATGGGATACGAGCTCATAGACAGTCAAAACAGTAAAATATAAATGGATACAGAGCATCACGAGTAAAGCTATCAGAAGCAACAGCAAAACCCCGAACAGAGACCTCATATACTGAGAGCAAACATAACACATTAAATAATAATGCTTAATACTTTAAAAGTCATAAAACAAGGGCTTAAAAATGGTCAAGGACGAGACTGTAAAAAACGACCAAGAAGATTTGAAAACAAAGCAAGTAAAACTTTAAAAAGAAACACAGTGATTAAAGTTAAGACCTCCGTGCATGAATTAAACAGAATTTTAAATACCACAGAAAATAGTCATGCAAGACAGCCCAAAAAAGGACTTAAAAGGCATCACAAAGAGTAGAAAGATAGATGTCAAAAAGAAGAGATACAGAACATAGATTAAGAGGGTTCCTGAACTGACTGGGAAGATGCTGCAAGTAATGGTGAATATTAGACTGTGGAATGGCCAAAAGGTGCTCAGACCTGTGTTAGGCAAAAAGACCTGTGTTAGGTCTCTATTTTCTGACCATAAAACAATGCAGTTAAAAACCAGGAGCACAATTTAAATAAATAAATTTATATAAAAAAAAAAACCAGGAGCAAAAAGATAGCTAGAAAATCTTCATATACTTTGAAATTAAGCAATATACTTCACGTGAAGGAACAAATAAAAACAGAAATTATAAAGCAAGTTTTTACTAAATGTGAATTAATAATGAGTATCAGTGCCAAAATATTTGGCAGAGAGCTAAGCACCTAGGAAAATGTGGCGCCTTAAATGCTTATGTTAGGAACACAGAAAGACTGAAAATAAATGATCTAGCAATCCATCTTAAAAAGTCAAAATAAGAAGAGTAAATTAATCTCAAAGAAAGTAGAAGGAAGAAAGTAATAAAGATAAGAGTAGTAATTAATGGAAAAGAAAACAGGCAACAGGGAGATTAACAAAGGTAAAGACAGTTCTTGCTAAAGAATAATATAGTTGATAAATGACTGTCAAGAAGAAGGGAAAACACAATTTTAAACATAAAGAAGTGGACAATGCTAGATTCCACTGTCACCGACGACAACAGGATTTTTTCATATAAACAACTTTATGTCAAAAAGTAGAAAATTTTAAATGGACACTCTCTTAGAAAATGATACACAAACATATATGAGAAGAAATAGAATAGCTGAACAGGCCTATATATACCACAGAAACTGACTATTTGATTAAAATCTTTCCTGAAAGAAAACTTCAGACCCAGAGACTTAACCAGAAAATTCTATAAACTCTTAAAAGGAAGTAATGACACAAGATTTACACAAACTGCAGATAATGAGAGAGAATACTGCCCACTTATTGTATGAGTCTAGAATAACCTTCACGCTGTAAGGAATTTCCAAGAACTATATATCCAATCTCACGGATGATTAAAGCTGCAAAAATCATAAGTAAAAAAAAAATTGTAAATAAAATCCCAGCATATATAAGGAGACTGGGTAGCAAGATGAAGCTGGCTTCATTCCAGAAATGTAAGATTGGTTTAATATTTGAAAATCAACAATAATAATACACATTAACAAAAATAGAAGAACACCAAAAGATGATCTCAAAGAACACAGACAAAAGTTTGACAAAACTCAACCTACATTCATGATAAAAAATCTCAGCAAAATAGGAATAAACAGTAAATTCCTGAAGCTGATAAAGCATCTTTACAGAAAACAACATCATTAAGGGCGAAACGTTGAAAGGTTTCTCTCTGAAAAAGACAGGAGTATGAGAAAGAATGTTCGCTAAATACCACTTCTGTTGAACACTGTATTGGTGTTACTGCTGCTGCTGCTGCTGCTGCTAAGTTGCTTCAGTCATGTCCAACTCTGTGCGACCCCATAGACGGCAGCCCACCAGACTCCCCCGTCCCTGGGATTCTCTAGGCAAGAACACTGGAGTGGGTTGCCATTTCCTTCTCCAATGCATGAAAGTGAAAAGTGAAAGTGAAGTCGCTCAGTCGTGTCCGACTCCCCGTGACCCCATCATGGACTGTAGCCTACCAGGCTCCTCCACCCATGGGATTTTCCAGGCAAGAGTACTGGAGTGGGGTGCCATCGCCTTCTCCAATTGGCATTACTAGCCAAGACAATAAAGCAAGAAAACAAAGTAAAATGTATAAGGACTGAAAAATAAGAAAGAAAAATATATCCCTAGACAATATGTTTATATAATACAACATCCAGAATAATAATCTTCATACGAAAATTAAGATAACTAAGTTTATCAAGGTTGACAGATACAAAGTCAATGTTGGAAAACAAATTTCACTTTTCTATCCTGTAACAAACAGGTGGAGATAAAACCTGAAAAAAAGAGGCCATTTAAAATAACTGAAACAAATCAAGTACTTCAGACTATATCTCACAAAAATGTGTCAAATATTTATGTATAAAACTCTTAAAGTAATATTGAAGATATTACTTCAACAAAGATAACCCAAATAGATGAAGGACTATATTACACTCATATATTAAAAAAAATTTTATCAAGATGTCAATTTTTCCCAATTAATGCAATCCTTATAAAGATCTCAATGATCATTTGCTCGTGTGCAAGTATGTGGTGAGTCATGTGTCTTTATCTGCTGGATGCTAAAAGTGAAGTTACGTACCAGACACATTTGCACACACCATGTTGGATTTGCCCTCCCAACATCCTAGTCAGTGAAGTCATGTATTTTTTTCCTAAGCAACCCACAGTTTTAGTAGTAAAATGGTTAAATGTTTCACAGGTTTTAAAAAGTTTAATACACAGAAAAAGAAAGTCAAAGCAATTTTACCAATATTCATAATCATGAAAAATTTTAAGTGATTACTACAGGCCACCCACTAGTTTAAACACATTACAGGCACTAAATCATCTAATTTTTCCAGATATGTTATGAATAGGAATTTCTGGTATGTCCATTCTACAGATGAGAACTTGAGTCAGGAGAGGTAGTAGTTGGCCACAAATCACTTCCAGTCTAAGTGACAGAGCTAGGATCTGAATCCAGAGAGCTGCTTCAAGAGCCCACACTCGGACTTCCCTGGTGGCGCAGTGGATAATCCCCCTGCCAATCTGGGGACATGGGTTCAATTCCGGGTCTGAGAAGATTCTAGACGCCACGGAGCAACTAAGCCCTTGCACAATTACTAAGCCTGTGCTCTAGGGCCTGAGAGCCCCAACTACTGAAACCTGCATGCCTAGGACCTGTGCTTCACAACAAGAGGAGCCTCCACAACAAGAACCCCGCGTACCACAACGAAGGGTAGCCTCTGCTTACTGCAACTAGAGAAAGGCTGAACAAAGCACTGAAGATCCAGCACAGTCATAAATACAAATTGTAAAAAGAACCTACACTCACTGCTTGTACAGTAGACATTTCAGAAAATGTAAGAAGGTGGGTTTACTCATTTAATCCACTCAATATTCCTGCTTATAAAACTGAGGACTTAATTCAAAGATATTATATACTGGCTTTGCTGTTCAGTCGCTTAGTCGTGTTTGACTCTTTGTGACCCCATGGACCGCAGTACACCAGGCTCCCCTGTCTTTCACAGAGTTTGGACAAATTCTCTGGAAGTTTTATCTTCCAGAATTTGCTCAAATTCATGTCCATTGAGTCAGTGATGCTGTCTAACCATCTCATTCTCTGCCACTCCCTTCTCCTTTTGCTTTCAATCTTTCCCAGCATCAGGGTCTTTTCCAATGACTCAGCTCTTTGCATCAGGTGGCCAAAGTATTGGAGCTTCAGCTTCAGCATCAGTCCTTCCAATGAATATTCAGGACTGATTTCCTTTAGAATTGACTGGTTTGATCTCCTTGCTGTCCATGGGACTGTCAAGAGTCTTCTCCAACAATCACAGTTCAAAAGCATCAGTTCTTCAGTGCTGAGCCTTCTTTATGGTCCAATTGTCACATCCATACATGATTACTGGAAAAACCAAAGCTTTGACTATATGGATCTTTGTCTGCAAAGTGACGTCTTTCCATTCAAGGAGCAAGCATCTTTTAATTTCATGGCTGCAGTCACCCTCAGCAGAGATTTTAGAGCTCAGAAAATAAAATTTGTTGCTGCTTCCAGCTTTTCTCCTCCTATTTGTCATGAAGTGACAGGACCAGATGCCATAATCTTAAGCTTTTTTAGTGTTGAGTAGCTCTATATAGTTTGTTGTGATCCACACAGTCAAAGGCTTTGGCATAGTCAATAAAGCAGAAATAGATGTTTTCCTGGAATTCTCTTGCTTTTTCTATGATCCAACAGATGTTGGCAATTTGATCTCTGGTTCCACTGCCTTTTCTAAATCCAGCTTGAACATTTGGAAGTTCATGGTTCATGTTGAAGCTTGGCTTGGAGAACTTTGAAACATAGAAAAACATCTACTTCTGCATATTGACTATACCAAAGCCTTTGGCTGTGTGGATCACAACAAACTGTGGAACATTCTTAAAGAGATGGGAATACCAGACCACCTGACCTGCCTCCTGAGAAATCTGTATGAAGGTCAAGAAGCAACAGTTAGGACTGGACATGGAACAACAGACTGGTTCCAAATAAGGAAAGGAGTACATCAAGGCTATATATTGTCACCCTGCTTATTTAACTTATATGCAGAGTATATCATGAGAAATGCTAGGCTGGATGAAGCACAAGCTGGAATCAAGATTGCCAAGAGAAGTATCAATAACCTCAGATACACAGATGACACCACCCTTATGACAGAAAGCAAAGAACTAAAGAGCCTCTTGAAGAAAGTGAAACAGGACAGTGAGAAAGTTGGCTCAAAACTCAACATTCAGGAAACTAAGATCATGGCATCCGGTCCCATCACTTCATGGCAAATAGGTGGGGAAACAATGGAAACAGTGAGAGACTTTTTTTTTTTTGGTTTTAAAAATCACTGCAGATGGTGACTGCAGCCATGAAATTAAAAGATGCTTGCTCCTTGGAAGACAAGCTATGACCAACCTAGACAGCGTATTAAAAAGCAGAGGCATTACTCTGCCAACAAAGTTCTGCCCAGTCAAGGCTATGGTTTTTCCAGTAGTCATGTATGGATGTGAGAGTTGGACTATAAAGAAAGTTGAGCACTGAAGAATTGATGCTTTTGAACTGTGGTGTTGGAGAAGACTCTTGAGAATCCCTTGGCCTGCAAGGAGATACAACCAGTCTATCCTAAAGGAAATCAGTTCTGAATATTCATTGGAACGACTGATGCTGAAGCTGAAACTCCAATACTTTGGCCACCTGATGTGAAGAACTGACTCATTGCAAAAGACCCTGATGCTGGGAAAGATTGAAGGCAGGAGAAGAAGGGGATGACAGAGGATGAGATGCTCAGATGGCATCACCAACTCAATGGACATGAGTTTGAGCAAGCTCCGGGAGTTGGTGATGGACAGGGAAGCCTGGTGTGCTGCAGTCCATGGTGTCACAAAGACTCAGACACGATTGAGCAACTGAACTGAATTGAGTAGTATATAGTAGCACTAACCCTCAAAACCTTACTAGACTCTTCACTCCAGTTACCATGGAAATATGTTGCAGTGCTGGTCTTTCACAGAACATCCAAGATTGAAGAACTCTGGTAAGTCAAAGCTTTATATCTCAAAATTAAACAATCTGTTAAGCATTTTCATGGACTTTGATGGATTTCCTGACTTGGGAGCTCTCCATTAAATCCTAAGGGAATGCCCGACTTGAACATTTCAGTTAAGGAAAACATTCAAGGAATCTCCTTCATTCATTCAACTCTTCAGGTTCACTAACATGTCCTAAGAATATCTTTGACAAAACCCACAAATAACTGTCTCAACACCCAGTAATGTGGGAACAACTTCATTCTAGAGTTCCTCCCCCAACTGGGTACCACACTGGGTGACCTTTGTGTCAACAGAGTCATTATCTTCTTCATTTCCTAGGCACAGAAAAAATGAAGTCCTTTGACTCTTATATCCACAGAAACAGAGACACGGGCCACAAAAGCCTGCAGACTACTCTTCTGTGATTTACCTCACAGGATGCTCTCCGTCATGGTTTTCGCCCCAGTTTGTGAACTCACTCCCCACAGCTGGCCTTCTGCCCTCACCCCTGGTCATTCTGCCTTCATTCTCTGTCCCTTTCAACATGTAACTAAATATTCATTTGGCTGTGCTGAGTCTTAGTTGCAGCACATGGGATCTAGTTACCAGATGAGGGATTGAACCCAGGCCCACTGTACTGAGAAAGCAGAGTCTTAGCCAACAGGCTACAAAGGAAGTCCCTCAACATGTAACTTTAGATTAAAAACAAGATACATCAATTTGTCCTTCCGCTTGTGCTCACCTTCATCCAAACTTCACTTATCCTGCTTTCTCATCTTTTAATATTTCACAGCATGACTTCAGAGTCAGAGAAGTTCTTCCTAGAAACATGCCTTCTAAGCCTTACTCCAGAACATCTGCAAGGACGACTCCCCTGTCCTAAGTCTACCTTAATCTCATTATCTTCTCTGCAGAGAGGAGATTTCCCTAACCACTCAAGGACACCAGTGCTGTAGCCAACACTTCATAGTAATAGGACAAATAATATACATTACTCTTTTGACCCACCCTGTCTGCTGCCTGGGATAATACAAATGCCACATGCTAAGCAAATATTAGCCTGATGTATACATACATTTGAAATCTGTATACAATGAGAAGGTAATTGGAGAATGTGGAGAAAAGAAAATACTATTCGCTCCAAGTGAATACAGAATCATCAGGGTCTTCTCTGCCAGTAACAAGGGAAGCCCGCTCTGAGAGATTTAAGCATGCTTATTTATTCTCTAGCTGCCAAAAGTTGGGTAAAAGTTTTCCTGGTCCTTATGCACTGAGTTACAATGGAATTCCAACAGAGTTACACATGATGTTGCGCTTGAATGCCCAGCGGGAACCTTAAGGTCACTGCAATAATGAATGGCTGAAGAATTAATAGGAGTTGAGCCTCATGCGCCTTCCTGTGTCACAGCTGGGCAGAACAGTGCTCTGTTCATGGCTGAAAATACGTCTCGAGACATGGCCACCACAGCTGTGTTGGGCACGGCCGCCGCCAAAAGGCACTGCAGAGCTGAGGGGCTGCTTAAATCACTCTGCCCTCTTCTCATCAGACACATTTCCTTGACCATTATCAACAGCGCAACAGCCACATTTGTCTATTAACAGACATGCAAGCCCGGAGACAGTCTTACCAAAGGACATGGCCTTCCGTCCTCAGCCTTGCCCCCACTCCACATCCTCTTATCTTCTTTCCTGCCAGTCCATCTCTTGCTCACTTTTTTTTCATTGACTTTCTGCATCCACTCAAGGCCCGTGTGACCTGCCTCACCTCCAGGAACCGCCACATCCGTCCCCGGTGGCACAGACATGCTATTTCCCCTCCACCTCCCTCCATCGAGCACAGTCTTGGGCTTTGAGCCTTTGCACAAAGCCACCCAGCCACTGAAGCTCCCATTCATCAGCTCTATGCCCAGCTGGCTCTTCCCATCCTTAGAGATGCTGATAAGCTGTTGCTTCTTCAGAACTTTCCTCTGTCTCTCTCTCTCCCCTACATCCTTCCGGGGATGCAGTACCCATCTCCACATCCCATCTAGCCTCTATCTAGCATCAATGTTATTTTAGCTGTCTTATTAGTGTTCTTTCCCTTCATTGGAAAATAGATTCCTATAGAGAAGAAAGTGGGGAATACCAAGACATGGGGAGAGGATTAAAAGGTACAATCTACCATGTTTAAAAGAAATAAGTTACAGGGATATACAAGTATAACACAGGGAATATACCCAATGTTTTATAATAACCTTAAATGGAATGTAATCTATAAAAACTTATTATTCTGTACATCTGAAACTAATATACTATTGTAATCAGCTATACCACAATAGAAAAACAAAACATAAAGGCAAACACACACTCACACACATACACAAAACAGATATCCAGAGGATAATGACACTATAGTATAAAGTGAGGCAGGCAGATTCAAATCCAAGCTCCATGGCTTATTCACTGTGTGATCTGGGCTGCATGTTTAATCATTCTGTGCTTCAGTTTCCTCATCTGTAAAATGCGGATACTAACAATCCTTACTCTGCAGGGTTGTTGGAATCATTTAATCCAATTTCTCTAAATAACCCCTTAAAGAAGTTGCTACATGTCAAAGACTTAGAACAGTGTCTGGCTGGCACATGACATTGGTTGGTTTCTATCGTCATTGTTAATTTGGATGCACTTCTTATTCTTAAACCAAGTCAGTGCCTGAGATTCAAACACTGATAGTTGAATGAGTGAATGAGAAATTATAGTGCCCTCTTCATCACTGCACTATTTTTTACTGTCACTTATATTTTTGCTAAGCAACTTTGAGGGTACATTCAGTAGTCATTTTTCAATTTATATGAAACCTAGAGAGATAAAGCAGACATGTATCAATATACATGATCAAAAATCCTACTACTCCTTAATTTTTCTCGACACTGCTCATGAAAATAACGTATAAATTCAATAAAAACTCACTAAACTTGTTTAAAGATAACTTTTAACCTGCCTTTTAAGCAAAAGAAACATGTTTTCTATGCCAATAATAAATGGATGTTCAAGGGCAATTTGTTATAATAAGTGACTGAGGAAGAAAATCAGTAACCACAGAAAGTTCCACATTAGCTGTTTATATTTCCTGATGTTAACCACCACTTATTGATTTCCCTACATCTTCATGGACAAAATTTCACTTGGCTTTTAGTACTAATTTTAATCTCTTCTTTACCCATGTAATTTCTAAAAAATATGTCCTTTATGTAAAGAAACTAGAATGGCCAATAAAATAAGAACAGTAGTTGCTCTTTAGAAAGAACAACGTGGCTGATACAACTCTGGATTTAAAGTAGGGAGCAATCACTTACTATTAAAAAAAAAAAAACCTTCTCTGTTCATGGATATCAAATGAAGACCAAGTAACACAGAGTTAACAATGCGTAAAACAAAGTAAGCAAAAAAAAAAACAAAAAACAAACATGAATCACGGAGAGGCTTTCTCAATTGAAACTCCATTAGAGAATTAAATCTATGTTTTAATCTATAGTTTATCACTTAAACCAGAATATGTTGAGAATAAAAAAGGCACTATTAATAATTATGCTCAGATAACTAGCATAAATTGGGTCACGTGGTCCACCCTTGTGAAGCTGACAAACCTGAAGAAGCAACCAACCAAAGTTAAGAGGCCCAAGACTGTTGTTTCTGTTTTTTGTTTGTTTTTGTATTTTCTGATCCTACCCTCCCCAAGACCCTCCCCCTTGCTGGTCCAAGAACATGGCAGTTTTACTCCAAACACAATAATACAAATGCAGGACTTACTTTTTAATTCTTTCTCCAAAAGAGGCTAATTCCTCCAAGATGTTTTGAACAGTTGAGACAATATCCTGTACCATGTAGATTCTTTTAATTAAGCCCTTTTTCTCAGATTCCTAAGAAACATAAAAGATTGAACTCAGTTACTTCATTTTTATTGGTCTGCTATAGAAATCATTATGCCAGTATTATCGTAACCTGGTTATTAGTAACTGAGTGACTTCAGGAGATAAATTCACATTTTTTACAATTTACTTATCGGCTCCCCCAAGTTCCTGACTACTCATGAGATGTGACCACTTGTCGTGTGCAAGCATGTCCCCATCTCAATATCATGAACTGATGAAGGGAACTCCACAGAAAAAAGAAATTCATTTCCCTGTAGAGTTGCTGCTTCTCTCAGAGAATTCTGTAACTTCTTTAACTGGCAGATCTTGAGTTGCTCTGTCTTCACAAGGTTAGCTTACTTATCTCTCTTCTGTTAGTTCCTCAGAAAGGCTTGCAGCAGATAGCAATAGGGTATGTTGGACATCCAGATGATATTCAGCTGTCTAAGAATATTATCCTTACTTTGATTAAAGAACACTTAAAATGCATTTTCCCACGTTAGGTTGTTGTTGTTCAGTCGCTAAGTTGTATCTGACTCTTTGGGACCCCACGGAATACAGCACACCAGGCTCCTCTGTCCTTCACTGTCTCCCAAAATCTGCTCAAATTCATTTACACTGAGTCAGTGATGCTACCTAAGCATCTCATCCTCTGCCATCCCCTTGTCCTTTTGCCTCAATCCTTCCCAGCATCAGAGTCTTTTCCAGTGAGTCAACTCTTTGCATTAGGTGGCAAAAATATTGGAGCTTCACCTTCAGCATAAATATTCAGGGTTGATTCCTTTAAGACAGAATGGTTTGATCTCCTTGCAGTCCAAAGGACTCTCAGGAGTCTTCTCCAGCACCACAATTTGAAAGCATCAATTCTTTGGCACTCAGCCTTGTTTATGGTCCAACTTTCACACCCGTACAGGACTACTGGAAAAAACATAGCTTCAACTCACAGACCTTTGTTGGCCAAGTGATGTCTCTGCTTTTCATATGTTGTCTAGGTTGGTCATAACTTTCCTTCCAAGGAGCAAGCATCTTTTAATTTCATGGCTGCAATCACCATCAGCAGTGATTTTGGAGTGCAAGAAAATAAAGTCTGTCACTGCTTCCACGTTTTTCCCCTTCTATTTGCCATGAAGGGATGGATGGGACTGGATGCCATGATCTAACCATGTTAGGTAGCCAATGCTTATAAAACTAATCTTGAAATCACTCACATGTTGGATAAAAGATGATTCCCTAAAGAAGGGCATTTTCACACTATATCTTATATTCTGATACCATATTCTAGTTCCCTTATGAACTCTATTGTAACTGGGATTTAGTTACTAACTTCTTATCTCAGGCCAAGCTGAGTCACTGTAGCTGTTACATCTAATATGTAATACCTAAAATCACAAATAAACCTAACAAAACTTATTTTTTCTACCTAAAATTTTACTTAGGTTAGAATTATACTAAATTATCTTCTAAATCCAAGAGACAATTTCTATAATAATCTTCTTTGCAACAATATAAAAAAAAATCATTCTCATCTTGTATTCTCTGTTCCATCAAAGTGGACCCATGGATGGAGGAAGGAAAACATACTACCTCACAGTGATTTCAATGACTGGTTGCTGCTACTGCTAAGTCGCTTCAGTCGTGTCCGACTCTGTGCGACCCCATAGATGGCAGCCCACCAGGATCCCCCGTCCCCGGGATTCTCCAGGCAAGAACACCAGATTGGGTTGCCATTTCCTTCTCCAATTCATGAAAGTGAAGAGTGAAAGTGAAGTCACTCAGTCGTGCCCTACTCTTAGCAACCCCATGGATTGCAGCCTACCAGGCTCCTCCGTCCATGGGATTTTCCAGGCAAGAGTACTAGAGTGGGGTGCCATTGCCTTCTCTGAAAATAGCCTCTGGGTATATTAAATTTTTTTTTCACTGTCATATCATAAATACATGAAGGTCGTCTGCTGGGATGGTCTGAGTAACGTCTCACCATCTGTTCTGCACCCATTTATCCAATGATCCTGTACAGTAGGCGGTCATACTCATTGCTTCCTCTTGCAAAGTCAAACTTGCAAGACATTTTCACTTTTTTCAATCCAATTTTCTTTCTTATTTCCCTTACTCTCTAATTCTTCAAGTGGTTTGTATTAAAACTGGATATACTGCCAGAACAACTTAATTCATGTTCAGCAATCCACCAACATCTATTAATGGGCACAGTGGTGAAAACCCATCTCTGTCTGCTACAGAAATATTCACGTTTTTAAAGGAGGATTTGGAAGCACCAGGGAATTTGACCCAAAGGGCAAAAGTGGCTTCCTCTTTTCAACAGCATAGAGTTTAGGTCAAAACAATTTTTTGGAAAATGACTCAAATTTCTATGTGGCTCCATTTCATAACAATTTCCTACTTTAGTTGACTGATTTTTTTTTTCCTCTTGAAACACCCCAAATACAGAGATTCTGGGTTAGTACAACAAAATAATAAATGATTCTCACAAGATTCTCTCACTTTTTAATGAATTTGATGTTTTAGTTTGAATAATCAGTATTTAAAGACAAAGCTAAAAATTTCACTGTATCTAGGGTAACAAGATAATTTATGAACCATATCTGTATACTTTTAAGAGTAAAAGTAAACAGGACTATGTAATTTTTGAAGTATTTATCAACTGACAACTTGCTTTATTGTATTAGTGGATCTATAAAATTATTTCATTTTTATTTTCATAATGACATTGTTTCAAGATAAAAACATATATTTTACATACATAAGAACAAAAGAAACTTGCCCATATTATGTCAATTGTAAAATGATACATGAGAATGATTACTCATTCCATATATTCATATATTTAATTGGTTTTCTAGTTATAGCTGTTTACAGTCCCATGTCAAAATTACTTTTCCACAAACGTAACATTATCTTTAATGTCATCTTTTCACTTACATTTCATAAAATTGTTCTTACCTATCTTCAGAGTTGCACTTAATCATTGTTAAATTGATATATTTAATTGACTCTACTGTAGACCATAATTTTAATTACAAAAATACTTTCTCTCCAGGGACTGAGGTACTTTGAAAATTCACAATAAAAATGTGATACATGAAGAATATTCTCAATTCTGTTTTTTAAATATTAAAATCTGGATATATTTCAGCCCAAATAATTTCAAAGTCACTATATTCATTCATATGAACTTTATCAAACTTTTTTTTCAAGATAAAACTTTAAGTAAGTTGTCTGTATAATTTTTCAAATTCTTCTAAAGTTGAAATTCTTCAAATTTATGCTGAAAAATAAGTGGCTTCTCAATTTCCTTCCAATCCTGGGTAGAATTTATATTTATCCTATTAAAAATCAAAAGTTTTTTTTAATCCCACAAACTGAGATAATCCAAAGTGTAACTTGTAAATTTAAACACCGAATCATGCATAGGATCTCACCTTACAGATTGCTTTGTGTTGAATATCCTTTGCTTTTATAAAGAAAAAAAAAATCGTTATTTTTGCCAGTTCTTTAAAAATTGATTTCTATCTACTAAAAGCTCCCAAAGATGAAGTTATTAGAATTTTCAGTTATCAAAAATTTTGATTAAAAAATTTCCAACTGACATGACGAAAATGCAACAAACACTGAAAAGATTTCTTTTTTTTTCCCACATAAGTTCAATAGCTTTGGAGAATGTTTACATTGACTGAGAGTTCATCAAAGGTTTCAAACACTCTTAAAAGCAGACTGATGGATGGATGACTGGCAGCAAAAAGAAAGTGCACACAGCCATGCTGAATGAAATGTATTTTTATATCTGACATACCTTTGCCATGAAAACTTTGCTGTTGCTATCCCAACTCTGTATATATAAAATATTTATAAATGTGGACACTACAACTGCTAATTCAATTGGTGGTGCATTATCACTTGTCTGTATGCAATGGTGGATAATAGGGTACCATGATCTATCACTTGTAAATTTATGCTTCAAAGATCCATTCAACTTACATGAGTATCTTATTAGCCATGGTGCTATGCTTCATCAAAATTTGCATTCATATTATCACTACGGAATTAAATAACCCTCAATGCTACATGTTCAAAATAAATTTACAATAGCATTCCTGATGTCAGAGATTTCATTTTTTGTAAAACTAACTTGTAAAAGCTCTATTTTGATTCCATACAGTGGATGAAAAAATATAACATTTCAGGTTGCCACAGCAGGGTACTGGAAAAGTTTTCAATTAGCAGTAATCACCCCTCAGATAAACCTCATTGGCTACAATATTGCCACTGTGCAAAGCTACAAGACTTCAGAATTAACTTACTTGATACTGTCTGAGTCATTTGATGGCATGCTGATAAGACTGGCATCATTTGACTCTTCACAGGGTCTTTGATACACTGATGCTACTGAAGTGAACCTATTAACGTGTACCTTGCCCTTTCTCATACATGCATAAGGAAACTTTGGAATGGAAGATGAGACAAGTGTGCAAGAACAGTCATTTGATCCAAACGAAAAGTCACGCTGCACACAAGGATGTGTAAACACATCTTTTGGGCTATATAATTTAAAACCATGTTTCCAGAAGTGGTCTTCTAAAAATAACCATTGACAGTTGAAGACTCTTCAGCAGGTTTGCAACTTAAGTTTACATGTATCAGTGATGTGATCATGGTCACAGTGGTAGACAGGAAATGTGAATAAGTTCATCAACAATTATCTTGAAACATGGATTATCAGTACTTGATTATCATTATTCATTAAACATGCAACTCTTTATTATTTACTCACTGAAAAAGCATCATCAAGAAGTAAAACAATGTGCAGATTTACTAAAAATAAAGAGTGAAATAAAACATCATAGTAAAAATGTGCAGACTATTTTTTATTCTCCTATCCACAGGACTGGTTAAATTCTGTATGTATTTACTATATATCAATGCTATAGCTGCTGTCGTTTCCCATCTTTCTCATCACTGAGCACTCTGACCTGGCTGCTTGGACGTTTTATGCATCTCACTGGCCCTGGGCAGTGACCTTGCCACCACAGGCTGGCACACTGGGGTCATCACATACTTCTCCACAATTGCCTAAGAGCACTTTGTCTTATCAGGGACCACTCAAAAGCCTTCCTTTAAAGCTAAGTTTTATTTAGAAAGAATCAGGAAAATAGATGGGTCATCCCTGCTTGGACTTAACCTGGTATCAGTTCTCACTGTAGAACCCTTCTACTAACGCTCAGTTGCTAAAGTCATGCCTGACTCTTTGTGACCCCATGGACTGGAGCCTGCCAGGCTCCTCTGTCCATGGATTTTCCAGGCAAGAATACTGGAGTGGGTTGCCATTTCCTCTTCCAGGGGATCTTCCTGACCCAGGGATCGAACCCATGTCTCCTGCATTACAGGAAGATTCTTTACCTGCTGAGCCATCGGGGAAGCCCAAGAACCCTTGTAACTGACATCTAAATCCTAGGCTATTAGTAAAGACTATAGTAGAGACTGAAAACACAAACTGAAAGCATGAGCAGCTTGTCCTGGCTTATTTTAATGGAAACAGTAAATATAATACTGAGTTTTTAAAAAAGGGGGAATATAAAAACAGTAAATGGAAATATTTGGATAAATAGGGGCATGTGATGAACCTAAATCAGTTTTACCTAAAATTCATTAGCACAGTAAGGGACCAATCGTGTCCAAAGTATTCTTGGACAGGGAGAAAAAGGCTTTTTCTTTTGTGGAAGTTTCTACCCTTCTCCCTAGAATCTCTGCACATGACATATGCTAGCCATATATGAGAGGGAAAAATTCACCTGAGGGCAGGTACTCTCATGATTAGTGGTAAATGTCATTTTTGTTCTCTGAGTGGCTTTTATTGCCTTTGGGCAATGAATCTGTGTATTCAACAGGGCATGGTAGCTTCTATGCTATAAGACGCTATTTACGTTTACATAGCTTGAGTGCTTCATTAACACTGGAAGAAATGGGTCTTCTCTGCTGGTCCAGTGGCTAAGAAATCAGCTACCAATGCAGGGGAGATGGGTTCCATCCCCGGTCCAGGAAGATTCCACACGCCGTGGGCCAACTAAGCCTGCGCTGTGTAACTAACTACGGAAACCTGTGTGCCTAGAGCCCACGTTCTGCAACAAGAGAAGCCACTGCAGTGAGAAGACCATGCACCCAACTAGGCACACCTAGAGGAAGGCTGTGAACAGCGATGAAGACCCAGAGTAGTCGAAAATAAATAAGCAAAATTTTAAAAAGATGTTAGAAGAGCCTCCTGTTCCCCTATGCCCTATTTGAATTGGTGGGCCAACAGATAAGACCAGACTGCCTTACCTCAGCTTGTACTCTCAGTACCAACAACTGTGGTAGGTACATCCTTAGTGCTGAGACAGTGTGTATTTGATGGAGAAATGAATGGATAAAGAGGAAGAACAGAGGAAATCAGGTTTATATTAGTATCAAAAGATCATTTGCATCAACCCAGGAAACAAGTGCTTAGGGTTAAAGAGAAGATTTCAGGCCTCCCAACTCCAGCAGAATGACTTAAAGGTCCAACTTATATTCCCGGTCTCCATGAGACCTTTCCAGGGGATGCCAGTCCATAACAACTACTGTCTTTTTCTCTCAATTTGCATCACACCTCTATCCTTTTCATCACTCTAGCAGCAAACGTTCTTTTCACTCTCTATATTGCAAAGGCTACCTTTATAGCCAACGTCCTCATGTACAGGTGTGAGAGTTGCACCATGAAGAAGGCTGAGTGCCAAAGAACTGACGCTTTCAAACTGTGGTGCTGGAGAAGAAACTTGAGAGTCCCTTGGACAGCAAGATCAAGCCAGTCAATCCTAAAGGAAATCAACCCTGAATATTCACTGGAAGGACTGATGCTGAAGCTGAGGCTCCAATACTTTGGCACCTACGGTGAAGAGCCTACACACTGGAAAAGACCCTGATGCTGGGAAAGACTGAGGGCAGGAGAAGAAGGGGGCAAGAGAGGATGAGATGGTTGGATGGCATCACTGACTGGATGGACATGAGCTGGAAAATTCTGGGAGACACTGAAGGCCAGGGAAGCCTGGCGTGCTGCAGTCCATGGGGTCAAAAAGAGTTGGACACAACTTAGCGACTGAAAACCAACTACTCTTGATGGGAATTTTCTCTAATTATATCTTCTGGTATACCAATGGACATGTTATATGGTCTTTGATATTACATTTCCATTAATAGGGAACCAAGGTCCAAAGAGGCTAAGTGAGGTGTCTGTGCCCACATATATGTGGCAATGGATTCCCAGTTCAGGATCATTAAGTCCAGAGCAAGTGTGGACATTTCAAAGGCGAGGCATTCAGCTCAACTTGTTGTTTTTGTCATTTGCTTCTTTGGTGTCCATGGCTCTCAACTTACTATAGAACACATGGTTCTTAGACATATTATTCAGTTACATACTTCTATCTAATGTTCATTTCCAGTATTCTTTGCCCAATTTTCATAAGAATGCATGTTAAATTACGCTTTTTGAAAATATTTGGAGAAAAACATTTCTTTCCATTCTTACTTTTTAAACTTGTCTTGTGAAACATTTTAGCAAACTTTATGTGCAACTTGCAAAAAATACATACCATAATTTACAACATAATAAAATGCATCCATTCTTATTTAGGAGCTGAAGTAGCCAGGGTTTACAACAACAGATGAAAAGTTTGCAGCGGGGGTAGGGGGGACTTAAGATGTACCAAATTCTCAGGTCTGCATATTTTATTAATCACAGGCTATGGAGTCAGGAGAAAGTGAGTTCAACACTGGTCTTGTCACCTACTAGCATTGTGAACACCTCAAGTTCCTAATGGTTTCTGGAGTCACAATTCTGCTATCTGAAAAAGGGGATCATAATCCTGACCCTAATTGGAGTGTTTGGAGAATTAACTATCATATGTCAAGCATTTGGTACACTCCAGGTGCTTCATAAATGTCAAGTCCTTGCCCATTGAGAATGCAAAGAAATGAAAAGGAAAGAATCACCTTTGTCTAGCTTAAAGAATCCTGGGGTTCGTTTACGTTTCCAAAGCAAGGATCTCCCAGGACAAGTGCACGCATGTTGCCCTGCGTCGTATGAAAGACCATCTGGCGGTTCTATCTGCACCACGCTGGCTTTATTTACACGTTTCAGATTGAACCAGGGGACGTGGTGATAACGCAGTTTAGCAAACACAGCGTTCCATCTGCTGCTGCTACCAAATTGTCTGGGAAGAGTAATAGTGGCTCGTTCAGGAAGAGGAAACTGTTATTACATGTGCTTATATTTTTCCTTAACATACAAGCCTTCTCATTTATAGAGGGAAATGTGTAATAAAAACAGAGATGGCCACTGGTGCGATTAAACCAGTGAACCAGATAACTGCGGCTGCATGCACATTTTTAGATTCCTACATTTGAGAAAGAATGGGTTTTACTTCTCCATGCGAATTTCAGAAAACACCAAGGACAGATAAAATTCACATGATTTAGGGTCTACTTCATGATTCCTGGGTTGGGAAGAACCCCTGGAGAAGGAAATGGCAACCCATTGCAGTGTGTTTGCCTGGAGAATTCCACGGACAGAGCCTGGCAGGCTACATACAGTCCATGGGGTCGCAAGGAGTCAGACACAACTGAGTGCCTTACACTTTCATGAGCAAATAGGTATCACCATGTAACAGAAGAGATGAAAGCATGGAACTTTTCAGATCCAGAACTCAAATTTCAAAAGGATCCTTTGTTTTATGCTATAGAGAATGATTATAAGAAAAATAATGTAACTATTATAATAATTTCAAGGAAAATAATTACAAATTCCAACTCTGTAACATTAAAATACATATTATTACATAAAATGTATTAAGAGTATTATTTTTTTCATTGACCATTTGCTTATAAAATGTCAAAAAAAAAAAAAAAAAACCCACTGAGTCTTTCAGCTAAGTTTTAGAGACAGCTAAATGAAGAACAAATAATATGCCTGTGTTGCAGCATGGTTGTTCTTTAAAGAACAAAGCCAATAAATAATAAATAAATGAATAAATCAGGCAGTGGATTTTTCCTTCTTTGAGGCTTTGCTGGCTTCCCCAATATCTCCAAAGAGCACAGCACTATAGGTGCAATAAATTGAGCCTCTAGGAGAGAATTAACACCATCAAAATGAATTTACAGCTAAGAATTCATTATATAATCAGTGTGTTACTTTAAATCTTTCAAACATGTTCTGAGTCAAGAAAATCTTTCTCTACTAATTACCTAGGCATAACCAAAGAGATAGTCCTAAAAATTTACCACATCAGGAAAGATCTTTGTGACATGCTTAAAAATTGGGTAGTATTTGTCACAGGATGCCCAGGATCCCCTAAAGGGAAAGATGCAACATTTCTATCTTAGGATCATCCCAATAATGCAAACCATCCAGAGCAAAGATGCAGAAATATGACTTCAGATTTTAAATGGGAATCTGTTTGGTCTACTTCATCCCACTGAATATTAAAAGCCTGCAACTTGAGAACTTGAAGAATTATAAACATCAGAAATAGACTGAGTGGCATTTAGCAGGGAGGGGGAAGCCTCTCAGCATCTGTCATAACAAAGAATAAAAAGTAATATTTCTGATATACGAGATTAAAAATTGTCCTCCAGGAATCTGGCTTAATACACTGGGAACTGTCTTTAAGGTTTCTTCCCATGAGATATGCCCTGTGTTCATGGACGGACACACACACACGCACACACACCCTACTTCATGGTACACTTAAAATGAAGAAAAATCCCTGTCCTCTTTCAGGAGAGTACTTCCTTCTCAGGTAGTATTTTTGCTTTGGGAAATGAATATGAAGCAGATTAGATTTTGAATCAATATCATTTGAAGCAGTTATAAACTGCTCCCACGACCTGTTCATTACACAAAGTCCTTCCACACTGACTGATCTTTATCAACAGGTTTCTTTGGCCTGCAACAGGATTTTCATCAGGGATCAAACCAGAGGGCTAAAAAAGTAAAAGGAATAAACATCATCATCAAGAGGAAGATGTTGATAAAACACACCTTTGAAAAATGGGAACACTGTGGAGACAATTATTTGGAATTTAGACCCTGGGAAGACTGACTTCCTTAAAAGTTTCTCTGAGCCAACTGAGGGTGCCATGGTGTTACAGGGCCAACAGGCGGATGGTTTTTCCCAACTGTCACTCTCATAGGTGAACACACAGTGTGCTGCAGTTGCGGGATTAGCTGTGTGTCCTCTGGCTTTCTGTGAGGTGTGGGGACTGAGGCGCGTAGAAGATAAAATAATTATCACCTAATACTCAGCACAAATATCACCTTTAAGCAGTCCTGACTTACCCAGGCACTGCATCTCTAACACCCAATGTAGTCTACAAATTTTGACAAAAAGGAGCCATCACAGATGCAGAGCAAACACTCCATAAATGTTATCAATAATAATGCGGAAAAACGGGCCAGTAAAGTAATAGTTTCCTTCGTATCAGCGTAACACAGTCCAAAATAAACAGGATTTAGATCAGAAGGACTGGATTTGAATCTTGCTCCTGGCTGGGAAATTTTCCAACGCATCGCTACATTTCTCTTAACCTGGGTTAGTTCATTCACAGATGGGGAAAATAATATCAAATTAAACAGTTTACTTTGAGTACTGAATGAGTTGAAGCACATAAAAACAGTCTGCAAATTGTAAACACTCTACAAATGTGAATAATCTGGTCATTTAAATAATTCTCACTCAAAATGGTCTCTCTCTTTTTTAACTTTTTGGCTGTGTCCCACAGCATGTGGGATCTTACTGGCCCAACCAGGGATCGAACCGCACCCCTTGCAGTAGAAGTGTGGAGTCCTAACCACTGGACTGCCAGGGAAGTTCCAAAATGGTCTAATGTTAAATTACTGCTTTTATGTCATTTATTACTTATGCGAAATTACAAATTTTCCCTTGAGAAAATAGTGGTATCCTTACCTTTCTATCAAATATTTTGTAAATTATCTGTTAATTACCTTGCAAACTCATTGGTTGATGGGGACTTAGGGCAAACCACACTGAAACAGAGGGGATTTCAATAGTAAAGACAAGAGGAATGGCTATTATCGTCAGGAAAATAATGACTTGTGGATAACTGAGATACAATGTCCAATGTCTTCTCTATTAGCATAATATAAAAATTTTAGGCAATGGCAAGATAAATATCCAGATGTATACTCTATAACATCAGAGCCTATTACTGTAAATTACTTAATAAGAGGATAATCCATATAAATAGCATTTACAGTCTGGTAATATTTCACAATATTTGGGAGCAACATACAAGGAAAATCTTTACAGTAGGAGTCACAAAGAAAATCCACAAGTACTGGGTCTACCAGTGAGCCTGAGAGTAGTTGGCTGAATAATGCTTCAAAATATTAGATTAATAACATTTCTGGGTTCTTTCTGAAGGCAATGAAGCCAAACATCTTAAGGATGGACGTTTGATTTTTTAAAAGGGATCTGAGCAAGTCAACGTGTCAGGGAAAAGACTGTAAGAATAAGGAAGCCAATTCCTTTTAATTCAAAACATGTATAAACGTATTTAAGAATTGGCTGGAATCCATATTAATATTAAAATCTTTGAAGTAAGATGGTATGGTAGGAATGTTAGCAATTAAATCACTTCATCACTGAAAATAATATTAATTCAAATTAAAAGAAGTTACATCAGAACAACCATTTACTTTATTCCCCTGAAAATTATCCATAAGGTTCTCTACAATATGTCCTGTTTATAGACTGTAGATGCCCTGAAAGTATGTGTGTGTGTATTCAATAGTTAACTTTTCAAAGATATTATCTGATTTTTCATTTTCTTAAACATACCACACCATCTTAAAGTACCATGACTTAGTCAGCAGATTAAAAAAAAAAAAATCACTAATCAAACTAATTTGCTGTGTTCTGGACATGCTTAAGAAGGCACAAAGGAATCATAAACAAAACTACTCTCACTATTAAATTGCAAGGAGACTCCCTCCAAGAATGACAGTCTTCCCTGGCTGAGACACTACAGGCCATCTTCTCTTTCTGGAACAAGGAAAGACAGGGAATAAGGCATGCTGGCCCTGAACAACTTCACCCAAAGGACTACGTAAGTGAACTCACAAGAGCTTCTAAATGTACCCACATTTCCTTCTCTCTCTAAGAAGGCTCTACCTGGGTGGTGATGAGTGGACTAATCATTTGGGAGGATAAAAAAATCATTTGTAAAACTAGGATTGATTGTTTAAATATACTTAGATTTTAGTATATTTGTGAAATATAACATACTAAAATTTTCCTAATTTGTGAAAAGAGGATAGGGCTATAGTATCTATTCACATTCTTTCATTACAAAATCATCGATCCACAAAAATGTAAGTCTCTTATTTTCTTAAAGGAAAAGCTCCACATGTTTTTCACCCATAATTGACATGAAAGAAGGATCTTTTCCCCTTCCACCAAACACTGTAAAGCAACTGTGAACTCACTGATAATCTCAAACAGCTGATTCAATCCTATTTCTGACAGCTGAGTTAAAACCAACCAAGCCACAATGCGGGCATCATGATGCAGTGTCTTTATGACAGCAACAGGCAGCTTTCTTTACTACATGCCCTTATTATTCTTTCTTCCTGTTGTTAATAGTAAATCCTGAAATATTCTATACAAGTGATTGTTGGGCTGGAAAAAAGAAACAAACGCTAATGCAAGTATTTATACCTTCTGCAATGAAAACAAGATATTATTGCTTTGCCTGACCTTTCCTAAATATGGGATACAGCATTTTACACAATGGTTTCTTGGTTCATGCTTCAATTACTGACCTTTACTGTGTAGCAAATTAATGCAATTTTCATTGTAATCCATCCATACAAATAAGGTCCACAAAGAAGAATTTCACATACGGAATCTAATACAAATAGGAAATGTCAGCTGATTGCTGTTGGCTGAACTTAGCCATTATCTGTTTGTTCTGGGGCCCCCAGCAAACTATACTTGTAACAAGCAATTTCTTGCATGGGGCCATCAGGTCTAAGAAAGATTTCCTCTCTTCAAAGTTGAGTTTGTACCTTTAGCTTCCTAAAAGCTAAAAAACTAGTTACCCGAACATTCTACGTTGTAACTGAAAGCCCACCAAAGAAAGCAAGGCAAAACTGCGGAGTCTAATTTGGTTTCGAAAAACATACAGGACATTAACATGGACTTTTAACAATGAGAAGAAGCAAGAGGCTACGGTGATGTCATTTTACAGCCGTCCCTGTTCAGACAATAAAAGGATGACAGACCCCAGACCGCGTCCTGGTCTGTGCAGCGGAGACAGACAGAATATGGGAACACGTCCATCTCCCGAGGAAGTTGTGCCAAGGGGCCCCCGGCACGCTTTCATCTTCCACGGTTGTCCGTGATGGTATTTGGTGGGAAGGGGCGCTGGCAATTAAGGAGTGTCACTTTCAAGATGGATAGTTTGAGTAGAAAGGAGTTCCCCTCCTCTCCTGGCTTGGAAGGAGACGGCTGGATGTTTATAATTTGTAAACAGTCCATCTCTCACTGGGTGTGTTACAGTTCCCAGAAGCCCGTCTGTCATGTCTAACACACAACAGAAGCCAGAAGGGCGCTGTGGGGAAGCCCCCGGAGTCAGCACTCCGTGGAGGGGCGTGGCCCAGGGCCTCCTTGCTTCAGGGACCAGCTCTGGGTGTGGACGCTGCTCTACATGGAGAAGAAATAATAAAGCCTAATAATCTGTAGGTGGAGGTGTGCTCCGGAGGTCTTCCAGTTCAAAGTCCCTCTAGTTCTCACATCTCTTAGAGAAGTGACAGGGCAGAGATGCGGAAAAGGGCTGCAGTGCGTCAGTCTCCCCTCCCAACAGAAGGCCTGTGTTCAGCAGAAGAGGCCTAAACAGAAGCCAACCCTTCACTTCAGACCTGTGCCTTCAGAAGTTTCCATGTTGTTGCTGTTCAGTCGCTAAGTCGTGTCCCACTCGTTGCGATGGGGCCTGCAGCACGCCAGGCCTCCTTCATGGAGCACCGCCTTGTGGTGGCGAAGGGCTTGTGGAGCTCAGTGAAGCTACGAGCCATGCCGTGTAGGGCAACCCAGGACGGACGAGTCACAGCACAGAGTTCTGACAAAACGTGGTCCATTGGAGGAGGGGACAGCAAACCACTCCAGTATCCTTGCCCCAAGAACCCCATCAACAGTATAAAAAGGCAAAAGGAAGTCTCCACAGAAGTATGAAATTGAGTAAGCAAAAGAAACAAAGCCATACAGTGCTATTAAAGGCCCTACAAATATACTACCATCAATCAAAGTATCTCAAGAATGGAACTGCCCTGGAGGAGGCGTGGAGACCCCAGTGCCAACATCCTCAGTGTGGGTGGGCTGACGTATCTGCTGTGAGGAGGGCCATGCTTAGTTAGAGGACTACAAGAGCTCCCAGGTTCATCCATGTAGATCACAGCCCAAGTGGTTTTCCCTCCACACCCCCAGACAGCCCTTAAGGTACCACAATGGAAAGTGAGATCATGCCAACCACTGCTCTGAACTTTCATGGCTGATATTTGTAAACTGTTTTTGTTTGGCTGCACTGGGTCTTCCCTGTGGCATGAGGGATCTCTGATCTTCACTGCAGCACGTGAGATCTTTAGTTGCAGCACATACAAACTCTGAGATGCGGCATGTGGGATCTAGTCCCTTGACCAGGGATTGAACCTGGGGCCCCTGCATTGGGAGCTTGGAATCCCTTCATGGATGACTTTATTGCCTTCCTGCTTACTCGACCCACTCTTTCATTCATTACCTTCTTGTTGGATTTCTCTCTTAGGGGGGATAAAGCCCCACAGTCACAATGCTCTCTCTAGGGTGGGTGACGTCTTCATCCATAGGTGCCTTGTTTATACAGACTTGGCCAGAGAGAAAGAGAGCTTCCTCAATTCCAACCTTTGGTTAATAAAATTGATGATTACTCCTTTTGTAGCTTTAAAATAATTTCATTAAAGGTTGAAGGCAGGAGGAAAGGGGACGACAGAGGATGAGATGGTTGGATGGCATCACCTACTCGATGGACATGAGTTTGAACAAGCTCCAGGAGTTGGTGATGGACAGGGAGGCCTGGCGTGCTGCAGTCCATGGGGTCGCAAAGAGTTGGACACGACTGAGCGACTGAACTGAACCGTGTCTCCTTTGGGGAAACACCCCCTAAGGCACATTAATTTAACTGTGGCTACTTTTTAAAATAACTTCATTTATTTATTTCTGGCTGCACTGAGTCTTCACTGCGGTGGCTTCACTTGCTGCAGAGCACAGGCTCTGGAGCACAGGCTCAGTAATTGCAGTGCGTGGGCTTAGCTGCTCTGAAACATGTGGAATCTTCCGGGACCAGGGATTGAACCCAGCATTGGCACACAGATTCTTCACCACTGAGCTACCAGGGAAGTCCCTAGCTTTAACTATTCTTAATGTTCAAGGATTTACATCACTCAGAAGCCACTCACGTCAATTCATCAAGAAGAAAGTTGCGTCATGGGACTTTCATTCTTGAAAGGGTCCCGATTCTCTTTTTAAAAAGGCACACTTTATTAGCTTGCTCTTAATGATCATTTTAGCACAACAAATAAGATTTACTTTGTAATCTGCCCAACTTCCCTCAAATGGGCAAAACCATCCTGCTCGCTTGATGGATTTTAAGGCTGTCTGTGTCATGAAGTTGGTGTTTTTGAGTTCATTTCTGTTTCCTGCACATTTTATATCAGATCCTTAACTTTTCCCTTTCCCTCTCTCGCCCCTCTGCTCTCCTGTCAACCTTCTACACGCTATTGCCCAGAGCCCTGCAGACCTACAGGATCTAGGGGACTGGGCGACTGTGAAGCTCGTAGCATCTCATTTGGCATTTTACTTTTTTTTTTTCCATTTTATTCCAGAAGGTTTGTCTGAAAGCGTAATGACAACAAAGCAGCAGATTTGAGAGATTCTCCCAGGAGGAGAGAAAGGACAGATGTACCCCGACGTAGAGCTGAAAACGATGCCAGCAACAGCTGGGCAAGTGACAGATTCTGAAGCGGGTGACCCACCCCGCAGAGTGCAGACGTGAGCCTCAAGGAACAGCGACTGCACGTGATTTACTTTTGACTTCCTGGACTACCTTTCATCTACCTTTCATCCACCAAGGGAAAGGCTAAACTTTGCCTCAAATGACAGGACTCCTGGTTAACGTTTCAGTTATTCCTTGTATCGCACCTCTTTTCATCTTCACTTAAAACTTGAAAAAGAGATAACTTTTACACATTATGAGAATTTGATCACTATATTGGTTACCCTATGGTGGTAAAACGATACAATAGAGCTTGACTCAATGCCATCTACCAGAATGCCATCTACCAAAAGCACTCATGCTGCCTTTCTCGTCCTTTCTGGGGTACACCCACCTTGTCATCTTCATCGTCCTCCTCATCCACGTCAGGGCTCTCCTACAAGGAAAACCCACAGTGTGTAAATACAACATCAACTGAAATGACCAAGTACAAACACACGCATACCCAGGCTTCAAGTTTTCCTACATCATTGAAATACTCGTCTTTTTGAAACACATTGTACCCTCTTAAAAAAGGACCCTTTGAAAGTTAAAAGATGCTGAAATAAGACTGTAAACAATATGCATAATCTACATAAAACTGTTAGCTATAAATAAAGCCATTAGGCGAGTGCCCTTTGAAAGGAGCCAGCTTTAAAAACCACACTGCCGAGTTGTACCTTCTGTAAACAGTTTTGTTCTTATTCTTGACAAATGAACCAGCTGCTGTGTTAAGGCTGAGAACACCATACTCCGTTTGTGCTGGGCTCATTGCTATAATGACTGCACTTTTCCTCTGGGGCCATTACCGAAACATTAGACAGTAGAAAATGCATTAGTCTGAATGTAATCAATCTCAAGAATAAGATACAGGTTTCTATACAGTATTATTGTTTTCCTTGGGCTCTGGAGTTGGAGGGGTGGCGCAGATGAGGGAAGGAAACTCCAGGTTCAGATCTGGGCTAAAGGGGGGCCTGCCTTTAGTTCCGGGGCCACAGCACTAGCAGCGCTGCACACGGAGGCTTCTCCAAACTCGTTTCGAAATCCTGGCTAGTTAATGGGTACGTTTGAATCATATTACTGCTACATTTAAAAGCTAGCACGTGTTGGTACACAGTCCAATGATGTGGGAGCTCTGAAAGAACACTGGGTATACCAGAAAGCTCAGGTCTATTTTCAGTTTAAACACTTACCTTTCCACTTAACCTTGCAAAGTTCAGACATACCAAATTAGCTGCCATTGTCCCAACAGAAAAAAGAATGGTCAACATCATGCTTGTACAAGGGAGTGACTCTGAAGTATCAGTACTCTGCTGTCCTCCATAAACCACTGAGCAATTCCTTCAGGCAGGGCTGGTACTGAATTACCTCCTCGAATTCCTACAAATGCCACCATGCGGTCTGTGGAATGCTTACTGATACTGGAGAACTAACCAACAAGCATGTTCCATGAGAGCAAATGGATAACAAAGGATAAAAATGAATACAACGAAAACCTGCTACGGGGTGAAAGAACTCTGTAATTAGGGGTCTTCATTTGAGACAAAGTCTTCAGCCGGAGACCTAGTCCCAGCCCTGTTTTGCTGTGCAACTTTGGGCAAATAACTTTGCCACTCTGAACCTTAGTTGCATCAAGCATGAAATGAAAATAGTAGTTCTTGACTCCTTCAGGGTTATGTTACCAAGTTTAAAATAGATAATGAATTACAAAATGTTTAGTAAATTAAAAAATATTTCATACACATACACACACACATATACACATTTATACACATATATACACAAGAACACTTACGTACTCATATTTACTTACACACACACAGACAAGGACTGTAGCTTGCCAGACTCCTCTGTCCATGGGATTCTCTAGGCAAGAATACTGGAGTGAGTTATGTGCCCTCCTCCAGGGGATCTTCCCAATCCAGGGACTGAACCCAGGTCTCTCATGTCTCCTGCATTGGCAGGTGGGTTCTTTACCAATAGCACCATCTGGGAAACCCATACAGATGTATCAAAGTGAAAGTAGTCACTCAGTTGTGTCTGACTCTTTTGCGACCCCATGGACTGTAGCCCGCCAGGCTCCTCTGCTCATGGAATTTTCTAGGCAAGAATCCTGGAGTGGATTGCCATTTCCTTCTCCAAGGGATCTTCCTGACCCAGGGATCAAACCTGGGTCTCTCACACTGCAGGTAGATTCTTTACCATCTGAGCCACAAGGAAAGTCCCTACCTGACTACAAACACACACACACACACACACACACACATGCTATAAACAGGTACATCATATATATAACTGGAAACCTGATTAAAATTATTAAAATGTTAGTTGACACAGCACTTTTACATCAGAGGTTTCTCTGTAAAAAGCTTCTTCATTTGTAGCTCCGTGAAACTTAATCCTTACATAAACTTGTATTTTAAGGCTATTTGTTAGTTGGTTCTAGCATCTTCAGGCGCCTCACTATTGATACAAGCACATGCTTACTGAACTACACGATCAAAAACCAAACAGAATTTTGAGTCTGTCTGATGTTTTACTCTGTGTCTTACACTCATTTCCCACCACCCCAAATAAAACCAGAAACATGCCTTGCTGCTGCTACTGCTGCTAAGTCGCTTCAGTCGTGTCCGACTCTGTGCGACCCCACAGACGGCAGCCTACCAGGCTCCCCGTCCCTGGGATTCTCCAGGCAAGAACACTGGAGTGGGTTGCCATTTCCTTCTCCAATGCATGAAAGTGAAAAGTGAAAGGGAAGTCGCTCAGTCGTGTCCGACTCTTTGCGACCCCATGGACTGCAGCCTACCAGGCTCCTCTGTCCATGGTATTTTCTAGGGCAAGAATACTGGAGTGGGTTGCCGTGCCCTCCTCCAGGGGATCTTTATGACCCAGGGATCAAACCTGCATTATTTATGTCTCCTGCACTGGCAGGTGGGTTCTTTACCACTAGTACCACCTGGGAAGTGGAGAATCTTATTCCCAGGAACTCTATAGAGAACCAGATGGACACCCAGACAGGTGCTGCTTGCCTGGAAATGCTGACGAAAAACCAGATGGTTCACTCATGCTGAGGAGGCAGGCCGAGACACAGGAACACAGATGCTGTAGAAGGAAGACTCCAGATTACACACGATGAATATCTTCCTTGTACCATGAATACATGAGCATCGTTGTTCCTCCGAGTCTCAAATGCAGCGCATCAGGTCACGCTTTGGTGGCGGTGGTTTACTGCTAACACATTTTCTTTTCTAATCAACTGTCAGAATTATTGGAACCTGTGCTCACCTGGCTGTCCTGGATGCTGCCCACCTTCCCTCTTGTGGGTCCGATGGAATTGTAGACAAAGAGGAGCAATAAAGCCAGAGGGATCATGTAGAGTTCAAAATTCCAGACAGCAATGAGAAACACCTGATTGGAAGACAAAGAGCAAATGATTGCTTGCAAAAACAGTATGGGAACAATTGTCAGCTCCTACTCACTGACTTCAGGAGATTAAACCCAGCACTCTCTGTATAGTTCCAAGTAGATTAAAATACACACACACACACACACAGGATCATTAGCACAGTTTTAGAACTAGTAGCAGAACGAGGAAGGCAGAGAAATGAGCTGGCCCATCACACTCTGGAACAGAGTTCCCATATTTGGAAACCTCATTACTCTACCAACCTCATTTAGTTTTTTGCTGCTGGATTTGGCATACCAGAATATAGGTAAAGTACACAGCATGGAAAATCCAAAGGTCACTAAGAGGGTACAGGCCAAATTTTACCAAGAGTGAGATTTATCTGAACTAGGGCCGTGTGCTGTGCTCAGTGGCCCAGTTGTGTCCGGCTCTTTGAGGCTCCATGGGCTGTAGCCTGCCAGGCTCCTCTGTCCATGGGATTTCCCAGGCAAGAATTCTGGAGTGGGTTGCCATTTCCTCCTCCAGGGGATCTTCCCAACCCCAGCATCTAACCCCTGTCTCTTGTATCTCCTACATTGGCAGGTGGATTCTTTATTACCACTGCCACCCGGGAAGCCCCAGGGGGAATGATTCCTTTTCAAGCAGGCTGCCAGTGCTGAAAAATTCAAATACTTTGGATAAAAACTTTAGTTTTCTGAAATCTCTTTAAAAATTTTTATTTTTTTACTTATTTTCTTTTTATTTTTAAACTTTACAATATTGTATTAGTTTTGCCAAATATCGAAATGAATCTGCCGCACGTATACCTGTGTTCCCCATCCTGAACCCTCCTCCCTCCTCCTTCCCCATACCCTCCCCTCTGGGTCGTCCCAGTGCACCAGCCCCAAGCATCCAGTATCGTGCATCGAACCTGGACTGGCAACTCGTTTCATATATGATATTATACTTGTTTCAATGCTATTCTCCCAAGTCTCCCCACCCTCTCCCTCTCCCACAGAGTCCATAAGACTGATCTATACATCAGTGTCTCTTTTGCTGTCTCGTACACAGGGTTATTGTTACCATCTTTCTAAATTCCATATATATGCGTTAGTATACTGTATTGGTGTTTTTCTTTCTGGCTTACTTCACTCTGTATAATAGGTTCCAGTTTCATCCATCTCATTAGAACTGATTCAAATGTATTCTTTTTAATGGCTGAGTAATATTGAAATATAGCTGATTTACAATGCTATATTAATTTTTCTGTAGAACAAAATGATTCAGTTATACACATATATATTCTTTTTTCATATTCTTTTCCCTTATGATTTGTCACAAAATACTGAATACAGTTCTCTCTGTTATACAGTATGACCTTGTTGTTTATTCATAAAAATCTTAAAATCCTCCAATTTTGAGGCTAGATGGCCACAAGAAAATGATGATCAGTGTGAATCTTTAACACTTGAGGAGACCTAAGCTTTCTATCAGAAATAAACAGTGTCAAAATTTTGAGATCATTTTGGAACTTTTTAATACTATATTTTATAGATCTGTTGATGGCATATATAAATCAAGTATATTCATTCATGGTATATGGTACCCCATTACAATGAATGTTTTGCAATTTTTCCATTATATTCTCTTATCAATGAAAACTTAGGATGAAACAGTGGTTTTATTTTTTTTTAATGCAGTCAAATATATTAACCTTCGACTTGAGGATTTTTGCCCTTAATATTCAGTGTTCTACTTAAGAAATCTATGGTACCGTGAAGTGATAAAGTGATTTCTTGTCTCTTCTTTCAAAAGATAACTGTGAGTATGTGTGTATGTGCCTTCTCTTGGTTTATAGTTGGAAACAAGCACCCAATTTGAACTTCATCCTCATAGTTGATTTACAATGTTGTATTCATTTCAGGTGTACGGCAAAGTGATTCTGTAATACACGTATATATATATTTTTTTTTTTCCAGATTCAAGTGATTCCGTAATACACGTATATATATTTTTTTCCAGATTATTTTTCCTTATAGGTTATTACAAAATATTGAGTATAGTCAACTTTTAGAATTCGATTACTGAAGGGCTCCATACTTTGCTCACTGATTCTACATTCCCACTGTTACACATCAGCTTCCCATGACTGTTTGTTGTCTACAGACCCTCTAAGTAAGTGTTAATTGCTCAGTTGTGCCCGACTCTTTGTGACCCCATGGACCGCAGCTCACTAGGCTCCTGTGTCCATGAGATGTTCCAGACAAGGATACTGGAGTGGGTTGTCACTTCCTTCTCCAAGGGATCTTCTCGACCCAAGGATCGAACCCAGGTCTTCCACACTGCAGGCAGATTCTTCACCGACTGAGCTACAAGGGAAGCCCTACAGACCCTCTAATCCCTTCTACTGAATTACATTACTGTTCTTTCACCAGGACCACTCCAGGATTCTTGCCTGGGGAATCCCATGGACAGAGGAGTCCTGTGGGCTACAGTTCATGGGGTCACAAAAAGCTGGACACAACTGAGTGATTAACATTTTCACTTTCAGTAATCGGTATCTGAGAGCGTAAGTCAATATTTCACTTTCAAAATTACCTTGGATTGTTCTTTGACTGTATCCTTCCACATGGATTTAAAAATCAGTTTGCAACATTCTACAAAATTCTTGGTGAAATTTTATTGGAAGAACCTTTAACATACTTATCAGTTTGAAGAGAACTGACATCCTGATATCGACCTTCTGAATTACAAGGAATGTTTATTTCTCCATATACTCAGAACTTCATCTTTTTTATTTCTTTTTTACATAATGATTTTGCATATGGTTTATTATTTTTTGGAAAGTAATTTAAGAGTTTTGATACTATTATGAATGGGATGATTTTCAAATTTATATTCTTTAGTTGGTTACTTACTTCTAGTTACAGGAACACTGATTTATAGGTTTTTCACATTATTTCTGAGCCCTCTTATTACTTGTAGGGAATTGAAAATACATCATTTTGGAGATCTGGTGTGTAAAATCCTGTGAACTGTAAATCATGACATTTTCCTTTAGCCTCCCAATCTATATGTTATTTATATTTTCTTTTAGTGCTAAACCTCTACACATTTTTTAATAAGTATAGAACATTTGAAATACTTTTTGAATCAATGTGATCATTACATTACTGATATCTTCCAGTCTATTAACTGGATGGGCTTTAACAACTTTATTATTTCATAATATACATATATTCCTGTAATTTTCTAGGTATTTAAAGGTTTCTTTTTCTTTTACTTTGTTTTTGTCATTCTTTTGTTTCATTATGAACAACACAGAGAGAAGTTGAGAAAGTAGTAGAGCAATTTCTCTACTATGTAAAACTAGTAATCTTCTTCATTGTTACCTATTTCCCTTTCCCTGTTCTTAAAGTTCTTTTAAGATTAGAGGTTTTAATTATATTCTAAAGGGTTACTATTTCTTAATGTCTATCTATTGGATAAGTGGATTTTTTTTGTTCTTTCAAATTGCAAAATATAATTTCAAGTAAAAAGAGGCTGACCTAAAACTATTGACAATAAAAATAGGAAACAACATATTTTTATTTTCTTCATTATCAACTATTTATATAAGTCTTCAACAAAATTACTTTTACATGAACCAAAACTAAAGGGACAGCTGTGTCAGATAAACACCTTGTTTATCATATTTATCTCCCCAGGTATTGGTAAGTAAGCCCAGAAAGTGTTTTACAAAAAAAGGGGGGGGTCATTTACATATCATATTCAATGGACTTGAAATTCTTTAAGAGTAAGAAACCAGAACCTTCTGAAACATTTTTAAAATCAATGCGTAATTTTTCTTCTCTGCCTAATGAACTATGGAATGAGGTTCGTGACATTGTACAGGAGACAGGGATCAAGACCATCCCCATGGAAAAGAAATGCAAAAAAGCAAAATGGCTGTCTGGGGAGGCCTTACAAATAGCTGTGAAAAGAAGAGAAGCAAAAAGCAAAGGAGAAAAGGAAAGATATAAGCATCTGAATGCAGAGTTCCAAAGAATAGCAAGGAGAGATAAGAAAGCCTTCTTCAGCGATCAATGCAAAGAAACAGAGGAAAACAACAGAATGGGAAAGACTAGAGATCTCTTCAAGAAAATTAGAGATATCAAGGGAACATTTCATGCAAAGATGGGCTCGATAAAGGACAGAAATGGTATGGACCTAACAGAAGCAGAAGATATTAAGAAGAGGTGGCAAGAATACACAGAAGAACTGTACAAAAAAGATCTTAACAACCCAGATAATCACGATGTTGTGATTACTGACCTAGAGCCAGACATCCTGGAATGTGAAGTCAAGTGGGCCGTAGAAAGCATCACTACAAACAAAGCTAGTGGAGGTGACGGAATTCCAGTGGAGCTATTTCAAGTCCTGAAAGATGATGCTGTGAAAGTGCTGCACTCAACATGCCAGCAAATTTGGAAAACTCAGCAGTGGCCACAGGACTGGAAAAGGTCAGTTTTCATTCCAATCCCAAAGAAAGGCAATGCCAAAGAATGCTCAAACTACCGCACAATTGCACTCATCTCAGACGCTAGTAAAGTCATGCTCAAAATTCTCCAAGCCAGGCTTCAGAAGTATGTGAACCGTGAACTTCCTGATATTCAAGCTGGTTTTAGAAAAGGCAGAGGAACCAGAGATCAAATTGCCAACATCCGCTGGATCATGGAAAAAGCAAGAGAGTTCCAGAAAAACATCTATTTCTGCTTTATTGACTATGCCAAAGCCTCTGACTGTGTGGATCACAATAAACTGTGGAAAATTCTGAAAGAGATGGAAATACCAGACCACCTGATCTGCCTCTTGAGAAATCTGTATGCAGGTCAGGAAGCAACAGTTAGAACTGGACATGGAACAACAGACTGGTTCCAAATAGGAAAAGGAGTACATCAAGGCTGTATATTGTCACCCTGCTTACTTAACTTCTATTCAGAGTACATCATGAGAAACGCTGGGCTGGAAGAAACACAAGCTGGAATCAAGATTGCTGGGAGAAATATCAATAACCTCAGATATGCAGATGACACCACCCTTATGGCAGACAGTGAAGAGGAACTCAAAAGCCTCTTGATGAAAGTGAAAGTGGAGAGTGAAAAAGTTGGCTTAAAGCTCAACATTCAGAAAATGAAGATCATGGCATCCGGTCCCATCACTTCATGGGAAATAGATGGGGACACAGTGGAAACAGTGTCAGACTTTATTTTTTGGGGCTCCAAAATCACTGTAGATGGTGACTGCAGGCATGAAATTAAAAGACGCTTACTCCTTGGAAGGAAAGTTATGTTCAACCTAGATAGCATATTCAAAAGCAGAGACATTACTTTGCCAACAAAGGTCCGTCTAGTCAAGGCTATGGTTTTTCCTGTGGTCATGTATGGATGTGAGGTGGACTGTCAAGAAGGCTGAGCGCCAAAGAATTGATGCTTTTGAACTGTGGTGCTGGAGAAGACTCTTGAGAGTCCCTTGAACTGCAAGGAGATCCAACCAGTCCATTCTGAAGGAGATCAGCCCTGGGATTTCTTTGGAAGCAATGATGCTAAAGCTGAAACTCCAGTACTTTGGCCACCTCATGCGAAGAGTTGACTCACTGGAAAAGACTCTGATGCTGGGAGGGATCGGGGGCAGGAGGAGAAGGGGACGACAGAGGATGAGATGGCTGGATGGCATCACTGACTCGATGGACGTGAGTCTGAGTGAACTCCGGGAGTTGGTGATGGACAGGCAGGCCTGGCGTGCTGCGATTCATGGGGTTGCAAAGAGTTGGACACGACTGAGCAACTGAACTGAACTGAACTGAATGATGGATTAAATTTCTTAACAACATCATCTAGCAAAAACAGAAATCCCTTAGGACTGGAGGGGAGACAAAGTATTTGAGAGTATGAAACAAAGTTAATAAATTTTTCAGAGGAGTTGAAACCTTGGACAAAGAACTCAGATCTGCATGGGATTACATGAATAATTTTTGCATCTTTCGCTCAAGGAGTGTTGAAAACACAGAGATGGCACCAGTTGGTTAAAACTCAATAGAAAAATCTGCCAGTTTTCTAAATGCCTATGAAGGATGTAGGCAAAGGAGTCAGTGACAATCAGGGCCACCAGAGAACATACAAGCACACCAGAAGGGGAGAGTAAGCAAAGGAAAAGACCAAATTCTGTATGTGAACTCTGCTACCGTCTTTACCACACACAGGGACCAGCCTCAAAGGCCTCTGAACTGGGACCAAAGCTGCCACTCATAGCAGGTGTGACTGAATGTTCGGTCTGAGTCTAACAGAAGTAAATGCTTTCTTAAAAAACAAAATCAACCTTATTTGAAGCAATGTAGGATAATTTAGTGTTTTCACCACATAACCCTCCCAATGTCTAAGATACAATTCAACATCACTTGACATACAAAGAGTCAGGAATCATTATCAAGGAGAAGGCAATCAACAGATGTCAAGTTCAAGGTAATGCACATGTTAAAATTATCAGACAAGAGCTTCAGATCACCTATTAAAAATATGTTCAGTGAAACGAAGGAAAATGACATCATAATAAATAAGTCAGTAAATGCACAAAATAATAAAAGGGAAAACTGTCCAACTAAAAAATCAACATCTCAAACTAAATTAAAAAAATCAGTAAGTATGTTCAGGATCAGAATTAAAGAGAAAAACTTAAGGAACTTGAAGAGATATCAAAAGAAATCACCTTATCTGAAAGAGAGAAAAGAGTATGGAAATAAATGGACTATTATTGCTCACTGAATAATTTCAAAAGTTCTAATATAGATATTCAGAATCTCAGAAAAAGAGGGAAGTTAGAAACATGTGAATAACTGATGGTTGAACACTTCCTAGAGAACTTCCAGCAGAATAAATTCAAAGAAATCAGGCTTAGGCAAATAAATATATATATATTTATATATACATATTATATATTAATACACATATATTAGTTGCTCAGTTGTGTCTGACTCTTTGCAACCCCATGGAGTGTAGCCCACCAGGCTCCTCTGTCGATGGAATTCTCCAGTTAAGAAAACTGAAGTGGGTAGCCATTCCCTTCTCCAGAGGATCTTCCTGACCCAGGGATCAAACCTGCATCTCTTGCATTGGCAGGTAAAAGAACTATTTGCCAAAGCTCTTTGGTAAAGAACCTGCCTGCCAATGCAGGAGATTTAAGAGTATGCAGGCTTGATCCCTGGGTCAGGAAGATCCCCTGGAGGAGGACATGGCAACCCACTCCAGTATTCTTGCCTGGAGAATCCCATGAACAGAGGAACCTGGGCAACTACAGTCCACAGGGTCCCACAGAGGCAGACAAGACTGAAGTGACTTAGCACACATGTATATATTTATCATAATCACAGTTCTGAAAAACAAAACTGATGAAATTCTGAAACCAATTAAAGATAAATGACACATTTTATATATGAACTTAATTATCTGAATGTTCATGAATTTCACATCAGAAACCATGGAAGCAAGGAGAAGTACAACAGCAATTTTAAAGTGTTAGGTAAAAGCAAAAGCAAAATTGTCAACCCAGGATTCTATATCCAATGAAAATATCTTTCAGGAGTGAAGGTGAAATAAAGACTCAGATAAGTGAAAATTAAAATAATCTTTCACCAGCATACGTGAACAACAATTAAAGCTAAAGGATTTCTTCAGAACAAGGGAAATGAACCCTAATAGAACTCAAACTTCAGGAAGAAATGAAGAACATCAGAAATGGTAGATACATAGGTAAATATACAAGACAAGTTTTTCTTTTATTTCCTTTAGAACTCATATGATTGTTTAAAGCTATGTTTATAGCATCATCCTGGTGGTGTTTATAATGTATTTAAATGTAATATTAGACATATGAAAACTGAAATAAAAAGGACGGTAGGGATAGGTGGACAAATGGAGTTAGATGAGTTGCAATACTTCTATGTTTTAGGTGAAATGATAAAATTTTAACCCCAAATTGGGTGTCAAAAGTTAAGTGGAAATTACACATACAAACACTCAAACATACTTGCACACGTATGTTTTTAATCTCTAGAACAATCACCAAAGAACAAGCAGAGAATAGATAAAAAGTCAACAGATGAATTAAAACAGAATTATAAAAGATGAGAAGATGGAAACAGGAATAGGAAATGTAGAACATTCTATTGGAGGGAATGTTTCACAACTAATTTTATGAAGCCAGCTGTACCCTGATATGAAACACTGACAAAGCCATTAAGACAAAATAAATTATAGGCAAATATGCAACGGAACAAAGATGAAAGAATCCTTATGAAAATATAGCAAATCAAATCAAGAAATACATGGTAATACATTGCTTTAGTTGCTAAGTCCTGTTGACTCTTCTGCAACCCCATGGACTGTAGCCTGCTAGGTTCTTCTGTCCATGGGATTTCCCAGGCAAGAACACTGGAGTAAGTTGGTATTTCTTTCTCCAGGGATCAAACCCACATCTCCTGCATTGCAGGTGGATTCTTTACCATTGAGCCACTAGGGAAGGCCAAGAAACACAGCAGACAAATACAAAATAATAAAACAGTAACCAAATTTCAATACATCAATAATTACATTGAATGTTACTAGAATAAACACTGCAAGCATGAAAGGTAGAGATGAGAATAGAATGAATATCTCTGTGGCAAAGTAAAAAAAAAATCTTACCTCTTAAACAAGGGAAAAGGTACTGAAAAATACTGAACAAAATTGGACAAATGTCTCCATCAAGATATATTCAAAATTAAATGCTTTCACTGTTGAATTCTACCAAACATTCAAAGAAGAAAGAACATTCTACTGGAGGGGATATTTCACAATTAATTTTATGAAGCTAGTTTTACCCTGATATGAAACCCTGACAAAGCCATTATGACAAAATAAATTACAGGCAAACATGCAACAGGAACAAAGATGCAAGAATCCTTAAGAAAACAATAACAAATCAAATCAAGAAATACATAAAAAACATATACTATAGTGTAACCAAGGAGAATATGGCCCAAGAATGTAAGATTTCACATTAAAAACAAATATAATCCACCATATTAACAGAATAAAGGAGAAAAAACATTCAATTATTTCAATAGATGTGGGAAAAAAAATTGACAAAAAACTCAACACTATTGTTTAATGAATACAAGAAAAATTACCTTGATTTGAGAAAGGACACTTAACAAAAATCTTATAGTTACCGTATTTGATCATATTTGGCAACAGTTTGTTGTATATAAATTATGCTTTGAGAAGCTGATTTTAAAAAATACATACTAAGAAGAAAACACTTAGGCATGCAGGCATATAAATATGTCTCAAAAACACACTGAGTGAAAGAAGTCTTATACAAAAAAGAGCACAAACTATATAATTCCACTTAGATGAAGTTATAGAACAGACAAAATGATTCTATGATGAGGATAACTGCACCACCTCCTTCTCAAATTAGGAACTAGGCAAGGGCATCTGCTCTCACTACTACTATTCAGTACTGAATTATATGTTCTAGCCACTGTAATAAAGGAAAGTATATGAAGTAAAAGGCCTAAGTATAAGAAAGGATAAAAGCAAAACCATCACTCTTTATAGATGACCTGATTTTTACATGGAAAATGTTATGGAATCTACAAAGCAAATGCTGAAAATAACAATTAAATGCAGCATGAGTATAAAGTTACTTTTTTAAAATCAATTCTATTTTTAATACCAGAAGCAAAAATCTGAAAAATAAAACTTAAGATTTTTCATTTACAGTAGAATCAAAATCCATAAAATACAAGGAAATAAAATACACAAAATGAGAACAACTACACTGGAAATTATAAAGTATTACTGAGGAACATTATAGGATACCTAAAGAAATGTATAGAAACGCCACTAGTTCACGGATTTTAAGACTCAGTATTGCTAATATGATAGTTCTCCACAAATTGATCCACAGAAGCAAGCAGTCCCAATTTTGAGGAAATTGACAAGCTGCTTTTGTAGAAACACTCCCAATTCAAAAAGATACATGTACTCCAATGTTCCCAATGTTCACTGTAGCACTGTTTACAATAACCAGGACATGGAAGCTACCTAAATGACTATCAACAGAGGAACGGATAAAGAAGCTGTACATATATACAACAGAGTATAACTCAGTCATAAAAAGAAACAAAACTGGCTCATTTATCGTGATGTGTATGAACCTAGAGTCTGTCATACAGAGTGAAGTAAGTCAGAAAGAGAAAAACAAATATCGCGTGTTCATGCATGTATATGGAATCTAGGAAAACGGCACTTATGAACCTACTTGCAGGGCAGGAACAGAAAGAAGACGGAGAGAAGGGACTCGTGGACACACAGGGGAAGGTGGGGGTGGGATAAACTGAAAGAGTAGCCCTGACAGTTATGTACCACTGTGCATACAAGAGGCAGCTAGTGGGGAGCTGCTGCATACAGAAGGAGCTCAGCTCGGCTCTCTGTGATGAGCAAAGTGGTGGGACGGGGGTGTGGGGGTGCGGGTGGGAGGGAGGTCCAAGAGGGAGGGCTATATATGTATACCTATAGCTGATCTACTTTGTTGTACAACAGAAACTAACACAAACTGTAAAGCAATTATACTCTAGTAAAAAATAAATAAATAAATAAAAATAAAACATTGCCAAGGTAATTCAATGGGAAAAATGAGAGTCTTTTCAACAAATGGCCCTGAAATGACTGAATATATATATGGAAAACAAAAATCATTATTCCTTACCAGACAAAAATTAACTCTAAATAAATCACAATATCTAAAACTAAACACTAAAACTTCAAAATATCTAGCAAAATAATATGAGAAAAACCTCTGGCATAAGGAAGGGTAGGTCAAAGATTTCTTAGGGCACAAAAAGCAGAACAAAATAATGTAAATAAGTGAAAAAAATAAACTATTAAAATTATTCTTCCCTTTTCTCTTTGGAAGACACTGTTAAGAAAAAGTCACAAAATGGGAGAAAATATTTTCTATATAAGTACTGAAAGAGAACATGTATCTGGAATATATAAAGAATTACTACAACTTGGTATGAAAACACCTCAATAAAAATTGGCAAAATATTTGATTCCAAAAAATTTGGAATATTACATGACAGTTTCTCAGAAAGTTGTGCATACACCTCTCTGATTCTGGAGTGATTCAAATATCACTCTGGTACATCACAAGAACACACCACAAAGACAGGGTAGAAGCGTGGGTTTCATTTAGAAAGCTATCCCAACGATCCAGGATAAAGCTGACTGTGGCTCAGAACCATGCTGGTGGCAGTGCAGCCAGTGAAAAGTGGCCACGCTGCTCTATTTAGAAAGTAGACCAAGAGGATTTTCAGACAATTTGAATGAGAAGATAAAAAATGGAATCATCAAGGATAATACTAAATTGTAGGGCTTGACAAACTGGAAGCCTGGAAGGGTTCATTAATGGAGATATAAGTCTGTGGGAAGAGCAGGTTTGGAGAAGGGGAGCCTGAGGCACCTTTTAGACATCTGGGTGGAGACAAAGAATAGACAATGGATAGAAGGTTTGGAGTTCAGACAAGAGGCTATCAGCATCCAGATAGTGTTTAAGGGTTTCAGACTGGGTAAGTTTAACAAGGAAATAATCATTGAGAGAAATGGCTCAGAAGTGTAGTGATCCCTGCTGCTGCTGCTACTGCTAAGTCGCTTCAGTCGTGTCCGACTCTGTGCGACCCCATAGACGGCAGCCTACCAGGCTTCCCCGTCCCTGGGATTCTCCAGGCAAGAACACTGGAGTGGGCTGTCATTTCCTTCTCCAATGCATGAAAGTGAAAACTGAAGTGAAGTTGCTCAGTTGTGTCCGACTCTAGCGACCCCATGGACTGCAGCCCACCAGGCTCCTCCATCCATGGGATTTTCCAGGCAAGAGTACTGGAGTGGGGTGCCATTGCCATCTCCGGTACTGATCCCTAGAAAAGTACAAATTTATGAGTTTGAGAAGATTAAAAGGAATCAGAAAAGGATACTGAGGAGCAGTCAGAGCAAAAGAGATAGTGTAGGAGACTGTGCTGTCCTAGGAAACAAGATACACAAAGATCTTTAAAGAGGAGGGCAAGAATGGGTGGCTCAGATGGTAAAGAATCTGCCTGCAATGCAAGAGATCTGTGTTGGATCCCTGGCTCAGTAAGATCCCCTGGAGGAGGGCAGGCGAACCACTCCAGTATTCTTGCCTGAAGAATCCCATGGACAGAGGAGCCTGAGGGACTACAGTCCATGGGGTCACACAGAGAAGTGACTAACACTTAGACACTTATCCTTAACAATAAATTTCTAAATAAGGCGTCCACTGGAAACTGATCCCTGGTGATTTGAAATGAGCAGTTGACTAGAGTGATAAAACAAAAATCAGATAAAAGTGAGTTTAAGAACAGAGAACTGTAGACAGTGATTAGGGACAACTCTATGTTATAAAGAAGAGCAGAGAGGGACTTCCCTGGTGGCCCAGTGGCTAAGACTCTGCACTTCTAATGCAGGGGGCCTGGGTTCAATTCCTCGTCAGGGAACTAGATCCCAAATGCTGAAACTAAAGATCCTGCCTGCTACAACTAAAAGATCATGCATGCTGCAACTAAAAAAACAGATCATGCTTGCCACAACAAAGATCAACAATACTGCATGCTACAACTAAGACCCAGCACAACCTAGTAAGTAAGAACAGGGAAACAGGATGGAAGAGGATGTAGCAAGGACCAGGGGAGAGAGGGAGAAAAAAAATGATGGTGTAGGACACAGAAGAAAGAAGAGTTGGAACAGTATTTTTTAATCACTGGGTAGGGGTGTGATCCAGTATATGGATGGAGAGTTGGTCTTAGGAAGCAACGATTCAGTGATTCAATAGTTACAGGACAGAGAGCAGAATACACAGGCAAAGATGTTGGCAGGGGGAGAGGTAGGCATGGCAGGGGCAAGACAGCAGTAAACGGGAACATGTGTCAACCATGGTCATGATCTGAGTGAGGACAGGGAGAAGGTATCAGAAAAGTAGGGCAGGAGTTATAAAATAGTCAAGAAGAGAGGATAATGGCTCAAAGAAATGTAATATACATGTCAGGAGGTACTGGCTGTTTTCCTCTACCCATGGTTATCTGAGGTTTTGCTAATCAAGTATAATGAAGCTAGAGAAGGCAAGGAGATTATTTTTTAAATGGACCATGGAAGGCTTCTCTGATGGTTCAATGGTAAAGAATCCACCGGCCAATGCAGGGCGACACAAGTTCGGTCCCTGCTGTGGGAAGACCCCATGTGCCTCGGAGCAACTAAGCCCATGTGCCGCAGCTACTGAGCCTGCGCTCTCGGGCCCCGGAGGCGTCCACTACTGACCACGTGCCACAACCACTGAACTTGCGCGCTCGGGCCCAGAGGCGTCCACTACTTACCATGTGCGCAACCACTGAGCCTGCGCTCTCAGGCCCCGGAGGCGTCCACTACTGAGCATGTGACTCAGCTACTAAGCCTGCGCTCTCGGCCCCACAGGCGTCCACTACTGACCATGTGACTCAGCTACTGAGTCTGCACTCTCGGGCCCGGAGGCGTCCACTACTGACCATGTGACGCAACCACTGAGCCTGCGCTCTCGGGCCCCGGAGGCGTCACTACTGACCATGTGACACAGCCACCGAGCCTGCGCTCTCGGGCCCCGGAGGCGTCACTACTGACCACGTGCCACAACCACTGAACCTGCGCTCTCGGGCCCAGAGGCGTCCACTACTTACCATGTGCGCAACCACTGAGCCTGCGCTATCGGGCCCCGGAGGCGTCCACTACTGAGCATGTGACTCAGCTACTAAGCCTGCGCTCTCGGCCCCAGAGGCGTCCACTACTGAGCATGTGACTCAGCTACTAAGCCTGCGCTCTCGGCCCCAGAGGCGTCCACTACTGAGCATGTGACTCAGCTACTGAGCCTGCACTCTCAGGCCCCGGAGGCGTCACTACTGACCATGTGACGCAACCACTGAGCCTGCGCTCTCGGGCCCCGGAGGCGTCCACTACTGCCCATGTGACGCAGCCACTGAGCCTGCGCTCTCGGGCCCGGAGGCGTCCACTACTGACCATGTGACGCAGCCACTGAGCCTGCGCTCTCGGGCCCGGAGGCGTCCACTACTGACCACGTGACGCAGCTACTGCGCCTGCGCTCTCGGGCCCTGGAGGCGTCCACTACTGACCATGTGATGCAGCTAATGAAGCCCGTGTGCCCTGGAGCGAGAGGAGCCACCGCAACGCAAATCCCACGCACCACAACTAGAGAAAATGTCTGCTCTGTGCAACTAGAAAAAAGCCAGCACAGACAACGAAGACCCAGCACAGCCTATACACAAATAAAATGGTTTAAAAAATGGATCATGGAAACTGGGCTGCATTTTTGCTGAGAAACATGAAGTGGAGATGATAAAATATAAACATAACGGTTGTTATTAACTAACAGGTTAAAAACAGAAGAGAACTAACAGAAAGGAAAATTACTGGACTGAAAAATAATTCCAAAGAAGTTCTTCAGAATGTATAGGACAGAAACAAAAATACAGATATATGAGTGGTCAAAGACGTGGATGATGTAAACAAGAAGGTTTAAGCACCTGATGGGTGTTGAAGGGGCAAAGAATTAATGAGAGAACAGGGAAGCAATATATTAAGATAAAACGCCTGCGGATTTTCCAGAATTGTTGAAATATATCAAATGGGAAAATCCAAATAAATCCTTAGTAGGATAAATTAAGAGGTATTTGGGCTTAAAAATATCACAGTAGAACTGAAAAATACTTGGGGAAAAAAGCAGAAACATTTACAAGCAGCTAGAGAGAAAAGACAATTCACCTGTGACGAAAAAGTAATATAAGTGACTTTATATCTCAATGCAACAAGCGAAACAAGAGAGCAGAAAAACTTAACATATATATGCTTTCAGCTTTTCAATTCAAAAACTTGTACCTAGCAAATTGTCTTAAGAGTTAAAGCAGAGACTTTTTCAGAAGCATGAGCCAGCAGTGCTTATCACCTGAAGATTCACTCATGAAAGTACATATAACAAATTTATTTCAAAGACAAAGGAAAACTGTTCCTGATATCAAAAGGCTGAATGTGAGAATGCATGTGCTCAAAAGCAATAGTAAATGTGCATACCAATCTAAATAAACATGCCCTTATTAGAAAGGTCTAATGTAGGTGTGCTGAAACAATTTCAAATGGGGACAGCAAATGTCCGTAAACTGGGAAAGGTATAGTGAAGTCGTTCAGTCGTGTCCGACTCTTTGCGACTTCATGGACTGTAGCCTACCAGGCTTCTCCGTCCATAGGATTCTCCAGGCAAGAATACTGGAGTGGGTTACCATTTCCTTCTCCAGGGGATCTTCCCGACCCAGGGATCGAACCCGGGTCTCCCGCATTGGAGGCAGACGCTTTTAACCTCTGAGCCACCAAGTGCTCAGGAAAGGTATGGGTTGATTTTAAAAAATTCTAAGACACCCTTGTTGTTAAGCCTGTATGTTAAGTAGGCGTGTAAACCAGCTTTTCAGGATGGAGCTGAGCTTGATCTCATTCTTTCTGCATAAAACAGTATCACCCACCAAAAACAAATGGAACCCCCTCCCCCGACCAAACGACTGTGGAAACTCAATAATCTATACAGACTCTGTTTGAAGACATTCGAGGGGAACAAGGGCATTCTGGATCTGAGGGGACAAGATCAAGAGTGACAGGCAAATATAATAAGGTACATCTTAGTTTGCCACTGCTCTGACTTCTTTATAGAGTTTTGTTACATTTTAGTTTTGCCAATTTACTAAGACAGCACAAAGGAGCAGTTTAGAGCACGCTTCAATCTTAATAATCTAGGGAGGTAAAAACTGGGGTGCAAGGGAAGTATGGCAGCCAGAACTTGAGGAACAAAAGGAACAGCCAAGATTCAAGCCTGACACTCGAATGCATGTCTCCGTGAGAAATGTACTGTTTCTAGCACGTGTGCTTAGGATGAAAAACTGAGGCCAAGCAGAAAATGAGAACCAAAAGTTTTTGGCAATCTCACTGAGTTGGGGACTAAAAACTGGAGGTTAAGGACTCTTAAAAAAGAAGGGGTCTAGTAAACACTATAGGATTTTATTAAGACTCCTGAAGGACTATGCACTAAGCAAAGGGATAAAACCAGAATAAACCAGTCCTCAAGATGCTTGAAATCCTGTCTTGGGTCATCATTTCAATCCCTGATTGGATGATTCTGATTTGCTAGATCCTCAATGCCTTCTCTATATTCTCTTTGGTGGAAAATAACACATTCCATATCTTCTAAAGTGTTTTAATAAATTTTATCCAGTATTTGATTTAAAATATAATTTACAATGGTCAGGATTAAAAAACCAATGACCAAAAAATCAAGTGAAAAACGGACAATGAGAACAAAAAGCTAATTTAGATGTTAGAGTTACCAGATTTATATTTTAAAATAGCCATGATTAATATGTACGTATTTGTATCATAATTTGTAATATATATGGGCTTACCTGATGGATCAGATGGTAAAGAATCGGCCCGCAGTGTGGGAGACCTGAGTTCAATCTCTGCGTTGGGAATATCCCCTGGAGGAGGGCATGGCAACCTATTCCAGTATTCTTGTCTGGAGAATCCCCATGGATTCTCCAGCCACAAAGAGTCAGACACGACTGAGTGACTAAGCACAGCATAGCACATGAAATATATATAGATGGATATTCATATATGAATATATGTACCATTAATATATACATGAAAATGGATTTAAAAAAACTATGGAGAATATCAGCAGAGAACTGGTATCTATAAAATAGAGTCCAATGGAAACCAAAAAAAATGTTTTTAAAAGATAAGCAAAACGAAGACCTTGCTAAATGAATTTAATAGCACAGCAGAAAAGAGAGCATTTGTGATTTGGAGTATTAGTAGAAAATACCTATGCTTAAAGCAGATATAAACATGATAATAAAATACAGCAAAAAAAGATATATGGCACATTTATAAAGGTTTAATTTATAGGTAAAAACTTGGGAGTCCAGAAAGAGACAAGAGAGAAACAGAAAAAAGCTATAAATGATATTGAATTAGAATTTCTAAAAAATCTAACATATAAGCTGTGAAGTTGCAGATTTAAAGAACCTCAAATAGGATGAAGGGGAGGAAAAATCACATGCAGCCACTTCATAGTAAAACTGCACATAATTCATGACCAAAAGAAAGTGGAAAGGCAGATAGTGAGGTTTAAAAAAAAAAATCACATTTACTCTGCAATGAACAACAATCTAAATGGTAACTGATTTTTCACCAGAAAAGCTAACAGCCAAAAGACAATTGAAAAGAATCTGTATAATATAGGATTTATCTGCTCCTGGAGTGTTTAGAAAAACCTTGTCTCTACAGTTTCCGGGGCCTACGTTTTGTTTTCTGGTGACATCAAACCACTGATCAAATTATTTAGTGGGTACAGGACTATTCAAATTATTATTTTTCAGTCGTTTGGATACACTGCTCTACAAGTTTCACCTCTTTCATATATGTTTCATCATTTTAAGCATAAAACGTCATAATATCCTCTTTGTGTTTAATCCCTGCCTCATTTGAAATATCTCCCCTTCAATGCCTGCTGTTATTTATTTGTGTACTCTTTGTACATTGAAAACTCTCAGAAAAGAGTAACTTGTTTTGTTAGTTTTTAGAGACAGCTTTTAATTGCTATTCCTTTTACTTTATTTTAGCCATGCAGATCTCAATTCCTCAACCAGGGACCGAGCCTGTGTCCACGGCACACCACTGTGTGCTGTCTTAACCACTGGACTGCCAGGAAAGTCTCGGTTATTCCTTTTCATTTTACACATATATTCTACTTCAGTGATTTTTCTCTTATTTTTACTTCTAGTTAATTTGGCTTCCTTTTGCTGTTCTTTTTCAATGGTGTGATATTGAAAGCTAACTCAATAATTGTGATTCTGACTTAATTTTCCATATTGGTTTGGTCTTGTTCTTTGTGTCTATGAAACACGTCAATTCTATTATGTGGACAAGCAAAATATCCAGAAGAGCCTAGGCATTCTTGAAGAGCAAAAACAAATTGGGAAGGACAGTGCTAAATTCAAATGATGCTTGTGTAACATTGGTACAGGTGTAGACCTGAGACCAATGAATGGAATGGACAAGTCCATCTATATAAGGTAACCTGGTTTATGATCTTGTGGAATTGTAGGTCTCTGAGGAAAAGTAGAATATTTAAGAAATGGTACTGGATCAGTTGGTACCCAGAATATAAAAATAAAATCTACTTACCTGCAGATTTTAAAATTTAATATAAAAAGTAAAACCATAAATAATATAAAGAGCATCTTTATGACTTTTAGGCTGGGAACAATCCCTCAGTAATGACATAAAATGCCCAAGCCATATCAAAAATAATTAATAAATTTGACATTAAATATAAGAATTTTGTTCATCAAAAAACACAGTGGGAAAAAACAAGCCACAAAATTGGAGAAGATATTTCTATTACAGTTTCTATCTAGATTATATAAAACACTTCTACAAATCAATAAAAAACGGTAAGAGGGAGGATAAAATTAGTCGAAAGGACAAAAAAGTCCCCAAATGTATAAATATTATTAGTAATGAAGGAAATGGGAATTAAAATCACACCGAAGTGCGACTTCACTCATCGGACTGACACGATTTTGAGTTTAGAGCACGTTAAGAGTTTTCTAAGATGCAGAGCATTGATAATTGTATTGGATGCTGATGGTTCAGTAACCTGGCAAATGGCTGGCAGCAACTAATTAAGCAGAATGCGTATATCAGATCATATGCATATTCATTCCTAGGTATAAACTTGGGAGCAGCCGGTTTCAAACTTTAGCATGCAGGAAAAATGCCAGAGGACTGGTATAGACAGAATCAATCTCTGGACTCCACCCCAAGTTCCTGGTTCAGCAGGTTTGGGGTGGGGCCCCAGAAATTCACTTCAGCAAAGTTCCTAGGTGATGCTGTCTCTGCCCTTCCCGCACCACATCCTGGGAGCCACTGCTCTGAACTGTGGCATGTGTCCACTGGACGATATGTCCAATGTTTACAAAAACACTTTTCATAACAGCCAAAATACTAGCAACCAACCAATCAAAACCCCCAACCAAGCCTGCAACCAATTTAAATGTGCTTCTAGAGTAGATGGGTAAATAACTCAGGTATCAAGTTAAATATCATAAAAAATAAAGATACTTGAAGGTCACGTATTGACCACATGGATGCCGGTCAAAAAGTGAGTGAACTGATTTGCAAGTCACACGGAAAGACCTAAAAGTATTACATGATCCCTTTATAAAGTCTTAAAAAAAGCAGACAAAATTGAATTACACTGTTCAAAGACAGATGCAAAGGTGGTAAAACCACAATAAGTAAATGACACAACATTCACTATTACTTCTGGGGATAAAGGAAGAAGGATTCAGTAGTAAAGAGGTGGAGGCTGATTCTTAAGTATGAAGTGGCAGACTTCTAAAGCAGTAAGAGCTTTAATTTTTTAAGCTGGGCGGAAGTAAACAAGGGGCTTCCTGGGTGGCATGGCGGTAAAGGACCCACCTGCCAATACAGGAGATGCAAGAGATGTGGGGTCAGGAAGATCCCCTGGAGAAGGAAATGGTAACCCACTCCAGTGTTCTTGCCTAGAAAACCCCATGGATAGAGAAGCCTGGAAGCTACAGTCCATCGGGTCGCAAGGGTCAGACATGACTGAAGTGACTAAGCTCTGCCCAGGGTTACAGACCCATGTGCCCACAAGGGTCAGGGTAAAACATAAAGTACAGGAAGCCCGGGTGTCAGACCAGAAGGAGTGGTGGGGACCAGGGTACACGCAGACTGCAACTCTTTTCCAACTACAGCTGTTTTCATGTGAGATTAGGATTAGGTTTGATGTTACCCGGTACTTGGATTTTCCAAGGACTCAAGATAGGAGTGAACTCCTAATGCATGCAACTTGGACGGATCTGAAAGCCATTATAATGAGTGGGGAAAAATGCATCTGCGAAGGTTACCTAACCTAAGATTCCTTCTGTATGACAGTCGAGAAATGACAAAATTATCGTGATGATGATCCGTAAGCGGTTGCCAGGGCTACAGCTGGGGGTGTGTGCACATTAAGGGGTAATACAAATGAGCTTTTCACAATGCTAGAACTTTCCTTGAGACACAGGGAACAAGGCACTGAGAAGGAAAACATAGGCCAGTTTGTGGAAAGACCTGTGTGTCATGGTAGTGAGTTGAAGGTGTGATCCTAAACTAAATGGGAACGCGTTAACAGATTTTTAAAGAGAATAATAATAAGACCAAATATTTAACTAGATAGTGCTAGTAGTGAAGTGCCCTTAATTACGGAAATGTGTATGTGTGTGCCATGTGCTCAGTCGTGTCTGACTCTCTGCAACTCCATGGACTATATCCCGCCAGGTTTCTCTGTCCATGGAATTTTCCAGGCAAGAATACTGGAGTGGGTTGCCATTTCTTCCTCCAGGCAACCTTCCTGAACCAGGGTTTGAACCTGGGTCTCCCATATCTCCTGCACTACAGGAGGATTCTTTATGCACTGGGAGTCCTCAGGGTAACGCTGATGGGAATGGGGTAAGGAAATGAGAAGCAGAAAAATTCTATAAACAGAAATGGCCAAGGCAAATGGGCAAAATCACTTTTCTGGGATGCTGAAGGATGTTCTACAGAGAATATAGACTTTTTTGGTTCTTTAAACATGGATTCCCTCATGGCTAAACTGGTAAAGAATTTGCCTGCAATGTAGGAGACCTGGGTTCGATCCCTGGGTTGGGAAGATCCCCTGGAGACAGGAAAGTATTGAGTCCATGGGTTCGCAAAGAGTCAGACATGACTGAGCCACTTTCACCTTCAAACATGGATTAGACTTTGATTCACTGTAGGGAATCAGGTATGGAAATGCCATGGATCTTATGCCCAGTAACATTCACTTACCAGGAATTACTTCTGAGTCTTAGACAAACCTTCAAGTCACTCCTTGTCCCCTTAGCCCATCTATTCCTCTCTCTGCTGGGGTTCTGATACCCAAGATCTGCTGTGTGAAGAGGGACACAGCTTCCTGCTAGATGTCTGACCCCACCTGCCACCCCCAACCCCCAGCTATACAATATCAGCCACAGGGAAACAGATTGAGCAAGTCATAAACACCAACAATCTTTCAAGTTACTAATCACATGTGACTTCTGTGTATTTGTAACTACAATCCTCCCAGCCAATCTCAGATTAAAATTCCATAATATATAAACTCTTCCCCGCTCCTCCCAAACATATGCTAATTTTTATGCAAGGAAGCAGTACTTGCTTCAAAATCCCTTATCTACAAGAAAGCAACATGAATAGAAGACAGTCATAACAGGTTGTGATAGGCAGGATAATGGTACCCCAAAGATATCCAAATCCTATTCCCCAGATCCTGTGACTGTGTTACACTGCAAAGGGGAATAAAGATTACTGCTGGAGTTAAGGCTGCTGATCATCTGACATTAACACAGGGATATCATCATGAATTATTTGGTTGAGTCTAATATAATTAGAGAGTCTTTAAAAGTGGAAGATTGAGGCAGAAAAAGAAATTCAGGAAACGATGTGAGGGAGAAGCAAGGTCAGAGTGCTGCCATGTAAGGGCTTAACCTTGTCCCCTTGCTGCATCTAACGATGGGAGAAGGTGCCATGAGCCAAGGGCAGCCTCTAGAAGCCGGAAAAGCAAAGGGAACATATTCTTCCCAGAATGGAACACAGCCTCTCCAACATTTGATTTTAGTGCAGTGAGACCATGTAGGTTTCTGACCTCCATCCAGAAGAGGAAGATAATAAATTTGTGTTGTCTTAAGCCACTCATGGGTATGGTGACTTGTAGCAGTAGAAAACTAATAAAGTAGTAAAATGTAAAAAATATGAACACACCTAGGGAAAGAAATTTTGATAGACTGACCAGAAAAACAATTCTACATCTTTGGAAGGAAGCAGTGGTCTAGGAGAGAATTTGTTCTTCCCAGTCTAGTCTCCACCTAGAAAGACCTAAGAGGAAGACAGCACCAACCAAAGAACGACTTTGGCAAACCTCAAAATTTCCTTTCCTGTTCAGACCCTCAGTTTTCTCCTCTGTCCTCTAATAAACCTTTGTATTTCAACCTGGACTTCTACATCATGCTTAGGTTACCATAGGTGGTGGTTATGGTATAGTCACTAAGCTGTGTCTGACTCTTGCGATCCTATGGACTATAGCCCACTACGCTCCTCTGTCCATGGGATTTCCCAGGCAAAAACACTGGAGTGGGTTGTCAAGCCCTCCTTCAGGGGATCTTTCTGACCCAGGGATCAAACCTGCGTCTCCTGCATTGCAGGCAGATTCTTCACTGCTGTGCCCCCAGGGAAGCCCAATACACCAAAGAAGTTTACCAGATCAACACTGATTAACTGCCTATTTTATTGGGCATTGGAATATACCATTTCTGGTGCTTGTTTGGTATTGCCTTTATTTCTACAAGACATGCAATGATCTGGTCAGTTCATTGGGAGAAAATTCAAACTGGGTATCTTACCTTGTCTAATCTAAGTGACAAAACTCCATCAATTAACTCTTGTTTTGGGTAAGAATAATCACAAGGGGTAGTTTATTCTCAATACTTTTGTAGAAAGATATCTGTATTATGTGTTTCTTGCTTTTATTATCTTCTATAACCGTTTAAATAAACAATGCATGTAATTTTCAAACTGCCAATGTCACAATTACATTAACTGAATATTTCTATGAAGAATGTAACTTATTCCATTCTGATTTAAGAGGACATCTCTACATAGAAAGCCCATATAGTACTAGTATTAAATATGAATTAAAGACTTTAAGACTGTATTTTTCTAGATAGAGTTTTTGTTAACATTCATTTTCCCCTTTTGACTGTGTAATGGGATTTTTTTTTGAAAACATAAAAAAATAATTCTAACTTGCATTTATGCACATGTTTCTTACTAAATACATCATCTTTTCCCTCTTTTAAATATAAAGTATTTATAAAAATCCCATCATGTTATCGGCTACTCTACACTTTACATTTCTTGATGATTCTGCATAAATGGGAACAAGTCAAACAAGTACCCATAGCCTAATAAAAATCCCCACACCACTCACAAAGGCAGAACAACTAGTTTTAAAAATAGAAAAGCACTAAGTTAATGAAAGGAAAAAAAACATGTAATGTGCTGTAACTATTGGCTTTTTCCCCTAGAATGATAATTCCATAATGATCATAATATCTAGAACCAGATAATAAATTCCTCATTATGCGTTTTTGCCAAAGCTGGTAATTGAGCAGTAGAAAGTCTGATTTTGGTAAACACATCTTTCAAAGCCATCAGCAAAATATCTGCTCTGATTAAATGGAGGGAGGAAAAAAAAATCACACATTTATTTATTCCCCATAAATCTGGGCATCTCAAGGAGGTCAAGAAAAAATTATATTAAATGTACCGATAAGTGTCTCGTTCATTTCAGAGGCGTAATTATTGGCACTGTGGGCACCCTCGGTGGGAGAAGTCCAGTGGGGCTCTAATTGTACTCTAAGTGGACAAAGCATTCTCTACAAGTGTTCGCTGACTTTGCTCACATGAACGTCAAGCTGTAATTGTGACTAAAAACTTCAACACTGAAGACTTACTCCTTCATATTCATAGAAAGATTGGATCAGAATGAATACAGGAAAAATGCTCCAGGTAATAAAGCAAGTGTATCTAATTAGCATTAGCACAGTGATGGAATAAAGCAGTTCACTGTATTAACTTCCTCCACTTGCAGCTTTATTTCTGGCACTAAAATGACTCAGGGTTGCAATACACTCACATTAAGCCTGCAGTAGCTCTGTACGTGTTCAATGTGCTTAAAATAGACTAAGGTGCCTTAATTCGGAAAGCCTCCAACAGGGATTAGTGAGCGACGCTCTTTATAGCAAAGGACAATTCCTTTAGGGAACGGAATATGAATGTCTTGGATGGTCTCCCATTACTCGGATCAACTACCTATTTGCTTAATCAAAAAGAAGATTGTGCTTGTTTCAGAGCCACTAACAATAAAAAGGATGCCAAGTTTGGATCTTCCTTTCCCTTAAAAATGCTCTCAGGAGTCCTGAGTTTATTTTAATCCAAACAGATTTCTGACATCACTATAAACTGGGAAGAAACCTAAAATATGGTCTTTCAGCATGTATGTCCACACACACACTCATACACACACACTCATACACACACACTCACACACACACACACTCACTCACACACACACACTCACTCACACACACACACACTCACTCATACACACACACACTCACACACACACATTCATACACACAAAAACATACATACACACTCACACACACACACACACACTCACACACACTCACTCATACACACACTCACATTCATACACACACACACTCACTCATACACACACACACTCACACACACACATTCGTACACACAAAAACATACATACACACACACACTCATACACACACACACTCATACACACACACTCACACACACACACTCACACACACTCACTCATACACACACACACACAAAAACACTCATACATACACACACACACTCATACACACACACTCACACACACACACACACTCATAGACACACACACACACTCATACATACACACATGCATGCATATATACACACACACCCTCAAACATACACACACACACTCACACATACACACACTCATACACACACACTCATACACACACACCCTCAAACATACACACACACCCTCATACACACACACTCATATATACACACACACCCCCTCAAACATACACATACACACTCATACATATACACACACCACTCACACTCAAACAAGCTTCTGCCCACCAAAACAATAGCTCAAATCAAAGCCCAGCAAGTACAAATTCAATTTTTGGCCTCTTACGTTTAAAATCTGTCGCATCGTGTAAGCAAATGTGCCCAAAACAAGCACCAATATTCCTAAAACAAGCATGATCCTATTTAAAGATGCCGTGTGAATTTCAATGTTTTTCCTTTCAAACAAACAATAATAAGTTTAATGACACAAATAGAAAATAAAAGTCTTCCTCAGCTTTTTTAAGATCAGATCCATTTAAGTGCAGAGTGAAACTATTTTACAAGGCCCTTTAATATCCAAGAGGCAGATGTTCAGGTAAAAGCGAAGCCAGGAGATTGTTTATTTTAATAAAGCTATTATATGCTCCACTCCAAATTAGGAGTGGCATTGAGGCTAGGGCATGTCTAAACCATCGCCACCTGTTTGCCCTGAAAAATCAATTAAAGTCACACTTTCACAGCACAGCCTTTCTAACCAATAAAACTTAGACAGCTTCATCGTGAGACTTGAGTCGCTCAGAGGGAATGTACTTGAAACCTGAACCCTTAGTCTTACATTCCAGCCCTGCTTGCGTTCATATAAACCAACCACAGTAAAGCTAGCCTTCAGGGCCAGTAGGAGAAATCAGAGGGAGAAAGGGATGAAAACAGGAGAGAAGAAGAGATAGACTCTGACTCCCATTGGTTTCATACTGAGCATCACACCTCCTTTTGGTGAATTCCAGTAATTTCTTCAAAGGCTCTTCCCCTCCACCCTTTTTTTTTTTTTCCTCCTTCAAAACAGAATTCTGGGCTACATTTTCTGTGCAAGAGATCCAACTTTGCAAGTTGAAAGCAAGGGCAGGAAAGCCATCCCAAGTGTTTTAGTAATTAAACGAATATGCATAATGAACCATATGCCCAAAGGGCCTGTTCTTCACGTGGGCCAGATTTTTGTTTGAATTTTTAATTTTTATATACAGATGAAACATTCAGTGCAATCTACCAACAGTGCAAGGGAACATACAGGAAGAAAAAGTGCGAGGGACAGTCCACGCAGGAGCAGGCACGGGAGACCCGGGAGAAATTCTTTCCCGAAGATATTGATTCGATTGCTGTTTTCCCCCCTCGAGCAATAGTTCTCGTCATCTGCTCAGAGGCTTCAGGAGACGCATGTAACGCATACACTGACAGCTTTACACAATATGAGTAAAATACAGTGCCGTCAGCTGAAAAGTGTGAAAGTCCCGTGGGACAAACAAGGATTTCTTTAAAAAAAAAAAAAAAATCCATCTACAGCCATCATTCAGATTACCATCGCGATTTACAGGGAATTCTCCCAAGTCTCTCCTGGAAGCAACATAAATATTATATTGCAGGCTCTAGGCCACATATATTAGCAATCTGAACTGATCTAAGAGGAATTCTTATCTCTCAATGATGCAACTGTACATGATGGGCAGAAAATGCTCAGGGTGAAATGCAAGCTTGCCCTCCCCACTCCTCCAGCAAGGCTGACTATGAATTTAAGGAGTGCAATATGGTGCCTGCAACATACAGGGATTTCCTGCACTCCCATCGTGGAAGAATTGATAAAAGCTTCCTTTAAGCTTTTCAGTGTTATTTAGAAAATGCTGAGTTAAAATCAAAGCAATGTAAGAGATACAGAGTCTGATTAAAATTATCATCTCAGCTTTCGGACACCACACAAGAATAAGGAAGCGTTCTTTAATGCAGAAAGGTGAGGTTTTAAAAAATAGGTTTGCACAACATATGAAATTTCCAGTGATGTTCTAGACAAAGTTATCAGGTCTATAACAGGTCTATTGTACATGCCTAATTCAAGATAAGTATTTCAGAACTGAGTGTGTGTATGTGTTTGTGTGTTGGTGGGGGAAGCGGCAGAGAGGAAATGCTAAAGTCCATTATTCTTTACATCTGCCTTTACCGGAAATAACTTCAATGCAAAATGCCACACTGGCCCTTATGGCATTGAGAAAAGATTATGAAAACAAATCTGATCAAAAGTCAAAGTGAAGCCCTGGACTTCTTTCAGCCCCCCTTTTCTGAATACGGACATGCTGTCGTTTTCACAATGTAAACACCAGCGATGGAATGCAAAGCATTTAAAGAGCAAGTCATAATGGAGCTGTAAATAACATCTCTCATTGCTTTCACTCTTAATTCAGAGTTTATGCCTTTGACACTGGCGAGGCTACTTGATCTAGTGGTCTCAGCGGAAAGACAGATAAACTTCAACTGCAGGCAGAAGACAAAAACTGACAAGGAGCATCACCTTTCCTGACTGTTTAAATCCTTTAAGGAAGTGTTGGAGCAATTAGAGAGGGAGTGTAATCTTTGCAGAGTGCATTAACACTCTCCGACCTCCCAGACAATAGATCAGACCTCAGACACATAATGCTTCCCTAAGGCTTTTTAGCCAGTATATTTGATCTCTTAGTCACTGCGTGCGTGTGACTATAGGTATCATCCACGTAGAAGGCATTATTCTACTGCCCACTGCCTCTGACACGGGAAGGTAATCAAGCAAAAAGCAGGAAAATCACCATAATCCATAGCAGTACTTCCTGCATCTTTAAGATGTGGGGGGGTGTGGTTTAAGGGTGAGTCTAGACTTTAGGAAAATCATTTTTCACCATTCTCTTATTATTTTTTCTTAAGCTACAGAGTTCATTCTGTAAAAGTGAATTTGTTTTATATGGATGTGTGTGTGTGTGGCGGGGGATGACCTCCAAAGCACTGGATGCTCTTTGTCTATAATATGAACTTCAGAACAGATTCGTTGAGAAAAACACGTGTGATAAACAACACTGTAATATGCAAAAGAAAGCAAAGGGAGGAAGTCATATAAACTCCTTGCACTGCAAGCTTTTAAATCTTCATCTATCCTGTAGGTTACATGGCAAGACACACTGTTAAGGCAGTAACCTATTTCCTGATGAACACATCCTGTTGCAACTGCTAATCTCACAGTAAAAGCTTGGCTTTTACCATTTATTATAAACATTTTCAAGAACTGCTTACCACGATATATTTTTTAATGGATTAGATTTGTGGTCAGTTGCTAACAGAGCAAAGAACTGAATATTCTTTACGTGAAAGCAGAAAAATAGGTTTTCCGAGAGTCTGACTTGCTATCCTGATGAGTAATTGGAACAGCAATTGAAATAGAATATAAGAAGGCTAGAAGGTTTCTTTTCTCTTCCCTTTTCCCCCCCTTTTAAGAAATTCTATATTTAAAAGTACAGCATACAAGACCTTGTAAGTTCTGAACTTCACCACAAGACTTAGCGAAGTTCAGGAGAGAGACAAAGACTGAATTTCACACAATTTGCTCGAGACTATCATAGCTGTCTGTTGATGACACTCAACATCTACAGCTTAAAGCATTTAAACCAAAATAATTACATTTTCTGGAATCAAGGCAGTTCCCCTTGAAAATGTGCACTGCAAAGGTTTTTTAAATGAGGCTACATGAAAAGAGGAGAGCTGAAAATTAGCTTTATGTTTAAGCAAATCACTTTAGAGTTTGCATCTTCAAACCCAAACTTAAGGAAAAATGGCAAATGAAAATATATATTCACAAAAAGCAATTTAAGAACTTTTGAACGTTAACTAGCAGGGAAGAAATATCTACTGAATGTTTTAACTTTGCTTAAACAATGCCTGATATCTAAAATGAAATAATTAAAATAACTAAAAACTGTTATCATAATCCACTATACAATTTCTTGGAGAAGGAACTGGCAACCCACTCCAGTATTCTTGCCTGGAAAATCCCAGGGACGGAGGAGCTTGGTGGGCTGCCGTCTATGGGGTTGCGCAGAGTTGGACACGACTGAGCGACTTAACAGAGGCAGCACACAATTTCTAGTGTTCTCACAACAAATTGTTTATGTTGTGTTTTTATTGCTGGGTAAAATAAACAGCCTGTGAGTCCTCTCAGATTAAAACTACCCTTCAACAACTGGCTACGGAAGAAAATGCCCTATGGAAGCAACTGATTTTATCTTTTGACACACAAGAGGGTTCCCAAGTGGCTCAGTGGTAAAGTATCTGCCTGCCAATGCAGGAGACACAGGTTCACTCCCTGAGTTGGGAAGATCCTCTGGAGGAGGAAATTACACACAAGAAAACATACACATGCACACACACACACACACACACACCACTAAACTTATGCAACTTAGCACTCAATAGCAAAAGACTTTATAAACCTAACCAATGGTACAGGCATCAAATTTTAGCTACAGGCTAAGAAAAGTAAAACAAAAAATTTTTAAAAGAGGCTTAAAATGGTTATTTGCCATATAAAATCTGTACCAGTTCAGCAGTAACCCAGATCTTATCTCTTGTGCATATACAGATGAACAAGCCACAGAATATCCGAGAAAATTTTTATAAAAACAGAGATTACATAACATGCGTATTCGAATTTTTTCTAATGTAATGATTTCTGCCTGTAGATGACTCTATCAAATTAAAAATAAATTACCAAAATTAAAATCCCCAAGAAACTGCACAGAAATTTACTTTGGGACTTTTATCATTTATGAGTTTCTATCGCCACCTGCAGGACTGTCTTTAAGTAAACTCCAACAATGGAAAGGCTATCTGGTATTCTTTTTCTTTTCCTTTCTCCTCTTCCTCCTCTCCCAGTTCCCTCCTCTTCCCTTCCTTGGGTGTGGTCATGAATGTGTGTATGCACATGCACTAAATTTCCAGGCAACCAATTATTTTTCCCTTGAAACATGTCCATTACTAACAGTTTAAAGATCACCAATGGAATGCAGAATAAAATTTACAGAAAGCAGCAAAGTTGACTGAGGCCTAGGTAGCTAATTTTTTAACAGCTAAACACACATCACATCTTCCTATTCTGCAAAGTAGAAACTGGAGGAGAAACCAGTCTGTGGAAATGTCCTCAATGTGAGGCCTTCAACACTTTCCAAGGAAAGGCTCTTTTATTATGGAATAGTTGAAAATAAAGTTTACAAGTGCATGTGCCTGGCTTATACCAGGGCAGAAGAAATGTTGCTGTTTGCAAATTTATACTTAGTATTCTGCTGCTCTTTAAAACAAGAGACAAATGCGAGACAATATTTCGCTAAAAGTGTTCAGTTCAGTCGCTCAGTTGTGTACTCTTTGTGACCCCATGGACTGCTGCACGCCAGGCTTCCCTGTCCATCACCAACTAACTCCTGGAGTTTGCTCAGACTCATGTCCATTGAGTCGGTGATGCCATCCGACTCATCCTCTGTTGTCCCTTTCTCCTCCTGCCTTCAATCTGAAAGTGTTGCTGTAGCCTAATAAAGTGAGAACAAGTTGAAGAGCAGAAGTCACAACTTAAACACCCAGAACATGCAAACACTGATGATCATCCTCCTCGGTTTCACCCCCAGCAGCAGCACTGTCCCCATCAAGTCCTGCTGAGGAACACTCATCTGCTGTAAGCAAAGGGGCAGTCAAGGACTTCCGTGGTGGTCCAGTGGATAAGAGTCCACCCACCAATGCAGGGGTCACAAGTTCGATCCCTGATCCGGGAAGATCCCACATGCCACGGGGCACCTAAGCCTGTGCCCCACAACTACTGAAGCCCGAGCTCTAGAGCCCACATGCGACAACCGCTGAGCCCGCGTGCCCAGCACCTGTGCTCACAGCAGAAGCCCCCACGAGAAGCCCGAGCCCCACACGAGAGAGCAACTCCCATACGCTGCGACTCGAGAAAGCTCACGGGCAGCAAGGAAGACCCAGTGCAACTGAAAATAAAAACAAGTCAATAAATAAACAATCTTTTACAAAGACAAGAAAAGGGTCAGCTAAGCCCACACCAAGTAACATTATAGATATTTGTTCCTCCACGGCATATTGCCCCTCTGGGTAGCGACTCTCCAGACGCATATTTTCCACAGGTAAGACTTGCAGAAAAGTGTGTTTTTAAAGAACTTTTAATAGCGCAATCTGTGGACACTGTGTAGATACAGCTCATACTCATGAAATGAAACCATCACTGCAAAATTTATGACCACCCAAGCCACACATTGTGAAAATGGCATCAGGGCTGACGATCCTCCATTCTAAAGCCCAGGAGGAAAAAATCACTCTCCCAATCCTTCAGTTTCTTCCCCTGTGAAAGAACATAGAGCTCCATGCTTTTCCAGACTTAAAATTGTAGCCATGGGGGTCTCGCTTTAGTACCAACCGAGCTAAGGAGTGTATTCCTTTCTTTTTACTTTTCCTTGACAAAATCAAGTATCTCTGGCAGTGAGTTAAAACCAAAATTTTAAAAAGCGAGGACAGAAATAGGCAAGTCTATTTTTAGGGGCCCAAAAGCATGGATCTGGGTTATAAGAAAATCCCAAGGAGACTAAAATAGTCAGTAAACATTGAACAGGAATGGGGTTTAGATGATGACATAATAACCAGACTTTTTTATTTAGCTGTCTTCCTATATTTTAAAATAAAAGTGGGAGAGACAGTATCAGTCCAATTAAAACATCACCCCCCAAATTAGCTCTATTATTTCAAAGGCCAATGACATGACTCCAAGCTCAGCAGAGAAGGAGCAAAACACACCTTCCTGAATTATAAATCAAATGGCAAAACTACAATACAATATAGTAAACCCTGACCAGACCACAAAGAAGGCTTCTCTCCATACACATCAGATCAGGCAGCTCGAATGATTACCATGCTCTCTTGTAACTGTCATCTGTGGTGGGTCTAATTACAGGCTGCCCCACGAGCATGCCCACATCACACAGCAATAAAAGGGCCAGCGGCTCGCGGAGCCCAGCCAGACAACGGAGAGCACGCGCCACCTAATGGGGAGCCTCGAAGATCAGCCAGAGACACTAATAAAGATGACAGCTTCCAAACAAATGACAAAGCTCGGACCACCAAAAAGGCAATATCGAATTGCTGGAAATGCAAGTGCTGAGCGTGGTTCTTCAACAGGTCAGAACTGAAGCAGGAAACCGGTCCTGTGTTCAGACACACGAGCACTCTACTCCTCTCTGCCCAAGCCCTCTCTTTTATTTCGAAATCTCCTTTTCTGTTTTTGCATCACACAAAATGTTTGCACATCCAGGTGTCATATATAGAAACAGATTAGGGGGGGACGCACTTGGCTCTGTAAGAATCAAAAATAAAACCCCTGCAGATTCAGGGGCTGTGGATCTGGGTTAGAGATTTGCCAGTTCCCCTCCTCCTCCCCCAGTTTTCCTACCCATGTCTTGTGGCCATTTAGCTGCAAATCAGCACCAGCCCCCACCCAACATGGATAGCCTTGAGAAAAAGTTGAGAAAACATACATCCAAAAACATTACAATGAAGCTATTTTTGGCTGTTTCTGAATCTTACCCTCTGGTGGGGTCACGGGTTGCTAAGGTCAGAATAGTAACTGGACTACAAACAGTATCTGATAACAGACGGTGTGCATGAGTTCCAGTACTCTCCTAAGAAGCATTGATTTGATGCCTGCAGTATACTCAATCCCGAGATAAGCAGTAAAGATGGGTACACAGATAAAAGACTGGGCCTCTGTCATTCAGTCCATAGCTCACAATGCCCTAACACAATCCTTCAATAATACGGCTAAGTTACACTGAATTTCTTAAGCATATGACATTACCCTGAAATATTAAAATAAACCCCCCCTTTTTGATACAAAGAATATAATTTATTAGGTCAAACATGAAAAGTACTATCATAGCCTGAAAGATAGAACCCCATGATTTGGCATTTGGCATTTCCATGCACATTAATCAGCCCTAGAGACAGCTGACTCTTAAACATTAATTACATAACACAGAAGACAATGCTTTGCATTTCAACCCCATCCTCAAACAGGTTCTTCACAACCTTTGCAATGAAACAGCAACCGTGTGTCTGTGTGCACACTTGTACCCACTTCAGTGAAGTTTTTCTCTGAGTTAGGGCAGCAACACCCAGCCTCTCAATAGCTATATCAGCTAATAATTCCTATCCACATTTGTTCAGTTCAGTTCAGTTGCTCACTTGTGTCCGACTCTTTGTGACCCCGTGAATTGCAGCACGCCAGGCCTCCCTGTCCATCACTAACTTCCAGAGTTCACTCAAACTCACGTCTATCGAGTTGGTGATGCCATCCAGCCATCTCATCCTCTGTCGTCCCCTTCTCCTCCTGCCCCCAATCCCTCCCAGCATCAGAGTCTTTTCCAATGAGTCAACTCTTCATATGAGGTGGCCAAAGTATTAGAGTTTCAGCTTCAGCATCAGTCCTTCCAAAGAACACCCAGGACTAATCTCCTTTAGAATGGACTGGTTGGATCTTGCAGTCCAAGGGACTCTCAAGAGTCTTCTCCAACACCACAGTTCAAAAGCATCAATTCTTTGGCGCTCAGCTTTCTTCACAGACAAACTCTCACATCCATACATGACCACTGGAAAAACCATAGCCTTGATAGACGGACCTTTGCTGGCAAAGTAATGTCTCTGCTTTTCAATATGCTCTCTAGGTTGGTCATAACTTTCCTTCCAAGGAGTAAGCATCTTTTAATTTCATGGCTGCAATCACCATCTGCAGTGATTTTGGAGCCTAAAAAAAGTCTGACACTGTTCCCACTGTTTCCCCATCTATTTCCCATGAAGTGATGGGACCAGATGCCATGATCTTAGTTTTCTGAATGTTGAGCTTTAAGCCAACTTTTTCACTCTCCTCTTTCACTTTCATCAAGAAGCCACATCTGTAGCTCACTTCATATGTTTAAAAATATTTGTTATTATTACTTAATTTTCTCTCTAAAGTGCAAGTTTAATTTTTCTTATGGTGTGCTTTAATAATTAAAAGGTTACCACTTTGGCTTCAAGTATAAGAGGAGCACACTGGAGGTAAGATAAGGGAAAGAAAGAAAGGGAGCAGCAAAAGAGGGGGGAAGGGATGCTGGGGAGAGGCTGGGGTGCAGGTGGATGGGGTGAGAAGGGAGGGAGGGACAGAAGGAGGGAGGGAGAGAAGAGAAGAGGAATCCACCAGGCTCCTCTGTCCACAGGATTCTCCAGGCAAGAAAGAATACTGGAGTGGGTTGCCATGCCCTCCTCCAGGGGATCTCTCTGACCCAGGGATTGAACCTGCATCTCCTGCATTGGCAGATGGATTCTTTACCACTGAGCCACCAGGGAAGCCCAGGATAGATGGACAGGGGACTTACTATGATCATTTCATCTCTGCATCTCAATATCTAACACTGGACAGACAACAGTTGTGGAAAGGGAGGGAGGGAAGCAAGGAAGGAGGGAGACAGGCAAGCTTGAAGGAGGCCGTGAAACGCGGCCCGGGTCGAGGACTGACATGGTCACTGAAGTCTTTTCTTTCTCTAAGATTTAAGTTCCGAGAGTCAGGATCAAGTTCAAATTAACAGTAGGGTATCTCTAGACAGCAGAGTGAACTAGACTGAACTCTCTGGACTCTGCAAAGGACAACAGTCTCTAACCAGAAAATTCAGAGAAGGTGAAAAAGTGTGTGCTTACAAATACCTCCCAAGAGAAAGCACAGGAAAGCTACTGGGTAGAGATAAGAGAGTCCCCACCAGGGGCTGCGCCTACCAGAACCATTCACTCATTACCCACAGGGCCGTGTGAAGACTGACAACATATGCTGTTCCAGAATTTTAAAAAATTAAGACCTAATGCTTACTAGTCAAAATGGGGATGCTCCAAAATACCAACTGATTTCATTCAGTATAGCTAGAATTCTGTCTGGAAATGTAATTCAATTATGAAATTGAAAATATAAACATGAAATATGCTAAACTAGCTAAGAGTGTCCTTTTAAATTTTCAACAGATAATCTTTTAATGCAATTACTGTAATTTTATTAAATGGCATAATTAGTTAATGCCTGAGAAGATGTCAATAGAAGGTGCAATTATGTTGTAAAAAATTACAATCACAATGTACAATAATGGATTGTTCTTATGAAAAAAATTGCTGAAAAAGAACTTTACGGTATTTCTGAAAGTATGTTAGCTAGTCCTCTGTGAAAAGGAAGATTTTGGAGATCATGTTAAATAGAAAAATAATAAACTGGCACATATCTTAAGCATCCTATGTAACATACCTAGAGATGTTTGCATATAAGTATATGTTTTTGTAGCATTTAAGATGCCTAATTTTTTTTTTTTCCAAGACAAAATGGTGATGGTAACTGTGAAATTTTTTTTTTTTTATAGTCGATTAACAAGGTTGTGATAGCTTCGGGTGCACAGCAGAGCAACTGGGCCATACACATACATGCATCTATTCTCCCCAAACTCCCTTCCCATCCAGGCTGCCACCTAACATTGAGCAGAGCTCCCTGTGCTAGACAGTGTGACCAGCACTATTTTAATAGGCCGATCTGAAAACAAACGTCCATTGTAGTCATTTGTACCAAAGCAAATTCAATCTGAATCCTGTGGGCGACAGAAGGGGCACTTCTCTAGGTCTCATGAAGTTTTTTCAAACTGTTCTCAGAAAACATTCAGCAGTATAACTTTTTGCTTCCCAAATGCCCTCTGCTTTTCAGTGCCGTGTGTGTGTGTGTGTGTGTGTGTGTGTACACACACTCATGCATGATGGAAAGGTTTGTTCTGTTACAGTTGCTGTTGTTTTTCAGTTTCAACGTGAAATCGTTTCACACTTCTCAAAATTATAGGATCCCTAAAAGCTAAGAATTCTGTATGTGTTAAGTAGAAGCTAGCAGTTTGAAAGTGGAGAACTGTATTTTAACCTCATGGGGGGGGGTGTTGATTGATGCTTTAAGTTATATATCATATTGCAGGACCTGTCAACTCTGAAGAATTAATTCTTCAGTTTCTTACAATCAAGAAATACAGGAAAAAAGTCACAGATGTTAAAAGCATAGCTTTATGAAGATACCCATTGATATATGGTAGACTTAGATTGCTTTTTAACATCAAAGATCCAAGTAAAAATTTAATAAATAAGGAATCCATCAAAAATGCCCCACAGACTTCTCTCCCTGATACAAGAGGTAAGTGCCTGAAAGATCGGTGGAAAGACAAAACTATGTAAGTATAACTTTTTTTTTTAACAGCATTGGGAGATCTTTGCTATTTAAAATAATCTTCTGATGATGCCAACTGTCAAGCAAATATTTCCTGTCATATGAAAAAATCAATGTATTTATGCCATGATACAACCTTAGGTCTTTTTATAGACAAATACTGGGGCTTGTAAAATACAATTACCTAAGAGAAAAACAAAAACTCAGACAAATGATTGAACAGTATAAGTTCAATATCAAGATACAAAATTATCTTTTTAAAAAAAATTCAATTCCTTTTAACTATCATCAAATAATGCGTTTGCACTAGACATGGGAATATACACTAGAAATATGGGCCCTCCCACACTAGAAAATCAGGCTAATGCCTCTGAAAGCTATGGCTTTAAGATATTCTGTAATAATATACTAATGTAGACAGTCACTCTTCTTGACTCCTAGCCCTTATTCTGAACAACTTGAAATACCTGAAGAAAATCTGAAAAGAACAGATTTCTTCCATGGTTCCTTCCTTCGGTTCTTTTCACTCTTCACTCCCTCCTCAAAAATCTTTCTACATCATCTAAGAGCTTCCTTCAAAAGCGGGAAAAGATAACTCAGTCCTCAATTGGGGGCTTAGTCTAGAACCAAGCACTGAGGTTTTCCAGACCATGAAGCTGAATTCCAAGGATGTCATAAGCATGTGATTCCCACAGTCAGGGATGTCCCCCAAAGAGGCTACAGACATTTCCACCTTTCGCTTCTTTTATTCCAGCTCTTGTGAATATAATGACTATATCTGAGAATTATTCTTACCCATATATTGACGCTTTCTTTCTCCCAAAGCATCTTGGGATAGGCTTAATTCCCATTCATAATATCTAGATACATATAGGAAGTGACTCATATGGTTGTTCCTGGAATTACTATGTGACTGTGTGGTGCTAAGTCACTTCAGTCTGACTTTTTGCAATACTATGGACTGTAACCCGCCAGTCTTGTCTGTCCATGGGGTTCTCCAGGCAAGAATACTGGAGTGGGTTGCCATTCCCTTCTTCAGGGGATCCTCCTGACTCATCGATCAAACCCAGCCCTCTTACCTCTCTTGCATTGGCAGGCGAGTTCTTTACCACTAGCGCCACCTGGGAAAAGTCATTATCTATCTATCTATCTATCTATCTATCTAAATACAAGGACCACAATTCACGTATTTGGCTCTAAGGACAAGGATCCTGGATACAAGGGTCCTTGAAATACAAAGACTACAATCACTGCATCTTTGGCATACATAAGAGGCAGTGTAGCCCAATGGTTAAGTGCAAGGGCTCTAAATTCTGATGATCTGAATTGAAATCTCAGCTCTGCCTCTTAAAAGCATATGAGCTCTGTCCCGTTATTATTAAACTTTATTTAACCTCCATTTAACCTCCATGGGCTCATTTTTCTTACCTGTAAAAAGAGGGAAATACTGTAATTGGCGCCTACACCTGGCAGGTTGTTGTAAGAACTAAACGAATGAACAGTTATGACATGCTTAGGACGGTACCTGACACGCAGTAAATACTGAAACAACATGAGCCATTAGTTATCCCTAGAGTTCAAAGCCCGTGACTGGGAATGATCATGAGCATGCATATAAAACACCATGTATATTTTAAAAATCCATTCATATGGAAATATATAGATGTGCTTCTTCTAGACATGATATTTCAGCTACATGTGGCCTCTGTCAATAAGCTGACACCTCATATGAACTTGTCTTTTAATTAGAGAAACTAGACTGTGAAATTTTGAGTGAAAAACAATTTAACTTAAAACATGTCAAGCTCAGAAAATATAGTAAGAAAAAAAATCTAGAAAACTTAGGGGAGGAAGAAAGACTCAAAAGCAGTAATGAGCAAGATTTCCCCTAATTATCCTAACAACAACAACAACAAAAAAACCCTCAAGCCTATAGAAGTATGATTTAGAATTTGACTGCTGTAAAAAAGTTCACATTCAATGACCTACTGTACAGCACAGGGAACTATACTCAGTGTCTTGTAATAACCTATAAGGGAAAAGAATCTGAAAAAGAATAGACATATATACATATAACGGAATCACTTTGATATACACCTGAAATTAACACAATATTGTAAATCATTGTAAAACTATACTTCAAGAAAAATTAAAGGAAAAGTCCACAATTAACTTCTCACAATAACAATGAATTAAACAGTATACAGCAACATTCACATAGCAGGTGTCAGGGAATTAAAGATAACTTTCTTCTTTTAGTATGGGGAATAGAACCACCCATCTTACATGGAGAGGGGATTCATCCCCAGTGGGGTAGGTTGATGCTTAGACAGCCTAAAAAGATACATTTCCTCATGTTTGTTCATCTACTTCTGACTGGATACCACATGGACCTAGATTTTCTTTTTCTCCTGTGATTCTGGACCTAGATCTCAACACGCTGCTTTCCTTTAACTCCCGCTTTCAACAAGATATGATATATTCATATACACATCCACAGGATTCCTTAGAAAATGTATGGCTTGCTTTCATAATGTCTTAAAGTTAACAGCCAGAATATCCTAAACGTGATCCTATAACATTCCTGCTTTTTATCAGCTGAAAATAGACACACAGACATGATGTTAGTAATGCAGCTTTATGTTATCTGACAAAACAGAAGTGAAGAAAAATTCCTAGAGCTCTGCCCTTAGCTTGCAGTGCTGCACCTCTAGGGGAAGGACAAGCCCCAGTGGAGACTGGTTCAACCAACCCGGTTCTTTTCACATCTGGGCAATGAACCCTCAAACAGCACTTATCCTAATTTCTATCAGAGAAAGGCTTCTACATGCAGTCCTACTGTTAAATAAATCCTCGCCTTAAGACCTTGCTTCAGGGATTTCCCTGGTGGCAAAGTGGTAGAGGATCCATCTTGCCACATGGGGGACGTGGGTTTGATCCCTGGTCAAGGAACTAAGATCCCACAAGCCACAGAGCAACTAAGCCCGAGCACACAAGAGGAGAGTTCAGGGGCTGCCTCGAAAGGTTCTGCATGACACAGCGAAGACCCCAAATGCTGCAACTAAGATCCGACAGGGCCAAATAAATGAATAATTTTTTTTTAAGAAATTAAATTTTGCCATACATCAACATGAATCCGCCACGAGTGTACATGTGTTCCCAATCCTGAACCCCCCTCCATGTATGGCAAAACCAATACAATATTGTAAAGTAATTAGCCTCCAATTAAAATTTTAAAAATTAAATTAAAAAAAAAAAAGACCTTGCTTCAGACGGCACAAAAATTGTTGTGCCCCTGTAACATCAGGGCAAGTGGAAGAAGCATGAATTAAGGCATCACACAGATGAATCAAGACCAGGAGCAGAAGTCTGTCTTCAGCAGACTGTAGGAGAATGTTTGTACCATACCCGCCAAGACAAATATGATATTCCCAAGAAGGGATGGGAGGAGGCAGGCCAGGCTTCAGCATTACAGTCTCCCCTCCTCCCTGTCTGGCCCAGGTCACCAGGGGACCCAACATTCGGCAGAAAACCACCCTGAAGGGAGCCCTCCTGAGTCAGGGACACGGCCAGTGGCACCCCCTGGGGGTGGCTTTCCCCATCAGTCCTCCACAAGCAGCTGATGTTAAGTCTGTAAGCAAGAGCCACAAAAGCAAAATGTCTTTCGAAAAATAGGAAGGCTCGGCTACCCATAATCTTATTAAAAAAATAAATAAGGGAGGCTACGACACATTTTATATTTTATCCTAATAATGCATTTTCTTTAGGTGTTCTCGTGTTGAGGAGCATAAATGGTTTTGGAGTGACCATCATGATGGCAGCGACAAAAACATTCTTGAATGAAATCACACATCCGCAGCTTAGGGAAGGGAGATACGCACGTCTACATCTGCAGTATCTCTTGAGATCTGCCATGGCTGGTCAGGGTCAACGTGAGACAGTCATTCAAAAGTCGAACTCCAAAGGACAACAGAAAATTAAGTGTATCTGAGTGAAGCTCTCAAGACAACCCAGAGAGAGAGAGGGGACGCATGTATCACTGGTAATTGACTCTGCATTTTTCCAGTGAGGACCAGCAGAAAACATCCCCTTTTCCACACCGCCAGTGGGGCCTCTCACAGTCCTGGATGCCCCCAAGGGATTCCTGCAAAATCACATTTTGGCAAACCAGCAAGAAGAGCACCCCTGTATCTTTCATTCCGTGGGACTGAGGGGTGTGCAAAGACCTTGTGCCAGCCTGAGCCTGGCAGCCAGGCTGGCAGGGGACTCTGCAATGTGATGTCGGCAAGCAGGGTTCACTCAGGTCGCAGGCACTGCAGAAGCGGCCCCGCTGCCAAGGCTCACTTCCCGGGTAGCAGCCCCCTCCATGAAACAACTTACTTGTATTCACTTGTGGTGATCTTTCTTCAGATCACGCTGACAGCCCATTAATCATTTCTGTCATCCCCTACATAATCCAGTGCAACAGATCTCTTGTTTTTGTAAAAATCCCAGTGCCAGAAACTAAGCTCCAGAAAGGGGAAACCCTTTCCTCTTCCCAGCGGCCGGCCCGGGTGCTGAGTGCAAGAAGCCACCAGAAGTGGTAACTGTTGCCCGGAATCACAGAGAACGTTCCCTGGAAAGTTTGTAAAGAGAATTCAGGTGGGAAACAGAGTCAGGGAGGCTGAAGAGGAGCAGCCACCAGCTGAGGGGGAACGTGAGAAAGGAAAGTGGGCGAATCGACCCCCAAAGTCAGATAGGGATTAAAGAAACCCTTCTTCAGGGTGTAACCAAGGCCAATTGGTCGGGCAACTTTAAACCAAAGAAAAAGGACGTTAAAGGCCAAGGCTGCAGCCATCACAGAACTTCTGCCTCCCAAACCAATGAAAAACTAGCATTAACTAAGGACAAAATAGAATGAGTCCCAATGGCTGAGAAAAGGCCTCTTGCGGAGCCAGTACACTGCTTACGTAATAAAAGTGGAAGTGACTTTGAACCCACTGACCTCTGGGACTGACTGTTTTTTTTCATGCAGATATGCCTGGTGGGTAGGAATGAGCCTAATGATAGGACGCAGGGGACAGAAGAGCCACGATCGTGACTCAACTGCTTACACAGGCATTAGGTCACACTGGGACCTGTACAGGGGACAGGAGTTAATTACATCACACAGGGGTCCCCAACATCTGGGATCTAATGCCTGATGACCTGAGGTGGAGCTGCTGTAATAAGAGAAATAAACCGTACAATAAATGTGATAAACTTGAATCATCCTGGAACATCCCCTCACCATCCACCCCTGGTCCACAGAAAAACCGTCTTCCATGAAACCAGTCCTTGGTATCAAAAAGGTTGGGTACCACTGGCACAATACAGAAGGCGCAAGAAGAGCAGCTGAGCGCCTGTTTTCTTTTCTTCCTCCTCCCACGCCGGATGCTACCAATCTGATCAACGACAAGCTCCTTTACAGACAAGGGAGGATGCCCCAAGATGCAAAGTGAGGACGCTGTGCTATTAATAACTCTCAAGTCCCTACTAGATTCTGGGACTCTCGGAGGTTGACCCAGGTGGTTTGAAGATCACGTGCAGGTCTGAGATTCTGTGATTTTAGCACACTCATAAGGAAGGGCCGATGGTATTATAAAAGTGTATTTCACAGACATCATGGTTCTCCTCAGTGCTGTTGAGTCAACTTGTAGTAATCAGTTATGACTCAAGAGGTTTGATATGAACATATGTTTTTCATACCAAAGTCTGTCAATGATTTACTTAAAACATAAATTACAGCAAGGCAGTCTTCATTTAGTCATGTGATTTTTCATCTGCCATTTTTCAAAAAACACAAGCACTTACGGGCACAGAAGGAGAGAAACAGACCCATGTAGTGATTAAACAAATGGCCCCAGAAACATTCAGAGTCACGCTCGACTCATTGTCACAGTCCATGGAATTCTCCAGGCCAGAATACTATAGTGAGTAGCCTGTCCCTTCTCCAGGGGATCTTCCCAACCTAGGGATCGAACCCAGGTCTCCTGCATTACAGACGGATTCTTTACCAGCTGAGCCACAAGGAAAGCCCAAGAATACTAGAGTGGATAGCCTATCCCTTCTCCAGCAGATCTTCCCAACCCAGGAATTGAACAAGGGTGTCCTGCATTGCAAGTGGATTCTTTACCGAGTTACCAGGGAAGCCTATCAAGAGATAGTATATGAGTATGAGTTGGGTGGCTCAGTGGGTAAAGAATCTGCCTGCAGTGCAGGAGACCCAGGTTTGATCCCTCGGTTGGTCACCCACTCCAATATTCTTGCCTGGGACAATCCCATGGATAGAGGAGCCTGGAGGGCTACAGTCCATGGAGTTGCAAGAGTTGGACACGACTGAGTGACTAAATCATGAGTTGGGTAAGTTAAGGGATTTCCAAGGATAAATTTGATAAGGATGGTCTTAGAAAGAAACCTCCTACATAGTCTCCTATGTCTCCTACATAATATATTGTAAGAAGGTGGCTGTATATCCTTTATTGTTTAAGTTTCCTTACTGGTATAAACTTCAGCTTTGCTGAATGTGCACCATTCTGTTTCATCTAAGTACAATAAAACCCACCTGCCTTTGGATTTGGGACTCAGAGTAAATAATCTGAATTTTTTTTTTAATAAAAAAAAAGGAACCTTACCACGAATGCTACTGTACTTCTCAGCGTGGATTCCCACTGGAAGCAGCTTTTAAGGAACTGTATTGTATTCCATATAGCCATGGTGAGTCTCTTCACTCGGTCTACATCTCTGGATAAGATCTAATTAAAAAAAAATGGAAAACAGGGAATGAGATTTACACACTTCAATTATTCTCTTTAGACCAGACGGCTTGGTCATTTGAATTATATTCTGTATAGCCAATAATTAACAAAACAATAAAGAAGAGTCCTAAAATTTTTCTAGAATTCATTTTTAAAATATGACCATTCAGGGAGGAAAAGAGAATCCATTGCATTTTATAGCTCCTTTAAAGGAGAACTGCTGCTGCTGCTGCTGCTAAGTCGCTTCAGTCGTGTCCGACTCTGTGTGACCCCATAGACAGCAGCCCACCAGGCTCCCCCGTCCCTGGGATTCTCCAGGCAAGAACACTGGAGTGGGTTGCCATTTCCTTCTCCAATGCATGAAAGTAAAAAGTGAAAGTGCAGTCGCTCAGTCGTGTCCGACTCTTTGGGACCCCGTGGACTGCAGCCTACCAGGCTCCTCTGTCCATGGGGTGTTCCAGGCAAGAGTACTGGAGTGGGGTGCCATAAAGGAGAACAGGCTGTTTCAATAATGTTCAACACAAAACTGAGCTGGTAAAAAATACAGCCATCAGGCATGTGATGTGTGTGAATTTGTGTGTGTGTGTTTAAGAAAGATAGAATAGAGTGAGGACTTGTGCTGTTCAGTTTTTAGTTTGGAAGGAACTGGGTAGTTTTAGTAGAAATCTCATATATTCTAGCTCATCACATCTAGAAGAAAAAGTCTATAAAGCTCCAATCCTTTGGCTACCTCATGGGAAGTGCCAACTCACTGGAGAAGACCCTGATGCTGGGAAAGACTGAGAGCAGGAGAAGGGGGTGACAGAGGAAGAGATGGTTGGAAGGCATCACCAGATCAATGAACATGAGTTTGAGCAAACTCTGGGAGATAGTGAAGGACAGGACAGCCTAGCGTGCTGCAGTCCATGGGGACGCAAAGAGTTGGACATGACTGAGTGAATGAACAACAGAAGCAACACAGTGAAGTAAATTCCTGGGGAGGGAATCCAGCTCTCCCACCTCTTTGCTGTGTGACGTTGGGCCAGTTTCTTAACCTCTCTTATTCAACGAGGTTGACATAGGAGTGCCAACCTTGGAGGTTGTGGAGACACTTGAAGGGCTTAGAACAGTGCCTGGCACATACCAAGAGATTTTAAGTAGCTGGGTCACAATTATAGGTTTCAACTTTGCAACCATCTGGGGATACTTAGTGGTGAGAGGCCCTGAGGGAGAAACCTAATATATCCCAGGGTCTCAGCCCCAAATCCCCTGGTGCTCCCACCTCCCAAAGCCATCCCACACCGAGGTGAAGGTCTTGTTTGGCACAGGCAAGGTCTTTTCTCCCAGATGTAGGTAGATTCATTTCAATCTGTTTGCAAAAACAGCAATGCCACCTACCTCAATTCAGGTTTTAATTTTTCAAGTAAACAGGGCAAAAGGCAATAATAATAACAATAATAAAGCCACTGACTCCGATTACACAAAATAAATATTACACTCAAATGTTGTGGCAGACCAAAACATTCGGATGCTCCTTTCAGAAGCAGATTAAGGCCTTTCCCGGGTGTGTCCAGAAGTTCATGGGAAACCAAAGGATGGTAAGCTGCCTTTATATTTAACTTGCTTTATGTAATCCCCAGCTGCTCACCCCACAGGAAGTGGTGGAAGTCATAAACACTTTAAAAAGGGGACACGCTGTTACACAACTGCAGAGGGACAATAAGTACAGAGTGAAATCCTGAACTGCGCTGGACCAGAACAGGGAGGGGCTCTGAAAAGAACTGGAAAGGTCGTGGTAAGAAAAATGTGGAACTTCCTCTACTCAGCCCTGATCTTCACTTTCTGTTGAGCTGATGAGAGAGGAATTAAGGGCCCCTGGCAGGGGGAGTGAGGATTTATTCCACCGGGGGTAAAATGCTGATACATCTCAAATTTAGGCAAAACAGAAGTGGGAGGAACAGCTGTGGGTGAATCTGAGGCTGGACATCTTGAAAGAGTCACCGGCTTAACTGTATGACGGACGTCGGAAGCAAAATGCCTCTGAAATGTGCAAGAAGGGAGAAGAGCATGGCTGTGATGGAAGGAGGGCGGACGGGCCCAGGACACTCCGGAGGTTTATGGAGGCTTGGTGCTCAGAATTCCTGTTTACAAAACGGTTCTGGATGCATGGAGGGCCGACACTCCCTGCATCATCCAACAGATATGTTCTCAGTCTTTCCCTTCTTTACTGAACCCAACCCAAGTCCTCATCTAGGGAGGAAAGGGGAGATGATGGGGGCGAAGGTGGAGAGAGGGAGGAGGAATGGAGAGGGAGGGGAGGGGAGACCAAGTCATGAGCAGTAAGTACTCCAGGTGCTGGTGCTGAGTGTACCAACAAGCCAGGTTACTGCCCTGACCTACCTTTTTGGACAGCTTGCGGCCATCTTCAACAAACCGCTTTTCTCTGGGAGTAAAGGTCCGAATACTTGCTTTGATCTAGAAAGAAACATCAGGGTTAAAAACAGAAGCATTGAGATGGATTTCACTCTCTCTCAAATGACTGAGAAGTCCTAGAAACCAACACCTTCTGACCCTAAGGGCCTGGGTAGGGGTGGGGAGCAGAGACTTAGGGGTGCCCTGGTGCTCTGCAAGGGCTTCTGGGTCTCACTTCATGAACATCACTGTCATGAGTGATGAGACGAGGTCAGACTGGAGACTTGTGGGGGCTCTTCCCACGCTGCAAATTGAAGAGACTTTTTTAAGCCACTGCAGAGATTGACTCACCAAGTCCTCCAACTAAAGTTTCTAAAGAGTCAAACTTCCCTTCAAATCATGGTTTTGCACTATCCCTTTGTCAGTAACACCTTGCAATGTGGAAATCAGTTTCCGGCTTATAAAAACATTTTTTTCCCATAGAGAATCTCATTTCCTCTCAATGATCCAGAAAAATAAGTACGTGAGTCATCTTAGTCCTGTTTTTAGGGAATAAACTGAGGGTCAGAGAGATTTTGTGGTTTGTCCAAATGACTATACTAAGGGAAAAACCTCAAAAATAAAATTCAAGTCCTTTTCTTCTATATCAGATGGACAATTAGAACATTATTGAACTAACAGTTTTGGATTTAAGGCTGTTTCCCGCCTAAAACTCCAGTTTCACATGTATGCATATTCTATATACAAGTCCTTGCCAGAAGAAAACAGGAGATGCAGGGTGATCTAACATGCACCAGAGGTTCTCCTTGAAGGGAAATGTTCAATGGGGAAGAAGAGGAAGTAACAGCAGACCCACATACTGGAGCCTGTGCCCAGAGTGCTAACATTTCCAGGAATAAAACTTCCCTGCTACTGATTTTATGAATAATCTCTTAAACAAGGCAAAGAATCAGTAGTGTAGCATCAGGGAGAAGAGTCGGGAAGACCTGCATCTGGATCCTAACTCACTCATTTATTAGCAATCATTTCTCCTCTTTGATTCTATTTGCTTATCATGAGATGACATTCATGATCGCTATGGACCAGGCTTCTTCTGGGAATGAAAGAGTATCAGAGCCTGGGACATTGTAGGTGAGTAATAAATGGCAGCCATTCTTCTAATTACTGTGAAGGTACCCCTATCCTATATTCATGGACCCCACTATCTAACCTGTGCTGTCCCTTCCCCTTCTAGAACCTGCTGCTGATACCATGACAAATGAATGCTCACAGCTAAGTAAGCCACATTCTCGCACGCCTAGGAATTTTTGCTCCCAACAGTTGAACTGTATACCCATCAGAACCAAATGCACTAATTTGTAAACCTATTTATGCCAATTTTGTCCAATACTGTAATTCTATATTTTAATTATCATAGAGATTATTGATATATTATACAAGTATTAGTTGCTCAGTTGTGTCCAACTCTTTTGAGACAACATGGACTGTAGCCCACCAGGCTCCTCTGTCCACGGAATTCTCCAGGCAAGAATACTGGAGTGGGTTGCCATTTCCTTCTCCAGGGGATCTTTCCGACCCAGGGATTGAACCCAGGTCTCCTGCGTTGCAGGCAGATTCTTTACTGCTGAGCCACCAGGGAAGCACTAATACAGATCAAAAGACTTGAAATCAATGTTGTTCTGGAAAGTGTTGAGAAAGGTCAGTTACTACAAAGATACTGCTACTGAGGTGATGATTTTATGGAAAAATAACCTAGAGGGATTCCACATTCAGACTGTTCTGTGTCTTTAAAGAATATTTCTACTTTCAAGAAACTGAAATTAGTATTTAAAGATGTTATAGGTGTATGTATGCAAGGAATACACTGTAGAACTAAAAATATTAAGTCTATGCTATTGGGAAAAAGGTTTCAGGCCTGCACCTAAAGACTGGTAGGGAATATATATTCATGTATTTTATCTTATGCTAAAAGTGCAAGATGCATTTTAAAAAATCCTCCTTTTACTGATGCTTTCCATTAACTATTTGTCCTGATAATGTATGATTGTAGAGCATCTACTATAATAGTTAAATAACATAGAGGCTTGAAAACATCTCTGTTCAATCATCAATGGAAGAAGGTTAAAGGTAATAAAGCCAAGAACCTAATTTTCCTCTTATTTCTTGTTGTTTTGTTTTTTTTTAACATTAATTTATTGAGAATTACACACCATCAATTCTATTGGGCCAAAAGGATTAATATGAGACTGTCCAGCACTGATTTTTTTTTGGCTAAGTTTCAAAACACTATTTTCTCTGTAGCTGTAAAAATTCTGAAACATTTTATAGTGATTTGACTCTCTTCAGGTTGGCCACCTTTTACTTTTGGTACAAAGAAGTTGGGAGGTAGTCTAGTTAGACTTACCGGATTATATATGAGGTCCATCTCCAAGTAAATAACTCCTTTAAAAGCTTGTTCTAAATCTTTATTCTTCAGCACGTAACAGTTTGTTTGTCCATCTCGAATCTGATAAACAATAGATAAAACACAAACTTCCTGTGAGGTTTAAACTGAACAAGCTGACAACACTGAGAATGTAAAATGCATACACAGTTGAAGCCAATATTAAACAAAATTAAACCATATAAATATTAATCATAAATCAATTTTTAATCCTAAAGTGCTTCTATAACTGATAAGAAGATAAAGTAACAATCACCAGGCTTCTCCAATAAAAAAATAAATGAATAAAAAAATAAAAGAAAAATTTAAAAAGAAATAATCACCAGGCTGAAACTGATATATGAGTGGAAAATTGGTGGTACAAACTATTACTAAGTCTACCAGGGCTTTCGTTCAAAAATCCCAGAGGTTAAACATTTTTGTTAAGAAGTGATGAATATTCTACAAAATTTCTGGCAAGTACTACTTGAGACTGCCAAGGTCATGGGAAAAAGGAAAACTTGGAAACTGTTGCAAGTCAGAAGACTAAGGAGATTAGATGACACAATGTGGTACCCTGGGCTGGATCCTGGAACAGAAAAAGGACATTTGTGGAAAAACTGGTGAAATCCAAATAAATAGCAGAGTGTAGTTAATAATAGTAATGGATAATGTCAGGTTTTTTTTTTTTTTAGTTTTGATAAATCCATCATGGCAATGTAAGATGTCAACATAAGAAGAAACTCGGTGAAGGTGTATGGGAACTCTGTATCATCTTCGCAACATTTCTGTAAACTTACAGTTATTCCCAAAACAGGGTTGTAGGATAAAATGTCTTAATTATAATATAATATTTGATTTTATAAAAATATCAACTATAGCTTATAAAATTGTTCCTGTTCAGTCGCAAAGCAGCGTCTGACTGACTCTTTGCAACCCCATAGACTGCAGCATGCCAGGCTTCCCTGTCCTTCACTATCTCCCAGGGCTTGCTCAAACTCATGTCCATTGAGCTGGTGATGCTATCTCATCCACTCATCTGTTTCCCCTTCTCCTTTTGCCTTCAATCTTTTCCAGCATCAGGGTCATTTTCAGTGAGTCGGCTCTTTGATCAGGTGGCCAAAGTAGTGGAGCTTCAGCATCAGTCCTTCCAGTGAATATTCAGAACTGATCTCCCTTAGGATGGACTGGTTGGATCTCCTTGCTGTCCAAGGGACTCTCAAGAGTCTTCTCCAACACCACAACTCAAAGGCATCAATTCTTCAGCGCTCAGACTTCTTTATGGTCCAACTCTTAATCCATACATGACTTCTGGAAAAGACCATAGGTTTGACTAGATGGACCTTTGTTGGCAAAGTGATGTCTTTGCTTTATAATACACTGTCTAGGTTTGTCAGATTTCCTTCCATTTCACTGGAATGAAAACTGACTTTTTTTCCAGTCCTGTGGCCACTGCTGATTTTCCCAAATTTGCTGACATATTGAGTGCAGCACTTTAACATCATCATCTTTTATGATTTTAAATAGCTCAGCTGGAATTCCATCACTTCCACCAGCTTTGTTCATAGTAATGCTTCCCAAGGCCCACTTGACTTTGCACTCCAGGATGTCTCGCTCTAGGTGAGTGATCACACCGTCATAGTTATCTGGGTCATTAAGAACTTTTTTGTGTGTAGTTCTTCTGTGTATTCTTGCCACTTCTTTTTGATTTCTTCTACTTCTATTAGGTCCTTACAATTTCTGTCCTTTATCTTCTAAAATAGTTTCATAAAAATATTTATGAAATATAAAATATAATTTAAAGACATTATTTTATACAAATCTTACAAAATACTTTAAAGAAATGAATTAAGGAGCCAGTTTTTAAAGAACGACCAGTTTTTCACAGCCATGTTACAAAGCAAATTAAATAAACCAGTATAGCTAAAGTTGAGGTCAAAACTCAATACATTTTAAAAGAACAACATGCTGATAAGCCCTTAAAGTTTAAGCAAGTTCCACTGATGGCTCCCTCAGCCAGCATGTACATCAGTTCCATATATCAAACTACTTGTTTGATACTACCCCAGAAATTAAGGCATCTTAGAAAAACATTGCTGTATCATTTTGGAAATGACCTGGCTCTCATTAAGGCATTTTCTTTTCAGATTTGATAGCAAGCAGCAATGCTTATATTGTACACAGGAGCAGCATATGTATTATTAAACTTCTGGCTTGTTCGAAACATCTCTGCTAACTCAAACAGGGCAGAGGCAAACTTGAGCTGACCAAAAGCTCCATTTGGGATTGTAATGATCAAAGATTTGGAATAACATAGGAAATTTGAGGGCATGACGTTTGAGCTATATTTTAAATGACTACTGCTGTACTACAAGCATTCAACACAAGTGTTCTTATAAACAGTGGTGGAAGTGAGTTGAATAAGTCACGGTGTGGGGCGGGTGGAGGACAGAGCCTTTCCACTTTACAAGGGAGAGGTCACCTTCCTTCCCGAAGTCACCCCACCTCTCTCAGATTGAATAGGTTTTAACAGAAAGATGGTTTTCCTGGCCAGTGGCGAAGAGGAAGGGGCTGCCCCATCAAGACCTGACTTCCTTCCTAAACGGTATCCAAACAGGATTCCGAGCTTCCTCTTGTATCCTCTGTCTCACTTAATAAATTGTGGGTGTTAAAGTTGAAAGAAATAAATACAAAGACAGCATGACAATTTGCCAAGCTGACTTTGGTCCAATTTAGCTTTGCTTCAACCCACAGTCATTGTACCGTTATCTTAAAATTTCCATGATTTCTTAACGCTTCGGGAAGGGCAACAGAAGAACAAGAGATATCTGTATAAAAAGAAACATTTCATAGTAAAAGAAGTTTTTTTAATTATTATTTTGGGTAAATGATCGTTTCCTCTTTCTCAATGTCCTAGAATTGTGTCAGCAAAGCACAGAATCCACCTAGGACATTAATGCTGTTTTTAAAGCTAGAGATATAATTAAGGCTACTCATGTTTGGCACTTTAATATATTACTTTTTAAATATAGAAATTCCAAGTTTAAAAATGTGTAAAAAGATTGAAACATGACAGAAAAAAAGTCCTTCTGGATGTCCATAAATACTACAATTCCTTCCTGGAGAAGGAAATTAGACAGGAATTTCTAAAATTTTTTGAGAATCTATATTCATTTTTATATTCTTGAGAAAAACGTATTTTAAATTTTTTGTGCTAAACTGAATATATTTTGCAGTTTCATTTTTTATCAATATGATTTGATAATGACTGTATTAGTATATTTCTCATTTATTTAAACTGCTATGTAAGTTTCACAATCTGAATAAACCACAATTTGCAAATCCTCTTATTTATGAACATTTGGTTGATTCTGCTGTTTTCAGTCTGTCCTCTATAATATCTCTGAGGAAAAGATAAACAGTGAGAGATAGAGAGGAAACAGACTATTTTGTGTCTGGGATATGCTTGAGTTAAGCACAGATCAATGCATTGAACATTTAGTGTTATAACTAACACTGAAATAGTAACCAAAGAAACTTTTAAAATATTTCCATTTCCCAAGGTTTATACATAATTGAACTTTCAACACATGAATAGAGGATAAAAATTTCCACAACATCTCAACTTGCCAAACTCCTATATCACAGTATTTATATAATAAAAAAATAAAAGATAAACATATTTTTCCAGCTGAGGACTATATTTATTGTTTATACTTAACTGTGAAAATTATTTGTAGCAGTTTCTAATGTTAAAACCTCTATGAACACAGACAAAACACAGCCAAAAGAAAACTTAGAGCAGAGAATCCATATATAATTTTATCTTTAGGTATGAGAAAGGCACTTCAATTAAGAGTCAAGACCTCTGTCACCCAAGGCAAAAAGGAATGATACCATTTTCAATTTATGACAAAAGGAAGTCTCTCAGTTCAACAGGACAGTCTTCCTGGATTCATTTTGGAGGGGATTTCATTTCACTCAAACAGAAGAGTGAATAATGGATAATGTCTCTAACTTTAGTGTAACAAGAGAACTCTTCATAGGGACTTGTCACACACCTTTGCAATCTCACCTTTTCATAGGTAAGAAGCACAGATATCAAGCAATCATTTGGGGAAGGCAGCACTGTAGGATGGTAATACAGATGTAACCTAATTAGGAATAAAACTTTCACCATCAGGGAAATGGGCATTTCCATGTTGTTTTACCTTATTTTCAGAAACAAAATGATATATCAGCAGGCTTTTATCAAGAACATGAGTGTGTGCATGAGTGCTAAGTCGCTTCAGTCATGTCTGACTCTTTTGCAATGGTATGGACTGTAGCCTCACACTCCTCTGTCCATGCAATTTTCCAGACAAAAATACTGGAGTGGGTTCCCATGCCCTCCTCCAGGGGATCTTTCCAGCCTAGGGTTGAATCTGCATCTTTTATGTCTCCTGCATTGGCAGGTGGATTCTTTACCACAAGTGCCACCTGGGAAGCCTGATCAAGAACATGCTAACCACGAATTCCTGGTTAAATCAGTGAATGAAAGAGCACAGGAAGTCTGTGTCTGAGTAACAATTCAGGATTTCAGAGCCAGAGGACAAGTAACAGATTTTAATCTGACCTGAAATTACCTTTAAACTATGCAATTTTTCTCTGTATAAAAGAATTTTAAATCTGCTTACACAAGCTTTAAGCACAGTAAATATAAGGAACTTTTTAAAAGTTGGATGTTAAAACTAAGTTTTGTGTCAAAAAGATACTATCCGTTATATTAGAAAATGGAACTGTTTTAAATTGGCATATAAAAAAGTATGTGGGACACAGAAAAAAGCATTTTTCTTAGCTGAAACTCTTTTTAAAGAATTCTCATTATTATGCTTTAAAGTTCTTTGATGTAACTAGATATCAACTGATTCAACGGCAAAGTTAATCAAAATCAATATGAATAAAACCATCCGTTGGCTTAAGGAGGAAAGATACACACTTAAGATCTAAATCCAAACTCAAGAGTCATATTGATCCTCCCCCCTCCTCACTGTAACCTTCTTGTGAATAAAAGGAGAACATTTGGGTGTAAACAAGCCTTATTCTATCAGAAGCTTTTCACTGCACACAAAAGGGAAAACATTCTCACACGACATCACAGTATAGCAGCTGGTTCCCACTGATGCACATGCAAAGTGACTCCAATAAAATGTGATATGGACAGACACATGGCTGGGAAAGAAGAAAGTGACTATCCTTTACTTGGTCGTGATTCTATTTCCGTCCCCGCTTGGAATCAGGCCTGTTTCCCATGGTAGGAGTCACAAACACCATGAGACTGCAAAACCCACGAGGTCGCGATTTGCCCTGATCAAGGCCACCGCTAACAGCAAAGGCAGCACCGAATTCATCAACCCAGCCCTCCTCATATACCACCTCTGTCTTCGAGCAAGGCAATCCAACCCACCCGTTTGTTGTCGTTCAGTCGCTCAGTCGTGTCCGACTCTTTGTGACCCCATGAACCGCAGCATGACAGGCTTCCCTGTCCTTCAACATCTCCCCTTCCCTGCTCAAACTCATGTCCGTAGAGTCGATGCCACCCAACCATCTCATCCTCTGTCGTCCCCTTCGCCTCCTGCCTTCAATCTTTCCCAGCATCAGGGTCTTTTCCAATGAGTCATCTCTTTGCATCAGGTGGCTAAAGTATTGGAGCTTCATTTTACCATCAGTCCTTCGAGTGAATATTCAGGACTGATTTCTTTTAGGATGGACTGGTTTGATCTCCTTGCTGTCTAAGGGACTCAAGAGTCTTCTCCAACACCACAGTTTAAAAGCATCAATTCTTCGGCACTCAGCTTTCTTTATGGTCCAACACTCACATCCAAACATGACTACTGGAAAAACCATAGCTTTGACTACATGGACCTTTGTTGACAAAGTAACATCTCTGCTTTATAATATGCTGTCTAGGTTTGTTACAGCTTTTCTTCCAAGGAGCAAGCGTCCAGCCATTTCTGAATCCAAAACCCTGCACTGAACTTTGAAAAAATCAGAAAACCTTGCTGTACCCAGCAAGTCTGTCAACTCTCTCCTTAAAATGTAAGCTGTCTTTACAAACTATTTTACACTAATTGTATAAATGCTGTACAGTTTACAAAAATAGCTTAAAAAAGAAAAAAATGTATTTTTTATCTTTTACATATTTTGACAAACACACAGCTCTAATTTGTAATGTACTTTTAAATATGTATTTAACTTAAGAAAGTGACAGTCTGACTCTCTGCAACCCCATGGACCACAGCTCACCAGGCTTCTCTATCAGTGGAATTCTCCAGGTAAGAATACTAGAGTTGGTAGCCATTCCCTTCTCCAGGGAATCTTTCCAACCCAGGAACCAAACCTAGGTCTGCTGAAATGCAGGCAGATTCTTTACGGCCTGAGCCACCAAGAAAGCCCACCAACTCAGTGGACATGAGCTTAAGCCAACTCAAGATAGTGAAGGACAGGGAAGCCGGTACGCTGCAGTCTATGGGCTTGCAAAGAGTTAGACACGACTTAGCAACTAAACAACATCTTAGGAAAATAAGATCACAGTGTACTGGATAAAGATTGGGGCTCTAGAGGCAGATGAAGTGAGTTTAAATTCTGGCTCTGGCTCAGAGTGGCTATTAAACTTTGGATAAGTTACATAACTTCTCTCCAGTTTCCTAATCTGTAAAGAGTGAATAAAAAAGATACATATCTCAGCAGCTGTTGTGAAATAATCAGCAAAAAGCAGTAAGAACAGTGACAAGTACATAGGAGCTGCCTATGAAATAACATTATTTTTTAGCTTTATTTTAATGTATATGCTTTTTAACCACTTGTGTTTTAAACTTGACAAAAAGTACGGGAAATATTCTCCATTGTAAAAATTTATTCTTCTCCATAATTCAGAGTGGTTCTTTATCTTATGAATATTCCATAATTAACTTAACCAATCTGCCATTGGAAAAGAATATTCTGTAATTTACTTCACCAATCTTCCAGCTTCTTTCCATTGGAAAAGTCTTCCCTGATGTTGGGAAAGATTGAGGGCAGAAGAAGGGGGAGGCAGATGAAGTGGTTGGATGGCATCATCGACTCAATGGGCATGAGTTTGGTCAAACCCCGCAGACAGTGAAGGACTGGGAAGCCTGGCGTGCTGCAGTCCACGGGGTCATAAAGAGTCCAATGAGACTGAGCAACTGAAAAAAACAAATCTAAAGTTGCAACTAAGATTGTTTCCAATTTTTAACAGCTACAGACACATAGATAGTTTTATACATAGATATACTTACATTTCCATGATGCATTCTCCCCCCAAAAAATTTAGGTGGAATTATTGAGTAACAGGGTACACCTATTTTTACAGTTTCAGCAAGTACTGCCAACCTGCTCTCCTAAAATACTGTTAACTTCTACTCTCCTGGCTCCAGTGAGTAAGCCTGTCCACTTCCTTGCAACTTTGCCAACCACAGGCATTTTTATCTAATATACAGCAATTTCATAGGAATAAAATGGCCTCAGGTTGTTTTAATATGTGCTTTTTTATAACTAATGAAACTGAACATTTTCTGTCATATGTTTATTAACAATGGGCCATGGTAGGACCATGAAACCAGAGAGACTTCAATTCAATTCCCATATCTGGCATTTAGCATCTGTGTGACTGTGGCTAATTACTGTATTTCTCCAAGCCCCAGTTACCTCTCTAAAATAGATATCTAGTACATAAATGCATAAAGATATGTCTATTAAATTTTAATCCAAAGTCTCCTCTAAGAGGCTTGTATCAGGTCATGCTCCCGCCAACTGCACTGGAGAGAGTCCTTCTGCTACACTTAATCATCACTGTTCTTGAAAAACCTTGACTATATTTGTTAATCTGATGGCTTAAACTAATTTAGTAATTTAAGCTACTAAAACAAGGGTGATGAGGTGACAGTTTACACTTTAAGTGCTTACCGTGTGCTACTGAGTACTCTTTTTACATTCACTGAACTATGTGAATCCTCACCACAGATCTCCACTGCAAGTACTGTGATAATTATCATCATTTCATGGAGGATGAGAGAGAGCCAGAGATGTTAAGTAAGGTGTCAAAAGTCACACAGCCAGTTTGGGGAGAAGTTCAGTTCAGTTCAGTTCAGTTGCTCAGTCGTGTCTGACTCTTTGTGACCCCATGAATCACAGCACACCAGGCCTCCCTGTCCATCACCAACTCCCGGAGTTCACTCAGACTCACGTCCATCGAGTCAGTGATGCCATCCAGCCATCTCATCCTTTGTCGTCCCCTTCTCCTCCTGCCCTCATTCCCTCTCAGCATCAGAGTCTTTTCCAATGAGTCACTCTTCGCATGAGGTGGCCAAAGTATTAGAGTTTCAGCTTCAGCATCAGTCCTTCCAATGAACACCCAGGACTGATCTCCTTTAGAAAGGACTGGTTGGATTTCCTTGCAGTCCAAGGGACTCTCAAGAGTCTTCTCCAACACCACAGTTCAAAAGCATCAATTCTTCGGCGCTCAGCCTTCTTCACAGTCCAATGCTCACATCCATACATGACCACTGGAAAAACCATAGCCTTGACCAGATGGACCTTTGCTGGCAAAGTAATGTCTCTGCTTTTCAATATGCTATCTAGGTTGGTCATAACTTTCCTTCCAAGGAGTAAGCGTCTTTTAATTTCATGGCTGCAGTCACCATCTGCAGTGATTTTGGAGCCCCCCAAAATAAAGTCTTACACTGTATCCACTGTGTCCACATCTATTTCCCATGAAGTGATGGGACCGGATGCCATGATCTTCATTTTCTGAATGTTGAGCTTTAAGCCAACTTTTTCACTCTCCTCTTTCACTTCCATCAAGAGGCTTTTGAGTTCCTCTTCACTTTCTGCCATAAGGGTGGTGTCATCTGCATATCTGAGGTTATTGATATTTCTCCCGGCAATCTTGATTCCAGCTTGTGCTTCTTCCAGTCCAGCGTTTCTCATGATGTACTCTGCATATAAGTTAAATAAGCTGGGTGACAATATACAGCATTGACGTACTCCTTTTCCTATTTGGAACCAGTATGTTGTTTCATGTCCAGTTCTAACTGTTGCTTCCTGACCTACATATAGGTTTCTCAAGAGGCAGGTCAGGTGGTCTGGTATTCCCATCTCTTTCAGAATTTTCCACAGTTTATTGTGATCCACACAGTCAAAGGCTTTGGCATAGTCAATAAAGCAGAAATAGATGTTTTTCGGGAACTCTCTTGCTTTTTTGATGATCCAGCAGATGTTGGCAATTTGATCTCTGGTTCCTCTGCCTTTTCTAAAACCAGCTTGAACACCTGGAAGTTCACGGTTCACGTATTGCTGAAGCCTAGCTTGGAGAATATTTTGAGCATTACTTTACTAGCACAATGACTGCAATGGTGCAATTAAGAATTCTTTGGCATTGCCTTTCTTTGGGATTGGAATGAAAACTGACCTTTTCCAGTCCTGTGGCCACTGCTGAGTTTCCCAAATTTGCTGGCATATTGAGTGCAGCACTTTCACAGCATCATCTTTCAGGATTTGAAATAGCTCAACTGGAATTCCATCACCTTTGTTCGTGATGCTTTCTAAGGCCCACTTGACTTCACATTCCAGGATGTCTGGCTCTAGGTGAGTGATCACACCATCATGATGATCTGGGTCATGAAGCTCTTTTTTGTACAGTTCTTCTGTGTATTCTTGCCACCTTTTCTTAATATCTTCTGCTTCTGTTAGGTCCATACTATTTCTGTCCTTTATCAAGCCCATCTTTGCATGAAATGTTCCCTTGGTATCTCTAATTTTCTTGAAGAGATCTCTAGTCTTTCCCATTTTGTTGTTTTCCTCTATTTCTTTGCATTGATCATTGAGGAAGGCTTTCTTACCTCTCCTTGCTATTCTTTGGAACTCTGCATTTAGATGCTTATATCTTTCCATTGCTCCTTTGCTTTTTGCTTTTCTCTTCTTTTCACAGCTATTTGTAAGGCCTCCCCAGACAGCCATTTTGCTTTTTTGCATTTCTTTTCCATGGGGATGGTCTTGATCCCTGTCTCCTGTACAATGTCACGAACCTCCATCCATAGTTCATCAGGCACTCTATCTATCAGATCTAGTCCCTTAAATCTATTTCTCACTTCCACTGTATAATCATAAGGGATTTGATTTAGGTCATACCTGAATGGTCTAGTGGTTTTCCCCACTTTCTTCAATTTAAGTCTGAATTTGGCAATAAGGAGTTCATGATCTGAGCCACAGTCAGCTCCCGGTCTTGTTTTTGTTGACTGTATAGAGCTTCTCCATCTTTGGCTGCAAAGAATATAATCAATCTGATTTCGGTGTTGACCATCTGGTGATGTCCATGTGTAGGGTCTTCTCTTGTGTTGTTGGAAGAGGGTGTTTGTATGACCAGTGCGTTCTCTTGGCAAAACTCTATTCTATGGGGAGAAGACTGGGTGTCAACCCAGGTGCTCTGGCTTCCTCTTCTGCAGTCTTAACAACCATGACGGTGGCTGAATAAAGCATGAGCCATTCATAGGCTTATTAGCTATTCAGATTTCTGCCTCTTTGATTTAAACTTTTTGCTAGATTGAATTGTCTTTTGCTTGCTGATTAAAAACAAACTTTATATTATTGCTGTCATCTATTTGTTTTTATGCTGCAAGTTTTTTTTTTTTAACCAACCTATCCTATGGCTTCTAATCTTCAAAGGAAATTTTTGCTTTCATTGTGACATCTTAAATCTAGTTCTGTTATCATTCCTGTTTTTCAGTTTGCTTGTAGAGCACTTTCCACTATTTTAATAGTTTTGTTTATGGGGTTTCTTTCAAGTGTTTGACCTTTAACTCCTCTTGTGTTTCGTGTAACTTGCTGATGTATTTTGCCCTGATGAATAAGCAACCAATTCACCCCACTAATACAGTGACCATTTAGTTTATCCTCTCAATGAGTTCATGTTTCAAGCTTTTTATATATTAAATGGTTCTCAACTAATTAGCTATTTAAATGATTATTTAGTGTTTTCATGTCCTTCAGTACAGTTCTAGAACTTCCTCACATAGTTTTTAAGCATTATAATAGTTTTTGTTTCTTGCTGTTACACTCTTTGGTGGTTTTATTTATTTTCTTTTTTTAGGTTTGTAAATGTTTTCTACTGGGTATGGCCACTGGTTTTCATCTTCTCAATTTTGATGTTTTTTACACATTACTGACTTTGTAAATTCCAATATATTGTCTATTAATTTTCTCTATATTTATAGATATTCTAAGATAACTAGTACTTGGAAATAATGTATTTCCTTCATTAAAACATCATTTATTTTTCTTATGCTTTTGCATTGGCTGGATCTTATATTAAAGGTTTCGTTTTAATAGTCAGTTCTTACGTATATAAGCAATCCTAGCAGTAGAAACTATCATTATCTTCATTTTAAAAATGAAGAACTAGAAGGGCTTGCCCGGTGGTCCAGTGGTTAAGACTCAGAGCTTCCACCAGGGGGCAGGGGTTCCATCCCTGTTTGGGGAAGTTCCCTATGCTGTATGGCAGCCAAGAAAAAAAAAAAAGGTCAGATTATAATCTAATACAATTATAATTTTCTACTGCTTTTCATCATGAGCTTTACATATCTATATAACCTTTTTTTTTTTTTTTTAATCTCTTAAAAAGATGAACAGAAACAAAATCTATGGCAGGATGGCTCACTGTCCTGGATTGTTTCAATTCTGACTTGCACCTGAGCACATGTATGTGCTTTGAACAATTCACCACCATTAATATATTGATTTTAGAATATGAATTTTAAGGGAGCCAAGAGTTACCCAATATATTCACCCTTATTAAAAGATATATTGAATTCAGAACAGGCTCTTTATTTAATAGGCTGAGATGCACTTAGCACATTACCAATTTGAGAGAGAGCAAAAGTTGAAGTACTTTGAATACTTAACACTTAGACATTTTAAAATGTAGTCTGTATTTTCTCTGAAAGGTAAGGCAAGTTTTAGTTTATAACCTGATTAAAGAAAATGTGAAATCACAAAAATTATGCACTCTAAGAAATACAATTTTTATTTTTAAACATGAGATAAGGTATGGTACTGGAGAAGACTCTTGAAGTCCAAGTCCCTTGGACAATAAGAAGATCAAACCAGTCAATCCTAAAGGAAATCAACCCTGAATATTCATTGGGAGGAGTGATGCTGAAGCAAAAGCTCCAATACTTTAGCCACCTGATGCAAAGAACTGAGTCATTGGAAAAGATCCTGATACAGGGAAAGAGTGAAGGCAGGAGGAGAAGGGGACGACAGAGGATGAGATTGTTGGATGGCATCACTGACTCGATGGACATGAGTCTGAGCAAACCCTGGGAGTTGGTGATGGACAGGGAAGCCTGGCGTGCTGCAGTCCACGGGGTCACAGAGAGTTGGACACAACTCAGCACGTGAACAACAACAAAGGTATTTCCAGGTACCGTTTCAAATCCTATAGAGATGATAGTGAAGCACCAACAAATCAAGTTTTATGATTTTCTCTGTATTAAACGAGCAGGGAAATAAATCCTTCTCCTAAGAGACACAGAACACAGAATTGGAGGATTTTCTCTGTGATGCTTATTTCTGGAGTTGCAACCAATTCCTCTAGGAAGTATTCTTCCCCTATATCTTGCTTCACCCTGGAGCCACAACTTTCTAGCAAACTTCTGATATATCTATCCCAGGCCCATAGCCTTCAAGTAATCCCTGCTCAAAGAATAAGCCCCAAGCTCCCTCCACCACTCATGAGCTGCATTTTCCTGCCTCCTTGTCCACACTGCGTGCTAGGCACTGTCAGCTACAAATTAGCACTTGTCAGGCACTTGCCAGGGCTTCCCTGGTGGCTTAGTTGTGAAAGAATCCACCTGCAAAGCAGGAGACCTGGGTTTGATCCCTGGCTCAGGAAGATCCCCTGGAGAAGGAAATGGCAACCCACTCCAGTACTCTTGCCTGGAAAATCCCATGGACAGAGGAGCCTGGTGGGCTACAGTCTATGGGGTCTCAAAGAGTCGGACCCAACTACAACTTAGCAAATAAACCACCACCACCATGGCGCCTGAAATCTAATACAAGGATTAAATCATGTGCAGCTGCTGGTGGTTTTCAACACCCCTGGAAGGAGTTCAGGGTGGCGAACAGAAAGGAGGCACTCTGTACTCAGGGAAAAAGTGGCAGAACAGGTCTTCAGATAATCAGAAATTTCCAGGAGCTGATTTTATGAGCCTAATTCTTGCAGCTCCTCCTATCTAGAAAAGCACTAAAGTCTGTCACAGTGATGACTGCTCCTCGAAACTATCAGAAACCTCTGCAAAAATATTGCATTTGATTGCATGAACTCCCCCTTCACCAAAATCATATATATACTGACTGTCCCCCTCCCTCTTTGGAGCAGTTTCTCAGGGCTGTCTGAAATGCTGTCTCCCAGGCTATGGTCCTCATTTTGCTCCCAAATAAAGCTTAACTTGCAACTCTCACAAAAAAAGGAGTACATCAAGGCAGTACATTGTCACCCTGCTTATTTAACTTATATGCAGAGTACATCATGTGAAATTCTGGGCTAGATGAATCACAAGCTGGAATCAAGACTGCTGGGAAAAATATCAACAATCTCAGATATGCAGATGATATCACTTTAATGGTAGAAAGTGAAGAGGAACTAAAGAGTCTCTTGATGAAAGTGAAAGGGGAGAGTGAAAAAGCTGGCTTAAAACTCAACATTCAAAAAACTAAGATCATGGCATCCAGTCCTATCACTTCATGGCAAATAGGTGAGAAAAATAAGGAAACAGTGTCAGATTTCATCTTCTTGGGCTCCAAACAATGTGGACAGCAACCGCAGCCACAAAATTAAAAGATGCTTGCTCCTTGGAAGAACAGCTATGTCAAACCTAGACTGTTTTAATAAGCATCACTTTGCTGACAAAGGTCCGAATATTCAAAGCTATGGTTTTTCCAGTAATCACGTATGGATGTGAGAGTGGGACCATAAAGAAGGCTGAGTGCTGAAGAACTGACGCTTTAAAACTGTGGTACTGGAAGAAGACTCTTGAGAGTCCCTTGGATTGCAAAGAAATCAAACCAGTCCATCCTAAAGGATATCAACGCTGAATGTTCATTGGAAAGACTGATGCTGAAGCAGAATCTCCAGTACTTTGGCCACCTGATGTGAAAAGCTGAGTCACTGGAAAAGACCCTGACGCTGGGAAAGACTGAAGGCAGCAGGAGAAGAGGGCAAGAGAGATGGTTGGATGGCATCACCGACTCAATGGATATGAGTTTGAGCAAACTCAGGGAGATAGTGATGGACAGAGAAGCCTGCTGTGCTGCAGTTCATGGGGTCACAAAGAGTGGGACATGACTCAGCGACTGAAGAACAACAACAACTCACATCGTGAATTCTTTGTTTAAGTCAGCAGCACCAAGGCTGCTCTTTGCTTCCAGACTGCAGCCTCTCCTTTGGCCCTCTCTTTCTCTGGTCAGGCTCTGCTTGGAATGGCCTTCATTCTACCTCATCCAGCTGTCCCTACCAACACTCTACTCCTTCTTGGCCAGCCCAGACACCCTGCCTCCTGAAGTCATCCCAAAGTTAAATTCAGCCCTTTCACCACGCATTTTCCTGTTCCCTTTATATGGCAGCTAACATTTCAGGTCTTTAATGTTTGCCTCATGGACATTACCCACGATATCCAAGCCTTTAACTCTGTGTCCCACCTGAATACCCGCCCTCTACCTCCATTGTGCTGAGCCTAGTGGTTGCACAAAACAGATATTGGTTATTGCTTTTTTTTTTTTTTTTTTTTTAGAGGGCAACGCCACCCTCCCTCCCGCCCCTTCCCCCTCAGCAATGTAGGAGAATGGGGAGATGGTTATTGCTTTTGGCACAATATTTACTTAACAGCTACTCATTATAGCAGCAAATCTTCCTCTTAGGATGGCTGCTAGATGAGATTTCTTAATTCATACCTAGCCTTACTACTTTCCAGCTATAGGAGTGTTTCCTTGCCTCAGTGTCCTCATTTGTAAATGGGTGTAATAATAAAGCATGCCTCATTAGACTGTCACAGAATTAGCAATGTGCCATATGGTAAGTGCGAAGCACAGTGCTATCTAGGTAAGCTTTGCTCACAGACATTAAATAAAGAAAAAACCTAGAGCTAAATAAATACATTTTAAAACACACCCTCTAAACCAGAATATAATATTTAAATATAATTTAAAATAATTATAAACACTGAAAACTATCAAAATGAATACTATAAATTAAAAAATAAAATGAGCAATGAAATAAAATTTGCTGATTACAGATACTGAGGGTCATGGCCTTGCTTTCTACTGCATTTATACTTTCACTTTAGGTAGGGGATCAATTGATTTGGAGAAGGTATGTTGCAGGTGTATCAGGAAGAGCCACACAGATCCTGTATAAGGTATGATTGCTTCCCAACCTATTGGTCAAAGCACTGGAAATAAATCTGAACTGAAACACCACTGAACAATGGTGGCTGAAATGTCTTATTCAGCTCAACGTCTCTGGGCCCCTGAAGTCCCTAAGGGGAAAGTGGCTTGGGCCACCATGCAGATCTGGGCATTTTTCTCCACATGCTACATTTGTATAGAAACATGCAGTATAAACCAAATGAAGCACTCCCCAGCTAGACACCTCCCAGTAGTTTTGTTACCACTAAAGAAGAGCCAGCGTCCTTCTACCTCTCAAGCTTTGGGGTCTCACAAGGTCTTCTCACACGCCACCCTATCCCCCATCCTTTCCTATCCAACATCTGCTATTCCCTACTCCATTCTATCTACACTGTCCACTCTGCTATTTTTAGAATCTGACAGCCAACGCCTGGCCTGGAGCCTTTGAACTTGAAGATTTCCTGCCTGAAATCTCCCCACATATCCCCTTCCTCACCTATTGAAGCTCTCTCTCCAATGTTCCCTGTCCACTGATGCCCTCCCCGCCCAGATCACAGAGAATTGCATCCCTTCCCCACACACATCCTCTATAAGGCTCCTCCCCCTGCTTAATTTTCTGCTTAATTTTCTACATAGCACTTTTCACCAGCTAAGTACATGAAAGTTTTAGTTGCACATTGGTGTCTGACTCTTTGCAACCCCATGCACTGTAGCCCACCAGGCTCCTGTGACCATGGGATTTTCCAGCCAAGAATACTGGAGTGGATAGCCATGCCCATTTCCAGGGGATATGCCTGACCCTGGGATCACACCTAGGTCTGTCTCCTGCACTGCAGGCAGATTCCTTACTGTCTGAGCCACCAGGGTGGCCCCTAACCTACTATCTAGCACTTTCGTTGATGTTGTTCTGGTTTGAATATTGCCTCTTATAATCCAAAGATAAGTTCCAAAAGAGGAGACAGCTTCACTGTGGTCATTGTTAGCACACTACAACCTACAATTCTTGGCACACACTGAACACTTATGATAGATATTTATCAAACAAATGAATACTTACATTGCAGGGCAGCTTATCAACAACGTGAAAAAACTTAAGGGGACTGGGGACTTGCATTCATTGAAATCAAATGAATCACTCTATCACAGATGACTCTATCTTGTATTTTGAAGGCTACAGTTTGGAAACTATTAATTTACATCAATGGTTCTCCAGTCCATCAGTAGTGATTCTGCCCCAGAACATTTGGGAATGTCTGCACAGACATATTTGGTTATCACAATAGTGATGGGTGGATGGGTACAACTGATATCTAGTGGATAGAGATCAGGGATGCTGTTAAACTTCCTGCATAGGCAAGTCTCAGCCAAGAATGATCCATCCAGCAATGTCAGAGGTGCTAAGGTTGAAAAACCCTAAATCTGATTTCTGAAGGGCTTCCTCAATGGTTCAAGCAGTAAAGAGTCTGCCTGTAATGCAGGAGACACAGGAGATACAGGTTCGATCCCTGGGTCTGGAAGATCCCCTGGAGAATCTGAAGTGAGTTGAATGGCAACCCACTCTAGTAGTCTTGCCTGTAAACTCTGATTTAGCCAGAGGTAATTTCTTAGATCTAACTCCACAGCATACAGTGATTGTACATTACAAGGGAAGGAGGAAAGAAAGTTGGGTTAACTTGTTGATATTCTAGAAAGACAGAATACACAAAATGTTAATAAATGAAACAGAGAGAGTTTAATAAAGATACGAAGTAGTGTTCACCCAGGCTTCCCTGGTGGCTCAATGGTAAAGAATCTGCCTGCAATGCAGGAGACCCAGGAGACGCAGGTTTGATCCCTGGCTCGGGAAGATCCCCTGCAGAAGGAAATAGCAACCCACTCCAGTATTCTTTGTGGAAAATTCCAGGACAGAGGAGCCTGGGGGTCTGTATTCATGGAGTCGTAAAGAGTCGACTGAGTAACTGAACATGAGCATGAGTGTTCACCCTTCAAGGGATCCAATATGCTACTAAGGATTTACCTATTAAAACAAGAGAAGAAATGTCCAAAATCCATTAGAGAAAAAAGAATACTAAATTCTAAAGAAGAGCCCTGCTTTCCTGTACTTTTAGACCTCTTTAAAAATTGTACCCCATGTTCTTATCACATAAAGTCCTCCAGGAATAACTGACAAAGTTGTAATAAAAAAAGGAGGGGAGTCCCAAATCACCGTGTCCTCTCTGAGAGCTGGCATGGCCTGCGGCTGACGGCTCAGAACAGTTGGCAGCAGCCGGAGCTACAAGGGACCAGCTGCTCTACCACACTCTTCAAGTCACATCAGGGATATGAGAATTCGGGGAGAAATTAACCAAGCAATCAAAAAGAAAAGAGATACTGAGAGGTGCAGCGTTCTCCCCTCTGTAAACACCATGTGAGCTGGTCTAATCTTGGGGATAAGTTACAGACTGCTCTAACACGCGCTAAGAGCTGTGGGGAAATAAGTCTTTGGGAAGAAAAAAATAAATCCTTCTTGCCTGATAAAGGTCATAACAATTCTAGCATACACTGTATGAATGGCTGGATGAAAAAGTGAAATTCCCTCCTCTGGCTGCTGCTGCTAAGTGGCATCAGTCATGTCCATCTCTGTGCGACCCCATAGACAGCAGCCCACCATGCTCCCCCATCCCTGGTATTCTCCAGGCAAGAACACTGGAGGGGGTTGCCATTTCCTTCTCCAATGCATGAAAGTGAAAAGTGAAAGTTAAGTCACTCAGTTGTGTCCAACTCTTCGTGACCCCATGGACTGTAGCCCACCAGGCTCCTCCGTCCATGGGATTTTCCAGGCAAGACTACTGGAGTGGGTTGCCATTTCCTTCTCCAGGGGATATTCCCAACCAGGGATCGAATCTGTATATCTGTGTCTCCTGCATTGCAGGCAGATTCTTTACCACTGAGTTACCTAGGAAGCCTACCTTTCAATGGGACTATCAAAACAGTTATCTTTCTCCAAGAGAGTCTGTCTGCTTTCTTTTACAAATTATATTTGAAGACTGAAAACAAATAAGACTTCCAAAAAGGCCTACCCAGTGGCTCAGTGGTAAAGAACCTGCCTGCAGTGAGGGAGATGCAAGATCAATCCCTGGCTCGGGAAGATCTACTGGAGGAAGAAATAGCAACCTGTTCCAGTATTCTTGCCGGGAAAATTCCACGGAGAGGAGCCTGGTGGGCTACAGTCCACGGGGTCTCAAAGAGTCAGACGTGACTGAGCGACTGAGCGAACACACACACACAAAGGCAAACACCTTTTGAGAAAATGGTCTTTAGTAGAACTGAGAACAACTGTGTCATTACCAGCACGTAATCTCTGAAGAAATGGGCAGGAAGAAGGTAATAAAGAAGAATATGTATGTTTTTCATTCACCAATAGAAAACCAGTCATAGATGTGTGTTCCCAGAAACCAAAGTGAAACGTCTATCTCAAGATGGAAAGAGCCAGGGTGGATTGAAAGACTGGTCAAAATATCTTGGTTGGTTAAATCAATATGGAATTGACACACACACAGAGAAATTATGTGACTTTACATTGCAAATTACTGAAGGTACTGGAGAAGGATAAGGAATAAAACAGTTGTTTCCTGCTATAGCTGGGGGGAGGGGTGCATCCCAGGTGGTGCTGGTGGTAAAGAACCCACCTGCTAACACAGGCGACGTAAGAGAGGCAGGTTCCATCCCTGGCTCGGAAAGATCCCCTGAAGGAGGGCATGGCAACCTATTCCAGTATTCCTGCCTGGAGAATCTCATGGACAGAGAAGCCTGGTGGGCTACAGTCCATAGCATGGCACAGGGTCGGACATGGCTAAAGCAACTTAGCACAGCACAGCACATAGCTGGGGAGGGCTTTCCCCCTCCGCAGAGAACAAAGACAATGCAATTCTAGATCACAGAAACTTATCAACTGAAAAATGATTCATACATTGTGTATTAATGAAGGTAACTTACTGACAGCAAGGGAATGGCAACTTTTCCAAGAAAATCAGGAGGTTTATCTCCATCTTCATCAAACACTGTCACTTCCAAAACATCATGGATATCTTTAATGGGACTTAAGCAAGAAACACACCATGAATTAGATACAAAAACACACAAGTGAAGGCTGTTCCATGAAGATCTGAAAACACGTTTTCACTAATTAAGTTTGTATGTCCTCAGAGTATAAAACTACCATTTAATTAAATTCCAAAAATTAAATCAAACTGACTGTATTCCCAAACCTTCCATCAGTGAAGATTCAGACATCCATATGGAAAAAAAAGTCAACTTTTTTACTATGACATTTCCATGTATATGTGTACTCGGGGGCAGGACTGTTAAACAGAATAAAGAAAGAGAATAGGGGACAGAATAAGGACAACAAAGTGACTTCCGGATGAGAAGAGCAAAAATAAGATTTTCTTTACTTTAAACTAATGAATTTCCTTTAAAAAACAAAGGTGGTCAAAATCACTATTTCCCAAGATCCCCTGAAAGCATCCTATTGTTGAAACACAAAATACTAAAAGGCCATGCATATTCACTTGTTTATAAATTTTTCAATGTCGACCAGAGCCAAACATCAGCTATAATGCAAACATGGAGCCATGGTCATTGGCAAGGTGTTGACCAACCAAGAGACTCTTGCAAACCTGGTTAGCACAGTTAACCTCTTCTCGTAGGTCCCCATAAATGTTCTGCTTGGGCGCCACCAATTTATATTCACAACAAACTATATTATTTTAGCTATAGGCACAGATAAAGCATTCCTCAGTGCTGTGAGGCAGTGTGCCACCATTTCACCCAGATTCAACAATGGATGAGCCTCCCTTTGATGGCCAGGTGCCTTGGAATCTAAAGCGACTAGCAAGATATCCAGCTTCCTAAACACCTGAGTCTAAAAAGTGGGCATCACTATAGAGTAGGTCATTCAGATAAGCTGGAATACAAGGGGCCTTGGGGAGTCTTTGAGGAATCACACATAATCTGTATGTTCCAAAAGCCTTCAGCAGAATGCAAGTCCTCTGATTTTAAAATACTGCTGTACAATATAAGCTCCTTGAATTTAAGACACGTTTACATTTGTAATTTCCTTTAACCCAGGAATGAATTAGTCTGGATATATGGAAGCTTTCTTCTACTCACAGATTAATTGAGTCACTAAGAGACCTACTTTACAAATGCCTCCTATAACACTCTCTTGCAGTTCCAAACGATCTCTTCTATTATTAACACTATACTCTATAAAATGAAAGCATAAAAGGTTTTCAGAAGGAGAAAAACAATAAAATTCCTTCTTTGCCCATAAAAATGGACAGAACGTTCCACTCAAGAGCCCTAGACTGTCCCATACATATCAGGGATAATTGGTCTCTGAGTTAAAGCTGCTCTTTGATATTCCAGGGGCTAAAGTACTTACAATGTAAAAACTTTGTTCCACTCAGGGTTGAGGTTTTTGTAAATGGTATGTGTCTGAAGTCGGTCATTTCCTAACTCCAACAAGCAAAAGGGATCGCTCTTCCCTGCAAAGAGAAAATGGACAAGGGTCAGAAACAAAGGAATCTCCATGGTCAGAGGCAAATGAGTCTCAAAAGTGACAGAGGCAAAATGAACAAAAATCATGCGGTTTTCTTTTTTCAATTACTATTCAAACCTAAAGAAAACCCATCCTGAATATTCATTGGAAGCACTGATGCTGAAGTAAAGCTACAATACTTTGGCCATGTGATGCGCACAGCGGCTCACTGAAAAGGACGCTGATGCTGGGAAAGATTGAGGGCAGCGACAGAGGACGAGATGGTTGGATAGCATCATCAACCCAATGGACACGAGTTTAAGCAAGCTCCGCGAGACGGTGAAGGACAGGGAATCCTGGCATGATGCAGTCCATAGAGTTGCAAAGAGTCGGACATGACTGAGTGACTAAACAAAAACAATATTATTTTTTAATTATTTTATATTGGAGTTGATTTATAACATTGTATTAGTTTCCATATATCACAGTGATTCAGCTATACATATATCTACTCTTTCATAGATTCTTTTACTCTTTAGGTTATTACAGAATATTGAGCTCCCTGTGCTACACAGCAGGTCCTTGCTGATTATTTTATACGTAACAGTGTGTATATGTTAATGCTAAACGCCTAATCTATCCCTCCCCTCACCTCAATCCCTTTGGCAACCCTAACTTTGTTTTCTAAGTCTGGGAATCTGTTTCTGTTTTGTAAATAAATTCATTTGTACCGCATCTTAAGATTCCACATATTATAGTAATACAATTGTGCTAGCTGGTAAAGAACAGACTTGTGTTTGCCAAGGGGGAAGATGAGAGAAGGACGATGTGGGAGTTTGGGGTTAGCAGATGCAAAGTATTATACACAGGATGGATAAACAAGGCTCCTGTGCAGAGCATAGAGAACTATATTCAATATTCTGTGATAAACCATAGTAAGAAAGAGTATGAAAAAGAGGAGTATAAAACAGCATGAAAAGATGACTATAGGTATAACTGTCATTTTGCTGTACAACAGAAATTAATATGGCATTGTAAATCAACTATACTCCAATTAAAAAAAAAAAAACTGTGCTTGCTGAAAGATCAAAGGTGAGCTTCTTTTTTTAGAAAGCCCTGTAAACTCTGCGTGGGAAAGCCAGGTGTCAGGGAACTTACAGGGCTGGGACTGACGTGCAACCCAGACGCGGCCTTGCGAGCAATGGCAACACAGGATTCACAAGAGCAGGTGTCGAAGTGGCACGTGACGGGCCCCACGTCTGTGTTTTGTTTGAAAACAGAAGCACATCTCTGTTTCCTTTCTAAATTCTCTTTGAGTGAATATAATTACTCATCTACAATTGGAAGTCTATGATAACTGACATGCTTCTCCAGGGTGATGAGAAAAATGAGAAAAAGTATAATCATGGCTATTTTGGTGGCTCAACGATAAACAATCTCCCAATCTCTGGGTTGGGAGGATCCCCTGGAGGAGGAAATGGCAACCCATTCCGGTATTCTTGCCTGGGAAATCCCATGGATAGAGGAGCCTGGAGGGATACAGTCCATGGGGTAGCAAGAGTCGGACACAACTCAGCAACTAAACCACCACCATGATGGCTATTTAGCAGTTAAAACTCTGCTCTGGAATTGAGTGGCCATACACACACATCTGATCTGAGATAGTCAGTAAATTACGAAAATACACATGGGATACTTTTGGTGCTCAGAGACATGCAGAAGTCTAATTTCCCAAGGTAAATTCAAAGTTTTTAATCTTAAAAAATAATGAGGCCAAACCTTTACTTCTCCCATCTCACTTCTTTTTCCATCTCACCTCATACAGCATCCAAAAGAAAAAAAAATATATTAGAAAAACCAGAATTCAAAGGGGAACCCAGACAGTGACCATGTAAGAAGTCTCTCCCCTTTTGTTCAGCTTGACAGAGGGATCTAGAGAACCATCAGGGTCTCTTACATCCACAGGATGTGAACACATGGCCTGACTCTGCACACACAGGCGCTCTATAAAGCAGTGTGTGCTGAATAAATTGGGGGCATAAAGACAGATGTACCTCCAACAAATGGCCAAGGAATCCAGACCAAGGCCTAACACGGACATTACTCGGGCCACATGACCTACTGGCTTACCATTCAGGCCAGTGAACCTACATTCAATGAACTTAATAACTAGGGGCTCTGAGGTGCTGCACATCCTTAGACAGACACGTGTGCAGACACTTGCATGAAGATATTTCAAAAACAGAAGACAAGAAGAGCAGCTGCCTGGCTAAGAGTCAGCTTTAACAGGATATTCCATTCAGCTGACTAGTGGCCTGGACACTTATATGACTGGCCAGACCTTTTAAGCCAAGACTATTATCTCAGTGGCCAGTAGACGGGGATCGAGCTGCGGACACAGATGAATGTGTCGGGGTTGTCAGTTACAAGCAGTGGAAAGGATCCCTGACTAAACTTAGCAGCAAAGGAATTTGTCAAAATAATAGCAAACAGCTCTCAGGATCAATCAATCCTAAAGGAAATCAACACCAAATATTCATTTGGAAGGGCTTTACGCTGAAGCTTAAGCTCCAGTACTTTGGCCATCTGATGAGAAGAGCCAACTCACTGAAAAAAGAGCGAGATGCTGGGAAAGATTGAGGGCAAAAGGAGGAGGAGGCAGCAGAGGATGAGATGGTTGGATGGCATCACCAACTCAATGGAAATGACCTTGAGCAAACTCCAGGAGATAGTGGAGGACAGAGGAGCCTGGTGTGCGCTGTCCATGAGGTCTCAATGGAAATGACCTTGAGCAAACTCCAGGAGATAGTGGAGGACAGAGGAGCCTGGTGTGCGCTGTCCATGCGGTCTCAAAGAGTTGCACAAGACTAGTGACTAAACAACAACTCAGGATCAGTGCACAGACTGGAAACTCAGGTTTGAAGTTACTGGAAACCAAAGGCTGAGGGATACTCAGGCACAGAATCTCGGTAAATCTCTCTTCCCAGGAAAACTGGCTTCACAGAGATTTCTGATCCAAGCGCTAAATGTTATTGTTTATTTGCTTAGTCATGTCTAACTCTTTGCGGTTCCATTGGACTGTAGCCCACCAGGCTCCTCTGTCCATGGGATTCTCCAGCCAAGAATACTGGAGTGGGTAGCCATTTCCTTCTCCAGGGACTCTTCATGACCCAGGGGTTAAACCCGCATCTCCTGCATTGCAAGTGGATTCTTTACTGCTGAGCCACCAGGGAGGCCCCCCTAAGTGTAGCTGCTTCTAATATGCATTCTCCAAGCCTGCTTCTTTGCCTCACTTGATGGAGATATAAAGGGACTGCCCTGCCTAACAAATCTCCATCTCCTAAATTCCAGGGCTCAGGAAGGGAGAACATACTGGCTTCCCACTGAATGAAAGCAAATCAGAATCCCTTCTCCAAAAGATACAAGAGAAGCACCCCAATCCTACAAGGGGTTTCAGATGTTGAGCAGCCCAAATCAAACACACACAAATCTATCTTCATTTTTAAAAAGTCTTGCTTCTTTAAGAAGTTTTTTACTCAGACATAAAAAAGTGAGATAATGCCATTTGAAGCAACATGATGGCCCTAAGGATTGTAATATTAAGCAAAGTCAGGTAGAGGAAGACAAATACCATATGATATCACTTCCATGTGGAATCTGAAAATACCATGCCAAATACCAAATGATATCACATATGATATCACTTATATGTGGAATCTGGAAAAATGATACATTTCATAATTTTCCTTTTTTTCATTTTGGCCTTTTCTACCTAGAGAAGTTCCTTTGGTATCTGTTGTAAAGTTGGTTAAAAAAAAATTATACAAATGAACTTACTTGCCAAATAGAAACAGACTCACAGACATAGAAAGCAAATGTATGGTTACTAAAGGGGATGGAAGTGGGGAGATAAACTAGGAGTCTGGGATTAACAGATGCACACTGTTTGCAGGTACGTTTGATGCGTGTTCAGTCGCATCAGGCTCTTTGTGACCCCATGGACTGTAGGCTGCCAGGATCCTCTTTCCATGGGATTTTCCCCACAAGAATACTAGACAGGATTGTCATTTCCTCCTCCAGGAGATATTCCCAACCAAGGAATCAAACCTGTGCCTCCTGTATTACATGTGGATTCTTTACCACTGAGTCATCTGGGAAGCCTATTCATACTAATGAATTAGATAACCAGCAAGGACCTACTGTAGAGCATAGAAACAATACTTTGCAACAATCTCTAATGGAAAAGAATCTGAAAAGGAATATATACACACACACGTGTGGGTGTGCATGTGCATGTGTGTGCATGTGCGTGTGTGTGTGTGTGTAACTGAATCATTTTGCTGTGCACCTGAAAGTAACACAACATGGTAAATTAACTATACTTGAATTAGAAAGGCAGGTCTTCCTCCGGGGCTGTGTCTCACAGGGTACAGGGTGGGGTTTCAGTGGGGAGGTACCTGACATAAAAAAGTGAGATACTGCCATTTGAAACAACATGATGGCCCTAAGGATTGTAATATTAAGCAAAGTCAGAAGAGAAGTCAGTGGAGTCAGTGGAGAAGTCAGAAGTCAGTGGAGAAGGTCACGACATCTCTTGAATAACTGTGAACTTTTGGCTTAACACTCTGGTAGACGATGCTGAGCTCCTCAACCCAAACTGAAACAGCTACTTAACCGTCCGTCAGACTGTTGGGAGGTGTCAGGGCTGCTCCTCTGGAGACACTGGCGTGACATTCCATCAGCACTGGCTTGGGGAAAGCCGTCTGACACTTGCACTGAAAGCCCTGGGGTCCCCCAGCAGGGAGTCAGGGGCCTGGCCTGCACAGGTGGGCTGAGTCCTGCCCACCCCGCTCTCGATCACACACTCTGCTGTCCCAGGTAATGAGCAACAGACTTCATTCCAGAAACTGGGAGCTTCTGTTGTGTGCCTCCGGGGAAGACACTGCACTGACTCTCTGACTCTCTGAAGATAATCCCATCAAAGCTCATTAAAATGCTGCATTTATTAATATTCCAGGAGAAACAGGCAGAGATGAGGAAAAAAAAGTAAAGACATTAAAACATCTATAGAGTAATGCATGCACACTTTAGGACTGATTGTTTGCCCTTCAAAGATTCCAGATAGACCTTCCCTGGTGGCCCAGTGGTTAAGACTCTGCCTTCCAATGAAGGGGGTGTGGGTTCAATCCCCAGTCAGGGAACTAAGATCCCATGTACCACAGGGTATAGCCAAAAAAATTAAAAATAAACAGGTAAGTAAATAAAATTTAAAAAAGATTCCAGACAGATGGGGACTTTCAGTAAAATTTAAACAGTATTTTTATCTGATCATGATAAAATGATCTCCCATCACAAATGAAATATCCAAATGTTTCCCAAGAGAACCAAGCAAACAGTACCAGGCAAAAGGATATAGCTATACTTGGGTCCGCCCTCTTGTTCTTTGCTCCCCCTGTTTTTACAGGTAAAACATACAGATGACTTCTTCTGCATCCACATGCCAAGTCGCCTTGACACGGCTACACCACTGGTGATTCAGATTCACGGCGATGTTTCAGCGCCTTGCTCTCAACAGCCTTTGCTATTTTCGAACAGCACGCTAAAATCCACTTGTATTCCTCCAACAGCAAGTGGAGGTTTCACGTTTAAATAATTTTACCTTTATATCAGTTACAGAAGTTGATTGACAAGCAATAAAAGTATTTGAGAGGTCACATCATTCATCCGACAAATATTTATTAAACTCCCATTCTGCTCTTGGCACTGAACCAGGCCCTGATGTACACGGACCACCAAGTCATTGCCTTCAAGGAACTCTCAGAATAATCACGCTTTTCAGCAAATGTCACCTTTTCAGTGAAAACTTCCCTCACACCCTCTGCCAGCGGACTGAGCCTTTCTCCTCTGTGATCTCTGATTATATGTTGTCCTTATCTCCCTTCTATTGCTCATTTGTACATCTCTGTTCTATATTTAGCCCTGAATTTCATTTAAAGGACCCAATGCAGGCATAGCCAAGGTATGCATGGCCCCCCTCCCCTGTGAAGAGTATCCTGGCCCAGTGGGAGGGGGCAGCTGGGGACTTTGGTGCCCAGGGATGGGTGTTGGCTGGAGGGAGCCAGGCTCTCCCAACTCCAGGGAAGAAACCACGCTTCATGCAGTTCTCCTTTAATCCTCATGCCCATTCTATACGGTGAAGAGTATTTGTGCCATTTTCCAGATGAGGAAACTAAAGTTCAGAGACATTTAATTTATCTGGCTTAAGTCCAGAAAGATTTCACAGTGGAGGTGAATTCTGAGCAAGGTTTGGGAGGTGGCTGACTTGGCCAGCAGAAATGGGTAGGTCCTTGCTAAGGAGACAGGGAGAAATCAGAGCATTACATTCATTAAGCAGACAGACAGATAGATACAGAGAAAGATACAGTGATAGAGAGACAGATATACACAGATAGAGAGATATATACATACATACATGGGCATAGATACAGAACCCACCTGCCAATGCAGGAGATGTTAAGAGACCTGGCTTTGATCCCTGGGCCAGGAAGATCCCCTGGAGGAGGGCATGGCAACTCACTCCAGTATTCTTGCCTGGAGAATCCCATGGACAGAGGTCCATGGGGTTGCAAAGAGTCAGACATGACTTAAGTGACTTACCGTGCATACACAGATACAGACAGGGATAAACACACACACACACACACACACATACAGCTAAATAGTGGTGCTCAGGAAATGTAAGATACTGGTGGATAAAGGAAGAGATTGGTTGGAAGCCTGGAAGACCATGACCAGAGCATTTTTTTTTTTAATTTATTTCTTTTTATTTATCTGGCAGCCAGGAACCACCACAGACTGTCAGTCAATACAAGGGGCAGGGCTAGAAGAAAGAATTTCTAGAAGAAGCTAATTTCTGAAGCTAATTGTGGCACATTATAGCCCAGGCTGGGGGTGCAGATAAGAGCAACAGCCACCCCAGTCTTCATTTCCAAAATCCCTCCCTTCAGTTCCATCATCATCTCTAATCATTTGTTGATAAACCTTACTATCACGTATTAGAGCCAACTCTGGTGCTCATCCTGGAAGTCTATGTTCTCTCACAACTTACCCACACCATCCATCCTGATCTGACCCCAATCCTAAACCCTTTATCAAGGTTAGAGCATCTGTGCTACATCCCTGAGCAGCGCAGAGGTACGGGGCTCAGTCCTGCCTCTTATTCTGCATGTGGAATGGCTTCTCCTTGCAATGCTCTCCCAAGCCCCACACCTCTCCAAAAAAAAAAATCAAAGACCAGCTAACCTCCAAGGCCTAGATCAAGATGTAGCATCTTCAAGGAACTTTCTTTGCCACCTTAAACTCCAGGGAGCTCCCCTCTCAACCTCCTATGATCATTTACTTTAGGTGTTATAATGCCATGTGCTATGATATGCCTGCTCCTTCCTTCAACAAGTAACTTATGGTTTCCTAAAATGTGGAAAATACTATGCTGGGCTCTGAGAGGGATTTTAACAGAAGAGAAAATCCTGATCTCTCTTCATTCTGGACCTAAATTTCATGGATCTCCTACTTTTCCGAGTGGGTTGCAAGCATCTCTGATCCAACTGATGGCCTCGGTGGCGTCCTGCAGATGAGGGCCTGATCACTTAGCAGTGGTGGATGTCCAGCCGGAAGTGGGGACAGATAGGTCTCGCTTCAGACTGTGAAGTCCACAAAGGAAGGGGACAATTTTGCTGAGATGTTTGCTTAACTACATTTCTGATGTTGTCATATTCCAGCACAAACAGAGCAAGAACTGGAGACATGAGAATTTTTCCTTCTAACTCTGTTCCCTGTGAGGGGCTTCCCTAGTGGCTCAGACTGTAGAGAATCTGCCTGCAATGCGGGAGACCTGGGTTTGATCCCCAGGCTGGGAAGATCCCCTGGAGGAGGGAATGGCAACCCACTCCAGTATTCTCACTCAAGCTCCATGAAACAGCACCATCCGAATTTGCCTAACATCTCCCCATGATTCACTCTTGCACCTCCAAAATGCTTGCTCTACACAGCCACCAGAATAAACTAGTATTTAAGTTCATATGAGATCACATCACTTCCCTACTTAGAAAGATCTGTAATTTCTTCCCGCGGACCGCATGTTCCTATATAATCCAGTCCCACCTAATACATTAGCCTTCTCACCTCTCAAGGTCACCATCCTCTGTTCTCCAGTCTCACTCGCCTCTCACACGTCTTGGAAAAGCCCTGCAGGCTTGGAATGTGTTGTTCCCTCACTTGAAAACGCTTTTTCTTCATCTTTACTGTGTTAACTGCTCCTCATCCCTGATGTCTCAGCTACAAACTGCAGGAACACCAGACAGGTGTCCCTTTAATGAACCCTGACACCCTATTCTTGACCTTGACAGTAGCACGGTCATTAGATACCACTGGGGGATTAGTAGTCACTCCATGTGAAGGCGGTGATTAATTTCTCCCCCTGCACTGTGTCACGAGGACCCAACACAGGCTCACACACAGGGGAGGTACATTGGCTGAATAAATAAAGATCTTACTAGGAACACAACCAGTAGAACAAGCTGTTAATTCACAGAGCACCACAAATGAACTGAACTCATTCACTCTCAAGGTGCCAATAAGTTACACACGGCGCTATCTCCGATAGACTTGCATCTATCGGAGCTAGATGCATTGACTAGAGTTCATGTTCCTTGGCAGACCATTAAAGCAGATGGCCTGCCAAGGCAGATTTGTATCACTTTTGATGTGTTTTTTAAAAGTTGGTCTTGATTTGGGCTCAGCTAGCCATGAGGTTCTCATAAATTAAGAGCATTAAATGACTATCGCTGAGCTTCCTAGAAATTGCAATTATAGTCAGTCCTTTGAAAATGGAGCATCTTTAAGAGGGGAGCTATTGTTATGAACACAACTTTAAACAGCAGACAATGAAAACAAACTAGAAAATGGACATGTGATTTAAAAGTCCCAGTGAACAATAACTATAAGACTATTTCCCTTCTGATACAAGCAGTCTTATATTTCAAAAAATAAACCCCCAAAACAACAAAAAACATACTGTTATAATTTATAAAAACTACTCAAAAGTCAGTATTATAGCATATGGCTGGAATATTTCTCCTCTACAATATGGTATCTAACTGCAGTATTTTGGTCAACAGTTTCTCAAAACAGCACTTTTATGCACAACAAAAATTGATGAGCCCACAAATATATTTTATATCAATAAAACTATTATCCATATTACAAAATGTGAATAGAAGCACTAAACTGGTTTTAGTATGAGAATTTTCCTACCATGAAGCATATTTTTTCTATACTTTATTAGGCAATAAAACAGAAACAAAAAAAATCAGAGTGGTAACTATAGATTTCCAAAAGTGTTGAAAAGCTATTGTGATTAGCAATGATTGTTGATATTTCCAACATTATTTAAAATTCAGTAAAATTATGAACAAAATATCAAGAAGACAACCTGTGAAATTCCCCATGTCAACCACACTCTAGAAAAATAAATTTAACAAAGAATGGGAATAGCATTTAATGAGCATGTAATATGTGTTTAGTAAGCTCATTTAGGTTTTAACTTGTGTGTTAAGTCACTTCAGTTGAGTCCAACTCTTTGCTATGGACTGTAACCCACCAGGCTCCTCTGTCCATGGGATTCTCCAGGCAAGAATACTGGCATGGGTTGCCATTTCCTCCTCCAGGGGATCTTCCCAGGGATCAAACCTGCATCTCTTATGTCTCCTGCATTGGCAGGCGGGTTCTTTACCACTACCACCACCAACTTAACTGTTAAAATACCCATGAGAAGCTAAAGGCTTAAGTGTACCCATGGCTAGAACGCGGTAGAACCAAGATTTGCATACCTGTTTCTATACATCTTCTATACCTCAGTATGTTGTTGTTGTTGTTCATTCACTAAGTCATGTCTGACTCTTTACAACCCCACGGACTGCAGCACACCAGTCTTCCCGGTCCTGCACTGTCTCCTGGAGTTTGCTCAAACTCACGTCCATTGAGTGGGTGATGCCATCCAACCAAGTCATCCTTTGTTGTCTCCTTCTCCTCCCACCCTCAATCTTTCCCATAATATACAGGAATTAAAATGAAAGGCAGTTACCATAAAAATAAAGGACAAATCAAACAGGGACTAACCTTCATCTTCAATGAATGAACTGTTGAACTGAACACTGATTTATCCAAAGCATGAGTTGCAGTCTCTTGGGAAAGGATTAGGTACTTAAAGAAAGAATGAAGAATTTTACCAGCTATGGTGAAGTCTTAACCACTGGATTACCAGAAAAGTCCCTGAAATACAATTCTGGCCAGAAAATATTTCAGTCCCGTATTTTTCTATTTACCTATTAATTACTTGATTATCGTTTTATAGTCTATGAAAGAAACTCTGCATTGTTTTTGCTTGGCTTTTATTAATTTCTTCTCTAAACAGCTGAGTTTTGAGTGAAGGATGTTGGTCTTATTAAGCATTACAAACAGCTACACTCACCTTGAGTTTCAAAGTACAATTTATCATCTGTTTTCTGAATCAAGGCTATGGCCTTGTTTACTACAGAAGTACTGACATCAGACTGGATAACCTATTACTTAAAGATTTTAGGTTACATTGGGGCAAGGTGTTTGTGAGACAAATGCTTTAATAAAAATATCTGACAGGCTCTTGTATTAGAATAACTGCACATGGTTGTCCATATCTCATATTGCTACAGAGAACATTAAAATATCTTTCACCAATTTTAGAGGGATGGGCTACAAGGGAAATTAGATTACCTCTGATTCTTTAAAATAAAAGGTCTTCTCACTTATATACAAATGTCAGACACACATATAAAATGCAAAGTTATAAATAAATTTAAACTAATACCGAGTAGGTTCAATCATACAATAAAACAGTTTATCAAATATTTATCAAAGATTTGAGTTAGTTTGAAAAAGTTATAAATTTTTGTTATACTTTAGAACACTGAAGTCTTTATCTTTTGTAAATATCTTAACATTGGTAACTTGTAGATTTAGTTATTTATATCTTATAACATTTGGAAGGTTGCACTAATTTTTATCTTTATATAAAAAGTTAAATTTATAATAGCAAAGAAATTCATCTCAGTGAATGTACATATATCATATACATATATCATATCATATATATATATGTATATGATATATAAATAATATATCATGTATATATATATGGGGCTTCCTGGATGGCTCAGTGGTAAAGAATCTGCCTGCAATGCAGGAAATGCAGGTTTGATCCATGGATCAAGAAGATCCCCTAGAGGAAGGCACAGCAACCCACTCCAGTATTCTTGCCTGGAGAATTTCATGGACAGAGGAGCGAAGAGTCAGACGCAACTGAAGCAACTTAGCACGTACACACACATGCTTCTATGTATGGTATACCATATAAATATATATATAAATATAAATATTTATATATATAAAAAATATATATAAATATATATATAATATATATAAATATACCATATATATATATATATGATATATTACATATAAGGGCTTCTCTAGTTGCTCAGATGGTAAAGAATCTGCAGTGTAGACACTGTTATGCAGGAGACCTGGGTTTGATCCCTGGGTAGGGAAGATACCCTGGAGGAAATGGCAACTCACTCCAGTATTGTTGCCTGGGAAATCTCATGGACAGAGGAGCCTGGTGGGTTACAGTCTATGGGACTGCAGCATCAGACAGGACTGAGCAACTAACATTGTATATCTCTCTTTCTATATATATATGATATATACATTATTCCAATGTTCTGAAATGCCAGGAAAGTAATGAGAATTCAACTTCTCCAAAGTTTCTTTTTATGGCCACATTATCAAAACATCAGTAACCACTAGTGAGGAACACCCTCCTAGCTTTGATCAGAGCCAGGAGTGATGGGCATTTTCTTTTTCTAATTGCTACCTGCAAAGATACAACATTAAAATTGGCAAGCCCACTGATTGCAGAGCTGGCAAAAGCATTCGTTTCTCCTCTAGGACAACAGGTCCCTGCACTCTGCAAACTGTAACCTTCACCTCCATAGGGACCACTGCCAAGATCTGCCCCCATGGACTTTTGTTTTATCAGAGTCCCTGATTTTAGGTAAAACAAACTTGAAGCATCAGTTATCATGGTTATTTGGTATTGTTTCTAAGAAACAATTACAACAACAACAAACACAAACTATCATTTAAAAAAAGTAAGAAGGTTGGAAAATTCCATTTTGAAAGGACCATTATTCTTTGAGAAGGTCCCTGGCTATGCAGAGTAAATGCAGTTTTTTAATTAATTATTTTTAATTAATTTATTTATTTTCATTGGATGATAATTACTTTACAATATTGTGATTTTTTTTTTTGCCATACATTGACATTGCAATAACTGATTATTTTTAAATGTAGTTCTTTTTTATTTGCAGGGGTGAATACTCTGTTTCCTGAGCAACTAAAATGAAATACTCATTAATAAATAAGGCTGACTGGAAAATGCTGGGTACAAATAGTTACTTATTTCTTAAATGTTCCTGGCACTGGCAATGATGTATACCTCTTCTAATCCATGATCAAGTGAAGCCGGATTTTTTTTTTTTACTGCATATCAAGAGAATTGGTAATAACAACAACAGTAATAAAAAGAGTGAGTTGCTACTGTATGATATAGTGGCTAACATCTTGGAGGTATTAATTACATCCTATTGCTACTTCACAGCAACCACAATTCACTTCTTCTTCCACAGAGAAAAGTTGCTTTAGAACTCTGGATTAGGTCCACTTTGTTGCCCTAAAGCAATACACCTTGGTGTGGAGCAGACTGAGTGAGTCTGTTCACCTATGAAGTGAGCCAACCTATAAAGAACACAGACTGTGAGATCTGATTCTAACAATAAAGATCCATATGGTCTAAAGGCTTAGCTAATGACAAGGATCTTTGCTTCAAATCAGAAGAGTGATAATTTTCTCATAGGTAATATAGAGACAGTAAAACATCAAGGCATTTAGTCAAATAACATAGCATTATTTGATTTCTAACTACTTCTTTTGTTACTGGAATCTTCTAATACTCACCTTCACTCCAAAGCTACCTACTGCATATCTTGAATACAAAGAAAATGACCAAATGGTAGCATTTTCTACCAATATTATTCTTCTGAAAAGAGGGTTTTGCCTTATAGACTGATCTTTACAAAAGCTTTCATCTTCCAGGTTTCTCTCCTATTAGCTGTAACTGAAAATACTCTTTGGAGAATTCACATTGGCCTGAAACAACCTCCATAAATCCTAGTTTTGAGGATGGTTTGTGGAAGTCACCTGATAGCAAGCATAAAATAAGGTAAGTTTTAAAAGAGTATTTCCACATAGGGATGTAGCTATACACAAGTCTTTTAATGCACTGCAATTAGTTCCTGGTGATCACAAAATATAAAACTACAAAAAGATTTTTCTGAAAATACTGCTTGAAAGCATATATGAGTTCCTGGGCCTTGAGATGATGTTACTGAGCCATCAACAATCACAGATTCAAAAAGTGCCGTATCGAAACACTGAGATGGAAGTAAGACACGATTTGCACTGAAAAACTGGTAAATAATTTTACATGCATTTTAGTGATGAAAACTAAAATTACTTCTGACGAAGGCACATGCAACATCTGAAATAAGTGTTTTCATAAAAGTTTCAAAAGAAAGGAAAATTTCTAAATCAATCTAAGCCTATATAAGCATTTGTAAGTAAACTGATGAATATCAGAAGCCCTTATTGAAGTATTTCATCCACAAACAGAATTTTTATATTCATATTGGGCAAAAAAGCATTTTTTAAATATTCTCACTGGACATTTCCTTAACACTGTGATCATCTTGTAGAATGATTTCCACTGGCTCATTTTTTGAAGGAGAATGAGGAGAACTCTTTTCTAAACTTATATATTCTATAATTTTTGTAATATAAAGTGCTTCTAATTAACAATCTCTTTTCCAGAGTTTGAGCTACCCCAGCCTCAGAAGTTGAGGTTACACAAATACAGAGAGTAGACCACATTCTAAAACTATAAAAACAACAAAAATCCGCTACTGCATTAATAGATAGCTCCATGTTGTGTAACATTCTTCATATTCATCAGTTTACTTGGTAAGTAAACTGCCATAGAGGTGTTTAAACTGCTAGTACAAGGGTACAATTTAGCAAGGAGAGGAGAGCCATTGTCTAATCAGACACTGGAATGTCTGGATCATTCTCATCTTAGTCAAGCAGAATTCATCACAGAGCAGGTCTGCTCTAGCCTCTGTCTATAAGTTCCAATTCATGAAGCACCAAGAGAAATTTCATACAACACCATATCAATGGCAAAGTGGTTCCATGGCCCAGACTTTGGTTGCTGTTACAGAAACGTGCCAGCCAGTTGGACTGAGGATCCAGGCACTACACCATACACTCTGCCAAGGACGGAACACTATGTCCACAGTACAGCGAGAGAGAAGGACAGACGTCGGTCTGTCTTCCGATGTCCGCTTGAAAAACTTCAGACATTTAACTGGTAAAGAAGTCATGACACGAATCACCCACAAATATCTCTGAAAGCCAAAGGGACTAGCACATTACCTAATCACAGCAAGATTATTTGCAAAGGATAATGTGAAAAATGTAAAGTGAGAGAACCTGTTTGCACTTTTTCTTCTGACTCTGCTTGAAAGAGTATGATTTCTCTGTACATGCTTCTACTGAGTAAAACATTTCAGTTTGCCATCGGATCATTTCAAGTCAGGGAATAAATAAAAATGAAAAAAAAAAGGTGAAAAAGATTTTTATACCTGAGAAATCTGCTGCTAAGAGATCTACCGCCTTTAAAACCTTCACTTGCAAAATGCCGACGTCCTTCATATCTTTCAGGGAGTTCTGTAAGCACTGCGGGAGGAAAGGAGATCCAATGAACACAGCTTTCTGATACCTTGTTTAATGCCACCAAGTCCTACAGGAAGTACCTTCTGGATTTATCATAACCTTTCTCATGCAAAGCTAGGAGAAGTTCCAAACCTCCTTATATCAGTCAACAGGGAACTTCAGCATTTGCAACAATCAGATTCAAACTGACTGAGAATTAATTAACTTCAGTTTTAAAATAAACAAATTACAAAGCACATGCAATCTACTTTTAACATCACCCCCTGGTGATAGCACAGACATCCCACCAGGAAAATGGGTGTAAAATGACATTGATTCTCTGTTCCTTCTTCTTTCTCTATAATGAAACTTTTAAATCACCCTAAAAGGCAACATTATTCTGACTCAGCTAGAATAAAGTTTATGGGTATCAGAGAACTAAACTTGGACCCTTCCTGGATACATATTACCACCAGAAAGAGTGAAAGTGAAAGTGAAGTTGCTCAGTCCTGTCCGACTCTTTGCAACCCCACGGATTATAGCCCGCCAGGCTCCTCCATCCATGGGATTCTCCAGGCAAGAATACTGGAGCGGGTTGCCGTTTCCTTCTCCAGGGGATCTTTCCGACCCAGGGATCGAACCCACGTCTCCCGCATTGTAGGCAGACGCTTTAACCTCCGAGCCACCAGGGAAGCAGGATCTATTCATTAGAGACTGCACATCCAGTACTGCTCTATAATCACATTTACTTTAATTTTTAGTTGGCATGTGCCAAAGCTCTAATATACCTACTGATAATTCTTAAGCGTTTACAGAAATATTTAAATGTCTATCACACTACATCGTTTAGAAATTGTGCAAGAAAAAGATAAGCAGATAAATGCTCTTTGCCTGCCTCCAAAACACATCTGCTGAAAAAGATGTACTTTCAAACCTTTGGATACAATATTTCCATCATCATTAGATAACTAAAAACCTGTGATAAGTTGATCCCAGAGATTTATGGAAGGGTAGTAAAACCCCTATTATTTAGGCATTTCAGGTCAGAATCACAAAAGCTTAATAACAGTTAAGGTTTGCCTAACAAATATGCACCATTCCTAAGAACTTTTAGAAGCTGGTTTTTCAAATAGAATTTTCAATCTTAAAAAAAAAAAAAAAAACAACTAGTATTTAAGTTAAGATGGACACATTTGAAATAAAATATTTTCATAATTTTGAGGTGAAATGCCTTTGAAGATTATCTATTCTCAAAACCTAAAAAACAAATCCAGGGATCTGGAACTTGTATCTTACAATGCAGTGTTCTTTCCCTCTTAAACACTGGCCAGCTGTCTAGATCAAAAAACAAACAAACACTTGATCTTTTTATTTTGATTCTACCTTTTCAAACCTCTTTTAAATTAGTACTCCCCAAATCTTGAGGCATTATGCAAAGCAGTCATTTTGATCTTACCTAATGTCACCTTATAAATACATGAAACTCTTCATGAATTTGGAAAATTTTGCGATTTGTCCATGGGAAATTTGGGAGACTTTTGCTTTCTTTTCATTTGCTAAAGTAAAGTCATCAAAGAGAATATTAAAAGTGGATTTTGTCAAAACTTCTTTAAAGTATGTCAACCTTGCGTGCAGAATCTTGTGTTGTCAATAAGATGCGTGGCTAGACTTTGTAGTCCTGAAGATAAAGGACTATTCAATTAATCAATACACCTTGCACAGTGAAGGAGTCTGGAGACACTTAAGTTTACGCTGAGAATAATATTCCCATTAAATTGGGATTCATCTTTGCTTCATTTCCATGCCACTTTCTTAAAACGCACCTTTCATGTGTGTGGCAGTAAAATAAACGTATTGATTTACAAAGAAGATGGAATAAAACCAGAATGCAAATAAAGACACCGAGAAAGCAAGAGCACAAGAAATAATGACGAGGACAAACCCATTTGATTTAAAAATGCTGAGTGGACTTTTAAGAACATTGCAACTAGTTAGGCAAAAATTCACAAGCAGTTCTTATCCAGGGGAGTGTGAAACAAGTCTCCCATGCCTCTCTAGGGCTTTGTTTTGCTTTAGAAGACACAAGTACTTTCTCACTTGATCTTAAGAGGGTCTAGAAACGTATGCCCAACATTGCAAACATTAATATTTGGTTTATAAAAAGCAATTTTTGTGAATTTATATTAAAATTCCTAAAAATAATATAAATTAATTTTTTTTTAACAAAACAAAAACAGACTTACAGATTTCAAAAGCAAATTTATGGTTACCACACAGGAAACTTAGGGGGAGGGGTAAATTAGGACTTTGGGAATAACATACACACACTACTCTATATAAAATAGATAGTCAACAAGGACCTACTGTATAGCACAGGGGACTTTACTCAACATTCAGCAATAACCTATGTGGGAGAAGAATCTGAAAACAAATGGATGTATGTACAAGTATAATTGAATAATTTTGCTGTAAACCTAAAACTAACACAACAGTGCATTAGTTTGACCAAAAAGTTCATTCAAATTTTTCCTAACATCCTATGGAAAAACCCAAACAAATGTTTCCTGGCCAACTCAGTAAATCGACTATACTTCAATATAAAATAAAAGTAAAAGACAAACAAAATAAAATAAAAATACCTATTCATATATACAAACATGCTAAACAACCTTTTGCCCCCTTGAGGATTTCAGTTTTCTCCAAAGAGATCCTGAATGGTAAAATATCCAAACACTTTCTCTGGCTTTTAAATAGGAAAGCGAATTCGAAAATCTACTTTCACCTTTTCACTAGCCATTAACTTCCATGTCTGATGTCTTGTTTAGGAGAAATACCACTGAACTTTGGACAAAGATCTCTTTGGATGCAGTTTTTCAATTCCCAGACTTTGTTTCAGCTTAAAGGTGGAGTGGGCGTGGGGTGGGGAGGGGGCGTAGCAAGGCAGAGCACTCACAAAGCGCTGGGCGATCTGCTTTCTCTCGTTGGGGTCTGCCAAGGGGCACACACACAGATCTGAGACCGAGACCCCTGAACAGGGCGTGAGGGTGACCAGCATCAGAAGGGTCCCCTGGCAGCTTTCCAATGGCAGCTCCAAGCAGTTGGCTTGCTTGAGTGGGAGGGCTGAGATATCCACTTTACACCTGGAAAAGTTACCAGAAGCAGACAGAAAAGCGATTAATGCGTGGCGGCGCGGACCCTCCAAAGCACCTGATTTTCATTTCATCCCCCCATGAAACCTCCCGCTGTCTGGGCACTGGCTGGTTGAGCAGTGAAGGTTGCAGGGGCTCCCCTGGCTGCTAACACTCCCTCCTGACATACCACACCCTCAGTAAAGGAGAGAAAGATGTCAAGAAACTCAAAGAAAAGGCCGCGTGGAGAAAGTGGCAAACGAATTGAGAAGCAGCAAATCTCTGCCAGGTAAAGTCTGCAGAAAGCTGATGAGATCAAAAACTAGGAAGAAAAAAAGTTTCAGAGTTTCAGCACTATGGATGTGGGCTCTAGAAGGCTTCTTGGGTTGTGTCTTTTTTTTTTTTTTTTTAACCAGCCAAGAGAATAAGAGAAGTTGGTTCAAAAAGAGGTGAAAAGACAGGAGCCTGTGCAAGCGGGAGAGGGTTAATGGAGAAACCATTTTCTTCCAGATTAATGCCAACTGGCGAGATTTTATTTAAAGAAATGTGTTAAGGTGTTTTCCTAATAGGCACCATTCCGCGGGGCTTCCCCAGGTGGGTTTCTGTTAGACAAATGGAGCATGAAGTGCTGTTGATTGATCCCATTTCTGCAGCACAGCCAAAAAAGGCTGCACCCATCTGCTATAAATTGCATGTTTTCCGCCTCTTAACAGTCAATGTTCTGGTGATGTTGAAAACCTCAAACACATTTAAATACAGAAGCAAACACTGAAAGGGGGGGCTGAGGTGCTAAGCCATTTATTTGCTTTAACACGGAAAATCCTGGGGTTGCTTGGACCACACTCGCTTCGTTCGCGTCCCGGTGGGTGAGGTGGCAGGGCTGAGTGGAGGGAAGGCGGGCACTGCGTGGTTTGCGTTCCCATTCGCCATCTCTAGTTACTAAGTCAGATGACCATTCAAGACTTTATTACAAACACGGATGCACCGCCTCATAATGTCGGACAATAGAGTCTTACCCCACATCATTCATGCACTTTTGTAAGTTTGCAGACAATAGCCAACAGGCAAACCCACCTCATATATAAAGCCATGATAGTTTTGAGCCACATGGATATGGAAAAAGTTCCAGTTAAATAAATTTGAAAGAAAGCTTGCAATTCTTTTCCAATTAAAGAGAAAAACCTACCAATATTAAAAGTCTATGCCTATTTTTAGTACAGAATAAAAATATTTTTACAGTAAGGGATACGTACCCATAAAATTAAATTTATGTGGGTATTTATTTTCAAATTACCAAAAGTGATTCCAGTTATAAGAAGAGGTGGCAATTAGAGCTTTTACATGTAATAAATTCATCATGTGTTTCTGCTGGAGACATTAAAAAATATATTCATATATATTTAAATAACCCTCTATGGTTTGAATCAAAAATTTTTTTGTAGCAGTAAATAAGTTTACTACTGTGAACAGAGGGGTTAGTAAATTTTGTAAGCAAGTATATGAGTGGGGAGTTAATTTTGCTGGGCAAGAAATGTCAAGTGCTTTAACTGCACCATTTCTACAAAACTGCTGCTGCTAAGTCGCTTCAGTCGTGTTCGACTCTGTGCAACCCCATAGATGACAGCCCACCAGGATCCCCCGTCCATGGGATTCTCCAGGCAAGAACACTGGTGTGGATTGCCATTTCCTTCTCCAATGCATGAAAGTGAAAAGTGAAAGTGAAGTTGCTCAGTCGTGTCCGACTCTTCAAGACCCCATGGACTGCAGCCTACCAGGTTCCTCTGTCCATGGGATTTTCCAGGCAAGAGTACTGGAGTGGGGTGCCATTGCCTTTTCCGCCTACAAAACTAAGGACCTGAAAATTCTAAATAAGTATAGTAGTAGTACATCTGTTTAAGAATATTTGCTAAGCATTATTTTACACTGTTATACACACTTTCATTTAATAAAGCTCTTTCTATGGAAGGATGAATGATCCAAATTTGTTTAAGACTTTTCTCTGGTGGTAACCTTAAATAGGAGAGTATTTATTTATTTATTTATTTATTTATTTACAGCTTCCTTGAACAGAGCAGTTTACTAATTTAAACAAGTGTGAATCACATCAAACTAAACATTTGGTTTTGTCTCAGAAATTACACATTTTCACAAACTTTTCAGTCATTTCTACCCACTATGAAACTTTTGCACCTATCTCATATTTACAGTTTATTTTGATAACAAAGAAAGAATTCCTATACAAAAAAATAGCCTTGCCTATTTTAGATATAAGAGCCACATAAACACCAGATAAGGGAATTTCAGGACAAACCTAACGGATTCTACATTCTCAATTAATTAATGAGTGAATTCAATCAAATGCTTACTTTTCTTTTCTTAGTGACCTGAAAGAGCAAATTAAATTGATACATCAGCATCGGGTCAGTCAAAATTAAACCTTGTCCTTTTGTACACGGATTATGACCCCTGTCTCTTAGGGTCCCCATCCCATCATATGAATTAATCGATTCTTAAAACACCAACGTCTTTAGTCTTAAGAATTAATGTAAAGCGACCCTCTCCCTAGTGTTAACCACCAACTCTAAGGATGACTTTCTATGAACTTTCTAGAACTGAAGTGCTCTCTCCCCATCTCTTCTATACAGCTGGCTGCCCCCTTCAATTCCACATTCTGGAAGAAAGGAGGAAAGAAGGGAGTAAGAAGAAATGACTCTCACACCAAACCCTTTCCTTCAGGCCTCCTATTTTTCTGTGTCAACCTCTGTCTCCATGGCTTCAGCTCATCTTCACGTTGGAAGGAGAACCAGAATGCTCTGGAGGTTAGTCAGAGGCAGAAGAAATACTTACATTAACCCCAAGCTAGGAACTGGTTACTGTATGACCAGCCAAAGTAGTGGAAGCAAAGATAAAAATAAGGACTTTTCTTCCAGAATTTCAGAACTCTTTTACCGTAACACTCAATTGAATCTTCTGAAGAGAGGTGAGTATCATGCAAACAAAATGACCTTCTTCAGGTGCAAGTAAATAAAATCTTTAAGATATAATCATTTTGAAATACATTCACCAAAGACAAGTTTAATACAAAAGTCTTAAAAGGAGACTCTGGGCTGCTTCATTCATTTTCTATAGGGTATCACATTCTACCCCGGGAAAAAAATAAATAATCTGGCCGGCGCCGCGCCTGAAGCACTAGCCAATCTGCTGTTCTTTCCCAAGACTTTCTGTTACCTGTTTAGTAACCAGTTGCAGGTGAAGTGCAGAGCTGGCCCCTGAGGATGCCTAGAAGAATGGATCCAGCGCAGATTCATCGCAACGCAAAACACCCCCTCCTCCTTCCCTCCTGCCTGCTCATTCTTATAAACACTACTCACTCACTCATCAATTCTAGAATTTTACAGGTATTGTCATATATTCTCTTTTCTCTTTTGTATCCTCTAAATTTCTTCCCAAACTCTACCCAAATGGCAACATTGTATGAGGCTTGATGAAACTAAGCTTACTACTCTAGATGCAATTTTCTTTGAAAAATAAACTCAGTTTTTGGATATGTGGTTTAAAAGGCTCTCATAATTAATGTTCCAATTATCATTAAAAACCACACCAACATTAATAAATGATGGGGCACAAAGATCTTTCTTTGAAGGGCCAAAGAGTAAACAGTTTTAGTTTGGGGCTACATGGTCTCTGCTACAACTACTCAACTCTCCCCTTGTAGCATGAAAGCAATAATAGACAATGTAAAGAAACGAACAGTGCTCTTTTCCAATAAAACTTTACTCAAAAACAAGCAGCCTTCTGGACTTGACCCACGGGCCCTAGTTAGGTGACCCCTGATCTAAAGAAATGCTAATCATTCAACTGTGATGAATTACAGCAGGGTAAGTATTTAAAATTTTTCCCATAATAGTAGATGACAGTACAGACACATTGATAAAGGTATCAGAGATACTGACCTACAAACAATGTAAAACAAAAAATACCTGTTAACTCACCATAGCCCAAGAGACTCTGGCCAATATATCCAAAGATGTGTTTGTTAACAAAAACCGATGAAGCAATAAAACTTATGAAACTGTACTGAAAAAGACAATGTGGAAAGCACGTGTGCAGAGTGTCCATGCAAAACACATGAGTAACGAGCATTAGCCAATCAGGTCTGCCCCCAGGGCATCTCATGTGCGGCTCCACCAGCAGGGGGAGTGACCACGTATGGACCATAATTCAACAGGTGCTACACACGGGCCCTTAGAGGACCAAGAACTCATCATTCTGAAGTCAGGTTGTAGATCATTCAGTCCATCAGAGGTCCACTGTGGTAACAAGTAGTGAACAGAAAGGAGCCGGGCACTGGTGTGTCTGGGTCTAGCCAAGTCCAGCCGTGGTTCACAGGCAGGAGATGGAATCCGACGGCTTTGTGACCTCACTTCCGCTTTCCGCTCTAGTCTGATCGCGTGACATCACCACTCTTTGCATTCCTTTCAAGTTTCTCAGACGTCTTCTCCCTCCTCTCTAAGTCTCTGCCCATTTGGTCCCATCTTCCTGAAACGTTCTTCCTCCAATCTGGTCAGGCTAACCACCACCCATGTGACAGGTCTCAGCTGAGCCGCTCTTCTTCCAGAAAGCTGCCCACAACCTAGTGCCTGAGGACACGACCCACACGTGAACCCCCAGCTTTTGGTAGGATGTCTGATACACAACATGCTCAGTGTTTGTTGAGTAAAATGAACGAACAAACAAAATGAATCCTAGTGGCAAAATAAAATTCAAAGTCAAACACTCCAAATTATCAAGTCAGTGTTTCTCTTTTGTTAACCAACTGAATATCTTGTAGGGTCTATTTCCTCCTCTATATAAAAAAGAAAGGGAAAGAAATATATGTATGGATACCTCCCAGATTCAAATATCTGCATTTCTATTCACCTGGAGAAAACAAGGACTAAGTTACTTTTTTTTTTCCCTCTGCAAGTTTTTTTTTTTTTTTTTCTCTGCATATATTAAAGCCAGCCTCTCCAGCCCACAGGCAGTTAATGTGCTGATTTAGCATTGTTTCTGACCTCCTGTTCCTGTCTTTCTCCATTAATCCCACCGCATTTTAATGTTTTAATTCAACACATAATTTTTACCATATCAGTCAGCCAAACCTGCTAAGTTCCACTTGCCATGATAGCTTTTAACCTCTTATTCATTACCATAATTCTATGTTTTATATTATAGACTGGTCAGCTTTTAACTTAAATGCAAGGGGGCAGAAAAGAGTCCTAGAGTTTTAAAAGCTGTAAATCTCAGAGGCTAAGAACGGGGGTGAACAGGAAGCAAATGGTGACTGTGTCAAGCCTTGCTGTGAAAGCAGATCAGCAACATGGCGTGCGATCTGTCCAAAGAAATACCCTGATTCTCCTGCGCGTCGGAGTCACTGGTAAACGGGCAGCACATCAGAGCCACTTTCTAAGGCACCATGTGGGACTCGGGATTGGCTCTGCGGCAGCCCAGTTAAAATAAGCTTGTGCAATCTCATTCTTACCTTTTCCAAACTAAGTCTGCGTGCATCCATGCATGCATACTCAGTCGTGTCCGACTATTTGCAACCCCGTGGACTGTAGCCCACCAGGCTCCTCTGTCCACATAATTTTCCAGGCAAGAATACTGGAGTGGGTTGCCATTTCCTCCTCCAGGGAATTTTCCTGATTCAGGGATTGAACTCACATCTCTTGCATCTCCTACACTCGCAGGCAGATTCCTTACCACTGGCACCACTTTGGAAGCTAGAATATTCTATAACAAATTAATCACCAGTATCACAGGGAAATATAAAATATACTTTAAGAAAATGGTATGATTATGTTGAAATGGTACAGGTTGACAAGAAGATTAATCTATATTTCTACTCTTGCCATTTTGTTTAAAAGTTGGAGCAGGTTATATTTAGCTTTATTTCTTACTCCTCCTAAAAATCCACTGTTTCTGCACCATAGATGGACTCAAAAGACTTTTTTTTTTTCTGTCCCATGAATAGTAGACACCCTGTATTGGGGGTTGGGGTGTTGGTTTGCCCAAGCACTCTTATCTCACCAGCCCTGACCTCCTCAGGAGCTACCTGTGGCTTAGCGGAAGCCCACAGGTGGACCATAAGGACATAAGGAATTTCAGAAAGCTCCCCATGACTCAGAGAGCCTGGAGGAGGCTGGCTGCCATGGTGGTTGGGTAGGCAGGACAAGGCTGAACTATCACCAAGCTAGCAACCCACCAATGCCAACACAAACGCCAGTTATGACCATAACTGACCACTGCCCCGGTCTACCACCATCCACAGCTACAAAACCAATGTCAGTCAGGCTAATCGACACTGTTCAGTTCTTGAGTCAATAAATATCCTTCCCATCACATCCTGGAAGATAGTCACTGCTCACTTCCACCAAAACACACACACAAAAATCTCTATTCTGTTTTGAATAAACAAAACTGAGCTGAATTTTAACCAGTCATATCTCAAATACTTAAACAGCACAATTTAGTGGTGGGGATCTGTAGTTATTCTCCAGAAGAAAAAAAAAATCTCAAAATTAATAGGAGTAATAATAGCAATCAACAATAGACATGGTTGCCAGTTGCCATGATGGCCTGCAAGTTGGCTGAAGACCCTGTTACGCAGATGGAAAAACCACAAGAAAGGCCACTGCCCAAGGTCTCGTAGCTCGCAAGTGTTGTGGTTACCAGACAGCCCAGGAAACACAACCCAGAGCGTTCCGTCCCTCCTCTCACGATGCCTGCCAGGGGAAGGAAGCTTCAGTGGGGGAAGAGTTTCTCACAGAAGCCATGCAGAACTTTAAACTGCTATCACCATCCAAAGACAAATTATGAGACAGGTCTGAGAACATTCAACATAGCCAAAGACCCTCCTGACACAACAAGGTATTTCCCAACAGTTGGGGGATAAAATAACTGATCCTTAACAATTACAACAAAGAACAGGAAAACAGAGAGTGAACCCTTTTATGCAAGAAGGAACAATAAGTAACAGGTCTGTGATATCCATATGCCAACACAATCTCTCCTTTCACTATGACAAGCAGTGGTGTATTTTAGGGGAAGTCTCACCCCACCTGGAAGTTCACTCTGGGTAACGCTGTGTAGTCAAAGCCCAAGAGACACTTCTGTTATCTTCTGTCCCTCAGGAGAGGAAAAAGGAAAAGGATACCCAAAAAAATTCCTTTAAAGTCCACGAAGAGGAAGGGCAGAATGGCCACTGGGGCAGGTAGACGTCTAAGTCACAAACAGGAAATAGCTCAAATAATAAATGAAGACCCAAATGACAAAACATGGCATAAGAGGGACATCTCCAATTATTTCCTGTGTCTGTAAAGAAACTTAACGCTCATTTGAAAAAGCATTTCCTACTATGTGAAGGAAACATGACGGCATGGTGACACACGAAACGAAAGGCCATTACTCTCTGCACCTACGAAAATAACACATGGGCCATCCATCACCAGGGGCTCAAAGGCCATCCTTCAGATAACGCTGCGGGACACAGAGTTCTCTGCATTGTGCACTGACGTGACTTATCCGTGCTCCGCTGGCTAGCACAATGCGTCTGATCCTTCTGCTGTGGGTGTTGGCAGTGCACAGGGGTGTCGCGGCAGTGACCAGGGTGGGAGGCACTGAGAACACGCAGGCGTCTAAGTTATCCTGTGGAAACGGAGGAGCGGGGAGACTAGGAAAGCACCTGACAGAGAAAAATCTGTGCATTCTGGACCACAGGAAGACCTTTCTCCAGCGCAGAAGAGTGACAGGGCCTAGTTTGGTGCCCCAAACCACAAATCTGGCCCTGCAGATCTCCAGGGAAGTATGGCTACTACCTACCAGAGCAGCAGAGAACTGGGGTTGAGCAGGCTGCACAAAGCAACGGAACCGGGACCACAACACGCACACAGCAGGAAGAGCTCCCCGGTCTCAGCCGGAGGCAGCCTGGCCCTCCTAGCCAGTGTTTACACGGATGGATGAACTGTGTAGGTGCGTGTGCATGTTCCACATGATAAGTGGGCAAGAGTGCTGCCATCAGGTGAGTGAGAGCTCAGATTATTAAGTACCCTGGGACAAACCAGGCCATTCTGTCGACAGAATGCCACTGCAGACAAGCACAGGAGGAACATGCCATGGTCTCCAAAATTCCTCTTGTCTGTCTCAGGATAAGTTACTGAGATGGGATGGGATCAAAGGGCAAGTCGCTCAGTTGTGTCCGACTATTTGCGACCACATGGTCTATACTGTCCATGGAATTCTCCAGGCCAGAATACTGGAGTGGGTTCAGTTCAGTTCAGTTCAGTCGCTCAGTCGTGTCCAACTCTTTGCAACCCCATGAATCGAAGCACGCCAGGCCTCCCTGTCCATCACCAACTCCTGGAGTTCACTCAGATTCACGTCCATCGAGTCAGTGATGCCATCCAGCCATCTCATCCTCTGTCGTCCCCTTCTCCTCCTGCCCCCAATCCCTCCCAGCATCAGAGTCTTTTCCAATGAGTCAACTCTTCACATGAGGTGGCCAAAGTACTGGAGTTTCAGCTTTAGCATCATTGCTTCCAAAGAAATCCCAGGGCTGAGCTCCTTCAGAATGGACTGGTTGGATCCCCTTGTAGTCCAAGGGACTCTCAGGAGTCTTCTCCAACACCACAGTTCAAAAGCATCAATTCTTCAGCACTCAGCTTTCTTCACAGTCCAACTCTCACATCCGTACATGACCACAGGAAAAACCATAGCGTTGACCAGATGGACCTTTGTTGGCAAAGTAATATCTCTGCTTTTCAATATGCTATCTAGGTTGGTCATAACTTTCCTTCCAAGGAGTAAGCGTCTTTTAATTTCATGGCTGCAGTCACCATCTACAGTGATTTTGGAGCCCAAAAAAATAGTCTTACACTGTATCCACTGTGTCCACATCTATTTCCCATGAAGTGATGGGACCGGATGCCATGATGTTAGTCTTCTGAATGTTGAGCTTTAAGCCAACTTTTTCACTCTCCTCTTTCACTTTCATCAAGAAGCTTTTGAGTTCCTCTTCACTTTCTGCCATAAGGGTCGTGTCATCTGCATATCTGAGGTTATTGACATTTCTCCCGGCAATCTTGATTCCAGCTTGTGCTTCTTCCAGTCCAGCGTTTCTCATGATGTACTCTGCATATAAGTTAAATAAGCAGGGTCACAGTATACAGCCTTGACGTACTCTTTTTCCTATTTGGAACCAGTCTGTTGTTTCATGTCTAGTTCTAACTGTTGCTTCCTGACCTGGATACAGATTTCTCAAGAGGCAGGTCAGGTGGTCTGAGATTCCCATCTCTTTCAGGATTTTCCACAGTTTATTGTGATCCACACAGTCAAAGGCTTTGGCATAGTCAAGAAAGCAGAAATAGATGCTTTTCTGGAACTCTCTTGCTTTTTCCATGATCCAGTGGATGTTGGCAATTTGGTCTCTGGTTCCTCTGCCTTTTCTAAAACCAGCTTGAACATCAGGAAGTTCACAGTTCACATATTGCTGAAGCCTGGCTTGGAGAATTTTGAGCATTACTTTACTAGCGTGTGAGATGAGTGCAATTGTGCGGTAGTTTGAGCATTCTTCGGCATTGCCTTTTTGGGATTGGAATGAAAACTGACCTTTTCCAGTCCTGTGGCCACTGCTGAGTTTCCCAAATATGCTGGCATATTGAGTGCAGCACTTTCACAGCATCATCTTTCAGGATTTGAAATAGCTCAACTGGAATTCCATCACCTCCACTAGCTTTGTTCGTAGTGATGCTTTCTAAGGCCCACTTGACTTCACATTCTAGGATGTCTGGCTCTAGGTGAGTGATCACACCATCATGATTATCTGGATCATGAAGATCTTTTTTTATACAGTTCTTCTGTGTATTCTTGCCACCTCTTCTTAATATCTTCTGCTTCTGTTAGGTACATACCATTTCTGTCCTTTATTGAGCCCATCTTTGCATGAAATGTACCCACTGGAGTGGGTAGCCTTTCCCTTCTCTAGGGGACCTTCCCAACCCAGGGATCGAACCAAGGTCTCCTGTATTGCAGGTGGATTCTTTACCAGCTGAGTCACAAGAGAAGCCCAAGAATACTAGGATGGGATAACAGCAGCGAAAAGAACTGATGTTTCATGCAACTGCCTCTGCTAAGCATTCTACACAGAAAAAAAGCACTGCATTGGGTTTTGGGTTAGCTGGGGCACAGCCTATTTTGGCCCCTAAATTCCTTGCTGATAGAAAAACATAACATCTCTGGACCTCTGGACTTCCTCATCTGTAAAATGAAGGGGTTCTACTGGATGAAGGGCTTTCAATCTTTCGTGTTCAGCAGTAAAACTCTTGCCTGGAACAGAACCCCACCACAGAGCACAGGTAAAAGTGGAGATGTTCTGGTTTCAGAAGAAACTTGATTATCCTGAAAGCTGGCCCCAACACATCTCCCTGAACCCAGGGCTCCAGAGAACTTGGTTTGAAAAAGACCACAGACAGATGTTGAGAGCCGTTTAAATGCTGTATTCTAAATTTAGAATGGGTGGACAAACTGGATGCATATTGGCTGAACAAAACGCAGTAGTTTGGAAGAAAAAACTTGGGTCTTTGAAAACAGATAATCCTGAGTCTCGCATTCACTATTCTGCCAAGATTCTCAGCACTCCATTCCCTCATCTATAAAATAAGGATAATATTGTGAACTTGCAGCCTTCCCAGAAATATCAGAGATGTATGCCTCCACCAGCATCTCCTTCATGCTTAAACTGGGGCAGCTACGATGCAGGCAGAATCGCATTTAACTATAGTCTTACTATAATCCTATATGGAAACTATTAATACTTACAATATTTCTCATTATATACAAGTGAGCACCTCAATTAAGTTGGGAAGGTCCGAAGTATACAAATAAAACTGATCTGGCCTCAACAGGTTTCATTATGATTTGCCACAAAGTTCATAGAGGACAATGGAAAGGTTCCATCAATTTGGGACACCTAGCTTCATGGTGTTACTGAATTATTTGGTATTTTCACTAAATAGCAAAACCAAACTCATAGGGTGCATTGGAAACTGATACCAACATTTCCCAAAGAGTCTGAGATGGGACATTATCTTTCTTTAGAGAATCCCTGACACATAACGATTTTCTTCTGTTGCAATCAATACTAAACAGCATATACCAATTAATAAATGAAAAAGTCTTCCCCAGGTTAAGGTCCAGCTAACTTATGGCTCCTTGGGGTGGGAATATGAGGTTTTACTCTAAGCTCAACCAGATAAGGACAATGCTATAGACCAGCCTCATGCAGACACGTCTCCCACCATTTAGAAAGCAGAAGAGACTCACGTGCCCAAACGTTCCTCATGCTTTTTGCTGTCCTTTCCCCACACTTCAATGTCCAAAATGCCCATCCTGTCAGAGAAGTAGTGAAAGTCAAACTGTTCCTGCCACTGCGGATTTGCACTCTTACACAGTGTCTAGAAAACATGCAGTTATAATATTTATTTTCTTAAAATGTCATTCATCACTATAGCAGCTACACATTCATTTATTTCTAAACAGCAGGAAGGCAATCATAATTATGGTTATGATCACTCTTACACAGTTAAAATTTTCCTTGTTGAAAATGAAAGGCATGTCAAGGTTTTAAGAATTGGCAAAACATCATACTCTTTTAGCTGACCCCAGATTCAGTCATTTATCCACCAAATTAGAAACAGCATTGTTATCCCCAAAGAAACAATCAATGTTATAGGTATACAAAATATATATTTTTGATACATGGGTAATATTTATTACACATATATAATAATGACTATTGAGCTGCACTCTCTATATAATATTATATCTCAATAGATATTTTATAGCTCTTCTCTCTTACAAAAGATACTCCTAATTGGTTAATCAAATGGAAATAACATTTTTATTGGCACATCCATTTCAGCGCTGGCTTAAGAACTATATAAATTAACAATTTGGGATCTTAATTAACATCTGTCAGATGCATTACATGAGAAACCCATAACTTGTATGTGACTGCCTATTTCTAAATTCAAGTTTCCTGAATCCAGTCACTGGAGTCAGAGGAAGATTAGGAAATTCCACTACAGCCAAACCTAAAAATGAACATGCGTGGTTGGAAAACTCCACAAGTGTTTCCATGTTCTCCAAGAGTTATTTCAAACTGCTTATGTGTTTGATTCATTGGCAAGACTTTCATTTCTGTTTCGTTTACACAGAGATTCAATTTGTGAAGAAAAAGTGAGCAAAAATGCGGGCCACTAAATACCAGGAACTCAGGGCCAATGATGAAATCCTGGGGCCAAGTTTGCTCGCATGGGAAAAAATGAACTGCTTAGACCTCAACTGCAGCCAACACCATATAACATCATCTATGCTGTTTTTCATCATCGTTGAGTTTAAATATATCAGATCACAGAATTTAGAAACTATGCAGAAAAAAAAGCCCATTTGATCACAACTTAAGCGCAGTATTCCCCAAGGGGGAATGCAGCAGATACCGGACTCTTTCTACACTTCACCTTAGTCTAAAAGGGTAAGTGCGCTTAGTGATGAATAATTTTTCTATAAATCCTTACCCTGATGCTGGAGGGTTAAAGGAATCTTAATGGAGACCTGTGCTTATCCTGGATACACTTATTGTGAGGTACAGCCTAAAACTGCCTGCTTAAAATTATCATCTGTACATTTTGGCCATAACTTTGCTTCAATTTCTTGCATTTCTCATAATCAACAATTCTGCAACATGAGCTTCGGTTCTCTGCTGCTTGCGCTGGAGTAAATGACCTTTAATATTTGATTCTGCACTGAAAATTGTACAGGAGAGACAACCTCCTGCCCCGCTAAGTCATTCTGTAACTAGTCTGCTTCAGGTAAGTCCGCTACCCTGGAAAGCCCCAGCTGCAAATACCCTTGGGCCTATTTTCAAAGTCTTCCACTCTGATGTTTTTCTTCCTATGTGGCTTTTGGCAAGTGACTTAACTTTCAAGTACCCTAGTTCCCTCAATCCATAAAACATAGGAAATATTCCTGTCTGACAGTTATGTAAAACTAATTAATTACCATGGTTTGAAGACTAGGGTTTTTGAAATAAAAACCACACCGAATTACTGAGATTAAAAATTAAATGGAATTTGGATCAGTGGAATAAGATGATTGATTTTTAAAGACAGCTTAAAAAAAAAAAAAGCTATTACTTTTGTTCAAAACAAATCACTTTTAATACTTTTAGATAGCTTTAAAAAAAATCAGAGTAAGGAAACAGCAGTATTAGATGTCTATTTTTGCTGTTCATACCAACAAGTTAGAGAAATCCAGGAGTGTATAATTTTGAAAATATGTTTAGTTAGTTTAACTCAAGTATTTTAATTCAACTATAACATTACACTATTTTATTTTTGTAGGATTTTTGAAAACACTTAGTAATTGTTTTCAGCACAATCTCTGAAACACAGTTGTTTATTTTCAAAATGAAAATAAGCCATGCATTCAAATCTATTGTTTAATAAACTTTCCCTAGCTCCAGTGACTATATTAAAATAAATGACACTAAGCAATCAAATGCCCCATATTAACAGACAGCATCTGTACATTTATTTTGTTTTCTGGGGTGCTCCTAATCCACACAGGAGAGTTAAAAATAAATTTTGTTCTTGCAAAGTTTAGAGGGGGAAAACATACATTTTTTCCCATTGTTTTCATCTTAAAGACATTGTTCTCCTTAAGGAATTGACAGAACTTACCTTACTTTTATACCTCTGATCTCCCAGTTTTAACTGGACAAACATCTCTGCCACGCTTCCGCCTGAGACATTCCTTCCTTCCAACAAAGTTATACTTATAATCCCGTTCCAGAGTTGGTTCTTTTTCAAGGACTCTGAGAGCCGGAGGTTGCGTATCAAAGAGGACTAAAGCAAAGAAATAAAGATGACATATAAACTTGCTGATAATTCTTGAGTGTGACTTTGGTGATCAGAGGGGGTGGTCCAGCTTTCAATATTCATGAGAAATAGCACTCCCTGCCTAGTGAATGTGTGAATGTTCTTCACTGGTTCTGCAAACCTGCAACCACAGCTATGTGACTTCCTTCTCAAGCACTGGGCTTGGAGCCTCCAGTGAAGGATGGATTCAAACAACACTGGCACCTGGCACTGGCCTCCCCACCCACACGTGCTCTTCCATAGAATCTTCCAAATGGGCCTTTGGCTACTCTGATAGTAGGAAGGGAAGAGAGGCATTCTGGGAAACGGAGATATAAGAACCAGGCACTGCTCTGCAGGGAAACAAACTACCTCTGGGCATTTCAAAATTATGACTTTCAATTTATCCTTCACACTTGAATCCGTCCCCACCTCTCTTTATTTCTTGTGCTCAGTCACTAAGTCGTGTCCAACTCTTTTGCTAGCCCATGGGCTTCTTTGTCCATGGGATTTCCCAGGCAAGAATACTGGAGTGGGTTGCCATTTCCTCCTCCAGGGAATCTTCCCGACCCAGGGATCGAACCTGAGTCTCCTGTATCTCCTGCACTGCAGGCAGACTCTTTACTGCTGAGCCTTATCCCTTGCTGCTGCTGCTAAGTCGCTTTAGTCATGTCCAACTCTGGGTGACCCCATAGACGGCAGCCCACGAGGCTCCCCCATCCCTGGGATTTTCCAAAAAAAAGGAGAATCCCCCTTAGGGGACAACAAAAAAGCCTAATTGTAGTGCAAGATTCACAGGTCCAGAGACAGCTCATAATAGGCTTGACAGCCAAATGAGCTTTGCAGATCTGGTGGGAGGGGAACGTTGGATAAAGAACACAGACCAGGGCCTGGGACCAAGTAAGTGTTCAGTAACTGTTACCTTATTTTTTTTTTTTCCTTTTCTACATCACACACAGCTTAAACAGAATATGGAAAAAGGCAAATATCCCCCAGAATTAAATTATGAAGAGGACAAGCACACTTTATTTTTAATGTTCATTATGTAAATCTTCAAACACACACACACAGAGACCAGCACAACCAACCTCCATGTGCTTATTCATCACATTTTGTCATCTTATTACATCTTTCCCTGCTTCCCTAATGTTTCCTCTGGCTGAAATATCTGAAAGCAAAATACTTATCTGTTTTTACATAAGCACCATGCCATGATCACACTCAACACAAGTAACGTCTATTCCTTTAACATTGTTAAATACCCTGAAGGTCTCGACAGTGTCTTTTTATGGTGAGTTTGTTTGAGTGAGAAACCCTGACCTGATCCACAGGCTGTGTTTGGTTGGCAGAATTCATTCACATTCTCCACTCAGTACGTGAGATGGTACGAGGGTGGACGGCTTAATTTGAGGGAGAAATAAATGGGCTGAAGGACGGAGATGGTGTCGAGCATCACAGTAAAGCAATGAATTTCTAACACTATATATTCATTCCTGTCATCTGCTCACTATATCTTTGAGATCATTTAGGCATCAATTTGCTTGGACACCAGTTACTCACAATTTATCACAACGAATGGTATGTCAGCGCCGGGTTAATTACATGCCAGCTTACCTCATCCAACACACGTCACTCCACCCCTCTTAACAAATGATGCAGTAATGCCAAGCGTTTGGGTCATTTTATGATTTCCTTAAACAAAGCTATTTTATGGAAATGTATACTCCCAGTTTCATATCTGTGTTGCTTTTCTTTGGAAACTGGAATTCACACACACACACACACACACACACACACACAGGTTTGAAGATGCAGATACAGAACAGGAAAGGGAGACGGGAAAATAATTTGTTTAAAAAAGAAAAAACCCTCTCCTCTTGAAAACAGGAACAATTCTTTCTCTAACTTCTATCAGAGGTTGGGTTATACAAAGAATACATTCAATCATGAAAATCTATGAAATAAGATTAAGTAACTTTGTATTTGTTAAAAACAATGCATACCATCAGAATGTATAGACAGGTACATATATAAATACATATGTAGCTGTGTTTATACTCTATATGTGTGCATACAGATCCTTTTAAAACATTCTCTAGCTTACCAAGCACACAGGCGGAAAACTTCCATCTTTAAAAAGAAAATGAGAATTTGATTCATACATCCTGCTGCACTTTCTTTTTTTATGTTTCTTCTTCTTAAAGTTTGACTTGCCAACCAATAAGCTGAAGCATGACCTGTCCCAGGGCCATGCTTCAAAGTTCCGACAGATATATTCCTCCCTAAACACTGCAACTATTTCAAAATCCTTTTTATAAAGAAGGGAGTAATGTCCACAAGGGATCAAAGGGCATCCTACAGTCTGGCAATTGCCTAAGAAAAATGGCAGTGTTTCCATGAAATATGCCCTAAAATAATTTTGTGGCTTGGTATGTCCTAATTTCAAATTGGATGTTTATCTTGGAAAGGCTTCTATCTAACTTGTCCATAAAACAGCCCCACTTAGCTCTATGAGCTCTGTGAAAATGGAATCCAAAGCTGGTTATTAACGGGGCCCAGAGATAGGTTCCATATGGCGGAACAGCATGGGAGGGCAAGGCAAAGGCCTGCACCAGGCCCAGCTTGGCTGGAGCTCCTGATCAATCCAGGGACACTCGTTGCATTACACTCTAACATCTGGATTATTGCTTGTAATGTCCCTGGGAAATATCCACTTTCCATCAAAGCCTTTATCTATCTCAGTCGGACTTTGAACATTTTAGCATTTAACGCAGTCATGTTTGATGTGATGGACTTGCTCTTCACCGTCCAAGATTTTTTTTCCCTTGCTAAAGGCGGGGTAGGAAAAGAGAAGTGTTTATTGCACAGTTCACAGACAGAAAAGGACACAGGACCTTTATTCTACATACTTCTAAATATTTCTGCAAAGCCCTCTACAAGGTTATATCCAAAAAAAAGTTTCATCTGCAAGCGATGAGGTCTAGGATGTGAGCATGAGCTTTAAACACGTTTCTTAATCACTTTCACATTTCTCTTCCACCCTTGAGACTTGTGATGAGGTTTAAGAGGCAGGGTCTGGGGTTGGGGGGTAGCACCTGAGCCATCCCGTCTGTGCTCGGATGCAGAGCTGGGTTCTCCGGAACTTTCACGTTCTTCAAACACCCCTGTTCTCCCCACCATAAATCGACTCCTCTGCACTCACTCTGTTAGCTCAATAGCTCAAGTTTTCATGTCTGTGCCCGAGCCCTGTAAGTGAAATTTGTCATCTTAATGCAGCCTGGAATGTGAAAGGAGAGAAGGAAATGACCCATCAAAGGGAGAAGCCCACCCTACTAAGCTGAAACAAACACCGGGAGATAGAGCAAAGCTTCTGGGTCCTGACCCTAATTTCTCAGCAGACATAATGGATAAAATACAGTCCAGCAGGGTTTTGCTATTTTTCTCCTTCCTCCCAGAGGATCAGAAACTTTTACTATTTCTATATGGATTCATTCATCGGCTCTCTTCCATGGCCCCCACCCCTGGCAAACCTACTCCCAGAAAGAGTGACTCTTTCCTGAAACATGCAACTTAGTTATGACTAAGGGAAAACAAGTTGGGATATTTAACTTAGAAACATACTAACTTTTGTAAAAAATGAAACAGATTCCAAAACATTGATTTACTCCCAGATCATGAAAATTTCACAGGAAGGGAAAGGAGAAAGGGAGAAAGATGGAAGGTACAGGCTGTGGGGCTTTTCTGCTCACTACCAGTAGGTGGAGAATTCTCAGGAGTTTCTGATCTAGGAATAGACTCTCCGAACAGTGGATGGGGCTTTCCTGGTGGTCCAGTGGTTAAGAATCCACCTGTCAATGCAGGGGATGGGGGTTCCATCCCTGGACTGGAGAGATGCCACATGCTTGGGGCAACTAAGCCCATGTGCCACAGCTACTGAAGACTGCTCACCCTCAAGCCGTACTCCCAAGATGAGAAGCCACTGCAATGTGAAGGCCGTGCACCTCAACTAGAGACGAGCCTCCGGTCATCGCAGCTAGAGAAAGCCCATGCATAGCAATGATGACCAAGCAGAGCCCAAAAGAAGAAAACAGTGAATAGACTTGCCTTCCAGGGAAATAAAAAAAAAAAAGGATTACACACTGGCAAACATACATTATTGGAGGATTCTGGCCAAGCAGCATGCTGTGAAGATGGCAAAGTGGGTTCCAGGACAACTACTCAGCATGGTTACAGAGGAAACCCTAGGATGGTGGACATAACAGCTTGATGTGTCTGTCCATCCCAAGCCAGGAAGAACAGCAGAAAGTCAGGTATAAAGAAGGATCCTGACAGGGAGGCACAGAGTCCAGGAGCAGGGAAACACCTACAGTCATCAGAAGCAATGTGATAGTCAGTGATTGCTGTTGTTTAGTCATTAAGTCACGTCTGACTCTTTGCAATCCTATGGACTGTAGCCCACCAGCCTCCTCTGTCCATGGGATTTTCTAGGCAAGAATACTGGAGTAGGTAGCCACTTCTTTCTCTAGTGATACCACCATTCATAATTAACTATGCCAATCAATACCATTGATTGGTAACAATTCAAAGCATTCCCTTGGGTGGCAAAAAATATCAAAACATTTTTAAAAAGTAAAATTAAAATTAGGGCCACTGAAAAAAACGTTTTTACAAGGTTTTCCCAGTAGGCCTACCTTAGTGGCACCAATTACTGTACGGGTACTTTTTAGATCATCTCAGTGATGGAAATTTAAAAATACGTGTCCCCATGTTGCCAATACATCTTATTCTGATTCTCATTAATTATCTTTCCTGAGTCACTGTGAGGAAGTAGAGAGTCAATGGAGACAAATGCATAAACAAAAATGAACTAACTTTGTAAGCAAATTGAAGAGTAAAGCAAGATTCCAACTATATTGTCAATGCTTAGAAAAACGAAGGGAGAAGACGCAGTCTATAAAAGCTTTCCATGAAATATTCCTTTCAAGCTTTTTCAACATGTAAAACTACTGCTCATTGTCAACAGCTTTTATAGCATGACATGAGAAGATCCATATACTCATGCAACAGGCTTCCAGAAAGCTCCTACTTGGCAGTTCCTTGTAATATTTGAAGAGAACCCTGGAGGCATAAATTCTCCTAGAATGACAAACAAATTTTTGGATGGGATATAAAGCAAGCCTTTTAAATTTCCCACAGAGGCATGGACATGGAAGATGAGACATATTTACAGATGAAAACTATATCATAGTTCCAAGGAGATGAATAATCTGTGTGTGCAAAGATATTAAACGATTACATTATTTTTTAATTAAGAGGGACTATCCTCACTCGATGTTTGAAGTTAAAAATTAGATTATGAGAAGATTTTTAAAAAATTGATAAAGTCTATAAATACCCAATGACCCTCAGGGTTCTGGACCAAGGAGGAAAAAGATGACAGCCATGTGAGTAAATAAGATTTCCCTTTTCACCCTGACCTCTAGGAAGCTCAAAATTAAATGGTTGGTTCATCTGCGATAATCATCAACTAGTATTTCTTTTTTTTTATCTTTTCATTTTATATTGGAATATAGCCAATTAACAATGTTGTGATGGTTTCAGGTGGACAGCAAAGGGACTCAGTTATACATATACATGTATCCATTCTCCCCTAAACTCCCGTCCCATCCAGCCTGCCACATAAGAGTGAGCAGAGTTCCCTGTGCTCTGGAGTAGGCCTTTGTTATTTCTTGATTTGCAGGCCTTAACTCCTGTAGTCTGTATTTCTATGGCTCTCCTTCACTTAAAATAGGTCAAGGGGACCCCTAAGCAGGACTAGGACTAGTGAGGCGAGAGAGGCGTTCAGGATGAAACATTCAAGGAGGTGTTCATGCTCAGGCTTCTGTGAGGGCAGGGCTGGCCCCAGAGCCGTCTCACGTTTTATCCCAGGCACCTTGCCTGCCTCACTCTAACCCCGGGAATCTAAAATCCAGCAGCGCTCCCTGTCAGTTCCCTGTCAGTCCCCTCTGACATGCCTGGCTTCACCTCCTATTTTCCCAGCATCCCACGCCACCCCCTAGTCCACACCAGTGGTTCTCAAACATAAATATGCTTCCAGGTCACCCAGAAGGCTCACTAATAGGTGGCTGGGTCCTGTTTCCAGAGTTTCTGATCTGAGAGGCCTGAGATGGAGGCCCAGAAATATCTGCATTCAAACGATTTCTACTGATGCTGCTGGTTGAGAGAGCTCAACTTTGGAGCCAACACAGAGTCTGGAGTGCTTGCCACACACATTATTTTGTGAGCGTCACGTCTCAATGAACTTCCTCCTCCTCCTCACTTGGTGAGATTCACTCCTGTCTCCTTTCACTCAGTTCTCTAGCCTTCAACCCACCCCACCCACCTGCAAGGTCAAGATAAGGGTCTAGTCTCTGAATACCCCACCTCTCTACTCTCAGCTCTCCTAATCAGATCAGTTCAATTCAGTTCAGTTGCTCAGTCGTTGCGATCCTATTGACTGCAGCACACCAGGCCTCCCTCTCCATCACCAACTCCCAGAGCTTGCTCAAACTCATGTCCATCGAGTCAGTGATGCCACTCAACCATCTCATCCTCTGTCATCCCCTTCTCTTCCTGCCTTTAATTGTGCCAGCATCAGGGTCTTTTCCAGTGAGTCAGTTCTTCACATCAGGTGGCCAAAGTATTGGAGGTTCGGCTTCAGCATCAGTCCTTCCAATGAATATTCAGGACTGATCTCCTTTAGGATGGACTGGTTGGATCCCCTTGCAGTCCAAGGGACTCTCAAGAGTCTTGTCCAACATCACAGTAGAAAAGCATCAATTCTTCAGTGCTCAGCTTTCTTTATGGTCCAACTCTCACATCCATACATGACTACTGGAAAAATCATAACCTTGACTAGATGGATCTTTGTTGGCAAAGTAATGTCATTGTTTTTTAATATGCTGTCAAGGTTGATCATAGCTTTTCTTCCAAGGAGCAAGCATTTTTTAATTTCATGGCTGCAGTCACCATCTGCAGTTATTTGGGGGCCTAAGAAAATAGTCTGTCAGTGTTTCCACTGCTCCATCTCTCGAATACTGCATCAGCTATGATGTCCAAGTCTTACTAGTCTCTGAAGTCTCAGGACGGCATTCCTGCCAATACAGTATGTGCTCAGTGAGAGGGTTTTGGACAAAAGTGATTCTAATGTCACTGAGATGACAGATTTGTGAAAAGTGGCTCTATTCTTCTGGGCTGGAGATACACCAGGTTTGAGGATTCTAATAAATTCATGGCCTTAGCTGAGCATGACTGAGGCCCCCAGAAATGAGGAAGACCTCTAGAAACTATTCTGTCTAGGATAATGCTGGCCTAGACTTCATAACAATGCAGCAGAAACATCAAGGTTAAGATATTCAGCAGTGTTACTTCTAGATGGAGAGGGAGATAATAAGTAGGTAGATAAGGGATAGATAGGCATATAGATAGATTAAAAAATAGGCAGATATATTAGATAGGAAGATAGAAATAAACAGATACATGAATATATATGGCTGTTTGGGATATACCATCCTCCAATCCTTTAAATTTAACCAAGAAAACAAAACAGTAAAAGGTGATACTATGGATAGGCATTTGAGTTCAGTGAATAATGTGTGAAAATAAAAAACAACAGAACAAAAAGCACTCTATTAATTGGGGAAGCAGTCCAGGCATGATACTCTCATTTTGGTTCCACAAACAGACCACACTTCTTGCAAAGGGTTTTGCTTGTACTACTTCCAGGACCAATAGTGTAATAAGGGTGAAATTGGTGAAATAACTCATTTCACCAATAGTGAAATGAGTTCAAGTAGAGAAAGAGGTGCAGTGACAGAAGGCATTTACCTCTAAGGTGGAGAAGAGGCATTTCTTCCACTTGAAGCAGCTTCTTCTCAACTCAAAACTATATGACAGACGAAACAACCATCAGAACTTCCTTCCGGTTCTCACCTGGGCTCTGCTCACCAAGCACATCAGGACAGACAGACAGACGGGTGTATAGATAGACAGGCAGACAGACTGAACAATCTTCTTTCCAAATTCTTTGACTGTCCTCTTTCAATTTAAGTTTCCCCAACTTCCCTGGTGGCTTAGACAGCCAAAAATCTGTCTGCAAATGCAAGAGACCTGGGTTCGATCCCTGGGTTGGGAAGATCTCCTGGAGAAGGGAAGGGCTACACACTCCAGTATTCTTGCCTGGAGAATTTCATGGACAGGCTATAGTCCATGGGGTCACAGAAGAGTCTGACACATCTGAGTGACTGAGCACACAATATATTTAATATAATCTAACATAACAGAGTATAATACAATGCTGGGATGCCAAATAGAACATATGAAGAAAAGCTAAGGTTAGCAACAGCAGGAAGTGGCCAGCACTTTCAGGCCTGCGTTTTTTTTTTGGGGGGGGGAGCGCGGTGCAGGCGTGGTGCAATTTTCTGTAAAGTTTCAGGTAGTAAGAATTAGGCTCTGTCCCAAGTACTCTGCTCCGCCCTGCCAGCCAGGGGCAGTGCACACACCCATGAGCACGACAACATTCCAATCAAATTGTATTTGCAGAAGCAGATACAGGGTTGGATTTTGCACTCAGGCTGCAATTCAGTGATCCCTGAGCTACAGAGAGAAAAAGAATAAATGCTTGGGTCAGAGGTACCTGGGAGAAGCAGAAACCACAGCAGGACTGGCTAGTGGAGGGGGCAAAGACAGACACCACATGAATCAGAGAAAGGGGAGAAAGACCCTGACTTCTCCCTCGTCCCCCCTGCAGCATCCTGCCCCTCCCTCTCAGCCAGTCAGAGGCTCCCTGGCAGAGGGACAGGAAAATGCTGTCCCTGTAGTGCTCAGCCTCTGTGACAACGCAGGAACCTTGCTAAACGAACATGAAGCCAAACACAGCAAACGGTGGAACCACTAATCAACTAACGTCACACCGAAAAAAATGTTGCCCTACACAGGGTGTCTTTTACCTGAAATGGCTGTCATATAACTGCATGAAACAATAGGTCAAAAGAGGAGCCATATGACAACAAACATGTGGTGCAAATTATCTAAAATAAAGAAAACCCGTAACTCAAAAGGCACATGGTCACCCATAATACTGTCCCAAATCAAAGAGGGGTGTGTACAGCTGCAGATTTGCTGAAGACATCAGTGACCTACCAATTTCACTTTTTATCGTCATGTTTCTATCCCATTAGACTATTTGACACAAGAGAAGTAACTGCTATTAATTTTCTAGCTCTGTAACTGTGATATACATTAGAGAGGAGGAAGGTATGGAAATAGATCTATTCACAGAAATGATTATGCAAAGGAAATGTCTGAAAAGAAGCAGGTATCTGATTCAGGCCCTTTTAGATCAGATTTTCAGCTCTCTCTTTAAAATGCTCACTTGAAGGTAAACAAAGGCTTTTGCATGAAAGCTAAAACTACTTTCACGTAGTTTTACAGTGAATACGTAGGCAATCTCTACGTATTCACTGTATTAAAACCAAGGTCAGTAACAAAACCCAGGAAACGGGGTAGTCCTTGGTATTCCAGTGGGTAGGACTCAATCCCTGGTCAGGGAACGAAGCCCACAAGCCGCTTGCTGCAGCCAAAATACATAATATATATATATACACACATATGTATATACATATACATATATATGAAACGCTTTAGAAGACAGTCCATAAAGACTGCCACTCTGGGTGATGCAAAATTATAAACTTATGAGTTTAAGAAGCAGTTATTTAAATAAAGTTATTATAAGAGTAAGATTGAGGTGAAAGAGTCAATGACATTTTATAGGTAATGCATCACTTAGAACTAGCAAAATTTTATACACTCACATTAAATAATCTTCTTTATGTTAAATTTCTGCTTTCTAATTTTTAAATGGAAATCCTAAAAAAAGCAGTTTATAGTTTAAAACTACCAAGAGAGACTGATCAGGGTATTTTAACTACTTTTACAGAGAGTTAATCACAGAGACTATAGATTTTCCCTGTGACTCACTTTTATGAGCTAAATGAGAAGTTATCTCACTTTTCCCTCTATAACTGCAGACTCTAAGTAGCAAAAAGTCACCCTAACAATTGAAATTCTGCACCAATCCATAAATTGTATCTCTCACCCATGATCATAAGTAGCTTTCGGTGACCTCTATTCATCAAAGGTTTTACAAAACACTGTGTACCACGCGCAGGCATTTATTAAGTCTCTGAGCCCAGCGCCCTGAAGTCAAAATTCTAGAAACTACAATGAGAGGGAAAGAAGAAGACAACAGCGCAGTGGTAAGACGCCACTTCGCAGCACAGACATAAATACTGCTCTCCAGGATCCTCTGTTCCTTTCAGAGTTTTGATATCTTTATCCTTGCCGGCAACATTTTTTCTCCCCTCTTCATTCCTTGGGCCATTCTTCCTAACCTCTCCTGTCCTCCCTGGACTCCAATATTCCCCAAGCTCACAATTTTTCTTTCTAGCCTTTATGTTCTTCCACAAACTGCCAGCGCTCTTCCACAGGCCGGAGCTCCCTAACTAAAGATGGTTATTGATGTACAGTACCAGTGTTTTAGTGCAGCAGCAGAATCAATAAACGAGAAAATACTGCTTTGTCAGGTTTCGCCGGAGCATGCTGGGAAACTTTACTGCTCTGGATGGTTACAGCAACGCTTAATACGCAAGAGGGAGAGCCAGCTCCCTTCTGCGGGGAGAATGATGTTCTCCTACCCTCTAGTGACTATAAAGGAGTAAGACAAAAGTTGGAGGGATTTTTGAGATGGCTTCACATGATTATTTATTGCCTCTTAATTTTATGTCTAAAAAGAACCAGAGTTCTGAAAACCCAGTGAACAGGTAGGATTAAAACAAAGCTAAATTAAAAAAAAAAAAAAAGGCAAAAAGCTTAGCCTGGTTATTTTTAAAGGGCTCCCAAAATGCAAAGGATATACATTTTAGGAAGAGTCAGAACTTTGATTCCTCTGGATTTTAAAAAGCAAGGCTTAGAAAGTTTGCCTTCCTAAATGACTACTCAGGTTACGGATCTCTCTCTCTCTCTGTTACATACACATGCTCTTGTAATGCACAAAATCTTTGTTTCAATCTCCTTATTTTACAGAGAAGTAAACAACTACAGGTTAGAAATGAGAAGTGGTATACATCTGTGTACAGGTGTGTGTGTATAAATAAATGCATATACAGAGCTTGCCCATGCACCCTCCCCTAACACACAGGCCCATCACGGGCACCTGCATCTTGATTATTCCTCTTCTGGAAGTAGCAGAGCTGAAGGAAGTTATACAGAGTTTTTTAGGATTTGTTTACATTACATGAATTTTGACATTTAGTCACTTAAGTGACAATGTGTTACCTTCAGAACCTGATGAATTGATAACACATCCCTATCTTCAATTGCACACAATTATTTTTCATAGAGAAGTCTTTAAAGAAACACTCACAAAAATAAACAAATAAATGGTAAAATAGAAATAGCATAAAAAAGATTTATAAAATATACCACATATTCCTCTCAATCTTTTCATTGCCTTTATAGTACCAAAATTAGCTTCTACCTAATGGTAAATAACTTTCTAAAGGACTAAGTCTAACTACACTGCAACTACAAATAATTCAAGCTTAATGAAGTGTAACATTCTTTTTTTTAATTTATTTCTTTAATTGGAGGCTAATTACTCTACAATATTGTGGTTTTTGCCATACATTGACATGAATCAGCAGTGTACATGTGTCCCCCATCCTGAAGTGTAACATTCTAACATGGCCAGCACATATAAAAGTTCACCTCTGAAACAAGCTAAGTCTAACATCTGGCTATGCTGTTATTAAATGAAATTTAAAAGAGCGTGTGTTTCCTTTTTATTCATATCAGCAGTCAGAGGGAACAAAAGCCTTTACATGGAAAGGTTGGATAGTATCATTCATGTCTACATTTGTCTTTGCTACAAAGAGGAACCACATGATGAAAAGAAAGAAAACAGCTATATTTACCTTGCTGGCACTTAACCGCTTCCGATTTGACCAACGCTAAGGATTGCGTCCATTGGATGGTGAAAACGGCAAAATAAAAGAGAGAAATGGAGCTGTTAACAACATGACCATGTTATTATGCTAGTTAGATGGTGCAGACTGCATTCAAACAACTGACACCCACATTCTGAGGTTAGAGAAAACACACAGAACAAGAAGATGGTTAGAAACCTAGGAAAACCACATTTCCATGGTTGTGTTACACCATTTTCTCACTGAATTCAAAAGTTAACAGAAAAGGACACATAACACTATTCAGTCCTTACAAGACACATTTATGTTTTTATTTGCCTGAAAACACTATAGTTTTGCCTCTAAAAGCAAAGTGGAAAGGCAGATTTCTCTTACCTGAAATATTCAGAGAGCATTATGAAAATGTTTAAGAAGTTCATGGACAAAGTTAGTTCATGTTTAAGTTTCTGTAGTCTTAGATCAGGAAAAAAAAAATCATTCCATTTCCCTCTGCTGAGTAAATCTCAATGTTCAAAATAATAGGAAAAACAATGGGAGTCATTCCTGCACAGTTAAGAAAAACAAGCTAATGCAGCAGTGAGGGAGGGAAGGAAAAAAAATATTCTGAACAGCCGGTAACCTCACCACTGTTCTCTTTTTGATCTTTCATTTGTCAAGCTAAGGCTGCTGAATTCTGTCCATAATTAAAGTTCTCTCCTAACAAAATCCCTCATTACCCCTGTCACCGGCCAGTCCTGCGAAGCTCTATTCTGGCTGGTTAACCAGCTAACTGGATAAATTTGGCAGATTATAACTCAATTATGAATCTAATTGAGCAGCTCATAGTAACTATTATGATTAAGGAAAAAAAATACCTTTAGGCAAATAACCTATCTGCTTTGTCAATACATCTCCCCAATAAATTACAAACGAGAAGACAAATCATCTTTGGGGGAAGTTCACTTATATTCCAGGGACCCACACCTAGAAATGCTGGTACAGAAATGTCTTGAAAATATTCTTCAGTAAAAACACTGCCTCTGGTGACACTGTGAGCTCAGCCACTCGGCATGTGACCCAGAGTTATAGACACTCCAACCTGGGTGTTAAAATCAGTTCTTTTTGTATTTTTCCAACAACATGTGGACAAATATTTTCACCCAGAACAAGCACTAAAACTAATCACTATCTTGTAAATACACATGGCTATTTCTAAACAGCCCTTTGAAATATAATTCATTTGATTTTTATATCCCCAAAGACTAAAAAATAGATAAGAAAATTAATGGAAAATGAGTACCACTGTTTGCTCACTATAATACTAACACTACCTTATATCAAGTGTCTGCTCCATGCTAGGCACTATTTTTAGTCATCATGATCTTCACAAAACTATAAAATAGATTTTTTTTAATCCCTATTTCACACATGAGGAACTTGTAGCTGAGAGAGGTTAAGCAATTCTGTGAATCTGACCTGATCACTTAACTTCTTAAAACTAAAAACAGGGGAGTTGGGATTCAAACCCACGCAGTCAGATGACAGAGCCCATGACTGCAACTCTAATCCAACTTTGTCAAGAAAGAGAGACAGAAGGCAGGCCGGTCAGTGCTCCAGCCGGCGTCTCACCTTCTAACTGCACCATGCCCACATGCCCTGGCCCCGAGGGTCAATTCACAGACATTTTGCACATGTTACGGTTTTTATCAGCTTGACTCTAAAGCTCTGCAATTTGAAATAAACTTTAACTGAAATGGCTCTCTTTAAAAACTCCAAATTTTGGCAATATTTCAATATATTTTAAATGCCAGTAGTATTGCTAAACATGATCCAATACACTACAGAAAAATCCACAAGTGGACTAAGCAGGCTGCTATTATGCAGCTCATTTCATGAAGTCTTTATCCAAATTTACAAACCCCATTTAAATCTGTAAGAAATTTTCAGAATATACCAGCTGATGTGGCAAACACAATGCTCATCTACACGGCATGTCCTTTTAACCTGGCATCCAGCTCATGGAACTGGTCACCTACTGGACACACGGACAGTGAATTCAACGGCAATGCCATCAAAACTATGAGAAGCTAAAGGAGATCCCTCCATCATTAGGTTGGATGGAAAAGTATTTATTTTCAACATCAATGTAAGACATTTTAACATCAAAATATCAGTGCTATTGAGGCCTCAGGTTTTAACCATGCCATTTCTTCATTAATAAACGGAGATCACTTTCCCAAAGTTATCGTCAAGTAAATGCTCATAAGTAAAGAATTCAAATTAAGAATAACAACTGTGCAGTTGACCCTCTGGCAACTGAAAAGTCACTGCGCAGTTTGTTTGTTTTTTAACTCCTTTAAGCTATCTTCAGTAAGTTCACTAGTAAATCACTCATGATTTTCATCATGAAAGTAAATTACAACCAACAGCAAAGGTGATGTCAAAATGAAGAATATTCTCCACACTGACCTCAGTGACTCAATTCAAGAAATATTATTGGAGGCTTAATTTAAAAGCAGGCTTCAGATTTTCATACCAGATTCTCAAGTTTAAATTTCAAGATATCTTAGTCCTTTCTCAAGTAGCTGCTTTTAATTGGCTTTTAAAATACCTTTCAAATAAATTACAATCAAGGATGCTTTCATTCTCATTTTCATTCTTGGAATTGTAACATATAATACCAAAATATAAAGTAAGATTATGGTTTATATTCACATATTTGCTCCTAAAAACAGAGTGCCCATCATATTGTCACAAAAGCCAATGCTTTTTTCCTGATGCTATAGATATCTTTAATAGGTTGTACATTAACTAGAAATTTCCATGTAATTGACCAGAGAATATTAAAATGTATATCTCCTCAGAAGGACTCTCAATAGAAAATGTGGTAGCTAAAAGAAAAAAGTTGAGATGGAAATGATGCATTGATCACCTTAATAATGTACATACAGCACAACGATTAAATCCTAGAAATTGCTTTTCATAACTGAATAATGCCTAAGTCATCTAGTACTTAAGAAAATGGTAAATAGAAACAGTAACACTAAGTAAAAGTGATATTTTGGATCATGTGTTACAAGTAAACCATAAGCAGTGTACATATTTAACAACAGCAATACATTCACATCCCTAGCCAGAACAGAGATCATTCCTTAATGGGTTTTTCTTTCCAGATTTCCAAAAGAAAGTCTGTACATTATCACAGATAGATAACTTTAAGTCTCTATGCAATTTTCCCCCCTACTCAAATAATGACAAAAATGTCAGTCACCTGGTAACCCAATTATCAAAGAAAAATTGCAATGAAGAATTTTAAAAAGAACAAAAGGGTCAGACTCACGTGTCTCTTGAAATCACACTGTTTTACTACTAAGTTCAAATTTAATACGATCACTCCCATGTCATCTTCTAAACTGTTTGGATCTTCCAATTTTAAGATATGCTCAGTCGTTCTAAAAGCAAAAGGCAATGAATGATATTAGCATTTATTGGGGTAGTATTTTTTGCCTTAGAATACATCAGGTCCTTATTATAAAAATCCACCTCTAAGTAGGTCTAAGACATAAGTTAAAGAACACACCAAATTCAATGAAAATAAACCAATTTTTCAGGGTCAAGAAACGTACTGCCTAATTCAACAGATGGTCAACTGAGTCTTCTCCCCTACTGCCCAAAGAAAATGTAAATATTTGCTTTAATTTTAAGATAAGTAGGTTAATGAACCTGAATATTAACAAATAGAAGTACAAAATTCACCCCTTTTAAATTATGTTCACACCTTTTAAATTATAGAAGATTTAATGTCAGACCAATATATATTTGGGAGCTAAAAAGCAGAAATCATAGAAAAGCTCACATTTTAAAGCACTCTTTCATTTATTAAGATTTTTTCATTTTATTATCTTGAGTTACCTCTAAAATTCACTAATCACAATTTGGTAAAATTACAATACCTGTTAAGCTCAAGATCGCTCAAAATGACAAATGCAGAACCCATGAAATCAGATATAGTTAAATCTCGATCATATACCTACAAAGAGAAGGGGGGCCAGTAATGCATTAATATGGTAAACAAATTGAGTATATCACAGTATGGATAAATGCAATAGACTGGGAATTTTGAGTTCAATCTTCTAGATCTAAAAATAATTTGCACAATATAGTTAAAGAAGAATTTAGCCAAGCTGGTGAAGAGAACAAAACTATTCAAACCTGTCCATTTGGCTTACTATGGCCAAAATAGCAGAAAATACTTTTAAGGCAGTATTCATATGCATTAAGACATTATGCACAATGGACCACTCTCTGCAGTTTAAATGGTCTCTCATTAAAATTTAGTATTTTCCACTGTGGGCAACTCTGCCAATTAAATAGAAATTTGCGAAATATTCTACAGCAATCCCATCCTGTGCTCAACTCATGCAGTTTTAACCCAGATGTTAGAGCAATTGATGCTTATAACCGGTAGCTTAAAGCTCTATTAAGTATAAGGTTATTCCTAATGAGAAAGGCTTTAGTACTTGTCACCACTGCATTGGCAGTAATAATTCTTCCACATTCAGTTAAGTTTAAATACAATCAATGGGGATATTATTTTCACTCTGATTGATCTGAGAGTAACATACAGTTTTGAACCAAGGGTATAAAGAATTCCTTCTACACATATTTTTTAACCTAGGGCTTAGGAATTATACAAGAATGAATTTGGGGAAGTTGACTTTTAAGAAGGCAAAGATGCCTGAGAAGTGAATATTTTTAATCAAAGAGGAGGCCTGAACATCATCTGGGATTACCTTCACACGCAGCTTTTGATCAAGGCTTTGTATTGGCAATACGACTATCTCGTCCCAAACTGGGTTCAAGTTCTTATATACGACTTTACTTTTGTACAGGGTCTTCCCATTCAGCTTAAACTTCACATAGGGATCACTTGTGCCTTTAACAGAAAAAGAGAGCAGGACAGGTTTAAAAAATACATGTAGAAAGCCTAGGATCCCCTTTAAGTAAAGATTCTCCCCACACTCCAGACTCAAAGCGTATTACTGAGCACACTCAGAACAAATGTCTCCCTGCACAGAGACTAAGGGTTGAGAGTGGAGAGAAATGAAACAATTTGGGGAAAATGCTGATTCTTCTTTGCCTTTTGTGACTGAATATAAATGGGGTCCTTGAACTTTCTCTGTGTGGTTTCATTGTGGGAATGTCATCACTCTCCTACCCACAAAAAATTCAAGACGGAAAATCCACCAGCACCAGCCACCGACGTCAGGGGTCCTGGAGAGAAGCCCACCCCTCCCAAGGATGGCCGTGAGTCGGGGAAAAGGGAAGGAAACTGTTTTCAAACATTTGGCCAGATGGCTGACTCGAGAGAACCCTGTACTTTAGAATATAATCATAATAAATAAATCAGTCTCTGGAACCATCGGCTCAAAAGACGGGGCCAAAGGACTCATACTGGAACAGGGGCCTCAGAGATTAAACCGACAAAGTTGCCATTCTTTGCCACCCCCACACCTGCAGCAAAGCAGAGAACACTGTTTCCCCCAAGCCAGCTGAAAGCCCCCTCGGCCAGGCCCTCAGCGGGCTGGGGCTGACACCCTGACCTGCGGCCTCCTCCCGGGGAGCTTTGAAACAGACGCCAAGAGGAATGAATAATGTGCCGCCAGAGCCACTGTGTCCAAAGCAGAAAGAGGGACCGATGACAGACCCTCCTCCACACTCCTGAGATCAACTGAGAAAAAAACAATGCCCATAAATAAAATACCAGGAGTATGTGCTATGCATGTGTGTTACACGCGTGCAAGTATACCACCACACTCAGGGCACAGAACATCCTTGTGCATCCTGGGACATCCTTGTGTACTACTCGTCAGTGAATGAGGAAGAAAGGAGGCAAGAATGAATGAATGAATAACCCACACGGGCAAAAATGAAGGCCAGCTGATCATGCTACAAAGAAAGAAAAAATAATTCTAATTTTGGGAGGTATGCTGGTATAATTCATTGTGAACCAGACTCTGAATAAGTCTGAGCTCAGAGCCCAATGGTCTGTTTTGTTCACTGACACATTCCAGGTGTCTTGGACAATGCCCAACTGAGGCCTTCACAGATTTACTGATGTGTGTTCTTGATATTAAAGTCAAGCTGATAGAGTCTAAGAATATTACACCAAAAATTAATTAGGCTACTCTCTCACAAATATTTCCAACTCCTTAATATCCACCATGAATCATTTCAATCTTTCTTTTTTTTTTCAGCACTTTCTGAGGTTTCTGCGGGATGGAAAACTCCTGAACATGAACGCAATCCTTATCCCGAAGATTTTAACTGGCAGTCACGTCATTCGAGGGTAAGATAGCACACACTGATTAAAAGTCCTAACAGAGGAACCAAGGTCCCCAAGTGTTAACTCAGCCATTCCAGAATGGCAAGGCTAATAACTTTAAAACAAAGAAATCCAACGACAAACCCCCGCAGTTTAAGTCTGGCAACAAAGGCGCAGAAACCCAGCAGTCTTTATTTTGCTTTTTTTAATTTTTCAATTCATTTTTTTAACTGGAGGAAGGCGGCTTTACAATGACGTGCTGGTTTCTGCCTCACAACTCGAATCAGTCATCACCATATAGACGAGCCTCCCCACCTCCCCAGGTCCTCACAGAGCGCAGAGCTGGGCTCCCGGGGCTATATAACAGCCTCCCCTAGCTATCTTTTACACACGATAGTGTCCATATGTCAATGCGACTTTCCCAAGAACCTAGCAGTATTTCTTTCAAACATGGACACACATGCACGCAGGTCTGAGCAGGAGAGCAAAAACGAAGGCATTCCCAGCCACTCAGTGGCAGAGCCACGAGTGAGTGAGCAATCCGTCCCACCTCCCTCCCTTTTACAGTACAAGAGAACACCTCTGGCAAGTCAGATTTTAACAATCATTCTGATATATATATAGATAAAAAAAGGGAGGGGGGACTCTAATAAAAAGAGGCCTTTAATTAAATGAAATTGCCACTCTGGGATCAGGCCTTCATGCCTGTCAGCGTGCTCTCAAAATAAACATCTCACAAGCCGGCCTCGGTGGTGTCGCTTTCTCAGAGGCAAAGCACGCTGGGTAATCCCCAGGCATCTTGACAGCTACATAATGTTCAAACTGTTTCACGGGTGAATGGCGGCAGCGCGTGAAAGAAAATATTAATGTCTGGAATTAATAGAAAAAAAGGGACCGGGGTTTACACAACCAAACAAGGAACCAGGGTGTCAAGTGAGTGCGGAGTTAATTGTTAGGGAAAATTTGAGAAACGGGGGGTGGGGGCCTGGGGGGCACGTCGAGGTTTTTCTCTCAGCGCCTAAGTGCCTCACTGTCAGGCAAGTGACATCTTAACTAGGCCGGTTCTGAAAAGGGGTCGCCGCTCAGGAATGCAAGGCCCAGATGATACAAATGGTGAGATGACACCTGAATGGGTGGACTTTAACCTTCCCCGCCCCCCACGGGGCGCTTCATAAACAATGTGGCTCTCGGGAATAAAGAGGTGCTGTGGAACTTCAGAAGGAGAATGAAACCAGGAGGCCTGAGACGAGGCGTCCACCCTGGGTTACCACCCGCTCGGCCACGCGGACGCCATGGAATCACACAGCCTCAGGTTTAGACCGTGTGAGTGTTAAGCATCCCTGGCCGGGGTTTCCTGCTCCCCTGCCAAACATGCTGTGGTGTTCTCTGTGTGCTCAGAGAGGGTGAGCCTCCAGAAACGCTGCACCGATTCACGCTCCAGACAACAGTGCAGGGCAGTCCCTATTTCTGTTCACACACCCCGATGGGCACGTCTCTGTGGGCCCAGTACCTGCCCGGCTGCTACCACCACTCACGGGCCGCGAACGCAGGTCACCTCGGACCACAGCCCACTGCTAGGTACCAAGGGGGACTGCAAGGGAAAATCCATCCAAAGCCTTTTCTTCTGAACCTGGCGGACAGCAGACGTGCGGCATGTATAACACCAGGTCCAAGAGGTAAGTGTCAAAAGAGAATAGAGCTTGGGGGTTCGATGCTCGCTCACAGTGCTAACTGCAGTTATCAGTAGAGGCTGAAATAAAGGAGGTGGGATTGAAACATGCGTGAATCTGGCCACACAGAGAAGGACCAAGCCCATTTCGGCTGGAGGGATTGGCACTGCAAGGGGAAAGAGACCGACAATTAAGAAATGCCTGAATTTGTGTGGTGTCCAGCAAGCATTTTAATTCATCCAAAAGCTAAGGGAAAAAGTGTTTAATGAGAAAGTTAAAAAAATCTGGTTTTGAATCAGAGACTAAAATACCTTAAAATCACAAAATAAAAAGTTATGGGTTTGCTCTGTAAGAAATAAAAGGTGGTTTTGTTTTTCTTGTTCTCTTTTTTTTATATAAAAATGTTTAAAAAGTGTAGTATACACATATGATTCTGAAAGGTATGAAAACGAAAACTCTCCACCCTCTTAATCTTTCCTCATTCCCATTCCTCTAATGCACCAGTTTCTAGAGTGTTTTACAGGAAAAAATACAAGAATTGTTTTTAACTTGAATGTAATCATATTAAATGCACTAATTTCACAATTAAAGTATCTTGAAGCTCTGTTCGTATCAACAATGCAGATTTCTCAGTTTTTTAACTCTTACCAACTATATACATTTTCACTGTGTTGTTGTATCTTAATTTATGCAATTAGTTATCAAATAATGAACATTTATTTCATTGACAATTTATTTTTACTAGTACAAACAATACTACAAGCATCCATGTATATCTATCTCGGAGTTCATATATGATTATATTTAAAAAAAATGCAGGACAAATGAATATGTGTCTTTTCTGGTTCTGACAACCACAGTCAAATTATTCTTCCAAAATCTGTCAAAATTTACACTTCCACTAAAAGTATATGTTTTGTTTTTTTTTCTTTACATGCTCACCAATATTTGATATCATAAACTTTTACTTTGAACTAATTGCAGGTAAAAAAAAAAACAGTATCTTTATTTTTCTCTGTCATTAACACTTTGAGTAAAGTTTAGGATATTTCATATTTTCATGACCTACATTTGTCTTTCTTTGTCAGGGAGATTCTCACTGATATCATTTGCCCATTTTTCTATGAGCTCATGGTTTTGTCTTCTGCTTATGGATTTGAATGAGCCCTTAATTACGGAAAGCAGCCACTGGCTATAAATCTTGTCATACTTTGTTTAGACTTACATTATTTCTTGCAATAAGTTATTTTCATTTTTTATTTAGGCAAATTTACCAGTTTTATTTATGACATCGTCATTTAACATTCTGCTTAGGAGAAGTTTCCTCACTTAAAGGATTTTAAATTAGTTCAGCCATGTTTCTTCCCACTGGTTTTTGTAGTTTTTCGTTTTTTACACTTAAGTCTTTGCTCCATCTGGAATTATTTTAGTGCAAGAGGGAAGGAAATTCAGGTTTACGTATAAGCAGGGAAGCAGGATGATCAGAGCCAAGCTTTAGAAATATAAATCTGGCAGCAGCTTATAATTTAGAAGGAAGAAGAAACAGGCAAAAGCAAAGAAACCTGGTAGCTGAGATACTATAGCACCGGGGAGTTGAATAGAAAGCTATACCCAGAGCCTATGAAGCAGCGATGCAAGGTTTCACAAAGCATGATTCATGGGACACTCATATTTCACGATGCTCCACAGACAGAAAGGGTCTTGTCATCGGAACCACTGGGAAAAGCTGTTTACTATTCCCTTACTTGGAACTTCTATGTAGAGTAAAACACTAAACTGCAAAAGCCCAGGAAGTGCATTAATGACAAACAAAAGCAAACAATAACAACAGTCTGGGACGTCCCTGGTGGTCCAGTGGTTAAGAATCCACATTCCAATGCAGAGGACAAGGGTTTGATTCCTGGTCCAGGAACTAAGACCCCACATGCTACGGGGCATCTAAGCCCGTGTGCCGTAAGTACTGAGTCTGTGCGCCACTCGAGAGAAGCCCGTCCGCAGCAGCCAAGAGCCCGCAAAGGGCAGTGAAAGACCCCTCCTGCCACAGCCAAGACACAGCACAGCCAGGTTAGAGACACACACGTAGATTAAAATGTCTAAGAGAAAACAGGGTTCAACTTTTCAACTCTGTATTTCATAAAATTACTTAAATACAGAAAGCATTTTACTTGGGCAACTGAACACATAATATTAAACTCCTCCAAATCAAAGTTCTGGAAGGTAGGATGTATGCCCAGAGTTACCTAATATGCATAGTAGTTGAATTAGATGAAGATGTGACTAAATGAATGAATAAAGTAAGATGGGCATGGTGGGTTACAATCCCAGACCTTCCTTTTAATAACCATATCACCTTAGGCCTTACTATCTTCACCTGTAGAAGGAAGGAGCTGTCTGAATACTTTTGTCAGGGGGTCCTAAGAGTTCAGTTCCAAGTCAACAATTATTTACTAAGTCATTAGGGAACTTGAGATACATATAGATGAATTCACGCTGCATAAACAGTATTTGGACACATATCAAAAGCATACATTCAAATTTTTTCTATCCTCTGGCTTCAGAGTAATAAGTGACTATTATTTTATTTATGCACATACGCTTAGACTCTTTCCAATTCATACACTTATTTAGAATTCTCTTCTTGCCAGAAGGTTAAAAAAAAAAAAAGTAAATCTGAGCTGTTTTTATAAGGGATCCATAAGTTCTAACTTTCTCTGAGGCTGGCCAAATAAAAAACAGACCTGATTTGGAGAGAACAACCGAGTGATGATTTCTGAACAGCGGCTGCTGCCCTCTAGCAGTTACACTGGGATTTCCAGATTAAACTGCGTCCAACTGCAGCTGTAGTTTTAAATCGGAGCATAGTTGCTTTACAATGTTGTGTTAAGTCTCTGCTGTACAGCAAAGTGAATCGCCCTTCCTTGGGAGTGTGTGTGTGCGCATGTGCATGCATGTGTGTGTGTACCCCTTCTTTCTGGATTTCAGAGCACTGAGTAGAGTTCCCTGTACTTTACAGTAGGTTCTTATCAAGCTAACTATTTTATACATGAGATCAACAGTGTCTATACGTCAATCCTCATCTCCCAGTTCATCCTACTGACCCCCCTCCCCTTGGTATCTACGTTTGTTCTCTCTGTCTGCATCTCTGTTTCTGCTTTGCAAATAAGATCATATATACTATTTTCCTAGATTTCACTTATATGCATTAATATATATTTGCTTTTCTCTGACTGACTTCACTCTGTATGACATTTCAACTGTAAATTCCTTAACAGGCGCCTCCAGAGACCATAACAGGCTTTATGGAAATTCAAAGGCCACTCTTCCTCAGTCCCATGGGACAGGAGAAACAACTTTCCCTTAGTAGAGCACAGTCTGCTGCTGCTGCTGCTAAGTCGCTTCAGTCATGTCCGACTCTGTGCAACCCCATAGACGGCAGCCCACCAGGCTCCCCTGTCCCTGGGATTCTCCAGGCAAGAGTACTGGAGTGGGGTGCCATTGCCTTCTCCAATGGGTGAACATGAAAAGTGAAAGTGAAGTCATTCAGTCATGTCCGACTCTTAGCGACCCCAGGGACTGCAGCCCACCAGGCTCCTCTGTCCCTGGGATTCTCCAGGCAAGAGTACTGGAGTGGGGTGCCACTGCCTTCTCCGAGAGCACAGTCTAGTTTTCTTAAACAGAAGTAGGTTCAGGTCTAGCAGCCAGGTTCAAGCAGTAGATTCGGGTCCAGGAGAATTCCAAGCCGGGCTGCACCACTAAAATCGGATGAAGGGAACATGTATTCCCAGGATTGCTTTAACCCCTCCTTCTGCACGTGGGGGCCACATGCTTCTCTTCTTTTGGTACCAACCTCAGAAGAACAGGCTCCTCTTGGACCATCTAAGAGCCTTGCTGGCCATGTTTTCCCCCTTGGCACATCTGGGTTGAACTATTCCTGGGCTTTTCTCCCAGGGTGACTAACGCCCTCCTCCTGGGGAGCCCGGCACGTCTAACAGCCCGAGGACACCTTGGTCAAGGCTTGTCCACTGCTGGTCCCTGGCATGTCATTTACCAGAGTCACCAAATTCCGTTTATTGAAAGACCATCCCGCGGCCAACTCGCAGTGAGATCAAGGGTCGCAACTCACCACTGTTACCAAAACTGGCTTATTTTAACTGTTTGTAAAGTTTTACCAAACCTGCTATTTTTCACTATTTATAAAGTTCGTATGGAATAAATAATGGGAATTAAGAGAGCTATGCAAAGCGAGCTCCTCTTGGGGTCTTCAGATCCTCCGCCTCTACCATGGGCCCCCCAACTTCCTTCAGCTGACTCACCCCACCCCAAGACTCCTCTGCTTTCCCTACTCTCTGCCCCTCCCTAACTCCGTTACCTCTAACAGTCTCTCTCTTTCTGTTTTTGGTCATCCCTTTTCTGGGATCTGCAGCGTAAGCTGGGTCACTTCTGTTTCTTTTTATCATTTTTTTTTTGACCTGAGACAAATTCAGTATTATTCAAGATGTTGTTTTGGCTTTGTCTTCATAGCCAATTAACAAATATGACCCAGAGACCTTCGAAAGTTTTTTTTAAAGGTTTTCATCCAGTAACTTGATACACTAAATCTTATAAACAGATGGAGAAAAACACTGTCAATATGCTGACAAATTCAGTAAATGCGCCATTTGGTAAATGGATTACTGAACAGGTTGGCCCTTGCTGAAGTGGTCACTGGAAGAGGTGCCTGCACCCCACTTCTTGATCCCGTGATCAGAAACATGCAGAGATGTAAACTTCTGCTTAAAGACAGCATGCACAGTTGTCCCTGTAACACCAAAATAGGGGGAACCTGGGTAAAAGATAGAAGAAGGCATGACCACACAGAAAACAGGAGAGAAGAGCCAGGATATATCAATGTGAACAGAACTGAAAGCACGGGGGGACAAAAGGAAGTAAGAGTAAGCCGGAAAGGCAATCAGCGCAGCTGTCTGAGGTCTCTGGTCAAGCCTCCTAGATCTCTGTGTATATCAGCTCTCAGTGTTTCAGAAACCCACGCTGACAAAGCATATTGCAGCTACTGATGCCTTAACATTCTTTTTTTTATTCATAAAAATACTTGAAATGTCCCCAGCTCACAATACTGTTTAAGCATAATTTTAAGTCTAATGAAATGGACACCAGCCTTTACGGAAAAGGGACAACACTGCTGAAGTTCAGTATAACAACATTTACAGTAGGGGTGATCTCACTGAATCCTCCAAAAGCTGTGAAATAAACACCATTTATGTTGCCATTGTAAGGATGAGGATGGTGAGTGAGTTGCTAGACCCAAGCCTTAGTGCCAGACCCATTTCACTCTAACTTATTTTTTTAGTCACTCGGTTGTGTCCGACCCTTTGTGACCCCATGGACAAACCCAGCCAGGCTCCTCTGTCCATGGACTTCTCCAGGCAAGAATACTGGAGTGGGTCACCATTCCCTTCTCCAGGTAGCCATTCCCTTCCCAAACCAGGGATCGAACCCAGGTATCCTGCATTGCAGGCAGGTTCTTTGTCATCTGAGTCACCAGAGAAGCCCCTACTTAAGTGCAGCCATACTTAATCCCCAAGCATAACCTCTGAAATTCTGACACTCCTCTCATCAAGAAGCAGGGCACCTGCCCCACCCCATCACCTGGTCAACCACTTTAACCAATGCAGGGAGGTGAAAGTAACACTGTGTTCCTTGCAAGGCTGCACTGTAATAGGTCACATGGCAGCCACCCTGTGCGCTGGACCTTCATGTCTAGAGCCCCGTGCTGTGACATAAGAAGGGTGAAGATTCTGAGAGCATCGGGCTGTGAGGAAGCCAGGCCTCGTGTGTGACAGCCCTTCTCTTCCAAGCATACACCTCAGGCCCCCAACACGCATGTGAACAGGTCTTTTAGTCCTTGGACAACGAAGTCCCTGCAGTCAAGTCACACCCTAAATCTCAAGTTTCCCAAGTGAGACCCCAGACCATGTGCAGCAAAGCCAAGCCACCCCTGTGGTGCTTCGTGCAAATCCATTCACCAGTCCTGGGCTGCTGAGATTGCAGGTAATTTGTTAGATGCTGACAGTCTCTAGAATAACACCCCTCACCATCGGCCATCATGCTCCCCACCTCACATGCAGCATGTTGGAAAAACCCAAGGTGTAATGGCATGATGGAATTAGCTGCCCAGCGCTGTAGCCGACATCCAAATTAAACCACAAGGAAAATCACAGACACGTGGAGAGACACCCTCTGTGGACTTCAGCCTCCATGCAAACCATGCACACACCCTTGAGCAGAACTCACCATAGCAACATCAGAACCCAACAAAGGAAGTAACAAGAACTACTCAAAACATAGCATGCCGTGTTGCACATATTACATCAGTATGGGAATGAAAAAGACCCAACCAGTCCTTACAGAGAAATCCCATTCAACCAAACGGAAGGCATCAGATATTCAAGTCAATGGTTTTGGATGGGGAGGTGGAAAGGCTGTTTGTTACAAGCAGTGGACACAGGAAGCAGGCCTGTCTTACTCCAGGATCCTTCACAGAAATGGAGATGGGGTCCCACCGAAGGGACAGGTAACTAACCATCCAAAGCAGGGGAGGATGGCTACCTTCTGATCAACCAATGAGAATACAGTTGTAGTTTTGTTGCTAAGTCATGTCCTACTCTTTGTGACTCCATGGGCTGTAGCCCGCCAGGCTCCTCTGTCCATGGGATTTCCTAGGTAAGAAGAGTGCAGTGGGTTGTCTTTTCCTTCGGCAGGGAACCTTCCTGACCCAGGGATCAAACCCACATCTCCTGAATTGGTTAAGTGGATTCTTCACCACCGAGCCACCTGGGAAGCCCGGGAAGATACAGCGTCAGCAAGAAAAACCTCCAGAGAAGAGCTTAGTTGTGAGAATCCCTTAAGGGCTATGGGCGGGGAGGGCTTCCAGGTGGTCTGGTGGTAAAAAAAAGCCCACCTGCCAATGCAGGAGACATGAGAGACACGGGTTCAATCCCTGGGTCGGGAAGACCCCCTGGAGGAGAGCACGGCAACCCAATGCAGTCTTCTTGCCTGGAGAATCCCACGGACAGAGGAGCCTGGCAGGCTACAGTCCACAGGGTTGCAAAGAGTCAGACACGACTGAGCTACTAACACACACTAACAGCTGTGGGGACAAAGACGGCCAACCGATGCCAGCCTGTATCTTAGTGGAAAGGGGGGAAAGCGAAGTCCATCCTGGTGAGATCAGGGCAGGCTACCAAAACCCCCCAAGTGGAGGAAATGTAACTGCTATCTGGATTTCAGGATGGGCACTTGCATCATTCTAGTTTCAACTTTGCTGCTGAATGTGCCTCTTTTTGAAGAAGCTGGCCAGATGTGTCTTGGTTCCTCCCACTCAAATATACCAATGAGGGCTTGCCACCTGGTGTTCAGGGGAGGGACTCCAACGCGAAGCAAAGCCCTAACTTTTGCAAAATAAAAAACTCGCTGTGACCTTTTGATACAGTCCAACTGCGACGTGGTGCTGGCACTGGAACAAGACCACACACCCACAGGAACCAAAGAGAAGTCCAAGAAGCAGACCCTCATGTGGCCTGCATCTTAAGACCCGATCAGAAGGTGGCCACCAAACCATTAGGGAAAGGAAAATTTAGTTCTAGTTAACTAAACAGCCATTTGGAAAGAAGTAAAACTAAGTTCTGACTCTAGGCCAGAAATCAAAATAAACCTGATACAAAGAGATAAGTGGAAAAACCAGACAGAAAAGAGACTAAATATAGGTAATTGCATATTTCTCCCAAGAGAGAAAAAGCCTTTCAAGGTACGAAAACCAAGGATGAAACTCAACAGAATAAAATTGTAAGACTGGAAAAGATGTTTGCAACAAAAACTTCGTAAACAAAATTAAAAGGCAAGTGACAAGTTAGAAAAATATCTGTGAACATATCCAAAAACCACACAAATTAGTCACAGAGATGGATGGAATTGGTTGTGTACAAAAGAGAAGCAAATCTCTCTTAAACAGATACATCTCAGGGACCAAATTTCTTCACACAAACTGAAACAGAACCAAGACGATACTTCTCTCTCAAAACTAACAGAGGTAATCTACACAGTGTAGGTGAGAAATGGGAAGTGCATAAATTGCATGCCCCTGGTGGGTGAGCCAAACAGGAGAGTTTCTCAAGAGTGAACTGGCAATTCTGTAGAGAGAACCTCGAAATGTTCAGATCACGTGACCGAAACTATCCACTTTGCTGCAATAAATGGCCTGCCAAGATACGGTGTGACACACAGCAACGTGTACGGTAGCATTATTGCTACTTACTTAAACTCTGGAATGACAGCCTAATCGGGAATAGTAACTAAACAAAGAAGGGTGTACTATTAAGTGTTAAATTTCTTTTCAAAATAAAAAATTTATATAATACAGAAAAACATATGGGAGAAAACAACAGTAAATAATCAAGTTATTTGAAGCCAGATCCTATTTTACTTTAGAACTCAATGTTTTGTTTTTTTTTTAAATCAGGTCAGTGGAGAAGATTCAGTGAAACATTGCAACACCAAGGTTTTCCATGTTGGTTGCTATGAAACTTGAAGGATATTTTCTGAGTCACATTTAAGATGAAGAAAATAAAACCATCAATCCACAAGGGAGTTCTGACTCAAATACTGCACCACTAAAAACTAGTGTTCTTTCATTCCTCTTTCACATCAGCAAGAAAGCAGGAACTGGTCTTAGAAAACACCCTGAACCATCCATCTGCCCTGCTGGCAGCAGGCAGGGCATCGAGGGGGACAAATCTAAAGAGAAAAGCAAAAGGTATGCAAAAAGAGGGTCAAATTATCGAGAAACTGGGAAGAAACGCCATAATAACACTGGCAGCAATGCCACAAGTCACTGCCTTTCTCAGAGGGAAACAGAAATTAAACCCAAAGAGAAATAACTAGAACCAGACACAGCAACCATCGTGGCTCATGGTCCCGCACATGGGTCGCGTCAGCCCCCCGCGGCCACTGTGCACGGCTGCGTCAGTCCCATTGCACACCCCCACATGCCCACCCACCAAGTTCAGCCCCACAGTCACGGCTGGATGGTGTCTGAGCTGGTTTCCAAGCTCAGATAGTCGGTGCCCAGAGTCCGTCACTCTGAACTGCTTTCCGGTGCCCCCAACACTTTCCATCCTAGCACAAGAAGGTCACTTTTGAAGGACACCACTGGGTATAGAGAAGAGACTGCTGAGGAGCTGGTCCAAGCCAACAGAGCTGCCCAGAGGCAGAGGGATGAAGCCTCAGGATACCCCATTTACAGCACGCCTGCTGGGATGCTCCTCGGTACATGACACAGAGTTCTAGAAGCACCCCATCTATTCCCTAATCACATCTGCGATGAGGAGCATGTTTCTCTTCAGGTCAAATACAAGAGCATCCTTTCCTTTTTAAAGAAGAAACGCAGAATCATAAAAATAAAAATCAGCCTACAGATTCATCGGAAAGACTGATACTGAAGCTGAAGCTTCAATACTTTGGCCACCAGATGGGAAAAGCCGACTCATTGGAAAAGACCCTGATGCTGGGAAAGACTGAGGATAGGAGGAAAGGGGGACAACAGAGGATGAGATGGTTGGATGGCATCACCAACTGAATGGACCTGAGTTTGAGCAAACTCTGGGAGATAGTGAAAGACAGGGAAGGCTGGTATGCTACAGTCCATGTGGTTGCAAAGAGTTATACAACTTAGCAACTGAATGACCACAACTGATAAAGTGCAAGAGATATACAGAATTCAAATCAGAGGTAACCAAATGACTTGTCACCAAATCAGAGGTGACATTTGAACATTTTAGTAGCAGTTTAGTAATTTATTAAACCCCTTTTGCAAGGCCAACTTTTCACACTAGTGGGAGATCTTCCAACGCTCTCTTCCTTACAGAAGTACTTGATCCTGCTCTAAAAAACAAACAAAATAGAACTGGCCTCGTCTACCTAACCTGCATATAACCATTTCCTGGATGAATGAATGAGTCATGAATTTTCACTGCCTGAAACTCACAGCAAGAAGATGACCATGAGCCTTCAGCCCTACAGCTGTGTACACCCCAGTGATGCTATGAACCCTGAGCCGCAATGGCCTTTTCCTTCCCTTTTGCAATACTGCAAAATAGCCACCAGAGGGCATCAACAACCTAATATGCCGCTGCTGCTGCTGCTGTTGCTGCTGCTGGTTCACGGCAAGGATACTATGTAACTGCTTTTACATCAACGGAAAGTAAAAGGACTTCACTCCACCGGCTGTTATTTTCAGGAATTAATGCTCCAGGATGTAAACATGGAGGGGAGCATTTTTCCAAAGAGGCCGGCCCATGTCACATGGTGCTCATGCCAGGTCTAGGAAACACGGCTGCTGGCATTAGCAATGTCAGTTTGAGGACACCAAAATATGTTCCTGCTCACACTACTTTTCATGGGAAACTGAGCCAGGGTTCAACTCTCACTGTCTATCAACCAAACCATGAAGCAGTCAGACTTAAAATGAATTGATCCTATCACATTTCCTTCTGCTTTACCAATCTCAAAATTATAGACCCCTAAGAGTTATTACTACAGGGGCTTGTTCCTCTGGTGGCTCAGTGGTAAAGAATCCGCCTGCCAATACAGGAGACACGGGTTCAATCCCCAGGTTGAAAAGATCCCACGGAGAAGAAAATGGCAACCCACTCCAGTGTGCTTGCCTGGAAAATCTAATGGACAGAAGAGTCTGGTGGGCTACAGTCCTAGGGTTGCAAAAGAGCTGGATATGACTTAGTGACTAAGCACCACCAACAAAGAGTTACCAGACAATGGCTCAGAGAACTTAAAATGGGTGTCTGGTTAGGTCAAAGACAATACAATCTGTAGAAACTCCCCCCGCTCAAAAAAAAAAAAAAGAATATAAATGGAAAATATAAAAAAAGAGTAAAAGGAAAATATAAGAGTAAAAGGAAGAAGATGGGAGGAGGAAGAGGCGTAGAAAGGCAGAGCAAAGGAAAAATTAATGTCAGAAAAGGAGGGAAGCTGGGACCGACAGACAGGTGACAGGGAGTAACCAGGACAGGGCAGACAGTGAAGACAGGCTGAGGCTGCTCCTCAGAGACGGCTCAGGGAGGTGGGCTCAAGGCGGTGCCGAGGCCTCTGACAGCGTCCGAGAAAGGCTCAGTCCCAGGAAGACCACTGGAGCAACACGGGCTGCCCAGGGTCAGGGGAAAGGCTGCCTAAAGAGACGGAACTCGCCAACAGTGGGCCAAGTGGAGACAGATTCGAAGGACCGCGTGTCAGGGAGTGGAAGAGACATTCCTGAGGAAAATACGCTGTAAGAGGCGATTTCCTCAACGTGGCCACACTTGTAGAGCGACCACCTTAAAACCTGTCAGTGCTCCATGATACGACCCTTACGTCCACGGGGACTCACGGACAGACAGGCAGGTCCGTGACCACGAGGTGACTCTAGTCACTCACTAAGTCCAGTTCTCTTTAATGAGCTCTGGGTTCTGCTGGGTTTCCTCAGTGTACACACACACACACACACACACACACACACATTACACACACCACATACACACACAGACCCCACACACACACCCCACACACACGTACCCCCCACATACACACACACACCATACCACACACACCACACACACACACACCACACACACACACCTCACACACACACACCTCACACACACATACCCCACACCACACACACACACACCACACACACACACCACACACACCACACCCACATACCACACACACCACACACACCACACCCACATACCACACACACCACACACACATACCACACCCACACACACCCCACACACCACACCCACACACACACCACACCCACACACACCACACCCACATACCACACACACACACCACACACATACATACACACACCATACCCACACACACATGCACACATACACACACCACACCACACCCACACACACACACATACACCCCACACCCCTTATCTATATATTTTGTACGAGGAATAGAGTCGTTGACAGCTGAAGCCCCTGGGATGTTCCGGGTGGTGACTACATAACAGTGCATGCCTGACACCATTGCTAAGCCTGGGCATAGTTCAGAGTTAGCAACCTCGTAGTATAACAAACTTTATCCAGAAAAATCTCAAAATCCCACCTCGATCTACTTAACAAACCAGCCCTGTGCCTGGGACAGAGAAGTAAGAAATTTAGATAAAGTGTTCACAGCACTCTTTACACCAGGGAAGGCCTGTTCCTGGGAGGCTCCCCTCACTGTTTCTGGATGGGCCCAGTGACCAAGGGTCCAGTCCTCAATCATAAATGCTGGAGGGAAATATCCTTTCCTGAGATAAATATGATATTTCACTTTACTGTGAAAATATACCAGTGAAAATATACAGGGCAGGGGAGGGGGGGCAAGACTTCTTACCGCTCAACATCTCTAGACTTCTCTGCAGTATTACATGTCACCTTACTGAGATGCTTTCTAGACCCTTCATTTGAAAACATGAGCTTCACAACTTGGATCACACCTCCTCAACAGCTCATACCTCCTTATTTTAAATAAAGATGTACTTTGCTACTCTCAAGAGCAGTTTCTTCAAGGGAAATATCCAAAATCAGATCAGAATATTCTAGATCAAGGTCAACAAATTTTGGACAAGGATCAAATCCAGCCTAGTGTACAGCTGCATTGGGAAACGGTTATGTCCGCTGATTTACACACTGTCTATGGCTGTGTGCATGCTAAGCTGCATCAACTCATGTCTGACTTTGCGACTCCACGGACTGTAGCCTGCCAGGCTCCTCTGTCCACGGGATTCTCCAGGCAACAATACTGGAGTGCCCTCCTCCGGGGGATCTTCCCGACCCAGGGATCAAACCCGTGTCTCTTACATTTCCTGTCCTGGTAGGCGGGTTCTTTACCACCAGTGCCACCTGGGAAGCCACGCTGTTATCACACTTCTTGTTCTCAAATCTCCCAACTACATTTTAGGACAAGCTGCATCGTGCCCATTCTGCAGATGGGTACATTCCATTTCCGAGTGAGTGAGTTGCCATAGGAAATCACAAGCCAGGAAGTGGACTGTCACGCCTCAGTCCTCTTCTTGACCCCCCAGAGCCACCCACTCTGCCAAGACCCGCCACAGCCACTGCCTCCCTGCAAGGCCCCGATGAAGTGTCTATACCTCAATCACCTGAACTAGGACTCCTGCTAAATGGGTTGAAGCTGGTGATCTGTGTGACATTTTAAAATTGTATATATGTCTTTTCTTTTTCTTTTCCAGACTTATCACCAGGTCCCATGTCTTGAAGGCCAGAACTTAAGTTGGATTTCCCTAATGAAGAACTAAAATGCTTTAGAAGCATTGTGTGTATAAACCAGCAGTCTGGCCACGGGGTTGCAAAGAACTGGACACGACTGAGCAACGCAACACATGGCACTGCAGGATATATGAAGATCAATAAAGTGGTCACCCCACTAATGCAGTACCAATGTTAACAGGGAGGATCAACCATTCATCCCACTAAGGTCTGTAGAGGTAAAACATTCATAGCACTGAGATGACAAGGAGCTTGTGTCTGTGAAGAACATAAAAGACTAGATAGAAGTTCCATTTGAACAGATCTTGAAGGACATTTAGTATTGAAACATTCAGCTACTGATCTTATATCCAGAAAATCAGAGACCATGGGATCAGTTCAGTTCAGTTCAGTCACTCAGTTGTGTCCAACTCTTTGCAACCCCATGAACTGCAGCACACCAGGCTTCCCTGTCCTTCACCAACTCCCAGAGTTTACTCAAACTCAAGTCCATCTTGTTGGTGATGCCATCCAACCATCTCACCCTCTGTCATCCCCTTCTCCTCCTGCCTTCAATCTTTCCCAGCATCAGGGTCTTTTCCAATGAGTCAGTTCTTCGCAACAGGTGGCCAAAGTATTGGAGTTTCAGCTTCAGCATCAGTCCTTCCAACGAATATTCAAGACTGATTTCCTTTAGGATGGACTGGTGGGATCTCCTTGCAGTCCAAGGGATATAGAATACATAGTGTAAATTTCGTCACATCACAATGCTCTTTGTACCTAATTATGTTAATTAGGTGAATACCAAATTAAATTATGTTCAGAGAATACAAATTAAGTAAGAGAGCAAATGTATAATGAGGTCCAGCCCCAGGAAAAGAAAACGTTATATCTAAGACAGGACTGAAACTCTCCGTACCAGGAGAAGCACGCGTTTCTGCTCGCCTGCCTCGGCTCAGTGCCTGGAGCAGAGGTCCTCACAGCATGGTTTCTGGGCCAGCTGCATTGTGATTGCCTGGGAACCTGTTAGAACTGTAAGTTCTCGGACGCCACATCAGACATCCTCAATCAGAAACCTCTGCGGGTGGGCAATGCGTATTTTCACAAGTCCTCTAGGCTGCTCAGACATTCACTCAATTTTGGAAACTACTGGTCCAAAGGACTGCATTGGATAAAATTCTGAGTCGGGCTCCATAGAAAACATTGTCAGACCGATTAGACATGACAGACATGTGCCCTGCCTCCACACAAAGGAGCCAGGGCACAGGTGCAAAGAGTATGATCCCTGCAGAAACCAACAGTGGGCGTCCAACGTGCCCTGATCACACCCTAATACCTGTGAAAATCAAGCAGTAATGAATGCAGTCACAAACACTTTCTGGGAGGGGATGTTTTCTTAATGGATAATGATTAACCTTCCCAATAAATAAAAGAGACAGGAACAGTTACTACCGGTTATAAAAGACACAGGTGCTGGAACAGGTTATGACCTAGACTCCTTAGTAGGTATTTATCTTTGGATTATATTAGGTGTACAAAAGATAAAGCCAACCTGTCATCTGATGTTTAGCTCTGATGAAACCATAATGGCAGAGATGACTATGATAGGGTTAGAGCACAGACCCCAGCCTCTCCTTTGGCCCTGAAGCAGTGAGGTGTGGAGTAGCTCCGCATAAACCTTACTGTTTCGGTCCTTTTCTGATGCAGGCAATGGTTTCTCCATCATTTGCCAACTTTACTGAGCATCTATTGGGTGTCTGCTGTAAGTGTACCAGTGTGATACAGCAAGGCTGGTGTGGCCAGACCACTCACACAGACAAGGGATAAAACAGCGAGAACAGATGGCAAAACCGGAAAAGGGGGAGCTGGTCCTGGAAGAAGTCCAAGGTCTGGGCACATCTCCAAAGTGACAGACTTTTGGAGTGTTTCAAAAATTCAGAACAGGACATGTATTTTACAGGTTTACAGCACTGTCTTTCAAGTCAGGTTAAATGAACTCTCTGTGGAACATATTTCTAATCTCCAGATGAGTTGTCCCCAGTCAAGCTCTAAAATGATCACCATTTCATGGAAGCATCCACCAGATACCGTGGGTTCCCAAAAAGAATTGGGATATTCGTGGGTGGGCAGTTACCTGACTCTGGTTTATGATCATGTCCCTCAGATGTGATTCCAGGTACGAAATGCTATCTACCCCAAACCTTTCAAAATAACCTTAAGAGAGCTACCTAATACAGCACAGACATTTTATAATAAGAGTACACAATACCACTACCCAAGAAGTTGCACAATTGATAGATAAGAAATTATAACTTTGATAGAAACACTATTTCCCAACAAGGAGAGAATGAGATTTGTTCACTATTTTGAAATCCTGAGACATTACAATAAGAAAGAGCTAATTTTGTTTTAAAAAACTCCACCCTAAAAGATGGTAGTCGACTGAGATCAGGTGGATGGAAGACACCACACTCCTAAACGGGAGCAGTAGAAAGAAAGTCACAGCACAAAAAGTTTCAGGGACAGAGGTGAGGCAAGAGGATAGGATGGCAGGAAAACCAGGGACGCTCCAAGCGTCGCAGCAACAGAGGCAGGAAGCAGAAAATGGCCCGAGCAAGTACCAGCGTGACTGGCTGGCACAGCACTCAGAGCAGCTGGGCAGGCCAGCACTGCCCTGTTCCTCTGGGGCTGAGCCGTGTCAGCAAAGGCACTTGCAAGCAGGAATGGTGAGCATGGGCACAAAGGCAGAGAGGAAGGCCTTCCATGACAGGGGAGAACCAGGAGCTGCTGGTAACTGGGAGGGATGGGAAGGACCTGACCTCAAGGACTGGCTCTCCCTGTCCAGATGCACTCCACTGCTGCTCCATGAAGACAGGACACAGTACCCCAAAAAAGCATCTACAGACGGCAACAGGGACACATAAACAAAAAGAGGAGTGGAAAGCACAGCAAGAGGACCTCCAAGGGAGGAAGCTCCAAGCAGGAGATTTTTAATGTATACTTAATGCTTTCAAAGCTGATGGCAATATCCTATGCGTGAAACAAACACGCTGTGTGCTCAGTCACTGCAGTCGTGTCTGACTCTTTGCAACCCTACGGACTGTAGCCCGCCAGGCTCCTCTGTCCATGCGATTCTCCACCAAGAATACTGGAGCGGGTTGCCATGCCCTCCTCCAGGGGATCTTCTCAACCCCGGCAGAGACCAAACCCATGTCTCCTGAGTCTCCTGCACTGCAGGCAGATTCTTTACCACTGAGCCCCCAGGGAAGCCCAAAACAAACATAGACTGTTCTAAACAATTTTTTAAAAAGACAACTCAAAAGATGAACAGAATAGCACAATGGTCATAACAATTAATGAGAAAATGAGTGAGCTGGAAGGCCCAGCTAAGGAATTCTTCCTGAAAAAAAAAAGTAATGATAATAATGAGAATGAAAGGTAAGAGACAGAGAAGACAGACAGAAGGGTGACCCTTCCCTCTTTTCACAGCTGTTTCAAAACAAGAGTAGAGAGGAACCAGCAAAGATTAGAGAGACTAGCAAAAACCCAAAGAAAGACACAAAATTCTTTAGAATAAAAAGACTGCACCTTCTAGACAAAATAAATGAAAAAAGATAACAAAGGAAAAACAGATATATCCTTCTCCAGGGGGATCTTCCTGACCCAGGGATCGAACCTACATCTCCTACATTGCAGGTGGATTCTTTACCACTGAGCTACCAGGGAAGCCCCATAAAGCACTTATAGCAATGTTTCCGTCTACAACTTTATGTGGTTATTCATATTTGATGATGATTATTAATATAATCAGAGAAAAGGACGGTAAGATTTTATGTGTTTCAATAACTCACTGCAAATACCTTAATACTTGGAGAAATTTAGATTGAGAGCTCCAGTCTACCACCAGCCGTGCTGAGACAGAAAAGGCTGACTCGCAGGCTTGACAGAGGGTAGAGAGGAAGAGGTCCCCAGGTTACCGACAGCGCACAGGGCCAGGCCTTACCACAGCGATCCCGGACCACCAGGTTCCGACCTTCCTTCAGGTGGATGGTGAGGAGGTAGGCAAAAGGGCTGGGCAGGTTACTCAAGCCATCGCCAGCTTCCCTGAGACCCTGCACAGATGGAGAAGTAAGTGAAGTCAGTTGTCTTGGGCCCGAGAACAGAATGTGGAAATGCTTCTTCATTTAAGCACAAAGGATGCTTGCGATCATGGCAAATCTTCTAGCATCATCCTCCACCCCAACCTACTTCGATGCTTACCCTGTTCTTTATCTTTCTCCCACAGGGATTCTATGAGAATTCATGACAAGAGTTTTGAAATATTAACTTTTCAAGAAGAAGTATTAATAGATAAGTTGCATGCTGACAACTGACATCCCCTTAAACTCACTCATGTCCTGCAGGATCCTTGATCCTACAGCTTCCGGTGGAGCATCTAGAGAGGACTCAGCACGCAGAGGTCCAGCCATGGGGTGGGCTCCCACGGGCCTGGTCCACACCTCCAAGCTCAGATGTGGGATGTCTCCCTCCTCTTCTCCCCTTGCCCACCACCCCTCACCAGTTCACGTGTAATAGAAAGATTCTAGTTCACGACGACTCAGATGACAGCCTGCTGATCCATGGCCACTAACACATGTCCCTCCCTGGGTCCCCACAGGAGACACTTCCTCTCTGGGCCATATTTTTCTTTCATATGAGAGTCTCACCTCTCCCAAGTTCCCTTCCCTCTCCAGGAACACAGCAACTTCTATAAGCCATTATATCAAATTCGAGTCTGTTTCTGAATATTTATTAACTGAATCCAATTCAGGTTTTGAAAAGAGCAAAGGTGTGTCTTTGGGAAGAAAATGTACAGATAAAATGATGTGTTGTTCACTTATTTGACTTTCAATTAATCGATCTGTGGCTAAGTCACTCTCAACCTGCCTTCTTTTCAAAGTTTCTTGGTCCACATTTCAAAGCACTTCAAAATGGCTTTGTCTCCTGCACCATCTCCCTCATTCTCATGGCTCTGTATTTTTAGAAGAATCTATTCCACTCTGACAAATCAATAGACACTGAATTCATCTCTTCCAGCCACAATTTGCAGGGCCTGTCTTTGTGGGTGACTACAGTTCCACATCCTTTAGAAATAAAAAGAGGCAAAGATCCAAACCTTTGATAGGAAATATTTATAGTACTTAGTGTTTGTTTTTAAGGAATGTCACTTACAGATTGCTCTTCAGAATGTTGAGATGTCAGAGCAGCATTCAGATCACCACTTCCACAGAGATTCTGTCAACAAGAAGAAAAAAAAGAATAACAACCCTGCTTTAAAAAAGCCAAAGAATATCCACCCACAAGGATACCCTTTATCAGGTCTTTCCCTTTGAAGCTGCCATTTGCATATTCAGTTTCAGATGTGCGGGCTGCCTTCCAGAGCGTGTGGTGAGTCTTGGCAGTAAAAGGCTGACTCACTGGAGTCCATGAGGCTGCAGCCTCTGCCCTCTTAGTCACTGATCAGTGTGTAAATAAGGCCGATTCTAATCTCCTGTGGGGCAGCCAGCACATCTGTAGTTCATGCAGTCATCAGCATGCCAGCAGCTTTGTCCCAGGGGAGGACCAAGGGCCATCCTGCCAGGTGCCTCCATCGGGGACCTGCCTAGACCCCGGCCATAAAGGAGAAAAGGGTAGAACAGGTACCAGAGACCTGAGCTCATCAGTCAGGTAGGACCCATTTCAAACGTGATCAAAAAGATGTTCCTCCAACCATAACCTCATGAACAAGAACCAATAAGGAAATGCAAGTTCTCTACAAACGATCTCAGATGGGGAGGTGTCTATATTTCCCAATTTAAATATGCCTCCAATAACCAGGAAATGATGCCAAGGGGCAATGACGTGAGTATGGCTCAGCAGTAAGTACGGGACACAGTAGACATCTGCACTCTTATCAGCTTTCTCTGTACAAGTGTGAGGTCCCCAGGAGCTCTGGGATTCTATGAAGGTTCTGGGCTCGATGTGAGGCTAGATGCCTACGTGAAAAGGCACAGACAGTGGAAGGGAAACGGGCAAAAGGCCTCCCAGCACTTGGGGTATGTCCCCGTTTGTTGGACCCATTGGCTGGGGCTCATTTCCTGTGGGAAAATGCGATTTCTCCCTCCAAACAAGGCTGAGTAACTCTGAAGTTGTGGGTAAATTTACACACAGGCAGAGATTGCTCAGATGACCCTGAAGCTGGTGACCCTGAAGAGGTGAAGGTGAGGACCAGATGCACTGTGGTCATTGATCCTTGGCACAGCAGGCTCAATTCAGAGAGCCTGCCTGAATGGAAGGCAGACTGGCTCCAGGACACCGCCTCTCTCTCTCCCTCTCTTTCGAGTGGAGCTTAGGCAAACAGAACCTGAATTCTAGAGCAAAAGGGCATTTCTTCAGATGCTACAAGGGCCAATCAAGGGCTGCAAACAAGCAGGGGCTTTCTGGTCCACCCCCTGTACACACACTGACACCACCAAGTGCTACAGGAACGAGCCCCGATCACATCACGTGGGACCTCGTAAGCCCACACCAGCGAGCACAGGGGCGCTCCTACAGATGTCTGCACCTGAGCGTCGCCCTCACCAGCGAGCACAGGGGCGCTCCTACAGATGTCTGCACCTGAGCGTCGCCCTCACCAGCGAGCACAGGGCGCTCCTACAGATGTCTGCACCTGAGCGTCGCCCTCACCAGCGAGCACAGGGCGCTCCTACAGATGTCTGCACCGGAGCGTTGCCCTCACCAGCAAGCACAGGGGTGCTCCTACAGATGTCTGCACCTGAGCATCTCCCTCACCAGCGAGCACAGGGGTGCTCCTACAGATGTCTGCACCTGAGCGTCGCCTTCACCAGCGAGCACAGGGGTGCTCCTACAGATGTCTGCACCTGAGCGTCGCCCTCACCAGCGAGCACAGGGGCGCTCCTACAGATGTCTGCACCTGAGAGTCGCCCACACCAGCGAGCACAGGGGTGCTCCTACAGATGTCTGCACCTGACCTTCTCCGATCACATCTGCCTCTTCTCCCAGTCTTAGTCAAATGTCCCTCAACTGTGAATACATTTCATTCAGGACCCAGGGTCATGGCAGGCACTTGGACCTTGCTCTAAGGACCCTAGCACTTCAGTCACTGGAAGCCCCAGCTGTGGAGGGACCATGACCACCCATCTCTCCCAGTGTGAGCTTGACCCCGGTAGCAGACAAGGAAAGGAGCAGCTGGGCCTCCGGTCACCTCTCATCTGGTTGGTTAACATCTACTTGTGTTATGTGTAAAATGACACCCAGGAGAGCGAGACAGGACAGCCTGCGGGCTGCTTTATGAGGACGATCAATATACCAAACTCAACTCTCTCAAGTTCAGAGGATGTCTCCTCATGCCTTTTACACTATGGCATTCCCCCACAGTCATCTCCTAGAAGCTGAGCAATTCCTCCTCTACCTGATCTGCAAAACCAACAATGTCCCGATCAGGTCTTCATGTGCAGAACCAACAAGTAACATCTGCTGTGTGATCACCCCGTTAGTGTCTCCAGTTTCATGAAACAAATCAACACCCCCCTGAATCAATCCTATTTGAAGGCAGTTCTGCAAAACCACTGCCGCTGGGATCAGAATTCCTGTTTAGAGTGAGTGGTTATGAACTGAGTAACAGGGGGCCCAGTATCTTCCACGACCCAACAGGAGAGAGAATGTTCCCTAAGAAGCAGCATTCCTCAACCAGCACACCTACACACTCTCCCAAAAGAGGCCTCCCTGCACTTAATGGTAACTGATGAAGTGACAGCTAATGATAATGCTCATGGAGTGACAAATGAGCCCACATCATCACCATCATTTACATGCTATCAGAAACGATCACGGGGCTTTCCTTCAAATACACGATAAGTCTTCCACTTAGAATAACATGGAAATTAAATGTGAAGAATGACATTAATTCAATATGATGGCTGGTTTTACTCACAGAAAAATCACAGAACTTAAAGTTATGGTTCCCATGGCCCCTGTAACTGTCACCCGTTGTATATATCCACCAAGAAAGGAAAGTGATCACCATAAAGAAGACAGGAAAGGCCTACAGAAGCAAGGGAGGACCGGGTTACAGCCGCTGGGGGACACATAACTGAACATTTCCTTACGCTCTGCATGGAGCCAAAGGATTTATTCATTGAGTAAAAACTGCATTATTTTCAGCTTTTTTGTAAACCAACTAACAAATTGGTAACTTTTTCATTAAAAAATTACAATTAGTATTTTTCTTGTAGGAATACTTGGTATCTGCCATCTTGAGATTTTTGTTGTTGTTCTCAACAAGCATAATCAAGCACTCTAATTTTTCTTTTCAAATTTTACTCTAAAAAAGTTAACACATAGTGAAACTGGCTTCTTACATGTGAGTATAGTATGATGACATTTTAATACACGTATGTATTCATGTAACTACCACCAGTATTAGGACACAGAACAGTTCCCCCCCAAAAAAATCCTGCATGTGATCCGACTGTGATCCAGGTGTTCCCTCTCCCGACTCCATGGCAGTCACTGACCTATTCTTACCCTACAGCTTCATCTTTTTTCAGAATATCATACGTATGCAAACTTTTGACACTGGCTAACACTGAAACCTGTATGCAGGTCAGGAAGCAACAGTTAGAACTGGACATGGAACAACAGACTGGTTCCAAATAGGAAAAGGAGTACATCAAGGCTGTATATTGTCACCCTGCTTATTTAACTTATATGCAGAGTACATCATGAGAAACACTGGGCTGGAAGAAGCACAAGCTGGAATCAAGATTGCTGGGAGAAATATAAATAACTGCAGATATGCAGATGACACCACCCTTATGGCAGAAAGTGAAGAAAACCTAAAGAGCTTCTTGATGAAAGTGAAAGAGGAGAGTGAAAAAGTTGGCTTAAAGCTCAACATTTAGAAAACTAAGATCATGACATCCTGTCCAATCACTTCATGGCAAATAGATGGGGAAACAGTGGAAACAGTGGCTGACTTTATTTTTCTGAGCTCCCAAAATCACTGCAGATGGTAACTGCAGCCATGAAATTAAAAGACACTTACTCCTTGGAAGGAAAGTTATGACCAAGCTAGACAGCATATTAAAAAGCAGAGACATTATTCTGCCAACAAAGGTCCGTCTAGTCAAGGCTACGGTTTTTCCAGTAGTCATGTATGGATGTGAGAGTTGAACTATAAAGCTGAGCACAGAAGAATTGATGCTTTTGAACTGTGGTGTTGGAGAAGACTCTTGAGAGTCCTTTGGACTACAAGGAGATCCAACCAGTCCATCCTAAAGGAGATCAGTCCTTTAGGTGTTCCTTGGAAGGACTGATGTTGAAGCTGAAACTCCAACACTTTGGCCACCTGATGCAAAGAGCTGACTCATTTGAAAAGACCCTGATGCTGGCAAAGATTGAAGGCAGGAGGAGAAGGAGACAACAGAGGATGAGATGGCTGGATGGCATCACCGACTCGATGGACGTGAGTTTGAGTGAACTCCAGGAGCTGGTGATGGACAGGGAGGCCTGGCGTGCTGCAGTTCATGGGGTCGCAAAGAGCTGGACATGACTGAGCAACTGAACTGAACTGAACATCTTTCACTCAGCATAGTGCCTCTGAAATCCATTCAAACTGGCAATTTTTTAAATTGCTGAATGCTATTCCACAATTATGAGTGTACTATAATTTGTTTATCCATTAAGCACTGGTTTTAACCATTTTAAACAAATGTTTCCAAGGGCATACTCAGGAAAAGACAAATAATCTTGAGTATCATTAGTGATGAAAAGTCTTCATATGATAAAGCTCTCTAATTATATACAACATCCAGAAACTCAGCACTAACATGTTGGCAGAAGGCCAGTCATCTCTCACACAACTCCTCCTCTCACCTTTCGGGTAAGTGGAATTTGTGTGTGTTTGCATGTGTGCGTGCGTGCGCGTATGTTTTCTTTTTTTAATGACAGCAAATTTACATCAATATTTCCATTTTATCTTGCTTTAAGGTATAATTTATGGAAAAGTAAAACATACAAAACTGCACAACTTATTAAAATAAGGAGATATTTGCATGGATGGCTCAATTGTTTAAAAAAGGAAAAGAAAATCTCCAGTCACCAAGGATCTTAAGAGCAAGACACTGATGTGAAAAAAACATTTTCTTTTGTTTACACTATGTGTGATCTTGTACAAATATCACTTCCCACGCGGCTGTCTGAAGGATCTTACCAGGAGGAATACACAGGAAGTCTAATAACAAGCAAAGTAAACAATCGTTGACTGTTTAAAACTTTAGTGGAAGGAGATGTAAGCCCACATGCAGGAAAGCTAAATAACAGTAACAAGCTGGCTGAGAAGATCACCTGGATGGTCTCTGGGAAATACTCTATCCAAGGACATGAGTATAGCAAATGATATATATAATACATATAGAATTAATCACTTAACCCACATCTATTATTGGATGGGCCAAAAAGTTTGCTTGGGTTTTTCCATAGGATATAATGGGAGGAAAGGGACATAGGAATACCTATGGCTGAACCAAGTTGATATATGACAGAAACCAACACAACATTGTAATTATCCTTCAATTAAAAATAAATAAAGTAAGAAAAAAAAGATGTGATGGAAAAACCCAAATGACCTTTTTGGCCAAGCCACCATTAAGACTGTGAGTACTCAGGATGAGTGTAGTCAGAGACACAAATACCTACAGGGAAAGGAAGTAGCAAGAAGGGCAGAGGGCAGATGGCTAGACAGACCATTACATGATGCTTGAAAACAGTGACAGAATTCAAAAAACTCAGGTGGCAGTCAGAGGTCACAGTCAGGACGCCTGTTCAGAAAAATTCAGGTCCACCAAATGGCTGAGTCCACGTGTATGCAATTTTCATATAACTTTTCAGGAGGTTATTGATCACACAATCATGGTATACACATTTATATTCCCCCACTCCCAGAATTACTTAAATTTTATCTAATACACAAAATATGAGTCAAGTATGTGCATCTGTGTGAATATTCACTGCCTGTGCCAGCAAATTAAAGCCCAACACTTGTCTTTATAAAGTTTAAACAGTGAAACACAGCCCCATCTATCCATTTGTGTATTGCCTATGTATATATTTGGAGAAGGCGATGGCACCCCACTCCAGTACTCTTGCCTGGAAAATCCCATGGATGGAGGAGCCTGGTGGGCTGCAGTCCATGGGGTCACTAAGAGTTGGACACAACTGAGCAACTTCACTTTCACTTTTCACTTCCATGCATTGGAGAAGGAAATGGCAACCCCCTCCAGTGTTCTTGCCTGGAGAATCCCAGGGATGGGGGAGCCTGGTGGGCTGCCGTCTATGGGGTTGCACAAAGTCGGACACGACTGAGGCAACTTAGCAGCGGTATGTATATATTTATACACTTTCTATGGCTAATTTCATGCTACAACACCAGGGTTGAGTAGTTGCTACAGAGCAAGGGCTATGGTTCACAAAACTGTACCTATTTATTACCTGGCCCTTTATAGAAAAAGTTTGCCAACCTTGATATAGGGAACTTCTCTTACCACATTCAGTAACATGTGCCCACTGACCTTCCATAATCATTTTCAAGACTGCTAGCAGTAGGTACTTTAGAAATAACAATGGTCCCCTCTTTACTCTGGCTAGCACTTCATAATTGACAAACACACACTTCTGTTAACTTCTTATAAGAAGTCCATGGACTGTCGCTAGTAATTCACCAATTTACAAATTGAGAGCCAGAGCTAAGAGGTTAGTTGGTTGCCGAAGAGAAGCAAGAAAGGTTAATTAGCCCTTCACCTGGTTTCTGCCCTTCAGTGCACACAACTGTGCCCAGAACCAGGAGAATCTAAGAGCAGAACCTTCACGTGACGTGCACAACAGTCAGCTCTGATCAGTAGTATACAGAGACCTGGAGCTACAAACACCTAAGTCTGAATCCCACTTCTGCTACGTCCTGGCTTTGTGGCCTTGAAAAGTTCACTTAAGTTCACGGCCACAGGAGCATCTCTCAAAGGGGCAAAAAAATCTATTACCCTTACAGGCTGTGAGGAGAAAAATTCATTCCTTCAGAGATACTGTCCGAGTTCCTTCTTTGGCCCAGTCACTGTACAAGGCTCTCTGTATAAGGAGCGAGTCCAGCAGGTGTGGCCCAACGAGACTACATTTACACAGCACTTAGCAGAGTTCCTTGCACACAACCTCTCAGGGTGCTATTAAATCGGTGTTGCCATTCTATTATTTTTTATTACTACAAAGACAGTGGATGTGTTTGGGAAGACTGAAGAAAACAACTCAATGAAGGTGGTCAGTAACCCAAGTCCACCCCTTCAATCTGACCATCCCTTCCCCACCGACACTCTTATGATGGCAGATAGACCATCAAGGTAGGGGCTTCCAAAGTGGTGCAGTGATGAAGAATCTGCCTCCAATGCAGAAGATGTAGGAGATGTGGGTTTGATCCCTGGGTCAGGAGGATCCCCTGGAGGAGGAAATAGCAACCCACTCTAGTATGCTTTGGCTCCGTCACTTCATTCTCTCTGGAGTTCTCTCTCCACTGATCTCCAGGAGCATATTGGGCACCTACCGACCTGGGGAGTTCATCTTTCATGTCCTATCTTTTTGCCTTTTCATACTGTTCATAGGGTTCTCAAGGCAAGAAGTGGTTTGCCATTCCCTTCTCAAGCGGTCCACGTTTTATCAGAACTCTCCACCATGACCTGTCCTTCTTGGGTGTCCCTACACGGCATGGCTCATAGTTTCATTGAGTTAGACAAGGCTGTGGTCCATGTGATCAGATTGGTTAGTTTCCTGTGACTGTGGTTTTCAATCTGTCTGCCCTCTGATGGAGAAGGATAAGAGGCTTATGGAAGCTTCCTGATGGGAGAGACTGGCTGAAGGGAAAACTGGGTCTTGTTCTGATGAGCGGGGCCATGCTCAGTAAAACTTTAATTCAATTTTCTGTTGATGGGTGGGGATGTCCTGTTATTTACAGGAGACAAACTGGTGGAGGTAATGAAGATGATAGTGGCCTCCTTCAAAAGGCATGCACTGCTACACTCAGTGCCCCCAGCCCTGCAGCAGGCCGCCACCAGTCCACACCTCTGCTGGAGGCTCCTGGACACTCATGGGCAAGTCTGGGTCAGTCTCTTGTGGGGTCACTGCTTCTTTCTCCTGGGTCCTTGTGCGCACAAAGTTCTGCAAGGAGATCCAACCAATCCATCTAAAAGGAAATCAGTCTTGAATGTTCATGGGAAGGACTGATGCTCAAGCTGAAACTCCAATATTTTGGCCAGCTGATGTGAAGAACTGACTCATCTAAAAAGACCCTGATGCTGGGAAAGATTGAAGGCAAGAAGAGAAGGGGATGACAGAGGATGAGATGGTTGGATGGCATCACCTACTCAATGGACATGAGTTTGAGTAAACTCTGGGAGTTGGTGATGGACAGGGAGGCCTGGCGTGCTGCAGTCTATGGGGTCACAAAGAGTCGGACAAGACTGAGTGACTGAACTGAACCAGTACGCTTGCCTGGACAATCCCATGGACAGAGGAGCCTGGCGGGCTGCAGTTCACAGGATTGCATAGAGTCAGACACGACGTAGCAACTATCACACACATACATACACAATCAAGGCAGATCTCAGGATGGAGCCGTCTTCCTCTCTTCTCTCAGCTTATTAACTTGTACCTGCTTCCCCCACAACTCCAATCTGAGGCAAACTCACTTTTTGCTATTCCCAGTGTCCACAGCAGGTATAGCAAGCATCACTGCATGCTACTGATCCATCCTGCCCTGCCTGTGAGCAAACACAGCACCCAGCCCACAGGGTACCTTTGCATCTGCTCATCCAGTATCCCGGGTGGTTGCTATGGTAGCAGTCACCTGGCAGGATGGGAAAGCCCCTGTGCTAAGTCCTCAGAAATAACTCTGACACCTCCCACCATCCTCTCCAGTCACACTGCTTCCCTACTGTCTCTGACATACACCAGGCACACTCCTACCTCACCGGAATCTGTATGCTGTATCTTTGTCTACATCAGGAATGCTTTTTCTCCCAACACATGTACAACTTACTTTCTCACCTCCTCTAGGTCTTATATAAATGTTTTCTTCTCAGAAGAGATATTTCCTGACCACTGTGTTCAAAATGGTCACATCTCCATCTCAGCACTCCTAAATGCTTCCTCTGCTTTATTTTTCTCCATCCAATCTATCACTTTTTGAGTAGATCTGAAGCCCCCCACCATCTAGAATAGGATCCACAGGAGGAAGTACACTGTGGTCTGCTTTGTCAGCTGCTGTGTTCCCAGTGTCTCAGGGCAGGATCGGCACAGAGCAGGTATGGGAAGAAGGGAGGGAAAAAGAAAAACGGGAACACTTCCATGAAGGACCCTGGGGCACGGTTCACACGCTTGTCTCACTGGCATCATTTATGTTGAGCAATGATTTCTGACATAAAACAAAAATAGTAAAGAACACGTAACTGAAGTGTCGAGAAGCCGACGCCCTCGTTTAATTCTGCAGACTGTCGGTTGTTTCCTTGCCTCTGTGGTTTGACATCTTGCTTCTCTGTGGTCACTAAACTGAAGCTCTGTGGTTGCCAAGCAGAGTTTCTGGAACTATCCCAATAAGGTACTCCTCTAAACCACTCAACTCATCCATGTAAGCTTGCACCAAAGTGGGCTGTTTAAAACTCCAACTTTCAGAGTGTTAGGGAAGGAGGGACCCCATTGTGGGGTTACATCAGTGGTGGGGCAGGGATGGTATTAATCCTTCCATTCAGGATTATTGGCTACAGACCATGATAATAAACCATTCCTTCACTGTAACTTAAAGGAGGATTTAAAAGGGCACAGTGGACACTGAAAAACAAATACCTTCCTTTGATGATCAACTCTTTCTAGATCACCAGCTCTGAGTTCTCCTGAACTGCAGATCTACATTTCTGTAAACCCGGGGCATCCTGGTGGGCTGCCATCTATGGGGTCGCACAGAGTCGGACACAACTGAAGTGACTCAGCAGCAGCAGCAGCAAACCCCTAATATATACAGAGTTTTGCACACGGGCTTTAGATTCAAACAATCCTCGATTTAGTTCCTGTCTCTGACACTTACTAGCTGGATATTAGGCAAGTCTTTCAACCTCTTTGGCCTTCGACTTCATGCTGAAAACATAATGATAAAAATAATACAAGTAATAAATACAACCATAATCTTAGCAGAGTCCTCATTGGGCACTTGCGATTGCCACGTACTGGGCTATGAGCATTCTATTTTTCTAGTGTCATAAACAACAACCTTAACTACTTGGATTTATCCCCCACCTATCTGAGTCTTAGCCTCAAAACGCATCCGCTTCAGGCCTTTCCGGCCACATACTCGGAGCAATCTCTCTGCTCCCCTTTCACCTCAAATGGCTTGTTATCTCACACTGTCTAGAGACTGCCTCAGAGTGCTGGTCACTGTTTCCAGTAATCGGGTCTCGTCTCAACTCCATCATCAACACCAAGGACGAGACCTAGAGGTGACTCTGTATTTTCTCAATTCTTAACCATGAAAAAGTACCTTGTAAAATACCTACTGGGGGGAATGCTGACAGGAGAAAGAAGCAAGAAAAAAACAGCAAAATAAAAAGAAGAAAAAATAAGTGACTCTCCCTTTGAGTCTCCCTAATTTTATCTTCTTCATGTAAAAGGAGACATTTGGGAATGCCTTCAGAACTCACCTACCTACTCAAGGTCTCCATGGGTCAGCATTTCCCCCAAGCAAACTGAATTTCTATGGCCACCCCCAGCACACAGCCGTCAACTTCAGACACAAAATGAATCAATATATTTTACATAAGTTAGGTTTGCAGAAAGAATGGGGAAAAAGGAAGACATTATCTCTGCTCTTCCAGTCTAACAAGAGAGACTGACTTCTACACAGCTGGCCGAACACACAATGGTGGTGGTGGTGTGGGGCTACAGCATGAGATGCCGTTTTAGCATCTCGAGCCCTGAGTCATGGTGATGAGAGCAACGGGAAAGAGTTTCATCCATCAGAGGGGGGACATACATAGTCACATATGGGAGGCACTCTGGTTGCCAGGTAACCATGACAGATTATCACTTTGAGTGAAAAAAGTACAACTAATAAAATGTCAGTCATAAAAAGGGACAAGTCTCGCATGGAAGTGTCGTAAAATGACCTGCCCATTTGAACCTGTAGACAGGAGAGGAAGCCTATCCCATAGGACATTAAGAATCTCAGCTTCATTAGCAAGTGAGACAAATCCCAGCACAGGCCTTAGACCACGGATGTTCCATCCCTCACCTCCTTGGGAAAGCTACCCATGAAATAAGCTACACCAAGGATACCGGCAATCATTAATTTTGTTGTACACTGGGTATGTCACATGCCAACCCATACCTTCCTCCTCATTTCCCACCCATTTCATAAAAGCAATAGAATGCTGTCTGCTACTCATTAGAAGAAACAGATAAACCAGATCTGAGACAAGGATTGTTGTTGTTGTTCAACCACTCAGTCATGTCTGACTCTTTGCAACCTCATGGACTGCAGCATGCCAGGCTTCCCTGTCCTTCACTATCTCCCAGAGTTTGCTCAAACTCATGGCCATTCAGTCAGTGATGGCATACAACCATATCCTCTCATCCCCTTCTCCTCCTTTCAATCCTTCCCAGTATCAGGGTCTTTTCAAATGAGTCAGCTTTTCCCATCAGGTGGCCAAAGTATTGAAGCTTCAGTTTCAGCATCAGTCCTTCCAATGAAAATCCAGGGTTAATTTCCTTTAGGATTGACTGGCTTGATCTCCATGCAGTCCAAGGGACTCTCAAGAATCTTTTCCAACACCACAGTTCAAAAGCATCAATTCTTTGGTGCTCAACCTCTTTTATAGTCCAGCTCTCACACCCATACATAACTACTGGAAAAACCACAGCCTTGACTATATGGACCTCTGTAGTCAATGTCTCTGCTTCTCAATATGCTATCGAGATTTGTCATCGCTTTTCTTCCAAGAAGCAAGTGTCTTTTAATTTCATGGCTGCAGTCACCATTCACAGTGATTTCGGAATCCAAGAACATAAGGTCTGTCACTGTTTTCATTCTTTCCTCATCTATCTGGCATGAAGTGATGAAACCTGATGCCATGATCTTCATTTTTTGAATGTTGAATTTTAATCCGGCTTCTTCACTCTCCTCTTTCATCTTCATCAAGAGGCTCTTTAATTCCTCTTAATTTCTGCCATAAGGGTGGTGTCATCTGTATATCTGAGGATACTGATATTCCTCCCCACAATCTTGATCCCAGCTTGTGCTTCATCCAGCCCAGCATTTCACATGATGTACTCTGCATGTAAGTTAAATAAGCAGGGTGACAATATACAGCCTTGATGCACCCCCCTTCCCAATTTGGAACCAGTCTGTTGTTCCATGTCCAATTCTAACTGTTGCTTCCTGACCTGCACAAAGGTTTCTCCTTTCACAAAGGAGCAAGGTAAGGCGGTCTGGTATTCCCATCTCTTTAAGAATTTTCTACAGTTTGTTGTGGTCTACACAATCAAAGGCATTAGCATAGTCAATGAAGAAGAAGTAGATGTTTTTCTGGAATTCACTAGCTTTTTCTATGATCCAATGGATTTTGGCAATTTGATCTCTGGTTCATCTGCCTTTTCTAAATCCGGCTTGTACATCTGGAAATTCCTGGTTCACATACTGTTGAAGCCTAGCTTGAAGGATTTTGAACATTACTTTCCTAGCGTGTGAGATGAGTGCAATTGTGTGGTAGTTTGAACATTCCTTGGGATTGCCCTTCTTTGGGACTGGAATGAAAACTGACCTTTTCCAGTCCTGTGGCCACTGCTGAGTTTTCCAAATTTGCTGGCCTATTGAGTGCAGCACTTTCACAGCATCATCTCTTAGGATTTGAAATCGCTTAGCTGGAATTCCAACACCTCCACTAGCTTTGTTCAAAGTGATGTTTCCTTAGGCCCACTTGACTTCACATTCCAGGATGTCTGGCTCTAGGTGAGTGATCACACCATCATGGTTATCCGGGTCATTAAGATCTTTTCTGTATAGTTCTTCTGTGTATTCTTGCCACCTCTTCTTAATATTTTCTGTTGGGGCCATAGCGTTTCTGTCCTTTATTTTGCCCATCTTTGCATGAAATGTTCCCTCACAGATCACATGACTTCAGCAGGACTCCCATTCATTTAAAAAATATGTAAGGACAGACTTGTGGTTGCCAAGGGTAAGTGGGTGGGGAAGGGAAGGAATGGGAGTTTGTAGGCAGGAGATGCAAGTTTTTATATACAGAATGGATCAAAACAAGGTCCAACTATATGGCATAAAGAGCTACAGTCAATATTCTGTAACAAATCATAATGGAAAAGAGTATTTAAAAAAAACAATGTGAGTGTATATACACACACACACACACACACACACACACACACACATATATATATAACTGAATCATTCTGTTGTACAGCAAAAATAAACACAACAGTGAAAATCAACTATATTTCAACAAAAAAATGTAATTCATTGATAACAAAGGCTCTACACCTTTCTAAATCTGAAACTCCAGTACTTTGGCCACCTCATGCAAAGAGTTGACTCATTGGAAAAGACTCTGATGCTGGGAGGGACTGGGGGCAGGAGGAGAAGGGGACGACAGAGGATGAGATGGCTGGATGGCATCAGTGACTCGATGGACGTGAGTCTGGGTGAACTCCAGGAGTTGGTGATGGACAGGGAGGCCTGGCGTGCTGCGATTCATGGGGTCGCAAAGAGTGAGACAGGACTGAGCGACTGAACTGAACTGAACTGTTTTACAATGTTGTGTTGGTTTCTGATGTACAGTGTGAATCAATCAGAATTATACATAACTGCCTCCTTCTTGAGGCTGCATACCACCCTTCTAAGTCATTACAGAGCACTCGGCTGAGCTCCCTGTGTTACATAGCAACTCTCCCAACATGAGGCCTACACCAGCCACTGGACCAGCCTACCGCTAAGGGCAGAGACCAAAGCAAGAAGAACTATGACCCTGTAGCCCGGGGAAAGGAGACCTCAAATGCAGTCAGTTAGCCAAAATGAAATGACAAAAGTATTGTGCAGATGAAGGAACGAGGTAAAAACCCACAAGACCCAATGAATGAAGAGAAAAGAGCCAAACTATCTGTAAAAGAATTCAGTTATAATAGTAACGATGATCCAAAATCTCAAGACAGAATAGAGAGAACGCAAGAATCACTTAACATATTTAACAAGGACCTAGAAAAAATAAAGAATAAACAAGCAGTGATGAACAGTGAAATTTCAGAAATTAAAAATAGTCTGGAAGGAATCAACAGCAGAATAATGAGGCAGAACAGATAAATGAGCTGGAAGGTAGAATGGTGGAGATAACTAGCAAAGTGCAGAATAAAAAAAAGCTAATGAAAATAATTAAAGACAGTCTTGGAGACCTCTAGGAAAACATTAAATGCATCAACATTCAAATTAAAGGGGTTCCAGAAGACGAAAAAGTCAGAGTCTCAGAAAATATTTGAAGAGACTATAGTCAAAAACTTCCCTAACATGGGAAAAAATAGTCAATCAAGTCCAAAAAAGCACAGAGTCCCATAAAGGAAAAAACCCAAGGAGAAACATGCCAAAACACATATTAATCAAACCAACAAATTAAATACAAAGAAAATATATTAAAAGCAGCAAGGGAAAAGCAATAAGTAACATACAAGGGGATTCTCACAAGGTTAACAGCTGATCTTTCAGCAGAAACTCTGCAGGCCAGAAGGGAGTGGCAGGATATATCTAAAGTAATGAAATGTAAAAACCTAACAAGAAAGATTACTCTAGGAGTTACTCCAGAAAGGACCTCATTCAAAATCGAGGGAAAAATCAAAAGCTTCACAGGTAAGCAAAAATTAAGGGAATCAGCACCACCAAACCAGCTTTACAACAAATGCTAAAGGGACTTCTCTAGAAAGGAAACACAGAGAAGGACAAGACCTACAAAAACAAACCCAAAACAATTAATAAAATGCCAAAAGGAATATATACATATATACCAATAATTACTTTAAATATAAATGGATTAAATGCTCCAACCAAAAGACAAAGACTGCCTGAGTGGATATAAAAAGAATCATATATCTGCTGTCCACAAGAGACCCACTTCAGATCTAGGGAGACGTACAGACTGAAAGTGAGGAGATGGAAAAAGATATTGCATGCAAATGGAAATTGCAAGAAAGCTGGAATAGCAATTATCACATCAGACAAAACAGACTTAAAGAATATTATAAGAGACAAGGAAGGACATTACATGATATTGAAGGATCAACCCAAGAAGACATGACTTCAAACCATAAAATGAAGAGAACTTGAAGAGAAAACACCAAGAAGAGCCTTATGAACCTGAATGCATACACTGTCATCACCAATTTCTGTATTTAAAAAAAAAAACAAAGAACAACAACACTGAGCACCTACCAGGGGCCAGGCATGGAGCTGGGCCCTGAGAAAACCAAAACAAGTTAGACAAGACTTCTCCAGTCACGCCCACCCTCCAGTTAACATAGCCTAGTGCAAAACATTAGCAAGGGAGGGGCTCACTTCCGCACCATGTGATAAACTGGATCCTCAGGTAGTGAGAAGCCCACAGGATACAGGGGGAGGCGGGGCGAGGAGGTGAGTACTGCAGCTGACTACAAGTGATCCTGCAGGTCTGATGAGCTGCAGCCCAGTCTCTCCATCCTCTGCAAACAGCTGACCACACTGACAAATGGCAATGAGTGGCCACAGAAGGAAGATACAACCTCAGTTCAGTTCAGTCGCTCAGTCGTGTCCGACTCTTTGTGACCCCATGAATCGCAGCACACCAGGCCTTCCTGTCCATCACCAATTCCCAGAGTTCACCCAGACTCACGTCCATCGAGTCAGTGATGCCATCCAGCCATCTCATCCTCTGTCGTCCCCTTCTCCTCCTGCCCCTAATCCCTCCCAGCATCAGAGTCTTTTCCAATGAGTCAACTCTTTGCATGAGGTGGCCAAAGTACTGGAGTTTCAGCTTTAGCATCATTCCTTCCAAAGAAATCCCAGGGCTGATCTCCTACAGCCTCAGTCTATGTCAATTATGCTTAGGGAAGGAAAAAACAGGCAGAAGATTCTTTCCCAAGCAAGAAGTTTTTGTTGTTGTTACTGCTGTTTGCTTAATGGCTGAGTTTCATCAGATTACCCGGAATTATTTACTCTTAAAAAAACTGTACCATCCAGGCTTTTTTGCATTAATGGTAAAAGAATAACCACTACCAACCACCCATCTGCAATCCATCCATTTGCCATCACATCACTGACCAGCCCTCCACACAGCCCACAGCCACTACAGACACACATCACAGACGCCCCGTCAGAAAGCTCCCCAAGCCTTCATTCCAGGCAGAGCAGAATGCTTCCCACCTTTGGCCTCCCCCATCCACACTGGGGCTTCCTTGGTGGCTCAGCTGGTAAAGAATCCCCCTACAATACAGGAGACCTGGATTTGATCCCTGGGCCAAGAAGATCCCCTGGAGAATGAAATGACAACCCACTCCAGTATTCTTGCCTAGGAAATCACATGGACAGAGAGGTCTGGCAGGCAACAGTCCACGGGGTCACAGAGTCAGACACGACTGAGTGACTAAACCACCACCACCCAGACCCACACCCACACTTCAGGCCTGTGTTTGTCACGTTGCCTTACCTGTCAAATCCTACTTATCCTCTGGGCCAGCCTGCAGACTGCCTCCCACAGGACATGTCCCTGGATCCCCCCATGTGATCTCGGCTCACAGAAGCCTGGATGCACAGGCAGTCCTGATGTCCGTCTACCTCTTACGCTACACTTAATGCTGTGCAAAGCTATGTCCCAGTGGGCTGAATCCTGAAGACAGAGTTACGTTCTCAACCATCTCTTCTTTACAACAGAGTCTCTACGGTGCCCCAGATAGTGCGTGTGTGCTAAGTCGATTCAGCCGTGTCCGATTCTTTGTGACTCTATGGTTTGTAGCCTGGCAGGCTCTTCTGTCCGTGGGATTGATAGAGTAGGCACTAAATATGTATAGTCAGTGAAACAGTTTAACAGCACCAACTTTTAAAACAACTTATTCTAATTTGAGTTTGTTAGCCTGTCAAGGCCAAGGAACCCACTTATTTTTTTCCTCATCAGTAAATAAATAGCAAGAAGATAAGATTAACCTGAGTATATAATTTAACATCTTACCTCCTTCATACTGAACTATGAATTATGTTTAATAACTCAATTTATATTTTGGTTAATGGAAACATATTTCAAATTCACAAATAATAGTAGAAAAAAAATCACAAAATTTTTACAAAAAGGGCTTCATAAATGTTAATGGTAATGAAACAAATAGGTATCATTTAATGGTCAATGGTATCCTAACTGGTAATGCTTCCCAAAAAATAAGGCTTTCAAATATCCACAATCCCATCCTCCAATGAAATCCGAACATATGGCATAAATAACAGGCTTTGGTTCTAGAAATAAAATCAAAAATCCTAGTTGAATAACCAGTTTTCCACACAATTAGAATACTAATCTCAAATATAGAAAAATTAAGCCATTACCTGAACACTGAAACCTATTTCATGTGCCATTAATGGAATATATTTAAAAAAATAACTGATCAAATTGATTATCCAAATCATAGCTTGGTAACCTCATAACTACATTTAAATTAAATTCATCCTAGAAATGTAGTATTTGTCTCATAATTATATTTGGTTATTTTATCATAAAGAAATACTAAGGCTTTATAAAAATTCCTGAATGGATAAGAATTTGTTTCCTTCAGGGTTCAGCTTGTTTTTAGATATCTGGTATTTATTCATTCATTTATTTGAGTTCGCTGGTCTTAGCCGCACCATGCAGGATCTTCTAACTGCACCATGCAAACTCTAACTTGCAGCACATGGGATCTAGTTCCCTGACAAAGGATTGATCCCAGGCCCTTGCACTGGGAGCACAGAGTCTAATTATCTGGCAGTCAAGAGGAGATACATATATTCTTACATTTTTTAGGAATGTGAATGTGCATTTTTGTCTGTGGGTAGGACCGGGCAATGGAGGAGACAGAGAGACAGAATCAGACATACATTTCAGCAAAAAGTTAAAGGAAAAGTTATGCTCTTGATTTCTTTGCCAGGAGATGGAAAAATGAAAACACGTCCAACGGGGCTTTTAATGCCTTAAAGTGCTCTAGGAAGGTCATCTGTAATACTTTTAAGATACACAGAGGTCAACCCCCAAATGAAGGGGAACACTGGGTACAATCAATATTACCTTCATTTAAATGGTTATAAATGACATCCTCTCTGTCCAAACTAACCACAAAAATAAATCCTAACCAAAATTTCCAAGGGCACTGAAGGCACTTAGGAAGAAGGAAAATAGAAAAACGGGAAAGCGCCCAGGCCGGGCCTCACCTCTGGCCCTTCGGGAGCGTCCTCTCCAGGGGGCGTTTTCTGGGGCAGACCCAGGGTGCCGTTGCTGGAAGCTCTCCTGTCCTCGGTGGGAGAGGTGAAAGTCTCCTCGGAGTCTGTTTCTATCACGTGGAAGGCGCCCACTTCCTCCTGACTCCAACCCAGTTCTTCTTCAGACTGTTTCAAAGAGCTACTGCTGCTCTTGGGAACGATGCCGGCCGTCGACAGGCTGCTGGGCACCGAGGTGTAGGACGACTGGGGGCCGGAGTAAGGCCGCCCCTCGGGGGCCAGGGCCTCAGCCTCCAGGAGGTCCGGGACGGACAGGCTCAGGCGGCGGTCCAGGTGATGCTGGGCCCGTAAGTCCAGGGCTTTGCTCGAGGTCTTCTTCACCTTCCTCTTGCTCAGGTTGATCAACAAAGGCCTGGTCCGCTGTTTTAATGAGCCCCAGACAGACGGTTTATCCAGGTCCATGGCTGCATGAAGACACAGGCAGTCCCTCTGGGGAAGAGTATGTCTCTGCAGGACACTCAGTGACTCCTAGGAAACAGAAGACACGGAGAAAGGATATGAAGCTTCTCTGTGCTGTCAGAGCACATCAAAGTAGGAAATGTGACTCAAGGAATCTTACTCTTCCCACTAAGTGATCAAGACCAAAACATCTAATCGGTAACATCTACAAAAAAATAATTGGGAAAATCTATCCTGGTGGCTCAGAGAGTAAAGCATCTGCCTGCAATGCGGGAGACCCGGGTTCGACCCCTGGGTTGGGAAGATCCCCTGGAGGAGGCAATGGCCACCTACTCTTTCCTGGAGAATCCCATGGACGGAGGAGCCTGGTGGGTTACAGTCCACAGGAACACAAAGAGTCAGACACAACTGAAGCGACTTAGCATGCATAACAATGTATATCTCCATCAATAGTAAGTAAGAGTTCCAAGTTCTCCAAATCCTCAACAGCACTCATCTCTTTGTCTTTTTTATTTTTATAATCACCATGTATTCTTGAAATTTGCTAAGGGTATAGATCTTTAGGTTTCTATCCCCCTACACAAATACAAACATAAAAATGGTAAGTACAAGAAGTGACGGGAGATATTAACTTGATTGTGGTAATAATTTTGTAATATATACGTGTATTAAACTGACCACCATATATCTTAAATATATGCAAATTTTACTTGTCAATTATACCTTAATAAATCTTGGGAAAAAAATAAAAATAAAAAATTACAAAAGAGGGCTTCTTTCTTATTTCCTCTCAAAAGAAAGCAGAGCAAAAGACATTTACTAGAAAAATAACAGCATCTTTTAACCATTATGTTCAGGGGAATGCCTTTCTGTTTCTAAACCCAGAGTCAGCAAACAATTTCTGAACAAGGCCAGTTAGTAAATATTATAGACTGAGAGTCAGACAGTTCAAACTACTCAATCCTATTGTTATGACACCAGAGGAGACATGTATGATACCGAAATGAAAGCGTACCTGTGGTCCCAGTAAAACTTTATTTATAAAAACAGGCAACAGACTATAGTTTGCCAATCCTGCTTTAATTTATCCTCTTCCTTTCTAGAGTTAAGTGTGCTTTTTGAAGGACAAATACACGCTCATATCAACTAGGATTCCATCTAGTATCTTCAAAATTTATATTAAAATAAGAGTAACTAAAGAGAAAAACACTTATAAAAGTGAGAGTCTGCCCTTAGTCCAATGTACCAGACCAGAAGAACTATGGAAGCTTCTACAATGGAAATCCTAAGAAAAGCAAACTTCAGAGCTTCAGTTGGAGAATGAAAGAGAGAAAATGTTTCCCACAAACAGGTGTGAGTGACAGGAATGCTTCACAAACAAATATCATACAGTCTGCTGAATGCTATGCAGGAAAGGGAGAAATTTAAGATATAATAGGTTGGACTCATTAGGAAATCGGATTAAAATCAAATAACCCTCACTCGATGTGTCAAGTGCCTCCTGATAAATCTTTCCAATATGAAAAAGTACAGTGTGGTCAAGTCAGTCTAAGCTGGCCAATACTCACGTGTCACGTTTGTCTAATGACAAAAAAGGCTAAGAGCTATGATAAAAAGCATTTTCCAAAATCAAGGACACCATGCATTTGTACCCAGCCTGGGATATTTAGTCATTAGGAGGTCACTGCTGAAGATCAGGACTAGGTGACAGTCCTCCAGCTCTGGACTGATGACCATCAGCTCGAAGGATGAACTTGGTATCTTCAATAGGCAATGCAGAGATGAAGCCCTTGGATCCTAGAGACAGACTCCGTGATTGGAATTTTAATTTTTTATGTTCTGCTCAGGTATACTATCAGACTAAATCTCAACTTTTTCACCTATTCACTAGGGAATATATCACCCAGCTTAAAAAACAAAATAAGATAAAGTCCCAGTGTCTGAGTATCTGATGCAGAGAAAGGGCAGTCAGGAAAAGCTATGTTTTCATTCTTACTGATGATACCATCATAAAGTCATATTTTGATATCTTAAGTCACTTTAGAGTTCTGTGTCTCATTACAGTTTCCATTTTTTTTCAGCTTTTTAAAAATTTATTTTTAATTGGAAGATAATTGCTTTACAATATTGTACTGGTTTTATTTCCATTTTATACATAAATTTAACCATAACTACCTCACAGGGCTCTTGTGAGAACTGAATGAATTTGTCCATATAAAACGATTAGAAAACTGCTTCACAAAGAGTAAATTTTTAATACAATGTTATCCAGCTTTAAAATTATCATTATTTCTATTATATAACATTGGGTCATTCAGCTTTAAATTTTAAAAATGTTTTACAATTCTTTGCTGCTTTTAAAAATGCTACTATAAACATAAACATACTTCACATTAGCAGGACACAAATACATTATTTAATTCACATCTTACAGTTTAACTTGCACATAGGTCCAAAATGCTTGTTTCCACGTTCATCTGAAAATATTTTAGTCTATTTGCCTTTAATGGAGTGTTACATTGTTGCTGTTGTTTAGTTGCTAAGTCCTGTCTGACTCTTTTATGACCCCATGGACTATAGCCCACCAGGCTCCTCTGTCCATGGAATTTCCCAGGGAAGAATACTGGAGCCATTTCCTTCTCAAGGGGATCTTGCCCACCCAGGATGGAACCCACATCTCCTGCACTGGCAGGTGAACTCTTGACCACTGAGCCACCAGGGAAGCCCGGAGTGTTATATAGGTGTCTGTTAATCTAGTTGGTTAATGGTTTAGTTTTTTTATACTCTACTCCTTATGCTACTTAAAGAGGGGTGTTTGCTTTTCAACTATAATTGTGAATTTGTCTATTTCTCCTATCAGTTACATCATTTTTTGCTTCTGTATTTTGAAGACCTGTTGTTATCTGCAAACATGTTACAACTAAAACAGTTGTCTTCTTGCTATTTAAATACAATCTGACGATCTCTATCCTTTGGTTGGTTTAGACCATTAATGGCTTCCCTGGTGGCTCAGCTAGTAAGGGTTCAATCCCTGCATTGGGAAGATCCCCTGGAGAAGGGAACGGTTACCCACTCCAGTATTCTGGCCTGGAGAATTCCAGGGACTGTATAGTCCATGGGGTCGCAAAGAGTCGGACAAGACTGAGCGACTTTCACTTTTTAGACTATTAATATCTAATGTGATGATATGTCTGTACTTAGGTCGAGCATTTTGTTTGCTGTTTGTTTCCTCTACTGCTTGTTCTAGTTCCCCTTTCCTGCATTGGTTAGGTTTATTTAGCGTTCCATTTTAACTCAAATTATCATTCTTTTTGCTATACTTTTGTGTCAATTTTTAGTGGTTGGTATAGCTAGGGATTACAACATGCAAGGTTAACCTTTTACCCTTTACTTGGAATCAATAGTTCAGCACTCCAACCGGAATAGAAAAACCAAACCACAGGTGTTTGTTTCCTACTGCTGCTATAAAAAACTACAATCTTAGTGGCTTATTAAGATAAATTCATTATTTTTCAATTCTGGAGGCCAAAAGTCTAATACATATTTCATCAAATTAAACCAAGGTGTTGACAAGACTGCATAATTTCTTGGAAGCTCCAGAGATAAATCTGTTTCTCGGTCATCCCAGACCAAAAAGTTCTCATTTTCTTGCTGGCTGACCGTGGAGGGCCTTTTGCAACTGTGGAGGCTGCCCACATGCCTGGGCCCTCTTCTCCACTTGTAAAGCCACCGAGAGTACGGAAAGTCACCCTCAATTCTACATCTCTCTGATCCTCTCTTCCGTCTTCCTCTTCCATTCTTAAGGACTCGTGATATAACTGGCTCCATCAGGACAGTACACCTCAAGATTTACAGCCATAACCGCATCTACAAAGTTCTTCTTGCCATTTACTGTGCCATATTCACAGAATTTGGGTAATAGAATGTGGACATTTGTGGGGGACAGGAAGTAGATTATTCTGCCTTCCATACTACCATATAGGTTTCCTCATCATTTCCTTTTCATAGACTTGTTTTATACATATATATATATACACACACTGAAAATTCCCATCAGACAGTGTTTTACTTGGTATTTCAGTGATGAATCATTTTTTCATAATTTAAGAAAAAAATTCTGTTATATTTACCACCTCCTCCATTCTTGATATTCTAAATTTCCTTCTTGTATTATTTCCCGTTTTTCCAAGGAATTTCCTTAACTAGCTATTTCTTAGAAGGTCTGTTCTCTTGGTTTTCCTTCCTCTGAGATTGTCTTCATTTCACTTTCAAGGGTATTTTCACTGGATACAGGATTCCACACTTCTATTTCAGCACTTTAAACATGATGTGACGTTTCTTTCTGCCCTCTGTGATTTCTGATGAGAAATTCAGTCATTTCAATCACTGTTTTCCTATAGATAAGGTCACTTTTCTCTGACTGCTTTCAAGATTTTGTCTTTGTCATTAAATTTGCAGCAGTTATGATGTGACTCAGTGTATATATTTTTTATCTGTTTGGGATTAGCTTAGCTTCTGGAATTTATAGGTTTATTTATTTCACCAAACTTGGAAAGTTTTCAGCCATTATTTCTTGGAGTTTTTTTTAGCCACACACTCTTCTTTCATTCAGAGCCTCTGATCATACAAACATTATGTCTTTTTGCAATCCTTCAATAGTTCTAGGGTCTCTACAATATTTTGCCTCTCCCATATTCACAGTAGATAATTTCTACTGATTTATTTTCAAGTTTCCCAATTCTTTCTTCTGTTGTTTCCATTTTGTTACTGAATCCATATAGTGAGGTTGTTGTTTTGTTTTTGGTGGGGTGGGGCCACAAGGTAGAGAGGCTATTTTTTAAATTATAAATTTGCCATTTGCTTTTACTTTATATTTCTTACTTCTTTACCGATACTTCCTATTCTAACTTTTATTTCAGGACTGAAGATTATTCATTTGGGCACTTTTATAATAGTTTCCATAAAGTCATCTTTTCATTGTCTTCTGCTGTCTGTTCCCATGTGACTTGAGATTTCTGTACTACTTCATATGCCAATATGAATTATATCCTGAACATCCTGAATGTTCTTATAAAATCCTGTGCCATATTTAAATATATGGTGAATGTTGATATTATTTATTATCAAGCACCTGATTTGGTCAGCTTCTGGCCATTAATTCCAACCTACCTTCTATGGGTTCTAGTTCCCATGTCAGTTTCATTTTCAAAAGCTATGCAAAGCCATTCAGATTTGCACTGGGTGTGCACCATGTAGAGATAAGTCTGGGACTTGAGTGAATTTCTATTAGTCAGTTCCACCTTCGCTTGCTATGTGAATAAGAAGGATCAGATCCATTCATATGCAGACTGTAGTCAGCCTAGGAGTTCACAAATAGATTTATGGGATCAATCCCAAGCTCCTTCTCACTGGCCTCCTCTGACACCTTCTAGTACCCTGGAACTCCCTGTTACCTCATCAGTCAACAGCAACCCACTTCTATGACTGCACCAGGGTACTAAGAGGGCTGGGGTGCGAGAAGCAAGCCATACTGCAGCCCTGCCTTTCATAATGATGTCTTTACCCACAGGATGGTCCCTCAACTTATTGCCCTGGCTCTTGCAATTTCCCACTGCCAGCTGTTCTTGCTGCTGCTGCCTCTGCCACAAGATTGTCAGGGAGCTGGGGCATGACAAAACTGAGGAAAAGGAGACCAAAAAAGATCAGAGATTTCTCTCTTTTCTCCAAGCTTTAAGGCTTCTCTTTCCTACTCTTTGAGTCAGAACTAGAAGGGTCTCCTTGACTTCTGTTCCAACACTGACTTCTAGACTTTGGACTGCACTGATTTCAAGCTGGGGGGATTAGCAGAGAGAAAAATTGTAAGCCCACCTCTAGTTTAGTGATGATTCATACTAATATTCTTCCCTACACGTCCCTGGAGGCTCAGTAGTAAAGAATCCGTCTGTCGATGTTGGAGACACAGGCTCGATCCCTGGGTCAGGAAGATCCCTTGGAGAAGGAAATGGCAACCCACTCCAGTCTTCTCGCCAGGGAAATACCATGGACAGACGGAGCCTGTAGGCTACGGTCCACAGGGTTGCCAAAGAGCCAGACACGACTTAGAGACTAAACAGCAACAATTCTTCCCTAGTCCACATGCTAATATTTACTTTTCAGAGATCTCAACCAGCTTCACCTGGCACTTCATCCAGATTCATGTTTGTGTTCATTGGGGAAAACAGGTTGGAGTGGCTTTATTCAATTTCACCGGAACCAGAATTATTTTAATAAGTTTCACAAAAGCATTTTTACCAATTTCCCCAAATGTCCAATGCCTGGTGTGCAGAACCACAAACATATAAACACAAAAGGTATGTGCCCAGGAAAAAAAGTAAATCTTAAAAGTGTACATAAAGCTTATAATACATGTTGGCCTGTGGTCTCTTTGATGCCTAAAAATATCATCCCACCAAGTCATAATGCATTGTTCAGAATAAAAGAAACTTATTAGAGTAAATCTAATATTTGAAGAAAATGGTGGTGAGGTAAATCCAACTTGAGTATTAGATATAAAATATATATATCAGATATAAATATCTAAAATATATATATTTAAAATATATCTAATATATATTAGATATAAAAATAGTATCAGGTATAAATATATATATTAGATATAAAATACATACATAAAATATAGTATATAAAATATACTGAGTTTTCTTCATCTCAAAGGATATTTAAAAACAAACACCTGTTCCATTTTCTACAATGAAAAAAGTTCATAGGCTATTTTCACAATCACCCAATGGGCCACAAGCTGAAACATAACCCAGGCTTTGCAAACCATCAACCCTAGAAGCAGAATCTCTTTGCAAAACAAGATACCTAGGCTACTCGACCTGCTAAACTTCAGTTTTCATTTATTGAACGAAAGTAAGTATTCTGCTTCATCAAACCACCAAAGTCAGGACAAAGTTTGTACAGGAAACAAGCCCCAAGCCAAGGAGCCTAATGGAAGTTCCATTTATCATGGTTTTAACCCAGACATCCTCCCGAGCTGGCTGCTAGCGACTGGCCAGATGGAAAAAGAGCTAACCTTCTAAATGTCAGCTCAAAAGTTTCTGATTGAACCTGGACCACAACCACTCACTGAGTGAGAAACACGAGCAAGGAAAGACGTTCTGAGCGTAAGTTACCATCATGCGCATTAGAGTTATTCAGTGACACTGACTCAAACTGTGATTCTCAAAGCTCTCCTTTAGTGTAAATGTGATGAAAAGGGTTTCCTTTCACAATATAAGTATCAATTCCAATGACAGAGCAGGAAGCAGTTATTACAAGTCAGAATGTGTTACCAATATTACTGAGGTCTCTTTTTAGTTAACTGCAGTTTCTTTTCTCTTACCAGTAGAAAGAAAATTTCCTATTTATAGGTTGGCCAGAAAGTTGGTTCCATAAGATGTTACGGAAAAACCTGAACAAACTTTCTGGGCAACCCAATATATTCTCTTAAAATAGGCGGGGGGGAAATCTAAACTAAATTCAATAAAAGTAAAAATCTGATGATGTATATGCTTATCTAATGGTGAAAGATAAAGGCAAACAAAATTCTAAAGAAGGATTATTCAGCATTCTGATAGAACAGGATGAGTTTGTACCCCTAGGTATATTTAATTATACTTGAAACAGAAACAAATCACTGCAGATGGTGACTGCAGCCATGAAACTAAAAGATGCTTGCTCCTTGAAAGAAAAGTTATGACCAACATAGACAGCATATTAAAAAGCAAAGACATTACTTTGCCAACAAAGGTCCATCTAGTCAAAGCTATGGTGTTTCCAGTAGTCATGTATGGATGTGAGAGTTGGACTATAAAGAAAGCTGAGCACCGAAGAATTGATGCTTTTGAACTGTGGTGTTGGAGAAGACTCTTGAGAGTCCCTTGGACTGCAAGGAGACCCAACCAGTCAATCCTAAAGGAAATCAGTCCTGAATATTCATTGCAAGGACAGATGCTTAAGCTGAAACTCCAATATTTCGGCCACCTGATGGGAAAAGCTGATTCATTTGAAAAGACCCTGATGCTGGGAAAGACTGAAGGCCGGAGGAGAAGGGGACGACAGAGGATGAGATGGCTGGATAGCATCACCGACTCAATGGACATGAGTTTGAGTAAACTCCAGGAGTTGGCGATGGGCAGGGAGGCCTGGCATGCTGCAGTCCATGGGATGGCAAAGAGTCAGACACAACTGAGTGACTGAACTGTAGCAGAAAAACCCCTACCTCATTTATCTAAAAGATATTATCCTTAATGGAAAGGTCTCCAAATCAGTTTCATGAAAAGAACAAACGATTTCTCTGCATTAACAGTCAATTGGCTTTTTTCTTCTAAAATCTTCCCAATCTATCATCTAACTTGTTACTAAATTTGTAAGCCAGTTGAGGGAAGGGAAATTATTCCACATACCAGACATCTATTAAAAGTGTATATATATATATATATATGATGGAGATGGGATTCTCTGGTGGCTCAGTGGTAAAGAATCCACCTGCCAATGCAGGAGATGCAAGAGATGTGGGTTCAATTCCTGGGTCAGGAAGATTCTCTGGAGAGGAAATAGCAACCCACTCTAGTATTCTTGCCTCAGAAATCCCATGGACAGAGGAGCCTGGAAGCCACAATCCATGCTAAGTCAGACACAGCTTAGCAACTAAATTAAAATGACAATATCATGGAGACAGAAACCTCTCTATAACTGAGATCAACCACAAAGACTGGATGCATTTTTAGTCCCCCTACATATGTTCTTGGAAAGAAAAAAAAAAAAAACAGAGAAGTAGGTTCTATCTCCTCTGGTTAATGACATGCCCTGCCAACACGACTGTTCTCTTAAAAATCTCATCTACAGAAAAAAAAAAAATCTCAGAATTTCTTACCTCTTTACCAATCACTCGTAATTCATAGTCCGTGCTTGGAGAAGACCAAAGGAAAGGAGAGGAAGGGGCAAGATTATCTGAAGCATCAGATAACTGTATTTTCACTTTAATTCCATCTCTGACAGCATATCCTGGGAGGGATTGGGGGCAGGAGGAGAAGGGGACGACAGAGGATGAGATGGCTGGATGGCATCACCGACTCGATGGACGTGAGTCTGAGTGAACTCCGGGAGTTGGTGATGGACAGGGAGGCCTGGCGTGCTGCGATTCATGGGGTCGCAAAGAGTCGGACACGACTGAGCGACTGAACTGAACTGAACTGACAGCATATCCACAGTTATTATCTTGCCCTGCAATGACCAGAAGACCAAAAGGTATACATGGTTTTTAAATGAGCCCTGGGTTAACACTCCATTCCAAAAGAATAAAGAAATCACACAGAAAAGCAGAAGTAGCAGGTCTGAGATTGCTATCTTTTAAAAGACCTACTGAGAGCAGGAGGAGAAGGGGATGACAGAGGACGAGATGGCTGGATGGCATCACCAACTCAATGGACATGGGTTTGAGTGAACTCCGGGAGTTGGTGATGGACAGGGAGGCCTGGCGTGCTGCGGTTCATGGGGTCGCCAAGAGTCGGACACGACTGAGCGACTGAACTGAACTGAAAAGACCTACGTGCACGGTTATTCCTGGGGTAGCATCTAGGAACCTAGATGCTTCCCACCATCCTGAGTGACAAGAGCATCTCACTGTCCCTAAACCATGTATGCAAATCATTTGTCTTATGCTGAATACCGGCTTTCCATCTAAAAGTCTGAACATGTAATATATGCTAGGTAGAGGGTGCCTATGTGACCAGTTCCCAAATCTACTTCAAAAATCTCTCCAATGGCAGCTGTGGTGAAGTGAAGAGTTAAACACCAGCAGAGCATCTAAGGATGAAGATGCTTTTGACAACAGGGACTGTCACCCTGGAGGCCAGTCCAGTGACAGCAGAGCCAGAGATGCTCCTGTTTGTGAGATAAAATGTTGGCTGTGACAGAGCCTCCAATTTTGGTCCACTTAGTCTATTTCTTCAGCCCTCCCTTACATCCAGAGATCTGTGTACTACCCTCTAAATTCTGGGTCAGAAAAATATTTCTCTAATGAGTTTCCCTGGTAGACAACATTTCGCAGGTGCCATCACATCTCCTTGTTAGAGGAATCAAGCCTGTCCTAAGTGATTCTTTACAGGGGAATCTGTATGCATTTTTCTTCTATGCATTTTTCTCTTCACTGATTTTGCTGAGCATCCTTTCCCTTAGGAAATCATAGCTACAAGCATGACCAAATGCTGAGTCCTTCTAGAGAGCCACCTGACCTGGGGGCAGTCTTTGGAATCCCTAACATAGAAATATTATTAAGAATGCCAATGCTTTAACATAAGCTGTCAAAACGAACAGATATGGAAGAAATGGAGACTGTCTAAATTATTCTGATTCGTTTTTAGCAAGAGTAACTGAAAGAAAACAAAGCAGATTTTTCTTTAAAAAAGAGAAACCAAAAAGAAAGAAAAAAATGAAATCTCAAAGTTAAAATTTTTTAAAGTATAAACATGAAAAGAGTCAGCTCAACTTAAAAAACAATAAGTGGGTGGGTCTGCAGGGAGTGTAGGAAGAAAACGAGATGAGAAAAGGTCAGTTAAATCAGTGGAATTCTATGGGCTTCCCTCACCAGAGAAGGTAGGTGAGGGTCAAGAAGGTAAAGAATGTGTCTGCCAACACAGGAGACCTGGATTCAATCCCTGCGTCTGGAAGATCTCCTGGAGAAGGAAATGGCAACACACTCCAGTATTCCTGTCTGGAGACATCCATGGACAGAGGAGCTTGCTGGGCTACAGCCCAAGGAGGCGCAAAGAGTCAGATGCAACCAACACTTTCACGTTTCACTTTCATTCTTTCATCACTTTCAAGGCCAGGCTGAACTGTGAGCAGCATCCTCCCATCCAGAAGCATTCAAGAGGAACCAGAGGCCTAACAGCTAAGGAGGCCTAACTCAACTTAAAGGGGCAGGTGGTGCTCTGACAGTAAAAGCTGGGCCAGCCTGATGCTGGACATCCTGAAAAGAAAATCTCAGTATTATCAGGGAACACAGAGACCATGAGGACCTTTATCCTACCCAAGGGTTTCTACCATCTGCTGCTGCTGCTAAGTCGCTTCAGTCGTGTCCAACTCTGTGTGACCCCATAGACAGCAGCCCACCAGTCTCCGCTGTCCCTGGGATTCTCCAGGCAAGAATACTGGAGTGGGATAGGTGACCTAAATAACAGTCTGCAATTTGGGGATTTCCCCTTTATCCCATGAGAAATGGGAGAGAGAAGGGAGGGAAGGCAACAGTGATTACCAGGCACTCATCATTTCTGGTAGCTTTCAATGCTCTATAGTCAGCATGAACACTGACCCTCAGGTTTCACAAATGCAAATTTCTTCAGCACTCTTGTGTTTTCACTTTAACTGCACCTAGAGAAAGGAAATCAATCGAACAAACTAAGGAGCTCAGCACCACGTTAAGTACCAGTCCCTCCTCACGTTCCATCTCTCATTTGTTTAACTGGAGAGTAACTGCTTTACAATATCGTGTTAGTTTCTGCTGTAGGATGAAGTGAATCAGCTATGCGTGCGTGCCCGTCAAGTCGCTTCAGTGGTGTCCGGCTCTGAGTGGTCCTGTGGACTGCAGCCCGCCAGGCTCCTCTGGCCGTGAGCTTCTTCAGGCTGTGTACACATACATCTCCTCCCTCCTGAGCCGCGCTCCCAGCCACCATCCCGGCCACCATCCCACGCCTCTAAGTCGTCACGGAGTACCAAGCTGAGCTCCCTGTGCTACCCAGCAGGTTCCCGCTAGCTATCTATTTCACACAGGGTAATGCATCTATGTCAATCCCAACCTCCCAATTCATCCCATACCTTCCTTCCCCTATCCCCACATGTCCTCTCTCTACATGTGCGTCTCTTGTTTTATTGTCAAATTCTGTGTCAGGATCCAGTGAGATCATACCATCAAAGTGCTTTGCAAACATTAAATAAATACTAAGTGGGTTTTAACATTATATCTCCTACCCTAAGGTCTTCTAAACCTTTCCTGATTTTCCTTGATCTAAAGAATTTACGTTATTAATTGTTCTGTTTATTGAATAATTTGTTGATTTCACCCTGACACTGTTTATATACACACCTCAGTTCATAATCATTTTCAGATCTCTGGATCTCATAGCAACACTCAGATATTCTCAGCAGTGGTTATGTATTCCTACACCCCTTCTTGTTGCTGGTTTGTTTGTTTCAAACTTTGTTTTCTTTCGTAACTTTCTAAAAAAGAAAAAATTAGCCCTATGAATATGTATAGAAAATTATATAACACCAAGGTACTGGTGAAATAAAAACTTAGCTGCAACAACACTACCTGTGCAGTTCTTTCTGATGACTTTCCCCTCATGCCCTGTCAGAAGGAACCACTATTCTAAATTATATTTATCATAATACAGTTATTTTGTTAGAGGTCATTCAGGGATATGTAACATAGTACTATTTTTCATAATTAGAAACTTTATTGCAAGCTTTATATAAATTGTATATTACCCCAAACTTTTATATTTTTAACAGTAATGCATATTTATTTTATCATGTCAAACAATTCAGAGGTACCTGAGGGACATAATAATCTTCCTCTATCCTTTTCCTCAATTTTTAAAATATTTTATACAATTTTAAAAGGCTACTTTCCACTTACAGACATTACAAAATATTGACTATACTCCTCATTTTAGACAGTATGTCCTTGAGCCATGCTTTTAAGTCAACATTTCTTTCAAGAACTTTATCCATAATGATAAACGTAGTTTTATTAGAGAGATTTTTAACAGTCATATCCTATTTCCATTTTCAGAAGATTCCACAATTTGATTTTCCTGCTGATGGATCCTTAAGATGCTTACCATATTTTACAACTACATAGTTACACAAAGCTTTAAAGAAGATTCTTAGACATATCTTCTGATGCATAAGTCAATTTCTCTCAGGGTTTTCAATCAGCCATGGACTCCTCCGTTAGAAAGTGAAAGTGTTAGTCACTCAGCCACGTCTGACTCTTGGTGCTCCCATGGACTGTAGCCCGCCAGGCTCCTCTGTCCGTGCAATTCTCCAGGCAAGAGTACTGGAGTGGGTTGCCATTCCCTCTCCAGGGGATTTCAACTCAGGGATCAATCCTGGGTCTCCTGCATTGTAGGCAGATTCTTTACCATCTGAACCAGGGAAGCCCCATTAGAAGTGATCAGAAATGTCTGAAGAATGTTTGGATGCTTGAATGACCACAGTAGGAGACATAACTCACACACAGTGGGTGTGACTCAGAGATATGAATGACACCCCAGAAGAGAGGCTTGCCCTGCCCAAAGTACCAGTAAGGTCCCATTGAAAAACACCATATCTCAGAGTTGAGTTATTGGTTTGCAGGTTATGTGGATCCTACACTTGACTTACAAGGTATTGCCAAATTGTTCTTCAAAGTAGATATATTAATTAATATATCTAACATCAGCTAATAATTTCCTATTGTGCAACGTCTTTGCCTGCACCTACCATTGCAAGATTTTTCTAATATGTGCCTACCTGAAATTGTGAAAGGGGATTGATCCGTTATTCTCTTAGCATGACAGCTTCAGAGTTTTCTTTTTTATTTATTTGAAATGGTAAACAATCTAATAATAATGCTTTCTTTGTATTTTTGTTGCAAATCTCTTCACCCAGTATCTAGCCTTAAAAAAAGAAAGATTTCTATTAAGGTACCAAGATTCACATGTATAAAAAATTTAATGAGCTGAATTTATGAGTATTTTTTTTTTTTGCATATTGTGTATTTGTATGTGGTATTTATTGCAGGGGTATGGTTTAAAACCCCCAAGGTCACACATACATTCTCATACATCTTGGAAATGCTCTGAAGTTTTGCTTTTTACAATCTTTATCCTGAATTGTTTACTTATGGTTTGAAGTGGGTATGATATTTTATTTTTTATCCATATGGATAATCAAACTTCAAAGCACTTTTTATTGATAAGACCTACCCTAACTCCCAATGACCTTCACCTCTGTTGGGTATATAATTTCAATTCCTAAGATCTCTATCTATCTATACCTGTGCCAGTATCTCATAATAATTAATTCCTACATAGATTTGTAGTAAGTCTTGATATCCAATAACGTAAGGCTCCCAACTTGCTGTGGTCCTTCAGATTAATTTTTTTTCTTTGTTCTTCTATGTAAATTTCAGAATTCAAAAGTCTAATACCCCCACCTCCAAATAAAAGCAGTGGAGATTTTGACTGTGACCTGCTTTACAACTTAATCTGAAAACAGCTTTGTATTGTTCTCTTTCTAGCTATGAATATGGTTACTTTCTATATATCTTTTTTTTTTGATAATAGATTAAAATTTTTAGAGCAATTTTATACAGAGTATTTTTAAAGTATAGAGTAATCTCATATCTCCTCTTCCTCCCTATATACAACATCCCCAGTTATTAAGATCTAGCACTAATATAGTTATAATTGATGGACTATTGTTGATACATTTATTATTAACTTAGGTGTATAATTTACCTTAGTATTTACTTCTGTATTGTATAGTTCTATTAGCTTGGACAGATGCATAAGGTCATGTGTCTACCACCATAGCCTCATATACAATCGTCTCAGTGTTGTAAAAATCACCTGACCATCCCTTCCCTCCTCTCCCCTCCTTAAACATGGCAATCATTAATCTTTTCACTATCCACAGTTGGAAACACATTTTACATAGCCTTCTCAGACTGACTTCTTTCACTTGGTAATATGCATTTAAATGTTCTCCATGCCTTTTTGTGGCTAGATAGCTCCTTTATTTTTGCTGCTGAATAATATTCCATAGTGTGGATATGCCACAGTTCATTTATACATTCATCTTTTCTAAAATAAGTATTTTTTCTTCTTTCACTGCTCAGAGTTTCCAATTCAATATGGAATAATATATTGGTAATATGCTTTATCTCTTATTTTCTTGATCAGTCTTAAGGGGTTCATTAGTTTTTAATATTTCTAAAATAACTTTGGGGTTTATTAGTTTTTAATATTTCTAAAATTAACTTTTGTTGATTTATTTACTGATTCCTGTTCCATATGTTACTTTTTCCTTCTTCCTATACCCTCTGGGTTTAAGTTTCTTTTTTTCATTTAGATTCTTGACATGGAAAACTAGATATTGATTTTCAGACTAGATGCATCCCACAAATCTTATGTCAAATCATTATGTCAAAATCATTACCATTTAATTCAAAATACTTCCTAATTTCTATCTTGAGTTCTTCTATGATACACAGGTTTTCCTAGAGGTGCATGCATGTGTGCATGCATTCAGTCATATCTGACTCTGTGCGACCCTATGGACTTCAGCCTGCCAGGCTCCTCTGTCCATGGGATTCTCCAGGCAAGAATACTGGAGTGGGTTGCCAGGCCTTCTTCCAGATCTTCCTGACCTAGTGATCAAACTCGTGTCTCTCATGCCTCCTGCTTTGGCAGGTGGGTTCTTTACCACTGAACCAGGGAAGTCCCTTTCCTAGAGGTATAGAGCTTAACTTCTTTAAAAAAAAAAAAATGGGGAATTCCCTGATGGCTCAGTGGTAAAGAATCTGCCTACCAATGCAGGAGACATGGGTTAGATCCCTGATCCAGGAAGATCCCACGTGCTGCAGAGCAACTAAGCCCATGCTCCACAACTACTGAGCCCGCTCTCTAGAGCCTGGGAGCTGCAACACTGACCTCCAGTGCCTCAATGACTGAAGCCCTCAAGCCCCAGAGCCCACACTCCACAACAAGAGAAGCCTCCGCAGTGAGAAGCCCACACGCTGCAACCCGAGAGAGCCCTCTTACTCAGCAACAGGAGAAAAGCCTGGGCAGCACTGAAGACCCAGCACAGCCAGTAAATAAACAAAATTATAAGCAATGGGATTGTCTAGTTATCTTTACATTATTGAGTTCTATCTTGACTCCTAATGGTTAAATGAGAAGGAAAATCCTCATGTTTCCTCTTTATTGAAAGAGGAATGGCAGCACTCTTTATTGCCTAGCCACAGTCAGTCAGTTCTGCAGTTCGGGGTTCTATACATGCCAATCAGCTGAAGTCGTCAGACTGTTGTTCAGATCTGTCTTCTGACTCTTCTGTCTTCTTGTTTTAGTAGAGAAAAGAGGACTGAGAAACAGCAATGATGCTGAGTTGACAGGACTTGATAAAGGGATGAGAAAGACGGGACGTCAGCATTGAGTCCATCCAATTAAAGAGTCCCAGGGCCATCCACTCAAATGTCCAGATTTTGAAGGAAATTCCTGAGTCTTAACAATACACACTAGGTATGTGTGTGTTAGTCACTCAATCATGTCTGACTCTTTATGACTCTATGAACTGTAGCCCACCAGGCTCCTCTATCCACAGAATTCTCCAGGAAAGAACACTGGAGTGGGTTGCCATTCCCTTCTTCACAGGATCTTTTTGACCCAGATCGAATCCTGGTCTCCTACACTGCAGGTGGATTCTTTTACCTTCTGAGCCACCAGGGAAGCCCACCACTAGGTATAAAGGAATGTGGTTCATGTTTTCACACAGCTGAGCTTAATGGTCCCATGTTAAACCACACACAGAGATATCTTAACCAGTACCTACATTTGAAAACAACTGCCAAGCCTCAAATGTCCTGTCCATCATTATTACATGTAAAGATTGCCTTGTCTGGAAATTATCTGTAGAAATAGAATACCTGAAGTATATTTAGGACTTCACTGGCAGAGGGATAGTATGAGAGAGATTTAATAGCCAGTAAAAATATCATCCCACCTGGGGAAAGTGCATATTGCAGAAGCTATTTTAGGACACAAAATACAATTAAAAGGTTAGCCTAAAGACACAATAATTTAAAACCGAGGAAACCTTATACATATCTTCCTGTGTCATTTCTTGCTTGGAACAGAGCCTGTTTAACAATCTGTGCTTATTCATAAGTCACCAAATCAACACAAATTTTTCAGAATACAAAACAACACCTATCAGAGAAATAGTTGGACCAATCAACTACAAGAAGGAAATTTCACTTATGAAAACTCTCTTTTAAATAGGCATCTCACACAGCTTATCATTCCCCTGGTCCCAAAACATCAAGCCAGTGGGTTTTTTTTAAATAACGCAACCCTTAAAAGCATTTCCCAAGTCTATACCTATAAGAAGCAGTAAATATCTATCATCTAGCCAAAGAACAATTACACCTCCTCCAAGCAGATAAGAAAACTCAAATCATTCTAAGGTGCTATGGGTAATAATATTGATGACCTCTAGGGATCTGCAACCAATTTAAAAACACATAAAGAATAATCACATCATTATATCCTTAAAACAGTCTCTTATCAAAAATAAAAGTATCATGCTTTCCTCAATTAAAAGTAAAGGAAGAATCAGAGTTGAGTGAGTAGAGAGTAGGGAAATCCGATTACGACAACCTGGTCTCTTACCTCTTACACTATTTCTCAAAACTGTTTAGATGGAGAGATTTCTGTAATTGATTAATTCCACCATCTGGATTAGAAACTATTAGAAAGTACAACTTTATTACACACACACAGTCTCTCTCTCTCTCTTACACACAGCATATGTATACAAACCAATTATAATTTCTTTTCTTTGCTATCTTTAATAATTCATTCATTCAATAAAAGTTTATTGGCATCTATGTCCTAGGGGATATTACAGCCATTAGGGATTCATCAGTGAACAAAACAGAGTCCCTGCTTTCATGAAACGTATGTTCCACTTGAAAAAGACTGACAATAAGCCAAAAAATATTTAATATATTGAGTGATGGTAAGGGAAAGAACAAGAGCTGAGGGGAAGAGGTGGCTGCTGAGAGCCAGGCTGCCATTTCTGCATAACAGGAAAGCCTCCCTCAGATCAAGTGGGCGGAGGAGGAAAGGAAGAAAGTGGGGGTGGAGCGTGCAGTGGACACAGGGAGAGAAGGAGCCTGCCCACAGAAGAAGGAACAAGTGCAGGAGGTCCAGAGGCGGGCAGCTCTCTCAGGGAGACAGAGAAACCACAAGAAGTCCAGTGTGTGACTGGAGAGGCAGGACAGAGAACCACAGGAGATGAGTTTCGAGAGGAGCAGGTCGAATCAGGCAAGTTCCCGCTGGTCCCTGCCAGGACCCTGGATTTTACCCTGAGCTGGTTGGAAAGCCACTCCAGCCAGCCACACTCTGCTAATTTTACTATGTATCTGGTGCTGTGTTCACTGCTTCACTTACATCATCAGCAATGCTCACAATGATCTTATGTGTGTATGGGCGCACTCAGTCACTCAGTCGTGTCCAACTCTTTTGTGACACCCTGGACTATACCCATCAGGCTCCCCTGTCCATGGAATTTTCCAGGCAAGAACACCGGAGTGAGTTGCCATTTACTCCTCCTCCTCCAGGGGATCTACCCAACCTACAGATCGAACCTGCATCTCTTGAGTCTCCTGTATTGACAGGTAGATTCTTTACCACTGCGCCACCTGAGAAGCCCCCAGTGATATTAGACAGTAAGCATTTTCACTCCAGCTTTCCTCCAAGTTGATGAGGAAAATGCAACTTGTTCAGGTCCACAGTTCTGGAAACTGAAACCCAGACTGATCCAGATCAGCACTGTTTAACAGGGATGGAAGAGGGGATTACTAGCATTTGGAGCAAGACCATTCATTCATTCTTTATGTCTTCTTTAAGACAAGACATTCAAATCTTTATAATACAACCAATGAAATGATATGATCCAAGATAACCAAAGTCGCAAGAAAAAATTAGTATTATCTGTCTAAAACATTAATTATGCTTACAACTGAATTTGGAGAGAGCTTGAAAATTGGCAGAATTTGAAACCAAGCCCAACCAAACCTAACTGCTTCAATAGGAGACATTTCAACGGACACTTCAGAAGTGGCAAACTCAATGAAGAACACATAGTAATGAAGCCAATTTAACAAGCAATTTAAAAGCCCTCATATCAGTAGCTTAAATAATAATATCAATAACAGGGTTTTGCCAATTGATACCCAATTCAGAACTGAAAATCTGACAAATAGGCTTCTCTTAGATCCAAAAATACACCAAAAGATTATAAATTAGAGTCTTTTAAAATAATTTTTTCAAGACTGATTCTATTTTTCTTATCCCCTACAACCCAAGCAACAGAGAGCATTACCTGAGTGGCTCTTGGTTCTTATCAGAACAAGGCCCACCCATAAGTTCATGATCTAACGGTAAGGGCGGAGCAAGGAGCAGAGTGCTGTTAAACCACCGCAAATGTGCAGAGAGAGACCTGGAACGGTATTTAATGAGGCACGAATCCCACGGTCTATACAAATGAAGCCAGTGAAGAGGAAAAGCAAGATGGAAGACTTCCTCAAGAAAAGGAGAAGTGACAATGAAAAGTAAAGAATCAAGAAGAGAAAAATGAACAGAAGACCGTGCCCGTACCCTGACACTCAGGACGAAACCAGCTCTCTTCTACAGTGACCAAAACCAAGCAAGCAAGTGCAAAACACGGGCAGCGCAAGTGCGGGCAGGGCTGCTGAGCAACTGGAGCTTTCCTGTTTGCTGACAGTCTGGCAGTTTCCTATACATTTAAACATATACTTACCATACAGCCCAACACCACCACTTATAGGCATTCACTCGAAAAAGAATTCAAACAGATATCCATTCTACTGAAACATATCTGTTTATGAAAGCTGTATTCAAAAATCATCAAAAACTTAACCCAACTCTCCCAAAACCAGTAAATAGCTTTTAATGAAAAGTGAAAGTCAAGTAAAGATAGGGCACATTCATATGATGGAACACCATGCAGCAATAAAAAGGAATAAACTTCTAATATACGCAACAACATGGATATCGACGTAAAAACGTTAAGTGCAAGAAGCGAAACACAAAAGGCTATATACTGTCTGATACCATCTTTTATGACATTCTAGGAAAGGGAAAACTGGACGGAAGAAATAAGATCAGTGGTGGCTGGGGAAAGAAGACAACTACAAAAGGGAGCAGGGAACTTTGGTGGGTGATAAGAAACAGTGTATATCATGATATGTGGTGGTGCTTGCATGACTGTTTCTCAAACTCAAGACAACTATTTATCTCCAAAGGGCAAATTTTAGCCTATATTACACCTCAATAAAACTGGTCATAAAAAAACTGAACAAACTGGATTTTACCCAAGCTGCAGGGCAGTTCTTCAAAACAAACCAAAATGATGCAATTCACCCAAGTACTTCCTGGTCCCTGCCAGCCCTGCTGCTGTGGAGAGTCAGTGGTTGAGCACAGTGTCACGCTTTCAATCTTAAAATCCCTCAAACACCACCGGCAGTCCTTTGCACTGTATTTCAAGAATGCCTCACGATGTTCTAAAGAGGGATTTGTTGTGTTGCTGTTGCTTAGTCGCTCAGTCGTGTCTCTTTGTGACCTCATGGACTGTAGCGCATCAGGCTCCTCCATTTAGGAGGCAAGAATAATGGAGTGCATTGCCATATCCTTCTCCAGGGGATCTTCCCATCTAAGGGATCAAACTCACGTCTCCTGCATTGCAGGTGGATTCTTTACCACTGAGCCACCAGAGAAACACGATACTGATAAAGTACGTGTGTGCTTAGTCACTCCATCGTGTCTGAATCTTTGAGACCCCATAAAGACTGTAGCCCACCAGGCTCCTCTGTCCAGGGGATTTTTCAGGCAAGAATACTGGAGTGGGCTGCCATTTCCTCCCCAGGAGATCTTCACAACCCAGGGATCGAATCTGCATCTCCTATATCTTCTGCATTGCATGCAGATTCTTTACCCCCTGAGCTATGGGGGAGCCCACTGGTAAAATGGATCTGATCCAGATGCCGGAAGAGAGTCTGATCTCCTAATGAAGCATATTTCTTAGTGGCCCCAAGCTTTCACCTCCTCCCTGCTCCTCACAGTCCACCCACTCACAGGTAGTGGTCTCTGAAGGTGAGTGCATTCATCTCAGTGTGGGCAGGAATTAAGAACAGAACTTCTACATATATTTATCTTTATTTTTAAATTGAGAAGCATTAATTATTGCTAAAATTTAATATGCAGGTTGATTCACTCACTTGACAATATTTATTGAACCAAGAATTTGTGCTAGGAATGGGTCAAAGTGCTAGCAAGGCCACAATGAACTGAAGTCCCTGGACTCAGGAGGTGTGTGTCCTGAAGAAGTGGACAGATAAAAAATTATAATAAAAATACAGCACAAACAAACCAAAAAGTATTTGCATGCAATTCCCCTAGTGAAAGGCACTAATAAAGCCATGAAAGGGAAGAGAATGTGGTCCCCACACCTAATCCTCTGAGGGAAAAATGGAAATTTCACAGTACGGAGATCACAGGCTCTCAGGATATGTGTGCTGCAAAGTGAAAGGTAGGGTGTGTGCGTGTGTACACATGTGTGTCACACACCTGGCTAAAGAAATTTTAAAATGTTATCAAGTTTCCCTGAAAAAGATCCTTGCAAAGAAACTACAGACTAAAGAGAACGCTGATAATTAAGTACCGGCAAAAGCAATAGAGAGTGGTAATTACACTCCTAAAGTGAGCTTTCTTTTTAATTAAACAATTAAGTGATTAAAATAATTTAAGATTCCATGTTTAACCACACTGCTCTTAGTAATAAGTATTTAGTTCTCCATAACTCAGGTGAGAGTAAAAGGGTTCTTGATATTTATAATAGGTTTTGAGATGTTTAGATACTGAAAATTCCATCTCCATCTCATCCTTCCTTTTTTAGACTTTTTTATGAAGGCCTAATTTATAGAATAGAAAATTCACCCATTTTTAAGTGCATAATTGAGTGAATAATATTAGTGAATTTTTATAGCTATGTAATTATCTCCATAATCTCCTTTGAGAACAGTCATCCTTCCTTTTCAACCTCTTTTTAATGCTAATTACAATGTATATAGGGCCTCCCTGGTAGCTCAGCTGGTAAAGAACCCGCCTGCAATGCAGGAGACCCAAGTTTGATTCCTAGGTCAGAAAGATGCCCTGGAGAAGGGGTAGGCTACCCACTCCAGTATTCTTGGGCTTCCCTGGTAGCTCAGGCGGCAATGAAGCCACCTGCAATATGGGAGACCTGGGTTCGATCCCTGGATTGGGAAGATCCCCTGGAGGAGGGCATGGAAACCCACTCCAGTGTTCCTGCCTGGAGAACCCCCATGGACACACAGGTGAGTGACTAAGCACAGCACACAGTATATAAGAGCCATGCATATGCAGTCTATGGGTGAACAAATGCATACGCAGAGGGAGGTGTTTTAACATACTGAATACTCAAGAGGCATGAACCAAAAGCACGCAGTATATGGCATTAGGGCCCCAGTCACTGTGGCCCCACACACAAGCCGCCCTGGACTTGGTCCTTTCTCTTCCTTTTACGCCTTCATTATCTCTATACAACACCCAATGCCTTTCTCTGCACTAGAGTAGCGTGCCTGTGATCCACGATAAAATCAGGGGAAGAACACACACAGGGCCCTTGTAGAGACAAGTGTTTGGCAATCACACCATCACAAGCGGACTCTGCAGCAGAGTTAGTGTCTCCAGGCTAGACCTGGAGATCTGAAATCAATGCGGTAAGATAACACCCAGCCTCCAAGATCCCAGGGTGAGAGAGCGACCTGGGTACACACAAATGCATTACAAACCAGCGTGACTGGCATCTGCTACCAAGCAGTCTTACGAATAATCAACAAAGAAACCACTCGGTCCAGAAACTGCCGCGCACCTCCTGAACAACAGCTTTTACGTAAAAGGTAATGAGAAGCAGGCCTTCCTTTTGGGGAACTGATCAAAACTCAGGACTAAATTCAGAGTCCCTCTCTCCCCTAACCTAACCTAGCAGTCTGTTCCAGTATCATTTCAGCTTCACCTTTTTACAGCTTTCACCTTTTACCTTTTTGCTACCTTTCACCTTTTTGCTGCCTTTCACCTTCATTCTTTTCCTTAAAAAGAAAATTTTGGAGCAGGGCTTGTATTTATTGGTGGCGTATCATAAAATCCTTAAGAAAAATGAAAAGGCCAGTTGGGTATGGATAACCGGGTGGATTAACAGCTTACCTCTGAGGGCTTATAAACTACCTCCTGTCTTAAATATCTGACACACGAAATACATAGTGTCTCAACAACTAACATAACCAGGTAGCCAATGTTATTATTCCCATTTTACAGAGAAGAAAAGAATGTGCAGAGAAGCTAAGTAGTCCTGCCAGAGGGCAGGGAGTTAGTAAGTGTCAGAGGCAGAATGGGAACCCAGGACATGGGAAACCACAGCTTGCTTTCTTAATCACACATTCTAATCTCTCCCAACTCAGAGACCAGGATAGGATGGGGATGCTAACTGCAGGGCCATGGCAGGCCAATGGCAACTCACTTACGCAAGTGGAGGCAGGCACTGGGACCCAGGAGAGGCAAGGCGCGTCTGACAGGTCTCCATCAGCTAGAGAATCCAGCCACTCCAGGCAGGAAAGCTTGGATCTACTCACTGTTACCAGATCCAGCTCTTGGGAAGCAACAGTTTAACTACTCAACTCATCATTCAAGGCACACATGTGGTCTCAACATTATGCTAACTACAGCTGAGTCCCATCACTCATGACTTCTGTACTTGTGACTTTGCCCAGTAGCACTTTCTAGGTCCGTTCACGAACACACACAGGGTGACAAAAAATTGGAGTTGCCCAATGCGCACATTCCCAACCAAGGCTGAACAAGGCAACGCTCTCCCTTCTTGTCTCAGATCTCACACTGTAAAACTGTAAACAAATAACCTTTTCAAAGTCTACTAGGTGTCAGTTTTTCAGTTTTTGCTTTTTCTTGGTCATCCTGTTGTTTGTAACAACCCCAGACATAGTGTTATACGAATAATGAGAATCAACTATATGTCTCTTTGGATAGACAGAATGTGTCCTGTTCTGATCCACCAACAGGTTTATGGTTACATAGATTTAAGTCAAGATTCTATTTTGCACTATAAAGAAGAAAAAAATAATCTGTTTTTCCATAACACAATACAAACCTTTATTGAAAAGCAGAGACATTACTTTGCCAACAAAGGTCTGTCTAGTCAAGGCTATGGTTTTTCCTGTGGTCATGTATGGATGTGAGAATTGGACTGTGAAGAAGGATGAGCGCTGAAGAATTGATGCTTTTGAACTGTGGTGCTGGACAAGACTCTTGAGAGTCCCTTGGACTACAAGGAGATCCAACCAGTCCATTCTGAAGGAGATCAGCCCTGGGATTTCTTTGGAAGGAATGATGCTAAAGCTGAAACTCCAGTACTTTGGCCACCTCATGCAAAGAGTTGACTCATTGGAAAAGACTCTGATGCTGGGATGGAGTTGGGGCAGGAGGAGAAGGGGATGACAGAGGATGAGATGGCTGGATGGCATCACTGACTCGATGCACATGAGTCTGAGTGAACTCCGGGAGTTGGTGATGGACAGGGAGGCCTCGAGTGCTGTGATTCATGGGGTCGCAAAGAGTTGGACACGACTGAGTGACTGAACTGAACTGAACTGAAAATACACTTTAAGAAGCAATAAATATTTTAAATGCATATTAAATGGAACCTATAAACATAGCAGCTATGACTTATATAAATCTTGTAATCACTGCTTAATTTGTTTTCACAATGAAAATTAGGAGCCAGTTTACAGAACATTAATTTTGACCATTGATCTAGGACAATACGTTTCCGGCAACATCCTAGTCATCTCCCAAAAGAAAAAGTTCATATTATAAGTTGCTATATGACAGACTGGGGAATACAACACCTAGAACACAGGTACATACACACTCACTGCACAAATTAAAAGTGCAACCTTCAAACAATTCTTAGCAGAGCAAGCTCAGTTAGCAAACACTACACACGTTCAGTTCAGTTCAGTCACTCAGTCGTGTCCGACTCTTTGCGACCCCATGAATCGCAGCACGCCAGGGCTCCCTGTCCATCACCAACTCCTGGAGTTCACTCAGACTCACGTCCATCGAGTCAGGGATGCCATCCAGCCATCTCATCCTCTGTCGTCCCCTTCTCCTCCTGCCCCCAATCCATCCCAGCATCAGAGTCTTTTCCAATGAGTCAACTTTTCGCATGAGGTGGCCAAAGTACTGGAGTTTCAGCTTTAGCATCATTCCTTCCAAAGAAATCCCAGGGCTGATCTCCTTCAGAATGGACTGGTTGGATCTCCTTGCAGTCCAAGGGACTCTCAAGAGTCTTCTCCAACACCACAGTTCAAAAGCATCAATTCTTCGGCGCTCAGCCTTCTTCACAGTCCAACTCTCACATCCATACATGACCACAGGAAAAACCATAGCCTTGACTAGACGAACCTTTGTTGGCAAAGTAATGTCTCTGCTTTCGAATATGCTATCTAGGTTGGTCATAACTTTCCTTAAAGGGTACCAAGAAATAATGTAATGATAACTGTGTAATAATAATACAAAGTTTCACTTACTGATAGTTAATAACACTAAAGTATTTTATGTGACATTAACCAAAAATTCATTAAGTATAATTAATTTTTTTATGTTTTAAAATAAGCTAAATTGGGACCTCCCTGGTGCTGCAGTGTCTTAGACTCCACACTCAAAGCAGGGGGCTCAGGTTCAATCCCTGGTGGGGGAACTGGATCCCACACGCTGAAACCAAAAGAACCCACGTGCCCCAACTAAGACCCAGTGCGACCAAATAAATAAATAATATTTTTTAAAAAGAATAATAGCTAAATTTCTCTGAATAAAAAATAGATTATATTGCTCAAGGAAAATGTATAATGACAATAATTAAAGAGAAAGAATATAAGTCATTAACTTATTAATTTCCAAAAATTAATGAAATATTTGTTCAATCAGATGGATTGACCTATACAAGAAATTATGTTTTTCAAACTCCTGAAATAAATACTTTTTCCTATTCAACAAAGTTTTATAACCTCACATAGAGCACAGTCTTAAACGAGATGTTCCATCCAAAGTTATGCATAATGGGAAACACGTTTATCTCTAGTTTTACACTTGACCGTGGCTCAAAGGCCAAGAAGTGATTATCATCAGTTTTAAACTATGGCACAAATTCATTCCTAAAAGGCATAAATACCTGTTAAGTAGGGATTTTATTTAATAGCCTAGTATACGATTAGTAAAACTATTCCTTTTATTAGCATGATCTAATACTGTCTATGTCCATTAACACAGACGCTATTTGGAATATCAAAGAATCAACCTCGGATGCTAGGGTTTCACAAGATTGGGCAACAGTACAGACACCTCATGGTTGGGTGGAAGAGAATAAACAACAGTTCCTGGATGGGTACTATGTTCCTGGTACTCAGTACATGTCACCAACTTAATTTATATGATAGTCATAAAGATCCTGCAGGAATTATGAGTAATCACTGAAGTCTCTACTTAACACATTAACTTGCCCTCTGTCAGCAGATCTGCCTTCACTGGCAGAATTGTCACTAAAACCCGTAGCTGCCTAGCTCAGGACCCATGTGCTCTGTACTCCGCCAGACCGTTTTACCAGTCAAGTAATAAACTCATCAACTAAATTAACATTTTGAAGTTGGAATGAAATACGGAGCTTTCTCTTAGTCTCTGCCTCTTTCCCAAGCCTCTGTGCTCTGCAATCTCTCTTGTGCAACCCCAGAGCCAGGGTCTTAGCAAAGGAGAGACAGAACTCCCTGTAAAGGCTCCTGCACTGCCTGCAGGGAAAAGTTCAGTCCTTCATGTGGCATTTGAAACCCCACTGACTCCTTGGCTACAACCTCTATGCCCAGGCATTCCACAGGCGGTGAAAAGCGAGAGAAGATGGGGGGTCAGACAGAAAAGGACAGCAACAGTCAAGAAGGACACCAGCCTATTAAGAGGGCTCTGCCCTATGATCGAGAGATGAGGAGATGATGCCAACAGCTGAAAAGCAGGAATGCAGAGTTTGCCTTGTCTCAGTGGGCAGCCTGCAGCCGTGGGAAGGACAGATAAAGGCCATGGAGCATTCTCGAATTGAATACAGCATGCTGGAGGAAGCCCCACTGGATACAGAGTTGGAGAGTAATTTTTCACAGACTTAATATCTCCACTGAGATCCTCAGTGACCAGAATCACCAGAAAGAGTCCAGCAAGATTCTGCAGGTAGACACAACAGAGATGAAGGGGGTAGAAGACGGGCTGACTAAAGCAGGGCCAGGGATAGAAGCAGCGTGGCGTCTTTTCATATATTCCTGAGATAAGGCAAATGACCTAGCTGGTGACCAGCACAAGGGAGCCAGAGGGACTGAGAGACAGAAAAGACAGTGAGGTCAGAGGCTGCTTACCAAAGGTAAGGGATCTGGAAAGGGCAATAATCTGGCAATTACAGGTTACACTAGAATCATCTGGTTTCCCTGGAGGCTCGACAGCAAAGAATCCGCCTGCAAGGTGGAAGACCTGGGTTTGATCCCTGGATTGGTACGATTCCCCTGGAGAAGGGAATGGCGACCCACTCCAGTATTCTTGCCTGGAAAAGTCCATGGACAGAGGAGGCTGGTGGGCTACAGTCTACTCTCCTATCCCACAGTAAGGCAGAAATGACTTCATTGGCACAAGTGACCAAGTAAGCGCAGGTATGCTCTTTTCAGTGGCAGAGATTTTTGAGTCAGTCTTTTCAAGTAATCAAAACCCTCAAAACTCAGGTATCCTTACTCAGGTCTTACAGCAAGACCCTGAACAACAGGGTGATTAGGTTTCAAAGAAGCAGGAACAGCACATTTGCACATTCCTTATGTGAAAACCTTAGACCAGGGTGGTTCCAGAATATAGAACTTAAAATTTAAGAAAGTGTTGTATGTTAAACAACCGAAACGGTATTTGAGTAAGCATCCCATAGTTAAACATAATAAGATTCCCCCTAAATGTGATAGAAACCAAACAGCTTCCTAAGAGTAAAGATCAAGAATTTGCTACCAAATGGCTCAGACTTACAAGAATCAGCCTGCAACGCAAGAGACCTGGGTTTAATTCCTGGGTCAGGAAGATCCCCTAAAGAAGGGCATGGTAACCCACTCCAGTATTCTGGCCTAGAGAATTCCATGGACTGAAGAGCCTAGCAAGCTACAGTTCATGGGGTCACAAAGAATCAGACACAACCGAGCAATTAACATACATAATTTTTTAAAAAAGAGAGAACTTGCCATTAAAAAAAAAAAAATCAGTTTTGAAATTCTGGATAAGACTTAAGAAGCATCAGTAGCAGCTGCAGGAATAGAAACAGAAACAGGTGTGAAACGTGAACTTTTTCATCCTGGTCACCACCTCGTACCAGGCACTGAACACACTATAACATGTCATGGCGAATGGAGAAGTCAGCGAGTTTAGCATGACCATTAACGGAAGACTGTCCTTCCAGCCTCCCTGTGTGGCATCTGAGCACCTTCTCGGGGTGCATTTGCATGGAGATCCTGCAAACCCAAGGACACTGGGCTGGGGGAGGGAGTTCCCAGGGTGGACTGAGCAAGCCCCGTGATGGACCAACGCAGCCTTGGGACGTGCACAGAAAACACTCGAACGTCCATTCTGACCCATCTCATGTGTCTTTTTTTAATTTCTATTTTTGTGAATGTTTAATAATATATGTACTATCACTATCACAGCACACGTACATAATTTATAAGTAAATATTGGGTGTGCCTGCTCAAAAAGTGTCTGCTGATAGGATGTATGATCAAAAAAGCAAGGTAAGAACGTTTCTAGAGCTCCTGGACAATAAAATGCTTTAATCTGCTGGGAAAAAAAAAAATGCCTGCAATACTAAGAAAAGAATTTGTTTCTCCCCTTTAGGCAAATACTATTTTCAGAACTGTGTCTCTTCTTTCAGAAAAAAACTACCAGGTAACAACATAATACAAACCAGACAGACAAGCTAAAACAGGCAACACGCTGGTTTAAAAAAAAAAAATCCAAGTATGGCCTCAAACAGGTAAGCACTGCTGCCACCTCTGCTAAAGGGTGTTTCCCTTGAGGAATTTTAATAAATATCTCAAATTTCAAATTTCAAAAACTTGTCTCAAATTTACTCTAACATTTACAGACTACACTATACACTGTTCCTGTTGCTTCTTCCGGCCCATTCATATAATTTGCATTTTCACAAGTAGACACAGATGTCCTTCTCTGTACCCAGGTGATGAGGCAGAAGTAGGAAAAAAAAAAAAATAGATTTGCATCTCCTTTGAGAGAGAAGGGGGCTTCCCCAATGGCTCAACAGGTAAGGAATCTGCCTGCAATGCAGAAAACCCAGGTTTGATCCCTGGGTTGCAAAGATCCCCTCTAGAAGGGAATGGCAACCCACTCGAATTTTCTTGCCTGAAAAACCCCATGGACAGAGGAGCCTGGTGGGCTACAGTCCATGGGGTTGCAAACAGTCAGACACAACTGAGCGACTAAGCACAACTAAGAGAGGTCACTCATTATTAGAGCAGGAATTCAAGCTCACATCACGAAGATAGATCTATTTACCATAAAGGAGTTAGAGAAATCTGGTTCACTGAAGCCTTAATTTAGCTGTGGCATCGTGAATTACACACATGGTTAGAAACCCTCACCAGCTGAGGCACACTAAAAGGTCAACATGCCAAATGGACCATAAACATTCCTTCAAGGATGACATTTCCAAAACAAAACAAGTTTTCTTTGTAATGCTTTCAGTTCATGGCCATGAACACATGGCCCTGATGCAGATGCAAAATATGTAGAAGATAAGGTTGAATTCAGTCTGGTGTATCATACACTCTGAAAGTTCTTTTAAATGGACTCCCAGGAGCAGCTTCCCAAGCCTACTTGACCTCTTGTATTATATCCATCAATTCAGAGGCCAGGTCAATGAGGAGCATCTGCTCTCTTGAAGTGGGCTGTATATGCATGGGGAGGGGGGTGGTCGACAGAGCCACTTCACAGAGGAAGGGGGAACACAGGAGCAGACCTCCAAGTGACTGGGAGGAGAAGAAACACTGGCTACTTGGGGAAGAGAATTCCAGACAGACAGGAGAGCCCATGCAAAGCCCAAATCCAGAAGCATGCTCCCTGTTACCTAGGAAGAGCAAAGAAGTCAATACAACCAGACCTGCAGGACCCAGTGGCAGCAGGTAGAGATGACATCAGAGAAGAGGCTGGCCCAACTAAGACTTTAGATTTTAAGTGAGCTGGGAAGTCCGTACAGCAGGAAGGGACAGATGATGGAAGGTGGGTCAGAGTTTAGATCTTCTGTGGTATGTAATCTAAGGATCACACTGGGTGCTGTGGAGACTGTCCCACACAAGAGTCAGAGGAGTGAGATGAGCTTAAAGGATCAAAGGTTTTTTGGTTTACTTCCCTTTTACATTTTGGGTTTTCTGGTTATTCAAATTTCAGTAACGCTTAAGGAAATGGCAACCCACTCTAGTATTCTTGCCTGGAAAATCCCATGGAGGAGGCTGGCGGGCTACAGTCCACGGGGTCGCACAAAAGTCGGACACGACCTAGTAACTAAACAGCAAACAATAAACCCCATATACCACATCTTACATTACCCACTGTCTAATCCATCCACGCAGGAAATGAGAACATGAGAGTTACACTTCCTCTGAAAAAGGTCCACGCAGGAAATACAAACCTGAGAAAGTCACACTTTCTCTCAACCTCGCTGAGAATTACTCTCACTGAAAATACACCAATCCCTGAGCCAGCTGCCTTCCTGATATTCACTAGTGATATTTTAACAGCCCATCAACCTAGACAATGCCATGCAAATGTTTACAAGTTATTTACAGGGGCTTTTCTTTTTGTATGAAAGGACCCTGTATTTTGTAGAGGAATAGCTTCAGGACAAAGAAAAGTATTTCATCAATAAAAGCTGTTATTCCTCCAACAGACATGGGAGGAGGGGACGGTTGTGTGTATTTTACTCCTACCATCTGTCAAAAATTGCTCTGGACACTAGAATGCAGTCGTGAGGAAAAGACAAAACTCTTCACGGGAAGAAAAGCAGATTTGTCCCTCATGAAACTCACACTGTTAAATATCCACAGAGAGAGAAGTCCAGCAGCAAAGTCAACAGAGAACATGTTGCCAAGATCATGCCATCGCTGCCAAATAGTGTAGTAACCCCTAACTGCTGGGTGATTATTCCTTCATAACAGCTCCCCCAACTTTGTTCTTCCTGTCTCCTGTGCAAAGATTACTGGAACAGCCAGTTGTTAAACTGCCCTGGTTTCAGGGTGGCACCCAGCATGGAGGTGGTCCCAGCCTCCACTGGCTCTTCCTTAAAACCATCCAGCATAAAGCCCAGGGACCTCCTGCAGTTCCTCCTAGTGAAACACCCCAGGATTCCTCATCACAGTGTACACACTCCCTACTTGGAGGTCTTTATCTAAATGGAATTTATCACTACCCAGGGGCTTCCCAGGTGGCTCAGTGGGTAAAGAAACTACCTGCAATGCGGGAGACCTGGGTTCGATCCCTGGGTCGGGAAGATCCCCTGGAGAAGGGAAAGGCAACCCACTCCAGTAACTCTTGCCTGGAGAAGTCCATGGACAGAGGAGCCCAGTCGTCCATAGTGTCGCAGAGTCAGACACTACTGAGCCGCGAACCACACAGGGAAAACAGGTACAAATAAAATAAATAATTATCAAAACATTACTATGTCAAATGGTAATAAGGTTATGACACAAACAAAACTGCTAAAAAAAAAAAACAAAACACAGTTAACTTTATAGCCATTTGTATCTAAATGGTTGTTAATAAAAAGATCTCCCTCCCACAGAAGAAAATCTCTCTACTTGAAACAGTAACAAATCTAAAAAAGACTTTCTGCTTCTCTCTCAGGTCTCCAAGGTGTCTGGCTGGCGAAACTTGAAACTTCGCAGCCTTTGGTAAAGATATATTAGAAATCATTTCAGTCAACAGTCCTGATTAGACGGATCATCTCCCCAGGAAACGCAGTATGCAGCTATAAGATGAAAATGTTAGGGACTATTTTAAAAGTATTCACCAGTGCTATCTTCTGAGAGTCGTCTTTAGAAAGAGGAGGAAGAACATGTCTGATCCCCCAGTGGGTGATTCAGAAAAGTTATGTTTCCATCGATCTCAGCTTTGCCATGTCTGGCATCACATTACTGACCTTACCCAAGTGTAATTCATCTTTTATAAAAATGCCAGATTAAACCTATCTGAAAATCTCAAGTTTTAGAAAAGGGGTAGAGTGACACTTGAAATGACAAGCAATGCAACAGAATTTGAACATTCTCTCTGGTTAAAGCCATTAGTTTCTAAATGAAGAGTCATCAATCATCCAAGCGTTGTGTTCAGTGATAAAGTAATGTTTGCTCTTAAAAGGACAAGAATGACAATTTAAATTCATTCATTCACTCCTCCATCCAACAAATATGTCTACAACTTAGTATTTACCAGAATATAAAAGCTGTGTTTTCTTAACATTAGTACAGCTTGAGCTTTGTTGATTTCAATTTCATCCACATATGAAATAACTGCTAATTAAAAAGTGATAGAACTTAAATATGCTGTGAAACAACAGCAATAATAAGCAGAAGCAATTAGAAAGTAACTAAAAGAACCTCCAAATGCTATGAAGAAAGTGCTGTCACCAAGCCACCATTGAGGTATTTAACACCTTCGGTCACGTCACCCACCACCACCCCATCTTCCCAGCACACACATGTGCAACCTTGACTTACACAGTTTGAAATTCGAGTCACTGAAGGTCAAAGTGAACAGTGAGTTCCAGAGCATAAAGAGCCATGTTAAAAGCAGATGTTGGTTTCAACCCACCAATGAGCTAAAATTACACCAAAGAAACTTCCTTTTTCCATCTTTGGATTTTAAGAGTTACAACTGTATGAATACTGCAAAAGAATTAGATCTGTGACATGAAAAGACAAGGAGCTATCATACTATTCATGCTTCATGATTTTTTTTTTTAAACTAGGTACACTGGGCTTCCTGGTGGCTCAGAGGTTAAAGCGTCTGCCTGTGTCTGCCCACAATGCGGGAAACCTGGGTTCGATTCCTGGGTCAGGAAGATCCCCTGGAGAAGGAAATGGCCACCCACTCCAGTATTCTTGCCTGGAGAATCCCATGGACAGAGGAGCCTGGTGGGCTGCAGTCCACGGGGTCGCAAAGAGTCAGACACAACTGAACGACTTCACATGCCATGCCATGAAGACCTACAATGGTAATGAGGATATGATATTTTCCCTTAGGTTTTAATTCAAGGAATAAAATATACACATAATCATTCTGATGCACTCAATTTGGTACAATTTCAATACAGTGTCATCCATGAGGTATTAAGGATAAGATGCTGGTGGAGCACTTCAGATGGATCAACCCATCATGGTAAGAGCACTGACCAAGGAAATGGTAACTGGAATGGAGATGAAGGGACTGGCCCAGAAAGTGAATTATGTGATCTGTTGCTTATCTGTGTTGGGTGGGGAGGAGTAAGCCAAAAGCAGATGTGAAAAATGTCTTGACTGGCAGCAGGGAATCCAGTGGAAACTACCAGTGAACACAAGGAAATAAGAACAAGAGCCATTTACTGAAAACAAGACGAATTCCACACTGAATATCTTCTACTGACAAGTTATCAAACTTGAGACAGACTAAATAGCCTAACTGGTTGTCCAAACTTGAGAGTTTAAGAACAAGGTTTGGATAAAAATGAGGAGGACAGGCTTTCCTGGTGGCTCAGTGGTAAAGAATCCACCTGTCAATGCAGAGGACAAGGGTTTGATCCCTGGTCTGGAGAATTCTACATGCCGAGGAGCAACTAAGCCTGTGCGCCACAACTGCTGAGGCCTGTGCACCCTGGAGCCCGCACTCCACCAGAGGAGGTACCACCACCACAAGAAGCTCCTGCACTGCAACTGAAGAAAAGTCCACACAGCAAGGAAGACCCAGCACAGCCAAGAAGTCAATCAATAAAATTATCTTTAAAAAATAGAAAAGAAACAGAGGAAGATAGGATCCTCCCCTCTTCCCAATCCAGTACGTAAGGTAAAAAGAAAACAGAATTAAGGACACAACCACTGGGATCACATATTTCCAACACCAGCATAGAGAAAAGAGAATTCACAATACAAGCTGAGCACTCTCCAAGAGAGTCAGGCAGGAAGAGGGAACAAAATCAAAGAAGCTGAAAGAGGGAACAGTTTCAAAGAGGGAATGACCAACCATTTCAAGTATTTCAGAGAAGTAACCTGGAGAAAGCTAAGTGGCATCCATCGTTGGGCTCAGCTGCAGAGAATCTGCCTGCAATGCAGAAGCCACAGGAGATGCAGGTTTGATCCCTGGGCTGGAAAGATTCCCCTGGAGGAGGAAATGGCCACCCACTCCAGTATTCTTGCCTGGAAAATTCCATGGACAGAATCGTGGGCTGTCCACAAGCTGGTGGGCTAGAGTCCATGGGGTCACAAAGAGTCAGCTAAGACTGAGGAACTGAGCAGACATACACAGAGCCCTCAGTGACACGGACGCCAGAAGACAGAGAGATGAGAAAGCCGAGAAAGCCAGAAGCCAAGACATGACAAGAGGCACCCTCCTGAGAAGCTTGGCTGTGAAGAGGAGAGAAATTTGTTTGCAGTATTATGCCAGTGGGGGATTCGCAGGTGGTGCTGGTCATAAGGAACTCACCCGCCAATGCAAAAGATGTAAGAGATGCAGGTTAGATCCCTGGGTCAGGAAGATTCCCCGGAGGAGGGCATGGCAACCCACTCCAGTATTCTTGCCTGGAGAATCCCATGGACAGAAGAGCCTGGAGGGCTACAGTCCACAAGGTCACAGAGAGTCAGACATGACTGAAGTGACGTAGCACACAGCGCAGCACATTATGCCAGGGACAATGTAATAAACAGCATCATTTGACTAAAACAGGTTAAATCTTCAAACATCAAACTCCTAAATTAAGACTAAGTGAAAGCTGTAAAAATATAAAATTCAGATTTTAATCAGAACCCCCCCTCAAAAATCTCACAATTTCCTTTTCCCCTCTACATTATAGTTTTCATATCTTATTTTGATGGCAGGCAACACCACCTAGCCTGAAGAGACTCTGGGTGATACTTATATCCTTAGATCACAGGTTAAAAACTTCAGAATCACAAAGATTCCCACTGTTTTACTTTCAGAGACAAGAAAACTTATAAACCAGAGGCACAAATGGGAAAACTGTGATTTACTTTTCTCCTCCCCTGGCATCCAGCGCAGCAATCAGCACTGGGCAGAGGCCCAATTAACGGAACTGAAGGTCACATGGCTAATTAGGCTAGAGATTTGGCTAGTATCCAGTTCTTTTGATTCTCCAGGTAATTTTCTTTCAATGACAACTCATTCCTCCTCACACCTACAGTAAACCTTTAAACCATCTTTAATTCTTAGAGAAATGCAAATCAAAATTATAATGAAACACCACCTCACACCCATTAGGATGGCCACTACTTAAAACACAACAGAAATAACAAGTGTTGGCGAGGATCTAGGGAAACTGGAATCCTTGGCCCCTGCTGCAAAATGGTGCAACTGTTTCTATATACTACAGGAAACAGTAAAATGCCTCCTCAAAAACATCAAATGCAGAATTACCATTTGCTCCAGCAATTCCACTTTAGAAAATATATCTGAAAAAAGTGAAAGCAGATACTCGAAAAGGATGTGTACAACCATCTTCAGGGCAGCATCATTAGCAATAGCCAAAAGATAGATAACCCAACTGTCCCTCAGCTGATTGAATGGAAAAGCAAATTAAGGAAAATTATTCAGCCTGAAAAGGGAAGGAAATTTTGACAGATGCTAAACCATCTGTGAACCTTGAGGACATTATGCTAAGTGAAATAAGCCAGTCACAAAAGGACAAATACTGCGTGATTCCACTTATGTAAGGCATAGAAGAAGGAAATGGCAACCCACTCCAGTGTTCTTGCCTGGAGAATCACAGGGACAGGGGAGCTTGGTGGGCTGTCTGTCTATGGGGTCGCACAGAGTCGGACACGACTGAAGCGACTTAGAAGCAGCAGCAGCAGCAAGGTACCTAGAGTAGTCAAATTGAGAGACAGAAAGCAGAATGGTGGTGGTTTCCAAGGTCTGTGGAGAGGAAAAGATGAGAAGCAGCTGTTGAATGGGTACAGAGTTTCAGTTCTGCAAGATGAAAAGAGTTCTGGAGACAGATGGTAGTGATGGCTAAGAGCATGAATGTACTTAATGCCACTGACCTGTATACTCAGAAATGGTTAGGGAGGTAAATCTTATGTTTGTATGTTTTCTGACAATTAAAACTTTTTAATTTAGTTATAAAATTGATTTTTAAGCTTAGTGGGAGTGGATGTACGGATCCATAAAATGACACCTTTTAAGAGGATATATTAGGTAAAATTGCCAAGTATTTCCGTAGCAGGGTCAACATTTCCCGTGATCATGGACGTCACAGAAGAAAAACAGGAATGCAGGCAGGTGAGTTGTGGTGGAGGACGAGGCAAGCTAGAGAAAGCACAGGACTCCCCGAGCAAAGGCCCTCCTCACTGCGGCCTCACCTCACCGCACAACTCAAGTGTGCTGACACTCTGAGTTTCCAAGAGATGCTCCCAGCCCAAATATCTATGTGAAATTTCCACACACTGTCAATCAAACGAAAGTCACCCACAGGCCACTATTTTCAACCAATTTCCATAGTCGTGTTACTATGTCAGTATATCAGTATCAACATATAGCTTCTAACTTGGGTAAGACACTTGCTAAAACTTGACTACAGGGACATTTTCTGCTTCTCCATAAATACTGAACACCAATTCACATTTATTATCACACAATGAAGATAGCTTTTTCCCCCCACAAAGGATCACTTTTTATACTAAAATTGTTGGACTATGTTGTCAGTTTTGCTCTCTGGTTCCCTTCATGCTAGATTCTATAAATAGGCATAAAAACCAAATGCTTTGTTTCAGGCCACATCTCCTTTAATTTTATGATTGTTCTGTGAGTGATATCACCATGCAGAGCTCATGATATTTAATGCAACTCAGATACAAAGATCCTCCCTGAGCTAATAAAAGGGAAAATACATAACTCCCAGTCCCCATCGTGGGGTATAAATTCACTTAAATTTGTTTGCAAGGTTATTCCACAGGGTCAGTTCTTTAAAGACCCCAGCAATTTGCCTTAATGTGTGTTTAGATTCGCACTATATTAAAGAAAATCCACACAAAAACACATAGTTCATATCCTTCTCTACTAACTCCCTATGCATGCTCACCACATGAAATTTTAAATTACCCCTTCATCACAGGTAAAGAATAGAATGCACAGTTTGCATAAGGTGACAATCACATTAATATAAAATATAAATGTACTACAAGCCCAGGGCATTTAGTACAGAATACATATTATTTCAGAGATATAGTTGTAGAGATACACACACATAGTGAACAGAAATATGAACCACTAATCTTCATCAATGCCACCATTAAAGATTAATTCTCTGATCTATGTAATCACCTGGAAAATGCTTTATGATATAATTTTAAAAGGAAAACACAAACTCTGAAATTGTACCTAACTTATGTTTGTAGCCCTAGAAAATGATGTATTAAGTATGGACTAGGCCAGAAGTCCATACTTATAGAAAAACTGTTAAAGGCTAGGTTTTTCAATGCAGAAAATACTTGCTTTCTTCATAAATTTTAATGTGTATTCACTTTAGTATTGACATCCTGCTGTCTGTGCAATCCACATAAAAATATGTACAACGTATCTTGTGGATGTGTGTGTCTGTGTGTGCTTTTCCCCAACATAAAGGAAAAGATCAATCCCAAATTATCTTGAATGACAGCTAGGTTTCTGATGAGCACCTCAAATCAATTGATGGCAGCTGCCAGAAGAGCTGTTATTGCAAAGGATGCTGAGGCTCGGTGGGGAAGACAACGTCAACAGCACAAACATCTGCCCTGGGTTTTGGAAGGGGAGCAATGGCTCCATACCAGCGATTCGCCAACTCTGTCTCGGCACTAACATCAAAAACATGGATTCTGTAGAAGGACCAAGACTATTCTATGGCTTCCCGTACAACAACCAACTCAATAGGCCTTGGCAACTCAAAACATGACATAGCTAATGAGTTCTTATCTAACTAATTAGATAACAATATAGAGAAGTCCATGCATATCATTTTCAATATTCTAAAACTCAACTCTTAAAAATGAACACAGTCGCTTCACTGACATGGCACAGACACGTGCTCTGGAATCAGGACAGACACCTACTTAATCTGTCTTATTATTAGGAGGCTGTAATTCCTACTTGTGCGTGCCTACATGCTCAGTCACTTCAGTCATGTCCAACTCTTTGCAACCCTATAGACTGCAGCCCACCAGGCTCCTCTGTCCATGGAATTCTCCAGATAAGAATACTGGAGTGGGTTGCCATGCCCTCCTGCAGGGGATCTTCCCAACTCATGGATCGAATCCAGGTCTCCTGCATTGCAGGCAGATTCATTACCATCTGAGCCACCAGGTAAACCCAATTCCTATTTGTTTGCAATAAAATGTTCTAATGTTTTGCCTCTACATAGTACAGAGCCTTCAAAGAGAGAAGAGCCCGAGTAAACATCTATTTACATGGCTTGAGCACCATCTAAGTTTAGGGTTCATACTTTACTTAATAAATGTCTGCTTTCCTACAAGGTTATAATTCTGTATAACCATTCTCTTCTATCGTAAAGGAGCAAATGGTACTGTCCTGTACTTAAAGCTAATCAACAAGAAACACAGGGAACCAGGCCAAGCCACAGTGGCAGGGCTGACATCACTCAGCGAGTTCCCTGACCATAAAGGGTTCTTGATTCAGACACTTGAACCCATGCTAAGCCTCACTGGCTGCTTTCATTCGTTTTCTATAAATGTACAGGACAATCCAAACTTCATAAAAAATAGAAAAAGGATAAAAATAATCCACAGTTGAAAAGAAACTGAAAAAAAAAGAGGAAGCTCTAATTTCCAGCAGGTGTCTTAACACCCGGGGGCAGAATCTTGACCATGTGAGAACAAGGCAGGCTCGTGTGTCATTTACAGAAAGCTAAAGGCACAGGTGAGATCTCACATGGATTAGCCATGGGAGGAAAGTTGAAGTAAGCTCTGGGCTTATTAACCAGCCGGGATAATAGAAGAGTAAACACAGAAGAGCTCTTACTCGGGGCAAAGTTCAGTCGACGTGGGTCATGTGCCAAGAGGAAACCTCACCAACCCACAGAGAACATCTGGCCTGGGAGAGGTCAGCATTTCCAAATGCTCAGTTTTAGCAGGTGTAACACGAGTACCCTAATGAAGAGAACACTGCAGCCGCAGAGCAAGGGGGGAAATGGGAGTAGCAAAGACTTAGGAGAAAAATCCACTTCTGCTTGATTGACTACGCCAAAGCCTTTGACTGTGTGGATCACAGCAAACTGAGGAAAATTCTTGAAGAGATGGGAATACCAGACCACCTCACCCGCCTCCTGAGAAATCTGTATGCAGGTCAAGAAGCAACAGTTAGAACTGGACATGGAACAACAGACTGGTTCCAAACAGGAAAAGGAGTATGTCAAGGCTGTATATTGTCACCTTGCTTATTTAACTTATATGCAGAGTTCATCATGATGGGCTGGATGAAGCACAAGCTGGAATCAAGATTGCTGGGAGGAATATAAATAACCTCAGATATGCAGATGACACCACCCTTATGGCAAAAAGCAAAGAGGAACTGAAGAGCCTTTTGATGAAAGTGAAAGAGGAGAGTGAAAAAGTTGGCTTAAAACTCTACATTCAAAAAACGAAGATCAGGGCATCCGGTCCCATCATTTCATGACAAATAGATGGGGAAACAGTGGACAATGGCTGACTTTATTTTTGGGGGCTCCAAAATCACTGCAGACGGTGACTGAAGTCAAGAAATTAAAAGATGCTCACTCCTTGGAAGTGAAAAGCTGTGACCAACCTAGACAGCATATTAAAAAGCAGAGACATTACTTTGCCAACAAAGATCCATCTAATCAAAGCTATGGTTTTTCCAGTAGTCATGTATGGAGGTAAGAGCTGGACTATAAAGAAAGCTGAGCACTGAAGAATTGATGCTGTGGTGCTGGAGAAGACTCTTGAGAGTCCCTTGGACTGCAAGAAGATCCAACCAGTCCATCCTAAAGGAAATCAGTCCTGAATATTCATTGGAAGGACTGATGCTGAAGCTGAAGCTCCAATACTTTGGCCATTTGATGCAAAAAAGTGATTCCTTGGAAAAGACCCAGATGCTGGGAAAAATTGAAGGCAGGAGGAGAAGGGGATGACAGAGGATGAGATGGTTGGATGGCATCACCAACTGGATAGACATGAGTTTGAGCAAGCTCCAGGAGATGGTGATGGACAGGGAAGCCTGGCGTGGTACAATCCATGGGGTTACAAAAAGCTTGACACGACTAAGCGACTGGACTGAACTGAAACATTTAGGTTGAAGGTCTAGGGAGCCTGTGCTTTTGGGGCAGTAACATAAGCTGTTCTCCCCACTTATCAAACCCTGGCTCTTTCAGGTTCCAGATCGAGCATCACTTCCTTACAAGCCTGACCCTGACCCTAATCCAGACTCTGACCTTCTGGTATAAAGTTTCATTTCTGTACCATAATCTCTGTCACATGTGACATTCAGCATGGCCTTGATGATCAAAATTATCTCATCAGTTTGTTCACTTAGTCTCCCCAATCCTCCGCCCACTCCCCAACCATAATTAAGTCCTCTGATAGGGCTGTATTGACCATGTCCACATCTGCATCTTCAGCACAATACCTGGCACAGGGCAGTTAAGCCTGGATGGATGGGTGGCAGGAAAAAAGGAAGGAAGAGAAGGAGGGACATAGGGCCTTAGAGGGCAACTCCTTCTACTGTATTGTGAATGAATATTTTCCAGAACTCTATGCCTGCCTAGAGACCAGTAATACTCCATCAACCTGAAGAGTCTCAAAGTGCTTTTAAGTTCTTTAATACATGTTTAATCACTAATTAAATAACATTGGGCAATATATTTATTGCTCTGTGATAAGGCGTGTTAGCAGGTTCCTGTACCGTATACAGAGGGTTAGTTCAGTAACCACCACTAGCCCTGACACAGCCTCCTTAGAGAGCCAGGTGTCACCTTGCTGAGAGGAAAAGCATGCGCATCATTTCTGGCTTTCCCCATTCATTTCATAATGGAATGATCCACTGTTTATTAACTGTATAAAATCATGGCCAGCAAGTTGACAGTGAAGCCCTTGAGCTCCACCACAGGATGAAGCCCACATAATTCATCTCTGAAACTCTCAACCAAGAACTGCAAGATCCGAGCACTGGGCATGACTACAAAAGCCTGCAAACCCAGCTGTTCCCTTCATCTCTTCCCATCAATATTTGGATTTCAGTCATCTACGATGCCCCTTAATCCTGAGGCTCTTGGAGACAGTGTCCCCCCAGCATGTCAGGATCAAGTAAAGATAACAAGTGAGGTTTCCAAGATGTGTTTATGAAGAACAGATGTATGTGCACCTAATCATCTCTGAACTAATCCAAATGTCCAAATCAAGTGAGGAAAACTGTTGGAAATGAATTAAAATTCATAACACACATACACACACATGCACACACCAAGCACCGAGCCGTTCCTTGACTGATGAAGATTTTTAAGGACGGATAAATTAAGAGTTTGGGATTGACATTTACACACTACTATATTTAAAATAGATAACCAGCAAAGACCTATTGCATCACACAGAGAACTATACTCAAGATTTTGTAATAACTTACAAGGGAAAAGAATTGATATATACATATATATGCATAAGTGAATCACTTTGCTATACACCTAAAAACTAACATAATTTTGTTGTTGTTGTTCAGTCACTCAGTCATGTCTCTTTAAGTCCCCATGGTTTGTAGCACGCCAAGCTTCCTGTCCTTCACTATCTGCTGGAGTTTGCTCAAACTCATGTCCATTGAGTCTATGATGCCATCTAGCCATCTCATCCTCTGTCATTCCCTTCTCTCTTGCTCTCAGTCTTCCCCAGAATCAGGGTTTTTTTTCCCAGTGAGTCAGCTCTTGTTGTATAATAAATCAACTATACTTCAACTTTAAAAATAAAACAAAATCTAGCTCAAAACAGAACTGTTAATATTAAAAAACTCTTTAAAAAAGGTTTTTAAAATACAGATTAATGACTATTTCCCACACTCATGTGAAACATTCTTTATTTGAAGAATATATTTCTAAATCTCTCTGTTGTGCATTACAGAGACATTTGCCCAGATCACAGAACCTTTTGTCTCAAAATACCCAAAGGGACCGCTCACTCTCAAAATGCAGTCAGCACACATCAGTATTTATAAAGCACTCCATTATAGCAGCATCTCTCAAATGAAAAGGCAAAGAACACTATTATCAATATTAAAACCATCTATCTTTTAAAAAGGCTACATCGATTTTCCCCACCACTCTGATTCCATCAATGCCAGTGTCAGCTCCATGAAGTGGCCACTATTATGTAATAGCTTATATTGATAATTCCCAAATGAACTTTCCTAATTTTCTATAGTTTCTCAACCCATGCACTATGCAACTCATTTACTAGGACATCAGCTAGGAAAAGGCTTGGAGTGATCAGAAATACCCAAACCAGTCTTCCCACGGAGCTAACATACTGCAAGTGCATTTTTATTTATTTTTTCATTGTTTGCTATATGTGACTTTATTTTTTTTAATTTACATTTATTTATTTTAACTGGAGGCTAATTACTTTACAATATTGTATTGGTTTTGCCATACATCAACATGAATCCGCCACAGGTGTACACGTGTTCCCCATCCTGAACCCCCCTCCCACCTCCCTCCCCATACCATCCCTCTGGGTCACTTTTAAATATGAAGCAACTTTGAGGTTCTATTAAGAAGGGCAAACAGGACAACTTCTGGTTCATTTCAGCTAAAATGAGCCTCCCCACCATCAATGTCAGGCTTCCAGGTAGCTCAGTGGTAAAGAATCTGCCTGCCAATGCAGGAGCCACAGGAGACGTGGGTTCGATCTTGGTCAGGAAGATCCCCTGGAGGAGGAAATGGCAACCCACTGCAGTATTCTTGCCTGGAGAATTCCATGGAGAGAGGAGCCTGGCGGGCTACAGTTCATGGGGTCACAAAGAGTTGGACATGTCTGCGATCATCGATGTTATAAAAACAGCAGCAGTAGTAGCTGCTGTGGCTCCTCCATGAGGAGTACAGGGGGCATTAGGTGCAATAGACATCATGTAGCAACCGCTTTAAGCATACTGTCATTTAATCCTCACAGCCCTATAGTGGAGGTGTGGAGTCCTATCCCAAGGCCACAGGAGTGGAGCCCAGAACCAAGGTCATCTCAGGAACTGAGTCTCTATAACCCCTGCTAAAAGCTCCTCAATCATCACCAGCAATTTTCCAAATGAGGCAAAAATGCCCACGTCGGTAGTCACCCTATAGAGTCCTAACCAATCACTTAACGCCACCCTTCCAGGAGGAATTTTCTTAATCTGGAGGCTATAAAAAATTGGCTATGCAAGGAGACGCAGGTTTGATCCCTGGGTTGGACAGGTTCCCTGGAGGAGGAAATGGCAACCCACTCCAGAATTCTTGCCTGGAAAATCCCATGGACAGAGGACCCTGGCAGCTACAGTCCCTGAGGTCACAAAGAGTTAGACAGCACTAAGCTTGCACACACACACACACACTCACACACACACACAAAGCATCTCCCTGGCCTGTCAGGAGATCAGCGGCTACGCTCTCAATACCCATATTATCTCTGCTCTTTGTTCTTAATAAACTCACTCCCTTCTGGAATGCTCTAGGGCTGGAAATTCTTTTCCCGCCCGTGCTCAGACTGCCAGGGCAGTAAGTACCATTAGAAGCCTCCGTCACTGACGGGCACACTAGGGCCCAGAGAGCTTAAGTAACTTCCGGGCATCATAAAGCCAACACTCAGCAGAACCAAGACTCAGGTCCAGCGGCCCAACTCCATGTTCCTGCCCTTTACACACCTTGCCCCCTAATCTCTGTTACTTCACCTCTTGCCTCACAGTATCCAGCCCTAAAACAAGCAGCATTGCAAAGGGTCCTTCAGTCCAATTGCAAGCGGCCAGACTATGAAAGGAGCAGAAATCAACCGTGAGATGTCTCCTGGCGACCTCCACAAGCCTCTCAGGGTTACTGCCTCTCCATCCTTCCAAGCTCAGCTCACATTTCCCCTCTCCATCAGCCTAAACAGACCTCACCTGCCTTTAAAAAAAAAAAAAAAAAAAATCCTCTCTGCTCCCAAGAGGGTACTACTAATAATCTTTTCACAAAGATGGATCTTGACTCTCCAAGGAGATAAGTTTTATGAAACTTGGAACCACTCCTATTTTTTCTCTTGCCCTATATAAACAGGAAATCATGGATAATCCTTTTTTCTTTCTTTTTTCCTGCAACCAGAAATGTAGCCACATAAATTCAATAAAGCCATTGATTAGCTGTCACCTTCCAAAGACAGCTGTCCAAGGTATTCATTCATCCATATATATTTACGAAACATTGTCAGGTTTTCCCCAGGAGTGGCTGGGCTTTCATCAAATCATACCATAATCACCAAGAAAATGCTAAATCCAGCACAATCAATAGAACGTGTACAATATCCATTTTCTGCTCTCAAGACTTAATTAAAAACGCAAAAGGAAAAAACATCTTAAAAGTGAAACTAAACATCCAAAAAGAAATTTTTTTTAAAGGAAAAGTGATGTCTCATCTCTAAAGAGAATGGCCTCAAGTTGGATAAAAAAAGACTGCGTTGGATAAATTTTACTGCTCCCTAAAATGTGTCTCCAGGTATTTTTTGAAATACTGTCATTTAGTAGCAGCTCCTACTCCTGCTGGAGAAGGCAATGGCAACCCACTCCAGGACTCTTGTCTGGAGGATCACAGGGATGGGGGAGCCTGGTGGGCTGCCGTCTATGGGGTCGCACAGAGTCGGACACGACTGACGTGACTTAGCAGCAGCAGCTCCTACTCCTGCTTCCTGACTGCCCTCCTCTTACTCTTATTCTGGTTGGAAGAAAATACAGAACAAAACATCAGCTATAAAGGGGTCTGATCTTCAGGTAAAAGCTCCCATAACATGTGGGCACTCACTCACCCAAACCTCTGCAGGCTTACTCATTATGAAGTAGCCAGACTTCCTCTTTTCCTTGAATAACAGGAATTTGCTGCTGTTGTTGTTGAGTCGCTAAGTCCTGTCTGGACTCTTTGCAACCCTATGGACTGTAGCCCACCAGACTCCTCTGTCCATGGGATTTCCCAGGCAAGAAGACTAGAGTAGGTTGCCATTTCTTTCTCCAGAGGATCTTCCCGACCCAGGGATCAAACCCATGTCTCTTGTATTGGCAGGCAGATTCTTTACCACTGAGCCACCAGAGAAGCTCTAAGAGGAATTTATAAAGTACTTATTATTCACAAGGCACTCTTCAGGGATTATTATTATTAAGCATCACAGCAGCCCAAGGTAAGTATTTTCATCTCCATTTTAAAATAATGAGCCCAAGCTTTGGAGGTGACAAAGTCCTACAAACGTCAGAGTGGCTTCCAGGAAGGCTCACTGAGTAGATAAAATTTTGAAAATTTTTCTCTGCTTAATCATTTCAACTATCAGACACTGTAATGTTTCTGGATCTCTAATGGAAAAGATGTTTGGCTGATAAAATCTAACAAAAGATACTAAAGACTTTTTAAAAGCCTTAAAATGTTAAACAAATTCAAAGTGTTTTTAATATTCTCATGTCCAAGGAGTTTTAATGACATCTTAAATACATTAATAAAAGACCTATCATCTCACCATCCAATTAACCATGGGGATATTTTTTCCACATGTGCCTTTAAGAAATTGTAATCGTGCAGAGAGGCACGTAATGAAAAGTGACTCAGCCCCGAATAGACCATTTCCATAAAGCAACCACTAGTAAGTTTCTAGTGCTCATCTCCAAAACAACAAAAAATACACACATGTTCATATACTGTCGGCTGCTGTGTCCAGGTGTGTCTGACTGTTTTCAACCCCATGGACTGTAGCCCTCCAGGCTCCTCTGTCCATGGGATTCTCCAGGCAAGAATACTGGAGTGGGTTGTCATTTCCTTCTCCAGGGGATCTTCCTGACCCAGGGATCGAACCCACACCTCCTACACTGCAGGCAGATTCTTTACCGTCTTGAGCCACCAGGGAAGCTTCACTCATATATCTGCACATAGTAACAGTGTAAATATACGTGTATGTAAAAGGGATTTTGCTCTACACGGTTTCACACCATGCTTTATCACATAACAGTAAAAGCAACAATAAAACCAGTGCTTTATAAGTTCTCACTGAGTTAGCCCTGACTCATAGCCATTACCAAAAAAACAACATTTCAAGGCAAGGTTGTTGGTTTTCCAACTGGCTAGGTTCAGGATGTCATTACACCAGAAAACTACCAAAATCACACTGACAAGACATCCAGAACTGGTCAGCAAAATCTGCATTAAAAAAAAAAAAAAAACAAAAAAAACAAAAAAAAACAGTTTAACCAAAGCGCCAACCTATCTTTCCTGACATATATGAATGTCGGTATGGCTTCCTACTGGAATGAATGCAGATGACCTTGATGAGTGTTCTGTTCAAAAGCACCGGATGCTGTGCATAGGACTTCAGTTTGCAGGGTGCTATGGAGTCCTCCTTACACTCTCTCCATTCTGACTGCCACCGTATCAACTGCATCAGCTGCTATTGCACCTCACGAGGCCACAGACTCAACCTCCACTAGAGGAGGGTACCTAGGTGGTATGTCAGAAGCTCCCAGGGGCACAAGCGGAATGTCCAGCACAAGTCAGTCCAGTTTCCCCAAGACCACATCAAACAAAACATCAACCTCATTGGCATACTGTCAACCCTTGAAAGATCTATTTGACAGATGCACCTAATGCTTTGAAATGAACAAATGAGTAATAAAAAAGCATCAATCACTTGCTCAGCAGGAATTTTATCCACATTGTGAAATGTCAACATCTGCATGTATTTAAAAGCTCACGTCAATTTAAAAAGACAAGAACACCAGGAAGCAGTTCTCCCGTGAACACTCAGGAATGACGCAAGGCGTTTGGTGGAAGGGACCACCTGCTTTACTCCACAAATCTATGACGACAATTGCGTGTTTTATGCATCACTCAAGTCAGATAAAGGAGAGAGACCCTTTCAAAATATCCAACTTTGCGTATTTATAATCTTTGGGCAAGAAACTGCTCTGAAGGGGTGTATTTATCGAACCATGTCAAATCCGTCCTCAGAGGAGGGTCTAGCAGAATTCCAGGGCTTCATGGCTGCGCTGAAAGCAGCCTCTGAGGTGAAAGGCTTCTACTCCGCCTTCACCCTGGGATGAGAGGAACAGCTGCTTCCAATCCCAGGATGCAGGGAAATTCCTGGAGTCTTATTCGGAACAGACCCTAGTCTTGTGGTTAAACAGCTTCACTGGGAAGCGAGGCAGAGTAGAATGGTTGAAAGCAGTGGATGGAATGGAATAGTTGGGGAAAAGGGAAGATTCCATCCCAGTGGGTGGTCCTGGGCTTCTCTGAGTCTCAGCGCTTTCTTCTATTAAACAGGGATGACCCCTGCCTAGGAGGGGCTCCCCAGGCGGCTCAGCAGTAAAGAATCCACCTGCCAAGGCAGGAGACCCAAGAGGTGCAGGTTCCATCCCTGGGTTGGGGAGATCCTCTGGAGTAGGAAATGGCAAGCTACTGCAGTATTCAAATGGCAAACCACTTGAGAATCCCATGGACTGAGGAACATGGTGAGCTATAGTCCGTGGAGTTGCAAAGAGTCGGACAGAGCTGAGCACACACGCATGCTACCTAGAAGGGTCCCTGACAGGATAAGAATAAATAAAATAATGGTGCCACCTAACAGAACTCAGCAATGGCAGGCTGCTGGCACATTAAATGAAATACAGCAGCTGAGCCTGTATGTCCTAAAAACTAGGAAAAGCCAAAAGCATCTTCTATTCAAGGAAAAAAAAAAAAAAAACCACTATCAATGAAAAGGCACATATTGGCCAATGAACCCTAAAACTAAGCAATAAATTAATGACTTAGGATCCTGAGCTTATGGTGATAAAGCCAAAAACGACATACAACTGGAAGTTGGAAAGGAAGTAATTAATAGAGCAACTCAAATACTAAGCCGTTCTTAATGACCAGGACTAGGCCTCTTGTGTTTAAACTTTTATCTGTGTGTGTCTCACACACAGAGTTCATGACATTTAAAAAACAATTTGTCATGCACCTTTTCACTTCTGCTGTCTCTTCTGGCTCAAATATTAAACACAGGAAACTTTACGGGAACCTTCTTTCTCATTCTTGACTAAAGCTAAGTATCTCTGTGCCAGCTCACCTGAGATTAGAGAGAGTGAAAGAAATTTCAGAAAAACTCTACTTGTTTCAACAGGCCTAAAATATGGAAGGCAACTTCTGCAAAAGCTTTTTAACAAGGTCCTGAAACAACAGATAAGATATACCCATTTGAATGCAGAGTTCCAAAGAATAGCAAGAAGAGATAAGAAAGCCTTCCTCAGTGATCAATGCAAAGAAATAGAGGAAAACAATAGAATGGGAAAGACTAGAGATCTCTTCAAGAAAATTAGAGATATCAAGGGAACATTTCATGCAAAGATGGGCTCAATAAAGGACAGAAATGGTATAGACCTAAAAGAAGCAGAAGATATTAAGAAAATGTGGCAAGAATACACAGAAGAACTATACACAAAAGATCTTCATGACCCAGATAACCACGATGGTGTGATCACTCACCTAGAGCTAGACATTCTGGAATAGGAAGTCGAGTGGGCCTTAGGAAGCATCACTACGAAAAAAGCTAGTGGAGGTGATGGAATTCCAGTTGAGATACTTCAACTCCTAAAAAATGATGCTGTGAAAGTCCTGCACTCAATGTGCCAGCAAATTTGGAAAACTCAGCAGTGGCCACAGGACTGGAAAAGGTCAGTTTTCATTCCAATCCCAAAGAAAGGCAATGCCAAAGAATGCTCAAACTACTGCACAATTGCACTCATCTCACATGCTAGCAAAGTAATGATCAAAATTCTCCAAGCCAGGGTTCAACAGTATGTGAACTGTGAACTTCCAGATATTCAAGCTGGATTTAGAAATGGCAGAGGAACCAGCAATCAAATTACCAACATCCACTGGATCATGGAAAAAGCAAAAGAGTTCCAGAAAAACATCTACTTCTGCTTTACTGACTATGCCAAAGCCTTTAACTGTGTAAATCACAACAAACCGTGGAAAATTCTTAAAGAGATGGGAATACCAGACCAACTTACCTGCTTCCTCAGAAATCTGTATGCGAATCAGGAAGCAACAGTTAGAACTGGACATGGAACAACAGACTGGTTCCAAATAGGGAAAGGAGTACATCAAGGCTGTATATTGTCACCCTGCTTATTTAACTTACATGCAGAGTACATCATGAGAAATGCTGGGCTGGAAGAAGCACAAGCTGGAATCAAGATTGCTGGGAGAAATATCAATAACCTCAGATATGCAGATCACACCACCCTTATGGCAGAAAGTGAAGAGGAACCTTTAAAGAGCCTATTGATGAAAGTAAAAGAGGAGAGTGAAAAAGTTGGCTTAAAACTCAACATTCAGAAAACTAAGATCATGACATCTGGTCCCATGACTTCACGGCAAACAGATGGAGAAACGATGGAAATAGTGACAGACTATTTTTCGGGCTCCAAAATCACTACAGATGGTGACTGCAGCCATGAAATTAAAAGACACTTACTTCTTGGAAGGAAAGTTATGACCAACCTAGACAGCATATTCAAAAGCAGAGATTACTTTGCCAACAAAGGTCCATCTAGTCAAAGCTATGGTTTTTCCAGTAGTCATGTATGGATGTGAGAGTTGGACTATAAAGAAAGCTGAGTGCTGAAAAATTGATGCTTTTGAACTGTGGTGGTGGAGAAGACTCGAGAGTCCCTTGGACTGCAGGGAAATCCAACCAGTCCATTCTAAAGGAGATCAGTCCTGGGTGTTCATTGGAACAACTGATGCTGAAGCTCAAGCTGCAATACTCACTGGCCACCTGATGCAAAGAACTGACTCACTGGAAAAGACCCTGATGCTGGGAAAGATTGAAGGCAGGAGGAGAAGGGTACGACAGAGGATGAGATGGTTGGATGGCATCACTGACTCAATGGACATGAGTTTGATTAAACTCCGGGAGTTGGTGATAGACAGGGAAACCTGGCATCCAGGGGGTCACAAAGAGTTGGACAGGACTGAGAGATTGAACTGAACTGAAACAGTGAATTAGGTAGGAAGAAACCCGCATGACAAAAAAGGAGATAAGGAAAGGGTTGGAGGGAATCTGTGGGGATAAAGAGTCAGAGAAGATGAGGATATTGAATTTCAGGGCCTGATCCTGCAACAGACAAGAAACTGTAGGACAAAGATTAATAGATACACGGTACAGGGCATTTTGTTACCAATGAGAGGGTAAACAAGTCTCCAAAATCTCTAGGACCCAAATTCTCATAAGGGCCATGCAGCAGTGAAAGGGCTGAAACCCTAAAGGCATTTCCAGACTACAAGCCTATACAGCTACACTAATTTTATATATTTAAATCTAATCTTCCATATTACACAAGACTATCTTAACAATAATGCCAGTTACTGTTCAAGTAATACAATGTTCTTCTCTGACATACTACCTAAGTTTTCAGACTAACTCTGAACTTCTTTCATAATGCTAAAAGGTCCATCCACAATCAAAACCAGAAAGTATTACATAATCATTATTTGTTTGTGGTTTCATTTGACTTTGGGAGGCTTGAGGGGTTTTTGTTGTTGTTTGCTTTTGCCCCTTGGCTCTGAACATAGTCATGGTCACACAGACATAAGTTTGATTCTTTTGGTTTTTCCTGATCAGCTCATAGGTCTCTCATGAACATTCTCCTTTATTAGCTGGTTTAAGTTGGAGTATGGTTGCTTTACAAAGTTGTGTTGGTTTCTGCTATTCAACACAGTGAATCAGATATATGTATGCATACCTCCCCTTCTTCTTGGACCTCCCTCCTATATCCCCATCCCGCTCATCGCAGAGCACTGAGCAGAGCTCCCTGCCCTAAACAGCAGCTTCCCACTGCTGCTGCTGCTGCTGCTAAGTTGCTTCAGTCGTGTCCGACTCTGTGCAACCCCATAGACGGCAGCCCACCAGGCTCCCCTGTCCCTGGGATTCTCCAGGCAAGAACACTGGAGTGGGTTGCCATTTCCTTCTCCAATGCATGAAAGTGAAAAGTGAAAGTGAAATCGCTCAGTCGTGTCTGACTCACAGCGACCCCATGGACTGCAGCCCACCAGGTTCCTCCGTCCATGGGATTTTCCAGGCAAGAGTACTGGAGTGGGGTGCCATTGCCTTCTCCGCTGCAACTCAGCTAGCTCCTTGCAAAGTCATGTAGGTTACATAGCTTTGGGAAGACAGAAACTTGCAACAATGCTAGCAGCTGAAACTTACCTCACTCACCCTTGTCAGTTGCCCGGCCTCTGTGCTCCTGCATAACCATGTTTGTTTGTGTAAAGTTCGGGCATCCCCACTGCTGTGTCCTAACCACCCACATGCAGGAAACCCCTACTCTGAACTAGCCTACTCACAGTCAGCACTGCCCACTGAAGTCTGGTGCCATGCACTGTCTATAAAAACTCTGTAACTCCTTTGTTTGGGGCTCAGAGCTGGAAGTGTTAACTCCTCTGGGCCCACCAGCGTAATAAACCTGAGTTCTCCAACTCTCCAAGTGTGGTGTTTGGTTTCCCAACAGACCGACTTCTGCAACAAATATACAACATGTGTTTTGCTCTCTCTGACTTACTTCACTCTGTATGACAGACTCTAGGCCCCTCCATGTCTCTACAAATGACCCAATTTTGTTCCTTTTTATGAGTGATTTTTAACGAACAAAGTTGAAACAGGCTATCCGAAACTTTCAGTTTCTCAAAAGCATCCATCCATCAATTTCTCAAAACAATCTCTTTTTTCCAAATCTTCCTCCAGGCTGATGTGCCTGCCCATTCCTCCCGCTAAGTGCTGGCAGTCCTGCCTCTGGAGGCCACCCTTCACTGCTTGCCTCCTATAACCCCTACCCTATCCCACCCCACCCCACCCCACGCCTCACCCTCATCTGGTGGTGGTTTCCTCGCTAAGTTGTATCCGACCCTTGCAACCCCATGTAGCCCACCAGGATCCTCTGTCCATGGGATTTCCCAGGCAAGAACACTGGAATGGGTTGCCATTTCCTTCCCCAGGGGATCTTCCCAACCCAGGAATTGAACCCAGGTCTCTCTGCATTGCAGGCAGATTATTTACCAACTGAGCTACAAGGGAGGGCTAAAGTATTCACCTGTCAAGCTGCCTGACTTCCTGTCTAGGCTCTAAAGAGACAGGGAGCTCCCTGCTCTATTCACATGGAAAATTCTAGCACATAGCAAACATAATACACAGCTTTTGGATAAAATAACAAATATGTATTCCAGCTACATTCTAACACATGTTTTAAACAAGGCTTCTGCTTAACTCTGAGCACCTAGAAAAACCTACATCCTCTATACAAAAAAGGAATCTTTTAACATCTGTAGCAGCTACAAAACAGCCCTGGGCAATCTACATAATATATACAAACAACCTATATGTATGTGTATGTATGTGTATATGTATGTGTATGACTCTTTGCAACCCCATGGAATGTAGCCCACCAGGCTCCTCTGTCCAAGGGATTTTCCAGGCAAGAATACTGGAGTGGGTCACCACTTCCTCCTCCAGGGGATCTTCCCATCCCAGGGATTGAACCCACATCTCCCGTGTCTCCTGCATTGACTGGTGGATTCTCTACCACTGCACCAGCTGGGAAGCCCCATGTATATGTATATATACGGCCTCCCACATGATAGAATTCATTTACAATAAACATAACACACATAAATGATAAATGAGTGTTTTTAACAACACAGCATAACAAATTAAGAGGAAAGATGGTAAGTCATTGTAACTTGTAACAGTAAGATGGGCTGAAAATCTGACCAAGCCCCTCTCACTCACCCACCCAGCCTGCTTTTCCACACTGAGGGCCTCCTCCCACGGAGTAGAGCTCAGGCTATCAAACATGCAAAAGGCCAGAGGCAGTGGAGGATTCATCTGCACGCTGGAAAGAATGTGCGGAGGTAAACCTTGATCGTCTTCCACATCAAAGGAAAGAGTGAATTGCTATCCCGCCCACCCAGGAGAAATGCCTACGTTCCTCCCTGAACATCTTCTCCCCACTCTCAAGAGAGAACATATTTAGCTGTTTGATATTATTCCATCCATTGAATTTATTCAGTTCTCGTATCAGCTGCATTATTCCATCTGCCTACCCAAATCTCTATCTTAGAGTCATCCACACATTTCAAACTCACGACATCCATTATTCTGTAGAAAACAGTCTTCTCTAGTCCTGTCCTATGCTCCTGACACCATCCTAGGGGCCCAAGACACAGATCTCAGCCCTGACAACCCCTCTCACCACCCACATCCACCTGGTCACTTCTGTAATCTCCTAGATCTCTCTCAGATCTTTCCACACCTCTGCTTCCCTACTGCCTTAAACCGTGCCCCATACATCACTTCTGAACTTGGACAACTTCTTAACTCCTCTCCTAACAACCCGCTGCCAGAATCAGGGCATCTAACTCCGCTCACCCAAGTGTTTTTCTACTAGTCTGCAGGGATCGTGTCTGGCTAGTCACCAATGTATTTCCCTCCAGTACCGAAATGAATGCTGAGCATAACCGAAGAGGCAAAAATGACCATATGAATGAATGACCACATGAGAAAGACGGTCAGTACTCGCAGAATTAGATTTCACCACCTGCCATAAGCTCAAAGTGACAGTGTCTAAACGTCTGTCTCTGAAGCAGAGGTAAAAAGACTTATTAATCCGAGGCCCACACCCAAAGGTAAATCATCATTTCACACACTGCCACACGCACTCATAATATAATTACACATTCTTTTATGCTGCCTGACATGTTGGAGCTCTTTCATGATAAAATGTATAGAATCATGAAGAATGATCTTTCTTTCCCAGAAGGAAAAGAAAAACTATGCAAATGCAAAGCACAGGTCTCCTAGACACCTTCCAGGACACACGAACAAGCACACCATCATCTTCAAGTCCTCCGTGGCCTGAGGAGGGGGTCCACTAATACCCAGATCAAATCCCAGAATTACCAAACAAGGCCACTTTTCACCATCACCTATTGGGGAAATCCACGTGAGCCCATCATCCAGCTGGGGAAAGAGGTACTCGACGTTAGGTAATCACATATGCAATCACGCCCATTTGCTTATGAAATTTCAAAGTTTGCACTAAGACTGAAGGACAACAACATTCTTCCTGTCTCATCGGGCAATTGGTTACCGAAAGAGAAACGTGTTAACCCTGAGTGGTCGGCAAGTAGGGCCATGCCAAGAAGACCCACGCCCGCCTTCCAGGCCTCTCCCACAAGACCAACATAAAACAAAGGCAGGGAGAGCCTTCCCAGAGAGGGAAGGCGGGTACTGTAACCTCACTGCCTGCGCGTGAATCCTGGCTGAAGCGGTGTGGCCTGGGACAACAGCCTTGTCTCTGTGATACAGCTTTCTCACATTTAAATGGAGCAATCTTCACGTGCATTTCAACAGAGGATGGGACCTCAGGAAATAGCAACAGTTAACAGAAAGGCAGATGAGAAAGAGCCCAAGGGGAAAAAAGAAAACATCAAGGTCCTACTATATGGCACAAGGAACAGCATTCAACTTCCTGTAATAAACCATAATGGGAAAGAAAATGATACAGTATAATATGTATAACTATCATTTTGCTGTACGTCAGTAACTAACAAAACACTGTAAATCAACTATATACTTCAATTTTTTTAAAAAGGAAGCTGTGCTGTGCTTAGCGACTCAGTCATGTCTGACTCTTTGAGATCCTATGAACTGTAGCCTGCCAGGCTCCTCTGTCCATGGGGATCCTCCAGGCTAGAATACTGGGGTGGGTTATCATGCCCTCCTCCAGAGGATCTTTCCAATCCAGGAATCAACCCCAGGTCTCCCGCATTGCAGGCAGATTCTTACCGTCTGAGCCACCAGGGAAGCCCCCCACCCCCCATCAAAAAAAAAAAAAAAAGAATCCAAATATATAAATTTAAATAAATTACTGGAGTGATAATAGCTCTCAGGTGGTGGTGGTCGTTGAGTTGCTCAGTCGTGTCCAACTCTTTGCAATCAGGGGTTGCACTGATGATTAAAGGAATTAATATTTCTTATCACAATGCCTTATCACATAGAGCACAATATCTAAGTGCTCTATCAATATAACTATATTACAACAATAATATATAAACCTTAGTACTAATCTCACGCCTCTCATCTTCCCAAGGGATTCTATGCCCTACCAGTTCTCTTAAACACTAAAAGCAGTGGTTCTCAAACTTTATAGCATGCGCCTGAATCATCTGGAAGGCTTCTTAAAACACAGACTGCTGTGCCACAGACACAGAGCTGCTGATTCAGGTGGCCTGGGATAGGGCCTGAGAACATGCATTTTTAACAAGTTCATCACAGGTACATGGGTGCGGGTGCTGCTGGTCTGGAAAGACTTGTGAAAAATAGTGACTACGGGCTTCTCTGCATCAGTGGAGGACGGTGTACAGGTCCAAACTTCCAGGGCTTCCTACGGCCGTCATCCCATACGCTCTTCCACCTCAGCATCTCCACCCATGATTCCAAACTCAGCTCAAGCATCAGGACCTCGGAACTGGCACCAACGCCATACTGTCATCAATGAAATAAGCTCCAGGAGGCCAGGAGCTCCCCGGCATCAGAACCTGGCCTTACTCAGTGCACAGGACACAGAAAACCTTCAATAAACGGCGCCAACACTCAAAGGCAGACCTGGAGAACCAACTAAAGCGGAAGGTCTTAGGGACCAGTGGGAGCTTCCTCTCACAACTATTCACTGGAAAGGAAGGGCCCTGAGACCACAATGAACCCACCGGCAGCTTCTCTGCTCAGTGGACCATTAACTCTTTGCCTCAAACCACAGCGGGTGCTCCCACGCTTTGAAGGTAAGCGAGCTTCAGTTTCTGGTCTCTCACTGGCATAGCGCACCCCACCCCGAGGGCTTCAAGCCTCTCTTTAGGAGATGCTGAGTGTTCTTAGGGACAAGGTTGCAATCAGAAAGCATTTTTATGTAAGCTTTTCTGGTAAATGGCCCCAAAAGATCTCAGCAGAAACAAGAAAGCAATCACCAGCAAATGGTTGTAATTTTTTTCCGTTCTAGGTAAGCATTCACTTTCATAGCTAATTTGGTATTATTTTTCCTAATGAGGATCCCCTTACTGTTTACCTTTCAGGTATCACAAAATCTGGAACTGCTCCTTTCACACGCCATGCACACGCTTCTCCTTGGCCCTTTGGCTGTTCTGTGAATTTCTCCAAAACATCATCCATCCTGCCCCTTCCTTACAGCATCTTAACCAAGCCAACCACACGTTTATAAACACCAGCCAGGTAGGACTTCAAATGCTTTTAAGAAGTTCAAGGTGTCTTGTCGATTTCTCTATACAATGAGGATGGGATGGGGGCGAAATGTGCCAAACACAATCCAGGCAGAATATTTACCTGATCCTCCCAACACAGGGAAAAGGCTTTTCTTCAACAGAAAACACTTTCTTCTACACCTGAAGATAATTTCAACATGAAACCCCTCAATTTTCTTAGGTAATTACCAGCAATTGCAAGGAAGGTTTTAAGAAACCAAGTGCTCTCCATGTCAGAAGATAGTATTTAAAATTCTAAGTACTATTTTCATTCTCATCCTAAACAGTATAATAACTTTAATTTGAAAATCACTTGTGTGGTTTACATGCACTTAAAGAAATCATCCGTTGAGCTGTTATGGATCATTCATTCAAAAGGCTAAATTGGTATTTTAGGATTCTCTCCTAAATAAGCATGTTGGAGTACTCTGTACTTCTAGAGAGACATTTAAGGAATAATAGATATATCTTTTAAAATAAATATTATATATATTCAGCAATGGTTATAGATTTATACATACACACAAAGTCCTTTCTAGGTGGCAACAGTGACCTCTATTTACCTGTAAACTATGGGTAGAAATCAAGATGAAATACATTAAAGCATATGAATAATATGAAAATTAGCTGATACTTCAATATGTAATACACACAGGATATATATAAAGTTTTACTAATTTGCCCAACTTGGCTATGCTGCTGCTGCTGCTGCTAAGTTGCTTCAGTCGTGTCCAACTCTGTGCGACCCCGTAGACGGCAGCCCACCAGGCTCCCCCATCCCTGGGATTCTCCAGGCAAGAACACTAGAGTGGGTTGTCATTTCCTTCTCCAATCAACTTGGCTATATTAGGTCCTTAAAAATATCTTAAGGAAGACAATAAAATTTCTGTTTTTTAAAATACTGTTCATCTTGTCCCAGATTGGTCTCAGTTTAACAACCCCCAAAAAATGAAAACAATGTTCATTTTATTCACGATGACTTTCCCAGGTGACTCAGTGGCAAATAATCCACCTGGAAAGCAGGAGACTTGAGTTTGATCCCTCGGTTGGGAAGATCCCCTGGAAAAGGAAATGGCAACCCACTCCAGTACTCTTGCCTGGGAAATCCCACGGGCAGAGGAGCCTGGTGGGCTACAGTCCATAGGGTCGCAGAGCCTATCACTACGTAGCAACTAAATGACAACAACTTTAACTCTCAGGATGTGTAATTCTGAATTCTCATTTCTATTAAATCTGCAGATTTACACTGTCTCACAGTAACTTGGAATAGTGAAAAAGCATGGATTCTGACTCAGAAATATCCACGCTCAACTCCCAGGTCCACCAGTTCCTATGAACAAATTCCTGGATTTTTCCCTGCCTTAGTTTCTCATCTGTTCAGAGCTAGTAACATCCCCTTGGTGAATTTTATGCAACATTTTAAGGAAAGTGACTAGCATGGTGCTTGGTACAGAGCTGACTTTTCTTGAGAGTCCCTTGGACGGCAAGGAGATCAAATAGGTCAGTCCTAAAGGAAATCACCTCTGAACATCCATTGGAAGGACTGATGCTGAAGCGCCAATACTTTGGCCACCTTATGCGAAGAGTTGACTCATTGGAAAAGACCCTGATGCTGGGAAAGGCTGAGGGCTGGAGGAGAAGGTGGCAGCAGAGGATAAGATGGCTGGATGGCATCAAAGACTCAATGAACATGAGTTTTAGCAAACTCCAGGAGATAGTGGAGGACAGAGGAGCCTGGTGTTGCTGTCGGTGGAGTTGCAAAGAATCAGACGCGATTTTGCAACTGAACAACAAAACTAACCTTATTTTAAGTATGGTTTGGAGAATCCTTGCCACTTGGATGTGACCAGGCTAACGATACATATCCTCTGAAGATTTTCCTTTTCCCTACATTTAAAATGCTTATTACCAGAGATCAAAGAGGTGCCGCAAAAACAAAAGCACAATGCGCCACTGCTATCTAAACAGCCACCTGTGAGAAAGGACTGCCCAAAAATTCCCTTTTGTATCCACACCTGTGCTACCACACAGCACACCAGCCTGTGTGCTCTCCTAGAGGTTCCCCCCTTGACAGACGTGCAGCTAACGTCAGTTACGTGGAAATGCTGCTGATCCAAGCAAAAAGTGATTGCTAATGGGAATCGTAATCCATAGACCTGTTTGTGATTTGGTGCGTCGGTGAAGCAGGTTTTCTAGAGTCCCCAGGTTCACCGCGAGGCTTTTCAGTAACTCCAAGTGCCCGAGGCCGATGAAATTTCTAGAGCAGGCTCCGGTAAGCACCGAGGCACGGGTGAAACCCCCACACACCGCGCACAAGTTGCTTCAGACGCTCTAACCCACTTCGTGGAAACTCAACCAGATTTACCAGCCACCAATGCACCATTTGCTTAACAAATGGACAGTGAGCTGGGGAACTAATTGCTGAAGCAATTGCCTCTCGAGTTCGCCACCACTACCGCCGTATTTTTTTTTTTTTTTTTTTTTTTTATGTTACGAGACACTCTGTAACCTATACACAATTATCAGTGGGCTCTCTGCGCAAGGAACCCAAGCGGATTCTCCGGGTTTCCACGAAGGGGGTGCATCCAATTCCGCCCAAATGAGGGACTGGCCTCTGCAGAAAGGAGTCCCCAAGGAGACCAAACGTTGGTCCTTCAAAATGCAGAGATCCTGGGGCAGGCTGCGGTGCGCCCTCCCGCACCCCGATGCTCGGCGTACCTTTCTGACTCCTGAACCGGCAACTCCACTGGCTTCCCTTCCCGGCCGCTCAGGATCCCCAGTTCTGTTGGCAGCGGACACCCCTGCCCTCCTCGCACGAGCAAGGAGCAGCCCGGTCGCCCCGCTTGCCCGCGCGGCTTCACCTGTCAGAGGCCAAGTCCCAGGAGCTGCAGAGGGGCCGGAGCGAGCCCCTTACCTGCGCGGGCACAGCCTTCGGGGCTGCTGCCGCCGCCACTCGCGAGCTCCGAGAGCCGCCGGGACACGGCGGGGGCCGGGGCATCGCCGGGAGCAGCGCGACTTCCTCGGCCCCGCCTCCCGCCGGCCCCGCCTTCGCGCCCCGCCCCCGCCGGCCCCGCCTCCGGAGCGGGGGGGCGGCGGCGCACCGCCCTGGAACCCCCGCCCTGGCGTCCCGGCGCCCGAGCCGGGCAGAGAAGCTCCGCGGGGTGCGGGGAGGAGGCTCTGCCGCCGGCTTCTGGCTCGGTGAAGAGGAAGCGGTTACGTTTATCTCCTTCGTCTGAGTTGATTCACAGGAAAAAGATGTGTCCAAAAAGTCTGGCTAAGGGAGTTGAGACTCCTCGCGTTGTAGTGCAGGATAAGAACGAAGTGTGGGCCAGTGTGGCTGGGAAACCTGTAATTAATTAATCGCTTGTCTCGCTGATGCGCACACCGTGTCTCTCCCTAAATGGCTCAGACGGTAAAGAACCCGCCTGCAATGCAGGAGCCTGGGTTAGATCCCTGGGTTGGGAAGATCCCCCGGAGGAGGGCTTGGCAACCCTCTCCAGTATTCTTGCCTGGAGAATCCCACGGACAGAAGAGCCTGGTGGGCTACAGTCCATAGGGTCGCAGAGAGTCGGACACAACTGAGCGACTAAGCAGCAGCAGCAGCAAAGGTTCAGTGGGAGGGGAACCGCCTCCGTTTTTACCACGCAGACCCTAAGAGGTGCCAGAGGCAGGCGTCCTATGAAACCCATGCCACGTGCGCGCGATTGAGGGTGGAAGTCGGCCAACCAGATACACGGAGCTCCGTTTCTCATCTTTAAAGTGAGGTGACATTCTCGAGCTGCCGGAACACTTAAGAGTCTCTTAAAGATCCCTAAGTGCGATGACTGGCACTAAGGCGTTCAGTAAACATTGGCTTTTGTTCCTTACCCGTGAATTTTTTCTACTTCTTCCTTTTTCTTTTCCTCCTGCTATAACCTTGCACTGTATTTACTCTTTATCTCTGCCCTGTCACTTTATCTTCTTACTAAGCCTTCATCTACGGGGCTCCGAGTCTGTGCCCTGCAAGGCGTTGGGTGCTTAGGAGATGGTTCTGTGAGATCCCTGCCCGCTGGGAGGTCGGGAATTCACAAGACATCCCCACCACCCACAGGAAAATAGCTTTGAAATTAGATACAAGACAGTTAAACAGGCTAAACTGGCTGTGAGACCGACCTGGCATTCAATAGGTTGTTGTGGGTCTGTGAGCTGGTAAGGAGTATAATTGATGTAATTGGTGGCTTAGAAGAGCTCCACTGAAGCTGGAGTCAGAATGACCTCAAATCCAATCCTGGCTTGGCAACTGGTTGTGTAAGCAGTAACTTCACTTAAAGTCTGAAATTCAACTCTCCCTTTAAAAAAAAAAACAACCTGGAATTAATGTAATAAACTTGCATAGATTCTGAGCAATGATTCATTTATATAAAGTACTTAACACAGTGTTCTAGCCTATGTTTAGCACTTAAGAGAGGTTAGGTGATGATAAGAGTAGAGTAGGAAATGGAGGCTGGGGAGATAAAAAGTTAGAAAACGTGAAAACTTAGGAAATTTTAGGAGTGCTGCCATCATGGTGAAAAGCACACTTCTCATTAACAGCTCATTAGTGAGCAAAACTGGTCACCAGTTTCTGTGCTTGGCATGAAACACGTGATCATGTTTAATGTTCACAAATCTGAGAGAAAGTTCATAGCATCCCTCAGATAGGATGAGGAAAGTTAACCTCAGAACCATGAAATAACCGGCCTGAAGGAATGAACCAAGTGAGGAGTGGACTCAGAGAAACCTGAGTTAGAGGGCAAACCTGGGCTTTTTCCCACTGTTTTCCACACAGCTACAGCCCCTCCCTGCGAGAGCCCAGGAAACAGGGAGAATGACGTAGGAAATGAAGAGGCACACTGGGTAGGAGAAATCGCAGCCACACCTTTAAAGGAGACTAAGGATACAACCGAGTTAAAATAGTAAATGAACCCACAGGAAAAGCTTTTTGCTTCTAAAACGCCTGCCGCAGTGGAGTTCCTGTTCTGTGGTTCCTGTAGCCTAACCACAAGTTGAAAATGACTAACAGCATTTTTCAATCATTAAATGCTACAGAAAGTGAAACATCAAAAGATCATAGAAATCTAAGGTCATGTCTCTTCTCTCTCACCACAGTACCTTCTTCTGTCCATCTCCCTTGAGTTTTTGGCTTTTAATTGCCCATACATGTCATCTGCCTCTTTCTAATATATTTCACCCAGTGAGTAAATACTCCTGTTGTTTTAACCAGTGTAACTTCACGGCATAACCATAAGCAGCACTTAGAACAGCAGCTGGACTTGTATAAGTGGCTGATTTCCATACACTGTTGTTACAATGACTTGCTTGATTTGAAAAGGGTTTGAACCAAGTCTTACAGGCATTGTCATAGTTCTTTAAAAAAAAAAAATAGAACTCCTTGCATTTTTTTTTCATTTTTATTGGAGTATAGTTGCTTTATAATGCTGTGTTCGTTTCTACTGTACAACAAAGTGAATCAGCAAGCATATACATATGCTCCCTCTGTTTTGAATTTCCTTCCCATTTAGGTCACCACAGAACATTGAGTCGAATTCCCTGTGCTATACAGTAGGTTCTTATTACTTACCTATTTTATGCATAGTAGTGTATATATTGGAGAAGGAAATGGCAACCCACTCCAGTGTTCTTGCCTGGAGAATCCCAGGGACGGGGGAGCCTGGTGGGCTGCCATCTACGGGGTCGCACAGAGTCGGACACGACTGAAGTGATGCAGCAGCAGCAGTGTATACATGTCAATCTCAATCTCACAGTTTTTCCCCCCAGCACCAACCCCCCCCCCCGCCCCGACCTTTCCCACTTGGTATCCATACATTTGTTCTTTACATCTGTGTCTCTATTTCTGCTTTGTAAATAAGATCGACTATACCAATTTTTTCAAACCTTGCTTGTTAATTCACATGAGCAACAAGATATTTGACCTCTGAAGAAACAGCCCTATTGTCAGTATGGTGATTGAACATATGCTTGGTTGCAAGACGCTCTAATAACTTCACTTTTTAAAACTGTGAAATGGCAGCTGTGTCTTCTGTGGGTCGCATGTGCTACTTTGCTGTCAGACTGTCGTGCCCTCAGAAGCCCTGTCATGGAGGGACGTTAGCAATGTGGTGCCTGTTCAAATGAACCAGAGCAATTTAAACAGGACGAGGTTTGTGGTCACCTAGAACCTCTGCCCAGGGTGTTAAAGTGTTCTCTAAAAGAGAGAAAACTATGTCTGTAAATGCAGAGGAGCAAGAACTCCAGCTCTTTGGTAGGAAATCATGGCAGGCCTCCTCATGTCTTCCTGACGGAGCTGGCCAGATGGTCAGACCAGTCCAGCTCGAACTGAAGGGCTCAAGGCTAATCCTGGGAGGACAACTCCCTTGAATGCCCAAGAAAGAGGTTTCTGAGCTCTACTGACAAAGATATTAAGGGCTTGGTGCCTAGCATCTCTTATCTCTGTTGGTGCATCTTATCATTTCTGGGCCAACAAAAGCTGAAGTAGAAAATCAATTGCAGTATAAACATGTAAGTCTAGAACTCTTAGGCCGTGAAGCTGATGCCAGGGTTAAGGCAAAATTTAGTCTATGGTCCAGGTGGCCGATGTTTAGCGTGTGTTCTAAGGAGGATGCTTGTGGACCTTGTTACATGGCATTGAGAAAACGGCATTTCTTTTATTGTTCATGCAAATAGGCTTTGTTATTATATTTACTCAGGGATTTTTTTTTCTGTCTTGTAATTGTCATGGCAGATTATAGAAAGCATATGCCCTTTTTATAGTGGCAGTTGTGGAAAGATCAAATTTAGTGACTCGCCGCAGGCTTGGCTCTGCCAACTAGATGTGTGTTTTCCTGCAGGCGGCTGGTAGGGTTTCAGTGTTTTGAAGAAAGGTGTGGCTCCAACAGAAATGAGTGTTACTTTCTAATTACTCAGAAAGAAGACTTACTGTAAAGCCTTTCTTTGGAAACCAACTGTTGGTCATATTAATAGTAAGTTTACATAGCAAATGATTGGGTTCGCCAAGAAGTTCGTTCTTCTGGAACATGAAAACCCAAAAGAAGTTTTTGGCCAACCCAGTATTTAAACTGCTAGTGTCAGTCACTCAGTCGTGTCCATGTCTTTGCGACCCCGTGGACTGTAGACCGCCAGACTCCTCTGTCCTTAGAATTCTCCAGGCAAGACTACTGGAGTGGGTTGCCATGCCCTTCTCCTGGGGAATATTCCTGACCCAGGGATCAAACCTGAGTCTCCCTCATTGCAGGCAGATCCTTTACCATCTGAGCCACCAGGGAAGCCCTCTCACAGCCACCACAAGCTATTTAGCTGGGAATATTTATAGGTGTCAGCTTCCTCAAAGTTCCACTTTTATGGATATTATGCTTTCTACAGGTGAGAATTTCTATGACCAGTGTGAACACATGCTAATAGTTGCTTTTAAAATGTTAAATAAATGAATAAAAATTAAATGCAAATGTTAAAATCATTATAGAGACATGAGAGTAAACCTTAAGAACCTTAATCCCGGTTCATTAGATGGCTCAAACAGACCCAAACTTACTGCTTTCGTGGGAAACTTGGCCTGGCTCAGGGCTGTCCTTTATCACCAACTGGTGATGTGAGTTACATCCATTTAGCTAGGTGCTTCAACACTCTTCCAGACTGAACCGGAACAGGAGAGTGTTTCACCCTGTACATCGTTGCTGTGGCCCCCTGTGGAATCACTTCTCTAGAATGTGCTCTATTGTGTGTCCATTGGCTGTAGTGAGGCGTGTCTTAGGATCAGTCCAGAGAAGCAGCTTCTTGAATTTACACTTGAAATGTTAGCCAGGATCATTGCTTTTAAAATTCCAGTGATCAAGGCAGAAGTTGTGTATCATCTCAGGAAGGCAAATGTGGGCTTTCCTGAAGCAGTTGGCTTGTTTGCATCCTCTGGGTTCCACAAGTAACTCATGTGGATCTGTTTTCCTGCCTAATGTTTTTTGTTCCTTTGTTTGTAAAATCAGAGGATAATTGCTTTACAATATTGTATTGTTTTCTGCCATCCGTCAATGTGAATCAGCCACAGGTGTATATATATATATATATATATATATATATATATGTACACCCACCTCACCCCACCCCTGTAGGTGGTCACAGAGCACTGGGTTGAGCCCTCTGTGTCACACAGCAAATTCCCACTTGCTGTCTATTTTACATTTGGACCCTGAGAATGGAAGAAAATAATTCCAAATGAAACAACTGACCAAGGACTTATTTCCAAAATATACAAGCAACTCATGCAACTCAATACTAGAAACAAAGAACCCATTCAAAAAACAATGGGCAGAAGACTTAAACAGACATTTCTCCAAAGGAGACAGACAGATGGCCAACAAACGCATGAAAAGATGCTCAGCATCGCTCCTTATTAGAGAACTGCAAATCAAAGCTACAATGAGGTATCACCTCACACCCATCCGAATGCCCATCATTAAAATATCTGCAAACAATTTGGAGAGGATGTGGAGAAAAGGGAAGCTTCTTGCGCTGTTGGTAGGAATGTAAATTGATACAGCCACTATGGAGAACAGTAGATGGAGATTCCTTTAAAAACTAGGAGTGGCGCTACCATATGACTCAACAGTCCCACCACTGGGAATATACCCTGAGAAAACCACAACTTAAAGAGGCATATCCCCATGTTCATCACAGCACTTTTACAACAGCTAGAACATGGAAGCAACCTAGATGTCCTGTCTAATTTGACTTTGAGAATGCTCAGGGTGACCCATCTCTGTCAAATATTTCAGAAATGCTTTTTCATACATTGTGTAATAGACTTATATTCTTCTGACTTGCCCTAGGCCTGAAAATAAAGGGATTTTCAAGGTCAGGGTATTAAGATAATGTTTTTCCATGCAATGAGACACACACCTATCGAGACAGTTACCTGCATAACTAATATCCAGTGAGCGGCTACAACCAGGACCACACATTAGGATGCTCACAGGGACCAAGGTGGTGAGCTCAACGGGTGACTGTGGCCACATTGAAGAAAATAGAGACTGTCCAAACCTGCCGAGCACGGGCTCACCTGCTGCTGCTGCTAAGTCGCTTCAGTCGTGTCCGACTCTGTTCGACCCCATAGACGGCAGCCCACCTGGCTCCCCCATCTGTGGGATTCTCCAGACAAGAACACTGGGGTGGGTTGCCATTTCCTTCTCCAATGCATGAAAGTGAAACGTGAAAGTGAAGTCGCTCAGTTGTGCTCAACTCTTAGCGACCCCATGGACTGCAGCCTACCAGGCTCCTCCGTCCATGGGATTTTCCAGGCAAGAGTACTGGAGTGGGGTGCCATTGCCTTCTCCACCGGCTCACCTAAAGGCATTCAAATTCTATTCTTGTTACTTCCGTGCTGACCAAAGCATGCAGGTGGCCAGCTGCCAGGTAGCCATTTGTGTTCCCTGATCAACAATGTGTCCAAGCTCTAAGATAAACACTATGGATAGAAGATAAATAAAATATGATAGTTTCTGCCCTCCAGGGGTTCACAGTTGGGTACAGGAGAAAACCATGTAAACAAGCAGGATAAATTTTCAAAGGGAGGAGTTTCTAACAGCAGTACCTGCAGGGCCCAGCATCAGGTGCAGGAGATCAAGTAGAAAATATCTAAGAGAATTAGCAGGAGCGGTGACTCCTCGGAGCCCTAAGTGCTGAGAAAGGAGATCCTGATGTGGGAAGCCTAGCTCACAGCCCTGGAATGAACCCACACTCAACAGAAGAGTGAAGATCAATTCAGGCAATGAAACCAGACCTGCTCAGCCATATTTCCCTAATTGTTCACTCAAGCAATCCTAAAATTTAAATACAGAGACATAGAAATAATAACAACATTTTTGGTTAAAGACATTAATAAGTTTTGGACTTCAAGCCTCCAGTCTATCTTTGTGACCTGGGATGTATAATTTGATTTAAGTTTTAATTCATGCAGCCTCCAATTACTGGTTGTAGCAATGACCTACAAAGAAAATACAGAATCACTAATGAATGGATTGAAGAGTAGTCAGAAAACACATGGGGCTTTATTAAATGTGTAATAACGATATTTTCAGGCTGGCTCAGTGTACAATTATCTGCTTTACTGATATTTAAGGTGCATCTTTAAAATGACTGTTGCTGCCACTTTCTGAAAAAATCTGGGTCCAAAATAGAGAATAAAACAGTAAGAAATCTGATCTCAAAACCAGTTTCTTATTCTCCAGTATACAGAAGTAAAATCTTTTGTATTATTGGAAAATACCTAACTATGTATACTGAAAAATTATAGCTTCTGCAAAGCACTTATTCTTTTTAAAAATAGCTTTGTTAGTTGGAACTATTAGGTTGATTTTAAAATGAGGAATAGGAAGGATAAAGCCCTATTTAGTTCAACACAAAATATATTTTCGATCATTTAACAGGAAGGGAGTCTATTTTTCTCAGCCTATTCACTCAGTGTCAGACTTATTTAGTTGTAGCTTTGAATTTTTTTTACAATGATCTTTGCACCCACCCTCAGAATAGACTGTGACCTGTCTCTCCTGATGGCTTTTGGTGAAGAGAGAACCTGCTTGATGAATTTTCAAAACACGATTCTACTTTAGAACCTCTTATTTGAAAATCCCAACTTTATATTTCAAACTGAACATGCTTCACCCTGCACATTCATTGGTAAGATATGCTCAGGAATTCCATAAAACTAAGGTGGGAATTCAAGTTACATGCTGGTACAGGAGATTAAAACATTCCATGGTTTTGTTACACTTTGTGTCCATTTTGCCTCATTTCTGACACTTTCTTCCCCAGCAATGAAATCACTTCTCTGGAGAATGAAGAAAATCCCAACAAGACACCATTTCAATGGAATAAACTGTATTTGAGTGTATTACATGAAATTTAATTTTGTTAAATTGAAGACTTTTGTTAACTGGAGTTTTGTTAATCGACTGTTTCTCTAAATTGTAGAGTCAGAGGGAGTAGGCTCAGAGGGCCAGTGTCCAAAATGCTTGTTGAAGACGTTGTCATGTTACCTGCACGTGTTTTTCATAGCTCTGAAGTGCTCATCTCAGCAAGGTGTGCTGGGGGTGACTTGTGGCCCCAACAAGCTGGAAGCTTCCATGGTCTCTTAGTGATGAAACACGGCAGGAGAGTAAAGGACAGAATTAGAAGCACCGTAGGAAGTGCGAATGGATGTCTAAAGGGCGGAAATTAAAAATGAAAAAGCAAGTGATCAATGAAGAGTGTTGATTTTAAAGCAAGCTGGAATTTAACTTGGTAAGGAAAAACTGCTATAAACCATGGACAAGAAAATCAGAAAGTGTGAAGCTCGATAGACAGTAAATCAAATGGGCCCAATATGATCAAAGTTCATAACACTTGTAGCTGTAAGTCAGACAAGAAAATAGATTTTTCTTCTTTGTGATCACACCTCTCTCTAGGTGTAGCTGTCACTGCTGCTTTTTGAAATACAGTGATACTCTGCTTCATGAAGAGATTAGTAGGTTACCATTCTGCCTTATCTGACTTCTCTGAGAATAAGAAGATTCATTATTAGCTCATCCCTGTCCATTCAACTCAAGTACGTGCATATGCTCCATGTTTCTGAAGAGTTTAAAGGTAAAAAGAGTTCTTTGCAAGAATTAATGTTTTGTGTTAATATGTGATATCTTTATCACATGAGCCCAAGACTGAAGTTACAATTATCTATGTACAAAAAAGCATCTTTTATTCCATCAGTGTCTTTTTTCTCATTTTCTCACACTGCATTCTGCTCATGGCTTAGTATACAAATCCCTTGATTCCTCATCTCTCCTATTACCTGACTGACTCACTCTGAGTATCTAGACGCGTTGCAGCCAAACTCTGTCCCCCTCAAAGCTCACATAAAATACTGTCTCCTCTGTAAATATCCATGTCTCATCCTGGAGCAGTCCCTCTCATAGCAACGTCCTTACCAATCTTAAAAAGCTTCAATCAAGAACCTCCTCGTGATGTCCCTGGTGGTCAAGTGGTTAAGACTTCACCTTCTAATGCCGGGGGTGTGGGTTCGATCCCTAGTCAGGGAGCTGAGATCCCACATTCCTTTCAGCCAAAAAGAAAAGAAACAAAACTTCAAAACATAAAAATCAGAAGCAATATTGTAACAAATGCAATAAAGACTTTAAAAATGGTCCATGAAAAGTGAAAGTCACTCAGTTGTATCCAACTCTTTGGGACCCCAGGGACTATAGCCCGCCAGGCTCCTCTGTCCATGGAATACTGGGGTGGGTAGCCAGTCCCTTCTCCAGGGGAATCTTCCTGACCCAGGGATCAAACCTGGGTCTCCCGCGTTGCAGGTGGATTCTTTACCTTCTGAGCCACCGGGAAAGCCCAAGAATATTGGAGTGGGTAGCCTTTCCTTCTCCAGGGGATCTTCCCAACCCAGGAATCAACCCAGGATCTCCTGCATTGCAGGCAGATTCTTTACCAGCTAAGCTACCAGGGCTACATAAAAAGAACCTTTAAAAAAAATTGTCTCTATCTTTATAAAATAGTTGAGATATGTGTGTGTGTGTGTGTGTATATATATACACACTATATATGTGAGTGTAAATATACTATATGTAAGTATATGTATAGTATATGTATATACTTATATGTAAGTATATATGTGTTAAATTTATATACATATATACATACATATATTTATATACATATATACATTTATATTTATATATGTGTGTATTAAGCCTTATCTTTTAAACATTCATTTGTTTTGCAGATATTTCTGGAATATTACTTGGAGGACAATCTATAGGAAGTGTTTTATTTCTGATTCATGTGTGTGTGTATATACATATATGTATATGAATATATATATATATATACCCCCAATGTATTAGTTATCTATCAATGTGTAACTGCTTACCCCAAAACTCAGTGGCTGAAAGCAAAAGGCATCCATTATCACAGAATTTCTACAGGACAAGTGTCCTGAGGTGGCTTAGGTGGGTGCTTCTGGCTCCAGATCTCTCATGAGGCTGCAGTCAAGCTGTCTTCCAGGAATGCAAGTCCCCTCAAGGCTCAAACAGGGCTAGAGAATTTCTTCCAAACTCACTCACGTGATTAAAGGCAGACCACAGTTTCTAGCCATGTGGGCTGCCTGCCTGGTGGCTATGTGTCCTGCATCATGGGGACTGGTGATCAAAGGGAGAAAGAAAGAGACCAAGGTGGAAACCATCATCTCATTTCCACTTCTGCCTCGCTCTCTGCACTAGATACAAATCAATCAGTTCATCACATATGCAGTGGGTGGAGATTACACCAGGGCATGAGCACCAGGAGGCCAGGATTATAAATTCAGAGGCTGCCTATCACACCCAATTAGCACTGCAAATATACAGAAAGTATCTCATGAATCATCTCTCTAGGGTTTGCTGAGATGCTTCAACTGGAAAGTTATAGTTGTCATCAAGTTTGAAAAATTTTTCATCATTTCTTAAAATATTTTCATCACCTTCCATTCTTTTTTCTTTTTGGACACCCATTCAATCCTTGTTCTCCTACAGCTCACAAATGCTCTGTTCATCTTTTTTTTTTTTTCCTTCTTCTTTAGCCTTCTATTCTCTGTATGTCTCATTTTGCATAGTTTCCATTTTTATATAGTGAAACTAATTTTTCCCCCCACAATGTCTTATCTGATGTCAATTCTGTCCAATGTGTTTCTCATCACAGACATTTTGTTTTTCTTCTTGAGAATTTGTACTTTGTTTTTTTGTATGTCTTTTATGTTTCTTATGCTTTCTGCTACTTTGTTGAATGTGGAGAGTATATTGTAATACTGTTTTATCCTGCTTGTATACTAATTCTTATTTTCTGCTTCATTTTTTCCTATTGATTAATTTTTCTGTTTGTTGTGGGAAGTTCTTCCCAGGCTCCTCTGCGTGCCTAGTAAATCTTGATTCAATGCCATGCAATATGAATTTTATGGTTTTGGGTGCTGAATTTTTAAAAAATGTTATCCTTTGAATATCTGAGGGCTTTTTACTGAAATGCAGATGAGTTTCTTAGAAATAATTTTATTCTCTTGAGAGTTTTGTTTTTTGTTTAAAGCATTGTTGGATAGATCCAAAACAGTGTCTAGTCTAGAGTTACACTCGCTGAGGATTCTACTCCATGTGTTAGGGCATCTTTTCTTACTGTCTTAGGGGAACTTGAACTGTCCCGACCCTCTATGAATTTCAAGGGTTGTTTGACCTATTCCTTCTGCTGGATCTTTCCTCACCTTGGCAGTTTCCTTATGTGTGTTAAGTCACCTCAGTCATGTCCAACACTTTGCAACCCTATGGACTGGGGCCTGCCAGGCTCCTCTATCCATGGGACACTCCAGGCAAGAATATTGGAGTGGGTTGCCATGCCCTCTTGCAGGGGACCTTGCTGACCCAGGGATCAAACCTGCCTCTCTTCTGTCTCCTGCATTGGCAGGTGGGTTCTTTACCGCTAGCACCACCTGGAAAGCTCCTGTTTCCTTATGCACAGGAGCTAATCAGTATTGGGCCAAACGCTTGAGAGAATCCTTTGCAGATCTCTGCATCTCTCCTGTCTTCCTCTTTTCCTCTTTCCCTGTCGGTCTTCCCTCTGTCTATTTCCCCTGTAAATGGTGGGCACCTCGGCCTCTCTAATCTCTTCTCAAATCAGAGAAACTCCAGGCTCTACTTGATCTCCCATCCTTGGGCTGTGACCTGTAAACTCTCCAGGTGGTAGAGGGGGCAATACTAGGGCTTACCTCATTGTATCCTTTCCCTCAGAGGCCATGGTACTGTGCTGTTCTTTGTCTAATGCCTGAAAAACACTGTTTTATAAATTTCGGTTATCTTTTTTTTCCCCCAGGTATACGAAGGCAAATCCACTTTCTTTCTTTTTTTTTTTTTTAAGGATAATTTTTTTTAATAGAACAAAATGCAATTATTGGAGGACAACTGATCTACAATAGTGTGTGAGCCTTTGCCACGTATCAGCACTAATCAGCCATGGTACACATGTCTCCTTCCACCTGAGTTTCCCTCCCATCTCCCTCCCCATCCCACCCTTCTGCTGCTGCTGCTGCGGCTGCTAAGTCGCTTCAGTCGTGTCCGACTCTGTGTGACCCCATAGACGGCAGCCCACCAGGCTCCCCCGTCCCTGGGATTCTCCAGGCAAGAACACTGGAGTGGGTTGCCATTTCCTTCTCCAATGCATGAAAGTGAAAAGTGAAAGTGAAGTCGCTCAGTCATGTCCGACTCTTAGTGGCCCCATGGACTGCAGCCCATCAGGCTCCTCCGTCCATGGGATTTTCCAGGCAAGAGTACTGGAGTGGGGTGCCATTGCCTTCTCCGATCCCACCCTTCTAGGTTATCACAGAGCACTGAATTGAGCTCCCTGTTTTACACAGCGAGTTCTCACCTGCTCTCTGTTTTATATATGATAATGCATGTGTTTCCCTGCCATTCTGTTTCTTTTATTCCCTCATGGCCAGAAGCTAAAGTCCAGTCCTACAGATAACTGATTTGATCTCAAACATATAACCTCTCAGTAACCTGTACGACGTTTATTGTATACAAAAGAAAAACCTGACAGAACATTTTTACATGGAAAATTTTATTCGAGCAAAATTGAGGATTATAGTCTGAGAACAGCCTCTCAGAAAGTTCTGAGAATGATTATGGGAAATAAACCAAAATTTTTAAAAGTCACAGAGAAATACAGGTCAGGATATCTGAGTTGATAACTGTTTATCATATTATAATGTCATTTTTTTTTTTTGGATCAGTCAATTGCTTGAAGAAATTGAGCCAGATCAGAGTTTTTAGTATTTTCACCCCAAAGTGTCCTGTATTACTATTATTTTCAATTTAGTTACAATGAATACCTTCCTGGCTGCTCTGATAAGTGGGTCTCACCCTCGTATAAATGTCTGATGACCAATCTCTGTAGGGCTTGTTGAGCTTCTTAAACCTGAGGGTCCATCAGCACCCAGTCAGAGAGCTGGTGCCCATGACATCAGTGTTGATTCGCCAAGTTGGTCCAGTTTCAGCCAAAGGCAAGGAAGCAGCATTTTAGCCTCTACTATCTCATTATGGGAAATAATCTGTCCTTAAATATAAGGCTGGGGCTTCCCAGGTGGCCCTAGTGGTAACCCACCTGGCAATTTAGGTGACCCAAGAGACGCAGGTTCAATCCCTGGGTTGGGAAGTTCCCCTGGAGCAGGAAATGGCTCCAGTATTCTTGCCTCGAGAATTCCATGGACAGAGGAGCCTGACAGGCTACAGTCCATAGGGCCGCAAAGAATCCAACATGACTAAGCGACTGAGCATGCACACATGCAAATGGAAGCCTTTATGGAGTCTAGGGCTCAACTCTTAGTCTTTGCCTCAGTAAGTAGTATCTTTACTTTAACTAGAGTTCTTTTTTTTTAAGATTTGGCTCACCACCCAATCTTTTTAATATCAATTGGACAAATTTCCAGGTCTCAGTGATACCTAGCAAAACTTCTAAATCAGGATACTGCTTCCTATTCTTTTTTAAAATAAACCGAGAACATGCTGATTTTTTTCTCAAGACCCTTGGTTGAACAAGATCTCAATGCATTCTAGATTAACATAACCTAAAGTGATTTGGTCATCAACCGTGAAGTCACTGAGCAACTTCACCTTTCAAGGTAACTGGCAGATAATCAAAGCGATGACTCATGACTCAAAGCAGCCTTATTCACCTTTCATTTGCAAGCTGAATAAAGGTGCAAATTTATAATCAAAAGAGTTGTATGAAAGCGGCAGGCTCTATAGCACTGTATGCAGATGAGTTACTCCAGTGCGTGGACGCTGTCTTTGGCTGACAGTGTTCTTTCCCTTCCCAAATCCAATCCAGTGGTTCCTGTTATGCAATTGGACTTCACCACGTCTAAAGCTGCTTATAACTTAAGCAATATCAGTCATGCACATTTTCACTTCAAATTTACTCTCTGTCCGGATTTACCACATATTTCCATGGAATTATTACTCACGTTGATCATTCCTTTTGCTGTTTACCCAATGTATCCTATAATCTGAATGACAGAATTTCAAACTTGAGTCTCTAGAACTTTGTACTCTATCTTAGTTGTTTTTTTGACCCACTGTGGTCATAAACAATAGCCTTGTGCAATCGGCATAGCAATAGAGAGCAAACACAGAAATAAGCAAATAACAAATAGAAGATACTAGGATAGAATATAAGCTCAAGTTCAGCCACTTACCCACTAGTGACTTTCAGCAAATTCATTTCTCTTATGTGTTTTGGAAATACTATTCCCGTCAGACTAGGGTAAAGATAGTCAGTACTTTAACTACGTTAAAGCCAAAGCAGATTTTCAATAAATGGAATATTTAGATATTATAGTGATGATAATGATGAGGAAGATGATAAAGTTCATTTTGTATAATTCTCTTTTTCTCAAATTCATTGGTTTTTTTCAACATTTTATTATGAAAACTTTCAAACATACCTGTAAGATTTACCGTGAAAACCTGCCTGTGTACCACCTAGCTTTTACTGCACATTTTGTGATACACCTGTACAACTATATCTCTCTGTCCATTGACCAACCTGTTTAATTGTGGACACATGTCAAAATCAGTTGCAGACATTCTTACCCATTACCCCCATGTGTACTTTTAAACTAGAGTTCTTTTTTACTTTGACTAGATTTTTTTGTGTGTAATTCTTACATACATCCAAGTGTACAAGTATTAAGTATACATCCTGAGTTTGATTAATAAGTACATCTCTGCAGCCAAGAGCCGAGGACATTGCCTTCAGCCTCCAAAATTACTTTGTGTTCCTCCCAAGTCAGTATTTCACACATACACACACATATATACATGCACAAACAAATATGCTTACACCTACAGCACTCACCGGAGAAGGCAGTGGCACCCCACTCCAGTACTTTTGCCTGGAAAATCCCATGGACGGAGGAGCCTGGTAGGCTGCAGTCCATGGGGTCGCTAGAGTCAGACACGACTGAGCGACTTCACTTTCACTTTTCACTTTCATGCATTGGAGAAGGAAATGGCAACCCATTCCAGTGTTCTTGCCTGGAGAATCCCAGGGACAGGGGAGCCTGGTGGGCTGCCGTCTATGGGGTCGCACAGAGTCGGACATGACTGAAGCGACTTAGCAGCAGCAGCAGCACAGCACTCACAGACACACACAGACAGGCTGCCTCAGCTCAGATACTTTGTTCATCACAGATTAGTTCTGCCTGTTGTCTAGAACAGGGGTCTTCAACCCCCGTGTCAGTCTGTGGCCGGTTAGGAACCCGGCCGCATGGCAGGCAGTGGACAGCAGGTGAGCAAGCAGAGCTTCTTCTGTATTTACAGTCACTCCCGTCACTCGAATGACCGCCTGCATGCTGCCTCCTGTCACATCGGCGGCGACACACGATTCTCAAAGCAGCACGAACCCTAGCGTGAACGCGCATGGGAGGATCGAGGTTGCACATTCCTGATGAGTCTGAAACCATCCCCCCAACCCAGGCTATGGAAAAATTGTCTTTCTTGAAACCAGTCCTTGGTGCCAAAAAGGTTGGATGATCACCAGTCTAGAACGTAAAATAAACAGGGTAATGTATTTGTATTCTTTTGTGTAAAGGTCCTCTTTCACGTCTCATAGTGTTTGAGATTTCATCCATTCTGCCATGCGTATCAGTAGTTTGTTCTTCAGTTGCTGAGTAATATTCTATTATAGGAATATGTCATACTTGTTTATCCATTCTGTTAGTGAATTCCTGACTGTTGCCAGATCCCCACTACTCTGAATAAAGTTACCGTGAACATGTTTGAATAAGACTTTGTGTGGACATATATGGTTCTTTATTAGGTTCTTAGTTCATAGGGATTATACTTTGTTCCTTTCTGTTTTATTCCTCAAATACCTACATAATGCTGAACACATGTACAAACACACACACACTTAATTGCAAGACTAAAAGAAGAAAAGGTGACTAATTCTTTCACCTCTATTCCAGGAAGGCCTTTTATGAGCTAACGAGCATATAAATGCCAGGTTTTTAATTTCTATAATTTTGTGAAGTGTTGCAGTCTTAATCCTATAATGAATGGGTAAGCATTCCCCTCTGTTTCAGAACATGATCCGATATCATTGCTTAGTTAATAAATTTTATAAAAATAGTTGATCTAATTGACAAGGAGCCAAGAAGTCAACTACCTGAAGCCATTCAAGTCATTGACCTTGTACAAAATTTTAGGGGCCTCAGGTTCAGAATACTGGTCTCAGGTTCACCGAGAATGACACCCAGATCCTCCTGCACTCAAAGTTTCATCATCCCTTTTTATATTTTTCTCTGAAATAGTCCCCCAACCAGGGATCAAACCTGAGCCCGTGGCAGTAAAAGCCTGGAGTCCCAACCACTGGGCAGCCAGGGAATTCCCTATTGAAGTATAATTGATGTACAGTATTATGTGTTAGAGGTATACAATGATTCACAATTTCTAAACTATACTTCTTTTATAGTTATAAAATATTGGCTATATTCCTTGTGCTGTACAATATATCCTTGTAGCTTATTTTATATATAATAATATTTGAAGCAGAAAGCTGCCCTTTTGCCATCTTACTGGGACTTGGGAGTTGATGCAGGATTTCAGAGAGTCCTGAGTCTGGAGGTCTAACTTCGACTAATAAAACTGAAACTGATACTCACTTAACATCTCACTTTGGGAAAGCCCTTCACCAACTCCCAGCGGCTTCAACTTTCCAATAGTAATTCGGGGATAGGGGCTGAATAATCATTAAATAATAATGGTGATTAATGAAGGAAATTTTAGAACATAATCGCAAATGAAATAACTACACTCCATCCTGTTTTCTCTTTTGAATTTCTTTGGGATTTTTGATCTATCTTAGACTTCCCTGGTGGCTCAGTGGTAAAGAATTTGCCTACCAATGTAGAAGATGTGGGTTCAACCCCTGGGTAGGGAAGATCCCCTGGAGAAGGAAATGGCAACCACTCCAGTATGCTTGCCTGGAAAACCCCATGGACAGAGGAGCCTGGTGGGCTACAGTTCATGTGGTCACAAAGAGTTGGACACGACTTAGCAACTAAACAACTTTATCTCAGTTATCCAGTAATTGTAATGTAAGAGTTACTTTTATTGAATGATGCTATGTGCTAGACACAGGTTTCCATGAAAATTCCCCTCCTAGTTCTGTGATCATGTAGCCAATACATGCAAGAGTTTGAACCTAGTTTGGTCTGAATCTAAAAGATGTGTTATTAAGCATTGCCTTTGGGTAATGCTTCGTATAGGTCTCTGGGAATAGCATGAGCCCTTTGACTATTTGTGTAGTTAGCAGGTATGCATTAAAGATTACTATTGCTGATGGTAAACCGCCTCTGCTACAGCCTTCTTAACGTCCTTTAAGTGGCAATGATTACTTTTGGTAATGGCTTCAAGGTAATACCTGAAGCCATTCAAGTGATCGACCTTGTACAAAATTTTAGGTGCCCCAGGTTCAGAATGCTGGTCTCAGATTACCATGACTGATACCCAGGTCCTCTTGCACTCAAAGTTGCTCATCCTTTTTCATATTTTTCTCTGAACTAGTGCCCTTACCAGGGATCAAATGGCCTATGGCAGTAAAAGTATGGAGTGAAGTAGCTACTTTTCCTTGTAAGTAAAGACTGGCTGTTTTCTGGGTCTTAATGGATAAGGCTACAGCTGCCTCCCACAGGAAAATACCACTGACCTTACACTGGAACTTTCATCCTTCTTTACAGCTCTATGAAGACCTTCGGTGGGCATCCCAATGTCTTCATCAAATTTCATCTCAGTTTGTAAGATTTATTCCTTGCATTTTTGAAATAGTATCAATTCTTTTCTACATTTATTCATTTAGTACACATCATCAATCAGGATAGACACTGAGAATACAGAGATGAGTAAAATAAAATGCATACCCTTATTATAGGATAATTTTCCCCAGATGATAAATTGTAACTCCTCTACAGATGTCAAGTGACCATGTGTTCAGAGATTTTTATTTAACCGCTTATTAAAAAGAGGAGCCTGCTAAAATGTTATAACAGTTAAAAGAGAAAAACCAAAGCAATAAATAAAACAAACATGGATGTTGGCTTGCAAACTGGACCCCATACACAGAGGACAGGCCACATCACAGTGGTCGCTAGCATGTTTAATAAGCAAGGGAACTTGTCTTGGGTGGCTACAGATCCAGTGTACTATCTCCTTACCCGCCTGCCTTCTTTCTTTATGGTCCAACCATAAAGAAGGCTGAGCACTGAAGTAGTGATGTTTTCTAATTGTGGTGCTGAAAAAGACTCTTGAGAGTCCCTTGGACAGCAAGGAGATCAAACAGGTCAATCCTAAAGGAAATAAACCCTAAATATTCTTGGGAAGGATTGATGCTGAAGCTGAAGCGCCTTGGCCATCTGATGCGAAGAGCCTAGTCATTGGAAAAGACACTGATGCTGGGAAAGAATGAAGGCAAAAGAAGGGGGCGGCAGAGGGTGAGATGGTTGCATGGCCGTGAACTTGGGCAAACTCTGAGTGATAGTGAAGGACAGGGAAGCCTGGCGTGCTGCAGTTCATGAGGTTGCAGAGAGTTAGACAGAACTTAATGACTGAACAACAATAGCAGCAACAACCACCTCCGTGCCAGAATCTTAAAAGTTTATATAGAGACCTTAATGGGATTCAGAATGTCTCAGCAACACCTTATTCTCTGAAGGTTACATCCTTGAAAATGGTTCCACTATGGGAATGATGGGCAGAGCTACAATTCAACAACAGGGGAGCTATGAGGAGCCTCTGTTTGCCCAGGTCCAGCTCGAGGGTCAACTTGTGGTCACATACTCTCAATGACCTCCTCCAGCAATGGAGTCAAAAAGTCTTGAATTTACAGTTGGATACAAAACCACCTTTTCCAAAGGTGAAGGGGAGAGTGACCCCTCCACTGGACAGGATTAATTTGCATAACTCTACAGAAGGATCTGGAGAAGGCAATGGCACCCCACTCCAGTACTCTTATCTGGAAAAGCCCATGGGCGGAGGAGCCTGGTAGGCTGCAGTCCATGGGGTCGCTAAGAGTCGGACACGACTGAGCGACTTCACTTTCACTTTTCCCTTTCATGCATTAGAGAAGGAAATGGCAACCCACTCCAGTGTTCTTGCCTGGAAAATCCCAGGGACCGGGGAGCCTGGTGGGCTGCCGTCTATGGGGTCGCACAGAGTTGGACACGACTGAAGCGACTTAGCAGCAGCAGCAGCACAGAAGGATCACTTTGCATTGCTACGAATTACCTAAAAATAATCAAGTTATAAAATAGATCCAGGGCAGTGAGAGGCTAATATCAGATAATGTGGAAGGATTTGCTATAGGCAGTGCAGAGTTTTCCATGGAAACATATTTTTTTTTTCTTTTCACCCTAATGAAAAATATCACTATCTTGTGACTTTCATTGAGTACCTGTGAAATACACCTAGGCGCATTGGAAGATTAGCTAGTAGAACCTAATGTGATTAAAGCACAATTTGGATAAATGTTTAAAGTCCCTACTAAAAAGTTGGAAAAGTTGGGATTTATTTATGTTATATCTAATGATGCTAAATGGCTTCCCTGGTAGCTCAGACAGTAAAGAATCTGGCTGCAATGCAGGAGACCCAGATTTAATCCCTGGGTCAGGGAGATCCCCTGAAGAAGGGAATGACAACCCACTCCAGTGTTCTTGCCTGGAGAATCCCATGGACAGAGGAGCCTGGCAGGCTACAGTCTATGGGTCTCAAAGAGCTGGATGTGAATGAGTGACTAATACACACACACCAATGATTCTGAAGACTACTTTCAACCTATAGAACACTGCCTTACAAGGAAATCAAGCTGTAATGGACAGAACAGTTGTGTAAACATTAACCATATGCTATGCGTTACATTGGATATGTTTGCACACAGGTGTAAGGGCACAGAAAAAAACCCATTGTTGCGTTTTCCCTGTGTAGCTCTTCATGTCACATAGACTTGGTGGAGGCTTACATTTTTCTAAAGACTTTCTTTTTTAAATTCAAATTGCTTGTTAGTTTCACCTGACTTTCCAGCTTTTCTTTTGGAAGCCAACAATGAAATTTACAGCAGAAAATGCAAAGATTTAAGAACGTCATCTGCTTAGATAATTTTACCAGCTTCATTTATTCACCCATCATCCTTGTCAGCTCTAAATATTTTCTTTTTAGACACTTATTTCAACAAGGTACAAACATCCTTTCTCAGAAATATTTTTGAGCTTTATAATAGATTTCTATTTAGGGTAACTTTCACAGAACAGTTGCAAAGGTAGTACAGAGTTCCTGAACACCTTCCATCCTGATTTCCTCATTAGCTGTCACAACTCCTCCATCTCTGGTCTGTGACAGTTTCCTGGTTTTGACCTTCACAATCTTGAGGAGTGCTGGCCAGGCGTGCTTAGAACATCCTTCAGTCTGGGTTGGTCTGTTTTTTTTTTTCTTTTGATTAGTTGTTGTTGAGTCACTAAGTTGTGTCTGACTCTTTTGGGACCCCATGGACTGTCAGTGATAGCTTATGGTGAACAATGTCAGATTCGTGATCTCTGAAGAAGAAGATTTAGCTTTGGGACCAGGAACCAGGCTTGATCGCTCAAGAGCTTTTGTGTAGCAGTGTTTTATTAAAGTATAAAAAGGACAGAGAAAGCTTCTGACACAGACATCAGAAGCCGGATGGAGAATGTCCCACTTGCTAGTCTTCTCAAGGCCTGATATACTTTTACCAGACCTATTCCCACAGCATAAGTCTTAAGATAACAAGATTAGTCAGAAGGTTCATATTAAGAAGGAGAAACATGTCCTCAAGCAAGATACATTGTCTTTATATAATCATTAGTGCAGAGCTTAAGGAAAAATATACCCTTGAACCATTCAGTTCAGTTCAGTCCCTCAGTCGTGTCCAACTCTTTGCGACCCCATGAATTGCAGCACATGAGGCCTCCCTGTCCATCACCAAAATCCAGAGTTCACTGAGACTCACGTCCATCGAGTCAGTGATGCCATCCAGCCATCTCATCCTCTGTCGTCCCCTTCTCCTCCTGCCCCCAATCCCTCCCAGCATCAGAGTCTTTTCCAATGAGTCAATTCTTTGCATGAGGCGGCCAAAGTACTGGAGTTTCAGCTTTAGCATCATTCCTTCCAAAGAAATCCCAGGGCTGATCTCCTTCAGAATGGACTGGTTGGATCTCCTTGCAGTCCAAGGGACTCTCAAGAGTCTTCTCCAACACCACAGTTCAAAAGCATCAATTCTTTGGTGCTCAGCTTTCTTCACAGTCCAACTCTCACAGCCATACTTGACTACTGGAAAAACCATAGCTTTGACTAGACGAAACTTTGTTGGCAAAGTAATGTCTCTGCTTTTGAATATGCTATCTAGGTTGGTCATAACTTTCCTTCCAAGGAGTAAGTGTCTTTTAATTTCATGGCTGCAGTCACCATCTGCAGTGATTTGGGAGCCCAGAAAAATAAAGTCTGACACTGTTTCCACTGTTTCCCCATCTATTTGCCATGAAGTGATGGGACTGGATGCCATGATCTTAGTTTTCTGAATGTTGAGCTTTAAGCCAACGTTTTCACTCTCCTCTTTCTCTTTCATCAAGAGGCTTTTTAGTTCCTCTTCACTTTCTGCCATAAGGGTGGTGTCATCTGCATATCTGAGGTTATTGATATTTCTCCTGGCAATCTTGATTCCAGCTTGTGCTTCTTCCAGTCCAGCGTTTCTCATGATGTACTCGGCATAGAAGTTAAATAAGCAGGGTGACAATATACAGCCTTGATGTACTTTTCCTATTTGGAACCAGTCTGTTGTTCCATGTCCAGTTCTAACTGTTGCTTCCTGACCTGCATATACGTTTCTCAGCTCTGGGCTTAAAAAAGTTAGTCTTAAAGACTGTTGTCATAACAACTCAGTTAAAAAAAAAAAAAATGTCTTATGTGACTAAGACAAACCAATGAAGAAAAAGATGATTGTCCTTTTCTCCTCCTTGAGAGCCCTTGACCCCTTCCTCCTTGAGGGCCCTGGACCCTTATTCACCTACCTAAGAATTAACTCTCTCAATGGGATTCCCAGGCAAAAATACTAGGGCTGTTTGCCAGGGGATCTTCAGACCAAGAGATTGAAGCTGCATCTCCTGCTTGGTGGGCGAGTTCTTCATCACTGAGCCACCTGGGAAGACTTTTAATTAGACTGGGATCTAGTTTTTGGTTTGGGGGGTTGTGTGTGTGTGTGTGTGTGTGTGTGTGTGACACAAGTGAAATCCCTTTTTTCGTCACATCACATTGGGAGTTGTACAGGATAGTGTGAGTGATATCCACATGATGTCACTGGAGCTGTTAACCTTTATTACACTGTAGTTTCTCAGAAATTTTAAGAATAACTGTGGGTCTTGTGTGAGTACTTTATCACTGCTGTGAAGAGCCTGAAGTTTTGGAGCTGGGTATCCTTCTCCCCTCTGCACTCCGGTGTTTCCACTGTATATGAGTCAGTGACCTGGCATGCTCTACTGTCAATATCCATCTCCAAACAGGAAAGGACAAGAAAAATCATGGCCCTATTAGATGGTGCTGGATTTACTCTTGCACAAGCCAGAGCAGGAAGAACGCTCGGGCTTCCAGTAATCTGCAAGGAAGCTCTGCTAAGTCATGCCTCACCCCTCCTCCAGCAAGTCCTATAAAGTGTGACAGCAAGTGGGGCAGAGGCACAGCCCCATTACAATGACATAAAAGGCTAGGCAAGCTTCAAAATTAGAGACCCAGCTGTCTCAGGGACTCAGCCCCTCCCAGTCGTTTTGGACTCATCCTGTGGTTCTTGGGGCTTCCCAGGTGGCACTAGTGGTAAAGAACACACCTGCCAATGCAGGAGGCATAAGAGACCTGGGTTTGATCCCTGGGTTGGGAAGATCCCCTGGAGGAGGAAATGGCAACCCACACCAGTATTCTTGCCTGGAGAATTCCACGGACAGAGGAGCCTTCTGTCCATAAGGTTGCAAAGAGTCGGACACGACTGAAGCAGCTTAGCAAGGATGCAGCATGTTACCGATAGGTAACATGTTCTGTTGCTCTCTTTTCAAGAGTGAAAGGATTACATCTCAGACAGACTCTCTTTCATGAATTCATATGGCAAAGGTGTTTCTAAAATACATGTACAATGATCTAAAAATCATCTCTTTTTAAGGCTCATCTTGTTTTCTTATATGGCTATACATAAGCAGTTTTTCTTTATAGAGATGCCAGATTTTAAGGAAATAAATCTCTGTATGCATGAATCTTTTCATATAAAACAGCTCTTTTACTTCTAGGTAAGTTTAAGAGAGCATAAGGAAGACAGGGAAGTAAACATATATTTTTATTTGCTTATTTTACAGGTGGTTTAAAATAGGCTCTGTCAACTTCCTCTTAGGAGAAACACCAAAGGAGGCTGAATGCCCCATATTAAAGGAATATACTTGAATAATTAAAGTTTGGCATTAGGCTGCTGTCTCCTACTCCAGCTCCTCACAGGCTGAAGCTCAGAGGAGGGAGGGGCCAAGGATTTGCAAATGACAAGGATTTGTTGCCAAGGATTATAGATAGCTTCACTAAGGGACACAAATCCCAGTGGTATCTACAGATGGGCTTTCGTTGCATTTGCTGTTTTAATTGAACAATAGAAGACTTGTACAGAACCATTTAACTATATTTTAAAATTTTTAAAAAAGTGTTTAGTGAGTCCCCTAACTGTTTCAGTTACAGAGACTAATTTAGAAGGAATTGTCAAAGCATTCTTTCACAGTAAACTTGAAAATCAATTTCACAGGGTTTGAGTGTATTAAATATGTCACTATTAGAAATGGATCCTACAGTGGTATTTGCTGTAAGTCCTACAATTAAAAAATTGAGATGTGGTTGATACATAATACATGCTTCTTAAGTATACCTATTAAGGGGCTTCCCTGATGGCTCAGCAGTAAAGAATTTACCTGCGATGCAGGAGATGCAGGAGACATGGGTTCCATCCTCGGGTTGGAAAGATCCCCTGGAGGAGGGCATGGCAACCCACTCCAGTATTCTTGCCTGGAGAATCCCTTGGACTGGGGAGCATGGTGGGCTACAGTCCACTGGGTTGCAAAGAGTCAGACATGACTGAGCGTCTGAGCATGCTTGCACACATACCTATTAAGGTGCACAATTCAGTAAGTTTTGATCTATTTATATATCACTGCAATCAAAGCTTGAATATAGTGTCATCCCCAATATTTCCCTGTGCTCCTTGGCAATTCCTTCCTTGCTTTCTATAGCTATAGATTAATTTGCATTTCCTAGAGATTATGAAATGGAATCACACATATATTTTATCTGGTTTCTTTTGCTCAGGATTATTCTTCAAGATTCATCTGTGCTAAAGTGTCTACCAATAGCCAATTTATTATTGCTGAGTTATTTCCGTGGTATGAATGTACTACAGTTTGTTTATCCAGTTACTGATGATGGACATTTGAGTTCTTTCCAATTTATAGCAATAACAAATAAAGCTGCTATGGACAATCGTGTGCAAATATTTGACAGAACGTGGGCTTCGTATTTTCTTGACCAAATAGCTAGGAGTAGACTGAATGGATCTTATGGTACATGTGTATTTAATTTTTAAAGTAATCTCCAATTATTTCCCAAAGTGAAGGTACCATTTTGGGGGTGCTGTGCTTGGTCCTCGTTGCTGTGCGGGCTTGCTCTAGTTGCATGGGGAGTGGGGGCTACTCTCTAGGTGTGGTGTGCAGGCTTCTCATTGGTGTGGAGCTCAGGCTCTAGGGAGTTCGAGCCTCTTTATTGGCATGTGGGCTCCAGTAGCTGTGGCTCCCAGGCTCTAGAGCACAAACTCAGTATTTGTGCCCAGCATGTGAGATCTTCCTGGATCAGGGATCGAACCCGTGTCTCCTGCGTTAGCAGGCTGATTCTTTACTACTGAGCCCTGGATATACCATTTCACATTCCCAATGGCAGTGTATGAACACTCCAGTGTTCTCTACCTACTTTTGAGCACTTGATATGGTTTTAGAATTTAGCCGTTCTAATAGGTATGCAGTGGCTTTACTTTACATAGTCTTAATGGCTTGCAATGTTTAGCATGTTGGCATGTACTAAGTGGCCATTTACATAGCGAGTATGATAGTGTTTGAGCAAGTTTTTGCCCACTTACAAAATTGTGTTATTTGTTACTGTGGAGTTTTGAGAGTTCTTCATGTATTCTGGATTCTAGAGCTTTATCAAATCTAGGTTTTACAATTGTATATTTTTTCACCCAATAGTTAATTGAAGAGCAGATATTTAAATTTTTAATGAGATCAGTTTAAAAAATAATTTATTTATAATTATGCTTTGATGTTGTATCTAAAAAAACTTGCCTAATCCTAGGTAACAAAGACTTTCTCCTATGTTTTCTTCTCAAAGTTTCATAGTCTTAGGTTTTACGCTTAGATGCATGATCAGTTTTGTCTTAAATTTTTAGTGTGTGTTAAGGATCAGTGTTCTTTCGGTATTTATTTTGCATTCATATATCCACTTTTCTCAGGTTTTTCTTTCTCTACTGAATGATTTTACAGCTTTGTCAAAAACCAGTGGTGCACATATGTGTCCACGTATCTCTCTGGGTTCTATTGTGTTTCATTGATCCATTTGTTTATCTTGATACTAATACCAAAATGTGGATTTCTGGAGCTTATGATGAGCCCTAAAATTAGGAGGTGTTAGTGCACCAAATTTATTTTTCTTTTCCAAAGCTGTTTTAGATGTCTAGGTTCTTTGTATTTGCATATGAGTTTAAGAATTGACTTGTCCTTTTTACAAAGAAGTCTGCTGAAATTTTGATTGGCATTGTTCTAAATCTATAGGTCAATTTGGAGAGAGCAACAGTTTAAAATAATTGAGTCTTCCAACACATAAATAAGAAAATATGTCTCTATTTTTTAGATCTCCTTTAATTTCTCTCAGTAAGGTTTTGTGGTTTTCATGATACAAATCCTATACATCTTTGGTTAGATTTATCCCTAAATGTTTCAATGTATATGTTATTCACTGTATATGCTATTGTTTTTTAAATTTCAATTTTTGATTGTTTGTTGTTAGTATATATATGTGTGTGTGTATATATATACACACACACACACATGTGTGTGTGTGCTGTGCTTTGTCGTTCCGTCGTGTCTGACTCTGCCATCTCATGGGCTGTAGTCCACCAGGCTCTTTATCCATGGGATGCTTGAGGCAATTATACTGGTGTGGTAGCCATTCCTTTCACTAGGGGATTTTCTCGACTCAGGGATTGAACCTGGGTCTCCTGCCTTGCAGGTGCATTCTTTAACATCTGAACCACCAGGGAAGCCCCCACTCCCAAAAAATGTTTGCTGGGCCTGCAAAGACCACGGGACACAGAGAGGAATTTAACAGACAAGGTCCTCCCCATCTGCACGTCTAGTTCATACTATGAACGCTCAGTTGCTCAGTTGTGTTCAACTCTTTTCAGCTCCATGGACTGCCCACCAAGCTCCTCAGCCCAAGGAATTATCCAGGCAAGAATACTGGAGTGGGGTGCCATTTCCTCCTCCAGGGGATCTTCCTTACCCAGGGATTGAAACAATCTATTGCATCTCCTGCATTGGCAAGCAGATTCTTTACCACTAGCACCGCCTGGGAAGCCCATAACTACATATATTAATATGCATATGTAAATACATATACAGAGTCAATTAAGTTTTTCACATAGACACAGGTAAATACATATGCGGAGTCAATTAAGTTTTCCACATAGGTGGAATCACCCAGGAATTAAAACTGTTTTTCCTTTTTTTTCAAATTGGGTAGATTTTATTTCTCTTCTGGTTTTATTGCATTGGAAAGAGTCCCCTGTTTCCTGTTGAATATAAATGATAAGAGCAGACATCTTTCTTTGCCTTTTCCCAGACTTAGAGGAGCAACATTCAGTGTTTACCATTAAGTGTGATGTTAGCTATAGAATATCAGGTTGAAGAAGTTCCCTTCTAGTCCTAATTTGCTGAAGGTTCCTTAAGCCAAGAATGGATGTTGAATTTTGTCAGATGCTTTTTCTGCATTTATTGAGATTGTTCCTTTTTTCTTTTTAAATTGATCAACATAGCTGTCTATATTCATTGGTTTTCATGTGTTAGACCAACCATGCATATCTGGATAAACCCTTCTGGTCATAGACGATTATCCTTTTTATATATTGTTAGATTCAGTTTGTTAAACTTTGTTTAAAAACTTTTGCATCACTGAGCATGAAGGATATTAATCAGTTACCTTCTTTTCTTTTCTTATAATGCCTTTGTCTGGTTTTACTGCCAGGGTAAGGGTGACCTCGTAGAATCATTTGGAAAGTATTAGTTTTCTGTTGCTGCATAAAAAATAAGTGCATGCTTCATGGTTAAAATTATCTAATTTATTAGCTCAGCATTCCATCATGGGCTGGCTGCATACTGTCCTTGTCTATCACGAGACTGGAAGCAAGATATTGCCTGGACTGGGATCTTATCCAGAGGCTCAGGGGGAAACCTCAACTTCCAAGTTCATCCTTTCTGTTAAGATTCAGTTCCTGCAGTTGTAGGACTGATGTCTCTGTTTTCTTGAGAGATGTTAGGCCACTCTCATCTCCTAGATGCTCACCATATTCCTTGCCACATGCCCTCCTCTATCTTCAAGCCAGCAACAGTGCATCAGGTCCTATTTATGTTCCAAGTCTCTCTGATTTCTCCTCTGTGACTTGCCTGGGAAACATCTCTAGCTCTAAAGGCCTGCCCAGATAATCTTCCATCTTAAAGTCAACTAATTCAGCACCTTGATTGCATTCTGTCACAGTAACGCCTAGATTATTGTTTGAATAATTGGGACAAGGTGTGTGTATACTAGGGGCTGGGAATCTTTAGGGCCACCTTGACACTCTGTCTACTATAGATAGCTTGTGCACACATATTCTTACAAAGTTCATTTCTCTTAGGCAGCATAAAGGTGGATCTTGCTTTTTTATTGAAACTAACATTTCGCTTTTTAGTTGGAATGTTTGGACTATTTATATTCACTGTGATTATAGATATAATTCGATTTAAATTTGTTATCTTACTATTTGTTTTCTATTTGTCCCATCTGTTCATTGTTCCCTTTCTCTCTTTTTCTACCTTCTTTGGAATTAATTGAATATATTATTGTAATTCCTTTTGGGTCATTTAGCTGTACTATTTATTTTGTTATTTCAGTCATTGCTTTAAGGTTTGTCTTGAACTTATACAGTATACCTTCAAGTGATGTCATACCATAGTACATGTGGTATAAAACCTTCCACTTCTAGCCTCCTGCCTTTGTGTTATTGTTATACTTTTTATTTAATAAATTGAACAAAAGTAAACGTAAGAAGGAATGAGGGAGGCAGGGAAGGAAAGAATGAAGGAAGGAAGGAAGAGTGGGCAGGAAGAGAGGAAAAAAACTATAATCACTTATCTGCAATTATAAAACACAACAAGCTTTGCAAACCAGAAGATATTTATGATGCACATTACAGCAATATCTGAACTAATCTGAGTTGATTTGGTGGCAAAGCTTGATGTAAAGTGACATGAAGCTAGTTTTGGCCTCTCTCACTGTTAGTGTAATTATTCACATATTTTGCCACAGAAAGTTGAGTGGAAAGAGTTCAGAGTCAGGCCTGAACTGCACTCCTTAGAAAGCCGGCTTGCAAGGTGGTGCCTTGACTGTCATCTGGGAACTTGGATTCAGGAGGGTGCTTCCATTCCATGACAGGTGAGTGGCTTACTTGAACAGTAAGTTCCATGGAATCCCAGTTCCCAGATGACAGTCAACGTACCACCTCGCAAGCCGGCTTTCTAAGGAGTGCAGTTCAGAGCACAGTAAGTCACTCACGTGTGGTGGAATGGAAGCACCCACCTGAATCCCAGTTCCCAGATGACAGTCAAGGCACCACCTTGCAAGCAGGCTTTCTAAGGCATGCAGTTCAGGCCTGACTCTAAACTCTTTCCACGCAACAGTGAACTGTTCATGGAAACCATGTGGTGTGTGCTGAAAATCTGTTTAAAAAACTCTGTTTTTTCCCTCCTAGGAGTGGAACATACTCCTAGGTATGTGCTGGGCAGAGGGTGTTTATGTGTCGAGTCCCCAATAAAAACCCTAGGCACTGAGTCTCTAATGATTGTATGTGAGAGAGAACATTTCACACGTGCTGTGGTTTTTTGTAGCTGGAGAAATTGAGAACACGTGCTGTGTGACTCGACCGGAAGCTGATGCCTGGTTTCCTCTGGACTTTGCCTCTTGAGCCTGTTCCCATTGCTGATTGTGCTTTGTGTTCTTTTGTCTTAATGAATCGTAGACATGGGCATGACTATACGCTGAGTCCTGTGAGTCTTACTAGCAAATAGCCAGTCCTGGGGGTGGTCCTGGGAACCCCTGACATGAAAACGGATGTGACTGATTGTGGAGTGCTTCTCTAGAGCTTGCTGGGATTGTCATGTAGCATATGCTGCATGTGCTGTATCACTTACCAAAAATCCCCAAATTCCAAATTCGGAGTTCCAGTGTATGTGAACTGTGATTTTGGATACTAAGGTTGTATAACCTTGTCCACAAACACACATACAATAAAATAAAATATAAATAGTTTACACATGTATTTGAGATGGGGCTTCCCTGGTGGCTCAGTCGGTAAAGAATCCACTTGCAATTCAGGCGATTGCCTGCAGTGCAAGAAGCATGGGTTTAATCCCTGGATTGGCAAGATCCCTTGGGGAAGGGAATGGCAACCCACTCCAGTATTCTTGCCTGGGAAATCCCAGGGACAGAATAGTGTGGCAGGCTACAGTCCATGGGGTCACACAGAGTCGGACACAACCGAGCGGCTAAACCATCACATAGTTGAGATCATATACTCATCCTTTCCAGGGAGGATAAACCATGATAACTTAAGCCCAGATGATGATGAAAGAAGCGCTAGTGATGTGATAATAGTAATAACAACAACAATAGCAGCAATATTTCTTAAATGTTCATGCTCAGTGTCACACACTGTTTCCAGGCTCCATAATAACTCAGCAAAGTATTATAAAAAAGCATTATATTATTTTATAGTGTATGTTTCAACTCCTTCTTTTTTTCTGTTGAAAATAAACTAAGGCTCAAAGAGGGTATGCAGTGTGACCAACATCAAAAATTCGCAAGGTTTGGGGAAGGGATGTCAACCCAGGTTCACCTGGCTGGGTGTCTGAGACCTAATCACAATACCACAGGAAGAGACTCTGCTCTCTACAAACCTCATTTCCTTGTTTCACAGACTCAGCTCCCTTCTGGGATCTCCACTAGCCTGTTCCTTGAGTTTATTGACAGCAGCACACACAGACCACTTGCTTCCCTCGGTGCTGCTCGTCGGCAGCAGAAGAGGTGCTTTCGTGTTCCCTCGCTGGGCTTTGCTCCTTCACTAGGTGATCACTGCTGTCTGTCCTGTACCCTTTCACAACTGACCTTGTATCGTATTAAATAATTTCCTGAGTGCAGACAAAGGCAAACTTCATCAAGCCCACTTGGAGGGAAAGGAACCAAATCACAGAGCAGAAGAGAAAAGTAAGGGAGTTAGAATGGAAGCTGGAACTTGGATCTTACCCAAGGCTAAGCCTTGACAGCCAGTCAGATGGGTTTAAGGTTGAACTGACTTCTGCATGCAGGTGGCTCATAGCTCTCTGGGAAGGTCATTTATGCTGGTATGAAAAGCATAATAAGAGACTTATGGGAAAAGACTCACAGAAGAGAGGGCACGGAACCAAGATTCAAGAGGTTAAATCACATCAGTGAAATTCTACTTCCTTTTGGTGTTGCAGAAAGTGGTGGTGGGGGTGGGGTGCCCCGGTGGCTCAACAATAAAGAATCCGCCTGGAATGCAGGAGATGCAGGAGACGTGGGTTCGATCTCTGGGTTGGGAAGATCCCCTGGAGGAGAGCTCAGCCACCCACTCCAGTGTTCTTGCCTGGAGAATCCCATGGCTGGAGAAGCCTGGCGGACTACAGTCCATGGGGACTCAAAGAGTCAGACATGACTGAGCACACACTCATGCACTCAAGAAGGAGGACCACTTCCAGGACCTGAGAGTGGACTCTTGTCTAACACTTGGAAATGTATTGTCTGAGGAGACACGTGCTGAAAACAAGAGACTATTGGGAGGGGGCGTCTGAGGGGAGGAAACAAGAGGCTAAGGGAGCCCAGGAGGTTCACTCTGCCACGTGGCTCACGGTCTTGGGTTTTATGGTGATGCAGTTCATTTCTGGGTTGTCTCTGGCCTGGCATTCTGACTCAGCATCCTTCCTGGTGGGTGCACATCCCTCAGCCCAGATGGATGCCAGCGAAGAGGATTCTGGGGGGTTGGTAGGACATATGGGCTGGCGTCTCCTCTCTCTCCTTTTGACCCTTCCTGAATTACTCTAGTTTGTGGTAGATTGATAGCTCCTCATCTGTTACCAGGACTTTCTGTTGTAAGATAAGCAGCTCCTCCCTTGCCTGGCCAGGGCAGGTGGTTTCAGCGTGTTTCCCCTAAGAGTGTGACCTGGGGCGTGTCGTGTAGCTTTACCCCCTGACAACACAACAGGGTTCTTCTGACTTACCTCTGAAGTCCTCCAGCTCCAAAACTCTCTGATCATCCAAAATAAACTTGCTGGGTCAAAATGGATTTCATGAGAGAAATCTGAAAGAAAGAAAGGCTACTTTGTCAGTTAGATCGGTATCTGGGGCAGGTAAGGCCTCTATCCCCATTCTCTGAGGCTTGTGTTTTTGTCAAATGTCCTCTAATCTTCACACGGTTTTGGAGGGTCTGAGAGAAAAATGCCAGTCCTAATGCCATAGGAGGCAGCAAGTTTGGTCTTAAGTGCATCACTTACAAAAGGATAGATAGGAAAAAATTTTTATTTTATCTTCTTTGGGGAATAAATTATTTCATCCTTAGTAAGGATGTTTAGAGAAATATTTCAATATTTAAAACCACATAAGGCTTTTTGTTTCAAAGCTGTCCTGGGGGTTATCACCCAGGACACCAGAGACCATAAATTACAGCTAAGAAAGCACTAGACTTGGAGAAAATGACAGGGTTTGGCTGCGCACGACTTGGTTTATGAACTATGTGACGTGAGGCGATGACTTACTACCCTGTGTGACTGACCCCCTGCTCAGATAGTCAGGGGGCCAGCTCTGCCTGTCTTGCCGAGTTGTTGAGATGGATAAAGTGGGGTGCTCCATGGGACCCATGTGTGGGTGCAGCTCACAGAGTGGGTCCCATGAGGTTCAATTCTAATGTCTGTGAGCAAGTGCTCCTTGGAAAGACCTTCAGGACAGGAATTATAAGTGTTCATTTTTCTGTCTAGAATGTTACCTGTTTCAGTTTGGACACGTGATGGTTAACTTTATGGGTCAATTAGACTGGCCATGAGATGCCCAGGTTATACACTATTTCTGGGTGTGCCTGTGAGGGTGTTTCCAGGAGAGATTGGCATTTGAATTGGAAAGCTGAGTAAGGCAGATCACCTCCCCAACGAGAGAGCATCACTCAATCTGTGACATCCTGAATGGAACAGAAAGACAGAAGTTTGAATTCCCTCATTGCCTGACTGCTGAGCTGGGATATCGATCTTCTCTTGTCCTTGGAACTCCTGCTTCTCTGGCCTTCATACCCAAACTTCAATCTACACCATCAGCTCTCAGGCCTTTCAATTACTTCACTGGATTTCCTGGGTCTCCAGCATGTCAATTTCAGCGTGCATAACCACATCAGTCAATTCCTTATAAGAAATCATCAATACATGGGGTCACAAAAGAGTTGGATACAACTCAGTGACTAAACAACAAAACTTGCATATATCTATGTAGCATAAATTTTATATATATATATATATATATATATATAGGGTGTGTGTGTGTGTGTGTGTGTGTGTGTTAGTTGCTCAGTCCATGTCCAACTCTTCACAACTCCATGGACTGTAGCCCGCCAGGTTCCCCTGTCCATGAGATTCTCCAGGCAAGAATACTGGAGTGGGTTGTCATTTCCTTCTCCAGGAGATCTTCCCGCCCCAGGGATTGAACCCAGGTCTCCTGCATTGCAGGTAGATTCTTTACCAACTGAGCCGTCAGGGAAAAGGGAAGCCCTATATATATATAGGGAACCTCCTCTGGGGGACAGGCGGGCAGAGGGCCCAGCATGGCTTTACTGCTCATGCTTCAGATCGCAGTGCCAGGCACAGCCTCTCTGCACATGGCCCACTGCCGTATCTGTCTATCTATATAGATCTAGATAGTGGATTCCCTGGCAGCTTATATCTATCTATCTATCTATATATCTCCTTGATGGGTTCTCTTTCTCCGGAGAACCTGACTAATACAGACATCAAGCAGGAAGTGAAAGTCCAGAATAATTGGGCAATTAATGATTCAAGGAATTATTAATAATGCTGACGTTAATAACAGCAGTAGCTAGTTAAATGAATGTTTAGTACATGCTTCCCAAAGCTTAATCCTTTGGCAACATTAAAATGCTTAACTTATAATGATGCATGGAGTAGGTTACTACCTCTGCTAGATTCTGCATTTAACAGAAGAGGATTTTTTTTTCATTTATTTTCGCTGAAGTATAGGTGAATTACAATGTTGTATTGCACACTGCCGTACAGCACAGTGACTCAGTCATACATGTATGTGCATTCTTTTTCATATTCTTTCCCATTATGGTTTATCACAGGATACTGAATAGGGTTCCCTGTGCTACGCAGTTAAACCTTTCTATTTACCCATCCTATATGTAACAGTTCGCATTCGCTAATCCCAGACTTCCGCCTCTACCCTCTCCCGCTCCCCTCCCCCTCGGCAACTGCCAGTCTGTTCTCCATGGTCTGATTTTCTGAAACAGAATATATCCTGCTTTTTAAAATGGTTTTTTACAAATATTTTATTTTAATGAAGTCCGTGGTAGAACTATATTTCCAACTGAGGTCTGATTTTAGGGTCCATTTTGACACACAGAGCAAGCAGCCAGCCTCTGGCAAGAACAGCTATGGGAAGCAGTCATCCTCCAAGATAATAAGACTAAAATCTTGATTTTTAAAACTTTGAGAACTGAGAGAGTCTACAGACCTACAAACGATTCTGATGCAATGAATCTAAATCCCAGGGCAAAGAGAATTTAGACAAAAAAGAGAATTGTACGTAGAATACAGTAACAGCTCTTGTCATGTTCTTTCTGGTTAAGAGTCATTACCTTCCTATTAAGGAGCCAATTAATATCTGTATCAGAGCTTCACTTGAGTGGGCACAGCTTGTCTTATCGTGTGTTACTTCACTGTGCTTTGTGGATACTGCATTACTTGCAGATTAACGTTTTGTGGCCACCTGGGTCAAGCAAGTCTACTGGAGCCGTCTTTCAAACAGATGTTCCTCGCTTCAGGTCCTTGCGCACATTTTGATTATTCTTGCAATAATTCAAACTTTTTCAGTATTTTTATATTGGTTATGAGGATCTGTGATCAGTGATCTTTGATGTTACTATCGCAAAAAGATTACAACTTGCTGAAGGATCACATAATAATTAGCATTTTTATCAATAAAATATTTTTATTCAAGATATATAAACTTTTGGGACATGATGCTATTGCACATCTAATAGACTACAATGAAAACACAACTTTATACGCATTGGGAAACAAACAAAAAAATGTGTGACTCTCATTTTACTCCAATATTCACTTTATTGCAATGGTTTGGAATGCAATGCACAGTATCTCTGAGATATGCTTGTTAAAGCCATTTTATACCAGTCAATCATATAATGATATATGTATAGTACTTAGTTCAGATGTAGGTTTGGTCATCCCTAATGAATCCTTTTGGAGAAGGCAATGGCAACCCACTCCAGTACTCTTGCCTGGAAAAGCCCATGGGCGGAGGAGCCTGGTGGGCTGCAGTCCATGGGGTCATGAAGAGTCAGACACGACTGAGCGACTTCACTTTCACTTTTCACTTTCATGCATTGGAGAAGGAAATGGCAACCCACTCCAGTGTTCCTGCCTGGAGAATCCCAGGGATGGGGGAGTCTGGTGGGCTGCCGCCTATGGGGTCACACAGAGTCGGACATGACTAAAGCGACTTAGCAGCAGCAGCAGCAATGAATCCTCTAGCTATCTTTGCACAGAGCTCCTCTTCAAGATCTCCTCCAGGTGATGTGATCAGGGGTTGACACACTTTTTCTGTAAAGAACCAAACACTAAATACGTTCACCTTTTCAGGCCATACAGTCTCACAGTGATTCAGCTCTTCCAGTGCAATTGAAATCAACCACAGACCATCCATAAGTGAATGGCTGTGCCTATGTTCCAAAAAAGCTTTATTTACAAGGAATAGGCAGCATGTCACTTGCCAACCCTTGGTATATGATAGCTATTTGTATTAGGTAAGGTGACCAGTTCATCCCATTTTGCTCAGAACTGTTTCAAGTTCAGCACTGAAATTCCTATGTTCCATGAAACCCCTCATTCTGAGACAAAGCAGGAAGGTTGGTTAGCATGGACTATTAAATGGATTCTGCTTATAATTTATGATCAAGTTCTGAGGCTAGAATACACCAAAGATGATAAGAATCACTCCTTTTCCTTTAAAAATGCTTTGTCTAAGCTTATATCTATCAGCGTGAAGTTATAAATTACGAGTGCATTCTGTAAACCCCCACATTTATGGACATAATGCCATCAATTATGTACATACAAGGGCAGGAACCAAATCAAATTTTCCTTTCCTATATCTGCTTTGGCACAGGGTTTTCCCACTTCCTTTCATCGTGGGTGCCACCTTCAAACAAAGCTCCAATCTGAATGTTGCAAAGTGTCTGGACGTCTCAGGAGATAAAAGTCGAGTTATAATAGAACTGTCATTCTTGAACTAATTATTCTTGTTCTATGTTAGTGCAAGCTCCAGAGAGTCTGCTGAATTTCAGTTGATAAGCGAGAGCATCTTCAGGGACTGAGGTCATACAGAGGAAAATCAACCCCACGCAGAGCATGGATGGACTGTCTCCAACTGTACTTCCGAATGTGTCTGTTTCTTCTCTAATGGAGATTTTAGTTGTCTTTAGTGAGAGCAACAGGGAAGAAAACATCTAGTCTTATCTTCCCCAAAGTGGAAATACTCCCTTCCCTGGTGTTTATAATAGAAAAATAACTCTTGGTCTAGAGAATAGAGGCCTAATTTGAATCAAAATTTGCCTAATTCCCAGATGGGTTTCCTTTGAGGACAGGTTTTGAAAAAAAAAAAAAAATTCAGAAGTACACATATTGAAACTTTTACCCAGCATTCCTGAAGCTATTATCAGGGCCATTGTTTCCCTTAGGAAAGTGAGATTGGACTTTTGAGGATCGCTGGACACTAGCTCTTTGTTGTTGTTTTTAGACACTAAGTCGTGTCCAATTCCTTGCAACCACATAAACCACAGCACACCAGGCTCCTCTGTCCTCCATTGTCTCTCAGAGTTTGCTTAGACTCATGTCCATTGAGTCAGTGATGCCATCCAACCATCTCATCCTCTGTCGTCCCCCTCTCCTCCTGCCCTCAATCTTTCCCAGCATCAGGGTCTTTTCCAGTGAGTCAGGTCTAGCTATATGTTACACCAGGTCTTAGGAACTCAGAAGACCACTGTTTTCCATCAGTCAGAATCATGTCCTACAAGGGTCAACGGAGGTTTCATCCACAAACACCTCTCACAATTCTGCATGCTAAGTCGCTTCAGTCATGTCCAACTCTTTGTGACCCTATGGACTGTAGCCCACCAGGCTCCTTGGTCCACGGGATTCTCCAGGCAAGAATACTGGAGTGGGTGGCCATGCCCTCCTCTGCTGCTAAGTCACTTCAGTCGTGTCCGACACTGTGCGACCCCATAGAAGGCAGCCCACCAGGCTCCCCCGTCCCCGTCCCCGGGATTCTCCAGGCAAGAACACTGGAGTGGGTTGCCATTTCCTTCTCCAATGCATGAAAGTGAAAAGTGAAAGTGAAGTCGCTCAGTTGTGTCTGACTCTTAGCGACCCCATGGACTGCAGCCTACTAGGCTCCTCCGTCCATGGGATTTTCCAGGCAAGAGTACTGGAGTGGGGTGCCATTGCCTTCTCCAATGCCCTCCTCTAGTAGGTCACAAACCGTTTTTGTCATCAATTATCTGGTTCATGAGCATACAGTTGCTACATATGTCCTCTATCATGGACAAATGTGTTCTCTCTTTTAAAAAGAATATTTATTTATTTGTGTTTGGCTATGCTGGGTCTTATTTACAGCATTTAGGATTTTTTAGTTGTGGCCTGCAGGATCTTTAGTTGCATCAGGTGGGATTGAATTTCCTGACCAGGGACTGAACCCAAGATACCTGCATTGGGAGCGTGGGGTCTTAGCCACTGGCCCACCAGGGAAATCCTTGCTTATATAATATAATATAAATATTATATTATATTTAATAGAAGGGCTATTAAGGTAGGAAGAGCCAAGTTGAAGCCCCTGAAGCTCCCTCTAACTACCAAATAATAATGCAAAAGTGTTAAAAATTCCATGGAGAAGTTCCTGAAGCTAATGCTATCATAAAAATTCTCGAAAGGTACAGGGATCGTGATTTCTATTTTATTTTTACTTAGCTCTCAAACTTGTCCAGAGTCAGTTGGTCTTAGGCTGGTCTTAGAGATGAAAATAAATTCTTCTAAGCTTAGCATGTAGCAATTTCAGTTGCATCTTCTACTTGGATGTAATCTTATTCAAGGAGCAAATCAATAAAAAGTCCTCCTATTGATCCACTGGAATATTTTAACTTAATTAGCTAGATACCCTCCAGTGTGCCATTTCCCTCTTATCTTGGAATGATTTCAACTGTTTGGCTCTTCCCACAACTTAATATACAGAGATGTGACCATCTTACCTACTCATATGATATCACACAGGTCAAATATATTGGTGACCTGAGCTCCTAGATTCCAAAGAGAAGCAAATTCTTTGGTATTAATGAAACTCATGCATGTCATGGTGTGAGAAATCAATTCTGTGAAAATATAACTTCTACTTCATAGTCAGAGATAGGTTGGGATATGTTTTTTTCCAAAGTAAAGAACACGTTATTTCACCTTGAACTGTATATTATTAAGAACACATACTTTATTTGGATGAATACCTAAAACTAATAATTGACTAATCAGAAAGATTTCTGTAGTTGACTGAAATATGCACCTGTGTCCTAAGGATCTGTGAATATGAGCTTAGTTGGGAAAAGGTCTTTGCAGATGTAATTAAGTCAAGAATCTTGAGATGAGATCATCCTGGATTTAGGGCATGCCCTAAATCAAGGACAGTGTCCTTATGAGAAAGGGGAAGATATAAGCAGACACAGAGGGAAAAGCAGCCTGAACACAGAGGCAGATATTGGAGTGTTATGTCTGCAAACCAAGGAGTGCACAGGATTTCTGTGACCATCAGAAGCTAGAGAGAGGCATGGAATAGATTCTCCCTCAACGTCTCCAGGAGGAACCAACTCTGTGAGCTCTTTGATTTTTGCCTCTGGCCTCCAGGCCTGGGAGAGAATAAATCCCTGTTGTCAAGGCACCAAGTCTGTGGCGACTTGTTACAACGACTGTAGGAACCTGATACAACTTCCCAATCTGAATGGGGCCCAGCACAAAAGAAGTTCCGCCAGACAGTCCAGATTGCAGTTTAAGTAGATCTAGTGAATGGGTGCGGAGAAGGTGATGGCACCCCACTCCAGTACTCTTGCCTGGAAAATCCCATGGATGGAGGAGCCTGGAAGGCTGCAGTCCATGGGGTCGCTGAGGGTCAGACACGACTGAGCGACTTCACTTTCACTTTTCACTTTCATGCATTGGAGGAGGAAATGGCAACCCACTCCAGTATTCTTGCCTGGAGAATCCCGGGGATGGGGGAGCCTGGTGGCCTGCCGTCTATGGGGTCACACAGAGTCGGACACGACTGACGCAACTTAGCAGCAGTTAGAAGCAGGGAATGGGTGCATGGCAACCCACACTAGTATCCTTGCCTGGAGAATCCCATGGACACAGGAGCCTGGCAGGCTGCAGTCCATGGGGTTGCACAGAGTCGGACACGACTGAAGCAACTTAGCACACAGCACACATGCACAGACACACAGAGTGGACGGTACTTAGAATTTTGGAAGTCGATCAAGGTGTTGTATGAGACTATGACAACCTCCAATAGGAGAATCTCAGACCACTGGGGTTTTAGTAGAGTTATTCTTCAACAGGAAGTTATTCTCCTTTGCAGAAAGAGCTTTTGTTTTGCCACTGAGCCTGAATAAAAGTTAATTTCCTGGTTATGCAAAACCAGGTGACCATAAGCCCAGAGTTACTTACTATGATCTGCATATCTATTCTACTTAGCAAGCATCATCATGTGGAATTACATAAAGGTTAGGTCTCAGCAGGCTCCGAAGGCGCAGATAAATTGTATCAGGATATGACTCACGTCTCATGCCTACTTCTGCCATAACATATTAAGCCAAATTCTCCAACACGCAGAGGCTAAATATTAATACTCCCATCCCAAGCTGTGTCCTAGAGATGAAAACAAGTCCTGATTCAGACCAGCTTTAAGTGACAGAAAGCACACATTCTCCTGAGACACAGAAAAAGCAGCCTATGATTTTGTTCTTGCTTGTAAACTGGATTATAGTAATGAGACCAGAACAATGCTGGGGAAAAAATTCAAAGCGAACAGCACAGAAAAATATAGAATATCAGGGGGTATGAATGAAGAATGTCATGAGAGAAAGAGATCAAAGTGTGGAAGGAAAAGGTAAAGAAGACTTGAGGAGAGTGTGAGAGGGCCCCATGGAAGGAAGAATAAAATGCTATTCTATGTACCTCAATATAACAAAGGCCATATATGACACGCCCACAGCTAACATCACACTCTGTGATGACAAACTGAAAGCTTTTCCTCTAAGGTCAGGAGCATGATGAGGACGCCCCCTTTCACCACCTTTATTTGACATAATAATGAAAACAGGATTGGAAGTCCTAGCCAGAGCAATTAGGCAATAAAAAGAAATAAAAGGCATTCAAATCAGAAAGGAAGAAGTAAAATTGTAAGTATTTGCAGATGACTTGATATCATATATAGAAAACCCTGGAGACTCTACCAAAATACTATTAGAACTAATAAGTAAATTCAATAAAGGTGGAGGGTACAAAGTCAATATACAAAAGCCTGTTGCATTTCTATATACTCACAACAAACTATCAGAAAGACAAATTAAGAAAATGACCTCATTCACATTTGCAGCTCAGTTAACTCATTCCAGGTGGCTTTCTTGGTGGAATGCTTGGTAATTTTTCTGAAGGAATTTTGGGAGTAGAAGAAGGCATAGTAGAACTGATAGGAGTATCTAGGCATAATAAAAACCTTAGTAATGCTAACGTTCTTAGAGCTATGCGAGCTCCAGAAGTTATGAAGATCTTCCATGATGGCCTAAAATCTTCCAAAGAAGTTGAAATAATGGAATAACCCAATGATTACCACCATAGTTTATGATATTGGTATACGTATATGATTTGAATTGTGCTACAGATGCAAAGAGTTGGACACAACTTAGTGACTGAACAGCAACAACAACAATACGATGTTGGTATTCCCACCAGATCTCCCTGGTTCCTTTCTTTCTATTGCTTGGATCCAAGTCTTTAGTGAGCTTTTGCTCTCAATAACCAGCACCTGTAGCTTTTTTTTTTTTAAACAGACTGTCTTTGGCAGGGTCTGGGAATTTCCTTGCCTCTAAGCCAATGACTGATGAATTTGGGAGTTGGAAAGCTCTGTGCCCTTTGCCTGGGGTCAAACAGGGGCTGAGTTGCAAATTGCACCCTAGAGATCTTCCTTGGGTAAACTGAACTGAATTTCTATAAAACTTTGCCTGAAACCATGCCTTTATTTGGCTTCCTTCCCTTGTTTTTCCTGCTTTCATCACGTTCTCACAAGTTTTCCCTTGGGATTACTTCATTCATAAATCTCCTGTATGGTGCTCTCTCCAAGTCATATTTGGGAGCTGTTGACTTAAGACACTTAAATGGATATGCTCAGTAAATGACCAGTTAAATTTGGAAGTCAAGCCTGACACCCTTAAACAAATAAAGCTTTTCCTGAAAGAAAAACAACTCAGATAAATTAAGTTCAGAATAATACAACCAGCAAACATCTGGTCTTCTAATCAAGTAACTTGGGGGACTTTAAAGATGATCCTTACAGCCTACCCCAAAGGAGCAGAAACATTTTAAAATTGATTTGCCATTGGGCTTTTTTGAGTATGCTTTCTTACTAAGAGTTATAAAATTTATACACTTGTGATATGTGAAAAATATTTAAAACACCAATAAATGCACCCTTTTTTCTTTGCTAATGGCTTTGTTGGTTTCTTTGAATTGGTTGCTGTATGAGTTTGCCGGGGCTGTTGTAACAAAGTGTCACCGAGTGGGGGACTTAAGCAACAGAAATTAGTTTTTTCATAGTTCTGGAGGCTGGAGGTCCAAGACCAAGCTGTGGTTTGTTTTTTTCTAAGGTTTGGCTTTTCTCTAAGATGCCTCTCCTCAGCTTGCAGGTGACTGCCTTCTCACTGCGCCGAGAGGTCCTTGGTGTGTCTGTACGTGTTCACATTTCTTCTTATAAATAAGGACCTCAGTCAGATCATATTAGACTCACCCTAACTGCTTCGCTTCAACTTATTTTTTAAAAGGCCAAATAGACTCACATTCTGAGGTACTAGGGGTTAGAACTTCAACATATGAATAAGGGGCACAATATAGTCCATAACCATTGCATATAGCATAAGAATTTTGAGTGTGAAATTCTTCCTAATCGACTTTGAATCCGTTCAGTTCAGTCGCTCAGTCATGTCCGACTCTGCGACCCCATGAACCACAGCACGCCAGGCCTCCCTGTCCATCACCAACTCTCGGAGTCCACCCAAACCCATGTCCATTGAGTTGGTGATGCCATCCAACAATCTCATCCTCTGTCGTACCCTTCTCCTCCCGCCTTCAATCTTTCCCAGCATCAGGGTCTTTTCCAATGAGTCAGTTCTTTGCATCAGGTGGCCAGAGTATTGGAGTTTCAGCTTCAGCATCAGTCATTCCAATGAATACCCAGGACTGATCTCGCTTAGGATGGACTGGTTGTATCTCCTTGCAGCCCAAGGGACTCTCAAGAGTCTTCTCCAACACCACAGTTCAAAAGCATCAATTCTTCGGCACTCAGCTTTCTTTACAGTCCAACTCTCACAACCACACATGACCACTGGAAAAACCATAGCCTGGGCTAGACAGACCTTTGTTGGCAAAGTAATGTCTCTGCTTTTGAATATGCTGTCTAGGTTGGTCAAAACTTTCCTTCCAAGGAGTAAGTGTCTTTTAATTTCATGGCTGCAGTCACCATCTTCAGTGATTTTGGAGCCCCCCAAAATAAAGTCAGCCACGGTTTCCACTGTTTCCCCATCTATTTGCCATGAAGTGATGGAACTGTTTGCCATGATCTTAGTTTTCTGAATGTTGACCTTTAAGCCAACTTTTTCACTCTCCTCTTTCACTTTCATCAAGAGACTACTCTGAATAGAAAACAGTTTAATCAGAGCAAAGCAAATATGATTCACTATCTACCTAGGTAAAACCAAGGTTTGGTTTAAGGCTATGGAGTTATCTCTATTTGTTATTAAACATGCTTTTGTTAAAAGCATTTATTTTGATAATAAATAGTTGGGACCACTTGTGTAGAATTTGAGTGGGGATTTAAATTACTTACTGGGAATACAGCCATCTTTTTTTATAATTTTATGTTACGTAAGCCTTCCTGAAGAAATCAGGAATAGGCTGGCTTATAATTAAAATCTTACAGTGTGATTCTTTACTGTCTGAGCCACCAGGGAAGCCCCGTGGTAAAGGATATCATATTATGATTATACAGTGGAGCTTATTTAATATCATGTAATCTCTTCTCTGTTCTTATCCAAAGCATAACTGAAGTATTTTGTTTTTTTTTTTAAAGAGAGTGAAAAAGTTAGTGAAAGACAGTTGAAGGACTGTTGTAACCCTACACATGCAGGACTACTAGGCACTAAAATACTTATGTGTGACATTTTGAGTCACTCCAGATACCAAAGTGTGGCAGAAAGTAGCGAAGACATGGAGCAGTGAGCTGTGGCATAGATAAGCCATTAATATTTGGTAAGGAATCCACCTGCAATGCAGGAGACCCCGATTGGATTCCTGGGTCGGGTAGATGCACTGGAGAAGGGATAGGCTATTCACTCCAGTATTCTTGGGCTTCCCTGGTGGCTCAGCTGGTAAGGAATCTGCCTGCAATGCAAAAGGCCTGGGTTCAATCCCTGGGTTGGGAAGATCCTCTAAAGATGGGAATGGCAACCCTCTCCAGTATTCTGGCCTGGAGAACTCCATGGACTATCTGGGGTCACCAAGAGTCGGACACAACTGAGTGACTTTCACATACACACATCACAGACCTGTTGCAGAGAAAATGCCTGGAGTCATTACCCAGAATTTCCTTCCTCATTGTATCATGTAAATATTTCAACTAACTTCCTTATTTTTGTCTCTTTCCATCAAGATTGCATATACATTTGTAATGTTGACTGAAAAAAAAAAAGTACAATCTAAAAGTTTGACAATTATGTTTTATTTGTTTTATTCCTCAGACAAAACTGAGGACTTAAGTCTGGGACATTCTGAAGAGGTAATTGTTGAGCCAGGATATATATAACAATTTTTGCAGCAAAAATCAGGTAGTCAGAACATCTTAACATGTTAATCATAGAAAATTAGTCATCTCAAGTTAGTGAACTTAGTGCTTTCCTACACATGGGAAGATACGATAGTTTGGGCTCACTGAAATCATTCCTTTGATAGCACCTCAACTATCTGGGAGAAGGCGATGACACCCCACTCCAGTACTCTTGCCTGGAAAATCCCATGGACGGAGGAGCCTGGTAGGCTGCAGTCCATGGGGTCTCGAAGAGTCGGACATGACTGAGAGACTTCACTTTGACTTTTCACTTTCCTGCATTGGAGAAGGAAATGGTAACCCACTCCAGTGTTCTTGCCTGGAGAATCCCAGGGACGGGGGAGCCTGGTGGGCTGCCGTCTCTGGGGTCCCACAGTGTCGGACACGACTGAGGCGACTTAGCAGCAGCAGCAGCAACTATCTGGGGCCAGTATCCTGCGTTTTTCCCATCATGAGTCTCCCCGGAGTGTACCCTTGAGGGTGGTACCACGGCTGATGGCGTGACAGCAGACATCCTGTTTCTGCCCTGAGTTCCTTCAGGGCTCACCATCAGGCCACTTCAATGTGATAGCTTGAGGGCTGCAGTGTCTTTTGTGTACTGATTTGGCAGGGAACATTTTTTTTTTTCCACTCACAGTCATTATTTTGCGGTTTTCAATACATCAGAATTGAATTGCTACAAAACCAAAATGAAAGGAATAGATATTAGCCAGGGGCCTTGGGGAGTGGAGCGTGATTAAAAAGGAGAGATTTTATTGACTTGGTTTGGGTAGCAGAATACTTTCAGTTGTACAAGGGTGAGTTGGCTTTAAGTTAGGCAGAGGCCTTTTGCCTTTGTGTGCTTTGTTCTGCTTTGGTTTTCGAACTGCAGGTCTGGAAGGTGGTAAGGTGACGTGCGGGGGATGTGTTTCTCTTCTCTTGGCTACTCCTGGCTGTAAGAGCCTTACAATTTGAGGGGATTTTTCACCCTGGGTGTCCTGGTAGGACACTGAGTATGCCTCAGCTCTGACTGCCGAAGCAGGAGAGTCAAGTACGTTTACATTCCCGGCAATGAGGGAGTGAGGTGATGGAGGTTTAGCCAGTTAGATACGTGCCACCAGGCTTTTGAGTCATGGGACAAGAGTTGCGGGTTTCACAGTTTTGAGTTGTCGGTAAGTGTGGAAGGATGACACCTGTGCTGTTAGTGTGAGTGTCCAGTGGCAGCCACACCAGCAGTGGTGGTCTAACCTAAGTTCATTCTGTGGTGTGAAACCAATCTCCCTTGGCTCAGCCCTTTTCTGAGCCTAGCTATCTGATCTTCCTGTGAATTTTGATAGTTAACCCCAGTTCTTCCAAATGCACTGCTGTTTGCGTGTTAGCTAATTTTTAGTAATATGTTTGGCTCATAAATTCTCCTTTAACATTTATCCTCACATCTTTCTTTCCTAATGTTGTTGTTGTTACTGTTTAGCTGCTAAGTCCTGTTTAGCTGCTAAGTCGTCTCTGACGCTTTTTCGACCCCATGGACTGTGGCCCTCCAGGCTCCTTTGTCCATGGGATTTCCCAGGCAAGAACAGTGGAGTAGGTTGCCGTTTTCACAAAGAATCAGACGCGATGAAGCAACTAAGCCTTTCACTTTCATTTTTCTGCCTCTTTGGCCTTGTTCCTCTGTCCTCACCACTTCCTCATCCTTCCTGTTTACATCCATCTCAGGGCCTATTCTTCAGTCTTCACAAACTTCCTTATTTATTGACTTGTATATCATCTAAAGGACCTGTTGCAAATGTAATGACTTAGGCTAACTGCAGCCACACTCCAAGGCTCAGCCCAAGCCTGGCCGTTCCTCATTCTGTCTCAGCTCCATCTGAAACCATTCTGTCTCATCAGGATGTCTTTATCTCTGGATCCAAGCTCTCATTTGTGTATTTCAACATAGGTTCCATCCTTTCTACAAATATTCACGGTATCATTGTTACTCTAATCCATTTGTACTGAAGTCTCAGAAGCACCTCTGGTGCATTCCTAAAGCCCACCAATCTTCACCTTCAACATTGCTCCTCTCTCTTCCTTTTCATCTCTCTATCACTTCTTCTTTGTCTTCATTTGACATTAGGATAATTTCTAAAATAATCATATCTTTTTTTCTGATGAACTTTGCTCTAATTTTTCTTCCTCAAGGCAATAAAGATTCATGATCAAAAATATAATGACCATGATAGGAATATTTAATAATTAGGTACTCATTTACCTTAAGATAAACTCTATCCTTGTTCAAATTATCATCACGTTATTCCAGCATGAATTACTTTGTGGGAAGCTTATTACTAAGCACTAAGTGTGAATAGACTATCTCATCGATACTATTGGGCATTGTAGAGGGATTTTGGGGAAGATAAGGAGGCCAACATTTTGTATTATAGAGGACTTTGTTTTATTCCAAGTCAACGGATAAAATAGTCCCCCACAGCTATGAAACTGGGTTTTAGAACTGGAAAGGACCTTAAAGGTTATTTAGATCAGTTTCCTCAATAAGTAAGAAAAATGAAACCAAAAAAAAAAAGGTAAAGTCATTTGTCAAAAACAGAGCTAATATTTAACTCCCCACCACTTGCCTCCCATTGCTTTATTTTTATTGTTAAAATTGTGGTTAAAAAACACAACATAAAATGAACCATGTTATCTATTTTTTCTCTGCTTCACTTTTTAAAATGTTTGTTTTTATTGTTTATTTTTAATTGAATGAAAGATGCTTTAAATTCTATAGTAACTTACAATTTTTAAAAGTTTCAACATAATTTATACAATCCCATAATAACCCTTCTTTTTCCGCTTCCCTCTGTTTTTTCCCTGCCCCCTTCCCTCTCCCCACAGGTAACCACCAGTTTGTTCTCTATGTGAGTCTGCGTTTTTGTTTTATTCACTAGTTGGTTGTATATTTTAGATCCCACATACAAGTGATATCTGCTTGATACCCTCATATCTGTCTTTCTCCACCTGACTTATTTCACTTAGTATAATGTCTTTCAAGTCTATTCATGTTGTTGAAAATGCAAAATGTCATTCTTTTTCCATTCAGTCTGAGTAGTATTTCATTGTGTGTGTGTGTGTATATATATATATATATATATATATACACATACATATGCATATATAGATCACATTATTTTCCACCTATTCATCTGTTGATGGACACTTAGGTTGATTCTGTACCTTGGGAATTGTAAACGCTGCTATAAACATGGAAGTACATGTATCTTTTCAAATTAGTGTTTTTTGTTTCTTTCAGATATCTACCCAGGAGTGGAATTCTTGGATCAAAGAGTAGTTCTGGTTTTTAATTTTTTGAGAAACCTCCATACTGTTTTCCACCTTGACTGTCCCAATTCCCATTCTCATCAACAGTGTATAAGGATTCCCTTTCCTCCACCTCCTACCAACATTTGTTATTTGTGTTCTTTTTGATGATAGCCATTCTGACTGGTGTGAGGTGGTATCTTGTGGTTTTGATTTGCACTTCACTGATGACAAGTGTTATTGAACACCTTTTCACATGCCTGTTGTCCATCTGCATTTCCTCTTTGGGAAAATGTTATTTAATTCTGCCCATTTTTTCAGTTGAGTTGTTTGTTTTTTGATGTTTTTGGTATTGAGTTATGTGACCTGTTTATATCTGTTGGATATAATCCTTTATTAACCAAATCACTTGCAAGTATTTCTCCTTTTCGGTAGGTTTTTTTTTTTCCTTTCCTCTGCAAAATCTTTTAAGTTTAATTAGATTCCATTTGTTTATTTATGCTTTTGTTTCCTTTACCTTAGGAGATGGATCAAAAACGATACTGCTGTGATTTATGTCAAAGAGAATTCTGCTTATGGTTTTCCTCTAGTTTTACAGTATATAGTCTTACATTTAGATCTTCAATCCATTTTTGTACATAGTGTTAGAGAATGTTCTAGTTTCACCCTTCTACATGGAGCTGTCCAATTTTCCAGCACCCCTGGGACTGAAAAGAAAAGACCGTCTTTTCTCCATTATATTCTTGATTCTTTTTGTTGTATACTAATCGATCATAAGTGTATTGGTTTATTTCTGGGCTATTTCTGTTCCACTGATCTGTGTATCTGTTTTTTTTTGCCAACACCATATCATTTTGATTACTGTAGCTTTGTAGTACAGCCTAAAGTCAGGGAGACAGTGATTCTTCCAACTCTGTTCTTCCTTCTCAAGCTTGTTTTGGGTATTTGGGGGGTTTTTTTGTATTTCCATAAAAATTTTAAAATTCTTTCCTCCAGTTCTGTGAAACATGCCATTGGTATATTGATAAGGATTGCATTAGTCTGTAGATTGCCTGGGCTTCCTAGGTGGTGCTGGTGGTAAAGAACCTGCCCACCAATGCAGGAAAACCTGCTCTGGGTAATATGGTCATTTTGACAATATTGATCCTTCCAACCCAAGAACACAGTATTTCTTCCCATGTTTGTGTCGTCTTCAAGTTCTTTCATCAGTGTCTCACCATTTGCTGAGTAGTGATCTTTTGCCTCTTTAGGTAGGTTTATTCCTGGGTATTCTATTCTTTTCCAGTCAATGATACATGGAACTGTTTCTTTGTTTTCTCTTTTAGCTAGTGTTGTTAATGTATAGAAACGCAACAGATTTCTGTCTATTAATTTTGTATCCTGCAACTTTGCCAAATTCACTGCTGAGCTCTAGTAGTTTCTGGTGGTGTCTCTACGATTTTCTATGTATAGTATCATGTCATTTGCAAACTGTGACAGTTTTATTTCTTCCTTTCCAATTTGGATTCCTTTTATTTGTTTTTCTTCTCTGACTTCTGTGGCTAGGACTTCCAGAACTATTACATAAAAATGGTGATAGTTGATATCCCTGTCTTATTCCTGATCTTAGAGGAAATACATTCAGCTTGTCACCATTGAGCATGATATTAGCTGTAGTTTTCTTGTATATGGCTTTAATTATGTTATTTTCCCTCTATGCCCACTTTATGGAGTCTTTTTTTAATTATAAATAAATGTTGAACTATACCAAAAGCTTTTTCTGCATTTATTGAGACGCTCATATGGTTTTTATTCTTCAACTTATTGATGTGATATATCAAATTGGTTTATTTGTGGATGTTGAAAAATTCTTACATCCCTGGAATAAATTCTGTTTGATCATAGTGTGTGATCCTTTTAAGGTATTGTTGCATGCAATTGGCTAGTCTTTTGTTGAGGATTTTTGCATCTATGTTCATCAGTGATATTGGCCTGTAGTTTCTTTTTTCTGGTATCATTGTCTGGTTTTGGTATCCAGATGATGCAAATCTCATGGAATGAGTTCAGAAGTGTTCCTTTTTTTTTTTTTGGAATAATTTCAGAAGGATAGAGATTAACTCTTCTCTAAGTGTTTGGTAGAATTCACCTGTGAAGTCACTTGCTCCTGGCCTTTTGGTTTTGGGGAGTTTTTAAAAATTACTGATTCAACTTCAATACTGGTTATTGAACTGTTCATATTTTCTATTTTTGGTTTGATTTTTGGAGATTGTACTTTTCCAGCAACTTGTCCATTTTATTGGCATATAGTTGCTCATGCTCCGCCGGCTGTGACGAACCGCGTGGCAGAAGCACACCCGCTGAGACAGACCATGCAGAAGCGTGGCTGAGAGGAGCTACCCCTTGCCCGAGGTCAGGGGTGGCAGCCGGGAGGAGATACCCCACGCCCAAGGTCAGGGGCGGCAGCCAAGAGGAGCAACCCCACGTCCAAGGAGCGGTGGCTGCAGGGGCGCAGGAGGGCCAAGAGGAGCTACTCCATGTTCTAGGTCAGGAGGGCCGGTGGTGAGGAGATAACCCTCGTTCAAGGTAAGGAGCAGCAGCTGTGCTTTGCTGGAGCAGCCGTGAAGAGATACCCCAAGTCCAAGATAAGAGAAACCCAAGTAACATGGTAGGTGTTGCGAGAGGCATCAGAGGGCAGACACACAAACCATAATCACAGAAACTAGTCAATCTAATCACATGGACCACAGCCTTGTCTAACTCAATGAAACTAAGACATGCCATGTGGGGCCACCCAAGACGGGCAGAACATGGTGGAGAGGTCTGACAGAATGTGGTCCACTGGAGAAGGGAATGGCAAACCACTTCAGTATTCTTGCCTTGAGAACCCCATGAACAGTATGAAAAGGCAAAATGATTGGATACTGAAAGAGAAACTCACCAGGTCGGTAGGTGCCAATATGCTACTGGAGATCAGTGAAGAAATAACTCCAGAAAGAGTGAAGGGATGGAGCCAAAGCAAAAACAATACCCAGTTGTGGATGTGACTGGTACTAGAAGCAAGGTCTGATGCTGTAAAGAACAATATTGCATAGGAATCTGGAATGTTAGGTCCATGAATCAAGGCAAATTGGAAGTAGTCAAACAGGAGATGGCAAGAGTGAACATCGACGTTTTAGGAATCACTGAACTAATTGGACTGGAATGGGTGAATTTAACTCAGATGACCATTATGTCTACTACTGCAGGCAGGAATCCCTCAGAAGAAATGGAGTAGCTATCATGGTCAACAAAAGAGTCCGAAATGCAGTACTTGGATGCAATCTCAAAAACTACAGAATGATCTCTGTTTGTTTCCAAGGCAAACCATTCAATATCACAGTAATCCAAGTCTATGCCCCAACCAGTAATGCTGAAGAAGCTGAAGTTGAACGGTTCTATGAAGACCTCCAAGACCTTTTAGAATTAACACCCAAAAAAGATGTCCTTTTCATTATAGGGGACTGGAATGCAAAAGTAGGAAGTCAAGAAACACCTGGAGTAACAGGCAAATTTGGCCTTGGAATATGGAATGAAGCAGGGCAAAGACTGATAGAGTTTTGCCAAGAAAATGCACTGGTCATAACAAACACCCTCTTCCAACAACACAAGAGAAGACTCTACACATGGACATCACTAGATGGTCAACACCGAAATCAGATTGATTATATTCTTTGCAGCCAAAGATGGAGAAGCTCTATACAGTCAGCAAAAACAAGACTGGGAGCTGACTGTGGCTCAGATCATGAGCTCCTTATTGCCAAATTCAGATTAAATTGAAGAAAGTAGGGAAAACCACTAGACCATTCAGGTATGACCTAAATCAAATTCCTTATAATTATACAATGGAAGTGAGAAATAGATTTAAGGGACTAGATCTGAAAGATAGAGTGCCTGAAGAACTATGGACGGAGGTTTGTGACATTGTACAGGAGACAGGGATCAAGACCATCCCCATGGAAAAGAAATGCAAAAAACCAAAATGGCTGTCTAGGGAGGCCTTACAAATAGCTGTGAAAAGAAGAGAAGCAAAAAGCAAAGGAGAAATGGAAAGATATAAGCACCTGAATGCAGAGTTCCAAAGAATAACAAGAAGAGATAAGAAAGCCTTCCTCAGTGATCAATGCAAAGAAATAGAGGAAAACAACAGAATGGGAAAGACTAGAGATCTCTTCAAGAAGATTAGAGATATTAAGGGAATATTTCATGCAAAGATGGGCTCAATAAAGGACAGAAATAGTATGGACCTAACAGAAGCAAAAGGTATTAAGAAGAGGTGGCAAGAATACACAGAAGAACAGATAATCACGATGGTGTGATCACTCACCTAGAGCCAGACATCCTGGAATGTGAAGTCAAGTGGGCCTTAGAAAGCATCACTATAAACAAAGCTAGTGGAGGTGATGGAATTCCAGTTGAGCTATTTCAAATCCTGGAAGATGATGCTGTGAAAGTGCTGCACTCAATATGCCAGCAAATTTGGAAAACTCAGCAGTGGCCACAGTACTGGAAAAGGTCAGTTTTCATTCCAATCCCAAAGAAAGGCAATGCCAAAGAATGCTCCTCAAACTACCACACAATTGCACTCATCTCACATGCTAGTAAAGTAATGCTCAAAATTTTCCAAGCCAGGCTTCAGCAATATGTGAACCGTAAACTTCCAGATGTTCAAGCTGGTTTTATAAAAAGGCAGAGGAACCAGAGATCAAATTGCCAACATCTGCTGGATCATGGAAAAAGGAAGAGAGTTCCAGAAAAACATGTATTTCTGCTTTATCGCCTTTGACTGTGTGGATCACAATAAACTGTGGGAAATTCTGAAAGAGATGGGAATCCAAGACCACCTGACCTGCCTCTTGAGAAACCTATATGCAGGTCAGGAAGCAACAGTTAGAACTGGACATGGAACAACAGACTGGTTCCAAATAGGAAAAGGAGTACATCAAGGCTGTTTATTGTCACCCTGCTTATTTAACTTATATGCAGAGTACATCATGAGAAATGCTGGGCTGGAAGAAGCACAAACTGGAATCAAGATTGCCGGGAGAAATATCAATAACCTCAGATATGCAGATGACACCACCCTAATGGCAGAAAGTGAAGAGGAACTCAAAAGCCTCTTGATGAAAGTGAAAGAGGAGAGTGAAAATTTGGCTTAAAGCTCAACATTCCGAAAACGAAGATCATGGCATCCGGTCCCATCACTTCTTGACAAATAGATGGGGAAACACTGGATACAGAGATAGACTTCATTTTGGGGGGCTCCCAAATCACTGCATATTATGACTGCAGCCATGAAATTAAAAGACGCTTGCTCCTTGAAAGAAAAGCTATGAGTGACCTAGACAGCATATTTAAAAGCAGAGACATTACTTTACCAACAAAGGTCTGTCTAGTCAAGCTATGAAACATTTTCTCTAGCTATTTTCCTATAATGTGATATTGATCACAAGACCAAATTAAGTTAGAAAAAAAATCAACTAAAGTGTATTTATTGTTTGTCTGTGAGCATGGCTGTATGGACGAAATATGAGCCAGAATCTAATCAGAAAAAAGAGAGAGGGATTCATTTACTCATAGATATATAGATTTATTTAAAGTAAACTTCTAAGGCAGTGCTTTTCAAATTTTATTATGCATCACCTGAAGGGTTTGTTAAAACACAGATTTTTATCACTCTTCCCTCCACCTTTCTGATTCTATAGTTTGGTGTTGAATGTTCATTTCAAAGAAAATGAGAGTAATTTTGAAGCTGAATGCTCATAAGACCACAATTTGAGAACTACTGCCATGACTGATTTCGGGGAACCTTAAAAGATACTGATACATTTGCACAAATTAAATATAACTTCCCCAGGGAATATCAGTTGTGGTATATTTTAGAAAAGAGGCATTCAATTATTCCTACAAGAAATACCAGTTGAATATTCATATACTCCCAGCCCTATGCTAGGTGCTTGGGGTACAGATATAAATAAGACAGGGAGAAATACTGCCAACATGATACCTAATGAAATGACAGGCTACCAATGAACATATACACAGAAAGTTGCTAAGGGCTGTATGTGGAAACGATGAGGTTTAAGTGGGAAAAGGCTACACTGAGGACCTGGACCTGAAGAATGAGCATATTCTATGGGCAGAGAATAGGAGTAAGAACATTTCAAGAAGAGACTTGGGTTTGGGGATGGAGGCTGTGTTTTCATAGGTGTACTCAGGTAACTGGAGCCTGGCATAGACAGATAGGAAGGAAGTTGGGAGGGGGGGGGGCTTCCAATGTGGCTCAGCTGGTAAAGAATCTGCCTGCAGTGCAGGAGATCTGGGTTCAATCCCTGGGCTGGAAAGATCCCTGGAGAAGGGAGAGGCTATTTACTTCAGTATTCTGGCCTGGAGAATTCCATGGGCTGTATAGTCCATGGGATTGTAAAGAGTCAGACATGACTGAGCAACTTTCACTCTGAAGGAAGTAGGGGAAGTGGTCTAGAATCAGATTTTCACTCTGAGACTTCATTCTATGAGCCCTGGAGAGGTAGCTGAAGAGTCTAGGAAGAAAGTAATACAAATAGATTTGATCAGCAGCTTCCTCAAGAGGTCAGAAGACCTACCTGAGAAATATTCTTTAGACAGGATAATCTCTATTTTGGAATTATATCTAGAATATTTTTCAGATAGACATAACACCAGAGCATCCTAGAATAATCAAGGCACCAAATTCCTTCTCTTTAGCTAACTCTCAAGCCTCTGATTTGAGTTTTGAGGGAAAAGAAGGATGCATTTATTTCTATTCCAAGTCTACCAGTTTTGGACTTTGAAAATATGGGTGGAGAGTTAACGGGTAGAAAGAAGGTATCAGAAAGGATGGAAGCAGAGGGAAATGGGATGGAAATGATACTGGGGACTGAACCGGCGCAGAAGTGGCTGATAAACATTAATGCCGTGCAGACAAGTTTCGCATCTGCTCCTGGTCCTCTGAAACTGGTACCCAAGAAGGCCAAAGGCCATATCCAGTGGCCTGCACTGCCACCTGCAGGCAAAAGTCCTAAATAGCAACAATAGGTCTCCGCCTGAACTTTATCCTTGGCTTTGAACATGACCAGAACACGCGCTGTGCACTACCATCAGTTTGCTCTGAAGCTGGGTCATCATGAGATGTCTCAATTTTTAATATTTCCATTCAACTTTTAAATGACCATTTTTCATGATTCTTAAAAGGTACTTTTTTTCCCCTACATGGTTACATTTCTGAAGTCAGGATGTGTCTTGGAATTGTCAGTTGAATTGGCAGATTTGTGATACATGAAGGTGCGTCTTACAGCTGACGGCATTTGATACTTGGAGAAGCATGGCAATATTTAGTTTGTGCATATCGGAGGTGTGGTTCGATGGAAAAGACGTGGGCTTTTGAGTGTGTAAGGTCTGCTGCCAACCATGAATCGCGAATATTTCTTCTTTCTTAAATTCTGAATCTCTGCTATTTACCAGTTGTTTGATTTTTGGCAAGTTAATTATCTCTCTGAGTCTTGATTTCTTCATCCTTAATATTACATATTTTAGATGGTTTTCTGATAATTAAATGGCGTAGTATACACAGTCCTTGAATAGTTTCTACCTGGTACCTTAAAGTACTCAATAAATAATGATTATCATTTCTAAATTAAATTTGCAAACACCGATAGCTGCCCCTGTTACTACCCAAGTGAAAAGGATCCAGACAAAAACACTGTTTATTTTTCCCCTCAGAATGTGCTGTTGAATTGTGAATACAATGTGTGTGCTTTAATCCTTGGAATTTATGAGAACTACTGCTGAGCGGCTTGCTTTATGTTGATAACAAAAGGCATGAGAGTCTATGGGGACGTTTATTTTAAATGCACCTATTGGAAAGTTTAAAGTCTTAAGCTGAACCTGCCTATCTTTGCCTACTATAATTCAAAACCTCTGGCCACCAAACCATGTTTTTCCCTGAGCCCTTAAAACTACCCCATCTGATTTCTGCTCTATTCTGATAAATCTGGCAGTGCAGAGCCCAGCCTTTTAAGTGAAACTGTCTTTCCAGTATTTAAGGCGGCTAAACATAAATGAAATCAAAATTGACGGTGATAGCAGGTAATGCTGTTGCTGCCCGCTGGACTCTGTTTGCAGCTCTCCCTAGCAATCACAGGATAAAATAAAGCTCCACGCTGAAGGGCAGCTCCTCTAGTTGCTGCCATGGGATATAATCAGCCTTGTTTCAAAGCTTCTGTTAGCTCTGCATGGGGGCAGTATCCCCCGTGGGGATGGAGCTTATAAAGATGTCTTGGAACAGGCTTTCATGTTTGCCAAGTGGCTGCCCCTTGAACTGTCTAATATCTCTTCTTTCTTAAACGATGTGAAATTGTACAGTTCAAGTTCTTAGCTCAAGTCCCAAGGAGACAGAAGCAGCAATAGAAAGAGGAAGAAATCAAAGCTTTTCCTGGTAGCTGCCCCTTGCTTTCTCTCCCTCGTACATCATTGCATTCCTGGGGCTTATGTTGGGAGGAGGAGTTGTAGAGGGAAGCATGGGGATCCTCAAATTCACCCCCTGCCCAGACCCTGCCTCTCTATGTCAGGTTGCCTCCCTTCCTGACTATTATTCAATTTTACATTCACAGCATTTTTACGTAGGTATTAAGTTCATTTTCTATTAATACATTGGCATCTCATTTAGATTGACTTGCTGCTGTTGTTTAGTCACTAATTCGTGTCTGACTTTTTGCAATCCCATGGACTGTAGCCCACCTGTCCAGGCTCCTCTGTCCATGGGATTTCCCAGGTAAGAAAACTGGAGTGCATTGCCATTTCCTTTTCCAGGGGATCTTCCTGACCCAAGGATCAAACCCCAGTCACCTGCATGACAGGCAGATTCTTTACCAAATGACCACCTGGGAAGTCCTTGAGTATCTTGCTAATATGTGATAAAGTCATGGTTTTAATCCAGATTGATGGGATATCAACACCTGTGTGTATATTTGTGTGTGTGTGTGTTAATTGAACATTCCAGGGTGACCACTTTCTTACCCCAGCTTAAACCACATCTTCATTCAAATCTACCCTCCACCTAGGCCAGGCTCCTCTGTCCATGGGATCTCCTAGGCACGAATATTGCAGTAGGTTGCTATTCCCTTCTCCAGGAGATCTTCCTGATCCAGGGATCCAACTCCTGTCTCCTGCATTGCCAGGTATATTCTTTACCACTGAGTCACCAGGGAAGTCCGTAGGTAGAATAGGTTTATACTATTAAATTATGTTCAGTTCAGTTCAGTTCAGTTCAGTCACTCAGTTGTGTCCGACTCTGCGACCCCATGAATCACAGCACGCTAGGCCTCCCTGTCCATCACCAACTCCTAGAGTTCACTCAAACTCACGTCCATCAAGTTGGTGATGTCATCGCCATCTCATCCTCTGTCGTCTCCTTCTCCTCCTGCCCCCAACCCCTCCCAGCATCAGGGTCTTTTCCAGTGAGCCAACTCTTCGCATGAGGTGGCCAAAGTATTGGAGTTTCAGCTTCAGCATCAGTCCTTCCAATGAACACCCAGGACTGGTCTCCTTTAGGGTGGACTGGTTGGATCTCCTTGCAGTCCAAGGGACTCGCAAGAATCTTCTCCAGCATCACAGTTACAAAGCATCAATTCTTCAGCTACTAATTTATTTACTTATGTTCTGCAACAGACTGGTGAGATAAAGCCATTAGGCCCATTTATAAATGACCCCAAAGAGGTGAAGAAACTTGTGCAAGGTTAGACAGGTCATACTTAGGGAAACTCATATCCTAGCCCAGATTTTACAGTGACAAGTCCCACATGTTTCCAGTAAGGCACAAAGTCCCAGTGCATAAAAAGAACACACAAATATATCTTTTCTAAGAATATCATATTTTGGTGGCCCCAAAGGCTAATACTTTAAGGTTTATACTAAAAAATGATGAATTGCTGAGTTGGGAGAGATGGTGATAATTATTTAATAAACTCTGAAGTTCCTTTTCACCCAACTTGGGTTCTGATTTGCCAGTTTATGTACATCTTTGTCGATGTTTTTCTTTATCTGTATTGAAAGTTATAAAAATTTAATTTAAGTACTCCATGAGATTTTGAGGGGACATCTAATAGATCTCTGAGGTCTTATGAGGCTTTCTTGTCCCCCTTGCTAAGATAATGAAATCATAGAAATGGTGGGGGAAATGTTGAATATACTGCCCTGATCAAGGCTGCTAGGGTGGCAGGAAGAATTGTGTCTTGGCACTTTTTCTGTAGACCTTTATGACTGGAGCAAATCATGGTGTCCTTATACTGTCTGAAATGCTGATGTGGGCCAGAAAAATGACATTACTTAATGGCCTGTGACCACATCCTCCAAGGAGGGGCCGAGCGTGTCTTGGGAAGAGCTGGAAGGAGGCTGGGAAGCCAGAGACCTAGCATTGAATTCCAGTGCATCCTCTCCCTGGGTTCATGACATCTGGTCCTTTCTCTTCTCATTGGTGAAGCCAGTCCAGTTGTCTCAACCCTGTAGGATGGTTGTGAATGTGAAATGAGATCATATTTGGAACCAGCTGCAGCATTTATTCTTCAGACCCACCTGCCGGGAGCCAGCGTGAGGAACTCCACCCATGGCAAAGGTCATGAAGAAGGAGGCTCGGCATATGCAAAGGTGGGATCAAGCCTCAGGAGTCCCCCTGGAAATCCTCGAGCATCTACCCCCAAAACCAGAGTCTGCCTACTTTACTGCTTTGTGCTCTCACCTATACCACTGACTTTACGGGGGGCTGTCCCCCACCACCTCTTTCGGAGAAGGAGTTAACTTAGAGCTCCAGTTACTAATAATTCCTGGGCGTGACAGGAGTGTTTCAACCTACAAACTCCTCTGAAGGTTCTCTAGCCTGCCTGACAGGCTTGTCCGGCCACATGTGATTGTTCACAGCCTCCCAACTGTGAGAGGCACGAGATGCTCTAAACCTTCTACAAACAGATTTTTTTGAGAAGTTAGGAAATTATTAGTGTAGTATAGTGGGCTGATTAGAAATTGTATTGGTGAAGGGTTTTTCATTTGTTGAGCCAATGTTTGCTGCCAAGTCTCCATATCCCCTGCCCTTATACATATTAATGAATATATAGAAGAAATAAGTATTAACCTTTGATATTAATCACGTTAGACTTTAGGCTAAGCAGATTCTTTCCTTAATTAAAACCCACTGCACCCTCACCCTATAGGAATGTAACTTTATCACCACCTTCGGAAGGTGGCGTCTGTTTTAAGAATAATCACCCCTGGAGAAATAAGAGTTCTGGTTGACTGACGGCTGTCACAAGGAGAGGGTCATAAATTGTCAGCAGGCCCCCTGGCCAGAAGATGATGTAACACCCCTAAGACCTTTGTATACATTTGTATGAAGCACCTGATTTTGATAAAAGTCAGGACTGCTGACCCTGCATGACTTTTGTATTACATCTCTGTGTATAAAAGCAGACCCTGGAAAATAAAAAATGGGATCAGTTCCTAGAAAGACAGGTCTCCCCATGTCATTCTTTCTCTCACCTCCTGGCTGAATTCCCATCTGGAGTGTGGAGGCTCGTCAAGCCTACTAATTATGCCTGAGCTTCTAAGATCTGACCTGGGAGGCCTTAGTGTCTCCTTTCCTTTGGGAGAACAGGAAGATGCCTGCGGCCTACGTAGGTGATGCAAATTCCTTGTCTGGAATTTTATTGGCTTTCCACATAAACCAAGTTATTCAGCCTCTTTTCTTCACTGAATTTCTTTGCTGAGCTATCCTTATTTAACCACTCTTTATATCTTTAATTAACGCTTAATTGGAAACAGTGTCAGATTTTATTTTTCTGGGCTCCAAAATCACTGCAGATGGTGACTGCAGCCATGGAATTAAAAGATGCTTACTCCTTGGAAGGAAAGTTATGACCAACCTAGATAGCATATGCAAAAGCAGAGACATTACTTTGCCAACAGAGGTTCGTCTAGTCAAGGCTGTGGTTTTTCCAGGGGTCATGTATGGATGTGAGAGTTGGACTGTGAAGAAGGCTGAGCGCCGAAGAATTGATGCTTTTGAACTGTGGTGTTGGAGAAGACTCTTGAGAGTCCCTTGGACTGCAAGGAGATCAGCCCTGGGATTTCTTTGGAAGGAATGATACTAAAGCTGAAACTCCAGTACTTTGGCCACCTCATGTGAAGAGTTGACTCATTGGAAAAGACTCTGATGCTGGGAGGGATTGGGGGCAAGAGGAGAAGGGGACGATAGAGGAGGAGATGGCTGGATGGCATCACTGACTCGATGGACATGAGTCTGAGTGAACTCCAGGAGTTGGTGATGGACAGAGAGGCCTGGCGTGCTGTGATTCATGGGGTCGCAAAGAGTTGGACACGACTGAGCGACTGAACTGAACTGAACTGAACTGAGTCTGGTGTCTACGTGCTTATGGGTGTGCGTGGATGCTCAGTCTTGTCTGACTCTTTGCGACCCCATGGACTGCAGCCCACCAGGTTCCCCCATCCATGGGATTTTCTAGGCAAGAATACTAGATTGGGTTGTGATTTCCTCCTCCAGGGGATCTTCCCGACCCAGGGATTTAACCCTTGTCTCCTGAATTGGCAGGCAGATTCTCTACCACTGAGCCACCAGCATACCTCTAATTTCTCCCATGTGATTGGGTTTCAGTGTCTGCAAAACAGCTCAAAGATATTGTTATAAATATCCCTTGAGGGAGAACCAAGACCTGTCCCAAGGTTGCACGACTGTTTCTTTTGACTGTTCCTTCCTTGTCTCCTCATCTCCTCCGTTTCCTTATTAGCAACTGTTGAACTCGGGGAAGGTCATGGAGGCTGAATGAAGCCTATTTCCTGTAATCAAGAAATGAGGACCACAGAAAGGCTTTTGTACTCAGGAGCCCCACAGAGTCCTTCTTGCTGAGAGAGCTCCAGGGACCTTGAACTTTCAGTGCTAAAATCAGCACAGTTCCTGGCAAACTGGGACGAGTTGGTCACTCTACTTTTTAGTCTTCTTTTTCTTTCTATACCTTTCTTATCAGATGGCACTGGAAAAAAAAACACTCAAGGGTTTATGAGATCTGGCAGAAGGGAGGCAGAATAAGGTTAAGTTTCTTTAGTTTAGGCTTAGTGGGGTATATGTCTGTGGTTTGTAATTATTTTGTGTTAAGTTAGTGGTGCCGGCCTGTAGGTAGGACCAGCCTCTAGGAAGCTAGCGCTGTCTACCACGCTGACCCACTCAGCATTCTCTCACTGGATACGGGACCATGGCTTGTACCACGCTCTAATCACATCCTACTGTGCCTGGCTCCAGAAGAACAGGGGGAATGGAGGAGAGACTAGATTTGGACTACGTGGGGCCAGAACTCAATGTGTGGAAACGTCTTCAAATAATCAATCGTTCAATATACACTTGATAGTGGAAGATGGGATTCTCACTGAAGTATCAAATGTAGTCAAAATAATAGTTCTCCCTTCCTACGAACTAATAGGAGAACACAGTGTGTATGATTACAAAGGCACCATATTTTCTTTTTTATCATTGCTAGAATTGAACGAAATGCATTTTTCAGATTTCCTGTTTGAAATGACAACCACATAGCGGTCCTACAGTGAGTATTGATTGTGTCTGAACTCATGTGGTTTACACATCTTGACTGTCAATAAGAAACAATTTTTGATCAGCTCTACTAAAGGGAAGACTTTTTATTCTCTCCATAGAAAATATTATACAATTGCAGTTATATGGAGAGGTGACCAAAAAATATGAAGCCAAAAAAATATAAAAAAGTGAAAGCACTATAGAGAGAGGTTAAGCCGTCAGTTACTAAAAATATTGTCATTCTTCTGGATTTGGGGAATGTTTTGGGTATCAACATTTTTAATGTAGTACATTTTTCATTTTAACTTAATATGTATTAAAATTTTATTGTTAAAATTAAATAATTTTAAACAAAGTATTAAAAATCAATGTATTAAAATTTTCATTCTGTTGTGACTTCTTTTCACATTTTGAACAAATATTCAACTTTGTATTTGATCTTCATGTTTGCATTTTTTCTTAAAAAAGATCTTTTGACAGTTAAAATGTTATGAAATTTATTCCTCAAACCTGGATCTTACCCTGATAAAAATGTATAGAAACCCTTCAAGAGCATATAGGAGTCTCTGTGCACATTTATGGTGCTAGAATCTGTCTTGGCAAATAGAGAATCCTAAAGCATTAAAAGAAAAGCAAGTTTCCTTCTATAAATATTAAGTAAAAATATTTGTAAGGTGAAAGATGATTTCAACATAGCCAATAAAAAAATAGTGGATTTGGAAAAATATGTTTGCAACCCAGATAGCAGAGAGAGTGTTAATATCTCAACTACACAAAGAGATGTTGAAATTGATAAGAAGGAAACGCACAAACCAGTTGAAAAAACTGACAGAGGATATGAAGAAACAGCATTTGTTTCAAGCACATGTTTTAGACCAGAAGTCACATTTCCACAATTAATACACCTTTCCTATCATACAGCCCCCAATGTCTGATAACAGTAAGTTAGAAAATGATGACAGAATAACCAAAAGAGCCTATTTACCTGGAAATGTGAAACACACATCTAAATAGTTCATGAGTCAAAGGCTTTCTCATGGAAATTAAGCAATTATTTAAAATTGGGCAATAATGAAAAGACGTATTAAATGCTGTAGGAATCTGCCTAAAGGTAGAATCTTTATTGGAAAAGAAAGACAGAATGAATGAGCTAAGTGTCTACCTCAAGGAAAATTTTTAACAAAGATAATTTACCCAAAGAGGTCAGAAAGAAGAAAAAAATATGATTACAAATTAGTAGGATAGAAAATTATTGTTCAAAAATCAGAGGTGCTTGTTTACCTTGAATTGATGAATAAAATGGAAAATTCTGATGCAACTAAGGCAGAAAAGAAAGAAAAGGTACAATTAAACAGTATTAAGAACTAGGGTGGGTGCACAGTTAGATACAATGTAGATACTAGTAAGAGCCCACACAAATGAATTTATACTAATTAATTAAAAACTAAGATAAATTGATTACTTTTTAGAAATTATCTATTTGTTGTTATATTTATTCAGTTTTCATGTTATATGTGTATATATATTTATAAAATTTTAAAAATGTGGGTCAAGAAGAAATAGAAACCAGAATTGACATTTAACCATTAAATTTTTTTTTAAATCAGTAAATAAAAGTTTATCCCCCCAAATAATAAAAGGCTCTTCTGGATCAGATGTTTCTGCAAAAATCAAGAAATAAATTATCTGCATTTTATACATAATATTTCAGGGAGTTAGAGGAAAGCAAAAAGGCTCTATAATTCATTCTCTGAGGCTGGTGATAATTCTGACACCAAACTGAGAAAGAACAGCATAAAAAATTTCCCCTGCATTGGGAGCTTGGAGTCTTAGCCACATGACCATCAGGGAAGTTCATCAGGCAGGTTATATTAATGAATGAAGCAAAATGGCCAAAAAAAAAAAGGGTTCAGTAGTGTTCTGGGCAGGATGATTCTGTGAAGATCTGTTACTAAAGGAATTGTGAGAAAGCTGGCCAAATTGCACCAGATCTCCTAATTTTTCAAGACATGTCAATAACTCAGATTTTGATGTGAATTCTGTACATTTTTAAATGATGACTTTGACCCACCTCCCAGAAAATTGGAAATAAAAGCAAAAATAAACAAATGGGACCTAATTAAACTTAAAAGCTTCTGCACATCAAAGGAAACTATTAGCAAGGTGAAAAGGCAGCCTTCAGAATGGGAGAAAGTAATAGTAAATGAAGCAACTGACAAACAACTAATCTCAAAAATATACAAGCAACTCCTACAGCTCAACTCCAGAAAAATAAATGACCCAATCAAAAAATGGGCCAAAGAACTAAATAGACATTTCTCCAAAGAAGACATACAGATGGCTAACAAACACATGGAAGGATGCTCAACATCACTCATTATCAGAGAAATGCAAATCAAAACCACTATGAGGTACCATTTCACACCAGTCAGAATGGCTGCGATCCAAAAGTCTACAAACAGTAAATGCTGGAGAGGGTGTGGAGAAAAGGGAACCCTCTTACACTGTTAGTGGGAATGCAAACTAGTACAGCCACTATGGAGAACAGTGTGGAGATTCCTTAAAAAACTGGAAATAGAACTGCCTTATGATCCAGCAATCCCACTGCTGGGCATACACACCGAGAAAACCAGAAGGGAAAGAGACACGTGTATCCCAATGTTCATCGCAGCACTGTTTATAATAGCCAGGACATGGAAGCAACCTAGATGCCCATCAGCAGATGAATGGATAAGAAAGCTGTGGTATATATACACAATGGAGTATTATTCAGCCATTAAAAAGAATACATGTGAATCAGTTCTAATGAGGTGGACGAAACTGGAGCCTATTATACAGAGTGAAGTAAGCCAGAAAGAAAAACACCAATACAGTATACTAATGCATATATATGGAATTCAGAAAGATGGTAACAATAACCCTGTGTACGAAACAGCAGAAGAGACACTGATGTATAGATCAGTCTTATGGACTCTGTGGGAGAGGGAGAGGGTGGGAAGATTTGGGAGAATGGCATTGAAACATGTATAATATCATGTATGAAATGAGTCGCCAGTCCAGGTTCGATGCACAATACTGGATGCTTGGGGCTAGTGCACTGGGACGACCCAGAGGGGTGGTATGGGGAGGGAGGAGGGAGGAGGGTTCAGGATGGGGAGCACAGGTATACCTGTGGCGGATTCATTTCGATATTTGCCAAAACTAATACAATATTGTAAAGTTTAAAAATAAAATAAAATTTAAAAAAAATTTAAATGACGGTGTGATGAAGCCAACCCTCTGTTGTCCAAATTAACGCATAGTCCAGGTGGATCCAAAGGCCCACAGTTTGATACCTACTGGGTGGAGCTGGACCAGGTAGCTGACTCATCATTGTCATCTAGATGCTGGTGCCCAGGTGAGCTGCCCAGGTGAGCCACTCCTTCATCAAAAGGCTGCCTTCTGAGTCTGTTTGCAAAAAAGTGCTCTTTCTGCAAGCCTTTAAAAAAATTTTTTTATTATTTATTTATTTTTGACCGCCCAGGCTTCCTCTAGTTGCACACAAGTAGTGGCTACTCTCAGTGTGATGGCTCCTCATTACCTTGGCTTCTCTTGTTGCAGAGCAGGGCTCTAGGGTGCGTGGGCTCAGAAGCTGTGCCTTAGCTGCCCTGTGGCATGTGGAATCTTCCCAGACTGGGGATCGAACCCGTGTCCCCTGCATTGCAGGCAGATTCTTTACCGTCTGAGCCACCAGGGAAGCAGGATACAGAACTAGGGGTCAGAATACATAAAATACTCCATTTAGAAAGGGAGTGTTTATACACTTGACCCCTCCCGCATCCTTGAAAGTTTTCCATGATACCTTCACCAGGCAGTGCATTTTCATGGCCTCTCAGGTGCTGAAATTCTCTGAAAGTATCCCTCTCCATCCCTAGTGTAAAATACTTGGTCATTTAAAAAAAAATCTATATGGGCCACACACTCTAATCAATTGAAGAATTTACTAACAAAAAGCCATCCCAGATGATAAGGGATTCACTTGATCGGTTGTAGTCTTTCTAGACCAGCAAAACTTGGAAAGTACTCCAGGGCGATCACCTGCCTGGAGACCACTCTTAGCTTCAAGCCTCAGAGAACCGAGGGGAATCCAGTGGAGAAGGGCTTAGATGTAAGGGGTGTGTGTGTATGCTCAGTTGTGTCTGACTTTTTGTGACCCCATGGCCAGGCTGCTCTGTTTGTGGAATTTTCCAGGCAAGAATACTGGAGTGAGTTGCCCTTTCCTACTCCAGGGATGTGGGTTGCCTTTTCCTACTCCAGGGAATCTTCCCGACTCAGGGATTGAACCTTGAGTCTCTGATGTTTCCTGCGTTGGCAGGTGGATTCTTCACCACTGGTGCCACCTGGGAAGCCCTGTAACTCAAATCCCAATCTCACTGTTCTTGAGTGGGGAAGAATTTGAGACAATTTTTCCAATAAACGGACATAGAACGGGTGAAACCATTCTGCCCATGCAGAACAGACAGTATGAAAACTAAGGGAAGTTTTCCCAGAAATGCCTTACATCCAACAGGTGTTTACAGAGTTCACTTAACTTCAATAAAATGCAATTCATTGGTTACAATTACTTTCTGGAGGCAGGCTTTTGCCTAGCTCAAATAGTCCAAGTTCAAAATAGAATAGAAAGTAGCCAGGAAATTTTTATCACCTCAAAATTGCCTTCTAAATCAAGGTTGCGGTGAAGATTCTAAGAATAAATGTTAAAATGAAGAAAATCTTTGAAAACCAAAGTGTGAATACAAATAGGAGAATGGAATTTTTGTACCTGAAAAAAGACAGATTGCTTTTTATAACTGGGCTTCTTGTGATTCAGTGTCTTTGGTTTAAGGTTAACTTAATAAAGTAGATTAAAATGTCCACAATAACTCTACACAGTTAGGATGACAATGGTTAGAATTTAACTGAAGACTGTTTTTGTCTCCAATTTTTAGTGATGAGTCAAGTGAGAACCATATCAAAGTTGGTCTAAATAACCAACATTAATTGAAATAGATGACCCACTGGATACATCCATTAGTAATGTTTTTTTCACCTTGTACCTCACATTTTTCTTTGTCTCCAGGATGAACTTGCAATATAAATAAAGTTGTGAGTTTCTGAAGGGAAAATGAGTTATTTTTCTTAAGACGCAAATTCATAGAACTGTCATTTATTTAGCAAAGGAAAGTCCTGGGATCTGTTGGTCTCTGTCTTGAACTGTGTAAGCAAAGGCTCTGCTTCTTTGCCTGATGTCATTGTCCCCAAGAGCAGAGGTGCAGACTATTGTATGACCAGCATGAGGCTGCATGTTAAGGAGCTTCAGCTATGTCTGACTCTGATACCCCGTGGATTGTAGCCCACCAGGCTCCTCTGTCCATGGGATTCTCCAGGCAAGAATACAGAGTGGGTAGCCACGCCTTCCTCCAGGGCATCTTTCCAACCCAGGGATGGAAACTTTGTCTCCTGTGGCTCCTGCATTGCAGGTGGATTCTTTACCCTTGAGCTACAGGCGAAGCCCCATGACCAGGATGAATCTACAACAGAATGAGAGGGGGGAAAATATCTATATAGAGCTAACTATTCATTTTCTAAACTATTTTTTATTGAGATTTTATTCTGAAATTCATGAATAGTAAGGAGTAAGTGGACTTTTAATGTGAGTGTGTGTCTGTACTTGGCACAGTTTGAATCTGTATCTTCTTTTCATCCTCTAGGTTTTCTTTAAAAACATATTTTCCTGAGAAAATCCAAAGTTTAAAGACAACTGACCTAAAAATATTCTTTTCATTCTTTGTTCTCTTTTCAAAACACTGCACCTGACCTCAGCTATGGTTGAACTAAATTTTGCAGAAAGTCTCCCCTAGATTATTAGGATAAATGATCAAATAACACATCAAAAAGTCCAGTTGTATCAATGTGTCAGAAGTTTAAAAGGTTTACTTATACCCAGTGGCAGGCATGCTTTTCCACCATTTCTATTTTCAGGGCAAAATTGAAATTCTCAACTTAGCAGAAAAAGTTAAAGACCTGTGAAGACGTGGTGGGGAATTTGTCATTGCTCAAATCTGGTGCTCAGCCTTGGGCTGAGTTTAGTATAATCTTGATAGAGTCATGTTTGCAGAGGGACAGAGAATAAGAAAAATGTGCCAAGGATTTATTGAGCTTGCTATTAAAAAATCCATTATTCTGTAGCACTATTTTTCTTCTGCAATAGATGATTAGGGAAGGAAGGAAGAGAAAAGCTTAAAATTGGTGTCAAGATCTTTAGTTCACCCATCGGGGATTCACTGGAAGATAAATACGTCTGTTTATAATGTATCACTTCTGATGAAGTAGAAAAGGTGGAAGGGAGGAAGTATCAAGCAGGCAGGGGTCTGTGAGAATTTAACCCAAGTCCTTACACTGAATTTTGTCAAGCAGCAGCGGACTCCCAGTGAATGTTTACCGACTGAATTGGATACACACATGGAGTGCAGCCCCTAACCAGTTCTGTAAGTTTGATGAGAGAATATCACTGTTTCCTGCTTAAGATTTACAGATAAAGGCATTTTAAAAAATCTGTTTACAAAACCTATGATACGGGAACGTATTTATCTTTGTCAAATCTGTGGGCTTGTGCTAAATTGCAATTGTGAAATTAAACTAGTAGGCTGTTTCTTCTTGTTCCTATGTGAACACTACTCACATTTTTATTTTAAAGAGAGGCTTCAAAAATTGTCCGTTGTTCTACCAAGCACTGTGTTGAGTCAAGCAGTGTAATTTGAGACAAGATGGTAGCCATTCAGACTCATTTCTAATTATCCCAGGATGCTCCCATCTTATTGTGAATTGGGGTGTTTAGTGCTTAGCTCTTTACTTTGCACATATTAATGCTGCCTGCCTCAGGTAAACCTCTGCATCCAGTATTGGTGAATCTCCCAGGGACGGCGGAGCCTGGTGGGCTGCCGTCTATGGTGTTGCACAGAGTCGGACACGAATGAAGCGACTTAGCAGCAGCAGCAACAAGGAAGTTACAAGAGAAGAGGAGTACAGTGGGACATATGTGTTCGTGGTCTTGTTGGTCCTGGGTGCAGACGACCATCCAGGTCCAGGTGGCTTCCCAGGCGGCTCAGTGATAAAGAATCCACCTGCCAATGCAGGAGACGTGGGTTTGATCCCTGGGCCGGGAAGATCCCCTGGAGAAGAAATGGCAACCCACTCCAGTACTGTTGCCTAGGAAAGCCCATCACAGGAGCCTGGTGGGCTATAGTACATGGAACTGCATGTTGTTTAGTCACCAAGTAGCGACTTAACAACAGAAAGATATGTCCCAACTCCCTGAAGTGTTCCAGTTTATATCCCCCCATGAAGCCAGAGCCTCCTTGACCTCTTCTTCCTCCTTCTCCTTCTTTTTTAGAGGAAAGAGAAAAGGCTTTATTCAGGTATAAAATGAACTAAAACAAAAACTATTATCTGCCTGACTTTTTGAATCATGAAGACTTTTTTTTCACCACACTTGGCTTAGTGGGTTAAGAATCTGCTTGCAGTGCAGGAGACACAGGAGATGTGGGTTTGATCCCTGGGTCGGGAAGCTCCCCTGGAGGAGGAAATGGCAACCCACTCCAGTGATCAAACCCATGTCTTCTGTATTGGCAGGCTAATTCTTTACCACTGAGCCATCAGGGAAGCCTCAGAAACTATAGTTTATAGTCTGTGGCATTGCTTGTCCAATTCCTCCTTAAGCAATCAAATTAAACCTCTATCAGCATCTTACAGAATGTGACGTATGTTATAGGCATTCTCCAAGATGGTTAGCATCCAGGGTTTTGAACACTGCCGTCCACCCCAGTGTTTCTTGATTGAGGAGCTCTTTTTAATGCCAAATATTTCACATGATTTAAGCTATTTCCTATTAAGAAGTTTATCACTTTCTAAGATAATACACTTTTTAAGGCCTGAGATTGAAAAATATTTGATTGAAAAATATTTCATATAGTTCATATACCCAGAGGAAATTCCTAGAAGCAACAGATTCTATGACCCTTTTCCCACCTCCACACACAGAAAAACACACACATGACTTTTTAAACATCTCCCAGACTCCAAACGTGTAGTGCCAGAAAGGGATCTTACTGAATTCTTTTCAAATCTGCAGTAAATATAACAGAAATTGTCTGAGTTCAGCAGTTGATTTTTAAAGAGTTGGAAGAAGGCAGGAGCTATACTTAAGGAGCCTTACAGTAGGATATTTGTGTTGGTTAGTCATGTCTGAGTCTGTGCAACCCCATGGACTATAACCCACCAGCCTCTGTCCATTGAATTCTCCAGGCAAGAATACTGGAGTGGGTTGCCACCTCCTTCTCTACAAGGAGAGGTGGGGGAAAAATGAGATACTAATGCGGTAAGAGCAGTGTTTTCCACTGAGGGTTATTGTGCTGATTTGGGTAGCTTCCTTCATTATATTCCAAATTTTCTCTATGACAGGTAGTGATTCGGGGTTAATTCAGGATTATTAATTCCATCACAATCTTGCTTAAAATTCCATCTCAGGCTTTTCCTCTCTTCCTTCTGACTCCTAACCAGAGGTGCACTAACAAGGCAGAAACAAGAGAATCCACTTGCTCTTATCACAGGCATCATTCACAAGCAGGTGCCTCCAGCAACGAAGGTTCCAAGGGAAGATATTCTTAGAATACATTCTGAGCCAAGACATCTAAACAAGATCTATGAGGTGCAGAGCTTTCTAGGGTCCATGCTGGTATTTATATGTTATGTCTCACCTGCCTGTTCCGTTGTTCCCAGGGGCACTGGTAGTCTCAGAGACTTCTGCTCTCAGACTGTGTCTGGATCACACTCACTGCCAACACATCTCAGTTCTCAGGGACTCCTCCGTCATTCTCTCTTGTCCCCACTCTGCGAGGGAGTGAGTGCAAACTGCTGAGTCCCCTACTCTCCTGATGTTCCTTCTTCCCCCCTTTCCTTAGTATCCCTTCACTGTGTGTCCACCCTCAGCCCAAAGATCTCTGCATAAGGGAGTGATGAATGCAAAGTCATTACAAAACCAGTGGACCTTCAAATCTCAGCCTCACCCTTGAGTTCCTACTGCAGAAGCTGAGACCCTCCATATACTAGTCCCTACAAAAGAAACTGAGGATCTAATTTCTGGACAGAGAAAAAGATAATGCACACTGTGGGATGTTCCAGGTTTAAACAGACGTAAGAGAGTAGGGCAGCAGAGGATGAGATGGTTAGACAGCATCGACTACTCAGTGGACACAAACTTGAGCAAACTCTGGGAGGAGGACAGGGAAGCCCGGCATGCTACAGTCCATGGGTCCCAGAGAGTTGGCCACAACTTAGTAACTAAACAGCAGGAGAGCGGTTGATAGGGTAATGTGTGGATATCAAGTGACTCGGTTCAAATCTTAGCTTTGCTACCTACAAGTGGGGTGTGTGTGTGTATGCTCAGTCATGTCTGACTCTTTCCTACCTCATGAACTGTAGCCTGCCAGGCTCCTCTGTCCAGGGAATTGTCCAGGTAAGAAATACTGGAGCGAGTTGCCATTTCCTCCTCCAGGAAATCCCCCTGACCCAGGGATCGAACCTGCATCTCTTGTGGTTCCTGTGCTGGCAGGCATATTCTTGACCACTGTGGCACCTGCGAACCTGCATCTCTTGTGGTTCCTGCACTGGCAGGCATATTCTTGACCACTGTGGCACCTGGGAAGCCCTACTAGTGTGCCTTTGTCCAATCTATAACGTATCTAACTTGCCCGTGCCTCAGCTTCTCCATCTGTAAAGTAAGAGTGGAAATGGTTCCTACTTCCTAGGACGCTTTAGAGGATTAACCACATTTTTTTTTTTTATACACAGGACTGTCAACTAAGAGCAACAGATGTATAAGGTGTTCAGTAATTATTAGCAGTTGTGATTCATCGGTTTTATTACCAGCTAGTATATCATGCTGCCACACATCTTTATCTTTACTGCACATATCATGCCAAATATTAGAGTTGAAAGGTCAAATGTAATTTAGCAAATCTCAGCACACACTTAGGTTCTCACCAACCTTTATAAGGAGTGCAGATAAATGTAGTATGGGTTAGGTGGGTGAGGCGTGTGGTGTCCTCACACAAGACCGGCTGAACAGTGCTGCTGGCCTACCCTCCCAGGCACAAACACCACTCCTTAGTCACAGCTGATCTTTTACATAGAGCTGCTGACCACCTTGCAATCTAGAAACTCCAAAAGTTCAGTGGCAGGCATGTTCTTTGGGGAATATTATTTATCCAAACAGCTATTTGAAACTTATAAAGAAATGGTAGTGGTGGGAGAAGAATTGGAAAGATTTAAGCAAGTTAAGAGCATGTCAGTATAAATTCAAGGAAGTACACTTTAGCGATTGAGTTAAATTTATACCTGTGTCCACATATTAAACATTCACTCTTTGAAAATCTTTAGCCAACCATTCATCTGGAACCAAAGAATAGATTACAAAGAAGGAATTCATTGTAGAAAGATAGCTGGTCTGGATTATTGGCTTTTCCATTGTCAAAATTTATATGAAGAACATTAAAACTAAAATGCATATTCAGAATATTGGAGCTAAAGGGCAGATTGTTATCAGGCCAGTAAGTCTACTAAGCTTAGTAGAATTATCTTGACACAGATATCAGGACTTGACAAAACCCTAATTTGAAAAGATGCACGCACCCCAGTGTTCATGGCAAAGTATTTACCATAGTTAAGCTGTGGTAACAACACAAACATCCACTGAGAGATGAATGGATAAATAAGATATGGTACATATATTCAATGGAATATTACACAGCCATCAAAAGAATGAAATAATGCCATTTACAACAGAGTGGATGGACCTAGGGATTATCATACTAACTGAACTAAGTCAGAAAGAGAAAGACAAATGCCAAAAGATATCACGTATGTGGAATTTAAAATATGACACAAACAAAGTTATTTATGAAACAGAAACAGGCTCATAGAGAACAGACTTGCGGTTGCCAAGGGGGAGGGATGGATGGGGAGTTTGAGATTAGCAGATACAAACTATTGTATGTATATATAATTAAATCACTTTGCTGTATACCAGAAACTAACACAATATTGTACATTATACTTCAATAAAAAGATGACTTGGTTTGTAAGTAATGTGAGCATTATTCTTTGCAAGTTTAGGATCTACTCTATTCATCTCTAATGGCCTTTCATAACTCAGGTACTTATCTAGTTTAAGATTGAAGAGTCAACCCTTCTTATACCACAACTAGAGGGTCCATTCTCTGCAATGAAAGATCTTCGTGCTGCAACTAAGACCCAATACAATCAAATAAATAAATATTAAAAAAAAATCTACACTTAAAATTAATTCCTATAAAGTTGTAAATAAAATTATAAAATTTTAAGTTATAAGTAAAATTGTATAAAGGTTATAATCATGTAATGCATCTCTTGAAATATATCTTTTTTTTTCCTCTGATTTTCTTGTCTTTCCCTTCTTCTCTTTCTCCCATGTCAGTCTACCTTACCCTCCCCTGTTCCTGGTCTTCCAGGGAACCCCTGCTAACAAAACACATGCCCCTCCATGGCATTCCTCAGTGTAATGTATAAATATGTGTGCTCACATTCACATATTTTAAAAATTGTATTCATATATCTGTATTCCCATTAATGTCTCAAAACAAGCGCTTAAGTCAAGTGTCATAGGTATATTCTTTTTAAAGGCAGCATACTACTTCATCTCCTGGATATACCTTAATTTATTCAGTCATAGGCTTATTAATTGAAGCATATTTACTCTGTTTTAAAACTTTTGCTCCCATAGACAGTGGTACTATAAGCATCTTAGTGCACATACCATAAACAATGCCAAAAGAGAGTAGTTTATTTTCTCATTTTACAAATGATGAAACTATAGCTAGGAAAAGTACAAACGGTCACACCATCCATCCTGTTTTTCTCTAATCTCGTGTTTCACTAAACCATGTGACACTCTTTTTTTCTTATCCTAACTTCTTAAAAATTATAGGTCATTAAGTGAAAACACATGTGACTCCAAGTCACCTAAGAGATCAAGTACCTGGCAGTTAAATAGAACTTTGAAATTTAAGAAGAAAAGATGATTTTACATTCATTTTTATAAACGAGTCTCAAAGTACCATGGTTTATTACAGACTTAGGTTTATTACACATTTAGGTTTTGGGGAGGAAGTATGGCAAAGTAGAATTTTAAAGAAACAGTTTTCAGCACAGGATACTTTAAATCGCCAGATAAAACATACTGAGCATTGCACATTTCTGGTTTGGGGACAGATGGATGATTTTGAATGGGACTAAACCTCCCACTGAGAACTCCACATAAAACAGCTCCTGGAGCTCATGGAAAGAAAATAGCTGAAGCAGGACCAGCATGACTTTGGTCTCTGGGAAGAGAGATGCACACAGGAGGCTCCACGTTTATCCTGCTTTTCCCATTAAGATATTTTTTCCAGTTTTCTTTGGAGGAAAACAGAGGCCAAGCAGGAAGTGGTTGTCTGACTGAAGAAAAGATATGAAGTCAGGATTCCAAGCTGACACACCAGCTGAGATCTGCAGGGCAAACTCCTGGAGAACAGAAAAGTACAGAGAAGCTCCCCAACCCCTAACTCTTATCAAGTCATCAGCAATTCTTAAGCTAAACATGGCATATGGTTAGGATTAGGTATTAATGATATATTGATTATATCATTAATATAATCTCCCTCCTCCAAAAAAAGCCTTTATTTTCTGAACTTTCCAAAAGAAAAATATTGCTTAGTACATATTATGTATCTAGCAATAAAAGAAGCAGATTATAAATAGCAAATAATGTGATCTCCTTAACTAATTTGAGATATGAGTTTTTCAAATTATAACACATCAAAAAAGTATTATTGAAATAAGATTATGGAAATAAGTTATTAGAAAATGCCATGAAGAGAGGACAGCAAGTAACATGAAACATGAAAATAATTGTGTATTTCATTTATATTTTTTAAAAGGTGTAAGCACAAAATCAGTCTCAGCAAAGATGCTATTAACCTAGTAACAAGTAAGTTTTCATTTTAAAAATCAAGCTAAAAGTTTCCAAAATAATCTAAGAGTTTAAGCTCATTTTAAACAATCAGAAAAAAAATGGATAAAATTATATGACAGAATGTCTAAGGGAATTAGTAATTGGGATGTTGGAGAAAAACAGATTAACAAGGTACACTAAGTGCTCTGTACTTAGTAAACTGATGCTTCAGGTTTTTCTTATTTCATGAGAAAGTTTCTTTATCAGAATATAAGGTGAGGACTTCCCTGGTGGTCCAGTGGGTAAGAGTCTCTCTTGCAGTGCAGGGGGTGTGAGTTCGATCCCTGGTTGTGGAATTAAGATCCCACATGCCCCGGAACAATGAAGCCTGTGTGCCGCAGTTAGAGAATCCATCCCCCACAAAGAAAGATCCCGCATGAGGCAATGAAGGTTCCAAATGCTGTAACTAAGACCCGATGCAGTGAAATAAATATGTGAAAGTGAAAGTCGATCAGTCGTGTCCGACTCTTTGCGACCTCATGGACTATACAGTCCATGGCATTCTCCAGGCCAGAATAGTGGAGTGGGTAGCCTTTCCCATCTCCAGGGGATCTTCCCAACCCAGGGATTGAACCCAGGTCTCCCACATTGCAGGTGGATTCTTTACCAGCTGAGCCACAAGGGAAACCCAAGAATACTGGAGTAGGTAGTCTATCCCTTCTCCAGCGGATCTCCCCAATCCAGGAAAGGAACAGGGGTCTCCTGCATTGTAGGTGGATTCTTTACCAACTGAGCTATCAGGAAGTCCAAATGAATATGTAATAATTATTAAAAAAAAAAAAGGGAGATGCCCCTAGCAGGGATTTGGGGTGCTGGTAATATTTCAGAATCTGCATTGTCAAATGCTGGCCAAAAATGAGTTGTGGTGAAAGTGTTGATGAGAAGGCAGGGCAACAGGAACTCAAAAGTGCTGCTGATAGAAATGCTAAATGGTATTGCCACCCTGGAATACCACTGTCAGTGGATCGGAGGTAGGGTGGGGAGAGTCTGAATACAGTGGGGCAGAGCGAGAGAATTCTCTGGGATATTAGGATTGTTCTGCATCTTCTCTCTAGTACAGACTGATACATACTGATACGTGTGTAAAAACACATGTGGTTCTATGTTATGTAAATACAGTACAGATGTAATTTTTTAATGGAAGAAATAAAAGGGAACAAAACAAAACAAAAATGTGTGGTATAAATGGAAGATTATCCTTTGACTCACCAGAAGGTGATCTGGGCAGAAGAGTTTCCAGTGAGGTTGGTGGGAATGGCATGGATGAGTTGATTTCGTGTCCAGTAAGTTCAAGTTAAGAAGAATGAAAGTAGAAGGGCATGTCCTTTTAGAAATGCATGGTACTCTGATCCTGTGTGTGTGTGTTCAGTTGCTCATTCGTGTTTGACTCTTCGTGCCCTCGTGGATTGTAGCCCACCAGGCTCCTGTGCCTGTGGAATTATCCATGCAAGAATATTGGGATGGGTTACCATGCCCTCCTCCAGGGATCTTCCCATCCCAGGGATTGAACCCATGTCTCTTGTGTCTCCTGCATTGGCAGGTGGATTCTTTCCACCGTGGCTCAAGGGGTAAAGAATCTGCCTGCAATGCAGGAGCTACAGTAAACACGGGTTTGATACTGGGTCGGGAAGATCCCCTGGAGAAGGGAATGGAAACCCACTCTAGTATTCTTGCCTGGAGAATCCCATGGACAGACGGGCTATATTTCATGACTGAAGAGACTTAGCATGCAAGCACAGTGGGAAATAGCTAAATGCCCTTGGGATAAGGAGGAGGTGGTCCCAGTGTGGGACTTGAGTAAATCTATGCAGACATTCGCTATGGTCAAGGTATCTAGGAAAGTTCATCCTGACCACAGTGCATTGCGTACCCTAAGTGTGCACTCTAAGACTCTAAGGATGGGACTCTAAGACTCCACTGGGCTGAGTGTTGATAAGCTGTACTCTTCAGAAGTACATTCTTAGGTGGTCTCCCCAGATTCCACAACACCCATTTCCACAGAACCATTTTGGATATTTGGAGATTCTGTGCTCTAAGTGTTGCAAAGGCTGATTGTTCCTAGAGCATCTCTGTCTGCTATCTGAACAGTAGCTGTGTATGTTCCAGGGCTTTCTAAAGTATCCTAAGCTATAGATAGAAGTTAAACAGAAATTGAGTTATGTCAGGCTTTCCAAGATCATGAAATATGGGCTTATCTGATCTCCTGCAGCCAGAGAATGGTCTCTGGATTAGTTGTTTCCCTAGATTCATGGTGTTCTAGACTCTGTTTCTTTTCTAGGAGACCACTTGGATATGCATAGGGCAGACGATATGTAGACTGGAACAAGGAGTAAGGGGGAGAGAGACAGAAATTGTATCTTTCAGAGGGTGCAGATGTCATAGGTCAACAAGGTCTTCAGTCAAAGGGCTAGAAGTCAAAAGCTTGAGTACTGAAGCCAACTAAGTCTAAGAAGCAGTGGAGGAATGGATATGCGGCATTCTCCTGATTCATTTTACAGGTAAAATTTCAGTTCTAAGATTGGGTCCTTATACAGCCTTTCAGCTTGGGGAAAGCAAGTCATTTAAAGGTTTGGGGACTGGACAGATGGACACAAGCTGGAGTTTAAGATCTCATCTCAGGGACTCCTTTAAGCTGGGCACCGCATATATCTCTATAGATTGTGGCGGGGACAATTCCAATGGCATCATTCATAAGAATGACCCCTAGGAGTGCTGTGATCAATTGTGGGTTGCTCCAGTGTCTCTTAGAAGCCAGGTTTCAAGAACATGGGAAAACAGATATTAAATGTCTTTAGTGATGGCAGGAAATATGGAGAGAGGAGAGTTGGAAGGAGAGGAAAAGAAAAGAGAGAGAGAGAAGAAAGAGGAGGAGAAAAAAGAACACTTGAGTGATAGTTACAGTGACCACATGGTGTATTGTCAAAACTGGGATACTTTTGAAAGGAAAAGGGATACTATCATAACTGCACAAGGGCAGCATTTAAAGCAAGTCTATTTTGGGCAAGCAGTAATTGTCCATTCACCCCAGAAATAGGGCAAAGTTCTCTTGACTGCATTTGACTTAGAAGTTACTCTTTTTGCTACTTCTAACCACAGATGGCTGGGATATGTCACCCAAAGAGGCAGCAGAGGGCATCTGACACAGATGGCAGGGACACAGCCAGGATATACAATTCTGGTCCTTCCTGCATTGATCACGTTCAAGGCAGAGCCATTTGCCCTCATTCCTTGTAGGTACATCTTGCAGAGCCCCCACCATCCCCTTGCTGCTGGGATAAGCTGCCATCCAACAAGACTCCTCAGAGTCTGATGCCTAGAGAATGTTTTCTTAATTGTCTTAAATAGGCCTGACTGCAGATGGACTCTCTACTCCATCCCTGGGATAACTGACATCTTCATGAAACTTTGGTGATATTTTGCCTTTTCTCCTCTTCTCTGATGTTATAATGACTAGGATGGTGTTTAACTGGCAAAAAGCCTGGTGAGCTACAGTTTATGGGGTTGCAAAGAGTCAGACATGACTTGAGCGACTAACACACTTTTCTATATACAGCATGGTACTAGATACATGCCAACTGCCTGGCACATCACAGGGACTGCTGTGTTGAAGGTTACTTTCATCTGATATGCTCTCAGGCTCAGTGTGCAGGAGACTTGAGGTGGCTGCTTATCTCTCTTCAGTGAGAGCCACTGAAATCATGTGTGAGGTCTTGAAAAAGCAAGGACCATGGCCCTCTGAGGTGAATGTGCGTTCAAATTGCTTGAAGGGCTTGTTAAAACACAGCCTGCACAGCTCTGCACCTAGAGTTCCTGATTCAGTAGATCTGAGGAGGGGCTTAAGGTACATTTCTAGAAAGTTCCTAGGTGTTACTGTTGCACTATTATAGAGACCACACTTTGGGACCATTTTCTTAAAATCAAAGTGAAAGTGAAGTCACTCAGTCGTGTTCAACTCTTTGCGACCCCATGGACTGCAGCCTATCAGGCTCCTCTGTCCATGGCATTTTCCAGGCAAGAGTGCTGGAGTGGGGTGCCACTTCCTTCTCCAGGGTATCTTCCCGACCCAGGAATTGAACCTGGGGTCTCCCACATTGCAGGCAGACGCTTTACCATCTGAGCCACCAGGGAAGCCACTGATTCCATAATAACCTCCCCACCACAATTATTGTGATTTCTTCCCTCTTTTGAAAACATTAGTAGTTGTCTTTATTTTTTGAGATAGCAAACTAAATGACAAACTTATCGTTACCAAAAGTGGGGTCTGGCTGTTCACCACTCAAAATCTAATAAAGCAGCAAGGTTGGTGGAAAGGAAAGTTTGGTTTGTTTTGGAGGTTGGCAACTGGGATGGCATGGGGAGTGGGGAGAAATGGACTCCTGTCGAACATCCCCACCAGCAATCACCGAGCTTTTATAGGCTGAGGGAGGGGACTTCATGCAGAAACAGCTGCTCTGACAGCTATCTTGAAATCTCATATGGTTATCTAATCTGTTTTTTTTTAATTAATTTATTGAGGATAATTACTTTACAATGTTGTGATGGTTTTTTTCCATACATCAACATGAATCAGCTGCCTCTTGATTGTTTCAAGTACAGGTAGTCTTCAGTTCCAGGGTCAGTTTGTTCCGGTTCTTGGAATTGTGGCAGCTCATGCCATGGCTACAGTCTGGTCATCATGTGTTTAACTCCTTCCACCTGGTGGGTTTAAGTGTCTTCAAAACAGCTCAAAGGATATGGCTCAGAATATTGTCTGTAGCCTTTGAGGAGAAATGAGAGGTCCTTGAATTTGTTTAATGACTTAACTATTGTTATTTGGTCTTGTTTGTTTTCCTTTGCTTCTGCATTTTCTCACTTCTCTGATTAAACATATTCTTTGACAAAAGTTTTTCTACAGACAAAAGGAAAACTGAAGACATGGGGGAAAGGACCATGCCGTCCTGCTCTTTTTCATTGTCATTTAGCACGGCACCAACTTAATAGTGGTAGGAGCATTCCTCAAATTCATGCAAACTTAAACTCATGAGTGAAATAAACAATTGAATGGACCTACTCAAATAAATTAAAATACTTATTGAGAACTTACTCTGAGCCAGGCACTGTGGTATGAAGCTAAAAAGGAGCCAGACGCTGTTTTGTCTTAGGGAAATGTACAGTGTGAGGATCATACCTTAGGGCTCCGACTGAGAGTTACACTAGTAAAAGCCTCATACAGTGGGGTGGGATTCACATGAACTATGGAAGAAATCCAAGAGATGGTCAATTATCAAGAGGCTGATGAGTCTGAGAAAATTTGATACTGTCTCAGTATGATATGGTAGAAAAGAGGAAAGATTATAAAACAGAAATTGAAGGTCTAATCAATTGCATTATCATCTGTTTGCAGAAAGAATGCCTGGACAGAAAGATGGCCAGCACAAATACAGAAGTACCATGACACTGATTCCCTAACTATGCCCTTAGACTTCATCTTCTTTGCCTTTGACAGACAAAACCTTTTGATGGAGGTGGATCAATTTGAGCAGCATAGGCTGATACTGAGTTTTAAACCGCCCTTTTCACTTTCCTCTTTCACCTTCATCAAGAGGCTCTTTAGTTCCTCTTCACTTTCTGCCATAATATGGATGGTGTAATCTGAATATCTGAGGTTATCGATATTGCTCTCTGCAATCTTGATTCCAGCTTGAGCTTCATCCAGCTTGGCTTTTCATATGATGTACTCTGCATTTAAGTTTAATAAGCAGGGTGACAATATACAGCCTTGACATACTCCTTTACCAATTTTGAACCAGTTCATTGTTCCATGTCCAGTTCTGACTGTTGCTTCTTGACCTACATACAGGTTTCTCAGGAGGCAGGTAAGGTGGTCTGGTATTCCTATCTCTTTAAGAATTTTCCACAGTTTGTTGATTCACACAATCAAAGTCTTTAGCATAGGCAATGCAGCAGAAGTAGGTGTTTTTCTGGAATTCCCTGATAAGACGAGCCAACTCATTGAAAAAGGCCCCAATGCTGGGAAAGATTGAGGGCAGGAGGAGAAGGGAGCAACAGAAGATAAAAGGGTTGGGTGGCACCATTGACTTCTCCACCATTGAGTGGAGAAGACTCTTGAGAGTCCCTTGGACTGCAAGGAGATCCAACCAGTCCATCCTAAAAGAAATTAGTTCTGAATATTCATTGGAAGGACTGATGCTGAAGCTGAAACTCCAATACCTTGTCCACTTGCTGTGAACAGCTGACTCATTGGAAAAGATCCTGATGCTGGGAAAGATTGAAGGTGGGAGGTGAAGGGGATGACAGAGGATGAGATGGCTGGATGGCATCACCAACTTGATGGACATGAGTTTGAGCCAACTCCGGGAGATAGTGAAGGACAGGGAGGCCTGGCGTGCTGCAGTCCATGGAGTTGCAAAGAGTTGGATGTGACTGACTGAACAACAGCAACAAGAAGGCTGATGCTAGTAATTATTTTTGTTCATATAACTAACACCTTCCATCCCTCCCCTTAATTCTTGTAGACTTCTTACTGCACCAATATCTGAGCATGCCAAATATTAGTTACTGTAAATGAGTAAGTTTCCATTCTGAGTACTTTTAAAAATTTGATGAAATTAATATGAGCCTCCCTAAATTGAGTTCCCATGCCTGTGACCCTGAGGACCAGTTTCTAGAATGTGTGGATATAGCTGAGTGTGCAGGAGTGGGAGGTGAACTTGGGAAGCACTTGGCAGTCAGCCTGAAAACTGATAATACCCCAGCTCTGTCTCATTCTTCCTTGAAAATGAAACCCTGTTCATAAATAGAAAGAAGACATAGACACAAATAGCGATAAGAATTGTAATGGATGTTTACAAGTAAGTGATACAGGGACTCAACGGAGAAGATTCGATTGGTTCCGAGTGTCTCCAAAGACTTAATGTAGAAATTGACATTTGAGATGTACCCAACTGGATGCAACAATTTTCTACAGGCAAAGATGGAGGAGTGAGGTTTCAGACAGAAGGAACAGTTCCGTTCAGTTCAGTTGCTCAGTCGTGTCGGACTCTGCGATACCATGGACGGCAGCACACCAGGCCTCCCTGTCCATCACCAACTCCCAGAGCTTACTCAAACCCATGTCCATCGAGTCGGTGATGCCATCCAACCATCTCATCCTCTGTCATCCCCTTCACCTCCCACCTTCAATCTTTCCCAGCATCAGGATCTTTTCCAATGAGTCAGTTCTTCACATCAGGTGGACAAAGTATTGGAGTTTCAGCTTCAGCATGAGTCCTTCCAATGAATATTCAGAACTGATTTCTTTTAGGATGGACTTGTTGGATCTCCTGCAGTCCAAGGGACTCTCAAGAGTCTTCTCCAACACCACAGTTCAAAAGCATCAATTCTTCAGCACTCAGCTTTCTTTATGTCCAACTCCCACATTCATACATGACTATTGGAAAAACCATAGCTTGACTAGACGGACCTTTGTTGGGAAAGTAATGCCTCTGCTTTTCAATATGCTGTCTAGGTTGGTCATAGCTTTACTTCCAAGGAGCAAGCGTCTTTTAATTTCATGGCTGCAGTCACCATCTTCAGTGATTTTGGAGCACAAAAAAATAAAATCTGCCACTGTTTCCACTATTTCCCTATCTATTTGCCATGAAGTGATGGGACCAGATTCCATGATCTTTATACTCTGAATTTTGAGTTTTAAGCCAATTTTTTCACTCTCCTCTTTTACTTTCATTAAGAGGCACTTTAGTTTCTCTTCACTTTCTGCCATAAAGGTGGTATCATCTGCATACCTGACATTATTGATATTTCTCCCAGAAATCTTGATTCCAGCTTGGGCTTCATCCAGCCCAGCATTTCTGATGATGAACTCTGCATATAAGTTAAATAAACAGTTGACAATACACAGCCTTGACGTACTCCTTTCCTGATTTGGAACCAGTCTGTTGTTTCATGTCCAGTTCTAACTGTTGCTTCCTGACTTGCATACAGATTTCTCAAGAGGCAGTTTAGGTGGTCTGATATTCCCATCTCTTGAAGAATTTTCCACAATTTGTTGTGATCTACACAGTCAAAGTCTTTGGTGTAGTCAATAAAGCCGAAGTAGATGTTTTTCTGGAACTCTCTTGCTTTTTCGATGAGCCAATGGATGGATGGTGGCAATTTGATCTCTGATTCCTCTGCCTTTTCTAAATCTAGCTTTAACATCTGGAAGTTCATGGTTCACAAACTGCTGAAGCCTCACTTGGAGAATTTTGAGCATTACTTTGCTAGTGTGTGAGATGAATGTAATTGTGCAGTAGTTTGAGCATTCTTTGGCATTGCCTTTCTTTGGGATTGGAATGAAAACTGACCTTTTTCAGTCCTGTGGCCACTGCTGAGTCTTCCAAATTTGCTGGCATATTGAGTGCAGGACTTTCAAAGCATCATCTTTTAGTATTTGAAATAGCTCAACTGGAATTCCATCACCTCCACTAGCTTTGTTCATAGTGATGCTTCCTAAGGCCCACTTGACTTCACATTCCAGGATGTCTGGCTCTAGGTGAGTGATCACACCATCGTTGTTATCTGGGTCATTAAGATCTTTTGTGTATTGTTCTTCTTCATATTGTTGCCACCTCTTATCAATATTTTCTGCTTCTGTTAGGTCCATACCACTTCTGTCCTTTATTGTGCCCATCTTTGCATGAAATGTTCCCTTGGTATCTTGAATTTTCTTGAAGAGATCTCTGCTACTGCTGCTGCTGCTAAGTCGCTTCTGTCGTGTCCGACTCTGTGCGACCCCAGAGACGGCAGCCCACCAGGCTCCGCCGTCCCTGAGATTCTCCAGAACACTGGAGTGGGTTGCCATTTCCTTCTCCAATGCATGAAAGTGAAAAGTGAAAGTGAAGTCACTCAGTCGTGCCCGACTTTTAGCGACCCCATGGACTGCAGCCTACCAGGCTCCTCCATCCATGGGATTTTTCCAGGCAACAGTACTGGAGTGGGGTGCCATTGCCTTCTCCAGTCTTTCCCATTCTATTGCTTTCCACTATTTATTTACATTGATCACTGAAGAAGGCTTTCTTATCTCTCCTTGCTATTCTTTGGAACTCTTCATTCAAATGGTTATTTCTTTCCTTTTCTCCTTTGTTTTTCACTTCTCTTCTTTCCACAGCTATTTGTAAGGCCTTCTCAGAGAGCCATTTTGCTTTTTCACATTTCTTTTTCTTGGGGATGTTCTTGCTCCCTGTCTCCTGTACAGTGTCATGAACCTCCATCCATAGTTCTTCAGGCACTCTATTAGATCTAATCCCTTGAATCTGTTTGTCACCTCCACTGTATAATTGTAAGGGATTTGATTTAGGTCATACCTGAATAGTCTAGTGGTTTTCCCCACTTTCTTCAATTTAAGTCTGAATTTGGCAATAAGGAGTTCATGATCTAAGCCACAGTTGGCTCCCTGTCTTGTTTTTGCTGACTGTATAGAGCCTTTCCATCCTTGGCTGCAAAGAATATAATCAGTCTGATTTCAGTATTGATCATCTGGTGATGTTCATGTGTAGAGTCTTCTCTTGTGTTGTTGGAAGAGGGTGTTTGCTATGGCCAGTATGTTCTCTTGGCAAAACTCTGTTAGCCTTTGCCCTGCTTCTTTTGTACTCCAAGGCCAAATTTTCCTGTTACTCCAGGTATCTCTTGACTTCCTACTTTTGCATTCCAGTCCCCTATGATGTGTTAGTTCTAGAAGGTCTTATAGGTCTTTATAGAACTATAACTTCAGCTTCTTCAGCATTACTGGTTGGGGCATAGACTTGGACTACCATGAAACCAAATGGATTGCCTTGGAAATGAACAGAGATCATTCTGTCACTTTTGAGATTGCATCCAAGTACTGCATTTCGGACTCTTTTGTTGACTATGATGGCTACTCTATGTCTTCTAAAGGATTCTTGCCTACAGTAGTAGATACAATGGTCATCTGAGTTAAATTCACCCATTCCAGTCCATTTTAGTTCACTGATTCCTAAAATGTTGATGTTTGGTCTTGCCATCTCCTGTTTGACCACTTCCAATTTACCTTGATTCATGCATCTCATTCCAGGTTCCTATGCAATATTGCTCTTTACAGCATCAGGCTTTACTTGCATCACCAGCCACATCCACAACTGGGCATTGTTTTTGCTTTGGCTCTATCTCTTCATTCTTTCTGCAGTTATTTTTCCATTCTTGTCCAGTAGCATATTGGGCACCTACCGACCTGGGGAGTTCATCTTTCAGTGTCCTAAGTTTTTGCCTTTTCATACTGTCCATGGGGTTCTCCAGGCAAGAATACTGAGGTGGTTTGCCATTCCCTTCTCCAGTGGACCACATTTTGTCAGAACTCTCCACCGTGACCTGTCTGTCTTGAGTGGCCCTACACGGCATGGCTCATAGATTCATTGAGTTACACTAGGCTGTGGTCCATGTGATCAATTTGATTAGTTTTCTGTGATTTTGGTTTTCATTCTGTCTTCCCTTTGATGGAGAAGGATAAGATGCTTATGGAAGCTTCCTGATTGGAGAGACTGACTCAGAGGGAAACCGGGTCTTGTTCTGATTGGCGGGGCCATGCTCAGTAAATCTTTAATCCAATTTTCTGTTGATAGACTGGGCTGTGTTTCCTCCCTGTTGTTTGACCTGAGTAATGAAGATAATTGTGACCTCCTTCAAAAGGTCCATTTCAGCCCCAGACCCTGCAGCAGGCCACTGCTGACCCACACCTCCACCAGAGACTCCTGGACACTCACAGGCAAGTCTGGGTCAGTCTCTTGTGGGGTCGCTGCTCCTTTCTCCTGAGTCCTGGTGCACACAAGGTTTTGTTTGTGCCTTCCAAGAGTCTGTTTCCCAGTCCTGTGTAAGTTCTGAAGGCTCTATGGTGGGTTAATGCTGACCTCCTCCAAGAGGGCTTATGCCATACCCAGGTCTGCTGAACCCAGAGCCCCTGCCCCTGTGGCAGGCCACTGCTGACCCATGCCTCTGCAGGAGATACTCAAACACTCAAAGGCAGGTCTGGCTCAGTTTCTGTGGGGTCTCTTGGTGGGCACAAGGTTTTTTTGTGAGCCCTCTGAGCATCTCTGGTGGGTATGGGGTTTGATTCTAAATGTGATTTTGCCCCTCCTACCATCTTGTTGGGGTTTCTCCTTTGCCCTTGGATGGGTTGGGCTCTGATAATTCCTTTTGCAGGAATAAATGTTACTGTTAGGTAAAATGGTTGTTTAGTTGATTACATCCTATGTTCTGGAAGAGCTGGGAAGCCTTCTGCTGGAGGGCTAGGGTTTTATCATGAAAGATGTCATGGGATCTTTGAATGCGTGTATTTTTCCTTGGTCACTCCTTGAAGCAATGTGACTTGGGGTGAAGCAGAGAACGGCAATCTACCAGGAAACTAAGGACTATATAGTAGTCAACTGACCCATTAAGCAAATGGTAGCCATACCTAGAAAGGAAATATAATAGGGAAGATTTTACTTAGTGAAAGAGACAGATATGAGCTCCTTGTTGTATTTTCAAGTATGGGACACCAGATATGATGACAAGTTGGTTGGTATCAGTTAGTGGAAAAGACTAAATCATTCACTGATTTCCTCTGGCTTCATTCTCCAGAGATGTGAAGATCTCAGCTTGAGTATGTTTTGAGAACAAGAAAGACTTGAGGAGTGGGATTTATTGGATGAACAACTCTCAAACTGGCTGAAACTCTTGAATTCTTACAAGATCTAGGGAGAGATGATTTGAGAGAATAGCACTGAAACATGTACATTATTACCATTTGTAAAATAGATGACTGGTGCAAGTTCGATGCATGAAGCAGGGCACTCAAAGCCAGTGCTCTGGGACAACCCAGAGGGATGGGGGTGGGAAAGGAGGTGGGAGGGGGTTCAGGATGTGGGGACATATGTGCACCGTGGCTGAGTCATGTCAATGTATGTCAGAATTCACCACAATATTGTAAAGTAATTATCCTCCAATTTAGTTAATTAATTTAAAAAAAGAGATCATCTTAACATTTCTTTTGGTTTCTTCCATGGTCTTTAGTTGATATCTTGTTATAACCTATAATGAAAGAGAACCTCAAAAATTATATGTATATGACTCAATCGCTTTGTTGTACACTTGCTGCTGCTAAGTTGCTTCAGTCGTGTCCGACTCTGTGCGAGCCTATAGACGGTGGCCCACCAGGCTCCTCTGTCCATGGGATTTTCCAAGCAAGAATGTTGGAGTGGGTTGCCATTTACTCCTCCAAAGGATTTTCCCAACCCAGGGATCAAACCCAGGTCTCCTGCATCACAGGCAGATTCTTTTCTGACTGAGCTACCAGAGAAGCCCCCATCATTAAAAACATCATGGCTCAGGAATAAATGAGTCCTTATCCATTCTCAGCGATAATGTGTGTCTGCAAACCTCTGCCCCTCTGTGCATGCATTGTCTTTACCTAGAATGATATTTTACTTCCATTCTTACAGGTCTCCTGGAACCTGCCTGGACCTTTATATATCTCCCTGGAAAGCCACACTCTCCTTACTGGAGAAAACTTATGGGGAATCCCTACTGTTTCTTTCTGCTATATTTTGGGCATTCTTGCAGGAACTAGATTGCTTCATTTATTCCAACTGCATGCTTGTTCACCATTTAATAGTGTGCATCCTGAAACAGACAGGGTTCTTTACTTTGAAGTCAAACCTAACTCAGCACACTGCACCCAAACATGCAAGAACACTGGAATGAATGCATGAGTGCAATGGTGCCCCAGGTGACCTGTCACCTAGGGGTTCATGAGTCAAGGTCACCGAGGAGCTCTCATAAATACAGTTTCCAAGTATTTCTGAGTTAGGACCCAAGACCCAGATTTCTAATAAGCTCCCCAGTTGTTTTTTAAGCATCCAGAAGAAAGTGTTGCTCAGATTCATGAATGTCTTCTCTTATTCTCAAAGAAACCTGGTGCTCCGCTCCCTGGGTAAAAATTTGCATCTGTTTCTAGCACCCAGATTCCATGACATCACAGATATTAAACTGGCCATGCGGCAACTATCTACAGATAATTAGGCACTGTGAACAGTCACACATCCACAATTTGATGGATAGTTCATTTGTATTCTGGCCCTGAGAACTTTGTACATGTCCTGAAATCTCAGGATAGCCCAGCAGATGGCAACATTACCTAGGGAAATGATGTTGGGCCATTTCATAGCTGTAGCCGCAAGGTGGCAGCATTGCACAGTGTTCCGAGTTACCAAAGCCCAGAAGTCATGCTTAGACCATTTTCACCGTTGAAAAGAGTAGTATCTCTATAAATAGTATCTCTTTATCTTCTCAGGATGCTAAAGATGATTATTCAAGAGGTTTCATCCACTGTTATTTGCATTATTTTGGGTAAAACAGTAAATAGGAAAAAGATTTGACGGTTGATATCTGAAATGTAGGCAGAAACTCTTTATAGCTTGACTTTTTCATACATCTTTATCAATCATTAGTGATGTAAGATGAAGGCCAGAAGCAGAGTTTAAAGGTTTTGAAGGGTTTGTAAAGCACAAGATGTGGTCAAATCCCTTCCCCAGGGCGACACTGCACACAGGGCACCGAGGACCCCAGGAGCTGCAGGACTCTGAAATCAGGTCTACCAGAGTCCCCAGGTATTCAAGAAGATCTGGACATTTTTACGTGAAGTCTCCCAATTCTCCAGTATTGACAAGTAATTCAAATAATTTCCAATAAGTCCCCTATACATGAGTTCCATTCCAAGAGAGTGTTCAAAAGTCCATTTTGTTGTTAAGGCCAACAGACATAGCCTCAGCTCAGTTCAGTCTCTCAGTCGTGTCTGACTCTTTGAGACTCCATGGACTGCAGCACGCCAGGCCTCCCTGTCCATCACCAACTCCCAGAGTTTACTCAAACTCATGTCCATCGCGTGGGTGATGCCATCCAACCATCTCATCCTCTGTCATCCCCTTTTCCTCTTGCCTTCAATCTTTCCCAGCATCAGGGTCTTTTCAAATGAGTCAGTTCTTCACATCAGATGGCCAAAGTATTAGAGTTTCAGCTTCAGCATCAGTCCTTCCAGTGAATATTCAGGACTGATTTCCTTTGGGATGGACTGGTCTAGGGACCCAGATAACACAATTGGCCATATAGTACTGTACTGTATATAATAGGTTTATAATACTTTTCACACAAATAATATATAAAAAACAAACACAAAAATAGAGAAAACATTTTTAATCTTAGAGTGCAGTGCCTTGAAAAGTACAGTAGCATGGTACAACAGCTGGCAGGCAGGAGCTGGCATCAAGTGAACAGACGAGAATTACTGATGGAGGAGGGAGTGGAGGTGGGAGATGGTAGAGCTGAAGGGTCGTCAGCAGTAGGAGACGGAGGGCAAGCTGCGGTGTCACTCAGTCTTGACATTGATGGAATGTACATGTGCATCTTTGAAAGTTCGAAACTTGAGGGTTCCTATGTAGGGGACCTACTGTAAACAAGTGACAGCTGTGAGCCCAGTGCAGCGGTTGCCTGCCAGCCGGCAGCTCAAAGGTTCCTGGAAGAGTTAGGAAGGGCAGGAGGGAAGCTAGAAGGGGCCAGAAAGAGATGCTGGGGGCCAGGACCACCACAAAATTTCACTCTGGGTTTCGCCCCTTGAAAATGAAAGCGTTGGTCCTTCAGTTGTGTCCGACTCTGTGCAACCCCATGGGCTGTAGCCCACCAGTCTCCTCTGTCCATGGAATTCTCCAGGCAAGAATACTGGAGTGGGAAGCCATTCCCTTCTCCAGGGGATCTTCCTGACCCAGGGATTGAACCTGCCTCTCGTGCACTGGCAAGAATTCTTTAATCTCCAGAACATTTGTCACTAAAAAAGAATGCAGGTTTCTATGAAAGAGTTATTTTCTTCAAAGAGCATCCCCCAAAGAAGTAGTCACTATTTGAACATTTAGATAGTACTAAATCTACTCCCTTAGATTGTTTTCTTTGGCTTTATTGGCAGGGAAATCATTCTTCTACTTGTGCCATAGAAATATTTTCATAAATAATGATTGCCATAATATTTCTAAGTGACTCATCTAATTTTTGTATCTATTGGAAATTTGTTATTTTTTCTGATGATGGGAAAGTAATATTTGCCCTTTGGGGGCAGGAAGTGGGGGACCTCAAACACTATATGGACACTTTCTAAGCCATAAAAAATCTGTTTCCTCTCACAGTGCTCCCCTTCCCCATCATGGTGTCAGGGTTGAATATGCTTTACAGACTTTCTTATGAGTCTTTAATACATATAAATAGTAGATAAATATGCAAATCTAAGTACTCATAGTTTGTTTTACCAACATGGATGATACTGGTTTGTAATCCACTTTTCACATAATGATATAATTTGATAAATTTATTGACTTGTTGATCGGATTCTTGGAGGTCATCATCCCCAAGAGACTTAGAATTTGTGTTCAAATTGTAACCCTACCATTTACCAATAGTAATAGATGACATCCTGATCTTATTTCTGTCTTTAATAGAAATATTTCTGTTTTTTCGTAATTGAGCATAAAGCTGGCTTTGGTTTACTATGTGTAATATTTTTAACATGTCCAAGAAGTATTCATTTATTTCTATTTAGAAATGATTGATTTTATTTTAAATCATGGGTGGACATCAGCTCTTATTAAAATACCATCTTGACATCTGTTGAGACATTTATGATTTTTTTTCACTTTATAGTATCATTAATTATTGTAATAGATTTCCTTTTTAAGGATCTATCTTTGCATCTTGGCACAAGCTTTACTTCACTATAGCATATTTTTCTTATAATGTTCTCCACAATTATCTTTTATAGGACGTGGGATTAGCCTGTGGTTTTCTTTTCTTCAGGATTCACTTTTATTGTAATTCTGGTGTGAAAATTAATAAAAGGAAACTTCAATTAAAGAAAAAAATTATTAGGCTTCCCAGGTGGCGCTAGTGGTAAAGAATCTGCCTGCCAACGCTGGAGACACAAGCGAGGCGGGTTCAGTCCCTGGGTCAGCAAGATCCCCTGGAGGAGGAAATGGCAACCCACTCCAGTATTTTTGCCTGGACAGAGGAACCTGGTGGGCTATAGTCCGTAGGGTCAAAAAGACTTGGACACGACTAAAGTGACATAACACAACTAAAATTGGAGTCAGGAAGACCTACAGAGGGAACTCTCACGCCCTACCGTTCATGTCAATTACTGCCAACAGGAAGATGTCAGTGACTCCAACAGGAAGAAGTCAGTTATGCATCTCAGCAGGAAAAGAGGTACCTTATACTCCGCAAAAGAAAGTGGAGCTACTTTACTAGCCTGGCAAGAGAGAAGAAGACTTCCTTCTCACTCAGCAACAAGCCCAGCCAATGGAAAATGCCGCAGCTCAGCCAATGAGAAACCACCATCACCCGAGTCTTTCATTTCCTCTAGTGAACATCCATGTTTTCTTAGCTGATGACTTTATTTCCTTGTCCATTCCTCCTTACTGTGAAAGCTGTCCTGTTGTATAACCCTTCAGAGCACGTGTGTGCCAAAAGACATATCCAAGAAGTTCATAGATTTATATTCATAGTAGCCCCAAACTGGAAATAATTCAAATATCCATCAGCTGTAGAATAAATACTGACATAGACTGTGCATACTATACATTTGTGAAAACAAATTAACTACATCCAGCTGCAAAAATGTGAATGAATTTCACAAATATAATGGTCAAGAAAAAAAAAATCCAGGGGACAAAGAATATGTACTTTAGGATTTTAAAAAATGAAGTTCAAAAGCTGGCAATACTAATGATAGAAATTTAGACAATGCTTGGGTAAAATGAAGAGAGAGCATTAAAGAGGCTCAGTTGTGGTAAGAACAGTATTCTTTAAAAAAAAATTTTGGCTGTGCCGCACAGCACTCAGAATCTTAGTTTCACTACCAGGGATTGAACCCATGCCCCACTGAGTGGAAGTGCAGAGTCTTAACCACTGGACCACCCGGGAAGTCCCAGGGGTAATGTTATATATCTCCATTTGTACTATAACTACATAGATTTTTCTTATGTTGTGCTTTTTATTGCCAAAAATAAAGACTTTTTTAAAATTTTAATTATTTTTTAATTGAACGATAATTGCTTTACATAATTTTGTTGGTTTCCGCTAAACAAAAATAAAAACTTTTAAAAGACAAGTACTGTTAATAAATATCCTTACTTTTCTGTACAAAATCTCTGGTTTTCTCCAGGCTTCTCTCACCAGGCTGCTAATTAAGTGCATTGGGTATATTGCTGCCATTTTGTATAATGTCTTCCATTTCCCTGATAGCTCAGTTGGTAAAGAATCTGCTTGCAATGTGGGAGACCTGGGTTCAGTCCCTGGGTTGGGAAGATCCCCTGGAGAAGGGATCGGCTACCCACTCCAGTATTCTGGCCTGGAGAATTCCATGGACTGTTTAGTTCATGAGGTCACAAAGAGTCAGACACTACTGAGTGACTTTTGCTTTCATATCTTGTTAGTTTAAAACAACAATAATAATTTATTAACTCACAGTATCAGTACATCAGGGATTCAGAGGGGGCACAGCAGACAGTGTGCTTCTGTATAATATCTGGAGCCTTAGCTGAAAAACTTACAAGTGGAGGCTTGGAATCATCTGGTGACTTGAGTGAGGTGGAAAGATTTGCTCCCAGGTATAAACTCATGGGGGTGCTTGAGTGTCTTTTTATTTATTTATTTTTATTTCTTAACTTTTTTTTTCACATTGTAGCTTGTGTTTTATTTAACTTTTTATTATGGAAACTTTTAAACATTTGCAGAAGAATATGGCCTAATAAATCCCCATACACCTAATTGAGCTTCAACAATTAACAACCAACTCATAGTCAATCTTGCTTCACCTCTACTCCCCAGTCAACTCTCCCCCATATAATTTTGGAGCAAACATCAGGAATCGTATAATTTAATTCTTAAATTTTTCATTGTGTGTGTGTGTGTGTGTGTGTTAGTCACTCAGTTGCATCTGAGTCTTTGCGACCCTGTGGACTGTAGCCCACCAGGCTACATTCCTTTGTTGGAGGAATTCTCCAGGCAAGAATACTGGAGTAGGTAGCCATTCCTTTCTCCAGGGATCTTCCCAAGCCAGGGATCGAACCCAGGTCTCCCACATTGCAGAAGGATTCTTTACCATCTGTGCCACTAGGGAAGCTCAAATTTTCAATATGTATCTCTAAAAGGTAGGGGCCTTCCCAGGTGGTAAGGATTTTGAAAAAAAATCTCTACAGCATGATGACACTCAAAATAAAATTAATGGTAACTCCTTAATATCATCAAAACACAGTGTGTGTTCCAATTTCCAACTATTTTATAATATAATTTTTGCAGTGTATTTCATTTGATATTTAAATAAGACCCACACATTACGATTTGTCAAAATGCCTCTTAATTCTATTTTAATCTGTAATTCTCTCTCTTTTCTCCCCCTTATAATTTATTTGTTGAAGAAACTGGGTCATTTGTCCTGTGGTCTTATCTACAGTCTAGATGTTACTGAGTGCATCTTTTGATATAGTTTAATATGGTTTGCAGTCCTATGTGTTTCCTGAATACTACTAGTTGGAAATATAATCACATGGAACATCTTTTTTATTTTTTATTTTCACATTCACAGGCGGCATTGTTTTTTTTTTATTAGATTACTTAAATTTTTTTTTAAATTTCAGTAAAGTTGATCTCCAATGTTGTTTGTTTCAGGTGTATAGCAGAATGAATCAGATGTACATACACATATATCTACTCTTTTGGGGATAAACTGGGAGGCTGGGATTGACGCATACACACTGCTATATATAAAATAGATAACTAATAAGGACCTGCTATATAGCACAGGGAACTTTGCTCAAAACTCTGAAATTAAGTGTTTTTTTTAGCTTATGACTTCTCCCAAGAGACCAAGGCAGAAGTGACAATATCTTTTATAATCTAGCCTTGGAAGCCATACAATATTCCTTCCAAAGTATTGTACTGGTTACACAGTCCAGCAATAATTCAATGAGTACGGAAATACTCCAGGTGTGACTATCAGGAGGAGAGGAAGGTTGAGACTTACTGGTTAGAGCAGGGCTAAACAATAAGGTGTTCACTTGGCTACTTCCTGTACTTCCCTGTAGATATGCTGGACTTCAACACAACATTCCCTTGAAATAAATTTTTATTAATGTTACTTAGAAAATAGCAGCAATGAGTGAACCAAGAGGGAAAGCCTATTTTTAGATGTTTTTAATATTATTGTGATAGAATGAAACCAAATGCACTATGTCATCAGCTCAGATTCTTCAATGTGGGCCTAAAGAGAGTATCTGCCTCACTGAACTCTTTTGAGGTTTAAAGAAATTATTATTCTTATGAGAATAATGATTCTTTGAAAAATTATAATAAGGCAAGAAAACTCAGATACATTTATTAGCAAAGGATAAGCATGAGGACACATGAAGCAGTCGAGCAGGTTTTAAATCCTGTGATAACAAAATGAAAGTGTTAGTGTGTCTGACTCTTTGTGACCCCATGGACTGTAGCCCAACAGGCTCCTCTGTCCGTGGTATTCTCCAGGTAAGAATACTGTCCTAGGTAGGCATTCCCTTCTTCAGGGGATCTTCCCTACCCAGGGATCGAACCGAGGTCTCCTCCATAGCAGGCAGATTCTTTATCGTCTGAGTCACCAGGGAAGCCCAAATAACAAAATAGTCACATCTAATATTTTCCAAAAATTTTAAATGTGTGTTTCTGAAAATATAAACAAAATTAGCAAAACTTTATCAAGGGAACAGAACTTAAACAAAGCAACCAGCATTGAAAAGTAGCTGCATATTTTGTCTTAAATAAAGTTTTCAACCTGATGGCTTCTCCCCATATCCCCGGATTCTTAGAGAACTTTCTTGTTTGTAAGTTCTTTTCATGGTCTTTACCTCATTGCCCTCACAAACATATAGAGAGTCAGGCCAGTAGGTGCATTTCTAATTTTACTAAGAAAGCAGCAGAGGATCAGAAAAGTTACATAATTTGTGGACTGTCACAAGCTGGTAAGTCTCTGAGCACGAACTCTTGTTTAACATCTTATTATTACATTACCTTCAATAGAACAATGTGAATTTAGACTTAAATTGCCACAAAAACTAAATTTAATGTTCCAAATGGTATGCATGATGAAGGCAGAAAAATGCACATACTGTTTCAGAAAGATGTTAAGTAAAAATTCATAAGCATCATTTAAACACTTGTTAATTGAAATAATCCAGGGTAATTCAAATACTGAAAACTCTCAAAGCTTAACTTTTTCCAGTAACATTTTCAGGGAAAGCAGCTGAATGGTCAATTTAGAATGCTGACAGTTTATGAATTATTCTTGAGTTTACTTAAGTAAACTTTCCTGGTGGCTCAGATGGTAAAGAATCTGTCTGCAATACAAGAGACTTGTCCCAGGTCAGAAAGATCCTCTGGAGAAGAGAATGGCTACCCACTCCAGTATTCTTGCCCACTCCAGTATTCTTGCCCAGGAGAATCCCATGGACAGAGGAGCCTGGCAGACTACAGCCCATGGACACGACTGAGCAGCTAACGCTTACTTAAATGAGCCTGAAAATGTGATTTTTCTAGACTGGTCATTTCATGCTTGTAGACTAAGGTAGACTTGGTAATTCTCAGCAATTTTACACCAGTAGAAAATGTTATGGTCTGTCGTAAACAACAATCACCCCAGACGTTGCAGAAAATCCAGGCTCAGGAAGGTTTTTGTTATGTTTTACTCTCTCGAATTTTGTGTAAGATTTCGTTTTTGTCTCATCATATGTGTTATGCATTCTCTCCTTCTGTTTTTCTTGTCTGCTTAAAGCAAGCAGAGGTTTCTGCATCCACAGAACCCAGCAAGTCTTAACCATGTTTACATTCTCTCCTGCATATTTCTTCACCCAGCAGCGCCTCAGCCCTGAAGAGTGTTCAAGGGTAAACACGATTCTTTATATGGGCTTGAAGAAGAGGTAACCCAAGCAAATATCATGTGACCCCAAGCCTTTGAAAGCTAATATTTAGCAACCTCTTGTGTTCTTCACTTTCAAAATATTTGTCTCTGGAAATAATGTGAGAACGAGTTTGTTAAGGGGAAGTCAAAGTGGACGAGACCCAGTACTCAGATGTTTCTCTCTTGGTGTCTGAGACTTGGACAGATCAAAGGGATGCCCTCCATCACCTGTGGTGATTCTGCAACAACAAAGTCTGTAACCTGAGATGCAAATTCTACACCTCAGTCACTTGCAGAGGAATGGCAGCTTAGGATTAATTTAGGGAATTTCAAAAATCATAAATAAAAATGTGGCATCAATACTAGGTCACACTTTGCCAAATTTAAGGTTATTTCCAATGTTGGGATTGCGAGCCCAATAGTTTAAAAGTAAAAACAAATTTTTCGATGATAATAAAAAACAGATCCTGACTTTCAGATTTGCTTTTTAGTAATTGAAACGTTGATTGTTGATGGTTTGAGTTGAATGAAGCATACACTTTATGTTTACATCAGATGTTAAATAACCTTTTGAAAAAATGTTGATAAGTCCAATAGAACATAGTCTTTGAAACACACTTAAAAATACGTATTAAAAGATCATTAAAGTAAGTTTAAGAGGTTGACAAATTTAAGATGATCACAAGATATAGGTGACGAATTCTTTATTTTGAAGAGCTAACTGAACTCAAATCCATTTTTACCATTATGCTTGACAATGAAGAATCAAAAATAAGCCACATCTTTAAAGAGAGATTTAGTGATCTTACTAAATTCCTTGCAAGTTTAAAAATTAAGAAGAAGTCTCATCCAAATACTTGGTTATTAATATTTCCATTAGAGGCTACAAAGTATAAATCTATGCTGTAAATCATGTATGGATGTGAGAGTTGGACTGTGAAGAAGGCTGAGCACCGAAGAATTGATGCTTTTGAACTGTGGTGCTGGAGAAGACTCTTGAGAGTCCCTTGGACTGCAAGGAGATCCAACCAGTCCATTCTAAAGGAGATCAGCCCTGGGATTTCTTTGGAAGAAATGATGCTAAAGCTGAAACTCCAGTACTTTGGCCACCTCATGCGAAGAGTTGACTCATTGGAAAAGACTCTGATGCTGGGAGGGATTGGGGGCAGGAGGAGAAGGGGACGACAGAGGATGAGATGGCTGGATGGCATCACTGACTCGATGGACGTGGGTCTGAGTGAACTCTGGGAGTTGGTGATGGACAGGGAGGCCTGGCGTGCTGCGATTCATGGGGTTGCAAAGAGTCGGACACGACTGAGTGACTGATCTGATCTGATCTGATCTGATGCCGTAAATCAAAAATTCATTTATTTAACAAGTCTTTAATGGGTACCATGTACCAAGTTCAATGCAGAGGATTTGGGTAAAGCGCTGAATAGTGAAGTCTCTTTTCTCATGGGCCTGAGCGTCTAGCAGAGAAACATTAGACAGAATTGAATGCTATAATTAGAGACTGGAAGGACCCACAATGGAGTATACAACCATCCACAGGTGTCATGGAAGTAGTATTCAGGAGGGTTATTCAGACGAAGGCTCATTAGGAGGAAGCCAGGTGAAGGGGGAAATGTTTCTACGCTTCATCTCCTTCTCCAGGGGAAAACACCAAGTTCCCCACTGAGTTCTCTGGATTAGTAAAGAGACCGCCTCCTAGTGAGGAGCTTGGTGTTGGTACACGGTCACCCTACTTTAGGACGAGGCATGTTTGGGCCTCAGAGAGAGGAGATGACACAGGATGTCGGCAAGTTCCAAGATGCCCAGGGTGTTAGAGGGATCTGTGTCCTCTGAGGCTTATATCCAGGGCTAGAAAGTAGATCTCATTCCAGGTGTCCATGTTCCCAGGGGCTTGGGCAATTCAGTCTCATTCAGGCTGACCGGTGAGTGGATATGTCTTGGTTTTCAGTTCAGTTCAGTTCAGTCGCTCAGTCATGTCCGACTCTTTGCAACCCCATGAATCACAGCACTCCAGGCCTCCCTATCCATCACCAACTTCCAGAGTTCACTCAGACTCACGTCCGTCGAGTCAGTGATGCCATCCAGCCATCTCATCTTCTGTCGTCCCCTTCTCCTCCTGCCCCCAATCCCTCCCAGTATCAGAGTCTTTTCCAATGAGTCAACTTTTCACATCAGGTGGCCAAAGTACTGGAGTTTCAATTTTAGCATCATTCCTTCCAAAGAAATCCCAGGGCTGATCTCTTTCAGAATGGACTGGTTGGATCTCCTTGCAGTCCAAGGGGCTCTTAAGAGTCTTTTCCAACACCACAGTTCAAAAGCATCAATTCTTTGTCGCTCTTGGTTTTAGTGAAACTCAATATGCGGTAAGAACCTGGTGATTATGGTATGGCCAACGACTGGCAAATGGGAGGAACTAAACGGAGGGAGAAGACAGAAAGATCCAGACTGTGTAGAGAAGAGGTTATCAAGAGTCACACAGATAGTCACTGCTTAACAGATAACCTCACTGGGGTTCCAATGGATTCCTCAGTCTAGCCCAGAAAAAAGCCAACCACCAAGGATGGTTTAAGAAACTCAGGGAATTGGGGCTGGGAGAGCAGGGACTTGACAAGGAGAGGTGATCCAACTTCATTCTGCTCAAGCTTCACTTGAACAAAGGTTTATTTAGCTTTTAAAACATGTGAAAAGCTCACATCTAGTCGTTGAGATATGCGTCTTAATTTAGTCATCCAGTAGCTGTGAATCCTTGGGAAATGTAGCCTCTCTTGGTTTAGTATTCTCTTGTGAGACTGTAGACAATAGCACCTATCTGATAGGGCTGTTGTGAGGCTTACATGATCAGCAACAGGTAAAGTGACTCAGGAACGCCGGGAAGGTCACCATATGTGGTTGTGTAGATTGGCTACTGTACAACTCTGGGCAAATGTCTATTTGATGGTGTTCTTGCCTGGAGAATCCCAGGGAAGGGGGAGCCTGGTGGGCTGCAGTCCATGGGGTCGCTAGGAGTCGGACATGACTGAGCGACTTCACTTTCACTTTTCACTTTCATGCATTGGAGAAGGCAATGGCAACCCACTCCAGTGTTCTTGCCTGGAGAATCCCAGGGATGGTGGAGCCTGGTGGGCTGCCGTCTATGGGGTCGCACAGAGTCGGACACGACTGAAGTGACTTAGCAGCAGCAGCAGCAGCAGCTGTGTTATGTTACGGAGCTCAGAATTGATCCGTCCTTACATTAGTATCTGGGCTTCCCTGGTGGCTTAGCTGGTAAAGAATCTGCCTGCAATGTGTGAGACCTGGGTTCAGTCCCTGGGTTGGGAAGATCCCCTGGAGAAGGGAACGGCTACCCACTCCGGTATTCTGGCCTGGAGAATCCCATGGACTGTATAGTCCAGGGGGTCTCAAAGAGTCAGACATGACTAAACGACTTTCTCTTCACTATATTAATATCAGCTCTGGCAGAGACAGAGTGGGAAGGTGATAATGGTTGATGAAGAGGCAAAATGTGTTGATGAGGAGGCAGAAACCTTGCTGAAGAGGGAAATAAATACTGCGGGAAGGAGGAAATGTTGCAACAATTTGGGGTGGGGAGGATAAAGCTGGCCAGGGCACAGCCCAGCCACAGCAATACCGAACTAGAGCAGTGTGATGAAACCAGGCTTCGCTGGCTGGTCCATCTGAGCTCAGCTCGAGGGTTGGGCAGAACAGAGTCATGTTGGTCATTCCAGTTGTTGAGAGGCTCCAGAACCAGTGTTCAGGGAACCTCTGTCTAATCTTCCTTTGAAGAAAGGCCGGGAAGACATGGATGATTTCTATGGTGCTTTCGAACCCTAATAGACAAAGTAGTTTTTGGAACTGGGACGCTGGGACAATGGCCCATTTGACTTTGTGGAGGGAGCCCAGACTTAGAAGGTGACCCTTGCAAGCCCAATGTCGGTCGGTCAGAATGTCCACCCAGCTTGTAGGTAACAGAGCTGCTCTCATCACGAGACTCTGTGGTCAGTGGCAGGTTACCAAGGTGACGTGCAGCAGATGCATTAGGTCTTTGCCTAATGACCTGGCTTCTCCTGTAGGAATCAGCAAGGCTCCTTTTGCAAAGCTCTTATTTCAACAGATTATTTTACTCTCTGAACAAGTTCACAATGAGAGTGAGGAAGAAAAAATATAAAAAGTGAGGAAATCAACCAAAATACTCATAGGCTGTTTTATATATATTTGGATTAAGGAAAGTGCCTGACCAATGAATACTCATAGGCTATTTTATATATATTTGGATTAAGGAAAGTGCCTGACCAATTAATACGAGATGGTAGGAAAAGAAATAGGGTATATGCTGTAATCACAGCTAGTTTTTCATTCCAATATCAGCTTCCACGTCACTGGGCTTTCACACAAAAATTAGGAATGAAACATCACTCTTGCTGAGGTATGGCTACTGTGCGTGTGTGTGTCTGTGTGTATATGACACACCAATCAACAATGATCATTTGGATGTAAGCGTGGCCTTCTGAGATTATAAAACTTTGAAGAGTAGAATCTTTATAAAACAGTTTTTGGAAAAAGAAACAATCATCTTCACTTCATTGCCATGAAATGACCTTAGATTTGATCCAGTTTAACCTCTTTATTTAAAAATAGGAAACCATGATATCCAGAAAGGAGAAGAAACTTCTGGAAAGATTAGAGGATTTAAATCTGTAAAGATGCTGTAAAGATTCTTTGTAAGGATTAGAGCAGGTGGGAAGTGATGATTGGTCTCATATTTCTGCACATCTTATGACAAGTCAGGTTGACGGTCTTCATTTCATACTATCTCAAAATAGTGTATTTGTTCAGCAAACAGCCTTGGAAGAAAAAGACAGTATATTCTGGAATAAGGAATTTGTTGTTATTGTTGTTTTAGTCGCAAAGATACGTGCAACTCTTTTGCAACCCCAAGAACGATAGCCCACCAGGCTCCCCTGTTCATGGGATTTCCCAGGCAAGAATACTGGAGTATGTTGCCATTTTCTCCTCTAAGTGATAGTCCTAACCCAGGAGTTGAACCCACGTCTTCTGCATTGGCAGGCAGATTCTTTACCACTGAACCACCTGGGAAGCCCCGGAATATGACATCCTTATTCCACATTATAAAAGGTTCAGATTCTCTCAGGTCAAGGTACGTCTGTCGCAACAATGCACTGTGTGCGTGTGGCCAACTGGTTCCATCTTGCCTTGCCCACTGGCACTTGGCGGCCAAGAGAAACTGACATGAATGTGCTGAAGTGCATGCTGCCTGTTGTGCTGGGTGATCACATCTCTTGTCTCTGACCTGGGAGTTGTGTTTTCTGCCTGCATCCGTGAAAAACGTGGCAAGCTAACATGCTCACTTGCAAATGGGATGAAATCCCAGACCCTTCACTGTTGTGCATGAGAGTCAGAGGCTAAAGCAGGAATTCTAATCCAGAATCAGAGGCTGTGGTCTTGGCAATACTCAAAGTATTTGCAAAGTGCTGCTTTTCCTAAAGCATGTTTTCTAAATGCATGAAAGCAAAGGCATAGCTTCAAATAGGCTACAGGTGGTAAGATTCTGTAGAGAAATTAGGACACATTCAAGATCATTCTAATACCTTGGATTGCAAACCAAGCTATAAATTGATCCATGCCAAGTGAACAGTGAAAGTGTTAGTCACTCAGTCATGTCCAACTCTTTGCAACCCTGTAGACTGTAGCCCAGCAGGCTCCTCTGTCCATGGAATTCTCCGGGCCAGAATACTGGAGTGGGTTGCCATTCCCTTCTCCAGGGAATCTTCCCGACCCAGGGATTGAACCCAGGTCTTCTGCATTACCGGCAGATTTTTTACCATCTGATCCATGCCAAGTGTCTGTTAAAGTTTTGAAGATTTCCTCTTTGGAATTTAACATCAGGAGTCTGTGTGCCTCATCCTTCATCCCCACAGTGCTGCTATTTTTAACTTCATTTCTTTGGCATGTGTCTGTGATTTCATTCTCCTTTCCCCATCACTCTACCAAGAACTTCTTCTCATGGCTCTTCACCTCTAACCCTTTCAAAGTCATTTTTGCTCACAGAGACTTGCATCTCCCCCGTTTTTCTGTCTCAGCAGTGCTTGTCCTAGGCTTTGAGGCTTTCGTGGGTGACCTCAACGGGGCCACCACCACCACAACTGCTCTGAATTGAAGGCTGCCCCATTTCTCTGTTCTCCTGTATGTCTCTGCTGTAAATCCCGGGGACTTCATTTGCCTTTTCTCCTCCCCTGCTGTGGTTCTTGGTATTCAGAGCAGCAGCCTGGGTGCATTTCTACCTCGAGGCCTTTGTCTGGTCTGCTCAAGCCGGGGCAGGTGCCTTTATCAACACGACTCACGGTCTGCCTTCACCCCATCACTCCATCCCCGGCAGGCGGTTTAATTCGGGAGATCTGCCTCATGAGAGAACAAGGAAGTCGGAGCTGCTGGACTGAGAGAAAGAAGGGCTCTTGAGGTGACTGCAGGAATCTTCTAGGAATAATGAGGGAAGATTGGATTGTGCACAGGCGTCTGTACTGCTTGGCATTCCAGAAACACCTTGGTCAGAACACCCAGACCAGCCCAGACCAATAAACCCTGGAGCCGCAGTTTCAAGAACAGGCAGTAATTCAGGCTCTTGAACTGAGAAGCAAAGGCACACCAATGATCGTCAGTTTTAGCGTCTCTTCTAACCTTTCAAATCCATTTTCGGACAAGAGCACACTTTTATTTTTCTGTCTCTCGGGGCTCTCTTAGGACTCATGAATGTTTAATAAACAGAAAGTTGAGCATTGAAAACGAAGGTAGGACATGGCCACGGATGTCTCAAAACACGCTATTTTTGGGCGCATAAACCAGGATGTTCCCTAGACAGAAAAAGTACTTATTACATGTGATAGTAATTCTATTCAGTCTGCACATGACTTTTCTCTCCCAAAGGGCTGTTCACTCTTTTGGCCAAGAAGAGTGTTCCAGTTATATACTTTGTAAAACCACCCTGCTATCTTCCTTTTGCAAAAGGGAAGCTTAATAGATCTTGTTGTTAGCTTGGAAAATGGATACACTTTAGGGTCTCCGAGGCTAATCCTGACAATGTCCACTGAGGGACATTTTGCTTGTTTCTCAATAGACCACACTTTTGTGTCTGATAGATGGGGTGTTGCCAGTGGGTCTGCTGCAACTGCGGACTGTGCTGTTGCAATGAGACCCTCTGAGATTCTCACTAGATCTCAGCTGAATCAGCTGCCCTTAACTCCCAGGTAGCTGACAATGCTCCACAGGACTACAGTTGCAAAAGTCCGTTTTTTTGCTTTCAGTGATGACATTGTCCCATCTCTTAATATATGCATTGATGCTTATTTAACAAGGCCAGCCCTTCCCTTCCCTTCCCATGACCGCGTTTCTCCAAGGAGGGTGAATTAGACTTTTAAGGGATGTAGTTGTAGAAGTTCTCCCTATCCCTCTTCCTCCCCTCCAGCATACACACACACACACACACACACACAGAGTTATTGAATTCCAGGCATTTCTGAGGATGAAGCTGAGGTTATTCAGGACCCTCGTGGATATATTGAGCTCATGATTTATGGCTTCTCTCACTCACACCTCCTGATTAAAACCTCCTATGCATGATTTTATAAGATCATCTGTTTGGAAAAGAACACAAACAGCTCTGATTGAATTTGTTCTTCTCCTTCCAGATAAGGAATAGTTTAGGTTCTGTCTCCTGTGATTTAAGAGAGCACCATGTCATCTCTAGCAGTCCCTTGAAAGAGAGTAGATTATGTTAGTTATCTGCTTTATTAGAAGATTTGAGTTAGAGTATTTGCATGTCCAGAACAATGTGGGAAAAATGTGCAGTGTCCAAGAAATTGAATCCTTTGAGAAGAGCCTGCTACTTCATCCATACAGTCTCATGGTTATATGCCCGAGGCACCTCCAGAAAAGACGAACAGGACCAAACAGACTTTATAATGAACAAATCCTTCTTAATCCCTAGCTTAACCCTATCGCCTCTGCGGCCACCTAAGCCTGTTTTCTTCCTTCCTGTTCTAGACCTGCTGGCAATAGAGAGCAACTAGTCTGCCTTTCTTCTTGGGAGTCATGGAGCCAGTGAAGCGGAACCTTTTCTCTCTCTTTGTGTGATTCCAGGTCTTCTCTTTTCCAGTCTGGGCAAGCACCACACCTGGTGTTTAGCATCTGGGTGCATGTATCGGTGACTGACAACACTTGTAGTGTCAAGCTGGGAATTCACCAGCAAACAAGGCTGTCTCCTGGGGTCTCTGCATTCGAGGCAGAATCAAGGGACATGGGACTTCAGTAGAAGTCCCACAGCAGTTTCAGAAAAAGGCTCCTCATTTACACGTTGAGTCTTCTACAGTTCACACAGAAGGCATCCCAAAGAACACCACTCTCTCTGTGTCTGTCCCCACTGCGTGTGCGCTTGCTAACAGAAATCAACAACGCAATCAAGCTGAGGGAAGCCAACCCCACTAGAATGCGGTCTTCAGCTCTTTTTTGATTTGCTACTTTTTCTTCTTGATTCTTCCTTTCTCAACACCTTTTTGTGTATAATGATGATTAAGGATCTCTAACCAGGTTAATCTTTTGCCAAGTAAAAGCCCCACCCTACTTCCTAGACCATGTGTTCAGTTCAGTTCAGTCACTCAGTTGTGTCCGACTCTCTACCACCCCATGGACTGCAGCACACCAGGCCTCCCTGTCCATCACCAACTCCCAGAGCTTACTCAAACTCACGTCCATTGAGTTGGTGATGCCATCCAACCATCTCATGCTCTGTCATCCCCTTCTCCTCCTGCCTTCAATCTTTCCAAGCATCATTGTCTTTTGCAATGAGTCAGTTCTTCGCATCAGGTGGCCAAAGTATTGAGTTTCAGCTTCAGCATCAGTCCTTCCAATGAATATTCAGGACTGATTTCCTTTAGGATGGACTGATTGGGTCTCCTTGCAGACCATGTGTTACATGGAATTAATTCTCTTAGGACAGTTTAACTTTTACAATCTAGTTCAGTTGTCACCACCTGCGTTACACTGTCTCTGTGATGGGTCACAGAATGTTGTCATATGTCTCTCGTGTGGAAGATTCTCAGTCTCCTTGTTGTGTATGTTTTCACTACAATCTTAGAAATATTCTCTTACATTGAGTCACACTGAGGCCTCCCTGCTGCTGCTGCCACTGCTGCTAAGTCGCTTCAGTCATGTCCGACTCTGTGCAACCCCACAGACAGCAGCCCACCAGGCTCCCCCGTCCCTGGGATTCTCCAGGCAAGAACACTGGAGTGGGTTGCCATTTCCTTCTCCAATGCAGGAAAGTGAAAAGTGAAAGTGAAGTCACTCAGTCATGTCTGACTCTTTGCGACCCCATGGACTGCAGCCTACCAGGCTCCTCTGTCCATGGGGTATTCCAGGCAAGAGTACTGGAGTGTGGTGCCATCGCAGATCTTTCAAATACTGCTTCTAACCTTATCCTGTTTGCTTTGTAGATTTTTGGAATTTTTTGGAGCCCATTGCACAGCTCTGTGTTTATTATGGTTAAATTTAATCCTTTTTCAATTCAGCAGTTTTTGTGTCTGCTGCTGCTGCTACTAAGTTGCGTCAGTTGTGTCCGACTCTGTACGACCCCATAGATGGCAGCCCACCAGGCTCCCCTGTCCCTGGGATTCTCCAGGCAAGAACACTGGAGTGGGTTGCCATTTCCTTCTCCAGTGCATGAAAATGAAAAATGAAAGTGAAGTCGCTCAGTCATGTCTAACTCTTATCGACCCCACGGACTGCAGCCTACCAGGCTCTGCCATCCATGGGATTCTCCAGGCAAGAGTACTGGAATGGGGTGCCATCATCCTCTCTGAGTCTAGTAGGGGTATAATTCACTCTCAAATAAACTAGCTCTTTCATCTCTCCCAACTCCATTTCATTTGCAAGTTTGTTCAACATGAAGTCAATGTCATTATTATGTAGTGGATAAAAATGCTGACCAGAACAAGCCTGAGGATGAGTTTAGGGTAAGTTTGCAGTTACTCAACATTGCGAGGGACCAGGTGAGAATGAATGTTAATTACGTACAGATGCCTACAAGGAGAATTAAAAAAATATGCTAATCATGGTGGCATGCAAACATCTAGAAGGTTGGAACTTCTGACTATGGGAAGAAAATACTCTCTTTCTACTATTTTGTAAGAGGCTGAAGTGGGAAATTACCCAAAGTTAACAGCAGAACAATTAGACTCCAATGAGGCATCTGTTTTGAAAGTTCTCAGAACCCCATTAACATAACCCAAACCTAGCACTTCCAGAACATTTTTACAGGATGTCAACACAAATTCCTTGCAAAAAAATATAGTCAGCAAAAAAGTCTGGAAAATGCTGGCTTAGGCAAAGCGAAGCAGATTTCTTTCATTGCTAGACTTAAGTTTTTAATAAGCTTGTTTGCCAAGTAAGTTTCTTAACATTCTGTTAATAACACAAGATTCTTACAATTTATTTGCTGAGAGGTTCCCCCCTTTTTTTAGGAGCACCTTGAAGGGCTGCTGTTCCCATGAGCAGAGCTGAGTGGTTGGGGTGGGACCAGGATTGGACAAGGAAGGCATCTGCCCTCGCACACCTGGGAGTGATCACTTCCTGCAATTGTGCTTCTACGTGCCTTATTTACTTCCTCCTCATCCTGATCCTCTCTGAACTGTGGGTTGTGGTGCAGGTGCCCGGGGAGAAGCTTCTGGGTTTATGCACAAAGCCATGCCACAGTATGCCTGCTGCAATTGGCTGGCTACTCAAGGGTTTCCCAAACTAATGAATTTAAAGTAAAGGGAAGCAGTGTTACTCTTGACTACTAGCATCAGGGAGCAAGCTGGCAATCTGATATCAACAGTCATCTTGTGACAACCCTTTCTGTCCACAGTCTACACTGTGTGTGCATGCATGTGTGCTCACACGCACACACACATGGAATCTGGAATATCAAACTACAGTCTTGCCCTGGCCCAGCATGGCCGTGGTTCTGCCTAAACACGACTGTACCTAACAGTACATCTCACCCCCCATAGGCCTCCTGAAGCGTGGCAGGACTTGAAGAAACATGAGAATTCTGGGTTCAAGCTGGGAGGTTGCTGCCTCCATCCACGGTACATGCCTTTGATTTCTACTTTCCCATCCCTGGAAGGGAATCCTCAACGGGGGCTGCTTGAAGACCAGCAGTTCCTGTATTGGGCAGAAGCCCCTCCTCCATGGTTCTCTATCCTTCATACTTTATGACCAAGCCATTCTTTATTTTCCTCCACGTCCTAGAGAGTTAAACTTTACAGCCTAGCCCAGGGTGGAATGATGACACTCCATGTTTACTCTGCCAAGGTGGAAAGTTCCCTTCGCCTCCCAATCTTTCATCCCTATTTCCCCCTTTGACTCTCCCCCTTCCCTTGCAACTCCTTAGCTACACTGACTTGTCTTATCATTCCTGTGGACCTCGCCTGGACCTCGCCACACTTCCAAGTTGATGTTGTAAGTATCAGAAGTGAATATGGGTGTATATGTAATACATGCTTTCCCTATTTGAAATGTCTATGTGGTCAGTTTGTAGATGTCCTTTCTTGGAGGGTCATAATTGGCTCTTTCTGCACTGGTCAGAGTGCCATGTTGCCAGGGCACCAAGAATGATGGCCTGATTCTCTATTTTAAGTACCATATGGGGAAAGGGGCTCTGTAAGCTGTCATGGATAATAGAGGAAAAAACCTTGTCTCCTTTCTGGAGATGGTTATTGAAGTGTTTATTGCCATTCCTAAGGCTGTGACACCACCTGTTACAAACCAAATGGGGAGTGTGCTCTCAGGACAGTGAGTGGCAGTAATCAGGATGACAGCCCTTAAATTCCCTGCAAGTTGATTAAATACAAACCGTGCATATAGTGAACCACACTCAATGGGATGCTATTATGAAAGACTCAGCAGAAACAAACTCATAATATTGGGCCGCAAGAATTTCAAGGAAGAAATCCTGGCTAGTCAAAAGTCAGAGAGAGGAAGACAAATATTGTATATTAATGTATATATGGGCTTCCCTGGTGACTCAGTGGTAAAGAATCTGCCTGCCAGTGCAGGAGATGTGGATTTAATCCATGAGTCAGAAAGATCCCCTGGAGAAGGAGTAGCCTGGGAAATCCCATGGACAGAGGAGCCTGGTAGGCTGCAGTCCATGGGGTCCCAAGGAGTCGGACACAACTTAGCAAGTAAACAACAATATCGCATATATATGGAATCTAGAAAAATGGCACTGATATACCTATGTGAAGAGCAGAAGAAGAGACACTGACGTGGAGAATGAACTTGAGGACACAGCGAGGGAAGGAGAGAATGGGACAAATTGACGAGTAGCATTGAAATACACACAGTATCATGTGTAAAATAGCTAGCTAGTGGGAAGCTGCTGTGTGACACAAGGAGCTCAGCCCAGTGCTCTGTGATGACCTGGAGGCCTGAGACGGTGGGTGGGACGGGAGGCACGTGCAAGAGAGAGGGGATATGTACGTACTTATAGCTGACTCATGTTGTCATATAGCAGGAACTAACAACATTGTAAAGCAGTTCCCCTCCAATTAAAAATGAAAATGAAAAAAAAAAAAAAAAGGATCATAGACGTGCTCCCAGGATAAACATAATGGGAAACAACATTTTTCAATTAATTCAGTGGTAACAGCCTTGGGATGGAAATTTTAAGTCTTTTAAGAGTACTAAAAGTAAGCAATGCTTCCCTGGTGGCTCAGAGAGTAAAGAGTCTCCTTGCAACGTGGGAGACTCAGGTTCAATCCCTGGCTTGGGAAGATCCCCTGGAGAAGGAAACGGCAACCCACTCCAGTCTTCTTGCCTGGGAAATCCCATGGACAGAGGAGCCTGGAGGGCTACAGTCCATGGGGTCGCAAAGAGTCGGACATGACTGAGCGACTAACACACACACACAAATGCAAGCAAGCAATTTGCAAGATGCTGGAGGGACAGGAGACCAGTAAACAAGACTGAGATCTTCTAAACTGACCTCATTAAACTGAGTTGAGAATGTCTCCCACAGATTCCTAGGGTAGGAGTCTTGGTGTAGGTGCAGTCCTCAATGGATTCAGCCCAATGAACTTAGCTGTACTTCCGAGAAACGAACAGATTTGACATTTGATGTTGTATACTAGTACTGGTCCTGGTTTGTTCTGGCCAACGTCTTTATTGGATGCTTAGTAGAAATGGCTAAAATATAAATATTACTCATTTGACTCTTCAAGCATGCAAATTTAATACACAAAAAAGTGCTACATTGTAGGAACAGAGATTACTTAGCTGGGAATCTAAATATTGGAGCCATTTATACAAGGAAAGCATGATGGTGGTGGAATCCAGTGGCCTAGTTTGTGATGTCTGTATCTCTTAACCATAATATAAACTGGGAGATTTAGGGCTACTTTGTGCTGTGAACATTTCATAAATTTTGTGTTTCAAAACAAAGCTATAGCAAAAGAAAACAGATGTTGCTGAGAAAATTGTTCATAGGAGATCGTCTACTCCTTCAGTTTCTCTACATGTCAGTTGTTCATCAACAAAATTCTTTTAAATTGCACAGAGATCCACTGAGATAATGTATTCACTTAATAAGGCTTTCCTGATGGCTCAGTGGGTAAAGAATCTGCCCGCAATGCAGGAGATACAGAAAGTGCAGGTTCGATCCCTGGGTCGGGAAGATCCTCTGGAGGAGGAAACGTGTATTCTTGCCTAAAAAAATCCCCATGGACAGAAGAGTCTGGCAGGCTATAGTCCACAGGGTTGCAAAGAACTGGATACGATTGAGCATACATTCCTTATTCCTCATTCACTTTATAAATTCAGATATTCTGATTGAAAATTGCTAGTTTTATATTAGTTTTGTAGCTAAGTATTTAAGTTTTATGCAACATGTTATCTTTCCATTTTCAGAACTATCAATTAATGACAACAATGACAGGTCTTTAACACATCCCTTGGTAACCTTATGTGATTTATTTATGTTCAACTAACATGTTAAAGATATAGATACCTAATTTTATTTTAAAGTTGAGAGTTATGTTTTATTCAGTGGACATATCTCAATATGAACTTAAGCCCAGGAGACACTCGGGTAACATTGAGAGAACTGCTGTGAGGAGGTGAGGTGGGTAGCCAGGATATATAGAATATATAGGAGTTTTACAACAATGTGCAGTAGAAACAAAAGATCATTGTTTTGAAAAGAAAACTAGACATCTCAAGTTAAGGAATTTAACACTTTTCCATGTATGGGAAGATGCCAGAGTCTGTGCTCCTGAAGTCACTCCTTTGATAGGTGCCTCGGCTACCTGAGGCCAGCATTCCGTGTTTTCACATCCTGAGTCTCCTCAGGGCGCTCTGTACACACTGACTACAGTCTGACGGCTGCTAGCTGGCAAGTATTCTTTGTTTTCTTCCTGAATATACAGATTCTTTCAATGTCATAAAGCTTTAACTATATTTTATACACCATATTCTAAGCTATACTTTGCATACCAAAAAAAAAAAAATCCCCATTTTTTCACCCTGGTTTTTTTCTGGCTTATACATATCTAAACTCTATAAATATCGTTCATTTGGCAAAGCTTGGGGTTGGGACTTTTTTCAGAGTTTAGTCAGGTCCCACAGAAAACAGATGGCACATTCTAACTGCATGATCTTCAGAGAGCTTAGTAAAGAGACGCCTTGTGAAGATCAAGGCAAAGTGTAGAGAAACACCAAGAGACAGGGCAGCAGCCTAGGGCAGGTGCCCCTCCGCACCTGAAGTGGCTAGGGGGCATGTGAGCATGGAATGTGGGGAGAAAGAAAGCAGGCTCAAAGTATGAGCTGCACAGGCAAAAGTTACAGTAAGCCCATGAAATGCGGAGTCAAGTGACTAAATGTCTAGTCTCCATTCTCCTTGCCCGCTCCAGACACCTGCTGGTGTTCCTCATCGGCAGACTCAGTGGTAAGCCCACATTGATCCTGACCCTAGAGGTCAGCCTCCCATTTCTTATCACAGATTGGAGTTATCCAGAAGGATTAGAAACATCACATAAATATTCTTCTATATGTGACCTTAGACTTCCCTGGTGGCTCAGTCAGTAAAGAATCTGCTTGGAATGCATGAGACAGCTTGCAATGTAGGAGACCCAGGTTGGTAGGATCCCCTGGAGAGGGAGTCTCAACTACAGGAATACCTATATTTTTCTTGAGTTTCTATTTTATTTTGTCATATAGATCCTCCAAGTCACAGTAATAATTGCAGACAATTTTTGTTATTTAGTGAAAATTCTTAGAACTAGATTTTGGCCCAACTTAGTTGTACCTGTCTGCTATTTTCTAAACATTTTTGTCTTATTAATTCCTTTGAAATATAACCAATTTTATCTTTAGCTTGTATATTGCATGTATATTTCAAGAACACCTTCAATTTGATTAATTGAATTTAATCAATTGAAATATTGAAAAATAGCAACTTTGAATGAAGAAAGGACAGAATTCCTCTGCTTTCCATTCTTTTGAAAATTGGTTTTCATATACCCTATCCTTGAATTTTCATGAATGATTTAAGTTTCTCTGTTTATATTCTGTGATGCTCTAATAATATGCCTGATGTGTACAGTTAAAATTTACAAAGTACCTTTCTACCTATTATTGCATTTGACCTCCACAAAATTCTGAAATAAGTAAGGTAGCTCATTATCTTGATGATACAAACATATATATATTAAAATGTCTACCTAGAATAATAGGGAATATTAATTTTCTCATTTCACTGTTACAGACATGAAATTTCCATTCTTTCCATCTGACTACTGTCAACCAGATTTAATGACAAGGGGCAAAAATTGCCCTCCATTTTCATGTTGTTCTATTTTCTTTCTGCACAGTGTCAGTTGCAAATATTTTAACATAATGAATTTTTGAAGCAGGAAAGGCCAAGGCCCTTCTGGGTTATGCACAGATTCATCATCAAAGCCTTTTCAAGGTAGGTAAAAAATCATGTTAATATATTTTGTACAATCTCCTATTGCCCAAGGCAAGCCATTTGAAAAGATATTTGATATGTCAAATCTTAAGCACAACAATTTGGGATAAATGTTTCTGATTTAAAGTCCAAGTCTCTTCTAAGTTGAAATCACTCTAACTTCAATCTGAGGAATAAAATGTCAACTAGCAAAAGAGTACACAAAATATTTTATAATCTATACAACTGAACTATTGATCCAAGAGTCTTGGGGCTAATGCACTGTGCATTAGTAGAAGAATAGGTAATAATTCAAAGAAAGGAACCTAGTTAATTTTCAGTGAGTTTATTTCTTGGCAGGCGAACTGCTGATAGTAATTTTTGTAGGCGACCTCCTTCTTGCTTGCCTTCTGCCTCTCTGTTAGACAAGTCCAAATCAGCATGTGGCATTGGTCAAAGTGGCTAAATGAGCTCTTGTTTATGGGTAATGATCTGTTATATTTATGACATTCTCTGACTGACGCTGCATGCTCCTTTGTAGGTATCACTGAATTTTGATCACTGTTATCTCAATGGATTCATTAATTCAGCTTAAAAGAAGATGCTAAGATGAAGCAAATTAGAAGCACAAGAAGATATCAGCTATTCAAATTAAGATGGGAAAGTCAGGCTGAGTTAGTATGTCAATTATAACTATATTGGAAAAGAAATTTACTGTTATGAAAGAATAGAAGCAAGTTGTCCCCTTAACAAAAAAGAGATTTCACTAAATATGTTTTAATAAACTATTTTAAAAACAGAGACTGTCAGAATAGACATAGATGCTCTTAAAATATTTGAAAATAGTTTAAGCTTCTTAAGAATTTATATATATATTTAAAGAGCCCAAAAAGAAAATATTAGTCACTCAGTCATATCAGACTCTTTGCAACCCCATGGACTGTAGCCCACCAGGCTCCACTGTCCAGGCAAGAATCGTGGAGTGGGTTGCCTTTTCCTTCTCCGGGGGATCTTCCCAGCCCAGGGGTCAAACCTGGGTCTCCTGCATTGCATGCAGATTTTATGTATTTATTTATTTTTTACTGTCTGAGCTATTGGGAAAGCCAAAATAAAAAGTGAACTTGAAAGTCACTTAGTCGTGTCTGACTCTTTCCAACCCCATGGACTGCAACTACAGTCCATGGACTTCTCCAGGCCAGAATACTGGAGTGGGTAGCCTTTCCCTTCTCCAGGGGATCTTCCCAACCCAGGGCTCAAACCCAGGTCTCCCATGTTGCTGGCAGATTCTTTACAACTGAGCTATGAGGGAAGCATGGGGAAGACAAAAGTTCACTGAATTTAGAGCCTGACTACTCAAAGTACTCCAAAGACCCATGGCATCAATCTCACCTGGGAGTTTGTTAGAAATGTTGACCCTTGAGTCTCACACTAGGTTATTGAATTATTCTTTCTTTCTTCTTTTTACTTGCTGTTTTTCAAGTTGGTACTTTTTATTGCTCTGTCTTCAATTTTGTTAATTGTTTCTTCTGTCATCTCAAAATTGCTGTTGAGGTCCTTTAGTGATTTTTTTTAAATTTTACTCTTCAGCTCCAGAATGTTTATTTCATTGTTTTGGCTTTAAAAAAAAAAAAAAAATTTCTATCTCTTGATTGATGTTCTCTATTTGATGAATAATTTTTACTTTATTTCTTTAAAAGTCATTTCCTTTTAGTTCTTTGAAGATATTTATAACGGCTGCTTATCAGACTATCTGATAAGTCTAACATTTTGGGTGCTCTCAGAAGAGCTTCCCTTGTGGCTCAGCTGGTAAAGAATCTGCCTGCAGTGCGGGAGACCTGGGTTCAATCCCTGGTTTGGGAATATCCCCCGGAGAAGACAAAGGCTTCCCATCCCAGTATTCTGGACTGGAGAATTCCATGGAGTTGCAAAGAGTCAGGCATGACTGAGCAACTTTCACTTTCAGGTGAGCCACCCTAGTTGCCTGTTTTTTTTGCTTATCTTGTATTTTTGTTGTTGTTGAAAACTGGGAATTTTTATTTATCAATTGTCGCAACTCTGGATTTTTATCACTCTCCACACCCTCCTGCAACAGGCTGGGATGGCTGATATTTATTTCTTTTAGGACGTGCTTGGACTAATTCTGTGGACTTTATTTGTCAGCAGTGTATTGCCTCTGATGTCGCTGATAAATACTTCTTTTATCTCTTTATTTTCAAGACTGACTTCTTTAGGATTTGCCCCTGAAGGTGCCCAATATGCTACTGTGAAAGAGCAAAGGACAATTACTAATAGCTGCGGTAAGAATGAAGCTACTCACTAAATACATGTGTGTGTGTTTAATATATTAATTCGATTCTTTTGAATTGTGGTGCCAGAGAAGACTCTTGAGAGTTCCTTGGACTTCAAGGAGATCAGATCAGTCAATCCTAAAGGAAATAAATCCTGAATACTCACTGGAAGGACTGTTGCTGAAGCTGAAGCTCCAATACTTGGGCCACCTGATGTAAAGAGCTGACTCATTGGAAAAGACCCTGATGCTGGGAAAGATTGAAGGCAGGAGAAGGGAGTTGCAGAGAATGAGATGATTAGATAGCATCACTGACTCAATGGACATGATTTAAGCAGACTCCTGGAGATAGTGGAGGACAAAGGAGCCCTGGCAGGCTGCAGTCCATGGGGTTGCAAAGAGTCAGATGTGACTTAGCCACTGAACAACAACAACAATAACAACAACATTATGACACTAGCCTGAGCCATATTTATGTATTTCCTGTACTATGATGAGAGCTTACTGTCTACCTGGCCCTTCTTCTCCCACTCTTTCTTCCTTTTGGTCTATTCTTCATCCTGATGCTATATTGATTCTTTTAAAACATACAATAAACCCTTTGGTTCTCTTAGTATCTTTGGTTTTCAGTTAGAATTCCTGCAAATCGATATAAGAGTCTGTGGAATGGCAGTCTGATGGGGTTATGGCAGGGGAAAAAGCTCAGACGTACTGAAGCACTGTTTACATGGCATTTTATCTGATTTTGAGGAAACATTCATTGTTCATATCAAACATTAATATTCTAGAAATGTACATGAAGCAGATTTGCACTTGGCCACAGTTTCCTTTCAAGGACATGACCTCCCTTATAACTCTTAGATAGGATCTGGAAAGGAATACAGTGCTGGCTCCTTATAAGACTAGATGAAAGGAGAAAGATGTTTCACAATGATTGAATCATGCATTGCATGCTCTTGTTTTTCTCCTCACGGTCTTCACTTGGTACCATAAATCTTGGTTCCACTTAGGGACACATTGTGCTGTATACAAATTCCTGAATAAAGAAATGCATGTCTGATGAGTACAGATTGGCTCTTTGTTCTGTTGAACCTTTAAAAAGGTCCTTTTATTTTTCCCAGAAAATATGCAAAGTGCCTGAAAGACTCTTTTCAGCTCTTATTTATGTGCAAGTAAATATCTACCATTATTTCTAAAGGGTGAAAGTGAGGAGTGTTAATCATGGGATTGGAGAGTGGGAAGCATAAACTCAGGCTTTAACATGAAAAGAGTTAGGACAATCTGATCCTGGGAAGTCTGGTGTGAAAAAGACTGGATAATGCTAAAGTTAGAGGAAATGAAAGTGCAAACCAAATTTTAGTGAGCAATGAAATCTGGTCATGTCTATAGCATTCCCTAGTGGCTCATATGGTAAAGAATCTGCCTGCAATGCAGGAGGCCTGGGTTTGATCCCTGGGTGGGGAAGATCCCCTGGAGAAGGGAATGGTTATCCACTTGAGTATTCCTGCCTGGAGAATTCCATAGAATTCTGGTGGGCTACAGTCCATGGGATCACAAAGAGTTGGACACGACTGAGTGACTAACACTTTCATAGCAGGACGTCCAGTGACAAAGAATCAGCCTGCCCATGCAGGAGACGTAGGAGGCCCAAGTTCAATCCCTGGGTCAGGAAGATCCTCTGAAGGAGGAAATGTCAGCCCACTCCAGTATTCTTGCCTGGAGAATCTCATGGACAGAGAAGCCTGACAGGCTACAGTCCATGGGGTCACAGAGTTGGACACGACTGAGTGACTGAGCACATGTGCATAGCATTAAGTCACAGTTACTTTTTCTAATACCAGTACCACCTCTTACCATGGTGATTGTTCCTGGATATCATGATGGGTAAAACAATCAAAATCATTTTTTGTTGTTGGCTTCAGGTTCTGTGATATGTGTGGTCTTTCTATGTGTGTGTGTGTGTTTAGTCACTCAGTCATGTCCAAGTCTGTGACTCCATGGACTGTAGCCTACCAGGCTCCTCTGTCCATGGGATTTTCCTGGCAAGAATACTCCTCTGTTCATGAGATGCTTCTGGCAAGAATATTGGAGTGGGTTGCCATTTCTCCTTCAGGGTGTCTTCCCAACCCAGGGATCTAACCGCATCTCCTGCATTGGCAGGTGGACTCTTTACCACTGTGCCATCTGGGAAGCCCATGCATGAACTTTCTACTAAGAGTCATAGCTTCAGTGGTTTTGCTTATTACCTTATACTACTAAATGGATTCAGCTAGTGATGATTAAAAATAACAATAATACACACAAGGGTGGTTATCTCAGTTTTATTTATAATAATTGAAAACTTCAAATGACCTACAGCAGTGTCTCCAAACAAGAGGTTATTTAGCTAAATTATATCACAACACTGTAGCGGAATGCATCCTTAAAAAGTAGTGATATACAAGATCACACAATAATGTGAAAAGATGCTCACACTATATACTGCTGGGTTAGAATGGGTTAGGGTGTGTCATAGGCCTGTTGGGATGATTATAAAAAGTAAGAGAAAGCCCAAGGATAAAAAACTAGAAGTGTTCCAAGTCATATCTGACTCTTTGTGACCCCATTGACTATAACCCACCAGGCTTCCCTGTCCATGGGATTCTCCAGGCAAGAATATTGGAGTGGGTTGCCATTTCCTTCTCCAGGGGATCTTCCTAACTAAGGGATTGAACTTGCGTCTCTGAAGTCTCCTGCATCGGCAGACAGGTTCTTTACCACTAGCACCAGCTGGGAAGTCCCAGAGGATGAATACCTACATGCTAAATTACCTCTATAGGTTGGGATTATGAGTGAGTTACGAGTTTATTTGTTGCCTTATATTTGCCTGTTTTATAAATTTCTAAATAGACACATTTCTTTTTAACGAAGAAAAATAAGTTATGGGAAAAAAAGAAGAGAGAGCCTGCCATGCACATGTGCATAGGAAAATAAACTGTTCTTTTATTCATGGTATTTCTTTTTTACATTTTATTGAAGTGCAGTTGATTTACAATGTTGTGTTACTTTCTGCTGTATTGCAAAGCGACTCAGGTATATATACGTATATATAGTGTATATATATGTATGTATGTATATACATATAGATATATGTATGTATATGTTGGTGGTGATTTAGTCACTAATTTGTGTCTGACTCTTGCAACCCCCATAGACTGTAGCCTGCCAGGCTCCTCTGTCCACGGGATTTCCCAGGCAGGAATACTGGAGTGGATTGCCATTTCCTTCTCCAAAACATACCATAGCTTAAACATATGTATATATGCATGTATATATGTATGCATATATGTATACATGGGCTTCTCTGGTGGCTCAGATGCTAAAGAATCTGCCTGTAATGCAGGAGACCTGGGATTGGTCCTTGGGTTGGGAAGATCCCCTGGAGAAGGGAAAGGCTATCCACTCCAGTATTCTTGCCTGGAGAATCCCATGGACAGAGGAGCCTAATGGGCTGCAGTCCATGCGGCTGCAAAGAGTCAGACATGATTCTTACTGCTTAGAGACTAAGCACTCATATATGTGTATATAGGTATGTATATATGTGTGTGTATATATGTTTGCATATATGTATGTATATACATACACGTATATATGTGTGTGTGTGTGTGTGTGTGTGTGTGTGTGTGTGTATTCCTACTACGGCTTATCACAGGATATTGAATCTAGTTCCCTGTGCTATACGGTAGGACCTTGTTGTTTATCCATCCTGTATATAATAGGGTGCATCTGCTAATCCCAAACTCTCAATCCTTCCCTTAAACTCATGGAATTTCCAATCCTGACAGTAATCTAGTAAGGTAGATACTCTTATTCCAATTTTACAGGTGAGAAAAAGAGTCCTAAGGAAGCTTTGCGACTTGTTGCAAGACACGTGGCTGGCAGGTGCTGGAGCTGCCAACCTCAGCCTCTCTCCTACGCCCCTTTGGAGTTCCTGTGTGTGCTTTTAAAAGCTTTCCTCTTTCGCTACTTTCTTCACATGGATGGCATCATCTTTTCCTTCTCTCCATCTTTTGCAGCCCCTTTCTATTGACTTTCTCACCAGCTCACTCACTCAGCAAATACTCATTGAACACTGCTGCTGCTGCTGCTAAGTTGCTTCAGTCGTATCTGACTCTGTGCGACTCCATAGACGGAAGCCCACCAGGCTCCCCCATCCCTAAGACTCTCCAGGCAAGAACACTGGAGTGGGTTGCCATTTCCTTCTTCAATGCATGAAAGTGAAAAGTGAAAGGGAAGTTGCTCAGTCGTGTCTGACTCTTAGCGACCCCATGGACTGCAGCCTACCAGGCTCCTCCATCCATGGAATTTTCCAGGCAAGAGTACTGGAGTGGGGTGCCGTTGACTTCTCCACACTGAACACTAACTAATCTATATATACAAGAGATGGAGTTATGTGTGGGTGATATGGAGATAAACTAGACATAAATCCAAGTCTTAGTGGGGTCATGGCTCAAACTGATAGGTAAACACAGCTTTCATTGACCAAAGGCTTTGGGTAGGGGGAAGGGTCTGGTGTGCGGCATGAAGTAGAAATCAGATGATTTTAATAGAATGTGCCTAAAATAAAAGGAAGCACATGCTGAGGTCCTCAAGTGCCAGGGCAGGGACACTGGGGCATCTAGGTATTCACCTACGTGACAATGTTTTAGTGCCTTTGGGTTCTTGATGTTATTGGCCACTACTGTATTTTGTTGTGTGGTCTTCTTGTTGAATTTTGCCCTCTTTTGGGAGGAAGGAATATTTTCATCATAGTTTAACCCCCCAAATTAAAGGAAATCAAATGTGTGGATAAAAATGATCCCTGAAGGGAATTTGTGAATTCTTACATTTAGAAATAAGTACTTTTTCTTATAAGGTTACTAAAAGAAAATAACAGAATTATTTAAATTTTAAACAGTCAGAATTATTTCTTGTATTAAAAAACACAAACTTAATCCTTTAAAAATCTTATGAGAAATAATACTGTTGTTGTTTCAGACTTAACTTTAAAAATACAGTGATTTCCTTTTTGATAATTTAATTTGCACTTCCTCCCAACAGTTACTTCTTTCTAGTCTTTAATTTCCTGATCAGGCTAGCATAATGAATCCCTGAAATGTTCACTCTATTTTCCACAGTTTGAGTTGATTGCTTAGAAATGCTTGGGGAATGCTCCTTTTTTGTTGTTGTTGTTATTTGTTTCTCTGTGAAAGCCACCTTGAAAAAAATGTAGATCTTGCTGTGAAAGACAAAGGTTCAGTACCTTCTCCATTTAATCATTTCATCTTAATGAGCTATGCAGGTCATTATTCAAAGATATTAATGGATTTGATGATTGTTGAATCATCTGGTGTTTAAAATAATACTGTTGAGGAACTGCTAATGTTCAATCAACACATATTGCTTAAGTTCTCAGACATGTCAAGCTTTCAGCTGAAGAAGTCAATCTCGATTGCAAAAGCTGTGGAAAGTCCAATTTATTCAGAGTAACGGCTTTTTTGTTCGTTTGTTTGTTTCAGTATAACATATTTCAGGAACCTGGCATAACTACATGACAAGCAGTGTTTTGTGCTGAAAAATCTTTAACTTATATTTTCAAGTTAAAATAAGTTAAGAATCTTTAACTTATTTTCACCATTTTCCTTTGGTTTCTCAAAAAAAAAAAAGTGAATATGCTTTCACTGGAATCTTGAGATGTGTTTAACTTGAGCTATTTTTTTTACACTGGAAAATGGCCATTTCCCTTCATTTAGTGCTCGCAATATAGAAACAGTTTCCTGAATCAATATCCCTCAAAAGCTGAAAGAATACACTTTAGAAATAATAGAGGAACTGGGTGCTTACGTTTGAAATGCATGACTCCAGTGCTACAATGGCCATGGTGAGGAAGGAGAGACGATAGTAGAGACGCTAGGGTTCAAATCCTACTTCTGCACTCCTGGCTCTGTGCTTTGGGACAAATCTCTTAACTTCTCTAACACTCAAGTATCTCATCAATGAAATGGAGAATACAACAGTATCTGGCTGTGATTTGAGGACCGAATGACAGGCTGTAGATAATGCTTGTAGCCTGGAGTCAAGTACACTGTCAACAACCTTAATCAAAGTCAGCGCATACTGTTTCTTTAAAGGAAAGTGTGTAATCATTCGGTTGCTTTATTTTTATCTTGCCTTTGTCCCTTAGCACTTATAGGATTTGAAGGCATGTCACCACACTTTGAGGGGTTTCCCAGGTGGTGCTAGTGGTAAAGAACCCACCTGCCAATGCAGGACATGCAAGAGATGTGGGTTCGATCCCTGGGTCAGGAAGATCCCCTGGAGGAGGAAATGGCAACCCACTCCAGTATTCTTGCCTGGGAAATCCCATGGACAGAGGAGCTTGACTGGCTACTGTCCATAGGGTTGCAGAGAGTCATACACAACTGAAGTGACTTAGTGTGCATGCACGCACTACACTTGGTTGATCTTTACTGTTTTTTATTGGAATGATGTAATTATCTAAAAACCTGATCTGCCTACCTCAATATTCCTGTTTACCTGCAAGATTCTGTCAAATCTGGATGAAAAGTGACTCTCCAGAAAGAAGAGCCCTTAGCTGGGCAGACATGCAAATGTGCAGATCTTGACCAAGCTGTCCAATTGCGAGAATAGTTATGCGACAGCTGACGTCTTGGTAATCTCAAGGGTAGTCCCACACCAGTGACCTGGCCAGTAACCCAGGAAGGCAGGGAGGTAGCCAAGGTCAGACCCTCCTTGGGTGGCCCTCAGCCAATGAGTGAGCAAGCACTAATGCGAGGGACTGGCCACTTCTGCCCCACGTGGAGCCCTCTAGTGGACATTCTTCGCTTGGAGAAGCCCCCAGGGGAAGCTGGCGGAAACAGCGGATGTTCAACCTACAGGACAGCTCCCACGGCCCAACTGGAGAACCACACTTGAGGCAGGAGCAAAGGACAAAAACTCAAGAGATTCCAAAACAGTCGCCAGGTTTGAGCAGGGTGCTGAGGTGGACACTGACTATCAGATGAGAGGAGAAGGTCAAGCTAGACTGGAGTAGAGTGGATCAGTGCTGAGGATAAGCTAAGGCTAAGGTCCGAGGGATGGGTGGGCGGGGTCGGCAAGGAGCACCTTGGAGGGATTCCCCAGGGCGGGGGTCCTCATTTGTTTAGTCGCTAAGTCCAGTTTGACTCCTTTACAACCCTATGGACTGTAACCCACCAGGCTCTTTTGTCCACAGGATTTTACAAACAAGAATACCGGATGGATTGCTGTTTTCTTCTCCAGGGGATTTCCGCAAGGGATTGAACCCGTGTCTCCTGCTTTGGCAGGCGGATTCTTTATCGCTGAGCCATCAGGGAAGCCCCTGGTTCTTCACTGGGAGCATCAAACCATCTGGTTAATCTCAAAAAGCTCTGCACACTTCAAAGTGCTCTCCAAATGTAAGCAATTTGGCAATGCATTGTTCTGCCCTCTGGAGCATCAGGACACCTTTCTAGCAAGATTTTGGGGGTATTGGGCACCTTTTTCAGTCTTTCCTCTATTGGCAAAGTTGGTATAATTTTCAAAAGCCGTCTGCTGTGTTTGTTCTCCATTTCTTCAAATCTGCTGTGTTTGTTCTCCATTTCCTCAAATTCCTGGCAACTGGGAAAAGTTGCCAGAGGTGCACCAGGTTGGGCCCACTTCTAGCCTCCAAGCCTTTAGGGGGCGCTCCAACATCTGGTAAGATTGTTCACCCCGCTGTCATCAGCATCTCATGCCAGAACCCGGCTGTCAATACTCTCTCGGGTGGGAATGGGGGTGGGGCACGATCCCACAATTATCCCCTAATGTGGACACTGACCTTTTGTCCATATAAGCAGAATGATTCATGCCTAGTCTGTCGTTACAAACTTTACACCTAAGAGCTAATGCAACAGCAGTAAAATTCACTGTATAGAAGGAACACTGGGTCTTTGAGGCACTTGGAGTTCAGGGTTTTTCTCTGGGTGGCAAGCTCCAGATTCTTACCTTAAGGAAAAACACTCTTCTCGTGTTTCAATGACCTGTGTTTATGCAACAGAAAATAAGAATGTAGAATTGTTGGAATTTGGCCTTAATATAAATCCATCTCTCTGTATTGGTGCTTTATGAGGAAGCTTGTTGAAAAATAAACAGATGCATTATTAATAGTCCAGAAACAACAGAATAGATTTATGGCCATCTCATGCAGCCTAAACTTCAATGAACATTTGGTAAAAGGTACAGGAGAGAAAAATGCCCTGTTATATTCATTGCTTTTGAGCTCATTTTCTTTCAGCTATATAACTATCTTGGCTTCACTATATCTGTAAGATATATATATATATATGCCTTTTTTTAAACCTAGGAGCCCCTTTCTTGACCATGTTTTATAGAACCTCTCATGTTAAATGTGTAGCAGGACAAATTAACTATAATGGTTGGCCACATCCATTCTGCCCTGTTTTCCACTATAAAGATACACCTCAACACTTTACACTAAGGACTTGAAAAATAAAAAATGTTCAAATCACTGGGACGAAGAAAATCTGTATGTTCAGTCTTGAGAAGTTTGAAATCAGTAGGAAAAGATGCAAAGATGTCAAGTTGCTAATTAGGACATGCTGCTACTGCTGCTAAGTCCCTTCAGTCGTGTCCGACTCTGTGCGACCCCATAGATTGCAGCCCACCAGGCTCCCCCGTCCTTGGGATTCTCCAGGCAAGAACACTGGAGTGGGTTGCCATTTCCTTCTCCAATTCATGAAAGTGAAAAGTGAAAATGAAGTCTCTCAGTCGTGTCTGACTCTTCGAGACCCTATGGACTGCAGCCTACCAGGCTCCTCCACCCATGGGATTTTCCAGGCAAGAGTACTGGAGTGGGTTGCCATTGCCTTCTCCGAATCAGGACATAAAAGTTGTGAAATTTGCTTTACTTGTCATATTTGATATACTAAATTCAAAGTATAATAACATTGAAAAATATTGTTATTTATTATAGTATAGATTTTCCAGTTGAATTTACTTTCTATTAAATTTCATGTTTGTTACGACTGGACCTTTAGTCATATTCTGAGAATCAAAACTGAATTGTAGAGTATACCCTGCATGCCATCAGCTTAAATATCAGTAAATTACTTTGAAAAAAACTGAAAACGTTAGTCGCTCAATCATGTGTGATTCTTTGTGATCCTGTGGACTGTAGCCTGCCAGGCTCCTCTGTCCATGAAATTCTCCAGGCAAGAATATTGGAGTGGGTTGCCATTCCCTTTTCCAGGGTATTTTCCCTTGGATCTCCCACATTGCAGGCACATTCTTTACCATCTGAGCCATCAGGGAAGCCCCAAATTAACTTGAATTCTAACCTTTTTCTCTTTATCATTAATGGGAAAACACATATGAAGAACAATTTTTAAAAAAAGAAAAAAACTTAAAATGTTCACCTTTGCTTAATCCACTAGATTCTGTAGCTACCACTACCAAAAGTTATTTTTTGACACACTTTTATAATTTTTGCCAAATTTGCCACAGGGTTACCCACTCCAGTACTCTTGCCTGGAAAATCCCATGGGCGGAGCCAGGTAGGCTGCAGTCCATGGTGTCCCTAAGAGTCGGACACGACTGAGCAACTTCACTTTTACTTTTCACTTTCATGCATTGGAGAAGAAAATGTCAACCCACTCCAGTGTTCTTGCCTGGAGAATCCCAGGGACAGGAGAGCCTAGTGGGCTGCTGTCTATAGAGTCGCACAGAGTCAGACATGACTGAAGTGACTTAGCAGCAGCAGCAGCAGCAGCAGCAGCAGCCACAGGGTTTTATTTGCTAGGGACAAGGCTGTTGCTGTTGCACTAGATGCTAAGTCGTATCCTACTCTTTGCGATCCCGTGGACTGCAGCAGGCCAGGCTTCTCTGTCCTCCACTTACCTCCCAGAGTTGTTCACATTCATGTCCATTGAGTCTGTGATGCTATCTAACCATCTTATCCTCTGCCACCCCTTCTCCTTTTGCCTTTAATCTTTTCCAGCATCAAGGTTGTTTCCAATGAATTGGCTCTTCACATCATGTGGCAGAATAATTGACGCTTCCACTTCAGCATCAGTCCTTCCAGTGAATTTTCAGGGTTGATTTTCTTTAGGATTGACTGGTTTGATCTCCTTGGAGTTCAAGTGACTCTCAAGAGTCTTTTCCACAATAGGGACTGGTTACCATGAGGGGTACACCTAGACCTAGTTATTGCTGCCAATGAGTTCTGTGACCAGGCCTATCTGTAGACCTTACTTTCAAGTTTCCTTATGTTTAGATGGAGGAGTTAACACTAGATGGGCTGAAAAAGTCACTTACTCTGACATTTTATGAATCCCTACTCTTTTCCATGTTTATTATTTCTGAAATCTGTACATTTACAAACACAGATAAATTTTTTTACATAAAACAGAAGCCTGAGGTGTCTGAAGCAAACTTCTAAAGGGATCTGAAACTCTATTATATTAAATCCCTGCCACTGTGGGCCAACTACAGTTGTAGACAGACCCTTAAGAGTCCTAACACCCCCTAACCTTTGAAAGTAACTTTTGCAGCATCAAATCCTGGGGGTTCCTGCACGTTTCACAATCCCTACAAAGGCAGTAGAAGTGGAATCTCACTTTCGTTACTTTGTGCCTTGAATTCAAGAGACTCGCAGCAGTATGAATTTTGTGACAGCAAAATTATTCTCTTTTCCTAATAGGCTTTGGACTTGGCTTTGCTTTGTTCTTGTAAGCAGAGATGCACTTGGATTAGCTGGGTCATTTGGGAAAGAATGTCTGACAGATGTGCACTGTAGGATTCAGATATTGTTATTGTTGAAGACATACTTTTTTTTTTTCATCTTCAGCGAGTTTGACAGTTGAATCCAAACACATTTTCATTGATTGCTGTATTTGTTATATTTCCAGATACTTTAAGAGCCCCAACGATGACTGTTTCATAAAGAGTTTCTTTTTTCTTCAGTGAGTTGTCGTAGGGCAATGATGTTCTTCCCCAAGGAGTGCCTATAGAGTTGGAGTGATGCTGTGTGCTCAACTTCTTTGAATTGATCATTCTTAAGACCACTTCTAGAAAAGACAACCGATAGATGTCTATAAACTAAGAAAGATCTGACGTTTTTTGTTTGTTTGTTTCTTAAGTGAAACAGTCAGGACTCTCTGAAGACCAAAATTCATTTGGCTTTGTATATCAAGAAGAATATTTTTTTGTTCCTCTTCTACCTAGAGGTTATATTGATCTAGTGCTGTGTATGATTTTCCACTTGCATGGGATCATGAGTGATTTGTATAAATGGTATAAATATATATTCTGGAAATAGCACAAAAGTTTGGGATGGTACGTGACCTAAGAGTCAACCTGTGCATCTGTGACCTTTACTGCCTCCCAGCATTCCTGTAGGAATGAAATGAAGGCATGTATGTGAATTCATAGAGCAGTGCCAAGCAAATACAAATTAAATGATTATTTTGGCACGGAGAAACATCCTATTAACTACATTGTCTGAATCATGCTAACCATTTTAAATAATATTTTATAATCAAACTTTAAAATGTTGGTAAGTAAAGATTTGACAACATATATTGCTCTGGACATTTTCCTTTTTATTTTGGGAACAATGCACTTTAATGTGGAGAAGGAAATGGCAACCCCACTCCAGTGTTCTTGCCTGGAGAATCCCAGGGACAGAGGAGCCTGGTGGGCTGCCGTCTGTGGGGTCGCACAGAGTCGGACATGACTGAAGCGACTTAGCAGCAGCAGCAGCACTTTAATGACCAACTGATGAGTGAACTTGGTGCGGGTCATTGGAAATGCCATTTTTCTCCCCTGTTCTTGGTATTAGAAAAAGTTTTAAACTCTTTCCTTCTTTTTTAAAGTATCTTAAGGGCAGATAAGTGTAAATTAACTCATTATTACCTTGTAAATGCTTATTACCAATGTAATTATGGCTTACTACATTGACACTAAGCATTGAAACATAACTTTTAAATCCAGGGGAAATTATTGCGTGCTAAATAGAAAGAAATCTCAGTTTTTTAAGATTAAAAAAATAACAAGATACATGCTTAGAGCTAGTGTGAATGAGATATTATCAGAATCAGTGACTCCTTAATTATTCCAAAGCACAAATAACATGCTTTCATTTTTATAGGCTTGATAAAGTTCAGACAAGCTGAGTTGAAATCTTTACAGATAAACTTTTTCAGGTTTACAAAGTTTCAGCCAATAAAAAAAGCTTAAAGGATTATGAGAAAACCACTCCCTTGAAAACATTTCTAAAATAAATCTATCTGCCAAATGTCACTTGGTGAAATTGTGTTTAATGTAGACACAGAATTTAAGAGGCTGACTTGTCCCTGATGCTGAGAAAGATTTAAGGCAAAAGGAGAAGGGACAGCAGAGGATGAGATGGTTAGATAGCATCACCAACTCAGTGGACATGAATCTGAGAAAACTCCAGGAGATAGTGAAGGACAGGGAAGCCTGACGTGCTGCAGTCCGAGAGGTCACAGAGTCAGACATGACTCAGCAACTGAACAACAACAGCATTAGCCACTTATCAAGTAAGGATCAAAGATGTAAGACTGGGTCTCAGGTGAGGCTGGAGGGTTTTTTATGGGGTAGTTTTATGGGGTATACTCTGCAAAGATTCCTTTTAGGAGAGTAGATATGAAAATAAACTCATTTTTAAGTTTCCCGAGTTCCTCATGGAAGTTGAGAAAGTAGGGCAGGATGTGGTTCATGTCCAGTGGTGTGTTGTTAAACACTACACAGCTGGCTTTCAAAGTGGGTAATGGGGAGGCCCTAACTTACAGTGTTTGCCGACTTCTGTGAATAATTCATGCAGCAGGTTTCATGCTATCAGCGTGAAATCACTGAACACATAGATGAGTAGAGACACGGAGAATTGACTCCTGCAAGCTGGCGTCACTGGGCTTCAGCACATCATTGACGCTCTGAATAATGCTGGCCTGTCTGTGCCTTACTCCCTTGCTGTTGGTTAGTTGCCCAGGCATGCCTGACTCTTTTGCAACCCCATGGATTGGGAATTTCCAGGCAGGAATACTGGAGTGGGTTGCCATTTCCTTTCTCCAGGGGATCTTCCCGACCCAGGGATCAAACCCATGTCTCCGGCCTGATTCTCCTGCATTGCAGGCAGATTCTTTACCGCTGAGCCGCTAAAGAAGCCCCTACTTTCTTGTTGGCTCATCATAAAATGGAAACTCAGGGAGATGGCAATAAATTCGGTTGAAGCTGATGGCTCAGAAGTGGCACACTGCATAACTTGGAGGGTGGTGGCGGAGGCTGCCCCCTGAAGTTGTGCAGGAGAAAAGCCTGCACAGCCGTATATGCACATGGAAGAGCTGCCACAGGTTCATTTGCTTCACTTTTCTCCCTGCAAACACACTGAGCAACTCACGGACCTCACAGCATATCTACTGCTCTGTGCCAGGATGCTAGGCCAGCCCACTCCCCTCCTCCAATCTAAACTTGACCTGCTTCTGTTTGGGCTCTGGTATTCCTGGCCCTCTCCATGGGCTGTGTGAGCAGGACTAGAGGTGAATTGAGGTCGTGGGGGCATCTGATGGCTGTCTTCAGAAGTGTAAAGGTGTTCCAGGAAACAGTCTGGGAGGGAGGCTGGAGAAATCCCAGGGTGCCCACAGCCCTGACACCAGCCGAGGAGCCCTAAGGCACAGCGTCCATTTTCTGGGGGAGGAACAAGAATAAATCAGCACTCCATGTGCAGCTGAATTACCCCGAGGAGACCTCACAGCTCAGCTGGCTTCCCCAGTGAGTCATGGCTGCCTGAACCCCCGGGGGCCTGATGAACTCTGTGGGTGGCTTTGCACGGGCAGTCACCCAGGGCTCATCCCCACTTGGTGGACAGGAGCTTTTAAATAGAAGAGCAGCAAGCTTGGTTGATGGATGGTGTTGTTTTAGCCTTTCTGGAGGGAAAAATTCACTTTGGGAGGACAGGGGAAACAGATTCACCTCATGGTGCTCAGTGCTCACAAACTCAGGGATGGTCCTAGAGGGCAGGCCATTGCGTGCCCAGCCATCTAGGGGCACTGATGGAAGCATCATTGGAAAGATAGCAATTCAGGGGTCCTGGGAGCAAGCAGGGCCAGGCTCTGCTGAGGGCACAGATCTCAGGGTGGTCTGTGTCTGCGGACCTTGTCCCAGCCACCTCCTTCCTCCCTGCCACCTCCTTCCTCCCCACCACACAACTTACACAGGCTCGTCACTTCTTCCAAGGAGGAGGAATCAAAAATGAACAATAATGGAGGTGTGAACGCACAGCATCATGGCTACCATGATTTCCCTGCTAAAAATGCCCAAGGAGGTGGTCCTTATACTTATGCTCTGAGATTAGGGAATTCTTCAAAGAGAATGTCAAGCTATAAGCGTCTGCAGAATATGTGCACCATATATAGTATATAGACACTTTCGGTTGCAAGTACCATGAGACTGACTTGGAGGCAGCCTAAGAGAAAGAACAAAGGAATGATGGTGGGGTGGGGGCAGCCAATGGGGGAAAGAGGTCATTGGCAGGTTGTGAGACCATTTCACAGAAAGCAAAGCAGAGAGGCTGCCGGGGCTGTAGACTGCAGCCAGCACAGGAGCTTGGGGGACCCTGTGTGCTACCGAGTTATGCTTCTCTAGCTGCAGAAGAGGCCCCTGCACATAGAGCCACAGGACAACAGAGCGTGTCCTGAATTTCCCACATTCCAGGACAGGCAAGGAGATTTCTCTTTCCATCGGTGTCTACAAGAAGTTCCTAGTCAGGTCAGGTGCCAGCCCTGCTCGGTCAGCTGTGGAAAAGGCACAGTGTCTGGGCAAAGATTCTAATTTCATCTAACTGAGGTCTCTGCAGCCTGAAAATGTCAGTTCCGTTTTGCTTTCTACTGGAATCCCTCTTCATCCATGAAAACATACATCAGAATGGAAAAGCCAGGGACTTGAATCATGCAAATCTGGGCACAGACCTCATTTTCCCTCTTATTAGTTGTTTAACAAATAATGACCTGCTTTGAAACTCAATTTTGTCTTTATCCTAACATGAGATTCATGTTCTCGGGCCCAGAGGTCCTCAGAGTCCTGGGACCCTCAACATCAGCCGGCTCTGAGAACTTGCTAGAAGCGCAGATTCTCAGGCTCCACCCAGGACTGGCTGCACCAGAGACTGGGGGTGGGGCTCACTGACCCCAAGGCCTTTTAACAAGGCCTCCCTGAGGACACACGCTGTGTGTGAGAGCCTCTGGCCCAGGGCTCTGCAGAGCGCCTCTGCGTCCTGGACGGCGGACCACAGGGTCCTGGCTGAGGTCACTTTGGGCCTGCCACCGCACTTCCATCTTCTCCCACAACGGTCTATACAAGCAAACCCTAGGGAGGAAGCCTTTGAAGTCCAAAATCTTTGTATTTTTCACAGGGATAAGTGGGGTCTCTCTACCCTAAATCAATTGAGGATTAAAACCTGGAGGTATTTGAAGGAATAGGGCCTTCAGTGGCCGAGGAGGGCATGGCAACCCACTCCAGTATTCTTGCCTGGAGAATCCCGTGGACAGAGGAGCCTGGCAGGCTACAGTCTATGGGGTGGCAAAGAGTAGGACATGACTGAAGTGATTTAGCACGTACGCACACATCTCCTGGCCAAGTGCTTTTTGAGCTACAGAAAATTGCAGGCCCAGCCTGACGTTAGCAGAGTTGAAGGAAGTTCTCAGGAAAATGTCTCTGCCCTCCTAGAGCTCCTAAATCCTGAAGGAGGAGAGGAAGCAGAGGGAAACTGCAGACCATATCTCTTCTGCACCAAAGGAGAGGCGAACCAGACAGGAGAGTGGAAGCCCGCGGCTTCAGACAGGACGGGACAAAACTCTAAATCCTGTGCTGCCACTATGCCAGTAACCGGGGGTAAATGGAAGTGCTGGGATGAGACCCAGATGGATTTGTGGCTTTGAAAGGATGTGGACAAACAGGGTTGACAGCAATCGCAGGAAAAAATACATGAGGGTGTTTGAGATTCTCTTTGGAATATACATAAGCATCATGGGTGCTCTATAAGGAGCTGCCACTTTCTGAGTGTCTGTGTGAGCCAGACTCTTTCTAAAGCAAAGACAGAAGGTGACATGAAATTTTCATGAACACTTTGAGGAGTTTATTCTAATTCGTATGCTACACGGAAGGATGTGAACGTTCGGGGAGGGGTACTAAGTGGCCAAAAGCTGCACAGATAAGTAGCAGTGCCCAGCGGAGTCAGGGCCCCCACGCACAGCTTGCTGACCCCAAAGCCAAGTTGCAGCCACTGCTTTTGCATGGGAGTGATTCTAACAGCACATTAATCCCTAAATCGGGGACAGTACTCATTTCCTTCTGGGAAGCAGTCCCTGAGCTTTGCAGATTGCAGTTCATCAGCCCACGTGAATCCCACACAGGGGCCCTGGCCAGAGAGTCTGGGAGACTCACAGACCTGCTCTTTGAGAGCCAGAAGGCCACTTTGCTGAGCCGGCATGTATGTGGCCCTGTTTTGCTACTTGGAATTCAAGCGAAGATGAAGTCCCACAGCTCAGTTTTGCTCCTCAGGCAAAGCTCTAGACAGCCCCTAGGAAAGGGCCTTGCCATAGAAAGGCCACTGAGTCCCTGGGCTCCATTCAGAAGGGCAGCCACCGTGGGTCTCTTTGGGGGCAGGGGGCATCCTCCAACCCTGTGAGCTTAATCAGAGCCATTCATTGCCTTGGTCTCTCCCTCACACACACACACCCGTTTATGAGCATGAATCACAGATTTCCAAATAACAAGCATGAACTATTTTAATTTTTTTCGCACCCATTGCAAAGCCCAGCTCCTTCCCAGCCTCCCTTCCAGCTGTCTGCGTGTCAAGTAGATTCTGACTCTCTGAGGGGAGGAGCAGGGCTGGTGGAGCTATTCAGTCAGCTCCCAGGAGGTTCGACACTTGCAACAATTTGTAGTGAAATTACCAGCTGAAGTTGGTTTAGATCCTGGCTGGAGCCCTCCCTGAAGGGTGTGGTGTGAGAGCCCAGCAGTAGGTGAGAGTCTTACAGAGGAGGACTTAGCTGAAGATCAGGTTGGGGAGACAGAGGGGTGGGGTTTGGACCATCGAGGCTGTCAGCCCCCAGATGCTGTGCTTGGGGTCTTCATAGTTCTTTTGCTATTCATTTTGATAAAACTAGGAGATGCACAGGCTGGCTGGGATCAGACCATCTCATGGGTCAAATCTATGCAGGGGGATAGAGGAATGGAATCTGTAGGCTCAACTGTGCTCTAGATCTTCATAGATTTAAGTCAATTTAATTAAGATTTGGGGATTCCCTGGTGGCTCAGACAGTAAAGTATCTGCCTGCAATTTGGGAGACCTGAGTTTGATCCCTGGATTGGGAAGACACCCTGGAGTAGAGAATGGCTACTCACTCCAGTATTCTTGCCTGGAGAATCCCATGGACAGAGGAGCCTGGGCTACAGTCCTTGGGGTCACAAAGAGTTGGACACAACTGAGTGACTCAACTTCGATTAAGATTTAATTCCTAAAATAGGAATTAATGCTCACCCTTCATGCTTGTAATTTTGTAGCTGCTGTAGATGAAATGCTATCTGAAATACTGTTGAAGCTGAACCTGACCTCTGTATGCTGTTGACTAAAAATATATATATCACAAACTAAAAGCTGAGCATTATGTTTTATTCCACAGGAATTTTTAGGACTTCAAGCCCAGGAATCAGTATCTCAAGTGACCCTGAGAGTACTGCTCTGAGGGGGTGAGGGGAAAGCCAGGATATGTATATAGGAGTTTTGCAACAAAGGGCAGGTAGTCTGAACATCAAAAGATTATTCTTGATTAAGGAAAATCAGATATCTCAATTTAAGGAATTTTAGCACTTTCTTCTGTATGGAAAGATGCAAGGGTCTGGGCTCACTGAAAGCATCCCTTTCATATGCATCTCAGCTATCTGGGGCCAGTATCCTGTTTTCACATCCTGAGTTTCCTCAGGGCTCACCCTAGGGTAGTTTGCTGTCTGCTAGATGGCAGGTGTTCTTTCCTTTCCTGAATTCCCTCAGGGGCTCACCAGCTTGCCAACGGCTGTGGCTGCAATTGCTGATGATTGTGACATCCTTTGTTTACTGATACAGCAGGCAGTGTTCCATTTATCAGGGCTCCCCAGGTGGCAGTAGCAGTAAGGAACCTGCCTGCCAGGGCAGGAGGTGTAAGAGATGCAGGTTCAGTCCCTGAGTTGGAAAGATTCCCCTGGAAAAGGGAATGGCAACCCACTCCAGGGTTCTTGCCTGGAGAATCCCATGGACAGAGGAACCTGGCAGGCGATAGTTGATGGGGTCGCAAAGACTCAGACTTGACTGCAGCAACTTAGAAGCAGCAGCAGCAGGATTCCATTTATCAACCCCTACTGCCACTGCTGCTGCTAAGTCACTTCATTCATGTCCGACTCTGTGTGGCCCCATAGATGGCAGCCCACCAGGCTTCCCCGTCCCTGGGATTCTCCAGGCAAGAACACTGGAGTGGGTTGCCATTTCCTCCTCCAATGCATGAAAGTGAAAAGTGAAAGTGAAGTCGCTCAGTCGTGTCCGACTCTTAGTGACCCCATGGACTGCAGCCTACCAGGCTCCTCCACCCATGGGATTTGCCAGGCAAGAGTACTGGAGTGGGGTGCCATTGCCTTCTCCTATCAACCCCTACACTGAGTTAAATCTCAGTTAATTCTCAGGCAGAGCTTTGGGTGAAGTAAAAAAGAAAAGCTTTATTGCTTTGCCAGGCAAGTGGGGACACATTGGGCTAATGCTCTCAAAACTGTGTCCCCACCTGGAGGGGTAGTGAAGAGTTTTATAGTAATGGTTCAAAGAGGGTGTGATCAGCTCATGAACATTCTTCTGATTGTTTGTTTGTAAGGTAAGTGGGACACAGTATCATCAACCTTCTGGTTCCAACCGGTCTGGGGGTCTACCTGCTTGTGGGCAGCACACGGATACCTTCTTCTGCCTGGTAGGGGTTTCAGTATCTGCAAAATGGCTCAAAGATATTGCTATGTATATCCCTTGAGGGGCACCAGGATCCTGCCCAAGGGTGCACTATTGTTTCTAAACTGTTCCTCCCTTGTGTCTGCATCCCCTCCCTTCCCCGATTAGCATCTGTTTGAACCTGCCCAACTTTGGGGGAGAGCCTGATTCTGAGGGGTGAGTCCATGCTCTGGGCCTGGTGGGGAGGAGAAGGGCTCAACTGAGGCTTACTGGAGAGACTTAACCAGCCTTCTGTTCAGATGGAGACTATGTAAATCTTTTTAGCTGCTAACTTAGCTTCCTACCAGTTTTTCAACTCTAGACTTTTTTTCCTTAAGAGGCTCGGTTCAGTTCAGTTCAGTCACTCAGTCGTGTCCGACTCTTTGCGACCCCATGAATCACAGCACGCCAGGCCTCCCTGTCCATCATCAACTCCCAGAGTTCACCCAGACTCACGTCCATCGAGTCAGTGATGCCATCCAGCCATCTCATCCTCTGTCGTCCTCTTCTCCTCCTGCCCCCAATCCCTCCCAGCATCACAGTCTTTTCCAATGAGTCAACTCTTCGCATGAGGTGGTCAAAGTACTGGAGTTTCAGCTTTAGCATCATTCCTTCCAAAGAAATCCCAGGGCTGATCTCCTTCAGAATGGACTGGTTGGATCTCCTTGCAGTTCAAGGGACTCTCAAGAATCTTCTCCAACACCACAGTTCAAAAGCATCAATTCTTTGGCGCTCAGCCTTCTTCACAGTCCAACTCTCACATCCATACATGACCTAGGAGGCATCAAACCTCAGGGGACCTCTCTCCTTGTCTCAGTGGGAGCTGTGGCCCAGGCACTGGGCTCCAGTGGTAACTGCCTGCTTGCCATAGGTTCTTTATAACCTTGTTTACTTCTCCCTACAAAAGAAAAGAGGCTTCCCTGGTGGCTCAGTGGTAAACAATCTGCCTGCCAGTGCAAGAGATATGGGTCAACTCCTGGTCCAGGAAGATCCCTTGGAGTAGGAGGTGGTGACCCACTCTAGTATTCTTGCCTGGAAAATCCAGGGACAGAGGAGCCTGGCATGCTATACAGTCCATAAGGTCACAAAGAGGCAGACATGACTGAGTGACTGGACACCAAAATTGTAACTCTGGGAAGATCATGGAGGCTGAATGAAGCCTATTTCCTGTAGTCAGAAAATGAGGTAACTTTTCTGACTTTTGTGCCCTGGAGTCCCATGGAGTTCTGCTTAGTATTACTATCTCATTTAATACCTACAACTAACCTGAGTTAGGTGCTTGTAAGTCTCATCTGACAAAAGAGCAAAAAAGAAAATCCAAACATTTGGGCAAGCACAGTAATGGATGACATAAAAATCAATGTTGAGGGCTTTGTCTAGTATGTTAATCATTATCATTACTAGAAAATATTTCATGTCATATCTTTTAAGAATTTATGTTCAGGAAAAAAATTCCACAAAAGAGCCTATTTCCTTCCTTGAGTCGATGTATCTGATTAAGTGGTCACGCAGCTCGTCCTGTTTCCCTTTTCCCTCAGGCTTCCAGGAAGACCAGAGCAATAATCAGTAGTCAGTGACTGTAATCAGCCCACATGCTTAGCATTGTTTCTTTCTCCTTTCTTTTAGTTGCTTTGTTTTCTCTATACAACTTGTTTATACAGGGAGACCTCAGAGTCTTTGGGAACTGGAGGTCAGCTGTGAATAAATACAAAAAAGAAAGAAAGTGAAGTCGCTCAGTTGTGTCTGACTTTTTGCAACGCCTTGGACTGTAGCCTACCAGGCTCCTCTGTCCATGGGATTTTCCAAGCAAGAGTACCAGAGTGGGTTGCCATTTCCTTCTCCAGGGGATCTTCCTGACCCAGGGATCGAACCCAGGTCTCCCACATTACAGGCAGATGCTTTACCGTCTGTGCCACCAGGGAAGCCAAATACAGGACTATAATAATAATAATAATAAAAAGCAAACCAACAGAACCACGTAAGTGGCAGAGCCTGACCTGGGCAGAACCTCTAATTCAGAAAACATCTCTACACTGCCCTTTCTGTTGGTCCTGGTGTGATTCTGAAGGAGGACACCCGGAGGGCTAGGCAGGCTTTTGGTTCCTGAGATGTGGTGGCAGAGGACTGGGACCACTATGTCCCCACCGCAGTGCCCTCACCTGCCTGGACCGCAGGGAGCTCAAGCCTTATCAGGGCAGAATGGTCTGGCAGTGGCTGGCCACATGCCACTGATTTTCTCTCTGAAAAGCAACGCAGCAGGCTTTCCTTGATGGGGAAATTTAATTACCAGAAATTAACAAACATATTTGGAAAGAAAGGTAGAGCAGTTATTCTTCAATTAGAGAAAAGCCAGTTTTAATCACCTTCCTGCCAGATGTCCCCTTGGGAGGTGGGCGCTCGTGCAAAGGAAGGCTGGAGCAGGGAATTAGAAAAGGAGCTTAGGGTCTGGGTGTCCCTCCCAGTTGTATCAGCTACCAGGTTAAACCCCAGATTCAAGGCTTACTCACGAAGGCAAGCTATTTTCAGGTCTCCAAATCTTCCTTCCATAAATACAACGTTGCTTCAAGTCTGCTGGAGCCAGGGAGTTTCAGCAGAGTCGATTATTTCATCTGCGGCCACCCCTGGCCAGAACAGCAGGCGGGTTCAACCATCTTCTGCTGAAAAATGCCATCCTCCTCACACCCACCTTCCAGGAAAGAATCCTGTGTGTGGCTGTGTACATTTCAGAGTGTGTTTGCACATGTGTATTAGTGAGCACGTGTGTGTGATGGTGTGCATTAAGGTGGGTGAGTTCATATCTGTGTGCCTCATGAGGAAATGTGTGTGAATGTGCGGTGGCGTCTATCGATATGTGTGTGGGTGAGTGAGCATGTGATTGTATCAATAAGTGTATCAATGAGTTGGCACATACATGTGTTTTTGTGTGCCTGTGTGTGCATTTGAACTGCATGAGTGAGAATACATGTGTGAGTCCGTATGAGTGTGTGCTTGAGTGAGTTTTTGAATGTGCGTGGATGTGAGTGCGTGTGTCAGTGTGTTCCTGTGTGTTTGATGGAGTCTCTGCAGCTGCTTTGGCGGGAGGCGTGGAGGGAGGAGACAGAACCCCAGCGGTCAGATTGCTTGACCTTGCCCTGAACTGATAGAAAAGAGAGCATGGAGCTAACATGATTGACCTCAAAGGAGATGCCTTCCCATCTCCCTCACACACACATCTGCCCGTAAATAAATAAGGGACGGCAGACAGACGCAGAAAATAAGATTATGGTGTAATCTTTCCATTAAAGCTTCCCACACGGGGCTCCACAGCTAATCAGACACATGGAGTAGCCCACAGCCAGGTTCCCGAAGAGTTCTGGACTGCCCTAGCTTGTTCTGAATTTCAAAGTTGGGGTTCTGGAGCAGGAGGCATGTTAGGGACCAGCAGGACGCGGACATCATCTTAGTTGTTAAAGAGTAAAGTCCACGAGAGGGATCTGGTTTCCCTTATATCCTGAGGACTCAGAGTGAACCCACGACAGGCCTGGGGCTGAGATCCAAGTTCCTGGTGTCCAGACAGAATGTGGTTTATCCGGGTTTCCTCAGGGATGCTGCTGCCCTCTCATGCCTTGCCCTGCCTCCGTGTTGATCCCTGCTTTGCCAGCCCTTCTAGCTTGTGGCCAGATTATTTACATGATGCTATGACCTTTCCCCTTTTTAACCTCACTCTATCCATCACTACCTTCATCAACCTTAAAATTCCCTTGACTGTGTTACTCCTCTATTGAGAGATAGTCAGTGGCTTCCTATTACCTAGAAAATAAAATCCAAGATATTTAATTTCATCCAAGATCCATTGCAGTCTAATTTCTACCTTCCTTATTTCCTGTGTACCTTCCTTGATTAAACTGGTTTACTAATTGCACTAAGAATGTGCTCTATTTATTCTCACTTTCATTCAACAAATATATATTTAGTGACCTTCCATGTCCCAGTCAATATGATAGACACCATAATAATAACATACACTTAACAAGTGCCTACTAGGTGCCACTACACTTCTAAATTCTGTAGATGAAATAATGTACATGGTTTCTACATGTACAACAGCAGGGGGTGCCATATACATAGAGGACAATGGATGGTGACTTTTGGTTCTTGAAACAGCACTACATGTAATCTTCACAAAGAAATGGTTATATTTAACTCACAGCTAGTAAGAGCTTTTGGGGTTTCCTAGTTAGTGCTAGTGGTAAAGAATCTACCGGCCAATGCAGGAGATGCAAGAGACACAAGTTTGATCCCTGGGTTGGGAAGATCCCCTGAGTAGGAAATGGCAATCCACTCCAGTATTCTTGCCTGGAAAACCCCATGGACAGAGGGGCCTGGAGGGCTACAGTTGATGGGGTCTTAAATTCGGACATGACTGAGCGACTGAGCATGCATGCATGCACAGTTGAAGGAACTAAACCACATTGATATTAAAAGACAGGTTCATTACAGAGTAAGTTTCAGTGTGGGCGTTGAAACTTGAGGCTTGGCTTTAGAACCCTTATGCCTCACCTCTACGCCACCATCCCTCCAAATGTATATTATCTCATTTAATACCCACAACTGTGCAGTGAGGAAGTTGTATCAATATTACACGGATTAAAAAAACACAAGGCTCAGAAAAAGTAAAATGATTTGCAGATATGTTTCTAGCCCAGATTTGAACCCAGGCTATGTCAGTTTTCTAAAGCCAACAGAGAATCATTCTAATTTTTGTTAGTGTTTATTTTGGCAAAAACACTAAGTTTGGACCCCCAAAATCACAGACTGTGACCTTGCCAGTGTCCAGTCCTGGTGCCTCTTCTCTCTGCAACTTAGTGCCCTCATTATAAATATAAAAGGATTTGACGACACCAGCACTTCTCAACCTTGGATGTACCATAGAAGGATCTGCGGGGGGTGGTCTCAAAAAATACACCTATCTGGAGTGTGCACCTAAAAGTTGACTTAATTGATTCATGTATGGGCTCAGGCATTAATGGTTCTCTATAGCTCCCCAGGGATTTAAAGGTCAGGGTTGAGACTCTTGGATATGCTATAATCACCACCTTGGGAGACTGACTTCTGTTGTTTTCCTCACTTCAGCATCTTTTTTTTTTTGGTGCTCAAATCAATATGTGGTTTCTACTTGAAAGGCATGGTTCTTGGGCATGACATTAGGCAGGTTCAACTAGGTTGTGCTGCAATGCAAATGACCTTGACGTTTCTCCTACATTCTATTTCTCACTCGTTGCAGCTTGGCTGAAGCTTTAGTCCATGTTGCTTTCACTCTTGGGCCCCAACTGACATAAAGGCACCTATCTGGAAGATCACTAACAGATGAAAAAGATGACAAAAGATGTGCATGGAAAAGTGGAGAAACCCTGAGAGTGCTAACTGCCAGTATTAGACTAGAGTAGTCAATGTTGTTTTCCAAAATCGCTTGGTAAGTAATGAAACCACAGACTGGAACCCAATTCATCCTGTTCTCAGAGCTTGAAAATATTACCTCTACCTTCAACAAAAGCTGTTCCAAGAGTGCAAAGGAATCTTGTGGGAGGCTGACGAGGCCCAGCCTGTGTTACAGTGTGACTAAGCAAAAAAGCAGAAACCTGCATTTTAAAAAGCCTCCCCCAACCCCCAGGGGATTCTTTTTTAAAAAATGTTTTTATTGGAGTATAGTTGCTTTACAGTGTTGTGTTTGTTTCTGCTGCTCAGCAAAGTGAATCAGCTATACATATACCATGCTGTCGTTTAGTCCCTAAGTCATGTCTGACTTTTTTGCAACCCCATGGACTATAGCCCATGAGGTTCCTCTGCCATGGGATTTTCCAGGCAAGAATACTGCAGTGGGTTGCCATTTTCTTCTCCAGGAGATCTTCACGAGCCAGGGATAGAACACAAGTCTTCTGTCGTGTCTCCTGCCGTGCCTCCTGTATTGCAGGCTAATTCTTTACCACGGAGCCACTGGGGAAGCCATATGTATACATGTATTTCTTCTTTTTTGGATTTCTTTCCCATTTAGGTCACCACGGAGCTTTGAGATTCTCATTAGTTATCTATGTTATACATGGTAGTGTTTATCTGTTGATCCCAATCTCCTAAATCATCCCACCGTCCTTTACCCCCTTGGTGTATATATATTTATTCTCTACATCTGTATCTCTATTTCTCCTTTGAAAATAGGTTCATCTGTACCATTTTTCTAGGTTCCACATATATGCATTAATATATGGTTTTGCTTTTCTCTTTTTGACTTATAATACTTAACTTTGTATTCCAGTCTCTAGATCCATCCATATTTCTGCAAATAGCACAATTCTGTTCCTTTTTATGGTTGAGTAATAATCCATTGCGTGTGTGTATATATATACACACACATATATCACATCTTATTTATCCACTCCCCTGTTATGAACATTTAGGTTACTTCTTTGCCTGGCTATTGTTAATAATGCTGCAATGAACATTGGAGTGTATGTGTCTTTTTGAATTCTGGTTTTCTCTGGGTATAAATACCCAGGAGTGGGAATATTCCCTGGTGGCTCAGATGGTAAAGAATCCACTTGCAATGCAGGAGACCCGTGTTCTATCCCTGGTTTGGGAAGACCTCCTAGATAAGTGAATGGCTACCCACTTCAGTATTCTTGCCTGGAGAATTCCATAGACAGAGGAGCCTGGTGGGCTACAGTCCATGGGGTCACAGAGGTGGACATGACTGAGTGACTAATACTTTCACACTTTCAACCAAATTACAGATCCATTCATTCTGGAGCCTGGTGTTATTAGTTCTAATTCTTTCTCATGAACTTCTCAGCTCCATACTGATCCAACCACCTTATTCCCCCCTCTCATATCCCTTCTCCAATCTCTATGTCTAGTCCCTGCCAGCTACAAGCTATGTAGACAGGAACATTCCCAGGTTCTGGGAGCCCATAAAGAAAACCTCCCCTTTTTATCTTTGGTTAAATGGAATTCTCTCCCAGCAGAGAGGGTTTCTGTTCACAATTCTGCTTCCCATGATCTACATGATTCTACATGATCTGCTCCCTGGTTCCCTCCCAAAGTCGTCTTCTAGCATACTGTCCCTCCCCCACCCCCACTATTTGCTAAGATGGTTGCAGTGGCTGTCTTTCCATATATTGCAGCACATCTAAAGAGTTCTCTCTCAATTTATTAAAAAGACCTTTTCATACATGAGGTGATCACTGTCCTGACGTGAGAGAGAGTATGGGATAGCGGAAGGTCTTGGGCTTTTTAAGCACATGATGGCTGCTGACAGCAGAGTACTGAATGAGCCTGCCTGGCTAAGAACCCTAGTTTTGCTATGCAGCAGCCATAGCAACATTATGTAAGTTACTTAGCCTTATGGGGTCCCACTTTTATTACCCATAAAATGCAGATAATGGTAGGACTGTTCCAAGCATTACACGAAAACACAGGTAAATGTTTGCTGTTACATTGGAAGCCAGGCAGACTTGGATTAAAGACCCCCTTCCGTAGTGTGCTTGAAGTTAACTGAAGGAAATCTCAGATTCCCCATGGAAAAAATAAATGTAAAATTGTCTGCCTCCTAGGGAGTGATGTGGATAGAGTATAAATGTTGATGTTTAGAAAATTCCCTGAACATTTTCTGGAATTTAGGAAATGCTTCAAACACAGTCCAGGAACCTGCATTGCTGATGAACCCAGGTCTTGTGGCCTCCTAGAACCCCAGATGCCTGATATACCTAGACTGCTGGAGAGAATGTGGTTGGCACAGGGAGGGCCTGCAGAATTTTCATCTACTGAATGACTATGGGGTCCCAGGAAAGTGTAGTACATACCACAATCACACTGAAAGAATGCTTCTCTTTTGGGAGAGGGATTGATTGAGAGTTTGGCATGGACATATACACACCACTGTATTTAAAATATATACCTATAAAGACCTACTGTATAGCACAGAGAACTGCTTAACATTCTGTAATAACCTAAATAGGGAAAGAAGATTTGAAAAAGAGTAGATATATGTTTAACTGGTTCACTTTGCTGTACATGTGAAGCTAACACAACATGGTTAATCAACTACATGTGTGTGTTTGTTGCTCAGTCATGTCCAACTCTTTGTGAACCCATGGGCTATAGCCCGGCAGGCTCCTCTGTCCATGGAATTCTCCAGGCAAGAATACTGGGGTGAGTTGCCATTCTCTTCTCCAGGGGATCATCCCAACCCAGGGATTGAACCCAGGTCTCCCACATTGCAGGCTGATTCTTTACTCTCTGAGCAACCAGGGAAGTCCCATTAATCAACTATACTCTGATATAAAATAAAAAAATTAAAACTCCAGAAAAAATAAAATCAGAAAACTGCTTACAACATCTTTCAGGAAATGACCTCCACTGTGCCTACCTCTCGCTCACAGTCTTAGCAAGATTGCACGTGCCTAGTGTACATGTGACTCTCACCCCAGGTCATTGTTTCTGGCTGAGTCTATTGACTATAGTCACAGAATCCTTTTTTAACATGGCACTTCATAACAAAGCATTGATTAATCAGTGTTTGCAAGCCTGCTGAAACCCATTTTCTCTTTCTCCAGGAAGAGATCCCTGAGCTGAACATTGGTCTCCATCTGTCACACATCATGCCCTGAGAGTCTCGTCTCAGAGCCCTGACCCTGGCCTTTTGTTGGCATTGCCTTTGTCACGTCTATAGTGATTTTATTACATCACTGTCAGTCGAAAGGACTCAGTGGGTCCAAGTGAACCAGCGATGTATTTCCTCCCCTTTATCTTCTTCAAACCTTTGTCTAAGAACAGCAAAAGGGGGTTAAAAAAAAAAAAAAAGCCAACAACAACAACCAGAAGTTGGAGTCTTCATCCCTGTTTACTTTACTGCCTGAATGTAATTTGAGGAGATGCACTAAAAACGTCAAAAATGAACAGATTGGAATGAGTGTTTCAGTCCTTCAGGGATGAGATGGACTCACCAGGAGGTGATCTTTAAAATGTTTGGGATTGACCGTGTTGCTTTTAACCCTCAGAGCAATGGTTCTTGTCCTCATCCTTGGATGCAAAACTGCCCACTGAAGTACCCTGGGCAGAAAGTCCTTCTTTTCTGATCCTACCTCCACAGCAGAGGCCCCCATGGCAGAGGCATCTCTGTGGCCTGTGTGTGCCATTTCTGGGCTTGGTGCCTTCATGTCTTCAAGTCATTCATCTGCCTGGTCAAGGCTGATTTGGAGGACCGAGTTCCTGACCACCAAGGATGTCCTATGCCAAGCCAGAAAATGTCTGTCTCCACTCTTCACAAGGGAGTCTGAAAATTTGTAAGAAAAATATCCCAGCAACATTCCAGCGTGTCTGCTCATGCTGCCACCTCCTGCTGCCCTTGAAGTTTCAGCTGGACCCAGGATTCCTTTTCACTTCCTGCTCTAAGCCATTGTCCGATGCTCATTACCCACCAGCTGTGGCCCAGCTGTTACATTCCACATCAAAGGTGGCAGCGTGCACCTGGCATGTGAGCCGATTTCCCCACTGCTTCTTACCATGGTGCATTAAGCCTTCTGTGTCTTCATTTTGCAAGCAGCTCTATAAATGTCAAATATTATTAACTGTGCATGTGAGAGGTGGGAAAGTCAAAGGGTTTGAGAAGACTGTAAAATGGAATAAAACTTTGAAAATATTTTTTTTCCTTTTCTCTGCACCCTTGTTCTTTGTTTTTCTGGCTGCCACTTTAATTCAGATACCGAGACTAGCAATCAAAGCATTGCAATGACCATCCCCATAAACACGGAAGCTGACACACATCTGAAGCATTAACCATTTTGAAAGAAAACCTTGAGAGTTCCTTGGACTCTCAAGGAGATCAAATGTCAACCCTAAAGGAAATCAACCCTGAATGTTCATTGTAAAAACTGAGGCTGAAGCTGAAGCTCCAATACTCTGGGCACCTGATGAGAAGAGCCAAGTCATTGGCCTAGGCTCAGATGCTGGGAAAGATTGAGGGCAGGAAGAGAAGGGGTCAGCAGAGAATGAAATGGTTGGATGGCATCACTGACTCAATGGACATGAATTTGAGCAAACTCTGGGAGACAATGGATAGGGGAGTCTAGTGTGCAGTCCTTAAAGTTGTAAAGAGCTGGGCATGACTTAGCCACTGAACAACAAGATGATTATTATTGCTCATATTAGCAATGATTTTAACATATAAGATAGAAATGTAGGCCAACGTGATTTATTATATTTAAAGAGCTTTCAGTCTACTAACATGAAAAATGAAACCCACAGTATACATGGTGTCAATTTGACCAGGAATAGTTCTGTTTTCTCCAAGGTGGCTAAGTATGCCAGTGCACAGATATCTGATCTTGCTAGACATCAGAGATGTTTCTACAATAATCTCTTAACTCTTCACTTTTAGTCTCATACTTTCTGATACATCCTCTGATTTCCAAGTGATAGCCTTTAAATGCAAGTCATGTTAATTAATTTTCTTATTATTTTTGTTAAAATCCTTTGAGGAGATAGAGGAAAGAAAGACAGCTCACTCAAGTGTAAGCTGAATCTTCCTGAATTCAACCTTTCAAAGCTAAAAATTCTTAAAAAAAACAACATTTGGCTTTGTTGATTTTTGCTATGGTCTCTTGTTTCTTTTACATTTATTTCTGCCCTAATTTTTAAGATTTCTTTCCTTCTACTAACCCTGGGGTTCTTCATTTCTTCCTTTTCTAGTTGCTTTAGGTGTAGAGTTAGGTTATTTATTTGACTTTTTTCTTGTTTCTTGAGGTATGCCTGTATTGCTATGAACTTTCCCCTTAGGACTGCTTTTACAGTGTCTGACAGGTTTTGGGTTGTTGTGTTTTCATTTTCATTCATTTCTATGCAAATTTTGATTTCTTTTTTGATTTCTTCTGTGATTTGTTGGTTATTCAGCAGCGTGTTGTTCAGCCTCCATATGTTGGAATTTTTAATACTTTTTCTCCTGTAATTGAGATCTAATCTTACTACATTGTGATCAGAAAAGATGTTTGGAATGATTTCAATTTTTTTGAATTTATCAAGCCTAGATTTATGGCCCAGGATGTGATCTATCCTGGAGAAGGTTCCATGTGCGCTTGAGAAAATTGACAAACCATTACCCAGACTCATCAAGAAACAAAGGGAGAAAAATCAAATCAATAAAATTAGAAATGAAAATGGAGAGATCACAATAGACAACACAGAAATACAAAGGATCATAAGAGACTACTATCAGCAATTATATGCCAATAAAATGGACAACGTGGAAGAAATGGACAAATTCTTAGAAAAGTACAACTTTCCAAAACTGGACCAGGAAGAAACAGAAAATCTTAAAAGACCCATCACAAGCATGGAAATTGAAACTGTAATCAGAAACCTTCCAGCAAACAAAAGCCCAGGTCCAGACAGCTTCACAGCTGAATTCTACCAAAAATTTAGAGAAGAGCTAACACTTATCCTACTCGAACTCTTCCAGAAAATTTCAGAGGAAGGTAAACTTCCAAACTCATTCTATGAGGCCACCATCACCCTAATACCAAAACCTGACAAAGATGCCACAAAAAAGGAAAACTACAGGCCAAGATCACTGATGAACATAGATGCAAAAATCCTTAACAAAATTCTAGCAATCAGAATCCAACAACACATTAAAAAGATCATACACCATGACCAAGTGGGCTTTATCCCAGGGATGCAAGGATTCTTCAATATCTGCAAATCAATCAATGTAATACACCACATTAACAAATTGAAAAATAAAAACCATATGATTATCTCAATAGATGCAGAGAAAGCCTATTAAAAAAATTCAACATCCATTTATGATAAAAAAAAACTCTCCAGAAAGCAGGAATAGAAGGAACATACCTCAACATAATAAAAGCTATATATGACAAACCCACAGCAAGCATTATCCTTAATGGTGAAAAATTGAAACCATTTCCCCTAAAGTCAGGAACAAAACAAGGGTGCCCACTTTCACCATTACTATTCAACATAGTTTTGGAAGATTTGGCCACAGCAATCAGAGCAAAAAAAGAAATAAAAGGAATCCAAATTCGAAAGAAGAAGTAAAACTCTCACTGTTTGCAGATAACATGATCCTCTACATAGAAAACCCTAAAGACTCCACCATAAAATTACTAGAACTAATCAATGAATATAGTAAAGTTGCAGGATATAAAATCAACACACAGAAATCCCTTGCATTCCTATACACTAATAATGAGACAATAGAAAGAGAAATTAAGGAAACAATTCCATTCACCATTGCAACGAAAAGAATAAAATACTTAGGAATATATCTACCTAAAGAAACTAAAGACCTATATATAGAAAACTATAAAACACTGGTGAAAGAAATCAAAGAGGACACTAATAGATGGAGAAATATACCATGTTCATGGATTGGAAGAATCAATATAGTGAAAATGAGTATACTACCTAAAGCAATTTATAGATTCAATGCAATCCCTATCAAGCTACCAATGGTATTCTTCACAGAGCTAGAACAAATAATTTCACAATTTGTATGGAAATACAAAAAACCTCGAATAGACAAAGCAATCTTGAGAAAGAAGAATGGAACTGGAGGAATCAACCTGCCTGACTTCAGGCTCTACTACAAAGCCACAGTCATCAAGACAGTATGGTACTGGCACAAAGACAGAAATATAGGTCAATGGAACAAAATAGAAAGCCCAGAGATAAATCCATGCACCTATGGACACCTTATCTTTGACAAAGGAGGCAAGAATATACAATGGATTAAAGACAATCTCTTTAACAAGTGGTGCTGGGAAAACTGGTCAACCACTTATAAAAGAATGAAACTAGAACACTTTCTAACACCATACACAAAAATAAACTCAAAATGGATTAAAGATCTAAACGTAAGTCTAGAAACTATAAAACTCCTAGAGGAGAACATAGGCAAAACACTCTCCGACATACATCACAGCAGGATCCTCTATGACCCACCTCCCAGAATATTGGAAATAAAAGCAAATATAAACAAATGGGACCTAATTAAAAGCTTCTGCACAACAAAGGAAACTATAAGCAAGGTGAAAAGACAGCCTTCAGAATGCGAGAAAATAATAGCAAATGAAGCAACTGGCAAACAACTAATCTCAAAAATATACAAGCAACTCCTACAGCTCAATTCCAGAAAAATAAATGACCCAATCAAAAAATGGGCCAAAGAACTAAATAGGCATTTCTCCAAAAAAGGCATACAGATGGCTAACAAACACATGAAAGGATGCTCAACATCACTCATTATCAGAGAAATGCAAATCAAAACCACTATGAGGGATGGTATGAGGAGGGAGGAGGATTCAGGATGGGGAACACATGTATACCTGTGGTGGATTCATTTTGATATTTGGCAAAACTAATACAATTATGTAAAGTTTAAAAATTAAATAAAATTAAAAAACAAAACAACAACAACAACAACAAAAAACCACTATGAGGTACCATTTCACGCCAGTCAGAATGGCTGCGATCCAAAAGTCTACAAGTAAATGCTGGAGAGGATGTGGAAAAAAGGGAACCCTCTTACACTGTTGGTGGGAATGCAAACTAGTACAGTCACTATGGAGAACAGTATGGAGATTCCTTAAAAAACTGGAAATAGAACTGCCTGATGACTCAGCAATCCCACTGCTGGGCATACACACTGAGGAAACCAGAATTGAAAGAGACACGTGTACCCCAATGTTCATCGCAGCACTGTTTATAATAGCCAGGACATGGAAGCAACCTAGATGTCCATCAGCAGATGAATGGATAAGAAAGCAGTGGTACGTATACACAATGGAGTATTACTCAGCCATTAAAAAGAATACATTTGAATTGGATCTAATGAGGTGGATTAAACTGGAGCCTATTATACAAAGTGAAGTAAGCCAGAAAGAAAAACACCAATACAGTATACTAACACATATATATGGAATTTAGAAAAATGGTAACAATAACCCTGTATACAAGACAGCAAAAGAGACACTGATGTATAGAACAGTCTTTTGGACTCTGTGGGAGAGGGAGAGGGTGGGAAGATTTGGGAGAATGGCATTGAAACATGTATAATATCATATATGAAATGAGTTGCCAGTCCAGTTTTGATGCAGGATACAGGATGCTTGGGGCTGGTGCACTGGGATGACCCAGAGGGATGGTACTGGGAAGGAGGAGGGAGGAGGGTTCAGGATGGGGAACACATGTATACCTGTGGCAGATTCTTGTTGATATAGGGCAAAACCAATATAATATTGTAAAGTTTAAAAATATATATATATATATATATATAAAATAAAAAAGCCAGATATAATTTTAAAAAAAAAGAACAACAAACACACAACTGCATGAGCTTCATTGGCATTGGCGGCTTAGTGGTAAAGAATCTGCTTGCCAATGCAGGTGACACGGGTTCGACCCCTGATCCAGGAAGATCCTACATGCTGTGGAGCATTTAAGCCCGTGAGCCACATCTATTGATCCTGTGCTCTAGAGCTGGGGAGCAGCAAATACTGAGCCCAAGTGCCACAACCACTGAAGTCCATGTGTCTAGAGCCTGTGCTCCGCAACAAGAGAAGCCCCAGCAAGGAGAAGCCCATGCACCACAACCAGAGAGTAGCCCCAACTTGCCGCAACTAGAGGAACGTGCCACACAGCAACGAGGACCCAGCACAGCCAAAAAAAGAAAAACACTGTGTTATCGACCATTTATTGAATGGTTTAGACAGATAAAATGTTTGTCCCAAGAGCAGAAAACTTTCAGCAATACATTGGTATAATGACTCGTTTTTAAAATCAGATCAGATCAGATCAGCCGCTCAGTCGTGTTCGACTCTTTGCAACCCCATGAATCGCAGCACGCCAGGCCTCCCTGTCCATCACCAACTCCCGGAGTTCACCCGGACTTACGTCCATCGAGTCAGTGATGCCATCCAGCCACCTCATCCTCTGTCGTCCCCTTCTCCTCTTGCCCCCAATCCCTCCCAGAATCAGAGTCTTTTCCAATGAGTCAACTCTTCGCATGAGGTGGCCAAAGTACTGGAGTTTCAGCTTTAGCATCATTCCTTCCAAAGAAATCCCAGGGCTGATCTCCTTCAGAATGGACTCGTTGAATCGCCTTGCAGTCCAAGGGACTCTCAAGAGTCTTCCCCAACACCACAGTTTAAAAGCATCAATTCTTCGGCGCTCAGCCTTCTTGACAGTCCAACTCTCACATCCATACATGACCACAGGAAAAACCATAGCCTTGACTAGACGGACCTTTGATGGCAAAGTAATGTCTCTGCTTTTCAATATGCTATCTAGGTTGGTCATAACTTTCCTTCCAAGGAGTAAGCGTCTTTTAATTTCATGGCTGCAGTCACCATCTGCAGTGATTTTGGAGCCCCGGAAAAATAAAGTCTGACACTGTTTCCACTGTTTCCCCATCTACTTCCCATGAAGTGATGGGACCGGATGCCATGATCTTCGTTTTCTGAATGTTGAGCTTTAAGCCAACTTTTTCACTCTCCACTTTCACTTTCATCAAGAGGATTTTTCGTTCCTCTTCACTTTCTGCCATAAGGATGGTGTCATCTGCATATCTGAGGTTATTGATATTTCTCCTGGCAATCTTGATTCCAGCTTGTGTTTCTTCCAGTCCAGCATTTCTCATGATGTACTCTGCATATAAGTTAAATAAGCAGGGTGACAATATACAGCCTTGACATACTCCTTTTCCTATTTGGAACCAGTCTGTTGTTCCATGTCCAGTTCGAACTGTTGCTTCCTGACCTGCATATAGGTTTCTCAAGCGGCAGGTCAGCTGGTCTGGTATTCCCATCTCTTTCAGAATTTTCCACAGTTTATTGTGATCCACACAGTCACAGGCTTTGGCATAGTCAAGAAAGCAGAAATAGATGTTTTTCTGGAACTCTCTTGCTTTTTCAATGATCCAGCAGATGTCGGCAATTTGATTTCTGGTTCCTCTGCCTTTTCTAAAACCAGCTTAAACATCAGGAAGTTCACGGTTCACATATGGCTGAAGCTTGGCTTGGAGAATTTTGAGCATTACTTTACTAGCGTGTGAGATGAGTGCAATTGTGCGGTAGTTTGAACATTCTTTGGCACTGCCTTTCTTTGGGATTGGAATGAAAACTGACTTTTCCAGTCCTGTGGCCACTGCTGAGTTTTCCAAATTTGCTGGCATATTGAGTGCAGCACTTTCACAGGATCATCTTTCAGGATTTGGAATAGCTCAACTGGAATTCTATCACCTTCGCTAGCTTTGTTTGTAGTGATGCTTTCTAAGGCCCACTTGACTTCACATTCTAGGATGTCTGCCTCTACGTCAGTGATCACACCATCGTGATTACCTGGGTCGTGAAGATCTTTTTTATACAGTTCTTCTGTGTATTCTTGCCATCTCTTCTTAATATCTTCTGCTTCTGTTAGGTCCATACCATTTCTGTCCTTTATAGAACCCATCTTTGCATGAAATGTTCTTTTGGTATCTCTGATTTTCTTGAAGAGATCTCTAGTCTTTCCCATTCTGTTGTTTTTAAAATAGAGTTTTGATTTTTGGAAGGGATTTTGTGAATGTGCATACCTTCCACTAACTCATTTCATTCATTAATAGCCAATATGTTAAACGTAGAAGAAATTATTTATTTTCCTGGTGTTTTGCCTTCCTTGGAATGTAAATATTCAATAACCAAACCCAAGGGAGTATTAATAAGTGAAAGCTTTCAAAGTGCAAGATGTCACATGAGCACTGGGTTATTTATGTTATTTAGCTGAGTATTTAAACCCATTCGAGCTTTTCCCTTAAATTGATTGCAGCTAAAATCCTGGGGATATCTGGCTGGATTCCAAGCCTGCTGGATTAATTTTAGCAGGGCCAGGCTTCTCCCAAAGGGAACACTTGCTGGTAAGCTAAGAGTTATTTACCTCATACAAATTTCTAAACACATTTTCGAAATTGATTTCAATAAGCACCACACTTTGAGTTACTATCTGAATATGATTTATAGTTAAACAAAGGTTTATACTACATACACATACTATATTGTATGAATTATCGATTGCTGGTATAACAAATTACCATAATTTTAATGACTTGCAAAAACAAATATGAATTTATTATCTTAGAGCTCTAGAATCCCTTGGACTGCAAGGAGATCCAACCAATCCATCCTAAAGGAGATCAGTCCTGGGTGTTCACTGGAAGGACTGATGCTGAAGATGAAACTCCAATACTTTGACCACCTCATGCGAAGAACTGATTCATTTGAAAAGACCCTGTTGCTGGGAAAGATTGAAGGCAGGAGGAGAAGGGGACGACAGAGGATGAGATGGCTGGATGGCATCACCGACTCAATGGACATGAGTTTGAGTGAACTCTGGGAGTTGGTGATGGACAGGGAGGCCTGGCAGGCTGCAGTCCATGGGGTCACAAAGAGTCAGACACAACTGAGCGACTGAACTAACTGACTAGAGGTCAGAAGTTCCAAATGTGTTTCACTGGGCTCAAATTAAGGTGTCAGCAGGGCTGTGTTGGGCTTCCCAGATGGCTCAGTGGTTAAGAATCCACCTGCCGATGGGATTTTGATCCCTAGATTGGGACGATCCCCTGGAGGAGGAAATGGCAACCCAGTAATTTTGCTGGAAAATACCATGGACAGAGGAGCCTGGCCGGCTGTAACCCACGGGGTCACAAAGAGTTAGACCCAACTGAGCACACACACACAGGGCTGTGTAGCTTCTTGAGACTCTAGAGGAGAATTCCTTTCCTTACTTGACCCCGCTTTCAGAAACTTTCTGAATTCCTTCTTTCATGGCTTCGTTCCCTCATCTTCAGAATCAGTAATGTTGAGCCAAGGCCTTTGGACCTCTCTGGATAATTCTGGATAATATCTCTACATTAAGGTCAGCTAATAGGCAATCTTATTTCCATTTGTAACATTAAATCCTCTTTGTCATGTAAAGGAACATATTCACAGGATTCAGGCATTGGCATGTGGAGTTTTCAGGGGCCAATATTCTGTCTACCATACCTTTTAGTAGGCATTTGAGGTTTCAAGTCAACCAGTTGAGGAAAAAAGTCAATCTTTAGTGAAATTCAGCAAAGAAGAATAAGGCTAGAAGTAGATTAAAACAGAATAAATGGTTTGAGTACTCTGTGAATCTCAGATCCCGGTGTGGACCTGTGCTGTGATTTTGAACAAGCATCTCCTCAGTACCAGAATTTGTTGAATCTGTGCATGATCTAAAAACAAATAGGAGTCTCTGTATGCCCTCAGGGAGCTTGCCAATGGGAGGGAGGAACAAGAACGTCAGCAACATATAAAAGGTAGAAGATGCTGACTCCTGTGGTCCAAAGCAAGGACTGCTTCATCCCAGTGATGGCATTTGAAAAGCTCCTCACAGTAAGGGCATGAATGGGGCTGGATATTTATCAGTGAATGAATTAACAAAGATGTGAATGAAGGAAGTCCAAACCAGAGGGAATATATGTATATGTAGGGCTTTCCTGGTGGTTCAGTCGGTAAAGAATTTGCCTGCAATGCAGGAGATGCGGTTTCCAAACCAGGGTCAGGAAGATCCCCTGGAGCAGGAAATGGCAACCCACTCCAGTATTCTTGCCTGGAAAATCCCATGGACAGAGGAGCCTGGCAGGCTACAGTCCATGGGGTGGCAAAGAGTCAGACATGACTTACCAACTAAACCACCACATCACAATATGGATATGTATGGCTGATTAATTTTGCTGTACAATAGAAACTAATACAACATTGTAAAATAATAATACTCCAGTAAAAATTTACTAAAAAAAATAAGACATGGATAGAGAGGCATTCATTTTGAGGGAATTCTAAATGCAAAGATTATTAGTTAGGAGAAGATTCAGGTTTTGTGGGGTCTGAAACTTATACAATATTGGGGACCCTTCTTAAGAGGAATATAAAATCATGAAAGATTGAAGGCAGGAGGAAAAGGGGATGACAGAGGATGAGATGGTTGGATGGCATCACTGACTCAATGGACATGAGCTTGAGCAAGCTCTGGGAGATGGTGAAGGGCAGGGAAGCCTGGCGTGCTGCAGTCCATGGGGTCACAGTCAGACGTGACAGAGCAACTGAACAACAACAAAAATCATGAATGCAAAATTAAGCCAAAAAGTAAATATTATTTAGGAAGAGAGAATGCTACAAAAAATTGGAAAACATTGTAAGCATCACAAAATCTGGAGTTATAGCATAATATAGTTTTCATTAAGTAACTAACAATTAAACCTCTCTAATACATTTCCCCTTTATTTTTGGCTGTATAGTCTTTCATCATTACTCAATTGTGATTGACCTATAACATTATATCAGTTTCAGATATAGGTCATGATGATTAGATAGATATATAGATACACACAATGAGACTTGATCACAACAATAAGTGAGATGCTTTTCCCACATTGAGATGCCTATAGGATTTTTATTCTTAATTTGGTTAATGTGGTATATCACACTGATTGATTTGCATATTTGAACCATCCTTGCATTCTTGGAATAAATTCCACGTGATCATGGTGTATGATCATATTAATGTATTATTGAATTTGTCTTGCTAATATTTTGTTGAGAATTTTTACATGTAAGTTTATTAGAAATATTGTATAATGTTCTTTTCTTGTGGCATACTTGTCTGGTTTGGGTTTGCCTTGTAAGATGAATTTGGAAGCATTCCTTCTGTTTTTTGGAAGAGTCTGAGAATGATTGATAGTAATTCTTCTTCGAATGTTTGGAAGAATTCACAAGCAAAGACATCTGGTCCTGGACATTTGTTTTTTGGGAGGTTTTTGATTATTGATTCAGTCTTCTTACTTGTAATCAATCTGTTAAGATATTCTGTTTCTTTTATTTCTTTTCGGTCATGCTGCATGGCTTTCTGGATCTTAGTTTCCCCATCAGGGATTGAATGTATATCCCCCTGCAGTGGAAATAGAGTCCTAACCACTGGGCAACCAGGGCATTCTCAAGACTTTCTATTTTTTTATGATTCATTTTCAGTGGGTTGTGTGTTTCTAGGAATTTCTCTAATTCTTCTAGGCTGTCAAACTTGTTGGTAAATAGTTAGTTCATAGTAGTCTCTTTGCATTTCTGTGGTATCAGTTCTAACGTTTCTTCTTTCATTTCTTATTTTATTTGAGCTCTGATTCTTTTATCCTTCATGATTTAGGATGAAGGATAGTTACAGGCTTTTCAATTTTGCTTATTTTTTTTAATGCTCTTATTTTCCTTGATCCTTTCTATTTTCTTCTTATTTACTACTTTACTCATTTCTGCTCTCATCTTTGTTGTTTCATTCTCTCTAACTTGGGTTTCGTTTGTCCTTCTGTGTCTAGGTCCTTGAGGTATGAAGTTAGATTGTTTACTTCATCCTTTACACTTGTTTCCAGACGTTGGCATCTATCACTATGAACTTCCCTCTTAGACCTGCTTTTGCTGCATCCCGTAAATTTTGGTATGATGCATTTTCATTTTGTTTGTCTAAAGGTTATGTCCCCCTAAACAAGCTCAAATCTATAACTGAAACCTATATAATTGCTTTCTTGTCTGTCCTTGCGTCTCTCTTATTGTCAAACTATTCACCTGAACTTAATTGTAAGCAGATGTTTTAGAATTGAGACATTTATTGGTTTTCTATTTGTCATCCTTATAAATGTTATATATTTTATATTGATAATATAAATGTATGTACAATGTGTGCATGTATACATTTTAGGGTGTGAAAGGATTGTGCTTTGTATATGAAGGTTTCTGTGTCATCATGATAAATATGTTCTTTTAGGAAAAAAAGTAACCTAATAAACCTCTCTATAACATTTTTTTGGCTGTGTATGCCTTTACCATTTCTTCATATTACAATCCTTTTATTATATTACTTTAATAAAAGTATTTGAAAAATATTTTTTCCTACATGGTTGATTTTTTTCATTAAATTTCTTAGTTAGCATATAAAAAACATGTGATTTCCCACACAGATATATTCTTTATTTGTGGTAGTACCATAGGATATTCTACTCTGAATAGGGGAGTTTTGTTAAATTATATTTTGTGTAACTCCTATAAAAAAGAGAAGTATGATGGGCTTGAAATTTTATACACCATATTATTATATATATTTCTGGTAATAGAGAACCTCCTGATTTTGACTGGGTATTAGTGAGAAAAGAATCTTCCACTTAAAATCTTACACGTTTGAATGAGGGAGATTTCCACAAACTGTTCTGGCTATTCTGACTTTGTGGTTTATACCTTGTTTCTCCTACTTGGTCTATATGTTGTCAGTTTCCAAAGTACATGTTATTATTGTGACCTAGCTATTGGCTTTATGTCTTGACGCTATATGAGTTGCTATAGTGGGTTATATAGAAAATTTGGGAGCCGTACTTAGGCTGAGAGAGCTGTAAGTAATTTATCTATACACAATATTGGCTGCAAAGCCCATAAATATTTTCCAGTTACCGAAAGCTACAAGTATTCCCAAAATATCCCTTACTAATCCTCCAAATGCCCATGGCTATTCCAGTGCCACTCAACACTAGAAGAAATGTAGTGGATAAGAAATAAGAATGAAAAGATGTTATCTGTTGTGGCAAAACAAATCACCCCCAAACTTAGCGGCTTGAAACAAACATTATGCCTTGATTCCTGCAGCTCAAGAATTCAGACGGGGCACAGAAGTGATGGCTTATCTCTGCTTGATGATGTCAGAGCTTCAGCTGGAAGATTAAGAGTTGGGCTGGAGAATCAACTTCTATGTTGGCTCATTTACATGGAGGGCAATTTGGTACTGACAAAAAGGTTTCTGTACACGTGGGTCTCTAAAGAGGGCTGCTTGAGTGCCATTATATTGTGACTGGTTTTCTGCTAAGCTATCCAGGAGTACAAGATAGAAGCAGGAATGTCCTCTATGACTTGCTCGCAAAAGCCACACTCACGCATGGTTGCAGAAGTAGACTTATTCATTATAAAAAAACAACACATGGAAATAAACACTAAGAGATAAGGATCAATGATTATTATGGACTCAAGGTATGCATCTCTCCAGGTTCCTGTGTTGAGGTTCTGACCTCCATGGGGTGATATTAGGAGACGGGACCTTTGGGAGATGATTCAGTTTAGATGAAATCATATTGATGATGAGATTAGAGTCCTTGAAGAGAAAGGGAAACCAGAGCGCTCTTTCTTTCCACCGTGTGAGAAGGTACACACGGTGAGAAGGCAGCTCTCTGCAAGCCAGTATCTCCCTGGGAACTGAATCTGGCTGGCACCTTAATGCTGGCCTTTCCAGGCCTCACAACTATGAGAAATGAATCTCGTTTAAGCCAATTAGCTCTACTGAATTTTATGATAGCAGTTGGAGGTGACTAAGACATTTGGGAACCACCTTGGGAGCTTGCCAACACAGAGACATGATAATTATAAACACCTAAAATTAAGTTTTCTCATGTTAACATATTCAAACAATTATACGACCATGTGACCACATTGTTTTGGCTTCTATCGGATCTTTAGAAGGGGGAACTATGAAAACTGATGCATCAGGCTTCTTTGTCTCTTTTCTGACATCTGGCTTTGGTCTGCTACTCAGTTCAATTCCTGCAAGGATTCTCACTCATTGAATAGAGTTTTTTCTCACATACAGCAAACTCAATTTTTATTACTACCATAAGCCTGAGATCCAGGGAAGTTCAGGGTAAATACTAATAATGAGATGCCATAAATTTTTTTATACGATTGAGGTTAATTTTAAAAGAATCCATGGGTAGCCTTAAAGGAGAAAAGAAGTTGGACGATGGTGGCCTAGAGCTTGAGGTTAGGTTTTTGGAAGTACAAAATGGCAGTCCAGTATGAGACCATGAAACTCAGATCTTGTTTTGAACATTACGGTTCAGGCTGCTAATTATCCTCCAGAATCCATTCTCCCAGCCTTGCTCTTAGAATGGAAGCCTTACCCTACAAACTACACGTCACTTTTATCAAAGCACTTGGCTTTTTGGCTACAGATCCCACATTGCACAGCTCCCTTGAAGATAGGTGTGTGCTTAAGTTCTTGCCAAAGGAATATTTGGAGAAGTGGTGTGTGTGTGACATGATGTCATTTCCTTTAAGGAACACCTCCTAGTTCCCCACTTCCTCTCTTTTACCCTTTCTTCCTTTAGGGAGGAAATGGAGACAGTCACCTTGGATTCTAACATGGAACCACCTGTGGAGGATAAAGAACTACTCTCTCCTCTCTAGACCACTCATCACCTCTGGATCCTTTTGAGTGGGGGTTGGGGAAGAGAGAAAACTACCTTTTGCTTTATTTATCATGGAAATTTGAGGTTTCTTTATTACAGCTCTTTAGACTGATTCTTCAAGTATCAAAATGACACGTTTAGGACTCATTACCTTTCAAGGAAACATGTTTTTTCTTCATTGACCAGATACTTGATGGAAAATGACCCCAAACTGAACTTGGAACAATCCATAAATTTCCTCGGTGTTCCCATGTTCTGTTCCAGCCTTGAACAAGTGGTCCTTTCTCAACCCCATCATCTGAATGTGAAAAGACTGTGAGAGTGATTATTTCACTGCTGTTATCTCCTCTTTGTAGAATTGAGTGCTTTGCCTGTGAAATTCTCATGATGGGCACTTATACTATTCTCTTCTGCTCACCTGCATTTTTTTTTTTTTTTTTTTGGAAGGCTCAAACCTTGTAGTGGAAGAAAACCTGTCAGTGTGTGTGGGTGACAAGCACGAGGTGAGAACTGGATGTATGGTCTGAGGTTACAGGAAATGGTTGTTTATGTAGCCCCATTGGTACTCAGGGGATTGCAACATGAGTGTTAAATTCAAATGTTCTGACTCACTATTCCCTTGAGAGAAGGACTTCAGAAAACACAGGTGTGTGGTCTACTGAGCTGGTGGTTTCCTTTGCAGTTTATTCCTGTAGAAACAAACTTTGACATTCTACCCCAGGGGTTGCAAAGTTTTGTCTCCCAAAGAGACCCCTGGGGTACTGTGTATTTTAGAAACCTCAGATGTGAACTTGTATTTAGGTGGGATTTACCGCTGGTGACATTACTCATTCCCAGTTTTCCTCCATCCTCACTAGATGGTGCTTCCTGGCCTTCCCTCTGGCTCCTTCTTTTCTTCTGACTGTGAACGCTGACTTCTGGATCAGCCTTGGGTCTCAACTGTAAACTGGGCCCCACGGCTTTAAATATCATCCAGACTTCAGTGGCACTGACCTCTGAAAATTCCCACCCCTGACCTCTCCCTGGAGTCCCAGACTTAACATTCCAAGTGCTAACAAGTCTTTCTTCTTATCTAACAGGCATCTTGAACCTAACAAACAAAAAAAAATAGTAAAACACTCCCAATTTTGCTTCCCTCTTTTCCAAAACTATTTCTCATTTTAGTTAAGGTAGTACTGTAAAGGCTTCCCAGGTGGCTCAGTGGTTAAAGAATCTGCCTGCAATGCAGGAGACAAAGTCAGACATGAGTTTGATCTCCGGGTTGGGAAGATCTCTTAGAGAAGGGAATGGCAGCCCCCTCCAGTCTTCTTGCCTGGAGAATTCCATGGACAGAGGAGCCTGGTGGGCTACATAAGGTCACAAAGAGTCTGACACGACTGAAGTGACTGAGCATGCACGCACACATGCAATGATGTAAAAACCCCACAATGTTCCAAGAACAAGAGAAGTGTGTTTCTCATTCAGTTAAAGCTAAAAAAAGGTGTTCCTGATCAGCAGTGGCTCATTTCAAAGTGGTGTTTAAGGGTTCTAATCTCATCATTCTACCATCTAGAACATATAATTAGTGAGATCTCCGTGTCCATCCTTATCAAGGAGACAGAAGGAAAAAAAAAAAGCATGGAGGACCATGCAGGGAAGATTTCTATGGACAGTCCTAAAGGTCACAGAGATCACTGGTAACTACATTTCATGGAAAATTTTATTTCACTTTTAAAAATATTTATGTGTTTATTTGGCTGCATTGGGTTCTAGCTGTGGCATACAGGACCTTCCTTGTGTCATTGTGAGGTATTTTGTTGTAGTGCACAGATTCTCCAGCCATGGTCCCTGGGCTCTGGAGCATGAAGGAGCTCAGGGTTGTAGCGCATGGCTTCCAGAGTGCGAGTTCCAGCAGTTCGGGCTTGCAGGCTCTCCAGCTGCAGCACTTGGGCTCAGTTGTTCTGAGGCATGTGGGATCCTAGTTCCCCCACAAGGGATTGAACCCCCGTCCCCAGCGTTGCAACGTGGACTGTTAACCACTGGGCCACCTGGGAAGTCCCTCATGGCCAAATTTTAAACTGAATTGCCAAAGAGAAAGGGATAAAGAGAAAACTACCTAGTTTCTATATGTTTCACTTTTTTGGCCAGAACATATCCATTTCCTCCTCGTGCTCTGATTCAAAGCACTGTTCAAAATCCTGAATCTCTAGTTGTTGTGCAAATGTCTTTATTGGATCTCAGATGGGGTTGAGTGGGGATACCGTATCAACCGCTCTTCCAGTCATATGGCTTGTCAAACTCTGGAAAATCCACAATCTCTTAATTCTCTATTTACATGTTAGTTTCTGCTTGCAAACAGCTAGTTCTCACCTGAGCTCATCTCTTCTTTCTAATACTTCTCTAACGACAGCCTAACAGTAATCAACGCATACGAATGCATTAAATTTTGCCAACCAATTGCCCCAGAGATGTGCTGTGCTGTGTTTAGACACTCAGTGGTGGCCGACTCTTTGTGACCCCATGGACTGTAGCCCGCCAGGCTCCTGTGTCCATGGGGATTCTCCAGGCAAGAGTGCTGGAGTGGGTAGCCTATCCCTTCTCCAGGGGATCTTTCTGACCTGGGAATTGAACCAGGGTCTCCTTCATTTGCAGGTGGATTCTTCACTAGCTGAGCTACCAGGGAAACCCAGAGCTACAAGTTCAGAAAGACTTTTTATCAAATGTCTCACAATGCATAGCATGAATCTCCACCTTTCCTTTCTCTGACATGCCATTCCTAAAAGCCTTCCCACTGTGACAACACCCCTTACTTATTTCTTATGGCTACTTTTCCTCTTGGAATAACTTCTGTACTGTAGCAAGCATACTAAAGAAATGTAAAACATTTTGAAAATGTTGAGCTCTTTTCCTATCTCAATAATTTTTCCTTCCTTCCCCCCAGTGCTTTCTCTGCTTCAAACTCCCCAGTAGATTTCTGTTGGATTTAAAATAGACTCTACCATGAGTTACTAAATGCTGTGTTATGCATTTAGCATCTACATATTCAGTCTCCTCTGCCACCACTCTTATCTTATGCCACATTTACTTAGAATCATTTTCTGTTTTTTGAACATGACCAGCTCCTATCTTTGTATTAGTTGATCTCGTTGCCTATGAATGACCTTCCTTCCTTCTTTGTTTCCTTTCTTTTCTTCCCTCCCTCCCTCCTTCTTTCGTCCCCTCTGTTAGAACATAGAGTCCGTGAGACTAAAAACTGATTCACTCTTATTCAATGACTATTATATACACAGGCAAGAACAGAGACTGAGCCTTCATAACTGTCTAATACATATTTACTGAATGAATGAATGACCTCTTCTGGAGGAATTGACGGTAATACATTTTACAACTAATCCTTGATATCTAGAACTAGGAGCGACTTTCCTGACAACTGAGTATGTCCCATCCCCCAACTTAATAGGTAAATAATTGAGTAATGGAAGATGCAAGATTGAGACTATTTGAAACACTGGCTTTTCTACCTACATATACTGTGATTCTATAAAGTGATTTATTCCAGATATCCAACCAGTTATTCTCAGGGACCAAGAATTGCTATATTATATTTCATTTGGAGTCAATGACTGAATGACAGTTGTTGCTGTATAGAAGATCTTCTCTTTGCTCAAAATAATTAATCAATGGAATCAAAGATAAACATAAATAGTGCCATGGTAACTCTCAGAAGATTTCAATAAAGATGAGATAGAACATTTTTGCTGTTCAATATTAAGCTCTGTGGCTAGTAAAGCAGTAGTTTGCACACTGCAGTCATGAGCCACATGTAGTCCACCCACTTTTGTAAGTAAAGATTTATTGGAACAAAATAATACTCATTCATGTGTGTACTGTCTTTGGCTGCTTTGTACTACAAAGGCAGAAACTACTCACAGTTGCAGAGACAGATGGTTCCTCAAAGCCTAAAATATTTACTATTTGGCCCTTAAAAGTTTTTGTCCATACCTATAAGTAAACTACTCTCCCTAGAACCTCCTTGCCCCATCCCTTATCCCCACACCACAAATCTGTATTAACTTATTAAAATATGGAACTGTCTCACTGAGAAATTTTAAAAATACATGCTACTTCTTATTCAAATGCAGAATTATGCCTCCTTTTAACCATTGTCTCTATTGCTAAGCATCCTTCTTTAGCAGGATTCTGACACATGAAGATGTTTCACAAGAAAATTTAAAAAATAACACTGAGCTAATGAAAGATTGTATGGAGATCAAGAAACAACAGTTAGAACTGGATATGGAAAACAGACTGGTTCCAAATCAAGAAAGGAGTACGTCAAGGCTGTATATTGTCACCCTGCTTATTTAACTTATATGCAGAGTACATCATGAGAAACGCTGGGCTGGGTGAAGCACAAACTGGAATCAAGATTGCCAGGAGAAATATCAATAACCTCAGATACGCAGATGACACTGCCCTTATGGCAGAAAGCAAAGAAGAACTAAAGAGCCTCTTGATGACAGTGAAAGAGGAGAGTGGAAAAGTTGGCTTAAAACTCAACATTCAGCAAACTAAGATCATGATATCCAGTCCCATCACTTTATGGCAAATAGATGGGGAAACAATGGAAACAGTGACAGACTTTATTTTTTGGGATCCAAAATAACTTCAGATGGTGACTGCAGCCATGAAATTAAAAGGCACTTGCTCCTTGGAAGAAAAGCTATGACCAACCTAGACAGCATATTTAAAAGCAAAGACATTACTTTGCCAACACAGGTCCATCTAGTCAAGGCTATGGTTTTTCCAGTAGTCATGTATGGATGTGAGGGTTGGACTATAAAGAAAGCTGAGCACTGAAGAATTGATGCTTTTGAACTATGGTATTGAAGAAGACTTTTGAGAGTCCCTTGGACTCAAGGAGATCCAACCAGTCCATCCTAAAGGAGATCAGTCCTGAGTGTTCATTGGAAGGACTGATGTTGAAGCTGAAACTCCAATACTTTTGGCCACCAGATGCGAAGAGCTGACTCATTTGAAAAGACCCTGATGTTGGGAAGGATTGAAGGTGGGAGGTGAAGGGGATGACAGAGGATGAGATGTTGGATGGCATCACTGACTCAATGGAGATGAGTTTGGGTAAACTCCGGGAGTTGGTGATGGACAGGGAGGCCTGGCAGGCTGCAGTCCATGGGGTTGCAAAGAGTTGGACGTGACTGAACAACTGAACTGAACTGAAAAGGGTAATAATTACAGTATTAAAAGTTCTCATTCAATTATAAAACACCGAATAGTGTGTAAAATTACTCCCTATCTCACTGAAGCATCCTCTTACACATTTTATGAGAAAAAGTTAGGTTCTGAGAGAGAAGTGTGTAGAATATCAAGTAAATTGGATGGAACTTGAGACTGATTACAAAGCAGAATCTAGAACAGATGTATTGAAAGCCTGACCCAAAGTCCAAAGAAAATGAAGATATGAGCAATTTGTCATCTTTTAAGGTTTTGATTTTTTTTTTGTCCCTAGTCATTTAATAGTGATAACAAGTACAAGACCAGTAGCATTTATTGAGTGCACACAGTTGCATAAGTCTGCATGAGAGACACTTGATAGTTAATACCTTATTTACCTTTTCTAACATTTCACTTTTAAAATATAGAAACTGAAGCTAACAACATTTGTGTTTCCAGGGAAACACATTCACTGAGTGAATTTTATTGCATAGGGAGATTTATTTTCAGTCTTTGTTTGTTCCTAAGACTGTAACCTTTGCAATCAGTTGTACTGTTCCCACAGAGTCAGTCTTCTTTCATGTCAACTGCCTGTAAAGCGCTTTGAAACCTCTTAGTTTTTCTTCATAAGAAAACACAACAGGGTTCTGTGATTTGAATGATTTGAGGTTGGCAACCCTTACACAACTTCTGGATCTCCGTGTTCCGTGGTCATCAATCCCTGATTTCTTTTATTAGTATTAATTAAGACTTACCAGATTCTGAAAGAGATGAACACTAATACCAGGTGAATGGAGAAGCTACAGTAATTAATCAGAAGTGTGAGGTAAATTTTGTTAACCCATCCTTCCAGATTGGGAAAGAAAAGAACAGAGGTGGTAAAAAAAAAAAAAAAAAAAAACTTTCTCAAATTTACAAAGGAAGGATTGCTTAGAGCCTCTATTCAGATCAAAGTCAATATGTTTCTGATAAAAATAATGCTACTTGGGTGGTCCCCAGTGAACCAGATCTTCTGGTATGCCCGCTCTTGTGTGATTTCCTTCCATATTGACTGAGCTTGACTGTGAATGTAGCTTTTGTGTGTGTGTGTGTGTGTGTGTGTGTGTGTTGTGTGTTAGTCACTCAGCCATGTCCGGCTCTCTGCGACTCCATGGACTGTAGCTCACCAAGCTCCTCGGTCAGTGGAATTCTCCAGGCAAGAATACTGGAGTGGGTTGCCATTCCCTTCTCCAGGGGATCTTCCTGACCCAGGGATCAAACCTGGGTCTCCCGCATTCCAGGCAGATTTTTGACCATGTGAGGCACCAGGGAAGCCCCAGCTTTAGTGTACTGCTAGTGTAACGTAAGCTGAGGCTTGGTCTGTGTTTGCGCAGTGGGTCCTGTTCTTTTGGATTTAGCTCTTGGGACACTTCCTGCCAGAACCCAGGTCTCATTCTGAGGGAAGTCCAACTAGCCATATGGAGAGCCATTTGGGGGCAATTCCAGGCTCAAGCTGAGCTCCCAGGGGACGGCCAGCACCAACTTGAGAAGCGCCATGTGCATGAGCCATCTTGAAAGCAGATCTGTTGGCCAGAGTCAAACCGTCCCATCAGATGCTATAAGGAGTGAATACTGCAGCCCGAGCCAAATTCCAAAATTGTCGGCAAATAAATGTTGTTTTTCTATGTTTAGATCTCTAAGTTTGGGGTGATTCATTCTCCAGCAATAAATAACCAAACATTTCGGAGTTGTTTTCTGCTATATTGCAACACTCTGGCTCACAAGCAAAATGGCCAAGGTTTTTTATACCAAGATCCCATCAACACCTTACCTTTCTTGGTCTAGAAAAACCTTAAACCTAATAGCATGCATTCTGTGCATTGTTTAATAGAAAAATAATATAACTCACTCACTGACATTAAGATGTGTGCCTGTCTCTCTCTCTACATCCTGATGGTAGGGAAAGGTCCCAGAGGTTCCAAGGTGGGAAGGAGCCAGGTAGGCATGAGGCTGAATCTGCCTACCAGTCTGTGGCCTTGGCCAAGGCACTGAACCTACCTGATCATCTGTTTGCTTGTCTCTAAACTGCACAAGATGATCATTCTCAGCTTGTAAGATGGATCAACATAAATGTGTGTAGATGATTCTACTATCATCTTTGCCCTATGAAAGTGTTAGTCAAGCAGTTGTGTCTGACTCTTTGTGACCCCGTGGACTGCAGCCCACCAGGTTCCTCAGTCCGTGGAATTCTCCAGGCAAGAATCCTGGAGTGGGTAGCCATGCCCTTCTCTATGGGATCCTCCCAACTCAGGGTTTGAATCCAGGTCTCCTGCACTGCGGGCAGATTCTTTACCAGCTGATACCCATAGAAGGTCTTTAATACATGGTAGTTTCTTTTGCTACTTTTTGCAGACAGTAAACAATATCTTTCTTTGTAAAAAATTTGAAAGAATTGCAATTCTTCTAGAATTGACCAGCTGATTAAGATCTACAGTTTATGCCAGGGGGGCAAGTTTTTAGGCATAAAGCTCTAGCTCTGATAACTTGAGGCAAAAAAAATGCAACAGTTATTCTAGAAATAGGGAATAGAAGTCAGCCTTGCCAGTAATATCTTCCTTGGCTTCCCCATTTCATGCAATGACCCCCTTGGAACTTCAGAGCCCAGAATCTGAAAGCCAAATTGGAGACTTCTCTTAAAAAGCATTTTCCCGTCAATTACTCCTTCCATGTCAATTTTATTCTGGCATAATTCAACTCTCAAGAGATGCGAATGATTTCTTCCTTCTTCCTCCTGAACTATTGTTGATAGGTGGAAACTTTGGGAAAGAAAGCCGTGAAGAGGTTTGACATCAGTGAAGCAGATAAAGACATCATTGGAGAACGGTGCAGAATTCGGGCAGGGGACACTCAACAGTCTCAGAACGGCACATGAAATCACCAGTGACTGTGAAGTGAGATTTCGTAATTCCCTTTGTAAAGTGCTCCTCTTTAAACTGTGCTCCTCTTTAAAGTCTCCATGTTTAAAGAATGCTCTTTCTCTTCACCAGGGGAACTCAGGAAGAAGATACAGCAATGAATAATCAATGCACACTTCAAAGCATGGAACACTAGGAAATGATTGATGTGTGACAGCACTCACATGTCAGGTTCCCCTCCATGACATTAACATGCAATCTGCAAAAGAAGCCTTGTTTAAGATGTTCACCGATCAGAGCACAGGGGAAAAAAAAAAAAAAATATATATATATATATATATATATATGATACTTTCTGCAAAGAAGGGACTTTATCTCAAACCTATAGCAGGCAAGAAGAAAACAGGAAATCAAACATTAAATGTTGAAATGTTGGTGACAGCTTAAAGTGAGCAAAAAATTAAAAAAATACAGCACATCTGGAGAGTTTATTCTAAGACCATTACTGAGCCTTTCTCCTCCTTCCTTCCATCTCCCTCACCACTTTGTGACAGACTGGGATCAAGGGAGCTCTACCTTCAATAGGTCAAACCCAGGAATGTCTTGTAAAAGTATTCATTGTTCTGTGCTGGGTTTTGTTGTGAGCTAGACATCTTACTGGAAAGTTGAAACTGAAATTCATAGAGTATATCAGGGAACCAGAGTGAGGAAAGGGACACGGTGATCGTCCTCTTGCAGAGGTCTGGAAGATAACTCTGTTTCTATAGGAGACCAGTGTGGACAGTCAGTGATGTATCTGGGATAAAAAATTAAAGTTTAACATAGCATAGAATGTCCTTCAAGGGAGAAGTTATGTGACAGTTTTTGGAAGGAGAGTGGCTTATAGATTGCATATTTTCTCTGAAATATGGACAACTGAGGCTTTGCTGATTTATATTTAGTTGATATTTCTTTACAGTGGATGCAAAGGTAAATTGAACTGGATGTAATAAATGGTTATTGAGCATCTGCTGAGTGTCTGGTGTGGGAATCAGCTCAAATAATACAATGGCAGTTGCAAGGAAAAACCATGAACAGAGGAGTTCCCGGTTATCCCAGCAGGTGGTTCAGATGGGCTTGTGAACTGGTCTGCAGCCAGGCTTCACGGGCAAGTTCTCCTGCCCATGCTGCCCCTGCCTGACAGACTCCGGGCCCCTGTCTGATGCAGTCATTGCTGTCCTCACGGGCAGCAGCATTAGTGCAGCTGTCAGGATGCCACTGTCCCCTGCGTTCCCTGGCCAAGTGGAAAAAAAAGAGAATGTTCCTTCCTGTGTTTAAGTAGGACAGTTCCTGTCTTATATTTTAAAGAAATTTATGAAGCAGTGTTACCAGATGGTACTTATTGAACTTCCCCATCTCTTTATCAACATTCCCTCCTACTCTAGGTCCCAAAACAGATCCTTGAAGCCAGGCTGAAGTCACGCGAGACTATCAGAAACCACATTGTGTTCGGAATCATTGATTCCTCCAGCAACCAAGACTCACCTCCAGAGCTGATCCCTTCATGCCTGGCTCCTTCTTTCCTTTGAAATGTTTCCCTTCATATTTCCCCATCCCAGCCCTTGAATGGATGTGCTCTTGGCAGATCTGCCCAACAGACTGCTGTCAGATAGGCTTAGATTTGTAAATTGCCTAGGCATGTCTAGGGTAGTTGATCCAGAAATATTTGAGGGATGTGTACTTTGAGCACTGTGTAGGACTCTTTCTAACAGTCACATCCCTATGACCCTTGCCCATCTGTGTAACCTCATTTCCAGTGCTTGTCATATTCATCCTACCTTCTACCTGACCCACCCACACTCTACGCCATACACTTTTTTACCTCTGGGCATTTGCCTATGCTGTTCTTCATAACGTGTCTTTTTCCCCTTTCATTACTTAATAACGACTTTCTTATCTTTCAAGACAGTGGACTGTACTCTGTGATGAGCTAGAGAAGTGAGCTGGCGGGGGAGGTGGGGGCAGGGGTGAGAGGGAGGCTCGCAAGGGAAGGGATAAATGTATACCTACAGCTGATCCACATTTTGTACAAAAGAAACTAACACAACATGGTGAAGCAATTATACTCCAATTAAAAAAAATTAAAAAAGAGTTGAAACACTTCACACTCTCTTCATCTGATAACATGCTCACAGTGCTTCCTCAGTGTCTTGTGAACACCTGCATATATCATGGAGCCCATCACAAGGCTAACTCTGTTTTTGCTTGTTCATCCCATTTGTTAAATCCTGAGTTCCTCAAGAACAAAATCCGTCTTCTTTTATTCCCTATGCTGGGTATGTAATTAAACCCGAGTAACTGCTTGATAGTTGTTGAATGAAAGTCAAGACAGATGTTCATGTTTTCACATCAAACAAAACAATAACTGTAAATATCACCTGGAGTTATCAAGGAAAGCCACTGAAAAGAGATTGTCTCTCCTCTGGGAAGCACATGAAGAAACGTAAGTGGAGAATGCATGTTTGCTCTACTGATTTCAATTCAGTGTCAAAGCCAGTGTCCAGAATGTGGGGCTTTATCTGATCCTTGAGTACAGCAGGGAAAATAAAGGCAAAAGTGACTGTGGCTATCTATATCTGGGCCCTGGGCTCTTTGAAACTCTTAGAGACTGTGTAAATCCCCCTTAGCAAATTATAATATTGATAGCCACTTGATATAAGTAAACTCAGAGAAAAAGCAGACGTGCTATGTTGAAAGAATCACAAGAAACTTCCCTGCAATCTCTTGAGAAGTGACCACAACTGGTGAACAAACAAACCACTCAAATGATAAGTCAAAGCAAAGCAGCACAAGACAAGGCAAAACAAATACTCAAAGCTTAACAGCACTTTCACAAAAATGAAGGTGGTACAAAGCTGAAGCGGTGCTGGTGATTGAATCACTAAGTTTTGTCTGACTCTTGCGACCCCATGCACTGTAGCCCACCAGGCTCTTCTGTCCATAGGATTTCCCAGGCAAGAATACTAGAGTGGGTTGCCGTTTCCTTCTCCAGGGGATCTTCTCAACCCAGGGATTGAATCTGGGTCTCCGGCACTGCAGGTGGATTCTTTACTCACTCAGCCACCAGGGAAGCGTGGAAACTTCTAAAGTCTCATGCGATTTTTCTGTTCTGACAGTGGTGGTCAGATGTTCTGGGAGACTCATTTCTCCAAGACACAGTCTAGAAAAGATGGTGCTAGTTTTGGCCTGGTTGGTGTGGGAGGTCAAATTGCTAGATCTGAAGTTACCAAGACACTGGCACTCAGAGCCTTAAACAAAAGTTTGGCTGTGACTTTTTTTTTTTTGGCTGTGACTTTTCACATATTTCTTCACAATCCCCGGTCTTCAATATGTGTCATTTATATTCCTTAAATTGTAGATGATACAATTTTGCTCAAGTGCCTTTTATAGGAAAAAAGGGAAAGCAGATGCTCATATTTTTTTGCAATGCTTTTCTAAAGAGAAGAAATGAGGCTATTTCTTAACTAAGTTTATGAGTCATGATATTGGTAAATCATAAACATATGGATTCTCATCTTCTGCAACAAATGATTTCTTGTGTCTATGTAAAATAATGGTTACATATAAAGAATTGCTTTATCTTTTTAACATTTTATTTAAATAAAAATTTCAAACATATACAAGAGAAGAAATAGAAGGTAAACAAATATGCATATAATCATCCCACAGCTCAACAATTATCAATTTATAACCAATTTAGCATTATCTCTCCCTTGACTCACTTTCCCCTTCGCACATATATTATTTTGAAGCAAATCTATGACATATCATTTCACTAGTAAGTATTTCAGTATGTATGAGTTACTTTAATATGAACTGAAACATTTTTTAGTTCACTACATTAAAAAAAAAATAATCTTTACCCACAAAAGAAAGAAAAGTATTGATCCAAATAAATTAAGTAGTCTGCTTCCTGTCAATAATAAGGACACCTATCTCTATTTCAACTGATGTCTTCATTCCATTTGATGTATCAATAGCTATCGAAAGAAAGAGTCCTGAAATGAATTATTACCCTTAGGGGACATGCTAAGAGGACTTCCCTGATAGCTCAGTTGGTAAAGAATCTTCCTGCAATGCAGGAGACCCCAGTTCAATTCCTGGGTTGGGAAGATCCGCTGGAGGAGAGATAAGCTACCCACTCCAGTATTCTTGGGCTTTCCCTGTGGCTCAACTGGTAAAGAATCTGCCTGCAATGCGGGAGACCTGGATTTGGTCCCTGGGTTGGGAAGATCCCCTGGAGAAGGGAAAGGCTACCCACTCTAGTATTCTGGCCTGGAGAATTCCATGGACTGAATAGTCCATGGGGTCACAAAGAGTCGGACATGACTGAGTGAAATATGCTAAGTACTGAATGACCCTTGTTCATTCCTGTTTAACCTTTGCTTCTTTAACATTTTTCATTGATTAACTGATTCATTCAGTCATGCATAAATGGTATACTGAGGACCTGTTATGGACCAGGCAGCAATACTTAATTCTGAAAGTTTATTAGGACTTTTGCCTTGTGGGAACTTGGACCCTTGTAGGAGAGGTGAGCAAAAAGATAACTGCAACGCAGTATAAGGACTACTGGGCTATCGGGGCTAAGGACAACCTTTAGGTATATAGGTCTTAGTCGCTTCCTTCTTTGCCTCCCTGAGTTAATAAGGGTTTTCATGAATCTCTGTGAAGATGCAACTTAAGGGTATCTTCTTGGTGTTCTTGGTACCGCTCCCTGATTACCTAAAAGGTAGTCAGACTTTCTGCAGATTTCATGAAAGAAGAATATTCCCCATTCCTCATGTTAGCAGTTCCGAAGTATACAGTGTTACTGTGTGTGTGTATGAGCTTAGTCACTCAGTCGTATCCAACTCTTTACGACCCCATGGACTGTAGCCTGCTAGGCTCCTTTGCGAATGGGATTCTCCAAGCAAGAATACTGGAGTGGGTTGCCATGCCCTCTTCCAGGGGATCTTCCCAATCCAGGGCTCAAAGCCAGGTCTCCTGCATTGCCAATAGATTCTTTACCATATGAGCAACCAGGGAGACTCCTATACATTTTATAGAGGTTGGTGTGAATTATCAACCTATTTCCAATAGAAAAAAAAAAATATCCTTTCTTCTTTTTTAGAAGTCATGTACCTTAGCCTTAAAATAAGGCAAGTCTCCCAGAAAAAAAAAATAGCTCCATTACTTCCAAATTAGGGGAACACAATTTTCACATGCTATTGATTTAGGGCATTCTCATTATCAAAGGGCAATTATTTCTGTCCAGAAGAAACATCTGGGGACATTTTGAGAGAAAAGAAGGCAGATCCTTTTGGGTTCTGGATGAAGGGAGCAGAATCTTTTGGGAGAAATCTTGGGTGGAGTACAGGAGGAGAGGGGCGGAGTACCCACAGGGAGGGAGACACAGGATCAAAGTAACAGCCTCATCTGAGGTTACAGAACTCCAAGAGAAGTACTGTGACATGGAGCACTGCTAGGGTGTGCCCAAAGCCTGGATGACACCAGAGACTCTCATCAACTAACAACCTAACTTCCTTATTTTTTAAAAAATTAAAAACCTGAAAAAAATGAAACAGTAAAGAGCTTAATGTAGCAAGAATACATTGACCCACCACTCGGAATAAAATAAAAACCAAGTAATTTAAATAATAACTTGGCATATTTGCTTCATATGTTTGTTTCTAAAAATATATAGCGCATATGCAACACATGTGTAACAACTGTGTAATATGGATGGGGACACTACAGAAGACATTATCCATTCCGCCACTAATAATCATTTTAAAACTATGAGTAAAATCACAACATGACTGTTATCCGCATCATATATATCTCTAGGTGCCAATTGTGAGGGGCTTCCCAGGTGGCTCAGTGGGTAAAGAACCTGCCTGCCAATGCAAAATATGAAAGAGATGAGCGTTGGGTTTCTGGGTTGGGAAGATCCCCTGGAAGCGGGCATGACAACCCACTTGAGTACTCTTGCCTGGAGAATCCTGTGGACAGGGGAGCCTGGTGGGCTACAGTTCATGGGATCACAAAGAGTCAGATGCGACTGAAGTGACTTAGTACAGGAGGACGTCAATTGTGAGAGTTTCTTAAAGGTGTCTTCTGAGGGAGAGAATTGGCTTCTGGCGTAAATAAAAATGCATTTTTTTAACCTACCTTCAAGATTACGGTTTCTTTCCTCTGCATGTCCTGTCTATTGATGACTCCCTTAAAGATATTCTTCATACTTGTTGCTGTATTTTAAAATTTTATTTGTAGCGTTCCTTTTGATTCTCCTTTAGATTTCCACTTCTTTCCTGATATTACTTATTTGGTCTTGTGTGTTGCCTGCTTTTTCCACTATATCCTTTAAAGTATTAATTGTAGTTACTTTAAATTTGCTCATTTGTAGCATTTCTTTTTAGATTCCACATATAAGGAACGCAATACAGTATTTTTCCTCTGTCTAAATGACTTCACTCAGTATGATAATGTCTAGGTTCATCCATTGGAGAAGGCAATGGCACCCCACTCCAGTACTCTCGCCTGGAAAATCCCATGGATGGAGGAGCCTGGTGGGCTGCAGTCCGAAGGATCGCTAAGAGTCGGACACGACTGACTGACTTCACTTTTACTTTTCACTTTCATGCATTGGAGAAGGAAATGGCAACCCACTCCAGTGTTCTTGCCTGGAGAATCCCAGAGATGGGGGAGCCTGATGGGCTGCCATCTCTGTGGTCGCACAGAGTCAGACACGACTGAAGCGACTTAGCAGCAGCAGCGGCAGGTTCATCCATGTTGCTGCAATTTTGGTATTATTTCATTCTTTTTAATGACTGAGTAATAGTTCATTGTATATACGTACAACAGTACAACACCTTCTTTATCCATTCCTTTGTTAATGGGCATTGAGGTTGCTTCCATGTCTTGGCTGCTATAACCAGTGCTACAATGAACATCGGGGTGCATGTATCCTTTTGGACCGTGCTTTCTCTGGATATGTGGCCAGAAGTGGGATTGCAGGGTCATATGGTAGCTCTATTTTTAGTTTTCAAAGGAACTTCCATACTGTTCTCCATAGGGTGGAGCCTTTTTTCTTGTTATCTAAGACTTTCACTTTTCACTTTCATGCACTGGAGAGGGAAATGGCAACCCACTCCAGTGTTCTTGCCTGGAGAATCCCAGGGACGGCGGAGCCTGGTGGGCTGCTGTCTATGGGGTCACACAGAGTCGGACACGACTGAAGGGACTTAGCGGCAGCAGCAGCAAGACTCCTCTTATCCCTCTTTAATGAGATAGGAAGGCTGAAGGACTGAAATAAGGAGCGGCTCCCTTTCTCTAAAATTCGATGGCAACATTTGCTCTTTTCCCAGTCCTTATTCTTGAAGATTGGAACTTTATTAAGCAAATAGTCCTGGGAAGGTTTTATCATAAATACTATTCCATCCTTGCTAAGGTGGGAAGTGGACTGTGAAGTGATGGTGGTGGGTGTTCTTGGATCATTCCTGGGACAGTCTCGTGAGATCCTGAAGGAACCCAAAGTATGAGGGTATCGATGACTGGTCCCTAGTTCACACCTGACCTTCAGCAACTTGTCAAAATAATGAGTTAAGTGTTTCTACTGGCTTTTGGCATTCATTGGCTTCTGCTCTTGTATCTCTCTGAAGCAAACTTCTCTCCAGATTTCAGTAAGGTGCTTTGTCCTCTGGTCTCACTTACCTGGTAAGTCCAAGAAAAGCTACTGAGTTTCTATTTGTTCTTGTTGTAAGGATGAACATGATGAGTTCCATGCTTTTTACATGTCAGAGTTGAAACAGAAAGTAGATGTAAATGTTTTTCTTATAGTGTGTTTTTCCAAGTTTTACAGAGAGCTTGAAAAAATTTGCACTCCCACAACATATGAGTAAAATTTCCTGTTTCTTCGTTTTTCTCACCTACTTGCCAGCAATTGCTATCGTTTTTAAAATTTGCCAAATTGATGGATGAAAAGTGGTTTCTTATTGTGAATTTTTAATTACAAGAGTCAGAACAGTCTTCCTATGAATTGATCGAATAGATGAATTTCCTGTTCAAAACTTTGGACCATTTTCCAATAGTGTTTTTTTCTCCCTTTCTTTTTTTAAAAAAAAAACTTTAAGGTTTGTTATTCATTGGATATTATACATTGAGAAGCAGTAAATTTTCAATAATTTTCTTTTGGGTTTTTGAGTCTTATTAGAAAAACTTTCTCTAGTCTATGCTCTTTTATGTCTTACTTTTTTTTTATGTCTATTCTTTTTTTTTTTTTTTTTATGTTTAGGTGGGTTTCCTGGTGCCTCGGACAGTAAAGAATTTTCCTGCAATGCAGGAACACAGGTTCAACCCCTGGACCAGGAAGACCCCCTGGAGAAGGAAATGGCAACCCATTCCAGTATTCTTGCCTGGAGAATTCCATGGACAGAGGAGTCTTGTGGGCTACAGTCCATGGGGTTGCAAAGAGTCAGACATGACTGAGTGACTACCACTTCATTTCATATGTACCATATCTTTTTGGGTTTTTTTGTATTAACTACCTATTATTTTAACATCGTAAAAAAAGCCAATAGTATATATACAATTCATCACTCTTCTGGTGCTTAGATGTTATTATCAACCAAGAACATTAATTTTATCACATATTTGTTTTCCAGTTGCTCAGTCGTGTCCAACTATTTGTGACCGCATGGACTGCAGAATGCCAGGCTTTTCTATCCTTCATCATCTACTGGAGCTTGCTCAAACTCATGTCCATTGAGTCAGTGATGCCATCTGACCATCTCATCCTCTGTCTTCCCCTTCTCCTCCTGCCTTCAATCTTTCCCAGTATCAGGATATTTTCTAATGAAAATTTTATCAATTTTGTACAGTTTATATGTGATTATTTGGCACTCTAAAATAGCTTTTTCCCCCCACTCATGAACATGTTATTTCTTCTAATTTATTCCTATAGGTCTTTTGTTTTTACATTCTTCTATACAGGTCTTTCACAGTTCAGTTGGTAAAGAATCCGCCTGCAATGCAGGAGACCCCAGTTTGATTCCTGGATTGGGAAGATCCACTGGAGAAGGGATAGGCTACTCATTCCAATATTCTTGGGCTTCCCTTGTGGCTCAGCTGGTAAATGATCCACCTGTAATGCTGGAGACCTGGGTTTGGTCCCTGGGTTGGGAAGATTCCTTGGAGAAGGGAAAGGCTACCCACTCCAGTATTCTGGCCTGGAGAATTCCATGTACTGTATAGTCCATGGGGTCACAAACAGTCAGACACAACTGAGTGACTCACCCACATACAGGTCTTATATGTCCTTTTTAGGTTTATGTAGCTTATTGCTTATTTGAATGATATATTTGTTTTACCTAATAGTTTTCCAACTGACTATTTTTTAAGCATAGGACTGCTGCTGCTGCTCCTGCTGCTGCTGCTAAGGCGCTTCAGTTGTGTCTGACTCTGTGCGACCCCATGGACTTCAGCCTACCAGGCTTCTCCATCCATGGGATTCTCCAGGCAAGAACACTGGAGTGGGTTGCCATTTCCTTCTCGGACTACTACTATATTTTCCTGCTGCTGCTGCTGCTGCTAAGTCACTCCAGCCCTGTCTGACTGTGTGACCCCGTAGATGGCAGCCCACCAGGCTCCCCTGTCCCTGGGATTCTCCAGGCAAGAACACTGGAGTGGGTTGCCATTTCCTTCTCCAATGCATCAAAGTGAAAAGTGAGAGTGAAGTTGCTTAGTCGTGTCGGACTCTTAGCAACCCCTACAATTGTCTTTTTATTCAGTGTGCTAGCTGAAGTCCCTAACTAATTCTATCAGCTTGACTATAGTTACTCATACCTTCTTTTTGGACAATCATTTGTTTAGGAGTAGTGTCAGTTTTGTTTCTTTCTTCCTAGCCCTCTTAACTACAGTTCTTTTTTTCTTTTATTTTGTTGGTTTGAGCATCTAATGAAATTTTGAATAGTACAGTGATTCTGACTTTGTACTTGACTAAAGATAGTATGGGAGAGGGCAGTGGCACCCCACTCCAGTACTCTTGCCTGGAAAATCCCATGGATGGAGAAGTCTGGTGGGCTGCAGCCTATGGGGTTGTTAGGAGTCGGGCATGACTGAGCAACTTCCCTTTCACTTTTCACTTTTATGCATTGGAGAAGGAGATGGCAACCCACTCCAGTGTTCTTGCCTGGAGAATCCCGGGGATGGCAGAGCCTGGTGGGCTGCCATCTCTGGGGTCGCACAGATTCAGACACGACTAGGACGACTTAGCAGCAGCAGCAGCAAAGATAGTATGCTTCTAAAATTTTATCATATATATATATATATTTCTTTTATGGTTAATTTAAAAATATTGTACATTTTCTCAAAAAAATATTTAGAGTCTGTTTTAGTGCAGAATTATTCACACACACACACTTATTGTTATTCAGTGCTGGGCACTTTTCTAAGCATCCTGTCATGCGTTATTTAATTTTATCTTCACAACACATTTATGGAGTAGGCACTATTATTATGGCAATTTTGAAGTAAAGGAAACAAACATACACCACTGATCAAGAATTTGAATCTAGTGAGATGTCTTATCCGAAATTGTCTGTTTTCAACCACCAGGCAATAATACCTCTCCTAAATTCACAAATATTTGCATCTGTTTTAACTGAAGCTTGTTAATTGTGCTGACCTTTATATCTGACTTTCTTGCCCTGTTCTTGCCTGTCTTATTTGTCATTTACTGAGAGTAGTGCTAAATCTCTCACTATGATTGTGTGTGTCAATTTTGTCACATAAATCATGTTTTGTTTTAAACAATTTGACATTTTATTTTGTAGTGTTACATTCAGAATTGCTATAGTTAGGTGATGGGTTACACAGTTTCACTGACATCTAGCTTTAAGAATTGCTCTTGAGAAATTGCATACTACCCTGATTCTTCACCAGTTATATGAAATCTGGTTTTTTCCCTCTCTGGAAGCTTTCAGGATTATTTCATTTTCCTCTGAAGTACTAAAACTTTAAGATGAAGTGCCTTGGCATGTGTGTATGTGTATGTATATTTTGTTTCCATACTATGCACTTTTTTTTTGTTTCCTCTGCATTCTTTCATCTTTTGCTTCTTTTGGCCATTGAATTTATTGCAGGGATTTCTACAAATAACAAGTGATCTATGTTTTATTCCTAAATAAGGAGACATTGAAATGTTGAGTGTAAGCTGTGTACATAGAAGGATTTTTCAACTGGCACACTTCACCGGAGGGAAATTGAACATGGATCTAGAAGTTTCTTTTGGGGATGCCTGAATATTAATATCTATATGGGTTTTCTCTTGGATGGCTTTATTTAGCTAAATTAGAATCCTTATGCACCTTCCCTTGGGGTTTTGAGTTACACTGTGGCACTCAGGGCCTTCCCTAGTGGTTCAGATGGTAAAGAATCTGCCTGTAATGCAGGGTTCAGTCTGTGGGTTAGGAAGATCTGCTGGGGTAGTCACTCCAGTATTCTTGCCTGGAGGATTCCATGGACAAGAGGACCCTGTCCATAGGGTCGCAAAGAGCTGGACACAACTAAATGACTATCACTTTCACTTTCACTGGCACTCTAGGATGAAAGTGGGGGAGGAGAAAAAGAGGTCTGGCTTTTCAATATATAGATCTTCCTTACATCCTAATAAATCCATCATAAGCTGGAAAAAAAATTCATTCAACAACTCATCTACAGACCATCCTAACTTACCAGAGCCTACATTACATGTGCTCAGAACACTTACATTAGCCTAAAGTTGGGCAAAATCATCTAATGAAAAGCCTATTTTATCATAAAGTGTTGAATATCTCATGTAATGTACTGAATACTGTGATGAAAGTAAAAAACAACATGTTGTTGCTGTTTGGTCCGGAAGTCATATCCAACTTTTTCAGATCCCACAAACTGCAGTGCGTTAGACTTCTCTGTCCTTCACTTTCTTCTTTAGTCTGCTCAAACTCATGTCCACTGAGCCAGCGACGACATCCAGCTACCTGTTCCTCTGTCACCGCCTTCTTCTCCTGACCTCAGTCTTTCCCAGCATCACTGTCTTTTCCAATGAGTCTGTTTTCTGTTTCAGCTGGCCAAAATATTGGAGCCTCAGCTTCAGCATCATTCCTTTCAATGAATATTCAGGGTTGATTTCCTTTGGGATTGACTGGTTTGATCTACCTGCAGTCCAAGGGATTCTCGAGTATCTTCTTCAGGACCACAGTTCAAAGCATCAATTCTTCAGCACTCAGGCTTCTTTATGGTCCAACTCTCACATCTGTACATGACTACAGGAAAAACCATAGATTTGACTATACAGACCTTTGTCAGCAAAGTGATGTTTCTGCTTTTTAATACACTGTCTAGGTTTGTCATAGCTTTTCTTCCAAGGAGCAAGTGTTTTTAAATTTCTTGACTGCAGTCACCATCTGCAGTGATTTTGGAGCCCAAGAAAATGAAATCTGACACTGTTTGCAGTTTTTCCTCATCTATTTGCCATGAAGTGATGGGACTGAATGCCATGATTTTTGTTTTCTGAATGTTGAGTGTTAAGCCAGCTTTTTTGTTCTCCTTTTCTCCTTTAGCAAGAGGCTCTTTAGTTCCTCTTCACTTTCTTCCATTAAGTGGTATCATCTGCATATCTGAGTTTGTTGATATTTCTCCCAGCAATCTTGATTCCAGCTTGTGAGTCATCCTGCCCTGCATTTCTCATGATGTACTCTGCATAGAAGTTAAATAAGCAGGGTGACAAAATACAGCCTTGACATACTTATATCCCAATTTTGAACCAGTCCGTTGTTCCATGTCCAGTTCTAACTGTTCCTTTTTATCCTGCATACAGGTTTCTTAGGAGGCAGGTAAGGTGGTCTGGTATTTCCATATTTTCAAGAATATTCCACAGTTTTTGTGATCCACACAGTCAAAGGCTTTAGTATAGTCAATGAAGCAGAGGTAGATTTTTTTTTTTTTAATCCCTTGCTTTTTCTATGGTCCAGAGGATGTTGACAATTTGATCTCTGGTTTCTCTGCCTTTGTAAACCCAGTACGTCTGGAGGTTCTAGGTTCGCATACTGCTGAAGCCTAGCTTAAAGATTTTGAGCATAATCTTGCTAGCATGTGAAATGAGTGCAATTGTATAAAAATTTGAACATTGTTTGGCATTGCCTTTCTTTGGGATCAGAATGAAAACTGACTTTTACCTGTCCTGTGGCCACTGCTGAGTTTTCCAAATTTGCTGGAGTGATGAGTGCAGCACTTTAGCATCATCATCTTTTAGGATTTGAAATAGCTCAACTGGAGCTAGCTTTGTTCATAGTAATGCTTCCTAAGGCCCACTTGACTTCACACTCCAGGATGTCTGGCTCTAGGTGACTGATCACACCACCATGGTTATCTAGGCCATTAAGACATTTTTTGTACAGTTCTTCTGTGTATTCTTGCCACTTCTTCTTAATCTCTTCTGCTTCTGTTAGGTCTTTGCTGTTTTTGTCCCTTATTGTGCCTATCATGCATGAAATGTTCTCTTGGTATTTCCAATTTTCTTAAAGAGATCTCTAGTCTTTCCTGTTCTATTGTTTTCCTCTATTTCTTTGCATTGTTCACTTATGAAGACTTTCTTATCTCTCTTTCCCATTCTCTGGAACTCTGCATTCAATTGGGTATATCTTTGCCTTTCTCTTTCATCTTTTGCTTCTCTTCTTTCCTCAGCTATTTGTATGGCCTCTTCAGACAACCACTTTGCTTTCTTGCTTTTCTTTTTCTAAGACGTAGTTTTGGTCACCACCTCCTGTACAATGTTATGAACCTCCGTCCTTAATTCTTCAGGCACTCTGTCTACAGATCTAGTCCTTTGAATCTGTCACCTCCACAGTATAATCAAAAGGGATTTGATTTAGGTCATACTTGAAGGGCTTAATGGTTTTCCCTACTTTCTTCAATTTGAGCCTGAATTTTGCAATAAGGAAATGATGATCTGAGCCACTGTCAGCTCCAGGTCTTGTTTTGCTGACTGTACAGAGCTTCTCCATCTTTGGCTGCAAAGAATATAATCAATCTGATTTCGGTATTGACCATCTGGTGATGTCCATGTGTAGAGTCTTCTCTTGTGTTGTTGGAAGAGGGTGTTTGCTATGACCAGTGCATTCTCTTGGCAAAACTCTGTTAGCCTTTGCCCTGCTTCACTTTGTATTCCAAGGCCAAATTTGCTTGTTACTCCAGGTATCTCTTGATTTCCTACCTTTCCATTCAGTATCCTACAATGAAAAGGATATATTTTTTTGTGAATTAGTTCTTGGAGTCTTGTAAGTCTTCATAGAATCATTCAATTTCAGCTTCTTTGACCTTAGTGGTTGGGCATCAACTTGGATTACTGTGATGTTGAATGGTTTGTCTTGGAAGTGAACCAAGTTAACTCTGACATTTTTGAGATTGCACCCAAGTACTGCATTTCAGAGTCTTTTTTGACTATGAGAGCTACTCCACTCCTTCTAAGGGATTCTTGCTCATAATAGTAGATAATGGTCATCTGAATTAAATTCGCCCATTCCTATCCATTTTAAATCACTGATTCCTAAAACATTGCTGTTCATTCTTGCCATCTCCTCTTTGACCACATCCAATTTACCGTGATTCATGGATCTAACATTCCAGGTTCCTATGTAATATTGTTCTTTACAGCATCGGACTTTACTGTCACCACCAGACACAACCACAGCTGAGTGTTGTTTCTGCTTGGCTTAGCCTCTTCATTCTTTCTGTAGCTGTTTCTCTGCTCTTCCCTAGTAGTATATTGGACACCTATGGACTTGGGGGCTCATCTTTCAATGTCATGTCTTTTTTCCTGTTCATACTGTTTATGGGTTCTCAAGGCAAGAATACTGAAGTGGTTTGCCATTCCCTTCCCCAGTGGTTACAGTGCATGGTTACATGCATATAGAATGATTATTCAGTGTACTGGTTGCTTACACTCATGATCTCATGACTGACTGGGAGCAAACTCACCACCCCTGCCCAGCATCACAAGAAAGTGGCCGACAGCATATTGCTGGCCTGGGAAAAGATTGCAATCCAAAATTTTAAATATGATTTCTAATGAGTGTGTACTGCTTTTGCACCATTGTAAAGTTGAAAAATCCTAAATCTAACCCTGATAAGTGGTGGATCGTTTCTATAGTTGTTTGTTTGACTTGCTTTTTGGTGTTTTCAAGGGTACTACACCCTGCACAGAGTCTCACCTGCACAGAGACTAGAAATGTCCATCCTTTCCAGAGAATCCTCTTTTTAAAAAAAAAAAAAAAAGCTTCTTTTTTTAAATTGGAGGCTAATTACTCTACAATATTGTAGTGTTTTTTGCCATACATTGACATGAATCAGCCATGGGTGTGCATGTGTTCCCCATCCTGAACCCCCCTCCCACTTCCCTCCCCACCCCATCGCTCAGGATTGTCCTGAGAATCCTCTTTCTATTTTGTTATGGTTGAGGGAATGGGGAGAGGGGGATGAGTGAGGAAGAAGGGAGGGGGATCCCGGCTTCAGCTCCTCTAGAGTACACTTCAATCAATGCAAATCCATTCCTCCCTCTGCTTTCAGAGGCTCACGGCATTTTTAATGCCTGAACTTTCAGCATTCTGAGACTTAAATTAGTTGCTTCTTTTTGTTCTTGTTTCACACTTATGTCCTTTATTTATAGTCACTTCGTCGTTATTTATTTTTGTACTCGAGGGTTAATATTTTATTTATTTGTTTGGCTGCACAGCTCTTCTTTGAAGCACTCGGGATTTTGAGCTCCATTGCTGCATGTGAGATCTGTAGTTGCAGCATAAAGGATCTTTCAGTTCCTGCATACGGATTTAGTTCCCTGACTAGGGATCAAGAGTTGGCCCCCTGCATTGGGCTTGTGGAATCTAAACCACTGGACCACCAGGGAAATCCTGGATTAATATATATTTTTTTAAAGTCAGTTTTAGTTGGCTTTATGAGTTGAATAGAGATTTAGCCATATTTAGGATATTTAACCAAGAGTTTATCTGATACACTTTCAAATCAGCATTTCATTCTCCTATTCCATTTATGTGTTCTCAGGTATCGTTTATATTGTTCATTGCCGTCTCTCTGAATATCTTAAACATACTTATTTCCAAGTGGCTTTCGTATTGCTGTGGGAAGTGAACTGCCCCGTGTTTAGTCCAGTTAACTTTCTCTCACAGTACAGTTTGCCTCTGGGTTTTGCTGCTTACTGCTTCCTCTGTTGACTTCTCCGATAATCCAGTATGTGTCCTTCTTTTTAATAAGCAGAGGTTTATTTTTTTTGGGGGGGGGAGGGCATGGGATTAGTTTCAAGTTTGTGTCTCTTTTATTATTCTTTCTTTTTAAACCAGTTTTTACATTATTTTTTTGGCTACATGTTTTCTCCATGTTCAGTCGTGTGAAGATGGGATTTTTTTTAGATGAAATAACCCATAGAGTTTATCTTTCCCTAATGTATAGCTAAGCCTAGTGATGAACACACCCAAGCTTATTTAGCAGTTGTATAAGGTTTGGTTGTTGAAATATTTTCTTAAGAGGACACTTAACAAATTCTGCCATCTCTTTATCCAGATTCTAACACAGTACCTGGCACGTTTTAGTGGATTACAAATATTTGTTGGATAAATGCTTGACAGGAAAGGTGATAAAGGATCAGAGAATAGCATTGGTTTTAAAAGGAACGTGTTGGGAGGGAGCTGTCAAAAGAGCAAACTTGGTGATTGAGATTCCAGAGATAAATCCATCTGTCTACACACTGTGTTACTGGGCTGAACCAAATTAACCAAAGAACAAAAGAAAATTAATTTTAAATTTTCGTATCTCAGAAGATTTTTTACTAATGTTACTAATATTAATGACAATTCAGCAGAGATAATGAATAGAAATACACATGAGACGATCTACACTGCCTGCTACTGAGCATCAAATAAAGAAAAGAAGCCAAGGATATTCCACACACCAGTTACTAGGCCTTTTCTAGTAACTTTTTTTTTTTTTTTAATCTTTTGGCTGTGCTGAGCAGCATGTAGCATCCTTAGTCCCCTGACCAGGGATCGAACTCATGAAGTGAAAGCATGGAGTCTAAACCACTGGGCCACCAGGGAAGTCCCTAATCCATTTTAAAATGATGGAGACAAACATTTGATCACAATTTTCAGATCAGCTTCCCACCAGTCCTCAATGGAGCCTCCAGTTTTATCCCATCTCCATTATACTTCACAGAACGGCACATGACTGTTTTGTCTCTCACAAGACAAAGGCTTGTGAGACAGGCTTCTCGCAAATGTAAGACCCAGGCTTCTCAGACAAATGACCCAAGAGGAAATTATGTGCACACCAATTATGTGCACACAAGCAACAGTGTGATTAAAAAGCTTTAGTCTCTCAATTGTGTCCGACTCTTTGCGACCTCATGGACTATAACCCGCCAGGCTTTTCTGTCCATGGAATTCTCCAGGCAAGAATACTGGAGTAGGTTGCCATTCCCTTCTCCAAGGGATCTTCCCAACCCAGGGATCGTATCCAGGTCTCCCGCGTTGCAGGCAGATTCTTTACTGTCTGAGCCCCCAGGGAAGCTCACACAAGCAATACTGCTTTTCAAAAAGTCTCTTACCCTGGACTGTATCTGATTGCATAAACCCTTCCGCCATTTCCAGCTGAGTTTATAGTTGAAAGGGAAAGGACAATTAAACAGGTAAATACCAACTGGGGCAAGACGAAACATGCTTTTTGAGGAGCTGTGCAGCTGCAACTTTAGCATAATTTCATATTCTCCAATATAGTGAAGGTGTATAAAAATAAATGAGGTGGCATACAGGGTGCTAAGCAGATTTGGTCCCTCATGCCTTTTCAAATATTTCTACCAGGTTTTCAGAGCAAAATCTGCTGCCAATCATAGTGATTCACTGGGGAGGAGCTCTAAGAGGGAAAATAAATCATATGCTAATTCTCCAAGTTGGAGGGAGGTGGGGGAAGAAATGCCTGGCAGGGAAGGTCAAGGAAATACATCATAAGTAAGAAAATTTTCTAATAACCAAAATCCATCTTTGAAAACTTCCAGACTAGCTTATCTATACAGATTTGCATCTTTTTTCCCTGCTGAATACTACCATTTCTCTAACATCCTTATTTCATATAGTAAATTAGTAACGCAGAAATTCCTCTCTGAAATGAAGTCAGCATTCAGAGCAAAGGAACCCCAAAGCTGTTTGAAACTAGTCAGAGTTTTGGAACTAGCTCTCCTCAGGAAAGTACAGGTCATTATTCCCATCTTGCAGTCTCTGCAAGGGCTCATGTCCCTCTAGTATTGTAAATTCTCTTTCCAGCAAGGGAACTGGTCACAGATTGCAAGTCAAAGACAAAGGGCTGGGCACAGACCCAGTTTGAAATAGGTTAGCTTGTTTCTGGAGCATAGATTATGTTTTCTGTCAAGCCTCTGACATTTCTTTCTAGGTTCCAGAGTCTGTGCTTTGCTATTTAACTGCTGGTCCAATCCTGGGCTTCTCTTGGTGGCTCAGTGGTAAAGAATCAGCCTGCAATGCAGAAGCTTCAGGAGATGCGGGTTCAACCCCGGGGTCGGGGAGATTCCCTAGAGGAGGGCATGGCAACCCACTCCAGTATTCTTGCCTGGAGAAACCCATGGACAGAGGAGCCTGGCGGGCTGCTGTTCAGAGTCGCAAAGAGTCGTAAATGACTGAAGCGACTTAACATGCACGGCCCGCCGGTCTTCCTCCTCCTCCTCTTTACCCCAATCTCAGCTCCCCAAACATGGGCTGCTGTGGGGCCACTGCAACGTTCACCACAGCGTTACGGATGTAGATTTCCAGAAAGGTAGTGTTATTTACATTCTTCTGGTTAAGTCAGACCTTGTTTTGTCTCTAGCTCGCGATCCGCTATTCAACCACTTACTAGGTCTGCGATCTTGCGGCAACTGTAACAATTCTATGAGCCTCATTTTTCTCACCTGGGGAGAGAAACTTGAGATTATGATAATTATAATTATTCTATGAGATGCTAGATGGAAAAGTTTTCTGTCAGAGGCTATCTTTCTTTTTCTCTCTTTTTCCTTCTGTTTTTCTTCATCGTTAGTGCTATTATCTGTCGTCTATCTATAACTCTATAATGAGGCACATGATGTAATATGGGTCAAATCTGAAACTGGGAATGCCTCGGAATTTCTAGAGTCTGGTTTTACAGTAATATGAACAATACTCACCTAATGAACCAGGAATGTGTGTTTATAACATCTATAATTTTGGTCATTGAATCCATTTATTTATTTCATCTTTCAATCAATATTTACTGAGAGGGAACTTCTGTAGTGGTCCAGTGTCTAAGAATCCACTTTCTAATGCAGGGACATAAATTCCATCCCTGGTCTGTGAACTAAGCTCCCACATGCCGAGGAGTGGCTATGCCTGTACACCCCAACTACTGAACCTGCACTCTAGAGCCCATGTGCCACAACAAGAGAAAGCCCGCCTACCACAGAGCCTGAGCTCTGCAAGGAAGACCCAGTGAAGTCAAAAAGTCAAAAGAAAAAAAAATGTAACGAGAGCCATCTATTGTCTGATGCTGAGTTGGATGATGGAGTCACAGACAAGAATATCCCACAGTTCTTGCCTTTAAAAATTTTCGTTCTGCCATGAAGTCAACAATTTAACAATTTCAAGATGACTCCAATAGTGAATGAATTTGTTGCTGCTGCTGCTGCTAAGTCGCTTCAGTCGTGTCCGACTCTGTGTGACCCCATAGACGGCAGCCCACCAGGCTCCCCCGTCCCTGGGATTCTCCAGGCAAGAACACTGGAGTGGGTTGCCATTTCCTTCTCCAATGCATGAAAGTAAAAAGTGAAAGTGAAGTTGCTCAGTCATGTCCGACTCTTAGCGACCCCATGGACTGCAGCCTACCAGGCTCCTCCGTCCATGGGATTTTCCAAGCAAGAGTACTAAAGTGGGGTGCCATTGCCTTCTCTGGAATGAACTTGTTAATGCCTATTAAAATCTTCCCATGAAGAATCCTGACCCCAGTGACTGCACAGCTCATCCTTGAGGGGATGTTCTTACAAAGTGGCTCCCCAGAATGATGTTAACCAAGACTTTCTTGCTGCAGTCTAAGGCTATTAGCAGTAGCCACAACACATCTGTCAGGAGTATAATATGATAGTCACTGCAGTTCATTCAATATTATTCAGAGGCTCACTGAAGAGTATATTTTAAAAACCACATAGCTTATGGCATGTAATACTTTTCTAGACCATATTCTTGGTTTGAGTCTGATAAATAGAGAATGAGGAATGCAGATGTCATCATTGTGGTCATTCACCCGCTCCAATCCCTTAATATTGGTACTTAGTCTGCTATCATCGGCTGACGCTGAGAGTTGTGGTAAAGCAAAATCCTTGAAAACTGTTATTAGATCAATTAAAGGATAGGTATTGCACATTCAGCTACTACCTCTTGGCTACAATTTTATCCTCTTAACTACTGTGTCATGCCCATCTGTATACAAATACCCATTTGTGAAGAAAATAAATATCCTCCCTTGATCACTCATCACTCTCCAGCCACTTGACTTTCCTCTACTTGTCTCAGAGCCATCGGTCTAGAAATAGTCTCTGCATCCTCACCCCTAGTCAAGTCTCCATCTACTACAGTCTGGTTTTTAGTCCCACCACTAAATGGAAACACCTGACTTAAATCATCACTTAAATCACTTATGCCGTGTTTACTGATTTTCTCTTTGATGCCAAACCATCATTTTCTGTTTTCACCTTACTTTTCCTCCAGTGGCAGACAATATCATCACCTGCTCTCTTCTTGAAACATTTTCTCTCCTCCGTGCTTGGCCTTCCCAGCAGTGCTCTTCTCTTTTTCCTTCCTTGTGGTTTCCTTTGTTGGTGTCTGCACCTCTATATGAAGCTTCCCCCATGGCTCAGTGGGTAAAGAATCCACCTGCAGTGCTGAAGTCACAGGAGACATGGGTTTGATCCCTGGGTCAGGAAGATCCCCTGAAGTAGGGCATTGCAACCCATTCCAGTATTCATTCTTGCTTGGAGAATCCCCATGGGTTCTCTTGGGCTACAGTCCACAGGGTGGCAAAGAGCTGGACATGACTGAAGTGACTGACAACACATGCACGCATGCAGCTCTGTATGACATCAAATGCTGATTTCTGAGGACTTGGTCTTTGGTCTCTTCCACTGCTCCACTTTTCTCTAAGTGATCTCTATTCTCCAGGATTTAAGTATTATAATTAGTGGTTTTTAAAAATATCTGAAGGTTGCCTGCAAATTCAGAATTCTTTCTGAACTGTAGATACTTATTTAACTACCTTGCACATATCCACCTTGAAATAGTTCTTAAATATCTCAAACTTAACCAGACTTAACAAAACTTTCCCCCCTTTTTCAGAAAAAAATATTTTAGCCTCCTGTCTTTCCCTGTTTTGGCAAATGACTCTACCACTTACTCTGTTACTCAAACTGGAAATGCAGTAGTTACTCTTGGCCCCTCCCTTTCACTCCCTCTTATCCTTTCTTTGTCAGTTATATCTTACTGATTCTACCTCCAGAATATATGGTACATCTGTCTACTCATTTCATCTCCATGTCACCAGGACAGTCTGGCCTCATCAGCTTCCATGTGTAATTATGCAGCTGGACTTTCTGATTCCACTCTGCCCATTTCTAACACATTCTCCTTGAAACAGAAGTGATCTTCATAGAAATGAACTGAATCAGCTTACTCTATTTCTTAAATACTCTAATGTATCCCTGTTCATATGAAGTAACATTTAAATACTTTAATGGGGTCTATAAAGCCATGAATAATTTAACCTTTTCTTGACCCACTTTGGTCTTGGAATTCCATTGGCTAACCCAATTCTTTCCTACCTTGAGTTTTTGCAGAAGCTCCTACCCTTGCCTGAGATAGTCTTACCCTGACACGTTATATCTTTTACGTGTTAACTTGAATATTGCCTCTTTATAAACACATTCCATCACCATTCATCTGAAGAATGCCCACATGATTCCCTATTCCTCTCACTATTCATGTCTGCCTGAGAGTTCTGCTTGACATCTAATGTATTCATTTCATCTGTGAACTCAACCTTTTCTTCCACACTTGGAAATTATTGTCTCTTGTTTCTGTGATTATTTCCTTTTTTATTAGACAAATATACTTTCTATATTCATCTTCCATATCTTTTTTTCATGATGATGCTTGATTTTTTAAAAAAATTTTAATCTGTTTTGAGAGCACCAACCTAGATAGCATATTCAAAAGCAGAGACATTACTCTGCCAACAAAGGTTCATCCAGTCAAGGCTATGGTTTTTCCTGTGGTCATGTATGGATGTGAGAGTTGGACTGTGAAGAAGGCTGAGCACCGAAGAATTGATGCTTTTGAACTGTGGTGTTGGAGAAGACTCTTGAGAGTCCCTTGGACTGCAAGGAGATCCAACCAGTCCATTCTGAAGGAGATCAGCCCTGGGATTTCTTTGGAAGGAATGATGCTAAAGCTGAAACTCCAGTACTTTGGCCACCTCATGCGAAAAGTTGACTCATTGGAAAAGACTCTGATGCTGGGAGGGATTGGGGGCAGGAGGAGAAGGGGACGACAGAGGATGAGATGGCTGGATGGCATCCCTGACTCGATGGACATGAGTCTGAGTGAACTCCGGGAGTTGGTGAGGGACAGGGAAGCCTGGCGTGCTGCGATTCATGGGGTTGCAAAGAGTTGAACATGACTGAGTGGCTGATCTGATCTGATCTGATCTGATGTTTTGGATCAATGATTTGGTTTTCAGAAATTTCTATGCTATTATTGGTGTTCTTTCTTTTTTTTCCCCCTTTTTTTGTGTAATTATAAGTATTTTCTTAATAGCATTTCTTTATTTTTTTATTCTACCTTTCATGATACTCTGTTCTTGTTTTATGAAAGTCTAAAACTTTTCTTTGAATGCTGACTATATTTTTGTTTAGCTTAGATTATATTAAATGTTTAGTTGTTTTCCATTTTTTGTTTCTTAGGGCTGTTATTCTTTTTATTCACTTGAAATCTTTTCTTGCAAACCTTGGTTTCTGTACTGAAATCTTTTCTTGCCAACCCTTGGTTTTCCTCAAATATACTGTGACTTTTGGCTACCTGAGTATATTAAGCTCTAGTCTGATTAGTATGCTGGAAGGCATGCTTCCCCCCTCCTGCAATCATATGGAATTCTCTATCTTGGTTGTACTTTCATTCAACTTTTTCTGCTTTCTACCATGAAGATATAGCTCAAAATTTTTGATCCGCTAATCACTGCAGATGGTGACTGCAGCCACGAAATTAAAAGACGCTTACTCCTTGGAAGGAAAATTATGACCAACCTAGATAGCATATTGAAAAGCAGAGACATTACTTTGCCAACAAAGGTCCGTCTAGTCAAGGCTATGGTTTTTCCAGTGGTCATGTATGGATGTGAGAGTTGGACTGTAAAGAAGGCTGAGCACCGAAGAATTGATGCTTTTGAACTGTGGTGTTGGAGAAGACTCTTGAGAGTCCCTTGGACTGCAAGGAGATCCAACCAGTCCATTCTGAAGGAGATCAGCCCTGGGATTTCTTTGGAAGGAATGATGCTAAAGCTGAAACTCCAGTACTTTGGCCACCTCATGCGAAGAGCTGACTCATTGGAAAAAACTGATTCTGGGAGGGATTGGGGGCAGGAGGAGAAGGGGACGACAGAGGATGAGATGGCTGGATGGCATCACTGACTCGATGGACGTGAGTCTGAGTGAACTCCGGGAGTTGGTGATGGACAGGGAGGCCTGGCGTGCTGTGATTCATGGGGTCACAAAGAGTCGGACACGACTGAGCGACTGAACTGAACTGAACTGAATGGTACCAATTTAAATTCTTTAAAGGATTTTTAACTACTATTTGTATGGGAATTTGGGAAGGATGGGAAATAAAAACATGAGCTCAGTTCTACCACCATTTGTTGAGAGTTCCCCTCCTGTTGCTGCTCTCTCTCTCTTTCAGCCTGTCTTTCTGCCCTTGGGTTCCAAGACATTGGTTTCACAAGACTATCTTGCATTGTGGCACAGTGTGAGACATAAATGAGTTAGTTGAAATATTACATGTGAGAAGTTTCAATAGAATCAGGGTTAATGTGACCAGCTGGCTCCATGGATATTCACAGAGGAACCAGAACCAGTTTAATAGTCTTAACCAAAGGGATAATGGGAGCTAACTTTTGAAAAGAAAAAAGACACTCACTCACAAAGGAGAGATGGTCTGATGGCGTTACTGACTCAATGGGCACGAGTTTGAGCAAACTCCACAAGATGATGAAGAACAGGGAAGCCTGGTGTGCTGCAGTCCGTGGGGTCACAAAGAGTCGGACACGACTGAGTGAATGAACAACACTAGAGGATGATTCAAGACTGAAAGGCCAGGATGTTTCAAGGCAAAAGGCAGGAAACTACAGTGTAAGGTGAAATCCATGAATATTTCTATGTGGCTGGAGGGGAAGGAGTGTGTGTGGAGGGAGGGGGGAGTGAAGCAGGAGGCAAAATCAGGAGCCAAATCCTAAAGGCTTTGTCTATTGTGCTAAGCAGCTTGGAATTTGCCCTAAAGGAAGCAGTGACTCACTGAAAGATTTTAAACAGGAGGATAACATGAGTAATAAGGCTAACAGTAAGGATATGCCAGATAATGTTCTAAAGGCTTCACATGGATTAAGTCATTTAATCCTCAGGACAGTCTGATGAGGCAGATGCTATTAATATACTATTTTCCAGTGAAGGCACTGACTCTGAAACATAAGTTCCTCGAGGACAGGTTGTTCCTCTGTTTACAGATGGATCCTGAGGTTCTAGCACTGGGCCTGGCAAGATGAACATACGTTGAATGAATGAATGAACTAGGGAATGAGTGAGGCACAGAGGTTATACTCCCAGGTAAGAACAGAGCCGGAATTAGAAAAGGGGTGTTATATTATTTTTAAGTAGTATCATATTATATTTAATATAATTGCTGCTGCTGCTGCTGCTAAGTTGCTTCAGTCGTGTCCGACTCTGTGCAACCCCATAGACGGCAGCCCACCAGGCTCCCCCATCCCTGGGATTCTCCAGGCAAGAACACTGGAGTGGGTTGCCATCTCCTTCTCCAATGCATGAAAGTGAAAAGTGAAAGTGAAGTCGCTTAGTCGTGTCTGACTCTTAGTGACCCCATGGACTGCAGCCTACCAGGCTCCCCCATCCATGGGATTTTCCAGGCAAGAGTACTAGAGTGGGGTGCCATTGCCTTCTCCATAATTATATTATATTATAGCTATATATACCCAGCTCTATTATATTTAAGTAGTATCATAACTTCTGTGCTACAAAGAAAAATACATCATTTGAAGTCAAAGAAGAAGATACTGAAATCTGATAGATTTGGCAGGAGCTTAACAATAGAATTGAAAGTGTTATAGCATTACTCAAAGTATATTTGTTGAGTGTTAATTTGAGGAAAATCACTGTGGGAAAAAAAAGTAAATACTAGTTATTCATTTATTTGTTGTTTGGATTTGTAACTATCTTCTTCCACTGAATCTATCCTTCACAAGGAAGAAGATTTTGTCTACTTGTATATTGTTATATTTACAGGACCCTAGAGAGTTTCAGGCACAGAATAGTCAATAAATAAATCTTTGTTGAGTGAATGTATGCACAGATTTACACAAGTTTGAAAATACTCGATACTGTATCTCCCTTTTGGTGACTCATGATCCATGTTAGCATATTAATAATGGCAATAAAGATACCTGTTTAGTTTTTTTAACCCAACATCCCCAAATTTCATTTTCCCTCATACTCTTTAACTCTTAGAAATAGTGTTTTCCTTAGAATCAGTATATTGGAATTAGAAAGAATTTCTTATTCCCCCAGGACACTGGGGGAACTTCTCTTTGGGAAGGTTCTGCTCAGTCCTTTGTTACATCCGCTTAATCCTATTAAGTTGTATATCCTGCAAAATATCTATAGGCCCATTGTCTCGACAAAGGTCCATATAATCAAAGTTATGGTTTTTCAGTAGTCAAGTACGGATGTGAGAGTTGGACCATAATTCAAAAGCATCAATTTTTCGGTGCTCATGAGCACCAAAAAATTGATGCTTTTGAATTGTGGTGCTGGAGAAGACTCTTGAGAGTCCTTTGGACTGCAAAGAGATCAAATCAGTCAGTCCTAAAAGAAATCAACCCTAAATATTCATTGGAAGGACTGATGCTGAAGCTGAAGGTTCAAAACCTTGACCACCTGATGTGAAGAGAAAACTCATCAGAAAAGACCCTGATGCTGGAAAAGATTGAGGGCAGGAGGAGAAGTGGGTGACAGAGGATGAGATAGTTGCATGGCATCACTGACTCAATGGACATGAGTTTGAGCAAACTCTGGTAGATAGTGAAGGATAGGGAAGCCTGACATGCTGCAGTCCAAACAACTGGACAGGACTTAGTGACTGAACAATAACAACCCATTTTTCACAAAGCAAAAACCATCTTAGACAATGACATAGCAACCAAATAAAGCAATCATGTGTGGTCCATTTGCATTAAGTCAAGTGAGCCACACTGTCTGGTAAATCTGAATGGCGTCTGCAGATTCAGTTTCCAAGGGTACCCAGTGTATGTGGGGAAAAAATAAAAGGTGAACACCCCCTGTATTAGCAGGAGCTTGCATGGTGAAATGGGTAGTACCTGTGATACTACTGGGACTGCTTACTTCACATATCCCTTTTCTTTCCCTTGCTTTGCCTTGAACCATGGAGTTTGGAGGGACGGAAATCTGCAGGCTTTGTCTCGCAGATCCCCTTGTCATCTAGCTTCCAGAAGGATTCAGCCAATGGGAGGCAATGACAAGAGGAGAGTGGGAGATGCCAGGACATTTTTCTCCCTTTTTTTTACTGTCTCGTGGTATCTAAGTGGTGGTATCAGCAGTGATGTTCCCTCCATTGCTCCCTTTACCACTGCACAAGACTGTGGTACCCAATTCTTTAGGATGCCATCAGTGCCAGGGATACAGGAACATGACATTCTCTCTTCAATCATGCTGCCTCAGGATGGTAATGACTTGATGTTGCTAATTCCCCAGTTGCCTCCTTGCCCTCTATTTGGCACTAAACTCCTTCAGTGCCTCTGAAACCAATATTCTACTTTGAATTCCCTCTGCTTTGAATACTTCAGGTAGTTTCTGTTTTCTTAGCCGTGCTCTAAGTGATCTGGTCAACAACAACAAAAAGAGTGCTGTTGGGATCATCTTTCTAATCTGCAAAACGAATGGTTTAGCTGTAAGATGGATTTCCATCTTTGAAATTCACAGGTCCTATAAATGACATTTCTTAAAGGGTGGTCCAAGAATCACCTGTGTCAGAATTTCCTAAGAAGTTGATTAAAGAGGTGCATTCCTGGACTCATCTTGATGTGGCTGGAGGATCTGAAATTCCAGTTAACTCTCTATGAGATTCTTTTAAAAAAATAAAGCTTAAGATAAAACATCTACCATCTTTGATCTTCATGGGAATGTTTTTCAGAGATGTGACATGATGTGTGTATCAAGGGAGTCTCAAAGATTTTTGTTTATTCTATTTCAAGAGATGCCATCTGTCAAATCAAACAATTTGGATGAATTTGGTTAATTTTTAAAATGTCATTTTCTATGTATCTTTCAGAAGTAAACTAAGTCTTAAACAGGGGTAAATATGTTTCGCACACTTTTAAGGAATTTTACCATCCACAAAATATGAATATATGAAATATAAAACTATGTGTAGACTAAAATTTTATGCCTTTCTTGCCAGACTAATGATTGCCAAATCTAGTTTTATCATGCCCCAAGGAAAATTAACTTATGTAAAGGGTAGCAAGTATTTTGAACAGATTTCCAATAAAAATAAGTTTTTAGACATTGCTTAAAATATGCACCATCCAACACTTTCAAGAGAAACTAAACAGATCGTTTGCTTCAGTGATAAAATGTGGTAATAACATGTTCTTAGCATAGGTTCCCCTAAAAAGCAAAGCTTGAGGCAAGTGCTCAGGTTCAGGTTGGTTGGTTGCGGCAGTGAAATCAAAGCAGAGGAGGAGAGAATTGGGATAAGAAAAGCCAACCCAACAGGGTGCTCAAAGCTGATTGTGACTAAGGAAAGTAGGGTCTGGATCCTGGCAGGGATGCTTTGATGAGACAAATAGAATAAGAGTATCGCAAAACTGCTCTTCAGCTGGAGAGAAGAGGAAAATGTTTAACCACGGTCTTGTCCTTCCTTGGTCAAGGATTCCCTAATGGTCTGTTGATACCTCACGGTGGTGGTTTAGTTGCTAAGTTGTGTCCAACTCTTTGTGACCTCATGGATTGTAGCCCACCAAGCGTCTCTGTCCCTAGGATTTCCCAGGCAAGCATATTGGAACGGGTTGCCGTTTCCTTCTCTAGGGGATCTTCTTCTTTAAAACCCGTGTTTTAAAGCACGGGTTCGATCCCTGGGTCAGGCAGTCTCCTGCATTGCAGTCAGATTGTTTACCACTGAGCCACCAGGGAAGCCCTGACACCTTATACTTAGAGGTGTGTGCATAGGTCAGAACGGCTGGATGCAGTGGTGTTCAAGTAACTCTGGAACAAGCTGCCCAGAGCTCACACCTGCACATAGCTGTTGCTACATGAATGGCTTCTGTAAAACGGTGGACAAAATATGACAAATGGCCCAAGAGGGAGTCCTTCTTTTTTAGATACTTAATAATCAGAACTTCCCTCATAGCTGGAGTCGGTAAAGAATCTGCCTGCAATGCAGAAGACCCAGGTTTGATTCCTAGGTTGGGAAGATCCCCTGAAGAAGGAAATGGCAACCCACTCCAGTATGCTTGCCTGGAGAATTCCATGGGCAGAGGAGCCCGGCAGGCTACAGTCCATGGGGGTCGCAAGAGTTGGACACGACTTAGCAACTAAATCATCAATAATCAGGAATGGTTCCCCAGGCTAAGGAGTGTTTTTTTTTTTTTCAAATACATGAATTATAAATATTTTCTCTCCCAAGATGGTTTTTGTATTTTTAGTCTGGATTATGTTTATGCCCCAGCTCTTCTCCTCCTGGCCTGACGGGAAACATTTGTCCTTTTGTAGCTCACATGTAAAACTTGGAAAACACCCATCAAATAAAAAACAGGTTAAAATAAATTCCCTGTGAGCTATGTTTTGAAACTGTTTATTTGGAAACTGGAGAGAGTCTTGGTTGGACACTGAGCAGATTTTGAAGTTGCCACCAAAAGGACTTCTAAGCATAGGTTGCTTTTAAATAATTTTGATAGTAACATAAGCTGTGGCATGTTGGAACCGTTTGATAAAGTGCAAGGCTTGTCCCCTCGTGATTGTTTAGAATAAGCACAATGAGTCATTTTCTTTGCTTCTCTGGATGCCTTCAACGTCCTCCATAGCACGTTCTGCTCCAGCTTTCCCTCTGTGTTTCTTACTGCTCCTCACCATTCTCTCTCCTTATTTTCCATATATTTGGCTAAACAGGAAAGGAAGGAAAGAACATTTTCTACCTTTTCTATTATTTCTGCTAGCACAGATTCATTATTATTCACCTGTATTTAACCGTGCCTTCTTCCAGGAACTATTTAAGCTGCTAATGCTGGTTTATAGTCTGGCTCCTGTATGTTGATGTGGATATGAACATGGACCCCAGGGTCTGTTGGTCCTGGATGTGAATCCTGACTCCACCACTTATAAACTGTATGAATTTGAAATGTCTCTTAACTTATTTGAACCTGCTGCCTCTACCTGTGAGATGAGGCTAATGCCATGTCTCATAAAATTATTGTGAAACCCAAATGGGATAATAGATGAAAAGGGTTTAACGCAGGGTCTGACACATATGAAACACTTTTGATAAATGATAACTGTCATCATTATCTAGTGCTATCCATAGTTTGTGTTTTTCATCTGTATCTTTAGCTGTTATCTATGAGTGTAACAGTAAGTGTATGGATAGTATCTCCTGGTAACAAGAACTTGAAACTTCCAGCTTTAAACTGATGCTTTTTGACCTGAAGTTTTAATGAACTAAATAAATGGAGAAACACACACAGAAACATGACTGAATCCATCTTGTTTAAGAACTATACAGCTGGCAGAAGTAGTTCTCAGAAAAAGCTTCAAAGTAAAATCTTTTGACTTCTAACCCAATTGGGAAAAGGTAATGGAGAGGTGACCAGCCTTAGATGAGAGCTTTAAATGTGACTAGCATCTTATTGAATCTCTCAAAATCAGAAATAGTAATAGGTTTTGTTGCTATACTTGCAAAAATGTAAAAAGAATGCAAGATTCCTATGGGAACAATGAGGAAATTGTTATCGGCACTATTTTGTGCTCTTCAATGCCACCCAAAGTGCTGTAAATATCACAAAATAAAACAACATGTTATTCAAGTTGGTGGTTCATATGCAGAAAGTGAATGTGGAAACAATAAGAAAATGAAGCTGTGTTTTGAGATCTAAACTAAGGAAAATACATGGGAGTGTATGTTTGAGCCATACATGTGAGTAAGCCAGAAACTTTTGTACCAAAGTGGGGAGGAAAAGCTGGGATTCTCTCAAACACTTATCTTGGTTGAGATATCAAGAAGATAGGATATCATGAAGACAGGCTTAACCTCAACATTCATAAAATAAAGATTATGGCATCCAGCCCCATGATTTCATGGCAGATAGATGGGGAAACAATGGAAGCAGTGACAGACTTTATTTTCTTGGGCTCCAAAATCACTGCAATGGGGATGGCAGCAGCGAAATTAAAAGACACTTTCTCCTTAGAAGAAAAGCTATGATAAACCTAGACAGCATATTAGAAAGCAGAGATGTTACTTTGCCAACAAAGGTTTGTCTAGTCAAAGCTATGGTTTTTCCGGTAGTCATGTATGGATGTAAGAGTTGGACCATAAATAAAACTGAGCACCGAAGAATTGATGCTTTCAATCTATGGTGTTGGAGAAGACTCTTGAAGAGTCCCTTGGACTGCAAGAAGATCAAACCAGTCCATCTTAAAGGAAATCAATTCTGATTATTCTCTAGAAGGATTGATGCTGAAGCTCCAATACTTTGGGCACCTGATGTGAAGAACCAATTCATTAGAAAAGACCAAGATGCTGGGAAAAATTGAAGGCAGGAGGACAAGGGGACAGCAGAGGATGGGATGGTTGGATGGCATCACCAACTCAATGGACATGAGTTTGGGTAAACTCTGGGAGGTGGTGAAGGACAGAGAAGCCTGGCGTGCTGCAGCCCATGGGGTCACAGAGAGTTGGACACGACCAAGAAACTGAACAACAGTGGGATGAATAGGAGTCTAATCAGCGGCCTTTGATTCTATTTGGAGAATCTATGACATTAAAAAAGGATAATCAGATTGAAACAAGGGAAAAGAGAAGTCAGGAACCAGAATTTCACAGGGTTTCTCTAGATCCTACTCAGGAGAGAAAGCCATTGGGAGTGATTAGCAAGAGTCCTGCTAAACCATAATGGTGTTTCCTTTTGAGGAAAGATGCTAACCTGATTTCTTGAGTATACGACAACATCACAGAAATCTCAGCACAATTTTTAAAACTGGCATTAAAAAAAAGTTGGAGTACAGTTCCTTTACAATGTTGTTTTAGTTTCTGCTGTACAGCAAAGTGAATTCGTTATATATGTACATATATCCCTTGTTTTTTAGATTTCCTTCCCATTTAGGTCACCGCAGACCATTGAGTTCCCTGTGGTATACTGTAGGTTCTCATTCAGTTCAGTTCAGTTCAGTCACTCAGTCATGTCCAACTCTTTGCGACTCCATGAATCGCAGCACGCCAGGCCTCCCTGTCCATCACCAACTCCCGGAGTTCACTCAAACTCAAGTCTATCGAGTCCATGATGCCTCCAGCCATCTCATCTTCTGTCGTCCCCTTCTCCTCCTGCCCTCAATCTTTCCCAGCATCAGGGTTCTCATTAGATATCTATTTTATACATAGTATCAATAGTATATATATGTGTGTGTGTATGTATATAATGTAATATATGTAGACATATATATGTGTGTGTGTATATGTATGCACATATATATATGTATACAAACACACACACATATATATATGTATAGGTCAATCCCAATCTCCCAATTCACCCCAATTCCTCCTTCCTGCATTGGTAACCATAAATTTGTTGTCTACATCTGTGAGTCTATTTCTGCTTTGCAAATAAATTTATCTGTATCATAGGTTTCACATATGGGTGATATTTGTAAAACTGGCATTTAACAATTCCTTGCTAGCAGAGTTACAGTTAAGTCTCAGATCGGAGCATCCCAAAGTAGGAGATAAAGTCTTGAAGTTATTTTTATTTTGTGTAGCAATCTTAGCTTCCCAGGTGGCACTAGAGGTAAAGAACCCACCAGCCAATGCAAGAGAAGTAAGAGACATGGGTTTGACCCCTGGTTGAGAAGACTCCCTGGAGGAGGGCACGGCAGGCCACTCCAGTATTCTTGCCTGGAGAGTCCCATGGACAGAGGAACCCGGTGGGCTACAGTCCATAGGGTTGCAGAGTGAAACACAACTGAAGTGATTTAGCACACTCACACACACACATACACACACACATATAGCAATCTGGGAACATGAACACACTGCATTACTGAAATCAAAATATTGGTGTGCATGCTGTTCCATCTCCAGATCTGCTCAAGGTGGACCCATCTTACCCTTTTCATCAACACAGGGAGCATTTCCTAACCAGGCACTTTAAAGTCATTTAACCACCTTGACACAGCCAGGCATGCGCCCATTTAATGATCTGAATTCTATCATTGCCCAGTGTGAATTTCTTTGCAGCAATTTCACTATCTGATATGACCTCATTATTTGTTTAGCTTTTCTTGTGTTTTGTATGTGTCTGCAAAAAACATGCAAAGTCTGTGAAAATGAAGACTCTGCCTATATTGTTTAATTTCCCAGTAATCAGAACAGTGATTGATGCTTAGTAGATGGCCAATCATAAATGTGTTAATCACTCAGTCGTGTCCAACTCTTTGCAACCCCATGGACTGTATCCCACCAGGTTCCTCTGTCCATGGGATTCTCCAAGCAAGAATACTGGAGTGAGTTTCCATTTCCTTCTCCAGGGGACTTTCCCAACCCAGGGATTGAACCTGCATCTCTTGAATTGGTAGGCAAATCCTTTGCCTCTAGAACCACCTGGGGAGCATGACCAATCATAAATACTTGTTGAATAAACAAATCAGTGAATGAAAAATTGTTGAACTAGATTTCTGGTTGTATTTTTCTTCTGTTAACTCAATACAGCAAATTAGTTTGAGCAAGTCATCATTAATATTCAGCTATTATTCTTGGTTACCAACATGTTTTTGTGTATTAATTATAAATTTATCTGGTTTTTATAGTTAGATTTTGTTCTGTTTATTACTATATTAGCCTAAAAACAATTTGCATCAATTCTGAGATCACACATGAATGCTTGTCTTTCTTTTAAAGGGTGTCTGCCTGTGACTCAAGCTTATGTACTCTTAGGCAGAAGCATAGCTTTATGTAGTATGTATATTTCAAAAGGCTACAATGTAAGTCAGGACTCTGGGTAAAAAATGGAATTAATTTGATAAAGTCACAGAAGTCAGAAAGTGCTAGGTCATTTGAGGGGCTGAGGATGGGAACTGGTTTCTCCAGTAGTGTTGTTCTGTACCTTATTAATCTGGATGATTTGAAGACAAGCTTGGAGCTGCTCAGGGTCTAAACACAAAGTTTCTCCACCTGTAAGGCAGACTGCCAATCATTCATTCACAAAACATCTACCAAATATTTGCTGTGTACCGGGTACTGCTAAAGAACAAAATGGAATAGAACTTGATCTTCCTCCTCAGGAAGTTCAGTTTATCTTTTGAGGGTTTAATCTCTGATCGTGGACTGACTTTTCATTTTAGAGACCCTTGACTCCCTGGTTTTCCTTCAGGTCTTGCTGTTCAAGTGACTCCCTTTTCCTCCATGATCCTATTCTTCATGTTCGGACCCACCCTTTACGGACAACCAGCTTACTTGAACCGGCATCCATCTTCTACTCGTACCTGTATCCATCACTTCACCAGGCTCCCTTTGTCTTCAATTCCTCAGTCTTAGTCTGCAGCCTCTTTCCTCCAGAAGCTCCCACCGCACTGAATTAATCTGGCTTGTCATTCAGCAAATCAACAATTATGTTACTTAATGGGATCTTCCTAGTTTATTCCTAAAATGTACCTTCACACCCAGTGTTCCCTGAACCTGCCTGAGGAGCCACATTAGTGAATGCTTTTTCTACTACTTTCTGACACTGATGTACATGGTGATGGTGATACGGAAACCCAAGTTTTTCACGGATGTCATGGATGTCATAATCTCAGTCTACGCAACAATGAAATGGGGGTAAATATTATCATCCACACTTCAGAGATTAGAAGACCCCAGCTCCTCAAGGTAAAACAGTCTGCCCTACATTATCAAGTGGGAAAGTGGCAGATAGGTCTGTCTCTTTCCCAAACCTTGGGTATTTCCAAAGAATATCTCTACTTGCTTCTCTTGCAGCTCAGTTCCATGGTTTTCTTGCTCCTAAAACCTAGAAACCTTTCTGTAAGCAAAGTTAAATCAGCACAGTATCTGAGAATATGGCAAAAATGAGTCACTGTCTGTGAAAACTCTTTTCTAACTTAAATACCATAATGCATTTCTCTCTGTCATCTTATACATATAATTCAAACTTATTTAGCCTCCCTTTTTAAGTTAGATCTTTTCTGTCATTATAGGAAAACACATCCCATCATTGTTACCATTTCACACATTTAAGCATTCTAAATATGTTCCTGCTGCTGCTAAGTCACTTGAGTCATGTCCGACTCTGTGTGACCCCATAGATGGCAGCCCACCAGGCTCTCCCATCCAAACCAATTTCCTTAGCCTATACTGTCCAAAATGGTATACACTAACCCCTTGGAACTCTTGAACACTTGAAATGCAGTTGGTCCAGACTGAAGTGTACTTTAACTTTATCATACTGGATTATGAAGACTTGTATATAAAATGAACATATGCTATCTCATTAATAATTTCTTGAGTGCATATAGAAATGTTAATATTTTAGATATATTAGGTTAAGAAAACACATTGTTGAAATCCATTTCACCCATTGTTTCACTGTGGCCAGTGGAAGTTTATGAATCATATCCATGGCTCACATTATATTTCTGATGGACAGAGAAGACCTTAGTACTCATAATCATAGCAGTTCAACCTCTCAGGTTTAAGGGCACTGTTATGCCTAGAGTGTATAATATCCTGTTTTGCGCAACTGCAATCCATTTATATTTCTTGAACGCATACCTAGCAGTGAGTCTTTGTAGAATGATGTCCATTAAGAATGGTTCTGTGGCAGAGGGCACTCCAGCTGCTCTGTAGGGTCGGTCTGATGGTCCGGCACTGGGACTTGCTTACAACGGCACATTGTCTGTACCAGACTTGGGCTTTCTTATGTGCTCTGTATTTGTAGCAGCAATTATGACTTCCAGGGTCAGGCACTTTCAGCAGTTAATAACCAGTTTGACTAAAAGTCCGTCAGCTTTCTGGCCATTCGTTAAATGCTAGGAAATGCTTTATCCCCAAGGTCAATACTGCTTAGCTCAGTCATACTTTATGATCAACAGAAAGAATGCTTTCCTCTTCATTGTCAATAGTATTGATTGGCAGTTCTTTGGGTGGCCCTGGTCATTTTTATTTGCCCTTCTTTGTTTTCAGCTGCCGAGGGGGTGACATCATCTTTCCTTTCACAATATGGACATTATTGCAATGCCGAAAGTCCAGTACAAGGAGACCCACTGTCAGGCATCGGACCTCACCTCTTCATTATTATTGTAAAGTGACTCACAAGGGAAAGGGAATTCAGAGAAGTGAGGAGGCCCATGCTGTAAACTCTACAAGTCACCAGCCTGATAAACTACCATCTTTACCACCAGCCACAATGCTCCCATTAAACTCAAATAGAAGGGTAGATATGACTAATTCTTCCCTTTACCCGCCATAAATAAATCACAGCACGGAGCTGGAATGAGACACAGACTTTTCCAGGCTGAAGAGTTGAGTTGGAGGCTAAAACACTGGAACTATTTTGAAAAGGAGCCAGGTGGCCTAAGCAAGGGCTTGCAGAACAAGCTTCCCAGACCATAGCCTGCTGTGAAAGTTGAGTTGTCACGTGGTGGCATTTATGGAATTTTACTAGATATTAAATATGGATCATCTTTTCTGATAGCTCACTCATTAATTAATTTATATACGTCTCTGTCCTTCAAAGACCTTCACAAATTGTTCATGCAAGGGATTCTAAATCTTCTCAAAAGCCATTTATCTAAAATTAACAGCAGCCTATGGACAAATATTTTGTTTGTCTCTGATTCACTGAAGTTCAACTGCATGACTCAATGCAAGCTATGCCTAGGATATAAAGGTAACAGAAGGAACTTGGGTATTGGGACCAGACACATGGTAGATTAAATGCCAGATTTTCATTTTGTGTTTTGAATTCTTCATTCGTAAAATGGTGCATTAATATTTATTTTGTGGAATAAAATATATAAAGGACTGCTTAGTGCTAGTGCCTTGCGGATATTGTCACAGTGACTGGGGTTAGTCCACAGTGGAATGACAAGGCTGAAGCTTTTCATTACTCCTGATAAGAATTAGTATATTTAAGAGGCCCGCACAGTGATTAATGAGGCTTCCCTGGTGGCTCAGATGGGAAAGAATCTGCCTTAATGCAGGAGATCTGGATTCGATTCCTGGGTTAAGATCCCCTGGAGAATGGATCTTAACCAGGAATGGGTACCCACTCCAGTATTCTTGCCTGGAGAACTCCATGGACAGAAGAACATGGGGTCGCAAAGAGTCAGACAAGACTGAGTGACTAACACTTTCACAGTGGTTTACACATAAGAAGAATCAAATTATTAGTTCCTTTTAGTATTATCATTATTACTGTTTTTATCTAATCCTGATATTTTTGGAGTGATGTAGTATAATTTACCATCAAAGATGCAGTTTGGAAAATTCACTATTAGATCACTCTTCAGCTCCATAATATACAATCCATCACCGTGGGACAGACATCTGTTCTTTGGTCACAGGTTGGGGAGGACAGAGATAAAAAGGGCATGTTCTAGAGTGAGAACACTTGAGTCTAAATTATTTACCTTCTCCATGCTGAGGCTTGAATTCCTCACCTATGAACTAGAATAGCATCTCAAAGAACCCATGCCCATAGCAGTATTATTCACAATAGTTAAAAGATAAAATCAACCCAAGTGTCCAACATCATATGAATGGATAAACAAAATGTGGTCCATGCACAAAATAGCATATTAGCCAGCCTTAAAAGAAGGAAATCCTGTCACATGTTACAACATGGATGAATTTTGAACATATTAGCCTGAGTGAAATCCGTCAGTCACAAAAAGACAAATATTGTATGATTTTAATTATAGGAGGTACTCAGAGTAGCCAGATTCATAGAGACAAAAAGTAGAATGGTGGTTACCAAAGGCTGGAGGGAGGGAAGAATGGGAAGTTGTTTAATGGTATAGACTTTCTGTTTTGCCAGATGGAAAGTGTTCTGGAAGATGGACAATGTTGACAGTTGCTCAACAGTATGAATATATTTACTGGGGCTGAACCTTACACTTAAAAATGGTTAGGATGGTAAGTTTTGGTGTGTGTGTGTGTGTGTGCGCGCGCTTGTTGAGCATGCATGCTAAGGCACTTCAGTCATGTCCGACTCTTTGTCCGACCCTATGGACGATGGCCCGCCTGGCTCCTCTATCCATGAGATTTCCCAGGCAAGAATACTGGAGCGGGTTACCATTTACTTCTCCACGGGATCTTCCTGACCCAGGGACTAAAGCCAGATCTCTTATGTCTCCTGCATTGGCAGGTGGATTCTTTACCACTAGTACCACCTGGGAAGTCCTGTGTTATGTGTATTTTGCCACAATTAAAAATATTAAAAAACCAGAATAACTATCAATGTCTTTACCGTTTTTTTCATTGAGAGGATTACATGGAATAATGTCTTTTATGATATACTCTGGTGTGGGGCACCTAAGTATAAATCAAATAAACTGTGGTTAAAAAAATTTCAAACACAAAACATCAACAACAGCCAGCAGTGGAGTTTGTGTGAATTCACAACAGTTAGCTCTGAGCTCAGATTGTTAAGGCTGAAAACAGGCCACAGTCGTTCCTCAAAAAACAGACTGGAACAGCAGTTAGAGATAGGCCAAGGCTGCAAGACAAGACAAGACAAGACAAGAACGACTGTGCCAAGGTGAGGGTTGATCTCTTAGAGACCTAGAATGAGTCCAGAGTGGAGCCAACAGGAGGCAGCAAAGAGGGGAAACACGAGTCCAGACAGTCCTGGGAAGAAACGCCAGAGGGAAGTTTTTTTTTTTTTTCTTAAATTAATTTTTATTGGAGTATAATTGCTTTACAATGCTGTGTTAGTTTCTGCTGTACAGCAAAGTGGATCAGTTGTACATATCCATAATATCCACTCTTTTTTGGATTTCCTTTCCATTTAGGTCACCAGAGAACGCTGAATAGAGTTCCCTGTGCTGCACAGGTTCTCACTAGTTAGTCTATTTTATATATAATAGTGGATATATGTCAATTCCAATCTCCCAATTCATCCCACATCTCCCTCTTCCCTCTTGGTGTCCATATGTTTGTTCTCTACCTGTGAGTCTCTATTTCTGCTTTGCAGATAAATTCATCTGTACTATTTTTCTAGATTCCACATATATGAGTTAATATTCACTATCTGTTTTTCTCCTTCTGACTCACTTCATTCTGTATGACAGTCTCTAGGTCCATCCGCATCTCTGCAAATGGGACAGTTTTGTTCCTTTCTTTGGCTGAGTCATATTCCCCTGTAAATACGTACCACGTCGTCTTTATCCATTCCTCTGCTGATGGACATAGAGGGGCGTCTTGTGACTGGTTTCCCACTGTGGCAGGAGGCTGCTGGATGTGCCTTCAGCCCATCTAAAGTCCAGTCCACTGAACGCAGCTCCTGACACCCAAGTAAGCAGTAAGTTCCCTCATTACAAATGCTTTTCATAGGCCTTCACTCACTTAAACATGTCTTTCCCTGAAGCTAACAAGCTTGGCAAATTTGTTCTTCCTAACAAAACAATGTGCCATAAGAAGATTTTTTTTTTTTTTTTTAATAAGGGTATTTCCTAACCCGTTGAAATGGTTCAGAGCCTGTCGGGTTAGCAGGGGCTGTCTCCCATTAGGACGTGTCCAAGCCCCATTGGGGCCACCTCAGGTCAGGCAGCAGCAGTTTTTCTCAAAGGGCTGGGTCAGTTTGCTCTTTCAGCTCACTTGCTCTGTCCCTCCAAATCTGGCCACATTTCCTCCTCCTGATCTAACATATTCCAGCTTTTAATTAGTTCCAGGCTGGCTGATGTGACTGCCCCATCTGTACAATGCATATGTGCCAATTCAAAGTCTGAAGTCGATGAACTAAGAGAGCCAACTGAAGACCTGTTGAAGGAGGCAAATGGAGCTACACTGTTGCTGGAAAATTCTACCAGAGTGCCTGCCAGTGCCGGACCCTTTCCAAGCAATGCCTGAACCACAGGTCTGTTATGAAAAGACTGCTGAATTCCATTTCTTCCCGACTCCTTCAGAAACCAAAGGATGATTGAAGTATAGGATGCAAACTCCTCATCCTCTGGGCATGTATCTCATGATCAACAACTTCCTTAGCTGAGCCCACGTTAGCAGAAGTCATGGCCAAAATCCAGCAAGGGCCAGCAGAAGGGAGAAATGAATGCAGGTACAGTCCCTTTTTTCTGATGAAGCCTCATTTGCCCCTGAAATCCACAGCCAAGCCTTTTGCATCCAAGGCTCTGTTTCACCTGCTTGTCTGTGTTTGATAGTCTTAGTGATTTTTGTGCCTACTATTGTCCCTTAGTAGTATTTCTTTCTCCTTCGTTATGTATAGAGAGAAAACGCAGCACAAGTGTCGTATGTACATATGTATATTCCTCTTTGTATATTTACACATAAAACTTCAGGTTGAATTCATACAGTTAAATCCAGTCTGATTCTTTGTATTGCACTTGAAAACAATACAAATGTTTAAATTATACACCCAGAAATAAAATAATATTACTCATGTGGTAAAATTTCTCATATTAGTGGATGTTTTACTTGGTAGAGTTCAATTCAAATTTTATTAGACATATGATGAATGCTAATTTTTCCCATTTGAAGTGGCATCTAAAAATATTCTTTTCATTAATGTATTTGTTCATTTTTTGAGGCATATTTACTGAGTATCTACTATGTGTCAGGCTAAATTTACCATTTAGTAGTGAATGATAAAATTATGTAGACTAAGCTCCTTACTTCATGGAACATATATTTTCATAATATTAATTACCTTTTACTTATTTTCTTTCAAAATAATGAAAATGAAGACACTGAATACTGAAGATTCAGTGATTCTTGTTGCTAGCTGAAATGATTATTGATATCTCATTGTGATATTATCATGGCTTCTCTTAGCTTTGAGATCATCAATGTTTGGACCCTGTGAGTTACCCTGGACCTTGACACTTTTCTGGGTGTCTTTCTCCTGTCACCCAGCAGCCATTATTGAGCCTCACATTGATGTTATTATTCAGTTTCTCAGTCTTGTCTGATTCTTTGCAGCCCCATAGACTGCAGCACACCAGGCTTCCCTGTCCTTCACGATCTCCGGGAATTTGCTCAAACTCCTGTCCATCGAGTCGGTGATGCCATCCAACCATCTCATCCTCTGTTGCCCCCTTCTCCTCCTGCTTTCTATCTTTCCCATCATCAGGTGCCATCCTACAATTCACTGACCCATTCCCTGACCCACAAAGCCTCTCTGGAGCTCATAATGGTTGGATCACACTTTTCATGCTGGGAGTATATGCTCTCTTAGCCTGGCGCATGTACAGATTCTGGTTGAGATAGTAGGAAAAAGCGCAGTCATTTCACTGAACTGAATAAAATAAGCAGTCCCAAGATGGATCATTGCAAATTCCTCTTAGGGGAAAAGTAAAGCAAAAACTCCCAGTGTCCCAGGGACACTGGTGTGCAAACATCAAAGTCTCATGTCCAGTTGGCAGGGCTCCTGTCACTGGCTCTTCAGCATCCTGTGAATTGCTCCTGGACGCTGCCCAGGTCCAGGTTTCAGGAGGAAAAATGCTGTATTACACCTCTCAGGATTGCTTACAATAACTGTCTTCCCCAGACTATGCCACAGAGTCTTATTTCCCAGTGTTCGAGCTAACCTTCTACTCTCTGAAAATCTCACCCTCTCCCTGGATACCTGGTTTCTAAGGAAGAGTGTCATCACGAAGCAGGAAGTATTTGTCGAAGTGAATCAGGTACAAGCACAAAATGCTTTGCCAGTAGCAACCCCTCCCGAAGCAGTAAGGAGGACAAAAGAAAATCAGGAATGGAAGTCAGTCTACCTTTTAATTTGGCTTCGCCTAGTTCAGACTGGCCAGGTTTACCTATGACCTGTGGTGTTGACCAAGCTTGTCAGTTAAAGCTAAACACATTTCACAGTGGCAGCCAGCCAAAAACATAAATTCTGCCAAAAACTAAACACTGTAGAAGGTCTGTCTAGTTTCAAAGTGTCTATGCCAACTGCACAGTTCACGGGGCGTTGTGGGTGTGATTTTGCAGAAGCACTGGCGGGGTAGTCTTAAAGCCTCCAGCTCTCTGATGTGGGGAAAGGTCTCAAGAGTTTTCTTCACCTCCTATGAAATAACCAAGGCTGGATGTGGGGAATGTCTAATAAAAAATAAGGCCATCGAATTTGGTGATATGCCCACTGGATAGCTTCAAGGTACAAAGTTTCCAGACAGCCCTGTGGGGGATGCAGCGGAGAAGGTTGTGGGGAAGTGCAGGAAGTCTGTGTGGACCCTCCTTTAAAATATTTGGGGGACCTCCCTGGTGATCCTGGCTTCCTGGGTGGTGCTAGTGGTAAATAACCCACCTGACAATGCAGGTGATGTAAGAGATGCAGTTTAGATCCCTGGGTTGGGAAGATCCCCTGCAGGAGGAAATGGCAACCCACTCCAGTATTCTTGCCTGGAGAATCCCGTGGACAGAGGAGCTTGGTGGGCTACAGTCCCTAGCATTGCAGAGTTGGACATGACTGAAGCAACTTAGCCCACAGGCACCTGGTGATCCAGTGGCTAAGACTCCAAGCTCTCAGTGCGTGGCAGGGGTTGGGGTTGGGGTGGGGTTTGATCCCTGGAGAGGGAACGAGACCCCATATGCCTCAACTAAGAGTTCACCTGGTATTGAAGATCCCACGTGCAGCAACTAAGACCTAGAGCAGCCAAATAAAATGAATAAATATTAAAAACAACAACAAAAGAAATATTTGAGGTTATAAGGAAGGGGCAAAGAATAGGGTTGTAAAAAGGTTGAGCTTAAGGGATTGAGGACTGCAGTTTTGTTTTATTGTCTATTTTAAAATTAGATGAAATCTAAGAATATCTCATATGGCATCAGATTCTTGGAGTCTATATCCCAAGCTGAGCACTGCAGTGACATGTGGGAACCACACGGCTCTACCCAATGACTTGGGAATGCGGGGATCCATAAATACAAGGGCATACATTGTCTAAGAATAAACACACATTCGCATTTTACTGCCTTTGTTTAACAGATATTTTTGACAGATTGCTGTGTGCCGAGTGCTGAGAATAAAATAATGAACTGTTCTCTCCAAGCACTTTAATTTCATGGATGGTTTAGACAAGGAAGCAGGCAGTTAAAAAGGCTGTGTGGTGTGTGCTCAGTCACATCTAACCCTTTGCGACGCCATGGACTGTAGCCTGCCAGGCTCCTCTGGCCACAGGATATTCTAGGCAAGAATATTGCAGTGGATTTCCATTTCCTTCTCTAGATCTTCCTGACCCAGGGATTGAACTGGAGTCTCCTGCATCTCCTGCCCCAGCAGGCAGGTTCTTTACACCTGCTCCAGTATCAACCTGCCTACCTGGGAAGCCCGTTAGGAACAATGGATCAAGTGCTCTCAGAGGGATGAGCATAGACGACGGTAGGGGTATACAGATGGGGCATCTTAATCTTTGGGAATGTCAAAGAAATCCAGGGCGTTTCTAGGAGGATCTGGAGGATTGTGGGAGTCAGTTCAGTGAGACGGAAGGGAAGGAATCTTCTGTGCACAGGAAATAGCTCCTGGAAAGTGCCCTCATGGAAATCATGTTGGATAAGGAGATATTTGAGTTGAGACCTGGAGAATTCCAGTTCAGGAGAATTTTGCGGATTTCAGGAGAAAGGCCCTGGGAATGATGCGCACTTGATGGGTTCAAGGAACAGTGAAGAAAGCAATGTGGTCATAGTCCACAAGTCCACCACTCACAGTCTGTTCTGATTTCTGGTCCCCAGTGGGCCATATTCTCTCCCATTAACTCTCTGAAACATGGCCCAGTTGGTATTTCCATGCGTCCTTCCCCTCTGCATCCCCTGCCATCCTCACTTTGGTTCCTAACTTTCTACAGTTGAATTCCTCTTCAACTGCAGATCAGAATGTTAGTTTTCTTGCTTATAGTAGTAAAGAGCCCTAAACAAAGGGCCCAGCTTCAGCCGTTTCTGTCTCACAGTGATCCTGGCTTCCTTTTTCTGGCTTTGAACCAATGCCTTGAGTTACCAGCCTCTGTGTATAATTCTGCTCCAAGGAATTCCTCATGCTACAGCAGCACTGAGTCCTGCTTAAACCCAAATGACTTTGGAGGAATCCCTTCTATTTCTCTGCCCTTTGGATCCCCAAGATCAGTGCTCCTTGGTAAATATCAAGGTGACTCTATTCTCTAGTGGCTCAGTCAAGAATCTGCCTGCAACACAGGAGACCCGGTTCAATCCCTGGGTAGGGAAGCTCCCGTGCAGAAGGAAGTGGCAACCCACTCCAGTATTCTTGCCTGGAGAATCCCATGGACAGAGGAGCCTGGCAGGCTACAGTCCATGGGGTCACAAAGAGTTGGACATGACTGAATGGCTAACATTTTCTATCTCTGGAAATCATTATTTAGATCTACCAGGCGATCCTTGAGACCCCACACCCTGCTCCCCTGATCCTGTTTCAGCCTGTGTCTAAGGGGCTCTTGACAAGGAGTTCCTGGCAGTCCTCGTGGTTGACATTATGTCACTTAGGACAATCTAGTTCAATATGTGCATTTCAAAGTTGCTCCGGCTCAGAGAGGACTGTAGGAAAGGTAAAGTTTGCAGTTCTGGGTAGTGGTGGTTAGCAGCTCACGGCCTTGGACTTGCCCTCTCTTATTACCATATTAACATATGCATGATTGTACCTGAGGAAGTGCAGAAACAGCAACTGAAGCTGAGAATACTGACTGTAGGATCTCACTCGACAGCAAGGTTTTCTCTAATATTTGCCAAGTTGATGTAACAGGGTGGTCTAAGCAGGGAAGCCATTGTCTAGCTTCCAATGACTAGAAATTGCCTGGATTCATTTGATTTTTTTTAAGTTAATACATAAAATAATACATTCATCTTTCAAAATGTCAAATAATTCTACTTAAAAGTGTAGTATTTATTTCACTCATCTAAGAACCCAAATTCATGTCTCCCAGGAACAACCACATACTACTGGTATATAACCAATTGTATATATGCATTTTATGTTTTCATTTTTAGAGATCATTAATTGCTTTCCACCAAAGAAGATGAGGATTTCAGCGTCCTTATACCCCCAGTCTAGATTTGTCTCCTTTCTCCACCATTTCCATTCTCCCAATATCAGAGTTGTGTGTTTACACTGGGCTTCTCTGGTGGCTCAGTGGTAAGGAACGTGCCTGCCAATGCAGGAGACGTGGTTTCTGTCCCTGGGTGGGGAAGATCCCCTAGAGAAGGAAATAGTAAGCCGCTCCAGTATTCTTGCCTGGGAAATCCCGTGGACAGGGATTTAGTGGTGGGCTTTAGTCCATGGAGTCTCAAAGAGTCAGACACAGCTTAGTGATTTAGCACACATGCACACATTTACCTTTTTTTTTTTTTTTTTTTTATGCTTGGTTTTTCTGGCCATGCAGCACAACAGCAGGATCTTAGTTCTACCAATAGGGAGCAAATCCATACCTACTGCGGAAGCACAGACTCTTAGCCACTGGACAGCCAAGGAAGTCCCTGAGTTTACATTATTATGATAGCATAATTTAGCTAATGTTCACAAACTCCCGTAGTATGCCATGATTATGTTTCCTTTCTTGTACACAATTGTGCTTTTCCTGGAGTTTTGAATTTTTTGTTTGCTCAGCTTGCTATGTGTCTCTTAGCAATTCTTCTTCCAAACACTGACAGATATGTAAAACACATTCCCAGTAAGTCAGGCACATCAGGTTATCCGTGAATCCCCTTTTGTAAATGTTAGAGCAGGAAGAAGTTAGAAATGACATCCTTGTATGTAAAGTAATAAAAAAAAATGGTGGGGACTGGCAGAAGAGGTCTTGTAAAATTTGTTTTAGGTGTTGGCATTCTCCTGTATACCTCTTCCACAGAAAGACAACAGATTGCATTAAAAAAAATGTATTCAGGAATAAATATTCTTGTTATAGGAAGAGGCTTGAGCAGTAGTATCTGGTGATTCTTATTCTATCTATCATTAAAAAAAATACCAGATAGATATCTGCTAGTCAGTTGAAAGTTAAAAGAGAATGTCTATTAAAATGTCTTCCAGCTTAAGCAGAGAGTGCCTGTGAAAACACAGGAAGAACATTGTGGACCCATTAAACAGATGAACTATCTGGGGACTCTGTGTGTGTTCCCATATGCATTCATATACACACATGTTAATTCTGAGGCATGCAATCTGTTTCATTATATAAAAGCAACAAAAAGTTTCCCAGTTAGTTAATAAACATTGCAAAATTCTGCTAACAACACCTGAGTCCCAGTAATTAAGTATGATGGGTAATTTTACTTGTGAACATAAATGCAAAAATATTCAATGTAAGTCCAATATGTCAAATTTAGCAAAATATTAAAGACTCTCTTATGGGTAACTGATCTATTCCATGAGTTCATATATTTTTGAAGATGCTCATCACTAATAATTGAATTAGTAAGTCAAGTGAGAATAGACATTTGAAAAAATTCATTCCCATTCTTGTTTTTTAAGAAACATATTTTAAAGTAGAAATAGATGAGTATTTTAACATGATAAAAAACAGTATTTGGGGTAAAAAAAAACACAGTAAAACACATTAATGAGCATCAAAAAAGGAAGGGTTCTATGAAAAATGAGGTTTGAGAATACTGTTTAAAACAGAATACATTTGAGTCAGTTCTAATGAGGTGGATGAAACTGGAGCCTATTATACAGAGTGAAGTAAGCCAGAAAGAAAAACACCAATACAGTATACTAATGCATATATATGGAATTTAGAAAGATGGTAACAATAACCCTGTATGCAAGACAGCAAAAGAGACACAGATGTATAGAACAGTCTTTTGGACTCTGTGGGAGAGGGAGAGGGTGGGATGATTTGGGAGAATGGCATTGAAACATGTATAATATCGTATAAGAAACGAATCGCCAGTCCAGGTCCGATGCAGGATACAGGATGCTCGGGGCTGGTGCACTGGGATGACCCAGAGGGATGCTACAGGGAGGGAGGTGGGAGCGGGGTTCAGGATGGGGAACACGTGTACACCCGGGGCGGATTCATGTTGATGTATGGCAAAACCAATACAATATTGTAAAGTAACTAGCCTCCAATTAAAATAAGTAAATTTAAATTTTTTTTAAAAAGTTAAAAAAAAAAAAAACAAAACGTAAATAACAGGCCAGAAACAGCAACAATTACAACCAGATTTCTTATTTGCAGATCTCCTCAAAAGCTTTTATGTTCTAACATGAATGTGAGTTTCTAAGAAGCTATTTACTTATTTTAATATTTAAAAATTAGTGTTGGAGTCTAGTTGATTTACAATGTTGTGTTAATTTCTGCGGCACAGCCAAGTGATTCAGTTATACATACGTATGGTTTTTTTTTTATTCTTTTCTGATTTTATTATTTCTTTTATGATTTATCACAGGATACTGACTAATTCCCTGTGCTATACAGTAGGACCTTGTTTATCCATCCTATATATACCAGTTTGCATCTGGTAATCCCAAACTCCCAGTCCTTCCCTCCTCCCACCCCTGGCAACACAAGCTTGTTCTCCATATCTGTGAGTCTGTTTCTGTTTTGTAGATATCCCAAGAAGCTATTTAATGTTCAGTATAAGAATTAACCCCCTTCCTCTCCCCATTAACATGATTTGTGACTCGTTTCTCTCTTGCCAAGAATGTTCATTGTCAATGCTATGCTATGAATTAACTTTGTTCTGGAAGATCCAGCCAATGCAGTATGCCATGAGTAGATATGAGGTTATGAACATTGGAAAGCATGATAATAATCTATCATTCTTACAAATGACTCACCAGCCCTCTTGATATAACACGAGAACAACTAAAAATTATGCATATTGAAAAAACGATCTCTTTCTTTATAGCAAAAATAACAAAACGATACTCTGGCATAGCTTCAGCCAAAACTAGGTACAACAATAAAGACACAATATAACTTTACCAAGAAACGTGGAAGAGCTGGAGAGATAATGTGGCTGTTACTGCATAGGGATACTACCCAGACGTTTATTTTCCAAAATTAATTTTAGGTTTAATATCCTAAAAATCAAGACGTTATTTATGTGCAAGCAGACGTGAGATGGAAAAGGGTTGATAATGAATCTCCAAAATACATCTGGAAGAAAAATATTAGAGAATTGCCCAAAAAAATATTCTTGAAAAAATAATAAATCTAACTTTATTTGCCATCATGTCAGATATAAAAATATCACGCATAGTTGCCCTAGTTAAATAATACAGGAACTAATAAGCAAAAAAAGAAAAAAGAAAATTGAATTGATAATATATGAACAGGCTCTTTTGATGCATACATATTGGATATTGCTAAAATACACACATTGAGAAAAGAGGAATGATTACATGCATCTGATGGACTGAATAGCTAAATGGAAAAAAAGTAAAACCATGCAAGAAGTGAAAGAAAATATATGTGAGGGTATATCTGATTGGAGGGTGAAAGAGTCTTTCTAAACATAACCCCAACGAAGGATACAAACAAAATGATTGCTGGGCTTGAGGCTCTAAGAGGGAAAACTTCTCAATAAAACAGCTGACGTCTTAAGATTAAAGGACAAATGCCCTTTGAAAAAACATTGAAAAATATGAAAATCGGTGATAAAAAATAAATGTGAGTAAAGTGTTCAGTCACTAAGTCGTATTCAACTCTTTTGTGATCCCGCCGAACTGTAGCCCACCAGGCTCCTCTGTCCATGGGATTCTCCAGGCAAGAATATTGGAGTGGGTTTGCCATTTCCTTCTCCGGAGATCTTTCCAACCCAGGAATTGAACGACAGTCTCCTGCGTTGGCAGACAGATTCTTTACCACTTGAACCATCTGGGAAGCCCAAATGTGACTAAACTCATGACTAATTCACAAAAGTGGAAACACAAATAGTGACTATATAGACAAAAGCCCAACTCAGTTTTTATCAAAGAAATGCTAGTTAAAAGTTAACTAGCAGATTAGCTAGTTAACAGATTAGCAGAGATTAAAGATGCTTAATTCTTGTAATGATGCAATGGTAAATATGTGCCACACACAGTTAGTGAGACCATAAACTGGTATGTTTTTTTCTAGAAAGTATATTTAGTATGTATATTTAGAAATATACATCAAGAGTCTTGAAACAGTTTGCAGTTTTTGACCTGATACTTCTCCCTTTAATGATGAAACTGCTGGAAGAAGTAACAGACACAAGCACTATGCTTTAAAATGTCCACGACAATTTTTATTCATTAATAAAATGGGAGGAAAGCACCCACTTCAAAAATGAAGAGCGATTACAAAAATTGTGACGTCTTCAAATAATGAAACACCACATCAACATCAGAATGCTTGCTTTAAAATATTATTCGATAACACTGGACAAGGTTATGCTAAAACGTTATAGAAAAAGACAGGATACAGAAATGTATATGTAGGATAATCCTGAATCATCATGAAAAAAGAGTGACAGAAAGAAAACAGTGTCCACATGTAAATGTCAATATGTTATTAGAAATAATTTTTAAATACCAAAGGTAATTTTCAGAATTTAAAGATTCCCTAAGGTGGACTTTTATACATTATCAGGTAAACACAGCACATATAATTATTAAAAAGTGCAAATATTTGAATGAATGAATGCATTGCTCCTGGCAGTTTTACTCTATTCCTAGAAAGGGCCTGGGGTGGCCACAATGAGTTGTATTTCTGACATGATTTTGTTATTCGTACAGACATTAAGAAAACAGCGGGGAAAGTAGGGGGGAGCAAATTGAGAGAGTATAATTGACATATATATATATATATATATATATATACACACACACACACACACACACACATACATCTCACCATATGTAAGATAGATAGATAGTGGGAAGCTGCTGTTTAGCACAGGGAGCTCAGCTTGGTGCTCTGTGATGACCTTGAAGGGCGGGAATGAGGGGGTTGGAGGGAAATATAAGAGGGAAGGGATATATGTATACTTATAGGTGACTCTGTTGTATATCAGAAACCAACACAACCAACACAAAGCAATCATCCTTCAATTAAAAATTTAAAACAAACAAAACAAAAACCAAATGTAACAATAATGAAAAAGCTTGAAGTAGTCTTGAGAATTACCCAAATGTGACCCAGTGACAGGAAATGAGCTAAGGCTGTTGGGAACATGGCACTGAAAGACTTGCTCCACGCAGGGTTGCCACAAACTTTCATTTTGTAAAAATGTGCAACATCTGTGAAGCACAGTAAAGCCAATGCAAGGTTAAACATTCTCATCTTAAATGCAGATCACTAATGAATTTGTTGAAACAAAAATGGCATTTAAAACAGATATCTTAGGTCATTTCATTTCCTAATTACTATGTATTTAGTTGTCTGGATGTTATATACACAGTATCTTCTTCAATTCCATTCAATGAAGAAATACTTGAAGTTAAAAAACAAAACAAAACTTGGATGAGGAGAGGTCCAAGCCCACTCAGTTTTCAAAATGGGTAAACAGGGTGACTTAAGAAATCTTATAGAATTTATAAAGGGATGTAAAATCCACTATGCAAATTATAAAACCTACATCATATAAGTTACACTAGTTTCCCAAAACTTTGACCAAAACAGAAAGCATCCTTTTCATCAAGCTAGAAAAATACCTGGGGTTAGATAAATTTATAATGATGATTATCAATCAATCAATCTTGATTTTTTGATATTGTATCTGTTAAGTGCTTTGTAAGATCTTGTTTACCATCTCAAAACACAGCTTTTATCATCTGTAACATAACTGCCTTTTCTTCCATAGTTCAATATTTTGTTGATTGTGTTGGTAACTTCTGATTTTGCGCATGCCAAGTGGCTTCAGTCATGTCCGACTCTTTGTGACCCCCATGGATTACAGTCCGCCAAGCTCCTCTGTCCATGGGATTCTCCAAGCATGAATACTGGAGTGGGTTGCCATTTCCTTCTCCAAATTCTCGTGAGCTCCAGTTTATTCCATAAAAACAGATACTTTTTGAAACCAAGGTCAAACAAAATGGGTGGTGTTATTCCTTCTGAGATGTTGAAATTTGGGGGAAGATCAAGCAACAGTGATGATGGTGGAAATACCCTCTTCTTGACATAAAATGCAATTTTAGTTACACAACTGAGAACAATTAGCCACATTAATTCTGGACAGAGGACCCGGCGGGCTACAGTCCATGGGGTCGCCAAGAGCTGGACACGACTGAGAGACTAACACACACACACAGCCACATTAATTGGAGAAAAAGAGTTGTGATGCAGAACTTTTCTTGGAAAGATAGGTATTTTTAGTTTCTCCAATGAGCCCAACCTTGGCTTTCTTACAGTAATCGCGATAGAGAAGATACCTAAATCTGTTAGATCACTGCCAAATTCTTTGGGGCAGAGCTTCCCTTCTTGCCATCCATTTCATTTTTCCTGTCTGTTTTTCTAGGAGAAGCTCCATCTGAATAAACTGCAGATCAGCTCCTCCTTTCTGGCTTATTTCTGTAGTTGTGTTTGTATATTTTTCTTTATCACAGTCCTAATCCACATCATTCTCATGTGTTATATGCTATATGGACACTCAGCTTCCAGGGATTCCCTGGTAGCTCAGATGGTAAAGAGTCTGCCTGCAATGTGAGAGACTGGAGTTTGATCCCTGAGTCGGGAAGATCCCCTGAAGAAGAATTTGGCAACCCATCCCAGTATTCTTGCCTGGAAAATCCCATGGACAGAGGAGCCTGGTGGGCTACAGTCCACAGGGTTACAAAGAGTCCGACACGACTGAGCGATTTCACTTTCACTTTCATATACTATACGGACTCTCAGCTTCCATGAAGAGTTTCAGCCGGTTTCTAGGACTTTGAGAAACCTATATGCAGGTCAGGAAGCAACAGTTAGAACTGGACATGGAACAACAGACTGGTTCCAAATAGGAAAAGGAGTACGTCAAGGCTGTATACTGTCACCCTGCTTATTTAACTTATATGCAGAGTACATCATGAGTATATCATGAGAGACTGAGCACACACACTCATTGCTACAGTGGCCCAGGTCTTAAGAAATTTGTCTTCCAAGCAGTGTTTGTTTTGTTTGTTTGTTTTCCATGGAGGTCTGATAATGAAGTCCATAATTTTGTATAGGTTGCTCTCTAACATTTGTAACATCCATGCATGATAGTATCCAGAGGCTGGTTAAAACGTTTATGTTAGGTCAAGTAGCATTTGCATTTTAGTATTTACAAATTAATTATTACAGTGTTTGCTGGCAAAACAAGCTCTCTCTGTTCGATGAGTATTATATAAATTTACATCAGTGCTAGTTTCTATTTACCATCTGAACCACCAGGGACCATTATTTGGGAGGAAATACTAAATAATTTGACTTGTATATACAATTTGCGTGTATGTGTCTGTATGTGTGTTTGTCGGTATGTAATGTAGGTGTGTGTGTTGTGTGTATGTGTGTATATATTATATTATATCATGTCATATTACATCATATCATATCATATATATTATATAGTGGGCTTCCCTGCGGCTCAACGGTGAAGAATCTGCCGGTCAATGCAGGAGACAGGATTTGATCCCTGGGTCAGGAAGATCCCCTAGAGAAGGAAATGGCAACCTACTCCAGTATTCTTGCCTGGAGAATCTCATGGACAGAAGAGCCTGACAGGCTTCACTCCAAGGGCTTGCAAAATGAGTTGGACATGGCTCAGCAACTAAAGAACAAACAATAAATATTATATAGTATTTTTTTCCCCAAGAAGGACTTACATTTTTATATCTGACTTGATGACTAAACTAGATCCTTTACAAAGGAACACACAGGGTTTCCCTGGTGGCTCCGTGGTAAAGAATCCCCTTTCCCAAGAAGGAGACACAGGTTCGATCCCTGATCTGGGATGATCCCACATGCAGCAACTATTGAGCCTGTGCTCTCGAGCCCGGGAGGCACACCTACTGAGCCCGAGGACTGCAACTAACGAAGCCCCTGCGCCCTAGATCCTGCGCTCTGTGACGAGACAGACCTCGGCGATGCGAAGTCCATGCACCACAGCTAGAGAGCTGTCCCCACTCTCTGCAACTAGAGAAAAAGCCTGTGTAGCAGCAAAGATCCAGCACAGCCAAAAATAAATAAAATTATATAAATATATATAAAAGGAACATACATGCCGCATGCCCCTGGTCACTGGTTCTCTTTCTTTATCTCCTTTGCTGTCTGTCAAAGAAAACCCAGGGTCTTCAACATTATTGTCTAGTATTACAGTCTGATTGTATCTCAGGGTAGCCCAATGATATTTAGACAGCAACACTAAATCTCTTCAAGTCTGTGACCTGTGTCCTGGTGTTATCAGCGAGGGTGACAGGACATGCTCACGAAGCCTGTCAGGATCATTTCAACAGCACGTGGGAAGGACTGACCCCTCCTCTCCCTGAATCAGAGAACACTGTGTCAGCTCTTAACTACGGTTCAGCATGCAGCACTCCGGGCTACTTTTTATTTCCTGGATTTACAAGGTACCGTCCTGGAATACCTGATCTTAGCCTGTAAACTCCCTAAATTCTCCAGTAGAAACTGCAGGGTGTCCTGAATTGGAGTTTTCAAATGGAACTTCATCTGTCGTGCCAGGACACACACTTCTCGAGGTCAAAGTTGACAGGACGGGAGAGGCAGTCCGTCCAATCGACTTTCCAGCCGAGCGCAGATTCCACCATCTGCAGCCAAAGTCAGCAGAGTTGGGAATCATAAACAGGAGGTCTGGAACCGTCCCTTCCAGCTTAGGCAGCTGAAATCTGGCAGGAAGAGTCTGACAAGCCATTCAAATAGGTCCCAAAACACATCTGTGGAAGTGAGGAAGGATCAAGCTGAGCCAGTCAAAACCAGCAGGGGGGTTTAGATAGGAAAGGCTGAAAATTGCCCTCCTGGAGCAGAAGGTAACCAACCACACGTGTTAAAAGTGAAAGATGGGCCCAGCACTGTGCCAGGTGGCGTGCAGGAGGTGACGGGTGGGTGTGAGCCTTAAATCGAGACTTCAGGAAGCTTAGATCTACTTGGTTTTCCAGACGAGGGGAGGTGAGGGACCACACAAGTCGCCTGGGACTTCGCTGTTACTCTGATCTTTCTGACACTCTTTCCTCATCAATATAAGAAGCTTCATAGGTTTAATTTTCAGCCAAACCATATCCAATAATAATTCCCAACCCCCAGACCCTCATCATGTTTAGTTATTATTGGAGGAGGCCAAGTGGGTACTGAGGGCGTCCCTGGAAGCTCAGATGGTAAAGAATTTGCCTGCCATACAGGAGACCCGGATTGAATCCCTGGGTCGGGAAGATCCCTTGGGGGATCTTGCCCAGAGAATTCCATGGACAGAGGAGCTTGGTGGGCTACAATCCATGGGGTCCCAAAGAGTCACATACTATCAAGCGACTTGCTCTTTTCACTTCAAGGGAATGCTCAAAATAAAAAAGGACAAGAGAAAAGATGGCTAAAATCCCAACTGTTTCAAGTGAAGGGTGAAAGAATTAAAAAATAAGCCCAGAGCGACAATAACAACAAAAACAGTCGACTGAAATGACCCTTGATGAGGAAAGAAGAGACAGAGGAACTGAAAAAAAATAAAGACATACACACACAAAAAACCCAAAAACTGTCATCAAAGGGCTAACATTTTAGAGGAAAGTGGCAGACAGGGAGAGACCTCATTTTCAGGAATTTTGTGTGCTCGTTGTTAAACACAGTCATGATTAAACAAGAAAATATATAAATTGCAATCAAATGAATTATCTTAAAGGTAATAAATATTGAAAGCTCATTTGCTAATTTCTATGTGATGTTTACTACTTCTATACCGTGAAAATCATTTGTGTCTGTCTTTTCTGGAATGAATGGTGAGCTCCCTTGCCTCTCTTCCCAATTCTAGTTTTGAAGATTTCAGATTCGTGGTTTGAAATCAGCTGTAGTGGGAACATGTACACCACTGACATCAGGAAAAGCTAAAAATACACAAAGTACGTGGAATTAGATACACTGGGGCCAGGCAGGCGTGTCTTTCATGAACTTGACTTCTTATCTTTTATGAAAAGTTTTTAAATTGGGCTATAATTACCTTACAATGTTGTGTTAGTTTCTTCCATACAGCAACATGAATTGGCTATACGGATGCATATATCCCCTCCCTCGTTGAGCCTCCCTCTCCCTCTCCCATCCCGCCTCTCCAGGTCGTCATGGCACACCGAGCTGACTCGTTTATTATTTTGCTGGTTTTCTAGACTTAAGAAAGTGATTGTGGCGGTTTTGCGCCAGGTCGTCAAGATGTCGTTCCCCAAGTACAAGGCATCGCGCTTGGCCAGCCTACCTACTACCCTCGACCCAGCTGAATACGACATATCTTCTGAAACCCGGAAAGCACAAGCCAAGCGATTGGCCATAAGATCCCGGCTTAAACGGGAATACCAGCTTCAGCACTATTGAGAGGGTAACAGGCAGGAAGGCCAGGGGTCTCCAAATAGAGGAAATAGCCTGCAAGTGTCAGACATTTTTATCTCTCTTAAGCAGCAGGAGGAAACAAACTAGCAATATTTTTTCCTTCTCTATACAAATTTAAAGGGAGGTTTCTCTTAAAATATTGTGTTGCCATAATGACACCCGGCTTCACCTGAAGTTAGCTATTCTCCAGTCTAGAGATAACCAATGCCTTTTTCTTATGGAAATGTTTGTCTTAAGCTATGCTAATGTACTATGCCTTTACCCCAAACTCTGTCTCTAAGTTGGTTCTGCCTCTTGGCCCAGAACCTACTTGACAAACCAGTATGGATATTGTTCCCCTAATCTATGTAAATGAAACTATTTGTATGGTGGTCTGCCCTTCTTCAAGATTCAAGTTAATCATTTTATGGCCCAGGATAAACCATTTGGTGCCAAGATTATCCCAAAATGCATCTTATGGGTGAGGGGCCTGGTGCCATTCTGAATTTTAAGACACTCCTTTCTTTCATTAACAGACTGCTAGTGACTATATAACATCCAGCTAAAGACTAGCAGAGGGGTACTCTTTCTGCCCCCTTCTGATGCCTATGTCAGAAGCTTTCTCTATCTCCTTTATACTTCAATAAAACTTTATTACACAAAAGCTCTGAGCGATCAAGCCTCGTCTCTGGCCCCGGATTGAATTCTTCTCCTCCGTGGGCCAAGAATCCTGGTGTGTTCGCGTGATTCAACAACAACCTTTCACTATGACCCTAGTTGCCGAGGGGTTATCGAAGATCCTGCCTTGGTTCGTTGGACCTACGCAAGATCAGCAAATATCTATCCCAATTTCAGACCCAATACCAAGATCTCCCTCTTAGGGGCTCTGTTTGGAATTGGGCCCCTCATCTTCTGGTGTTATGTTTTCAAAACTGACAGAGATAGGAAAGAAAAACTTATCCAGGAAGGAAAATTGGATCAAACATTTAACATCTCATATTAAGTCTGACAATGATGTCTATATGTACTATTGTTTAAATAAATCAATTAATCATTAAAAAAAAAGAAAGTGATACACAGTGGGAAAAGTATTTATCAGATCAGATCAGTCATTCAGTTGTGTCCAACTCTTTGCGACCCCATGAATCGCAGCACGTCAGGCCTCCCTGTCCATCACCAACTCCCGGAGTTCACCCTGACCCATGTCCATCGAGTCAGTGATGCCATCCAGCCATCTCATCCTCTGTCCTCCCCTTCTCCTCCTGCCCCCAATCCCTCCCAGCATCAGAGTCTTTTCCAATGAGTCAACTCTTCACATGAGGTGGCCAAAGTACTGGAGTTTCAGCTTTAGCATCATTCCTTCCAAAGAAATCCCAGGGCTGATCTCCTTCAGAATGAACTGGTTGGATCTCCTTGCAGTCCAAGGGAATCTCAAGAGTCTTCTCCAACACCACAGTTCAAAAGCATCAATTCTTCAGCACTCAGCCTTCTTCACAGTCCAACTCTCACATCCGTACATGACCACAGGAAAAACCATAGCCTTGACTAGATGAACCTTAGTTGGCAAAGTAATGTCTCTGCTTTTGATTATGCTATCTAGGTTGGTCATAACTTTCCTTCCAAGGAGTAAGCGTATTTTAATTTCATGGCTGCAGTCACCATCTGCAGTGATTTTGGAGCCCAGAAAAATAAAGTCTGACATTGTTTCCACTGTTTCCCCAACTATTTCCCATGAAGTGGTGGGACCGGATGCCATGATCTTCGTTTTCTGAATGTTAAGTCAACTTTTTCACTCTCCACTTTCACTTTCATCAAGAGGCTTTTGAGTTCCTCTTCACTTTCTGCCATAAAGATGGTGTCATCTGCATATCTGAGGTTATTGATATTTCTCCCGGCAATCTTGATTCCAGCTTGTGCTTCTTCCAGTCCAGCGTTTCTCATGATGTACTCTGCATATAAGTTAAATAAACAGGGTGACAATATACAGCCTTGACAAACTCCTTTTCCTATTTGGAACCAGTGCAGATTAAATTTAAAATGTGTTAAATTTTTCTTTATCTGTTACCTTGTGAATTGCACAAGTAATTAAGACAATATTCTTTCTACTATTTGAAGACTATTGTCTGATTCAGGAAGAGAAGGAGTAAGTGGAATTTCAACATATCTTGGTTATTTCACCTTCATATTTCCTGCTAAAAGAAAAGAAAGCATCTACCAGCATTCATGTTGAAACTACATTCAATCATCTCTACTGCAGTTACAGGCTGGTTATGGATATGTTAGATTCAGGAAAATATCAACAAAAGTATTCTATGAGAATCAATTGGCAATATGAAATTTGTAACAGAGTATTTTGCAACTGTGCTGCAATCCATGGAGTTGGAAAGAGTCAGACACAACTGAGCAACTGAACAACAACAATTTTGTATGTTATATATTATACATATGTTGTTATATATATCATTCATATAGGTAAAATTCATAATAAACTTATGTGCATACATATATGTCTATATTTTTTAAGAGAACTGGTTATTAAACCTTTACCAGAACATCACTGGATAGACTCCAACAGGTAAGAGGCTATTGGATAAGACTGTAAGAGAGCTGTGTGCTGGGTCTTGCCTGACTCTTTGTGACCCCATGGACTGTAGCCAGCCAGGCTCCCCTGTTCATGGAATTTTCCGAGCAAGAATACTGGAGTGGGTTCCCATTTCCTATTCCAGCAGATCTTCCTGATCCAAGGATTGAACCTGCGTCTGTTGGGTCTCCTGCATTGCAGGTGGATTCTTACCTGCTGAGTCACTGGGGAAGCCCATGGCTGTAGGACTAGAACCTAAAACCATGATTATCTTTGCCTTTACCTCCTGGGCAGCAGGTCGTTTCCTCAATAAGCCAAATGCAGGAGCCTCTGTGTATATAATGGCAATACTGTAATGAAAACTGGTGGATTCTACAACCCATGAGAATTTAGGAGAAATGCCTGTATTTGTTTAACTTTGTTTTTTTCTCATTGTATCTTTATGGGAGGAGAGCTGAATTGTAATCTAATAGACTAAGAAATACATGTAAGCTGTGTTTGTGGCTTATAAACTTGCAAATGTTATATGCAATAGAGATAATAAGAAGAAATCTCTCTCTCTTTCTCTCTCTCTCTCTACCACATGTGTTCACTCGCACCTTTTGGGGATGAACTGAACACTCAAAGCACTGTTGCTTACATGTAAACAGTACAGAGAATATTCCCCAGGTCCTGATCAGCACACATTCTTCAGGATTAGGATCCAGATTCTGAAGACAGAGGGCTTCCCAGGTGGCACAGTGGTAAAGAATATGCCTGCCAATGCAGGAGACTCAAGAGATGTGGGTTTGATCCCTGGGTTGGAAGATCCTCTGGAGGAGGAAATGGCAACACACTCCAGTATTCTTGCCTGGAGAATTACAGGGACAGAGGAGCCTGGTGGGTTACAGTCCGTGGGGTCACAAACATTCGGACATGACTGAACACACACATCGTCATGTCTGAAGATGAAGGCATTGGGTCTCAGGCTGGGTCCTGGAAAGTCTCACATGGGGCCTAGATGCCTCTCCAAGCTGCCCCCACACTCCAGAAACCCAAGGTTCTAGCACACAGGTCTTCCCTTTCTCAGAGCTGTCATTCACCCAAATCTTCAACATGACCCTCATGTTTTGAGGTTTAGAGAAGCAGACAGCCCAGCTGTCACCCACTCTCAATAATCGGCTTCACTCAGAAAAAAGAAATTCTGGAGGAGTTAGCTCATGAAGAAACTACTGTCTTCCTTTTCTGATTCAATCAAGGATCTGTGTCCAGTTGTCAGTCCATAATTAGCCTCTGTCACACACACTTGTTTACAGAAACAGGGATGCAAGATTTTCTTGCTTAAACTAATTTTAGGTGAAGTGGTTCAGATTCACTGCCATAACTCATGGTTCAGGTGTAATGCACAGCATGTCCAGACAGGAGTGAGCTTTATTGGATTCCCAGTCTCTGATGGCTTGGCTCACCATGTATGTCCATTCTGGGCCGTTGTTCTTGATGGTATCTATGACAACGTTCAAAGGGGTCTGGGATCCATACAGAGGCAAACAGGAATAGTAATGCTATTCAAGAACAGCTTTTTTTTTTTTTTTTAATGTGTATTTATTTATGACTGTGCTGGGTCTTCGTTCCAGCACGCAGGTTTTCTCCAGTAGCTGCGAGTGAGGGCTGCCCTCCAGGTGCAGTGTGTGGGCTTCTCGTTGTGGCAGCTTCTCTTGTTGTGGAGTATGGGCCCTAGGGCACTCGGGCTCCAGTGGTTGTGGCCTATGAGCTTAGTTGCTCACGGCATGCGGAATCTTCCCTGGCCAGATATAGGAAGGCAACTGTATTTCCTGCATTGGAAGGCAACTTCTTAACCATTGGACCACCAGGGGAGTCCCAGGAACAGATTTTGAATAAAAACTCTCATCCCCTGGAGGAGGGCATGGCAACCCACTTCAGTATTCTTGCCTGAAGAATCCCATGGACAGAGGAGCCCAGCAGGCCACAGGCTATAGGGTTACAAAGAATCACACATGACTGAAGCAAGTTAGCATGCATGCATGAATCTATCTGTTTATCTATCTCTTCGTGCTTGGCTTCAACAGCATGTGAACCAAGAACTTCCAGATGTACAAGCTGGATTTAGAAAAGACAGAGGCACCAGAGATCAAATTGCCAACATCTGTTGGATCATAGAAAGAGCAAGGAAATTCCAGAAAAAATTCTACTTCTGTTTCCTTGATTATGTTAAAGCCTTTATGTGGATCACAACAAACTGCAGAAAACTCTTAAAGAGATGGGAATACCAGGCCACCTTACCTGCCTTCTGAGAAACTTGTATGCTGGTAAAGAAGCAACAGTTAGAACCAGACATGGAAAAATGGATTGGTTCAAAATCGGGAAAGAAGTATGTCAAGGCTGTGTATTGTCACCCTGCTAATTGAACTTATCTGCAGAGTACATCATGTGAAATTCTGGACTGGATGAAGTGCAAGCTGGATTCAAGATTGCCAGGAGAAATATCAATAACCTCAGATATGCAGATGAGAGCATCCTTATGGGAGAAAGCAAAGAGGAACTAAAGAGCTTTTTGATGAGGATGGAAGAAGAGAGTGAAAAAGCTGTTTTAAAACTCAGCATTCAAAAAACTAAGATCATGGCATCCAGTCACATCATTTCATGGCAAATAGATGGGGAAACAATGGAAACAGTGGCAGACTTTATTTTCTTGGGGTCCAAAACCACAGCAGACAGTGACTGCAGCCGTGAAGTTAAAAGACACTTGCTCCTTGGAAGGAAAGTTATGACGAACCTAGACAGCATATTAAAAAGCAGAGACATTAGTTTGCTGACAAAGGCCCATATAGTCAAAGCTATGGTTTTTCCAGTAGTCATATACAGATGTGAGAATTGGACTATAAAGAAGGTTGAGTGCCGAAGAATTGATGCTTTTGAACTGTGGTGCTGGAGAAGACACCCACTCCAGTGTTCTTGTCTGGAGAATCCCAGGGACAGTGGAGCCTGGTGGGCTGCCATCTCTGGGGTTGCACAGAGTCTGACACGACTGAAGTGACTTAGCAGCAGCAGCTGGAGAAGACAATCTTGAGAGTCCCTTGGACTGCAAGGAGATCAAACCAATCAATCCTAAATGAAATCAATCCTGAATATTCATTAGAAGGACTGATGCTGAAGCTGAAACTCCAATACTTTGACTACCTGATGCAAAGAACAAACTCATTGGAAAAGACCCCAATTCTGGGAAAGATTGAAGGCAGGAGGAAAAGGGGACGACAGAGGATGAGATGGTTAGATGGCATCATTGACTCAATGGACATGAGTTTGAGCAGACTCTAGGAGATAGTAAAGGACAGGGAAGCCTGGTGTGCAAAGGGTTGGACGTGACTGAGCGACTGAACAAGAACCACCTATCATCTACCTTTCTATCACTTTTCTATCTACCTACCTTCCTATGGTTTCATTCATAGAGCTAAAGTGACTTAATTATATATATGACGGGGTTTACACGCCTGTGTTTGCATAAGTTGATTTGCCTGGAAGTTAAATATTCCCACAACAGGTTTGTATGTGGACAGCTGGAGCTGCATGCAGAGCAGAGTGGAGGGTAGGGAGTAGCAGAGAAGAAATGGGAGTAGTGTGTGTCTATTCTTTCATGCCCTCTTTTGTTTGAATACAGTGCCTGGGATGTGCATTTATCATTTAAGAATAAGTATTTCTTGAGTGTGTACAGTATGTCAGACTGTTCTAGGACTTTGAAAGTATATTGAAGTACTGCTTGTGACATGACATTGATATACATCACAAGAGGAGGCAGATGGGAGCAGAGGGAGAAAGACTTAGAGGGCAGCCAGGGGAGGCAGACTCTCCACAGTAATCTGTGTGTCCTCTAGGTTTTGGAATTTTCATCCAAATGCTTCCCTGGTGGCTCAGAGGATAAAGCGTCTGCCTGCAATGTGGGAGACCTGGGTTCGATTCCTGGGTTGGGAAGATCACCTGGAGAAGGAAATGGCAACCCACTCCAGTACTCTTGCCTGGAAAATCCCATGGAGAAGCTTGGTGGGTAGTCCGTAGGGTTGCAGAGTCGGACAAGACTGAACGACTTCACTTTCTTTACAGAGTTCTAAAGATGGTGGCCTGTAAAATCTATGACTTTTTCATGGAGGATTTGGACTTCTCGCCCACCCCACCTCTTCAGAATAAAAATGACTGAAATGGATGGTCGATGGCTAGGACATTAATTGACCCACCTCTGGTTTAAATTCTTTGGCGTTCTCCCTCTTTTCTCCTTACTCAAGGTTACTCTAAAATAGGCCTTTGGGTATCTTTCCTGAAATTTGGGTACTTTTCCATAATGAAAAGGCTAATTTATCTCTGATCTGCTTTGTCTTGACTTATGAATGCCCTTGAACTCAGCTGACATGTCTGTAGTGCCATGAACATACTGAGGGTTTAACCAAATGCATCCTTAGAGGAATGGGTGTGAACTGGAGAAAAGAAAACTAAGAAATTCCTCAGCTCGTTTTTTGCTCTTTAAAGCTACTTAGATATGTCATTAGCTAGGGAAAAAAAGAGTCCATCTGTTCACTGGAGAGGACATCAGGTGACTCACCAACATTCATTCCTCCTTTTTCATGTTGGGGAGTAGACAGATGGTCTGAGTAGACTTCCTGAATTTTCTAAACCAATCAAAGCAACGCCATCTGGCCCAACCAACTGTCTGGTTCAGGAAATAAAGTCTAGAGCAATATTTGACTAAGGAGAAGATGAATGAGTCCATTAAATGCTCAGAAACATTGCTGAGAATTTTGGGACAGCTGTAGTGTCTGCTCTTTCATAGAAAATGTGATACATGGATGAAGCTGAAACTTTGATATGGGAAGAGCTGAGAGACACAGAGAGAAGGGGAGTTAGAACCCTGATAAAAATGTGCCTGATGTTTACCCAATCTGTTGACTTTATAGTTGCTTAAGCTAGTAAATTCTCTGTAATATATGGGCTAGCATTTTTTTTTTTTACTTTATTAAAAAAATTGTTATAGTTGATTTACAGTGTTGTTTTTCAGGTGTACAGCAAAGTGATTCAGTTACGCATATACAGATATTCATTCTTTTTAGATAGACGTTATCATAGAATATTGAGTAGAGTTCTCTGTGCTATACAGAAGATTCTTGTTGGTTATCTATCTTATATATAGTAGTGTGTACATATTTATCCCAAGCTCCTGATTTAACATCCTCTCATGTTTCCCCTTGGGTAACCATAAGTTTGCTTTTGATATTTGTAAGACTTGTTTCTGATTTGTAAATAAATTCACCTGTATCATTTTCTAAAAAATTAGATTCCACATATAAATGATACGGCATGATATTTGCTTTCTTTGTCCAACTTTACTTAGTCTGATAATCTGTGTGTATGTGTGTGTGCTCAGCTGCTCAGTCATGTGCAACTCTTTGCAACCCCATGGACTGTAGCCTGCCAGGCTCCTCTGTCCATTGAATTTTTCAGGCAAGAATACTGGAGTTGGCTGCCATTTCCTTTCCAGACGATCTTCCCAACACAGAGATCGAACCTGCATGTCTTGAGTCTCTTACATTGGCAGATGGATTCTTTACCACTACATCGACCTGGGAAGTCAATCCTGTTTGAGCTAGTTTAAACTAATTTTTTTCTCTTACAAGGTGAGCCATCTTAACTGACGGTCAGCAAGATGTAATATTGGGGTTTGGGAAGTACATCAGTAACTCAGACCATAAGGAAGAGTAAATATTTGGCCTTATCTTCTGTGTGTATTTCTCTTCCTAGGCCTGTGCTGGTCTCTGGCCAGCTCTCCATCACTTTAGGAGAGAAGACACGGGTAATGTTGTCATCTTCCAACATGCCTCTTCTATTGTGGATTTCTTGCCCAAACACTGCATGATCCCTTAACATATTGTCCAAATAATCAATTTCCATTTGGAGTAAGAGGGAAAAAAATAGGAGCAATAGGTGAGGTAGAATAGCCAGATGTACTTTTTGACAATTAAAAGAAACATCTGAGCAATTCAAATACAGCCTTTCCTGTTAAAGAACACTGGCTGGTGATGTGTATTCATTTTTTTTTCTGACATGTGTTTTTAATAATGATGATGATGATATAAAAGCCCCCCAAAGTTGATAGCAAGCAGGAAAATGCTAATACTGACTAGGACTTTTTTCTCCTAAAGCCAGAGAGTGCATTTTTGGGCTGACCTTGGGTCAATCCCCATCATCAAAATCTTGCTGTTCTGAGCACTGCTCTTCTAAGGACATTTCCTTTAGTGAATAGAGAATTATTCACTTAAAAAAAAAAATCCTCGCAAGGCTTTACTCTGAATTATAAGCAGGTTCATGTCGAAATGTTCTTAATTTTATCTGGGACATCATCCCCGCCCCCCTGACTATTTGCTATACTACCTTATTAGATTGCTTATTGTCCACTTCCATCTTTTATTAGTCTTTTCACAGATAGAGCATTTTGTCAGCTATCAGACGATTTGAAAGTGTAGCCATGTTGAGACAGGTGGTTTGATTACTAAGGAAGTTGAAATGGAGGTTTTTCAGAAGAACAGAGTACATACAACAGAGCTTTGTTCTTGGCATTGTATTGGGTTGGCCAAAAAGTTCATTCAGTATTTTTCCATAAGCTGGTAGAGAAAAACTAAAATGCACTTTTTTTTTTTTTGGCCAGCCCAGTATTAGCAGTGATCATCTTTGACATGGTTTCTCCATAATCTTTCTACTGTAGGGCTCCCCTTGTGGCTCAGTCAGTAAAAAAAATCCATCTGCAATGCAGGAGACAAGGGTTTGATCCCTGGGTCAGGAAGATCCCCTGGAGAAGGAAATGGCAGCCCACTCCAGTATTCCTGGGAAACTCCATGGACAGAGGTGCCTGGCAGGCTACAGTCCATGGGCTTGCAAGAGTTGGACATAATGACTAAACCACCACCACCAACACCACCACCTTTCTACTATATCTCTGCACCTCTGGGCATGTGCTCAGCTCCACACTGTAGCCCATCCATCCAGTTATGACTTACTCTCTCAGCCCAGGCACTTGTGACTTGGCCTGCCCTCTTCTATAATCTACCAGCATAAGGGGTCAGCTTGGCCCTAAATTGGAAGCCACCCTTCAGTTCATAATCTGACCTGTACCACTCACCTATATTCTTCATAAGTCAAACTTCCATGGTATAACAATGCTGCTGCTGCTGCTAAGTCACTTCAGTCGTGTCCGACTCTGTGCGACCCCATAGACGGCAGCCCACCGGCTCCCCCGTCCCTGGGATTCTCCAGGCAAAAACACTGGAGTGGGTTGCCATTTCCTTCTCCAATGCATGAAAGTGAAAAGTGAAAGTGAAGTTGCTCAGTTGTCTCCGACTCTTAGGGACTCCATGGACTGTAGCCTACCAGGCTCCTCCTTCCATGGGATTTTCCAGGCAAGAGTACTGGAGTGGGTTGCCATTGCCTTCTCCGTGGTATAACAATAACTTTGATCAATTTAAATATTTAAAAATCTCTGGATTTTAAAAAATACACTTAATACATTTTAACTGTAGAAAATGTCAATATGAGAAAAGAAGATCCGAAATCCCATATTCCAAAGATAATTGTGCCTAATATTTAATATATGTACTTCCAGATCTTAGCAAATGTTTCTCTATCATGTGTATAGATGTGAAAATATGGATAGATATGTTCTAAAACACTCTAAGTTTGTATTCTAACATAATATATTAGTGATTGTATTATGTAGGTAGAGAAGGAAATTGCAACCCATTCCAATATTCTTGCCTGGAGAATCCCATTGACAGAGGAGGCTGGTGGGCTATAGCCCATGGGGTTGCAAAAAAGTTGGACATAACTTAGCAACTAAAACACAAACAACATACTGTATGTGTAGTTTTATACACTAATTTTTCATTTGCCACAAATGAATTGGATTGTCTTTTTGGTAAATATGCATGCATTTCATCTTTGCTAATGATTATAGAGTAGCCAGTGACATTAATATGCCATAATTTACTTATCTCAAGAAATGGATATTTTATATAATCCCCAGTTTTCTCTTATTATTAACATTGCTGACATGAATACATTAGTGCTTCATTGTCTGGGATACATTCTTAGAAGTGCATTTGCAGTGTAAAATGATATGGGCTCTTTTTAGAGTTTTTGATATGTATCCACATTTTGCTTCAGAAATGTTGCACAAAATGTACGCTTCTTGCAGATGAGTTAGCTAAAGTTTTGACTGCAGTTGAGTAGTATCATCAGGGTAAATCTTCGAAGGCATTATAAAGATTTTTAAAATTAGTTGCCATTGGTCAATCACTATTCAAACAGATTAACAGTGGTCATTATCATTATTCTGACCATTGCTTTGGACAGAAAAAAGAATTGTTAACATTGTCAAGGACCTGGAATCCTTAATGAAATGAAAGAAATGAGTACTAAATGAACAGGGACTTAAATCAGACAGAGGACTCATAATATATTTGTAGAGAATATGCTCACAGAAATAGAAAATAATGTTTATTTCATGTAACTTTTATATCAGAGATACAACATTTATTTTCAACAGATTCACTTCCCAACTCTGTTACTTCTGTTATGCGTATACCATCAAATCTATTTTCCAGGATCAACAAATCTGAGTTATCTTTAGTGCATCAACATCATTGTCAACTCTGTTTAATATCTCTGCTTTTCTTTCTTACCAAATGAAATATGCTTTTCTGAAGAATAGACAAGTGCTGTCTCCTTGCCTCCTGCATTTTTCCCATTTCGCATTCACTTGCCATTTTATGAATAATTAATTTTCATAAGTTTGACTCTGACTCAGCTACCCCCCACATCAATGATATAAATAACTCCTGACTGCTTAAGATTAAACCCAATGATCATAACCTGGCCTTGCATGCCTACATACAGAGAACATCCAATTCAGCTGTCCAGTGATGTTGCCATATTATCTCCTATCTCTTTCCCTCATTCTCCAGTCTAGCTAAATTGGATTATTATTGTGTCATACTGCTTGAAATGTGATCTACGTCTTTTTCATTTGAAAGGTTTGCTCATGTTATTCATTGTCTTGGATTCTTCCCCTTCCCATTTCCTACTCCATGTCTTTGCTATATACTATACCTTTGGTATTTGGGGTTTCAGCTTAAAAGAGATAAGAGAACTTCTGTTGGTGAATTTCCACCCTGCTTTTGAACTGTGGTGTTGGAGAAGACTCTTGAGAGTCCCTTGGACTGCAAGGAGATCCAACCAGTCCATTCTAAAGGAGATCAGCCCTGGGATTTCTTTGGAAGGAATGATGCTAAAGCTGAAACTCCAGTACTTTGGCCACCTCATGCGAAGAGCTGACTCATTGGAAAATACCCTGACGCTGGGAGGGATTGGGGGCAGGAGGAGAAGGGGACGACAGAGGATGAGATGGCTGGATGGCATTGCTGACTCGATGGACATGAGTTTGAATGAACTCTGGGAGTTGGTGATGGACAGGGAGGCCTGGCGTGCTGTGATTCATGGGGTTGCAAAGAGTCAGACACGACTGAGCAACTGAACTGAACTGAACTGAACTGATGTGCTCTGGGCATGGATAGTTGTTTGCTTTCTTATCCTATTCCTGTGGTCAGTCTGCTCAGGTTTTGTGAGCAGAGACTACGACTAACTCTTCTTGGATCTCCTGAAGTTACCCAGGGCCTCAAATGGACCATTTGCTCTAAAATAGCTGTTGGGTACTATGAAGATAAGAAATGCTAGTGGACATGCTTTGATATTACGAAAAGAGGTCGAAATGATGTTCCTTAACAGTTTGTGAAACTAAAGTCACATCAGATACTCCAAGTTACTTGACATATTTTGCCCTTAGGTATCTCATAATCTGGGTTTCCCAGATGGCTCAGTGGTAAAGACTCCTCCTGCCAATGCAGGAGATGTGGGAGATGCTGATTTGCTCCCTGGATCAGGAAGATCCCCTAGAAGAGGAAATGGCAACCCACTCCAGTATTCTTGCCTGGGAAATCCCCTGGACAGTGGAGACTGGTGGGCTACAGTCCATGGGGTCGCAAAGAATTGGACACAACTGAACGATTGAGTATGCACATACACACATTTCATAATCTAGGAAGTGATAATGGATTTCCCATACGATAGATTAACTATGTAATGGAAACTTTTTGTTTGAAGTGGCTGTGTTTCAAAGGTCAGCATCATGATGCAGCTTTACTCAATTATGTCTGCCATGATTGACAAAGCTGTTCAAAACTGCCCTCTCCTCCATGTAGCTAGTGTAACTGATCTTACCTGAGATTTGATTTTTTTCCCCCAAAACAAGAGAAAAAGTAACTTCCTTTTAAAGCTTTATTAATTTCTTTCTCGAGGTCTCACTTTTTGGAAGCTTGTAAAACCTTGCCTTTTGTAACAGGCATTCCCCATTTTGGATAGGTCTCAGAGGAAAAGTAACTTCCACTACTAATCATGCTTCTTCCCAAGCTCCCAGCCTGCAAAAGGAAAGGGTGATAAAGCAGCTGAAACTTTATTATTTTTTATTTAGTTTTCTTCCATGTTTTCTCCTCAAATTTTAGAGACCCATGGCAGATGCATGTTGATGTATGGCAAAACCAATACAATATTGTAAAGTAAAAAAAAATAATAATAATAATAAATTAAAAAAAATAAAAAATAAAAGCTAGTCTTTACTGGTAATTTCAGTCCTTACCCATCGCTGAAGTTGTATTGATCCATTTTTTTTTAAGGCAGTGAATTTAATAAGAATGAGCAACCTTGGATAATTTGACTTTGTGTCTGTGATATAATTTTAATATTGATACTAAGGCATGACACTCAGCTGCTCAAAAACCTCCAGTGGTTCCCACTGTTCATAATATATAGCTCTTGCCTGACCTGCTAATCTTTTTAAAGACAAGCTCCAGTTTATCTTCCCATCCTTGCTTCTGTGTAAAAGAATCCAGGTATGCAAAGCCAGGTTAAACATTTTGTTTAATCTAATAAGCAGTGAGAATCATTTCCAACATTTGATAGGTGGAATAACTGAGTCAGAATCATGAATTGGGAAGATTAATTAAGCATAAAGTGGTAAATATAAGCCTTCCATTAGACAGAGATGGACACAGTGACACTTCGTTTTCTTGGACTCCTTTGTTTCACTTTTCTGGAATGCTGAACCCAAAACTCTAAATCCTCCTCATCCTTCAAGTTCCATATTAAGTGCATGAAACGTTTCCAGGATACCTTATTCCCTTTCCAGACATTCTTTAGCACAGAATATGCCTATCCATGAGGCATTCAATTTGCTATTGCTTTGCTATATATCATTGTCAAGCATTATCATTTAATGGGCTTTTAATGCATGTTATTTGTTTCTTCAACTAAAGTATAAGTTTCTTGAGACCCGAAATTGTATTACACACATCACTGGAGTTGACTAACAACTTTATATAACCATGCATTCACTAGAGATATGTTATCAGTGTTTGGCAAATATTGATCATGCAAGATGAAGTTAAGTTTGGAAAGATGGTTGCTCAGTTGCCTCTGGCTCCCTCTAGTGATGTCCAAAAGGTTACTAGGAGTTGCATGTTCTTGTTTCATCCCACCTACTGTAATTTTACAGCATTCAGATGTGACCTAGAGAACAACCACAGCTACCAGGAAGAAATAATAATCATAGTTAATATTGTAGCCCTGCGTATCAATCTTACTGTACATCAAAAGCTGTTAAAGATATTAGACAAATTATCTCATCTAACCTGTACAAAAACTGTGTGAGATAGTAGTAGTCTCCAGTTTACAGATGAAGAGACTGAGTCATAGTCATGTCAAGAGACTTACCTAAGGTCACGCAGTGGTGTTTTCCTTCATTTTACTTTTTTATAGTTCTACTGAGATATACTTGACAAATAACACTGTATAAGTTTAAGGTATACAGTGCTTTGACTTGATACATGTTTATACTATGAAATGATTATCACAATAATGTTGGTTAAAATTTCAAATTACTGCACAATTGCACTCATCTCACACGCTAGTAAAGTAATGCTCAAAATTCTGCAAGCCAGGCTTCAGCAGTATGTGAACCATGAACTTCCAGATGTTCAAGCTGGTTTTAGAAAAGGCAGAGGAACCAGAGATCAAATTGCCAACATCCGATGGATCATGGAAAAAGCAAGAGAGTTCCAGAAAAACATCTATTTCTGCTTTATTGACTATGCCAAAGCCTTTGACTGTGTGGATCACAAGAAACTGTGGAAAATTCTGAAAGAGATGGGAATACCAGACCACCTGACCTGCCGCTTGGGAAACCTGTATGCAGGTCAGAAAGCAACAGTTAGAACTGGACATGGAACAACAGATGGGTTCCAAATAGGAAAAGGAGTTCGTCAAGGCTGTATCTTGTCACCCTGCTTATTTAACTTCTATGCAGAATACATCATGAGAAATGCTGGGCTGGAAGAAGCACAGCTGGAATCAAGATTGCCGGGAGAAATAGCAATAACCTCAGATATGCAGATAATACCACCCTTATGGCAGAAAGTGAAGAGGAATTAAAAAGCCTCTTGATGAAAGTGAAAGAGGAGAGTGAAAAGTTGGCTTAAAGCTCAACATTCAGAAAACTAAGATCATGGCATCTGGTCCCATCACTTCATGGCAGATAGATGGGGAAACAGTGGAAACAGTGTCAGACTTTATTTTGGGGGGCTCCAAGATCACTGCAGATGGTGATTGCAGCCATGAAATTAAAAGACACTTACTCCTTGGAAGGAAAGTTGTGTCCAACCTAGATAGCATATTCAAAAGCAGAGACATTACTTTGCCAACAAAGGTCCGTCTAGTCAAGGCTATGGTTTTTCCTGTGGTCATGTATGGATGTGAGAGTTGGACTGTGAAGAAGGCTGAGCGCTAAAGAATTGATGCTTTTGAACTGTGGTGTTGGAGAAGACTCTTGAGAGTCCCTTGGACTGCAAGAAGATCCAACCAGTCCATTCTGAAGGAGATCAGCCCTGGGATTTCTTTGGAAGGAATGATGCTAAAGCTGAAACTCCAGTACTTTGGCCACCTCATGCGAAGAGCTGACTCATTGGAAAATACCCTGATGCTGGGAGGGGGGGCAGGAGGAGAAGGGGATGACAGAGGATGAGATGGCTGGATGGCATCAGCGACTCAATGGACATGAGTTTGTGTGAACTCCGAGAGATGGTGATAGACAGGGAGGCCTGGCGTGCAAAGAGTCATGTCCACAAAGAGTCGGACATGACTGAGCGACTGAACTGAATTGAGTGTATCTTGAATCTTACATAGTTAGAATTTGTGTGTGTGTTGAGAACTTTTAAGTTCTAATCTCAACAACTTTCAAATATACAATTCAATATTGTTAGCTATAGTCGTCATGATGTACATTATATCCCCGGAATTTATTCATGTTATAACTGGAAATTTGTACCTTGTGACTGCCTTCCTCCACCCCCACCCATGATCCTAGCCATCACCAATCTACTCTCTATTTCTGTATGCATTTTTCTTTAAAGATTCTATGTATAAGTGAGACTATATCGTATTTTTCCTTCTCTGACTTTAAACCTTTGCACTCACTTTTCATGCATATTGTTGGCATGGCAGCATTTCCTTCTCCTTTAGTTGGGTAATATTCCATTGCTGCATTCACCACAGTTTATTTATACATTCATCTGATGATGGGCACTTAGGTAGTTTGGAGTACTGGGGTCCTTGAATAATTGGCCTATTTGACTGATGTGCTTTATTCCTAAATCTTATTATATATTTGAATCAAAATGTATAATTCTGACAAATACATGGATATAGCATGCAATACTTAGTTTGGCTTGAAAAGAAGTAAACAACTGCAAATGGCAATGGAAAAATGGTAAGAGAAAGATTGTTCAATGGCCAATAAATTATTCTCAAATTTCCAAAAGAGAGAACCATATATTTTTTTTTTATTTTATTGAAATATAATTGATTTCAATGTTGTTTTAGCGTCAGGTGTACAGCAAAGTGATTTAGTTATACATAAAGTGTATAAGTGATTTCGTATACATAGTTATACATGTGTGTGTATGTGTTAGTTATACATACATATACATCAATCTATTCTTTTTAAGATTTTTTCCATTATATGTGATTACAAGATGTTGATTATAGTTCCCAATAGATCCTTGTTGGTTATGTATTTTATGTTTATTTTAATCCCAAATTCTTAATTCACACCCTCTCTTTGGTAATCATATTTGTTTTTGAAGTCTGTGACTACTCTGTTTATGTTTTGTAAATAAGTTCATTTGTATCATTTCTTAATTTCACATAGAAGTGATATCCTGATATTTGTCTGTATCTCACTTCACTTAGTATGATAATCTTCAGGTCCGTCTTTAGAGCTGTGTGTGTTAGTTGCTCAATCATGTCCAACTCTTTGAGACCCCATGGACTGTAGCCTGCCAGGCTCCTCTGTCCATGGGATTTCCCAGGCAAGAATATTGGAGTGGGTTGCCGTTTTCTTCTCCACTTTGTAGCTGTAAATGGCATTATTTAATTCTTTTGATGGCTGAGTAATATTCCGTTATATATATATGCATTTGTATATATGCCATCTTCTTTATCCATTCACCTATTGATGGACATTTAAGTTGTCTTCAAGTCTTGGCTATTGTAAATAGTGCTGCTATGAATCCTGGAGTGTAAGTATCTTTCTGAATTAGAGTTTTGTCCAGATATATGTCCAGGATACAGAACTACTTTAGAATAGGTCTTATTTGGTATCGTGTTGCATATAAATGGGCTTCCCTGGTGGCTCAGACAGTAAACAATCTGCCTGCAATGCAGGAGACCTGGGTTTGATCTCTGGGTTGGGAAGATCCCCTGGAGAAGGGAAAGGCTACCCACTCCAGTATCATTGCCTGGAGAATTCCATGGACAGAGGAGCCTGGTGGGCTATAGTACATGGGGTGGCAAAGAGTTGGATATGATTGACCTACACTGCATATAAATAGGCTTTATTAAAACTCATTGTGTATATTATTTAAAATAGTCTTCTTTTAAATGTATAACTTTTCCATTAATGAGCTATTCATTGCATGAATTTTATTATAATGGATAATGTTTTTATACAGAAATAATGATGAGATTGAAATGTATGATTTTTACTGTAATTAAATGATTTGTGTAGTAACAATAAACTTTCTCATCTTCAGTATCACCATTTAAATTAAATTAAGATTGAAACAGTATCATTTAAAATGGGAAAAGAATATATAATGCTAATATAAGTGCTGGTCACATATCCTGGAGAGAGGGAGTCAAGGCAATAAACAATGAATAAAATACATAAAAATATAAAAATATCTTTCGTATTCCATGTTGCCTTCTTGCAGGGAAATAAATGATGCAGGTGATCTTACATGAGTAATAGTAGACTTTCAAAATAAATATATTTTGGAATTGCACAATGCCCCCAGCTAGACAGAACTGATATTTTTGGAAAACTTTTAAGTCTCTCTTTTTTTAAATCCCCCCTGAGTGGACGTTATTATTAACAAGGGGCATCTGGTTCTCATTAACATTAAGAGAAGAGATCTATCTTAGGAATTACGATTTAAGTTGCATTCTAGGCCAGGAGAATTTGCCATCCCTTCTGCCTCATATGCGTTTGTAGCCATGCTAATCACCAGCAGGTAACAGAGCTCTCTCGCTCTCTCTCTCTTTTGCAAAATGAATTAACTAATGTAGAATTTACTAACCTACTAAACTGTAGGACAAGTCAGCCATATGTGCATGTGAATTTCAGAGTAGGAGTGTGTGTGTGTGTGTGTGTGTGTAAGAAAGAGAGAAAGACAGAGACGGACACAGGAGAAAATAGTTCTTGGAAATAAGCTGTCCTATTGCCATTTATAGCCGGCATTCCAAGAAGATCGGGTCTTGCAACTTCTTCATGGCCTTGTGAAAATGATCTCAAGGGATTACGCAGGTGCTTGGAAATGCAGTAAAAAAAAAATAAATAAATGATTTCTCATTAAAAAAAAAAAAAGGGTGATGAATGAGAGATATCCAGGGGGAAAATGGACCGTAAGATCTGATATAAAGTGAGCAGGGAGCAGAGTCGTGTAGTACTCAGAGTCCTGAAACCTAAACAGACAGAACTAGATTTTCAGCGTCTTCCTGTTAATTACTTGCTGTGTGACCTGGCAAAATTACATAATCTTTCTGCGCCTCCTCTTCCTCACCTGTAAGTTAATATTTGTTTCACAGGGCTGTGGTGAGGATTTAACTAGATCAAACCCTCTCTTTGAAATGCCTTGAAGAGTACCCAGCACCACAGAAGGGTTGTTGGCTCCCCATATATGTTTGTTTCCCTTTCTTGGCTTCTTTCTTCTTACTTTGGGAAGGCACTCAGGCTGTTCAGTTCAGCTCAGTCATTCAGTCATGTCCAACTCTGCAGGGGGGTCTTGATTTTTAACTTCCTAGTCTCTCAGCTCAGTTCAGTTGCTCAGTTGTGTCTGACTCTGGGACCCCACGGACTGCAGTATGCCAGGCTTCCTGTCCATCACCAGCTCATCCTCTGTCGCCCCCTTCTCCTCCCACCTTCAATCTTTCCCAGCATCAGGGTCTTTTCCAATGAGTCAGCTCTTAGCATCAGATGGCTAAAGTATTGGAGCTTCAGCTTCAGCATCAGTCCTTCCAGTGAATATTCAGGACTGATTTCCTTTAGGATGGACTGGTTTGATCTCCTGCTGTCCAAGGGTAACTTAAGCTGTTACCTACTTGAAATATCTGTACAGAGTCACATTATTCTCACATAATGGCAGATCCTGATGACCTCCAATGAAGTCAGATAACAGGTCAGAAGTTTCATTTCTACCTGGACTAATAAAATAATGGCTTATTCATCTACAATTTGGCCCCTGAGTCAGACAGTTGCCAAATACATTGACCTTGACTTTGCTTAAGAAGGTGCTCAGTTCCCTGACTGGCTGAAGAAGAAAGATCAAGGTCAGGTGATACTTCCTATTTTCTTCTGGCCCAGAATTAGAAAGTATTTGTGTGTATGAGTATGTATGTATGAGTGTATGTGAGTGTGTGTGTGTGCGTGCACAGGTTTTCAGACACTTTCCTTTTCTTGCTTCCTTTCCTACGTCTCCATCCTGTTTCCCACCAGAAAAAAAAAAATTGTTGGTAGAAAAATGACTGAATTTCACATTTTAGTAAAGTAAGCACATGATCTAACTGGCAAAAAAGTGTTTTGAGAAAATAGGTCTCTCGACCTTGCTTACGGAGCTGAAGTCTTGAAGTAGTCCATCATGGCTGAAGTTTGACAAAGCACTGAAAGTCCTTTAACGATACTAAGGTAGAGTTTGAGAGAAGGAGAAAGCTGGTCCACAGAAGGCCCATTAGATATTCCCACAGGAAAAGAATGATTATAGTTCTACGACTATACACTGTTGAAACCAGTGGCTCACAAAATGCGGAATGATGAAATAAGGGTTATTTCACACTCTTGCTTCATCCGATTTCAGGTTTGGGAGTGAAGGGTCATAGCATGTGGCCAAATGGGCTAGGAAAGCAGTTGAAAGAATAAAAGAGGCAGCATGGAGAGGTCAGAGGTTGCAGAGTGAAAAATTTCCCATATGAGCAAAAGGAAGTAAAATTATGCCATGGCGGTGTGGAACAGGGGCAAAATGAACCCCGACATTTTCATATTAGACAGGAATTATTACATCCTGTGCTCTGCAGATCTTGTTTGTGAGATGCTCCCTTGGATGAGGGCCATTGATAAGTGTCATCTTTATTTTTTGCACTTGTGCTATCCTTTATTACAGCAATTTTTTTTGTTTTATCAGAATTTTATTAAAGGTATAAATTAATATGTGGTGAAACAATATTTTTACATATTGAGGACATGCTTCTTATTACAGCAATTTTTAAAAGATTTTTTTTTTGATGTGGACCATTTTAGAGTCTGTATTGAATTTGTTACAATATTGCTTCTGTTTTTTTTTTATGTTTCTGTTTTATGGCCTCAAGACATGTGGGATCATAGCTCCGTGTCCAAGGATCGAACTTGCATCTCCTGAATTGGAAGGTGGATTCTTAACCACCGGACCACCAGGGAGGTCTCTACAATCATTTCATATGGTTGAGTGATCAGGTGATTTTAAGTTTTCTTTCTTTTTTATTATAACTAACACTGCAAATAACAGCCTGGGATTTGCATCATTATGTAACTCTCTGGTAATTTCCTTTAGATAGATTAAAATGTTTATAGAAGTAGAGTTGATTTATGATGTATGTAAGACAGCTAGCCAACAGGGACCTATTGTGTAGCACAGGGAACTCTACTCAAAATTCTGTGATAACTTATATAAGGTAAGAGTCTGAAAAAGAATGAATATATGTGTATATATGTATGTATGTATAAATGAGTCACTTTGAATATATGTGTATATATGTATGTATGTATAAATGAATCACTTTATCGTCTTTAGAAATGGCCCTCAGGAGTCCACGGGTGGGAGCAAGACCTCAAACCGAGTTGTTGTAGTAAAAAAGAAACGGAATTATCCTTGACAGGATGCCTAATGCCTACAGAGGACTGTGCTAAGCAGTCCTCAGTCCTTTCCATTTTGGTCAATCCTCAGCAATGAAGTGATGCTTCTGAAATTGTTACCCTCTTTTTGTAGATGAAGTAGCTGAGTCCTTCTGCTATGACATAATGTGCCCAAGTACAACAAAGGAGACTGATGAAGGTGAGATTTTATCCCAAATCAGGCTAAGTGTCACACTCATGCCTCCTATTATACTGGGCTAGCCAAAGCATGCCTTTGGGTTTCTCCATTAAGATGTTACAGAAACACCCAAACAAATGTTTTGGCCAGTCCTATGCTAAGTTGTGCCATGAAGGACAAAAATAGCCTATTCATCTGGAACCAGAGATGACTTTTCTAATCCAGTGTTTCCAAAATGTTCTCTACAGAGCGCTAGGTTTAGGGTCTATTTCCCTAAAAAGTTACTTATTGGTTGCTATGCTAAGTCACTTTAGTCATGTCTGACTCTGTGTGACCCTATGGTCCACCAGGCTCTTCTGTCCGTGGGATTCTCCAGGCAAGAATACTGGAGTGGGTTGCCATGACCTCCTCCTGACCCAGGGATCGAACCTACATCTGTCACACCCCCTGCGTTGGTAGGTGGGTTCTTTACCGCTAGTGCCACCTGGGGAGCCCTGTGTTTAATGCTGGAACTTCACACTCACAGAGGCTTTCCAGGTGGCACTAGTGGTAAAGAAGCCACATGCCAATGCAGGAGACATAAGAGATGCGGGTTCAAGCCCTGGGTCAGGAAGATCCCCTGGAGGAGGGCATGGCAGCCCAATCCTGTGGACAGAGGACCCTGGTGGGCCATGGTCCACGGGGTTGCAAAGAATTGGACATGACTGAAGTGACTTAGCACGCACAAATTCACGGGGCAGGCTGTTAAAAGGAGAGGATGATGGTAAAGTCGGGGAGGAAGGGCTGACTGGAACCCACAGGCATAGGCTGGAGCTCCTGAGAATGAATTGAAAGCTGTGTCAGTTCTTGTTGTCTCTGACCTTGGTGAGGGTGTCCTTCAGAGGCTGGGCCCTTCATCCTGGAGTTGAGCTGAAAAACCCAGCCCAGGAGTCAGAGAAGCTGAAGGAGGAGTCAGTGGAAGGTGGGGCAGGTGCAGGCCCAGCTCTCCGCCCTCATGTCATTGAAACGTGTAGCCACTGATCAGAGGGAAGTTAAACAGTGGCTGCCACCTCACTTCCTCCTTCCAACTCTTGCCCAATAACTTCTCCTGTGACCTATTGTAACAGGAAATATACAGAGAAGAGAATTCTTGAAAGAGAAACCTCATCAAACTGACATATCTCAAAGCCACCATACTTCTCCAGTGTACTTCTTTGGAGGTGTTTAACTCAGTGAAAGCTTAGAAAAGAAAAAACAGTCCTACATGGGCTACATGAAGCCCCCCTTGTGGCTCAGATGATAAAGTGTCTGCCTGCAATGCAAGAGACCCGGGTTCGATCCCTGGGTTGGGAAGATCCCCTAGAGAACGGAATGGCAACTCACTCCAGAATTCTTGCCTGGAGAATCCCATGGATGGAGGAGTCTGGAAGGTACAGCCCAGAGGGTCGCAAAGAATTGGACACGTGGGCGTGTCTTCACTTTCTCTTTGCTTTCATGTGGGTTACGTGTTGCAGCTTAATCTGGGTGAACATTGGGCTTCTCTGGAGGCTCAGGGATCTGCCTGCAATGCAGGAGATGCAGAAGACGTGGGTTCGATCCCTGGGTTGGGAAGATCCCTTGGAAGAGGAATGGCAGTCCACACCAGTATTCTTGCCTGGAGAAAATATTATCCATAATACTGATCTGTATTCTTATATAAGAATAATAATATTATATTATATATTATTATATAAATAATAATATTTACTTTCCTGGTTTGAAAGGGTTTTTTCAATTGTCCATGTTTAAATCAAGGTCAAATCGGAAACACATGGTTTGTGTTATTTACCAATAGAAATTATCAAACGACTAGCTAATCTTTTATTGTGTATTTCATTTGCCATTCTACTGAGAATCGTTTGCCCATAATTACATCCCGTGGATCCACTCACTAATTCAGCATACAGATTCCTTCTCACCAATATACTCAATTACTGATGATTGTGATAACTGATCACCTTCATGTAATGACACACAATATTTGAGAAGAACCCAAAAATAACCAGTACCCCTGGATAAGATTTACTGCCCAGTTAAAGAAGATGGAATATTACCCAGCCATTAAAAAGAAATGAAATAATACCTTTTGCTGCAACATGCATGGATTTAGAGATTGTCATACTGAGTGAAGTAAGTCAGACAGAGAGGACAAATACCATATGACATCCCTCATATGTGGAATCTAAAAAGAAATGATACAAATGAACTTATTTATGAAACAGAAACAGACTCACAGACTCAGACAATGATCTTCGGTTACCAGTGGGGAAGGATGGAGGGAAGGGATAGTTAGGGAGTTTGGGATCGACACGTACACACTGCTGTATTTAAAATGGATAACCAGCAAGGCCCTACTGTCTAGCACAGGGAAGCCTGCTCAGTGTTGTGTGGCAGCCTGGATGGGAGAGGAGTTTGGGGAGAATGGATACATGTATATGTATGGCTGAGTCCTTTGACTGTCCACCTGAATCTGTCACATTGTTGATCGGCTATACTCCAACATAAAAAAGTCAAAAGAAACAGATTTGCTATCCAGAAGCACTTAAAAATCCACATGGTTTTACAACAATGATGATGTTGTCCTAAAGTGATGGAGGCATTTTGGTGCATGTCAGTTCAGTTCAGTTCAGTTCAGTCGTTCAGTCGTGTCTGACTCTTTGCAACCCCATGAATTGCAGCATGCCAGGCCTCCCTGTCCATCACCAACTCCTGGAGTTCACTCAAACTCATGTCCATCGAGTCGGTGATGCCATCCAGCCATCTCATCCTCTGTCGTCCCTTTCTCCTCCTGCCCCCAATCCCTCCCAGCGTCAGTCTTTTCCAATGAGTCAACTCTACGCATGAGGTGACCAGCGTACTGGAGTTTCAGCTTTAGCATCATTCCTTCCAAAGAAATCCCAGGACTGATCTCCTTTAGAAGGACTGGTTGGATCTCCTTGCAGTCCAAGGGACTCTCAAGAGTGGGTTTCTCTAATTATGGGAGTGGTGTTTTACCAAGAGAGACAGATGTTTTCTTGCACAGTGTGATCAACATGGCAAGTTGTTCATTGGCTCAGTTCCAGCATACCCAGCATATTTGGTGGCAAAATCAGTTTAAGATTATAGTGCAGTTGAACTGGAAGCTGCTAACAGGAGTTGAAGAGAGCAGAGGGGAAGGGCATTTGTGGAGGGGCCCTTGTGTGCCTGATGTTTTATGATAGGCATTCTCACTTTGTCAGCCTCATGCTGTATTAAGAAGATCACGTCAGACCACCTGGGGCTTAATTTATGCCTGGTGCTAACTTGTCAAATGTGACCTTGGGCAAGTTATTTAACTGCCCTGTGTCTCAGTAATTTCCACCAGAACCCTGTGCAGAGGGTCTTTGGAAGCTCAGACAAGAAACTGCATTCAGGGTTCCCTGGCGGTCCAATGGTTAAGACTCTGGGCTCCCACTACAGGGGGCATGGCTTCAATCTCTGATCAGGGAATTAAGATCCCACACGCTGCATGGTACAGCCAAAAAATAAAATACAGCTTAAAAACTACATTTGGAGACCTTAGAAGAATTTGAGGCACTTGAAAGGGCACAACAAATGTTATGATTATGATTATTATTTGGTCGTCTCCATTAAGTGGTGGAGATCATCCCAGGATTGGCCAGGAAATTGGAAGGGAAATTAAATGACTCACCAATGTTTACTAGGTACAGTAGCCCAGTCTTTCCAATATGAAAACTCCTGCCGTTTCTCATAGACCCTGCAGAGTCTAAATCTCAGAATACCCACCAGGAACCAGACACTCTTCTGGGCCCAGTTGATTGGACACTGGAACTTTTAGTAGGAAAACAGAAGGAAATGGGATGAACAAAGTTATTTGAACTATAATGTAGAGTTTTGAAATTTAATACCAGGAAGAGAAGCATGTACTCTATCCGGAAGGCACTATGAAATTATCAAAAAAAAATTTGAGCAGTGCAGAGACATGGCTTGTTCTGTCATACACTGTAGGAATCTGCTCCCTAATCAAGCAAATGTTGATCATGTTGCGTGACTCTCAAATAACTCATTTGTAAGAAAGGCCCAGCTGTGTCCTGTGTAACCCATAGGGCAGTCTGCCTGGACCTTAGGTAACCAGGACACATCTCTGTTGGTGGCATCCTGATCCACAAGGCTTAGCAAGCTAGATCCCCTGGAAGCATCTTCCACTCCTTCCTCTCCATCACCGCCATGCCTTAATCAATTAAGCAAGTCCTGCCAACTACTGTCTCTTAAAACTTTCAACTCCTGTCTAGTGTCACAGAAAAAAGCCTTCCTTTCTGGCTCCCATGGTCTCTCACTGAGTCTGGTAGTACAGCAAAGTGGCTCAGCGCTGGCTCAGAACCCACCAGACATCCTGGAGGGGCTGTGACACCTTGAGCAAGGTCCTCAAACTTTGTGGCTCATAGTACTGTTGAGGAATTGCCAGAGTTAATTGTAGTAACACATTTAAGAGGGTCCCTTATATGTAGGAGGAATTTAATGAATTTAACTGCTGCTGTTGATTATGATGTCTGCAACAAGAACACTGTCTCATAAGCCAAAGTTTGTAGCCCCAGAGCCTTCTTACTCTAAAGCATTGTACATGTTGATGGCTGTTGTTTAGTCACCAAGTTGTGTTTGCAATCCCATGGACTGTAGCCCACCAGGCTTCTCTCTGCATGGAATTTCTCATGCAAGAATACTGGAGTGGGTTGCCATTTTCTTCTCCAGGGGATCTTCCAGATTCAGGGATCGAACCAGTGTCTCCTACTTGGCAGGTGGATTCTTTACACTGAGCCACCAGGGAAACCCTGTACATATCGACACTTTAGTCGTATTTCTAAGACACTTGCCTTATCTTCACCTGCACTCTACCACCTGGATACCATGCCTTAATGACTGTACTGCTGTTCTTGTCTATGCTACTTACATGATGTTGCTAAGTGTGTACGAAAATGTCCCTCATTAATTAGGCCAACATGCCTTCAGGAGCTTCATGGCCTTTAACTGTCCTGTTACTTTATGCTCCATCAAAGATCAAGTACTTATGGTCTCTGGACACATCACATTTTGTCTGTTCAAATTCATGTCTCATAAGAAATGTCCCATCCTTAGAGACATCATTCTAGACCACCATGATAAGCTCTCCTTTTCCTAACCATTTTCTCATCCCCCTTATACTGATTTATTTTTCTCTATAGTATTGTATGTTACATATTGACTTGCATATTTGTTCCTAATCTGTATCCCCTACAAAGAAGAACATCGGGCGGACTATTCGTCATGCTCATCACTGTATTAGCTTCTCACTGGTGCTAGTGGTAAACGACCCACCTGCCAATGCAGGAGACATAGGAGATGAAGTTTCTATCCCTGGGTCGGGAAGATCCTCTGGAGGAGGGCATCCAACACTCTTGCCTGGAGAATCCCATGGACAGAGGAGCCTGGGGGGCAACAGTCCGTGGGGTCACAAAGTATCGAACACGACTGACGTGACTTAGCACGCATGCACACATCACTGTATTGCTTGCATCTAAAATGGTTCCCCGCCTAATAGTATGTGCTAACTATTTGTGGAAGAAAAGAACAAAGAATAAGCGAAGGAACAAATAAAGGGATCTTTCACACCTCTGTGCTTTCAGAGGCTCGTCTCTTTGGTATACAAGCCTTTCCCCACCTGTCTTCCCTGGAAACTCTGATTTATTCATTGAAATCTATCTCTATCACTAACTCCACTGTAAAGCCTCCCTTGATTTTCAAGTTAAGGGGAAACTCTTTTTTTTTTTTTTAACCATTTTAACTTTTCATTTTATATTGAGGTATAAATGACTGGACTTCCCAGATGGTGCTAGTGGTAATGAACTTACCTGGCAATGCAGGAGACAGGAGATGCAGGTTCGATCCCTGGGCTGGGAAAATCCCCTGGAAAGCATGACAACTCACTCCACTGTTCTTGCCTGGAAAATCCCGTGGACAGAGGAGCCTGGTAGGCTACAGCCCATGGGGTCACAAAGAGTTGGCTACGACTGAAGTCAAGCACACACATGGCTGATTAACAATGCTGTGATAGTTTCAGGTGGACAGCAAAGGGACTCAGCCATACATACATGTATCCACTCTCCCCCAAACTCCCTTCCCAGGAAGGTGAAACTCTTTGCTTCTCCTGTCTTTGTAACTTGGGCTTATAATTATCATAATGTGTAAATATTTAAAAACTTGTCCCAGTGTAGACTTTAAGACCCCCGGGACAGAGGTGGGACTTTGACGAGGCCAGCGTAGATTTTCATAGGCATTTGCAAGACTCTTGGTAGACAGTTTTTGGATTGAACTGTGTGCCCCCAGGGGTCTTTTAATGGCTTGCTGATTAATGCGGTCGGGGACTTGCCAGTCTAGAACCTTCTCAGTTAGAAACTGAGTGCCCCAGGGCACAAGGCAAACCCAGCTGCCCACATTGCTAATGGACATTGGCCTCCAGAATCTACAGCTCTGTCGCGAAAGGATCACAGAAGTCAGAGGTAAATGAGGACCTGCGTCCGAGTCTAGTGAAGAAAGTTCTGGGAGCTTGAATGAAAACTCAGGCCACTTGGCCAGCTCATGACAAACCTACCAGTTTGGTTTACTAGCCTCCCATACTCACCGCTTACAGGTGCTGAAAAATTCAGAGGGAGTTTAGAGGTTCAAAAATAATTTCCAATGAAAAGAAGTTTGTGTGCCAAAAGTAACTTTTGTCCTTTTGAGTTAAACCGTTCTTTTTATTTCCATTTTATTTTTTGTAATTTTTATATGTTTGCTTATTTATTTGGCCCCACTGGGTCTTTGCCGTGGCCGCAGGATTTTTAGCTGTGTCATGTGAACTCATAGTTGCAGCGTGTGGAATCTAATTCCCCAACATGGGGTCAAACCCGGGCCCCTTGCATTGGGAGTGTGGCATCTTAGCCACCAGACCAGTAGGCATTTTATTTTATTTTTTATGTCATATGTAGAAAGTGAAGTGAATGACTGGAAAAATGGGTGTACAAAGCCCAGTGACCTGGTGGAAAAAGTCAGTTGTGAGGGGAATGACAGCTATAGGGAGAAGAAATGGATACAAGTTGAAGCTGTCACATTCAGGGCTGCATCTGGCCAGAGATACGAAAACAGGTATTTTGTCACATCTCAACTCTTCGGACACAATTTGGATGATTGCCTCTAAGATTGTTGTGACACTTCTGTGTGGCTTCTAAAGGCATGCCTGATCACACACACACATACCCTGCCACCCTCTATTCTTGTCTTCAGTTAATTTCTTTGATCTTGCGCTCACTGAAACTGGGGTCTATAATTGTGTTTCTTTTCGGCTGTGCTGAGTCTTCGTTGCTGTGTGGGCTTTACTCTAGTTGCGGCGGGTGGGGTCTACTCTTTAGTTGCAGTTCTCGGGCTCCTCATTGCACCGGCTTCTTTCGTTCCGGAGCATGGGCTCTAGGGAATTCGGGCTTCAGTAGTTGCGGGACATGGGCTCAGGAGTCACGGCTCCCGGGCTTTAGAGCACAGGCTCACTGGTTATGGTGCGCGGGCTTACTTGCTCCTTGGCATGTGGGACCTTCCCGGCTTAGGGATCGAACCTGTGTCTCCGGCACTGGCAGGTGGCCTCTTTGCCACTAAGCCACCAGGGTAAGCCTTGAAGTCCATATTCTTATAGCAGACTAAAGACTTGCTATATTGGTCAGTTTCTTGCAAAACATAAATCACTAAGAAATAATTTTTAATAATGCCACCTTTCAGCCAGCAATCACTAACAGCAAACTGCCACCATCCAATATCTGGATCGGAAAGGCAAATCTGACAGGATGTGTTTGAGGACAGTGTGCCAAAAGCAGGGACTATTGAGCTCTTAGAGGTCTCCTATGAAAGCCAAGTTCTCACTCCAATACAGAGAGTGAATGAAAAGCAATTCATGCAGACAGAATGGGGGAAAAAATCCCATTCTTCTCTCACTTTCTGTTCCCTGTGAGAATCAGAGAGTGCACAAAACCATGAAAACCATAGACCCAGCTGTGGGGGCATTAAGGCAATTTATTAGGGATATGACATTTTTAATGAGAAACACTTGCAGGAAGAGAACAAATGGGCTTGTTTGGTCAGAAAGATGCTCTTGACTCTTTTCTAAAGTGCATGAAAAAGTAATTTCATTTACGCGTCATACCATGAGCAGTGGAATTTCCTCAGGTTCCAGATGTCCGGCACAGATGCTGAACAAATGGGACCCATGTCCTGTGAGGTTTTTTTTGTTTTGTTTTGTTTTTTGAGTAACTCAAGGGAATTTTCTGAGTTTCATGGCCAAGAAAATCATTAGCAAATAATGAGCTGAAGCAAGAAAGGCTGAGGTTGGCAGTATGTTCCTGGACATATAAAATTATTCATAATTATCTGAAGTCGAAGAGGGAGATCCTGTTTTCAACGTATAGAGAAGTAAAAATCATGGGTGTAGCTGCCATATCTTAGACTTCCTCGTTGGCCTCTGAAAATGATTTGCTAAATATTGTTTTGTCTGGATTTCCAAAATGATTGTTGCTGTTCAGTCACTCAGTCGTGTCCGACTCTTTTCGACCCTATGGACTGCATCACACCAGGCTTCCCTGTCCTTCACGACTAAAAATAAGGTATTTATAGTTTGAAACTTGAGCATTTCAAATGTAGGTTGTTACCATATAGTAGTAACTCAAATGCTTCCTGAAAGGGCAAGGCCACTGTTTCTGCTTCAATTCTCCTTCAATTCTCCTCCGAGGAGCATTCACTGTGTTCTCTTCCAGACGGGTGAAGAAGATGCGTTCAATGATAGCTTTCCAGAAAAAGAAGGGAATCCTCAAGGTACCTCTCTGAGCTAACTATAGGGCTGAGTGAATACAGGTTGCCATGTTCCCTGGAGTCCTACCATCATGGTTAGTAGCTCAGTTGTGTCGGACTCTTTATGACCCCATGGACTGTAACCCACCAGGTTCTTCTGTCTATGGGATTCTCCAGGCAAGAATACTAGAGTGGGTAGCCATTCTCTTCTCCAGGAGATCGTCTCGACTCAGGGATCCAAGCTGGATTTCCTCCAGGGTTCCCTGGAGAGTCATCAACAATTTTCTACGAGCTGTTCCAAGCCAAGCTCTTTACCAGCTCTGGCATAGGCCTATATGAGTGGCTTTGGAAGACCATGGTTCATGTAGGGTGTTTTATTTTGCTAGAATCTAAGGGTCAACAGTGTTTAAAAATAAAGAACAAAATAAGCCTGTGATTCAAGGTCACATCTGTTCATATGACCCAACTCATGGGTGTAACTTCAGTTGGAAGAACTCCTGTTTGGAGAATTAGCAAACATCAGGTTCACAGTCTCTGGGCAGGAGACTACGGGCAAGAGGGTGAAAGGAGCTCAAAAGCTGATGTGCTGCTACTCACGGTCCAAAAGGGTGAGATGTCTTCTGAATGTCTCACCGAGGACTTTGAGCATAAGAGGACTTTGAGCCCCTTGACATTACCAGCATGGCTGTCATTTCACCATCATGACAATTTTTTAAAAAAATTTTTTTGATGTGGACCATTTATAAAGTTCTTTTTTTGAATTTGTTACAATATTGCTTCTGTATTTTATGTTTTGTTTTTTGACCACGAGGTGTGGGGGATCTTAGCTCCCCGACCAGGGATTGAACCCACATCCCTTGCATCAGAAGAAAAAGTCTTAGTCACTGGGCCACCAGGGAAGTCCCAACAACGATGTTTTTATCAATACTTACCATTTTACCACGCATTAGTCATTATCTGTATCTATGTATAATCTTTAATCCTTACTTCCTGCCAATGCAGGAGACGCAGGTTTGATCCCTGGGTTGGGAAGATCCCCTGGAGGAGGAAATAGCAACCTGCTCGAGTATTCTTGCCTGGGAAATCCCATGGACAGAGGAGCCTGGTGGGCTGCAGTCCACGGGATCACAAAAGAGTCAGACATGACTTACAACAGCATTCTCAGCAGAGCAAATCCATCCCCATATTTTAGGAATGAGACACTGAATCTCTAAAAGGTTAGGTAAGTTGTCCCAGGTCACAGGGGCTTCCGAGGTAGCTCAATGGGTAAATAATTCTTCTGCAATGCAGGAGATGTAGGCAGACACGGGTTTGATCCCCAGGTTGGGAAGAACCCCTGGAGTAGGGCATGGCAACCCACTCCAGTATTCTAACCTGGGAAATCCCATGGACAGAGGAGCCTGGTGGGCTACAGTCCACGGGGTCACAAAGAGGTGGACATGACTGTAGCCTCTGAGCACACACACTCACCCAGATCATACATGCAATTAGCAAGAGGAAAGGAGCCATTAGGTCCTCTGCAGTTGATAATCTGTCCATGTATAAATTCATGGTCTACATTTATAGCATTTGGCTGCAGCAAGGGATGAGGAGAATCTGTAAAATTGGAGAAGCAGGCGTTCAAGCCTGTATTTAGAGATTTGGCTGGGGTGTTTCAGTTCTCTCTGCCTCCAGGAAGTGGTTTTTAAATAAACCTCTTCAAAGCAGTAAATCATCTTCTATCTCTTAAGCAGATGGGTGATAAACAAAGCCGGTGAAGTAATGCCCATACATATATTAACCTAGCAGTTGAAACATGTGCGGGGCAGTGAGGGGTGGGGGGGAATCTTTAATCTGTCAATGAGATTGAGTAGGAATGCAGCAAGCCACCACCGCCAAAGCTCTTTATTACACTATATCAGGATAGCTCTCACTGTTGTCTGTTTGCTGACAATGTCTACCTGGCGTTGGCTCAGTAATGAGGCAGAAAATGAGGAAGATCAAGAGCAATTAACACATTCCCCGCGGATGTTTATTGCTATCACCGTGAAGACAGCATCGGAGGAGTTCCCAGCAGCGTTTGTTTCCTTTTACAAGCAAAAAGCAGCCTCTCAGTGCAGAAATCAGGTTGGCTTTAAGCCAGGAAGGGTGATAGTGATAGCGGTTTTAACAACAAAGGGCAATGAGGGCTTTTTATCCTAAAATAACTGAATTCTGATCAATGTTTTTGCATCAGGAAATTAGCCAAGAAATAATTTCATTGGTCTCTATCTACCTAGGGCTTATAAATGGGCATGGGGAATGACACCTCAAGAACTCAAATCTAGAAAGATCATTTCAAACAAAAAATTGCACTATGATGGTAATGGCTATCAGCTATTGAAGACATGCTATGCTCTGCCATCCATGATGTGCACACTCTACATTTTCCCTAACTGACCTGCAAAGAGGTTACTATTGTTTTCCTTTCAACACATTAATAAATAGAGGCTCTGACAATGTATTCCAAGTAATACAACCAGTCAGAAATAGATTCAGAGTTATACCGAGTCTGTCTGCTTCCAAAGCTAGTAATCTTTACCAATGTAATTTTGCAATAAAATGAAGACAATTGACTTGGAGTAATCACCCCAAATGATCAATGACTACCCAAAGAGAACACCTGAATAGCAGAGGTTAAGAATATGAGTTTGGGGGTGAAAATAGGGTAGATTTGAGCAGGCGATGTTGAGGTTTGAATAAAGTAACATAAAACCACTCAAAATAACTCAAGCAAGAAATAGAGAGGAATTGAGGCTGATTTATGGTCCTGAAAGGCAGAGAGTGACTCTTAAAAAGGGGTTGTACCTGGATATAGCGTCTGCCTGCAATGCGGGAGACCTGGGTTCGATCCCTGGGTTGGGAAGATTCCCCTGGAGAAGGAAATGGCAACCCACTCCAGTATTCTTGCCTGGAGAATCTCATGGATGGAGGAGCCTGGTGGGCTACAGTCCACGGGGTCGCAAAGAGTCGGACACGACTGAGTGACTTCACTTTCACTGGACATAGAAGCCACCGGCATGTGTCTTCACCCTTTCTTTGCTCCATCACCTGGTCTCGCCTCTGCTGCCTTCTGCCTGTCTGCTCCTTTCGCATTGCCTTTTGAGAGCAACTTCCCCCATAAGGCTGCCTAGCATCTCTACTTTAAACATCTCCTCCAGAATGACAAAAATCACAGCTTAACGGAGAGTCTCCCAAAAGAGAATTTGGTGAACTCAGAATGAGTTAGGTGCCTATGATGTCCTGCTACATCTTTCCAGTTCCATCCAACTCCCACCATTACTTGGTGGCCAAGGTCCCTTCTCCTGATAGGAGGGTACACCACAGAGAAGAGCAATTCTCATACTTGTGGAGCCTTTCCTATAATTTTGAATCAGCCCATTGGCTCATTTGAGCGGAGCTTCCTAATAATTAAGAGTTTGGGATTTAGAGTCAGAGTGAATAGAATGTATGGCTCTTACTAGTTCAACTGCTTACCAACTCTGTAGCTGTACAAATTACTTGACCATGCTGACTCTCAGCTTCCTCCTCTTAAAAGGTGGACCAGTCATCATATCTTCACGGTACTGTGAAAATTCAATGAAATCTAACTGTAGCACGATGCTCTCTGAGTCCTGGCTATTAATGTCTAAAGTTTTAGCAGAATAAACTCTTTGCTAAGGTGAACAAGACTCGGGGAGTGGGGAACATGGTTGGCATTTGATGTACACATAAACTGAAATTCTGAGAGTTTCAAAGATTGCCCAATTTTTTGCATTAAATATAAGCAAATAAACCATGACTAGATCCCCCGGTGCTTCAAAAAATACGTGTTTTTCATGTAGGAAACTCTAGCAGAGAGAAATCACCCCTATAGAGGCAGAGGCAAATGGTGAGTGGAACCTGAAGGAAGGGTGGGGTTTATCTCCAGCAAACTTCCAAATAGATTCACACTATTCCAGAATTCCAGAGAAGGCAATGGCACCCCACTCCAGGACTCTTGCCTGGAAAATCCCATGGATGGAGGAGCCTGGTGGGCTGCAGTCCATGGGGTCGCTAAGAGTCGGACAAGACTGAGTGACTTCACTTTCACTTTTCATGCATTGGAGAAGGAAATGGCAACCCACTCCAGTGTTCTTGCCTGGAGAATCCCAGGGACGGGGGAGCCTGGTGGGCTGCCATCTATGGGGTGGCACAGAGTCAGACACGACTGAAGCGACTCAGCAGCATTCCAGAACTCTCTCAGAGGGGAGGACTAGGCTATCTCCTTTCCTGCTGCTCTTCTATTGTAGGTGCCAGTATGAGCCCTGAGCCAAAGGCTATTGGGACAAAGTGATCAGCACTAAAGGGACAAATTGAACGAATTACACAGAATACATTTTTCATGGAGCAGTCAATCAATTCTCATGTCTCATCTTTTCCAAGTGAAGTCCTAAAATAAACACTGAGAAATGAACTCAATAACACTGTACAAATGTAAGGAAATGAAAGAGGGAGGATGTTAGTTCTTCAAACTTTCTTCCAAGCCTGAAGGGATTTTGAGAACTGTAAAGGAAGCAGTCATATAATTTAAATGGAGTAGTCGCATGCAGGGGGGATCACAAACCTGTCTCGTGTTCATGGTTCTTCCATCCATTTGTTGTGACTCTCGTGCTCTGGAGGAGAGCAGAATGAAACACTGGGGAAAGGAAGAGAGGAGAAGATGCTGAGGACGTTAGTCAGGTAGACATTTGCCCCACACTAACAGTTCAGCGTCAACTCAAAGGGAAATTAAACTGTATTTGCTATTTATATATAAATCTGTCATGATTTACCAGATCTGAGAATTAGGAGAAAGCTGTGAAGTGTTATAACTAAGTACATGGATATGAGTCATTCAGAGTGATGAAATGGAGGATGTTGGGACATTTGGGGATCTGTGGGGACCTCCCTTTTGCATTGAAGGAAGCATTCAAATATCAATGTACTAAGGGTTGTGCAAAGTCAGGCTGGATGCATTCAGTGCCAGTAGTCAGCTGAGTCCAAATTTGTGGATGGAAAGAACAGTTGGAAGCTTCTAGCCTGGGCAGTGTCCTTCATTCTGGCAGTGTCTGCAGAGTGATTCCAGGGAGAGATGACCAGCCTTCTTCAGGACTAACTGGGGAGTTAGATGGGACTGGCGCCATAGGTGAAGAAGTCTGTAGTAAATGAGAAATCCTGAGAAAAACAGTAACATTAGAGACTACAGATAATAAATGCACAAATATTTTTTGTGCATTATAAACAAAGCAATAAGTTGTTGCTTAGTCATAAGTCTTGTCCAACTCTTTTTGACCCATGGACTGTAGCCCTTCAGGCTCCTCTGTCTACAGGATTTTCCTTGGAGTAAGTTGTCATTTCCTCCTCCAGGGGAGCTTCCCGACCCAGAGATTGAATTCAAGTCTCCTTCATTGGCAGTGGGTTCTTTACCACTGTGCTACCTGGAAATCCCACAAAAGACAATTAAGGATGCATGAAGTGTAATGCACTTAGAAAGATATGCATTTGCATACCATGCAAATTCGAAGTTCTACTGTGCTTTGAGTCTTGGCACTGGGGTCATTGGGTTATTCTGGCTTTCATTCTGGGTACATGGTGGGGTAGTACTTCTCTGTCCTCAGCAAAGCTGGGTACAGCCGTGTGTTTTGCCTTGACTAAAAAAGGACTAACATGATGTGCATCACACATGAACAAAGTTTTAAGGGTCACATTTCCCTCTCATTGCTGTGGAGATGGCAGATGTCTATGTTGCAGTGTTGAGCACATCAGCTTGGGTCCCTGAGGGATCATGATAAACAAAGCCTCCCTGATGATCTGTACTGGATACCTACAGAAATTCAGTTTTGCTGTGTGATCCATTGGATTTTTAGAATTACATGTTTCTGAAGCATAACTTAGCCTAACCTGACTGGTGCTCTTGCAACTGCTAATATGTCTGGAGGTATTTGGAAGGCTGTTGTAGATTCGTGAAGTACATGACTAGCTGAAAACTCCCCAGCCTCAGTAGACTTGATGTAGGAGGCAAACAGAGATCCTCTAGCTTGCCGCTCACCTTTGTGTTCCTAAATTAAGCTTCCTCTTCACTCATCCTATCTTCTTTCTCTTACTTTTGTCCCTAAGTGACAAAGTGAACAATAGCTTCAAGCTGGCTTTCTTTGTGCGGCCTAAGAGCTGTCCTAATATGCTCTCCGACGTGGAGATTGTCCACAAAAGAAGCTGGAAAATGCTTTCTTGACTCTACATGGATGGGCTCAGAGAACCACAAGACAGCAGGTCTCCCCTAAGTCAGATCTGAGGGCTCTCTGCTTACAGCATTGGATCAGACATTTAAATACTGGTTCATGTGCAACTCTTTATTTTCAGTAAAGACAATATGAATTATTTGGAAGAGCACTGATTTGGAATCAGAAAATATAGTTCGAATGAAGAGATGTCTTTGCTGAGATTGAATGAGCTCAGGATTTGAAACTGTTTTCTGAAGTTCCTTAGAGGCTCCTAGGAAATAGTTGAGAGGGAGGGAGAGAGCATAATATAGGAAACTCTGGTCTCCATCTACACTCTCCCATAGCCCCTCTGCCTTTATTGTCTTTATTTTGCTTCTCAGGAATATAACCATTAAGGGAAGTGTATTTTGCTCTAATATTTTATGATTTAATTATTTTATCCCAACCTGTGGGAAGCTTTTATTTGACCCCAAGTCAATATACCTTTCTATCCCTTCTTTGGAAGCAAACAGAAACATGGGGCTTTGGAATCTGAACCCCAATTCTCCTTTGGTTAAATTACTTACTGTTTCTCAGTCTATGAAATGAAGAAAATAATACTTTCTTTGTGCATTTTTTTAGATTCAAATTTATGTGATCTGTGAAGCACTTAGCTGAAGTTTGGTGCTCAGCATATATTATTTCACCTTTGCATCTTTCCTCTTAACTTAGTCTTTTTCCAGTATGAGTGGGTTCAGAGGGTCTTAGACTGGCTTTCCCCTCTGCCAGATAAGCACAACCTAAATTACTACTTTTTTCGTAACTGAGATAATTAAAAATGCATATTTTTAACAGAATGATCTTGCATTACTTAGGAACTTTCTACTATTTTGCATAGGAATTAATATGTGTATATGCTCTTGAAATCTCACATGCCAGCAAATTTCATCACTCCATGACTGAAACTCTGCCATAATAGGTACTGCTTTTTATGAAAGAGTGGTGGCTCAGTGGTTAGAATCTGTCTGCCAGTGCAGGAGATGTGGTTTCAAATCCTGGGTCAGGAAGATCCCCTGGATAAGGAAATGGCACTCCTCTCCAGTATTCTTGCCTGGGAAATCCCATGGACAGAGGAGCCTGGTGGGCTACAGTCCATGGGGTCACAAAAGAGCCAGACACGACTTGGTGACTGAACAAGTTGTAGAAAACCTTTCAGAAGGAATTTCCATAGAAATCTTACATATAAATATATACATATCTCTGTATGTACATATATACATGCATGTATTTTTTCTAATAAATTAAGGTTGGTTAGTAAGGAAAAAATTGTAAAACTTCGAAATGAGTCAAAACAAACAAACAAAAAAAGAGTTCTGTCATGCTCACCCATCCAAGTTATCTCAGCTTTTCATTGTCTTTGAACTATTTTACAATTCTCTAAGTTGTAGAAAACTGACGATATTGCAAAATAATTCTTGAAAACCAATTATGTCTAATGGAATGCAACTTACTACTAGCCTACTAGTAGACCAACTTAGCGTCAATTTGTACATTTATTTCAGAATTCCCAATTCCCTATGTGTGTCTTTGCTGTTTGAGATTTCGTTTCAACCAGAGAAAAGACCCTGATACTGGGAAAGATTGAAGGCAAAGGGAGAAGGGGATGGCAGTGGGTGAGACAGTAGGATAGTATCAGCAACTCAATGGACATGAATTTGAGCAAACTATGGGAGCCAAGGCCCAAACTAGTCCAAACTAGGGGAGGGGACAAAGGACAGGGGAAGCTGACGGGCTGCAGTCCATGCGGTCACAAAGAATTGAACACAGCTTAGTGGCTGGACAACAGCAACAAAACATTTCACCTATCTCTGTCATGCATTTGTTTTTACAAGAGACACATTTATATCATCTCTTAAAAATAACCCTTTAATAGTTTTAAAAACAGTTTGCTCTTCTTGCTTTGACTGGGGAAAGGGGAAGACACTATTATTATTATTTTTAATGCTCTTGCATCTAAAGAGCCTCTACAGATCGCCATTTTCATTTATCCACCTCTAACGTGCATAGAAAATCCCATGGATAGAAGAACCTTGTGGGCTACAGTCCACGAGGCCTCAAAAGGGTTGGCCAAACTTTGTGACTAAAAAGCAACAAGCATAGAAGATATAAACCTTGCGGAAAATCTTAAATTGGATCTTTTGGTTTACAACAAGTATGCCTGAGATCTAGAGCAGAAGGCAATTACCCAATTAAAATATCTGGAAAATCGTGATTTTAAAAACGTTTTAGTTGTGTGGGTCTTAAAAATCCATGTGCAGAGGGTTTACTTTGTGAGTCTTTGTTCCTTATCTGGGGCCAGGCGCTAGATCATTCTCTTATAGGAGCTCTCTGGACCACAGTTGTCTAAGTGGATTAGTGGAGGACATCTGTTTCAGCAGAGCAGGATGGTCCAGTGTGATTTCCTCAAACGAGGCAGGCAGCCAGCCTCTTTGTGAATCTTCTCATCATCAAAGAGTGTCTCTCTTGCTCAATGGTGTGCAGCTGAAGGGATTGTTTGGGAAAAATGAGACCCCGGGGAAAACAAAAGGAAATTCAGCATCGTAAATTAAGAGATATTCATGGCCTTTTAGACCAATGAAAATAAGATAAACTGGGTCATGATAAGAACACAAAAATCTGCTTGGAAAATCCAATATATTCCCAGAAATGCATTTTCTTCCTTTTGTATAGATGATCTAATAGAAGATTGACAGATGAACTAATTCTCCAGTATATGAACAGATATACTAATATAAAACTTCATATAATTAAATTTATTTCTTAAAGGAGATAGAAATTTTTAAACAATCACATATTTGTAAGTGGAAAATTACAAGGGTATATGGAAAGAGAACTAGGAAATGGGGTAAAACTCTTTTAGAGAAGGAAATTGTTAGCAAGGAAAAAAATTTCATCACATTAATTTTTTATGTTAGACCAGAGAAATAACAGCTGTATTCTTAGATGTGATACTTGCATCAGGAGCCCTATATTTCATTATTCTTTTACTTTGTATTTCCTCTGTTAAATCCAGGATGTTAAATTATCTTTAAAATAATTGATTACTAATGGCAACTGAAAACACGTGTAGTATTCTTAGGGATGTATTTAATATAAACAACTTGTTGAGTTTGGAGGTAAACATGTACCTGTGAAACCATCACTAAAATCTATGTCATAAACACATCCATTCCTTCTAAAAGCTTTTCCCAACCTCTTTATTATTTTTATTATTAATTTAATGTGTGATAAGAACACAACACAAAATCCACCATTTTAGCAAAATTTTAAGTATATAACACAGTGTTGTTTACCATAGACTTTATTCTGTACAGTAGATCTCCAGGACATACTAGTTTTGTAAAACTGAAATTTTATACGTTTGGGTCAGACTACTTCCCATTTCCTTTTCCCATTAACTCCTGACACACACCATTTATTCTCGGCTTCTGTGAGTTTCACTATTTCAGGTAATTCATACACGTGGTATAATATAGTATATATTTGTCCTTTGGTGTTGATTTATTCCAATTAGTGAAATGTCGCCCAGGTTCACTCATGTTGCTGAAAACTGCAGGATCTCCTTTCCTTCTTTTTCAGGGCAGAATATTCCATTGTCTGTGTATGCCATATTTACTTGTAACTTTAAAATTTTCTTTTATCGGTGTTTCATAGTTTTTACAAGTCTTTCACCTCCTTTGTTAAATATATTCCTAAGTACTTTATTCTCTTTACATTAATTTGACCAGAATTATTTTCATGGTTTCCTTTAGGGATACTTTATTGTTAGTGTATAGCAATACCACTAATTTTTGTGTGTTGATTTTGTATTATGTAATATTACTGAGTTTTTTAGTTCTAACTGTGTGTGTGTGTGTGTGTGTGTGTGTGTGTGTGTGTGTGTGCATTTGTATGTGTGGTGTTTTTAGAGTTTTTTTTTTTTTAAACATTTAAAAGCATGTCATCTACAAACAGTTTTACTTCTTCCTTTCCAATTTGGATTCCTTTTATTTTTCTTTTACATGCCTAATTGTTTTGGCTAAGACTTCCAGAACAATGTTGAATAGACGTGGCAAAAGTGAGCATCCTTGCCTCGTTCCAGAACTTAGAGGAAAAGCTTAAAGTGTTTCTCCATTCAGCATGAAATTAGCTGTGGATGTTTCATATATTGCCTTTATTGTTTAGAGATAAGTTCCTTCTATACCCAGTTTGTTGAGAGTTTTTATCATGAAAAGGCATTGAATTTTTTACAATGATTTATTTGTATCTATTGAGATAATCATATGGTTTTTATTCTTTATTCTGGTAATGTGGTATACCACATTGATTGACTTGTGTTATGCTCCAACTAGTGAAGGACAGGGAAGCCTGGTGTGCTGTAGTCCATGGGATCACAAAGAATTGTACATGACCTAGCAACTAACAACAACAATGCTCAAATATCCTTCCATCCCAGGGATAAATCCTAGTTGATCATGATGTATGTTCCTTTAATGTGCTGTTGAATTTGGTTTGCTAATATTGTCTTAAGGATTGGGTTTATGTTCACCAGGCATATTAGTCCACAATTTTCTTTTCTTGTAGTGTCTTTGTCTGACTTTGATACTAGGGTGATGTTGCACTCATAAAATGAGCTCGGAAGTATTCTCCCTTCTTCTAATTTGGAAGAGTTTAAGAAGCATTTGTATTAATTCTTCTTTAAAGACTTGGTAGAGTTCAACTGTGAAGGCATCTGGTTGGGTTGTGCTGTGTTGGGAGGTTTTTGACTACAGATTCAAACTCATTATTGGTATGTTCAGGATTTCCATTTCTTCTTCAGTCTTGGTAGACTGCATGCTTCTAGGAATTTATCTATTTCTTATAGATTGACCAGTTTATTTGAGTGTAAATGTTTACAAGAGAACTGTATGATCTTCTGTATTTCTCTGGCTAAAGTTTAAATGCTTCCTCTTCAATTTCTAGTTTTATTTACTTGAGTTTTCTCTTTTTTCTTAGTAAGTCCTGGCAAGGTTTTGCCAATTTTATTTATCTTTTCAAATAACCAACTCTTAGTTTTGAAAGTTTTTTCTATTTTCTATAGAACCATTTATTTTGTTCTTATTTTCATTATTCTCTTCCTAATGCTACTTTTATACTTATTTTATTCTAATTTTTCTTGTTCCTTGAGGTATAAAGTTATATTGTTTATTTGAGATCTTTCTTCTTTTTTAAATATAGGCATTTATCACCCTAAATTTCCCTACTAGTACTATTTTTGCTGCATCACAAAATTTTTTTGTGACATGTTGTGGTTTTATTTTAATTTGTTTCAAGATATTTCCTTATTTCCCTTTTGATTTCTTCATTGATTCAATGATTATTCAAGAGTGTGTTTTGAAATTTCTAAATATTTTTGAATTTTCTCATTTTTCTTTTGTAATAGATTTCTAGTTTTACTCTCTTAGGTTGGAGAAGATACTTGGGATGATTTCAATCTTCTTAAAATTTTTAAGACCTCTTTTGTGACCTAGCTTGTGATCTATCCTGGACAATGTTCTATGTGCTTGAGAAGAATGTGTGTCCTATGGTTTTGAATAAAATGTTCTATATATGTCTGTTAGGTTTATTTGGTCAGTGCTGCTGCTGCTGCTAAGTCGCTTCAGTCGTGTCTGACTCTGTGCGACCCCAGAGATGGCAGCCCACCAGGCTCCTCTGTCCCTGGGATTCTCCAGGCAAGAACACTGGAGTGGGTTGCCATTTCCTTCTCCAATGCATGAGAATGAAAAGTGAAAGTGAAGTTGCTCAGTTGTGTCCAACTCTTCACGACCCCATGTTCTGCAGCCCACCAGGCTCCTCTGTCCATGGGATTTTCCAGGCAAGAGCACTGGAGTGGGGTGCCATTGCCTTCTCCATTTGGTCAATAGTGTTGTTCAAATCTGCTGGTTCCCTATTTGTTTTAAAATTATAAGCATGTATAATTGTATAATATAACATGGGTATTATAAAATAACATTAGAAATGTTTAAAGAATTTGATAAAATGAAAATATCTAGAAATTCAATGCTTTACTTGAACCCCAAGTTCAAGTTTTGCAAATTCCTAGAGTGTCCACTCCCATGTGGTGACAACCGTGTTGCACCTTCTTATCAAGAATGTTATTATACTCTCTTGTACATGGTATTTTGTAAAATTGTTTAACTATTGATCATCTTATACTGCTATCATCCTACAGTAAAACTGACTAAGTAAGCACCAGTAAAGCGCTGGTGACATCAAATTCCTGACCAACATCAAGCAGATCAATTAATAGTGCCTGAAAATCATTCATTCCCCTGTGCCTATGTGCCTATGTCAGACCTTCTCTCCTCAAATATGCCACACCTTATCCTCTCTCCTCAAGCCACAACACCTCTGCCCACTCTTTACTCTCAAGTATTGACCTGGACTCCTATTTGTCTGAGAAAAAAAATAATAAAATGGTAACCTCCCTGCACGTGTCTCCACCATACACACCCACCTGCGCCCTCAGCCCTCAGACTCTGCTTGTCTTCCAGTTAGCATGGGTTCTGTGCTCTTAGCAAAAGCCAACTTATCATAGAAATAAGGATATTTCTTTCACATTTCTCTACCACTAACAAAGAAATTTACTTTCCCTATTTAAAAAACAAAGTCAAAGCAAAAGCTCTTGACCCCATTTCTCCCTTCAATGACGGTGCCATTCCTTTCTTCCCCTGTATAATGATGCCTAACATTTATTTTCACTTGCTATGTATACTTTCATCCTCCCACTATCTCTTAAACCCTCTCCAATCAGCTCTTTGCCTCCTAACCTCCCATGAAAAGGCTCTTGTCAGTTGCACACGTTGGCAAATCCCTAATCCTTATCCCACCTGGCGCATCAGCACATTTGACAGAGAGTCTACCATTCTCAGTCTCTTGCAGCTCTTTCTTCAGTCTACCCGTCTCTGCTGCTGATCCTTCCACCTCACTGTCTGCTCCTCCTCATGCATTTCTTCCTTCCTCAGCTTGTGTTACTTGTCTTGGATCTGTAAAATATCTAGGGTTGCAACCTTTGGGCTCTATTTCTTCTCTATCTACAGTTCCCTGAGTGGACGTCTTCATTTCGTGATTTCACCTTTTATCAAGTTGCCAGTGTGCTTTGTTCTGGTAAGGTCCCTGATCTGGCTTGTACACAGTTAACTTCTGTCTTCTTGCATGGCCTTTTCTTGGTTTGTACACACTCAGAGATCTCTCTGTTCTCTCTCTCTCTCTGTTTTTTTTTAAATAAGACCAAAAAATACAACCATATTAGAACCTCATCTTCATGACCTCATTTAACTTTCATGACCTTCTGAAAGCCCTGTTTCCACAACTGTCACACTGAGGGGAGGGATTCAGTGTATGAATTTTGGGAGGACACGGTTTAGTTCATAGCAGGAACATCTAATCCCAGACTTTCCCTACTACCTGATCTCCAGCCAAGAGTTGGCTTTCGCACCCTCCCCTCCTTTCCCAGGGACTGGAAGAACAAAAGTCCACATCGTGGCACTTACCAATGAAAACAGTTAACCTCTCAGAGCTGTGGGACAGAGAGGGGACTGATTGGGGCTGCCAAGGTCAGGGCCTATAGGTATATGTGTCACCATGCCATCAGAGCCCTGACCTCTTGCTTCCCTTTCCAGCTTGAACTCTGAAGGTCAAATGCTACATCTATGACAACCAAAAAACTGTGAGAGGTTAAAGAGCTGCTTGGAGCTGTTCTATAGTCTTCTAGTCCACAGCCAGGACCCTCATCCATTCAGCTGACACACACACAATTCCAACGATAACAAATACCCTTTCAGTGAAAAGTAATAAATCTCCTTTTGTTTAAGAAATAGTCCTTTGGGATCTCTGCTTTTGCTCTCAGCAAACTCATATGAGGAAAATTGAATCCACATGGCCTGGAGAGAAGAAGATAAGCTAAGTAATTAGATGGGACCCAACTGCTTAGCAGCCAGGCTAAAGATAGGAGAGGAGGCTTGTGCTTTGTACTAGAAACTTCATTTTCTCAAAACTACTGAGGACCCAGAGATTGTCTATGCTTTCTTATTTGTGTTTATCTCCTGGGCCTTGCCATACTTATTTCCCAAGGCCTCTGGCCCTATGTTTAATTGTCCCAGGGTCTCATTCTCAATTGGCAAACATCTTATTCCAAGTTTTAACCACTGAAAGTTTAATGTAAATATATTTCCAATAAAAAAGAGGACAAAACTCATAGAAATAAATTGCTAATAGCAGTTCAATATGAAAAAAGTGTTTTAATGACAGTAAATATATATATATATATATATATACACACACACACACACATACACACATGCATTTTTTAAGAGACCACTTTTTGTGTTCTATAACTCACACACTATATATAGGTTATTTTTGTCACCTTTAAGTTTGACCTACATTTGAATTCTCTAAACTCTCTTTCTCTTTCAACAGTATAGAAAAATGATAAAGTGTAAGACATCTACAGTGTTATAAGAGCTACTGCTTGCTGACCATTGGACAATTTACTTAAAATCACTGAGTCTAGATTTTCTGGTTGATAAAATACATAGGCATAGTACCTACCTAATAAATATTCCCTGAGACCTAGAGTTAATTCATATGTAGCAATTATTATGGCACCTGCTAGTTACTAAATGCTCAGTGTTGTTATCAAGATTAGTTTCATATTTTCATAAATATATCCCAGACCTGTAAAATGGGAATAATATTTATACTTACATCACATGTTACTATATGATTACATGAGTATATGTACATATACAAGTATCTAAAATATTTTCCAACTCATCATATATATTCCATAAGAATTAGATATTATTTTTTCCTATCTCACCTGTTTTTGGCCAACCAATTTATTAGTTTTAAAGTACCCTTTGAAATTAAAAAACGCTTGATTCTTGGAAGAAAAGTTATGAATAACCTAGATAGCATATTAAAAAGTAGAGACATTACTTTGCCAACAAAGGTCCATCTAGTCAAAGCTATGGTTTTTCCAGTAGTCATGTATGGATGTGAGAGTTGGACTGTGAAGAAAGCTGAGCGCCGAAGAATTGATGCTTTTGAACTGTGGTGTTGGAGAAGACTCTTGAGAGTCCCTTGGACTGCAAGGAGATCCAACCAGTCCATCCTAAAGGAAATCAGTCCTGAATATTCATTGAAAGGACCATCGTTGAATCTGAAACTTCAATACTTTGGGCACCTGATGTGAATAACTGACTCATTGGAAAAGACTGTGATGCTGGGAAAGATTAAAGGCGGGAGGAGAAGGGGACGACAGTGGATGAAATGGTTGGATGGCATCACCGACTCAATGGACCTGAGTTTGAGTGAACTCCGGGAGTTGGTGATGGACAGAGAAACCTGGTGTGCTGCAGTCCACGGGGTCACAAAGAGTCGGACATGACTGAGCAACTGAACTGAAGTACCTTTTTTCTCTTAGACAATCATAAAAGGAAAATGTTTTCTATAATTAAAGAGCCACTTAAGTTTCTTTTCTCAGATTTCTCCAAGGCACTCAATAATAAACCAATAACTAACACTTCTTGCTTTGGCCCTAATTTGGGAGAATGAGCCCCATGTCCAGCCCTCATTCCTATCCCCATATACTTACTCTGGGCACTGTCTCTCTCACACAGACTATACTAAAATTAAAATGAATTTTTGTGCCTTGAGGGTACAATTCACCAAGTGTAACGGGAAAGACAATTTGGAGAATTAAGAACAGATCATCTACTTCTCTATTAAAATGTCTATGCTTCAAGGAAAAAAAAACAAAGTGTATTCATGAAAGAGTTTTAGAGTGCCTCATAAACAAGAATCAACTTTATTTAATCTTTCCAGTTTAACTGACTTTATAGTACTTACTAACTTTTGGGTACTGTGACAAATTGGCTTTAAATTCTTGCAGCTAAAGCAGGCAAATTGGTTATTATTTCTTCTGGAAGGCAAATATGGCAGGATTGACTAGGTGTGGCAGATGGATTCTATTAAATTTACAAGTCTAAGTGAAACTGGCTAGTTACAATGGAAAACCTTAATAACTTGAATTATAAATGAGGTTTGATGGTTGTTTCATCAACCATGGATGAAAAGGAATCCCTTTTCATGAATAGAACATAAATAGTCTTGCTGCTGCTGCTGCTAAGTTGCTTCAGTCGTGTCCAACTCTGTGCAATCCCATAGACGGCAGCCCATCAGGCTCCTCTGTCCCTGGGATTCTCCAGGCAAGAACGATGGAGTGGGTTGCCATTTCCTTCTCCAATGCATAAAAGTGAAAGTGAAGTTGCTCAGTCTTGTCCAACTCTTAGCGACCCCATGGACTGCAGCCTACCAGGCTCCTCCATCCATGGGATTAAAGGATCATTATATAAGGAGCCATGTACTGGTGCATTAGTGCATTTAAACATTGGTTCTACATGTTTGCCACAAACTACAATATTTCAATAGTCTTGAGTCTCTACCATTTTCTGAACGTCCCTGCCTTGACTGGCAGAGTCAGTGAAGGGTGATGATCAGCCAGTCTGTCAGATGTTCCATAGAGTCAGGACTAAGATCAAATTTTACCTAAAACCCATGGGTAATTCTTCATGAGTCTTTATAAGATAGAGTATCAGGTAGAAAACTAAGGTCAGTAATTCAGAAGAGGATTCACTATCATATGTAAAATAAATGGTTAGTGGGAAGTTGCTAAATAATACACTGTGATGGCATTGTGTGATGATCTAGGGTGGTGGGGTGGGGATAGGGAGACTCAGGAGGGAAGGGGTGTGTATATATATTCATCATTATATATATCATATTATAATATGTATATGATATATATAATGATGAGTATATATATATATATATAATTATGACTGATTCATGTTGTTATACAACAGAAACCAACACAATATTTTAAAGCAATTTTCCACCAATTAAGAAAGAAAAAGAAGGGGATTCTGAATGGATCACTCAAAGAGAGGAGCAAGACAGGGTGTCAATATCTAACCTAAAATGCAGAGGTAGGGTTCATATGGGGATTCCCAGGTGGCTTAGTGGTAAAGAATCTGCCTGCCAATGTAGAAGATGCTGGAGACATGGGTTTAATCCCTGGGTCAGAAATATTCCCTGGTAGAGGAAAGGGCAACCCACTCCAGTCTTCTTGCCTGGAAAAATCCCATGAACAGAGGAGCCTGGTGGACTACAATCCGTGGGTTTCCAAAGAGTCAAACCTGACTGAGTGACTGAGCACACACAGAGCTCATACACTTCGGGATCTGAAGAAGCAGAAAGCAACATGTCAGGCAGGAGGACTGGGTTGTATGAAATATGAGATGTGCTATTGCCTGTGGCTGGCCTCTTGTGTTTTACATGACTCTCACATGCTTAATAAACCGGAAATAGAATGGAAACCAGCTTGTAATATAGACCCCTGAAAGCTGGATGTACTGTGTCCATGTTCTAACCAGGAACTGTTATGACCACATCACTGAATTATTTTCAGTTCTATTATATATATTATGAATCAATTATGGATACACAAAAAAGAAATAAAATTATACATATTGTTAATAATCTCTCCTGTCTTCTTTACTTCAGAAAACATATTTTTCCCAAACTCCCCAAAGATAAGGACTGTGATATATTCATGTATGTAGACAGCACAGTCTTAAATAGTATCTAAATTTTATTTCTTAAATAAAGAAAAGTTATAGATGGTAGGAATAATTTATCAGTGCCAGTTTATTTTATTGTACAAGTTATTATTTTTGGTTGGACATATACTAGAATCTTTGCATGAAACATAAAGCATATATAAAATTCAGTATATATAAAATATATGGTAGCCATTTTTTTAAGAACTATTTTGAAAATAATGTTATAGCTATCTAATAGGTCTCTGCTTCCCATTATAGTCAACCCATGAACTTGTGTCTGGGGGACTTAGAATAACTTCTGGCAGAACATAGATTTTGTGGTCTTTGTTTCCTTGGCCCGGAGAAGGTTTTTCTAACTTGTCATGGGAAAGGTTCATGAAAATGACAACAGTAATATGAGTCCATGACGGAGTGAGATCCCCACATACAGGAAAGAGACATATGAGGAAGTGACAAGTCATAAAGGAAGCTGAGTTAATTGATTACATTCATGAGGGACAGAGAGTCCGTGGGACTCTCCCAGCAAGAATACTGGAGTGGATTGCCATTTCCTCCTCCAGGGGATCTTCCTGATGCAGGGATTGACCCTGTGTCTCCTGCATCTCCTGCATTGGCAGACGGATTCTTTACCACTGAGCCACCTGGGAAGCTCATGGGATCAGTACTCGTTTGATAAAATTAAGCAAAGAGAGAAAGAGGAGTATGGATTCTCTCTCCTCATTTCTCAGTCCCTTTTTCAGATCACTGAACTTTATGCTATTTCTCCTATACAGCATTTCAATCTTATCAATACCATCATCTTTAATATACTGATGATCTCATTATCTATCAGCAAGTGTTTCCACAAAATACATTAAAGCAACTGATTTTCCATGTTACCGTTCCCTTCTCATCAGGCCTCTGGGTTCAACTCCCACATTTAAAAGGACATAAAATTCTTTGACTTAATTCCCATTTCTGCCCCATGAATTTTGATTCCCACCCAACTTTTAACACTTATCATGTACTCTGAGCATAAAGAAATTCAACAAAACAAAATGGTTGTCTGAGGAGGCCTTACAAACAGTTGAGACAAGAAGAGAAGTGAAAGGCGAAGGAGAAAAGAAACAGCCATCTGAATGCAGAGTTCCAAAGAATTACAAGGAGAGGCAAAAAAGCCTTCTTAAGTGAACCAAGTAAAGAAATAGAAGAAAGCAATAGAATGGAAAAGATTAGAGATCTCCAGGAAAATTAGAGACATCAAGGAAACATTTCATACAAAGATGGGCACAATAAAGGAAAGAAATGATACGGACCTAACAGAACAGAAGATAATGAGAAGAGGTGGCAAGAACACACAGAAAACTGTACAAAAAATGTCTCAATGACCTTGATTACCATGATACTGTGATTACTCACCTAGAACCAGACATCGTGGAGTGTGAAGTCACGTGGCCTGTAGGAAGCATCACTACGAACAAAGCTAGTGGAGGTGATGGAATTCCAGCTGAGCTATTTCAAATCCGAAATGATGATGCTGTTAAAGCGATGCACTCAATATGTCAGAAAATGTGGAAAATTCAGCAGTGGTCACAGGACTGGAAAAAGTCAGTTTTCATTCCAATCTCAAAGAAGGGCAATGCCAAAGAATGTTCAAACTATAGTACATTTGTGCTCATTTCACATGCTAGCAAGCTAATGCTCAAAATCCTTCAAGCTAGGCTTCAACAGTATGTGAACTGAGAACTTCAAGATGTACAAACCGTACTTAGAAAAGTCAGAGGAACCAGAGATCAAATTGCCAACATCTGATGGATCACAGAAAAAGCAAGAGAATTCCATAAAAACATCTACTTCTGCTTCATTGACTATGCAGAAGCCTTTGACTGTGTGTATCACAACAAATTGTGGAAAATTCTTAAAGAGATGAAAGTACCAGACCAACTTACCTGTCTCCTGAGAAATCTGTATTCAGGTCCAGAAGCAACTGTCAGAACTGGACATGGGACAACAGAATGGTCCAAACCTGGGAAAGAAATACGTAAAGTCCGTATATTGTCACCCTGCTTATTTAACTTATATGCAGAGTACATCTTGCAAAATTAGTGCAGATGATAACTGCAGCCATGAAATTAAAAGATGATTGCTTCTAGGAAGGAAAGCTATGACAAACTTAGACAACATATTAAAAAGCAGAGACATCATTTTGCCTAGAAATGTCTGCATAGTCAATGCTTGGTTTTTTCCAGTAGTCGTGTATGGATCAGAGAATTGGACCATAAAGAAGGCTGAGTGCTGAAGAATTGATGCTTCAAATTGTGGTACTGGAGAAGACTCTTGAGAGTTCCTTGGACTGCAAGGAGATCAAACTAGTAAATCCTAAAGGAAATTAACACTGACTATTCATTGGAAGGACTGATACTGAAGCTGAAGCGCCAATCCTTTGGCCATCTGATGTGAAGAACTGACTCATTGGAAAAGACCCTGATGCTGGGGAAGATTGAAGTCAGGAGAAGGGAACGACAGAGGATGAGATGGCTGGACGGCATCACTGACAATGGACATTTTTTGAGCAAACTCTGGGAGAAAGTGGAAGACAGAAGAGTGTGGTGTGCCACAGTCCTTGGAGTTGCAAAGAGTTGGACATGACTTATGGAGTGAATATCAACAACATCTATGCAATAGAATACCATTTATAAATGCAAAGGAGTGAAATGAAAAATTTATAAATGAAAAGGGGTGCATGCTATAACATGTGTGAACCTGAAAACTATTGTTTGCAATTGTACAAAGTCTTGCACAAAAAAATCACGTGTAGTATGTTGCATTTATATAAAATACCCAGAAAATGCAAATTTGTAGAGACAAAAGCAGATCAGTCTTTGTCTGTGGCTTCAAGTGAAACCATAGATTGACTGCATACAGTCTAGGGAGACTGCTGGAGGAATACAGAAACCATAGACTGACTGCATACAGTCTAGGGAGACTGCTGGAGGAATACAGAAAGCTGTAAAATTGGACCATATCAATGGCTTCATAGCTCCGTAAGTTTACTAAAAATCATTGAACCACAAATTGGATACATTTCACAGTTTTTAAATTCTACTTTTATTTATTTATTTTTAATTTATTTGTTTCAATTGGAGGTTAATTACTTTACAATATTATATTGGTTTTGCCATACATCAACATGAATCCACCACAGGTATACATGTGTTTCTACTTTTAAGTTCTACATTTCACAGTTTTAAAATGTTCAACATAAATGATGGTGGATTTTTTTCATTGCAACCACTCAGGGGCACAGGATTTTGGTTTTCCCTGTTTTTTTATTTGATCATTTGGTCAGGTGCTACCTACTAGATTTATCCACTGCAAGATACTTTTCTTTTGCATAATTAACAAGTAATCTAGGGGTGATGTTTTGATACATATGGGAATACCCTGTTCCCAACAAAATGCTTGCTATGTAATATTTAAAATTTCTTCTTCAAGTTTATTAGCTGGCACCCTTCCATAAAGAAAGGTTCAGTTTCAATTCTATTTTCTTTGCCTATCACAATGGATACCTTTCTTCTTCCACATTCAGGATATTAAAATTAATTCTCATGATTCTATCTTATGCTCATATTGTCCTAAATTTGACCTAGTCTCCTTAAGTCAGCACATTTTCCTTTGTACATGTCTGTATCCGTTGTTTTAAATTTATTAGTATTTATTTTATTTTTGACTGTGCTGGGCCCTCCTTGCTGTGTGCGGTTTTCTCTAGTTGCAGGGACTGAAGACTACGCTTTGCTGGTGCATGGGCTTCTCACTGTGGTGGTTCCTCTTGTTGTGGAGCCTGGGCTTTGGTGTGTGGGCTTCAGGAACGCTGGTGTGTGTGCTTAGTTGCCCGTAGCATGTGGGATCTTCCCAGACCAGGGATTGAACCCGTGTCCCCTGCATTGACAGGCAGATTCATAACCACAAGACTACCAGGGAAGTCCTTGCATTAGTTGTTTTTTCTTTTTTTAATTTTATTTTATTTTTAAACTTTACAATATTGTATTAGTTTTGCCAAATATCGAAATGAATCCGCCACAGGTATACATGTGTTCCCCATCCTGAACCCTCCTCCCTCCCCCCTCCCCATACCATCCCTCTGGGTCATCCCAGTGCACAAGCCCCAAGCATCCAGTATCGTGCATCGAACCTGGACTGGCAACTTGTTTCATACATGATATTATACATGTTTCAATGCCATTCTCCCAAATCTTCCCACCCTCTCCCTCTCCAACAGAGTCCATAAGACTGATCTATATATCAGTGTCTCTTTTGCTGTCTCGTACACAGGGTTATTGTTACCATCTTTCTAAATTCCATATATATGCGTTAGTATACTGTATTGGTGTTTTTCTTTCTGGCTTACTTCACTCTGTATAATAGGCTCCAGTTTCATCCATCTCATTAGAACTGATTCAAATGTATTCTTTTTAATGGCTGAGTAATACTCCATTGTGTATATGTACCACAGCTTTCTTATCCATTCATCTGCTGATGGACATCTAGGTTGCTTCCATTGCATTAGTTTTTGAAGTACTCACTGCTTTCCAGCACAGCAAGATGTTCCAGGATCAAACTATACTTTTCCTATGCCAGTCCTAGACTCAGTCATTTTTCCATGTGAAGAAGGCTGAGCGCCGAAGAATTGATGCTTTTGAACTGTGGGGTTGAAGAAGACTCTTGAGAGTCCCTTGGACTGCAAGGAGATCCAACCAGTCCGTTCTGAAGGAGATCAGCCCTGGGATTTCTTTGGAAGGACTGATGCTAAAGCTGAAACTCCAGGACTTTGGCCACCTCATGCAAAGAATTGACTCATTGGAAAAGACTCTGATTCTGGGAGGGATTGGGAGCAGGAAGAGAAGGGGACGACAGAGGATGAGATGGCTGGATGGCATCACTGACTCGATGGACATGAGTCTGAGTGAATTCCGGGAGTTGGTGATTGACAGGGAAGCCTGGTGTGCTGCGGTTCATGGGGTTGCAAAGAGTCGGACACGACTGAGCAACTGAACTGAACTGAACTGATGGTCCCAGGGACAGAGGAGACTGGTGGTCTGCCATCTATGGGGTCACACAGAGTTGGACATGACTGAAGTGACTTAGCAACAGCAGCAGCATGGTTGCTTTTGGTGGTTATGGTATTTAAAATCAGATGCCATATCTTACTGATTGAATTCCCCCTTCACTCAATTAGAACACTAAAGAGTGCTGAGTCTATAATAAATATTTCCCATAAGTGCCAGTGAGATGAAATCTCATCATTATTATCTGGGGACACTTGAGAGCCCTGTGACAGATGTGCTGATGAACCAAAAGTGACAAGGAGGAGGACTCTGGCTCGAGCTGGCATTGCTCCATTGGGTAGCATTTGTAGGTCAACTATATAGTCAGATTCACTCTCTCCAACCGTAAAAATAATTACCTGCTTCCTGAGAGTTCTGGGAAAATTAATTTGCTAATGACTTTAAAGAGGTTTAAAGATCAAAAGTTCTATGTATATGCTAATATTATTATCTCAAATGGTTCTCTTGCTCTGGACTGAAACTGAGATGATGGCTAAATCACAGCCTCATTCTGAAACCACATACGGTTCACAATCACTTTAATATCCAAGCAGTGCAAATCTAAATGGTGGCACCGCAGCAGAACACACAGGGAGCAGGATAGCACAAGCGGTTCCCTGATTCTTGAAGCCTAGGCGTGCATTTAATTGAGCCAACATTCATTGACTTGCCACCCTGTCTATCCCCTGTGTGTAAAGCACTGGGATTGCCCCCACTCTCAGATGCAATTTCTATTTATTACTCTCTAATATTAATTCTGAATTTGGGAAAATATCCCTCAGAGGGAAAATATACATATGCCAAGGAGATAATTATGTCATGCTGAAAAGATGCAGATACAGGCAATGAGGAGACTTGGCTCAAGCCCTGTTAATTACGAGGTCTGACCCTAGGTGAGTCATCACCTCTGTGTGACTTTGGTCACCAGTCACCCTGAGAAGTGGCTGGGGCAGCATAGGTTACTGGTGATGCATGAAGAACTGCAAGAGCCAGGCTACAATGAGCAACCAGGAGGCAGCAACGTGTGTGCTGTAAAGGGTGATGCTTGGACCTTTATGGGTTGGTTTTTAGCTTTCAACTACCTGTATAGTTATGAGCATAGATAGAAAATGGAGGCTTGGTACTATCTGAGGTTTTGTAGATTGTATACAAAGATAGTTGCAATAATCCCACTCTTCTCTGTGTGCATACCCCCTTGCAATGTGATCTTGCCACTCCTACAAAAATGAGATGTTTTCTATCTCATGAATTTGGGCTCACCTTGGTATCTTACTTGGATCAAGAGAACATGTTTCAGGAGATATTATGTAACCTCGGAGCCTTGGGCTTAAGAATTTATGGAAGTTTCTTTTCTCACTCGGAATCTGAGACAACTGTCCTGGGAAGGAGTCCAGGAGAAAAGCACACATGGGAAGACACTTAGCTGCCACAGCTAGTCCTACAGGCCCCCAGGGTTGAGCCCCCTGCTGGATAAATGAGCTGTGGCAAGACCAGAGAGATCTCACCTAGGAAACTCATGAGCAAAGAAAACTCTTGATAATAGACTCAAACACCAACAACAACTTGTTGTTAAGGGCTGGAGTGGGGGAAATAGAAAATGGAAACCAGAAGTCTCCACCAGATGTTTATTGAACAATTACTGTGTGCAGGCACTTGTCGAAGCCCTTTCAATGTAATAACACCTAGAATGTTCTTAACTATGGGTTAAATACTATTCTTCCATTTAACAGATGGAAAAACTGAGTCAGGCATGGTTTAACAACTTGCCAATAACTTTGCATATGCTAACTAGTGCAGCCAGAATTCAATCCCGTATAGTTTTTGCTTCAAAGTCTATTTCTTAACCCTTCCACAATGTTGCATATTGTGGGCATTTTCCCTGTTGCCTGTAGGGCATCCCTTTGGTTTCTGAACTATTACAGGAGGAATTAGGCATATGCAGCCAAAATCTTTCGTACATCAAAGGCTATCCAACAGTCTCATGTCAAAAGAAACCATGAAACCTCTTTTCAGAAGGCTGTTGGACTTTTTGTTGTTATTGCTTAGTCACTAAATCGTGTCCGACTCTTTGTGACCCCGTGGAGCAGCCCATGAGGCTCCTCTGCCCATGGGATTCTCCAAGCAAGAATGCTGGAATGGGTTGCCATTTCCTTCCCCAGTGGCTCTTCTCAAACCTGCATCTCCTGCATTAGCAGGCAGATTCTTTACTGCTGAGCTATTGGACTATGGGTGTGTTTTTAGATTGTTAAAAGACCATCATCAAGCCTACTTATCTGTTCTTGATACACACTTCAGTTAGGAGAGGTTATGGGGCTATAAGGTCCAGACATACAGTTCTGGGTAAAAATGGGGACAGAATTTGTATCACCAAATGTGTTTATGGGATTTCTGAGCAGGCCACCTTAAAGCAGTGAGCTGATACAGCTGGGAACAGCCACACATTTTCCCAGCATACAGACCAGAAAAGAAGTCACGGCTGTGATGTGATCAGATCTGACAACAGTACAAATGAAGTGCCAAAAGCAATTACCTTCCATACACAAGCAGATAAACAATCCTCCACCCTCAGTCTTGGATCCAACAATCAAGAAAGGGAAAGACTAAGAGAAATGTGGTGCTAAAGTGTCAAATCTGGACATTCAAAACAACAATAAAACAGCTCTTGATAAAAAATGAAATCAATTTTGTGTTGGCATCACTGTAATGAGTCATATCTCCCTCTTCATTGAAATGGGCTTCCAAGGTGTCTCAGTGGTTAAAGAATCTGCCTTCCAATGCAGGAGATGCAGGTTCAATCCTTGGGTTAGGAAGATCCCCTGGAGAAGGAAATGGCAACTCACTCCAGTATTCTTGCCTGGGGAATCTCATGGACAGAGGAGACTGCTGGGCTACAGTCCATGGGGTTGCAAAGAGTGGACCTGACTGAGCGACTGAGTGCACACACACTTCTTTGAAATATCCATGTATATTAATTTATATTGTGGAAAATTTAACTGCAGAATTGATCTGGATTGGAAATGTGAAAAGGCTAAAGTTAAAGACCAACCTATATGGAAAAACTTTCATCGCTTGGGAGTTAGCAATTGCAAAGTGTTTTCAATTTCTTTGTAATATCTCTTATTTTAAATAATAGTGGAACATTTATTGGATGCAGTCTAAGCTTCTCAAAAAATCACTCTGGTTAAAAATTTTAAAGTTTCACCATTTAGTGTTTTCCTTTAATGATTGAAAACACTTTCAAAAATAGAAATTGAAGAGTTGAGCAAAAAATCGATGCATCAGCAAGAATATTTCCAGCTTGCTCCATACATTGTAATTCTGTATAGTAGTAAGGCAGCGCTATATCACTATGTGAATATGACCATGTGGCAAGATGCTTCCAGCTCAGAAAGGATTCTCTGTGGCAGTAACTCCAGGTATTCCTTAAGAATTATGGAAAATATGGATGCCAAGGAAAACATCGGGATGACTGAATCAAAATGACAGGAGCCAGAAGCTGTTAAGTGCTCATTTACTACATGGTCAACAAAATGAAAATATCTCATTGTTCTTAGAACGGCCTAATCAGGTAGGCACACTTTGCATTTTTGAAACAAAAGAGACTGAGGGAATAAAGAAGTTCTAGAAGCTCAGAGCAGGTACCACTTGGACTCAACACTCCTACATTTTAAGGATTTGTATAGGAAAATAAATTGTTCAGACCCATCCCAAATTACATGCTTAGTTCAAAAAATCCATCCACAATGATCATATCTTGGCTTCTTTGTAATTCCCTTCTAAGTGACCAACAACATCCATTATGGGCCCAGTCATATTTTGCCTTTGTGAAAGAATAGAGAATTTGGGAGCCAATTTAGTCCACTGTCTTGAGAAAGGTGGAAATAATCTCCTTTCCATATATTGAGCAACCGACAAATCACTTATGTCTCCTATGTTTTCACTTTTCATTGTTCATTAAAATGTTTTTAATCGAGCACTTCTTAGGTACAAGGTAAAATGTTGTGCGTTAGTTAATCAACAAACAAAATGCAAATGCTTCCTGCTTTAAACAAGGAATCACAGAGGCAGATAAGCATATAAATCGGTATAATTCCTACCAAACAGAAATCTATGATATTATAGAGCTGCATCGTCCAATATGGTGGCCACTAGCCAAATATTACTATTTAAATGAACTAAACTAAACTGATTTTGTCACACCAACTACATTTTTTAGAGTGTTCAATAGCTACTTGTGGCTCTTGGCTGCTGTATGGGAAGCACAGATACAGAACATTTATGTTATTGCAGGAGATTCTATTGGACTTCTCAGCTATAATCCCTTGGCTTGTGTTTTCTTCATAATGTGTATAAATCTCTAGTTTACTTGTATTAATTTATATTAAGGCAATGGCACCCTACTCCAGTACTCTTGCCTGGAGAATCCCATGGACGGAGGAGCGTAGTGGGCTACAGTCCATGGGGTCGCTAAGAGTCGGACATGACTGAGCGACTTCACTTTCACTTTCGCTTTTCACTTTCATGCATTGGAGAAGGCAATGGCAACCCACTCCAGTATTATTGCCTGGAGAATCCCAGGGATGGGGGAGCCTGTTGGTCTTCTGTCTATGGGGCCGCACAGAGTCAGACATGACTGACACGACTTAGTAGCAGCAGCAGCATAGATATCTTTTCCATTAGAATGTAAACCCATTGAAGGCAGGGCTTTGTTCTCTTTTTAAAAATTAACTTTTATGGAATATAGTTACTTTACAATGTTGTGTTAGTATCTTGCTGTACAGCAAGGTGAATCAGTTATATGTGTGTGTGTGTATGTGTGTGTGTGTGCGAGCGTGTGTGTATGTGTGTGTGTGTGTGTGTGTGATATCCCCTTTTTAAGATTTCCTTCCAGTTTAGGTCACCACTGAGCACTGAGTAGAGTTCTTGAGCTCCACAGCAGGTTCTGGTTGGTTACCTGTTTGTGGCTTTGCTCTCTGTATCGTTTTCCCCCACAGTGCCTAGCACGTAGTAAGTGCACAATGAATTTACTGAATAAATGAAATAATGGACTAACAAACTAATCTGGAAAGGTTTTTAGGAATTCAGTTTTGAATTACCTAGAAGAGGAACCAGGAAAGGAAGAACATTCTAGAGAGGCTAAACAAAGGACCTGATATCCCTCTGAGGAAAAGAAAATGATGCCCTGTCCTTAGAGTTTAGCAGTGAGTGAGCAAAAGAAGGCAATTGCATGTGAGATGACCTGGTGAGCTAGTGGCGCCTGACGGCAGAGGGGAGGACGTGGTCTTCCTCTTTCCCTATTTCTGCTCTACTGGTCCAGCCTGGGCAATATAGGACTGGACAGAGTTCTCATGCTGGGAATATTCAGTTCTTCACGTTGCCAGAGCTTCCTCTAACACCCAGGCTGGCTTGACCTGAGCCTGACCTCCTACCCCCTGCTGCCCCGTCTGGCGCTTCCTTTGCTCACAGTCCTTCGTGTTCTCTGACAGACAGTGCTCCTTTGTGGCCAAAATTTTCACCAAAACGGGCCTCCGTTTCTTGCTATTACCAGCAACTGCCCAAACTATATTTGAGCTCACTAAGAGCTTTTATGCAGTTAACTCCCCATAAAAGTCAACCCCTGGTGCTCACACTTCTAGCTCACGTCCAGCTCTTCCCTGTTTCCTGCTGGTCAGCTGTGCTGAAGTCCCAGCGTGCCTCACCCCTGGGTTTTTCTGACTTATTTCACATGCCCTGCACATCCGCCCTCAGGCTTCCCAATGGCACAATGAGGGTGCATAGGTGTAACTCAGGGACGTCTCATTACGAAAGCCAGTGAGCTGAAGCTTTCCTTCTAAACTCTGTTCATCTCTTCAGGCCTAAATGAGATGCCTGTGCTCTGAGAAGCTCAAAGAAGTAGCCCCTTGTGCCTAGTGACCACTAAATGATGCTGATTTTAGCTGTAATGAACTGTGTTATACTAACTTACGGGCTTCCCAGGTAGCTTGGCTGGAAAAAAAAATCCACCTGCAATGCAAGAGACCCTGGTTTGATTCCTGGGTTGGGAAGTTCCCCTGGAGAAGAGATAGGCCACCAGCTCCAGTATTCTTGGGCTTTCCTCGTGGCTCAGACAGTAAAGAATCCACCTGCAATTCGGGAGGCCCTGGCTCGATTCTTCAGTCAGGAAGTTCCCCTGAAGGAGGGCATGGCAACCTACTCCACTATTCTTGCCTGGAGAATCCCCATGGACAGAGGAGCCCCGTGGACTACAGTCTCTGGGGTCACAAAGAGTTGGACATGACTGAGTGACTAAGCACTGCACATACTTATATTTTTAGTAATTTGAACACTTGGCATAAGAGTGTAAGAAAATGATTTGGAGAAACTCCTTAAGACTTCATCTTCTAACCAGGATGCATGGGTTCGAGCCCTGGTTGGGGAGCTAGGATCTCGCGTGCCTCACAGACAGGAAACCAAAACCTAAAATACAAGCAACATTGTAACAAATTCAATAAAGATTTTCAAAACTGTCCGCGTAAAAAGCTCTTAAAACAGAGAAAGCAATTTAGAAATATAGAAAACTAGAAGTAAACATACGGCAGAAACTTAATTTGTTGTGTGGGTCAATACTTATGTATGTCACATGTGAATATATGTGTGGATGGACAGATAGATAATGAAAACTCCTATCTTTTCTCTGTTCTAAGACAAATGAACACCTTTTTCCCCACTCAATTTTTCTCACTCTGACTGTTTTCAGGGAACTCTTGGCAGGTCAGCCCTGGGCCTCTTAATAGATTCAAACGAGGTAAGAGCTGGATTTAGGAAGATTAGAAAGTCATTGGCAGGAGATGATAACACACGAGCTTCTACGGAAGGAATTAGATGCGAGAGGGGAAGGAGGATTGGAGCAGGAATTTAACTTGGTGGTAAGTGTATGTGTGGACGAGGCAGGAGACACGGGTTTGTGAAAAGAGGATATTAAGTTTTGCTTCTTTCCGGAATATTTAAAAATAATGCAGCAAGCATTTATACCTCTTTCAGTTATTTTTCTATGCTGAGCTGATTTTGTTTTTCTAGCTGGGGTACTGTGTTGAGATGGGCTTAGAATAAGCTCTTTACACAGGTGTATTTCAAATGTTTAGCTGATAATTTTGCGCTGAAAAATTCAAGGACATAGAAAAGTTATATGCACAAAAATATTCGTCTATGAAAAATGGTACTGATGAGCCTATTTGTAGGGAAGGAATAAAGATGCAGACATAGAGAACAGACTTTGGACACAGTGGGAGAAGGAGAGAGTGGGACAAATTGAGAGAGTAGCATTGAAGCATATACATTACCATGTGTAATAGAGATGGCTAATGGGAAGTTGCTGTATAACTCAGGGAGCTCAGCGTGGTAACCTATGACAACCTAGATGGTTAGGAAGGGTTGGGGGAAGGTTCAGGAAGGAGAGGATATATGCTTACTTATGGCTGATTCATTCTGTTGTATAGCAGAAGCCAACACAATACTGTAAAGCAATTATCTTCCACTGAAAAAATAAAAGCAAAGCATTCCTAAGGATATCAGAAACTGGAGACATTCATGTTGTCACCAAACAGGAAAAGAATCCGTAAATTGTGGTTCTCAGCTGTCTAGAAACATCATCACCAACAATACAGCTCAACCGTTCCTGAACGCCTTGTGTGTGCCATTTTCAAAGCCCTTCACCTATAATAATTGGTTTAGTTTTCACAGTACCGTCATGAGGTAGATGTTTATGATTGCCCATTTTTAGATGGAGATGCTGAAGCATAAACAAGGTAACCAACTCAACCAACGTCACAAAACTAGTGAGTAGCAGAGGACTTCAGAACCAGGCAGTCTTATTTCAGGGTCAGTGCTTCCAGTCAATGCATCGTACTGTGGTGCATGATGCGGACGTAGCAACAAATAAGGAAAAGTCACTCATGGTAAGTTACATGGTGATGCAGAACCCACAATTCTATGAGATGCTAACATCACAGATGTGCACAGATCTACGTGGATGTGAGCTGGATCTGAAAAGGAGACATGTTATAGTGGAATCATGGCTGATCTATCTGATTATTTTGAGCTATCATAATATTATAATATGATTTTTACAAACAAAAGAACAAAAACTGGGATAATTAAATGCAAATTTGAAAACCTATTCCAATTATTTGCTTTTCCTCCATATACTTTATTTTATGTATGCATTTGAACATGCTTTTCCTTGCTATTTTCCCTCTTTTAAAAAAATCTCTCACATATTTCTTTTGTAGGATTTTTAAAGATGGCAGTTAAATCCACATATAAACATATGGTTATGTCTAGTTACACAATTAATGTTAATATATGGCATACAATCATCATCGAATTGGAATTATATAGCATGTGGTGACATAATTATAACACGTAATGATGGAAAGATCCTTATTTAAGCCGAGTGAAATGAGTGCACTTGGAGTTGGATGATTCTTAAATTACAATTTTCCAGTTGCTCCAAGAGTCTTTTGGGGACAGGGACCAGCTGAGCTCTGCCTATTGTTATGAAGGAAAAAGAAAACAATTTAAATACATAAGAAAATAAGGTTCTGTAAAGTGTGATGTTGTTTTAATCAGAAAAGAAAGGTTAGCCAACGGTTAGACAGTTTGTTAAATAACAATTTGGGCTTCCCTGGTGGCTCAGACTGTAAAGAATCCACCTGCAATGCAGGAGACCTGGGTTCCATCCCTGGATTGGGGAAGATCCCCTGGACCTGAGACAAAAAAAACACAACAACATTACTTCCAGCTGCCCTTAAATCATCTCATTGGTCCATGGAGAGCACCTGCGTTAATCAGGGGGCAGGGCACAGAGTGAAACCCCCTGCCATCCAGGCTATCTTCACCTACCCCTCACGCCACCCCTTCACTCTGGCCCCTCATGACATATTTTTTCCCCCAGGGCCAGACATCCTGTTACAGATGTCTCATCCTTTGCAGAGTGTTCTGCTCCTGGAAAGGGCAGAAAACAACAACGCCAGCTAGCAGCCCTAATTGAAAGGCGGGATGTGAACCCCCCTTCACTCTGGAGAAAGTGATGAAAGTTTCCGAGGCTGTGGCTAATGACAGGAAGCGCATAAGTGGACAAAGTATCAGGTATCAAGAAATGAGTCTGGGAGTAATAAAACAAATTAAGGGAAGTAAAAAAAATGTAAGCTAAACACGGAAGTGTCCCTTTGAGCCGACCTGTATTAAGCTGTGGACTCTTCTGCCAAGGAGAAGGCTCAGAGCCGCCCGTGTTCAATAATTGAAAACCCCATAGGTTTACATGTTGGAGACGAGAAATGCTGCATGACCCGCTTATGGAATATTTTTGTTTTGCTCTGATTCGTTGAAAACCTCAAGAACTGCCTCAGCACTGGGGCCTGGAGACTTGGAATGGGTACGCTTGATTTAGAAGTTGTTTTTGCCTGTGTTTTTCTTTCTTTCTTTAAATGAACTGCCAGAAACTCATTCAGAAAATCCATGGTTCACATAGAACCCTGTTTAGGAACCTCAGACTTCCCTGAAGGGCATCCTCCCCAGAGTCTAAGTGGTGAGGAGGACCACAGCTACCCAGGGTGTTGGAGTCATGGGAGCATCCCTAATCTCTGCTATAATGGATGAGCCAGTTTATCCCTCTAGAGTTTTTCCCCTCATATGTCAGATAGTCAAAGCTATGGTTTTCCCAGTAGTCATGTACGGATGTGAGAGTTGGACCATGGAAGGCTGAGCTCTGAAGAACTGATGCTTTTGAACTGTGGTGTTGGAGAAGACTCTTGAGAGTCCCTTGGACTGCAAGGAGATCCAACCAGTCCATCCTAAAGGAAATCAGTCCTGAATGTTCATTGGAAGGACTGATGATGAAGCTGAAACTCCAATACTTTGGCCACTTGATGAGAAGAGCTAACTCATTGGAAAAGACCTTGATGCTGGGAAATATTGAGGGCAGGAGGAGAAGAGGGCAGCAGAGGATGAGATGGTTGGATAGCATCACCAACTCAATGGACATGAGTTTGAGCCAACTCCAGCAGATGGTGAAAGACAGGGAATCCTGGCGTGCTGCAGTTCCTGGGGTCACAAACAGTCAGAAATGACTGAGTGACTGAACAACAACAACATATGAAGATGTGAACTAGGCAGTTTCAAAGCTACCCGAGGGTAAAAATAGGCCTTTCCTTCTAGAAGCCCCTATGATTCAAGTCCTGAGCCATCAGAAAGGTGGGTGCTATCTTCAGGGCCCGACTGTATCATCAGGTTCCACCTCAGCCCTGGGGTTCCAGCTTATGGATACGTTAAGCTCTTCCTATGGAATTTGCTCAATGGACTGGCTTACGCCAAACAATAGACTAGTCCCAAACCAGAAGAAAACGTGGCGCGTGACTTGGGGCTGTGCTGAAACAGGAACTGTCATGACCTCACACCTCGGCAGGTCAGCCTGGAAGCCCCATCTATCCAGGACTAAACCAACCCCAGGGCATGCCATTGTGGTTAGTCATTTTTTGCTTCATCTGGGTGCTTCTAAGCCTGGCCCTGACCACTGCAGATCTCCCCTGGGGTTCTTGGAGGTCAGAAAAACCATTCTGACCATCAGCCAGGCTCCCCTGAGAATGACCAGAAGAGGTGGAAGGGGCTGTCCTCCAGGTTCCTAGGGATGCAAGGGCTAAAGGAGCAGGTGCTCCAAACATTCCTAGGGGCTGCTGTTCCCTGGTTTCTGCCGTGAAGATGACCTTCCTGAGAGGCAGGGGTAAACTGGACGTGAGAAGGCAAGGATGGGCTAGATCTGCTCCTGGGTTCCCTGGGTGTAGTGGGGTCCCACTTAGTATCCTAGATCAGGCCCCGCGTGCATCATAGGGTGAATCCTGGATCCACTCTAGTCCATCCCAGCTTGTTCAGGGAGCCCAGTAGATCTCTCATGTGTTCAATGGGAAGTCAACTTTCCCAGCAACCATTTCCCTTCTCCTGATGTTGTCACCATCCTCACGGGGCTCCCTGAGTTGCAGTCCATATGCAGACTTGTCTGCTCATGGGTTAAGACACTACCCTCTGTTCCTGCTGCAGCTCCCCCATCGGATATTTGAGGAATTCTGACTTTTTGTGCTTCTCTGACCCTTTGTCATCTGACTGTGGATTTGGGGCAGTGCAGGAGACGTGGTGCATCATCTAACAGAAACAAAGAAAGTCACACACCTCGTCCTTTATCCGGATGTTAGTGATGCTCCTCTTTTGTGTACTTGTCATATATTCTTTTTTTTTTTTCATTTATTTTTAATTGGAGGATAATTGTTTTGCAATGTTGTTGTGGTTTCTGCCACACAACAACGTGAATCAGCCATAAGTATACATATATCCCCTCCCTCCTGAACCTCCCTCCCACCTCCAGCCCTCTGGGTTGTCATAGAGCACCAGGCTGCACTTCCTGTGCTCTACCTTAACTTCCCACTGGCTAGCTATTTTACATGTGGTAGTGTATGCGTCTCGATGCTACTCTCTCAATTTGTTCCACTCTCTTTCCCCTGCTGTGTCCACAAGTCTGTGCTCTATGTCCGTGTCTCTGGTCCTGCCCTACAGATAGGTTCATCTGTACGATTTTTTCTAGATTACACATATATGTGTTAATATATGAGATTTGTTTTTCCCTTTCTGACGTACTTCACTCTATATAGTAGGCTCTAGCTTCATCCACCTCATTCGAACTGACTCAAATGCATTCCTTTTTTATGGCTGAGTAATATTGCATTGTATGTATGTATCACAACTTCTTTATCCATTCATTTATCAATAGACATCTAGACTGCTTCCATGTCCTGGCTATTGCAAATAGTGCTGCCTACCCACTGGCCATGTACATAAATTTATAAGGACCAGAGCTAGAAATCAGTCTGACTTACACATTTTCCTTCAGGGCCCTGGTATCTCTATTATTTGCACACAGGATTTCTGCACTATGCTCTGTATGCCGGCCCGTCAAGCATGGAAATGCTTGCTGGGCTGCCCTAGAGCTTCTGAGCTCAATAAAGGAAACCTGTATATCTCAGCAGAAATAGAACTTGGGCAGATTCTGGGCCTCCAAGTCCCAGGGTCAAGCAGTTGACAAAACTGTTCCTGTCTGTTGTACTTATTCAAAGATGTTAAAATTGATGCATTAGTCAGGCACAGTAGTCACAGCACACCCATGTGAGGTTCCAGGGTAAAAATGTGAATTTTCAAAATAAGTAAGCTAGAGTTCCCTGAACAACTCTTGGGCCCTTCAGAGTCCTCATATCTAGTCCAAGGCAATGAACACATTGAAGAAGTTACAGAAATAAAAACTTGGTGATGAGTTTTGGAGAAAGCTGTGGAATCTTGTCAACACCTCTTCCTGCCCCATCCTCAGGCCAAATCAAGAGTGGGTTGGAGGGCACCACCCCCTCTCTAAACTCTTTTCATTGTTTTTCAGTTGTTAAGTCATGTCAGACTCTTTGTGACCCAATGGACTGCAGCACCCAGGCTTCCCCGTCCTTCACCATTTCTCGGGGTTTGCTTAGACGCATGTCCACTGAGTTGGTGATGCCATCCAATCATCTCATCCTTTGTCGTCCCCTTCTCCTCCTGCCCTCAATCTTTCCCAGCATTAGGGATTTTTCCAATGAGTCAGCTCTTCACATCAGGTGGCCAAAGTGTTGGAGCTTCAGCCTCAGTCTTTCCAATGAATATTCAGGGTTGATTTCCTTTAGGATTGTCTGGTTTGATCTCCTTGCTGCCCAAGGGACTCTCAAGAGTCTTTTCCAGCATCACAGTTTGAAATAATCAATTCTTTGGCCCTCAGCCTTTTTTGTTGTCCAACTCTCACATTTGCACGTGACTACTGGCGAAACCATAGCTTTGACTATATGGACCTTTGTTGGCTCTAAACTCTAATGGTAGGAAATTCAGCAGACCCTTTGGAGAGCGATACGTGCTCTGACTACTGGTAGAGCAAGCGGCGAGGAAGAAGAGAAAAATGGAAGGGACAGAAGTAGGTATAAAAAGAGAGAAGATTTCACATTATATTTTTAAGACTGATTTTTTAGAGTGGTCTTAGGTTCACAGGAAATTTGAGGGCAAGGCACAGAAATATCCCATGTAACCCCTGCCCCCACACATTATGCTCTCTCATCATCAATATCCCCCACCAAGGGGTACATTTTTTGCAACTGATGAAGCTACACATCATCGCCACCCAAGGCCTCTAGCTCACATAGTTTTAAATTTTGATTTTTTAAAATTATTTTTTAATAAGAATATAATTCTTTTTAAATTTCATATTGAAGTATAGTAAACTAACAATGTGTTAGTTTCAGGTGTATGAATGATATTGCTTATGTGTAGAGTCTAAAAAAAATTGATACAAATGAACTTATGTACAAAACAGAAGCAGACTCATGGACCTCAAGAACAAACTTATGGTGAACTTTTTTTTTCAGGCAAGGCTTTACAGCGGCCCCTGCCACAGCAGGTGGGGAGTGAGAAGAAACTACAAGTTCCCTCCTCACTTACCGAAGGACATCGAGCTTGCTCCTTATATGGGGCGAGGGTAGGGGTGTATCCGGGAGGTTGGGCTGGAGGGCTGGCTTTAGGTGGTTTGCCCAACCCTCTTGTGGCAGTGAGTGCAGAGGACACGCACAGTACCCTGCTTTTGCTCCCAACTCCCTGCTTTTGCCCCCAACTCCCTGTTTTGGCTCCCAACACTGTGTTTCCCCTCCAGGTTTTTCAGAAATAGCAGTGGGGTTTGTTTGTTTGTTTTATTTTTGGTCTTTTTGTATCTTGATTTCTTACATTCAATGGGTTTGGACAAACCTATAATAACATGTCTCCCCCATTATAGCATTATACAGAGTACATTCACTGACCAAACTATTATCCGTGCTCCATCTATTCTCCCCCACCTCTGGCCACTACTGATCTTTTTGCTGTCTTAGTTCTGCTTTTTCCAGAATGCCATAGAGTTGGAATAAATTCAATAGGTAGCCTTTTCAGATTGGCTTCTTTCACTTAGCCCTATGCAGTTAAGATTCCTCCACGTCTTTCTGTAGCTTGATAGCCCATTTATTAATATTTTTAGTTTTGAATAATATTCCATTTTGCGGATGGACCACAGTTTATTTACTCATTCACCTACTGAAGGACGAGTTGGTTGCTTTCAATTGTTGATAATTATGAATAAAGCTGATAGAAACTTTCCTGGGCAGATTTTTGCATAGATATAAGTTTTCAATTCCTTTGTGTAAGTACCAAGGGAAAAACTTGCTGGATTGTATGATAAGAATGTGCTTAGTTTTATAAGAAATCACCACACTGTCTTTGAAGGTGGCTGGACCATTTTGTGAAATTAAGTTCTGACAGATCAATTTCAGAATAGAAACCACATTTGCTACTTGAAGTGACCTGCATGTCTATCTCTTGCCTAAGAACTGAATAAGACACAGAATTTGCCAAGCCGGTGGGAGATGATAAATAAATTATTAGACAAACTAAACTTGTTAAGTCCCTGCTTGTAAGATGTTTGCATCATACAACATCCACCAAAAACCACTTGTATACCAGGTCACATGACTAGTCTGGGCAGGATAGACTGGGGTCTTAATTCTGCTCTTGTTACAGTCCTTAGAAAAATGTCTTACCTTTCTAAGACTCAGCTTATCAACCTGTCAAATGGAGATCATAAAGCCTGTTTTTAAGATTATCGTAAGGAATACATGGGCTTCTTTTGTGGCTCAGATGGTAAAGAATCTGCCTGAAATACAGGAGACCTGGGTTCGATCCCTGGGTCGGGAAGATCCCCTAGAGAAGGGAACGGTTACTCACTCCAGTATTCTTGCCTGGAGAATTCCACGAACAGAGAAGCCTGATGGGCTACAGTCCATGGGGTCATCAAAAGCTGGGCATTACTGAGCGACTAACACTTTCACTAAAGGACTACATGAATCAAATCAGCAAAGCACAGTCACTTTACTCAATGTCTGGCATATAGCTAAGTAGTCAATAAATGCTAACTCTTCTTTATTTTTGTGAAGCAGCCAAAGCATTTTAGAATAAAAGCTGAAAAGTTTTAGAACCAAAGAACTCAGCATGGAGTTTGTTAGAATAAGTAAAGCTTGGGAATCTTTCAGTTGCCTTGAACAATTCGATTGAGCATATGAGTGAGAACATGAATAAGCATAAATAGGAACTGAAAGCCAAACTTTGTGGGGAAAAGATGTAGAACACCTCAAAACTGTAACGAGAGCTCAAATTTATTGAGCACTTTATACATGCTGCTGTGCTTGCGCTAAGTGGCTTTAGTTGTGTACGATTCTTTGCGAGCCTATGGACTGTAGCCTGCCAGCTTCCTCTGTGCATGAAATCTTCAAGTCAAGAATACTGGGGTGGGCTGCCATTTCCTTCTCCAGGGGATCTTCCCAACCCAGGGATCGAACCCAACCCAGGGATCGAACCCACATCTCTTATGTCTCTTGCATTGCCTGGCAGGGTCTTGACCACTAGCACCACCCAGGAAGCCCTTACCGATTTATTTACAGTGTCATCACTTTACCCACCTTCTTAGAGAAAGGGATTGAGGCACAGAGCAGCCCAGTCACCTGCCCCAGGCAGTTACTCCGTGACAGAAGCAGGTTTTACACTGAGATGAGCCTGTGCTCTAATCTACTGCAGTGCAGACCTGCCTTTTGAGACAAACCAAGCAGGCACTGGCTGGCTCTTCCTAAATTGCCAAATGAACGAGGCCTTGGGAAATTGTTTAGCAGTGACAGTCACGCCTCGGGAACGGCTGCTGAATAGAAATAAGGAGAGCCAGACAGCTGCTTCCTGATCTAATGACCTCCCTTTCTTAGGCCTGGCTTCCACATCTATTACGTGGATCAAATTTGAAAGCAGAGCTATGTTTCTTCTGGATCCAGGCAGCTACCTTGAATACAGAAAATACTTGGCTATTTATTGCTGTCATAAATTGCTTGTGGTGTGCTGTGGAAAGTAGAGGATGGCGCCAAGCAGGAATCTATCAATATGGTCAAAAGGTTTCCATCCCTTCCTAGCCCCAGTCTGTACATTGGTTATTTTCTATAATAGCAGGAAAAAAAAGTTTAAGCAAAATTTTTTTTAAAGGAAGCATAATGCTACTTACCAAATGTAGGTATGTGTGTTTAATATGCTCATTTGATGCTTTTGAATCACGATGCTGGAGAAGACTCTTGGACTGCAAGGAGATCAAACCAGTCAGTCCTAAAGGAAATCAGCTCTGAATATTCATTGGAAGATTGATGCTGAAGTTGAAACTCCAATACTTTGGCCACCTGATGCAAAGAGCTGACTCATTGGAAAAGACCCTAATGCTGGGAAAGATTGAAGGCAAAAGGAGAAGGGGTAGATGGAGGATAAGATGGTTAGATAGTATCACTGACTCAATGAATGTGAATTTAAGCAAACTCTGGGAGATAGTGGACAGGGGAGCATGGTGTGCTGTAGTCCAGGGGGTCACAAAGAGTTGGACACAACTTGGTGACGGAATAAAAATAATAATTGAAATCCAGACTGTCTTCAAACATACTGTAATTTGTCCTTTGAGGGAAAATTGATACCTATGCATGCCTAGCCATGGAATGGGAGAATTGGCAATGTGATTATTTTATTCATAACTTAGACCATTTATGTAACAGAAAAATAAAAATATTTTAAAACCAACTGGGAACAAATCATGTTTCATAATAGTATTAAAAACTAACATCTGTGAGTTACACGTCTCATTTAAAAAGGCTGAATCACTGGCTGGCAAATTAAGGGCATTATGTCCTGTGTGGAACAATTTGCTTTGGCTGGTTGATTAGGATTTTATGTTTTAGCCCTATACCAGATCAGTTTTTAATTTCGATCAATCCAACTCTAATATCAACTCTAATCCAACTCTAATAACTTGAATAACACAATCATTCACTCATATATTTTCTAGTTTTTGCTTGTTTTGATAATGATAAAGAATTTAACAAATAAAAATGCCTTTCAAAGACAGGGCTTTTGTTCACAGTCAAAAATATACAAAATTCCAGTTATAAGTCCTAAGGATGCAATGTATAATGTGATAAAAATGATTAACATTACTCTCTGTTATACATGAATATTATTAAGAGGGTAAATCCTATGGTTTTCATCAGACAAAAAAGTTTGTTTATTTCTTTATTACTGTGTCTGTATGAGACAATGAATGTTCACTTAACTTGTGAATAATCACTTCACTGTCATAGTCACTGCACGATGTGTGTAGGTCAAGCCAGTAAGCTGTACTCATTAAACTTATGCAGTGCTCTCTGTCAATTATATCTTAATACAACTAGAAGAAAACCCTAAAAAACAAAGAACAAAAACAGGGCTTTCTTTCTTAAGCTACTGATAAAATTTGTTTGTTTCTTTATTTGCGATTCTGACTACATTATACCCATACAACTAATGATGCTTGTGGAGTTCCCCACTGAATCATTCATTGAACATATATTAATTATGCCAGAAACATATGCCAGGAATTGTGTTAGGTCCAGGAGGATAAAATGATGGACAGAATAAACATACTTTTAAAATAATTCTTATGGTCTAAAGTAAACAATTGACAAACTTTTCCTGTAAAGGGTCAGGAATTTGGGACTCTGGAGACAATACAGCTTCCATCCTAACTGCTGAGCTCTGCTGTTGTAGTGCAAGGGCGGCAGTGGGTGATACTCACAGTAGGAAGCATGTCTGTGTTCCAGCAAAGCTTTGCAGAAACAGGCAAGGGACTGGATTTGGACCTCGAGCTGTAGTTTTCCAACCCCTGGTCTAGGGGGAAAGCTGCATACTTATCAAATAATCAGGCAGATTATTTGCAAAGGTAGGTTTGCAGACTGTAAAACCACATTTGGCCAAGGGCCATGGATGAGAGCTGCATTTGATGGTCAGCATGAACAACAGATGGCTTCCATGTGGACTTAACAGTCAGAGAGGTCTTTCCCGGGAGAAGGGACAATTGAGCTGCCACTGCAATGATGGAGTAGAAGTTTATTTGGCAAAAAGCCAGAAGAGGGAAATGTGCTCCGTGCAGAAGGGATAAGATATGCAACAGCTTTGTCATCCAAAGGTGTTTTAGCTTTAGGAAGTGAAGGAAGGCCATAGTGTCTGGAACATTGTGAATGTGAGGGCCTGAGGTGAAAGATAGAGAGGTGGGCAAAGCTTTTCAGATGACTGCATGGAGAACTATTCCAAGGCCATCGGTGCTTTAGAGTTGTTATTGTTGTTCAGTCATTAAGTCATGTCTGACTCTTTGCAACCCCATGGACTGCAACAAGCCAGACTTCCCTGTCCTTCACTGTCTTCTGAAGTTTGCTCAAACTTGTGTCCATGGACTCAGTGGTGCCATCCAACCATCTCTTCCTCTGCTGCCTTCAATCTTTCCCAGCATCAGGGTCTTTTCCAGTGAGTTGGGTTTTCGCATCAGGTGGCCAAAGTATTGAGGCTTCAGCTTCAACATCAGTCCTTCCAGTGAATATTCAGGGTTAATTTCCTTTAGGATTGACTTGTTTGGTCTCCTTGCAGTACAACGGACTCTCGAGAGTCTTCTGCAATTAGGTGCTTCTGAGCTCCCGCTTGTAAATCTGAACTGGGAACCCAAAGCTTAGTTGTTGCCCCCAAACCCAGGGCAAGGCTGTGTGATTCTGTCATATGTCTCCTGAAAGTGTAAACTTGACTTTTCCTGACCCTACTGCTCCAAGCTCAGTGGAGTGGGCCCAGGGATGGAAACAGTCTGGGATAAAGAAGAGGTGCTGGGATAGAAGGTGCAATACAAAGACTTGGTTGGAGTCTCAGCTCCTGTTAATGTGATCTCCACATTAACATGGTCATGATGTAACAAATTTATAGAGCACCCAGCTCTGTGGGTTTTACATGGGATTCTGAGAAGTTCCTAGGTTATGCAGAGGTGCTTTGGAAGACCCAGGAAGATGAGGGGGAGACCCAGGGGGCTGCCAGGGCTTTAAATCAATCTGTTCCATGTGATCTCTGAAAAAACAGACTTAAATACTGAATGATATTCCAATTTAATAAACGTGTCTGAAGGTAGAAAAAAAATTGAACTCTATTGCATCATTGCCTCTTACCATCTAAGGGGAGGAAATCGAGGTCCCATAAGGTTACACAGTTGGCTCTTTAAGAGCTGACCCTTAGGCTGCTCTCTTTCCTCTTTCGCGTGACTCCAGGCCTGTCCCTCAGCCTGGCTAACATTTCTCCCAGCAACAATTTCTTTATCTGGGAATGACTGTTGTAAGACACACTGCCAAGAGGGTGGAGTAGAGGACAACTTTCAAACTGCCTTTGTTAGCCTGGAAGCAACATGAATAGGAAGGGATGTTCATGAAATTTAGGTGCTTTGAGGGCTTGGATGCCTCATCAAACCCAAGAAACAGGACCAGAGATGCTTGGAGTCGCAGGAAGCTCCATAGAAAATTAGAGGTGATGTATGGTCTGTGGTATTCTTCCCTGGTGGCTCAGAGGGTAAAGTGTCTGCCTGCAGTGTGGGAGACCTGGGTTCTATCCCTGGGTTGGGAAGATCCCCTGGAGAAGGAAATGGCACCCCACTCCAGTATTCTTGCCTGGAAAATCCTATGGACTGAGAAGCCTGGTGGGCTACAGTCCATGGGGTCGCAAAGAGTCGAACATGACTGAGCGGCTTCACTATGGTCTGTGGTAGCTCCCCAGGTGATGCTAGTGGTAAAGAACCCTCCTGCCAATGCAGGAGATGTAAGAGATGCAGGTTTAATCTCTGGGTTGAGAAGATGCCCTGGAGGAGGAAATGGCAACCCCCTCCAGTATTCTTGCCTGGAGAATCCCATGCACAGAGGAGCCTCGTGGGCTACTGTCCATGGGGTTGCAAAGAGTCAGACACGACTGAGTACATGAGCACTTTACTTACTTTACTTAACTTATGGTCCATGGTGAGAGGCAACAGAGTCATGGGAAAAGAAGGGAACCAGCCCTCCCTGGGAAACGGAACAGAGACTGGGAAAGAATTTCTTAGGCAGTCATTGACTGCAGTGGCACCTTGTGGAAAATCCTGAGCCTCTGTGGGCTGGGTCCTGTGTTATAGACCCTGAACCTGGCCTCTGAAATAGCCAGCCTTCTTCGCAAGGCTGTGGTCCTGTCCAAGTAGCCAGCTGGGTACCTGGAGCAACTCGGTGAGCTCCGAACTGTACACTGTAGTTGGGAAATGGAAGCAGGACTGCCCCATTGTACCTCACTCAACAATGGTTTCCTGATTTCTACTCACAAGTGTGGTCCTGTGGTTCAATGTTCAAACTGGAAAATTCCCATCATTTTTAAAGGAGGAGAAATTCTACTGAAATCAGTAGGATTCCATTCTTCTCTGTCTCCTCACTCCATTGGTTTCTTGTCACCCCACATTATAGGTGGCATTCTCATCAAGATTTTGCCCATAGCTTCCTCTGGATTTAGTATATTGCTTCCAGATCCATGCCTTATGCCACGCAGACCTGCAAAGTCATGTCTCTACTTCTGAATGTCAGCTTCACATCGACCCTGGTGAACAAAAGATCAGACTCCCATTCCTGAGGTTGGGGATCAACTGCCCTAAACCTGGTGGGTTCCAATTTGGAAAGGCACTAAATCTAAGGACAGTTACCTCTGTCTGGGTCTCTTGACCCCCACTGGCAAATGTCTCATTGAAAAGGAGCAGACAGCTCTGACTTTTCCAAGTCCTGTTAGCCAGAAACTGCCTTAAAGCAGGGGCCATCAAAGTACACAGGTGGCCCAGTGATTTTAGCTGCTTGGCACTTCAAATTGCTGCAGACTTATTTTCCAGTTCTTCAACTGAGCATATGGGAGACAAACAGAAGATGTCCTAATAGCCTGTCATTAAAATCTCTGTCTGTGTGAGCTCACAAAGCCCCTTGTCTCTATTTCAGGCTGGGATTCTGTGTTTCGGCTTTGCTGTTGGCAGCGAGACAGAGTTAGGTCCCTGCAGCTGGTCCTCAAATGTGCTGTACTCTTTTCTCTTGGTTGGGGAATTGAACTGGATTGTCATGATAAAAAGCATCTGGTATTTGAACTCCCACATGGCAATATTATAAAATATCTGTCTGTCAAATTTTATGCAGTTGATTATACATTTATCCATTACTCCCCCACTGCCTTCAAGAAAGGGTTAAAAAAAAATCCATTTGATTGAATTTTAAAATAATCAACCATGTGGGTGTCCTTTTTAAATTTATGAGACTAATTTCAAATATTAAAGCTTTAGAATAAGGAGAATAAAGACCCTAGTCTGCAGAAAGGAAGAAAAGCATAATGAGAACTGCAGTTTAGAAGAATTTTTAAACTGCTACTAATGGGAAAAGTGAAATGAGGCAAGTGGGGATAAAAAGCTTGTTTTTGAGACTGATCTTTAAAGAGACTTCTAATGACTATAGAAATGTGTATTCCAGAGACAAGAGAAGTGGATTTATTAATTGTGTAATAATCTATCCTTTTCTATCAGCATCAAACACTAATGTGATATCTGAGATTCATATTCTATCATACCAGAAATAATTTCATTATGTTACATTTTTTATTTTTTAAGTTTTTTTCTGAGATTTTTTTTTGATGTGGGCCATTTTAAAAGTCTTCCTTGAATTTATTACAATATTCAGATCAGATCAGATCAGTCGCTCAGTTGTGTCCGACTCTTTGCGACCCCATGAATCGCAGCACGCCAGGCCTCCCTGTCCATCACCAACTCCCAGAGTTCATTCAGACTCATGTCCATTGAGTCAGTGATGCCATCCATCCATCTCATCCTCTGTAATCCCCTTCTCCTCTTGCCCCCAATCCCTCCCAGAATCAGAGTCTTTTCCAATGAGTCAGCTCTTCGCATGAGGTGGCCAAAGTACTGGAGTTTCAGCTTTAGCATCATTCCTTCCAAAGAAATCCCAGGGCTGATCTTCTTCAGAATGGACTGGTTGGATCTCCTTGCAGTCCAAGGGACTCTCAAGAGTCTTCTCCAACACCACAGTTCAGAAGCATCAGTTCTTCAGTGCTCAGCCTTCTTCACAGTCCAACTCTCACATCCATACATGACCACAGGAAAAACCACATTGCTCCTGGTATATGTTTTGGTTTTTTGGCCACAGGCATGTGGGATCTTCGTTCCCTGACCAGGCATTGAACCCACACTCCCTGCTTTAGAAGACGAAGTCTTAACCCCTGGACCACCAGGGAAGTCCCTGTATGTGGCTTTCAGATGCAAGAAAGTGTTATGCTGTAGGGAAGGAAGTTCACTAGGGGTCTGTTGATGGTTCTCAGTCAAGATGCAACATGGACCAGAGCACAGAGCCCTGAATTTTTTCTTAATGATATTTAAAAACTAGACACTGTTTACCAAGTACTTTGCATGCATTCTCAAAATCTTATATATGAGCATCCTCTTTACATGGAAAGGACTACTGAGGACCAGTCGCTAGTAGGAGTCAAGTTTCAGTAGCTCACGAGAGTGGGTTTTTAATCTTCAGGGATTTTGCAAGTCAATTGTTAAATATAGCCATTATTATTATTTTTTAATTAGCTTACTTTGAAAGAAATCATAGTGAATAAGTCAATACTCAAGACTCATTAATTGCTATCTTACTACATTTTATTAATATTTAAAGAACATATGTAACTATTGTAATTTTATGATGCAAAGATTATAGATTTCTGTGATAATGTGAATCTTTTCCACATTTGGTGAGGTCATCTTGTTGCTTGAAATAGACCACAATGGGAATATTACACCACGAAAGTCAGCAAATACTGTAAACAATAGCTTATACTATATACTATAAACTATACTGGGCTTCCCTGGTGACTCAGTGGTAGAGACTCTGCCTGCAATGAGAAGGAAATGGCAACCCACTTCAGTATTCTTGCCTGGAGAATTCCATGGACCGAGGAGCCTGGTAGGCTACAGTTCATGGGGTTGCAAAGTCGGACACAACTGAGCAACTTCACTCACTCACTCATACAGTCCATAGGGTCGCGAAGAGTCAGACACAACTGAGCCACTTCCACCTTCACTTTCAAGCCAAACCGAATCAGGCGTATGTGAGTCTTTTCTCATTTATTTCCCCAAGATCTGTCATGGTCAACCCTCTGCTTCTTTCTCTTTCTAATGAAGTTTAACAAAGCAGAAGTTTAACAATGGCTTTTTAAATAAGCCATTCCTTTGCTCTTTTTAAAGGAATGTCATTTCCAGTCTAAACATGCTCTTTCAGTAATTCCCTACCATAGGAGCTAGCATTTAGAACAGGTGGGTGATCATTTTAACCTATGGCTTCTCCCTTATCATATAACAGTGATAAAATAATGCAAAGAGCTTTTATTTTTACTGAACTTTAAGTTTTATAATGTGTGCAATCACTGCTGTATCTGATCCTCATAATAGTGGTGAGATATGTAGGATAGATTTCATTTAACCGAAGAGGAAATTGAAGCTTGGGATGATTAAAGGATGTCTCAACAATTATGGCCCTATTGCATTATAACCCAGTCTTACTTTCTGTCATCACAGCAACATACACGCTGTAGTAGAGATGTGAACAAAATCCCTCAGGTTTATTGAGCAAAGCAAGGCGATAAAGAAGGATTGTGGAGTTTGAATAAATTGAGCAGCAAAAAGCCCATCAGTTCCTCACTACAGAAATAAGAGCAATTGGAAAGGAGAGAAAAGACATTGGAAGTAAAAGTTTGTTGCTTCCAAGTGATTTTTCTTGCAGAAATAAAATTTTCAGCTAACTGTGGAAAATCCCATTACTTCTTGATTTAAATTCACATCACACATGAGTTGATTCTTTTATGATAGAAACAGTAGAGTGGAAAGTCATTGAGAAGGTAACAGGTATTAGGTCACATCTCTGAGCAGTTACCATGTCCCAGATATTCCACTGGCGTTTTAAGTCCATCACACATTAACTCTTAGAATATTCCCGTGAGACACTCTCTATGATCATTCCAGTCTGTAGGTGAGGAAACCAAGGCTTAAAGAGATTAAATATTTTGCCTATTATCAGTCAGATAGCAAGTCTCAAACCTTAGGTTTGAACCCAAGTTTACCTAAGTCCAGAACTTGTACTTAAAATTCCTATGCTAATCTAGAAAGAAAGTGAATTGTTTGTTGCTTCTTCTGACTCCAGGGGTAGTGTGAGCTCAGGTGTGGGCCCTGAGACATCTGTGTGGAGCTGTGTGTTGGGACCAGTTCAGTCTACAAGAGGAATGCAAGATTCGCATAGGTTGGCTTTGTTTTCTCAGGCAAATGGCATCATCTTTGAGCCCCAGTTTCTTCATTATGGTATACACACTTTGGAGATGAATCACTGAGGTAAGATGTTAGACGGCTTAGTACTGGAATGCTTGAGGTGCTTGAGAAATGCTACTGCATCCTTGCCCATTTTGGTCTTATGTCATAGGAATGTTCACACCACGAAGGTTCAGGTAAGATACCCTACATGCAGAGTTGGACCTGGAGCCCCATACACCTCTGACAGTTGGTGGAGAGCTGCTCACATGCATGGAAATGGCATTGCATGGTGTGTATGTGGGATCATTCAGAGATAAAATTATGCATTTTTCTTCACCTCCTCCTCTAAGACCTCTGTGATTCCATTCTCCATGAAAACTTTCATAGCTATGGTCTGAATGCTATTGAAACTCAATATTTTTCACAATTATTTCTCCTTTCCCAAGGAATTTTCTTCTACTTCATCACTCAAACAGTAAAGAATCTGCCCGTGATGCCGGAGACACAAGTTCAATCCCTAGTTTGGGAAGACATCCTGGAGAAAGGAATGGCTACCCACTCCAGTATTTTTGCCTAGAGAATTCCATGGACAGAGGAGCCTGATGAGCTACAGCCCAGGGGGTTGCAAAGAATCAAACACAACTGAGCGACTAACATTTTTACTTTCATTGCCTCAAAATTAAAATTAAATCATCCTAGTGTGAAAGAGAAATGAGTAGGAATTTAAATTAACAAGCTGAGATTCAGGTCACCTGGATTATTGCTTCATTTTCTTACTTGATCTTTTTGACCTTCAGCCTCCCCCAACATTCAGTTTCATTGTCCATGGAAATCCTTCTAAAACTCAAATATCATTTTGCTAATATTGCTTCATTGGCAGATGCTGTCTTCAAGGTAAAGTCCAAACCACACAATCTTTAGAGCTTCAGTATCTTATCAAATCTCCTGTCTGGCTTCCTGACACTTTAATCACGTCTATGATTCTCTTTACTTGCACTGAATTATTTGCAGTTTTGCTAATTCAATTCAGGTCTTTTCACATGTTATTTTCACCACTTTATTATTCTTCATACCAGAAAAGTATCACTGTATCCTGGATAAACCCAATCACAGTCCAATCAGTCTATTGAGTTGCTTCATGACTTCTAATAGACCATCTCGTGGTAAGTCCACTTCAAACCAGTCACATTTAACTCATCTTTGTTTAGAAACAGGAAATACATTTTCTTTGCAGGGAAGAGAAAAGCTGAGTAACCATGTGATTATTACAGATAAGCTACATTCCCAACTGCCCCCACCCAACAAAAAGAGAAAGGAAAAGGAAAAAAAAAGGAGGAAAAAGATTAACTTTATTATTTAGAGTAGTGAACCAAAATTTGTCTTCAGAATCCAGCATTTTCCTTTAAAAAAAAAATATTTTTTAAGGTGGGCAGGCAGGGTAGTTCTGGACTTGTCTAGGCATATCTTACAAAATTATGTGCTGTCATAGGTACAGCACACATCTCCCTGCTTCTTGGTCTATTTCTGGGTCTATTTCTTCCCATTCCTACAAAAGTAGTTTTCTGGGAATTGCTAATTTACTGAGAATGTTAAAGAAGACAGGACCTATGCCAATGACTGTCATTTTTTTTCAAATATACTCGAGAATGGGCTAGAGAAGGTCTTTGATTGAATCCCATTACATACAACCTCCTGCTCTCTACAGACTATTTGTTGAAGGAGGCAGACAGCTCCAGGGGAGGCAGTCCTTGTGGGAGGATTGGGAACCCCATCAGAAAAACTACTTCACCTCGTTTCTGACTAGGATACTTCCTGCCCAGCCTGGAATCGGATATTGCCAAGACAGCTGCAGAAAAGAAAAAAAAAGAAGAAAAATCCAACTTTTCAAAAGTAAACTACTACTATTTAAATGAGTTTGATCAAGTAGTTGAATTTGGACAGAGATTGAGTTTCCTGTGTAGAAAAAGCAACATGATTGCACAATACAATGAGCAAGTCAGTTCCCAATGCCAAAGCACCTCGTGACTAAATTTACTAGCTCTGACTGGGTGGATCTGGGATACAGGCTGGGCATTAGTTACACCCAGATGCTGCAAATTCTTTTAGGAGTTCACCTGGATGACAACACCACAGTAGTCAGGTTGGGGCAGAGTGAAATCTAAAATGCATTTAATTTCCTTTTGTATTTTTTAAACTAGTAAATAGTCAATTTTTATAGCACTTGTATTTGTGCTGATTATAGAAGCACGGCCTGATTTAACAGAAAAGTGGAAAACTCAAAAAAGCATTAATGAAAAAAGCCATCCAGAGACTTACCATTCAAAAATAATGAATTTAATAGTGACTTTAAAAAAATAATGTACTTTAATCCAGATGAGGAAGCATTCTTTTGGTACATATGAGATATACATATATATATGACATATATATCATATATATATGATATATATACCTCTGGCATGTAGGATCTTAGTTCTCCAACTAGGGATCCAACTTGTGCCCCAGGCACTGGAAGTATGGAGTCTTAACCACTGGACCACCAGGGAACTCTCAAAGAAAGATACATCTTACCATGCAATAATTGCCCTCCTATTCTAATATTTTGGGAGGCTAGCATTCATTCAGTAAATAATCTTTAAGTTTCTACTATGCTAGATCTTGTACTAGCTATTGGGAAAATATAAAAGTTAAAGAAGACTTCAGCTTGAACTGCCTCATTTCTTTGTGAGTGAGTCCCAAAATACTCCTTACTGAAGACAAATTGTTCCAGATGCTAGAGATATAACAAGGAAAAAAAGGAAGACATCCCAGTTATGTGGAGTTAACATGCTGATTGGCCAGACAGAAGATAAACGCTAAACAAAGATATACTGTAATGTCAGGTCGTGACTGGCTCTAGAGAGAAACACCAGGAGAGCAGAAAATGTGGAGGGTAAGTGGCATTTGAACAGAAACAGGGAGACGTGAGGGAGCAAAGCACGCAGGCATCTGGGGAAAGGCATACGTAGCATGTTACAATCTGAAGAGAGAGAGAGAGACACAAGCAATCCCTATGGAAGAAAGAGGAAGGCAAGGCGGTGGAAACAAGAACATACTCACAACACAGCCCTGCAAGAGCAGCCCTTACCTGGTGCAGGAGGAAGAGCTAGGGGGCAAGGGTCATGGCTGGAAAGTCAGTGGAAATCACATTATCATGAACTTGAATGTCAGAGATGAACTTACTGCCGTAAGAAGTTGGTCCACCATTTCTTCCATCTCCAGAATTCTGTGATCAACTTGTTCTCTGTTTTGATTAAATCCAATTAGAAACAGCATAAATCAGAAGTCTTCATTGTCAAGAACACATTGCAAAGAAGTTTTGAAGGTCAGCATCCTAAAGAAACACTCAAGTAATATTAGTCTTTTCCTGGATTCTTAAAAAAGCAATGAAAGAGAGCACATCACATATAGGACACCATAAAACCGCTTGCGTTTACAGAAATGTTTCTTTCTTCAGATGTCTCCTTCCCCACAGCCTCACACCACAGCAGTGGCTCTGTGCTGCCTCTCATGCTCCAGGGAGGCTTCACAGAGATGTCATTCGCATCTGCCGCTTGCCTGCACCTCTTCACGGACGGCATCATTTTAAGTGACTGCCCTCTCAACCTGGCCATTTTCCACCTTGTGAAGTATAATCCTCTTTCACCATATTTTTTCCAAGAGCAGATATTCTTCTTTTCATTGTTTATTGGTTGGAGGTGGCTCAGATGGTAAAGAATCTGCCTGCAATGCGGGAGACCTGGGTTCGGTCCCTGAGTTGGGAAGATCTCCTGGAGAAGGGAGAGGCTACCCACTCCAGTATTCTTGGCCTGGAGAATTCCATGGACTCTACAGTCCATGGGGTCGCAAAGAATCGGACACAACTGAGAGACTTTCACTTTGACATAGTTGATTTACAATGCTGTGTTAGTTTCAAGTGTTCAACAAAGTGATTCAAATATATATATATTCTTTTTCAGATTATTTTCCCTTATAGGTTATTACAAAATATTAAGTATAGTTCCTGAGAAGATAAGTCTAGTCAAAAATTTTTCTACTCCACTGAAGAAAAAATTTATCTTTACCAATTTTATATGTTGATAGAAATTTTTGCTCATAGCTTCATCTAAAATATCTAACCAATAAGACATCTTGTCCCTAGGATTATAATTCAACTTCTCAATAGCTACCACAATTTCTCTCCAACTTTGACTTGAAATGGAAAGGACCAGATAGCTCTGTTTTTACTGTGCCTTGCTCTAGCAGGCAGCCCATCAGGTGATTTACACTCTTTGCTTCATTTTGAAAGAGCTGTGAAGGCAGGACCTTGGGTCCCCAGTTCCTAATGGAAGGCTCTGAAGTATGATTCCCAGTTTACAATAGCCAGGACACGAAAGCAACCACAATGTCCATTGGTGGAGAAATCCCGTGTCCTTGACAGCCCTCCTTGAGGCTGGAAGGACACTGGAAAGTTGCTTTGATGGACTGCTCTGGTGGTGACTTGCAGGAGACAACATCCCTTGGAATGTCTTCTGCATAATTGTCAGCATAGCATTAGTGTCAGCATTTTGAAAAAAATCAGCAACAAAAAGTAACAATGTGGTTATCTTTAATAATGTTAACAAAATCAAATGAATTAGACATTTTAACCACAATATTTTAAGGCGAAGAACATCTATCAGGATCCTATAGCATGGGAGAAGGCAATGGCACCCCACTCCAGTACTCTTGCCTGGAAAATCCCATGGACAGAGGAGCCTGGTAGGCTGCAGTCCATGGGGTCGCTAAGAGTCGGACATGACTGAGCGACTTCACTTTCACTTTTCACTTTCATGCATTGGAGAAGGAAATGGCAACCCACTCCAGTGTTCTTGTCTGGAGAATCCCAGGGTCGGGGGAGCCTGGTGGGCTGCTGTCTCTGGGGTTGCACAGAGTCAGACACGACTGAAGCGACTTAGCAGCAGCAGCAGCAGCAGCAGCATGGATGAAATGGTAAAGACCTCTAAGACCATCCTCTTGACCTGAATAGAGTCTCTCCTGGGTGTCTGAGGTTTGACTTTCATTCCCAGTCTCTTAAATTGCCTTGCGATCCGGTCAAAATTCCTGAGTCTTCTGCCTCATTATTCTTCTGTCTCTACAATGAAACTTTTTTGTTTCTAAACCTTAAATAGCTTCATTGACTTTCTTATGATTATAAAAAAATAAAGACTCATTATGGAAATTTGAAAACATATAAAACTCTAAAGAAATAATAAAAATACTACTGCCACCATAGATGACAATTGTTAACAATTTGGTATGCTGGTGGAGGTGATGGAATTCCCACTGAGCTATCTCAAATACTAAAAGATAATGCTGTTAAAGTGCTGCACTCAATATGCCAGCAAATTTGGAAAACTCAGCAGTGGCCACAGGACTGGAAAAGGTCAGTTTTCACTCCAATCTCAAGGAAAGGCAGTGCCAAAGAATGTTCAAACTACCACACAATTGCACTCATCTCACACGCTAGCAAAGTAATGCTCAAAATTCTCCAAGTAAGGCTTCAACAGTACGTGAACCAAGAACTTCCAGATTTAGAAGTTCAAGCTGGATTTAGAAAAGGCAGAGGAATTAGAGACCAAATTGCCAACATCCACTGGATCATAGAAAAAGCAAGAGAGTTCCAGAACAACATCTACTTCTGCCTTATTGACTATGCCAAAGGCTATGACTGTGTGGATCACAACAAACTGTGGAAAATTCTGAAAGAGATGGGAAAGCCAGACCACCTTACCTGCCTCCAGAAAAATCTGTATGCAGGTCAAGAGGCAACAGTTAGAACTGGGCATGAAACAACGGACTGGTTCCAAATTGGGAAAGGAATATGTCAAGGCTATATATTGTCACCCTGCTTATTTAACTTCTATGCAGAGTACATCATGAGAAACGCTGGGCTGAATGAAGCATAAGCTGGAATCAAGATTGCCGGGAGAAATATCAATACCTCAGATATGCAGATGACACCACCCTTATGTCAGAAAGTGAAGAGGAACTACAGAGCCTCTTGCTGACAGTCAAAGAGGAAAGTGAAAAACTGTCTTAAAACTCAGCATTCAAAAAACGAAGATCATGACATCCAATCCCATCACTTCATGGCAAATAGATGGGGAAACAATGGAAACAGTGACAGACTTTATCTTTTTGGGCTCCAAAATCACTGCAGATGGTGACAACAGCCATGAAATTAAAAGACGCTCACTCCTTGGAAGAAAAGCTTTGACAAGCCTAGACAGCATATTCAAAAGCAGAGACATTACTTTACCGACAAAGGTCCATCTAGTCAAAGTTATGGTTTTTCCATGGCTGTGAGAGTTGGACCATAAAGAAAGCTGAGCACTGAAGAATTGATGCTTTTGAACTGTGGTGTTAGAGAAGACTCTTGAGAGGCCCTTGGACTGCAAGGAGATACAACCAGTCCATCCTAAAAGAAACAGTCCTGAATATTCATTGGAAGGACTAATGCTGAAGCTGAAGCTCCAATACTTTGGCCACCTGATGTGAAGAACTGACTCATTTGAAAAGACCCTGATGCTGGGAAAGATTGAAGGCGGGAGAAGAAGGGGACGACAGAGGATGAGATGGTTGGATGGCATCACTGACTCGATGGACATGCATTTTGGCACGCTCCGGGAGTTGGTGGTGGACAGGGAGGCCTGGCGTGCCGAGTGACTAAGCTGAACTTATGCCCCATTTAAGAAAATACGCGTGTGTGTGTGGGGGGGGGTGGGGGGTGGTGGTAAATATAGATATACCTTTTTGTAATCGCTAATATTTTTCCATGTCAATAAAATATCTACGTGATATTTATTTTTCTCTTTAAAATATGTTATGATAAAATATCTTTGAAATTAAAAATTAGTGTGTGTTCATTGTAATGAGTGAGACAATCCAAAGAGATGAAAATAAATAATCTCCTTTAGTTTCTTTATTCCTTGTCTTCTGAATCACAGCAATTAAAAATAAATAAATCCTTGACTTCCAGTTCTGTAGAAACTGGAAGAAATAGAAAATTGATATAGAAACTTTCCATCCCTTCCAAAATAAAATAAGAATCTCAGCCTCTGAAAGATAGGAAGTCCCTCTCTCTCTCCCCAAAAATAGCTGTTGAGCTTTCAATAACTTTGCAGCTGATATACGTACACATATACACACACACATATATGTATATGGGATTCCCTGGTGGCTCAGAGGTAAAGAATCTGCCTGTAATATAGGAGATGCAGGAGATGTGGGTTCAATTTGATACTGTGGTGGAGGAAATGTCAACCCACTCCAGTATTCTTGCCTGGAAAATTCCATAGACAGAGGAGACTGGTAGGTCTAATCCATGGGGGTCACAAAGAGCCAGACAACCGTAGTGACTAAGCACACATACTTATCTATATCTATATCTATCTATCTATCTATCTATATATATATAAAACTGTCAATAGCTGTTGAGCTATCAATAACTTTACACCCAATACCAAAGAAATTAGCTCCCTGGGGTCAAACAATGAAGGTTTGCTAAGGCTTACAATTTGATACATGTAGTATCACTCAAGAAATTTGTTGCCCTCAAGTTAAGAATAATAAACGTCCTTTAATTTAAATAACTGATAATTGGATTTGTTACAGCCTTCATTTTATTTTTGTTAAAGATTTCTTTTTATGTGGACCATTTCTAAATTCTCTATTGACTTTGTTACAGTTGTGCTTCTGCTTCATGTTTTGGTTGTTTGCCCACTAAGCATGTGGAATCTCAGCTCCTCTACCAAGGATCGAACCTGCACCCCCTGTGTAGGAAGGGGAAGGCTCAATCACTGAACAACCAGGGAAGTCCCCTTCATTTTATTTATAGACACATTTATGTATGTATGTGCATGTACATAATACGTATGCCTTTAGAAATACAAACGTTTGAATGCTATGTTTTTCTCCAGCTTTGTGCTTAATGAGGCTTCCCTGGTGGCTCAGACAGTAAAGAACATGCCCACAGTGTAGAAGACCCAGGTTTGATCCCTGGGTCGGGAAGATTTTTCTGTGTTTTTCTCCAGCTTTACTGAAGTACAATTGACAAGTGAAAATGAGCATATTTAGGCTGCAAAAAAAAAAAAAAAAGAAAGAAAAGAAAAAAACCATAAAAAATAAATCCTTGAAAATGAAGTTTCTGGAGGAGCTGCCCAAACAAGTCAAATAGTTATAATCGGTTATCTGAGTATGGGGTATCCGGGGCATCCAAATGCATTTAGTTACCTTCAGTGGCTTTTAGAATGTTAGTTTTCGAATCTATCTTGAGTATGGGATTAGGTCAAGTTGTAGTACCACACAGCTCATCACTCTTAACAAAATTTAGCCATTATTCTTCAGGTCATAACAAGACTTTCTTTCATTTCCAGAATTCTGAAAAAAGGTGATTTTTACAGCTTTTGACAATATTCTCATAGCTTTTCTGAAGAAGTGGATTCTTAAGCTCCTTACTCCACCAAAACTGTGGTCAGAAGCCTTCAGTAATATTTTAATAAAAATTGTTAAGATATTTTTTTCAGAATACAGCTGTGTTCCAAAAATTTCAGTATGGGGTGCTTTTCTATTTGTTACTTTAAATAATTTATATTCATTATTGAACGTGGGCTTTTTAGGGAGAAGTGCTTCAGATTCTCCACGTATATGCTGTCTTGATATCTTTATTTTAGTGTTATTGTATTAAGGAAAAACTGTGACTTAGTCTTTCCTTTCGTGTGTTTATTGAAGTTTTCCCTGTGAACACTTCTATGAATAAATAACTTGCTGCACATATCTCTGGAAAAACAATTGTATATTTTTTGTGTATAAATGTGGTGACATCGAAATATCAGTCTATGCAATAGATAGTCTTATTAGCCTCATTTTACAGAAGACATTCAGGCACAGATGCAGTGCTGATATCACTTGCCAGAGTCATATATTAGAGAATAGAGGAGACAGGATTCAAGAGGAGGCATTTCAATTTCTGAGCCACTGTTTTATCTGCTACTACATGCTCAGTAAATATTTTTGAATGAATGAGTGATGGGACTTGAAATGGCCAAAAATGGTATGAAAAACTGCTTCGCTCACATTTGGAAAAATGCAGATCAAAACTGGGGTAGATAAGAATTTACATATCAAATTAACTTGATTTTGAAGAAGAGTCTGATATTGAGGGTGTAGGTCCATTCAGGACTCGGATGTTTTACTGATCAGAATATAATTTGTTACTATTTTTTTGGATAAGCAATCCCTGTCAAATTAAAATTTCATATAGGGCAAAAAATACAATGTACAATGTCAAGAATCAGACTATGGAAAATATTTGCCACGTTGTTATATATCTGAAAGTGAAAGTGTTAGTCCCTCAATCCTGTCTGACTCTTTATGACATCACGGACTGTAGCCCACTAGGCTTCTCTGTCCATGGGATTCTCCAGGCAAGAATACTGGAGTGGGTTGCTATTCCCTGCTCTAGCAGATCTTTCTCACCCAGTGATCGGACCCAGGTCTCCTGCATTGCAGGTGGACTCTTTACTGTCTGAGCCACCAGAGAAGCCCAGTGTACATCTAAACATTACTAACTCGTAACCTTTCTGAAAGTGATAGTCACTCAGTTGTGTCTGACTCTTTGTGACCCCATGGACTGTAGCCCGCCAGGCTCCTCTGTCCATGGGTATTTTCCAGGCAAAAATGCTGCAATGGGGAGCAGTTCCCTTCTCCAGAAGATCTTCCCAACAAAGGGATCAAACAGGTTGCCCACATTGCAGGCAGATTCTTTACCATCTGAGCCACCAGACTACCAAAAATAAGAATGCAATATATTTGGGTGCTGTTCTCGCAGGCTGAGAGTGTGCTTGATGGAAGGCGGAAGATCCATTTGATTTGCTCATCTATGTTCTGCTAATGTCAGTATATATGTTTTACTGTTTATGCAATCAAGTAAATTTATAGCTTCCTTTGTGAGTCTAGGCTTCCTGTCTACCTTAAGAAAATCTTTCTCACCTAACATTTATACACATGACTTAAATGTTCCTCTGCTGGAATATTGATCTTCCCTGGGCAATTCTGGCTTCTCAGACCTTCTGACTTGAACTGAAATCTACAATATTTGCACTCTGGGTCTCAGGCTTTCCAACCACACCACCTGCTTTCCTGGGTCTCCAACTTACAGTCAGCAGGTAATGGGACTTCCAAGCCCCCATCATCCCCTGAGCCAATGCTTTACAATAAATCTGTCTCTCTCTATATATCTCCTATTGGTTCTGTTTCTCTGAGGGCCCTGACTAGTACAGTGACCTACTACATTTCCAGGAATTTATGAGAGCTTTTCAAAGTCCCCTATAGACATCTTATTCCTCTTTTTTCCTTTTAAGATTTTGGTCAGCCTTTGTCAGTTCCAACTGGAAATTCTGTCTCAGGCAGCTGCAATGGACAATTGCCACTTTTTTTTTTTTCTCCAATCAATGAACTACAAATAAGGCTATTCAGACAGAGCAGCTAAATCAGGCCAATTAAAGATAAATTCTGAAAATGAAGTTTTTCAACAAACTGCCCAACAGGTCAAATAGTGATGATTATCGATTACCTGGGTATGGACTGTCTGGGGCACGCCAAACCCATTCAGGTACCTACAATGGCTTTTAGGATGTTGGTTTTCAAATCTATCCTGAGTATGGTGTTAGGTCAAGATGTAATGCCACACAACTCATCGTTCTTACCAAAATCTAGCCGTTTTTCTTCAGATGGTAACAAGACTTTCTTTCACTTCCAGAATTCTGCAAAAAGGTGATTTTGACAGTTTTTGACAATATTCTCATTGCTTTTCTGAGGAAGTGGATTCTTAAGCTCCTTACTCCACCATTCCTGTGGTCAGAAGCCTTCAGTAATATTTTAATAAAAATTGTTAAAACATTTTTTTTCTGGGTACATTTTACCTGTGTCCCAAATCTTTCAGTATGGGGTGCTTTTCTATTTGTTACTTTAAATGATTTATATCCATTATTGAACCTGGACTTATTGGGGGGAAGTGTTTCAGATTTTCCGTGTATATACTCTCTTGATTCTTTAGTTTTATTGTATTAAGGAAAAACTGTGACTTTTTTGGTCTTTCCTCTTGTGCATTATTAAGGTTTTATTTGTGGACAGTTCTATGAATAACTTTTGCACATGTCTCTGGAAAACCAATTGTATGCTTTTTTGTGTGTATAAATAGGATGACATCAATATCATCAATTGAATAATACTATCAGTATGCGCTCAGTCTTATCTGAATCTTTGTGGCACCATGTACTGTAGCCTGCTAGGCTCCTCTGTCCATGGAATTTTCCAAACCAGAATACCGGAGTGGGTTGCCACTTCCTACTGCAGAGGATCTTCCCGACCCAGGAACTGAACTCACATCTCTTGCGTCTCCTGCATTGGCAGGCGGGTTCTTTACCACTAGTGCCAACTGGGAAGCCCAATACTATCAGAATATTAGTCAAAGACTATACATTGTTGACTATATAATACAAGGGCTTCCCAGATAGCTCAGTGGAAAAGAATCCCCATGCCAATGCAGGAGATGCAGGTTTTATCCCTAGGCCAGGAAGATCCCCTGGAGAAAGAAGTGGCAACCCATTCCAGTATTCTTGCCTGGGAAATCCCATGGAGAGAGGAAACTGGTGAGCTACAGTCCATGGGGTCACAGGGCTGAACGTGACTGAATGTTCAACAATAGCAACAAAATATAAACTTCTCATTTAATTCATAATATAAAAATTTGCTTAACTTTATAGAAAAATTTTCTTTCTGTTTAATACATAAACATGGTAAAAGTTTGTGTCTACCTGAGACATTTTCTTTCATAAGAAGCTCTTGTACTTTTATGTTTCCTGCTTTGTCCCTTAGGGAGTCTCCTTCATGTAATGTGCATCTAATATTACTATTGCCACGCTTGCTTTCTTAATTGTATTGGTCAGGCACGCGTTTGTAAACCCTTTATTTCCACTCTATTTTGTTCATAGTTTTCTTTTCCCAAAGTTTTAACCTATTTTGCTGATAGATTTATGGCTCTTTCAATCATTTTTTTTTATAACTGTCATCAAAGAGATGCATATTAAGTAACAAAAAAATAAATAAATCTTTAGGTCTTCATAAAGCACCAGAGAAAACCAAGTCCTGGACTTGCTATCTCATGATTTTTATATGAATTGAACTCTATTGCCAAATTTAAAATAACCTCGAGTAGAATGGATTGCAAATTCAAGAAATTAGTGGCCTGCAAAAAAATAGAGCAGTTGGAATGCCTTTCTTAAGCTGCTCAGATCAGATCAGTTGCTCAGTTGTGTCCAACTCTTTGCGACACCATGAATCGCAGCACGCCAGGCCTCCCTGTCCATCACCAACTCCCGGAGTTCACCCAGACTCATGTCCATCGAGTTAGTGATGCCATCCAGCCATCTCATCCTCTGTCGTCCCCTTCTCCTCCTGCCCCCAATCCCTCCCAGCATCAGAGTCTTTTCTAATGAGTCAACTCTTCACATGAGGTGGCCAAAGTACTGGAGTTTCAGCTTTAGCATCATTCCTTCCAAAGAAATCCCAGGGCTGATCTCCTTCAGAATGGACTGGTTGGATCTCCTTGCAGTCCAAGGGACTCTCAAGAGTCTTCTCCAACACCACAGTTCAAAAGCATCAATTCTTCAGTGCTCAGCCTTCTTCACAGTCCAACTCTCACATCCATACATGACCACAGGAAAAACCATAGCCTTGACTAGATGAACCTTTGTTGGCAAAGTAATGTCTCTGCTTTTGATTATGCTACCTAGATTGGTCATAACTTTCCTTCCAAGGAGTAAGACTTTGAATCTCATGGCTGCAGTCACCATCTGCAGTGATTTTGGAGCCCAGAAAAATAAAGTCTGACACTATTTCCCCATCTATTTCCCATGAAATAGGATGCCATGATCTTCATTTTCTGAATGTTGAGCTTTAAGCCAACTTTTTCACTCTCCTCTTTCACTTTCATCAAGAGGCTTCTTAGTTCCTCTTCACTTTCTGCCATAAGGGTGGTGTCATCTGCATACCTGAGGTTACTGATATTTCTCCCAGCAATCTTGATTCCACCTTATGTTTCTTCCAGTCCAGCATTTCTCATGATGTACTCTGCATATAAGTTAAATAAACAGGGTGACAATATACAGCCTTGACGAACTCCTTTTCCTATTTGGAACCAGTCTGTTGTTCCATGTCCAGTTCTAACTGTTGCTTCCTGACCTGTATACAAATTTCTCAAGAGGCAGATCAGGTGGTCTGATATTCCCATCTCTTTCAGAATTTTCCACAGTTTATTGTGATCCACACAGTCAAAGGCTTTGGCATAGTCAATAAAGCTGAAATAGATGCTTTTCTGGAACTCTCTTGCTTTTTCCATGATCCAGCGGATGTTGGCAATTTGATCTCTGGTTCCTCTGCCTTTTCTAAAACCAGCTTGAACATCAGGAAGTTCACGGTTCACATATTGCTAAAGCCTGGCTTGGAGAATTTTGAGCATTACTTTACTAGCATGTGAGATGAGTGCAACTGTATGGTAGTTTGAGCATTCTTTGGCATTGCCTTTCTTTGGGATTGGAATGAAAACTGACCTTTTCCAGTCCTCTAGCCACTGCTGAGTTTTCCAAATTTGCTGTCATATTGAGTGCAGCACTTTCACAGCATCATCTTTAAGGATTTGAAATAACTCAACTGGAATTCCATCACTTCCACTAGCTTTGTTCGTAGTGATGCTTTCTAAGGCCCACTTGACTTCACATTCCAGGATGTCTGGCTCTAGGTCAGTGATCACACCTTCATGATTATCTGGGTCATGAAGATCTTTTTTGTACAGTTCTTCTGTGTATTCTTGCCATCTCTTCTTAATATCTTCTGCTTCTGTTAGGTCCATACCATTTCTGTCCTTTATCGAGCCCATCTTTGCATGAAATGTTCCTTTGGTATCTCTGATTTTCTTGAAGAGATCCCTAGTCTTTCCCATTGTGTTGTTTTCCTCTATTTCTTTGCATTGATCGCTGAAGAAGGCTTTCTTATCTCTTCTTGCTATTCTTTGGAACTCTGCATTCAGATGTTTATATCTTTCCTTTTCTCCTTTGCTTTTCACTTCTCTTCTTTTCACAGCTATTTGTAAGGCCTCCCCAGTCAGCCATTTTACTTTTTTGCATTTCTTTTCCATGGGAATGGTCTTGATCCCTGTCTCCTGTACAATGTCACGAACCTCATTCCATAGTTCATCAGGCACTCTATCTATCAGATCTAGGCCCTTAAATCTATTTCTCGCTTCCAGTGTATAATCATAAGGGATTTGATTTAGGTCATACCTGAATGGTCTAGTGGTTTTCCCTACTTTCTTCAATTTAAGTCTGAATTTGGCAATAGGAATTCATGATCTGAGCCACAGTCAGCTCCTGGTCTTGTTTTTGCTGACTGTGTAGAGCTTCTCCATCTTTGGCTGCAAAGAATATAATCAGTCTGATTTCGGTGTTGACCATCTGGTGATGTCCATGTATAGAGTCTTGTCTTGTGTTGTTGGAAGAGGGTGTTTGTTATGACCAGTGCATTTTCTTGGCAAAACTCTATTAGTCTTTGCCCTGCTTCATTCCATATTCCAAGGCCAAATTTGCCTGTTATTCCAGGTGTTTCTTGACTTCCTACTTTTGCATTCCAGTCCCCTATAATAAAAAGGACTTAAGCTGCTAGATGATATTAAAAATCACAAGTTTTTTTCTCAACGTGGTTGTTTTATTTAATGCCTGAAAAGTGATCTATTGAGAAAGCTTAAGTATTTTACAAAGATTATTTCATTTAATTTTCACAAAAAGCCCTCATATGAGCTGGTATTTATTAAATATTCAATAAATGTTAACCAGTTTTATTACTACTACTAATAGTCTATGATTAAGAGCATCCTGTGAAGAAGGTTGTCATTCTATGTGGAGAGGGTAAGTGACTTGATTTGGTTCACTGGTTAGTTAATTGCAGAATAATTCAAGTTTTGTTCATCTTATTCCAAACCCAATTTTTTCCCTTCCTTGTTTAGTAGCTTTACAAAGGAAAAAAAATGTAAAAAATTGAGAAGTCAGTGAGTCCCATTTTGCACATAATCACTACAATTACTGAAGAATACTTCTATATAAAGGAAAATACTTCTGATTGTTTATTTTGAATGAGTCTAAACACTGCTTATTCACTCTTCTGACTGTGTATGTACTAATTCCCTGTGGTTATGACAGGACATCTGTGTAGTATATTGTATTCTGACAATTCGCAGGACTTTTTTAAACAATGAACTCTTCCCAGAGAAAAGACAGTTATATCTATCACCCTAAGAATAAACACACACTCCTGGGATGGCAGCTACTATTTCCACCGCTTCCAGGAGCCTCCTTGCTCTTCTGGAGCTATCCTAGACGATGCTTCTCCAAAAAGCCAACTCACTTGCAAACCTTTTTTTTTTTTTTTTTTGGCTGCGCAGTGTGACATGTGGGGTCTTAGATCCCCTACCAGGAATGGAACATGTAGTGGAAGCGTGGAGTCCTAGCCACTGGACCTCTGGGGAAGCCCTCACTTGCAAATCTTGTATAAACCTTCCCTGAGATCTCAAGGTCACCCAAAATTTTATTGTTTCTCATTCTCCAAAATGCTTTCCTCATGTTCACAGCAGAGACTTAAACTGATCCCCATTCTTCTACTCTCTCCAAACAAGAATTTCTCTTCCTTTCCACCCCAACCCTTGTCTAATTCCACTAGGCCTGATTTAATCACCCTTATTGGGTAAGAATTTCTCTAACCTTTGAACCCACGTCAATCACTGGAGTGTGCAAAAGTCCGTATCATAGTTTTGTATTCTGTCACCCCAAATAGAGTGCAATCCTCACACACAGGAACTGTCATTATCTGTCATCCCACAAAAATTTGAATTACACACAGTAGTTTCAAAATAAAATTTAAGTTAAAAAATAAGTTGGAAGAGCTCTTGGCATAGTATGATGGTTAAGTTTAACACTGTTCTGTAGATTTGGGGTGGTTGTATTTTTGCACACACACACAAAAATTGGCTCATGTAGTTATAAAATGCAGTAGAAATTAACAAGAGGAAGAAAATTCATATAAACATTTTTTAAACATATACAAACTTCATTTAAGAATTTAAATATCATTAAACATCAAATCAGAGCTTTGCCTCCTGACTAATCAGAGTGAAAAGGAGAACTGATACCATTTTCTTCAATTATATACAATTTTAACCTGGCCTTCTACTAATTCTGTGTTGATTATAAAAAATGAGGTATATCAACACCATGTTTAGTCACTCAGTTGTGTCTGACTCTTTGTAGCCCCATGGACTGTAGCCCACCAGGCTCCTCTATGCATGGGATTCTCCAAGAAAGAATACCAGAATGGGTTGCCATTTCATCTTCCAGGGGATCTTCCCAACCCAGGGATCAAACCTGTGTCAACTGCATCTCCTGTATTGGCAGGTAGATTCTTTACCACTGTGCCACCTGGGAAGCCCATAAAATTACTAACATATTTGTAATTAGTCTATGTAAGTGATTGGCTAACCATATAGATCAAGATATAAAGGAATATAGATATTTTAATAGAAAACACATCATATATACACACCTTCAAAATTATTATATAACTTAACCCAAGTTTCATTTTAAATTTTAATAGGTTTCTGCTTTCTAAACAACCTTAATCAATTGGCTTACAGTCCCAAAACTCTTGTAGTAAAGCCAGGACTTAAACTTCAGAATTCTTAGTTCTTTAGGAAAGTAGTAGAGACTGATTATTTGTGAACTCCTGGTGTGACGGCATTAGGAGGTGGGACCTTTGAGGGGTCCTGAAGGGAGACCCCTCAAGAATGGGATTAGTGTCCTTATAAAAGAGACCCCAGAATGTTCCCTCAGCCTCCCCACGTGTGAGGCCAGAGCAAGAAGACAGAGGGCTCTGAACTGGAAAGCGGCTTCTCACCAGACACCAGAGCTGCAGGGGTCTTGGTTTTCAACTTCCTAGTCTCTAGAGCTGTGAGAAATAAATTTTTGTTGTTTATAAGCCATCCAGCTTATGGTATTGTATTATAGTAACCTCAAGAGACAGGCAGCCTGATGCAAAAATCTGATGTACGCAGGCTTATTATAGACTTTTGTATTCATTATTATTTTAAAATATCTATCTATTTATGGGTGCACAGGGTCTTCGCTGGTGCATGAGGGCTTTCTCTAGCTGCAGCGAGCAGGGGCTGCTCTCTAGCTGCAGCGTGCGGGCTTCTCATTGCAATGGCTTCTCTTGTTGGGAAGCATGAACTTTAGGGCGCTAGGGCCTCAGTAGGTGTGGTGCGTGGGCTTAGCTGCTTCTTGGCAGCTGGGGTCTTCCCTGATCAGGGATCAAACCCATGTTCCCTGCATTGGCGGGTGGATTCTCAGCTGCTGGACCACCGCAGAAGCCCTTTTATATTTATTATATCAAAGGAAGTCTTTATCTCTTTGCTTTCAGTTGACATGAAAACAGCCCATTCTGATGTCACATCTACTTTTTTCCTTTGTGTTCTAACAGTAAGAGGAAATATGTACTATTGGTTTCTTTTCAACTGCTCATTTCCATCCATGTTTCTCTCTGTGTTTGTCCACATTATGTAACCACATTTGTAGATGTCTTCACTGTTTTGACAAGACTTTCTTTCTTTTCGTTCTTTTTTCAAAATTTCTAAATATACTGACATCTTTAAACAACACTATAAAATGATTTTATGTTAATAATTCTACCATTCCAATGTTCTTGAAACATTTGGGAAAATGCTTGGTTCTGTCATGCCTCCAGTTTTCTTCATTTAATCTCATACACAAAGAGTTTTGAACACCTGCTATGCGCCAATTACTGGTAGGAGACCATTTGTTTCAAACACACATGCTTTCCCATGGAAGAGCTTGGCATGTGCTCGTCTTGATGTTTCCAAAACCTTTATCACTGTGGAAATATTTGTTCTCAGCTCAGAGAGGTGCTGTGAAAATGCCTTGGTCAAAATATAAAAATCAAAGGTATTTTGTGCTGCTGCTGCTGCTGGGTGATTATAGGTAACTTGACCATCCTTGCCTGTTCACACTGCCTTTCTAGCTTCTGAAGATGCAGTTTCATTATATGCCTACACTGTCCCATGAGTTAGTGGCTGGAGGTCCTTTTGAGTGACAGAATCCTAGTTCTACAGCAATAGTTGGTCTGATCTGAAGAAACAAACTGTTGGAATTATTAGACTCAGCAATGATAAACCTGTGTGTAACTCTCCAGCAAGGACTGGCCCTTGAACTCACTTTTTATGTGCACTGTGCAGGTCAGATAGGGGATCTAGCAGTAACTAAAGAGCCAGTAGCTTGAAGAGGAGTTATTTAAGCAGCTCTCTTGATGCTACAACAATCTGGGACCCATCTGTGCTGACAATTGAAGAATTCCTTTAGTTAAAAGGAAGATTCTTTCCTTTGTTAAAATGGCAGCTAGTTTGGGATCATTAATTTATTACCTCCTCCCTCACTCCAGCATACTCAAAAGAGATAAATGATCCCAGTCCCATGTCTGGTGAGGAGTGTGTGCTAAGTTGCTTCAGTCACGTCTGACTCTTTGTAATCCCATGGACCACAGCCTGCCAGGCTCCTCTGTCCATGGGACTCTCCAGGCAAGAATACTGGAGTGGGTTGCCATTTTCTCCTCCAGGGGATCTTCCAGACCAGGGTCCATGGGTCTCCTCATTGCAGGCAGATTCTTTACTGTCTGGTGAGGAGGGAGATGGTCAAATGCTAAGATGGGACCTAAGACCCCAGCAGCAGAGCAGGAATATTCCTGAAATATTGTGTGAAGATTCTTCAGATCTTGAAGTGATTAAATATCTAGTAACTACCTATTGTAAATATTTAAAGTAAATATAAGAATAATCAACAAATATATTTATAAAGTATAAAAAGCAGAGACATTACTTTGCCAACAAAGGTCCGTCTAGTCAAAACTATGGTTTTTCCAGTAGTCATGTATGGATGTGAGAGTTGAACTATAAAGAAAGCTGAGCGCTGAAGAATTGATGCTTGTGAACTCTGGTGTTGGAGAAGACTCTTGCGAGTCCCTTGGACTGCAAGGAGATACAATCAGTCCATCCTAAAGGATATCAGTCCTGAATATTCATTGGAAGGACTGATGCTGAAGCTGAAACTCCAATGCTTTGGCCACCTGATGCAAAGAACTGACTCATTAGAAAAGACCTTGATGCTGGGAAAGATTGAAGGCAGGAGGAGAAGGGGATGACAGAGGATGAGATGGTTGGATGGCATCACCCACTCAATGGACATGAGTTTGAGCAAATTCCAGGACATGGTGATGGACAAGGAAGCCTGGCATGCTGCAGTCCATGGGGTCACAAAGAGTCAGACATGACTGAGCAACTGAACTGATAAATAAAAACTACTCATTTAGTTTATATTTTAAATTCTAAATTTAAATGAGGTTATAAGTGCTGTTATGTTTAGGACTCAAGAGCCATATATTTGTTTACAATAATAATAATATTGATGAAGGGACTTCCCTGGTGGCTTTGTGGCTAAGGCTTCCATGCTGTCAAAGCAGGGGTCCTGGGTTCCATCCCTGGTCAGGGAAGTATATCCCACAACCAAGAGTTTGCAAGCTGCAACTAAGACCCAGCACAGGCAAATAAATAAATATTTAATAATAATAATATTGATGAAAATGTGGAAGTAAAAATTACATAGAGTGAAAAAGAATCAGAAGAGTGCAGAGACTACATGCTTCAGAGAAATGATCCCAAAAGGTTCTTGATCACTTTATGTGTGGCTACTTATTTTTGTTGTTGCTGTTGTTTAGTCTCTCAGTGGTGTCTGACTCTTCACAACCCCATAGACTAACCCACCAGGCTCTTCTGTCCATGGGATTCTCCAGGCAAGAATACTGGAGTGGGCTGACATTACCTTCTCTGCTAAGTCACTTCAGTTGTGTCCAACTCTGTGAGACCCCATAGACGGCAGCCCACCAGACTCCCCCGTCCCTGGGATTCTCCAGGCAAGAACATTGGAGTGGGTTGCCATTTCCTTCTCCAATGCATGAAAGTGGAAAGTGAAAGTGAAGTCGCTCGGTCGTGTCTGACTCTTAGCGACCCCATGGACTGCAGCCTACCAGGCTCCTCTGTCCATGGGATTTTCCAGGCAAGAGTACTGGAGTGGGGTGCCATTGCCTTCTCCGTACCTTCTCTAGTGCCACTCATAAGACATTTTAAGTAAGTATTTTTACCATGTAAGTGTTTAAACGATGAGAGACATTTGTCGAGACCATCTTGAGAAATGCCGAGATGCTAAGAGCAGTTTTCTGTCTACACTAGCACTTTAGAAGGGTTTGGGTTCAGTTTTCCTTGCGAATGTACTGGAAGGAAGAAAGCTTCTAGGAAGCTGGACTGTCTCTGTGGAAAACTAGACATACTCCAGACAGACGGGCTTTGCTCTACATATAGAGCTGTCTCTCTGGGATTAATTTTTTAATGGGCTCTAGGACTTTTTGACAGTGTGAATTCTCATCTGTTGTTAATCACCATGCAGATTAATGTGTACTTTGACTTCAGTACCTATTTTTCATCTCTGTGAAAAACAACACAAGGGAACGTGGAGCATGAAGGATAGAGAAGGTGGAAAACATTTGGGAGGATTTCTGTGAATTTTTATAAAGTGAAAAAATAACACTCCAAATGTTATTTTGAGTTATCTTGCATTTCTGTTAGTAAAGGTAGAATAAAATGAGCAGATAATTTTTAGAGCACGCATTTGTGCAGTTTGGTACATCCATGAAATAATGAATATAAGTGGAATTGCTGAGAAGTCATACACTGCACTGGAATTCTGCATTCACTCCTTGATTTTTCTCCATTCTGTAGAAAACTTCTTTATAATCAAACTGGGGCAGTACTTGGTTTGGTTGGTGGTGGTTTAGCTAAGTCATGTCTAACTCCTGTGACACTATGGACTATAGCCCTCCAGGGAACCTCTGTCCAGGGGATTTCCCAGGCAAGATTACTGGATCAGGTGGGCGTTTGGTCGTTTCATTTTAAAATTGGAATAAAGTGAGAAATCGCTTAAACATGACAAGCTCATGACTTGGAAAATGTGCTTTAAATTAATATATAGCAGCGTACATATCTTCACAACAGTTGATATCGGGACTAGAACCCGCCTGACGGACGTGTGTGGGTGTGTGCATGCGTACATGTTGCTTCCTTTGGATGTCAGGGTTTTTTGTGTAAATTATAGCCAACATTCATTATTAAGATCTTATTCAATATTAAGATCTTCAGTTTCAATTTCTTTAAAAGATATTTGGAATTTAAAGACAGGAGGAAAGCTATCTGGGAGTAGAAGTATTCTAGATTTTAAATTTTTCCTCATTCATTCTCACTTAATAAGATTTTCTTTAATGAACTGCCTCTGGCAGGTTTTTTCCCAAAGCATTGAACTTAGTCTCATGAAAACAAATTTCCTTCCACATTCAACTTTTATCACTTTGAATACTTATTAAAATCAAGTTATTAGAATAACAAATAACTCTCCACGAACAACCTTGGAAGAGAAAAATAAAAACTCCAAAACTATCTCTTGGTGTGAAAAGCAATGTATTGGCATGAAGTGTTCTCTAACCTTCTTTGAAGTATCTGCCTGTCATTCTGGGAGATGGTCAAGTAAAGGTCACTTACAAGAGCTTTCTATCATATGTAAAACCATAATTGAAGAGAAATACATTCATTTTAAATATAGTTGGTAGAGCAAACTTTATAAACCACAATATCCTATCCTACCAACTGCAAAAGGGGAAAATACTTCCCTTCAAAGACTTTATTATTTCCTCTCCTATTAATTAAATGCTAATAATACTGAGTGGATAAAATCAAACATTTTGCAAAAGGGTATGACAAGGTGACTTAGCACGTTAATTTAGGAGACTATCCATCTAATGTAATCTTGAATAGGTAGATGGTGACTTATTACTAAATGTCAATTATATTATCTCTATAGATAGATTCATCTAAGAGCAGTGCTCATTTTTCATTAAACTATAAACTCTTATTAATGGGAAAGCATGACTCAAATACAAGGAGAGGTTGATACAATGATATGCTAAAAAAAAAAAAAAAAAAAAACCAACACTTAAATTGTGCTAACATCAAGTTAGGGTAAAAATGAGAAGAAATGCCCAGAGTGTTAGTGGAGAATAATTTGGTAACTCTTCCTTAAGGAAAATTTAGAAATGTTCATTAAAATGTCTATTTAAAATGTCTAATAAAAATGGATAATTAAAAATATTTAATTCTAAAAGTAGAGACAGACTAATATCTCATCGAGTTTTAGATCTGGCAAAACATCTGAACTTTATGGCTTGATATTCCCTCTCATGCTTTGTTGGTATTCCATTTAAATATTGTACAACTCCAGAATAATGCTAACTTTGTCATCACAAACACTATTGATATATAATAGTAGCAGAAATATAGGGAAAGAGGAGATAGATTAATTAAAATAAATATTACAACTTAAAAATCAAGAGAGAAATTTGTGTAGAGACTACATTCCTTGTTTCTACGGTTGATTCCTCCTTCTGCTCACTCTGTGCTCACTGGTATTCAGCCAGCTTCTCAAATGGCCAGAATTCATTGTCAGGTAGAGTAACACAAAACCTACTTTATGGAGGATCATGTTCAATAATTTAGAATCTGGCAGAGTCCAGAAGACAAAAAGTGTGTCACACAAAACAGTTACCCAGTGATGACAGAGCGTTGCTCCCAAACCCTGGATGTTTCTTCCATGATTCACCCAATAGTACAGGCTTCACAGAGCATCCTGAATCAGGCTCAGAATCCCACTTGTCACTGCCTCTACTTAGCTCTAAATGGCCAGCTAGTGCTGTCACTAGAACTGAAGCCCTAGACCATCCAGAGAGACTTTTCTTTCTTAGATTCCACTCAAAACTAGGAGGTTTTCCAGACACTTGCCATTGTCAGACAGCACACCAAATTTCCAGGACCCTCACACTTTGCGCAGAGGTGGTAGATGCTTTTTAAAATTTCTTTTATTGGAGTATATAGTTGATTTATAACTTGGTATTACTTTCAGGTGTACAGCAAAGTGATTCAGTTATATATATATATATATATATATATATTCTTTTTCAGATTTTTTCCATTATAGGTTATTACAAGATACTAAACATAGTTCACTGTGCTATACAGTAGGTCTTTGATGGTTATCTAATTTTAGAGAGGAATGTGTGTATCAGTTAATCTCAAACTCCTAATTTATTCCTCCCCTCATTTCCCCTTGGTGATTATAAGTTTGCTTTCTATGTTTGTGAGTCTGTTTTTGTTTGGTAAATAAATTCATTTGTATATTTTTTTTAGATCCCACATATAAGTGATATCATATGATATTTGTCTTTGATTTATCTCACTTGGTGTGATAACCTCTAGGTCCATCTATGTTGTTGAAAAAGGCATTATTTCATTATTATTATCACTGAATAATAATCCATTTTGTGTGTATATATATACACCACATCCTTTTTTTTTACAATTTATTTCATTGAAGTATAGTTGATTTTCAAGGTGTTAATTTCTTCTGTATGGCAATGTAATTCTGTTACACACACACACACACACACACACACACACACACACATATACTTTTTCATATTCTTTTCCATTATAGTTTATCACAGGATATTGAAAACAGCTCCTTGTACCACATTTTCTTTTTCCACTTATCTGCTGATAGACACTTAGGTTGCTTCTGTGTGTGCATGTGTTAGCCACTCAGTCATGTCTGACTCTTTGCGACCCCATGGGCTGTAGCTCACCAGGCTGCTCTGTCCATGGAATTCTCCAGGCAAGAATACTGGAGTGGGTTGCCATTCCCTTCTCCAGGGGATCTTCCTTACCCAGGGATCAATCTCAGGTCTCTCCCATTGTGGTCTGAGCCACCAGGGAAGCCCAGGTTGCTTCTAGGTCTTGGTTATCGTGAGGGGTGGTAGCTGTTCGTCCTTCTTCCTTTTCTCCCCTGTCTGCTTGCAATGCAAAAATGTTTCAACAAGGTTCCTAATATCCCTGCTATAATTTCCTATATACTATCAGCATGATTTCACCAATTTAGCATAAAAGTGTGACGGACTGTGAGATAGTGTCTCATAGCATCCCGTTTTAGAGACAACTCATCTGTAAATGAAGAGGGTGAACACACTAATGTTCTTGTCAGATGAAAGTAAACTTCTAGCGCCTTCTAACTGTAAGAATGGAGACGTACAAAAGCATTTGTCCGATCAGAAGCTGCATGCCAGGTGCAAGGGGCTTGTGGATTGTATTTTTTACATACATAGTTGATGTTTTCGGTCAAAGCGTGAATAGTGGTTGCTTCTGTGCAGAAGCTTTAACAGTCAGCCTGTAATTTGCCATTTTCTCTTTTTACTACCTCCTTTTATGGTAGCATATGAAAAGATGATTTACTGGCCTGGGTTACCTGAAAGGAAACTTTTCTATAAATGAAGGAAGGAAGGAGTGAGGAGGAAAGTGTTTCTCTGATGAGTTCAGAGGACTTGCTTCTTTGACCAATGAAGACTCAAGTGTGTGGATGTGTGGACGTTTCAGAGGTGTTTGAAGATTTAGCTTGCCACTAAAACTCTGAATACTCCCAGACTTTCCGAATTTATCACTGAGAGCCCATCTTACTCTTTATCAGTTATAATAATAATGTTCACATAAAAGATTAGACCTGGTTTTTATTTCAGTAAATGTTGTAATTCAACAGCTAACAGGCTCAATCTCAGAATGCATTTTTGATGATCTCAAAGCTGACGCTACATGAGTTATAGGAGTTTAGTAACATCGTCTGAGAATTCATGAGATTTGGCCTATACTTTGAAATAACTATTCAGGTTGTGAACTTCTTCACTTTCAGATACCCAAAGTTATCCAGAAACACCCATCCTACTCTGTCACTCCCCCAATTCCTCAATTTCTTCTGAATTTTATTTTTTTACATTGCAGTAGTCAACCAGTTTTCCAGTGACTAGCCAAACAATAAGAAGTTCATTTCCAAATGTGTACATGAAGGAGCATGGATTAAATAGTATGCACAGACATTTCTTATCCTTTCTCAGAAATCCTCAGGAGCTGAAAGAAAAGTAGGTTCATGCTTCAAATAATGAGTGAGCATTCCTTACGTGCCAAGACCTCTAAGATCTGTGTTCTTAAAGACAAACATGATGTTTCTCTAGGTCAATCCATAGAAAACATTTATTCTTCGTTGTGCTAATTATTTAAATATGATAATGTTTTCATTTTAGATGCAGGAAAACCAATGTCACAAAGCTGGACATGTAAATTCCAGTAGAGACTTGGATTCAACTTGTGTGTGGTTTTAAATTTGTTTCATCTGACAATTCAAGAATTTCCATGAACCTGCAACAAGCAAAGTAAATAAATAATCTAAATAAGGAATACACTTAGAATATAAGGAAATAGATTTAGAATACAGGGAACTATGTCTCCGGAGGGCTGTATAAGATATTTCAGTGTCTATATCTTTGCAGGTTTCAAAAGTCAACTTATAGTCATAGTACCATGGCCATAATTTTGCTGGAGTTTTCCTACATCAATAAAAACTTACAAGGATGAACTTTCAATTTGATTTCTCTTGGTCAGATGATCATTTCCCAAACACTTTAGCACTTCTTTATACTTTATAAGATTCATCCAATTTCCAATGAAATAACAATTTCAATGAATTTGTGAGCTGACATTTCCATCCATATGCTGAGATCTCATTTCTCCCTGACATTTAGATGTTCCTTTGAGGAGACTATATAAACAAGGCAATGGTTCACAGCCTTAATCCAGGAAGGAAGGGAAAATACTTCAGTGAATAAAGGTCATTACCTTTAAGCTAAAATGTGTTATACTGAGCTTAATTTTGCAGAAATCTGTGGTTTTCAAAATGCCTTTCTACATTTCAGATAAAGCAACAAACCAGAGTAGAGAACCTGCCAAGCATCAGGTACTCTGCCAGGTAACGGCTTTGCTCACAGAACTGCATGCTGCAACTCCGATCCTCCTTCCCACTCCCTCACCATCAAACTAGAAAATTCCCTTTGGTTACTGTGGGAGTTTACAATGGGAAAGGCTGGAGCAGGGATACAAGTATAACTGGGAACAAATTATAATGGTTGGCATCAATGTGGTAATAATAAAAATAAATGGAAGGGGATAGATTCAAGAAATATTTAAGAGATAGAGATGATAGCCATTGGATTTATTCTGGAAATTTGTGTAAGAGGCAGGACTAAGTCTAGACTAAATCTCAGGTCAGTTTTGGTTTGCTTTTTAGAGTTTGCAAATGGGTTAAAAATTATGCCATTTCTTATTCATCTTTAGGCAGGATAAGTTTGAAGGACAGTCAAGAAGATATGCCTAGATAGCAGCTGGGCCACAATCAGGAGAGAAACTCCACTGGAAACACAACTTGGTGAGCAACTAACATGTAATCAAAGTGTATGGATCACCCCAGGGGATCTCATGTATTGATCGTGAGGAGACATCAGAAAAGACTTCAGTGCCTATAAAAATTCCTGACACAGACATAGCTGTTAGATAGCAAGTTCATGAAATAATTAACTTACAAAAGGATGAATAGATGTGGAGAGAGATATAAATAGATATAGATAGATACCTATCTATCAAATATATATAAATAGATATAAAAGCCAGTAATGATCATTCCATGTGTTATGAATAAAGTTCCATGGAAGTAAAATGAAATGTCACCTACAGTAATTCATTAAACTTTGCAATAAATACAGTGGATTAGGCATGGGAAATGTTATTTTTATTTTAATCACAAGATACTTGAGGCTAAGAAGGGTGCTTTTGTCCATGACTACAAGGATGCAATTCATAATGATAGAACCAGGAGTAAAACAAGTTTTTTAAAATATTAAATGAGGAGTTGTCAAAATGCAGGTTTTATGTGTTATGTTGGAATCAGAAGAGGGGATGAGGGTAGAGGAAAGAGAACTTGCTCCTTGAACTCTAATGCAAAATCACAAGAGTCTGAGGGCTGCTTTGCAAATTGAAACCATCTGAAGGAAGTGGAAGAGGATTAGAGAACAGTGCACCTTTTCTGCCTTTCTCAAAGCCAGTTGTGCCCCTTTCTCTACCACCCAACAGAGGCCCCAGAATGGACTCCTTTCCTGCTAGATTTACAAAGCCTTGGGTCTGTGTTCCGTCAGTGATAACACAAGATTTGTATTAATAATCCTGTTCCCCAAATGCATGACCCCAAATTCCTTTTAGATATTCAGGTTGTTGATGGAAATTTTGTGTGAAATTAAAATGCATTACAAAGCAAGCTCCCCTTTGCCCTCTAATATCAGAAAGCCTTTCTAGAGAGGTTTGCATTCTCTGAGTTGCTCTAATGGGTGTTTAATATGCCAGAAAGGCAAATATTCTCAATGCAAGTAATTATTCTTTTTTCATCTATCAAGTTGCAACTCATTTCCAAATGTTTCTTTGGCTTGTACATGTTTGTGCCTCTCTTCCCCTAGTTGAAGAATGTGTAAGATGAAGAAAAAGAAGCAATCTCTCTCTTGGTGTAATTAATCAGTCAGCCCCAGGGACCTCTAATGGGTAAGGTCATATGGGACTTTAAAGCATCTTTCTCTTCTGTTCTTGGTGGTCATTCAATTTTTATAAAGTGATCAGAACCAATGTTTCCATCCCAATGACTCTCAATGTGAAGTTATTGTGTTTTCAAAAGAGACAAAGATTGCCTTTCAGGAATCCTTAGGGAGAGAATTTCAAGCAAAAAATCAACCCAGTAATGTTAATTTCACAATAAACTGCTGCCCTGGATGGGGTGGGGTGGGGGAGAGGGCATTTAAAATGGAGCACTGTCACAGACACTGTTCTGAAGGTCCAGGCCAAGGGAGAAAATGCTCAGACTTAGGGGGCCATTCCCACCTACTCAGAACCAGATACTATGCGATTATTATTCAGGGTTCTTAGCTACGATTATATTCTTTCAGAATGTCCTCTTCCCTTTTATCTAGATCTTGGTGCAACAAAAAAATATCTGATGTGTTATTTTACTTCCTGGGTTGACTTACTAGGAGAAATGCTTTCTTGAGCAAATGATTCAGACCAGTTGCCTTAATACTTACATCCTCCAGTGTAAGTTATTGTATACTCTTGATTTATGCATAACCATTGTGATTAGTTTCATAGCAACGAGTTCTGAGTCTAACAGATGCTGGGTAAACTGGTAAAATAGTTTTCTTAGCTTCTAAATCAGTGCGCCAAACCTGGATCTTGGGCCTTCATCCAGGAGTAGCAGAATTCTTTGTTGCAAAGACAATGAACTTTAGAGCCAAGCAATCATAGTTTGAGCTCTGTTTTTTACTTGGCAGAAAGTTATTTAATCTCAGGATTCTGAAGTTTCTCATTTAACAAGTGGGAATAATATCAGCACTGAAAGTTTCATATAAGATTAGAGGTAATGACCTGAAACCATAAAACTTCTAGAGAAAAAACTTAGGCAATAAGCTCTTTGACATTGGTCTTGGCAATTTTTTTTTTTTTTTTTTCGCTTTGATGCCAAAAGCAAAGGCAAGAAAAGCAAAAATGAACAGTAGGGCTACCTCCAACTAAAAGCTTCTGCACAGCGAAGGAAATCATTAACAAAATAAAAAGGTGATCTGCTGAATGGGAGAAAATATTTGCTAATCATATGTCTAATAGGAAGATAATAGCCAAAATATTTTAACAACCCAATAACCAAAAAACGGCAACTTGCTTAGAAATGGGCAAAGGATCTGAATACTTCTTTTTCTGAAGAAGACATACAGATGGACAACAGGTCCATGAAAAAAATGCTCAGCATCACTAATCATCAGGCACATGCAAATCAAAACCACAATGAGCTAGCACCCCACCTCTGTTAGAATGTGTTAGGGTTTCGCAGGCGGTGCTAGTGGTAAAGAATCTGCCTGCAATGCAAGAGCCATAGGAGTCTCAGTTTCCATCCCTGGGTCAAGGAGACCCCCTGGAGAAGGAAATGGCAACGCACTCCAGTATTCCTGCCTGGACAGAGAAGCCTGGTGGGTTACAGTCCATGGGGTCGCAAAGAGTCAGACATGACTGACTACTATAAAAAGACAAAAATAAGTGTTGATGAGGACGTGGAGAAAAAGAAAGCCTTGTACACTGTTGGTAGGAATGTAAATTGGTGCAGCCACCACGAAAAACAATATGTGGTTTCCTCAAAAATTAAAAATAGAGCTTTTATATGATCCAGAAATTCTACTCCTGAGTTTTTATCCAAAGATGGTAAAAACACTAGCTAAAAATGTCATAAGCACCCCATATTAATGGAGGCATTATTTGCAATAGTCAAGATACAGAAACAACCTGAGTATCTGACAGATGAATAAAGAAAATGTCACACACACACACAAGACACACACGAATATTACTCAGCCATAAAAGAAAATGAAATCTTGCCATTTGCAACAAGATGGATGGGCCTGGAGAATATTATGTTTGGTGAAGTACATCAGACAGAAAGACAAATACTGTATTATCACACTTATTTGTTGTTGTTTAGTCACTAAGTTGTGCCCAGTTCTTTTGCAACCCCATGGACTCCTCCAGCCATGGAATCTTCCCAGCAAGAATACTGGAGTCGGTTATCATTTCCTTCTCCAGGAGATCTTCCTGATCCAGGGATAGAACCCTTGTCTCCTGCATTGGCAGGCTAATTCTTTACCACTGAGGCACCTGAGAAATCCATCTCACTTATACGTATAATGCAAAACCAAACCAAAACAAAACAAGCTCATTAGGAAACAGATTGGTGGTTGCCAACAGCTGGGGTGTGGGAGGAGGGTGGATCGGGTGAAGGAAGTAAAAAGGTACAAACTCCTAGTTAAAAAGAAATGTGGTGCATATGTATGGCTGAGTCCCTTCACTGTTCACTTGAAACTACCAGAAGATTGTTCATCAGCTATACCCCAATACAAAACAAAAAGTTTAAAGCTTGGGGAAAAAAAAATGTTATGGTTATACTGTACAGAATGAAAACTATAGTCAATAATACTATATGGCACATTTGAAAGTTGCTGAGACTCAGGGAACTCAAACTAAGGCTCTGTAACAATGTAGAGGGTAAGAAAGGGTGGGAAGTGAGAGAGAAGTTCAAGAGGAAGGGATATATGTTCACCTATGGCTAATTCATGTTGATGTATGGCAGAAATCAAGACCTGTGTTTGAGTCTCCTGCAGAGGTTTGGGTCAGCAGTAGCCTGCCACAGGGGCAGGGGCTCTGGGTGCAGCAGACCTGTGGCATAAGCTCTCTTAGAGGAGGTCGCCTTTAACCTCACCATACAGCCGCTGAACAGACAACCCACAAATTGCAGAACAATTATACCAAAGAAATTGTCACATTGTTAAGAAAGTTCCAGGACCCACAACATATTTCCCAACCTGGGGAGCTGAAAAAGGGACTGAGAACCCCCAGGGAATCTGACTTTGGAGGCCAGTGGGATTTGATTACAGAACTTGCACAGGACTGGGAAAACAGGCTCTTAGAGGGTACAAACAAAACCTTATGTGCACCAGAACCCAGGAGAACAGAGAAGTGAACCCACAAGAGACTGACCCAGACTTGCTTATGAGTGTCCCGAAGTCTCTGGCAGAGGTGTGGGTTGGTGGGGGCCTGCTGCAGGGTTGGGGGCACTGACTTAGGCCTGCATGGTACCTTTTAAAGGAGGTCCCTATTATCTTCATAGACAGCTTCATAGAATCTCTCTGATGGGAGAGACTGACTGATGGGGAAACTGGATCTTGTTCTGATGGGTAAGGCCTCCACCATAATTTGGTTTAGGGTCAAACAACAGGGAGGGAACACAGCCCCATCCATCAGCAGAAAGTTGGATTAAAGATTTACTGAGCATGGCTCTACCCATCAGAACAAGATTCAGTTTCCCCGTCAGTTAGTCTCTCCCATCAGAGAGCTTCCATAAGCCTCTTATCCTTATCCATCAGAGGGCAGACAGAATGAAAATCAAAGCACAGAAAACTAACCAAACTGATCACATGGACCACAGCCTTGTCTAACTCAATGAAACTGTGAGCCACACCATGCAGGGCCACCCAAGACAGACGGGTCATGGTGGAGAGTTCTGACAAAATGTGGTCCACTGGAGAAGGGAATGGCAAACGACTTCAGGATTCTTGCCTTGAGAATACCATGAACAGTATGAAAAGGCAAAAAGATATGACACTGAAAGATGAACTCTGCAAGTTGGTAGGTGCCCAATGTGCTACTGGAGAACAGTGGAGAAGTAACTCCAGAAAAAATGAACACATGGAGCCAAAGTGAAAACAACACTCAGTTGTGGATGTGACTGGTGATGGAAGTAAAGTCTGATGCTGTAAAGAGCAATATGGCATAGGAACCTGGAATGTTAGGTCTGTGAATGAAAGTAAACTAGAAGTGGTCAAACAGAATATGGCAAGAGTGAACATAGATGTTTTAGGAAACAGTGAACTAAAATGGAGGGGCTTCCCTAGTGGAATCTGTCTGCAATTCAGGAGACCTGGATTCGATCCTCTGGGTTGGGAAGATCCCCTGGAGAAAGAAATGGTGCGCACTGGGCACCTACCAACTTGCAGAGTTCATCTTTCAGTGTCATATCTTTTTGCCTTTTCATACTGTTCATGGTATTCTCAAGGCAAGAATTCTGAAGTTGCTTGCCATTCCCTTCTCCAGTGGACCACATTTTGTCAGAACTCTCCACCATGACCCGTCTGTCTTGGGTGGCCCTACATGGTGTGGCTCACAGTTTCATTCAGTTAGACAAGGCTGTGGTCCATGTGATCAGTTTGGTTAGTTTTCTGTGCTTTGATTTTCATTCTGTCTGCCCTCTGATGGATAAGGATAAGAGGCTTATGGAAGCTCTCTGATGGGAGAGACTAACTGACAGGGAAACTGGATCTTGTTCTGATGGGTAGAGCCATGCTCAGTAAATCTTTAATCCAACTTTCTGCTGATGGATGGGGCTGTGTTCCCTCCCTGTTGTTTGATCCTAGACCAAATTATGATGGAGGTAATGAAAATAATAGGGACCTCCTTCAAAACGTACCGTGCAGGCCTAAGTCAGTGCCCCCGACCCTGCAGCACAGGACTGGAAAAAGGTCAGTTTTCATTCCAATCCCAAAGAAAGGCAATGCCAAAGAATGCTCAAACTACCACATAATTGCACTCATCTCACACGCTAGTAAAGTAATGCTCAAAATTCTCCAAGCCAGGCTTCAGCACTATGTGAACTGTGAACTTCCAGATGTTCAAGCTGGTTTTAGAAAAGGCAGAGGAACCAGAGATCAATTGCCAACATCCGCTGGATCATCGAAAAAGCAAGAGAGTTCCAGAAAAACATCTATTTCTGCTTTATTGACTATGCCAAAGCCTTTGACTGTGTGGATCACAATAAACTGTGGAAGATTCTTCAAGAGATGGGAATACCAGACCACCTGACTTGCCTCTTGAGAAACCTATATGCAGGTCAGGAAGCAATAGTTAGAACTGAAATGGAACAGCAGACTGGTTCCAAATAGGAAAAGGAGATCGTCAAGGCTGTATATTGTCACCCTGCTTATTTAACTTATATGCAGAGTACATCATGAGAAACGCTGGGCTGGAAGAAGCACAAGCTGGAATCAAGCTTGCCGGGAGAAATATTAATGGCCTCAGATATGCAGATGACGCCACCCTTACGGCAGAAAGTGAAGAAGAACTAAAGAGCCTCTTGATGAAAGTGAAAGTGGAGAGTGAAAAAGTTGGCTTAAAGCTCAACATTCAGAAAACTAAGATCATGGCATCTGGGCCCATCACTTCATGGCAAATAGATGGGGAAACAGTGGAAACAGTGGGTGATTTTATTCTTGGGGGCTCCAAAATCACTGCAGATGGTGATTGCAGCCATGAAATTAAAAGACGCTTACTCCTTGGAAGGAAAGTTATGACCAACCTAGATAGCATGTTAAAAAGCAGAGACATTACTTTGCCAACAAAGGTCCATCTAGTCAAAGCTATGGTTTTTCCAGTAGTCATGTATGGATGTGAGAGTTGGACTGTGAAGAAAGCTGAGTGCAGAAGAATTGATGCTTTTGAACTGTGGTGTTGGAGAAGACTCTTGAGAGTCCTTTGGACTGCAAGGAGGTCCAAGCAGTCCATCCTAAAGGATATCAGTCCTGGGTGTTCATTGGAAGGACTGATGTTAAAGCTGAAACTCCAAAACTTTGGCCACCTCATGAGAAGAGTTGACTCATTGGAAAAGACCCTGATGCTGGGAGGGATTGGTGGCAGAAGAAGAAGGGGACGACAGAGGATGAGATGGCTGGATGGCGTCACCAACTCAATGGACATGAGTGTGAGTAAACTCCAGGAGTTGGTGATGGACAGGGAGGCCTGGCGTGCTGCAATTCATGGGGTTTCAGAGAGTCGGACACGAGTGAGCAATGGAACTGAACTGAACTAAAATGGACTGAAATGGGCAAATTTAATTCAGATGTCCATTGTATCTTCTACTATGGGCAAGAATCGCTTAGAATAAATGAAGTAGCCATCATAGTCAACAGAAGAGTTCACAATGAAGTACTTGGATGCAATCTCAAAAATGACAAAATAATCTCTATTCATTTCCAAAGCAAACCATTCAATATCACATTATTCCAAATCTATGCCCCAGAGAGTAATGCTGAAGAAGCTGAAGTTGAATGGTTCTATGAAGACCTACAAGACCTTCTAGAACTAACTCCTAAAAAAGATATCCTTTTCATCACAGGGGACTGGAATGCAAAGTAGGAAATCAAGAGATACCTGGAGTAGCAGGCAAATTTGGCCTTGAAGTACAAAATGAAGCAGGGCAAAGGTTAACAGAGTTTTTCCATGAGAATTCACTGGTCGTAGCAAACACCCTCTTCCAACAACACAAGAGAAGACTCTACATGTGGACATCACCAGATGGTCAATATCAAAATCAGACTGATTATATTTTTTGCAGCCAAGGATGGAGAAGCTCTATAGAGTCAGCAAAAACAAGACCAGGAGCTGACTGTGGTTCAGACCATGAACTCCTTATTGCCAAATTCAGATTTAAATTGAAGAAAGTAGGGAAAACCACTAGGCCATTCAGGTATGACCTAAATCAAATCCCTTACAATTATACAGTGAAAGTGGCAAATATTCAAAGGATTAGCTCTGATAGACAGAGTGCCTGAAGAACTATGGACGGAAGTTCATGACTTTGTACAGCGGGCAGGGATCAAAACCATCCCCAAGAAAAAGAAATGCAAAAAGGCAAAGTGGTTGTCTGAGGAGGCCTTACAAATAGCTGAGAAGAGAAGAGAAGCTAAAGGCAAAGGAGAAGAGGAAAGATATGGCCATTTGAATGCAGAGTTCCAAAGAATAGCAAGGAGAGATAAGAAAGCCTTCCTCAGTGATCAATGCAAAGAAATAGAGGAAAACAATACTATGGGAAAGACTAGAGATCTCTTCCAGAAAATTAGAGGTACCAAGGGAAAATTACACGCATAGATGAGCACAATAAATGACAGAAACAGTATGGAATTAAAAGAAGCAAAAGATATTAATTAGAGGTGCCAGGAATACACAGAAGAACTATACGAAAAAGATCTTCACAACCCAGATAACCACAATGGTGTGATCACTCACCTAGAGCCAGACATCCTGGAATGTGAAGTCAAGTGGGCCTTAGGAAGAATCACTATGAACAAAGCTTGTGGAGGTGATGGAATTCCAGTTGAGCTATTTCAAATCCTAAAAGATGATGCTGTGAAAGTGTTGTACTCAACATGCCAGCAAATTTGGAAAACTCAGCAGTGGCCACAGAACTGGAAAAGGTCAGTTTTCATTCCAATCCCAAAGAAGGACAATGCCAAAGAAAGTTCAAACTACCACACAACTGCACTCATCTCACACGCTAGCAAAGTAATGCTCAAAATTCTCCAAGCCAGGCTTCAACAGTACATGAACAGTGAACTTCCAGATGTTCAAGCTGGTTTTAGAAAAGGCAGAGGAACCAGAGATCAAATTGCCAACATCCACTGGATCATCGAAAAAGCAAGAGAATTCCAGAAAAACATCTATTTCTGCTTTATTGACTATGCCAAAGCCTTTGACTGTGTAGATCACAACAAACTGTGGAAAATTCTTCAGGAGATGGGAAAGCCAGATCACCTTACCTGCCTCTTGAGAAATCTGTATGCAGGTCAGGAAACAACAGTTAGAACTGGACATGGAACAACAGACTGGTTCCAAATAGGTAAATGAGTACATCAAGGCTGTATATTGTCACCCTGCTTATTTAATATACGCAGAGTAAGTTCATGTGAAATGCCAGGCTGAATGAAGCACAAGAAAGATTGCCGGAAGAAATATCTATAACTTCAGATACACAGATGACACCACCGTTATGGCAGAAAGTGAAGAGGAACTAAAAAGCCTCTTGATGAAAGTGGAAGTGGAGAGTGAAAAAGCTGGCTTAAAACTCAACATTCAGAAAACGAAGATCATGGCATCCGGTCCCATCACTTCATGGCAAATAGATGGGGAAACAATGGAAACAGTGACAGACTTTATTTTCTTGGGCTCCAAAATCACTGCAGATGGTGACTGCAGCCTTAAATTTAAAAGACACTTACTCCTTGAAAGAAAAGCTATGAGAAACCTTGACAGCATATTTCAAAACAGAGACATTACCTTGTCAACAAAGGTCCATCCAGTCAAAGCTACGGTTTTTCCAGTAGTCGTGTATGAATGTGAGAGTTGGACTATAAAGAAAGCTGAGCGCTGAAAAATTTGTTTTTGAACTGTGGTGTTGGACAAGACTCTTGAGAGTCCCTTGGACTGCAAGGAGATCCAATCAGTCTATTCTAAAAGGAACAGTCCTGAATATTCATTGGAGGACTGATGCTGAAGCTGATACTCCAATACTTTGGCCACTGATGTGAAGAACTGACTCATTTGAAAAGACCCTGATGCTTGGAAAGATTGAAGGCAGGAGGAGAAGGGGACAACAGAGGATGAGATGGTTGCATGGCATTACCGAGTCAATGAACATGATTTTGAGGAAGCTCTGGAGTTGGTGATGGACAGGGCAGCCTGGCATGCTGCAGTCAGTGTGGTCCCGAAGAGCTGGACGTGACTGAATGACTGACCTGAACTGAACTGGGACTTCCATGGTAGTCCAGTGGTTAAAACTCTGGGCTCCCATTGCAGGGGGCACAGGTTCTAGCCCTGGTTAGAGAACTAAGGTTCTACCCCTTCATGCAATGTGCCCAAAATATACTAAAAGACAAATTTCCTGACTCCAAAATTCCTGTTGTTCCAACTCATCTAAGGCATTTAAAATGTGTTAGAAATAAGCAGTGACCCTCTAATCCTGATAAAAGTGAAAGTAAAAGTTGCTCACTCGTGTCCAACTCTTTGTGACCCCATGGACTGTGGCGTTCCGGGCTCCTCTGTCCATGGAATTCTCCAGGCAAGGGTACTGGAGTGGGTAGCAGTTCCCTTCTCCAGGGGATCTTTTGACCCAGCAATTGAATGCACATTTTCCACATTGCCAGTGGATTCTTTACCATCTGAGCCGCCAGGGAAGCCCAAGAAGACTGGAATGGGTAACCTATCCGTTCTTCAGGGCAATTTCTTAACCCAGGAATTGAACCGGGACATCCGGCTTTGCAGGCAGATTCTTTACCAGCTGAACTGCCAGGGAAGGACCCACCCCCCGCCCCCCATCCTGATAGAGGGAGCAAATACCTAGAAAGCTGACCTCAGGTGAAGTTCACAAATTAATTATAGTGATTGTCATTCAAAGCAGACATAAGCATTATCATACCAAGTAAGCAACTGTGGTAATTATCAGGTTCTCCAGGGAGCTGCTCTGCCAAGCCCAGTTTCATGAATAGCTGCAAGAACAGGCATTATCTCTTCTCTTAGTGAAGACAGAGTGATGAAGATCCAGGACAAAGGAGGCAGTGCACTGATGTCATGGAGGGCTGGCCACACCTGTTTACAGGAGCCTGGAAAGATGATCAGGCCCACTGCACAGCACTGTAGAGGCGATGGCATTTGTTTTATTGAATCTTTCCTGGCACCCTCCCCAAAAGAGAGGCAGCTCTTTGTTGTGCTGTGTTTATTTTGGTACTTCTCATCTCATTAATGATGGGTCTATTTAAAAAGAATTTATTACCTTTTCCAAAGGTGTTAGAATTGACTCTGATTAAGTCTGTTTTCTCCCTCCTAAGGGAGGAACATCCTTCTTGTTAACCCTGGGGCATAAACTATCTAATCCTAAAGAAAATAATTCACCAGTTTGCTCACTCCTGGTGCACATCTTATCAGGATCAGAAATCACAGGAGTAAATATTCTCAATATTGGCTACAGAGTATTTTTATGGGTTGAATTATGTTCCTCACAAAGATAAAGTCCCAACACTTGGTACCTGTGACTATGACCTTACTTGGAAATGAGGTTACCGTAGATTTAATTAAGCTAAGATGAGATTGTAGTGAAGTAGGGTGAGTGTTCATCCAGTAAGACTACTGTGCTTTATAGGAAGCAGTGAAGAGACGCAGATAGGTACACAGGTTAGGGGGGGTGTGTACCCAGGAGCTGCTCCAATCAGCTTTGGCGAGATATGCAAACACAGAATATGGCCATGATAAAGATGTTCCACAGCAGTAGGAGACACAGGATGCCCTATGTGGATAGGCACCTGTGTTGTTAGGAGACAGAAAGAGCAAGGGGAAAATGTGGTCACCACTAGAAACTAGGAAGAGACAAGGAAAGATCCGACACAGGGTCTTAGGAAGTATGATGCTACTGACACCTTGATTTTAGACTTTTAATCTCTGAACTGACAGAATAAATGTGTGTTGTTTAAGCCACCTAGTTTATGATGTGTTCTTTATGACAGCCCTAGGAAACTAACATGAGCACTGAACGTAAGGTCAGGTTTATCTTAGTCTGCGGATGTTTACTAACAGTGGCCATTTCAATGTATTTGAAATTGAAAATAGCTTTTAAGACCCTTTGTCACTCTGCAGCTCATAGGAGTTTTGCTAATGTAGTGGAAAGAGGACCATAACCCTGGACATAGCCCCAGGATTCTTGTTTCTAGTAGATCCAGCAGCTTCTATGCACAAGCCTGGCATCTGAGCCCAATTAAATAGATTTTAGTTTCTGTACAATAAGGGGATTAGATTGAATGAATCTGAGGATCTTGAGATGTGCATAATTCTATAAAACAAAAAAAGAGTCCTAGACATTGCCCCAAGTGGAGTGTGGTTGACTTGGCCTGCATTCCCTGAGGAGCCTGCAGTCAGGGTTTCCCTGGGATCTCCTCATTAGCGGGAGGGAGTGAGGGATGATGCCTCGGGCAGCAAGGAGTGGGGGCGCACTGAAGATGGGGGACTGAACTGGAAGCTACCAAGTGCTCCATCCTGTGACTCTGAGAAGCCATTCAACCAAGGCTTGGACAGTGTATCTGGGGAAAGAAAGGGGGAAATTTTGTCACCTAGCTGCTACCCTCTCGTAAGCAGAACTTAACCTGTTAGAGCACTGTGTCCTTGCAGTTTAGAGTTCTGGATGCATTTGAACTGATATCACAAGCCATGGTGTCAAAAGAGGAGCCCTAGCAGAGAAGGCTGGAGGAACAAGGCGGGCACCATCCTAGCTGAAGTCAGCTTGAGCATGTGGGAAGCAAGCTGGGGTACCTGAAATGCTGATCACAAGAGCAATGGCTACAACCGGGGCTGAAAATGATGACTAGGTATGAAGGACGTATCTGACACTGTTCCTGGAAAACTTAGAACTAGTATGATGATACAGCTTCTACAGGATAACAATCAGTGTTATTGACCATTTTACCATGGACCAGCAACTGCATTATGTCCTACGCATCAGTGCTTCTCAAACTGTGGTCAAGGACCAAGTCTATTGCTATTTTCCACCAATTCTTTTGTAAAATACAATTAAGAGTAATTCCTAAAGATTAACTGAAATAAAAAGTGGGCATTCAAAATGCATGTTCATTTAAAAAATGATCTGATTCAACAAACATAAAATCACTTTGTCAAATTGCCATAAAAGTTTCTGAGCACTCTCAGCTTCTCTACTCATGTCATCGTGAACTGCTAACCATCAGGCTGTGGATTACACTCGGGAATGCCCTTCTCTGTCAGTACTGTATCATTTGATTTTTCAACAACCTTATGGGCAGAGAGCTTATGATTATCCCCATTTCACACGTGAGACAACTGAGGTTTATTCAAGTTAAATAACTGTCCAATCTCTCACAGCTTGTAGGAGGTGAAACCAAGTCAGCCTGACTCTTAATGCCACACTGTGAACTGATTTCCTGTGCTACCTTCTCCAGCTGTTTGAAGGAGACTAGTTTCTGGTTGGCAGATTTAAAACTAAAAACTAAAGGAATTCCTTTGATTTTTAACTTTTATTATTCACTTGCCAAAGTTTGAAGACATGTGCTTATGTATGTTATATATATATACACCCACACACATATATACATACACACACACACATATATAACACATGATTAATACAATCAAACTAATTAACATATGCTCATATTTGCATACATATATATATATATCCCCTCCTGCATGCATGCCTTTATTTAGAATATTGAAAATGTGTATGTGGTACTTTGCTTTTTACTTCCTGGATAAGTAATACTTTGGAATCTGTGATTTCTTAAAAAGTCTTTCAATCTTTCTATTTACCCTGTTTCTTTTTTATTGTTTATTTATTTGGTTATCCTGGGTCTTAATTGTGGCATGTAGGATCTAGTTCCCCAATCAGGGATTGAACCTGGACCCCTTGCTTTGGGAGTGTGGAGTCTTAGCGAAGATTTAGGGACGTCTCTGGAACCTGTGTGGTTGTTTAACTACTCAGCATTCTGTCTCACACTAAGAAGGAGTTTCAATTTCCTGCATCCTGGCAGGTCTTCTGAATTGATTTTAATATGGAGTTAGCCTTCATCGTCAACACTGATTGCTATTTACTAAGGAGTCACATGATGTGGTGTAATCAGAGACACTTGACAGAGCTTATTCTTTGCTAGGAGGCAGGAGGTATGAATTAGCTCCTTTCCACAGGTATGTAGATGCCTGCCCATCCCCCCTCGCCTTCCAGGAATACTGCCAATGCAGAATGCCCTGAAATCCTGATCTATTAGCACTAAGTCATGTGATAAAGCTGACACAAATACAAATGATCGGGTGCAGTTGATAGCTCTTGATATCAGTAAGAGCTCGTGTAATCACATGAAAACAAAGGATCAAGCGCTTCTCTTTCAGGAATCTTGTTCCATCACTCTTCACGCTAACATTCACCTGCAGAAAAATGAGACTTGGAATTGAATGATGCCCTGGAGGGTGGTCAGTAGAGAGCAAGACACCTTCCCTTTAGAAAGACCTGGAAGTTCAGGTTACAATCAGTGCCCTAAACTGCTCTCTGTTTGTTGGCTGGGTTTTGTTGTTGTTGTTATTGTTTCTAATAATTCTGAGCCTTTTGGCCTTTTCAAATTGCATGGGTTTATCCTGAAGGTTAAAAACGCATGCATATCTGAATGCATAAAACACATTTATTGGGGAGTTATCATCTATCTAATGGGATAATTCTTTTTTCTTCATCTTTAAGATATAATTGACAAATAAAGATTGTATATATTTAAGGTGCAGTATCTAATGTTTTAATATATGTGTACATTGTTAAATGATTAGCACAACCAAGCTAATTAACAAATCCATCATCTGACTTACTTGCTTTTTTTTTGTGGTGAGAACTCTTGGATCTACTCCCCTAGAAATTTTAAGGGTACGGTACAGTATTAACTATAGTCATGTTACTGTCCATAAAATCTCCAGACTTATCCATCTTGCATAATTAAAACTTTGTGCCGCCTGAGCAATATTCTCTCATTTCCTCTACCCTCCAGGCCTTGACAACCACCGTTCTATATTCTACTTCTACTGCTAAGTTGCTTCAGTCCTGTCTGAATTTTTGACCCTATGGATTGTAGTCCGCTGAAGCAGAGACATTACTTTGACAACAAAGGTCCGTCTAGTCAAGGCTATGGTTTTTCCAGTAGTGATGTATGGATATGAGAGTTGGACTGTGAAGAAAGCTGAGCGCTGAAGAATTGGTGCTTTTGAACTGTGGTGTTGGAGAAGACTCTTGAGAGTCCCTTGGACTGCAAGGAGATCCAACCAGTCCATCCTAAAGGAGATCAGTCCTGGGTGTTCTTTGGAAGGAATGATACTAAGGCTAAAACTCCAGTACTTTGGCCACCTCTTGTGAAGAGTTGACTCATTGGAAAAGACTGATGCTGGGAGGGATTGAGGGCAGGAGGAAAAGGGGACAACAGAGGATGAGATGGCTGGATGGCATCACCAACTTGATGGACGTGAGTTTGAGTGAACTCCAGGAGTTGGTGATGGGCAGGGAGGCCTGGCGTGCTGCAATACATGGGATTACAAAGAGTTGGACACGACTGAGTGACTGAATTGAACTGAACTGAGCTGAGGATCCTCGGTCCATGGGATTCTCCAGGAAATACTGGAGTGGGGAGTAGGTTGCCGTGCCTTCTTGACTATTTTAGATTCCTCACATAAATAAAATCAGGCAGTATTTTTCTTTCTATTTTAGACTATTTCACTTAGCATGTCTTCCAGGTTCATTCATTTGTCACAAAATACATTAGAACCTTCTTTAAGGCTAAATAATATTCCAGTGTGTTTGTGTGTGTGTGTATTACATTTTCTTTATTCTTAATTTTTCCAACATGTTAAGAAGCAACTGTTAGCACAGGACATGAGACAACAGACTGGTTCAAAATTGGGAAAGGAGTACCTGCTTATTTAACTTCTATGCAGAGTACATCATGAGAAGTTCTCAACTGGATGAACCACAGGCTGGAATCAAGATTGCCAGGAGAAATATCAATAAACTCAGATATGCAGATGTCACCACCCTTATGGCAGAAAGCAAAGAGGAACTAAAGACCCTCTTGATGAGGATGGAAAAGGAGAGTGAAAAAGTGGCTTAAAATTCAACATTCAAAAAACTAGGATCATGGCATCCGGTCCCATCACTTCATGGTTAACAGAAGGGGAAAAAGTAGAAGCAGTGACAGATTTCTTTTCTTAGTTTCAAAATCACTGCAGACAGTGACTGCAGCCTTGTAATTAAAAGATGCTTCCTCCTTGAAAGGAAAGCTATGACAAACCTAGACAGCATATTAAAAAGCAGAGACATCACTTTGCAGACAAAGGTCCATATAACCAAAGCTATGGTTTTTCCGGTAGACATGTACAGATGGAAGACGTGGACCATAAAGAAAGCTGAGCGCTGAAGAACTGATGCTTTTGAACTGTGGTGTTGGAGAAGACTCTTGAGAGTCCCTTGGACTGCAAGGAGATCCAACCAGTCCATCCTAAAGGAAATCAATTCTGAATATTCATTGGAAAGACTGATGGTGAGGCTCCAAGAGTTTGGCCATCTGATGCAAAGCATAGACTCATTGGAAAAGACCCTGGTACTAGAAAAAATTGAAGGCAAAAGGACAAGGGGGTGGCAGAGGATGAAATGGTTAGATAGAATCACCAACTCAATGGACATAAATTTGAGTAAATGCTGGGAGATAGTGAAGAACAGGGAAGCCAGGGAAGCCTGGCGTCTGCAGTCCACAGGGTCACAAAGAGTCAGACATGACTTAGTGACTGAATGACAAACAACAATTTTTTCCAAACACATTGACTGGGTTTTCTTGAGGAGTGATGAAGCCTATCAAACTTAATATAGGGAAATATACATCTTAGGCCCAATGTAAAATGAACTCATGATACTATGCATGATGCACTAAAAAGTAAATACGGAACAAACTTTGCATGACAATCACGATGGCAGCAAAAACTGACTGAGGATTTGCCATGGCCATGCGTGTGCTAGGGGCTTTGCATGGATCAGCACCAGTGGGACCACACGTGGCCCTTGAGATACAGCAGAAATATAATCAGCCTCCCTTATTCAATGATGTAATTACAAATCATTTCTAGCACGTGTGCAGTGTGTAACATAAACATTAGGAAATTGGAAAAATATCTTTATTTAGGCCATGGAGAAGAGAAGTGTAAAATGAGTGAGATTATGGTCTCTGGAGTCAGACTCCTTGGATCATATTCCAGATCTAGCAGACTAGCTGTGTGACCTTGGGCAGATGACTTAACTACTCTGTGCCAGTTTTGCCACATTTACCCTTTTTCTTATCCTTATTCCTACTCAGTCATGTCCAACTCTGTGACCCCATGTACTGTAACCAGCCAGCTCCTCTGTCCATGGAATTTTCCAGGCAAGAATACTGGAGTGAGCTGCCATCTCCTTCTCCAGGGAATCTTCCTGATCCAAGGATCAAACCTGTGTTTCTTGAATTGGCAGGAGGATTCTTTACCAATTGTACTACATCTATAAAATGAGGAAAGAAATGTTTTAGAGGATAAAACAAGCTAATAGGTGCAAAATATTTAGAACAATTCTTGGCTTATTGTCTTTGCAAAAGGAATGTTAGCTCACAGCCACATGTTTTAGTAAAGAAATGTAGACCAGATGGGAACTCTTGATTTTGCATGTTTCACTCTCCTTACATTGCTGTAATAATCTCTACTTGGCCATTATGTATTATTTTTAAATGTACTGCTGCAATCTGTTAATACTTATATTAACAAAAATACAAATATCACATATTTCATGATATTCTATTTTATAGTATGATATTTATAATATTTATTTTAAAATGTTTCTATATTTTTCTTTGTGTGTGTGCCCTTCATCAGGCTTTAGTAAAAATGAAATGCCAGTTTAATAAGAAGTATTTGGAATCTTTTCTTCATCTATGGCTGTAGAATAATTTAAATACTGTTATTATTATTTACTATTTAAAGGTTGGTATAATCCTCCTGATTTTTCCCCAGGGCAATTTTTGACTCCTTTTATCTGTATCTATTTTAGAAATTGGACTTATGTTTTATAGCCCTTCTGTAGAAAGATTTAGTAATTTCACTAAACATTTTCCATTTTATGACTGTTTTAAAATCTGTTTGCTAAGGTTGAGTAGTACTATTTTTATGATTCTTTTGACTTCTCTTATTACCCCCTATTTTTTTATTTTGTGTATTTATTTTTGTCTTGATGGGTTAGTGAATAATCTATTGAAGTCAATTTAAGCATTGCTAGTTTTATTTCTTAAGACTGACTTCTAATGTTTTAATTTCTTAATTGTTTTTATTGTTCCCTCTGCCTTCCTTCAGTTCATTTTGTTGTTTTTTTTCTAACTTCTCACTTCAGATGTTTAGACTTTTGTGTTTAGTGATAAATACAGTGAGGCATATGAGTTTTCTCTGAGCTCTACTTGTCTCCCACATGCTGTATAAATTTTCATAATTTTCTAGATAACCTGTGACTATGTGCTATATATTTTCAGGGTACCAAGAATTCATTAAGATATCATTTATAAACTTCAAAACTGATGGAGTATTTGTTTTCTGATTATAGTTAACAGTGGATAGCTCAATACAGATGAACAGGTTGGTATAAACAGGATTACTAAATTAGTGCATATGATGTTTGTTATGTTTCTAATTTATGGTTTGCTTAATTGTTCTAAATATAAACATTTCATGGGGTATATTTGAATATAAAAATATGGAATCATAAATGATTCTGCATTTTAAAAATCCTCTGTTGAATTTCTTAGAAGTATATATAAATAAGAGCTTTTCCAGATATTATCATATATTTTAAATTCATATTTGAATATTATTGAGATGAAAAAGCAAGAGAGTTCCAGAAAAACATCTATTTCTGCTTTATTGACTATGCCAAAGCCTTTGACTGTGTGGATCACAATAAACTGTGGAAAATTCTGAAAGAGATGGGAATACCAGATCACCTGACCTGCCTCTTGAGAAATCTGTATGCAGGTCAGGAAGCAATAGTTAGAACTGGACATGGAACAACAGACTGGTTCCAAATAGGAAAAGGAGTAACGTCAAGGCTGTATATTGTCACCCTGCATATTTAACTTATATGCAGAGTACATCATGAGAAACGCTGGGCTGGAAGAAACGCAAGCTGGAATCAAGATTGCTGGGAGAAACATCAATAACCTCAGATATGCAGATGACACCACCCTTATGGCAGAAAGTAAAGAGGAACTAAAAAGCCTCTTGATGAAAGTGAAAGTGGAGAGTGAAAAAGTTGGCTTAAAGCTCAACATTCAGAAAATGAAGATCAAGGCATCCGGTCCCATCTTCATGGGAAATAGTTGGGGAAACAGTGTCAGACTTTATTTTTTTGGGCTCCAAAATCACTGCAGATGGTGACTGCAGCCATGAAATTAAAAGACGTTTACTCCTTGGAAGGAAAGTTATGACCAACCTAGATAGCATATTCGAAAGCAGAGACATTACTTTGCCAAAAAAGTTTCATCTAGTCAAGGCTATGGTTTTTCCTGTGGTCATGTATGGATGTGAGAGTTGGACTGTGAAGAAGGCTGAGTGCCGAAGAATTGATGCTTTTGAACTGTGGTGTTGGAGAAGACTCTTGAGAGTCCCTTGGACTGCAAGGAGATCCAACCAGTCCATTCTAAAGGAGATCAGCCCTGGGATTTCTTTGGAAGGAATGATGCTGAAGCTGAAACTCCAGTACTTTGGCCACCTCATGTGAAGAGTTGACTCATTGGAAAAGCCTCTGATGCTGGGAGGGATTGGGGGCAGGAGGAGAAGGGGATGACAGAGGATGAGATGGCTGGATGGCATCACTGACTTGATGGACATGAGTCTGAGTGATCTCCCGGGGTTGGTGATGGACAGGGAGGCCTGGAGTGCTGCGATTCATGGGGTCGTAAAGAGTCGGACACAACTGAGCCACTGAACTGAACTGAACTGGACTGAGACAAAATAAATAATCTTATTTTCAATCAAAATAATCAGAAGTTTTATCAGTTTAGCAATTAGAGATTGAAATACAGCATTAGGAAAATAAGGCTGCCTTTCAAGGTATCACGTTCATTCTATAAGAAAATGTGCTGGAAGAGTAAGTACACAAAATTTACTACTTGACCTGCTATTCTTCAACATGCCACTAATTAGCACAAACACTCACTCCAGCAAGTGAAATCATTGCTTTCTCTTGGTTGTACCTGAGAGGTTCTTCATGATTGAGAAAAAGCCCAGGCATTTGGTTTCAAAGTTGGACATGACTGAAGTGACTTAGCAGCAGCAGGAGGAATTACCATCCAGATGTCTATATTAATAACAACAAAATGTCTTAGCTAAGAATCCAAGAAAAGAAAGGGAACTGCCTCATTCTTGATACTTTTAATGACATTCGCCAGTACTTATTAGTAAATAGTCATCTATTGCTCCATAAAAATTGCCCCCCCACACAGCCACCTGAAACAGCAAACATTATTATCTCATACTGTTTCTGAGGGTCAGGAATCTGGAAGCAGCTTGGATAGTGGTTCTGACTGTGTCTCTGGGTCTCTTGTGAAGTTTCAGTCAAGCTGTTGCCTGGGGTTGTCAGTAGGAAGCTCCGGGTCCTTCCCATGTGGCCTTCCTCATATAGCTACTCAAAACGTGAGCTGGTTTCTACTAAAGTGAGCGGAGAAACAGAAAGACACACAGAGAGAAAGAGAGAGAGAAAGAGAGAGAAACTGCAGGGTCTTGTATAACCCATTATCAGAGTGTTCTATCATCTTTTCTGCCATATTCTAATGGTCGTATAGACTGCCTGAATGCCAGGAAGTGGAGGTCTCTGGGGCCATCTTGGAACATGGAAACTACAGGCACTAAACTTGTTCTAGGGGATACATGAAGCATAAAGGACTCACCTGTTAATAGAAACATTTATATATTTCTTCACTTAGCTTCATGATCAATAGAACAGATATTCAATGTCTACCAGGTACCAAGCTCTGTGCTATATCCAAGAGACTGTGAAGTAGACAAGACAAGACCTCAGACTTATACTCTGGCAGGAGAGATAAATACTTACAGCAAAGTTGAGCAACTAGCACTGTAATTAGTCTTAAAAAGCAAGGAAGAGTTGAATAAAACTGGAGTGATGGGTATTTCAGAAGGAAGAGATAGTATGAGTGTGGAGGATTTTATTTTCTAAAGATGGGCACAAAAATACATCCGATGTTCTCTTATGCAGTGTGACCTTGAAATTTTACCCATTTAGGGGTGGAATCTATTTTCCATCTTCTTAAATCTGAGGGGCTCTGTGACTACTTTCACCATTAAATTATAGTGGAACTGTTGCCATGCCACTTTCTGTCATAGTTCTAAACTAGCTGTTCAGCTGTTAATGCCTGTTTCTCTGAATTTAGCCCTTATGGAAAAAGTGAAACTTCCTTTAATATTCATGCTGCAAGAGGCTAAGCCAAGGAGAGAAACCCTGAAGAACTGGAAGCTACATGAGAGAGACCAAGGAGCTCTGAAACTCCAGGATGTGAGTGAAGACACCATCTTGGAAGAAGATTCTCCCACCTCAACCAATGCAATGTTGATCAGAAATGACTTCACAGTCAAACTACTTCTATGTTCATGATCAAATCATGAGCAAAATTAAAATGGTTGCTTTTAGATGCTGAATTTTGGGGCAGTTGGCTATGCTGCAAGAGATAACTAAAGAGCATATTGCTTTACACATTCAGCAAGTCATCTGAAGAAAGAAAGAAAGTGAAAGTCTCTCAGTAGTGTCTGACTTTTTGTGATCTCATGGACTATACAGTTTATGGAATTCTCCAGGCCAGAATACTGGAGTGGATAGTCTATCCCTTCTCCAGGGGATCTTCTGGACCAAGGAATTGAACGGGGGTCTCCTATGTTACAGGCGGATTCTTTACCAACTAAGCTATCAGAGAAGCCCCATCTGATGAAGCTGCTGCTGCTAAGTCGCTTCAGTCGTGTCCAACTCTGTACGACCCCATAGACGGCAGCCCACTAGGCTCCTCTCTCCCTGGGATTCTCCAGGCAAGAATACTGGAGTGGGTTGCCATTTCCTTCTCCAATGCATGAAAGGGAAAAGTGAAAGTGAAGTCGCTCAGTCATGTCCGACTCCTAGCGACCCCATGGACTGCAGCCTACCAGGCTCCTCCGTCCATGGGATTTTCCAGGCAAGAGTACTGGAGTGGGGTGCCATTGCCTTAGGTACTAAATTGAAGAGTGGGATAAGAAAGCATTCGCTAGCACAGAATCCAAAGTATAAAATAATTGATGTGCTCTCTTAAGTGCTGTTTAGGAAAGGGTGGACATTCTGGATTCTTCTGAATGGCAGAATAAAAAAATTCAATTTGTGATTAGAGAAAGTCATTGTGTGGAAAATGTGGGAGATGAGCAACAGAGGAGAGAAGCCAGAGAAGGCAAATAATTTGTATTTTCCCTTTGTAAATACAAACCATATGAAACAAACCATACAGCAATGATCAAGGCAGAAGTATGGGCCTGCCACTTTATGAAGGAGAATGGAATATTTACTGGTTAGACTTGGCTGGTGGGAAGAAGCTAGATAACAATTATTACAGATGATTCTTGAATGTCCTGTCACTGTATAAGACAGGCAACATGGGAGAAGAAGCAAGGGATGTTTAATAAGATGGTTTTAGTTGTGTTGAATTCAAGGTGCCCACGGGACTTTTGATAATTGCAGCTCGAGTTCTATAAGAGCAGTTGTATTTTGCTTTCACTTTAACATAATTTTCACCTTTCTCTTACACTTCCTAATTACTTTTAATAGAGGGCAGCGATCCAAGAGATGTTGGTTGCTACTGACTTCCTGCTAAAAGCTCCACACAGATTTTTATGTTGTAATAGTCCTAATATCCCAACAACCCAGTTTTCCCATTCAGTATTTTTATGATCCCTAATTACAGGAATAAGATCCAGGTAATGACTGAGTTACATTTTCTGCTAGACAAATTATGTACATAATTACAGGCACATGTTCACTGAGATATTGAAGCATCTGATGGTTCTATAGAGAAGATAATTGTCAACCTTTGTACTGTAATTAAGTCTAAATGGGAATTCTAATCATTTTCCAAATGAGCAAACAGTAAGCCAGTCTTGATTGGCTGTGTCATGGCAGCAAATGAAATAGATTTGCTGCCCAGGTTAATTAGTCATCTATGAATGTCACCACCCTCAGAAACCCCACATTAGATCTAAGCATTAGAGCTAATTAGCAGTACATTGTTGAAACTTTGTATGGTTTTTACCTGGCTTGTCTTCGGAATTTAAAATCTCATAGTTCTTTTTTTTTCTCCTAAAGCTGTCTTTTCATAGTGACTCATATCAAGCCATTTGAATGTTCTACCCACTAATCCTAGCACAGGCATGAAGAGAGTGAAAGGAGAAAAGATTTAGGGTGAGTCAGACCTGGATTCAAATCCCACAGAGATTTTGTTAGAGTGAAAACTATTTCCTCTTAATCTCTCTCACTTTCAGCAGCTCATCTATAAACTATATGTGATTCATTTTATTATACAGAACATTAAAGTGTATGACAAAGGTCGTATAGTTAAATACAACCAGTAGTCATGTTTCAATATAAGTGTTGGTTTTTCCAGTGGTCATGTTTGGATATGAGAGTTGGACCATAAAGAAGGCTGAGTGCTGAAGAACTGATGCTTTTGAACTGTAGTGTTGTGGAAGACTCTTGAGAGTTCCTTGGACTGCAAGGGGATCCAACCAGTCAATCCTAAAGGATATCAACCGTGAATACTCGTCAGAAGGACTGATGCTGAAGCTGAAGCTCCAGTACTTTGGACACCTGATGCTAAAATCTGACTCAGTGGAAAAGACCCTGATGCTGGGAAAGACTGAAGGCAAAAGAAGAAGGGGGTGGCAGTAGATGAGATGCTTAGATAGCATCACCAACTCAGTTGACATGAGTTTAAGAAAACTCTGGGAGTTAGTGAAGGACAGGGAAGCCTGGCCTGCTGTAGTCCATGGAGTTGCAAAGACTTGGACACAACTGAGTGACTGAACAACAAAATCATTCCAGAAAGCTGCCCCATGACTTTTTTTCAGTCAACTCCACTTCATCCCACCAGAGACAATAAATGTTCTGATATTTTTCCATTAGTTTTGCCCATTCTAGAATATTGTGTGAATATCATAATATAGACTGTAATGATTTTACATAAGGCTTCTTTTCACTCAGCATTATGTGTTTGAGGTCCACCCCTGTTGACATGTCAGTACATCCTTCTTGCTAGAAAAACTAATAAACGTTCATATTTCTGTTACTTAATATAATAGAAATGTATTTTTCACTCATGTCCACATACACTATGGATATTCCTGGTTCAAAGACAGCTTTCCTGGATGTGGGGAACTTGGTGATCTTGGGCATCGAAATTTCACCTTTTCCTAAGCATTGATACATCTGTATGTGACAGCTGATGGAGAGAAAGAAAAGAGGCCAGAAGGCAACCTCCACTGTGTAAGAACTCAGCCTAGAAGCATCACACATTACTCCTATGCATACACCATCAATGAGGGCAGACCACATGGCCACATGTGCATACAGAGGTCGAGAGCGAAGGCTCTGGGTGGGCAGCCTGATGAATTTTTTTTAATTAATTTTTATCTTTTTGGAGTATAGTTGCTTTACAACACTCCAATTTTATTGGAGTATAATTGCTTTACAATGTTGTGTTAGTTTCTACTGTACAGAAAAATGAATATACAGATATGTATATACATACATATACACATACCTGCATATACATATATCCTGTCTTGTTTGAATTGCGTTCCCACTCAGGTCACCACAGTGCATGAAGTAGAGTTTCCTGAGCTATACAGTAGGTTCTCGTTTGTTAGGTATTTTATTGTTTGTTGTTGTCGTTTAGTAGCTAAGTCGTCTCCGACTCTTTGTGATCCCATGGACTATATAGCCCACCAGGCTCTTCTGTCTATGGGATTTCCTAGGCAAGAATACTGGCATGGGTTGCCATTTCCTTCTTCAGAGAATATTCCCGACCTAGGGATCGAATACTGCATTAGCAGGTGGATTCTTTACCGCTGAGCCTCCAGGGAAGCCCAGTCTATGTTATGCATAATATCAATAGTGTATATGTGTCAATCTACAATCTCCTACTTCCTCCCACCCCTCCCTTTTCCTCCTTAGTATCCATGTATTTGTTCTCTTAACTCTGTGATGGTAAGATCACCTATACCATGTTGTTAGATTACACCTATATGCATTAGTATGCAATATTTGTTTTTCTCTTACTTCACTCCGTATGACAGCCTCTAGATTCATCCATTTCTCTATAAATGACTCAGTTTTGTTCCTTTTTATGGCTGAGTAATATCCATTGTTTACATGTACCACATCTTTATCCATTCCTCTGCTGATGGACATTTCGGTTGCTTCCATGCCCTGGCTATTGTAAATAGTGCTGCAGTGAACACTGGTACATGTGTCTTTTTGAATTAACTACCATACGTCCTGCCACCTATTTCTTGCAGTCTCTCTCTCTTGTACACCATAGAAGAAAGAATGCGCCTTTTAAAGGAAAACTAGTTATCTCTGTCACAATGTCTACCTCTAGTTCCATGACCTTCCCCTCTCACTAGGCTCTTTACTGAGCATCTCTGTAAGAGGCCAAGAAGCACAAACTCTACGAAGCAACCAAACAGTGTCCACAGATGCTCCTGCTCTCGGCTCTTGAGGTTCGGTCCTGCCACTCCTACTGCTGTTATCTGCCAAGGCCGTTTTAAGCCTTTCCTTCTCTTCTATGTTCATATCTTGCTCTCCTCTGCTCATCTCTTCCAATGTTAGTTATGAGAAACCATTTGCTTAGGTAGGGATCTACCTGGTACCCTGAAGCCAAACAACTATCACTTCAAGAACAGTTATATTCTTTTCCAAGTCTCCTGTTAACAAGGCTCCTGAACATGTTTTGAAAGGAAAGACTGAAAGATTAGCAAATCTGGTTCTTTGCTAGGGATTTCCACACATATTATCTCAATTAATCTTCAAAGTACATGATAAGACATGATTATTTTTATTCTAAGATATTGGAAAGTAAGGTCCAGCTATTAACCAGTGATGTCCCAAGACACAGAATTAAAAAACGACCTGAGGACTTCCTTGGTTCCAATGGTTAAGAATCCGTCTCCCAATGCAGGGGACCACACGCTCCATCCCTGGTTCAGGAAGATTCCATATGCCCCTGGGCAAATAAGCCCATGCGCCACAACTACCTAATCTGCTTGCCACAACTAGAGAAATCCTGTGTGCAGCAGTGAAGACCCAGCTCAGCCAAAAATAAACAACAAATAAGTAAATAAATAAATAACTTTAATAAAGGAATGACTTGGGATTTGAGTCTAGACATCGTGCATCTTATGACCAAAATGGAGTTCACAGGTTGACTGTCTAATTGCTTCCTTTCACAGATAAGGAAATAGAGGCTTAGGGAACTCAAATGACTTGTCTAGCATTTGAGAACTAGAAAGCAGCAGAGCCATGCCAAGTCTAAGGCTTCTAAATATCATCATGTGGTTCTATGTTTTTAACAATAAGATGTTGTCTCACATCAGGCTGACCCCTGCACTATTCCTGAAACCATTTCTAGCTGATAGTCACTGGTCAGCCAGCTTCTATTTGGGGTCGACTATCACAATACTTTCATTTTCCACTTGAATGCTGATGTTATGTCAAATCAGCCATTTTCCTGAAATGATCAAACCTACTTTGCATTTGCTAAACACTTTTCTTTTGAAATCTCCCCAGAACCTGTTTAGCAGAGGCAAAATGCCTTTGACAAAATTATCCCCTATTCAATGGTGTGAATTCAGTGTCTGATTATGCATCCATGAATCGAAAGTGTTTGCTGCCTCAGGGATCAGCCTCTGATATATCCTTACTAACTGTGCTTTTATCGTCTGTGAAAAAAATCAACTTGTCTCAGTACTGGTGACTGTTGTATTTAACTACTGTAAATGGGTTTCTTCATCACTGTGCATCTTTTACTTATTGTAATAAATGTGATCAACTGATGTTAAGTGTCACCTATAGACTGAAAAGGAAGTGCAAAAATAAGTCTGCTGAGAAAATATTTTTTGAAGGTCATATGTTATGTTGCTTTTTTGTGTTCTTAATTGGGAGCTTTGTAAACACCTAGCTAGAGCCCACCCTGGGTCCAAACCTGGCTGATAAATATAAAGCGTGTAAAAATAACAGAGCAAAAGAAATCTATGTGACCACTGAAGAACAATGAAGCGTAATCGCATGAAATAGTCAATGAACTCAGTAGGAAGATTGCTGCACTTACTGGAGTGATATATAATTTGTGGGAAGCCTCTAATTGCAACTTATATAACATGACTTTAAATCCTTCCAGAAAAGTACTCTACTTATTCAAATTGAGGTCTTTTAAAGCTGCCAAGCTGCCAAAATCTCTTGCCTGAGGTGACTGGCATATTTCTGTTCCGGGGAGACTCTGCGTATATTGACAATTGGACTTAAGTGTCCCACGGGGATAGTGGAGAGGGTGGCGAATGTTAAAGTGTAGAATACTAAACAAACCAAGAAACTACATTCTACATTTGTGGATTATACCTGCACTGGGAAAGACCTGTTAGTTATCTTGTTAAAAAAGACATTTAAATAAAGAAGTGCCAAAGTACTTACTAACCAGAATACCACCTGCTTCCTAGAAGTCAATGAATGCATATTTTTTGAATGATAAATATAGTAGTTGCTGCTTGTTGAGAACACAGCATGTATCCAGCACGTACTAAGGCCTCCGTTATAGGGCCATGAGGCCGCCCACATTCAGGCCTAGCCTGACCTATGCTTGTTTTCTTAGAGCCCTCTGGGGCTTCTAAGAGATTTTTAGGCCTTCACTCAGAGTGTATGCCCTCCCTCTTCGTCCTCCTCCAAACCCTCTCTGGTGGCTCAGATGGTAAAAAACCTGCCTGCAATGCAAGAGACCCGAGTTCAATCCCTAGGTTGGGAAGATCCCCTGGAGAGGGAATGGCAACTCACTCCAGTATTCCATGGACGGAGAAGCATGGTGGCCTACAGTCCAGGGGGTCACAAGGAGTCAGACACGACTGAGCAACTAACACAAACAAACGTCTTTGTCTAGCTTTCTATTCCTCGTTTTTGGCATTCAATCAAAATGTCTGGTAACAGGTGAATTAGGGGTTTCCCACTTTGGCAACTGGACATACCCTCTGAATATGTATATAGTGACAGTTCCTTCCATGAACCCAGATTATGTATTTGCTACTCTATGGATAAATCTAGACAGTGTATTAAAAAGCAGAGACATTACTTTGCTAACAAAGGTCCCTATAGTCAAAATGATGGTTTTTCTAGAAGTCATGTATGGATGTGAGAGTTGGACCATAAAGAAGGCTGAGAGTCAAAGAACTGATGCTTTTGAATTGTGGTGTTGAAGAAGACTCTTGAGAGTTTCTTGGACTGCAAGGAGTTCAAACCAGTCAATCCAAAAAGAAATCAATCCTGAATATTCATTGGAAGGACTGATGCTGAACTGAAGCTCCAATACTTTGGCCACCTGATGCACAGAGCCAATTCATTAGAAAGGACCCTGTTGCTGGGAAAGATTGAAGGCAGGGGAAGAAGGGGATTACAGAGGACTAGATGGTTGGGTGCCATCACTGACAATTTTGAGCAATCTCTTGGGGATGGTGAGGGACAGGGAGGCCTGGTGTGCTGTGGTCCATGGGGTTGCAAAGAGTTGGATACAACTAAGTGACTGAATAACAGCAATGGATTCCTAAAACATGCTTCACTTTTTCTTTCAGGACACTTAGCACAATTGCAATTTTTTACAGCCTCTTGGTAGGAGCCCCAGAAAGAGTTGAAGATTGTCTTGCTCATGCTAATATCTTCTTCCCTTGGTTCAATTCCTGAAAGTGTTTAGAAATATTTGTAGAATGAATCTTTAATGCATTCTCACATCAGTTCCTAAGATAGAAGTTATTATCCTTAATTTATACATGAGAACATTGATGATCAAGGAACAAATTCTCTAAGATCCTTACTGTAATAAATAATAGAGCCTGTCTGCTTTACTCTGAAACCCATGCTTTCAAGTCCTATGGAACATTATTCTTTAAAGGGAACTCATGCTACATGAATGTAAGCTATATAAGTGAAAACAGTGCAAACAAATGCAAAGAAAAATCAAGTGAAATTGACATGTGAAACAATGTTAGTGGGTGGTGGCAGTTTTAGTGGGCTTAAACTTGCTTGGTTTTTGTTTGGCCACACCATGCATCAGGCGTGTGGGATGGTAGATCCCTGACCAGTGATCTAACCTGCACCCCCTGCATTAGAAGCATGGAGTCTTAACCACCGGGCAACCAGGGAAGTCCTAAAGCTGCATTTTCTACTTCGGAACACCAGGAGCATTAGATCAACAACTAGCAGTTCTTGCGTCTACCTTGTGATTTGATTTCCTAAATGGAAGATGAAAGACTGGGAATGAGATGAGGCCAAGCTGTGTTTTCCTATCCAACCCGAGAGTTTGAAATCTCTAGATGTGACCTCACTAATTAAGGTAGGACTGAAACTAACCATAAAGGGAGAGGGTCATGTCACTCTAGTGGGGACAATCAATCATCATAACTTTACTCTCTTTGGTTTGGGTTGTGGCTATTTAAACCAGAAAATTATAAACGTGTAGAATCATTTCAAAAGACGACATCCTTTGGAAGACTTATCATGGGAGATTTCATGAGCACAGGACATTTGGCTAACTTTTTATACATATTCAGAATGGCTTAGAAATTTAAAAACCTGTGGAATAGTGTGGCTAAAGCAAGTATTTCTAGTTTGTATTCTAGAATGCTTGGGAGCAGAATGCATGAGGAGGGACACTCAGAGCTGCATCAAGAAGTGCACAGACTTTGGGGAGGAAGTTCAGAGCTTCAGGTGGGCGCTGGTTCCTCTGAGAGTGAGAGAAGTCATTGAATTTCCATTGTCTGACCTCTCACCATGTCATCAGTTGCATTAAAAGGAATGCTTTGTGTGCTAAATTGCTTCAATCAGGTCCAACTGTATGTGACCCCATGGACCATAGCCCACCAGGCCCTTCTGTCCATGGGATTCTCCAGGCAAGAATACTGGAGTGGGTTGCCATGCCCTCCTCCAGGGGATCTTCCTGACCCAGGGATGGAACCCAAGTCTCTTTTGTCTCCTGCATTGGCAAGTGTGTTCTTTACCACTAATGCCACCTGGGAAGCACCATTAAAAAGAATAAATGAATCTTTATCTGAAGCCTAATTTTGAGCAAATTTGTAAATAGTAAAGTGTCCAGTTGCTTAGGAAGTACATTTCTCAGATTTCTAGATCAGAGAGAGAGCGCAAAGAAACACAAATTCCCAGAACTTTGAACCAGGCTCTCTGTGACACTGCCTGCCCTGCGGTATTTAATTCTGAACTGCCAAATGTAGTGTCACTTCATGATATGGAAGGAATGGCTGGGAGATGGCTTGAAGAAAGAGCTGAACAAGAAGTAGGCCCCAGGGGAATTTGTTGAGTCAAAAGTGAGAGGGGTAGAAAAGGAGATGGGCAAGACTGGAAGACAGGGATAAAGCTAGAGGAGGAGCATAAACCTCATTGTCAGAAACTAGTTTTATTCATGTATTAAATAAACACAGGTGAGTGACATTCCTATAAATCAGTTTCAGGAATATTGCTAAATCTCAGAGATACTAAAAAGGAATTTCACAGGGTAATTAATGCATTATTTCTCTCCATGACAATCTCTTAGTTTAGAAAAGAATCCAGTTATGTGGAGAGACATTTATAATAGTGTAGAGGTAAAGCTTCCCTGGGAGCTCAGTTGGTAAAGAATCCGAGTGCAATGCAGGAGACCCTAGTTCGGTTCATGGGTAAGGAAGATCCCTGGAAAAGCAATAGGCTACCCACTCCAATATTCTTGGGCTTCCTGGTGGCTCAGATGGTAAAGAATTTGCCTGCAGTGTGGGAGACCTGGGTTCAATCCCTGGGTTGGGAAAATTCCCCTGGAGGAGGGCATGGCAACCCACTTCAGTATTCTTGCCTGGAGAATCCCCATGGACAGAGAACCTGGAGGGCTCATGGGGTCACAAAGAGTTGGACACGACTGAGCAGCTAAGCATAGTACATCCCAGGGGTATTCATAGGGGCTTCCCAGATGGCATTAGTCATAAAGAACCTGTCTGCTAGAGTCGGGGTAAGGTGGTAAAGAACCTGCCTGCTGGACTCTTTGATAGGGGTAGCAAAGAGTCAGACACAACTAAGCAGCTAAGCATAGCACAGCCCAGAGGTATTCACAGGGGCTTCCCAGATGTCACTAGTGGTAAAGAACCTGCCTGCTAATTCAGGAGACAAGAGACTACGGTTCGATCCCTGGGTTTGGAAGATCTCTTAGAGGAGCGCATGGCAACCCGCTCTAGTATTTGTGCCTGGAGAACCCCATGGACAGAGGAGCCTGGTAGACTCTAGTCCACGGAGTTGCAAAGAGTCAGACATGACTGAAATGACTTAGCATGCTCGCAGAGGTATTTACATGATGACGTGCATATACAGCACAGACAGAGCTACCAACCTGCAAACTAGAGCATTTCTAAAAGAAGTTATGCAAGCAAAGTGACCCTAGAAGAATATGCTTCTGAATGTTAGTTATATAATATATTGGGATAGGCCAATGTTGAAGGCAGGAAAATATCCAGAATGTGATTGTAGCATTCCAAGTTCCAACAGGGTAATATTTAAAGAAATAATATTCGGCTTTAGAAACAGACTTTATGAACGCTCAAGGAAAAAAAGATGCTTTCCTGTCCATTGTCTTGCAGGGCTCACCCTCTCTCAGAGTCTGCAATCACATTAGAACTCTAGCTTGAGTTCTAGCCTTTCACAGAAGTATATATTGGTTTAAAACAGCTATCTATTAATCTTTTTTTTTTTTTTTCCTAGGAGCTAAACTAAGAACTAGCAGGACACAAGTGGGCAATATAAGGTCCCTGTGCCATAGTTGTTTGACTTCCTTTTATCTTTATCTTTTTTAATTGTTATTAATTTATTTATCTTTAATTAGAGGATAATTGCTTTCCAACATTGTGTTTGTTTCTATTATACATCAACATGAATCAGCCATAGGTGTAAATATGCCCCCTCCTTCTAGAACCTCCCTCCTACTTCCCACCCGAACCCACCCCTCTAGGTTGTCACCAAATACCAGGTTTACTTTTCTAAACTTTAGCCTAAATTGGCCAAAGCCTGACAGTATCTATCTTTTCTACTATGATGTCAGCGTTGGGCAATACTGTGATGAAGTGAAAAGAGAGTGGCCAATCTAGAGAATGGGTGTCAAACTCAATCCTATATCAGAATCACTTGGAAGGTTAAAACATGGTTTGCTAGACTTTCTCCAGAGCTGCTGATTTATTAAGTCTGGAGGGAGCCTGAGAACTTCAAATATAACATGTTTTCCAGGAAATGCTGTTTGCCTAGGGATGACATTTCCAGAACCACTGGAAAGAGACTACCTCCCTATATCTTTTCTCTCACTACTTTATCTCAAAGAACTGTCCTTCCTTTTCAATGCCCTTATACAATCTGGTTTTCTGTTTAATAGGTAGGACTTTAGACTCCATAGTACTGAGTAGGAACCTATTAGATTTCTTTAACTTTGCTTCTTGCTGAGGGGGTAGATGTCCATTAAATTGCAGCTAATATATGAATTGTCATGGTCTCCAGACCCAGGGGAAGAGAGGCAACCTCTCAGATGAGGGCAGGGAAGTTCAGCGGCAAACTTCCACTGAGCATCTGTAGATGATAGTGCCGTACCATGACCTGCACAGAGGTACCCTAGGAAAGAGACAGTCTTTATCCAAGGGCTTATGTCCCACAAGTTCAAAAGGAGCTTTCAATGTTTAGAACATGGAGAAAAATACTTAGGACAATAAAAAATGTATTCATTACAGAAGAAAATGAAATTTAAATCTCCAGTTCACCAAAATACCCACTGAAGAAAACTGCTGTGCCTTCAACCTTTGAAAAATCGCTAATGAACTACATGAATCTCTATGTGCCCTTAATCAGGTGACCGACTAGCTGGGGCTAGCAGAGTGACCTCTCACAACCAGGCAGTAAATTCACATAATTGGGGAACATATTCATTTGCATATTGAGGTCAAAACTCCAATGTGTAAACTGAAAAGAATGATATTAATTAGCAAAATTTCTTGCAAGGCTCTTTGGCTTAGAGAAACACTTTCAGCTCAATTTAAGTGTGCATAGGTGATGTCTCTCTGTACAAGTCTGTCTGAATCCAGTAAACCTCGTCATGCTCTCATATAAGGGAAATCATTCGCTATTCCAACATGTTTGAAGACGCCTTTGCTATATGTGCACAGACTTGAAGCCCTCTGGGGAACAGGCACATTGCATCTGGCCAAGCTCTGAGAGAGTGGGGAAAGATGTGGGGGACTTTGCATAAGCAAGGTTTCCACTGTAGGGGAGTGTGGATACACAGGTTCCTACTCGAATTATCCATCTCCAACCCCGTGCTTGGCACATGAGAAGCAGTTCACAAGTACTTTTGAATGTGAAATTTAGTAGAAAAGTAAAGAGCCAAGATTTGTTGGGTTTTACTCATGAACCTGTAATTCATTTTGGCCTCAAAACATTTCCTAGTAAAAAGGCTATAGTCTTGGCCATTCATGTATATTTCTCTTAACTTTCCATGATAAATCCTTAGCAAGTGTAAAGTTGTAGAAAATTGAACATTGTGATGTCCTGTGGAGGAAATATCTTAAGTAAGAGATCATTTTCCAAGATGCTTAGTGACTCTAAACATCATCAGGCCTAACTGTGAAACCTTGCTTTTCCAGATGGTGAATGGATGTGAAAAATTTACAGGCATTTCTCTTCCAAATATTGAAGTAGTTCAATTTTTTTCTTGTTATAAAATGTTGATGCTCCTGCCATTGAAAATACTGCAATATAAAAATTTGCTGATCTGCTTTTTGTCAAGAGAAGAAAACAACTTGTTTGGCACCAGACATTGATTTTCCAGCAATATGAGCAATAAAGGGACTAAATTCTCAGAGAAGTTCCAAATCCAACCCCACCTGCCTGATGTTTCCAGAAGATTTTGCATATTCAGCTTAGAGTCTGGAAACATTTAAAATTTGCACTTCTCAATGAACTAATGGAAAGATGAAAGGAGATGTTGATAATCTCTTCATTTTACAAGCTACAGGTATATTTAACTTCTAAGTAATTACGAGCAAAGCATTTAAACACTAGGCCTCAATCTACCCAACTGTAATGTAGGTAAACCAAAGAACCTGATTTTTTAAATATTTAACAATGAATAATAAAGATGATGAGAATAACCATTCTTTGAATGCTATTTTTTGTACCTGTCAGGAATTATACTAAGATCTTTACTTGATTTAACTCATTTTATTCTTACTATAACAAGACTCAGTTGCTTCGGTGATGTTCAACTCTTTGCAACACTATGGACTATAGCCCTCAGGCTCCTCTGTCCATGGGATTTTCCAGGCAAGAATACTGGAGTGGGTTGCCATGCCCTTCTCCAGGGACTATAAGCCTAGTTATGTAATCTTCAGCTAACAAGTAACACAAATGGGTTTTTAGAGGATAAACAACTTTCCCCAATAAAAGCAGACCTAAGATAAAAATTTAAGCCTTCTAATGCAAACTAATGTTCTTAAACAATTTCCTCAATGATAAATGGACTTTTAAATTAAATATCATTATTCTCCTTTTTGTAAAACTTATTATAGTGTCACATTCTAATCAATAAAGGATAAATAGAAAGATAAGTATAAACACATATACACAAATTCTGTGTGTGTGTGTGATTTAGTTATTCACTCTGATCAATTTGTGATAGATAATCTTAATTGTAGGATGTTATATGTAATCCCCATTGTAACCACAAAGAAAGTATCTATAAAATTTAGACAAAAGAAAACAAAGAAGGAATCAAAATGTGTCGCTCACTAGAAAAAGATCAACTAAATATAAAGGAAACCAAAGGAGAGGAAATGAGGGACAAGAAACAAGACATATTCATAGCAAATAATAAAATGGTAAAAGTGCTTCCTTATCAGTCACTGATTATAAATGGGGACTTACCTGGTGGCCTGGTAGTTAAGAATCCACCTTCCAATGCAGGGGACATGGTTTGATTCTTGGTCAGGGAACTAAGATACCGCATGCCATGTGGCAACTGAACCCATGAACCACAGGTAGAGAGAACCCCACACGCTGCAACGTGTGGGGTTGCAGTGGAGTCACACGCTAAGTTGTGTGACTTAGTGTCACACCTAAGACCTAAAACAGCCAAAAAATAAGTAAATAAATGTTTTTAAGAATAAATTGATTTACATCTACAATGACAAGTCATATATTGGGAGAATGAATCAAAAAACAGGATCCAATTGTGAGCCATCATTAAAAGACTCAATTTAGATCTAAGGACACAGGTTGAAAGTGAAAGAATGGGAAATGAAAGATATTCCATGCATATTGTAATCAAAAACAAGTTGAGGTGGCTATAATAATATCAGATAAAATAGACTTAAGTAAAAATTGTTACAAAAGAAATAGATAAACATTATACCATGATAAAATGATCAATTCTTCAAAACTATGTAATTATAAATACATATCCTTCAAACAGTAATCAAAATCCTCCCAATAAAGACAAGTTAAAGACTAGATGGTCTCACTGGTGAATTCTATCAAACATTTAAAGATGAACTAACACAAACCCTTCCCAAATTCTTCCCAAAAAATTGAAGAGAACACCTCCCAACATACATTGTGAGGCCAGCATTACTCTGAATCCAATTCTAGATAAAGATTCTACAAGAAAATAAAAATAGAGACCATTATCTCCAATGAATATTGAACAAAAATCCTCAACCAAATGCCAGCATGTCAAATTCAACATCACAATGAAAAGACCGTACAAAGACCAAGTGGGATTTATTCCTGGAATTGGAGGATGATTCAACAGATGGAAAACAGTCAATGTGAAGCATTACATTAACAGAATGAAAGAAAACAGCCACATAATCATCTAAACTGAGTAAGAAAAAGCCTTTCACAAAAGTCAACCCCCTTTTACAACAGAACACTCAAAAACCTAGGAATAGAAGGAAACTACCTCAATATCTTAAAGGTGTTATATGAAAAACCCACAGCTAAGCTAACAACACCATCATCAAAGATGAAAGACTGAAAGTTTTTTCTCTAAGATGAAAAATAAGACAAGCCTGCCAATTTTTGCTACTGATTTTCAACATAGTACTATAAGTCCTAGCCAGAGCAATTAGGCAAGAAACAAAACGAAGAAAACCACATTTGAAGGAAAGAAGAAAATCATCTCTCCTTGCAGATGGCAGGCTCTTATGAACAGAAAACCCTAAAGATTCTACCCCCCCCAAAAAAATGTTAGAATCAAAATCAAATTCTGCAAAGCTGCAGATACAAAATCAACATCAAAAATAAGTTGCATCAATGTGCATTAGCAATGGATAACATAAAAAGTAAATTGAGAAAAGAATCCCATGTATATAGCATCAAATAGAGTGAGTCTGAGTGAACTCCAGGAGTTGGTGATGGACAGGGAAGCCTGGCGTGCTGCAATTCATGGGGTCGCGAAAAGTCAGACACGACTGAGCGACTGAACTGAACTGAACTGAGAGTAACATACTCAGGAAGGAACTCAGTGGGAGAAGGAAGATTTGGGGCTAAAAATTAAAAAACATTGAAACAGACACAAATAAATGAAATGACATCTTGTATTCATGAGCTGAAAGGCTTAATATTAAGATGCAAGACTACCCATAGGGATCGGTACGTAATTAATCATCTTAAAATTCATATGGACTCTCAAGGCACCCTGGATAGCTAAAACAATCAGAAAAGAACAATGGGGGAATCACATTTCCTGATACCAAATTTTATTGCAAAGATACGGTAATTAAAACAATGTGGAAGTGGCATATGAAACAGTGAAATAGAATAAAGAGTTGGGAAATAAACCTCTGGAATATGGTCAAATAACTTTGACAAAGTTGCCTAGATCATTTAATGTAGAAAGGACATTAAATGTAATTAAATTAAATCCTTTAAATGTAATTAAAGGATCATTTAATGTAGAAAGGACCTTTTCAGCAAATGATTTTAGGAAAATTAGATATTCACATACAAAAGAATCGGTGTGGGCCCTTTTCTTATACCATATGCAAAAATTCACTCAGAATGTACCAATAATCTAAATGTAAGAGCTAGAACTATAAAATTTTTAGAAGAAAACATAGGGGAAATGCTTCTTGAGTTTGAATTTGGCAATGATTACTTGAATATACCAAAAGCACAGGCAGCAACACCAGAAATTGAGAGAGGAATTATGCTTCATCAAGATTTAAAAGTTTTGTGCATCAGTGGGCATTGTCAACAGAGTGAAAAGGTAACCTATTAGATGGAAGAAAATGTTGTCAAATCATCTATCTGATAAGAAAATGATATCCAATATGTGTGAAAATTCCTATAGTTCAAAAATAACAATAACACTCCAATTCAAAAATGGACAGAGGACTTGAATAGATGCCTTTTTCGATTAACTAATAACTAATAAGTATACAAAGAGTTGCTCGACATCACTGATCATCAGGGCAATGCCATCAAAGCCATATTTAAATATCACTTCATACTCATTAGCATGGCTACTACAAAAAATGAAAACAAATGTTGACAAGGATGTGGAGAAATTAGAACACTTGTGCATTGCTGGCAGGAATGTAAAATAATGTAATTGCTGCTGGTGTGGGAATAATATGATTAGTATAATATGATGTTTTCATTAAAATTAAACATTGGAATACTATATAATTCTACTTCTAAGTATATACTCAGAATAAATGAAAGCAGGATCTAATATATATATATTTCAAGGAACATTTTCATAGCAATATTATTTGCAATATATGTAAGATGGAAATAACAAATGTCCATTGCCAGATGGACAAAAACTAAGACCAAGACATCCAATCCCATCATTTTATGGCAAATAGATGGGGTAACAATGGAAATATTACAGACTTTATTTTCTTGGGCTCCAAAATCACTGCAGATAGCAAATGCAGCCACAAAATTAAAAGACGCTTGCTCCTTGGAAAAAAAAAGCTACGACAAACCTAGACAGCATATTAAAAAGCAGAGACATTACTTTGCTGACAAAGGTCCATATAGTTAAAGCTATGGTTTTTCCAGTAGTCTTGTATGGATGTGAGAGTTGGACTATAAAAAAAGCTGAGTGCCAAAGAATTGATGCTTTTAAATTGTGGTGTTAGAGGAGTCTTGAGAGTCCCTTGGACTGTAAAAAGATCACACCAGTCAATCCTAAAGGAAATCAACCCTGAATATTCATTGAAAGAACTGATGCTGAAGCTGAAGCTCCAATACTTTGGCCACCTGATGCGAAGAGCCAACTCATTAGAAAATACCCTGATGCTGGGGAAGATTGAAGGCAGGAGCAGAAGGGGATGACAGAGGATGAGATGGTTGGATGGCATCACTGACTCAATGGACATGAGTTTGAGCAAGCTCTGGGAGATGGTGAAAGACAGGCAAGCCTGGTGTGCTGCAGTCCATGAGGTCACAAAGAGTAGAATACAACTGAGCAACTGAACAACAATTGCCAGATGAATAGATAAACAAAATACAGCAAATATATACAATGGAATATTTTCAGTCTTCAATAAAGAGAGAGGATTCTGACATATGCTTCAACATGAATGAACTCTGAAGACATTGCAGTAAGTGAAATGAACCAATGATAAAAATACAAATGTTGTATGATTCCACATATGAGAGCCATTCAGAGTAGTCAAATTTATAGACAGAAAGAAGAATGGTGGTTTCAAGGTCTGTAGTGAAAGGAATTAGAGAGTTAGTGTTTAATGGGAGCAGAGTTTTAGTTTTGAAAGATTAAAAAGTTGTAGAGCTGGGATGGCATTAACAGTTTCAGAACAATGTGAATGTACTTAATAACACAGAATTGTACATATAAACATGATTAAAATTTTGTATTGTATATATTTTACTGCAACAAAATGAGTTTCTTAGTTATTTAGAATAAGTAATTATCATAAATGATTTCTGGAGGGTTTGGGACACTCTCCACAGATATCTCTTTCAGTTTAGTTCAGTTCAGTCGCTCAGTCGTGTCCGACTCTTTGCAACCCCATGAATCACAGCACACCAGGCCTCCCTGTCCATCACCAACTCCCGGAGTTTACCCAGACTCACGTCCATCGAGTCAGTGATGCCATCCAGACATCTCATCCTCTGTCGTCCCCTTCTCCTCCTGAAACATGCTTATGGAGAATGTGTCCCTGATTGGACAAGAGTTTCTTTCAGTTAAACTCTCTCCCTCTGCATTTTCCGTATGCTGTTTCAGATGACTCAAGACACATCTCATACCAGATGTCATGGTTTAATACTTAAAGGATACATGACAGGTCTTTCAAGGGCTCGCTCAGCCTCTCAACTGATGTGGATGGAGGAGACCATGTATCTTTGTTCTTCAGGAATGTGCATGTTGCACTCTTCAAAAAATTATCTTCGTGTTTCAATTTTAAACTGTTTCCGATTTAGCTGAGGATGATCAGTTAGCAAGAGGTTTGCAATGAGAAGTTATACTACTCTCTTATGTGTGCAAGAGAAATATGTAAGTTATATTTGGGGGTTGACATTTTTAATCAGGCATTTCTACTGCAGCCTTGCTAGGGAAATAGCGCTAGGATGTCAGGCTCTTGCAGTCTGCAGATCAGTGCTATACAACAAAGACTCTCCCTCCTGAAATGCTTACTGCTCCATTAAGAAACAAGTGTTTTTTTTTTGAGTACCATTAAGTAGTTTGGCACTTGCCTTTGGGGATAACTAGAAGCTGTTGATTTTATTCTTGATCTTTGTAGTTTCAGCCAAAACAGAAAGGGCCAATTGCATATCCTTTAAAGTGAAAAGAGTTAAACCAGCAAGAAAAAATACCATTTACTCCAAATTATTCATTTTATGTAAGAGAAAATTAATAATGCTAGAATCAAGAGGAACTGATATTAACACTGCAATCACAAAAGGCTGATCCTATTTCAGAGTATGGGATTTTATATGGCCATCATCTTCATTATCATGTAACATTGAAAGAAAAATGGCTGTCTGGGGAAGCCTTACAAATAGCTGTGAAAAGAAGAGAAGCAAAAAGCAAAGGAGAAAAGGAAAGATATAAGCATCTGAATGCAGAGTTCCAAAGAATAGCAAGAAGAGATAAGAAAGCCTTCTTCAGCAATCAATGCAAAGAAATAGAGGAAAACAACAGAATGGGAAAGACTAGAGATCTCTTCAAGAAAATCAGAGATACCAAGGGAACATTTCATGCAAAGATGGGCTCGATAAAGGACAGAAATGGTATGGACCTAACAGAAGCAGAAGATATTAAGAAGAGATGGCAAGAATACACAGAAGAACTGTACAAAAAAGATCTTCACGACCCAGATAATCACGGTGGTGTGATCACTGACCTAGAGCCAGACATCCTGGAATGTGAAGTCAAGTGGGCCTTAGAAAGCATCACTACGAACAAAGCTAGTGGAGGTGATGGAATTCCAGTTGAGCTATTCCAAATCCTGAAAGATGATGCTGTGAAAGTGCTGCACTCAACATGCCAGCAAATTTGGAAAACTCAGCAGTGGCCACAGGACTGGAAAAGGTCTCTTTTCATTCTGATCCCAAAGAAAGGCAATGCCAAAGAATGCTCAAACTACCACACAATTGCACTCATCTCACACGCTAGTAAGGTAATGCTCAAAATTCTCCAAGCCAGGCTTCAGCAATATGTGAACCGTGAACTGCTTTTGCTTCCAGGGTGGTTCACCATCACTGTTCAGTCCAGAAAATTATTGAATGTTCAGTTCAGTTCAGTCGCTCAGTCGTGTCCGACTCTTTGCGACCCCATGAATCACAGCATGCCAGGCCTCCCTGTCCATCACCAACTCCCGGAGTTCACCCAGACTCACGTCCATCGAGTCAGTGATGCCATCCAGCCATCTCCCCTTCTCCTCCTGCCCCTAATCCTATCGTCCCCTTCTCCTCCTGCCCCCAATCCCTCCCAGCATCAGAGTCTTTTCCAATGAGTCAACTCTTCGAATGAGGTGGCCAAAGTACTGGACTTTCAGCTTTAGCATCAGTCCTTCCAAAGAAATCCCAGGGCTGATCTCCTTCAGAATGAACTGGTTGGATCTCCTTGCAGTCCAAGGGACTCTCAAGACTCTTCTCCAAAACCACAGTTCAAAAGCATCAATTCTTCTGCGCTCAGCCTTCTTCACAGTCCAACTCTCACATCCATACATGACCACAGGAAAAACCATAGCCTTGACTAGACGAACCTTTGTTGGCCAAGTAATGTCTCTGCTTTTGAATATGCTATCTAGGTTGGTCATAACTTTCCTTCCAAGGAGTAAGCGTCTTTTAATTTCATGGCTGCAGTCACCATCTGCAGTGATTTTGGAGCCCAGAAAAATAAAGTCTGACACTGTTTCCACTGTTTCCCCATCTATTTCCCATGAAGTGATGGGACCGGATGCCATAATCTTCGTTTTCTGAATGTTGAGCTTTAAGCCAACTTTTTCACTCTCCACTTTCACTTTCATCGAGAGGCTTTTGAGTTCCTCCTCACTTTCTGCCGTAAGGGTGGTATCATCTGCATATCTGAGGTTATTGATATTTCTCCCGGCAATCTTGATTCCAGCTTGTGCTTCTTCCAGTCCAGCATTTCTCATGATGTACTCTGCATATAAGTTAAACAAGCAGGGTGACAATATACAGCCTTGACATACTCCTTTTCCTATTTGGAACCAGTCTGTTGTTCCATGTCCAGTTCTAACTGTTGCTTCCTGACTTACATACAAATTTCTCAAGAGGCAGGTCAGGTGGTCTGGTATTCCCATCTCTTTCAGAATTTTCCTCAGTTTATCATGATCCACACAGTCAAAGGCTTTGGCATAGTCAATAAAGCAGAAATAGATGTTTTTCTGGAACTCTCTTGCTTTTTCCATGATCCAGCAGACGTTGGCAATTTGATCTCTGGTTCCTCTGCCTTTTCTAAAACCAGCTTGAACATCAGGAGGTAGCAACACTTGTAAATGATTAGAGAAAGCAAAAAATTGGCAGTGGATGGTGAAATACAGGAGACAGCTATAATATTCACATGACTCATCCTGGCCACGTACTACTTTGCGTATACCACTAGAATGGTCCTTACTGGACTGAGTCAAGACAGAAAGAGTATCCTTACTATTATATCTCTCACTTCATCCTTCAAAGGCTAAAAGGGAAAAATAAGACACAGGGAGATATCTTCACAGGGAGATGTCTTTTCTTAAAATAGTTTCTGGTCCCTTTAAACACTGAATATTAGAAAAATACAAATACTTGACATAGTATTCATATCTGAAAACTGGCTTCTTACCACAAATACTGCAAAAATTTAAAAATAGAGCCATCAAAAGCAAAACAGATTCAAACTGACAGCAAGTATGTCCAATATTTCCTTGAAAGGCCATTTCCATCACAGCAAAGATAAATCAATGTTCATTGCTCAAAATTTGAAAAGTATGAGTAAATGGTCAAAGTTGTTGTTATAAAAAGTGTGTTGTTATTGCTCTTTAGTTGCTTAGTCATGTCTGACTCTTTTGGAACCCCATGGACTGTCAAGAATACTGGAGGGGGTTGCCATTTTCTTCTTCATGGGATTTTCCCAAGCCAGAGATTGAATCTGTGTCTCCTGTATTAGCAAGTGGATTCTTTACCACTGAGCCACCTGGGAAAATCTATGAAAAGTTTAGCCTCTCAGGCAACTTAAAGGAACAAATTATTTGAAGTAAAATAGACTCAGCAGGCTGTATAATCAGTCACATTCAAGCCAGTTACTTCATAACATCTACTGTTATAAACATAATAATCTACAACCATTACTTTCTTATATCAGTGATTATTAACTCTTTTTTTATCAAATCAGTAAGATGAGTATTATCTTGCCTACCATATATATGAGAGGCAAATAAATTTTCCTTCATTTTGTTTCTCAAATTGAAACTATTCAAAGACATTTATTCAGAAGCTACTATATTTTAGGCAAAATGTGAGGTGCTAGAGGTATGAAAAACAAGACATATCTTGTCATAGAATTTGGGGGGAAATGGAGGGGAAAAGATAAAACACTTGAAACAACTATATTTTTAAATTACAAATTTAATGTGTTGTGATATAAAGAAGTATTTATGAGAAATAATGATAAAACAGATTACTTCATCATAACTCTTAATGCAAACAACAACAAATACTCAGCAAAAATTAAAGTGTTGCTCATGAGATCGAAGAGCTTGCCAGAGTATAAGGAATTACCAGGGTATGTAGGAAGAAAAAAGAAGAAAGAAAAGAAAGGACAGAAGAAAGGAGAAAATAAAATAAATAAATAAAAAGGGAAATGGTAACCAAGGATGTGGGGCTTTCTTAGAGGCTCAGACAGTAAAGAATCTGCTTGCAGTGCAGGAGACCAGAGTTTGATCCCTGGATGGGGAAAACCCACTGCAGAAAGAAATGGCTACCCACGATGGTATTCTTGCCTGGAGAATTCCATGGACAGTGGAGCCTGGTGGGCTACCGTCCATGGGTGGACACGAAAATAGGTGCTATGGCTTTCATCTCTATTATTCTTTAAAACTGTTAGAAGCAAAACTAAAACATCAGCTTTCTTGTAGATGGAAACCAAAATTTATCATTCAAAGGGTAGATTTTGCATTAGATTAGACACAGTCATAGGGAATTTGTAAGCCAGAATATAAATTAGAATGAATCACCTAGAATGAACCACCTAGAAAGGTACACACAAAAACCCCACAAAGATGCAAAACTTGGAAAAGTGTGAAGAAATATAGCAGATACAGTAAGATCTAATCTTTAAAAAATTGAAGTCCCTGAAAAAAATAAAGTAAATAATAATGCATCATTATTTTCCTTAACAAAGCAAAGGCAATAATCTATAAATTCAAGAAACTCAATGACACCCAAATAGGATAAATAAAAGTAAATATACAGCTTAGTACATCACAGTGAAATATTGAATACCAAGCCAAAGAGATAATCTGAAAAGCAGCAGATAATGTCTTTTATTTTTTAAAGGACGCATTACATTTATTAGAGCAACAGAATTACAGCTGACATTTCAAAAGCAACAAGAGCAGTGAGAAAATAGTGGACTAAAACATTCAAGAATATCTTCAATGTATCAACAAAAGAAATGTCAACTAAATTAGAATGCCATATTCAGGAAAATATACTTCAAAATAAAATTGAAATAAAGACACTTCAAACAAATGAATATTTGATTGCAGTAGACTGTACTAAAATTTTGGTAAGGATAGTTCAGTTCAGTTCAGTTCAGTCGCTCAGTCATGTCCAACTCTTTGCGACCCCATGAATTGCAGCATGCCAGGCCTCCCTGTCCATCACCAACTCCCGGAGTTCACCCAAACTCATGTCCATTGAGTCGGTGATGCCATCCAGCCATCTCATCCTCTGCTGTCCCCTTCTCCTCCTGCCCCCAATCCCTCCCAGCATCAGAGTCTTTTCCAATGAGTCAACTCTTCACATGAGGTAGCCAAAGTATTGGAGTTTCAGCTTCAGCATTAGTCCTTCCAAAGAAATCCCAGGGCTGATCTCTTTCAGAATGGAGTGGTTGGATCTCCTTGCAGTCCAAGGGACTCTCAAGAGTCTTCTCCAACACCCATACCTTTGACCAAAAAAAAGGTAGCCCTGTTTTTTAAAGATAGGTTGATATAAGTGGTGAACAAAATAAGATAAACATCATGAGTAGTGGTATATCTAAATGGAAATTGTTAGTATAAGACAAAATTATTATATCTGCATGTGTTTGTTATTTTTATCTTATATTACTGATTAAATGAACATTTTTTTTCCTTATGTTTATCAACCATGCATGTTACTTTTCTGAGAAATGCCTGCTCATGACTTTGGCACAGTATTTTATTTGGTCATTTAGCTTTTTTGTGGTTTGTCATTTATTCATCTTAAATAGATTAGACTATGTTATTTTACTTGTTTCATGCTGCTTTTTGATAAAAGAGCCCCTATTTTTCACAAAGTTAAATTCATCAATCTTTTCCTTATAGTCAAAATTTTTACTTTCATGTTTAAGAAATATTTTTTTGTCTGAAGGTGAAAAAATAAAATATGAGTTTGGTTTAAATTGTGGCATTAGAAAGGAGGGGTTAAGGATGAATCGACATTTCTAGCTTGGATAACTGGATGCAAGGTAATTCCATCTATTGAGGAAGAGAACACTAAGACTAGGTTTTAGAAAAAACAAGGAGGATTATAAATTTAGTTTTCATCATGTTTAATTTAAAATGCATTTGACTGAGCTGCTGGTCCAGTGCTGAGATGTTTCAAAGCCTTATGAAAAATATTTGGATCCCCATGAAGCCCTACTATACCCAAGTTTACCAGGAAATTTAGGTAGGAATGGTGTTGATGGGTTTCATCATTTATAAATTCAGGGGTGCTGATAAAAAAGTAAAGCCTCAAAAGTTTCCAGTTGTGCACCTGTTCATGGCCATCATTAATCAGCTTTCCTTGGATGGGATGGCAGGATGGCTGTGTTGTGGGAACGTGGGGCATCCTGTTGACTTGTAGCAGTCCTGCTGCCCGCATGCATGAATAAACATATCTATGACTAGAGATCTCTCCAAGAAAATTAGAGATACCGAGGGAACTTTTCATGTGAAGATGGTCACAATAAAGGACAGAAACAGTATGGACTTAACAGAAGCAGAAGATAATAAGAAGAGGTGGCAAGAATAAACAGAACTATACAAAAAAGATCCTCATGACCCAGATAATCATGATGATGTGATCACTCACCTAGAGTCAGACATCCTGGAATGCGAAGTCAAGTGGGCCTTAGAAAGCATCACTACTGACAAAGCTAGTGGAGGTGATGGAATTCCAGTTGAGCTATTTAAAATCCTAAAAGATGATGCTGTGAAAGTGCTGCACTCAATATGCCAGCAAATTTGTACAACTCAGCAGTGGCCAGAGGACTGACAAAGGTCAGTTTCATTCCAATCCCAAAGAAATGTAATGCCAAAGAATGTTCAAATTACTGCACAATTGCACTCATCTCACATGCTAGCAAAGTAATGCTCAAAATTCTCCAGCCAGGTTTCAACAGTACATGAATAGTGAACTTCCAGATGTTCAAGATGGTTTTAGAAGAGGCAGAGGAACCAGAGATCAAATTGCCAACATTCGATGGATCATTGATAAAGCAAGATAGTTTCCGAAAAACACCTACTTCTGCTTTATTGACTGCACCAAAGCCTTTGACTGTGTGGATCATAACAACTGTTGAAAATTCTTCAAGATATGGGAATACCAGACCACCTTACCTGCTGCTGGAGAAATCTGTATGCAGGTCAAGAAGCAACAGTTAGAACCAGACATGGAACAACAGACTTGTTCCAAATCGGGAAAGAAGTTGGTCAAGGCTGTATATTGTCACCGTGCTTATTTAACTTACATGCAGAGTACATCATGCGAAATGCTGGACTGGATGAAGCACACGCTGGAATCAAGATTGCCAGGAGAAATATCAATAACCTCAGATAGGCAGATGACACCACCCTTATGGCAGAAAGTGAAGAAGAACTAAAGAGCCTCTTGATGAAAGTGAAAGAGGAGAGTGAAAAAGTTGGCTTAAAACTCAGCATTCAGAAAATGAAGATCATGCATCTGGTCCCATCACTTCATGGCAAATAGATGGGGAAACAATGGAAACAGTGACAGACTTTAATTTTTGGGCTCCAAAATTACTGTAGATGGTGACTGCAGCCATGAAATTAAAAGACGCTTGCTCCTTGGAACAAAAGCTATGACCAACCTAGACAATATACTAAAAAGCAAAGATAATACTTTTCTGACAAAAGTCCATCTAGTCAAAGCTATGGTTTTTCCAGTAGCCATGTATGGATGTAAGAGTTGGACTATAAAGAAAGCTGAGCACCAAAGAATTGGTGCTTTTGAGCTGTGGTGTTGGAGAAGACTCTTGAGAGTCCCTTGGACTGCAAGGAGATCCAACCAGTCCATCCTAAAAGAAATCAGTCCTGAATATTCATTGGAAGGACTGATGCTGAAGCTGAAACTCCAATATTTAGGCCACCTGATGCAAAGAACTGAGTCACAGGAAAAGGCCCTGATGCTGAGAAAGACTGAAGGCAGGAGAAGGGGACGAAAGAGGATGAGATGGTTGAATGTCATCACTAACTTGATGGACATGAGTTTGAGCAAGCTCTGGTGTTGGTGATGGACAGGGAAGCCTGGTGTGCTGCAGTCCATGCTGTCGCAGAGTCAGACATGACTGAGCAACTGAAATGAACTGAACTGGTGAGACTCACAAAGACAAAAATAAGAAATAAAATGCATTTGAGCCTTCTATGGTTGATATATTGAAAAAAGTTTGTTGTGTGGAACTGGTCCCCATAGGAAATATCAGAGATAGAGATGATTTATTTAATCTTATGAATTATTTTTTTGATGATAGTCAAAGAAGCCAATGAGCATGAACAAGCTTACTTAAGAAGTGCGTGGGGCAGTAGCTCTCAACTTGAAGAGACTTCGACCCTCCACCCCTTCCCCACTTCCTAGGACTTTCAACAATGTCTGGAGATATTTTTTGTAGCCCTGACTGGGGAGATGCATCTAGACTGTAGAGGCCAGGAATCTGCTCAGCAAGCCTCAACACAATATCGATAGTCCCCCTTTTCCCTGGTGGCTCAGATAGTAAAGAATCTTCCTGCAATGCGGGTGCCCCAGGTTCGATCCCTGAGTAAGGAAGAGTCCCTGGAGAAGAAAATGGCAACCCACTCCAGTATTCTTGCTTGGAGAATCGCATGGACAGAGGAGCCTGGTGGGCTACAGTCCACAGCATTGCAGAGAGTTGGACACGACTGAGTGACTAACACTTTCACTTGCACTCTCTCCTAAAAGAAAATATCCAGCCTCATATATCAACAGCGCCAAAGTTGAGAAACCCTGGGGTAGAGAAAAGAGACCCTCTGCCAAATTTTGTACAGCACTCAGTGGTTGTGCTTCAGAATGAAAATTTTCAAGTAACACCGAAAAGGAGTAGTCAGTCATCTAGGAGGAAAATCAAGAGTATTAAATCATGGAAGCCAAGAGGTGAATGTTATCAATGATATCAAATGCCACTGAGTTCATCTAAATTGAAGAATACAAAGTATCCGTTAGACAGACATAGTGAAAAGGAAGTTTTTTCATGAGACTGTTTTGTGGAACAATGAGGGTAAGAGAGGAGTGAAACTCAGGTTCGAGTCTGTTGAACAGTGAGTAGAACATAATGAAATGTAAGTTAGCAAGAATAGATAGCTCTTTTGATATTTTTTGGCTGAGAATGAAAGAAGAAAGGGAAAGTATGGAGTGGAGTGAGATTCATTTTTCAAGGGAGAGATTAATGGATATTTAATAGCCAATGAAGCAGATCCAAAGAAGGAGAAAGAGAGAAATGGATGAGAGATCCTGATAGCACATGAAGAAGATGATGCATAGGAATTCAAGGCTTGGGGTAAAAAAAAAAAAAAAATGACTTTAAGCAGAGGAAGATTCTCTCCTCCAGTTTAATAAGGGAGAAGAAAGTAGAATGTGTGTATATGCAGGTGTAAGTATGTAGGTTAGAGATGAAGACTGGCAATCTAATAGCTTCTATTTTCACTCTAATGTAGAAGGTGAGTTCAGCTGCTGAGAATTGGGGAAACAGTGACGTGAGATATTCAGGCTGAAGAGAGATTGAAGAGTACACTGCATTTAATAGAAGAGTTGGATGATCGGAGAAATACAACAAGGTCACCATTTTTCTGCTCCCCTTTCTCCCTCTCTCTCTCTCTCCCTCTCTCATCTTTCAGTCTACCAACCTGGAGCACAATTACTTAATATCTAGGTGATATTTGAGTTCCCTTCTAAATATCAACTATTAATATATGTTTATGGCTACAGAGGACACTTCAATAGAATACCTGTTCATTGTTAGTTTTTTCTACTTTAGGCCCACATCTCTACACTAAATTTATAACCTATTACACAGTAATTAGAAATACGTTCACACAAAGTCTATCTAAACTCTCTCTTTTAGGCTCTCACTACTTCATAAATTACCTGATGTGAAGGAGAGTATACTTTTACGAAAATTCCCTGCTCACTTCTACTCCTCAGCAGCCAGTGATATTCCCAGGCTCACCACTGAGTTATGAGCTTAGAGAGGTCACAGTTGACCTCAGTTCTGACTCCTTTCAACTGCAATCTGTGTGTGTGAAGCAAGCACTTAATGAAACCTGAGCCTTTGTCGGTTCATCATTGAATGGATATTGTGATCATCGCCTCTCACAGGGCTTTTGAGGGCTGTCCGCTTGTGCGCGAGAAGCGGTCACACCTCCTGGGTCCAGCTAGCGGTCCTGGCGCGACTGGTAACCATGTCTCCTTCATTCCTCTGCCTCCCTCATTTCACCCAAGCAGCACCCTTTATGTTTGGCGGTCCATTCTCCAGAGAGATAAAAAACTGATTTGCCAGTTACCATGGTGAAAACACTCCCATGGTGATCAATTTTAAGTTGCCAATATGTTGAATTCATAAAGTTCCTTAAAATATACTGGCTCTTATGAGCCGATAATAAGAGCTGGCTCCAGCCACTACTGAGAATAGTTCTCAATCTTGGCTGCACATTGTAAAAACGTAATGTAGCTTTAAATATACTGGGTCTCATCCTCAGAGACTCTGATGTGTAGGTCTGGCATGAGGCCTCAGGACCAGGATTTTTTTAAGAGCTTCCCTGGTGATTCTGACATGCAGCCAATGTTAAGAAACATCACCCTGTATCTACCCAGACTACAATAGGTTATCAATAAGTCGTGGCTATGTCCACTGTATGGGATATTCTCGTGATAATTTTCTTTTGAATGATTGATTCTCTCTTCTTTTACTCCGACTTCAATGTGAATATTAATATGTAAATTGAAAAGATTACTTGGAAACAAAATTCTGAAAGACTTCTTGATTTCCACTTCAGGTCTTTCTTCCTAGATTATTCCCTATCCTAAAATAAATTTGTTCTTTCAATCCTTGTGTTAGTCCCCTATTCTCATTATCCCTCTTTTTCTTACTTTTTAACATTACCCATCCCTAGGATGCCTTTCACTGTATTTGTGATTTTAGATAAATAGAGAAAAAAATGTAGAGGTGACTCAAAGGAATAGTAGGGTCTCCACTGGCAGAGGCACACTGGAGTTTCCACGCCATGGGCCCCGAAGATAAGAAGAAAGCAGTAATTCAATCACAAGCGAGAGAGGGCAAACCACCCTAATGAACTGAGGCCACCTAAAGGGGGCAGAGACAACTTGTAATTGATCAGGAATGGTTTGGATATTTAAAAGGATCTAAGCTAGGTTTTGGAAAATGTCTATTCAAAGAAAGAAGAGAGAAAATGGTCAATATTTTGCTCACCAGCCCATTGAAGAGAAGTCCCAATAAATTCTAAAATAAAATATTTTCATTTTTAGATGCTTAAAACTCCCTTTCTTCACTTTAGAGATGGACAATCTATTATGCTGAATTAGTTCACACAGCTTTTTTTCCTTAAGCTTTATAAATTACTTTACTAGTGAAGACATAGTGTCTATATTGTTTTCTGGATATTTCCATAAAATACTGATTTTAGGAAGAAAATGATAAAAGCTGAATACTTTGAAGGTCAGATATATGAAGTCAACATCCCAAGGTGAGGGAGGTTCCACATCTCCCGCAGTAAGGGAATCAGCAGCATCAATATCAACTGGGAATTTGTGAGAGATACAAATTCTAGAGCCCCATCTTAGACTGATGAATCAGATTTTTTAGGGGTCGGGTCAAAGAATCTGCATATTACCTCAACCTTCAGGTGATTCTAATACATGCTTGCTTCCGTGCATGCTAAGTTGCTTCAGTCGTGTCTGACTTTTTACAACCCTATGGCCTGTAGCCCACCAAGCTCCTCTGTCCCTGGGGTTCTCCAGGCAAGAATACTGGAGGGGGTTGCCATGCCTTCCTCCCGAGGATCTTCCTGACCCAGAGGCCAAACCCAGTCTCTAAAGTCTCCTGCATTGGCAGGCGGTTCTTTACCAGTAGCACCAACTGGGGAAGCCCCATGAGGCTTTTGAGGGTAAAGCAATTCCAGTTATGAAAACATTAACTCCAGAGTTTTAAAAATTGAGTGTGTTTTCATTCCTCTGTTATTCTTGCTTTGTAATGCCAAACACTGAAAGGACCAAAAATTATTTCTAGTATGTTCCCCAATCTCAAGAAGTAAGTGTTGGTTTAAACTGAGCTAGAAGACAAAGCGAAACAATAGAAGCAAGTTCCCAAACGTGTGACACAGATGCAAAGGACTTGGGAAATCTGGAAAGGAGAAAGAAATCAGTGTGGCCTAAAAGCCCCGAGGCAGGATTTGGGGGAGGAAGTAGGAATAAGACAGGTTTTGGAGCTCAGCAGTATTTAGACAGCTGTGAGAGCTGCTCCTTGGCTAAGCAGATTTGTAATACAGCAGATCTTGTTCAATCTGGAGATGATGAGATTAGGTGATTATTTCCTTCCTTCCAGAGGGAACATATTGAAAGATGGACTCCTGCAACTTCTCAGAATGCAAGATACTACACAGGTTCTGCCTGGACCACCGACAACACACAAGTTAATTGAGTAGAGAGGTGAGCTACGGCTATTCAACGACCATCCTTTTGATACACGCTTCTTTCTTAACAGAAATGTAATGTTAGCAAAGCTAACACATCCTGTTTCTTTGTATCAAGCAGATGTCTTCTAGCTGGATGTATTTATCTGTTTTATTTAAAATTTTTGCATACCCTTGTTATTCTCAGGATAGAAAAATATAGTACAAAGAGCAAGGGCTTTGAAGTCAAGTAAAATTCATAATAATCACAACCATTGACTTGAACTCCTGGTCTCCTGGGCACTATATTGAGTGGAAACTGAGGCCGCAAAGGGCAAGTCGCTTGTCCCGGATTACACAGTGATGATTCTGGGTTCAATTAGGCTGACTTGAAATCCCTTAACCACTATTCTAACTTGTCAACGTGATTCCAGACAATGACGTTGGGTGAGCTTAGGCAAGTAAGTCAACTGAGCTTCAGTTTTATCATCTGGATGATGAAGACACATGAGACTTTCTCAAATAACAGAGGATCATTTGAGAAAATATGGGCAAAGGCCCTCCTCCAGTTACCTGCTTACCTATACTTAGTAGGGAGGGGGACATCTAATCCTCACTGCGTTATTACCGGCTCCTAAATGGATGAGACAACTGGTTTACCCAGATTATGCCATCAGGCATCTTCTTTTGTTCTAAACTTAACAAAAGACGTTTAGAACAAAGTGGCCCAGAATTAAAGGAAGGGTTGCACTAACATGTTATCACTTTGATTTTATTTTACCTCAGGGAGAAAAACTAATGACCATCCATTACAGCAATATCAAGTAGGGGGAGGTTGTACATTTCCTATGAACCTCTGTTTCTGTCAGATTCTCATGCTGTTAAGACTTATTCCTAAAATGTAAGCTTTGATACTTTATCAACCCCTCAGACCTTTACTCATCAAGAGACTCTAAAGAACATTCCTCACCAGGAGTTAAATCATTTACTTTAAAACTACATTGCTAATTTGTCTATCGTGGGATATAGAACAGAAGAAGTCTAGTTCTTTTTTTTTTTCCCTTTTAGAGCAGCAGGGTCCCTACACCACTGGCAGCTGCTTTCCAAATTGTCCAGCCATTAAGTAATTATTGCCTCATCATAAGAGCAGCTGGGAGAGAGCCTCCGTCCCTTCTTAATAGAGCCTTCACTTCCTCTGCCTTCTCCTCCACGCTGCCTTGAAATGGGCTACGCCCATAGAAGTATAGTATTGGTTTTCTTCTTATAATTGAAGAAATATAATGTGACTAAGCATTCTGACTGCTGATTGTTTTTCAACAGCCCTGCTGCTACTGCTGTTGCTGCTGCTTCTGTGTTGCTTCAGTCATGTCCAACTCTGTGTGACCCCATAGATGGCAGCCCACCAGGCTCCCCAGTCCCTGGGATTCTCCAGGCAAGAACACTGGAGTGGGTTGCCATTTCCTTCTCCAGTGCATGAGAGTGAAAAGTGAAAGTGAAGTTGCTCAGTCGTGTCTGACTCTTAGCGACCCCATGGACTGCAGCCTACAGGACTCCTCCATCCATGGGATTTTTCCAGGCAAGAGTACTGGAGTGGGGTGTCATTGCCTTCTCCATTCAACAGCCCTAAAAGGCAAAAAAGGATGACAGCAATCCTTTGATAGTGGACGATTGTGAGATGCTAGATCTGGAAGCAACAAGATGTATTATCTAGGACACTTCCCTTCCTGCATTTGCAAGGAACTTAAGTTCAAAGCAGTGATTTGGTCAAGGTCCTACTTAGCAGGTGGCATAGTTGAGTCTTGGATTCAAGTCTTAGCATTTGAGGCTCAGTGGAATGTTGTCTCCACTACTCTATGGAAATGGATCTGGACCACAAACTTACCTCACCTTCCTAATAGCTATCTACCTTCTGATGTCAGAAGAAACAGATACAGTGAGTGATGTTTTGTAGAAAGGAGGAGGATAATGTTGAGATTTTAGCAATCTGCATATACTTTTTTGGTAAAGTTAACATATAACATTGCTAGTTTCAGGTATACAACATAATGATTTGATATTTGTGTACATTATGTAACCATCACCACAACAAATCTAACTAACGTTCATCACTATATATAGTTACAAGTTTTTTCTTGTGATGAAAACTTTTAAGGTTTACTCCCTAGCAACTTTCAGATATACAATATTGCTAACTATAGTCACAATACTGTACCTTATATCTCCATAACTTATTTATTTTATAACTCGAAGCTTATACCTTTAGATTACCTTCACTCATTTTGCCACACCCTTCTCCCCACCTCTGGTGACCTCCAGTCTGTTCTTTGCATTTATGAATTCATTTTGTTGTTGCTTTTAATTCCACATGTAAGTGAGATCATACAGTATTTGTCTTTCTCTGACTTACTTCATTTAGCATAATAGCCTCAAGCTATAACCATGTTGTCCCAAGGAGTATTTGCTTCCTTTTTATGGCTGAATAATATTGCATGGTATGTATATATATATTTTTTTTTCTTTATTTGTCTTTTGATAGACAGGTTGTTTCCATATCTTGGCTATTGTGAATAATGCTGCAATAAATGTGGAAGTGTAGATATCTTTTTGAGTTAGTGCTTTTATTTCCTTCAGATAAATACCCAGAAGTGGAATTGCCAGCTAATATGGTAGTTTCATTTTTAACTTTTTACTTGTGCTCAAAGATATCATCAGTATCTATATTACCCATCCTAAACCCAGTCAAAGTCTAATAAAGTTCACATTTTGCAGGTAAACAGAAAACTTTAGAAGATTAAATCTCCAACAACTATTAGCTGCCTGTATGTGGTGTTCAGTCAACTTGAATTTCCTCTTTCACCCATCCTTTTTCTATCTTTTAATATTTTAATTTCAAAACTCTCTCAGAATAGTGATTTCTCAATGTGTGTCAATTTTTTCTCAATAAAAGTGGAAAAAATTACTAAATAAGTATTAAAAATAGTGATTTCTCCCTTGGATGTATTTCATATTGGTCTGATCCAGGGTTTTCTGTGTGGTCCACAGAGCTACCATCTGTGTTCTAAGGATCCAAGAGTGGGGATGGTGCTTGTTTAAAATGTGTTTTCCCAGACTTCTCCCCAGACATACTGATTCTGTTTTCTGGGACATGGAGGAGAAAAGTTAAAAACAGGAATCAGCATACATTTTCCCTTCTGCATCTGCCTCTGTAACTTCAGGTAACCCAACTATAGTTATAAATGAGGTAATTTTAATGCTAAAAAGACAATGAGCTAGGCCCAGTGGTCCTCTGAACCCCTGTAGCACCCTTTATGACTCCACTCTCACCACAAATCCCCGGGTGCCTTGAGTGTCTTTAGTATCTAACAACCGGTCCTCAAAGGGTCTTCTATTCTGGTTTCTACATGATGCCCACTCCTACAAACACTTGTAGACAGCATCTGGCCATGAGGACAACTTTGCTTTGCCCAAAGCACCTGATGTTCTCATAGGTGAGAAACTCCAGGTGTTACAGAGGCTCTCTAATTCCTTCTGCCATCACCAAAGCGAGGTAGGAAGAAGGATCCTGTCTCCAGCTTGGGATTGCACATCGTTCCTGAGCTCAGGTTTTCCACTCCTCATTCCTGGGCTTCACAAAATCCCTTGTAAGAATAACTTGCTCAGCCCTTCCTCTCAATAGGGCTTTGACTGGAGTCAAGGAACATGCTTTGCTATTTGCCCACAGCTCAACCTCTAGCCCCAGCACAAAACCACACATACCTTTTTTTGGGCCCCTTTCTGCTACACATAGAATTCCACCATACAGATACATGGGTTTTCCAAAGATCCAGAACTCATCAGAAAGACTGGATTTTAGGGAATGGAATAGCCTACTCTATTCATCCTCACTTGCAGGGTTTCATTATTTTAAAAATTGCATTGTGTCTTATATCCTCCATTATACATATGTGTGTGTGTATCTTACATACATTTTAGATGAAGTGTAGAACAAAATACTAAGAGGATAGCAGAAACGCAATACAGAAATATAAAAGGGACAGAAACAAAATCAAGGACATGAGAAAACTCTAAGCAACAAGAAGAAAAGAATGGAGAGATAGAACGAGAGGCACTCAGTTAACATACAGACAGAGTAAGTCAACAAGAAAGCATGAAAAGCTATAAGGAATGGTCAAAAGCATAGTGACAAAATTAGCTAATATATATTGAGTGATATCAGACCTTGTGCTATGTGCTTTACTTGCAAATTTCAATTAAGCACCACAAAAATTCTATCATATTAATGTTATTTTGATTTCTGTTTTGTATTATGCAAGTGAATCTCAGTTAGGCTTGGTGCACAGAGTCTACTGTTTTTAATATATCAAAACACTTTATGTTTGATGCCAGTGTTGCTATTTGACACTCTACTGTATTCCCACTGCTCAAGGCTCAACCCTAGGTCACCTCCCCTTAGACACTTTTTGGGCGCTTCCCCTTGACCTTTTTCCACGATCCAGTGACTCAAAATTTAACATTCTGCACAGCAGGAATCTTCAGTATCTCCTCCTAGGCTATGCTGACACTTGGCCATGCCTCACTGATTTTATACATTTCTAGCCTGACTAGAAGTTAAATTTCCGAATCTGCTTGCAATGCAGAAGACCTGGGTTCCATCCCTGGGTCAGGAAGATTCCCTGGAGAAGGTAATGGCTCCCTACTCCAGTATTCTTGCCTGGAGAATTCCATGGACAGAGGAGCCTTGGGCTACAGTCCAAAGCGTTGGACATGACTGAACAACTAAACACACACACACAAGCACACTGTAAACTAGAATTTGAACGAAGACAGGCAGATTACTGGCAGAAACAAAGGCCAGATGGATGGAATATGTTGGACAAAACAACAGAAAAGATGAGCTGCATTTTTTAAAAAATATTTTTTAAAATGGTCCTGAGATGACCATTTTTATTTTTTGAGGAGTCAGCGGGTCAGGTAGGAGCTAGAAAACAAAAGATGGCCACTCCCCTTCCCTTCAGCCAACAGATTCCATGGTTTCCCCAGTCATCACACTGGGTATGCTCAGACTAGGGACTGCCAGATGGCCCTTCTCCACTCTCTTCAGATTATGAGGACCTGGAAATTATTTTCCCTACACTGTTGATAACTGAAGGCAGAAACCATGATAGTGACATACTAGGAAAAAAGAGCAATTGAAATAAATGAAAATGCAGCAGATAAGCTTAAAGAAACAGCAATAAAAAATGGAGGTAGAAAAAAATAAACCTTAGTTACAGCACCAAACAGTTCACATACTTCCCTCTAACCTGCAAATTTAGGTTTTTAGGGAGAGAAATACATTATGCAGACCTGATACTGAAAATCTGTATTCCATGATTTGCAACTTCCTGGCTATGTTATGCCAAGTGCATGCTAAACAAGGCATTCTGCAACCTAATTGTGGGGTGACTTCTCCCCATTCTAATTGTGTTTTACAAATATGTCTTTCTATCTCATTCATGCGCACCCAGATCACTTTGTTTTTGCCCTAAAGCACAGCAGTAAAACACACAAAACTGAGGAGTTTTTATTTTGCTGTGCACCCAGGAATCCCAAATGGAAAAATAACGGGGACTGGCAAACACTTTTTTTCTGTGATGCCCCAGATCAGATGTTTGGATTTCCTACTGGTTTCCAAGGTTAGAGTTGCAACAAACAGCAGCATGGCACACAAAGATAAATGTTTAAGACCGTGATTCTCTGTCAGGGATGATTTTTGCTCACCTCTCCAGAGGACATGTGGCAATATGTGGTGATATTTTTGGTTGCCCTAATGGGAGGAGGCTACTGGCATGTCGTGAGTAAAGAGATATTGACAAGTATCATACAAGGCTCAGGACAGTCCCTGCCAATAAAGAAATATTCTGTCCCACATGTTAATAGTAATAGTGTCCAAGTTAAGAAACTCTGATCTAAGGTACTATTAAAAGCCATTCAGTTAAACTCTTTTCATCATGACACATTGCTTGAGACTTGTACATGAAAAAATCAAAGAACTTTATTTAAAAAGACTACTGATTTATGTGAAGAAAATACATACTGTGTGTCTTTTCTTACTAGAGCCTTAGCTGATTTCCACCAGTGCCTCTGCTGCAGGAATTGTAGCCCGAGAGATCACTGTGGTCTTCTGCACTGGCGAGGCTGAGGTCAGTACCCATAGAGGAGTCTGGAGGCCAACCAGGGCAGAGATAAGCTAGTCAAAGCAACGGCAGAAGGAAGAAGGGGCAGCAAAGTCCTTAGAGAATGTCAAGAGGAACAAGTTGATATTTCAGATTCAAAGGAGCAGGAATGTCCAAAGATGGGTATGTGAGTGGCAAGACCAAGAATTCTGAGCATTAAATCAATGCAGAATGAAGACGATCTGCAGCAGTAAAAGGCTTTGAGACACCCAACTATATAACATATGTATAACATATATAATTATAGCAATACTGTAATATGCTGGTGGGCAGGTGTGCTAAGTTGCTTCAGCCGTGTCTGACTCTTTGAGATCCCACAGACTGTAGCCTGCCAGGCTCCTCTGTCCATGGGATTTCCCAGGCAAGAATACTGGAGTGGGTTGCAAGCCCTCCTCCACAGGATCTTCCTGGCCCAGGGATCAAACCCATGTCTCTTTTGTCTCCTGGCAGGCAGATTCTTTACTGCTAGTATCACCTGGAAAGCCTAAAATATAGTATAATATGTATATTTTATATTTAAGTTTTATATATGAGTAAACCAAAGCTGAGAGAATTTAATTTTTTTTCATAAGGTCACAAAGTTACTATGAGGCAATAAATGTTTCACTACCATGAAATGAGAAAAACCTTCCCTCCCTTTAAGCTCTAGCACCCTGTTCACACGCTCATTTAGCTTGTTATCATATTTTACATATGTCTCCAGGGAGCATTCATTTTTTTTTTAGGTTTCTCCCCCACAAAAAAACCCACATCTTCCTTGCCTCAGTTACCTGTGTCTGTTCCTTATGAGTAGGAGAATGCTTATCTTATACTGTGTGTATCCCTCTTCAGGGCAGGCATTGACTGAATGGAACTGAAAAGTGAGCATTATGACAACAGATATGCAAATGAAAATAAATGTGTACCTGTGTAACATATCCTTATATTCATTTTTATACACTACTCCTGATGATTACCATATTTTCTTCATTTTTTTTCTCCAAGGGAAATTGGGAAAAAATAAGCAAGAAATCATAAAATGTTATTCTTCTAGTAAATTCTAATTATTTTTCAAAATTAAAAAAATTTAATTGTATACAGAGCATTTTAGATGTGTACAACTACAGGCAAAATGATTAAAATGATGAGTCAGGATAAATTTGATTTGGGTTGCTACTGAAACTTTACTATTTGAGTCCCCTCGGTTCTTAGAGACTCAGAGCATCCCAGCATGGAAGGAAATTGGATAAATTTGGTGGATGTAATTGTACTGTGAGCTGACTCTCCTCCCAAACGAATGGCTTATAAAAAAATATTCTTTATATCAGTAACTTTCAGCCTAAAGGACGTATTCACAGCAAGGACTTAGTTAGAGGAAACATTTGGGAGCAGGAGAGTCCTTTTATTAAGGTCCAGAACTCACTTTGTTTGCAGGAACTTTCAAACAATGACAGAACATGGAGGAATCTTAAACGCATATGACTAAGTGAAAGAAGCCAATTTGAAAAGGCTACACACTGTAGGATTCCAACTACATGACATTCTAGAGAAGGCAGAATTAGGAAGATTAGTAGCTGGCAGGTGTTGAGTCAAAGGAGAGATGAATGGATGGAACACAGAGAATTTTTAGGGCAGTGGAATACTCTGAGTGATACCATGATGATGGATAAGTGTCATTATGTATGTGTGTGTGCTCAGTTGTATCTGACTCTTTCTGAGTCCATGGACTGTAGCCCGCCAGGCTCCTCTGTCCATGGGATTGCCAAGGCAAGAATACTGGGGTGGTTTGCATTCCCTTTTCCAGGGGATCTTCCCAACTCAGAAATAGAACACAGGTCTCCTACATTGTAGGTGGATTCCTTACCGACTCAGCCACCAGGGAGGCTGCATATGTCATACATTTATCCAAACCCACAGCATGTACAACAGTGAAGACTCAGGCCTATGCACTTTGGGTGATTACAATGTGCCAGTGTAGGTTCATCAGTTGTAATGAACGTACCACTCTGGTGAAGAATGTTGGTAACAGAGGAGGCTCTTTTGTGGAGGTCAGGGGGATGATGGGACATCTCTGTATCTTCCCCTCAAATTTGCTGTGAACCTAAACCGCTCTCCAAAAAATATCTTAATAATTTTTTAGAAGAATAGCTTTTAGGGGTGGAGAAGGCAATGGCAACCCGCTCCAGTACTCTTGCCTGGAAAATCCCATGGACGGAGGGGCCTGGTGGGCTGCAGTCCATGGGGTCGCTAGGAGTCAGACATGACTGAGTGACTTCACTTTCACTTTTCACTTTCATGCATTGGAGAAGGAAATGGCAACCCACTCCAGTGTTTTTGCCTGGAGAATCCCAGGGACGGGGGAGCCTGGTAGGCTGCCGTCTATGGGGTCGCACAGAGTTGGACACAACTGAAGCAACTAGCAGCAGCAGCAGCTTGTAGGGGATTTAGGACAGAAGCAGGAATACAAATTAGGAAGCTGATACAATAATACAGGCAAGAGTCAAAGCGTTTGGATTAGATAAGGAGTTTCTAAGTGTTTGGATTCTACTGCAAGTCTTAAAAACCCTCATCCTTGTACTATCGCAAAAGGTCCCCAAATCAATCCCTCTCTCCAGGTCCCTCCCATATAGCCTTCTCCATGCCATCTGGGTGATGGATCAAAACCACAGTTATTACGTCACCTCATCTTTGCTTTAACATCCCTAGAGGTCTTGGAGCCCACTCCATAGAGTCTTCCAATGTGCTACCAACTAGACATCTCCATGAAAGGCTGCCCTGTTCCCCTAAAGTTCTTCCTGTCACAGTAAACCATGACTCATTCCTAAGTGGTTGGTGCCCTGTGGGGATGCTATGTCTCTTGATACTATCATTTCTGTACTTTCTACATATTCCCTCGGCTCTCCACCCAGAAATTTTTGCTTCCCTGTGAGATACAGCTCAAATGTTGTCAGCTCATTTCCCAGTCATCCAAGCACAGTAAGGGACTCCCTCACTTCTGTTCACATAGTAATTTACTTATTTGTAATGTAGTAATTTCTAAATGTATAACTAAATATTCTTAGCTCAAGCTTCCATAGCAAATTATCACAGGCTGGTGGCTTCCGCAACAAGCATTCATTTTTCACAGTTCTGAAGGCTAGAAGTCCAAGGTCCAGGGTGCCAGCATGACTGGGTTCTTGCAGGATGAGGATAGTCTTTTTGGTTTACAGATGACTGTCTTCTTGCTGTATCTTCACGTGGTTGATAGAGAGCCAGTTAGCTCTCTGGCCTATTCTTATAAAGGCACTAATCTCATTTATGAGGCTTCAACCCAGATGATCTAATTATCTCCCTGATATCCCACCTGCTGCTCTCCCACCGCAGCTGCGCTGTGCTGGAGCAGTGAACAGCCGAGGGGATATCCCCCACGTCCAAGGTAAGGAGCAGTGGCTGCACTTTGCTGGAGCAGCCATGAAAAGATATCCTAGGTACAAGGTAAGAGAAACCCCAGCAAGATGGCAGGCACTAAGAGAGGGCTCCAGAGGGCAGATAGACTGAAACCACAATCACAGAAAACTAACCAATCTAATCACATGGACCACAGCCTTGTCTAATTCAATGAAATTAAGCAATGCCGTTTAGGGCCATCCAAGATGGACGGGTCATGGTAGAGAGCGCTGACAAAACGTGGTCAACTGGATAAGGGAATGGCAAACCACTTCAGCATTCTTGACTTGAGAACCCCATAAACAGTAGGAAAAGTCAAGAAGATAGGACACTGAAAGATAAACTCCCCAGGTCAGTAGGTGCCCAATATGCAACTGGAGATCAGTGGAGAAATAACTCCAGAAAGAATGAAGGGATGGAGCCAAAGCAACAAAAAATACCCAGTTGTGGGGGTGGCTGGTGATAGAAGCAAGGTCCAATGCTGTAAAGAGCAATATTGCATAGGAACCTGGAATGTCAGGTCCATGAATCAAGGCAAATTGGAAATGGTCAAACAGGAGATGGCAAGAGTGAATGCCAACATTTTAGGAATCAGCGAATTAAAATGGACTGGAATGGGTGAATTTAACTCAGATGACCATTCTATCTACTACTGCGGGCAGGAATCCTTTAGAAGAAATGGAGCAGTGATCATAGTTAACAAAAGAGTCTGAAATGCAGTACTTGGATGCAGTCTCAAAAATTACAGAATGATCTCTGTTCGTTTCCAAGGCAAACCATTGAATATCACAGTAATCCAAGTCTATGCCCCAACCAGTAACACTGAAGAAGCTGAAATTGAATGGTTCTATGAAGACCTACAAGACCTTTTAGAACTAACACCCCAAAAAGATGTCCTTTTCATTATAGGGGCCTGGAATGCAAAAGTAGGAAGTCAAGAAACACCCGGAGTAACAAGCAAATTTGGCCTTGGAATACAAAATGAAGCAGGGCAAAGACTAATAGAGTTTTGACAAGAAAATGCACCGGTCATAGCAAACACCCTCTTCCAACAACACAAGAGAAGACTCTACGCATGGACATTACTAGATGGTCAACATTGAAATCAGATTGATTATATTTTTTGCAGCCAAAGATGGAGAAGCTCTATACAGTCATCAAAAACAAGACTGTGGCTCGGATCATGAACTCCTTATTGCCAAGTTCAGACTGAAATTGAAGAAAATAGGGGAAACCACTAGACCATTCAGGTACGACCTAAATCAAATCCCTTATGATTATATAGTGGAAGTGAGAAATAGATTTAAGGGACTAGATCTGATAGATAGAGTGCCTGATGAACTATGGAATGAGATACAGGAGACAGGGATCAAGACCATCCCCATGGAAAAGAAATGCAAAAAAGCAAAATGGCTGTCTGGGAGGCCTTACAAATAGCTATGAAAAGAAGAGAGGCGAAAAGCAAAGGAGAAAAGGAAAGATATAAACATCTGAATGCAGAGTTCCAAAGAATAGCAAGAAGAGATAAGAAAGCCTTCCTCAGCGATCAATGCAAAGAAATAGAGGAAAACAACAGAATGGGAAAGACTAGGGATCTCTTCAAGAAAATCAGAGATACCAAAGGAACATTTCATGCAAAGATGGGCTTGATAAAGGACAGAAATGATACGGACCTAACAGAAGCAGAAGATATCAAGAAGAGGTGGCAAGAATACACAGAAGAACTGTACAAAAAAGATCTTCACGACCCAGATAATCATGATGGTGTGATCACTCACACTCACCTAGAGCCAGACATCCTGGAATGTGAAGTCAAGTGGGCCTTAAGAAGCATCACTATGAACAAAGCTAGTGGAGGTGATGGAATTCTAGTTGAGTTATTTCGAATCTTAAAAGACGAAGCTAAAAAAAAAAAATTAAAAGACGATGCTGTGAAAGTACTGCACTCAATATGTCAGCAAATTTGGAAAATTCAAGGTGGTCATAGGACTGGAAAAGGTTGGTTTTCATTCCAATCCCTAAGAAAGGCAGTGCCAAAGAATGCTCAAACTACCACACAATTGCACTTATCTCACACGCTAGTAAAGTAATGTTTAAAATTCTCCAAGCCAGGCTTTAGCAATACGTGAACTGTGAACTTCCAGATGTTCAAGCTGGTTTTAGAAAAGGCAGAGGAGCGAGAGATCAAATTGCCAACATCTGCTGGATCATGGAAAAAGCAAGAGAGTTCCAGAAAAAACATCTTTCTGGACTATGCCAAAGCCTTTGACAGTGTGGATCACAATAAACTGTGGAAAATTCTGAAAGAGATGGGAATACCAGACCATCTGACCTACCTCTTGAGAAAACTGTACAACAGTTAGAACTGGACATGGAACAACAGACTGGTTCCAAATAGGAAAAGGAGTACATCAAGGCTGCATATTGTCACCATGCTTATTTAACTTATATGCAGAGTACATCATGAGAAATGCTGGGCTGGAGGAAGCACAGGCTGGAATCAAGATTGCTGGGAGAAATACCAATAACCTCAGATATGCAGATGACACCACCCTTATGGCAGAAAGTGAAGAAGAACTAAAGAGCCTCTTGATTAAAGTGAAAGAGGAGAGTGAAAAAGTTGGCTTAAAGCTCAACATTCAGAAAACTAAGATCATGGCATCTGGGCCCATCACTTCATGGCAGATAGATGGGGAAACAGTGGAAACAGTAGCTGACTTTATTTTGGGGGGGCTCCAAAATCACTGCAGATGATGATTGCAGCCATGGAATTAAAAGACGCTTACTCCTTGGAAGGAAAGTTATGACCAACCTAGACAGCATATTGAAAAGCAGAGACATTACTTTGCCAACAAAGCTCTGTCTAGTCAAGGCTATGGTTTTTTCAGTGGTCATGTACAGATGTGAGAGCTGGACTATAAAGGAAGCTGAATGCCAAAGAATTGATGCTTTTGAACTGTGGTGTTGGAGAAGACTCTTGAGAGTCCCTTGGACTGTAAGGAGATTCAACCAGTCCATCCTAAAGGAAATCAGTCCTGGGTGTTCATTGGAAGGACTGATGCTGAAGCTGAAACTCCAATACTTTGGCCACCTCATGCGAAGAGCTGACTCATTTGAAAAGATCCTGATGCTGGAAAAGATTGAGGGCAGAAGGAGAAGGGGATGACAGAGGATGAGATAGTTGGATGGCATCACCAACTCAGTGGACATGGATTTGGGTAGACTCCGGCAGTTGGTGATGGATAGAGAAGCCTGGCATGTTGCGGTTCATGGGGTTGCAAAGAGTGGACATGACTGAGCAACTGAACTGAACTGAAACTCTTTAGGATATTGAGTCTTCCATGTCATATAATCAGTCTTTTCCATATCATTTAATCAGGGTACAGGCAAATTAAAAGACAAAAGATAAAATGCTCCAAAAATATTTTTGTTTCCAGGGATAAGGGATTAGCATATTGGAGTGTTATGTGCCTTGTTCTTGCCATTACTATAGTAAACAATTCATTTTTAGGCCATTTCCATCCTTTATTATAATTTTTATCAGGACTATGAAACATCAGGAGTGGAATGCTTTTTCTGTCTGAATATTGTGTTAAAAATTATTGACTTTTCTCAGTATTTTACAGTTTGCTTTTTCATTTTCATTTCTCATTGATTTGCCATTTTATGAGCCTGCAGATGAAAAGGAGGCTTTGAACAATTGAATCCAAGAACACTGAAGAAGAAGAAACAGAGACAGCAATGAGATCCTATCACAAATTTTGAGAAATACTTTTAGGATCTATTTCTGAAACAACTAGCAACTGAGAGCTAAATGAACTTAAATCCTTACTTCATATCTTATGTAAAACTGAATTAGCAATGAATCAAACATAAATATATTAAATAATTTAAATAAGCGTTAGTGATTTTTTTCATAAAATTTGAAAGGTCAATGAAAATTTTAAAACAAAAATGGTTATGAATTTAAATGCATAAGTTAAACCATCTCTATGCAAAATATCATGATAATATAGAATGAAGGGGGGACAGCTAGAAACCAGAGAGGTACATGGGTGAGCAGATGGGGAAGAAACTCTTCTTGGTTTTCTGACAGCTCTCTTCCTGCTGTATACTCACACGCAGATAAGAGCCAGGAAGGTCTCTGGTCTCTTCTTATAATGACATTAATCCCATTCATGAGGGTTTGAGAGGGTGAAAGAGTCAGAGGGAAGAAGGGAGAAGGAGAAAGAGACAGAGAGAGAGAACAGAAAGTCCTTTCAAAAAGTTTGTAAAGGGAGAGAGAAAAAGAGTGGTCTTTCAAGAAAGACATGGAGGATGAAAGTTTTCTTTTAAAAGAAGTGCCCTAACGCTTAAAAGTCAAGTGGAAGGGTTCATTTGAGAGCCTGGGGACCACACCATCACATCGCATCTAAGGAGATCTCATCAGTCCTTATCTTACCCTACCAAAGCATTTGATGTGGCTCATACATCTCAGTGGGACCTCACCTGCCAATACAGGAGACTTAAGAGGAGAGTTCAATCCCTAGGTGGGGAAGGTCCCCTGGAGAAGGCCAAGGCAACACACTCCAGTATTCTTGCTTGGAGAATCCCATGGACAGAGGAGCCTGGCAGGCTACAGTCCATAGGGTTGCAAAGAGTTCGGTATGAATGAAGCGACTTAGTACTATACTTCTTTGGAAAAACTTTCCTTGGTTTCCGTGGCACGACACTCTCCATATTTTTTTTTTTTCATCCTCTGGATTTTCTTTCTCAGCAGCCTTGGCCAACTCATCCTCCTGCACCTAAATGACCTGATGAAGTTCTCTCAAACTGTGTCCAAGGTCCCATCTTTCCTTATGACCACTCTCCAAGACAATCGTATCAGCATCCTCAGCTTCAGGTGCTGCCTAAATGCTGATGACTTAGGGTTGTCTGTCCTTCATTCAGAGCTTCTTCTCCAAACTTCACAACTATGTATTCAACTAGCTATTCAAAAAGTCCATTCGAAGGTCTGCATACCACATGGATCTTACTATGTCCAAAGCCAGGACCATGCTTTGAATTTCTCCACAGCCCAATCCAGCCCTCTCCTGGCATTATTTCTGTGAATGACACTTGAATTCATCAATTGTATAGCCCGGAAAACTAGTAATCATCTTTGTTATTTCATTCCCTGAAACTCTGAGATTCAATCTATCACCAAGCGCTGTTGATTTTGTCTTGTAAACAACCTCGATAATTGATCCAGACATCTCCATCTGCACTGCCAATAACCCAGTTAAAACTATCAACTGCTCTTACTTGAACAGCTGATAATCTTCATGGATTTTGCCTTCAAGCCATTGTCCATCTGGCAGCCAGGATGTCTCTATAGCAATTTCCCATTGCTCTGAGAATCATGACAAATTCTAAAAGTGTCCTGTGTGATCTGCAACTTAATCATTTCTCCATTCCTCTCCACTCTCCAGTTTGTTTTCTGATCTCAGTCCCATTGCCTTTGTTTTAGTTTCTAGAAATGCCATAATCCTTCTAGTTATGAAGCCTTTTCGTGTGCTGATACTTCTGCCAATAAAGTGCTTCCCCTATTCAATTTTCTTAGCCTGTCTGATTACTAATCACCTTCTGGTCTTAGATTTGTCATTATCTTCTCAATGATCTGGTGAGTCCAAGTCACGTTCTTACATGATGTACTCTCCAAAATCACACTGTATTCTGTCACACTGTTTATCTCAGTGATTATTTGGTTACTGCTGTGATTATTTATATAGTTTACTCTACTACTGCATGAATTTCATGAGAGGAAAAGCCATGCTTGTATTTCTAATAAATATATCCTGGGCCTGTAATACAATGAACAGCACAAAATAAGACTGCAATAAATGATAAGTGCATGAATAAGTGAATATATGAGTGAATCAATAAAATAACTATCCCACCTTAGACTTCTGTGTCTTATTCATCACAGAGAAGAGAAAATGAGAAGATACATATAAAAGCAATTTATAAGCACATTTACCTTAAATTGACATGCTGCTGATGGCTTGTCTTCCATCCTTCCCTCTCCATGTAGCAAAGTTGACTGAGCTCCAAGCAAACATTGTCAGTTCACAAATATATGCTGTAGCATCCACAGGGTGACCTCAATGACCCTGACTTCTTTCCCAACATTCACTTTTTTAGATTTTAAGGTTTAATATGATATTTTGAACAATGAATACCTGGTTGATTTGACTGTTCTTAATCTTTTTCAATGTTTAAAGTAAGCAGCGTTCACAAGCTTAAAATCCTATCCTGTCTAGGGAATGGAATTTTATCCCAAAAGACAGTTTGTTTGAATGTCAAGATATGGAGCAAATAGAGCTGGATGTATAAGGCCAAGGCCATGTGTGTGTTTTAGGATCTAGCACATGTGTTGGGACACTCACACTCTGACCCACATACACCACAAAGCACGGAGAAGATAATTAACTCTGGGTGGCCGCAGTGTTTGGGGATTAAATAATACAAGCCTTTTCTGAATGCTGTCACTAGGTGATCTTGCCTTTCTGAAGGTCCTGACAATGATTTAGGGGAAATAGTTAGTATTTTAGCAAAGAAATTGCAAATTCCTGATATTTCTGATTGTCTTTCAGTCTCTATTCTTTAGCTTTGAGCCACATCTACAACAAAGTTATGAGATCCCATAATAGCATGAGAAATGCATCAGAGTGATATGTAGAGGCCAGGAACAAAGACAACAAGGGAAACAGTGGAGGGTTTACAGAAATCCCTGCTCCATGGCAAGACCTATGAGGAAGGTGCCTGGGTGAAGGAGTCTGAACCCCACCCTTGGTCAGAGCTGTCCACTGGACCAATGATGCAGAGTATTCGGTGGTTCACCAGTTTTCAGCTGTATGATTCTGCATCTGCAATTAATTGGAAATGTAAAATCCACCCCCCACTTCTCTTTTCCACAGCAAACACAAAGCATTTAATCAGCAAGAAGGGAAAGAGAGACAGAGCAATTCTGTGCTGTGTTTGATTAATTTTGTTGGTTCATTCAAATCATCAAAACAAACAAACAAACAAACTAGATGGGTATTCTGTGGTGCTTGTGACCAAATTTGGGACTAACATATATACACTAATATGTGGCTCAGCTGGTGAAGAATCTGCCTGCAATACAGAAGACCTGGGTTTGATCCCTGGGTTGGGAAGATCCCCTGGAAAAGGGAAAGGCTACCCACTCCAGTATTCTGGCCTGGAGAATTCCATGGACTATACGGTTCATGGGATAGCAAAGAGTCGGACGCGACTGAGCAACTTTCACTTTCATGCATAAAATATTTAAATGTGGATGTATAACCGAATCATTTTGTTATATACATGAAACTAACACATTATAAATCAATTATACATCAATACAAAATTTAAAAATAAATATTAAAACGAGAAAACATTTACAAACATAGTACTAATCCAAGAATAAAAATATAAGACCTGAATGATGCTGAAGCTGAAACTCCAGTACTTTGGCCACCTCATGCGAAGAGCTGACTCATTGGAAAATACCCTGATGCTGGGAGGGATTGGGGGTAGGAGGAGAAGGGGACGACAGAGGATGAGAAGGCTGGATGGCATCACTGACTCGAGGGACATGAGTCTGAGTGAACTCCGGGAGTTGGTGATGGACAGGGAGGCCTGGCATGCTGCGATTTATGGAGTCACAAAGAGTTGGACATGACTGAGCAACTGAACTGAACTGAACTGATGCATTTTGCATGAGCAAAGTGAAAGTATTAGTCTCTTAGTCGTGTCCAACTCTTTGCAATGCCATGGACCACAGTCTACCAGGCTCCTCTGTCTATGGAATTCTCCAGCAAGAATACTGGAGTGGGTTGCCATTCCCTTCTTCAGGGGATTTTCCTGACCCAGGGACCGAACCCAAGTCTCCTGCATTGCATTCTTTACTGTCTGAGCCACCAGGGAAGTCTTTTCATGAGAAACACATTTTAATTTTTTTTTTTTTTTGGCCACACCATGTGGCTTGCAGGATGTTAGTTCCCTGACTAGGAATTGAACACCTGCCCATGGCAGTGGAAGCACAGAGTCCTAACCACTGGGTTGCCAGAGAACTCCTGAGAAACTCACTTTAAATGTGAAGACACAGATAGTTTAAAAGTAAAAGGATGGGGGAAAGGTACACCATGCTGATAGCAATTAAGTGAAAGCTGGGGTAGCTCTATTAATTTCAAATAGAGATGACTTCAGAGTCAGGAAAATTATCAGGGATAAGGAGTAATATCATTTAGTAATATTATCAATGATAGATGAATTTTCCAGGAAGATGTAATGATGCTAAATGCATATGCTTCTAACAACAGAGTATCAAAATATGTGAAGCAAAACTGAGAAAACTACATAAGGAAATAGGTAAATCCATTAGTACGGTTGGAGGCTTCCACCCCAGCAAGATCAAACCAGTCAGTCCTAAAGGAAATCAACCCTGAATATTCATTGAAAGAACTGATGCTGAAGCTAAAGCTCTTAATACTTTGGTCTCCTGATGTGAAGAGCTGATTCATTGGAAAAGATCCTGATGCTGGGAAAGATTGAGGGCAGGAGAAGGGGATGACAGAGGATGAGATGGTTAGATGGCATCATCGACTCAATGGACATGAGTTTGAGCAAGCTCTGGGAGATAGTGAAGGACAGGGAAGCCTGGCGTGCTGCAGTCCATGGGGTCACAAAGAGTTGAACACAACTTAGCAACTGAATGACAACAGCCTCTTTTGATAACTGACAGGTTGATCAGGCGGAATACCAGTGAGCTAGAATTAACCTGAACAGCCCTATCAATCAACTTGATCTAATTAATGTTTAGAAACTATTTATCCCAAAAGAGTAGAATACACATTTTTCTCAAGCTAGCATAAAACATTTACCAAGATAGACCACATTTGGTGTCAGAAAACACACCTTAATAATTGAACCAGGGTCTCCTGCATTGCAGGCAGATTCTTTAGCAACTGAGCTATCAGGAAAGTCCTAAAATAGCATGAACCATGCAAAAGATATTTTCAGGCCACAATACAATTAAACTGAAAATCAGTAACGTAAATATGGCCGGAAAATATCCAAATATTTATAGATTAAACCACAAACTCCTAAATTACAAATTAGTCAAAGAAGTCTCAAGAGAAAGTTAAAAATATCTTTACCAAATAAAAGTGAAAATACTATTTGTAACTTTGTGGGATGTAGCAAAAGCAGTGCTAAGAGAGAAATTTATAGCATTACATGCACATACTAGAAAAGAAACTGGGGAAGGGAACGCTACCCGCTCCAGTATTCTTGCCTGGGAAATCCCATGAACTGATGAGACTGCCAGGCTACAGTCCATGGGGCCTCAAAATCTTCAAAGCCTTTCTCTATTTATACAAGCATATGCAGAAAACCAAAATAAGACCAACATAATTCTCCAAACAAATATTCTGAAGGGTTTCCATAATTTTAATTCCATTATAAGAATGCATATTGAAATGTAAAGTATTTCTCTCTGGCTTGTGAGATTATGGGCAATTCTACTTTCCCTTTGCATAAGCATTTCCCAAATATTCTGCAATGGTACTACTTGTCGGAGGGTGGAAGAGGAGAAAGTAACGGAAGGAGAATCAGATAACTTCACCCTTCACTGCCCAATAACCTCCCAATTCTAACTTAATGGCTAAAGCTGGACATTCAGAAAACTAAGATCATGGCATCCGATCCCATCACTTCATGGCAAATAGAAGGGAGAAAGGTAGAAGCAGTAACAGATTTTATTTTCTTGGGCTCCAAAATCACTGTGGACAGTGACTATAGCCATGAAATTTAAGGACGCTTGCTCCTTGGAAGGAAAGCTATAACAAACCCAGACAGCATATTAAAAGTCAAAGACATCACTTTGCCAACAAAGTTGTATATAGTTAAAGCTATGGTTTTTCCAATAGTCATATAAGGATGTGAGAATTGGACCACAAAGAAGGCTGAGAGCCGAAGAATTGATGCCCTTGAGTTGTGGTGCTGGAGAAGACTCTTAAGAGTCCCTTGGACAGCAAGGAGATCAAAATAGTCAATCCTAAATCCCAAAGGAAATTAACCCTGACTATTCATTGGAAGGACTGATACTGAAGCTGAAACTAATAATTTGGCCACTTGATGTGAAGAGCTGACTCACTGGAAAAGACCCTGATGCTGGGAAAGATTGAGGGCAAAAGGAGAAGAAGTTAGCGGCAGAGTTAGATCACCATCTCAATGGACATGAATTTGAGCAAACTTCAAGAGATAGTGAAGGATAGGGAAGCCTGGGGTGCTGCAGTCTAAAGGGTCACAACGAGTCAGACACAACTTGGAGACTGAACAACAGCAACCACAAAATGGGACATTCATCATTGCACTTTTCCAAAGACCTATTGATTGACAAGACTGAAATTTAAAAAAATACTTACATATATAAGGGGAATTTGGTTTTAATTTTGACAGCAAGAAGAAAACAGAAGAAAAAAAAAAAAAAGATGTTAAGCAAATGGAAAAGCCTAAATACCAGGAAAGAGGAGGGGAAAGTAAGCCTAGAAAGATCATAGAGAAAATAGTGTTTGACTCACCAGTAGCTTTCCAGCCTATATGTCTAAACCAGTCATGGCATTTCTGCCCCCTTGCCTGTATCTGACTCGGGAATGGGTCTCTAAGACAATTTCAACACAAGAGACTGTAGTGAGTGGGAGGGTAACTCCCAGGCTGGCGAAGCAGAGACCTATAAATAGAGATGATAATTGGGCAAGCTCTGATCAGCCATCTGCCCTCCCGTTATGTGTGACGATGCCCGTCCTCATTGTTTGAGCACATTTAAGGTGTGCTTTCTGTTACTTCCTGCACAGACTGTCATCAGCAGGAATGCAAAGCGAACTTTCCTCTCTTCATAATTTCACTTTACAGTATGGGCTTACTTTGCCACCCAAACACATTGGCTCTTTTTCCTTTTTGTGAAAATTGGGGTACTGGTTTCTGGTATCTTGATAATTTGTCTCCGCTTATAAATTTTATGTTTGTTATTATTCTTTAAGATAAAGTTCCACCTCTGGATTTTCTTATGTCTCTGTACTGTACCTTGTAAAAACCTAACAATGTGATTTAGGCTGTTAGCCGCAGGATTATGTACATAAACCCCATGCTGCTGCTACTGCTGCTAAGTCGCTTCAGTCGTGTCTGACTCTGTGTGACCCCATAGACGGCAGCTCACCAGGCTCCCCCGTCCCTGGGATTCTCCAGGCAAGAGTACTGGAGTGGGGTGCCATTGCCTTCTCCGACATAAACCCCATAGTAGCATGTTAACTTATTTTACCCATTTGAGTACACTGAGAGGGAATTTTCATTTGTTTGAAGGATCATGTGCCAATCCTACTTTAGGAAAAGAAATGCTAGCATGCAATCTAGCATTAAGGGCATGCAAACACAGGCATGCACAGTTAATACTTTTTCACTGTTTCCTTGCCAGTTTTAATTTTTTTGTTTAAAGAAATGCAGAAAAGTACAGAGAAAAATGTAAAATTTACTTGTGTGCCCAGATTAACAAAAATTAACGTTTTTTCCACTTTAAATGTTTTATGTTAAACGTGGTGTTTTACTTTTTTTTTCATTAAAGATATTGTGGATTACGGTTAAAGTAGAAATTTATTCATTTCTTTACCCATTACTCTTTTTTCCTTTCCAAAAGTAGCTATAATGAAGTTCATATATGTCCTTATGAATGAATTATGATGTAACTTGATTTCTTTTTTGTATTGATGCATAAATTTTTAAAATGAATATTTTAAAGTATTTTAAGTACAAATATGTCCATATGAACAAATTATAGTATCACTTTGCTTTCTCTTTTTCTTATTGATGCATGAAATTTTTAAAATGTGAGTACCAATCTTTAATCCGCTATACGGTTATACATATATTCTTCCAGCTAGTCACTCTTTTGAAGTTTGATTATAGTGTCTTTCTTTCTTTCTTTCTTCCTTCTTCCCTCTCTCATTCCCTTCCCCACTCTCTTTTTCCACAGAGACACCTTTTATTTGATTCAGTAAAAATATTTATGTTTTAATTTGTAGTTTAGATTCATTTTTTCTTGTTTAAGAAATATTTCCTTTCTCAAAATTACATAGATTTTTCTACAAATGTTTCAAGTCTTTTGGGACTTGTTTGTATGTTTGTGTTTCTAAACGCCTCTTTAAAAGTCTTTTAACAATGACATTATGGCTTAGTTTATTCCTACTTTAACAGTGTTGTAGCATTTGTACCTTGTTTTGTCAAAATTTTCCCTATGGCCTAATATATGGGCAGTGTGTGCACGTGTGCTAAGTCGCTCCAGTCACGTCCAATTCTTTGCCATTCTATGGACCGTAGCCTGCCAGGCTTCTCTGTCCATGGGATTCTCCAGTCAAGAATACTGGAGTGTGTTGACATGCCCTCCTCCAGGGAATCGTCCCAACCCAGGGATAGAACCCAAGCGTCTTACATCTCCTGCATTGACAGGTGGGTTCTTTACCACTGACCCCACCTGGGAAGCCGCATAGGATCAACAGTTATTTTTAAAATTACAAATCTGTGCTCATGCTCAGTCATGTCTGACTCTGCGATTCTAAGACTGTAGCCCGCCAACCTCCTCTGTCCATGGGATTTACCAGGCATGAATACTGAAGTGGGTTGCCGTTCTCTCCTCCAGAGGATCTTCCCAACCCAGGGATTGTACCAGTGTCTCCTGTGTCTCCACCATTTCAGGTAGATTTCCTACCCACTGAGTAATCTAGATGTGGACATGAATAAAATGTGGTTTCTATTTGTTGGTTCAAATGCATATTTATATGTAAATTATGTATATATGATTATGTATAAACATGCAGTTATATATTATTTATAAAACATATACCACATACACATGCACAAATATATGTGTATATCTGGAGAAGGGCATAGCAACCCACTCCAGTATTCTTGCCTGCAGAATTTCATGGACAGAGGAGCCTGGCAGGCTACAGTCCATAGGGTCACACAGCATTGGATATGACTAAAGTGACTTAGCATGCATGTATATGCATAAAACATTTATATTTACATCTGTTCACATACACACACAACAGTTAAAAGTGTATACCAAATTTTAGCCACTCTACTAATTTTTTGTCTACTTGGTCTCTCAATTTCTGAGAGGTATGAATTGAAATGTTCTTTGGGGATTTTGGATACCAATTTCATCATATAATCCTGTAGCTACTCCACTGTGTATTTTCAAGATGTATTTTTATGTACAAGCAACTTCATGTTTTCTGAAGCTTTGGGATGATTATTACCTCTATTTTATGATAAAAATCTCTGTTTATACCTATTTAAACCTTTTAATACTCTTGCTTGTGTGTGCTAAGCTGCTTCAGTCATGTCTGACTCTTTGTGACCCCATGAACTGTAGCCCACGAGGCTCCTCTGTCTATGGGATTCTCCAGGAAAGCATAGTGCAGTGGATTTCCATGCCCTCCTCCAGGGGATCTTCCCGAACCAGGGATGGAATCTGTGTTTCTTTTGTCTCCTGCATTGGCATGCAGGTTTCTTACCACTAGTGCCCCTGGGAAGTCCAATCAAATTTCTCTTCTTTATTGATATAATCCAGCTTCTTTTGAATACTATATTTTCAACTGTCTGTTACTTTGCTTTAATTGTGCTCCTCGATCAGATCTTACCCATTTCCCATGTTATTGTTCACTAGTATTTTAGCTCCACTTTGTTTTCTTTCTCCCAGAGGTCATTATTATTAATGGCTTTCATAATCAAACCACACTAATTTATTTAACAATTTTTTTTTGTATACCATTCTTCCAAGTTGAATTTTCTGTTTTTAGAGATTATATTTCATCATCTAAAAAGGTCATTATTTTCACCATGCTCTTACAGGTTTTGTGATTCTAAGTTGATAGTTATTCATCTTCAACTCTTGCACACCATATTAGCTTACTGAACCTGAGCTGTGTCAGCATCCTTAGCAGGCAGCTTTGAATCTGCCCCAGCCACAGGCCCTAAAGGTTTCATTAAATCAAGAGCTTTTGTTTTAATTTTTTTGGCTTGGAGTCATTGCATCATATAAGCAGTCTGAATTCAGGATTCACACCTACTTATGGTACCAGCCAAGCTGACTCCTTTTCCACCCTGGGCTTTGAGAGGCAGGCAGGTTTCTTTGCCAAGGAGAGGAGTCCTGGCCTTGGGAAGCAGTGAGAGCCACCCCTTGCTGTTCCCCATTTTCCCATGTGAGACTGTCCACTTCCATCTCCAAGCACCATAGATTTAGAGGTGATCCTCTAATTTTCGCTCCTTGGGATCGCCTTTCGTTGATGGGGCGGGGGGAGGGGTGGTTAAACTCAGGTATATATCTAACAAATTTTCATTATCTTTTAGCTTTTCCATGTGCTTGAAATGAAAAAGGGAATTTCCTGTGCAGCCCAGTCTGCTTAATTGACCACAAGTTCCTCCAGCACCCTCTGTATTAACCTATAACTCTTCTGGAAACTGTCTCTTAAAGGGATCAATTGAAACAGCTGAAAAATGGGAGAAACTCATCACATAACCCCACCAATTGGACTTTCCCATTCACTGAGGAATAGGGGTATACAAATTTAGCTAAGTCTATGCCTAGTGTCCCTACATGAGACTGGACCCTTGGGCTACATGCCCACTATTGAGAGGGTCTCTAGGACATAACTGCATCACACATGGAGATGAAACCAATATTACCCGTGCCCTCCAGGCACTCCCAACCGGAGTGTATGCAAGCCCGTGCAATACTGTGCATGACCTCTTGGCTTCTTTGCTTCAGTGACTATATGCAAGATGAAATCTAGACTCCTGTAGACAGCATTCAAGGACTCCAATTTACTCATTTAGGCCATAGAGAGAGACCTGCTTACAGGACTATGGACGGAGTGTGTGTATCCCCCTACCTCCAATTCATACATTAAAACTCCAGTCCTTGGTGTGATGGCATCTGGAGGTAGGGCCATTGGGAGAGCTAGGTCACAAGGGGGTGGAGCCTTCATCATATTTTGGTGCCCTTAGAAGTAGAGACAGGAGAGGGCTTGTTTCCTTTCTCTCTAGTATTCACCATGTGAAGACCCAGCAAGAAGGTGGCCTTGTGCAAACTAGGATCTTACCATGATGGCACCCTTATCTCAAATTTCCCAGCCTCCAGCACTATGAGAAATAATGGCTTAAAAATAAATCCGGGCTATGGTATTCTATTAGAGCTGTCTGGACTAACCAAGATAGACAACCTCCTGAAAGCAACATCCTCTCCTCCTATGTGTCTCTCCATGTATTATTCTCCCTGCCCAGTTGACCGCTGTCAGTATTTTCCTGGGAAACTTGCACTCATCTTACAAGACTGACCTCAGAGGTCATCACATCAGTCCATTAACTTTTTGGTCCCCTGACCAGATAGTGATTAGCATTCTCTCCTTTTTAGGGCACCTTTTACACCTACTATGTGTGTGTTAGTAGCTCAGTTGTGTCTTACTCTTTGGGACCCTATGGGCTATAGCCTGCAGGGATCCTCTGTCCATAGGATTCTCCTGGCAAGAATATTGGAGTGGGTTGCTATGTCCTTCTCCATTTACATCTACTATAATGGTTTTTTTTTTTTTTTAATTTTACTAATACTTTGCTTGCTTTTCTATGGGAAGTGTAAGAAAATGAAGGAAGAGGATGCATACAACTCAGTTTTATTTCACAGGTACTTGTCATGCTCTCTGGTTCAAGACTAATGTTCAATAAAGGCAAATGAAGTGAATAAGTGTGTCTCTATGAATGAAGACTTGTATTTCTTTTCTGATCTACACCAGGGGTGCAGGCTCTTAAACACAGGTCCCTGAATCCCTGCTCCCATCTCAGGGCTGGAACCAAACCCTCAACCTTGGTTCAGTCAGCTAATGGCCCTAATACTGGACCCTTTCTGGGAATGTGGTCCATGGAAGAATTCATTGTCCATGGGCATCAACTTGAGCTGAGGCTGTACCTACTCATAAAGTCGACATTTATCTCTATATGTCAAGTAATCAATTGAGTAGGAGTAGCTCAAGGTGGTCTTCTCCAGGGGCTCAACAGTAAAGAATCTGCCTGCAATACAGGAGACGCAGGAGGCATGGATTGAATCCCTGGGATGGGAAGATCCCCTGGAGGAGGAAATGGCAACCAATTCCAGTATTCTTGCTGGGAAAATCTTGTGGACAGAGGAGCCTGGTGGGCTACAATCCATAGGATCGCAGAAAATTGTACATGACTGAGCACTGAGCTATTAAAGGATAAATATATACCCCATGTACATAATTATAACTTCTCTCTGCCCTTACAAGTGAAGTCAATAAGAATTTGAACTATAAGTTATTAAATATTACAGATGTTATTATGAACGTCTCTATAGGGTACAGTGGGAGCAAGATGAAGTAGAAAGTCTCTACAGGGTACAGTGGGAACAAGATGAAGTGAAGTAGAAAAGTTTATGGAAGAATGACACTAGTTCATGCATTCTCAGTGGAGGTGAGACAGCCCCCGAGGGGTCAAAACTTGGTTCCTGGTTGGGGCATATAGGGATAGAGCAATTAGCCAAGATGGCGGTGGTCAGACTCTCTTGCTCCACGTCCTTACCTATGCAAGCACCACCTGAAAAGCCCTTGCTGCGCGTTGCGGCGGCATCAACCATTAGAGAACAAAGCAGTCAGCCTTGCTGCCGTGAATAAAGAATGTCTGCGGTTCCTGCATTCCTTGGATCTTCTTCCAGCGTCTTCCCATATGCTTTCTAGCTTGTGCCTTGCCTACCCTGGGTTTGGTGAACAGTGAGACAGGGGAAAAGCAGAAAAATCTTAGATGTTATGGCTTGTGTACCCCCCAAGGGGCTGCATTACATAAACAGATATACAGCACATTTGAACTATTAAAATTTTACAAGGTGACAATTAGGAAAATAAAAAAAGTGTCTTTAAAGTCTCCTTGGGAAGGCAATAATGTTAATCTAAATGGTTGAAAAATACTATATTAGATCAATCTTAAAAAAAAAAAAGTATTCTCCCCTTCAGTGTGGGAGTAGGTGGCAGAAGGACCTGCATGGACACTGTCTCAAGGAGTGAGGGGCAATGGCCTTGTCGGGGCCAGGAGGGAGAAGGGATCTCCAACCAGATGCATGCCATTGGAGCACCAGAAGCGAAAATACGGCAGCAGGCAGTGAACTTGAAGAGTTCTTTGCCAGAGGCCTGATTCCACGCTGGCATCTTGCAGGAGAGCTTGGACGGCTCTGTTGGACCCAAGGCCAAGGCATGTGCCAACAGCGAGAACTGGCACTGCCAACCAGTCCTGCTGCGAAGGTTCCCCTTGGCTTTGACCCCTCTGACATTGATATTGGCGGGTCCAGACTGGGTTATTTTGGGGCTCCTCCAGCAAAGGGATGACCTTTCTCTTCTGACTAGCTCACACTCTCCTTTGCTCTGGACCAACGTGTCTCCCTCCTACCTTTTCTGCCGGGACTCCCAGCAAGTCATATGATGAGGGTGACCCTAGTCCGGGTGTGCACAGGATACAGGGCCAGGGCAGTCTCAGGCCAACCAAAGTGGTTGCTCACCTACTTAGGGTCAAGATTACTGGTGCAGAGAGGACCTAGGCCTTTTTGAACGGCAACAGGTAAAGCCAACTGGTAGACCATCATCTCCCACCTCATGTCCTATACCCAACTATTGAAGCACCTGATACTGCTTAGAGAAGCAAGTCTCAGCCTTGATTCCAAATTAAAATCAACTGGAAGACTTTAAAACCTGCTGCACAAGCCACACCCTAGAACAATTAAATCGGAATCTTTTGGATTAAAACCAGGCATCCGTGTATTTTTTAAATGTCCCATATGATTCCTGTATACAGCCAAGGTGAAAACCACTGGCTTAGAGCAATAGCAGTGATTAACCAAAATATTGCAATGATGGAACCATCACCTTGGGTTTACTCTAATTTGGAGAGACTGTAGGGTTTTAACCTTGATGCTTTAACACTTATGCCTCCATGTGAAGTTCATGAATACTTGGGTCTGTCAATATTTTGGAAATGAGAGCCATTAAATCAGGAGTTTAAATTAAACTAAGATTTAGATGTAGAAATGCTCTTTTTCCAGTATCCATATGCCTCTGGTTTTTGTCTGCACAGATTCCTTTTTGGCAGGTCAGAACTGATGAAACAGGGCTGTCTCGATTTGCAGGAGTTTCATCACGTGAAGAGCAGCTCAGATTTAAAGTCAACCAGTAACGCTTAAAACTAATGATTCACTGCTGTTAGCAGCTGGTAGACCTCTCTGAAGTTGGTATGAGTGATCTGAAGTCATTCCCATCAATAACCTTCCCCGTGGTGTGCCTCAAGTTATCCCTGGGGAGGCTGTCACCATTTGGAAGGATTACCCAACCATCCGAATGGTTAGCACGCATGGAGCTGCTTGCTAACACATGAAAGAAATAAAATAGAAAGAAGTTAGTTTGAAGCTGAAGGGCAGATTCACACAAAAATGCTAGCTTTCAGAGCATCTGCGACAGATATTAAGTAGGAATTGGACTGGGGCCCACTGAGTACTTCTGGAACCTTCTATAGAGTCACCTCTATAATCATTTTGCTTTTTATTATCTAATGATAACCTAAAGCAAATAGAAAATAAGCGACTTCAGCCCCCTATAACCACAACTATATTAAGTCTGCTTCAAAGCATATTTAAAAATGCTTTTCCTGAGGATACGCTTTCACCAATGGGTCTCAAATGGAAAAACAACACAGTTATGCTGTCTCCTTCTGTGAAGAGGAAACGCGTGACTCTTCTGTAATGAGAATGATACTCTGATGCACTCAACCATTTCATTTTCTCCTGGGACATCCCCAGTTCCTGGTCATCTTGGTTTTCTGTGAACAGCCAGTCTGAAGTGTGTGTGTGTGTGTGTGTGTGTGTGTGTGTGTGCGCATGCTCAGTCATATCTGACTCTTTGTGACCCCATGGACTGTAGCTGGCCAAACTCCTCTACCATTCAATTCTCCAGGCTAGAAAACTGGAGTAGGTTGCTATTTCCTCCTCCAAGGGATCTTTCCAGATCAGGGATTGAATTGCATCTCCTGTACATTGGCAGGCGGTTCTTTACCAACTGTTCCACTGGGGAAGCTCAATCTGAAGTATTTGGATTATATGCCTTTGAAGGAAAGCCCTTGAGGTCTCCTGCCCTAAGAAGCACAGCATTTCAGAGCATTGCTGAATATACTAGAAGAAGTCTGTAGAAAATCTGGCCCTGCTGATCACTGAATGTGTGAAAAGGAAGGAGACAGAGCAGAGGAGAACCAGCAGGTCCTATGTCCTCTCAACCCCTCAGTCCAGAATCATGGGAGAGGCAGAGCCTACTTAGCGTCTGCCTGAGTAAGTCCTAGTACTTACTTTCAGAACCACGTGGTCACCGCCGAGGGCCTAATTAGCCCAGCAAATTGTGGATGACAGAGCGGGAGAGTTCCGAGTGACTATTAAAAGTCTTGGCCTACGTACTTTTTGGCTTGTAGAAGTGGTTATTTCTTGTTAATAGAAGCCACATTGCTGATTATAAAGGCTCATCAGAGCTATATCCTGTATGAGTCTCTATAGCCATTAGGGTGTATTAAAGCCAGAGTGTGTAGGGCAGGGCCAACATCATGTAATATAATGTAATGCAAGACAGTCCCGGCCCCTGTTCCATATGGATGTTCACAGAAGGACACCCTGACCAGGCAGACGGAGGACAACACACTGGAGACCAGCAGACCCAGAGGACAGCACTGGAGCCCAGGCACAGAGAGCCGGACATTCTTGCCATCCTGTGCGGTTGAGTGCACCCAGCCTTCCATGGATCCTGGGGTCAACTTTGGTAGAACAGCAGGAAGGACAGGGAATTTAAAAGGCTGAGTAATTATCTGAAGGGAGATTGGGTTGGCTGAATGGGAGTGTTTAAACCCGAAGAGGTTAAGAAATATTCATTATCAAGTTAGTACTTCTGACCACCATGACTGCTCCCTGCCCCAAGCCCACCCCAACTGCGATTCAGCAGGGTATAAGAGAAGTTTAGATCAGTTACAAGAAATGCACCTTTAACAGAAGCAGCAGAGAATGACTCCTCCCTCTCTCACTATGGGACTTCGGGCAAGTCATCCATGTGTGTATTCACAAATGTCCTGTTCTGGGTGTGCTGCTGGACACTAAGGATGCAGTGAAGAAACACAGTGTCTTCAGATAGGGCTGCCGGTGACTCTGCTTCCCTCAGTTTCCTCCTTTGCTTCCTAAATCTGGGGCCTGGAGTCAATACTATTTATTATAATATTACATTTTTTACCCTTTCTCTGCCTTAAGAATAAGAAATGAATCACCAGTCCTGGTTCGATACAGGATTCAGGGTGCTTGGGGCTGGTGCACTGGGATGACCCAGAGGGATAGTACGGGGAGGGAAGTGGGAGGGGGGTTCAGGATGGGGAACATGTGTACACCCGTGGTGGATTCATGTTGATGTATGGCAAAACCAATACAATATTGTAAAGTAAAAATAAATAAATAAATAAATAAATAAAATAAAATATTTGAGGCCAATTAAAAAAAAAATAACACAACTTCAAAAGAGATAGAGCAAAACTTGCCTCACTGCCATTGTCAAGAATTAAATGAAAGGATGGCCACACACATACATGAGATTATGGATGGCTCCAGTGAGCTTACATTGTCATCCAGAAAGCAAAAATCAGTGAACTGGTTTTGAAAATAACCCCCACACAGACACCCCAGATATGTAGCTCACATATCAGCATTTCCACTCCTGCAAGGGCATCCTTCCTGTCCCACATCTGGGATAGGGAGAGTCTCCTTTCTTCTTCCTACCCTGCTGACCATGCTGGCCACATCGTGGGCTTCTATACCTTCCCTTTTATCTTCCCATGAAGCTCGCTCATCTTTCCCTGGACAGTACTTGGTCCTTGGTCCTTGGATACTTTCTTCCAAATGGCTTGAAACCAAAACTATATGCAACTTACATAATTTATTGTAAGATGGAATAGCTAGAAAGATTGAGCAGAGAGGACACTTAAGCATTTTATGAGAAGCCTGTTTCCATTCACCCTCCTCCAATATGAGTATCACATTTCCACACTGAAATTTACCCTTGTGTGGGGGGGGGGGGGGTGTGGTGGTGCTCAGTCGTAGATGACTCTTTGTGACCCCAAGGACTGTAGCCAGAATACTAGACCCAGGGATCAAACCAGGGTCTCCTACATTGCAGGCAGATTCTTTCCCATCTGAGTCACCAGGGAAGTCCACAGACAACTCTGCACACATACGAAAGAATGAAGATGTATTTTAAGGACATACAACTTCCAAGGGCAAACAACAACCCTTAGAAAAAAATAAATTTCTAGTTAGGGTGCAGAGAATGCAAAGGAATTTTACTTCCATGGTAGCAACAATGATCAGTTTTACAAAGCACAAAGTGAGGTTTAAAGAAAGTCTTGATGATTCCAGAAGACAAGCCTTTTTTAGGCAAAAGAGACATATGGCGGCTTCCACCTGGCAGCAATAGTCTGATACTCCCCAGCCAAAGAACTAAAAACAATCCAAATGCCCACCAGAGGAGAATATGTAAATACAGTGTAACATGATTATACAATGGAATATTATTCAGCATCAAAAATGAAGTCCTAATGCATGTGAAAATATGGATGAATCCCAGATCCATTATGCTGACTGAGAGAAGCCAGATACAAGAGTGCATTGTGTATAATCCCATTTTTATGAAATGCAGAAACAGAAAACGCTCCATTATATTGATAGAAATCAGAAGAGAGTTTGCCTGTATTTCATGGGGATGAACTAGAAGGAAACCTGAGGAAATTTCTGGGTTGACAGAGTTTTTAATATTTTGCTTGAGGTATCAGTAACATGTGTTTAATTGGTCAAAATGTATCAGATTGTACTTAAGGTCCATGTACGCCATGCTATGTTGATTTTGACTCAGTTAAAACAAATACAAAGAAAGATATCAAACTGCATGCTTAGAATTTGTACATTTCATTGTAAGTAAATTATACCCCAATTTTAAAAATATTTGAGAAGGAAATGGCATTCCCCTCCAGTATTCTTGCTTGGGAAATCTTATGGACAGAGGAGCCTGGTGGGCTACAGTGCATGGGGTTGCAAAGAGCTGGATACAACTGAGTGACTTTCTCTCTTTAAAAATATATTTGAAAATCCATAACCTTTCCCTAAATTTATAATATCCTCTGAATTAATTAAAGGAACATGTTTCTCAACTTAGGTAGTGTTGTGAAAGACCTGTTATAAATTCTTATCGGATGTACCAAAACACACATACATACACACACATGCACTCATATACACAGCCTTTCTGGTATGACACCCATCATGTTATTTCTGACCCCAGGCCCCCTTGAGTGGACCCGTGTGGACTGGTTAACTGTGCCAGTTCCAGAACCACAGATACAGGAAAGACTGAGATGAAGCCTGGTCACTTCCTGCAGGCACCTCCCTATGTATCCCTGATGACAACTGAGATTTAAAGGGCAGAAGATTATCATTGTGCTTAAAATTCAGCTAAGAGCAAATGCTCCACATCCCAGCTTCCTGATTAAACAGACAAAGTCATTGCAATCTCAAATAAACCATTGGTCCAGGAATTCCCACTTTCTCTGAAACATACAATAAAACTGCTGCTGCTGCTGCTAAGTCGCTTCAGTCGTGTCTGAGTCTGTGCAACGCCATAGATGGCAGCACACCAGGCTCCTCCATCCCTGGGATTCTCCAGGCAAGATCACTGGAGTGGGTTGCCATTTCCTTCTCCAATGCATGAAAGTGGAAAGTGAAATTGAAGTCGCTCAGTCATGTCTGACTCTCAGTGACCCCATGGACTGCAGCCTACCAGGCTGCTCCGTCCATGGGATTTTCCAGGCAAGAGTACTGGAGTGGGTTGCCATTGCATTCTCCCAATAAAACTGGATATAGCCATAAAAGCTGGATATTTCCTTATCAGTAGAACTAGATGTTCTGATTCTTCTCTGCTCTCAGTTTTCTGGAATGGCGACCTAGGAACACTGAACTGAAAGGGCTAGAAAAAATAGTTTAGTGGCCTTGAGTGCTTATCCGAACAATCAGGCTAGACTTGCTATGTTTGACATACACATTATTTCCTGTGAAAAGTGGCCCATATATGTAATAAATCTTCTCTTAATCCCGTGACAAGGGGTTGAGTATGAACTTTGGTTTTCAGTCTCTCAAACAAAGAGGAAAGTTCATGGAATTCCACATGGTCTGAAGGGAGAAGAATAGCAGTCAGGGAGGAGGTAAGGAGACATTTACTGGGAATGTTTTTCTCACGTGTCTGAGAGATTTTCCAGAAGTAACCTTTTCTCCAAAGCTCTGAACATCCAAATGCCCAAATACAAGCTGGGAATGCCCCAGCCTTCAGGTTCAGCTTGAGGCTGATGCTGATACATGGAGAAGGCACAGCCAAGAGACACACAGGGACAGGCCAGTCAGATTAAGCCTCCCTAGAACCTACTCTTCTCTTTATCCTGTCGTGTGAGCCAGTGAAGTCCCTTCTTATTTATGCAATTCTGAGTTGGGCTTTTGCTTACCAGGGGCCAAAGAACCCCACCTGAAATCCTGCTGAATATATTTGTGGAAATCATGTATGGCATTTTCCTGAAAATTCATTTACCTTTTGGGAAAGGTTGATCATAACTGTCACATAACGCTATAAAGATATCCTCTTATATATTGTTTGCAGAACATTTATTTTAAAAAAATAGACATGTGCACATGTCAACCCCAAAATCCAATCTATCCCTCCCTCCCCACCCCTCACCCCATAACCGCGGTATCTTTAAACCAACATATTTAAACAATAACCTTATATACAGAGGAAGCACAAGAAAGAATGTGAGGATTACTTTCGAATCATGTTGTATAAGAACTCTGCTAATGAGTTTGCCAGAATTACCTAAAACTATATTAATGATATCTAATCTTTAATTGGCTCAGAGGTAAAGAATCCACCTGTAATACAGGAGACACAGGAGATGTGGGTTCAATCCCTGGATCGGGAAGATCCCATGGAGAAAACGAGGGCAACCCACTCCAATATTCTTGCCTGGAGAATCCCCATGGACAGAGGAGCCTGGCGGGCTACAGTCTATAGGGTTGAAAGAGTTGGACACAACTGAAGTGACTTAGCACACAGCATAGTCTTTAATTATGACTCTTGGAAAATCCTTGCAGGTTATGGCAACTGGTCATTCACTGACTAGAATCATATGGTCTCTCTTTGAGTAAGAGTCATTCTTACAAATCCTGCAAGCATGAAGATGGCAGCAGGGATCAGGAAAACCCATCACCTTGGTGCATATGGAAGCCATCCCAGGCGCCCCAACTGCAGCGTCTGTTTTTCAAAGCATGAGTTCACTTCCCTTAATCATACTTTATGCTCTCCAAAAATAATGTGGAGGAAGCGTGCATTATGTACGTAAAGATATACCATCTGTTTTCCTTCTTTGCCTAGAGAGGAATTCCGTATTAAAATGAAAGCCTCCGGTCATCATAGGAAGCAAAAAGCAAAGATAAATGTCTTTCCTCTTTTTTCCTCCCAAAGCACATGTACAAAACATTTCCCATGGCCAGCCAGTGGAACAGGTGGATACACTTAACTTTCATACACAGGCAATTAACTGAATGCAAACCCGCAGTCTGAGATTCCTTAACATAAGGTTGTAGGTCTGAGGCAACTGTAGGAACAAAAGCAGGGATGTTGAAATCTCAGCCAACAGACTGTAGTATCCTTCAGGGCTAAAATCTTTGTGTCTCCCAAGCTCAGCCAGGCATGGAGCAGGTACAGTAAATATTTGCCCAATCATACAAATAACTGTATCATTAATGCAATGATCTCAATCACTGCCCATTAAAATCACACAGGTCTCTGCTAAAACATAAAGGTGGCTAAGATTCTCCCCAGGTTATTAAAATCAGAATGCCAAACTCACCAGGTAAGCCTGACAAGACAGTCATCTGTATAGTCCACGGGGTCATACAGAGTGGGACGTGACTGAGGACAAGCACGTATTTAGCTTGTACTGAAGCAAAACATTTAAAAACAATAATTTTTGTAGTCTATCCTCTTCCTCTTCTAGTCTGTTGCATCCATATCAAAAGTCTTGGTTTAGTAATAGGATGAAATCTCCTTTTGAAAAATTAATTGTATATTGGTGATAGAAGTATGAGAAATAATTCTGAAGTTGAGGAATTAAAAAAAAAACAAAACTTCCCTAAATTAACTTTAGCACAACTCAGGAATGCTATGAAAAACCAACAAATACTCAAATCCCTGAGATTAAACCTCAGATAGAGGGTATGTCGGAGAAGGAAATGGCAACCCATTCCAGTACTCTTGCCTGGAAAATCTCATGCGCGGAGGAGCCTGGTTGGCTGCAGTCCATGAGGTCACTAAGAGTTGGACACGACTGAGCGACTTCCCTTTCACTTTTCACTTTCATGCATTGGAGAAGGAAATGGCAACCCACTCCAGCATTCTTGCCTGGAGAATCCCAGGGACGGGGGAGCCTGGTGGGCTTCCATCTATGGGGTCGCACAGAGTCGGACACGACTGAAGCGACTTAGCAGCAGCAGCAGAGGGTATGTAATGAAAATGATTGGTTTTTAAAGGAATTCCAGACCAGGGATACTAATTCTCAGAGATTTTGTAGGCCTTCAAATTGTTGAGTTTCACCAATCCTGAAAATGATTCATTTTACTAAAACCTCTGAGAACAAATTCTGATTTATTACATTAAACATGTCTCTCAACTAGAATATCTTATCTTTCTCTCTGAAAATAAAACTTGACTCCTGGTAGTCGGTGCTTTGCTCTAAGACACGCGTACTGAATTAGAACCTGCATTTTAACAAGACCTGGGGCTATGCATGTGCACACGAAGGCCTGGGAAGCGCTGGTCCAAGCTAAGTGGATCCAGACTGCAGGTCATCTCAGGACCTCGGCAGCAGCAATTCTGTGCACAGGACGAACTGTGACCGTATGAATTGCTTGTTGTTGTTGTTATTCACTCACTGACTCTTTGCGACCCCATGGACTGCAGCACTCTAGGCTTCCCTGCCTTCACTGTCTCCCAGAGTTTGTTCAAACCCATATCCGTTGAGTCGGTGATGCCATCCAACCATCTCATCCTCTGTCACTCCCTTCTCCTGCTCTCAGTCTTTCCCAGCATCAGGGTCTTTTCCAATGAGTTGGCTCCTCACATTAGGTGGCCAAAGTATTGGAGCTTCAGCTTCAGCATCAGCCCTTCCAATGAATATTCAGGGTTGATTTCCTTTAGGATTGACTGGTTTGATTGCCTTGCAGTCCAAGGGACTCTCAAGAGTCTTCTCCTGCTCCATAATTCAGAAGCATTAATTCTTTGACTTGGAACACAGCAAAAGCTGCTTTCTTAAAATGAGGCCCTTAAAATAAGAACATACTAGCCTGTACTTCACCTGTGTTAAGGTCAGTATTCATGTGGAGGCTCACAGTCTCAGAGATATTTCATGTCTTTAGAGAAATAGACATCTTTTTCCCTATCATGCCCTTGGCTGGGCAGTGACTACCCCATGTTACATTGTGTGAAGCTCTAGTGTGGATGGCCAGGATGAGAGCACAGGCCCATGCACCCATCTGGACAGTAGGTGAGAGCCCTTCCTGCTCTGAAATGAATAAAGACGGAACCCACTGTATCAGCTCTTGGGGGGAACACCAATGATAATGGAAAACAATATGCTTAGGCTTGAAACATTTTCTCTTTCCAAAATATAGGCTCAACTCCTTTAAAGAAACTTCTCTAGCATAAACAGTCCTATTAGGACACATGAATTGTCAAGGTTAACAGGCTAACCAACAGATCTATTTTTCCCTTTTCACCATTCAAGGGACTTCCCTGGAGGCTCAGAGGGTAAAGAATCTGCCTGCAATGTAGGAGACCCAGGCTCAATCCCTGCATCTGGAAGATCCCCTGGAGAAGAAAATGGCCCACTCCAGTATTCTTGCCTGGAGAATCCCATGGACAGAGGAGCCTGGCAGGCTAAGGTCTATGGAGTTGGGAAGAGTTGGACATGACTTAGAGACTAAAAACAACCACAGCAACAAAGCAGAGACCAACAGGAAGTATTATGTAACACAATGCGCTGAGAAATATAGTAAGAAATCACTCTGGTAAGACAGGATGCAGGGAATTTGTGAAGAAAATGTCCCTTACAGTGAAACAATCTCGCATCAAACTATATATTATGATGAATAGTTTTATATTCTGACAATACATTCCAAAGTCACCTTCTTCATTTATGCTCTAAAAATTCATACTTGGGGATTTCTATTTGCCTAAGAAAATAGAGAACCATTATTTAGGGTTGAGCAGGTCCATTCTGTAGCAAGGGACAGCTTTTGGGATCATCTTCCCACAAGATTAGGAGCTGAAAAAGACCATCAGTGGTTTTTATCTCACCTCAAGCCTGTTCTTTCTCACAAAAGTTGCTGCTTTGGGGGATACTTGATAAAACAATATGAAATACAACTAGTACCACACTAGCACAGGCCAGGACCTAGCACATCCAAAGTGTTTAGCAATTTATCTTCTAAAATCAAATCCAGTTGATTTTGGTCCTGATCTAGCAGTCCTGGGCTGTCCTTTTAACTCATTGACTGAGTGCCTTCGGGCAAGTCTTGTAATAAATCTCTAAGTCTCACTTTCTCATTGTAAAAAAGCGATTATAATCACTTGTTCATAAGGATGATGAAAGAATATTAGGTGGAACATGCAAAAGAGCCAATCCCAGTCTCTGGCCTTGGAGGGTGTGTGTGTGCTTAACTGCTCAGACGTGTCTGACTCTTTGTGACCACACATGGACTGCATTCCCCCAGGCCCTCTGTCCATGGGATTTCCAAGGCAAGAATACTGGAGTGGGTTACCATTTCCTTCTCCTTGAGATCTTCCCAACACAAGGATCGACTCTTACCTCCTATGTCTCCTGCATTGCAAGCTAATTCTTTACCCCTGATCACCTGGGAAGCCCCAGTATTTATTTTTATGTATTTATTTGGCTGTGCTGGGTGTTAGCTGTGACCTGTGGGATCTAGTTCCCCAGCCAGGCATAGAACCCAGGCCCCCTCCACTGGGAGTGCTGGGTCTTAGCCATTGGACCACCAGGAACCAACGCAGACAATAAAACTGATGCTTTATTCATGATCCTTGCTTCCAAAGTCAAGAAAGTTGTGAGTTGGAGCACCTATCTGATCCACTATACTACATCACAACCAGATGACATTTAAGGATTCTGCCAAAATAAAACCTTCCTTGAAATCACTTTCTCTGTTTTTGGTTTGAACATTAGTGATGAGTTCCTTTTGTAAATCCATTATACTCGACCTCACTCAGACAAAGAACATGTGATGAAACAAGGAATCTATGCAGACACGTCCCCATTCTGTCAGGAAGATCTGACTTTGGGCCTCTATTTATTCATCTATAAAGTCGGAAGTTCAATCAAGTAGGTGACCAATCACCCTTACAAGTCTAATTCTTTGAACCACATTCTATGGTAGTGAAATATATATAATGACTCTGGTGTCAAAAATATGTTTTCATTTTGCTTTATGGTTTTCATCTTATGGCTCATAAAACCCTGTATGACAGTATTTGCAATCTCTGCTTGTTTTAGGTAGTGAAACTAAGACTTAGAGAGGTTTAGTAGCTTGCCTAAGGTCACTCAGGAAATGGGGAACAAAATAAGAATGTGGATGCAGATAATCTGACCAAAATTCTCTTCTCTACTGGGTGTCCCTGGAACTCAACATTCTGGGACCATTTGTTCAAGAATATTTAATAATTTTAAGAAGCTTCTGTGGAGTAAGAGTTTTCAAGTCTGGTTTTTTGTTTTTCTTTTCATAATTTTTACATATCCCTTCCTGTCAAGGTGACACTACCATTTTCTCTGCTATCAATATGCTTACCTCTGACAGGCACCTCTCTCTAATCTTCTTTTTATACTGCTGTGGATTTAAAAACAGAAGTTGTCAGAAACGTTTGAAGAATAATGGATCTGGGAGGCGGTTCCCTGGGCTTCTCCTGGAGTAAAGTGCACAGACTCGGACTCCCCCATACCTTCCTTGAGGAGGCTCAGACATTCATTTTCATTCCTTGATGCTCAGAATAAATTAGATTCGTGGATGGGGAATTCCTAGTGGATGAGATTTTTTTGGATAATGATTGGGCCTGTGGTTGTTTGCTTTATTTTGTTACTGCTTTTCCTTCTTTGGACACACTAGACTGTAAGCTCATCACAACTTGTCTGTCAGTCACATCTTTCCCCCTCCTGCCAGGCACGGAGACAGCATATGCTTATTTATTCACTGATTCACTCAACGTACATATTTTAAGAGTCTGCTACATGCCAGACACTATGAAAGATATTGAAGATGAGTGGACTAAAAGGAGACTCAGATACTGACTTCAAACTAGTTGCAATTGGCTCAGATGGTAAAGAATCTGCCTGTAATGCAGAAGAACCAGGTTTGAGCCCTGGTTTGGGAAGATCCCCCAGAGAATGGAAGGATGACCCACTCCAGTATTCTTGCCTACAGAATTCTGTGGACAGAGGAGCCTGGTGGGCTACAGCCCATGAGATCAAAAGGAGGCGGACACGACTGAGTGACTAACACGTTCACTTTTTGGAAAGAAAAATAGGCACCAAAAAAGAAATGGACTCTCTGCATACAGATGCTGAAGCTGAAGCTCCAATAGCGTGGCCACCTGATGGAAAGAGCTGACTCACTGGAAAAGACCAGATGCTGGGAAAGAGTGAAGGTGAAAGGGGAAGGGAGTGGCAGAGGTTGAGATGATTAGATAGCACTGTCGACTCAATGGACAGGAGTTTGAGCAAACTCCAGGAGTTAATGAAGGACAGAGGAGACTGGCATGCTGCAGTCCATGGGGTCACAAAGAGTCGGACATGACTTAGCTACTGAACGACAACAAAATAGTTAAAATATGTCTTGAAAACACTGGGGCGGCTGTTAATGTCTCATCAAGAGAGTCTTGCATCTTGCACTGAAATAAGTGTTTTTCAGGAACACAGAGCAAAGGAAAATGTTTCAGGCAGAACAGGCATCATGCGCACAAATGGGAGACCTCCGGGAATGAGGCTGTATGATCTGGAACCACAATTAATTTGATTTCACTAGAGTGTAAACCAGCAGTGTTCTGGCAAGCAATCTCTCTGAAATCAAAAGCCTCGATTTGCAGTGTTTGCTGCTATCCAAGAGGCAAATCCTCTCACCATGACCAATTTCAAGCTCTCTACACTTTAACAACCAACCGCCTTGAAAATTTCCTGCGTATTTAACAACTGCCTCTTGAGTTGAGCTCCAGTGGTGTGCTCACCATTGAAAAAAAAAAAATCATTGTCTCCAAACAGAATAAAACAAAGTGGTCTCATACTTGCTATCCTATATTCTGTAGGAAGTCCAATGATGTACTCTGGTTATAACTCCCTCAGGACCTTAGTCTTTGACACTATGCCTGCCTACAAAGATACACGAGGAATTCCACCCTCTTCTTTTACCTCCAAAAGCAACAGACTCACAGCATTTATAAACATAGGGATTTATATTGAAGATTTGAAGTTCACCTTGCAGGAAAGCAAATAACCTGGAACTAGATACAGTAAGTTACCTACATGTGAATGAGCTCCATTCTGAGAGCATGTTCGTAAGACTAAAAAAGTTAGTCTAGGTACCCAACTAACACAGTTAACTATATAATACTGTGCTGTAGTAGGTTTATAATACTTTTCACACAAATAATACATTTAAAAAAAAACACAAAAGACAGAGAAAGCATCTTTGATCTTACAGTACAGTACCTTGAGAAATACAGCAGTGCAGTACAACAGCTGGCATACAGTGGCTGGCATCGAGGGAACAGACCAGAAGAGTTACTGATGGAGGAGGGAGAGGAGGTGGGAGATGATAGGGCTGAAGGGTCATCAGCAACAGGAGATGGAGGGCAAGCTGTAAGGTCACTTATGACTCATGTGGATGGCACAGGTTCTGGTTTCTTGTTGCAGCAAGGTGCACATTCCTATCTTTGAAAGTTTGCAACTTGAAGGTTCATGAGAGGGGAACTTACTGGGTAATTGACCTTGTTCTTTACAAGCCCATTGGCCTCCCTGATGAGTGTGCTGGGCACATTTCTCTATGCCCCCCTCCACCGCCCCATACCTTGCCCATGTCTCAGCTCTAAGAGTAAATGTTACTGAACAAGAGGTATTTCTGTTGCTCCTCACCAGCTAGCACTACAGATGCAAGAATTTTGAAAGCATTCTTCCCTTTCTCATGTCTTCCCCAGTCTCTGTACCTGGAAAGGTGATTTTTTTAAAAAAAATGGAGTTCCTGGCTGATAAAAATTATATGATACCTCACTCATTAAGTCCATGCAGCAAATTCTTTTATCCACTGTTGCATCACTTGACTCTGCTAAAAGTACAAGGTAGTGAGTACTGAACAAGAAAGTGAATGGGTATGTAAAAATATTGTAGACTTGAGTAACTATTTGTTAGATGTATTACCCACTGTTGGACTCCTAGAGAGGGTCTTATAAAATAAAAAGGCGACCATGAACTTGCAGCTTCCCAGGCAGTGCTAGCGGTAAAGAACACTTCTGCCAATACAGGGAATATAAGAGATGCAGGTTCCATCCCTGGGTGGGGAAGATCTGCTGTGGAAGGGTGCGGCAACCCACTCCAGTATTCTTGCCTGGAGAATCCCATGGACAGAGGAGCCTGGGGGGCTACAGTCCACGGGGTCACAAAGAGTCGAACAGGACTGAAGCGACTTAGCACACAGGGACAGCTTCGAACTTAGCTAGTGCCTGTCTCGTTAACCACCAAAAAAGGGGTTTTATTCCATTTTGTTCTGGATATATCCTGTAAGACATGAGAGAAAACACCAAAGGGGCATTTCCACTTTACTTATTATAAGAAGAGATGGGACTCAACTGGCAGAAAAACGGGTTCTTTGGCAGAAAGAACTTTGTTTAAAAAACTCAAAGCAGTGCTCAATGAGACGCTTGCATGGCCAATCAACCGCTGCTTTGGGGCTAAGAAAATTAATTGGTTTCCCCATGAACTTTCCACACTTAGCAGACACAAACAGCAAGATGAATTCCAAATAAAAATAAAGCGTGCTTGGGGAGGTCCCTGGGCTGTGTCGCTCGGGGCTATCTGGGGAAAAGGGGGAAGCTTAGCGGCCGGGCCGATGTACTCTGGCTCCTTCCCACTAGGGCTGTGTCTGGCGCTTGCACACACACGGGTGGCCTCGTGCACACACGTTTCTTCCACAGGCGCACACGCTTCTTACCGAGTGCATTGCGAAAAAGGGTGCTGTGCTTGGCGGCCGGAGCCCTGACGCGGGACCAGGACACGGCGCAGTTCAGATGGCGTTTCCTCCTGCTGGAGGAGCAATCCTTTCTAAATTAAATGCCAGGTGTGAAACAGGCTTTCTTCTTTATGCTTCTCAACTGTGAATAAACAGAAATTCCTGTGCAAGTGCAAGATAATCCGCGCATAATTCATCCTGGGGTTTCGTTTTCCAGATGTTCAGCCACTAGCGGATTCCCATGTCTGCGGGGCTTTGTTTCTTGGAGACAGAACCATAGTCCATGCGGCCGGATCTGACTCCGGATCTGACTCCGGGCACCCCAGCCTCGCTCGCAGCCTTTGCCTGGCCTCCTCGCCTTCTCCCCGGCTCCCCGAGTTGTGCTGCTGTCTGAGCGCCTCTGCTCTTTGGCTGCATGGACTTTATAGACCACTTTTTTTTTTTTGCTTTAAATAGCAAACTGAATTAAAAGGAACTGATTTTTCTTTAACGTGGAGGATTTGTCGTTTCCTCTTTCTCACTCACCTGTGGAAGATCTCTTCCAATATTAAGAAGGGACTTCTGAAGTTTTTAAGCTTATTCATTATTTTTATCGTAATAGAAAAAAAAGCTACGTCAATAGCTTTCTCCGACTTTCGTATTCTGAGCATCCTGAGTGTCAAGAACTGACTCATTGGAAAAGATCCTGATGCTGGGAAAGATTGAAGGCGGGAGGAGAAGGGGACAACAGAGGATGAGATGGCTGGATGGTATCACCGACTTGATGGACATGAGTTTGAGCAAACTGCAGGAGCTGGTATGGACAGGGAGGCCTGGTGTGCTGCAATCCATGGGGTCACAAAGAGTCGGGACACAACTGAGCAACTGAACGGAACTGAACTGAGTGTCAGGCACACCTCGGCCCCTCACATGGTCATTTACTGAGTCTTTTGGGACGACCAGCATCAAATGCTTACTGCATGCTGTTCAGCATCCTGTCCACCCTTCTAGAGAACGAACTTGGGACAGGATCAGAGAATTTGCTGAAGGCCATGTGGATTTTATTCTGCTGCCTCGGTGCTGCCTAGCTGTGTGACCTCAGGAAATGATGCTAACCTATCTGTTTCTTTGTTCTAACCTGTAACTTTAGAGTTTCAAGGGTTGTCATGAGGATCAAAAGAATACCTATAAAGTGCCTAAAGCAATGCCTGGCAGCAGTAAATATTTCATAAATGTTTTCTGTTGCTATTTTATCCTGTTTAGTCAGCACTGAAACTTGTCATCTGTATCCTCATTTTTTCAGCTATAAAAACACTTGAATCCCGTATCTTAGATCACGAGGAGCCTGCGAAATGCATAAGTGTTAGGTCTGAATTCAAGTCCTGTGGACTTCAGGCTAGTCTATACCATCCTTTTCTCTGACTTTACCTTCTGTAAATGAGACTTGGAAATTGTGTATTATTTCCAGGTTGACAAGGAAAGTAGCAGCAGAACAGGCTGTGTTCAGAATATAATTTTCACAATTCTAACATCTGTTTCATTGGGATGGGCGTCTAGTTATTCTTCTAGCATCTGGGCAATTTAAATAATAATATTTTGTTTGTATCAAACATCTTCGTGCCTTTCCAAAGCAAGGTCGATCCCAGTGAAATTAAACTGTTTGCCTCGCCACATTTTTCATTATTCCACCTGGATATCTCAAGTGTCTTTTCCAAGGGACTCTCGCATAGTAGAGTCATGCAGTTCATCCTTCTGGCAACAATTATAGATATCAGTTTTGGCATTACTCTCTCAATGACCATTTCTAATCTTTAACTTCTCTCCCGCTGGTGACCTTCGCATTCCTGATTCTGTGCCATTTGTTTCAGATTTACTCTGACTTTCTAGCAACCAGTGCATGAAATGATTCTCTGTACAGAAAGTCTGCTGGAAACCCATGGGGCCATCTACCATCACCCCACCCCTCCGACTTGAACTGGTTTCACTTTTAACTGGTTTTTGTATGGATCAACATTGCCCAGACTATCTGCTGCTGCTGCTAAGCTGCTTCAGTCGTGTCCGACTCTTTGCAACCCCATGAATCACAGCACCATGAATCCAGGCCTCCCTGTCCATCACCAACTCCCGGAGTTCACTCAGACTCACGTCCATCGAGTCAGTGATGCCATCCAGCCATCTCATCCTCTGTTGTCCCCTTCTCCTCCTGCCCCCAATCCCTCCCAGCATCAGAGTCTTTTCCAATGAGTCAAACTCTTTGCATGAGGTGGCCAAAGTACTGGACTTTCAGCTTTAGCATCATTCCTTCCAAAGAAATCCCAGGGCTGATTTCATTCAGAATGGACTGGTTGGATCTCCTTGCAGTCCAAGGGACTCTCAAGAGTCTTCTCCAACACCACAGTTCAAAAGCATCAATTCTTCGGCGCTCAGCCTTCTTCACAGTCCAACTCTCACATCCATACATGACCACAGGAAAAACCATAGCCTTGACTAGACGGACCTTTGTTGGCAAAGTAATGTCTCTGCTTTTGAATATGCTATCTAGGTTGGTCATAACTTTCCTTCCAAGGAGTAAGCATCTTTTAATTTCATGGCTGCAATCACCATCTGCAGTTGATTTTGGAGCACCAAAAAATAAAGTCTGACACTGTTTCCACTGTTTCCCCATCTATTTCCCATGAAGTGATGGGGGTGTCCAACTCTTTGCGACCCTATGAACTATAGCCTGCCAAGCTCCTCTGTCCATGGGGATTCTCCAGGCAAGAATACTGGAATGGGTCGCCATGCCCTCCTCCAGGGGACCTTTGCAACCCAGGAATCAAACCCAAGTCTCTTACATCTCCTGCACTGGCAGGCAGGTTCTTTACCACTAGGATCACCTGAGAAGCCCCAAAGATTATATATATATACATATATATATGTAATCTTATTATAAATCACAATATCATAAAAATGCATGTGTGCTGAGTGTCCTGTAGGTACCAGTTATCTTGCTAATGATACTATCTAAAAGGCATTTTGCAATCTCCACCTGAAAGTTCTTGAGCATTATCTAGGAAGGCACACAGATGATAAGCGGAAGTTCCTCTATTTCTTGAAATCCAGATTGCTCACTGAGAGGTCAGGACCAGAGCTCCTGGCTGCAGTCCACCGTATATGATGCCTTTCACTGATGTGATATGAGGGAGGGTCCCAGCTAAGGATGCAAGAGAGGGATTCAGTTTGGAAGCAGAGCACCTTGAAGACGAGTTGTCTCCCTCGGCTCTCATTGCCCTCTCCTTTGTCATAACCTCCTGGTGCTTACTTGAGTGTGTCTCCAGGTACATCCTCTTTATCTCAAATACAGCTAATTCATTGCCTGAACATTAACATTGCCCTCGACACAAAATATCAAGGGGAGAAAACTAAAAAGGTGGATGGAGAAAGGAGAGACATGACGAACTACAGAGAGCTGACTTCTTACACAAAAAAGGGCCCCGGAGGGAAATTTTAGCTAGAAATCTATAGTCTGGCATCAAAGTGAACATACATCATTTTGTAATTAATTTGGAGAGTTGAGAAGAAACATTAAGTATTGATTCCAATTAACTTCGGGGGCTAAATTAATTGTTTTCTTACTTGAAAATTCCTCATATAACGACCTAGGAGTAAGGGCAAAACAGTGCTGGCAGTATGGAATTCCTGGCTCAAGTAATCCTTTCATTGGATTTTGCAACTGATTTCCTGACCGCCAACCCATCTGATGATATTTTTTCATGAAGGACAAAACCACTTGGGCATTTTAGGCCATGCTGTGGCCACACACCCAGCCAAAGGCCAGCATTTTCAAAGTCATTTAGAATCTAGTGGATCTAGTGGCTTTTGTTATTTATAGAAAATTAGCACCTGAGAATTAGTGATTATTGCAGTTAGAAGATTATGAAACATCCTTTCTTACTTTCTAGGCCCTTTCTACAAACCTGTACTGGGGGCATGATCTAGGAGTCTGGTGTCTTGAGATCTACTGGACTTATTTTGCCCCCTGGTTCCAGGTATAAAGTTCACCCTAGCCGGAGAGGTCCCTGTAGTTTTACTCATTCAGTTCTACAGCTGATCCTCAGGCTCACTGACTTCAGCCACCTCAGTGAGCCTCTTCAAGAGGCCTTTATTTATGGTTTATGATTGCACACGTGTCTCCTCTTCTGTTTACTAGTCAAGGATCTTTTCCACTTAACTGTTGTCAAGACCGTAGTTTGGTCCCAGACATAGAAAATAAGCAGAAAATCCTTAGCTTTGTTAAGTGGAAAACAGATTTTCTTAGCACTTTTAAGGATGACCATTTTATATTAGGAATCAAGCCAGAAGGCCAGAACAAATAGGTTATATATATATGCATGCGTGTGTGTTAAGTTGCCTCCGTTGTGTCTGACCTGTGTGACCCTATGGCTATAGTAGCCTGCTAGGCTTCTCTGTCCATGGGATTCTCCAAGCAAGAATATTGGAGTAGATTGCCATGCTCTTTGCCAGGGGATCCTCCTGACCCAAGGATCAAACCCACGTCTCTTATGTCTCCTGCATTGGCAGGTGGGTTCTTATTGCATGAGGTATTAACTTCTTGCCACATTAAGAAACACCCTTAATGATCTTTAAGGGAAAAATCAAGAGTCAGGGAGAGAATGAGAGCAATGGTTGCAAACTGAGTGTGAGTATGCTGGCTTCCCCTTCATATCTGAAGCACAGCCTGTAAGGGTCTTGCTTCCCTGGGCCTGGGCCGCTGGTGGAGACAGAGAGACTTCCAGAGAAGACATAGTTCTACCTCGATAGGGTGCCCAGTGCGAACATGGCAATGGCTGATGGTGTTTCTTGAGCCAGTGGGCCTGAGACAGGGGGAGACAATCCTGCTTGTTTCTGTGTAATTTAGAAAAATTCACCCAGAGTTACTGAGACCCAAGGAAAACACAGAAGGACTAAGCAGGCTTATGGCCTAGGAGGGGACTGGAGTTGGCATGGGAGGCCACAGAGCATGAGTCTCTTGCAGCCAGAAGCAGTAGCAAGAGTGGCCGTCATCGGCCAGAGTCTCCTACCCCATACAAGCTTCTATATTCACTTAAATAGGAAATTAAGATAATACAAGAGAGAAGCTTTAACATTTCTTTCTAGGTCTCATTTTATTTGGATCACACAAAGGAAAAATTATTCAATAATTTTTCCCATGGAAGCAAAATGGAGAGGACAAGTTAAATATCTAGAAATCTTTTTCAAAATTAACCTTTGTTTTATTAGAGAAAGAAATATGATGCAGACAAAGCAAATATCCAGGTGATAGGTTTATGTTTCCCTTCATGTTATAAAATAACTAAAAGTCAAAAGGATGCTGTATGTCTCAGTATATAAAGTTGTTTAACTTTGCTGACAGCCATGCTGGAAAATCATCAGCGTGTTCAAGCAGGTTCTCACCTGTGGAACTGACCGGGGCAAACTGAGACCTGTGCCCTGAGCGACAGGCCATGAGCAGGGCTGTGCCACTCATGACCCAGCGTGCCCCTCTTCACAATGACATGATTGTACTTATTGGTTCACATCAGAGAAAGCAAGCTTTCTTAAGAAGGAGTAGGAACTGAACCTATTGCTAAACTCTTGAACTTACCCAGAGCTGACAATTTAGCTCTCTGTAAATCCTAGGAGATTTGAAAGGCACTTTTCCTGCTTCTCCATAGAGTGCATTTGAGGAGATTACAGTTGGCATTCAGAGAGAAAAATGTTCCCAGCAATGCAAGTGGGGAAACCTGTGTGTGACTGTGTGCTGAAAGTCTGCACAGCATATCTAAGATACGTCTAATACTCTTGTTCTAAGGGACTGAGGGCAATCATTTTATATTATAGAAAACAAAAATGGTACTGTGCCCTGTTTCCAATATCACTACACTAAAGTCTTCACATGTCACAATCAAGAAAACAAAACACCAAAAACATTTTGCCCTCTGAGAACTCCGAGATAAACCAGGGATTACAGGGTCACCTTGACTGATTCTGTTTCCCCACATAATAAACCCCTGACTACTTCCCATTAACCCAGGTGGTGCAGTGGTAAAGAATCCACCTGCCAACGCAGGAGACACGGTTCAATCCCTGGGTCAAGAAGATCCCCTGGAGAAGGAAATGGCAAACTGCTCCAGTATTCTTGCTGGAAATTTTCATGGGCAGAGGAACCTAGAGGGCTAGAGTCAATGCGGTAGCAAAGAGTTGGACACAACTGATCACGTGTGCACACACACATACACACATACCACCATCAAATAAATCAGTTGCTTTTTCTTTTTTACTGTGAATAGACTAAAATAAATATACTAATCTTGGAAATTTAACTACTTTTCCTCTAAATACTTATTTTTTTTTAATTTGGTAAGAGAAGATTTTAGCCTTTTCCAACATCTTATTTTCTTGAATACAGTGAAAATAAGTGTTCTTAATATTTCTGATCTTGAGACTACCTTTTACAGTGACTTCTGAAGATTTCAAGAGATAGAGTCTACTTGAGTGCAACTGATAATAATGCATCCTATTTCCTATCAGAGTATTATTGGATACACATTATTTGTAAGTACTGCTGCTGCTGCTGCTAAGTCACTTCAGTCGTGTCCGACTCTGTGCGACCCCATAGACGGCAGCCCACCAGGCTCCACCATCCCTGGGATTCTCCAGGCAAGAACACTGAAGTGGGTTGCCATTTCCTTCTCCAATGCATGAGAGTGAAAAGTGAAAGTGAAGTCTCTCAGTCATGTCTGACTCTTAGCGACCCAGTGGACTGCAGCCCACCAGGCTCCTCCGTCCATGGGATTTTCCAGGCAAGAGTACTGGAGTGGGGTGCCATTGCCTTCTCCTATTTGTAAGTACAAGCAAGACTTATATTTTATTTGAATAAGTCGGGCATGCTCACTATTAAGGAACCAGGAATATGCTTCATATGTAGATATTGTATCTATAAAGTACTCGAGGAAATATTCATTAACTTGAGCCCAATGTTTATAAAAGCTACTCAGAGGTGGTAAAAAGATGTCATTCCCTGGCAGTCCAGGAAAATGAATAAACGGTGGGGGGAGGGGGTGCGCCGGGTGCCCAGGGCAAAAGGACATCACTGCACTCAGAGGTATGCTGGTGTAAGTGACAGAGGTCTGTGAGCTGGTTCTTGGTTTCTGAACTCAATAAAGCTGATGTGACCAGCAAAATACTTCTGACTCATAAAGGTATATCATAAATCCAAGGCCTTTTTAAACTTCCAGACAGAAATTAACTTTTAATATCATATATATCCCTATGTTCAGTTCAGTTCAGTCGCTCAGTTGTGTCCAACTCTTTGGGACCCCATGGACTGTAGTATGCCAGGCTTCCCTGTCCATCACCAACTCCCAGAGCTTACTCAAACTCATGTCCATCAAGTCGGTGATGCCATCCAACCATCTCATTCTCTATCTTCCTCTTCTCCTCCTGCCTTCAATCTAGCCCAGCATCAGGGTCTTTTCTAAAGAGTTGGCTCTTCGCATCAGATGGCCAAAATATTGGAGTTTCAGCTTCAACATCAGTCCTTCCAGTGAATATTCAGGACTGATTTCTTTTAGGATGGACTGGTTTGATCTCCTTGCAGTCCAAAGGAACCTCAAGAGTCTTCTCCAACACAACAGTTACTGATACAAAAAGTATGTAAGCATTAATCAGCACTTCTTGTTACATCTATATTTTTAAAACCTATTCAAGAATCATAGTATAAAATTAATGATTTTGTATCATTAAGCAACTTTTGCAGCTAAATCCATTTGTTGATGGCAGGAAATTGACTGCCAAAAAGAATCGAAGAAGAAAAAAAGCAATATCTCTACTGCTTTAATATGACTAAGAAATTTTTAAAAACCACAGGTAGGCAAAAAATAAGGCATTTCACCCAAGATAAACCAAATATAGCAGGATCACCCTGCCTTGGTCTGGACCACAAATAATAAAACCTGTACTCTTTCCTATAAATCTGAAGTCCTTTACAAAAGCATTTTTATTCCTGAAGCTTGCACAGCTGATGTCTCATGATACCTCTTGACATTTGTTAAAATGATAATTGTGTAAGGAAACTTTTTTCTTTTTGCCTTGAACAGATAAATATGTGTTGGAGGGGGACACATGTATACCTGTGGCCGATTCATGTTGATATATGGCAGAAGCCATCACAATATTGTAAAATGATTATTCTCTAATTAAAAATTTTTAAAAAGAAAAAAAGAAGACCATTTGACAGTGAACGAAAAGAAAGAAAAAATATATATATGTGTTGGAAACAAGGATATTTGAGGATTTTCCCTTTCAATTTCAGGTAGCACTTTTAAGTTTTCTGAACCATGCCTTCTGAAGTTTGACTCCCTTAAGCTAATTTATGCAATTGCAATCTCAAGTATTTATTGAATTTAAGTGGAATCTCACCAATTATCCACAGTGTAAAATAGCTACCTAGAATAATTTTGGATTAGACTGTTTTTCATTATAGAAAACTTTTATTTTTTTACTTAAAAATGTCTTGCAAGTACATCATTAAATTAGACAATATAATTTTTTAAAAAACTATAAACCACAACTGGAAAGAATCACTGATATATATATATATATATATATATATATATATATAATGTATGGAGATACATTTAATAAATATACACTGATATGCATATAGTAGATCTATATCCTGCTATATAGAGAATATATATGGAATATATATTTTTATTTAGCAAATTCGGATTGGTGTACATTTAAACATTGTGTTTAAATTTTTGCTGTAATAGATTAGGCTATTATTAATTTTATTGTATCTGAAAGTTTTTTCCACTCTTCATTATTTTAAGTTAAATTTCAATAAATAGAATTGATGAGACAGTATTCACAGGGTATTTGAAGCATATTGTCAAATTGTCCTGCATAAAGAAGTTTGTAACAGCCTACAGAATTTACAGAATATTATATTTCTCCATGTTTGCATCATAGGTATTAGAAATGTAATTTATTTTTCCAGTTACAAGGAATCTGTTTCAATAAATTATTGTGGCATAAACTTTTCAATGCTAGTATTTGACTGCATTATAAAAAACTTTAAAACATTTATGTTTGGTCTTACTTATGTCTATTGTCAAAATTTATTCTAAGTAAATTCTCTTACATCAGTTGATAGTATTAGCATTCAAACTCTTGATTAATACCTAAGATTTAATATTTTCAAGCTACTTACAGAAATCTCAACGTATTTACCAATAAAAATTTTAACTGCTACTAAGTACATTAAGTCATCCTATCATTTAGGAAAACAATTATCTTGTGGAATAGAACTTTTAATCAAAATCACATCTGTGAATTTGCAAGTTATCCTTTCCTACTGTGTAGACCAATTGCCACTTGAGTTTTAGCTCTGACATATATTAGGCCATATGTATTTTCTACATATAAATACACAAATCATAGTCAGAGTAATACCAAGTCAATGCTGAATTTCAATTCTCTAGGCATTTAGCTATGTAGTTGGAGTCCATATTTGGGCTAAAGGTCATGCGAGTTATGGGATGGAGTAATAAATATTAACTCAATTTCCTGGTTGCCCCTCTTGTACTAAAGACCTGTTGATAACTGGTCAACCTAGAGGCACCCTGGCGCTCTAATATTTCAGTAAGGCATGATCCCTGTTCACTCATCCCAGGCTAACACGCACAAGCCACTTTAACATGAACCAGATGTTGAGTGCACGGCTGGGGGCTTTGAGCGGAGATTGCACATTCTGGAGGTTTGCTTAATGGGGTGTCCCACCGTTTTAGAAAGGGCAGCTAATTTCCTTGGGGCACTATGCAATACACCACGGAATGCTGGGGTTCTGGGTGGTTTTTCTTTCTCTGCCATCCTATGTCCACACATTTTATAAATTATGACTTTAATTAAAAAAAAAAAAGAAAACAGGTGACAACTGTGGTCAATAAGTCATCCATGAGGTATACAAGTCATTCAGATTCTACGCTGGGCATGAATGTGGCCCAGCTCAGGGAATAGGTTTATTCAGTGGGCTCGCCCAGAAGCACGGGACGATGAACAGCGTGTGGAGACCTCGATTACCCACTGGCACTCTGATTTTGTTCCTAGTCCCCTAAGTGGTCCCCTAAAAAGGCAAATTAGATCTCAGATTGAAATGTGAGAAGAACCCCGGAGACACACTGAAAGGCTAGACTCAAGTAGTCATATTTGACTTATAGATGCCTCACACTGATGAATTAACAGAAAAAATAAATATAAACTAATCAGAGGAACCAATATGCTGCAGCTTTAATGACAGTCTTGTTTGTGTGTGCTCAGTCATGTCCAACTCTTTGCAAATCCATGAACTGTAGCCTGCCAGGATCTTCTGTCCATGTGATTTCCCAGGCAAGAATACTGGAGTGGGTTGCCATTTCCTTCTCCATGGGATCTTCCTGACCCAGGAATTGAACCCACGTCTCCTGCATTGTAGGAGGATTCTTTACCACTGAGCTATCAGGGAAGTCCAATGACACAGAGGGCATTTCTATGGTGGAAAAATTAGAGAATCATGCTCCTACTTGATGGGAGTTTTGCAAAAACATTTTTACTTGTATTATTTTTTAAAATCTTTTTCTTTTCTTTTTACTCTATGGTTTTTTCTTAGTAAGGAATACTTTATTTCCTTTTAGTTTTGGCAGAACTCCTTGCTTTAGGGGAGGGATCAGTAAATATTGCTTCTTGCATTGGAAGCTACTGTTTACCCCTGCTTCCAATCTATAGGGTTTAGGGAGTCTCTGGAACAACCACCCACCACAGACACACACACACACACACACACACACACACACACCTCTCCCTATACACTCAGTCCTCTATCACTACTTGACATTGACCTGGAAAATACTACATATATTGTTCACTTTTACACATTCTACAAGATGAGCTAAGTTTTTAAGTTCCTTGATAACCCTAGGGTTATGAAGATTGTCAAGATAAGCTTTTACCTGTCAATTCAGAAGACTCTTGAGAGTCCCTTGGACTGCAAGGAGATCAAACCAGTCAATCCTACAGGAAATCAGTCCTGAATATTCACTGGAAGGACTGATGTTGAAGCTGAAACTCCAATACTTTGGCCACCTGATGTGAAGAACTGACTCATTAGAAAAGACCTTGATGCTGGGAAAGATTGAAGGCAGGAGGAGAAGGGGATGACAGAGGATGAGATGGTTGAATGGCATCACCGACTGTATGGACATGAGTTTGAGTAAGCTCTGGGTGTTGGTGATGGACAGGGAAGCCTGGCGTGCTGCAGTCCATAGGGTTGCGAAGAGGTGGACATGACTGAGTGACTGAACTGATCAAGTTAGGCTCTTAAGCCTGATACCCAAGATGCTTCAAGACAGAGCCCATGGCCTTTGCCAGACTTGACCCTCATCACCTGGTGGATCGGGTACCTCCATCACCCAGACCCATGGCTCCTCAGACACTCCCTTGCCTGTCCTAGAGCCGTTGCTCTGGAAAGCCCTCATTCTCTCTGCTGGAGCACTGTGGTGAAGTCCCCCACTCTCAGGAATCCCAGACTTGGATTCCCAAGGGCACATCTCATGGTGCCAAGGCATTTGACCCTTGAAAAGTCCCAACTGAAATGACGACCTTCCCCCCAGATCTGAGCATGCTCACCCTTTCTGTGTTTCCACACCATGCCACCGTCCTATCTCCCTCTACAGGTGCACTCCTTGCAATTTTTCAGGCCATTCCACTCTGCAAACCTGCTGAAATTCTGGGTATTCTCAGCAGGGGCCACAGAGTTAGAGTTGGCCACTCCCCATATCCTATGGGATGGGGGCCCCCTGGCGATCTAACCTCTCTCACCACCAGGACTTCCCTGCCTGCTCTCGGTGAACTGACTTCCAATTCAGTTTGGTATCTCACCTATGACACAGCACGCATTTGTTAGCATATTTTCATTACTTTCTGGAGAGTGTTCTCTGCGAGTACAGACCACGTCTTAATTATCTTTGTATTTCCAGGGCCAAACATCATGCTGTCACTTACAAGATGATCCAGAAGGATCCTGGAAGTCTGTCTTTAAACTTCTAGCTATAATCTACTAGCATGGTTAACCTCCACCTCGGAACTCCAAGTGTGGAGTACGAGGGGCTTAATATTCCCTTCACAGCTGCTTTATATTAGAGTCCATTGCATACCTGTTAGTCAAGAGAACAACAAACCTACTCTCAAAAGGTTTAGCATAAAGTCTTGCCTACCTATAAAATGACGAATTAAAACAACAGTACTGTCTTACCCATGTTTGGCCTATTACAGATACTATGTGAGAGAGGACAGTAAAATACTTACTAAAGCATTACTTAAATAATTGAATTATTGATCAATACGTTTATTATTAAGTGAAATGCTTTATAAATTCACTTTGTAATTGAGTATTGTTACTGTTTTTTTAAGAGCTATTTCAAAAATACTGGAGAAGGAAATAGCAACCCACTTCAATACTCTGGCCTGGGAAATCCCATGGACAGAGGAGCCTGGTGGGCTACAGTCCACGTGGTCACAGGAGTAGGACATGACTTAGCGACTAAACCACCATTCAGTTCAGTTCAGTTCAGTTCCTCAGTCGTGTCCGACTCTTTGCGACCCCATGAATCACAGCACGCATTATTTTGTTCAAATAGAGAAAAGGAAGCTACGTATTGTTTATTCAGTCAGAAAGTTTTTTGTCTTTTTGTTTGTACCTTTTGTTAAGTGTCAGCCTCTTCACACTGGGGAAACAGTAGTGAATGATCCAGAACCAACCTCGTTCCTAGGAGAGGGGAGACTGGTTAGAACCAGGACATTATACCACCATGTGCGTGGATGAATGAAAGCAGACAAGAGGAGCATAAACCTAGGCTTGGGTGGTCAGAAGTGGCATTGAGTTAAATCTTTGAAGTGTGACAGGGTGAAATCTGGCACTTGGAAAAACAACAGCCAGCTTGGAGGAAGGCCAAATTTCCAAGACTGCTGGTCCAAACTATACATCTCCCAGGTGAGTCTACCGTACCCAAAGCAAGTTCAATCAGGGCAAATATTAAGCAACAAGAGAGCTCCTCTAACATGTGTCTGCCTGACTTCAAGTATCCTGCAGGTGGTTGCACCAAAACTACCTTTACTTTTTAAAATTTATTTATTTGGCTGCATCAGGTCTTAGTCGCAGCATGTGGGCTTCGTTGCCCTGCAGATCTTAGTTTCCCAAACAGAGACTGAATTCATGTTCCCTGCATTGCAAGGCAGACTCACAGCCACTGGGCCACCAAGTCCCCACAACTACCTTTAGACCTTGAGGAAACTAAAAGAAGAAATCATCTTGAAAAGCACCCTTTTTAGTAGATACTATTTCTATTTGGATTATTCTGGGGTAAAAGCAATATTAAGTATTTTTGTATGCATTATTTTGTCTGCATGGTACAAATAGATCATGTAGATGACTACCAGAAGGATCAGGGCTTAAACCCAGGCCTGTCTGATCCCAAAGCCAGTGTTTCTAGACTGCAAACTATGCTGCTTCCTCCTAGTGAATGGGCGTTGTGACTTGCTCTCTCTCGTTCAATGCCTATTCAAAGATCAGTGTGTTAAAAAAATAAGTCAAGATGTTTAAATACATATTTAATATTTAAATATGACCTTGAAACAGGCCTAAACTTTTTAATACTTAGGTCTGGAAGGCCATGGTCCATGGGATTGCAATGAGTCAGACGACTTAGCAACTAAACAACAGCAACAACTTGATTTATATTGTGATTGAATCTCAAATATATTTGCTGTAAATAAATCAGGAAAACATATCATCTAAATCCTACTAATGTTTGAGAACTTTAGCTATGTCAACATGACACAATAAGAAAGAAACATTTGGGGGTTTCCCTGGTGGCTTGGAGAAGGCAATGGCACCCTACTCCAGTACTCTTGCCTGGAAAATCCCATGGACGGAGGAGCCTGGTAGGCTGCAGTCCATGAGGTCGCTAAGAATCGGACACGACTGCGTGACTTCACTTTCACTTTTCATTTTCATGCATTGGAGAAGGAAATAGCAACCCAATCCAGTGTTCTTGCCTGGAGAATCCCAGGGACGGGGGAGCCTGGTGGGCTGCCGTCTATGGGGTCGCACAGAGTCGGACACGACTAAGGCGACTTAGCAGCAGCAGCAACAGCAGCAGCAGCTGGTGGCTTATTGGTAAAGATTCCACCTGCCAATGCAAGAGACATGGGTTCCATCCCTGATCCAGGAAGATCCCACGTGCTGTGAAGCAACTAAACCCGTGCACCACAACCATCAAGCCTATCCTCTGGAGCCTGCGAGTTGCACCTACTGAAGCCCTCACACCCTAGAGCCCATAGAACCCTAGCTCCTGAGCACACTCTTGTACACAGGACTTTAAGACCTGTGTACTTACTGTACTTAATGTACAGTACTTACTGTACTGCTGGCTTTTCATCTATATGTTTTGTAATATTCTTTATAATAAACTGGTAAAAATGTAAGTAAATATTTACCTGAGTTTTGTGAGTTGTTATAGAAAATTATCAAACCTGAGGAGGAAGTGGTGGAAACTTCATTTAGTTTTTATTTACACTGACTTAACCATCTCATTTTGGAATATATTGCAAAATATATAGCCAAAAATATGAAATGTGTATTCATTGCAGCCTATTTGCAATAGCAAAACACTGGCAACTTCTCAAGTGTTCATCACTAGCAGCAATAAACCATATGATCACAAGTGGAGTAAAAAGGATCATAAAAAGGAATGAGGACTCTTCTCTGTCCTTGTGGGAGATAATCTCTGGGATATCTTGTTGAATGGAAAGACAAAGTGAAGACATTACCATGTGTAAAAGAGATAGCCATGGAAATATGCTTCCAATATACTTAAACAACATATACATATTTTCTTTTATTATCATAGAACATATTAAACATAAAATAATGAAAAGATTTTTAAAATTATAAAATTACCACCTTGGGGAAGGTAAAGAAATGGATGAACGGAACAGAGAGGGACTGGACTTCTCTGAATATACTTTCCTTTGGCGATTCAACTTTGGAATCACTTAATATTTTGTATAATTGTAAAAACTGACAGCAAAATAGTGTATCAATTTGGTGACATAATCACCCACCAAAATTTAATTATTTGACTATTCATCCCTATGAATTGAATTCTTAACAAGTGTACAGAAAATATTAATGGTGGTAATGTTTATAATTTTGAGGCTGTTGCCTGTGCCTCTTTGAATAAAACAGATGAGAAATCATGTCAGTTTTTTGAAAACTGGGATTTTTGGTATGGGTACACACTGGCATATTGATGAGGTTAAGAAAATTGTTTGTGGTTCTAAATATGAATTGGCAGTATCAGTATGAACTCATGAAGTATTTTATTTTAAAAACATTTCATAGCTCATTCACTGAAAAACAGTAGAAAACCATAACCTATTCAGTAGCAACAAGTACCCTAGCTCTTCATATGTGGTCTCTAAATAGCAAACCAGCGTTCCTTGGATTAAAGTCTTATTAAGAATAACAAAACCTAAGAGGTATACACACACACACACACACAACATATAGACAGTATTATGGAAAGGAGGACATAATTGCAGGTATAAAAAATAATCTTTAAAAACCATGAGAGGATATCCTTAACAAATTATGGCAACAATATTTTAGTAAGTAATGCTTTACCAAAATGAATTTTAAAAATTTGAATATACTAAAAAATTACATTTCATGTAGTCAGAAACCAGCTATTTAATTCAAAATTATAAAGATATACCTTAAAATATGGATTACTAATCTACACATGGTAAGATTATGAGTAGTTTTTATCTTCTTCTTTTTGCTTAGAGGCACTTTTCATGTATGTGTGTGTGTGTGTGTATATATATATATGTATATATCTGTCTCTATGGCACAATCAGTGAACACATTCAGCTGTTAACTGAAAGGCTGGTGGTTTGAGCCCACCCAGGGATGTGACTCACCTTTGGGTTTCCTAGGTAGCTCAGTGGTAAAAAACCCACCTACCAATTCAGGAGCTGCAGGTTCGATTCCTGGGTTGGGAAGATCCCTTGGAAAAGGAAATGGCTACCCACTCCAGTATTCTTGCCTGGAGAATCCCCATGGACAGAGGAGCCTGGTGGGCTACAGTCCATGAGGGTGGCAAAGAGTTGGACATGACTGAGCGACTAACACTTTCACACTTTCGCATATAGATGATGTCAAGAAAAAGTAAACCAAAATAATATAACTCATTTTTAAAGACATTTTTATTTAATTTTGTTCCTTGTCTTTTCTTAGCTCCTTTCTCCTGGGCCCTGGTGCACACAAGGTCCAGTTCATGCCCTCCCGGCATCTGTTTCCCCAGTCCTGTGTAAGTTCTGGTGGCTCTATGGTGGGTTAACAGCGACCTCCTCCAAAAGGGCTTATGCCATACCCAGGTCTGCTGCACCCAGAGCCCCTGCCCTGCAGCAGTCCACTGCTGATCCATCCCTCCTCAGGAGACACCCAAACACAGTTCTGTCTCAGTCTCTGTGGGGTCTCTGGGTCCTGGTGTGCAAAAGGTATGTTTGAGCCCTCTGAGCATCTCTGGCGGGTATGGGGTTGATTCTAAATGTGATTTTGCCCTTCCTCCCATCTTACCTTCACACACTAGCAAAGTAATGCTCAAAATTCTCCAAGCTTGACTTCAAAAGTACAAGAACCAATAACTTCCAGATGTTCAAGCTGGATGTTGAAAAGGCAAAAACAAGAGATCAAATTGCCAACATCCATTGGATCATCGAAAAAGCAAGAGAGTTCCAGAAAAACATCTACTTCTGCTTTATTGATTATGCCAAAGCTTTTGACTGTGTGGATCACAACAAACTGTGGAAAATTCTGAAAGAGATGGTTATACCAGACCACCTGACCTGCCTCCTGAGAAATCTGTATGCAGGTCAGGAAGCAACAGTTAGACCCAGACATAGAACACACAGACTAGTTCCAAATCAGGAAAGGAGTATATCAAGGCTATATATTGTAACCCTGCTTATTTAACTTACCTCATGTGAAATGCTGGACTGGATGAAACACAAGCTGGAATCAAGATTGCCAGGAGAAATATCAATAACCTCAGATATGCAGATGACACCACCCTTACAGCAGAAAGCAAAGAACTAAAGAGCCTCTTGATGCAAGTGAAAGAGGAGACTGAAAATGTTGGCTTAAAACTCAACATTCAGAAAACGAAGATCATGGCATCCAGTCCCATCACTTCATGGCAAATAGATGGGGAAACAGAGGAAACAGTGGCAGACTTTATTTTGGGGGGTTCCAAAATCACTGCAGATGATGACTACAGCCATGAAATTAAAAGACATTTGCTCACTGGAATAAACGTTATGACCGAAATAGACAGCTTATTAAAAAGCAGAGACATTACTTTGCCAACAAAAGTCCATCTAGTCAAGGCTATGGTTTTTCCAGTAGTCATGTATGGATGTGAGAGTTGGACTATAAAGAAAGCTGAGGACTGAAAAATTGATGCTTTTGAACTGTGGTGTTGGAGAAGACTCTTGAGAGTCCTTTGGACTGCAAAGAGATCCAACCAGTCCATCCTAAAGGAGATCAGTTCTTTGTGTTCATTGGAAGGACTGATGCTGAAGCTGAAACTCCAATACTTGGGCCACCTGATGTGAAGAGCTGACTCATTTGAAAAGACCCCGATGCTGGGAAAGATTGAAGGCAGAAGGAGAAGGGGATGACAGAGGATGAGATGGTTGGATGGCATTCCTGACTCAATGGACATGAGTTTGGGTAAGCTCCAGGAGTTGATGATGGACAGGGAGGCATGGTGTGCTGCAGTCCATGGGGTCGCAAAGAGTCCAACACCACTGAGTGACTGAATGGAACTGAACTTATGCTACTACTGTGGTTCTGCTCACAACAGCCTATCCACAAGAAAGACATTATTTATTTCTCCTAGAATCTCAACCATGATTAAGCTTCTGTCTTATAAGACTGTCCTACTTCACACATGCAGTCCTGGGTCTCCACGCCGCTTAGGTGCCTAGAACGCCATCCTGCTGGTCTCCCAGGGAATTCTAGGCTCCCTAACTCTGGAGAAGGTGACTCACACTTCTGTCTTTCATTAACTGTAGAAACTTAGCCCCATTTCTCACTTGTCCAAACCTCAGTTTCCTCATTTTCAAAAAGAGACTGCAACTGAAGATGGGGTTTTCCGTAAAGCATGCTTGTGTGCTAAGTCCCTCCAGTTGTGTCTGACTCTTTGTGGCCCCATGGGCTGGAGCACACCAGGCTCATGTGCCCATGGGGTTCTCCAGGCAAGAATACTGGAGTGGGTTGCCATGCCTTCTTCCAGGGCATCTTCCAACCCAGGGATCAATCCCACATCTCTTAAGTCTCCTGCATTGGCAGGTGAGCTCTTTACTAATAGCGCCACCTGGTACAAAGTACATACTGACTCTACTGTCATTCTTGGCTTCAAAATGAGAACAAGAGAGCATTTAACACAGCCACCCTGACCAACTGTTAGCTGAGCAAAGTGTCACCATGACACTGAAAGTGAAGACTACTGAGAAATGCCAAAGCTAGAGGATGGGTACTTTTTTCTTATCACAATGGCAGAACTTCTTTCCTACTTTTGTGAACCAGTACTACATGGCACACCACCCCGTGTGAGTGTGTATACGCACATGTGTGTGTAAGCACACGTTGTTGCCCCAAGCATCACACTCTCATCTAAAGATACCACGCAGCATGGCCAAAAAAAATTTTTTTTCAAACAGCACAAATTTATTACCTTACAGACAGAAAGTCAGAAGTCTGACATGGCTCTCATTGCGCTAAAATCAAGGTGTCAGTAGACCTGTGTTGCTTTCTGGAGATCTAGGAGAGAATCCCCTTTTTTGCTTTTTCCAGCTTCTAGAGGCCCCCTGCATTCCTTGGTGTATGGCCATTTCCATTTTCAGAGCTAACAGTCACAATTCTGACTCTTTTTGCCCCAGTTTTTCTCATTAAAGAACCCTTCTGGATACAGTGGGTCCACCCTGGTAATCCGTCTCCTTATTTGAAGTCATCTGGTTAGCAACTTTAATCCAGTCACAACCTTAATTTCCCGTTGTCATGTGACAGGACGTATTCACAGGTGTCAGGAATTAGAACTTGGGCATCTTTTGGGAGTTGTCAGTAAACCTGTCACACAATTACTTCTCCACAACCATACAGTTACAGTTTAAAAAGCGTCCCTTTAAGTATGTGAGCACTGAGAGGTTTCATCCATCTTTCCAGCAGCAGCTGTCTTTAACCTCCCTTCTACCTCCCTCCCCATAATATTGCATCGAGCACCACCAGAGTGAATGTACGACCACACGTATGTGTAAGGACACTTTTTTTTGCCCAAGCATCACAGTCTCTTATGTAAAGATCCCACATATCATGCAGTGAGACAAAAAAAAAAAAAAACAGAAATAAGAAAAATAAGTTAAAAATAAAAAATAAAGCTACTTCCACACTTCCCTTCTGCTTTCACCCTATATCAGGTGAAAAGTTGGAGGCCAGTGATAAGAAAAATTTACCTACATTAGGAACATTTGACCCAATCACAACATAAGCAAAAATAAAACAGGGCCAGCCTACATGTCCTCTGCCCAGAGAACCAGACAATCTGCTTGTCCTAACATAACCTGATACAAAATCGAAGGCACGTCACCTAGGTATGATTGCTCAGAGAAAACATTCCTTTCATAATAATCTTGTTAGGACGAGAGAGTGGATATTTTTGTCTTTCCTTTGTAAGGAGCAATTTATTTTTATGGTAGGAAAAGGAGATAAATTTTCCTGAAATGGTTCCTTGGTGGATCGGGATCCACGCAGCTCATTCTGCGTTTATAGATAAGAAAAAGGTCAACTGAATGTTACCTTTTTATGGCGAGGCAGTTAGAGGCTGCAGCGCGTGGTGTGGGGAAGGAGCTAGTTGGCAAATTCAGCGGATCTTCTGCTTTCCTTGAGAGACTGGCATGAGGGGTGATTCTGTGCCAGAGGCTGCAGGGGAAACACCTCTGCATCACCCGTCACAAGGCACTTGTTTGGTGGGATTAATATTCTGTAGATTAGGACACACTGTTTTTGTCACCTGTGCAAAACATACAGATGATTTTTCAAGAACGTGTTTGACAGATTCCAAAGGAGCCGCATGTGTGTCCCTGATGAATGACTTCCTCCTGTGTTCCTGAGGCCAGGGCAACATTTCATTAAACTGTAAACGCAGGGACCTGTTTGGAGATAGTGGAGAGAATCTGCCTCCAGGGCCTATTCAGGAGAGAATACGTTTCAGACTCCTGTAAAACATCAATCAGCTCTCACTTGAGAGTGCCCTTACATTCCTAATGACATTTCTCATTTGCTTACCAAATAAATTAGTCAATACCATGCACAGGAACGTACATTACTAGACCCATAGAAGACCCTGGCCTTAAAAGGTTTAATTTCTAATAGAGACAGGAAGGAGAGTTAACTCAATACACATTGAGTGTCTTTCATATGCTAACTCATAACTACTGAAAATCTAATAGAGCAGCAGGAGAGAACACTAATATTTCGTGAGCACCTATACTGCTCCAGACAATATATTAAGCATCAAACAATATTTTTCTCAATTTTATCCTTGTTAATATTTTATCTCCTTTTTTTTTTTTTTTGGTTTCAGGTCATAGTACTGAGAATCAAAGAGATCTTGGCAATAAAAGGCTATTTCAAAATCCAAACCCAGATTATCTGGTCACCACTGGAAAAGGAAGAAGGCGGGGTGGGATAGGAAGGTAGGGATGGAATGGGAGGTGGGCATGTGCAGAAAGAGCTCCCAGAGGAAGTGGAGTTGAACTGAGTGTGAGCCAGGGACAGCAGAGAAAAGCAAACCATATATAAGCTCTGACGACAAGAAAAAGGTGAAGCCACTCTGGGCAGACAGCAATGGCTCTGTACGCATCCCATGTTCTTTCTATTTTATTATTATTTTTTAATGTATTATTTTAAATGGAGGCTAATTACTTTACAATATTGTGGTGGTTTTTGCCATGTATTGACATGAATCATCTCTGTTCGCTTCCAAGACAAACCGTTCAATATCATGGTAATCCAAGCGTATGCCCCGACCAGTAACGCTGAAGAAGCTGCAACTGAACAGTTCTATGAAGACCTACAAGACCTTCTAGAACTAACACCCCCAAAAGATGTCCTTTTCATTATAGGGGATTGGAATGCAAAAGTAGGAAGTCAAGAAACACCTGGAGTGACAGACAAATTTGTCCTTGGAGTACAGAATGAAGCAGGTAAAACTACAGTTCTGCCAAGAGAACGCACTGGTCATAGCAAACACCCTCTTCCAATAACACAAGAGAAGACTCAACACATGGACATCACCAGATGGTCAATACCAAGACCAGATTGATTATATTCTTTGCATCCAAAGATGGAGAAGCTCTATACAGTCAGCAAAAAAAAAAAAAGACCAGGAGCTGACTGTGGCTTGGATCATAAACACCTTATTGCCAAATTCAGACTTAGATTGAAGAAAGTGGAGAAAACCACTAGACCATTCAGGTATGACCTAAATCAAACCCCTTATAATTATACACTGGAAGTGACAAACAGATTTAAGGGACTAGATCTGATAGACAGAGTGCCTGATGAACTATGGATGGAGGTTGGTGACATTGTACAGGAGACAAGAATCAAGACCATCCCCAAGAAAAAGAAATGCAAAAAAGCAAAATGGCTCTGTGAGGAGGCCTTTCAAATAGCTGTGAAAGGAAGAGAAGTGAAAAGCAAAGGAGAAAAGGAAAGATATACCAATTTGAATACAGAGTTCCAAAGAATAGCAAGGAGAGATAAGAAAGGCTTCCTTGGTAATCAATGCAAAAAAAATAAGGGAAAACAATAGAATGGGAAAGACTAGAGATCTCCTCAAGAAAATTAGAGATACCACAGAAATATTTCATGCAAAAATGGGCTCAATAAAGGAGAGAAATGGTATGGACCAAACAGAAGCAGAAGATATTAAGACAAGGTGGCAAGAAAACACAGAAGAACTGTACAAAAAAGATCTTCATGACCCAGATGATGGTGTGATCACTGACCTAGAGCCAGACATTCTGGAATGTGAAGTCAAGTGGGCCTTAGGAAGCATCACTACGAACAAAGCTAGTGGAGGTGATGGAATTCCAGTTCAGCTATTTCAAATCCTGAAAGACTATACTGTGAAAGTGCTGCACTCAATATGCCAGCAAATTTGGACAACTCAGCAGTGGCCAGAGGACTGGAAAAGGTCAGTTTTCATTCCAATCCCAAAGAAAAGCAATGCCAAAGAATGCTCAAACTACCGCACAATTGCACTCATTTCACACGCTAGTAAATTAATGCTCAGAATTCTCCAAGCCAGGCTTCAGAAGTACGTGAACTGTGAACTTCCAGATGTTCAAGATGGTTTTAGAAAAGGCAGAGGAACCAGAGATCAAATTGCCAACATGCATTGGATCATCAAAAAAGCAAGAGGTTTCCAGAAAAACATCAATTTCTGCTTTACCAACTATGCCAAGCCTTTGATTGTGTGGATCACAATAAACTGTGGAAAATTCTGAAAGAGATGGGAATACCAGACCACCTGACCTGCCTCTTGAGAAACCTATATGCAGGTCAGGAAGCAACAGTTAGAACTGGACATGGAACAACAGACTGGTTCCAAATAGGAAAAGGAGTACATCAAGGCTGTATATTGTCACCCTGCTTATTTAACTTACATGCAGAGTGCATCATGAGAAATCCTGGGCTGGAAGAAGCACAAGCTGGAATCAAGATTGCCAGGAGAAATATCAATAACCTCAGATATGCAGATGACACCATCCTTATGGCAGAAAGTGAAGAGGAAATAAACAGCCTCTTGATGAAAGTGAAAGAGGAGAGTGAAAAAGTTGGCTTAAAGCTCAACATTCAGAAAACTAAGATCATGGCATCTGGCCCCATCACTTCATGGGAAATAGATGAGGAAACAGTGGAAACAGTGTCAGACTTTATTCTTCTGGGCTCCAAAATCACTGCAGATGGTGTTTGCAGCCATGAAATTAAAAGACGCTTACTCCTTGGAAGGAAAGTTATGACCAACCTAGACAGCATATTAAAAAGCAGAGACATTACTTTGCCAACAAATGTCCATCTAGTCAGTTCAGTTCAGTTGCTCAGTCATATTCGATTCTTTGCGAACCCATGAAGCACAGCACACGAGGCCTCTCTGTCCATCACCAACTGCCGGAGTTCACTCAAACTCATGTCCATCCAGTCGGTGATGCCATCCAGCCATCTCATCCTCTGTCGTCCCCTTCTCCTCCTGCCCCCAATCCCTTCCACCATCAGGGTCTTTTCCAACGAGTCCACTCTTCTCATGAGGTGGCCAAAGTATTGGAGCTTCAGCATCAGTTCTTCCAATGAACACCCAGGACTGATCTCCTTTAGGATGGACTGGATGAATCTCCTTGCAGTCCAAGGGACTCTCAAGAGTCTTCTTCAACACCACAGTTCAAAAGCATCAATTCTTTGGTGTTCAGCTTTCTTCACAGTCCAACTCTCACATCCATACATGACTACTGGAAAAACCATAGCCTTGACTAGATGGACTTTTGTTGGCAAAGTAATATCTCTGCTTTTCAGTGTCCAACTCTCCCATCCATACATAACCACTGGAAAAACCATAGCCTTGACTAGACGGACCTTTGTTGGCAAAGTAATATCTCTGCTTTTCAGTGTCCAACTCTCCCATCCATACATAACCACTGGAAAAACCATAGCCTTGACTAGACGGACCTTTGTTGGCAAAGTAATATCTCTGCTTTTCAGTATGTTGTCTAGGTTGGCCATAACTTTCCATCCAAGGAGTAAGCGTCTTTTAATTTCATGGCTGCAATCACCATCTGCAGTGATTTTGGAGCCCAGAAAATAAAGTCTGACACTGTTTCCACTGTCTCCTCGTCTATTTCCCATGAAGTGATGGGGCCAGATGCCATGTTCTTAGTTTTCTGAATGTTGAGCTTTAAGCCAACTTTTTCACTCTCCACTTTCACTTTCATCAAGAGGCTTTTTAGTTCCTCTTCACTTTCTGCCACAAGGATGGTGTCATCTGCATATCTGAGGTTATTGATATTTCTCCTGGCAATCTTGATTCCAGCTTGTGCTTCTTCCAGTCCAGCATTTCTCATGATGCACTCTGCATGTAAGTTAAATAAGCAGGGTGACAATATACAGCCTTGACGTACTCCTTTTCCTATTTGGAACCAGTCTGTTGTTCCATGTCCAGTTCTAACTGTTGCTTCCTGACCTGCATATAGGTTTCTCAAGAGGCAGGTCAGGTGGTCTGGTATTCCCATCTCTTTCAGAATTTTCCACAGTTTATTGTGATCCACAAAATCAAAGGCTTTGGCATAATCGATAAAGCAGAAATTGATGTTTTTCTGGAAACCTCTTGCTTTTTTGATGATCCAATGCATGTTGGCAATTTGATCTCTGGTTCCTCTGCCTTTTCTAAAACCATCTTGAACATCTGGAAGTTCACAGTTCACGTACTTCTGAAGCCTGGCTTGGAGAATTCTGAGCATTAATTTACTAGCGTGTGAGATGAGTGCAATTGTGCCGTAGTTTGAGCATTCTATAGTCCTTAGTATGGAATTTAAATTGAGTTGTTTGTTGTATAATCATCAGTTCCAGGCTTAAAGGGAAAAAAAAGTTTTATGTGACTAAGACTAAGGAATGTAGAAAAAAATATTTGTCCTTTCCTCTTCCAGACCCCTATCTCCTCCTTGAGAGCCCCAGACCCCTTTCTCCTCCTTGGTGACCCAGAACATCTTATCAACCTGCCTAGGAATTGACTCTTTCACATCTACCACTCTCTAAACTCTGTCAGGCTTGTGGGATGAACACCTCTTCCTATGACCCCCAATCTATCCAACATGTATCTGTAAATTCACCAATCTTTACAGACAGAGTAAAACTTAAATTTCAGAGCCTATCATTTGTGGCAATTCACAGACTGGCCCTTCAGTCCTATCTCTTACCACTCTCTGAAAGTAGCTCATTCATAGGGCAAAATGTGTCCTTCCCCTTCTGCACATGACACCTGCCCTTTCTTGTTTGTGTCCACTGCATCCCCTCCTCCTGTCTCCCTAATTAAATCACATTCATTTTACAAAGCAAAATTACAATCGCATCTTATCCACCAGAATTTCAAGATTTCAGTTCAATTCAGTTGCTCAGTCGTGTCCGACTCTTTGCAACCCCATGGACTGCAGCATGCCAGGCTTCCCTGTTCATCACCAACATCCAGAGCTTGCTCAAACTCATATCCATCGAGTCGGTGACGCCATCCAACCATCTCATCCTCTGTCATCCCCTTTTCCTCCTGCCCTCAATCTTTCTCAGCATCAGGGTCTTTTCTAATGAGTCAGTTCTTCGCATCAGGTGGCCAAAGTATTGGAGTTTCAGCTTCAACATCAGTCTTTCCAATGAACACCCAGGACTGGTCTCCTTTAGGATGGACTGTTTGGATCTCCTTGCAGTCCAAGGGACTCTCAAGAGTCTTCTCCAGCACCACAGTTCAAAAGCATCAATTCTTTGGCACTCAGCTTTCTTTATAGTCCAAATCTCACATCTGTACATGGCCACCAGAAAAACCATAGCTTTGACTAGATGATCTTTTGTCAGAAAAGTAATGTCTCTGATTTTGAATGCACTGTCTATTTTGATCATAGCTTTTCTTCCAAAGAGCAAGAGTCTTTTAATTTCATGGCTGTAGTCACCATCTGCAGTGATTTTGGAGCCCAAGAAAATAAAGTCTGTCACTATTTCCATTGTTTCCCCATCTATTTTCCATGAAGTGATGGGACTGGATGCCATGAACTTAGTTTTTTGTTGAGTTTTAAGTGAACTTTTTCACTCTTTTCTTTTGCTTTCATCAAAAGGCTTTTTAGTTCCACTTTGCTTTCTGCCCTAAGGGTGGTGTCATCTGCATATCTGAGGTTATTGATATTTCTCTTGGCAATCTTGATTCCAGCTTGTGCTTCATCCAGCCTGGCATTTGGCATGATATACTCTGCATATAAGTTAAATAAGCAGGGTGACAATACACAGCCTTGATGTACTCCTTTCCCAATTTGGAACCAGTCTGTTGTTCCATCTCCAGTTCTAACTGTTGCTTCTTGACCTGCATACAAATTTCTAAGGAGGCAGGTAAGGTGGTCTGGTATTTCCATCTCTTGAAGAATTTTCAACAATTTGTTGTGATCCACACAGTCAAAGGCATTGGCATAATCAATAAAGCAGAAGTAGATGTTTTTTCTGGAATTCTCTTGCTTTTTCAATGATTCATCCAAAAACTGTATTCCAGATTCTTTTGTTGACTGTGAGATCTACTCCATTTCTTCTAAGGGATTCTTGCCCACAGTAGTAGATATAATGGTCATCTGAGTTAAATTTGCACATTTCAGTCTATTTTAGCTCACTGATTCCTAAAACATTGATGTTCACTCTTAACATCTCCTATTTGACCACTTCCAATTTACCTTGATTCATGGACCTAACATTCAAGGTTTCTATGCAATATTGTTCTTTACAGCATCGGACTTTACTTCCATGACCAGTCACATCCACTACTGGGGGTTGTTTGTGCTTTGGCTCAGCCTCTTCATTCTTTCTGGAGCTATATCTCTACTCTTCTCCAGTAGCATATCGGGCATCTACCAGCCTGGGGAGTTCATCTTTCAGTGTCCTATCTTTTTGCCTTTTCATAATCTTCATGGGGTTCTGAAGGCAAGAATACTGAGGTGGTTTGCCACTCCCTTCTCTAGGGAACCACGTTTTGTCAGAACTCTCCACCATGACCTGTCCATTTTGGGTGGCCCTATGCTGCTGCTGCTAAGTCGCTTCAGTCGTGTCTGACTCTGTGTGACTGCATGGACTGCAGCCTACCAGGCTTCTCCATCCATGGGATTCTCCAGGCAAGAACACTGGAGTGGGTTGCCATTTCCTTCTCCAACAGGTGGCCCTATACTGCATGGCTATTAGTTTCATTGAGTTAGACAAGGCTGTGGTCCATGTGATCAGTTTGGTTAGTTGCCTTAAGTCATCACATCCTTTTCTGAACTCTGTTTGCATTTGTCTAAAGTACTCACATCTTTCCCCAGCTGCCCTTTCCTGTGAAGCATCCTTTATGGGGCTCAGGCTTTTTTCTCTGTTTGACTGCACACATTGTGAGGCCAGATTCTTGCCCTCATGATATTTGTACCTCCAACGTACTCTGCACATGCAGGATGCTGGAGAAAGCTGACTCTGTACTCACAAATGACAGTTCTCTGGAATGCACCCTTCCCTTCTTGCATGAGTCAATTCCAATCATTATTAAGCACACACGCACAGCTCACATCAACTCAGATCCCTCAAGCCAAGCCCTTGCAAAACCTCTTTCAAAGTGACAGTGTCTGCAGGGCACATACCCGCCCCAACTGGTAAGTGGGCTGGGTGTGCGACATTTCAACAGCAGGTTCATTTGGGGACTGTGATTCAATTACAGCATTTGATTTCTGTAATGAGAGCCACTTGTTCTCTTTGAGTGACTTTTGGGGGGAAATAAAAAAGCTTTCTTGTAATCAGAAGGTGCTGAGTCAGCGCTTGGCTCACCCTCTGTTGTATGTCATACCACTTCATACTAAAACTCATTTTATACTTTTGATACATTCTGACCCAGGGAGTAAATGGTTTATATCAGAACATGCTACCTGATGGATGGTACACTGGCTTTCTCAGCTTCATTAAATATCTACCTGGAGGGATCACTGCCAAGCAGTGGCTGAAGCTTGAAATCTTACCTACCTGCTTCTGCATACTTCCTGCACCTGAGTGGCTGGCACAAAATGCCCCAAAGAAAGAAGGCTGTTGTTGTGAAAAGAGGTTGCATTACCTGCCCATCCAGTGGAATGAGTTTTCATCATGCAGAGCATCTTAAGCTGAGCAAGACTCTCTCCCTGCAAGGGAGAAAGATGACTGGAAAATTCCACCGACTTTGCAAACTAATCCCTTCCCTAGACACTGATACAGAAGTAAACTGTCCCTTTCTTAACCGTCCAATAAAGAAATACAGAAATTATGAAAGAGGCTGGAATTTCAATCTCGCCACTTTGCTTTTAACTCTTCAGATACCTGCATAATTTCTCCCAGACAATGACCTTGTGTTTCAGAAACTCATGTTAGCATCAGTTGACTCTCAAAGATTTTCATATGCAGGGACAGTTTGCCTACTGAAGGACCACTCTCTAGTTTTTGCACATTCTCTCCCTTTGCCTTCCAAGAGGCCACCGACAGCATCCTGACCATGACAGGGTTCCCGTGGTGACACACTAGGAAATTTGTACCTTGGGGTAAAGAAGACAGGGCCAATGAAATATTAAGGTCAATATGTATAACTCCAAGAAACTATGTAATCATATACTGTTCCTAAATGAAACATACTTTCATTCAAATTACAGATTGCCCCAAATCATGCCAGATATTCAAGTCCATGATAACCAAATCTGTATCCTTCATCCACTTTCACTGATGGCTCAGTTACAATTTTGGCAAAGGTCATGATGTTTGGGATCAAATGAATGAGTTCGAACCTTACCCATGAACCTTTGAAGAAGTCCCTTGTTGTCTTCATTTTCTCCTCTATAAAAATGGGAAATGATAGCTGATTCCCAGGATTGTGGTGAAGATTGGAGAAGACAGTGGTTTCACAGTGCTTTGCACCATGCCCGACACATAGGAGATTCAAACAACTGGTGCTTAATTTCTTCTTTCTTCCACACCATTGATTAGATGGTGTTCATATAATGCTGGGTTTTGCTGGTGGCTCAGTGGTAAAGGATCTGCCTACCGATGCAGGAGACATGGGTTCAATCCCTGAGTCATGAAGATCCCCTGAAGAAGGAAATTGCAACCGACCCCAGTATTTTGGCCTGGGGAATTCCATGGACAGTGGAGCCTGGTGGGCTACAGTCCATAGGGTAGCAAAGAGCTGGACACAACTTAGTGACTAGACAACAACAACAAAACACATAATGCCAAAGGGACCTGTTACTTCAGTTTGTAAACATTCCAATAACTTGTTGCTAATAAGTAATAAAAGGAAAGATTATGGCTTACTGGTATCTCATCCAGCATATTCAGAACACAATCAATCGCTGAATTTTTGCATGTGAAAAGAGATTGCCTCAATGCCGGCCCAGTGGAATGAATAAATTATGGCTATTGTATCAGAAAGCCATAATTAGTGAAGAGGTAAGAGAGATCACTAAACAAAAAGTAAAAGCTTTGCATCCAGTCTCTTTCATCACTGGAGAAACTGGCATTTTCTAAATCAGTGCACATGTGTTTATTCACCATCCTTGTTTAATTTCATCACATCTGTCTTTCTCAATTGCTCAGCTGCAAACTAGTCTCAAATATTTTATGATATTTAATTTCAGGAAAATCGTTTCACCATGGTAGCAAAATAACAGCAAATGTAATGGAAAATGTATTATATATAATTCTCTATTGCACAAGACTTTGTCGTTAATATTTATATAACCTGTAAGCGGAAAGTCAAAGATAACTGACTGAGGCAGGGGGCATATACATACAGGGTCCCTTCCTGAGAGTGAGATTTTTTCTTAGATTAGAGGAAAATATTCTGGGTTCTTTCTCTAAAATAACATTTCTCCAACATATCTGAAAATTACTCTGATCCAAATGCATATCATTTTCTCCATTAGATCAAATATTCTTACACTTTTTTTTTTTAAGAAATCCACTTTTTAAAATGTTTATTTTATTACTATTATTGACCATACTGCATGACATGCAGGAGCTTAGTTCTCTGACCAGAGATCCAACCTGTGTCCCCTGCAGTGGAAGCATGGATTCTTAACCACTGGACCTCCAGGGAAGTCCCTCTTATGTTTTATAAACAAGGTTACCTGTTCAGTGGTAAAGAATCTACCTGCCAATGCAGGAGACACAGGAGACATGGGTTCAATCCCTGGGTCAGGAAGATCCCCTAGAGTAGGAAATGGAAACCCACTCCAGTGTTCTTGTGTAGAAAATCTTATGGATAGAGGAGTCTGGCAGGCTACAGTTCATGGTGTTGCAAAGAGTCAGACATGGCTGAGTGACTGAGCATCCACATACCTTGAGTTAAATTATCATGGTATAAAAAATATGACCATATCAAAGAAGAGTATGAAGGAAGAGTAGGTACCTTATATAGGTATTTACTTGTAATTCTAAAAGATGAATCATTGAGTGAAAAATGGAATTAAACTTTTGTTGAACCAGAGTGAGTTGGTAGGGCCTTTTTCCATAACAGCTCTTGAGACTCTGGGCTTCCCAGGTGATGCTAGTGGTAAAGAACCCACCTGCCAGTGCAGAAGACCTAAGAGACATGGGTCCAACCCCTGAGTTGGGAAGATCCCCTGGAGTAGGAAATGGCACTCCACTCCAATATTCCTGCCTAGAGAATCCCATGGACAGAGGAGCCTGGTGGGTTACAGTCCATAGGGTCGCAGAGAATCAGACACAACTGAAGTGAATTAGCATGCCTTGAAACTCCAGAATAGTTGTCATGAAGGAGTATCTTTGAAATCATCCACAATGGAGTAAAATCTGCTATTTTGATAGTGTTATGTTAAACCACCATTGACATCTTGGGCAGAGCCTCAAGTTCTGGCCTATTTAAGTCTCCTGCTTTGGACCTGCCACTGTGACACTTGTTTGCTTCCAGTTAAGAAAGATAGGAAACACATGTTCATCTCAGTTTCTAAATCACAGGGCATGCCCTGAAACAAGTTTCTTCTTTACTGATATAATTAATGTACTGTCTTGAAATAAGGTAAAGAATGAAATTGAGGTGGTCCTAGTGATAAAGAACCTGCCTGCCAATGCAGGAGACATAAGAGATGTGGGTTTGATCTCTGAGTTAGGAAGATCCCCTGGATCCACTCTAGTATTCTTGCCTGGAGAATCCCATGGACAGAGGAGCCTGGCAGGTTATAGTCCATGGGGTCACAAAGAGTTGGACATGACTGAAGCAACTCAGCACCCATGCACGCATGCATGGGTGGATATGAATCAACCTCTGTGAATATGAATCAACTCCTCCACTTTGCAAAGCAGGAATGATGATCAGCATTTACTAAAGCAGCAAGCATGCTTGGCATTTTTCACGTGTAACTTTGCTTCCCCCTTGCAACAGCTGTTTGAGATACATATTACTGTATCATTTCATATCTTAAAAAGCTTAAGTTTAGCAATGTCATAGAACTTGTTAAATGTCACACAAGAAGTAGCAGAATCCGGGTTCAAGCAGAGGTGTATTCAACTATAGACCTCTCATTATTCCTCCTCCATCCTACCACCTCTCTCGGAATTATTACAGTGCGTGCATGTGGACAAAAGACTCCCCTGACAGCTGTTGATGGTTTGTTTTCTCTGATGGCATTTCGGGGAATCTGCTCTAAAAATAGTCTTTAAATGTAAGCACATATTTATAGCAAAGAGGTGTTATAGGAAGTATTTTCATTTCGAAAATGAAGGCTACTTATATTTATTTACTCTGCCATTTCAGTCTGCTCCTGCATTGTCTTGTTTTCTCCACGTAGGAAAATCAGGACTAGGCTGTGAACTCTGTTTCCCGAAGCTGCAACTCCTCAGAGAAGATGAATCACATTGAACACAGCTGACTGACAGCCTTTTACTCTCAGAACCAGTACCTCGGTGTCAGTAGTTGCCAAGACAAGAAAGAAGAAACAAGAAGAGTTTGGGGGAAAAGGTCATCCCCAGTGTCGCCAAGAGCTGAGTTAGCAAGCAACGGCCACAAACAAGCTCAGCTCTGTTTTGCCTCCTCTGCACAGCTGGGTCGTCCCACCCAGCGATGTTCCCATCACCAGATGTGTTAATTCCCCAGCGCAGTGAGCAGCTCACAGTTTATCTGACACACACATATTTAGTTCTGAGGGTCACTGCTCTCCCAGGTCAGCATTTTTCTCACTCCTCAAGTAAATCAGGCTTGACAAACCAGTGTGTCATCCTTGGTTTTCTCTCTCCCAAATACGCTGTTCAATCAATACCAATTCCCAATGGGTTACAACAAAAGGCGAGTGATTTCACTCCAGGCTGGTGTTCTCCCTGCCTGGAAGCTAATGATGGTTGAACAACATGGAATGGGTGTGTTAGAAGTAACACATCTCCCCAGTGGGATACACTGGGAAATGTTGATCTTCCTTGAAGAGAAACAAGCCCAAGAAGAGGAAGATGGAGCCGACACTCTTGTAAAATATGTTCCCACCTTTCGTAGACCCTCTGAAATATTTCTCAGAATTAGGCCGTAAGATGATTATAATTTTAAGAGTAGGTGGCACCATAGAATATTGACCTACATCAAAATAAGAATCCCTTAATAATTGAGATGTACTCATAACTGACCCCAGAGATGTTGATAGTATAAATGTTGATACCTATTAGCAACTGGCTTATTAAATCACAAAAAATATCAGAGATTCTGTACATCACACTTGAAACTAGTCCTAGCCTCCTAGAATTGTAAATTAGCATGTGTTCCTTTTTGCAAAGCTTTTTTTATGATTATATGTAACTGTTATGTATTGAATCTTTGCTTCTTCCTGCAAATCCACATGTTGAAGGTTCAGCACCCAAGGTGATGGTATTTGGAGATGGGGCTCTTAGGAGGTGATGAAGTTAGGCTTTAATAGCATCATAACTGAAGCTCCAATACTTTGACCACCTGATGTGAACAGCTGACTCATTGGAAAAGACCCTGATGATGGGAAAGATTGAAGGCAGAAGAAGAGGGCAACAGAAGATGAGATGGTTGGATATCACCACCCATTCAATGGACATGTACTTGGGCAAACTCTGGGAAATGGTGAGAGACATGGAAGCCTAGCGTGCTGCAGTCCATGGGGTCGCAAAGAGCTGAACATGACTTGGTGACTGAACAATGAGTGGGGCCCTCTTGGTGGGGTTATTGCCCCTAAGAGGAGGAAGAGAGATCCTCCTCTCTCATATGCACCTGTTGAAAAGATGACAAATGAGGAATTAGAGAGAAGTCAGCCATGGGGTTGCAAAGAGTCGGACACAACCAAACCACTGAGCATGCGTGCCTGGGGTCACAGTCATCTGTAGGAAACAGGCTCTTGCCAGGAACCAAGCACATTAACACCTTGATCTTAGACTTCCAGCCTCCAGAACTGTGAGGAATAAATCTTTGTTTAAGCCATCTAGTGTATGGCATTTTGTTGTGGCAGCCTTGAGCCAAGACAATTATAATATCCTTTCTAATCAAATTCGACTATTTCCCAAAAGTAAGTGAGAAATTCTGAAGTAATGGGGTGACAAGCTGTGAAGGTCATTATCCAGGTGGGGTCAGATTTCGAATGCTCAGTTGTCTCTGGATGGAAGCAGAAGCCCTGAAAATGGTTCTCACCATGTTACATCCCCAGTTCCAGAGAAAGAACAAATGTAGTAGGGTAGATTTGGAGGAGAAATCAGTGTCAAGTGACTGCGTCTGAGGAAATCAAACTGAGAAGATGTGGCCAGGCAGATGTACTTCTGGAAGCTGTAGAATAAAAAGATCAAATTCAGGACAAGGATGCACAGCCATTGCAACTCTGATGCATGGAAAATGTTTTTTTCTTCCCTTTCTTCCCAAAACACGTGTGTGAGCATGATGTACTTAGCACTCTTTAACCTGTGAGTGTGTGTGAGTGTGTGTGTGCTCAGTTGTGTCCAACTCTTTGTGACCCCATGGACTGTAGCACACCAGGCTCCTTGTCCAGGGGATTCTCCAGGCAAGAATACTGGAGTGGGTTGCCATTTCCTCCTCCAGGGGATCTTCCAGACGCAGGGACTGAGCCCTCATCTCTTGCCTCTCCTGCACTGGCAGGCGGGTTCTTCACCACTAGCACCCCCTGGGAAGCCTGCAAGTGACTGAAACACTTGCAACAGGCTAACATCACCCTAAAAGCGAAGTGTCTGGTCCCAGGCCTGCCACTCCCGGGTGCTCTCTCCATGTCCTGGGAGACTGTACCCCACCAGCCTTAAATTCCATCTCCCTTATATGTTTTACTATCAGGCAGCCTCTCCTCCAGTGAATGGAGAGAAGGGTACCAGAAGTTGTGGGTTTGCAACCCAGACATAAGGGAGTGAGAGGTTACAGGCGGATGGTCATTGGCCAGGCTGGGTGACAGGCACCCCGGACCGAGCCTGAGAAAACGCGGACCAATCCTTGGACCTGTCCCTACCCACTAGGCTGGGGTTTGAGGACAGCCATCCCCAAATCACAGCCTGAGAGTCTGGGAGAGGGGCAGTTCCCACCTCTCCCTGTGTGGAAGGAAAGCTGCTGCAATCACAGACCAGCAGACACCGTTCACTTAACCATTTCTGTTCAAGGTGCATTGTTTTATTGTAGTGCATGCATCCTATCCAAACTTTCTATAGTCTTCTAACACTGACTATCATGTAAAACTGTACAATGTGCTCCAAACTCCATTCAAAATACATTAAGTGAGGTCATGACGAAAACTCTAGAAATAGAGATGCTGACATAGAGAACAAATACATGGATATCAAGGGGGAAGGGGAAGTAGGAGCAAATGGGAGATTGGGATTGACACATATACATTATTAATACTATGTATAAAATAGATAACTGACGAGAACGTCCTGTACAGCAAAGAAACTCTACTTAATACACTGTGGTGATCAACTGGGGAGGAAATCCAAAAGAGAGGGGATATATATATATATATACATATATATATACATATGGCTGATTCACTTTGCTATACAATAGAAACTAATACAATATTGTAAAGAAACTACACTCCAATAAAACTAGTTAAAAATTAGCAAGACAAAATGAGAAAACAACAAAATTCTGTAATTTCCTTTAATTAAAATATAAAGTGGTAACAAATAAAAAAATAAATTAAATTAAAAAATAAATAAATAAATAAAATGAATCCATAGTTCAAATTGTAAATACCCAGTAAGTATATGATCCAAAAGGAATTTTAAAATAAATGCTTGCTTTTTTTTCTTTTTTTGCATACATCTTTTTTACTGAGGAAAAAGAGAAACTCTAAAATACTTCTTGAAAATTGCTCTCCTCTTTACTCATTAAGTTGCATCTGACTCTTTTGTGAATCCAAGGGCTGTAGCCCTCCAGGCTCCTCTGTCCATGGGATTTTCCAGGCAAGAATAATGGAAAATTGCTCTATGAAATGTTTGAATTTACAATTTTCTCATCAAAATGTCCAGCTCCCTCTGTAAATATGTGTATATTTGTGTACATATGTGTGTGTAACTGTGTCCACATAGACACTCATCACGGTATTTTCTGGAAAACAAGGTCCCTCTTTTTCCCCACCCCCACTCCTGCCACAGGTCTGTCCTTCCTGACTGGCCTCTGTTCTGAGAGCTGGGAAGACAGCCTGGAACCAGAGACCAACACGTAATTTGCTTTATGGAGGTAGAAGTGGAGACAGCAAATAAACGGAGTAGAATTTACGAGGAATGTCATCCGGTGTCTGTTCCCCATAAAGCTGCAATCCAAGGTTTTTAGGAAGTCTGGCCCCCCTGGTGGTGGGGTGCCCTGCGCGTGCTGCGGGCGAAGGGGAGCCCAGGCATTCTCCCCAGCTCCCTGGGGCCCCTCTCACAGGTGGCTGCTCCCACCCCAGGGCACCACGCATGATGCAACCTGGCAGTCTTATTCTTCCCTTGAAAGAGCTGCTTATTTGTTAGCAGGAGGCAGTAGTGATTTTCTTCCTTTTTTCTGTTTTATTTTTTTTAATTTTAATTAGAGGATAATTACTTTACAATATTGTATTGCTTTTGCAATAATCAGCATGAATCAGCCATCAGTCAGTTCAGTTCAGTTCATTTCAGTCGCTCAATCGTGTCTGACTCTTTGTGACCCTACGGACTGCAGCACACCAGGCCTCCCTGTCCATCACCAACTCCAGAAGCTTACTCAAACTCATGTCCATTGAGTCGGTGATGCCATCCAACCATCTCATCCTCTGTCGTCCCCTTCTCCTCCTGCCCTCAATCTTTCCCAGCATCAGGGTCTTTTCAAATGAGTGAGCTCTTAGCATCAGGTGGCCAAAGTATTGGAGTTTCAGCTTCAGCATCAGTCCTTCCAATGAAAATTCAGGACTGATTTCCTTTAGGATGGACTGGTTTGATGTCCTTGCAGTCCAAGTGACTCTCAGGAGTCTTCTCCAATACCACAGTTCAAAAGCATCAATTCTTTGGTGGTCAGCTTTCTTTATAGTCCAACTCTCAACCCACACATGACTACTGGAAAAACCATAGCCTTGACTAGACGGACCTTTGTTGGCAAAGTAATGTCTCTGCTTTTTAATATGCTGTCTAACTTGATCATAACTTTCCTTCCAAGCAATAAGCATCTTTTAATTTCATGGCAGCAGTCACCATCTGCAGTGATTTTGGACCCCCAACAAAATAAAGTTTGCCACTGTCTCCCTATCTACTTGCCATGAAGTGGTGGGACCCGATGCCATGATCTTAGTTTTCTGAATGTTGAGCTTTAAGCCAACTTTTTCACTCTCCTCTTTCACTTTCATCAAGAGGCTCTTTAGTTCTTCTTCACTTTCTGCCATAAGGGCGGTGTCATCTGCATACCTGAGGTTATTGGTATTTCTCCTGGCAATCTTGATTCCAGCTTGTGCTTCTTCCAGCCCAGCATTTCTCATGATGTACTCTGCATGTAAGTTAAATAAGCAGGGTGACAATATACAGCCTTGACGTACTCCTTTTCCTCTGTTGTTCCATGTCTGGTTCTAACTGTTGCTTCTTGACCTGCATACAGGTTTCTCAAGAGGCAGGTCAGGTGGCCATAAGTATACGTAAACATATATCCCCTCCCTCTTGAGCCTCCCTCCCACCTCCCTCCCCATCCCATGCCTCTAGGTTACCACAGAGCCCCGATTTGAATTTCCTGAGTCATATGGCAAATTCCCATCTATTTCACACATGGTAATGTAGATTTCAGTGCTACTCTTTCTATTTGTCCCTCCCTCTCTTTGCCCCGCTGTCTCCACAACTGTTCGCAGTTGGACTCCCCATTGCTGCCCTGCAAATAGGGTTCATCAGGACCATCTTTCTAGATTCCATAGATATGCATTAATACATGATATTTGTTTTTCTCTTTCTGACTTACTTCACTCTGTATAATAGGCTCTAGGTTCATCCACCTCATTAGAATTGATTCATTTTAAACCAACCCCAGCATGCAAGGTCTTTCTCCTTAGAGGAAAAACTGCCCTGATTGGGTTACTGCCCTGTGTTCTTGTTAGGTATGATGCTTATTTCCTCAACCCCAGATAAATTCTCTAGATTGTTCTCTGTGTGTCTTTTCATCATTTTACACCTCCACATTTGTCATTGTTGTTGTGGTTTTGGATTCAATTAAAAAGCTAAGATTATGAACATGACTAAGTTATGAACTTCCGGCTCAAAGTCAGCATGGAGTTAGTTGACAGGGGCTTTGGATGTTTTGTGAAAAAGTGCACCTAAGTGGTAAGAATGATTCTCAATATTTGTAGAATGAATGAACTACTAAAAGTCCCTAGTGATGAAAATGTGTCTTTCAGCTGCAGCTTTAACAATTTATAATTCTGCACTCGACAAAGTTGATACTCACCTCCTTTTTATCCATCCACCTCTCCATCATAGTCACGACCTTAAGGCCAGCCCATGCCCCCTCCCAGTGGCTGTTCCCCCCACTCCCTCTGGCTAGGGGTTTGCAAAGCTGAACGTCCCAATCCTATTATTTTAAAATGTATACAAATGTAAAGATATGTGTGCGACAGAACTGTTTGCTGTATTCGAATCCCATTCCATGCTTGCGCATAATGTCGTATATATCCTATAATGCTTTGAAGCATGATTTTTAATGCTTTTCTGTTTCAATTCATTGTATCATTACATTTTAATCTCCAGGAAGGATTCAGAATCTCTGGGGGAAAGGAGGACATAGAAGATGATACAAACCTCAGAACTTAGTGAGGTTTGCTGTATATGATTATCCCACAACAACACAGTCTTCAGAATAATGCCGCTAAGCCTTTATCAATGCTTTTTCAGGTTTTTGCAGTTTGAGGATAATCTCCCTGGAATGTGCTAAATCTTATCCTCCATGTGACCTTATAAGAAACCAGAGTATGCACAGATTCAACGTGGGAAGGGCTCGAAACCCTGTTTCAATAGCTCTGGGTGGAAATTTTCAGGAATTAAAGGGAGTAGGTGAGTTCAATTAAATGATCCTCAGAACCTGGTGTTACCCATGTATCTTCAGGATCAAAATATAGCAGTTATCACATAAACACACACACAAACACACATCCCACTTGGTATATCACAAAAAAAGAGGTTAAAACCTTCCATTTCTACTGTGGCCACATTCCTTCTTTTCAGCTCCCATCCTGGGCAGGGAGCTTCATCTTTCAGATCATGCCTGTCTAGAGCTACACTTTCTCTGAGAACCTGGCCAATTAGTACATTTATTTCTCAGCTTCCTCATTGGTAAAATGGAGTTAATCATGGCCTGCGTCTCAGAGAGTTGTCAGAAGGAAATGAGCAAATTCACATGAAAGAGCTGTAGTCCATAGGGAAACTGCACCCTCAGCACCCAGGAAGTCTTCAATAAATTTAAAGACTTTGTTGTCATAATGAGAACCTTTTCTCTTTTCCAAGGAAAAATGTGCAGGGTTTGGCATCAGGGACATAAGAAGTTTTATGGGGAGAGTAAGCTGGAAATTGGATGTGATTAAAAAATCTAAAAGTAATAATGTGGTGGTGAAATAGTTCTGGACCCAGAGTCAAGAGGTCTGGATATAGTTCTGGCTCTGTGGCTAGTTAATTGTGTGACTTGAGCTGAACAGAACCTTTTGGGCACTTAGCACTTGCCAGATACTGAGGATTCAGAGGCCAGTAAAACACCATCCCTGTGCTTCAAACAGTCACAGACTTGTAGAAAATTATGGGAATGCAGAAATAAAATACCATTTGATTCACACAATCAATTATAGAGAAGGGAATAATTTTATATTCCCTGGAGTTAACTCATGTGAACACAACTTAGAGGGTGGAGTTACACAGACATGGGCTTCCCTGGTGGCTCACATGATATAAAATCTGGCAGGAATGCAGAAGAACTGGGTTCGATCACTGCGTGGGAAAGATCCCCTGGAGAAAGGAATGGCTGTTCCCCCCAGTATTCCTTCCTGGAGAATTCCATGGACAGAGGAGCCTGGTGGGCTACAGTCCATGGGGTCACAAAGAGACAGGACTGAGTGACTCACACTTTCATTTTCAGACAGACATAGGTTAAAAACTCAAACCGGCAAGTGAACTTGGGTAAGTTATTTACCCTGATTTGGGCCTCCATTTCCTCTTTTATCAACTACCTATTCTATAAGAGTATTAGAAATATTAGAAATAATACATATATAGCATCCAGCCAGGACTGTTAATGTACGCTGAGTGTTGGGCACAAGGTAGAAACACGACTGGATGTCTATCCCCTCTGAAACCTTTCTCAGCCCTCACATTTAAGCCTCTATGCATCAGACCCAAAGGAATGTTATGTTGTCACCTCCAAGTGCAGTTTTAGAAGCTGCTATGAACTTTACTGGAACTGAAAGTTTAATGTGGAAACTTTCACGAATAGTTGTTGGTTCAGGTAGAGAGCCTGGGTGAATAAAGACATGAATATATTTCTAAATTTCACCAGCTTTTCTGCTAAGGCAAGGCAAAGGTTAGTCATTCGTTCTGCCTTTTTAATTCTCTTTCATTTCTTGTGAGAAGTTATTCCAACCAACAAATTATCATCAGTGCTATTTTCTCCTTCTTGGTGGGTGAGACATGCCACCCAGCAGGCTAAGACTGATGAGAAAACACCATCTCTCTCTAGAGAAAATTCCAGTTCTCTCACCCCACCCAAACCAAGGGAGAGTCCCTTCTTTGAATTGGGAAGCCCAAATTCCAAAGTGTAGCCTTATTCACAAACTCTTGCCAGTTTGAAAACTCTACTGGATTGCAGAAAAGAGCCCATATTCTACCATCATGGAACTATAAAGGACAAGGATGCTCAGCAATCATTTGGCCCTGCAAATGAGGAAACCCAGACCAGAAGAGATGCAAGGACTTGTATCATGGTTATCTTAGCACCAAGGGTAGGAATTTGAATGGTTCTATGAAGATCTACAAGACCTTTTAGAACTAACATTCAAAGAAGATCTTTTCATTAAAGGGAACAAGACTGCAAAAATAGGAAGTCAAGAAACACCTGGAGTAACAAGAGAATTTGGCCTTGGAGTACAGAATGAAGCAGGGCAAAGGCTAATAGAGTTTTGCCAAGAGAACTCATTGGTCATAGCAAACACCCTCTTCCAACAACACAAGAGAAGACTCTATACATGGACATCACCAGATGGTCAACACCAAAATCAGATTGATTATATTATTTGCAGCCAAGGATGGAGAAGCTCTATACAGTCAGCAAAAAAAAAAAAAAGACCAGGAGCTGATGGTGGACTCCTTATTGTCAAATTCAGACTTAAATTGAAGAAAGTGGGGAAAATTAGACCATTCAGGTATGACCTAAATCAAACCTCTTATGATTATACAGTAGAAGTGACAAATAGATTTAAGGGACTACATCTGATAGAGTTCCTGATGAACTATGGATGGAGGTTTGTGACATTGTATAGAAGACAGGGATCAAGACCACCCCCAAGAAAAGGAAATGCAAAAAAAAGCAAAATGGCTGTCTGAAGAGGCTTTTCAAATAGCTGTGCAAAGAAGAGAAGCAAGCGAAAAGCACAGGAGAAAAGGAAAGATATACCCACTTGACTGCAGAGTTCCAAAGAATAGCAATACAGAGATAAGAAAGCCTTCCTCAATGATCAGTGCAAAGAAATAAAGGAAAACAATAGAATGGGGTAGACTAGAGATCTCGTCAAGAAAATTAGAGATACCAAGGGAACAAACATTTCATGCAAAGATGGGCTCAATAAAGGACAGAAGTGGTATGGACCTAACAGAAGCAGAAGATATTAAGAAGAGGTGGCAAAAAAAAAAAAAAAAAAAAGAAGAGGTGGCAAGAATACACAGAACTGTACGAAAAAGATCTTCACGACCCAGATGATCACAATGGTATGATCACTCACCTAGAGCCAGACATCCTGGAATGTGAAGTCAAGTGGGCCTTAGAAAGCATCACTACGAATAAAGAGTGAAGGTGATGGAATTCCTGTTGAACTATTTCAAATCCTCAAAGATGATGCTGTGAAAGTGTTGCACTCAATATGCCAGCAAATTTGAAAAACTCAAGGTGGCCACAGGACTGGAAAAGGTCAGTTTTCATTCCAATCCCAAAGAAAGGCAATGCCAAAGAATGCTCAAACTACCGCACAATTGCACTCATCCCACACACTAATAAAGAAATGCTCAAAATTCTTCAAGCCAGGCTTCAACAATACATGAACCATGAAATTCCAGATATTCAAGTTGGTTTTAGAAAAGACAGAGGAACCAGAGATCAAATTGCCAACATCCACTGGATCATCGAAAAAGCAAGAGAGTTCCAGAAAAACATCTATTTCTGCTTTATTGACTATGCCAAAGCCTTTGACTGTGTGGATCACAACAAACTCTGGAAAATTCTGAAAGAGATGGGACTACCAGGCCACCTGACCTGCCTCTTGAGAAATCTGTATGCAGGTCAGGAAACAACAGTTAGAACTGGACATGGAGCAACAGACAGGTTCCAAATTGGGAAAGGAGTACATCAAGGCTGGATATTGTCACCCTGCTTATTTAACTTATATGCAGAGTACATCATGAGAAATGCTGGAATGGATGAAGCACAAGCTGGAATCAAGATTGCCAGGAGAAATATCAATAACCTCAGGTATGCAGATGACACCACCCTTATGGCAGAAAGTGAAGAAGAACTAAAGAACCTTTTGATGAAAGTGAAAGAGGAGAGTGAAAAAGTTGGCTTAAAGCTCAACATTCAGAAAACGAAGATCATAGCACCCGGTCCCATCACTTCATGGGAAATAGATGGGGAAAGTGTCAGCCTTTATTTTTTTGGGCTCCAAAATCACTACTGATGGTGACTGCAGCCATGAAATTAAAAGACGCTTACTCCTTGGAAGGAAAGTTATGACCAACCTAGATAGCACGTTAAACAGCAGAGACATTACTTTGTCAACAAAGGTCCGTCTAGTCAAGGCTATGGTTTTTCCAGTAGTCATGTATGGAAGTGAGAGTTGGACTATAAAGAAAGGTGAGCACCAAAGAACTGATGCTCTGATCTTTGGTGCTGGAGAAGAATTTTGAGAGTCCCTTGGACTGCAAGGAGTCCAAATAGTCCATCTTAAAGATCATTCCTGAGTGTTCATTGGAATGACTGATGAAATTCTAATACTTTGGCCACCTGATGCAAAGAACTGACTCATTTGAAAAGACCCTGATGCTGGGAAAGATTGAAGGAAGGAGGAGAAGGGGATGACAAAGGATGACATGGTTTGATGGCATCTCTGACTCTATGGACATGAGTTTGGGTGGACTCCAGGAGTTGGTGATGGACAGGGAGGCCTGGCATGCTGCAGTCCATGGGTTCACAAAGAGTTGGACACAACTAAGTGATTGAACTGACTGACTGACTCTCTCCCTACACATTCAGTCTTTTCAAATAATCAAATCAATGTAAAGGCCAATGTAAAAATACAAATGTAATCAAACACATTTACTTCTCCAAGCACATTTTCTGGAAACTTTTGATAAAGGCAACACTGAGAGTAGAGGAAGAGGAAAAAAAAAGAAAATTAAAAACAAAGGTACATGAGGTTAAGTCATGCGTTTATTAGCAAGATGTTTTCTACTTTTCATTCATTTCCATGAAGCTCATCAATATCACAGGGTTCGGGATTAGATAAATATTAATTGTGAGAAAAGTGGAAGTGTTCTTGGATGTTGAAGATGATAAAATGTTATTTCCCTCCATTTCAGTGACAATATAAAATATAAAGAGACATTAGGTAAAAGCTAAGGAAATCTGAATAAAGTATGAACTATAGTTAATAATAATATATCAATATTTGTTCATTAATTGTGACAAATATGCATGCTAATTTAAGATGTTAATAATCAGGGAAACTGGGTATAAGGTACATGGGAACTCTCTGCGCTCTCTTTTCTATAAATCTAGAACTGTTCTAAACATGAAGTTTATTTTAAAAAATAAAATAGAAAACAAACAAGCAGAAAACGATTAGGGCCACGTTAGAATGGAGATGTGGGAGTGTTTAAATGACATGAGAGATCATATATACATGAATTGGTATGTCAGGCTACATGCAACGCAAAGGCAGGTGAATTTTGAGTATCTGTTGCCAGAGGCCATTTCCTCTTCCAGGGGATTTTCCTGACCCAGGGATTGAATCCATGTCTCTTGCATTTCCAGATTAGTTCCCTGAAATCTTTAATGTCCTTTCCTTTTCCTACTGTCAGTGAACATAAATACCATCTTCTGAAGAGCTGGCCAAAATATGAGATAGCCGATGATAGTTTTGAGTCATTGTGTCACTTTAGAAACTTTCCGGATGTGATAGTTTCTCAGAGCCTCTTTTGCTTTTTTGAAGACCTTGACAGTATTGAAAAGTAATGATAAAGCAGTTTGTAGACTGTCTCCAGATTGCAACTGGGATTTGTCTGATGTTTCTCTCCTAATTATAGTGAGTTTATGGGTTTTGTGAAGGAAAGCCAACATACCACGTACATCACATCTTATTCAGGGTACTTACTATCAGTTCGATGTATCACTGTTGATTTGAGCTTAATCGCCCTGCTGACGTGGTGTTCATCAGGTTTCTCCACTGTAAAGTTACTCTGTCACCCTTTTCCCACGTGGTACACTTTGGAAACAAATAACCATGTGCAATCTATTTTTGAGTGGGATTCATGCTCCTCCTCCTTGAGGATGGAATATCTATATAAATTATTTTTAATCCTATATTGATAGTATGTTTATGTATTATTAACCCATTTATTATGCAAACATTTATTTATATCAGTATGAAGTCATGGGTATTTAGGTGGCACAGTGGTTAAGTACTCGCCTGCCAATACAGGAGACATAAAAGATGCGGGTTCTATCCCTGGGTTGAGAAGATCTCCAGGAGAAGGAAATGGCAACCCACTCCAGAATTCTTGCTTGGGAAATCCCATGGACAGAGGAGCCTGGTGGGCTACAATCCATGGCGTTGCAGAGAGTTAGACATGATTGAGTGATTTTACACACACAAATACTTATTCTGTTGCTCAAATAATCCCAACTGTGCCACAGACAAGGCAATGGCACCCCACTCCAGTACTCTTGCCTGGAAAATCCCATGGATGGAGGAGCCTGGTAGGCTGAAGTCCATGGGGTCGCTGAGAGTTGGACACGACTGAGCAACTTCACTTTCACTTTTCACTTTCATGCATTGGAGAAGGAAATGGCAACCCACACCAGTGTTCTTGCCTGGAGAATCCCATGGACAGGGGATCCTGGTGGGCTGCCATCTATGGAGTCGCACAGAGTCGGACACAACTGAAGCAACTTGGCGGCGGCAGCAACAGTGCCATGGAAAGCTCTGTCAGTAGACTTACACGTGTTTTCAAATAATCCTTATATTGTAAAATTTTTTTTTGAGAATTTTCTTACTGTTTGGCGTTACAAGATGTTCTAGAATTGTCTTGTATATTTCCTGCCCCAGAGACTAGAATCATCTCGTACTATAAGAAACACTGGTTTCTTTTTTTGGAGAATGTTTTTAGAAACAAAGACCTGGGCATTAGGTGTATCATAATTTGTGCACATATATAAATATTTCTATATGTGACCACCTGTGTTTGTATTAAGCTAAACATGAGTTCACACTGATGTGTTCAATTTCAATTCATGTTCATTATGACATAATTCACTCTAGCATGCTCCCCTTGGTTTTCTGTAAATTCCCATCTTAACAGTGAGAAGCCTGGCATTCTCCATCCATCACCCATTTACTTAATTGTTCAAATCCAGGACACATGGTGGTATCAGACTTCTTGGTTGGTATCTTCTGCAGCATTTGGTATTTTCATTTGTTTGGATTTTAGCCAAATTAAGAGTTATGTAGTGGTAGCTCACTGTTGTTTTAATTTACAGTTCTCTGATTTCTGTTATTGATTTCTAGTTTAACTTGCTGGTGTTAATTTGTAGTTTAATTTACACATCTGAGAACATACTTTATATAATTTCTGCTTTAAAAGATTAATGTGGTTTATGGCCTAGAAAATTGTCTGTTTGGTGAATGGTCCATGTGAGCTTGACGAGAATGTTTATTCTGCTATTGTTTCTTGGCATATTCTCTAACTGTCAATTAGATGAAGTTGACTGATGGTGCTGTTAAGGTCAACTTGCTGATTTTGTGCTTTTTTGATCTATCAATTATTGAAAAAAGGGGTATTGAGGTCTATACCCATAATAGTGAGCTTGTGTATTTCTTCCCGAGGTTCTGTCATTTTTCACCTCACGAATTTCAATGCTCTGTTATTAGGCACATACATGTTTAGGATTGTTATGCCTTTTTGAAGACTTAGTCCCCATATCATTGTGTAATACTTCTATTTATCCCTGAATAACTTTCCTTATTTTGAAGTTTGCTTTGTCTGAAATTGAAACACATGCTCAGGTTTTCTTTTGATTGGCGTTATCATGGTATGTCTTCAGCATGGTATATCTTCCTGCATTCCTTTGTTTTTAATGTATTGGTGTCTTTATATTTAAAGTGGGTTTCTTCTTGGAGATGACATGTAGCTGTATCTTGTTTTTTTACCCACTCTTTAAGTTGGTGAATTTAGATGATTCAAATTTTAAATCATTATTGATATATTTGGATTGACATCTATCCCATTTGTAACTATTTTCCTTTTGTTGTTTATTTCTCTTTCCTCAAATATTATGCCTTCTCTTTTTTTAATTGTGTGTTTTATATGTCCTTGAGTCTTCCCTGGTGGCTCAGATGGTTAAGAATCTGGTTGCAATGTGGGAGAACCGGGTTCAGTCCCTGGGTTGGGAAGATCCCCTGGAGAAGGGAATGACTACTCATTCCAGTATTCCTGCCTGGAGAATTCCATGGACAAAGGAACCTAGCAGGCTACAGTTCATGGGGTCACAGAGTCAGACATGACTGAATAACTAACTCTTTGCACTTTTTATATGCCCTTAGAAAGAGAATTTCACTCACTTAGTTGGAAACTTCAATACAATAAGAATAGTAGATCCTGGAGTAGCGGGACCAAACGACCGCACTCAGCAGCCAAAGGCAAAGAGGGTATGGCTACCATAATGGGCAGCAGAGTCAGAGCAGCAATTAGAAAGGCCTGGGTAAGTGAAAGTGAAGTGACAGTCGCTCAGTCATGTCCGACTCTTTTTGACCCCATGGACTGTGTATAGTTCATGGAATTCTCCAGTCCAGAATACTGGAGTGGGTAGCCTTTCCCTTCTCCAGGGGCTTGGATAGAGGAGGAGTAAAATGATGGCAAAGACATGGGGAAATTTCTAGAGTGATGAAATGGTTCTGTATATTTACTGTGGTTGTGAGCACATTTGTACACTGTACACATTTATCAAACTCACTGATCAAAAAAATAAAAAGATAATTCACTGATCTCTACACTTTAAAGAGATACATTTTTCTGTATGTAAACTATAATTCAATAAGCCAGACTTTTAAAAAAGCACACAGATGAAAGTAGTGCAATGGAAATGAAATAATCTTAGGATTCAGAAATACTTGAGTGTGGTTTCCAGCCTCTCTGCTTATAACTCTGCCATTTAACCATTCAACTACTGATTCATCTATCCATCCATCTAGTCAACTGAAATGTTAAAAATCTTCTATGTGTTGGAGATGACTAATTAGCTAGGACAGGGAAAATCATTACCCTCTAGATCAAGTATATTTGACCTGATGTCTGAATAATGAGAAGGAACAGCTCAGGGGACCATCTGGGCAATGCATTCTGGCAAAGATAAAAGCAAAGAGTGGAAAGAGGTGGGGACAAGCATAGCATGTTTGAAAGTTATGTAGAGTACCCATGTAGCTGTAAGGAGTGACCTAAGGACTGGAAGGAGATGAGATCACGGAAGAGGTAGTTACCAGACCAGACCAGAGATGCATCCGTGGGCTCTGGTAAACCAAGGTTTTGTTCTGAGAGCAATGGTAAGCCACATAAAGAGTTTAAGCCAGACAGGTCACATGTTCAAATATATGTTTTAAAATGGACTATTCTAGCCAATATATGGAGAGTTACCAGTGGCATGTGGGCAAAGAATACATTTGGATGTAGAGACAGAATGAAAATTGATGGACTGGATAGGATGAGTGAGAAAAACAAAGGATGTTTTAAGATTGTTTATTGAACCTACTTGAAGTTTTTTTTTTATATGTAAATTTTGTTAAGTGGAACCAGTAATATGTATTTCACAATGTTATTGAGAGGATTACTTGGGACAATAAAAGTAAAATACTGATCACAGAATCTACCAGAGATTAGTGCCCCAAATGATTTGCTATGCTTTTCTGAACCATTTTATGAATATGAATATTGATAGATATCTTTGTCCTTTAGAAAACATTAGTGGACCTAATGTTCCATTTGCTGCCAAATCTTAGGTTCTATTGCCTTAGTTCTATAAGTCTCAATTACCCAATTTGAAATAAGCAAATATAGCTAAATAGAATTGAAGGATTGAGTTTTGGGCAGTGGGGGTGGGGGACAGGTATTCCTTATGTTGCTTTAGAAAGGGAGGTCTTGTGTCTGAAACACATGTGCTATTTCATACAGTCCCACTTCTCACTTAGTATTTTTGAAAATATAAATACTGCTCTTGTGTCTCTTCCATTTACAAAAAAAAAAAGGCAAATCAAACTATATATGGAGAAAATGATAAAAATAACTATCAATGTTTTATATATTAGATTATCATCCAAAGAATATTATATGTACATATATATACATATGTATGATAATGCTAAGTCACTTCAGTCGTGTCCGACTCTGTGCGACCCCATAGACGGCAGCCCACCAGGCTCCCCCATCCCTGGGATTCTCCAGACAAGAACACTGGAGTGTACTGCCATTTCCTTCTCCAATGCATGAAAGTGAAAAGGGAAAGTGAAAGTGAAGTCGCTCAGTCGTGTCCGACTCTTAGCGACCCCATGGATTGCAGCCTAACAGGCTCCTCTATCCATGGGATTTTCCAAGCAAGAGTACTGGAGTGGGGTGCCATTGCCTTCTCCAATACATATGTGTGTAAAATTATATATATATATATATTTTACTAAAAAAGTAACTATATATATATATATATTAATTCTAAGAATCATAACCAGGTTCTAATAATTTGATTTTCTGTGTAATAGCCTCATGATCATGATGAAAAGTGAAAGTTGCTCAGTTGTGGCCAACTCTTTGCAACCCCATGGACTGTACTTCTGTGGAATTCTCTAGGCCAGAATATTGGAGTGGGTAGCCTTTTCCTTCTACAGGGGATCTTCCCAACCTAGGGATCAAACCCAGGTCTCCCGCATTGCAGGCAGATTCTTTACCAGCTGAGCCACCAGGGAAGCCCATGATCATGATGAAGTGCTTACCAATTTCTCCCAGATGTGGTTGATTACTTCCTAAATTCGCTGAAGCAACAGATGCTTTCAATAATTTTCTACACATTTATTTATTCATTATTGCAATCTTAGTTCCATTTATAGGTTATTTCTGAGAGTCAGTGAAATGATTCATTATGATGACTACATCAGTAAAGCCTCAGGTAGCAAATGGATCAGAGAGGGCAATGGCACCCCACTCTAGTACTCTTGCCTGGCAAATCCCATGGACGGAGGAGCCTGGTAGGCTGCAGTCCATGGGGTCACAAAGAGTCGGACACGACTGAGCGACTTCACTTTCACTTTTCACTTTCATGCATTGGAGAAGGAAATGGCAACCCACTCCAGTGTTCTTGCCTGGAGAATCCCAGGGATGGGGGAACCAGGTGGGCTGTCGTCTATGGGGTCGCACAGAGCTGGACACGACTGAAGCGACATGGCAGCAACAGCAGCAGCAAATAGATGTGATAAATATATTACTTGAGTTGATGAAGAAAAAATCAGCAAACTTGTAAATTCATAGAGTTTATGCCATCTGATAAGTGGAAAGAAAATTTAAATGATATATTAACAAAAAATCAGAGAAACATAGGGCACCATTAAAAACAATAACATCTACATAAAGGGAGTCACAGATGGAGAAGAGAGGCAAAAAAGCAGGAAAAATACTTAAAAAAATTATAACTAAAAATGTGCAAATCCGATGAAAAATATGAATCTTCAAAGCCAAAATGTTCAATGAACTTCAAGGAGAATAAATGCAAAGAAATTCATACCCATACACATCAAGTAAAAGTTGTTGAAAGTCAAAGACAAAGAGAAAATCTTGAAAACAGCAAGAGAAAATAGATTCATATACAAGAAAAGTCTAGTGAAATCAACAACTGACTTTTCAAGAAAAATGGAGGTCAGAACATAATAGGATAACATATCTGAAGTGATGCAGGAAATGGGAAACTGTCCATCAAAAATTATATCCAGTAAATAATGTTTTAAAAATTAAGGCCAAATAAAAATATTTTGAGATAAATTAAAAACTGAGAAAATGCATTGACATCAGATAAATCTTACAAGAAATGCTATAGGAATTTCTTCAGGCTAAAAGCAAGTAACAGCAGAGGAAAATCTGAATCCATATGAAAAAAGAAAGTTCATCAGTTAAAGTAACTGGGCAAATAATCATAAAATACACTATAATTGCACATTTATTCTCCTTTTTGTCTTATTTGATTTAAAAAGCAATTGCTTTAAGCAACAATCACATTGTTGGATCTATAACATATATAAATATAATATTTTATACAAAAGTACAAAGGAAACAGATGGGAACAAATTTGTTCTGGAGTAATAAAATGATACTGTGGGATAACTCAAATTCACTTAATATAACAAAACTATAAATATATCCTTGCTACCTTTCCTTCCTTCAGTTTCCTTAAAATACATAAAGTTATATAGAATGATAAATGTACTGTACTGATGAATTTATTATATATGTAGACATAATATTTATAACAATACCAAAAAGAAAAGTAAGAAAAAAGAATAGAACAATAGAAATACCAAAGAAAAAAGACTTTAAATTTTTAAAAAGATAATTGGAGAGAAATAAGAATACTTTATAGTGAAAAACTGGCCAGTGAATCAGGAAGATATAACAATTATACATAGGTGTATACATTTTAAAAGGGCTTCAAAATACATTAACATTGAAGGAATTGAAAAAAAAAGAAATAGAAAATTTAAAAATAATAGTGGGATACTAAAATGCCCCACTTTCTATAATGGATAGAACAACTAGAGAGAAAACTAACAAGGAATCGGGAGACTTGAAAAACACTGTAAACCAAATAGACATAACAGACATCTATAAAAAAACACCGTACCCAACAAAAACAGAATAAACATTCTTCTTAAGTGCACTTGGACATTCTCCAGAAGAGCCCCTATGTTAGGACATAAAACAAGCCTCAATAAATTGGAAAAGATTTAAATAATCCAAAGCATATTCTCAAACCTCAATGAAATAAAATTAGAAATATATGACAGGACTGCAGTGTACAGCATGACCATGATGAGTTCCACTCTCCAGTAAAACTGATGAAAATTATTTTAAAAGAATCAGAGCTCTTGAAAGTCTCCCGAGGCATATAGCAAATAAAATAAATATTCAAGAAAATCTCCTAAAATTTAGTAAGAATAACAAGACTCTCCGGTATCCAAGTAGAGACCCACTCTTTTCCTACTGCCTTCCTGACTCCGTGATAAAGTCTACTCCAGACTGGGGATCCCTCTTACTCCAGCTGTCTGTCGGAGCTCCCTTCCAGGCATCAGCATTTCTCCTTCTGCTCCCAGCTGCCAGTGCTGAGGCCAAGTTCTGGGTGGGTGCATGTTGTGACATGGTAGTCCAGCATGAGTCTCAAAAATGGAGTAAGGGAGAGAGAGAGAGAGGAAGGGGAACCAAGAGCTCTTCTTTACAGAGAAAGCCAGCAAATAAAGGGAGAATAAATGCTAGACTTGAAAACTCATTCTGCTTGAACCACCAATGTAATAATGGATTGGGCATGGAACATCAGTGGATAATAAAACCATTCTGTGAAATGTTGTTGGAGAATATTATAGTCAGATGGTGACATAAATCATCCCACAGATTGCTTATTAATTGGAAAGAGAGAAGTAAAATGACTTTACAATGAGGAACCTTGTCAGTCACCACATTTTAGCAAAATAAACTTAACTGAGGTTTACTAAGGTGAGAAATTTCACATCAGGACCGTGCCTAAGAAGATACAGCATCACCTAAGAAGTCTCTTGCCAAAATATGTTCATTCCAAGGCAAATCAAGCCTCTAGACCTCACTTTCATTTATGGAAAATACAGAAGTTGAAGGCTAAATACAATGACAGAAGCATGAAATAATGAGAACCAGACTGAGAGTTGTTTTATACGATGAAAGGTTTAGACCCAATAAAAAATCAATGTTGTGAAAGAAAATGTAGAGGGAATGTTCCAGAATAAAAGAAGTTAAAGAAATATTAAAAGCAAATGTAATATGTGAACTTTGACAGGATACTGATTCAAAGACCTCAACTATAAAATGTATTTGGGGGACACTGGAACATTTCAATAAAGACTAAATCCCACCTTATATTATTTATTATTGCAATAATTTTACTTGAGTGTGTTAAAGACATTGTTTTAAAGTATTTAAAGAATGTCATTTCCAGGAGATATATGCTTAAATATTTAGGGAAGAGGTGCTATGATATTAATATCTTCAACATAATTTATAAGGTTTAGCAACTTTGTGATAAATAGAAATAGAAAGAGGAAGAGAAAACAACAGTTGTGACAGCATGTATACAATTATTGAACCAGAAGTAGGTTATGTGGGAATTCATTCTACTTTTTTTCTAAATTGTCTGTACATAATTGGGGAATTGTAGGCAAATTGTCATACCATAAAGTAGAGAATATGTTTTAAATGTTATAAAACATACTTACAAATAACTAAAGTAAGAAATCACAAAAGGAAATTAGAAAAATACTTAGAACTGAATGATGCCAAAACAAATACTGAGCAGTAAGGGTTAATCAGAAAAATTAATCAGGAAAATATTGATCCCCTGCAGGCTAGCATCCTCGAACAGAGGTTGGTCTCATATAAAGCTCTAGAAAACCCACTCAGGTTCAGAACTTTAGGTCAACCAGGGTTCAGGTCCCTATCCCCAACTATGCCCAAAGAGGAGCTGGTGCTCACCCAGCCATGAGCATGGAATGGGCAGGAGAGAACTGGAAAATGGATCCTCCCAGATCATATTGCAATTGAGTTCCAGCTCCTAATCCCAATGGGGCAAGAGCCAGTGCTTTCTTAATTTGTACACCCAAGGCTTGGACTCCTCCTCCCAGACTGTGACATCTGAGCCTTCCAGACTTCTCTGAGCAGCCCCAGGAGGGGACAGGGATGTGAGAGCCCTGCATTCCTGATTCTATCCTGCCCCATGATTTTTTCCAAATGCAGCTTGACATACATGCTGCTTGGTCATTAGTTGCACAAAATGTATTAAAAACTTATGATATAGAGCTAATGTAATATTTAAAGGAAATATATATCTTGAGGAGACTGTGTTAAAACAAGACCTGATAATTAATAGCTTAGAGAAAGCAAATTAACACATCATAAAAAAGAGAAACAAAATAAACATAGAGAAGTAGACAAAAGGGAAATAAGATGAGAGAAGAAATTAATAAGCACAAAATATCACTATACTGTAGCAGATTAACAATGTCAAAGTTATTTCCTTGAGAATAATTAAATATAAGACTCCTCTAAGAGTTAGTTTAAAAAGAACAGTCACGATAAGAAAATTTTAATTCAAATATAATTTATGAATGTAGTATGAATTATTGATAGATCATTTTTTTAAAATTCTACATCAATAAACTTGACAACTTACATAAAAGCTTAAATCCTTGAAAACTATGATTTATCAAAATCATTTAATTTCTTAAGAAGAAATATTTAAAAGCAGAATGATATTATAGTTTTTAAATAAGTCAAATCATCAGACACAGATTCTCCAACAAATATAGTCCAGATAACATTATAAAGTTCTGTTAAAAATTTGAGACAAATACTTTGAATATTACATGAAATATTTCAGAATAATTGAAAAGATACCAATTTAATATTAACAGGGAGAGAAGAAACATTTGATAAAATTTGACAACTACTTATGACAAATCTCTTAACAGACTAAGAATGGAAGGGGATCCATAGTAAATCTACAGCACATAGCTGAGGCAATGATGAAATACTAAAAGCACTCCTTTTAAAATCAGAAGTAAAATGACTACTACTATCCCTCTTATTCCACAAAAAATTGAAGATCCTTGATAATTCAATAAGACATAAAGAAATAAAACATACAGAGACTGAAAAGTAAGAAGCAAGACTTTCAATATCTGATAAAGATATATGATTACTTACATAGCAAAATATTCACTAAAAAAGCAAGTACAAGTTATTAAAATTCACAACAGTTTAGACAGATTGCTTAATATATAAAAATAAAATCACAACTGCATTTTAGTCAATAACAAAAAATAATTAGAAAATTCAATTTTAAGTAAAGTAGCATTTATCAAAGCCACATAGAGTGAGGTAATTAATTAAAAACAAATCTAATTTAGGATGTGCAAGACCTTTTTGTGGAAAATTATAAGATCTTATTAAAGGACATTTAAAAGACAAGACAGGCTAAGCCACAGTACTCTAAATATGTTGTTTCTCTCAAGTTGAATTGAATGCAATTTCAATAGATAATCCAATCTTTCTTTATCATGGATCTTAATAAGTCTCAAATTTATATCAAAGAACAAAGAACTAAGATTTGCAGGATATCCCCCAAAAAGAAAGTAAAGTAGGTGAAATTTCTCTGTCAATAATACTTTTATGAAACTTATAGTCACAGCAAAAATGCATATTTTGTGCAGGAATATAAAAATGGGTCATCGAAAATAGCTTCAAAACATACACACAGAGTCTGGTATATGACTCAGTGGAATTGGAAATCAGTGGGAAAACATAGGTTATTTAATAAATCACACTTGGACAACTAAATTATGTGAAGGTATAAAATTGGGCTTCTACTATATATCATACACAATTAAGTTTAAGTCAGATTTCTAGCATTTAATATATATTAACTCACTTTAAACTGGAACTATAGTATGATTGTTGTTCAACTGCTCAGTCTTGTCCAACTCTTTGCGACCCCATAGACTGCAGCACACCAGGCTTCCCTGTACTTCACCATCTCCCAGAGCTTGCTCAAACTCATGTACATCGAGTCGGTGACAACATCAAACCATCTCATCCTCTATTGTCTCCTTCTCCTCCCGCCTTCAATGTTTCCCAGTATCTGGGTCTTTTCTAATGAGTTGACTCTTCGCATCAGGTGCCCAAAGTATTGGAGCTTCAGCTTCGGCATCAGTCCTTCCAATGAATATTCAGGATAGATTTCGGTTATTTTAAAAATTATCCTTATTTTACAGATGGTAAATTAAGACATAGAGAAGATGAAAAACTTATCCAGGATGATATTTGCTCAAGTTGGAATTTGCACATGCTGAAATTTACCACACAAGTGACAAGTACAGTGACTCAAAACTCAGAAAGCCTGATTTCAAAATTCTTGCTCTTAATCACATTGTATTCCATCAATTCCAGAGACATTAAGAACTGAAATGGAAAATCTAGCTTTATACTTTAAAAAAAAAAGTGTACAACAATATCTTCATGATCCTGAGGTTGTAAAGAATTTTTCAATGAAATGCAATGCAAAAAAACACACATCTTAGAGGGAAAGATGATGGATTCACCAGCAATAAGCTTCAGTTCACCAAATATACTTTAAAGAGATGAAAATGTGAGCCACATAGTGGGAGATGAGATGTACAACATTTACAGCCAAAAAAGGATTAGCATTCAGAATTTTTTATCCTTTTTTTATAATTTAATTATCCTTTATTGAAAGAAAAATACATAGAAACAATCACATGTACTAAATCAAAGTCAAATAAATACTATTTGATAAGTGCTTATTATATAATGGACTTCCCTGGTGGCTCAGATGGTAAAGCATCTGTCTACAATGCAGGAGACCCGGGTTCAATCCCTGGGTTGGGAAGATCCCCTGGAGAAGGAAATGGCAATCCACTCCAGTACTATTGCCTGGGAAATCCCATAGGAAAAGACCTCGAGGTACATTAAAAAAAGAGAGAGAAACCCATATAGGCAAAACAGATAAATAGTTATCCATTCAATTGCAGGACTTAGCAACTGAGCAACTACAACAACAACAACGATAAGAAGGGCTTGATAACACAGTGTTGAATGGCTATTTTATAAATGTTCATGATCACGATTTATCAATTTAGCTTACAGTGAAAGTGCAAGTCACTCAGTCGTGTCTGACTCTTTGCAATCCCATGGATTATACAATCCATGGAATTCTCCAGGCCAGAATACTGGAGTGGGTAGCCTTTCCCTTCTTCAGGGGATCTTCCCAACCCAGGGATCGAACCCAGGTCTCCCATACTGCAGGTGGATTCTTTACAAGCTGAGCTACAAGGGAAGCCCAGCTTACATGTATTTCATTTTGTTTAGTCTTATCCAAGATGCATAAAAAATCCTGTACTTCAATATTTCTTTTTTTCTTGTGCATGGCTCTGCACTGATACATTTCATTTTATAATTGTTTTGAGACAATAATTAAAAGATAAAACATCAAATTTCAATGAACAAAAGGTATGGTAGAAATTTCTTGTAGAAGAATTTCAGAAAAGAAGAACCAAGAATTGTCAAAATGTTCAAATTCAGTATTTGAGTAGTAGTTAGTAGTAGTCAGGAAAATTCAAAGTTAGTAGTCAGGAAAATGCAAAGTAAAGCCAAGATTAGATTCCATTCCATACCCATAAAATTGGTAAAAATAAAGATCTATAATATTAAGTGTTCGCAAACAAGGATGTAGAGTGAGAAAAACTCTATACACTAATGGTCAGAATGTAACTTTGACCAACTATTTTAGATACAATTCACACCACCCAATAAGAGGAAAGATACACATGCCTGTCTACACAGCAATTCCACTTCTGAGCCATATATAGGAATGTTGGCAGCATTGTTTAGAATCACACAAAAATCACATGTTTAATTTTTTTTAAACACACTAAAGGTTTTTCAACTATGGAGCAGGTATTCATGCAATTAAATATTATCTGTTCATTGGAAAAGATTCTGATGCTGGGAGGGATTGGGGGCAGGAGGAAAAGGGGACAACAGAGGATGAGATGGCTGGATGGCATCACTGACTCGATGGACGTGAGTCTGGGTGAACTCCGGGAGTTGGTGATGGACAGGGAGGCCTGGCATGCTGCGATTCATGGGGTTGCAAAGAGTCGGGCACGACTGAGCGACTGAACTGAACTGAATTGAGCATTGGAAATAAAATAGTTACATATCTATATATCAACATGAATGGATCTCAAAAGCTCAAATTTAGTGAAAAAGAAAACAAGTGTAAAAGACCACATACAGCATGATTCCATTTATAAAGATCAAAACCAGACAAAATTTAGCAGTGTATCTCTTTGGAATATGTTTGTAGCTATAAAAGTGAAAGCAGGAAATGATGAACACAAAGATAAAATGATGGTCATGACCATAGGGGCCGCAGGGGCATGTACCATGGGAAAATACAAAAGAATACAGAGGTCTTTGGGTTGTTCTTTTTTAAACTACATAGTGGCCAACACAATTATTTTATCATTATTCTCCAAACTCTATCAGTTCAGTTCAGTCACTCAGTTGTGTCCGACTCTTTGCAACCCCATGGACTACAGCACATCAGGCCTCCCTGTCCATCACCAACTCCCAGAGTTCACTCAAACTCATGTCCATTGAGTCAGTGATGCCATCCAACCATCTCATCCTCTGCCGTCCCCTTCTCCTCCTGACTTCAATCTTTCCCAGCATCAGGGTCTTTTCCAATGAGTCAGTTCTTCGCATCACGTGGCCAAAGTATTGGAGTTTCAGCTTCAACATCAGTCTTTCCAATGAACACAAAGAACTGATCTCCTTTTGGATGGACTGGTTGGATCTCCTTGCAGTCCAAGGGACTCTCAAGAGTCTTCTCCAACACCACAGTTCCAAAGCATCAATTCTTTGGTGCTCAGCTTTCTTTATGGTCCAACTCTCCCATCCATACATGACTACTGGAAAAACCATAGCCTTGACTAGACAGACCTTTGTTGGCAAAGTAATGTCTCTGCTTTTTAATATGCTGTCTAGGTTTGTTATAGCTTTTCTTCCAAAGAGCTAGTGTCTTTTAATTTCATAGCTGCAGTCACCATCTGCAGTGATTTTGGAGCCCAAGAAAATAAAGTCTGTCACTGTTTCCATTGTTTCCCCATCTATTTGCCATGAAGTGATAGGACCAGATGGCATGATCTTAGTTTATCAAATGTTGAGTTTTAAGTCTGCTTTTTCACTCTCCTCTCACTTTCATCAAGAGGCTCTTTAGTTCCTATTTTATATTATATATACTTTTAAAAATATATGATATACATTCATTTAAAATATATATTTAAAATAGTTTTTAAAAATGAATATAAGATATAAAACAACTCTGGATGGAGGCAAAGAAAACTGTTAAGACTTTGCTAATATCTTTGGGGTCAGAATCGAACGTGACTGAGCGACTTCCCTTTCACTTTTCACTTTCATGCATTGGAGAAGGAAATGGCAACCCACTCCATTGTTTTTGCCTGGAGAATCCCAGGGATGGGGGAGCCTGGTGGGCTGCCGTCTATGGGGTCGCATAGAGTCAGACACGACTGAAGCGACTTAGCAGTAGCAGTAGCAGTTGGGGTCAGAAGAGAGCCTCCACATTTTTTCTTCACTTTTATATCATTTGGGTTTTTTCTTTATTTTTCCCCTGCAATCACATATTAGTTATAGATTTAAAAATAAGAACAATTAAGAATTTCCCTGATAGCTCAGTTGGTAAAGAATCCACCTGTAGTGCAGGAGTCCCTGGTTCAATTCCTGGGTCAGGAAGATCCGCTGGAGAAGGGATCGGCTACCCACTCCCTTGTGGCTCAACAGGTAAAGAATCCACCTGCAATGCAGGAGACCTGGGTTTGATCCCTAGGTTGGGAAGATCCCCTGGAGATGGGAAAGGCTACCCACTCCAGTATCTTGTCTAGAGAATTCCACGGACTGTATAGTCCATGGGGTCACAAAGAGTTCACTCAACTGAGCAACTTTCACTTTCACTTTCAATGTTTCAGTAGAAATCTTTATCTATGCTTAGGATACATTCTTAAGTGTTTCAAGATAGAGTAAGTTAAACAAAACAAAACCAAATGTCCTTAGGTGAGTGAATGAATAAGCAAACAGCGGTGCATCTGTAGGGAACACTGCTCAGTAATGAAAAGGAACTGAAATATGCTGATACATGCAACAACTCCAGGGCATCATTTCGAATAAAAGAAACAATCTTAAAAAGTTACAAACTACAAGAATCCATTTTTATAACATTTTCAAAAATACAAAACTATGGTGAGCTACAGTGGAGAACAGAGCAGTGGTTATTGACAGAGGAAAAGAGTGGGAGAAGTGAAGGAATTTTATTGTTTGTTTGTTTGTTTTTGGTGCAGCACGTGGGATCTTAGTTTCCCAACCAGGGATCGATGTCCTAGCCGCTGCACTGGGAGTCTGGAGTCTTAACCAGATGACCACCAGGGAAGTCCCTGGGAGGGAGACTTTAAGGGAAGTGGTACTATTCTTTAAGAAGATTATTGTGGTGATTTTCTAATACATGTGTTAAAAATCATGTGACCATATATCACCGGACATACACACCACACACACACATGTTTATTATATAATTAGAAGAAAGGTAGGGAAATAGAGACAGAGAGAGGGATAGAGGTGGGGGGGGGGAATCTATTCTTAAATGCAATCCAGGAAAGACAAAAACTCTAAGTCAAAAAGATATGTACACCCTAATGTTCATAGCAACACAGTTTATAATAACCAAGATGTGGCAGCAACTTCAGTATCTATCAACAAATGAATGGATAAAAAAGATGTCATATATATGTTATAGATCACTACTCAGCCATAAAATTATTGAAATATGCCATTTGCAGCAACATGGATAGACCTGGAGAAGGTCCATCTAAGTGAAGTAAGTCAAACAGACAAAGTCAAATATCATATCACCTATATGTGGAATCTAAAAAATGACACAAATAAACTTATTTATAAAACAGAAACAGACTCACAGACATAGAAAACAAACTTAAGGTTACCAGAGAGGAAACCCAGCATGGGATAAATTAAGACCTTGGGATTAAAAACTGCACACTATTATACATAAAATACATATGTACACATAAAATATACATATACATAAAATAGATAAACAAGGACTTACTGTATGCCTGTGTGCACGAGTGCTCAGTTATGTACAACTGTCAAACCCCACAGACTGTAGCCTGCCAGTCTCCTCTGTCCATGCAGTTTTCCTGGCAAGAATATTGGAGTGGATTGTCATTTCCTCCTCCAGGGGATCTTCCCAACCCAGAGACTGAACTTGCATCTCCTGTGTCTCCTGCATTGCAGGTAAATTCTTTACTGCTGAGCCACTGAGGAAGCCCTTCATTAATAATAGTGTGCTGATTTTAATTTCTTAGTCTTGACAGATGAACCACAGTGACATAAGATGCTAACGTTAGTAGAAACTGGGTAGATGCTATAGAGAAACTCTGTGTTACCTTTGTAACTTCTGAAAAGCATCCCTTCCCTCCCATTATTTAGTTTTTAAAAATCCAGTGAGAGTGTAGATTATATCATTTTTATTTTAAAAAATGGAGGGAAGAAGGAACAATCTGTGTATTTGTTTGCATAAACCATAAATATCTCTAGAGAAAACACATACACACAAGAAACAATATTGGTTGTTCTACAATTGGGGAAGTGGGTCTTTAGAGGACAGAGTGTGAGAGATTTTTAATTATGTACATTTTTATATTTTCAGTTTTGAATCATGTGAAAGTGTTCACTATTTAAAAAAAAAAAAAAAATTCCAAGGTGTTGAATGGGTTGGCCAAAGGCTGTGTGTCTTTTACTCTTTGATACCCACAGTCAGATGCCTGCGGGGTAATTTTCTCCTGAGATGATAATAAAATGGCCCCAGGTTCATTTCCACTAGTTTCCTTAGTTCACAGTAACAGTCATGTAATTCATTATTAATCCTCAGTTGTTTCAATGCTTCTAGCAGCGGCTAATCTCAGAAATCTGAACCATACCCAGTTCAGAGCAGCTCTGTCAGGGCACTCAGGTTGCAGAAATAGAATTCTTCTGGGAGGGAGTTATGATTTGAGGACACCAACGAGACTACTTCATCTTAGGATAAAGATCATCCGCCCCTGTAGATGATATTTGTCAGACTGAGCGACTTGACTTTCACTTTCATGCATTGGAGAAGGAAATGGCAACCCACTCCAGTGTTCTTGCCTGGTGAATCCCAGAGACAGGGGAGCCTGGTGGGGTGCGGTCTCTGAGGTCGCACAGAGTCGGACACGACAGAAGCGACTTAGCAGCAGCAGCAGCAGCAACACCCACAGAGGAAAAGAATCACTCACCCTCTGCCGTGTTTCTGTGGACATAATGAACTCTACCTGCAGAAGCTCTGAAGGGAAAAAGTCAGTGGACGCACCTGGCCTTGCAATCAGCAGTCCTTCCTGGAGGAGACGGGAAGGCGCATGCGCGGGTGCTAAGTCACTCAGTTGTGTCCGACTCCTTGAGACCCTGTGGACTGTAGCCCTCCAAGTTCCTCTATCCATGGGATTCTCCAGGCAAGAACACTGGAGTGGGTCATCATGCCCTCCTCCAGGAGATTTTCCCAACCCAGGGATTGAATCCGTGTCTCTTATGTTCCTGCATTGGCAGGAGGGTTCTTTCCTACTGTGCCACCTGGAAAGCCCTTTCTCAGTCAGTGGGAAAATCATTTAGTAAACTTCCTGTGTCTGTGATACCAATTCATATTCACACACATGTTAGAGAAAGGAGAAAGAAAAATTACTTGTGGTTATCTTTTCAAGTGGTTTTATTATTCAGTTTCTAAATCTTCACTTTTGACAGAGCCATTGGTAAGTTTCAAGTGCCAGAAGAATGACGAAATAGCCTTTATATAGCTTTTAGTGAAAGTGAAAGTCGCTCAGTCGTGTCTGACTCTTTGCGACCCCATGGACTGTATAGCCCATGGAATTCTCCAGGCCAGAATAATGGAGTGGGTAGCCTTTCCCTTCTCCAGGTGATCTTCCCAACCCAGGATCGAACCCAGGTCTCCTGCATTGCAGGCAGATTCTTTACCAGCTGAGCCACAAGGGAAGCCCTTATATACCTTTTGAACGTGAACGTGAACGTGAAGTCGCTCGGTCGTGTCCGACTCTTTGCGACCCCATCGACTGTAGCCTACCAGGCTCCTCTGTCCATGGGATTTTTCCAGGCAATAGTACTGGAGTAGATTGCCATTTCCTTCTCCAAGGGATCTTCCCAAACCAGGGATCGAACCGGGTCTCCCTCATCGTAGACAGACGCTTTACCGTCCGAGCCATAAATACCAAGGCTCAAGGTCTAGTGAAAGTCATCTCCGCCATTTGGACCTAATTGGCTGTAACCAGTTTTCTTATGGCTGTGTCATTCCTAACAAAATCCATTTATCTAACTAATTGTAATCCAATTTTAGAAAGTCCTGATCATGCTCTTTTCATAACTCTTTTCAATATTTTTCATACCGTGTTTTGGTTTTTTTTTTTTTTTACTGGAAACACACTTCCTGCTTTCCTTTAGCAACCAAGAACTAACTTTTATATTAGCATTTTATAGATTGGTGAGCATAAATACTAGTGATAATTTCTAAAACCCTTGCTTTCTTAGAACATTTTAGGATGGCACCAAACATTATTCATTTATAGTCCCAAATCTCTTTAGTTTCTCTGTAAAAGGAAATTAGTGTTTAGTAGTAAATGTTTCAAAATCTTATTTTATTTGGAAATGACCTAACTATTCAATAGACTTCCAACACTTAGCACACTTGGCACAACCCTTAGAAATTTAAGTTACGCCAATCTGGAGAGACTATTTTAGACAGATATTTCTAGAGAATAGTTATTCTTAATAGAGTTTATATAAAAGCTCATATCTCATTTACATTTTTTTAGAAGTTTCTTCACGGTAATTTCCTTGTTGATAAACTTGTAACAGATATAATAGTTAACTTATATTAAACCTAGGTACAATGAAAATATTCTACTTAATGTTAACTACTTTAAGACATATCTATATTAGATAGGTCAACAAACAAAATTAATATCAGGTATTTAATACTGAATATTTCCCAGTTCACATGAACCTGGAATTTATTGTTTAATTTAGAATTATTTGATTTGTAAGTGCTTACCTTTTTTAAGCCAATTAAATAGAGCTCATTTACAAATTAACTTCAAAAATATTACCCAGAAACAAAGACATACCATGACATATTTAGACAGACACAGTGCAAGACCTAGCTTCATTTTCTAAGTTTAGTCATGAATTAGATACTACAATATAAAATTTACTAGTTTATAAAAAAACAGTTGAAATAAATAAACAATTTTAAAGTCTTTTTCCCCTTTTTCCTCAGTGTCAGGAGTTAGAGATGGTCTAGATAAGTGTTCCTGAGAGCCCTGGTCTCAAGCACAGGGAAAGAAAATCAAGTTCTAACAAAAAGGCGGCAGGTCTAAACCAAATGGTGGCCAGACAAAGCAAAATGGCCATCAAGAATCACAACACAAAACACAGAGTTAAAACACACACATATAAACCTGGCAGTCCTCATCAGACACTCCCTTAAATACAATAATACAATCTCTCAGAAAACCTCCTGTTGAGATGCAGAACTTCAGATAAAGGAAAATATCTCAGGTCTTCAAAAATTTCAAAGGGAGGAAAGGAAGCCAGGTTGAAAGAAGAAGAGGGAGGAGGCAGGAGAGGGGGGCGAAAGGGGTGGCCTTACAGACTTCTCCTGCAGATACCCAGGCGTTATGGGATTTTACCCTGGGCCTCCACAGAAGGGAGGACTGGAACTCGGCCCTACCAGAAATCAGACCAGACCAGAACCAGAGTTCGAGTTCTCTGCCAAGAGGAGATGATCAGTCTCCAATCTTCAGCTCAGGCTGAGGGCCCTTCGACCAGATTCCTGCATCCAGGACCAGGGGACTAGAAAAACGGGGAAGGATAGGAAGGGTTAAGGAGAGGAAAGAGAGGGAAGGGGAGAGAGGTCAATAAAGTCTCTTGTTCCTTACCGGTCGGGGCACTCTGGCCAGTTGTCCATGTCAGGAGGAGACCAGGGACAAAAGGGTCCCAGTTGTGGCCACTGGGTCTGGTCCATTGGCAGGCAAGCTGGCCCCTGAGTACCCCGAGTGGTCAGGATGTCAGTCTCAGCAAAGAAGAGTGCCCGCCAGAGTCGCCATTTGTTGCATGAAGAGGGACCCCTTCCAGGGCCTGAAACCGGGCTCTTGTCTAACACTCAGAAATGAATTGTCCGAGGAGACACATGTGCTGACAAAGCAAGAGATTTTATTGGGAAAGGGCAACAGGGTGGAGAGCAGTAGGGTAAGGGAACCCAGGAGAACTGCTCACATATATACCTTTTACTTATCTCTAAGAATGGAATATAAACGAGACAATACTTTGCTGCTTATAAAGTAACCCAGACCTCAGTACTTCTCTTGGGAGTTGATTGCATACCCACTGGGGGTTTTATTCAAAGGGACCAGGGAACCATTCCTTCTGTTCTAATAATACATGCTTTTATGCTTCTTACCCTGCAGGCTGGCTGCCAATGGCTTCACTGATTGTTCATTGGCAAAATTCCAGGAAGAGTCCTTCATAAAGACTAGGATATGAATAACACCTCCTAGAGTTGTGAAATGGAGAAGGCAAGGGCACCCCACTCCAGTACTCTTGCCTGGAAAATCCCATGGACGAAGGAGCCTGGTGGGCTGCAGTCCATGGGGTCGCTAAGAGTTGGACACAACTGAGCGACTTCACTTTCACTTTTCACTTTCATGCATTGGAGAAGGAAATGGCAACCCACTCCAGTGTTCTTGCCTGGAGAATCCCAGGGATGGCAGAGCCTGGCAGGCTGCCATCTGACTCATTGTGACCCCGTGGACTGCAGTGTGCCAGGCTTCCCTGTCCTTCACTATCTCCTGGAGTTTGCTCAGACTCGTGTTCATTGAGTCAGTGGTGCCATCCAACCATCTCATTCTCTGCTGCCCCTTCTCCTCCTGCCCTCAATCTTTCCCAGCACTGGGGGCTTTTCCCACGTAGCAGAGGAATAGATATAACCAAGGGTGAATGTAGAAGGTGGGATGCAACTTGCTGATGGGACCAGCATCTCTTTGGGTTGTACTTGGAGGAGTGTTTATAGAAGGAGGAGCTTTTAAAAGGATACACAGCACTGAAAGGGATACAGAGAGAAGAGAGAAGCAGAACATATGTAGAGAGAATAGAGGATCTTTTTAGAGAAAGTTTAACTAGCAAAATCTTCAAGGGTCACCAGAATACCTATGAAGGTATGAACTTAACCTGAATCCAAAGAGGGACTTTGAAAGGAAAAAAAAAAAGGACCCCGTGTTCTTTGTCACAAGCAACAGAGACAGGTTCTAGCTAACTTGGGTGAAAAAGTAATGAATAGAAGACTACTGGGCAAGGAGGGAGGCTGTAAGACCAATCTTGGAAGATGGATAGGAAGCCTGAACATCAGAGCAGAGTCAAGGGCACATACAAGAGGGAGCCTTGCTAGAATAATATTACCAACACCACTGACCTGGTCATTAAGGGCTTCAAGTGGAAGCTTCCAATTGGCTAACCTGGATGATGTGCCCATATTCTGGTTGCTAGGTGACAGCCCAAGAGAGAAACTGGCTCCTTGTTTGGATAACTTTAGGGAGAGGCAAGGCTCTGCCTCCCATCAAGACTTCTGTCAGGGTGAGGAATTCTCCTGAGTAGGAAAGATGTTGGTTGTTAGATAGCCAAAGCAAACACATTCAGTAAGCAGACTAATACCCATAAAGACTTCATTATTTTGTAGAAGATTAGAAGACCTGGGCATGGAGGATAGGAAAGAGTTAAAGGAAGAGAAATAGAAAGGAGAAATATGAAAAACCTAGACCAGAGGAAAGAATTGGGATAATGACTCTTAAAGATATTATAAGCTGCTTAAAACAGGTAAACTTGAACCTTAACCAAAGGACGTCTTATCTTGGACTCTACCCACGTACCCGAAAGCGGAGTCTAGAATAGGGCTTGCATGTATTTAGTTTATTTGAAGAACAGACTAGAGAAGTAGATTGGTGACCTGGGAAGAGTAAAAGAGAGAAGGAGGAAAAAAGGTATAGACTTGATGGGTCTTTGCTGTGGGCAGCTAGACTCACTCCCGCGTACACCTTCTGAAGAGCTATGTAGAACCGGTCATCTGAGCTGTGTATAAGCGTCATCTACCTGCTCCAATCTCCCATTGGCCAAGACCATCCTATGGACACTAACTCCTTGCATTTATGAATTCTGGAAGCTTCCTGTTAGAATCCCATAATGCAGAGGGTAGAAAGAAAAACAAATAGGGTAGAGCTGAAGTAGGATTCTGCAATAAGAATATTTTATGGCAACAGAAATCAATCCAGAAAAGTAGCAGTGATCACCAGTTTAAGCCATTCCTCTGTTGGCTGCTTTTTAAAGGCAGAACCCATTCAATCACTGTAATAGAGAGAGGAATAAAAGATCTTGGCTTCTAGAACTTTCTAAGGTGGACTGTGGCCCCTTCAGTCATCATGGGCACCAGATACATTTTTAGATGAGATAATCCCATTCTGACTTCACAAAATCAAACATGGGAAGACACAAAGCCAATATAGTCCATCTCTAGGGAAGGAGACTATGGAATCTGTGTGTAGAGCCTCGTTTGGAGGCTGGGGCTCTCTTTTTGTGAGCAAACCTCAGCTGCAAGCATATTTGTAAATGGTTCTGGCAGTGCAGACCCTGCACATGTAGGTAGAATATTAAAGAAGGAGATCATTAGAAATCCATTAAGGAGAGTGTGTAGAAAGGATTAGAGATGGAGGTGGATGATACAGGAGATGTGGGTCCTTTAATGCAGAGAGAGGAGGGCTTCAAAAATCAGTCAAATATCAGATGCACCTGGCTTCTTGGAGGCGTGGAACCATCTGGTCTCTGTGGAGTCCTTTCCTCTGTCCACTCGATGCCATCAGGCACATACAGCCCCTCCCACTGCCAGTGTGGCCTTCTGCTGTCCTTCATTCATAGACACTCAGATGAGAAAGGTGAAACACAGTGGATGATTCAACAGCTCCAAGGACCCAGCAGGATCTGACAGTTGGCTAGCTTTTGAGAGAGAGATTGTCCCTTCTTTTGTACTATTTATACTCTCTAAATAACCCTAAACCTAAAAAACCCTTATCTCTAAAACATAGGTAGGAATCTTTCCAGACTGCACTGTAGGACAGTCTAAATAACCTGTTGCAGACTTTTTCCTTACTTGGTGAATTCTTCTCCACAAGTCTCTGCAAACTGACAGATCTTACCAAGCAGATCCCCAGACAAAGCTCAATAATGTAAGTTTTCACAGGGAATGCCAGTAGTGAACCACCAATGGGATCCATGTTGCACAAGGAGCACTTCATCCTGTGAATACATTCACTTTACATGAGCCTTACTTTTCTAAAATAATTTTTATTTTGTATTGGATTATAGCCGATTAATAAACAATTGCGATAGCTTCAGGTGAGCAATGAAGGGACTCAGCCATGCATATACAAGTATTCATTCTCCCCCAGACTACCCTCCCATCCAATATAAGCCTTAGTTTTTAAATAAGGAGAGGAGGGGAAATGTGTTTAGGATTTAAATGGTGATGCAATGATTCCTCTAAGCATGAATTGAATGGCAAAAACTAGGTGTATGGCCTCTGAGTTAATGTACCTGAGTGCTCTGTTGCTACAAAGGAGCAGGGGAAGGGGGAAGAGGAGGGAAAGGAAGGAGAAAGAAAATATCAGAAAGAAACATAACTGAACAAGCTTCCCTTTCCTCTACTTTTGCTCAAAAGAATAGAGTTCATGAAGGGTAACCTTATTCCTCCACAAACCAAAATGAATTGTTTCTTCAAGACTGTTCAGATCTCAAAACAGCATGCTCTTCAATGACACTGTGCTAAAAGAGCCCTTTGGTGGGCAGCAGACCTGCTGACTGGCAGCGTGCGTTATTCACCAGGTCTGGTAAGAGCCCAATCATCCATTCCATTGTTAATAGCCTGTCAGTTGTTGCTTTTGACATGAACATTTAACATCAGCAAGAAGGGAGTTCAAGGAAGAAGGAGGGCACAAAATTTGAAATAACAGGGCCGAAACAGGGCAGCAACGGAGATGCAAACAGAGGGAAGAGACTTGTGGACACAGCGGGGAAGGAGAGGGCGGGGCGAAGGGAGAGAGTAGCATGAACGCACACTCATCAACATGAGTGAAATTAGATGGAAATTTGCTGTTTGACACAGGGAGCTCAAACCCAGTGCTTTGTGGCAACCTTGAGGGGTGGGATTGGGTGGGAGGTGGGAGCGAGGTTCAAGAGGGAAAGCAAAAGTTGCTCAGTCGTGTCCGACTCTTTGTGACGCATGGACTATACAGTCCATGGAATTCTCCAGGACAGAATACTGGAGTGGGTAGCCCTTCCTTTCTCCAGGGGATCTCCCCAACCCAGGGATCAAACCCAGGTCTCCTGCTTTGCAGGTGGATTCTTTACCAGCTGAGCTACAAGGGAAGCCCAAGAATACTGGAGTGGGTAGCCTAGCCCTTCTCCAGTGGATCTTCCTGACCCAGGAATCAAACTGGAGTCTCCTGCATTGCAGGCAGATTCTTTACCAACTGAGCTATCAAGGAAGTAGGAGAAGACATACATATACCTATGGCTGATTCATGTTGATGTATGACAGAAGCCAACACAATATTGTAAAGCCATTATCCTTCAAATAAAAATAAATAAATCAAAAAAATTAAAAGCAGAAACAGTTTGGAACTTACCATGGTAGCTGGAAGCTGCTGCTACAAAGCCAGCTTCTCAAACTAAAGCCCAAGGCAGATTAAGTGAGTGGTATCCTTGAATGACTGAAGAGAGAGTCAGTCATCCCTATGATAGAAAATGAGAGTATATATGTTGTGATGCTTCCTGGGGGAAAAGGTACAAAGACCACCCTAGTCTCCATCTCTATCTCTCCCTCTTTGCTCCTCTATCCCTCTGGCATCCCTGGAGCTTCTCAAGAGCAACTGTCTTTCCTTTGGAGTTTCCCCATAACCTCCAGGATCTTATTCGTGGTGTTCAATAGAATGCAGAAAGGGACCACCTGGTTTTGCTTCAGAGTCATTGCTGGCCAGTCTATCTCAGAAAACGTGCTCCTGAGTCTCAGTTTCCACTTCTGGTCCAGGGGAGAGAGAATGCTGACCTCTCAAGATGAGCATGAGAATGAATGAGAAGAAGTAGGCAAAACTTCTGATATCATGCTCAGAACCCATTTGGTTCTTAATAAATGTTAGTATGCCCCGGTGGCTCAGCAGTAAAGAATCTGCCTGCAATCCAAGAGACCTGAGTTTGACCCCTGGGTTGGGAAGAACCCCTGGAGAAGGAAAAGACAACCCATTCCAGTATTCTTGCCTGGGAAATCCCATGGACAGAGGATCCTAGTGAGTCTACCATCCATGGGGTCACAAAAGAGTCAGACACAACTTAACAACAACAACAATCTTTGCCCTTCCCCCTCATCTGCAAGTACACCTGTCTTAGAGGCTGATGGTGATGGTTCTGCTAAATCACTCAGTCATGTCCAACTCTTTGCTACACTATGGACTTTAGCTCATCAGGCTCCTCTGTCCATGAGATTTCCCAGCAAGAATACTGGAGTGGGTTGTCATGCCCTTTTCCAGGGTATCTTTCTGACTCAGGGATCAGACTAGGGTCTCATATGTCTCCTGCATTGGCAAGTGGCCAATCACTTGTACCACCTCGGAAGGTTAGAGGAGATGATGTTTCAGAGCGCAACACAGGGTTTTGTCTATGTTGAGTATGTTTTTTTTAAAAGATAGTCTAGGGTTTTGTCTATGTTGAGTAAGTTTTTTTAAAGATAGTCTAGATCTTTGTTAGGAATAGAGTTTTCTATATTTCTCTTTGCATGAAATGTTCCTTTGCTATCTCTGATTTTTCTTGAAGAGATCCCTAGTATTTCCCATTCTGTTGTTTTCCTCTATTTCTTTGCACTGATCGCTGAAGAAGGCTTTCTTATCTCTTCTTGCTATTCTTTGGAACTCTTCATTCAGATGTTTATATCTTTCCTTTTCTCCTTTTCACCTAACAGAAGCAGAAGATATTAAGAAGAGATGGCAAGAATACACATAAGAACTGTACAAAAAAGATTTTCATGACCCAGATAATCACAATGGTATGATCACTGATCTAGAGCCAGACATCCTGGAATGTGAAGTCAAGTGGGCCTTAGAAAGCATCACTACGAACAAAGCTAGTGGAGGTGATGGAATTCCAGTTGAGCTATTCCAAATCCTGAAAGATGATGCTGTGAAAGTGTTGCACTCAATATGCCAGCAAATTTGGAAAACTCAGCAGTGGCCACAGGACTGGAAAAGGTCAGTTTTCATTCCAATCCCAAAGAAAGGCAATGCCAAAGACTGCTCAAACTACCACACAATTGCACTCATCTCACATGCTAGTAAAGTAATGCTCAAAATTCTCCAAGCCAGGCTTCAGCAATATGTGAACCGTGAACTTCCTGATGTTCAAGCTGGTTTTAGAAAAGGCAGAGGAACCAGAGATCAAATTGCCAACATCTGCTGGATCATGGAAAAAGCAAGAGAGTTCCAGAAAAGCATCTATTTCTGCTTTATTGACTATGCCAAAGCCTTTGACTGTGTGGATCACAAGAAACTGTGGAAAATTCTGAAAGAGATGGGAATACCAGACCACCTGATCTGCCTCTTGAGAAATTTGTATGCACGTCAGGAAGCAACAGTTAGAACTGGACATGGAACAATAGACTGGTTCCAAATAGGAAAAGGAGTTCGTCAAGGCTGTATATTGTCACCCTGTTTATTTAACTTCTATGCAGAGTACATCATGAGAAACGCTGGGCTGGATGAAGCACAAGCTGGAATCAAGATTGCCGGGAGAAATATCAATAACCTCAGATATGCAGATGACACCACCCTTATGGCAGAAAGTGAAGGGGAACTAAAAAGCCTCTTGATGAAAATGAAAAAGTTGGCTTAAAGCTCAACATTCAGAAAATGAAGATTATGGCATCCGGTCCCATCACTTCATGGGAAATAGATGGGGAAACAGTGGAAACAGTGTCAGACTTTATTTTTCTGGGCTCCAAAATCACAGCAGATGGTGACTGCAGCCATGAAATTAAAAGACACTTACTCCTTGGAAGGAAAGTTATGACCAACCTAGATAGCATATTCAAAAGCAGAGACATTACTTTGCCAACAAAGGTTGGTCTAGTCAAGGCTATGGTTTTTCCAGTGGTCATGTATGGATGTGAGAGTTGGACTGTGAAGAAGGCTGAGCACCGAAGAATTGATGCTTTTGAACTGTGGTGTTGGAGAAGACTCTTGAGAGTCTCTTGGACTGCAAGGAGATCCAACCAGTCCATTCTGAAGGAGATCAGCCCTGGGATTTCTTTGGAAGGAATGATGCTAAAGCTGAAACTCCAGTACTTTGGCCACCTCATGCGAAGAGTTGACTCATTGGAAAAGACTCTGATGGTGGGAGGGATTGGAGGCAGGAGGAGAAGGGGACGACAGAGGATGAGATGGCTGGATGGCATCACTGACTCGATGGATGTGAGTCTAGGTGAACTCTGGGAGTTGGTGATGGACAGTGAGGCCTGGCGTGCTGCAATTCATGGGGTTGCAAAGAGTCGGACACAACTGAGCGACTGATCTGATCTGATATTTCTCTAAAAATGGAAAAAGCCCATGACTGGAAATATGAAATTAACATGTGGCACACAAAGTCCTAGGGAAAAAAACAAAAAGGTGAGCAGCATTTCCTGGGCATCACCCACCTACATAAAGTTTTAAGGGATTCACTCACGCTTCCCCGGAAGGTGGCTCCTGCCTGCAGGTTGTGGGACATCCAGCCCCTCACAGTGTCTCCTCTTCATTTTCTGGAGGCTCTTCGATCACTCCACAGGTACTCACAAATCATCACATGTTCATCTGTCCCATGTTTCTTGCTGATGTCACTTCCTCAGAATGTAGGGTCTTTCTTGAGAAACTGACTTTCAACATAAATTTTCCACCCCTGTTAACCTCCTAAAGTCACCAACTCAGATAATGATTCTCTTCCCTTGATTTTCACCAGGTGGGAAACAAGAGGTTTCCAAGAAGGTAGAATATTTTCTTCCCAACTCCATTGTCTTTTGGATGTAGAACAGGGCTGCTCACGTTCCGAGTCTCAAAGGGACCCTCAGGAAAAGTGTTTTACCTTAGTCTCCTGTCCTCCTTGCCTCCCTCCGAAGAACAGCCTCAATCCAAGGAGGTCTTCCTGAAAACATTGAGTATACAGAGCTCCCCACTGCCCAGCATGGCCCTGCCCACACCCCTCCCCATCTTTGTCCTCAAGCATCTATGAACGAAGCTCTCCTCAGGGCCCCCTCTTTCCACCTTATGCAAAGAAATCGAAATCCATGCAAAGAGTGCCTACAGCTTAACAGTGCCAGCAGCTCACAAATGTCTGAACACTCTTCTCTGCAACTGCAAGAAACACACACACATACACACACATACGATGCAATTTAAACCCACAAGATAAAAACTCATTTGCATTCACACAGGGAGATTCTTCCTGTTACTCCTTTTCACCTTCTTTTGCTCTTAAAAAGTAACTCAAGTGAAGAGTCTTTCTCCTCCCATGCAATGAAGTCTGAAGCCATTTTACATAAGGCAAAATTAACTCTATAGAATCTAATTTAGTTTCAAAGCAAGATCTACTTAGCTCTTTTTCCTTATTGTTGGCTTCCCAGATGCCTCCCATATGTGGACAGGGAAGCATCCACATGCTTCCCTTGAAATGATTCCATCCAGTGACTCGAATTCAGGGAGTAGTTGTGACATGTCTAATGGGAACAGTCTGGATTTGCAGTGTAGACAGTCAACCTGCTCCTTTCAATCTACCCCCTTTATTTTCACCCAGCTAAACCAAGCAAAAGCAGACTTGGTGCCCTTTTGACTCAAAATACTTTCATATTGTGGACCTCCTAACTTAATTGGAGCTGAATGGCCCCCTGTGGAGATAAAACCAAAGAAAATTCAGAAAGCAAAAAATCATAGGATTTATATTCATTTGCTTAATCACCACTCCTAGCTCCTTGATGCATGAAAGTAATAGACACCTCATCGTATTCCTGTCTCTATTGATATTCACAGCTTTATCTCACTCTTCATGTGCATCACATTTCAGTTCAGTTTCTTCCCTGCTGGTACCTGCCCTGTGAGAAGTTCTCTCCCTGGTCCCCCCGAAGGTGGCATCAGGTCATTTAAATGAAGAAAGTCCCATGAAATGAAATTAGGGGCTGTGTTCTGCACATTTATTTTTTTCCCTCCAAACAGGTCACATTTTGCTCTTTATGACACCTTCAGTTTCGGTAATTGGAGGATAAATATTTCTTTTTTTAAGAAAAGGAGGAGTCTTAATAGGCCTTTTAGAGGGCAAAACTGCCTCTGGGAAGCTTCTACAATAAAAATAATAGAATAACAGAGATCCAAGATGAGAAAGATAAATGTGCTTACTTGGCCCTCTGTCTGAAGCAAAATGCTATTTAATTCCTTCAGACTCTCAAATGTTGGAGCCTGTGTCCTTGCTTTTCATCAACGATTTCTCAATTAACTAGTGAACATATATTAAAAAATCATATTTTTATTGTGGTAAAATATACGTCACGTAAAATTTATTTTAACCATTTTAAGTGTAACAATTGAACAGCATCAAGTACCCTTACACTGTCTTGCAAAATATCATCTCCAGACATTTTTTATCTTCCCCAATTAAGACTTTGAACCCATTAAACAACAACTCTTCGTTTCTTCCCTCCCCTGACCCTCGCAGCCACCATATTTTCTATCTCCATAAATGTGACTATTCTAGGTACTGCACTTAAGTGGAATTATACAGTATTTGTCTTTTAGCATGTCTGTCTTAATTGAAACATCACAGTTTTTAACTTGAGGGCAAAAAAGGTAGAAGGAGATACTTGGCATTTTTAAAGATACAGGTTTAAATTCCACCTCTGCCACTTAATCCCTCTGTATTCTCAGGGAAATCCCTCTAAACATGTTTCTTTATCAGCCCCCCAAAATACTATTAATAATACTGGGTTGTATGACTGTCAGGAAGCCCTGTATGTCCACAGGATGGTATAGGATATAGAGTGAATACTCAATAGATGTTATTTGTTATTTCTGCTACTAAGCATAAGAAATCTGAGATAAATCCAGATGTCTACCTTGCCAGTGTTAAACTAGCACTTCTGTGCTTATCAGACATACATTGAAGTCAACGGTCTTTAAAATGAGAATGAATATCTTCCCCAAAAGTTTATTGTGGCAATAAAATTAAATTAAATATGAGAGTTCGATGTATACAATTTAATAACAGCTGGTCCAATCTCAGTGGGACGGATTCCAGAATGGTATTGCATGGTCTGTGATCTATATGATGAAAGTGATATAGTTGTCAGCATCCCCAAGACAAGAGAGAAGAAAAAATGATGCAGCATTTGTAGCTTAAAAGGAGAGGGGGATGGACTCATAAAAAGTCCTGTATTTCCTGCAATAAAAGTACTGTTGATTAGAAAAACATGTTTGATAGATTCTTGTCATTTTATCATCGGAGTAAAGGCTAAAGGTCATCTACACCAATATTATTATCTCACACAACTGGTAATAGCTCTTGCTATATGTCCCTAACTCCTTTTTCACCAATAGATTGCCATTAAAAAGTGTATATGTATATAACCCTGAAAAGTAGTCCTTGTTCTTGCCTTCCAGCCAATGTAATGACACTTTTTCTTGAGATTGTTGTTGTTCAGTCTCTAAGTTCTGTCCTACTTTTTGTGACTCCATGGACTGCTGTACACCAGGTTCTTCTGTCTTCCACTATCTTCTGGATTTGCTCAAATTCATATGCATTGAGTCAGTGATGTTATTTAACCATCTTATCCTATGCCATCCCCTTCTTCTTTTACCTTCAATCTTTCCCAGCATCAGGGTCTTTTCCAATGAGTGAGCTCTTTGCATCAGGCCAAAGTATTGGAGCTTCAGCTTCAGCATCAATCCTTCCATTGAATATTCAGGATTGATTTCCTTTAGGTTTGATTGGCTTGATCTCCTTGCTATCCAAGGGACTCTCAAGAGTCTTCTCCAGCTCCACAGTTCGAAAGTATCATTTCTTCGGTGCTCAGCCTTCTTTATGATCCAACTCTCATATTTGAACATGACTACTGGAAAAACCACAGCTTTGACTATTCAGACCTCTTGAGATATTCTATCATTATTGAGCTTCAGTCTGCTTCTACCATATCCAAAAGGGCTCAGTCTCTAAGACTGCAGGGTGAATTGTACAGTTAGCAGAACATTCCAACTCAGGGAATAAAAAATTCTCAACCTGTTATATTGAAAGGTTTAAAATAAATTGACCCATAGAATCACAGAAAATATACAGAAAACAAAGATGCATATCTAATTCAGACCTTAAAGAGAGAAATTTAAGAATTCAGCAGTCTGGTAGGGGAATAATGGCCCTCAAATCAGATTCTACTTTCTGAAACATGTCAGTGTTACTTTGTTTGGGAAAAAGATCTCTACAGATGTGACTGAGCTTAAGGATCTAGAGATGGGGAAATTTTCCTAGAATATTTGGGTGGGTCCTAAATGCAATCACATGTGTGCTTATAAAAGGAATGCAATGAGAGATCATGCACAGAGAAGGTGGCAGTGGGAAGGAACAAGGATTTGAAGATGTTGGTCTTGAGAATCACAGTGATGCAGCTGCAAGCCAAGGAACGCTGGCAGCCACCAAAAGCTGGGAAAGAGATAACAGGGATTATCTCCTTGAGCTTCTGATGGATGGAAGCCCTGCTGATACCTTGATTTAGTCCCAGTGATACTAATTTATGACTGCTGGCCTCTAGAACTAGGAAAGAGTAAATTTCTGTTGTGCAAACCACCAGTTTATGGCAATAGTTTTAGGAGTAAAAGAAAATTGGTACCAGTGGTATAAAAAAGACAGCACCATCTCTTCTCTCATGGATCTTACGCTTTCAAAGAGAGGATAAATGTTAAACAAATTAAACTGACATTAGATTGGGTATAAGAAGGGAAAGGACAGGGTATTTTGAGAAAGTATTAAGAAGGAGGTAAATTCATCTTCGGAGGTCAGGTAGGGCCATGCCAAGGGTGTTTACAGTGAGATCTAAAGATCTAAATTTAATAGGAGGTATATGGGAATGTGTATGGGAAGGTACAAGGCCATCATGGAAGTGTGTTCTACCCTGTTAAGAGCCAAGAGGTCATGGGCAGCATTCCACATTCTTGCCCTGAAGACAGTATGATGGGCCAGAGTACAGAGTGAGCCAAATGATGGAGATGAGGTGGTGAGGCAGTCAAAGACTGTATTGTGTAAGGACTTATAACCATGGGAAGGGGAATAGAGATTTGCCAAAGTATATACATATAAATATATATTATTGGGGTATAGTTGGTTTACACTGTTCTGCTATTTTCTACTATATAGTAAAGTGAATCAGTTATACATATATCCATTCTTTTTTAGGTTCTATGCCCCTATGAAAGTGAAAGTAAAATTTGCTCAGTCATGTTCAACCTTTTGTGACTCCATGGACTGTAGTCCATGGAATTCTCCAGGCCAGAATACTGAAGTGGGTAGCCTTTCCCTTCTCCAGGGGATCTTCCCAATCCAGGGATCAAACCCAGGTCTCCCACATTGCAGGCAGATTCTTTACCAGCTGAGTCACAAGGGAAGCTCCATATAGTTTATTACATAGTACTGAGTAGAGTTCCTTGTGCTATATAGTAGTTTCTTATTAGTTATCTATTTTATATATGGTTCAGTTCAGTTCAGTTGCTCAGTCGTGTCTGACTCTTTGCGACCCCATGAATCACAGCACGCCAGGCCTCCCTGTCTATCACCAACTCTGGAGTTTACTCAGACTCACGTCCATCGAGTCAGTGATGCCATCCAGCCATCTCATCCTCTGTCGTCCCCTTCTCCTCTTGCCCCCAATCCCTCCTGGCATCAGAGTCTCTTCCAATGAGTCAGTTCTTCACATCAGGTGGCAAAAGTATTGGAATTTCAGCTTCAACATCAGTCCTTCCAATGAACACCCAGGGCTGATCTCTTTCAGAATGGACTGGTTGGATCTCCTTGCAGTCCACAGGGCCCTCAAGAGTCTTCTCCAACACCACAGTTCAAAAGCATCCATTCTTCGGTGCTCAGCCTTCTTCACAGTCCAACTCTCACATCCATACATGACCACAGGAAAACCCATAGCCTTGACTAGACGAACCTTTGTTGGCAAAGTAACGTCTCTGCTTTTGAATATGCTATCTAGGTTGGTCATAACTTTCCTTCCAAGGAGTAAGCGTCTTTTAATTTCATGGCTGCAGTCACCATCTGTAGTGATTTTGGAGCCCAGAAAAATAAAGTCTGACACTGTTTCCCCATCTATTTCCCATGAAGTGATGGGACCGGGTGCTATGATCTTCATTTTCTGAATGTTGAGCTTTAAGCCAACTTTTTCACTCTCCACTTTCACTTTCATCAAGAGGCTTTTGAGTTCCTCTTCACTTTCTGCCATAAGGGTGGTGTCATCTGCATATCTGAGGTTATTGATATTTCTCCCAGCAATCTTGATTCCAGCTTGTGTTTCTTCCAGTCCAGCATCGTCTCTCATGATGTACCCTGCATAGAAGTTAAATAAGCAGGGTGACAATATACAGCCTTGACGTACTCCTTTTTCTATTTGGAACCAGTCTGTTGTTCCATGTCCAGTTCTAACTGTTGCTTCCTGACCTGCATATAGATTTCTCAAAAGGCAGATCAGGTGGTCTGGTATTCCCATCTCTTTCAGAATTTTCCACAGTTTATTGTGATCCACACAGTCAAAGGCTTTGGCATAGTCAATAAGGCAGAAACAGATGTTTTTCTGGAACTCTCTTGCTTTTTCCATGATCCAGCGGATGTTGGCAATTGATCTCTGGTTCCTCTGCCTTTTCTAAAACCAGCTTGAACATCAGGAAGTTCACGGTTCACATATTGTTGAAGCCTGGTTTGGAGAATTTTGAGCATTACTTTACTAGTGTGGGGTGGGGGGGCGGGCGGAGGTAATTATGAGTTTGGTTTGGGACGTGTTGACTTTGATGTATTGGTAAAATATATAATTGAAATATTTTCTTGGCCACAGGAAATACAGATATGAAATTCAGAGTGTCACTCTAGCCCATGGAGGTAGAAGTAAAATTTACTTTGTTGTTGCTCAGTCATTCAGTCGTGTCTAACTCTTTGTGACCCCATGGACTGCAGCACACCAGGCTTCCCTGTCCTTCACCATCACCCAGAGCTTGCTCAAACTCATGTCCATCGAGTCAGTGATGCCATCCAACCATCTCATCCTCAGTCTTCCCCTCTCCTCCTGCCTTCAATCTTTCCCAGCATCAAGGTCTTTTCCAGTGAGTTGGCTCTTCCTATCAGGTGGCCAAAGTATTGGAGCTTCAGCTTCAGCATCAGCCTTTCCAGTGAATATTCAGGACTGATTTCCTTTAGGATTGACTGGTTGGATCTCCTTGCTGTCCAAGGGACTCTCAAGAGTCTTCTCCAACACCACAATTTGAAAGCACCAATTCTTCTGTGCTCAGCCTTCTTTATGGTCCAATTCTCACATCCATATGTGACTACTGGAAAAACCATAGATTTGACTAGACAGACTTTGTCAGCAAAGTAGTATCTCTGCTTTTTAATATGCTATCTAGGTTTGCCATAGTTTTTCTTCCAAGGGGCAAGCGACTTTTAATTTTATTTACTTAGTAGAGGGAGAGAAAAGGGTAAGGAAAGAGGAAAAGGGCTTGGATAGAGACAAGAAGAACATTCAGTGAACATCACAGTGAGGTCAGTCCATGAAATGCATCACCAGGAGGAGGGGAACTATCCATCAGACAACCTGCCCATGACTCAAAAACTTCCTAATGCTAGCCTGAAGTTTTCTTCAACTTCTACCCTTCAGTTCCTTGATCTGGCAGTCCACTTCTTTTTCACTTAAACACATTTCTGCAGACTCTTTTTTGAACTATCAAAGAATACAGTTGCATCCTGCTTGGAAAATATCTATTATTAAAGTGAAAGGTGAATTTTTCAAGGTGAATGTAGTCAGAAGAAGGAAAAGGATGAGGAGAAGAATGGGGAGGAGGGTGAGATAAAACATAAAGGTGATGGCTGCAATGATATCATGTTAGAAAAATACTGTAATTCACAACAATTTAACTTAATACACCTACTATAATTTTATAATACAGCACCTCCAAATAGAAAATTGGATCATTTAACGTACCTCCAGGATATTTCAGGCCCAAAGAAAAACAATTTTCACCTATAAAATGTAGAAAATTGACCCAAAGATTAATGTGAATTGAATGTTCTATAAATACAGCTAAATTTTATACTTTTATTTCTTCATTTAAATGACTGATTTTGCCAGGAGGAAAAGTAGATTTCTTAAAGAATATGCTTACACAGTGCCTCACAAATCAATTTGTTGTTTTTTCACTTAATAACAAGATGACTGGCACTGAAGAAATGAAAAGAATGAAAAATGATAATTGCCTTCATTGCTCATGATATTAAAAATAAATGTGCTAGATATAGTACACAGTGCAGTTGTATCCATGTTAATGGACGTGGCTGATATTTACTGAGTGCCTATTATGTGATAGTTATTTTATTTGACCTTCAGCGTGTAACACTGAACAAAATAGACGAGGATCCTGTGCTCAACAAGTTTATCTTCTAAGCAAAGTATTTCAGTATATCAAGGTAATCATTTTGTAATGTACAGAAGTATCAAAGCATTATGTTGTGCAACTAGAAATAACATAGTGATACAGGTCAATTATATTTCAATTTGGGGGGGAAAACGTCAAAGTGCTAATAATGGTTACCACTGGCTGATGGTTGGTGGGTGATAGTTAGCTTTTACTTTATACTTTTATTTATTTCTAGTTATCTGCCATAAACATGTGTTTTTATAAAATTAGAAAGAAAATAATGAATACCATTAAAGTTTTTTTAAAAAGCAAAGTATTTTAAGAGCAGAGAGAAGAGTAAATGCTGGATAATTTGCATTGAAAGATAAAGTGAGCCATATTTTCTACCAAGCCAGAATAGAGGTTGGAAAAATTAGAGAAGGATGCTTAGGCAAGGTGATATGTGCTTTGAAGATTGGTAGATACAGAGGAATCCTCCAGCTAATGGTAGAGGAGGGCATAGAAGGAAGGACCCTTGACAAATAACGCTGCACAGATGAGAAAGTACCTAGCATGCTCAGAGAACGAGGAACCAACTGACAGAGCTAAAGCACTGGAGGGCGAGGCCAGATTGTGGGTAATATCCAACACCATGCAAAATGATTGGAACTCCAAGTATTTACAACCAACCAGAAATGGAAAAGAAATGGCTTTAATCTGTTAATAGCCATACAGAGCAAAACACTCATATCATAAATCACTTGATTAACCAGTTTAAGCCCTGCTCAATCTCCAGAATAAGCAATTAAAATAAATAAAATGGGTTTGCGCTATGGAATGAGATTGATTCTTTAACTAACAAATTCTGCCTAGTGATCACCAGGGAATGAAGTAGAGTTTCCATCCTTGGAGTCATAAAGCTTTGAGATGGTTTCAAGCTGGTCTTGTCTAAAACTGTGAAGCCAACCCATGTGATCATTTTAGTCCCTCTGGAGCTCAAATGCTTTTTTATGATTGTGAGACCTTTAAATGTGCAGCACATTTAAAGGACAAGCTAAAATTAGATTGCTGAGGTAAAACCAAAATAATGAAAGATTTGATTTTATATCCATGTCCACATTTATGATTCCTTTAAAACTTGTGACTTTTACAGAACCTTGGAATTAGACAAGAATAAGATAGCTTCTGTGGTTCCTCAGCTAATTATTTTATCCAGCCATCCAGCAACAAAGCCATAAGCTTCAATAGTACACTTGCTAAATCCTAATTATTATAAACCTTTCACCATTATTTTCATAGTGAAGGATAAGACCATCGCCGTATATCAAACAATAGAAAATTAATTTTGTTTGTCACCACTTTCTGTTAAAGCAACTACCATATTTCTCTCCAAGTAGATTATTTATTTGGGAGTAATTTTTACAACTATGTATAGCCATAATCTTTTTTTCAGAATGATGAATTTCAAAGGCCAAGACTTTTATGATAAATTCCCACTATATAATTTAATGATCTAAAAGAATAGTTCTACCATCATTGAATTTATAGACTCTTTGTGTATTAAGAAGCAGACATGAGCTCAGACTTTGCTAGTGATGAATAGCTACAAGGGCATGAACAGTTACTATTCATTTACAGCCAGGATCTCCTCAAGTCATTCCATCTTTGGGTTGAGATGTGCACAGACTATTGCAATTTCTGTCATCACCTATTAAAAATGTAAACACTATGAGGTGGCAAAGCTAATAGCTTAAAAGAAGGAAGTTTCGCAGCTTCTTATCCTGAGCCAGAAGACCCTTAGTAGTATGATGTAATGTTGGGTACAAACTGGTCTTTAATGTGATGTAGGTCATAGTGCAAGCAGACTCTGCAGAAGTCCAAGGTTACAGGTTATGTGAGATCTTTCACTGTCAAAGCTTGGTTCAAGATTGATGGCATGAACAGCATGGCTCTGCGGATTTGGTTAAGAATGACAATGGGCCATGAAGGATAGCAACTGATGCTGTATCAAATTCAGGGATACTGTGCTTCGTGTTTAGAAAGCATCGATTCTACTCTGTTTCATTCTGTGATGTCTATCTGTCCAGTTGTTTGTTTCTGGGAATAGCTCTAGGAACAGGTGAAAGCAAAGAAATGTAACACTGCCTCAAGATAAGCAGACTATAAATGAAAAAACTCAATGAATCTGTTGATTTACTGCATCTACACAAGGTCAAATGGAAAAGCAGGATGAAAAGCTAGAAAGGACAATTATTTTAAATCTCTACAAGGGAACTTCCCTGGTGGTCCAGTGGCTAAGACTCCAGGCTCCCGATGCAGGGGGCCAGGGGTTCAATCCCTGGTCAAGGAACGAGATCCCACATGCTCTAAGACCCAGTGAAGCCAAATAAAAATAATAATAATAAATCAATATTTTAAAATCTCTACAAGGGAAAGTGATCTGAATGAAAATGAGATAATTGGAGACCAAAAACCAACCAAACCAAAACCACATACCAAAGAATGCATTCCCAAGTGATACTTAAAGTCACATTTGCCTCCTTATTTGTATAACTTGGATAAAATAAGCAGGGGAGGTGAGAGAGGTATGGATCAAAACACAGGGATACATAGGGAAGAAAAGGAATGCAAAGTAACTGCCATTTGCTCCTCAGCAAGTATGCGCTGAGTGATTGTGCCTTGTTTTCCCCATAAAATAAATCCATGAGATGGTGTTAGTCTTTATAGCAAGTGATGGGGTTCGGATGCAAATGCAGGTGTGTCCCAAAGGAAAGCCACAGCTCCTTCTCAGTGTCTCTTGCTTCTTTCCCTCCCACCCCGTTCTGATCACTTGAGTTCTACTCCAGCTGAAGGTAGGGAGGGGTAGGGGGTGTGGGGTTATAGAGAAGAGCCACCAAATGCAAATTCCATTTCTCACCTGTGAGATTACATTGAGCAGGCATTCAGCGCACTGGGCTCTCCCCCAAATCCCCCGCCTTTGACATTGTGCGGGTGCCGTCTCTGAGCTCTTCCCAGAAGCGCTTGCTCCTCGATGATGCTTCATCAGAGTACAGAGAAAAGTCAAGGATGAGGTGAGGGAGCACAGAAGGAATTTGCTGACATTTATCACACACTGAATGGACTATAAATAAAGACACATTTTCAGCCTTAAAAAAAAAAAAGCCACTAATTTTTTTCAAGTCTGGTAAGAAACAGACTTAAAGAAAAACAGAATCCCTGAAGATAAAATAGGATAACCTGTTTAATTTTTTTATTATTATTTATTTATTGGCTGTGAGGCATGTAGGATCTTAGTTCCCCAACCAGGAATGGAACCACACCCCCACATTGAGATCGTGAAGTCTTCACCTCTGGACTGCTAGAGAAGTCCCAAGATAAACTATTTTTATTAAAAAGCTTAGAAAAACTCTGGGCTTCCCAGGTGGTGCTAATGCTAAAGAATCCAACTGTTAATGTAGGAGATGAGAGAGATGTGTGTTCAATTCCTAGGTTGGGAAGATCTCCTGGGGTAGGAAATGACAACTCTCTTCAGTATTCTTACCTAGAAAATTCCATGGACAAAGGAGCCTGTTGGGGTACAGTCTCCAGGGCCGCAGAGAGTCGGACACGACTGAGCACTTTAAAAAAAGCTTTCAGCATTTGCATTTTCTGATAAATGAATAAAGAATTCTGTAAAGCAAGAATTATTTAAACTGGAAGGACCACACCAAAACATTAGTAGTTTTTCTTTCTCAGAGTTAAAAATATAGACTTGTTCAAATGTCTTTAGTATTACATTTTCTAAAATGAGTGTGTATTGCTTTTGAATGGAAAAGTGAAAACAAACTTTAGTTTAAGAAGCAGGAGAGAAAAAGTGTCTGCTCTAACAAGCTCTTCCTGGAAGTACTTATTAGGGATTTTGTGATAGACATGCCATGTGATATGGCTTTTAAGATTATCTCTGACATAGATTGAGTTACCTTAGTCAATAAATTTCAGTTCAGGGAGGAATTTTCCTCAAGGCTTCTTGGCAGGAATTCTGCATACTTTTTCTCTTTCCCCAGAGTCCTGGATAGGGTTCTTCTTCATTTGCTCCAACCTACCAATTCCTCATATTTGACAGAGATGCCACACAGACAAAAATTCAGCTGTTTTCAATCCAAGCTGCCCCAAGCCATCTAGTGCAACTCCTTCTAAATCACAGAAAAATGTCTGAGAAAGTCAAGAAGAATTCAAGTTAAAGGACAGAGAAGAAAATGTCCTGATAGAAATTTAAACAGCTAAGTCAATCAGGTTTAGATTCTTCTTAACCTTAGAATAGTTTTAGATTCATAGGAAAAAAATGCAAAGAGTTCCAACATAGCTTACATCCAGCTTCCCCTATTATTGACATGTTACAAGAGCATGGTACATTTGTCATAATAAATAAACCAATGTTAATACCTTATTATTAATTAAGGTATTTTATTCAGATTCTTTAGCTTTTATTTAATGTCCTTTTCTGTACGGATCTCCTCCAAGGTCCACATTACATTTAGTCATCATTTGTCTTTAGGTTCTGCTTGGCTGTGACAATTTGTCAATTACATGTTAATCTTTTGAAAACTGAGAGAGATAAAGAGACGTTGCTGTTATGCTAACACTCTACAAACTTATGCTATGGCTAGATATTCCCAGGAAAGTACCTGGATCCCTAAGATGTGTATCAACTACCAATATTCATCCAAGTGCTAAGCAAATGGAAAATAAAAGAAGAAATTTGCCAGCATATTTACAGAAAGATGAGTGTCCTTTATTTCATGCAGCTGTCTGATAAATGTAAGGGAAAGCCCATCTGGTTGACATTCAGTGCTTTTTAACAAGTAGAATTCAAAGACAGGGTCCACTTCAGGGGATAAAACAGAAATCAACCAAATAACTAATATGGTAAAGAAACCGTATCCACAGTGCCATCTGGCACACAGCACCTAGCATGGGGCCTGGAACATGTGTTCAATGGATGGATGTAAATGAATGAGTGAGGCCCTAGAAGTGAGTATGGGTAGGACTCCTGGGCAGCAGAACTTCATTTCAAAGGGTGACACAATTCATGCACAAAGTCAAATCTACCATCAGCTCTAGAAGAATTTAAACCAAACTCAGAACACTGATCTTTTTTTTTTTAATTCAAGCTTATGAGTTTCAAAAGATAGGCACTACAGGATATGTCAGGAATATCCTGAACTGCTTCTATTTACCAGATGTGGAACCTCTAAGAGAATCATTTAAACTCTTTGAGAGTTAGTTTCCTCATTTGTGTAACACAGGTAGTAATAATTCCTATATGGATTTCCTGACAGAACTAAGACAATGTCTGTTATAAGAGTAGAAACTTGGCAAGTGGTGATCAAACATCATCATCAATGTGTCCATTTTTATTGCTCGCAAGAGTATTACATGCAAAGTAGGAACAACTCTTCTATTTACAATTGACCCTTGAATAACTCAGGTTTGAATTGTGCAGATCGACTTACATGTGGATTGCTTTTTCAATAGTGAATGCCATAGTACTTACTACATGATGCGTGGTTGGTTGAATGGATGCAGAGTCAAGGATGTGGAGAAACTGCACAAAGGGAGGGTCAATTATTTGACTGTGCAGGGGGTGGGCACCCTGACCTCAAGGGTCCACTGTCCTTTTTCCTCCCCATACTTCTCTCCAACATGGAATTCTCACCTCTGAAGCAGCCATATTGTATCTTGTGACTTGTCTGGCAAATTCCTAACCATTTCTTGAGATGCACTTCAAAAAACATCTCCCTGAAAAGCATTTTCATGCCCTTCTTTTGTACCTCCCTGGTACCAAGTTAATATCTCAATAAAACTCTTACTTGAGATATTGAAATCTTGACTCCTATCCCAACCACACGTGTTCATCTCAGTATACGCAGTGAACTGCAAATATTGTTTCCTAGTGCCCTTGTAATAAAGGACCACAGGTCCGTGGTTTAAAACAACAAGAACTTATTATCTCACGGGTCTAGAAGCTAGACGTCTAAAATCACGGTGTTCTTATGGCAGTGCTGCCTCTGAAGTCTCTAGTAAAGAATCTTTCCAAGACTCTTCCAGGTTTCTGAGCCTGGTGGCACTCTTTGGCTTCCCTTGGCTTGTAGCATCATCACTCCAATCTTGCTGTCCATCTTCACAAGACTCTCTCCCCTCTGTGTTGGTGTCTTCATTTGCCATTTTAACTCTGCTTGTGTCTGTCTCTGGGTCGCTATTCCTTTTGTTATAAAGGAACCAGTCATGTTGGATGAAGTGCCAACCCTGTTTCAGTATGTGTGCATGTGTGCTTAGTCGCTCAGTCATGTCTGACTCTTTGTGATCCCGTGGACTACAGTCCTCCAGGCTTCTTTGTCCATGGGGACTCTCCAGACAAGAATACTGGAGTGGGTTGCCATGCCTTCATCCAGAGGATCTTCCCAACCCAGGGATCAACAGGTCTCCCACACTGCAGGCAGATTCTTTACCATCTGAGCCACCAGGGAAGTCACCAGGACACTTCAATATGACCTCTTCTTAATTTATTCATATATCTTAATCACACCTACAAAGACTCTGTTTTCAAATAAGATCACATTCATACATGCCAGGGGTTAGGACTAGAACATTTGTTTTAAAGGGATACAGTCCAACCCACAACACTGTCCAACCCACAGCAGGTGCCCTGAGATGTCCTGATGAGGGAAGGGATGGATCAATGACTGAATAAACAAATTCTACTCTCCCAGTGTCCAGGTGCAGACATACAGGTGGTAACTCATTCTTCTGTAGCCACAACTATGCTTTAAAATTCTGTGGTTTCTTGGCACCCACAGAATTCTGCCTTTTTAAATCCATGATTAAATAATCCCATGCTAAATCTCACAGTAATTCCCTTCCAGGGCTTCGTATTTGTATTCAATTATGGAAAACCTAAGCCAGAGCCTCAAAGGCATAATTTTAAAACTGTTTCTCCCCCTTCTGGTTTAGCCGCTGCAGCAGCCAACATACTCGTGGCATGAGTCTCCTTTCACCTGTGTAATGATAGTTACTTGAAGGCAAAACAGTTCTTTGCAACCACAACCTATTTAGGGGCCAAATTAACTGACAATGTTTGAGACAGAAGTTTGCTGCTGGTTTTTTTTTTTTTTTCCAACCCTTGACTTTTAACATATGTAATCAGCTCTTAATTTTTTTTCACATTTTCTCCTCTGTTAGAGTAAAATGAAAATACTGCAGAACATACAAAACTCTACATTTGGGAGTTTACCAGATCTGATTTTAACATTTCCATTTTCCTCATTTTGCTCCCAAACCACAGAGAGGTGGCAGTGGGTTCCAAGGTATTGAGTCCTCATTAGACATTTCGCTTTGTTAATATTACTCCTTCCCTGGACCTTCACTGAATTACCTCACCAAGAAAAAATAAGTAATTGACTTTTCCTTTAGCCAGTAAATGAAAAACACAGTGATCCTACTTGCTAATTCTCCTAGTTCTTCAAACTACCATACTTATCTAGCATGTTATGCTAAATCAAATTATCTGCTTGCAGCCTGGGGAGACACAAAGGATAAAAAAAGAAAAGAGAGCAACACGGAATAAAAGAAATGATAAAAGCCACAGGCAACTTCATGCACATTTACTTGCACTTATAAAAATAGAAAATAGCAAAGTGTGACACGCTTGGATATGTTCACAACTCCTTCTGAAATGACAAACACAAATGGAGTGGTGTGGGAGAAGCACTAGCCAGAGTTTGGCAAAAGGAAACCATTCTGATGGACTTTTTCTCTCCCTAGTGTTAAATGCTGGTCTCTTGGGATATTATAGGTTATGGCTCCACCCAACCTGGTAAAGGAAGAAAGACCCTTGGTCCAAAATATCAATAAGAAGCCTAATTCTATAATTTGCCTAGATTTTAAAATAAATGATAATACATTTCTAGGCATAAATATAATTTGGAGTTACACAATTTAAGAATTAAAAAACTTTCCTTCTTTTTGGGGGGATGCTAATTATATATCGGGCTTCCTTGGTGGCTCACTCAGTAAAGAATCTGCCTGCGATGCCAGAGACCACCTGCAGCGAAGGAGATTGGGGTTTAATCCCTGGGTCAGGAATATCCCCTGGATAAGGAAATGGTGAGTCACTACAGTATTCTTAGATGGGAAATCTCATGGGCAGAGGAGCCTTGTGGGCTACACTCCAAAGGGTCTCAAAGAATCAAACACCACTGAGTGAGTGAACACAAGATATTAGAGGGGGTCATGTCCGTGGGGCAACCCAAGACGGGCGGGTCATGGTGGAGAGATTTGACAGAATGTGGTCCACTGGAGAAGGGAATGGCAAAACACTTCAGTATTCTTGCCTTGAGAACCCCATGAACAGTATGAAAAGGTAAAATGATAGGATACTGAAAGAGAAACTCCACAGGTCAGTAGGTGCCCGATATGCTACTGGAGATCTGTGGAGAAATAACTCCAGAAAGAATGAAAGGATGGAGCCAAAGCAAAAAGAATACCCAGCTGTGGATGTGACTGGTGATAGAAGCAAGGTCCGATGCTGTAAAGAGCAATATTGCATAGGAACCTGGAATGTCAGGTCCATGAATCAAGGCAAATTGGAAGTGGTCAAACAAGAGATGGCAAGAGTGAATGTCGAAATTCTAGGAATCAGCGAACTGAAATGGACTGGAATGGGTGAATTTAACTCAGATGACCATTATATCTACTACTGCGGGCAGGAATCCCTCAGAAGAAATGGAATGGCCATAATGGTCAACAAAAGAGTCCGAAATGCAGTACTTGGATGCACTCTCAAAAACGACAGAATGATCTCTGTTCATTTCCAAGGCAAACCATTCAATACCACAGTAATCCAAGTCTATGCCCCAACCAGTAACGCTGAAGAAGCTGAAGTTGAACAGTTCTATGAAGACCTACAAGACCTTTTAGAACTAATACCCAAAAAAGATGTCCTTTTCATTATAGGGGACTGGAATGCAAAAGTAGGAAGTCAAGAAACACCTGGAGTAACAGGCAAATTTGGCCTTGGAGTACGGAATGAAGCAGGGCAAAGACTAATAGAGTTTTGCCAAGAAAATGCACTGGTCATAACAAACACCCTCTCCCAACAACACAAGAGAAGACTCTATACATGGACATCACCAGATGGTCAACACCAAAATCAGATTGATTATATTCTTTGCAGCCAAAGATGGAGAAGCTCTACACAGTCAGCAAAAACAAGACCAGGAGCTGACTGTGGCTCAGACCATGAACTCCTTATTGCCAAATTCAGACTGAAATTGAAGAAAGTAGGGAAAACCACTAGACCATTCAGGTATGACCTAAATCAAATCCCTTATGATTATACAGTGGAAATGAGAAATAGATTTAAGGGCCTAGATCTGATAGATAGAGTGCCTGATGAGCTATGGAATGAGGTTCGTGACATTGTACAGGAGACAGGGATCAAGACCATTCCCATGGAAAAGAAATGCAAAAAAGCAAAATGGCTGTCTGGGGAGGCCTTACAAATAGCTGTGAAAAGAAGAGAAGCGAAAAGCAAAGGAGAAAAGGAAAGATATAAACATCTGAATGCAGAGTTCCAAAGAATAGCAAGAAGAGATAAGAAAGCCTTCTTCAGCAATCAATGCAAAGAAATAGAGGAAAACAACAGAATGGGAAAGACTAGGGATCTCTTCAAGAAAATCAGAGATACCAAAGGAACATTTCATGCAAAGATGAGCTCGATAAAGGACAGAAATGGTATGGACCTAACAGAAGCAGAAGATATCAAGAAGAGATGGCAAGAATACACAGAACTGTACAAAAAAGATCTTCACGACCCAGATAATCATGATGGTGTGATCACCGACCTAGAGCCAGACATCCTGGAATGTGAAGTCAAGTGGGCCTTAGAAAGCATCACTATGAACAAAGCTAGTGGAGGTGATGGAATTCCTGTTGAGCTATTCCAAATCCTGAAAGATGATGCTGTGAAAGTGCTGCACTCAATATGCCAGAAAATTTGGAAAACTCAGCAGTGGCCACAGGACTGGAAAAGGTCAGTTTTCCTTCCAATCCCAAAGAAAGGCAATGCCAAAGAATGCTCAAATTACCACATAACTGAACTCATCTCACACGCTAGTAAAGTAATGCTCAAAATTCTCCAAGCCAGGCTTCAGCAATATGTGAACCGTGAACTTCCTGATGTTCAAGCTGGTTTTAGAAAAGGCAGAGGAACCAGAGATCAAATTGCCAACATCCGCTGGATCATGGAAAAAGCAAGAGAGTTCCAGAAAAACATCTATTTCTGCCTTATTGACTATGCCAAAGCCTTTGACTGTGTGGATCACAATAAACTGTGGAAAATTCTTCAAGAGATGGGAATACCAGACCACCTGATCTGCCTCTTGAGAAATTTGTATGCACATCAGGAAGCAACAGTTAGAACTGGACATGGAACAACAGACTGGTTCCAAATAGGAAAAGGAGTTCGTCAAGGCTGTATATCGTCACCCTGTTTATTTAACTTATATGCAAAGTACATCATGAGAAACGCTGGGCTGGAAGAAACACAAGCTGGAATCAAGATTGCCGGGAGAAATATCAATAACCTCAGATATGCAGATGACACCACCCTTATGGCAGAAAGTGAAGAGGAACTCAAAAGCCTCTTGATGAAAGTGAAAGTGGAGAGTGAAAAAGTTGGCTTAAAGCTCAACATTCAGAAAACGAAGATCATAGCACCCGGTCCCATCACTTCATGGGAAATAGATGGGGAAACAGTTGAAACAGTGTCAGACTTTATTTTTCTGGGCTCCAAAATCACTACAGATGGTGACTGTAGCCATGAAATTAAAAGACGCTTACTCCTTGGAAGGAAAGTTATGACCAACCTAGATAGCATATTCAAAAGCAGAGACATTATTTTGCCAACAAAGGTTCATCTAGTCAAGACTATGGTTTTTCCTGTGGTCATGTATGGATGTGAGAGTTGGACTGTGAAGAAGGCTGAGTGCTGAAGAATTGATGGTTTTGAACTGTGGTGTTGAAGAAGACTCGAGAGTCCCTTGGACTGCAAGGAGATCCAACCAGTCCATTCTGAAGGAGATCAACCCTGGGATTTCTTTGGAAGGAATGATGCTAAAGCTGAAACTCCAGTACTTTGGCCACCTCATGCGAAGAGTTGAGTCATTGGAAAAGACTCTGATGCTGGGAGGGATTGGGGGCAGGAGGAGAAGGGGACGACAGAGGATGAGATGGCTGAATGGCATCACTTACTCGATGGACGTGAGTCTGAGTGAACTCTGGGAGTTGGTGATGGACAGGAAGGCCTGGCGTGCTGCAATTCATGGGGTCACAAAGTGTCGGACACGACTGAGCGACTGGTTTGATCTGATCTGATGGAATAATGAAAAACACCTAATCCAAAGGAGGCCAACAATAGGATTATATAACAGATGAGACAAATAACAGCAAGAATAAGATGTTAAATATAAAACCACACATATAAACACTTTCCTTAAATAAAGATAGACTTTCCCATTGGGGCTTTTACACTGGCTGGTCCTTCAGCCTGGAACATGCTTCCCCTTGATAACAAGGTGGCTAACACCTTCAAAGTATCTGCTCAAATACCATCTCACAGTGAGCTTTCCTTGTAGCTCAGTCGGAAAAGAATCTGCCTGTAATGCAGGAGACCAGGGTTCAATTCCTGGGTCAGGAAGATCCCTTGGAGAAGGAAATGGCAACCTACTCCAGTATTCTTGTCTGGAGAACTTGTCTGTTCATGGGGTTCATGGGGAGAACCCCATGAACAGATAAGCCTGGTGGGCTACAGTCCATGGGGTCTCAAGAGTTGGACACGAGTGAGTGACTAAGCACACACACACACACACACACACACCTTCACAGTAAGCCTTATGTTGGACTGACATATTTAAAACTGAATCTTCTCTCTCTGGGCTTGCCAGATGGCACTAGTGGTAAAAAGATGTAGGTTTGATTTCTGGGTAGGGAAGACGCCCTGGAGGAGGGCACAGCAGCCCACTCTAGTATTCTTGCCTGGAGAATCCCATGGACAGAGGAGCCTGGTGGGCTACAAAGGTCTGTGGGGTTGCAAAGGATTGGACAAGACTGAAGTGACTGAACATGCACACACACACTTCTCTCCCTAGGCACTCCTGTTCTCTTTTTATTTTTCACTTTCCCATAGTATTTATACCTTTTAATATTCCATATAATATAGTATTTATACATATATTAATTTTTATATATAGTTAATTTTGTTTTATGCTTCCTCCTAGAGATTGACAGTCCTTGGGAGCCAAGAACTCTATTTTACTCACTCTTTCCCAAATGCTTAGAATAGTGCCTGACTCTTAGGACATGGGTACTTATTTAAAGAATGTCAAATTAATACATAAATAGATATATGGGTAACAATCATTCAAAACTAAGAATTCAAAATTGTGTTTAAGAAGTGAGGTAGAATGAAGAAACACAAGCAAGTCACACTGCATTTTGACTTTAGAATCTGTGTTGTTTGAGTTAACATCCCCATAGACCAGGGATGAAAGTTGGACCACTGATCCATGGAGGAGATGTTCAGTTCTAAAACCATCAAGGGAAAGAAGAAAGTGTTTCTAACAGTTTGTTTCCACAGGAGATCTCCCAAACTTAGTTTGGATGAATCAAAAATCAAACTCAGCTGTACAAGACACCAACCATAATTCTCAAGACATAAGGATGCTTAAAACAAACTAATTTGATACAGAATAAAATCTAAGCCTCTATTGAAATAATCCTCATTAAATAATGTTCTGACACATTTCTGACACACAGGTCTTTATTTTTTCACAAAGGATTTTTTTCCTATTGCCTCTCTCAATTTTCTAAAGGTTTTACTTTTTATTCCTCCTCTTCAATACCTCTTGCCAGATTAGAAAGGAATGACCCAGGGACTCTGACAATTCAAAGAATGAATCAGAAATGTCATGTGCATCTGAAGTACTCCCAATAGCCCCGTCTCTCTTATCAGACCCAGCAACCTTGGAAACGGAATAGCTAGAGACAGTCTCGTGGGGATCACACACATGGGTGGGTCTCTGATTCTCCAGGCTGCCATCACTGAGGCCATCAGGTTACCGCAAGTTATACACTAAGGGCATGTCTCTGATTTGGGCCTTTCTTAACATTTTAAGGGAACAGTGAATTTACTGAATGTCATTTGCCACTTATTCATTCCACATTTGAGAAAGATGTATAGAATCATTGTGAATCTGTACTTCCAAGAATAGCCTTTAAAAACAAATAGAAATCGTCTGTGTGAGCTAATATCATTGCTCTGTTAAAGTCTCCCCTTTAGTATGTAGTACAGAGCTCAAAGGTCATTTCTGCCTGAGATGGGAAGCTTTACATTGGATACTTGAGCAGCACTCTGTACCTGAAAAGGCAATAAAATGGCATTGTGCTTGAGATGATGGTAGAGGAATACTGTAGGAAAGACATAATGCAGCTTGCTCCATTGAGGAGTCACTGTGCCAGCAGAGTCCTCAGGGTTTTCATAAATCATTTCCTTTAAAAACAGAGGATAGGAACATAACCCAGAATGTTGGCATGCTCAGGATGTTCTTAAATAATGTATTACCAACTTATCAAAGCGACCCCAGGAGAGAGTCTTCTTCATATTAGAGCTGAAAGATGATGATGGAGAGGGTGAGAGGAGCATGGAGGTGCTTGAAAACATTGAATCACAAACCAAGAGGTCCCCATCTTTCACTGCTCTGAGAGGCGTTTCTCCCAAGCATTTTGCTTTGTGCAGTTAAGAGGAAAGAAAGGAGGGAGGGAAGGAGGAAAGAAGGGAAGAAACCAGTTCCAGTTGAACCAGACAGTATTCAGAAGCTTCACACAAACCATTTGATTTACTGGTGTAGGTAGCTTGTGATATCAATGTTTTATCTTTGTTTCTTTGACAAGGGAACTGAGACTCACTGAGATAACTAGTCCAAAAACACAGAATGAGTTAGTGAAGATGCTCATATTTGAATCCAGGTTCATTTGCATCCAAACTTAGATTTCTTTCTTGTTTGAAGAACCGTAAACAAGCTTTTCCTCCTCACTGGAAAGGCCGAGATGCCTAGGAACAGGGGCTATCTTCACCTGCATTCGCAGGACTGACATTAGGTTTGGTGTATTTTTTTCTCATAATTGCTTCTATATTTTATTCATTTCATGTGATCATTTTATGCTATCTGAGTGAAATTTCACATGCATGTTCACTGGTCATGAGGCTCAGGGAACACTTCAAGTTTGGGCCTTCCACTCTTGTCCAAGCACTTCTGAAATAACTAAAAGAGACAAATATTGTGTATCATAGTTTTGTCATAAGACATATAATGAATGGACAGCATTATCTACACAGAGACAAAGGTTGTGTTTGCAAGTAGCATACAGAGAGTAACAATTCTTGTGTGATTTCAGCTGTCAAATGCCCACTTATCTCGTCCAGGCCCCTAGACAAGCATCGCTCACATCTATGTCATAGCTTCTGAGGGTTTTATACAATTTCTCAGCACTTGCTCTTTTCTGCTTCCTTGCCGGGAGCCAGCGTGAGGAACTCTGCCCGTGGCAAAGGTCATGAGGAAGGAGGCTTGGCATACACAAAGGCGGGATCAAGCCTCAGGAGTCCCCCTGGAAATTCTCGAGCATCTACCCCCAAAACCAGAGTCTGCCTACTTTACTGCTTTGTGCTCTCACCTACACCTCTGACTTTACAGGGGGCTGTCCCCCACCACCTCTCTCTGAAATAGAGTTAACTTACAGCTCCAGTTAATAAAGTTCCTGGGCGTGACAAGAGTGTTTCAACCTACAAACTCCTTTGGAAGTCCTCTAGCCTGCCTGAATAGGTTCTTCCGGCCACATGTGATTGTTCAGAGCCTCCCAAAGGTGAGAGGCATGAGATGTTCTAAACTGTCTAAATACAGATTCCTTTGAGCAGTTAAAAGTTTAATTAGAAATTGTATTGGTGAAGGGTTTTTCACTTGTTGGGCCAATGTTTGCTGCTAACTTTCCATATCCCTTACTTACTGTGTCCCTGGGAGTGTATTGATTAATATAATTGGTGTATAAGAATTAAGTAGTAGCTTTAATGTTTGTAACCTTGGACCCTTGAGTTAATTCTTTTCTTGTTATAGCCCACCACACCTTTGCCTTATAGGAATGCAACTTTATCTAATGCTTTCGGAGGGTGGCGCCTGACTTTAGAATAACCACCTTTAGAGAAAAATAAGTTTTCTGAAAAAAGGATATTAAAATGTTGACAGGCCTCCGGGCCAGAAGATGATGTAAATCACCTAAACTTTTGCATATGATAAGTTTGCAGGAAGAAAGCCTGGCTTACTCCTGATCCTACCCCTTCCCCCGTTATCCTCTATGCACAACTTAAGGTATAAAAACTACTTTGGAAAATAAAGTGCAGGCCTTGTTCACCGAAGCTTGGTCTCCCCATGTTGTTCTTTCTCTCACCTTCCGGCTGAATTCCCATCTTGAGCGTGGAGGCTCGTCAAGCCTACTAATTTTGCCTGGGCTTCTATGATCTGACCGGGGAGGCCTTAGTGTCTCCTCTCCTTTGGGAGAACGGGAGGACGCCTGCGTCCTACGTAGGTGACGCAAATTCCTTATTTTGGAATTTTATTAGCTTTCCATGTAAACCAAGTTATTCAGCCTCTTTTCTCCACTGAATTTTCTCACTGAGCTATCCTTATTCTATTACTCTTTATGTCTCTAATTAATATTTAATACACGACTGAGCGACTTCACTTTCACTTTTCACTTTCATGCATTGGAGAAGGAAATGGCAACCCACTCCAGTGTTCTTGCCTGGAGAATCCCAGGGACGGCGGAGCCTGGTGGGCTGCTGTCTATGGGGTCGCACAGAGTCGGACACGACTGAAGCAACTTAGCAGCAGCAGCAGCAGCAAAGCTATTGTATCCAGTTCGCCGACGCCATCCCCTCTTCGAATTCCCTGGATCCACCAGGGCTGGACCCCAGCACTTCCTCACAAAGTGGAGGACCTCAGTTGTACAAATGTATTAGTCAAAATAGGTCAGGTTAGGACTTCCTTGGAGGTCCAGCAGTTAAAGTTCTGTGTTTCCATTGCAGGAGGTACAGGTTCAGTCCCTGGCTGGGGAGATAAGTTCCCAAATGCCATGGGGCACAGCCAAAAATTTTTTTACTTTTTTTTAAAGATAGGTTATACTATGTTAATCATTTTTCAAAGGCTCCTTTCTCTTCCACATGACACGTCTATCATGGGTTCACTGGGATCTCTATTGCCATCATCCCGCTCTTATAAGGAGAAGGAAATGGCAGGCCACTCCAGTATTCTTGCCTGGAGAATCCCATGGACAGAGGAGCCTGGCGGGCTACAGTCCATGGGGTTGCAAGAGTTGACATGACTGAGCCATTAAACCACCAACCACCACTCTTTTTAACCGAGGCTAATAGAGTAGCCACCACTGGAGAGACTGCCCATCAATATGGTGGGGGAGAAGGGAGAGTGTGGTGAATCCTGGCCTCTGACAACTTCTGTCTGGATACGGCACATGGCACCTTCACTCGCATTTCATTGACTAAAGTAAGTCAAATGACCACCACTATCTTCTAAGGGGCAAGGAAGCCCAGTGCTCCCACAGGAAAAGCACTGGAAGACTGTGGTAGACGCACCGTGACTGCCACACTGAGTGAGGCCAAAGTCTTTGTCTTTATCTTTCCTGGCTCACGTCAGCCCCTTGGCCTTTTCCCCCTTCCCTTTCCCTATAGCTTAGGAAATAGTTATAGGAATTAGCTATTCCTATAGCTGAATCTCCAGTACTTTGGCCACCTCATGCGAAGAGTTGACTCATTGGAAAAGACTCTGATGCTGGGAGGGATTTGGGGGCAGGAGGAGAAGGGGACGACTGAGGATGAGATGGCTGGATGGCATCACTGACTCGATGGACGTGAGTCTCAGTGAACTCAGGGAGATGGTGATGGACAAGGAGGCCTGGCGTGCTGCGATTCATGGGGTCGCAAAGAGTCAGACACGACTGAGTGACTGAACTGAATTGAACTGATAGCTAATACAGGAATTAGCTATATTAGCTTGCTTGGGATGTCATAACTAAATATCACAAAGTGGTATTTTTTTTTTTTCTTCTCACATTTCAGGAGGCTGGTGGTCCAAGATCAGGTTTTGGTAGGTTTGGTTTCTCTGAGGTTTGTAGACGTCTGCCTCCTCTGTCTTCCCGTGGTCTTTCCTCGGCATATGCACATGGTTGGTGTCTGCTGTCTCTCTGAGTGTCCAGATTTCCTCTTCTTTTCAGGACACCAGTCATATTTAAAGAAGGCATACTGTAAAGACTTTATTTTACCTTAGTCACCTCTCTAAAGGACTTATGTCCAAACATTCTGAGGAAATGGGAATCACGGCTTCAACATATGATTCTGAGGAGATATGATTCAGCCTTTAATAGTCCCCCACTCTCTGTCATAATTTGCGCTCTCCAGGTCGGAATCTGGTTTCTCCTTCTCTTGTCCTTTTTCTGCACAGCTGCCATGAAATTGGTGTTCTACAGTGTTCAGAACATCTACTTTTTTATTTAAAAAAAAAATATTGGCAGAGAGTTGCTTTACAATGTTGTCTTCATTTCTGCTGTCCAGCAGTGAATAAGCTACATGTATACATATACCCCCTCTTTTTTAGATTTTCTTCCCATTTAGGTCACCACAGAGCACTGAGTAGAGTTCCCTGTGCTACACAGTAAGTTCTCATTAGTTATCTATTTTACACATAACAGTTTACATATGTCAATCCCAATCTTCCCATTCGCCCCATCCCCCTCCCTCGTTGGTAACCCTGTTTGTTCTCTATATCTGTGACTCTGTTTCTTACCAGCATCTTTTGGTGCAGCCTGGCACTGACTGCCAGAAGGGTACCAAAGCACGTAGGTACCCCATTCTCCCAGCATGTTGAGGAGAAGTAGAGGCGGCTGGGTGTGGCTCTTTTTTTTGTGGAGTATGTGTGAAAGCAGTCTCGAATGAGGGGAAGATGTGGTTTATGCATCCAGCAGTTTGGGCTTATGTGCCAGACGTTTAGAGAGTGCTGGGAAATGCCAGAAACCCAATCACTGGAATGATTTGCAGGCCCCTGTCTTAGAGAGAGGGGGACCTCTGGTCCCACTCGATTAGACAGTCTTCACCTCTTGCTCCACAGCAATCAGTTAGAAACACAAGTTTCACTCCATTTTGCTTACCAAAACATGCCAGAGATTTCACACTGTTCCTAGAAAACTCTAGCCTTAACCTTTGCCAAAGTATGGCCATAACCATGATCTTCCAGGCGTTGCATAAACTGGTCCCCACCTACCTCTCCAGGGTCCTCTTGAACCTCATTGGCCACTCAGTTCTGGCACTTGCCAGAGAGTGATGGTCGGGGGGTATCTACGGCTCTAGTGAGGGGCTGGAAGGAGGGTGAGGTACAAAAATGTACAGAATGCCTGCTAGGTGTCATTACTTCATCTCATCATCAGAGACGAGAACTAAATACAACTTTGTTCATTGTATTGCTGAGGGCACCAGAAGTGTGAACCACCCTTGCTTTCTGTACTTTAAGGATGGGCCCTACAGTCCTGGGTACATGCCTCTCACTGGTCAGAGCTGACTGGAAGAGAAGCTGACCGGGAGCCATTCACTGAGCTGAGCCAACCTGTTCCTGCCACCTGGAATTGAGATCGATGTTATCTGATTTCTGTGGCATCAGAACAGAGAGAATCTGCCAGAAGTCCTGAAGCAGCCACATTCTGCCACGTGTGCTGAAATGCACGTGAATTGGTATGTAGAAAAGAAGGTTAGAGATGCTGGGTTCATAGAGTAATGATAAGAGACACCTCCACCCACCCCCACTAGAGAGAAATAGAAGTAGATGGAGAGAAAGGCAGAGATCAACATGCCTGGGGAGATTCTCTCCCACAGGAGAGTTTTATACCTTTCAATATATCTCCCTTTGGCTCAACCTAGTCACAACCATCCCTGACTATATTTTAAAATGGCAATCATTTATAGGATGCACTCATTTTTTATGTCCCCAAATACCTCTCAGATGGAGATTTAAATACCTAGTTTACGTAGACACCTTCCTTCATGACTTTCAACTACATTATGAACGACCCAAAAGCGGAAATTGTGTCCTTTTTATTCCATAGTAGCATCTATGGGGTTTCATTCAGTTCAGTGATGAGGTTACACCTCCTTGGCACCAGAGAAGGAAACTGCAGGTCTCAATGCCCCTGAGTCATTTGCCTTCTAACTAAATCTAGAATTAAGAGATATTTTCCTATGCTTTAACAATAGGACAGGAGTTATTTTGGAAATTTATACTTTAGTATAATTAAGAGAAGTAAATCTCTCTCCAGGAAATGTTTGGAGTTAAGTGAACACCACAGTTCACTTAAGTAGCAAGTTATTTATCATTTTTTATGCCAACATAATTCTTCTTGAAAATTTGATTACTCTAGTAGCAAAGAGAGAAGTAGAACTGGATAAGATAATAAATGAGAAGAAAAAAATCCTTAAGTGTGAGAAAACCAATATCATTATGATTAAACTGGCATTTATAAATAGAATCACTCTTTGGCAATATCTGATAAATAAGCAAGAAGTTCCATCATGACCTTCTTTTAGAGTTTTCTAGCACCTGTCACTCATATATGTGCTCAGTCAGTCATGTCTGACTCTTTGCAACCCCATGGACTACAGCATACCAGGCTTCACTGTCCTTCACTTTCTTTCAAAGTGTGCTCAAACTCATGTCCACTGAGTCAGTAATATCACCCAACCATCTCATCCTTTGTCACCCCCTTCTCATTCTCCTTTCAATCCTTTTTAGCATCAGGGTCTTTTCCAATGAGTCAGCTCTTCGCATCAGATGGCCAACGTATTAGAGCTTCAGCATAATAAGAATGACTAGAACCTTCACTATCTTCTTTAATCAGAAGCAATATAATTTTTCAAATAAACTATAGGATGTTAATTCAAAAAACTACTATGCTGCCACCAAAGATTATGCTTTTGAAGATGATTTGCTAATATAAGAGTATTTACAGGTAAGGAGAGAACACAAGCCACAAAAGTATTTTGTATCGCTTGATCTTAACATCAAATTATTATATTGAAAATAAAATATATATACTTATGAGATCTTGAAGGTTGAAGAAATGCTTTTTTTTTTTTTTTCTGGACCAACCTGCACAACACACTAGGATGTAACATATTCCAGAATGTAAACATGTAAATGAAGGAATCGAGACTATCCTCTCTCTGCTAAATGCTTATTCTGATTACTGGACAGGGTCAGAGGCTGAGCTCCACAATTTCATTCATTAGCTTACATAAGTCTCATACACTACTATGTGTCAGGTGTTACTTTCCCCCTTCTATAAATGAGGAAACATCACAGACATTAAAATACTTGCTCAATGTCACTTAGCAGGCAGTGGAGATCTCTTTTACCTTTCAAAGGGTGAAACAAGCTCGATCAATCCACCGTCCTTACACTAAGGCACCAGCAACTCCCACACTCTGTCTGCAATTTTGTACTCTCTACCTCAAGATTTCAAAAGCTCTAACTTTCTCCTACCACCTGAGTGCTCAGAGGACCAAGAATCCCTCCCGCAGCCTCCCAGCGTCTCACATGGCTCAGATCCCACTGACGGGGCCCCAGTTTTCCAACTTAGATCACCTTCACTGTGACCACCTGCCTGGAACTCCTCCTTCTCCCATCGAGGGCTTTCTCCAAGCAATTGTTCATTTATCTTCCATCTTCTCCAGGACCTCTCCTACGTACCTACATGTAAGAATGTTTGATAGGAGTTCAGGAGTACAACCCGGGACAGAGCGCATCTGTAGCAGATCCCTGGCTGTGTTGTACTCCCCTCTCCGTGTCACAGGATCACAAGTCAGCCAGGGGTAAGCGGCTTTTCGAGAAGTGGATTCTTCTGGTTTCCCTTGAGATTTATAAATCACCTTCCTTTCAGACTCTTGGCCAAGTTACTGCCTGTTTACTACCCTAGAGAGAGAGGTGGGGAGAGGCAGAAAGAGAAGAAAGGAAGGAAGGAAACCTTGGTTAATTGCTAGATTTCTTCAGTAGACTTTTAACTGGGGGAAAGGAGACAAGTGCTTAACAAGCAGGACTGGTATTTCCTTGCCCAACACTCAGAGGACATTCACTCTTCTGCAGGGCACTGATCCAATTCCTTGTCCCTTTCAGTCAACACTGGCACAGAGATAATCATCACTGTTGAGGTTTTTGCAGGGTTAAATGCAAATCACTGGACACAAAAGGTAACTGGCACTGTCACCCTGTCTTCTTAAATTTTTAAATCACATTTTATTTTGCTTTCACAGCATTCTATGCTGGGGAAAATCTGCAGTCACGTATGTGGACATAAATCAGCTAGATAATTGAGGTTTGAAAGAATAGCCTTTGGATTTGGCCAAACCAATCAATAACTGAGCCTCAAGGTATGCTTTGGAATTATTTGTCTGGGTAATTCTAGCAAGAACAACAAAATCCAAACAGATTGCAGAGAAGTTAATAAAGAGCTCAAAATGGGCACATTCATGCACCACAGGGCCAATCAAAACTAAACGAATAGAACGAAATGAAATGAAAGCACAAAACTCCAGCCCCAACAACAAAAAATCTCAGGATTCTCCTGTGTTTCTTCTTGATCTTCCCTACATCACTGTCATGCCTACATCCTTTCAGATCACCTTGGACTTCACCTCTCATTCCCTGACATATACTTGGTCCTTCTATTTGAAGAGGAAATTTAGTGTTTCCAGCTTTAGTCCTTGGTGCTCTTTAGAGGGAGTCTTTATACCTGCACTGGACTTTCCAGTTTTTGCATGCATAAAAAGTCACTTCAGTTGTGTCCAACTCTTTGTGACCCCGTGGACTGTAGCCCATCAGGCTCCTCTGTCCTTGGGATTCTCCAGGCACAAATCCTGGAGTGGGTTGCCATGTTCTTCTCCAGGGGAGCTTCCTGACCCATGGGTTGAAACCGCATCTCTTATACCATCTCCTGCACTGGCAAATGGGTTCTTTACCACTAGCACCACCTGGAAAGCTTGGTTATTCTGAATTAATATTTGGATCCTGTTTCTCCATCAAGAGCTATCCCAGTTCATTAATTTCTGGACACTGTGAAAAACTCAAACTTTTCTAGAGTGTATACATACCTAGGGCTTCCCAGGTGGCCCTAGTGATAAGGAACCTGCCTGCCTCAGGAGACATGAGAGTCACAGCTTCAATCCCTGGGTCTGGAAGAGGGCATGGCAACCCACTCTAGTACTCTGGCCTGGAGAATCCATGGACAGAGAAGCCTGGTGGGCTACGGTCCATGGGGTCACAAAGAGTCGGACATGACTGAAGCGACTTAGCAGCAGCAGCAGCAGCAGCAATATACATACCTAACCTAAGCCCTTCCCTGGCACTCAGCAGTAAAGAATCCACCTGCCAAACAGAAGACAAGGGTTCCATCCCTCGGTCAAAAAGATCCCCTGGAGAAGGCAAGGACGATCCACTCCAGTATTCTGGCCTGGGAAATCCCATGGACAAAGAAGCCTGGCAGGCTACAGTCCATGGGGTCACAAAAGAGTTGGACTTGACTTAGCGGCTAAACAACAGTGCATACCTGAAGACCACAGAATGTTTTGCCCCAACTCAGCCATGGCTGCATTCACCACATTATCTCTTAAAATATCCCTAGGAGCACCTCACAGAGAACACGTTTTGAAAGGCTGGAATAGGTTATTGCACGCCACCTCTGGTTCAAATCTAACCCAAGGCACTCGGCCAAGTGGTGTTGGAAGAGGTAGTCCACAAGCAGCGATCATTTTGCCTAGTTAACTCTGAGAAGGAAAACTCGAAACTGCAGGAGCCACTTAGAAAGAGCAGATCTAATTGGGAGACCTGAAAGGGGGCCAGGTCACCGGGCTTCATATGCCGAGAGCCTTCCCAAGGCTCTAGGACTTTGGCCTCCCTCTCCTTCAGCTGGTATCAGCTCACAGAACGCAGGCCCCTTACCAGCAAATCAAGGAACAGATTTACTCTTCCTTCTCCCTAAGAGAAACAGCTGCACCTGAACAGACTTGCAAGGCCAGGTTCACACACAGTTCATGAAAACCTTCCCGGGGTCCCACTCCGAACAAAGGCCGAAGACAAATCTGACGCGGGTTTTCCGGTCTTTGGCCCACTGCCCCATCTGACAGCTCCCTGCACCTAGCTCACTAAACCTCATCCTGTAGCTGTCCCGGCGAGTCCTGCTTCGGGACAGGAAAGAGAAGTTCTCACGTATCCCTCACCACATCTACGCTAGCTCCTTTTGTACCTGGGATCTCCTTGGGGGCCTCTGAATCGAAGTCTGACTAAGCCTGACCTTGCTTTGCTTTATGAGGGTAATGAAATCGCAGCCCCAGGTGGGGTAGCTGCAGGTGCACGTTCTCGGCCCTTCGGAGCCGTTATTTCTGTAATTTGTCACATGCTGTCTCCTGCTTGGGGTTATACTTTACAGCGCAATGAATGTACTCCCTTATTAAGACAAATCTTATCCATGCCAATCCAATTAAATCTATATAATTAGCCTGGAAATTTTAGAGAAGTAGGCTTCAGTACAGCTACAGTCTTTTTTTTTTCTACTATTGTAAGTTGTTGGACCAGGGCTAATTATGATTTGGGAAGCAGAGAAGTTGATGGAAAGAGCAACTAGTGAGATGTCAGGCAACCTAGTTTTTATTTCAGTCCTGTTGTGTGATCCTGAGCCACTTCCCTCTCTTCCGTGGGTGTGGGTCCCTTGGCAATGAAATGAATAGTTTGGGCACAGTGATGCAGATAGTACCTTTTCATTGATTGAATTACCTCACTACAGGCCAGACAGTTGCATAAAAACTCGGCAAAGTGGATGCAATGCTGTCAATTATCAGAATACAATCTTCAGATTTAATAGAAGACAAATGATTCACCCAAAACCAGGCAGTGAAGAAAAAGATATGGTTCCAAAATACATCATACACTGCTTAAATTGATAACCTGATGCTAGGAAAGATTGAGGGCAGGAGGAGAAGGGAATGACAGATGATGAGATGGTTGGATGGCATCACCGACTCAATGGACGTGAGTTTTGGCAAACTCCGGGAGATGGTGAAGGGCAGGGAAGCCTGGCATGCCGTAGTCCATGGGGCTCCAGAGAGTCAGACACAACTTAATGACTGAATAATGACAATACTCTGCAGACTACGCATCTTAGTGAGAAAGTTTACAAGGAGCTGAAGTACCACGTCACAAAGCTGAGTAGAATTCATAGCTCAAGTTACTAACTCAGAGATCCCAGACTAACTGACCATCTCATTGCCAACCATCACCATAACTAATCTTTCATTTTCACTCAGTTCTTAGAAAATTCAGGTTAGTATGTAGGGTATACTTTGAAGTCTTCTGAAATGCAGGCAGGAGAAAAACAGGAGTAAATTTTGTTGCACTTAGGAGAAAAATAATTCGTTTCTCTGAATACAATAAATAAATGCTGATTCTAAACATGAATGTCACACTGATATCAATGTGGCTATGAAACTCTTGGTTTCACCTATGTTTGTGAAGCACTTTGTTCAATAAAAACTGTGATCATAAACAAATTGAGCATCAGCAAATGGAAAGCTGAGCCATGAAAAGCACATTTTCCTAGTGAGTTCCTAGTACCAGATTTAATTCCCTATCTAATGGTATTATGAAAGTCTGGTTCATGTACAGACCAGTTCTCCCATTTTTCATAGAGACAAAAATGGATTTTTCAGTAATTATTTATTCAGGGATTTAATTTAATGCAAACAATTTTATTGTTACTTGGAGAAAAAAGAACTCTATCCTTAGGGCATTCATCTACTTATGTGAAAAAGGCAACAATGAAACATAAAACTTTCTTTATTTCTCTATTTACTATGCTTTCTATATAGAAAAAATGCACCCCCAATAAAAACACCACTGAAGTTAAGAAATAGAATATTCACCAACACCGCAGAAGTCTCCGTGTATTGTGTGTGCTTAGTCACACAGCCGTGTCCAACTCTTTGTGACCCCCATGGACTGTAGCCCGCCAGGCTCCTCTGTCCATGGGGATTCTACAGGCAAGAATGCTGGAGTGGGTTGCCAAGCCCTCCTCCAGGGAACCTTCCCAACTCAGGGATTGAACCCAGGTCTCCAGAATTGCAGGCAGAGTCTTTAGCATCTGAACCACCAAGAAAGCCCAGGAATACTGGAGTGGGTAGCCTATCCCTTCTCTAGGGATCTTCCCAACCCAGGAATTGAACCGGGGTCTCTTGCACTGCAAGCAGATTCTTTACCAGCTGAGCTACCAATATTGAATCCCAACAAATGTCCCCTCTATGCTCCTCAAAGGTAATCAATATATTTGTTTGTTTAAATAACACTTTTGCTTCTTTACAGTTTACCAAAACATGCTATTGCCTATTTTAGGAACTTTATTTTAATGGGCTTATATAGTCTATATCCTTTTGTACCTTACCTTTTAAAATAAAATTATATTTGTGAAATTTATCCATATGGTAATGTTATATTTTGTTCTTTTTTTACTATTATTTAGTATTATATTGCATGTATATTTATTATATGTATAAATATGCCATAATTTGGAGAAGGCAATGGCAACCCACTCCAGTACTCTTGCCTGGAAAAATCCCATGGACAGAGGAGCCCAGTAGGCTGCAGTTCATCAGGTCGCTACGAGTCAGCCACGACTGAGCGACTTCACTTACACTTTTCATTTTCATGCATTGGAGAAGGAAATGGCAACCCACTCCAGTGTTCTTGCCTGGAGAATCCCAGGGACGGGGGAGCCTGGTGGGCTGCCGTCTATGAGATCACACAGAGTCGGACACGACTGAAGCGACGCAGCAGCAGCAGCAGCAGCATGCCATAATTTACCATTTCTATTCTTGAAGATTAATTGGATTAATTTGCAAATTTGGGGGTTTATACTAATGTTGCAATAATCATTCCTGCATCTGTCTCCTGTGTACCTGGGCATGCATTTATGTCCTTAGCATTTATGAGAGTAAATTGCTGAATTGTAGGCTTTGCCTTTCTTAATATTAATAGATACTGTTAAAATGTGTTCCAAAAGTGTTGTTTCTATGAACAACTAATCCCACTACTTGGCATATATCCAGAGAAAACCATAATTTGAAAAGATATATGCACACCAGTGTTCATTGCAGCACTATTTACAACAGCCAGGACACGGAAGCAACCCAAATGTCCATCAACAGAGGAATGGATAAAGAAGATGCGGTCCATATATACTAAGGAATATCACTGAGTTATATAAGAAATGAAACTGTCGTTTGCAGAGATGTGGATGGACCTAGAGGCTGTCATATAGAGCAAAGTAAGTCAGACAGAAAAAAAACAAATATCGTAAATTAACGCATATATGTGGAATCTAAAAAAATGGTATAGATAATCTTATTTGCAAAGCAGAAATAGAGACACAGACGTAGAGAACAAATACATGAATACCAAGGGGGAAAAGAGGTGTGTGATAACTGGGAGACTGGGATTGAGGTGTGCACCCTATTGATAAATGTATAAAATAGACAACTAATAACTGCATAGGGAACCCTACTCAGTGTTCTGTGGTGACCTAAATGGGAAGGAATCCAAAAAATAGGTGATATATGTACACATATAGCTGATTCACTTTGCTGTACAGCAGAAACTAACACAACACTGTAAACGACTGTACTATAATAAACGTTACAGTAGGCAAAGGAGAGGGTGGGAGACACGGAGAGAGTAGTGTTTACATGCGCACGTTACTGAGTGTGAAATAGGCAGGTGGCCAGGAGCTGCTGCGCAGGCTCACGGAGCCAAGCAGACTGGGCGCTCTGTGGCAACCTACAGAGGCGGGATGGAGCAGGGTGGTGGGGACAGGTTCAGGAGAGAGGGGACACGTGAGTATTTACTGGTGATTCACGTTGCTGTATCATAGAAGCCAACACAATATTGTAAAACAGTTATCCTCCAATTAAAAAACAAATTTATAAAAAAGGGGAAAAAAAGGATTGCACCAAATTTACTGCACTCTACCCTTCCACATCCTTTCCAATACTTAGTGTTACCTCTCTTTTGCATGTTTATCATCCTGGTAGTTAGGCAGATAATATCTTATTCTTTTAACATGCATTTTGCTGATAACTAATGAGCTCAAGAAGCTTTTCGATATATTTGCTGGCCATATGAATGTCTACAATCCACCTGGAATTAATTTTTGTATATAGCCTAAAATAGAGATCGTGCTTCACTTCCTTCCATTTAAACATTCAATTACTTCAATAGCACTTAGTGAAAAGGCCATAATTTTTCCACTGTTGACAAGCGCTATTTATGTCATTAATCATTTGCTGTATACATGTGGGTTTGTTTAGGATCTCATATTTCTCACTGTTGGTTTCATTGTCTATCCCTCTATCTTTGCCCCTATATCTTAACATTTTAATTACCAAATATTTTTAATACCTTAATGTATTTTAGAGTAAGTCCTCCCACTATTTTTTCTTCTTTTAGTCAGCTCTGGCTACTGCCAGAATTTGCAAGAACTGGCTTGTTAAGTTCCAGTAAAAAACAGAAACAAAACAAAAAAACCACAGGTAAGATTTCGAGTGGGATTGCATGGATCTAGGATCAAGAATCCAGGCAGTTTAGGGACTATTAAAAGTGAAGCTGTGGTGAAGTCCTGCACGCATGCTCAGTTGCGTTCCACTCTAGCCCGCCAGGCTCCTCTGTCCAGGATACTCCCCAGGCAAGAATAGAGGGGTGGGTTGCCATTTCTTCCTCCAGGGGATCTTTCTGACCCAGGGATCAAACCTGTGTCTCCTGCATAGCAGGCAGGTTCTTTACTACTGAGCTATCCGGGAAGCCCATAGTGAAGGCCTGACTACTTCCAATTCATCACTCTGAATTCTCTCAAAAGCACATCATAGTAACCTGTGTAGAAATCTTGGAACATTCTGAGTTGATTTTATTTCAAGTGTTTAATCTTTTGGTACAGCTCAATTGTATCTTATAATTTTTTTTCATTTTCTGTTTTGTTGTTTGTTTGTTTTTTTTGCCATAATGTAGAAATTGAATTTCTAAATTGACTTTTCCTTTAGCAAATGTGCTAAACTCATTCATTATTAGTCATGTTAAATCCTATCACTCATCCCTGCATGGCTGTCAAAATGTGAGACTCTCTTCTCTGCCACTCTGGAAGACTTTCCAAATGCTGGGCTCGGTTCTCTGGACTGTCCTCCTCCAGGTCTTGACCTTCACTGTTCTGTCAACTCTTTCAAGCAAACAAGCTTTCCTACTTGCCCTCTTAGGATAGTGGGCTTGAATCGTGTAATCCTCCATTATTAAAAATAATCTCCAAGTTGCTTTATTTGACAAAGCATAATTCAAAGGTAAATACAGAATGATTCTTCCTATTAAACAGTTCTTAGAGTTAAATTTTCCTTTAGATCTAAAAAATTTATTAAAATGGGAGATGGGCTTCCCTCATAGCTCAGTCAGTAAATCATCTGCCTGCAATGCAGGAGACCTAGGTTTGATTCCTGGGTCAGGAAGATCCCCTGGAAAAGGAAATGGGAACCCACTCCAGTATTCTTGCCTGGAGAATCCCATGAACAGAGGAATCTGGCAGGTTACAATCCATGGGGTCACAAGAGTCCGACACAACTTAGCAACTAAAACCAAACAAACCAAAATGGGAGATAGGAGTGGAAAACAAATGTTATTAAAACATTCTGCTTTCATGATTTTTTACAATATTTGCAATTTATTAAAAACAAAAATCATTACATAAAAGAAGACATTATTCCTATATTGTGGCACGAGAATTATTTTAATTCATAAAACCATTGTTCTAAAGAACATAAATTAAGGAGCAATATTTGTTTTAAATAAACTGTTGCTCATATATTTGGCTGTGGTGATGGTTTAGTGACTAAGTCGTGTCCAACTGTTGTGACACCATGGACTATAGCCCACCAGGCTCTTCTGTCCAGGGGATTCTCCAGGCAAGAATACTGGAATGGTTGCCATTTCCTTCTCCAGGGATCTTCCCGATCCAGGGATTGAACCCTGGTCTCCTGCATTGCAGGCAGACTGTTTATCAACTGAGCTGTGAGGGAAGACCATATTTGGCTCTAGGCGCCAATGATTCAATGGGCTTCCCTGGTGGCTCAGCAGTCAAGAATCCACTTGCAAAGCAGGAGCTATAGGAGATGTGGGTTCAAACTCTGGGTTGGGTTGGCAAGATCCCCTGGAGGAGGGCATGGCAACCCACTTTAGCATTCTTGTCTGGAGAATCCCATAGAGGAGACTGGTGAGCAGAGTCGGACACAACTGTAGTGACTTAGCACACACACACACTAATGATGCAACTCCATGATTTTTGCTTTTGTTTTGAGTTTGCGAGTTTCCCATCTTAAAAGGCATGAAATTTGGTCTGATTTTTATTTTTTAAAGATATTCAGTTTTATTCCTTATAGTTATTTCAAATGACACATTGCTATTAACAGCAGAATAGTCCAATAATATGCATAAACATGCTCAAAGGATTAGGAGGAATCCTAGTGTATTTATTTGCCTTCATGACTTGGGTCATTTAATTCAGCTCTTCAACACCAAAAGGTCAATTCAATTTATGTGATTATTTCTGGGAAAGATAGTAATTACATAAACCAGATTGTACTTCAGAAAATTTGTAGAAAATATATATCACTGGCTTTACCTAGATACATCTGGAAATGTTCAAAGCATAACTGATTTGTACTCTTGCTAAGTAAAGTAAGAAGAATAAATCAGTAAAATGAAAAAATTCAAAATAATTTTTGCCATGCCCTACTACTGTAAAATGTGCCAAAATTTAAAATTAATTGACTAGAGTTAGAATATGAATATTATTGACAAATAAAGGTTTATTGGGCCTGTAAGACAACATGATGTTAATAAACTGTCTTTTGTTAAAGAAGTTGAAGAAATAAGTGAAAATAAGCCTGTGTAAGGAATAAATGCAGAAATGAGAAGCATGAATAAGTGGATTCACCTTGTTCTAGAGTAGAAACTAACACAATATTATAAGGCAATTATGAGTTCAGTTCAGTCTCTCAGTTGTGTCCGACTCTTTGCAACCCCATGACCTGCAGCACTCCAGGCCTCCCTGTCCATCACCAACTCCCAGAGTTCACTCACACTCATGTCCATCAAGTCAGTGATGCCATCCAGCCACCTCATCTTCTGCCCCAAATCCTTCCCAGGATCATAGTTTTTTCCAATAAGTCAACTCGTCACATGAGGTGGCCAAAGTATTGGAATTTCAGCTTTAGCATCAGTCCTTCCAATGAACACCCAGGGCTGATCTCCTTTAGAATGGATTGGTTGGATCTCCTTGGAGTCCAAGGGTAAATACTCTTGGGAAGACTCTCAAGAGTCTTCTCCAACACCACAGTTCAAAAGCATCAATTCTTTGGCACTCAGCCTTCTTCACAGTCCAACTCTCACATCCATACATGACCACTGGAAAAACCATAGCTTGACTAGACGGACCTTTGCTGGCAAAGTAATGTCTTTGCTTTTGAATATGCTATCTAGGTTGGTCATAACTTTCCTTCCAAGGAGTAAGCGTCTTTTAATTTCATGGCTGCAGTCACCATCTGCAGTGATTTTGGAGACCAAAAAAACATAGTCTAACACTGTTTCTGCTGTTTCCCCATCTATTTCCCGTGAAGTGATGGGACCAGATGCCATGATCTTCGTTTTCTGAATGTTGAGCTATAAGCCAACTTTTCACTCTCCTCTTTCACTTTCATCAAGAGGCTTTTTAGTTCCTCTTCACTTTCTGCCATAAAGGTGGTGTCATCTGCATATCTAAGGTTATTGATATTTCTCCCAGCAATCTTGATTCCAGCTTGTGCTTCTTCCAGCCCAGCATTTCTCATGATGTACTCTGCATATAAGTTAAATAAGCAGAGTGACAATATGCAGCCTTGACGTACTCCTTTTTCTATTTGGAACCAGTCTGTTGTTCCATGTCCAGTTCTAACTGTTGCTTCCTGACCTGCATATAGGTTTCTCAAGAGGCAGGTCAAGTGGTCTGGTATTCCCATCTCATGAAGAATTTTCCACAGTTTATTGTGATCCACACAGTCAAAGGCTTTGGCATAGTCAATAAAGCAGAAATAGATGTTTTTCTGGAACTCTCTTGCTTTTTCCATGATCCAGCGGATGTTGATAATTTGATCTCTGGTTCCTCTGCCTTTTCTAAATCCAGCTTGAACATCTGGAATTTCATGGTTCACGTATTACTGAAGCCTGGCTTGGAGAATTTTGAGCATTACTTTACTAGCATGTGAAATGAGTGCAATTGTGCGGTAGTTTGAGGATTCTTTGGCATTGCCTATCTTTGGGATCAGAATGAAAACTGACCTTTTCCAGTCCTGTAGCCACTGCTGAGTTTTCCAAATTTGCTGGCATGTTGAGTGCAGCACTTTCACAGCATCATCTTTCAGAATTTGAAATAGCTCAAGTGGAATTCCATCACCTCCACTAGCTTTGTTCGTAGTGATGCTTTCTAAGCCCCACTTGATTTCACATTCCAGGATGTCTGGCTCTAGGTGAGTGATCACACCATCGTGATTATCTTGGTCATGAAGATCTTTTTGTACAGTTCTTCTGTGTATTCTTGCCACTTCTTCTTAATATCTTCTGCTTCTGTTAGATCCATACCATTTCTGTCCTTTCATTGAGCCCATCTTTGCATGAAATGTTCCCTTGGTATCTCTAATTTTCTTGAAGAGATCTCTAGTCTTTCCCGTTCTGTTGTTTTCCTCTATTTCTTTGCATTGATTGCTGAGGAAGGCTATCTTATCTCTTCTTGCTATTCTTTGGAACTCTGCATTCAGATGTTTATATCTTTCCTTTTCTCCTTTGCTCTTCGCTTCTCTTCTTTTCACAGCTATTGGTAAGGCCTCCCCAGATAGCCATTTTGCTTTTTTGCATTTCTTTTCCATGGGGATGGTCTTGATCCCTGTCTCCTATACAATGTCACGAACCTCCATCCATAGTTCATCAGGCACTATGTCTATCAGATCTAGTCCCTTAAATCTATTTCTCACTTCCAGTGTATAATCATAAGGGATTTGATTTAGGTCATACCTGAATGGTCTAATGGTTTTCCCTGCTTTCTTCAATTTCAGTCTGAATTTGGCAATAAGGAGTTCATGATCTGAGCCACAGTCAGCTCCTGGTCTTGTTTTTGCTGACTGTATAGAGCTTCTCCATCTTTGGCTGCAAAGAATATAATCAATCTGATTTCGGTGTTGACCATCTGGTGACGTCCATGTGTAGAATCTTCTCTTGTGTTGTTGGAAGAGGGTGTTTACTATGACCAGTGTGTTCTCTTGCAAAATTCTATTAGCCTTTGCCCTGCTTCATTCCGTACTCCAAGGCCAAATTTGCCTCTTACTCCAGGTGTTTCTTGACTTCCTACTTTTGCATTCCAGTCCCCTATAATGAAAAGGACATCTTTTTGGGGTGTAGGTTCTAAAAAGTCTTGTAGGTCTTCATAGAATTGTTCAACTTCAGCTTCTTCAGTCTTACTGGTTGGGGCATAGGCTTGGAATACCGTGATATTGAATGGTTTGCCTTGGAAACAAACAGAGATCATTCTGTCATTTTTGAGATTGCATCCAAGTACTGCATTTCGGACTCTTTTATTGACCATGATGGCTACTCCATTTCTCCTAAGGGATTCCTGCCCACAGTAGCAGATATAATGGTCATCTGAGTTAAATTCACCCATTCCAGTCCATTTTAGTTCGCTGATTACTAGAATGTTGATGTTCAGTCTTGTCATCTCCTGTTTGACCACTTCCAGTTTGCCTTGATTCATGGACCTGACATTCCAGGTTCATATGCAATACTGCTCTTTACAGCATCAGACCTTACTTCTATCACCAGTCATATCCACAACTGGGTATTGTTTTGCTTTCGCTCTGTCCCTTCATTCTTTTTGGAGTTATTTCTCCACTGATCTCCAGTAGCATATTGGGCATCTACCGACCCAGGGAGTTCCCCTTTCAGTATCCTATCATTTTGCCTTTTCATACTATTCAAGGGGTTATCAGTTCAGTTGCTCAGTCATGTCCGACTCTTTGCGATCCCATGAATTGCAGCATGCCAGGCCTCCCTGTCCATCACCAACTCCCGGAGTTCACTCAGACTCATGTCCATCAAGTCAGTGACACCATCCAGCCATATCATCCTCTGTCGTCCCCTTCTCCTCCTGCCCCCAATCCCTCCCAGCATCAGAGTCTTTTCCAATGAGTCAACTCTTCACATGAGGTGGCCAAAGTGCTGGAGTTTCAGCTTTAGCATCATTCCTTCCAAAGAAATCCCAGGGCTGATCTCCTTCAGAATGGACTGGTTGGATCTCCTTGCAGTCCAAGGGACTCTCAAGAGTCTTCTCCAACACCACAGTTCAAAAGCATCAATTCTTCGGTGCTCAGCCTTCTTCACAGTCCAACTCTCACATCCATACATGACCACTGGAAAAACCATAGCCTTGACTAGTTGGACCTTTGTTGGCAAAGTGATGTCTCTGCTTTTGTCCAGTTTAAAAAAAATTTGGGAGAAAGTGAAATCACTCAATTGTGTCCAAGTCTTTGGGACCCAATGGGCTATATACAGTCCTCGGAATTCTCCAGGCCAAAATCCTGGAGTGGGTAGCCTTTCCCTTCTCCAGTGGATCTTCCCAACCCAGGGATAGAACCCAGGTCTCCCACATTGCAGATGGATTCTTTACCAGCTGGGCCACAATGAAAGCCCAAGAATACTGGAGGGGGTAGCCTATCCCTTCTTCAGGGGATCTTCCTGACCCAGGAATTGAACCAAGGTCTCCTGCATTGCAGGTGGATTCTTTACCATCTGAGCTACATGTATGCTAGAATCAGAAATCTATGAGCGGAAGTGTTACCTAGGGAAAATAGCTTTTTTATCCAGAGGAGCCCTCAAAAGGCAAAATTACCTTGGTGACACTGTCATCCTTTCAGCGATATTTATTAAGTATCTACCACATGCCTGCCCCTGAGCTGGACACTGGAGATCCACATGTGTTTACAGGGTGTTTGGGGTAGTTCTTGTCTGTTTTTCTGGAAATCAATATTTCTAGTCCTTAAGATCTCTCAGTAGGATCTCCCAAGATAGCATTTAGTCATGACAAAGATGGTTCATGAACACAGTGTGTTAGTGGCTCAGACGTGTCCAACTCTTTGCAACCCCACAGATTGTAGCCAGCCAGGCTCCTCTGCCCATAGAATTCTCCAGGCAGGAATACTGGAGTGGACTGCCATTCTCTTCTCCAGGGCATGAAAACAGTAATGACAAGCAAAAAGAACTGGAAATATTAAAAGAGTGCAATCTAGATGTCATCGAGGTATGGCCCATGAGCCAGCCTGCCACCTGTTTTCATATGACTAGCAAGCTAAATGTTTTAGCCTTCTGAGAACAGTTGTTTGATTTTGCCTCTTGGCTGGCCAAACCAAAAACATGGCAGGTTGGCCAGGCATTCGTGAGCCTTGCGGGATAGGTGGGGGCGAGCTCCAGCCCTCGCTGGCTGCCGTGAGTGTCAGGTGGGCAATTGCCTCCTAGATACAGGATAGAGCATTGCAGATTTCCTTATTTTTGACTGTTATATGGAAGGATGATTGCTTACAAACAGAAAAAGACGAAGTAAAAAATGTGTTTTGTCAACAGGTTAGCTCTCTACGGATGTTACAGCTTCTGAGATGGGGCTCAAGTCCATAAATTCCAAGTGCCTTTTAGATCCTGATTACATCATGGAGTTGGGAAATAATATCAGGAAGTTCTCTCCACATATTACTATATTTGAAAGAAGCTATTCTCTCAGGAGATTTTTTATCATTTGGAATCTTCATCTTGCTTGTCTCACAGATTTAAAATGATGGTAATTTAAAGCAAGTGGGATTCACTCATCTCCACAATTTTATGAAATGAGTTTTAATTTGTGAGTAGATAGTTCATAGGTTAGGAGGGAAGAGGATTGAAAGCCAATCCTAAATAAGAATAAAAGAGAAAATTGGTAACAATTACAAGATAGCAAAACTGCTTACCAGGTGGCCCAGCAGTAAAGAATCCACCAGCAATTCAGGAGAGGCAGGTTCAATCTCTGGGTCAGGAAGATCCCATGGAGGAAGAAATGGCAACCCACTTTAGTATGCTGGAAAGTCCCATGGATAGAGGAACCTGGCAGGCTATAGTTCATGGGGTTTCAGAGTCAGACATGCCTGAGCAACTAAGCACACACACACACACACACACTTAGAAAAGTTTTCCTGCTGCTGCTGCTGCTGCTAAGTCACTTCAGTCATGTCTGACTCTGTGTAACCCCATAGACGGCAGCCCACCAGGCTCCTCCATCCCTGGGATTCTCCAGGCAAGAACACTGGAATGGGTTGCCATTTCCTTCTCCAATGCATGAAAGTGAAAATTGAAAGTGAAGTCGCTCAGTCGTGTCCGACTCTTAGTGACCCCATGGACTGCAGCCTTCCAGGCTCCTCCATCCATGGGACTTTCCAGGCAAGAGTACTGGAGTGGGGTGCCATTGCCTTCTCCGTTTAGAAAATCTTTACCTAACCCCAATTTAAGCAAGACCCGATGGAACATCCCTGTTCCATATTTCCTGGTTTTAGTCTTCTGAGCTTGAAGAAGTTCAGTATGGCCAACAAATGTTGGGTTTGGTGCTTTCTTTCACCTGTATACTACGAACTTTTGTTCCCTTCTCATAATATTCATTGTCAAATAATTCTGTTTGGTAATCTAGTCTTAATGACATTTTCAGGCCATTTCTCTCTAATTCTTTGACCTGATAAATATCCCGCTTTCCAGAGGGCATCTGTAGATATTGCCTCTCATGGATTATGTGTACTATAGTTTAACACTTCAGGACTGACAAACATTTTGTGTAAAGAGCTAGATAAATAAATCTTTTTGGCTTTGTACACTTGACGGTCTCTGTCAAAATCATGTGACTCAGCCACTATCATGTGAAAGCAGAGATAGAAAGTTTGGAAATGAATGGGATAGGGATGTTTCAATAAAACTGTATTTATAGGGACTTCCCTGGTAGTCCAGTAGTAGGAACCTGCTTTGCAATGCAGGGGTTGTGGGTTCGATCCCTGATGAGAGAACTAAGATCCCTCATGCCTCAGGGCAACTAAGCCTGCCTGATGCAGCTAAATAAATAAATGTATTTGTAAAAACTGAGGCTATTTGGATTTGGCCTCTGGGTCATGGTTCATCAAACTCTAGCCCAACTTGTTCGTACACATCCAACTCATCTTAAAAATATCTATGCAGAAGTTTCCTTTTCTATTACATCCACTTTACAAGTAAGGAAAATGGCACCAACAGCAAAATAAACTCTGTATTTGAATAAACCAATTAAGCAGCTAATAATAGCATTGGGGAGAAAAATAAACCATCAAATTGTCAGTCATAAGTTGACCCTGAAACTGAATTTACTTTTTAATTTTTCCAGGGACTACAATGCCTTAAATTTGATCTCCAAATGCTGGTGATATTGAATCACAGTTCTCAAGCAAGCAACTCCTCATAACTGTATTACCTATGGAAAGCTTAATGTATCATCTTGAAAAGACAGCTTTGGCTGTGTTTGAAACAGCTCATGCTTTCTTTCATGAGACTGTTAGCTTACTGTCTTTAGGTATTGCTCCATCTTGCATATCCAAAGATGTTCCGTTCTACCTAGAAACCAAAGCTGGTCAGAATGCCCCTGAATGTTGTTCCTTAGGGGTATCAATTCTAAATGTTTAAACAAATGGATCACAAAACTGAAATGAGGTCAATAAAATCCTCCAAGGCACACTTCCTTCTGATGGATGAGCTGAAATGAAAACCATTTCAGAACTTACTTTCAGCAGAATAATGAATTCTGTATTTCCAATCATTAAAGTTGAAATTATAATAGATAGCATTCTGCCCCCACCGTTCATGAGATTTAACTCTTCAAAGGTCATCACAGATACACCCTATTAAATAATGCAGGCCAGACAAAGCTGACTTAATGAAACTGAAATGTCACTTTGGCTTTGGATTGATTTTCCTACTTGAAGACCTTTTAGGCTTGCAAATCAGAGCTGCCTTGTATTCGCACGTCTGAAAGAGGTTGACTTTCCCAGGATTAGTTTGAAAAATGCAGATTGATGAGAAAGGGTTGTGCTGGGTCAGTATCAAATAGCCTTCTCTCGGGGCTTGAATTATTCATGAGCATCCATGTGTTTTGTGTTTCTTGCTTAACACCGTGGATGTTGGGAACAGGAGGAAAATGTATTCAAGTGCAAACATAGATTCCTTCTTGAACAGTGTGAGCAGTCAGAGGAGGCTAGGGGTGGGTCTGATTTTACAGGAATTCAAATCAATAAACCTTGAAAGTAAAGAACTAGCTGACAACTGAGGATACCCAGGTATTATGTTATCTACAGTTCATTTGTGACAAGCTGTATACTTTTTAAACAAAGGTAAGAAGCCATAGAGTCAACTGTCCTCTCACTGTGAATGTAGCTGTCTTTGGCTGCCTCCTTTGAGGTGGAGTGGCCCCTGTTAGATGGGTAAATGTGTAATTGGCATATGGAAATAAGACTCAAGAAAGGAATAAAGCCAATATTTTATAATGACTATAAATGAAATATAATCTTTAAAAGTGTGGATCACTATGTTATACAGCTGAAACATATTGTAAATCAACTATTTGTTGTTTTTCAGTCACTAAGTCGTGTCCAACTTTTTGTGACCCCATGGACTGCAGCATGCCAGGCTTCCCTGTCCTTCACTGTCTCCCAGGATTTGCTCAAATTCATGTCCATTGACTCAGTGATGCTATCTAACCATCTTATCCTCTGCTGCCCTCTTCTCCTTTGACCTTCCATCTTTCCCTGCATCAGGGTCTTTTCCAATGAATGGGCTCTTCATATCAGGTGGCCAAAGTATTGTAGCTATATCTCAGTTTAAAAAAGAAACAAAAAAAGGAAAAAGAAAGAGACTCAAGAAAGCTAGCTTCCACTCTTGGCTACTTTCCACTTAGTTCTCTGACTCTTGAGTATGTCACCTACCATTTCTGAGCTACAGAATGCACTTCTATCAAATAAAGCACTTTAGCCTTCTTCGGTGGTTATCAAATTCTGATATGATGAAGAACACAGTTTTGGACAGAACACGCCCTACAGGTCATATGCACAGACCTCGGGCTAAAGCTGGGGTAAGAGGTAGAGGGGAGGAGACACTGAACCTCTCTTTTTCTTAACTTGATCGAGTTGCTCTGACCTCACGCTCCCAAGTACCAAACCCAGGAAGTCCGGTGAAAGAAATAGCTATCCCCTCTTCCTATTTTCCTGCTGGCCCTCTTTACTGCCCTTCATCCCTCCTCCCGCATTTCACCAGCTTTGGGTCTTGAACAGTTCCTCAGCTGAAATACTGGGAGTGCTCTTGTCTTCAAAGGAGAGCCAGAATGAGCCACATTGAAAATCATTATTTTCAGGGCCTGTTTTCTGATTTCAGAGAGCCAGCCTCTGTATGGATGACTAGTTTTGAGAGCATTTAGAGGAGGAGGGAATGAAGAATGGTAAAAAATCAAAAGAAAAGATTGTTGGATTAATGCTATAATACTAGAGCTGAAGGATTACAGCTAAAATAATGTCTTAATCTGAAAGAAAAAATGGTCACATCAGGTGATGTGAGGCGCCAACATCTGTGAGCCTGAAGCAAAGTTTCTCTGGCCATATTCCTCTTACCAAATAATATCTCTAAAGGAACAGATGGAGCCCCTATGGCTAGTGATCGCCTTATTATTCTATAGATGTGCATTCTACCGTCAACAAGAAGTTGTCTTTTGTCAGCTGGGCTTTGATTTGGTTCACCGCCATGGACAATAAGACAGTTATATTATTTTTTTTTTTCTGACAGAAAATATGCCACATTTTACCAGAATGCATACTTCATCTAGAGAAGCAGTCCAAGAAAAATATCCAAGGAAAACCCTCCTTTGGCCTCAAAAATTTGTGGCCTTCATGCTAAATGCAACAGAAAAGATGATCTTAAAGCCAAAAAAAGAAATGTCCGAAGTTCAATATTTTTTTTTCCTTGCTGTTAATTAAAGCTATGAGGACAGTGACCTTAAAAGTACAACATTCCTTGAGGCAGGGAAAAGAATAATGACTGGCCCTTAAGACTGCCACTGAATAGACAAAATATGCATTGATTATGCATGCAGTTACCCAATTTTGTTATTTTACAAAATTGAATTCTTTCCTGCTGAAGTCCAATGCTGAGTAATTAAACACAGACTGTACTTAACTTTGTCACAGAGTAAATAGCACAGGTTATGGGAAGTGTTGTGGTTCCACAGTCATTAATATTCCACTGGTGTTGGACAAGACTAGCAAGAGAAGAATACAGCAGGTTAGGATTATGTGAATCTATTCAAACCCCACATAATGAATGTGGAGAAGAGTGATTTGAATGTCTAATAATCAGTCACCCAGCAGAAAGGAAAAATTCTCCTGCTTTCTCTTGGGGCTTTGAAAGAGCTATTTATTTCTGTAAATGTTCACCTACTATTATAATCAGACCTTCTGAAATAAATTGCTAATAATTTTCAAGCCAAATGAACTCATTTTTTTTCCTCTAGAAAATTTTTAAATTTTGTGTGCTGTCACAAGAAATTGTATTTTGTAGCTTTTTCCACTATAAGGATTCAGAGCAGTCACAAGCCAGAGAGATTCTGATAAGTTGCATTTTGTTGCTTTCCTACACTCACCCTATTGGGGCCCACATTTGACCTTCTTGAATTCAATAGCTAAATGTGTTTATTTTCACTTTCCAGTGGAGATGTCCAAAGTGCCTAGCCATTTATGTCATGCTTCTACCAAATGTTTTAAATAGGTAATCAAAAGGAGTTATACACTGTAATTATGGGATGAAAGAAATTTCCCAAAGATTAAAGAGCAATATCAGTCTGGAACTCTCAATAATGGGGGCAGGGATTCACACAATAAATTATAGGCCAAGAGATGGGCAGAAAATATCAAATTTAACAATGAACTCTGATGGAGAGGAAGATGGAATGTTATAGAACCGAAAAGCCCTGGGGAGGAAATTACAACTATGTGAAGATCCTTTAGCATCTCTCCTGCAAGGTCAGGTGATGTCTTTCCAAGAATATGATGAACCATAACCACAAGGAAACTAAAACCGATTTATCAGTGATTTACCCAAGACTCTCTGCAGGGGCCCAGCAACTGTCCTCATTTTCTAGATCCAAATGTGATACTACATTGGAATGTGAGTACAGCTAGCAAGAAAAATAGGGATGCAGGTGACGAAGTTTTCTTTCAAAGCTGGTGTCACTCATTGCTTGTTTCTGAAACCATCATCTTGTCATTACAAATAAACTGCTACATTTAAAATGGATAACTGACAAGGACCTACTGTCTAGCACAGGGAACTCTGCTCAGTGGCAGCCTGGATGGGGAGTTTGCGGGAGAATGGATACATGTATCTGTATGGTTGAGTCTCTTTGCTGCCTACCTGAAACTATCACAGCATTGTTAATCAGCTATACTCAAATACAAGATAAAAAAGTAAAACCAAATAAATAAAAGTAAAAACTTTGTCCTATACCCATAGGACAGCAGTAACAAGTAAAAACTTCTTATATGACAAAAATAGTGATACTAAAAGATAATAATTACTTTAACAGAGGTGAGGGAGAAGGAGGAAAATTGCCTGGAGCTTCCCTTAAGTCCATCCATCTGAGAACACAAATGGGAATTGGTTTCCAATCCATATTTCACTGGTTCTTGCTTCTTCCTACTCACTCAAGGAATCCTATGCCCTGTAAAGCCTCCACTTGGCCACCAAGGTTTCTAGGCATCCCTAGGGGATGTCTTCCATGTGGTTATGAATATGCCCATCAGCATCAATGCCAAATTGCTGCGTAACTCACGTCTCTGCAAGGTACCACTGCCGCTGACGTCCACTGGATGAACAATGGTCGTGCCTTCTATTCTTGCCACCCACTGCCATTGTTGTGAGCTTTGGCCACCAGTGCCAAGACATTTCTGCCATCTTTCATCATGTGTCTAAGAATTCCCTTGGAGGCAGCTTCCACTTCCATCCCCGCCCACCCAGTACCCCCAACCCCAGTACATGAGCCCTCCATAGTGGCCAAAGCATGTAGTGTTCTAGAGGAAATCTTTATTTTTTTTCTCTTCATACTCTGATACGACAGTATTGGCTTGCCCTGACTCACATATTTTTGATGGAATACTATTGCCAGTGTTTATCTGAAACCTCTTTCTTCTTAGGACAAAGACGAGAGACCTTCCTTGGTGGTTCCGTTGGACTCTGACTCAAGTGTTTTTCATCACTCAGCACTGCTCCTCTCCAGCTCTAAGGCTGTGCCTGACTTTTTCCTTCCTTGAAATAAGTTCTTAACTATGAGACTCTCATAGAAGCAGATTCCTGATAGACCTACCCCACAAGCTCATCAGACCTGCCCAGCCTGATTCTCGGGTGTAGAGACAATGTAGACCCTATGCCACTGCTAAGTCGCTTCAGTCGTGTCTGACTCTGTGCGACCCCATACACAGCAGCCCACCAGGCTCCCCTGTCCCTGGGATTCTCCAGGCAAGAACACTGGAGTGGGTTGCCATTTCCTTCTCCAATGCATGAAAGTGAAAAGTGAAAGGGAAGTCACTCAGTCGTGTCCGACTCTTAGCGACCCCATGGACTGCAGCCCACCAGGCTCCTCCATCCATGGGATTTTCCAAGCAAGAGTACTGGAGTGGGGTGCCATTGCCTTCTCCGAGACCCTATACTCCAAGCTAACTAAAAAGATCTCCCCACATTTGTCTAGCATACTTTTCTTTAAAATATGCTTACAGTATTTTCTCTTAAATCCTGTTCTGTTGAAACACGGCACAGAGTTTCAGTCACTGGAACTGTCTTCTTCTAGAGACTAAGCCTCTTTGAATGTTTTGGGCCACCTGAACAAATAGAAACCAGTGCCAAAGCAAGAACTGATCAACAATTTTGGACTTTTAAAATGCAGTTCGTAGTTACTTGGTAAGTCATCAGCCTACTGATCCTTGAGGGTATTTCTCTTTTTTTTTCCTGCGGGATAAGGACAATAAAATTCTCATCCAACTCAGCCATGAGCTGACCATCAACAAGGGGGGAGAAACTCTAAGCTCCCAAGATGTTTTGTTGCTGTGTCATCAAGTGTGTAGCAATGTATTGTCATTTCTTTCCTACTCATCTCTGTTCCCCATCAGCTCAAGGCTCAGATCCACCTTGTTCTCGTAATATCCTCAGCACCTAGCCCAGTACATGCAGCCAGTACATGTATTTATTCTGGGTAAATATTTTTGAATGAATGACTTTAACATATTCCAAGTTTGAGCTACATGAATCTTGTATTATCCATTTTTGTTTCACCTCCACCCTCTTTCTTCTGCCCAGAGTTTAGAAATAGCAGATGCTAGATAAATAATTGATAATGAAATTCTGCTTATTTCTCTACATCAGACACAAGGGGAGAAGATCCTCTTACTTTTTCACTGGATTGACAGTACAAAGATATTCCACTACTTTATATAAGTAGCTATAATTCTCTGATAAGATATACCTTCAGACTTTTGGACCATGATGATCAATTATCATGCTGTCAATATTTTCCATAAAGTCTGAAGCATAAAATATATGAATTTGGTCATAATCAGAGTGGCACTCTCCATAAAGATGGTTTCTTTTCTCCTACATTTTCATTTCTTTATTTGTGGCTGCTCTGGGTCTTTGTTGCTGCACATGGGGCTTTCTCTATGGCAACAAACAAGGCTACTCTTCATGGGGGTGTTCAGGCTCCTCACTGTGGTGACTTCTCTCGTGGAGCTCAGGCTCTAGGCTGCGGGCTTCAGTAGCTGCAGCAAGGGCTTAGTTGCTCCATGCATGTGGACTCTTTCCAGACCAGGGACCAAACCAGTATACCCTGCATTGGCAGGGGGATTTTTTTTTTTTTTTACATAAATGTTCACAGCAGCTTTATTAGCAGGCGGAATTTTAACCACTGGACCACCGGGGGAACCCTATAAAGGTAGTTTCTGAGCGTGTTATGCTAAGATTAGAGTGTTTTTCAACACTCAATATATAAAGCCAAGGTGCTGATCTATTCATGGGACACTTTTGGGGGAAAAATGACTCTGATTATAATGAAGCTGTAAACTTCATCAGGGAGAAAGTGTCCCTTGCAAATTATCAGGTTGGATATCCTTTTAAGCAGATGCCCTGCCCATAATGCGAGTCAGATTCTGTAGTCCACTTGCCTCTGTGTAGCCTTTCCAGACGTGGAGGACATCTGTCAGGGTACCTCTCTACCAGGATGCCCAGGAACGGTGGTCAGCCCCTCCTTGTATCTTTGGGGCTTAAAAAATATTGCTTATTTTCAGTAATGTCTTGTGTTGTGTTTTTTTTTTTTTCCCCCTTGAGTGAGCCTTGACCTCAGGCTGTGTGCATTTCTAAGGCCTCAGTTTCCTCATTGAAGAATAACATAACACTTAAAACTCTCCCCCTTAAAACTTAAACTTGTGACACTGCCTTAAATCTGTCTTCAGCAGCCCTCTTCCTTGGTTAGATTAGTCACATCTGACTCTCTAATTCTAGGATTTCATCCGATGTTGAAGTCTTATCAGAGCGGTCCTTGCCAACGCCTTCCCCTTATCCATCAAACCTACCATCATCTTTGGATGTGATTTTTGGCGTCTCAGAGGTTGTAGATTCTGCTGGCCGGGAGTATCAGGAAACTGACATTGCACAGGAGCACCCATAATCAATGACTCAAGAATCAGTGTATAAATTTCCCAGCCTGCTTGCCCCTCAGCTGGTTAACTCCATGCCTTGTATTCTACACAATTTCCCAGACTTTGCTTTCAGGATCAAGTGCTGATCCCCTAGGGTGGCAGCTGGCTTAATAGGGCACTCTCTGTTTCCTGCCTCCTTTCCCGGGGTAATTCCCTCCACTCTCTGCACAGCCCAGATAAATGACTTGTACTTAAATCTTGTCTCAGGACTGGTTTCTGGGGGAATCTGAATGAAGACACATGTATTAAACTAAATTGAAAGTATTGTTTCAGGTATTTGAGTCTCTTTGTATTTTCTCCCTTCTTTTGACCTCCAGAGAGTAGATGGATAAAGTACCAATGCCCTGGGATATGCCTGCATGAATTGGATGCTATTACTTAGCTGCCTTCCCTGCAGAGTAAACAGCTTAACATGCCAGTGTGTAAAACGACATAACCCTGTGGTTGCCTTATGCACCCATCAAACTGCTCTGTGTATGTTCACATCATAGCATGCTATGCAATTCAAGAAGGCCAAGAAGAGCCAGGATTTGTAATTAACACAGCAAAGGCAGCCTTAGAGTTTCCAAGTAGCTGGGAAGAAATACAAAGCAAAATGTCCAAAAGTTAATGATGATGAAAGAAAGTATCCTTTGGTTTCGTGAAAATAATCATCTCAGGGCCCTGAGTCATGTCAAATCTATAAATGCATGCTTATATAATGCATATATTTAGTAAGGATGGTATAGATCTGTGTTACTCAGTAGCAACCTATGGAGTTTGGGCACTTGAAATATAACTGGTCCAAAGTGAAACAAGGTACAGGTAAATATACATATGCTTTTCAGATAAGAAGAATGTAGGGTTCCTCATTAGTGATTTTTTACATGAATTACGTGTTTAATTTATACTTTGGGTATGTGAGGTTGAATAAAAAGCATTACTAAAATTAATTTCACCTATTTACTTTTATTTTTTAATGTGGCTACTAAATAATATATAATTACCTATCTGGCTAAATTATATTACTATTATACCATATTGGTCCAAATTATGCTGTAATGACAGAGAAACTATGAATTTTCAATAGTAAATAATACAGGAACGGTCCATTTCTTATTCATGGTCCTTAACTCCAAAAAAGGTACATATATAAATCCAGTAGGGGGGGGGCTCTATTCCACAGAATCTTCCAGGGGTTCAGGCTGTTAAAGGGACTGCCATTTTGATCAGAGAGTCAAAGATGAAATTTCCTTTATTACCCCAGAAGGGAGTTTTTTGGGGGATCTTGCCCCAGCCCAAAGTGTCTTGAATCAGAAGAAACACACTCACAGACCGTTTTCAGAACTCATCACAAGATTCTAAGGGCAAAGGAGATCAGAGAAACACCACCCTCCCATGTACAAGGCAAGTCAGAGTGGACATGGACACACATCTAAAGTGCCTACCACAGTGTGCATAGTTTAGTGAAGTGTGAATTTCCAACATCAATACTCCGGTCTCTAGAGTATAACATATTAAAGATGGTAAGATGGCACCAGATGATATCAGTCATTCACACCTTGACAAGAACCACTTAAGAGATGCACTCTTAGGTGAGGAAAAGAACCCGAGATTGAGGAACTGGGCACAGAACTGATACATAAGAAGCACAGAAAACAAACTTGTTTAGCTGCTTGTTTTTTTTTTTTTCCTAGAAGTGTGTTCTGTGCTTTGATATATATCTCAGGTGAATAAAATGAAATCAAATGTCACCTAACCAAGGCCAGAGACATGCTCATGGTGAACCTACCACAGTCTAAAATGTAAGGCTCAGAAAGACTCTGTTGGAACACTAAGGGTCGCTCCATCTCTCAGGAACAAGGTCATATTTAAACAGAATTCCTACATATTAATTTCAGATGGAAACACCGCCATTCTCAGTTGGACTCACAAATCACTCCCTTATTAAAAGGAGAAAATATTAAATGGAAAATCATTTAATACTGAAAGGAAAATCTTACCTGGTGAATAGGAAATTAAAACAAGAAATCTCCATTGATCTCAAGAATTACTTCTCAGGTAGGCAGACTTGAGGAACTCTCATATATTTCGGGAATAATTTGATCAAGGCGAACATGATATGTAAGCCTACTTAGTCAAGACCAGCTATCTACATATAGACATATAATGCTGCCCAAGACCTGATACTCTTATTTTACGCTTTTGTGACTAAATCACCTATTTTCCACAGGCTTTCTCCAGAGGAAGCACAAATAATGAGGTTTCAGATGGATGAATTGCATTTACTTCCATTCCACACTGCCTCCCTGAGATGACTTCCACAATGCCTTAATTACATTTTTACATATTCCCACAGCTTTTCAGCATACATTCATTCATAGTATTTCCCATCTCCTCACTTATGATGTGTACATTTTTGTCATTGTAATTCTCAGAGAGCTTTTATATTTATTAGCCCTCAGGAACAGTTCTCCGTGGCCCTCATGAAATAAAATTCTGTCTGAGTTGGATTGAAGGGCTTCCCAGGTGGCTCAGATGGTAAACCATCTGCTGCAATGCAGGAGACCCAGGTTTGATCCCTGGGTCAGGAAGATCCCCTGGACAAGGGAATGGCTACCCACTCCAGTATTCTTGCCTGGAGAAGTCCATGGAGAGAGGACCCTGGTGATCTATAGTCCATGGGGGTCTCAAAGAGTCAGACACGACTGAGCAACTAACACTGAGTTGGATTAATGGAGTGATTTTATTCTCTATGGCAAATTATGTTGCATTTGGCTTAGTATTTTGATACTCAGACTAGAAACAGAAAATCGAAAATCAGTCCTAATAATTCTAGACTATATGAAAGATCTAATTAAGATAATGATCAGTGTTTCACTAAAAATTTTTTAAAAATTAATAAGAATGGCTTTACCTTTCATGTTTTTTCTTTAGATTTTCACTAAAAGAAATTAAGATTGTATCTACATAGAACAAATTTACCAAGTGTTTCATCAGAAACATCTGTAAGACATAGATCTACAAGCATCAAGCATATATATATTTATTTATTTACTTATTTACGGAGACAAATTTGATACTGATGAGAAACTTTCAACGTGATGCTGAGAGGTCAGCACACAGCATAATCCCTATTGCACTGGTTCTGTCTAAGTTTGGAGTGACAGTTGTACTAAGGACAATTAGAGTCAGTAGCATTCATGTCTATAAGGAAAACAGGGTTAATTATACCGCATGATTCCAAAACTGATAGGTAACCTCCCTATTAAAAAATACCACTCTTGACTGAAGTATAAACATACATAACCTTCTACTGTTAATATCTGTGGAAGATTAGCGTCAACAGTATCTTAGGGATCTGTTCTTGCTCTCAACTTTTGGGGATAACACTGCCCTTTTATGTCTTTCAATCTAAAAAATTCAAATGATACCAAGACTGGTAGCAAATCGAGACAATAGTTTTCTAATGTCAATCAGTGAACAATTGGAACCAGAAAACTTAAGTAGCATGAAGTTATTAATTACCTCAGGCTAGACTGAATGACGTCACTTTCACTTTTCACTTTCATGCATTGCAGAAGGAAATGGCAACCCACTCCAGTATTCTTGCCTGTTCTTGCCTGGAGAATCCCAGGGACGGGGGAGCCGGTGGGCTGCCATCTATGGGGTCGCACAGAGTCGGACACGACTGAAGCAACTTAGCAGAAGCAGCAGCAGGCATAACATGCACATTTCAAAAGGGGGGAAATGGCATTATGAGGGATAAGTCATAAAAAGAGTAGAGTGGGCTTCATCATGGGAGCTTCCCAGGTGACGCTAGTGGTGAAGAACCCGTCTCCCAGCGCAGGAGATTGAGCCCTGGGTTGGGGAGATCCCCGGAGGAGGGCATGGCAACCCTCTCCAGTATTCTTGCTTGGAGAATCCTATGAACAGAGGAGCCTGGTGGGCCATGGTCCACAGGGTCACACAGAGTCAGACACAACTGGAACAACTTAGCAAACTCACACATAGGCTTCGTGATATTATTCAGTGTTCGTCCTAAGCAAAATATAACCTTAAGCCAGTTTCAAGAGCTCTAAGAGAGAAGTTAGGCTTTCATACTTATTTTTTATATTCCCTTCAGGTTCTCACAGTAGGATATAAAGATAGAAATGATTCAATAAAGATTTGTTCATTCAATATTTACCACTTTTTTATAGTGCCAACTATATCCAGGTTATAAATGTATATCACAAACAAGAAAGAGTCATTGCTGTCAAAGGGTTTATGGTCTGCATGGGGTTTCCAAACAATAAAACATGAATAAAATTAATTGTTAATGTAAGAGCAAAATATAAAGATCAGCTATATTTCTGTACACTGGAAATAATCTATAAATAAAATTTTAGAAAATTATATTTACAATATTATAAAAATTACTTAGAAATAAATTTTCGTAAAGAAGCACAAATTCATACTCTGAAAACTACAACATATTATTGGAAGAAATTAGAGAAGATTTAAATACATGGAAGGAGCAAAATAAATGAAAGAAATTATAGAAGATCTAAATTAATATTCATGAATCAGATGACTTAATATTAAGATGGCAGTACTCCTCAGATGTATCTACAGATTCAATGTAAGCCCTACCACAGAGGGCTTCTTGGCAGAAATTGACAAGCTGATCCTAAAATTCACTCGGAAATTTAAGGTATGCAAAATGGCCAAAGCAATCTGGAAGAAGAAAAGCAGAGTTGGAAAACTCAGACTTATTGATTTTAAAACTTACTGCAAAACTAGATCAATCAAGTAAGTGTGGTAGTGGTATAAGGTAAACATATAGATCAAAGGAACAAAATTGAGCGTTCAGAAATAAAACTTCACATTTATTTATGAACAATTTATTTTTGACAAATTTGCCAAGACAATTTAATGAGGGTATAGAAGAGTCTTTAACAAATAGTGCTGAGACAGCTGGAGAGCTACATGCAAAAGAATGATATTGAACCCCTAACTCATACCATACAAAAAAGTTAAAATGGGTAATAGATATAAATATCATATCTGAAACTATAAGATTCTTAGAAACACTGGAGTAACTTTTCATGACCTTGACTTAGACAATGAATTTGTAAAGAAAATTCCAAAATCCAAACAGCTATTATTGATATATTGATACAATAATATTTATATATGTATAGTTGAATTTCATCAATTTTTAAAAATTATACTTTAATGTACACCTTCAAAAGAGTAAAAATAAAATCCACAGGAGAATGTATGTAAGAATGTATTTCAAATTATGTACCTCATAAGGGATTTATATCTAGAATATATATAGAACTGAACAAACAGAAAGACAAATTCCCTATTAAAAATAGGCAGAATATCTGAATAACCATTTTCCCAAACAACATACGCATATGGTCAACAGACATATAAAAAGATGCTTAGACTACAAGGAGATGCCATTCCATACCCAATAGGATAGCTAAAATCAAAAGACAGAAAATAACAAAAGTTAGTGAAAATGCTTTTTCACTAACACTGTACGGAGAAACTGGAACCCTCATACATTGACATTGGAAATGTGAAACAAATCAATCACTATTAAAAAACAGTTTACCAACTTCTTAAAAAGTTAAACATAGAATTAACCACATGATCCACTATCAGCATATACCCAAGAGAATTGAAAATTTTTGCCCACTCAAAAACTTACAGATGAATGTTTATAAAAAGCAGTATATGCAATAGACCAAGAAGTGGAAACAGCCTAACTGTTCATCAGCTGATGAAGAAATTACCAAGATGTTGTATATCCACAAAATGGAATACTGTGCTCAGTCACTTCAACTGTGTCCGACTCTTTGCCACCCTATGGACTGGAGCCCGTTAGGCTTCTCTGTCCATGGGATTCTCCAGGAAAGAATACTGGACTGGGTTGCCATTTCCTCCTCCAGGGGATCTTCCTGACCCGGGGACTGAACCCACACCTCCCATGTCTCCTGCATTGCAGGCAGATTCTTTATCTCTGAGCCACTGGGGAAGCCCCCTTTATGGAATGTTATTCAGACACAAAAAGGAATGAAGTTCTGATATATGCTACAGCACAGGTGAATTTTTTTAACATTACACTAGGTGGGAAAAGCTAGTCACAAAGAACCAATATTGTGTCTTTCTATTTATATGAAATGTTCACCATGGGTAACTTCATGGTCAGAAACTATATTAGTGGTTGTCAAAGGTTGGGGTGGAAGGAAAGAGAATGGGGAGTAACTGCTAGTGGGTTCAAGCCTCCTTTTAGAGATGATTAAAATATTCTGGAATTAGACAGCAGTGATTCATGCATGATTTTGTGTCCATTCTAAAATGTACTTTAAAAGGGCAAACTTTGTGATATATGAATTTGCAAGAATTTAGACAACTTATGCAATCTAAGGAAATAGTACCCACAAGACTGCCCTCAGTTCATGCTGCTGCTGCTGCTAAGTCACTTCGGTTGTGTCCGACTGTGTGACCCCATAGACAGCAGCCCACAAGGCTCCCCCATCCCTGGGATTCTCCAGGCAGGAACACTGGAGTGGGTTGCCATTTCCTTCTCCAATGCATGAAAGTGAAAAGTGAAAGTGAAGTCACTCAGTCTTGTCCGACTCTCAGCGACCCCATGGACTGCAGCCCACCAAGCTCCTCCATCCATGGGATTTTCCAGGCAAGAGTACTGGAGTGGGTTGCCATTGCCTTCTCCACCTCACTTCATGACCTAGATACAAATTTGGAGGTCCCCAGGGCCACATTCACACCAGATGGCTACAAATTAGGGGGTTTCCTAATAACCATCCTCAGATTCAATAATTCACTAAAATGACTCACAGAACTCAAGAAAGCACTGTGCTTAGAGTCACAGTTTTATTTTAAGAAAGGATATAAATCAAAATGAGTGAAAGGAGGAGACACTTAGGGTCAAGTCTGGGAAATTTCCAAAAGCAAAGTTTCCCTCATTTTCAGGGTGTGCTACCTTCCCAGCACCAATATGTTACAATATACATGGAATATTGTGAAACAGGAAAGCTCACCCATGTGTTCGTGTCCAGAGCTTTTATTGAGGTTTAGCTATGTATCAGTGAACTAAAATGGACTGGAATGGGCCAATTTAACTCAGATTACCATTATATCTACTACTGTGGGCAAGAATCCCTTAGACGAAATGGAGTATCCATCATAGTCAACAAAAGAGCCCTAAGTGCAGTTCTAGGGTATAATCTCAAAAACAACAAAATGATCTCTGTTCATTTCCAAGACAAACCATTCAATATTACATTAATTTAAGGCTATGCCCTGACCAGTAATGCTGAAGAAGCTGAATTGAACAGTTCTATGAAGACCTACAAGACCTTCTAGAACTGACACTCAGAAAAGATGTCCTTTTCATTATAGGGGACTGGAATGCAAAAGTAGGAAGTCAAGAGATACCTGGAGTAACAGGGAAATATGGCCTTGGAGTACAAAGTGAAGCAGACCAAAGGCTAAGAGTTTTGCCAAGGGAACACACTAGTCATAGCAAACACCCTCTTCCAACAACACAAGAGAAGACTCTACACATAGACATCACCAGATGGTCAATATTGAAATCAGATTGATTATACTCTTTGCAGCCAAAGATGGAGAAGTTCTATACAGTCAGCAAAAACAAGACGGGGAGCTGACTGTGGCTCAGATCATGAACTCCTTATTGCCAAATTCAGACTTAAATTGAAGAAAATAGGGAAAACCACTAGACCATTCAGGTATGACCTAAATCAAGTCCTTTACGATTATACAGTAGAAGTGACAAATAGATTCAAGGGATTAGATCTGATAGAGTGCTTGAAGAACTATGGACAGAGGTGTTGGATGGCATCACTGACTTGATGGACATGAGTTTGAGTAAGCTCTGGGAGTTGGTGATGGGCAGGAAAGCCTGGCATATGTGTCCACGGTGTCACAAAGAATTGGACACGACTGAGCAACTGAACTGAACTGAATTATGTAGCCATGATTGATTGAATCATTATCCACATTGTTGAACCCAGTTTCTATCCTTCTTTTCTTGATCAAAGGTGGAGTTTATACCAAGTTACTCAAAACCTAAAGTCTCTAATAACTTGGTTGGCCTTTCTGTCATGACCAAGTGTTACTTCTTTAATAAAACTTAGCATGACTTTAGCATAAACTTTCAGATGTAATCTAAATTAGACATCATGAATAACAAAGATACTCTTAATACTCAGGAAATTAAAAGACTTTGGAAGCTACCTGCTAGGACTCCCAGGACAAGTTTCTGATCTCTCTTTAGGTGAGATCAAATTCCATACTACACAGAATTATAAAACAGTAAAGTTGCTATTTTAAAAAGAAGAAAGAAAATAAAAAGGAACATTGAATCCTGATTTATGATAGATACTACCTACATGTATATAAAGTGAGTATAAGAATTTAAGTCATATTAAAGAATTTTAGCAGGCTTCTACAAAAAGGTAATATATGCACATCACTGTTATTGAAATAATAACTGGAGAATTCCATAGTCAGAGCGGCCTGGTAGACTAGAGTTCATGGGGACCCTCACTCATGTCCAACTCTTTGTGACCCCATGAACTGTAGCCCACCAGGCTCCTCTGTCCATGGAGTTCTCCAGGCAAGGATACTGGAGTGGGTAGCCATTCCCTTCTCCAGGGAAGGGAGAAAACTAATTTTGATATGTTAGATCACAGAAAGCATTGCTAAGGCAGTGACATTTGGATGACATTTTGCATGGAAGATAGCCAGGGACAGTGAAAGTGTGGAGGAAGGGAGTTCAAGGCAAAGAAAGAATCAAGTGTAATAGAAGAGGGAATATGCTAGGGAGTTTGAAAAACAGACAGAAAGATGACATGGAAAGTAGAGGCCAATGTATATAGCTCCATATAGGCCACAAGGAAGGGTGTGGATTTAATGCTGAGTGCTGAGCATGTGATTGCAGGGTCACACTCTCTGCCCTTCTGAGTCCTCCAGTCTAGTCTGTGGGGCGCAAATGCTGAACAAATAGCCACACACAAAAAATAGAATTACAGACTGGGACATGCTACAAAGAAAAATTCCCACTCATCCTGGGGCTTTATAACCAAAAAAACAGATTTAACTTGGGCATAGAAAGGACTTCTTATGGGGAGTAACCTTTAAAGAAAATTTTAAAGGAGAGCTGGGTAAAAATAACCAATTATATTAAATTTATTATTTTAGATACCTGTGAATGCATAAAGATAGATAACTAGATAGATAGACTTCATAGAATTCATTCACTTTAATTAAAATTTTAAAGTGGTGACCCTAATGAGACTTCTGATGAAAAGAATGACAAATTTGCAGTCATAGAATATATGCCATCAGACATGAAAATTTTATTATCTTTGCAATGACAAATTGATTCACTATACAGGACTTCAAAATATTTGAAATTAGGAACATGGCATTAAAGTTCACAAGCTGATTACCGTAATTATAGTTCATTTGATCTTGATTGCTTTTGTAGGAACTTCTGATTAAATCTATCTGCCCTTGTAATTCCTAAAGCTTCTTTCTTACAATGCTAAAAATTTCTTGGGATAATAATTCAGCATTTTGCTTTCAGCCCTTCCCCTCTTCATGCACTATATTGTTACAATTGTTTTAAACACACTTATATTCTTCTCTTGAGAGTCCCTTGGAGTGCAAGGAGATCCAACCAGTCCATTCTGAAGATCAGCCCTGGGTGTTTTTTGGAAGGAATGATGCTAAAGCTGAAACTCCAGTACTTTGGCCACCTCACACAAAGAGTTGACTCATTGGAAAAGACTGACGCTTGGAGGGATTGGGGGCAGGAGGAGAAGGGGACGACAGAGGACGAGATGGCTGGATGGCATCACTGACTCGATGGATGTGAGTTTGAGTGAACTCCAGGAGTTGGTGATGGACAGGAAGGCCTGGCATGCTGCAATTCATGGGGTTGCAAAGAGTCGGACAAGACTGAGTGACTGAACTGAACTGATATTTTTCTTAAAGACCTGGAGTAGTAGTTTACAAAGATTTCCATTTACAGTATTCAGAGATTTAAAACAAGTTCAGTTGTAAGATGTAGGCCTCTTACAACTTGGATTTTGGCAGCCAAATGACTAGTCAGTGTCTTCTCTCTGGGGCAAAGGAAGAGGTTGGAAGGTAGGGCGTAGCTGTCTGTCTGCAGATATCAACCCCTGAAAAAGACTTCTGTGGATCTAGAGCCCCAGCCCTCTCTAAAGTAATTCATAAAAATAAATCATCCAAGATGGTTCAGTTAGATGAGTGGGCTTGACAGAATTCCTAGAAAACCAAGGCCGCCAGTGTGTGCGTGTGTGTGCATGTGTGTGTGTGTGTATGGGTAGGGGGTGAGGGAGGCAGATATCGGATGATGGCTGCTATTTTGGAAGCCTTGTCCATGAGAGATGAAATGTAGGAGCCCAAGGAGGCTGAAACTGTAAGGGAAAGCCTAGCAAAGGTAATATTGAATGTTAATTGGGTACCAGAGGCCTGCCAGAAGTTTGGGACCTCAAACTGAGATGCCTCCATCCCACACAAGACCATGGGATGAAAACTCAGTCCCAGGGAAACTGCTGACCTTGTTTAAAGAGAAGTTCAGAGGCCAATTGTGACTCAAAATGAGGACCAAATAATTCTCCCAAAGGAACAATTCCAATTCCTTCTATTAACACATGCTTGGGAAAGAGGGGAAAAAATAAGAAGATCCATTGGTCTTGGTATGGACTGAAGTGAGTCCTCTCAGTTCATCTGTCAGAGTCCAAAGCCCCAGTATCTCAGGATGTGGCTGTTTTTGGAGACAGGGCCCTTAAGAGTGAGGCTTCCCAGATAGCGCTAGTGATAAAGAACCTCCTGCTAAGGCAGGAGACCAAAGAGATGTGGGTCTGATCCCTGGGTTGAGAAGATCCCCTGGAGGAGGGCATGGCAACCCACTCCAGTGTTCTTTCCTGGAGAATCCCATGGACAGAGCAGCATCCCAGGATACCATCCATGGGGTCTCAAAGAGTTGGACATGACTGAAACGACTTAGCAGAGGGACTTAGTACAGAGGGGAAGATGAATGAGATAGGGGTATAGGATTAAGAGACAGAAACCCCCATGTATCAGAGAAATACATTAAAGGATATTTTGTACAGCACAGGGTAATATAGCCATTATTTTATAATAACTTTAAATGGAGTAAGTGTGTGTGTTAGTTTCTCAGTCATGTCCAACTCTTTTCGACCCCATGGACTGTAGACTGCCAGGATCCTCTGTCCATGGAATTTCCCCCGGCAAGAATAGTGGAGTGGGTTGCCATTTCCTACTCCAGGGGATCTTCCCAACCCAGCGATGGACCCAGGTCTCCCACATAGCAAGCAGATTATGTACCACCAAAGAGTATAATCTATAAAAATATTGAATCACTATGTTGCATATCCAAAACAATATAGCATTGTAAATCAACTGTACTTCAATAAAACAAAAAATGATTTAAGTTAAAATGAGGTCATTAGGATAAACCTTAATCTAACATCAGCTAGACTGGATTTTTTATAACAAACACAGAGGGAAAACCATGTGAAGACAAGCAGAAGATAGCCATCCACAAGACAAGGAGACCCATCTCAGAAGAAACCGACCCTACAAATATAGGTAGCTCGCTATTTTCCTGCCAAGCCCCACACTTCTCTGGGGCTTAGAGAAGCCCCATAAATGCAGCCAAGCCCTGAGGAGATGGACTAGGAAAATGAGGGAATCTAGTCTGTATTAGAAGCAGGTCCATCTGTAAGGAAATAAGAAAGAGATTTTCTGGGTAATGAGGAAGGGAACGCTATTTCCCTCTTCTGTTTCTGCAAACTGCCCAGAGCCAGCAGTGAAACAGCACCTCAGTGAGGGGAAAAATGCCTTTTCCTCCTCCTTCAGGATACAGCATACAAAGGACCACCCACACTTCAGAGTGGACCATCTCACTGGGATTTAGCTAAGTCATGGTGTTCAAGTCTTCACAAAAATCCTTGACCCAAAAGCGTTAGAATCTAGAAGAAGGAAACCAAGATACAATAGGTGGTTGTTTTCAATAGTATCATTCTTGGCATTCAGCTCTTTCTCTTTTTTTTGTTATTATTTCTGTATTCAGAATCATGGCCATAGCAGCTGTACAGTTCTTGATTTGCTTTGGTTACACTTTAGTTTTTTAAAAGATATAGGAAAGTATTCAAATGAGATATGGCTTGAGAAATGAAAAGAGAGAATGGGTCATTGAAAGCTCTAGGGGAAACCTGAGTTCACCTGTGCTGCTGAGAACCCAGGCTGCAGGGCATTGGAGCCTCAGTGTGGTCAGAAAGCATCCCCACCCTCAGAAATCTAAGCAGAACAAATATTAGAGTGAAGAGCCAGGTGGGGTCATTCTCTCGAGTCTCCTAGAGACACCTTCAGCTGATCTAGCAGGCAGGTAGATGCAGAGTGCCATTGCCCCTCTGGGGAGTAGGGAGCCCTTCTTGTGCCCTTCAGCAACTGATCTTAATCATTCTGAATCAGAGGAATCAGCAAGTCCATCACTTGGAGATTTAATTATCTTTTCTTTACTCAAATAATGAATGATTCCAGGAGCTTATTAATTTTCCATTCCAGAATGAGTACATGAAGGCTACCCAGTATGATGTTCTGCTGCCTTTGAAAAATTCCATTCATGCCTTGGGTCTGTACTGTGAATGGGCTGTACATACATTCTCTTAATTAACACTTGGAATCACATTGAATCTTATTGACAAGGGCTTAAGGTGAGGTCATACTAGCATGCTTAAGATCATGGCATCTGGTCCCATCACTTCATGGCAAACAGATGGGGAAACAGTGGAAACAGTGGCTGACTTTATTTTGGGGGGCTCCAAAATCACTGCAGATGGTTATTACAGCCATGAAATTAAAAGATGCTTACTTCTTGGAAGGAAAGTTATGACCAACCTAGACAGCATATTAAAAAGCAGAGATATTACTTCACCAACAAAGGTCCGCCTAGCTAAGGCTATGGTTTTTCCAGTGGTCATGTATGGATGTGAGAGTTGGACTATAAAGAAAGCTGAGCACTAAACAATTAATGCTTTTGAATTGTGGTATTGGAGAAGACTCTTGAGAGTCCCTTGGACTGCAAGGAGATCCAATCAGTCCATCCTAAAGGAGATCAGTCCTGGGTGTTCATTGGAAGGACTGATGCTGAAGCTGAAACTCCAATACTTTGGCCCCCTGATGCAAGAGCTAGCTCATTGGAAAAGACCCTGATGCTGGGAAAGATTGAGGGCAGAAGGAAAAGGGGACAACAGAGGATGAGATGGTTGGATGGCATCACCGACTCAATGGACATGGGTTTGGGTGGACTCCGGGAGTTGGTAATAGACAGGGAGGCCTGGCGTGCTACAGTTCATGGGGTCACAAAGAGTCAAACAGGACTAAGCGACTGAACTGAACTGCAATGTTTGTTAACTGTATGCGCCTATGTGCTCGATTGCTCAGTTGTGTCCAATTCTTTGTGACCCCCTGGGCTATAGCCCACCAGGATCCTCTGTCTATGGGATTTTTCAGGCAAGAACACTGGAGCAGGTTGCCATTTCCTCCTGCAGGGGATCTTCCTGACCCGGGGATTGAGCCGACACCTCCTGTGTCTCCTACACTGGCAGTCAGATTCTTTACCACTAACCAACCAGAGGCTGGAGCACTGCAGAACCCTGCCCACCAGCCAGAACACAGGAGCCCCTGTATCTAACATCTGTCAATCTGCCCCTGCAACTGCCTCTCCCTGAGTTTAGGATTAGTCATCTCTCCCTTGGACAGTAACATTAGTCTTCATCTTACTTTTCCAGTCCGTCTTCCTACACTCAATCATACCAAAGTACCTACACTTCCTTGGACGTACTTCCAAGTAGGGCTTTGTATATTGTTTTTCTTTGACCAGGAATGCCCTCCTGCCCCTGTTACCCCACCTAACTTCTACTCCTCCATCAAGAAACACCCTCAGGACCACTGCCCTTAGAAACCTCCCTTCCTGCCCACAGATATAACTGCCTGTCTCTGGATGGGCCTATTCCTCACACAGAATAATTCAAAATAATTGGACACTTCTAAAATTGTATTACTCAATAATTAGGCCACATGTGGGGCTTCCCTGGTAGTTTTCTGCCTGCAATGCAGGAGACCCCAGTTCAATACTTGGGTGGAGCAGATCCCCTAGAGAAGACATAGGCTACCCACTCCAGTATCCTTGGGCTTCCCTGGTGGCTCAGATGGTAAAGATTTTGCCTTCACTGCAGGAGACCTGGGTTCGGTCCTTGGGTTGGGAAGATCCCCTGGAGGAGGGCATGGCAACCCACTCCAATATTCTTGCCCGGATAATCCTATGGACAGAGAAGAAGATTATAACTCTGGAATAGTACCCAAATAGACAGAAAGTGTTAGTCACAGAGTTGTGTCCAAGTCTTTTCAACCTCATAGACTATAGCCCGCCAGGCTCCTCTGTCCATGGGATTCTTCCAGCAAGAATATTGATGTGGGCTGCCATTCCCTCCTCCAGGAGATCTTCCTGACCTAGGGATCAAACCTGGGTCTCCTACATTTCAGGCAGATTCTTTACCATCTGAGCCACCAGGGAAGCCCAAATAGACAGTACCCTTTTTGATTATACAAGAGGATCCCCTATTCTGTGGCCTGTTCTTTAAAAAGATACATATTGCCAACATACCAAAAAGTACATTTGTGAAAAGATGCATGAGTGAGGAGTGAAGTGACCCAGTGTCATCTGACTCTGCGACCCCATGGACTGCAGCCTACAGGGCTCCTCTGTCCATGGGATTTTCCAGGCAAGAGTACCGGAGTGGGTTGACATTCCCTTCTCCAAAAAGAAGATGCATAGACACTTCTATCACTTTTTATATGGCACTCAATACTTGCACAAGAGATTCAGAATCCTAAACAAAGACTCATATGATTAACATCTTTTGGACCCAGAAAAAAATGTGTTTCCATGTCTCTTGCCCTTGACCCAGACAGAAAGAGCTGCATTCAAATGCTGGGAAAGTTTTGGGGGGGTGGGTTCTCAAGTTAGAGATGGGCTGCTCTGGGGTATGGAGGCAATTTGACAGACAAGAAAATCTGCATAGGAGGAAAGATGAAATAATTAACTCGTCTCACCCATCTTCTTAGTTATAAATGCAACGGGCTCTTACAAAATGAGTTCTCATTTCCCAGTAATGCCGAGTGTCCACTTTCTTGCTTCTCTTTGGTTTCAATTTTTTATTCCAGAGGGTTTTACAAGTTAATGCAATATCCACAATAGTTCCATAAGTTGGCAGAGGAAAATTTTGTAACATAAAACAGTTGCTTGGGCAAACATCATTGACCCTTCAGAACAATACCCAAACATATGCAATACTTAAGTTTAGTAGTGTTTGATAATTTGTCAACTTTGAGGCAAATCAAAATTTAGTTGTATGCTCATTTTGTCTTAGTAAAGGCATAGTTGTCAAATTTGATAGGGTGATATGTAACTCATTAAAAATTAGGCATATAGACAGTGGGACTCCATTCAGACACTTGTCCCAAATGTTCATGGAAGCCTGTACATTGATTCCCAGATATTAACACCCCACCCACTTCTTGTGAAGAAATATCAGGATCCTGTATGTCAGACCATTCTTTCTTCAGTGCCCTGCGGAAACGAATGAACCCATAACGATGCCATTGATTGTGGTGTGCTATAAAAGTTATCTTATATATGCTCTGAAACACAAACTAAGCTTCCATACTATTGTGTGCAATTTAATTCTGAGCAGGGTTTACTGAGCATTTATAGCATTATACAAATTGCTGTGATAGCTTCCTTACAAGTTGCTTATGACAACACATTCACATAAAGCCCAGTTCCAGAGTTGTAATTTCAAGTTTCTTTTTTTTTTTTTTTTAATCTACTGTGTACAGTTCTCACTCCTTATTTAGCAGTGATGTTCGCATAGCTGGCTCCATTCCTAGAAGACAGGGACGAGATCATATTCTCCTTGGATATACAAACCCTACAGTGGGTGCCTGTTTTTAAAAGCATTTCTTGCTGTTTTCAATCCTACCTGACCCCCCTCCCCCAAAAAAACTGGATGCATAGGTTGGAGGAAAGTTCTTGATATTTGATAAGAAATTACAGCGATCCAAGGACTCTTCAGAAATGTTTTTTATTTCCTTAAAAAAATATTGAAATAAATATAAAAAAGAAAGAGATATTTGAAAGAAAAGAATACTGTCAATGTCTTGTATATTACAGTTAGTCCTTGATAGCAGTCTTCTTTATTTTTTTGCTGTGTTATAGTTGGTGCTCCATAAATGCACAGGAAATGAATCAAAGATGCATATGAGCAGCTCTCTGCTCTACAGATGCACTGTTTTTACGAGTGACATCTGTTTCCCACTTCTGTCTCAGTTTTTTGTTTCTTTAATCACATCATGATCTTAATTTTTAGTAGCATTTTATCACCTATATTCCTTTAGCTAACAACTGTTTAATTAGCATCTACTAGATGCTTTACAGGGGCTTCCCTGGTGGCTCAGGTGGTAAAGAATCCGCCTGCAATGCAGGAAACTGGGGTTCGATCCCTGGGTCAGGAAGATCCCCTGGAGAAGGGCATGGCAGCCCATTCCAGTATTCTTACATGGAGAATCCCACAGACAGAGGAGCCTGGCAGGCTACAGTCCATGGGGTCACAAAGAGTCAGACACGACTGAGCGACTAAGCACACACACAGAGGTGCTTTATAGGGCTTCGCAGGTGGCTCAGTAGGTAAAGAATCCGCTTGCCATGCAGAAGCCACAGCAGATGCTGCTTCGATCCCTGGGTCAGGAAGATCCCCTGGAGGAGGGAATGGCAACCCATTCCAGTATTCTTGCCTGGAGAATCCCCATGGACAGAGGAGCTTTGCAGGTTACAGTCCATAGAGTCACAAAGAGTCAGAATTGACTAAGCATGCATGCTCACAGGTGCTTTAAATTATCTTATGTATTTATTTTTTGTACAGTTTTTCATTGCTTTTCTTCCCCCAGGAGACTCTAAACTCTACAAAAGAAGAGACCTGTCTGTCTTACTGGGAGATATTCAGCATCTGGAAAACGATAGGTGCTAAAATATATGTGTAGTGCTAAACAGCTGCTAAGCTGCTAAGTCGCTTCATTCGTGTCCAACTCTGTGCAACCCCATTGACGGCAGCCCACCAGGCATCCCCGTCACTGCGATTCTCCAGGCAAGAACACTGGAGTGGGTTGCCATTTCCTTCTCCAATGCACGAAAGTGAAAAGTGAACGGGAAGTCGCTCAGTCGTGTCCGACTCTTCGCGACCCCATGGACTGCAGCTCCTCCATGCATGGGATTTTCCAGGCAAGAGTACTGAAGTGGAGTGCCATTGCCTTCTCCGGTGCTAAACAGAGGAATGTGTAAATATACAGCTACAATCTCAACAGCTGAGGTTCTTAGGGCTTGTTTCCTCCCTCTATCACTTTCCCTTTTGTTCAAACAACATCAAGATGGTATCTATTTGTTTTAGAACAACAGCAACAACAAAAAATGACCATTTGGGAGGGCTCTCAAATTAGCCATTTCTTGATGGTGATTGATGGACTGACATTTTCACTTTCCACCTCTCACTTCCATCCTGAGTCACTCTTCATTCTAACACAGACTGCACACTGATAGGTGCTTTTGCAGCTGATGCTGGAACAGCCCCCAGAGTGACTCTGCAGAATCTGAGTTCATCAGTATCATGTCCATTCTCCATAGCCAAGATTACAGGTTCTTTTTGGTCCTCCCCCCCCACCTTTTTTCTAGTCAGATTTCACTTGCTTGGGATAAATCTTGTAGGCTATTAAATCTGACTTTCTGATCCCTGCTAACAGAGCATTTGAAGAACTATCAAAGGGATACTGCCAGTGCCTTGTGTATTACAGTAAGCCCTTGATAGCAGCCATCAATGCGTCGTGTGATGCAGAATGTTGTCTAAAGATAAAAATAGGCAGGCGGGCAGGCATCAGCCCAGTGGACTTAATTTTACACACGTACAGCCTCTGGCGCGTCTGCAATGAGATTAAATAATGCCCTTCTTGGCAGTCCTTGTAAATTTTCTCGAATTGCAAATTTTTAGTTGATACTACAGCTTTGGTGCAACTAAAGCTTTTGGTGTAAAAGAAGAAAAGATTCTATAGCTTTTGGTGTAAAAGAAGAAAAGAACAAATAGTAGTTGATTCCAAAGAACTTTCTTGTTTAAAAAAGCTTGCCAGAGAGGGCATATATCATCAGATAGAAGAATAGACCGAAGGATTTACAGTTCTGTTGTTTTAAAATAGTCTGAGGTGTAGATAAGCAGCACAGACTGAAAGCCTTTCTCAGACCCTCTTTTCTGCCTTCACAGCTGAAAGGGAAATCCTAAGTTTGTTATAAGCTCTCTATTAAACCATAATACATGTTTCCTGCACATCATTAAACCTCTGCGCTGATTACTTGATGCATTTCTCTGAAACAAGTGAGCCCCACTTAGAACAGGAAGCACTTATAAAAATAGCCTTATTAGATACCACCTGTGATTCTGACCCATTGTCAAAGCCCAGATGCAGAGGCCTCGAGGTCAGAAACACCCTGCGTCAGGCAGAATATATTCTTGCTTCTAGGCCAAACAAAAGATGAGAGCAAGCCCATGCCTGGCAAATCCATCGGATTTCTGGGAACTGATGTCTTATTACAAGTTTGCATATGAAATCGGTGCTCTGAGAAAAAAAGAGACAGGACCTATAGGGCGCATTTAAGATGTCTCTCCAGTGCAGTCCTCAGAACTTCATTCAAGGAGAGAGTGATTGGATGGGACCAGAGTGGGAAGGAGAATGGGGAAAGCAATGGGTTGAGACTGAAAACATGTGAGTCTTGTCACAAGTGAGCAGGTGCCCATCAAAGTGTGCACATGGATCTCGTTCTGTGTACTTCTGTGTTGATACTATGAAACGGGTGCTTTCATGGAAGAAAAACAGGTCCTGGAAAGTATGGTTATTTTAATTTTTTTAATGCTAGAATGTCTGAATATAGTGTGTTTGCTAATTTAATCCTAAATCTTTGTTGCATACTCCCTTATGAAGTACAAGGAAATTGCGTGCAAGTACCTCAAAGTGAACGTGTTATCGCTCAGATGTGTCCAGCTCTTGCAACTGGCCCACCACCCTCCTTCATCTGTGGAAATCTCCAGACAAGAATACTGGAATAGGTAGCCATTCCCTTCTCCAGGGGCTCTTCCCAATCCCTGTATCAAACTTGTGTCTCCTGCATTGGCAGGCAGATTCTTTACTGTCTGAACCATTAGGGGAGCTACTTCCTTATTTTTTACTTAAATTTATTTATTTATTTTAATTGGAGGATATTTAGTTTACAATATTATGATGGCCTCTGCCACTCTTATTAAGTCAAAGGAAATTGCACCAGGTACCTCAAATGTATAAGTAAAAATAGTCCTTCCATTTGTGACATGCCTGCTTTTGTCAACTCCATGCTGGCTGAGACCACCTCTGTGTCTAATGGGAGAGGTACAATGCATTCTAAATACTACATTATCTTGCTTTATAACTGCAATACCTAATAACAGAAAGAGGGTTTTGGGCCACAATTAATAGCCATTCTTACAGATCTTTTAACTCTCTGCATTCTCTAAGGAGTTTGCTTTCCATTAACATTTCCAGAAATAGCTTGCTTTACATTATTAAACTGCTGTGAGTGATAGCTCCCAAATTATTCCTAAGCTAATTATTAAAAAATGATGACTCCAAAAAGCTTTCCCCACTTTAAATTGTATTTTTAACAGTCTTGCAATACGAAGATAGAGCCATAGTCATTGCAACAATCTCTGCTCGTAATATAACCAAGATTGGCTTTTATTAAGCCAGTCTCCAGTGTACTCTAAACTGTGTTTTCATTACAAGTTATAGTGCTAAATACCATGGGGAAAGATATGCAAATCAGCAATATTAACCATGCCAGTTTAAAACGAGCCAAACTAACCTAATGAAGGGGATACAGCCACTAGAAAGCTATGTTTTGATTTTTTTTAAAGGTTAATTAGACTGCCTAATTATTCCAAACTGAGAGCATATTATTCTCTTAGAAGAGCAAGCATAATTAACTTAGAGAGGCTTCCCCCACAAGCAAAAACAAGTAAATAAGAAAACTCCAAGCCAAAGTGGTTTGCTTTTGTTGAAATCCTAAGGGTGGCTTGTACAATAGGATCAAACACACAGGTGCACACACACACACACACACACACACACACACACACCCATAACAATAGTTGTTAAATGTGTCCATCTTGACAGTTTACAGGATATGGAAAAGCTGACTGCAAATGTATATCCATGATTTATATTCTGTTGAAAGTATATGTATTAGAAAGCAGGGACATTGCTTTGCCAACAAAGGTCCATATAGTCAAAGCTATGACTTTTCCAGTAGTCATATACAGATGTGAGAATTGGATCATTAAGAAGGCTGAGTACCAAAGAATTGATTGGTTTGAATTGCAGTGCTGGAGAAGACTCTTGAGAATCCCTTGGACTGCAAGGAGATCAAACCAGTCAATCCTAAAGGAAATCCACCCTGAATATTCATTGGAAGAACTGATGCTGAAGCTGAAGCTCCTATACTTTGGCCAACTGATGCAAAGAGCTGACTCATTGAAAAAGACCCCGATGTTAGGAAAATTGAAGGCAAAAGGAAAGGGGGCAGCAGGGGATGAGATGATTGGGTAGCATAGCCGACCCAATGGACATGAATTTGAGCAAATTCTGGGAGGGACAGGGAAGCCTGGTGTGAAGGACAGGGAAGCCTGGTGTGCTGCAGTCCATGGGGTCGCAAAGAATCAGACATGACTTAGCAACTGAACACACACACACATAAAGTACTTGCTTCTCAAGAGAGATTAGAAGAAAATACTTGCTAGGAAAGAACAAGACATTAGTTTTTTTTAACTGCCCAACAAGAATCCCCTTTTCTTTTGGTAACATTGCCCCAATTTTTTTTTTATGTTTTTATTTTATTTTTTTTTACTTCACAATATTGTATTGGTTTTGCCATACATCAATATGCATCTGCCACGGGTGTACACGTGTTCCCCATCCTGAACCCCCCTCCCACCTCCCTCCCCATACCATCCCTCTGTGTCATCCCAGTGCACCAGCCCCAAGCTTCCTGTATCCTGCATCGAACCTAGACTGGCGATTCGTTTCTTACATAATATTATACATGTTTTAATGCCATTCTCCCAAATCATCCCACCCTCGCCTTCTCCCACAGAGTCCAAAAGACTATTCTATACATCTGTGCCTCTTTTTTTGTCTTGCATACAGGGTTGTCGTTACCATCTTTCTAAATTCCATATATATGCGTTCAGTTCAGTTCAGTCAGTTGCTCAGTCGTGTCCGACTCTTTGCGACCCCGTGAGTCTCAGCACACCAGGCCTCCCTGTCCATCACCAACTCCCAGAGTTCACTCAGACTCACGTCCATCGAGTTAGTGATGCCATCCAGCCATCTCACCCTCTATCGTCCCCTTCTCCTCCTGCCCACTACCTCTCCCAGCATCAGAGTCTTTTCCAAAAGTCAACTCTTCACACGAGGTGGCCAAAGTACTGGAGTTTCAGCTTTAGCATCATTCCTTCCAAAGAAATCCCAGGGCTGATCTCCTTCAGAATGGACTGGTTGGATCTCCTTGCAGTCCAAGGGACTCTCAAGAGTCTTCTCCAACACCATAGTTCAAAAGCATCAATTCTTTGGCGCTCAGCCTTCTTCACAGTCCAACTCTCACATCCATACATGACCACTGGAAAAACCATAGCCTTGACTAGACGAACCTTTGTTGGCAAAGTAATGTCTCTGCTTTTCAATATGCTGTCTAGGTTGGTCATAACTTTCCTTCCAAGGAGTAAGCATCTTTTAATTTCACGGCTGCAGTCACCATCTGTAGTGATTTTGGAGCCCAAAAAAATAAAGTCTGACACTGTTTCCACTGTTTACCCCTCTATTTCCCATGAAGTGATGGGACCAGATGCTATGCACGATCTTCGTTTTCTGAATGTTGAGCTTTAAGCCAACTTTTTCACTCTCCACTTTCACTTTCATCAAGAGGCTTTTTAGTTTCTCTTCACTCTCTGCCAGAAGGGTGGTGTCATCTGCGTATCTGAGGTTATTGATATTTCTCCCAGCAATCTTGATTCCAGCTTGTGCTTCTTCCAGCCCAGCGTTTCTCATGATGTACTCTGCATATAAGTTAAATAAGCAGGGTGACAATATACAGCCTTGATGTACTCCTTTTCCTATTTGGAACTAGTCTGTTGTTCCATGTCCAGTTCTAACTGTTGCTTCCTGACCTGCATACAGGTTTTTCAAGAGGCAGGTCAGGTGGTCTGATATTCCCATCTCTTTCAGAATTTTCCACAGTTTATTGTGATCCACACAGTCAAAGGCTTTGGCATAGTCAAGAAAGCAGAAATAGATGTTTTTCTGGTTCCTCTTTGATCTCTGGTTCCTCTGCCTTTTCTAAATCCAGCTTGAACATCAGGAAGTTCATGGTTCACGTATTGCTGAAGCCTGGCTTGGAGAATTTTGAGCATGACTTTACTAGCATGTGAGATGAGTGCAATTGTGCGGTAGTTTGAGCATTCTTTGGTAGATCTTCAAGACCCAGATAATCACAATGGTGTAATCACTCACCTAAAGCCAGACATCCTGGAATGTGAAGTCAAGTGGGCCTTAGAAAGCATTACTACGAACAAAGCTAGTGGAGGTGATGGAATTCCAGTTGAGCTATTTCAAATCCTGAAGGATGATGCTGTGTAAGTGCTGCACTCAATATGCCAGCAAATTTGGAAAACTCAGCAGTGGCCACAGGACTAGAAAAGGTCAGTTTTCATTCCAATACCAAAGAAAAGCATTAGTATACTGTATTGGTGTTTTTCTTTCTGGCTTACTTCAGTCTGTATAATAGGCTCCAGTTTCATCCACCTCATTAGAACTGATTCAAAAGTATTCTTTTTAATGGCTGAGTAATACTCCATTGTGTATATGTACCACAGCTTTCTTATCCATTCGTCTGCTGATGGACATCTAGGTTGCTTCCATGTCCTGGCTATTATAAACAGTGCTGCGATGAACATTGGGGTACACGTGTCTCTTTCTGTTCTGGTTTCCTCAGTGTGTATGCTCAGCAGTGGGATTGCTGGGTTGTATGGCAGTTCTATTTCCAGTTTTTTAAGGAATCTCCACACTGTTCTCCATAGTGTCTGTACTAGTTTGCATTCCCACCAACAGTGTAAGAGGGTTCCCTTTTCTCTACACCCTCTTCAGCATTTATTGCTTGTAGACTTTTGGATCAAAGCCATTCTGACTGGCATGAAATGGTACCTCGTTGTGGTTTTGATTTGCATTTCTCTGATAATGAGTGATGTTGAGCATCTTTTCATGTGTTTGTTGCCGGGGTCCAGCCCCAACTAATCCAGGGTATTCGAAGCGGGGATGGCGTCGGCGAGGATCAGGATACAATAGCTTCAATTAGATATTAATTAAAGATATAAAGAGTAATAGAATAAGGATAGCTCAGTAGGAAAATTCAGTGGAGAAAAGAGGCTGAGTAGCTTGGTTTACGCGGGAGACCAATAAAACTTCAAGACAAGAAGTTTGCACCACTTACGTAAGCTGCAGGCGTCCTTCCGTTATCCCAAAGGAGAAGAGACACTGAGGCCTCCCTGGTCGGATCTTAGAAGCCCAGGCAAAATTAGTAAGCTTGGTGGGTTCTGTGCTCCAGATGGAGACTCAGCCAGAGTGAGAGAGAGAGAGACATGGGGAGACCAGTATTTCGAGAAACTGATCCCAATTCTTTATTTTCCATGGTCTACTTTTATACACTGAGATATTATGCAAAAGTCACGGGGGGTCAGCAGTTCTGACTTTTATCAAAGTCAGGTGCTTCATACAAATGTATACAGAGGTCTTAGGGGTCTTACATCATCTTCTGGCCAGGGGGCCTGCTGACAATTTATGACCCTCTCCTTGTGACAGCGGTCAGTCAACCAGGACACTTATTTCTCCAGGGGTGATTATTCTTAAAAGAGATGCCACCCAAATAAAGTTACATTCCTATAGGGTGAGGGTGTAGTGGGTTTTAGTTAAGGAAAGAATTTACTTAGCTTAAGGTCTAATGTGATTAATATCAAAGGTTAATACTTATTTCTTCTATATATTCATTAACGTGTGTAAGGGCAGGAGATGCGGAGACTTAGCAACAAACATTGGCTCAACAAATGAAAAACCCTTCACCAATACAATTTCTAATCAGCCCATTATACTTATACTAATAGTTTTCTAACTTTTCTAAGGAACCTGTTTTTAGAAGGTTTAAAGCATCTCGTGCCTCTCACGGTTGGGAGGCTGTGAGCAATCACATGTGGCTGGACAAGCCTGTCAGGCAGGCTAGAGAACCTTCAGAGGAGTTTGTAGGTTAAAACACTCTTGTCACGCCCAGGAGTTTTTATTAACTGGAGCTCTAGGTTAACTCCTTCTCTGAAAGAGGTGGTGGGGGACAGTCCCCCGTAAAGTCAGAGGTGTAGGTGGGAGCACAAAGTAGTAAAGCAGGCAGGCTCTGGTTATGGGGGTAGATGCTCGAGGATTTCCAGGGGGACTCCTGAAATCCTTTGCGTATGTCGAGCCTCCTTCCTCATGACATTTGCCATGTGCGGAGTGCCTCACTCTGGCCCCCAACAGTTTGTTAGCCATTTGTATGTCTTCTTTGGAGAAATGTCTATTTAGTTCTTTGGCCCATTTTTTGATTGGGTCGTTTATTTTTCTGGAACTGAGCTGCAGGAGTTGCTTGTATATTTTTGAGATTAGTTGTTTGTCAGTTGCTTCATTTGCTATTTTTTCTCCCATTCTGAAGGCTGTCTTTTCACCTTGCTTAGAGTTTCCTTTGTTGTGCAGAAGCTTTTAATTTTAATTAGATCCCATTTGTTTATTTTTGCTTTTATTTACAATATTCTGGGAGGTGGGTCATAGAGGATCCTGCTGTGATGTATGCCAGAGAGTGTTTTGCCTATGTTCTCCTCTAAGATTTTTATAGTTTTTGGTCTTATGTTTAGATCTTTAATCCATTTTGAGTTTATTTTTGTGTATGGTGTTAGAAAGTGTTCTAGTTTCATTCTTTTACAAGTGGTTGACCAGTTTTCCCAGCACCACTTGTTAAAGAGATTGTCTTTTCTCCATTGTATATTCTTGCCTCCTTTGTCAAATATAAGATGTCCATATGTGTGTGGATTTATCTCTGGGCTTTCTATTTTGTTCCATTGATCTATATTTCTGTCTTTGTGCCAGTACCATACTGTCTTGATGACTGTGGCTTTGTAGTAGAGCCTGAAGTCAGGTAGGTTGATTCCTCCAGTTCCATTCTTCTTTCTCAAGATTGCTTTGTCTATTCGAGGTTTTTTGTATTTCCATACAAATTGTGAAAGTATTTGTTCTAGCTCTGTGAAAAATACTGTTGGTTGCCCCAATTTTCTTTCTGGAGTTTTCTGTTGCACCTACATTGCAGTGCAACCTTGCTTCCTGCCCAGTTCTATCCCCTTCATGTCCTTACACTTTAATGTTCCCTAGGAAACAATTTAATAAACTAACTGCACACAAAGCTCCACTTCAGAGTTTCAGAGAAGCCTTTTCTAGGGAAACCAATATAAGTCACTGGTGAAAGAACTGGCCTACAAAGCAAAAACTAAAATGATATTTTAGATTTCTCCCACTAGTCTGCTGAGTGCAATGAAGGTTACGTCATTGGTAGTTGCGGTGGTGGTGGCTAAGTCGTTTCAGTTCTGTCCGATTCTGTGCGACCCCATAGACGCAGCCCACCAGGCTCCACCGTCCCTAGGATTCTCCAGGCAAGAACACTGGAGTGGGTTGCTATTTCCTTCTCCAATGCATGAAAGTGAAAAGTGAAAGTGAAGTCACTCAGTAGTGTCTGACTCTTCAAGACCCCATGGTCTGCAGCCTACCAGGCTCCTCCATCCATAGGATTTTCCAGGCAAGAATGCTGGAGTGAGTTGCCATTTCCTTCTCCAATGCATGAAAGTGAAAAGTGAAAGTGAAGTCGCTCAGTCGTGTCTGACTCTTCGTGACCCCATGGTCTGCAGCCTACCAGGCTCCTCCATCCATGGGATTTTCCAGGCACGAGTACTGGAGTGGGGTGCCATTGGTAGTTGAGATGGAACTGATAAGCCCCCTCATAGGCTGTTGCAAGATAGCTGTTAAAACTTTCAGTGGTGGTGAATTGGCATAGAGTAGAAGGCAATGGCACCCCATTCCAGTACTCTTGCCTGGAAAATCCCATGGATGGAGGAGCCTGGTAGGCTCCAGTCCATGGGGTCGCTAAGAGTCGGGCACGACTAAGCGACTTCACTTTCACATTTCACTTTCATGCACTGGAGAAGGAAATGGCAACCCACTCCAGTATTCTTGCCTGGAGAATCCCAGGAACAGAGGAGCCTAGTGGGCTGCCATCTATGGGGTCACACAGAGTTGGACACAACTGAGGCGACTTAGCAGCAGTAGCAGCAGCAGCAGAAGAAAACATGGGCTTCCCTGGTGGCTCAGCAGTAAAGAATCTGCCTGCAATGCAGGAGACCCAGATTCAATCCCTGGGTTGGGAAGATCCCCTGGAGGAGGGCATGGCAATCCACTCTAGTACTCTCGTCCAGAGGATTCCATGGACAGAGGAGACTGGTAGGCTACAGCCCATAGGGTTGCACAGAGTTGGACACAACTGAAGCGACAAAGCAGCAGCAGCAACAGCAGAAAAAACACTGATATGCATGGTAAATGTTAGGTAAGTATACTATCTCGGATGTTCAAGGATTTCATGAGAATCAGCAATTTTAAGGATAATGAAATTTGATGATTGTTGCTGTGGCTTTTCATGAATCAAAGAAAGACAAGGAAATGCTGACAGTGATTAATACTAATTTAAGACAAAGAATGGAAGACAGAGGACTTCCTTGGAAGCATATAAAGAGATGTTCATCTGTTGTAACCAGGGAGTAGAAAAGAGCTGAGGATTAGCATCAGGAATTAATCATAATTATAGTTGAGCTCCAGAGAAGATTGAAATCCAATCCTAGAAAGTCCAGAAACGTATTTTCAAAATCCTGATTGGAATGAAAGAGACCTAGGGATTCAGACCTATCTATTTAAGGTTAGGAATATTTTGCTTAAAGACGGTAGTGGCAAATGACTCAGCTGATTGGTTAGGAGCATATGAGGACAAAGAGACCTGTGGAAGAGATACGTTAATGGATGTGGGATTGAGCACAGTGAGAAGATCTTTATTTGGACTGTTCATGCTCAACAGAGACTATCGAACAGTGAAGAAACAACCAACCAGACAAAATGACTTAACCAGTTGACAACTCTGAAACAATGAGTTCTGAAACAATGGCTGCATAAAGACAGCAGCCAAAGTAGCAGGGGTGGAGACTATGCATGGACCCAAGCTGGGTTCCAACTTACCGGTGCTATTCTGGGACTGATGCTGCAGAAAATTTAACCCCCTGGTTACAGAGACCAACGTTAAGCTTCCAGAATGACACCATCATATATAAAGACTAAGGACATCATGCATGAGGACATGAGTCACTTATGAAAAGTTGATTGCTCATTTACTTTTACTGAGATTGACACATAGTCTAAATATAGCTTTGCCCTCCTGAGTACAGGGTATAGTAGCATCAATACATAATGGCTTAAGTGGTTGACCTGATAAAGGATCCTCTTCCACATTTCATCAGACCAAGGGCTCTATTTTACAGCCTAGGAGAAAAGGCATTTGACACAAAATTATAGGGTCCATTCAACTTCTACCACATTGACTAGAAACTGCTGGCAAAATACAGCCTTAGAACAATCTTTTGATGACATAGCTGAGGCACCAGCTTGGAGATGGGCACCACCCTCCAAGACCTGGTATACACCCTAAATCCACCATATGGTTCTATGTTCCGACTGGCAGAATATGTAGATCTGAGAACTAAGGAACAGAAGTAGGAGAAACTCCACTTACCTTCACTCTCAGTTGGGGGCTTTTCTCTCATCCACATAAATGTAGGCACTTGGGTCAAGAGATTCATATTCTCAGAGGGAGGACAGTACTACCAGGGAATACAGCAAGACTACCATTTATCTATAAGCCCTGGCTGCTGGTCTATCACTTCAGGTACCTTATGCCAAGAAACTGTATCACAAGGAAGCTCATTATGCTGGAAAGAATAATTGACATTGACTTTCAGGAGGATGTTGAACTATTGATACACCATGATGCCAGAGGAAACTATACTGGAAATTCAGTTGATTCACTGGAGCTTTTTAATACTCCCCTGCCTAATTGTGGGGAGAAGGCAATGGCAACCCACTGCAGTACTCTTGCCTGGAAAATCCCATGGACCGAGGAGCCTGGTAGGCTGCAGTCCGTGGGGTTGCTAAGAGTCTGAGCGACTGAGCGACTTCACTTTCACTTTCCACTTTTCATGCATTGGAGAAGGAAATGGCAACCCACTCCAGCGTTCTTGCCTGGAGAATCCCAGGGATGGGGGAGCCTAGTGGGCTCCCTATGGGGTCACACAGTGGGCCCCAGTGGACCCCTAGTGGGCACCTATGGGGTCACACAGAGTCGGACACTACTGAAGCTACTTAGCAGCAGCAGCAGCCTTATTGTGGAGCTTACCAGGTGGTACAGTTTTTAAAGAATCTGCCTGCAGTGAAGGAGACACGGGTTCAATCCCTGGCTTTAAGGGTATCCCATGGAAGAGGGCATAGCAACCCATTCCAGCATTCTTACCTGGAGAATCCCAGGGACAGAGGTGCAAAGTGGGCTACAGTCCATAAGGTTGCAAAGAGTCAGACATGACTGAAGTGACTGAGCATGCACACACACACACACACACATTGCCTACTTGTGGCAGAAAATGGTCAAGAAGAAAAGCGTTCATAGCATGAGAAGGGCATAGTAACTGTGTGCCCAGACTCCTCAAAGATGAGAGCTTGGGTCACCCCATCAGCTAAACCATGACAGCAGAGGTGCTGGCAGAGTGTGGGAGTCACAATGTGCCATGCAGGAAGGAGCGTTAGTTATGGCCCCATGAACAACTGGGGCGCCAGCATGAACTATGGCAGTGGGGGCTATAATTTGTTTCACAAACCTGGCCCTTGTAAATTTTCCCACCAAAATAGACCAACCAGAGTTCTAGAGGAGCTGTATCTAGATAGGTTGAACTTACATAGCAAATGGGTCCAAAGTGTAAAAGGAGTAGACAGTAGAGGATGCTGGGGTGCAGCACCCAGATCCCTCACTCAATACTGAGTTACTGCTTCCCACAGCTGCCAAGTGGTATATCCAGGTGGCAGCTCAGGTGGTAATTCTCCAGGAATTTGTGTCGGCCAATGAGAGGTTGCTCATCCAATATTGTGCCCTATCACAAGTATAGCTGTCATTCAACAACTGGTCAGTGTGGGACTACATAGACCTAGTCATGTAGAGATGTGAAAGTTGAACCATAAAAATGACTAAGCACCAAAGAATTGATACTTTCAAATTGTGGTGTTGGAGAAGACTCTTGCGAGTCCCTTGGACTGCAAGGTGATCAAGCCAATCAATCCTAAAGGAAATCAACACTGAATATTCATTGAAAGGACTGATACTGAAGCTGAAGCTCCAACTTTGGACACCTGATGCAAATAACTGACTTACTAGAAAAGACTCAAATTCTGGGAAAGACTGAAGGCAAAAAGAGAAGGGGGTGGCAGAGGATGAGATGGTTAGATACCATCACTGACTCAATGGACATGAATTTGAGAAAACTCCAGGAGAGAGTGAAGGACAGAAAAGCCTGGTGTGCTGCCATCCATGAGGTTGCAGAGTTGGACATGACTGAGCAGCTGAAGAGCAACAACAAACACCCATATCTCCAATGGATCACTCCAGCTTCAGAGCTGCCATCAACAACCACAGGACCATGCAAAGCAATAACAGCATTTCTGATATTTAGACATTTCAGTTAACAAGGTACCACATCAAGTATGGAATACCTATAAATCTATGGGCTATGTTGCAAATTAAATTTGTTTTTCCCTGTTCAGTTCAGTTCAGTTGCTCATTCAAGTCCAACTGTTTGTGACCCCATGGACTGCAACATGCCAGGCTTCCCTATCCATCACCAACTCCTGGAGCTTGGTCAAACTCACGTCCATCAACTCGGTGATGCCATCCAATCATCTCATCCTCTGTTGCCCCCTTCTCCTCCTGCCTTCAATCTTTCCCAGCATCATAGACTCTTCTAGTGAGTCAGTTCTTTGCATCAGATGGCCAAAGTATTGGAGTTTCAGCTTCAGAATCAGTCCTTCCAATGAATATTTAGGACTGATGTCCTTTAGGATGGACTGGTTGGATCTCCTTACAGTCCAAGGGACTCTCAAGAGTCTTCTCCGGCACCACAATTCAAAACCATCAATTCTTTGGCACTCAGTTCAGTCAGTTCAGTCGCTCAGTCGTGTCCGACTCTTTGCGACCCCATGAATTGCAGCACACCAGGCCTCCCTGTCCATCACCATCTCCCAGAGTTCACTCAAACTCACGTCCATTGAGTCGGTGATGCCATCCAGCCACCTCCTCCTCTGTTGTCCCCTTCTCCTCCTGCCCCCAATCCCTCCCAGCATCAGAGTCTTTTCCAATGAGTCAACTCTTCGCATGAGGTGGCCAAAGTACTGGAGTTTCAGCTTCAGCATCATTCCTTCCAAAGAACACCTAGGACTGATCTCCTTTAGAATGGACTGGTTGGATCTCCTTAGAGTCCAAAGGAGTCTCAAGAGTCTTCTCCAACATCACAGTTCAAAACCATAATTCTTTGGCACTCAGCTTTCTTCACAGTCCAACTCTCACATTCATACGTGACCACTGGAAAAACCATAGCCTTGAAGAGATCAACCTTTGTTGGCAAAGTAATGTCTCTGCTTTTGAATATGCTATCTAGGTTGGTCATAACTTTCCTTCCAAGGAGTAAGCGTCTTTTAATTTCATGGCTGCAGTCACCATCTGCAGTGATTTTGGAGCCCAAAAAAATAAAGTCTGACACTGTTTCCACTGTTTCCCCATATATTTCCCATGAAGTGTTGGGACCAGATGCCATGATCTTAGTTCCTACACCAGGGATCGAACCCATGTACCTTGCAGTGGAAATGTGGAGTCTTCACCACTGGACACCAGGGAAGTCCTTCTTTGGCACTAAGCTTTCTTTAAGTCCAACTCTCACATCCATACATGACTACTGAAAAAACCATAGCATTGACTAGACAGACCTTTTTTGGCAAAGTAATGGCTCTGCTTTTTAATATGCTATCTAGGTTGATCATAAATTTCCTTCCAAGGAACAAGCATTGTTTAATTTCATGGCTGCATTCACCATCTGCAGTGATTTTGGAGCCCCCCAAAATAAAAGTTAGCCACTGTTTCCACTGTTGCCCCATCTATTTGCCATAAAGTGATTGGACCGGATGCCATGATCTTAGTTTTCTGAATATTGAGCTTTAAGCCAACTTTTTCACTCACCTTTTTCATTTTCATCAAGAGGCTCTTTAGTTCTTCTTCACTTTCTGCCATAAGGGTGGTTCATCTCTGTATCTGAGGTTATTGAAATTTATCCCAGCAATCTTGATTCCACTTGCGCTTTATCCAGTCCAGCATTTCTCATGATATATTCTGCATATAAGTTAACTAAGCAGGGTGACAATATGCAACCTTGACATACTCCATCCTGATTTGGAACTAGTCTGTTGTTCCATATCCAGTTCTAACTGTTGCTTCTTGACCTCCATACAGATTTCTCAAGAGGCAGGTCAGGTATTCTGGTATTCCCATCTCTTTAAGAATTTTTAGCAGTTTGTTGTCATTCACACAGCCAAAGGCTTTGGCATAGTCAGTAAAGCAGAAATAGATGTTTTTCTGGAACTCTCTTGCTTTTTTGATGATCCAGCAGATGTTGGCAATTTGATCTCTGGTTCCTCTGCCTTTTCTAAATCCAGCTTGAACATCTAGAAGTTCACGGTTCACATACTGTTGAAGCCTGGCTTGGAGAATTTTAAGTATTACTTTGCTAGCGTGTGAGATGAGTGCAACTCTGCAGTAGTTTGAGCATTCATTGACATTGCCTTTCTTTGGGATTGGAATGAAAACTGACCTTTTCCAGTCTTGTGGCCACTGCTGTGTTCTCCAAATTTGCTGGCATATTGAGTGTAGGACTTTCACAGCATCATCTTTTAGAATTTGAAGTAGCTTAACTGGAATTCCATCACCTCCACTAACTTTGTTCATAGTGATGCTTCCTAAGGCCCACTTGACTTTGCATTCCAGGATATCTGGCAAGGGATCACACCATCTTGGTTATCTGAGTTGTTAAGATCTTTTTTGTTTTGTTCTTCTGTGTATTCTTGCCAGTATGTTTTTTCCTGTATTTAATGGGAAAAAAAATTGTAAAAACCTACAACAAGATGCATTCCTTTAAGTGGGTCTGTATTCTATGAAGAAATATTTATAACATGCCAACATAAGGCAAAAATAATGAACTTTTTAGAAGGGATTAATATAAAGGCCTTATTCTTACCCATCTGTATTCATGCAAAGATTTTTGCAGTTAAAAGAAGAAAAAGGAGGAACAGGGAGAAGAAAGAGAAAAGAGAAATAGGGGAAGGGAAAGAAGAAAAATTTCAGGATTTGAAATTTAGCAGTATAAAAGAAAGCTAATCACATGACCTATTTTCATTTGTTACTAACTTGTCATATAATTTCCTCAACAGTCCAAAATAGTCCTCGACTCCCTAATAAGTTACAAGGAATAGATAAATGCTGGAATTAGTTCTTATAATAAAGGAAACTACACAGCTCCTGTCCCTGCCAGTTGAAACCCTGAAATATAAGTCCTATTTCTTACAGACTGCTGCTCTCTGATTTCAAATGAGACATTGGCTTTGAGTCCTGGGATATTTGCAAAGATGCAAATTTTAACAGGGATTGGCAAGTCTGGGAAAGGATTTGAGGGACGACTGTCAGAGCATTAAAGAAAACTCAGAGGCTTGGTTTCCTCACCTGGGGGAAGGCTTGGTTCTTCTCGACTTTCTGTCTGCTCCCTTTCAAGACTTGGCCAAGGCCACCCCAGAGAGAGGAAGATGCAGGTGTTTCCTCCTCCCAGCCGGGGGCAATAGCTCAGTTCCTTTCTGTCCCTACGAGTCAGCAAGGCCCCATTCCCACCGTCTTTGCTGTCTCTCACACAGGTCCCAGAATTACAGTTTTCCAAAATCAGCATGAATTTCCTTTCCTTTCCTCAGCAGAGTGCCGTGCTCAGGCTGGAGTATTTTCTCCATCGTGTGGAGCAGCTTGTCTTCCGCTTCCTCTTAGAGGCCAGCTCCCCTGCCCTAATCATTTCCCTCCGTAAACTAGGAACGATGTCAGAAAATGAAGAAATTGAAACGGGCACTTCCACTCCCAGAGGTCAGAAACTGCTCAGGGCCAAGTGTTACAGGGGCATTTGAGGCCAAGAAAAAGCAATTTACTTCTCACAACTTTTTACCAGGAAGTCAAGTGGAGTCACCCCATTAAAACAAGTCATCTCTTACATTTTTCCTCGTTGAGGAGGTTCCCTCAGTGAGGAGAGGGAGCAATGCCCTTCTGCTTACATGAAGTGGATACAGAGATGCTCTGTACCAGTGGTTCCCAGAAGCCAACCACATTTGAATGTGCTAAAGAATCCCCCTGCAATGCAGGAAACCTGGGTTTGATCCCTGGGTCAGGAAGATCCCCTGGAGGAGGAAATGGCAACCCACTCCAGTATTCTTGCCTGGAGAATTCCATGGGCAGAGGAGCCTGGTGGGCTACCGTCCATGGGGTCGCAAAGGGTGGGACACAACTGAGCACGCGCTGAGTGCGGAAGGCACCTTACAACACAAATTCTGGCTGCAGGCCCTGAATTTCCGATTCAGTCATTTGGGGGTGGTGCTTAAGGAGTTGCATTTCTAACCCCTCCCAGGGGATGCTGACCCAAGCTAGCCCACAGCCCTCACTTTATATGGATTTTTGTCCCTACTAGGTCTCTACCATGGGTGTAGGGACAGCAGGTGACCCCAGCCAAATGGCTCATCACTGAATCTACTTGGAATGGAGATTTGATTTAAAAGAGACCATGGTAGCATAACACACTTGCATGCATGGTGCTCGGTCATGTCTAACTCTTTGCGACCCCGTGGACTGTAGCCTACCAGGCTCCTCTGTCCATGGAATCCTCCAGGAAAGAATACTGGAGTGGGTTACCATTTCCTTCACCAGGGGATCTTCCCAACTCAGGGATCAAATTCCTATCTCCTACATTGGCAGGCAGATTCTCTACCACTTCATTACCCGGGAAGCCACGGAGGCAAAATCAATATGAAGGGAAATATGTGGGTACGGGGGAGAAACCATGCTGTTACAATACTGGCTTTCGCGCCTCACCTCTAATCCCTAACACACCACTGAGACAGTTTTCAAGGGGGCGGGCGCTGGTGCCAAAGAAAACTTTCAATTAGCACATCTGCCACAGAGATAATTTTCCGAATTTTTTTTTTTTTTTGGTTCAATAGTTTTGTCTTATTTATTTTATTTTTTGTTGTTGTTGTTTTTGTTTTTGTTTGAAGAGATGTTTAACCACATTTATTTATTTAAAGCATATTGAAGCATTACTTTTTGTTTATCATATTGAAAATGTTCAAAAAATTAAGATAAATCATCCAGGCACTGGAAGTCCAGTCAGTGAAAGGCATGTAATTGTTTTCATTCACCCTGCAAACAAAATGCTGCTTCAGATGAGAATTCAGTTGATTTGCAAACTGTGTTTACTCTTTGCCTTGTCATCACACAGACAAGCCAATTAATGACATTAAAGATTAATTAACAGGGAAGCTGTGTGCCACCTGCCAAAGAGATGATTAAACTTGGGAGTCTGTGTTTCTTTCCAGAGAAGAAAATAAACCTCAGTAATTAAAGGTTCAGGAGCAGCTTTTGTCCTGGGGACCAAGTCCATCCAAGTCAGAATGAGAAAGATTTCTTAAAAAGCCAAGTGGTAGGTTCAAGCTGCAGGCAGGTCTTAGCCACTCAGTGGCGCCAATCCCTCTGAGCCAGGAAGCAGCTCCACCTGCCAAGGAAGCAGGAGTCATCACACAGAGCCTCTGTGTGCCTGCCCTCCATGAGGAGCGGCAGCAACTCAGAACCGGCTCTCCACCCCCGTCCCTTCCCAACTCTCATCATCACCTCCCATATCCCTAGAACAGTCTCTTGGTCTAAGTCCATCTTTTCTCAAATGGCCCAGCTGAGACTGCTTATTTTTCTTCCCAAGAAACACATAGCAAAGGTAAGGTTTGAGGGACTTACCTAGTGGTCCAGAGGCCAAGACTCCACACTTCCAATGCAGGGGGCCCAGGTTCAGGCCTTGGTCAGAGAAATAAATCCTGTATGCCACAACTAAAAATCTCATGATCTGCAACGAAGATGGAGGATCCCACACACCACAACCAAGACCCAACACAGCCAAATAAATACATACATAAATACTTGTTAAAAGGTAAGTTTTGATCATTCTCTTTTTCCCCAAATTTTAAGCCTTTTATTTCTTATTGGGGTAGAGCTGATTAACAATGCTGGGGTACTTTAAGGTGAACAATGAAGGGACTTAGCTATATATATGCTAAGTGTATGTATCCATTCTCCCCCCAAACCCGCTCCCATCCACCCTGGCACATAACGTTGAGCAGAGTCCTATGTATTATTCAGTAGGTCCTTGTTGGCTATCCATTTTAAATACAGCAGTGTGTACGTGACCTTCCCCAAATCCCTAACTATCCCTCCCCCCCGACAACCATAAGTTCATTTTCTAAGTCTGTGAGTCTTTTTCTGTTTTGTAAGTAAGTTCATTTGTGTTGTTTCTTTGTTGGTTCATTCTAAAAATACACAAGTAAACAGAAAGTTTAACTGAGGTTGGGAGAAGGGCATGATCTCACCAGAACTTCAGACCACTGATGGTAACACACACTGACTGGATAACGTTTCACAGTTCATAGTGTGTGCTTTTATGTGTATGTGATCCTGTTATATATTCCTGATAGACTTAGAAAGTGGTCTTCACTGTATTTTTCACAAGTGAGTAAACTAAGCCAATGGTGAGTGTGAAAAGTCTAGGAAGAGGAGGTGTCAAATGATCCCCCTAGGAGTGCTGATAATATAGCTTTGACTGGCTGTGGGCTTCTCTCACCAACAAGTGTAGAATAAGGGACTTGACTGTAGAACCCACAACAGTTAAGGCGTTATGAAAATCTTGCACTGAGAGAAAAAACATGGAATGTCATCACTTCTAAATCTAAGATAAGCAGCTAATTAATTAAATAATACACAGGTAAAAGATATAGCTCATGGATCTTTAATATGACCATATGATGCAGCGCTAATCAAGAATATCTTTGAGAATGACAGGGGACAAATCAGAACTTGTGGTCATCTCATGACTGGCAAAGTGCTTCAAAAGTAAATACCTATGTTTTTCAGTGTTTCAGATAGTGGTATTCCAAGTATCTATTGTGGGTGTTTTGGAGACACACAATGCTATAGGTGAAATGTATGATGTGTTTAGCCAAGATAAATTTCCTGTATGTTCTCATCTAGAAAAAATTTTTCAGTAAAAGCCTTCCTGTCATACAGAGTGAAGTAAGTCAGAAAGAGAAAAACAAATATCATACATTAAAGTATATATGTGGACTCTAGAAAAATGGTACAGACTAATCTATCCACAGGGCAGGAATAGAGAGTTAGGTATAGAGATCACACATGTGGACACAGTGGGGGAAGGGGAGGGTGGGACTACTTGGGAGATTGGGACTGACATATATATACTACTATGCATAAAAAAGATAACTAGTGGGGAGTTGCTATAAAGCACACAAAGTTCAACTTGGTGCCCTGTGATGATCCAGAGGGGTGGGAAAAGGGTGGGGTGGGAAGGAGGTCCAAGAGGGAGGAGATGTAGGTATGCATATGGCTGGTTCACTTCATTGCACAACAGAAATTAACACAAGATTGTAAAGGAATTATATTCCAATTAAAAACATTATTAGAAGAGCTATATAATCCGAAAGGAAGGTTGGGATAATTTCAGCTGAAGCCTTGGAGAAATTTCATGGAGAAAGTAACATTCAGGTTCAACTATGAAGGACCAGTAGATAATCTATGGCAAAACAAAGAGTATTTTGAGGTTAGAAGAATTGCTTGAAGAAATGATAAACCAAGCCAATGTTATAGACATAGGAAGTATATTATGCTTGAGGAACAGTGAGTAGGACAATTTTTTTTAATTAGATTTTTTTTTCCCTCTCAAAGTGTAAATGAATGGAGATTCCACAGTAATTTATTAACATACAGTTAATCTTACATAAACCTGGACAATGCTTCCCAAAGTTAAATATTTATGAAATTACATTTTAATTTAGATAAAAGATAAAATTTGCTTCAGGTCATATTTAATATAAGAATCATATGGTGATTAAAAAGGCCATTGGTTTCAATGTTTAATAACATTACTATGTAATTACCGCAAAGGTTACCGAGTCAGCAGAAGACACTACAAATAAGTAAAAGCCTAGAAATGGAAATGGCTAGGAATTGATAACTTTAGTGCTAGGAGGGAAATGAAATCAAAGAGTAAATATATCCATTCAAATCAACAGATAAACAGTGCCTTTCTTGAGCAGTGAAATGTTAAAGTTGTTATATTTAATTCCCTGGTCAAGTTTATCTGCAAGTAGATAGTGAGTCCTGATGGGATAGGCAGCCTGGGTTTTCATGCTTTTGTGACTGTCTGATGCTATGGAAACATCTCAGAGATGCTGACAGAATGGGAGTGAAGGAGAATTTATTTAAGAGAATCTTGAATACTGTATATTGAATGAATGCAAAAATTAATGAATCTAACATAATGTTGAAGGAGATAGCAGTATGTTAGTCTCTGAGAAGGAGCAAGAGTTGAGTTTATCACTGTAAAAAAAAAAAAAAAGAAACAATTACTTTGCACAATAACAACCACACCAACATAACAACAAAAAACACCTAATATTCATTTATTTTGCAAATTTTAGATGTACAAAGGTATGCACCAATAGGCTGTAGAGCTACAGTAGTAAATAAAGTTCCTGCCCTCCTGGAGAAAGAAAATTTTTAAAAATATGTAAGTTAATTTTAGTAGTGATGAATATTCTGAAGAAAACCAGATATTTCTTTAAGGAAGACATACAATGGCCAAGAGACACATAAAATGTATTCAACATCACTAATTAGAAAAATGCAAATCAAAACTACAATGAGATATCATGTCACACCAGTCAGAATGGTCATCATCAAAAAATCTACAATGAGGTACCATCTCATGCCAGTCAGAATGGCTGCTACCAATAAGTCTACAAACAATAAATGCTGGAGAGGGTGCAGAGAAAAGAGAACCCTCTTACACTGTTGGTGGGAATGCAAACTAGTACAGTCACTATGGAGAACAGTGTGGAGATTCCTTAAAAAACTGGAAACAGAACTCCCATACAACCCAGCAATCCCACTGCTGGGCATACACACTGAAGAAACCAGAATTGAAAGAGACACGTGCATGTCTCACCCCAATGAATACAATGCACGTGTCTCAATGACCCCAATGTTCATTGCAGCACTGTTTACAATAGCCAGGACATGGAAGCAACCTAGATGTCCATCAGCAGACGAATGGATAAGAAAGCTGTGGTACATATACACAATGGAATATTACTCAGCTATTAAAAAGAATGCATTTGAATCACTTCTAATGAGGTGGATGAAACTGGAGCCTATTATACAGAGCGAAGTAAGTCAGAGAGAAAAACACCAATACAGTATATTAACGCACATATATGGAATTTAGAAAGATGGTAATGATGACCCTATATGCGAGACAGAAAAAGAGACACAGAAATAAAGAAGACTTTTGGACTCTGTGGGAGAAGGTGAGGGTGGGATGACTTGAGAGAATAGCATTGAAATAGGTATATTACCATATGTGAAATAGATTGCCAATCCAGGTTCAATGCATGAGACAAGGTGCTCAGGGCCGGTGCACTGGGATGACCCTGAGTGAGGTGGGAGGGGTTTCTGGATGGGGGACACATGTACATCCCATGGCTGATTCATGTCAATGTATGGCAAAAACCACTACAATATTGTAAAGTAATTAGCCTCCAATTAAAATAAATTAATTAATTTTTAAAAATCTACAAACAGTAAATGTTGGAGAGGATGTGGATAAAAGGGAACCTTCCTACACTCTCGGTGGAAATGTAAATTGATTCAACCACTATGGAGAACAGTATGGAGGCCCCTTTAAAACACTAAAACTGGAACTCCCAGTGACTCAGCAATTCCACTACCAGGCATATACCCTGAGAAAATCATAATTCAAAAAGACACATGCACCCTAATGTTCATTGTTGCACTGTTTACAATAGCCAGAAATGGAAGCAACCTAAAAGTCCATCGACAGAAAAATGGCTGAAGAAGACGTGGTACATGTTGGGGGAGTGTGGAATTTCCTCGGTTCTGTCTTGCCACAGCAAAGATTTGAAATGGTGGACCAGTGTTACCTCTTTGTTACAGCTCAGTTTTACTTGACAAAGGATAGTACACCCTTGCAACATGACGGCAGGCCGACCACAAAGAAGAGTCCTCAATCATCTTGGCTTCCTCTCTTTATACATTTGTCTCCATGCTCCTGAGCCTACCCTATGCAAACTGGGTTAGCCAGGAGGGCTGTTTTTTTCACCCGAGGTTCTCACTCAGGTCTGTGGATTTTCTTTTGCTCCATTTTCGCGAGCTTTTCCCTTTCTTTGTCTTTCAGCCACCGCCATTTTGGACTCCTTTTTCCTACTCTAATTACCTAACATTCCCCCCTCAAGAGATGGATGGCCCAATTCTTTGGAAGTAGGAGCATCGAAGTCTCTCTAGCTACTTCCTGCTGAGCTGAGATGGCAATGGGCCTTGGGCCTTCCCCTCTCACTAGTCTCACACCTCAGAGTCCTTACAGCAGTGTCCATCTAAGGGTGAGTGATATTTTTCGTGGTCAGGTATAGTTTTATATATCCTTGTTGAACTAGCACTGCATTCTCTAGCTTGTTGACCCGGCCAGAGACAAAATGGGTTGAACAATTGATAATATATGGAGTGATCATAAGCAGCATCAACGTGGTGATAACAGGGGTTAGTAAGGGCATTAGCCAACTCTAAATCCCCCCTCACCAGGAGAAGGATCCCCAAAAGAGAGATTGTAGCCACCCTGAGAATTCTCCAGCTCATTCTTCAAGATCCTGTATGATCTCAATGTTTTTCTTAAGGACTGTGAGACTTTCTTTAACTTAGCTGGAGGTATTTACCCAGAAACAACATGTCTCATTCAAGATGGCTGAAGTTCCTCCTTGTTCAGGGATCAGGGATCTATCTCCTGTCTATTTTGGAGTACAAACCCTGCCAAGCTGTGTTGGCTGTTTAGAGCTATCCTGAGAAATCTTATCCCCAGAAACTTAATTTTGGGGGTGTTTGCTAGAATGGTACTCATTTGTAGTCCTGAATGGGTATCTGAGATCTCCCAGGGCTCACAGGTGCATTGACCGTCCTCTTCTGTTTTCTTTCATGGCTTGACTCATGAATAGTGAATCCAGGAGTCATGCCCTTGTACCTTGACTGCTGTGGGGGTAGAAAGTATTACAGGGTAGGGGCCCTTCCATGTGGGCTGGAGTTGAGCCTTTGGGGACCCATCTTTCCAGACTTTAATTAGGACTGGAGTCCTGGGGCATATAGTGGCGGCTCTGTAGAATCTTTTGGGTCCTAGTTGACACCCACAAGGATATATCTTGTTGGAATTGCCCATTGGCCGTGGTATAAGATCTCCTGGGTTATCTTTTTTATCACTGATTTTAAGAATTGGTTGGCCTTTTTACTTTTCCTGAAGACTGGGGCCTCCAGGCACAATGGAGGTAATAAGTAATGCCCACTGCTTTAGAGGACCCTTGGGTGATCTTAGAAGTAAATGATGTCCCATTGTCACTTTGTAATGATCTGGGCAGACCAAATCTCAGAATGATTTCATGGAGCAGTTGTTTTAACCACCTCCTCAGTCTAGATGGGAAAGCCTTCAATCCATCCTGTGACTGTATCTATGATGACTAATAGGTATTTGTACCTTTGGGGAACTAGCATCTGAGTGAAGTCCATGTGCCAGTCCTCTCCTGGGTAGGTCCCATGCCGCTGGATGGGCTGGGCCAGCTGGGGTCTTTGAGCTCATTGGGGCTTAATTGGCAAGTGGGACAAAAGGAAACTACTTGTCTTGTAGTTGTTTGGAGGCCTGTTCCTTTGAAGGACCTCTCTAATAATCTTTGGAAGTCCTTCTCCCCTAAATGAGTGATGGCATGTAAGGAGTTAACCAACTTCCACTGGAGAGTCCCAGGCAGAGAAAGGCGCCCCTCCTTTTGGAACCACCCCATATGATCTTCTTGAAAGCCCTCACTCTTAGCTTTAAGAGTCTCACCTTCAGTATATGAAGGAGTTTCTGGCAAATTAGTCTGTGGAACTAAGGTGGCAATCCCTATTAGGTCATGGTTCTATAATGCTGCTCTCTTAGCTGCCTGATCAGCTGCTTGGTTCCCTCGTGCCACTTCCGTGCTCCCTTTTTGGTGTCCTTTACAGTGGGAGACTGAAACCTCCATGGGCAGATGGACTGCCTCCAAGAACCTATGGATTTGATCACCAGATTTGATTGGGGACCCTCGGGTGGTCAAGTGGCCTCTTTCTTTCCAAATAGCAGCTTGTGCATGTAGCACCAGAAAGCCATACTTGGAGTCAGTGTAAATGGCTACTCTTTTTCCTTTTCCAAGCTCTAAAACTTGAGTCAGGGCTATGAGTTGAGCCAATTAGGCTGAAGTACCAGCTGGCAAAGGTTTAGCCTCTATAGTCTCGAAATTGGAGACTGGCTCTTCTTTTTCATCCAAGACAAAGCTGCTTCCATAAGTGTACCAGATTTCCTCAGGATTGGTCAGAGGATCTTCCAACAATCCCTCTCGGGGTTTTGTCCAGTGGTCCAAGGTTTCTAGGAAAGAGTGAAAGGGGAGAGAGCCCTCGGGTGTAGGCAGGAGGGTAGCTGGGGTAAGAACCTCTCAAAGGGATATAGTCAGGCCTGAATTTTCCATCAGCACTACTTGATATCTGAGGATCTTTGATCAGACATCCATAAATGGCCTCTCCCATTCAGAAGTTGCTTCACTTGGTGGCTGGTAAAAATAGTTTGCCCCTAAGAGAAGAGTTTTAAAGCATTGTCTACCAGGGACCACCAGAAACTGGTGGGAAAATATTTGTCCATCCCAGCAACAAAGAAGTGCTTGGGTGAATCTTTTTGTAATTATCTTTCCTGTAGCACCCAAGTTGATACAGGTTTGGGAGGAGAAGGCTCTGGAGTAGGAGATCAGGACATAGTGGTAGCCTCTGTGTCAATCAAGAAATTCTCAGACCTACCTGCCACATCCAATTGCACCCTTGGCTCCAGCCCCATGATGGTTATCTGTGACAGGTGGGCTGGCTGGAGAGGGCGGCTTCAGTCCTGTTGAACCATCGTGAGGGAAGACTTGGTGCTTGACCTTGAGGCTCTTGGTCCTGAGGGCAAAGTACCACCCAGTGTCCTAGTTGATGGCATTTGTAGCAAGCCATTTTAGGAGACTTTCGACAGTTTGGACACTCTTTGGCCCAATGTCCCACCTGTCTACAGATTAAGCATTTGCCTCGTGCCTTGTCCTTTAAGGACTTGGGGTCTGCCATAGGGCTTCCCTGGAGGGCAACCAGTATCTGGGCATGCCTTGTCTTTTTCCTTTTCTCCCTTTCCTAGGCCTTGGCCTCCCTCTCCTGTTCTGTTATGAAGGGTATTGGTGGCTGTCTGGACCATCTCATCTAAAGAGGCAGCAGGGTCCTGCTCCTGTAGCTGATGTAACTTTATCCTGATGTCTGATGCACATTGGGACAGGAATTTGTCCTTTAAAATCACCTGTCCCTCATAAGAGTCTAAGTCCAGATTGTAAACTATTGGAGGGCTTATTTTAGACTTTTCAGAAAGGCAGTGGGGTTCTCACTGGACTCCTGAGTTATTGCTGAGACCAGGCACAGTCCCATGACTAATAGGACTCTTTCTATTTCCATGGGTGGGCTTCCTTAGGACTGAGTCTTTCTGAAGCTTATCCTACCCAGTACTGTTGCAACCTGAGAGCTGGGCATCCCCAGGTCATGGTGCAGATCCCCAGGAAGGCTGAGGTGTGACAACCTCCCAAGGACCAGATCCCTAAGCAGGTCGAGGCAGGTCGACCTCCTGGGACCCCAGGCTGGAGTTGGGCATCCCCGAGGTCTCTAGCATGAGCCATGCTGGGTAGGATTAAGGGGTTGTAATCTTAACTCATTGCCGGTTTGTCCATGGCAGATGGGAATATATACCATGATGTAAAGTAATCCAAGCCTGAGCCCTGAGACTTGGAACCCAACAGCCTTAAGCCTTATCCTCTTATTGCTCTGAGGGAATGTAAGTCACTGATTTTTTCCCCTAGTCCTCCTTAAGAGCAGTTTAGGGTGTTTCCAATGGTAAACATTTCATTGTCATAGACTCACTTTAGATAATAGCAGAAGTAATGACAAAGGAGTGGGTTATTTGCTCCTGTTAGGAGCATTGAGAGTATTTTAATAATATGCTGGGGGGAGCAATGTTGCCTATAGAAGGGGCAGGGTCCTGGTTGTAGGAGTTAGTAAATGGCTTCAGGGAAAATTGGTGAGGCAACAGATCAGATGTTCCATAAAAGTGAAGTGCAGATTTGATCCATGTTTGTAGCTTTAGGAGAAGGGTGGTAATGGTTTGGGTCCAAACAGCCTGCAGAGCTTACTCCCAAAGTGACAAAGTTATCCCTGGAAGCCCAACTGCCCTTGAAGGGATGTCATCAACAGATGGACTTCTAGCAGGCATTGTGTGCCTGTCACCTGCCCTAGCAGGTTCACTGAGAGATGCTGTTGTTGCACATGTTGTAGGAAACATGGAATATGAAGGCCTGAATATCTAGAGTGGTTCCATATTATACAATATTTCCCTCCCAAGGGCCAGCTGTTTTCTGGTTGTCCCTCCAGAAGATTGTAGAGGCAACATTGTGGGCCTTGATGGGGCTCAGGGAAAGTGCATGAAAGGAAGGGGGCAGGGCACAACTTTCCAGAGAATGGCATAGCCCAAGGGCATAACATAAACCAATTAAAATCAAATGGGTCCAAGATGACAGACAAGTTAAATTCACCTAAACCTTAATCCTCAATCTGCAAGCTAAATGACACACCCAGAGGCACCATCAAAAACCAAGGAGTGTTGCCCAAATGTTGGAATGATCCTCCCACTTATGCATATGAGCTCAAAAAAACTAACCACACCACATTTTATGGCCTACGCATACACCCTCTGTGATGCCACACACTCTGTGGACTGTGCTTCTCTCTGAATCTGAACAAATCTACCTCTTACCTATCAAAGTGAAAGAGGAGAGTAAACAGTTGACTTAAAGCTCTACATTCACAAAACTAAGATCATGTCATCCGGTCCTATCGCTTCATGGCAAATAGATTGGGAAACAGTGGAAACAATGGCAGATTTTATTTGGGGGGACTCCAAAATCACTGCAGATGGTGACTGCAGCCATGAAATTAAAAGACACTTATTCTTTGGCAAGAAAGATATGACCAGCCTAGATAGCATATTAAAAAGCAGAGACATTACTTTGCTTTTGAACTGTGGTATTGGAGAAGACTCTTGAGAGTCTCTTGGTCTGCAAGGAGATCCAACAAGTCCATCCTAAAGGAGATCAGTCTTGAGTGTTCATTGGGAGGACTGATGTTGAAGCTGAAACTCCAATACTTTGGCCACCTGATGCAAAGAGCTGATTCATTTGAAAAGACCCTGATGCTGGGAAAGATTGAAGGCGGGAGAAGAAGGGGATGACAGAGGATGAGATGGTTGGATGGCATCACTGACTCAGTGGACATGAGTTTGAGTAAACTCTGGGAGTTGGTGATGGACAGGGAGGCCTGGCATGCTGCAGTCCATCGGGTCGCAAAGAGTCAGACATGATTGAGTGACTAAACTGACCTGAACTGAACCTATCAATGTGTCTCTCACTGAATTTTTTGCAGTGAGACATCAAGAACCTGAGCTTAGATTCCTTGCCATCCAAGGGACTCTCAAGAGTCTTCTCCAGCACTCAGCTTTCTTTATAGTCCAACTCTCACATCCATACATGACTGCTGGAAAGACCATAGCTTTGACCAGACCAACCTTTGTCAGCAAAGTTATGTCTCTGCTTTTTAATATGCTGTCTAGGTTGCTCATAGCTTTTCTTCCAAGAAGCTGCTGCTGCTAAGTCACTTCAGTCGTGTCGGACTCTGTGCGACCCCATAGACGGCAGCCCACCAGGCTTCCTGTCCCTGGAATTTTCCAGGCAAGAACACTGGAGTGGGTTGCCATTTCCTTCTCCAATGCATGAAAGTGAAAAGTGAAAGTGAAGTCACTCAGTCGTGTCCGACTCTTAGCGACCCCATGGACTGCAGCCCAAGAGGCTCCTCCGTCCATGGGATTTTCCAGGCAAAAGTACTGGAGTGGAGTGCCATTGCCTTCTTCGTTCCAAGAAGCAAGCATCGTTTAATTTCATGGCTGCAGTGATCTGCAGTGATTTTGCACCACACAAAAAATAAAGTTTGTCACTGTTTCTATTCCTTCCCCATCTATTTGCCATGAAGTGATGGGACCAATAAACTGTGGAAAATTCTGAAAGAGATGGGAATACCAGACCACCTGATCTGCCTCTTGAGAAATTTGTATGCAGGTCAGGAAGCAACAGTTAGAACTGGACATGGAACAACAGACTGGTTCCAAATAGGAAAAGGAGTTCGTCAAGGCTGTATATTGTCACCCTGTTTATTTAACTTATATGCAGGGTACATCATGAGAAATGCTGGACTGGGAGAAACACAAGTTGGAATCAAGATTGCTGGGAGAAATATCAATAACCTCAGATATGCAGATGACACCACCCTTATGGCAGAAAGTGAAGAGGAACTAAAAAGCCTCTTGATGAAAGTGAAAGAGGAGAGTGAAAAAGTTGGCTTAAAGCTCAACATTCAGAAAACGAAGATCATTGCATCTGGTCCCATCACTTCATGGGAAATAGATGGGGAAACAGTGGAAACAGTGTCAGACTTTATTTTTCTGGGCTCCAAAATCACTACAGATGGTGACTGCAGCCATGAAATTAAAAGACACTTACTCCTTGGAAGGAAAGTTATGACCAACCTAGATAGCATATTCAAAAGCAGAGACATTACTTTGCCAACAAAGGTTCGTCTAGTCAAGGCTATGGTTTTTCCTGTGGTCATGTATGGATGTGAGAGTTGGACTGTGAAGAAGGCTGAGCGCCAAAGAATTGATGCTTTTGAACTGTGGTGTTGGAGAAGACTCTTGAGAGTCCCTTGGACTGCAAGGAGATCCAACCAGTCCATTCTGAAGGAGATCAGCCCTGGGATTTCTTTGGAAGGAATGATGATAAAGCTGAAACTCCAGTACTTTGGCCACCTCATGCAAAGAGTTGACTCATTGGAAAAGACTCTGATGCTGGGAGGGATTGAGGGCAGGAGGAGAAGGGGATGACAGAGGATGAGAGGGCTGGATGGCATCACTGACTCGATGGATGTGAGTCTGAGTGAACTCTGGGAGTTGGTGATGGACAGGAAGGCCTGGTGTGCTGGGATTCATGGGGTTGCAAAGAGTCGGACACAACTGAGCGACTGATCTGATCTGATGTGATCTGATGGGACCAGATGCCATGATCTTAGTTTTCTGAACGTTGAGTTTTAAGCCAACTTTTTCACTGTCCTCTTTTACTTTCATCAAGAGGCTCTTTAGTTCTTTGCTTTCTACCATACGTGTGGTGTCATCTGCGTATCTGCAGTTATTGAGATTTCTCCCGGAAATCTTGATTCCAGCTTGTGCTTCATCCAGCCTGGTATTTCATATGATGTACTCTGCATAGAAGTTAAATAAGCAGGGTGACAAAATACAGCCTTGATGTATTCCTTTCCCAATTTGTAACCAGCCTGTTGTTCCATGTCCAGTTCTAACTGTTGCTTCTTTGCAGTAAGCCAGGCTTTCTTCCTGTAAAGTGCGGGCCTTGTTCCATGAACTTCTTGACCTGCATACAAATTTCTCAGGAGGCAGGTAGGGTGGTCTGGTATTCCCATTTCTTTAAGAATTTTCCACAGTTTGTTGTGATCCACACAGTCAAAGGCTTTGGCATAGTCAGTAAAGTAGAATCAGATGTTTTTCTGGAACTCTCTTGCCTTTTCAGTGGTCCAGTGGTAACTTGATCTCTGGCTCCTCTGCCTTTTCTAAATCCGCTTGAACATCTGGAAGTTCTTGGTTCACGTACTATTGAAGCCTGGCTTGGAGAATTTTGAACATTTCTTTGCTAGCATGTGAGATGAGTGCAATTGTGCAGTAGTTTGAGCATTCTTTGGCATTGCCTTTCTTTGGGATTGGAATGAAAACTGACCTTTTCCAGTCCTGTGGCCATTGCTGAGTTTTCCAAATTTGCAGGCATATGGAGGACAGCTCTTTCACAGCACCATGTTTTAGGACGTGAAATAGCTCAGCTGGAATTCTTCAACTCCACTAGCTTTGTTCACAGTGATGCTTTCTAAGGCCCACTTGACTTTGCATTCCAGAATGTCTGGCTCTAGGTGAGTGATCATAACATCGTGATTATCTGGGTCGTGAAGATCTATTTTGTATAGTTCTTCTGTGTATTCTTGCCACTTCTTCTTAATATCTTCTGCTTCTGTTAGGTCCATACCATTTATATCCTTTATTCTTTCCATCTTTGCATGAAATGTTCCCTTGGTGTCACTAGTCTTCTTGAAAAGATCTCTAGTCTTTCTTATTCTACTGTTTTCCTCTATTTCTTTGCATTGATCACTAAGGAAGGCTTTCTTATCTTTCCATGCAATTCTTTGGAACTCTGCCTTCAATGGGTATATCTTTCCTTTTCTCCTTTGCCTTTAGCTTCTCTTCTTTTCACAGCTATTTGTAAGGCCTCCTCAGACAGACATTTTGCCTTTTTGAATTTCTTTTTCTTGGTGGTGGTCTTGATCCTTGCCTCCTGTACAGTGTCATGAACCTCCATCCATAGTTCTTCAGGCACTCTATCTGATCTAATCCCTCGAATCTATTTGTCACTTCCACTGTATAATCATAAGGGATCTGATTTAGGTCACACCTGAATGGTCTAGTGGTTTTCCCCACTTTCTTCAATTTAAGTCTGAATTTGGCAATAAGGAGTTCATGATCTGAGCCACAGTCAGTTCCTGTTCTTATTTTTGCTGACAGTATAGAGCGTCTCCATCTTTGTCTGCAAAGAATATAATCAATCTGATTTCAGTATTGACAACCTGGTGATGTCCATGTGTAGAGTCTTCTCTTGTGTTGTTGGAAGAGGGTGTTTGCTATGACCAGTGCATTCCCTTGGCAAAACTCTGTTAGGTTTTGTCCTCCTTCATTTTGTACTCCAAGGCCAAGTCTGTCTGTTACTCTCGGTATCTCTTGAATTCCTACTTTTGCATTCCCATCCCCTATAATGAAAAGGGCATCTTTGTTGGGTGTTAGTTCTAGAAAGTGTTGTAGGTCTTATAGAACTATTCAACTGTAGCTTCTTCAGTGTTACTGGTCAGGGCATAGACTTAGATTACCGTGATATTGAGTGGTTTGCCTTGGAAACGGACAAAGATGGCTCTGTTGTTTTTGAGATTGCACCCAAATACTACATTTTGTCCTCTTTTGTTGACTATGATGGCTACTCCATATCTTCTAAGGGATTCTTGCCCACAGTAATAGATATAATGGTCATCTGAATTAAATTCACCCATTCCAGTCCATTTTAGTTCACTGATTCCTAAAATGTTGATGTTCACTCTTGCCATCTCCTGTTTGACCACTTCCAATTTGCCTTGATTCATGGACCTAACATTCCAGGTTCCTATGAAATATTGTTCCTTACAGCTTTGGACTTTACTTCCATCACCAGTTACATCTACAACTAGGCATTGTTTTCGCTTTGACTCCATCTCTTTATTCTTTCTGTTGTTATTTCTCCACTCTTCTCCAAAAGCATATTGGGCACCTACTGACCTGGGGAGTTCATCTTTCAGTGTCCTTTCTTTTTGCCTTTCGTACTGTCCATGGGGTTCTCAAGCCAAGAATACTGAAGTGGTTTGCCTTTGCCTTCTCCAGTGGACCACGTTTTGTCAGAACTCTCCACCATGACCCATCCATCTTGGGTCTTCCTGCGTGGCACAGCTCATAGTTTCATTGAGTTAGACAAGGCTGTGGTCCATGTGATCAGTTTTATTAGTTTTCTGTGATTGTGGTTTTCAGCCTGTCTGCCCTCTGGTGGAGAAGGATAAGAGGCTTTGGAAGCTTCCTGATGGGAGAGACTGACTGAGGGGGAAACCAGGTCTTGTTTTGAGGGGCAGGGCCAGGCTCAGTAAATTTGTAATCCAATTTTCTGTTGATGGGCAGAGCTCAGGCAAACCTGTTGTTTGATCTGAGACCAAACTATGGTGGAGGTGATGAAGATAATGGCAAGCTCCTTCAAAAATCCCTTGCATGCACTGCCGCACTCAGTGCCCCCGATCCTGTAGCAATCTATCTTGGCGTCCTCTTTTTATACATTTGTCTCCAGGCCCCTGAGCCTGCCCTATGCAAACTGGGCTAGCCAGGAGAGCCGTATTCTTCACCTGAGGTTCTCACTCAGGTCCGTGGATTTTCTTTTGCTCCATTTTCACGGGCTTTTCCCTTTCTTGTCTTTTAGCCACCGCCATTTTGGACTTCTTCTTCCTATTCTAACCACCTAACAGTACATATACCCAACAGAATGGTACTCAGTCTTTGATAGAAACAAATGGAATCATTTGTAGAGCCATGAATGGATCTAGAGATTATCATACAGAGTGAAGTAAGTCAGAAAGAGAAAAACAAATATATATTAATGTATGTATGAGGAATCTAGAAACATGGTACATATGAACTATTTACAGGGCATTAATATTTTGGCCACCTCATGCGAAGAGCTGACTCATTGGAAAAGACCCTGATGCTGGGAGGGATTGGGGCAGGAGGAGAAGGGGACGACAGAGGATGAGATGGCTGGATGGCATCACCAACTCGATGCACATGAGTTTGGGTGAACTCCAGGAGTTGGTGATGGACAGGGAGACCTGGCGTGCTGCGACCCATGGGGTCGCAAAGGGTCGGACACAACTGAGTGACTGAACTGAACTTAAATATTTTTAAGTGCTATGAACATAATGTAAACCTATAATTAAATAAGACATTTTAAGTTTATTTACTATCTGCACTTTTCTTTGAATTGCCTATTCATATCTTTTGCCCATTTTACAATATATTATAGCTTTTTTTGAGGTCTAATTTTTTTTTTTTTTTTTTTTGATTCTTTTTTAAGGGACCTGCTTGCTGAGCAGGTTATCTAAGAAATTAACACAAGAAGTCTGGAGGTCTGGTTTCTGGTTTAGTTTCTACTGTGGAATGACTGGGTGACCTTGAGAAAAAACATAAGCTTTCTGGGGCTCATTTTCAGAGAGTATGGAATTATGAAGGATGTAAATTCAGGGACAAAGGTTTTGTTTGTTTAAGAAATAAATTTATTTTAAAAATATAAATATAGCCATATTATAAAATACTTGGAAAGTCAGAAATAATTCTCTGTAATTCTAGATACCCAAATGCAATCATCATTGCAGTTTATTAGTATTTTCTTTGACTTTTTTCACACTTGTGTTTCTATACCTATTTATATAATTGTAGCATGTACAAAATTTTGATTTTTATGATGCTTACTCTTTAAGTCCTTGATTATGACTGTGAAAATGATTTGTCTTTCCTTTGAGAGTATTGTTGATAATCATGATACAAGCTTTAGAATGGCTGTTCCTAGGAAACTTAGACCTAATGGCTAAAAGGTCAGAACTTCTGAATGATGTTAATAAATAACTTTCATTTACTCACTCATTTGAAATAGAAAATTGTGATAAAAAAAAAAAAATCCTTCTCATGGAGGCAGTCTTGGAGAAGTTTAAAGGATTTACAGTTGAGAGTAATAATTAGGGAACTTTGCTTTCCAGTGCTTTTAGTTTCCGCTTTGAGGGAGAAGTTGAATTCATGTGTGCATATTGGTAGTAACTAAAAGGAGAGTAACTTGTAGTATTTGAAGTCTATCTTTGGCTTCCCTGGTGGCTTAGGTGGTAAAGCGTCTGCCTACAATGCGGGAGACCTGGGTTCGATCCCTGGGTCAGGAAGATCCCCTGGAGAAGGAAAGGGCAACCCACTCTAGTATTCTTGCCTGGAAAATCCCATGGACGGAGGAGCCTGGTAGGCTACAGTCCATGGGGTCACAAAGAGTCAGACATGACTGAGCAACTTCACTTTCACATGGACAAGGACATGGAGAGGCAAGTAGGGGGGACAAACTGAGAGACTGGTACTGACATATGCACACTACTGTGTGCAAAACAGACAGCTAGTGAGAACCCGGGCTTCCCTTGTGGTTCAGCGGGTCAAGAATCCGCCTGCAATGGGGGAGATCTGGGTTCGATCCCTGGATTGTGAAGATGCCCCAGAGAAGGGAACAGCTACCCACTCCAGTATCCTGGCCTGAAGAATTCCATGGCCTGTATGGTCCGTGGGGTCGCAAAGTGTCGGACACGTCTGAGTGACTTTCACTTCCACTTTCACTCTCAGTGAGAGCCTGCTGTATAGCACAGGGTGCTCAGTTCGATTCTCTGTGAAGACCTAGAAGAGTGGGATGGGGGGAAGGAGGTCCTGAAGAGAGGGCATATATGTATACATACAGCTGATTCATGTTGTTGTACAGCAGAAACTACCACAATATGGTAAAACAGCTATACTCCAATTAAAAAAAAGAAAGAAAGAAAAAGCAAGCTGAGAATACAGAGTGACAGCCATGCTAATTTAAATTAGGGAAAGTTTCTTCTTTTTCCTGTAGATAAAGCCCTTCCATAAACTCACTAACCTTGACAGCAGAATGTTAGCTTAGATATTATTTCCACTTTTAGCAATGAGAAGACCTAGAGAAGTTAACAGGATCACCCAGCATGGGGGTGGGCATTGGTAAGAAGGGGCTGCCGGGACACCCCAGAAGAAACACTGGTTGTGCACCTGGATATCAAACACCCCTCTCAAGGTGCTTTACAAATGCATAGAGCCCTCATCTGACGTTTTGATCTATTTCTTCTTTCCTTAAAAATTCTCATCCTAAGGTTTGAAGTCATTGTACAAGGTAAAATATTAGTAAGTGGCAGCTGCTGCTGCTGCTAAATCGCTTCAGTCGTGTCCGATTCTGCGACCCCATAGACAGCAGCCCACCAGGCTCCCGTCCCTGGGATTCTCCAGGCAAGAACACTGGAGTGGGTTGCCATTTCCTTCTCCAATGCGTGAAAGTGAAAAGTGAAAGTGAAGTCGCTCAGTTGTGTCCGAATCCTAGCGACCCCATGGACTGTAGCCCACCAGGCTCCTCCATCCATGGGATTTTCCAGGCAAGAGTACTGGCGTCGGGTGCCATTGCCTTCTCCGATTAGTAAGTGGCAGACATACTCAAACATATTGTGGTGATTTCAAATCCCGTTTCCATCCTACTACACAGGGACTTCATCATGGGTCAGGATCTTTCTTAAAAAATGCAGACTGCTTATTCTTTCTCAGGGAAGGAAGAGATATGTTTGTATGTACATTTATATATAAAGACTCATATTCTGAAAATTAAAAGAGTTATAATACAACATTTTTTTTAAAAAGACAGCTTCACAGGACAATAAAAAAGGCAACAGAATTTAACCAGCACTTCACAAAAGAGGATATCCAGGTGGCCTAAGCTGGTGATGGACAGGGAAGCCTGGTGGGCTGCAGTCCGTGGGGTCTCAAAGAGTCAGACACGACAGAGCAACTGAAATGAACTGAACTAAACTGAAATGGCCAATAAATATACAGAAAGGGCTCATATTTGTTTATTTTCTTTTTGTTTTTACAGCAGGTCCTTCAATTCAGTTCAATTTGGTCGCTCAGTCATATCTGACTTTTTGTGACCCCTTGGACTGCAGCACGCCAGGCCTCCCTGTCCATCACCAACTCCAGAAGTTTATTCAAACTCATGTCCATTGAGTCGGTGATGCCATCCAACAATCTCATCCTCCGTTGTCCCCTTCTCCTCCTGTCTACAATCATTCCCAGCATCAGGGTCTTTTCAAATGAGTCAGTTCTTTGCATCAAGTGGCCAAAGTATTGGAGTTTCAGCTTCAGCATCAGTCCTTCCAGTGAACATTCAGGACTGATTTCCTTTAGGATGGACTGGTTGGATCTCCTTGCAGACCAAGGGACTCTCAAGAGTCTTCTTCAACACCACAGTTTAAAAGTATCAATTCTTTAGCCCTCAGCTTTCTTTATAGTCCAACTCTCACATCCATATATGACTACTGGAAAAACCATAGATTTGACTAGACAGATCTTTGTTGGCAAAGTAATGTAATGACATTACATTAAAAGTAATGACATTACACTAAAAGTGAAGTAAGGACAGCAAGTCCTTATTAACTATATATTTTATGTATCAGTGTGTACATGTCAATCCCAAACTCCCACTGCCCCTCCCTCCCACTCTTACCCTTAGTAACCATAAGTTCATTCTCGAAATCTGTGAGTCTGTTTTTGTTTTTTAAATAAGTTCATTTGCATATTTTTTAGAGTCCTCATATAAGCGATATCATATGGTATTTGTTTTTCTCTGTCTGACTTACTTCACTTAGTATGATAATTTCCAGGTGCATCCATTATTTCAAATGGCGTTATTTCATTTCTTAGAGCTGAGTAGTAATATGATTCTGTTTATATGTAGCATATCTTCTCTATCCATTTCTCTGTTGATGGACATTTAGGTTACTTCCATATCTTGGCTATTGTGAACAGTTCTGCTATAAACATTGGAGTGCTTGTATCCTTTCAAACCATGTTTTGCTCCAAGTGTATTGCCAGGAATGGGAATGCTGGATCATATAGTAGCTCGCTGTTTAGTTTTTTAAGGAACCTACATACTGTTCTCCACAGTGGCTGCACCAATTTATATTCCCACCAATAGTGTAAGAGGGTTCCCTTTTCTCCACACTGTCTCCAGCATTTATTGTTTAGAATTCTTGAAGATGGCCAGTCTGACTGGTGTGAAGTGATATCTCATTGTAGTTTTGATTTGCATTTCTCTGATAATTAGCAATATTTAGCATCTTTTCTTGTGCCTTTTGGCCCTCTGAATGTCTTATTTGGAGACATGTCTATTTAGGTCTTCTGAGCATTTTTGATTGGACTTTTTTTTAGATATTGAGTTGCATGAGCTGTTTGTAAATCTTGGAGATGAATCCCTTGTCAATTCCATCATTTGTGAATATTTTCTCCCATTCTGTAAACTGTCTTTTCATTTTGTTTGTGGCTTCAAAAAGGGCTCCTTTATTAAACATCAGTTCAGTTCAGTTGCTCAGTCATGTCTGACTCTTTGTGTCCCCATGAATCACAGCATGCCAGGCCTCCCTGTCCATCACCAACTCTCAGAGTTCACTCAAACTCATGTCCATCGAGTCGGTGATACCATCAGAGGACAGCCATCTCATCCTCTGTTGTTCCCTTTTCCTCCTGCCCCCAATCCCTCCCAGCACCAGGGTCTTTTCCAATGAGTCAACTCTTCACATGAGGTGGCCAAAGTACTGGAGTTTCAGCTTTAGTATCATTCCTTCCAAAGAACACTCAGGGCTGATCTCCTTTAGAATGGACTGGTTGGATCTCCTTGCAGTCCAAGGGACTCTCAAGAGTCTTCTCCAACACCACAGTTCAAAAGCATCAATTCTCCGGTGCTCAGCTTTCTTCACAGTCCAACTCTCGCATTCATACATGATCACTGGAAAAACCATAGCCTTGACTAGACGGACCTTTGTTGGCAAAGTAATGTCTCTGCTTTTGAATATGCTATCTAGGTTGGTCATAACTTTCCTTCCAAGGAGGAAGCGTCTTTTAATTTCATGGCTGCAGTCACCATCTGCAGTGATTTTGGAGCCCCCTAAAATAAAGTCTGACACTGTTTCCACTGTTTCCCCATCTATTTCCTATGAAGTGATCAGGGAACACTAATTAAAACCACAAGGGGATGCTGTTTCATACATACCCAAATGACTAAAATGAAATAGAGACTGTACCAAGTACTAACAATTATGTGAAGCACCAGGAACTTTCATATTCTGCTAACGGGATGACAAACAAAGCAATTAACTTTGGAAAATCTTTAGCAAGATATATTCAAGTTAGATACTCTAGAACCTAGAAATTCTGCTCCTTGGTATATACCCAACAGAAATGCATAGATAAATTCACTTACAGACACATACAAGAATGTTCATGCTTCTTTATTCATGACAGCAAAAAGCTGGAAACAACCAAAATGTGCATCAACAGTTGATGCATGGCAAAACCAATACAATATTGTAAAGTGAAAAAATAAAAATAAAATAAAAAACAGTAGAATGTTAAATAAACCATGACATATTAATGCAATGGCATTCCATATGGCAATGAAAATGAACTACACACAACACTCAATTACACGCTACCACCCAGATGACATCCACAAACATGCCAAAGAGGAAACGAGAAGAAACAGACTCAGAGACATAGAAAACAAGCTCATGGTCACCAAAGTGGGAGGGGAAGGAATAAATTAGGAATTTGAGATTAACAGGTACACGCTACTGTCTGTCTGTCTGTCTATCTAAATGTATGTCTTGTGTTAGTCACTCAGTCATGTCTGACTCTTCGTAACCCCATGAACTGTAGCTTGCCAGGCCCCTCTGTCCATGGAATTTCCCAGGCAAGAATATTGGAGTGGGTAGCCATTCCTTTCTCCAGGGGATGTTCCCAGTCCTGGGATTGAACCTGGGTCTCCCACTTTGCAGATAGATTCTTTACCATCTGAGCCACCAGGCCACGCACCTACTGAACAGCACAGAGAACCACATGCAATATCTTATATGAGACCTTAATATCTCATAGATATCAGACTTGTGGTTGCCAAGGGAGGGGGCAGAGAGTGATGTATGGGGTTGGTAGATGCAAACTGTTACACTTAAAATAGATAAACAAGGTCCCACTGTACTGCAGAGGGAACTATATCCAATCTCCTGAGATAAACCATAATGGAAGAATATTTTTAAAAGGAATGTGTATATGTGTGTAACTGAGTCACTTTGCTGTAGAGCAGAGATTGACAGGCACAACACCGTAAATCAACTATACTTCAATAAAAAATCTTATAATAACCTATAATGGAAAAGAATCTGAAAAATTATATCTATGTTGATGTATGGCAAAACCAATACAATATTGTAAAGTAATTAGCCTCCAATTAAATAAAGAAATTTAAATTAAAAAAAAGAAAATGCAAAAAAAAAATTATATCTATATATGTATATATAAAACTGAATCGCTTTGTTATATACCCAAAACTTACACAGCATTGTAAATCAACTGTACTTCAATTAAAAACAAGGAAACCAGGCATAAAATAGTACTTACTGTGTGATTTCAATTATGCAAAGTTCAACAAAAAGCAAAACTAATCTTTTGTGCTAGAAGTCAGCCCAGTACATTTTGGGGTAGCAGCCAGCACAATTCTGGTCCCAGTAAACACTCTGCCTTGGTCTGGCTGTGGATTACTGGTGAGTTTATTAAAATGCATCATTTATTATATGTCAGTAAGAGTTTAAAAAATCTTCAGGAAAACAAAAAAGAAATAAAAGTTGTAGAAAGAAAGGAAGGGGCACAGGCTGGATTCCACAAGAAGTGAAGCAAAGAGAAAGGGCCCGCAGCATCGGGAAGACACGCAGGGACCTTGTGTGTTTCTCCTGCAGACTTCTGATCCACAGCCTCTCATGGTGGCTCTAACCCTGGGAGCTCCCAGCAGACAGCAGGGCAGGCTTTAAGCTCTTCATTAGAACTAAAGGATTTTAAGATCCATGTGTTTTCAAAGTAACACCTAATATTTTTATTTGATGCAGACAGAGTCTGTATGTTAAAAGCTACTTCCATGTTCTGTGCAGACTGAGATCTGTGACTCTATTGATACTGAAATGTGGTCTTTGCTTTGTCTGGCTCTTAAAGGAGATGTTTTGAATCACTCAGATACCAAATGGAAAACTTGATAGATTGAGTGGTTAAAGCTCTATTTGGAGTGAACCAAACAGACTGATTTTCTATTGCACATAGTTCTTCTCCAAAGCTGATTCTCCACCACATCGTTTTGTCTGTGTGTTGTTTTAGGCAAAACATTATATTGAAAGTTCTCACCGCAACTCTTTTGCTCCTTACAAAGGATCCTGACACAATCTGCTGGACTTTAGGTTCACCCCAAACACCACCACTAGCATAGATGAACTGCAGTATTTTATAGTTTTATGTGCTTATTCAGTGGACTTTTCTGGTGGCTCAGCAGTAAAGAATCCACCTGCAGTGCTGGAGCTGCAGGAGACTCAGGTTTGATCCCTCAGTTAGGAAGATCTCCTGGAGGAGGGCATGGCAACCCACTCCAGTATTCTTGCCTGGAGAATCCCATGGACAGAGGAGCCTGGCGGGCTATAGTCCACATGGTCACAAAGAGTTGGGCACAACTGAAGTGACTTAGCATGCACACACGTGCTTATTCACTACCTAGGCAAACATCAACTGAATGCCACATGCACTGGGTTATCTACCAGGAGCAAGGCCGAGGAAAGAATGGGTAAGTAACTCAAGGTCAGACAGTAGCAAGGCTACAGCACAGACATTGAAACCCACGGCTCTTGCCCCTCTCTGCCCTGCTATTTCCAGTCCCGTGAGCCTACCTCTTCCCCAACCTCTGAACTCTCAGGTAGCCTCTCGAGCTGCTTATAACTGTTAAAAACAAAGGAAAATATTCAGGGAAAGGTTTCTCACCTTGTTGCCAAATTGGTAAAGATTTAGACAAGATATACCCCCAGATGCTGGCATGAGGGTTTTTTTGTTTTTTGGTTTTTTTTCTTCTTTCACAATGGGAAGGTGAAAAAAAAAAAAAAAAAAGCATGCTCACCATGCTTTACCTCCAAATTGGAGATCAGACTCAGATCATTGGTAGCAGAAGAAAATCAAACTGTGTGGCCCTTTCAAAGGCCAAACAAATAGGGAAGCTATTTGTGATAGTAAGTGTTTACTCTTTTAGACTGGAAATTTGTCCAAACAAGACAAGTTTATTTGCCAATCAAGAGTCAAGTTTCAGGAAGGCCTCCTCATCTATTACACTAGATCATTACAATGCAAAGGATGAACTTGACAGAAAAGACATGTGGACCTCTTGGAGGACACAAAACTCTAAAATACACTTCACAGGTGATCATGCCATTGTTGAGCAAAATTTGTGTTATAAAAATTCTCTGCTAAGTTAAGCCAAAATGTTACCTACCTGCAATTTTTGTCCTTGTTCTGAATTTTGCCTTTGGAAGAAGCATGTTACAAGTTTAATCCCTCTTCAGTATGACAGTTCTTTAAAGATTTAAAAACCACAGCATATTACTGACCCCAGGCTTTTTTTTTTGGCCAAACCTAGAACCCATATCCTCTTTGATGACATTTAATTTTCCAGTCAGTATAATTTTTTTTCAAAGACCAGTCTAATGATAAGAGTTAATCTTTATTTTTGGATTACAAACTTAGTATATATTCACTATAAAAGTAATTTTAAATCCAGACAAAAAAGAAGACATAATAACTATCACCATTATTTCCATGACCCAGATAAAAGCTAATATTTTGCTATATATTTTATCAAACTCTTTTCTGTGCATATTTATAAGCATAACTTGAATATTGTAAAATGAGTCCATACTCTACATACTGTTTCAAACTGTTAGAGTTTACTTAATACACAATTAACACTTTTTCCTTATCAAAAAGTACAAGTGGTTCCATAAAAAAATGACACGCTCACTTTTTTCTGTTCTAAGTTCAAATAAGTAGCCTGGAAATTACTTAGAAGACAAGGGTAATGGACTCTGAAAGCTGGAAAGGAGGTGAACAGGCTAGAAAAGGTAAGACTTGAGTAGCAACAATGTGGTGAATTTCCTGGGTTCAAGTCTAATCTCCCATGTATCCCAGACTGAGCTCTGGAGAGTCCTAGAAACCAGTAGACAACAACACCAAAGACAACGGCACCATGGACAACGACAAAACACACAAAAAACAAATAAAGCCCTTTGGATAAAGGGCTGGAAAAGAGATGCTTGTCTCTCTCCACAACCAGGAAATGGTTCTATCCACCTACAGAAGAGCAAGTAATGCCAGGACAGCTCAATCCACAGTCTACAGCCAGGGCTGTGGTGACTTCTGACCCCTTGTACACACAGTAGGTGGACAGTATGAACAGGGAACCTGAGGAAGTGCCTCTCACCCTGGCAGATGTCACCAATAAGGGCTGAATTAGGAGTCCCACCAACACCAGGAGAAAAAGTCAAACAGCATTGCAAAGGCTCTGAACACTAAAATGTCGTGGACATAAAAGCTAAAAAGTAGGTTAGAATTTACACAATAAACCTAAGCAAAGCTACTGCTTGCTAAGATAGATTTAAGGATCAAGGTTACTAACATAGTAACCAAAGTGTTCAGGAGAACATTAAACATCATATATGCCAAGGAACCAAGAAAATCACAATTTGAATTAGAAAAGACAATCAATTTATGTCAACATTGAGATGTGTGAGATGTTAAAATTATCTGCTAAGGATTTTAGAACAGTCATCATGGAAAATGTTTCCACGATCAATTAAAAATCCTCCTGAAATTTTTGAAAGAAAAAAGCCAATCTCAGCAAAGAAATAGAAATTATAAAAAGGGACGAAATGAAAATAATAGACCTAAAAAGGTAATCAAAATTTAAAAGTGGCAGGATGATCTCAATAGTATAAAAATAACACAGAGAATAGAATCAGTGAGCTTGAAACAGATCAATAGAATTTATTCAGTCTGCACAACAGAGAAAAAATAGACCGAAAAACATTCAGACTTCAGGGATCTGTAGAGCAATAGCAAAAGATCTAAAGCTTTTCTCATTGGAGTTTCAGACTGAGGAAGAGTGAGGGATTGAAAAAATACAAAGCAAATTCCTGAAAATGTTTCAAAATAGACAAAAATCATAAATCTACAGATTCATGAATCCAGATGAACTTCAGATAGGATAAAGCTAAAGAAATTCACGGACTTTCCTTGGTGGCAGTGAAGAGTCTGCCTGCCAGTGCAGAAGATGCAAGAGACTTGGATTTGATCCCTGGGTCAGAAGATTTCCCGGAAATGGGAACCTGCTCTGGTATTCTTGCCTGGGAAATCCCATGAACAGAGGAGCCTGGTGGGCTGCAGTCCTTGGAGTCCCCTTTGCATACACATGCATGCAAAGAAATTCACATGAAGATAGAACATAATGAAAGTTACATATTGTTCTTGAGAAACCTGTATTTTTTAAAACACCGCCAACATGGACTAAGTGCTTTTTAAATTAATTTTTTTAATTGGAGTATAGTTGATTTACAATGTTGCGTTAGTTTCTGGTGTATAGAAAATGAGTCAGTTATGCATATACATGTACCACTCTTTTAAAAATTCTATTCCCATTGGGTCATTACAGAGTTCAGAGCTCCCTGTGCTGTACAGTACATTCATATTAAGTTCTCTGTTTTATATATAGTGGTGTATATTTCAATCTCAATTGGCCAATTTAGCCCTCTCCCTGTCACTTTCGCTTTTAGTAACCATAAATTCGTTTTCTACATCTGTGACTCAATTTTTGTTTTGTTAATATGTTCATTAAACCTAAAGACAAAAGAAATCTTTAAAACAGTCATGAAAAAGATATATCACATATGGAGGAAAACCAATTCAAATGGCAACGGATTTCTCACCCAAAACTATGGAGGCCAGAGAATGTGGCACAAAATTCTTTCAGAAGGAACCGTGGACCCTGAATTCTGTATCTGGTGATACTATCTTTCAGGACTGGAAAGAGAATAAAAAAGTTCTCAGATGAAAGAAAACAAACAGCATGTGTCATTGGCACACCTACCCTTAGAGAATGGCTAAATAGAAGTTCTCCAACAGAAAGATCATGATAACATAAGCAGGCTGGGACCTTTCTAAATAAAAGAACAACAGAGTGGATAAGAATACAAATAAGCATAATAAACTATCCCGAACCTCAAGTGAAAGTGAAAGTCACTCAGTTGTGTCTGACTCTGCAATCCCTTCCTATAGAGTCCAAGGAATTCTCCAGGCCAGAGAGTGGGTAGCCTTTCCCTTTTCCAGGGGATCTATACTTCATATTTAAATTATTTATAACAACATGGGATGTTGTAACAACATGGAATGTGTGTTCAACATATGCAGAGAAAATAATACCTATGATAATTTTACTTGAAAAGTGGGGAAGTAAAGAAATATAACTGTGTGTAAGTTTTTTAAATAGTTGAAATAGTAAAAAGATCACTATCAATAGGCTGTAATAAATAAATTATATTTTTGTTGGTTTAGTCGCTAAGTCGTGTCTGACTCCTATGTATGTGTTTGCATATATATAATACAAGTATACATATACATATACATATACACATACGTAAGGACTTCCCTGGTGGCTCAGGTGGTAAAGAATCTATCTGCAATGTGGAAGACCAGGTTCAATCCTTGAGTCTGGAAGATCCCTGGAGAAGGGAGTGACTACCCACTCTAGTATTCTTGCCTGGAGAATTCCATGGACAATGAGGCTGCTGGGCTACAGTCCATGGGATCTCAGAGAGTTGGACATGACTTAGCAGCTAGACTACCACCACATATGGTAATACCTACAGCAATCACAAGATAAGCAATCGGACATGACTGAGTGACTTCACTTTCCCTTTTCACTTTCATGCATTGGAGGAGGAAATGGCAACCCACTCCAGTGTTCTTGCCTGGAGAATCCCAGGGACGGTGGAGCCTGGTGGGCTGCCATCTATGGGGTCACACAGAGTCGGACACAACTGACGTGACTTAGCAGCAGCATGAAAAATAATGTGTTCAGAAATAGTATAAATAAATCAAAATAGGATTCTAAATCTTTTTTTTATTAATGTCAGAAAACAAAAGGAACAAACAGAATACTAATAACAGAATGGCAGACTTGTCTTAACATATAATTACTTTTAATGAAAAGAAGTTGTTCCAATTCCCAAAAGGAAGAAAGAGTATTCCAACCAGCTTTAGGATAATCCTGGGCAAATAAGTACATGTCAACTCAATGGGGACAGAGAATGAGGAATTACACGGGGTGTGGTAGACTTAATACATTTTATGAAATCCTATGGACAGGTATCAAAAGTTAGTAATTATGATAGTTGCTCAGCCGTGTCTGACTCTTTGTAACCTGCCAGGCTCTTATGGAACTGAAGGCAGGAGGAGAAGGGGACGACAGAGGATGAGATGGTTGGATGGCATCACTGACTCAATGGACACCAGTTTGAGTAAACTCCAAGAGTTCATGATGGACAGGGAGGCCTGGCGTGCTGCAGTCCATGGGGTCACAAAGAGTCAGACACAGCTGAGCAACTGAACTGAACTTTACTGATGAGCCTCAAAGAAACAAAATGTATGAAAAGTTTATATGTTTTAAATGTTAATAAATATTAGTTATTCGTTTACCTATATAGATCTCAAGTACGTAAAGCACTTTGCAGTGAGTGAGTCGTATAACTAATCTATTACTACTATATCTCAGCTGGTAAAGAATCCGCCTGCAATGCAGGAGACCCCAGTTAGATTCCTGGGTTGGGAAGTTCCCCTGGAGAAGAGATAGGCTACCCACTCCAGTATTCTTGGGATTTCCTGGTGGCTCAGAAGGTAAAGACTGTGCCTGCAATGCAGAAGACATGGGTTTGATCCCTAGGTTGGGAATATCCCCTGGAGGAGAGCATGGCAACCCACTCAGTAAAGAATCAGGCAAGTATACTGGAGTAGGTAGCCATTCCCTTCTCCAGGTGATCTTCCAGACCCAGGGGTCAAACCCAAGTCTCCCACATTGCAGGCAGATTCTTTACCAGCTGAGACATAGTAGTAATAGACTAGTTATACAACTCACTCACTGCAAAGTGCTTTATGTACATAATCTCAATATAGGTAAATGAGTAACTAATATTTGTAAACATTTATAATATATAAACTTTCCATACATTTTCTTTCTTTGAGGTTCATCAGTTAAGTTCAGTTGGTCAGTCATGCCTGACTCTTTGCGACCCCATGGACTGCAGCATGCCAGGCCTCCCTGTCCATCACCAACTCCCAGAGCTTACTCAAACTCATGTCCATTGAGTCGGTGATGCCATCCAGCTATCTCATCCTCTGTCATCCCCTTCTCCTCCCACCTTCAATCTTTCCCAGCATCAGGGTCTTTTCCAATGAGTCAGCTCTTCATATCAGGTGGCCGAAGTATTGGAGTTTTAGCTTCAACATCAGTCCTTCCAATAAATAGTACTGATTTCCCTTCAGATGGACTGGTTGGATCTCTTTGCTGTCCAAGGGGCTCTCAAGAGTCTTCTCCAACACCACAGTTCAAAAGCATCAATTTTTCAGTGCTCAGCTTTATTTATAGTCCAACTCTGACATCCATACATGACTACTGGAAAAACCATAGCCTAGACTAGACGGACCTTTGTTGGCAAAGTAATGTCTCTTCTTTTCAATATGCTAGGTTGGTCATAATTTTCCTTCCAAGGAGTAAGTAATTTTAAAAAGTAAAACTTACTTTAATTTTATTAAAAAGTAAAATTCTTTTAATTTCATGGCTTCAGTTACCATCTGCAGTGATTTTGCAGCACAAAAAAATAAAGTCTGTCACTGTTTCCACTGTTTCCCCATCTATTTCCCATGAAGTGGTGGGACCAGATGCCATGATCTTTGTTTTCTGAATGTTGAGTTTTAAGCCGACTTTTTCACTCTCCTCTTTGACTTTCATCAAAGGCTCATTAGTTCTTCTTCACTTCTGCCATAAGGCTGGTGTCATCTGCATATCTGAAGTTATTGATATTTTTCCCAGCAATCTTGATCCCAGCTTGTGCTTCATCCAGCCCAGCATTTCTCATGATGTTCTCTGCATAGAAGTTAAATAAGCAGAGGGACAACATACTGCCTTGACCTACTCCTTTCCAGATTTGGAAACAGTCTGTTGTTCCATGTCAAGTTCTAACAGTTGCTTCTTGACTTGCATACAGATTTCTCAGGAGACAGGTCAGGTGGTCTGGTATTTCCATCTCTTTCAGAATTTTCCACAGTTCATTGTGATCCACACAAAGGCTTTGGCATAGTCAATAAAGCAGAAATAGATGTTTTTCTGGAACTCTCCTGCTTTTTCGATGATCCAGCGGATGTTGGCAATTTGACCTCTGGTTCCTCTGCCTTTTCTAAAACCAGCTTGAACATCTGGAATTTCATAGTTCACATACTGCTGAAGCCTGGCTTGGAGAATTTTGAGCATTACTTTGCTAGCATGTAAGATGAGTGCAATTGTGCGGTAGTTTGAGCCTTCTTTGGCCTTGCCTTTCTTTGGGATTGGAATGAAAACTGACCTTTTCCAGTCCTGTGGCCACTGCTTAGTTTTCCAAATTTGCTGGCATTTGAGTGCAGCACTTTCACAGCATCATCTTTGAAATAGCTCAACTGGAATTCCATCACTTCCACTAGTTTTGTTCATAGTAATGCTTCCTAAGGCCCACTTGACTTTGCATTCCAAGATGTCTGCCTGTTACTCCAGGTGTTTCTTGACTTCCTACTTTTGCATTCCAGTCCCCTATAATGACAATGACATCTTTTGGGGGTGTTAGTTCTAAAAGGTCTTGTAGGTTTTCATAGAACCATTCAACTTCAGCTTCTTCAGCGTTGCTGGTCAGGGCATAGACTTGGATTACTGTGATATTAAATGGTTTGCCTTGGAAATGAACAGATCATTCTGTTGTTTTTGAGATTGTGCCCTCGAACTGCATTTAGGGTTCTTTTGTTGACTATGATGGCTACTCCATTTCTTCTAAGGGATTCTTGCCCACAGTATTAGATATAATGGTCATCTGAGTTCAATTCACCCATTCCAGTCCATTTTAGTTCATTGATTCCTAAAATGTTGACGTTCACTCTTGCCATCTCCTGTTTAACCACTTCCAATTTGCCTTGATTCATGGATAACACGCCAGGTTCCTAAATGCAAAAAAGCAAAATGGCTGTCTGGGGAGGCCTTACAAATAGCTGTGAAAAGAAGAGAAGCAAAAAGCAAAGGAGAAAAGGAAAGATATAAACATGTGAATGCAGAGTTCCAAAGAATAGCAAGAAGAAATAAGAAAGCCTTCTTCAGCGATCAATGCAAAGAAATACAGGAAAACAACAGAATGGGAAAGACTAGGGATCTCTTCAAGAAAATCAGAGATACCAAAGGAATATTTCATGCAAAGATGGGCTCGATAAAGGACAGAAATGGTATGGACCTAACAGAAGCAGAACTTATTAAGAAGAGATGGCAAGAATACACAGAAGAACTGTACAAAAAAGATCTTCATGACCCAGATAATCACGATGGTGTGATCAGTGACCTAGAGCCAGACATCCTGGAATGTGAAGTCAAGTGGGGCTTAGAAAGCATCAGTACAGACAAAGCTAGTGGAGGTGATAGAATTCCAGTTGAGCTATTTCAAAGATGATGCTGTGAAAGGGCTGCACTCAAATGCCAGCAAATTTGGAAAACTAAGCAGTGGCCACAGGACTGGAAAAGGTCAGTTTTCATTCCAATCCCAAAGAAAGGCAATGCCAAAGAATGCTCAAACTACTGCACAATTGCACTCATCTCACACGCTAGTAAAGAAATGCTCAAAATTCTCCAAGCCAGGCTTCAGCAATATGTGAACCGTGAACTTCCTGATGTTCAAGCTGGTTTTAGAAAAGGCAGAGGAACCAGAGATCAAATTGCCAACATCTGCTGGATCATCGAAAAAGCAAGAGAGTTCCAGAAAAGCATCTATTTCTGCTTTATTGGCTGTGCCAAAGCCTTTGACTGTGTGGATCACAATAAAGTGTGGAAAATTCTGAAAGAGATGGGAATACCAGACCACCTGATCTGCCTCTTGAGAAATCTGTATGCAGGTCAGGAAGCAACAGTTAGAACTGGACATGGAACAACAGACTGGTTCCAAATAGGAAAAGGAGTTCGTCAAGGTTGCATATTGTCACCCTGTTTATTTAATTTATATGCAGAGTACATCATGAGAAATGCTGGACTGGAAGAAACACAAACTGGAATCAAGGTTGCTGGGAGAAATATCAATAACCTCAGATATGCAGATGACACCACCCTTATGGCAGAAAGTGAAGAGGAACTCAAAAGCCTCTTGATGAAAGTGAAAGTGGAGAAGGAAAAAGTTGGCTTAAAGCTCAACATTCAGAAAACAAAGATCATGGCATCTGGTCCCACCACTTCATGGGAAATGGGGAAACAGTGGAAACAGTGTCAGACTTTATTTTTCTGGGCTCCAAAATCACTGCAGATGGTGACTGCAGCCATGAAATTAAAAGACACTTACTCCTTGGAAGGAAAGTTATGACCAACCTACATAGCATATTCAAAAGCAGAGACATTACTTTGCCAACAAAGGTTCGTCTAGTCAAGGCTATGGTTTTTCCTGTGGTCATGTATGGATGTGAGAGTTGGACTGTGAAGAAGGCTGAGCGCCGAAGAATGAATGCTTTTGAACTGTGGTGTTGGAGAAGACTCTTGAGAGTCCCTTGGACTGCAAGGAGATCCAACCAATCCATTCTGAAGGAGATCAGCCCTGGGATTTCTTTGGAAGGAATGATGCTACAGCTGAAACTCCAGTACTTTGGCCACCTCATGCGAAGAGTTGACTCATTGGAAAAGACTCTGATGCTGGGAGGGATTGGGGGCAGGAGGAGAAGGGGACGACAGAGGATGAGATGGCTGGATGGCATCACTGACTCGATGGACGTGAGTCTGGGTGAACTCCGGGAGTTGGTGATGGACAGGGAGGCCTGGAGTGCTGCGATTCATGGGGTCGAAAAGAGTCGGACATGACTGAGCGACTGATCTGATCTGGTGCAATATTGCTCTTTAAAGCATTGGACCTTGCTTCCACCACCAGTCATATCCATAACTGGGTGTTGTTTTTGCTTTGGCTCCATCTCTTTATTCTTTCTGGAGTTATTTCTCCACTGATCCCCAGTAGCATGTTGGGCACCTACCGACCTGGAGAGTTCATCTTTCATTGTCTTATCTTTTTGTCTTTTCACACTATTCATGGGGTTCTCAAGGCAAGAATACTAAAGTGGTCTGCCGTCCCCTTCTCCAGTGAACCACATTTTTTGTCAGCCTCATTGAGCTTCATATAAAGACTGTCAGCTAGGTATTGTACAACACAAATGAAATTTGAAGAAATCAGGTGTGAGACTGACTTGCATAAGGTCACGTGCCAGTATGTGATGGTGCTGAGAGCTCAGCCTAAGTAGTCTGTCCCCAAATGCCATCAGTTTTCTACCTTATCATTCAAGTTTTCCAGGAGTCCCAGGGAACACTAACTCTCAGCATTCTTCACAAGTCTCACAAGACATGATAATTTGAGGGATGTCAAGTTTATGGTGTTTTAAACAACAACCTCACAGGTATGACTAGGTTACAGCCGAATAAAATCTTTCAAACTTGGAAAGGAATTTTTGTAACATCCTAAGTTTAGTGGAGGGCTCACTAGTTCTTAAAAGGAAATGTTTTGAAAATTTAATAGATGTTTATTGAGCATCCATTACATGTAAGCAACTATGCCGAACATTGTGTGGAATGGTAGAATTTCCACAAGGAACTGGAAGAGACAAACAAAGGCTTGAAAGTGAAAGTGCTCATCAATCGTGTCTGACTCTTTGAGACCCCTATGGACTGTAGCCCACCAGGTTCCTCTGTCCATGGGATTCTCCAGGCAAGACACTGGAGTGGGTTGCCACGCCCTCCTCCAGGGGATCTTCCCAACCCAGAGATTGAACCTGTGTCTCCTGCATTGCAGGAGGATTCTTTACAGTCTGAGCCACTAGGGAAGCCCTAAACAAAGGCTTGGGTGACTGTAATAGTATTAGTCAGAATTCAGTCAGGGAAGTAGAATTCCTATGGGTGCCATGGGATGGACAACTTGTGACAGGGCGCAGACCTTTCGAGCTGTTGACAGAAATGAAAGTGTGGAAGAGGAAGTTGGAGGACCATAGAAAAAGGAAAAGGGCACATCTCTTCATAGGAAAAGGCACTAAAAAGTCTGCCTGGAGCACTGATGTGGGTCGCAAGGCAGAGTAGGAAGGAGCAAGAGGGGGCCAGTGAAGAAAGAGCTTGTGGAGAGTCTTCAGGAACCTCCTGGACAGACAGCCACAACCTCCATAGACCCACCACCAAGTGTCTGGTGGTGAGGCTGGGATCCCTGTCGGTCAGCAGGGTGAGCAGTCAGGAGGAAGAGATGGTGCAGAGCTGTGGAGAGCAGGGATGAACCAGGATCTTCGCATCACTCTCGTGACCTCGTTCCAGTTCGGGTCTTTAACCAGGTGAAGATGTTCAGAGAATCATCGCAGCTGTCTCCTTTGACCTTCCAAATATAAGTCCCTCTTTCGGCCAACTCAAACTTGAAACGAAATGAGGAAGGAGATTCTGGGAAAGGTAGGTCCCAGTGTAACTATGTTGACAGTAAAAATCCAGTACAAGCTGTTAGACCAAAAGAGTATCAGACCAGTGATGCGAATAACTTATAACAGGGAGAGAGAGGCACAAATGAGTCATGGGCTCAGGAGGCGTGTTTGGGAAACCTCTCTGCTCCTCCATGGTTCTTGCTTCTCCTCATTACTCGAATGCTTTGCTCTAGTGGGAATGATGCCACTGCGTTGTCACAGCGCTTACTGTGTGCTCTTGGGGAAGTTACTTAACCTCTATGAGGCTCCATATTCTCAGCTGTAAATGGAGAATAATGAAACATACCACAGTAAACCATGAAAATCACATGAGAAATTACAAGCCAAAGCTCCCAGTACACAGCAAATGCTTGACACATCGGGTCTACCTTGCTCTTCTCCTCTGGCTTCTTCTGCTTCAGAGGTTCATATTCAATCTCTGACCACATGTTCACTCTGGTCTCCACCAGTGACCCTGCTGGATACATAGACTCTTGTTAAATGCTCTAATAATCCTTAAATACGTCATGCATTCTGAATTTCCTTTTTGAATCATGGAAACTAGGTTTTAAAGTAGTTCAACCCTCCCTTTCTTTGGTGGTACCTAAAAGGTATTAAGCCTTTAGGTGGTGCCAAGATTGTGGAATATATATGATTATAAAAGGTAAGAACCTAAATGTTCCATTCCAGGTGTCTGTCAAGCGGTGATTTCCCCCATTTCTTTTCACACCATCCCTTTGTTCTTCACGGAGGCTTGCATTCTTTACACTGAGTTCTTGGGAACTCTCCTCCATCAAGTCCTGAGCGATTCAAGATGTCTGGCAGAAAGATTTCCAAGTGTAGGTGTATGTAATTAGTATCAGGTGGGTTGTCCTCTTTATACACCCTTCTTTCCATCTGTTTAGTTCCTTGCTGACAAGCAATTCATCTATCATGCTGAATAATTGATTCCAGATTGAAGCAATTTTCTCTTGCATCTCCCAACCATAAGCAAAAATTCCCTCTCTCCATATATATATATATGTATATATATATACACATACACACATATCTATGTATATATAAATATATACATACTCCACTTTCCATTTTGTCTACTGTGCCCCTTTGGGATACATCAACCATAATCAAAAATAGAATTTTTTAGAAATGGGAATGAGAAACATGGGTAGAGGTAAACACATTATGGGAAATATTAGCACATATGCAACAGCCCATTTGTAGAATACTGCCCAGCACGGCTCAGCCAAGTTGAAGGGAATTGATGAAGGGATTCCAACTGGCCAGATTTCTCCTGGAATCCATAAAACTCAAAATGACACTTGGTACACGAGCAGAAAAACCCACAAATCAGAGCAAAAGATGGATTTGCCAGTGCAGCCTTTTGTGGCTGCAGTGTTAATGCTCTCAGAGTGCATGCTGTCAGAGTGATCGTGCAACATGGGCTGGTGGTGGTGGAAGAAGCAAAATGCACAAAGTGCTCAGAAGAAGTATTTGAGCCAGGAGAGCTTCCTGAAGGCCTTACCCACATTTCTTCACATTAAATATGGGGCTCAAACCTACTCTACTAATGTAACAGATGTTTCAGAGAATTACATAAAAAACAAATATAAGAATGGCTTAAAACAACGTTGCTATATAACTGTAAGGCATTTTTATTACACAGCAAGATAGAAATTATTTAATTCATTATTTAAATTATTGTTCAGTCAGTAGTCCCAACTAAACTTGAAAATGTCAACAGCAAGTAGCATTTATTTAAACATTCTCTTTCTGTATCTACTTGTTGTTAACCTAAAGTCTAGTTGAATAGATCCTTCTAAGATAATACAGTCTAAACTGAACCCAATAGTGTATACAAACATAGAATTAGGACCAAAGATGTACCAATAACTATGACTGAAATAATGAAATATTTGCAGATTATTTTCAATTTTAACACTATATTCTAAACTAAAACAACTTTCCAGGTTCTCAGCTTTCCCCACAAACAGTCCTCCACCTTATTTACATCAGTCCCTCACTTCAAACCTTAAATGAGAGAATATCACAAAGATGCGTTGGTGAAAAGCAACTTAGCTCCTGGGCCCTGCCATCTTCTGCTGACATTTGCTAAAGTACCTCTAATTAATGCAGCAAGTACAGGATGAAGATTACAAAGTAGGGAAAATTTAGGTTTCCATCAATGTTTTATTGCCCACACATGTGTGCATGCTCGGTCACTTCAATTGACTCTTTGTGACCCTATGAACTGTAACCCACCAGGCTCCTCCATCCGTGGGATTCTCCAGGAAAGAATCCTGGAGTGTGTTGCCATGCCCTCCTCCAGGGTATGTTCCCAACCCAGGGATTGAACCTGAGTCTCCTAAGTCTCCTGCCTTGCAGGCAGATTCTTCATTGCTGAGCCACTGGTGAAGTCTTCATTGGCCATAATCAGTCAATTATTTCCCATGATTGTATCTCTCATAGCCCTGTACTTTTTATATTTCATTACCACATAATCAAACAGGTGTGCAAGCACCGTACTGATTCCAAAACATTGGCCAATTGCCCATTTTTCTGCTTTGACATCATTCAAAATTAAGTATCGCTGGTCTCACAATCGAAGCCCCTCAAAAGTCCTTGCTGATGAACAAGAGGGGTTTCACATAGAGTCCACTAGTTCAGTTGAATAATAACACATCTCTTACTCTGCACAAATCACCAGTGCTATCTTCAAAAAAATCATATCATGACACCTTTTACTTTGATATTCTTTGCTAGCTTTAAGAAAGGATTTAAGGTATTCAGCACAGCACACGAAGCCCTATTGACCTGTATCTTCCTATGACACCTGTCTTAGTCCAACTTATTCTCTCCTGCACACCCTAAAATGGGACCCTATTCAATTAAAAAGGCTTACTTGGTAAAGAAACTGCCTGCCAATGCAAGAGACAAGAGTTCAATCCTGGATTGGAAAGATCCCCTGGAGAAGGAAAGGGCAACCCACTCCAGTATTCTTGCCTGGAGAATCCCCATGAACAGAGGATCCTGGTGGCTACAGTCCAGGGGTCACAAAGAGTCAGACACGACTGAGAAACTAAACAACAACAAATTCAGTTAAAGTTGTTATTATCTGAATCCTCATCTACTTACTTGTATCGGGAACACTTTCCCTATAGTTTATCTTTTGGGGGATACCTACCCATCTTTTAGGTCTCTGGATCTAGACAGCATGCCCTGGGCATCACAGGGACTGGAATGTGCATGCTCAGTTGCTTCAGTCATGCTGACCCTTCGCAACTCTATGGACTGTAGCCCACCAGGCTCCACTGTCCATGAGATTCTCCAGGCAAGAATTCTGAAGTGGGTTGCCATGTCCTCCTCCAGGGGATCTTCCCAACCCAGGGATCGAACCTGTGTCTCTTAAGTCCCCTGCACTGGCAGGCAGGTTCTTTATGACTAGTGCTGCCTGGGAAGCCCAGGGTTGAGATAAGTACCCCCATATTCAGTATCATCTTCATTCATATGTCTATACTTTAGAATTATCTGTTGTTTGCTTGTTGTTTCTTTCTTTTTTGAATATCGCTCTGTCTCACTGCCTGAGAGCTTCCAAAGACCAAGACCTTTGTCACTGAAGTTAGTCTTACAATGCATGCCCTGTGCCTGGTACACAGCAAGTACTCAGGACATATTGATGAAACATCTGAGTTAATGGGTATATTAACCCATGGGATGGATGGATGGGTAGATGATAGAAAAGTTACAATCTGTTCCCAAGCCAGGTACCATTTGTCTCTCATAGTAAAGTTGCCGTTGTTTGCAATGTGATGTAATGAAACTAAAGTCTGTCCACCCCCGACCCCATTCCCCTCTGTCTATCATGGAGCTTTAGACTTAGTGAAGAGGCGTGGAAAATTTGAGACCCCAAAATAAAAATCAAAGCAGCAATCTCCTCAATAGTAAAACCACTGCTTCTGTTGGTGATATTCTTGTGAGAAGCAACAACCATTCATGATTTAAACTTCAGAGTATGTTGTGTACATTTTAAAATATTTTTCAAAGGCTTTTTCCTTTTATAACTAAATTTATTGATTTTTAATTGAAGGATAATTGCTCTACAATATTGTGTTGGTTTCTTTCAATGTTGTTTTTATTTCCTACTTCTGCCCATCGGTGTTTACGTGATAAAACACCACGATCACAAACAACATTTGTGATCACTGAGCATCCTCCTTGAAAAAGAACACCAGGCATCTCTACTTACATCTTTCCTATCACAAAGGACTTACTCCATGGGAAAATATAAAAAAGCCACATTAACTTTTAGAAGAAATAAAATACTGGTTTGTCATCCAAAGAACAATTTCATTTCTGTTAATATTTCAGCAGTTAAGTCAATGAGAATCTGTAAAGTTGAGTCAAAGAGTGCTAAGGCTGGAAGCTATAAAGTGTTCGATGTTCAGTCACTAAGTCGTGTCCAGTTCTTTGCGACCCCATGGACTGTAGCACGCCATGTCCTTCACTGTCTTCTGGAGTTTGCTCAAACTCATGTCCATTGAGTCAGTGATGTTATCTAATCATCTCGTCCTATGCCACACCCTTCTCCTCTTGCCCTCAGTCAGTCAAAAGACCTCAATCAGGGTCTTTTTCAATGAGTTGGCTCTTTGCATCAGGTCGTCAAAGTATTGGCGCTTCAGTGTTTAGTCTGGTGCTCAAGGGCTGGATTCACTTTCCATCCCTTCCAAGTGATTTAACATCTCTAAGCCTTAGTGCCCCCCTCTAAGGAACTGGAAATAAGAGAAACACTGGCTCATAGGATGAAACTCAATGAGACAATGTATGTGTGAATGCATATTGATCATTCCTTCATAAAGTATTTTGATCATTCCTTCACATAGCAAGCATTTACTAAATTCTAACAGTTCTAAAGAGAAGTGGATTATATTTTCATAACACAGGCAAGAAATTCTGAGGTCTGGAGATCTGATGTGAATTACTCAAGTTTACAATGGAGTTTATCTTTAGTTTCCCACAGTTATCTCTAGCATCAGTTCAGTTCAGTCGCTCAGTCGTGTCCGACTCTTTGTGACCCCATGAATCGCGGCACTCCAGGCCTCCCTGTCCATCACCATCTCCTGGAGTTCACTGAGACTCACGTCCATTGAGTCAGTGATGCCATCCAGCCATCTCATCCTCTGTCGTCCCCTTCTCCTCCTGCCCCCCATCCCTCCCAGCATCAGAGTCTTCTCCAATGAGTCAACTCTTCGCATGAGGTGGCCAAAGTACTGGAATTTCAGCTTCAGCATCATTTCTTCCAAAGAACAGCCAAGGCTGATCTCCTTTAGAATGGACTGGTTGGATCTCCTTGCAGTCCAAGGGACTCTCAAGAGTCTTCTGCAACACTACAATTCAAAAGCATCAATTCTTCAGCGCTCAGCTTTCTTCACAGTCCAACTCTCACATCCATACATGACCACAGGAAAAACCACAGTCTTGACTAGATGGACCTTTGTTAGCAAAGTAATGTCTCTGCTTTTGAATATGCTATCTAGATTGGTCATAACTTTCCTTCCAAGGAGTAAGCGTCTTTTAATTTCATGGCTGCAGTCACCATCTGCAGTGATTTTGAAGCCCCCCAAAATAAAGTCTGACACTGTTTCCACTGTTTCCCCATCTATTTCCCATGAAGTGATGGGACCAGATGCCATGATCTTCGTTTTCTGAATGTTGAGCTTTAAGCCAACTTTTTCCTTCTCCACTTTCACTTTCATCAAGAGGCTTTTTAGTTCCTCTTCACTTTCTGCCATAAGGATGGTGTCATCTGCATATCTCAGGTTATTGATATTTCTCCCAGCAATCTTGATTCCAGCTTGTGCTTCTTTCAGCCCAGCTTTTCTCATGATGTACTCTGCGTATAAGTTGAATAAGTAGGGTGACAATATACAGCCTTGATGTACTCCTTTTCCTTTTTGGAAACAGTCTGTTGTTCCATGTCCAGTTCGAACTGCTGCTTCCTGACCTGCATATAGGTTTTTCAAGAGGCAGGTCAGGTAGTCTGGTATTCCCATCTCTTTCAGAATAGAAGGTACTTATTTATGAGCCTACAGATTTTTGAAGTAAAAACAAACAACAAGAAACTATGGTAGTGATCCTAGTTTAAAACAGGGGACTGGGTGAATTGGAAGCCAATTTTAGGCTATCAGAAACAGTTTGGCTTTAAAGACCTATCAAACACATTACAAATATCACACAGAAAAAGCAGTATTAGAAACTACTTTCCAAACTCTCAGTCGGTGCACAGTTAATATCACTTCTTCTATCCAATTAGAGATGGAAAGAATAAAATAAGAGCAAATCTGAAATTGCAGAGGACAGGTCTGTAAATACAAACTTAATGGGGAGGTTGTTAGGTTCTGATCCCCTTTCTTCCTCTGACATCAGCTCAGCCAGTAATACCCTCTCGGGCTTCTTCACAAGTACTTATTACAAGAATCTATACTTGTTCAGTCCAGAGTCCTCACAGGTCAGCAAAACTGGAGCCTTAATGGCTTTCTTATAAGCTTTCCCACACTCTTTGCCTTGGCTCAAACCTCAATATAGTATCATTTATCATAAGTTAACTATTTGACCTTCAAATTTAAACCAGGACCTGGCAATGCAGCCAACTACAATGGTGAGGAGAGCTGAGTACCTAGATTTTCTCTTAAAAAGGCTCATTTCCAATGGTGCTGAAGTTTCTTTCTGAGCAAAGACAGAAATTGGTTTTAATTTTATTGGCATTAGATATCTTCTCCAGAACAATAAATCAATTGGCTTAATTCCTGTAGTTAAGGAATTGAATGTTGTATCCACTTAACATTTAAAAAAAAAAAGAGGCTTACCCGTTTTCCAGATGCCTGATCAGGATATAGTGATCTGATCCCAGAATTAACACAACCTTTATAATGGGTTCTTCCCTGGAAGAAGAAGTGAGGAATGAATGAGGTGGCCTGAAAGTCCTGGAGCAGGATCCACATCTGTCACTCCATCAGCAGGAGGGACAGGGTGGCAAGAATAGGGCCCCATTGAGGATGGAGCCAGCAGTGATAACCCAGGCGCCAGGGAGGAATGGAGCAACTTTTTACTAAACAGCATGAACTTCTCTGGCAGAACAACCAAATCCCAGGCTGGAGACTCTGATGCTTGGGTACATACGTTTAAAATAGTGGTAGTGTTTCAAATAGCAGAAAGTTCAAGATCTTGTACTGGCAGCTCGAAGTAGAGAAGACCTTTGCTAAGTAATCCTTCCCACTGACTGACTCAGTCCCTCCTGTGAGCATCCTGATTGGCTGAGAAGGTCTCTGAAAGAGCAGAAACAGTCAGAGTATAATTGCTTCTGCAAGAGTTATTGAGGAGATCAACCAGATGTTGAGTATCAGAGAACCTGGCCCAGGGTAACTAAGCGACTCTTAGTTCTCTTCCTTGCAAAGAGATCATGATACCTCTTCTGCTGTTTTAACATAAGATAAAGTCCTAAAATTATATTTTTGGAGATTCCTAAAGGCTATGGTTTTTCCTGTGGTCATGTATGGATGTGAGAGTTGGACTGTGAAGAAGGCTGAGCGCCGAAGATGCTTTTGAACTGTGGTGTTGGAGAAGACTCTTGAGAGTCCCTTGGACTGCAAGAAGATCCAACCAGTCCATTCTGAAGGAGATCAGCCCTGGGATTTCTTTGGAAGGAATGATGCTAAAGCTGAAACTCCAGTACTTTGGCCACCTCATGTGAAGAGTTGACTCATTGGAAAAGACTCTGATGCTGGGAGGGATTGGGGGCAGGAGGAAAAGGGGACGACAGAGGATGAGATGGCTGGATGGCATCACTGACTCGATGGAAGTGAGTCTGAGTGAACTCCGGGAGTTGGTAATGGACAGGGAGGCCTGGAGTGCTGTGATTCATGGGGTCGCAAAGAGTCGGATACGACTCAGCGACTGAACTGAACTGAAAGGTAAAATTAATACTTAACAAATTCCAAAACCATACGGCCTTTTAGACATTTTTAACTCAGACTCTACCTGCTTTCAAAGAAATAGTTTTTATGTATCCACCTACAATGGTACTAAATATGCATAACCTGGATGTCAGTTAGTATCGTTATTCCTTTCCTTCCCATCATTTTGTTAAATGTACCAGATCATTCATATACCCTCCAAAATAAGCTGAAATATAGAAGTCACAATTAAACTGAATGAAGATAAAAGAAACATTGTGTTAAAGAAAATGTAATTTATGTACTGTTCTATATGGCCTTCAGATTAATAGGAGAACAATGGATATAATAGGAAAATTATACAAGGATTGAATTTCACAAGGGTCATTTGATATTCTACCTGTGCTGTGAGCAAGTCATGTTGCATCAGATCAAATCCTGATTTTATTCTGTTGCCAAATAGCCCATTGTCTCATCCTCGCCTTTTGCCTCTTCATTACAGGGATGTAATCGCAGGATGAACCCCTGAGAGCTTGTTGTTCAACTGCCCGTGTGTGCCTATTTCACAGCCTGCCATTGTTACGAGACCCTCTGGTTAATAAGCAGATAATGGGATATGCAAATTGCATGTACCTGATGAGGAAGGAAAAGTATGCCTTCTCACCTTTGCATAAATACTAGCTGACTTCTTTGTGATGGTGAAAGCATCCCTGTTGGGGTGATTGATGGAGTGTCCTGTCCAGGCAGAAAGAACTATCCCTTTCCTTTGAGGAAATATTTGAGGTAATGAAATTGTTTCCTTGCAATTTACAGAAACCTGGAGCATGGGCAAGGCAGGGGGATCTGAGGACAGAGAATCTTTTTTAAATGTGCTCATTAAACCATAAAATAAAATGAGCCTCACACTGCAAAATGTTTTAATCAGCCCCAGAAGAGTCATAAAATATGATGCCAAAGTCTGAACAACCTCAAGAATGCTCACAAGAGGTCATATTGATAAGGAAACTCACCAGAGGCAGAACCATGGTGAGCTGGCCCTGGTATCAAAGAGAACAAGAAGGTGATTTAGTAATTTTTAAACATCAGGAGTTATTTGAGGTTCTGTATTAGCCTTCTCTGGGACAAGGTTCCATAGCATCACAAATAACCAGCCCATCAACTCACTGCTCTGAAACAGAAGAAAGAGCACGGGGTTTGTAGAGAAAAGATGTGGCTTTGATGGGTGACTTAAGACATGGCTTCATTTTCTCATCTATAAATGGAAATAATTATAAAGACTTTTCATAGGATCATTTATGATACCTTTTCTTTCTGGACCATATCATGAGACTTGTGAGGATCTTAGTTCCCCAACCAGGGATTGAATTCAGGCCCTCTGCAGTCAAAGCGCAGAGTCCTAACTGCTGGACCCCCAGGGAATTGCTTGTAAGTTTTCTTTTTTTATTGAAGTATAATTGATTTACAGTGTTGTATTAATTACATCTGCACAGCAAAGTAACTCAGTTATACATACATTCTTTTTCATCTTCTTTTCCATTATGGTTTTCAATAGGATATTGAATAAAAGTGCCTGTGCTATATAGTATGACTTTGCTGTTAATTCATTCTATCTATCTATACCGGTGTATACATGCTAACCCCAAACTCCCAGTTCATCTCTCTCCCACCTCCTTCCCCCTTTGCAACCACCAGTCTATTCTCTGTGTCCCTGATTCTATTTCTATTTCATAGATAGGTTCATTTGTTTCATATTTTAGACTCTACATAAAAGTGATATCATATGGCATTTGGCTTTCTTTCTGACTTATTTCATTTAGTATGATAATCTCCAGTTGTATCCATGTTGCTGCAAATGGTATTTTCATTCTTTGTAAGGCCAAGTAGTATTCCATTGTATATATGTACCATTGATGGTTGGATGGCATCAGTGACTCGATGGACATAAGTGTGAGCAAGCTCTGGGCATTGGTGACAGACAGAGAAGCCTGGCGTGCCTCAGTCCTTGGGGTCACAAAGAGTCAGACATGACTGATCAACTGAACTGAACTGAACCATTGTAAATATGTATAAAAGGATGTGGTACATATATACACATGGAATGTGTATATATGTACCACATGTGTATATATAATGTGTATATATAATGTGTATATATAATGGAATACTACTCAGCCATTGTAAGTTTCAAAAGTTGGGATAATTATGGGGACTGTGTTCTGAGTAGCTTCCCTCTGCTGGTACTAAATCCCCTTGTCCCCTTCTCCAGCCTCTTCTATGCCCTGGGAGAACTGCCTGGATGAATTTTCCTGATCCTCACACCCTCTGACTTTAGGCTGGTTTTGACAATGGTGAGCAGGACCAGGAACATAGAAAGAAAAAGAAGAGTGGGTTTGGGATTATATTCCTTTGAGTCTTTCCTGGCAAGGTCAACCCAGGCTAGGTATGTCCTTTGGACTAAGGTGGTTCTTACCTTCTGTTTGTGAATTCCAATAACTGCTCCTCTCATCATTCCTTTGTATGTAAATGCCCCTCAACTTTGTTACTAGTTCAAGATCCTGTTTTATCCTTTGTGATTTTGCTATATACAGCTCATACCATCTGAAGAGGTCTTTTATTAAACCTTACTCAGATTATCCTAATTTGAATGTCCTGTCTGAGTCCTGCTGGGTGCCTCAAACATGTACACTCTAAAAATGTTTTATGGGCTAATACACGTAAGGTTCTAAAGTAATAAAAAGAAGTCCAAAGCCAACAGTCAAATTCTCTATTTTTCAACTGCTCGTTTATAATTCTTCTATTACAGAAGTCATGACAATGAAAAAGTTCTGCAGGCCCACAACAATTTGTATGTAGAACATGAAATCAGGTGAATCATTTTCACTCTCATCTGGGTTTCTCATCAGCGATCTGGATGCTAAAACCTATGTTACTAAACAAACAAGGCACACTCATCTGTTTATAGTTTATAGTTTGTTATTGTTATTGCTGTTTAGTCTCTAAGTTGTGTCAGACTCTTTTGCAACCCTATGGACTGTAGCCCGCCAGGCTCCTCTGCCCATGGAATTTTCCCGGCAAGAATACTGGAGCGGGTTGCCATTTCCTCTTCCCAGGACATCTTCTCAACCCAGGGATCGAACCCATGTCTCACGCCTCTTGCATTAGCAGGCGGGTTCTGTACCATTAGTGCCACCTGGGAAGTCCTAGTAGTTGTTGATGGATTAAGTTGGAATGACTTTCACATACAGATAATTTGAGAATGGAGATAACACCACTACAGAGTTAAAGACAGAACTTAAAAAAAAAAAACATCATTTATTTTGCTTTCTGTGTCTTAGTTGTGCCATGCTGTATCTTCATTGCACCACGCAGGATCTTTCACTGTGTCACACGGACTCTAGCTGTAGCTTGGGATCAGTAGATATAGCGAGTGGGCTTAGTTGCTTCATGGCATGTGGGGTATTAATCCATGATCAGGGATCAAACCCATGTCCCCTGCATTGCAAGGCAGCTTCTTAACCACTGGACCACCAAGGAAGTCCCAAGACAGAACATTTTAAGTAAGGCCATAGAAATGCCTTGCATTTGGAGAGTCCTGAATCTGAGGCCCCAACTTTCCCTCTGATCATCTGTCACTTTCAGCCACCTGTGCATCTTTTAGACCCTATGGTCTTTCAAGCACTATTTGGAGATATCAGCACCTTTCCCATCAGAATCTCCTAATGGAGGGGCTGTGATTATCAGTAAAAGTTATAAAATATGATTACATTTTGCAAAATTAGACTCTAAGCATATGTGTCACTTTGTTGTTAATAAAAACATGAAAACAGGTATGTATGAATGCATCAAGACTGGAAGAGTCCCTGGGGCTCATAATTAAATGTTCCTGGGAGGCAGAACCCTTGAATGTTTCCAGAATTAAACACTTAGGATGGACTAGGGAGAAGAGCATCAAAGGGAACCCCCTTTTTTGATAATGGGAAAGCAAGAGAGGATCACTGGAGGGAAAAATGCAGTTGAAAATTTTTGACAAGAAAGAGACACCTGAACTGCTTCAAAACTTTCCTGAGGTGACCTTTCTAAGATCACCCTGACCTAAGGTGACTAAGTGTCCTCATTTGCCCAGGCCTGCAGTATTTTATGGGACGTGGGACTTTCAGGATGGCAACCAAGGCAGCCAAGAAGATATGTGTGCTCAGTCACTCAGTTGTGTCTGACTCTTTCATGACCCCACAGACTGTAGGCCACCAGGCTCCTCTGTCCATGAGATTTTCCAGGCAGGAATACTGGAGTGGGTCACAATTTCCTACCCCCAGGGGATCTTCCCAACTCAGAGAGCAAACCCACATCTCCTGTGTCTTCTGTATTGGCAGGGATATTCTTTACCACTAGCGCCACTCAGGAAACCCATGAAGATATGGTCACCCTACTTATATCTCCCCAACTCCAGCGGGCAGATTATGGTAGTTTTGCTTCTCTGGGTATGGTGGTATTTCTCCACTGAAATTCACTTTATCTACTCTTTTAAAAAGTGCATTTCACCCTTTCACTTGTCTAGTCCTTCTGCTAAACATATAGAAGAAAAAGAGGCACCCAAGGACCTCTGTCCCTTGGAAGGGTAGTCTGTTGGTACCCGTACGACTACTATTTTTATGTGTCTTGTTACTTTTTTAATACTCTCTCCAATTACTTCCAAAAAGAGCAATTGAATAAGCCAGCCCACCCTCCAACAGGAATTTTACCATTTTATTCTGCATGCTCCCAATAGAGACAGTTTGGCGAGGGGGAAATACTGTTTTCTCTTGATTCCACAAATATTATGCAAAATGTGTTCTCTCTTCACAGTTGCTATGGCTTGGATCCTCTGCATGAGGTCACCTGCTTATACAATTGCTTTTGCCTGAAGAGGAGTTTGGATGCATGAAATACTGCAGATAAGCTTTTGATTTTTGATGACTGGTGACCACGGTCCTCTCGTTAACCAGCTGAGGACCCTGGGCTCCTCTCTCCAGAGCTACCACTGCTGCAGCAGAAAAGAGACAGCAGAGCCAAACGGTAGCAATTATCCTGAATTTTACTAAAATTTAATTTAGCTCCATTCACTTTCACCAGCTTCTTGGCACATACACTAAACCCGAGGAGCTAGGCATGAATGTAAGAGAGGAAAGGATCATAGCTCTTAATCCACTGGGAGATCAGAGTCTGATAGGAAGGCTAACACACAATTACCCCAGAAGGCAGGTGATGGTGAGTGCTGAGCCACTAAAGTGGAGTCCCAGAGACACTATCCAAGCATCACATGGAAGCTAGTGAGACATGCAGAATCTCCAAAGCATGACAGACCTAGTGAATCAGATGTGGTATTTTAGCAAGCTCCCTGGTGAGCTTGTTATGCACTTGAAAGCCTGAGAAGCATAAGAAATGTAAAGCATCTCTTTACATCTCAAATAAGAAATGTAAAAGCAAAATGCTTATATCTGGAGGGAGGGATGCCAGCAGTTGAGAGCCTCCCTGAAAAAGGAATGAGGGAGAAAATCCTCAAAGCATTGACATGACTCTAGGGGAACACTAGTTGGTTACAGAGAGCAGCAAAGTGGAGTGTAGGATTGAGACTGAGATGAGCTGAGATCAGGATCATCAAAGGGCTTGAATGTCAAGCTGGGAATCTGGTCTTAGTCTGGAGAAGTGAAAAGTCAATGATGATTTTGATGAAGATAAAACTTTGATCAGGACTGTGCTTTAGAAACACACCAAGGATTGCTGTGTGAAGGACAGAAGTGAGGGAGGAAATGAAAATCAGTTTTAAAACAGCATCAGATATTAACCACCGCCTCCCTTCCCAGGGAACTTGTCAACAGTACAGTGTCCCAGAGCCCCACTGCACCTTCCCTTCAAATGATGCTGCTGCCCCCTGACATCTGAGAACAGCTGTGGATAGAATGATTCATGCTTTCCTTTGGGGAAAAAAAAAAAACTATAATTTATTTCCCCTGGGGCAGTTCTGATTTGGAGGAATATACTGGGTTAAATGAAATTTTCCCCAAAAGATACATCCATGTGCTAATACCCAGAACCTGTGCATGTAATCTTACTTGGATGAAGATTCTTTGCAGATGTAATTAGTCTGGATTAAATGAGTAAACTGTGGATCTAGTGACAAGTGTCCTTATAAAAGACAGAAGACCCAGTTAAAGGGGAAGAGCAAGAAAGAGACCCTGTGAAGACAGACAGAGACGGAGAATGGAGAGACGCCGCCTCAAGCCAAGGAATGCCTAGATCCACCCGAAACAGGAAGAGGCAGGGGAGCATTCACCCTAGAGCTTCAGAGGCAGCACAACCTGCCAACACCTTGGTTTTGAACTTCTGGCCTCCAGCACTAGGAGGGAATGGATTTCTCTTTTAAGCCACCTCATTTGTGATAACTTATTACAATAATTTTAAGAAATAATTCACGGAGTGATTGGGACTTTTGGATTTACATATGCAAATGAAGGACCACTTAAAAAGTCATATAAAAACATAAAATCAAAACTATGATGGTGAAAGAAAGAAAGAAAGATAGCGCTAAGTAGTGTCCGACTCTTGCAATTCCATGAATTGTAGCCCGCCAGGCTCCTCTGTCCATGGGATTCTCCAGGAAAGAATACTGCAGTGGGTTGCCATTTCCTACTCCAGGGGAACTTCCTGACCCAGGAATTGAACCCAGGTCTTCCGCATTGCGCGTAGATGCTTTACCGACTGAGCTACACGTGAATACATGAGGGTGAACCACGATGCAAATGATAGCGTTGGTGTCCGGACTTGAGCAAAACATGTCCCTTTATCCCCATTAGCTGGCCATCTGTCCTGAGTCATTTCCCATCATTATGGTTGCATAGAATCATATAAGTTCTTTCACTGTTCCTCCTCCCCTGCTGCTGCTGCTGCTAAGTCGCTTCAGTCGTGTCCGACTCTGTGCAACCACATACACAGCAGCCCACCAGGCTCCCCCATCCCTGGGGTTCTCCAGGCAAGAACACTGGAGTGGGTTGCCATTTCCTTCTCCAATGCATGAAAGTGAAAAGTGAAAGTGAAGTCGCTCAGTCGTGCCCGACTCTTAGCGACCCCATGGACTGCAGCCTACCAGGCTCCTCGGTCCATGGGATTTTCCAGGCAAGAGTACTGGAGTGGGGTGCCATTGCCTTCTCCTTCCTCCTCCCCTAACACAGAACTAATAACACATGCATTTCTTTCATCTAGGTCAGTGTTTCCCAAGTGATTGGCAGAGTAATGTGCCCTCCCCAAATATGTCCAGTCCCAGAGCTTGTGAATAAATTACCTTGCCTGGCCAAGGGATGATGCCAGTGTGTTTAATGAAGGATTTTGAAGTGGCAAGATTGTCCTGGACTATCCAAGTGGAACCAATATAATCATAAGGACCTGCTAAAGAATCCGCCTGCAATGCGGGAGACCTGGGCTCGATCCCTGGGTTGGGAAGATCCCCTGGAGAGGGGAAAGGCTACCCACTCCAGGATTCTGGCCTAGAGAATTCCATGGACTATATAGTCCATGGGGTCACAAAGAGTTGGACGCGACTTTCACTACACTATATGGGAAAAGGGAGCAAGGAGATGTGATTATAGAAGCGGGGTCAGAGGATGCAGCCATGAGTCGGGGAATGTGGTGGACTTTAGAAGTTGGAAAAGGCAAGGAAACAGATTGTCCCGTAGAATCTCAAGGGGGGGCTGACCCTCTGCTGACCTGTTTTAGACTTCTGACCTCCAGGACTATAAGATAATAAATATGTGGTGTTTAAAGCAACTAAGTTTGTGATAATTTGTCACAGCAATGATAGAAAACTAATACCCCAGTTTTTTTTTTAAAATCATAGCTTCTCTAAGAAACCTTTTAAGATATTTTCCCCCTAATTGCCTCACTTTCAGCATGAAATATCAATATCACAGATATACTGTACCTGTTTTTACAGTGGGCTTCCCTGGTGGCTCAGATAGTAAAGAATCTGCCTGCCACACAGGAGACCTGGGCTTGATTCCTGGGTCCTGAAGATCCCCTGGAGAAAGGAATGGCAACCCACTCCAGTATTCTTGCCTGGAGAATCCCATGGTCAGAGGAGCCTGGTGAGCTATAGTCCAGGGGGTTGCAGAGTCGGACATGACTGAACAACTGTGTTCTTTAGGAAAGCCACAGGCTATTGTAATATTTAAGCTTTTTTCACCCTCTAAGAACTAATGTCATTGTCTTGCGGCAATATTGTTCCTGTTAAGATCCATGCTCCAATTTATATCCATCTTTCTTGGTACAACTCAAGTGTTATCTGTTCCATAAAGCTTTCCCAAATAATCCAAGCCGTTTTGGATTATAGGTGCATTTTAGTGATCACCTCACCGCTGCCCAATTTTAATCCATATGACTTCGAGTACTCACATATTTATTCCTGAGCATCTTTTTCAGTCAACCTCTTTGCAAAGATGAAATATCCAATAGCTAAACTCTGCTGAAAAACTTTTTCACAGGTTGAGCTAAAACCCATCTTCCTGAAGCTTCTATCCATTGGTCTTAACCCTATCCTTTCAGGAGGGTGTAAAATGCAGTTGATTACTTTGTTCATACAACAACTGTACTTTTTGCCAAGGACCCTCTTCAAGGTTGCTGTTCTGAACTTGATATTCTCAGAACTTAATTAAGTTGTTTCAGGTATAGTTTGACCAGAATAAAGAAGAGCAGGATCTTACCTGCCTTATTCCGCATAATATATTCCTACAGAAGCAGCTTTTGGTGACAATATTTTGTCAGCCAGATTACACTGTTGATTCACATTATGCTTACTGTTAGCTAAAATGTTCAGCATTTGCTGATGCTAATCCTGTTGGGTTTTGGAAAAATTTCAGGACCTCATGCTTATTCCTATTAACTTCTATTGCATTCATCTCTCTAAGCCTTTTGATGTTTATTTAGAGCCAGATTCTGGTAACAGCACAAGCATAATCTCCTAACATTTGAACATCTGCAACATGAATATGCCTTTCTGTTTTTCCATGTTATTAATACCATAAATATTAAACTATCAAGGTAGATCTAAGGCCAAACCCCTGAAGTACACTGCTAGAAAACTCTCTTGAGGTAGACATTTATCATTAACCAGCTTAACTGGGCTCAATCCACAGCCATCTAATAATACAACTCTTTAATCTTTCACGTGTGTCTGTATTAGTTCATAAGGCTCTGGGAAGATAGCGTACCTTGTTGATATCTCCTGGGGCTACCTCTTCTTTCTAAGCTTCAGCACATGCTTGTGTGTGCTCAGCCATGTCTGACTCTATTCGACTCCATGGACTAGCCCACCAGGCTCCTCTGTCCATGGGATTTTCCAGGTAAGGATACTGGAGCAAGTTGCCCTTCCCTTCTCCAGGGGATCTTCCCAACCCAGGGAACGAACTCAAGTCTCTGGAATCTCCAGCATTGACAGGCAGATTCTTTACCACTGAGCCACCTGGGAAGCCCAATCTTTAGCATAATAATTTTCAAAAAAAAAAAGGAGATGATATGACTTGTTTTCAAGGTTCTCAGTCTCTCCCTGTCAGCATCACTGCCTCCTCTCAGTGCTCACAACCAGGAGCTGGTATTTCATTTCAGAATCTTACCCAGTGACTAGGCAGAAGGATGCTATAGACAGGAAGCAGGCTGGTAGAGGGCTTCCTGGGCCATCCCACTCTCTACGTCCTATGATCCTGGGTAAAGCTCTGCCTTCTCTGAATGTTGAGATCAGTAAAACAGACGCCCCCACCAAAGGCCACAGGAGGCATCAGGACAGCTCTGGAGTCTGAATGAATGGAAACCAAAACATAGTAAAGTCAGCCTGGCCAGCTCATGAGATTTCCCTCCATGTTTTCAACCACAGAAATAAAGAATCACAAGCTTTCACAAGCATTACCAGAGACAGAGATATCAGGAGCTTCCCAGGGAAGCAAGAATGAAAAGAAATAGATTGGTGGAGAGACAGAGGGTTTTGGATTCCAAAGAGTAAAGAGAAAAACTCAAGATCTTCATTCATGACTTCTAAATCTCCAACCCCTAAACTTCCAAGCATTCAAGTTTTTTCCCCTTCTCAGTGTGGGCATTTCAGTTAAGAAATCACCATAAAATAACAATAACCTCTTAGGGAAAAATTATAAAACATTTAAAGAACTAAGAGCTATAAGAAAAAATAAGAGTAACCCAGCAGAGCAGAAGCAGGGCTAACAAAACAGAAAAAGTAGTGATTCACAATCAGATTAATAAATATGCTTGAAGTGTTAAAGAAGTATTCTTAGAAATATGAAGCAGGAACCAGCATTATAAAGAACCAACCAATTATATTTGTTATTAAAAGTATAGTTGCTAAAATGAAGAGCTCAGAAGGTGGTTTGAGAAATACAATAGATTCAACCAAAAGCCTTAAGAGCTAGGAGATTTGCAGGAATCTACCCAAAAGGCATTAGAATGGAATTAAGTGGGGTAAGAGGGCTTCCCTTTTGTCTCAGCTGGTAAAGAATCTGCCTGCAATGTGGGAGACCTTGGTTCAATCTCTGGGTTGGGAAGATTCCCTGGAGAAGGGAAAGGCTACCCATTCCAGTATTCTGGCCTGGAGAATTCCGTGGACTACAGTCCATGGGGTCACAAATAGGTGGACATGACTGAGGGATTTTCAGTTAAGGGGGGGTCAGAAGAAAAGAGAATAAAACGATAAGAGTAGAAACTTCAGCATCCAACTAATTAGAATTTCAAGACAAGAAGAGAAGGTAAAACGAAGGTAGAATACATTTGAATAAATGATAATTGAGAGAGTCCTAGACCTAAAAAGATTTAAGACTTTGGATTGAAAAAGGCAAAAAGGGAGTCAATTCAGATCAACAAGAAAGCTTACCTTTCCAGAAGCCACCTTATAGCCTACTGACCAGAACTGCCCCATGTGACATGGGTAGATGAGGCCCTGATTAACTTAGATCAATCATATTTCATCTATGAAGTTATATGTGACTTCATTGAAAATTGAGAAGTCAGTGTATTAAAACTCATGTTACTTTATGTCTAAATATTTCAGTTCAGTTGCTCAGTCATGTCCAACTCTTTGTGACCCCATGGACTGCAGCGTGCCAGGCTTCCCTGTCCATCACTAACTTCAGAAGCTTGCTCAAACTCATGTCCATCGAGTTGGTGATGCTATCCAATCATCTCATCCTCTGTCATCCCCTTCTTCTCCTGCCTTCAATCTTTCCCAGAATCAGGGTCTTTTCTATTGAGTCAGTTCTTCACATCAGGGGGCCAAAGTATTGGAGTTTCAGCTTCACCATCAGTCCTTTCGATCAATATTCAGGCTGACTTCCTTTAGGATGAACTGGTTGGATCTCCTTGTTGTCCAAGGGACTCTCAAGAGTCCACAGTTCAACACCACAGTTCAACACCACAGTTCAAAAGCATGAATTCTTCTGCACTCAGCTTTCTTTATAGTTCAACTCTCACATCCATAAATGACTACTGGAAAAACCATAGCTTTGACTAGATGGACCTTTGTTGGCAAAGTAATGTCTCCACTTTTTAATATGGTGTCTAGGTTGGTCATAGCTTTTCTTCCAAGGAGCAAGCATCTTTTAATTTCATGGCTGCAGTCACCATCTGCAGAGATTTTGGAGCCCAAGAAAAGAAAGTCTGTCCCTATTTCCATTGTTTCATCATCTATTTGCCCTGAAGTGATGGGACCGGATGCCATGATATTAGTGTTCTGAATGCTGAGTTTTAAGCCAACATTTTCACTCTCCTCTTTCACTTTCATCAAGAAGCTCTTTAGTTCCTCTTTGCTTTTTGCCATAAGGGTGATGTCATCTGCATATTTGAGGTTATTGATAGTTCTCCCTGCAATCTTGATATCAGCTCGTGCTTTATCCAGTCAAGCATTTTGCATGTTGTGCTCTGCATGTAAGTTAAATAAGCAAGGTGACAATATACATCCTTGATGTACTCCTTTCCCAATTTGGAACCAGTCCTTTGTTCCAAGTCTAAAACAGGCTTGATTGTAATTTTACTTTCTTGACTTCAATAGAAGTAAACTCAACAATATTATTTTCAACTTAAGGCAAGATAATCCAAGAAGTCAGTTTTGGCCACCTGCTACAAGTGCTGACTCATTGGAAAAGTCCCTAAAGCTGAGAAAGATTGAGGGCAGAAGAAGAAACAGGAGACAGAGGATGAGATGGTTATATTGCATCACTGACTCAATGGATATGAGTTTGAGTGAACTCCAGGAGACAGTGAAGGACAGGGAAGCCTGCCATGCTGCAGTCCATGGGATCACAAAGAGCTGAACATGACTTAGTGACTGAACAAGAGCAACAACAGTTTTGGAAATTTATGACTGGCTCTGAAATGATTCAGGATGCCCTGAAGAGAAAGGACTGCCTGCACATTTGGTTCTAATCTGCACATGACATGGATCATGTTTGAAATGGGCCACACCTCCTCCTAGTGCTTCCGGGGCCCATCAGCTAATACTGATCGCTCCTCAGTTGCTCCTTAAATGGCTTTTCAGGCTTTAAAACTCCATCACAGGCGTGCCATGAATGCCACAGTCCCTGCCCACCCACCAATCAATGTTTGCTTGCAAAACTCTTCTGTTTGTTTGTTTGATTGGGAGTGCTATTCAGATTGCTCAGGTTGAAGCCACACCTACCTTTGTGAAACATACTTTGTGGATCTGTTAAGTCATTTAGTTAGAAAATCACACGAGAGTGGATAATCGATTCTACAATCGATTCTACACAGGTTCTTCTCACCTGGTTGTAGTGAAGCTGCCTTTATGGCAATCTCCTTGGCCACCACCAAAGTCTATCTTTCCAAGCAATGGTGATATCCCAATTAAAAGTGAAAATCTAGGTGCTGGTGAAATGTTTTGGAGAAGGACTAAAAAAATTATTGAAAAATTGATAAATTATTGAAACCACAGGGTTTTTTTTATTATTTTTAAGGTAAAAATGGAATTGATTCTTTCTTCTGTTCTCCCTGATTCATTCCATTTCTACACTCTTTGGAGGTAGGTGAGCTATTCATAGAAGCAGATTTGTCTGCTCATTGGAGAAGTTAAGTCCTATGGTGTGTGAGTACGCGTTCTCAGTCTCTTGGGGGTGTCTGACTCTTTGTGACTCCGTGAACAGTAGCCCACCAGGCTCCTCTGTCCATGGGATTTTCCAGGCAAGAATACAGGAGTGGGTTGCCATTTTCTACTTCAAGGGATCTTCCTGACCCAGGCACTGAGCCCTCATCTCTGCATCTTCACATTGGCAGGTGGATTCTTTACCACTGAGTCACCTGGGAAGCCCAGGTCCTATGGTATTGGGCCTCAAACTTTTAGAAGCCATCAGAATTATTTAGAAGGCTTGTTAAAACACAGTTGTCTGGCTGGGTTCCAGCCCCAGAATTTCTGATTCAGCAGGTCTGGGATATAGTAGAATATTTGCTTTTCTAATGGATTCCCAGGGCCTGTTGATGCTACAGGCCCAGGAACTACATTTTCAGACACATTGTACTGGAGTGATGTGTGTAAAAAGAGAAGTCTTGCTAAACAATAAGATTTCGCTTACAAGTGACAAGTGTTATCTATTCTATAACACAACTAAGTGGACACTTGTATTGAAGTAAACCAAAACTGCACACACAGACCGCATACTGGTCTGGTTGTTTGGAATAGTCCTTCTCAATCCTTAAATGCACTCAACATCACCCAAGAAGCTTGCTAAAACACAGATTTCCAGGCAGTATGAAGGCAAACACTGGATTTCCATTTCTCACTTGTGATGCTCCACAGCTCACACTTGAAGTAGCAAGAGGGTAAAAATAAGCCCTATTTGACACAGCTTTTCATTAAATCCCTTACTGTTGGTTCAGAATAGAAGGCTTTTGTTCCTGTGAACAACTGGTGAAAAATACATTAAATTCAGAAATGTTTTGGGGTTTTTTTTTTCCACTAATGTTTACTAAAAAACAAATTTTTATTGTATGACTTCTGTATTGAGCGACTTCCTTAGTATTTCACTTCCCTTCAGTGAGGGAGATGCCGGGAAACATACAGAATGTGAGATGGTCTGAGATGCAGTCTCATCCAGAGCTTTTGGGCCTCAGGGACTCCTAGATCTTTATTTTAGCCTCCCCCCTGAGCACCAGCAGTTCTCCAGAACTTCAATCCAACTTTATACTTATAAGAAGGGGAGCTTTGATTGGGCAGGATTCCCACCTTGGGTGCAAAGCAACTTTAATGCAAGGATTGACCTCAAGTAATAGAAGAGACACCATTCACTGGTTCACCACCTGTGATCAATGATATGAAATCAGGTTCAGTTGCCAGGGCAACCTCCTTGCAGCATCAGCAGCAAGCATTTTACAGCTTCCTCTGTCCAGCACAGTCCCAAATATACATGCATTAGAGCTAAGATGGCCACCCCTTCCGGTTTACCCAGGGCTGTCTGCATTTTGGCACTGAATGCTTTGCATCCTAGGAAAACGCTCAGTCCCAAACAAACAGGGACAGTTGGTCAGCCTGTGTGCGACAAGGCAGTGATCTTTGCTGATATTCTTTCTGCTCGATTCCCGGCACGCTGGAATTCCGTTTACACCTCCATATCCTCATCTGTGGTGGGGTGTTCTTTTTTAAGTTAAGTAAATCGGAAAGAGAAAAACCAATATCGTGTATTAACACATATGTGTGGAATCTATAAAAAATGGTATAGATGATCTTTTTTTGCAAGGCAGAAAAAGAGACACAGACATAGGATCAAATGCATGGATACCAAGGGGATTGGGGGAGGGAAGTTTAGGATGAACTGGGAGATTGAGATTGACACATATACATTATTGATACTATGTATAAAATAGATGACAAATGAGGACCTACTGTACAGCACAGGCAACTCTACTCAGTGCTCTGTGGTGACTTGAATGGGAAGGAAATCCAAAAATGGGGGGATATATGTATTTGTATAGCAGGCTCATTTTGCTGTACTGTAGAAACTAACACACTGTAAAGCAACTATACTCCAATAAAAACTAATTTTTTAATGAATAAAATGATTTTATCATTTTATTTTTACATTTTTGTTTATTGCACTAATTTCCATGCTGTACTTATTCGCTCAGGTGTGTCCCACTCTTTGCAACCCCATGGACTGTAACCTGCCAGCCTCATCTGTTCATGGGATTCTCCAGACAAGAATACTGGAGTGGGTTGCCATGCCCTCCTCCAGGGGATCTGGAGGGTTGGGAAGATCCCCAATCCACAGATTGAGCCCAGGTCTTCTACATTGCAGGCAGATTCTTTACCATCTGAGCCACCATGGAAGCCCAATTCCATGCAAGAAAGTACAGATATGTGTACAACTTAATGGTTTTCCACAAGTCATACTCTACTGTGTAGCCATTTTTATATTAAGAAGCAGAATGTTACCAGCACCACTCTCCCAATCACAGTTCTCTCCCAAGGGTAGCAATTATCTGACTATTTTTTAATAGCTTAGAAAATTATGGTAACACAAACACCCTTATTTTTATTGTGAAAGTCGCTCAGTTGTGTCCAGCTCTTTGAGACCCCATGAACTATACAGTTCATGGAATTCTCCAGGCCAGAATACTGGAGTGGGTAACCTTTCACTTCTCAAGGGGATCTTCCCAACCCAGGGATAGAAACCAGGTCTCCTGCATTTCAGGTAGATTCTTTTCCAGATGAACCACAAAGGAAGCCAAAGAATATTGGAGTGGATAGCCAATCCCTTCTCCAGCGGATCTTCCTGACCCAGGAATTGAACCAGGGTCTCCTGTATTGCAGGTGGATTCTTTACCAACTGAGATATCAGGGAAGCCTGATTTTTTTTATCATAATCCTTGTTATTTATTATTATAAGACAAGTACCATAAGTGTGCTTACCATATGTAGTTTATTTTTTTAATTTCTCAAAAGTTTTCCCCTCACTTCATCCTCATTCCCTGCTCTGCTAATACATTAGACAAAATTCTTCCTCATCTAATCTGCCCCAAGGGCTTCCCAGGTGGCTGAGCAGTAAAGAATCCATCTGCAACGCAGGAGCCACAGGAGACCCGGTTTCGATCCCTGGGTCAGGAAGATCCCCTGGAGGAGGTCGTGGCAACCCACTCTAGTATTCTTGCCTGAGAATCCCATGGACAAAGGAGCCTGGTGGGCTACAGTCCATGGGATCATAAACAGCCGGCCATTACTGAAGTGACTTAGCATGCAGGCATGCAATCCATCCCAAATACCCCTGACTTCATGCTCAAGAGGTGGGAATAAGAGGATTTCTACTAAACACCAAGAAGTTGAGGAGCAGTTTCCATTTGTTGAGAAAAGCTTACTGTAAAGACAAAGGAATACAAGACTTAACTCATGACTACACTTGGAGACTTTTAGCTTTCTTAAAGCTAACATTGTAATATTCTGCAAGTGAACTGCTTCAATCAAATGCCAACATTAGTTATCAATGGAAAGCTAAGTAATCGGATCTCAGCAAAAAAGCTAGATGGCTCCATATTGAACACTTACAGAAGATAACAAGAAATGTGGATATTAGCCTGGGATTTCCAGATAAATTGAAAGTGTGATACCAGATCTTTGTGAAGCAAGGAGGCATTATTTATCTATTCCCTCCAACATCCTAGGAAGCTTAATGAATATAGATGATTCACCTGGAGTCTGAAATGGCAAACAGCAATCTCCCTCCAACAAGATGAATGAACACACTGCATAGCTAGACTACTTCATTCGTCAAACAGGCGATCAGCGTTCACTGAAGACATCCAGAGGTTTCATCATCTCCCCGTATTTTCTAAGGTGAATCTGACTCTTCCTTGATGTTTCAGTTCTTTCCATTCAACAATTCAAGAATTCCCTAGCAATTCTCTGATTTCAGGCTTATTACTTGGATTCCTTGACAAATTAGTCAGGTTGGAGAGGAGAGAAACTATTATGGTATTTGTCAGAGGACATATCTCTGAACTGTCTGTTGCCCAACTCTTATCAAAAACTTCGCCAAGATAATTGATACACTTGATGGTCTGAAAATCAATGAATGATACATTTCTCAATATACTCCATGCTTCATCTGTAGATTAAGTCAGACAATCAGAAAGCAGATTTGTTTGTAGGAACCTGCCCAGGATTTCAAATACTCCTTTTACTAAGTCACACACTTATATCCAGAAAAGGCTACAGAATCAAGGTTATTAAAAAGAAGATCACTTTTGTTATAAAGCCATTGCCTTATACACTGCATGATGCCTGGCTCCTATACTACATAGAGCCACAGATGTAGCTTTCAGAACAAATGCCAAGAATACTTTTACTTTTCTAGAGAAACCGATATGTGTTCTTTGTGTGGTCCAGGGAACCAATACAACAGAAGGTACTTCTCTTTTGCTCTAACCACAAGAAAGTGCGAAGCCAAATTTTCAGTTCAACTTTAACAATATAAGAGTCTGTGGGACTTGCCTGCACTGGCTTACATATAGGTCTTCTGATGTGTCTTTTTGCTTTTTAAATTTTTTTGACAATTTTTTTAATGTCTTTGCAATTTTTAAATTTTTTAGTGTTTGTCTAAGGGAAGGAGGAAGAGAGAGATGGAAGGAAGCGGGGAGGGTGGAAGGGAGAAGGAAGGAAGAGTAAAGCAGGTAACAAAATAAATTGGTTCAAATGGGATTAGAGTGCTCCAGAGATCAAGAATGATCGATGTATCCTTTTCCCCTGCTGAATGTCACTGGCAAACAAACAGATTTGACAAGTTTTACTAGCATCACATCCTTCTTAGAGAAATAGAAAGGATTCTTTAACACAAGCTACATGGCTTGTTTCAGCCAAATATCAATAGCAGATTTTTCAGAAGCAGAAGAGAAAACTGAAAGCTAGACAACCAGGAGAGGAGAGTTTGGCCAAAGGAACAGGAGCGTCAATCAGTTCTATCCAGAAATAACTGTAAGGCTATCCATTCTGCATACTTGAGAGATGAGTCACTGAATTGAATAAGTCTTTAACTTTCTTCCAGTTTCTTAAAGTGTATTTTTATTGAAGTAGCATTGGTTTATAACATCCTATAAATTTCATGTGTACAATATTATATGCAGCTCAGGAGAGTGAGACAGCAGAAGACAATGCTTCATGTAGGGTGTGGCTCCATGAGGCTACCTACGTCACCACTCAGATAGAAGCAGAAATAGCCCCAAGTGCCTCAGACTCCATCATGCTGGGTCTTGTCCTTCTGGGGCAATTCATGAGATGTCCTCAGGAATTTAAATGACAGCTACAGAATCCCAGTTGTTGTTGCAGCCGCTCAGTCATGTCTGACTCTTTGCAACCCTGTGAACGGCAGCACACCAGGCTGCCCTGTCCTTCACTATCTCCCAGAGTTGCTCAAATTCATGTCCACTGAGCCAGTGATGCCTTCCAACCATCTCATCCTCTGTCACCCCCTTCTCCCTCTACCCACAATCTTTCCCAAGAGCAGGGTCTTTTCCCAGTAGAGTATAATAAGACGTAGATTTAGAAATATATTGGGGAAAATGAAACATTAGTAGACTCCTGAGAGACATAAAGAGAATAAACTGTATGGTTTCTTTGGCTTTTTTTTTTTTTTTTTTTTTGCAAAGCCAGTTTTGACATGGGCATGAAAATCCCCATAGAATTGGAGTAAAATCCCTTTGCATGTAGGATTTCATGGGAACATTTCCACAGTTGTTAGGGTTCCATTCAGATTATGAACTAGCTAATGAATTAAATTTTTAAAAAAGAGAAGACCCATAGTCCCTGGGTACAGCTGATTGCTACCCTTTTGCAAAAGTGGCCACAGCTGCATGATGCAAAAGCCAAGAAGAGAGTCAGACCAAAAACAGTGCTAGTCCCAGAGGTCTGCACGTGTTTGTTCCTTCAGCTGGTGTGTTATCTCCCTCAGACAGGAACATAAATAAATGTTGCCTCAGACAGCATCAAATACAAAAGCTGTGTATGTGAAATTAATTGTTTTCTGGCATAATTCTGTAAAAAAAAAAATGATATGCTTTCAGTTGAAGCACTTCCATGTAAAGCCAATTAAGCAAGAGAAGCAACAACTGGACTGAGGTCAATAAAAGATGTTGGTTATTGTTCTGCGATGAGACAAGCTGTGCTGGTCACCATCTGTGGAAGCAAGTTAGGATGCTGTTTTCAACAAAGGTTGTCAAGGCCTGCTGGAAGTAAGATGACAAGTGGAAGGAAATTAGACCTCTGGATTAAAAAAAAATACACCTTCCCTTTCTTCTAGTTATGTCCTCTTTATTTATCAGTTATCTCCATTCTTTTCAAATCCAATTCTTGGGGAAAACTTGACCATTTGATGAATACCTTGGTGTGAGGGTACCTCTGGGCATCTCCTGCCCTGGGATGTCTACCACTGAGCCATACTTGATTTTAACATCTTAATTGAAATGGAATTTGCAAAGCATACAATCCATCATTTTATTTGTTAAATTTTTTGGCTATACCATATAGTTTAGTTCCCCAACCAGGAATTGAATCTGGGTTCCAGCAGTGAATCAAGATTCACAAGCCGGAATCAAGATTGCCGGGAGAAATATCAATAACCTCAGATATGCAGATGACACCACCCTTATGGAAGAAAGTGAAGAGGAACTAAAAAGCCTCTTGATGAAAGTGAAAGTGGAGAGTGAAAAAGTTGGCTTAAAGCTCAACATTCAGAAAATGAAGATCATGGCATCCGGTCCCACCACTTCATGGGAAATAGATGGGGAAACAGTGGAAACAGTGTCAGACTTTATTTTTCTGGGCCCCAAAATCACTGCAGATGGTGACTGCAGCCATGAAATTAAAAGACACTTACTCCTTGGAAGGAAAGTTATGACCAACCTAGATAGCATTTTGAAAAGCAGAGACATTACTTTGCCAACAAAGGTTCATCTAGTCAAGGCTATGGTTTTTCCTGTGGTCATGTATGGATGTGAGAGTTGGACTATGAAGAAGGATGAGCACCGAAGAATGGATGCTTTTGAACTGTGGTGTTGGAGAAGACTCTTGAGAGTCCCTTGGACTGCAAGGAGATGCAACCAGTCCATTCTGAAGGAGATCAGCCCTGGGATTTCTTTGGAAGGAATGATGCTAAAGCTGAAACTCCAGTACTTTGGCCACCTCATGAAAAGAGTTGACTCATTGGAAAAGACTCTGATGCTGGGAGGGATTGGGGGCAGGAGGAGAAGGGGACGACAGAGGATGAGATGGCTGGATGGCATCACTGACTCGATGGACGTGAGTCTGAGTGAACTCTGGGAGTTGGTGATGGACAGGGAGGCCTGGCATGCTGTGATTCATGGGGTCGCAAAGAGTTGGATACGACTGAGCGACTGATCTGATCTGATCTGATCTGATCCAGCAGTGAAAGCACCAAGTCCTAATCATTTGACCACCTTGGAATTCCCTAAAATTCCTCATTTTATTGTTTTATTTATTGGACAATAGTTGACTTACAATTGTGTTGTGTTAGTTTCTGATGTACATCAAAATGAAGCGGATGTGCATATACATATATCCACTCTTTTTAAGGCTTCCTTCATATTTAGATCACAACAGACCACTGACCAGAGTTCCCTGTGCTATACAGTAGGTCCTTATTAGTATTTATATATCAGTCCCAGAGCTTCCCAGGTGTTGCACTGGTAAAGAATCTGCCCGCCAATGCAGGAGACATAGGAGACAAAGTTTCAGTCCCTGGGTTGGCAACATCCCCTAGAGGAGGAAATGACAACTCACTCCAGTATTCTTGCCTGGGAAATCCCATGGACAGAGGAGCCTGGTGGGCTGCAGTCCAAAGAGTTGCAAACAGTCAGACATGCCTGAGCACGCACACCCATGTCATGTCATGTCATGTCATGTCATGTATGGATCTCAGTCTTCCAATTTATCCCTCCTCCCCTCCCTTACCTTTTATATCCTTACATATACTTTTATATATAAGGATATAAAAGGATCCTTATATATACTTTTATATCCTTAACTCTATTCCTGTTTTGTAGATAAGATCATTTGTACCTCTTTTTTAGAGTCCACATCTAAGTTGTATCATACGATATTTTTCTGTTTTGGTCTGACTTGCTTCATTCGGTATGACAATCTCTGGGTCCATTCATGTTGCAAAATTCATCATTTTAAATGTACAATTCTATCATTTTAATATATTTCTTCTCTAGTTTTAGAATGTTTCCATCACCCCCAAACTGTCCTTCATGCCCAACTGTAGTTGATCAACCCCTGTTCCCACCTCCAGCACCAGGTAACCACTAAAGCATTTCGTGCATCTATATACTTTATAAAGTTTGGACATTTCATATAAATGGAATCATGTTAGGGAGGAAGGCAACTAATGTGTATACTGTATGGCAGGTGAAGAAAAATCAAACTTATGAAAGAATTCTCCTCTCTTTTCTCCTAGAATTGCAACTGATTCTATTTTTTCATTTTTAAATATTTACCCATTAAAATTTCATCTAAATTTTCCACTCTTTTTTTTTTTTTTGATTGTGACTTGACAGCTTCAATACTTCCATTTTTTACACAGCTTGTATTTTTTTTTTTTTCCTGTGGTTTGAGATGCTACTGGAGTTGGACAGTAGATTCCTATGAGTCTTTTGCTTTCTGGTTTGTATTCTATTCTATTTTATTCTAATCCACCTATCACTTCATGTGCTATCATGCAGTGCTCAGTTGCTCAGTCATGTCTGATTCTTTGTGAGTCCATGGACCTGCCAGGTTCCTCTATCCATGGGGATTCTCCTGGCAAGAATACTGAAGCAGGTTGCCATTTCCTACTCCAGGGGGTCTTCCCGACCTAGGGATCAAGCCCTCGTCTCTTGGGTCTCCTGCATTGGCAGGCAGATTCTTTACCACTGTACTACTTGGGAAGCCTTCATATACCATTGCCATTTCTTTAAAGTGTTTTTCACATCTGACAGTGCTCATCTCCACTGTTGACTCTTCTTTAAAAAAAGAAGACATTTTTATTTGCCTATTTTTCCCAACAAACTTTATGTTTCTCTTTCATGGGAAAGAAATTTGTCTTTCCAACTTAAAATGCAGTAACTGTTAAAAGATTGATATGTATATCCATATGATAGTACAGTCTTTTGAAAGACAAACTAAAAGAAACAAAAGTCTATAAAAGGAGTCAAAATACAAATGATAAACTGGGCAATAATATTTGTAACTCATTATAGATAATGGATTAATTTTCCCTAAAGTATAAAAGTTTCTAGAAATAAGAAGACCAACAGCTCAAGAGAAATGGGGAAGATATATGACCAATTCACAGAAAAGGATGCCTAATACCCCACTGTTCAATAGCCTCACACTCAGTCTTGCTCTGTTTTTTCTTTCTTATCTGAAAATGGACATAACAGTGAGAATAATAAACAAAGTTGACTCACTTTGGGGGAACACTTCTTTTCCTGAAATTGAAACTGAACTTGGAAGAATGATACTAAAAAAGGGAAGGAAAAGAGGGCAATTTCTGCACTGGAGGGGCTCTTGGCAGTTATTGCAGCCCACAGACAAAGACCACTAAAGAAACCCACTAGTCATATAAAGTATCGTAGTGTCTCAAAATAGGGAATTAAGGGAAAGGAGTTATATACTGATTTGGGGACAGCTATTAATCAAGACCTTGGCAATGACTGATCAAAATATATAAATAGGTGAATTGCTGAAACAGTCCAGTGGTCTTCTCTTTGGGACACGTGGGTCCAGGCAGAGTTACTAGTAAAGCGGTATTTTTATGGTCTAATCTCAGAACATGTTCATCTGGGGGAGCCAGGATTTGAACAAGTTGAGTTTTGATAGTTTTGTTGCATTTCATTGTACATTTTACAAGTTGTAGAACAGGGTTGCAAGTTGCGATTTTTCTGTTTTCATTTCTCATGGTTGATATGGCATTTCAATATCCACCATAACTAATCCATTAGATGTGTACCATAATATTCATTTTATAGATGGGAACATCGATGCACTATGACTTTAAGTATTTTGTCTAAATTCCCACAGTTATTAAGTGGCAGACTGAGTTTCAAAATCATGTCTGTCTAGCTCCCAAGCCTGGGCTTTGAACATCCACTCCATATATCTCTGAAGAAGGGATTCTTTACTTGGTGCACGTGAACTATCAGGAGGATTCACAACCCCTGCATACTGCTAAGTCAATTCAGTCGTGTCCGAGTCTGTGCGACCCCATAGATGGCAGCCCACCAGGCTCCCCCATCCCTGGGATTCTCCAGGCAAGAACACTGGAGTGGGTTGCCATTTCCTTCTCCAATGCATGAAAGTGAAAAGTGAAAGTGAAAGTTGCTCAGTCATGTCTGACTCCCAGCAACCCCATGGACTGCAGCCCACCAGGCTCCTTCATCCATGGGATTTTCCAGGCAAGAGTACTGGAGTGGGGTACCATTGCCTTCTCCACATCATTTGCTAAATATGTATTTTGGAGGCAGAAGGGTGAGAATGCATACACTGATTCTCATTGGGTAGGTAAACCAACAAAAGAAGCTAAAAGTCTTTGCCCTACAGAAATTCTTTCCCTAAACCTAGGACAACTTAATCCCGCCGTAGAATGGGGAAAGGACATCTATTTATTTTAAAAGCAAAATGGCCATGGTGACCGTTTTCAGAGCCATTGCAAGGATTGGGTTTCTCATTTGTAGTTCCTCTGGAGTTAAAGAGCTAAAAGAGCTTGAAGAACTAAAAGCAAACAAGCAATGATTTTGGGCTTGGAACCCATAAAAGAAGGAATCCATGGGTTCTATCTAGCCAATGCAATTGTCTTGGGAAAGTCATGCAGTGCATCTGAAAGTCATCCAGTGTTCTTGGCTCTCTATATCAAGTCCATTTATCCCAGACAGATCCAAGTGGAAAGTGATTTCAAAAGGAAATTCAAAAAAGGGGGGGATATACGTATATGTATGGGCTTCCTGGGTGGCGCTGGTGATAAAAAATCTGCCTGCCAAAGCAGGATATATAAGAGATGCGGGTTCAATCCCTGGATTGAGAAGATCCCCTGGAAGAGGCCATGGCAACCCACTCCAGTATTTTTGCCTGGAGAATCCCATGAACAGAGGAGGCTGGTGGGATACAGTCCATAGGGTCACAAAGAGTTGGACACAACTGAAGTGACTTAGCATATACATGCACATGTACGTATATAGTTGATTCACCTTGCTATACAGCAGAAACTAACACAAATTGTAAAACAACTATATTCCAGTTACAAAAAGAGGATAACTCTATTCTCTATGTGGTTCATGTAAATTTGGAATAAGAATTACAACGGCAACTTCTTCCCAACAAGGTCTCAACTCAGAAGCTTACCTTTAGAAATTGAAAAGATATATATATATATATATATATATATATATATATATATAATGCATACCATAATAGGTAAGTTTGTTTTTCCAAGAACAAGAAAACATGCTTTAACTCATCTGCTCATATGACTGGTTTTTCAAGTACAAATAGTGAAGGAGTTTGGAAATTAACAAAAGAAAAGATTATAGCTCATGGAGGAAAAAGTGTGTTTCCCCCTTACAGCTTGTTGCAAACTATATTCTCCAAAACAGAGTGAATCCAGTGTCCTGAGGAGGAAGATTATTGTAAGCTAACGGTAACAGGAAAAATCTCCCTATAGACACAAGGATTTAGCAACAGATTCTGAAAAGGCAAGGAGACAAAACAACCAGGCAGCTGACAAGACACAGCCAAAGTGAACTGTCTCCAGTTCACAGAGTCCAACAACTCCCTCTGCTTTGAACGCTTCACATTAGGCTGGGTTTTTATTTTTATTTTTTTGGTATGCTTATCACTATTGCAGCCAACCCACAGCTGTTATGCACATTTCAGAATAAACGTTAATTTATAATAAGGTATTGTTTATCACAGAAGACAAGGGGGTAATTGAACTCTTTCCATCCATCTGGATTTGGTGAGCAGCTGGTTAAAATCAGGATTTTGACATATTTTGCTTTCTAAATATCTCACCACCCTAACCCACCAGCCCAGCCATAGCTGTTTCCCCAGAATGCATGTTGGTGTCTATCATCTAACGTCCTCTGTTATTACTCTTCAGCCATCTGGCTGGAGGTTTGTCCTTACTCTCGGAAGTTTTGTGAAACAAGTGTCTGAGAATTCATGAGAAGAAACTCTATGCAACAAAAGGGCAGAGGGTCTTCACTAATCAGACTCTGAAATTAACCATAACCAGACTGCATGCATGCCTGGAGTCAAATTATTCATATTATAGGAGAAACACAACAGCAATTTCATGGCTCAAAAAGATTGTCTAGATCAGGCCTGTGGCAAACCATTAAAACTTATAGGAAACAAACAAAACGGCAAATACAAGTATACTTTATATCCCTCTGGATATCCGGCTGGTAAAGGATAACATCGAGATTATACGCCCCTGAGAAATACTGAATAGGACCTTCATTAGAAGCTCTCTCTGAGAATCAAAAATGACCCAGTAACTTCAGAAAAGTGTTGCTGTGAATCAAATGAGAACCTCCTAAATTTGTCAGAGGAAAATTCAATCAGACATCCATGTTGCCCCAAAACTTTGTCATATTCAATTATTTATTTCATTGTAATGTCACACTCAGCTACTTAATGAACATTTCCACTAGTCAAAAAGGAAAAAAAATAGTGAATCTGAGTATAAGAAGTAATGGTCAGGTTGGTTCCTTACCATCAAAATTATTACACTGTTAATGCATATTCATGGTCATTATGGACCTCCAATGTTGTCTTGTTTGTTTGTTTGTATATGGCCCACAAAGTTACAGAAATCTATAAATAATTATGAACCATAGACTCAGAGACCACAATCAACCCAAGTAAAATCAGATTTTGTATTTCTAAGGAGAATTAGTAAACTATCATTCTAATACTAGCTTATCAACTTCCACCAAGTCTGAAACAAAGTAAAAATGAAATCTCAGTGCATCACCCAAGACTTAGGGTCAAACCCAAAATAGACCAGGTCAAACAAGGCCTGAAGCTCAGCTTCAATTAGTTTATAATGGTCTAGTACTCTGACTGCCCAAAAGAAAGATATTAAATCCTCTATATAGAAAGATAACCTCACCCAAGGCCTCTAAAATAGTTCATAAGCATTGGCCAACATTCAATGAAAAATTACTAAGCATGAACATGAACAAATGACCATAACTAGACAAGAGAAATAAACTCGCAAGTGATGTAGCTGTTATAATATCAGACAAGTGTATTTTTTAAAAATTTAATGAACAAAATAGAGAAACAGATGCACCTCTTATCAGAATACTGGAATCTATTAAAAAGAATCAAAAGAAACTTCAGAATTGAGAAAATAATTTACTGAAATTAAGAGCTCAGAAGAAGGATTTAGCAGCAGAATAGAGAAATAATGAATTGGAAGATTTGCCAGTAGATAAATTATATTGGGACACAGAGAGAGAAAAGATGGAAAATTCATAAAAGAATATTTTAAAATATATGGGACGCAGTGAAAAGTTCTAATGTGCATGGAAGTAAAGAATCAGAAGGCTGAAAGATAATGAAATAGTATTTGAATAGGTAACAGGCGTGCTGCGATTCATGGGGTTGCAAAGAGTCGGACACAACTGAGCGACTGAACTGAACTGAACTGAAGAGATTTCTAAAACAGACATGAGATATCAAACCATAGGTTCATGAAATTGTAAAAAGCAAAGCAAGATGAATTCAAAGACAATCAAAGCTAAGAATCTATAGTAAAACCTCTTAAAACAGAGAAAAAAATAAAATTTCAAAAGCAGTTCAATTATGCATTCCTATCAAAAAACCTACAGATATCATCAAACTCAAAGAGCAAGCTTGAGAATTATCTGTAATTCTGAGGAGCAAGAGTAGGATATCCTCTTTTTTTTCAAGTGTTCAATAATTTCTAGAGGCCTATTAAGGCCTTTAATTTGAGGTATTTTGTCTTTTCACATTTGGTACAAGATCCAGGAAATGAAAATATCTGAGTCTAAACTCAGAATCCATCATGAATACAAGTACTAGCAGATATTTGTACTAGTTAATATAGTAAAATAAAACTTTACAAAGACTGATATTTACTCTCCTTATTTAGAGCTTTTTGATTATTTATATATCTAATGGCAAAATAATAGAACCAATTCCAGTGAATAAAATTAATATAGAAAACTTGATAACCACTAATCAAATAGCAAGAAAACTGTTATGAACTTGACAAGCTGACCCTAAAATTGACATGAAACAGCAAAGGCTAAATATAACTAAGATAATTTTATAGGAAAGATACAAAGTATTGGAATCAGATAAACTGATATTAATTCATACCACAAAGTATGATGGTTAAATATAAGGGATGGATAAATTAAATCAGGAAAAAATAGATATTATTAAAGTGAATGCATATATATATTAAAATTTGACATATGACTCAAAGTAAGACATGGTCTTCCTGACAGAATGATAGCTTAGATAGTCTTAAAAAAAAAAAAAAAACTCATGATGAAAAAATAACCAAAAATGTGGAGACATATAGGTATATGTATATATTGTTGCTGTTGTTCAATCACTAAGTCATATCTGACTCCTTAGACCCCTTGGACTGTAGCCTGCCAGGTTCCTCTGTCCATGGAGTTTCCCAGGTAAGAGTACTGGAATCGGTTGCCATTTCCTTCTTCAGGGGATCTTCCCGACACAGGGACTGAATCCATTTCCTTCATTGGCAGGCAGATTTTTTTACTGCAGAACCACCAGGGAAGCCATATATATATATGCCTAGTTGATGCTTTTGAACTGTAATGTTGGAGAACACTCTTGAGAGTCCCTTGGACTGCAAGGAGATCCAACCAGTCCATCCTAAAGGAGATCAGTCCTAGGTGTTCATTGGAAGGACTGATGTTGAGGCTGAAACTCCAACACTTTGGCCACCTGATGCGAAGAGCTGACTCATTTGAAAAGACTCTGATGTTGGGAAAGATTGAGGGCAGGAGGAGAAGGGGATGACAGAAGATGAGATGGTTGGATGGCATCACCAATTCAATGGACATGGGTTTGGGTGGACTCCGGGAGTTGGTGAAGGACAGGGCGGCCTGGCATGCTGCGGTTCATGGGGTAGCGAAGAGTCGGATGTGACTGAGCGACTGAACTGAACTGAACTGAACTGAACTGAAGTGGCAGGCAGATTCTACCATCTAAGCCACCAGGAGAGTCCAGTTAGTGAAAGCAGAAATCTGAGAAGACTCTTGAGAGTCCCTTGGACTGCGAAGAGATCCAACCAGTCCATTCTGAAGGAGATCAGCCCTGGGATTTCTTTGGAAGGAATGATGCTAAAGCTGAAACTCCAGTACTTTGGCCACCTCATGCGAAGAGTTGACTCATTGGAAAAGACTCTGATGCTGGGAGGGATTGGGGGCAGGAGGAGAAGAGGACGACAGAGGATGAGATGGTTGGATGGCATCACTGACTCGATGGTCGTGGGTCTGAGTGAACTCAGGGAGTTGGTGATGGACAGGGAGGCCTGGTGTGCTGCGATTCATGGGGTCGCAAAGAGTCGGACATGACTGAGCGACTGATCTGATCTGATCTGAAAAAGGCAAGGAATCTCTGAATTTAGTTTTTATCCTGCATTCATTCATCTTGATGAACCATAGTTTTTACTTCCATATTTATATGCAATATGGAGAACAGGGAAAGAAACCCAAGTTTATCCAAAAATTAACAATCAACTAAAAAGTGTCTACCTAAAATTAGAACCCCAAAGGCCTGTTCTTTCAGTGTTTAGGTGAAGGAGAGAAAAAATTCGTAATGCAAAAAGGCAGAGCAAGAAATTTGCCAAACTCTGTTGGGCAGAGAGGGGATGAGTTCCCCTGTAAGCTGGGCTTTATGAGAATTTGAGAGCAGAGTCACATCATATGTGTCCAGAACACCTCCAGCCAAGAATATATATTAAAACTGTCTTGGCAGTTATTGTTTCACATATCTGCAAGAAAGAAAACACACTTCTCTTTAAAAAAAAAAAAAAGAATGCCTTCTGAAAAATAAATAAGAGTACATAAAGAACAAAAATAACAGCATAAAGAATGACCTAAGGTATTATAATTATCATACACAGAAGATAAAATTTGTATACTTAATGTGTTTCAAGAAATAAAGAATTGAAAATATTTTTAGAAAATAAAAATAAACATGAGACTATAAAATATGACCCAGATGGTTTCCAAAATGTTTAAACAAATCCTCTAAGAAAGACAACATTAACTTAGCCTCAAATATAGAAAACCAAAATCAATGGATCTGCACAGAGAACTGATACATCCGTCAGCATACTAGAAAAATATAATCAAAACCACCATAAGGGACTGCCCTTCTGACCCAGTGGTTAAAACTCTGCTCTTTCACTGTAGGAGGTGTGGATTCAATCCCTGGTTGACAAATTAAGATCCTGGATGCTGTCCGGAGAGGCCAAATAAATAAATAGTCTTTAAAAAAAAACCCACAATGACATAACCTAATACTTGTCATGATGGCTATTATCAAAAAAACAAAAAACAAAAAAACAAAAAACACAATAATTACTGATAAGGATGTGGAGAAACTGGAACATTTGTATACTGTTGTTGAGAATGAAAAATGGTGTAGCCACTATAGAAAACGGTCTGGAGATACCTTAAAAGTTGAAAATAAAGCTACCATATGATTCAGCAATCCTACTTCTGAGTATCTATCCAAAAGAAATCAGCTCTCCCAGGATCATTGCAGCACTATCCACAATACATGCAGAAGGAAATGGCAACCCACTCCAGAATTCTTGCCTGGAAATCCCATGGACAGAGGAGTCCATCACGGGAGTCAGACGCAACTTAGCAACTTAAACCACCACCTCACCACAGGTGCGGACACAACCCAGCTATCCATGGACAGATGAGTGGATCACACACACACACACACACACACACAGTGCGATACTGTTTATCTTTACAAAAGAAGGAAATTATGTATTATGTATAAACATAGACAATCTCTGAGGATTCTTTGTTAAATGAAATAAACCGATCACAGAAGCATTCCATTGATATGAGGTTTCTAAAATGGTGAAGCTCATACAGATTGGAATGGGGTTTGTCCAGGCCTGGGAGTGAAAGGGGAGGAGAATGGGGAGATACTTATCAATGGGCACAAAGTTTCAGTTAAGCAAAAAGAATAAGCTCTAAAGACCAAAATACAAAATTGTAACTTTAGTTAATATTGCTGTATTGTACACTTAAAAATTTGTTAAAAGTGTATATTTCAAGTTAAGAATCCTCATTACACTATCACATATAAAATAGATAGCTAGTGGAAAGCTGCTATATAGCACAGGGAGCTCAGTTTGGTGCTCTGTGATGACCTAGTGGGGTGGGATGGGGGGAGGGTGGGAGGGAGGGGATATATGTATACATACAGTTGATTCACTCTGTTGTATCACAGAAACTAACACAACATTGTAAAGCAATTATACTCCAATTAAAAATAAATAAAAGTGTATAAACAGTAAACTATTTGACTATTAAAAAGCATTCTCATTACAATAAAATAAAATTTTAAAAAGAAGAATAGCATACATACATAAATAATCACTTTATTTATCAGACCCCAAAAATCAGTGAAGATGAAAGCAGCACAACTGATAGAAATATAAAGCACAAGGCGCCCAGCCGTTGAAGAATAAATATTGTGTTAAGTATAAATTGATGGTTAATAAGAAATGACCATGTTTCAAACTATACCTCTCAAAAGATTTTCCTAAGATGCCATATAGACAAAATTCTCTAACTACAATTCAAGTAAGTTAAAATCAACAAAAAGAAGGTAACTAGACAAATACATCCATAAAAAATAAAGAATGCTATTTCAAATAATTCATGGGTTAAGGAAGAAATGACAATGCAATGGGGAATATTTGATTAAATAGTAACAGAAATACTACATTTCAAAACATAATATATAACTCAGGCAGTATAAAATAAGGAATCTATAGTCATTACTTCTTGAACAAGAGTGAAAAGCAGGTTGGAAATTAATGAACTAAGCATCCAACATAATAAATTCATCATTACAAAACCAATGCAAAGAACTCATGTTTCATGTCTTTTGCCCAGTTATCAGAAAAATGCATGTTTTAAGCATATAACTCGATGAATTTTCACAAACTGAATGCACATGCAGCATTATCTAGATCTAGTAGAGTATTACCAGCATCCCATAATTCATTTTAATTAAAAAAAATTTATAGATCAGGGAAACATTTTGTTTATGATTTTGGTGCCATTCAAATGTTTTATGTAACCAGATTTATCAGTGATTACTTTATTGCTTTTGAATTTTGAGATCTGTTTAAAAAGGCTCTCCTCACATCTCAGTTATAATATTTGTGTATGCAGTTCTCAGGTTCACTTGGGGTTTGGGGTCAAATTTTATCTTTTTCCTTAGCTTCTAGGTTGCCGCAATGCCATTTATTGAAAAGTCAATGCTCTCCAGAGACCTGAGGTGCCACATTTGCCAAATGCCAACTTTTCATATGAACTTGGACTATTTCTGGATTTCCTATAACATCTTATTCGTCTATCCATTTTGATGTCAAACCCACACAACATAATTAAAGAAGCTTTTTACTAAATGATACTATTTTATCAGGCTAACATCTCCCCAGCATTAGGCTGCTCTTAGTTGTTTTTTTTTTTTTTTTCCTGGCTATTTTTCCTTAATTATTTTCCCCTGTGAACTTTGTTATCATATTTACCAACAACAACAGCAAAAAAGACATCTTGGCATTTTTATTAATTTTATATTAAATGTGCATATTAACATCGGGAGAATTGTCATCTGTATGACATCTTTCTGTTTCTTCAAGTCAAAAGTTATTACAAAATATTACCTGATGCCAATATTTTTCTTTATCCTTCATAAGAAGCAGTTTTTATTTTGGTGCTCAGTCACTTCAGTCATGTCCGACTCTTTGTGACCCATGGACTGTGGCCCGCCAGGCTCCTCTGTGCATGGGATTCTCTAGGCAAGAATACTGGAGTGGGTTGCCATGCCCTCCTCCAGGGGATCTTCCCAGCCCAGGGATCAAACCCACATATCTTATGTTTCCTTTATTGGCAGATGGGCTCTTTACCACTAGTGCTATCTGGGAGGCCATAGAAATGATTTTATTGTGTCTCAAAGCAGTAACTTGTTTTTACTAGACTATGTCCTAGAATTGATCATTCTTGGCCAATTTCCCGTATATGATAAATCCTTTTCGTATGTTGATCCACAGTTTTTCTTTCATTTTTTAACAAGAAGATTCTATGGCAAAAAAATCTGGAATCAAACTCAGCTACAAGAATTAAAGTGAATTTACAAATGTCTGCAATCTCGCCTACCTTCATTTTGCTTTTCATTTTTCTATTTTAATGGAGATAAAACTTACCTTATATGAAATGTACAGACCAGAAGTGTGTAGCCTGAAAAATACATACATCACAGTAACCTACAGACATATTAAGAAATAGGATATTTCTTTCACCCCAGAAAGTTTCCTTGTGCTTGTCTCAAACTCCCATAAGCAATTTCTGCTCTGATTTCTATGACAACAGACTACTATTGGTATTTCTAGTATTTATAAATGGAATCATACAGTATACATTCTTTTGTATCTTTCTTCTCTCATTCAGCATTATAGTTTCAGATTCATCCATGCTGTTCTATCCTTAACTTGTTAAAGAGCTAAGCACTACTCCAGGGAATATCTGACAATTATTTATCCATTATACTGTTGAAAATGATTTGATTTTTTTCCCATGTAAGAATATTATGAATAAAACTTCTATAATTACTCTAGAACATAGTCTTTGGAAATTATATATGGTTTTATTTCCCTTAGATAAGTACCTAGTGATGGAATTATTAGCTCATAAGGTTTAACTTTGTGGGAAACTGTATTTCCCATAAAATTATATTAATATTAATATGAGATCAAAAATATTCCAAGTAATAGTACAAGTTTTTATGCTCTCCAGCACTATGTGAAAGTTATCTCTAAAACCTCATCAATAGTTCATATTTGAGTCATTAGTCATTCTAGTGGTTCTATAAGAGTATGTTATTGTGGTTTAATTTGCATCTCCCTGATTACTATAGACGTTAAGCGCTTTTTCACAAGCTTTTCAGTCTTTCATCATGTCCTCTTTTCAAGCCTTTTGTCCGTTTTAAATTAGGTTATTTATACTTATTATTGAGTTGTAAGTTTATTTGCAAATAAGAGAAAAACCCTTTGTCAATTATGCACTATGAAGAAGCTCTTCTGAACTGTGGCTCGCCAGTTCACTTTCTTGTGATGTCTTTTGATAAGCAAAAGGTTTTAATGTGGATAAATTCCAATTTGTCAATTAAAATGATTACTGTTGGTGCTCTTGGTTTTGGACTTCCCTGGTGGCTCAGACGATAAAGTGTCTGCCTACAACAAGGGAGACCCGGGTTCAATCCCTGGGTCGGGAAGATCTCCTGGAGAAGGAAATGGTGATCCACTCCAGTTTCCTTGCCTGGAAAATCCCATGGACAGAAGAGCCTGGTGGGCTGCAGTCCATGGGGTTGCAAAGAGTTGGACACAACTGAGCGACTTCACTTTCACTTTCTTTGGTTTCTCAGAAGATTTTGCTCGCTTGGAGGTGGTAAAGATATTGTACTATGTTTTCTCCCAGAAACTTTGTAGCATTAAATTTTAATCTTTCAGTCTATGATCCATCCCATATTAATATTTATCTATGCTATAAGAAAGGCTTCGCATGTGGTTCAGTGGTAAAGAATCCATCTGCCAAGCAAGAGGCACAAGTCCAATCTCTGGGTGGGGAAGATGCCCTGGAGGAGGGCTTGGCAACCCACTCCAGTATGCGTGCTTGGAGAATCCCATGGACAGAGGAGCCTGGTGGGCTACAGCCCATGGGGTTGCAAAGAGTCAGACACGACCAAAGCAACTTAGTGTACCCTCATGTATCTAGTTGTTACAGCACCATTTGTTGAAAGGGTTTTCTTTTGCTGATTTTCATTAGCCACATTGCCATTATTGTCAAAAAAAATTTTGATTGTATGAATATATCTCTATTTCTGTTCCATTGATCTATTTGTCTATCTTTTTGTCAATACTACATAGCTTGATTAATATAAATTTTTAAAGTTTTAAAAATTGATAGTGTAAACCCTCAACTTTCTTCTTTTGGAGATTATTTTGACTATTTGAGTCTCTTTTTATGTTCATAAATTTTTAAATTAACTTATCAATTCTACATAAAACTGGCTGAGATTTTGATTTGGATTGTGTGGAATCCATAGAAACACGACTGGGGAAAGATGATTAAAATAGGCATGCAAAATGATGGGTTTGTCTGTTCCTCCCTTCAACGCTGTCACATTGCTTCTGGTATGTGAGGCTCTGTGACTGAATGTCTGTATGAATCAATTCCACTTCTTCTATTTGCTTTCAGCTTTGTTTTCATTTGTTTGTTTGGTGGTCACTCAGAGATTACACTTGCATCGTTAACCTATCATGTTTTACCTTGGATTCATATTCTCTCACTTCATGTAAAATCAAGACTCTTACACTTTATTTATCACCTCTTGTTCTCTGTGCTGTTTTTGTCCTCAGTGTTTCTTGTCCATATGTTGTAAACACCATAACATATGGTGATTATTCTTATTTAAAACAGGAAATGCCTTAAGATAGTAAGAAACCAACAAAAATATTTTGAACATTTACCTACGTATTAGCTATCACATGGTTTTAGAAAGGGTGAGGGAGAGGGTATGTAGTTTGATAGTTGAGAAGTCACCACTACGGTATTCTATTGTTACAGTTTCGTCTCAGTTAACCACCATATAGACAGGGTCCCCATGTAATAACTGTATTACGTCTATAAGAACTGCAAGCATACATAGAAAAACCCCAAATCAAGGGGCTAACCAAAGCAAAAACACAAGAGAAATTTGAATGTAAGGTACCTAAACCAAGGAGCAACATGAAACTCAACCCAACTCTAGTTAGATTAATATTAATATAAATTAGTAGTATAGTATATAGTACAGTATAAATTATAGTAGATTAATATAAACAAAGGCTTATACATATTTATATATATATAAAGGCTTATATATATTTATATATATATTTACAGGCTTATATATATTTACAAAGGCTTATATATATTTACATATATATGTATATATTTACATATATGTGTGTATATATACATATATATTTACATATACAGTAGATTAATATAAACAAAGGCTTATACATATTTATATATGTATATAAAGGATTATATTGGAGAAGGCAATGGCACCCCACTCCAGTACTCTTGCCTGGAAAATCCCATGGACAGAGGAGCCTGGTGGGCTGCAGACCATGGGGTCGCAAAGAGTCGGACACGACTGAGCAACTTCACTTTCACTTTTCCTTTCATGCATTGGAGAAGGAAATGGCAACCCACTCCAGTGTTCTTGCCTGGAGAATCCCAGGGATGGGGGAGCCTGGTGGGCCGCTGTCTATGGGGTCGCACAGAGTCGGACACGACTGAAGCGACTTAGCAGCAGCAGCAGCAAAGGATTATATATATTTATATATATATATATATATATATATATATTTACAGGCTTATATATATTTACAAAGGCTTGTATATATTTACATATATATGTATATATTTACATATATATATATATTAATATATGTAAATATATTTACATATATAGTAGATTAAACAAAGGCTTATACATATTTATATATATAAAGGCTTATATATTTATATATATTTACAAAGACATATATATTTACACATATATATGTTTATATTTACATATATACATATATGTAAATATATTTACATATATAGTAGATTAATATAAACAAAGGCTTATACATATTTATATATATATAAAGGCTTATATATATTGATATAAGGCTTATATATATTATGACAAAGGCTTATATACCTCTTTTTTACTACCTGATACAAGAAAGAAAAAAAAAAGAGACGCCAGAGAAAGAAAAGAGACAATCTGAAGAGACAAAGCAAGCATCAGAACAAGATACATATATAATGGATACTGGAATTATCAGATAATTTAAAATAGCTATTATTAACATGTTAAGGGCACTAATGAAAAAAGTTATCTAAGCAGAGAAATTGAAACTTGGAAGAAAGTTAAATGAAATGCTATAAATGGTTGTCATTATCAATTGCCTATGGACACATCATGGACAAAAATATGTGTGAAATTGAATCATTCCAGCACGAGAAGATAGATTATAGACACATCCCAAGAGGAAAAAAAGGAGACAGTTAGTTACTGCTGGCTGCTAGGTAAGGAGCCATCAGTACCACCCTCCCTGAAATCTGGTCAATTGCTTAAATTATTATTAAATAATAATAGATAGATAAATTAGATAGAAATTAGAAAATAATTTTTTTTATTTACATTTTCCCTTACTCTGAGCATGATCAGTTCTGTAATTGATGAAATGACAATCTTGATTTAAGTGTAATTACATAAAGAAAGTCTTCCCAGGTGGTGCTAGTGGTGGAGAACCCGCCTGCCAATGCAGAAGACATAAGAGACGCAGGTTCGATCCCTGGATTGGGAAGATTCCCTGGAGAAGGGAATGGCAACTCACTCCAGTATTCTTGCCTGGAGACCATGGACAGAGGAGCCTGGTGGGCAACAGTCCATAGGGTTACAAAGGGTTGGACATGACTGAAGCAACTTACCATGCATTCACGCACTATAAATAAAAATGCCAGTTAGAGGGGTTCTTTTATTTTTGAAAAATTATACAAATATAGTACGGCTTCATTTTCAGCTTCTATTGCCATTTTTGACATTTGAAGATATAAATGTTAAGTAAAGCATGATGTATCATGATTCTCTCAGGTCTCCTTAATAACTGGGATCACACTAATAACAAGGGCTGGTGGCCACTGAAATGAGGCTCACCAGAACAGGAAAAGGGATCCCTGATTTGATTCCTCTGGAAACATTAGGCAGTACATCTTTGGTACCAATTAGAAGTGCCTTTACTGTTTGGGCTCGGACTGGGGCTATTCTCAGAGTGACGTAACTCATATTGGAGGCCTTGTTTTAACAACCAGCAGGCAATGTTAATGTGAAAGGCAGTTAACCTCTGTGCACCTATAGTAATTAAACTGCAAAATCAGAATAATAAATCAGACTTCACAAAGTTGTCATGAATGTTAAATGAGTATTTACACCAAAATGCTTGGTTGGATAACCATCAATCAGCTTATGAAATTAAAGCAACACTATTATTTTGCATAGGTTAATTTTATTACTTGGCATAAAGAGAATAGTTTGCAAAGAAGCCCAATGCCCTACCTTCATTTCAAATTCCAGTTCAGAGGCTCATTTTATTGTTGATTGCAGAGACGACTACACATATCTTATTAGAACTTTCTGGAAGTAGTTCAGTGAATTTCACTTGAGTTTCAAATCTAGGTGGGTGATATTGAGGAGGTCACTTAAGTCATTTAATTTATTCAAATGAAAAGGTGAGAACTGGGCCAGGTAAACTTGGAAGTCCTTCCCAGGATTGATTCTTACAGTCGCATGATCCCATAAAGCACCTTGACTGTAAAATGTCATCTCTCCATTTGCTTTATTTCAGTTCTGACTTTAGATCGCCCCATGCCAGCTGTTTCTATAAGCTCAAGGAAGGGAAGGAGAGGATCATGGGAAGAACAAGCCTGTCAGAGGCGGGGAATCCCACTGCTTCCAAGAGCTTTATTCCTTGTTGCTACCCTCAATCAGCTAAACTGGTCTCTCCATTGTCCTGAACCTGAGAGTAAAGAATTTTAGTAACAATGTAAAAAGACAGTAGTGAGTTGGCAGGATTGTTCAGAAAGGGGCATCTGTTGAAAAGCAAGGAAGATATATGTCAAGGTATATTAATAGAAATAGAATAGAAATAGAATTAATAGAAATAGATGTGCAGGGCAAAGAAACAGACATAGCTGCGGAAGTATGAGATGATTTGCAGAATTGCAACTCCTGGCAAAGGTGGGGTGCCTGCAACACAGTGGTACTTTGATCAAGAAGCCTTAAGGTTTCTCTGTGCCTCAGACATCATTACCTTCACCTTTGGACAAAATAATACAAAAGGGAGACCTGCATGAGAATAAGAGAACCGGCCCTGAAGAGCAGAGCCTCTTGTTATATGGCTGATCCTACATCGGAGGAGTCTGAAAATCATGTCAAGGATGAGGTCACAAAGCAAAAAAAAAAAAAAAAAACCAATGTTTTTTATAGACTTTTATTTTCAATAATATAAAATTATTAACTTGAGCTTACACATGGCCAGGGCTTCCCAGGTGGCGCAAGTAGTAAGGAACTCGTCTGCCAATGCAGGAGACTCAGCAGACTCTGGTTCGATCCCTGGGTATGGAAAATCCCCTGGAGAAAGAAATGGCAAACCACTCCAGTATTCTTGTCTGGGAAATTCCCTGGACAGAGGAGCCTGGAGGGCTACAGTCCATGGCGTCGCAAAGAGTCAGGCAAAACTGAGCAACTTCACACGTACACACGTGGCCAAGAGGAGACTTGCTCTTTCCTGCTCTAGCTTCACGGCCACATGTGTGCAGCGAATCACGTCTCTGCATTACCCGTGATCCTGTCTACTGTGACCAGCAGCCTCCACCCGGAGGAACCCTGGGCTGAGAATGTGAGAAGGCTCAGCGTCATGGTGAGCCAGTGTACTGTCTGAAAGGACCCAAGTGGTCCTGACATAGATTTCTTCCTAGCATCGCAGTCAGCCCTGGACAGGAGATGCTGAGCATGCCGAAATATAACTTTATTTTTCTAAAACTAAGCTCAACTAGCCCTAGACCCCAAGTTTTGCAAAGGGCCAAACCCAAACCAAAATAAAATTCTCCTTACTTGACAATTAATGTTAACTCAGCCCCTTTCCAATTCAAAACAATCTCTTTTCATCCTTAACAATTAGTTCTAATGACTAAGTCAAATTTAAGGCTGTAACTTGATTGGTTACAGATTTTCTCAGTTCCCTCTTCTTAAGCTGGACTCTTGGTATGGAAAATATATTATTATTATATATTACATATATTATATATTATTATATATATTATAATATATATGAGTGAAGTCACTCAGTCGTGTCTGATCTTTGCGACCCCATGGGCTGTAGCCTACCAGGCTCCTCTGTCCATGGGATTTTCCAGGCAATAGTCCTGGAGTGGATTGCCATTTCCTTCTCCAATAATATATATATATATATATTATTCTTGGGGAACTCAATCACTGCACCTGTATAATTACCCTGCCTTGGCTTATACTAATGATGGCCATTCCCTTAACCTGGTTCCCAGCTTAAAGCCTTTACATGCATAAATTAAAAATAAATTCGATTGGGGAGGAGCCAAGATGGCAGAGGAGTAGGACGGGGAGAACACTTTCTCCCCCACAAATTCATCAAAAGAGCATTTAAACGTCGAGTAAATTCCACAAAACAACTTCTGAATGCCGGCAGAGGACATCAGGCACCCAGAAAAGCAACCCAACTTTTCGAAAGGAGGTAGGAAAAAATATAAAAGACAAAAAAAAAAGAGACAAAAGAGGGAGGGACGGAGTTCCGTCCCGGGAAGGGAGTCTTAAAAAGAGAGAAGTTTCCAAACACCAGGAAACCTTCTCACTGCCGAATCTGTGCCGAGCTTTGGAAGCACAGAGGGCAACATAACAGGGAGAAAAAATGAACAATTAAAACTCGCAGATTGCGAGCCCTACGGTAACTCCCCCAGCGGAGAAGCAGCGCAGACGCCTGCACATGCCATTAGCAAGCGGGGGCTGGGCAGGGAGGAGCGGCGCGGGCTGCATCGCTCAGAGTAAGAATCTGGCCTGAATACCCTGAGCACTATCTGAGCGAAATAATTTGGGCTAGCAAACCAGACTGTGGGATAGCTGCCACGCGAAAAGCCAGCCCCAACCTAAGATACCGCCAGGCCCGCGCATGGAACAAAGAGAGATAGCCAGCTGCAGACCTTCCCCCTCTGGTAACAGGCAGCCAGAGCCAGAAGGGGACAATCGCAGCCCGAGAGAGACATTATCTATAAAACTGTAAGCAGGCTTCTTTGCTAACTAAAACTGCTTGGGGGTCTGGACGGTAAACATCTGCCTGAGAAGGTGCGCCGGTTTTACACCCAGATAACTGAGTGGCGGGGAGGCGATAAGTCGCAGCATTGGCGTTCGCCAAACACCTCATCACCTGAGCTGCTCGGACCTGGGAAGAGCACAAAACGCAGGCCCAACTGAGTCTGTGCCCCTGAGGGCTACCCGAGTGCCTGAACCTGAGCGGCTTGGACCTGGGAGGTACATGCAGCCCAGGGCCGGCCTCGGATTGTTCTCGGCGGAACAACCTAGAGCCTGAGCAGTGTGGGCAGGGAGGCTACACGCGCCGTGAGTGGGGGCAGACCCAGTGTGGCTGAGGCTCTGCGAGCCCACGCCAGTGTTATTTGTTTGCAGCATCCCTCCCTCCCTCCTCACACAGCGCGACTGAACAAGTGAGCCTAAAAAAAAAAAAAAAGTTTCCCCCACCGTCCCCTTTGTGTCAGGGCGGAAGCCAGACACTGAAGAGACCAGCAAACAGAAGTTATAACAGAGGGAAATGCCTTGGAAGCTATGGGCAATAGATTAAAACCCCGTGGTTACTACGGGCTACATAGGAAGGGGCCTATAGATCTTGAGTAATATAAGTCGGACCAAGGAACTAGCCAAAAATGAACTGAACCCACTATACGACAAAACCAGAGAAAGTCCTAGATATATTTTTACTATTTTTACGATCATTCTTTCTTTCTTTTTTTTTTAATTAAAAAAAATTTTTTAAGTCCTCTATTGTTCCTTTAATTTTCACTTTTATAACCTATTACTTTGCAAAAAAAAAAAAAAGACCCTATTTTTTTCTTCTTCAGCAAACTTCATATATATATATTTTATAATTTTTTGACCTTTTTTTTTTTTTCTTTAACATTGTATTTTTGAAATTCCAAACTCTACTCTAGTTTTTTAATTTTAGCTTTTTGGTATATGTTACCAATTTTGTACCTACAGGTTTTTTTTTATAATTTCTGTGACTTTTTTTTTTTTTCTGTTTCATTCTCTTCTTCTTTTATATAACATTGTATATCTGAAATTCCAAACTCTACTCTAGATTTTTAATTTATGCTTTTTGGTATTTGATATCAAATTTGTACCTGTATTTTCTTTATAATTTTTGCGACATTGTTTTTGTTTGTTTGTTTTCTCTCTTTATGTTTCTTCTTCCTTTTTTTTAACATTGTATTTTTGAAATTCCAAACTCTACTCTAGATTTTTAATTTTTGCTTTTTGGTATTAGTTATCAATTTTGTACCTGTATTTTCTTTATAATTTTCGCGACCTTGTTTGTTTTTCTTTGTTCGTTTTTTCTTTCTTTTCCTTCTTCTTTTCTTTAACATCGTATTTTTGAAATTCCAAACTCTACTCTAGATTTTTAATTTTTGCTTTTATGTATTTGTTACCAATTTTGTACCTTTAAGAACCCAATGTTCAGGACCCATTTTTCACTACGGAGCGAGATTACTGGCTTGACTGCTCTCTTTCCCTTTGGACTCTCCTTTTTCTCCACCAGGTCGCCTGTGTCTCCTCCCTAACCCCTCTCTACTCTACCCAACTCTGTGAGTTTATGTGTATTCCAGATGGTGGAGAACACTTAGGGAACTGATTACTGGCTGGATCTGTCTCCCTCCTTTTCGTTCCCCCCTTTTATCCCTCTGGCCACCTCTGTCTCCTTCCTCCTTCTTCTCTTCTCTGTGTAACTCCGTGAACATCTCTGAGTGGTCCAGTTGTGGAGTGCACATAAGGAAGTGACAACTGGCTAGCCCACTCTCTCCACTATTGATTCCACCTCATCTCATTTGGGTCACCTCTAACTCCCTCCTCCCTCTTCTCTTCTCCATGTAACGCTGTGAACCTCTCTGAGTGACCCTCACAGTAGAGAAACTTTTCATCTTTAACGTAGATGTTTTATCAATGGTGCTGTATAGAAGGAGAAGTTTTGAAACTACTGTAAAAATAAGACCGATAACTGGAAGCAGGAGGCTTAAGTCCAAACCCTGACTCCAGGGAACTCCTGACTCCAAGGAACATTAATTGACAGGAGCTCATCAAACGCCTCCAAACCGACACTGAAACCAAGCACTAAACAAGGGCCAACAAGTTCCAGGGCAAGACATACCAAGCAAATTCTCCAGCAACAAAGGAGCACAGCCCTGAGCTTCAAGATACAAGCTACCCAAAGTCACCCCAAAACCATAGACATCTCATAACTCATTACTGGACACCCACCAGAACACCGACACAAGCTTCCCTAACCAGGAAACCTTGACAAGCCACCTGTACAAACCCACAAACAGCGAGGAAAAGCCACAATAAAGAGAACTCCACAAACTGCCAGAATATAGAAAGGACACCCCAAACTCAGCAATTTAAACAAGATGAAGAGACAGAGGAATACTCAGCAGATAAAGGAACAGGATAAAAGCCCACCAAACCAAACAAAAGAGGAAGAGATAGGGAATCTACCTGATAAAGAATTCCAAATAATGATAGTGAAATTGATCCAAAATCTTGAAATCAAAATGGAATCACAGATAAATAACTTGGAGACTAAGATTGAGAAGATGCAAGAAAGGTTTAACAAGGACCTAGAAGAAATAAAAGAGAGTCAATATAAAATGAATAATGCAATAAATGAAATTAAAAACACTCTGGAGGCAACAAATAGTAGAATAACAGAGGCAGAAGATAGGATTAGTGAATTAGAAGATAGAATGGTAGAAATAAATGAATCAGAGAGGATAAAAGAAAAACGAATTAAAAGAAATGAGGACAATCTCAGAGACCTCCAGGACAATATTAAACGCTACAACATTCGAATCATAGGGGTCCCAGAAGAAGAAGACAAAAAGAAAGACCATGAGAAAATACTTGAGGAGATAATAGTTGAAAACTTCCCTAAAATGGGGAAGGAAATAATCACCCAAGTCCAAGAAACCCAGAGAGTCCCAAACAGGATAAACCCAAGGCGAAACACCCCAAGACACATATTAATCAAATTAACAAAGATCAAACACAAAGAACAAATATTAAAAGCAGCAAGGGAAAAACAACAAATAACACACAAGGGAATTCCCATAAGGATAACAGCTGATCTTTCAATAGAAACTCTTCAAGCCAGGAGGGAATGGCAAGACATACTTAAAATGATGAAAGAAAATAACCTACAGCCCAGATTATTGTACCCAGCAAGGATTTCATTCAAGTATGAAGGAGAAATCAAAAGCTTTTCAGACAAGCAAAAGCTGAGAGAATTCTGCACCACCAAACCAGCTCTCCAACAAATACTAAAGGATATTCTCTAGACAGGAAACACAAAAACGGTGTATAAGTTCGAACCCAAAACAATAAAGTAAATGGCAACGGGATCATACTTATCAGTAATTACCTTAAATGTAAATGGGTTGAATGCCCCAACCAAAAGACAAAGACTGGCTGAATGGATACAAAAACAAGACCCCTACATATGTTGTCTACAAGAGACCCACCTCAAAACAGGGGACACATACAGACTGAAAGTGAAGGGCTGGAAAAAGATTTTCCATGCAAATAGGGACCAAAAGAAAGCAGGAGTAGCAATACTCATATCAGATAAAATAGACTTTAAAACAAAGGCTGTGAAGAGAGACAAAGAAGGTCACTACATAATGATCAAAGGATCAATCCAAGAAGAAGATATAACAATTATAAATATATATGCACCCAACACGGGAGCACCACAATATGTAAGACAAATGCTAACAAGTATGAAAGGAGAAATTAACAATAACACAATAATAGTGGGAGACTTTAATACCCCACTCACACCTATAGATAGATCAACTAAACAGAAAATTAACAAGGAAACACAAACTTTAAATGATACAATAGACCAGTTAGACCTAATTGATATCTATAGGACATTCATCCCAAAACAATGAACTTCACCTTTTTCTCAAGCGCACATGGAACCTTCTCCAGGATAGATCACATCCTGGGCCATAAAGCTAGCCTTGGTAAATTCAAAAAAATAGAAATCATTCCAAGCATCTTTTCTGACCACAATGCAGTAAGATTAGATCTCAATTACAGGAGAAAAACGATTAAAAATTCCAACATATGGAGGCTGAACAACACGCTGCTGAATAACCAACAAATCACAGAAGAAATCAAAAAAGAAATCAAAATTTGCATAGAAACGAATGAAAATGAAAACACAACAACCCAAAACCTGTGGGATACTGTAAAAGCAGTCCTAAGGGGAAAGTTCATAGCAATGCAGGCACACCTCAAGAAACAAGAAAAAAGTCAAATAAATAACCTAACTCTACACCTAAAGCAACTAGAAAAGGAAGAAATGAAGAACCCCAGGGTTAGTAGAAGGAAAGAAATCTTAAAAATTAGAGCAGAAATAAATGCAAAAGAAACAAAGGAGACCATAGCAAAAATCAACAAAACCAAAAGCTGGTTCTTTGAAAGGATAAATAAAATTGACAAACCATTAGCCAGACTCATCAAGAAACAAAGGGAGAAAAATCAAATCAATAAAATTAGAAATGAAAATGGAGAGATCACAACAGACAACACAGAAATACAAAGGATCATAAGAGACTACTATCAACAATTATATGCCAATAAAATGGACAACGTGGAAGAAATGGACAAATTCTTAGAAAAGTACAACTTTACAAAACTCGACCAGGAAGAAATAGAAAATCTTAACAGACCCATCACAAGCACGGAAATTGAAACTGTAATCAAAAATCTTCCAGCAAACAAAAGCCCAGGTCCAGATGGCTTCACAGCTGAATTCTACCAAAAATTTAGAGAAGAGCTAACACCTATCCTGCTCAAACTCTTCCAGAAAATTGCAGAGGAAGGTAAACTTCCAAACTCATTCTATGAGGCCACCATCACCCTAATACCAAAACCTGACCAAGATCCCACAAAAAAAGAAAACTACAGGCCAATATCACTGATGAACATAGATGCAAAAATCCTTAACAAAATTCTAGCAACCAGAATCCAGCAACACATTAAAAAGATCATACACCATGACCAAGTGGGCTTTATCCCAGGGATGCAAGGATTCTTCAATATCCACAAATCAATCAATGTAATACACCACATTAACAAATTGAAAAATAAAAACCATATGATTATCTCAATAGATGCAGAGAAAGCCTTTGACAAAATTCAACACCCATTTATGATAAAAACTCTCCAGAAAGCAGGAATAGAAGGAACATTCCTCAACATAATAAAAGCTATATATGACAAACCCACAGCAAACATTATCCTCAATGGTGAAAAATTGAAAGCATTTCCTCTAAAGTCAGGAACAAGACAAGGGTGCCCACTTTCACCATTACTATTCAACATAGTTTTGGAAGTTTTGGCCACAGCAATCAGAGAAGAAAAGGAAATAAAAGGAATCCAAATTGGAAAAGAAGAAGTAAAACTCTCACTATTTGCAGATGACATGATCCTCTACATAGAAAACCCTAAAGACTCCACCAGAAAATTACTAGAACTAATCAATGACTATAGTAAAGTTGCAGGGTATAAAATCAACACACAGAAATCCCTTGCATTCCTATACACTAATAATGAGAAAACAGAAAGAGAAATTAAAGAAACAATTCCGTTCACCATTGCAACAGAAAGAATAAAATACTTAGGAATATATCTACCTAAAGAAACTGAAGACCTATATATAGAAAACTATAAAACACTGGTGAAAGAAATCAAAGAGGACACTAATAGATGGAGAAACATACCATGTTCATGGATTGGAAGAATCAATATAGTGAAAATGAGTATACTACCCAAAGCAATCTATAGATTCAATGCAATCCCTATCAGGCTACCAACAGTATTCTTCACAGAGCTAGAACAAATAATTTCACAATTTGTATGGAAATACAAAAAACCTCGAATAGCCAAAGCGATCTTGAGAAAGAAGAATGGAACTGGAGGAATCAACCTACCTGACTTCAGGCTCTACTACAAAGCCACAGTTATCAAGACAGTATGGTACTGGCACAAAGACAGAAATATTGATCAGTGGAATAAAACAGAAAGCCCAGAGATAAATCCATGCACATATGGACACCTTATCTTTGACAAAGGAGGCAAGAATATACAATGGATTAAAGACAATCTCTTTAACAAGTGGTGCTGGGAAAACTGGTCAACCACTTGTAAAAGAATGAAACTAGAACACTTTCTAACACCATACACAAAAATAAACTCAAAATGGATTAAAGATCTAAACATAAGACCAGAAACTATAAAACTCCTAGAGGAGAACATAGGCAAAACACTCTCTGACATACATCACAGCAGGATCCTCTATGACCCACCTCCCAGAATATCAGAAATAAAAGCAAAAATAAACAAATGGGACCTAATTAACCTTAAAAGCTTCTGCACATCAAAGGAAACTATCAGCAAAGTGAAAAGACAGCCTTCAGAATGGGAGAAAATAATAGCAAATGAAGCAACTGACAAACAACTAATCTCAAAAATATACAAGCAACTCCTCCAGCTCAACTCCAGAAAAATAAATGACCCAATCAAAAAATGGGTCAAAGAACTAAATAGACATTTCTCCAAAGAAGACATACAGATGGCTAACAAACACATGAAAAAATGCTCGACATCACTCATTATCAGAGAAATGCAAATCAAGACCACTATGAGGTACCAATTCACACCAGTCAGAACGGCTGCGATCCAAAAGTCTACAAATAATAAATGTTGGAGAGGGTGTGGAGGAAAGGGAACCCTCTTACACTGTTGGTGGGAATGCAAACTAGTCCAGCCACTATGGAGAACAGTGTGGAGATTCCTTAAAAAACTGGAAATGGAACTGCCTTATGATCCAGCAATCCCACTGCTGGGCATACACACTGAGGAAACCAGAAGGGAAAGAGACACGTATACCCCAATGTTCATCGCAGCACTGTTTATAATAGCCAGGACATGGAAGCAACCTAGATGTCCATTGGCAGATGAATGGATAAGAAAGCTGTGGTACATATACACAATGGAGTATTACTCAGCCATTAAAAAGAATACATTTGAATCAGTTCTAATGAGGTGGATGAAACTGGAGCCTATAATACAGAGTGAAGTAAGCCAGAAGGAAAAACACCAATACAGTATACTAACGCATATATATGGAATTTAGAAAGATGATAACAATAACCCTGTGTACGAGACAGCAAAAGTGACGCCTATGTATGGAACAGTCTTATGGACTCTGTGGGAGAGGGAGAGGGTGGGAAGATTTGGGAGAATGGCATTGAAACATGTAAAATATCATGTATGAAACGAGATGCCAGTCCAGGTTCAACGCACGATACTGGATGCTTGGGGCTAGTGCACTGGGACGACCCAGAGGGATGGTATGGGGAAGGAGGAGGGAGGAGGGTTCAGGATGGGGAGCACATGTATACCTGTGATGGATTCATTTTGATGTTTGGCAAAACTAATACAATTATGTAAAGTTTAAAAATAAAATAAAATTTAAAAAAAATAAAATAAATTCGATTATATTTTTTAAATTGTTGATATTTATATACACAATGCTTATTGACCTATACTAGAATAAAGTCATACTTTTTCATGAGTATCCCAGGGATTAAGAGAGGAAGCATAAGGTAGAAAGAAATGAGAGAGAGCCTGAAGTGAAAAGAGGCAGAAACCCTCTTTCTGTCATTTCTATATGCACCTTAATTTATTACACCATCATCCTACTCATAACATTTTTCTTGGTACAAATTTTCCACCTCAGTGAGTAACCTTATACATATATCTGTTCATACATGCAAGTATTTCTGTAGGATAAATTACTAGCAGGGAATCACTGGGGAAAAGGGCAAATACATTTAGAATCTTAATAGATAAAGCCGACTTTCCATCCAAATAGGTTATACCAATTCAGATTCCCACAGCAGCACAAGAACACCCATCCTTCCCAGTGCTATACATCGTTTTAAAATATTATGCAAGTAAAATGAGTTTTATGCTCAGTTCCATTTGTTTCTTATCAAGGTTGAACATTTTTTCAGCCATTTATTGGCACTTTGTAGTCCACCAGCTGTGAATTGTCTGCCCATGGTGTTCACATTTTTTATTCAGCTATTTGTCTTCTTCTTATTAATCTATAAGAATTGTTTGCTCTGAGTATTAATATTTTGTCTATGCTTTTTGTTGTTAGTAAAAAAAAATCCCAGTAATTTGCCTTTTATTTATGATGTTTTTGTCATCTAAAAGTTTTGAGTTTCTGTATGGTAAAATCTTTCTGTCTTTTCTTTATGAAATTTGGTTTTTAATTTTTTCTGAAGAAAGTCTTCTTAGTATTTGAAGTACTTAAAGCAAAAATAGTCCTTCTAGAATTTTTAAAGCAAAACTATCCCTTCTAAAAGAATATTAGTTTCTAGAATTGCTATTGTTGTCTGCTTACTTATTTTTCTTTTTTTTAATTTTTATTATTATTTTTTTTCACTTTACAATATTGTATTGTATACATGTGTACATCAACATGCATCTGCCACAGGTGTACACGTGTTCCCAATCCTGAACCCCCCTCCTACTTCCCTCCCCATACCATCCCTCTGGGTCATCCCAGTGCACCAGCCCCAAGCTTCCTGTAGGAATATCATGAAATCAATCTAGATTATTTTTGCCTGTGGTATGGGTAATTTTTTCAGATAGATAACCAATTGTTCCCAAAATATTTATATCAATCCATTATTTTTCTTCTAAGACAAAATGCTATTCTTGACAACAAAATCCCAGAGACCTATAGGTTTGTTTCAGGGCATCATTCAAGAAATTTTAGCAGTTTGAAAGGGTCCAGAAATTCAGTGGAATAAAACTAAAGACATATATCAATTACATTATTTTATTTTTTACTGAAGTATAGTAGACCCTGATGTTGGGAAAGATTGAGGGCAAGAGCAGAAGGAGATGGTTGAATGGCATCACCAACTCAACAGACGAGAGTTTGAACAAATTGCAGGAGATAGTGAAGGACGGGGAAACCTGGAATGCAAAAGTTCATAGGGTCTCAAAGAGTCAGACACGACTTAGCAACAGAAAAACAGCAAGTTAATTTGCAATATTATATTGGTTTCAAGTGTACAACGTCGTGAGTCATCTTTTTTTTTAGAATCTCTTTTATTTAAAGTTATTACGGAGGGCGCAGGGGCTGCTGGGAAGATGGCGGGGGTGGGCCTGGCGGCCATGGCTCCATGGGTGACTTGTCGCAGGTGGGGCTTGGTGGCAGTCACTTTCAGCTTCCACCATGGTCTCAGCACGTAAAAAAATAAATAAATAAATAAAGTTATTACGAAATAATGGTGATATTTCCCTGTGCTATACAGTATATCCTTATCGCTTATTTAAGCAATTACTTTATTCCACAACAGTACTAAAAACCAAACATAAGTGCTTCATCTCCTGGAATTGTTGTTTTTTTTTTTTTTTTCCCCTCTGACTAAATAAATTAAACATCTCTTGGATAACTTAGACCAGCCATAAAAGAGGCAGATTTCCTACAGACAATTCAGCTGAGGTGTCCCAGTGACATAAGATTCCCAGATTGAACCTGCAACAGAGGAACATGTAGACAGATACTTGAAAGGCTGTTGAAATATCTGCATTGAGTTTAGTAGGATCAGAAAGCCTCTTCTCACTCAGGCAGGCTGGAGACCACATTTCATTGGCTGAACAGGCATGCATGCATGCTCAGTCACTCAGGTGTCTGACCCTTTGCGACCCCACGGGCTGTAGCCCACCAGGTTCCTTTGTCCATGAGATAATCCAGATAATCCAAGAATACTGGAGCACGTTGCCATTCCCTTCTCCAAGGGATCTTCCCAACCCCAGAATCAAACCCATGTCTCTTATTTTCCTGCATTGGAAGGCAGGTTATCACTAGTGCCACCTGGGAAGCCCCAAAGAAGCATATTTGAGAGTTTAATTTTCACCTCCTAGGTCTGCAGGTATGTGCTGAGACTGTCCTGCTGACACCACTTTTCAAAATGGAAACTTTCTAAGCCAATGTTTTCAGATACAGCTCCTCTAAACAGAGAACTGTGTTGACTGGGCTGTGACCTCCTGTGTCATCCAAGGCAAGGGGTTCTTTGACAAACACAAATCAACATACCATTGGAAATATACCCTTTGGAAAAGCAAAAGCCAACCTCCAGTCAAGACATGTGCAGTCAGCATGCGTTACTGGAAAAGAGAGAGTAAATTCATTTCTTTATTTACCACCTACTGAGTCAGGCTTAAAGAGAGTCCTGGATTAACAAGCACTCAATGGCCAACAGAGGGTTTTTATGTTGCAAGATAAACATGCTGTTTTTCAGGTTATAGCATGTTCAGGATATCCGCTCAGTTCAAGGAACTTGCCCAGGGAGGATTTGCAGCTTCCTGGTGACTCAGGGGACCACACCAATATGCTTGGACTGGTGATGGCCTCCTTGCACCCGGAGGAAGGCAGGGCCAAGTGCAAGGGTGAATCGGGGATGAGCCAGGATGAGTAAGCCCTGCTCAACTGCAGTAGGATTTCACTGCATGCCAGGGAGACATATGAGCCAATCTGGGAGCCTTCAAACCTCCTCTTCCTGCATCGGGCCAGTCCATCCAGTGGAGCACACAGGTGTGTGTGTGTGGGTGAGTGTGTATGTTGAGTGTGAAAAATGCAAAAACCTTACCTGTGATGACTTTGACTCACTCTCCTTTACTCCCACATGCTTTGTTTTGATGTTGGTCTATCACACACCCAACTGCCTAGTTCACAGTCAGTGGTGTCTGATGTGGAAGCCACACAGGGTTCTCTAAACTTAAATGCAAGTGAATTCGAATTAAATGAAAATTTTTTCAATTTTTTTTTGTTTTGGAGCATAGTTGATTTATACCGTTGTGTTACTTTCAAGTGTGCAGCCAAGTTATTTAGTTATACATATTCTTATCCCCGGTGGCTCAGATGGTAAAGAATCGGCGTGCAATGGAAGAGACCTGGGTTTGATCCCTGTGTCAGGAAGATCCCCTGGAGAAGGGAATGGCTACCCATTCCAGTATTCCTGCCTGGAGAATCTCATGGACCGAGGAGCCTGGTGATCTACAGTCCATGGGGTCACAAAGAGTCGGACATGACTGAGCCACTAACACTTCACCTCTTTCTTATACCTATTCTTTTACAGATTCTTTTTCCATTTAGGTAATTACAGAGCATTGAGGATAGTTCCTTGGGCTATACAGTAGGTCCTTGTTGATTATCTATTTTATTTATAGTCATGTGTATATGCTAATCCCATAAAACTCTGTTCTTCGGTCACACTGGCCACATTCTCATTACACAATAGATGGCTGGTGGCTACCATAGTGAACAAGGCAGATACAGAACATTTTTATCATCGCATAAGGCTCTCTGGGAGAGAGCCTTAAGATTGCTGGGAGAAATATCAAGATTGCCTGGAGAAATATCGATAACCTCAGATATGCAGATGACACCACCCTTATGGCAGAAAGTGAAGAGGAACTAAAAAGCCTCTTGATGAAAGTGAAAGAGGAGAGTGAAGAAGTTGGCTTAAAGCTCAACATTCAGAAAACGAAGATCATGGCATCCGGTCCCATCACTTCATGGGAAATAGATGTGGAAACAGTGTCAGACTATTTTTTGGGACTCCAAAATCACTACAGATGGTGACTGCAGCCATGAAATTAAAAGACACTTACTCCTTGGAAGGAAAGTTATGACCAACCTAGATAGCATATCCAAAAGCAGACATTACTTTGCCAACAAAGGTTCGTCTAGTCAAGGCTGTGGTTTATCCTGTGGTCTTGTATCGACGTGAGAGTTGGACTGTGAAGAAAGCTGAGCACCGAAGAATTGATGCTTTTGAACTGTGGTGCTGGAGAAGACTCTTGAGAGTCCCTTGGACTGCAAGGAGATCCAACCAGTCCATTCTGAAGGAGATCAGCCCTGGGATTTCCTTGGAAGGAATGATGCTAAAGCTGAAACTCCAATACTTTGGCCACCTCATGCAAAGAGTTGACTCATTTGAAAAGACTCTGATGCTGGGAGGGATTGGGGACAGGAGGAGAAGGGGACGACAGAGGATGAGATGGCTGGATGACATCACTGACTCGATGGATGTGAGTCTGAGTGAACTCCGGGAGTTGGTGATGGACAGGGAGGCCTGGCGTGCTGCAATTCATGGGGTCGCAAAGAGTCAGACACAACTGAGCGACTGAACTGAACTGAAGGCTCTCTGGTTCAGCACTGTCCTTACATGAGTCCTTATATGTTTTGTCCTGCTTGGTAGGTCCTGCCTTCAAAGGGCATCTAGCCCAGTTGCAAGACAGGCAGTAAGTATTCTCTTAAGTGAAAGAGCAGGAATAATTTGTGATAGTGCTTACAAAGGAAAGGTGCTAGGTGCTTGGAGAGGGTGCAGTGTCAGGTCTGACTTGTCTAGAACTTCCCAGATAGCTACTTTGGTGAAGTCTAGCAGGAGGCCTGAAGAAACATGTGGAAGAAAGATTTCCCACTAGAACACTTGCGTCTGTGGGATGATGCTGATTGGAGGGGTCAGGGTGACAAGTGTACAGAAGGAAGAGGTGGGAGCAGCAGCGGGATAAGATTTCAAGATGTCTCCAGGAGGGAGTTCCCTGGTGGTCCAGTGGCTAAGAATCTGCCTGCCAACGCAAGGAACATAGGTTCAGTCCCTGGGCTGGAAAATGTCCACACGCCATGGGACAATGAGGCCCACCTGCCGCAACTACTGGGCCTGCACCCTAGAGCCCATGCTCTGCAAGAAGAGAAGCCACTGCGGTGAGAAACCTGCGTGCTGTAACCAGAGAGTAGCCCCCACTCACCGCAACTGGAGAAAGCTCGTGTGCAGCAGTGAAGACCCAGAGCAGCCAAAAAAAAAAAAGTCTCCAGGCTTCCCCACCTCCACTTTATGTTTTCAAGCCCATGTGAAATCTGCCCTCTGATTTATCTTGCTCCCTGCTCCACCCCCAGGTTCCCTTCAAAATCAGGTTTTACCTAAGATAATTCAGACTAGGAAAAATAAAGACTTCTAACTCCTAAAATTTGAATCAAGTGAAAACTACCGTCCTTTGCACAACTAATGGAAAAAGCCAGGCTCACTTTGCTAATTTTCCCCTGGCTGAAGAAGAAAGGCAAGGGCAGGGGGAACTTGGGCAGGTAAATCTTGGAGAATGCACATGGGGATCCATGGAGTCAGCATAGATACGGAGGAAGAAAAGAAGAGTTAGGAAGGATCTGGGAAGAGGAAAGTGACAGAAAAAAAGAAACCAAACACAAGTGAAATTAATTACACAGAATATTTATAATGTAACCCTAAAGTTAGGCTGAGCAGGCAGAGTTTTCATCAGAACATTATTTATGAAATTGTTTTATGACTTACGTGCTTCCTTCCTAAACAGGTGTTTCAAGAAGAAAATTGGAAGGGAAAGCCAGCATTTACAACACAACTTCCAAATAGTATGCTAGCTTGCCTAATTGAAAGAATAAATACAAGGGTGGAATTGAATATCTAATTTTAATAAGCCAATAGCCTGAGTTGGACAACAGCTACTACTCAAAGTTCCTTTCCAAAGCAGTGGGATGAAATATAAACCTTAAGTTAGCTGTTCTAACAATAGAGACAAAGAAATGATTAAGAGGGGATTTTTTAAAATAGTCTAAACTTTGTTTTAATCATTGATTTAAGAGAGATTTATGCAAGGAGTTACTGAGGGAGAAAAGTGAGAAGCAGAGAGGAATTCAAAAAAAAACACAGAGAACAATGTATAATGTGGCATTTCTGATAAAAGATGACAAAATTTTTACATAAATATAGAGAAAAATTATCAAAAACTGGTAGCATTTCAAGACAATTTACAATAATTTTACAATAAAATACAATATTATTTTGGAAAAACTAAACAAATGGAGTCCCACATATATGTTATGTATGTGTGTGTGTAACTGGCTTATTAGATATTTATTTCTCTTTTCATGCACTTTCCAAAGGCTATCTTCATTATCTCTATATAGTTGGTCTTTTCCACGAGACCCAGTCTCTCCCCTCATCTGTGTATTTCCAATACCCAGCTACAATCTCTGGCGAGAACTAGACATGAGATGGATGGCTGTTGCCTAAGTGACAACTAGACCAGATGGCATGGTTGGGGAAGGATGGATGGGCAGAAGCAGGAATAGCTCAGGGTTGACGTCAGAGAACTCTGACCAGGGTGTTGGCTGTACGCAGATGGAATCACCAGTCATGTGGGCCAGGATGGCTCTTTCCTGGGCTTGGATTCTATACCAAAGATGGGACCAGCTACATAAGTTTTTGAGCCCAGTATGAAATGAAATGTCAGGACTCTCGTTTTAAAATGATGAAGAAGTTCACGGTGGTGACCGCAGAGCATCAAACCAAGCATGTGGGTCAGGTGCACTGTCCCACACTCGTGAAATTGACCCTGACTACAGGCAATCAAGCATCTTTGTTAGCTGTGAAGCATAAGCAAGCTGATCAGATTTAAGAAGGTCTTTAAGAAAGATCAGTGCAGGGACCTCAATGTATGCAGTGGTTAAGACTTTGTCTTCCAACGCAGGGAGTGTGGGTTCAATTCTTGCCTGGGGAGCTAGGAGCCCACATGCCTCGTGGCCAGAAAACTGAAACATGAAAGAGATGCAATATTATACCAAATTCAATAAAGGTTTTCTTGAAAATGGTCTGCATGAAAAAAAAAAATCAGTGTAGGTGTGTTATAGACAATTGTTCTCAGGAGGCTTGGAGAAGAAAACTGAACTACCATGAAAAATTAGAAAGGCCTGAACAAATCTGCCAATAGCAGAAGGTTGGAGAGGTGCAGAAGGGTAGAGGAATTAGGAACCACTATCCTGACTGCACTGAGATTGAGGATTGGGGAAGAGAGTTGAAGATTTCTTGTTTCTTGTTTTCTTTTTGTTCCTGCCTCTTGCGACCAGATAAATGATACTACAAGCAGAGCAGCACACAAGGACATCTAACATTCTCTCGAGAATGAAACAGAAAGTGAGAACATGAATTTTCACTGAAAAAGTACAGGTAGCATGCTAATGAGCTCAGAGGAGACAGGCAGCATTTCCTTCAAAGAACCTGGGAGGGCTAATAATTGGCCCATGGCAAAGACGATGGGTTTGTGCTGCATCTCAAAATATTGTTAATTTTTGTATGAAGAATGGCAGGGAAGAGAGTTCAGGAGTACAGGCAGGTGCCTAGGGAGGTTCAAGGTATGTATAAGGAACTGCTGGTGTTGTAGATCACAGCAATCAGATAAGCCCTGTTTACAGGTGATGGTGGAAGAGGTGCATAAGGAAATGAGGTGACTTTCTCAAGGCTACAGTAAAATAATGCTTAATTACAGAGACATCAATTTGCTGACAAAGGTCCATACAGTCAAAGCTGTGGTTTTTCCAGTAGTCATGTATGGATGTGAGAGTTGGACCATAAAGAAGGTTAAGCACAAAAGAATTGAAGCTTTTGAACTATGGTGTTGGAGAAGAGTCTTGAGAGTCCCTTGGATACCTAAGAGATCTAACCAGTCAGTCCTAAAGGAAATCAACTCTGAATATTCATTGGAATATTCAGATGCTGAAGCTGGAGCTCCAATACTTTGGCCAGCTGATGCGAAGAGCCGACTCACTGGGAAAGATTGAAGGCAAAAGGAACAGGGGGCAGCAGAGGATGAGATGGTTAGACAACATCACCAGCTTAGTGGATGTGAATCTGTGCAGACTCCCGGAGACAGCGGAGGACAGAGGAGTCTGGCATGCTGCAGTCCATGGGGTTGAAAAGAATCAGGCACAACTAAGCAACAACAGCAAACTAGAAAATGATGTCACCAAACTCCCTACCCGGAGTTTCGTCCAATAGGCCAGTTTCTCCTCCAAACCCTCTGTTGTTTACATTAATTGAATTATCAACATGGCAAAATTCAACAGAAGGTGGGATGGATGCCAGGTACTAAGACCACCAAAGATCTGAATGGTAAACAATTAAATGGTTGGAAATGAGGTAGGCTCCAAGGTTAACTTATCCAGAGTAATAAAATGCTTCTGGAGAAGACTGGCCTCATGATTTTTTTGATTAAGGCAAATCACTGAGCCAAATTGAGCGCACAAGTGCTCACAAATCCACAGAAGGATTTTTTTCAGGTTATGCCTGAATGCCCAGTATTGTCATGAGAAAGTGCTTGTTGGAACATTTGCTTCTTTGTTATTGATGAGCAGCTGTGGATGACAGAAACATAAGACTCAGAAGTTTCTGTCCCTTAGCCCCTTTAGTCTGTTCTGGTTTAAAATGATTACATAGCTATTTTATATAACAAGAGCCAGTCGCATGGAAGAGACAAATGGTTTTATTTCTCAAACCAGCTTCATCAAGGATTACTCAAAGCAGAGTCTCATCCATCTTTGCACCATTTCACTCTCATTATAGCTTGGAAATGGGCAGTCATTTTTCACAAGGCTGATCTCCTGTTAGCGATGGAACCGTTAACATTGGTGCACCCTACACAACCGGACATTCATTCTCTGCCCCTGCTGGCCTCAGCCATGCCATGAGTTCCCATCCATCACAGCAACTCCTTGGGTAGTTTGGCCCCCCCTGTCCCAGAGGTCTGTGCCAGGGAATCCCAGACCTTGAACAGGAAATGGTCAAAGAGACCATTTCCAGAACCTTTCAAAAGGAGCCACGAAACCACTGTTCTTGGGAGAACACCATGTAATAAATCATCCAAACACTTTTATCATCTCCTGGAACACTCTTAAAAGTAGAGAAAAGTTTTATTAATAATTGCATTGTCAATAGATATAAATCAAACCTAAATGATATAAACAGGGCATCTGTTCACTCCAACTCTTACCAATGGGATTTCAACCTTTCCTACCTGGACAAGCACCTGGCATCGTAGATATATAGTCACTAAAGTTAGAAATAAAATATACTAGTCAATTGACAACTGAATCATTTGTTAGCTTTTTTCACTTCCATATATTTGAATCAATTGACTCTCAAAGATAGTCCTGGATATTCAGAAAATGCTGAACCTTTTTATCTTAAAGTCAAGGGCACTTAAATCACAAAACTAAAGATATCACTAACACAAATAAATTGGTTTTACCTTGGCTCACTCCATTTATCATGTCTGGAATTAATAAATATTCATTGAATAAATAAATGAAGTAATAAATTTCATCAAAACTTATCTGGTTGCCTCTGATGTTCTCAAAATGTTGTGTTAAAAAATAAATTGGTAATGATAGTTATTACTAGAACCTCAAGGTAGTAAAGAGGAAAGAAAATGACCATCTCAGCACTTACTCCAAGCCGGGAAGTATTCAAGGACCTTTATATAAGCTATTTTAATCCTAAAAACAATCCCATTAGATAGATATTATAATTCTCATCTTAAAATTGAGAATAAAAGGTTTAAGTTAGTGAAGTAACAGAGCAGTCACATTATGTCCCAAAACCATGACTTTCTTTTATTTGATTTTAAATGTTTTAAATTTATTTATTTGGCTGCATTAGGTCTTAGCTGAGGTGCACAGGCTCTCTAGTGTGGGGCACAAGCTCAGTAGTTGAAGCTTAGCTGCTCTGCAGCATCTGAGCTCTTAGTTCCCCTACCAGGGATCAAACCCACAGCCCCTGCATTGAAAGGCAGGTTCTTAACGACTGGACCACCAGGGAAGTGGTGTCTCCAAACTCACAACTTTCTGTATTCACCACCCAATCCTTTTTTTTTCTATTATGGATAATTACAACTTTTAATGGATCACCTAAATGAAAACACTTAGCGCTAACAGACACTTCCTAATATTACAAAATAGGTAATGAAATTGAAGTTTGTTGAAAGAAAATATAAACTATGTATGTAAATACATAAAGCAAAAAAGAGCATTCTCATTATGATCAGTTCAGTTCAGTCGTTCAGTCATGTCCAAATCACTGCGACCCCATGGACAGCAGCATACCAGTCTTCCTTGTCCATCAGCAGTCCCAGAGCTGACACAAACGCCTGTCCATCGAGTCGGTGATGGACTCAGTCTTTCCCAGCATCAGGGTCTTTTCAAATGAGTCAGTTCTTCACATCAGGTGGCCAAAGTATTCAAGTTTCAGCTTTAGCATCAGTCCTTCCAATGAATATTCAGGATTGATTTCCTTTAGGATGGACTGCTTGGATCTCCTTGCAGTCCAAGGAACTCTCAAGGCTCTTCTCCAACAGTTCAAAAGCATCAATTCTTCAGCACTCAGCTTTCTTTATAGTTCAACTGTTACATCCATACATGACCACAGGAAAAACCATAGCCTTGACTAGACGGACCTTTGTTGGCAAAGTAATGTCTCTGCTTTTTTAATATGCTATCTAGGTCGGTCATAACTTTTCTTCCAAGGAACAAGCATCTTTGAATTTCACGGCTGCAGTCATTATCTGCAGTGATTTTGGAGCCCAAACACTGAAGTCTATCACCGCTTCCACTGTTTCCCCATCTATTTGCCATGAAGTGATAGGATCAGATGCCATGATCTTAGCTTTTTGAATGTTGAGCTTTAAGCCAAGTTTTTCACCCTCCTCTTTCACGTTCATCAAGAAGCTCTTTAGTTCTTCTTTACTTTCTACCATAAGTGTGGTGTCATCTGCATATCTGAGGTTATTGACATTTCCCCTGGAAATCTTGATTCCAGCTTGTGCTTCATCCAGCTCAGCATTCAGCATGATGTACTCTGCATATAAGTTAAATAAGCAGGGTGACAAAATACACCCTTGACATACTCCTTTCCCGATTTGGAACCAGTCTGTTGTTTCATGTCCACTTATAACTCTTGCTTCTTGACCTGCATACAGATTTCTCAAGAGGCAGGTCAAGTGGTCTGGTATTCCCATCTCTTTCAGAATTTTCCACAGTCTATTGTGATCCACACAGTCAAAGGCTTTGGCATAGTCAATAAAGCAGAAATAGATGTTTTTCTGGAACTCTCTTGCTTTATCAATGATCCAGCAGATGTTGGCAATTTGATGTCTTGTTCCTCTGCCTTTTCTAAATCCAGCTTGAACATCTAGAAGTTCACAGTTCACATACTGTTGAAGCCTGGCTTGGAGAATTTTGAGCATTACTTTACTAACGTGTGGGATGAGTGCAATTGTGTGGTAGTTTGAGCATTCTTTGGGATTGGAATGAAAACTGACCTTTCCCAGTCCTGTGGCCACTGCTGACTTTTCCAAATATGCCAGCATATGGAGGACAGCACTTTCACAGCATCATCTTTTAAGATTTGAAATAGCTCAATTGGAATTCCATCACCTCCACTAGCTTTGTTCGTAGTGATGCTTCCTAAGGCCCACTTGACTTCACATTCCAGGATGTCTGGCTCTAGGTGAGTGATCAAACCATCATGGTTATCTGGCTCATGAAGATCTTTTTTGTATAGTTCTTCTGTGTATTCTTGCCAAATCTTCTTTGTATCTTCTGCTTCCATTAGGTTCATATCATTTCTGTCCTTTATTGTGCCCATCTTTGCATGAAATATTCTGTTGGTATCTCTAATTTTCTTGAAGAGATCTCTAGTCTTTCCCATTCTGTTGTTTTCCTCTATTTCTTTGGACTAATCACTGAGGAAGGCTTTCTTATCTCTCCTTGCTATTCTTTGGAACTCTGCATTCAAATGGGCATATCTTTCCTTTTCTCCTTTGCCATTCACTTCTCTTCTTTTCTCAGCTATTTGTAAGACCTCCTCAGACAACCATTTTGCTGTTTTGCCTTTCTTTTTCTTGGGGATGGTCTTGATTCCTGTCTCCTGTACAGTGTCTCAAACCTCCATCCATAGTTCTTAAGCACTCTGTCTATCAGATCTAATCCCTTGAATCTATTTCTCACTTCCACTGTAAAATCATAAGGGATTTGATTTAGGTGATACCTAATTGGTCTAGTGGTTTTCCCCCACTTTCTTCAAGTCAAGTCTGAATTTGGCAATAAGGAGTTCATGATCTGAGCCATAGTCGGCTCCCAGTCTTGTTTTTGCTGACAGTATAAAACTTCTCCATCTTTGGCTGCAAAGAATATAATCAATCTGATTTTGGTATTGACCACCTGGTGTTGTCCATGTGTAGAGTGTTTTCTTCTGTTGTTGATGGAGGGCATTTGCTATGACCAGTGTGTTTTCTTGGCAAAAATCTATTAGCCTTTGCCCTGCTTCATTCTGTACTCCAAGGCCAAATTTGCCTATTATTCCAGGTATCTCTTGACTTCCTTCTTTTGCATTCTAGTTCCCTGTAATGAAAAGGATATCTTTTTTTGGTGTTAATTTTAGAAGGTCTTGTAAGTCTTCATAGAACCATTCGGCTTCGGCTTCTTTAGTGTTACGGGTTGAGGCATAGACTTGGATTACCGTGATATCGAATGGTTTGCCTTGGAAACTAACAGAGATCATTCTGTCGTTTTTGAAATTGCATCCAAGTACTGCATTTTAGACTCTTGTTAACTATGATGGCCACTCCATTTCTTCTCAGGGATTCCTGCACACAGTAGTAAATATAATAGTCATCTGAGTTAAATTCACCCATTCCAGTCCATTTTAGTTCACCGATTCCTAAAATGTTGATGTTCACTCTTTCATCTCCTGTTTGGCCACTTCCAATTTGCCCTGATTCGTGGACCTAATATTCCAGGTTCCTATGCAATATTGCTCTTTATAGCATTGGACTTTGCTTCCATCGCCAATCACACCCACAACTGGGTGTTGTTTTTGCTTGGGCTCCATCTCTTCATTCTTTCTGGAGTTATTTCTCCACTGATTCCCTGTAGTATATTGGGCATCTACTGACCTGGGGAGTTCTTTCAGTGTCTTGTCTTTTTGCCTTTTCACACTATTCATGGGGTTCTCAAGGCAAGAATACTGAAGTGGTTTGCCATTCCCTTCTCCAATGGACCACATTTTGTCAGAACTCTCGACTATACCACATCTTGGGTGGCCCTACACGGCATGGCTCATAGTTTCACTGAGTTAGACAAGGCTGTCTGTGGTCCATGTGATCAGATTGGTTAGTTTTCTGTGACTGTGGTTTTCATTCTGTTATGATAGGCTTATTATGATAGGCTCTTTCAAACATACGTGTCTCTATATTACCAGTCATCTTCACTGAAAAGCATCTGAGGTGTCAGATGCTTTGCTGAGTCACCATGAAGAAGATCTATACATCCCTCGCTCAGTCTTTCTGAGACTGTCCTCCCCTAGGTATCAGATCGATGAGAAGAAACCACTGCCCTGGCTCAAGAGATCGGCTAACATGTGAATGATTGAGATGAGAGGCCCTTTTTGAGGAGACCCAAAATGAAAATGGTCTCAACAGTGTCCCTGTGGATTTCTACAAAATCTTTTCATAAAAGCAGCTGGAATTTCATCCTGACTCACAAGCTCTCACTATGGGTTCCAAGTACTTCAATCTTTCTTTCTTTTTATTTTTTCTTTTCTTCTTTTACTGCTTAGAGCCAAATATCAGAGTCTTGAAAATACTGGAAAGATTGTTTGCTTTGCATTTTGCTCCTTTCTCAGGTTCCTTTTTGCAAATGTCTTGTGGGTTCCACATTCCTTAGACATTGCTTGGCAGTTAGTTATCGAAAGGAGCATATCCCTGTGACCGTGCTTAGCCAGGAATGCCACTAGTTTGGTGAGATTTAAGGCCTGTTGCTGACTTGCAAGATCCCCTGAGTATCTCTGCCCTCTCCTTATGTTGCAGATTCAGGGAAAGGAGGCAGGAAACCAGCACTGTCAGAAGCAGCTGAGGATCTGATCTCATCGTTCCTCCTATTGAAGCCCGTCCCTGGGGACTTCCCTGGCTGTCCAGTGGTTAAGACTTACCTTCCAGTAGTGGGGATGAGGATTTGATGGGGGAGCTAAGATCCCACATGCCTCATGGCCAAAAAAACTCAACATAAAACAAACAATATTGTAACAAATTCAATGAAGACTTTAGTAATGGTCTACATAAAAAAAACAAATCCTTTAAAAAAATCCCATCCCAAGGTTCCCAAAGTGTCCATCTGCCAAGGGCAGGGCTTTATCAGCAACTCACATTGCTCATGAAATCTATTAAGCACAATCCTAGGATACCAGCTGGCCCAAAGCTGCTGTCTTTCTACAGACCATGCAACAAATGGAAAAAGAATGGGACTTCGAGCTCACAGCCCTGAACTTCAATTCCAGCTCTATCTTTTAGCAGTAATTACTATCATAATTCACTGGGAAGTTTATTTAACTTCACTGAGTTTCTGCTTTCTTGTTTTCTAAAATAGACTTTATATATAACTGTAGAAAAACACTCAAAAAGGACATTGCTTTTAATAAAAAGAAAAAACCTAACTGCAGACATTACTACTTTGTGTGGCTGGCAGAACAGCTTTCTGAGATGCTTAGAAAAATGCTTCAGTTTGGTCTTGATGAGTCATGTGGAGCTGAAAAATATGGTATCACTTGAGCAGAGCCTAAATGGAAGTAGAATTTGGGAGAAGCAGATTTCTATGCCCCAAAATATATGTGGAATGATAAGATTCTAAGATTCCTCTGGAGGAGGAAACGGCAGCCCACTCCAGTATTCTTTCTTGGATAATCCCATGGACAGAGGAGTCTGGCTGGCTACAGTCCACAGGGTCCCAAAGAGTCGGACATGACTGAGCGCAGACACATACACCCACACACAAGATTCTACAGCTAACCCTAGATCAGGGAGAAGGGTTTCCAAAACAGAGAGAAAACAGAGATAGAGAGTGGTCAGTAAGGAGAACTCCAAAGTTGTACGGGAAGCTGGGGCAGGCTTCCCACTACGGAAGCTTGAGCACACACGTCCTGCACAAGGAGAGCCAGTGAGGAGAGGTGCAGCCCTCGGGGCTGGAATTCTGTGCAAGTCAGGCCAGTCTTACAGCCAGGGTTAAGGTATATTTTCCTTTAGGGAAGGCACTAAAGGTTTCCAAAGCACTGGACAGAGACCGACAAAGAGACACAGCCCAAATGATGCTTCCATAGCAAATCAAATGTTAAGTTTGAAGATATTTCTTACCCTGTATTGCCCTCCTCACATACAACATGCCCCTAAGTATGCCTCATCCTTCCAGTAAATCCTTTGTTAACAGTGGGGTTATGGGAGTTATGAGAAGGTAGATGATAACTGGGTTTTCCTGATGGCCCAGCAGTAAAGAATCCACCTGCCAATGCAGGAGATGTGGGTTCCATCTCTGGATCAGGACAATCCCTTGGAGGAGGAAATAACAACACATCCTGGTATTCTTGCCTGGGAAATCCCATGGACAGAGTAGCGTGGTGGGCTACAGTCCATGGAGTTGCAAAGAGTCTGACACAACTGAGCATACACACACACACACACACACACACACCAATTATATATAGAAAGGATCTACAACAAGGTCCTACTTTATAGCACAGGGAGCTCCATTCAATACCGTATGATAAATCTTAATGGAAAAGAACTTTAAAAGCAAATGTCTCTATATGTATCACTGAACCACTTTGCTGTACAGCAGAAATTAACACAACATTGTAAATCAATGATATTTCAATTTTTAAACAAAAAGTTTAATAAAAGAAAATCATGTTCATTTTATAAAACTTCCAGAAAAAAGTCTGTATTTTTACTTACAATTTTTACTTAAAAGTTTTTTTCTTAAAAAAGCTATTAAGAAATTTGAAATAACTAGCAGTCACATGACTCCTTACAATTTGCAATGAGCTGTCACACTCATTTTCGTCTTACCCAACCTTATTTAATTCTTATCACAAACCCAGTGGTGTCAGAAACACTGTTCATGGGGCTCAAACACAAGTCCTTGCAGTAGCTTTATTCCACTACAGTTGAGGTGACATCATTGACCAGATACACCCACTTCTCCATTAACCTCTCCAATTTAATGGGAAAACTGAAATAATGGTACAAAATTAGAAAGAAAACAAAATGGGAAGCAGAAGCCTACACACTTGAAATTTGTCCCTTTGCCTTCACAGTCACACTTGTAGCCTGCTCACCCTTCTGTCTCCTTCCATCTCCCCTGCCCTTGTGTGTCTGGCAACCCTGGGGCAGTCACAGAGGGGAGTGTGCTTGGCCCTATGTTCCTGATGTGAAACAGCAAGGACACGATTCTGAGAAAATGTTCCTCCTTGTAAAAGACCCTAGGGAAATAAACCAGAGCTTCACTGTTTCAGTAAAAGGCTTTATCTCCAAGTCTTTTCTGTCTTCTAAATCTGAGTTCACAGTCATCGTAGGCAATCCACAGTGGTTCCAAGGGCATCTACATCAATCAGTACAGGCCTAAGCTCTTCATTGCTAAATCTACTGAAGTAGGAGATTCTTTTCAATCCTCAGAGTCCTTCAGATCGGTTGGCATAAGAAGACAAGCTACTCAACATTTCACGTCTGTGCAAAAACCAAAGAACTCTAATAGATGACAAAAGGGAAGCCACAAGATTTTCACATGTCATCTCACTTGGCTGAGCTGCTAGAGAGAAATTGCAAAATGTAAGTGCTTTATGCCACTTCAGGAGACAACAGTCATTGTCTGAACCAACTGTTTCTTCAGCTAAGGGAACATGAGCCGTGTGCAGCTATGGACGTCTTCCTGACCATGGCCCATTAGTTTCAGCGTGTTTGGGCCCGGCTTTGCCTTTCCATCTAAGAGAGGAAAGTTCCAAGGAAAAAGCTGACGGGCAGATTACAGGACACTACTTGCTAGAGTCATTCCATCCTCCACCTGAATATCCAAAGAAATCCCCTTGTGGCTCAGGGCTTCCCCTGTGGCTCAGCTGGTAAAGAATCTGCCTGCAATGCGGGAGACCTGGGTTCAATCCCGGGGTTGGGAAGATACCCTGGAGAAGGGAACAGCTACCCACTCCAGTATGCTGGCCTGGAGAATTCCGTGAATTGTACAGTCCATGGGGTCACAAAGAGTCAGACATAACTGAGTGACTTTCACTTTCACTAATCTCATCTGAATGGATTTGAAAATTATAGGACTCATGAATGATATGATAATGAACACAGCTGGATAAACACAAAAATATTCCCAAATCAAGTTTTCTTTAAGAAGTACTTTCTTCATATGAATTCATCAAAGGGTAGATAAATGGTAATCTGGATAATATGCCTCCATTTTAAGCAAAGCAAATGATGCATATGACAATTGAAAATAATCATTCTATGATGAACATTGGGGTACATGTGTCTCTTTCAGTTTTGGTTTCCTCAGTGTGTATGCCCAGCAGTGGGATTGCTGGATCATATGGAAGTTCTATTTCCAGTTTTTTAAGGATGCTCCACACTGTTCTCCATAGTGGCTGTACTAGTTTGCATTCCCACCAACAGTGTAAGAGGGTTCCCTTTTCTCCACACCCTCTCCAACATTTATTGCTTGTAGACTTTTGGATAGCAGCCATTCTGACCAGCATGAGATGGTACCTCATTATGGTTTTGATTTGCATTTCTCTGAAAATGAATGATGTTGAGCATCTTTTCATGTGTTTCTTAGCCATCTGTATGTCTTCTTTGGAGAAATGTCAGTTTAGTTCTTAGGCCCATTTTTCGATTGGGTCACTTATTTTTTCTGGTATTGAGCTGCATGAGCTGCTTCTATATTTTTGAGATTAATTATTTGTCAGTTGCTTCATTTGCTATTATTTTCTCCCATTCTGAAGGCTGTCTTTTCACCTTGCTTATAGTTCCCTTTATTGTGCAAAAACTTTTAAGTTTAATTAGGTCCCATTTGTTTATTTTTGCTTTTATTTCCATTACTCTGGGAGGTGGTCATAGAGAATCCTGCTGTGATTTATATCAGAGAGTGTTTTGCCTATGTTCTCCTCTAGGAGTTTTATAGTTTCTGGTCTTATGTTTAGATCTTTAATCCATTTTGAGTTTATTTTTGTGTATGGTGTTAGAAAGTGTTCTAGTTTCATTCTTTTACAAGTGGTTGACCAGTTTTCCCAGCACCACTTGTTAGATTGTCTTTTCTCCATTGTATATTCTTGCCTCCTTTGTCAAAGATAAGGTGTCCATAGGTGCGTGGATTTACCTCTGGGCTTTCTACTTTGTTCCATTGATCTATATTTCTGTCTTTGTGCCAGTACCATACTGTCTTGATGACTGTAGCTATACCACAAGCATAGTCTGAAATCAGGCAGGTTGATTCCTCCAGTTCCATTCTTCTTTCTCAAGATTGCTTTGGCTATTTGAGGTTTTTTGTATTTCCATACAAATTGTGAAATTGTGTACCCCAATGTTCATCACAACACTGTTTACACATGGAAGCAACCTAGATGTCCTTTGGCAGACAAATGGATAAGAAAGCTGTGGTACACATACACAATGGGATATTACTCAGCCATTAAAAAGAATGCATTTGAATCAGTCCTAATGAGGTGGATGAAACTGGAGCCTGTTATACAGAGTGAAGTCAGAAAGAAAAACACCAATACAGTATATTAATTCATATATATGAAATTTAGAAAGATGGTAACAATGACCCTATATGAGAGACAGCAATAGAGACAGAGATAAAGAACAGACTTTTGGACTCTGTGACAGAAGGCAAGGGTGGGATGATTTGAGAGAATAGCATTGAAACATGTATATTACCATATGTGAAATAGATCACCAGTCCAGGTTTGATGCATGAGACAGGGTGCTTGGGGCTGGTGCACTGGGATGACCCTGAGGAATGGGATGGGGAGGGAGGAGGAGTGGGGTTCAGGATGGGGGACACATGTACACCCATGGCTGATTCATGTCAATGTATGGCAAAACCACTACAATATTGTAAAGTAGTTAGCCTCCAATTAAAATAAATTAATTAACTTTTAAAAAAAGAAAATAATCATTCTATAAAGAATAGTTAGGGAAGAAGGTGGGGTGGGGGAGCATAAAGTAGGGGAAGAAAAAGACATATTAAGTGTAATAAATGTAACAAGATTAATTTGTTCCCTAACAATTCCCTGTCCCCCTTTCAACCCCAAATACACTGTGGGACCATCAAGATGTGTGGGTGACTAGGAAAATGAGTGTGTTCGATGTGTCTATATGAGTCTCTGTGTATGTGGTATGTATATGAGGGGAGGGAAACTTGAGAGTGAACAAAGTGGAGAGGTTTCAGTCTGTATGGGTGTGCAGGGTGTGTATCTATAAAGGATGTACATAAGGGGATTTGAATACAAGGGTGTGGGACTGTGAGTGTGGATGGAGGTTATAAAAGAGTGTTATGAGCTTATGTAGGTGATATTTATAGACTATGGAGGGGGTCCTATTTGTTAGGGTGATAAATGTGGGTGTGTGTCTTTGAGGTGGGAAGTGTGTGCCTGAAGCTCTGTATATATGCCTGGGGTACATGTACAAGCTGAGGGTGTGCACCTAGGAACTGCAAGTGGGTCCTGTGTGAAAAAGGAGATTAGCATGTCTTTGCAATCAACATGATGCATGAAATCCTCTGAAAGGCAAACCAAGCCTTTCTTTTGCCTCCGCTGCCCTGCCCTGAGCACCCACTCCCAGAGATGGTCTTGCTCTCAGTATTCAGTCCCCTGTAGCTGCTTCTGAACCAACCCACACCTCTGTCTCCTCTGCTAGGACTCAGGGGATTCATTTACCATGACCTATGTTACAATAGACTTTTATTTACAACTTATTATCTTTTAATTTATTACTTTATAAAAAGTTATGATTTATTTCACTGTAGCTATGGTTTCTCCCATAGTCATGTGAGAGTTGGACCATAAAGAAGGCTGAGCGCCAAAGAATTGATACTTTCAAATTGTGGTGCTGGAGAAGACTCTTGAGAGTCCCTTGGACTGCAAAGAGAGCAAACCAGTCAATCCTAAAGGAAATCAATCCTGAATATTCATTGGAAGGACTGATGCTGAAGTTGGAGCTCCAATACTTTGGCCCCCTAATGCAAAAAGCCAAATCATTGGAAAAGACCCTGATGCTGAGAAAGATTGAAGAAAAAGAGTAGGGGGTGGCAGAGGATGAGATGGTGAGATAGCATCATAGACTCAATGGACATGAATCTGAGCAAATTGCAGGAGATAGTGAAAGACAGAGGTGCCTGATGTGCTCTAGTCCATGGGCTCACAAAGAGTCAGGCTTAGCAATAAAAAACAACAACAGATTTTCAATTGCCCACTGAGCTTATTTGGGAAAAATATCTCTGGGCCATAATTTCTGTTGATAAATCATCATTGTCATCATCCCCACCACCATCACCATCATCCTCACCACCATCCCCATCATCCCATCACCATCACCACCATCCCCATGTGCTGAATGGCATTCAGCATTTACCATGCATCATCATCTCAGCTAATGCACATTATGCTTTTTGAAAAGTTAATTCTACAGCACAAAATACAGCTGAATTGGCTCACAAATCCATGCTAATCAAGAAAAAGCTGTCTGAAAGGCTAAGCTGAGGAGTACTAGAGACTTTCAAATTAACATACAGCCTCTGTTTCCTGTCCAAAGCCCCAATCCATCCTGAGATCTTGTTTGTTCTACCCTTACATGAAAATTCATTTAATTCAGCTTCAGTTTATTGATCCCTTCTACCACCTACCTTAAATACAAAATTAGTCATCTATAAAATTTCCCTGGATGGTCAAAGAATCTACCTGCAATGCAGGAGCCTCAGGAGACACAAGTTCAATCCTTGGGTTGGGAAGATCCTGTAGAGGAGGAAATGGCAACCCACTCCAGTATTCTTGCCTGGAGAATCCTATGGACAGAGGATCCTGGCAGGCTACAGTCCATGGGGTCACAAAGAGCCAGACACGACTATAGCAACTTAGCATGCGAGCACAGATGGTTATAGAGATACCTAATGCTATGTTGCTGGTGTCAGTATGTAAACAGGCTTATTGCAACTCTGCCCGTGGAGATAAAATTGCTGTGTATCATTTTCCCGGAATGGAGCCCCACAGAGAACAGTTTGTTACGGCATTTGCACCAAGGACTTCTTCACAGGGCTCCACATTTCCACTTCATAAACATCCATTCCCAGGAAAGCAAAATAGGAAATTCTCAAGGACGACAAAACAGCTGCAATAGGGTGATTTGCCAGCAAAGATATTGCAAGTGTGCCAAACCTTTAATACTGGAGGCAGAGTTCAGTCTGTTTAGAGCAGGAGAGCCAATGTCATCTTCCAGCTTCACCTGGTGTTTTCTCCAAGGCAGGAATAAAGTGAAAAACAGTGAGGGAGTGTTCACAGCCTCTTTCTGTGCAGTGAAATTTTCTCTAACTGTAATGGAGTGAAAAGTTGGGAGGTTATTCAAATACAAAGAGAACTCATTGATGGCTTTTATGGCCCCATGAGTTCCGTATCCTTTGACTTGATGAACTAGAGTGACAAATGGCCTCAGAACTTGCATCTCTATCCATTCAAGTCTCAAATGGAAAGGAGACTCTAGCTCCAATGCCCTGAGGCAAAGAAACGCAGCCCTCCTTGTGGCTTCTAGCCTAAGTCTTTCTAAAAACCAGAGGGCTACATAGATATTCCAGAGACCCAGATGGTGGACCATGCCACAGCTGTCTGCTGGCGTTGTTCTCAGGCCATGTCTAGGGAGAGACAGATGCCACACCATTATTAAAGCTGGGCTCATCCTCACTGTGCAGCTAAGAACAGTATGATCAAGCAGAAAAGATAAGATCACTTAATTATAATGCCAGCCAACCTGTTGACAGGCTGGAATATTTTTCCTTTTGTGAAATTGTTTCAAAGACTGATTTAGACCTCACAGAGTGACAAGAATCAGCTCATTCATGAATGTGGATACAAACAAAATGTGGGCACAAAATATAGCCGAGTTCATGCTTTAACACCGTCCGTTCATTCATCCATCCACTGAGCATGCCTTTGTTGAAAGCCTGCAGTGGCCAGGTGTAGGTCTTAGAATTGAACACCCAAAGGTGACCATATCAGGCTTCACACACTCAAGAAGTTCAAAATCTACAGACAATTCAGCGAAACCATTAATAGGGAGGTCAGTGCTTTAAAGGCAGCTAAAGGAATACAGTGGGTGTGTAGTGGGCAAAGCCTGGGAGGAGGCAAGGAGGGCCAGAGAGGCGAAGCTTCCTTGAAGTCATGACACTTGAGCTGAGCCTTGAAAGACGAGCAGGAACTGTCCAGGCAGATGGGGGCAATTCTCCGTCCGCAGAATAAGTGGCTCAGAAGATCCTCTTACAGGATCACCAGAGAGAGCTGGAGCTGGGGAATGTTGAGCCCAACAGTTCACACACGAATCAGTGAGAATCCCCAGGAAAAATCGACCTCCCAAAGCTGTTCTGTAGAGCTCTTAGTAAATGCTGCCTCACACACACTCAGACATATTTCCCTCTTCCTAGAAAGCACGGAGAACACTGTGGGAAAAATGAGGTGAGATTACAGTGTGGTCTTTGGTCTGTTGATGCCAAGGCTGAGGGAGTACAGCTGCATAATTTGTGTTAGATTTTCCTGGGAAACAGAATCACCTAAAGACTGTGAAATCTTGGTTTGCATTGCCTTCCAGGGGATTAAGTGTCATCCTGTTTACAAGGGCATCAGTCCCTCCAGGCCCACACCTTACATCTGTTGTTGCACCAGAGACCCTGTGCCAGCTGCAGTCCTAAGGAGACATAGAGCTACTTTTGATTTACAGTGGGTGTAGTACACGCAGCCGCAAACTGGGGCGCAGAGTACAGAAACCCAGAAACGCGAGGGAATCCAAGCCTGTCCTTCAGCAGGATTAATTAGTTATCAAAACTATTGCTAATAGTGACCATATCACATGAATATGTATCAGTTCTTTAGGACCTGTCAATCTTCCCTGCTTTTGCACCCAACTAAACACTTCCCACCCATCAAGAGCCAACTCCTTAAAAAAATAAATACATTTTTTTAAAAAAGAGCCAACTCAAGTCCTCCATGTCCCTTTAATTCTCTTTTCCTCTAAATTCTTGCAACAAAGAAAGCGTGCCATACACAACTTAGCCCTAAGTTACGTTCTTGTATTTTTGTTGCTTATAAAGTGTTATCTTGATCTCCCAAGTAGATCTTAAGTCCTCTGAGAAAAAACTACACCTTGTAAGGCATCACCATCCTTGACACTGTAATCCAGTATCCTTCACACTACTATATGTTATTTCTCTCCCCTAATACCTAATACTCTATTTCTCTCTGCCTACTGGATGTCCCCAGGTGGAGAGTCTACAGGAAACAAAACCTCAATAAGTCTAAAACTGAGATCATCTTTCTACCAAAATAAAGTCCTGTTGTTGACTGCCTCTAATTCTCCGAGGCTCTGACTTTTCCTTGTGTTAACCTGCCCACTCCCTTCCTGTCTCTTACATTCATGCACTCCATTGATGACTAATGCCATTGCTCTGGTTCTGATCTCTATCATTTCTCATCAGGACAACTGTTAGAACCTCCTGTCTGATTGACTTTTAACCCTTCTCTTTCAAATCCTGTCACCCCTTATAAGTCAGTCACATTAAACTCTTGTTTGGGCTTCCCTGGAATCTGCCTACAACGCAGGAGACCTGGGTTCGATCCCTGGGTCAGGAAGATACTCTGGGGAAGAAAGAAATGGTTACCCATTCCAGTATCCTTACCTGGAGAATTCCGTGGACAGAGGAACCTGGCGGGCTACAGTTCATGGGGTCGCAAAGAGTCAGATACGACTGAAACGGCGTAGCACACACGCAACATCACATGAGTGCCCCGCCTTGGCGTCTCACTGTTCACTTAGTAAAGCTCATACATTTCTTTATCTGCTGTTCTAAACCCTCTACATTCTGGCACTCACTTTTTCTCCTTCCTCCTACCTACTTCTCATATCCCTTATTCTAGCAAAGCTATTTCTGCTCCTTAAACCTCTCTCATGCCTCTCTAGCTCCACACCTTAACTGAAGCTATTATTTTCACATTAAATATTTTTTCCAATTAACATATCATAATTTGGCTCTGCCTTCAAGATACATGTAATGTGCTGTGAACTCTTTATAAATAAACCCATCAGGAATTAGGTATTATGTTCTTTGCTGAGGGCATTTTTTACTTAAGTGGTTTTAAAATACATCTATACTTAGAAGGTGATATGTTAAATATTGTAAGATTACTCTAGAAGCACAAATCAATTTAGTAAGCTGTCAAAAAGGAAGCCTAAATTAATTCAAGAGAATAGACCTCACACATGCTGTTCTCTGATCTTATTCAATAAACAATAAACAAGAACTAAAAAAGATCCTATATGTTTAACAATGTAGTAACAAAATAATTCATGTTTAACAAGAAAATTAAGAAAAATTTAGAATTGAATGCTAATCTAGATTCTCACAGAGCTAAATTACAGGAAATTTTATAGTTACAGATAATACAAATTCACTTTTATACCTAAATGAGAACCAAAAAAACTACAGAGACTTTCTGTTTCTAAAGACCTAATTTAAAATTTTTTAAAAATCAATTCTCCATATATTAATATATAGATTTAAAGCAACCTCAATCATGATTGTCAAAGGATTATTTTTATGTAATTTGAGAAAATGATTCTAATTTGTATCAATATTCAAGTATTTCCCCAACATTTTAAAATGATGAAAAGTGCCTTGCTTCATTAGGTGCTGGAGAGTACTGAAAAGTCCTATAAATTGAAACAATGTTGGATGTATTTAAGAAAGATGAATCTATAAATGGAGAAAGGAGAGCTGCCATTTCAAGTATTAAAGTCCATACAGTAGTCATCAGCGCTACCTAAGAAATATTGTATAGGGTATCAGTGCATCACAGCATCCCCTGCCCCGCCCCATTTGAAGTTAGGTGTGGTTATGGGACATGTTTTGTACATTTTGAAATGTCCAAAGTACATTTCAACCAGTGTAATTATCAGGTAAAAGAATTAAAACTTACCCACTCTTTCCTTCTGATATCGTGACTGTTGGCAGCAGCTCTGATGCACCAGATGCCTGAGCAAGCATGCAGCAGAACCCTCAGCCAACCCACAATAGATATGTAGCATAAAGGAGAAGTGGACCTTTGATTTGAATACCACTGAGACCTGGGTTGGGAATTCCCTGGCTGTCCAATGGTTAGAACTCTGTGCCTTCACTCCCATGGTCCCAGGTTCAATCACTGGTTGGGGAAATAAGATCCCATATAAAAAATGAATTAATTAAAAAATTAGAAGATTGAAAAAAAGACTTGAGTTGTACTATGACATAAGCTAGCCTCGGGGCTTCCCTAGTAGCTCAACTGGTAAAGAATCTGCCTGCAATGTAGGAGACCCCGGTTTGATTCCTGGGTCAGCAAGTTCCCCCGCAGAAGGGCTAGGTTACCCACAGCACAGCACAAGCTAGCCTAGACTGAAAGAGAAAGAGGTCTTTTACCAGTTACCTTTGTGACTTCTTATAGTACTCCACATTTCAGAAAAATGTACCCAGATATTCCTTCTAAAATGTAAATTAAAAAACTTACTAAAAGTTGCTTAACAGGAACAAAAAGAAGATATTGGGAGGAAGCTGTTTGCACGTTATTGTAATAATTCATTCCTCTGAGTTTAATTTCTGACAAGGTAGGTCACAATAAAACAATGCTTTACAGAAATTAGGACTTTAACCATCTGAGAGATTGAAAGAATAACTTCGTAAGAATCTCTTATTTTAAAATAAAACAGGCAATAACCCTACTTCCCTTCTAAACATTTTAGTTTCTAGGTATTTTAATTGTTGTTGTTGCTCGTTCACTAAGTTTTGTCCAACTCTGAATTTTGATCAAGAGATATTAACTGCCCTACAGTGATGGGAAAGAATATAAAATACATATACCTGCTGCCTCATCTCTAGTGATTCAAAATGCAACAGGAATAAAGATGAACAACTTTTTCTTTGCTAACCTCTCATCTTTAGAGAAAAATTTAAAGGCAATGGGTGGTTAATAACGGCCAATTATCCATGGAAACCCCAAAGAAAAAATGGCTTGTGATAGATCTGAGCTCTGACAATTGCTGAGACTTTGATTAGCAGAATCCTGTAGATATGTAACAGAAATCAGAGTTCTCTTCTTCAACATTAATCGTATTATGAAACTATAAACAAATCATGGCCTGTAATTTGCTCAGTGGGTCCTACTATTTTAGACCAAAATCTCTCTTTCTAATGTCTCCCATTAGGTTATTCTTTAGCTTTTCAATTTTAACATCTCAAAGCTACTGATCTCAATTTGCTTAAAATCCAGACAGATGGTCTTTGCAATATAAGTGAACTAACCATAGCACATTGATAGGGAATTTTATGATGTTTGGATATTGCTACAACACATAGATCAACTGGAAGTAAACCCTATTCAACTGATAAAATTGGCAAAGAAATGTGATATATTTACTCATGGCCCATTTATTTAGGTAAAAAATGACAAAGACACTAGAAATTCTAGCTCTCAGCACATGTCAACATGCCATAATGATTGGAAGGCAATTTGGAGATGTCTAACCAACATGAAATTAAAAGACACCTGCTCCTTTGAAGAAAATTTATAACCAACCCAGACAGCATATTAAAAAGCAAAGACATTACTTTGTCATCAAAGGTCCATCCAGTCAAAGCTATGGTTTTTTCAACAGTCATGTATGGATGTGAGTATTGGACTCTAAAGAAAGCTGAGCACCGAAGAATTGTTGCTTCTGAACTGTGGTGTTGGGGAAGGCTCTTGTGAGTCCCTTGGACAGCAAGGAGATCCAACCAGTCCATCCTAAAGGAGATCAATTCTGAATATTCATTGGAAGGACTGATGCTAAAGCTGAAGCTCCAATACTTTGGCCACCTGATGTGAAGAACTGACTCATTGAAAAAGACCCTGATGCTGGGAAAGATTGAAGGCAGGAGGAGAAGGGGACGACAGAGGATGAGATGGTTGGATGGCATCACTGACTGGATGGACATGAGTTTGAGCAAGCTCTGGGAGTTGGTGAAGGACAAGGAGGCCTGGTGTGCTGCAGTCCATGGCATCACAAAGAGTCAGACACGACTGAGCGACTGACTGAACTGAACCAACATTCAGATGCTGACTCAAGCACCTTTGACTTAGAAATGTAGTTATTACTATTACTGAACAAAAATAATCTGGAATCTCAACTGTGAGAATTGGAAAACTAGGCTAGAATATTTCTTTAATACAATTCTCTGTTGTTGTTGTTTAGTCATGTCAACTAAAAATATAGTCATCACCTGAAAGTAGAGTTATTTTATTTGGTGGGAATGTTTAGGTCTCTGAACCCAGTAAACAGCATTTCAGCAGCTCTGAGAAAACGGCTCCCAGGAGACAGGAGGGGAAGTCAGGCTACATACAAGTTTGCAACAAAGGAAGAAGGCAATCTGAACATCAAAGATCAGATACCAAGTCAAGGCATTTCTCATTCTACGTATGGGAGGATGCAAGCCTCCGGGCTGACTGAATTCATTCCTTCCACAAGCACCTCAGCCGTCTGGGGCCAAATTCTCTTCCTCATTCACCTCAAGGAGTGGCAGATGGCTGCTTCTCGCATTCTCCCTGCTCCTCAGCAAAAGTGCTCGTGGCTGGACACTGAACAAGATTAGAGAAATGAGCATTTGAAACGGCCATTTCATCTTGAAGTGGTAGGGGTGGTAGCATCTTGGGGGTGGTAGCTACTGGGGGGTGGTAGCCTCTGCTGGATCACAGTCTGGGGAGCCCTCCTTCACATTTGGAGGCCAGAAATCCCTGAGACTTTGACATTTCTTGTTTACTAATATGGCAGGAGATATTTTCACTTCACAATTGCTAAGTCATGTTCGACTCTTTGCGATGCTATGGACTATAGCCCACCAGGCTCCTCTGTCCATGGAATTCCCCAGGCAAGAATACTGGGGTGGATATTTCCTTCTCCAGGGGGTCTTCCTGACTCAGGGGTCAAACCTGCATCTCCTGCCTTGGCAGGCAAATTCTTTACCACTGAGCCATAGGGAATCCCCTAGTATAATTCTCTAGAGATTCTCTAAACAAAACTGTGATACTATCTGCAAGACCATTCCAGAAAAGTCCATTCCATCTTTTTATTTGTCTGAATTGATTCTAAAACAGGCACCATTTCTCTTTGCCGGGTCACTCTGGTTCTTTCTCAGCTAATTAAGATTAGTTACAGAAAAAGTGTAGAGAGGAGCAAACGTGCTCATGGCTGGGCACTGAACAAGATCAGAGAAATGAGCATTTGAAACGGCCATTTCATCTTAAGTTATACTAGAAAGAAAATGTCTTTGATTTGCAAGTGATATTGCACAGATGTCTATGTGGAATAACAGATGGGATAAAGAATGCAGAAATGACTGAAATTAATGGAGTAGTTACCACAGAGAGCCAGCCTTTGACTTGGGATCTGATTTTTCTTTCACCATAGCATATAAGACAAAGGCAAGTGGAGAAGCCTGGAAAGAAAAGAATACTTAGAATCAGCCATCTGAATCGTGGAGACTCTGAGCTGGAGAGTTTACCGTTTACACACTTGTGTACTGGTCCTCACTTCTGAAGTACAGATAGTGACATTGACATTAGCAGTTGTTGTACGGGATTAAATGAGACAATATGCAAAATCCTTTATCACTTGCAAAGCATTCTTCAAGTGATCAATTTTATGATCCACTTTCACAAGCAATATTGAAAGTTTCAATAATAATCTAGTGGAATGTGAGATAGAAACATGGATACCAAGGTCTGCTCCATGCTATAGATGGAGCTAACATTAGTCATTCATGGAGAAGGAACAGACTACCAAGAAAAAGACAAGCTCAGAATTCACTGAAAGTGTGTGCAGGCTCTCCAGCAGCAATCAGTGTGGGAAGAAGCAAGCTGGTCAGGCCACTGTAATTTGCCTCTTAAAATCAGAAGGCCAAAGTTTGTTTCTATTTTGTAAAGAAGTTCATTTGTACCGTTTTTTTTTTTAGATTCCACTTATAAGTGGTATCATATGATATCTGTTTCTTTGTCTTATTTAGTGTAACAATCTCTACATCCATCCATGTTACTGCAAAAGGCATTATTTCATTTCTCTCTCTCCTTTTTTATTTTTATTTTTTTGCTTCTTAACTCACAGACTTAGAGGACAAACTTATGGTTATCAGGGGCAAGGATTGGGAGTTTGGGATTGACATGTACACACTGCTATATTTAAAATAGATATCCAACAAGGACCTACTGTATAGCACAGGGAAATATTCTTAATATTCTGTAATACCCTAAATGGGAAACAAAGGAAAAAGAATAGGTACATGTGTATGTATAACTGAACCACCTTGCTGCGCACCTAAAACTAACGCATTGTCAATTAACCATGTACTGCATGTGTGCTAAGTTACCTCATTCTTGTTCGACTCTGCGACCCTATGGGCTGTAGCCCACCAGGCTTCTCTGTCCATGGGATTCTCCAGGCAAGAATACTGGAGTCAGTTGTCATGCCCTACTCCAGGAGATCTTCCCCACCCAGGGATGGAACCCATGTCTTCTGCACCAGCAAGCGGGTACTTTACCATTATACTCTGATATAAAATTTTTAAAAATTTTAAAGAAGTAAGGTCTGCAGAGACCTGTCTTCCTTCAATGTGCCTAGTAGGCAATGTTCAGCCTTGCTGGATCTTACTGATCCTTCCTGGTCCAAATTCATGTCTCCCTTGTTTTCATATTTCACTGGTTTGCTGAATGATTTGATTGGTAAATTATTCAGTAAAGCAACCATAAATTATTCTATCTCATCAATTTTGCAACCTCTGAAGGAAGCTGTTCAAAGCGTTGTCTTGGCTTCTGCTTGTTGTGTACTTGGAGCCCTCTACCACAAAGCACAACTTTCCTATAAGCTGTGCATGCAGAGAGACTCTGAAATCCGTTCAGCTTCAGCCAGTCACCAATGTGACATGAACATCTATTAATAATCAAAAGGCCATGTTCACTGTGTTTGCCTTGGATGATAAATATATACCAGCTGCGTGACCTTGGCAACTTATTTAACCTTTCTTTGCCTCAGTTTTCTTACCTGTAAGAATGTTGTTGCTTAGTTGCTAAGTCATGTCTGACTCTTTGTCACCCCATGGACTGTAGCCCACCAGGCTCCTCTGTCCATGGGATTCTCTGAGCAAGAATAATGGAGTGGGTTGGCATTTCCTCATCCAGGGGATCTTCCTGACCCAGGTCACCTGCATTTCCTGCATTGGCAGGTGAATTCTTTATCACCAAGCTACCTGCGAAGCCTCTATCTGTAATATAAGGATAATAAAGGCAGCTATCTCATAGGAATGTTAAGAAGAGTAAATGAATAAATACTTACAAAGTACTTAAAATAGTGTCTGGGACATGGTAAGAGTTGTATATGGGATTGATAAATTGAAAAAATACATTGTTTTTTATAGGGAAAATCATATGTGAATCTAGAATAACAAATTTTTAAGTGACAATGAACACATATTAAATTTTTATTGTAAAACAGTATTTCAAGGGTGGTTGTCTCTGAGAGGGACAATAGACGTTGGTCAAAATTCATAGAGCTTTACAGGGCAAACAACGAACCACAATGTACATAAAGTTGAAAAATCATAGGAGGTCAGGGGATGCCCAGAATAAATGCAGATTGGGACAAATGAATTCAACCATATTACAAATGTATGGGACAACCTCACTGAATAGGGTAGGAGCAAAAAGTGATGATCTAAGAAGCTTTGGACATGAATAAAATCTGTAAGATTAAAGGCAAAAGAAACTAACCAAGCAGGTATTCTAGTTGATAGGATGGTTTTCTGTGGGGTCAGTTGTTAATAATTCCGATACTGCTATACATGTATACTGGACTAGGACAGATAAATAAATGGAACAGGATGGAGGGGCTGTTTCTCACTGTTGAATGAGAAGTGACACGTAAGCAAGGGAGTGGAGGTGTGAATGATCCATGTGATAATATAGCTGGAGATAGCAATATAAAATCATATATAGCGTCATAGAGACAGAGATGTTTACATATAGCTGTGTGTATATACACACATTATTTCCTTGTTCTGGCAACCAAGAGGGCCTGAACAGTATCCAGCAACAGCAAGCATACTCAGTGCCAAGATCTTGGTTTTTCATGATATTCTCAGTGATGGCTCAGATGGTAAAAAATCTGCCTGCAATGTGGGAGACCTGGGTTTGATCCTTGGGTTGAGAATATTCCCCTGTAGTAGGGCATAGCTACTCAGACTCCAGTATTCTTCCCTGGAGAATTTCATGAACAGAGAAGCTTGGTGGGCTACAGTCCATGCGGTCCCAATAAGTCGGACATGACTGAGGGACTAACATTTTCACTTTCTTTCTTCAGTAAAAGAGCCAAGATCCTTGGAGAAGTGGCTGATTCTAGGACTAGAGCAGGAAACTCTCAAGAAATATCTGGAGCATCTTATAGTACCCAAAAGGAAGAATATGGCTTTGAAAAGAAGAGCGATGTGGTATGTCAAAAGGAGACAGAAGCCAGGGGAGCATTCTCAGAGGCCTGAGCTGAAACTTCATTTGAGCCACAAGATGAATGAAGTAGTATTGGATTTATAGCCCAAAGTACAAAATAAATATTCATAAGTTTATAAACAGATGACTGAATAAGTAAATAAAGTTAAGGAAAAGAGATAATCTTCCCCCCCAAAAAAATTTCAAATAGTCTATAGAGATAGAAAGTTAAATATAACTTCCCAGTCAGTGACATCTTGCCAAAGATGACAGTTTTCTTGAAAGAAGGAAAAAGATTAACTTAACAGGGAGAAGTCTATCAAGTGTGACCTCAGCCAGGCAATCCAAGTCAGTAACAAGAGTGACAAGCCAGGTTGACACTAAGCACCCGTGAGATCATGTGACGAAAATGCCTCTGTGGTCTTCCCCCCCAAAACTAATAACCCAAGTCTAATCATGAGACAAATATCAGACAAATCCCATCTGAGAGACATTCTACACAATATCTGACTAGTCATTTTCAACACTGAAAAGATCTTTAATAACACAGGAAGTCAGAGAAACAACCACAGCCCAGAGGACACAAAGGAGACATGATAACTAAATGTACTACAATACCCTAAATGGGATCCACAAACAGAAAAAGAACATCAGGTAAAAACTAAGGAAACAGGAAGAAAATGGTAGGAAGGGAAGAGGGATGGATCCATTAACTGCAATAACAGTGTGCTGTGAATTGAGAACGGCTGACTCAACCCTCTGCCCCCAAGGCAATGAATCAAACAAATTAACTGGCATTTGTACAACAGAAAGGTAGCACCTGAAGAAGTCAGAGCTATCCTGAGAAGAGAAGGGAAAGAAGTAACAGGGAAGTGACCGGCTTCCCTAGAAAGACAGCTCCGGTGGGGCCACAGAGCAAGCATTGGCCACCCTAGCTGAGACCGGCACATGCCATCAGCCCTGGACGGAGTGACACACGTCACGCTGAGTTAATAAGGATGTGGTGGGACCCGGCATCGGTGTGTCAGGGAAGATTTCCAGGGGACCCTGAAATCCAGCCTTGGTTGAAAGGGCAGCGCTGAACTATTTCCGAGGTGGCGGTGGAGATCTGTGACACCGTATAGCTTTCAGCACTTGAAGCACCGTGGGGACTTGCAGCCGTTCATCCTGCCATCCTGCCATCGCAGACAAGTGTCCGACGGTATTGAAGTGGACAAGAGAGAATATGGAGGACTTCCCTGGTGGTCCAGTGGTTGGGAATCTGCCTGCCAATGCAGGGGACATGGCTTCAATCCCTGGTCCAGGAAGATCCCACAGGCCACAGGGCATCTAAGCCCATGCTCCACAACTATTGAGCCTGCACCCGAGAGCCCGTGCTCGGCAGCAAGAGAAGCCCGTGCAACCCAACCAAAGAGTAGCCCTGGTCACTGCAACTAGAGAAAGCTTGTGTGCAGCAACGAAGACCCAGCGCAGACAAAAAAAGAAGAGAGAGAGAGGGAATACGGAGGGTTACATACCAGAGAAAAAGAGAAGAGAAAAAAGAAAAAGAACCCAAACTCATTTGCTGTGTTTTAATACTTGTAGCAAACCATTCTACAAATGACATGGAGCCCAATTTGGGAAATCATGCCAGTTGGAGCAGATCACTGGGGTAAAGTTTACAGCAAAGGCAAGACATTCCCTCAATTCCTTCTTCTCTCAGCTAATTTCTAGGAGTGAAGAAAGAAAGAACACGAATACTGGCTGCCTGCCAGGGACCCAAACTGGACTAGAACCAGTATCCCAAGGCAAGGATCTGCCAACTCTGAGGTGGACCCTGGTCCATAGTTTTCTCAAAAGGAGTTCCTAACTCTAGCTGGAGTTGAAAACTACAAATTTATTTTCTTAATATGGAAGTCCTGATGAGAAGCTGGACCTAGGAATATACACCCAAACATCACTGATCCTTCTATATCAAAGGTTACTTGGTATGAGAAGAAAATCTTTTACCAAGATGCAGACTGTCCAAGATTTTTTTTTCCTTTTCAAGGAAAAGTGCTATAAATAAATAAGGACATCTATTAATATAACACTTGGTAGTAGATTGAAGAAGAAAAATATGATCTAAGGATACATAATATTTAGTGTAAGTAGATTAAAGAAGAAATAAATGCTCAAAAATGATTATGTCTCTTGATAAAGTACTAAAATACAGGAGTGGAAGAAAACAGCTTTACCATAATAAAGGCCATCTGCTTCTATCTAAAAGCCTATTCAGGATAAAATAAATGTGTCAGTTTCACTATTAATATTCTAGAAATTCTATTCATTCAAAGCAAAAATGGGATAGCAGCAAGGGTTAGACATATTGAAAACCAAGTGATAAAAATTTCTGGCAGTATGATTTCATAGTTAGATAAGAGAATAAGCTAAGAAACTATTTTAATTAATAAATGTTTGATAGATAGCCTGGTAGATGATTAAGTATACACACACATAAACACACACACACCAATTCTCATAGTGTGGTTGAAGATATAATGAAAAAATCTCCTTTCACAATGCCCATGGAAATATGCAATTATAAGAAATAGCTTTAATGAGAAATCTCTATGAATAACTCAGTAATATTTTACTGAAATACACAAATAAAAACCTGAATAAATGAAAGAGAACATCATGATCTGAGATGGGAGACAAAATGTTTTAAAAGCAACAATTCTTTCAGATCAACTTACATTTCATATAAGTGCAATCAAAACCCCAACCTGTTTTTTCACTTGGAAAAATTGCTGTAAATATCACCAGAAAAAAATGTTTGGAGTAAATATAATTTTTAAAACACGTGATGAAGGAGGAGCAATCTTATCTTTAATCTACTTACACTAAATATTATGTATCCTTAGATCATATTTTTCTTCTTCAATCTACTATCAAATGTTATATTAATAGATGTCCTTATTTATTTATAGCACTTTTCCTTGAAAAGGAAAAAAAAATCTTGGACAATCTTCAGTTCAGTTCAGTTCAGTCTCTCAATCGTGTCCAACTCTTTACAACCCCATGAATCGCAGCACACCAGGCCTCCCTGTCCATCACCATCTTCCTGAGTTCACTCAAACTCACACCCATCGAGTTGGTGATGCCATCCAGCCATCTCATCCTCTGTTGTCTCCTTTTCCTCCTGCCCCTAATCCCTCCCAGCATCAGAGTCTTTTCCAATGAGTCAACTCTTCGCATGAGGTGGCCAAAGTACTGGAGTTTCAGCTTTAGCATAATTCCTTCCAAAGAACACCCAGGGCTGATCTCCTTTAGAATGGACTGGTTGGATCTCCTTGCAGTCCAAGGGATTCTCAAGAGTCTTCTCCAACACCACAGTTCAAAAGCATCAATTCACTCTTATAGCAATGTATATTACAGAAGAACAATCTTGCTACAATCTTATGCTATGCTATGCTAAGTCACTTCAGTCGTGTCCGACTCTGTGTGACCCCATAGACGGCAGCCCACCAGGCTTCCCCGTCACTGGGATTCTCCAGGCAAGAACACTGGAGTGGGTTGCCATTTCCTTCTCCAATGCATGAAAGCGAAAAGAGAAAATGAAGTCGCTCAGTCTGTGTATTACAGAGGAACAGTACAAAAGAGATTTGATACTGACACCAGCTAGACATATGGAGAAACTGAACAAAAGAGTCTATTTAGTAACATAGAGAAGTGGCTAACAACTCATACACACACACACAATTACTCAACACGAGCTTTAGAGGCTAATAATGATTTGGGCAAACAGACTTTTAGAACAAACTTCTAACCAATATAAATACAGCACTCTACCAAGCACATGGGCTTTCCAGGTGGTACTAGTGGTAAAGAACCCATCTGTCAATGCAGGGGATGTAAGAGATGTGGGTTTGATCCCTGGGTCGAGAAGATCCCCTGAAGGAGGACACAGCAACCCACTCCAGGATTCTTGCCTGGAGAATCCCATGGACAGAGGAGCCTGGCAGGCTTAAGTCCATAGTGTCGAAAAGAGTTGGACACGACTGAAGCAACTTAGTATGCACATATATATAATCAAATACATATGATTATATCTGAGCCACTTTGTTGTATGCCAGAAATGAATACAACTTTGTAAGTTAGCTACACTTCAATAAAGTACATTTAAAAAAAATTTTCCAAGAATTTCTCCCATTTAGGATAGCTGGGTGGAGAGAGACAGAGTCTGGTGGAAAGAGCTAGATTTAGAAGATAAATCAGGCTCTGCAGCAAGAAAGAATCACTTTTTAAATCTAGCCTACCCTGAACATAGGTATCCTTTGAATCTAGTTGAATGCAATTTATAACCTGACAAATATACTGGAACAAAGAGGTTTTGTTCATTCAAGATAAATGGCCAGAGAGAAGGGCTAACAGAATCTCATAGGAGGCACTGGATTTGTTAGAGAAAGATATTAAGTATTCATTAAAGATTTATCAGTTAATTTAGTATCTGTTAGAAAGGACCTATCTGACCAAATGAATCTTACCTCACAGTCTGACCCTCTCAGTCAAATATCAAATGGGGAAGAAGTAAAAATAAAATCAATGTCCCTTTTGAATTTTAACCTAAATATTTTAGATTTTGTTTAATTCTCCTTGTTCTAATTCTTTCCTTGATATTGTGGCAGATATTATATGTCATCCACTTAAGACATACCCAAATTCCCCTTTTCTAGAAGTTATAGAGCAAAATATTTAAATTCCAGCCTCTTTAGCAGTAAGGATGATCAGGTAACCTGGATATTGCCAACAAAATTCAAGGAGACATTCCTTGGCAGCAGGGAAGAGGGAGGAGGGGTTTGCTATTTTCTTTTCTGTTTGTATAAACTTTTTATTTTGTATTGGAGTATAGCCAATTAACAACAATGTGATATTAATAGTTTCAGTGATATCGAAAGATTCTTTACCACCAAGCCACCAGGGAAGCCCTTTCTCATCTATAAGATAGGAAAAATACCTACCCCACTGAACTACCTGGAAGCTGGAGAGAATTCTCCACATGATAATGACCATATTCATGTTAGTATATGGTATTTTTTCTGTTTTCTTAACTCTGATTTTTGAAGTACTATTGGCCTTATTTTTCAAGTCATCTAAGGAAATATGTAAGAAATGTTTTAACAGGTAAATATCATTTTTTATAAATGCAGTTTGTTAGTGACCAAGAATTCAGCAAAGTCCTCTCAATTATTCTTTTCATTTTATTTGGCACAAGAAAAAAAATTAGCATTGCTCAGAATGTCCCATTTGTATGACTTAGGACTCCTGGTCAATATGAAAATATGTTTATGATGATAAACATATTTATGTGATAAACTTCCCATGTCTTCAATTCTTTATCTTTTCACTGAACTGAAACCCCAAGTCTTTCCTCCGGTGCTACAAAGACAGAAGTGATATATCCAAAAGCCCAAATGTACCCCCATGTAATTTTCTTCTAGAAATTTCTAAGCCATTCTGGAGGGAAAAAAAATTTTTTTGAAACAGCATAGAGTTCTCAATACTGCTCTCAATAGTCATTTCCTAACAAAGGTATCAGGAAGTCAAATGAAGTTGCCAGAGAGTGTATTGGGAGTGTGAACAGCACGAGAGAAGACAGACAGGTAGACTAAAATGTAATCCTAATGATCTAACTCAAGGACTGTATTTGGGTGAGCTTTTAAATTATCACCAGTTATGAAAAAAGCAGAACCCAAAGCAGTTGATCTATGTGTGTGTGTGTGTGCTAAAGTAATACACCCACGGATTTTCTTTTTGATTGCAGAGAGATCAAACTTAGTTCAAGTCGTGGGTAATTCTAGCATTTTCCAAGACGCAGGATATTTTCCTGCGTCCCACACAATGTCTGCAGTCGATACACCACAGGTAGAAATGGCCCTAGCACGCAGTAGGTATCATCAGTGTTGGAAAGTACCGGCTACCCCTCTGAACGCAGAATTTCAAAGGCACAACTTCAAACCATGCAATCTAAAGTTTCCAGCGCTGCTTTGAAGTTGCTTTCTATTTGTTGTTATCGCTGAAGCAGAAAGCCTGCAATAAATCATTTTTGCTATTTATCTGACTTCTGTTCAGGAGAGAAAATATGTACAATCAATGACTTTGAACACCACAGTGTTGGTATTCCAGGTGAAGTTTCTTTGATACACCTCAAGCGAGTGAGGAAGAGAATGCAATAAAGAGTACAAATAAACCCGAGTCTTCACTGACTGGCTTGTTCAGACAGCGCGGGGCATAGCCCGCCTCCCTGGGGATGATGGCCCACGGCTCAGGGCTCCTGTCCTCTGAGGGTTCTCTAACCTCCTAAAGAACCACCGTACTGAGCAGTGTTTTCTCTGGACTAAAAACGTTTTCCTACACTTTAAGTCACAAAAGCCTTAGAGAAAAAGACACAGACCCCAAAACTGAATTCCCTTGCAATTCTTCACTCACAAGAAAAGGCTCTCTTCATGAAGGCATTTTGAAGAGGGGAGACAATGGGGTCATCAACACCCCCTGCCCACCCTTAGAGAACACGGTAGCCCTGCTCATCCCACGTGAGGAGGGAAAATGATGGCTGGGGGTCCAAAGGCCATAGATTCAGTACTGACTCTGCCACTTGTTTCCTTTGGGTTTTTCCTCAAGTTACTTCCTGTCTCTGAGGCATGGTGTCATTCTAATCAAATTCAAACTAATCATAAAAGGGATCATAATAGCAATAATGCACTGTGTCATCATATGTGTCAGTCAATGCCCAAGACACTTTTTGGAAGCATCTCCTCCAATTTCCAAAGCAATGTTAGGAAGGGTTACTGTTGCTACTCGCAGATGTGGAAATTGAGGCTCAAAAGGACAGAACAATTTATCTGTGTCGTATGTGCAGTATGTCTTGGAAAAGGGTTCAAATCTCCTATATGTCTCTCGAATTTATAGTTTCTCCAAGAATAACATTCCCCTTCCAGAAAATTTATTCCTCTGCCTTCTCCCACCTCTGCATTCTCCCACCTCAGCCTTCTCCCCAGGAATCATGAGAATCACAGCAGAGAAAGTATGAAAAGTACCTTAAATGCACAATGTGAGTGTAACACCTGAGTTTAGGATGTCTTTCACATCACAGGTTAATCATAGGGAAGAGGAAGAAGGGAGAGAAAGAGAGAAAGAGGGAGGGAATGAGACATTCCTTTAGATAAAGAGATCTTGTGTGTGTGTGTGTGTGTGTGTGTGTGTGTGTGTGTGTGTGTGTGCTAAGTTGCTTCAGTCATGTCTGATTCTTTTCAACCCCCTGGACTGTAACCTGCCAGACTCCTCTGTCCATGGGATTCTCAAATACTGGCCTGGGTTGCCATGCCCTCCTCCTGGATCTTTCTGACCCAGGGATTACACCCGTGTCTCTTATGTTTCCTGCATTAGCAGGTCGGTTCTTTACCGATAGTGCCACCTGGGAAGCCCGGATAAAGAGAGATACAAATAAGCAAAGGTAACTCAGGTTAGATTGTCCTTGATTCCAAGGATGAGTAAATAATCACAGCCATGGATTTACTGAGGGATGATTTATGAGTCTAGAATCAAAAACCCTGGAAGAAGAGAGAAATTCAAAGAGACAGTCGTGCAGAGGAGTTGCAGGGTGCTGCCATGGCAATAAGTTCCCAGTACAGAGTCCCATGGGTAACCTCACAGGATCCCCCCAGGGGCTTACTGGAGAATTCTGCTTTCTGTAGCCCCATGATATGATTCCATAATTGTAGTGAGCCAGTGCCAGAAGGGAAACCCTTCTTTCATGCAAAATTGGCCGTGACTCACGCCCAAAAGGAAAACTTACCAACCGCGATAATTGACCTGTGGCTTCTGTTCCAAAGAAGAATGTGGTCTTCAGGAGCCAAATTACAGGGTAATAGTCTTTCCCAGCCATAAACATCCAGTCAATGGCTCGTTATGAGGGCTTTTCCCATTTCTGGAAGAGAGCTGTTACAAGTCTTTAGTATTTAACTTGTTATCCAAGCCACTATTTCTAGTGTGTTAGTTGCTCAGTCATGTCCGACTCTTTGCAATCCCATGGACTATAGCCTGTCAGGCTCCTCTGTCCATGGAATTCTCCAGCCAGGAATACTGGAGTGGATTGCCATTTCCTTCTCCAGGGGATCTTCCCAACCCAGGGATCAAGCCCAGGTCTGAAGCTTTGAAGGTGGATTCTTTACCTTCTGAGCCACTCAGTTCAGTTCAGTTCAGTTCGGTCGTTCAGTCGTGTCCGACTCTTTGTGACCCCATGAATCACAGCACGCCAGGCCTCCCTGTCCATCACCCAAGCTCATGTCCATCGTGTCGGTGATGCCATCCAGCCTTCTAATCCTCTGAGCCACTAGGGGCTCTTTAAAAATCTACACGATGGGGCAGTGCAGGAGGTTGGGTACAGAGGCAGTCTATGCATGGTTTGCCTTTTGTTGACTTGATCTCATGACTTTCTAGGAGGACTGACTGTGAAAAAATTCCTTTGTCATTACTGACGTCACTGCCCTGTTCCTGCTCCAGCTTTGGAATGCTGGTTTGCATGGAATTGGCTACCAGTTTCTCATTTGTAGTTAAAACTTATAATCACCTAGTCACCCAAAAGAAGAGTTTTGTCTTGGAATTTGAGGTTAGCCGCAGAAGTCATATAGACATACTCACACATGTACACACACAACACACACATACACTTTGATTTTATTTGAAAGAGGTTTAAGAAGACACAAATTTCTTTAGGTTTTAAGAATTACTCATACTTTTTTGGCTGTGTGCTTTTTTTATGAGGGTGTGCGTGTGTTTCTGTGCACACTTGTGTGTAATCTTTTGTAGAAAGAGTAGCCAGCGCCGCTTGGCCACGGTGGCCTCATCTGAACGACATGTGAGGAATGAAAATATTTCCTGCCATACCAGTGGGCAAGAAACATCACAGTGGTTTCTGGCATCCAAAGGTGAATGAGGGCTCCCCAAAATGGAGCACAATGCCCGAGATCCAGCAGAGGCCACCAGCCCCGCAAGGTGACTGCTGAGGAGCTGGGGAGATACAAGCAGCAGCCATCTACCAAGGTCAACGAGGAAGAGAATTTGCCCCAGATAGCTGAGGTGCATATGAAAGAAATGAATTCAGTGAGCCCAGAGGCTTGCATCTTCCCATATATAGAATGCTAAATTTTTTAGCTTAATAGCTGATTTTTCTTTCTTCACAATAATCTTTGATGTTCAGACTGCCTGTTTATTCTTTGTTTGCAAACTTGTATATAATCTGACTCCCTCTCCCACCTCCTTGGAGCAGTTTTCTCAGACCTACTGAGATGCTGTCTTCTGGGCGTGAGTCCTACACATTCCCACCAAATAAAATAGCTCTCCACTTTCAGGTGGTGACTATATTTTCAGTCAACACAAGGAACCAGAGAGGCTGCCTCAATTCAGTTCAGTCGCTCCGTCATGTCCGACTCTTTGTGACCCCATGAACTGCAGCATGCCAGGCCTCCACCAGTCCATCACCAACTCCCGGAGTTCACTCAAACTCATGTCCATCGAGTCAGTGATGCCATCCAGCCATCTCATCCTCTGTCGTCCCCTTCTCTTCTTGCCCTCAATCCCTCCCAACATCAGAGTCTTTTCCAATAAGTCAACTCTTTGCATGAGGTGGCCAAAGTACTGGAGTTTCAGCTTTAGCATCATTCCTTCCAAAGAAATCCCAGGGCTGATTTCCTTCACAATGGACTGGTTGGATCTCCTTGCAGTCTAAGGGACTCTCAAGAGTCTTCTCCAACACCACAGTTCAAAAGCATCAATTCTTCAGTGCTCGGCTTTCTTCACAGTCCAACTCTCACATCCATACATGACTACTGGAAAAACCATAGCCTTGACTAGGCGGACCTTTGTTGGCAAAGTAATGTCTCTGCTTTTGAACATGCTATCTAGGTTGGTCATACCTTTCCTTCCAAGGAGTAAGCATCTTTTAATTTCATGGCTGCAGTCACCATCTGCAGTGATTTGGGAGCCCAAAAAAATAAAGTCTGACACTGTTTCCACTGTTTCCCCATCTATTTCCCATGAAGTGATGGGACCAGATGCAATGATCTTTGTTTTCTGAATGTTGAGCTTTAAGCCAACTTTTTCACTCTCCTCTTTCACTTTCATCAAGAGGCTTTTTAGTTCCTCTTCATTTTCTGCCATAAGGGTGGTGTCATCTGCATATCTGAGGTTATTGATATTTCTCCCAGCAATCTTGATTCCAGCTTGTGCTTCCTTCAGCCCAGCATTTCTCATGATGTACTCTGCATATACGTTAAATAAGCAGGGTGACAATATACAGTCTTGACGTACTCCTTTTCCTATTTGGAACCAGTCTGTTGTTCCATGTCCAGTTCTAACTGTTGCTTCCTGACCTGCATATAGGTTTCTCAAGAGGCAGGTCAGCTGGTCTGGTATTCCCATCTCTTTCAGAATTTTCCACAGTTTATTGTGATCTACACAGTCAAAGGCTTTGGCATAGTCAAGAAAGCAGAAATAGATGTTTTTCTGGAACTCTCTTGCTTTTTCCATCATCCAGCAGATGTTGGCAATTTGATGGTTCCTCTGCCTTTTCTAAATCCAGCTTGAACATCTGGAATTTCATGGTTCATGTATTGCTGAAGCCTGGCTTGGAGAATTTTGAGCATTACTTTACTAGTGTGTGAGACAAGTGCAATTGTGTAGTAGTTTGAGCATTCTTTGGCATTGCCTTTCTTTGGGATTGGAATGAAAACTGACCTTTTCCAGTCCTGTGGCCACTGCTGAGTTTTCCAAATTTGCTGGCATATTGAGCTCAGCACTTTCACAGCATCATCTTTCAGGATTTGAAATAGCTCAACTGGAATTCCATCACCTCCACTAGCTTTGTTCATAGTGATGCTTTCTAAGGCCCACTTGACTTCACATTCCAGGATGTCTGGCTCTAGGTGAGTGATCGCACCATCGTGATTATCTGGGATGATAATCTTCATGAGAAGATCTTTTTTGTACAGTTCTTCTGTGTATTCTTGCCACCTCTTCTTAATATCTTCTGCTTCTGTTAGAGGCTGCCTGAACACCCACCAGTGTCCAAGCCCAAGGCAGTTCTGAGAATTCCAGGAGCCAGAGATGTCAGCAATGCTATCATTCTGTCATTCTAGTGTAGGAGCAGATAGAGGGGAATAAAGCCAAGACAATACAGTGCTGAAGTCCAAAATGTGAACTTCCTCAAATTAGAAAAAAAATACTGAGCCTCCTTGTCAAAAACTCAGCTAGCCCTGGCATGGAGCATCATGTGAGAGCAGAGGTGAAGGTGAGTGAGGGGATCCGACATGCAGATCGGCTCCTCTCCATTGTTTCATTGTATCATTGAAATCATGTTTTTGTTTGGGAACTGATGTTTCTCTGAAGACATTAGCCAAGTCTACGCCGAGCCTACACTCTAAGATTTATTACCCTTTATGCAAACTTAAGCAAGTAGGCATGCAATAGGAACTCCAAAAGGTCAGAGTAGAGAGAAGGGAGAGAAAGACAATATTTGGAAAGAAAACTTCTGAGAGTTTTTCTCAATGGGAGAAAGGCGTGAATCCTTACATTAAAAAGCATTTCTTTCTTCATAATGTAGCTTTTCTGTTCTAGAATTTCATAAATGGAATCTAACCATATGAATTGTTTTGTGTCTGGCCTCTTTTATTGGCTTATCGTTCATGAGATTTCTCTGTGTTGGTTTGCATATCACAAAGCAGTTTTCATTTAATGATTATGCCACAGTTTTTTGCCCATTCTCCTGTGGGTAGTATTTTGGTTGTTTCCATTTGAGCACTATTATGAAGGATGCTTCTCTGAATATTCTTGTACAAGGCTTTTTATGGACATCCATCTTTATTTATCTTGGGGAAATAACTTGATTATAGTGTAGGTATACATTAAATTTGATAATAAATTACCAAACTGTATTACAAAGTGTATTTTGTCCCATTTTGAAGTCCCACTGGCAGTACACGAGAGTTCTAGTGGCTCCACATCCTCAGTGACAACTTGATATTATCAGCCGTTTTAATTTGAACCTTCCTAGTGGGTATGCAGTGCTATATCACAGTGTAGAGGGGTGAGATAGGATTGACATAATAACATATTGGTTTCAAGTGTACAACATAAATGATTAGGTATTGACAAGTGGTCACCACAATAAGGGCTTCCCACAATAGCTCAGCTGGTGAAGAATCCACCTGCAATGCAGAAGACCCCAGTTCAATTCCTGGATTAGGAAGATTCCCTGGAGAAAGGATTGGCTACCCACTCCAATATTCTTTGGCTTCCGTAGTGGCTCTGCTGGTAAAGAATACACCTGCAACGTGGGAGACCTGGGTTCGATCCCTGGATTGGGAAGATCCCCTAGAGAAGGGTAAGACTACCCACTCCAGTATTCTGGCCTGGAGAATTCCATGAACTGTATAGTTCATGGGGTTGCAAAGAGTTGGACATGACTGAGTGACTTTCACTTTCACTTCACCACAATAAACCTAGTTAACCTTCATCATCACATATAGTAACAAACTTGTGTGTGCATGTGTGTGTGTGTTTGATGAGAACAATTAAGATGTACTTTCTTAGCTTTCAAATATACAATATGGTATTATTAACTACTGTGACCATGCTAACTCTATTTACATCATATTCCAATATATTTACTTTATAACTTGAAGCGTGTACTTTTTGACACCCTTTTCCCACTTTGCACCCTCCACACAACCCCAACCTTGCCCCTATAAACCTTAAAGGGTTTTAAATTGCAGTTCCCTGAGGATCAGGGCTTCCCAGGTAGCTCAGTGGTAAAGAATTGGCCTGCCAATGCAGGAGACACAAGTTTGATCCCTGGGATGGGAAAACCCCTCGAGAAGGAAATGACAACCCACTCCAGTATTCTTGCCTAGCAAATCCCATGGACAGAGGAGCCTGGCGGGTTATAGTCCATAGGATTACAAATAATCAGGCACAACTGAGCAACTAACACATATGTTGTGAAGTAGAATCCAAACCTTTTTTCTTTTCCACATGGAGATCCAGCTATTCCTGCATCATGTCTTAAAAAGAATTTCCTTTTCCTCGGTAAATAGCTCTGATATAGTGCCTTTGTCAAAAATCCACTGACCATATAAGTTTGGGTCTATTTTTGGGCTTTCTATTCTTCCATAGATATGTCAGTTCTACAATCTTGATGTCTGGTGCTTATAATAAGTCTTGAAGCAAGGTAGTGTAAATCTTTCAACATTGTTCTCTTTCAAAAATTGTTTTGGTTATTACAGGTTCTTTGACTTTCATATACCTTTTAGAATCAGGTTGTAAATTTCTACACAATTTTTTCATGAAATGTGTGAAATCCTATAATAAGCTTAGAAAGAACTGACATTTTTATAGCATTGAGTATTCTTTTTTTCTTAATACATTCTAAAAATAAATAAAGAATAAATAAAACACCCGGACTCTAAAACTTGAAATAGGAAGGAGATGTGGGTGAAACATTTCCCAATTTTTAGTGGGAATTTTATTACCTGTTCAAAAACTCACTTCATGAAAGCAAGGGTTTTGCATTAAAATGAACCAGTTAGAACTCATTGCCAAGAAACTTTAAAATAAATATCTTAGGATTTTCTCTCTGGACTCATGCCTTAACGTGTCCTTTCCATTTAAGAAATTTTATTGAGTGCTTGCTATGTGTCAAGCATTATTCTGGGCCCAGAAAATATCACTGTGACCAAAACAAGCAAAAATCCCTGCCTTCATGGAGCTCACATTTTTTAGTGAGTACTGTCCAACATCTTCATGCTTAAGTTTCTTGTGTTAGTACAAGTTCATGTGCCCAATGCACAATGAGGCCAAATAAACTGAAACATCTGAGTTTGGAGCAGAGAAAGGTTTATTGAAGGGCTATGCAAGGAGATAGGTGGCTCATTCACTTAAAAAGCTCCAGGCTTGTTTTTTAACTGAAGGATAATTGCTTTACAGAATTTTGTTGTTTTCTGTCAAACCTCAACATGAATCAGCCATAGGTAGAATCTAAAAAATACAAATGAATCTATATACAAAACAGAATCAGACTCACAGATATAGTAAGCAAACATGGTTATGTCAGGGGAATGTGTAATTTCCTCGGTTCTGTCTCACCGCAGCAAAAATTTGAAGTGATGGACAAACCATGTTACAGCTCAGTTTTATTTGGCAAGCAAAGGAAAATACATCCTCGAGGTGTGAGGGCAGGCTGACCCAAAAGACGCGAAGAGAAGAGAGCCCCCAGCTCAATTTTTGCATCTCTTTTTACAGGGTTTTCTACCCTCCTGAGCCTGCCCTGTGTAAACTGGGCTAGCCAGGAGGGTGTTTGTTTTACCTGAGGCTCTCACTCTGGCTCTGGACCTTCCTTTGTTCTATTTTCATAGGCTTTTCCCTTCTTTGTCTTTAGCCATCACCATTCTGGACTCCTTTTTCCTATTTTAACTACCTAATAGTTACAACAGGGAAAAGGAAGTGGGGCCAGGATAAATTAGGAGTACAAGATTAACAGATACAAACTACTACACATAAAATAGACAAGAAACAAGGATTTACTGTATAACACAGGGAACTATATTCAATATCTTATAACCTATAATGGAAAATATTCTGAAAATAAAAATCTGTACGTAACTGAATCACGTTGCTGTACACCTGAAACTAACACAATATTGTAAATCAACCATACTTCAATAAAATGTTTTAGTGTGGCAGGGGAAAAAGCCTCAGGCTTTTGCAAAGCACTGTTAAAAGCCTGGCGTGGGGGGAGGAGGAGGTGGTCCACAGGATCTGTGATCAGCTTGTGCAGGATTCTCTGATGGGCTGACATGAGGTAACAGGATGGTGTCACAGGGGTTAGCATTATCAGTCTTTAGGCTCCAAGAGGCCTGGGGCAATCTGTTCATGGTCATCAAGTAGTTAACATCTTCCATTTGGTGAGAGATGATCACATCTGCAAAACAACTCAGAAAATGTGCATCAAACACTCTTATCTAGGTACTTCAGAGAGAAACTAAGGTAGAGAATATAGGGGAAGGCCTGTCCACCCCCCACCCCAAGACCCCATGGGGTCCTGCTAGGTTATATTTGGCAAAGGTCTCAAACAAGTCTTTATTATTCCAAATAATGTCCAAAATTAAATATTGTATTTGTGAACAGGTAGCAATGGCACCCCACTCCAGTACTCTTGCCTGGAAAGTCCCATGGACGGAGGAGCCTGATGGGCTGCAGTCCAAGGGGTCGCTGGGACTTGGACGCAACTGAGCGACTTCACTTTCACTTTTCACTTTCATGCATTGGAGGAGGAAATGGCAACCCACTCCAGTGTTCTTGCCTGGAGAATCCCAGGGATGGGGGAGCCTGGTGGGCTGCCGTCTCTGGGGTCGCACAGAGTCGGACACTACTGAAGCAACTTAGCAGCAGCAGCAGCAAAATGTAAGGTTGAAAATAAACGCTGTGTATTTATATATAAGATTCTCAAAGACCCTCCCTTAAGATTTTAGAATAGGAAAGATTTTGACCTTGATCCTTGTAGAAGAGCAAAGCTCTAGTTCAAGAAAGGACGGAAGTAATTTCCAGAAACCATTGACATTGGCTCTTTTGCTGTTTTCATGTCAAAAAGACATATTTACTGCAGTTATTTGCATATAAACACTGCTTTTTGTTACCAGACAATTCCTGTTCTGACAACTATGTTTGGTATTCTATACAGATTAAAAGGAATGTAAAAGAGAAAGGAGCTCTTCACCAGAGTACTAATCAAAAGAGAAACTAGGCAAGGGTCGGGGGATAAACAGAGAAGGATGGATGCAAGGCCAAGAGAATAAATTATCAGCAAGAATCAGAACTATTCTGACTCCAGATATTTTTCAGATACAAGTCTTCCAACCAAATCACATATATAGTTCTCAAACCCTCATATACCAATTTGTCTTCCTTCTTTTCCTCAGAGAATGGTGGTCTGTTTATTAGCCAAGTATTGGGTTGGCCATAATATTTATTCAGATTTTTCCATAAGATGTTACAGAAAAAACCCAAACAAACTTTTTGGCCAACCCAATAAAAAATAACTATTTAGTCATTGTTTATTCATTTCATTTATTTATTATTTATTCATATTCATCTGATCTTCAAACTTTTGAAGAAAGACATGTTTTCCTTACAAATATGTTTATTCTTTTCTGACAGAGAGAGGGAAGCAGGGAAAATGGAATACAAAGGAAAGACCATTTGGGGCAAAACAACCTCATATGCTTGTGTATCCCTCCATCTAATAGATTGACTATCCAGGCAATCTATTCTATGCTTTTGGAAATGAAGAGAACAGGTACAGCTAGGCATATATGTAAATTTTCCATAAAAAAAATCTACTGATGGCCAGATATTTATCACCTAGAGAGGATATGATTGTTCAAATCTTAATTTTAGAGCAAGAAATAGATACGCTTTAAATGGTAAATAGCAATCCATGTCTAGTAAATTGACTTTAAACTCACTAATTTTAATGAAACTGTTCAAGCTGATTGATTTAGAAATATAATGTACTTGGGCTCCAGTTTTTAATAATTAATTGCTCATTGCAAGGAATTGCTTTGGGGTCATCCCATCCCATCTTGGCCATCACCTCATTACTGCTGGGCTCCTCACATCAATTCCTCATTCATTCCACATGCAGAAATTAATGAACAACTCAGAACATCTTTTATTTTCTTTGGGGGAAATAGTTACTTTGGCAGGAAATGGATGTGAGCAAATGGAACACCAGTCTAGAGCAAAGTAGTCCTTTTCTGTGTGGGATAAAAGACAGAGATGAATCATGACATGTCTTGGACTGGAACGTCCAGAGTCAGGCAGCCTCCCAAGGGCCCGGAGGGAGGAAACTGGTGACCCTTCCCCTATTTCCAAAATGGAGCGGTTGGAGAAGATGATGAGACCAGAAGCAGAATCTGGAGCATCTTGTGAGCTTGATGGGAGCTTGCAGTACTGCTTGGACGCACACCAGTATCTAACTGTGACACAATGATACAGGGTCTATTTTCGTGTAATGACAAAGGCAGCACACAGTTACATAAAACGCCTTGAGTGCCAGGGGTGGCAAAGCACACGGCAAGGCAAGCCAAACACGTTTTTCTAAGAAAATGTCTGTCTCTATCTCTAGCTCACTGCAGAGATCCACCAGAAAACCAAGGCAGAAGGTAGAAACACATCCAGAACACTGTGAGCTACAAAATTAGCAGTGAGGATTCTTGGAAAAGAAAACAAAAACTCGTGATCTAGTCCAACCTTCCCATTCTGCGAGTTTGTTGAACAAAGGAGGCATGAAAGAGGGAAGAGACCTGCTTAGTATTGAAAGGTTGTTGTTGAATCGCACGAAGACACCGGGATTCTTGGCCCCCGGAGGAGAAGAATTCAATCCGGGGCCAGAGACGAGGCTTGATCGCTCAGAGGTTTTGTGTAATAAGTTTTATTAAAGTATAAAGGAGACAGAAAAAGCTTTTTGACATAGGCATCAGAAGGGGGCAGAAAGAGTACCCGCTTGCTAGTGTTAACAATGAAGTTATATAATCCAAAGAATATCTGGAGGTTGTAAAGACCTCATCAGACCTACTCCCATAATTTACATTTTAAGATAGCACTGTCCTCAGGCAAGATACATCCTTGTAAAGACCAGGTCTACTCCCATAATTAACATTTTAAGATAACAGAAGGTTGAATCCAAAGACTGTCCTTAGGCAGGATACATTATTGTTATATAATCCTAAGGAATGTGGAGAAAGAAAAAAAGTTTGTCCTTTCTTCCTCCTTGAGAATTCCAGACCCCTCTCTCCTTGGGGACCCCTAGACTCCCTATCAACCTGCCCAAGAACTGACTCTCTCAGTATCAAACTAAGTCCATGCAAAATTATATTTAGAACAATGCATTACCTGAGGTGTGATGCTCTTTTCCAATATCCTATGTATTTATTAAAAGCTCATAAATACATACATAAAAGTATACATAAAGTTATTGAGACTGAATCTGCATTTCGTGAAATGTACATATTGAAAGTGCACAAGTGAATGATTTTTAGTATATTCATATATTCACAGAATTGTACAACTACTACAATACATTTTAGAATATGCCATACCCATTCGTAGTCACTTCCAAGAACCCCTCCCCCACCCAACACCTGGGCAACTATAAAAGGCTACTATTAATCTACTTTCCTGCTTTATAGATTTACCTAGTCTTGTCATTGTCATTCAGTGGCTCAGTTGTGTCCGACTCTGTGCCACCCCATAGACTGCAGCACGCCAGGCTTCCCTGTCCTTCACCAACTCCTGGAGTTTGTTCAAACTCACGCCCATCAAGTCAGTGATGCCATCCAATCATCTCATCCTCTGTCATCCCCTTCTCCTCCTGCCTTCAATCTTTCCCAACATCAGGGTCTTTTCTAATGTGTTGGCTCTTCACATCAGGTGGCCAAAGTATTGGAGTTTCAACTTCAGCATCAGTCCTTCCGATAAATATTCAGGGTTGATTTCCTTTAGGATTGACTGGTTTGCTCTCCTTGCAGTCCAAGGGACTCTCAAGAGTCTTCTCCAACACCACAGTTCAAAAACATCAATTTTGCACTTCGGCCTTCTTTATGGTCCAACTCTCACCTTCATACACAACTATTGGAAAAACCATAGCTTTGACTAGACAGACCTTTGTTGGTACAGTAATGTCTCTGTTTTTTAATATGCTGTCTAAGTTTGTCATAACTTCTCTTCCAAGTACAAAGCATCTTCTAATTTCATGGCTGCAATCACTATATGCAGTGATTTTGGAGCCCAAGAAAATAAAGTCTGTCACTGTTTCCATTGTTTCCCCACCTATTTGCCATGAAGTGATGGGACCAGATGCCATGATCTAAGTTTTTTGAATGTTGAGTTTTAAGCCAGCTTTTTCACTCTCCTCTTTCACCTTCATCAGGAGACTCTTTCATAAATATGAAATCATAGAACAGTTGATTTTTGTGACTGGCTTTTTTCACTTAACATGTTATCAAGGCTCATCCATGTTGTGGCATGTACTTCGTTTCTTCTTACAGCTGAATAATATTCCATCATATGGATATAGTATACTTTGTTTTTCCATTCATCATTTGATACACATTTTAGGTGTTTCTTCTCTTTAGTTCTTACGAATAATACTTCTAAGAACATTGTGTTAAAGTTTTTACATCTTTCTGTTTCTCTTGAGTGTAACACTTAAAAATTAAATTGAGTCAAATGTTGTTTAACCAGACTTTCCTTAGCCAGTCTTGCTCTCAAAGAAGCTGCATCATTTTACATTCCCACTCAGAAAGTATGAGGGTATCAATTTCTCCAATCTTTTCCAAATCTTGTTAATGTCTGTTTTACTATTACTATCATAGTGGCTGTGAGGTGATGTCTCAGGGTGGTTTTGACTTTTATTTCCCTAATGGATAATGACATCAGCTTATTTTCATGTACTTATTGGCCATTTTAATATTCTGAGGGGAGAAATATCTATTCAGATCCTTTGCCTATTTTTAATTGGGTTATTTGTTTGTTTTTGATTTCTGAGTTGTAAAATTTCTTTATATATCCTAGACACTAGACCCTTATCAGATATATTATTTGCAAATATTTTCTCCCAATCTATAGATTATCTTTCCACTTTCTTGATAGTGCCCTTTGATGCCTAAAGGTTTAAATTTTAATCAAATACAATTTATCTATTTTTTGTTGTTGTTTTTATTGTTTATACTTTGAGGATCATATCTAAGAAATTGTTGTCTCAGTCAAGGTCATAAAGATTAACTCCTATGCTTTTTCTAAGATTTTAATAGAATTAGTTAATACATTTAAGTCTTTGATTCATTTTGAGTTAATATCTGTAAATTGTGGGAAGTAAGGGTCCAACTTCATTCTTTAACATGTGTATACCCAATTGTCTAAGTATCAGTTGTTGAAAAGTGTATTTATTCTTTCCCGTTAGATGGTATTGGCATCCTGGTAAAAAAAACCAATTGGTCACAGATGCATGGGCTTATCTTTGGAATTTCAACTCTATTTCATTGATCTATATGTCTATTTTATTGCCAGAACTGGCCTGTCTGGTTACTGTAAATTTTGCACTAAGTTTTAAAAAAAGCTCAGGTATGAGTGAGCTCTCCAAGTTTTTCTTTTTCAAGATTGTCTCGGTTATTCTGGGTCTTCTGAGTTTCCAAATAAACTTCCAGATCAACTTGTCAATTTCTGCAAAGAATCCAGCTGAGATTTTGCTACAGATTCTGTTGAATTTGTAAACCATTAGCATTGGAAAAAATATAATTAAGATAAAATAAAATCAGTAATCCATATTTTTTAAAGTTATTATCATCCCTTTCTTATTTTACTGGGAAAGAATCTCAGGAATTTAACCAAATGAAAAGAGAAATGGACTTAACAATCATGGAACTCCCACTCTCTTCTTAGTCTCATGGTAGGTATTTTGAAGTAAGCTTTCCCTCATTGAATTCTCATGATAATCCTCTGAGAGACTAGTGGTATTATCTCCAGTTTACCTACCAGGCATCAATATTAAAACAAGTTAGGAAAGTTATGCAAATCTCCAGTCAACAAAAGGAAAAATCATATTTTCAACCCAGACTAACACTGTACTGATATGCTGAAGTGCTTGAAGAGCCTTATGTTGCTTCTAAGAAAAGCTGTGTCATTCCTGAAAGTACCCTCATAACTTTCTATGACTGGGCTATGGAATTACCTTCCTTTTGTAAAAGAATACAAATAAACTTCTGAATTTTCTCAAGATATTTTCTGTTAAAAGGTTGATGGATCTGGTCTCTAAAGTACATTTTCAATTCAATTCAGTTCAGTCACTCAGTCGTGTCCGAGTCTTTGTGATCCCATGAACCGCAGCACGCCAGGCGTTCCTGTCTATCACCAACTCCCAGAGCTTACCCAAACCCATGTCCATTGAGTAGGCGATGCCATCCAACCATCTCATCCTCTGTTGCCCCTTTCCCCTCCTCCCCTCAATCTTTCCCATCATCAGGGTCTTTTCAAATGAGTCAGCTCTTCACATCAGGTAGACAAAGTATTGGAGTTTCAGCTTCAACATCAGGCCTTCCAATGAACACCCAGGACTGATCTCCTTTAGGATAGACTGGTTGGATCTTCTTGCAGTCCAAGGGACTCTCAAGAGTCTTCTCCAACACCACAACTCAAAAGCATCAATTCTACAGTGCTCAGCTTTCTTTATACTCCAACTCTCACAACCATACATGACCACTGAAAAAACCATAGCCTTGACTAGATGACCTTTGTTGACAAAGTAATGTCTCTGTTTTTTAATATGCCATTTAGTTTGGTCATAACTTTCCTTCCAAGGAGTAAGCATCTTTTAATTTCATGGTTGCAATCACCATCTGCAGTGATTTTGGAGTCCCAAAAAATAAAGTCAGCCACTATTTCCACTATTTCCCCATCTATTTGGCATGAAGTGATGGGACCAGATGCCATGATCTTCGTTTTCTGAATGTTGAGTTTTAAGCCAACTTTTTCACTCTCCTCTTTCACTTTCATCAAGAAGCTCTTCAGCTCTTCTTCACTTTCTGCCATAAGGGTGGTGTCATCTGCATATCTGAGATTATTGATGTATCTCCTGGCAATTTTGATTCCAACTTGTGCTTCATCCAGCCCAGCACTTCTCATGATGTACTCTGCATAGAAGTTAAATAAGCAGGGTAACAATATACAGCCTTGACATACTCCTTTACCTATTTGGAAGCAGTCTGTTTTTCCATGTCTAGTTCTAAATATTGCTTCCTGACCTGCATACAAATTTCTCAAGAGGCAGGTCAGGTGGTCTGGTATTCCCATCTCTTTCAGAATTTTCCACAGTTTATTGTGATCCACACAGTCAAAGGCTTTGGCATAGTCAATAAAACAGAAATAGATGTTTTTCTTGGAACTCTCTTGCTTTTTTGATGATCCAGCAGATGTTGGCAATTTGATCTCTGGTTCCTCTGCCTTTTCTAAAACCAGCTTGAACATATGGAAGTTCACAGTTCACGTATTACTGAAGCCTGCCTTGGAGAATTTTGAGCATTATTTTGCTAGCGTGTGAGATGAGTGCAATTGTGCGGTAGGTTGAGCATTCTTTGGCATGGCCTTTCTTTGGGATGGGAATGAAAACTAACCTTTTCCAATCCTGTGGCCACTGCTGAGTTTTCCAAATTTGCTGGCATATTGAGTGCAGCACTTTCACAGCATCATCTTTTAGAATTTGAAATGGCTCAACTGGAATTCCATCACCTCCACTAGCTTTGTTCACATTCCAGGATGTCTGGCTCTAGGTAAGTGATCACACCATTGTGATTATCTGGGTCGTGAAGATCTTTTTTGTAAAGTTCTTCTGTGTAGTGTTGCCACCTCTTCCTAATATCTTCTGCTTCTGTTAGGGCCATAGCATTTCTGTCCCTTATTGAGCTCATCTTTGCATAAAATGTTCCTTTGGTATCTCTAATTTTCTTGACGAGATCTCTAGTCTTTCCCATTCTATTGTTTTCCTCTATTTCTTTGCATTGATCGCTGAGGAAGGCTTTCTTATCTCTCCTTGCTATTCTTTGGAACTCTGCATTCAAATGGGAATATCCTTCCTTCTCTCCTTTGCTTTTCACTTCTCATCTTTTCACAGCTATTTGTAAGGCCTCCTCAGACAGCCATTTTGCTTTTTTGCATTTCTTTTTCTTGGGGATGGTCTTTATCCCTGTCTTCTGTACAATGTCACGAACCTCTGTCCATAGTTCATCAGGCACTCTGTCTGTCAGATCTAGTCCCTTAAATCTATTTCTCACTTCCACTGTATAATCATAAGGGATTTGATTTAGGTCATACCTGAATGGTCTAATGGTTTTCCCTACTTTCTTCAACTTAAGTCTGAATTTGGCAATAAGGAGTTCATGATCTTAGCCACAGTCAGCTCCTGGTCTTGTTTTTGCTGACTGTACAGAGCTTCTCCATCTTTGGCTGCAAAGAATATAATCAATCTGATTTCAGTGTTGACCATCTGGTGATGTCCATGTGTAGAGTCTTCTCTTGTGTTGTTGGAAGAGGTGTTTGCTATGACCAGTGCATTCTCTTGGCAACACTCTATTAGCCTTTGCCCTGCTTCATTCCGTACTCCAAGGCCAAATTTGCCTGTTACTCCAGGTGTTTCTTGACTTCCTACTTTTGCATTGCAGTCCCCTATAATGAAAAGGACATCTTTTGGAGGTGTTAGTTCTAAAAGATGTTGTAGGTCTTAATAGAACCATTCAACTTCAGCTTCTTCAGCATTACTGGTTAGGGCATAAACTTGGATTACCATGATATTGAATGATTTGCCTTGGAAATGAACAGAGATCATTCAGTCGTTTTTGAGATTGCATCCAAGTACTGCATTTCGGACTCTCTTGTTGACTATGATGGCTACTCCATTTCTTTTATGGGATTCCTGCCCACAGTAGTAGATATAATGGTCATCTAAGTTAAATTCACCCATTCCAGTCCATTTTAGTTCCTTGATTCCTAGAATGTCGACGTTCACTCTTGCCATCTCGTTTGACCACTTCGAATTTGCCTTGATTCATGGATCTGACATTCCAGGTTCCTATGCAATGTTTTACACTTTATCGATTACATGACCTTCAGTAACTCTTCAGAGAGTTCAACCATGAAAATTCACATTTTTCATTTGCATTTTGTGTTTGCAACTACCAGTGGTTGTTTCTGACAAGACTTTAGGCATTCTTGAAGTTGGAAAGATTGATTATTCATCCCTCTAGGCTCTTAAAAAAACTATAATAATAGTATCTTAATAAAAATAATACTAATAAAAATAAACAAATGCAAAATTGTTACATCAACAAGAGAGTTTGGAAGGCAGTATGTAAAGCCTAATAAATCAAGTCTCTCTGTTCCAGTATTTCTCATTTAAATTAAGGCTCATATGTGTTCTGGGCTTCCCTGATAGCTCAGTTGGTAAAGAATCCTCCTGCAATGCAGGAGACCCTGGTTTGATCCCTGGGTTGGCAAGATCCCCTGGAGAAGGGAAAGGCTAACCACTCCAGTATTCTGGCCTGGAGATTTCCATGGACTGTATGGACTGTACATGAGGTCACAAAGAGTCAGAGATGACTGAGAGACTTTCACTTTCACTTTAATATGTGTTCTAGAAGACCTATACACACAGTTTCTCAGATGTTAAATGCTTGTCAGTGGGCTTCTCTTAGAACTATCATCTCATGGAACGCAAGTTAGCCTCAGGAAATGCCACAAATGTCCTCTATTTCCTTAGATTGCTATAGCAATAATTCCTCTGAATAAAGTCAGCGTTCATCACGACACTTCCTTCATCCCTACCACCACCATCACCACCTGGACTTTTAAATAGATGCATATAACAAAAATTCATTTGAGAAAGTGTCTAAATATTTAGAAAATTATGTTTTAAAATTCTATCTTTTATATTATCAGATGTCATATATATATATATATATATATATATATATATATATATAAATGAACCCAGATAATAAATTCTACCTGCAAGCCAATGATAAGAGAAGGACCATCCCTTCATGCAAAGATGTATACTTCCTTTGATACTGAAAGTTATATAATACAACATATTTTTCTTTTTTTCATTTTTTTCCTAACCTCAGGGAATCTGTCTAAGGTAAGTACCTACCCACAGTGCATAACATCTCCATTGTATACTGGTCACCAAAGTATTTGCTTTCTGGCTTTTTAAAATTGTATTTCTGCATCTATTTTTGCCTTGTCTTATATGTTCTAATATGATGCATTCTGCTCAATTCTTCTTGAAATTGGGGCAAAGGGTATAATTGATTAATCAAGAACTAAATGGATAAATAATTTACATGAAAGTATAAATTTTCAACTTTTAAAAATTACCTTGTTAGATGAAAACTGCTGTACATATTCTCAAAATTTGTGAATTGTGGGATTGAGACTCTATGTATCAAAGCAAAGGTTCTAGTGTATACATGAAAATTCATGTTGAAGAATTCGGGGGGCGAGAGAGGGGTGAAGTTTTAAGACATACCCAGAGCAGCTGATTCAATAACAATTCAATTACATCATCCCAGAGCAGTCGACTGAGATGTACAGACTTGCATGGCTATACATCTGCAGAAACTCATCACATGTTTTAAGAAACTATGAACAAAGCAAAAGCAAAACAAAAAATAAACCAAACATCCCCAAGGTTTTAAACATCAACTCCCAAACAAAGTCACAAGAAGTACCCAATTTCAGCGTAATTTGTGATTGTGTTTACTTGTCAGATGAGCAACTTTAAGTGAATTACAGAATGAGATGGAACTTACTTATTCAACAACACTTAATGTCTCTCCAGCACAAATCTCAAGACAGGGGATAAGTAAATTAATTAGTAAGCAAACAAATGGGTTATCTATGGAACCAGTGCGTGTTTGGCCCTGCTTCTCAAAATAAAGCTTAAAACTAGACTTTTTGAGAAATCTTAAATAGAAAGATTTATGAATACATGAAAGCAAATTTTGGTCTAAAGATTTTTGAAGTTCTCTTTCATGAGTGAATGATTTTTCAATCCTAATCTCAGGATTTAGAGCCATTTTTAAGGCATTAATGTTGTACATAGTGTCAATAGAGAGGTAGAAATAGTCTTGAGAAATAACATTAATATTAATTTTTTTTAATTCACAGGAGAAAGGATTCCTTGAAAGACCCAATTTTAAAGGTTTCTATTTTTATAAATGGTTGCTTTTGCACTACCCCACCATTATCAGTCCCAGTGCTAAAGCCCCTTGGAGTTCATGAAAGCATTTTTTAAAAGAAATGGAGCTTTACAATGACCCACACTTTCATCCCAAAGAACTGATCAAAATCTTGTGTTGTGCCATGTGATCCTTGGGTAGGCATGCCTTGAAGACTGGCAGAATGAGGTTTCTGCTTTGCAGAGATTGGTCTGTCCTGTAAGTGTTTAGCTAGGATTTGTGAAGGAGCAAAGTAAGGGAGAGGGCAGGTTTAAAAAGAAAAACTAAAACCTTTGAAGGATTCCAGACATAGACAAGACCTTAGCAGTTCTGATGGTCTTGATTATAAGGAACCAAGACATCAATAAACCACCTAGAGTGGGCAAACACTATCTGAAGAAATATCAGAGATGACACCCAAATGATTGAGGAGGATTAACAAACAGGCTTGATCACAAGTCACCATGTCCTGTTCAGACTGTCCTTGGGAACTTTTGATTGGCAGCCCATGTTCAGAATGATCAGTGAGGGGAAGGGTTGTTTGGTTTTGCCCCAAGAAAGGAAGAGCAAAACCAAGCCAACCATTGAGAGAGACCACAGATTGCTCTTCAACACCGCCTATCCTGGAGCCCATCAATCCCTGCTGCTTTAGCTACAGTCCTCCTCCAACTCACTCCTCACTCCACATTCTGCTCTCAAGCATTTCTTCTTCAGCTACCCTTATTTAAAATGATGTTTCACTTTGTCATCTCAGTTTCCTCATCTCTTACTCATTCCTAGATCCCTTCAATATGGATTCCATACTAGCTTCTCTGATGAAATGATGCTTGCTGAAATCATGCATAATTTCATGTCCCTAAATCCAGACATCACATAGTTCTCCTCTTACTTGACCTCTCAGTAGCACTCAATAGTGTTGACAATCATCTCCTTAAAATTTTCCCTTCCTTTGGCATTCTTAACTCTTAGTTTTCCTCTTACCAATCTCTAACTCATTCACTGCCTCCTTTGGAAACTCCTGTAAATAGCATCAAAGGTTGGAGTTCCATATGTTTTTGCTCCACATATTCTGTCCTACCCTTGCCCAGACTTCAATTACCAACAACTACCATCAAAATTCCCATGATTCCTAAATTTAGATCTCTATCTAAACACTCTCTCCAAAGCTCCAAACCAACTACCAACTAAGGCATGCCCACCCAGCTATTGCAAAAGCACTTGAGTCAATATGTCTGATATTCAAGATTTTCTTCCACAAACCAGACTGTCCTCCTGTGTTCCTAGTCGCTATCAACTGCTTCATAATACACACAGTTTCCACGTGAAACATGGGCATCATCGTTGCCACTTGCCGCTCCTCTATCCTTCATATATAATCAAACATGACCAAAACCGTTCCTTTCTACCTCTGACAATGACATCACATTTTTCCAGGGACTCTTTTGCCACCAGTGTCTCCAGGCCCAAGCCAGTGTCATCACTCCTGTAGATTACCCTCCATAACATGTCTTATCTCTCCCCTTCCCACTCTTGCCCACCCAACTCTCACTATTCAAAACAAATGCAAGAGTTCTTTAAATATGAATTTGAGGTCCATCCATGTCTCTGCAAATGGCACAATTTTGTTCCTCTTTATGGTTCAGTAATATTTCACTATATATATGTACCATATCTTTTTATCCACTCTTCTATTGATGGACTTATTTTCAAAGCAGAAATAGAGACACAGACATAGAGAATGAATGTACGATACCAAGAGGGGAAAGAGGATGGTACGATGAATTGGGGGATTGGGATTGATACATACACACTACGGTTACTATGTATAAAATAGATAACTAATGAGAACCTACTGTAGAGTGCAAGGATCTCTACTCAATGCTGTGTGGTGACCTAAATGGGAAGTCCAAAGAAGAGGGGATGTATGTATACATGTGGCTGGTTCACTTTGCTGTACAGCAGAAACTAACAAAATTGTAAAGCAGCTATACTCCAATTTAAAAAAACAAACAAACAAACATGAATTTAATCATGTAACTTCCCTGCTTAAGTCACTGGTTTCTCATTGTTCTTAAAATCAAAATTCTTAACATAATTTCTAAGGTTCTATGTGATTACTTAATACACGAAATATGATCTTTGAAGATATTAGGTTATAATGTCAATACTTCAGGCAAAAAAATTCATATAACAAAATTAGTCTTACAAAAATATTAGTTCAGTAATTTTTGTATATATGACAGGTATTAATCTGTTTGCATGCATTCAAATATGCACATATATTTTATTTGCCATACAAATAGAAAATTTAATTTTCTATTTATATATAATATATATAATTATATGTTATATATAATTTAATTATATAATAATTACAATAGAGAAAGTACTAATTCAACTAAAGTACAGCATAATAGTTAATACCAATGGTGCTGGAGTCTGATTATCTGGTTCAAAACCTCATGCTACCACTTAGAAACTGTGTTACTAGGGTCAGATATTTAACCTTTCTAAGCCTCTGTAAGGGGCTTCTCTGATGGCTCAGCTGGTAAAGAATCCGTCTGCAGTGCAGGAGACACAGGGAACACGGTTCAATCCCTGGGTCAGGAAGATCCCCTTCCTGGAGGAGGCTATGGCAACTGACCCCGGTATTCTTACTGGGAAAGCCCATGGACAGAGGCAGGCTACAGTCCATGGGGTCACAAAGAGTTGGACATGACTGAACACAAGCCTCTGTAAAATGAAAACAATAATAAAAAGAACCTAACTCAGAGGCTTTATCTTTAGTTTTCCATGCTAAAATTATGCAAGATGGGAATGTAAATATAAAATATCCCTAAATTCATGAGTGAGATACACTTGCATGGATTCACAGTAACTAGAAAATCAGACCTTCCACCACCAACATAAATTCACCTCATTTATTCTGAAAGTGAAACTGTCTTTAACAAATACCGTGATCCCTTTATAGAGCATAATTCTGACTTTCACCTGTCATCCTGGCAAAACTGTTGACAGTGATTCTTCCCATTCTCAAAAGTTTGCATGATAACTTATTTGATTACTCAGCCTTTATAGATCTTAGATGTCAGTCTCCTCTTTTCTCTTCTAAACAAATGTCATGACTGTTTTTGTTTTCAATGTCTATGGGACATTTTTTCAAATAGGTATGCATGTTTTATTTTTCCAAACGTGTGCTCTCCATTCTTACTCTCAAATAGCCCCTTAAGCTTTTTTAAAACTTGTGAATACCAGGTCTCAACTCCCCACTCCCCATCTCCATGTAACATAATAAATTCCTAAAAGGGCTGTAGGTATTGATACTGAGGGATTAGGGAGAGAGGTGTGTACTCATGTATAAAAGAAAACTGTAAAATAAATTTTCCAGGAACTGGGGTGTGCATGAGTTCAACTTCTAGCTGATGCACGCACCCTTCTCTTCTCCCTGCATGAAGATTTCCATAAGTCACAAAAGCTAGATTTCAAAATAGTGAGTTTGTGATCCTTTTCCCATAAGAACAATTTAAATCTACCAAAGACTGACACATGAGACAGTTTGGGGAGCAAGGAGTGATAATAGGTCAGCCTTAGGAACTGTGAACATTCACACAGTGAAGAGATCTGCTTTGATTTTAACCAGATTTCTCCAGATTGACTTATGCACAGAACATATCTTTTTTTTTTTTTTTTTTTTTGCAGTTGTATCTGTGTTGGTCACTTAGTCATGTCTGACTCTTTGAGACCCATAGACTGTAGCCCTCCAGGCTCCTCTGTCCATGGAATTCTCCAGGCAAGAATACTGGAGTGGGTAGCCATTCTCTTCTCGAGGGGATCTTCCCCACCCAGGGATCGAACCTGGGTCTCCCACATTATAGGCAGATTTGCCGTCTGAGCCACTAGGGAATGAGAAGCAGTACAGTGGCATGGAGAGGCTTTACAGCAGCGCTATTAGAAACACCAGATCTGGAGCCAGTCACGGCTGCATCATTCATTAGCAGCTGGGTGACCTCGAAAGGTTCCTTAATCGCACAACTTCCTCCTTAATGAAATGCAAAATAAAAAATAGTATCTCTCTCATTTTGTTGTTATAACAAGTGAATGTAAATAGAAAGTTTTATTTAATAGTATTGCGAAAGGCTAGTTATCCATTAGAAGGAATTCATATTGGCCTCCTCATCTTAAGCTGTATACAAAACACTAATTTCCAATGAATTAAAAACTAAATACAAAAATAGGAATAACAACTACAACTACAATAACAAAAACCTTAGAAGAAAATCCAGAAGCCTGCCTGTATAATTCGTGGAAGAGTGGGGGGCGGGGGGAGGGGGGGACGTGTTAACTAAGGCAAGAAACCAAAGAAACTGGAAAAAGAAATTACAGATTTTATTTTACTATACAAGAAGTTGAAAACTTTTATCTGTCATAACTGTATATATATATATATATATAAATGGTAGAGTTGGAAAAAATATTCCCATGCAAAGGACAGATAAGAAAAGTAATATCTGTATAATGAAAAAAGCTTCTACAAACTGACAAGCAAAAAAAATTGAATAGAAAAATTGGCAAGGAAATTGACTAGCACGTCACAGAAGGGCAAATTCAAACGTTGTTTATATAAAAAGATGCATAAATTCATTAAAGATCAAGAAAATTCCAATTAAATAACAGTGAGATAACAGTTACACTCATCAGATAGGCAACATTTATTTTTAAAAGTTAATGCTTATTGATGGTGAATATATGGAGGGGACCATGCTCTCATACTTTTCTGGCTTAAATATAAATTATGTAAACTTTTTGGAAAAGCAACCAAGAAGAAAAATCTATTAATACTAAAAAATATGTTTATCTTTGACCTAGAAATCCCATTTCTGGTCGTCTATTTTAGAGAAATCGAAACAACAATATGTTCATGCACAGAAACACACATGTAGCAGCAAAGGAATAGAAATGAAGTCAAGCCAAGGTCCACCAAAAGAAAACAGTTGAATTAATTGTGGTGTTTCTGTGTCACGGGGCATTATACCACTGTTACAAAGAATGGATTGGAGCCAAATCAATTCACCTGGAAGGCTATCTGTAAGATAGTGTTAAATGAGATAGGCATGATGAGAAACATTTTTTTCAGCAAATCACTATTATTCACTGAAAATGAAAGTGAAATCGCTCAGTCGTGTCCGACTCTTTGCGACCCCATGAACTCCCTACCAGGCTCCTCTGTCCATGGGATTTTCCAGGCAATAGTACTGAAGTGGATTGCCATTTCCTTCTGCAGGGGATCTTCCCAACCCAGGGATCGAACCCGGGTCTCCTGCATTGTAGACAGACGGCTTAACCATCTGAGCCACCGGGGAATACTAGTTAGGCTCACAGCCACTGACGTGCATCCTTTGCCCATAAGAGTTTCTAGGCATTCTGTTGGCACCCAGTCCTCATTCTTGAACTATTTTAAAGTGCCAAAAGAAAAATGAACTTGAAACCCTGTCTCACTCCATATACAAAAATAAACTCAAAGTGGATCAAACATCTAAATGTAAGAGATAAAACTATAACATTCTTAGAAGAAAACAGAGGGGTCCTTCATGAACTTGAATTAAGCAATGGATTCATAGATGTGACACCAAAAACATAAGCAACAAAAGAGAAAGTAGATTAGTTGTCCTTGATGCAAATTCTAACATTTTGCACATCAAAGGACACCATCAAGGGAGTGAAATGACAGCTTACAGAATGGCAGAAAATATTTACAAGCCATTTATCTGATAAGGTCTAGAAATCAGAATATATAGAGAACTCTTGCAACTCAACAACAGAAAGACAGACAATCCAAATAGAAAATGAATGAAGGGCTTAAATAGACATTTCTCTGAAAATGTATAAAGGGCCAACAATTTCAAAATGTTGAAAAGATGCTTAACATCATTAGCCATTTTGTTGTCATGCCGTGCTCAATCATGTCCGACTCTTTGCAACTCCATTCTCCTAAGTGTATGCCCCCAAACACTGAAAGCAAGTAGTCAAACAAAACTATGACTTACCCATGAATGTTCATAGCAGAACAATTGGCAAGAGCTAAAAGGTGTGAACAACTCACATGTACATCAAAAGATGAATGAATAAGCAAAATGTAGTATATCCAAACAGTGCAATATTTTCCAACAGAAAATAGGAATGTCTTACTCACACATGTTACAACACGGATATACCTGAAAAATATGCTAAGTGGAAAAAGCCCAATACAAAAGGCCACACAGTACATGATTCCTTTTATATGAAATACCAGAATAGGTGAACACAGAGCCCAGAGAAAGTCAGTTAGTGGTTTCCAGGGATTGGGGAGAAGAGAGAAAGAAGAGACTGTTTAATGAGTATGAGTTCAGTTCAGTTCAGTCGCTCAGTCATATCCAGCTCTTTGCCACCCTATGGACTGCAGCACGCCAGACCTCCCTGTCCATCACCAACTCCCGGAGTTTACACAAACTCATGTCCCTTGAGTCGGTGATGCCATCCAACTGTCTCATCCTCTGTCTTCCCCTTCTCCTCCTGCCTTCAATCTTTCCCAGCATCAGAGTCTTTTCAAATGAGTCGGTTCTCCACATCAGGTGGCCAAAGTATTGGGGTTTCAGCTTCAGCATCAGTCCTTCCAATGAATATTCAGGGCTGATTTTATTTAGGATGGACTGGTTAGATCTCTTTGCTGTCCAAGGGACTCTCAAGAGTCTTCTCCAACACCACAATTTAAAAGCATCAATTCGTTAGCGCTCAGCTTTCTTTAGAGTCCAACTCTCACATCCATACATGACTGCTGGGAAAACCATAGCTTAGACTAGACAGACCTTTGTTGACAAAGTAATGTCTCTGCTTTTTAATATGCTGTCTAAGTTAGTCATAACTTTTCTTCCAAGGAACCAGCATCTTTGAATTTCATGGCTGCAGTCACCATCTGCAGTGATTTTGGAGTCCCAAAAAATAAAGTCAGCCACTGTTTCCACTGTGTCCCCATCTATTTGCCATGAAGTGATGGGACCAGATGCCATGATCTTAGTTTTCTGAATGTTGAGTTTTAAGCCAACTTTTTCACTCTCCTCTTTCACTTTCATCAAGAGACTTTTTAGTTCTTCTTCATTTTCTGCCATTAAGGGTGGTGTCATCTGCATATCTGAGGTATTGATATTTCTCCCAGCAAACTTGATTCCAGCTTGTGCTTCATCCAGCCTAGCATTCTCATAATGTACTCTGCATAGAAGTTAAATAAGCAGGGTGACAATTTACAGCTTTGACATACTCCTTTTCCTATTTGGAACCAGTCTGTTATTCCACGTCCAGTTCTAATTGCTGCTTCCTGACCTGCAGACATACTTCTTAGGAGGCAGGTCAGGTGGTCTGGTATTCCCATCTCTTGAAGAATTTTCCAGAGTTTGTTGTGGTCCACACAGTCAAAGGCTTTGGCATAGTCAAGAAAGCAGAAATAGATGTTTTTCTGGAACTCTCTTACTTTTTCGATGATGTTGGCAATTTGATGTCTGGTTCCTCTGCCTCTTCTAAATCCAGCTTGAACATCTGGAAGTTCACGGTTCATGTACTGTTGAAGTCTGGCTTGGAGAATTTTGAGCATTATTTTACTAGCGTGTGAGATGAGTGCAATTGTGCGGTAGTTTGAGCATCTTTGCCATTGCCTTTCTTTGGCATTGGAATGAGTATGAGTTTGGGGGAACAATAAAATGTGTATGACTTTTTTTTAATTGTATAATTAATTTTTACGGAGAAATCATTTGGAATTAACTGTTTACTAGGGGAAATAAAGCTGAAACTACAGTACTTTGGCCACATCATGTGAAGAGTTGACTTATTGGAAAAGACTCTGATGCTGGGAGGGATTGGGGGCAGGAGGAGAAGGGGACGACAGAGGATGAGATGGCTGGATGACATCACCGACTCAATGGACGTGAGTCTGAGTGAACTCCAGAGTTGGTGATGGACAGGGAGGCCTGGCCTGCTGCAATTCATGGGGTTGCAGAGTCGGACACGACTGAGCGACTGAACTGAACTGAACTGAGGGGAAATAAAATGTGTTGGAACTAGATAAATATGTGCTCCTGCCTGCATGCTCAGTCACTCGTGTCTGACTCTTTGTGACTCCATGGACTGTAGCCCTCCAGGTTCCTCTGTCCATGGGATTCTCCAGGAAAGAATCCTATAGTGGGTTGCCAGTTCCTCCTCCAGGGGATTTTCCTTGACCCAGGGATCAAACCCGAATATCCTGCATCTCCTGCATTTGCAGGTGTATTGTTTACCACTGAGCCATGTGGGAAGCCCCAGTGTGTTAATACTCAGCACTAAAAAGAAAATGAGCTATCAAGCCATGAAAAGACACAAAAAAACTTTAAATTCATAAAGGTGATGATGGTTGCACAATACTGTAAATGTACTAAATGTCACGGAATTGTCTACTTTAAAATGATGCATTTTATGTTATATGAATGTTGCCTCAACAAAAGTACATAATGAATAATTTCTTTTGTATAAAAGTATCAGATCAGATCAGATCAGTCACTCAGTCTTGTCCAACTCTTTGCGACCCCATGAATTGCAGCACACCAGGCCTCCCTGTCCATCACCAACTCCCGGAGTTCACTCAGACTCATGTCCATCGAGTCAGTGATGCCATCCAGCCATCTCATCCTCTGTCGTCCCCTTCTCCTCTTGCTCCCAATCCCTCCCAGCATCAGAGTCTCTTCCAATAAGTCAACTCTTCATGTGAGGTGGCCAAAGTACTGGAGTTTCAGCTTTAGCATCATTCCTTCCAAAGAAATCCCAGGGTTGAGCTCCTTCAGAATGGACTGGTTGGATCTCCTTGCAGTTCAAGGGACTCTCAAGAGTCTTCTCCAACACCACAGTTCAAAAGCATCAATCTTCGGCGCTCAGCCTTCTTCACAGTCCAACTCTCACATCCATACATGACCACAGGAAAAACCATAGCCTTGACTAGACGAACCTTTGTTGGCAAAGTAATGTCTCTGCTTTTGGACATGCTATCTAGGTTGGTCATAACTTTCCTTCCAAGGAGTAAGCGTCTTTTAATTTCATGGCTGTGATGAAAAATTATTGATAGGGTCAAAAAGCAGATCAGTGGTTGTCTTCAGATAGGAGATCCCATTCCTCTGCCTACCCCACAGGGGTAGGCAGAGGAATGGGATCTCCCAGGGGCCCAGGAAATTTTAGGGGTTAATGGATGAGATGTGTTAGTATCTCAACTGTGGCAATGGCCTCAGAACTGTATATATAGGTCTAAATATGTGCAGATTGTGTCTTATAATACAATTCACAATTAGTCACATCTCAGTAAAGCTGAAAATAATTTAAAATGATGGAATTTTCTATAGATTAAAAGATACCTAGCAGTCACAGTAACAATTGTACTGTGTGAACATTATTTACATCCTTATTATAAAAAAAAAACACATTATAATACATAAAAGGTACAGGGAAAATGTAAATGCTAACAGCCAATGAATGACATTAAGGTATTGCTGCTAATTTAATTAACATGACAATGGTATATGGTTATATTTTTTTTTTAAGATTTTTTTTGATGAATACATTTTCAAAGTATTTTTGAATTTGTTACAATATTGTTTCTATTTTATGTTTTGGGGTTTTTGGCCTGGAGGCATGTGAGATCTTAGCTCTCCCACCAGGGATCAAACCCACACCCCCTGCATTGGAAGGCTAAGTATTTACCACTGATTGCCAGGGAAGTCCCTGTGGTTATGTATTTTAAAGTCTTTATCTTTTGGAGATACATACTAAAGAAGTTATTCTCTTAATATTTATATATATTTGAAATGTTCTACAATAAAATATTTTAAAATAAGGTAAGCTTACAAATGTATTCTCTTCTCATAATAAAAGATGTAAAGGGAATTTCTTATACTTTCTTCCCTTTCTAAGTCATAAAGGACATCATGGGAATAGATTTTACTTGGTAGAATGACTCAGGCTTGGTCTACTATACTGTCTCAGTGACAGTTTTACTAAGTGCATACGTTAACTGATAAAGAAGAAATGCCGATGATCAAGATCTTGGCTTCCTGAGGCAGGACTAAGAGTTTTCCAGCGTAATTTGGAGGTAGAGAGGATGGTTACATTTTACTGAGATTTTTTTCAGAAACTGGATTTCTCTGTTTTTCAATACCAATCATCTCTCACTCAGCCAAAATGCCAAAGTCCCTTTCCTTACCTTGAGAAAGGTCTTTAAAGAAACTAAAGACCTATATATAGAAAACTATAAAACACTGGTGAAAGAAATCAAAGAGGACACTAATAGATGGAGAAATATACCATGTTCATGGATTGGAAGAATCAAAATAGTGAAAATGAGTATACTACCCAAAGCAATTTATAGATTCAATGCAATCCCTATCAAGCTACCAACAGTATTCTTCACAGAGCTAGAACAAATAATTTCACAATTTGTATGGAAATACAAAAAACCTCGAATAGCCAAAGCGATCTTGAGAAAGAAAAATGGAACTGGAGGAATCAACCTACCTGACTTCAGGCTCTACTACAAAGCCACAGTTATCAAGACAGTATGGTACTGGCACAAAGACAGAAATATAGATCAATGGAACAAAATAGAAAGCCCAGAGATAAATCCACGCACATATGGACACCTTATCTTTGACAAAGGAGGCAAGAATATACAATGGATTAAAGACAATCTCTTTAACAAGTGGTGCTGGGAAATCTGGTCAACCACTTGTAAAAGAATGAAACTAGAACACTTTCTAACACCATATACAAAAATAAACTCAAAATGGATTAAAAAAAAAAACAACACTATTTTTACTTTTATTTCTGAATGATCAGAAATAACTAGATCCTTCTGGGGATAATATAAACTATTTTCCCTATGTTCATCTCAGAATTCTGATGGATGGGAGAAAGTTAAATCCACTTTGGGAGAGGAAAGGGAACTGAAGAAATCAATATCTCTACATATTCTGGATTGTAATTTTAAAAACATAAGAATTTTCTAAAACCGTTAATTCCTCTAAAGTTTTACTTATAAATATATGTGTGCCTCCCTTCCATTTAAAAATTCTTTCAATATTTCTCAGGCTGTTCCTAATCTAGTCTCTCCAATTGTAAATTGATATCTTTAGTGAGAACACCATAAACCCAGAAATACATTGAAAGTTTCCTGTTCAAATACACCCAGACTTAAAACTGGAATACACCACAAAACTTAGGATAATTCCAAGGAGGCTTCAGATTTATATGAATCTTAAACAGAGATCTTGGTTTTAAGTAGCAGATAGAAATTGAGTTCCAGCATGTAACGTCACTAAATCATTATCTTAGAATCAGTTAAACAAAAGGTTTTGGTTTAGAAATCCACTCTACATGGGAGATAAAAACACATTACTTCAAATTACTGTGCACAATGTCATTTTGACCCACTCTGGTTTATCAAAGTAGGTAATGCATCAAAACAGGACCGTGAACCATATGTACATTATAGGGTCATATTAATCTTATTGGTCCTTACAGGCCTGACAATGATCGATTTCATGTTAATAATGACTCTTCTCTAAAGAAAGATCTGAAATTCTTCTACCTCTCACTCCTCCTAGCTCTGTACAGAGACATTCCTAATAGTTGACAGGGCAACCTTCTTCTTTGTGATGACACCTGTGAAATTGTTCAGAGATACCAAAACATAAATTCAATTCTTCTTCCAGTTTATTCTTCAAGTCACTTTTCTCTAGTAGACTTTAGTCTAATAGCCTTTCCATCTTTCCATTTTGAATAGTCTATCTATCTGATCACACCCTCCAACTCTGTAACGATCATTACTGCTTCTTGAATGCCTTCTTCAGCCCTGGCTCTCACTCAACATGAATATATACTAGGGAAATCCTTACAGTAATCATGCAAAGAAGATCTTACTTTTTAAAGTGAGAACACAAATAGCCAGAAAGATTAAGCTCAAGCACACCCAGCAATAGGTGATAGAGGTAAGATTCTAACCTCAGTCCATCTGCTTTTGTCCTGTGTTCTATCTTCTACTTCCTTTCCACTCTCTACATCCCTCAACAGCACTGGGTTGTTAGTTTTCAAGACTTTCACTCTCCTTGATAACTTGGACATCTAGTTCCCAATGTGCGGAGGCCTGCCCCACCCAGCTGCCTGTGCCAGATGGGAGAGATCAGCTAACTCTGGAGGTTTTCTACTGAGAAGTTGATTTGGCTCTCTCTCTTTCTTTCTTTTTTCTTTTTCATATTCTTTTCCATTATGGCTTTCTAACAGGATATTGAATTCCCTGTGCTATACAGTAGGTAGGGCTTCCCTGGTGGCTCAGATGGTAAAGAATCTGCCTCTGATGTAGGAGATCTGGGTTCAATCCCCGGGTCAGGAAGATCCCCTGGAGAAGGGAACAGCAACCCACTCCAGTATTCTTGCCTGGAGAATTCCATGGACAGAGGACCCTGGAAGTCTACAGCTGGTGGGGTAGCAAAAAGTCGGACACGACTGAGAGACTGCACTTTCACATACAGTAGGACATTGCTATTTATCCATTCTACATATAATAGCTTGCATCTGCTAGGCCCAAACTCCCAATCCAGTCCCCTCGCCTCCCTCTTTGGCAACTATATGTCTGTTCTCTATGTCTGTGAGTCTGTTTCTGTTTTGTAAATAAGGTCATTTGTGTCATATTTTAGATTCTACATACAAGTGATATCATATAGCATTTATCTTTCTTTGTCTAACTAACGTTGTTTGGTACGATTATCTCTGGGCGCATTCATGTTTCTGCAAATGGAATTATTTTACTCTTTTTTTTATAACTGAGTAGTATTCCACTGTGTATATATACCATATTTTCTTTATCCAATTCATCTGTTGATGGACATTTAGGTTGCTTCCAAGCCTTGGCTATTGTAAATAGAGCTGCAGTGAACATAATGATGCCTGTATCTTTTTGAATTATAGTTTTGTCCAGCTATATAGCCAGGAGTGAGATTGCTGGAGTATATGGCCACTCTATTTTTAGTTTTTTGAGGAACCTCCATACTGTTTACTCAGAGTGGCTGTACTAATTTACATTCCCACCAACAGCATAGGAGGGTTCCTTTTTCTCCACATCCTCTGCAGCATTTGTTATTTGTAGACTTTTTAATGATGGGCGTTCTGAACTGGTGTGAGGTGATACCTCACTGTAGTTTTGATCTGCATTTCTCTAATAATTAGCAATGATGAGTATCTTTTCATGTACCTATTGGCCATCTGTATGTCTTCTTTGGAGAAACATCTATTTAGGTCTTCTGCCCATTCTTTGATTGGGTTGCTTGGGTTTTTTGTAATTGAGCTGTAAGAGTTGTCTATATATTTTGGAAACTAAGCCCTTGTCAGTTACATCGTTTGCAAATATTTTCTCCCAGTCCATAGGTTGTCTTTTTGTTCTGTTTATGGTTTCCTATGCTGTGCAAATCTTGCATTTGATTAGGTCCCATTTGTTTATTTTCATTTTTATTTCTATTGCCTTGGGAGACCAACCTAACAAAACACTGGTACAATTTATGTCAGAATGTTTTGCCTCTGTTCTCTTCTAGGAGTTTTATGAGGTCATGTCTTATATTTAAGCCTTTACATTTGGTTCTCATTCTTAAGCCACATTTCATAGTAACCACTTTTGCCACTAATAATGGTAATGTGTTGTTTTCCACCTACCTTATTCCTTTATCTTACTTCTCAGTTGGTTCAAAACCCAAATGTGAAAGATCAGGTCCATTCTATGATCTGACATCACTGTTTTAGAATATGTGCTCCTTAACCTGAATGGATTTCACTTTGCTTTTTTAAAAAAGAGAGTTCCCTGTGCAAATCAATAATGTAAGCAAACACAGTAGTTGTTTAAGCCACATGCATGCACACAGAGAAATTAGTTGAAGAACATATGTGTTAATTTGCCTCTGAGGAACAATTTTAATTATAAATGAAACTTTTTTATTCCTTAACTAGGCCCAGTAGGACTTCTCTTTGGCAGTACCTACTTTTTTATTTTTAGCAGTTGGTTAGAAATGTTCTTTGTAATTGAAAGCAATAAAAAGATTTTCATTTAAAAGGGAGGGAATTCTATAAATCAGATTGATATTCTCCTCCATAACAATGAATCATTAAGATTTTATTTAGGCTTTTCTAACTTCTTCCCCTGTTTAATTAATATTGAGATCCTTTCAACTCACAAGTGGAAAGTAATACAGCTTCCTGTGTTACCAAACCCAAGAAGCTTCACAATATAAATAGAGCCCGCGATACATGAAGCCAAAGCCAGCTCAACTCCTGTAGGATTCCCTTGAATACAAGTCCCTTGCCAGTAACCAACATATTTTCTTAGCAAGAGGAAAAATATTTCACAGCATGTTACATTACTTGCTGTTTTTCAGCTCTTAAATAATAGAAGTCAATAATCAGTGAAGTCAGAATAATGACTTTAAATCCACAGGGGGAAAACCAGGTTAAGATTCACTGCACCAGATTACCAATTACTGCAAAAAAAGGAGAGCAGGTTTATGATCAGGTGGACCATAGCATTAATTAATTAATAGCTGACAATGGCAATAATCAAGAATTCATTTCAGTGCTTTATGACTCACATTTACATGTTAATGATCAAATGGAGAATCAAAATAATTTTGGGGAATAGAGACCTGCCTCACTGGTGGCTCAGATGGTAAAGAATCTGCCTGCAGTGCAAGAGATTTGGATTCAATCCCTGGGTCGGGAAGATTCCCTGGATAAGGGTATGGGAACCCACTCCAGTATTCTTGCCTGGAGAATCCCATGGACAGAGAAGCCTGGAGGGCTACAGTGCATGGGGTCACACAGAATTGAACACGACTAACACAGGTCTGTCTGGTCAAGGCTATGGTTCTTCCAATAGTCACATATGGATGTGAGAGTTGGACTGGGAAGAAAGCTGAGCGCCGAAGAATTATGCTTTTGAACTGTGGTGTTGGAGAAGACTCTTGAGAGTCCCTTGGACTGCAAGGAGATCTAACCAGTCCATCCTAAAGGAGATCAGTCCTGGGTGTTTTTTGGAAGGACTGATACTAAAGCTGAAACTTTGGCCACCTCATGCAAACAGTTGACTCATTGGAAAAGACTCTGATGATGGAGGGATTGGGGACAGGAGGAGAAGGGAATGACAGAGGATGACATGACTGGTTGGCATCACTGACTCAATGGACGTGAGTTTAAGTGAACTCCAGGAGATGGTGATGGACAGGGAGGCCTGGCGTGCTGCAATTCATGGGGTCACAAAGAGTCAAAAACGACGGAGCGACTAAACTGAACTCAAAGCGACTAACACAGACACACACACACACACACACACATACACCAGGAGAAATAGGAGATTACCTAACCTCTGGGGTTTCACAGACAGCAAATGGATCATCAGGGACCTTGACCATACATTTAACAATTCATTTCAAGATGCATCCTATGTGTCACAGCCCCAAACCTGCAGGGTCAACTAGATAATGAAAACAAGCAACAAGGACCCTGGTTTCTAGTTCTCACAATTTTTCTAAATTCTCAGCAGGACTAGCTACACAATTTGCAGAGCCCAATGCATAATGAAGATACAACGGCCCTTGTTTTCACAGCAGCAAAAAAAAAAAAAGAGTGACATTACACATATTAAAACATGAAGCTTTTTCATTTCTCCCCAGTGTCTTGCTGTCTGTGTCTCCTTCCCTACAATTCCCTCTACCTGTCAAGATGATTTTGTTTGTGATGTGACACTGCATTTCCTCAAGCACAGGGAGACTTGCAAGGCGAGTGCAGACTCTATGGTGTAAAATCTACCATTAAGATTCAATACCACCTGCCGTCTTGACATCTGAAGCCAGGAGGACCTCAGTTGATGTAATGACAATTTTCCCTCCCTTCTCTGCTCCTGCAGATAAGGTTCCCTTGCCAAACACCCCTCCTTATCATGGGGCCCCAGCACAGGGCATACTTATTCCTGAGAAGCAGGCTTCAGTCCCTTGCCAGCCCACAGAATTATTCAGACAAGCCAATTCCATCCTCCTGTGGAAACCAGGGGTCACCTCTGCCTCCTGTAACTACAGAGCCTGCCTCTCACAGCCCTTGCGTATTTACTCTGCTCCCAAGTGCAACTGCTGGTGGCTCTGTGTGGCACGTGACTTCTTCCTCCCTGGGGCTGAGAGTACAGGTGACTAATAACTGTTGTCAGTCTCATCTGCCTGGGCTCGAGTGTCATGTGTCCAGCTGTTCCTGTAACCCCAGGGTGGGACTCTGACCTTGCCAACACAGGGAAGAAGAGGCAATCGAAATCGCGATGGACTCTCGGGGCTTCCCTGAGGGTCAGTGGTAAAGAATCGGCCTGCCAGTGCCGGAGACACAGGTTCCATCTCTGATCTGGGAAGATCCCACATGCCGAGGAGCAGCTAAGCTTTGGATGCCAGAACTACTGAAGCCTGCGGCTGTAGAGCCGGTGCTCAGCAACAAGAGGAGTCACGGAAATAAGAAACCCACGCTCCACAATTAGAGAGTATCCCCTGCTGGCTGCAACTAGCGAAAAGCCTGCACAGCGACAGAGACCCAGCACAGTCAAAAATAAACAAATAAAACATTTTAAAAAATCATTGCCACATGGAAATGTGGGCCCAGGATTGCCAGAGCTGCCATATTTCCAAGGAAAGCCAGTAATTCAGATTTTTACAGGAAAATAAAACTTTTGTAAATGGTGGCAACCAATGAAAAAAATTGTGCTGATTTCATCAACACCAAAAGGACCTAAGAAGGCACGTGTGGGTAGCATTCAAGCACATTTGATGGTATCTGACATGGAAGAAGAGTACTACTCTCATAAAAATCCCCTTTATTGCTCTGTCATGACACTTACCTTATCACACAGTCATGATCTGTATATTTGCCTGTTTCCTCCACTAGATTCTGAGCTCCCTGTTGAAGAGAGTACGTCTGCACCTGGCACAATGGTTTGGCACACGTAAGGTGCTAGAAAATCATCTATTAAATGATTTAAATTCAATGAATACTTAATAAGAACCTACTACTTCCCAGGAGGGTTTTTCTGATGGCTCAGACATTAAAGACTCTGCCTGCAATGCAGAAGGCAGGGTTCGATCCCTGGATCAGGAAGATCCCCTGGAGTAGGAAATGGTAACACACTCCAGTATTCTTGCCTGAGAAATCCCATGGACAAAGGAGCCTGCCAGGCTACCATCTGTGGGGTTGCAAAACAGTCAGAAGTGACTGAACAGCTAAGCACACACGCAATATATACCAGGCACTGTGTGAGCTTTTGGGGACCACAAGACTGGATAAATGTGGTCTCTTCCCTCAGTTATTCTCAGACTATAGAAAGGTAATTTTACCTTTACTCCATATAACTGGCTTTTTTTTTGGTCCATAAATTCCTGCAGGAGAATCATTTCTACCTATCCATTCCCTTTAGTCTGTTTTCCAAGGTCCATTCCCACTGATTTCCAGGATGCCATAATATGACAATTTGGGGTCAATAAGGTCCATGTGTTTACACTGATCTGGCCTGTCTCAGGATGTGATCCACATTTACTCTTATGCCTGCACCTATGAAGACATCACTACCAAAAAAAAAAAAGACATCACTACCTTTATTCACTGACACACCCACCTCTTATTATACCTACTGCACAATCAAGCCAGAATAACTTAGCCTAAGATATTTTCGCTTTCCTGGATAAGAAGCCACACTGGTGCTTGCCAAATCTGCCACTGCATGCAAACCAAGGCCCATTCTGCATTAGTAACAATAACATCAGAGATCATGGATTGACTCCTTGCTCAAGTCTAGATCTGTTCTGACTCATGCATACAGTATCATGGATAGTCCATATACACATGCACACAGTCTCTAAGGTAATCCTTTCAGTAAGCTGGAATGAAGTCAGTTCAGGGGATCTAGGTTATGACACCAACGCCTGTTTGGAATTCATACTGTTTGTATAGGACACAAAATCATATTTCTCAACTACCTTGCAGACCTCCTGACCCTAAGAATCTCAGATCTGAATTTATCACATTCCCCATACAGGTCATGGAAACTGGCTCAGATGCACTCTGACTTTCACAAACCCATTTCGATTCACCCATAGCCACAGCATCACGTTGGCCTGGGGCATTCACCTCTAAATCAGATGGGAAAGAGAGAACAGGGAGTAGGAACCAATGTTCTTTTTTCCTTCCAGTCCTTTACTTTTGACTTCCCTCCTCAATCTGTCTTTCCCACCTGTTTCCAAGTAATAGAACCACTGGGTCCCTCTGAACAACCCCACAACATTTTCACCCTAACTCTTCTCTCCACTAGTTAGGTTCCTCTTTCTCACAGTAGGAGAGCTTTCTACCCTTTCCTGTCTAGTAAGACATCCATTTAAACATTATATTTGCTCCTCTTTGTACAGTGTCTTGGCATGATTATGAATATGTTGTTGTTGTTTAGTTGCTAAGTTATATCTGACTCTTTGCAACTCCATGGACTGTAGCCTACCAGGCTCCTCTGTCCATGGGAGTCTCCAGGCAAGAATACTGGAGTGGGTTCTCATTTCCTACTCCAGGGAATCTTCCTGAATCAGGGCTCAAATCCAGGTCACCTGCACTGCAGGCAGAATTCTTTACCATCAAACCACCAGGGCTGCCTTAATTATGAATATGAGTGGAACTCAAATGACCATTTTTTCTTTCAACAGACCCTCATATTCAATGAAGACTCAAGAAAATCTCTTCTGAAACTCAAAAATGGGCACTAATCTCTTGGGTCTAAGTGTACCCTGAACAAATTAATGTTTTGTGTAGATGAGGTATTCTTTGCACAACATAATATAAGGAGAATAAAATACACTGGAGGGTATGTTTTTTTTTTAATTTTATTTTATTTTTAAACTTTACAATATTGTATTGGTTTTGCCAAATATCGAAATGAATCCACCAGAGGTATGCATGTGTTCCCCATTCTGAACCCTCCTCCCTCTTCCCTCCCCATACCATCCCTCTGGGTCGTCCCAGTGCACCAGCCCCAAGCATCCAGTATCGTGCATGGAACCTGGACTAGCGACTCGTTTCATACATGGAGGGTATGTTTTTTAAAAGTTATCCCAGGGTCAATAGCACTCATAGTAAAAAGGAGTTGAAGCTACGTCTGTAATTTTGTGTCTCAAGAAAGCTTCAAAAGGAAACAATCTTCAGTTTCTTTTCTCCTTGTGGGTGGTCATAAAGAGTAATGGAAAGAACCTTGTTCTGTTAGGGGTCAGTTAACAGTAGATAGAATATGTTCAAATATGCCCACTTTCCCGTTACCCCTTCCTCACAGCCTGGCCCCAACTCTGCCCTGCAAACCATAAACTGAACTACTCATTATTAATTCTAATTCTCTGGGTTCCACTTATACCCAATTTCCATGTATGGAAAGACTAAAGTTGGAGAATACATGTCTTTACGACCGCATTGTGCCAGATTGACTGTCTAGCCTAAATTTCTGATGCATTAATGGGGGCTGAGGGCAATTCTGTGGTTTGCTGTTCCTTGAACATGAGCCATACCTTGAGTCAGAAAATCAAAGTTCTATTGAAAAATCTACCTGCTGACACTTTCAGTTCACTCCCTCATTTTATACTCATACCAACCCTGGGATGCTAATTTTATAAACTGAGGCATTAAAAAAACGAAGTATGTTGTGCCAAGAAAATGGTAGACCGGGAAGTCAAACTTAACTCTCACTGGCCTGTGTACTTTCCTGGATAATACAGTTCACTTGGCAATATGCTGTTTGAAACTTCCTAATTGTAAACAGTATAGCAAATCTCAGATGTATTCTGTTGTACTAAGCCATGCTGAAGGAGGAGCTATTCCATAAATAAAATCAGACTTATCCTGCATCTAAGGAATTCACAAAGTATGTCCCTTTTAAAATAAATGTTAGGAAAATCTACTGGCACCATCATATGTAAGAATGGGAAGACAGAGCTGTTGTACTCCATTTCTTGAGAGACTCAGAAATGTAAATCTCACAGCAAATTTGGTCTGTGTAGAATTTGTAGCTTGGTTTCTTTTTGTTGTGCATGCCAAAGTTAATCTCATATACCCCAAATATCCTAGATCAGTGCTAATAATAGGAATAGATCTCAAAATTTAATTTAGTAGAAATAGACATGCTTTGCATATCTTACTAAGGAGGGGAACAGATTAGAGTTATTGGGTTAAAATACAGTTGGCCCTCCATCTCCACTGATGTGATACCTACAGAGTCTGAGGGCCAACTTCACAACTGTCATTTTATATGAGGGACTTGAGCACACACAGACTTTGGCATCCACAGATGGGAGTCCTGGAACCAATCCCCCATGGATACCAAGAGAGACTGTACACTTTCCTGTGATCACTGGAAGGTAAAAGGAATGTCAATTTTATCATCAGAGTAGTGAAAAGATTCACTCTCCTCTTCTTGTGTGTGTTGCACTTGGACGATGAGTTTGGTGAGGGCAGGAAGAGCAAGTAGGTAGACTGTCACCGGAATCTAGACATCAGGAAGCTGAGTCTGTGATGAAAGTTGGGCATGGTGGGGGACTTCCCTGCTGGTCCAGTGGCTAAGCTCCATACTCCCTAGGCAGGGGGCCCAGGTTGCATCTCTGGTCAGGGAACTAGATCCCACACACCACAACTAAACATCCCACATGCCGAAATGAAGATTTGTGTGCCACAAATAAGACCTGGCACAGCCAAAGTAAATAAATAATTAAAACAAAAAATTGAGAGTGGTGGGCCAGGAAGACAAAGAGATGGTGAGGCCAATACCCATCCTGGGAAGTCAGGGAGATCCCAAAGCTCAGCAAGATGGGTCAGAAGCCAGTAGCCAAGGTCCCTGAAAATAAAGCATGGGAGACAGTCACCATGTGAGCCAATAAACCTTCTGGCCAATATTTCTCAATCAGAGCAACTGCTTATCCATAGTGTCTGAAGGGGCTCCCTCAACTATGACATTCTGAAAGCTAATTGCTCTAAGTATACTCTTCATACATTAAGAATGATGGCACCTCCAACAACGTCTTACATCACTCTTCAATTTCTTTTGTTCACCAAGTTCCACTAGATTTACTTCCAAGTATCTCTAGAATCTTTCTTCTTCCGTTTTTTCCTTATGCTGTAGTTTTTATGACAGCTTGTGCTGATCATAGTTTTCTTAGGACCGGACTTCCTACTTCTGTTCCTCTCTGCCCTCTCCCTGTTCCTCTAACTCTAATATTGTTTCTCTGCTCAGAGACTTGGAACACACAATATATTAATACAATCATTTGCTGTGTTGATGTTAATTAACACTGGTGCTGATGCTGTGAAATGCTATGTGCCTGACACTGTCCCAGGCACCAGGGATACAAAGAATAAGGCAGATCTCTTTCCCCCAAAGAGCTTACCATAATTGGAACACATTCCTGCTGCAGAACTTCAATCCATGCTCTTTAACATCTTCTTGCCTCTGACTGTCACTTCTCTGCCAAGAAAACTCCTATTCAACCTTCAATACCCAACACATTTTTTTTATCTTGACCATAAAATTTTCCTCAATTCCCTAAACATAATTTGTTCTATGTGTGTTCCCAAGAGCTTTGCGTTTCTTCTTGCATGGTACTGACACCGTTAGTTGTAAATATCTGCTTAAACATAATGCCGGGCTGGATGACTCACAAGCTGGAATCAAGATTGCAACTAAACTTTACCAGTTTTTCAGGTGCAAGACCCACACTCTGTTCACATTTGCAGTGCTCAGGAGCTGAGAGAGTGCTGAAGTGGATTATGCATAAAAAACAAGGTTTTAAAAATTAGTTTGCTTGTTAAATGCATGAATGTAGACACAGTTTGAGAAATCAGACTGAAATTTGACACAAAACAATCACACAAGCATCACATCTCATTCGGTGTACTGAGGACTGAAGATGGACTACCAGGAAAAACACCCAGAATGTTTGGCAGGTACGTGGGAGATTCTTTGTCTTAAGAATGCAACAATCGTATTTTTAAATGAGTTGAGAGGAATTTATTCACCACATAAATAAATTATTTCCTCAAAAACATTCAAGTTATTTTTCTAATTCCTATCAGCAAAATCATCTATTCCTGTCTCTGGAATCTCTTCACTGGCCTGCTGGTAAATTGGCTTTATTAGATAATTTTTCTCTATCTAGTTAAAGGCACATTTCAGGGAGGGAGGGGATGGAGCACGCTCTCCTTCATCACGCACACCATCCCGTGAGCATCCCCCGGCAACAAGAGCATGGATACCAGAGACTGAGAGAAAGTCAATAACTGACAGCAAGGAAAGAATCCGAGGCATTGATCATCTCAGACTCAGAAGTTGAGACAAAGTCATAGAATTCAACATCACATTAACTCTGCTTGTGCTGGAAGGGAGAAATATTCTTAAATGAGGTCATATCAGAAATATGGAAGAGATTTCAAGGCAATCGAATATAACCCATTGTGTCCTGGCGCTATTGATACCTTGGACCAGATCGTTTTCTGTTGGGGGTGGTGGCGGATAATGTGTGTTGTTCTGGGCACTATAGCATTCTTAGCAGAATTTTTTGCATCTGCTCCCTAGATGCCATTACCACCTCCAGGTATAGACAAGCAAAAGTGTCTCCAGACATTGGCCAATGCACCAAGGGGCAAAGTGGACCCTTTATTGAGAACCACTGCTCTAAGCCATCGCACACAAATAAAAGTGCTTCTAGCTCCATTATAGAAAGCTATCTTTTCAAATGCTTTAATGATGACAAAATGAAGAATAGCATCAAACTAATATTTAGGCAAATGATGGTGTTTCAAAGAGAACAGCCTGAAGAGATCATCTCTAAACCCCACTGAAGGAACGGGAAACAGACTTTGACATAACCTCAGTCAAAGGTCTATTTTGGTTGAGAAGTAGAGGTAATTTGCCACGTGGTATTCTTCTCCTTTCTTGGTATTTCTGGAGGGCGTGTTGTTGCTTGCTCTGCAGCCAAATCAGAAGCATTTGACACAATGATTTCTGTTTTAAGCAAAAAGCAATATTCAAAGGAATGTTTTTCCTGACAAAGCAGGCTGTGAAAATCCTCCTGTTCAAATGAAAGAACTAATTTACCATGTCAGTGATCAGCCATCCTTAACTCTGGGTCACCTGAAATCAGCAAACCTAGACAAAAGGCCGAATTTATTCAATAGAAAAAGTATCTTTTTAAAACATAATCTTTTCATAACCTTCTCAGGCCTTAATTTCCTCACCTCTGAAATCATGTAATAAGATCCATCTTACAGATTTATGAAAATTAATACATTACATGCAAAGGCAGTAGTTGGTACATGATACATATTCAAAACTGCTTAAATATCAATTCAAATATATATTTTCAGTCAGTTTCTCTGACCTCATACTTACTCAGACTAGGATTTATTTTCACCTCCTGTTGCCTACTGATCAAAGGGCTAAGAAAAACTAAAAGGATTGGGACACTAGTCATTTACTAATGTGCACAGTTACTTTTGTGTTTCAAAAAAATACAAAAGACATCATATAAAATAACCTTCTAATCCTGTGCTGTGTGCTCAGTCGCTTGTGTTCAGCTCTTTGCAGCCCCGTGGACCTTAGCTCGCCAGGCTCTTTTGCCCATGAAATTTTCCAGGCAAGAATACTGGAGCGGAGTGCCATTTCCTTCTCCAGGTGGTCTTCCCAACCCAAAGATCCAACCTGCTCCAATCCATGTCTTCTGTGTCTCCTGCACTGGCAGGCAGATTCTTTACCACTAGCGCCACTTAGCTTCTTAAAATTTAACCAGCATTGGTCTCTAAGTTGGTGGCTGGCCTTTCTTTCCTCCTGATATTTCATCCCTAAAATTATTTGGCATGTAGGATTGCCAAGGAAAATCTTCCTAGTCAAAGCTATGGTTTTTCCAGTAGTCATGTATGGATGTGAGAGTTGGACTATAAAGAAAGCTAAGCACCAAAGAACCAATGCTTTTGAACTGTGGTGTTGGAGAAAACTCTTGAGAGTCCCTTGGACTGCAAGGAGATCAAATCAGGATTTCCTAAAGGAAATCAATCCTGAATATTCATTGGAAGGACTGATGTTGAAGCCAAAACTCCAATACTTGGGCTACCTGATACAAAGAACTGACTCCTTGGAAAAGACCCTGATGCTGGGAAAGATTAAAGGCAGGTGGAGAAGGAGATGACAGAGGATTAGATGGTTGATTGGCATCACCAACTTGAAGGACATGAGCTTGAGCAAGCTCTGGAAGTTGGTAATGAACAGGGAAGCCTGGCATGCTGCAGTCCATGGGGTTGCAAAGAGTTGGACACGACTAAGTGACTGAACTGACAATATGTCTTGGTCTTCCCAGGTAGCACTAGTAGTAAGGAATCCACCTGCCAATGTGGGCGATGCAAGAGATGTGGGTTCTCTCCCTAGGTCGGGAAGATCCCCTGGAAAAGGAAATGGCAACCCACTACAGTAGTCTTGCCTGGAGAATCCTATGGACAGAGGAGCCTGGTAAGCTACAGTCCATGGGGTCACAAAGATTTGGTTACGACTGAAATGACAGCATGTACGCAAGATGTGTGTTATTGTAAAGAATGACAATTTTAAATATTCAAATTCACAACATCCCCTTACACCAAATATTAACTTATCAAATGTATGAAAAATAAGCCAAAACCAAATCTAGTAAAGAATATCTATGTGTGTAACTGAATCACTTTGCTGTATATCAGAAATTAATATGACGTTATATGTCAACCATACTTCAGTTAAAAATTTTTTAAAAAACCAAGTCTAGAAGAACAAACTCAATGCTAATAAAAAGGAGTCTCAGATAAAAGTAATCATTATAAATAGCTTTTTTTTTCAGGCCACACAGGCATCAAGCCAAGACTTCTACATAAATCTTTGATGTTCTATGATGTGTCACACTTGTGATCTTATCCCCTGTGACAATTTTTATGATTCCCATGTTACAGATGAGGAAACTGGAGTTGGAAGTATCTAAGTGACTTACCCAAGGTCATGCCCCTTAAAGGAGCCATATTTGAAACCTTGGCAGTCTAGTTGGGCTTCTTTTCATTAGGAATTATGCCTCAGGGCATATGGGTAATGAACGTGAAGCGACTGTGGGTTTCTCTTGCCACCAAGTTGCCATGGAAGCAACGACTTAAACCAGTCCTGTGAAAACATATGACCACCTGAAAATCATGCTGATTTCAGTGCCTGACAGATTAATCTCAGGCTGCTCCCAGGTAATGAAAATACAAATAATGGAACCTGGCTTCCCCATTCATAAGCCTTTCCCATAGACAAGTCACCATGCAGAAAAATCAAGGCAGAGGCCTCTTTCTAAAAGATTCTTCTCCTTTAGAAACTTCTAAGTAAGTCTACTTCTTGGATAGATTTTGGAAAGCTCATGGAAACTTTATCAATATGTGCAGAATACTGCATGCATCCGAGCCCAGAATTTTGGAAACAAAAAATTTAAGAAGCCCTGTTCTAAACAAAAAGAAGTACGTGAATCAGAAGCTTATTAATGCCAGGATCCAATAGGATATGATTTTAAAATGGCATAATATCTATAGTCAACCCCTAAAACAGTAGCAGCAACCAATAAAAATATTAACATGTCAACATGTCATATTCATGAGTGGTCAAACTCAAGGGATGCACATGCCTCGAATTTGAAGATTTAATCCAGGTTTTTGTCAAAGCACTTACTAGGCCACTAGCAGGCACTGTGATGGGCACAGAATTTCAAATATAAATTAAAATTTCTCCCTTCACAGCTTATTATGGAAGATTTTTACGAAAATAAATATTGATGGTAAAATGTCACTGGTCAAAGTTACTATAAAGGTATGTGAAACATTATAAGGGATCAGAAAGGAGTAGAATGATTCATTATTTGTGTCAAGGAAACATAAGTTACAGAATTGAAATGATGTTTGAGCAGAGTCTTGACAGGTGGACAAGAGCTTGCCATGTGTGCTAAGATCCCTGGTGGCTCAGATGGTGAAGAATCTGCCTGCTATGCATTACACCCAGATTCGATCCCTGATTTGGAAAGATTCCCTGGAGAAGAGAATCGCAACTCACTCCAGTATTCTTGCCTGGAGAATTCCATGGACAGTGGAGCCTGGTGGGCTATGGTCCCTGGGGTTGCAAAGAGTTGGGCAAGACTGAAACTTTACAAGGGATCAGAAAGGGGTAGATTAATTATTTGCATCAGGAAAACATGGGGAGTTACAGAAATAAAATGATATTTGAGCAGAGTCTTGACAGGTGGAGAAGAGCTCGCCATACAAATTAGTTAGTAGTACAGTCATGTTTGAATGGGACAAACCATCCTATATTTCTAGAAAAGAAATCTAGAGAAAAGAAAGACCAGAGTCAGGGTTTGGTATGTGGGATTAGGCCAAGATATAACAGTGCATTTCAAATGTGTTTGGAAAGACTCTACAGATGAGCATGAGAAGCTTTGGAGAACATATTTGGAAATGAAGATGATCCAATCTGTGTGAGAATGGGCACTCTGAAAGCACAGAATGAACCTAATTGGAGACAGAAGAATCTGGGAACAGAAAGAACAATTAGGATGCCCTGTTACCATAATTTAGGAGAGAAATGAGCCTTAGGACACATCAGATAAACCACTGAGGGTGCTGGGAGCTGCAAGAAGAAAAGGATCAGAGAGAAAAGGTTGTCCCACACAAGGATGCCTGCGTGTACTAAGTCACTGCAGGCATGTCTGACTCTTTGCGAACCTATGGACCATAACCCACCAGGCTCTTCTGTCCATGAGGTTCTCCAGGCAAGGATACTGGAGTGGGTTTCCACACCCTCCTCCAGAGGATCTTCCTGATCCAGAGATCAAACTCACATATCTTATGTCTCCTGCTCTGGCAGGTGGGTTCTTTACCACTAGGGCCACCTGGGAAGCCCCTCAACACAAGAATAGCTGGATGGTAACTGATCCCATGAGAACTGCCAAAAATGGCTCCCTGTCTCAGAGACATGCATGGTCCTCACATGTTGTTGTTGTTGTTCAGTCACTAAGTCGAGTCCGACGATTTGTGACCCCAAGGACAGCAGCATGCCAGGGTTCCCTGTCCTTCACTGTCTCTCGGAGTTTGCTCAAACTCATGTCCTTTAAGTCAGCGATGCCATCCAACCATCTCATCCTCTGTCATGCCCTTCTCCTCCTGCCTTCAATCTTTCCCAGCATCAGGGTCTTTTCCAATGAGTTGGCTGTCTGCATCAGGTAGCCAGAGTGTTGGAGCTTCAGCTTCAGCATCAATCCTTCCCGTGAATATTCAGGGTTGATTTCCTTTAGGATCGACTGGTTGATGAAGGTGAAAGAGGAGAGTGAAAAAGCTGGCTTACAACTCAACATTCAAAAAACAAAAATCATGGCATCCAGTCCCATCACCTCAAGGCAAATAGATGGGAAAACAATGGAAACAGTGACAGACTATTTTCTTGGGCTCCAAAATCACTGTGGACAGTGACTGCAGCTATGAAATTAAAAGACACTTACTGCTTGAAAGAAAAGCTATGACAAACCTAGACAGCATATTAAAAGGCAGAGACATTACTTTGCCTACAAAGGTCTGTCAAGTCAAAGCTATGGTTTTTCCAGTAGTCATGTATGAACGTGAGAGCTGGACAATAAAAAAGGTTGAGGGCTGAAGAACTGATGCCTTCAAACTGTGGTCCTGGAGAAGACTCTTGAGAATCCCTTGACAGCAAGGAGATCATACCAGTCAATCCTAAAGGTCCTCAGGTCTATCTTGGTTAAAATGGGTGCATATCTATATTAGCTCCAAGAAAAGATGTGATGTGATGTGACAATGTCAGAAAAAGGCTCTAGGACTTGGAAACATGCATATTCCACCAGGCACCCACATGGACACCCCACGTGTGGTCTCAAAGACCATATTCCAGGAGCCCATCCATGTCCTGACTCACTGGGAAGGCCAGATATCAACCCCTTGCACAGACCAGCCTCAGCAATCCACCAAGAATGGCTCATGGCTCTCCATCTCTCTTGTACAGCAACCAAAGGAGTCACTTTTTTTTTTTTCTAATGACATCAGCCCTACAAATCAATTCAGTGAATTAAAACAGGCCCTGCTAGACCAGACCACAGGACAAGGTCTCAGATTTTCTATTTTTTTAATTAGTTTATTTTTTAATTGAAAGATAATTGCTTTACAGAGTTTTGTTGGTTTCTGCCATACAACCACATGGATCAGCCATAGGTATACGTATGTCCCTTTCTTCTTGAAACTCCCTCCCATCTCCCGCCCCATCCCACCCCTCTAGATTGTTACAAAGCCCATGTTTGAGTTCCCTGAGTCCTACAGCAAATTCCCACTGGCTACCTATTTTACACATGATATCACTGAGTTTCCATGTTACTCTCTGCATACATCTCACCAGATCGCACAAATCAAAACTGCTCCAGGTATCAGAAGAGAATAACTCAGGCTCCCCCCGCCCAGCACCACGCGGGCTTGAACAAGGCCAGACCACCACCCTTGGGGACAGCTGAGATGTTCCTGAAATGTCAGAGGCAGCCCGCCAGCCTCCCCTCCTCTGCCATGTTCCGTGTGATGGGTATTGATTTCAGACAGTTTCAGAGCAGAACTGAAAGCGTGTGCCTTTGCAGCTTGTCAGGCACGCAGGCCCGACTCTCACAAGGGGCTTGGAACAGGCAGCCTAGTGTGTGGTGCCTGGGAAAGCAGAGTCCCCCAAGGCCTGTTTTCCTCACTCGCTGAGATTCGATCAATGGCTCAAGCAGTCAACATTTTTGTTCTTTTAACACGTGCGTGTCAAGAGCTCCAACCAGGAGAAAAGGAAGTTTGAAGGGAGGGAAAACAGAAGACCTTCAGTCATTGGTGGGGACAAGAGTCAAGGAGAATAAAAATGTCAACATGCTCAGATGTCTCTATCTTTTGACTTTTGCAGGGGTGCTGTTATTTTTTGGGAAAGACTGTATGTATTCAAAAAACATTTATTACATGTTATAGTAGACTTTGGGATGGGGAGAAGGAGACGAATAAGGAGGTCCCTGTCAAAGAATCCTGCAGTCTAGGAAGGAAACAGATGTGGATCCAAATGCTACAAGGAAGCAAATCAAAGTGGGTGAGGAAATAAACAGGAGATGGGTCTGTGCTGCACTGATGCTGGGATGAAAGGATTTTCAGTCCTGTCAGAGATGGACTATCAAAAAGAGAGAATAATAGCATCAAAAGTGGAACTGTCGGACTCCCCTGGTGGTTCAGTGGTTAGGAATCTGTGTGCCAATATGGGGAACATGGGTTCGAACCCTGGTCTGGAAGGATCCCACATGCCATGAACTAACTAAACCCATGCACCACAACTACTGAGCCCATGCACCCTAGGGCCTGTGCTCTGCAATGAGAGAAGCCACGCAACAAAAAGCCTGCACACTGCAACTAGAGAATAGACCCTGCTTAGTGCGTCCCAGACAGCTCAGTGGTAAAGCATCCACCTGCCAATGCAGGAGACACAGGGCCAATCCCTGGGTCAGGAAGATCCCCTGGAGAAGGAAATGGCAACCCACTCCAGTATCTTCCCAGGGAAATCCCATGGGAAGAGGAGCCTGGTAAGCTACAGTCCATGGGGTCGCAAAGAGCTGGACATGACTAAGTGACTGAGCATGCACGCCTCAACTAAAGAAAGCCCACACGCAGCAACAAAGACCCAACACAACCAAAGAAAAAAAAAGGGGGGGGGGGGGGAAGCTGTTGTAACAGTTGCTGGCAAAATATTAACATCAATAAAAGCCTTAAGTGTGACTTACACATCAGATAGATCATCTAGCTGAATATTCTCCCCACATTTTCTTAATTTTACTTGTCACTTGCAATTTTACTTACCACATTTTACTTGTCAATCATTTATGAACTCAACAGATATTTATTAAGCACAGTGTAACTAATAAAAGCCATAAGCATATTCATGATTACTTGTACACACATAAAACTTCTGTAAACAGTTAGTTTTAAAGCATGACCTAAACTTGAGTTGTTAAACATAAAATCTATAATAAAAAGCATTAAATTTTTTGTCTTCCTCAAGCTTTCGACCACGACTATGTACTTGACACATGGCAGGCACTCAAACGTTTGTCCTGTGATACACATTAAACCTGACTTCCTTAGGTAGCTAAGAGCACCAGTCCCAGCTTCTCCTCGAAGTTTAAATCCAAATGACACTAGAATGGTCATATTAACCCGAGTTTCAAGTTTTCAAATCCTACATTTTGACTAAAAAGTAGTTTTGCAAGCCATCTTTTGATTAGGGAAAAACAAACTGCAAAACATTGAGAATAAAAGTTACCTAGAAATGTGAGCCCTGAGCAATGAAATGGTCTGATATCAAAAGTGACCTTGAGGTTTCTCTCTCAACCTCAGAGAACCTCAGGAAGAAATAGCAAAATTAATGGTGGAAATAAAGTAAGATAGGTGTTTAAAATGGTCTGAAATGTTATCTATTTTTAATGATCTCGGATGCTAGGAACCCCAGGAAGGAAAGTCAAATTTAAAAATAACCAGTGAGCCTTTACTTGGTACCATAACTCACAAAATTTCTAAACTTCCTTGTATCATCATTTGCAACGTATCATGAGAGCATTAGTGTCCCCAGTGCTTAAGAATCAAACAGGAACAGAAAGAAGAATTGCAAAAGGGCAGGCAAGTAATAATAAAAGATCACCAAACATAAGCTAAATGAATAAATAACTGAAGCCAAAGGTCAATCTACAGAATTTCAGGAGAATCTGTTCATATCATATTTGTTCGTATATCAATTTCATTCAATCAACCAAACTTTACTGAACCCCTAATAATACTAACCCCTAATATTAGTCAGGTACTGAGCTGGATGGCTGGCATTCCAGAAGCTTGGCATTCTGTAGATCGTGCTAGAAATGTCTATTGATCTCAAATTATGAATAAATTGTCTCATCTATATTCATAAACTTAAAATGCATGCTAGTCTTTCTACATCTCTCTCTCTCTCTCTCTCTAATTCATTCATTCAGTCTGTCATTGGCTCATCCAACAAAGATTTAATCATTTAACCTGTGCCAGATATTTCCCTAGGTTCAAAGGATACCCAAATTAACAGAATACAGCACCTGCTTGTAAAGAGGGAAGGATTTCTAGTAATTTCTGGTTAAATATGATAGGCACAATAATTACTGCATAAACATGATGCTATAAAAGATACCAGCCAGAGGCGGGGAGGTTGGGAGGGATTTTTAAAGATTTGTGGGAGGAAAGGGAGGGGTCATTCAATTTGGGTTCCTAAGTATGTGTAGGAGCTTCCTCAGCAAAGGAGATGGAGGAAGGTCATTCCTGATTGAGAGCAGGACATGGGGAGAAGCAGAGGAGCAAGACTGTGCAGACGGTAAGGGCAGGAGAGCGGGACCACAACATGCTTGAGCAGATGACCCAGTTCACTCTGCAGAGTCAGGCACAAGCAGGAGGAGGTTAGGGACTGCCAAAAGTTCAAGCTCAGCTCAGTCACCAGACTGCTTTCAGATACCAACATCCTAACTTTATCAAGCAAGTCTCAGAAAACAAGCCGAAGGGCAAGTCTACCAACACACAAAGAGCTATTTCACTTTGCTTAGAGAAGATACACAGTCCTCTTGATTGGGCTAAATTTTGAGTGGGCATGGAAATGTTTGGCAAATAGAGACATAGAAAATCACTTCTTAGGCCATATTTAAGATTCGTTTGTCATTCCTCCATGCATTTATTCAACCCCTTCACATCATTTTCTGCAAGATGCCAAGCACTGTGTTAGACCCTTTGAGCATAAATAATAATGAAAATAGGGAATTCCCTGGAGGTCCTGGGGTTAGGACTCAGCACTTTTACTACCAGGGCCCAGGTTCTATCCCTGGCTGGAGAACTAAAATCCTGCAAGCTGCGTGGCAGGGTCAAAAAATAATTAATAATAATAATATTAATAGCAACAATAGTAGTGAAAATAGACATATACAGGTTTAATAGTGCGTGTGTGTGTTTGTGACCCTATGGACTCTAGTCCCCTAGTGTCCTCTGTCCATGAGATTTTCCAGGCAAGAATAAAGTTAACCAAACAATATAAGGCAGGGTGTGAGAGAAAGCTCATATCAGGGACCTTGGATCTGGCCTGGCTGGAGGGGTCTAAGCCTTAGAACTGAAGCTCCATGGAGAGTTGACTTGTGGTATTTCACTGGGTAAGTCCATTGGATGATGTCCAAACAAACCTAATAGCCCCGTTCCACGAAGCAGGTTCCAGTCCATGGAGTTGCTGCACCTCCCAAGGATGTGACTTTCTGCCTGAATACACATGGACAGGAGGGGAAGAAACTCCTGCAGGTGACAGAACTCATTCCCTGGTCACCACCTCTGTTGGGCTTCGCAGGCGGCTCAGTGGTAAAGAATTCACCTGCCAGTACAGGAGACACAGGAGATGTGGGTTCGATCCCTGGGTTGGGAAGATACCCTGAAGTAGAAAATGGCAACCCATTCCAGTATTCTTGCCTGGAAAATTCCATAGACAGAGGAGCCTGGCAGGTTCCAGTCCATGGGGTCAAAAAAAGTCAGACACAGCTGAGCATGCATGCATGTACCTTCTCTGTCAGTCTAGAGCAACCCCTGAATCCTGTCCATAAAACTCAAAAGAGAAAGGAAAACAAATGAATCTCACTGAAAGAAAATCGCAAAGCTGTGGCTGACTCCATCACTTCTCTCAGTAGATGGAAAATTCAAGTGTTATGCCTGTATATAATTACCCATCACAGCTTGAATACTAAATTACTGATTTCACAGGTGTGACATATTCCACACACAAATATTGCAATAATATAAAATGATAGTTGAACAATAGATTTCATGAATAGAATAGATGAGTAATAGAGACCTTTTGCTGCTGTTTTATTGTATGCATTATCAGGATACGTGTGCACGAATGTGTGCTCAGTCATGTCTGACTTTTTGCAACCCCGTGGACTCTGGCCTATGAGGCTCCTCTGTCCATAGGATTCTCCGGACAAGGATACTGGTGTGGGTTGCCATGATATATACTCTACAAATTTATAATCGCTTTGAAGATAGGCTTTATATATTGGATATCTTTTCCTATGGTTACAAAATCTCTGCCATTTTCACAGGTTTCCCCTTTCACTGTTTCCTGAAAATCCAAAGAAATATTGGACAAGGAGTCAAGAAAAGCAGATTCTTTCTCAGACTCCGCAACAAACTACTTTTTCTGGGCAAAGTTGTTTAATTCCAGCTCAATGCTCTCATCTAGGATACATGAACCTACCCCCACTGAACTCCCAGCCTGCAGGGAAAAATCTTGGATTCTGAGTTAAGAGATTAGAGTCTAGTTCTTCCACTAACTGGCAATTTGCTTTGGGTAAATCATATACACTCACTGAGACCAAGTTAATTCACCTGTAAAGGAGCCCTTAATTCCACCTGCCTCAAAAATTTGTCCTGAATCAAGTAAACCAAAGTGGTTCACAAAAGACACTACTTATAGTAACATAATGTATTATTAATTAGGATCAAAGAAGATCACAAAGATCTTATAACCCTAGTACTTTGAGGAACACATAATACATGTGACCTTGAATTTCTTATGCAGCCAACCAGAATGTATGCGTTTTTCACAATCAAACTTCAAGCTCTGGGACATTTTAGGGCCACTTCATTTTATCATAAGCTGGGGAAAGACTGAGGGGTCCCAAGAAGCAGGATGCCTGGGGAACCCAGGTTGCTCTGTGCTGGGAATATCCTCGGAAGAGCAAATAACAATGAGACTCAGCGACTGACTAACCTGATGCTACTCCCAAACTAAGGAACATTGAAATGAAAGAATGAGGACCTCTCTTCTGCCCCCAGACTCTAAGGTTTAACAGCAAAGAGAACCTCCTGTCAATCTCCCGCAGCTATGGTTAAACCCATTCCATACTCAGACCAAGAGTTGTTCAACAAGAACCAGGTGGAATCTTCCTAGGCTAACGACACACGAACTTCAGGGTGGCTTTTGAAAGAGTCTCAGTTCCTAAATCCAAGTTCACCTACTTCACTGCCTCTCTCAATCCTTCAAACATGTTAGAAGCACTCCGCCTCCTCCAAGTTGACCCACTGGCGCACAGCACAGTTGGCAAAGAGAGCGAGAGAACAAGCCGCCCGCGTATCCCCGAGTGTCCCCAGCATGCCGGACAGTGGGAGAAACAGCAGCTGGCACCTTCCTTATTTGGCCTTGATTGAAGCATGTGCTGGTGTCCACCGCAGCCACGCCAAACCAGACCGCAAGGACACAGGCTTGAATTTTGCAACCTAAGTTCCCCGGGTAACTTTCATAGCTCTGCTATAGTAGTTACTTTTTTTTTAAGGTCAAGATTTACATGTTTATTTTGACTGGTGTTTCTTGGCCTAATCCAGATTAAGGGGGAAAAAAAGAATGAAAAACTGACACAAATAGATTAGTAGTTTGCAAGTAAAATCTACAGCTCATTTTGGGAACTCTCTCGTGAGAACCTTGCTTTATTTTATTGAAAAGAGCAAGGAAGAGGGACATTTCTGTTCAGCTTGGGGAGCTCAAAGAGCCAGTCCCAGAGAAGAACATCTGTTTGGCGAACACAAAGGAACATAACACCTGCAAACTGCCTGTGTTTACTCTGGGACTGGTTGTCCATTATCCTCTGAAAATGTGTTTCGGAGCTGGAAACGAGCTGTTTGTGCCAAGAAAGTCTGGGGTGATAACACAGCCTGTTTGCCTTGGAAATCTCCCGGTCCCAGCATGGGCGGGCCCTGCTGAGCCAAGAGAGCTCTGGAACATTTTTCTGCCTAGCGCCTCTTTGCTAAAACCCTTACAAGTTTGGAACTGGAGACCAGAGAAGGGGCTTTGGGGGCTGAGAGTGTAGAGGATGACTGCTGGGCTTCAGGATGTGGTTATGATATTATTTATTCCTCTGTGATGATTTTCTGGCAAGGCTTTGCCTGTCTTAGCCTCTGGACCGAGTTGCGCGTATCAAAAACAACACCAAAACAAACCATTTTAACACCCACACTTACAGGAAACTTTACCCCAGAGGCTCCAAGTGCTTTTCAAAGAACAAGAAGGCCTGCTGTGTGCAGCTCTGCCCTTGGCAGCTGTGGCTGTCAGCCCCGAGCACAATTTATTGTGTCTTCCTTGAAGCATTCTTGGTCTAGAAAGAAGGATCCCCAAAGAGACCTCACTCAAAGCAGTGGACGCCCTCAGAAGAAGACTTCCCACCAAAAGGCAAAGCCCCCCACACTGCTGGGAGCCCCCAAACCCAACAGCATCCCCTGTCACTACTCTGAGTCAAACTTGCAGCTGGAATCTGATGAGGGTGGTAAATGTCGTTGGCTTGGGGACAATTTGAAGCCTAGAATGAAGAGACGTAAGAAGTGTGTGGACAGTGAAGAGAACAGACTCTATGATTTCAATACCTTTAGACCATGAAATTTTGGCATCTTGTCTTATGTCCCTGGATATGTTCCAGAGTCTCCTGGTTTATAGTCTTTGAGAACTTGAATAGAATTTGCATCCTGCTGTTGTGTGAAAATTGTATAAATCTTAATTATGTTGAGTTGGTTCACAGTACTTTCCTACTACTATAGGTCTATATAGGAAGATACAAGTGAAAGTCACTCAGTCGTGTCCAACTCTTTGCAAGCCCATGGACTATACAGTCCACGAAATTCTGCAGGTCAGAATACTGGAGTGGGTAGCCTTTCCCTTCTCCAGTGTATCTTCCCAACCCAGGGATTGAACCCAGGTCTCCTGCATTGCAGGCGGATTCTTTATCAGGTGAGCCACAAAGGAAGCCCATAGGTCTATATAGATCTACTATATATCCTTCTACTTTTGTGTCTATTTATTTGATTAATTTTTGAGAATCTGATATTGAAAATCCAACTAAAAATCTTAATTTATCTACCTAAAAAATATCTGTAATATATAGTTGAACTGTGTGTAACTTTGCTCAGAATTTTCCAAGTCTCCTATACATGTGCTACCATACTTTCATAATTTAAAAAAAAAATTAAAAAGAAAGAAAAAAAGAAGTGTGTGGGGAAACAGCAGAGCTTACATTTATATGAATTTCAACTTAAGGCCAGCCTATACAACTGGCCCTTTGCATGCCTTTCCTCATATAATTTGAGAAAACAATTCTATTCTTATTTCATAAGCCAGGAAAAGAAGGCTTAGGAAGTTTAAGCAGTTCTCCCAGAGTCATGTTATTCAGTCAGTCAGAAGCACTAGGGTTTCAACCCAGGCCTGTCTGGATTTTTTCCAGTCTCAGGTGGCCTGCAAAAGGTTGACATGCATTGATATTCCTCTTGCCTGCAATTTTATTCTGAAAAGACCCAGAGCATTCAGGGATGTTTGTCTGTTTTTAATGTCTCAACCTGGTCTCCATTCCTTCCCTCGAGCTTCCTTGTCTCAATCTGAGAACAGAAAGAAGGCGAAGGCATAATGGAAATCCAGGCTTGCTTCACACAAGAATTATAGTACATAATTGCCTATATGCTTACTGTATTATTTAAGGATGTTCTATTCAACCCTGTAAAAGAAAGAGACCGATAAGGATAGAGGAGATTAAGAGATGCAAGTGGCTGGTGAGACACGTTAAACAGATAAATAGGTAGAGCACGTGAGTACTGGTGGTGGGGGGAGGGATGAAGTATTCAAAGTTACACTAAAGCATTAAAGTGCTCACCATCCGCCAGGCCTTAAGTGGGCCACTCACTGGGAACGCCTATTCTGGCCCTATCAACTTTCTGCCTGCAGCACACAGATAAAAGCCAGCGGGCCAAGGGGCAAGGTGCATATGTGACCAAGCAAACTGGTCTGTGTGTCTCGTAAAAGCAAGTTTGGGTTTGCCTCACACACTGTTTCTGTGATGGCCCCCTTGTTCATTATGAGCTCTGGCCTACCTCATAACCCAGCAAGGAAACAGAAACAGAGATGGTGAGAGACACAGAGAGACAGTGAGCATTGCCTAATACAGGATTCAAGGGAGTGTGGCCCTTTTACCGTGTATGTACCCACCTTAAGTGTGTTAACCTTCCATCTCTTCCCATTGCTTCTCGTTGTGAGTTTATTAACCCAAGTGTTTATTAACTCACTGTGTTTATTGACTGCAGCAGTGATCGCTGTGGTAGGTGGTATGGTAATACATTTGGAGGGTACCATTGCATCAAGGTGAATCCCCACTTAACATATGACCTTCAAGAGTCAACTCATCTTTAGTATTTTGTGGTTCTTAATCTTCAAAAGAAAAGGAAACCCTAGTGGAATGAATCAATGGCAAAGAAAAGTAAATAAACTAAGGAAGATTAATGTGATTTTTTTAAAAAATAACATTTATTAATTACTTCCTAAATGTAAACATACCACTGGAATTTGTATTCAACTTCCCAGGTAGCTCAAATGGTAAAGAATCTCAAATGGTAATGCAATGCAAGAGACCCATGTTTTATCCCTGGGTCAGGAAGATCCCCTGGAGAAGGAAAAGGCAACCCACTCTAGTATTCTTACCTGGAGACTTCCATGCACAGAGGAGCCTGGTAGGCTAAGTCCATGGGGTTGCAAAGAGTTGGCCATGACTGAACGACTAACACACATTTAAAAATCCATTCCCTGTTCTTTAGACTCAACCTGTCAGTAGGCTTTCTTATTGAAAGCCCTTACATCCGTGTGGAACCAATGTGAGTGTTATGCTGACTTTGCAAGGTTCTCACAACATATGTGAGTCTTCCTATTTTACAAATGAGTAAACTGTGCTCAAGCAGATAGAGAAAATTGCTTAAGGCTAGATTGCTACCAAAAAAAAAAAAAGTCCAGACCTAGAATTCTAAGTAAATATTCTACTACACCATATGTACATTGAAATATATATAGATTCCCAACCACATGTGAATTGAAAGATAGATAAGGAAGAAAGAGAAATAAAGTGGATGTGATGAATGACTTAATATTTATATTTTACATATATGGTATATACAGTAGTTGTTGTTTAGCTACTAAGTCACATCTGACTCTTTGTGACCCCATGGACTGCAGCACACCAGGCTTCCCTGTCATTCACTATCTCCTGGAGCTTGCTCAAACTCATGTCCACTGAGTCTGTGATGCCATCCAACTATCTTATCCTCTGTGGTCCCCTTCTCCTGCCTTCAGTCTTTCTCAGCATTAGAGCCCAAATAAGAATAAGCCAGGGAACAGTAGACTAACTGAACATCCAGCGTGCAGGTCACTGTATGTGCATGTGATACTGTGATTTATAACAAGAAACATATATTTGATCTTCATCCCCATTTCGGTCACCAAGTTCCTGAAACCCTTGGAATTTGTGTTAATGAGGTCACTTTTGGAAAGTTCTTAGGTAGCCTAAGGATAGGAGCTGGTTTCCAAGGGAGACTCAGAAGATCGGAACTTTCAACCTCACCCTCCAACTTGGGGTAGGGGAGGAGCCAGCGGTTGAGTTCAATCTGGCCAATGAGATAATCAACATGATTCCTAATGAAGCTACGGTAAAACCCCAGAAGGACAAGCTTTGGAGAGTCTATCTTATGCATCTCATCTGGTTGTTACTGAATTATGTCCCTTTACAATAAACAGGTAATGTCAGAAGTAAGGTCTTTCTCTAAGTGCTGTGACAAGCTCTGGAAAATTAATCAAACACAAGGAAGATGTCATGAAAACACCCAATGTGTAGCTGGTTGGTTAGAAGTGCAGATGAAAATCTAGGCTTTCAACTGGCATCTGATGTGGGTAGCAGTCTTGTAGAACTGAACTCTTAAACGGTGGGAGCTGACACTGCTGCTAAGTCACTTCAGTCGTGTCCAACTCTGTGCGACCCCATAGACAGCAGCCCACCAGGCTCTCCCGTTCCTGGGATTCTCCAGGCAAGAACAATGGAGTGGGTTGCCATTTCCTTCTCCAATGCATGAAAGTGAAAAGTGAAAGTGAAGTCGCTCAGTGGTGTCCGACTCTTCGCAACCCCATGGACTACAGCCCATCAGGCTCCTCTGTCCATGGGGTTTTCCAGGCAAGAGTACTGGAGTGGGGTGCCATTGCCTTCTCCTGGGAGCTGACACTCAGATCAGATCAGTCGCTTAGTCATGTCCAACTCTTTGTGACCCCATGAATCGCAGCATGCCAGGCCTCCCTGTCCATCACCAACTCCCGGAGTTCACTCAGACTCACGTCCATCAAGTCAGCAATGCCATCCAGCCATCTCATCCTCTGTCATCCCCTTCTCCTCCTGCACCCAATCCCTCCCAGCATCAAAGTCTTTTCCAATGAGTCAACTCTTCGCATGAGGTGGCCAAAGTACTGGAATTTCAGCCTCAGCATCATTCCTTGACACTATCTCTGGGTAAATAGTGTCAAACTGAGTTGAATTGTAGGACACTGAGCTGATGTGGGAGAATTGCTTGGTGGTGTGGGAAAAAAAACCAACAGACTTTGTCATGCATCGTCTCATTAAAGTTTGTCATCATGTACCCAAATGACAGATGAGAACACTGAGGCTCAGAGAGCTGAAGACCTTTGCCTGATGTCCCATGAGTTACAAAGGGAGGCTGATGGGTAAGGAAGATAGTGGGAAAGCCTTTGGGGCAAGGATTCAATGGAAATTCCATGAAAGATGCACCAAGCTTTTGCATCAATTTTTATTTGAAAATAGGATTCTATAACTTATAAGGACACAAGATACCCAAAATTGAGAGAATTAAAGCTGAACGTACTAGCTTGAAAAATGCAACCCAAAGGTTAATGGGAATGTAAAGGACAATCAGAGATGAGAATGTCCAAAAGGTGCTTTCAAATGGTCTAAACTTGTAGCAAATTCAACCCCACTGCAGTTATCCCAAATTGTTTCACACACAACAGCATGCAGTTGGTACCCAGAAATTCCCTCACACTGTAGTACCGACAGTGTGGGTATGAACTTGCTGGTAGGGCGGGGATGAGGAGGGGTGGAGTAGGGGGCAAGAGGCAAGAAGGTGGCAAGAAGAGAAAGTATAATTTAATTGGATAAATCTGAGACCCTGGAGTGAGTTCTTTGAAGAAAATGCCAAACCAAAATCCTGCTGCATTAGAATGATGGCCACCATATGCAAAATGGCCTTTGAATTGGGAGGGTCACACTTCCTCCTTTGCCTTCTCCATTGAGGAAACCATTCATACACATTCCCTGAGCCAGATGCAGAGTTCTCCACTGAAGTTGCTCCTGTAAGTTTTCAGTCAATGTCATTAGGATCCCATCTGCCATGAAGCTGATGAAGCTATGAAGCTCCCAGAAACTGTGCAACTAGAAAAATAATAATAATAAGATTGGGTTTATGTTTGGCTGAACCCTGTGCTCACTGTGTGGCCTTGGGCCTGTCAGATGACCTGCTTGTATCCTGAGAAGTCAAACCAGCTGGGAAATTGAGTAAGAAACAGTGGCCTCCCTGGAAAACAGATGCTACAGCTGAGCTGAACATTTTTTTTTTAGTAAATAAATTAGGGGCCAAGGAAAGGAGGGAGGGAGTGGTGAGTTGTTTTGAATATTCAGGAGCAGCTCCAAGCTGAGAACAAAGTAGAACCTCTTTCCAGAATGATCACCAGGTCTCCTGTGGTCAGTCTGGTCGCCAGCCTCAGCAAACACTATTGGACCACAGATGACCTCTCGTTAGACAACTGAACCCTTGACATGAAGGTCCTTGGGGATCATAGTTGTTAAAATATCACCTCACTGAAACTCTCCAGGTGCCTAGCAAAGATCGCAAGCCCCCTTCACCCTGGCATGCCCTGTTTGGCTCCGGTGTTTATTTTGGCCAGCACCTTCCTTGGTGCATGCATGCTAAGTCACTTCAGTTCAGTTCAGTTCAGTTCAGTCGCTCAGTCATGTCCGACTCTTTGCGACCCCATGAATCGCAGCACGCCAGGCCTCCCTGTCCATCACCAACTCCCGGAGTTCACTCAGATTCACGTTCATCGAGTCAGTGATGCCATCCAGCCATCTCATCCTCTGTCGTCCCCTTCTCCTCCTGCCCCCAGTCCCTCCCAGCATCAGAGTCTTTTCCAATGAGTCAACTCTTCCCATGAGGTGGCCAAAGTACTGGAGTTTCAGCTTTAGCATCATTCCTTCCAAAGAAATCCCAGGGCTGATCTCCTTCACAATGGACTGGTTGGATCTCCTTGCAGTCCAAGGGACTCTCAAGAGTCTTCTCCAACACCACAGTTCAAAAGCATCAATTCTTCAGCACTCAGCCTTCTTCACAGTCCAACTCTCACATCCATACGTGACCACAGGAAAAACCATAACCTTGACGAGACAGACCTTTGTTAGCAAAGTAATGTCTGCTTTTGAATATGCTATCTAGGTTGGTCATAATTTTCCTTCCAAGGAGTAGTCAAATAGCTTCAGTCATATCCAACTCTTTGAAACACTATGGACTGTAGCCCACCAGATTCCTCTGTCCATGAGGATTCTCCAGGCAAGAATACTAGAGTGGGTTGTCACGCCCTCCTCCAGGGGATCTTCCTGACCCAGGGATCAAACCCAGGTCTCCTGGATTACAGGTGGATTCTTTACCATTAGTGCCACCTGAGAAGCCCAAGGGATGCCCTTAGTATACTTATTAAACAATTAGTCTTGTCAGTCTTTAAGGAAGTGGAGTATATCCTGTCAGATATTCTCTGTAGATATGATGAGATTACAAGATAGCTCACACCATGGTTACTGGGACCAGACTGAACTCTTATATCCTTGTTCCTGCCTTCCTGCCTCCAGGCTCACCACACTCCAGCCCACCTCCAAGCTCCTACATGCAGGATCTTTCTAAAATACAAGCATGGGGAATTCCTTGGCGGTCCAGAAGCTAGGACGCCAGACTTTCACTGAGGAGGGCCTGAGTTCAATCCCTAGTTGGGGAACTAAGATCCTGCAAGCGGCCAAAAAGTAAAAAAGTAAGGTGCGACCAAAAAGTAGTCTTTTAAAAAATTAAAATATCTTCTTTTTAGAGCGACCCTTGATCATTATGTAGTGTTCTCCTTGTCTCTTGTGACAATCTTTAAAGTCTATTTTGTCTGATATGAGTCTTACTGTACCATTTTTCCTTGGATTTCCATTTGCATGGAATCTCTTTTTCCATTCCCTCACTTTCAGTCTGTATTCACTTTGCTGTAGTAGAAAATAACAAAGCATTTAAAAGCAACTATACTCCAATAAGGAGAAGGCAATGGCACCCCACTCCAGTACTTTTGCCTGGAAAATTCCATGGATGGAGAAGTCTGGAGGGCTGCAGTCCATGGGGTTGCTAAGAGTCAGACACGACTGAGTGACTTCCCTTTCACTTTTCACTTTCATGCATTGGAGAAGGAAATGGCAACCCACTCCAGTGTTCTTGCCTGGAGAATCCCAGGGACGGCAGAGCCTGGTGGGCTGCCACCTCTGGGGTCGCACAGAGTCGGACACGACTGAAGCGACTTCGCAGCATACTCCAATAAAAATTTTTTTAATTAAATTTAAAATAAATAAAGTACACAAATCAAATAAAGATAATGAAATACAAACTGGACCTTATGGTTTTCCCCATTGCCCACACAATTAACTCCAGCTCAACCATGTTAGGCTCTTCTTGATCTGTGCCCAGTCCACGTTTCCTGCCCTCCCCCCCACTCCTATCATAGCTTACCACACTCTCCCCCCTTGCCGTTTGCTGAATGCACCATACTCTCCATGTCTTCCAACATTTTCTCTTCCCTGCCTGAAACTCTTCTCAACTGGCTGACAACTATTGGCTTACCCTTGGGGCTCCAATACCCTCTGTTCTCTGAATCCTTCCCTGTTGATTGCTCTCCATCCCACACAGGTCCCTCTCGCATCTTAAGAGAACCACTGTGATACTGGGGTACCCTGTATGACGACCACTTGGATGTTTCTCTTCCATTCTGAATGATTGTGGCCTCAGGACAAAATAGAGCCTTGTTTATCTCCATGCCTAGCCAAGGGCTGCCCATATGTATTGGTGTTCTGCAGCTATCAAATAAAAAATAAAATCAAGGTGTTTTGTTTTGTTTTTTATCCCCCCTCAGATTTATCAGTTTCCTGGTTTCCTTCACCAATAAAGGTGTTAGTACATTAACATCATGTTAGTATATCAAATAAGTAATGAAAATCTGATCGAATACTGAAAAATAGCTCTTCTTTTGGAGGTTCCATCTAGTGCAAAAGTCTGTAATTCTCTAAATCCCAGACAGAAAAAAGTTAAGATTGGGAGTGTTAAAAGATAAGCCAGGGGGTATTAAAAAGTTTGAGTTTATTTGAGCAAAAAATGGATTTCAATCAGACAACAACAAACTGGAAGTGGTTAAGAGCAGTCCTGGGACCCAAGCTAGAGAAAAAAACTTACAGAAACTACCTGAAACAAAGAAAGGAAATAATTTGAGTGGCTATAGCTTTAAGCCTAGCTGGCTGTTGGTGCTTAGTGTTTGATCTTATAAACTTGAGGTATTTACAGGCTTATATAGGCTGCCTGAGTTTCCCAGGTGGTGCTAATGGTAAAAACAAAAAACAAACAAACAAACAAAAAACCTGCCTGCCAATGAGGGAGGTGTAACTCAGGTTCAATCCCTGGGTGGAGAAGCTTCCCTGGAGGCATGAGTGGAAACCCACCCCAGAACAGCCCCTCTGGGCTCTCACAGAGCGTGAGGTAATGCTGAGCCATGAACTTTTCTTGAATCTTACAAGTATCTACAAGATTCTCACAGACTCCCATCTTCATGCCTCCGAGTATACATATTGCAACACATTTTTGAGGGCTGGCTTTTGTTTCAAGACAAATAGATGCTGAGGGGGAAAATACTTTCAAAAATTATTTTTCTTCAAGGTGGGTGGCAAGAAGCATCGAGAAACAAATGCGTGAACTTGCCTTTTGAACTGAAATATGCCAAAGAAATACTTGCTTTTCCACCAGTCTTGGGGCTCACTCATTACCTTCTCAAGGTCAGGGAAGAATCAGTGATAAAAACACAGACACTGCTATTCAAAGCCCGTGGTTTTCTTTTAGAACTTACCTGTGGCAGGAAACCAGGAAAGTTTCTGACTGTGGGAAGCTGACAGAGGCAGCATGTGGACTTAGACGAGCGCTAGCTGATCCATAGACTTAGGTTGGGGACCTTTGTCTTGTCAGCCTGCCAAACCTCCCCATTCTTGGCCCTCGCTGTCTTTTCCCCAACCTACTGCCATTCAAATTACTAAACCATTGTCTTTTCCTGCCTCTGCAAATCTGAGCTTTTGCCCTGTGCGGCTCAGGTCTAAGCTTGCTTCTTAAACAATGGGTCCAAGTGCCATGTGGGCAGGGACTGTGTACTTTTTAGTCAACCATGCATTGCTTGGACCCAGCACCCAGCCAGCACCTGGGGCAGAGCCAGCACTCAAGAGATGTTTGTTGAAAAATAAAAGCCCAGTTATACGGTCTTTGTGATTCCTGATCCTGTCTCTTCTTTGTGATTCCTGATCCAGTCGCTACAGTTTCAAGCCAAGAAAAGATAGCCCAACACCCCAAGTGTGTATTCTTCAAATGCCTTTGCAATTGATGCTTTCCAATTGACTGTGAAAAAGAATAAACTCCCATGACCAGGAAGACAGAAAGAGAGAACTTGCTTACCTGGCCCCAGGCTCAGTAAAGCCACCAGTACAGATGAAATTGCTCATAAAGGCCCATCCCAGGGAGCCTGTGGAGGAGGAATTATTGTTAACTTAGTCATCTTTTTCTATTCAAGGTGGTGATTTTGCTGAGCCTGCTTTTGACCCACTGATCTTCCCTATAGAGCTTACCTCTTTGAAAACAATTGTGTTTTCAATCTTCTTTTACTTATTCACCTGCTTCTTTTTATAATTTTTAATTTTCAAATTCTTTTCCCATCTAACACATCGTTGTAAATCAAGTATACTCCAATATAAAATTAAGATTAAATTAAAAAATAAAGACCTTAGCTTATACCAAAGTTTACAATATCCCCAAGTCTTCTTTAGGGCATGTAATCAAAATACTTCAAAGGTCTTTGTATTCATTTTCTCAGGCTGCTGTAACAAAATACTGCAGTCTTGGTGGCTTAAACAGCAAAAATAGATTCATTCCCTCATAGTTCCGGAGGATGGAAATCTGCTTTCAAGGTGTCAGTAGGGTTGGTTCCTCCTGAGGCCTCTCTCCCTGATATGTAGACTTCTCCCTGTGTCTTCACGTTGCCTTCAGTCTATACCTGTCTGCCTCTGGGTCCAGATTTCCCCATTTCATAAAGACATCAGTCCCACTGTCTTAGGGCCTGCTGCTGCTGCTGCTAAGTCACTTTTGTCATGTCCGACTCTGTGCGACCTCATAGACGGCAGCCCACCAGGCTCCCCAGTCCCTGGGTTTCTCCAGGCAAGAACACTGGAGTGGGTTGCCATTTCCTTCTCCAATGCATGAAAGTGAAAAGTGAAAGTGAAGTCGCTCAGTCGTGTCCGACTCTCTGCGACCCCATGGACTGCAGCCCACCAAGCTCCTCCATCCATGGGATTTTCCAGGCAAAAGTACTGGAGTGGGGTGCCATTGCCTTCTCCATTCAGAGGTACTAAGGGTGATAATTCCAATATATTTTGGGGGAGGAGACACATTTCAACCTGTAACAGTCTCTCTGTATTATTTGAAACACCCATGCTGAGAGTTAGCTGCACAATATAAAGAAACATTTTCCCCTCATAAAGCTGAATGTTAACTCATGGAGATCATCAACTCTTTTAACTTCAACTCCCAAATAAAAATAATGACTAAAGAAACAAAGACTATATCCCCAAATGTCTAACCACCCTCTGAAGCAACGCAATCTTGCCTGCTGAACTTTCCCACTTCTGTATATCAATAACCTTTTCTCCTGGCTTCTACATTATTGGACCTGATATCTCTGAGTCAGGCCTGTGAATTTAAAGTAAACCCGTGGCCTTGACCAGGATTTCCCTGGTGGCTCAGACAGTAAAGCGTCTGTCTACAATGTGGGAGACCCGGGTTCGATCCCTGGGTTGGGAAGATCCTCTGGAGAAGGAAATGACGATCCAGGATTTCCAGGACTATTGCCTGGAAAATCCCATGGACAGAGGAGCCTGGTAGGCTACAGTCCATGTGGTTGCAAAGAGTCAGACACAACTGAGCGACTTCACTTTCACTTTCAGTGGCCTTGAATCTAGGTAAATCCAACCAAAGAGAAGCAAATTAGATTGAAACACCACCCTGCTAGCCAGTTCAAGCTATTGTAAAAGGCCAATAAGATGTGTCTTTCAGTGGGTACCACCTGTCCTCTTAACGGCAGCATCTAGCTCTATCTTAAATAGGATAGACAAAAGCTTCTCTGAATTCCTGGGAAAATGGAACCAATGCCTTCCTCTTAGACTTGGAAAACTAAAGAAAACATTTTCCTAGGTTCCAAAGACGTTACAAATCCCTTATTTTCTGTTATTCTCCTTCCACAAGATTTTTTTTTAGTATAATTGCTTTACAATGTTGTATTAGTTTCTGCTGTCCAACAAAGTGGATCAGTCATATGCATACATATATTGCCTCCTTCTTAGACCTTCTTTCCACTCCCTCCCCTCTAGGTCATCACAGAGCACCAGGAGGAACTCCCTGTGCTATACGGCAGCTTTCTGTTAGCTAGCAATTTCCATGGTAGTGTATAAATATCAATGCAACTCTCTGTTCATCCCACCCTCTTTTCCCCACCATGTCCACATCCATTCCCTATGTCTGTGTCTCTATTTCTGCTTTGCAAATAGGTTCATCTGTACAATTTTTCTAGATTCCATATAGATGGTGCATTCATATATATTTGTTTTTCTCTTTCTGACATTGCACTAGGTATAACAGACACTAGGTCCATCCACATCTCTACGAATGGCCCAGTTTTGTTCCTTGTTAGGGCTGAGTACAGAGTTTTAAAAGTTATTTAAAATGGGGAATCGAGGAAAGCACAAGGCACAGGAAGCAGTTAGGAGCAAATGAACCGTGTTCCCCGGGAGACGTGCTCATGCTGACATATATGTTTTCCCACTTGCATTTTATAATTGTTCATCACAAAAGCATGTGACAAGTGAGGAGGATCAGAATCATAAGAATTTCACAAATCCGATAATTCTTCATGAAGTCAATAACTGGGCTCCAGGAGAAACGAGTATCCTGCCTGTACTCCCAGGCTAGTGAGGCAGATGCACAGGGAGCAGGTAGTAGTGACACCAGGAGGGGACGAGGACCCCGAGACGCCCTGGGCCGCCCAGGTATATCGGGATGGACCCCCTAAGTACCTAGGGGGTGGGGAGAAGTCATCTGGAAGACCCAGGACAATGGCAAAGCGATTCAGAAACTCATCATGCCCCCAACTTGATAATTTTGTCGTATGCAAACGCTTTCTCCATTTCTTGAGAAACTGCCCTATTTCTTCCTTTCTCAAAGAGACTGGAATGCCAAGTAGTTGACTCTCACACATAACTGTCAGTGAAGCATAGCCTTTCATTTTTCACTGAATTATGTGTATACTAAGTCACTTCAGTCATGTCCAACTCTGTGGCGCTATGGACTATAGCCTGCCAGGCTCCTCTGTCCATGGGATTTCCCAGGCAAGGATACTGGAGTAAGTTGCCATTTCCTTTTCCAGAGGATCTTCCTGACCCAGGGATCGAACCTGTGTCTCCTGCATTGACAAGCATGTACTTTACAGCTGAGCCACTAGGGAACAGGGTAAGCACTGACTAAAACATGACTCAGGACATTCCCAGCATCCACAAGACTCCCTCATGCCTGTCTCAGTGACTGACCACTCTCCGGAAATAAACACCATTCTGTTGTTGTTGTGTGATTTGTTTATTATAGAACATCATCTTGAGTCAAATTATAACACATAAATTGCTATCTCATTGCTACTATGAAAATGAAGCAGCATTCTGCTTGAGGTTTGTTTTTCTGGATGGAGTCCTGAATACCTGCTCTTCAATTCTGCCAAATTCCGAATTCCCTCGCTCTTAAAAAACAGTTATCATTCTTATTCTCATCACCATGAATTAGTTTTGCCTGTCCTGGATCTTCACACAAATGAAATCACACAGAACCGTCTTTTGTATCTGGTTTCTTTTCCTTATTTTCATGTCTGTGAGACTCACCTATGCCTCTCTGCATATGACAATAGCTTGTTTTGATTTTGAGGATGTATTCCACTGTATACATATACCCCACAATTTACCTGTCCTTTCTACTTTTGGAGGATATGTAGGGTTGTTTTCAATTGGAGATATTATGCACAATGTCAGTTTGAACATTCTTATGCCTGTCCCACGTGTACTCACTCCTCTTAAATCTATTACTAAGAGTAGAATCACCCTGTCAAAGGATACAGGCGGGTGTAGTTTCATGGGTAGTACATGGGTACTGCCAGTTTTATAAAGCCATAGTGCCCACTGACACTCTCATCAGCAATGTCTGAGAGTCCCAGTTTGAGCTATAATCCTGGGCACAAGTCACCTCAGTACCTTTATATGTAAACTGGGGGAGTCTATCCAAGAAGAGAAACTTGCAATGTCGAAAAGACTCAACACACAGCTATATTCTGACCAATGCGCCAGTCCCTCCTGCTAGAAGACTGGATTGAGGGCGATTCGTTGGATATACTAATAGGGAAGTAAGAGCTACGAAAATGACAAGTGGATATAAAGCTGGACTCTGCTGGCCAGACTGCTGGACCCGGGTTAAGAGCATCTATAGTGGTGGTCTCTCTGCCGATTTCTTTAACGTTGGTCGGGCCATCTCATTACCACTCAGCTTAATAGGCTTAACGACCAGAAGCTCTGACCTGGGGCCAACTGGCTGCTGTCCTCAAATACTGATGGCTTTGAATATCTTCTCCTGGGGAAGAACCAAACATTTCTCAGAAGCCCTTCTGCTTCATCAGTACTCGGCCATATAGCAGCCAGCCACAAGAAAACTGCACTTGTTTCATAAGAAGTATCACAGCTCTGTGGAGAAAGTGCTGGGGAAACAGTAACAGTGTTCTTGAACCTTTCTGACAACCAAGACGTCAGCACACACAGCGGAGAGTGTGTGTGCCTTTCGTATTCATTGTGATATCAGATGAAAGATAAAAAGCAAGACTGAAGCCACTAGTCTGAATATCCTTGCTGAGCCCTCAAAGACCACTCAGAAGACACACGAAGACATTGCAAATGGCTTCTTCTAAAATATTAAAACTCCCTAAAAGAAAAAAAAAAAAACAGGATAGCAGGAGAACGCATTTAAGAGTATGGTTTTTAATGGTGTAAAGACTAAGACAGAAGAAAACATTGACTGTATCTAACATTTTCCACATTTGTTATCCTCTGCTGTTTTAGAATGCTGTGTTAGTTTCTATCGTACAGCAAAACGAATCAGCCCTGTGTACACTGCATATCCCCTCCCTGTTGGACCTGCCTCCCGTTCAGGTCACCACCGGGCACCAAGTAGAGTTCCCTGTGCTATACAGCATGTCTGCATCAGTTACCCACTTTATACATAGCATCAATAGTCCTCACGTGTCAGTCTCAGTTTCCAATTCCTCCCGCCCCCTCTACATTTGTTCTCTACCTCTGTGTCTCTATTTCTGCTTTGCAAACAAGATGATCTATTCCATTTTTCTAAATGCCACACATATGTGTTAATATACGATATTTGTTTTTCTCTTCAGAATGGCATTTTTAGTTGAGCTGGGCTGGTCTTATTATTATCAAACTGCCTTCATAAACCAAAAAAGCTGTTTCCTGACCAAAATTAATCCTAAAATAGGATGCGCAGATTTTATAAAATTGAAATGCCCCCATTATTATGTAAATGTTAAAGGTTAATTTTTTTAATATATTTTAAAAATCTAAATGAGGAATTGAGCAAAGGAATATCTGCATGAACTTAAATGCAAATGTTCTTGACTATAGGCAATAACACTTTCACATTTCAAAAGATCCTTCCAGAAATTTGAGATGTTCATCTTAAATTAGACCAACAACTATGAACAGTAGTCTCATTTAAGAGAGCCTTTTAAACTTTTTAGATAGGTAGCAAAATTCTGCAGTGCTGTATAGACCTGTAGATGCTTTGAACAGAGACATTTTACTTTGACAAGAGCTATTTTTCCAGAAGAATCCATTCAAAACTGTCTGGCTTTCAAAAATCTGCATTTCTATTTCTAAGGAAAAGGTGCTTTTATCAAAATTTTCAAGTGTTTCCATGTGGGTTCGAGATCAGGTGAAGAAACTATAAGAGATTAGGAAGGTTTTGCTTTCTCTTACTAGAAAGAATTACAGGCAGAGAATGTCTGTGACTTCAATCTGTGGGTGTCCCGAACCGACCTCAAAGTGTCTTTCCGGCTTGACTCACATTATAGAAATAGCTATGGCTTTGGCCTTTATTGCAGTCCTTTTGTTAGAATTATTTACTGCTGCAAAGTCAGCAAAGCTTATGTCACCAGGAGCCCAATTCAATCACCAAATACAAATAAGCAGCCTTCTGCCCAAGGGCTAGAGGGGAAGCACTCTTCCCCATTTCCAGAGGAGCGGAGTCACTTTCTGAAGTTTTGATGCTCAGTGTTGATTTATGTCTCATGACTCAGGAAAATGGACTGACCTAAGAATACTTGCCTCATTCAGCTGACAACGCCAACTTGTATCTGGAAGAAATGGCAGTCATGATGACCACCTTCCCCTTATTAGAGGAAAAAAAAAGTTCTTCTTTCTCTGCATGGGTCAACCCAAGACCATTTCAGCTATTATTCTTTCATGATTGCTTATGTCTAAGGGTAACCTCGCAGCAAAAGAAAACCAGCAGGGCAATTACATTTCAAACTCCTCTTGGAATCTCGACTCCACGGTAACCCTACACCTCAGGCCCCTGACCCCCTAGCGAAGCATGGTGTCCTCTGCTCCTGGAGGAAGTGACTTATGCACCCGAGACCCTGGATCACAGCTGACATTCCATTCTGTTTGTGGACAAAATAGTTGTTTTCATCATTTTTCTATTAACATCCGTAGGCAGTGATTTCACTGACCTGAAGGTGAAGTCACCAGAACTGTTTTTTCCAGACAAAAAGATTTTTGAAAACATGTCTACACTATGGTCAGTAAAGAGAGGTCTGGTCTATTGTGATTGCCTGCAACTCTTTTTCAGGAAGTGGCCTGACTTCCTATTAAGGATTTCATTAAGATATTTGCGAGAATATGCTCCATGTATCTGAAATATTTATTTCTAGAGAGATTTTTTTTAAATCCCTCAACTCCCCAGTCTGAGAGAAATGGAATTAAAGAGATTGTCCTTGAAGTGAGGTTTAATATCCCATGTATATATCTCAAGTTTAGACCTTGAACACTGACAACGGCTTTAGAGGATTGACTTTAATTCCTGTCTCTAAAAGACAACATTTTGCAAGTGTTAAGCGAGCTCTTCTCTCTTTCCATATCGGTAATCAAAAAAAAAAAAAAAAAAGACAAAAGTTGTAGAATAACTGCCCCAGGTACCCATAAACTGGAGGTTTTTGTGATTTTTTTTTTTTTTTTTTTAAAGAATAAAAAGATTAAATCACACTGTGGCTGGGTAAAAGTGTTAGTCACTCAGTCGTGACCTACTTTTTTCGACTCCATGGACTATTGTCCACCAGGTTCCTCTGTCCAGGCAAGAGTACTGGAGCCATGGCCAAGTAGGTAGCCATTCCCTTCTCCAGGGATTTTCCCAACCCAGAGATCGAACCCCAGTCCCCTGCATTGCAGGCAGATTCTTTACTATCTGAGCCACTAAGAAGCCAGCCAATGGGTACCAGGTTTCTCTTAGGATGATGAAAGTGTTCTAGAATCATGAGTTCACAATTCTGTGAATGTGCTAAGAACCATGGGATTTGTATATTTTAAATGAAGAAATTATATGGTATGTGAATTATATCTCAGTAAAGCTGTTATATGTGAACCGTGAACTTCCTGATGTTCAAGCTGGTTTTAGAAAAGGCAGAGGAACCAGAGATCAAATTGCCAACATCCGCTAGATCATGGAAAAAGCAAGAGAGTTCCAGAAAAACATCTATTTCTGCTTTCTTGACTATGCCAAAGCCTTTGACTGTGTGGATCACAATAAACTGTGGAAAATTCTGAAAGAGATGGGAATACCAGACCACCTGACCTGCCTCTTGAGAAATTTGTATGCAGGTCAGGAAGCAACAGTTAGAACTGGACATGGGACAATAGACTGGTTCCAAGTAGGAAAAGGAGTACGTCAAGGCTGTATATTGTCACCCTGTTTATTTAACTTATATGCAGAGTACATCATGAGAAACGCTGGACTGGAAGAAACACAAGCTGGAATCAAGATTGCCGGGAGAAATATCAATAACCTCAGATATGCAGATGACACCACCCTTATGGCAGAAAGTGAAGAGGAACTAAAAACCCTCTTGTAAAAGTGAAAGTGGAGAGTGAAAAAGTTGGCTTAAAGCTCAACATTCAGAAAACGAAGATCATGGCATCCAGTCCCACCACTTCATGGGAAATAGATGGGGAAACAGTGGAAACAGTGTCAGACTTTATTTTTTGGGCTCCAAAATCACTGCAGATGGTGACTGCAGCCATGAAATTAAAAGACACTTACTCCTTGGAAGGAAAGTTATGACCAACCTAGATAGCATATTCAAAAGCAGATACATTACTTTGCCAACAAAGGTTCATCTAGTCAAGGCTATGGTTTTTCCTGTGGTCATGTATGGATGTGAGAGTTGGACTATGAAGGCTGAGCACCGAAGAATGGATGCTTTTGAACTGTGGTGTTGGAGAAGACTCTTGAGAGTCCCTTGGACTGCAAGGAGATCCAACCAGTTCATTCTGAAGGAGATCAGCCCTGGGATTTCTTTGGAAGGAATGATGCTAAAGCTGAAACTCCAGTACTTTGGCCACCTCGTGCGAAGAGTTGACTCATTGGAAAAGACTCTGATGCTGGGAGGGATTGGGGGCAAGAGGAGAAGGGGACGACAGAGGATGAGATGGCTGGATGGCATCACTGACTTTATGGACATGAGTCTGAGTGAACTCCGGGAGTTGGTGATGGACAGGGAGGCCTGGTGTGCTGCGATTCATGGAGTCGCAAAGAGTTCGACACGACTGAGCGACTGATCTGATCTGATCTGAAAGCTGTTATCTTAACAAAAAAATTAAGTCATGATAGTTTGTCATAAAACTATTTTTAAGAGTTAAACAATAAAAACAACCACTTTCATAATATCACTACAGTTTGAGGGAAGAAAATATTGTGAAAGATAATAACAGCAATTTAACCACCTCAGTAATAATCTTTCAAAAATGTTCATCAAAATAAAGAATAAAATGTATGTGGGTGCATAATTACAAACACTAGATTTTTATAGTATTATTGTGATTTTATTTAGCCACATCTACATGTTCACTATAATCTAAGTAGGAAAGTGACCCTTTGTGTTAACAAGGTCAGTATCTGCCTGTGAAACCCAAATGTGAAGATTCAGCCACTGGCCCTTTTGGGTGAAAGGAGTCATTGCACGTGATTTATGTTCCAGCTCCACCATTACGGATACTTGAAACATGACTTAATTCTGCAGTGGATCCATCATATATGGCAAATGGGCAGTAAACTGGCCCAATACTTTAAGAAAGGAAAATAAGAGAGGGTGAAGAAAGAGGAACCCTCCTACACTGTTGGTGGGAATGTAAATTGGTGTAGTCACTATGGAAAACAGTATGGAGATTTCTTATAAAAAAAAAAAAAAAACAACTAAAAATAGAGTTACTATATGATCCCACTCCTGGGCATATATCCAGACAAAACTATAGTTTGAAAAGATATATGCACTCCAATGTTTATTACAGCATTTTTCACAATAGCCAAGGCATGGAAACAACTTAATTGTCCATCAACAGAGAAATGCAGAAGGAAGATGTGGTACATATATACAATGCAATACTATTCAGCCATAAAAAAGAATGAAGTAATGCCATTTGCAGCAACATGGATGGATCTAGAGATTATCATACCAAGTGATATGTCAGAAAGAGAAAGACAAATACCGTATAACATCACTTTATATGTGGAACCTAAAATAGGACACAAATGAACATGTCTATGAAACAGAATCAGAATGATCTCTGTTCGTTTCCAAGGCAAACCATTCAATATCACAGTAATCCAAGTCTATGCCCCAACCAGTAATGCTGAAGAAGCTGAAGTTGAACGGTTCTATGAAGACCTACAAGACCGTTTAGAACTAACACCCAAAAAAGATGTCCTTCTCATTATAGGGGACTGGAATGCAAAAGTAGGAAGTCAAGAAACACCTGGAGTAACAGGCAAATTTGGCCTTGGAATACGGAATGAAGCAGGGCAAAGACTAATAGAGTTTTGCCAAGAAAATGCACTGGTCATAACAAACACCTTTTTCCAACAACACAAGAGAAGATTCTATACATGGACATCACCAGATAGTCAACACTGAAATCAGATTGATTATATTCTTTGCAGCCAAAGATGGAGAAGCTCTATACAGTCAGCAAAAACAAGACCAGGAGCTGACTGTGGCTCAGATCATGAACTCCTTATTGCCAAATTCAGACTTAAATTGAAGAAAGTAGGAAAAACCACTAGACCATTCATGTCTAAATCAAATCCCTTATGATTATACAGTGGAAGTGAGAAATAGATCTAAGGGACTAGATCTGATAGATAGAGTGCCTGATGAACTACGGAATGACGTCCATGACATTGTACAGGAGACAGGGATGAAGACCATCCCCATGGAAAAGAAATGCAAAAAAGCAAAATGGCTGTCTGGGGAGGCCTTACAAATAGCTGTGAAAAGAAGAGAAGCAAAAAGCAAAGGAAAAAAGGAAAGATATAAACATCTGAATGCAGAGTTCCAAAGAATAGCAAGAAGAGATAAGAAAGCCTTCTTCAGCAATCAATGCAAAGAAATAGAGGAAAACAACAGAATGGGAAAGACTAGGGATCACTTCAAGAAAATCAGAGATACCAAAGGAACATTTCATGCAAAGATGAGCTCGATAAAGGACAGAAATGGTATGGACCTAACAGAAGCAGAAGATATTAAGAAGAGATGGCAAGAATACACAGAAGAACTTTACAAAAAAGATCTTCACGACCCAGATAATCACAATGGTGTGGTCACTGACCTAGAGCCAGACATCCTGGAATGTGAAGTTAAATGGCCTTAGAAAGCATCACTACGAACAAAGCTAGTGGAGGTGATGGAATTCCAGTTGAGCTATTCCAAATCCTGACAGATGATGCTGTGAAAGTGCTGCACTCAATATGCCAGCAAATTTGGAAAACTCAGCAGTGGCCACAGGACTGGAAAAGGTCAGTTTTCATTCCAATCCCAAAGAAAGGCAATGCCAAAGAATGCTCAAACTACCACACAATTGCACTCATCTCACACGCTAGCAAAGTAATGCTCAAAATTCTCCAAGCCAGGCTTCAGCAATATTTGAACCGTGAACTTCCTGATGTTCAAGCTGGTTTTAGAAAAGGCAGAGGAACCAGAGATCAAATTGGCAACATCCGCTGGATCATGGAAAAAGCAAGAGAGTTCCAGAAAAACATCTATTTCTGCTTTCTTGACTATGTCAAAGCCTTTGACTGTTCAGATCACAATAAAATGTGCAAAATTCTGAAAGAGATGGGAATACCAGACCACCTGACCTGCCTCTTGAGAAATTTGTATGCAGATCAGGAAGCAACAGTTAGAACTGGACATGGAACAACAGACTTGTTCCAAATAGGAAAAGGAGTTCGTCAAGGTTGTATATTTTCACCCTGTTTATTTAACTTCTATGCAGGGTACATCATGAGAGACGATGCTGGACTGGAAGAAACACAAGCTGGAATCAAGATTGCCGGGAGAAATATCAATAACCTCAGATATGCAGATGACACCACCCTTATGGCAGAAAGTGAAGAGGCACTAAAAACCCTCTTGATGAAAGTGAAAGTGGAGAGTGAAAAAGTTGGCTTAAAGCTCAACATTCAGAAAATTAAGATCATGGCATCCAGTCCCATCACTTTATGGGAAATAGATGGGGAAACAGTGGAAACAGTGTCAGACTTTATTTTTCTGGGCTCCAAAATCACTGCAGATGGTGACTGCAGCCATGAAATTAAAAGACACTTACTCCTTGGAAGGAAAGTTATGACCAACCTAGATAGCATATTCAAAAGCAGAGACATTACTTTGCCAACAAAGGTTTGTCTAGTCAAGGCTATGGTTTTTCCTGTGGTCATGTATGGATGTGAGAGTTGGACTGTGAAGAAGCCTGAGCGCCAAAGAATGGATGCTTTTGAACTGTGGTGTTGGAGAAGACTCTTGAGAGTCCCTTGGACTGCAAGGAGATCCAACCAGTCCATTGTGAAGGAGATCAGCCCTGGGATTTCTTTGGAAGGAATGATGCTAAAGCTGAAACTGCAGTACTTTGGCCACCTCATGCTAAGAGTTGACTCATTGGAAAAGACTCTGATGCTGGGAGGGATTGGGAGCAGGAGGAGAAGGGGATGACAGAGGATGAGATGGCTGGATGGCATCACTGACTCGATGGACGTGAGTCTGAGTGAACTCCGGGAGTTGGTGATGAACAGGGAGGCCTGGCGTGCTGCGATTCATGGGGTCGCAGAGTCGGACACGACTGAGCTACTGATCTGATCTGATCTGATGAAACAGAATCAGACTCACATACATAGAGAACAAACTTGTGGTCACCAAGGGGGAGGGTGTGGAGAGGATTGGGTGTTTGGGATTAGCAGATGCAAACTAATGTAAATAGGATGGATAAACATGGTCCTCTTCTATAGCTCAAGGAGCTGTATCCAATACCCTGTGATAAACCACACTGGAAAAGAACATGAAAAAGAATACATATATGTATATATGTACATATAAAACTGCATCATTCTGTTGTACAACAGAAATAAACACAACATTGCAAATCAACTATACTTCAATAAAATATAAAATTGAAAAGAATAAAGATATCTACATAAAAGGAAAATAGCAATAGGTATAAAAATTCTAAATATATTCATATCCTGTAGACTGTTGTCACACATGTAGAAAACTATCCTAATGAAATAAAGCAAAGAACTATGGCCAGAAATGTCCATTCAGCTTCACTTCTGGTACACAGACTTAAGAAAGCCACCTAGGTATGTGTATGTGTATAAATGTGTATTTGGGGAAAATTGTGGAAATCCGCTTTAAGGTGTATTATGCAACTATGATAATTTTTATTATATCAAGAAAAGATAAAGAGCAACTGCATGTGTACTATAATCAAAATGCTTTTAAAGATATAATGTGTGGTATTAGTCTCTCAGTCATTTCCGACTCTTTGCAACCCCATGGACTGTAGCCCACTAGGCTCCTATGTCCATGGGATTCTCCAGGTAAGAATACTGGAGTGGGTTGCCATTCTCCTCTCCAGAGGATCTTCCCAACCCAGGGATAGAACCCAGGTCTCCTGTATTGCAGACAGATTCTTTACCGTCTGAGCCATTAAAAAATACAGTGTGATAGTTTTCAAGGTACACCCACAGACTCTTTGCTGCACCTTCCTTTTGAGGAAGAGAGCTTAATTTTCCTTATTTTGTTGTGAGTGCAATTCAATGACTTGCTTCTAGTGAACAGAATATGATAGATATGATAGAACATTAATCCTTAAGACTAACTGCAGTTTCCATGTCAGGGGTTAGTCTCTCCCTCCCGCCTCTTTCTCATCACTTGATTTGGAGGAAATCATGCCAAAAGGCAGCCCTGCAAAAAGGGAAGACACCAGCCCTGAAGGTACACTGAGGCAGCCTGTCCTCGGGTCCAGGTGGTGAGAAATCAATGGAGGCCAGGCAGGAACCGTGTGAGGGCGCTCAGAAGAGCATCCTTTTCCAGCAAACCTTGAGATGACCTTCACCCGGCCAACAGCTAGATGGCAACATCGAATATAGACTGTCAAAACCACGCATCTAAACTGCTCTGGGGGGCTTGACCCAGAGAAACTCTAGAAACCTTGTAAAATAATAATGTTTGCTTTTTTAAGCCATTAAACAGAGGATAATCTCTTAGGGGAAAAAAAGATAATTGCTACATACAGTAGAGAAAAAAAATTACAGGAAAATATATCAAAATTCAAACAGAGGGATAATAGATGGCGAAACATTTTCCCCCTTTGTCTCTCTTTGCAAAGACTCTCTGATCAAAAACATTCATTGCAGCCTGCTTGGAAAACATTTTAGTTCCTTGAATCCACAAACAGTCATTTAACTTTTCCCTAAATCCTAAGTATCCGAAGGATGTGAATGTTATTCTGGTCCAGAGACACGTGTGAAGTCAGGGAGGAGAATGGCCATCCCTTTAAAATGTAGCTGTTCAAAGCACAGGCATTGACACATAAGCCGTTCCTTTTTTTAATTTTGATTTTTTTGTTCATGATACATTTTTATTTTTTTACTTATTTTTGGCCATGCCATACAGCATGCAGGATCTTAGTTCCACAACCAAGGATCAAACCCAGGCCCTCTGCAGTAGAAGTAAGGAGTCTTAACCACTGGACCACTGGGGAAGTCTCTAAACTGTTCCTTTTTAAAGATGCTACTGACTCAACAACAGCAAGGCAATCATTGAAAGTTTTTCTGACCATTTTAGAGTTTATCTTAATACAACCCTAGTCTGTTGTCCAGCACTTTTTGACAAACACTGTAGACTTGTAAGAAGTCCATATATTAGCTTGGTAATCTTGGGTATTTGACCTCTCTGTACCTCCGATTCCTTGTGTGTAAAATGGTGATAACTGTACCTTTCTCATAGAATAGTTGATGCACGATACTGGATGCTTGGGGCTGGTGCACTGGGACGACCCAGAGGGATGGTACGGGGAGGGAGGAGGGAGGAGGGTTCAGGATGGGGAACACATGTATAGCTGTGGCGGATTCATTTTGATATATGGCAAAACCAATACAATATTGTAAAGTTAAAAAATAAAATAAATAAATTTTTTTTTAAAATGCAAAGAACTTCATACAGGGTCTGACCCATACGGGCTTTGCAGAACTAGCTATTATTAAGAATGTAAATTCAGTTCAGGCACTCAGTTGTGTCTGAATCTTTGCCACCACATGGACAGCAGCATGCTAGGCTCCCTGTCCATCGCCAACTCCCAGAGTTTACTCAAACTCATGTCCATTGAGTCAGTGATGCCATCCAACCATCTTATCATCTGTTGTCCCCTTCTCCTCCTGCCTTCAATCTTCCCAGCATCAGAATCTTTTCTACTGAGTCAGATCTTCCCATCAGGTGGCCAAACTATTGGAGTTTCGGTATCAGCATCAGTCCTTCCAATGAATACTCAGGATTGATTTCCTTTAGCAAAGACTGGTTGGATCTCCTTGCAGTCCAAGGGACTCTCAAGAGCCTTCTCCAACACCCCAGTTCAAAAGCATCAATTTTTGGGTATTCAGCTTTCTGTTTCTCACATCCATACATGACCACTAGAAAAACCACAGCTTTGACTAACTAGACCTTTGTTGGCAAAGTAATGTCTCTGATTTTTAATATGCTGTCTAGGTTGATCGTAACTTTTCTTCCACAGAGTAAGAATCTTTTAATTTCATGGCAGCAGTCACCACCTGCAGTGATTTTGAAGCCCCCTAAAAATCAAGTCTGTCTCTGTTTCCATTTTTTCCCCATCTATTTGGCATGAAGTGATGGGACCAGATGCCATGATCTTCGTTTTCTGAATATTGAGATTTAAGCCAACTTTTTCACTCTCCTCTTTCACTTTCATCAAGAAGCTCTTTAGTTCTTCACTTTCTGCTATAAGGGTGGTGTCATCTGCCTATCTGAGGTTATTGATATTTCTCCTGGCAATCTTGATTCCAGCTTGTGTTTCATCCAGGTCAGCATTTTGCATGATGCACTCTGCATATAAGTTAAATAAGCAGGGTGACAATATACAGCCTTGATGTACTCCTTTTCCTATTTGGAACCAGTCCATTGTTCCATGTCCAGTTCTACCTGTTGCTTCTTGACCTGCATACATATTTCTCAGGAGGCAGGTAAGGTGGTCTGGTATTCCCATCTCTTGAAGAATTTTCCACAGTTTGTTGTGATCCACAGAGTCAAGGCTTTGGTGTAATCAATAAAGCAGAAGTAAATTTTTTTTCTGGAAGTCTCTTGCTTTTCTATGATCCAACAAATGTTGGCAATTTGATCTCTGATTCCTCTGCCTTTTCTAAATCCAGCTTGAACATCTGGAAGTTCATGGTTTATGTACTGTTGAAGCCTGGCTTGGAGAACTTTGAGCATTACTTTGCTACTGTGTGAGATGAGTGCAATTGTGCAGTAGTTTGAACATTCTTTGGCATTGCTTTTCTTTGGAATTGGAATGAAAACTGACCTTTTCCAGTCCTGTGGCCACTGCTGAGTTTTCCAAATTTGTTGCCATATTGAGGGCATCATCTTTTAGAATTTGAAATAGCTCAACTGGAATTCCATCACCTCCACTAGCTTTGTTCGTAATGATGTTTCCTAAGACCCACCTGACTTCACATTCCAGTATGTCTGGCTCTAGGTGAGTGATCACACCATCATGGTTATCTGGGTAATGAAGATCTTTTCTGTATAGTTCTTCTGTGTATTCTTGCCACCTCTTCTTAATATCTTCTGCTTCTGTTAGGTCCATACCATTTCTGTCCTTTATTGAGCCCATCTTTGCATGAAATGTTCCCTTGGCATCTCTAATTTTTTTGAAGAGATTTCTAGTCTTTCCCATTCTATTGTTTTCCTCTATTTCTTTGCATTTATCACTGAGGAAGGCTTTCTTATCTCTCCTTGATATTTTTGGAATTCTGCATTCACATGAACATCACCAGGTGGTCAATACTGAAATAAGATTGATTATATTCTGTGCAGCCAAAGATGGAGAAGCTCTATACAGTCAGCAAAAACAAGACTGGGTGCTGACTGTGGCTCAGATCATGAACTCCTTGTTGCCAAATTCAGACTTAAATTGAAGAAAGTAGGGAAAAGCACCAGATCATTCAGGTATGACCTAAGAATGTTAAGAGGATCATAAAGTGTCTGAGCCAATAGTTTGGTGGGTAAACCACGGGCTAAGGAATGAAAAGAGCTGACTCACTGGAAAAGACCCTGATGCTGCAAAAGATTGAAGGCAAAAGCAGAAGGGGGTGGCAGAGGATGAGATGGTTAGATAGCATCACAGACTCAAAAGACATGCATTTGAGCCAAGTCTGGGAGATAGTAAAGGACAGGGGAGCCTAGTGCATTGCAGTCCATGAGGTTGTAAAGGGTCAGACATGACTAAGTGAGTGAACCACAGCAACGACAAAGGAATGAGAGCAGGTTCAGGAACAACACGCCCAACCAAGCCAGGCTCACTGAGTTTAGGGTACTTGGACTACATCACAGTGCCTTTTTCTGGGAAAGTTATTCTGATGAACTGCCCCTAAAGCTGATTCGTCACAACAGGGAAATGATTACATGGACCCGAAGCTTGTGTCCATTTCCACCTGCCTTTATAGGATTTTTTAAAAATCTTTAAATTATGAATGCTTATTTTGATGCCATCAAAAGTTTGATCTCTGAATGTGGGAGGATGGGATTCCAGCTCTTTCAAAGCCAAGAAGCGTGATCGATCAGGCACTCAACCTGCAGGAAGGAAGTAATTGGATGAGGGCGCTCGCTGCGCTTGCAGGCCACTTGGGCTAATTATTCTTAAACACCAATTTGCATTTAATCACAGCTTGAGTCATTTTACTCCAAAGGTGGTGTGTGCTAATAATAAGGCATTTAGCCCAATTCATCTCTCAGGGCAAAGGACCTTTTCAATTTTTAATTAAAGACATAAAGGAGGTGAAAGTGTGTGAACATGGTTTAAAACAGGGAGTGTGCATTGTCAGGGACTCAGAGAATGCTTTTACTCAGAAATCACACATGTTTGGGCTACACAGAGTGAACCAATCATGATGGCAGGAACAGGAAGATGGGCCACAGTTTCCACTGGGCCAAGAAACACATCCAACACACAGCAGTGATAGAATCTCAAAACTGCTTTGGGGAGCAGATCAAGGCATCCAGTCCCCAGTCCCATCGCTTCGTGGCAAATAGAAGGGGGAAAAGTGGAAACAGTGACAGATTTTGTTTTCTTAGGTTCCAAAATCACTGTGAACTGTGACTGCAGCCATGAAATTCAAAGACACTTGCTCCTTGGAAGGAAAACTATGACAAACCTAAACAGTGTATTAAAAAGCAGAGACATCACTTTGCCAACAAAGGTCCTTATGGTCAAAGCTATGGTTTGTCCAATAGTCATGTATGGGTGTGAGAGCTGGGATCATAAAGAAGGCTGAGAGCCAAAGAATTGATGCTTTTGAGCTGTGGTGTTGGAGAAGACTCTTAAGAGTTCCTTGGACAGCCAGGAGATCAAACCAATCCATCCTAAAGGAAACCAGTCCATCCTAAAGGAAATCAGTTCTAAATATTCATTGGAAGGACTGATGCTGAAGCTGAAGCTCTAGTACTTTGGCCATCTGATGCAAAGAGTTGACTCATTGGAAAAGACCCTAATGCTGTGAAAGATTGAAGGCAAAAGGAGAAGGGGATGCCAGAGGATGAGATGGTTGTATAGCATCACCACTCAACAGACATGAATTTGAGCAAACTCTTGGGGATAGTGAGGGACAGGGAAGCCTGGTGTGCTGCGATCCATGTGGTCACAAATAGTCAGACACAACTAAGCAACTGAACAACAACAACCTCTCTGCCCCTCAGAAAACTGGTGCTCTGAGCCCAGTGGATGTTAAATTTTTGAAACTCCTCAATAAAGGAAAGTGAACAAATATACACCTCTAAAGAAAGTAAACATTATTCGGGAAGGTATACCAGTTGAACTGCTCATTAAGCGAGACAGTATTGATATTACTAGAGTTAATTATTAATCAATTCAGTTCATTGACTAGACCAGTTCAGTTCAGTGGATCAGTCATGTCCAACTCTTTGCGACCCATGGACTGCAGCACACCAGGCCTTCCTGTCCATCACCAACTCCCATAGCCCACTCAAACTCATGTCCATTAAGTCAGTGATGCCATCCAACCGTCTCATCCTCTGTCGACCCCTTTTCCTCCCGCCCTCAATCTTTCCCAGCATCAGGGCCTTTTCAAATGAGTCAGCTCTTCACATCAGGTGGCCAAAATATTGGAGTCTCAGCTTCTACATCAGTCCTTCCAATGAACACCCAGGACTGATCTCCTTTAGGATGGACTGGTTGGATCTCTTTGCTGTCCAAGGGACTCTCAAGAGTCTTCTCCAACACCACAGTTTAAAAGCATCAATTCTTCGACACTCAGGTTTCTTTATAGTCCAAACTCTCACATCCATACATGACTACTGGAAAAACCATAGCCTTGACTAGATGGACCTTTGTTGGAAAAGTAATGTCTCTGCTTTTTAATATGCTATCTAGGTTGGTCATAACTTTCCAAGGAGTAAGCGTCTTTTAATTTCATGGCTGCAGTCACCATCTGCAGTGATTTTGGAGCTCCCAAAAATGAATTCAGCCACTGTTTCCACTGTTTCCCCATCTATTTGCCATGAAGTGATGGGACCAGATGCCATGATATTCGTTTTCTGAATGTTGAGCTTTAAGCCAGCTTTTTCAGTCTCTTCCTTCATTTTCATCAAGAGGCTTTTTAGTTCCTCTCCATTTTCTGCCATAAGGGTGGTGTCATCTGCATATCTGAGGTTATTGATATATCTCCTGGCAATCTTGATTCCAGCTTATGCTTCCTCCAGCCCAGCATTTCTCATGATGTACTCTGCTGCTGCTGCTAAGTCACTTCAGTCGGGTCCGACTCTGTGTGACATTTAAGTTAAATAAGCAGGGTGACAATATACAGCCTTGAAATACTCCTTTTCCTATTTGGAACCAGTCTGTTGTTCCATGTCCAGTTCTAATTGTTTCTTCCTGACCTGCATACAGGTTTCTCAAGAGGCAGGTCAGGTGGTCTGGTATTCCCATCTCTTTCAGAATTTTCCACAGTTTATTGTGATCCACACACTCAAAGGCTTTGGCATAGTCAATATAGCAGAAATAGATGTTTTTTCTGGAGCTTAGATCTAAGCAAAACAGAGAACAAGAGAGAATTCTGGAAAGAAAAACTGTTTCAGGGATCAGGTAATCCAGGTTCTAGCCCTGTGTCTATTATATACCAGAAGTGTGACATTAATTAATTCTCTCACCAGGTCTGCTGGAAGATGATGAACTGGGCCCACAACTTTTGATTATCTCCATTTCCCTTGACAAGATTGTATTATTTTTAAAATCCTCAAGTTTGGGATGTCTATTTTGTCCCTAACTAAAATTGATCTCTGAACTAAAGAGGATATGATTCCTGCTCTTAGCTCCTTTCTATGTAAACTGAAAGTATTGGACCAGTCCGTGGTTCCTAATTAAGAATATGAATCAGAATTTCCTAGAAAATATGGCCCAGTCTCAAGTCAGATGTTATTCTGGATACCACAGTCTAGCACATCTGGAGCCAGGGTCTTGGCACCTGTTTCTTAAAAACTCTGTCCAGGTGATTCTGATAAGGATGAAAGGGAGGATGAGCTCTGGGTACCATCCATGTGCAGCATCCTGGGAGTCTATCCCTCCTGCCCACAAAAGCCCTTCACTTCTTCTCAGGTTGGTCCTGGGAGCTGTTATGCAGGAAGCTAGCCACGAGCAGCGAGAGGCGGCCCCATTGGCTGAACGTCCAATAGCTGCCTAATCCCACCAAGCTATTCGCCTATGAGTGTGTGCTCAGTAACTTCATTCATGTCCGACACTTTGTGACCTATGGATTGTAACCCACCAGGCTCCTCTGTCCATGGGATTCTCCAGGCAAGAATACTGGAGTGGGTTGCTGTGCCCTCCTCCAGGGGATCTTCCCAACCCAGGAATTGAACCCAAGTCTCCTGCGTCTCCTGCATTACAGGCAGGTTCTTTACCCACTGAGCCACCTGGGAAGCCCAAAAGCTATTTGCCAACCCCACCCAAATGCCCCCATCAGTACTCCAAACTGGTCAAGAGCTGCGTGCGTGTTCGTCAGTAAGTCGTGTCAGACCCTGCAACCCCATGGACTATAGCCTGCCAGGCTCCCCTGTGCACAGAATTCTCCAGGCAAGAATACTAGAGTGGGTTGTCATTCCCTTATTCAGGGGATCTTCTCAACCCAGGGATCAATCCCAGGTCTCCTGCATTGTAGGCAAACTCTTTACCATCTCTGCTACCGGGGAAATCCAAAATGGTCAAGAGACTGGAAAAATGCCCTACTGGCCAACTGGTGGGACTTTCCCTACTCTGGCACATGTGCACGCCTCACGCTGTCCTATATTTAGATAACCTTTGGAAGCCACTGGACTCATTACATATTCATAAATATTCTATGAATACATACATCCAATTATAACAGAGTGAACTGTGGGAAGGATATGCACAGTAGAGCTTCTTGTTATATAACCTGCAGCTGTCAATCAAGACTGTCAATCACTGACACCCTGGATCATGCAAAAAACCTTGCCTTAAAAACTTGGCATGCTCAGCCCCCCAGTGCTATTGCCTCCCTTGACCTGGCCCACCTCTCTCTTGAGGTGTTCTCTCTGTCTTCTCCCTATCCTCAACAAACTCTCGTGCAGTTGGTAAGAGCTCAGATTCTTCTTTGCATCCTTACCAAGAACCAAAGCCCACGGGAGGAAGGCGGGGCAGGGGGGCAGTGTCTCCAGACTCTCCTTTCCCTAACAAACCCACACATCAGGATGAACATCACCAGTCACAGACTAGGCGGCTTTCCTAGAGCAAGGTCAGGTAAGTGACATCACTCTAATGTCTGAACAAAAACAAATTGATGTCATGGAGAATTCTTTCCATGAACACATACACACACCAAGCTGCCAGGCAAAATCCTTCCATTTCCTAACAGTGTTCTGATGCTCAGCTCCTGATCAATTATATGATCCAGTGTCCTGTTCCACTGTGATTAGGGACCTGGGACAGGAAGACAACCAGTGAACCATTACTGAGCATCCCAACATTAGGAGTTATTTCTTTCCATCAACAATAAATCTCTCTGAGTGGTCCCTATTTAACATGCCAGGAAAGTAACAAGAGAATGATGGTGTCATTTAATCAAAGTAGACAGTCACTGCTATGAAAAAACAGCATGGACATCAAACGTTGAACTCAGCTCTCCTTTCCATACAGAAGGTCTGCAGACAGCTAGAAATGCCAGGGACAGACGAACCAGCCTGGAGTCTCACCCCTGGTTTTTAACAAATCAATCTTACCTGTTCCTTTTGGAGTGAATATTAGCCACACACTCCTCCATGAGGGAGGGGCCTGAGCCTCCCAATTAATCGAACAGGAGAGGTTATTATTTTTTAAAATAATACTCACAGTGTTTGTTCAGGAACACAGAGAGGCACATGACCTTGAAATCCTACAGATGGGTTATGACTACAGCGGGCTCCATAGCCACGTGACATGTTTAACCAATCGGACACCACTCCCAGAAGGCCTTGTGTTTGGCTCAGTGCTCTGCTGTCTCTGCTTCTGAAACCCTTGCTTCTGTGCGTGCTAAGTCACTCCAGTCGTGTCCACCTCGTTGTGACCCTGTTGACCGTAGCCCACCATGCTCCTCTGTCCATGAGATTCTCCAGGCAAGACTACTCGAGTCAGTTTTCATGCCCTCCTCCAGGGGATCTTCTCAACCCAAGGATTGAACCCATGTCTCTTAAGTCTCCTGCACTTGCAGGCAGGGTTTTTTTGGTTTTTTTTTTTTCTTTTTCTTTTTTACCGCTAGCACCACCTGGGAAGCCCTCTGAAATCCATAATACTTTTTAAACATGGGCCCCCAATTCTCATTTTGCCCTGGCTCCCACAGATTGTGTAGCTGGATCAGGGGAATAAAACACTAAGGATATCTTCCTCTAGATGAAATGTTTTGCTTTTGGAGCACATGGCATAACTGTGTGGCCCATGGAAGTGCTGATGTCAGCATTAGTAAGTTGACTCCAGGCTGAGTCCGAGGCTGGGTCCCCAGGACCAAGAGGAAATGCGACTTCCTGGGACTTGAGGGACCAGCCACTGAGCCGCAAAGGCTCCCGCTCTCCCCTGGTATTCATGGGATGTGCCAAGACCATCTCTGGCTTTAAAAACAATGACTCACTGCTGGAGGGGAACCTGCTGATGCCTGTACCCTGAATGGTATGGGGAGAGACCCCCTCCAGGGTCAGACAAGGGTTATTTTCTTTTTGACCAGACTAACTGCAATCCACAGAGTTCTCCAGAAGAGCTTTCTCCACCAAGCCACCATGGCCCCGAGTTTCCAGTGAAACACAGGAACAGCAGAGATGGTACCGTGTGAAGGGAGGAGACCAGAATGAGGATGTCAGATGCCAGGGTTCAGATTCAGGGTGAGGAGGGCCAAGCCGGGGACTCCAGAAAAAGTCTCAGCTCACTCTAGCTCCCAACTCACTTGCTCTTGTTCATCCCAAAGGGGCGGACTACAGATGGAAGGAAGGCACATTCTTTCCTCCCCTCCACTTAGGAGAAGTCTAAGGAGCAAACACAAATGTTGAGTCAGATCTGAGGGTGGGGGATGGGGCCACAGAAAGAAGAATGAACTGAGCCTGAGAAAACTGGATTCCAGAAAAATCAGAGCTTCAAGAGGAGGTATGGGAGAGGTGACGGGGACAAATTCAACAGTAAGAAAACACAAGAACCAGATGGTCACCTGACCCGGGACGGAGGGGGTGGGCATGGGGGAGGAGGGTTGAAATAACACTCTGCATGGGCAAAGCCCATAAGAAAGCCGAAGGAGAGCACAGATCCCAGGGGACACTCCCCCTCACAACTCCCATTTCCGGGGGCTCCATCACAGGGCCCCGCACAGGACCTGTGTGTCCAGCAGACGCCCGTGGCTACTATCTGCCACATACCCACCCCTCTACTGCTCGCCGCCCTCCTTGCTTCTTTCTTGCAGAAGCCTGAAACCAACTCCCATGGCAGACCCATTTGACAGCCGAAGCATGGCCAACCACCAGCTCTTGCATTCCTTCTTTCCTTCTTTAGTTCTTCAACCACGGCATTGGAGATGAAAACGTGGACAAGACAGACAATATCTCTGCTCACATGGGGCTTAAAATCTAACTGGGGAGGAATTCAATGGATAAATTAATAAGATACTGCCTAAAGAGGTGAGTGATATAGAAAATAAACCAAAGTGATGCAATAAAGTCATGGGAGGGTGGGGGGGTGAGAGCAGGGGCTACCTGAAACCCTGTTGTCAAAAGGACAACCTCAGGAAGTGGCAGGCTGAAGCCCAAGTGTAAGAGTCAAATACGTGAGCGGATCCAAGGCGTGGAGGGTCGTAGGTGTAGAGAGCCTGGGGCAGGGACAAGCTTCCTTCGTCTCCGGAACAGTAAGGACCAGCGCTGCTGGAGGAGGGGGAGAAGGGAGCCGTCTATAGATTCAGGCCAGAGGCTTGGGTGCCCAGGACACCTGAAACAGCTATCGTCCTGTACCCAACGACCATCTCCCAGAGAAGGCTTTCCCTACCCCTCTCCCAGGACCAGAAAGTGCTGTGCACATCACCCCACAGGGAAGTGATGAGTCAGACGACATCAAGGCATTCGATGTCCTCCTGAGCTTCTAGGATCCTCACTCATTCCAGCAGCACCTGCTCCAGACAGACATCTCCCAATCACTCAACAGACGCTCTCTCGTGTAATACTTTCAGCAGTCTTAGGAGATGGGTGGGGCTTTCCCATTTCACAGATGAGAACACTGAGGCTTAAATAGGTTAAGCTATAGATCAAAACAATGCTGGCCTCCAGGTAGCAAAGACAGCATTGGATCATCCAAGCAAGTTTGTGGTTACAAAACCCTCATTCTTTCTGCCCAGCTGCAAGCTTTGACCCCAGCCCCTGATGATTCCACTCCCCTCCCTTGCCACGATCAACCCATTCCAACTCCCAGAACTAGCCTCTGGTAACACGTTGGCAATGACTAAGTTCCTCCTCACCATCAATGCCTTTTCAGATCCAAGTGCCTTAAGGCAACTGAAGAATTGTTGCAGGAGAATTCATTGCAGTACTATTTACAATAGCCAGGACACGGAAGCAACCTAAATGTCTATCAACAGAGGAATGGATAAAGATGATATGATATGTAATATATATATATATATATGTGTGTATATGTGTTTGTGTGTGTGTGTATACAAGGAAATATTACTCAGCCGTAAAAAAGGATGGAACAATGACATTTGCAACAACATAGAGGGATCTAGAGATTGTTATACTGAGTGAAGTAAGCAGACAGAAAGACAAATACATAACATCACTTATATGTGGGATCTGAAAAAAAAAGGGCTACAAATGCACTTATCTACAAAACAGAAATAGAGTTACTGATGTAGAAAATAAACTGAACGGTTGCCAGAAGGTGGGGTAAGAGAGGGAGGGATAAATTGGGAGATTGGGATTGACACATATGCACTGCTGGATACAAAACAGATAATAAGGATGCACTGTATAACACAGGAAACTCGACTCAATACTCTGTAATGGCCTGTACGGGAAAAGAACCTAAAATAAAAAGTAGACGTGTGTGTAACAGGTTCATGTTGCCGCCCACCTAATAACTAATACAAAATTGTAAATCAACTACACCTCAATAAATATTTAAGTAAATAAAACTCCAAAGAATGTCAAAAAAAAATTTTTTTAAAGAAAAGGTAAATAAGCCAAGTTTCAAATCAAGGTCAGTCTCCCTCCCAAGGCCAATCTCCTTTTCGCTCAGAGCCACGGCCTCCCTCATAACGCCCCTGGCAGTGCCTGTTCTGAAGCAACATAACCGCACACAGAGCAGAGGAGAAAGAACATCAGTGAAGGAGCCAGAGGAGGCCGCCGGGCCCGCCAGGCCCCGTGAAATGGATCCCTGGCGTGGGCCCCTGCGTGCAGCTCCCCCAGCATGTGCCCACATGCAGCAGTGGGCCCAAACTGCCAGGGTCAGCGCTCCCATCATTGTAGGCTCCGGAGCCTTTAAATGCAGTTCTACGCAAGAAACACAAACATACTTCCTCAAACATGGCTAGCCACACAGACGGTCCCAGGACTCAGTGTATGAGACCAGTGATCCCTTCTAGAGTGCCGGCTTGGGCTGTAGCAGCCTTGCCTGACCGATAAACCACTCTGCCTCTGGTTCATCTTAATTTAGAATTCATTACGTCTCCGGTTCCATGAAAGATAAACCAATAGCTGCCCTTGACAGCTGTTTCCTTCGGGGTCATTCTTTCTACCCGTCCCGCTGATCTTTCTTTGTGGATTTGAGCAATGTAATGTTAGTCCCATCAATTTCATTCAATCCTTCCAGAGTAGTCTACAGGGACGGGGGTGGCAGCCAAGCTGAATGCCCTTAACTGTTTGTGCGCTGTGCAAGCCGGAGAGGGAGAGGAAGAGGGGTATAGAGAGGCGCCCAAAAAGGAAAAAATAACTTCTGAGACAGTATCTGCGGAAAGTAGACATGGAGGAATGAGGAGGGTGGTAACTGGGAATGCTGAAATCCACTTCCACCAGACTCTCGCTCCGTGACTGGGGCCACTTGGGTGGTTCATAAGCTGCTTGCCTGAAATAGGATGCCCCGCTACGTAGGCACAAAAAGCAGATACGGGCTTGTCTGTCAAGAGCCAAGGAGAGAGCCCATCCCTTCGCACCTTTGTGTGTGTGCTCGGTGGCTTCAGTCCTGTCTGACTCTGCAACCCCATGGACTGTAGCCCACCAGGCTCCTCTGTCCATGGGGTTCTCCAGGCTAGAAGACTGGAGTAGGTTGTCGTGCCCTTCTCCAGGGGATCTTCCGGACCAGGGATCGAACCCAAGTTTCTCACGTGTCCTGGCTTATTGGCAGATTCTTTACCACTGAGCCACCAGGGAAACCCCTTTGCACCTCTATGTAGCTGAATTTGAGGATTTCATGGCAGATGGGCCTTAAAGGAAATCTGGACCCGTGTGAATGGTGGAAAGAATTTCTTTTTTTTTTTTTTTTTTAGCTTTTTCATATTGGTTTATTCTACTTAGCAATATGCATTTAATGTTCATCAGTATCATTGGGTATGTTGATAGCTCATTTCTTTTTATTTATTTATTTTTTTTTTTTTTTAATTTTATTTTTTAAAAAAAAATCACATGCTCCCCATCCTGAACCCTCCTCCCTCCCAACCTCCCCATACCATCCCCCTGGGCCTTCCCAGCGCACCAGCCCCAAGCATCCAGCATCGTACACTGAACCTGGACTGGCATCTCGTTTCATACATGACATTTCAGATGTTTCAATGACATTCTCCCAAATCTTCCCACCCTCTCCCACAGAGTCCATAAGACTGTTCTATACATCAGTGTCTCTTTTGCTGTCTCGTACACAGGGTTATCGTTACCATCTTTCTAAATTCCATATACATGCGTTAGTATACTGTATTTATGTTTTTCCTTCTGGCTTACTTCACTCTGTATAATAGTCTCCAGTTTCATCCACCTCATTAGAACTGATTCAAATGTATTCTTTTTAATGGCTGAGTAATACTCCATTGTGTATATGTACCACAGCTTTCTTATCCATTCATCTGCCAATGGACATCTAGGTTGCTTCCATGTCCTGGCTATTATAAACAGTGCTGCGATGAACATTGGGGTACACGTGTCTCTTTCCCTTCTGGTTTCCTCAGTGTGTATGCCCAGCAGTGGGATTGCTGGATCATAAGGCAGTTCTATTTCCAGTTTTTTAAGGAATCTCCACACTGTTCTCCATAGTGGCTGTACTAATTTGCATTCCCACCAACAGTGTAAGAGGGTTCCCTTTTCTCCACACCCTCTCCAGCATTTATTATTTGTAGACTTTTGGATCGCAGCCATTCTGACTGGTGTGAAATGGTACCTCATAGTGGTTTTGATTTGCATTTCTCTGATAAAGAGTGATGTTGAACATCTTTTCAAGTGTTTGTTAGCCATCTGTATGTCTTCTTTGGAGAAATGTCTATTTAGATCTTTGGCCCATTTTTTGATTGGGTCATTTATTTTTCTGGAGTTGAGCTGTAGGAGTTGCTTGTATATTTTTGAGATTAGTTGTTTGTCGGTTGCTTCATTTGCTATTATTTTCTCCCATTCTGAAGGCTGTCTTTTCACCTTGCTAATAGTTTCCTTTGATGTGCAGAAGCTTTTAAGTTTAATTAGGTCCCATTTGTTTATTTTTGCTTTTATTTCCAATATTCTGGGAGGTGGGTCATAGAGGATCCTGCTGTGATGTATGTCAGAGAGTGTTTTGCCTATGTTCTCCTCTAGGAGTTTTATAGTTTCTGGTCTTATGTTGAGATCTTTAATCCATTTTGAGTTTATTTTTGTATATGGTGTTAGAAAGTGTTCTAGTTTCATTCTTTTACAAGTGGTTGACCAGATTTCCCAGCACCACTTGTTAAAGAGATTGTCTTTAATCCACTGTATATTCTTGCCTCCTTTGTCAAAGATAAGGTGTCCATATGTGCGTGGATTTATCTCTGGGCTTTCTATTTTGTTCCATTGATCAATATTTCTGTCTTTGTGCCAGTACCATACTGTCTTGATAACTGTGGCTTTGTAGTAGAGCCTGAAGTCAGGTAGGTTGATTCCTCCAGTTCCATTTTTCTTTCTCAAGATCGCTTTGGCTATTCGAGGTTTTTTGTATTTCCATACAAATTGTGAAATTATTTGTTCTAGCTCTGTGAAGAATACTGTTGGTAGCTTGATAGGGATTGCATTGAATCTATAAATTGCTTTGGGTAGTATACTCATTTTCACTATATTGATTCTTCCAATCCATGAACATGGTATATTTCTCCATCTATTAGTGTCCTCTTTGATTTCTTTCACCAGTGTTTTATAGTTTTCTATATATAGGTCTTTAGTTTCTTTAGGTAGATATATTCCTAAGTATTTTATTCTCTTCGTTGCAATGGTGAATGGAATTGTTTCCTTAATTTCTCTTTCTGTTTTCTCATTATTAGTGTATAGGAATGCAAGGGATTTCTGTGTGTTGATTTTATATCCTGCAACTTTACTATAATCATTGATTAGTTCTAGTAATTTTCTGGTGGAGTCTTTAGGGTTTTCTATGTAGAGGATCATGTCATCTGCAAATAGTGAGAGTTTTACTTCTTCTTTTCCAATTTGGATTCCTTTTATTTCTTTTTCTGCTCTGATTGCTGTAGCCAAAACTTCCAAAACTATGTTGAATAGTAATGGTGAAAGTGGGCACCCTTGTTTTGTTCCTGACTTTAGAGGAAATGCTTTCAATTTTTCACCATTGAGGATAATGTTTGCTGTGGGTTTGTCATATATAGCTTTTATTATGTTGAGGTATGTTCCTTCTATTCCTGCTTTCTGGAGAGTTTTTATCATAAATGGGTGTTGAATTTTGTCAAAGGCTTTCTCTGCATCTATTGAGATAATCATATGGTTTTTGTTTTTCAATTTGTTAATGTGGTGTATTACATTGATTGATTTGCGGATATTGAAGAATCCTTGCATCCCTGGGATAAAGCCCACTTGGTCATGGTGTATGATCTTTTTAATGTGTTGTTGGATTCTGATTGCTAGAATTTTGTTTAGGATTTTTGCATCTATGTTCATCAGTGATATTGGCCTATAGTTTTCTTTTTTTGTGGCATCTTTGTCAGGTTTTGGTATTAGGGTGATGGTGGCCTCATAGAATGAGTTTGGAAGTTTACCTTCCTCTGCAATTTTCTGGAAGAGTTTGAGCAGGATAGGTGTTAGCTCTTCTCTAAATTTTTGGTAGAATTTAGCTGTGAAGCCGTCTGGACCTGGGCTTTTGTTTGCTGGAAGATTTTTGATTACAGTTTCAATTTCCATGCTTGTGATGGGTCTGTTAAGGTTTTCTATTTCTTCCTGGTCGAGTTTTGGAAAGTTGTACTTTTCTAAGAATTTGTCCATTTCTTCCTCGTTGTCCATTTTATTGGCATATAATTGTTGATAATAGTCTCTTATGATCCTTTGTATTTCTATGTTGTCTGTTGTGATCTCTCCACTGTCATTTCTAATTTTATTGATTTGATTTTTCTCCCTTTGTTTCTTGATGAGTCTGGCTAATGGTTTGTCAATTTTATTTATCCTTTCAAAGAACCAGCTTTTGGCTTTGTTGATTTTTGCTATGGTCTCTTTTGTTTCTTTTGCATTTATTTCTGCTCTAATTTTTAAGATTTCTTTCCTTCTACTAACCCTGGGGTTCTTCATTTCTTCCTTTTCTAGTTGTTTGAGGTGTAGAGTTAGGTTATTTATTTGACTTTTTTCTTGTTTCTTGAGGTGTGCCTGTATTGCTATGAACTTTCCCCTTAGGACTGCTTTTACTGTGTCCCACAGGTTTTGGGTTGTTGTGTTTTCATTTTCATTCGTTTCTATGCAAATTTTGATTTCTTTTTTGATTTCTTCTGTGATTTGTTGGTTATTCAGCAGCGTGTTGTTCAGCCTCCATATGTTGGAATTTTTAATAGTTTTTCTCCTGTAATTGAGATCTAATCTTACTGCATTGTGGTCAGAAAAGATGCTTGGAATGATTTCTATTTTTTTGAAGTTACCAAGGCTAGCTTTATGGCCCAGGATGTGATCTATCCTGGAGAAGGTTCCATGTGCGCTTGAGAAAAAGGTGAAATTCATTGTTTTGGGATGAAATGTCCTATAGATATCAATTAGGTCTAACTGGTCTATTGTATCGTTTAAAGTTTGTGTTTCCTTATTAATTTTCTGTTTAGTTGATCTATCCATAGGTGTGAGTGGGGTATTAAAGTCTCCCACTATTATTGTGTTATTGTTAATTTCTCCTTTCATACTTGTTAGCATTTGTCTTACATACTGCGGTGCTCCCGTGTTGGGTGCATATATATTTATAATTGTTATATCTTCTTCTTGGATTGATCCTTTGATCATTATGTAGTGACCTTCTTTGTCTCTTTTCACAGCCTTTGTTTTAAAGTCTATTTTATCTGATATGAGTATTGCTACTCCTGCTTTCTTTTGGTCCCTATTTGCATGGAAAATCTTTTTCCAGCCCTTCACTTTCAGACTGTATGTGTCCCCTGTTTTGAGGTGGGTCTCCTGTAGACAACATATGTAGGGGTCTTGTTTTTGTATCCATTCAGCCAGTCTTTGTCTTTTGGTTGGGGCATTCAACCCATTTACGTTTAAGGTAATTACTGATAAGTATGATCCCGTTGCCATTTACTTTATTGTTTGGGGTTCGAATTTATACACCATTTTTGTGTTTCCTGTCTAGAGAATATCCTTTAGTATTTGTTGTAGAGCTGGTTTGGTGGTGCAGAATTCTCTCAGCTTTTGCTTATCTGAGAAGCTTTTGATTTCTCCTTCATACTTGAATGAAATCCTTGCTGGGTACAATAATCTGGGCTGTAGGTTATTTTCTTTCATCATTTTAAGTATGTCTTGCCATTCCCTCCTGGCTTGAAGAGTTTCTATTGAAAGATCAGCTGTTATCCTTATGGGAATTCCCTTGTGTGTTATTTGTTGTTTTTCCCTTGCTGCTTTTAATATTTGTTCTTTGTGTTTGATCTTTGTTAATTTGAGTAATATGTGTCTTGGGGTGTTTCGCCTTGGGTTTATCCTGTTTGGGATTCTCTGGGTTTCTTGGACTTGGGTGATTATTTCCTTCCCCAGTTTAGGGAAGTTTTCCACTATTATCTCCTCAAGTATTTTCTCATGGTCTTTCTTTTTGTCTTCTTCTTCTGGAACCCCTATGATTCGAATGTTATAGCGTTTAATATTGTCCTGGAGGTCTCTGAGATTGTCCTCATTTCTTTTAATTCGTTTTTCTTTTATTCTCTCTGATTCATTTATTTCTACCATTCTATCTTCTAATTCACTAATCCTATCTTCTGCCTCTGTTATTCTACTATTTGTTGCCTCCAGAGTGTTTTTAATTTCATTTATTGCATTATTCATTGTATATTGACTCTTTTTTATTTCTTCTAGGTCCTTGTTAAACCTTTCTTGCATCTTCTCAATCCTTGTCTCCAAGCTATTTATCTGTGATTCCATTTTAATTTCTAGATTTTGGATCAATTTCACTATCATTATTCGGAATTCTTTATCAGGTAGATTCCCTATCTCTTCCTCTTTTGTTTGGTTTGGTGGGCATTTATCCTGTTCCTTTATCTGCTGGCTATTCCTCTGTCTCTTCATCTTGTTTAAATTGCTGAGTATGGGGTGTCCTTTCTGTATTCTGGCAGTTTGTGGAGTTCTCTTTATTGTGGCTATTCCTCACTGTGTGTGGGTTTGTACAGGTGGCTTGTCAAGATTTCCTGGTTAGGGAAGCTTGTGTCAGTGTTCTGATGGGTGGAACTGTATTTCTTCTCTTTGTTCAGTCGCGCTGTGGGGAGGGAGGGAGGGATGCTGCAAGCAAATAACACTGGCGTGCGCTCGCAGTGCCTCAGCCACACTGGGTCTGCCCCCGCTCACTGCGCGTGTAGCCTCCCTGCCCACACTGCTCGGGCTCTAGGTTGTTCCGCCGGGAACAATCCAAGGCTGGCCCTGGGTTGCATGTACCTCCCAGGTCCAAGCCGCTCAGGTTCAGGCACTCGGATAGTCCTCAGAGGCGCAGACTCAGTTGGGCCTGAGTATTGTGCTCTTCCCAGGTCCGAGCAGCTCAAGTGATGAGGTGTTTGGCGAGCGCCAATGCTGCGACTTATCGCCTCCCCGCCACTCGGTTATCTGGGCGCAAAACCGGCGCACCTTCTTAGGCAGATGTTAACCGTCCAGACCCCCAAGAAGTTCTAGTTAGCAAAGAAGCCTGCTTACAGTTTTACAGATAATGTCTCTCTGGGGCTGTGATTGCCCCCTTCCGGCTCTGGCTGCCTATCACCGGAGGGGGAAGGTCTGCAGCCGGCTATCTCTGTTCAATTCTTTGTTCCGTGCACGGGCCTGGCGGTCTTAGGTTGGGGCTGGCTTTTCGCGTAGTAGATATCCCACAGTCTGGTCTGCTAGCCCAAATTATTTCGCTCAGATAGTGCTCAGGGTATTCAGGCCAGATTCTTACTCCAAGCGATGCAGCCCGCGCTGCGCCTCCCTGCCCAGCCCCCGCTTGTTAATGGCGCCTGCAGGCGTCTGCGCTGCTTCTCCACTGGGGGAGTTACCGTAGGACTCGCAATCTTCGAGTTTTAATTGTTTATTTATTTTTTCTTCCTGTTACGTTGCCCTCTGTGCTTCCAAAGCTCGGCACAGATTCGGCAGTGAGAAGGTTTCCTGGTGTTTGGAAACTTCTCTCTTTTTAAGACTCCCTTCCCGGGACGGAGCTCCGTCCCTCCCTCTTTTGTCTCTTTTTTTGTCTTTTATATTTTTTCCTACCTCCTTTCGAAGAGTTGGATTGCTTTTCTGGGTGCCTGATGTCCTCTGCCGGCATTCAGAAGTTGTTTTGTGGAATTTACTCGACGTTTAAATGCTCTTTTGATGAATTTGTGGGGGAGAAAGTGTTCTCCCTGTCCTACTCCTCCGCCATCTTGGCTCCTCCTCCGGAAAGAATTTCTAAATCATGGACATTGAGTTGGTTGTGGGGAATGTGGACTCCAATTTTCTTTTTTTTTAATACTTAAAGTATTATTAAATTAATTAATGTATTAAATTAATTATTAAATCATGTGGGATCCCACTTATTAAAGCATGTGGGATCTAGTTCCCTGACCAGGGATTGAACGCAGGCCCCCTGCGTTGGGAGTGTGGAATCTTAGCCACTGGACTACCAAGTAAGTCCCCAAGAACTGAGTGAAGTGGTCACACTTGACAAGCATTATCTCACAGAAACCCTGATTCAGGCAAAAACAAGGATCACCAGTTTCTAAGTGAGTAAACAGAGGCTCTTGGAGTTTCAGCAACTTGCCAAAGATGACGCAATTTGGAAATGAAGAAGCTAAAATACCAACATTGGTGAAACTAGTGGGGCTCAGCCTGGGTGACATGGTCTCTGGGGACTTGGCCTGGAGAAAATTTTGGTTGGCACGGCTGGGGTGCTGCCTCTAGGATCCAGGATCCAGGAGTGCTGTTAGACATCCCACAATGTTCAGGACAGCTGCCCGCAGCAAAGAATTATCTAGCCCCACATGTATAGTTAGATAGCATCACCACCTCAATGGACATGAATTTGAGCAAATTCCAGGAGATAGTGGAGGACAGAGGAGCCTGGCATGCTGCAGTCCACAGGGTCACAAAGACATGGAAATGACTTGGCGATTGAACAGCAACAACATGTCAACAGGTTGTGGTTGAGAAATCATGGGTGAGACTGACTCACAGCTTGTACAGCTGTGAGGGTTGGGCAGGCAAGCAAGGGCACAATAAAAAATTAATTCAAAATCACTTTGAAAATTGCATATGACATTGTATAATCTAAAGTTCTAAGCAGAGCCTCATTGCCTCCCAAAACTTAATGGGACTTATGAAAAAGAAATTTTTCAAGACTCTTAAAATGATCCCCACACAATATTACAACACTTTGTCTGGTTAAAACCACATGGCCAAATCCCCAGGCAGTGTCTTGAAATCAAGTCCCCAAGTCTTTTCTGTGCCTAAACTGGATTTTCTAAACATGTAGGAAGCATTTTTAAATGGTGACCAAAAAAGGAAAGTTCCCTGCCTCGAAAACAAAGTATCACAGAGAGCTGGACCATGAAGAAGGCTGAGCGCCGAAGAATTGATGCTTTTCAACTGTGGTGCTGCAGAAGACTCTTGAGAGTCCCTTGGACTGCAAGGAGATCCAACCAGTCCATCCTAAAGGAGATCAGTCCTGAATATCCATCGGAAGGACTGATGCTGAAGCTCCCATACTTTGGCCACCTGATTGGAAGAACTGAGTCATTGGAAAAGATCCTGATGGTGGGAAAGATTGAAAGCCCGAGGAGAAAGGTGTGAGAGAGGATGAGATGGTTCGATGGCATCACCGACTCAATGGACATGAGTTTGAACAAGCTCCGGGAGATGGTGAAGGACAGGGAAGCCTGGTGCTGCAGTCCATGGGGTCGCAGAGTCAGACATGACTGAGCAACTGAACAATAACAGGGGTGGCGAGGGAAACCTCATCCAGAACTCTCCAGAAGCATCTACACTTCGTCAGACCCATGGGCTAGAGTCAGCCTGGGGTTGTCCAGGCTCTTGTCCCTCCATGAAGCAGGCGTCCCTGAGCACGTCTTACAGCTAACCAGCAATCTCCTTTTATCCAAGAAGAAAGGGCCCTGGCAAGTGGGGCCCTTGCCGTGTTGGTTCCACGCAGCCCTCCCTAAGCCCCACCCCTTGCAGACCTCCAACCTCCTTGCCAGGCCGTTGCCCCTTCTCTCTGGGAGGTTCCTTGAGGCCATCCTAAGCCACCTTCCTGGGCACTCGGTCTTCCTTCATCTGTCATCCTGCAGCCCTGGGGTTTCCCTCTGTGTGGTGCTGGGTTCAGCCTCTGCCATTCCCTCAAGCACCTTCTCACAGATGGTTTGGTCTCCTGCACAGTGGACAGAAGAGCTCCTTCAGGAAGATGAAGCAGCAAAGAAAAGTCAGTGGTGAGTTGTTGCCAGGGGTGACAGATTGCTAACCAGATGGCACTTTGATGTGAGGCCAGACAGCTTGGGAATCAGAAAGCTTAAGTGACCTCGCGTCTCAGTTACGTTGTGACCTTACACCTGTGACTTCACCTCCCTAAGCCTCAGTTGTCTTATCTGTAAAATGGGAGGGGGGGTGAAAAACAATGCCTATCTGGTAGGCTTATTGTGAGGATCAGTGAGATAAACATGCAAAGCATTTAATTGGCACCAGGCTTGGAGAACACTTTTTTAAAAGGCATCTTTTTTAGGAAAGATCCTTACTTACCGTGGCCAGTAAGAGGCATTTTGCTTTAGTTCCACATTAAACCACAGAGAATCAAACAGAACAATCCAGAGTTCTACAACCCTTTGCCACCCTGTGGGGACATGTTTGAAGCAGGGTTGGGTGTGCTGTCTACGACCAAAGCTTGGCTACAAAATACCCTCAGTAACCTATCGCTGATCAAAGGCAGAAGGTCCCACACGTTTTCCAGCAAGTGCAGGAAAAATAGAGCCATAATGGGTAAAGATGAGAAGGGAAGATTGGTATGATCTGTCCCCAGAAGAACAGAGTTCTGTGGTTTTTTAAGAGAGCTTGTTAATTTCTCTGGTGCTACCGATTTCCTGTGGAGAAAGTGGTCTCCATCTCTGTTAAGGGAATGATCGTGACAAAACTACAAAACGCTTTGGCAGTAGTCACCCTGTGGCTTTACTTCCCCTGCCCCATCCCAGCCGTCTGTCCCCTCCCTTCCCACCCTTTCAGGGGACTGCCTTCTCTGGTATCCACTGCTGGCTTCTGGTGAACACTCCAGGGAGGCAGGGAGATGTAACCAGACCTGGCAGGCGATGGTATCACCTGCCCCTGGCACTTTGACTAAAGGCCTCCTCCCCCATCCCGCACTGTGATTGAGTTTCCCTCTCCCAGCCCAGATCCCCACCCTCTTCCAGGCAGCGTCGGTGCCAAAGGGCCAGGCGCTCACCCTGCAGCCAAGAGCACCTGCGAATGTGAGCCGGCCTGCCGGCTGCATGAGTTAGGCACCCGCTCTCCCCTGAGCAGACAGCTCTGAGCCCTCTGGGCAGGCCAGGAGCAGGAGCCAGAGAGACCTGTGGGCAGGTCCCTTTCCTTGGTCCCTGGAATGCTGGGTCTGAAATGCCCAGGGGGAGGGGCAAGGGTAACACGGTCATCTCCTTCAGCAATAAAGATCTGGGCAGTGTTGAAGGAGGTCCTTAGAGCTGGAGATCAAAATGAAGCTGGAGGCTGAGCACGCAGAGCAGGTTTTCCTGCCCCCACGAATGGTGATTTGGGTGGGGAGGGAGACCAGTGCTGTCACGGGGGCTGGGATCCTAAATGTTGTCTCAGGTGTAGCTCGGGCGCTCCACAATGCTGATAATAGGCTGGCTAAGGAACCCTAAGGGACAGAGGGAGTTGCACTGAAGAAAACCAAAACCTCTGTTTGCATTTTTTACACCAAAACCAAAAGACATTGCATCAGCAGATGCAATGCTGGTATCGTACCATCTCCCCAACTCCAGTCTCCTTATACTAGTGGACTGGTCAGCCCGAGAGGTCACTTACCAAGCATGTCTAGCAGAGCTGAGTCACCTCCACAAACTCCTTCAGCAGGACCCAGCTTCACCAGCCAGAGGCAGTGCAGATGCAATCCAAAGTGTCACAGAAAACTTGGCCAAGTCATAAGCCCACGTCTTCATTTTATATGCCAACAATAACAAATGTAGCACTTACTCACACCTCAAGGGAGAAAGGGAGGACTCACCCTTATTGAGGTCCTACTGTGTGCCTGGCCCTCGCCAGACGTCACCTCGCAGAACCCGTACATTGCCTAGGAGGTGGTTTTCCTCTCCCTGTGGACTCAAAGTCTCAAACTGTAAACCCGAGATCTGCCCGGCTCCCGTGGCCAGCAGTCAGCAAGCGCCATCAGTTTCACCTCCCAGAGAGTTCTTGCTTCCACTCTTAAATCAACTTTCTCTGAGATTTCAAAACACAGCCCAAGTGGCTGAGATAGAATCGAACTGTCCCCTGTGTTCCCACCTCCTTGGTTATGTTTCCTTGTTATTCTTATAATCAGGTACAATAATTTTTTTTTTGTTTGCTTAAGAATATATGAAAGGTATCTGTATATTTGCTTTTTGATTGAAGTATAGTTAATTTACAGTGTCACGTTAGTTTCAAGTGTACAGCAAAGAGATTCAGTTGTACATACATATATATATATAGGGCTTCTGAGTGGTTCAGCAGTAAAGAATCTGCCTGTAATGCAGGAGATGCAGGTTTGATCCCTGAGTCAGGAAGATTCCCTGGAGAAGGGAATGGCTACCTGCTCCAGTATTCTTGCCTGGAGAATCCCATGGACAGAGGAGCCTGGTGGGCTCCTGGGGTTCATGGGGTCACAGAGTCGGACATGACTGAGCGACCAATGTAAATATATATGTATGTTTTTTGTGTGTGTGTATGTGTGTGTTTTTCTTTTTTTTTAATTTAATTTTATTTAAATTTACAATATTGTATTGGTTTTGCCACATATCAAAATGAATCTGCCACAGGTATACTTCTGTTCCCCATCCTGAACCCTCCTCCCTCCTCCCTCCCCATACCATCCCTCTGGGTCGTCCCAGTGCACCAGCCCAAGCATCCAGTATCGTGCATTGAACCTGGACTGGCAACTCGTTTCATATTTGATATTATACATATTTCAATGCCATTCTCCCAAATCATCCCACCCTCTACCTCTCCCACAGAGTCCAAAGAACTGTTCTATACATCAGTGTGTCTTTTGCTGTCTCGTATACAGGGTTATTGTTACCATCTTTCTAAATTCCATATATATGCATTAGTATACTGTATTGGTGTTTTTCTTTCTGGCTTACTTCACTTTGTATAATAGGCTCCAGTTTCATCCACCTCATTAAAACTGATTCAAATGTATTTTTTTAATGGCTGAGTAATACTCCATTGTGTATATGTACCACAGCTTTCTTATCCATTCATCTGCTGATGGACATCTAGGTTGCTTCCATGTCCTGGCTATTATAAACAGTGCTGCGATGAACATTGGGGTACACGTGTCTCTTTCCCTTCTGGTTTCCTCAGTGTGTATGCCCAGCAGTGGGATTGCTGGATCATAAGGCAGTTCTATTTCCAGTTTTGTTTTTTTTTTTTTTATTGACATGTAAGAGCTCTTACATGTATATAATGACATACACCTTTTTTTTTTCTTTTTTTTTTTTTTCTTCTTTTATTTTTTTTCCATCCTGAACCCTCCTCCCTCCTCCCTCCCCATACCATCCCTCTGGGTCATCCCAGTGCACCAGCCCCAAGCATCCAGCATCATGCATTGAACCTGGACTGGCATCTCTTTTCATACATGACATTTCACATGTTTCAATGCCATTCTCCCAAATCTTCCCACCCTCTCCCTCTCCCACAGAGTCCATAAGCCTGTTCTATACATCAGTGTCTCTTTTGCTGTCTCGTATACAGGGTTATCGTTACCATCTTTCTAAATTCCATATATATGCGTTAGTATACTGTATTGGTGTTTGTCCTTCTGGCTTACTTCATTCTGTATAATAGGCTCCAGTTTCATCCACCTCATTAAAACTGATTCAAATGTATTCTTTTTAATGGCTGAGTAATACTCCATTGTGTATATGTACCACAGCTTTCTTATCCATTCATCTGCTGATGGACATCTAGGTTGCTTCCATGTCCTGGCTATTATAAACAGTGCTGCGATGAACATTGGGGCACACGTGTCTCTTTCCCTTCTGGTTTCCTCAGTGTGTATGCCCAGCAGTGGGATTGCTGGATCATAAGGCAGTTCTATTTCCAGTTTTTTAAGGAATCTCCACACTGTTCTCCATAGTGGCTGTACTAGTTTGCATTCCCACCAACAGTGTAAGAGGGTTCCTCTTTCTCCACACCCTCTCCAGCATTTATTGCTTGTAGACTTTTGGATTGCAGCCATTTTGACTGGCGTGAAATGGTACCTCGTTGTGGTTTTGATTTGCATTTCTCTGATAATGAGTGCTGTTGAGCATCTTTTCATGTGTTTGTTAGCCATCTGTATGTCTTCTTTGGAGAAACACATACAGACTGAAAGTGAAGGGCTGGAAAAAGATTTTCCATGCAAATAGGGACCAAGAGAAAGCAGGAGTAGCAATACTTATATCAGATAAAATAGACTTTAAAACAAAGGCTGTGAAAAGAGACAAAGAAGATCATTACATAATGATCAAAGGATCAATCCAAGAAGAAGATATAACAATTATAAATATATATGCACCCAACATAGGAGCACCACAATATGTAAGACAAATACTAACAAGTATGAAAGGAGAAATTAACAATAACACAATAATAGTGGGAGACTTTAATACCCACCCCACTCACACCTATGGATAGATCAACTAAACAGAAAATTAACAAGGAAACAAACTTTAAACGATACAATAGACCAGTTAGACCTAGTTGATATGTATAGGACATTTCATCCCAAAACAATGAATTTCACCTTTTTCTCAAGCGTGCACGAAACCTTCTCCAGGATAGATCACATCCTGGGCCGTAAATCTAGCCTTGGTAAATTCAAAAAAATTGAAATCATTCCAAGCATCTTTTCTGACCACAGTGTAGTAAGATTAGATCTCAATTACAGGAGAAAAACTATTAAAAATTCCAACATATGGAGGCTGAACAACACGCTGCTGAATAACCAACAAATCACAGAAGAAATCAAAAAAGAAATCAAAATTTTCATAGAAACGAATGAAAATGAAAACACAACAACCCAAAACCTGTGGGATACTGTAAAAGCAGTCCTAAGGGGAAAGTTCATAGCAATACAGGCATACCTCAAGAAACAAGAAAAAAGTCAAATAAATAATCTAACTTTACACCTAAAGCAACTAGAAAAGGAAGAAATGAAGAACCCCAGGGTTAGTAGAAGGAAAGAAATCTTAAAAGTTAGGGCAGAAATAAATGCAAAAGAAACAAAAGAGACCATATCAAAAATCAACAAAGCCAAAAGCTGGTTCTTTGAAAGGATAAATAAAACTGACAAACCATTAGCCAGACTCATCAAGAAACAAAGGGAGAAAAATCAAGTCAATAAAATTAGAAATGAAAATGGAGAGATCACAACAGACAACACAGAAATACAAAGGAGCATAAGAGACTACTATCAGCAATTATATGGCAATAAAATGGACAACATGGAAGAAATGGACAAATTCTTAGAAAAGTACAACTTTCCAAAACTGGACCAGGAAGAAATAGAAAATCTTAACAGACCCATCACAAGCACGGAAATTGAAACTGTAATCAGAAATCTTCCAGCAAACAAAAGCCCAGGTCCAGACGGCTTCACAGCTGAATTCTACCAAATATTTAGAGAAAAGCTAACACCTATCCTACTCAAACTCTTCCAGAAAATTGCAGAGGAAGGTAAACTTCCAAACTCATTCTATGAGGCCAACATCACCCTAATACCAAAACCTGACAAAGATGCCACAAAAAAAGAAAACTACAGGCCAATATCACTGATGAACATATGTATGTTCTTTTTCAGACTTCTTTCCATTACAGGTTATTACAACATATTGGGTATAGTTCCCTGGGCTATACTGTAGATCCTTGTTGTTTAACCTATTCTATATATAATAGTACATATATGTTAATCCCAAACTCCTAATTTAGCCCTCCCCCTCATGCTTCTCCTTTGGTAACCCTAAGTTTGTTTTGGAAATCTGTGAGTTCATTTCCATTTGTAAACAAGTTCATCTGTATCATTTTTTTTAGGTTCCACATACAATTGATATATGGTACTTGTCTTTGTCCAACTTAATATGATAACTTCTACGGACTATAATTTCTTTAAAGTATCTGTCTCCCCTAATAGACTATAGACAGCCTGCAGGACCCATCTGTGTCTTATGCCCTGAGTCTGGCTCTCTCTGTCCCACACAGGAGGAACAAATAAGAAAACTATGAATCATAGACGCAGTTATGCAAGCCATCCTGGGGCCTAGATTCTGACCCAGGCTGACTGCCACAAAGGCTCCACATGCCTGTTCAAAGTTAAGCCTGGTACGCTTGATTTTGAAACTCCACTTTCCATAGGCTGCTGGACCAAGTTCAAGATTCTGCTGTCCATGTGACACAGAAATGTCCCCAAAGCAACAGACTGCAACCTCCAGCCCATACTCTCCCCTAGATACAATATCATGGATATATACAGATGGTGCTGTAGTTCAGCAACATTATAGATGAAGAAAGTCTTCATAGATTGTCCTACATAGGTAATCACCGCTGGTTTCCAATTACAAATGATTAATTCATAGACTTTTAGATCCCCATATGTTCTAGGAGAAGGCAATGGCACCCCACTCCAGTACTTTTGCCTGGAAAATCCCATGGATGGAGGAGCCTGGTAGGCTGCAGTCCACTGGGTCACGAAGAGTCGGACACGACTGAGCGACTTCACTTTCACTTTTCACTCTCATGCATTGGAAAAGGAAATGGCAACCCACTCCAGTGTTCTTGCCTGGAGAATCCCGGGGATGGGGGAGCCTGGTGGGCTGCTGTCTATGGGGTCTCACAGAGTCGGACACGCCTGAAGCAACTTAGCAGCAGCAGCATTGTTCTAAGTGCTTGGTGTATACTACCTTGTCTAATCTTTATAGCAATCCTACTTTTTTCCATTACAGGTTATTACAAGATACTGAGTATTGTTCCTATGCTGTACAGTAGGTCCTTGTTGCTTACCTAGTCTAAATATAATAGTGCATGTATGTTAATTTCAAACTCCTAATTTATCCATCCCCCTCAAGCTTCAAATCCTATGGAGTGGTTAAGGATTGTTATCATTCCCATTTTAGAGGTGAGGAGACTGAAACAAGAGAAAGGGAAGTAATTCATAAGATTTGAACCCAAGAAGTGGTCCCTTAACTTCTCTGCAGAATTGCAAGTTAGAGGTTAATGTGCTTTGCCCAGAATAAACCTAGAAAATCTTATCTGGGAAAGATTGGAGAGGAAAGCTAATATAATTCCCTTACTTTAAGCAGGAGTTCCTTCACAATTTACCCTTAGCTCATTATTCCTTGGAAGGAAAGTTATGACCAACCTAGATAGCATATTAGAAAGCAGAGACATTACTTTGCCAACAAAGGTCCGTCTAGTCAAGGCTATGGTTTTTCCAGTTGTCATGCATGGATATGAGAGTTGGACTGTGAAGAAAGCCGAGTGCCAAAGAATTGATGCTTTTGAATTGTGGTGTTGGAGAAGACTCTTGAGAGTCCCTTGGACTGCAAGGAGATCCAACCAGTCCATCCTAAAGGAGACCAGTCCTGGGTGTTCATTGAAAGGGCTGATGCTGAGGCTGAAACTCAAATACTTTGGCCACCTCATGCGAAGTTGACTCATTGGAAAAGACCCTGATGCTGGGAGGGATTGGGGGCAGGAGGAGAAGGGGACGACAGAGGATAAGATGGCTGGATGGCATCACCGACTTGATGGACATGAGTTTGAGTGAACTCTGGGAGTTGGTGATGGACAGGGAGGCCTGGCGTGCTGCAGTTCACGGGGTCGCAGAGTCGGACACAACTGAGCAACTGAACTGAACTGAACTGAACCCTAATGTCACTTTGTTTTCCAACCAAAACACATAAAATGCATAAACTGTGAAGACACAGGAAAGTTGTTACACATTTGCTAACAGCCTAATATATCAGAAGAAGAAGAAAAAACCCTTCCCCTGATATATATAAAATATATATGTAAGAGAAGGCCCTCTTCCATGACTTACGACTCAATAACCAGACACTGATGATGGAATCCCACACCAGTTTTTGTTGTTGGTTTTTTTTTTGACCTTTGGACCTCCCTCACTCATTTCTCCTGCTCCAACCCTCTGCCTCTCATAACCACTGATCCGTGCTGTAGCTTGAAGTTTGGGGGAGTTTCTGTTTTGTTTTTAGATTCCCCATATAAGTGAGATCATAAAATATTTGTCTTCCTCTGACTTATTTCACTTAGCATAAGGCCCTTGAGGTCCATCCGTGTGATCACAAATGGCAGCAGTTCAGTCTTTTTTGTGGCTGAGTGATAGTCCACGGTATATATACGTATCACGTCTTCATCTATTGATGGACACATTGTCTCCATATCCTAGCTGTTGTAAATAACGCTGAAATGAACATGAAGGTACCTGTGCCTGTGTGCTCACTTGCTCAGTCCTGTCTGACTCTTTGCGACACCATGGACCATAGCACCCCCCAGGCTCCTCTGTCCATGGGTTTCTCTAGGAAGAATATTGGAGTGGGTAGCCTTTCCCTTCTTCAGGGGATCTTCCCGACCCAGAGATCGAACTGGGCTCTCCTGCATTGCAGGCAGATTCTTTACCGCTGAGCCACTGGGGAAGCCCATGAAGGTGCTTACATATTTTCAAGTTGTTTTTTCTATTTGTGTGTTTTCTTTGGATAAATAGCCAGAAATCCAAAAATTTAAACATTGTTTCATGTAAGAATTTGTATTTCATTCTTCAGCTGTCCTCTTAAACTTAGACAGGACCTCTGCAGGGCAGCAGCCTAACGACAGGAGAATGGTGTCTATTCTGCTGCTTCCCTCTCCCGTTACCTCTGCCACTGCAGACAGATGCAGTGCTGAGCCTTGTAGTGTTGGTCGGACGGAACAGAGAGAAATTAAGGAAGTTCTTACTTACCTGGCACTGTTAGAAGTTTGCCTTGTGTTCCAAGCATGACAGATATGGAAGCATGAGCCGATGGTTTCTCTGATGGGACGCTCTCACGGTCCTTTAGAATCCATCTCTGAACCATCACTAGGGGTCTCTCACTTTCTCTATTCAGACACTTGGCTTTTCCAGATGACTACTTACTCATTCTGTAGTTCCCGAGAAGCCAGCGATGAATGCCTTCTGCCTCACTCCACTGAGTTCAGTGGGTCCTTTTGACGGGTCCCGAGATAACCACCTCTGGTCCAGAGAGACCCTTGCTTTGTCTCCAGAGGCACGGTTCACACCAGGCAGCCCCCTTGCCCTCAGTCCCACCAGCCACACCTGCCTGGCTCAGCGCCCGGCCTTTAGTTGAGGAGGAGGCGGGCATCTGGCCGCTCAGCTCCTTACCGAATGCGATAGAGGCAAATTTTTCCACATGGCTGTGCTGACTTGAAGTAAAAGGAGAAGAATCAACAGCCCCCACCCTGGGCACACACACACTCACACACACTCATACACAGAGATGCAGACACACGCACACACACACTCACACACACACACACAGACACAGACGTGCACACACTTCTTGCTCTATATGGGGAAATAGAGTTCACAGCAAAGTTCTTTTCCAAAAATCTCCTTCTCAAAAAACTTTTCTTCAGAATCTTCGTGCTCACTCACCCCCTTGATAATAGATGAGAGGGCTGAGTCACCTAAGAAGCTGTAAACCAGTCACTTCACCACTTTTTTGTGATAGTCTCTCTGCATGATGTACCTATGGTCTTCATCCTCAACCTGAAGCAAGAGACCCCTTGACAGCCCTGTCAGGCCAGGTCAGGAAATGAGGTGACAAGCGCCCGTGTCACAGAGGCCCTTTGAGAGTCATGTGTTTGCTGCTCAGATTGAGGCTCGGAGCACTTAAGAGTATTAATATACCTGTTCTGAGAAACCCTAGGCTTCCTATACAACAGCCTCAAATGTCCTCAGAAAACTCCTGACCCCAGCACCGGAAGGCCCACCACACTCCCCTAAGCCCACCCTACCCTGTCCTTCCTGTGTCTCTGCAAAGGCCCCCATTTCTGCAGATCATCTCCCCTCACCCTCACGTCTGTGAACTGGAGGGGAAGCTTGCCTCTGGAAATCCTGCTTTCCTCATGAAAGAAGTTCCTTAGCATTTTTTTAAATTAATTTATTTTAATTGGAGGCTAATTACAATATTGTAGTGGTTTTGCCATACACTGACATGAATCAGCCATGGGTGTACATGTGTTCCCCATCCTGAACCAACCTCCCACATCCTTCCCCATCCCATCCCTCAGGGTCATCCTAGTGCACCAGCCCTGAGCACCCTGTCTCATGCATCGAACCTGGACCGGCGATGTATTTCACATGTGATGTTTCACATATGATGCTTCAATGCTATTCTCTCAAATCATCCCACCCTCGACTTCTCCCACAGAGTCCAAAAGTCTGTTCTTTATATCTGTGTCTCTTTTGCTGTCTCGCGTGTAGGGTCATCGTTACCATCTTTCTAAATGCCATATATATGCGTTAGTATACTGTATTGGTGGTTTTCTTTCTGACTTACTTCACTCTGTATAATAGGCCCTAGTTTCATCCACCTCATAATGCCTTCTTTTTAATAGCTGAGTAATATTCCATTGTGTATATGTACCATAGCTTTCTTATCCATTCGTGTGCCGAAGGACATCTAGCATTTTATGAGCCTCTCCTAATGGAAACAGATGTTCAGCCTCTTCACCAAATGACCTTCATTTCAATGGGACTTTCCTCCCACCTCGCCACATAAGTGACCTTTCCCACATGACCACAACTTCAGATTCTTTTCCCTTATAGGTTAGTACAAGATACGGAGTATAGTTCCCTGTGTTACACAGTAGGACCTTGTTTATTTTATATACGGTAGGGTGCAGCTGTTAATCCCATGGTCCCAATGTATCCCTCCCCTCCCGTCCCCTTTGGTAACCATGAGTTTGTTTTCTGAGTCTGTGAGTCTGTTTCTGTTCCATAAATAAGTTCATTTGTATCGTTTTAGATTCCACGTGAAATCTATCATATTTGTCTTTGTCTGACTCACTTCACTGAGTATGGTCATCTCTAGTTACACCCCTGTTGCCATAAACAGAAATATTTCATTCTTTTTATGACTCTTGAGAGTCCCTTGGACTGCAAGGAGATCCAACCAGTCCATTCTGAAGGAGATCAGCCCTGGGATTTCTTTGGAAGGAATGATGCTAAAGCTGAAACTCCAGTACTTTGGCCACCTCATGGGAAGAGTTGACTCATTGGAAAAGACTCTGATGCTAGAAGGGATTGGGGGCAGGAGGAGAAGGGGACAACAGAGGATGAGATGGCTGGATGGCATCACTGACTCGATGGACGTGAGTCTGAGTGAACTCCAGGAGTTGGTGATGGAGAGGGAGGCCTGGCGTGCTGCGATTCATGGGGTCGCAAAGAGTCGGACACGACTGAGCAACTGATCTGATCTCATCTGATATATATATCACATATGTTTTAAATATAAAGGTTTTTAAAGGCCCAGAGACTTTTGATCTTAGCTCCATATATCCCCAGCCATAAAGAAAATAAATTGTTGTCCTTTGCAGTGAGACGTGTTTCCTAAACATTTATCTATAGGCTGTTAATCACTAAAAAGACACAGGGGCATCATCATGTGGGTGACCAGACCTCAGGTGAGTCGGTAAAAAAAGCGGCACATTGGTTAAAAGGACTGCTCTGATCCCCTCCCCATGTCCAATCACAAATAATTCACTTGTTGGCTCTTCAGCTGGGTGATGAGACATGATGGGCATCAGCGTGGAGGAGGAGGAGGAGGAGGCAGGACAGTGGGCACTGAAAGGCAAGGCTGTGAGCCCAAGACGCGCCTTCAGAATCCTCAGGCTGGAAGTTCTGGATGCTGCCATTCACCTTGTGCTCAGTTGAGTCGGCCGTGTCCGACTCTCTGCGGTCCTATGGACTGCAGCCCACCAGACTCCTCTGTCCATGAGGATTCTCCAGGCAAGAATACTAGAGTGGGTTTCCATGCCCTCCCCTCCAGGGGATCTTCCCGACCCAGGGATCGAACCCAGGCCTCCCACATTGCTGAGCCATCGGGGAAGCCCATTCTTCATCTATCTCCACCCAGATTTGGGCCCTGACTGCAAAGTGGAAAAAGAGGTCTTGTCTTCAGATGTCCCTTCATTTCTCTGACGGTTGAATCCTTGATGCTGGGACAAAGTGAGCAAAGGAAGAGAGCCGCGAGGCCGGAAAACCTCCCCCCAGCTGTGCTTCTCCGAGGCCTCTTCCCTTCTGTAAACAGCTCCAGATGGAGAATAAGGAGACTCTTAAAAAGGAACAAACGCCAAACCCAAGACGGCGTTTTTCTCCTATCACCCAGTGGATGAGAGGCTGTGAGTGAAAAGCAAAGGGCAATAAACAAGCCTGCCCGTCCTCAGGCTGACAGAGAAGCGCAGCCCTCCTGGCCCGGCGGGAGCGGAGCTCTTCGGTCCAGGCTCACTTCACACCCCCGCGCTGTCCGAGGCCCGGGAGCAGAGTGGCTTCCGTTGGCTCGCAGAGTCTCCTTTTCAGAACGCACGCTTATAAACATGTTTTTCTAGAGCCAAAACTTTTTTTTTTTTTTTAATAGCCTAGCTTTTCTTCATACCCAGCAGTCAGAAAACAAGGGGGCTCGGGGCTATTTTTCAGGGTGTGAGCACCTGGCAGGCTTCCTAGGTGGCGCTAGTGGTCAAGATCCCACCTGCCACTGCATGAGATGTGGGTTCAATCCCTGGGTGGGGAAGGTCCCCTGGAGGAGGGCACAGCAACCCACTCCAGTACCCTTGCCTGGGAAGTCCCACGGACAGAAGAGCCTGGCAGGCTACAGTCCGTGGGGTCGCAAAGAGCTGGACACGACTGAAGTCACTCCGCACAGCAGCCGCACAGCTGGTAACGCAAGGATGCACCCAGAGGTTGAGGCAAGCCCTGTCAGCCCAGTTGGCTCATCCCAAATCACCATACAGTGTTCAACTCTTTTTTTTGAGGGGGAGACTGTGCCATGCAGCATGCAAGATATTCTCCCACCAGCCTTGGGGGGCATGAAGTCTTAACCACCAGACCACCAAGGAAGTCCACAGCATTCAACTCGTAAGCAGAGAGACCCCTTGCCTAGAAACCCTTGGTTGAAAAGCCAACCACAATGAGACACGTTATAGGAACAGAACAATCAGCCGTGTGAAGGCACAGGCTGCCGCCACTTAGGGGGACCGTTACCAGTCCTTTTTCTGGAAAAGGCCACCCTTATCCCAGGGCTTGACTCACTGGATTGGAGTCATACTGCCCCCTGTGAGCAGCCTGAGGGACAGCACTCCTGGGTGCCATTTTCTCTCCTCAGCTGCAAAATTATAGTGTGTTTGTTGCTCAGTCCTGGCTGACTCTTTGCAACCCCATGGGCTGTAGTCCTCTAGGCTCTTCTGTCCATGGGATTCTCCAGGCAAGAGTACTGGAGTGGGTTGCCATTCCCTTCTCCAGAGGATCTTCCCAACCCAGGTATGGAGCCTGGGTCTGCCACATTGTGGGCAGATTCTTTACAGTCTGAGTCCCCAGCAATCCTGAAGTTCCTCTTAACCTCACCCTCCTCTACCTTCTCCCTGGAAGAAACACCTACAGAAACTAAGGTGCAAGAAAATGCTCTGAGAGCTGATTCGTGCTGTTGCGCAGCAGAAACTAAAATTGTCAAGCAATTATATGCCAACTTTAAAAAAATAAAATCAATATGTGCAACAACAATATATTCAACTCACATAAATCATATATATAGTTCAAGACCATAAAAGCCAAATAAAATTAAATTTAAATTGGTATATAGGCTATAAGATAAAAATACATGTAAGAAACTAAATAAAATTATCCTATTCTTTAAAATCACTTGAAAAAACTGAAGGCATGACTCAAGTCCTAGAAAACGGATAGAAAACCTGTATACACATGAATTGTAAAAGGGATCCCAACGTAGAAAAAAAATACATTTCATTAAAAAAAAAAGATTTGGCCAGGTACCCCAGACCTGCTGTTGAAAATGCTAAATGCATACTCCCCTTGTTTCACTGACCCTGCTTGTGACACCAGTCGTCTCACTGTTCACACTGTGCACACTATTGGTTGAACCCAGTATAGGCCAGGTGCAAGCTAAGAGGCTGGCAGGAGACGCAAGGAGTAGGGACGGCAGACACGTTCATTCTCTCCCGGCAGGTACAGCAGTCACACTAGAAATGCTGCATCCTCTGCTCTCATGGCTCAGCCAACAGACACAGCCGCCGTCGGGGCTACCCAATCAGAGTGTGGGGATCCTTCCAAAGTGAACACTGAAGGGCTGTCTCTCCACTGTATGGTTGATGCCCTTGATGTGCCTACAGTGGGACTCCACCCCCATCACCTCTGCTCATCGTGCTACTCCATTCAGTTCAGTTCAGTCGCCCAGTCACGTCCAACTCTTTGTGACCCCATGGACTGCAGCACGCCAGGCTTCCCTGTCCATCACCAACTCCTGGAGCTTGCTCAAACTCATGTACATGGAGTCGGTGATGCCATCCAACCATCTCATCCTCTGTCGTCCCCTTCTCCTGACTTCAATCTTTCCCAGAATCAGAATCTTTTCCAGTGAGTCCATTATTTGCATCAGGTGGCCCAAGTATTGGAGTTTCAGCATCAGACCTTCCAGTGAATATTCAAGACTAATTTCCTTTAGGATAGACTGGTTTGATGCCTTTGCAGTCCAAGGGACTCTCAAGAGTCTTCAACACCACAGTTCAAAAGCATCAGTTCTTCTTAGCTCAGCCTTCTTGGTCCAACTCTCACATCTGTACATGACTACTGGAAAAACCATAGCTTTGACTAGACAGATCTTTGTCGGCAAAGTAATGTCTCTGATTTTTAATATACTGTCTAGGTTGGTCATAACTTTTCTTCCAAGTACCAAGTGTCTTAATCTGAGGGCATAGGAGCTCAGGGTTGCTAAGTGGCCAGAGGACATGGAAACAGACTTCCTAGCGGTAAAATTCCATGGGAGAATCAAACACAAAAAAACTCAGATAGCTACTAACATTGAAGACCAATTTATCATTCATCTCATATCATAATCAGAGCAATAGAAATATAGATCTGAGAGAATGTCTCATGGCAGCATCAAAGAGCCGACCACAAACTAGGAAGTGAGCTGGAAGCTACCTAACTTAAACCCAATTTCAGCTATGGAAGTGATCAAGGAAAATTTATGCATTCTGTATTGAGGAGAAGAGAATTTCAGGATAAAATACTGAGTCTAAACACATTTTTTGGAGGTTGTAGGGCCAGAGAGGAAAGCACATACACAGAGAAATACAAATAAACATTAGGTCTGTGTCAACATGTTTTGGGTTCATAACAGTTTAGAATCATCTGCGTGTGCTTTGAAGCAGTTTGTGTCTCCAATCCTTACAGCCCTGCCTATCCACAAGTTTGAGTTTTAAGCAGTAGATTCAAAACACACAATGATTATCAAGTCGAAAAAATAAGAACCTGAGTGACTACATTCTGTCCATTCTCTCTGACCACTTGTAATTGTTTGTGCTTAAAATGTAAGCAGTGAGCACAGCACGATTCTGAAAGGGGTAGTGTTGTGGTAATGACCAGTGTACACAGTTAAGTTCACTATGCAATATGCCCCTGAAATCAAATCTTTGAAATGTATACTCTTTAAATTGATTTAAAACAAGAGTGAATACAGAAAACGATTTCTTGATTTAAGAGTTCCTCATTGACAGATGCACACAGCTATATATAACACAAACAACAGGGATTTACTGTATAGCACAGAGAACTATGTTTAGCATCTTGTAACAAACTATAATAGAAAAGAATTTTTTAAAACTATAGATATTTACATATATATAACAGAAATATTTTGCTGTATGCCTACAACTAACCCAATATTATAAATCAATGATACTTTAATAACAAAAGGAAATGAGTGCTAATTGTTACATGATTACAAACAACAATTTTGCTATTTAGAGGTATCATGTGCTGTCATGCTCAATCGGTAAGTTGTAACCGACTCTTTGTGACCCTTTGGACTGTAACCTACCAGGCTCCTCTCCCCATGGGAGTTTTTAGGCAAGAATACTGAAGTGGGTTGCCATTTCCTTTTCTAGCGGATCTTCCCAACCCAGAGATCGAACCTATATCTCTTGGGTCTCCTGCATTGGCAGGCAAATTCTTTACTGCTGAGCCATCAGGGAAGCCACCATTATACAACCACCTCCATACACAACAATTTTGCTGTATAGAGGTCATGTAAAAACGGATCTACTTTGGGCAGTCAACCCACCCTCTGCACCTCTGCATTTGCTGAGCCCACATTCAGGAACATTCTTCCCTGGCTAGCCCCAGGGCATGGATCCTCTCACTTCTTCAGTCCTCTGCCCAAATGCCACCTTATCCAAGAAGTCTTCCATGATTGTTACCTACATCCGACGGTTTGGGGCTTCCTAGCCAGATGTACATGTCTTCATTTCCACAGCCACCTGTTCTATACTGGTTCCTCTTCTCCAGGAACTTCCAGCTCCTCGGGACAGTCAAGGCTTTGTTTCAATCACATGCTGATTTTTAGCACCCAAAACAATGTCTAACCTGCCCTCACCCAGGCAATTGGTAATTATCCATTGAAGAAAAAATAGTAATTGGGTGATTGCTGGATCACGTGATTCATGCTTTACTCCCTGTCTTGGAATTGCCACAAAGGTGGCAACCTTTGTTCAGGAAAATTGGTTACTCTGTATCCTGCTGCTGCTGCTAAGTCGCTTCAGTCGTGTCCGACTCTGCGTGACCCCATAGACGGCCTCCTACCAGGCTCCTCTGTCCCTGGGATTCTCCAGGCAAGAACTCTGGAGTGGGTTGCCATTTCCTTCTCCAATGCATGAAAGTGAAAAGTGAAAGTGAAATCATTCAATCATGCCTGACTCTTCACGACCCCATGGACTGCAGCCCACCAGGCTCCTCCGTCCATGGGATTTTCCAGGCAAGTGTACTGGAGTGGGTTGCCATTAAGGGCAAGAGCCTGCATCTGTAGTCTGCATCGCGACCTTGGTGGTACAGGGAGAGAGGATGTAGATGCTGCTCAGGAAACAGGAACTCAGTTCTCATTGGCTGCATCTACTCCCCCAGCACGGCTTGACACCTGAAGCTTCCTTCTTCACCCAACCTTCCCTCACCCTTTCCTTTGCATCTTTAAAGGAAACCAAAAGCACTTGTCTAGTAAGCATACACAAAGCTTGGGCACATTTCAGGGTCCCAGCTAGACAAAGCATTTAAGACCAAAAGGAAAATGGCAGAAGGGATAGGTAGGGAGTTTGGGAAGGTCATGTACACAGTGCTATCTTCAAAAAGGATAACTAACAAGGACCTACTGTATAGCATATGGAACTCTACTCAACGTTATGTGCCAGCCTGGATGGGAGAGGAGTTTGGGGGAGAACAGATACATGTAGATGTAAGGCTGAGTCCCTTTCCTGTTCACCTCAAACTACCGCAGCATTGTTAGTTTGCTATTAAAAAAAAAGTGAAAGTGGAAGTCGGTCAGTCATGTCCGACTCTGCGACCCCATGGACTGTAACCTGCCAGGCTCCTCTGTCCATGGAGTTCTCCAGGCAAGACTACTGGAGTGGATAGCCATTCCCTTCTCTAGGGGATCTTCCCAAATCAGGGATCGAACTCAGATCTCCTGAATTACAGGCAGATTCTTTACTGTCTAAGCCATCAGGAAAGCTTATTAATTGGCTATACCCCAATACAATATAAAACATTTAAAGTTTGAAAAAAAAAAAAAAGATGGCTAAGCAACTGAACACCATGTGATGGGATGTGATACTAGGGCAGCCTGTGGCCAGAGGTGGAACAATGTGGCTCTTGGCTGGTGCCCCCTCACCCCAGCCTTTGCCCAGCAGTAGCAGGGAATGGGGTACCCCCTTGCTTTGCTCCCAAGAGCGACACAACTTCTACCACTCAAATTTCTAAGTGGCAGCACCCACTCCCCTGAAAGTAAGTAAGGAAAAAACAAACCCGTATCTGGACTTTCTATTCTACTTGTCTTGGATCTGTTTGGCCGCCAGCTTTGTACTGTTGAAATGATTTCAGATTTAAAATATGCATTCATGAAATCTAGTAATACAAGCTTTTGCTTGCTAATGTACTTTTTCTCTGGGCGAATTTTACTTGTCCTTCCCAAATAAATTCTTCCAAATCAATATTGGAAATACCATTCCAAGTTCAGAAACCTCCCAGTTGCAAGGCTGACTGGAATGGTGTCAAATGTGATTCAGTGGAGGAGAAGTGACCTCTTTCGCCCTGGGAGATGCCGTGGCTTCCTCCGTTGACAGCAGCTCCTGCTGTGTCCAGAGCCGACTCACCAGCTGCTGGTAGGAAAAGAGACATGTGAAAGGGAGGCAACACCAGCCCCTTCACCCGAGGCCCACTGTCCCTGCCCCGCTCCTCTGCAAGCCTGCACAACTTTCTGCAGGCCCCTGGCTTCTCCCCCATCTCTGCAGGAGGCAGAGATAAGCTCTTCCCTGGACAACTTCCTGGTCACTGTGGCCAGTCTAAGTCATGCTGGATAAACCGGGCTTCCTTCTTTGCCACACTGGGCCTCTGCTCCAGGGGGCCCTTGCTTCTCTCTTGACTCAACTCCCCCTCTTGTTCAGAGTTCTTAAGTTCCCTTTGGCCCATTCAACACTTTTCCATCCCTTCCTCTTCACGTACACTAGGTCATTCACAAGAATTAACATATACAGTCCCCAACATTAAAAGCCCCCTATCTTGAGAAGCTGCCTTCCAATGACCCCTTCAAATGTGCCCTTAGACATGGGCCCCAGACTCAAGAGGAAAAGAGCCCCAAACCAGCCATAGAACTCCTCAACCCCAGGCTAGAGCAAAAGTCAGGCATCCCTCCTTCTGACTTGTCCCTCCTGGATGAAACAGACCTTCTGTCTTCCCACCTCCTCCCTTTCACACAGGTCCATCTCTCACCCTCTCAGCTGAAGGTCACCTGAAAGCCCCTTGGCTAGAATCCTTCAGGCTCTTCAGTCTCTTGAGACGAACACGTAGCTGAGAAAATGTCTTTCTCAGGATGTGACCTTTGCTCCATCTCCCTGTGAGCAACTTTCTCACCAATGGATGCTTCTTTCTCCCTCAATTTTCTCAAAATCACCATACAATAACACTCAGAGTACACCATTCGGAAACTGTAGGCAGCGGCTGGGTGGTCACCAAGGTTCCCAGTGACCCTATGACATAATCAACAGCATGGCACGGTCCACGTGTTTCTAACCAAATGGAGGAATCGCACCAGTGGCGGATGCCTCACTGTCCAACCCAAGGAGACTGGCCTTCTGCCCTGAGCAGGGCCATTCCTGGACTCATTCATTTCTAGCACTCAGCTCGTTTCACTGTGCATGGGAAACAAAGGTGTTTCTGCAAACCGCCGGAAGAGTTCTGGTCCCAATTGCACACACTCCTCTGCAGGTGAGGGAATGAGGGGCAGCCTGGCAGGGCTTTCCTCGGGGGCCTCTTGTCTTTGGCGTGTCCTTCAGTTCACCCAACATTTGCTGATGATCTCCTTGACGGAAGTCACGTTCCTGAGCACCCAGGGTAAAAAGCATGTCTGCCTTTCTGCTTCTGGAGCTTAATGGGAGCTTGGTGAAGATAAGCATTAACTGTGACCATCCCTCAGGAAGGGTTCTCTAGAACCTCTAGAACCTCTCTGCTGCTGCTGCTGCTGCTAAGTCGCTTCAGTCATGTCCGACTCTGTGCGAACCTCTCTAGGGACGGTGTTTCCTGAACACTGAAATATGTTACCAATGCTCGCACACTAAGTTTCTCCAGTGTTCAGCTTTACAACAACATGGAATCTTCTCCCTTCATATATAAGCCACAGCTCAACCATCTCATATCCAGAGATAATCAACTTTCTCTCTCTGGAACAATCTCACCTCCTCACACTGCTCTTCATGACTCCAAGGTCATTTCTCTACAACGTGACCTTCAGCCACTGCCCTGCCCAGAAAAACTGCCCTGTATTACAGCCATGTTCTACAGGGAAAGCAAATTTAATGAATAGAAAAAGGGAGAGGAATTTATCAGTCAGTTCTTCCCTCATGGACCCTGTCTGCCCATCTGTCTGGGGTTGAGAGAATTCTCTTGTATCATTTCCTGTCATCCACACACCAGCTCTGTGTGGTTGGCTGGAGAGGTTGGATTATCCTCATTTTACAAATGTAGAAATCAGTGTTCACAGAGGTGCCAATGATCACCTAATTGGGACAGAAAATCACTTTCTTCCCAGAAGGTTCTCCCCACCTCCCAAACAGCCACATCCTAGCCTTTGGATGGCTAATAATTGACTTCACATCACAGAGAAGATTTCCAGGACCTAAAGTTAGGCTGTAACCTTCATCCTCCTTATTCCTATTAGGATTTTTTTCTCCTTCATAGCATTAATCATTTTGTAATTATTTTTAACTCTTTTTTTTTTTTTGCCCTTCTCCCCACCTGTCATCATCAGCTCTGTTAGTGCAGGTACCATCCCTCTCTCTTGATGGCTGATTACATCTCAACCCCCAGAAATTGCGGCCCAGTAATTGTGGCCTTCTGACTCCTAACTCTGTACCCCTCCCACTCTAAAACCAAACCTTATCAATACTATTCAGTCTAAACTTGGAACACCTCCTCTTTGAGCAGCGTGAGGTCTCATTAATAGGAAATGCGGCTTGTATCCAGAGAGTCCGTAAATTTCATGTAAACAGACAATGGCTTAGGAAACCCTGATAGTATTAACCAGCATTTGTAGTGTGTCTGAATGCTCTAAGTATTCCATATAAAAATTAACTCACCGAGGCGACAGTTTTTCAAGGAAGGGGAAAGGACCAGTCTAGGATCATCATTTTCCAGTTGGAGAAGCTGAGGGCTGGAGGTACAGCGCGCTCCACCCGGACCCTTGGGAGAGCCACCTTAGAAGTGTCCCTCTGAGGTCATGGCAGCCTCCTCTGGTGCCCAGGCTGAGTCTCTTCCCCCTCGCCAAATCTACTTCTTTGTCCCCCCAACATCTTGCCTTGAGGGGATGAGGAGGCCACAGCCCAAGGAGGGTCTGAAAACGCTCCTTGTTCTCCATTCTCCCTCCTCCCTCGCTCTTCCCATCTCCTACCGAGGCCATGGCCTGTGGCCAGCACCCTGGCAGGACTTCCCCGCCTCCCACGTGGTGGGGTTCCAGTTGTGGGGTGTCTGGAATGTCCGGGCACAAAAAGGCAGCCAGACCTAATGCTCTGGGCGGGGGCCTGCCTGCCCTGAGCCGTGGCGTGCTGGCCCAGGGGATGGCGGAAGTGATCGGATGAAGCTGCCTCCATTTGCCAGGGTGGTCTTGACTTGTGACCTGCTCTGACCCCTCTGGGCCTTCTCAGTCTGTCTCTCCATGGCCCCTTTTCTCTGGATCCCACGGATGACTTGAGCAGCTCTACCGAGGCATGGGGTTGTGGAAGGGAGAGGGACAGAGAGCCTGGGTGGGTTTCAGAGACTTTTCTTGGAGCCCACATATATTATTTAGCTTCAAGCCCAGTCCTATATTCACCCTGACCTGTTTGCTTCAGGGAACTTGGGACCTCAAATAGAGAATATTCAATCTTCTCTTCCCCTCTGACTGTTTGCTTACCCTTTTACAGGGACAAGCTCCTTCTGCTTCTCACTTCTCTAAGAAACATGGCTACTCTGTGAGAAGAAAAGAGCTGGTGCTTCCTAGAGGCTGGTGGTCAGAACTGGCCTTGTTCTCCCTCCCGACCCCCAAATGAAGCTTCTTAATCCCAACAACCTCTCTGAAGAGCCTGCCCCTCTCCCCTGGCGTCGTTTCCTTTCTTTATAATGTCCCCAGACTCACAGTCCGTGGAGCTGTGACAGACAGACAATGCTGGTACCCAACATTAAACTTCCGTCAGCTTCTGCGCGCCTCTGGACGCCACCATCAAGAGAACCATCAAGAGATCTTGCTGCTCAAGATCTAACAGAGTTTGCCAGAGCCTCTTGGCTCTCCTGGGCTCAGAATGCCTCCCTCCCCTTCCCAGAGGACGTCAGCAGGATTTTCTACTCTTGTCCCTCTGTCTCACGTTCTGGATGAAGGAGACATGTTTGTGACAAAACCATCTTCCAAGGTGAATGGAGAGCTGCAAAGATACTCTTTCCTGCAGCGCCCCGCTTCTCTGGCCATTCCTCTCAGCCTCTTTGGAGAGCTCTGCCTTTGCTCCCCTAACGCCCCTGCACTCTTCTAATCTTTCATCTTAGCAAGCTCCCCTTCAGCCATGGAGGAAGTACCTATAAGCAGATCATTCACCGATTTCTATCCAGGGATCCGATCTCTCCCATGAGTTTCATACCCAAATGAGACCCTTCCTTCCAAAGGCACCTCAACCCAATACACCTCAGGCTTCATTGCACAGTCCTCTCCCTCCAATGAGCTCTCCTCCAGGGTTTGCTCACTGCTGGGTGACCCATGCTCCCCAGCCCTGTGTGAGATCCACCCCCATGGCCTGCCTTTGCCATTTTCCTCCACCTGTAACACCTTCCACCCTTTCCTCCCCAGGGCCCTCCAGTCCTAGCTACCAGCCTTGCCCACTGGGCCTTGTGACTGATCTCCACTCCTGCCTTCTTCTAACTTGTATTCCACATAACTCATGTCTTTAAAAAAAAAAAAAAACAAACAAATATGATCATTTCTCTCCTCTGCTTAAAATCCTTCAATGACTTCCTAAGGCTTCTACCATCACGACTAAAGTCCTAGACCTGGTTTACGAGTGCTCATTATTAGCTCCTCAACATCCCTTCCCGGCCTCCGCTCATACCGTGAACTAACACAGCTCCCTCCAGCCGGGCACCCCTCACACCCCACTGCTCTCACACAGGGGGCCCTAGACTGGGAATTCTCTCAAAGCCCAACATCCACTTCTGTCTGCCTGACACTTTTTGTATCGCCAGTACCTAGCTAAGGCCTGGCACATAGGTATCCAGTAGCTATTAGGTGAATAAACGGATGGATGGATGAATGAATGAATGAGGAAAGAACAAACTAGGACCTGGCTCCAAGAGTACACGAGTGGCCAGGGGAAGCCCTGGACCCAAAGCCAGCTCTAGTTTGAGGGGCCTCTGGCTTCCCAGGGACAAAATATTAGGGCTTTATTAAAGACACCATCAGAGCAGAGACAGAGCCCTAACTTAACCACTCGAGTCAGGAGCCCAGAAGAGAACAGTGGTGAGGAGAGAGAACCTAAGTTCATAAGGCTTAGAGCTGAACTCGTTTGCGACCCCACAGGAAGCTACTGCAGCGACACCTTTGCATCGTCTCTTAGAGCCCCAGGGCGGGCCTGGCTTCCTCCTCCTCCTCCTCCTCCAAGGCCTGGCTCCATCCTGAGAGTGGAGAAGTGGGAGCAGTCTTGGGACAGAACTGCTGAGATGCTTTCAGGCAGTGGCCTGCAGCAAAGATCAGAGTTGCCTGCAGGGCTGGGTCACTTGAAGCGGCAGGAAGTCTTTCGGGGCCCCCACTTCCCCGCATCTGGGCCTGTCAATGAACCCACAAGAGGGTTCTCCTCAGCCAAGGCAGGGAGAGTCCAGGAAGGTTGTGAAACTGCAGCAGAGGGGCCAAGCAGGTGGCCCTGAGGGCCTGGAAAGCCTGAGTAAGCCTTTGGTTAGCAAACCCAGTCGCCGTGCTCGGCGGTGTGGTGACACCACATACTAAGGGCTCGGCCTTCTCAGAAGCTGAGAGCCTCGAACCCTGCGCCTGAGGTCTTGACGTCCTCCCAATGGCAGAACAGGGCACCACCCCCTGAGAATTTTAAGGAGAGAACATTCTGATGGCAGTTGAAGGCAACAGTTGAAGCCAAGGCTCAGAGCAGGGCAGGATTCACAACCTAGGGAAAGGGCATAGACACTTTTCAAAGGAGCTCAGAGAAGGAGAGGTCCCTTGCAGATGGGGCTAGAAAAGGTTCCCAGAGACAGAGGAGAGAGTGAGAATGCAGACAGAGGGGTCTGCAGGAATCTGAGAAGAGCTGCAGGCCCAGGGCAACTGAGGGAGTAAGGACCCCCAAATGGCCACTGGGCCAGCAGCAAATTGGTCACTCAGGGCCCTGCTTAGGGGCCTACCCTGGAGGAAAGTCCTCCCAGACTCTGCTCAACAAGCAGGGGTCATGGCTCCTTCTGTCTCAGAGCTGGTGCTTCGCAAAGGGCGCTCACCGTGAATCCAGGACAACAGCAAGTCCAGTCGCATCCTCTCTGTGGGCACAAACCAGCATCAAGTGTCAAATACTAAACCTATTCATTCAACCATTCATTCATTCATTCAACAAATACTTATTGAGCACGTACTGTGTCATGGAGGTAGGAATATAATCATGAACAGAAGAAGGATGAAGAGATGACAAGTAACTCTAAAATCCTTCTCTGTGATGACGGGGGCTTTAAAGGGGCTGTACCTGGCACTGTGAGCATGTAGAGGCCTGATTTAGGTATAGGGCTTCGCTAAGAATGATGGAGCTGGAAAATGAAAGATGAGTGAGAATTACCTACTTGGAATGGATAGGCTAGTGAGGACAATGATTTTCTAGGTAGAAGGAAGTGCAAGAGCAATGCCTAAGGGCAGGGAAGAAACTTGCTAGGTTTAACAGTAGGCCAGGGGTCAGGAGCTCAGAGACACCTAGGAGGAATGAGGCTGGGGAGGCAGGTACGCATCAAACCATGCATGCTCTTGGAGGTCATGGTCAATGTTTGTTTTTGGAGCCCATGTTGAATTGTTCTGGTCTTGATGCTGAAGGCAAAAGCGCAGGCAGCCGGCCAATGGTGAGACCGACAGCCACAGTCAAATGAAGAAGGTTAGGAAGTGTCTGAAGTACACTTTGTAAGAGAAGATGAGCATGTGTGTATTCATAGATGATACCAAACCACAGGGGGGTTGGGCACCATAATTGATGACTATTAAGGAGCCTCCTCTTTCCTTTAGCATTGAGGAAAAGAAAAAGTCAGACCTCTTAGGCATAAAAGCTTACCAAAGTCATGGTTTCAGCAATGACAGAGGGACCTTGGCACAGTTTTGTTGAGTCTATGTGTACATGTGTGCATAATTCTCCAAACTAAATCTATATATATATTGAGGTAGGAGACGTAGATTGCTATCTTGTTTTGCAAATGGAAAACTAAGACTTAGGGTAATTAAATGGCTTCTCAAAAGCCACAAAGGGAGAAGGAAATCGAATGTAAACTAGAAACTATCTTGTAGTTCATCTCCCAATATGCTTTCTCTAAATACCATAGGCCCCACAAGGCTTGGAACTGACATTTGAAAAGATAAAGTAAAATAAAGATAAATTCACTCCCCAAAAGGCATCCTATATGCTTGGGAAACCAGTCGATGATATATTAACTGAGTTCCACTCTGTAAGTTTACAAATAAAGATGTTAAATACTAGATCATTTACTCATCTCCAAACTGAAGGGGTTTGCTGAAAGCAAAGAAATTCTCAAAATCATCACACAAAAAAAGAAAAAGGAAGTAGGAATAATTGGAGACATAATGAAGTAAATGATGATGATGGAAACTCATCCAAATACTATTTGGATGTGTGATACTAAATTAATACTTCCACTTGGCCGTTTAGAACTTGAAAAATTCCTGGTGAAATTCACCTGGAAGACAGAGATGCCTCCCCTAGCACAGAATGGACACCCTGAGGACTGCCACCATGAAAACAGCGTTTGAATGGATTAGAGATTGGAGGGAATTACCAATGGTTTGGAAAAGAGAATCTGAGAAATGCAAACATGACCGCTTGTGGATGAGAACATCAATCCTTTGGGACATCTGCCCCTGGTCATCCTGCTCGTTTCTATTTACCAGTTGGCTCTGATATCATAAAAATCCTTCCCACCCTACCACCTGCCAGAGCATCTCAGGATAGGCGCTCCAGTGGCCCCCCTGCCCCAGCCCCTCATACGGTCATGCACATCACAGTAAGCTTCTGACAGCCTCACCTCACTGACCCACATATCCAACCAGTTGCACCTGGCTCTTCTTCCTCTAAGCACTCGGCTCACCGCCTCCAGCTTACATATACCAGAAGCTTCCACATCCTAAGTGAGCAGACCTCTTGGGACATCATGAGTCCATGAACAGCTGAATTCTGAAGTCCCCTAAAGCAACCAGGGACATGCATAGCCCATCCCAGTCCAGGCCCTGGGCAAGCATTCATGGGCTAGGCTCTCAGCCCCAGAAACTGGGAGCCAGAGGGCACAGAGGCTGGAAAAGGCTTAGCTCTTCCCGCGAGGGGACCGCGGTGCTCCTTCCCAAACTGGTACTAGCCCCACTCTGTGTTACTCCAAAATGAGCTGGACTCAGCTGTGATGCTCAGGGTGACACATGGCCCCCAGGCTTCTTTAAAGGGATATGGAATCTCAGCTGATTGAAGAAGCCCTCCTGCATGGGCTGCGTCGCCCTGGGAGCTGCAGGAGGCCGGCTCCTGTGTGGCTTCTTGGAGGAGGCTCTGCTCCCAGCACGGGGTCCCAGAGGCCAGGGCGGATGTGGACAGGACTCAGCGTGTCCCTCTCCATGGCTGTCTTCCCTGCACGTTCCCGCTGTGTCCCCCCTCTCCCCATCATTTTCAAAATTAAGGGGCGAACCGCATCTGAGCCTACGGTGCCCGGCAGCTCTGGAGGGAGGGGGGGAAATGGGGAGAAATGGGAGTAAGGTGGAGGGAACCAGGGTCAGAGACTGCTCCTGGGGGAAGGGGCTGCTGTCCCCAGCATCCTGGGATGACAGCCAGGTGGCAGCACAGCCCAGGCAGGCTGGGGTACCAGCTTCTGCCCACCTGCCTCCTGCCTCCAGATAGAGGACCCCATCTTTCAGATTTCAACCCCTTTTTTTCCACCCATAAAACACTTTTCATAATACAGACCATCCCTGACCATAAGAATCCTGCAGGTTGTCGCCCATGCCCCAAATGGCCGGGGTCTTTTCTCTCTCCCTGCCTCCTTGGGGGCTCTTTGAGCATCCTTCTTCCAGAGAAGGGCACCCCAGAAACCTTCCTCTGCAGCTGCATGTTCCATTCCTCCCTTCTCCTACTCCTTTTGGGGTGAGTCTCTCCCCTGTCTTTCCTCTCATCTCCTCCACTTCCCCCCACTCTCTTTCATATGATGTGAAAGGGCTGAAGTTGGCCCCACTCACCACCCCTATGCTTGGGGTGAATCCTTGGCCTGCATCCACACCCCTCCCAGGCCACACTGCCCCCCAGAAACACTCAGCTTTGGTCAGGGGACCATTACCAAGGGCATCATGACTTGCATTTCCTGCCAGAGCCCCAGACCGACCACGCCTTCTAGAAGGCTGCAGGCCCTTGCTCTTCACATCCATCCCCCTACCACCTTCTCAATCGTCTTTCAAAACCCCTTCATGTGCTTTCAACCCAAGACACAGCACGAATTTTAGTAATCTGATGAAGTCTCCTATGCAACTTCTCTTCTATATCTAAATGTTACACATTCTTCCAGATGTCAAGTTGAAATGAATCCTCTGGACACTCCAGGAAAGAAAAAAAAAAAAAAAAAACCCTCCTTAATGCTTCACACTTTCATCCACAAACAAGCATGCCCACTTGTGAGATTTTTCAGAAGTGTCTCTTGGGAATTCAAACTGCTCATCTCTTCAGTACAGGGTCTGACATTAGGAGTGGCAGGGCTGATTCACCTTTTAAGGCTTAAATCTTAACTGGGCTTGGGTTAGCAAATCAAAAACTGAAGTGCTTGTTTCCTAGGTGTGCGGTATGGACTAAATACCATTTTATAAAAAGCTTGAGGACTTTCCTTTGAAAGTGTGTGGCAGGGTGGGCGGGGGGGTTGACGAAGAATGATATCTGTAAAACTGAATCTGTGAATATTTTCACCTGCCGTCCAGAAATACTCGGGCAAAAGCGGGCGGCGGTGTGCAGGGGGATCCCCTGCAACTAATTTCAATGCCTCCATCTCGTGACACATCATTGTTCTTTTGTGCCTTGAGGGTGACGGGAGCAAAAAGCACCCGCTCGGTCCATGAATATCGCAGCCCCGTGAACAAGGGCTCGGCCACGTCTCTCAGAGCCGATCCCCGGCATCATTTGTCCTGATGCCGACATCACGGCTCCCCTAGGGAGAACGGGGTCTCTGCCAGCCTTCGCTTTCTCTAGGAAGCCAGGCCTTCCTCTTCCTGACTGGCTCTGGCTCTCTGGCCGCCCAACTCTGGGCTGGCCTCCACGGCCAGGGCACCCTTGGGACCCAAGTCATTGACAGCGGTGCTTTTTGTCCATTGAAAGTGGGGCAAGAATGGGACAGGGGGAGATAGAGGCAAAATGAAGTGACTCCTGGAGGAGCCACGACCCCACCCTCAGGGCTGCTGCACCCCACACACACACACCCACGCCTCTGTTCAAGACCTGCTCTTTCCAAAGCAAAATATCATAGGGATATGGGGCCTTATGTGTCTTTTCTGTGAACTTGACTTGGTTCAGAAGGAAGCCTGAACCTTCGTGGTTAATGCTGAAGGTCTCAGCCTCCAGCATCTCGTCATAAAACACTCACTGGCTGGAGCCTCCCCTCTGCCTGCTTCAAGGGCGAGTTCTGTACCAGTGCTTCCAATCAAATCACAAAGACATGCCCAAAGCGAGCAGCCCAAGCAGCTGGTAATGGTGAGCAGACAATCTGAGCTCAGCCCAAGGCCTCTGGGGCCGAACCCCCGGGGGACACATTGATGCCTTCAGATTCCGGATCCTCTGGAGACAGGCACCTGCAGGGGTGCCTTTCTAGAAGAAAACTCAAGCTGCTTCCCACCCCCTGCCCCATCCCCAAACACAGCAGAGCTCTCTGCCAGACAGGTCTCTCAGGATCGTTTTTACAGCTGGCAGGGCCCAGGTCTCTCAAGCTCTCCAGCCCCTATGACACGTGCCTAAAGCTTCCCTTGTCTGTCCTCTTGGTCTGAAGGAAGGAAAGTGATGAAGCCAGGGGTGTCAGCGAGAGAGCTTGAGAAAGAAGGAACTCTCCTGCCCTGGTCCCCCTTTGCATAATGTGTAGGGCCTAGGGTGCCAAACGCCCTGGGCTGGGTTTGGAAATTGTAGTTTCTGACCAGGATCCCTGAGAGGAAAAAGAAAAAGGAAAATCACAGACTCTGTGGGTCTCTTTTCCTCTCATGTAAATAACAGGGTTTATGATTGGGCCATCCCAATCATCTCTGGATTGCCCCTACAACCCAACACCCAAACTGTGGGAACATGTCCCTCACCGCGTCTGAGTGGGGACTCAGCCTGGCCCCCTCCTTTCCACGTGGCAGAGGCTGTGCTCCACAGTCAAGGCCAAAGGCTGCTCTTCACATTAAAACTATTAACGCTCTGCAGCAAGAAACCAGAGCTTCAAACCCCAAACCTGTGGAATTTTGTATTCCACCAACATGTATGGAGTACTCCTTATGGAGCTAGGTACAGGAATGATGGGAATTGGATCTGAGCATGGTCCCTGCCCTCAAGGAATTCACAGTCTAAAGGAAGAAACAAACAAACAAACAAAAACAGGAGTATCTAAGGAAAACCTCTCCATCTCTCGGAGGTTGACTCAACCCTGTTAGCAACAGCCCCCACCATGAATTAATTCAGCAGGGAACCAAGAGGAGTTGTAATCCTGGGGCTGGGTGGGGGTGCTGGGCAGGGGGGGGCGGGAAGGGGAAGGGGAACAGGGAGAGGGATTTAGGAGAAAGCATCCCTTGCATAAATCTCTATTTGCTATGAGCTACATCGAGGTGTCTGCTCGAGGCTGAAGGTCTGGGCCGATTAGAATGAGATAGATCACTTAGATTTAGTACTGAGAGCTCTCTGAATGGGACTCAATCCCCTTTCACCCTCCTTAAGGTATAAAACAGTGCCGAATCAGCAGTTGCCTCTATGTACCACAGAGAGGAAGTTTGAGCTGCAGGTTTTGTCGGAACCATCATTAAAGCACCGTTATGACTGACTGCAGCCTGTTGGAATGGGGACAAGATTTTTCTGCAGAAAATTATAGACTGTATCCCTAGCTCTGAAAAGGGGGTTTAGGAAGCAAATTCACATACTAGGAGGATGTGAGCTTCATTAAAGTTCAGGCAAAGGATTTCATTGCTTCATCTGGATTGAAACCTTAAGATGCCAGCTCCAAGTGATCCTGACATGCGAGTGGTGGTTTCTGCCGGCCATTCAAGGATGCCCGCCCATCAGGGTGGGAGTCAGGGAGCTGAAGGCTTCTTAGTGTTTATCCTGGTTGTGTTTGCTTTTGCTTTTAATTTAGATGGAGCCTTTAAGTGAAGGTATTGCAGGTATGAAGGTTACATCAGACTCTTGAAGCTAGAACCAAAAAGTCCAGCGGCCTGCCCACCCAACCCTCTTCCCCCCGGGGTGCAGTGTAGGCTCTCCCTCTTAGTCTCTGCCTTTCCAAATGCTACCGTAGGGCTTCCCTCTGATCCATCTGCTCCATCTTAACCCTTCAAGAAACTCCATACAGTTGTCTTCCTCACCGGGACAGAGATGTTGGTTTCCAGTTTCCCCCTGGGATGTTCTCCACTTAGAGCTTTTGCGAAGGTCACTGTCCTGGCTGCCTTGTCAGTTTTTCCCAGGATTCTTCCTCCCTCGACTCTCCTCCTCAGTCCAGTTTCCCGACAACCAGAGGCATGGCGTGCTGCCCCCAGTACTAGCTGGGTCTCTCTCACCTCCGCCCCGGCATAGCCTGGGCACCCTCCCCACAGCAGGGGGACTTTCCCCTGTCCCCACCACCCTTCTCAGCACACAGCAAACAAGAGAAGAGGGAGGTGTGGGATGTCACCCCCAAGCATGGGGTGGAGCCTCAAGAGTTGGTCTGCTGAAACTTGTAAGGTGCCTGCTTCTGGAAGCCACCCGCCTCCCTGTCTTCATTTCCAAACGCTGAAAAACGGTGCTCACAAGCCCCTCTTTGCCCCAACCTCTTGACTCTGCAACCTGGCCCTGTCCTGGCTACCCTGTGTGCCTGGCCAGCACCCACAGCCAAAGCCTCTCCTTGCTCAGCAACATCAACTTTGGGAAAGCGTCTCTCTAGCCAGCCAAATGAAGACTTCTTGCCGGCTCCTTCTGAACATGAGTCTTGCACACATTTGTGCCTCCATCTCCTAGAATGAAGGGGCAATTAGAAAGTCCCCTGGGAGACGCCATCGCCTTCTCTTGGCAACACGGAATGGTCGGGACAAGTAACCACGGGTTGATGACACTTGTCTGATGAAACCAGGCCTCCACAGGCAGACACTCTCCCCCGGGGACGTCTGGAAGGGGAAGTGCCCAGCCCCCGCCAGCCCTGGGGCATACAGAGCATTCAGTATGCTGGGGAGAATCCTGAGGCTCCCGGGGAGGGGGCCTGGGAAGGGGCGGCTCAATGATGTAACAAGGAAAACAAAGCCTGCCAGACTGGGACTCGTGAAAAGGGGGCTTCCCTTGATGCAGAAAGGGATGTTATCACAAAACAGAGAACAGAACCTGGAACATACCCCCCACCTCTGTCACCCTGGGCTGCAAGGCTTCTCTGTGGCCCTCCTCTGCCCAGGACGTCAGCTCTCTTCTGCATGGAGGATCCAGCCCTTACTCGAGGCGGCTCTTTCCTTCGTGGGTGGCGTCTCCACGGTGCACAGCAGTTTCTGGCTACAGTCTCTTGTCTCCTCAAATCCGATTGTCCAGTGAGAGGCTCTGGGCACCTGCAGCCACCAGACAGATTCCCGACGCCCCTGGGGTCCAAAGTCCGCCCCAGTTCTAAGCAAAACAGGAGCTCCGAAGTCAAGAACATTGCCTAACCTGGCGGAAGCAGGAAGGGAATTCAGAGATGGGAGTTCACCTGTGGTGGTGATGGAAGCCAAGCCATCTCGGAGACTGCCCTGTGGCCTGCCCACCAAGGACTGCAGCACTGAGGGGCAGTCAGAATTCGTAGATGGGACCCTGAGAAGGGAGGAGCCAACAACGCACTGCTGGAGAGGAATCAAGGAGCCTGGGGCTACGGGAAAGGTCTTAAAGACTTGGCCCATGGGAAGAAGACAAGGTGGTCTTTGATCATTGAAGGCAGAGATAGAAAAGGGGAAAACAGTGTGGGCAGTCACATGGGCAGAAACCAGGGGAAGACGGGAGGCCAGGCTGACTTGAGAGGATGCCTGAGAGCTTTCTGGAAAAGAGGGAGATGGAAGGAAAATGGGAGGTGTAAGAAGGCTTAGTCCTTCTTCCTTCGGAGAGGGCAAAGTGTTCACAGGGAGGGGTGGGTTTTAGGTTGGAACCTCAGTTCTGCAACAATTGATTAACTATAAGGCTGCAGTCTGTACTTGAGCTTCCTCTTCTTGAAAAGCAAAAGCAGTCCATAAGTAAAGGGAATGATAAAAAGATGAATCGGATGTGTCCCCTGCTTGGCCTACACTGGGCTCAGTTCAGTAAGGGCTCAATGGGACCCCTTCATGGTCCAGAAGCTTCCCCTACAAGGGTAGTGCATCTCTCCTCCGGGTGCTCGTCACCTGCAGCGGTGTTCTCTCAGCCCCTGCCTCCGTCTGCCTTGGGGCTTTCCCCAGCTCCCCTCCTAGCTGGACCAGGCAGTGGGGGCCCCACCCTATGGACCATCCTGTCCACAGCCAGGGGTCTGGGAGCAGGCACACAACAGATGCTGGGTGTGCTGAGTGACCTCCCCAGCCACAAAAAGTCTTCTCTCCTCCGTGCTCCAGCTTTGTCCAATCACTGGCCACTCACAAGGAAGAGAGAGGGCATGTGTGCAGGCCTCAGCTTCCTTGTCTCTAAAATGGAAGCCTGGGTCTTCAAGTCCTCTCGGAGGCCTCTCTTGGAAAAGAAGCTGATTTTTTTTAGAGGGAAAAAAAAAATCATCATCTTCTAGATTTAATAAACAGAAAAGTATGGGATAGGTACACCCATCGAAATGTCTGTTTCAGAGGTGCTGTGAGGTTACCAGCCGAGGTAAATTTGACCTCCAGCAGCTCCCTCGGAGCTCAGAGAAGCTTTGTGGTTTAAACACACACACACACACACACACACACACACACACACACACAAAAACACAACAAAAAAATATGCTTTTGATACAAGAGCTCTGTATCAAGAGAGAAAAAAATTCAGAAGAGAAACTGGCTCTTCCTTTCTTCCCACTCTCCACTCATTCCTTTCTTGGCAGGCTGAATCACAGTGTCCTGGTGGGAGGGCACATTTGAAGTTCCATAGAGCCTCCACCAAGGCTGGAAACTGGCTCAAGAACTTGAGTCAATCCCAGTGGAACCCTTAGTCCACATGCAGGTCCTCCAAGAGACCCTGACTGGACAGAGTGAACACTGCCCTTCTGACCGGGCCACGCTCGGGTCCACCGGGCAGGTCCTGAAATTTCATCCACGTGGGCTAGCATGTCTGCCTCCCCTGCTAGACTGTGAGCTCCTCGAGGGCGGGGATGGTGGGGTCCCTTTTCAATCAGGGAGCATACTTGTTTTCCGACGACTGACTTGTAGATGACTAAAAAGTATCCGCGATGTATTTTAATTAGGTAATTGACTTTGGTAAACAGTAGGCAGTGGTACCATGCCCAGAACTGAAGGACACGGACCAAAAAGAAGTCATGAAGGGTGCAAACCATGGGTTTATTTGAAGGGGGAGGGGGCGGCCACTGAGTTTGATGCGTCAACTGAAAGTGTCCAGTCTGGTGCAAAGCACCTGGAGATATAGAACTTAGGGCTCAGAAAAGCGGTCAGGAATATGTTTGGGGAAATCAGCATATTGACTTGTACATCATGGGTATGTATGAGACGAGTCTAGGAGAGAAGAGTGACCAGGGCACTTGAGGTTGGAATTCTGGGGAAGTCCATGTCTTAGAGGACAAAGGAGGTTGGCCTTAGAACTGCAGAAAAGCAGAGGGACAAGCAGGGGGATCATGGGGGGAAAGGGAGGAGGGAGTTTCAAGAAGGAAAGCCTGGAAATTGAGGCGGGGTCCTTAACAAAGTGGTTTTGAGAGAGACAGAGTGGCTGGGGGCAGGCCTGATGATCAAGTTCTTCCTATAGTAGTGGAAAGTGCGGAAATAAATTGAAGAATGTGATATTACAAGGAGCAAGGTGGATGCAGCAAAAAGTTTTATAAGCAAAACAAGCAAACAAAAAAACCCCACAGGAGCCTTAGCTAGCCCTGTGCCTGACTATGCTTCTTTCTATAGTGAAAGATGTTCCGCACTCTTAAGTTTTAACCAGGAGACAAGAAGCTGAGGTTCTCCAAGTCTTCCCTAAACTCCTTGGTATCATCCTCTCCTTTCAAGTCTGTTGCTTATCTCACGGGAAAATAGCAAGAAAGACTAATTCCATTATGGAAAATATCCCCAAAAGGGCATGTAGGCACACAGATGCCCCCTAGGGCTCTGCATCTGGTTGTGCAGGGAACAGGATGCGTAGATTCTACATGAGGCTAAAATGGAAAAGTTGCCTTCCTCAAATCGCAAGCAGAAGCTATACACCCAGAACAAAAGATAACTTCCTGTACACTCAAGGTCCTTCTTCCTCTACATCCGGTCTGCTCAGAGGATTGGGTGAGGAGCAGTAGAGGAAATGGAAACAGCAGCAAAGCACCTGTCCTCCTGGGGTCTGCAGTCTACCTGTAACTGCACTCGAATGCTCCAAGGGCCTCTTGACTTTTGAATCATCCAAACCAGAACTGGGAGTGGGGCCACTGGATCTGTCAATTGCTAGCCTTGAGTAAGGAACATAAAACTCTCTGGGCCTGTTTCTTGGTCAGTAAAAGAGGAAGAATTTTTCACACTTTTATGTTAGGACAGGAAACATGCAGGAAGCACTTGACGTGGTGGCTGGCATATACACGGGAGAGTTGCCTTGATCCCTCTGGGTGCAATGTCATGACAGAATTCATACAAAATCAAGCCAGGCAGGGCAGAGAAAATGAAAATAGTTTCTTAGAGAACGTGAAAATAAAAATTAGCCTTCAAAGGTAAATAGTTTTCCCCCTAAACAAGATGCTGCTTACAAAGTCTAACTTATTCATCCACCCATCCATCCATTCATTCACCAAACATTTTTGGAGCACCCCAAATGTTCCACACATTATGAACACATTAGGACCTTAGTAGCGCAGCTAAGCCATCAGAGTTTTCCGATCAGATATTGGCAAATAGTCAAGCTTCAAACCCATGTAACTCCTATCTCCATTTTCCTTATGTGTATCGGAAATGCTGTAGAGAAACGAAACATGATGTGAATCTCTAGAGCCATTTGTAGGGTTTTTTCTTTTTTTAGTGAAATTTTTTCTTTTCAACTTCCCTGGCTTTTCACAAAGAATCAAGCATCTACACATTGTAGAATTTCTAAGTAAAATAAAGCATCTGTCCTCGTATAATGGCTTTTAGAATAATGCTTGAAACATCCCTTTGTTGAAGCTCATCACTAGAGAACCACTCTTCCCTCCTGCAGGGACCTTACTCTTCACTCTTCACAGCTTAAAGAGCATCGGGGATGAAGACACTTTGGAGAGATGCAAGAGAGATCAAATTAGAAGTTTTTTTTACTGGCCAAAACCTCCTCGTTTTTGAAAATATAAATATCTGTCAAGTTTGACAGGTCTGTTCTTTGTTATCTGGTCTCAGCCATCCATTTTTCTAATTGCTTTGCAAAATTCAAGCACATGCTTTCTTTATCCATGGCCCTCCCCTCTCTAAGAGAAAGCCAGCAGGTAGCCCATCCCAATTCAGTAGAAGCTGCTGCTAAAAATTCCTGCAAAGGAAAAGGGTAGAAGCCACAGAAGGTCCTCGAGCTCTTGAGCCCAAACTCAAGAATTTGAGGGGCCCTCAACTGTCAACCCATCTCATCCTGGAGCTCTGTGCCACCCGGAAAACCCCCCTCCTACTCAAATAGAAAAGACTTAGCTCTGTCCCTTATGAGACTTCGACTAGCTAAGACAGCTCTGTCTTCTCATGGGACCAGGAGGAGTTGTAGTGATATATTTATCAACCATGCACCTACTTTTCTTGTTGCCGAACTGTGTCATCGATCATTGTCTGGGGCTTGGGTTCCCTCTCCAGCCCTTCGCAAGGAGCTGGCCAGAAAGGGAGCCTTAGATGCCAAATAATTGTCTTTAGAGAACTTTCTAGTGGATAAAGCACTCACAAAAGAAGAACTGAGACATGTTCTTTATTAGCTTGTGGATTATAACGATGGCTACCTCTTATTATACCAGATGATTCTCCTTGGTGTTTCTGACATGTGTTTACTCACATCATCTTCAACAACCATCGCAAGCCGTGCTACTCAAAGTGTGGCCTGTGAATCAGCAGCATCACCACCATCCAGGAGCTCATGAGCGGTAATAGGCATCTCAGGCTCCCACCGAGAGCCAGGGAGATCTAAACGTGACTTTTAACAAGCTGGCGTGTTTCTGTTCCTCTTTGAGAAGTGGTGCTCTAGTCACTGCTATTATCCCCATTTCATAGATAATGAAACCAAGACACGGAGAGGCTAGGTAACATGCACAAGAATATGCAGAAAGTAAGTGGCAGAGCTGGGATTCACACTGAAGAGGTCAGGGGTCAGAGCCCACTCTGTGCAGCCCACACAATGCTGAAGTTGAATCACCACTTAAATACCTCCCCAGACTAATTGTTTATCCCTAGGCCCCTCCACTCTGCTGCCAGGCTCTACGCAAAACCATGCCTCATCATCCATCCCAACACAGTATTCAATGTCTCCCCAGGACCCCAAAGACTGGGTCTAAAACCTCTTTCACGGAGGACAAGACCTCTGACACTATGGCCCCAGGCAGCCTTACCAGCTTCATCTTTCGGCTCTCTCTGCCTCCCCACTCCTGTCACCCAAACTTGGGGACACCCTTGCCTCCTCTCACAGATGGGAAGTGCCTTGTACCTAGAATTTTCCTCCTCCTCCACCTGGCAAGCCCAAACCCAAGCCCAAGTGTCAGTTCAACGTGGAGGCATTTCCTAGAACCTTTGGCCAAACTGCATCATCTGAGGCCCTGCGTGCGGGCTTGTAACGCCTAGCTTACAACATGCTGATAAATCTTGTAAGAAGTTATGGATACACATCTCTCCTACAACTCCAAAACGTGACCCCTCACCCCCACCAGAAGAGGCCACACTCATGCCCGCAGAGACCACCGCAGCACTTCACCCGCAGCGGTGAGCTCTCCGTGCGGTGAGTCAGTAAAGCAAGTCGGCTGCCTTGCTCCTCGGATGAATGGGAAGAATGGACCGTTTTATCCAGTGACACTTCTGCCTAAAGGGCAAGGGTCACCTTCCAGATTACGTTTTGGAGAAAGGCAATCCTGGAAGAAGCAGTTCAGACTATTTGATGAGGAGAAGGCGATGGCACCCCACTCTTGCCTGGAAAATCCCACGGACAGAGGAGCCTGGTAGGCTGCAGTCCATGGAGTCACTAAGAGTCGGACATGACTGAGCGACTTCCCTTTCCCTTTCGTCTTAAAAGGCACCAACTTCTCCGGCAAGCCTCTTAGAGGAGAGGCTGGAGAATACAGTTTCGCCACCATAACCTTTCTGTTCGTATCATGATACTCAAGGGAATTCCCTCAATGTCCCTTTAGATTGCTATGTTCTTAACTAAAAGTGATACCCTGTATGAAGCCAGCACCCAAGCTATTTGGCCTAGTGGGACCTGGCCCTTTCAGGATGGAGGAAATTGTTTCACTTCATAACGCTTCCTCTTATTAAAGTTCTACATCTTGCATCAAATCAACCTGCCCTTTGAAACAGCCTCCTGGGCCGGCATCCAGATCCTATCTCCCCCTGTCTTTCTGGCTCATAAACCCCTTCACCGTTTTGCCATTTTTAATAAAGATATGAGTTTCAGTTTAAAAAAAAAGCGGGGGTGGGGGGGTGGTCTCCTGGGAGGTCTAGGCACTTTGGGAGGCTATCCCGAACACAAAACCAACTCTGAGACCATTTCCACTAGCAAGGCAGTATCTATTTTTTGAAAAATCTTAGATGTCAATGCTTTGCCCAAAATATTCAAAGGAAAACCAAAAATTAAGCCAGAGACTGTATCAGAAGAGGGAGACTAAAAAACCTGTCCAGTTTTTTCTTGATTACTAAAGAATATGCCTATTTGAAGAGGCTCTCCATTGTTAAGTACCGTAGTTGGAATTCCAATTTAATATTTTAATGCCTGACTCTTTTTGCGACCCCATGTACGGTAGCCCGCCAGGCTCCTCTGTCCACGGGATACTCCAGGCAAGAATACTGGAGTGGGTTTCCATTCTCTTCTCCAGGGCACCTTCCCGACCCAGGGATTAAAAACTGGGCCTCCTGCATTACAGGCAGACTCTTTACCATCTGAGCCACAGAGAAGCCCAATATTTTAGTTAATTTGATTTAATATCAAATTGATATCTAATATTAATTTTTTTAATTTTATAAACCCTTGAAGTTTTCAACCGTTTGTAATAATAAAAGGTGGGCCTCAGGAAATGGTGATCCTGGAGGGATTTGCAAGACCTACTTTTACTTCTCACCCCCGACTATCTAGAATCAGTAGGAGTGATCTGTGTATGTCTGCCACGGAACCTTTCTTTGCCCAGGGACTCTGAGGGCGCTCCACACAGTCAGCCCCAGTCCTGGATCCCACTAGCTCTCAACATGCAGAAAAACAAACCGGACAGCTCGCTCCTGGCCTTTGTGCTCTTCCCTGGACCTGTGGTGCCACTTCATGCCTGCCCATTTGCAATCACCCTAAATCCCTCAACCAGTCCCTCAACGTCCATCTCCTCTGCTGGCACAGAGTGGGCTAGCTAGCAATGTCGGCCACCACGCCCACCAGGAAGCTCTCCTTACCACCTCCCTTATCCTTAAAGAACTTTTGAAACGCAATGGTAATTGTCAATTAATATATCTGACCACATGTTTCTGCCAGCTTGATATCAGGAGCTAAATTATACTCCATTTCTCCCGGTAGTGCCTGGCACCTAACAAGTACTCAATAAATGCTTGTTGGATTAGCTGGATGAGTAAATTTCCCTCCACATTTTATGAATGCTAGCTGTGATTATAGACAAACATAGAAGTCTGTGTATTTATAATAGTCTTTCCTAAGTGCAGTTTTTAATTGTGCTGTATTAAAACAAGACAAACTGTAAAGAATAAGAATATTGATGAGTTGTACTCATGACATCTTTTTCTGTTAATTAGGCAAGTTGCAGTAGTTGCAAATAAAATGGTACTTGGGTCACCCATGCAATAGGTACGAAACAAGAGTAAAGCAGAAAGCCTAGGCAAGCCAGAATTTTGCTGCACCAAGACAGCTTTTAACCTCAATCTCTACTGCTAACACAGTGGAAGGGAGGGGAAAGGGGTTTATAGGGATATTGGGAAATGCTATGCAGGAAAACGTTATAAGAGTAGACAAATATTTTCCAGGCAGCGCTCAGACCAGATGATCTCCACTTTTTTCCCCCCTTTGTTTCCTAAAACAAGACTGTAAAGCTTTTTTCAGAACCACAGAACACAACACAATTAGAAGGGACTTGAAAAGTGACTCTTCCTCACTGGCGGCTCCCAAGGTACCACCACGATGAAAACTTGTATAACAACAATCAGCAGTTCCCCTGGACTTAGACAACATTCTGAAAAATTATTGTGAAAAATTGCAGCAGAGAGACTGAGATCCCTTGTGGCATTCACTTTGTAGCAAGGAGCACAGACAGTGGTTAAGAGCTTTGAAGCCAGGTTGCCTGGGCTGGCCTCTGGATCGCCTGGTGAGTAGTTCTCATTTTCGTTCAGGTAATCTAGCCTCACTGTCTCAATTTTCCTTCTCTGTAAAATGGGGATAATTATACCTTAAAGAGTTGCTTTGAGAATGAAATAGGTTAATACTGAGAAATAAGTGGGTTAACATTGTCAAGGGCGTAGAAACATGCTCAGCATGCGCCAAACACTGTTGTTACACAAAGAGTAACGTCCAGTGCAGATGCGACAAGCACGAATCAGATAAAGATACAAAAGGAAGGCATGATATCCATATTATCTTTTGTGAAGTGGCGGTTCAAGTCCCTTGCTCATTTTCATTGGGTGATTTGTCCATTTATTATTTATTTCTAAGAGTTCTCTATTGACTCTGAGTCCCAGTCCTTTGTGAGATATGCGTATTTGAAACACATCAGAAGATGCTCAGAATCATGACTCATTAGGGAAATGCAAATTAGAACCACAATGATGACACCCACAAGAATGGCTGGCATTAAAAAGACAGATGAGACCAAGTCTTGGGGAGGGTATGGAGCAACTATAATTCTGAGTGCACTGCTGGTGGGAGTGTAAAATGATATAATCATTTTGGTAAACAGTTTGGTAGTTTCTCATGGAGTTAAACATTCACTTACCCTATGACTTGGGTATTTACCCAAGAGAAATGAAAGCATATGTTTACACAAAGAACTTATACAAAAATATTCACAGCTGCATTACTCAGAACAGCCAAACACTGGAAACAACCCAAATGTCCATCAACAGCAGAAGGGACAGCACCCGATGGGGTACTGATCTAATGGAACAATGACCAAGATGAATCTCATGGACATGATTTGAGCAAAAGATAAGTAGATACCCTGTGCTTTCATTTATGTAAAGTTCAAGGACAGGCAAAACTAACCTCTAGAGATAGAAATAAGAGAGCAGTTACCTCTGGGCAGGATGGCAGTTGACTGGAAAGGACCAGAAAGGAACATTGTGTGGCAGTGGTTACAACAGGGGGTGATTCTGTCCCCGAGAGAACATTCAGTAATGTTCGGAAGCATTTTACTCTGGTTGTCGTGTTCTAGCATCTTCCACGACAGTATGGAAGCTGTTAACTCTCCTACAATGCACAGGACAGCTACCCACAAGAAAGGATGACCCAGCCCCACATGTCATAGTTCAGAGGTTGAGAAATCCTTGTCTAGGGTAATGGACATGTTCTATACCTGGATTGGTTACATGGGTTTGGCAAAACTCATCAAACCATGTTTTGCTGAATGTAACTATAACCCCAGTTTTTAAAAGACACTGAACAAAATGACAAAAGGAAGGGAAACACATCGTGAGATGCTCCTTTGGACACACGTGGTTCCATTATTAACCTTCTGAGGAAGAATCATCAGTTTTACTACACCCGTGCTGCACCTACACCAGTATTGTATGTAGTCTGATTTCGTCAACCATTAATAAACATATGTAATTCATCTAGAGGGTGAGTCCATTTATTCTCCACTAATCCTTCTGGATGACCCTACCAAACCCTGAGTTAACCGCACTTCCTTCTGAGGTTGAGGCCAGATCTCAACCAGGAAGGACCCCATCGACAGCCTAGTGATTAGAAACCTTGCACAGAATGGATAGGTAACCTTTGGATAAAACTCATTCCTTTAAACAGCTTGGAAGATACTGAAAGGCAATAGTTTTTGGTAGATTTTTTTTTTTTTTAGTGTTTGAGAAATAGATCTGTAGAAGAGCATAGGAAGCTAGGAAATGTATCTTACCTTTTGAGAATATATTAGGGCATGAGCAAATCCTTCCACAAATTATTCCTTGGTGCAACAGCCAGCGAAGCGCTAATAAAGGTTAACAACCCCATCCGACTGTATAGAGCCAAAGCATTTAAAAGGTATTGTCATACAGATCAAGTAATTGATCATCACAGCACCTCTGAAAGGTAAGACAGCAGCTATTAATCCTCCCACAAATAAGTGACTCTTAGAATTTAGATGCTTTGCTGGTGACACAAACTGATTCAGGACACAAACCCATAATCCTGTGGAAGGACACGGATGGAGGAAGCCCAGAGTCAGGAGTCTATATGGCCAAGGCAGCTTGCAACCTAGAGCCTGAGCCCCCAACTTTTGGACCACACTCTGGGTACCTGGGAACCCAACTTTGTTGCCCAAAGAGCCCCAAGCCCACATCCACGGGCACCGTGAGCATCTTTCCCAATTCTGTTGTCCTAAGGATAGACCACATCACCAGTGTGACCACGCTTAGACCAAAGGGGTGTTCACAGTTATCAGAGAAGACAGGATCAGTAACACTTGGGTGTGTGGGCTGGGTCATCTACGTGTGGACACTTGGGCTCCTTGTAGCATTGGATGAAAATTGGGATGAGAAGAAAATGGGTACTCAGGCCAGTGACCATTTTTCCTGGTGCTACCAAGTTCTGCCATACAAAGAGTATGAGAACTCTTAAGTCTGAACCTGGCCTTCCAGATCATCATGAAGGTATATTTGTTAAAGTAGGAATAGAGTATTAATAGTTTGCTAGTTTGGTTTATGGGCTTCCCCTGTGGCTAAGACGGTAAAGAAACTGCCTGCAATGCAGGACACCAAGGTTCAATCACTGGGTCAGGAAGATCCCCTGGAGAAGGAAATGGCAACCCACTCCAATATTCTTGCCTGGAGAATTCCGTAGACAGAGGAGCCTGGTGGGCTACATTCCATGGGTTTGCAAAAAGTCAGATAGAACTGAACGACTACACTTTCACTTTCTTTTTTTCAGCTTGGTCTATAATTTACATTTTGTTAAAAAGTACGTGGACCTTCATTTGTACCCTTGTCTTATGCCATACAAATCTTCAGGCAGGTCTGAAGTCAGGCACAAATGGGAAATTCAAGGACATTTAGTTGGGCTATGGTACCGGGTGTTCTAGCTTTAGTGAGAGTAGTAAAGAAGTACAGAGAGGAAAAGACTTCCCAATACCTCTAGAATCCCTTTCCTCCCACCTTGTTTTTGCTTTAGTCACTAAGTCATGTCGAACTCTTTGGCAGCCCCATGGAATGTAACTTGCCAGGCTCTTTTATCTATGGAATTTCTCAGGCAAGAATACTGGAGTGGGTTGCCATTTCTTTCTCCAGGGGATCCTCCCGACCCAGGGATCAAACTCCGGTCTCCAGCATTGCAGGTGGGTTCTTTACCACTGAGCCATCAGGGAAGCCCTTCCTCCTGCCCTGGAATTCTTCTTTTAGAAAACTATTGTTTCGCACCCACACCCCCACTCCCCTGGTAAAGAAAAAGGAGAACGAGATGATTGTTGATTGTTTCGTATCCATAGTTCTAAACACTTTCTATGTTAATTGATTTTAATGGGAATACCACTAAGGCTACACTGTGAAGTCTGGATACAGGATATTTCATAAGAAAACTTTATCATGTAAGTATCCATTCCCAATTTTCTAAAATTTATTAGAGGTGGACAGGCTTGTCAAATAATTTTGGTATCTACTGAAATGATCATTTTTTTGTTTGCTTCAGTGCAATGAAAACTGTCGTCATGAATTTCCTAGTATAAATCAATTTTTCTCGATTTCAAAATATTGAAATGTTGATATTTTAAGATTTTGTCTTAAGCAGTATTTGTTCATATTGTTAATTTTTCTCCAGCTTTGTCGGATCTTTTAAAGCCAAGAAAAGCTAACAGAAGAATCATGGTTTTTGAAATTTATGAGAATCCATTCATTAATCTATCTAGTCTCAGACATTTTTTAATACCTTGATAACTTACAAATTTTTACCTTAGCTATTTCTTATATTTCTTCAGTTCCTAGAGGTCATTTGAATCATGTGTATTTTTTTTCAAAATCATATTTGTGATTTCAAAAATATTACCAAAATTGTGCATGATTTTTATAGCCATTTTAAAGCCTTTTTTCTATCTGGCCAACATTTTCTTTCTCATCCCAAAGTAAGTTTGTTCAGTCGCATAGTTGTGTCCGACTCTCTGAGAACCCATGGACTGCAGCACGCCAGGCTTCCCTGTCCATCACCAACTCCCGGAGCTTGCTCAAACTCATATCCATTGAGTGAGTGATGCCATCCAACCATCTTATCCTCTGTTGTCCCCTTCTCCTCCCGTCTTCAATCTTTCCCAGCTCAGGGTCTTTTCCAGTGAGTTAGCTCTTTGCATCAAGTGGCCAAAGTATTGGAGTTTCAGCATCAGCATCAGTCCTTCCAATGAATATTCAGGACTGATTTCCTTTAGGATGGACTGGTTGGATCTCCTTGCAGTCCAAGGGACTCTCAAGAGTCTTCTCCAACACCACAGTTCAAAAGCATCAGTTCTTCGGTGCTCAGCTTTCTTTATGGTCCACCTCTCACATCCATATGTGACTACTGGAGAAACCATAACTTTTATTAGACAGATCTTTGTCAGCAAAGTAATGTCTCTGCTTTTTAATATGCTGTCTAGGTTGGTCATAGCTTTTCTTCTAAAGAGCAAGTGTCTTTTAATTTCATGGCTGCAGTCACCATCTTTAAAAAAATAAAGTCTGTCACTGTTTCCATTGTTTCCCCATCTATTTGCCATGAAGTTATGGGACCAGATGCCATAGCTTAGTTTTCTGAATGTTGAGTTTTAAGCCAACTTTTTCACTCTCCTCTTCCACTTTCATCAAGAGGCTCTTTAGTTCTTCTTCGTTTTCTGCCATAAGTGTGGTGTCATCTGTATATCTGAGGTTATTGATATTTCTCCCGGCAGTCTTGATTCCAGCTTGTGTTTCATCCAGCCCAGCATTTCACATGAGGTATTCTGCATAGACGTTAAATAAGCAGGGTGACGATATACAGCCTTGACATACTCCTTTTCCAATTTGGAACCAGTCTGTTCCATGTCGACTTCTAACTGTTGCTTCTTGACCTGCGTACAGATTTCTCAGGAGGCAGGTAAGGTGGTCTGGTATTCTCATTTCTTTAAGAATTTTCCACAGTTTGCTGTGATCTACACAGTCAAAGGCTTTAGCATAGTCAATAAAGAAAAAGTCAATGTTTTTCTAGAACTCTCTTGCCTTTTCGATGATCCAGTGGATATTGGCAATTTGTCTCTGGCTCCTCTGCCTTTTCTAAATAAAGATTGAACATCTGGAAGTTCATGGTTCATGTACTGTTGAAGCCTGGTTTGGAGAATTTTGAGCATTATTTTGCTATGGTGTGCTGCTGCTGCTGCTAAGTCGCTTTAGTCGTGTCTGACTCTGTGCGACCCCAGAGACGGCAGCCCATCAGGCTCCCCCGTCCCTGGGATTCTCCAGGCAAGAACACTGGAGTGGGTTACCATTTCCTTCTCCAATGCATGAAAGTGAAAAGTGAAAGTGAAGTTGCTCAGTCGTGTCCTACTCTTTGCGACCCCACGGACTGCAGTGTACCAGGCTCCTCTGTCCACAGGATTTTCCAGGCAAGAGTACTGGAGTGGGGTGCCATCGCTATGGTGTGAGATGAGTGCAATTGTGCGATAGTTTGAGCATTCTTTGGCATTGCCTTTCTTTGGGATTGGAATGAAAACTGACCTTTTCCAGTCCTGTGGCCACTGCTGAGCTTTCCAAATTTGCTGGCATATTGAGTGCAGCACTTTCACAGCATCATCTTTCAGGATTTGAAATAGCTCAACTGGAATTCCATCATCTCCAGTAGCTCTGTTAATAGTGATGCTTCCTAAGGCTCACTTGACTTCACATTCCAGTATGTCTGGCTCTAGGTGAGTGACCACACCATCGTGATTATCTGGGTGGTGAAGATCTTTTCTGTATAGTTCTTCTGTGTATTCTTGCCACCTCTTCCTAATACCTTCTGCTTCTGTTAGGTCCATACCATTTCTGTCCTATATCGTGCCCATCTCTGCATGAAATGTGTTCTCTTTTTTTCCTGATAAAACTGGCCAGGTGATATTTTCTACTTCAGCAATTTTCAGGTTACATTTCCGAGCCACAGGAGAACATTTTTATTGTAAATTTTTTATGTTGTGTGTTTATTTTAATTCATCTCAAAAGTATCTTCTAATTTCCTTTGTGATTTCTTCTTTGAGTCACTTTTTTTGATGTAAGATGTATTGTATGATTTCCACAAATTTTTTAATGTTCTTGTTTTCTTAACTAGTTCCTAGTTTCCCTTCATTGTGGTTGGTGAAGACACTTTGTACCATTTCAGAGTTTTTTCATTTATTGAGATGTGTTGTGGCCTAATATGTGGTCTATTCTGGAGAATTTTCCAAGTGCACTTGAGAGGAGTATGAATTATGCTGCTGTTTGGTAGAGTGTATGTATACGTCTGCTAGGTCTACTTTATCTGTAGTTCAATTTTATTTTCTTAATGATCTTTTGTCTGTATGTTCTATACATTATTGAAAATACAGTATTTAAGCTCCCATCTATTATTGTAGGATGGCCTATTTGTCTCTTCAATTCTGTCAGTTGTTGATTTATATACATAGGCTCCATTTGGGGGTACATATAGGTTTATAATTGTTATTTCTTCTTAATGAACTAGTCCTTTTATCAATGGGCTTCCCTGGTGGCTCAGCTGGTACAGCATCTGCCTGCAATGTGGGAGACCTGGGTTGGGAAGATCCCCTGGAGAAGGGAACAGCTACCTACTACAGTATTCTGGCCTGGAGAATTCCATGGACTGTATAGTCCATGGGGTCGCAAAGAGTCAGAAACGACTGAGTGACTTTCACTTTCACTTCACTTTTTATCAATATATAGTGTCCTTCCTTTTCTGTTATAACAGTTTTTAACTTAAAATCTGCTTTGTCTGACGTTAGTATAACCACCTCTTTTTGGTTGCTATTTGCATGGAATATTTTTTTTTTTCATTCTTTCACTTTTAACCTATTTGTGTCTTTGGACATAAAACAAATCTATTATAGGGAGCATATAGTTGGATCATGTTTCAAACTCATCCTTCCATTATCAGCATTTTAACTGGTGAGCTTAATCCATTTACATTTAAAGTAATTGCTGACAATAAAAGATTTGCTTCTGCTGTTTTACTATTTGCTTTCTGAACATGGTATCTTTTTTTGGTCCCTCAGTTCCTCCGTTACTGTTTTCTTTTGTGTCTAATTGATCTTCATTCCCTCCTCATTTCTCTTTCTGCACATTTTAAAGTTATTTTCTTATGACTTACCCTGAGAATTGCAGTTAGCATTCCAAATTTATAACACACTGCTTTAAATTGATACATTTTAGCGTCAATAACCTACACAATATCTGCCCCCATTCCATTACGTTGTTGGTGTCACAAATCCCATCTTTATAAGTTGTGTGCCCTTGAACTTCTGAGTTTATACTGCTTGGTGTTCATTGAGCTTCCTGAATCTGTAGATTTGTACTTTTCATCAAATTTGAGTTTGGGGCCATTAGTTTTTTCACACATTCCCTCTGCTTCCTTCTCTCCTCTCCCTCTGTGGTTGCCCTAGTACATATGCCAGTGTCTAATGGTATACCACAGGTCTCTTAGACTTCACTCATTTCTCTTTATTCTTTTTTCTTTCTGCTCCTCAGATTGGTTGATTTTAGTTGACTTATCTTCAAGCTTGTTGATTCTTTCTTGTACTTCCTCAAATCCATTGTTGAAACTTTCTAGTGAATTTTCATTTTCTGCTACAAGGAGCCTCTTCTTCTGGCTACAAAGAGCCTAAAAATCAGTCAGACATGTGAGCTTAGTGGTCTTCTTGGGTCCTTTCTGAGCACACATGAAGCCCTGGACATGTACATTGGCTTCTGGTTTCCCAAGTATGCCCAGGAGCTTACAAAGCCTTTACTTGGCCCTACTTCTCAGCCTCTTCCTTCCTAGGCTTTAGAGTCTGTCTGCTACTCGTCCACCTGTCACCCCAGCTCCAGATGGGTTTCAGATAACAGGTAGTATGTTCCATTAAATGCTCTTGACAACCGCTATCAGGAGGTCACTCTAGTACTGAGAAGAGTTCCAAAAGGAGGAAACCAAGGAAAGACATTAATCTTATTCCTCAGGTTGTCCCCATAAAGGGCAAAGCCCACAGCTACAATTCCTTGAAAACAATATCCATATTCCCCATTTTGGTACCAGCAAGCTACACCAGGAATGTAGATTGGTATAAGCTGTCTTGCTTCAGTTCAGCTGGATAATGGGGGATTTTAGATGCATAAGTAAAAACACCACACTGCTCTTGCCAAAATTTAGCAGTTTCTTTCTTCATGAAGCCCTCCTCTGATGTAAGTTTCAACTAAGTTCTAAGAGTTCTGCAAAAGCTGATTCTGACAAATTAGGGCCACTTAATCTAGCCCCAGTAGAAGGAGGAATTCTTAGAACTTCCTACTCCACCTTTTTCAATGACTACTTATAAAACTTTTATAATTTTGTCAGTGGAATCACTGAAAAGTTTTAACATGTTAAAACTTTATTTATTGCCTAGGATTATATAAGCTTTAAAAAATGTTTGATAGTAGTTCACAAAAACATGTATCCTATAGAACATAAAATTTGATTTATTAAATCAACCTTATTAACTCATTTATTCAGATATCTTATATGTAATTTTTTCTTATCAAAGATGAATGATGCATTTAGTCCTCTTATTGCTTTTAACAGCTTTCATATACATCAGAGCAGTGTTAATTATATTTATCATGCTGTACATTACACCCCTAGTACTTATTTATCTTATAACGGAAAGTTTGTACATTTGACTACCTTCATTCAATTCCCCTTCCCCTAACCAACTGCCTCTGGTAATCACAAATTCAATCTCTTTCTCTATGAGTTTGTTTGTTCATGTGTTTGTTTTTAATATATAGTTGAGTTATAATAATGTTAGTTCATATTATATAGCATAGTGATTTGGTGTTTTTATCCATTTTAAACTGATCACCACAATAATCTAGTTATGATATGTCTCCATACAATATTACACCACACCATACAACATAACTATTGGCAACATTCCCCACACTGTACATTTCATATCTGTGACTCATTTATTTTGCTGCTGGAAGCTTGTACGTCTTAATCTTCCTCACCTATTTCACTCATCCCCCACTCACTTCCTCTCTGGCAACAGGAAGAACAAAGTTCCTGTTTGTTCTCTATATCTATAACTCTGTTTCTGTTTAGTTCAGTTCAGTCACTCAGTCGTGTCCGACTCTTCATGACCCCATAGACTGCAGCACGCTAGGATTCCCTGTCCATCACCAACTCCCGGAGCTTGCTTAAACTCATGTCCATCGAGTCAGTGATGCCAACCATCCCATCCTGTCCTCCCCTTCTCCTCCTGCCTTCAATCCTTCCCAGAATCAGAATCTTTTCCAACGAGTCAGTTCTTCTCATCAAGTGGCCAAAGTATTGGAGCTTCAGCTTCAGCATAAGTCCTTCCAATGTCCTTCTGTTTTGTTATGCTGGTTCATTTGTTTTGCTTTTTAGATTCCATGTGTAAATGAAATCACACAGTACTTGTCTTTGACTTACTTTACGCATCATAATATTGTCTGGGCTTCCCTGGTAGCTCAGCTGGTAAAGAATCTGCCTGCAATGCAGGAGATCCCTGTTCAATTCCTAGGTGCAGAAGATCCCCTAGAGAAGGGATAGGTTACCCACTCCAGTGTTCTTGGACTTCCCTGGTGGCTCAGATGGTAAGGGATCCATCTGCAATGCGGGAGACCTGGGTTCGATCCCTGGGTTGGGAAGATCCCCTGGAGGAGGTCATGGCAACTCCAGTATTCTTGCCTGGAGAATCCCCATGGACAGAGGAGCCTGCTGCAGTCCATGGGGTCAAGAAGAGTCAGACACGACTGACCGACTAAGCACAGCACAGCACAGTACTGTCTAGGTTCATCCAAGTTGTTGCAAATGGAAAATTTTCATCCTTTTTATGGCTGAGTTATATTCCACAGCACATGTAAATTCTTTAATCCATTCATCTATGGATGGACACTTAGGCTGCTTCCATATTCTGGCTATTGTAAATAATGCTGCAATGAGCATAAAGGCCTATACATCTTTTCTAAGTATTTTGTTTTTTTCAGATAAAATACCCAGAAATGAAATTCCTGGGTCATATAGTAGTTCTATATTTAATTCTTTGAGGAATCTCCATACTAAATGGCTGTACCAATTTACATTCCCCCCAACAATTCACAAGTGTTCCTCTTTCTCCACATCCTCAACCAAACTTTGTAATTTGCTGTCTCTTTGATATTAGTCATTCTGACAGGTGTGAGGTGATATCACACCATGGTTTTGGCTTGCATTTCTTTGATGATAAATTAGCAATGCTGAGCATCTTTTCGTGTACTTGTTAGCCGTTTGTATGTCTTCTTTAGGGAAATGTCTGTTCAGATCCTCTGACCATTTCTAAGTTTTTGATGTTGCTTTTTGAGTTGTGAGAGTTCTTTGTTTTGGATATTAACCCCTTGTCAGATAATATTGTCTGCCAGTGTCTCTTCCTATTCAGTATGTGGACTTTTTGCCCAGGGCCCATCAAAGTCAGGGGCTTCCCTGGTGGTCCAGTGGTTAAGACTCTGTGCTTCCAATGCAGCAGGCCACAGGGCTTCCCTGGTGGCTCAGCTAGTAAGAATCCATCTGCAATGTGGGAGATCAAACCCAGGTTTGATCCCTGGGTTAGGAAGATCCCCTGGAGAAGAGAACGACTTCTCTTCTGGAAAAGAGAATACCCACTCCAGTGTTCTGGCCTGGAGAATTCCATAGACTGTATAGTCCATGGGGTCACAAAGAGTCGGACACAACTGACTTTCATTTTCACCAAAGTCATAATGCACATAGGAAGAACTCTGTCATCTTGAGCCCCAGTCTTTCCCCTGAAAACTCTGCTGACGCTTTTCAGCTGTTTTTCAGTGCTATTGACTCAGAAAATGGTGTATTTGATTTATTCATATCTGGCATGTTTTTTGATTTTTGAATATTTTTATTCTTTATATTCAAAATATTACCAGCATAGGTCTAGATGCTTATTATTCACTTTGTCAATTATGCAGGAAAGACCTAAATATATTTCTTCAGCTCAAGCAAGATGTCTTCTATTTATTTGATCACTGTTTTTGCTCTTCTGTTTTCTCTGGGGGATTTTTGTTTTATGTAAATTGCATCTTCTCAATAAGTGTTCCTTGAAAGTGAAAGTCGCTCAGTCGTGTCCAGCTCTGTGCAACACCATGGACTATACAGTCCATGGACTTCTCCAGGCCAGAATACTGGAGTGGGTAGCCTTTCCCTTCTCCAGGGGATCTTCCCAACCCAGGGATCAAACCCAGGTCTCCTACATTGCAGGCAGATTCTTTACCAGCTGGGCCACAAGGGAAGCCCAAGTGTTCCTTGCTTCTTATCTATTCTCTCATCTAAGTGCTCCAAGTACTCTTAGGCTGACTTTTGGGAGAATTTCTCAGGCCAGTATTTTTATTGATTCAATTTCTAGTTTCCAATCCACCATTTATTTCCTCTCTGCCATTCCTGATTCAACAATCAAGGTTTTCATCTCCTTGCAGAATTCCTGGTCTCTTCTGGTCCTTATTCATTATAATCAACCACCATAAAGGTAATTTCTGTCTTTAATCTTAATACATACCAAGTTCATGTTTTCTGGAGTTCTTTTCTGCATATTTTAATAACAATAGTGTAGGTACTCATTTATTGTAATTCTTCAGTGTCACCATCCTCTTTGCAATTTTTTTTTATGTAGTCAATCCTTTTTCCCTTTTTCTCCTCTTTATACAGGAAGGTCTTTGCTTGTCCAGCATTGACATTGGAGATGAGTTCTGGCAGAGAACATAAAGCTCTCTAGTTGTATCATGCTGGCCCAAATTAAAAGGGAAGAGGGGATATTCTGAATAACGTATGATGTAACTTTGATCTTATGAAAGCAGAGCAGGTGGACAGCAGGGAGTTTCTAGAGCCAATAGCTATGAGCAAGGAGCTCCATGTGCTACAGAAAATCTTGTCTATATTTGGGGCAGCAACCAGGAATCACTCAGGCCAGAGCATCCAATACTCATTAACTGGAAAAGTTGCCCTCAGCAGTCATCAGCCATTCACTGCATGGCCATCGTCACTAATAGGAAACACACTCTTTGTAGCTCCTGGGCTACGTGGCCGATAGTACCTGGCACATTTCCAAGAAATGAAGGTGAGATCAAGGTGAGTCTTTTTGAAGGGTCCGTGGCCTATACTCTCTGCCTTCCCTGGCCCCTCCATAGAAGGGGACACAGATCTTCAATCCTTATCTGAATCCCTTGGAGCCAGTTGTTTTCCAGAATTCAGATTTTAAAAAGGTAGAAGCAAGAGAAGGAGGGTTATAACAGGAAAGAATCTTGCAGGGCAAGGGTGGAGTATAAGTTACAGCAAAACATGCCACCCATGACTGAGGCAACTGGAGCATCCGGTCAGTCCCTTGGTTAAGGGGGAGGGAGAGGGAAGATGAGGCGTAAATTCGCAGATGCTTTGAGTTCTTGCCAATGTGAAGGAACAGTGTCCTCCTGTAGCCCGAGGGCAGTTCTCCAAGAAAGAGCCTCGGTCTCAGGTGTGGTCCCTGGGAAGTAAAAGCACATGCCAATGAGATTCTAAAAATAGACACCAGGGTTCTGGGCAGAGCACCCGCCTTGCCCATCATGCCTGCATCACACAACTCCCAGGTAAGTTTCAGGCAACATCTTGGAATCAAACACATATTCTGCTGCAAAACATAGGAAGAATCCCAGTAAATGAGATAAAGGGGACAAATCGTACAAACATGGTAGAGCTTTCTTCAGAGTTAATGTAGCTCAGAGCAGGCAGGTTGGTGAAGTAATGTGATATAGATCATAAACATTCTGGAATTTTTTTAACTTTTATTGATGTAAGATTAACATGAAAAAGTTGTATCTGTTTAATAGATACAATGCCAATACAATTTGGGGATAAGTACACAAACTCTGGAATTTTTCCTAAAGAATCGTTCAGAATAACTTCAAACCCACATTGCAAACTAGGCTAATACCCTTAGCTCTGCATGCAAAAACCATCCATGTCATCCGGGGGTTCCTGTGATCAGGTTGGAGTTGGAACTAGTACCACGTTAGATGCCATTTCTTACTATGTCCTGTGTCCCTCCTCTCAGGAAGCATGAGTTTCTGAACAGCCTCTACCTGGGTCACCAGCCACGATCTCTTACTCACAGATAAGTGCATGTTGGCCAAAGCAGCAACTAATTCATTTTCACCATTTCACCTATGAGAATTTTTTCTCATGTATTCCCAATGTCATGACTATTATCCATCTCAGTTGAGGTAGGAGCAGAGTCTGCGAGGCCAAATCCATTTTGCTGCCAATTTTGAAAACAACTAAGCGTCTTCAAATATGTTCACATTTTGGAATTGCAGACATGGGATCTCAGGCTCGTACCAAGGGACTTCTATTGTGATTTCTCACCACCTTCTGCCCACTCAAGCAAGCTCCTTTACACAAGGGGAATCGCAAACTCCTCTTGAATCCAGAAATAGCAGTCCAGCAGAAATCCCTCAAAGTTTCCTGAATGTGGATGCCATACTACAGCTCCCTATTTTATTCTCCAGTGGGAAGAGAGGGGAGAATAGCATGTTCTCAGATTGCCTCTTACCCTGAAATCTTGCTTAGGGCATGTAATGCTGGAAGCAGGGCAGGGGCGGAAGATGGGTGTTTCAAGAGCCATGCCCTTTCTGATAAGGTGTCCTACTTTGCTAATCAAGAGCTCTTTATTAACTACTGGTAAATACTAAGTTCTTAGGTGTTTACTGTGGACTCTGCCAGTATGCATGCATGTGTTTGCTGTTTGATGTTTCTTGGTCTCATTTCAGTCACATACTCCCGTCAACATGCAGTCCCTCTGAAGTTGCTATTGTCTTTACCACAGAACTGGCATCGCTATGTGTCAGAAACATCCATTAATTTATACCAACCACTTACTCATGTACACAAGTTTAAGCACTTGCTTTGGCAGTATGGAAATCATGTTTTTTTCCTGAATTTAGGGTACAAAACAGTCCAGTCTACTGTTGTGTCCCACAGATTGGACATGATTCAGTCAACTATTACAACAAAATCAAGAACTTCCAATAGGGAAAACATAAGCTTAGGAAAGATGTTCTTTTCCTACCATAAAAACTAAACCCTAAATATTTAATGGTATGTACAACAGAAATGATCATTTGGAGTGTACCTAGACTCAACTGGCTTTGGGGGGGTTAATTCTTTGTAGGTCAGGGTTAAAGAGGTGACCAGGGAAACAGGTTAGAATGAATTCAAATCTGTACGTAATCCTCTAACCCAAATCTCACACATCATGAAAAATAGATCATCAAGGGAACTTTGATCTATATTTCAAGTGTCCACCTCACTTGGAATTCAAATTCTACTGAAATGATTTAGGACTGAAACTCAGAAGAGAGCAAGGACTTTGAAGTCAGGCGGCCCTGGCTTCACCAGTTCTGGGTTTAGTTTTGGAAACTGAGTTCATCCCTATAAACCCAATCACCCATCACCGGTGTGCCTCTTAGAACTTACCCCATAGATCTGTGAGAGAACATTCTTGAAAACCCTGACCACTATATTTGACATCTAGAGGAGACAGAGAAGATTGCTATCATCATTGTCACATGTGAAAAATGTTCACCCCAGACCACTGCCTTTGTCAAAGACCAAGAAATATGGCAGCTATTATGTTTTTCAGGCTGAAGTATTTTCTATAAAAGTTGACTTCCATAGTCAGGCGCCAACCAGCCACCAACCTACAGGAGGTATATTCCTTGTCATAGGTGTTGACAGAAGTACACAGACCAGCAGCTGAGCCGCCCTGATGGAGGGGTCACCGAGAGCCTCAGGTGGGGTCTTTCCCTCCACATACCTGACACTGGGCTAGGAGCTTGGCAAGCTTGGAGCTTGGAGCCAACCCAAAGAGAGGCCTTGTCTTCACAATGGCTAGCAAAGACGATGGGACAAGGCAGCCAGTGCCTACTACCATAAGAGACATCCAAAAGACATCCCTGGTGGTCCAGTGGTTAAGAATCTGCCTTCCAACGCAGGGCACATGGGTTCAATTCCTAGCTGGGGAACTAAGATCCCACAGGCTGCAGGGATCTAAGCCCGCATGCCACAACTAGAGAGAAGCCTGCACACAGCAATGAAGGGCCCACACGCAGCAGATAAGACCTGATATAGCCAAATAAACAATGTCAAAAAAACAAGAGAGACATACAAAATGAGAGCCTTGGGCTTACTAAGTCCAGCATTAGGGCTGAGCCTTGAAGATGGGTAAAATTTGAATTTTCCACTGGAAGGAAGAACGTTGCAGACTGCAAAAGGAGGTCACCTCTCTGTCACCAGCAGGATTATGAGGAAAAGGAAGAGAGCTGACCAAGCTGAGACTAGTGGGATCAGGCTGTTCTCTGAGGCCAGGTAGACTCTGTGTAGGCCATGGGGGCTGGAGGCAGGATGTGCCTGCGTTTCTATGCCCCGTTCCCTCTACAGAACTTCAGCCTTGATTTCCATGTGTCTCCTTACAGCACCAACATAAGGACACATGCAGAAGGAATTTTTTTCTACCTACTGAGGACTGAAAGAGTAGATGAAATACATTAAAACGGTGCTTCACCATCCACGGTTTTGATGCCCTTAGTTTCTGTAAGTTGAAACACAGGACATAGAATCTTAATATCCCGCTTCTTAAAGATACTGACTTAGTGAACAGACCTCAGATAATCACCACCACCACCCAGACAGAGTCTCCAGGAGAGGTCATTCCAGAAACTTCCCCCAAGCTGGAACATCTGTGGCTCTCAGTTTTTCGGTTCCTGGCTCAGCCTTCCTGTCTGTGTCGACCACGACGATTAAAAATGCGTCCAAAGTAAACCTCAGACAACTGAACTCCTTCAGCAACGTGGGGGGCACTCGACCTCAAGGGGTGGTCACCCTGACTCGTTGCAGACGTTTGCCCCAGGTGCTTAGCAGCTGGCTGGAACGATTCATGAAATTCTATCTCTCCAGCCCCCAACACGCTGAGAAGTTACCCAGGGAAGCCAATCTGTCCCACCTGTAGAAATTAACGGTGCCAGCTCAGCATATTGGCAGCAAAAAGAAATTTACACAGCAAACAAACCTGCTGAAAAATTGGAAATATTTGTTTAACAGAAGCACATCGATTAAAGTCACTCCAAGATCAAATTACTCTCCCAGCCTGAGCAATCTTACCCCCGGAGAGGAGCAGACATATATATTGGCAGAGTATCGATGAAAAGACCAAGTTCTGTCTAGATGTACCATATTAGGGGTGTTAATCTCAGAAGTGGCTCATAAGTTTTCTTCTCCACCCCGAGTGTTCATTTGGAAGAGTTTAATTCCAATACAAACAGTAATAAGGAAATAAAATCACTGATGTATGTCTTTCCAATATCCGTCTTTGGTAAGAACTTTTCATTTCTATGGTCAGTTAAAACTCATCTTACATAAAATGTTGAGCTCATTTCAAATAGACTTCCAGGGTTCCTTGGTTTCTCAAATCCTCCACAATTGCGAAGGAAAATACAAGCCCGAGCCAAAGCCACTTCTTAACTACAAAGGCAAGCAAGTCACCAAGTATGTTTAACATGAGTGCTGTGACAATTGCATGGTTTCCTGAGGTTTCCAGCTACATGAGGGCTTTTGAGGGCCAAGCCAAGGTCAGCAGGCCACTTTAAAAAATTCTTTAGCTCTCTGAAGAGGCTGATTAAGGTTTCTCCATGTACGTGCATGCTAAGTCCCTTCAGTCATGTCCGACTCTTTTCGACCCTGTGGACTGTAGCCCATAGAATCCATGGGAATCTCCAGGCAAGAATACTGGAGTGGGTTGCCATGCCCTTCTCCAGGGGATCTTCCTAACCCAGGGATCAAACCTGGGTTTCTTATGTCTCCTGCATTGGCAGGCAGGTTCTTTACCACTAGCGCCACCTTGACCTGCCAAACTAAATATCACGAGGTGCAATGTAATATCACCTGGAAGAATTTGGGCTTTGCTTTAGGTTATTCAATAAAGAACTAAATCAGAGTTAAATTTTGCTTTCTTAAACTCCTTAAGGGCTTCCCTGACAGCTCAGTTGGTAAAGAATCTGCCTGCAATGCAGGAGACCCCGGTTCAATTCCCAGGTTGGAGAGATCTGCTGGAGAAGGGATAGGCTACCCACTCCAGTATTCTTGGGCTTCCATAGTGGCTCAGATTGTAAAGAATCTGCCTGCAATGTGGGATACCTGTATTTGATCCCTGGGTTGGAAAGAAGCCTGGAGAAGGGAAAGGCTACCCACTCCAGTATTCTGGCCTAGGGAATTCCCTGGATGGTATAGTCCATGCGGTCGCAAAGAGTGGGACACAATAGAGCGACTTTCACTTTCACTTTCAAACTCCTTAAATTCCTAAGACCATTTCAGTCTTGAAAATAGGATCACATATTTTAGAAGATTTATAGCTTTTCAGACAAGAAATTTGTTTTCTTTTTCACCAAGATATGGAAGCAGGAGCTCACTCCAAGTTTGATTATGACATGTGCTAAGCAGCCAAATATCATTTGGAAGAATACAGTTTTGGGCTGGGGAAAAAATGCATGCTCTAGTTCCTGATAATTGATTTGCAAGGCTCCAATTTAAGTAGCAAATTGCTCCTGCTATCTGGGTATTTCATATCTTATATGAGCACTTAGATAGAAAGCTCAATATTCCTCATGCTGACCAGGAAGTGACAGGAAGAACTGCAATTTAAATTTGGGTCCATTTCACAACACTTTTTTTTTTTAATATTGTTCTAAGCGGCTCTGGTTACAAATAGATCAGGTTAGTTAAAAAAATAATAATGTTAATATAGGGGCAAGGATTAAGACGTACAAATTATGTATAAAATAACCTACAAGGATATATAACATAGGGAATATAGGCAATATTTTATATTAACTATAAATGAAATATAACTTTTAAAAATTGAGAATCACTATATCATACACCTGTAATTTATATAATACTGTACCTCAACTATACCTCAATAAAAAAAAATAATATAAATAATATCTTTTAAGTGAACTTTTACCCTAGTTCTCCCCCCAGCAGGTAATCAACCCCAATCATAATGCCACCTGAGCCCAGGAGTTGGCCAAGTTGGAAATTTCCCATTTACACCCAAGGACACAGAAAGCCTGAGGTTTGCTCAGCTGTCGATGGAATCAGGGCAAACAGCCAGGCTCCTCAGCCCCCAAACAAAAGAGGGAAAGGGCAGTGGACAGGGTGAGGATTCCCCGGCTTCAAACACCAGCTGTGATGCTGGATCTACATGTAAGACTTTGAGAAAAGCCATGTGTTTCCCTCTGCAGGCCACAGTTTCCTCTTTTGTAAAAAGAACAGGTTGGGAGAGAAACTTTCAACTATCTCTTCAGCAAGAACACCCTGTGGCCTGATGACACCTTGTCCAAAAAGTAATCGAGGTACCAGCCTCAGGGTCAGACCAACTCAGATCTGATGTCCCGCTTGGCTGTTATCATAAAGCCACGTCCAGCTCTTTGCAACCCCACGTACTGCAGCACGCCAGGCTTCCCTGTCCTTCACTATCCCCTGGAGTTTAGCAAACATCTCTGACCATCCTTTTCATCCTCCAGGACTCTTGGTTTCATTACCTGTAAAATTTAAACAGAAAATAATTGTCATATCACAGTGCTGCGGCAATCCCATGGTCTGTTGCCCACAAGGCTCTTCTGTCCGTGGAATTCTCCAGGCAAGAATGCTGGAGTGGGTAGCCATTCCCTTCTCCAGGGGATCCTCCCGACCCGGGGATCGAACCTGGATCTCCTGCCTTGCAGGTGGATTCTCTACCTCTGAGCCACCAGGGAAGCCTGACTAATGAGGCAATGTGCAGGAAATGCTCAGCAGAGCACCTGACCAGGTGAGAAAGCTCCACACTGAGATATGCTCTTATCCACCCCCTGGTGGGAAATGGGTCCAGCCCACCTTCCTTATCTGTGGTTCCAACTGAAATACCTGGACCCCTGTGATCTAGAGTTCACCTTTAGATGACCCGGAAATACTCTGCATTGCTCTTCACTGGGCTTTCCAGGTGGCACTAGTGGTAAAGAACCTGCCTGCCAATGCAGCAGATACAAGAGACTCAGGTTCAATCCCTGGGTGAGGAAGATTCCCTTGGAGGAGGGCATGACAACCCACCCATTTTCTTACCTGGAGAATCCCACGGATATAGGAGCCTTGCATGTTACAGTCCATAGAGTTGCAAAGAGTTGGACACAACTGAAGTGGTTCAGCCCACACGCACACTCTTCATTACCCTCCTGGGCAATGAGCCCGTCCAAACAGGCCCCATGCTCCTGGTGGGCTAGGTCAGGACCCTCCAACCTCCAAGGGTGATCCTGCTGACCAGTGATGCTGACCCCAGAACAGAGCAGCCACGGTGGCCCCCAAGCTCACAAGGACCCCACTTTTGCTCCGAGGTGCTGTCTTCCCCTCCTCTCACCTCCCTACCCTCTCTCCCTCCATTGCCGAAAACCTTGCTTTTTACCCACTTATCCGCCATTTTCCTTCCTGGCCCTTCCTTTGCAGCTTCTGACCTCTTCTGCCCTTTTCCTAGGAAGGGCCTCACCTTGCTCTCATGACTTGCACTTAGCCTGCTTTGTTTATCCAGCATGCTCAGTCATGCCCTGTAGACGATGCCACTTGCACCTCTTCCGGTAAATCATTTCCCATCCTCCAGAGCTTCATCCCCGTCACAGACTGCCACAGTCAGTGTCTCCTCCAAAAGTACCTCAGCTCCTCCTCCACCCAAAACTATCCCACAAAGACTGAAGACAAGGGTAGGCAGTCCAGAATGGAGGTGGGTGGGCAGAATACCAGACACTGCCTCCCAGAGTCGATAGAAAATATAAACTACCTTGTCCAGCATCTCATCTGATGATAGAGACCCTCCTAACATAGCCCTCCCTGGTGGCCTCTGAACTATTATTGTATTTGCATCCAATGTTTTACCTATCTGTCCATGGCAGTCCTTTCATCTTTGGAGAGCTCTGATCATTTCACCTCCCTTCCTTAGACCATCTCCCTATGGTTCCCTCCCCTGTAGAGTTAGTTTGTTGGAAGAAGGGATCTCAAAGTATCTGCCTGGGCACCTGACCACTGAGAATTGCCGGTGACCTCCAGAAGCTAGGAGAGTCACAGAACAGACTCTTCCTCTGAGCCTCCAGGAGAAACCAACCCTACTGACACTTTGATTTGAACTTCTAGATGCCAGAAATATGAAAGAATACATTTCTGTTGTTTTAAATCACCTAGTTTGGGACATTTCCTATTTACCAAAAGGTCACAGCATAGATCCTTCCATTTTTCTGTGCTCTTGCAAAACACAAACTCCTTCCTATGACTTATTTGAATTCACATAAATGATACTGTGCTGTGGACTACTTCTGCTCCTTTCTCATTTCCTTGGGATGTATCTACAGCATCTGAACATCAGGTAGCAGTATCGTGCATTCACATGTTCCCAGGACACTCATAGTGATGGGTGCCCAGACGTCTTCCTGCCACCTGCTGCCACAAACAGCTGGGATAAACAACCTGCATACCTGTCAAGAGGGTCGTGTGACAATTTCCTTTGTTTATACACCCAGACATAGGACTGCTGGGTAATAAGGACTTCTTGCTATTGCTGTTCAGTCGCTAAGTCGTGTCCGATTCTTTGCGACTCTATGGACTGCAGCACGCCAGGCTTCCCTGTCTGTGAGTATTTAATTGGAGTAGCTACTACTACTAGACTGCTTTTTGGAACAGCTGTACTTTTCTCACTCCTACCAACAGCTGGGGAGAGTGTCCTCCATCAGTACAGCCCCATCAACGCTGGTCGTGATTCAATTTTCTATACTTCACCGACAATAGATGTCACATTTTTTTTTTAGCATTTCTCTAAGAAGGAGCCCAAGCAACTCTTCACACGACTATTGGCTGTTTCTATAAATCATCTGTTTGCCCACTTTTTCTGTTGGAGTCTTGCCTTATTCTTGTTGGTTCGTAGGAGATCTCTGTGTATTCTAAATCAGCTCACAAATTTTAAGCAGGAGAAAAGTGAAAGTGTTAGTTGCTCGGTCGTGTCCAACTCTTTGTGATCCCATGGACTGTACCCACCAGGCTCCTCTCTCCATGGAATTTTCCAGGCAAGAATACTGGAGTAGGTTGCCATTTCCTTCTCCAGGGGATCTTCCCAATCCAGGGATTGGCCCCAGGGATTGAACCCCGGTCTCCTGCATTGCAGGCAGATCCTTTACCATCTGAGCCACTAAGGACTCTTTGAGCAGGAGAAGGGGTACCCTGTACACTCTTAAAAATATGTTAGAGCCACAAGAGATTTTGCTCATATCTGTTACATCTATCAGTATTTCCATTTTAGAAAACAAGACTTTCTAAAGATTTCTTCATTTATTTAAAAAAAATAATAAATGCATTATATGTAAACATAAACAACATTTTTACTAAAAATAACTATGTTTTCCAAAACAAGAAATATAGTGAGGAGAGAAGCAAAAGTTTTTTTCACTTTTCTACATCTTTTTAGTGTGTGACTTAAAGGAAGACAGTGAGATGCTCATATCTGCTTCTGCAGTCCACCTACCACATATTATCTTGGCTGAAGCCTATGAAGATATGTAGTTGGGAAGAGAAAGTGCATTTTAATAGTCTTTGCAGACTATTTTCTTTCTTCTCTCTTACCTCGCAGTTGGGCATATCCTATGTGCTTTGTGAGGTGCATTTATGACAATAGCTGTTGAATCCGTCTTTCTGGACATGGGCGGACCTCTGAAGTGGGTCTGAGCAGATCTGGGGCTGAGCCTGGTGTGTCTGCACAGCACAGGCAAAGGAGAGCTGAAAGGCAGCCTTTGAAAAATCCATTGGTCCTCTCTTGCCCTTTCAATAGATCTTTTATGTGTAAGAGTCTGTAGCATCATTCATTGGTCACTTGGGAAATATTAGTTCACAGAGTTGCAGAGATCTTCTAAATGTTGACATATTTCATTATACAGCATCAAAGAAGTCACAGTTGTTAACATCACTGCCAATCCCATCAGAAAATCTTTAAGTATTAGGAATCTATCAAGCTCACAATGGTAGACAAGTTTTCCAACATGCAAATCTTTGTTGAAAGCTTGACTGTTATCATTGCCAACACGTACAGCCTGCCCGTCCTTTCCTTTGAGGCAACAAGCTCACTTTCTTCATTTCTGAGAAAGGGTGGGAGGAGCTGGGATCTGAGGTGAGTGGTTCACTTTCAGTCTCCCAGATTCTACCATGAAAACCTTCCAAGCCCAGCAGCCAGAACAGCAGGGCCCCCAGATCAGAGCTGGAGAGTAACGAAGCCCTGGGCTGGTCCCTCATTCAGCAGCAGAGGGCAAACCGGGAGCTCACAGCTTACAGACCCAGCAGCACTGACCCCTCTCCAGTGGGGTGAACTCAGAGCATCAACTCTTTCCTCTGCAAGACAGCAGTCAGAACAGCAAGCCTCAACAACAGTCTCTTGAACACCTGTTATCTTCCTGACTCTGGTTGAGCAGTGAACCGGCCTGGAGAAGTTGGTATTCTGGTGATGCGTGCAGTGGGGTCCTGCGGTGAAGACAAGGGACTGGAGATGGGAGAACAAAGGCCAAATCTGGATCACAGGGGCGAGCTCTTACTCCTGAAGAGACCCCAGGCATCACATAATCTCCTGGCCCCCATCTCTCTGATAATTCTCCACCCCTAGAATCGCAAATAATCACCAAATGACGATCACACTGGTCCGATACCTGATGTTTCACTTAATGTATGCAGAATTATTATAGCTAAGTCAAATATTAAAAATAGTTCCTGCACATTCCACCCTTAGGGTCTGATCATCACAGATGGTTCATAAAATCCTCATCCTTCAATACACAGAGACAAATTAAAGATTTGAAGAATTTTAAACAAAACCATTTCTCCCTCCCTCTCTCTCTCTCTCTCTCTCTCACACACACACACACACACAGATATCCTTTATACCTTCATTAACACCCCATTCTTTTAAGGTCTTCAAGGAATTTTGGTCTCCTAGGAGTACCATCTAAAATGCAAATAACCCAGGAGGAGGGCACAGCTAAAGCCATCAACAGCTTACACTGGAGTTAACAATTAACTCTTTATAACCTGAAATCAACTACCAACTCTCTCACTCAGCAAAAGAGGCTCCCAAACAAATGACCCTCAGGCTCAGAAAGGGGAAGCACCTTCTCGCACCATCACCAGTCATGCCATCCCCACCACCCAGCCCAAGGGCAAGACAGTCTTTGCTAGAGGAACTGGTCCCTGGCTCTCAGTCCAAGCCTCCACGGCCTCATCACTTTGCTTTGGGCACCATCGGAGGCTACCCTAGCAGCACAAGAGTAGCATCAGTCCAGAAAGGTGCTCCCTCCTGGCTGCAGACACCCTGCACTGGGTCCCTGCAGCTCAGGGAGTGGCTCTGGAATCCGTCTCAAGTCCACTCACTGCTGGTTCTCAGAGTTCAGACCGTGGCCTCCACCCTGGCCGCTGCCTCCATGCCAGTCCCTCAGCTTACCTCTCCCCGGGCCGTCTCCTGGGTTTCCGACCTGATTCCACTGCAAGGCTGCCTTTCAGCTCTCCTTGGTCTGTGCTGTGCAGACTCATCAGACTCAGACCCCACTGTAGTGATCCGTTCATGTCCAGATGGAGGCATTCAACAGCTATTGTGATAAATGCACCTCACATAGCACATAGGATGTGCCCAACTGGGAGATAAGATAGAAAAAAGAAAAGACATCTAGAAAACAGGAAGGGGAGTGATGAGTATTTTTAGGGCAGCTCTGACCTAGGTCCTGTCTGCAGGACACCCCTTGGTGAGACCTCTTTAAACCAAGATCACGTGGTCCCATATCCTGCTCCTCTGGGTCCCTCACGTGGCTGTGTGGAGGTCAGTTCAGTTCAGTTCAGTTCAGTCGCTCAGTTGTGTCCAACTCTTTGTGACCCCATGAACTGCAGCACACCAGGCCTCCCTGTCCATCACCAACTCCCGGAGTTCACTCAGACTCACGTCCATCGAGTCAGTGATGCCATCCAGCCATCTCATCCTCTGTCGTCCCCTTCTCCTCCTCCCCCTAATCCCTCCCAGCATCAGAGTCTTTTCCAATGAGTCAACTTTTCACATGAGGTGGCCAAAGTACTGGAGTTTCAGCTTTAGCATCATTCCTTCCAAAGAAATCCCAGGGCTGATCTCCTTCAGAATGGACTAGTTGGATCTCCTTGCAATCCAAGGGACTCTCAAGAGTCTTCTCCAACACCACAGTTCAATAGCATCAATTCTTCGGCACTCAGCCTTCTTCACAGTCCAACTCTCACATCCATACATGACCACAGGAAAAACCATAGCCTTGACTAGACAAACCTTTGTTGGCAAAGTAATGTCTCTGCTTTTGAATATGCTATCTAGGTTGGTCATAACTTTCCTCCCAAGGAGTAAGCGTCTTTCAATTTCATGGCTGCAGTCACTATCTGCAGTGATTTTAGAGCCCAGAAAAATAAAGTCTGACACTGTTTCCACTGTTTCCCCATCTATTTCCCATGAAGTGATGGGACCGGATGCCATGATCTTCATTTTCTGAATGTTGAGCTTTAAGCCAACTTTTTCACTCTCCACTTTCACTTTCATCAAGAGGCTTCTGAGTTCCTCTTCACTTTCTGCCATAAGGGTGGTGTCATCTGCATATCTGAGGTTATTGATATTTCTCCCAGCAATCTTGATTCCAGCTTGTGCTTCTTCCAGCCCAGTGTTTCTCATGGAGGGGAGCCAAATACAGCAGATAGAAACACACAGAAGGAGTCACACTGCAGCCCTGGACTTCTGTTGACACAAGACACTGGAAGCCCTTCAGTTTAGACTGCAGTCATTCAACATCCAGCTACTCCCTTACTCTTGCGATTTTTATTTTTTAATTTTTTCAAAAAACATTTTTGTATATTTGAATTTCATATAAATAATTTTTATTGAATGATCAGTTCTTAAATTCTATAGTGTTTTGCAGTTTTCAAAAGTTTAACACACGTGATTTCATATAATCTGTAATAACCTTTCTTTTCCCCCTGCTCCTATATTGCCCCTCCCCCTCAGCCCTTTCCCCTTCACTGTAACCACTGCTTTGTTCTCTGCATCTGGTAGTCTGCTTCCCTGTTGTTTTCTTCACTAGTTTGTTGTATTTTTTAGATTCCATATGTAAATGATAACATGCAATATTTGTCTTTCTCTGTCTGACTTATTTCATTTAGTATAATGCCCTCCAAGTTCACCCATGTTGCTGCAAATAGCAAAATTTCATTCTTTTTCATGGCTGATTAATATTCTACTCTATATACCTACCACAGTTTCCTTATCCATTCATCTCTTTATGGACATTTAGTACTTCCTTACCTTGGCAATTGTAGATAATGCTGCTATGAATACTGGGATGCATGTATCTTCCTGAATTAGTGTTTTGGTTTTTTTGGATATACACCTGGAGTGGAATTTCTGGGTCATATGGTAGTTCTATTTTTAGTTCAGTTCTTCTGCCCTTTTTTTAATCAGGTTGTTTGTTTTCTTTGAGGTTGAGTTGTACCAGGTGTTTATAAATTAGCCCCTTATCAGTCATATCATTTGCAAACATCTTCTCCCATTTAGTAGGTTGTCTTTTCATTGTATTTTTAATTTAAATCCTCACTTCAGAAAATTGATGTGCATGGAAAGTAAATATTGATGTGTTCAGAAGAGCAGATGAACTAGCACCTACTTATGACAGCCTTGAGCCTGGCCCCTTCTGTGTGTTATTTCGTGAATCTTCACAAACCCTACCTTGCAAATGTGCATACCCAACAGAACACATCATTGGGCAGGTGTGCCCACCAACCACCTGCTCAAGCATCACTAACATGCATCAAATTAATGAAACACACAGAAAAATGACAGTCCTTTTCTTAAGTCTGGGAGAAACCGTCAAGATCATCTAGTTCAACTAGCTTTCCAGATGTGACAGCTGCAGCCACCAGGAAGGGGTGGTTTGTGTGGGGTCACACACAGTGGTGGAAGTGGTGTAGGGAGCAGAGCCACCTCCCACCATGCCTGGGCTGCCCTCCTCAACAGCCAGGACTCTCCAGCGCTGTCCCATTTGAATAATGCTGCTGCATTATTCATCACTCAACACACTGCTAAAGCCACTTTTTCGGTTTGAGGAGAAGGAGGAGACATGTCACAGACTTGTTTAAGGGTCCCACGACTGGTACGGTCCTCTTAATAAATAATTGCCTTTGCACATTCTCAGAGTTTCAGACACAATTGCATGGGTTCCCAGTGTCTCCTTCCCATGCCAAGCAGTCCCTGGATTCCTCCTTGAACACTCATTCATGTATCCCAGGGGCAGAACACTCAAGGCAGTCCCTACAAAAGACTGACATTAAAGCATGGGAGACGCAGAAGGAGGGCTTCCCAGATGGTGCTGGTGGTTCCCGCCTGCCAGTGCAGGAGACATAAGAGATGCAAGTTCAGTCCTTGGGTTGGAAAGATCCCCTGGAGAAGGAAATGGTAACCCACTCCAGTATTCTCGCCTGAAGAAACCCATGGACAGAGGAGCCTGGTGGGTGGGCTATGGTCCATGAGGTCACAAAGAATCAGACATGACCAAAGCAACTTAGCACACATGCACAGATTCACAAAGGCCCCTCCACCACTGCCTCAGTCTCCTAAGTCCCACCCTTTCTCCATTTCACTTACCCACACCTCCACTAGCCATCAAGATTTCAGTCTTTGCCAGCCATGCAGTATGAGAAAGTTGGGGGATGGCTATATAATGGCAAGGGAATTACAAGTGCACCACTTTGCTGCTTTGTTCAGCTCACTCTCTGTCCTGACACAAAAGCCTTGCTTACTCCTGTACTGAGGTGAACGGTGTCCTCCAAAATCATGTCTACTTATCTAGAACTTCAGAATGTGACTTCCTTTAGAAATTAAGTCCTGATAGATGTCTTCAAGTTAAGATGAGGTCATACTGCATCAGGGTCGGTCCTAATCCAATAATCGGTGTGTTTATAAAAAGAGAGAAATCTGAACAGAGGCCTCTGCAGAGATAAGACAATGTGAACACACACACATGCAGAGAAGTTGGCCATGTGAAGATAAAGGCAGAGATTAGGCTCATGCTGTCACAAGCTGAGGGACACCAAGGATTGTCAGCCGCCACTAGAAGCTGCAAGATGCAAGGAGAAATTCTTCCCTAGACCCTCCTGAGGAATCATGGCCCTGCCAACCCCACAATTTGGGGTTTGTAGTCTACAGAACTGCGTAAGAATAAGTGTTGGTTGTTTTAAGCTACTCATGCTAAGTCGCTTCAGTCGTGTCTGACTCTTTGCAACGTTATGAACTGTAGCTCGGCAGGCTCTTCTGTCCACGGGATTCTCCAGACAGAATACTACAGTGGGTTGCCATGCCCTCCTCCAGGGGATCTTCCTGACCCAGGGATTGAACACAGGTTTCTTAGTCTCCTGCATTGGCAGGCAGGTTCCTTACCACTAGAGGCAATTTGTTTTGGCAGCACGAAGAAAAAAGTAATACATATAGTCTAACCTATTTCTGTCCTAGTCTGCCCACCTCCCATGTAACCACCATCTTTGTTTGGGGAAAGCTGGTGCTTTCCAAGGGGAGTCCAGGTACAGCCCTACAGTTTCAGATAGAAACTTCATTTTCCAAATCTAAACAAGTAAATTAAGTCTAAAGTAACTAAATCTAATAAGCGCTCGTGCTCAGTCACTCAGTTATGCCTGACTCTTTGAGCCCTGTGGACTGTAGCCTGCCAGGCTCCCCTGTACATGGGATTCTCCAGGCTTGAATACTGGACTGGGCTGCCATGCCCTCCTCCAGGGGATCTCGACCCAGAGATCCTGTGACTCCTGTATTGCAGGCAGAATTCTTTACCACTGAGCCACCTGGGAATCTAATAATTATATATGAACCTCATCATAGATCCTCATCTCTAGAATGTAACCAAATGTCTCAGTAATAAATCTCTTCAACTAACATCCTTCCTTTCAATCCTAGTCTAGGATCCATGAGTGGGGACTCAGGGAAGTTTCCAGGAAATTTTGAGGTCAGATCAGATCAGACCAGATCAGTCGCTCAGTCGTGTCCGACTCTTTGCGACCCCATGAATCACAGCACGCCAGGTCTCCCTGTCCATCACCAACTCCCGGAGTTCACTTAGACTCACGTCCATCAAGTCAGCAATGTCATCCAGCCATCTCATCCTCTGTCGTCCCCTTCTCCTCCTGCCCCCAACATCTCCCAGCATCAGAGTCTTTTCCAATGAATCAACTCTTCATACCAGGTGGCCAAAGTACTGGAGTTTCAGCTTTAGTATCATTCCTTCCAAAGAAATCCCAGGGCTGATCTCCTTCAGAATGGACTGGTTGGATCCCCTTGCAGTCCAAGGGACTCTCAAGAGTCTTCTCCAATACCACAGTTCAAAAGCATCAATTCTTCGGTGCTCAGCCTTCTTCACAGTCCAACTCTCACATCCATACATGACCACAGGAAAAACCATAGCCTTGACTACAGGGACCTTTGTTGGCAAAGTAATGTCTCTGCTTTTGAATATGCTATCTAGGTTGGTCATAACTTTCCTTCCAAGGAGTAAGTGTCTTTTAATTTCATGGCTGCAGTCACCATCTGCAGTGATTTTGGAGCCCAGAAAAATGAAGTCTGACACTGTTTCCACTGTTTCCCCATCTATTTCCCATGAACTGATGGGACTGGATGCCATGATCTTCGTTTTCTGAATGTTGAGCTTTAAGCCAACTTTTTCACTCTCCTCTTTCACTTTCATCAAGAGGCTTTTGAGTTCCTCTTCACTTTCTGCCATAAGGGTGGTGTCATCTGCATATCTGAGGTTATTGATATTTCTCCCAGCAATCTTGATTCCAGCTTGTGCTTCTTCCAGTCCAGCGTTTCTCATGATGTACTCTGCATAGAAGTTAAATAAACAGGGTGACAATATACAGCCTTGATGAACTCCTTTTCCTATTTGGAACCAGTCTGTTGTTCCATGTCCAGTTCTAACTGTTGCTTCCTGACCTGCATACACATTTCTCAAGAGGCAGATCAGGTGGTCTGGTATTCCCATCTCTTTCAGAATTTTCCACAGTTTATTGTGATCCACACAGTCAAAGGCTTTGGCATAGTCAATAAAGCAGAAATAGATGTTTATCTGGAACTCTCTTGCTTTTTCGATGATCCAGCGGATGTTGGCAATTTGATCTCTGGTTCCTCTGCCTTTTCTAAAACCAGCTTGAACATCAGGAGATTCACGGTTCACATATTGCTGAAGCCTGGCTTGGAGAATTTTGAGCATTACTTTACTAGCGTGTGAGATGAGTGCAATGGTGCGATAGTTTGAGCATTCTTTGGCATTGCCTTTCTTTGGGATTGGAATGAAAACTGACCTTTTCCAGTCCTGTGGCCACTGCTGAGTCTTCCAAATGTGCTGGCATGGTCTTAATTGTATAGCCCTCAAGTTATGTCTTTTTCTATCCCCTTTGCCTGCTTCCTCCCCCTCTACCAACCTCTGCCAACTCAAAACCTTGGTCTGACTCTTCATGTTCCCCTATTTTTATTTGCCAATCCATCAGTCCTGTCTGATTATAAAAATTTACATCTATAAAACCCAGTTTTCCTTTTTTATCTTCTACATACTTTTTATTTTTTCTCCTAGGAGTCAAGGCCACGTGCTCCAAACACACACATATTCTGGGGGAAGAGAATGATTTCTCACATAAGTTTTCTGTTTAAGCAGTTCAAACAAAGGCAGGATGATCCCTTATCTAAGACCTAAGGGATTGAACATAAAGACCTAAGGCTGACATAAAGAATTATAGGGAGCAACAGCTGGCACCCCCTCCCTGGCACCCCCTTCCAAGAGCAGAAGCCCCCTCCGTTTGGGTGGGATTAATCGGAACGGGCCCTGATGGGTCTAAACCATGAGTCACAAATCAGCATAATCACAAATCAGCATAACCTCAACCCCCAGACACAACACTCAGTTCAGAAAAGGTATGTGACCTAAGTTTGTCCAGTCACAGTACAATCTAGGATTTAGATCCTCTGGTTAGAAGAAAGAAATAACCCCCTTCTTCTGCTGAACATTAGCAGGAAAGCATGAGTTCCTCTCTCTGTTCCTGGCAACCATCTTGAGACCACGTGGGGAGCCGATGCTTTGGAAAGTAGCAGGAAGAGAAGGAACAATATTCAGTCTGAATGTCATCCTGAGCCCTGGATCTAGTTTTGTTGTACATCAAACCCCTGGGCTTTTCAATTACCTAAAAACTCCTGTTATCTTCTCAGTTGGTTTCATGTGGGTTTTCCGCAGCTTATGTCCCAAAGCACCTGAACTGATACAAAATTTCAATCCAATAGTCATTTGGGGCTGTCTTAAGGGACACCTAAAAATGTTGCATATCCTGAAATTCAAAACATGCTATGCCAGAGCTCTCAAAAATCCCTCTCAGCAGTTCAGCATGGCTCCCACTCCTAACAGCTTCTCTTGTGTGGACATTGAAGGTCACCAGCATGAGCGCTTTCAAATTGTTGTTATTTACAAGAGAACAAGTCAGAGGGTGTTCTAATTTTTTGAGCCAGAGCTGACTGTCTCAGATTTGGCTCGCTCTGACCTGAAGGCACAGTGGTGAGAGCATGCAAATTCTCCCTTGCCTATTTCCCGCTAAGCGTCTCTCCCCATCCCCACTCCAGTCACTCCTGTGAGCCATCAAAGGGTTAAATGCTAGCGAAGTGGCTTTTAAGAACAGCTGGAAGCAAAGTGCTGCCCCCGGCTAACAGCAACCAATAAAAGGTCAGGAGGTTGAGGGAATCATTTTCCATGGGAATCATTTTCTAAAGGAAATGGCCAAGTTATTTAAGTCACCAGGTGGACACGAAAAAGGACAATCTTTCTGGGCTCTCAAGGAACGGACAACGCTTGACCCCATAGATTTTGCCTGTCCCCAACCTACATAATGAAGCAAAAACCTTGCATTAAATTAATTTTTATGTATAATGTTTTCTATATATATATGTGTGTGTATATATATATATATATATATATATGCACTATATTTTTATTTTGAAAAATAGTGTCACCTCTTTGGGAATAAACATGGGAGAAGGGAGAGAGGAACATAAAATGCTCATACCCTTTGACCCAGTAATTTCACTCTTGGGAATGCAACCCCGAGAAATATATTCAACAGAGGAAATAAGTTTCACGTGCAAAGATGTTCACTGCCACATTGTTTATGATAGGAAAAAAAACCAATGGTTTAGCAAAAGGGGGTGAGTTCATAAATTATTGCACATTAATGCAAGAGAATATCACGGGCTATTAAAAATCCAAAGTAACAACATGGGAAATGACACCTTACAAAAGAGACATAAAACAATATGCACAGGATGACTGGAACTGCCCTGCTCTGTATCTTCAGTACATAAAGATAGGAAAGTGTGGCCTTAATGAAAAAGTTAAATTGAGAGACCTTCTTCTATTTATCTATTTTGTTTAATGTGAATTTCTTTTTTCTGATTAAAAATGTGATATTGGGGGGGGAATAAAAGTGTTCATAAATTATGGTGATGGTTTAGTACGTCTCTATGAATATACTAAAAACTACTGGATTGTACATTTTCAATGGGAGAATCATATGGTATATGATTATGAATTATAGCTCAAGAGTTGTGTCCGACTCTTTACTACCCCATGGACTGTAGCCTACCAGACTCCTCCGTCCGTGGGATTTTCCAGGCAAGAATACTGGAGTGGGTTGTCACTTTCTTCTCTAGGAGATCTTCCCAACCCAGGGATCGAACCTGGGTCTCCCACATTGCAGGCAGACGCTTTACCATCTGAGCCACCAGGGAAGCTCAGTAAAACTGTTACCAAACATGTAATTTTGTTTTTAAAAACATGAGCCATTTTCAATGAAGAAAGGAAAAGATCTTTGTTTCCAGCTTAAGTAACATTGTCATTCAACAGCTGGACCTCCAGGGCTTTTTCATAAATCTCGACACAGTTTATGAAGCTGGTGACAAATACAATCGTGAGCCCAATTTGAACCAAAGCACACCCACTGTGATTCAGAGACAGGATCCTCCCTGGTGCCTCTCAAGATGGGACCAGTGAGGGAAAAAACTTCTGAAATCAGACAAAGGGAACTCAAATCTCAAAGCAACAAAATCATCGTAGTATTGGTTTGAGCAGCTTATCCTTTCTGAGCCTCTGGTTTTTGGTTTCCATAAGATGGAGCCAACTTTGTCTTCCTGATAAAGTTGCTGTGAAAATTAAATTGTATCATGTATGTAAAGTATCTGACATAATAGAAGATGCTCAGTGCTGCTATATTTTTGTTAGACTATATATAATATAAAGGTGCAACTGAACTAAGTTTTTAAATTACTTTGAGTTTTGTTCAGGGGTTACCAATCATGACAGAACCTGGGAAGTGGTCTGTACATGTCTGTCTGTCAGAGCTCCGTCTGTCTGGACTATCCCCTAGGGAAGCTGAGGTTTTTCTAAGAGACTGACCACTGGTCCCTGTCACTGGTCTCTCACCTCCAACAACCTGAGCCAACAGCAGCTGTGTTTGTCCATATGGCCCAGCTCCACCACAGGAGCCTGGAAAGAGGAGAGAAAAGCTGTATCCACAGGCTCCTAAGGCAACAGCTCACTTCAATATGGAAATGAAATGTTAGTCACTCGGTCGTGTCTCACTCTGCAACCCCATGTACTGTAGCCCACCAGGCTCCTCTGTCCATGGAATTCTCCAGGCAACAATACTGGAGTGGGTTGCTATTCCCTTCTCCAGGGGATCTTCCTGACCCAGGGATCAAACCCAGGTCTGCTGCACTGCAGGCAGATTTTTTACTATCTGAGCCACCAGGGAGACAAAATCAATTAAATCAGTTTCCAACAGCCATCTCAACTCCAACTGGAGAGTTTCACTCACAGGAAAATGGACTTCCTCCTGAGGAGATTCTGCAGTATCACAGCAGTGCTCCCAGCCTTGGGGTCATGAAGCCCTGGGGCTGGGTGTTGTCTCTACCCACTTACAGCCTCCAGGCAAGTCTCAGATACCCACCAAGACAGCATTTCTACCACTGGGAAAATGGGACTCAACTATGCAACTCAGATTGTACAGAGAATTAAATGAAACAAAACAACATTCTCTGGGATATGGTAGATGCCCAATGAATGATGGTATTTGCCCCCTTCCCCATTATGTTTTAATTGATGGGATTTTCTTCTGCTGAGACAGGCTCATCCATCCTCTTCCTCACTCTCTCTCCTACTCCCCGGGCCCCAGTCCCACCCTCTGATTTCTTCTCCTTCCTAAACCAACAAGTCCCAGAATCTTATCCTCCAACTGTCAGTCAGCACCAACTCAGGCCACGGCATATGGCCCCACACAATCTCCCCATGATCTCATCCAGTTGGACTGTTATTTTTATAGGCTGGTATTAAGAAGCATAAGCCAGGAATGTTATATACACTGTCACGCCGGGTATTCTCAGGCCTGCGGTGCAGATGGAGCGTTCCTAGAATTTTATGGTACAACACATGGGCCTCTAGCCTCCATTTCAGACCCCACACTCTCCCGGGACCAGAGGAAATCCTTGGAGGGCTCCCTGCCCACTGCTGCCCTCTCTCCTCCTTGTTTGCCCAGCAACTGTTCCCCTCCCAAGTCGCATCAGCATGAGCAGCCATCACTCAGAAAGACAGAGAGAGAGAGAGAGGAGGTTGCCAGGGGAAACAGGGAACTCTGCAGGGGCCCTTTGCATCCTACCAAGGATGAGTTTATGAGCTGAACAACCCATAAACTGAGAAGCTGAGCTCCTTGTCCTGACAACACTCCTGTTCCTCTACACGCAGGAACTCTGAGCATCGCAAGGAGGGGGTTTGGGAGAGCAATTCTTCCTAACACAACAATTTCCCTTTAGGGAAAAAGCGCAGATTTCACAGCTGTTGGACATGTAACAGAATGGTCAAAACTGCAATAAATTATCTGTGTAAATTATGAATATGAGCCATGGTCTTATTGCTCTGTAACTCCCAAATGTAGAAGAGAAAAGCAAAGAAAAGGCCTTGGACTAACAAAGGTAGGATGGGCAGTTCAGCGCACCCCTGGCGCGTCATTCATCCTCCCACCCCAACTCCCACCCCCTCCCACCGCCACGTGGAATCGCACTGCTGTCCTTCGCTTAACACATATGTTCCTAGCTCTCCGTAGCTCAATACTTTGCTGTCATCAGTTGTGGTTTCTTTCCTGCTAACTGCAATTCCTTAAAAACAAAGTCCGCGCGAACTGTCTTTCTTCTTCCGCCCTGGCGACCGCCCCAGCTTTGCCTCTCCTGCGCCGTGTCCTTTGCCCTCCCGCGCCGTGTCTCGCCGCCCACCCGGCTAGGCTCCTTTGCTTTTCTGTTTCTTCTGTCTGCCTCACCCCTCACCTGGGTGGGAACGGCCCTGGAAGAGAAGGGACAGGGTCACCAATGTCTGTGCATGAGGACCAACTCCTGTGCCCCCACACACAATAAATGGATTCAAGGCCAAGGTGGCAAACCCATTAACCACTCCTCCGATCACTGGGGTGATGGCTAGTGGCGTGTATTGGAGGAACCCAGTCACAAATGGGACCCTCGGATCCCTCCAAATTCTCTGCTCTTTCCCTCACTCGGAGCGATGTCAAAAAATTAAAAGGTCTCACCCCCAGGTCCCAAGAACTCACAGCACCTCAAAAAAAGAGAAGAACTACATCCAGCTTTTCCAAAATGTGAATAAAATCAATAAAACCCATGCATTGAGTTATAGGAAGACTACACAGTTACTGCACTGTCATATTGCTCTGCTGTGGCTCTCAACATGGTGTTCACTCAATCTGGGGTAATCCACAAGAAACTGCCTGTGATTCAGGAGACTCGGGTTCTATCCCTGGGACTAATACAGGGTAGGATGTGTCTTGATTTCCTGCACCTAATCTACACTCCAATTTATCTGTGACAACCTCTGTGAAGCTTCCCTTTTACTACTGACATTTGTGACCCAAACCACCCCATATTTAAAGTTCTCAGAGAAAGTAACCCACAGGGACTTTCTGATCATAGAATTTTTTATGCTAAGAGACATGTGAATGAAAGTGCAAAACAACCCATGGAAATAAGAAGCCAACTCTTCTCTCCCTAGTTTTGAAGACAACTCAGAGGGTCGCCAGCCCACCTCAGAGGTCATCCCCAAGATGCCGGTTCCTATAGGCAGCCAAGGGCCTGGCCTGCTGTTGTTACAGAGGTCAGACTTGTGGGAGCTGCATTGAAATGATGTTCCTGAGAGTTCTGACCTACAGATGTGAAGGTGTTGCTATCACAAAGGGAGTGGGGCAGATCCTAAGTGGGTCAGCTAGGCTGACCCTGGAAAGAGAGACAAAAGGAGGAGAAACCATGGAGGCAGAGAAAGGAAGAGGGGAAATGAACAGGAGAGGGGATGGGAACAGCATGAAGGAAGCTGTAGGCCCAAGGGAAGTCCAGAGGGAACTGAAAGAGCAGCTCTAAACTCTGAGGACATCTCAGGCAGCGAGGATTCATGAAAAACTGTAGTTAGACAGTGGTCTTGTTCAAAATTTGGTATTACAGTAAGTCCCCTACATTCAAACAAGTTTCATTCTGACAGCATGTTCATAATTCCAACAAAGTTAGCCCAGGTACCCAACTAACACAATCGGCTATGTAGTTCAGTTCAGTTCAGTCGCTCAGTCGTATCCGACTCTTTGCGACCCCATGAATCGCAGCACACCAGGCCTCCCTGTCTATCACCAACTCCTGGAGTTCACCCAAATTCATGTCCATCCAGTCGGTGGTGCCATCCAGCTATCTCATCCTCTGTCGTCCCCTTCTCCTCCTGCCCCCAATCCCTCCCAGTATCAGGGTCTTTCCCAATGAGTCAACTCTTCGCATGAGGTGGCCAAAGTAATGGAGTTTCAGCTTTAGCATCAGTCCTTCCAAAGAACACCTAGGACTGATCTCCTTTAGGATGGACTGGTTAGATCTCCTTGCAGTCTAAAGAACTCTCAAGAGTCTTCTCCAACACCACAGTTCAATAGCATCAATTCTTCAGTGCTCAGCTTTCTTCACAGTCCAACTCTCACATCCATACATGACCACTGGAAAAACCATAGCCTTGACTAGATGTACCTTTGTTGGCAAAGTAATGTCTCTTCTTTTTAATATGCTATCTAGGTTGGTCATAACTTTCCTTCCAAGGAGTAAGCATCTTTTAATTACTGTAGCATAATAGGTTTATAATACTTTCCATCCAAATAATACATGAAAACAAACCAAAAAATGAAGAAAACATTTTTAATCTTACAGTACAATACCTTGAAAAGTACAGGACTTCAGTACAACATCTGGCACACAGGGGCTGGCATTGAGTGAACAAGCGAGAAGAGTTCCTGATGGAGGAGGAAGAGGAGGTGAGAGATGGTAGAGCTGAAGGGTCATCAGCAACAGGAGACGGAGGGCAAGCTGCCATTTACACACACCTGAATGCATGTTCTCATCTTTGAAAGTTCACAACGTGAAGGTCCATATGTAGGGGACATACTGTATTAGGGTTTTAGATGAAGAGGGAATTCAGCACCATAATTTTCAGGAGATAAACCTGAGAAGGTTTGTTAACAGTGCAAATTCCCAGGCCCTGCCCTTACAGATCTTGATTTTGCGTAGGCTCTGAAGTCTAGGAGTAGATATATCACCAACAAGCTCTCAAGGTGACTGGATGAGTGAGTGACCAGGTCTGGGAAGACTTATATTGGTTTGCCCAGCCTCCTGAGAACACTGGCGGTCCAGCTCTGATCTCACTGATATGTGTCCTTGGGCTTGAACACTTCCTGGAGCAGGAAGCTCATTACTATTGAGAGAGCTCTGGTTGGAAGAAAATTCTGGTTTTTCACATAGTGCTTACATCTGCCTCAAGAAGCAAGTTCTACCAATTTAAGAAGAGATGATTTGCCAAGGAATTGAAGATATATACCCCCTGGGCCCCAAAAGGGGGGACATAATTGCTGTTGCTGCTGCTCTAATGTTCTTTATTCCCTCTGACAAAAGTCCAAGCATACCATGACATCCGGTGTTCCTCTAGGACAAGTTTTGTGCTCATGTCCCAGATCATGTGCATGCAGTCTTCCCAAATGAGCTGAAGGGTCAAATCACTCAAAGACCCTCCTTTACTAGACCAGTCAAGAAAGCAGAAGATAGTTGCCAGTTCTTGCCAATTCTTGTCAGAAAAAGATGGACTCTATCCAACTTTCTAGGGAGAGACTAGGAAGACCAACGCCCACAAAGTGTGAATGTGCTATGGAAACTCTTCTAACCAAAAAATGAGGTGGAGGGCTTTGTCCCTGAATTAATGGTCTCCTAGAAAGTGGTGCTGATCATGGGCTCTGAAACTCTCAGGAAATCTTTTCACCCATGAACTTGGAACCCCACATGTGCTGTTTTTAACAAAGTCTGATAACTTTTTCAGAGCTACTCAAAATGGAGCTCCCCAGCCAGACTGTACCAACCCTAATGTGCATGCTTACTAAGTCACTTCAGTTGTGTCCAACTCTTTGCGACCCTATAGACCATAGCCTGCCAGTCTCCTCTGTCCATGGGATTCTCCATGCAAGAATACTGGAGTGGGTTGCCATTTCCTCCTCCAGGGGATCTTCTGAACCCAGGCATCAAACCTGCATCTCTTACATCTCCTGCATTGGCACACAGGTTCTTTACCACTAGCACCACCTGGGAAGCCCAATCCCACTGCCCCCTGTTAATCTCCAGCCAAGTTAGCCTGGCATCCAGCCCACTATCTGGACTCCAGATCTGAGAAGGTCAGGTCCATCAGTAAGAGGGGAGAAGGTTCCTGATGGTCAATTCTTGCCATGAAAATCAATTGATGAGAAACCAGTTAACATTTCTGGCTAAGTCATTGAACATAAAAATACACACAAATCAAAAGACTTCTGGAGAAATTCTGTATGACATAGCACATTCCAAAGGCTAGGTATGAGTTGTTTCAGCCAGGACACCTCCTTCCCTGGAGAAAACTACTGCCCTGCAACTCAGTTGATACGAAGTGAACAGGAATACAAACTCCTGCCAGGACTCTGTTAATATTGGGGGTGATTCTGGATCCTTTCCTAGTCTAGAAACTTCCAGAGAGAAGCCAGAGCACAAGTAGATAAGGGTCTGGAGGAAGGGATGAGAAGATGGTGACTGTCCCCGGACCTAGCAATTAGACTGCTGAGAGCCTGCAGGGCTAGCACTGGGCAGGGGTAAAGGGGTGGGTTCATTAGGAGTTCACCAGCTAGAACCTACAGGGCGGTGGGGAGCCTGCCCAGGAGACAGAGGACAAACAGAAGAGAGACTGACACCAGAGGCTGACACTTCTGGGGACCCAGCATCACCTGATTTCATCAGATTTTCCCTGTTTTACAAGTGAAGAAGATGAGGATAAAGGAAAACACCTAAAATCAGAAAGCTAGTTACTGGGGGGTTAGAAATTAGGATATACATCTGTCTAAATCCAGAGAGCATTCACAGCAGCTGGCCTTTCTGCTCCAAGAGAATAAAGGTTTCCTTAGAGTATAAGAAATGAAAATGACTCTTTCCCTCCTTAAGTCAGCAAAGGTCTCCTAGCCTGAACGGTAAGATTGACCCTGTGCCCTCTCCCGCCCACTTCTAGGCAGACCACCAGGCCATCTTTTACAGGATCTCACCCCAGACCCAATGAAGGGGCCCCCAGTCTGGAAGATAACCCCTGCTAATATACTATTGTTCACCAGTAATTGCTTTCCTTTCAGCTCCACCTTTCCTAAAGCCATGGGCAATTTCTCCCAGCATCTACCTTCTTGAAGCTTTTGTTTAAGTCTTTAAAAGACATGACTTTCCAAAGAAATAATTAAGGCTTTCATGCCCCACACTTTTAACAAATATATTTTGACCTCGTTCCATCCCTTATGGATGTGAGCAGTTTTCTGGCACTTTGAAAGGATTTCCATTCAATTATCCTCCAGAATCCTCTTTTCTCCTCTCCTTTCTTTCAGCACAAAAAGCTTCCCATTTGCCTCCAAAGGTGAAATTAGGTGCTTGCCCATTCAGCACTGGGCAGACTTTTAAATTGGATGAAATAATAAAGCTTCTTTGAATTTCAGGGCAGCCTTCACAGAAAGAAATTAGAATCTGCCCTAAGAAGCAGCTCCCTGACTCGTTGTCCTTCTATTCTCTCTGTGCTCTGGGGAAAGGGGCAAAGGTAGAGCTGGGATTCACAAAAAACCACAAAGAGCCTTTCTTAAAAAGTTTATTCAGGACTTAGGATAAAGGAAGCGCGATGGTCCCTCATCTCACGATATTTCCGGCCCCTGCGATGTGCCGGTCTTCACAGCTCGGCATCTGACCCTCAGCCTCCTTACCATGCCTGTAAGAAAACCTTTCAGAGTAGGAATTGTGAGTGCTGCCACGTTGTGAGTCTTTTGCTAATAGAACAGAATGAATTCAAAAGGAATTATGATTAAAATCAAACAGAAAGCATGAGGGGGGGGGGGGAAATGAACAGAAATGATAGGCTTAACTTGACCTGTATCTTTTAATTTGAAGCCGACAACTCGCCCTGAACAGCTCGCCTGAAGATGGACAGTCTCTTTACATACTACATAAAGCATCCAGATGCTTCTCCCCCATTCAGAACAACCCCCACTAAAGACATACATACACACACACACACACAAATCCTAGACATCCTGAAGAACTATTTATAGGAGAGATCTGACCAGTTGTCAGCCTGTAGTAATTAGAGCTATTTTAAATAATTCCAATGGGAAGAGTATTACCCATATGTCTCCTACAACATGCCTGAAATACCTACCATTTACTGTTCTGCTGTGATGACTTCATTCCCAAAGAAAAGCAGGGAATATGTAGCAGAGTGACAGCCTGTCTTTGGGATAACCTGTCAAATGTATAATGAAATTGAGGGATTCACTTGTCTAATTAATTCAGTGTCACCTGGCAGAGGAAAGAGCTTAAATGACTTATACACAAAAGTTGAAGTTTCGATGCAGTTCTGGAGGAGGTGAGACAAAGCGAATGGGTAGAAATCTCACAGGACTCCTGCAAGGGGTCAGGGGACAAGAGAGAACCCCAAGTCACTCTGCACAGACAGCGTCTCCTGCTTCTCTGCTGTGTACAAGGCCAAGATGAGTCTTATTTTATTAAATCGGCTAAGCCTGGTCCCTCTAATACTCCAAGGCCCTTCCATAGAAGAGCTTTTTATGTGCTATGAGAATATTCACTCAAATGATCTATATCCTCTGATCTAAATGGCCCTGTCCATGTGCTTCTTCCTTTGATTGACACAATGTCCCCAGTGTGCTTCTGAAGTCACATTAATCATCCTATGTTGTCCACATGGTGCTGGAGAAGGCTCTTGAGAGTCCCCTGGACTGCAAGAAGATCAAACCAGTCAATCCTAAAGGAAATCAACCCTGACTATTCATTGGAAGGACTGATGCGGCTTTCGCTGCATGATGTGAAGAGCCAACTTATTGGAAAAGACACTGATGCTGGGAAAGATTGAGGACAAAAGGAGAAGAGGGTGGCTGAGAATGAGATGGTTAGATAGAATCGCCAACTCAGTGGACATGAATTTCAGCAAACCCCGGGAGATAGTGAAGAACAGGGAAGCCTTACATGCTGCAGTCCATGGCAGCAAAGAGTCCATGCAAAGTCCATGGCATCGCAGAGAGTCAGACATGACTTAGGAACTGAACTAGAGATGTCCAAATGGGGAAATAGAAACATTTAAAACACAGCTTGTTCTAAAATGTACTGAAATATTTGAACCCACCAGGCAATCTCTGCCAAAACAGAAAGAAAGAAATACATGAAATTCAGAACAGCGCCGTCCAGTCCAAAGGAAATAACAGCATCTCATGGTCAGCCATGCAGACCCAGCCTCTGTTTTGGTGAAAATATGAAATTTCTCAGCTGTTACCTTACTGAAGTGTTTTCAGAAAGTTAAAGCACAGACTGCTGGACCAACTCCCAGAGTTTTTGACTCCGTGGATCTAAGCTGGGACCTGAAATTTTACATTTCTAACCAGTTTCCAGGTGCTGCTGCTGCTGCTGCTGATCTAGAGACCGTCTGAAGAAGCTTAATGACGAATCTCTTTTCTGGGGAGATGGCCCCTCAGTCAGTCAAATCTCATTAACATGTCCCAAATTGGGGAATCAACCATTTTCATCTTGTGTTTCTCCCTTTTTACATCCCTGCCATCCAGTTAAGGATTGTTAGCAACTAAGACTTACGGTGAAAATAATTTTTAAGACTCAGCCTACAGCACTGGAAAATGACTGAAAGAGAATGTGAAATATCTGTAGCACCTTATTTTCAGAAATCACTAAACACTGAAAACAAGCTAACTGTCTTTCAGTGGATGATTGGTTAAACAAAGTCTGGTCAGTGGTCAAGAGTCCGCTCTCCCACTGCAGGGGGCACAGTTTCGATCCTTGGTCAGGGAACGTAAGGTCCTGCAAGCTGAGCAGTGTGTTGAGGGGTAGAGGTGGGGAATAGTTTAAAAAAAAAAAAAAAGAACAGTCTGGTGCATCCTTACAATGGAATATTACTCAGCAATAAAAGGGAATAGATGATTGATACAGGCAACCAGCTGGATGAATCTCCTGGTCATTGTGCTAAGTGAAAGAAGGCAGTCTCGACAAGGTGCCTACTGTATCCTTATTTTTACATGAAATCCTTAAAATAATGAAATTATAGTGATGAAGGACAGTTCGTTCATTGTTTTAGTAATTAAACTGGGGAGAGGCTATGACTGCAAAGAGGTCAAGGAAGTTTTGGGGGTGGAAATCAAACAGTTCTCTGGGCTGATTGTTGTAGTTATGTAAGTATGGTAAAATTTCATAGAACCTGTGCTAAATTTTTTTAAAAGAAGTCTGTGTAAGAACCAGTAGAATCTGTTTAAGATCTGTGATGAATAGTGTTCTGTTATGTCAGTTTCCTGGTTTGGGTAACTGTGCTATCATTGTGTTAGATGGTATTGGGAAGCCAGGTGAAGAACATGAAAATTCTGTGCTATTTCCGTAACGGCTATGTATGTCTGAAAGTCATTTCAAAGAAAAATTTTAATTTTATACCAACACCTGGTGGCTGGGGAGCATGGAATATAGTTGAATAAACTCTAAAGAAATAAAGAAGGCAGCAGTTTGAGGTAGAAACACTTCATGAGCCAGGAGAACAGGTTATGATTCTGAATCTGTTACAAACACTGCATAGACTTGAGCAAGTTTCCTAACTCCTGTAAACTTGACTTTTCTCATCTGTAAAATGAGAAGGGGGATAGACTATGTGACTTTCTAACATTTCTAGTTCTGGAGCAAAACTCTTGGTTCTAAGACCAAAGTGTTTTCAATTATGCAAGCCTGCAGTCTTCTGAATCTGCTTCCTTATAAATTTTCCGTAGGCTTCTGATTTTAACAACTCAGCAAGAATTCCCTCCTTTCGTTTTACTGCAGTTCCCAGCTATAGTCAGCAAAGATGCTTTGTTTCTGCCCACTTCTTCCAAGCTTGAGGAAAATTCTTATCCCTCATGTGTCTCCACTCTTCTTGCCTCTGGGAGATACTCAAAGCTGAGCCCATGGTAGAGAGCCCCAAGCAAGGAACTGCTGCACATGCAGAAGACATAAGCCAGGGCATGGCCATCAGATGATCAAGTCCATGACGTAAGGACTCAAGAAAATGCAGAGAAGCAAGCAGGGCTCATGGACAAGGAAAGCTTTCCTGAGTCTGCAGGCCCTGGACATGCAGTCAGATGCCCCTGCTTCTTTAATAGCACACTAAAAACTTACTACTGGCCAATGCCTGCATAACAAAGAAGACACGCTGGGGCTTCCCTGGTAGTCCAGTGGTAAGACTTGGCCTCCCAATGCAGGGGACCTGTGTTCGCTCCCTGGTCAGGGAGCGAAGATCCTACATGCCTTACTGCCAAAAAACAAAAACATAGACAGAAGCAACATTCTAACAAAGTTCAGTAGAGACTTTTAAAATGGTCCACATCCAAAAAGAAAAAGAAGACACGCTAGCAAAGCGATCTTGAGTTTTTTAATGCCTTACCAGAAAGGCCATATGGGTTTATATTTAGGATATATTCAGTGAGCAGGAACAGACAGTACCACCCCAGCTGGCCCTTTTTTAAAAAAGGAAATTTAATAACACATGGAACTACAAGTCCAAAAGTAAGGGAAGTCCCCCTGTTGTGACTTTAGAACTGAATTGTCCACATTGGGCCATTGTGTGATTAAAATGTGGCTGGTGAGACATGAGATATGTTTTAAGCATACAATATTCACTGGACTTCAGAGAGTTCCAAAAAACAAGAATGCAAAATATGTTATAATAACTTTATATAGATTATATAATTTAAATTCTATTTTGAATAAACTAGGTTAACTAAAAGATTTATTTTTTGACTGCACCATGTGGCATGTGGCATCTTAGTTCCTCAACCAGGAATCGAACCTGTCCCCCTTGCAGTGGAAGCACAGACCCTTAGTCACTGTCCTGCCAGTGAAAGGGAAAGTGTTAGTTACTCAGTTGTGTCTCTCTGTGACACCATGGACTATAGCCCGCCAGGCTCCTCTGTCCATGGAATTCTCCAGGCAAGCATACTGGAGTGGATTGCCATTCCTTTCTAAAGGGGATCTTCCCGACAAGGGATTGAACCTGGGTCTCCTGCATTGCAGGTGGATTCTTTACTGTCTGAGTCACAAGGGAAGCTACATTCTTTAATTTTACTTGTTTCTTTTTCTGGTTTTAATGCGGTTCCAAGAAAATTTTAAATACTTATGTGATTCACATTTTGTTTCTACTAAACAGTCTTGCTTCAGAGCAGTTTTTCTCCCCAGGAGATATCTGGCCATGTCTGAACACAGTTTTGAATGTCAGGGGTGGGGATGTTGCTGGCATCTGCTGGATTGAGGCCAGAGATGCTACAATGCTCAAGACAGACTGTACAACAAAGTGATCTGGCCCAAAATGTCAACAGCGTCCAAATTGAGAAATGCTACAGCCCAGGATTTTCCTCTTTGCTGTCGACAAGACTGACTTCCTTTTAAGACCGATTTTCCTCATGGTGAAACATGGCTATAGTAAAGTCATCTTCCTTCTTGGTATCTATGGAGGAAAATGCAGACTGCCCTTTGCTCTTTTTTAAAATCAGAGAACTTCCCCACCCGCCCCCCCCACCCCACAGAAGAATCAAAATTTCAGGGGTTTATTTCTGAGATCAATGAATAAAGTACTATTTTTATTAACAAATTAACTGCATAATAGAAAATAGACTTCTATTATGTAAGTGGTCCATTGTTATTCTCTGAAATAGACCTGGCTTTGGAACAAAATTGTTGCCAGGAGAAATGGCTGTGGATCGCATGCAGTGACTTCAACAGACTGCTTTGAGTGATTCTCAGCATTTTCCATTATTGAATGAAGATGTATTCATTCCTACCACTGCCCTGGCAAAACAGAGTGTTCTCATTAAGTGATGTTTAAACAATTAGTTTTATTTCTCTGCAAAACTGAATACCCAGCTATCTATTTGCAGGGTTATAAGGCCATAATTTTTCTCTGTATTATTTGTTCTTTAGATGAAATTCAATAAACCATCCATGGCATTTTTAATTCCATTGATTTTCAGAAAAGATAATAGAAGTTACGTGGAAGACTGGAGGGAGGAGGAACTGCAGTGTTTCAGCAGAGAGACATTCTCCATTCTTAACCGAATCAATATTCAATCACCTCAGGGCCAGAAAAGCACATCCTGACATGGAAGGGAAGGGACGTGAAGTTTATGTTATAGGTGGGGGCGGGGGGAGGTGGCGAAATGCGCTCCTAGTCTTTTCCTTTACAGAGAAGAACCCAAGATTTTCGAAAATAGAAAGGCAAATGCCCCTCGTCCAGGCAGCATGATCAGATGTCAAATTCCACTCTTTCAAAAAGTCATTCCTTAAGAGTACCCCCGCTCCCTTATTTTAGAGACATTGACTTGAGTTCGCTTTTCTCTTCCTCTGAGAAAGAGAGTAGTCTCTCTTTCTTAAGAATCTCATGTATTGAAAATGTACTAAAGGGGCCACAGAGAAAAGAGAAGAAGAATCTGGACCTCACTGGGCCTAGACTCGTCCCTCCCCTCAACCTCCACGGTCCCCTTCTGTGTCACCTCTCACCCCGGGCTCACTGTCAAAGTAAGTCTGGCCATCAATACAGCTCTGATCACCTAGAAAACTTGAAAATCCCTTTGGGGACATGAAGATGTACATCATCCTTCTCTCTAACTGTTCTGACCACTTCACTGCAGTTCACAATGTACCCTTCACTCCTAAAGGAAACTCAAAGAAAGGCATATTTCTTGTACAACAACATTAGTTAATTGCTGTAACAAAGAACACCCCGAATCATAATGGCTTAACAACGGAAAAGTCGTCCTCACCCACTTCAATGTCTTTGGCCCTGGTTGGGGTGGACCAGAGAGGTCTATGCAGGGACTCAGGTAGATGGCTCTTCCATGTTCTTTCCAAGCCTGCCTTGGGGACACCTTCTAGCAGGAGGTAGGAGGCATAAACAATGCTTAACCACGTCTCTGCCACCTGGGTGCCACCAACATCTTTCACACTCGTCAGGGAACCATATAACACCCCTGCCTGGGTAGCCACTTCCCAGGGAGCACTCTGTACTGTTGACGGGCCTATGAATTTGGGGAGGGGACAGTCAGCTCTCTTTGCCACAGACATCATACCAGCAATCTCAAGGCCTCACAGAAGGACAGAGGACAGTTCTCAACATTACAGTTACTCTAAAAGCCCAGTGCCTGTTCCTTAAACGGCATTCTTGTCCCTTGCAGCAGGATACAGATGATGCATTTTCCAAAGATGCTCACCGTAATTTGGGGAGGTGGCAGAAGTCACTGCATTTTGAGTTCATACAAGCTGGTTATAAACCACAGCTCTGCTACTCCTGTCTCAGTGAGCTTGGGCAAGCGCTCAGGCTGACTCCCTACCTCTAAAAAGAGCCACTGCTAGTAGATGTTCAGTTTTTGTGGTGGAGATTGTTATTTTAATCTGAACACTTCTTCCAACCCTGATTCAAATAAATAATAAATCCAGTCTCCTTCAAGATCCATGAAACAGTTAAGATTCTAATAAGCCTTCAATTAGAACTGGTTGGACTGATGTTGAAGCTGAAGCTCCAATACTTTGGCCACTTGATGCAAAAAGTCAACTCATTGGAAAAGATTCTGATGATGGGAAAGATTGAGGGCAAGGGGAGATGGGGATGACAGAGGATGAGATAGTTGGACGGCATTCCCAACTCGATGGACATGAGTTTGAGCAAACTCTGGGAGATAGTGAAGGACAGGGAAGTCTGGCGTGCTGCAGTCCACGGGGTCGAAAAGAATCGGACATGACTTAACAACAATAAACGAAGACTTGTCTTTGAAAACATACATTTTAAACATCCTGCCTTCCTTTTAATTCTTACAAACCTCAAATTGAAAAAACTTCACGTTTTGAAGCAAAACATATTTGTTTGGCTTAGTTTACTTTGTTGTATTATTTATTTTTTAATGTATGTCTTTGGGGTGTGTTTTTGTAAATGACCATCTTATTGTGTGGAGTTGTACAGATGTATTTACAATGAATCCAGAGAAATCAGTCATTTATGAGATTTTCATGATCCTTAAATCTGAAGAAATGATAATAGATGATGTTAGTATAAATGGGGCCAGATTCCCATCCTTCAATGTTCCAGAGGAATTCCATCAGCTTCTGGACATTCTCAGTCTGATTAGGTGCAAAACCATTGCCTCCTGTAGCTATAAATACCGAAGAGGGGCTTTCCAACCTAAACCGTAGAACAATTCTATGGCCATTTATTAGTTTTAACCTTGTGATTGTCTTCCATGTTGATATTGTTTTAGGCCACCATTCAAATAAAGCAGCTTAACAAGAGGACTGCTTTTTTGTCATGACAAAGAAGGAAAAAATGAAAATAATGAAGAGAAATAAAGCAAAGCTGAGTCGAGAGCACACAGCAGCCCTCACTTGGGTCTGCATCGCTCTTCTTCCCGTGGTGAAGTCACGTAACTTTGACCCTACACAGTCCCTCACCAAGTCACAGGGTCAGGGGACAGGGAGGGATGGGGAATGGGATGAGGTGGAGGGCAGAGGATGGAGCTCATGTCCTGGCACAGGAAGTCCCAAATGAGCTGGAGCCAGATGGCAAGTCTTTGGTGAGAGCCGTGACCTGACCTAGAAACACCAACTCAGGCTAGGAGTTTCAAAGTATTTAAAGCAACAGTAGATGGTGACTGCAGCCATGAAATAAAAAGATGCTTGCTCCTTGGAAGGAAAGCTATGACATACCTCAGTTCAGTTCCGTTCCGTTGCTCAGTCATGTCCGACTCTTTGTGACCCCATGAATTGCAGCACAGCAGGCCTCCCTGTCTATCACCAACTCCCAGAGTTCACTCAAATTCATATCCATCAAGTCGGTGATGCCATCCAGCCATCTCATCCTCTGTCGTCCCCTTCTCCTCCTGCCACCAATCCCTCCCAGCATCAGAGTCTTTTCCAATGAGTCAGCTCTTCGCATGAGGTGGCCAAAGTACTGGAGTTTCAGCTTTAGCATCAGTCCTTCCAAAGAACACCCAGGATTGATCTCCTTTAGGATGGACTGTTTGGATCTCCTTGCAGTCCAAGGGACTCTCAAGAGTCTTCTCCAATACCACAGTTCAAAAGCATCAATTCTTCAGCACTCAGCTTTCTTCGCAGTCCAATTCTCACATCCATACATGACCACTGGAAAAACCATAGCCTTGACTAGACGGACCTTTGTTGGCAATGTCTCTGCTTTTGAATATGCTATCTAGGTTGGTCATAACTTTCCTTCCAAGGAGTAAGTGTCTTTTAATTTCATGGCTGCAGTCACCATCTGCAGTGATTTTGGAGCCCAGAAAAATAAAGTCTAACACTGCTTCCACTGTTTCCCCATCTATTTCCCATGAAGTGCTGGGACAAGATGCCATGCTCTTAGTTTTCTGAATGTTGAGCTTTAAGCCAACTTTTTCACTCTCCTCTTTCACTTTCATCAAGAAGCTTTTGAGTTCCTCTTCACTTTCTGCCATAAGGGTGGTGTCATCTGCATATCTGAGGCTATTGATATTTCTCCCAGCAATCTTGATTCCAGCACAGCATATTAAAAAGCAGAGGCATCACTTGGCCCACACAGGTCCATATAGTCAAATCTATGGTTTTTCTGGTAGTCATGTATGATGTGAGAGCTGGACAATAAAAATGGTTGAGCACCAAAGAATTGATGCTTTTGAATTTTGGTGTTGGAGAAGACTCTGAAGAGTCCTTTGGATAGTAAGGAGATCAAACCAGTCCATTCTAAAGGAAATCAACCCTGAATACTCATTGGAAGGACTGATGCTGAAGCTGAAGCTTCAATACTTTGGTCACCTGATGCAAAGAGTCAACTCACTGGAAAAGACCCTGATGCTGTGTAAGATTGAGAGCAGGAGGAGGAGGGGACAACAAAGGAGGAGATGGTTGGATGGTGTCACTGACTCAATGGACATGAGTTTGAGCAAATTCCAGGAGATAGTGAAGGACAGGGAATCCTGAGGTGCTGCAGTTCATGGGGTCGCAAAGAGTTGAACACAACTTAGCAACTGAACAATAATGAAGTGGAAACTGAGTCAGACTGGAAGTTGGGTGAGGACCAGTGGGAGACACCTGATTGACTGCCATGACTAGCTCCCTAGCCTGACTTGGTGCGCCATCCCTCACTGCGGAGCCAGCTGGAACACTGGGAAGTCTTCAGGAGCAAGGCTAGGTCAGCCATTACAAGTTCTTCTGTAACAGGAACAAATGACTGTGCCTCGGGACCCCTTTCTCCATTTCCCCATTGAGTACCAACTTTTGGCTCCAGACCCTGGAAATATTCAGCTGAAAGGAAGACAGTCCTTGTCCCTGAGGTGCTCAGACCAAGGAGGGTCATGGACAAGCAAACAAATGCAGTATAGTGAGTGATAGGCAGAGAGCATTCTGGGAGAACAGAGGGGGATCACATAAATCATAGCAAAGAAAGGGCATATGACAAGGGAGAGGGTGGCAGAGGCCTGGGCCGGTGTTCCTAGTGCTCCAGATCCCATAAGCAATCGGCAGAGTGGCAGTGGGCTCTAATGTCAGTAATCAATTTCCTTATAACAAATCACCCAAAGCATTTATTATTGCTCCCCATTCTGTGGGTTGGCAATTTGGGTGGGGCCCAGCAGAGGCATTCTTTTGCTGTCTTTCCTGGGGTTATTCGTGTCTGCAGTTACTTAGTGGCCCAGCCGGGGCGGGATGATCTAATATGGCCAGACTGTTGATGCTGTTTTTTGGGTTTCTCTTTCCACATTGACCCAGAGTACCAAGAAGACAAAGTCCCAGAAACAAGGGCCTATCAGACTTCTGCTTATGTCATGTTTACTAGCGTCCATTTGACCAAGGCAAGTTATTTGGCCAAGCCCAGAGCCATGTGGGGAGACATGGATACACATGGTTGGATGCGTACACAGGGTGTGGATAGCCCAGATGTGTGTTCACAGGGGCGATTATTGTAACCATCTGCAGAGCTCTCTTCTCTGCCTTACCCCAGATCTGATGTTACATTCTGTTGAAGTGTTCCCCCTTCACCTGTCTCCAGCTTTCGATGAGGAACCACGTTAAGCTAAGGGACCTGAATCAGGAGTCATCTCGGGTAACAGCCACAGCTTCCAACCCCTCCCCAACTCCTGGAACCGGGACCTGTCGGGTCAAGATGGAGTTTCAGCCTGCCTCACAGGTTACCTTTGCCGACAGTCAAGAAGCAGCAGCGGATTCATGTTGATGTGTGACAGAAAACAACAAAATTCTGTAAAGCAATTTTCCTTCAATTAAAAATTAAATAAACTAAAAAAAAAAAGCAGCAGCAACCTGGGTCAGGTTGACTAGTCATTCACAGCCCAGATGCCAGAGGAACAGAGGAAAAGAGAAGATGCTGAGGAAGACAGTTCTATGGGAACTTGGTAGAGATCTGAGAGACCAAAGCGGGTCTTGACAGCTTTGCGGTCCTAATGAATTTCTGAGATCTAACTCCTAGAGGTCACAAGCACTCAGCATGTTCATGTTTCAACAAGATCCTACATCATGTGTGTGTGCACGTATACTCAGTCACTCAATCGTGTCCGACTCTTTGCAACCCCATAGGCTGTAGCCCGCCAGGCTCCTTTGTCCATGGGACTTGCCAGGCAAGAATACTGGAGAGGGTTGCCGTTTTCTACTCCAGAGGATCTTCCTGACCCAGGGATCAAACCCACATCTTCTGTGGCTCCTGCATTGGCAGGCAGATACTTTACCATTGAGCCACCTGAGAAGTCCCTCCCACCAACATAGTGACCTGCACCCAAAAATATATCTCTGCTCCAACCCGACTAGAATATACACTTAAGAACTCTTCACAAGAACATAAAATCTCAGCATCATGAGGAACTAGGGGGGCTTCTTGTCTAACCCCTAATTTTTTCTGATGGGTAAACTGAGGCCTAAGATGGTCAAGTGATCAACAAAGTAGTAAGTGCAGAATTGTGAGAGGTGTAGCAAAAGAATTAAGAACACATACTTAATCTGACCTAGATATTCAAGATTTGTAATCCCCTGGAGAGTATGATAGGCTTCCCAGGTGGCATTAGTGGTAAAGAACCCACCTGCCAATGCAGGAGACACAAGAGACATGGGTTCGATCCCTGGGGCTGGAAGATCCCCTGGAGGAGGGCATGGTGATCTACTCCAGTAGATCTTGCCTAGAGATCTCTAGATCTCTTGCCTAGAGAATTCTGTGGACAGAGGAGCCAGGGGTCTCAAGGAATGGGACACAACTAAAGTGACTTTGCACACACACGCACACAGAGAGTATGATAGCTGTGGGTTTTACTTCCATACTCGATTAAATCAAATGAGATTTTCCAGCTAATCCAATGATTAGAAAAGATGTAAAGAATCTGAATAATCCTATTTGAAATAAGTCTTATTCCTGGAACTCATATGACCATAACTCTTCACTTAGAAAAGAATCAAAGACGGATCACAAATCTCCATTGAGCAACATCACTTTTCTATTAGACTTTCTTTTGCACATTAGACATTTTTTAATATACTTTATTTTTAGAGCAGTTTAGTTTCTCAAAAAACACATTAAACTTTTCAGCAAGATGTTTTTTATTAAAGCATAAAAATAGGCCTAGTCTGTCACTATCATAATAAAAAATGCTGAGCTGCTAAGATCAAAGACAATTTTATGAAGCTCTGTATATTTTCTTGGGTAGGTACACTTGCTAAACCTAGGACTTGCAATCACTGCTCTAATTTACTGAAGAAAGAAAAATCTTTTCCTCCCACACATGTGTGCGTACTAAGTCACCTCAGTCATGTCTGACTCTTTTGGGACCCACCATGGACTTAGCCCGCCAGGCTCTTCTGTCCATGGAATTCACCAGTCAAGAATACTAGAGTGGGTAAGCCATTCCCTTCCTCAATACAAAAAAAAAGTTTAAAAAGAAAGTCTCCCGACATTTTCAAGTGTCTCCTGGAGGAAAAACCCTTCTCAGTTGAGAATTGCTGATCAGAGGAAATCAAGATAATTAGGAGCCTACATTTAACACAATCTAGCTCTGCTTTCTTCACCTTCTATTTCAAGTTGCAGAAATAATTAGAGCTACATTTGCTGATGATGTCAGCTAAGTGTTTGCCATTCTGTCATTTAATTCTCACAACAATTCTCTAACAGGTTTTACTAAGATCTTTGGTGAAGGTTCAAGACTAGATGAGAGAAGGAAGGACTGTTACCAGTTCAGTTCAGTCGCTCAGTTGTGTCCGACTCTGCGACCCCATGGACCGCACAGCACGCCAGGCCTCCCTGTCCATCACCAACTCCCGGAGTCCACCCAAACCCATGTCCATTGAGTCGGTGATGCCATTCAACCATCTCATCCTCTGTCATCCCCTTCTTCTCCTGCCTTCAATCTTTCCCAACATCAGGGTCTTTTCAAATGAGTCAGGTCTTCGCATCAGGTGGCCAAAATACTGGAGTTTCAGCTTCAATATCAGTCCTTCCAATAGACTTATGGAAATATTGATTGAAGCGAGATGAAGGTCTATCAGAACCCTGAGTGGAACAATGCAGATATTGTATGTCAACTCTGGATATTTCATTCAAGGTCGATCTTTTGCTTTAAAATCTAGATCACGTATTTTCTTCACACACTTCTTCCTCAGTATGCTGCCAAGTCACTTCAGTCGTGTCCGACTCTGTGCAACCCCATAGATGGCAGCCCACGAGACTCCCCTGTCCCTGAGGTTCTCCAGGCAAGAACACTGGAGTGGGTCACCATTTCCTTCTCCAATGCATGAAAGTGAAAAGTGAAAGTGAAGACATTCAGTCATATCCGACTCTTAGCGACCCCATGGACTGCAGCCCACCAGGCTCCTCTGTCCGTGGGATTTTCCAGGCAAGAGTACTGGAGTGGGTTGCCATTGCCTTCCTCAGTATAAGTCCTTCATTTATTTTATAAAAGCCCAACAACAGTGAGATCTGCTGGGCTTTTAGCAAATGAGGATATAATCCAAACTCATTTATTTATGTAAAATGTGCCAAGTCCCTAAACCATTGGTTTCAATGGGTTTCTGTCCCAAACCTAAACAGATTCTTGGTGGGAGTGGGGCTTTATGTGTTTAGCAAGCTAGTTCCTCCAAAGAAATAGAGGAACTCAAATTGCTTAGAAGTTTGGACGTAACAGATATCATGCTAGAAATAGCATTTGTCATCTTTACCTAATCCTTTCAACACCCCTGTGATGAGGGCATTATTATTATCTTCAGTTTTGTGGTGTAACAGCTGAGGCTCTGAGACCTCTAGCCTCATAGCTCTGTGGTGGCAGAGCTCACACTTGGACTTAGATCTGTGCAGTAACAATGCAGATGCTCTTGGGATCTTAGCACTTTTCCTAGAATTCTCGCCAACCCCGTTAGTAGCACTGATTAAAGGGGGAAATGCATGCCACTCAAATGAGAGGAAAGCTTTAGATTAAGTATGTTTGAGAACATTTGATCTTCTAAGTGGCCCTGGAGGTAGACAGGTATATTTGGAAATATCTTGTGTGTGATATTTTGGGTAAAAGTGGAGTTGAGAGAGTGGAATTTAAAGAACATAACTCAGTCAGCAAGAAGAGTATGTTTCCATGAAGAAGCAGGAATTATAGACAAAGTGAGAGGGGAGAAGTGAGTTTGGGAAGTAGCATGTGCAAATTGGAGAGTCTTTCTCCGAGGAGGGTCTTAACTGTAAAAAAAAAAAAAACACTTCCACTGAGCTTGCTTGCTCAACACTTCCTGGTAAGGTGCCTTTCTCCCTCTGGTTTCACGGTGATCCCAATGAATCAACTGTGTCCAAGAGTCCATGAGGGCCCCCTTTACCTACTCTTCACATCACTGCATGGAAGGAAACCTCAGAAGGAGGAGAAGAGGGGAGAGAATACCAATTGTCTTTTCAACCCAGCGCTGTGGATTGTCAGAGATTAAGGGAGCATACACATGGGCAAGCTACTCTTTCCAAGTCCGCAAGCATCCTCCATTTGTTGCTCAGAGACTTAAGTGATCCCCAGACATTTAGGTTTCCTTGATAAGCCTACAACAGGAGCATGTTCTATCTGACATTAGATGTTCAGTGGTATTGGCTGGGGGCAGGGCAGGGTTTTGTGGGGAGCAGGGGGTTCCTCCTGTTTCAAGACCTCTGCTCCAAGACTCCAAGAGTGAACTGAGAAGGACAAAGCAACCCCACAGCCAGGTAGACTGAGTCCCCTGCTAGGAAGCCAGGTGGTCACAGTTTCCTCTGGAAACAAGACTTTGGAACAGAAGCGTCTGAGGCAGCCATCTTCCCAAAGGGATGCCAAAGGGTTCCTGAGTCCCTTCTGTGAGGCAGCTCAGATCTGATGATAATTTAGACGTGTTTGTTTCCTCCCTCCAGATGCTCTTTGTCAGTTCTGCACACCTGCCCATTTCCAGGTCTTAGGGGACATGCACACCATCTGCATGGAAACATCAATTTTAATCAAAAATCTGGCAGAAAAGCTCAGCTTTAGTCCTAAAACCAAAATAGATATATGAAGAAATAGAGTACCAAACTCATGAGAAATTTTTTTAAATAAAAAGCAATTTTGAATATGTATCATACCTTAATTGAACCACTTCAAAGACAATCCCCTCCTCAGACCTGGAGCTGAGATGTTTGCTTGTTTGGGGTGTTCAGAGTACTTCTGGGCAGACCGGAAGAACCCCACACATGAATCTGAACCTCTGAGTCCACACTGGGCTGACCGCAGGGCCTGAGACAGGGAGGCACAGAAAATAGCCTTACTGTTTGCAGAGCTGTTGGAGCCCAGCCACTAGTCACCAATCCAACCAGCAAGAGTGTTCCCAGACTCCTCTTGGTCCCTTGAAAGTAGGCCCTCTGGTGTGGATTCAAAATCCAGAGCCCTCAAAGATACAGGAAGAAAAGAAGAAGTTAAGACTAAAAATGCAGAAGAGCAAATCAAAACCTATGATCCTTTTATTTCTTCCCAGAAGCTCGACTTCTGGTAACAACAGATTACAAACACAACCCCCAACTTCTTCCAAGCTGATCCCATGGATAAGATCCGCAGGCAGCAACTGTTTCCAGTTGGAGATCTTCACTTGGGTTTTATTTCAACTCTGTAAGGCTGTGTGTCTGTGTGTGTGTGTGTGTGTATGTGTGTGTGTGGTTTTAGGGTGTGTGTGTGTTTGTGTGTGTGTGTGTGGTTTTTGTCTGGGAAGGCAGATGGAGAATCTTAAAGAAGACAATTCATAGGTTTGGGAGTTTCTGGGGTTTGGGGGGTTTTTTTGAACTTTTGTTTTGACAAGAGATTACAGGTGTTCCCATTTGGAACATAAACTATATTTTAAAAAAATAATAATAAATTCCTGAAAGTCCCTTTGGCCCAAAAAAGGAAAAACAGCAGACAGACAACCTTTTGGGAGACGATCCCTTTCTGGCAGGCATTGAATTGTCCTGGATAACATTATCCAGATTGCAGACTGGAAAGGTGCAGGAGGGGCCCGCCCAAGATCTGGGACTTATTAACTGGGAGAGCAGCCCTCCACGCTTGTCAGATCTGCTCGCAGCTGCAAAAGAGGATTCTGGAAGCAGAATGCAAGGTGCTATCCTTCCTTAGCTGAAGGCCCCTTTTCTGCTGTGAATTGTGTTTAGCTGGTGACTCCCCTCTAGCCACCCCCAGCCAAGTACAGGCTTTTTTTTTTTTTTTTTTTTTGAGGGAATGCAGGCAACAGCTCCTAACACAGGAAAAGGAAACACCTTTCTAATCAGAAGTGCTTCTAATTACAGAACGAATTACCAAACCTGCCCTACAGTTAATTGCTGCAAACAAAATCACTAAAGAGCAATTAACAAGTGAAGGCAGGAGCTGTCAATTGATCCTAGAAAGAAAGAAAAGAATAAATAGAAAAGAAGCAGTGTGAGGAAGGAAGGAAGAAGGGAGAAGGAAGGAGGAAAGGGAGGTAGGGAGGCGGGGAGACTTAAATCCAGTGTAATTTGTCAGGAGCATGTATACGGTTGTTTTAAATCATCTCTCTGCTTCTCCGTCATCCTGTAAATGTTCACTTGTGAAATCTCAGGGCATTAAGTCTGCCAAAAGCATCAGGAGTGAATTAGCCAGTGAAAGTAGACAGCAAGTGAAAAAACAACCCAGACCCGTTATTTATGTATTGTTCACCTGAATTTCCCAAGCTTCCGCTCAGCTCACATGGATCTCACGTTGGCTAGAGACATCTGTTTTTCCAGTTTTGTCAACATCTCCAGAATTCCTTTGTATAAGTTACAATTTTGCCCAAAGCTTAGGAACTGGTGTGTTGATTTCACAGCAAACATTTGGTTTATCTCTGAACTGGAGAAACAGAAATTCCTGAATTCCAAGTCCTTGCACGTGACACAGTTCACACAAGAATTTTTATATCTGCAGTTACAGGTTAAATTGTGCCTCCCACCGCCAAAATGATTCCCATGTTGTAATCCTAATCTCCAGTGTCTGAGAATATGAACTTATTTGGAAATACAGTTGTTGAAGATGTAATTAGGGCTTCCCTGGTGCCTCAGAGGTAAAGAGTCTCCTGTGATGCAGGAGTCACAGGAGACGTGCGTTCGATTGCTGTGTTGAGAAGATCCCTTGGAGGAGGGCACGGCAACCTACTCCAGTATTTTTGCTGGAAAAATCCCATGAACAGAAGAGCCTGGTGGGCTAAAATCCATGGGGTCTCAAAGAATTGGACACAGCTGAGCATGCACGCATGCACACATGAAGATGTAATTAGTTTCAATGAGGTTAACTAGAGGAGGAGAGCCCCCAATCCAATATGACTCACATCCCTATAAAAAGGGGAAATTTGGACACAGAGACACATATAAAGAGAACTCCACATGAAGATGAAGGCAGAGATTGACAGATCAATGTGCAGCAAGCCAAGGAACACCAAGGATGGCCAGTGGACCAGTAGAAGCTAGAAGGAAAGCGTGGAACAAAGGCTTCCTTGCAGCTCAGAAGGAACCAACCCTGCCTACATCTTGATCTTGGACTTGAAGCCCCCAGAACCGTGAGACAATACATTTCTACCGTTTAGTTACAGTTTCCCAGCAAAGTAACACTCCTCCTGGTTCTGATCTTGAGTGGCCTCAGCCTGCAGCAGCTTGAAACAAGGCTTCAGTTCCCGGCCAGAGATGGAGGTCAGGTCTCAGAGGAAAGGCCCTGAATCCTAGCCACTAGACCAGTGGTCAGTGACAAGGCCCTGGCTCTGCGGCTTTGTGGAAAAGAATTCCCACAAAGACAGAAAGTTGTGAAACAAGTCTAGTATGTGTAGATAGACACATGAGCGGACTTACAGAGAGAATCGTGCCCTTCTGGCAGTTTAAATCTCTTATATGGGGCATGTCTTCTGGGTTTCCTCTGGCCAATCATCTTGCTTTGCCTGATTCAGAGTCTGAACTTGGTGTATCTCAGGATCCTCTCATGTGTGCACATGCATCTCTTAGCCGGGATGGATTCTACTGCAAAGGCCTGTGGGTAGTTAGCATCACTTACTACGTGGTGGTGCCCCCTTCCCTTTCTAACCTCCAAGGAGCCTTTCTGCACATGTATGGTTGGGGAAGTCTCCTAACGTTGAGAATGAGAAATAAGCAGTCTCTTCTCTCTGAGCAAGACCCAGCCTGATCCCACCATGGCCCTGCTGTTTTTCGTCTTGGAGTTATCAGTCCACAGAGGACCAGCTACAGCTGTTTGCCTCGGGGGCTGACCTATCTCCTACCTCAGTTCTACCTTATGATGTCCTCCTCAGTGGGCCTTCTCTGGTGCCTGCATTTGCCACCACCGTCATTTAGTCCTTTGTCACCACCGTCATTTAGTCCTTTGTCACCTCCTAGCCTCCCTGCCTGCCTCCCGGATTTCCTCACCTTGAACATCCACTGCTCCAGGGGGAGATTTCTGCACCACAGCCCTGACCACAGAACCATTCTTCCATAGGATTGGAAGAATAACAAAAACAATAATAATAATCTCTCAGGTACATTTTATATGCAGGCACTGTGGGAGACACAAGGAAGGCAAAGAAAATCGAAGAAATGTCTACTCTCTAGGAGCTCCCAGCCTCCTGATGTGGGTGAGGACAGACACATCCCAGATCACTGCGTAGAGACAGACTGCAGGCAGGAGCAGGACATTGTGGGAATTCTGCGGAGGGCTCCTGACCCATCCTTCGGGGAGAAGATATATTATGAGGGGTTCCAGGAGGGAGAGACACCTGGCTGAGCCCTAAAGCACTGGCCCTCAATTCTAAGTGCACACGGCAGTCACTTAAAAAGTTTCACGATTGTCAAGGCCTGTGTCCGATGGGCCCTGAGGCTTAACCGGCCTGGGGGTGGCTTGGGTTTGGCAGTTGCACAAAACCTCCTGGTGAGTGAAACACATAGCCCATTTTGAGAACCCCTGTCCTAAGGCACTGACTCTCTGCACCTTGAAATCATCTGCAGGATTTTCACAAACTCCAGTGGCTGGTCCTACCCAGGAGAGACTTGATTCAACTGGCCTGGGTGTAGAGAGGGATTAAAGAATTTTTTAACACACCCCCAGTAAGGGGGTTATGTGCAGACAAATTCAAGAACCACTGACTTGTAAGGATGCATCTCAAAATTAAATGTGCTTAGAAATCATCTTGAGATCTTGTTCATCTCCAATCAGTAGGTCTAGGATGGGAGGATCCCCTGGAGGAGGGCATGGCAGCCCACTCCAGTGCTCTTGCCTGGAGAATCCTGTGGACAGAGGACCCTGGCAAGCTACCGTCTATGGGGTCGCACAGAGTCAGACACAACTGAAGCGACTTAGCACAGCACAGGATGGGGCCTGAAATCCTACCTGTGTAAGGACTCCAGGTGCTAGTGTTGCCAGTCTGGAAGCCGCACTTTGAAAAGCAAGGCCTTAAGAAGGAATACAAGTTCTCCAGGTAAAGAGAGCGTGGTCCTGCGCCAGGAGGGTGGAGACGGGAGAACGGGATGTGGACTAGAGAGGTTCTTGGGGGTCATTCACTGGATCTGGTGTTTGATGTGGATGTCCAGGGCATCAGTCAGGTTTCTAGCAAGGAAGCCTGACCTGCCTAATTGACCACAGGAACATCCCAAGCAGTGCCAAAGTCTTGCTAACTTCATGGTCCATTTCACATTTTCCAAACTCATCAAAAGTCTTCTCATTGCTCATCTTCACAGATAGAATTAACCATGCCTTCCTTGTTTTTCTGTCCTCTTTTGCCAACACCAACAGTACAAACTCAAATGCCTCCAGTGGCCAATTTGGCATGGGCTTGAGTGAAGCAGTCTGGATGGGTGTGAAGGGAAAAGTAAAAGTTCCCTTCTGCTACCAACCCACTAATGTATATTATGATATTAATATTAATTAATTATATCTTAAGAATATATTATAATGCTCAATTACTATCTTCACAGTAATTAATACAAAAAAGAAGACATTAAAGGGAAATAATGATTTGAACAGCATTGATTTTGCATCAGAAAAATAAATAAAAGCTAGAAGACAATAAAACATTTTTTAAATACTGAAAAGTTTACAATTTTTAATGTCAAAATATTTTTTAAATGACGATAACATAAATTTCTTGATAAATTAACATCTTTAAAATGCTGAAAGAAAAATGTCTGCTAATCCAGGATTGGAGAAGGCAATGGCACCCCACTCCAGTACTCTTGCCTGGAAAATCCCATGGATGGAGGAGGCTGGAAGGCTGCAGTCCATGGGGTCACTAAGAGTTGGACACTGAGCGACTTCACTTTCACTTTTCCTTTTCATGCATTGGAGAAGGAAATGGCAACCCACTCCAGTGTTCTTGCCTGGAGAATCCCAGGGACGGCGGAGCCTGGTGGGCTGCCGTCTATGGGGTCACACAGAGTCGGACACGACTGAAGTGACTTAGCAGCAGCAGCAGTAATCCAGGATTATAAATCTAGAAAAATTATCATTTAAAAATGAGGGCAGAATAAAGGCTTTTTGAATTTAAAAAAAACTGAAAGAACCCACTTGCCAATTATCCTGCACTTCACAAAACTTCAGGTGGCAGGGAAGTGAGTCTAAATGGGCACTTGGATCTAAGGAAGGAGTAAAGAGCCCCAGAAATGGTAAACACACAGGTTAATATAACATAGTGTTTTAAAATTCCTTTAAAAGACAACTGAGCATTTTAAGCAAAATCACGATAGTGTATTGTGGAATTTTTAAAATAAGTACAAGTAAAATTTAAGATAGCAATAACACAAAGAATGGGGAGAAATTACCTTATCCCATTGCAAAGTTTTTACATTTTTCTGAAGTGATACAATATAAATTCCAATGTGACTGTGATTAATTAAACAAGCATAATATAATTTTTGCTACAGTAACCAATGCAAAACATAATACAAAGAGGGGAAAGCTAAAAAGTCAATACAGGAAATAAGATGAAATAATATTTCAAACAGATATTTATTGATATATAAAAAAGAAGCAAAATTCAATGATAGTATTTTGGAATGAATGTCTGATAGGTAAAATTATTTTAAAACGCATGGAAATAATTACCACAGAAGTCAGAGAGTGGTTACCTTCGGCCTGAAGAAGGGGGGATGAAAGGAAGAGGCGTGAGAAGGATTCTGGAAATGCTGAAATGTTCTATTTCCTGACCCCATGGTTGTTTGCTTCGTTTCATAGCTTTGTTTTGTGTCCTTTTCTGTATGTAGCTTATAGTTTGGAATTACTTAAGTTTTTAAAAATCAGTGAGAAGAAATTAAAAGTATTGGCTCCCACCTACCACTAGAACTTGGACAGCCAGGAGATAAAACCAGTCATCCTAAAGGAAATCAACCCTAGATATCCACTGGAAGGACTGGTGCTGAAGCTTCAATATTTGGCCACTCAATGTGAAGAGCTAACTCATTGGAAAAAACCATGATGCTGGGAAAGATTGAGGACAGGAGAAGGGGATGACAGAGGAAGTGATGGTTGAATAACATCACCGACTCAATGGACGTGAGTTTGAGCAAACTCCGGGAGATAGTGAAGGACAAGGAGGCCTGGAGGGCTGCAGCCCATGAGGTCGCAAAGAGTCTGACACATTTTAGCAACTGAACAATAACAACCACTAGATCTTAGGAGAAGTTATCTCCTCAATTCCCGGTTTTCCAAGTCCTCCTGAAGGGATTTCTGTGAATGATTGGGTCCTCCTAGCTGCCTCCACTGACCCAACCTCACAGTTGTCCCAAATGTGGGCTCTTTAGCAGCAGAGGCAACGAGCAAGTGTCCCCGCCCAAGAGACACTGAGTCCAGCTGCACCAGAGTAGGGCAGAAAAAGCTCGCACATCGCCAGGAGAGCAGTACCTCGAGGGTGAGTTTGGGGACTTTTTTTAGCAAGCCAAGTTTCTGCCAAGCAAGATGCATTTTCAAGCAGAGCCAAAGACATGCCTTCTGTCTGTCTTCACACGGAGGAAACCTCTAACCCACGTTCCTCACTCACGCGCTCACACAGTACCCCTCTGTCTCCCTGTCCTCTCCCCTGGTCCCTGCTGGGCCGAGATACGGTGATCAAGAGCTAGACTTAGTGGTTCAGAGGCTAAGACTCTGTGCTCCCAATGCAGGGGACCAGGAGTTCGATCCCTGGTCAGGGGACTAGATCCCACACGCCACGACTAAGAGTTCGAACGCCGCAACCAAGATCAAAGATCTCACACGCTGTGTTTATGACCCGGTGCAGCCAAATAAATATTAAAAAAAAAAAAAAAAATACTAGACTTAAATTTGATGCCATCACTTCCAGGGTAACCTTTGTCCCTTTGTCAGATCACTCATCCTCTCTAAACCTCAAACTCTTATTCTTGAAGTGGTGGCTTTATCCTGACCTCCACAGGCTTGAGAGAACCAGCAGGAGTGAGCCGGGCTGGCTGGGCTGCGAGCGCCAGCAGTGGGAGCAGAGAGTGCCAGGTGCCTGATTCAACCTCACTAGCAGCAGCCCCCACCCCTGCCATCCTGAACGCCCATGAGCCCAGCCCCGCACCCACCCTGCGTTCCTGCTGGCACGCCTGTGGCCAGGTTGGGTAGACTCTGGACAGGCCGTTTGCTCACTCGAGTCCTGTGTATTCTGGGGGCAGTGAGTGTCACAGTTAGACCTCCACTTCAGTTCGAAGATATCCGTGCTTCACCAGGGGGTGGTCAGAGGGGGGGCGGGATACAAGGGGCCACAGGGGAGGGCGCCCCTTAAGTGAGCACTGAGGTCAAGCCGTGCTGACCACCTCCAGCCTCGGAACACACATCTTGGGATTTTAAGTTAAACGCCAGCAGGATCGCTTCACACATGTTTAATTGTAGTTTTCCATGATCTGGGTAATCTTTTTCAAGGAAAATGCATTTTCTGTGGTTTACCCAGCTGAAGACCAAAGAAATAAGAAAAATGTCAGTAAACCAGGGAGACAGGCCTGACAACTCGTGTAATGATGCTTGATTTCAGTTCAACATTTATCCAGACTCTTGAAGGCAACATTACTACAGCTCAGCAGCTTCGGCACCTCAGCTCTCAGGGTCCATTCAGGGCTCTGTGAACGTTTCACTTTACTGTGTTTTGCATAATGATTAAGACCCAACTTTTATCCTCAGTAACCTGCCTGCCTTTTAGCTACTAGGGCAAAGAGCACAGTGTTTCAGGGCACAGGGTCCAGCTGCCTGGATTTCAGTTTTGGCTCCAAGGGGCTCAGTTTCCTCATCTGTAAAATGGGCGACAGCACCTTCCTTATAGCATAGGCTGTCCTGAGGGTAAGTGGACGATCCCCAGGTAAAACGCTGAGGCCAGCACCTGGCACACGGGGAGGCCTCAGTAAGCGCCATCTCTTATATGACTCAGGAAACCTCCATTCCTCTAGTTTCACATTCTCTGCTGGGTTTTCTTAGAAACATAAGCCAAGGAATTTCTGCCTCAGACAAATTAAGATTTTTTTTTTTTTCAGTCTCGTATGAAAGAATCCCTGCCCCCTGGTTAAATAGTTCTAGTTACCAAAGAACACACTCTTACCTCACTGGCTATAACTTTTCATAACTTACTAGATTCACTTAAAGTGATTTTAATTACACTCTAGTTTCTTTACATACAAAATGAAATGCAGGCAAGTAATTGTGTTTGCTCCATCTATTATGTTCAGAAAGAAATTAGCATAGCTTAGTGCACCCTTACTGCCCAAAGGTCTCTGTAAAAAAGGAACTTGCCAAGATTTACTGAGCATGTCAGCCTCTCGTGAGTCAAGGCGGATTGGGTAGGGAGTGGATCCGATGCTGTCAGTCAGTCTCTCTGTGATGACAGCCAGCCTGTGATGCAACTTTTCAGGAACACTAGTCTTCTCGCAGACTCAGCTCTTGAATTTTCTTAGGACTTTCCTGTCAAACAGCCTCCATCCCACTCTCTCATCACTTTAACTGCTTCCCATGGCAGCTCAGCTGGAGAAACGGGAGAAAGATAAAGGATGGCTTTGGGCATGCGCTGGGTTTAGGGGACCCAGTACCAGTTTCTGTGTAGAAGTTGCCATGGGGTGGGGTGGGTGCCTAGGGAAGGTATTAGCTATTTTGTGACTGGGAGAAGTACTAGTAAGTAACAGAAAGCTTCTTTCTAGGACAAACTTTAGGGCATGGCTTCCATGGGGTTTCCCAGGCAAGAATACTGGAGTGGGTTGCCATTTCCTTCTCCAGGAGCTCTTCCCGACCATGGCAGTTCATTTAAGGGAAAGAACTCTGATAGCGGGTGTGTCACACGAATGGAATCTTGTAAAATGAGCCCAGTGAGTCTGTCAGCTTTCCAAAGTCAGAGAACTTTCTGGCATAAGCACTTTCTTCGGGTATAGAATGTCGAATGAGACCAAGGTTGGTAGGATGATTGATTTATTCTCACTCCCCATTGCTTTCCAATAAATTTGGGGTCTGAAGACAGGTGTTCTGGAAAAAGAACCACACATGTATAGTGTTGTTAGTCCCTTTGACAAATTAGGAAATCGGGGTTACAAAACTCTGTAGCCACAGGCACACGACTCCAAAGTGACCAAGCCAGCCCCAGACCAGGTCTGTCTGCTGCCTCAGGCTCACAGTAGAGGGAGGCCTGGGAATTCCTTTATGTCCCCGCACGTGAGGGTTAAGTCAGATCCTGTTTCCTTCTCATGTGGACAGACACGGCATTGTGCTAACAAGCCTAATGGCCTTGCTGTCCAGATTTCCCACAGCATCTCAGAAAGCCTCAGTCTTCCCCTCTCCCCGCTCTGCCTCCCTGGCTGGGGCCGCCAGGTAGGATGGAGGTGGAGGTCACAGGCAGTGTGCTCCACCGTCTAATGGTGCCCTGGTGATGGGAGGTTTGTGCCCCGTGCTGCTCCGGGGAAGCTCTGGGAAGTTCATCCTGAGTGTCCTTGGGAAGAGCCAGCCTGTGCCTGAAGCAAGCCTGTGCGATACCCACCAGCAAGGTCCTAGAACAGTCTGTACACACACACCGCCCAGGCTCTAGAGTTAGCACCTCGCTTCCCCAGGTGCGTCACGCACGAGATGGTTCAGGGTGGTACCAATGGAGACATTCTCTCTGGCAATTATAATATGTATTTTTTAAATGACTTTTCATCGTGGTAAAAGTCACATAACATAAAACATACTATCTTAACCATATTCAGCTACACAGTTCAGTGGTACTGGGGACACTCACATTGTTGTGCATATCTCGCCATTATCCATCTCCCGAATTTTTCACCTTCCTAAGCTGACCCTCCCGCTCCTCCCCCTGGCATCTATCAGCGTACTTTCTGACTCTATGAATTTGACTATTCTTGGTATGGCATATAAGTGGAGTCAAACAGCATTTGTCTGCACCTAAGGTATATTGGAGTGCATTTTTAAGGTTAACTTTGCCAACCCGCTCCAGTATTCTTGCCTGGAGAATCCCAGGGACAGGGGAGCCTGGTGGGTTGCCGTCTATGGGGTCACACACAGTCGGACACGACTGAAGCAACTTAGCAGCAGTAGTAGCAGTAGCAGTAGCAGTAATATATGTCCTACAAATAGATTGCACCTTCTTTTTTTTATTTCTAATTAGTTATCTATTTTATACATACTAATAAATACATTGGAAAAGACTCTGATGCTGGGAGGGATTGGGGGCAGGAGGAGAAGGGGACGACAGAGGATGAGATGGCTGGATGGCATCACAGACTCGATGGACTTGAGTTTGAGTGAACTCCAGGAGATGGTGATGGACAGGGAGGCCTGGCGTGCTGTGATTCATGGGGTCACAAAGAGTCGGACACGACTGAGTGAATGAACTGAACTGAACTGAATAAATACATATATATAATATATATATGTCAATCCCCAATCTTCCAATTTATCCCTCCCTGACTTTCCCCACTTGGTGTTCATACGTTTGTTCCCTATGTCTGTGTCCTTATTTCTGCTTTGCAAATAAGTTCATCAACACCACTTTTCTAGATTACACATATATACATTAATACATTGTGTTGTGCAATAGCTCAGCATGTCCTAGCCTACCTGTGACTTCACCAGTATGGCTTAGGACAAGTTTTAAGCAGTGTCTCAGATGGTAAAGAATCCGCCTGCAATGCAAGAGACCCAGGTTCGATCCCTGGCTTGGGAAGATCCCCTGGGGAAGGGAATGGCAACCCACTCCAGTATTCTTGCCTGGAGAATCCCATGGACAGAGGAGCCTACATGAGAATCCCATGGACAGTGGGCTACAGTCCATGGGGTTCAAAGAGTGACTGAGTGACTCATACTTTCACTTTCAGCACGTTACCTGATCTGAGGTATCTACCACCTCTGCATTCCCAGTTAGATGCACACCGCCAGAGAATACGGATAGACGACTCTCCCATGTATGAGGAAGTGGGGCAAGAAATAACATTTGGAGTCATCTTAGCATGTTGGATGGAAATGGCAGAGAAGTGAAAAACAGGTGTTCTGGAGTCAAACTGGTTGAAGTGGAAGTGTTAGCCCTTTAATTTCTTAGCTGTGAGACCTTAAGAAGTTACTAAACTTCTGTCTTATTTTAGGTGTTGAGCCACTGAAACCTGTGGGGTCTTTTGTTAATGCAACTCACACACCCTCATACACCCTACAAGCCAAACTGCGGCAAAGAGTTTTCTTCTCAACTCATTTGAAAGGACATAAAGATATCAAAACTAAAAGCATATATTTACACCATTTAGTATCTTGCTATTATCAGTAACAATAAAATAAGGTAAAATGTTCAAGCCCAGACATTTTTTAAAGAATTATCTTCCTAATCAAAATCAACAGAGTTATCAAAGACGCCACTGCTGAGCAGGGAAGTTAGCTCTCCAAGCAGGTCCAAGACTACTGCCTGCGGGCTGAGCTGCTCGTCTGGATGTTAATTGGATCTACACCAGGGAGCAAAGATTTCACAGCCATGGTCCTGCAGGCAGAGAAGGAATAACTTCAGATATGAGAATATGACCTTAAAATTAACAGTGCCTCTACTAGTCCACCTTAAGCGAAGAACATTTCATATCAACAAATATTTTATTACTTTATTCCTTTAAGGTAGAAAAAGGTTTAACAATAATTTTTCAAGTTAATAACCTACAAGTCTCCTTGCAAGAAAATGAGTAAAAGCAAAAGTCCTCTGTCCAGCCTGCATTTTCCTCACTCCATCCATTTACCAAGTTCCTCTGTCTCATCCTTGGACCACAGTTTGAAGATCATTGCCACTTAGAGAAATCTTTGCCCATCCCTGGAGGAGGTTCAGTGCCTCGAAGACATCCTTTCTCCTATCCTATTATTTTCTATCATGGCACTGGCCATGATTTCTGATTCACACTTTTTTTAAACAATCATCAGCCTCCTTTTTTTTCCCACTGAGCTGGGTCTTCCTTGTGGCATGTGGGCCTTTCGGCATGGTGGGCAGGATTAGTTGCCCAAGGCATGTGAGATCCTACTTCCCCGACCGGGGGGTGGAACCTACATTCCCTACATTGAAAGGTGGATTCCTAACCACTGGACTGCCAGGGAAGTCCCTCTGATACACATTTATTGCAACAGTCACCGTCTGACTACATCTTTAAGCTTCCTTAGAACCAGGACCACACCTGTTTTGCTCACCATTGATCCCCAGCAGTCAGCCCCAAGATGACATACAGCAATAGGAAGAATGAATGAAAAATGATCAGTTTGTGGATCAGTGTAAATAAGCCACAGCATATTTGTCCAATATTATGTCTGGTCATTTCAACTTTTCCATTGTTTCACAAACATAGCAACACTCCCACGGATCATGGAGGTATCTTGAGCAAGTGTCTGATGATTTCCTTAGGACAAATTATGAAAAGGAACTGACGGCTCCAAGATTTTGAAGCTCTAGCTAACCACTTAGAATTTCTTCAAGTGCGAAGGGTATTAACCGGAAACATATTAAAGAAAGAGAGGGAAGGAAAGAGAGAGAGAGAATGAGAAAAAGAGACAGAAGGAAGAAAGGTGGAGAGGGAGGAAGGACAGAGAAAGAAAAGGAAAATAATAGAAAAAGATGGGAAAAGAAGAAAGACCAGCACCTAAGTTAAAGAGGCCTTGTCTCCATGTGAAGTTCCCTCTTCAGAGGTTGCTGTCCAGCCAGATTCCTGGACCAGATCTCTGTGTCTCCTTGCCAAACCATGCCTGGGAAAGGCAAAGTCAGACACTCTCAAATCACAAGGTTTAAGATGATAAAGACCCCCAGACCCTCCTTCTCAGGGGTGAAGCAGTTCAGGGCTTTTTGTTCCCCAGCGTCTTTGTTCCAGCGACCTCTCCCATCTCAAAGGATTTTCCACAGCACCAAGAGCCTGACACTTTGCCCATCCCAGTTCTCACAGAACTCTCCAGTGAAAGACAAAGCCAGACTGGCACGGAGGAAGGCACGAAATAAAGGGGAACTGAGAAAGAAGAAAAGCGCCTGCAGATCTGGCTGCCCGAATATTCAGTTGCTGCAGCAACTAGAAGTGAGACAATGAAGCGGGGAGGGGACCACCATCTTCCTCCCTCGGTCCAGTTGTCATGGATACTGGGATTTTAGAAGAGAAGGGGTGAAGGATTTTCTTTACACTTTACAAACAATGCCTTTTTTCATTCCTTTGGCCTGTGGCCTTGCTCCATCTGGGCTGGGGACTTCCCCTTCCTTCTGAGTCTTCCCGTAAGGAGGCTGGGGAAGGGCAAGATGCTTTCTGTAAAGGGGACGGTCCAGCCAGTACCTCTAAAGCCTGTTCCCATGCGGGGCCAGGCAGAAAGGCCTGAGCATTCGTGGAAATGTCCGTGCACTGAAATCTTCCCAGCCACACTGCAGGAAGGCTAGAGCGCTCCTTGAGCTCTTCCCGCCATCCTTCTGAATCTCCCAAGAGTGCTCACACACAGGCTGTCATCTTTGGTTCCAACCCATGCCCTCCCCAGCCCCCCAGAGACCCCTCATTAGCTTCCTGCCCTGGCTTCCTCCTCCAGGATTCAGCAGGAGGAATGCAGCTGAGTCCTCCTCTGAGGTCTTCTCCCAGCTTCTTTGCCCAGAAGCCACATCAGGACCAGCACTGTCCTGCTGAGCTGTCCAGCACCGTGTGGTGAGGTCATCAGCTTTATTTTTTTTATTAATTTATTTATTTTACTTGGAGTCTAATTACTTTACAATATTGTGCTGGTTTTTGCCATACATCGACATGAATCAGCCACGGGTGCACGTGTCCCCCATCCTGAACCCCACCCCCCAACTCCCTTCCCACCCCATCCCTCTGGGTTATCCCAGAGCACTGGCTTTGAGTGCCTTGCTTCATGCATCGAACTTGCACTGGTCATCTATTTCACATATGGTAATATACATGTTTCAGTGCTCTTCTCTCAAATCATCCTACCCTCGCCTTCTCCCACAGAGTCCAAAAGTCTGTTCTTTATATCTGTGTCTCTTTTGCTGCCTTGCATATAGGATTGTCATTACTGAATTCCATATATAGGCATTAATATACTATATTGGTGTCACCAGCTTTATTGATCACATTGTCTAGACTCAGCTCTGCCATCTCACCAGGATGACCTGGGTCAAGAGTACTTACTCTCTCTGAATCTTGCTTCCACATCTGGTCAACGCGTACTGTCGTATCCACCACGTAGCGTTGTTGACGGTGTGAAGCGAGAAAAGACAGCTGCAGCAGGCACTCCAGCAGCGAGAGCGCCCTGCCCCCTCTCCATCACCACCCCTCCACAGTCACGCACTCTCTCACACTCACACACAGACATCCATGCTGTCTCACACTCATGCCCTCGCACACACAGTCACAGAGTCACAGACATCCACACAGACACTCTTACACACTCACACTTGTATACAGTAAGTCCCTTACGTACAAAGGAGTTTCGTTCCAAGAGCGTGTTCATAAGTCCAGTTTGTTCATAAGTCCTACAAAGTTAGCCTAGGTACCCAACTAACAGAGTTGACTATATAGTACTGTACTGCAATAGGTTTATAATACTTTTCACATAAATAATTCATAAAAAACAAACAGAAAATTAGGAAAACATTTTTAATCTTAGAGGACCTATGAAAGTAAAGCACAGTACAATAGCTGGCACACAGGGGCTGGCACGGAGTGAACAGGCCAGAAGAGTTCCTGATGGAGGAGGGAGAGGAGGTGGGAGACGGTAGAGCTGACGGGCCGTCAGCAACAGGAGACGGAGGGCAAGCTAAGAGTTCACTCACGCCTGATGCTGACGGCATGGGTTCTGACTCCTTGCTGGAACTAGATGCACATTCGTATCTTTCAAAGTTTGCAGTTTGAAGGTTCGTGTGTAGGTGACTGTCGTGCATATCCTCACGCTCAGACATTCACAAACTCACACTCACACACCCCATACACAGACACACCCAAGGACACTCTCACATATATGTACACACAATCACATGTACCCAGAGTCACAAGTACTTAGGCAGGTACATGTGTTCACACAAAAGCACACACACACACACACTCACATACATACTTATACACTCTCCCACATGTATATACTCCCACACATTTGCATACATTCAACTTTCCTTCTTTTAATCTTATACTGGTATATAGTTGACTTACAATGCTGTTAGTTTCAGATGTGCAGCAAAGTGAATCAGTTATACATACATATATATGCACTTTCACCTTTCCCTTTTTGACTTATTAATAAAAAGAAAGACTGGGAATGTCTTATTTTATTAATCACTTATCAAGCAAGAGAGAGTACAGCTGCTTGGTTTAAGTAATACCATCTGTCCATCCATCTATCCATCCAATAACATTTGTGAAGAGTCTAACATGGGCCAGACTATGACATCATAAAGGGCCATCAGGCAAGGCCACCAGCCACAGGCTTCTCAGCTGCTGGAACTCAGAGCAGCCGTGAGACCCTCCTTCGGCCTCCATGTGCCTTCATTTCCCGACACTTAGCCACACAGCCTGGAAGCCAGAACATCGCGCAAAGACCTTTGTGATGCGAGGCCAGGGCACAATGCCACAGACCCTTCCAGGTGATGATCTGAACTGCAAAGATGGTCCAGCTTTCCCCCTACCTGTCCAGCACTGAGTAGGGCCACAAGCTCCCTCCTCACCCTGGGGCAGCCGGAAGTTGTCCAGGGCTTCTGGGTGTGGTGCAGAGGGTCGGGTTTCAGCTGTCAATCGTGTTGATGCTGCTTTTCAACCTGGCAGGCCCTGTTTAATATAGTGAAGAGGAAAAAGTTCAAATAGGATGACAGTGAGTCAACCTCCTTCATACTTAGTTTCCTCATCTGCAAAATAGGAATAGGACTTCCCTGGTGGCTCAGTGGCTAAAGCTCCATATTCGCGATGCACGGGAGGGACCTGGGTTCCATCCCTGGTGAGGGAACCAGATCCCACATGCCCCAGTGAAGAGTTCACAAGCCACAACTCAAGATCCTGCATACACCATGAAGACTGAGGATCCCGCGTGCCGCAACTACGAACTGGTACCTAATTAATTGAAAAGTACAAATTCAAACATATAATTATTTTTAAAAATTTAATAAAATGGGAATAATCATATAACCATACCCCAAGACAAGTGTGAGGATTCAAAAATACCTGTGAATCTTTTTGCCTGGCAAATATTAAGTACTCATAAACCATGGCTTCACTGTTTAATTAGATTACTATTCTTAGCTCTGTTAGGGTTTCTAACTATGCAAAATCATAGATATGCATACCAGAAGTAACTGGAATGAATCACAGCAGGTTAGAAAACGTTGACCTGTTTCGACTAATGGAACTCTATACCCTTTTACTTTAATTTCCATTTTAACGTTCCGATATTTCTGCAAGAAATAAAAATCAAAATGGTAAACACAAGTGTCTAGGGCCTGATTTATAGGAGCCACTTAAGCAAAATATTTAACTTAAAATCCTCCCGTTTATTTGCATCACATGCAGCACTGATTTCTCCTAATAGAACAGAAGGAAATACCTGGAAACATCCATGGAGCACACAGCTATATCTCAGACAAGAACATCAGGAACTCCATGCTGCTTTTTCTTGATTCATATTGCTATTGTCATCCTCTCACCTTCTTAAGTATATTTATCATGCTTATTTTTATGTTATTTTATATTTTATTTATTTATCTTATTTGGCTGCTCTGGGCCCTAATTGCAGCATGTGGGACCTTCAGTTGCAGCATGTGGGAACTAGTCCACTGACCTGGGACCCAACCAGGCCCCTTGCCCTGGGAGAGTTTTAGTAACTGGACCACTAGGGACCCTATCACCCTTATTTAAAGAAACAACAACAGTGACAACATCCGAAATTTATCCAAATACTGAATCCAAATCATTAATTCCATAGTAATCGAAAGTTCATCATCCACAATAGCAATAATTTCACCCTTATGCTGCATTATGTCCTAAAGGGACGCCATCTGATAGTGGCCTTTGAGTACAAAGGCCATGCTGGATACAGTGAAAGGTGACCGCCAGGTCTGTTCAAGACACAGAAGACATTTGACCTTCAGGGAGCTGGAAGTATAGCAGGAAAAGAGAAAATACCATGAAACAGGTAGACTCTGTATTGGGTAGTTTTAACTCTGAGCTGTATAAGCAAGGCAGATAGAGAGAGAGCTATCGGGGAAGAAGTCAAACTTTCTTCCGTCTTGAGGGTTGAATGCAAGCCATTAGCCTCGTCCTGGAGACCATTCGAGCATTCACATTTAACTTTCAGTCAGCATAGTCATTCACACAATGCACTGGGCGTCGAGGAAAACACAAATAAACACTAATGAAGATAAACTGAATTGTTGGCTTCTTTCCCGGGGATCCCAGAAGGAAACCAGTCTGCACAGCCATTGCCTACCTGTGTCCATTTAGAGAAAATATACCTGCATCTATTGACCAATACGGAGAAGGCAATGGCACCCCACTCCAGTACTCTTGCCTGGAAAATCCCATGGACAGAGGAGCCTGGTGGGCTGCAGTCCCTGGGGTCGCTAAGTCGAAGACTGAGCGACTTCACTTTCATTTTTCACTTTCATACATTGGAGAAGGAAATGGCAACCCACTCCAGTGTTCTTGCCTGGAGAATCCCAGGGACAGCGGAGCCTGATGGGCTGTCGTCTTTGGGGTCGCACAGAGTCGGACACGACTGAAGCGACTTAGCAGCAGCAGCAGCATTGACCAATAAGGACAGAAGTCAGAGGAAGGTTTTCTTTTTAAAAACAGTTTCAGAGCTACTGGGATTCACTTTGAACACATACAGTGTTTACCATGAGATAAACTGTCTGGAGCACTTTCCATTGATGATCAGACTTAGTCATCACCATAAATATGACAAAGAGATGAAGGACAGAGACACAAGAAGAAAAAAAAGAAAATATTAGGCTTTGTTATGAGGACAACAGCTAGAGTTACTTTCACCTGATAGGGTGATTGTGTAGAAGAGAAATAAGAAATGGAGCTGGGAGAGTAGTTTGGGCCCCAGTCAGGGGGCTCCTGGCTACAGATCATGAGAGCTTGATATTCTTTTTATTTTATTTTAGCTGCGTCGGGTCTTTGCAAGCAGGATCTTTTGTCGTGGTGCACAGGCTCCAGAGCAAGGGCTCTGTAGTTGCAGCTTGTGGGCTCTCTAGTTGCCGAGCATGGGCTTAGTTGCCCCATGGTAAGAGAGATCCTAATTCCCCGACCAGGAATCGAACCCACGTCCCCTGCATTGGAAGGCAGATTCTCATCCACTGGACCATGAGGGAAGTTCCAGGAGTTTGATATTCTTTAGGGAGTAATCAAGGCCTCAGAGCAAGTGGGCGAAGCAATATGTTAAGATTTCTTTCAGATTTTAAGAAATAAAGTGGAACCAGAAGTGAAGAAAGGAGAACCACTTTCAGGGGACCCAGGAAAGAGCTGCATCACCATCTTTGCTCTATCAAACCCACTGCCCTTTGATCCCCACAACATCCCACACCATAGAAATTACTCTTTCCACTTGATGCCTAACTTTCTGTCATGGGGACATTTTTTAACTAGCACTTGAAATAATCTTAAATTATTACCCCCAGATTATACTGACTCAGAGAGCTCCTTACTATGGAGAAACACCCACTTTAAAGAGATAACAAGTTTTCCCTGGTGGCTCAGATGGTAAAAAAAAAAAAATCTGCCTGCAGTGCAGGAGACCCAGGTTCGATCACTGAGTCAGGAAGATCCTCTGAAGAAGGGAATGGCTATGCACCCCAGTATTCTTGCCTGGAGAATTCCATGGACAGAGGAGTCTGGTGGGCTACAATCCATAGGGTCACAAAGGGTTGGACACGACTGAGCAAGTAACACTTCCACTTTTCCCTTTCAAAGAGATGATGGCTATTATGTACCCCACCCAGAACTCCCTGTTCTTTCTGTCTCCTTGTTCGGCCCCCTCTGCCCTCAGAGTCTCAGTGAAAACCCAAGCCTGCGGGCAGCCCTCTTATCTCGATCAAGCAGTACTTGCCATGGTGGAACACCATGATCCCTTCCGTGTCCCTCCAGGCTGATGACAATTTGGGATCCAAATAATTGACCCAAGTTTATAGTCAGAGAAACTGAGACTTAGAGAGGTGAAATGCTTAAACCAACACCCCAACTTCCGTATGGAAACATCCCAGCTCAATACCACTCCTGCTTTTGCACAGTTGCACCTCACAGCCACCTGGCTGACAGTTTGACATAATCCCACCGCTCAGAGCATCTGACTGTGGGCTCAGCCTCCCAGTGACCAGCCTCAGATTAGAGTGAACAATAGGCTGGGCGTATGGGCTTGGTCCCCAAGAGCTGATCCTCAGCACCCGCTCCTAAGACCCTCCTACCATGTGTCACAGGATGCCCGCTGCTGTGCACATTAATCCAAATTGAGTTCAAGCCCTTAGCCTCTGTGTCCCATTGTAATGCTATAATTTTTCAACACAAGATCAGAGATCTTCTAAGACCTCGTATTGCCGACACAAAAGAAGATTTTGTCAGTCTCAATGAAAATGAATTCTTATTTTTTCCTGAAAAAAAAAAAAAGGAAAACATGAAGATATTACATCAGCCTCTCAGAAAAAGAAAAAAACACAGAAAACTCTCTGCCATTATGACATAGTTAAAACATGCGGCTTTAAGAGTCGACACAAAGCAGAGCAATTACACAGCCCTTCACCTTTTACTGGCTTGTTTTATTATCCTGGATATTCCAGCTGTTTTTTCCTGGGATGTTTTTGGATACGATAATCCCATTAGCCTTGAAATAGAGTTATCATAGAGGAAGCAAGGTCAAAGCGGGGAGAATGTTCATAGGATTGGAGAGAAGAGGGCAAGGGGAAGGAGAGTCCCTAAAAATTGGAAACGTCTTTATGAAATCTGAGCATTTCAGAGTCTTGAAGATGACTAGTCAGACCTCCTCATGAAATGCATGCACGCACACACGTACGTCACACACACGGCAAATAAGGGTGAGATGGGGATGATATGTCCAAGGAAATGGATGTATCATTCAGGCTTATAGGTTAAAAGAAGTGGAAACAGCAAGGCATTTAGCTGTCTGAAAAGAGCCTTGTGTAAATTTCAGCAAGGTCTCCTTAGGAAAAAAAATACCATAATGACCCCTCTTTATCTTGTCAATACTTATCACTCCTCTGTCCTCGATAAAGCTCTCTTGTTGACGCATTTGTTCGCTTTCGAACATCTGATTAACTGAATGATGTAGTATAGGGATCCACACAGTACAGTCTGGGGGCCAAACTGAGCTGGCTGCCCGCTTCTGCATGGCCCACAAGCTGAGGATAGCGTTTACACTTTTTAAAGGTTGAAAAAATATCTTTCCAGTTTAAAAAAAACTTCAAAAATAATATTTTATAACATGTGAAAATTATATAAAATACAAATGTTGGTGTCTACAAGTAATGTTTGGCTGGAACACAGCTATGCCAAGCATTTGTGTATTGTGTATTGTCTGAGACCATTTTCACCCTTCAGCAGCCGAGTTGAGCAGGTTTAACAGACATAGCAGCTTCTCTGGTGGCTCAGCAGTAACAAGTCCGCCTGCCAATACAGGAGCCATGGGTTCGATCCCTGGATGGGGAAGATCTGGAGAAGGAAACAGCAATCCACCCCAGTATTCTTGCCTGGGAGACCTATGGACAGAGGAGGCTGGTGGTCTACAGTCCATGGTATCATTGGCAGAACCTTAAACATTCATCTGGCCCTTTCCAGAAGAAAGCCTTCCATTTTACTAACATGAAAATTGGAGCATCCCAGCCCAGGGCCACCACTCGGGTATGACCTGGGCCAGTTCATGAGCATCTCCATGCTTGGGCTCCCTCATCTGCAAAATGGAGATCGTATTTATTAAAACAGTATAATTGAAGCTCAATTTGATGTCAACTGAGGTCACTCTACCCTCTGAGACTTAAACAACATTGCTTTCAGTTCAGCTCTGGGTCCTGGCAAAATTCCATGTCCCCTTCAACGTTCCCAGAGCCTTGCATCCTCTTGGTCCTTCTGGTTCCAAATTCCAGCTCTTTTTAACTTTGAGCTCGTTCATCTCCCCAGTCCTCAGCTGGACTTCCTGCTTGGTACAACCAGAATTTTGTGCCTCTGCCAGCTCTACCTCCAAACACAGTCACAGGAGGCATTATATGGGAAGCAGGATTGGGGGACTTGGGGAAGGGATAGCGTAGCTAAAACTCAGAGAAGGCAACGGCAACCCACTCCAGTACTCTTGCCTGGAAAATCCCATGGACAGAGGAGCCTGGTGGGCTGCAGTCCATGGGGTTGCTGGGAGTCGGACACGACTGAGCAACTTCACTTTCACTTTTCACTTTCATGCATTGGAGAAGGAAATGGCAACCCACTCCAGTGTTCTTGCCTGGAGAATCCCAGGGACGGGGGAGCCTGGTGGGCTGCCGTCTATGGGGTCGCACAGAGTCAGACACGACTGAAGTGACTTAGCAGCAGCAGCTAAAATTCAAACAATTTTAAAATGAGCAGCCAACTTCTCTCATTCTAGCAGACTCATGACTGTCCCACTACCAGTGAATGCCACCTTCCCCGAAGGTTCCAGCCCTCTGCCATGCCTCTCAGCCTTCTGCCGTGTCAATCCACTTCTTCATTTCTACCTATCCCTTCTTGAAATTTCCTTCATATCTTCCATCTTCTCTGTTTCCTGGAGCCCTTTATCCTCAAGACACCCGCAGAAGCTCAGTTTTCACTTCTATCTGATATAGGACACCCTAGCTCATCACCCTGATGCCTACATTTCCATGGTTATAGACTCCATGTTTTTGATAAAAAGACCCCTCACTTTATATCTCACACTTAGAAGCCCAGAACAACTGTCAAAGCTTCAGACACACTTTGTCTTTGTCCCAGAAGAACACGTATTCAGGGTCCCACTGATACAAATTATGTCACCACCTCCCTCTTAGAAGACAGAAGCACTGTGAGTAGCTCTGGGGTTGATTTGCTTCTTCTTTCCCTTGAAATATATACAGTATTGATCATACTGCCTGACATGAAAAAATAATCAGTATATGCTTTCCTTCATGACTTCTCCCCAAAAGAAACATGGACAAAACACCAACATGTGTAACAATACACGCACCACATGGGGACCATGAACACACACTTGCCCACCGTGAAACTCTCCACCTGGGGCCTATATTGGAAGAAACAGGGACAGAACTAGGTTGGGAAACACTGCTTAGGACAAGGTGATAAAAGTAACAGAGTGCTTTTTCTCCACCATTTAAATGTATCAGGAGCTGAATAAAAGTCACCAGAAGAAAATCCTTTGGAGAATTCCAGTTTTTTTTTTGTTTGTTTGTTTTTTTACTTGCTAGACAAGAAGGGGTCTAAGATTTTGTATCTATTGCACCTATTGCTGCATAACAAAATACCCCTAAAACTCAACAGTCAAAGCAACAAACATGTAACACTTCACAGAGTTTCCTGAGTATTGGGAATTCGGAAAGGCTTAGCTGGGTGGTTTTGGCCTAGAGTGTCTCATAAGGTTACGGTCAGGACGTTGGCTTGGGCGGCAGTCATGTGAAGGCTTGACTGGGGCTGGAGAATTTGCTTCCAAGACAGTGCACCCAGATGGCTGCTGGCAGGAGGCCTCTGCTTCTCGCACAGGTTTCTCCAGAGGACTGCTGATGACACGGCTTCCCCCAGAGTAAGTGATTCAAAAAAGAGAGAGACTAAAACAAAATCTGTGCTATTTTATAACCTAAACTTGGAATGACATGCCATTACTTCCACCCTATTCCACAGGCCACACAGACCCACCCTGTATGGGAGGGAAATACCCAAGGATGGGAGAGACAGACTGACTACCTGCCTCTCAGTGTCATTCCAGGACATCCCCCTTTCTTACTTAAGCTAGTTTGTGTATTTGACTTGCAACAAAAAGAGCCTAGAATAAGATGGAATTCTGAGTCTAATGCTCTACATTTCTACCCTTGAGGAAGAGAAAAGAAGAAATCCTTTCTACATCATTGTATGCAAAACAGAACAATGAACAATTTGGTATTATTATAATATCAAGTTATCACAAAACTTACTGTCTCGAGACAGTCATTGTATTTTGCTGACAGTTTTGCGGAATTTGGGAAAAGCTCAGGCAGGTCTTAGGTAGGGGTCTCTCGTGCTATTGCAGCCAGATGTGCACTGGGGCTGCAGTCACCTGGCTTCAGTCCAGTTTTGCTGGGCTGGACATGCAAAGCGGCTCGTCCACATGGCTGGCAATGGATGCAGGCTGTCTGCTAGGGGCTCAGCTGGGGCCATCCAACAAGCTGCCTGTGCATGGCTTCCCCAGCAGGCTGCCTCAGGTAACTGGACTTCTTACGTGACAGCTGCTTCCCTCAAAGCAAGAAGCAGTGGGACCTGTATATAACCCTTCCTGACCTAACCTCAGAAGCTACAAAGCATCACTTCTACTGCACTCAGTTGATTAAAACCAAGTCATTAAAGTCAACCCAGATTCAAAGAGAGGAAGAACACAGCCTTCATCTCTCAATGGAAGGCTCAAAAATGGCCAGAGCCAGATGGTTTTCCCAAACATTGGACCTACCCATGCCAAGCTCTTGTGGGATAAACAGTACCTCCCACATAAAAGAGAAAGGGAGGGATCTTCTCAGAATGTAAATAAACTTCACGACAAGAAACGGTCCATCTGGCCTAGGATATCTCTCCTTCTGGGAACTGAAAGATAGCTGCCAAACCACATTTATCAGGAAATATTTTCAAGCAACCAAAAACTCAAGTCAAACTGTCATAAACAATAAAGAAATTTCTTGACTCATACCTGGAAGTTCTGCAGTCTTCGTATATGTTTCGTCATGTCTGACTCTTTGCGACCCTATGGATTGTAGCCCACCAGTCTGCTCTGTCCATGGAATTTTCCACGCAAGAATACTGGAGCTCTCCTCCAGGGGATCTTCCCAACCCAGGGATCAAACTCACCTCTCTTGCAACTCCTGCATTGGCAGGTGGATTCTTGACCACTGAGCTGCCTGAGAATTCGCAGTCTTTAAAGTTGTGCTGTGTTGTGCTTGGTAACTCAGTCATGTCCAACTCTATGTCACCCCATGGACTATAGACTGCCAAGCTTCTCTGTCCCTGGGATTCTCCAGGCAAGAATACTGGAGTAGGTTGACATTTCCTACTCCAAGAAATCTTCCCAACCATTTCAGGAAGATTCTTTACCGCTGAGCCACCTGGGAATTCAAAGGCTCTGCATACATTTCCCAACCATCCTCCAATCTACCCCCTTTCATCCTGGTTGCATGGCAAGAAAGTTGCAGCTTTCAGCATAACAAGAAAGGGCCACCTGGTCCGGCCTTTATATTGGTGCATGACCACGTCCAGAGAAAAGCAAAGTGAGTTGCTTCTAGACCCTGTCCTAGAAGAATGCAGATAAATCTTTCCAATGCCCATAGCCAGCCTCTCTTCATATTTTATTAGATTAAATTGGGTTATACGGCCAACCCAGCCAGTCACTGTAGAGAGGAACAAAGACAAGTAACCAGACAAGTAACCAGGCTCACTCCTGAACCCTGTGAATGGAATTAGTTCCCATGCATGGAGGAAGAGAGGGGACTCAAACGAAATAAGGATTTTGTTAGAAGTAAGGAAATGAGAAATGGATGCTAAGGAAATAATCAACAATGTCTACTGCATTGCACTACCAAAAAAGAATTTCTAATAAACCTGAATCAAGTATAATCTGTATTTTGCTGCCTTTTCCCCACATGCAAATGCAGAATCAGTTCTCTGAAACTCTGTCCCCAAATAATTCTGGAAGTTTTCAGAAAGCAGCTCACATGAGTTTATAGCCGAGTCCAGTGAGTTACCAGTGGCACTGCAACTTTTTCCTGCTGGGTTTCAGGGGCCTGCTGGCCACTGCCACCAGTTCTCCAGGTAATTCTGTACCTGCTAACCATGTCCACCTCCCTCCAGAGTCCATGTTCAGTGTCCAGTTGCCACACAGGGAGAATGTTCTTTGCTCTGTTGAAAAGACAGCAAAGCAATGCTGCTTGAGAGCCATGAGTGTAGCATCAGGGGTGGTTAACAGACGTAACTTTCAGATTTTATTTGTCACATCCCCCACTCCAGTATTCTTGTCTGGAGAATCTCATGGACAGAGGAGCCTGGCAGGCTACAGTCTATAGAGCTGCAAAGAGTCAGACATGACTGAAGCGACTGAGCACACACACACTGTCCATTGGCCAACCCAAGTGCTACATGCCCACAGAATGCAGATATTCTTCCTTGCAGGTCTAGGTCAGGAGATCATCTGAGTGACAAACTCTACGCTGTGCTCACAATGACCTCCTCCTGAATTCAATACCCAAGGTTCTTTTCCTAATCACATTTGTCACTTCTGACTCCCTCTTCCTTTAAAGTCAGCTCTCCCTCAGGAGGTCCTTAATCCTGCAAACAGACTCCTAATGCATCTCCTCACCAGCTTGTCAGGCGTCCCAAGCATCTCTGGACCCGAGTGGTCCAGCTTCATTCTGAGCAGAGACTTCCAAGTTGAAATCTATCCAACAGCATCAACTATGGGTGATTCTTTCTGTCCTCACCCTTGCTTTTGCAATCCAGTCATGCTGGATCACGCCAACCATGGGGACGGAGAATGCCATCTCCAGGTGTGCCCCCTACCCATATGCATGCCACTTCATATATGCCCAAGTCCTGAGTTTCTCATATGCTGCTCTCTTTACTAGAACTCTCTTCTGCTGCCCAACTGTCTCACCTTGCAAATTCCTGAACATCCATCCAGACCCAGTTCTGCAACTCCCATGATTGACATGAGAAACAGACCAGCAGTGTTTGCCAAATTCAGTTCAGTGGCTCTCAGAAGCATTCAACCTGGAAGATATCAGGCTACTAAGAGTCAAGGAGAACAAAAAAATCACTGCCCTTAGGTTTACTCTACCACAGGCTTCTGGGGCACTTCCCCGCACAGACCACATCTCCAGGGCACTGAAACTGGCCAGCTTCTGCCAGCTGCCCCTCCACTTCTCTTAGCATCCTTAAGGTCCTACTGTCTGAGCTGTCCAGCTCACCCTCCACTCCCGGAGCTGCCAAGCCGTCTCTCCCTTGGCTCAGTGCATGGAATCAGATTGGAGGTATCTCTTAAATGAATTGGGCTTTTGTTCCTTCCAACCCACGTTGAAATTTAAGAGACTAAAACAAAGACCCTCACTGTGCCCTGGTCCTTGGCTCAGCTGGGACACTAACTGCCCAACAACAGCACACATGGGAGAAAGTGGCCAACTCTGATTAAGGCGCCCCCTGGGAGGACACGGAAAACAAGCTATTCTTTTTTCTTTCTAAAGTTGCCTTTGTTTCTGTCTCCAGTGTCCACTCTGCCTCCATGCTGCTGGGCATTTGTAGGTACAAACAAATGATAAGGTGGACACCACTCTGAAGCAGGAGACCCTGGCGCACAGGGCACCTGCCTCGTGCTGAGACCATGCAAGATACCCTTTGCCCATGAGCACTGTTCCTCCAACATCTCTGCAAAATGAGCATTGTTTATCCCCACATGAAAGACACAGGATCAAGAGACCAGAGCTGTAACATCACAGTGAGACTGAGATGGATTAAAACCTTGGAAGCAGAGTAGATAGAATGCATGGAATGCAGGGGCCACCCAGAACTACCAAGAGGATTCTTTGAAGTCTTGGCTTGAGTTTGCCATCTTCATCCTAAAAATCATCTTCGGTTCCACCCAAAGAGTTGGCTTCCTGTGTTCCTAAGAAAGTGATGTGTCTTGCAGTGTTGAAACGAACAACTGGTCTCCAGGCCAGTCCCCAACTAGATCATCCCATAGACTCTCTCTTCTTTAAAATCCATAGGATTTCAGCTGATGGCAGCTTTCCAGGTGGTACTAGTGGTAAAGAACTTGCCTGCCAATGCAGGAGACCTAAGAGACGTGGATTCGATCTCTGGGTCGGGAAGATCCCCTGGAGGAGGGCCTGGGAATCCACTCTGGTATTCTTGCCTGGAGAATCCCATGGACAGAGGAGCCTGGCAGGCTACAGTCCATAGGGTCGCAAGGAGCTGGACACAACTGAAGTGACTTAGCAGGCAGGCAGCTGATGGCAGTGACTTACACAGGCACATGCTCTGGTCTGTGCCTTTTGTACCCCCAGGTAGGCTCAAAAGTCATACTCTCTGACTTCCAGAATAAACTACAAAGGGTAGCTCTTCCCAAAATCTAGAATCATAGCTTTTTACAGCTGGACCTTTTAGAGATGATTAGGTTCAGCCAGAGCCTAAAACAGTGAGAGGACTTGACCAAGAACACGTATGGGACAGGGTGACTGGCAGAGACTTACTTAGTCTTGGGTTTTGAGGCTTCCCTTGCACTTGCCCATCTGCTTTGCTCACCCATCGTTCTCCTCAACTTCTCAAGGGCCTCTTATCACTAACAGCTGATACACTGATAGATGATGAACAGGCAGGTTTAATTAATCCTGGGGCAGTTCACAGCTCACTGAACACAGCCCAAAACAAATAGCAATTTTCCATCTGCAGAAGTAAGAATCCATGAATGAGTTTTAACTAGGGACATTTGTAGGTTCACATATTGGGGGGGGTGGGGAATAGTCATCTTTTTTTTCAGTTACAGTCACTTTGGAGTAAGCCCTGGAGACCTTAACAGACTCCTGCTGAATATAAGGAACTCAGCAATAAGTGGGCTTCCCAGGTGGCTCAGTGGGTAAAGAATCCACCTGCAATGCAGGAGATATAGGAGATGCAAGTTCCATCCGTGGGAAGATCCCCTGGAGGAGGGCCTGGGAATCCACTCTGGTATTCTTGCCTGGAGAATCCCATGGACAGAGGAGCCTGGCGGGCTACTGTCCATAGGGTCGCAAAGAGCCAGTCATGACTGAAGCAACTGAGCATGCGCGCACGCACAGCAATATGCAGCTGGAGTTAAGAAGATCCCTGCGTCCGCGGCCTCGTGGCCACAGTAAGGGGCCCACCTAGGTTCTCACCGCCAACCCAGCTGTGTGGTGAGCTGGGGTCTGACCCAGAGAGATCAAGGGTATTGAAGCACAACCAAGACCCTGCTGATTGCAGGGGGAAAGCCAGGAGGGAAGACCAGAACCGCAATGAAATCAACTGGGACTCTTGCCATATGAACTCGGCCTTAACCGTGCTATCCCTTCTTGTTGCGTTTTTACAGAAATAAGTACCCAAGGCACCAAGCAAGCGGACTCGCCACTGGAGCTGTTTCTCCTCCCCAGTGATGAAGAATGCGGAGGTAGCAAGGTGTCTCTGAGCGGAGCAGGGTGACCCTTCCCAAGACTGATGGCCAAGAATTAAAACTCTCTGTACTAGAGGTTAGAACTGCTGAGGTCAAACTCTATTAAACTCTCCAAGAAAATAAAATATGGGATAGGTAATCCTAAATGGACTTCGTTTTTTATCCATTAAGGGCAAGGTGAGTGATAAAGGTCTTAAATTGTCTTCAGAAGCACTGAGTTTAAGTATCGATCATAATGGGAGGCGTGACAACATTTAAATCTGTTCAGTTAAGCACCAGGGCTGACAGGTTCACACCGTGTCATACTGCTCGGACTTACATTTTGATTCAAAGCACTTGCGGGAGTCCTTCCTTTAGGTCAGGCATAGGACTCCAGAGTTTCAGCTTCGGCCACCGTATAAGTCACAGCGCATCACTGCTGGAGTGAGGTTCCAGAACTGACACTGTTTAGGATGCTGTGGTCACTAAAATGTCTCCATGTTTATCTCATTTAAGCCTCATGACAACTCTGTGAGGTAGTGACTCCTGTCTCTCTCTCTCTCTCTCTCACACACACACACACTTCCTGCACAGAAAAGGAGACGGAAGCATGCCTTGCCCTCTAGCACCCAGTCGCAAACAGTCGAGCCAGGATTTGAACTGAGGACATTAACCCCATGCTTGCATGCGTGCTAGGTCACTTCAGTCATGTCCAACTCTTTGCGACCCTACGGACTGTAGCCCGCCAGGCTCCCCCATCCATGGAATTCTCCAGGAAGAATTCTGGAGTGGGTTTCCATGCCCTCCTCCAGGCATCTTCCTGACCCAGGGATCGAACCCATGTCTCTTACGTCTCCTGCGTTGGCAGGCAAGTTTTTAACCACTGCACCACTTGGCTTCCTTCGTGGTTCAGACGGTAAGGAATCTGTCTGCAACGCAGGAGACCTGGGTTTGATCCCTGGGTCAAGAAGATCTCCTGGAGAAGGGAATGACTACCCACTCCAGTATTCTTGTCTGAAGAATTCCATGGACAGAGGAGCCTGGGGGGCTACAGTCCATGGGGTCGCAAAGAGCTGGACATGAGTGAACGACTAACAACACACATTTAACCTCAAATCCTGTGTCTCCCCACCATCCCATTGTGCAGTTCATGTAAATGTTTGTACCCCAGGGCCTGGCACCTACTAAGCCCTCAGGAACGTTCAGCTTCCATAGTGTTCTGAGAGGCCCTGAGATTTGAGAACTCACTTCCAGGTGAGACTTCGCTTGCACATGTGGCCAGGACACTCCTCAGGGCTGTCCAGAGACTATCAGATTCACTGGATGGCAGCCAGGGGCCCCATCCAACCGTCAGGTTGGAGTCACTGCTCTTCAGGCCAAGCCTCTGAAGCAAGGTAGACACCAAACATGGAATCTGGAGGCCAACCAGAGCTACCGAGAGGATTCTTTGAAGTTTTGGCTTGAGCTAGCCATCTTCATCTTAAAAATCAAGTTAGATTCCACCCAGTGTTGGCTTCCTGTGTTCCTAGGAAAGTGACGTGTCTTGCAGTATTGAAACTGACAAGTGGCCGCCTGGCTGTGTCCCAGCTGGGCCCTCCCACAGACTTTCCCTTCTTTAAAATTCATAGGATCTCAGCTGGTGGCAATGACTTAAACGGGCATGTGCCCTGGCCTGTGCCTTTTGTGCCCCTGGGTAGCCTCCGATGGCTTCCAGTGATGACTCAGGCCTGGCAAGGAAGAAGGGACCGTGTGTGCACCCCACAGCCGTGACTTCTCACACCATAACCCACCACCCACGCGCCCTTACACAATAAACGTGCTCCACCAGGTGGCCCGGTGCCTGCCAGCATTGTTATAAAAGCCCATGGGAACCTGGCTTCCCTGCCAGCCAACCAGGCCTGGATCCTGCTCTTCTAGACTTTCCTACTGAATGTCCCAGCAGGACTTTGCAAGCAGAATTTCTAAACCCACGAGACTGCTGAGAGAGACGAGGAGGGCAATGCTCACCGACTCTGACTCGTCCCGTTTCAGCAGCATTTATTACAGGACTCTAAAATACAACACAAACAAACCCATTTACAAAACAGGAAGAGACTCACAGACGCAGAGAACAGACTTGTGATTACCAAGGTGGTAGGGAGAGGCAAAGACTGGGAGTTTGGGACCAGCAGATGCAAAGTAGTATATACAGGATAGATAAACAAGGTCCTCCTGGAGGACACAGGGAACCGTACGTAATATCCTGTAATAAGCCGTAATGGGAAAGAATATGAAAAAAATGTATATTTGTATAACTGAGTCACTGTGCTGCACAACAGAAATTAATACATTATAAATCAACTATACTTCAATAATTTTTTTAAGTATTCATTATAATTTCTACTAGAGCTTCCCTGATGGCTCAGAGGGGTAAAGAATCTGCCTGCAATTCAGGAGACATAGGAGACACAGGTTTGATCCCTGGGTTGGGACGATTCCCTGGAGAAGGAAATAACCACCCACTCCAGTATTCTTGCCTGGGAAATCTCATGGACAGAAGAGCCTGGTGGGCTACAGTCCATGGGGTCGCAAAGAGTCAGACGCAACTTAGCAACAGGGATAATTTCTACTAGATGCACCAGTCCTGGCCCCTGGAGTCATCATCCTTTGCTCAGAACAACCTGTGCAGGATGAAAGGAAACTTTTACCTGTGAACATCGGAAAGGAAGCCCAGAGTCCAGGACTGAGGCCATGGGTCATGAGAGAAGATCTCCCACATTTGTGTTAAAGAGAATCAACTTAGTCTCTAGAAGAACACATGACTCTCCCCTCCCCATAGTTGACCAGAGCGAGCTGTGGCCTTATTCTCCGTCTGGCTGATATGTACTGATATGTGTGCTTTCTCCAGTACCACTCTCTGCATTTATCATTTGACAGTTACTATTCATCTTCACAACAGCCCTATGAAATAGGTTGGAAATTTGGAGTCGCTCTATAACCCATTACAACTTTTTCCATTTAAAATAATAAGAAAAATATTTCTGATTAGCACTTTTGTGCAGAAAATTTTTAGATTTTCACTTAGAGGTAACTGAGAGTTACTGGGAGATGTCTGTATATCGTCAAATTGGTGGGGAGGGAGTATACAATAAGTGTGTTCATCATTACTTTATTTCGTTCTTTGAAAAGGATGCTTGCAGTTGCGTAGAGTACATGCATGAAAAGTGGCAACGGGACTTACAGCTAGGTGGCTGGCTTCCAAGTGGTTTTTACTTTCTTCCCTTTGTTTATCTGTTTTTTTTTTTTTTTTTTTGCAAGATGAAGTTTATAATATGGAAAAGGAAAGGCATTAAGTTTATTCTGTGGGTTTTCAGAGGGCAAGACTGATGTATGGGGCTCATGTGAGAAAGAAGTTTTTACCGACAGGGCTGTAGGTTGATAGGTTGGGAAGAAGTGGGTCCACTTTTGAAAGCCATGCTCAAGTAGCAAGTGGATATGTACATTTGGAGATATTTTTGATTCTTGCCAAAGAGAAACCCAGTGGGATCCTACTTAAAAAGTAGGATCCTCTACTTAAAAAGTCAGGATTCCAGTTTTTGAAAACATTTTAAAAGATATAGTTGATTTTGCTTCCCTGGTGGCTCAGTCGTAAAGAATCCAACTCTCAAGGCAGACGTGGGTTCAGTCCCTGGTTTGGGAAGATCCCCTGGAGGAGGAAATGGCACTCCGCTCCAGTAGTCTTGCCTGGGAAATCACAAGGACAGAGGAGCCTGGCGGGCTGCAGTCCTCGGGGTTGCGAAAGAGTCAGCCACGACTTAGCAACTAAACAACAATAATAGTTGCTTTACAATGTTGTCTCAGTTCCTGCTATACAGCACAGTGATTCAGTTATACATATACATACATTCTTTTCCATACTCTTTTCCATTATTGTTTATTACAGGATACTGAATATAGCTCCCTGTGCTATACAGTAGGATCTTGTTGTTTTATATATGGCCTATTTATATCTGTTTTATATGTGGTAGTTTGTATCTGCTAACGCCAAACTCCTAATTTACCCCTACCCCACCCTCTTTCCCTTTTAGTGGATTGTTTTCTATGTTTGTGGGTCTGTTCCTGTTTCATAAATAAGTTCGTGTCATATTTTAGACTCTGCATATAACTGATATCATATGGTATTTGTCTTTCTCGTTCTGACATTTCATTTAGTATGATAATCTCTAGGTCCATCTAAGTTGCTGCAAACGCATGATTCCATTCTTTTTCATGACTGAGTAGCATTCCATTGTGTCATACCACATCTTTTTTATCCATTCATCTCTGATCTCTGTTCTTAAAAACCTTTGTCCACAACTCAAGAGGTGTCCTCCCTTTGGAAGGCAGTGATAGTGGATGCATTTGTATTATGGTCAAATCCTTTGTTCGTCACTGCTTTGATAAAGTAGTATTTGCTATGTACAAAGTCCATAGAATACCATTTAAGAAGAAATTTTAAAAAAACACCAATCTACCTACCTAGAAATGGCTATTGTTAGTGTATCTGATATATTGCCTTCTCTCTATTTTTCAATACATTTATTTTCATAAAATTCAGCATACAGTGTATTCAACTTTTTGCTGTCACCTGATACTATATCATATCTGTAAATATTTTTGAAAGTATAATAATATTTCCATGTTTAATATGTTTATTTTGGATTTCTGAGGATGTATTTTATTAAACATTTTTATTTTTTCTACCATTGTCTGTTAATATCATTTAATTTTATATTTAAAGATGAGTTGAGTTTTATTTTTCCTGTGGTCTCATCAATTTTATTGCAAGTACTTTTTCAGCCAAGTGTTAGCTTTTAAATTTAGTTTTTATTTTTAGACAATTAGCTTTTAATTTATGAGCATTAAATCTATGAACTATCTTTTTCATAATTTTTATACTTCTCTCATGCCTTCAAAGTTTTTCCACATGCCTAAAAAATTAAACATATATTTTTCCTTCTTCCACATTTTTGGCTCATTTTTTCACCTTTAACTTTTTTATTATTTTACTTGACATTAAAACTTTTTTCTCTTCACAAAATCATTGCACTTTCAATGTATGAAACTTGAAAAATATAATCACAAAAAACTTTCTATAATATCACACATAGGGATAGTCACTGCTAATATTTCCCTATATTTATTTGTAATTTTTATACTTTTATATGTTTTTTATAAAATTGAGCTTATTTTATATATGTACAAATAGTTTGTATCATCCTTTTTGCTTCACATGACATCATAAGTATCTTATTATGTCATTAAATAGTCTACAAAATTTGTATTCATTGACTGCATCCTCAGTTCAGTTCAGTAGCTCAGTCGTGTCTGACTCTTGAATGAACTCGTGTTGCGACCCCATGAATCACAGCACGCCAGGCCTCCCTGTCCATCACCAACTCCCGGAGTTCACTCAGACTCACGTCCATCAAGTCAGTGATGCCATCCAGCCATCTCATCCTCTGTCGTCCCCTTCTCCTCCTGCCCCCAATCCCTCCCAGCATCAGAGTCTTTTCCAATGAGTCAACTCTTCGCATGAGGTGGCCAAAGTACTGGAGTTTCAGCTTTAACATCATTCCTTCCAAAGAAATCCCAGGGCTGATCTCCTTCACAATGGACTGGTTGGATCTCCTTGCAGTCCAAGGGACTCTCAAGAGTCTTCTCCAACACCACAGTTCAAAAGCATCAATTCTTCGGCACTCAGCCTTCTTCACAGTCCAACTCTCACATCCATACATGACCACAGGAAAAACCATAGCCTTGACTAGACGGACCTTTGTTGGCAAAGTAATGTCTCTGCTTTTGAATATGCTATCTAGGTTGGACATAACCTTCCTTCCAAGGAGTAAGCGTCTTTTAATTTCATGGCTGCAGTCACCATCTGCAGTGATTTTGGATCCCCCCAAAAATAAAGTCTGACACTGTTTCCATTGTTTCCCATCTATTTCCCACGTATATTTAACAAATTCCCAATTACTGGACCTCACTACAAATACATCTGAAATAAAAATACTTATAGATACATCTTTGTCTCCTTTAACCGTTTGTCTATATATCTTATCTTTCCCTGAAGAGATGCCAAGACATGGAATCTACAGGGCATAGAATTGAACCTTTTAGAGGTTTCTAATAAATATCACTCTCAGAAGAGCTGAATTCTTTTAAATTCAGATCAGAAGTCTGAAAGGACTTCCTTACCACACTCTCCCAAAATCAAGTGATTTTTTAAAATATCTTTGCCAATATAACAAAAAAAGAAAGTGACATTTCATTTTAATTTGCATTGCTTGATTATTAATGCAGTAGAATATTTTTGCATCTAAATCTTGACTCCATCTGGAATTTATTTTGGTGTTTGCAGTAAGGAGCAGCTTTGATTTTATTTTCTCCCAAAGAACCAATACTATTTGTTGAAAGATCCCATCTTCTCCCCAGTGTGTGTTGTGCCATTGTTTCTATGTGAAGCTCTCAGGCAGATTTGACCTCAAAGACTAGCTATTCAGTCTAGATCTACTGGTCTGAGTTTTGTAGCTTTATACATTTAAGTGGTTCTTCTTTTATTCCTATCTCCTTCATGGCCTGTTTACTTTAGAATAACTTTATCAAATTTCTCCAAAAAATAATACATTGAGAATTGTTACTGAGATTTCTGAGGCTTGTAAATTAACTGAAAACAAATTAACATCTTTATAAAATTAAGTCGTATAGAATGATGTATATCTCCATCCTCTGAGTCTTATTTATTATAACATCTTAGTCAAATTTGGGAGTTCTCATCATAAAGGTTCCACACGCTTCTTGGTAGCATTCCCCAGGATTATGTGATTTTTGTTGCTAGTTTAATATGAGCGCTGTCTCTATTATAGTTTCCAACTATTGCTTGACTGCTTATATATGACAAAGCTATTAATTTTAGTAAATGTTATGGGAATATTCTTTAAAGATCATAAGTGAGTGTGTTGAGTTTTATTGATTATGTTTTAATTTTAATTGGTATTAACAAGTTGTTTTGGCTTTCATAGCATGATCAATCAGAAAATTTTTCTCACCCAAAACTGTCCTTGATTTCTTTATATAAACCCTACTTTTTATTTTAACCTTCATGATTTCAAATTTTGTATCCACATCATGGAGCATATGCCTTAACGCTACTTGTGCTATCAAGGAAGTTTTAAGATCAGGGTTAAGCCACCTTTGTAAAACTGAATTTTTTTTTCCATGATTTTTTTCTTTCAGCATGAAAATGACATCTTTCTTAAATGTAAAAACAACACAAATTTTTCTGGTCTTAGGATAAATTTTAGCCACCAGGCTAAAAGACATCAAGGGGCCTCCATGGTGGCTCAGCAGTAAAGAATCTGCCTGCAAGGCAGGAGCCATAGAAGACGGGGATTTGATCCCTGGGTCATGAAGATTCCCCTGGAGGAGGGCATGGCAACCCACTCCAGTAATCTTGCCGGGAAAATCCCATAAACAGGAACCGGCAGGCTACAGTCCATGGGTTTGCAAAGAGCTGGACATGACTGAGTGCACACACACAGTCTTACAGCACTTTAGGCAGAGAAGAGAAACAAAATTTGTATTAAATTTTACTAAATCTAGGAGTCATAATCCTTTTTATTGAAGCATAGTTGATTTACACATTGTGTTAGTTTCAGGTGTACATCACAGTGATTCAGTTATACACATATATACTCCTTTCCAGACTTTTTTCCGTTATCGGTTGTTACAAAATATTGAATGTAGTCCCCTGTACTCTACAGTAGGTTCTTATTCTTTGCTCTCAGGTTTTCTAGAAATTCACCAAGAAAACCTGTTCTTAGACCTACTAGTCAATTATGCTAGAAGGGCCTCTGCTCTATAAATCAGAATTTCCAGTTCAATTACAGTTTCTTTTTTCCACTCTTTCACTTGTGTTGTTATTGCCCTTTCACCTGTTTTGTTGAGATGACTTCATCATCCATTTATTTCTTTCTTTTTAAAAAGTCAAATCATTTGTCTTAGAGGACAACTTTGTCTACATTTCATGTTTTCAATGCAAATATTCTCTTTTTACTAATTTCCAAACAAACTATTATGAAAATGAGTTTGACTCCAGTTATAAAGTAAAGAAGCCATGGGAATATAATACACAGCATAAGGAGTATGGTCAATTGTACTGCAGTAACTTTGAATGGAGACAGTTACTAGACGATATCATGATCATTTCATAATGTATGCAAATATTAAATCACTATAGAGTACACCAAAAACCAACATAATATTGTATATTAACTATATTTCAATGCTTTTTTAAAAAAGTTTGAGTTTTGGAGAGATTTGGGGAATTTTATTGCTTTATTTCTTAAGTGATGGGATAGAGACTTTCACTTAATTTTATTATTGGTTTCAAATTTTATAACATTGGAGCTAGAAAACAAGAACCTGTACAATTCTACAATAAATTGGGAAGCTGTTCATATTTTCTTTGTGACAAGATATCTTTTAAATCTGACATAGGCTAGTAAAGATTTTTAAAAACATACACTACCATTACCCTCTTGCAGTGCAAACAGTTGATTGATACACATCCTGCTGGGCTGTTGGGTATATGAAGCAAGGAGGGGGGAAGCATCAGCTTCCAAGTTCAGATTCTCCCTTGACCCTTGATTACTTGTGAGATTCTCTAATCCTCACACTTCCTTCCTCTGAAATGATGAAAATAATAACACATGCCCCTAAGAACTTTCAAGAAATAATGCATGACCAGCGCCTAGCGTAGTAACCAGGACATGGTCCACACTCAGAAAGAACCCAGAGCGTAGCGTATGCAGCTGGTCCGTATAAAGGGACTCCCTGGTTTCCATTTAGTGCTATTTGCCTTGAAGATCACGCTTTCGGCAGTAGCACTGCAGCCCCGCCTCCTTTGAATCTGTGTTGCCTGTTCAATCTCAGTCTGTTATTTTATTTTCAATCTCACCCCATTTTATTTTAGATGTATTCTGTGTTAGCAGGATACAACTCACTGGTTTTTAAATACAATTTAGACACTTTTGTAAAAGAGTTTAAATTATTTCTGCTTATAGTTGTCTCATGCCTATCACATCATTTTGTGCATTCTGGCTGTAAGCTTTTCATGCTGTATCTTTTTACTTTCATTTGCTTTTATGGTCTATAAGTTGTTTCTTAATCTGCTTGAAAATTATACGCTTTATATTCACCATTCAAAAAAATTCTACCAGTGGCTGCTTTAAACTTTTTGAGTTTTTTGTTTATTTGTTTTTGTTGAGGCACAATTATCATTTCAAAGTGAACAATTCAATGGCATTTAGTGCATTCAAAATGTTATGCAACCACCACTTTTATTAAATTTTACTAATAGGATTTTCACTTTATTAATCTGTTTATCAGAATTTGCATTTCCTGGGACTTACCTGGCAGTTCAGTGATTAAGACTCCATACTTCCATGGGACGCAGGTTCAAATCCAAGTATGGAACTAAGACTCTGCATGCCACATGGTGTGGCCAATAAAAAAAAACATTTGCACTTCCCTGAGTAAGATAAGAACTTTATCTGACTCTCCCTCTCCAGTGTTTCTCTAGCATAATTGGGGTTGCAACGTGCTCATAGTAACTGGTAATAAGAAGGATTAAATGTCTTTAAACTCTATAATCTCTCTCATAAATTATGTTTGTTATTAACACATAATTTTGAATCTTGGAAATTTATGTTCAATTTCCTCATAAAGTGTTATGGGTTTAATTGTATCCCCTCCAAATTCATATACTGAAGTCCTAACCTCCAGTAGCTCAGAATGTAACCATATTGGGAGGTAAAGTCTTTTAAAGGTAATTAAGATAAAATGAGGTCATGAGAATGGCCCTCATCCAATAGGTCTAATATTCTTATAAGGAGAGGTCAGGGACTTCCTTGCTGGTCCAAGAATCCACCTCCAGATTCAACTCCTGGTCCAGGAAGATCCCCCATGCTGCAGGGTAACTAAACCCCATGCTCCATAATTAGCCCATACACCTCAATTAAGACCCAGCAGAGTCATAAATAAGTAAATGATTTTTCTGAAAAAAGAAGAGCTTAGGATATAGACAAGCACAGAGGAAAGACCTCAAGTGACCCATGGAGAAGGTAACCATGGAGAGAAGCCTGAGAGGAAACCGAGCCTGCCAACATCTTGATCTCAAATTTTTAATTTCCAGAGCTGTGAGCACTGTTGTTTAAGCAACCCAGTCTCTGGCACTTTGGTATAGAAGCCTTGCTGTTGTTCAGTCTCTAAGTCATGTCTGATTCTTTGTGACCCCATGGACTGCAGCATGCCAGGCTTCCCTGTCCTTCATTGTCTCCCAGAGTTTGCTTAAACTCATGTGCATTGAGTCAGTGATGCCATCCAACCATCTCATCCTCTGTCGCCCCCTTACCAAACTATTACATGTAATAATCACCTTTCCGCCTCAGGCTCTCCACACTCTGTTTCTGCTTCATCGCCACCAGCATGCATGCACGCCCACACTCCATCTAGTTAACTCCTCCTGCTCATCAAGGGACCACTCTTCTGACCACCTCTGCCCTTCTGTATCAGGTCTGCTTTCACTGCACCCTGTATTTCAGCTTCTCGGCCATTTCTCCAACTATACTTCTCCAGCTCTTTCCAAGACAACAATTTATTCTATATCCCCACAGTTTGGCACGTTAGGTGCCACCAGCAACTTAGCAAATGAATGAATGAAAGTGAACAAATGAACGACACTCTGGTTTTTCTACCTGTGTTGTTTTCACTGTGACACCGGCTTGCTTATTTAGCCCAAATGGTTGTCATTTCCACAGAACAGACTAATTTTCTTCTATTGCTCTGTTCTGGCCCTTAGCCTGTATTTTGAAATGTTTTGCTAATACCAGTTATGATAACAATGCCCACAAAAAATAGGCTTGCAGGCAGCAAATGCACTTTGAAAAAGGCTGAAAAAAAATTTATCATTCACACAAAGATGAAATCCACACACCCCGAAGATAAATAGTCCTTGTTGGAGCCCCCCAAGCCCCAAACCTATATCTGGTCACCATGATGTGTGTAAAATAAATGAACCCAGCTGGGAGGGATTAACAGGTATTTTTACACATATATGAACCTACATATTTCATAAAAGCCTATCCCACGTAGCCCCCATCCTCGGATCCTGTGAATAATTAAAAGCATACCAGTGCACTGCACTGAATTTGCTGCCAGTAATTTACAGGGGAGAAAATAATTACTCTGACAATTAGACCCAGAGCAGCATGCATGCTTCTTGTCAAGCAAGGCCAAGGATGCCTGTGTGTACCTCTGCAACACCTTTAACAGCTTAATTAATTCGCACACTGATGAAACTCTAAATCAGTCTAGAAATCCACCTGTTAATAAAGTAATGAATGAAATTCCTGTGATTTTTTATCCTGGGGGCTTCGTACCCAGCCTCTTTTGCATATTAGAAACCCTTTGCCTCTCTTCCCCAGAAGCTGTGGTTTTCCAAAAGCCATTCACAGCGCACAGCTATTGCTATAAATTCAATTACTCTTATTAGCATCAAGCCCGTATATTCCACTGGGCAGTTGGATCATCATTTTAACACAGACCATTCTCTGCCTGGAGTGACTGCCCTTCATTACAGCCTTAGGCATTTTTTGATCCCATATTAAAGAAGTCTATTTTTTGATTCCATGTTAAAGCAGCTTTCCTTTCCAATACGGGAATGAAATCTATCTGAAACCAATAGTGCCTCTCAAAACTGACGCGTGGGGACCTGTCTCCTCCTTTCGGGCCCCCTCACATCAGCCAGCCTCCCAGCTCCCTGCTTAGAAGCCGCCCTGTTGTCAATCAGGATTTCTCACAGCTGTCAGGAAGCTAGATAAAACTCCTCACTTTGGCAAGGGTCCTTTAACCCCACACCCCACATCTCGGCTGAGCAAAGCAACAGACCAGCAGGGCAGGGGTTCCCTCGGGAGCTGTGGCTTCAGCCAAGGAAAGGCAGTCACCAGCCACAGCTGTGTGTCTTCTGCCCAATAACACATGCAGTGTTAAAAAAAAAAAAAAAGAGTCTTTTTTTGGGGGGCTTCGGGTCGTGGTAAACAGAGGAGGGGGTGGAATATGAAATTACTTTCTTCCTCCTGTTTCCTTGCCTCATTCCCCTGTTTCACTATCATCTCAAAAATCATATTTAAATGACATTAGGTATACATTCAACTCTCCAAGGAAAGCAGGAAAGGGAAAGGGCAGGCAGGGAGTGGTACTTAAAGGGCACCAACTGAGAGCCCAGCAGGTCACAACAGCCCACCCAAATGTCACAACCACACGAGACAGGTCTGATCCTTCCCTCTCCGCTTGTCAAGAGCCAACAGTTTTTGCAAAAAGCCATCCATCACGCAATAGAGCGAGACCTCTAGATCCAGCCGCTCTATGCTCCTCCAGGCACTTTTTTGTTTTAATTTAACTGGAAGATAATTACTTTACAATGTTGTGATGGTTTTTGCCATACATAACATGAATCGGCCACAAGAATACATGAGTCCCCCCGCATCCTGAACCGCCCCCCTCCACCTCCCTCCCCACCCCATCCCTTCAGGTTGTCCCAGAGCACCAACTTTGCGTTCCCTTCTTCATGCATCGAACTCACACCGGTCATCTATTTTACATATGGTAATGTACATGTTTCAGTGCTATTTTCTCATATCCCACCCTCTCCTTCTCCCGCTGAATCCAAAAGTCTGTTCTTTACGTCTGTGTCTCCTTTGCCACCCTGTACTTAGGCTCATGGGTACCATCTTTCTGGATTTCATATATATATATGTGTGTTAATATACAGTATTTCTCTTTCTCTTTCTGACTTACTTCACTTACTTTAACAGGCTCCAGGCCCATGTTTCTACTCCTTCTCCCCGATTTTCAGGGTCAGTAGATTCGGGCCAGCAAAGGCTACCCTGGGATGGCCCCTAAATTCTGACCATGGTGCCAGCCAGGACAAAAGCTCCAGAGGGAGCCGGTGGCCTTTGTAATCGCGATTCCTGCTAGGAAACCACTTCTCGCCTCCCTAGTGTTTCTCTGGAGCTGATTGATACTCTTGGAGCGGGAAACCCATGAGAAAGTCCCTTTTCCTCTCAAAACGGAGAGCTTCCAGCAGACTCCGCCAATGCGCCAAGACACGCCCCCTGGCTTTCCATGGCGAAGGCGGGCATGGGGCAGGAAGCAGCCTGCCAAGCGCTGCTCCCAGCTGAAGGCTCCCCCACCAGGCACCAGGCCCCCATGTCTAGGAGGGGCTGCCCAGGGCTCTCTGAAGGAGGGGTGGTGGGCGGCTGTGATGAATATGTGAGAAAAACAAACATTTGTCCCAGGAAGGGAAGGGAAGCTTGGAAAAAGAAAACTCCCCCAGGCAAGCCTGGGAAACCCCAGGGGTCTAATTGAAAAGGTTTAAAATAGTAAATATGAAATCTAAACCCAGATGGTGCTTTTTCAAAGGAAGCAAACCACTCATTAAGCTGATTCCTTCTATAGATCACCTTAAAACCAACAAGAAGCCAAACTTCCCCCACCACTATCTTGCTGCCAAATCCCATTTTGATCAACAGCTGAGCAGACAAGAACCTTGGGCCAGTGGGGCTGTTGGGAGGAGGGGCTCCTAATTCACTGAGATAATACTGGTAATTCTGAGGCAGGCAGTATTAGGGATATTGTTCACTCCTTCTGGACCCCAGGGTCCGTCTTAAAACCCTTCCCTGGAAAGGGGACCTAAAGGGAGACCCAAAAATAAAAGTGGTGGCCAGGTGGCCCAGAAATATCCAACAAGGCAAGTCTGGAGATGCAGAGGAATGAAGGAAGGAGGTGGGCAATGCCCCCCGCCCCACCTGCCCCACCCTGTTCAAGCCGCCCTGGCTTGAAGTCTCCCAACAGGAAACATGTCGTTGTTTAGCCATTAAGTCGTGTCCAACTCTTTTGTGTCCCATGGACTGTAGCCTGTGAGGCTCCTCTATCTGTGGGATTTCCCAGGCAAGAATACTGGAGTGGGTTACCATTCCCTTCTCTAAGGGATCTTCCCAACCCAGGGATCAAACCTGCATCTTCTGCATCTCCTGCATTGGCAGGAGGATTCTTTACCACTGATCCACCTGGGAAGCCCCAACAGGAAACATGAGCAGGGACCCAAAAAGGGAGACCAACCAAGTATATCTGAAATCAGGGAGCCCCCTCCAGAGAGGGGTGGGCCCACCTGCCTTGTTTATCCAAATTTCACTTGACTTACCCACTGTCGAGGTGGATACAGACAGACCTGAGAGTCCCCAGATTCTAGCTGTCCTCCAGGAGGGCTTATGGTGGACAACAGAGCACCCCAGAACCCTTACATACACTGTATTTCACCAGGTCTAAGGCACCCTCTGTTGTAAGATGCACGCTTGCTTTAGAGACCACTGCGCATGCGTGCTCAGCCACTTCAGCCGTGTCTGACTCTTCGCAACCCCATGGGCTATAGCTCACAGGGCTCCACCACTAAGAAGGAAAAAAATACCACCGATGAGACCATGAAACACCATCCATTTTAAGAAACAGACTGATTTCAGAGATGTTAATATGGAAAAAAAAAATTGTGAGCATCTTATAGGATCAATGAAATATATTAATAGCGGACACTTCCTGGGAACATAGCCGGTGCCAGGACCCATGCCAAATGCTTCCCATGGATTGTCTCATTCATTTCTCACAACTATAATTATCCCCATTTTTCAAAGGAGGAAAGCAGGTCTTGAAAGATCTGAGTGAACTTGCCCAATATCACACAGTGTGGCTGGGATGCTCACCCAGGCCTGGTTGAATCCAAAGCCCAAGCACTTGTGTGATTCTCCAAACCCCCTAGGATGGATTTTGAACACAGACACTTTCAGCCTTCACCGCCCTGAGTTTCTGATTCATTAAGTCTCAAGTACTATTGATAAAACTGCAATTTATAAAAGCACCCAGGCCATTCTGAGAAGGTGGTCCAGGAGCAAGCTTGGGAAACCTGAAAGAGGCCTGCATGCACACATTCACCAGTGTCAGTCAGCATAGGGAGAGCCGCAGACATCAAACCATTTCTGTGCGGGTAGCTGATAACTGATGCACGCTCGTGCGCTCAGTCGCTTTCAGTTCAGTTCGGTCACTCTAGTCTTGTCCAACTCTTTGTGACTGCGTAGACTGCAGCACGCCAGGCTCCTCTGTCCATGGGATTCTCCAGGCAAGAATACTGGAGTGGGTTGCCATTTCCTTCTCCAAGAGACCTTCCTGACCCAGGGATAGAACCCATGTCTCCTGCATTGCAGGCAGATTCTTTACTGCCGAGCCACCAGGAAACCAGCCCATGCACAACTAAAAAGGCACACTGCCATTCCAAAATCAAGGTCCCCCCAACAGCTGAGGACGGGCGCAAGTCAAGGGCTAGGCCAGAACGTGCGTCACTTTGGGGTTGCTGCCTGCAAATCTGGGTCCATTGACCATCAGATCAAATCAGATCAGATCAGTCACTCAGTCGTGTCCAACTCTTTGAGACCACATGAATCGCAGCACACCAGGCCTCCCTGTCCAACACCAACTCCCGGAGTTCACTGAGACTCACGTCCATCGAGTCAATGATGCCATCCAGTCATCTCATCCTCTGTCGTCCCCTTCTCCTCTTGCCCCCAATCCCTCCCAGCATCAGAGTCTTTTCCAATGAGTCAACTCTTCGCATGAGGTGGCCAAAGTACTGCAGTTTCAGCTTTAGCATCATTCCTTCCAAAGAAATCCCAGGGCTGATCTCCTTCACAATGGACTGGTTGGATCTCCTTGCAGTCCAAGGGACTCTCAAGAGTCTTCTCCAACACCACAGTTCAAAAGCATCAATTCTTCAGCACTCAGCCTTCTTCACAGTCCAACTCTCGCATCCATACATGACCACAAGAAAAACCATAGCCTTGACTAGACAAACCTTTGTTGGCAAAGTAATGTCTCTGCTTTTCAATATGCTATCTAGGTTGGTCATAACTTTCCTTCCAAGGAGTAAGCGTCTTTTAATTTCATGGCTGCAGTCACCATCTGCAGTGATTTTGGAGCCCAGAAACATAAAGTCTCACACTGTTGCCACTGTTTTGCCATCTATTTCCCATGAACTGATGGGACCGGATGCCATGATCTTCGTTTTCTGAATGTTGAGCTTTAAGCCAACTTTTTCACTCTCCACTTTCACTTTCATCAAGAGGCTTTTTAGTTCCTCTTCACTTTCTGCCATAAGGGTGGTGTCATCTGCATATCTGAGATTATTGATATTTCTCCCGGCAATCTTGATTCCAGCTTGTGTTTCTTCCAGTCCAGCGCTTCTCATGATGTACTCTGCATATAAGTTAAATAAGCAGGGTGACAATATACAGCCTTGATGAACTCCTTTTCCTATTTGAAACCAGTCTGTTGTTCCATGTCCAGTTCTAACTGTTGCTTCCTGACCTGCATACAAATTTCTCAAGAGGCAGATCAGGTGGTCTGGTATTCCCATCTCTTTCAGAATTTTCCACAGTTTATTGTGATCCACACAGTCAAAGGCTTTGGCATAGTCAATAAAGCAGAAATAGATGCTTTACTGGAACTCTCTTGCTTTTTCCATGATCCAGTGGATGTTGGCAATTTGATCTCTGGTTCCTCTGCCTTTTCTAAAACCAGCTTGAACATCAGGAAGTTCACGGTTCACATATTGCTGAAGCCTGGCTTGGACTGACCATAGAGGACCAAAAAAAAAGAAGTGTTTCTTCTCAATTTTGTTTTCTTTACAACAATCCCCCGGTCCTCAGCATAACTCAGCAACCCCACAGCAAATGATACAAGGTCCAGAAGGTGGGAACTATGAAAATTCTTTGTTAGAATTTGTTAGGATTATTGTTTGGCTCATCGGCTGGAACAGCATGGGCCTTGGCAAGGAGTGATGTGGGTTTGAATCGTAGCTCCACTTCACCAGTCGTGTAACTCTGGGAATCAGTCCAAACACTTAAGTGCTCACCTGTAAAATGGGGATTTACTAATACCTCCTTAGGTGGGTGTTCTTAAGATAAAACGGGATCTCAGACTTCAAGCATTTGACACAGTACCCGACACCTGTTAAGAATCCAGTATATGAGTTCATTTCCTAAAACTCAAACATACACAGTGTACTTACATGGACAAAAAGATATGTACCTAGAAACATAAAACAACAGCAGAATAACAACTCTAAAAAGAGCTGGTCTTTGTTTCCATTGGTAGTACTTAAAGTTTTTATTCACAGCTGTTGCTGGGGACACTGGCTCTGCATTGCTAGGATTCTCATCCTGGCTATGTGACCTTAGGCAAATCTTTACCTTTTCTAACTACATGAAAACCTGGGCAAGAGTTTGAAATGGCCAAAAACATATCTGGGTGTTCTGAGTAATATATCCTTGGGTTACATCCACTTTGCATTAACAAAACCATTTTACAATCCTGTATGTTGTAGAAGATGTACAGTCATTCAAGTTGTTCCTGTTCATAGAAATACAGACATGTCCTGTGGAAAAGCAATCGATTATTGCCCTGGGAGCATATTGGCCAGTTCCCATCTGTTTCCTCATGCCACACTGCCAGGTGTATGCTCTGGACTTTGGAGTCTGCTTTGAACTAGTTGTAACATCTTACTGGTCTTCTCATTATTTAGTGGGTTTAAATAAAATTTTTGACATGTGTTCATTTTATATTTGTATGAGTCATGATTTTACTTTGTAAAAACATGTGTCCTTGAACACTAAGCCTCTGTTTTCTCAACACTATGATAAAAATCATAAAAATGTCCTCTTTATCCCATGAGAGTGAAGACACATGAAGTAATCCACACACAGCCCTGGGCACAGTGATGGGTCCATTGTAAGTGCTCAGATGGTACAGAATCTGCCTGCAATGCAAGAGACCCAGGTTCGATCTCTGGGTTGGGATGATCCCCTGGAGAAGCGAATGGCTACACATTCCAATCTTCTTGCCTGGAGAATTCCATGGACAGAGAAGCCTGGCAAGCTACAGTCCATGGGGGTCCATGACTGAGCGACTAACACTTTCAGTTTTTTCACTTCACAAGTACTCAATTAGCATTACTAGACAAGACTATTAAGCTGTCAAAATTGAGGAGTAATTAATCCATTGAATGTTCTCAATTTTAAGCTGTTCTCCAAAAAAAATTTTTAAGTATTTATCACCTATTATCCTTCTCTACTAGTGAGCACTCACAGATCAAATCAATGAATAAATAAGTAAGCAGAAAATAAACATTAATTTGAAAAGAGGAACAGGATTATGATTCGTTTGAGAGCTTGGACTTGGGGAGAATTTTGGGGGCTTTGTTTATTATTTTATGGATACACATATATGTCCTTGGTTGTAATCTTATATTACTTATATCGACCACCTATTCCACTAAGTTATTGCTAATGCATAGGATGAACGTGATTAATATTTCATGGTGTCCTCCATAGAATACAGTAACTTCCAAATGTTCTGCAGTGTTCTGGACAACTTTGACAAGCACTATCCAGGGGCTTCATTAGAAGTAAGAAACAATGAGCCAGGACCCCTCTCCTGATAGTTATAAGAACGTGATCAAGTCACTTCAGTTCATCTGGGACTAAGGGTTCTTTAGAATTGGGACAACTTGTAGAAAAACAGAAAAGTAGAAAGAACAGCAGTTAGCATTCACACAGCTCTTAAGTCGTCTGTTGATTCATTTAGCCATGAATATTCTACATCCTCAAGAAGCTCCCAGTCCAGTGGGAATGTGGGACAGTTTTTAAGAAAGCTTTCCAAACAACAGAGCCTATGATGAGCTCCAGTAGGGGTGAGCAGAGGAGCCCACACTCTGTGATAACTCTTGAAGGATAAGCTGAGTTTGAGAGGATTGATACTCCAGGCAGGGGAAAGGCGAGTACAAAAACCAGAAGGTGTGAAAGAGCCCACCAACAGGAAAGAGCAAAGGCATCAGTGTGACTTGAAATGTTGGTGAACGTGACATAGGGCTCAAAAGGCAGCCCAGGACCACATCAGTGATGACCGACCATAAGCCCCGTGACCTCCTAAAGAAGGTAACCCAGTCTCTAGTTAAAAGTGAAGGAAAGTTAAGACTAGCGAAGTTCAAGGATCCAGGACCGTATGTTTTATAATCACTAGAGCTGGGTTTTTTGAAACCTATCATTTTTGGCCACCTGATGTGAAGAGCTCACTCATTGGAAAAGACCTTAATGCTGGGAAAGACTGAAGGCAAAAGGAGAAGAGGGTGGCAGAGGATGAGATGGCTAGATAGCATTACTAACTCAATGAACATGAATCTGAGCAAACTCCGGGAGATAGGGGAGGACGGGGAAGCCTCAAGTGCTGCAGTCCACGGGGTCGCAAAGAGTCAGACAAAGCTTAGCAACTGAATAGCAACTGCGAACTTTTCTCAATAAACAGTAAAGACCAATAACCCTAGGGAAAGAGAAAAGAAAACTGAAACACTAACTGTAGACAAACTGAGAATACATCTCAGTCCTAGAGAAAGGCGCCCCCATCTATGGTAAAAAAAAAAAAAAAAAAAAAACAAGGAACTGTTGTCTGGCCAGACCCAGGTGCCCAAGGCCCCTTCTAGCTGTTGTTTAGCATGGCCTGAGTTACCAAATGAAAGTCTCTGTGGAAGCACCTTGCTGTTTCTTACCAAGCTGTCTTTTGTTTCCCCCAAACTGCTCTTTGCCAGGGAAGCAGCAGCCACTGGCGCTTTCCCTCCAGCCCTGTCCGCCCCGCACTGAACCATCTCTGCATTACCAGGCAGACAAAGGGGCTGGGACCAAAGAGACACCCCAGAGGCTCGTTGGCCTGTGGTCTTCCTGAACCCTGAGTGCATCACGGACTCAAGGCCTCCTTGCGAGACTTTCAGAGGATTTTCTTGGTGAATCTTTCCATTCCGTGGCCATTGGGGAACGTCTCCTTAGCAAGGACAAGATCGCCAAGAGATAGCCATGAGTACACACGCTGTTCCCTGCCAGTGATGGCCAGCACCTGGGCAGAGCTGCACGCCAAAAGCAGCTGAAGCCATGTGAGCTGTATTACAGCCCTCAGACACATTCCTCCCAGCTGCAGAATAAGTACAGATAAAGGCTGCCTTCTCCCAGCCTTCTCCCTGCCTCTCCCCCATCACCATCTGTGAGAGGTCAGTCTGCAGACTGGCAGACCAGAAACACTGCTCTCCTTGGTCAAATGCCAGGCAGGCTCCTCACCATTTTCCTCCCAAATGGACTTCAACTTTTGGACTTTGTGTCTGATTTTGCATTGCCCAGTTTTAGCAAGAATCGTATTAAACTGTTTTAATCAGAATCCCCTACCCGCAGTATCCTAACATTCTAGATATCTGATCAAATTCCAAACCTGATCAAGTGCCAAAAAATGTTCAAACTGCACTCATCTCACACGCTAGTAAAGTAATGCTCAAAATTCTCCAAGCCAGGCTTCAACAGTACATGAACCATGAACTTCCAGATGTTCAAGCTAGATTGAGAAAAGGCAAAGGAACCAGAGATCAAATTGCCAATATCCACTGGATCATTGAAAAAGCAAGAGAGTTCCAGAAAAACATCGATTTCTGCTTTATTGACTATGCCAAAGCCTTTGACTGTGTGGACCACAATAAACTCTGGAAAATTCTTAGAGAGACGGGAATACCAGACCACCTGACCTGCCTCTTGAGAAATCTGTATGCAGGTCAGGAAGCAACAGTTAGAACTGGACATTGTTGGGGATTTTCTCCCCGGGACTTGGAAGCGACGAACCTGAAAGAAGGACACTCGGACAGTCTCTTGCAAGGACTGACAAGTTTATTTCTGCAGTCAAGCCTTTTTATAGAAGTAGGAACAAAGAGCTTAGAGTATACAGCCAGCAGAGCACATACGGGGTTAACACCTAATCAGTAAAAATATTTCAAGGACAGTGCGCTCTAAGTGACCCATGTGCTTATCCCATAACCCATTTTCTCAAGCAACATCCTTAATATTTATTATTAAATCTTGGCGCTGGGCATAACCAAAGGCAGGAGATGTTTTTCTGCCCGAGCATACCAAGCCGGGGTATTTCTGGCCCTTCGCCATTTTCCCAAGGACTTCCTCCAACCGGCTATTTTGTACTGGGCTTCCCAACAGACATGGAACAACAGACTGGTTCCAAAGGGGAAAAGGAGTATGTCAAGGCTGTACATTGTCACCTTGCTTATTTAACTTATATGCAGAGTACATCATGAGAAACGCCGGACTGGAAGAAGCACAAGCTGGAATCAAGATTGCTGGGAGAAATATCAATAACCTCAGATATGCAGATGACACCACCCTTATGGCAGAAAGTGAAGAAGAACTAAAGAGCATCTTGATGAAAGTCAAAGAGGAGAATGAAAAAGTTGGCTTAAAGCTCAACATTCAGAAAATGAAGATCATGGCATCCGGTCCCATCACTTCATGGAAAGTATATGGGGAAGGAGTAAAAACAGTGTCAGACTTTATTTTGGGGAGGGGGGACTCCAAAATCACTGCACATGGTGACTGCAGCCATGAAATTAAAGGACGCTTGCTCCTTGGAAGGAAAGTTATGACCAACTTAGACAGCATATTAAAAAGCAGAGACGTTACTTTGCCAACAAAGATCCGTCTAGTCAAGGCTATGGTTTTTACAGTAGCCATGTATGCACATGAGAGTTGAACTATAAAGAAAGCTGAGCACTGAAGAATAAATGCTTTTGAACTGTGGTGCTGGAGAAGACTCTTGAGAGTCCCTTGGACTGCAAGGAGAGCCAACCAGTCCATCCTAAAGGAGATCAGTCCTGAATGTTCATTGGAAGGACTGAAGCTGAAACTCCCGATACTTTGGCCACCTGTTGTGAATAACTGACTCACTGGAAAACACCCTGATGCTGGGAAAGATTGAAGGCGGGAGGAAAAGGGGCTGACAGAGGATGAGATGGTTGGATGGCATCACCGACTCAATGGACATGAGTTTGAGTAAGCTCCAGAAGTTGGTGATGGACAGGGAGGCCTGGCGTGCTGCAATCCGTGGGGTCGCAAAGAGTTGGACACGACTGAGCGACTGAACTGAACTACCATTCCCCAGGTGATATTTGATCACCCTGGCCTGCCTTAGGCAAGAACATCCTCTTATCCTTGATGTTCCCTCTTAGTAATTTTCCATCTACTGATCCTCGCCCCACCACCCACCAGCCTGCTCCTTGACTATCAATTCCCTCCTATCCATGTTGTATTCATAACTGAGATCAGTTTTCCTTCATAGCAATAGTTGCTGAACAGAATCTGTTTTTACCACTTTAACTACTGTCCAGCTCTAGTTTTACTTTGATGAGGTTGACAGGAACATGAGCACCAAGAGTTAACTGCATCATTCAAGGCATGCCCGCGACTTCCCAATATACCGGCTGATACCCATATGCTGATGTTGAGCCTCTTCTTATTTCCCTCAGCCACTCCCCCTCAAGCACAAGTTGGAAATTCAGATCAATCCTGCAGTGTATTTCCTAGAAACACCAGCTTGTATTTGAAATAAAAGAACCAGGACTTTGACCTTTGTAATATGTGATATCTAAAGCCAAGACCTTACCTAATCATGGACATATAAGGAAAAGGATCCAGTTTTGACTCTAAGGGAAGAATCACATAAAGTTCAAACAATAACTTGAGTGCATTTGGGAAACGATGTTGGGTAGGGGAAGCTGGGAAGCTTACAGAAATCTCCTATTAAGGAAAGCATGTTTTATTGCAATCTCCACTTGTCCTGGATTGTCCAGGATAGTCTCCTTTTAAACAGGTTGATTGATGTACCCTGATGTGGGGGTGAGAAGTGGTTGCACAAAGTCTATCAGCAGAAAGGCTGATGGTAACCTGGGAGAAGTCGAGTAAAAGGGAGTCACCCAGCTTGGAGAACAGGAGAGATGAAAACTCATTCTTTACCAAGAGAGCCATCACATTGAAACACTATGTAACCAAAGAAAGACTTATTAAACTTTACTTACAACCTATCAGTTATTACTTGCTTTGCTTCTAATATACCAAAAACAATGAATTTCTGCCTTTGTTTTTTAACGTGAGAATTTTAATTACCAGGAAATTTTTATTTGCACAACAGAAAGAAAAAAAACAGGAATTCTTCCCAAAGGGGCAAAAGTTAGTTTACTCTGTTTTTAATGAGTAATTCTGTGGACTTTTTCATCATAATAGGAATATTTGTGTCAACTTTTTAAAAATGCACAATGTGAGAGCTGTAAGTTAAGTTTTATTTGGGCCAAAATGAGGACTGTAGCCTGGGAGACAGCACCTCAGATAGCTCTGAGAAACTGCTCCAAAGAGGCGGGTGAAAGGTCAGTATATATGTGATTTATGGAAAAGGCAATGGCACCCCACTCCAGTCCTCTTGCCTGGAAAATCCCATGGACGGAGGAGCCTGGTGGGCTGCAGTCCATGGGGTCGCTAAGAGTCAGACACGACTGAGCGACTTCACTTTCACTTTTCACTTTCATGCATTGGAGAAGGAAATGGCAACCCACTCCAGTGTTCTTGCCTGGAGAATCCCAGGGACGGGGGGAGCCTGGTGGGCTGCCGTCTCTGGGGTCACACAGAGTCAGACATGATTGAAGCAACTTAGCAGCAGCAGCAGCACGTGATTTATGGTGAAGGGGGAGTACGTGCAATCAAATGCATATTTTTCCAGGTTTCTACTAGTCTTGTGAAGCCTTCACTAGTCACAAGGAACAGTGTCACCATGAAGGATTTTCATGTTTTTCTACATATGAGGAGATATAAGAATTGGGCTCATAGAATCAGCTCCTGAGGATATCTAACTATCTGAAGACCTATTCTGCCAGTTTTCCCAGAGCAAGGAGTGCCTCATTTCTGCTCCACCCTGAACCTCTTCAGGGGGTATTGAAGGTCAGCAGCAGCAACACATGATTTAATCCTTGTAGAGGTGGATGGTGGGCTTCCTAGGTGGTGCTAGTGGTAAAGAACACTCCTGCCAATGCGGGAGACATAAGAGATGCAGGTTGAATCCCTGGGTCAGGAAGATCCCCTGGAGGAGGGCATGGCAACCCACTCCAGTATTCTTGCCTGGAGAATCCCATGGACAGAGGAGCCTGGCAGGCTACAGTCCATAGGATTGCAAAGAGTTGGACATGACTGAAGCGATTTAGCATGCATGCACACACGCAGAGGTGGATGGCAAGTGCCATGGCAAGTGTCAATTTGTGGTTGACACTTGTGAATGTCAGCAAACTAGGAACCATTAGAAATCATAAAGAAGATGATAAATACCCATCATTCTACCATCCAGACATGAACAGCTGGATGCCCATCCTTCCACACTTTTCTACTCATATACATCCTTTAACGTAAAAAAATGAGAAAGAACTAAATATAACATTGTATAATCTTTTTATTTTCTTTAGTTTTTGTGGGTATCTTTCCACATCAGCAAATATAAATCTACATGATCATTTTTAATGACTCTATAGGGCCAGCATTTTTTTTTTCATCCTTTATGAAGAGAGATTAGGATGTTTCCAATCATGCTGTTTTATAAATATTCCTGGGACAAACAGCCTCATGCAGAAGCCTTTTCTCAGTTACCTAATTATACTCTTAGGGGAAAAAAAATCCCTAGAATTGGAATTGCTGAATCAGGCATTTGCACTTTCTCTAAGGTTGTTGATCCTTCTTGCCAAAAAGCTCTCTGGAAAACCTTCCCACTTTGCCTCCCCCAGCAATTTAAGAAAACACCCGTTTTCCACACCCTCACTCACTCCACGTTTCATAAAATATTTCAACCTCCAGTGTGCACGTTTTCAGGAAAGCACATCACACTCCTGCTTTGTCTTGACCCTGGCCCGACTGGTCAGAAGCCCTGGGATAGGGGCAAAATGGCCAGATAGAGCCAGCCTCCCCGGGCACGCCACCCGGAGTATCTCTCCCCAGCCCTTCTCTTTCAAGACAGAAAACGAAAAGGCCCTGAGGTGCCAGCTGGAGGTCGGGGAACTAGGGGCAAGAAGGGACCAAGGGTGTTCCAGGGCGCCTCCTTCACACCCCTAGGTGGGAAGCATCGGACTCCCCGCCCCTCCCCCACCTCCCCCATCCCAAACAAAATCTGTGGATGAGAGACGCCCAGGAAAGGGGAAAGCAAACACAAGGGCAGAAAGGACCAGCTTGAACCTGCAGGTTAGAAGGGCAGTCCGTTCCCACCAGGGACCCCCCTTTCAGCAGCAAACTGCTGCATTTGACATTTCAATGCAACCCGGGGGAGGGAAGCAGAGAGAGTGGAGAGGGGAGAGGGGCAGGCTGGAGACCTGAATAGGGGCGGGGAGACAAAAAAATCTGCATCTCTTTAATTCCGCCACTTGTTCTTTCTGCCTTTCTTCCCCCCTCGCCAGAATGTGACAGTCAGAGCCAAAGGGGCTTCTCTCCCTCTCTTTCTTTTTCTTTTTCTCTTTGACATTTAAAAACAATATACACTTGGGAGCATTGTAAGTCGGGGAGGGGTGGGAGGAGAAGAGAAGGGGAAGATTGTTTCCGCAAGAATTGAACCTCAGGAAAGCCGCTTTCATCCTCCTTGTGACTTGTCCCAGCAGCCGGATTCCTTTTCATTGCTTTGGAGGGATAACTGAAAAGACTTGGATTTTGCAAACAAAAAAGTAAATTCTGACCCTATCTAGTGAATGTGCTCTCTGGTGGGGGAGTTGCTTATTCCTTGGAAAGAATCTTAGATCATTAAGGAACGGTATTCTCACAAAGCTAACCTCGGAGATCAATAGCATCAGTACTTCAGAGTGGGGTTTAAGATTAAGTTGGGGACCCAGCCAGGTTTGCCTCTCCTTACCTGTCCCTGAAGATGAACCTACTCCCTATCCTCTGGCCAAGGAATTGTTCCTAGGAATCTAGACCATGGGCTCCAGCCTTGGCCTCAGGGAACAGCCCCAGATTTGAACAGAACACACGGTTCTATTCAGAATACAAGAATACTCAAGAACAACACAAGAATAATAATTATAATAATTAACACAAGAATAATCAAGCTTGTCTCTGCTAAGTCTGTCTCTGCTCTCTCCAATTTGCAGATGAGAAAACTTGAGGTCCCAGAAGATTGTGTGTGTGTGTGAGTGTTCTTAGTCACTCATTCATGTCCAGCTCTTTGTGACCCATAGACTGTAGCCCGCCAGGCTCCTCTGTCCATGGGATTCTGCAGGCAAGAATACTGGAGTGGGTAGCCATTCCCTTCTCCAGGGGATCTCCCAGGGATCAAACCCAGGCCTCCGGCATTGCAGATGGATTCTTTACCGTCTGAGCCACGAGGGAAGATTGAGGATGGTAAACTCACAGAGCTAGGGGACACAGGCCAGAACTCCAGTCCCTTCTCTTCTAGGGCAAGGAGCACCTCACCTCCCTGCCACCTCCACGTGTGTTGAAAGAGAGGGAGTTGTGCTTCCCTCATGGTCTAGTGGTTCAGACTCCACCTGCTACAGCAGGGGACATGGCTCCCATCCCTGCTTCGGGAAGAGCCCACTTACCTCGGAGCAACTAAACCAGTGCACTACAGCTTCTAAAACCCCTGCGCCCTAGGGCCTATGCTCTGCAATGAAAGAAGCCCCCGCAATGAGAAGCCTGGGGCACCGCAATGAAGAGAAGCCCCCACCACACTACAGCTAGTCCACGTGCAGCACTGAAGCACCCGCGTGGCCAAAATAAATAAATCAGTCTTTTTTTTAAAAAAAAAGACAGGAGAGATGGAGTTCCGTGTCTAAGTCAGAGTCACCAGCGGCAGTGGCTTTCTCCACCCAGGACGGAACAATAACAGCAAGAAAATTAAGTCAGGTATTCCCTTGGCGGAGGAATATCACTCCCCCTGGAAAAGGAAATGGGCAAGCTTGAAATTGAGGGAGAAGGACCACGTTTTCATTTTGAAGTCTTCAGGGACTTCAGGTCGGCCTCCAAGCTACCAGACACCTTGAAGATGTCCGAGTTGGAGAACAAGGAGCCAGGACCATCAGGGACCCCAGGCCTGAAGCAAAGGCGCACAGGTGTGATGGAGAAGGTGGCCTCTGACCAGTTATGCCCGGACCCTCAGAGGCAGCGCCCTCTTCGACCACTGGGAGCCTCCCTAATGAGGACAGGACCAGGCTGTCTAGGCCAAGGGCACGGCAGAAAGTTTCTCGAGTCTGTCAAAGGGGAATGCGAGTCCATTACCCTGCATGTTGAAAAAGATGTGACCGCCCCCACTCGGTATCCCAAGCTGGTAAAGCGAGACGTATGGATTTTATAAGTCTAGACCCTGATCACAGCCTTTTAAATCCCTTTAGCCTCTATGTAGGACCAGGAAGGAATAGACTGAATTAAAAATAACCTTTTCTACAGTAGAAACTATTATGTAATGGAATAGACCTTTTTAAAAAAATTAACTTTTAATTTTAGAATGGTTTGGGATTTTTTTTTGTCAGTGGTAGTACAGAGTTCCCATGTACCCCTTCCCCAGTTTCCTCTGTTACTAACATCTTGTTACAATGGTGTATTTGTTACAAATGAATGAACCAATATCAATACATAGTGTTAACTAAAGTACGTAACTTTATTCAGATGTCCTCGTGTGCATGCTAAATCGCTTCAGTTGGACCTGATTCTGTGCGACCCTATGGACTGCAGCCCGCCAGGCTCCTCTGGCCATGGGATTCTCCAGGCAAGAACACTGGAGAGGGTTGCCATGCCCTCCTCCAGGGGATCTTCCCAACCCAGGGATCGAACTCACGTCCCTTATGTCTTCAGCATTGGCAGGTGGGTTCTTTACCCCGAGTGCCACCTGCGAAGCCTGATAGAGTATAACAGCAGTCCTGGAATTGTGTGCACAGCCATAGGGTTCCAGGGAGAACTGGAAGGATGTCTGCAGAAGGGAGGCAGTAAATAGGGGTCCAGCCTCTGGTTTCACCCCACCAGGTGGGCCTGCTATCATCAATTCTTATTCTGAGTGTCCTTAAAACATGGGCTTCCCCGGTGGCTCAGCTGGTAAAGAATTCACCCTCGATGCGGGAGACCTGGGTTCAATTCCTGGGTTGGGAAGATTCCCCTGGAGGAGGGAATGGCTACCCACTCCAATATTCTGGCCTGGAGAATTCCAAGGACTGTATAGTCCATGGGGTCACAAAGAGTTGGACACGACTAACTGACTTTCACTCACTCACTCATTCATCCATACAACATAGATTTGGGGGGAAAATCATTTTGCTTATACAAATAAGGTTGAAACACTCTGAAAGAGAAGATGTTTTGCCTTGACTTGCCTCAGTTGACTGTGACCTACCCCCTAACTTGTGACAGCCTTATTCCGAGGTTATAAATGACTCAATTAGATTTTATTTTTAAAAAAGGAAAAAAATATTCTGTGGAAAAAACATTTTACCCTCCTTCTTTTCGAAACCTAAGGAAAATACTAGGTCAAAGAGAAGATGGTCCTCAGGTATGAAAGCCACAAGACCAGCTGAATCACTAAGCAGAAGCGAGCTGGCTTTCTAACTCATCCTTAGCTGTGTCGCTTCCTGTCCTTACTGAATCAGGTGACAGCAGTGGCCTGAAGTCCTGCATGTAAAAGAGGCAAGAACGCCGCCTCTCCCCCTTACTCGGCTGTGTGTTTGAGGTGCCCCTGGTCACCAGGCAACAGTAATCCTCCCAATTACCAGGCAACACGATTTTCCAAAGTGCTGGATTTAAGAGGATGCAACCCCAGAAAGCAGCTCAGTGCTTTCCTGAGAACGACCTCACCCTTCTCCTTCTAAAAGAAGATTGGATATTGCTCCCAATTAGGAGTGATGGGTCCCACTTTTCCTGTCTACAGAGAAATAACCCTTTCCACATTCATGTCTTTTCATTGATGATCTGGGGAGAGATCAGCTAAGTATACTAGAACCAGCTGTCTTTATGGGGAGAGAATCAGCATGGCTTCCACAGCATGGAAAGAGCTGTGCTTGGCAGACCGATTGAAGTTTGAATGCCAACGCTGTTACTTACTGATTGTGTGAACGTGAGCAGGTGACTTGACTCCTGAGCCCTGGTTTCTGGGTGTCGAATGGCAGCGGTGATGCCCACTTCCCCAAGCAATGGAGGAGTGACGTGCCCACGGAGCCTGGCCTTAATGGGCCCTAAGTACATGACAGCTACTGATACGTTTAAAGTTTGGGCAAGTTCTTTCTAGGGGTATCATTCTACAGAAACTGCTTCTTCTTTGCAAAAATTCCAAAGCACCATTCAAGGAGACAGCTGGTAGTATCACCCTATGGTGAAAAATGGGTCATAGAATACAGGCTGACCTCAGAGATACTGAGGGCTTTGTTCCGAACCACTGCAGTAAAGCGAATGTCATGATAAAGTTGAGCCACATGGATTTTTTGCATATAAAAGTATGTTTACTCTATAGTTTATTAAGTGTGCAATAGCATTATGTCTAAAAGAATAATGGATATATCTTAGTTTTCAAATACTTTATTGCTGTGTGTACGAAGTCACTTCAGTTGGGTCTGACTCTTTGGGACCCTAGGGACTGTAGCCCGCCAGGCTCCTCTGCCCATGGGATTTTCCAGGCAAGAATACTGGATTGGGTTCCCCTGCCCTCCTCCAGGGGATCTTCCTGACCCAAGGACTGAACCCACATCTCTTATATCTCTAGAATTGACAAGCAGGTTCTTTACCACTCACGCTACCAATTTTCAAATAATTTATTACTAATAAATGACAAATCAATTACAATAGTAACATCAAAAATCATTGATCACAGATCACCATAAGAAATACAGTAATAATGAAAAAAATTTGAAATATTCCAAGAATTACCAAAATGTTACACAGAGACATAAAGCAAACAAATGCTGTTGGGAAAATTGGTGCCCACAGACTTGCTCCATACAAGGTTGCCACAAACCTTCACTTTGTAAGAAGAAAGAAAAAAATGCAATATCTTGAAAACACAATAAAATGAAGTACACCTGTAATGTCTTCCATTAGGGACTATTTTCTTAGGAAACTAATGACCTACAGAGAGAGGGCTGGGAAGAACTTGGCAGGAAGAGGATGCATCTTTAAAGAGAGCCCTTACATGCTTGCCGGGTAGCACTAGTGGTGAAGATCCTGTCTGCCTGTGCAGGAGAAGTAAGAGATGCGGGTTCGATCCCTGGGTCAGGAAGAATCCTCTGGACAGAGGAGCCTGGCAGGCTTCAGTCAGGGGTCACGAAGAGTTGGACACAACTAAAGCGACTTAGCACACACACAGCGTTTACAGAGTATTCAAACAACAAGCCAGACAACTCTAAGCCCTTAACATCCAGGAACTCACTTAATCCTCCCAACGACTGCACTCAGTTGAGACTATTATTACTATTACGTCTTTTCATGTAATAATTTGGGAAGTAATTAGTAATAATAGTTTGGGAACCTGATCCTCACAGTGGTTAAGTAATTTGCCCTAACCCAGCTAGTTAGTGGTGGGGCTCAATTCAACCCAGACCTTCTGACTGTTCTCGAAATCACTATTCTCTGCAGAGCTTGTGGGAAAGTCATCTCCCTGGGCACGTGGACATGCTCCTTCAGGAAGAAGAACTGTGTGGACCAGACCAGACTTGTAACTGGAAGAGACTGGAGTTGGTTTGAGCAGAAAAGAAACTTGTTAAACAAATCTGAAACTGAAAGCATTTTTCAAACGCATCAAATACACAAAATGGCTGGGAAAGGGAGTGATTCATTAAAGAAATGGAAAGACACAAGATATTTTTAGGAATTGTAGAATGTCGAATAAGAACTGGATATTACATGATATTAAAGAATTGTTTTAATTTTCTTAAGCGTGACAAGGGAATTATGGACATAGAGAATGTGCTTCTTCTTAGGCATTAGGGGCTGAAGTATTAGGTTGGTGCAAACATAATCGTGGTTTCAGACCGTGAATTTTAAATCATCATAACTAGGCTCAAACACATCTTTATTATTAATATATTCTATTTCATACATATGTTAAAGCAGTTAGCTCTACCCCAGAAACTAATACCACATTGTAAATCAGTTATACTTCAATTAAAAGATAAATAAATGAAAGGAAAAAAAAAAACCTTATATGCATTAAGCTCTTACTATGGACCAGAGGCATTCTGAGCAATACTTAATCTCTTTCTCATACCGCCACCTATGAGATGGCTACTAATTTGACCATTCTCTATAAGAGAAACTATTTCCAGAGAGACTGGGGTAGAAATGGGAGTGGCACCACTCACGCTTACCCCTAACAACCACTAGCAAATTTTTTGCTTCCTGTTCCCACGACTCTATCCTCTGCTGGCCTAGAGGTCTTAGTTCCAGGGAAAGGAATGCTTTCACCAGGAGACACAACAATTGTTCCATTGAATTGGAAGTTAAGATAGCCACTCAACCATGTTGTATTCCTCATGCCTCTGAATCAATAGGCAAAACAAGGAGTTCCAGTGTTGGCTCGTTTAATTGATCCTAGCTATGCAATCTGGAGAAGGCAATGGCACCCCACTCCAGTACTCTTGCCTGGAAAATCCCATGGACGGAGGAGCCTGGTGGGCTGCAATCCATGGAGTCCCTGAGTCATACACGACTTTACTTTCACTTTTCACTTTCATGCATTGGAGAAGGAAATGGCAACCCACTCCAGTGTTCTTGCTTGGAGAATCCCAGGGTTGGGGGAGCCTGGTGGGCTGCCGTCTATGGGATCGCACAGAGTCGGACACAACTGAAGCAACTTAGCAGCAGCAGCAGCAGCTATGCAATCATTGAGGTAAGGAAGAATCTGGAGGATAGGAGATCCCTTAGGGCACTTGTTAGAAAGACTATGCCCTGTGATTAAGGTCAACGAAAAACTACACCAAATCTAAGACCAGACCCTTCACAAATGAAGGTTTTACCAGGTAAAGAATCATGACTAACTGTAGAGCTTGTTGAGGGCAAAGGGAATACAGAATGGATAGTAGAAGATAGTTACAAATATCAGCTGAGTCGTGTCCAACTCTGCAACACCATTGACCATAGCCCACCAGGCCCCTCTGTCCATGGGGCTTCTCCAGGCAAGAATACTGGAGTGGGTTGCCATGCCCTCCTCCAGGGGATCTTCCCAACTCAGGGATTGAACCCAGGTCTCCCTCATTGCAGGTGGATTTTTTTACCTTCTGAGCCACCAGGGAAGCCCATAAATATCAACTACAACCACACAACCTGTAATGGTAGCTAGAACTGGAATTGTCATGAATATTTCCTCCTTATTTTGTCACAAATACATGTGTGTGTCTATACTAACATCTGAAGATATTAAGCAAAATCTACTTTCCTATCTTTTCCCCATATCACGCAACATAAGATGTATTGACTTTGTATTAGCATTTTTTTTAAGGATCATTGATCTTACATCATAGTATTCAAAGTACAGAATATCAGAAGAGTAAACATCACTTTACTTCCTCTTCGGGGAAAGGAATTAGTGTATTTTCAGTTGCACCAGGATAGTTGTGTGATGTTAATACAAGTGTGACCTCATTATTGCCTTTATTTGGAGATTAAATATGGTTTAGGAAATGCATATAACTGCCAGGTTGACAAGGGGTGGATTTGTGATGGTTCTTTTTATGTATTAGCTTGACTGGGCTAAGGGATGACCCTGATAGCTTATTTCTGGGTGTGTCTATGTGAGTGTTTCAGGAGGAGATTACTATTTGAATTAGTAGACTGAGTAAAAATGACCCACCCTCAGTACTGTGGGCAGACCCATCCAATCCTTTGAGGTTACAGCATGGTGGAGGAAGGGGACCTCTTTCTCACTCCATCTCTCTCTCTTTCTCATAGAGCTTCAGTGTCCATCTTCTCCTGTCCTGGAATATTAAAGCTCCTGGTCCTCGGGTCTACCATTGTCTTTCTTGAGTCTCCAGCCGGCAGGTGGCAGATCAAGGGCCTTCTCGGCCTCCATAACCAAGACATTCAATCCCTATGATAAATCTCTTCGTACGTAGACATACAGAGATGTATCTAATTGGTTTGGTTTCCCTGGAGAACCCTGACTAATAGGGCCAGCAGCTTTTTTTTTCCTTATACCACCACTTAAAAAGTGAGAACTACTTTTATGCCCTTTGTGTAAGTGAGAAAATCTCAGAGAAGTTGAAGGCCTTGCCCGTGCCATATGATTAGCAAGCTGAAGTGCAGGGAGTCAGGTTGGTCTGACTCCAAAGCCCATGCTTATTCCAATCCAGGTCGCCACTACCAGAGCAAGGCCTTAATGAAGTACAGCACTGCTAGGGTCAGTGCCAGCCGCCTGAAAAGTCTCAGAGGCCCTCAGGCTCTCGTACCCCCTGCCACTCTTTTCAAGATCTTCTCCTGCAAGTTCCTCCAACTTGATAAATTCCTGGCCCCAAACCCGTATGACAGAGTGAGGTGTCAGAAGCCATTCAGCTGTTTGGAAAGTCCCAACTACACAGAGAATTATCTCAGGGTTTTTTTTGTGTGTGTGAGCTCAATGGACACTCCAAAACTAATTACCCCTCTACCAAAGAATGAGATCTTAATGGCATTTTGATTTATTTCCTTCTTGTCTTTTTTTTATTTTGACACTTTTATTCCAAAATTGGGATATCACTTTTGGTGTCCTAGAATTTTCTCTCTGGTGTTTTATAGCAAATTCCCTCTACCTTTAAGACTCTCAGGGCTTCCCTGGTGGCTCAGTGGTAAAAAATCTGCCTGCCAGTGCAGAAGGCACGGGTTTGATCCCTGATCCAGGAAGATCCCACATACCATGGAGCCACTAAGCCCAACTAAGCTCATGTCCCACAACTGCTGAGCCTGCGCACTAGGGCTTGGGAACCACAGCTACAGAGCCCATGTGCTGCAGCTACTGAAGCCCGTGCACCCTAGAGCCGGTGCTCCGCAGCAAGAGAAGCCACCACAAAGAGAGGCCAGCGCCCCACAACCAGGAGTAGCCTCCCCCAGCTCACCCCAGAGAAAAGCTCACACAGCCAGACCCAGTACAGCCAAGATTTAAACAAATAAATAAACCTTTATCTTTGGGGAAAAGAATGGCCCACAGCAAAAAATCTTAAAAAAAAAAAAAAGACTCTAGTGAAGCGGACTGAAACAGATTGATCATTTTTTATTTTTCCCCAGAAAGAGAAGAAAGAAAATCGGGTTGTGCGCCTTTTCCAGCCCCTCCCACCCTCCTCCTGCTGCCAGATGACCTTCCCAAACCCCACCTCCGCACGTGACCTTCCCTGCTTCACGCCCTTCAAGGAGCCCTCGTGGAGCCGCAGGTGGGTCAAGAGGCCCGCCTGGAAGGCGTTCATCTGGTGGGCGCAGGTCTTTCAGCACGAACGCTGCCCCGGGCGCTGTGCGCTCCTAGACGGGTTGCGTCATTTTCTGCGTTTTCTCTTCCTTTACCTCTGTGGCCCCCTCTGCTCTCCTTTGCCTTCCTTGCCCCTGCTGCTGCTCCAGACTTGTGCCAGGTCTCACTCTTCTCCTTAAACCGGAGTCTGGGAGAGACGCCCCTTCCTGAACAGAGCTGGTCCTGATCAGGTCTCAATCCTGAAGCTCCTTGTGCCAGGATTGGGCCAGAGCGGAGGGTCCATCCGTGCTTCTCTGAGTGAGTCCGCGTTCCAAACCTGATTAGTGGAGAGACATTGGGCAAGGTATTTCTTTACCCTCTTGAAGTCTCAACTGTCTCATTTTAAACTGGAGGTGACAAACCATCACAACGCTGTGAAACAATTTTCCTCCAATTAAGAAATAAATCTAAAAATTAAGATAAACTGGAATGATAACAGCTCCTCAACAGATGGTCTAAGTAAGGACAAAACAAGGTGATGTAGATGAGATATTTCCAGGCCTGGCCCAACCTGGCCCAATATAGCTTGTTTAGTTGAAAAGTCCTGTCTGACTCTGTGACCTCATGGACTGCAGCTGCCAGGCTCCTCTGTCCATGGGATTCTCCAGGTAAGAATACCGTTGCCATTTCCTTCTCTGGGGATCTTTCCAACACAGAGATCGAACCCACATCTCCTGCGTCTCCTGCACTGCAGGTGGATTCCTTGCCACTGAGCCACCACAACACAGCTTAGTGATTCTCAGTAGCTATTCCCTTATCTCGCTAAGGGGCTCAGAAATGGACCATGTAAGCTAGGGAAGAAGGAATAAAAAGGCTCAAGTGGCTAACACTGAAGGGCTGGAATGTGCACAGCCCTGTCTAGGAGATAATGGGTCAGAATGTCCAGCCAAGCACCCAGTACAGCAGGAAAACGCTCTCAGCCAGCCCAGAGGGAAAGCGAGGCTGTTCCCAGGAGACCCCACATAGACTTAAGGTTAAAACTTGATGCTATTTTAGCCACTCCTCCTCCCCAAAGGCATCAGGGGAGGAGCAGGGTCTATGACACCCTCTCCCAGCTCAGGTTGCAGCCCCATTGACTCTAGCCCTGCACTACCCACCTGCACTGCCCGCCCCCCCAACCCCTTTCCCCTACCCCCCGTCCCCCCAAACAGCTGTCAGGCTCTCCAACTGGACAGGAGGTCAGAACCCGCAAGAAGCAGGATGGTTAAAGGAAGGAGGCGCCGGAGGTGTGGAAGGTGAAGCAACTGGGCAGAGAGCAGCTAAGGCCAGCACAGGTATGTCCCAGGCTGGGGACATGCTCACCTGTTCCAGAAGGTTCTTTCTTTGTAGCTCTGAGAAGGAAAACAACAAGAAAATATTCATACCCAGTGGCTCCAGAAGTGAGAGAAAGAGCATATTTTTGCAAATTTGAAGCTGCTCTGGTCATCCCCCAATGACACAGGTCAAATTCCCACTATTTACGTCACTTTTAGGTCAAAGCATGGCCACCACCAAACCTTCTTGATAAGTCAATATGCCCCTTAAAGGGGACACAGTGACTAATAACTGCTCAACAAAACAGACTTGTTTTTACTTGTTTTGAATTGATAAAAGGAGACTTCTTTTTGGAGAAAGTAGCTATAGACAGAAAAGACTAGCTGTGGGAATGAAGAATTTGGACAACGCCCAGGTCAGGGTGCCTTGAAGTCTCCAAAATGGTCCTGAGTTAATAGCTAAGCCAGGAAATGTTGAAAAGTGTGTCTTCAGGGAAGCCTTAGATGTTCAACACCAAGGACTGGAATAAAGCCCCAAATGAAACCCATCTAGCAAATCCCTTCCCCAGTTGGCAGACGCACCTATCTGCCCAGCCTCCATCCCCTCTGTGAAACTGATAGGGTCAGAGGTCATGCTGGCGGAAGACTTTAATTGAAGCTGAGTCACATTAATTACATCACTGTGCTATCCAAACTTAATTCCCCTGAAGTGACGTCATAAAACCAGGGCATTACAAAGGATTAGGGACCAAAAGGAAGGTAGACGTGAATAAGGTTTCCATATGTCTGTGACTCATGTCTAACGGTTGTGTCCCAATGTGGGTGCTCATGACTCACTCCTGGTACCAGTACCAGCTCCACGTGGCCTCCACACATGTGGGGCTCTGACCTGGCCTCCCTCTGCTGAGAAGCCTGAGGCCCCAGGTTTCGTCCGGAGTGAGGGAAGCCACAGACAGGATTCACCAAACCAAATGGGACCTCTCAAGGTCTGTGCTTATCCTGTAAGACTTCAAGACTCACCAAAGCTCAGTGTTGCCCCCAAAGCAGTGCCGCTTTGGGTGCTAATGTGCATTATGTAGAAAACAAAGGGTTTAGTGGCCAAACATATTTGGTAAAGGGATTGATCAATGGGTTTCCTCACTGCAAGGGGCCCTTAACCTGATAGTGATCACTGAACGCTGGCAAAGGCAATAGGTTATGCAGCGTTTCTTGAAGTTTGCTGACCAGAGAACCCTTTGCATTTATGGATTTTTTTTTTTTTCTGGCTGCATTGCAAGCCATGTGGGATCTTTGTTCCCCAACAAGGGATCAAACCCTTCCCCCCTGCTGTGGAAGCACAGAATCAACCACTGGCCTTCCAGGAAAGTCCCCAGGGAATCCTTTTTGAAGGAGAATTCGTGGGGTTAGTGCCCTGAAGAACACATCTCATAAAAGCCTTTTTAGTTGCAGCCTTGCCTTTCACCATTTCCCCTTGTCACAAAGACAGAGATGCCTCTGGACATTTGTGTTTCTAACACAGGCCATCGATGTCCATCCAGACCATTGACAGATTCTGCAGCAGATTGCCCCTCATTCCCTCACACAGGTCAACATGCTTCGGCTTCCACTAGAGGACTGCTCGGAGAAGGCAATGGCACCCCACTCCAGTACTCTTGCCTGGAAAATCCATGGACGGAGGAGCCCGGAAGGCTGCAGTCCATGGGGTCGCTAAGAGTCGGACACGACTGAGCAACTTCACTTTCACTTTTTACTTTCATGCATTGGAGAAGGAAATGGCAACCCACTCCAGTGTTCTTGCCTGGAGAATCCCAGGGATGGGGGAGCCTGGTGAGCTGCCGTCTATAGGGTCGCACAGAGTTGGACACGACTGAAGCGATTAGCAGCAGCAGCAGCAGAGGACTGCTAAGTCATACAGCATAGCACCACTGAGACGGACACCTGGGATTCTTGATTCTGATGCTACCATTGAGGAAAGTAAGGCTCACGGGGCAGAAGCAACCGGGTGGTGATGAGACAGCTAGAGAGAAGCAGAGCCAAGACTCGACCTCCTCTGAGCTGAGTCTCGGTCCATCTCAGTCCCCAAAATGGGAACTGCTTCTTGGGTATAAATAAATGCAGTTACTAGTTAATTACTCAATGAGTTACTACAGTTACTAAGTTACTACATTGAAGAGTGATTCTTAGATCGATGGGCTACTAGATAGGTCTAGCAACAGAGGAAGCAGTTACACTCAAGTGGCGCCAAGAGTTAGGAGAGGACAGGTTATTCTTTTCAAAGTCTCCATAAACATCCTGGGCAACTGAGAACTTACTACATTATTATTTGATCTGTTGGGGGATCTTTTCCCTGTATCAGAGTTCTTAGTTGCAGACAACAGAACCCACTGGAGCCAGGTTAAGGCCAAAAAGTGGTTCATATTGGACAGTTTATGGTATTCTCAGAAGGAACAGAAACTGACTGCATGTGACACAAATAGGGAAAAACAGAACCAGGAGAAACACCCAACCTCACCGTGGGTCTGTTCTAGAGAACCTCCACTGTCTCTACCCCGCACCACTTGACTCTTACAATGCTCTGTCTGATGTTAAAAGAATTCCAGAGACCCTAGAAGAACAGATATCTTGAGCACATGCTTGTGAGTATATCTGCAGAAATTCAGCACCTCCCCTTGCTCACTTCAGCATCTGCATCTCAAGTAGATGCATCTTTGAGGCCAAGCTAGATCACATGTGAGGAGGGCATGGCAACCAACTCCAATATTCTTGCCTAGAGAATCCCCATGGACAGAGGACCCTGTCAGGCTACAGTCCATGGGATTGCAAAGAGTCAGACATGACTGAGCGACTAAGCACAGCACAGCACACAGGTCACACGTATCACTCTGTATTGTGGGCTAAATTGTGTCCCCCTTCCCAAATTCATGTGTTAAAGCCTTAACTTCATATCATGACTACATTTGAAGATACTACATTTAAAGAGGTAATTAAAGCTAAATGAGGTCATAATCAGTTCAGTTCAGTTCAGTTCAGCTGCTCAGTCATGTTTGACTCTTTGCAACACCATGAACCACAGCACACCAGGGCTCCCTGTCCATCACCAACTCCCAGAGTTTACCCAAACTCATGTCTATTGAGTTGGTGATGGCATCCAACCATCTCATCCTCTGTCTTCCCCTTCTCCCGCCTTCAGTCTTTCCCAGCATCAGGGTCTTTTCCAATGAGTCAGCTATTCACATCATGTGACCAAAGTATTGGAGTTTCAGCTTCAGCGTCAGTCCTTCCAATAAACACTCAAGACTGATCTCCTTCAGAATGGACTGGTTGAATCTCCTTGCAGTCCAAGGGACTCTCAAGAGTCTTATCCAACACCACAGTTCAAAAGCATCAATTCTTTGGTGCTCAGAGTTGGACACAATTGAAGTGATTTAGCAGCAGCAGCAGCAGCTTTCTTTATGGTCTAACTCTCACATCCATACATGACCACTGGAAAAACCATAGCCTCAACTAGACGGACCTTTGTAGGCAAAGTAATATCTCTGCTTTTTAATATGCTGTCTAGGTTGGTCATAACTTTCCTTCCAAGGAGTAAGAGTCTTTTAATTTCATGGCTGCAGTCACCATCTGCAGTGATTTTGGAGGTCATAATAGTGGGACCCTAATCCAACAAAGCTGATGTCCTTATAAGAAGAGACACCAGGGCCGTGTGAGGACATGGCTTGGAGGCGACCATCTGCAAGCCAAGGAGAGAGGCCTCAGGAGAATCCAAACATGCTGACCCTTTGATCTTGTTCCCCCAGCCTCCAGAACTGTAAACACATAAATTTCTGCTGTTTCAGCCACCCAGTATGTGGTTTTGTTATGGCAGCCCTTACAACTAATACACCTGCATGCCAGGGAGCCTGGGAAACATAGTTCCCCACTTTTCAGGCCCAAGAAAACAGAGAGGAAAATAAGAAGAGCCAATCACAGAGTCCACTACTGTATGTAAACAACAGACTCTCAACTGAGATCAGAAATGTATGAACAAGGGCTTCCCTGGTGGTCAGTGGTAAAGAATCCGCCTACAGGGCAGGAGACACGGTTCAATCCCTGGTCCAGGAAGATCCCACACACCTCAGAGCAGCTACAGCCCTTGAGTCACATCTGTTGAGCCTGTGCTCTAGAGTCTGTGCTCTGAAACAAGAGAAGGCACCACAAGGAGAAGCCCATGTACCGCAACTAGAGAGCAGTCCCTTCTCGCTGCAGCCAGAGAAAAGCCCTCGCAGCAACGAAGACCCAGCACAGCAATAAATAAATAAGTAAACTTATTTTAAAAAGAAGTGTATGAATGGAACCCATCTAGCAAACTCCATCCCCAGTTGGTGAAGACACATGTTTGGACAAGCCCAGCCACCATCCCCTCTGTGAAACTGATGCAATCAGGTGTCACGCTCTGGGCTTCTCCCAGATCCACCCAAACTTCCCTCCCATCACGATCCTGCCACCTCCCACCTGGACCACGACCATCGCTGGGTCTGCACCCAGCCAAGACTCCTGAGCACCCATCGGCTCAGCAAGGCCCTACGCGCATCTCCTCTCACCTACTGAACAGAACTCTGTTCCCCACCACACTTCACAGATAGAAATACCTCAATGCCAGGAGACCACACACACAGTGAAATAAAGCCTCGCACCCCCAAGAAATAAAGTATCAGTAGAAACAGAACATGAGAACCGAAGAAAAGAGAAATACAAGCAGTCCAGCCATTTGCTTCAAGTGTTTCCTGGAAACCATGACATAATGGAAGTCAGATGTGTTGTGTAAATTTCATTAATGGAGAAGAAGAAAACTACAAACTTCTCAAAGGGAAACTGGTTTTTCTCCAGTTCTACGTTAAGAAATGGCTCCTCTAGGATTTCAAGCAAGGGCAGTGAGAGACACTCGGGACCAAGGGCTCAGCAGGATCCCTCACTAAAGACGCAACAGCAGATTTCTTACGGGTGTCTTCCCTCTGAGCCAAGGGTGTATAACTAAGAAGTAATTTAAAGAGCACCATTCCCAACAGACTCACTTTTCTTAAATATGCATAAATTTTGTGACTTCACTGCCCAGAAGCAGTGCTGTCTCTCTTTTCCCTCCCACTGCTAGGTGAGTATCTCTAGGCTCCCAGGCTTCCTCCATCCATGGAAACTCGCTCTCCACCACTCCCTGGCATGCCCTCTGTCTCCTCCCCACCTCTCACTAGAAAGTATTCACCTTTCCTTCTTGTAACCTACCGAAATCCTGAGGACTCTGCAAGGAGGGAAGCAGGATGAAAAGAAAGAAAAGAGTCACTTGGGGAAGGGGGCAGGGAGGAAGAGTAGGGAAGAAGGAGAAAAGGAGGCAGCACGAAAAGGGATGGAGGGAGGGAACACCAGGACACTCTACGCCAGGGACTTTGCCGGGCAGGCTCACAGGTAAGGCGCCGTCTAAGCGCCATCACTTCCAACTTCAGGCAGGAGGATTTCCCGGTGCCTTGCGTTGCCTCAGGTAGCACAGTGGTAAAGAATCTGCCCACCAGTGCAAGAGGCGCAAGAGACTCAGCTTCAATTCCTGGGGCGGGAAGATCCTTCCTGGAGAAGGAAAAGGCAACCTACTCCAATATGTTTGCCTGGGAAATCCCACGGACAACAGAGCCTGGCAAGCTACTGCCCGTGGGGCCGCAAGGAGTCAGACACAGCTGAACACACATATTTCCCTTGCCCTGAGTACCATGATCTTCCCCCGACATGCTCTCTGTCACCTTAGGCTCTGGCAATACCGAGAATGGAGAACTTAACATTCCTCCAAGCATACCACGGCAACCTACCCAGTATCCATTCTCCCCTCATCCTTAATAACAGACCTTGGGATTTATTCAGGGTTGCAATGTGCTTAGCTCCTCCCTGGAATCCAGGTAGAGACTAAGAAGCCTCTTTCAGGAGGGCTGATTGAGATGGAAAGAATAAATTTTTTCCCATCCCCTCTTCTTTCTCTCTGCTTGGAACACAGACATCCTGCCTGGAGGCCCAGCAGCCATCTTGTGACCCTGAGGATAAAAGTCACACCCAAGGATGGCCAAAGCAGAGAGTGAGAAGTCACCTCCACACCACTGCTGACCTGCCTGCTTTGGGACTTCTTCATGGAAGAGAAGTAACCCTTCATGTAATTTCAGCCACTCTGGTTTCCTCTTTTAGACACTAAACCACAGTCTAATACAACCGCTATGTCGTTTCATGCCTCGGAGACCTTGTATAACTGTTATCTCTCTCGTAACTCCTCCCCTCCAGTTCTCCACCTGTTGAGCCAGTAGTTATATTCAAAGTCTCCACTGAAGCATCTCTCTCTGTGTGGAAAGAGTGCTAGTCGCTCAGTTGTGTCTGATTCTTTGCGACCCCCATGGACTGTAACTCACCAAGCTCCTCTGTCCCTGAAATTCTCCAGGCAAGAATACTGGAGTGGGTAGCCATTCCCTTCTCCAGGGATCTTCCTGACCCAGGGATTGAACCTGAGTCTCCTGTATTGCAGGCAGATTAATTGACTCCTCAGGTGACTACTTGTTGCCGTTCAGTTGCTCAGTTGTGTCTGACTCTGTGACCCCACGGACTGCAGCACCTGAGGCTCCTCTGTCCTCCCCTATCTCCCAGATTTTGCTCAAAGTCCTATCTATTGAGTTGGTGATGCTATCAAACCATCTCATCCTCTGCCACCCCCTTCTCCTTTTGCCTTCAGTCTTTCCCAGGAAAGATTGAAGTGACTATATAATACTTATTTAATAAATATTCAGAGTTGTTTAATAACTGATGAATAAAAATTCCTCAGAATGAATGAAAAATAAATTGCTTACATAAAAAATGACAATGTTATCTATTCCAGAGCACTGTCTCTTCTTCAGCCTCAACTCTTAGGGGGTCTTCTTTGGTCCCAGAGTCCCAGGGGATGATATGGCATCTAAACAGAGAGATGTGTCAGAGATTCTAGTCAATGCAGGTTGGGCAGCATGACACAATTTCTACCAAGGGCAAAAAAAAAAAAATAGCAAGAGAGAGAAAAAGAAGTAAGAACATATTTGTAAGAGTTTGAAAGAAGCACCTAATGTTTTTCACACTTGCCTCAAATTTTCCATGAAAATTTGAAGCTTTTTTTCTCCCTACATTATAATTGATTTCACCCCAAAATGGCTTTCACACTGGGGTGAGCAGCCCAGACAAATGGGTCTCTGCTATGAAGAGGGGAGGACGCTCATGTAAATTCCATGCAAGAGCTGGGTGGTGAGGAGTCCCCAAAATGCCAAAGCAGCTGAGAGGAACTGCTGCTCCCCCCAGAAATACTTTGGAGCCTGCACTGACGAAAAAAAAAAGAATGTCCATCTCAGCAAATGGACAAATATTCAGCTAAGCAGGGACCATAACAAATGTTTCTGAGGACCTACTTGTACTGGGAAGAGAACTGGGTGCTGGGGGTTCCAGAACGGCCACAAGGCAACTCTGTCCTCAAGCCCTGTTATCAGACCCCAGAAGTGGGAACTGACATGATCTTTATCACCTTTGCTGCTGCCATCAGCATCCTCCTCCTGGCCGGGGCTATTATTCCTTGAGAATAATTCACCACCTACAGGATGAGGCTAACCTAAAAGCAGGTGTTTGTAAGGCAATATGATAAATGAAATGATAGAACTTCGCATATGATGCAGTAGGGAGGAGGAGAGAATGGTATCCGAGATTAGAAAATGTATAACCAAGAGGGAGATATTGAGCAAGGTTTTGAAGGATACATAGAAGTTTGCCAACCTTAAGCTAAGATGCTTGGAAATTCTTTTACCTCCAGAAGTCTTTAATATGGTTCTGTATGAAGGACCCCTGCTGCTGCTGCTAAGTCGAGTCAGTCATGTCCGACTCTGTGCGATCCCATAGACGGCAGCCCACCAGGCTCCCCCATCCGTGGGATTCTCCAGGCAAGAACACTGGAGTGGGTTGCCATTTCCTTCTCCAAAGCATGAAAGTGAAAAGGGAAAGTGAAGTTGCTCAGTCGTGTCCAACTCTTCGAGACCCCATGGACTGCAGCCCACAAGGCTCCTCCGTCCATGGGATTTTCCAGGCAAGAGTACTGGAGTGGGGTGCCATTGCCTTCTCCCATATATTTGAACTAATTTCTCAGGAAGATTCCTTAGAGCACCACTTAAAAAAAAAAAATTGCCATGTCACATGGCATGCAGGATCTTCGTTCCCCTGAGCAGCGATCGAACTTGGGCTCCCTGCATTGGACGTGCAGAGCCCTAACCACTGGACTGCTGAGGAATTCTGGAACAGCACTTTTCAAACACAAATGTGCTTATGAATCACTTGGAAACCTTCTTAAAATGATCCTGGATCCAAAAGTCTGGGCTGGGTCCTAAGAATTTGCAGTCTAGCAATGTGAAGATGACACAAAAGGTCCTGAACACTCCTGATGTCTGGATATCTCTCGCCAACCAATAACAGGAGTTCTCAGGTCCACGGAGAATGGGCGTAAAGTATCTCAAATGTTCCAAAAATTAGGGAGATGTTTGCCATTTCTTCCACCAGGACTGCTTCAGGACCATGGTTCTCAACTGCACATAGAAATCCCTGTAGAGCCTTAACCATCCCCATGCCCAGAACACACCTTGAACAGTTTCTTCCAAATGTTTCATCAGGACGCAGACTTCCCTGGTGGTCCAGTGGTTAAGACTTCGCTTTCCAATGCAGCCGGTGCGAGTTCAGTCCCTGGTCAGGAAGCTAAGATCCTACATGCCTCTTGGCCAAAAACAAAACCAACAACCCCTCCCCCATAAAACAGAAGCAACATTGTAGCAAATTTAATAAAGATTTAAAAGAACAAAAGAATGTCTTTGGAGAAGGAACCCCTGCCTTGGTAGTTTCTAAAGTTCCCCACGTTTGCGTGCTCAGTTGCCAGGTCACTCAGTCCTGTCCAACTCTTTGTGACCCCGTGGACTGTAGTCTGCCAGACTCCTCTGTCCATGGATTTCGCAGGCAAGAATACTGGAGTGGGTTGCCATTCCCTTCTGTAAGGGATCTTCCCAACCCAGGGATCAAACCTGCATTTTCTGCATCTCCTGCATTGACAGGTGGATTCTTCACCACTGAGAAGCCCTGTAAAACTCCTCAGATGGTTCCAAAGTACAAGCAGAGCTGAGAGCCTGGGCTTTAGGCCAGGAGAGCTCCACTGGTCGTTTATGATGACTGGATGTGACGCCCCCTGCAGACACTGCTATCTCCCACATTGGACAAGCAAAGGCCCAGAAGTGAGAGAATTCTCCTACCTCCATCCTAATCCCTCCTTCTCAAAGTGCGGTCCCTAGACCAGCAGCAGCGGCCCCTGGAAGCTTGTTAGGAATGGATCACAGAGTGATCCTTCCTATCGTCCCTGAAAGCGTCGACAATCAGGGAATGACTCCCCCTTCTGCATAGGCTGCTCTGTGCCATCAGAGAATCTCTCTGAGTATAAGCAGGAAACCGGAGCCCGAGGCCTGGGCTGACCCCTGGGCCGTGTGAGTCACAGGCAGCGTTCTAACTTGGCTCCCCGGGTCTGTCCCAGCACTGACAGCCCAGCACCTATGCCCCTCCAGGTGGTCGCAATGCCAGCTGATGAGGTGGCAGGCAGAGCCCCAGACGTCAGTAAGCCGCAGCAGCTCCTGACCCAGGGGGCACGGACGCACGGCAGCCTGGAGTTGCAAGGCAGCCGTGTTGGAACGTTCCTGCCCGCCTCTCCTGGCACGGGGCTGTTCCCACGTTTCTCATGACAGGTGCGGCGCCCACTTTTATCCCCTCCCTTCCAAAAGCACCACGGACCTTCCGCAGGCCCTTTGTTCCCAAAGCAGCTTAGCAAAGAATCCGGGGAGCCGCTGTGGGAAGCTCTCCGGGCCTAATCCCCGGTGGCGGAAGCAGCTGGCCCTCCAGCTGGGCCCGGGTGGTGAGGATGCAGGCCCGGGTATGTGGCTCAGCTGGGCACACAGCCTGTGAGGGTCCCCACCTGCAAGGCCGCCATAGAGACTTCTGAGCTCTGAATTATAATGGTTACACAGGGCAGTAGGATATTCTAACACAGTCTGCTTCTATGTTTCTGGGTGATACTGAGATTCTGCTTTAAAAAAAAATTTTTTGGGGGGCTGTACTGAGTCTTTGTTGGGATGCACGGGCCTTCTCTAGTTGCAGCGCATGGAGGCTTCTCTCTAGCTGTGATGCCTGGGTTTGGGGCTTCTTCTTGAGGTGCCCAGGTTTCTCTTGTTACAGAGCATGGGCTTCAGTAGCTATGGTGCGTGGGCTTGGTTGCCCAGCGGTGTGTGCGATCCTAGTTCCCCGACCAGGGATCAAACCCATGTCACCCCCACGGCAAGGCAGAGTCTTAACCACTAGACCACCAGGGAAGTCTCGGATTCTGCATTTCTGACGAGCCGCCAGGTGATTCTTAGGCTGCTGGTCCTTGGACCACGCTCTGAATAGCAAGGGCTCAGCACAACTAGTTTCAGATATTTCCCAGGCCATTCTTGACTGCACGACTTTGAGAAAGGTATTTAACTCTGGGAGCCCCTGTTTCCTTGATTGCAAGATGGAATAATAATCACTGACTCCCCAGGGCAACAGATCACTAAGCTCCTGAGTGAGTGAGTGGAGCTCAAGGCCAGGCTATGCCTTCCATAAAGCAAGATACAGACTCTGTAAGGGTGTCTGGGGAGAGTCTAAGGCTCAGTTACATCATTAGTTCCAAGGAGCCATGTGACAGCAGGAGTTTCAGAATCAAATGGATTCGAATGGCTCTCTGAGTCTCAGGAATGCCTCTGTAACTTATGGGCACCAAAACTTAGGATGGTTTTGTTATTAATGAGTTAAAATTAAAAATCTTTAAAATACTGCTAAGTCACTTCAGTCGTGTCCGACCCCGTGCAAGCCCATAGACGGGAGCCCACCAGGCTCCCCCGTCCCTGGGATTCTCCAGGCAAGAACACTGGAGTGGGTTGCCATTTCCTTCTCCAATGCATGAAAGTGAAAAGTGAAAGTGAAGTCCCTCAGTCGTGTCCGACTCTTAGCGACCCCGTGGACTTCTGCCCACCAGGCTCCTCCGTCAATGGGATTTTCCAGGCAAGAGTACTGGAGTGGGGTGCCAGGATGGGGCTTATTACATAGCAGACATTCAATAAATGTTAGTTACCTCGTTTCCTGTGTTAGTTTTTCATTTTCCTATCTTCCAGAGCAAACGCAACTACAAACCATTTAGAGTTTCTGGGGAAAAATCATTCAAGACCATGAGCATTGAATGCTTATCTCTAAACAACTATTACAGTCAGAATCCTTTGATCATGGTCGACATGAACCCCAGTTCCACAGGCTTAAAAGGATATCACATCTCCCTTAACTGAAGAGCCTCCCTGGTGGCTCAGAAGGTCAAGAATCTGCCTGCAATGCAGGAGATCCGGGTTTGATCCCTGGATTGGGAAGACCCCCTGGAGAAGGGAATGGCAGCCCACTTCAGTATTCTGGAGAATTGCATGGACAGAGGAGCCTGCTGGGCTACAGTCTGTGGGGTCACAAAGAATCAGACACAACTGAGTGACTAACACTAACTAACTTAAACTGAAAAGTCCAGTGGGATTCAGGCATAGCTGGATCAAGGTGTCCACACGATATTGTCAGGAACTTGTCTCTCCACCTCTTTCCTCCCATCAGCTTCATTCTTGGGCTGGCTCTCAGCATTTGGTGACAAAAACTATCTCTAGCGGCTCCAGGTTGACTGACCTGGCCGAAAAAGAGATCCTCTTTCCTGAACAATCCAGAAAAAGCCCCGGAGGTGACTCTTTCTGACAGATTGAGAGATGCACCTGTCCCTGAGTAAATTGCTACAACCTGCTCAGTCCTGTGTGACGCATTGCCCTGGAGGCAGGCCACCCAATCACTTTGACAGAGTAGAAGAGTGATATATTGGTTTGCTAAGGCTGTCATATCACCATACCACAAACTGGGTGGCATAGACAGTAGAAATTTATTCTCTCCCAACTCCGGAGGCCAGAGGACCAAAGCCAAGGTGTCAACAGGGTTGGTTTCCCCTGGAGGCTGTGAGGGAGACTGTTCTAGCCTCTCTCCCGGCTGCTGGTGGTCACCAGCAGTCCCTGGGGTTCTTTCACTTGGAACTGTTGTTACTGGACCAAACTTGGAGTCTGCTCACCCGCCATGCAAAAAAGTCGATTTACGGACGCCGGGTTATGGTGAAGGAAACTGCAGCCTTGGCCCTTCCCTGGTGGTCCAGTGGTTAAGACATTACCTTCCATTACAGGGGATTCGGGTTCAGTCCCTGCTCAAGGACCTAAGGGACCTAGATCCCACATGACTCACAGCAAAAAAAACAAAACATCAAACAGAAGCAATAGGTCCACATCAAAATAAACATAAAAAGAAAAGAAAGTGCAGTGTTTATTGCAGGCACCAAGCAAGGAATAAGGGCAGCTTAGGCTCAAAAGACTCAACCCCCCTGATGGTTTTCAGGAAAGCACTTTTAAAGACTGTGTTTGGGGTGAGGGCAACAGGATGCATGCCTTTCTTCTGATTGGTTGGTGATGGGGGCACAGGGTGGTGTTCCAGGAAACTCAAGTCATCAACCTGCTGATTCCATCCAGTCTGGCGTATCCATGCTTCTGCTTGGTTGCCACTATCCTCCACTTGGCAGGGGGGGTCTTAGATCCTGAAGAATAACTCAGAGCCTTCTGTCAGATTGTTATGCACGTCCCTTAAGGAGAACTGGGACCCTGCTTTAATGCTGATCTATTGCATTACTTGTCTTGTTTGACTGCCTCTCCTTTTCCTCTGCACTCCCTTACTTCCTTACTTAATAACTGCATGAGCCTGCTCTTTGGAATTCAAGGAAAGACTAGGAAACTGGAGTCTTTTTCTGCAAAGGAGAAACAGGGAATACAGAGAGACTTTTGTAACCGAGAGACCCCTCCAGGGTTCTGCTCATTTTCAATCTCCTCTTTTCTTTGATTCTCTTCAATTTTGAGGGGAATAGTGATGGGACAAGAAAGGGAATAAAGTTTTGGATAGAGAAAGTGAAGTCACTCAGTTGTGTCCGACTCTTTGTGACCCCATGGACTGTAGCCTACCAGGCTCCTCCATCCATGGGATTTTCCAGGCAAGAGTACTGGAGTGGGGTGCCATTGCCTTCTCCAGGGGAACTTGCCAACCCAGGAACTGAACCCAGGTCTCCCGCATTGCAGGCAGATGCTTTACCATCTGAGCCACCAGGGAAGCCCTTGGATAGAGAGGTTAATCATAAATTCAGTAGAAGAATTTAGGCTTTAGAGGTACTCAGTTTTGCTGTATCATTCTATTTTCTGCCTCATGTTTTTCTGTGTCTTCACATGACCTTCTACTGACATCAGTCATTGGATTAGGGCCCACCCAGATCCAGTATGACCTGGTCTTAACTATTACACCTACAAAGACCTAGTTGCCACATAAAGTCACATTCTGAGCAGGAGTCACATTTCCAAGTGGGAGGAGACCATTCAACCCAATACAGGTGAGAAACAAGAAAAAAAAACTGGGTACAAATACCAAAGACAACAAACGGCGACCCACTCCAGTATCCTTGCCTGGAGAATCTCATGGACAGAGGAGCCTGGCAGGCTCCAGTCCATGGGGTCACAAAGAGTCAGACACAATTGAGCAACTAATACTTTCATTTTTTTTTTTTTTCCCACCAGAAGCTAAAGGATGAGTATGCTTTGCAGGTAAAATTCAAAACCAACTGATATCCATAATACCACCTAAGTTACCCTCAAATCATAACAACAGAGGAGATCTTGAGCAAATCTGTTGTCCCACTGTCTAAAAACCACAGTGCCTATTTAACTACACTTGGGAAATTCCACAGGGAATCAAATTCTACAACCAAGAATCGCTCTTAAGTGGGAATGCTTCTTAGAGGCTGAGCTAAATTTGTAACAAGCAGCCAAAGTCTGGAATTCTCTTCAGGCAAATTCACAACTGTTCTGACTTCACATGTGTCTGAGATATTCAGAGCCTTACCCTCCAGGGAATTCAACTTCCGTCCTTGGAGCCCAGCCGCATCTAAAAATGTAAATTTCCTTTGTGAAGGCAAAAAGTCAACAATTTCTGAATCTCCGGCTTCAGGAGGCATATGTTCCAACATGCCTAAGCTGGACCCAACTCCTCAGAATTACTGTCACCAAGATTCTAACCCAATCGCAGATTTCATTTCTTTTCCTCCTTGCAGAAGGAGATTCAACTTTCAATTTCTTAGAGGGGAAAAAAAATGTAGGAGAATTTCATTTAAACTCTTAAAAGTGGTAACCAATCTCTGGATGGTAGGATAAAGGTGGGTTTCACTGCAGTATAAATTATTTTTAAATTAAAAAAATAATAAAGATGCTTATAAATTTAAAATATCTTCTAGCAGTTCTGCTAAACCCACTACAGCATGTTAGCAAGGTAACAACCACAGATTTAGGATGTCCAATGAAAAAGAAAATTTCTCCATCGACAATAACCAAAACAAACAAAAAAAAATCTAAATGAAAAGAAAAGCAGTGGAAACAGAAAAAAAAATCCCAGCCAAGTGACATTTTCCATTCTCATTTCCTCAAAGAAGCAAAGATTTCCCGTTTGGTGCAGTGATGCTCCTTGGAACCTGAGGCCCTGCAACAGGGGACCCGAGTCCCAGGTCTGACTCACAGTGTTGCCCCTTCCCAGCTGTGTGACTCGGGACGAGTCACTCTACCCATCCAAGGCTCTATCTCTTCATTTTCCAAAAATACCTCTACTGTTCGACTATATTTATATAGTTGTCATAACACTCGAGGGCTTCCCCAGTAGTTCAGTGGCAAAAAATCTGCCTGTGATGCAGGAGCCACAGGAGATGCAGGTTCTATCCCTGTGTTGGGAAGATACTCACTCCAGTATTCTTGCCTGGAGAATCCCGTGGACAGAGGAGCCTGGCAGGCTACAAGGCTAAGGTCCAGAGGGTCGCAAAGAGTCAGATACGACTGAAGTGACTTAACATTCACACATACACACACATAACACTCAAATGGGTCCACCTTTGGGCAAGGGCTCTGAAGACCCTATAAATATTATAGGGGATTATTATTAAAACTATTAACTATTTAAGCATGTGTGGCATCCTGCCAGGGCCCATTAAAGCACATACACGAATAAAAGGAAATCCTTTTCCTCAAAATGATGGTCGTTTTTGCTTGTTTGTTTTAATCTCAAATGTACTGAAATTATCTCGCGTCTCAGCCCATGGCGTGTGATCACCTCTACCCTTGAAAGCTTCCACTCTTACTATTTATTCCCTTTCAGCTCCATTCCTCACTACCATTTGCCTCCTCCCTGCCTCCAGGCAGTTATTTTGTCCTGTTTAACTTACAGTGTTTTGTACATATTCCTTAAAAGCTGTACATATTTGCATGCATATACTTTTTATTTATGCAAGTGGCATTGTTTAATGTTTCATTTTGCTTCCTAAATGAAGCAGAGAGTTCTCATTATGTTCTTAAGGTCCAGCTCTGCTGCTGTCGTATATGGGATCTGTTTCCACCATTTGGATGTTGAACTTCATCCGTACCCACAGCACTTTGCCAGCCTGGTTTTCTAGCTTGAGGGACAACCCTCTACCATGACAGATAACTCTGCAGTGAACGTCTTCGTTCAAACCTCCAGCTACAGCTACGAACCAGCTTCCAAGGTGTGTGCATACTCAGTTAGCTTGTTCCCCAGTCCAATTTCCTCCCAGCAGTGGGGAAGGCACATGTATTTCCCACCCCACCACACCTGGCATTATCCAGCTTCCTAACAGATATATAGTGTAGTCTAACAGACATAAAGGGATATTTTATTGTTGTTTAATTTTCATCTAACTGGTTTCTAATGACATGAAGCACCTCCTGATGTGTTTATTACTTGGGGTAGGGGGATTCTTCTCCTGACAAGGAGATTCTTCTCCTTGTCCTATCCTCCCCCCATTTTGTTAAGACTTTGCTAATTTCTTCCTGCTGATTTGAAGATTCCTTGCATATCCTAGATATATCCTCTCCCATTCTGTCCTCTAACTTTGTCCATGGTGACTTGATGTAATCAGTTGTTTGAATGTAATCAGATTCATCTCTTTTCTGCCTTGTGGTTTGCACTTTCTGCTAAATCTTCCTCACCACCCCCACACCTGGTCCCCATACCTCCCAGCCTTACACCAATTACCTTGTCCTGGCTTACCCTGTGGTTTTGAAGGAGGAAACAGACAGAACAGGTTCCATCTTGAAAGCTGGACTCCATCTTGGGCTGGACTGTGGACTTTGAGCTATATCCCCTGTATCTATGGAAACGACATACAAACTGGAAAATCAGAAACGCCCCGCACTCCAGGTGGAAGAGCCCCAGGGCTCCTACCAAGACTCTCCATCGCCTAAAAAAAATACCCTAATTATCTGTGTAACCGAATAGAATCATAAATTCTATTATGCTTATTGGGGTATGACCACAGGCCTATTGATAATTGTCCACTGTTAACTACCTAGGCCTAAGGCATACGAATCACAGGTTAACTTTGACTGTATCTTTCTTTTCCTTTGTTCAGACTAGTTTCAGGGAATTTGGGGAGGTGGGTTTGGGCATGTACACTTAGGGTATATAAGGTTTTCACAAAAACTGGTCGGGGTCCTCGGCTAAGAGGAGACTCTGCCTCGGGCCCGCCGGTGTAATACACGGCACTCCACTATCTGCATTGTCCTTCTGAGTGAGTTTGTTTCCCGGAACGCGTGACTACAACAGTTTCAACTCTCCTGCTGGCTAAAAAATGAAATCTAAGCACTTGCTCAGTCTTACAGGACCCTTTCCAACCTAATCCTGAACATTCCCGCCTCTTTTCTGCTTCGTTAGCCCCCACTTCCACCCCACCCCTCTTCTGCTAGTCTGTCTTGCATACACTGTCCACTCTCTAATAGACTCACATTCTCCTTCGCAGCAGGCAAATGTAAAGATGCTTTTGAAACAGGAGGGAAGGTAGCAGGGCACAACTTCTGAAAGAACGACATAGCCCAGAGATATAATATAAACCAATTAGAATCAATGGGTCCCAGATGGCAGACAATTCAACTTCGATTAGACCTTGATCTTCTATCAGTAAGCTAAATGATATACTCAGAGGCACCATGACAGTTCCAAGGTACCACCAAAAGACCAAAAAGTGGGCAATAGCCCAACTCCTGGAAATCTCCACCCCTTCTCCAAAATAGCTGGAATAATCCTCTCACTCATTAGCCTATGAAATTACCCAGCCCATAAAAACTAACCACACCACATTTTGAGGTGGCCAGACTCACCCTCTGAGATGGTCCACACTCTGTCTGTGGAGTGTGTTCCTCTTCAAATAAATCCATTTCTTACCTATCACTTTGTCTTTCACTGAATTCTTTCTGCAATGATAGACCAAGAACCTGAGCTTCATTGGGTCTTGAAACCAGGCCCTCTGGGTTTAAGCTGGGTTCAAGTCCCAGCCACATGGATTCAAGTCCCAATCTGAGATAAACGGTTCCACTTTCAACTGCTGCTTTTGCTTTTGTGTACCTGGGAGTCTTTCTCTTATTCAGTTCACCATCAACTGAATGCAAATCACATTTGAACGTTTAACAAGTGTGGTTTCTGCTTTAGGAGACAGTCCAAATGGCCACAACCTGTTACTGTGAGTATAGTCATAATCACAGAGTAACGTATAGAAGAAGAACACTCATATCTCCATTTTCCAGGTCAGGAAGCCAAGTCTTGTCAAAGAAAAATGGAGCTGGACATGTCTTACTCATGGCAAGACAGATTTTATTCAGACTTCTACATAGAGGAGAGAGACTCCACCGCAAACAGGTCAGCTCCACCTAAAACAAAGATAACTGAGGTTAATGGAGAACAGAGAGGGAGTCAGAAAAGGAGGTTATAGGAAATGAAAAGAGGTAAGAAAGAAAGAACCAGGTGGGTTATTGGGAAAATGAGCAATTACAGAAGGGGATGCTGTTAAGTTGCTTCAGTGGTGTCCGACTCTGTGCGACCCCATAGACGGCAGCCCACCAGGCTCCCCCGTCCCTGGGATTCTTCAGGCAAGAACACTGGAGTGGGTTGCCATTTCCTTCTCCAATGCATGAAAGTGAAAAAATTAAGTGAAGTCACTCAGTCGTGTCCGACTCCTAGCGACCCCATGGACTGCAGCCCACCAGGCCCCTCCGCCAATGGGATTTTCCAGGCAAGAGTACTGGAGTGGGGTGCCATTATCTTCTCCAAGAAGGGGATGAGTAGAGAATTACTGGAAATGGTTTGGAAGGGTGGATTGGGACAATGTGGATTTTGCAATTTGACAACATTGCACTTACTTGAGCAAGAATTCAGTTCCAGGGCAGGGGTCACCTTAAGGCGATCTAACACAGATTGAAGCTGGGCTGAAGTTTCCTAGCTGTGGCATTTGGGCAAGTCCTTTGTGCTGCAGAGAATTTACTGTTCGGTGGTTAGGTCATGCACACATAGCTGCACTAGCAACAAGGCAAAGCCTAGATTTAAATGCAAGCCTGCCTGACCATGACACCCAAATTCAACCCTTGTTTCTGGCCGTTACCTGTAATTTTGCTGAGATGCAGATCTAGAATGTGGAAGCCTTAGAAGCAGGAGGGAGGCACTTAGCTGGTGAGGCTGCCCCAATTACCCTTGGTGTCCTGGGTCTCCTCTGGTCCTAAGGTAGCAGGAACTCTTGTGAAGGAACATAAAAGCCATTTTTAAAAGTCACTTTACTCTGGAGAAGGGAATGGCAATCCACTCCATTATTCTTGCCAGGAGAATCCCATGGACAGAGAAGTTGGGGGCTCCAGTCCCTGGGGTCACAAAGAGTTGGACATGACTGAAGCAACTTAGCACGTATGCATGCCACTAAGTAGGACACACACCCACACCCCTCATGGGAAAGCTGGTGTGATTAAGTGTAAGAGAGTGCAAGAACTAGATGCTTCTTGATGGAAACGTAATTTGGGAGAAAGCTTAAACTTTCCTTCACGAAGCATGGCAACTCTAAGAAGTTTCTAGAAGTAGCCCTCCCAAACACCACCACCCTGAGATACAATGAACTCTCTGAGTGGGTTTTGGCAAACAGCACAGTTCTGGGAATCACCTGAAATTGGCCATGGGGCACTTTGCTGCAAGCCACACCCTCAGCAAAAAGAGACATTAGCAGCAGTGCTTTCTGTGGCAGAGAACACGGGGTTGTAAACCTCGAATCCCCCTCGGAGTCAAATTTAGATAATTAGAGTTCACCTCCTAGGACTCTCCCTGCGGATACAACTGGCATTGGTTGTCATTGTTACTGCTGTTCTTCCAAATTACGGGGCAGGGCAGGATTCTAAGGCTGAGCCCACGACAGGGAAAACAGAGGAGGGAAGGCGGCCTCCTCTATCGGCTAACAAGTCCCTGTCTGACAGAAAGGATCATTTTGCTCAGAGCACATTGCACCTACATTTGCTGTAACACCATCGGAAAAATGAGCGAGTCTTTCCCCTCTGGCAGACTTTCGCAATGAGGACCCCTTGCAGTGTCCTGGGAGCCCAGGTTCCCCGGCTCTGGAACACCGGCCGTCCTGACTCGGAGATGGCATCCACCAGAACATCTTGTGGGAGCCAGACCCTGTGGGTCCGGCCCTGGTTCCCTGTGCCAAGCCTCATGGCTGTCACGCCTGCCGCGCAGACAGTCATGAGCAGGGACTGAATTCACGCAAGGCCCAAAGGGAGCCTGTCCGGGACACGCTCACAGCCCCGCGCTCACCCATCCACCTGAGATCCGGCTGCCAGCCCCTCTGAGCTGGGCTGGGGCCAACATTGCAGCCATTGTGAGTGACGACAGTGGTTCACGTGTGTGTGTGCCCCTCCACGGCTTTCCCGGCGACTCGGCGGTAAAGCGTCTGCCTGCAGTGCAGGAGACCTGGGTTCTGTCCCTGGGTCAGGAAGACCGCCTGGAGGAGGGCATGGCAACCCACTCCAGTATTCTTGCCTGGAGAATCCCACGGATAGAGGAGCCTGGCGGGCTATGGCCCACGGGGTCACGAAGAGCCGGACGCAACTGCAGCGACTGAGCACACACGCACAGACCCCTTCGTGGTGAGCTGCTGTGGCAAACGGATAAACCGCGAGCGCCTGGCGTGCACAGGGGCCCGGGGAGTCGGGGCACGCGCTCCACCAGGCACTGGCTGCGGCATTCTGGGTCCCTCTCCTCCCCCTTCTGTGCCTCCATTTCCCCCACCGAAAAATGTCACAGGTTGAATAGCTCATTTCTTAATGCCCAGCTTCCATTCTAAGACTTCTAGCCACTGCCTAGGCCCAGCTAAGGATTCTTCCAAGGTCAGATTTTATAATCATCATGACGTGTGATGATTAGAATAAAGACTAATAAAACTTCCTAGAGTAAAGACTAAACCGCGGTACATCAACTATACTTGAGGAAATTCCCTGGCGGTCCAGCATTTAAGACTCTGAGCTCCCAGTGCTGCGGGTGCAGATTCGATCCCTGGTTGGGGATCTAAGAGCCCACACATCTTGAGGCCCAAAAACCCAAACAGAAGCAGCATTGTAACAAATTCACTGAAGACTTTTAAGAACTGGTCTGCGTCAAAAAAAAAAAAAATTTTAAAAGAGTATACACTTCATTTTCAACAATTAAAAATAAATACTAAAGATTAACTAATTAATTAGAATAAAAAGACCACAATGTGAAATTATGGGCAGGTGACTCAAGCTGGTTGCTCTCTTGCTGTGTGTACTCTCCCTGCTCGATCAGCACCTGCTTCACCAATACCTACTCCCCTGACTGACCTGCCCCAGGCCCCAGCTAAGATTGTCCCAGCTATATATCAGAACTCTCCACTACGCTTATCAAAGAGGCGGTGAGGGGCGTGCCCCTCTGCTGGTTTCCCTGGTAACCGGTGAGCCAACCTGATATCAGTTCCCCCTGTAATTGGTAAATGCCCCATCCCACCCGTGGGAGCAACGACTGCCACCGTGTCCTGCCAGCCTGACAGCCTCTCTGTCAGCGGAACACAGTGGAGGCAGCTCCAGGACCCTGCTTCAGGAAGCTGGGTGTAAGCTCCCCAACCTGTGAAACCATAGGTGTCTCTGCCACCGACTCCTGGCTCTTCCTTCTGTCTTGGAGTTGGGCGAGCACAGGCCTTGCAGTCGTGCAACATGCGGCCTGACAGAAACAGACCTCCAAGAGCCTCGCTGAGACTGAGGACTGAGGATGAGAGATGGAGAAGTCCTCAGCCGCCTGACAGGAGATGAGGGAGAAAGACCCTTCGCCAGGAGGCATTCCACACATCAGGAGCAGAAGGGGACGTTCCAAGGTACTAGGGAACCTGACGCCATCGCTGCCACAGCTCAAAGACCATCCTGTAATCCCAAGACCTTCGGTCCCTTGGAGAAGGACCAGCCAAGGTGCCCTGGGCAGCACGCTCCTGACTTGTGCTCGGCGCTGGAAAACTCAGTGGTGTGGTCTTCAGACCCCTTCGTGACAACCAGCTTAGACAGTCGATCTAAGCATCAGTGGAATCTACTAGACTCTGCCCAACCTTCCTCACCTGGGGGCTGAGGCCTGAGAGTGAAGAGAAGGGAGCTAGACTCTGAGAAGGACAGGACCAAGACCAAGGACGTTAGCCAAGGGGCCGGCTGCCCAAGTCAGCTGAGGAAGGCAGGCGACCTTGAGCTGGAAGGTGGATGCTCAGGCTTTCAGATGCATCTGTACCCAGGCTTTCAGGTCACACACAGCAGCAGGCAGAGACAAATGCCTCCAGGCAGGGCCCTCCAGAGAGGAGAGGACACTGGTCTCCTTAGAATGGCAATGAGTGCCCAGCCCTCGCTGGCCAGGGCTGGAGCCTGGGAGGGCGGGGGCAGGCACCAGACCCACCCACGCCAGGCTGGCAGCACCAGAACTTGCCACGTAAGCATCGGGTGGAAATGCTGGGACTGCTGTGTGTGCGTTTCAGCTCAGCTGGGTCCATTCGGTCCCACCCCAGGGAGGAGAGAATCCTCAGGAGTGGAGGGGAAGGCATTGAACCTTCCACCCTCATCTCAGGGTCAGCTCAGCACCGTCTGGTACCTAGAAAAGTGTCTTCTGCCCAGGCTCAGTCCCCAAGCCGGACAATCTGCTCACCCAGATCGTGGTCCTGTCTGCCGTCCTGGACAAAGCCCTTTGCCGCTCCCAGTAGCCCTCTCAAAACTGTGACAACAACACTTGCCTCCAGGTGTGTGAGAGACAGAACAGGAAAACGCATGGGAAGCTCGGTCAAAATCTACAGGGAAGGAGGACTTCCTTCGTAGTCCAGCAGCTAAGACTTCCCTTTCCAATGCAGGGGGGCGACAGGTTCAATCCCTGGTCTAGTCGCTAAGATCCCACATGCTTTGTGGCCCCCAAAAATATAAAAAACAGAAGCAATATTGTAACAAATTCCACAAAGACTTTAAAAATGGTCCACATTAAAAAAAAAAAGAAAGACTTTAAAAAGCTACACAAAAACAAGAGATTAAGTAGACACTGTCTCCTTCTCATTCCTCTCTAATATGCCCATAGTGCTCTGCTTAGTCACTCAGCCAAGTCAGACTCTTTGCCACCCCATGGACTGTAGCCTGCCAGGCTCCTCGGTCCATGGGATTCTCCAGGCAAGAATACTGGAGTGGGTTTCCATGCCCACCCCCAGGGGATCTACCCAACCCAGGGATCAAACCCAGGTCTCCCCCATTGTGGGCAGATCCTCTACCATCTGAGCCACCAGGGAAGTCCCCAGTTGCCGATATTTGATGGCTAATCAAGGATAAAATTCTGCTTTCCTCACTTTCTTCTATTAAAGTGACCACAAACTAGGCACATCATTAGCATACACACACCTCAGACCCAGAAACACACACACACTCACATACAACCTGTTCTTTGCCACTTCAGCCCTGCTGCCCCCTGCCCACCACGGTCCCCTCTATCAGTGAGTGGCACCAGCATCCGTCCATCCAGGATTCAGCTTCTAGGGAGCCCTTGCTGACACAGCTTCCACTCCCTGGTCCAATTCCAAATTGTGAATCTAGTGGAACCCCTGTGTGTGTGGCATGTATGGCTCAGCTGTGTCCAACTCTTGCAACCCCATGGACTGTAGCCTGCCAGACTCCTCTGTCCATGGAATTCTCCAGGCAAGCATACTGGAGTGGGTTGCCATTCCCTTCTCCAGGGCATCTTCCCGACCCGGGATTGAACTACATAGCTTTTAAGTTCCTACTCCGTCTCTGATCTAGAGCCCCATCCTCTCTTGCCTGGGCTGTTCCACCGGCCTCCAAGCTGGTCCCCTCTGCATCTCCTCCTCTGCCAGACTCAGCTTTCCAGGAAGCACACCTGATCGCATCAAGTCCTTCAAAAACCCTTCTACAAGGACTTCCCTGGTGGTCCAGTGGTTAAGAATCCACCTTGCAATGCAGGAAACGTGGGTTCGATCCTTGGTCAGGGAACTAAGAGCCCTTGTGCCACAGAGCAACTAAGTCCACACAGTGAAACTACCGAGCCAGTGTGCCACAGCTGGAGACTCCGTGTGCCACAGTGAAGCTCTGCCCCTGTGCCAAAACTAAGACCCAGTGCAGCCGGATTTTAAAAATGCCTTCTACAGCTCAAGATGGGGTCAAGCAGGGCCTGAGGACCCCGGCCCCACTTCTTCCCAGGCCTCATCTCCTTTCGCCTTCCTGACTGCTGCTCCGTGGGTCTTCCATCAGACTCCCGAAGAAGGACAGTGCCCAAGCCCTCTGTTCAGGCCAACCATAGCGGGCCAGAGGAGACCACAGCACATCCGCACAGGCCCTGACCTCCGGCTCAGCAGAACAGGCCCCAGGCAGCCAGACACAGCGCGGGTGCCCACCTGCTCACAAGGACGGGGTCCTGATGAACTGCCCCTGCCCTCTGCTTTGGCTCAAGCCCAGAATATCTCTGACACAGAGGCTTGAAATTTTTCAGGGCTTTAAACCTGTTGAATCTGGGGACAGCTTAATTACGGCCAGAAAAATTCCTCCATAATTTTTGAGCCCATTTAGAGTTTGATGCTTAGAAAGCAAAGTCTTTATTTGCTCAGAGCAAGAGTGTTAAAAAGCCCCCAACAGACAAAAGCGCTATTGATGAGCCTGGGCCCCCTCCCTCCCCTCTTCTGGGCTTCGTTGGTCAGCTCAACGTGTTGGTTGTTTTTGTCTGTGTTTTGTCCTCGTTTTCAGAGTTGGTCCAGGAAAAAAGACAAGACTGACAACTTGAAAAGAGAATGGCCCTCTCCCCCTCCGGTCTGGAAGGGCCAGCATCACCTTGGCAATCAGCCAGCCTGATTTAATGTCCTTCCTAATGATGGGAAAGGGTGGTGATTAAAAACCTGAAGACAAGACCCTGTCAGGAGGCGTGGCAAGCCCAAGGGGACTCCTGGGGCTGCACAGAGGGGGCTCCCAGTCTCTGCCACCCCCGTGGCCCCCATCAGCAAAGTCAGGTTTGCCACAAAATTACACTGCACTCACTCACACCAAGCATTAGCCACTAGATGCTGGGGCAGGGGCCTGGGGAGCCCCTGATGGTAAAACTGGGCTACACCCTCAATAGTGTAGGCAGTAGGGAATAGCCAGGCCCCTGGCGAGGAAATCAAGAGTCAGAGGGACCCAGCAAAGAGGTATTGCTAGGAAGCTGTATCATCACTAAGCAGCCAGATTGCAGGTAGAGGGGAGGCAGACCAAGGGGCAGAATTCCACATCCACACAGAGATGAAGACACTGTGCAAGATGGAAGGGGGGAACCAAGGCCAGGAGCCCCCAGCAAGCCGCACACCTGTCCAGGTGGGGCAGAATGAATGGACGAACATAGCCTCGGCCTGTCAAAAGCTACCTCCAAGAGTCACCTTGGAAGGCAGCCCTGGAGAATAGCAGTATTTGATTGACACACCCCACCCCAAGGCACAGCCTCGCTTGCAGAATCTGGCATAATTCCTCAGGGTCTAATGAGGTTTGTGGATTTTATCGATTTAAGAGGGAAAAGCTGCAATTCACTCTCCCTGAGCCCTGCTAGAGGGAATGATGGCCCAGCGGGGGGCGGGGGGAGGCAGGGGGAAAGTAACAGCGTGTGCCAGGCTGGGGGAAGGGACCCCGGTAGACAGACAGCCTTGGGAAGATGCTTAATCCACTGAGCCTCATCTTCACCTCTGCACAAGGCGAGGGTTTGACCAAGCTTCTCTGTCTCCCGTTGGCTCCTTGGGAGCTGGAGGAGAGGATGTTCCTTTGGGTCCTGCCAATCAGGTCTTCCTTTCTCTTTTACGGCTTCATACTCCTCATAAGCTGCCTTTGATGTTCATTACTGCGATTAAATCCTATTTCCCCAAAATAAAATGTGAGCCTCTGAGAGGAGCCCAGCAGAGTCTGACCTAGACCCAACTCTGAGTCACAACAAAGTCCTTCTCTCATGAGTGTCTGTGTGTGTGTTAGTTGCTCAGTCGTGTCTGACTCTTTTCGGTTCCATGGACTGTAGCCCATCAGGCTCCTCTGTCCATGAAATTTTCCAAGCAAGAATACTGGGGTGAGTTTCCATTTCCTACTCCAGGGGATCTTGCAGACCTAGGGATCGAACCTGTGTCTCTTAACAACTTCACCACCTGGAAAGCCCCGTAAGTGTCTACTGCTGCTGCTGCTGCTAAGTCGCTTCAGTCATGCCTGACTCTGTGCAACCCCATAGACGGCAGCCCACCAGGCTCCCCCGTCCCTGGGATTCTCCAGGCAAGAACACTGGAGTGGATTGCCATTTCCTTCTCCAATGCATGAAAGTGAAAAGTGAAAGTGAAGTCGCTCAGTCCTACCGACTCTTGACTCTTAGCGACCCCATGGACTGCAGCCCACCAGGCTCCTCCGACCATGGGATTTTCCAGGCAAGAGTACTGGAGTGGGGTGCCATTGCCTTCTCCGCTGTAAGTGTCTACTGGGCAGTAAAAACCAATGCCACCTCTGACACAGATAACAGTCCCAAGGATAAGGAACATTATTGAGAGTCGAACACAGGCCGGATACAGCATGCAAGACTGTCAGCCCACTCTCTTAATCCTCACAGCTGCACTATAAAGTCTCTTATTTTCCCATCTAACACTCAAGAAAAATTGGGGCACAGCACTAACAAATCTCACAGCTGGGAAGTGTGTAAGCCAGATTTGCAATCCTAAAACCCATATTCAGAGCTTCTACTCAATACTGCCTCCCCGAAACAATACACAACACACTGCAAGAAAAAATTCATGCGAGCTACACATGTGTCACCTAGCTTTTGCTATGTAACAAGCTACCCCAGAAACCCAACTTAGCAGCTAAAGCACTGGGTGATTTTTCTGGGCTGGGTGGCTCAGCCAGGACTGGGTGGCCTAGGATGGTCTCGGCTTCTGGGTCTGGTATTGGCACAGTATCAGCTGGGATGACAGGAGCAACCTGGACACCCAACAAACTAGCCTGCACCCATTCATGTGGCCGTGATCCAGGGTTCTTCAATAAGAGGGCAAGCCTCAATACACAGAAGCTCTGTAATGAAATCAATAGAATATTGTAGATCAATTATAACTCAATTTTAAAAAGAAGTTTTATAAGCTACATTACCTACATCACATTTGATAATGTCACACAGCCAAGGCGAGACTCAAGAGGTGGAGAAATAGATCGCTTGCCTTGATGAGAAGACAAGCAGTCATATCACCTACAGGTATACCAGAATGGGGGCCATTTTTCAGTTAGCTACACATACCCAGAGGTGAGCATGCACGTGTATGCACGCATACACACACACACACACACAGGCCAACAGTACTCAAGAATTTAATGCAGTGCCCCACCTAGTAGACACCCAGACATGTTTTAATTTCTTTGGCTGCACTGAATCTTCACTGATACGCATGGGCTTTCTCCAGTTGCAGCGAGTGGGGCTTCTCGTTATGGTGGCTTCTCTTCTTGCAGAGCACAGGTTCTAGAGCACACAGGCTTCAGTAGCTGCTGCACGGAAGCACTGAAGCTGTGGGCCCAGGAGTTGTGGCACTCAGGCTTAGTCACCTGGGGGCATCTGAAATCTTCCCAGACCAGGGATCGAACTTGTGTCCCCTACACTGGAGAGGAATTCTTAACCCCTGGACCACCAGGGAGGGCCACCCAGCCCTCCTGTACTGTAAGACTCAAGTTGTCCTGTCAGCTGACCAGACATTTACAAGCCCAAGGATCATATGATTCTCAAAACTACTTAGGAGAAAGACTTAGATCAGGATTACTAATTTCTTTAACTTGGACACTGATCACTGGAGTAACAGCAGGAGTCACAAAGGAAAGGTCCCCTTTTCACTGAAAAGGATTGTAATGCCATTGCTACAATCACGCCCATAAAATGCTCACCCCTCACTCCCTCTCAGCGACCTGCCCGGCATCTCTCCCTGGCTGTCAAAAGCGTCTCAAGGGTATGCACCATGCCAGGCACCCACCGTCCGTTCCCCTTTATCCCTATGACAGACCCTTAGTTTCATCTGGGGTGCAGTGTGCTGCCCCAGACTGCCTTCCCCCTGGGGCGGCCGGGTACACAGTCATGGCCCGAAGGGCACAGGGGAGGAGCTGAGGGAAAGTGTGCACGCTTCTGACCCAGGCTCCCGTGACCCACACTCCCTCGCGGCCCCCTTCCTGCTGCTTCCTGCTTCCGGCCTGCAATGGCGACAGGCAGCCAGAGGGACAGCCGCCACCCAGGACCACAGAGCCACAACCACTAGCGCAAAGGCGCAGAGCTTAAACTCTTCAAAGGGCCTCCGAGCCACCACTCCAGCCCCTGTCTCCTTGTTACACAAGACACACAAGTCCCTTACTTGTGTAAGTCACTGTGTATGGCATTTTTTCCACCACTTTGCAGTGAACTCAATATATCCAAAGCCGAACTCACGATTTCCCCTGAAACGGGTCCCCTGCCAGCCTCTGCACATCTGCAAGCCAGAAATAAGGTCCATTATGAATTCCTCAGGCTCCCCAGGTGGTGCTAGTGGTAAAGAACTGGGCTGCTAATGCAGGAGACGTAAAAGACTTCAATCCCCCGGTCAGGAAGATCCCCTGGAGGACGGCATGGCTACCCAATGCAGTATTCTTGCCTGGAGAATCCCACGGACAGGAGGGCCTGGTGGGCTACAGTCCATGGGGTTGCAAAGAGTCAGACACGACTGAAGCAACTGAGCACGCACATATGAATTCCCCACCTCCTTGTCCTCTGTACTGAGACAGGTAAATCCTCTCATCTCTATCTCCTCCACCTCCCCCAAATTCATTTTCTCCCTAAGTGCCACCAGAGTCATCCACACCCCCACCCCCCCCCACCCTCCTCCCCACCCCCAGCACACACACTCCCCCCGCCACACCACCGCCACAGCCCTGCAGGGGCTCTTTCTGCACTTAAGAGAACGGCATCTTTACCCAGCCCCTCACCTCCTCCCCACGCCTCTCCTCTTCTGGGCTCTGTACAGTCTCACCTTTCAGTCCAGTGCTTCTCAGACTCGTCCCATGTTAGAGTCACTGGACTTGTTTAATATTTAACTGAATCACGACCTCTATATGTGTAACCCAGGCATCAGTGTTTTTTGAGGCTCCCCAGGTGATTTCAGGGTGCAGATAAATTTGGGGACCACTTCTCCTTAGCCAGATGGTGCCCACCCCACCTGCTCATGGGCTTCACCCATTTTTCCTCCTGCCTGGACCCCCACACTCCCTTCCCCCCACACCTTCTCAAACTTTTCCTCCTTCAGCTGACAGTTCAAATGTCACTGTCTTGGGGAAGCTTCTCCAAGCTCCCAAACTAGGTCAGGTGTCCCTGTTCCAAACTCTCAGAGCCTGTGGCTCTCCTCCAGAGTGCTCACTGCAGTTGGTCAATATACTTTTATTTAGTGATGATTCGCTCAACATCTGTTTTCCCCACCAGGCTTTAAGCTCTCTGATCTCAAGTCCTTTCTGGTTTTCCTGTCCACTGTCCTGGCTCAGTAAGGATGCAATCCGTATTTGTTGAATAAAGGGATGCTCAGTATCACCTCCACCGTGTAGATGAGGACTCAGAGATGCTAAGTCTAAAATCCCTCTTTTAGTGTGCAACAAAGAAATCCTCAAGGCCAGATGTTAGCATTTTTCTAAGCCAGGGATTTACAAACTTCTGCTACATCGGTATCACCTGGAGGCTTGGTAACACAAATCACTGGGCCTCAGCCCCAGGGCGTCTGCTGCAGTGGGTCTGGGAGAGGCCCAATAATTCACATTTGGGTCAAGTTCACAGATGCCGATGCTGTGGGTCCAGGGACCACACCTGAGGACCATGGACCAAGCGACCCTCTCTCCCAGCCATTGGGTGCATTCAGTGACAAGGAAAGCCAAAGTGAATTCAAATCCACGCTAAGAACTGGTGTTTTCTTTATCTTTCTTCCTTTCTTTCTTCCTTCTGCTCTTTCGTTTGTTCATTCATTTGTTCCTTCCTTCCTTTCTTTCTTTTCTTCTTATACGAGGGTTATGTTCGCATTGTTAGAAGCTGGTGTTCCTCCCAGCCTTAAGAAGGGCTTCCTTTCTCCCCACAGCCCTGCTGACAGAGCGACCCCAGCTGTGGCCAAGCTCTGTCTCCCCAGGGGGCCGGGCAAAGGCTCCAAATATGTTGGCAGCCAAGACAAAGGGGCCTGGCAGGCCCACTCCAATCCCTGCACACCTGACTCGTGCCCAGGAAAGAGGCCATCATGAAATCCTGCCTGGAGGAGCAGGGAGGGGCCGTGTTCCCACAGCCCTGGAGGTTACCAGAAGACCCCCAGAGCCACACTTCCAGGCACACACACCCCCAGCCGTTTAAAATCCCCCCTTTTCCACTTTTTTCCTCCCTTCCCTGTACCCCAACAAATTGTCATGCACAAGCCTGAAAGAAAGTGTCGGTCACTCAAGAGTGTCTGACTCGTTGTGACCCCATGGTCTGTAGGTCGCCAGTCTCCTCTGTCCATTGGAATTCTCCAGACCAGAACACTGGAGTGAACTGCCATTCCCTTCTCCAGGGGATCTTCCCAACCCAGGGATAGAACCCCAGTCTCCTTCACTGCAGGCAGATTCTTTACCAAGTCACCAGAGAAGCCCGGAACAAGCCCATGCACATCTTTAATGCACACTTGGCTGCATTAAAACAAAAGGCACAGATTCTCCATCTTTCACAGCCGATTCCACCCAGAAAGTAATACTATTATCCTGGGAGGTTTGTTTGTATTTTAAAGTCCCAAACCACAGATCTAACCTGCATACTGCCTTTCTCGTCAGATGTGGTGGTGGTTTAGTCGCTAAGTCGTGTCCGACTCTTGCGACCCTGTGGGCTGTAGCCTGCCAGGCTCCTCTGACAAGGGATTTTCCAGGCAAGGATACTGGAGTGGATTGCCATTTCCTTCTTGTCAGAAAGAGTCCACATAAAGTAAAATAGCTCCCTAGTTAATGGCTCATTTCAGGATTGAAAGTACCATGTCAGAGATATTTCAAGTAAAAGCAGTTTCGTAGAAAAAAACTGAGAAATTTGAAACATTTTGAACAAAACCATTAGGCAGTAAGAATGGAGGAGAAGCTTGGACTTTTATGTTTTCGGCAGCCCATTACTAATCAGAGCTAAGACGCCATCCAGCACTCATCCATCTGCCTTTCACACACTAGAATTTTTTAAATAATCGTACTTTAAGCTTTACCCCAGTACAACCTGAGAAGAAAGCATTTGTGTCTATTGTTCTAACTGTTAATTAACTGTGTCAACAAGGTTGTAGAGAAAATGTTTTTAAAACCTCTTAAGAGGGCAGACACGTCTTAAGCACTTCTAAGTACTTTAGGAATACCCAAGGATTTAAATTGACAATGATAAACAATCACTAATTATAGTCATTCTTAACTGGTTCTCACCAAGGATCTCTTTATTAGATAACACTTGTTAACCTAGTTTCAACCACAGTATGTATTTAAAGAAGATTAAGTTCCATTTAATTCAAATCGGCACTTATATGAGACTGATTATTCTGAAATATGCTGTCATTCAGGGCCTTCCCCAGTTAGCCAAAAATGGTAAGATTTAACTCTGCTTCAAAAACCTATAACCATAAACATATAACTTAATTTGCATCGTATTAAAATTGCTAAGATGTCCCGTGACCAGGACCCAGGCGTCGTCTTTGTACCCTGGCACCCAGCACAATGCTCATCCCAAAGACGGTCTTGCTGCGTGTTTGCTGAGCAAACACAGGAATCAGAGCAACAATGCAACCTCCACAGTGGATTGTCCCAGGAAATAAAAGGGTGGAATTCATGTCACTATTTGAAAACCGGACTCTCTAATTGCGCATTTCCAACGAGCAAACATTGAGTTAAGCTTTTTTAGTTGCTTTATCTTATTCCAGCCTCAGAATCTTTTTTTTTCCCTCAATCAATTTTTATTGGAGTCTGGTTGCTTTACAATGTTGTGTGAGTTTCTATGAATCAACATATATCCCCTCTTTTTTGGATGTCCTTCCCATTGAGGTCACCGCAGAGCACTGAGTGAGTCCCTGTGTGACGCAGAGGCTTCTCATTAGTTGTCTATTTTATAAGTAGCATCAATAGTGTATATGTGTGAACCCCAGTCTCCCAGTTCCTCCCACCCTCCCGTCCCCCTTGGTATCCATGTTTCTTCTCTACATCTGTGTCTCTACTTCTGCTTTGCAAATCAGATCATCTAAACTGTTTTTCTAGATTCCACATATATGTGTTCATATATGATATTTGTTTTTCTCTTTCTAACTTTTGAGGGACATTTTCTCAGTGTACCCACTTTACAAATATAGGGCTGTGTGGTAAGAGAGAGAAGAGAGAACGCAGGTCTGCTGGGGTCCACTCCAATTTCCCCTCCCACTGGGCTCCATGCCTCCCATGTAAATCCAGCCCAAACTGAGCCTAAGTCCACACACCCTAGGCCTAGGGTCTTTATTAGATATGACAATTTAAGAAAGTAAAAGATGGTGGAAGCAGTCCAGTTATCAAGAGTGAGGAAGAAAGAAGGGGGAAGGGGGGGTCAGGGAATGAGAGCCAAGGAAAGGAAAGAGAAGAGTTTTGCAGGAAACATTCAAGGGGTGACCTCATTTTGTGAAATTAGAACATTTTTTCACACCATATACAAAAATAAACTCAAAATGAATTAAAGACCTAAATGTAAGACTGGAAACCATAAAACTCCTAGAAAAAAACAAAAGCAGAATACTCCTTGACATAAATCATGTTTTTTTGGATCTGTCTCCTAAGGCAAAGGAAACAAAAGCAAAAATAAACAGTTGGAACCCAATTAAACTTAAAAGCTTTTGCACACAACATTGTAAAGCAATTATCCTCCAATTTTAAAAAGATTAAAAAAAAAAAAGCTTTTGTACAGCAAAGGAATCCATCGACAAAGCAAAAAGACAATCTACAGAATGGGAGAAAATATTTGCAAATGCTCTGATTGATAAGGGGCTGATACAAAATATAAACAGCTCATATAACTCAATAACAACAACAAAATAAAACCTTGCCTGATTAAAAAGGGGACAAAAACCTGGATAGACATTTTCCCCAAAAAAGACATACAGATGCGAACAGGCATGTGAAAAGATGCTCAATATTACTTACTGATCATAAGAGAATACAAATCACAACCACAATGACATATCAAGTCATACTTGTCAGAATGGCTATCATCAAAAAAGAATACAAGTGGCTAATGTTGGTGAGGGTATAGAGAAAAGGGAACCCCAGATAATGCAGTGGTAAAGAATCTGCCTGCCAATGCAGGAGACATAAAAGATGCGGATTCGATCTCTGGATTAGGAAGATCCCCTGGAGTAGGAAATGGCAACCCACTCCAGTGTTCTTGCCTGAAAAATTCCATGGACGAAGGAGCCAGGTGGGCTACAGTCCACGGGGTTGCAAAGAGTCGGACACGACTGAAGCGACTGAGCAACTAAACACACACCGTACAATGGTGGTGGAAATGTAAATTGGTGCAGCTACTATGGGAAAACTGTACAGAGGTTCCTCAAAAAGTTAAAAACAGAACTACCACATGATCCAACAATTCCACTCCTGGGTATATAGCTGGAGAAAGCAAAACCACTACTTAGAAACCCTGATGTTTATAACAGCACTATTTACAATCGCCAAGACATGGGTGCAACTTACGTGTCTATCAACAGATGACTGGATGAAGAAGATAAAGAATGAAATACTACTCAGTCATTAAAAAGAATGAAATTCTGCCATTTGCAACATGACGGGTAGAGTTAGTATTATGTTAGTGAGATAAGTCAGACAGAGAAGCACAAATACTATATGTTGTCACATATGTGGAATATAAAAAAGAAGCAGACTCACAGATATAGAGAATAAACTAATGGCTACCAGAGGGGAAAGGGAAGAGAAGAGAGGCAAGACAGGCGCAGGGGATTAAAAAATACAGGCTACCATATATAAAGTACATAAGCTACAGGGTTATACTATATGACACAGGAATATAGCCAATATTTTATAATAACTTTATAACCTATGAAATATAGAATCAATATGTTGTAAAGTACACCTGAAACATGTAATATTGCAAATAAACTATACCTCACTTAAAAAGAAAAAGGATGGCTTTATCTTGCTCTCCTTTGTGTAATCAATAGCTTTATTATTGCTTCCCTGGTGGCTTAGATAAAGCATCTGCCTGCAATGCAAGAGACCTGCGTTCAATCCCTGGGTCAGGAAGATCCCCTGGAGAAGGACATGGCAAACCAATCCGGTACTCTTGCCTGGAAAATCCCATGGACAGAGGAGCCTGGTACGTTACTGTCCATGGTGTCGCAAAGAGCCGGACATGACTGAGCGACTTCAGTTTCCTTTCTTTTTCCTTTCCTTTGTGTAATCAAAAGGCTTCCCAGGTGGCACTAGTGGTAAAGAACCCACCTGCCAATGCAGGAGGCTTAAGAGACACAGGTTTGGTCCTGAGTGGGGAAGATCCCCTGGAGGAGGGCATGGCAACCCACTCCAGTACTCTTGCCTGGAGAATCTCATGGATGGAGAAGCACTGTGTAGTCAAAGCACTGTGGCCATGCAGAACAACTGCCCTTGAAGAAACCCATGTGAGCTTCTTTCTCCACTAAGACCTCCTTTTTACTGTCATCTTTGAGCAAATCAGCGGAGTGGGAAATTACTACTTAGTAGGAAATCAAGCAGATTCCTACACAAATTGCTGGGGGGAGGGAAGCATTCCAAGTGGAGGGGACACCAAGTGCAAAGACACTTGAAATTCTGCTGCAACTGACTTCAGCGGATTTCAAGAGCCCTGCTGTTCTGCCGGGTGCTTTACAGCAACGCTCTCCTTTCACAGATACAGCAACTCTGCACCACTAATTATTATGACTCCCACTTTGCCCACAGTTACACGGCAGAGTGGGGGAGGGGTGGCCACAGATCTAGAAAAGGCTGGCGCTGACATATGGCCTAGATGGTTGATGGAATTTCCCCAAGCACCGTGCTTTAGGGGAATTCACCGGTGGAGAAAAGACCCCTCTTGATCAGTGGTAAATATGCACAGGAGTTGGTTAGCCACGATTTTAATTCTATGGTAAAGTCACTGTCAGATGATGTTCAAGAAGAGTTTTCTTGAACTACGTGGGTTAATGCAATGCCATAGGAAGCAAGAGTATACAGAATTATGTAAATAGAATGAGCTTAACTATAGAAAGGGAAAAACCACACAAGAATATATCAGATCAGATCAGATCAGCTGCTCAGTCGTGTCCGACTCTTTGCAACCCCATGAATCGCAGCACGCCAGGCCTCCCTGTCCATCACCAACTCCCGGAGTTCACTCAGACTCACGTCCATCGAGTCAGTGATGCCATCCAGCCATCTCATCCTCTGTCCTCCCCTTCTCCTCCTGCCCCCAATCCCTCCCAGCATCAGAGTCTTTTCCAATGAGTCAACTCTTCGCATGAGGTGGCCAAAGTACTGGAGTTTCAGCTTTAGCATCATTCCTTCCAAAGACATCCCAGGGCTGATCTCCTTCAGAATGGACTGGTTGGACCTCCTTGCAGTCCAAGGGACTCTCAAGAGTCTTCTCCAACACCACAGTTCAAAAGCATCCATTCTTCGGCACTCAGCCTTCTTCACAGTCCAACTCTCACATCCATACATGACCACAGGAAAAACCATAGCCTTGACTAGATGGACCTTTGTTGGCAAAGTAATGTCTCTGCTTTTGAATATGCTATCAAGAATATATAAAGAGAGGGAAATATGCCCACACATGAGCTTTCTGGATGCCTCGAAAAAATGGTACATTTCTTTAACGCTTCTCTTTTCAGTACTTCCCAAATGTGTCTATTATGATAAGCAGATACTTCTTTGATCATCAGGGGAAAGAAACACCATAAAAGATAATGCACGTGAGATGTGCACAGCTTTCTCCTTTGTCAGCCCATGCTTGAAGTTTTGACCATGACCCCACTTTCGGGGGTGACTGGCCACCCCGCTCACAGTAAGTCCTCCATGTCACCATCCCTGCCGGCTCTTGTCCCTCCAGGGAGGCCATGCGCCAGGCTCAGCCACCAGTGCCCAGATCCAGGATCTGGCTGGTACTCTCCCGGCTGCAAAGGGTGGGAGGTGGGGAGGGAGCATGTGCTGTCGTCATCCATCAGTGGCCAAGGGCCACACTCGACAAGAGATATGAGGGCTCCGCTCACAAATCTGTCAGCGTTTCACTGCTATAATTTCTCCTGGGTCTTATTAATAAAATATAATGGTAATTCCTAGAATAATGGCCTATTATCCAAAGTCACAGAATGACAGGGCAATCAAAATCAGAAAGAATGATAGAGCCCATGGAGAGGGAGGAAGGGAGGGTAAATTCTGGCTTCTGAAGGAATAGCCTTAGGCTCATGCAGGAAATCAAAGGAATAATCTGCAAGGCAGTAGGTTAAATTACCCGAAGAATAATTTGTTGTTCAGTCACTCTGTCGTGTCCGACTCTCTGCTACCCCAAGAACTGCAGCACACCAGGATTCCCTGTCCATCACCATCTCCCGAAGCTTGCTCAAACTCATGTCCATCAAGTTGGTGATACCATCCAACCATCTCATCCTCAGTTGTCCCCTTCTCCTCCTGCCCTCAGTCTTAAGCATCAGGGTCTTTTCCAGTGAGTCGGCTGTTCACATCAGGTGGCCAAAGTATCAGTTGGACCTTCAGCTTGAGCATCAGTCCTTTCAAAGCATATTCAGGGTTGACTTCCTTTAGTCTGGTTTGATCTCCTCGAAGTCCAAGGGACTCTCAAGATGGATGATTCACCATATAAATTAGGTGGACATTTGATGGGTTATGAATTGAGTCCAACCAGCCATGACAGTTCAGTTTTTTTATATTGTATTTACTTCCTTCTATCAAAGTGTTTTTATTTTAATTTTGCTTTATTTGTGTCTGAGTTCTGGGTTGACAGTTCTGGAATGGTTCCATTTTCTATCAGGTAAAAAAAAAATGCATTTGACACAGACCTGGTTATGGTTTTACCAGTAGTCATGTATTGATGTGAGGGTTGGACTATAAAAAGCTGAGCACTGAAGAATTGATGCTTTTGAACTGTGTTGTTGGAGAAGACTCTTGAGACTCCCTTGGACTACAAGGAGATCCAACCAGTCCATCCTAAAGGAGATCAGTCCTGAATATTCATTGGAAGGACTGATGCTGAAGTTGAAACTCCAATGCTTTGGCTACCTGATTCGAAGAACTGACTCATTTGAAAAGACCCTGATGCTGGGAAAGATTGAAGGCGGGAGGAGAAGGGGACGACAGAGGATGAGATGGTTGGATGTCATCACCGACTTGATGGACATGAGTTTGAGCAAGCTCCAGGAGTTGGTGATGGACAGGGAGGCCTGGCGTGCTGCAGTCCATGGGGTCAAAAAGAGTTGGACACAACTGAATGACTGAACTGAATTGAACTGGCTATGCCATTTTGAGGGTAAAAGAGAAGTTTTTGAAGTTCAAACAGAATCACTCTAAAAAGAGAATCATAGTAACTAGGAGAATCCAGAGTGAGGGAGCTTTGTGACTTCATCTCCCATCACCAAGAGGAGATGGTGGTGACCATCTTTCTTGTTGACCACAGAAATCCTTGACGTGGACTTTGCTGAGAACACTCTGACTCCACACAGCAAACCTCTTCCCTCAAAGACACCAAGGCCATGTGCGATAATAAATTGTCCCTTGCTCCCTCAAGCAGACTTGGAGATCTTTCAAGTTCCACGCAGAGGGGATCATCTGTCACACCACCCCAGCATGGTGAGCTTTCGTCATGGTGGTCCCCAAATTCCTGAACTCCCATCGTTTATGAGGTTCTAAGCCAATGGGTCTCAACCCTATAAATCTGGGGAGCCTTTTCAGAAGCCCATAACTAGGACCTGCCCCTGAGAGATTATGATTGAACTGTTCTAGACCCTTGCTGCGAAGAGCTGACTCATTTGAAAAGACCCTGATGCTGGGAAAGATTGAGGGCAGGAGGAGGAGGGGACAACAGAGGATGAGATGGTTGGATGGCATCACCGACTCAATGGACATGGGTTTGGGTGAACTCCAGGAGTTGGTGATAGACAGGGAGGCCTGGCGTCATGCTGTGGTTCATGGGGTCGCAAAGAGTTGGACACGACTGAGCGACTGAACTGAACTGAGTCTGAGACCCTTGTTACTCAAACTGTGGGTCCTGGAGCCAGCAGCAACAGCATCAGCAGGGAGCTCATTTAGACACACAGAATTTCAGACCCCACTGCAGACCTCAATGATCAGAATCTCTATTTCATCAAGATTCCCAGATCATTCTAACACACACTAGGGCTCAAGAAGTGTTGATCTAGGATAAAACCCAAGAATTGTTTTTTTTCATTTCTCCAAATGTTGGACCAAGACTAAGAACCCCCAACTTCAGGTGTGTCGTTGGGCCTTCCTTCTTCTTGCTGACCACTGCTAAGCCCAGAGTCCCAGGCACCAAACCAGCCGCTCCCTACTTCATCCCTCACAGGAGGGGCTACTGCTACCTGTGGAAAACTCACAGTGGAAAATTGTTCCACTCCTGCTTGCCTGAGGTTTATCCGCGCCAACCACATGTAGGTGGGTCTCCCCTGACCCCAGGAATCTCTTTTTCCTCTCCTTATCCTGCGGCTGGTATTTCCCTGCCTTGTCTGGAGATTGGGCTCCTGCCAACCTCCCCACCTCCCTCGGCCATTTTTGTGTCTTGGCAGCTTTCAGCAGAAGCATTTCCACAATAAAGAAACATTAAATGAAAGGAGGGTAAGCTTTTCCTTTTCTTGTTTTGACAGCACCATCTCCTCGCCCGCAAGAGGCTTTCTCCCTGAACCGTGGGTAAATAACGAAAGGTATAGAAGAGGAAGAAGAGAAAACCAGGAGGACACAGCTGTTGTGGGTTGCCATTGGGAAGGCACTATTTGATGTTTAGCGATAAGAGCAACAGCAGTAGGTAAATAACAGCTATTGTTTCTAAACAACAACAATATAAGCTGATGCGAAGGCAAGTAGAGACAGAAACTTGGGACAAAGGTTGCATCCTAATATTAGGAGATTTCACAAAATGACTCAAAATATTAAATACAATCAAGGGTCTACATCTTGCTGCTGCTGCTGCTGCTGCTAAGTCACTTCAGTCGTGTCCGACTCTGTGTGACCCCATAGACGGCAGCCCACCAGGCTCCCCCGTCCCTGGGATTCTCCAGGCAAGAACACTGGAGTGGGTTGCCATTGCCTTCTCCAATGCATGACAGTGAAAAGTGAAAGTGAAGTCGCTCAGTTGTGTCCAACTCTTAGCGACCCCATGGACTGCAGCCCACCAGGCTCCTCCGTCCATGGGATTTTCCAGGCAAGAGTACTGGAGTGGGGTGCCATTGCCTTCTCCGGGTCTACATCTTAAGGTTATCCAATTTCAAATCACAGCCCCAATGAGAGAAAATAACCATCTCACAAAAATGACTGATGCAAACATCGAGGTTCACTCAGCTCTGATCACCCTTCATGGCAGGTAACAGGGACAGCATCCAGGGTGCAGGAATGAGTTTTTTGTTGATCCTAGAATACTGGCCATTAAAGACAAGATTGGAACCTAAAATACAACACAAATGAACATATCTAGGAGAAAAAAATAAAACAGACTCACAAATCCAAAGAACAGACTTGTGGTTGCCAAGGGGGTGGGGGTGGGAGAGGAATGATTGGGAGTTTGGGGTTAGCAGATGCCAACCTTTATATATAGGATGGATAAACCACAAAATCCTACTGTACAGCACAGGGAACTATATCCAACATCCTGTAGCAAGCCATAGTGGAAAAAATATGACAAAGAATATGTATATGCATAATTGAGTCACTTTGCAATACAGCAGAAATTCAACCCAACATTGTAAATTAACTATACTTCAATAAAATTTTTAAAGAATAGATTAAGATTTTCCTACATATCCCAAAGCTGAGAGTAGCCTGAGAAGAGGTCCAAATATCTCTTCACCTCACCCGATTCTTTCAAATGTATTCAATGAAAACGAGGAAGTTCTATACTCCTGATGAATTCGCTCTGCTACAAGACATGCTGGCTTGGTTGTGAAAGTCGGTTAGTACACTCTCCCTGGAGGCCAGTCACAAGAACACCTGGGAGCCAGGGGATGATGCAGAAAGCTTGGCTGGTTTGTTCGGGCTTTCATCCAGTCCCCGCAGAGTCGCCCCACTCAGGCGTCTGCAGACCCCATCGTCTGTCTCCTTCGCTCTCTCCTCTCCGCTCCATCCCCCTTTCTGGGCCCAGTGCCCAGGGCTGAGAAGAACTTCAGTCCTGCTCCCATCGTGGGAAGGCACTCTCAGCCCTCAGTATCTTCCACCCCCATCCTGTCCGTCAACAGGAAGCATCTGTAAAATTAAATGACAATTTTCTCCAAAAATGGTGTCTCAATGCACACTTTCAATGCATCATTATGGCAAGAGAGCCTCTTCGTGCCTGAGGCAAGGATGTCGGAGAAATGGAATTCCCAGGGATGCCACCTCCCAGAACCATTACAGTGGAGACAGGAACAGTCCCAGTAGACGCCCGTGATTCATGCAGCCAGGGGTGTTTTCTACTGTTTTCTAGAATCAGTAAGTCTGCATAAAATTTCTGACAGTACCAGTTATCAGCAAAAAAAAAAAAAGTAGCAGAGAACCTCCAAAGAAAAGTCTTCCTGAGGAAAGAGGGGCTGTAGACCCTCACAGGGTTGGTCGGTCACCAATGAACAGGGCTCTTTGTTACCCCCATGACCTATCCCCATGGGATCGTCCCTTCTCCATCTTGCCTTCTCTCTAAGCAGAAAGACGAAGCCCCTGTGAGCCAAAATGTACTCAAACACAAGCTTTATCTGAAAAGTTCATGCCAATCTTGCAGTCTTAGGCTGCACACTTTCATATAAAAATAATTTAGAATTATTTAAAATTTAGAATTCCTTATCAGGAAACTATTAATGTATGTATCATTAGGGTTCCAGAAGAGAAGAAATAAGTTGGTGCAAAAAGAGAATACTTGAAAAAGCATAGCTAAAAATTTCTCAAGTAATATGAGGCATAAATTAAGATTTAAGAATCTCAAGGAACACCAGATCAGAGAAACTCAAGGAAAACTGTGCCATTGGTACATCATGGTCAACCTGATGAAAACCAAAGATACAGAAAAATGACACATTACATAAAAAAGAGCAACAATTCAAGTTACTAAAGATTATTTATGGAAATAATGTGGATCAGAAGGAATGAGAACATCTTCATAGCATGCTGAAAGAAAAGAGCTGTTGCTGCACAATTCTCCATGTGAAGATATCCTTCAGAAATAAGTGCAAAATAAAGATGCTCTTAAATGAAGGAAAAGTGGGATAGTCATTGTTAGCAGACTTGCTGAAAAAGAAATGGTAAAAGAAGCCGTTTACACAGAGAAGTGACACCAAGGGAAATGCGGAATTTCGTAAGGAAGGAAAACCAATAGAAATGATAAATAGCTGCATAACGTATTGCACTATTTCCTCTTAAGTTTTTAAAATATTTATGACTATTAAAAGCAAAAATTACAGTATTGCCTAGTGAGGTTTTCACTGTATGTAAGTATAATACACATAACAACAGAAGTGACAGAGGTGAAAGGTACTTAATTGGTTGTGAGAGTTCCACACTCTACTTGACTAATTAGGCTGTAAAATTAGTCTAATTAGACTGTAAAAATTCATATGTAATTATTATCCCCAGAGCAACACTTTAAAAATCTACACAAAGAGAGAGAAACCCAAAAGTTAATAGAAAAACTTTAATAAAAGACTAAAAAATACTCAACCCAAAGAAAGCAGGAGAGATGAAATAGAGGAATGAAAACACATAATAATAGGGTAGCCTAAATTCAATCATATCAATAATTAATGTAATGGCTTAAACACACCAATTAAAAGTCAGAAATTATCAGCTGGGATTTAAGAAAGAATTTTAAAGACTCAGTATATGCTGTCCATAAGAAATCCACTTTAAAAATAATGATACAAATGAATTAACGGTAAACAAATAGAAAAAGACATGTGATACAAACACTAATCAAAAGAAATTAGTAAGTGACTATTTTGATTTCAGAGAAAGAAGATTTCACAACAAGGAAAATACCAGAGATGAGAAGGGACATTATGTGACAATGAAAGGGTCTATTCAAGAAAACAAACCAGGACTTCCCTGGTGGGCCAGTGGTTAAGACTTCGCCTTCCAATGCAGGGGGTGTGGGTTCAGTCTCTAGTCTGGGAGCTACGATCCCACATGCTTCACAGCCAAAAAACCCAAAACATAAAAACAGAAGCAATATTGTAACAAATTCAATAAAGACTTTTCAAATGAAAGTGGAAGTGTTAGTCGCTGTGACCCCATGGACTGTAGCCCATCAGGCTCCTCTGTCCATGGGATTCCCCAGGCAAGAATCCTGGAGAGGGAAGCCATTCTCTTCTCCAGGGGATCTTCCTGACCCAGGGATCAAACTCAGGTCTCCTGCATTGCAGGCAGACTACCATTTGAGCCACCAGGGAAGTCACACAATGAAATACTGTAAATTAAGGATGAGCCACTACATTCAAAACATGGGTAAATCCCACAGTCAGTGCTGAGTGAAAGAATTAGGCTCACATCACGTGTGCCTTCATGCATTTAGAGTATAAACACAGGCAATACTAATGTCCAGAGTTAGGAGTCAGGGTAAATGGTGACCCTGGAGGAAGCAGATACTATTTCTTGATCTAAGTTCCACTACAAGGGTGTGGTCTGTTTTTGAAAACTCAGTGGTATGTTCATTTGTGATCTGTGTACTTTTCTATAAGTACTTTTCAGTTTATTTTTTAAATAAAAACATTATTAAGCATTTATTCCAAATACTTGAGTCAGTTGAGCCAGAAAAATACACTGAGAGTGTCAAATAACCCTGACACACATAAGCACATGTGTTGCAGTTTTAAGACATACTTCCGTAACGTTAACTGATCTTCATGACCTTTTGGGAAATGATAGGTTCTTTCCAGTGCTTCATGCATTACCCTGAAACCTCTGGATTCCTGGGGATTTTCTTAAAAATTAAAAAGTTTACATCTCTTTTCTGCCAACAGCAAAATAAGGTATCAGTGTTATCTTGGGGTTGCAAGCAGATAGGGTACAATATTTGACCATGCAATGATGGTGAGCTTCCTGTGGGGTAGGTTTGTCAGCTACTTACTCTGAATTAGCAATAAAAAGAAACCAACTATGGATACATGCAAACGCATATATTAATTTAAAATGCATCATGCTCAATGAAAGAAGCCAGACTCAGAATGTTACATACTGTGTGAATGGACACTAATGAACGACCACAAGTCCTAAGGTCGTACATTGTAAGCCCAGCACACAGACATAAGAAGCACTCTCTCCTTGATTTTCTTTCCTTTTTTAAAAAACTTTTTATTTTATATTAGAGTATAGTTGATTAATCGGCTTCCCAGTTGACACTAATGGTATAGAACCCGCCTGACAATGCCAGAGACCTAAGAGACGTGGGTTCAGCCCCTGGGTTGGGAAGATCCCCTTGAGGAGGGCATGGCAACCCACTGCAGTACTCTTGCTGGAGAATCCCATGGACAGAGGAGCCTGGCGGGCTACAGTCCTCGGGGTCACACAGAGTCGGACACAACTGAGACAACTTAGCACACATATTCACACATAGCTGATGAACAGTGTTGTGATAGCTTTAGACGTATAGCAAAGTGAATTAAGTTATACATTTTCCCATTGAGTTTGTCTTATAACATTGAGCAGAGTTCCATATGCTATACGTAGGTCCTTGTTGGTTATCCATTTTAAATATAGCAGTGTGTATATGTTAATCCCAGACTTTCTAGCCTCTCTTCCTTTTCTTTCTTACCTGAATTTTTTTTTCTCCCTCTGGATCAGTCAGTATAGACTATTACTAGTATAAACTAGTAACAAACAATTTCACTTCAACAGCTTTTTTTTTTTTTTTTAGTTTTTTTTTAATTTCGTTTTATACTGGAGTATAATTGATTGACAAGGCTGTGTTAGTTTCAGGTATACAGCAAAGTGATTCAGCTGTACATATATATGTATCTATTCTTTTTCAAATTCTTTTCCCATTTAAATTATTACAAAATATTGAGCAGAGTTCCCTGAGCTGTGCAGTAGGTCCTTGTTGGTTATCCATTTTAAAATCAGCAGTGTGTACATGTCAGTCCCAGACTCTCAATCTATCCCTCTTCTCCTCACCTGTCCCCTGGTAGCTATAAGTTTGTTCTCTGAGAAATAAAGTTTCTTTTCTCACTTATTTTATAGTCCATGGTGTACTGGTAGGGAATCTGTTCATCAGAGTTGGTGTGGATCTCCAGCAGGTTGCCATGTCAAAGGGGAAAAGGGGGAAAGGTTTTTAGGAGTCTTGCACATCCTTGAAAAAACCCATGTCAGTTGTGCTCACAGCTCCATGGTTGGAACTATTCAAAGGCTCTGTCCAACCACAATGGAGCCAAGAAATGCAGTCCTACCATGTAAGAAGGAGAACCAGGGATATTTATTGAACTGCATTATTTACTACTACTCCCTTCTAAATTCAAGTTCCCAGGAGAACAAAAAATGCAGTTAATTCCATCTGACTACATTGTCCTCCCCATTTCAAGTAGCTAGGCTACTGACTCCTGGGGAAAGAAGAAACTGTACATTTAATATATGTCTAGGAACATGGAATGGATGGGTGAGGATGAGGAAGGCAAGTCATGGGTTTACAAATCAAGCAAATAAGCCAAAAGATATAAAAAAGGACCTTTGGGTATGAATGTGGTAAGAGCAGAACCAATGGGCTAATAAACACAAAATAAAGAAGTACAACCGCAAAGATGAACATAGCAATATCCAGAACAGCTAATGAGTGCTTAGTCGCTGTTGTGTCCGACTCTGTGACCTCATGGACTGTAGCGAGCCAGGCTCCTCTGTCCGTGGGACTCTCCAGACAAGAATACTGGAGGGGGTTGCCATGCCCTCCTCCAGGGGATCTTCCCAACCCAGGGATCAAACCTGAGTCTCTTACATCTCCTGCACTGGCAGTTGGGTTCTTTACCACTAGAGCCATCTGGGAAGCTCAGAACAGCTAATGCCCATCACTAAAACTCAATCTCTGACCCCAATATTCCTTCAAAGAAATGTGTCAGCCATGTATCTGTTAACATACTTTCAAGGCAGACAAGCTTCTCAGTCTGAGTTAAACCATGATGGGGACTGAGCTAATAAAAGCACACTGATTTTTCTGTTCCTCCACTACATAATTTATGTACTAGTCAGACATAGTTTTCATTTAATCAAGAGCTATCTTGTCCAGCCTTTCAACCCAGAGTAACTTTGTACAAGATGAAAATAACTGAATCCATTGTGATGATAGAAATTTTTCTATTTCTTCCAGACCCTTACTGGCCGACAGAATGCCAGGAATCTTGCTTCCTTGGATGGTTTATTAAAATGCAGCAGACCGAGATTTCATTAGGGCTGTGAAATAGCGTGTGCTGCCCACTAACTAATGCTTGCCAGATGTATAAGCTCACCACATCTGTAAGTACCAAGCCACCTGCTCAAAGGAGCAGGCCTCCAGAGTCAGTGCAGGGAGAACGCTGCTAGGGCTTTATTTGCCCTTCAAATGATGTACCCTGGGGCAAAAATCATAAATTAAAATGGAGAAGGGGGACTACCAGGCTGAGATGGCAGTATTCAAAGGGACAAGGCTTCACTGAAGTTATTTCCCACAAGATTTTTCCAAGCATATTCCCTGAACTTCTGCATCTATACCTTTTAGATCGAACACCAAAGTTCTCATCCCCACCATGATGACCTTGGGTAAATCCCTTACCCTCCTTGAGTTTTACACTCCAAATAGGGAAAATGGGAACGACTGCATGCGCTTGTGGGGCTGCTGTGAGGATGAAATGACATTAAATCTACGGAATTGCTTTGTACAGTGAAAGGGCTATGAAATTGTTCAATAGACATCTAGTCCGCATATGCATTTTTTGAACGTGTAAGTGGGGTCAGAAAACCTGGTTCTGTCTTCCATTCTTAAAACATATTACCCTCCACACACATGTTCATTCTCTTTCTCCCTCTAACTTTCCCTCCCAGATCCCTCCCCTTCCTTCTCCTCCTCTCCTCCTCCTCCTTCTTCCCCTTCCTTTTCTTCTTCTCCTCCTCCTCTCTCTTTCTCTGTCCTTTCCTCCCTCCATCCTCTAGGCTTTGGCCAGGACGTCACTACAATGCCAAAGTTAGCATGAGACGCTCCAGGGACAGGTAGGGCCAAGTCATTCATTTTTCTGATGATAAAAGGGCAGGAACAAGCAGAAAGACTGAATAATGCAAGTTCAATCCCTCCATGCCAATCCCTTGCCTGCCCCCTCTCAGAGCACAAGGAAGTAATAGCTAGCACGAATCACCAGCCCTATATACATATCCCTAAGGAGCATATTGTTTAGTTTGGGATGTTTCTGAACTTCGCATAAATGAAGTCATCTGTATGACTTGTGTTTTGCACTCAACATTACATTTTTGAGATTCGTTCATATTAATGCAAGAAGCTATAAATTATTCGTGTTCACTGCTGTGTAATACTCCACTGTGTGGCTACACCATACTTTATTCTATCGTTGATGGACATTTCTGCTGTTGTCAGCTTTTCACTAGTACAGACATCTCTGTGATGAACATCCTTATGCTCGTGTGCATGATCAAACTAGTTCCCAAGGTAGGAAGGAGAACACTGCTGAGTCACAGGTTATATATATTTTCAGTTCAGTTCAGTCGCTCAGTCGTGTCCGACTGTTTGCAACCCCATGAATCGCAGCACACCAGGCCTCCCTGTCCATCACCAACTCCCGGAGTTCACTCAGACTCACGTCCATTGAGTCGGTGATGCCATCCAGCCATCTCATCCTCTGTCGTCCCCTTCTCCTCCTGCCCCCAATCCCTCCCACCATCAGGGTCTTTTCCAATGAGTCCACTCTTCGCATGAGGTGGCCAAAGTACTGGAGTTTCAGCTTTAGCATCATTCCTTCCAAAGACATCCCAAGGCTGATCTCCTTCAGAATGGACTAGTTGGATCTCCTTGCAGTCCAAGGGACTCTCAAGAGTCTTCTCCGACACCACAGTTCCAAAGCATCAATTCTTCGGCGCTCAGCCTTTTTCACAGTCCAGTTCTCACATCCATAAAAACCATAGCCTTGACTAGACGGACCTTTGTCGGCAAAGTAATGTCTCTGCTTTTGAATATGCTATCTAGGTTGGTCATAACTTTCCTTCCAAGGAGTAAGCGTCTTTTAATTTCATGGCTGCAGTCACCATCTGCAGTGATTTTGGAGCCCAGAAAAATAAAGTCTGACACTATTTCGACTGTTTCCCCATCTATTTGCCATGAAGTGATGGGACCGGATGCCATGATCTTCGTTTTCTGAATGTTGAGCTCTAAGCCAACTTTTTCACTCTCCACTTAGTCTATAGTACAAAATCATGTTTCCAAAGATCTTGCTCCAGTTTACACCCTGATTTCCCAGTTCCTGGCAAAAATGTTGAAAACTACCTTAGAAAACATTATTCTTGCAAGTAGCGGTCGCTGGAGTTTCGGACCACTAGCCAAGTTGGTTCCCGCACATGTCACTTGCAAGTTCACAGTCACAGACACTGCCCCAGGGGAGGGAGAGGTTTGTCATGTCCATAGTTGCTAACAAAGAGAGTCTTCAGGTGAGCGGTTTTGGGGCCCCCTGGCACTGGGGATGAGACTTCCACAGGATGAACGTGTACTGTTCAGCCCATGAACAGGACGCTCTGTAGCTGCCACTGTTTTTTACATGGGGTGGTGGAAGCTGGCAGAAGGCTTGATTTCCAAACCACTTTTCATCAACAGATGCCTCCAGCTAGACTGTGATGTCTTTGAGAACAAGGACCACTCTTTTCTACCTCGTGTGTATCTGTAATGCTTAGTATGGTGTCTGTATATCATGTATGTGTTTAGTCGCTCAGTTGTGTCAGACTCTTTGAGACCCCATGGACTATACCTGGCTATCTGTCCATAGGATTTGGGGGGCAAGAATACTGGAGTGCACTGCCATTTCCTCCTCCAGGGGATCTTCCTGACCCAGGGACTGAACCCACATCTTCTGCATCTCCTGGATTGGCAGGCAGATTCTTTACCACTGAGCCACCAGAGAAGCCCCTGTACATCATAGAGGCTCAGTTTAACTTCATAAGAGTTAACTATTTTGGCAGACAGGCTATGTTTTGCCAGAATCTGTCTCCTCCTCCTTCCAGGTACAGTGCTAGGTTATATTGCCCAGCATCCCTTGCAGTGTGACATGGTCTTGACACTTACTTTTAGCGGATCAAATGCGAGCAGAGGGGCTATTTTCTGCCTCTGGTCCTGGTTGTCAAAACCTCTCCTAGGGTGCCCCACACACTCTCTTTTCCTGGCTGCCCCATGGATGCTCTTTTTTTCCCTTAGCCATCACCTGGGTTCACATCACAAAAGGTGGCAACGGCATCTTTTTAAAATCAACAAAGGAAATAAATACGTTTTCTCTTTAAAATGAACAAAACTGCTTGAGAACCTCTTTGTCTAATTTTAGGGTGATTGTTGGAGAAGGCAGATGGGCACATGCATGATTCAGACCTGTGGGTGATTTGAGGCTCAGCTGCCCAGGTTGGATCTGAGTAACCTTGCTGTGTTTCTATGCCATGTATACCAGATTTCCCTTAACATGTCGCCTCTGTTTAAAGACCAGAAGCATAAGAAACAGTGATGTGGAAATCAGCAAGCAAGAAACAAAACATTTTAACTCTTTGTTGACCAGGGGATTTTTGCAGAAACTGACACTTGTGGCCTATAATTTGTTATGTAAGTGAACACACCAGTATATATATTGAGGCACTCTAGTCAATAGCATTCAGGTAACAAAAGACATATTAATACATTTCTGGTCAATAATGTGTTACTTACCTATTGCAGCATAACACATTACTCTGAACTTTAATGGATTAAAATAAAAGCACAAGCTATGTCACATTATGTCTGTGACTCTGGAATCTGGGCACAGCTTAGCTGAATCCTCTGGCTCACAAGGTCTCACAAGCTACAATCAAGGTGTTGAGGTGGGCTGCCTCAAGGCACCTCTAAAGGCTTGACCGGGATGAGATCCATTTCCAAGCTCACTCCATGGTTTTCAGCAGGATTCCACTCCTCATGGGGCACTGGACTGAGAGCTTCAGTTTGTCACCAGCTGTTGGCTGGAAGTCGCCCTGGAGGGTTTGTGTGGAGGCTTCCTTATAACATGGCAGCCAGGTTCATCAGAGTGAGCAAGTGAGAAGAGAGAAGCAGAGCAAAAGAGAAGTCACAGCCCCTTACAATCTGTCCTTAGAAGTAATATCCCGTCAGTTTCTTTGTTATCCCATCAGTTTCACCAGGTTCAGCTCACACTCAAGAAGAAGGAATCATCTTAGAAGCTGCCTCCCACACAAGAAGCTTAAAAGTGATAATTCTGGGGCTTCCCTGGTGGTCCAGTGGTTAAGACTTCACCATCCAGTGAAGGGGTGTGGGTTCAGCATCTGGTCAGGAAGCTAAGATCCCATACGCCTTGCAGCCGAAAAACCACAGCATAGAAGATACACAATATTGCAGCAAATTTAATAAAGACTTTAAAAATGGTCCACATCAAAAACTTTTCAAGAAATGATAATTCTGCCAAATCACTCCTATATTTTCTGAGCCTAATCTCTAAATTTCATTTATTTAGTCAAAAGCCTTAGTAGCCCTTCAGGCTGTCTCTGGCATTCCAGAAGCCAATGTTAAAGTAAGAAAGCTATAATGAGAATTAAATGCATGCTTCTTCCTTTACAAGGAATGAAACTATTCACTCCACCAATGGGATAGTTTAAATAAATAACGGCAAGTGACCTGTTCTCCTCTTTTATGTCAATATTTAGAGATAAAACTCAAAATTAATCAGTTGAATTTTTTTCAATTAAAATGCAGGAATTCCAAATGTGAGGTCACAAAAGCAGGTCTTGCCTATTTTCAATGCTAACACATAATTAAATTTCCATTTACATTTTAAAATTGTGTTTCTCAACCAAGTATGATCAACTATGCAATTACTGAGTGTCTTTGTGGATGAATCATGCTTTTCTTACATAATTAATTTAGAGTAAATTGAACAGCATGCATCAATAATTAGATGGGGAAAAACATGTCTAAAAATTCTTAAGTTCAATTTTGGTAACACGAGAAAGTGACAAAATGCATTTTATTTTCTTTTAATTCTTATAGGACAAGGCAAGGTAAGAGATTATATATTCTCAGAAGGAGGTTCCAGGTGTAAGTTTTGGAGAAACAGCTCAGTGTATTACACACCTTCCTCCCCCTCTCTGATTCATGTGACAATGGACAAATCAAATGCATTGGAAAAGACCCACCATAATCTGTTCCCATAGCCCTATACAGTACACGGATTTGGAACTATTAGCTCCCAGCAAGCTCACACATTTTAGTTAGCCATGGTCAACTGGAATGATGGAACCCTTCAGCCGTGGTCCAGGCTGCAGAAACTGTCTCCTCCCCAGAATACCACCCTGTGTCCAGTCACAACCACATGAGACCTAAATACAGAGAGTATCTCCCCAGCTGCTCTCAAGAGCCCAGAAGAAACTCACCTTGAGCTGAGGCCAGAGCAGGGAGCATGGAATTCTAGCCAAAGTGGGAGTGTGTTGGAGGAAACCCCAGCTGAGGAAAGAAATGGGCAGGGCAGGGGTTTAGAAGCAAGAGCGAACGGGCAAACCTAATCAGCCCAGCAAACTGGCAGTGACATTTTCAAGTGCAAGGTCATTCAGAGTTGCAGAACTAAGAACATCTTTAGATGCCGAAATGGCTTTTGCTAAATGTCAACTTGGTAAATTTGTTTTTCCTTTGGCTCGTTAAAAGAGAATTAACCATTTATCCAATAATGAAAAGAAATATGACCCTCCCCGGGTTCACAAGCATCCACCTGAGACTGGCCTAGTCTCTCCCATCTAGCCAATTTTGTTCATTTTATATATATATATATGTTGCTGTTGTTCAATTGCTAAGTCATGTCCGACTCTTTTGAGACACCATGGACTGCAGCTCCCGGAGCTTGCTCAAACCCATGTCCATTGAGTTAGTGATGCCGTCCAACCATCTCATCCTCTGTCATTCCCTTCTCCTCCTGCCCTCAATCTTTCCCAGCATCAGGGTCTTTTCCAATGAGTTGGCTCTTCGCATCAGGTGGCCAAAGTATTGGAGCTTCAGCTTCAGCATCAGTCTTTTCAATGAATATTCATATTAGCAATATGTACTTACCAAGAGGCCTCAGGTACCTGAGAAAGTTCCTGCCCTCAAAACACTTTCAGTCTGCTGCAGGGACAGAGTGGGATGCAGATGGTGATGCCGCAACGTGGATGGGTCCCATTCTGCAGAAGTGCTGATCACTGCGCTACAAAAGCACCTTGCAGGGGACCCTGTCCAGGTAGGGGTGGGGGCTTCTGGGTGATAATAAGCTATCATGGCATTCAGCTGAGCCCTCCAGGGTGAACAGGAGAGAAGTGGTTTAAGGTACTACATTTCTTTACCAGAGAGGTATTTATTCTTACTACTCAGGTTACAGAAAAGCAATATGCTGGCATTCTAATGTGCCTAGATTTTACACGTTTGAAACACTTTCATTTATTTTTTTAAAGTATAGTTGATTTACGATGTTTCAGATGTGCAGCAAAGTGACTTAGTTTTACATATATATATATATATTCTTTTTTCAGATTCCTTTCCATTAAAGGTACAAGTTATTGAATATAGGCCCTTGTTTTTCTATTTTATATATAATAGCATGCATCTATTAATCCCAGACTCCCAGTTTATCCTTCCCCTCCCTTTCTCCTTTGATAATCGTAAGTTTGCTTTCTATTTCTGTGAGGATATTTCTGCTTTGTATCATTTTTTAGATTCCACACACAAGTGATATAGTATGAAATTTGTCTTTGTCTGAATTACTTCACTTAGAGTGATTATCACTGGGCCCATCCAATGACATTTCTGCAACAAAACGGCACTGGCTCTGGTCATAGCATGACATCTGTTTTAATTTATTTTATCCTCAACAACCCCTGGCAACCCCATTATCCCCAGTTTACAAATAAGGAAGCTGAGGAACAGGAATGTTAACTGACTCCCCCCTGCCAAGATCCCCCAGCTAGTAAGTGGCTAAAAATAATTCTAAACAACCAAGGATAGGGGCTGGAGGTAGGAAGGAGGTGACTGGAGGCATGGGCTGTCTTGAGATTTTTTAAAAAGCCAGAAGAGTCCAGATCATGAAGGTCCACACACATCAGGTTCAGAATAGGCAAGCATCTTAGCAACTCCTGAAGGGGTTCGAGTTGGTGACGGCTAAGAGCTGCTGTGAACTCCATGGCACACCATGTGCCATGTGCAAATTGTATGGGAGGCAGGCAAGGTTGCTGTCTCTACCATCTGGTGAGAGACAGGGAGCCTGGGCTAGAGGAGCTGCAGTGAGGAGGATGGGGACCAGGATGAACCCTGGACCTTGGGGAAGTAGCATCAACTGGACATGGCTACTGGGATGAGAGAGGATGGGAGCAGGGAGGCAGGGAGGCCTACCGCCAGGCTTGGGATCCCCACAGCTGATGGGGCGCCCGGGGGAATCCTCTGAGATCCTAGAATAACAGTGATGGTGACCAGCTCTGTCCCTCAACTCCTTGATGGCAGCAAGCTAGACACTTGGAAGACACGTCTGCCTTAGAGCTAGGAATGCAAGCTCTCTCACCTTGTCACACTGTCACTCTTAAACACAGCTTGAGCATTTGAATAAAACAAAAGTAAAAGTGTTAATCACTCAATCGTGTCCAACTCTCTTCGAGCCCCATGGACTGTTGCCTGTTAGGCTCCTCTATCCATAACATTTCCCAGGCAAGAATACTGGAATGGGTTGCCATTTCTTTCTCCAGGGGATCTTCCCAACCCAGGGACAGAACCCAGGTCTCCTGCATTGCAGGCAGATGCTTTACCATCTGGGCCACCAGGGAGCAAAAGTTGCTCAGTCGTGTCTGACTCTTTGTGACCCCATGGACCCTAAGTCCATGGAATTCTCCAGGCCAGAACACTGGTGTAGGTAGCCACTCCCTTCTCCAGGGACTCTTCCCAACCCAGGGATCAATCCCAGGTCTCCTACATTGCATGTGGATTCTTTACCAGCTGAGCCATAGGAGCAGCCCAAGAATACTGGAGTGGGTAGCCTATCCCTTCTCCAGCAGATCTTCCCGACCCAGGAATTGAACCAGGGTCTCCTGCATTGCAGGCAGATTCTTTACCAACTGAGCTACCAGGGAAGCCCCGAACCACCAGGAACTTTTAAAAACAGGAATACTGGAGCCAGCAATGTGATAAAGTATCAGAGTCCAAACTTGCCACCTCTCTACCCTGTGGCCTCATCTTACAGAAGGCCCTTGAAGATGCCCAGAGAACAGATATTCCAAGTGTTAGACTACTGCCTCATGGTTATTTCCAACTACGCTAATATTCACAAGCTGCCTCAGTGTCCTGAAGTAATCAGTGCTTTTTGTGTTTTGGCCCTATTTGCTCTAAGGCAGAGATCAGTTGATACATCAACTATTTAAGATTAATTTTTTTTAAGACTTTATCCTACTTTGTGGGGGAAAAAAACCCTAAAAGTCACCCAGAAACTCGTTTTTATGACGGCTGACACATCTAGGGGCTATGAAAGATGTCTGCATTCCTTCCCTTTTTTTGGCCAACTCTTCAGAGAGCGTGGTTTTGGATTCCTGTGCTGTTCCCTCTGTTCCTTCGAGAAGAACAGGCCAGCCTCACTTATGTCCACTTCCACCGAGCAATTGCCCAGGGCCCACCTCCGAGGCACTTCGTTTATAAGCAGTTCTGAGAAGCAAGGGGTCAGAGGGGGCAAAAGCTGGTCCGGGGAGGCATTTATGGATGGCAAAATTCAGACAGCAGCGTGCATTCCAGAGAGGGCAGCCCTGTGGTGTGTTCTGCAGCTGGGCCCAAGGAAATATGCCTGCTCCTCTCAGCTCCAGCCCCTCCCTGGTGGGGCTGTCTATAATTGGGCTCCCCCACTCTTTAGGATCAGCTGATGGGCCCACATTGAGGGAGGCAGCTGATGAAGAATTCATCTGGGCTGATATGCAGAGAAAGACCATTGATTCCTTTGAGCTTGTTAAGCCAATATCCTCTATACAAAACATAATCCAGAGGCTTGCAAGATGAACCAGCTGAAGTCACTGTCACCAAGGGCTCTAGCCAGACACTAGAATGAGGCAAAAATACCCACAGGGCAGGAGGCAGCCCAAATGGCATGCCATCTGCCACCTCGATTGCCTCAGCTCCTATTTACACGGAGACACCCGAAAGGGGACTTGGACTTACTGTTATCACCAGCATGAGTGAGGCATTTCTCCATTTCTTTCTTCTTTCCTCCCTTTTCCTGCTGAAAAAGGAACACAGATGTGGCAGGCAGTCTTTTGCTGACTAAGAAAGCATTATTGTCACCATTTCTGTGTTTGCTTATTTGTTTGTGCTATTTATTTATGAACTTGTGCCCAAGCCCCATCCACATAAAATTTGAGATAGCTACAAGAGAACCATAAAACAGAAAACTGTTAAGTGAGAAGCATCAGAATCAAGGAAATATAACCTGTATTGGAGGTGCTGGCTTCCAATTCAAGATGGCAACCTGAGATTCATCTTCCATCCCTCCCAAGAACCCCTGAAATATAAATGCAGAAGGACAAAGATGAACACGCCTGCACAGTAGCTGCGTCACATGGGGATTCTAATGAGTTAGAACTGAGCCCATACTGGTATCACCCTAAAGCCTTTGAGAATTCCACTGTGCCCAGGGCTCAATGCACAGGAGGAGAAAATTAATAGGCTCAAAAAAGATAAACCCTATAAACATATTCACAGGCAAAGGTGCCTGTTGGCACTGAGTCAACCCACAAGCAATACTACAAGTAAGGCAGCTAACATTTGTGTCGGTGGAAGGGAGGATCATCTCTATGCAAACTGAAACAGGCATCATTAAACCAGACCACTGTGCTCAACAGAACATGACGCATAAATTCCACAAGGAGACCCAAAGGCAAGTAAGCACTGAGAACTTTTCCATAGAGGTCCAATAACCAAAAAGATTTTCCTGGGAGATATTGAAAGAGAGCAGCTTGTGAACACCCAGGAAAACAATATCAAGCAACCCACAGCCATCAAAGAGGAGGGATGGAAATCAAAGGCCAATTTCAGGCCATCCCACATACTAGACTGTCTTCGGGCTACCTAGAGTGACCCAGATTCCTCACATCTAAAACCCAGTTTTCGCATCTATAAATGGCAGTGATGCTATTACCTACCCCACAGGGATATTGAGGGGCTCAATCAAATAAAGTACACAACAGCTTAGAACAGTGTCTGCCATGTTGGAAATATGGTAGCATATAAGCAGCTTTTATCATTATTATTCATTGTAATGGCAGAAAGTGAAGAGGAACTAAAAAGCCTCTTGATGAAAGTGAAAGAGGGGAGTGAAAAAGTTGGCTTAAACTTCAACATTCAGAAAACTAAGATCATGGCACCTGGTCCCATCACTTCATGGGAAATAGATGGGGAAACAGTGGAAACAATGTCAGACTTTATTTTGGGGGGCTCCAAAATCACTGTAGATGGTGGTTACAGCCATGAAATTAAAAGACACTTACTCCTTGGAAGGAAAGTTATGACCAACCTAGATAGCATATTCAAAAGCAGAGACATTACTTTGCCAGCAAAGGTCTGTCTAGTCAAGGCTATGGTTTTTCCAGTGGTCATGTATGGATTGTGAAGAAAGCTGAGCACTGAAGAATTGATGCTTTTGAACTGTGGTGTTGGAGAAGACTCTTGAGAGTCCCTTGGACTGCAAGGAGATCCAACCAGTCCATCCTACAGGAGGCCGTTGGAAATGAACTGGGTGTTCATTGGAAAGACTGATGTTGAAGCTGAAACTCCAATACTTTAGCCACCTCCTGCGAAGAGTTGACTCATTGGAAAAGACCCTGATGCTGGGAGGGATTGGGGACAGGAGGAGAAGGGGACGACAGAGGATGAGATGGCTGGATGGCATCATCAACTCAATGGACATGAGTTTGGATGAACTCCTGGAGTTGGTGATGGACAGGGTGGCCTGGCATGCTTCGATCCATGGGGTCGCAAAGAGTCGGACACAACTGAGCAACTGAACTGAACTGAATATGAAATATTTACAAATTTTATTTTAGCTATAATTAATAATTAAAGGGCCATGTGTGTTCAATCATGCTCGATCGCTCAGTGGTGTCCAACTCTTTGTGACCCCATGGACTCTAACCCACCAGGCTCCTCTGTCCATGGAATTCTCCAGGCAATAATACTGGAGTGGGTTGCCATTTCCTCCTCCAGGGGATCTTTCCAACCCTGCAGGATTGAACTGCCAGCTTCCAGGGATCAAACCCAAATGTCCTGAGTCTCCTGCATTGACAGGCAAATTTTTTATCACCATGATACCTGGGAAGTCCAAAAGGGACATGGATAGAAAGTTAAAAAGAAAAAAAACTGTTTATTTGGGTCACAAAACACAGTGTTCTGTGATCTTGCAAGGTCCTTCTGATGCACTATGCCTTCCTCTACACAGTCCATCTCAACAAGGTTGTATGCCCGAGTTCTGGCCAGAGCTGCTTGTCAGTCCCTAAGTATTTTTAGACCTTGGCTGAGTGGTTTCTCTCCTTTTTCAAAAGGGCTGGATGACAGCTTGCCACTAAGAATAGCAGTTTTCCAGTTTAATCAGCAAGTCTCCTGGCTTCATAACTGTGCTGGCACTCATGGGGGGTTGACTGGCCACGGTCACCTGTGGATCCTAAGCCGTCCTTGCCAACACTGGCCAGATCTGCTGCCCTCTCCACAGCCTGCTCCCCGAGGGCCTGTCAGGACATGCAAAGGAGGAATAGAAACATCTTTTCTCCCAGGAGAGAGAGAAAGAGGGAGAAGTCTGGACCCAGCATCTTTGGCAGCTCTTCTGAGATGCTTGAATCTGCAACACATGAGATTGCAGTACATGGAAAATTCAGGCTTAAAACTCATCTTCAAATCAAGAATTGAGAGGTAGGTCTTCCTTAAGAAGCCCTATAGTCTGAATGTTTGTGTCCTTTCAAAATTTATGTGTTGTAACTCTAAAGCTCAATATGATGGTAGTATGTGGTGTGGCCTTTAAGTGGTGATTAGACCATGAGGGTGGAGGCCTCACAAACAGGATTGGTGCCCTCATAAAACAGAACCAACAGAACTCCCTAGCTCCCTTCCACCATGTGAGGACATAGCAAGAAGACGGCAGACTGCAACCCAGAAATTGTCCTTCAGTGAACAGGTCCTTCATGAGAATCCACCATGCTGGCAGTCTGACCTTGAACTTCCGGCCTTCAGAACTCTGAGAATTAAATTTCCATTATTTATAAGCTACCTGGTCTATGGTATTTTTTTTATAGGAGCTGGAATGGACTAAAACAGGAGGGTAACTGGAGATTCTATTCAGGGGTGTGTGTGTGTATGTGTGTGTGTGTGTGTGTGTGTGTGTTAGTTGCTCCATTGTGTCCAACCCTTTGCAACCCCATGGACTGTAGCCCAACAGGCTCCTCTGTCCTTGGGATTTCCCAGGCAAGAATACTGGAGTGGGTTGTCATTTCCTTTTCCAGGGGATCTTCTCAACCCAGGGATCAAATCTATGGCTTCGGTCGCATCTCCTCCTATGTCTGTGGCTGCTGCTGCTGCTGCTAAGTCGCTTCAGTCGTGTCCGACTCTGTGCAACCCCATAGACGGCAGCCCACAGGCTCCCCCATCCCTGGGATTCTCCAGGCAAGAACACTGGAGTGGGTTGCCATTTCCTTCTCTGATGCATGAAAGTGAAAAGTGAAAGTGAAGTCACTTAGTCGTGTCCAACTCTTCAAGATCCCATGGACTGCAGCCTACCAGGCTCCTCCATCCATGGGATTTTCCAGGCAAGAGTACTGGAGTGGGGTGCCACTGCCTTCTCCAATGTCTATGGCAGACATGACTAATTGCTCATGACTTTCTTTCCCACTAAGCCTAGGCAGAAATTCAGAATGTTTTTCAACACCATGCTATCAATGATTAGGGTTGCCACACAAGATGAAGCCTAATTGCTAATCAGACCTAACATAATGCCTGGAGCCGGGTAGCTGCACCATGAAATTTTGCTGATTGAATAAGTGAAATGAAAAAATGTCATTAGTGAAATGAAGAAATATCATTAGGTTTCTGGAAATAAGAATAGTAAGTTAATTAAGTAATACAAATGCCCAACCATTGAAACTAGGAAAGGTATCTAAACGACCAGTTGGCAAGTTCAGGCACGGAACAGGAAGATCTTCATGAAATTCACCCAAACTAGCTCAGCCACGATGATGTCACTCAAGTTAGGTCAGATGTGTTGCTAAAACCAATTTGGCTGATCAACAGTGGTGAGTCATGGTAGAGTGAAAGCTATTATGTCAATATAGGTTAGCAAGAAGCAGCTGTGCTGTAACTTTGGCATGCAAGATCTCCCTAGGAGCTTACAGTTCACAGATAAGTATAGGTAGGTGCATTCATACAGAACTGAAGTCTCCTCTAAACATTTTAAATAAAATGGTAACAGCATGTCCTGTTGGAAGTCAAAAGGCCACAGCAAACTTAATGTTGACTAAAAGGCTAAATATTTTTTATTTCTAAAGTAATAAAGCAACTGAAAACCTTATTGATAGAGTTCTCCCACTGATAAGAATACTAGCCAAGTCTAAATTTTAAAAGATTTTAAATATTATAAAACAATGATCGTTCGATTAAAATAAATAATTATTTAAAAAAAAAAGATTTTAGTTCTGACAGAGGCATTAAAAAGTACCAAGCCTTGTACTTGGTACCAGTTGATTCCTTTCCGTGTTTCCATAGGTTGCTCAGACCATAAGAAGCATCATATTGTAATATTAGCCCCAAATTCATCTTCCAGGGCACCTAGCTGAGGTTGTCCATTAGAATCATGGGGAAGGTTTAAAAAAAAAAATACTCATGCCCAGATCCCACCTGCAAAAATTCACTTCCTTTAATCCAAGGGGACCCATACATGGATATTTTTAATAGATCCCAAGATCGGAGAACCCACAAGTCTTAACTTATACAGTATTTGCCAAAGACTGGACTCTAGAAAGCATGCCTAAACTGGAATGTCAAGAGCAAAATTTAATTGTTCTAAGACCACACAGTCAATTCAATAGCCACTAGACATATGTAGAAGTCAAGCCCTTGAAATATGGCTAATGCTACTGAGGAACTAAATTTTTTACTCTATTTTACTCAATTTAAACACTGATACTCAGTTTAATTGTAGGAAAACTCAAAGTATGTTTGAAACAGCTTGGGTATGTGAATCTACTTTTTCAACTGTAAATTTTGTGAACCTAAATATAGATCAAGTGTTTCTGGTAAAGTGAATGTCTGTATTGAGATGTGCTGAAAGTATAAAATACACACTGAATTTTTCAGACTCCATACAAAAATATATATAAATATTTCCTTAAAAAAATTTTTATTGACTACATGTTAAAGTGATACAATTTTGACATATTGGCTTAAATAAAATATATTATCAAAACTAATTTCACTTGTTTCTTTTAACCTTTTTAACATAGCTACTAGAATATTTTAGATCACCTATGTGTGTTCCAGGGAAAACGAGCAACTCACCGCCAAACATAACAAAAGACACGTAGAAACGAAGCATTATGTGAATATCAGCAGACACAATAATAGCTGAATCAGACTCACAAGTATTTCAGACATTAGAATTTCAGACAAAGAATATAAATTTTACATTTAAGGGAATAAAAGAGAAATTTGAAATGTAAACAAGAAATAAAAGACTTTTTTAAAAAACCAAGCAAAATTGAAAAAGAGAACATTTAGAAATGAAAACCATGGCAATTGAAATTAAAACCTCAACAGAAAATGAGCCACAGCCAAATGGAAAATTAGAGAATGGAAAGATAGATACAAATAAATTATCTAAAATGCAACACTGAGAAACATGTTTGGAAATTGTGAACATAACCTTCAGAAACATGGCAGATAGAGCAAGAAGTCTAACAAATATTTACATCAGAGAAAATGGGGCAAAGGCAATATTTCACAAGAAAATAATGGGTCAAAATTTTCCATATTTGTTTAAAGACATCAAATTTCAGGCATAGGAATCGCAACAAATTTCAAGCAGGATCACCCTTACAAAATATAAAGAAATGGCAAAAAAAGAAGACAGTAAAAGCAGCCATAAAATGAAAATATAATTTGTCAAAGTTTATGGGATACAGCAAAAGTAGAGTTTCCAGGGAAATTTATATCATCTAATGCATATACTGGAAAAGAAGACATTTCCAGTAATTAACAGGAAAGTAAAAGAAATTTTTCTAAACTACCGATGATGTAACGAAGACTTTCCTGGTGACAGTAGTGATAAGGAACCCACCTGCCAATGCAGGAGACATAAGAGATGCAGGTTCAATCCCTGGGTCAGGAAGATCCCCTGGAGGAGGAAATGGCACCCACTCCAGTGTTTTTGCCTGGAAAATCCCCTGGGCAGAGGAGCCTGGAGGGCTACAGTCTGTGGGGTTCCAAAGAGTTGGACACGACTGAGCAGCTAAGTACATACACAGACATCCCTGGTGGCGCAGTGGATAGGAATCCGCCTGCCAGTGCAGGGGACAGGGTTCAATCCCTGGTCTGGGAAGATTCCCTGTGCCATGCAGCAGCTAAGCTCAGGCACCGCACTACCGAGCCCGAGCTCTAGAGCCCAAGTCACAACTACCGAGCTTGTGCACCACGAGTACTGAGCCCGAGTGCTGCAGTTACTGAAGCCTGCTCACCTGCAGCTGGTGCACAGCAAGAGAAGCCACCTCACTGAGAAGCCTGCGCCCAGCAACAAAGAGCAGCCCCTGTTCTCGGCAACTAGAGGAAGCCCAAGCGCAGCAACAAAGACAGCACAGCCAGAAATCAGGAAATGGAATTATTAATGAAAAACTAGTGGGAACCAAAAGTCACATACAACGTGGTTTCAGGTTCGTTTTTCATTTCAGGCTCCAAACAACCCTGTGAGATATTATAATTTCATAATTATGATTTCAGTGGTGAGGCCACTGAAACACAAAGTACCCTGCTTAGGATCACACAACTAGTATGCACTTGGACCCAGGGCTTCCAAATCCCAAATCTGAACTCTTCTCACTTTAGCACACGGTTTGTCCAGCCTAAATCACGTGTGGGGGGTGTGTGTGTGTGTGTGTGTTAGTCACTCAGTCACGTCCGATTCTTTGCGACCCCCATGGACTGTAGCCCACCAGGCTCTTCTGTCCATGGGATTCTCCAGAAAAGAATTTTAGAGCGAGTTGCATCCCCTTCTCCAGGGGATCTTCCCGAACCAGGGATCGAACCCAGTCACCTGCGTTGCAGGCAGTTTCTTTTACCCTCTGAGCCACCAGTTGGAAATGCACATTGTTACATGACTCTTACTTAACTATTAATAATACACACCTCTTCCCTGAACAGACCACAACTCGGGACAGTGGGGCAGCTGAGCACATCAGAAAACTGCAACAGCTCCCCTCTACATCTCTGAAAGCTCACATCGTGGCCGAGAGCCTCCAGGGTGACTGAGCCCCGGGGGAACCTGTATTACGCCCCATGGGTCTCCAGGCTGTGTGCTTGCCTGGGTCTCTCTGGGAACAGGGCCTGTGAGAAATGTTTAAGGAGTGGCCTTTGTAGGTCGCTGGGGACCAGAGAGAGTTCCTGTCTGATTCCTGGACTCCAATAAAAATAAAATCAGAGAATGTTCTGGACTTCGCCACTGGGTTTCAAAACAGAACATTGAAAGTGATGGAGTGTCGTAACCGATCCATAAGCAGATCTTTCCTGAGGGCCCATGGGGACGCCGGGTCTGGATTAAGCCCTCTGGAGCTGGCAGTAATGAAAGGTCCAGTTTTCCAAACTTCAAAACATCCAGTTTTCTCAGAGATTTCCCAGGCAAGCTGAGATGGTAAAATGCAGCTTCCTGATGCGAAGAGTCTACTCATTGGAAAAGAGTCCATTGCTAAGAAAGATTGAGGGCAGGAGAAGGGGACAACAGAGGATGAGATGGTTGGATGGCATCAGCGACTCAATGGACACGAGTTTTAACAAGCTCTGGGAGTTGATGATGAACAGGGAAGCCTAGTGTGCTGCAGTCCATGAGGTCACAAAGAGTCGAACATGACTTAGCGACTGAACAACAATGGGAATTCAGATGCTATGGGTGTCAGCTCTGAGTTCTGAACTAGTCAGAAGCCATGGGAGCAGGAAGGAGGCTTGGAGAATGTTCAGCGTCAGTTATGGGGCAGCCAGCAGAGGAAGCAGGTTCTAGACTGTTCCACCAGACCCTCTCCTGCTTCCTGAACTCGTCCAAGCTAAACCTAAGCCCTGGCTGGGGGTGCAGCATCTGAGCATGTCCTGATGACAGAGTTTTTGATTTCTTTTTTTAGGACCCAGTGGCCTTGGGACTTCCTGGATCTCTTTCTGTCCAAGGATTTATGAAAGGGTGATGGTCCTCTTGGTTACAGTATGAATAGATATATCATTTCTAAAATACTGAGACTAGAGGAGTAATACACAGCTTGCAAGTAGAGATGAGAAGACCCATGGGTGTGCACCCATATGTGTGAGTGTGAGTGTGCATGTGGATGTTCTTATTGATGGAAACCCTAAGGGTAAAATACATTTCTTTGTGGGAAAGGGGTGGGGCATTGTCATTAACTGAACACCTACTACTCGCCAAGCACAGTGCTGGGAAGATTCAGCGAGGTCACTGTTTCACTGTAGTATTAAACAGTGGAGAGAATGTAAGAAGCAATCTTCCTAGGCACAATTGGAAACAGTTTATAAATTGCTATAAAACTTTTATGGAGGGCTATCTGGCAACAGACAGAGAACTTTTTCCAAATGTTCATGACTACAGATCCAGCAGTTTTGTTTCTACAAATTTATCCTGAAGAAGAAATGATGAATGTGTGTGAAGATTTACCTACAAGGATATTCATCCAAGTACTTCCAAAGTAATAGGGGAAAAGTTAATTGGAGAAAAAAATTAATTCTCTAGTTCTCAAGGTTTAAATAAACTATGGTACATTTGTTAAAAATAAAAACCCACTTAGCCATTCACAATGATGTTGTAGAGGAATGTTAAACGCTATAAGGAGAGGTTTTCAGTATCCCAAGAAATGACACAGCAGATTATAAATCACTCCACAGAGTATGTTTCGTATTTGTAAAATACAAGTTTATCAGTCAAAATCCCTACTGGAAACAGATGGCATGTTCAAATAGGACACTCACAGGGGAGTTTACCGATGAAGGGGTGAGAGAAAGGGACCATGAGGAAAGCCCAGAGCTAGCAACAGATCAAGGGCAGAAGCAACTCTGCAAGCTTCCCTGGGAGGAGAAGTGCCCAGCTGATGGACACACAAGCCCCAGGCAATTTCCCGGGAGGAAACAGAGACATAAGCACCTTGACCTCTCTCCTAAGCCAGATCTGTGCCCAGAGTACACCACAGTCCAAACCCACCTGGGACTGGGGGCCACAGAAGATCTGCTGCAGGTGTGGTCCACGGCAGGCCAGCCTCCCAGGCAACGAGAAGGGAGGAGGAGGGCAGCGAAGTCCCAGCACAGCCATGCATATGCTCATCCACACACGCGAACAGAAAAATGAAGGGATGCTGGTGACCCGACATGGCAACCACAGCCATCTCTTGGCAGCTCAGCCGCTGCTGAGTTTTCGTTTCCCTCTTCTTGCTTTTCTAAATAGGCTACAACAGGCATGTGCTGCTTTAGGCTTCATCCATGAAAGTTAACCTGAGTTGGAAGAAATTCAGAAGCCATCCAGAGCGGGTTCATAGTGCAACAGTGAGAAACACCCAAACTGGCTGTACCAGGAAAGGCTAGGGATGTGTTTTGGTGTGTAAGAGAGAAGGCTTAGCTACTTTCAAAAATGTGGAACCTCTTTTATGGGGGAAGGATGAGGCCTGATCTGCAGTCAGCCCAAGACCAGAAAGTAAAATGACAGGCAGGCAGGATTCAAATCTGAAGAATGAGACAGGGCTTTGGACTAGATAAACTTTCAAGTATCTCCTACTCAAAAAAAAGAATTATTGATTACTAATTAATGATGATTATTATAACAATTTCTTTGATATTGCTTGCTCTGATTTTAGGGGTGGAGTAAGCTACAAGGATGCATTGGAGAAGGAAATGGCAACCCACTCCAGTGTTCTTGCCTGGAGAATCCCAGGGACGGGGGAGCCTGGTGGGCTGCCATCTATGGGGTCGCACAGAGTCAGACACGACTGAAGCAACTTAGCAGCAACAGCAGCAGCAAGCTACAAAGATGTAGTGAGATGAATTCTTATTGGAATGCTCCTACACTATTAATGGGAATGTAAATTGGTATAGTATAGAGGTTTGCTAAAAAATTAAAAATAGAGTTACCATATGATCCCCAAATCCTACTCCTGGGCATATATCTAGAGAAAACTCTAATTCAAAAAGGCCCATGCATCCCAGTGTCCATTACAGCACTATTTACAATAGCCAGGACATGGAAGCAACCTAAATGTCCATTCACAGAGGAATGGATAAAGAAGATGTATATATATATAATGGAATATTATATATAAAACAATGGAATATTATATATAAAACAATGGAATATTATGCAGCCCATAAAAAGAATGAAATAATGCCATGATCATACTAAGTGAAGTAAATCAGACAGAAAAAGATAAATATCATGTGATATCACAAGTGGAACCTAAAAAAAATGATGCAAATGAATTTATTTACAAAATAGAAATGGACCTACAGGCATAAAATAACTTATGGTTACCAAAGGGAAAATAGAAGAGACAGATAAACTAGGAATTTGGGTCTAACAACACTTTCTACACATAAAATAACCAACAAGGACCTACTGTATAGCACAGGACTTTCCTGTACAGCACAGGAAACTATATTCAATATCTTATAATAACCTATAGTGGAAAAGAATCCAAAAATAATATGCATATATACACCCACACACACACACATATATATAAACTGAATCACTTTGCTCTATACCAGCAACATTGTAAATCAATTATACCTCAATGAAAAAAGAGAAATCGATTCTTATCATCTGGGATGTTTAGTTCCAAGAGATCTCTGATGAGTACTGTAACAGTAAAGATAATTCAAGCTTCTACAACAGAAAATTGCACTAATATTGGCATACACAAATCACACCGACTTCAGGTTTGGTTGGATCCAGGCACACAAATGATTCATTGGTATCCAGTCTCTCCCCATCCCTTGACTGACTCCTTTATCAGGTTGTCCCTCATGGAAACATGGGTTCAACAAGCTCGAATCCTCACAAGTGCAGTAGAAAAGACAATACTTGCTTATAAGTCGCTCAACCAAAGTTCCCATGATAAGCTTTATTGGGGGTTGATTGGTTAATGGGTCAACTACCCATTCCTGAATCATTTACTGTAGCTGAGAGGATGCCACATTCTCACCTCTTCTGGCTCCTTCAATAGGAAGAAAATATGGAGCTGGGGATTAGAAATAGACTCAGTCTAGGTTCTGAAATTTTTTCCTCTATGTGGGAATTTGATTCAACGATGTTTCAGTTTATAGATTTTTTTTCCTCCAAATAAAATCAAAAGCAGAGCTACTGTATTAGAATAATGTAGAGGAGCGGGTTTCCTAGGAAGAACTCTTGGGTGACTGATGCCGCCAAGGGCAAAAGGAGAAGCTCCAGGAACCCCTCCCCACTGTGGACACCAAGAAGAGCCTTCTATTTCTGCAGCCTATAGACCAGCCTTTCCTGAAGTGTGATCCACTTGATATTAATTTGCCTCAGAGCCTCTTGATGAAAGTGAAAGAAGAGAGTTAAAAAGTTGGCTTAAACCTCAACATTCAGAAAACTAAGATCATGTCATCTGGTCCCGTCATTTCATGGCAAATAGATGGGGAAACAATGGAAACAGTGACAGACTTTATTTTCTTGGGCTCCAAAATCACTGCAGATGGTGACTGCAGCCATGAAATTAAAAGACACTTGTTCCTTGAAAGAAAAGTATGACAAACCTAGACAGCATATTAAAAAGCAGAGACATTACTTTGCCAACAAAGGTCTGTCTAGTCAAAGCTGTAGTTTTTCCAGTAGTCATATATGGATATGAGAATTGGACTATAAAGAAAGCTGAGCATCGAAGAGTTGATGGTTTTGAACTGTGGTGTTAGAGAAGACTCTTGAGAGTCCCTTGGACTGCAAGGAGATCAAACCAGTCCATCCTAAAGGAAATCAGCCCTGAATATTCATTGGAAGGACTGATGCCAAAGCTGAAACTCCAATGCCTTGGCCACTTCATGCTAAGAACAGACTCATCTGAAAAGACCCTGATACTGGAAAAGACTGAGGGCAGGAGGAGAAGGGGATGACAGAGGTGAGATGGTTGGATGGCATCACCGACTCGATGGACATGAGTTTGAGCAAGCTCTGGGAGTTGGTGACAGACAGGAAAGCCCGGCGTGCTGCTGTCCATGGGGTCGCAAAGAGTCGGACATGACTGAGCAACTGAACTGAACTGAACTGAACTGAACTACCTCACCCAAAAAGATGATGGTTCCTGGTCAGTTAAGTTGGAGACATTTTCAGCTCAACAAAGTCAAAGAAATCAAAGACTTCTGACTCTTGACTCTAGGATGTTTCAGAGTCCCTAGTATTCAAATGTGTGCTGTGAATCTCCAGAAGAAAACACGGCATGCAGAACTGCCCAAACCTATCTGATCGTGAACCTTTCAGAGCATCTCTTGGGACGAGTGTTCCACAGAACATACTCAGAGACTGGCTGCTCTGGAGAAAGTCGCTCATTTTCTGTCCCAGCCCCACCTTGCCCTGCCCACCATCTCAACTGAGATCACAAAGCAGTTAAAGGTTACGGAGGAAGGCTGTTTTTGTCTCTCCATCACCTCTCTGGAATGTTTAGAAATGAGTATAATAACACAGAGATAAAACCCATCAAATCCCCGGTTTCTCTAAAGAAACACTTTCTCCATCCAACCTGTTAGCAGAGGCGCTGGAATCAGATTGCAAAAGCTCTGCACTAACTCCCGCTCCAGCGGGAGAAGAGACCACTGACGGGTGGGCGACACTGAGAGGACTAACGGCCTCTGTGGGAACCCGCGTTCACCTCTGGCAAACCTCTGTCTGCAGCTGCAGAAGATCAAGTCAGGCTCACATCTGTTCCCCAGACACCCGACACCCCACCCCAGCTTCCCCATCCAACAAAGCCTGGCCAGGTTTTCACAGTTAATTCCTCCAGGGCCCCTGGCCCATCTCCTCCCTTCTTGCTCCTATGAATTCTCAGAGATCAAAGCAGCAAGTTAGCCGAAGCTTTGTTTGCTCTGCATTCAGAGAACACCTTAAATTCCCAGCTTGAAAGGAGGCCAAAAGAAGGTCAAACATACCCTATTGTTGAAACACTTGCAAATAGCAAGACATGACCAACATATTAGCAGAGGAACCTTCGTGATTTCTCTGGGCTTCCAGGTCCTGTGAAGGGAGGGACGTCCCCCCCCAAATTTAATATAAGAGTATGATGGGAAGGCCACCAGAATTTTCCTTGGAGGTCACTCTGAGTTGACTCAGGAAGTATGTCGATCCTGAGATGGAAATTGGGAGCTCCTGTCACAACCCAAAGAGTTAGTCCTAAGGTTAAAGTGAGGACTGAAATGCCCATTCTGGATTGTTCTTCTGTTTCACTCAACCCCATCTTCTGGACTGTTCCTCCTCCCCCTGGCTTTTGTTCACAAACTTATATGACTTTTTAGAACTGAAAGGTCATCTAGTCTGGAGATTGTCAAACTTCTTGGCAGCCAAAAACGTTTTTCCAAAGAAAATCTTAAAAGAGACCTCAATATAAAGCAGAGTCAGGGGCCCTGGGGAGGGTGGGCTGGGGCAAAGCCTGGACTTCCACCCACTCAGCCACCCCTCCACCACTGTGGCTTTGGGCTCCCTCAGTTGGAAAAGCCTCCGATGAGTCCAACTTCTTCAGTTTACACGAATGCCTAGAACCAGAGACGGAAAGGGAGCCGCCCAAGTGTCAGATGCTCCACGTCTTCGTCCTCCCTGAGAGCCTGTGCCTTTGTTCTTCGTGTTTAAAAAGCCCCGAGGGTGGTCAGTCCTGCTTTCAAAACCGCCCTTTTTCGGTTCCCACCATCTCTACATCCCCTACTGGGAAGCACCTGGGGCAGCCCCCACCTTCCACCCGCCTGCTCCCACCCCCAGGCCCTTCAGTTGTGAGATCTTATTTCCTAAACCCAGTTAATCATTAGAATCACCAGGGAGCTTGTTAAAAACATGGATTCCTAGGCTCAGCACTAGACCTAGTAAATCAGAATTTCCAAGGGTGGGTCCAAAACTCTGTAATTTAAAGAAGCACCCCAGGTGATGTTGATGACTGGCTAGCTTTGGAAAGCACTGTATTCAATGAAGCTGGGTTCCTTCTTCAATCTACCACCAAAGGATAGGAATTCTTCCATGAAATCCCAGCCCTTGTTGCTGGTAGGATCATGATTTCATACAACTTTCTCCGGACTTCCTTTTCAAATAATGGGGGAGAAAAATCTCTACAAGTCCTTTCACCCCAGTATTCTAAACAAAGACATAGCCATACTACTACTAAGTCGCTTCAGTCGTGTCCAACTCTGTGCAACCCCACAGACAGCAGCCCACCAGGCTCCCCTGTCCCTGGGATTCTCCAGGCAAGAACACTGGAGTGGGTTGCCATTTCCTTCTCCAATGCGTGAAAGTGAAAAGTGAAAGTGAAGTCGCTGAGTCGTGTCCGACTCTTCACGACCCCATGGACTGCAGCCTACCAGGCTCCTCTGTCCATGGGATTTTCCAGGCAAGAGTACTGGAGTGGGTTGCCATTGCCTTCTCCAAAGATATAGCCATAGACTTGTGCAAATATTTTTCTGTGGAGAGGCAAATCACTGCACCAATAAAACAGAAATGTTCAACAATGAGATGATCAAGTCTGTGTTGGTATATACATATAATATTATATGTTTACTAAGAAATAATGTTTAGAAGATTAATAACAAATATACTCACAATATATGTGCATATACATGTTACATATATATGTTACATGTTACAAGAACAAATATACAGTAGAATTCCATTTTTCATAAGCATAAAAAACTAGAAGTTACAAACAATGAAATGTTAACATTCTCTCTAGAATGATGGTGGAATTAATGTCAATGCTTCTTGCTTTTACACTTCCAAAATTTCTATAGAGAACCTGAACTTTGAAATCTACAAAAAAAACAAGTTATCTTAAAATGATCTTTGGGAGAGAGAGAAAAGCAATAGATGGAATCAAAATGATGATTTAAGTTATTAACTACTTTAACTCTTGCCCACATCTCTTAAAATAACAAAGAATAGTTTTTTGGGTTTTGTTGTTGTTAGAATAAATTCATAAAAGTGCTGTAAAACAAGAAGGCACACCATCAATAGACTAGATACAATAAGAAATTCCTAGAACATAGAAACCAAATGAGGTCCCTAGAGACTTAAGAAAAAGCAGCCATGTGAAGGATTAGAGCTAAAACAAGGTATCTAAGTACATAAGAAAAAAGTAGGTTTAATATTATAAACCTATATATAAAAAGTAAGTTTTATATGTATATATACAACATATATATATAACCTATATTTATATATAAGCTTTATATATATACAAAACATGTATGTGTATATATATGTATATATATATATAAGTTAAGATATTTGAAGAATCTATCAAAGAGGTCTAACTTCACTGGGAGGAGGAAAGACAGAAAATGAGAAAAGGAAAAAAATCAGAAAATGAATAGAAAAGGAAAGAGAGAAAATGAGAAAAGGAAAAACATCAGAAAACTATTAGAAAAAGTGCTCAGTGGAGAAAAGCATGAGCATTTAGATTAAAATAGCTCACTGAGTAAAATGAAGTAAATAATATATTGCCTAAAAAACTTGTCTCTTTCAGAGAGAGGCACTGGGCTAAGTGATTTCCATACAATATATATTTTAACCCTCATAGTAAACCTGAGTTTAGAACCAACATTTTCCCCATATTACAAAAGAAGCAACCAATTAGAAAAATACTAAAAACTTTGGCCAAGTACTTACAACTAGCAATTAATGGAGCTATGTGCCTGATGAAATTTTAGTACACCTAAGACACACACACACACAAAAATTCCTTGAAATGGCCAAAAAGGAAAATTATCTTAAAAAGATAAAGACACAAGAAAGAGACTGACATAAAACTCTTCTTCAACTCTGGATTTTGGAGACAAAAAAACCAAATGAACAGAGAAAATTATTTGGAACTTAGAAGTGTAAATCCAGCAAAACAAATAACCATAAAATAAAGACATTTTTAGTCATTAAAAGCTCAGATGAATAGTTGCTATTTCAAGGGTAATTGTTTTTTGGTCCCCAAAGCAAATATTTTCAAGAGTAATTCCAATCAAATACAAGAAACTATAAAAGCCTTTTGTTAAACCAAAGCAGAATTTTACTGTATTGAATAATTGAAAAACAAATAGAAATTTAACTAAAAAAAAAAAAAAAAAATTTGCATCAAGACTCCCACTGAAGAACTACTCAGGAGTGCTAAAGGGAAAAAATGAAAAATTAGTTAAAAAAGAAAGATGTGCAGTTTAAGAGATAATGTTAAACAAATAAATGAATAAAGCTTATAATTTAGTCTAAATAAATACTGAAGTGATCCTGGAAGAAGAAAGAAAAAGAAGAGGAAGAAGAAGGAGAAGAAATAACAAACTCCCTTGGTAATAAAAACATGAGAGGAGAGTGATAAGGAAGAAAAGCAAGAAAATTTTAAAATATTAATAAATAAATGATAACGAATATACATATCAAAACTCATGAGGTATAACTAAGGCAGTAGTTAGAGAAAAATATATAGCTATGTGTATGTATTTGTGTAATACTCATTTATATCTATGCATACAATTTAAAATTAATTAATATAAGGAATATATATCAGTGAAAATAGTGAAATAAGGACCTCTGAAATTCCTCCTCTCCACTAAAGAAATTAAGACCTAGAAAAAAATTGTTAAAGTTAACTTTTTCAGAATTCTGGAAATTAACCACAGTGTGGTAGCAGTCCCTGACACAGTTATTCAAGAAAAATGGCTAAATCTCGGTAAGAACAGTGAACTTCGTGGCATTTTAACCTGCCCTATTGCCAACCCCTTTCTCCCCAGCCTACTTGTACTAGCCTTGAAAATCAACACTCTAGCAATCACAATGAGAAACAGCAGCCTAGCAGCCACTGGAAAAGACAGAATGAAATTGGAACTCTCCCAAAGCCCTATTCCCAGAGAATTGTCATAATTTGTCCTATCTGGTCCTCTCCTGGAAAATTCCACTCACAGGGTTTTTCTTTATTTGACCTGACTCAGAGCTTGCTCAGCACAAGTAGGATTCCCCTGAGCTTTTATTTAGGAAAAAATAATCAGCAGCAATTGTTTAACATTATAGCTGCCTGAAGTAGTAACAGTGGCGGCGAATAACAATCTGATCCAAAAAAAATTTTTAATTAAAAGAAAAAGTTTTGGAGTGAGATGTCCATTGGAGTTTTCAGTTCTGTTCAGTCGCTCAGTCGTGTCTGACTCTTTCCAACCCCATGGACTGCAGCACACCAGGCCTCCCTGTCCATCACCAACCCCCAGAGTTTACGCAAACTCATGTCCATTGAGTCGGCAATGCCATCCAACCATCTCATCCTCTGCCGTCCCCTTCTCGTCCCGCCTTCAATCTTTCCCAGCATCAGGGTCTTTTCAAATGAGTCAGTTCTTTGTGTCATGTGGCCAAAGGAGTTTTGGAAAGGCCCAAAATATTCCTGGGACTCTGGAGGGCCCCTTGCAGGCACAGCTCTGTGCATGTACCTGTGAACAGTCACACATCCATACAAGACCTAAGAAGGTGAAAAGTTCTCATTTCTCACTGACTCTGGTGCCCTGCACAAACAAGAGGTGAAGGCTAAGGCAGAGTCATAGACTGCCTGCCTGAGTATTGAAGTATGCTCCCAGCACAACACACTGCCTTTTGGCAAACACTGGGAGACTTACTGGTTTCAGACATTTAAGAAGATCTCTATCCAATCTCAGATGACTGCTAAGCTAACTAAGTACAGACTTCAAAGACTACACATACTAAGAAAACAGATTTTACAGAATTAGATCCAACAAACAAAATCATTACAAGTAGGAAAAAAAAAATCCTTGGGGAGGGGAAACATCATTTCCAAAGCTGTCACATTATGCATTTATAAATGTCCAGTTTTTAACCCCCCCCAAAAAAATCACAAAACTGCAAACAAATAAAGTACGGCCTAATCACAGGAAAAAAATTAACAGAAATTGTACCTGAGGAATCCCGATGTAGAGAAACAGTTTTTACAAATATTTTATTTTATTTTGCTTAAAGACTTTGTGAGCTCTGTGTTTTTATTTTATTTTTCTAACTTCTTATTTTGTATTGGAGTATAGCCAATTAACACTGTTGTGACAGGTTCAGGTGAACAACAGAGAGACTCAGCCCTCTGAGTAATCAAATCCCTTACGATTATACAGGGGAAATGGCAAATAGATTCAAGGGATTAGATCTGATAGAGTGCCTGAAGACCTATGGCAAAGGTTTATAACATTGTACAGGAGGCGGTGATCAAAACCATCCCCAAGAAAAAAAAAATGCAAAAAGACAAAATGGTTGTCTAAGGAGGCCTTACAAACAGCTCAGAAAAGAAGAAAAGCAAAAAGCAAAGGAGAAAAGGAAAGATATACCCATTTGAATGCAGAGTTCCAAAGAACAGCAAGGAGAGATAAGACTTCTTAAGTAAACAATGCAAAAAATAGAGGAAAACAATAGAATGGGAAAGACTAGAGATCTCTTCAAGAAAATTAGACATATCAAGGGAACATTTCAGGCAAAGATGGGCTCGATAAAAGACAAAAACGATATGGACCTAACAGAAGCAGAAGATATTAAGCAGAGGTGGCAAAAATACACAGAAGAACTATACTAAAATGATCTTCATTATCCAGATAACCACAGTGGTGTGATCACTCACCCACAGCCAGACATCCTGGAATGTGAAAAGTGGGCCTTAGGAAGCATCTCTATGAACAAAGCTAGTGGAGGTGATGGAATTCCAGTTGAGCTATTTCAAATCCTGAAAGATGATGCTGTGAAAGTGCTGTACTCAATATGCCAGCAAATTTGGAAAACTCAGCAGTGACCACAGGACTAGAAAAGATCAGTTTTCATTCAAATCCCGATGAAAGGCAGTGCCAAAGAATGTTCAAACTACCAGACAATTGCACTCATCTCACACGCTAGCAAAGTAATGCTCAAAATTCTCCATGCAAGGCTTCAACAGTACATGAACCAAGATCTTCAGATATTCAAGCTGGATTTAGAAAAGGCAGAGGAACCAGAGATCAAATTGCCAACATCCAATGGATCATAGAAAAAGCAAGAGAATTCCAGAAAAATACTTCTGCTTCACTGACTACCCTAAAGCCTTTGACTGTGTGAATCACAACAAACTGTGGAAAATTCTTAGAGAAATGGGAATACCAAAACACCTTACCCGCCTCCTGAAAAACCTGTATGCAATTAAAGAAGCAACAGTTAGAACTGGATATGGAACAACAGACTGGTTCCTAATTGGGAAAGGGGTACGTCAAAGCTGTATTTTGTCACCCTGCTTATTGAACTTATATGCAGAGTATATCATGCAAAATGCTGGGCTGGATGAAGCTACAAGCTAGAATCAAGATTGCTGGGAGGAATATTATGCACCTCACATATGCATATGACACCATCCTTATGGCAGAAAGCAAAGAAGAACTAAAGAGCCTCTTGATGAAAGTGAAAGAAGAGACTGAAAAAGTTGGCTTAAAACTCAACATTCAAAAAGCTAAGATCATGGCATCCGGTCCCATCACTTCATGACAAATAGATGAGGAAACAATGGAAACAGTGACAGACTTTATTTTCTTCGGCTCCAAAATAATTACAGATGGTGACTGCAGCCATGAAATGAAAAGACGCTTGCTCCTTGGAAGAAAAGCTATGACCAACCTAGACAGCATATTAAAAAGCAGAGACATTACTTTGCCAACAAACATCCATCTAGTCAAGCCTGTGGTTTTTCCAGCAGTCATGTTGGATGTGAGAGTTGGACTATAAAGAAAGCTGAGCACCAAAGAACTGATGCTTTTGAATTGTGGTGTTGGAGAAGATTCCTAAGAGTCCCTTGAACTACAAGGAGATCCAACCAGTCCATCCTAAAGGAAATCAGTCCTGAATATTCTTTGGAAGGACTGATGCTGAAACTGAAGCTCCAATACTTTGGCCACCTGATGTGAAGAACTGACTCATTGGTAAAGACCCTGATGCTGGAAAAGATAAACGGCAGGAAGAGAAGGGGATGACAGAGAATGAGATGGTTGGATGGCATCACCGACTCAATGAACATGAATCTGAGCTAGCTCTGGGAGATGGTGGTGGACAGGGAAGCCTGGTTTACTACCATCCATGGAGTCACAAAGAGTCAGACATGACTGAGTGACTGAACAACAACAAAACTAATTCAAATACACACAAAGAAATGCACAGCACTGATAAAGGTAACTACAGATGTAAGTATAAAAGACAGTGTAAGTTTACTTTGTAAGTCTTTTTCTCACATGTATCATTTAATTAAGATAATCACGATGGTGTGATCACTGACCTAGAGCCAGACATCCTAGAATGTGAAGTCAAGTGGGCCTTAGAAAGCATCACTACGAACAAAGCTAGTGGAGGTGATAGAATTCCAGTTGAGCTATTCCAAATCCTGAAAGATGATGCTGTGAAAGTGCTGCCCTCAATATGCCAGCAAATTTGGAAAACTCAGCAGTGGCCACAGGACTGGAAAAGGTCAGTTTTCATTCCAATCCCAAAGAAAGGCAATGCCAAAGAATGCTCAAACTACCGCACAATTGCATTCATCTTACACGCTAGTAAAGTAATGCTCAAAATTCTCCAAGCCAGGCTTCAGCAATATGCGAACCGTGAACTTCCTGATGTTCAAGCTGGTTTTAGAAAAGGCAGAGGAACCAGAGATCAAATTGCCTACATCTACTGGATCATGGAAAAAGCAAGAGAGTTCCAGAAAAACATCTATTTCTGCTTTATTGACTATGCCAAAGCCTTTGACTGTGTGGAAAATTCTGAAAGAGATGGGAATACCAGACCACCTGATCTGCCTCTTGAGAAATTTGTATGTAGGTCAGGAAGCAACAGTTAGAACTAGACATGGAACAACAGATTGGTTCCAAATAGGAAAAGGAGTACGTCAAGGCTGTATATTGTCACCCTGCTTATTTAACTTATATGCAGAGTACATCATGAGAAACGCTGGACTGGAAGAAACACAAGCTGGAATCAAGATTGCCGGGAGAAATATCAATAACCTCAGATATGCAGATGATACCACCTTATGGCAGAAAGTGAAGAGGAACTAAAAAGCCTCTTGATGAAGGTAAAAGAGGAGAGTGAAAAAGTTGGCTTAAAACTCAGCATTCAAAAAACGAAGATCATGGCATCTGGTCCCATCACTTCATGGGAAATAGATGGGGAAACAGTGGAAACAATGTCAGACTTTATTTTTTGGGGCTCCAAAATCACTTTTCCTCTTCTCCTGTTTATATATCCTACCTTGGAAGCAAAGTTATGACCAACCTAGATAGCATATTCAAAAGCAGAGACATTACTTTGCCAACAAAGGTTCGTCTAGTCAAGGCTATGGTTTTTCCTGTGGTCATGTATGGATGTGAGAGTTGGACTGTGAAGAAAGCTGAGTGCCGAAGAATTGATGCTTTTGAACTGTGGTGTTGAAAAAGACTCTTGAGAGTCCCTTGGACTGCAAGGAGATCCAACCAGTCCATTCTGAAGGAGATCAGCCCTGGGATTTCTTTGGAAGGAATGATGCTAAAGCTGAAACTCCAGTACTTTGGCCACCTCATGCGGAGAGTTGACTCATTGGAAAAGACCCTGATGCTGGGAGGGATTGGGGGCAGGAGGAGAAGGGGACGACAGAGGATGAGATGGCTGGATGGCATCACTGACTCGATGGACGTGAGTCTCGGTGAACTCCAGGAGTTGGTGATGGACAGGGAGGCCTGGTGTGCTGCGATTCATGGGGTCGCAAAGAGTCGGACACGACTGAGCGACTGATCCGATCTGATCTGATGATTTAGAAGACAACTGAATAAAATAATTTTTAAATGTTTCTATAAATTATGAAAGTATATTAAAAGTTTTTCTAAAAAGAGTTATGAATGTACTACGCTGATGGTCATGAGTATATCTAATATGTGACAACAGCATAAAGGAGGAAGGAGATATAGCTGAGGAAAATTTGTATACACTATTATAATTAAGTTGGTATTAGTCAGAACTAGAGTGTTATAAATTAAGATATTCTGGTAAGTCCAGGCAACCACTAGGAAAGTAACTCAAAAAATATACAGTAAAAGAAGCAACAAGGAAATTAAAATGGTACAATGGAATATATAATTTAACACACCAACAGGAAAATGACCAAGGAATATGAATAAATAATATTCAAAAATAAATTTAAGTGGATGATAAATACATGAAAAGTGACCAACCTTACTAGTAAATTGGAAAATGTTTAAAATGGTGAAATGTGTTAAATTCATTGAATTAGCAAAAGCTAAAGACCATGTTGACAGAGTATAAGAAAATGAGGACCCTTGCATCACAGATACGGGAGTAAAAATCAGTGCAGCCTCTGGGGAGACATTTTGACTGAGTACATAAAAGTTTAAAATCGATACGCTCTTCAACGCAGTGAGAACATGGCCTTGAACAAGACATATTTCTGAGTGTCCTAAAAAATTTGTTCTGATAGCTGATTAAAATAAGAAATGTACAAACATTTTATAAATTCCTAACTTTTATAAACAACAACAATAACAGTGTGACTTCTTTGTCTGCATGTCACAGAAGCCAGTAGAAGAATCCTTGTGGGCAGATACCTTCTTTGAGAAAAAGTGAAAACTCTGCTTAAAATGTTTTAAGGGAAGGATCTGAGCTTCTCAAATATGAATGTGGACAGGCATCTGCTAACAGGAGAAAATGTTATAGAGCAGAAGGGAGAAGAAAGGAAGGGCAAAATAACGGGGACAAACTTTATGAGGGGCTTCCCAGGTGACTCTAGTGGTAAAGAGCCTGCCTGCAAATATAGGAGACACAAGAGACTAGGGTTCGATCCCTGGGTCGGGAAGATCCCCTGGAGGAAGCCATAGCAACCCACTCCAGTATCTTGCCTGGGAAATCCCATGGACAGAGGAGCCTGGCCGGCCACAATCTATAGGGTCGAAAAGAGCTGGACACAACTGAAGCGACTGAGCACGCACACGCGCATATTAAAAAATACAGAAAAATTTCAGGAATATAATAGGCTTTGATAGAGGTACCATGAAGTTTTGTCAGGTTTGAATTTTTTAAGGCTTAGATTATAACGTTTAAGCTCGTGGTCATGCTTTGTTACCTCCCTATAAATGACCACAATGCTAAATTCCATACAGATCAAATCATAATTCTTATGCTTAATTTTGGAGAAAGCAATGGTACCCCACTCCAGTACTCTTGCCTGGAAAATCCCATGGATGGAGAAGCCTGGTAGGCTGCAGTTCATGGGGTCGCTTGGAGTCGGACACGACTGAGCGACTTCACTTTCACTTTTCACTTTCACGTGTTGGAGAAGGAAATGGCAACCCACTCCAGTGTTCTTGCCTGGAGAATCCCAGGGACGGGGGGCCTGGTGGGCTGCCATCTATGGGGTCTCACAGAGTCGGACACAACTGAAGCAACTTAGCAGCAGCAGCAGCATGCTTAATTTTAGAGTTTACTACTTAGTACCTGTAAAGACGGCAATAGCTCAGTAAACACCCAGGCATTTAGTGTGCTTTTTGTGTATTGTAGTGTATGGCTACAGTCCTCAGGTCGCAAAGAGTCAGACACAACGCACGTGCATACTTTATGAGATGTCCCTTCTCCAAGACTCTTCACCTGCTTTTCCCCTAAAAAGTCAATACCAACATGACTAAATTCATCTGAAACTATGGATCCACCACAGTTAATTCCTGTGCCCTATACAAGTCCTTATGTATCCCTAGGCTGTAAGCCCATCTCACACACACACACACACACACACACACACTGCCCCATGACCCACCCACCCACCAACTACCCACCACACATAATATTGCTTCTCGCTTAGTTAATAATCTCATAGTCAACATGGAGTTTCCAAAGGCCAGGTCGTTCCCATCATAAAGAGGCTGCTATAAAAATAATGAAAGATCCCTCTTCTGGTGTAGGAGAATTCTCTTTACTTTCTGTACTGGTAAATTATTAACAGCTGTAGTAAATCAACATTAGCCGGCTCCAGAAGACAGGATGCTCATATCTGTGACATCATCCAGCGGCCTTGGGGTTGATCCACGTGGCAATGCAAGGTCAAGGTCATCTGCACTGTAGAGAACTGTTCGATGCCAATTCTCAGCTGGCTACGAATGGCAGGAACCATTACCTGTGGGACCTTGAACGGGTTACTTCTTTCCTGAGGTTGGAATGATAATGCAATGAAATCATGTAGGTTAAACAGACTCATGCCTAGCATAGGGAAGGTACAAGGAAAATAAATATATATTTGCTTAATAAACAAATAAGCAACCTACTTAGTAAATTCACTTAGGACACTGCATGAAGAATCAAACTGTTGGCGTTAGCACCAGTTTGTATCAAAACGTAAGGTCTTCTCCTGGAAGTATCAAAAGGTAAGGTCTTATTTATCCTGGAAGAAAAAAAATCTCAGAGAAAGATTCAATTTTATCTCAGAAGATAGGAACTAGTCCATCAACCATGGAAATCTAAACTGTGGGGAGGATGAGAGAGGCAGAGAAGGGTAGAAAAAGGAGGAGGGGAAAGAAGGCAGAATGGTAAGGAAAGGAGAGTAGAGAGAAGGAAGGAGACCAAGAAATAATAATACATGGAACATTTCCATTGCACCTCCCGCATGCCAGGCACTGCTCTAAGTGCCTCATGTATATTACCCCATTTAATCCCTACAAAAGCCCCATGAGTCAGGGACTCATACCATGTCAATTTCACAGATTGGTCAATTGAGGTACAGAGCAGCCAAGTCTCAAGAGGTACAATGAGCCAGAAGTTAAACTCCCTGCCTGCAGCTCCAGAGTCCAGGCTCTTTGTCACTGCGCCACGCTGCCTCTCAGAAAAACGGAATATGGAGAAAACTTCCAGTTCTTCTGTTGTCCTCCCGGAAGATGAAAACTTTCTTTCTTGTGCCTGCTCATTCATGGCTCCAACGGTACTTTATTGGAAATCTCAGCTCCCTGGTCTGCCTCCCGCTAAACTACTTCCCTGCAGGCAGAAATGCATCTTCCATCTGTGCGGCAGGATTTGCCACAGGAAACTCTTGCCTGCATCCTAACACCTGCCATTCATTAGACACTGAGTTCAGTGAAGCCGTTGTGGGGTCTGGAGGTCTTTAGATCGCCAGCCCTGCATTTCTGGGAGGCTGCTATGTTTGGAATTGTCTTGTCATTCTGCTGGAACCCTGTAGCTTTTCCAGCTGTTCTGGAGAGTCACCGTTCAACAATGCAACATCCTGCCCCCAGTCCCAGTGCAGACTTCGTGATTCCTTAGGACGGTCCCAATTTCCTAAAGCTGACTTGTGCTCAATCAAAGCAATTTACTACAGTGTTTCAGAGTTCTAACTGTGATTTGTTAAATCAGTATAAAAATTTTGATGTATTTAGATAAATTCGCAAGTAAGAGAAAATCCTTCCTTAGTCCACAGATCTTTTCTCAGCCACTTTGCTAACAATATTCAGGAAGCCATAACCTTAAAAGGCAGTTTTATATATATATATATATATATATATGGAGAGAGGGGGTCTTCCCTAGTACCTTAGATGGTAAAGAATCTGCCTGCAGTGCAGGAAACCCAGGTTCAGTCCCTGATTCGGGAAGATCCCCTGGAGAAGGGAATGGCAACCCACTCCAGTATTGTTGCCTGGAGAATCCCAAGGACAGAGGAGCCTGGCAGGCTACAGTCCACGGGGTCACAAATAATCAGACATGACTGAGTGACTAACACACACGCATGGAGACAATGAGGAGTAGACAGACAGAGGAAGGGTGGAAAACACATTTTAAATGTTTTCATTTTTTAATTACAGAAGTATTCTAAATAGGAAAAAAAAGAACAATAAAAAATAGAAAAAAATAAGCAAAAAAGAAAAGGGAAAAAAACTCCTTCAAAAAGTAATTACCCTTAGTATTTTTAATATACACTCAGATATTTCTCTGCACATGCATATCTTTACAACTGGGTGATTCTACACGCAGTTTTTAACCTGCTTTTCCCCCTTAATGTTGTGAATAACATTGTTCAAGTTTTCCCTCCTTTTTCTCATTGCTCTGACTGCACTTTATTGCAACTTTCCATCATTCTTTATGACCTCAAAGTATTCTATGAAATGAATGTATTCTGTTTACTTTACCAGTCCCCTCCTCTTGGACATTACGTTGATTTCAATTTTTTGTTTTTCTTATAAACAATTCCTTAATTGTCCCAACATTTTTAACAAATGCCACTCATCTAAAAGAATGGAACTCCAAAACTACACTACCAGCAGTGGTCTGAAATCGTATGGAGTCCACTCTTATCCTGAATTTCATTTTCTGTCTTGATTTTTTATTTCTAGAGCCCTTCTTTCCTATCAACAGACCATTTTTACTCATCCAAACACTCCCTGTCTTGACCCTTCACTCCCTTCCTGGCTACTCATCTACCAGTTTTTCGGACACAACTTTGTCTTTTTTATTAGCTCCATTTCTGCATACGTTGTCCTTTGCTTTCATCCACTCACCCTTTGATCCTTTTGGCCCAGTCCATCCTTTGAAGACTGCTACACAAAAGACACATGCCAAGCCCTGTAGGGGTCAAGGGGTGGATTCAGCACATCCCCAGCCCTAAAGGAGTTCAGTCTACTTGGAGATGCAAGGTGCACAGGCACACTGGTATCCCAGTAAATTGGCTCTCCGGGGGGGGTTGGGGAAACTTGATGTTTAGGTTTACCAGTTTCTATAAATGCAAAAAAGCAAAACGGCTGTCTGGGGAGGCCTTACAAATAGCTGTGAAAAGAAGAGAAGCGAAAAGCAAAGGAGAAAAGGAAAGATATAAACATCTGAATGCAGAGTTCCAGAGAATAGCAAGAAGAGATAAGAAAGCCTTCTTCAGCAATCAATGCAAAGAAATAGAGGAAAACAACAGAATGGGAAAGACTAGGGATCTCTTCAAGAAAATCAGAGATACCAAAGGAACATTTCATGCAAAGATGAGCTCGATAAAGGACAGAAATGGTATGGACCTAACAGAAGCAGAAGATATTAAGAAGAGGTGGCAAGAATACACAGAAGAACTGTACAAAAACAATCTTCACGACCCAGATAATCACGATGGTGTGATCACTCACCTAGAGCCAGACATCCTGGAATGTGAAGTCAAGTGGGCCTTAGAAAGCATCACTACGAACAAAGCTAGTGGAAGTGATGGAATTCCAGTTGAGTTATTTCAAATCCTTAAAGATGATGCTGTGAAAGTGCTGCCCTCAATATGACAGCAAATTTGGAAAACTCAGCAGTGGCCACAGGACTGGGAAAGGTCAGTTTTCATTCCAATCCCAAAGAAAGGCAATGCCAAAGAATGCTCAAACTACCACACAATTGCACTCATCTCACACGCTAGTAAAGTAATGCTCAAAATTCTCCAAGCCAGGCTTCAGCAATATGTGAACCGTGAACTTCCTGATGTTCAAGCTGGTTTTAGAAAAGGCAGAGGAACCAGAGATCAAATTGCCAAACTGGATCATGGAAAAAGCAAGAGAGTTCCAGAAAAACATCTATTTCTGCTTTACTGACTATGCCAAAGCCTTTGACTGTGTGGATCACAATAAACTATGGAAAATTCTGAAAGAGATGGGAATACCAGACCACCTGATCTGCCTCTTGAGAAATTTGTATGCAAGTCAGGAAACAACAGTTAGAACTGGACATGGAACAACAGACTGGTTCCAAAGAGGAAAAGGAGTTCGTCAAGGCTGTATATTGTCACCCTGTTTATTTAACTTATATGCAGAGTACATCATGAGAAACGCTGGACTGGAAGAAACACAAGCTGGAATCAAGATTGCCAGGAGAAATATCAATAACCTCAGATATGCAGATGACACCACCTTATGGCAGAAAGTGAAGAGGAACTAAAAAGCCTCTTGATGAAAGTGAAAGTGGAGAGTGAAAAAGTTGGCTTAAAGCTCAACATTCAGAAAACAAAGATGATGGCATCTGGTCCCACCACTTCATGGGAAACAGATGGGGAAACAGTGGAGACAGTGTCAGACTTTATTTTTCTGGGCTCCAAAATCACTACAGATGGTGACTGCAGCCATGAAATTAAAAGACACTTACTCCTTGGAAGGAAAGTTATGACCAACCTAGATAGTATATTCAAAAGCAGAGACATTACTTTGCCAACAAAGGTTCGTCTAGTCAAGGCTATGGTTTTTCCTGTGGTCATGTATGGATGTGAGAGTTGGACCATGAAGAAGGCTGAACGCCGAAGAATTGATGCTTTTGAACTGTGGTGGTGGAGAAGACTCTTGAGAGTCCCTTGGACTCCAAGGAGATCCAACCAGTCCATTCTGAAGGAGATAAGCCCTGGGATTTCTTTAGAAGGAATGATGCTAAAGCTGAAACTCCAGTACTTTGGCCACCTCATGCAAAGAGTTGACTCATTGGAAAAGCCTCTGACGCTGGGAGGGATTTGGGGCAGGAGGAGAAGGGGACCACAGAGGATGAGATGGCTGGATGGCATCACTGACTCGATGGACATGAGTCTGAGTGAACTCCGGGAGTTGGTGATGGACAGGGAGGCCTGGCATGCTGCGATTCATGGGGTCGAAAAGAGTCGGACATGACTGAGCAACTGATCTGATCTGATCTGATCTGATGCCATAGAATAAAACTAATTGGAGAAGGCAATGGCAGCCTACTCCAGTACTCTTGCCTGGAAAATCCCATGGACAGAGGAGCCTGGTAGGCTGCAGTCCATAGGGTCGCTAAGAGTCGGACATGACTGAGCAACTTCACTTTCACACATTGGAGAAGGAAATGGCAACCCACTCCAGTGTTCTTGCCTGGAGAATCCCACGGATGGGGGAGCCTGGTGGGCTGCCGTCTATGGGGTCGCACAGAGTAGGACACGACTGAAGTGACTTACATGCCATAAAATGGGCTTCTCCGGTGGCTCAGTGGTCAAAGAATTTGCCTGCAATGAAGGAGACATGGCATAAGCTGTGGGTTCAATCCCTGCATTGGGAAGATCCCTGAAGAAGGAAATGGCTAACCACTCCAGTATTCTTGCCTGGAAAATCCCATGGACAGAGGAGCCTGGTGGGGCTATGGTCCATGGGATTGCAAAGAGTTGGACACGACTTACCAACTAAACACATATGCCATAAAATATTCCTATCGTGACGGAGCTACCAATATGACATTCGTTACAAAGCCCAGAGGTTGGAAGAGATAGATTCAGATAAACCAACTCCAAGACATGACTGCATGTGCACGAAAAGCTAAAATACATATGTGCACATACATATGCATCCTTGAGTAGGAAATGGCTACCCACTCCCGTATTCCTGCCTGGAAAATTTCATAGACAGAGGAGCCTGACAGGCTATAATCCATGGGGTCACAAAAAAGTCAGAAATGACTGTCAACTAAACAGTACATATGTATGTGTGTTGTACACATGTGGTATATACACACAGTGTATGGATTTCAGCTTTGCATATACATGCAGTCCCGTATGTATGTGTTTCCAACCAGACTAGACAGCCAGAGCACATATTCATGAGTAGACAACCGTGTCAACATCATCTTCTTCATCAGTAACAGTTACTGAGTATGTCTATTGTGTCCAGCCCTGAGTTCAATGTTTTACATGCCTTGCCTTGTGGCACACTCCTAGGATGAGGCATCCTTACTACTACCAGTTCTACAACTTTACTCTTGCAAAATGGCAGCCTTGAAGAGGCAAACCATTTGCCCCGGACATACGATGCAGTTAGTGGTGAAGCCAGGATGAAATCAAGGTTCGTCTGATTCCAGAGCTTGGGCTTTGATAACTGCGCTCTCCTGCCACTTCCTGTGAGGAAGCCAGGTCTCAGGGCCCCACGCTGTGGATTCCAAGGGGCCAACTGGCCATGAGTCCAAAACAGCAGACTGACGTTTCTGTCAAGTCACATGACCAAGCTTGCTTCCCCATTACATCATTCCTCTTCTCCAGCACACCGTGAAGCCTGATGGGTAATACCCAAAGGTGTCCTGCAACCGAATATATCAATCTCTCTTCCTTTCGTTCTCTTGTCTTTCCTTCTGACGTTTTTTTTTTTTTAACTCTTGGTTTTTTGTGCCTATGAGTTTACATTTATCTCCTGAGCTCTTTTTAAATGTCTATCTTCTTCTCAATTATCATTGATAATTCTTCATTACGAAATCCGGGGAACAAAGCTTGAATGACTAGAAGGAATACATAGACATAGAGAGGCAGATGAAAGGCCCAAGCGGGTGGCCAGCTCATGAACTGTCAGCAGGATAAGGCTCCATCCAGAAGGCACGCACATGTATAAATGGGAGTGTCAGTAAAAGAATTTTGCTATAATTCTCTCTTTCCTCAACCTTGGGGCGTCTGAGTCTAGCACTACTTCAGAAGGACTTGACAAAATTGGAGAGAATTCAGCAGAATACCACAACAGGATTAAAGAATTGAAAAACGAGACTAACAATGGCCAGTTAAACACACCCGGAACCATCCTGCTGGTACTGAAGACTGAAGGGAGAATGAAAAACCATTTTCCATTGGAGGTAGCAATGAGAATGAAGATTCCTTGAGTAGCTACCTTGTGCTAGGTACTGTGTTTGGTATTATATCTGCTGCTAAGTCACTTCAGTTGTGTCCAACTCTGTGCGACCCCATAGATGGCAGCCCACCAGGCTCCCCTGGGATTCTCCAGGCAAGAACACTGGAGTGGGTTGCCATTCCCTTCTCCAATGCATGAAAGAGAAAAGTGAAAGTGAAGACGTTCAGTCGTGCCCAACTCTTAGTGACCCCATGGACTGCAGCCCACCAGGCTCCTCCGTCCATGGGATTTTCCAGGCAAGAGTACTAGAGTGGGGTGCCATTGCCTTCTCCAGTATTATATCTACATTTTCTCAAATGACTTTCAGTAACACTTCACAGTCAGCTTGACTAAACTCCATTTTTCATGTAGGTCATGTTGTGTCCATGGGGTTTGAGAACTTGTTCCAGGCTACACAGCAGACACAGGAAGAGTCAGAAGGCACACCCCTGTCTCATGGGCTCTGAGGCCCCTATTTTTTCTACTTGGAAGACTGCCTCCCATTGAGGTGGCAGTTTCTCCACTGTGGCACTGTTGACATTTAAGACCAGATAATTACTTTTCGGGGTGAGGGGGTGGTACTGTCCCATGCACTCTAGGATGATCAGCAGCAAACCTGGCCTCCACTCACCAGATGCCAGCACCCCCAACCCTCACCAGCTGTGACAACCAAAAATATCTCTGGGCATGGCCAGATGTCCCCCAGCCACAAACTCAACTCGGGTTAAGAACCATTAAGACAGAAGTGGACGTCTCTGGTGGCTCAGTGGTTAAGAATCCACCTGCCAGTGCAGGGCACACTGGTTCAATCCCAGGTCCAAAAAGACCCCTTATGCCACAGAGCAACTAAGCTGGAGTGAGCCTGTGCTCTAGAGTCCACACGCCACATCTACAGGACCCCGTGCCCCTCTAGAGCCTGTGCTCCAAGAGAAGCCCCCACAGTGAAAAGCCCGTGCACTGCAACTAGCGAGGAGCCCCCACTCTCCACAGCTAGAAAAGCTCACACACAGCAGTGAAGACCCAGTGCAGCCAAAAGAAGTTTTTTTAGTTAATTTATTTACAGAAAAAAGACAGAGGCAGTTGATACTTTACCCAGGGTCTACCGTTCTCCATTTCCCTTAGGGACTTCGAGCAGTCATTTTGATCAGAAGTAAGCAAGAACATATGACCATGTAAGCTGTTAACTTCAGCACATCTTACCATACAAGGTGATGGGCTTCCTGAAAGCTGCAGGATGGACAAGAGGACCTATAAAACCCTTTCCCTCTCAAAGATAATTTTTTAAAATAAAGCTGCTGCTACTGCTAAGTCGCTTCAGTCGTGTCCACTCCGTGCGACCCCAGAGACGGCAGCCCACCAGGCTCCCCCATCCCTGGCATTCTCCAGGCAAGAACACTGGAGTGGGTTGCCATTTCCTTCTCCAAAATAAAGCTAACACATATATATACCACTGAAACTATACTGTTATTGCTGTTCAGTTGCTAAGTCACATCCAACTCTTTGCGACTCCATGGACTACAGTACACCAGGCTTCCCGTCCCTCACCATCTCTCAGAGTTTGTTCAAATTCTTGTCTATTGAGTCGGTGATGCCATCCAACCATCTCACCCTCTGTCTCCCTCTTCTCCTTTTGCCCTCAGTCTTTCCCAGCATCAGGATCTTTTCCCATAAGTTGGCTCGTCACATCAGGTGGCCAAAGTATTAGAGCTTCAGCTTCGGCATCAGTCCTTCCAATGAATATTCAGGGTTCATTTCCTTTAGGATTGACTGGTTTGATCTCCTTGCTCTCCAAGGGACTCTCAAGAGCCTTCTCCACAATTTGAAAGCATCAATTCTTCAGCACTCAGCCTTCTTTATGGTCCAACTCTCACATTCATACAAGACTACTGAAAAACCATAGCTTTGACTATATGGAAATTTGTTGGCAAAGTGATGCCTCTGCTTTTTAACATGGTGTCTAGATTTGTCATAGCTTTTCTTCCAAGGAGCAAGCGTTCTATGTATAAGATAGATAACTAATGAGGACCTACTGCGTAGCACACAGAACTCTACTCAGTGCTCTGTGGTGACCTGAATGGAAAGGAAGTCCAAAAATGAAGTGATATATGTATACATATAGCTGATTCACGTTGCTGTATAGCAGAAACTAACACAACATTGTAAAGCAACTATAATAAAAATTTTTAATAAATATAATAATTTTTTAAATTAAATAGCTCTAATACTTACTGAACAACTGGATCCGGCTGGCACTATACTAGGTGCTGAGTATGTATTAACACATCTAATCATGATAACAGCCTATGAGGTAGGTAGTATGAGCATTCTCATTTTACAGATGAGGACACTGAGGCAAAAGGAACTAAGGAAATTGCCCAAGGTTTTAGAGCTAGTGATAAATATCTATGGGAGGAAGGAAGGCGGGAGGGAAGAAAGGAGGGAATTGGTATTAGACCAACCAAGTGACTAGTGAAAACCTGAGGTTCCAATGACCCTCACATAAAACAGCTGATGAATCCCAAATGAGGGTTTTTCTCCAGCAGCAGAGGCTCTAGGGAGACCTGCCCCTGCACATCCCAGCACTAATTGGGATGTCTGAATTTTTTCTCTGCTTTTCTGAGATCTTACAGTGTTTAATGGGGGGCTTTATCGCTAGGCAATTGTATCATACAGGAGCATTTAAGACTGATTTGGGGATTTCTGCTCAGATGCCAAGATATATGCAAATAATCAGGGGCTTCCCTGGTGGCTCAGATGGTAAAGAATCACCTGCAACACAGGAGACCTGGGTTTGATCCCTGGGTCAGGAAGATCCCCTGGAGAAGGGAATGGCAAACCCACTCCAGTATTCTTGCCTGGAGAATCCCATGGACAGAGGAGCCTGGGGGGTAACAGTTCATGGAGTCTCAAAGAGTTGGACACGGCTTAGCAATTAACACCTTCCCTTTTTCACTTTCATAGTTGCTTTATGATGTTGCGTTAGTTCATTAGTTTCTGCTGAACAAAGAAGTGAATCGGCTATCTATATACATATATACCCGGCTTCATGGATGTCCCTCCCACCCCCACCCCACCCATCTAAGTTAGAAAGAGAAAAACAAGTATCAGATATTGACGCATACATGTGAAAGCTAGAAAAACGGTACTAATGAACCTACTTGCAGGGTGGGAATAGGGACACACAGAAAGGATGTGTAGACACTGTTGCGGGGATGGGTAGGATGAACCGGGAGGTTGGGATTGATATGCGTACACTACCAAGTGTAAAATAGCTAGCTACTGGGAGCCTGCCGTATAGCACAGGGAGCTCAGCGCTGTCCTCCGCGGTGAACCGTAATTTTTAAAAATGTTTTATTTTGTCCTGAGGTATAACTGATTAACAATGTCGTGCTAGTTTCTGGTGAACAAGGAAGGGACTCAGCCATACATATACAGGTATCCATTCGCCCCCAAACTCCGCTCCCACCCAGGCTGGCACATAACAGTTGAGCAGAGTTCCCTGTGCTGTACAATAGAACCGCACAGTTTTTAACTACAAAAGGCAGAAAAGAAAGACACGGTCTGAGGCCATCACGGCCCGAGGCCGTCACGGCCCTGTGTGTACCAGGACCCGTAGCCTCCTCCTTGGGTCTCTCCCGGCCAGAATGTTCGTTCCTTCCCGACAGGGTCACGGGTCCCTCCTGCTTCACACGGAGGTGCGGGTTTGGGGTGGGGGAGGGTGGACTGGGCCGGAAGCCGCCCGACGGGAGCTTCGGGGAGCAGACCGTCCATGGCCCCGACCACTCTGAAAGGTACTCTTCTTTCCTCTCGGTTCAGAAGCCAGGGCTCCCTCTGAAGCCACCACACACATGGCAAACCTCTCCTCCCCGAGCCAGCCCAGCGTGGTTCCCTCCAGCGCGCCAAGCCCAGGGGCCTCTGTGTTTATGCCCTGACCCGTGGCTGGGGCCTATTTTCCCTCCCAGGCTGTGACCCGACCTCCCAGGATGCCTGCCCTGCATCTGTTGATTTTTCTCCTTCCTGTCTTCTCACATCTTCCCCATCTGCAAATGGCATTTCTGGGGATGCGAGAGCAGCCCCAGACCACAGGTATGAGTCCTGTCTTTGCTGGGCCGCAGCCCTTTGCAATCAAAGGCAGACGCCTGCGGTGCCCTGTCCCGGCGGGGTGCACGGCCTGTGTCCTGTCCTGGCGTGCAGTCAAAGGAAACTTTGTGCTTGGGGGGGCTCCTCCCTCCTTGCCTTTCACTGCTATGGGTTCAGAAAGACCACCTCCCCTGTCTGGGGGCTCCTGCCCTGCCCCGAGGAAACAAGGTAGTGCAGAGCTGGAACTCACCGGGTGAGCTGGAACTCAACAGCCCTGGGTTCGAATCCTACACGTCATTTCTTTCTTTTTGTTTTTTTAAACTTTTATTTTGTGTTGGGATATAGCCCAATAGGGCTTCCCAGGTGGAACTAGTGGTAAAGAACCCACTGCCAATGCAAGAGACAAAGAGACATGGGTTCGATCCCTGGGTGGGAAAGACCCCCTGGAGGAGGGCATGGCAACCCACTCCCGTATTCTTGACTGGAGAATCCCCATGGACAGAGGAGCCTGGTGGGCTACAGTCCATGAGGTTACAAACAGCCGAACACAACTGAAGTGACTTAGCACACGTGATCGCATAGCCCAATAACAATGTTGTGATAGTTTCAGATCAGCAGTGAAGGGACTCAGCCATACATATACAGGTATCCATTGTCCCCCAGAATCCCTTCCCATCCAGGCTGCCACATGGCACTGAGCAGCGCTCCCTGTGCTGTACACTAGATCCTTGCTGGTTACCCACTTGAAATACAGCAGTGTGTACATGTCGATCTCAAACTCGCTAACCTTCCCTCCATCCTTCCCCCCTCCCCACCCTCCCTGCTAACTGTAAGTTTGTTCTCTAAGTCTGTCGCACATCCTTTCTTAGCTGCCCCTAACTCCCCTCCTCTGGGAGGCAGCGAGGCTGCGTGTGGATGGCAGGGATGCAGGGCCGCCCTGGCGAGGCTCCAGTCAGGATGCACTGGCAGAGTCTTCGGGAAGTCCCAATCCCTGGGGAGCACCCCATCATGCCAACAGCCTTCCCGCCTCACCCCACAGGGCCTGGACCACCCCCAGGGCACACACGCATCAGGGACCCTGTCCCTTGTGCTCCCACATGACCTGCCACTCTCCAAGTGGAGCTCCATCCTGGGGAAGCTGCCCCAGAAAGGAGGCCCCACCTCAGTCTACATGAACCTCTGGTGACCCAGATTTCTGTTTCTTAACAGCATCACATTGTCACATTTTATGTTGAATAATAAGGGCCTCTTTTTTAAACAAGAAATAGAGATATAACAATTTGCAGATAGAAGTCAAGTTTCTGCCCAGACTAAGTATTTTCTACTTTCAGATTTGAAAGATTCAGAGTCAACAGGATCCACAAAGCCCCCACCTGCTCCTGTCTGCCAGGAAAACTAGACTAACATCCTCTGGATAGCCAGGAAGGGCCACATCTTGTTGGTGATACGTGATCAAGGTGGGGTTGCATCAGTACTCCCCACCTCAAACATTCCCTCCTCTCCCCCCACAACTCCTCTTCCCCCTCTACACCCCACCCAGTGCATTTCATGATGCATCTGCCCCTAATACCTCTGAGAGGCTCCTACTGGTGGGAAAAGCCCCACTGTTTGAGTTCAAGCCCTCAGGTTCAAATTATAGCACAGTTCCTTACTGGCTGTGTGACTTAGGGAAGTTGTTTAACCTCTCTGAGCCTCAGCACCCCCATCTGCAAAATCAAGAGAGCTGATGGCAACGTACTCCTCTCGGGGCTGATGGGAAGATGGGATGAGACGTGGCTCAGAAAGACTCTGGTACAGGGTTGGAACTGAGCAGAGGGTCACCTCCATCATCACACTCTGTGCTCTGTCCCAATTCCAAACCAACAGACGCTGCCAAGCCCAGCCCAGCCCCTCCAGCAGGGCAACCAATGTCCCAGGCGGCAGGACCCACTGGCTCCTCAGACGCTGTCTGTCCAGCCCTGCAGGCCTCCCCCCAGTTAGCCCAAGGCAGGACTAGCCAGGCTGGCCTGGGAAGGGCCGGGGAAGGTTACCTGGGAAGGACGGAGCAGGCAGCAGAAGGAGATGGGGAAATAAGCTACAGACAAATTCAAATTTTCATTAACTCTTCCCAATTTTAAAAGTAACGCTTTGTGGGAAATTCAAGGGGGTATTACAGAAGATCTACAAAGTACAAATGAAGTAAAATTAATGTTTAAAAGCTTATGATGTCCCCACACTGAGAGCAGCCTTGTGGGGGGCTGAATCCTTTCTCACATCTTGTTCACTAGTCAATGACATCCCGTTGTCACTCAGCTTTACATCCTGACTTTGGACCTTGATGTTAAATGGTCCCAAGCAGGAGGAGATGTTATTAGTTTCCAATTCTGTTGATAAAGCTTTCTAGGCTCCAAAGAACTTGGCCAAGGTCACCAAATTCAAGGTCAGATGGAAGAGCCACTTATTCTGTTCACCAGCTGCAGGCCTTGGTCTCCACCTCTGGAAAATAACCCCAAACCAAAAGCAATAGAATTAGCAGTTAACCCCTGGCTTTGGAAGAGAGCTTTACTCTTTGAGAAGGACTTTCGTGCTGCTGTTTCTTCCTGTCCTTCCAACACCTCTGCAAGGTAAATGGGGAGGCTACCATTATTCCCACTTCAAAGATGAGGCTCCAAGAAATCAGTGATTCCACTGCGGTTACAAAGATGCAGGTGGAGATGAAAGCAGACTCGGGTTGTCCCCTGGAAACTGTGGCAGCCCCGGGCTACCCCAGGATGCTTAGGCGGAGTGAAGGAGGGAGCAAAACAGGAAGAAGGCAGTGTCCTGAAAGAAAACGCAGGGTGAGGACCACGGATAATACATCTCTGCCCATAAATCTTCCTCGGCTGCAGAGTGCCCAGAGGGCTCCAGGTAATGTCCTCAACAAACTCTGAGCTCCCCGCTGCCAGAGCATAAGCAGCCCCGCCCCTCCCCTTTGGGCCAAATATGTCCCCATAAAGCCTTTTTCCAGGTTAATTGATTATAGGTCAGAACCTTAATCAGCTCCCATTTCACGGGAACCATTGGTGATTTCAGTCCCATGCTGTAAGCCTCCCTTTAAACGCAGGGCGCCTTGACTTGTTTTTTCAATTTATTAGGCTGTGCAGGGTCTTAGCTGTGGGAACGTTTGGTTGCAGCATGCAGGATCTAGTTCCCTGACCAGGGATTGAACCCAGCCCCCTGCATTGGGAGTGCCGAGTCTTAGCCACTGGATCACCATGTAAGAACCATCTTGACTTTGAAATGACAGCTTCCAGGGCACTTTCCACCCATGCTGGCATGTCCTCGAATTCATGTTGTGTACCTGGCAGTGAACTTTGAGTTGTGTTCACACCTGACTCTGACCTCCAGCCAGAGATGCTATGGAAAGGATACACATCCGGTCCAGCACCAGGAGGAAGATCTCTCGAGAGCAGGCAGGCCACACGGGGCTCCTACGGGAAGAAGGCGGTGTCCTCCTCCCCTTGTTCCTGATCAGAAACCAGGCTAGGGAACTGCAGGGATGGGGCAGAGTCATGACTGGCCAAGAGACGCTCTCGTCCATGAAAAGAATTGCTAGCCTTCTCAGGCACTTAATCAGCCTGACATTCAGCTAAGAGCTTTACTTTTTTGCATCATATTCCTTCAACTATAACAGAAGCTATTGAGAAGTCATCGGCTCAGGTGACCTGAAGGCCCAGGGTTGGTCCCAAATGGCATGAACAGCCAATGGTGTCATCAGGCATTATCTCTCGCGCTCTCTCTGTCTCTTTCTCTCTCTGTCTCTGTTTCTCCTTCTTTCCCTCAGTCTGCCTTTCTCTGTGTCTCTGTCACTCTCCATCTCTCTCTCTCTCTGTCTCTGTATATCACTCTCTGAGTTTCTCTGTATCTCTCTGTGTCTCTGTTTCTCTCTCGGTCTCTCTCTCGTATGCTCAGAGGTATTTATGCTACATGGATGTTTGCACAGTGCTTTCACATCTGAGTTATCATCTGGGATTTCTATCAGACTCCATCTGTTTCCAGAACTGTGTGCAAACAGCTCAGAAAAGGGGGGATATAAAGCATTTTAATTTGCTCTGACCTAAAAAACCGTAGGATCCAGAATGTGTGAAAGGAAACCAGAAAAGGGAAGGAAGAACAGATTGGTGGGCCTGTCACAGTCCATAGGAGCCTCTCATATCCAGTTGGACATAAAACCAGTCCCCAGCACACGCCGTTGTGTGCAGCATGGCAGCTTTCTGAACCATTGCGCCTTCCCTCTTAGAAGCACACACTCGCCTGGGGTGAAATTCTGTGTCTGCAGCTTTCTAGGGTGTAATCTTGTGCAAATGACTCTACTGCTCTGAGCCTCAATCCCCTCCCCTGAAAACAGGGCCAGTCGTTCCTACTGTGGAGGAGTGTTGCGAGGGTTACACCCATGTGAAGCCTTTAGCATGGGGTTTGGCATGTAACAAGGGCCCCCGTGAAGGGGATGGTAGTGGCAGGGGTTGATGAGATGGCCGTGGGGCTGGAGGTGGAGATGGGGATGCTAGTGACGGTGCTGACGGCAGTGATGGTGGCTGTGTTAGAGACGATGATGAAATGGATCTGTTGGCGGTAGTGGTGATGGTGGTAACGTGTTGGCAAGTGCAGGGGCAGAAGAGAGGTGGTTAAGATGGTGCTGCGGGCAGTGGTCCTGGAGGAATCTGCCTGTTCGTTCCTCTAGTTTCTACAATGCACTTGTGCGTTAGGAAGACCAGGTGTGTCTGTGACTAAGCCTTCTTGCCTTCAGACTCACTTCTCCCTAAGGGACTCCCAGAATCAGCAGCCAGTATGCCAGTCCCTTCAGCCCAGTTCCCACAGTCACTAAGCAGGAGTCACTCGGCTTGATAAGTACTAAGCTCGGCCTGGGCTGGGCCCTGGGAGGGCCAGCGTGAATGAAGACACTCTCTTGTCTCTCTGTCTCTCTCTCTACCCCTCTCCCTTTCTCTCTTTCTCTCCCCCCACTCTCTTTCTCTCTCTCTCTCTCTTTTTCTCCCTCTCTCTTTCTCCCTTTATTTCTCTCTCTCTCTCATCCCTGTGCTCACCATTTCCTGCCTCCTAGGCACTTAGCTTTCCAAGCACACTGTGGCATTTTTACCAGCTCCCACTACCTTTTGGCCCTGTATCCCTATCTGCCCTGAAGACCTAATTCTTAATTTCTTGCTGTGCTTGAGATTTCACACTAGGGGAATACAAAGTGAAGTCCCCCAGTACAGATTTTCCCCTCAGTACAAACCAAGAACTACCTCCTGTCCTGCCCCCAAAGTTATCGTGAGAAATTCCTCAACAGAGAACAAGCTCTGAGAACCTAGGTGAGCCTCAAAATGGCAAAACCAAATTGGATGTGAAACAGAAGCATCAAGAAATTAGTAGCCAATTGTAAGACACTATTGACCCAGGAGGCATTTTACACTTAAGCCATTGAAGGTTCTTGAGAGATGCTGTCCCAGCAAGCGTTACAGAAAACACGTTGTCTAAGGGGATTTCAACAAAGTTGATAAAAGGGGAGGAAGCATCAGGCCTAGAACCAGAAGCCTAGGTTCAGGTCCTGACCCTCTCACTGTCTCCCCCAGGCCTTGATTTCTACATTGCAAATTGGAGATAAGCATGAAACTGACCTCCATCAGAGTGAAGGGACTGGCATTTAAACCATGAAGAGCTCTACAAAAATGAACCTTCTTTATCCTCCTAATCATTTGAACATCTTTCTACAACAACCCAACTTTCATCCTTCAGGGCTATGGCTCCCTACTCTCCCAGGGCAATTATCCCCAGTCTCATTCTGTTTTGAAACCCCTTCCCCAAAACCTAAATTTTAATGAGGGCAGTGATCAACTCCCTCACATGAGGGTTGGAGCTAAATTACACTCAATTGTGATCTGGGATGAGTGTTATTAACAGAAACCTCTGGTACATTGAGGATGGAGATCAGCACATATTTTGCATCCACGTGTGTCTTCAGGGCCTGGGGAACTTTCCAGGAAGACAAAGGATAGAGTGATTTTTTTTAAATCTACTAAGCCGTTTTCTAACAGTTCATTCCCACCAGCCTGGAAATTTGTATGGTATAAGGTAGCTTCCCAGGTGGCTCAGCAGTAAAGAATCCTGCCAATGCAGGGGATGTGGGTTTGATCCCTGGTCTGGGAAGATCCCCTGGAGAAGGGAATAGCAACCCACTCCAGTATTCTTGCCTGGGAAATCCCACAGACAGCGGAGCCTAGCGGGACTACAGTCCACAGGCTCGCCAAAGAGTCAGACATGACTTAGCAACTAAACAATAACAAAAGAGGCAAGAATAAGCTGAGTCACACGAAATATTTCATCTGAGGCCCACTTAGAGAACATTACTGTAACCCAGCATGAAGGGCAATGCCTGGTATGTCTTTTGAGAAACAGTTGAGTTAGCTGATTACTGAGTAACTAAACACCTGCCCCACTCTTCGCTCCACCTATAATTTCTACTGTCTTGACTGGTTACTTTTTTTTTTTTTTCCAAAGCTCAACTTAAGTTTTCCTTTTCTGGGAAGCCTCCAACCATCATCTTCCACTCCCATTCCCTCCAAATGGTCCCAGAACAGCTTGGATACATATCTCTAGACTCCTCTCCTGTTGTAATAGAATCATTGGTTAAGCAGTGTTCTGTCCGCCTGACTGTGAGATCCTTAAAAGTAAAGATGGTGCTTTCTTTTTTTTCTTTTTTTGGCTGCTCTGGGTCTTCATTGCTGCACGCAGGCTTTCTCTAGTTGCGGCAAGCGGGGAGTTTATCTCTAGCCGCAGTGCTCGGGCTTGTCATCGAGGTGACCTCTCTTGCTGGAGAGCACAGATTCTAGGGCAGGTGGGCTTCGGTAGTTGTGGTTCCAGGCTAGACCACAGGCTCAGTAACTGTCGTTTACGGTTCTTAGTTGCCCCACAGCATGTGGAATCTTCCTGGACCAGGGATCAAACCCATGTCCCCTGCGTTGGCAGGCAGATTCTTAACCACTGGCTCACCAGGGAAGTCCAAAAACTGTGCTTTCTTTCCTTATGTTTCCATATCTCCAAATGTGAGGAAATTGGAATGAAGCTGCTAATTGGTGTCAAGAGCCCATTTAGAATCTGTTCTCTCCAAGTTCCAGCACCAGAGGTGACAATTCTGTCAATGGAGAGATAACCCAAAGCAAAGGTGGACATTTTGCCTGGAAATTTTTTAATTGAAGTCCAGAAATCAGTGGTGTCAAAGATATATAAAGTCTTCTATCCATGCATGAGGGACAGGGAGGCCTGGCATGCTGCAGTCCATGGGGTTGCAAAGAGTTGAACACAACTTAGTAACTAAACAACAACGATCCAGGCAATGGGCTTAAATACCATGAGCATCAAAGGAAATAAAGCTAAAGTCTCCCAAGGATCGAAGCCTGCAAAGGAGATGCTTCAGTGATCCTGGCTTTCTCAGCACCAGGGTGGTCTGCCTACGGTTGGGCTGGCTGAGACATTTGGCTTCCTCCTTCAACCCACTAATGATCTCTGACTCCTGAGAGGACTGTAGGGTTCTCAATGATGCAAACGGACATCTGCCCCAACCCCCATCTGTAGCTCACCACTTCTAAAAACACTGGCTTGCTTGCATTTCTAACACATGGGGAAATATCCTAAGCTTCTCATAGCCACGTGGTGTTCCCCAAATTCTCCCCCTATTCCACCCCATGTCTGCCACTGTTAGAAGCTGAGTCTGGTTGAGAGTCAAGAAATTCTCATGAATCCCAAACCAGAAAATTTTTTTTGCAACAATCTGAAAGTAGGAACGTTCTCTGCTGCGTGTTCATACTTTCCAATCCCAAGGCTTGGCCAGTGTGTGTCTGCCTGCAAAGCAGATGTCCATCTGCTGACTGAAGAAGAGAGTCTCTTTTAAAATCACAGCGTAGTTACTTCCCTGATGGTCCAGTGGTTAAGAACTCACTTTGCAAAGCAGGAAATGCAGGTTTGATCCTGGCTGTGGAATTAAGACTCCAGTTGGAGCAACTGAGCCCATGTACTCGAACCTACACCACAACGGAAGATCCCACATGCTGCAAGTAAGACCCAAGACAGCCAAATAAATAAGTAAATATTTAAAAAATAAAATCACAGTACAGATTAACACAGCAGAGGAAAGTGGCTAAGTGGAACTGGGCAAGAGATTTAACCTCTCTCTGCTCAGTTTCTTCATTAATACAATAGGGGAGTTTGTGATACCTCCCTCAAAGGGTTGCCGTGGGGATTAAATGAGGCAGTTCAGGAAAAACACTTAGGACAATGCCAGGAACAAAGCAAGTTTCAACAAATGGTAGCTATCATTATCATAATCATTATCACTATTCAGCAATCTCAAAAGAACAGAGCAGCGCAAGTTGAAGCAATGAGACATGGACACTGCCTGCCTGTGAGCCATGAGCTCTGCCAAAATAGCAGGTTCCCTATAGTGTCTCCACCACTGCTGAAACAAGAAAGTGCAAAGCAGACATTTGTGATGGTCTTTTTTTTTCCCTCCCAAACCTCCAGGAATGGAAGCAATGATCAAACATCTCCTGATCACCAAGTCTCGTGTTAGCATATAGTCTCCAGCATCCTAAAAGTGTTGCTGATATCTGTGCTGTTTGTGTTTCTCCATCACTCTGGCAGGGCAAGTGTGATCTCCTCATCAGCAGCTGGGAAACAAACTAGCTGCAATCTCAAGTCTTTGGAAGGTCAGGTGGAGAAGCAGCATCTTCCTAGCAACAGTTGCCAAGGAAGATTATGAGGGTGGACTCAACTCCCAGTGGAGATGAAGACATGGAGGGCTCTGTAATTGGCATTTGTTTGAATGGGGCGGGTGCGGGAGACTTGCCACTGTGAAGGGCATATTCAATCTCTTCGGTTACTGCGCTGTTCATTCTTTTTGTTAAGAGTTCTGGCTGGGTGTTTTGTATCATTTGATGTTACTTCATTTTCCTAAAATATTAGAACAGAAAATTACCCCCTCCAAAGTGTGCTAATCCTATGAGACTCAAGAACCTATTTTTATAACAAATATTTTGCAATATCTCCTTTGCTAGACTTTTTTTAAATTTATTGACATATAACTGATTTACAATGTTGTGCCAATCTCTGCTGTACAGCAAAGTGACTCAGTTATACACATATGTTTGTTCTTTTTTATATTCTTTTCCATTATGGTTTATCATAGGATATTCAATATAGTTCTCTGTGCTATACATTAGGACCTTGTTGTTTATCCATTCTAAATGCAATAATTTCCATTTACCATCCCCTTTCCTAGACTTAAATGGAAATATAGATGTATAACCAACCTAAGTACATAATTTTAAAAATAAATATAGCAATCTGTGCTATAAACAATAAGAAATAAAGCAATTTACAGCACAATAAAATGAATTTCAACCTTGGAATGTTTGTGAACAAATACACTTAGAAGGACAAATATGCTTGCTTCCCTGATGGCTTCAGACAGTAAAGAAACTGCCTGCAGTGTGGGAGACCCAGGTTCAATTCCTGGGTCGGGAAGACCCCCTGGAGAAGGGAATGGCTACTTATTCCAGTATTCTTGCCTGGAGAACTCCATGGACAGAGGAGCCTGGTGGGCTACAATCCATGGGATCGCAAAGAGTCAGACACAACTGAACGACTAACTTCTCATTTCATTTTCATTTCACACTTAGAAGACATAAAGAACAAATCAGATGCTTATATCTAGTTTTGATATATTATCCACGTTCATTCTTTCTAGCTGACATTTTCAAATAAGAGCTAAATAAGTATATTAACAATCGGTATAGAATCACCACGAACTCAGAGCCTACAACTGCAGACAGTCTGATGCAGTATCGTCACATCAGACACTAGGAACAATGCTGTCATCAGTGGCATGATTTTTCAAAAATGGCAAACAATTCTTTGCAGAGCTACAAACAAAACAAAGTGTCAATATATGCTTTCTTCCATTGAGGTGATACTTGCCTTTCCTGAAAATTCACTGTAACCATGAAACAATGGCTTGAGTGTACATGCAAAACAGAGTTAGGTTCGAGGCCCAGGTGACTACAAACAAGATTTTTACCTACTTGAGGAAAAGTTGGTGGGACTGACTCAGGATGTCTTGTGCAGAATACCATCATTCTCTGGTCTCCACTCACCAAATGCCAGTAGACCCCAGACCCATCCCTGTGACAATCAGAAATGTCCCCACACACTTTCAGACTGTTCCCTAGAAGCACCAGTGATCTATCCCAATCCCCCCCATTATAAAGGGGGATAAACAGGTTCAGAGAGAAAAAGTGACTCATTCAAGGGACAGCCAAGATGAAATTGAGACCCAGCTAACTCTCAAGCGAGGTTTTAGGACAATTAGCTGAAATTTTGTGAATCTCCTTCACTCCTCGGATGTGTCATCATGAAGCTATGAGTTATACTGGCATTATTCATGGTTCTATTTATCTCCTCTTCTGTCCGTTTTCAAAGTTAATCTTGATTTCTTCTTGCTGGTAATTTCTTGTCCTATACTAAGCTGTGAGCAATTTTGAAGCTCCACTTTTGGCAGAAAAGCATTATTCTTTGGAGAAAAGAGTCATTTCTCCACCTGGTGCTTATTTCACACGGATCAACAATAGAGTCTACCAACCCTCAGCCAATGGAAGACGATAGAATAAAGACCACACGGTTGGCCACAGTGAAGAGTTTTATTTCATTTTACATGTAAAGGAAAGATGTGATACTGTGATGTGATGAGCATTATGTATTTGACTTTCATCCCCAGTTCCTGGGCAAAGCTCCTGAGACCCTTAGAATTTCTGAGCGATGGGGAAAGAGAAGTGTCTTTTGTTATTCATAATAAGTCCCTTTCAGCCACACCTGAATTTATACTAATAGAATGATGCCTAGAGGATGCAGCCTGGTTGCAAGGGGAATGAACCGCAATATTAGAGGGTTAGAACTTTCAGCCCCACCCCTGACCTTCTAGGAGAGGAGAGAGGCTAAGGGTTGAGTTAATCACCAATGGTCAGTGATTCAGCCAATCATGCCTGTGTAATGATGCCTCCATTTTTAAAAAAGAAACTATTTGCAGGACAGGAATAGGGGATAGAGAAGTAGACGTAGAGAATGGGCATGCGGACCTGGGGGCCGGGGATGGGAGGGTGGGATGTCTTGGGAGATGAGGGTGACATTTATACACTGCCGTGTGTAAAATAGCTAGCTGGTGGGAAGCCGCTGTACAGCACAGGGAGCTCAGCTCAATGCCCTGTGATGACCTAGAGGGATGGGGCTGGGGACGGGGTGAGAGGCAGGTCCAAGAGGAGGGGATATATGGATCCATAGAGCTGATTCACTACGCCACACAGCAGAAACTAACACAACAGTGTAAAGCATTATATTCCAGTTCCAAAAAAGAAAGAAAAGAAAACCCTCACCTAAGGATTTTGGAGTCTAGATTGCTAAACATGTGAAGGAACTGGGAGAATGGTACCCCTGGAGAGGGCCGGGAAGCCTGGTGCCCTTTCCTTTATCTCTCCCTGTGCAGCTCGTCTGTCTAGCTGTTCATGAGTTGTATCCTTTCATAGAAATTGGCAATACAGTAAGTAAACAGCTTTCTTGAGTTCTGTGAACCATTTTAATGAATTATCAAACCTGAGAAGGGGATCTTGGGAACATTTAACTGGTAGCTAAGCTGGACAAAAGCAAGCAGTACTTTTTGCATTTAAAGGCATTGCCATGTTGTAAGAATAAGAGTTTGATTGTCTGGCTTACTTTTTTTAATTATTGAAGTCGTATAGTAATATAATCATTATTATTTAGAAAGCCTGGTACAAGTTCAAAGGCAACATCCATGATGTTAAGGAGCTAGAATCGAGGAGAAAGGAGAAGGCTGAGTTGCTGCTGTTGAGGCAAGAAGGTGGGGTAGAAAGGGGGTCTCAGACCAAAAACTGTCCAAGAGACATCCATGCAGAGATACCCAGCAGGTCTCTAGTGATGCAGTCTGGGCTTTGCAGTGTAGGGGCTGGGCTAGGGTTTCAGATCTTGGGGTCAAACCCAAGGAAAGGAGAGTTGATACAGGCTAAATTAGATCACCCCCAAAATATGTGCTGAGTAAAAACAAGACAGAAGGTCCGGGAAAGCCCACGTTTGAGGCGTAGATAGAAACAATATGCCAAGAAAGGATGGTGAGAAAGAATAAACTGAAGAAAAATAGAGAGACTGATGTCAAAAAGAAAAGAAAAAGATAGCCACCAAAACAAAGTCTTGGGCTAAGTGTTGAACAACACACCCCATCCTGTTTAATCCTCACAGCACTAACGATGAGATAGTATTATGATCCCCAATTTACACTTGAAGAAACCACAGCAAAGAAAAGGTAAGTCACGTGCCCCAAAACGCACAGCTAGGAAGTAAGAGGCTTAACTAGAATTTGAAACCAAATAGTCTGAGTGCAAAGACATGATTTCCAGCTAACTAAGAGAAAACCAAGGCATCAAATGTGTGCTTTGGGGCTTCCCTGGTGGCTCAGTGGTAAAGAATCCGCCTACTGATACAGGAGACCAGGTTGGATCCCTGGTCCAGGAAGATTCCACTTACGGCGGAGCAACTAAATCCATCCACCACGACTGTCGAGCCTGCGCTCTAGAGCCCGGGAACCGGAACTACTGAAGCCAATGTGCCCTAGAGGCTGTGCTCTGCAACAAGAGACGCCAACGCAGTGAGAGGCCCGTGCACCGCAGCTAGAGAGTAGACCCCGGTTCGCCACAACTAGACAAAAGCCCACGAGCAGCAACGAAGACCCAGCACAGCCTAAAATAAATAAATAAAATAATTTTTAAAAAATGTTTAAGTATGCCTTGGCTCTAGATTTACAGCAAGATACTATTAATATAAATACGCAAACAAACATAAAAACCAAGGTTTCAGCTCAGTTGAGTTGGGGACTATGACACCTGCTCCCAGGAAGCCCTTCAGGCAAGGGGCAAAGTCAAGGACAGGACAGGCTCTGCCAGTCTTCATCACCATGCTTCTCACCCTCCCATAGTCCTCAGCAGAAGCGTGAAAATGGAAAATTTCTCATTATGGATTACACTGTCTTGTCAATAAAGCAAAAAATAGTCCCCAAAATAGATCTTCCCAAATGAGTAAATGGATGAACAAAGAAAACATGTTTCAGACTATTATATAGAGCAAATGAATTTGCTCTTAAAATGTGGAAAGCAAAATTGATTGAACCACAGACAGTGATATAATTTCTCCCTCCTATTCTTAGCAGTCAGGCTTCCCTGGTGGCTCAGCAGTAGAGAATCCACCTGCAATACAGGAGACTCTGGCTTGATACCTGGGTTGGGGAGATGCTCTGGAGAAGGGAATGGCAACCCACTCCAGTACTTTTGCCTGGAGAATCTGACAGACTGAGGAGCCTGGCGAGCTACAGTCCATGGGGTCACAAAAGAGTTGGACACAACTGAAGGGACTGAGCAGACACGCACGCATCCTTAGCAGTCAAGTCACCCACATGAAACAGCAATGCCTACACCCTCAGGAAGAGAAAACCAAGCCTGGACTAATTTGGTCCAAGCCATCCTGTCTGTGATCCAAGCCATCCCACAAGAACAGTTTTCTGCCATATTGAATGAAGCTATTCTTAGAGCAGAGATGAAATCCATTGCTTGTCTTCGCCTTTGTGGGATACTTGGCTTTCCTGATCTCCTCCAGTAGAGGAAAAGGCAGGTGGTGCTCCAAACCAAAACGGTAGTCACAGCCCTACAGAGGTGGCAGTGATGCAGATTAAGCAAAGTAGACAGGTTTCGAGACAAAGTCCTTAAGGTGTAAAAGTCATAGACAGGTTTTGAGAGAAACGCCTTAAGAGGTGAAAGTCGCTGGGTCATGTCCAACTCTTGTAACCCCATGGACTTCTCCAGGCCAGAATACTGAGGTGGATGGCCTACTCCTTCTCCAGTGGATCTCCCCGACCCAGGAATCAGTTCGGGTCTCCTGCACTGCAGGCAGATTCTTTACCAACTGAGCTATCAGGGAAACCCAAGAATACTGGAGTGGGGAGCCTTTCCCTTCTCCAGGGGATCTTCCCAACTCAGGAACCCCGAGAGAAGGGGGAATGTTAAGGATGATATTGAGGTATTCCCCCTATAAACTGGGGTCAGTTACTGATTTGGGAAACCTGGAAATTGACAGATTGAAGCAAGACAGATCACAAGTGCGGTTTTGGACATTCTGATCTTGAGATGCCTTTGAGAGCTCTGAGAGGGGGTTGGCAATTGCTCAGTAGTTCTGCAGAGATAACCTACAAATGGCTGGGCTATACTCAGATAAGTGGTACCAGACTTACATGACTTCAGACTTAAGGCTTATAACTGGGGTGAATGAGACCTCCCAAAGATTAAGAAGAAGAGGAGAGAGAGCCTAGGACTCAATTCTTGAGGAGTTCTGACGTTTAATGCCAATAGAAAAGGGCAATCCTGCAAAACCGGGAAAGTGGAACGTCAGGACAGTCAGAGGAAGAGAGTGTTTCAAGGAGGGAGGGATCATCATCCTTCAACACTGATGAGAGGTCAAGAAAGAGGACAGAGAAATATCTGGTGTTTGCAGTGACAGAAGGTAATGAATGCTCTCAGCAAGAGCTGTTTCTGTGGTATAAGGGTGAGGGGGTAGTATGAAGAGAGGCAGTAAGAAAGTAAAGATTCCAGTGCTACAAAGAGCCCCAAACATATCTTCTCCAGCATTTAGATGAATTCAGTACACAGCAAGTTTCCTGTGCACACACGCTTGGGTACAGGCAGGGCGTGGTCAGGCTCTGTTCCCTACAGCTATGCACCACTGCCCAGGGAAAGACCAGCACCCACCCCGGTATCCACCACCCTCCATCTGCTTCCTCCAGGGGTAGAGGAGAGGACAAGACAATATCACATCTGGAGATGCATAAATGACAGGTAGTGGGAGCCACTTTCTGACCACCAAGCTGAGCCCAGCTGACAGGCAACAGACACTACACAGTTTTGCTTTCCAAACTGAAATTCATTGTGTTTTAATGAAAAGCTTCACTGTGTTTTCTCATATGCCCACTGGTTTTAATATCAATAATGCTACTAATAATCCACCCTTGGAGCCACTGCTACTCAGACTAGGGCTCCCAAGCAGCGGCCCTGAATGACCAAGGAACTGGCTAGGGATGAAACCACAGACCCCCAGCCCAGACCTGCTGAATGAGAATGTATAGTTCAGCAAGACAGCCACGTGGTTCATGGGCACTTTCAAGGGTGAAAGCATCAGTTAGGAGAACTACTGAAAGTGAAAGTGTTAGTTTCTCAGTCGTATCCGACTCTTTGTGACCCCATGGACTGCAGCCCACCAGGCTCCTCTGTCTATGGGATTTCCCAGGCAAGAATACTGAGAGTGAGTTGCCATTCTCTCCTCCAGGGGATCTTCCCAACCCAGGGATCGAACCTGGGTCTCCTGCATCGCAGGCAGATTCTTTACCCTCTGAGCCACCAAATGTATTTACTCTTTATTCCTCGAGACAACCCTGCAATCTGGTGGATTGTCCCTGAGGACGAAGAATGCTGCCTGCCTACAAAAGATGCTGGAGCCATCAGCTGCTACAGATGCCCATGGTGAGCCCTGAGGGAACTCAGGATGGAAACAGAATGCCCACCAATTCACCAGTCACTGCAGCCACCAGCCCCCAGCGAGCGCCCTGAGGAGACTAGGGATGTGAAAACAGGGGACACTGCCCCCGGTAGCCGAGGTGCATATCAAAGGAATGACTTCATGAAGCACAGACTCTGGCATCTTCCCATACATAGGAAAGTGCTAAATTCCTTAACCTGAGCTGCCTGGTTTTCTCTAATTAGAATCTTCTCATGTTCCAACTACCTAGTCTTTGTTGCAAAAACTCCTTTATGTCCTGGTTCCTCCCTGACCTCTTTGGAGCAGGCTCTCAGAGCTACCGAAAGCTGTGTCCCAGGCTTAAGTCCTCAGTTGTGGCCACCAAATAAAACGTAACTCATAGCTTTTAGGCTGTGTGGTTTTTTCAGTCCACATCCTCATGTATACTTGGGCAAGCACGTTCCTAGTGGTTGCGTCCACAGTGCTACAGAGCCAGAATGTAGAGGGGCCAGGAGTGAACCTTTTCTCTTAGTCACTGTACATTGCCATTCTTGCCTTACTCAGCTAGGAGCAGGGGCCAGCAGGCCGTGAGCCATCCGGGAACTGGCTGTGCAGAGGAGCTGGCCTGCGGGGACGCCTGTTCCAGAGGGCACAGCTGTATCAACAGAGCTCTGCACTGATTCATACCCAGTCATCTCTGAGTATGCCTGCATGCTCAGTCGTGTCCGACTCTTTGCAGCCCCGTGGACCAGGCTTCTCAGTCCATGGGATTTCCCAGACAAGAAAACTGGAGTGGGTTGCTATTTCCTCCTCTGGGTGGTCTTCCCATCCCAGAGATCGAACCCAGGCCTCCTGCATTGCAGGCAGATTCCTTACCGTCTGAGCCACCAGGGAAGCCCTCATTTTAAGCTATAATCCTGGGTAAATTCTATGCAGGCAGTCCCCAGAAGGAGTCCTAAGAAACATAAATAACTGGGTGCACTTAGTGGCTGGCCTGTTGGGAAGAGGAAGGAGGAAGTTGTAGGAAATGAGAATGGAAATAAATGAGGCCTTTATTCCCGGGGGTTTAGAGATCAGGAGAGAGAAGGTCCAAAGAGTCTGAGTTCAGGCTGTGTCCCAGAAAAAGCAGGCTGATCACTGTCTGCTTCCCCCACCAAAACAGAAGCCCTGGGATCTGTTTTTGCTGCCACTGTACTGCTACCAGAGTGTTTAGCACACAGTAGGTGTAAAGTAAGTATTTCTGGAAGAGAGGGAGTTGGGAAGGAAGGAAGGAAGGGGGAGATGGAGGGGGAAGGGAAGAAGGAAGGGAGGGAAGAAGTGGGGAGGGAGAGGATGAGGCAAGGAGGAAGGAAGGAAGAGGGATGGCTGAACAAGGGCAGGGTAGGGAATGGTCTGGAAGGAGTCCAGGGGCTGGAAATCTCCAACCATGGTCCAAGCCCAGGATAAGGGCTTGTCTATGGCCGGGAGGGGGAGTGGGGAGAAGGGGCAGAACTCACAATCACTCTGGCATTTTCGAGGCCATCGAGGCCTCACAGGTTCTCTTGGAAGCATTTCTATATTTCTGGCATATTCAGGAATGTCTATGAAACTGAAAGATTTATGAGTCGTAATCGGGACTGAAGTGCACTGCGAAGCCGGTCCTTCTCCCCACCCCGACCCTGGGAAAGCTGCTTCTTCGTGCGCAGACAGCTGGGCAGGGCGCGGGGCTCCCACTGCATCCAGCCCGGAGCACACCCAGGCCAGGCGGCCGCCCTCCCAGCCCCTTCCAGCCAGAGGCTCCATTCTGGGTTTGGCAGGCATTTGGGGCTTTTTGTGTCCTGGAGACATTTAACTCTGTACTTAATTTATGTTTAATAGGCAGCTATTACGTTAAATAGAGACCAGCTGAACTGATTATTTAAGACATCGTTATGGTTGCTTAACAACTGTGTGGTTTGACTGCTACATCTCAATAAAGACTTCCCAGTATTCGGCTATTATTACGGCTTTGCATCGGATAACTCTCTGCACCCGGCCACTGAGCTCTCTTTAAATATTGCCTGAGGGCCTGGAAGCTCCCAGCTCTGTCTCTTCCCCTGGTCCCCAGACTGCTGAGCCTCTGCGAATCCAGGAGAATCCACAGAGATCAGGAAACTGGAGCTGAGACCCTGGGTGTCTGTGCAGGAGGGCCTGGCCCTGCAGACAATGAACGGGATCATGGCCGCCAGCCAGCTCCAGTTCCAGCTCCTGTCAGCAGCATTCGGGGCTTGCCTCTGATGGCAACGTGGCTTTGCAGGGAAACTCGGAGGACATAGCTGAGCCCAAGAGGTGACTAAGACCTAGGAGAAAAGAATCTGTGTGTTTAAAAAAAAAAAAGGAGAACCAGAAAGAAAACTATAGGGGTACTAAATTTTCTAGAAGTTTCCTCTAGTGTAGTGTTACTTCAAATGTGATTCACAGACCAGTGCCTCTCTGAAACCTGTTCTTACTGGTCCACAAATTGAGAATGAGCCCTTTGGAACTTGTGTGGTGATTTGAAATTTCACAATATCCAAGCAGGAGATCAGTGGATCTGGCTGATGGATCCACACGTAGACTTGTTTGGGCATCACTGAACCCACGTACAGAGGCGCCGTGGTCCAGGCCACGACAAGCCATATGCCCTGGGACCACGTACCGGCCTACCAACGGTTGGACGTGTGAAAACGGGCCTTTCAGCTCAGGATCTTTGAAAACCACAGGCTTAGAGCTGTGTCTCTCAGCTCTAGTTTCTCCACCCTGCCCACACATTTGGGGGCACAAAGCAGGACTTTGAAAATTTTCCTCAGGTACATTTAGAACATCAAGAAAGACTGTAAATATAATAAAAATCACTGGGCTGCACACTTTAAAAGGGACCCCGAGTCCATCACCGACATTTACTCCCAAGCTCATGATTCGTATTTCTAACCTGCCCACTGAACACTGCTGCTGCTGCTGCTAAGTCGCTTCAGTCGTGTCCGACTCTGTGCGACCCCATAGACGGCAGCCCACCAGGCTCCCTGGTCCCTGGGATTCTCCAGGCAAGAACACTGGAGTGGGTTGCCATTTCCTTCTCCAATGCATGAAAGTGAAAAGTGAAAGTGAAGTCACTCAGTCGTGTCCAACTCTTCGAGACCCCATGGACTGCAGCCTACCAGGCTTCTCCATCCATGGGATTTTCCATGCAAGGGTACTGGAGTGGGGTGCCATTTGGAGATCCCATTAGTGCCTGAGAATGCCTCATACACAAGACTGAGGCCAGGAACCTGGGCGCTCACCCACCCCACCTTCCTTCATCTCCAAAGGCAGCCAGTGATCCAACCTCCCTTACCTTAAAACCCATCCAATTTTAAGATTGGATTTTAATTCGTTTATCTTAAAGAAAGTGAAAGAAAGAAAGTGAAGTCACTCAGTCGTATCTGACTCTTTGCAACCCCATGGACTGCAGCCTACCAAGCTCCTCCATCCACAGGATTCTCCAGGCAAGAACACTGGAGTAGGTTGCCATTTCCTTCTCCAGGGGATCTTCCCAACCCAGGGACTGAACCCAGGTCTCCCACACTGCAGGCAGACGCTTTAACCTCTAAGCCACCAGGGAAGCCCTAAGCGTTTATCTTAAGTTCCATCCAATCCGAGGATCCAGATCTCATGGGGATTTGAATACACTGTATATGCTTGAACAGTGGGCCACCAATGGGAATATGGAACGCACAAAGAGATTTAAGCACTGGACCATTTTTTATCTTCTCTGTTCACTTCCAATTTTTTTTCCATTACAAGTATATTTTTAATTGTCTCATTTTAAAACTTGACACCATGTAACAAACCATGGTTAACAGCAGTCCCCACCATCAGCAATTCATTAAGGAGCAAGTACATTGACCCAATTCCATCAGTTAATAAGATATGAGACAAAGTTTTCTGGGGACTTTTGGAGAAATTTTCTTTGTCCATAAGGAAAACCAGACAATGAAGTGGTCCCTTTTTCTCCCACTAGAGGTGTATCTGGCACCAGTAACTCCTGGCCGCCCTCTTATAAGCACCCGAGGAAACAACCTTAGCAGGAAGCCAGCTAAACTGGTTTTCAATAGCTGTGTAACAAAATACCACAAACTTACAGTTGGTTGTTCAGACAGTAAAGAATCTGCCTGCAATGCAGGAGACCCAGGTTCGATCCCCGGGTCAGGAAGATCCCCTGGAGAAGGAAATGGCAACCCACTCCAGTATTCTTGCCTGGAGAATTCCATGGACAGAGGAACCTGGTGGGCTGCAGTCCATGCGGTCACAAAGAGTCGGACACAACTGAGCAACTAACACTTTCACTTTTCATTTTTCAGAGTGTAAAACAATACTTGCATTATCTCTTGGTTTCTTTAGTCTGATTATAGTGTGGTAGAATTCTCTGTTTAGGGTCTTACTACGGGAAAATCAAGATGATTCTAAACAGGCAAGTTCTTTGTTGTTTTTGATAGTAATACTAATGACAATAATAATAACAGCTAACACTAGAATCAGCTCTTTGGAGCAACGGTAAAGAACCCTAATAACAGCTAACACTAAAATCAACTCTTTGGCACAATGGTAAAGAATCTACCTGCCAATGAAGGAGACGTGGGTTCAATTCCTGGGTTGGGAAGATCCCCAGGAGTAGGAAATGGCAACCCACTCCAGTGTTCTTGCCTGGAAAATTCCATAGACAGAGGAGACTAGTGGGCTACAGTCCATGGGATCACAAAGAGCCATATATGACTGAGCACGCATGCATGGGCAAAACTCTGTGTGCCTAGCCCTGTGCTGCACTTTTACCTATTTTAACTTATTTAATCCTGTGAGGTGAGCATATTTCTACTCCATTTCACAGACGATAGAACTGAGACAGAGAAAAGTTAGGTCACTTGCTGAAGGCAATACAGTTGTGTATGCTTGGACAGGGGGCCACCCCACTGTGGGTCTAATATATAAACCCAGCTAGTCTGGCTCCAGAAAATACACTCACTGCACCTCTTCACAGCTGGCAATATTCCATACCTGCCTTTTCCCCCTGTATCAGCCAATGCATCTCCTTATTGTTTAACCTGGCTCTTGATGAATTTTCTCTACTTGCAACCCAAAACATTTTAACTGATGCAAGTGCTATGAATAAAGTATTCATTATTTGAGGGATGCCCTGGTGGCACAATGGATAAGAATCCACCTGCCGATGCAGGGGAGTGACACGCATGCTCAGTCCTGTCCGACTCTGTGCGACCCCATGGACTGTAGTCCGCCAGGCTCCACTATCCACAGGATTCTCCAGGCAAGAATATGGAGCGAGTTGCCAGTATTTCCTTCTCCAGGGGATCTTCCTGACCCAGGGATGGAACCTCCAATTCCTGTGCCTCCTGCTGGAGTCCTTACCACTGCGCCACCTGGGAAGCTGCCAATGCAGGGGACACGGGTTCAATCCCTGGTCTGGGAAGATTTCACATGCTGCGGGGCAGCTGAGCCCCCACACCACAACTACTGAGCCTGCGTGCCCTACAGCCTGAGCTCTGCAGTAGGAGAAGTCACCGCAACGAGCAGCCCGCTCACTGCAACCAAGGGTGGCCCCCACTTGCTGCAACTAGACAAAGCCCGAACCTGAAGAAAGCCCTTACAAAGCAGCGAAGACCCAGTGCAGCCAAAAAATAAATTGTTCAGAGTATTCATTATTTGAAAGACAAATGTCATATGATTTCATTTACCTGTGGCATCTAAAAAACAAAACAAATGAACCAACATAACAAAACAGACTCAGAGATACAGAGAATAAACAGGTGGTTGCCAGGGGGTGGTGAGTGAAGTAGGTGGCAGAGATTAAGAAATAGAGATATCCAGTCGCAAAATAAATGCAAATGTTCTCAACAAGGGCAGAAACTCCTAAGAGGGGATTTGCAAGAAATGCGGGGAGGTTTTCACAGTCACACGATGGCCGTGCCCCAGGGATAGCATTCAGTGGCCAGGAGAGAGGGACACCAGGCGTCTCCGTGCAGAGACAGTTGTGCAGAATCAAGAACGACCCCGTGTCCTGCACAGTTCTCTAATGTGCTTAGAGACAGTCACACAGGTGAAAACTCCATACAGTATCAGAGCTTGGAACCTAACTCCACTTTAGACATAAAAACAAGGAATTTTTTTAATATAGTTTTCCAGGAATGCAACTACTATTTGAAAAAAATGATTCTTTGCCTCATTTATAAGCAATTATGCCAAAAGTTGTTCACCATTTCAGAAAATCCTGTTCCCTACAGTATCATAGGATCCTGGTTGCCAATAAACACACCTGAATAGGTGCACATCCAAAGAAATTGTGTTATCCTACCAACGTGTATGAATATAAGAGTCCTGATTTTAAAAGGTCAAGTATTGTTAAAGTTTCAAAATTATTCAGTTGAATATTATGTTACATCTTAAAAACTTGAACTCATTCACTGAAACTCTTCTTCTTCATTATTCAATATAAAATATTTTCTTATAAATATCGTTTGCTATTTCTCCCTTATACAAAAGTGACAGCCTTATTTTTTTTTAGTTAGTGGGTGGGTAGATTATATAAATTGCAAGTTTCATTTCAGAAGAGTAGACAGGGTACAACTATATACTTGCCCTGGGAAGGGGGCAGGTCTGGTAGGTACCAGCCACCACTACCTCATGTACATCACTGCAGGGCCCAGCTGGGTAGGTTTCGTCTCTCTCTACATTACAGGAATATTATAAAAAGAAACAAGATGGTCAGTGAGTTCTTTAGCGGATTCACTGTACAGGAATTTGGTGAAACCATCTTTTCTTAGCTCTTTTTACAAATGAAGAAACAGAGGCTTTGAGAAGCCAGGCGAGGCACCACCTAGTGAGTCCCTGGTAGCCCGTTCTCTGTCCTCCTTGCACCTTGCAGCCTGGCCCAACTCCTGATGGCCCACCCAGGACCGCACCGGTGTGGGATAAATCCAAGTGAGGTACACAGCATCAGAACAACACAGCTCCCCAGGCTGGGGACAGATCATTCATTCTCTACTACGAGTCAGAATTCTCCAAAGAAGCAGAACCAATAGATGACCCCATGGGCTGCAGCCCACCAGGCTCTTCTGTCCATGGAATTCTCCAGGCAAGAATACTAGAGTGGGTATTCTAGTATTTCCCTCTCCAGAGGATCTTCCCGACCCAGGGATCAAACCGAGTTTTCCCAGATTCCAAGCAGATTCTTTACTGCCTGAGCCACCAAGGAAGCCCAATAGATACATGGATAAATAATAGAGATAGATTGATTAGATAGATGATAGACAGATAACAGGTAAGAGAGATAGATTATACAGATTTTTGTTGTTGTTGTCATTCCATTGCTAAGTCATGTTCCACTCTGCCACCCCACGGCTGGAGCACACCAGGCTCCTCTGTCCTCCACTATCTCCTGGTATTTGCTCAAATTCATGTCCACTGAGTCAGTGATGCTATCTAACTATCTCATCCTCTGCCACCCTCTTCTCCTTTTGCCTTCAATCTTCCCCAGCATTGGGGTCTTTTCCAGTTCTTTGCATCAGGTGGCCAAAGTATTGGAGCATCAGCTTCAGCAACAGTCCTTCCAATGAAGATTCTGGATTGATTTCCTTTAGGATTGACTGGTTTGATCTCCTTACAGTCCAAGGGGTTCTCAAGAGTCTTTTCCAACACCACAATTCGAATTATAGGGATCAGTTACAGATGCTGAGAAGCCCCAAAAGCTATCTGCAAGCTAGAGAAGCAGGAAAGCCCGCAGTGCAAGCCAGCCCAAGTTCACGGGACTGAGAATCAAGAGCCAGTGGTGAAACTTCCGGTCAGAATCCAAAGGCGGAAAACCCAAGAGTGCCAGAATCTAAAGGCAGGCGAAGCTGGATGTCTGGGCTCCAGCAGAGAGCAAATTCATTCCTCTCCAACCTTTGCATTCTTCAGGTCCTCAGCAGATAGGAAGATGCCCACAGCACCAGTGAGGGTCACTTTCTCACTCAGACCACTGACTCTAGCCCTTCTCTTCTGGACACACCGTCCCAGACACACCCAGAGAAACCATTTTCCCAGCAACCTGGGCATCCCTTTGCCCAGCCAAGTTGACAGAAAGTCACCCATCACACACTCACTCAGTCATGCAGCAACCATCTGTCAATTCTGACTGTTCCTCCCTCACCAGCCAGGATTCTGAAAACCGATCAAGAACACAGACCCTACCCTCTGGGATCAGTACATACCACCAAAAGAGAGAAATTGATAAAAAAAAAAAAAAGATAACCAATAAGGACCTACTTTTAGCACAGGGAATTATATTTAATATTTTGTAATAGCCAGTAAGGGAAAAAATCTGAAAAAGAATACATACATAAAACGGAATCACTTTGCTGTGCACCTGAAATTAACAGACCACTGTAAATCAACTGTACTCAATAAAAAATAATAATAATAATAATATTGAAAGCTTAACCAGCCATATGAACAAAGAATACTGAAGAGGGAGTAATAAATGCTTACCTGGTTCACAGCAGGGACTCTACATGATCTCAGACAAAGAGGGACCAGTCCTCCTCTTCCAGTTAACACAGATACATCTGGACACAGCTTGGGGATATAACATTTTGACCTCAGGCGCTTTGTCTGGCTCCATCCATGAGCTGGAGAGTTAGCAATACTCCAGCCCAGAGCTTTGGGGCTCTGTTAACTTGGACTACAATGGGTTTGACGTGCTAAAGCCCGAGACAAATTTAGGGGAGAAAGTTCCCCCTGCGAGCCCATCAGAGGCCAAGATACTGAGCATCAGAAACACATTTTTTAAAATCTGAAGCTCTGCAAAGTGAAAAAAACTGAGGCAGCATAAATCTCAGGGAGAGCAACTTTTAAACAAGATAGCCCAGAAGAAGTTAGGGTAATGATGTTACAGCAGGATCTTTTCATCCACAGTCCAAAAATAGATCCATAATCTCAACTGAATTGGATAGAACTGTGGACAAAATAGTTCAAAAGGTCTTCAGCAGAAGCTTCTCAGAATGAGGGCAATCAGACTTTGGGAAGCAAGTTCTAAAATGGTGTTTGTTCCCTTGACAGCCAGCTGGTAAAGCCTTGGGGGAAGTGTAGCTTTCTGAACCCCAGGGAACAAACTGGAGGTCACTTTGGAATTATTTACACTTCCCGGGTGGCTCTAGTGGTAAAGAACCCGCCTGTCAATGCAGGAGACCCAGCAGATGGCAGGTTCGATTCCTGGGTTAGGAATTCCTTGGAGGAGGGCATGGCAACCCACTCCAGTATTCTTGCCTGGAAAATCCCATGGACAGAGAAGCCTGGCGGGCTATAGTCCACAGTCGCAAACAGCTGTGCACAACTGAAGGACTGAGCACGCACGCACACTTATCAGGGCCAGTTTTAGCATGAATGATTTAAACCTAGAGACAGCCCCAGCGTCCATTAATCTCCATCTCCACCACCCTTCTCCTGGCACATTTCTCAGAAGACCCATTTACAGACCCAACATCAGTTGCATCTTTGGTCCAGAAAAAAGCTCTCTGCCCAAAACCCTTATTTAAACTTTGTCCCAAATATCTCACTTTCTGTTTAAAAAAAAAAAAAAGTTGTTTTAGCTAAGACAATGTGTAACTGAAACCGCTATTTCTAATTTTTGCTAGAGAGTTATTGACTAATTGGTGCATCCAAAAGCTGGTTTTAGCCAGTTCTGGCCTCAGGGGGATGTGCCCCACCCCCACCTCTCTGTGTTCCAGGCACAGGACTGTTTCATCACCAACCCCAGGCTCTCGAAAGCCAAGCCTTCCCTATAAATTCTGAAAGAAAAGACTGGCCTGGGTGACGGTATCACCCCAGCCCGTGTTCCCAGACAACCCACAGGCATCTTGTTCTGCATATGTCTCCGCAAAGGCTCAACACTGAGGACCTGCCAACAGCTGAAAGTTATAAATAGGACAGTTAGGGAGGCTGGGGGTGGAGGAGCAAAATCTAATAAGCATTCAGATGCAAGGGGCCAAGAAGGCTCTTTGGAGGGACAAAGAAGGAAAATACCATAGTATGCTTCTAAAACCAAACAGAACGGTTCAAGCAAACTTCATCCATCTAATCTGTTGGTCTCAGGGAATTGACTGTTAAAGAGGGATTTCTCTAATGCAGTGATGTCACTTGGGGAATGTCACTTCCTCAACTAAGATCCTATTCGGCTAAGTGGCTGGGGGTGGGGGTGGGGGGCACCAATAAGCCCTCTAGAACAGGAGTTCTACAGTAAGCTTGAACCTAAGCTTGAAGCAGGACCTTAAGGTGGTATCCCCATGGTTGGGCCAGTAATTAACATTGGGGTGACCGGTAAACATCTGTAGACCTCAGCTCCATCCCACCCTGCAGGCTACCCCATCCCCAGTGCTAACCACAGAGCCTGGTGTATCGTTGGCGCTCACCATTTTACACACTTCCTTCCTCCATCGTGTGTGTTTTCCTGGTGGTTCAGATGGTAGAGTCTGCCTGCAATGCAGGAGACGTGAGTTCAAATCTGGGATTGGGACGATCCCCTGGAGAAGGAAATGGCAAGCCACTCCACTATTCTCGCCTGAGAAATCCCATGGACAGAGGAGCCTGGCGGGCTAGTGTCCATGGGGTCACAAAAAGTCGGACACGACTGAGTGACCAACACATGCCCAGGCTCCACCACATGTCCTCGTCACTCAGAGCTCTCACTGTGCTGAGATTCTGTGTCCCCTTCTGTTCCTCTTAGGCATTTTAAAGGTTCATCTTAGCTTCATAGCCCAGCTCCTCGCAGACCACCTGGCTCGCTCATGGAACAACTGAATTGCTCCCTAAGAAAGACACACACAATTTAAAGAAGATCCCTGTGATGATGCTTTTCTATTATGTACATTAACAATTGAGGATTTCTCTGTTTCTCCATGATGTCATATATTCCTTCCTTACCAGTATCTTCGGCTTGGGAAATATATGAGTCATCTGTTCCCTTTGTAAAAGGACCCGGGAGGGCTGAACTGCAGGAATAATAAGAAACTGTGAAGGAGAAGCAATCCTCTTGCATCTTTCTCAAATTGCTTCCTTAGGCATTGTCTCCTGACATATCAGGGTTGGGGGGTTTTCGTGCTTGTAAGCTTCTCCACTCTGGGACCACCCGCCACTTCCTCTTACAAGAATGAGAATCTCTGGGATCTTAGGATCCACCTTGAGGCCCAGGAAGCAGATTCTTCCTTTTGTCCCCTTACAATAGTGAGGCTCATTCTCAGACCCAGGCTGTGAGCGATCCCTGATTCCAAGCTTGCCCGCAATCCAGGGAACCAGTGCCCTGGATGTCAGTTCCTCTTGCTCCACGTGGCTGACCCGTGCCCTGGGGGAAGCCGAAACATCCAACACATGTAAAGTAACGCTGGCCTGCCAGCGCGCCCCCCAGGCCTGAAAAGACTAGAGGCTGTGACCAAGGAAAGGGGGGCAGATATGAATGCATCGGCCCCCCAAACAGAGGGCAGGAGGACCCACGGATTTCACCGGTGTTCTTCACATTACATTTTACGGTAAGGAATTCACCTTTAATCACCACCCAGTATATACTCACACTTATTCTGATAGTTTTATGTGTCAGCTTGGCCAAGGTACAGTCCCCAGGGATTCAAACACAAGCTAGGGGTCCCTGTGAGGGTTTTCTGGAAATGAGATTAAAGTCTATCATCATTTTTTTAATTCACTTTATTGTTTCTCATTTAAATTAATTTATTTATTTACCTTAATTGGAGGCTAATTACTTTACAATATTGTGGTGGTTTTTGCCATCCACTGACATGAATCAGCCATGGGTGTACATGTGTTCCCCATCCCAAACCCCCCTCCCTCACTTTATTTTTTAATTGAAGTATAGTTGATTTACAATGTTGTGTTAGTTTCACATGTATATATATACTGGAATACAAGACACACACACACACACACACACACACACATATATATATACTGGAATACAAGACACACACACATATATATATACTGGTATACAAGAATACTGGAGTGGGTTGCCATTTCTGTCTCCAGACAACTTTGTCTGGAGACGGAAATGGCAACCCACTCCAGTATTCTTGCCAGGCAGATCCCATGGCAGGCTACAGTCCACGGGGTTACAAAGAGTCAGACACAACTTAGTGACTAACCAACAAACAATACATTCTTTTCCAGCTTCTTTTCCCTTATAGGTTATTACAGAATATAGTTCCCTGGGATGCACAGTAGGTCTTTGCTGGTAATCTATTTTATATACAGTAGTGTGTGTCTGTTAATCCCAAGCTCCTAATTTCTCCCTCCTCCCTTTCCACTTTGGTAACCATAAGATTGTTTCTGTCTGTAGCTCTAGCTCTGTATATAAATTCATTTGTACCATTTTTTTTTAGATTCCACATATAAGTGATGCCACGTGATATCTGTCTTTGCTGCTGCTGCTGCTAAGTCACTTCAGTCGTGTCCGACTCTGTGAGACCCCATAGACAGAAGCCCACCAGGCTCCCCCATCCCTGGGATTCTCCAGGCAAGAACACTGGAGTGGGTTGCCATTTCCTTCTCCAATGCAAGTGAAAAGTGAAAGGGAAGTCACTCAGTCATGTCCGACTCTTAGCGACCCCATGGACTACAGCCTACCAGGCTCCTCCATCCATGGGATTTTCCAGGCAAGAGTACTGGAGTGGGGTGCCATTGCCTTCTCTGGATATCTGTCTTTGAATAAGGATAATCTGAGTGGTGTGGATCCATCAGCTGAAAGGCCTTAAGGGCAGAGCTCAGACTTCCCTTAAAGAAACCTACTGCTGCAGGGAGAAGTCAATTCTGACTCCACGTTGAAACTGTTTCTTGGACTTATTTTCCGTTGCTCTTGTTAGTGTAATCACACATAAAGGTCTGCCTCAGAGGGTCCCACCCCTCTGCCTGACTTACACTGAAGTGCTTTTGTTCAGAACCCTGTCCACCTGCAGACGCAGGAAGGAAGAAACCAACACAGCCCCCTGCCTGAGGCTTGCCGTCCTAGGAGATATTCGCCAGATTAATGGCCTTTTCTTCACTTTGTTTCCTCATTTCTGATCCATAAAAGAACTTGGCATCCAGATCCCAACAATGTTATTTTGAGACGTCTTAGCCTGCCATCTCCCTGGTCAGCTGGCTATCTGAATGAAGTCTATTCCTTGCTTCAGCACCTCATCCATTGGATTCATTGGCCTGTCGTGCAACAAGCAGAGTGAGCTTGGCCTCTGTAACACTGCCTGTGTACAGAAGCTTCAGCTTGTGCCTGAGAGGTCCATCCTGTCCTGTGGATCTGAGAACTTCCTAGGCAGCCCCTACAGTTCTGTCAACCAGCTCTTCAAAATCAATCTGTAGATAAAGATGGGCTTCCCCAGTGGCTCAGTGGTATAGAATCCGCCCGCAATGCAGGAGACACAGGTTTGATCCCTGGCTCAGGAAGATCCCCTGGAGGAGGGTATGGCAACCTACCCAGTATTCTTGCCTGGAGAATTCCATGGACAGAGGAGCCTGGCAGGCTACAGTCCATAGGGTCACAAAAGAGTCAGACACAACTTAGCGACTAAACAACAAATATATATATATATATATATATATATGGTTATTGATATTTCTCCCGGCAATCTTGATTCCAGTTTGTGTTTCTTCCAGTCCAGCATTTCTCATGATGTACTCTGCATATAAGTTAAATAAGCAGGGTGACAATATACAGCCTTGACGAACTCCTTTTCCTATTTGGAACCAGTCTGTTGTTCCATGTCCAGTTCTAAGAATTGAAGAATTTTCCACAGTTTATTGTGATCCACACAGTCAAAGGCTTTGGCATAGTCAATAAAGCAGAAATAGATGTTTTTCTGGAACTCTCTTGCTTTTTCTATGATCCAGCGGATGTTGGCAATTTGGTCTCTGGTTCCTCTGGAGAAATATCAATAACCTCAGATATGCAGATGACACCACCCTTATGGCAGAAAGTGAAGAGGAACTAAAAAGCCTCTTGATGAAAGTGAAAGTGGAGAGTGAAAAAGTTGGCTTAAAGCTCAACATTCAGAAAACGAAGATCATGGCATCCGGTCCCATCACTTCATGGCAAATAGATGGGGAAACAGTGGAAACGGTGTCAGACTTTATTTTTCTGGGCTCCAAAATCACTACAGATGGTGACTGCAGCCATGAAATTAAAAGACGCTTACTCCTTGGAAGGAAAGTTATGACCAACCTAGATAGCATATTCAAAAGCAGAGACATTATTTGCCGACAAAGGTTCATCTAGTCAAGGCTATGGTTTTTCCAGTGGTCATGTATGGATGTGAGAGTTGGACTGTGAAGAAGGCTGAGCACCAAAGAATTGATGCTTTTGAACTGTGGTGTTGGAGAAGACTCTTGAGAGTCCCTTGGACTGCAAGGAGATCCAACCAGCCATTCTGAAGGAGATCAGCCCTGGGATTTCTTTAGAAGGAATGATGCTGAAGCTGAAACTCCAGTACTTTGGCCACCTCATGCGAAGAGTTAACTCATTGGAAAAGACCCTGATGCTGGGAGGGATTGGGGGCAGGAGGAGAAGGGGACGACAGAGGATGAGATGGCTGGATGGCATCATTGACTTGATGGACGTGAGTCTCAGTGAACTCCGGGAGTTGGTGATGGACAGGGAGGCCTGGCGTGCTGCGATTCATGGGGTTGCAAAGAGTCGGACACGACTGAGCGACTGATCTGATCTGATCTGATATATATATATACAGATACATATCTATATACAGATACCGTTACGTATGTTGTTTACAGATAGAAATCAATAGATAGACACACACATCTCCTACTGGTTCTGTTTCTCTCATGGACCCCTGATTGCTACCCACGGTTCTTGTGTGTGCCTAACATCATTCCCTTCTGCCTCGGATCATTTAATGCATGCATGCATGCTAACTCGCTTCAGTCATGTCCAACTCTTTACAATCCTTTGGACTGTAGCCCACCAGGCTCTTCTGTCCATGGGTGTACAGACCTACAAATAAGTGGATACTCAAGACACTACTTATTCTTCCTATTTATAATGAACTTCTATACATTCGATGTTGGTCCAGACCTTGAAATCAATTTTATATATTATTAGAGGATCATAAGTTGCCATTTGAAAAACTATACTATAGTGAAACTCCATACACCCCCCTGGGAGGTCTGGGAATTAGAAAAGATAACTTCCTCAAAGGAGTTACCGAGGGAAAATGTACTCAGACTATAGCTATGGTCCCACCCACATCACATGAGCAAGGCTCTGCAGGGCAGCCTCTGGAAAAGGGGGATCCTACCTCCAAGGGAGGGGTGCCAGTGTTGCCCCAGAAATAGAGAGAGAGGCAGATGCACTGAAGGGCTCCAGGCCATCCTTCCCAGGAGCAGAGACCAGGCTAGCTGATTCTCGACAGAAGCAGTGGAGCCAGCGTGCTGCAGCCAGGGGACAAGGCGTTGGCAGTGGGGCAGTGCCCTGCTTGGTGGCGGGCTTCCCACTGAGACAAGGCCTCCAAGGGCCTCACCAGCGGGGTGGCTGGGCCCAGGGCAGGTAAGTTTAGCTGTTCACATACATCCAGATGAAGGATGCCTAAGAACAGCAACAGGGAAAGAAATCTGAGGGTTTCGTTTTTCATGGGGTCACAATCTGAACCAATTGTGTTTAAAAAAAAAAAAAAAAGAAAACTCTCACAAGTTGCAAATAACGTGGACCACTCTACCTAGTTTACACAGAAAGGGAACGAGGCCCTGACAAACTGATGGTGGGTCTGGAGGGGCAGACCCAGAGCTGAGCTTCCAGAATATACTCCGGACAAGCAGCCGCTGCCTTGGTCATGGCCAGGTAACGAGGACGCCACGGTCTTGGCCGCCTGTGCCGGAGCCACTTCCCCTGCTGCTCGGGCTCCCGGGGCCTCGGGAGCAGCCGTCACAGCCCACGCCTTCCGCAATCACCCTCTCCTTCCAAATCTCAGGGCTGCAGCATTTGGGGGCAGCCAGAGCCAAGCTGCAAGGACTGCGGGTGATGGAGCCCACAGCTGAGCTGCCTCTAGGATGGACCACAGCCACTCACACCCCACTTCCTGCCTGGGAACCTAGGCACACTCAGCAAAGCAAGCTGACAAACGAAAACCCAGAAACTTTGGGCCTCATAGCTGACCTGATGCAAAAACCTTGGAAGAAATGATGTCAGATGTAAGATCTATACAGTGTATTTGAGGCACAGTCAGTGGAAGGCGGAAGGCAGAAAGGCTTTGTTCTTTGTGAGAACTAAACATATGGATTAAAAGGAAATAAGGAGATGCTTCTTGGGGATCAGAAAATAATGCAACTGTCTTGGACAGAGGGGTGCTATTTTCAAAGATTACCAGAATTCTTTTTATTTTCACCTCCCAAACCTTCCCTCGAGCTGACCTGCAAATCATCAAGACAGATGATTTTAATGACCCAGGCTCTGGAGGCAGATGGCCTAAGTTTGAATCCTGGCCTCACCACTTAGAGCTGTGTGAACTTGGACAAATTCTTAACCTCTCTGTGCCTCTCTTTCCTTTTCTGAGGTGGGAAAAAAGAAATTAATAGAAAAGAAAAGATCATTGTATTTATCTCCCGAAGTGACTTAAAATATATAAAGCTCTTAGCAGAGCGCCCAGCCTCTAGTAACAATCAGTAATTATTAGTTGTTGCTATGATAGATTATATGGGTGTCCCAGGTGGCACTAATGGTAAAGAATCCACCTGCCAATGCAGGAGACATCAGAGACACAGGTTGGACCCCTGGGTGCAGAAGATCCCCTGAAGGAGGGCTTGGAAACCCACTCCAGTATTCTTGCCTGGAGAATCCCATGGGCAGAGGAGCCTGGTGGGCTATGGTCCACAGAGTCGCAAAGAGTCGGACACGACTGAAGCTTCTTAGCACACACACATGATAGATTATATCACCACTCCAAACTGAAACCCACAGTCATGAAAGGGCAAGAACTCGAATCAGATGGGTCTGAGAAGGTGGCATCAGTTTTAACACATTTTTACTCATGCAAAGGATACACTCACCAGCACCATGTCAGGCAGACAGAACACTGAGGTCCTCTGAGGACTTAGGAGCACATGTCAGTGTCTGTGGGATCCCACACCCTCCTGTCTCCAGCTTAGGCCAGGAATGGGCGACGGCACGCCCCGCCCCAGGGTGAAGACCCTGGGGGAGAGGTGACAAACAGCCTTGCCTGCTGACGGGTCGCTCCCTTTCAGCTGTGACTGCTTCCTGTGGGCATGTACCTGGGTAACAAAGGCCACGTTCACGACCAGCTCCGGGACTCAGCTCTGCAGGCAAGTGCCTCATGCGGGTGTGATCTTAGTGGCCCAGCACTAGGGGTCTGGGGCCCTGACTACATAGTTAAGTCATCAGCAACAGGACATGCATCTATGTAAAGGATTATCTCACTAAACTTGGGGTCAGTATATCTTATGGCCAGGGTCCCAATCTGTAGTCAGTGCGTTGGGCAGAATTTTCTCTGCCACGGGTCATCAGCAATTTAGCTCCATTACAGTGGAGCGTATGGGACATCCCAGTGGATTTTCCCATCCCAGGGAGGGCTGTTTCACCCATGCTCTCTTGTCAGTGGCCAGCGTTACAGGAAGACCCTCCTCAGAGCACCAGTTTGGATCGAGCAGTAGGTGAGACTGTGTTACAGGCTAATGTAGACAGCCACTCTTCAGGTGGCTCAAGTCTCTAGGCCAGGTTTGGTCTTTAATTGGATGCCATTTACATCTCACAGAGGAATATTCTAGAATTTGTGCCACCTTATGAGAATTGAGCTCCACCAAGCGTCCCAGGAGAAATCGGGAGAGTTAAAGGCATGCTCGTTGCAGGAGGGGCCTACTGGAGGTATAAAGGAAGCAGACACACCTCAAGTGTGCCCAAGGTCACCTACCAAGTGCATTAGCAGCCACTCCAAAACAAGCAGATGGGTTTGCTGCCACAGAAATCAGTATGGAGGGGCTGCTGATAGGGAAGAGAAGGTTTGAGCTCTTCTAACTACAGGAAAAATTTGCAAGATTGTTACATTTTGTGGCTGAGAGCTGGAGGACTAAAACAAAGGGACCACACTGTCATCTGAGAATTGTCATAGATTTAAATATTCGTATTATTTAAAAATACTAAATAAACATTCAACTCGAGAATTTTTAAGCCCAAGGACAGTAGATAAGAAGACATGATAAAGCAGAACTCAGAGAAATTAACCACTGTAGAAATGAGCAGGAATTCCAAGACCTGGTTCTACAGACTTGCATTTGGGTAGAGAAACCTCTGAAAATCCTAATATCAAAAAAAGAGAGAGAGATAACAAAAAATATATAGGAATCAAAAACAAGAAATAACATATATGCAAGGGGTTTTTCTTAACAAAACATAAGAACAGATATGCAAGGACTGTTTTGTTTTTTTTTTTTAACAAGACAGAACAGATAAGCAAGGGTTGTTTTTTAACTATAAGAGAGTAAGCTGGTACAATTCTATGTTAGTATATTTCAAAGTCTCAAAGAAGTGGATCATTTTCTGGGGAAACACACATTACTAAATTGGTCTCCAAGAGAAGTGAAGAAATTGCAATGACCAGCAAGCATGGAAGAAAGCAAACAAGTTTCGAAAAACTGCCTCCCCAAAAAAGGCGTTGGGGTCAGACTGTTGTCACAGCGTGTTCTTTCAAATGTTCGTGGAACAGATAATTCTCCCATTATGTAAACTGTTCCAAAGTAGAGAAAAAGAAGGAATATGCTCTCATTTATTTTATAAATCTAACATAGCATTAAGACTAAAACCTACGAAAGGATATAGCAGAAAAGCGAATAAAGTCATTTCAATAATAAGGATGCAAAGCTTCTAATTAAACCCTAACTAGATATTAGCACACACACTGAGTTCAACAGCACAACGAAAGACAGTGACAGGCGCTGGGGAGACACACGGTTTGCACACACACTCCTGCCAGGTGCCCCACTAAGGATGCTTGTGCTTGTTGGGGAGCAAACGACACCTGCTGGGAGGCGGGGCGTGGGGGTGCCTTACCTAAGAGAGCAGCCCACTGAGCAAGGACCACCCACCCCGCCCCCAGCCAAAGGACAGAGCTGAGTTTGTGGGTGACTTGAGAGGGATAAAAAGAGCCATGTCTCCAGCACCTGGGAACGGTGTCGGGGAGCTCCACAGTCCCCCCAGATAACTCCTCTATGTGCCCCACAAGGCCACCAGCATTCTCAGGTCTGACACAGACGGAGCGCCCACAGCCAGTCAGGACGGGAGCAAGGGCAGTCCCCGTGAGCGAAGTGCTTTCCGAGTGCCCACCCCAGGGCACTGGAGAGGGAGGGGAGGACAAACAGGAAAACCAAGACCTGGGCGTGAGCCTGTGAAGAGGGAGGCAAAGAGATGGGATTTACGCTGAATCTGAGACCGAAGAGTTAATGTGAGCTGAACTGAGTCACGGGGAGGAACCTGAGTGCCCCAGAACCAGCAGAAGAGGCAATCCAGAGAAAGTCTGGCTGAAAGAAGTACCCAGCAAGCTACTTACAACTGTCTTTTTTAAAAAAAAAGTCACATCACACAATATACAGGATCTTAGTCCCCCAGCCAGAGATCAAACTCTCACCCCCTGCATTGGAAGCATGGAGTCTTAACCCCAGGACAACCGGGAAGTCCTTTGTTTTCTTTTCACCGTCTGTGTTTTCCTAATTTTCTACAACAGGCATATTACACTTATAAATGGAAAAAAATTTAAGGTTGAGACGCTGCGGATTGTGTGGAAAGGAAAAGTATGCCATTTAGGGCATGTTTGAAGGAGGCTATGATATTGTGCCCCGAGAAGATTTAGAGGGTGTTTATCATCACACACCTACAGTGGTAGGCTTTGTAACTGTCAACTCCATAAAAAGGCAAACTATAAATAACCATCATAAAACCTGAAGAAAATACAGGCTTACTCTGGGATCTTGCTGACGCCGGGACAACGGCCATTGATTTCAAACGTCAGAGAGACAGATCCCAGTTTCAAATAAGGAAAATCTCTCTGTCCACTGGGGCAGCTCCGCATGGATCAGTCTCCAGGTTAGAGAGTTACAACTCCATCTCCCACCCAGGCAGGCATGGGTGATGTGCGGACTCCTCGACAGGCAGAGACACCCCACCCTGGCCCCTGCTACCTGCCCAGCCTCAGCACCCACACCGTTCCTCCAGCTGCTCCCACATTCCCAGTCCTCCACCAGGTCCAGGATGGACCCAGAGCCCCCTCGCCTAGCTCCCTGCATCACCCCTCAAGAATCCCTTCCATTTTCCTGAATGTCTCCTGACCCGTCCAAGTCACATTTTGCTGTTCCCTCCCTGTCCTCTCCTAGTGACCTGGGCACGCCTCCCCACAACCCTGTGACATTTTCTCGCAGTTGGCTACCACTAGGCTGTGAGTCCCCTGGGGGTAACACCTCTGACCTTTCAACTCTGAATCCCTAGGACCACGCCTGGCACACAACAGGCTCTCAGCAAGCACTGGCTGGCTGACTGAATAACCACATCATCCAAGGTTCTTTTTTTTAAATCCACACCAGGAACAGTATCCTGAATGTGTTTGGCGGCACCGAAAATCCTGCTTGCCCACTAACCCTCTTGCGATTTTCGATGCTCCATAAATCAATCGAGGTGGACATGATTATTGTGCACTTTGGTTAATTGCAAACCCAATCATTTCCCATTAAAAAGAATGGCATTTTACATAAAGTTGAAACGAGCCACTGGTTTTGAAAGTGCATGCAATGTGGTTTTCTGATGGGCAGAGGAACTTCAGGGAAATATTCATCGTGCTCACGGATGACATTCTAGCTATTGTCCGCGTTCCTCTTTATGGCATCATAAAGATTACTTTTTACGGTCAGGATGGCTGACATCTTCATCAAATCCCCTAATGTGCGCATTCACCGAAGATCATTTGTGCCAATGAGTAACATTCAGCAACATTCAACAAAGGTTTATTGAGTGCCTGCTACGAGCTGGGCTCTGAGTAACAGGATTTGTCTCCAAAGCTTTCAAATCTGCTAAAAATATTCTCCATTTCACCAGCAAGCAGGCCAAAAGAAAAAAAACAAACAGGTTTGCTCTCGTCTCCTCTCTGGGGCCCACTGGATGAAAATGCTCCTAGAGCTGCCCAGAGAAATAAAACCCCCCTTCAGGGCCTGTCCAGATCTCCAGAAAGGCTGTTTGCGGCTGGCTGTGGGGAACACAAGCTCCGTCTCTAAGCACCTGAGCTGGGGCACGCTGCAACCCTTCAACCCTGGCCACCTCCCAGAGACAGACTGCCACCAGTCCTGGTCTGGCCCTGGGTCCGGATCAAGGTCATCTGCAACACAGAGAGACAACACACTTCACGAGCACCTCTGAGGCGCATCTTCTTCATCAACTGATGGGATTGTACCACCTGACCTCCCAAGAATGTGATGAAAGTCAAAAATAAAATATATCCGACTTCCCTGGTGGTCCTGTGGTTAAAACTCCAAGCACCCCCTGCAGGGGGCACAGGTTCAACCCCTGGTTGGGGAACTAAGATCCCCACGTGCCTAGGGGCGCAGCCAAAAAAGCTTTTAAAAAGAAACAAAACCTACAAAAGATAAAATACCTAGGTTACTGCAAGTCATCAAGGAGATGTCCAGAAAAGGTTCATCTCACCTAGCCCGGGGCTCTGTGATGATCTAGAGGCATGGGATGGGGAAGGGGATGGAGGCTCAGGAATGAAGGGAGATACATACCTAATTATGACTGATGCTCGTTGTCCTACGGCGGAAACCAACACAATGTTGTAAAGCAATTCTCCTCCAATTAAATCATTCTTAAAAAGCTCATCTTTTTGCATTTCTTCCAGCCACACAACGGCCAGATAAGACCTCCCCCCATGTCAAGCTGTCACACCAAAGTGTCAAGGAAATGGAGAAAAGAGGATGGACAGAGGGGAAGCATATTAAAAGGAGACTCAGTGACAGGCCAAACGTAGGAAGGAAGGGAAAGAGACGGTTTGAGGCTGGTGCTAAGGCTTTAGCTGCATGACCATGGAGATGGCGATGCCAGGGACCCCAGCCCGGGGAGGGCCATCCTGGCTTTGGGAGCTCTCAGCTCTGGCTTTTGCTGTAAGCTCTGTCCCACCTCACATCCTTCTTCATTCACCAGATCCGTCCCCCTTGCAGCCTCGGTGTTTCCTCCTCCAGGAAGCCCTCCTTACCATCAGAGGGGAAGGGAGCCTGTCTCCTATAGTGTTGTGTTGCTTCACAATCGCAGATATGCAGGTGATACCACTCAAATGGCGGAAAGTGAAGAGGAACTAGAGCCTCTTGGTGACAGAGGGGAAAAGAGGAAAGTGAAAAAGCTGACTTGAAACTCAACATTCAAAAGACTAATATCTTGGCATCCAAGTCCATCACTTCATGGCAAATAGAAGGGGAAAAAGTGGAAGCAATGACAGATCTTATTTTCTTGGCCTCCAAAATCACTGCAGACAGTGACTGCAGCCATGAATTTAAAAGACATTTGCTCCTTGGAAGAAAAGCTTTGACAACCCTAGACAGCATATTAAAAAGCAGAGACATCACTTTGGTGACAAAAGTTTATATAGTCAAAGCTATGGTTTCTCCAGTTCAGTTCAGCTCAGTGGCTCAGTCGTGTTTGACTCTGCAACTCCATGGACTGCAGCACACCAGGCTTCCCTGTCCATCACCAATTCCTAGAGTTTGCTCAAACTCGTGTCCATTGACTCAGGGATGTCATCCAACCCTCTCATCCTCTGCCGTCCCCTTCTCCTCCTGCCTTCAATATTTCCCAGCATCAGGGTCTTTTCCAATGAGTCAGTTCTTTGCATCAGGTGGCCAAAGTATTGGAGCTTCAGCTTCAGCATCAGTCCTTTCAATGAATATTCAGGGTTGATTTCCTTTAGGACTGACTAGTTTGCTGTCCTTACAGTCCAAGGGACTCTCAAGAGTCTTCTCCAACATCACAGTTCAAAAGCATCAATTCTTTGACACTCAGCTTTTTCCAACTCTCACATCTATATGTGACTACTGGAAAAACCATAGCTTTAACTAGGCAGACCTTTGTCAGCAAAGTAATGTCTCTGCTTTTTAATATGCTGTCTAGGTTGGTCATAACTTTCCTTCCAAGGAGTAAGCGTCTTTTAATTTCATGGCTGCAGTCACCAACTGCAGTGATTTTGGAGCCCAAAAAAAATAGTCAGTCACTGTTTCCATTGTTTCCCCATCTATTTCCCATGAAGTGATGGGACTGGATGCTGTGATCTTAGTGTTTTAGGTTTCTCCAGTAGTCATGCACGGATGTGAGAGTTGGGCCATGGAGAAGGCTGAGTGATGTAGAACTGATGCTTTCAAATTGTGGAGAAGACTCTTGAGAGTCCCTTGGATTGTAAAGAGATCAAACCAGTCAACCCTAAAGGAAATCAGTCCTGAATAGTCATTGGAAGGATTGATGCTGAAGCTGAAGCTCCAATAATTTGGCCACCTGATGCGAAGAGCTGACTCATTGGAAAAGACCCTGATGTTGGGAAAGATTGAAGGCAAAAGGAGAAGGGAACAGCAGAGAATGAGATGGCTGGGTTAGCATCACCAACTCAATGGACATGAATTTGATCAAACTTCTGGAGATAAAGGATAGAGGAGCCTGGTGTGCTCCAGTCCACAAGGTGGCAAAGAGTAAGATACTGCTTAGCCACTGAACAACAACGCTATTCCATCAGCATGGATTCTGACCCCTCTCCACTGGGTAGTGGCAATATGACTGGGTGTCTGGGACAAGCGAGTGGAAGACCACCAGGGCTGAACCAACCGTGAATGAACCGTACCACCAGCTCCCCAGCAGGAAGCAGAGTCTATCTCGGGTGATTCAGATGGAGAGGCTCTAATCCAGGCTGCAGAGGACCAACAAAGGAGACTGAAGTGCCCAGAGGCCCATGCCAGGGAAGCAGGTGCCACCCCTGCCAGGGGGGAGCGATGTTACCAGAGGCCCATGCCAGGGAAGCAGGTGCCACCCCTGCCAGAGGGGGAGCGATGTTACCAGAGGCCCATGCCAGGGAAGCAGGTGCCACCCCTGCCAGTGGGGGAGCGATGTTACCAGGACGAAGCAGTTTGGGGAAAGATGCTAGGGCAGGAGGGAGGTGGAGCAAATGGTCCTCACTTCGCCGCCGCCCTCTCATCTCCAGCCGTGCCTCCTTCTGGCTGCTCTTAGGGACTGGGCTGCGCCTTCCAAAATTCAAATGTTTAAGTCCTAACACCCAGCACTTCATAATGTGACTGCATTTGAAGAGAGGGCCCCTAAAGAGGTAATTAAGGTGAAATGGGGTAGTTAGGGTGGGCCGTCATCCAATGTGACTGGTGTGTTTATGAGAAGAGGAGATTGGAGCACAGACACACTGGTGGGGGCACGGGGGATGGATCGTGTGAAGACGGGGAGAAGAAGGCTGTCTCTGCTCCTCAAGGAGAGGCCTCAGGAGGAACCCACCCAGCCAACAGCTTCATCTCAGAGTCTCCCGCCTCCAGAACTGTGAGAAAAGAATTTCCGTTGTCTAAACCAGATGGTGGGGCGTGTTCCGGGTGCCGGAAGAAGCTAATAGAGACACCCAGCTGGAAGCCAGCATGCAAAGCAATGTGGCCACATGATCCTTAGGGGTCAGCCTGCTGGAGCCCAGAGCAGAGCAGGGAAGAGCACAGAGAGGCCTGGGCAAGGGGCGAAGAAGAAGAATCTATGCCCGAAGAATCATCAGTTCATTCTGAATGCTGAGTGCACAGCTGAGAGGAACCAGTTCTGCACTCGAAACTCCACACGAACCTGGAAAGTTGGAATCGAGTCAGAGGGAAATGCCTTCCCCATCAAGAGTCAGGTGCTGCCCTCAAGGAGAAGGGAGGCCCAGGGCTGCGAGAGCCTGGGTAGAAGTGAAGACAGCTCACAGCGCAGGTTCCTCGAAGCAGCAGGCCGGCCGGATGACACCAGCAGGCCAAGTGGGCCTGGCCCGTGGACCTGGGCTCTGGTGCCATGAAGAGCAATACCAGGACCAGAGGTGCTGGCACTCTCTTTATCTCCCTAGGGCCAGACTGTGCATTGCATTTCACATCCATGATCTCATGATCATGTCCCATCTTCATGATCCCTGGTTGTAGTTCAGTCGCTAAGTCGTGTCTGGCTCTCTGCAACCCCATGAACTGCAGCACACCAGTCTCCTCTGTCCTTCGCTTTCTCCTGGAGTTTGCTATAATTCGTGTCCGTTGAGTCCGTGATGCTATCCAGTCATCTCATCCTCTGCCGCCCCCTTCTCTTTTTTCCTTCAATCTTTCCCAGCATCAGGGTCTTTTCCAGTGGGTTGGCTCTTCACATCAAGTGGCCAAATATTGGAGTCTCAGCACTAGTCCTTCCAAAGAATATTCAGGGCTGATTTCTTTCAGGATTGACTGGTTGGATCTCCTTGCAGACCAAGGGACTCTCAAGAGTCTTCTCCAGCACCACAGTTCGAAAGCATCAATTTTTCGTCACTCGGCCTTCTTCATGGTCCAGCTCTCACATCCACCAGTGTCCACTGTCCATGGAATTCTCCAGGCAAGAATACTGGGGTGAATTGCCATTCCCTTCCCCAGGGGATCTTCCCAACCCAGGTATCAAACCCAGGTCTCTGGCATTGCAGGCAGATTCTTTACCATCTGAGCCACCAGGAAAGTCCCAATAATCCCAAGATTTCTAAGCAAATTCTGGGTTCTAATTCACAGCCGAAGAGACTGAAGCTCAAGATAGGGCCTTTCTTGTACATGCCAGGAGGAAATCTTGACTTTGTTCTATAGCTGCTGCTGCTACTACTAAGTCTCTTCAGTCGTGTCTGACTCTGTGCAACCCCCTAGATGGCAGCCCACCAGGCTCTCCCATCCCTGGGATTCTCCAGGCAAGAACACTGGAGTGGGTTGCCATTTCCTTCTCCAATGCATGAAAGTGAAAAATGAAAGTGAAGTCATTCAGTCATGTAGCTCACCAGGCTCCTCCGTCCATGGGGTTTTCCAGGCAAGAGTACTGGAGTGGGGTGCCATTGCCTTACTGGGGAACCTAATAATCACTTGAGGAGTGCATTAAAATGCACATTCCTAGGCCCCAGAACAGCAATTCTGATTCCGTGCATGTGTGGTGGAGGCCCATACTATGCACTTTAAATTAGAGCCCTGGGAGGCAGGCGGTCTCATTGATGACTCTGTGACAGGACAGAGAACACATCTCAGAGCTACAGCCAGGCCTGATGCCACAGGATGTGATGGCTTGAATGTGCTGTGGGCAGGAGGTGGGGAAAGCAACCATGAGGGAAGCTCAGGAGAGAGACACCCATGATGATTAGAGGAGCTGAGAAGTGTGAGGGCGGGAGGCAGAATTGTCATACCTGGATGTGTTAATCAGATGTGGGAGTGATGGAGAGGCCTGCCATGATGGCTTGGTGGATGGCAACACCAGTTACCATGGCAGCAAGCACGGGGGAGGATGGGGCTCAGGTGGGAGGCGGGTGAGGGGCTGCGGCCTCTCCAGGCGGTACATCCAGAGGCGAGGCCGGACAGAGGTCTGGGCAGGGAGCTGATTGTGGAGGCGTCAGAGCGTGGCTGGAAGGGGGGCATGGACAGGAAGGAAAGGAGTTGCCATGAGGTATTGAGCAGGATATATATGGCTTTTCAGGTGGCTAAGTGGTAAAGAATCTGCCTGCCAATGCAGGAGACAAGGGTTCAATCCCTGGGTCAGGAAGATCCCCTGGAGGAGGAAATAGCAACCCATCCCAGCATTCTTGCCTGGAAAATTCCATGGACAGAGTAGCCTAGCGGGCTACAATCCATGGGGCTGCAAAGAGTCAGGCATGACTGAGCATGCATGAATGCACACTTGCACACACACACACATATATATATATATAGAGAGAGAGAGAGAGAGACAAAGAGAGAAAGAAATAGGAGAGGTGCACCAGTATACATCTAACCACACGCTGAAAGGTCAAGAGTGAAGAAATATACACATTCAGCTAAAAGAGGTCAAATCCAAATAGCACCATGTAGAATGAACTTCTGGGATCCAAAACTAAATCTCAAAGTCCATAAACATTCATTGTAATCACCTTTCTACTATTAATTTATTAATAGCAACCAAACTGTAAGACACTGACACTGTACATTGTAGGTAAATAATTACTTGCGCACACACACACACACACACACTAAAGCCATTAGCAGGCTAGTTAATTGTCTAGTTCTACCAGAATGGAGTGCTGTTGATGGCGATGTTGACACAAGTTGGGACACAAGTCTTCTTTCTAATACATACTGACCATCCACAGAACACCTGTACGGTGCCTTCCCTTCTGCCATTGAGAAGACAGCATTTTTATTCCTTCCTTGCCCACCCCTTGCCCTGTGACTTTGCAGACCCTCCCTTTAGAGCCCCGCCCAGCTGACTGAGCCCACCCATGTGATCTGCTCTGGCCAATCAGACATCAGCAGACTTAAGGTGCAGAGGCTCTACCTGTGCTTGGGTGGCTTGTGTTGGTTTGGCTTCTCCTGGAGGCTGCTTGTACTTGCATGAGAACTCGCTCTGCATAGCCACTTTCAGGTCTGCTCCACGTCTCCATCTTCAGCAGACCTGAACCCAACCTGAAATCTAGGGTCCTAGCAGGGCTCAGCCAAGCTCAAGTTCATCTAATGATCCAGCAATATACTAAGCAACGCAGAAAAGACTAGAATTATGATATGCATAATTTCTATTATCTTTCCTTATATTTACTAGTCGCTCAGTCGTGTGTGACTCTTTGTGACCCCATGGACTTTAGCCTGCCAAGCTCCCCTGTCCGTGAGATTCTTCAGGCAAGAATACTGGAGCAGGTAGCCATTCCCCTTTCCACGGGATCTTTCCAACCCAGGGATCGAACCCAGGTCTCCTGCATTGCAGGCAGATTCTTTACCATCTGAGCCACGAGGGAAGCCCATCTTTCCTTACATTACTGTTTAAATTGTTACTAACTTTTGTAGGCTTTAAAATAATATATTTTAATAAATATATCCTAAAAACTAAGGATCCTTTTTGATGATTTTGAACTGTGGTGCTGGAGAAGACTCTTGAGAGTCCCTTGGACAGCAAGGAGATCAAACCAGTCCATTCTAAAGAAAATCAGTCTGGAATATTCATTGGAAGTACTGATGCTGAAGCTGAAACTCCAAGCCTTTGGCCACCTGATGTGAAGAACTGACTCACTGAAAAAGACCCTAATGCTGGGAAAGATTGAAGGCAGGAGGAGAAGGGGACGACAGAGCATGAGATGGCTGGATGGCATCACCGACTCAATGGACATGAGTTTGAGCAAGCTCCAGGAGTTGGTGATGGACAGGGAGGCCTGGTGTGCTGCAGTCCATGGGGTTGCAAAGAGTTGGACATGACTGAGAGAATGAACTGAACTGAACTGAACTAAAAACTAAGTAAAAATAATCAAAACTTAGACTCTTTTAATGTTTGAATTAACTATTGATCTATTCTCCTATTCAGTTATTTGAAAGTCCCTCATAATTGGGTCAGAGAAGGCAATGGCACCCCACTCCAGTACTCTTGCCTGGAAAATCCCATGGATGGAGGAGCCTGGTGGGCTGCAGTCCATGGGGTCGCTAAGAGTCGGACACAACTGAGCGACTTCCCTTTCACTTTTCACTTTCATGCACTGGAGAAGGAAATGGCAACCCACTCCAGTGTTCTTGTCTGGAGAATCCCAGGGATGGGGAAGCCTGGTGGGCTGCTGTCTCTGGGGTCGCACAGAGTCGGACACGACTGGGGCCCCACCTGCCCCCAGCAAGCTCCCCACCTCATGACACTAGGGTCCTCTTGTGAATGGAGTGATGGCCAGAATTACGATGCAACTCAAAGCTTTCTGCTACCAGACACTTCCACAACTCATTGCAAGACTCCCACCTGTTTGACTTTTACTCATTCAACTCATCCAGGGACCCACTATTCTTTGGGGAAACACCTCCGCCATTCTCATGCCCTTCTATATCATTGTGTTGGGGCTATCTCCATCTCTCCCCATCTCAACAAGGAAACACCAACTCAAGCCAGATCTATCCAAGCGTCCATCCTTGCAGCTATGGTGATTGGTTTGGGCATGGACAAGAGGTCCTACGGACACCAGTTAGATTCAGTGCTGGAACTTCAGCCGGAACTTTCAGCTAATATCGTTGTAAAGCTGGACGAAAGAAGCCACAGCTGCTGGCAGCCACTGTGTGTGAAAAACCTGTCCAACAGCAGAGTCACACGAAAGGAAGAAGAAAGAGGTGAGAGACGAAGTCTGGTACACCTGAGCATTGTATCCAGTCGTGCCTGATGCCGGCCAGGCATCTCAGTAACACGCACCCATGGCATTGCTTTACTTACCAGCTGGAGTTGCAGTTGACCATGATCCTCTTAGCAGCTGAACAGTGCCTGACCTTGCTCTGCCCCTTACTTGCCCAGGCAACTTTTTGGCATGAAGTCCCAGCACCTTGCCTCCTGGTCACTGTTTACAGGGACATCCCCTGCCCTCTTCTCCTCTGGGGGCTGTTGTCACAGGGAAGCTCAAGCCTTCCTCTGCCCACACTCATCTTGCAATCAACAATGGCACTTCTTTTAGTCCTGAACTCAGTAGGATTTTTCTTTGGTGACAAAGCAACATTCCACGTGTCTCTTTTCAGGCTCATCACACTTAGCACTGAAGAGTAAGGGCACGTGAGATGGAGCAGATGGCGATGATTAAACTGGTGGGAAAAGCTATTGACTGTTGACATGTTGCTGGCTGCTTAGGTTAAGAATATCAATAGCTCATCAGTGCCTCCTGAGTATTTACCAACTTGTCTTATTCTCCACTCCAGACAAAACCAGTGCAGCTCCAACCTCGGAAAGAAGCAAGAGCTCAGCTACGTGGCAAGGGGAGCAAGTCTCCTTTGATTTCAATGATTTGTTTCAAATGATCTGGGCCCCACAGGCCCAAGGTTTAGCCACTAGGGTCTCTTCATTTAGATATTCATTCCCCTCTCACCCAACTCAGACTGAATACACTGAATTCAAACCCCCATCCCTCTACTGGGAAGCTGTGACCCTGCTTCCCCAGTGTCCTAAACATCATAGCAAGGCTTATATGCAGGTCCACAGCTGACCCTCAGAGTGAAACAGTTTCTCACCTGGTTACCAGGGATTTAGCTGCCTCTCCATGCCACCAGGGCACTGGATGTGAGAAATCTAACATGCAAGCCCCGTTGGTCGATCCAGCCCAGTGTCTATATTTGTAATCTCCCTGGGCAATCTCATCCATTATTGGCTTCCGTTTCTGCTCTGAAGTTGATGGTCCCTAGGTCTGAACCTATGTCTAAAATGGGATAATGTTTTTGAACCCCAAACTAGAGCACCCTACCTTCAGAGCATCCTCAGGTGACCTGCAGACACCTCAAACTCGTGTGTCCAAAACCAAACTCTATCTTCTCCTGAAATCTGATCCTCTAACCACAATCCCTGTCCCCATCTATTTGGAAAAAGCTATGTGCCATGTTCATGAAAATTATTCTCAACTCTTCCTATAACCAACCCACCACCACCTGCTGATCCTAAATGCTTGATACCTCTGTCATCCACTCCTCTGTACCCCGCTGCAGCCTTGGCCGGGTTAGACCATCAGTCTTCTTTTTTAACTTAATTTTGTATTTTATATTGGGGGTATAGTTGGTTTACACTGTTGTGTTAGATTCAGGTGTACATCAATGTGGTTCAGTTATATGTATACATATATCTACTCTTTTTCACATCCTTTTCTCATGTAGATTATTACAGAATATTGAGTATAGTTCCCTGCGCTATACAGTAGGTCCTTGTTAATTACCTGTTTTATATAGCGTGTATACGTTAATCCCAAACTCTCGATTTATCCCTCCCCCACATTTCCCCATTGGTGACCGTAGATTTGTTTTCAAATACGTTCATTAGTATTTTCTTTTTAGATTCCGCCTGTAAGTGCTGCGTGTGTGCTCAGGCCCATCCGATTCTTTGCGACCCCATGGACTGTAGCCCACCAGGCTCCTCTGTTTGCGGGATTTTCCAGGCAAGAAAACTGAAGTGAACTGCCATTTCCTCCTCCAGGGAAAGTCCCTGACCCAGGGATCGAACCTGTGTCTCCTGCATTGGCAGGTAGATTCTTTACCATTCAGCCACTTGAGAAGCCCAGATGTGAGTGGTATCACATGGTTTTTGTCTGCGTCTGACATAAGTCACTCAGTATGATAATCTCTAGGTCCATCCATGTTGCTGCAAATGACTTTATTTCATCCTTTTATGGCTAGTAGTATTCCATTGTGTGTGTGTATACATATACACACCGCATCTTCTTCATCCATTCCCCTGTTGATGGAAGTTTAGGTCGCTTCCATGTCTTAGCTTTTGTAAATAGTGGACACTGGGGATGCACATATCTTCTGACCCCTCATTTCCTCCCCAATCTGCTTTTCACCTTGTGGCCAGACTGCTCTTTTCTAAAATGCAGACCCGATCCTGCACTGACCAACCCAGCACTGACCTTCCAGGGTAAACTTTGCTTCCAAACCCGATGCTCCAGCCAGACAGCTCTGTCTGCAGCTCCCCAAGATGCTTCACAGCCCCAGGCCCTCACCCAGGCTGTCTGTTTACCTGGGCCCCTTGTCTGACTCCTTTCCCTGCCCTCCGTGTTGATCTCCCCATCCTCTGTGTCCCTGCCATTCGAGCTTTGCTCTAACGTGGCAGTCATCAGATGCCTGTAGTCCTTCACTTATTAAGGACTTAAGTCAGGTCTCACTCAGTACGAGTGTGAGCCCCTCATTTTTACCCCTGGCTGAATCCCAGCATCTAAGCAGCTTTCAGAAAATCTCTTCTCACTAAGGATTTGAAGGAGTTCCTGCCTCATCAGTGATGCTTCCCTTCTGCCCAGGACAGTCCCTGACCAACCTCAGAATGCAGCCAGTCTGGATGTGCAGAGCCCTGTGGACAAGAACCCAAGGGGCAGATCAGAAGGCTGGGCTAAAGGACCGTTCCCCAAAAGTTTGCAACCCTGGAGCCTGCCCTTTAGGGGAAGGGGAAAATGGCACAGACCCCTTCCCTCCCTGCTGAACCCACTATGCCCCAAAAAGGTCTCTGAGTCCCCCAGGCATTTTCTCTGGTCACCTAGGAACACTGCTTGGTATTTATGAGTGTAGAGAATGCTGCTCTCACTGCTCTTTTTCCTTCCGTTTCATTAGCCAGAGCATTTTAATGGTTTGATGCTTACTCTTCTTCTCAAATGCAGAAGTGTTAGTGGCTTCCTACCGTGAAGAGCATTCTTCATTCCCAGGCTCGTTTCACCTTAAAGTAATCTACACGGGGTGGGGGTGGAGGTGGGGGTTTCTTCAAGAGCTGCAGCTTGACCTCTGGACAAAACACAGTATGCGGTCTTCAAAGCTCAAAGGACCCCAATCAGAGGACAACAGAGCTTTCAGATGAAAATGAGCGATGGAGTGAAGGAGAAGAATCCACTCTTCCCAACAAATTCCAAACTTTACCATGCTATAGTTCCTTGGAAGGTATCATAACAGACATACCTTGAATTGATATTTTCAAATGAGTGTATTCATCACAAAAATCACTGCACCACTGTCAGCCTTTGATCTGAGCACTGGAATCCCAAGGTTCAGTGATGGATCTGGGGTCCAGTGGTCAGACAAGGAAGCAAAAAGGCTGAGGCAGGAGTAGAACCAGTTAGACAGTCAATCAACAGTTACTAAGCTCCCACAGTGTGCTGGACACATGGGATCAGTGGCGGACAGGACAGAATAGTCCCTGCCTAAAGAGCTCTTGTTCTCCTGAGAGGTGACAGACCTGGAAAAGACTGGGGAGTGCTTTACAGCCAAAAGGAGCCTGGATTTCATTCTAGAGACAGGCAGAGGCCATCACGGGCATTGAAGCTAGAAAGTGGCATTTTCTGGTTCATACTCTGAACAGGCCATCTAGCAGTTACAGAAAGAAAGGGTTTTCAGTATACACTCAATCCTTTATAGGATCAAGCTAAGAGTTATTGTAGTAGATCCAGCAACTTCAGTTCAGTTCAGTTCAGTCACTCAGTCGTGTCCAACTCTTTGCGACCCCATGAATTGCAGCACACCAGGCCTCCCTGTCCATCACCAACTCCCGGAGTTCACTCAGATTCACGTCCATCGAGTCAATGATGCCATCCAGCCATCTCATCCTCTGTGGTCCCCTTCTCCTCCTGCCCTCAATCCCTCCCAGCATCAGAGTCTTTTCGCATGAGGTGGCCAAAGTACTGGAGTTTCAGCTTCAGCATCATTCCTTCCAAAGAAATCCCAGGGCTGATCTTCAGAATGGACTGGTTGGATCTCCTTGCAGTCCAAGGGACTCTCAAGAGTCTTCTCCAACACCACAGTTCAAAAGCATCAATTCTTCTGCACTCAGCTTTCTTCACAGTCCAACTCTCACATCCATACATGACCACTGGAAAAACCATAGCCTTGACTAGATGAACCTTTGTTGGCAAAGTAATGTCTCTGCTTTTGAATATGCTATCTAGGTTGGTCATAACTTTTCTTCCAAGGAGTAAGTGTCTTTTAATTTCATGGCTGCAGTCACCATCTGCAGTGATTTTGGAGCCCAAAAAAATAAAGTCCAGCAACTTCGGAAGAGCCTTAGACTGGGGTAGCTGTTGGAAGTGACAATCTGGGAATGGATTTCCAGTGTGCCTTTGGGGTCCACCAGTGTGGGGGATGAAAGAAAGAGGAGTGAGGGAGGTCTCCTTGATTCTTCCCCTAGGCAGTGAAGGAACTATGGTGCCATTTATGTGATGGAAAAGGCTGAGCACAGGGAGGAACCATTGGTAGGCAATGGACAATCAGAGTCTTGTGTTAGACATTTTGAGACATCTGTGTATCGATGTTAAGAAAGCAGTTGGTTTTGATTTCCATTTCTCTAATAACTGGTGATGTTGAGCATCTTTTCATGTGTTTATTGGCTATCTGTATGTCCATCAGCAGAGGAATGGATAAAGAAAATGTGGCACATAAAATGTTGTTCAGTCACTAAGTCGTGTCCCACTCTTTGCATGGGACCCCATGGACTGCAGCACTACAGGCCTCCCTGTCCTTCACCGTCTCCCAGGGATTGCTCAGATTCATATCCATAGAGTCAGTGATGCCATCCAACCATCTCATCCTCTGTTGCCCCCTTGTCCTCCTGCCTTCCCAGCATCAGGGTCTTTTCCTGTGAGTTGATTCTTTGCATCAGGTGGCCAAACTATTGGAGTTTCAGCTTCAGCATCAGTCCTTCCAATGAATATTCAGGACTAATTTCCTTTAGGATTGACTGGTTTGATCTCCTTGAAGTCCAAAGGGACTCTCAAGAGTCTTCTCCGGCACATACATACAATGGAATATTAGCCATAAAAAGGAATGAAATTGTGCCGTTTGTAGAGACATGGATGGACCTAGAGTCTGTCATACAGAGTGAAATAAGTCAGAAAGAGAAAAACAAGTATCATATATTATTATATATGTGGAATCTAGAAAAATGGTATAGGGGAACTTATTTGCAAAACATAAATAGAGATACAGATGTGGAGAACAAACGTATGGATGCCGAGGGGGAAGGGGAGGAGTGTGGGATGCACTGGGATATTGGAATTGACATATAAACACTACTATGTACAAATAGGTAACTAATGAGAACCTATTGTGTAGCACAGGGAACTCTACTCAGTGGTCTGTGTGACCTAAATGGGAAGGAAATCCAAGGAAGAGGGAACATATGCATACGTACAGCTGATTCACTTTGCTGTACAGTGAATGTACAGTGGAGTACAGCAATTAACACAACATTGTAAAGCAGCTAGGCTCCAATAATGAATAAAAATAAAATGACTCAAAGGAAAAAAATAAAAATTAAGGTAAAATACAAGAAAAAAATGATGCAGGCGGACATGAGTCTGCAGATCAAAGGCTGGAATTGGAGGTTGGCGTCGGGGCAGTGGGCGGTTCCAATCTCAGCTGGAACCAGAAAGAAACTTAAAGACTGTGGAACAGAACTGTGACGGCATCGATCCCAGAAGGGAGTAGACACAATGGAATGACCCCCGGGGTTTGCATTAAGCAGGCTTGTTTCAGAGTAAAAGTAAAAAAGGGTATTGAAGGAAAGGAAGCAACCGCAATAAATTCGAAGTTCCCTACACGTGGGAAGGTGGGCAAACCATTCATCAGGAGAACCTGCCCTCAACCCTGGTCCTGCCCACGTTCCCTGTGGCCTCAGACAAGTCACTGTACCTGTTTAAGCCCCAGGATCTCTGTCTGTGAAGTAAGTGTTCCTCCCAATGGTGTAGCTGTAGTCCCCTTAACGCCTCACCTTGGAGCCCAAATCACTCTTGTGCTTACACCCTTGGGCAGGCGCAGTGCTGGGTCTGGGGCCATATCCGGGTGTGTTGAAAAGGTTCCTATATCAGGAAACTCATCCACAGGGGACTTCCCTGGTGGTCCAGTGGTTAAGACTCGGTGCTCCAAGTGCAGGGGACCTGGGTTCAATTCCTGGTCAGGGAAATAGATCCCACATGCCACAACTAAGGATCCACATGCCGCAGCGAAGGTCAAAGATCCTGTGTGCCACAATTAAGACCTGGCACAGCCAACTAAACAAATAAAAATAAATATTAAAAAAAGAAACATACATAAGGTTGGAGAGGCCAGCATGAGTGAGGGATGGCAGCAGAAGGCATGGCAGAGGTCTTCAAAGGCACATGATCTCAGGTCACCGCCCCGCCTCAATCCCTGCCGAGGAGCGCCATGGACCCATGTTGCTCTGATGACGTGCAGACTCCTCTTTGGGAGGAAAGGAAAATGCCTCTTTGAGGCACTCGAGATGCACAGAGCACTGTCTTGTGTGCTATAATCTGTGTCACAGGCAAGTGAAGTGAAAGTAATGGTCGCTCAGTCGTGTCTGACTCTTTGGGATGCAAGAACTGTAGCCCACCTCTGTCCATAGAGTCCTCCAAGCAAGAACCCACCTCTGTCCATAGAACTCTCCAGGCAAGAATACTGGAGCGGGTTGCCATTCCATTCTCCTGGGGATCTTCCCAACCCAGGGATGGAACCCAGGTCTCCTGCATTGTAGGCAGATATTTACCATCTGAGCCACAAGGGAAGCCCATGTTGCAGGCAAGAGGGAAACGCTTAACAAAGTCACTTGATAGGGCTTGGTTTCATAATATGCCCAGCAACAAGATTCAAACTGCTTGTGTTTTTTCTAGCATTAAACTCATCACCAATCTTCTCAGCATCAATGAACTAACTCAGTTCTAATTATGTTGTTACACAATGATGTGACATTGTAATTTGCTTATGAATATTTTTTGCAGAAAAAAAATAAGAAGCTAAAAGAAAGCATGCTGCAAATTTCACAACAAATAGTAAATGCAACTTATTGCAGCAGAGTAAAATGAGAATCTGTTGTGTAACAAAAAATTAGGACAATTAAGTGGATACTATTAAGAGACATGTTCAACAAGTACACAGAGAATTCTATAAGAAGTTTCTTGTCAATGGCCAGAAAAGAATCAAGAAAATTAGTCATCAGATATCAGAATTGTATCTAACAAAGATTTTTAAACAAATTTGAACAAATCTGAGTTTATAACTTCGGCCAGCTATAAAATGGTTTAGATTTTTGCGCACACACACACACAAAAAATTTTAGATGGAAAGATGGTAAAAGAAATTGTTATTTCAGCTATGGAAGTTTTGCTTAAAATGAGGAAGAGAAAATTTTTAAATGTATTCTGCAGGAGTGAAAGATCTCCAATGAAGATCCAAACCGTTGCCTGTAGAATATAAGACCTTTCAAATAATATCAAAAATGTGTTGATTCAAAATTTGAAAAATTACAAGTTCTTATTTTTAACTTTAGATAAATAGTGCAATATGGGAGATACACTCTGTGAAAAAAATTTTGACAGTTAAGCTTAATGAAATTCAAATGCAGGCCAAGTATTTCTAGTGCAGATTTTGCACCGAAATTGAGATGTGCTGTAAGTGTCAAATACACACTGCATTTCAAAGATCGTGTATGAATAAAAGAATATGAAATATTAATAATTTGGGATATTGATTACACGTTTAAATAATATTTTATGTATATTGAGTTAAATAAACTACCCTATTAAAATTATTTTCACTGCTCGAAAATCTCTCAGTGCAAGAATCTGCTTCCCACCTCAGGGGGAGGGAGGGGGGAAGAAGGAGGAGAAGCAGAGGAGAGAAAAAGGGGAAAGGATGCTGATGATGAAACTACATGTAAATAACTCTTGATTCTTAAAAATAAACACACACACAACAGTCTGGAGCTAAAATCCAACTTAAGTGACAGGGTGAAGAGGAGGGAGTCAGGAAGGAAAACGGTGCTGAGATTCGGCCAAAAAGAAGGAATAAAGTTCCGATTGACGCTACAAGATGGATGAACATTATGCTAAGGGAAATCAGCCATTTACAGAAGACTGTATATTGAAGAAGCGCATTTACATGAAATAATTGAAATGTCTGGAATGGATAAATCCATAGAGACAGAAAGTGGATTCATGGTTACCTAGGGCTACAGGGCAAGAGGGAATTGGGGGTGGGGATGAATAAAGGGCTCAGAGTTTGTTTAGGGAAAGATGAAAATATTCTAAAACTGAGAGTGTGATGGTTGCATGACTCTCAGAATATACAAAAAACCCCTGACCTGTGTAGTTTGAGTCTCATGCTTTACCATCTGAGCTAGCCGGGTGGCTTAGACTGTATACTTTTCTCTCTTTTTTATTTTTTGGTTGCTCCACACAGCTTGTGGGATTTTAGTTCCTTGACCAGGGGTCGAACCTGGGCCCTTGGCAGTGAAGGCAGTGAGTCCTAAGCACTGGGCGGCCAGGGAATTCCAAAGGATACACTTTAAATGGGTAAGTTGCATGGTATGCGAATGATAGCTCACAAAAGCTGTTTTAGATACATGTGTGTATTAACTATACTGAAGCTCTCTTATTCTTGTTGTAAAGATGGGGGTAGGTTAAGATACTGATCAGTTCTAAATACTGCCTATTAATTCAATTTTTGAAATAAGAGTCACTCCCCTATCATAAGAGAGGAGACACTAATCAAGAAATGCTTCTTCCAGAAACTGCTTGCTGAACTTTTTCTATTCCTAGATTTGTTTGGGGGTTGGAAAGAATGTCATAGTTAGTCGTCGGGGAGATGCGATAAAGCAAAATACACGTTTTATAATAAATGTCACTTCTGTCAATTCTGGCAGTTGCAATATGTGCAAAACCAGAACTTTCCCTGCGGGGTGTGAAAGTGAGAGCTCTGCTCGCAGGAGCCGTGGAGCAGAGCCTGAGGGATGCAGGATGCTATGGTGGAGAGGATGCTGAAGTGACACATGCGGGGGAGTGGGTATCAGGGGTGGAGAAGTCAGTTGCCTTGCAGCTCATAATCTTGGGGACCACGATACAAGCACATTTGATGGATATTAAAGCTAAACTCCAGTTACGTTCTCTATTATTATCTTAACATTTGGTCTTGCCTGAGTCCAGTGGGCAAACTTCTTAAACTTGAGTGGGCACCAGAACAATCTGGAAGGCTTGTTAGAACACAGCTAATGGGGCCCCCTCCCAGTGTTTCTGATTCAGTAGGTCTGGGGTGGGAGGGGCCTGAGAACTCACATTTCTAACACGGTCCAGATGATGCTGATGCTAAAACTGAAGCCACCAATGCCTGGACCACGCTTCCAGTAGCAACAGCAAAAAGAACCTGCCAAGTGTATCCCACAGCTGGATGAGGGCACAGTGAGGACCCTTCGACATCCATCTCTTAAGACCCTTCTTGAGATGTTTCAGGGGCAGAAAGGGTTAATGGAGGGGCACTGTGCTGCCCCAGAAAAACCGGCTGGTTTCCTGAAGCAGTTTACATCAGATTCAAGGCTTCTTGCTTATTGATTGCAATCAGTCAAGTTAGCCCTGTAACAAATTGCCTTAAATTATTGAAATAGTAATAGGCGCAGCTGGGTAAATAATGCACGGGATGGTGAGGGTCTATATTCGTTAAGAAGTTGCCCACATTGCATGCCTCCCACTGGGTCTGACTCAAAATGATTTGTTCCCGCCCGCCCAATATTTCTCAGTGCTTGACCATCTGCACACTCTCCATTTGAGCCATTGATTGAAATCCCTCATGCATTTCTCAGAGATTCCCCAAGCGGAGACGTCAAGGTTTCACCGCGCATATCTGCAGGGTGGCCACAAAGACACACGTCCTGAGTGTCTTTAAGATGCTTAACAGCGTGTATGCTGAGTGTTTAATCCATCCTGATGATAATGAAACTCGTGACGAGAAACAAGTTGTTCTCGATTACAGGCTGCATTGGAGGCAAATCAATGAACTTGAACCCAAGAAGCCTTTGTTTCCAAAATGCAAATTTTCTCCCCCCCCACCAGCTTTATGGAGCTACAATTAACAAAGAGAATTGTCTAGATTTAAGGTGTACCATGTGACGGTTTGATACACACACGTATTGTGAAATGCTCACCACGACAGTTACCACATCCATCACTTCTCACAGTTACCACTGTGTGTGTGCCTGTGACTATCTCAGGAAGACTGCAAATCTGGTGCTTTCCCGGCAAACCTCAAGTATACGAATACAAGAGTGATAACTACAATCGTCATGCTGTATGTCGGAATTTTTGCCCCGGCCAAAGGAGCATTAAGAAATAGTGTTTTCTTAAGGAAACTTTCCCTGTAATGAGATTCGGCAGAGACTAGCCGTGGTAGGGCTGATGGAGATTAAGATAGGCTCCTTTGAAAGCTCTAGAGACAGAGCATGCAAATCACCATGGAAACCAAGCCACGTTTTATTGTGTAATAGGTTAGCTAATTATCCTAAAAAGGTAAGAAAGCCCATTGCCTAACGGGAGATCAGGGTAGGTATTAATGAATAATACAGCAGGATAACGGAGGAGCAGGGCAGCTATTCCTGCACCCATGGCTCCCTGACCTGCCAGGCAGGACTGGGCAGGAGAGTGTTTCGATACCCTATTAGATGCAGGGATGAGAGGGTTGGCCATGGACTAAGATGCCCTGTCTCCCCAGCGTCTGAGGCTCCTTGCTGCCTCTCTGATGCTTCCAGTTCCTGTGGAGCTGAGCAGATTTGGAGGGAACAGACAAGTGGGAGCCGATGGTTTTACTGCTGCCCCAACCCCAGAAGCCAGCCGGGTGCCGTGGGATACACCTTCCCGGTGAGAGGCTGGACGGGAACAGGAAGACAGGGAAGGAGAGTGCAAACCCATCCTAGGCGCCTGCCCCGGGAACTTTCACCCATGTTAGCTCACTGAATGCTCCCTAAAGCCTGGTGGTCCAGTGATTAAGAATCCGCCTGCCAGTACAAGAGACACTGGTTCGATCCCTGGTCCAGGAAGACCCCACCTGCCAAGAGACAACTAAGCCCCGGCACCATGGCTGCTGAGCCCTCACACCGAGAGCCTGTGCTCTGCAACAAGAGAAGCCTCGATAATAAGCCCCGGCACCGCAGCAAAGTGTGGCCCTGCTCGCCTCAACTAGAGAAAGACTGTGCACAGCCATGAGCACCCAGCTCAGCCTAAAAGAACTTAAAATGAATTTTAAAAGAATTTTTTTTAAACTAGTCTGGACTAAACTAAATTTGTTTGTTTGCTAAATACCAATACGAGCCCAATACTGAGCCTTTTCTTTTTCATTCCAATAAGGACTATGAAGTAAGGGATATGACGATCCTCTCGGTAAACACAGACTAGATTTCACATATGTAGACTCGCCACATTTATTTCAGAACTTTTTATTTTTTAGCAAAATCTTTCTGATTTAAGTAACTTCTCAAACACTCACAACAGTTGTGTAAATCCTTCCTACCATGTCTCTATGCTTTTACTAATCTAAGTGTTAATATGTATCCATAAAAACAAAAAGACTTGTGTGTTTTCCATTTCAGGTAATTGGTATCACATGATATTTATATTCTGCAGCTTCATGGCTTCACTTGACATTGAGTTTTTAAGAACTGTGGGTATTGACAGGGTAGATCAATAAGTGAGTTCAGCAACATTGCTGAGTTTATTCCATGAAGGCAAGGGCAGTCATTAGGAATGCGACATATACCTTCAGATTTGAGACTTTCAGACCTAGAATGCGGTCAGTTTATGGAAATGTTCCATGTGGGCCTACAAAGGATGCCTCATCTCTGATGTTTCTGATTCCGTGTGTGTCAATTAGATTAAGTATGTAAGTGCCACATGTGTGAGTGTGTGCTCAGTCGCTCAGTCACGCCTGACTCTTTACAACCTCATGGACTGTAGCCGGCCAGGCTCCTCTGTCCATGGGATTCTCTAGGCAAGAATCCTAGAGTGGGCTGCCAGGCCCTCCTCCAGAAGTGCCATATACTTACTATTAGAGATGTGTTCACTTACTCTGGTTTCTAAAGAATTATGTTTAAAATTATAGTAGAGGCCTTTACCTGTATCAACAAGTTTGATCATCACAACTTTTCAAAAACATGTATGATGTGAGTCTTATAGACAAAGAAACGGGAGTCTCAGAGCTGGGAAGTGACAGAGTCAGGCTTGGCACCTGTCTGCTTTGCAAAGGAGTCAGTCTTCCAGAAGTCAGTATCTGCAACTGAAGAAAGGATCCAGCTGCCAGGGCAAGTAGATACACTTTGGTCTGTGTTTAAATCCAGATTGGTGAAGCTCTGAAATGATAGCTCTCAACCTCTAACCTACTGTGCAAAATCTTGCAAACAAAAGTCTGGCCTCTCTGAATTCTGTCTGGCTCCTCTGCACTTGACATTTGGGTTGACCTTCTCTGCTGACTTTGGAGTGTCTCCCTGACTTTCCCCAGTGTGGAGTATCCACCACGGATGTCCTAATACGCCCAGGTCCTCTGGGCCTCGTGCCCACCCTCTCCCACCTGTCAGGCCTACCCTGAGCATCAGGTGACCAAGCAATGGCATGTTCACAGGTGAACAACCAAAACCTGACCCAACATGTCTTTCCACCCTTAACAACTGTACCTGTGGGCCTAATAGAAACTGAAAAGGCAGATTCCCTGTGACACTCAGGTAGCTTAGATACCAGGCCTCCTCCCTGCCAGAGCCCCTCTATTGACCTTAATTCTCTATGGGTAATTTTATCTTCTCCACAAAGATTCCAAAAGTTGTATTAACCTCAAGCCACCCCAAACCTGGACCCACCGCTGCAGAAATGACTTCCTCTTTGTGGGGATCTCCGGGTTGAGCTGTGAGCTCTGTGGGAGAGTTCACAGGCCACGGTCTCAGGATTAGAGCTGAGATCCGAGGAGCAGGCAGGGACCTCACATGCTCCACCTCCTTCCACCCGAGCGTCATGCAAGGCACCTTCCCCCACCCCGTGGGACGCACTGGCCTCATCAGTCCTGCTCCGCTGCGGCCTTTGAGCCAGCACCCGGCCTGGGCCCCGCCCGGCTCCAGCTGTGTCCACTGGACTCTTGGGGAAGGGCCAGGCCCAGGCCAGATGATCTGACATGATGAAAAGGGAAATACTCCACATTCCTTCTGCAGAACACATCTGCCAAATGCCACGCAGTGAGGGGAAGCAGGCTGGGGATTTCTTGAGCAGACCAATACGGCTTCAACCCTAACAAAGTTCCGTGGGGGAAAAACCTGGGTCACCTCTAATGCAGACGAGCTTCCCGGGGACACAAGCATCTGCCGTGGACGGAGCAGGGGGCCAGGGAGCGTGGACGCCAAGGAGAACGCAGGACCCGGCCTTAAGATACTCTCCCAACGTATGCGGGCTTCCAGTTTTGGAAAAATGTCTCCATATTCCCAGAAATGACCCAGTGGAACAATCAAATTACATTATTTTCTCCAGTCATCAATGCATAGTGGTGATTCCAGACAGAAAGGGCCAAAATCCTCTTTTTAACTCTGTTTTGACTCACACTCAGCCATCACCCCAAGCTTCTCATAAAGGTCCTCCTTTGCCAAAGCTCAGCTTCTTCACCACCAACTAAGGAGGTTTGGTGGGGAAAACCTCAGCGTGTCAGTTTGAACTTGAGTCAAACTAAGCATATTCTACCGAGGACATATTTTTTAATTCATTTTTATTGGAGTATAGTTGCTTTATATAATGGTGTGTTAGCTTCTACTGTACAGCAAAGCAAATGAGTTATACATAAATCCACTCATTTTTAAAATTTCCTTCCCATTTAGGTCATCCCAGAGCACTGAGTAGAGTTCTCTGTGCTATACAGTAGGTTCTCATTATAAACCATTTTATGTGTGCGTGCGTGCTTAAGTCACTTCAGTCACGTCCAAATCTTAGCCACCCCATGGACTGCAGCCCACCAGGCTCCTCTGTCCATTGGATTCTCCAGGCAAGAATACTGGAGTGGGTTGCCACGCCCTTTTCCAGGGGATCTTCCTGACCCAGGGATGAAACCCGCATCTCTTACATCTCCTGCATTTTATCAGTTCAGTTCAGTTCAGTCGCTCAGTCGTATCCATAGTCTCAATAGGGTATCCCACAAACTAACATGCCTACCAAGGCCAGGCAGGGACCGTGAATGGCTGAAGCAAGCCAGGTGGGGATGGTGACCTACCTAAGTGGATGTGCCCACCTAAAGGTCCCAGGGTTAATTCAGAGCAGACAGGTTGCTACCACATAGAACACAGGCCCAGAAGCATGCACTCATTGGTAGTTGGAAAATCTGGACTTTGATGTAAAATCTCCAATAGTTTTTTGTTGACAACTAATCCAAATGTTTTTACAAAACAAACGCTGAGGACCAAACAAATACATCTGCAAGCTGAACACAGCAGATTGTAAGCTCTGGTGCAGTCTTACTGCCTAGACCTGGGATCAACCAATGTAAATCTATCTAACTCAGCTCCAGGGCACCTGCTCACTCCACACAGCACCATCTTGCCAGGTGGAGCCTGGGTGAAACATCCGATTTCCTGGCATGCTGCCTGCATCACTCTGGTTGCTACCTCTCTCAGAGGACTGGAGTTTCTGAGGATTCAAACCCAGAAATGGGGACTTCCCTGGTGATCCAGAGGCTAAGACTCTGTGCTCCCAAAGGAAGCAGACAGGGTTCAATCCCTGGTCAGGGTACTAGATCCCACAGGCCACAGCTAAAAAAAGATCCCATGTGCCACAGTGGAGATCAGAGATCCCATGTGTCATAACTAACATTCAGGGCAACCAATAAATAAATAAAATATTTTTTAAAAATATAAATGATGCCCCCAACAACAAGGCTGCCTTCTTCAACCTAATTCCTGCTTTTCCATGGTTCCTTTCCCTGATAGCTCAGTCGGTAAAGAAACAGCCTGCAATGTAAGAGACCCCAATTCAATTCCTGGGTTAGGAAGATCCCCTGGAGAAGGGATAGGCTACCCCCTCCAGTATTCTTGGGCTTCCCTATGGCTCAGCTGATAAAGAATCCACCTGCAATGCAAGAGACCTGAGTTCAATCCCTGGGTTGAGAAGATTCCCTGGAGAGGAGAAAGGCTACCCACTCCAGTATTCTGGCCTGGAGAATTCCATGAACCGCATAGGCCATCGGGTCGCAAAGAGTCAGACACGACTGAGCGACTTTCACTTCACTTTCTTCTCCACTCACAGTAGGATAACCTCGTGATTTTGCTCAATCAGTGGTATCAGCTACCCCCCCAGAAGCAGACTACCTTTTTCATTTGCGTCAGATTTGGCATTTCTTTTGCCCCCATCAGCCTTTTGACTATTTTCCTATAGGATCCCTTTAAGATTCTTCCTCAAAGATCCCACCAAGCCTCACACAGTGTTTGCACAACAGGGAGCATTTCACAAGTGTGAAATCAAAGAACAAAGGGCATCGGAAACCTTCAGCCCACTCTCTCTTCTCCGCCCCTGGGCAGGCATTTCTGCCTTAGACCAGCTGACAGCCAGGCTTTCCGTAAGCTGATAGACTTCCAGTGTATCTACATTACTAAGTGCTTGCCATGTGCCAGGTCCTATTCTTAATGAAACCCTCTCAACAATCCTCTAAGACTGGTCCTAACTTGGTCCTACACTACAGATGAGGAGAACAAGGCCAGAGAAGGAAAAAAAACCCTTATGCAGCAAAGTTTGGATGTGAACCCAAGTCAAAGTAACTCCCAGGGAGACAGTGAAGGACAGGGAAGCCTGGTGCGCTGCAGTCCATGGGGTTGCAAAGAGTCGGACACGACTTAGCGACTGAGCAACAGCTAAGCAATTCCAGAACCTACGCCCAATGATGCCAGCTGTACAAATTTCATGAGGGTGCTATTATTTTCCCCATTTTACAGATGGAGGAAGAAGCTCAGAGAGATAACAAAACTTCCTAGAAGTCACACCCGGCTGTTAAAAAAACAAAAAAAAAGCAGATTCCCAATTACCTCAGGATGATACTAGGCACAGACCCCAGGGCAATTCTAGATCCACTTCTAAATTTTAACACAAGCTTAGTGGAAATGAAAAACTGATTATAATAAGCATAAGAAAGAAGTCTGATGCTGGCTTTGCTATAATCCCTGCTAAACGTGTTTTTAATTAAAAAGCTAAAAATAAAAGCATACGTGAGATTGGCATGTTGGCTCTTCCCCTTCATCTGTGAGTCTGATTTCCTCCCTATTTACAAGCATGAGCTTGTCTCCCAGCCTTTCACCACTTCATGTGTGGTCCATGGACCAGCAGCCTCAACACCATCTGGGAGTTTCCCAGGAATGTGAAATCTCAGGCCCCACCCCAAGACTCGTGAAATCAGAGTCTGCATGTCAACAGACTCTCCAGGTAATGTGCGTACACAGGAAAGTCTGAGATGCACTGGACCCCAGAAGATCTCAAATATCAGCCATTTTATGGACAATTCTCTCTGGGGTATCCAAAAACAGAATTTGACTAGTGAGCACCAGCTTTTAAATACAAAAAACCAGAGACATAGCTCCTAAACAAGACCAAACTGAGGTGATCACCAGGGATTGTCTCAGAAATCTGTTTCCAGGTGAGTGAGCCCACTTTGGGGGGCCCCGAATTACACCTGAATCCTCTGCTCCCGTGGCCCCTAGCCTCAGCGTCATCTGCCACAGTAACTGCGCCTCTGCACCCAGGATGCCCGCCCACCCCCGCCTCTGCACCCAAGATGCCCACCCACCCTCGCCTCTGCACCCAGGATGCCCGCCCACCCCCGCCTCTGCACCCAGGATGCCCACCCACCCCGCCTCTGCACCCAAGAGGCCCACCCACCCCCGCCTCTGCACCCAGGATGCCCACCCACCCCCGCCTCTGCACCCAGGATGCCCACCCGCCCCCGCCTCTGCACCCAGAATGCCCACCCGCCCCTGCCTCTGCACCCAGGATGCCCACCCACCCCTCTACAAGTATTCTAGGTTGCTTTACACAGAGCAATAGAAAGGGCGTCATGGCTTTCAAACTCTTTGCTGAACAATTAGAGGAAAACTCATCTTTTGCCACATGGAAAAACGCACCCAGAAATGAAGTAATAGGGGAATAGCAATGAGCCTTAGGGGCTGTCCATAAAGCGAGTCTAAGAAGATTGTTTTGAAATTGTCCTTATAAAGTCACATGGCGAGTCCTCGGTGGCCGAGCCGTGGGTGGTAAGGGGCTGAGACCAGAACCATGGAATCCTGGGTTATAAGAAGGTTGGAACTGCTTCGGTCAGAGGCCAGATCTACAATTAGTCCTTGGGGGAGGTGCCCAGGAAGGGACCCGTGGCCAGAAGAAGGACCCAAGCCCAGGAAAGCCAAGACCCTTCTTCCAGGAGGCAGTGCTCGGCCTTTCTCAGGGCCTCCTGGAATTTCATTATCCTGTTCACACTGTACAGATGGGAATTTAATAATTAATTAGGGAGTAGCTCACCCCAGAGCCCGTGCAGGGGGATTATGCAAATCACCCAAGATGTGTGGCAAGGAGCTGAATATTTCATGGTGTGTTTAATTTGCAAATACTACCCACCGAGAAGGCTTAGGCAGGAAACCTATCATCATAATAATTATTATTGCTCATGCAAAACCACTTGAGTTTCCATCAGACGTCTTTCCTTTCAACTGCTTTTGCCAAACATGTCTCCTGAGCAATGTGATATTTTTTTAAAAATGAAAGAAAAATAAAAGTAACTGCCATGTAAAAGAATATTAGGAATAAAATAAACCTGTTTGGATACAATAAAAACTCACATAGACGCTATCTTTGCTCATCCTGCAACTGTTAATGCTCAAAGAGCTTCTATCTTGTTCATTTTTCTCTTACATGCACTCAGGTTACCAAACGAGCCTGGAAGGTGAATGAAAAGAATCCAAGGCATTCCATCTTATGCAGTCCACACATGCATTAATTAAGCCACCCACTGATTCTGAATACCCCCAATATCCTTCCTATAAATTTCACCTCTGCTTAAAAAAGTCCAGGGTGGTTTTCCATCGCCTCCCCACAAGAACACTCAATGTTCTAGCTTGTGTGGATAACAAGGTCTAGAGGACCACGTACCCAAGGACTTCTAGCTAATTCCATCTGTTCCTCAACCATCACCACCAGCACTGATTGCAAACTCAATCATCAAGAACAGGATCAGCAAACTTTTCCTGTAAAAAGCCAGTAATAAATATTTCAGGCTTCGCTGGCCTCACAGCCTCTGTTGGAATATCTCAATGCTGCGGCCATAGGGGAAAGCAGCCACAGACAATGTGTAAACAAAGGAGCATGGTTGTGTGCCAATAAAACTTTATTTACAAATCAGGTGGCGGGCCAGATTTGGCTGCCATCCAAACCTCCTGGTACCTGGAGTCCAGCTATAGCATTTCTTAAGATCTCCTGCAACCTTATTTTAAAAAACAAACAAACAAACCAAAAAATGATGGACTCTCTCTCTGTAACTCTGAACATGTGTATACGCTGATCCAATTGTACTAGATTAAACCAGTGGTTGGTTCCCACATTGGGCAGCTTCTGGAGACCAAGATCAGCTTTGTGGGTCTGTAAATTGTATAGTGGAATGGGGTACCACTCTTAGAAGGGCCCCAGGCCCCATGCTTCATTTAATTTTCTGCTGTCACTCTCTTGAAATTCTTAATAATTTTTATATGAGGGGCATTTTTATTTTGCACTGAACCCCAAAATTATGTTGCTACTCCTGCTGGAGACATGAAAATCAAAGATTGTCACAACTTGAGGAGGTGCTGTTGGCATCTGGTGAATAGAGACAAATGATGCTGCTAAACAACCTATAACCCACAAAACATCCCCCCGACCACCACCATACAATTATCAAAACGTCAGTAGTGCCAAGGTTGAAAAGTTCTGGATTAACCTGTGTAAAATTGCCAATATTATACCATATCTGACCTATTGAATACCAATAAAGTCATTTTGCATAGTGCAACCTCATTTAACTGCGTTTTATGTCTTTGCTCCTGCTGCTGCTGCCAAGGCGCTTCAGTCGTGTCCGACTCTGTGCGACCCCGGAGACGGCAACCCACCAGGCTCCCCCGTCCCTGGGATTCTCCAGGCAAGAACACTGGAGCGGGTTGCCATTTCCTTCTCCAATGCATGAAAAGTGAAAGTGAAGTCGCTCAGTCACGTCTGACTCTATGCGACCCCATAGACAGCAGCCTACCAGGCTCCTCTGTCCATGGGATTTTCCAGGCAAGAGTACTTACAGGACCTAATAAAAATATTTACAAACCAGGAAAAAAGCCCTCTCAGTCTATGTGTTTCTGATTTCTTTTTGTTCACCACAAATAAGCCTCTTTGAACCTGCCTCCAGTTGATGTCCTCATGGATTCGTTTCCTGATTCCTCCAAAGAAGAATACTTACAAATGGCAAAAATTTTTAAGATTCTGGAACATATTCAGTAAAAATGAATCTCCCACCTACCCCGCCCTCATCCCTGATCCCCTTCTAGAGCAGTCCTATATTTAGAGTGTTCTCGTTTGTCCTCTGCAGACATTTTGTAATCGAGGACAGTCTGTTGCTGTTGTTTAGTAGCGAAGTTGTGTCTGACTCTTTGGAACACCACGGACTGTAGTGTACCAGGCTCCTCTGCTCATGGAATTTTCCAGGCAAGAATACTGGAGTGGGATGCCATTTCCTTCTCCAGCGGATCTTACTGACCCAGGAATTGAACACACATCTCCTGCATCTACCACATTGGCAGACGGATTCTTTACCACTGAGCCACAGGCAAGCCCAGGGACATTCTTTGTGCTCAATTTCCCTCTTGGTTCCTTTAGGACATCCTTTATCCGCCAGCCTGAAATGCACCGCAGAGATCTCCTACACCAGGTCCCAGTCCTGCTTCTGTTTCCCATTTTGGTGGGGGCCGCTTACTTCCTTAATAAGGATCCCAAACCTTCCAGAGCCTTCTCCTCCTGCAACTCTGCCTCCTGGAATCAGCTTATCAGATACCCCTTCTCCCCCTTTTTTGAAGTCCTGGCTGAATAAAAAGCAGTGCTCCATTTTCCATTTTCTAATTTCTCTCCCTGGGTGCTCTTTGTCACAGAACGTACATCTATTTAAAGTCTGTCAGGACCCAGCGCCTGTCAACGTCGTTGAACAGAATAAAAAGCTCTTGAGCCTGATCCAGGCCAGCTCTCTATACATAGACTTGACCCTCATTTCTGTTCCAAAAAGAGCAGGAAAGAGACAGCCTGAGGTTGGAGGCTGTAACTTCCCCAGTATTGATTCTGACTCGCAGAGTGACGGCGGGTCCTGGGTATATGTGACCACGGACGTGCTCATAAATTATTAATACCACTTCTGAATTAAAAAGAGAGACCAGCAGAAGCAACCAGAAAAGCATAAGCAGGCCGAGAACACCAGTTCAAGAGTGCGATTAATTATTTAGCGCTATTTAACCACAATCTTGATTCAAGGGCAACATTTGAGTTGCGAGAAGCGAGAAGCGTGTAGGAAAATGTGGCTCTGACCCCAGGCAGCAGCAGATGGCTGCTGGGGGAACAGCAGGTCCCTGGGAACCTGCCCTTCTCTTCCTTCTTGACCCTTCAACTCCCACGGCCACCAGATTTTGTCTCCCAGGAGGAAGGCTGTAGGCTCTCACTTCCCCTAACCCTCCAAGGAAGTGAGGGTGAGATGCCCTGGGTCAGTCATCCTGGCTGCTTGATGTCAAACGCGGGAGCTTAGTGATGGGGAGAAGGCTGAGCCAAGAGTGGTCCCTAGGACCTAGGCAGGTCTGGTGCTCACCTCCCCCGAGCCCGCCTGTCCTCACACTGCAAAGCGAACAGAGGGTGTAGAGGATGGGACGGCAGCAGTGGCGTGATTGTGGCTTGACAGGAAATCCCTCCACAGCTCCTCCAGCTGAACCTTTCTGCCTCCCAGCCCAGGCACCCCGCTCAGCTGCATCCTTATCTAAAGGGGTGCCTTGGGGTGGCAATGCCCGGAGGCAGCGTGCCGGATACACTGGGTAAAAGAGCAGAAAGGAAGCCATGTGGAACAGCAAAGGATTCTTTTTTTTGTAATTTCTTCCTATTCACCTTATTTTTTTTTTCATTTATTTTTAATTGGAAAATAGTTGCTTTGCAATGGTGTGTTGGTTTCTGCCAACAGAATCAGTCGTAAGTATACACATATCCCCTCCCTGTTGAGCCTCCCGCCCACCCTACTGCCATCGCACAGCTCTGGGTCGTCCCAGAGCATTGAGCCGAGCCCCCAGCGTATTACAGAAGCTTCCCACCAGCTATCTGTTCCACACGTGGTAATGTGTACACATCGACGTGGCTCTCTCACTTCCTCACACCCTCTCCTTCCCACTCTGTGTCCATAAGTCCATTCTCTGTGTGTGCCGCATCTCTATTCCTACCCTGCAAATAGATTCATCAGTACCATTTTTCTAGATTCTATCCTCTATGCATTAATATTTAATCATTGTTTTCCTCCTCCTGACTTACATCACTCTGTACAACAGGCTCTAGTTTCATCCACCTCACATCAACTGACTCAAAGTTGCTCCTTTTAGTGGCTGAGTAATATTCCATTGTATGTCTATGTACCACAACTTCTTTATCCTGGAATGGCAAAGGATTCTTAATTTTAACTTCCCAGCCTCATTGTGATAGAAAAGCCTGTGCTGCTTGTGTATGTGTGTGGCGAAATTCATGACATTAAATTCACCATTTTAAATATTTTAAAGTGTACACTTCAGTGGCCTTAAGCACATTCATGCTTTTGTGCAACCATCATCACCATCCATTTCCAGAACTTTTTCATCATCCTAAGCTGAAACTCTGTGCCCATTCAAAAGTAATCCCCCATTTCTTCTCTTTCCAGCTCTTGGCAACCACTGTTTCTTTCCATTTGTGAGAATGTGATTATTCTAGGTACCTCGTTTAAGTGGAATTACACTGTATTTGTCTTTCGTGACTGGCTTATTTCACTTAGCATAATGTCATCAAGGTCCATCTAGGTTGTAGCAAGTGTCAAAATGCCCTTCCTTTTTAAGGCTGAATAATATTCCGTTGTTTGTGTAGAATACATTTTGTTTCTTCCTTTCCTCTGTCCATGAACACGCTCATGGTTGTTTCCGCCTTTTGGCTATTGAATAGTGCTGCTATGAACATGGGGTGTACAAATATCTGAGGTTCTCCAGGCAAGGATACTGGAGTGGGTTGCCGTACCCATAATCCAGGGGATCTTCCCAACCCAGGGATCAAACCCATGTCTCCAGCATCTCCTGCATTGGTAGGCGGTTCTTTACCACTAGCACTACCCAGAAGTCCCTTTTTTATAAACACATATGCCCAACAGACATTTTATTTCATTAGCTCTGTTAAGAGTCCTGGTAACCTACATTTTTAACAAGACCTTCCCCCTCAGCTGATTCCAAGGCCAGACCAGGTCTGGGAAACAAGGAACTAGATCCCAAACAAATTGAGTTGACCCGGTCTAGAGTCCTCTTTGCAGTTCCTCTGTAGTCAGATGGGTTCTGTAGTAATCCCACCCCAGTGAAAGTAAAAATAGCTTCCATATTATAAATGTCAGCTCCAAGAGCCTGAACAGGGGACATCTGACTGTCCTCTTTAGAATAGGGAGACCAGGAACCAGGATTCAAGCTCATCTCTCTCATCCAAACACCATGCTATTAGGCTCACAGACTAAGCTTCTCTGACTCCTCTAAGCAGGTTGCAGCTCTCCTGGGTCACTCAAGATGCCATCCAACACCACAGGATAAGAGGACAGTAAGTCCCCTATGTATGAGCAAGTTGTATTCCGAGAGTGCATGCCTAAGTCCAATTTGTTATTAAGTCCAATACAGTTAACCTAGGTACCCAGCTAGCACAGTTGGCTATATAGTACTGTACTGTAATAGGTTTATAATACTTTTCACACAAACACAACATATAAAAGACAAACACAAAAAAAATTAAGGGCCTCTTCCTCTTTCCCTCCGAGAAGGCAGCGGAGGCAGACTATACAGCCATGGCCAAGATTAAGGCTCGAGACCTTCGCGGCAAGAAGAAGGAGGAGCTGCTGAAACAGCTGGAGGACCTGAAGGTGGAGCTGTCCCAGCTGCGCGTGGCTAAAGTGACAGGCGGCGCGGCTTCCAAACTCTCCAAGATCCGAGTGGTTCGTAAATCCATCGCCCGTGTACTGACCGTCATTAACCAGACTCAGAAAGAGAACCTCAGGAAATTCTGTAAGGGCAAGAAGTACAAGCCCCTGGATCTGCGGCCCAAGAAAACACGTGTCATGCGCCGCCGACTCAACAAGCATGAAGAGAACCTGAAGACCAAGAAGCAGCAGCAGAAGGAGCGGCTGTACCCCCTCAGGAAGTACACAGTCAACGCTTGAGCATCCAGCTGTCAATAAAACAGACAGACCACTGGCAAAAAAAAAAAAAAAATAAGAAAGCATTTTTGATCTTACAGTGCAGTACCTTGAACAGTACATCACAACAGCTGGCACACAGGGGCTGGCACGGAGTGAACAGGCCAGAAGAGTTCCTGATGGAGGAGGGAGAGGAGGTGGGAGACGGTAGACCTGAAGGGTCGTCAGCAATAGGAGACAGAGGGCAAGCTAAGAGTTCACTCACGCCTGACATTGATGGCAAGGGTTCTGCTTCCTTGCTGGATTTAAGTCTATCTACCAGTATTCTTGCCTGGAAAATCCCATGGGAAGAGGAGCCTGGTAGGCTGTAGTCCATGGGGTCGCTAAGAGTCGGACACGACTGAGTGACTTCACTTTCACTTTTCACTGTCATGCATTGGAGAAGGAAATGGCAACCCACTCCAGTGTTCTTGCCTGGAGAATCCCAGGGACGGGGGAGCCTGGCAGGCTGCCGTCTCTGGGGTCGCACAGAGTCGGACACGACTGAAGCGACTTAGCAGCAGCAGCAGCACCCTCTTGAAGAACCAATCCAGTGATATCTGGGTAGCAGCTCTTTTATTCTTGTCATGGATGACACGGTGGCACTGGATTGCGTTCTGAATAGCTGCTCCAAACTTCACGCACCGTTCCACGTTCAGGTCCTGCACCTCCAAAACCGACGGTGTCTCCTCAAACAGAACTAACTTCCGTGATTGGACGTGCGAATACACACTCGCATGCTTCCAAGTTCTCAGTTGGAAGGCTCGTATGGAGGGACTTACTGTAACAGGAGAGAACAGGGCTGCACCCCATGGGCGCTGCCGTAGAGCAGACCCTCAAACTGTGAGACGCAGCATCTGTCAGAAGTCTGCTGCTTGGTTCCCAGAAAGGTGTCGTCCACAGTTTGGAAACAGTGCACATGGCTCGTGTTCGAGTTTTAAACCGGTAGGTCAGCTTCTCTCTGTCTTTAATGCAAAGTTGCAAAGAAGATGAATGGACAGGGAAAGGCTCGCTGCCTTCTGCTACACTCCCACCACGGGATTCGAGAGCCTGTTGGCCCAGGCGCAGGCGCACGGGAGGCAAGGTGGGAGGGACGACCTAGTGATAGCGTACTGGCTGGGAAGAAAAAAGATCCTGTTCTTGGCATCCGATGCGTGTGATCTTAGCGAGTCCTCTAATCGCCCTTCAAGGACAGATTCTCCCCCACTTTACAAATAAGAACATGAGAGTTAGGGAAGCTCTGCGGTGTACCCATGGTCACCCAGTTGATGCCAGAGCCAAGACTGGTAACCAGATCCCTCTGTCCTGGTCGTGATGCCCTGTCCCTCTCACTCTGCCTTCTCATTCCCCCTTCCCACCTTCCAGCTCCAAAACAGTCCCAAAGTCTTTTGGCCGCATCAAAACATTTCACAGATTAAAAATGTTAGGAATTTCCTGGTGGTACAATGGATGAGAATCCGCCTGCCAATGCAGGGTACATGGGATCTCACATGTGCTGGAGCAAGTAAGCCCGAGGGCTACAACTGCTGAGCCCAAGCTCCAGAGCCCCATGCTCTACAGCAAGAGAAGACACTGCAGTGAGAAGCCCGTGCGCCACAATGAAGGTTATTCCCTGCTCACTGCAACTAGAGAAAGCCTAAGCACAGCAACAAAGACACAGCACAGAAAAAAAAAAAAAATTAATGTTAAAAATATCAAGATTTGAAGATGAGTACCATCAAGAATCTAGGAGAAAAAGAAGGATCTCGTTTCGGAGAACATTCTGCTAACTATCTCATCTTCCAATCATTAAAGTTTAGACTCAAGAGGTCCCAGAAAAAACGCCCTTTGTCAAACCAAACTAACACTGTGCCTCTGAGCTCCTATAATAATTACTGGTGGTGGTGGTGGTTTACTCACTAAGTTGTATCCGATTCTTTGTGACCCCATGGACTGTAGCCCTCCAGGTCCTCTGTCCATGGGATTTGCCAGGCAAGAATACTGGAGTGGGTTGCCATTCCCTTCTCCAGAGGATCATCCTGAACCAGGGATCAAACCCAAGACTCCTGCATTGGCAGGCAGATTCATTATCAACTGAGCCACCAGAGAAGCCCTTAATGATTACTATTTTGTTGTTTAATAAGATGCTACTGGATATTTTCAGGAAGCCGCAGTGTGAGTCCATCGGACTTCCTGTGACATTTTACAGATCATGTTCAATCCCCTTTATGGTGCCACATACATGTTTATCTCAATAACTTCTTACTGACTAGACGAAGAAATGAATGAATGCATGCATACTTTGTATACATCTTGAGTTGACCTATTGGAGTGCTGTGTGAGTCTAGGTTCTCCAGAGAAACAGAATATATGTTTCAGATATACGTGTAGACATATGATAGAGAGATCTTAAATCTCTCTCCTTCTCTCAGCTCCCATGATTGTAGGCCTGGCAACGTATTTGCTGGGCAAGCCAGCAGGCTGGAACTCAGGCAAGGTTTCAATGTTCCGATGTTGAAACAGAACTCCCTCCTCTTCGTAAACCTCAGTCTTTGCTCTTAGGCTGCAACTGATTGGATGAGGCCCACCCATGTTATGGAAAATAAAATGCTTTATTTAGAGTCAACTGATGGTAAATGTTAATCGTGTCTGGAGAGGCCTTCACAGCAACATCTAGACAAATGTTTGACCAAATGGGCACCATAACCTAGCCAAATTGACACATGAAATTCACCATCACAAGCACATACCTCCTAAATCTAGAGATGTATAAAAATACAAGTTACTATGGATACTACTAAAGAGAAGAAAAATAAGGATGTTCAAGACTGACAACTATTAGTAATAAGATGAGTATGAACTTGTAATCACAAAGTCTAGAGTTGGGATGCTGTTACTATTTTTATCCTGCTTGCTTACAGAAAATATTTGAAGAATCAGAGTCAAGAGCAAGTATCCAGAAATCGTCAAGAGAACTAAAGTTATTGAGCTTCCGTGAATGTTCACTCTAATGAATAATACAATTACTTATTATTGTATCTCCACTAACTCATAGGATTTTAGGACTATGAAGGACTTCACTGTGAGACCACTGTTTTATGGGGAAACAAATTCAAGACCAAAAAGATCGATACACTGAAGGCTGTATCCTGTTAAGCCATATGCCTCGGCCCTTCTCCACAAGCAAGCCACTCACTCATGTTAACCCAACCTTTACTGAGTACCTACCACATGCCAGACTTTCTGCCAGATCCCTTGCTAGGTCCTGGGAACACATGCCAGGCTTTTTTAAAGCACTTCTTGTATTGAAGTCATTTAATCCTCACAATGATACTTTACGGTGTATACTATTATCATCCCTGTTTTATAGAAGAAAACATGGAGGCATTGGGAGCATAAGCAGTTTGCCTGAGGTCACAAAGCAGCCAGGCCAGAGTGACGGAATTCAGACCCAGGTAGCCTTGCTCCCAAATATTGGATGGGCCAAAAAGTTCATTTGGATTCTTCCAGAAGATAGCTTGGAAAAACATAAACAAATTTTTTTGCCAACTCAGTATCTGCTCTTGTCCATTACATGATTGTCCTTCGTGGTCAGGAAGATGAAAGTATAAGCAAAGTTTTTTGGGGTTTTGTTTTTTTAACATGTTGGGAGGGATGATATTAAATGGGCTCTTAGAATATCCCAGGGAGTCATGCAACTAAGAGAGGTGAGATGAGACCTGGGGTAGAGATAGAGCCAGATTTTGTGGGGCTAATGCAATCTGAGGGCTTTCCTTTAAAATATGAAGTTATAAATACAAAATCAGGTGCAAAAATGAATATTTACTTAGAGTAACAAAAAAACTCAACAAACTGCAAATTTGCAAAATTGATCAACTATCACAAACATTACACTATCCAAAAACCTATATTTTTATTAACTGCCTAATCCACCTCAGCAATACTTTCATCCCTACACATTTGTCCTGCACATTCTCTGATTGCTCTTCCTCTAATAATGTAATTTTTTCTGCAGGGAAAATAGATCATTCAGTTCTTCTCCTGACATGATTGATAGAAATTTTATTTTTATTCTTAACAGTTTATAAGGAATTCTTTCCACTTCCCAACTAACTTCTGGTTTGTTCATGGAAATTGTAGGATTGTTGTCAAAACCAAGAGAACCTCTCAAGGATTATATATGAGCTGTGAAGTGTTCGGGTATTTCAAATTTTCTTAGGCAGTGACTATGAGATTCTTCAAATTCTTTGAACTGATGAATGTCATTAACCAGTTTGGTGTTGATTTTCTTATTATAGTGTGTATTATAAGTTTAAATTGTGTTGTCAATGTCAGTATTCTGGAGCAAATCAGCAAGAAACTTAAGCCTTTTCCCAACATGTTCATATGATTCACTCCTCTTAATTAACTGGCTTATCAAAAAAATCCAAGGATTTAGTCATCCCCTCTATTAGAAAGAGAATATCTTTCTCTTGGTGAATTTCTGCCTTTGAAATATCAAAAAAATTTCTCTTACAATTTTTTAAGGTATGAATAATTTGTATTTATTTCTTGGTTTATTTTAATGTTTTTTCATAATCCATTAAGTTTATCTGTTGGCTCTCAAATAAACAAACTAATTTAAAGATGACAAAAATAGATTCTCTTTCATCTACATCCAAATTAAGAGTCTGTAATTTCCCACTTCTTCTATTGAAATGTTCCAAAATCTCTTTCCAAATGCCAAGAAAAATGCATATTCAAGGTTTATCAACTTTTTCAATAAGCTTTTTCTTCTTAATTATGTTTAGGCTCTTCTCCCAAATCTTCAGAAATATATTTTAGAGTACTTGACACATTCTGTTTTACAAGGTTCACATGGTTTCATAATGGGCAGATCTTCTCATGACACTTAAATGCTTGAAAGAAAAAATCCATGCTTGGCCAACCTGGGGAAAAAAAACCATGGAACATACCAATGTACCAAAACAGTCAACAACTTTAGGCATGGTAGAGGCAGCAGGGGGACCAGGAAAGAAAATGCCCAAGGTCATACCTGATTGCAGAGAAAATATTTTATTTTTGCAAATTTACAAAAACGTATGGCTTGAGGGGAGGAGTAAATTAGGAGTTTGGAGTTAACATATACACACTACTGTATATAAAATAGATTAACAAGGACCTACTGTATAGCACATGGAACTACATCCAATATCTTAGAATAATCTGCAATGGAAAAGAATCAGAAAAAATATGTATATGTATAGATACGCATGTGCCTGCCAAGTCACCATCCGACTCTTTTCAACCCTATGGATCGTAGCCCACCAGGCTCCTCTGTTCATGGGATTGTCCAGACAAGAATACTGGAGCGGGTGGCCATGCCCTCCTCCAGGGGATCTTCCCAACCCAGGAGTCAAACCCACATCTCTTATATCTCCTGCACTGGCCGGCAGCTTCTTTACCACTAGTGCCACCTGGGAAGCCCCTACATATATAAGCACACCTGAAATATTGTAAATCAACTATACCTCAATTTAAAAAAAAACTTATGGCCTTGTGAACACGTTGCTAGCTGCCCTTCCAGGGTTTTGGAAGGGACCTGAAACTGAATCCACAAGGCAGGGAGAAGTTGAGTGTCCTAACAAGCAGACGACAGCAACAAAATTCCCAGGGAACTGACAAGGCCAGACAAGATTCCCATGAGGGCCAGAACACCAGCAAGACCAGGACAAGAACAGCTCAAGACACTGAGAGAGCCTGCCCTGTGGTCAATGAGACACTCAGGATGTTATCGAAAGGAGCGTGTGTGTGTGAGTTCTGCCTGCTTGCTGCTCAAAAGCCAATAGACATCCCAGGTTGGTGGGAAGGAAAGTTAGCTTTATTTCAGATGCCAGCAACTGGGGGAGGGAGGGTGGCAGACATCTGTTCATAGGCTGACTCCCCTGCCCTGACAAATGGAGGTGAGAGCTTTTATAGACAGATTGAGGGGGAGAGATACATGCAGAAACCACAGTCAGCTCTGACAGTCATCTTCAGATTGGTCATCGGTGGTCTGACCAGCGTCATCTTGATTGTTGTAGGTACAGTTAGTCTTCAGTTCCAGCGTGGTTTGTGTCCATTCCTCTGAGGCCAGTTCTGGAAATTGTGGCAGCTTATGTCCTGGGTACAGTCTGGTCATCATGTAGGTAGCTTCTATCACCTGAGTTGCAGTATCTATAAGACAGCTCACTCGCTATGGCTCAGAGTATTATCTATAGCCCTTGAGAAAGAACTAAAGGTCCTTGACTAAGCTAAATGGCTTCATTATTATTATTTAGTCTCCTTTGACTGTTTTCCTTTGTTTCCGCATTTCTCACTTCTCTGATTAAACTTATTCTTTGACTAAAGTTTTCCACAAAGACCCGGCAGAGGACTCGGTGGGGGGCAAGGCCCAGAGGGTCCTGCTCCGTTTCAAGGAAGGTTGTTTGGTTTTTCTTTTTTTTTTTCCAGATGAAAAAAAGAAGTATGAAGGGAAGAGAGAATGGGGAGTTAGTAAGTAATAGGTACAGAGTTTGCGTTGCTGAAGATGAAAAAGCTCTGGCAAAGAACAGGTTGATGGTTGTACCATTAATCACAACCATTAGTTACTTCCGTGGCATTAATTCTGTGGCATTAATGCCTCAGAACTGAACATTCATAAATGGTAAGATGGTAAATTGTTATGTATAGTTTACCACAAAATTTTTAACAGAAAGAAATTAAAATGTTTAACAGAAAATATTGAGATCATTGCAGACTCACAAGCAGTTGTAAGAAATAATACAGAAAAGTCTCTTACACTTCACCCAATTTCTCCCATGGTAATATTTTTCAGTACAACTAGGATGCTACCACTAATACAATCTACACCCATCTTATTCAGATTTCTCAGTTTTACTCATACTTGTGTGCATGTATGGAGAAGGCAATGGCACCCCACTCCAGTACTCTTGCCTGGAAAAGCCCATGGATGGAGGAGCCTGGTAGGCTGCAGTCCATGGGGTCGCTAAGAGTCGGACACGACTGAGCAACTTCACTTTCACTTTTCACTTTCATGCATTGGAGAAGGAAATGGCAACCCACTCCAGTGTTCTTGCCTGGAGAATCCCAGGGACGGGGGAGCCTGGTGGGCTGCCGTCTATGGGGTCGCAGAGTCGGACACAACTGAAGCGACTTAGCAGCAGCAGCAGTGTGCATGTATGCATGTGTTAAAGATAAACAATTTTGTCCCCTCTGCAGGTTTGGGTATCCACCACTGCGGTCAAACTAACTACTCAACAGTTCAACCAAAAGTGTCCTTCATGGTGCCTTTTTATAATCACACCCACCTCCCTCCTGCTCTCCCCACCCCATCCCAAACCCCTGTCCTCCAAGGACAATGATAAAAAATGAAACAAAATGTTATCACTTGAAGAATGTTATATAAATGGAATTGTACATTCCTATCATCCATTCCTTCTTGGTTTGACCTTTTACCCTCAGTATCATTTCCTGGAGATTCATCTAATTTGTTACATCTCTCAATAGTTTGGTCCTTGTTGCTGCTGGATATTATTTCATGGTATAGATGTATCAGAGTTTGCTTAACCATTCCCCTATTGAATGATATCTGGAGTATGGAAGGACAGTTTTGAGGTATTACAATAAAACTGCTGTGAACCTTCATGTATAGGTTTTTGCATGAACATAATTGCTCAGGAGTGTACTTACTGGTTCCATGGTAATTGCATGCTAGGCTTTTTTAAGACACTGTCAAGCAATTTTCCAAAGTGTGTTTTCCAGAGTTCAGTTCAGTCACTCAGTCGTGTCTGACTCTTTGCAACTCCATGGTCTGCAGCACATCAGGCCTCCCTGTCCATCACCAACTCCCAAAGTTTACTCAAACTCATGTCCATTGAGTCAGTGATGCCATCCAACCATCTCATCCTCTGTCATCCCCTTCTCCTCCTGTCCTCAATCTTTCCGAGCATCAGAGTCTTTTCAGATGAGTCACCTCTTCACATCAGGTGGCCAAAATATTGGAGTTTCAGCTTCAGCATCAGTCCTTCCAATGAATATTCAGGACTGATTTCCTTTGGGATGGACTGGTTGGATCTCCTTGCAGTCCAAGGGACTCTCAAGAGTCTTCTCCAACACCATAGTTCAGAAGTATCAATTCTTCGGTGCTCAGCTTTCTTTATAGTCCAACTCTCACATCCATTTATGACTACCAGAAAAACCATAGCTTTGACTAGATGGACCTTTGTTGGTAAAGTAATGTCTCTGCTTTGAATATGCTGTCTAGGTTGGTCATAACTTTTCTTCCAAGGAGCAAGCATCATTTAATTTCATGGCTGCAGTCACCATCTGCAATATTTTGGAGCCCCCCAAAATAAAGTCTGTCACTGTTTCTACTTTTTCCCCATCTATTTGCTATGAAGTGATGGGACCGGATGCCATGATCTTAGTTTTCTGAATGTTGAGGTTTAAGCCAACTTTTTCACTCTGCTCTTTCACTTTCATCAAGAGGCTCTTTAGTTCTTCTTTGCTTTCTGCCATAAGGGTTTCCAGAGTTGGACCATTTTAAATTCTTACCAGCAACGGATGAATGATACAATTTGCCCACATCATCACCAGCATTTGATGTTGTCACTATTTTTTTATTTTAGCTACTCTGAATGGTGTGTAGTGGTGTCTCAGGGTGATTGCATTTCTCTTATGACTACTCATATTGACCTTCCTCACCTGGTGAATTGTTAAGCACCAGGGTGGTATGGCAAATAGGCAGTTTTGAAAGGTTTTTGTGGAAGTGGTTTCTATTGAACCTGACAAGGACCACTGCTGGCCTGAGCCAGGCCAGGAGCGTCAAGAGACAGAGATGGGTGGAGTAGGGGGTTACAGAGGAGCTTTAGGAAGCAAAGTTGGCCAAATATGGCCACGGGCGAAACAGGTCATGGCATCACTGAAAGAGAGGGAGGAATCCAGGGTAACTTCTAGGTTTCTAACTCAGATGGAGAAAAATTCAATCTGGAAATGAGTTTTGCCTGCCAGATATCCATGTAGCCCAAAGCATCTGGATATGAGCGCTAAAAGTCAGGGTCCAATCTGGGCTGAAGATACAGAATTGGAAACTCGGCGACCCCTCATCACTAAGATTACTGCGGGGAGGGGGCTGATGTTTTAAACGCTCTTCTACTGGGTTCCCTGTAGGCCACGTCCCCAGGTATCTGGGGCGCTGCCGGGGCCCCTGAAGACAAGCATTTTCCATACCACGTGACACGCCTCACGCACCTGAGTTTTTAACTTGTATTAATTTATAGGTTCGGCTATGATTTCACACATTCATTAACGAATTTTTATTTATAGATTTTTTTGTCCCAGTATGAGTACTTTTCAACCACATAATAAAAGTGCTAAACCCATGTGAAAGCGTGCAAAATGTTTAATCACTGAGAAGTGCCCATGACTTCCGGCCAGTTGGTCTTCCCAGGGTCAAGGGGTCTGGGCTCCAAAATACTGGCTTTCGGGTCCCCTGGGCATTCTTTTCCTGAAGGCAATCTGCCACCTGCTCTCCTTCCGGGGGGACTCCCCCCCGCCCCGCCGCACCCACCACCGCTCTTCTCGCCCGCCCCCAATTCCTCCGCGGGGAACAGGTGGCTCTTTGAACTCGAGAATCCCTCTCCCCAGCTGCCCGCTCGCGGAAAGCCACAGGCCCGAGGAAGGGCAGATCCCTTCCGAGCTGTGCCTGGACCACCTCAGGGGAGCTCTCCGCTGGGCCCTGCCCTGGTTGGTGGGTGGAGAGGGGACGACCCGCTCCGCACTAGTGCTGCCCGGCGCCTCTCCTTCCGAGCTTCCACCCAGCTGCAAGCTCTCCTTCGCAACTTTTAAGAAGATTTTTTTTTAATTACATTTCCCAAGCCCTTCTCATCTCCAAGTGGACAACACCCACACACCCTCTACCCCTACCCCCACCCCCAGGTACGCAGTAAGATAGCAAGGTAAGCCCCCAGGATGAGTAGAAATGCAAACCAAGCGGTCTCGGTGGGGACTCGGCGCCAGAGACCGAGCCTATTCATTTGTAAGACAGCTCTGGGGAGCGGGGCAGTCAGGGCCCCAAAACACATTGACGGTGGGTTCCAGTTTGCCTCTGGCATCTCATAAGGTTGCTGCTTAAACCTGATTCCAACGAAATGGAGGTTATCCTTGGGAGGGAGGGAAGGATGGAGAGAGAGAAAGGCGAGCTGGTCCTGTCCTGTTACCGAATCGCAATCACTGATCCTTCGAGACACAGAAGGCATAGGTCAAATCCAAGATCTTACTGCAGATCGCACGCGGAGTGGGGCGAGGATTGTTCTCTCAGGAATAGGAGACTGCCTTCTAGTCGCCTAATCATACCTCCAAAGTCTCCCGCCCTGAGAATTAGCATGGATGCAGTCACCGACAGCGATAAGGGGGCCCCACCTCCTGCCATGGCTCTGCATCCATGTAACTGATCATGCATATTTGCGGCTCTGGACCAAAAGCTCCTCCACGCATTTTTCATTTTTTTTTCTCCAACAATAGGGGAAATCATGAAGCTTTCTTTTTACTTACCTTTAGCCTCTTGCTTTATTTTTGGAGTTTTCTAAATTAAAAATTCAATGTCCAGACCCTGGTTATTTAAAAACAAGCAAGTTAACTTTGGCTGCATAAACTGGCCCCCTAAATAATTTCCCTGGAGGCCCCGAGGTTCCTAAAATGAATCCATCTGAGGAAGTCAGGAGATGGGGAGGAAGAGGAGAGAATTAGTAGTGGAGAAGATGTTGCCTGCATGTTGCCTCAGTTTGCTTTCCAGAATCTTCTCAAGCCTATGATCAGAGGACCTTCCTTGGTGCCAAGGTAACTTCTCTCCTGGGCTGAGTATGCCCACCCCCACCACAGTTGTACCAGCCCTGTGGTGTAGGCGAGGCTCCCCTGTTCTTGGTAGCACAGCCTCCTCCTTGGGGTGGTGCCAGAGGAGCCCCAGTTCCCACTGTGGGTAAAGAAACGCCTTCTTAGCATTTGAAGGGAGTTGGCATCATTCTTCTGGGGCTCACTGAAAAAAGTGTAGCAAGCTTCCCCTTTAGACAGAACGCCTGCGTACGTGCTAAGTCACTTTGGTCATGTCCCACTCTTTGTGACCCCGTGCACTGCAGCCCACCAGGCTCCTCTGCTCATGGGATTCTTCAGGCAGAATACTGGAGTAGGTTGCCATGCCCTCCTCCAGGGGCTCTTCCCCACCCAGGGATGGAACACTGGTCTCTTGGGTCTCCTGCATGGGCAGGTGGGTTCTTTACCACTAGTGCCACTCGGGGAGCCCTAAGACAGAACACATACCACAGTTACATGGAAAGCCCGCCACTGAAAGCAGCGGATCCAGTGATTTGGGGAGCTCACAGATATCAGAAAAAAAAGGGGAGGAGGGGAAACAAATATGTATTTGCTAACTTTTTATTTTATCAAGAAAGGGTTTTTTTGTGTTTTTTTTTTTTGACTGAAGTATTGTTGATTTACAGTACTATGTCTGTTTCAGGTATATAGCAAAGTGATTCAGTTATATATTTTTTCAGATTATTTTCCATAATAGGATATTACAAGATATTATTTTATTCCCTGTGTTATGTAGTAAATCCTGGTTTTATATCTATTTTATATATAGTAGTGTGTATCTGTCAATCCCCCCTTCCTAATTTATCTCTCCCCTGCCTTGCTTTCCCCTTTGGTAACCACAAGTTTGTTTTCTATGTCTGTGTGTCTGTTACTGTTCTCTAATAGATTCATTTGCACTTTTTAGGTTCCACATATAAGTGATATCATATAATATTTGTCTTTCTCTTACTTCACTCTAGGTCTAGCCATGTTGCTGAAAATGGCAAGGTTTCATCTTTTCTGATGGCTGAGTAATATTCCATGATATGTATGTGTGTGTGTGTATACAAATATATGTATATCAGTTCAATTCAGCTCAGTTCAGTCACTCAGTTGTGTCCGACTCTTTGCGACCCCATGGACTGCAGCATGCCAGGCCTCCCTGCCCATCACCAACTCCCAAAGTTTACTCAAACTCATGTCCATTGAGTCAGTGATGCCATCCAACCATCTCATCCTCTGTCGTCCGCTTCTCCTCCTGCCCTCAATCTTTCCCAGGATCGGGGTCTTTTCAAATGAGTCAGCTCTTTGCATCAGGTGGCCAAAGTATTGGAGTTTCAGCTTCAACATCAGTCCTTCCAATGAACACCCAGGACTGATCTCCTTTAGGATGGACTGGTTGGATCTCCTTGCAGTCCAAGGGACTCTCAAGACTCTTCTCCAAACTCTCAAGAGTCTTCTCTAACACCACAGTTCAAAAGCATCAATTCTTCGACACTCAGGTTTTTCCAACTCTCACATCCATATATAACTACTGGAAAAACCATAGACTTGACTAGACGGACCTTTGTTGGCAAAGTAATGTCCCTGCTTTTTAATATGCTGTCTAGGTTGGTCATAATTTTCCTTCCATACACACACACACACACACACATATCTCTCATGGAATGTGTGTGTGTGTGTGTGTGTGTATACACACAGTCCATAGGGTCACCTTTGGACGGTAGCCCTCCAGGCTCCTCTGTCCATGGGATTCTAGAGGCAAGAATACTGGAGTGGGTTGCCATGCTCTCCTCCAGGGGATCTTCCCAATCCAGGGATTGATCCTGAGTCTCCTATGTCTCCCGCATTGGCAGATGGGTTCTTTACCACTAGCACCACCTGGGAAGGCCTTACTTTACATTGAACCTCAAAAACATGTGCATCCAGGGGAAATCCCTGACAGTCCTGCGGGAAGGACTCTGCACTTCCAATGCAGGGGGTGCAGGTTTGATCCCTGGGAGGGGAACTGAGATCCCACATGCCCTAAGGCATGGCCAAAACATAAAATAAACCTTTAAAAAAAAGCGTATCCTTTGATTCTGTTATCTCACAAATGTGTTCCAGGAAATAATGGAGAATGTGCAGACTTTATGTTCAGTAAATATCCAACAGTAGGAAGCGGTTTAAATCAGTTATGGTCTGTGTAATGGAAGAATAGACGTTTAAATGATATGGGCTTTGTGTTGAAATAGACAGTGGTTCAAATTTTATTGTTTTAAAAGAGCTACAAACAATAAGCATACTTTTTTGTTTAGTTCAGTTCAGTTCAGTCACTCAGTCGTGTCCGACTCTTTTCAACCCCATGAATCGCAGCACACCAGGCCTCCCTGTCCATTATCACCAGCTCCCAGAGTTCACTCAAACTCATGTCCATCGAGTCAGTGATGCCATCCAGCCATCTCAGCCTCTGTCGTCCCCTTCTCCTCCTGCCCCCAACCCCTCCCAACATCAGTCTTTACCAATGAGTCAACTCTTCACATCAGGTGGCCAAAGTACTGGAGTTTCGGCTTTAGCATCATTCCTTCCAAAGAAATCCCAGGGCTGATCTCCTTCACAATGGACTGGTTGGATGTCCTTGCAGTCCAAGGGACTCTCAAGAGTCTTCTCCAACACCACAGTTCAAAAGCATCAATTCTTTGGCGCTCAGCTTTCTTCACAGTCCAACTCTCACATCCATACATGACCACAGGAAAAACCATAGCCTTGACTAGACGAACCTTTGTTAGCAAAGTAATGTCTCTGCTTTTGAATATGCTATCTAGGTTGGTCATAACTTTCCTTCCAAGGAGTAAGCGTCTTTTAATTTCATGGCTGCAGTCAGCATCTGCAGTGATTTTGGAGCCCAAAAAAATAAAGTCTGACACTCTTTCCACTGTTTCCCCATCTATTTCCCATGAAGTGATGGGACCAGATGCCATGATCTTCATTTTCTGAATATTGAGCTTTAAGCCAACTTTTTCACTCTCCACTTTCACTTTCATCAAGAGGCTTTTGAGTTCCTCTTCACTTTCTGTCATAAGGGTGGTGTCATCTGCATATATGAGGTTATTGATATTTCTTCCGGCAATCTTGATTCCAGCTTGTGCTTCTTCCAGCCCAGCGTCTCTCATGATGTACTCTGCATATAAGTTAAATAAACAGGGTGACAATATACAGCCTTGACGTACTCCTTTTCCTATTTGGAACCAGTCTGTTGATCCATGTCCAGTTCTAACTGTTGCTTCCTGACCTGCATATAGGTTTCTCAAGAGGCAGGTCAGGTGATCTGGTATTCCCATCTCTTTCAGAATTTTCCACAGTTAATTGTGATCCACACAGTCAAAGGCTTTGGCATAGTCAATAAAGCAGAAATAGATGTTTTTCTGGAACTCTCTTGCTTTTTTGATGATCCAGCGGATGTTGGCAATTTGATCTCTGTTTCCTCTGCCTTTTCTAAAACCAGCTTGAACATCAGGAAGTTCACGGTTCACATATTGCTGAAGCCCAACTTGGAGAATTTTGAGCATTACTTTACCAGCGTGTGAGATGAATGCAATTGTGCAGTAGTTTGAGCATTCTTTGGCATTGCCTTTCTTTGGGATTGGAATGAAAACTGACCTTTCCCAGTCCTGTGGCCACTGCTGAGTTTTCCAAATTTGCTGTCATATTGAGGGCAGCACTTTCACAGCATCATCTTTAAGGATTTGAAATAACTCAACTGGAATTCCATCACCTCCACTAGCTTTGTTCGTAGTGATGCTTTCTAAGGCCCACTTGACTTCACATTCCAGGATGTCTGGCTCTAGGTGAGTGATCATACCATCGTGATTATCTGGGTCGTGAAGATCTATTTTGTACAGTTCTTCCGTGTATTCTTGCCACCTCTTCTTAATATCTTCTGCTTCTATTAGGTCCATAGCATTTCTGTCCTTTATCGAGCCCATCTTTGCATGAAATATTCCCTTGGTATCTTTAATTTTCTTGAAGAGATCTCTAGTCTTTCCCATTCTGTTGTTTTCCTCTATTTCTTTGCATTGATCGCTGAGGAAGGCTTTCTTATCTCTTCTTGCTATTCTTTGGAACTCTGCATTCAGATGCTTATATCTTTCCTTTTCTCCTTTGCTTTTCGCTTCTCTTCTTTTCACAGCTATTTGTAAGGCCTCCCCAGACAGTCATTTTTCTTTTTTGCATTTCTTTTCCATGGGGATGGTCTTGATCCCTGTCTCCTGTTCAATGTCACGAATCTCAGTCCATAGTTCATCAGGCACTCTGTCTATCAGATCTAGTCCCTTAAATCTATTTCTCACTTCCACTGTATAATCATAAGGGATTTGATTTAGGTCATACCTGAATGGTCTACTGGTTTTCCCTACTTTCTTCAATTTCAGTCTGAATTTGGCGATAAGGAGTTCATGATCTGAGCCACAGTCAGCTCCGGGTCTTGTTTTTGTTGACTGTATAGAGCTTCTCCATCTTTGGCTGCAAAGAATATAATCAATCTGATTTCGGTGTTGACCATCTGGTGATGTCCATGTGTAGAGTCTTCTCTTGTGTTGTTGGACGAGGGTTTGCTTACTCATTGTTTTATTCAACAAATATTACTAAACAATTAAAGATCAAGATAGTTCCTTGCTCTTATATTACATTACATTTACTGGGGTGACAGAGTCTGGGGATTGGATAGCAATGAATAAATTAGTGAGAAAACTATCAATTGTGATAACTGCTATCAAGAGAATTAAAGTTGGTGACTTAATTAATGGGCTTCACTGGTGGCTCAAACGTTAAAGAATTCACCTGCAATGCAGAAGACCTAAGCTCGATCCCGGAGTCAAGAAGATCCCCTGGAGAACGAAATGGCTACCCACTCCAATATTCTTGCCTGGACAATCCCATGGACAGAGGAGCCTGGCAGGCTACAGTCTCTAGGGTCTCAAAGAGTGGGACATGCAGGACTTAATAAATGATGTTTCTGGCATTTTATACTGAGCTCTGAATAACAAAGAAGAGGAAGTGATGAGAGCACCCCAGGCACAGAAAACAGCTAATGCAAAGAAGGCCCTGGGGCAGAAGCAAGCTTTAGATGACTTGAATGGCTACAGCTGGGCCCTGCAGCTGAAGCAAAGTGTAAGAGGGCAGAGCAGTAGATGAGGTCAAAGACAGAGCAGGAGCTGGGTCTTGTGGGTTTGGTAAACCAGGGTAAGGAGCTGGGATTTGATTCTGTGTGCTGTGGGAAAGACATTGCAGGTCTCAAACAGGAGACACAATCTCGTTACTGTAGCTACACTTTACTCTGACTGCTGTGTGAGAATGGATTTGAATGCATGAGCAGAGGCAGAGAGCCTAGTCACGGGCTGCTGTGTTGGTTCAGCCAAGGCGTGAGGGTGGCCTGGACTAGGCTAGGAGGTGGAGAGGGAGAAAGTAGGTGCCGTCAGGACTGATTTTGGAGTTAGTACCAACAGGACTTGCTAATCGATGGCTGACTCCTGGAATTTCCCTCTTTCCTCCTGTTCCCATCAAATGCTTCCAGCTCTAATTCTGATCCTTTTCTACCAAGGTTCATGTATACTTCCTGCATTTGGGTTCTGTGGGATAACTTGGACCATAAACTAAATCTCCCTTTCCTCAAATCTAGCTCAAGCTGGTTTTCATTCCCTGCAACCTTGACTGAGGCCATCGAGCAATAAGAGGGGCACAGCAGTGGAAATAAGCAAAACTCTGAGAGATAAGGCAGCCTGTCCAATTAGGAACAGCAGAGCGAGGATTCAAACCCAGGTATTTGGAGCCCACAGCCAACACTTCCTTCTCTGTGCCATGTGCCAGACTGACATGGTGCTGCTAGCTGTTCACCAAATACCGCCAGTTGTCCACCAAAACTGAAGCTCCCTTGTTCCGTGGAAACAGAACAGCTGCCTAACTATATTAATTTCCCAGCCTCCCTTGCAGCTCGGAGTGGACCTGTGACTTCATCCAGTGGCACATTAGGAGAAATGATGATGCAAGCAGAAACCATTTATTTATGGCTTTGATTGTGCAAGTCACCAAAAGGCTCTGGGGGGCATGGAACAATGACTTGAAAATAACCTGAATCCCAGAATGCGCACATGGAGTCTGAAGCGCCCACCAGGACTGTGCGAGAAAACATATATAAATTTTATTCTTTAAGTCATATTATTGTTCAGTCTCTTGATTACAGAACTCCAGCCTTAGCCTAACTGATCTATATGTTTTTGAATGCCAGTGGCCTCTTCTGTTAAAAAATAATTTAACCCCATAAACAGTACCTCCAGACAATGGGAGATCCTTGAGGGTCCCTACTCCAATCTGTGTCTGAATTTTTCTTTTTTGTGGACTAGATTCAATACCTGGTGTGCTCTCAGGAGTGCCTTTAAAACCCAGTTTGGGTTGGAAAACAAAATCAACAAGACCTCCACGCATGAGGTAGAATTTCTTTTTCTTTTTTTTTTTAATGTACTATTGTTTATTTGTAAAAATATTTGAATTAAGTGTTGTATTCCTTGTTCTTTTTAAATGCTTAACAATTGATAACGCAAAGTTTAAAATCATGAAAGTGTTAGTCGCTCAGTCGTGTCCAACTCTTTGGGATCCCATGGGCTGTAGCCCACCAGGCTCCTCTGTCCATGGAGTTCTCCAGGCAAGAGTGCTGGAGTGGGTTGCCATTCCCTTCTCTAGGGGATCTTCCCGACCCAGGGATTGAACCTGGGTCTCCTACACTGGCAGGCAGATTCTTTACCATCTGAGCCACCAGGGACGCCCCAAATCATGAAATCTAATATTAATTCAGCTGGAAAAGAAATAGATTTTTAAATTAAGTTTATTCCAGGAGGGCCAGGTTCTGGGAGGGTCAAGAGATCTGGCTTTCACATGTTAATGAATCATTTTACTGAAGATGTTGGTGAGTTAGTCAGGGAGCAAGGTGAAAACCCCAGTTGATCAATGAGAATTTATTTATATCAGTCAAGGAGCTCCTCTCCAAAGGATCCAAATGTGAACACCATCCTAAGAGCCACAGGGATGGCTGTGACTCAGTTACATCCTGGGAAGCACATCTGAATATTTAAAGGAACCCAGCAATCTGGCTGCCCTTCCCCTTGGTTCACAAACTAACAAAGACTTCCAAAACCTACCAGAACAACATCCCATCAGCAGATCTTGCTCGGTGAACATCGAGTGCATGTGGCTGGAGTGATAGCACTACATATTTCTCCACCAGCCTTGGCAGTGCTGCCAAAAGTAGGGCCCAAGCTTGCTCTGTGGAGTTGTGGGCACTGACGTTTCCAGCTTAAACCTGAGCAGGAGAGGTGGAGGAGGATGGTCGGGAAAATGGGACACATTCTTAGTGGGAAATGCACTGTCTGGGGACTTGGACATGGATTCAGATCCTGACTATACCACGTGCTCATTCACTCATTGACTTCTCTGAATCTCAGTTGTTGATAAAATAAGAATATCTGCACCGTCTCAGAGGGTTGCTATGACAAAAAGCTATGACAAACCTAGACAGTGTATTAAAAGGCAGAGACATCACTTCGCCGAGAAAGATCTCCTCAGTCAAGGCTACGGTCTTCCCAGTGGTCATGTTTGGATGTGACACTTGTTGGACCATAAAGAAGGCTGAGCGCCAAAGAACTGATGCTTTTGAACTGTGGTGCTGGAGAAGACTCTTGAGTCCCTTGGACAACAAGAAGATACAACCAGTCAATCCTAAAGCATATCAACCCTGAGTGTGCATTGGAAGGACTGATGCTGAAGATGAAGCTCCAATACTTTGGCCACCTGATGTGAAGAACTGACTCACTGGAAAAGACCCTGATGTTGGGAAAGACTGAAAGTTGGAGAAGGGGACAACAGAGGACGAGATGGTTGGATGGCATCACCGACTCAGTAGACATGGGTTTGAGCAAACTCCAGGAGATAGTGAAGGGCAGGGAAGCTTGATGTGCTGCAGTCCATGGGGTTGCAGAGAGTCAGACACGACTTTGCAACTGAACAAAAGAGAGCACTATGAGGAGGAAGGAAGCATCTATAACACAGAATGTTCTGGCACAGTCAGCATTCAGTAAACAATAGCAAAACCAAACCCAAACTGATCCTGCCTTGAGACAAAGAAATTGGCAAGCCTTGCCCTTCTGGCCATGTCACCATGAGGAGCTGCAGTGCCAGCTGCTCCCCACTTCCCCCATTTCTGAACTGTCAAAACAAAACTGTCAAAAATAGGCTTCTGTGGATGCTGTTGTGGGGTGGGTGGCTATGCTCGCCCACCACATTCCAGCTGTTCTCCTGCAGCTGTGGCTGCCTGAACCCTCCAGCTCTCCTCCTGGCTAAATCAGTCAGAAAAGCCTGCTTTTTCCACCACCTTATTCCATTGTCCCAAGGCATGAAACGACAGTAAAGAGAGGTTTTGTTTTCTTTCTATTCCTGAGCTGATGGTGTTTGCTTACCTAACCAAAGAAAGAAAAAACAACCTTTATTTTGCCTTACTTTGGTCCTGACAGCGGTGGCTGAGACGGTAAAGAATCTGCCTGCAATGCAGGAGACCGGGGTTTGATCCCTGGGTCAGGAAAAGGAAACGGTTGCCCACATCAGTATTCTTTCCTGGAGAATTCCATGGACAGAGGAACCTGGCGGGCTATAGTCCTTGGGATCGCAGAGTCGGACACGACTGAGTGACTAACACACCATCAGGCAGCAGTGACTGGCCTGTGGGGAGAAAAGCTGCAGAGGAACAATGAACTAACTAGGGCTGCTTTTCTTACAGTGAGCGCAAGCACTGGGTTTTAGTTTAAACTTACGTACCTGCTGTCAAATATGGAAAACTAAGTGATTTTCTCTATGGAATTTTGGGGCTCCCCCCCATGCAAAGACAATGGTGATTGGCCCAATCGCCATCTACCCCCTCCCAAGTTTCTCATAACTTCCCAGTCTCTGTAATGAGAACTCACCCCATCTGACACCGACCTTGATACTCCTCTGTCATCCACTTCTGCAAAGCATTTGTGTCTTCTACAGCTCTGTACCTCCCAGTACAGTCTTAGCACCCTGGGTCATGCTCCCGACAATAATGTGTCAAGATTCACAGACTCTTCTGGGTGGTTGCCCAACTCTTATCTCTCCAAACCATCTTTCATTGACCTGCCTAAAGTGAAGCTTCACTTTTGTTATTTCTCTACTCAGTAACCTTCGTGGTTTCCTATTAGCCCTTCTGCAGCTGAGCTTCCCTACATGGTGGCCCTAACCTCCTTCTCCATCACATCTCTATTCCAGCCCATAAATTCCAACTAGACTTAACCATTCCTTATTGAACTTCCCACATTTTGCTATCTCCAGGACTTTATTCATGGGGCTCCCCCCAACCCTCCGCCTGGAACACTCTCCCTGCTCCCCTAACATCCAGACTAAAATCAAGTCCACCCATCGGAGACCATCTCCAATGACACCTCTTCCATAAAGACTTGTTCCCAATCCTTCCAACCAGTGATGAACCTACCTTCTAAATCCTATGACACTGTCCACCCCTTACCTTGTAGTGTCAACTCCAGAGAGTCTATAGCGACTTATGAGCAGCAGTCTGGTTGGAAGGGAAGGCCAGAGTCTGGCCTTAAAGCTGCATTTGCACAAACACTCTGTGTCACTATAATTATATGAGGACAGAAGCTGATGAAATGAGAAATGGAGCTGCTGAGGCTCCGCCCCCCGCAAACCCCAGCTACTGAGACTTCACTGCTCCGCCATCCTTTCTCCTGCTGGACTGCAAGTGTCTTACGGGCAGAGGCTGTGTTCCTCAAATAAGTGCCTGCTGCAGGGTCCAGCACAGAGCCAGCTGTAGAATAACTGCTTGACACAAAACGCACTGGGTTTATTAGAGCAGGCAATGCCTCTGGGATGCAACCCACCCCGTGCCGCTTCTTCAGGTCTATGCCAAATGAATTAAGTCCTCAGCATCCACTTCCTCCTTGTGTCTCACTGAAGCCAGGTGTGGGACAGCCAGTCCCTCTCTCTTTAAGAGGCTCCTATGACAGCTCCTGACCTGCTTCTCCTTTAAGCTTCACTTTTACTTTTGAACCTGAATTTACCCGGAAAATCATGATGGAGTGGTACTCAATCCAAAGTGACAGTCAAGGTGCCAGCCCTCAGTGGAGAGTCATGCCAGTTCACTTCACACTGCTTTGCCAGCTGGGAAGAAGCCTTAATCAGTTTCATTGGGAATTTACTTTCAGAGGGTGCGCTCTTTCCTACAGGTGCCACCGCTCACCAGAAACAGCTCCGTGCTCCACACCCCAGTAACACAGGGCTCCCTGCACTGGGGGGTGGCGCCTCCACCCAAAGGCACAAGCCTGATCAGCCTCACCCACACGGCACACTTCCCAGCAGACTAAGGCTCACTGTGGAAACCAGAAGCTTGTGCAAGGGACTTGGGTTGAGCATCCAGGGCTGTACCTATCCCTTGAAAACGAGAGAAAAGAAAAAAGTAGCCGAGAAGGGGTGAAAACCACACCCCTCTCATTTTCCTCTATAAATGTAAAGCCAGATTTTAACCTCTCCCAGCAACTCTGTACACGGAACAAGAGAGAAACTTACAGATATTAGTCTCAGGCTGCATTAGACCTTCACTCCCCTCTCCACCCCTTTTTTCATAATGGCTTTAATTTTTTTTAAACTCTTGGACCCAGGTTAGCCCATTTCCTGTTCATCTTTTTTAAGGAATTCAGATCCTTTGCAGTAAAGAAAGACAAGCATTCCCTGGAACTTGATATCAGGAGTGTTTTAGATGGTTGGTTGAGAGCATGTACATTTGTTCAGTTGCACCCTAAACACACCCCATGGCCTCATTTAAGTCTGACTGCTCGTGTGTGCATTGCGACTGCCTTTGCCTGGTTCCAACTTAATCAAGCACTGTAATGAGTAACATTCATATTCGTTGTTGCCTCCATAGGAGCCGGTGCTCATCAAGGTAAATAGCAGCTAGCTGTCTCCACGACCTTTGGTTAAGCTGAGGATTGTCTGTCCTCATCTAGACAGTGAAGTGTTTGTCCCCCAAGAAGGGAAAACCCTGCTGGGTCCTTTCCAAAGGTTTCATTTTAAAATGTTTCCACTTACAGATCTTTGTAAAAATGACAAGGGAGTTGGACAAGCAATAAGAAATTGTCTATTTGGGTGATAGTGATTCAGAGATTCTTGTGGCATGCCTGTCAAGTGCTAGGCACTGTAGTAAATGCTGGGGATGCAATGAGGACCCCAGTGGTCCAGACTCCTGCCCTCAGTGTGCTTACAGTCTGATGGGAGGACACACTATGTAAGGGTCATGCTGACCAGTGCATAACTGCGAAGTGAGATCACTATTAGGAAGGGAAACATGTGGTGCTGGAATAGCCATCCCTAAGGAGGAGAGGTTAGAGCTGAGTTGAAAGACAGAGGAAGGAAGAAATCAGTTTTCACCAACTGTTAGGGCTGGATCTCTCCCCCTCCGGCTCCCTCTCCCAACATCTAGCACAACTCCTCTATTTATAGGTGAGGAAACTGAGGCCCAGCAAAGCTAAAACTCTTGCCCAAGGTCAGAGCTAATTATAGAAACCAGCGATCCCAACACCCAATCTCTTCCTGCTAAATCACATGGATTTTATTTATATCCCAGCTATAGACTATCTCAATGCCAATAAAACACAGAACATAGAGTTCAAACCACATCCCTCAGGACCACAAGCATAAACAACGATCACGTTTTAATGTAGATAATACCTTTTTATTTTGCAAATCCAAAGAGGTCTCATCACATCCAAATCCAAAGACAGCTTGTTTTCTGTTAAAAAAAAAAAAAAAAAACAGCACCAAGGGCATCACCCCGTCTGAAATGCTCTGGCCAATTTCTCCAGCCGCGCAACGCTAACAGGGGCGTGAGCTGTGTGCTCCGGCTGACTTCAGGGCCCAGCTGCAGTTTCAGATTTTGCGGGCGATGGGGTGGCTCCTTGTGTGTCGCTGCAGGGATCCGGATCTTTCTCCGGATTCCGGAAGCCTCTGGGGAATTTATCGCAGCTGAAGTGGCCGTGTTCTCGCCAGTGTGTGCGTGCGCCGCGCGGTGAAACATTTCTTTTGAAAAGCCCGTGAGAATCCACTTGCAATCCGCGCGTGTGCGGGTAAAAGGGCAGAGCAAGGAGGAGAAAGACCCGCAGCGGAGCACACCCCGACCCGAGGTGACCGCTGGGGAGCGGCTGCAAGGTGGAGGGGACGTAATATAGTCGTCTTTATTCTCTAGATATGCCTCAGCTTTGTACGCAACAATGTATTCGTGCATTACACATTTAACATACGTGTGTTGGTTTTCCAACAGAAGAGTCTTAAACATCTCAGTCTGCAACAAAGGTGTGTCTCTGGAGACAGCAGCGGCATTTCTCCTGGAAGCGAAGGTCTATTCCAGAAACCTCAGAGCAACTGCCCCCGACCCCGCCCCGGTCCCTGACCCTTGGACCACCTTGGAAAGGATGATGGAAACGTGCTCTCCCGGGCATCCTAGAGGGAGATTAGGAAACTTGGAGGCGCCTCGAGGGTCGCCGCACTTGTCGCCCGCTCCCCCCTGACCCGGGCGCGGTTTAGGGAAGTCTCCATTTGCAGCGTGCGCACCCCCAGCCCACCCCTCAACCGGTGCTGATGCGGGAAGGTGCGGCCGCGGAGGACAGGGCAATCTGAGTCCGCACCTCCGCCTCCTCTCCCGCCCCCTCCCCGCCGGCCCCGCCCGCCTCGCCCCCCGCCCGCGCCCTGGGCGCCCGGCCCACCCTCTCCCCTCCGCGCGCAAACGAACCTCGCGACGCCGAGCGCTCGGCGGCGGCGGCGGCGGCGGCGGCGGGCGGGGGCCGGGCGAGGGAGGGGGCTGGCCCGAGCAGCCCGACTCGGCAGTTGTCTCCCGAGCGCCGGCTGCGCCTCCCGAGCCTCTGGGCTGGGGAAGCACTCGCGGTTCGCTCTCGGGCCGGCTCCTCCAGGCGCTCGCAGGCATGCAGCCCGGGAGCAGGCGGCGCGCCCCGGGCCGCTGCTGAAACGGCCGGGGTGGCGGGGACCAGCGCCTGCCGAGCCCCTCCCACCTTGCCCCGGGGCCGAGAGCGGCGCCCCGGCACCCCCTCTTCTCCCGCCGCCCGGCCAGCGCCACCCCCCGCGGGCTGCAGGGGCTCATGCAGCCGCCAAGGTAAGCGCGCGCCGGGAGCCTAACCAACCCGGCTCTGACAGCCCCGAGGCGCCGCCGCCGCCACTTGCCCGGGCCACCGCACCGCTTTGGTTCCCCACCTCTCCCCCCGCTCCAACCCTGCGTCTCATCTTGCTTTCATCTTGCCCAGATTTGGAGCTTTGCTGCGACTCGATCGCTTGAGCTCTTGGCAGCAGTAAAGTTTTTGTGGTTTGGTATTTGTTCTTTTTTTTTCCCTAAAATGCTCTTCCTCGGCAGCCCGCAGCGCGCGCGGTTGGGCACACCCGGCGACCGTCTGTACCACTGTGCGCGTGCTGGGAGCTCCGTTTCTCCCGCGCTGCCACCTCCTCCTCGGGCGGCCCTTCCGATCGGCCCGCGGGGCCTGAGACCGAGCGGGCCACCCGGCCGTCCCGCCGTGAGCCTTCACTGGCCGGACTCGCCCGGGCCGCGTACCCCTGCCCTGCGCCAGGCTACCTAGTTAGAGCCGCGGCTCGAGTGCCGGCCCCGGGGGCATCGACGCTGCGCTCCGTGTGGGCTCGGGTCCGAGTGGTCCCTTGCCTGGAAGGGCAGGTGCGCAGGAAGATGAGGGGCTTGGGCTGAGTGCTTAAGGAGTAGGATCCCGGGGGGCCCTGGTGTTCCTAAGCGGACAGGTGGACCCGGCGAGCTCCGAGCAGAGAAGGCTCCGCGCGTGGTTCGAGCCGTGGCCCATCCCAGCGGAAGCGCTGGGGCAGGGGAACAGGTGTACCCAGGGGGAGGGCCGATGAAGGGGGCGCCCCCGTGCAATTCTTGATTGCAGCCTGTTAATGTGATTGCGTTAGATTTGCTCGGACGTAGAGTCAATTCCCCCAGATTTAGGTTGTTTTTTTTTTTTTTTTTTTTTCTGATGGGAGCCTGCGAGCTGCTATTATGTGATGTGGTTTCGGAAGGCGTCGGATTGTATTTATTTTTATAAATCGGGTGTCTTGCGGACGGATTAGGGGACATCGCGCCATCTAGCGGAAATGATGAGCAGCGCGTTTCTTTTAGGCGTCGAAGTTGAATGTTCTCAAAGTGGGAGACTCGGGGCGTCTCTCTGGGCGGCAGGAGCTAACCCAGGGACGAGTTTTCCCCGCTGTATTTATTTACCTTCCGGCGGAGCTGAAGCGCAGCGGCGACAGAGCTCCGCGCGCCCAGCTCACGGGTCAGAATTGCAGGTCGCACTGAGTGTGGCAGGCTTTCACCTGGAGAAGATCCATCACCTTCTCCTTCTGGCTTTAGGGTCCTCTCTCACAAGCACAGGGCTTCCCAGGTGGCTCAGTAGTAAAGAATCCACCTGCCAACGCTGGAGGCGCACGAGACATGAGTTCCATCCCTAGGTGGGCAAGATCCCCTGGAGGAGGAAATGGCAACCCACTTCAGTATTGTTGCCTGGACAATTCCCTGGACAGAGGAGCCTGGCGAGCTAGAGTACGTGGGGTTGCAAAGCGTGGGACATGACTTGGCGACTGAGCACACAGCACAGACATGACCTAGAATGTCACCAGAGTGAGCCTGCGCATGTTCTCTGGACACGTGTCGCAGAAATTGGCAAAACCTGTGCACAGACTGTGATCTTCTCCTGTGCATCACAGACATGAATGATTTGTCAGGGGAGTCTTGAGCCCTAACCCCCTAGAAAAGAAGTGGGCTGTGCTCTGGAGGGCAGCTGAAGGAGAACTGGAAAAGAGTCTGGCACAAATCCATCCAGGAGAGGTATAATATACAAAAATGGCTTTTTTTTTTTTTTTTGCCCAGAGACTTCCTGCTGTTCCACTACCAGGGCAGGCAACAAGCAGGCCTCCCTTATAAGGGACACGATCGCCAATTAGCAACTGGGGCAGACTTTGTTGGATGGCAAACAGAGCGGACAAAGGCTGTGGGTGGGGCACCCACACAGCCAGGCGGGCTCCACCGTCTGCCGGAGCCTGGTTTTTGCTGCCACCTTCCAGGGCAGATGATATTAGCAATGCGCTGGACTCTCCCTGTTCTGAAGAGTCAGCTGGTTCCTTGTAGAGCGGTGTGGTGCTCTCCTTGTGGGAAGGGTCCTTGCCCCCTCGAGAGCCTCTGAGCTGTGGTGGTGGTGAGGGAGGTCCCCAGCATCCTTTTTTCAATAACCCTGCTCCCACCCTTTCCCTCTCAGGTGGCAGACAGGGGCCTATGCTCTGAGCAAACATTCCAAACGAGAGGCGGCTTCTCCGCCCACTCCCCACGCTATCGCAAACTGTGTCCCCCTTTGCGGGTGTTTAGTTAATAACTAGATTTAGGACAAAAAGGGTCTTGCCGTAACCTGGCATCTTATTCAAAGAGGGCTTCTGTGATCTTCGCTAGGAAACCTCTGTCTGCTTTCTCTCCTTCCAAGCGTCTCTGAGGCCTGATTCAATCCCTCCCCAGTGTGTGTAATAATACACAGCGGAGGATGAGAAGCCCCTAGTTCACATGCCCCTTGACTTGGCTGTTAAACCAGCCCGTGGGGGCCAGATAGAGGAGTCCTTAGGTGAGGAGATACGAAACAAAATGATTAGGCACGGAGCGTTCCTAACACAGGGATGGGGCGGCGGGGTCTCAAGTCACTCTCACAGTGATGCTGGCTGCTTCTAGGGATGCGGTCAGGAAGAGGTACTGGCATTTCCGCCTCTCAAAACTGATGCCTAGCGAGGTGGAGAGGTGGAGCCAAGGTTCTGCAAGTTTAAAGGGCTTTTTTCCCTTCAGCCTTGCTACCAAGCGAATTAAGCTCAAGCACTTGCTTTTGCCAAGTGTGGCCCCCAAATTAAGTCATGTCTTAGAGGGGTACTCTCTCCCAAAGTCTGCCGCCCAGGAAGAGAGGCAGGATATACCCAAATGAAACTGAGCTTGAACAGAGTGCAGGCTTATTGCCACCTCTTCCGTGAAACGAAAGGGCACCCCTCCTTAAAGATCACTGTTCTAGAATTTGACTTATAACATCAACTGTAAGTTCACCCAACTTTTAAGTGTCTGCAGTATCCTTGTGGCTCTCCAGGAGAATGGCTTTGCTTTTCAAACAACATTCATTATTCATTCAACAAACTTAACAGAGACTTAACTTGAAGAGGGGAGATCCAGCCTTTCAGATGACAGGCCTCTCCTTTCCTCCTTTTGACTGAGTGACAGTTTCAGCCTGCCTTCCCTTAGCAACGTTGCTCTGAAGAGCGATGAACAGGACGGTGGAAAAAATTTAAGGACTGCCTTGCCCAAGTGTGCAGACAAAGTCAGTCAGAAGTCAGTTTCCTTGGTGAAAAAATGAACATCTTTTAAAAGGATGACAGTTTCTTAGCCAGATCTGACCCATAAGGACAAAATGCGATATCACATTAGAGCCTAAGGATCAGGAGGCAAGAATGCCCACTGAGGTGTGAAACTTTATAATTCTAAGGGCTGGAGGAAAAAAATTTTGTGATTTGGGCAGAAATTGGGAAAAAAATGCCAAATGCAAATATCTTACAGCCCCCTTTGAAAGATTTAAGAATTTGTCTCTGTGGCTTAGAGGGTAAAGAATCTGCCCACAATGTGAGAGACTCAGGTTTGATCCCTGGATTGGCAAGATCCCCTGGAGAAGGGAATGACTGCCCACTCCAGTATTCTTTCCTGGAGAATTCCATGGACAGAGGAGCCTGAGGGGTCTACAGTCCGCAGGGTCACAGAGAGTCGGACATGATTAAATAGCTGACAGTTTCATCAATTCTGCAGCCGTTTTGGAGAAGGAAATGACAACCCATTCCAGTATTCTTGCCTGGATAATCCCATGGACAGAGGAGCCTGGTGGGCTCCAGTCCATGGAGTTGCAAGAGTCGGACATGACTTAGCAACTAAACCACCACCAAAAGATTAAAAGTCACTGCTACTAGACAAACATAAATGCATGCTACATACCTTATAAAATTATTATATCCAGATTTACTACAGTAAAGAATGAAAGTGCTGCAGACACTGTTTATGCAGAAAACTATGATAAAATTGCCAGTTGAGTTTACTTTTCTTTTTTCGATTGTTTTGTTTAAAGCAACACTCCAAGATGAAGAGCTTTCAGGAATCAGGATCCTGGGTTTGTCAGTCTGAAAATCTGGCAGAAACTTGAAAACAAAAGATTCCGTCAACAATCTGGTAAAACAGCCAAGTCTTTTAGATTCTGTGTCCTTCACAGGACACGCAGCGGGATGAGCGTATATGAGTACCAGTGCCCTACAGCTTGTTCACTTCTAGCTCACTAGGGCGTCTTCTGGGCTTCCCAGGTGGTACTAGTGGTAAAGAAGCCACCTGTCAATGCAGGAGACAAAAGAGACTGGAGTTCAATCCCTGGGTTGGGACGATCTCCTGGGGGAGGGCATGGTAACCCACTCCTGTATTCTTGCCTGGAGAATCCCACGGACAGAGTAGCCTGGCGGGCCGCAGTCCCTGGAGTTGCAAATAGTGGGACACGACTGAGCGACTGAGCACGCCTGCACGCATAGGAACAAATCCGCTGGGCTGCTGAGGGTTTAGCTAAGCTACCCCGTGGTATCGCTGCCTCCGCATCTGTTTTGTTTGGTCAGGAGGCCTGAGGGGAGCTTAAATTGACACCAGCCCCCTCATGCAAGTGCATGCCCTAAATAACAGCCAGGGGTCATGGTCATGATCCACAGTCTCTCCTTCTCCCCAGGACCCACCGCTTGTGCCCCGCTTAGCTGAGACCCCCTTCAGGGTCACCAGAAGCCCACATTTTTGGTTTGAATTGACCAATCTGGCCTTAGGTCAGGAACCCCAGCACCCTCTACCCACGGCCCCTAAAGGCGTGTGGCCTGAGTCCTGTCTCTCTGTTCGCCCTTGGCCGTGACCTCCCTGTGTGGCCCCCTGAGGTACACCAGGTCCGTCCTGCAGGACCTGTGAGTGGCCCACGTCCTTATTTCAGTTTGTCCCATGGTCTACAGGTGAACTGTGGCTTCCCACCCGGCAGCCGGTGCTCCACCGACAGTGGAAACCCTGCGTCAGAGTGGGGATTTGACAGGTCCTCGCACAAAAGCACGTGGGGATGCAAGTTTCATTCACAGAGTTGTAACAGCTACCAGGTTTCCTCAAAACAATGGGTACCTTGAAGAGAGTGAGAATTCATGTTTGTTTGGAAGTTTGGGTACATAACTTTCATTTGTGTGCTGTGCTGTGCTTAGTCACTCAGTCGTGTCCGACCCTTTGCGACCCCATGGACTGTAGCCCACCAGGTTCCTCTGTCCATGGGATTCTCCATGGAAGAGCACTGGAGTGGGTTGCCATGCCCTCCTCCAGGGGATCTTCCCAGTCCAGGGATCAAACCCAGGTCTCCCTTATTGCAGGTGGATTCTTTACCGTCTGAGCCACATTTAATTCAATATCCTTTATGGAAAAGAGGTAAAATATAAATAATAAATAGATTTTTAATACAACTGTGTTTTCTCACATGGGCTTCCATTTATGCAAGCACAAAGAAATACAGAGCTTATAGGAGTTCCCGGGTGGTCTTGTGGTTAGGATCTGGCATTTTCACTGCTGTGGTCCAGGTTCAATCCCTGGTCAAGGAACTGAGATCCTGCAACCTTCGTGGTGTGGCCAAAATTTAAAAATGGAAACTGTAGAGCTTGAGGACTGGCTTACCTGTAGACGTGAGGAGGTCCGTAATCGCTTCCCACAGGTCCAGACCTGCTAATAACCCCTCACTGCTAGGTTTGGTAGGTCATTTCTGCCACAGAACAAGGAGTTCATGGGAGCTTGTGTCCTTGGGTATCTCAAGGTCATATGGTAAGGAAAAGCTTGACACGACCCTCTTCAGACATGTGGTGAGGTTGTACATTGCTTTGATTTTTCTCTGCTGAGAGCATTTTGATAGAGGAGATTCCTAAACTCCAAGCATCTGGTTTCTTCATGAGCAAATAGATGCTATTGGCAGAGTCTGCTGACTTCAGGGGTGCATTGCTAGGGAACGTATTGCTCCCTACATGTACACACCTGGGCCAAGAGTCAATGAGGGTAAAGCAAACCCAAGCCAAGATGACACCGAAACCGAACCAAGATGGCATCCAAGTCTTCCCGTTCTGGGTCAGTGACCAATTTCTAGATGGAAGCCCATCTGATTTTGAATTTAAGACAGACTCTGAATGGCTTGAAGTCTGAAGGGACTCCAATGAATTGATATGGTAGATAGCATTCCCTAAACATCTTTTTGTGTAATATTTACCTGTCGGTCAGAGGCTGTCAGCTTCCCAGGTGGCTCAAGTGGTAAAGAACCCTCCTGCCAATGCAGGCGATGCAGCCAGGAGATGAGGGTTCAATCCCTGGATCAGGAAAGATCCCCTGGAGGAATAAATGGCAACCCACTCCAGTATTCTTGCCTGGAGAATTCCATGGACAGAGGAGCCTGGCGGGCAACAGTCCAAAGGGTCTCAAAGAATCAGACACGACTTAGCAACGGAGCATAACACACAGAGGCTCTTAAGCCCAGGTAAGTGCTCTATGAAAACTCAATGAAAACTTGACCTAAAAATACCTAAAAGAAAGAAAAAAAAATTCTCTATTTCAACTTCCTAAGTTTTTGTGGGGATACAGTAGGGGAGATGGTTCAGGAAATTTTTTCTTTTCTTAAAATATTTTAATATCTTTGTTTATGGAAAACAGTATATCTCTAAACATATGCACATCTCTAATCATGAGCCATCATTATATATATGGAGCATATTATTTGACTAACAGGAAAAAGTAAACCCTGGTGAGAATGAGAAATAACTATGATTTGGTGGGAAATACACTGGACTTGGCCCCACAAGACCTGGGTTTGAACCTCTCCCTGCCATTTATATTCTCAGTGACCTTGGACAAGTCACTTAATCTCCCTGAGTCTCAGTCTCCTCATTTTGACACAGCTGTGTCCATCACTTTGTTGAAATGACCCTACAGTTACGTGAGAGACTTTGTCTTATAGTGGTTGCTCAACAAAACTTGAGTATAACTGATAATGCACTTAGAACCCACCCAGAGGTCAAGGTTATCTAAAAGTCCTTGGGGACTAATTCAGAAAGATAACATGTACCCCAATATTCATGGCAGCATTACTTACAAGTTGCCAAGATGTCAAAGCATCATCTGCAGCAACACAGACAGAGTTGGGGGGCGTTATGCTAAGGGAAGTACATCAGACAGAGAAAGACAAATACTGCATGATACCACTTATATGTGGAAGTTTAAAGATACAACAGACTAGTGAATATAACAAAAGAAGAAGCAGCAGACTCACAGGCATAGAGAACAAACCTGTGGTTGGCAGTGGGGCTGGGGGAGTGGGAGGGACAAAGCATTGGGTGTGAGATGGGCTGTAAGGATGTGTTTATGCAACATGGGAAATAGAGCCAATATTTTGTAATAATTGTAAATGGAGTGTGACCTTTAAAAATTATATAAAAAGTAATTTTTTAATTTAAAAAACAAAATAAAAGTCCTTGGGGGAATTCTGAGGATTTCTCCCCAATTCCCACAGGTCTAAAGGCTTGTAACCTATAGTAGATACTTTGTTACCATCAAAACAATGGTTCTTGTTGGTAATATAAGAATGCTGCTGCTGCTGCTAAGTCACTTAAGTCGTGTCCGACTCTGTGCGACCCCACAAACGGCAACCCACCAGGCTCCCCCGTCCCTGGGATTGTCCAGGCAAGAACTGACATTGGCAATTACTTATCGACACTTACGCTATTCCTAGCTGTTCTAAGTGGTCTATCACTGTGTTAACTCATTTAATCTTCACAATAACCCTATGAGGCAGCCAAAGTATATCCCCATTTTTCAGTTGGGGATAACTGAGCTTTAGAGTATCTGTTCAGACTTTGTGTTCTTGGCCAGCGTGCTATACTGACTCTCTAATGTAAAAGTGAAAACATTCCGTCAGCCTCCAACAAATTAAAAAAAGAAAACCATGGTGGTAGAGAAAATGTCACATAAAGCAATAGATTGATTTTTTCCTAGATTGGCACCCTTCTCCGCCACCCATCAGCTGGGGATCTTCTTTATTTCAGCTTTGCATTAGCCATTCTAAACAGTTTTGAATTTGATGAATAACTTGGTTATCTGTTCCTATTGCTAAATGCCTATGGTATTTGTGCTTGGCACCAACTTACTTGTTCATTAATCCAAATACCGTGGCCTTCTGCTGGTTGGGGGAGATGCAGACACGCTGTCGGTTCAAACAGTTGCCATTTGGTGGATAAATGGGTCCAAGCTGGTTCTTCTCCCAAGAACTTACTGGAATGAGAAGAGGAACATACTGGGTGGCCTGTTCTCCCTCGTAGGAACCTGGGGCATCTCAGTATAGGCACCCAAAAGTTGTTTTAAAACAAGAGGCTACTGAGTGTTTTCAAGGTGTGGTTTCAGGTATATGGTCATATTGCTGGGAATGATTGCTGAAGAATTTCATGCTGGCACTAAAACATACAAATGTCACTTTTCAAATAACATTTCCTACTTGCTCATCAACATTTCGCTTGGGGGAACCCAGAAATGGTCCAGATGGGGCCCCAGAGTGGCTCCTCAGAGTCAGGTGTGGGCAAGGCCATTTAGTTACAGAGCTAATACCTGGTCACTGAATCCCTAGAGATACCAGACTGTGAAGCTGGGAGACACCACCCCCCCAGGGGAGTGGGGCACCCAGGTCATGACTCTGTAGATTGAGAAGCTGCGGGTCCAGAGATAGGATGGGACAGGGGCCACGCAGCTAGACGTAGAACTGCCCCGAACCCCAGGTCTCGCTCTTTCTCCATATCCACTTCAGTGTCTAAAAACTCTCAATCTCGGACTTCCCTGGCGGTCCAGTGGTTAAGACTCCGCACTTCCACTTCAGGGGGCGCAGGTTCGATCCCTAGTAAGGAAACTAAGATCCCGCATGCCGCACCGTGCTGCCAAAAAAAGAAAAATAAATAAAAACTCTCAATCTCAACACTGACAAGTAAGCAGTTCACAAATGCTATCACTCCGTACTGGCCTTTGTAGGCAGGATTGGCAGCTGTAGATCAACTAGTAGGTGTGGGCTGGAGTCACGGACGAGAACTGGAGAGGAAAGTCAGGAAGACTTTCATAAATGAAACTCCAACTATATACTAGTTGACAGTCCCATCTAGGGAGAAAGGGAAGATGTAGCAAAAGAATGAACGAAGCTACTCCAGGAGCTTACTGAGAGTCTCAGCGGTCAAGAAGGAGAGGTACAAACAGGTGAAAGGAGGGGCTTACATTATGGAAATGCGACCCCAAAAACTATTAGTAGATCATCTGAAGGCCTCCAGCTCAGCCTGAGATGAGACTGGGGCATCTCAAAGGGAATCCTTCCTTCTGTCCTAAGTAAGACGAGCACGTATTAATAGATGAACAAGGGTCAGTAGAGGCAGATAGAAAACCCACCATCTCTGTGCCTGGGAACGGGCCAGTGAGCTCGTTAGAGGTGGCAGGTGATGGCTGGGAGTCACCCAGACCTGCCCAAACCCCACTCAGCTAGCTGGATGACCTGACGCAGATTACTTACCTTCCACCGTGTGCTGCTGCTGCTAAGTCGCTTTAGTCGTGTCCAACTCTGTGCAACCCCATAGATGGCAGCCCACCAGGCTCCCCCGTCCCTGGGATTCTCCAGGCAAGAACACTGGAATGGGTTGTCATTTCCTTCTCCACCGTGTAAGTTGCAGTAAATGTGGATTTACTAACAGATGAGAGAAGACAGGATACGTGTTTTTGAAAATGGGAATTAAGTCCAGGAGAAAAAGAGGATGTAATTTTGTAAAGGCAGTTGGCATTCCTCACGTGGACTATTTTATTTATTTTCATTTATTTTTGAAGTGGGGTATAGCTGACTCTGCCGACATAGGTCCATATAGTCAAGGCTATGGTCTTCCCGGTGGTCATGTACAGTTGTGAGAGCTGGACTGTAAAGAAGGCTGAGCACCGAAGAACTGATGCCTTCAAACTGTGGTGCTGGAGAAGACTCCTGAAACTCCCTTGGACAGCAAGGAACTCAAACCAGTCAATCTTAAAAGAAATCAACCCTGACTACTCACTGGAAGGAGACTGATGCTTAAGCTGAAGCTCCAGTATTTTGGTCACCTGATGCAAACAGCCAACTCATCACTGATGCAATGGACATGAGCGTGGGCAGACTTTGAGAGATGGTGAGGGACAGGGAGGCCTGGCGTGCTGCAGTCCCTGGGGTCGCAAAGAGTCGGACACAGCGGGGCGACTGAACAGCAACAGCGACATAGCTGGTGCACAGTATTATATGTTACAGGTATATAATATAGTGATTCACAATTTGTACAAGTTATTCTCCATTATTCTCCATCTATAGTTATTACAGAATATTGACTATATCCCCCATGTTGTACAATATACCTGAAGCTTCTTTTATGCTTAATAAGTTGTATCTCTTAATTGCTTACCCCTATTATGCCCCTCTCCACTCCCCTCTCCCCACAAGTAACCCTTAGTTGGCTCTCTGTAAATCTGAGTCTGCTTCTTTGTTCACGTGGACTGTTTTATATTTAAATCTCTCTACGGACATATATCCCCTTTAGCTGGGGAACTCAGTTCTTAGTCTCTTCAGCTCCTGCCATGAGTGGAGGGATTTACAGGGCTATTTCACTGAGAGACAGAATGAAATAGGAAGTACCCGCTGGGGAGGGAGCATTTGGGGGCTTGCTAATACTTTTTGGTAAAATGATAGCTAGCTAGCTAGAGAAATCGATTGATTGATTGACTTTATGTGTGCTTATTGCATATAGAAATATCTAGAAAGATACACATGAAACTGTAAATAGTCATGACCTCCAGGGATAGTGAATTTATTTCATTTAACAGGAAATTGATTTTTTTTAATGTATGTATAATACTGTTTCAATTTCTTGAAATAAATTTGATATTAGATGGAAGGAAACAGAAAGTCCAGGAAATTTGCTCTCTCTCTGTTTTCTTTAAAAAAAAAAAAATCCTTTTTATATCTCTCCAGCATCATGAATATGCACATACATGTCTACCAGCAGGGGTGTGCTTCTGGAAGGTTCTGGGGCAGACACTCCATGCAGATGTCCCATGCCAACCTGGTCCTCCAAAGAGGACCTCTGAACAGGGGACTGGAAGAAACACAAGCTGGAATCAAGATTGCCAGGAGAAATATCAATAACCTCAGATATGCAGATGACACCACCCTTATGGCAGAAAGTGAAGAAGAACTAAAAAGCCTCTTGATGAAAGTGAAAGTGGAGAGTGAAAAAGTTGGCTTAAAGCTCAACATTCAGAAACAAAGATCATGGCATCCGGTCCCATCACTTCATGGGAAATAGATGGGGAAACAGTGGAAACAGTGTCAGACTTTATTTTTTTGGGCTCCAAAATCACTGCTGATGGTGACTGCAGCCATGAAATTAAAAGACGCTTACTCCTTGAAAAGAAAGTTATGACCAACCTAGACAGCATATTGAAAAGCAGAGACGTTACTTTGCCAACAAAGGTCCGTCTAGTCAAGGCTGTGGTTTTTCCAGTGGTCATGTATGGATGTGAGAGTTGACTGTGAAGAAGGTTGAGCGCCGAAGAATTGATGCTTTTGAACTGTGGTGTTGGAGAAGACTCTTGAGAGTCCCTTGGACTGCAAGGAGATCCAACCAGTCCATTCTGAAGGAGATCAGCCCTGGGATTTCTTTGGAAGGAATGATGCTAAAGCTGAAACTCCAGTACTTTGGCCACCTCATGCGAAGAGTTGACTCATTGGAAAAGACTCTGATGCTGGGAGGAATTAGGGGCAGGAGAAGGGGATGCCAGAGGATGAGATGGCTGGATGACATCACTGACTCGATGGACATGAGTGTGAGTGAACTCCGGGAGTTGGTGATGGACAGGAAGGACTGGCGTCGTGCTGCGATTCATGGGGTTGAAAAGAATTGGACATGACTGAGTGACTGAACTGAACTGAGCAGGGGTGCCACCCCACGGGGCAGTCCGACGTGCTTTGTTCACAAGGTGGAATTTTGACAGATGGTGTTGCGGTCTTGAGGCCAGTAGTGATGTAGCTGTCACCATAGCTGTCACCATACCTGGTGCTAATGATGTCTTGCTCTGCAGTCAGTGGTCCAGTTCCTTAAAGAAGCTACTGACAGAGACCCCAGTTCTGAAAGACTCCCCAGCCTTGTTAAGTCCCAAGTTGATTTGTGGCAACCGAATGGGAAATAAATATGAGGCTCCTGAGACACCACACAAACACCACTCTCAAGAGTCCTCAAAACTAGAATTCTTCATCTCCACATCTGACTGCCCCCGCCGGGGTTCCAGGCGGGGGCTGCCGAACTGTCTGCTGCTCATCTGAGAACCCCCAAAACCTGCTCAGAGCCCAGTACTCAGTGAATGTTTGTTGAATGAATGAAACAGAAAAACTGATTAAAAGAATCTGCCTTGTAGCAGTGGAGGGATCTTACTAACCTGATCATAGACATTAAAAGACACGTGAAGAGTATTAGTTGTTCAGTTGTGTCCAACTCTTTGCGACCCCATGGACCGTAGCCCACCAGGCTCCTCTGTCCATGGGATTCTCCAGGCAAGAATACTGGAGGGGGTTGCTATTCCCTTCTCCAGGGCATCTTCCCAACCCAGAGGCTGAACCAGGGTCTCTTGCATTGTAGGCGGATTCTTCACCCTCTGAGGCATTGGGCAAGCAAAAGACATGTCCAAGAGCAAATAAAATCTGCTAATGTGTTTTAAATCCATTGAGAGGTTTCAAAGTGAAGGTGAAATATTCATTCAGTTTCTAAAGAGAGCCATTGGAATGTCAGGGAAAGGTGTGTTTCAAAAATCCATTAAAATATTGTAAAAAAAAAATTCTGTGTGTTTTAATTAGTACAAATAAGCATCCCTCAGGGTGAGGGACAGAGCTCAGAACCAAGAAAGCCGTGTGCACACAGAGAGAAAGGAAGCCTGAAGCAAAGGGAAAAAAAAAAAAAACAACAAGATAAGCCAAAACGGGAACACACTGTAAGGCTTTCCAGAATCAACGGTAAAGAGGTTTCCTGATGCCAGAGTAAGGACAGTGAGAACCAGACTTTAGAAGAAGAGAAGCAGGGAGATTCCTGCGTCGTCATGGCAACAAACAGGTCAAGGAAAGCCTGGGGCCCTCTACCCCAGGACCATCTGGAGGAAAGGGAGAAGTGGCAATTAAAGATGGCAGTCATATCTCGGTGGCCAAAAAAGGCAACTTTCCTTCCACACTGGCCCTCGCCCAAGGGACTCCTGCCCACAAAGGAAGCCCACCCATCCAGGAAGGGTCACATTTAATAGTCACTTTGGTGGAACAGATACTAAAAAGGTAGTGTCAGCAGGCACTTTGTAAAGTCCTAATTAACTGGCCAAAGCACAACACACTTTCTGAAAAGAGAACGTGAAACTGGACCAATCATCTATTAGCATTCCTCGAGGAGGTAGAAATAGGCCTGGAGAAACACAGGGAAGAATTATGTTTAGACGTTCAAAATTCCTTCTGACAAAGTTCCACCCCAAAGGTCATTTCCAACAGTAAGTTCCTCCAGAATGCAGGGGGAAATCGCCATGAATCGGAATTGTCCTTAGAGATAGGAAACAAAAAATATGATAAACAGGTACTTTTCTAAACGAAGAATTATAAACAGTGGGGATCCCCAAGGATTGCCAGTGCTCCCAGACTTTGTTTAAATGTCCATAGATCATCTGGAGGAATGAATGGTTCCAGGCCTGCAGATGAAATGGTTCCAGACTCTGTGGAGAGATGGCAAACACATGGTGATTAACTGCAGGACCAGTTTATGAGTTTACAAGAAGATGCATATTAAGCTTTCACAGGGGCAAGCCTCATCCAATGCACTTAGGAAAACATAATCCAAATTACAAAAATAACGGACTGTGTCCAGAAATAACGGACTGTGTCCAGGCTGTTTATAGCTCCCAAGGAATCTTGAGGGTCTTTGCAAAATGTTTGTTTGCTAAAGGCCATGCAGGACCAAGCATTCAGAAATGGTATTGGACACTAAGCCAAAAATAGTGCTCTCCCTGGGCTCTACCCAAACCTGGCAGTTTTATGACCTTCTCCTAGAGAAGATACCTCAGAACTGTAGGAAGGTGAGTAATCACCCAAACAGAAGGCTTTCCCAAGAAGCTGGCCTGCTTCGTTCTTGAAGGATGTCAGCGTGGAAAGATGAAGCCAGAAAGGTGATATGATCAAAAGTCTATAAAACCTTAAAGGTTACGCACAGATTGAGCAGCTCTAGTTCATCAAATCTGAGATGGCCAGACTCAGTGTAGCCCTTGAAGTCTGAAAGAGGAATTTGAGCTGTATGATGCAGGGAACTTAGATCCGGTGTTCTGTGACAACTTAGAGGGGTGGCATGGGGTGGGAGATGGGAGGGAGGTTCAAGACGGAGGGGACCTATGTACACTCGTGGCCAATTCATGTTGATGTAGGGCAGAAACCAACACAATATTAAAAGTAATTATCCTCCAATTAAAAATAGTTTTTTAAAATAGAGGAATTTGAGAGATAATTACAAAAGAGGATTGGGTCCCACTAAACAACTGAGTTCCTCAAAATGTGGTACAGAGAAAATTTACTCAAATGTGAGGAGTGGAGGAGGCTCAAGAAATTTTGCCAGTAAATGAGTTTTTCCAGCCAAAAAAAAGAGTGCCATTTCCCACTCCAGGGGATCTTTCTGACGCAGAGATCTAACCCTCGACTCTTGCATTTCCCGCGCCTCCTGCACTGGCAGGCGGATCCATTACCACTAGCGCCACCTGGGAAGTCCCGTGGATTAAGAGCCATTGACAACACAACAATGGAAATTGTGACAGACTATTTTCTTGGGCTCCAAAATCACTGCAGCCATGAAATTAAAACATGCTTGCTCCTTGGAAGAAAAGCTATGACCAACCTACACAGCATATTAAAAAGCAGAGACATTACTTTGCCAACAAAGGTCCGTCTAGTCAAAACTATGGTTTTTCCAGTAGTCATGTATAGATGTGAGAGTTGGACTATAAAGAAAGCTGAGCACCGAAGAATTGATGCTTTTGAACTGTGGTGTTGGAGAAGACTCTGGAGAGTCCCTTGGACTGCAAGGAGATCCAACCAGACAATCCTAAAGGAAATCAGTCCTAAATATTCATTGGAAGGACTGATGCTGAAGCTGAAACTGCAGTATTTTGGCCACCTGTTGCAAAGAACTGACTCCTTGGAAATGACCATGATTCTGGGAAAGATTGAAGGCAGGAGAAGAAGGGGACAACAGAGGATGAGATGGTTTGATGGCATCACTGACTTGATGGACATGAGTTTGGCAAGCTCCAAAAGTTGGTGAAGGACAGGGAGGCCCGGCATGCTGCAGTCCATGGGGTCACAAAGAGTCGGATACAACTGAGTGACTGAGCTGAACTGACAACACATCCCTGCACTTCTGAGGATGGCAAAAATACTTCCTGGGACCAGAATTGGACCTTAGCTTTCTCCTGGTTGGTCAGGAATCTGCCTAGACATGAGAAGACCCAAAATCAAACCAATTTCAGCAAAACTAGGACTTTGTTGGCTCCCATAGCTGGAACAGGCTCTTAGGTGGCTCCAAGGAGCTAAGACAAAGCTTCAGGGAGAATCACACGCTAAAGAGTGATGTGGGGATGGTTAGCCCTGAAAATCTCCATCAGTTCCTGAAAAGCTCACCAGACACAATTCAAGTTTAATAATAAAGATATATATATGCCAATGCTGCAGATACAGCTTCAACCCACAGCACTCATCAACACTTGCCTTCCTGTCAGATTACCATCCCCAGATCCATCCTACAGAGGAATCAGAAATCAGAACTGGGTGCTTCCTCATGGCAACAGTCTCAGGACAGGTGCTGATTGGTCAGCGTGGGTCACATGCCAGTCTCTGCTTTAGTGAAAGCGATCATTGGTTTCTCTGTCTTTCCTGGACTTTAAGTCCAAGAGGATGAACTGATTGACTCAACCTGGGTCTTATGTGCACCCAAGGTTGATGGAGGGTGATGGAACTTAAAACTTACAAGTCCCTAACATTTGTCACCTGGGAGAGCTCATTAAATATGCGGACACCCAAGGCTCTACCTCCTGAGATTCACATTCAGATGCTCCAAGTGGCGCCTGCATGCTAAGTCGCTTCAGTCGTGTCTGACTCTTTGCCACCCTATGGACTGTAGCCTGACAGGCTGCTCTGTCCATGGGATGCTCCAGGCAAGAACACTGGAGTGGGCTGCCATTCCCTCCTCCAGCGGATCTTCCCAACCCAGGGATCGAACCTGCGTCTCTTAAGTCTCCTGCTTTGGCATGCGGATTCTTTACCACTAGCACCACCTGGGAAGCCCTGAGTGGCACCTGGGCATATGTATTATTGTTAAGTCCTCTGAGATGGTCTACCAAAGAAATAAATCCCTCTTCTTCAGGAGGCTTTGGGTGGAGCTCCTGATTTCTAAAGATGTACACCCTAGCAGAGCATGTGCTGGCCTTGCAGAGGCTTTCCCAGGCTCGTACTCTTTCTGTAGCCTCACCTCTTTCTCCTATAGCCATCATCAAGATCTTCCAGCTCCTCAGACAAGCCACACCTTGGTAAATGGTATCTTTGGTGTTCCTTCTACCTGGAAGCCCTGCCCTGTGCCTCCTCCCTTGCCCACCATCTTCCCCTGGCACACACCCACACTGGGAGAACTTCCCACGCTGCACCCTAGACTGGGCTGGAGGCCCCCGGTGCCTATGGGCCTCCCTGTCAGAGTCTGTTATTCCTTATTGAAAGAGATTGTTAAGTTTATCTGTCTTGCGTTGACTTTAAGCCCAGTGTGGACTTGCTTCATTGGCATGAAAGACACATACAGCATGTCAGGGATGGGGTTTGGTGTGGCTGGCTCTGCAGTTTATTAGCTGGTAATTGGGTGAGTACTTAAGTTCATCCAGCCTCAGTTTTCTCATCTGCAAAATGGGGATAATAATAGAACCTGCCTTAGCGTAAAGTGTCTAGAAATGTGACGCACTTAGCCGGCACCTGACATAATGTGGGAGCACACTGAAGCATAAGCCATTATTATTATCATTCTTTTCTAAATTGTATTTATTTATTTGGCTGTGCTGGGTCTCTGCTGCTGCGTAGCCTCTTCTCTGGTGGTGGCAAGCAGGGCTGCTCTCTAGTAGCGGTGCACAGGCCTCTCATTGAAGCAGCTTCTCTTGTTGCAGAGCACAGGCTCTAGAGCGTGGGCTCAGTCCTTGTGGCCCGTGGGCTTAAAATTGTTCTGAGGCATGTGGGATCTTCTCAAATCAAGGATCGAACCTGTGTCTCCTGCACTGGCAGGTGGATTATTTACCACTGAGCCACCAGGGAAGCCCCTGTTGCTATCATTCTTACTGAAAATGAATCTTTGAAGACACCTTGCAAGATTTTGGGTCAAGTCTTCCCCGGGTAGTCAGCTGTTCACTTCTGACCTCTGCTTTCTCCCCTCACCTTCCTCTAATATCTATTTCTACCAGCAGTTCAGAAGACAGGAGTTATCTTATTGATTGCTTTGTCCCCCAGGGACTAGCATGCTCTAGTCCTAAATATGTATTTCTTGACCGATGACTCAGGCCCTGGACTTGAGAACACCCTGTTCATACCCCAGAGGCTGGGAAAGCCAGAAATCCCTGTCCCAGGAGGGCTTCAACCTTATGTAGACCTTGCCTTCCAGGAGCCCTCTGCCCATTCATCACACAGCACGACCACCCCCCAAGGTGGAAAGGGAGAGACGGAGGGATGATGGTTCAGTGGAGCTGCCTCCAGAGCCAAGACTGAGGGAAAGGGAGCCGAAGCATGACAAAGTCTCCAGGGAAAATGCAGAGGTGGTCAGAAGGTAACGATAGCTGTTAGTCTTAAGTCAGCTACACGCAGAGTTAAGTGAATTTCTATGGCAAACGGAGTGCTAAGTTCCCAAACCCTACGTTTCAAGAATTTCTTATTTTTGCAGAGAGCCGGGGAGTTGTCAATAATAAGCTGGTTGGTTTGGCCAGTATAGACAGATTCCTCAAGGTCAACACAACCCCATATTGCTCTATTTGTGGCTGGATTTCTCTTCATAGTCTTAGCTGTGTGAAAGCCAAATCTCTACTTTTACGATGTCCAAATTCAGCCTCACACATCTCTCCTTGTGAGAAGGAAGCCCTTTGTATCCCCTGCCCAAATGATGCCCTTATGCTGTAGGAATTGGATCTCCTCCCCAAATGGCGGCCAGGCCCCAGCAGGAATGCTGGGGCGCGCCCACGGCCCAGTGTCCCTCCCGGATTGTACAGGCACACCTCGTATTATTGCACTTCACAGACACTGCTTTCTTACAAAAAAAAAAAAATTGAAGGTCTTTGGCCACCCTGCATCCAGTAAGTTTATCAGTGCCATTTTTCCAACAGCCTTTGCTTCACAGACTTTGTCTCTGTGTCTCATTTTGGTAATTCGCTCAGTCCTTCAACCTTTTTCTTTACTTACACATTTGTTAGGTGATCAGTGATCGTTGATGTTACTCTTGCAAAAAGATTCCTGACACTGAAGGCTCACTCAACGGTTAGCATTTTTTAGCAGCAAAGTATTTTTGTTTGTCTTGGTTTTTTAAAATTTATTTTAATTGGAGATTAATTACTTTACAATATTGTGGTAGTTTTTGCCATACATTCACATGAATCAGCCACAGGAGTACATGTGCCCCCCATCCTGCCCTCCCTCCCACCTCTGTATACCAATGCAAGTGCTTAGTCGCCCAGTCGTGTCTGTGACCCCATGGACTGTAGCCCGCCAGGCTGCCCTGTCCATGGGACTCTCCAGGCAAGAATACTGGGGTGGGTTACCATGCCCTCCTCCAGGGGATCTTCCCACCCCAGGGATTGAACCTGCGTCTTTTATATTTCCTGCATTGGCAGGTGGGTTCTTTACCACCAGTGCCACCTGGCACACATATTGTCTTTTTGACATAATACGATAGCATACTTAAGAGAGTACTGCTGCTGCTGCTGCTAAGTTGCTTCAGTCTTGTCCGACTCTGTGTGACCCCATAGACGGCAGCCCACCAGGCTCTGCCATCCCTGGGATTCTGCAGGCAAGAACCCTGGAGTGGGTTTCGCCATTTCCTTCTCCAGTTAACAGAGTACAGTACAGTGTAAACAACTTTGATGTGCATTGGGAAGCAGAAGAAAAAATCACATGACTTGCTCAGTTGCTTTGTACGTTTGTATTCAGTCGTGGTCTTGGGGTGACAACATTATCAGCCTGCCCCTTACAGATGAAGACCCTGAAGTGTAGAGGCTCAAAGTCCTGCAGCCAAAGGCCCCCACTCTTGGGCAAGGACAGTGCCTGCAGGGCCTGCTCATAGGCCTCCTTCTCAGCCTCCCTGCGGGGTTCCCGAGTCCCATTCTCTGACCTGGAGACGCTGCAGCTGTGTGGGGGTGGGGCTGCTGGGAATGCTAATGGACCCTTTCTCTCTCATTAGCGAGAAGCTTTAGAACTAACTTGTGAAAGGCAGGATCTAGGGGAGGGTGTTAATTGGTGGACCTCAAAGGTGCCTCTGTGCAGCCTGGTTCTGGGCCCGCCTCACTGTGTTGAGGCCATCCTGCGATTCTAGAGAATAAATTGTGGGTCTGGCTCCCAGTCCGGCCAGGCCTGAGAGGAATGCAATCTGAGACCTGGATTTTGAGGTGGTGGCCTTTCCCTAGAGGAACCTCTAGCATTTTGCCAACCGGGGCTTAAAATAAATCCCTTCTTTTTTTCTTTTTTGAGGGGGGAGTGGGTAATGATAATTAGAGCCTGTTGGACTGAGACCTAAATTTCTGAAGGAAGTATGGTGGTGCTCCAGATCGTAAGGGCCAGCAGTGGCCATCATGGCATTTTGCCCTGAGGGGACAACGGCTGGCTTTTGCCCCGTGGCCTGGCTGCTTGAGCTGTTACGTCCTCTTTCCTACCTGTTTTGTGGAAGCCAGGTTCAGCACTTTGACTGCTTCCGGTTGCATACAGATCTAGGGTCCTCTTCCCCTCGCCCAGAGCTTTCTCCGTTGCATCTTCACTCCCTTGGAGGCCGGCAGCGTCCCAAAGGCAGACACGCAGCCCTGCGGCCTTCGCGGCCGGCAGCGAGTGACCGACTGCCGCAGTGCTTAAGAGAAACAGTGGAGTGGGATAAAAACTCAGAAGTCTTTTTCAAAGAACCAGATGAGTAGGCTTGGAAGTGAGGTGAGGGGGTCGCTCAAAGAATTTGACTAAACACACTTGCTCCGGCCTATTTGTGTTCCATCCAAAAGACCTTTCTCAGGGGACCTTGCCAGTCTCTTTTAAATAGCCCAACAGCCGCAAGACAGCTGCGAGGTCTCGGGAATCTTGAGGAGGAGACATTTTACTCCTGGAAAAATAAGTGACCAAGTTAAAGGAAGTCACCACCCTGATGCCCTCCCAGGAGCGGCCTTGGTGGCCTTGCCCTGGCAGTGCCCGGCGTCTGGGCCCTGTGCACGGACCGCAGCATCCACGCCTCGGGGTGGGCGTGGGGGCGGGGGTCGCTACCCTGCCGCCTCCGTTGGGCGGGGGCCCCAGCTCGGGGGCCACGAGATGGGGGGTGGGGAGATCCGGAGGGCCACCCACCCGCCCCACCCCGGACACATCAGAGGTGGATTTTTCAGCCTCCTGCACCGGGACACGTCGGGGTGAGAGAAGAGCCCGGGTGTCAGTGGCGACTTTGGGACTGCAGTCTAGTTGTAAAAGGGTCCTGGGTTGTTTTTTTTTTCAAGCTCAGTTTCTACTTAGGCTGGCCACTTTTAGGGAAGAAGTGGGGGGCGGGGGTGCCGCGCGGCCATCCTTGCACTCTGCGGGGCTTGGCCGTCTCGGGGGGGTTGGGGCCTTTCCCGGGTGTACAGCCGCGGGGTTCGGGGCGCCGCGGCGCGCCCACAGTCCCCGGCTTCCCCGGGTCCCCGAGGCCAGCGCCGCCGCGCGGTCCCCGCCCAGCTCCTCTCCGCCCGCCCCCCGCGGGCCGCGCTGAAACCCGAGCTCGAGGGGGCGGGCCGCGCAGCGGCGGGGGCCGCGGGGCCGCGCCGACATTGGCGGGGAGCCGGGCGATGGCTGGCGAGGGAGGGGCGCGCGGGGCGGGGGGGCGCGCCGGGCGCCCGCGGCCGAGGTGGACCGAGCCTCCCGGCTCGCAGCTCCCGCCGGCGGAGCGAGGCCGCCCTTTCTCGGCAGCGTGATTTATCTGCTTCTTCTTTTTCTCCTGAACTCTTCTTCCAGGGAGAGGCTAGTGGTAACAGGCCGAGCTGGATGGATGGGTATGGGGAGAGGGGCAGGACGACCAGCCCTGGGATTCTGGCCGACTCTCGCCTTCCTCCTCTGCAGCTTCCCCGCAGGTAAGGCACTGCTCCAGCCCGGGAACGGCCGGCTGGGCGCGCGGGGCCCGCTCCCCAGGTCTCCTCGCGGCGCCGGGCCACAGGTCTGCGGGCGAGTCGGAGCTCAGGTTCGCCGGGCGCCCTCGGGCCCCCGCCTCGCGTTTCCACGCGTCTTTGTTTCTCCCGCGTCCAGCCGAAGGCGCGATGGATGCGCGTGGGCACCTGGGGTTGGGGGAACCCTCTCAGGTTGTAATGAGAAAGAGCCAGGCGGGGAGATCACAGGCGCCGGGGACGTCTCCCAACTTCCCAGAAAAGGGGGTACCCGGGACGTTCCCCTTAGGGGCCCCGGAGAAGGGGGAGAAAGGGAGGCACGGACTCGGATCCGGGGGGCACTTTCTCTAGCTTCTCGTCCCGCAGTTTGCAGACCTGTCCGGTGCCCAGGGGTGGAGCCGGGGGCGCCTCTGAGGTCCCCGCCGAGCCCGGACCGCCCCCTCCCGCGGGACCCCGTCCCGCCCCCACGGGCTTGCCCACGCGGGGAAGCCCACGGGCTGGGCACCGCCGGCCCCTTGTTCCTGTGTGATAACATCCCGCGTCGGCCCCTGTTTGTTTTTATTGTGTCAGAAAGGGAGAGAATTTCAGAATTAAAGCTGAAAAAGCCCATCTGTTTCCAATGAATCCCCCATAGTTTTTCACAATGTTTTTGGCAGATCGCTGCTTTCAAATTCCTCCGAGCCGGGACCTCTTGTTTTTGTTGGGGGAAGGGAGACCAACTCCACAGAGAAGCATTTGTTCCTTCCCAAACGCTCCAGTTTCTTTACTTTTTTTTTTTTTTTTTTCCTTTCGGGGGGAGGGGGAAGGCACGAAACTTAAATCCCGGGTCTGTTTTCTTTATAATGTTTCATTAAAGTTTATTCCATTTTTGCCATATGCTACTCACAGCCTGGAAACAACAAGCTTTATATCCATTTTCCCCTTGCTAAAAAAAATACAAATAAACCCAGCGTCACGGACCAAATGGTCCCCGATGCAAGGCGGGATTTCCCGGCCACTTCCATTGTGCTGCGGGGTTCCGAGGTGTCTTTTTGCAAAGAGCTTGCCTTCGCTCGGCAGCCGGAACGAATCCGCAGCCCCCGCGCACTCCCGAGCTTTGCAAGAAAGGACTTGAGTTAGACCAGGGATTGGGTTGTTTTGTTTTGCTCCTCAGCCAACTGGGTTTCAGGAACTGGCAGAACTGGGCAGTCCGGACCCGGCCTGGCTGTAAGTTGGGGCTCCCGGTGGGAGGACCGTGCCGCAGCGGTAAGGGAGAAAGGATCCGTTTACCTTCCCGCCCCAGCCCTGCTTCGGGGCGGGGGACCTCCTCCCCGGAACCCACCCGGCCCTGCGCGCCCCAAGGGCGTCCCGGGTGAGCCGCAACCTGCTTGTAGCCCAGGATTCCATTGTGGAGGCCCCGGCCAAAGACAGGATGGAGGGTGTCAATGCCTCAAAGAGCCCTTGGACCCATCCGGTGCACCCTAGCCCTGGAATATTACAACCTCCATACCGGGTCAAGCAGCAGGGAGTCCTCCTCCTCTTCCTTTTTTTTTTAAAGGCAGTTTCCACCCCTCCTGCTTCCCCCCATAGAAGGGTCTGGCTGATTTGGTTCCCTCCCAATAACTAAGAAAATAAAATTTGAAGCGACCCTCCTCTTTCAAAAAGAAAAGAAATCCCTCCTTTTGGAGGAGCAGGAGTTTGCAGTGTGTGTGCATCTCTATTTGGTCCAGATAAAGATCCAGCCCATTGGAGGTTTTATCAGATGGGTTGATAAATGGCTTTTGTCCCTTGGCTGCCGTGGGGGATGTGATCTCAGCTTGGAGCTGAAATTGAGAAGGGGGGCTTAGAGGCCCTTAAAACAACACCTTCCCGCTCTTAAAGCGGCAGCACTTGTTAGCTTCTTGGGCTGGAGGGAGAGGAAAGGAAAGGCTGGCAGGAGGTACTCAGAGGTAGGAGGGAGCTGCCAGGGTGGTGGTGAGGGGTGGAGGGGGTTGCTGTTTGATTTCTCCATCTTAGAAAACTTTAAACATCTCCCCCGTAGTCTGAGGAAAGCTGGTGGGTTATATAATGCACAGCCCGAATTCCATCACTTGTTTCCAAGAAGCCCATTTCTTTTTGGCTTCAAGGCTGGTAACTAAAACCTGGCAGATAGAGCAGATAGCTGTTGCACTGTCATGCCAACTGGCTAATGTTTCTTCTAATTTGAGGCCTTGACAGGCGCATTTAGTCAAAATTGCCCACCTTGCTGAAAACTGAGCTTCCAGTATGCCCGCATGGAATACACCGGGGGGCTCTGAGAACGTGTGGGCTCCGGAATCCTGGGTCAAGAAGAGAGGCTCTTAAGAGGTGAAATGGATCATTTCCACCACAAAGGGATGGACTATCGTATTCTTGACCTATGGCAGAGGGGCTGCTTGGGGATAAAGTCAGAGAATCTGCAGGTCTGGTGGGGAGTGGGGTGGGCATTTGAGAAAAAAGAAAAGAAAGCGCTGGAGACAGTCAGGGGCCCTGTGTGCCGGCTTCTCCCTCCAAAGACAGGTGGAATCCTCTGGAACAGCCGCATGAAAGCATAGGCTTGTTCAGTGCTAGTTGACTTGAATGGCGTCCAGGAGTAAACCCATAGGAGTGCAAATTAAATTGGACATAGTTATGTGGAGAAAGATGCCTTAACCTCTTGCTAGACAGAGAGGGCTTGTGAGAGTGCTAACATGTTCTCAGCATGCATGGCGCATCTCGTGCGGTCCTGACGCGGGGACAGAATTGGGGGCCCTCATCTGAGCAAGGCTGGCGTCCACCTCCAAGGCCTGGTGGAAGGACAAGAGCCCTTCCATGTCCCTCGGCTCGTCAGGGTGTGTGCGGGCACGATGCTGTACTTTCAGCCAATGGACAGGGTGGCCACGTCTAGTTGGGAGGGGGGTGCGTGGCGGGAGGCCAAGAAAGGCTTCTTAGGGAGTCTTCCACTAATAACATCCACTTCAAAACACAATTAATAGATACTTTTTAAAACTTTGAAACCACCTTGACTTAATAAAACAGATTTCCAAGAGGAACTCATCAAAGTCATATGTTGTAGACATGTTGGCACGCTTCCCGTTGGCTACATATGGATGCTGTACTCCAGCTCCGGTGGTTCTCAAAGTGTGGTCCTTGGACCAGCAGCACCAGCCTCCCCCGGGAACGTGTTAGGAACTGACTGAAGCTAATGCTCTGGGAGTGGAACATGCAATCTATACTGTGACAGACGTTCCAGGGGGCTCTGATGCACCTCAACTGTGAGGATCAGTGTTGGAAAAATTATTGCCCTGTGCCTTCCATGTTTCCTCCTGTCTTTCCCTTTCCTTTTAAACTGCAGTTGTTTTAGAAATTAATCCTCATGGGGAAACTAAGGCTTGCAAAGACCCAGGCCCTGTGTAGTATCCAAGGACATCCATGCCATTCTAGAGTTGAGAACGTTTATCTGAGAGCTGCCATTCAAAAATGTGCAAGCAAGTCAACCTGCTTATCACATCATTGTCCTCCCAGGAGGACTTTGTGTCCCAGAGGGAGAGACTGAAATGAGTCCCATTGCCAGAGCCAGGTGGCAGTAGAGCCAGCCTGCAGGCTGGTGCATGACACGCCAAGGGATCTGCAGGGCTGAGCCCTGGCTCCCAGGGAGGGTGGGATGTAAAGTCCTGTGGATGGTTGACCCTTTGGCCCTGAGGATGAGCTGGGGCATAAGGAGAGGATCTCTGGTCGTCAGGTTTAGGAAGGGAAACTGCTGCAAGCTTGGAGGAATTGCTAGCAGTCACCCCAGTGCCAAAGGAGAACTGGGCAGAGACGATCAACAGGCTCAGATAAGGACGCTCCGTGAGATGGGGCAGTTGGGTCCAGGTCTCTGTGGAGGTGAGGGAATCGCATGGGGACCACTTTCTGTGTTGGAGGTCATACGGTTCCTGCTAACATGTCCTTCTTGGGTGCAATGCGCCCGGCCCTTGTTAGAGGATCCAGGTTTTATGTTTGGTTGAGGGGTTGGGGCGTCATACTGTTTCAATGCCTGGCTGCATTCAGCCTGCCTGAAATTGAGGGCACTGTTTCTTTAGGGCAACTAACTCATTCCAGTGGAGCCAGGAATTTCTAGTCTTAAAGTTGGGACTCCCGTGTCTTTAGAAGCCCCCTCAGTCCTGGGTACCCCAGGATGGTCGGTCTCCCTGGACTCTCCGTGTCCTGGGACCAGGGTTTGGCCTGTGTCTGTTAATCCTGCCGCCGCAGACAGTTCAGTCCTGGGTGTAAAGGGCCTCTCCTTCTGTCCGTTTGCCCGGCGCTGGGCCTCCTTCCTGCGCCCTGTCCTGCCTGTCTCCGCTGGCATCTGCCTCGAGCAGCTGAGCCGCCCCAGGACCTGCCTCTGGGGTGACCCCTGCCCCCGCCCCACTGTCCAAGTTGCTCAGGAGCTCAGGGCTCTGCATGACCCGCTCCCGAGCTCCCAGAAGGGAGAGCCCGCTGACATCCAGTTCCACACTCCTCTCCAGCCTCATTCCCATGGCCTCTGGCATGCCCCTGGGCTCCAGGTCCCTGCTGGTCTCTGTACCTGCCACCACCCACCCACCTTATGGGTGGGCAGCCACTGGGTCTTGCTCATGCCATGCCTGGTTTGGAAAGGGAACGCCCACTGGCAAAGCCCAAGGTCAGTGCCACCTGGCGGGGCCCAGCGCCGTCCCTCCGATGACCTGAGGACCGGCCACCTTGGCTGCTAATACCTGTATTCCTCGTGTCCTGGCTGCTTCCCGAGTCTTGGGTTTGTTTTTTTTTTTTTTTTTGCACTACCCAGGCCCCCCTTTGCCCCCCCCTTTTTTTTTTTTTTTGCATGGCTTTTAATCTTCTTCTAAATCACTGGATCTGTTTATAAGGGCAAGAACCCCATTTCCTGTTCCTGCGTGCACTTTTCTCTGAGATGCACCCCAAACATGCCTGGCACAATCCCGGAAATTACAGGACCGTTGCGTTTCTTTGTGTTTCTCTTTGTCTTTTTGCTCCATGGACCGAGATCGCAGATTTGGGGAGGGGGGTTGTCCAGATATCTCAATCATTCTTTCCAAAAGATGTTTTTCTGTTTATAAAGACAGTACTCATTTTTAAACCTAAAGATAGAAAAGGATACATAAGAAAATGGAAATAACCAAAATTCCAACCTCCCACAGGCTGCCATCACTAGTTAACATTCATGAATAGCCTTTGAGACATGGTACTGTTATATTCTAAACAATATGATCATTTGAAGGAAAACAACAATTTTTTTTAAATTTATTATTTTGTATTGGAGTAGAGCCTATTAACAATGTTGTGACGGTTTCAAGTGAACGGCGAAGGGACTCAGCCGTACATATACATGTATCCATTCTCCCCCAAAACCCCCTCCCACCCAGGCTACCACATTACATATACATGTATCCATTCTCCCCCAAAACCCCCTCCCACCCAGGCTACCACATAGCATTGAGCAGAGTTCCATGTGCTGTACAACAGGTCCTTGTGAAAAACAACGTTGAAAATATTTATTTATTTGGCTGCGTCAGCCTTAGTCGTGGCCCTTGAGCTCAGCAGTTGTGGCACACAGCCTTAGTTGCCCCAAGGCATGCGGGAACTTAGTTCCCTGACCAGGTATCGAACCTGCGTCCTCTGCATGGCAAGGCAGAGCCTTAACCACTGGACCACTGGGGAAATCCCCCCAGACAACAATTTTTAAAGCTCTCCCATTTATCCAGTGGCCAGAGCATCCAAGGTATTCTGCTAAATGTTTGAAATGTGTCACCTCATGAGATGGTCACCCCTCCCCCCGAGCATCATCATTCGTACTGTGTCGATGAGGAGACAGAGGGTCAGAGAGGTTCCCAACATCACACAGCTGAGTCAGCGGCAGAGCCAAGAGGAGAACTCAGACCTCTGTGCTTTTCCACACACCAGATTTTGGATAAACACCCTCATTGAACGTGCTCTGTAGCATTTCAGACTCTGAGCTGTGTAGCATACAAGGCTTTATGATGAGAGGGGAAAAATAAGAAACTTTGGAGATATGATTGGATAGCAGAATGAAGAGTGACCACACTTTCCCACGGCTGTCACGTTCTTGCCTCTTCCCAGAGACCCTCTCCGCTCCCTGTCCATCCCCGGCTTAGCATTTCAAAGCAGATGCCACTTTGGCAGAGCGCTCATGGTGCAAATTTTCCCAAGTCAGATTTATGTCTTTGGGGTTTTTGCTTATTTATTCATTTCATGCACCATTTCGCCCGGGCAGTCGGAATACCGAAACGCCTATTAAAGTGATCCCTCTGCGCCCAGGTCCCTGCAGAAAGGAGCCATTATTGCTCCCCGTGCTAAGGAATGTTCCAGGAACACAGGCTCACACACGTGTGTGCACCAGCCAGGCCGGTGTCCTCCCATTGCTCTAGGAAGGTGGAAGAAGGGCCTGCCTGCGGAGGGAGGTGGGGGAGCAAAGCCACTTCACGTGGATTTTGACCCGGGACAGCTGAGCAGAGGAGCGCAGGGCTCCTGGAGGCAGGACCAGAATGGAAAATTGTCATCTCTGAAGTCAGCCTTACCTAGACTTGCTCAAGAGGCGCGGGTTCAATCCCTGGATCAGGAAGATCCCCTGGAGGAGGGCATGGCAACCCACTCCAGTATTCTTGCCTGGAGAATCCCATGGACAGGGGAACCTAGCGGGCTATGGTCCATGGGGTCACAAAGAGTCTGACGTGACTGAGCATAGCAGCAGCTACCTAGACTCAGGAAAAGGGAGTGTGCCTCAAAGCAGGAAGCCCAAACTGCTCACCCACAAGCTTCATTTATAACTGAAAAGTGACGCTTTTGCCCCCAAACCATCCTCCCTGTGGAACCCAGGCTTGCTCAGCTCTCTGCCTTCCTGGCAGGGTGGTCTTGGCATGGGATCCCACGCCCGGCTCCTGCCTGCTGTGGGCCCTTCTGACCCAGAGAAGCCCTGCTGACAGGCCCGCCGTGGCCCTCTTGGCTGCAGATCCGGCTGCGTGTGGCTCCAGGGGGAGCTGGGGGGTGGGGAGGGTGTCCAGTTGGGAAAGCTGAGGTGTGCCCTTTTCCTTGGCACTCGGCGTGGTTTCCTGCAGCGACTTGGCGTGTGTGGAAGCTGGGACAGAGAAGCCTGGCTGGGTGTGACGAGGGGGTAGTGCCGCCTGCCCAGCTCGGCAAGTGGCATTCAGCCACCTCTGCCCACACTTAGCAGTGAGTTAGTTAACCCCCAGCTCCCCTATGGCTCAGCCAGTAAAGAGTTCACCCGCAATGCAGGAGACACAGGAGCTGTGAAGACACCCCCCCCCCCCCCCGCCACCGCCAGAGGAGGAAGTGGCAACCCACTCCAGTATTCTTGCCGGAAAAATCCCAGGGGCAGAGGAGCCTGGCGGGCTGCAGTCCCCGGGGTCGCAGAGTCAGACACGACTGAAGGGACTTAGCACAAGGGCACACATCCCCTCCTGCCTTCCGTCAGCCAGTACAGATGCTCTGAGAGGCTTCCCCCTGCCTTCATCTTTCTCAGGTCAGCGGGTCCCCAGAGGAAGTCCCCAGTGCTCTCAGGGGGGCCAAGAGGCACGCTGGAGTCCCAGGCAAGGGCAGTTCCTTGGACCGTTCTCAGGCTGAGCTGGGAGGAATACCTTTGAGGAAAGGGGATCATTCTGGCTGCTTGTGGGTTAAGTAAGGCAGGGTCCTCTGCACCTGGTGAAAAGCCAGTCCCTTACCTGGGTATGTGCCTCTTTGGTGTCTGACGCCAGACACCTGCGTGTTTACGCCAGGACGATGGAGCAACAAGCCTGGCAGCCCCAGGCACCTCTCAAGCTAGGAGACTGCAGAACACTGCCCAGCCAGAGCTTGCCAAATTCTGGCACTGTATCCGTCCCCTGTCCCCTCCCAGCCACGGTGCTGGAGAACAGGAGAGGGTGGGGAGTGGCCCGTTGCGCCTGCTCGGTGCCACAGTGCGGTGCTTCTGGTGCTCCCAGAGAATGGGAGCAGATCTCCCACCTCCTTGGGGATCCGCATCCCAACTCGTTGCTAAGAGACGAGCCTCAGCATCACTGCTGCCCCGGGGCAGGGGCGGGGGGGCTCTCACCCCTTCCACTTTCTCCTTCAAGCTGTTCTCCCTCTGCTCTGCCTTCTCCTACCCTAATTAAAGCCACCCTCTCTTAGTTTAGGCCACTCCCTAAAATAGCCTTCTCATCATGCCACGTGCGTACTGAAAATTACCCGGTGGGCTTCCCGCTTTGAGCGGGATCCGACCTGAAATCCTTGGGCTGGCTTATCAGGGTGCAGTCAGGGAAACAGAAGCCACACAGGGTGTTGCCACAGGGGGGAGCTGTTACAGTGGATTGTGTCTAGATGGGCAGGGGAGGAGGGGCAAGGCCACGAGGGACCACGGAGGCAGACACAGCGTTGCAGGAGGGGACTTCCACTCCTGCGACTGAGCGGACTGAAGAGGACCTTGGGGGCCCGGGGCTGTGAGGAGGGCTGCTGCTGCACGGCTGAGCTGGGTACTGGAACAGCAGCAGCTGGAGGGGAAGAAGAGGCAAGGCTGGGTTGTGATGACCGGGTCGACTTGGCTGGGCCTCGTGTAGCGCCGCCTTGTGGTGGAATCGGGCAACTGGGAGCTGGGTGAATGGGGACACAGGGTTTGCACCGGAGCCGAGCAAAGCAGTTTGAAGTGAACCACATTCGCTTCATCCCAGGCTTTCACTCAGGGCTTCCGTGTCTGGCTCCAAACTCCCAGCGCACTCTCACCATCCGGAATTTCGCCTTCCGACCCGTGCCAGCTGCTTCGGAGCCCCTTGGACTTATGTACCTCTGCCCCACATCACCTGGCGAATCCCACTGCCCTTCCAGACCCCGTGGAACGGCTGCTTCCCGGTACTATCTGTGCCCCCATCCTTCAATCTCTGTACACGTGAACCTTCTCCCCAGCACCCCGGTGGTTTTTGTAGCCGACTCCACCTGAGCTTGTTCCAGGAATGGCAGGAAGCACCTTGCCTGCACGCAGCGGACTGAGTCCAGAACCTTCAGCTAGTATACGAACCCAGGCAGTTACCCTGCAGACCACAGAGCTGGGCAGACCCAACGTGATGGGCGGGCTTGCCTTCTAAGACGCCTTACTCCTTTAAGAAGAGGCAGGTTTTTTCTCTTTCCTGGCTCACCCCACCCCTCCTACACCGCCAGTGAAACCTGATCTAATCCCTTTGCACGAGGGTAATTTATTGGTCTGTTGGGCTTTTCTCGGTGGCAAATTGCATTGTCTTTATTCTCGGGTTCAGGCGCAGGAGCGGCTCCACATTCCTAAGACTCCTTTCTCGGGGCCGGGCCTTCGCACCCCTCGGCACTCGGCAAAGAGAGTTTTATTGGGCTTTTTTGTTATGCAAACAAGGCGGTAATAATCAGGCTATTATTCTGAAAGATTGGGCTTGATTAACAGTTCAAAGGAGGTCTCCGAAAGCAGCTAATGCCATGGCGGTGCATAAATATCTCCATCCTGCCTGGGTCTGTACAGCTGCTGCTCCCAGATCCCCGCACCCCGCCCCCTGCCCCCCGCCTTTCTGTTCCAAGAGGCTCTGGGTTGCTATTTAAAGGAAAAGAATTAAGTCAGGCAAGCTGTGTGGCTGTGATTTCTCTCGCTGCTGTGTCTCAGACCTCGAGGAAGGTAGTCTGGAGCCCGTGTGTGCATGCTCAGTTGCTTCAGTTGAGCTCGACTTTGCGACCCCATGGACTGTAGCCCTCCAGGCTCCTCTGTCCATGGGATTCTCCACGCAGGAATACTGGAGTGGGTTGCGATGCCCTCCTCCAGGGGATCTTCCCAACCCAGGGATCAAACCCACATCTCCTGCATTGCAGGCAGATTTTTTTTTTTAACCACCAGGCTGGATCCCACCTCCCCACAAAGTGAAAGATTACAGAGGTGGGGTACCAGGGGAGGGGGTACAGGTGCTTTGAGTGACGAGTGCGGGAGTCAGAGGGTTCTCAGGGGATCTGTGGGCACGAGGTGGCACCCCAACTCAGCCGTAGATGGTTGACACAGTTCTGTGAGGCCCAAAGAAGGCGGCCCAGGAAAGCCAAGGGGCCATCTCCAGTATCTGCAGGGTTACCATTGAGCCCTTTCCCTGTGGCTCTAGAGAAGAACCAGAGCCCCCACCCATCTCCCTCGAGCCGGCAGACCTGGGGTCCACAGCTGGAGCTGTCAAGAGCAGGAGGGGCTGGCCCGGCCCAGCAGAGGTCCGGCGGCCCTTGAGGCCGGACTGCCACCGGGCAGGGGGCTTTCCTGCCGCGGGGGCTGGCTGGAGGTGCAAACTGTTGACCTGTGGCTGCTCTCAGGCCCGGGATTTTAAAATTCCATGCTGCACACTAGGAAGCTGACCTGGAGTTTGCCCACCAAGCAATCCGTAGTTACAGTGATCTCGACGAAGCCAGTTGCACAGAGAAACAGAAGCCCTGAGCCTCACTGCACAAATCGGGAGCGAATGGATCCCCGGGGTCCCCAAGTCCTGCTGTGGCAAGGGGACCCTCCTCCAGGGCTGAGCGTGGGCTCTTGTCTAACATTTACAAATGAGTTGTCCAAGGAGACACACATGCTGATGAAGCGAGAGACTTTATTGGGAAAGGTGGAGAGCAGGAGGATGAGGGAACCCAGAACTGCTCTGCCACGTGGCTGGCAGCCCCAGGTTTTCCCGGGATGGGGTTGGTTTCCTGGTTGTCTCTGGCCCCTCATTCTGACTCAGCGTCCTTCCTGGTGGTACATGCATCGAGAAGGATGGATTCCAACAAGGATTCTGGGAGGCTGGTAGGACATACGGACTGGTATCTCCTGTCTCCCTTTGACCTTTCCTGCATTCTTCCAGTTGGTGGTAGCTTCTTAGTTCCTTGTTCCTTACCAGGACCTCCTGTTGTTAAGATAACTCATGCAGGTGGCTACTGTCTTCCCTGGCCAGGGCGGGCAGTTTCGTTCAGTCATTTGGTCCCATAACAGCCCCAGCCTGCGCCCCACCTTTTGAGCCAAGTGTCCAGCATCATGGGGCACCGGAGGGAATTTCAGGGGTTTCCTAGTGGTGACCTGGGCTGGCCAGTGTCTTTGCAGGCTCTGGATTCTCCTCTGTTTGTTTCTTAGTAGCTAATCCCCGAAGTCCTAAGTCCCAAGAGGCTTGAGTCAAAAACAAATCAGGTGTCCTAGGCTTCCGAGAAGTCTGTGCATGGTCTTAGCCTTTTCCTGGGTGCCTGAGATGGAGCTCCAGGTACCCAAGGTTAGCACGGGCTCCCTGAGAGCCGCCCCCGCCCTAGGACAGACATGGCAGCATCTGAGATGGAAACAGGAGCTCAGGAGAACTTTGAGGCCCTGGCTCTGCACTCTTCGGCTGCCTCCTGGCCGCGTAACAAGGTCTGCAGGAGCCAGGCCGGCCTCACTCAGAAAAGCTCGCCTCCTCCTCCCACTCACAGTAAGATGTTTCAAACTCTCAGACTTGCCTTCCTTCCTTCCTTCCTTGAACACTCACATCAGAAAAGGCTAGGGTTTACTGCCTGGAATTCAGGTGGTTTTGACTTTTTTTTAAAGATACAGCACATAAAAATCAGCCGCTTTGGGCTCTCTCTGGCAGGTGACGGCCCATGCAGAACTTTTCCTATTGATGCTGGGCCAGATTACATCAAGTCTCTGACCTGGGAGGTGGTGGTGGGGGGAGCTTCCGCCTGTGATTTACAGAAGTGGACACAGGGCGGCAGGATGGCCCCATGGGGGTCAGGGCCCCCTCGGCTCCCCACCCTTGGGGACTGTCCAGCTTTGGCATCCCTAACACCCTTCCCTGGGACCCCCAGCCCCAGGAAATGACAGCAGCCGGGCTGGGAAGAGCTGCACGACCTCCTGGAGAGAGGGCAGAGGGGAACGGGTCCCCCACCTCTGGCCCCTGCTCTCATTACGCAGTGGCCTCTTGCATGTCCATTACCATGAGAGCGCCTGGGCTTCCTCTTAGATACCAGGAAGATGTGCAAGGCCCGAGGAGACCCAGGACATCGGGGATGTGTGGCCAAGGCATCACGGTCCTGGCTTGATCCAGGTGGGGCTGGGCCTTTGGGTGTGAGTGGACCCAGGAAGAGCTGCCCAGACTCTGATCTGAGTCAGGGTGGAAGACCAGGTTCCAGGGCCAGCCAGGGCCCTGACCTGAGCAGGAGGCAGTGGAGTGGAGGCTGTGGGTGATCCTTGGGTTCCCGGGGAGGAAGCAGGGAAGGTGCTGGCTTTCTTCCAGGCCCCTTCCAGCCCTGCCGCGTGATCTTTAGCCTCTGACCCCACGGGGATTGTATGTGTCCCCCTCCAAGACTGTTGGCAGGGACTCTGATCTAGGTAGTGCCCACTCGTCCCAGGCACTGCCCATCCACCTCGTCAGTCTCCAGCAGGCTCTGAGGCTGGTGCTGCCCCTACTTCACAGATGTGGAAACAGGCCAAGCCCCTCCCCACAAGTGCTAGGAGGGGACAGAGCGGGACCTCAGGCCAGACCCCTGCCCAGCACCGCGCACGAGCAGCGTCTCCTTCAGATTTCTCCACTTTCGCCCCAGTCCCAGGTGACAGCATCGCAAACGTTCTCCAGAAACTTGAGAGCTTCGAGCTCAGCCCCACCACCACCACCCTACCCAGATGGAGGCGGAGAGCAGGGCCCTGGACCCTGGGCGCAGGGAGGGCAGGAGAGCACCCTCTGCTGCCACCTGAGGGGCGGGCAGGGCTGCCATCCCCCACAATCCCCATCGCTCCCCGTGGCTGAAGGCACCCGGATGAGCAGGGATGAGCATATGCGAGCTGCCTGCCGTGGCCACTCCGCGTTGGCAACTGGGCTCCCTGCTGGGCTTGCTCCTTGCTGCCCCCCAGCCCAAACCAAGTTCCCAGCGCACACCTCAGACCTGTGCATGTGGCGGTGGAAGGGGTGGGGAGTAATGGCCCCTCTGAGGCTGTGACTGTTGACAAGAAAAGAACCCGCTCTGGCCCCAGAGGGCCTGGCGGAAATGCAGATTTCAGGACCAGGGGGCCAGTGGGGTCAGAGCCCCCTGGTGGGCACAGGGACATCTGAGGAGCGCCCTCTGAGCAGATCCCCGAGCATCTGAGGGACTCCCTTTGTGGGGGCACCTTAAGGGGGATTTCAGTCATGGGTTCCAGACACACCAGAGAGCTCTGAGACACGGCTCTGAGCCTGGTTTTCAAGGCTGTGGAGATAGCAGGACAGCCCCCCACTACTGCACGTTTGAGGGGGATGGAGCCACACATGATGGGAGTGAGGAGTGCCCCCCGACATGTCCCACACCATCTGAGTGCAGGCGGGCCCTGCGCTAGGCACCTTCCTGACCCCAGCCTTCAAGTCCCTGCCCGCTGCTGGCTGCACCCTGAGAAACAGACCCTGGGAACCAGAGTGTGGATGCAATGCCACAGAGCATGTGGGCCTCCTGGTGGGTGGGGGCCTCTCAGCACCGCAGGCGCAGTCACCCTGAAGCCCACGGAGGGGGAGTGTGCCCGAGAACCACCCAGCGGCCGCTGGGGGGAATCAGGAAAGCACCAAGTTTATCTGAAGCCTTGGCGCTGCTGAGGGCCCAGGCCCTCAGGACCCTTAGGCCCTTCAGGTCTGCGACTGTGCGCGCTCAGTCGGGTCCAACTCTGTATGACCCCGTGGACTGTAGCCCCCCAGGCTCTTCTGTCCATGGGATTCTCCAGGCAAGAGCACTGGAGTGGGTTCCCATGCCCTCCTCTGGGGCATCTTCCCAAACCAGGGATCGAACCCACGTCGCTTGTGTCTGCTGCATTGGGAGGAGGGTTCTTTACCTAAAGGGCCGAATTCAATTCCTGCTTCTTCCTCACAGTGGAACCTCAGGCAAGAAAGCCAGCCTCCCTGAGCCTGGCTCTGCTCCTCTAGGAGATGGGGTGCTGTAGTGCCTGCCCACAGGGCTGCCTGGGACCTTGAATGACGTGGGACCTGCAGGGCCCAAGCCACCAAGCCTGGGACACAGTCAGTTGACTGGGACTTCTGTCTCTGCCACCCCAGCTGAGCTCTGTAGGAGAGCTGAGGCCAACGCAGGCCTGCGTGTGCTGCAGCAGTCTGGCTGTAAAGGGACAGGCACTGTCTTTCATGTCCTTTGAGCATGGTAAGGGCCAGAGGGGGGCCCAGGGCTGGTGGGCAGCAGACGGAGCCACAGCAGCCACCATGCAACTCGAGGCTCAGTCCTGCCGGAATGGTTTCCTCTGAGATGCCTTTTCCGGAATTCTGAGAAGGCAGCAGGGCAGGGCAGCTCACCTGCTTCAGAATTACTGAGGCTACCGGAGTGAACATCGCGCAGACCAGAGGTGGAGGGTTGGGGGCTGCATCAGCCAGTTCCTCTGACCTGTGTTCTTCCACGTGGCTTGTTCTGCACAATCCCCTCCACACCCAGCCCTCCGCCTCGAGAGTCTCCTTTACCGTCTCCCACGCAGGCCCTGGTAGCATCTGCAGCCCACAGGGAGGTTGGGCCCTTGGGCCTCTTCCACAGGTTGGAGAATCATGAAGATGGCAGGCCCAGAGAATCTTCTCGCCACCTTTTTTTTTTTAACTGATGACTATCTTGGGTCTTCCTTGTTTGCACTGGCTTCTGTAGTTGCGGAGAGCAGGGGCTACTCTCTTGATGGCGGTACACGGGCTTCGCATTGCAGTGGCTCCTCTTATTGCAGAGCACAGGCCTGGAGCACACAGGCTCAGTAGATGGGGTGCACACTCTTAGTTGCATGTGGAATCTTCCTGGACCAGGGATCAAACCCGTGTCCCTGCGCTGGCAGGAGGATTCTTATCCACTGCACCACCAGGGACATCCCTTCTAGACGCCTTTTAAAGGAGCCCTGGGCCAGGAACATGTCTTTCAGAGAGGGCAGCCACACGGGGGTCTCCCTGGCCGGCAGCTGTTCACGGCCCTTACCACCTATCGTTTACCAGGTCCGCTTCTTTTGGTCGGCACGCTTCTTCAACTTAAAATGGGAAATCTGTAGCTCTCCTGTCAAATCTATTTTATTTTTCCCAATACATATTTAAGTAAATATGTAACTTCTCAAGTTGAAAGAAGACTGCTCACCCAGATACCACCTGAAATGGCCTTGTTTACCAGCAGTGTGACAAACACAGGTCACGTTAGAGGAAAAGCCTGGATTTTAGGACAAGGATCTTGTTTCCCAGCTGTGTGACTTAGGCAGGCCACATCTGCTCCAGGAGCATGGTGTCTGCTCCTGCAGAGGTGAGCGAGCGCCTCAAAATAGGTTGTCCAGGTATGGGGCTGGGCGGCAGCCTATACAGTGCTTTTGGAAGCCTGCCCCTGTGGACTTCTGTCCCTGCTTTTAATCCCCGCTTGATTGTATAGGTAAAAAGCCAGTTGTTCAGTGGTTCAGTCATGTCCAACTCTTTGTGACCCCATAGACTGCAGCATGCCAGGCTTCATCTCCTGGAGTTTGTTCAGACTCATGTCCGTCAAGTCAGTGATGCCATCCAACCATCTCATCCTCTGTCGCCCCCTTCTCTTCCTCAGCTCAATCTTTCCTAGGATCAGGGTCTTTTCCAATGAGTCGGGTCTTCACATCAGGTAGCCAGTATAAGACAGTAAATAGACTTTTCCAAGGTTAAGAGCCAGATTAGCGGCCCAGGCAGGTGTGGCTGGAGCCAGAGCCCCCCTTCTCCTCTGCTGACTGGGCTGCAACGCCAAATGCTGGGCCTCCTAGCTGGTCTGCTGGCCCCATAGCCCCTGGAAGTCAATGTAGAGGCTTCCCTCCTGCTGCCACGTGTACTCTCCACGAGCTCTACAGAAGAACCCAGGAGGCTGGGTGGGAAAGGGCAGCGTCCGTGTGTGTGGGGTGCAAGATTCAGGTGTGTTAAAGTCACAGTTCTCAGGCATGAGGTGGAGCGGTGGTAAAGACTCCGCCTGCCAATGTCAGAGCTGCAGGTTCAATCCCCGGGTGGGGAAGATCCCCTGGAGGAGGAGACGACAACCCACTCCAGTCTTCTTGCTGGAAAATTCCATGGACGAGGGGCCTGGCGGGCTACCGTCCATGGCATTGCAAAGAGTCAGGTACAGCTTAGTGACAACAATAAAATTGTCACTAAGGTCTCAGAGCTTGTGAGTGACCTTGGGGGAAAAAAGCATGAACTGGAGCACATCCAAGGTTATCACTCTTAGTTGCTTCCCAGAGCAGGATAATGGTGTGCGGAGCTACAGAACTGAGGGGGAAGCTGCCCTTAGTCTGTGGAGGAAGCCGGGGAACCAGGGCTAGTAGAATAATCACAGTGGCCAACATTCATTGAGTCTCTGCTCTGTGCACCATGCAGGGGTAAGTCCTTTAGCACTTTGAGCAACCTTATAGGGTAGATACTATTATTACCCCACATTCTAGATAGATATAATGAGGCAGGCAGCCTTCCCAAGTGGCTCAATGGGGAAGATCTCCTGGAGAAGAGAATGGCTACCCACTCCAGTATTCTTGCTGAGGAAATCCCGTGGACAGAAGAGCCTGGTGGGCTGTAGAGTCATTGGGGTCACAAAAAGTCGGACAGGACTGAGCACCCACTGAGGCACAGAGAAGCTAAGTGATTCGTGCAAGGTTACACAGCGGCAGAGATCAGAACACATACTGAATAGTGGGGCTTCATTCCCGGCCAGGTTGCTGTTGGTGTGAATGTGTCAAAGGCACAGGGTGGGCGGAAAGCTTGGGGGGCTGGGCTGGAATAGGGAAAATAGGGGCATGCTCCCCCAACCCTTTAAGCCTGCGGAGGACTGACCACCCAGGGTCGTTAAGGAAGGTAGGCAGGGCCGATCTTGCACTGGACCACCTACCACCTGCGGGACCTGGGAAGAGGCCGCCTTCCTCTCTTGCACGTGCCTGCCGCCCTGGCCTGTTGCGGGGGTTCCGGAGGCCCGGGCTCACCATTTCCAACCTGAAGACAACCCCCTCTTCCCGTCCCTGCAGCCTCCTCCTCGTGCAAAATCCTCAAGTGCAACTCTGAGTTCTGGAGCGCCACGGCGGGCAGCCACGCGCCGGCCGCAGACGACGCCCCCGAGTTCTGCGCGGCACTGCGCACCTACGCCCTGTGCACGCGGCGGACCGCGCGTACCTGCCGGGGGGACCTGGCCTACCACTCGGCAGTCCATGGCATCGAGGACCTCATGAGCCAGCACAACTGCTCCAAGGATGGCCCCACGTCGCAGCCACACCTGCGCACGCTGCCGCCGCCCGGGGACAGCCAGGAGCGCTCGGACAGCCCGGAGATCTGCCACTACGAGAAAAGCTTCCACAACCGCGCGGCTGCCCCCAACTACACGCACTGCGGCCTCTTCGGGGACCCGCACCTCCGGACTTTCACAGACCGTTTCCAGACCTGCAAGGTGCAGGGCGCCTGGCCGCTCATCGACAATAATTACCTGAATGTGCAGGTCACCAACACACCGGTGCTGCCCGGCTCGGCGGCCACTGCCACCAGCAAGGTATGGGGGAAGCTGGGGGGCCGGGGCGTGGGGGGGGGGGGGGGGCGGGGTGTCACAGCACCAGGTCCTAGGATCAGGAGGGCCCAGATTTTCCCCCACCAGACCCAGACGCCTCCTGCACCCAACATTTTCTTATTGTCAGTCAATGAGCTGAATATTTAGGCAGGAATTTTCTGGTAGCTCAGCTGGTAAAGAATCTGCCTACAATGCAGGAGACCCGAGTTTGATTCCTGGGTGATCCCCTGGAGAAGGGATAAGCTACCCATTCCAGTATTCTTGGCCTTCCCTGGTGGCTCAGACAGTAAAGAATCTGCCTGGAATGCTGGAGACCTTTCCTTCGATCCCTGGGTTGGGAAGATCCCCTGGAGGAGGGCATGGCAACCCACTCCAGTATTCTTGCTTGGAAAATCACATGGACAGAGGAGCCTGGCGAGCTACGGTCCATGGGGTCACAAAGAGTCAGACACAACTGAGCAGCTAAGCACAGCACAGCACAGCAAACCACCCTGGAGGGCTTCCCTGGTGGCCCAGTGGTCAAGAATCCACCAGCCAATGCAGGAGACATGGGATCGATCCCTGGGTTGGGCAGATACCCTGGAGAAGGAAATGGCTACCCACTCCAGTATTCTTGCCTGGAGAATTTCATGGACAGAGGAGCCTGGCGAGTTACAGTTCATGGGGTCACAAAGAGTCAGAAACAGTTTAGTGGCTAAACAACAAAACACCCTGGAACCACCTTTGCCCTTTGCCTAGAGTGGGATGTTTCTTTAACTGCCAGCCACCATCCACTAGGGGGGTCTTTGAAAGCAACACTCTAGGGTCACAAGCTAGCACATAGGCATAGAGTTGTTGGGGGAGGGGGGTGGGCGGGCAGAGTAGAACAAGATAGCAAAACCTAGCCTGCCTTATGGAGAAGGGAATGGCAACCCATTCCAGTGTTCTTGCCTGGAGAATCCCAGGGACTGGGGAGCCTGGTGGGCTGCATAGTCCAGTCTATGGGGTCGCATAGAGTCGGACATGACTGAAGCGACTTGGCAGCAGCAGCCTGCCTTAAAGGCAGTTTGTGAATGCTTTGTCAGTGGGAGAGTAAACATTTAGGAAATTTAGCTTCTGTTGTTCATGTGCATGCACATTGGGTATAGATGTAAGATGGATTTTTTCCCTGCGGTTAATAATCCGGAAAATTTAGAAACACTCCCAGAGCATTCAGTTTCAAACTTTTGGAGTATTCTTCTCTTGCCTCAAACTGTATTTTGGTAGAAGCCCAGTGTCAAATCCTGATAAAGAGGAGCCTCTATGCAGGTATGTTTCTGCCATCGTCATCACTGCACTTTCTGTCCAATAGGGGTCAAACCCCACCCCAGACAAGTGGGCCTGACAGCCTCCTGGAGGTGACGGCCCTACCCAGGGATTCCCATTGCGGCTGCACATTTACAAACTAAGCAGACTTTAGAGGATAGTGGTTCTGGAGCCCCCAAGCCAGTCTGACACCAGATATCTGGGTGGGGATCAGATGTGTTGTTTAAAGCTCCCAGTGATTCTGGGGCATGAAGGGCATTAAAGATGCTGGCTGGAGGACGGGGCTGCAGCGTGCTGCCGGGGGCATCGGGAAGAGGGAACAAGTGAGGATTAGGCATCAGCCCACTGGGCACCCCAGGGGCCACCCAGGCAGCCTCCCCAGACGGGGGACCTCCATTTGACACATCCGGAACTGAGGCTTCAAGAGGGAAAGCGGCCTCCCCACCCAAGTGCGTTCGCTGGAAACCGTGCTAGGATTTCACCCGGGCCAGGGGACTCCAGAGCCCCGCAGGTTCTCGCTGTCAGGAGAGGCGGTTCCCACCTGGAAGCCCCCGAGGCCGCCAAAAGCCAGTCGTCTTCTGATCCAGGGAGGCTTCAGTGTTTGGGTGGCAAGACCCGAGTGCTGCTCTCAGAGCCCCACCCAGAGGCAGCCCCGATGTGGCCGGGGCCCAGGCCATGGGACATTCCAGTCCCCTCCAGACTCTCCCCCCGTTTGCAGGGAGGGTCTCCCATGATCTCACACTCAGACTTAGCCAGAGGACATGGTCTCAAGTCCAGGAGGCCCAGGGTGATCTGAGCCCAGGCGACACGGACACCTCTGCCTCCCCAGGGCATGGCCCTCAGAGTCCCCAGGGCTTCCGATCTGGCAGTGGGTCTGTTTTGCCAAGAAGAGCACGTTGCAGGGCAGTGTGTGGAGCAGCGCCAGGCTGGCCCACAAGGGTGTTTCTGTTTCTTCTCATCCCTCCACACACCCCGGGGTAAGACACCAAGGTGACCTGGCCGCCAGGAAAATTCCTGCCACCTCCCTCTGCGCCGGTGGCCCCCGCCTGCCCACAGGGATCTCTCCGGGGACCAGCTGCTGGGTAGAAAACAAGCAGGCCACGGCCCCTGTGGGTGCTCTTACAAGCCTCTGGCCCCGGGGCCATGAAGCCTGGTGGGTGGCCTCACCTCTTCCCCACGCCCAGCCCTCTGCAGACCAAGGGGGGCCCCGAGGCAAGGTCCCGGCTGCGCTCTCTGCGGCCCCTTCCCCTACCCGCCTTTCTCCCAGGAGCCAAGATAAATGAGTGTCGGGAGCCTGAGGCTGTGGCTTCTAAATCCAGCAGCAAACATGCCGTGGAGGGGGACCCCGCCTCCCCGTCCCGTCCTGGCAGGGAGCAGAGGGAGGCTCCCGAGGGTGTGAGAGGGCTCTGGGCCTCGGGGGACCTGACCCAGCGTGGCGTGGGGATCAGGGGTGATAACAGACCTGGGCGGGGTTGTGCTCAGTGACCAGCAAGGCGGGGCTGCTGGCACCTTAGACTGGGGGGGATGAGGTAGAGAAAGAGCCTTTAGATCACGTATCAGGGAGTCCTACAGGCCAGGGCGAGGTGCCTGGCTGTAGAACGCCTCGATGCCACCCTGGGCTCTCTGTGGACACTCGGTGGGACCCTTAGCTCAGCGGTGGTTCATTCCTTCATTCATTCCTTCTTGCGTTCCATTCATTCATTCATCTGGCCCACACGCTTCAGATGCTCGCTCTGTGGCCGGCTTACTGCTGGGCACCGTGGTCGGCAGAGCTGCCTAAGCAGACTCGGGAGCACCTCCCTTCCTCTTGCAGCGTGGAGCCTGCAGATGGGCCTGGCACTCTGCCGCAGAGCCCCCTAATGAAGGCAGCCCCTTTCTGCCATGACCCAGGGTCACCTCCGTCTTCCTGGCGGGAGAAGCACTTGAGCAGCACCCTCTCTGATCTCCCTGTCAGCCAGAAGGCAGCGCGAGCGCTGCTGGAGGCTGAACGGCCACAGGCTCCCAGTCTGTGGCCAAGCCCCTCCCGGGCCGCAGGGCCAGGTGTGCCCAGGCGAGAGACACCAGTGGCTGCTTTCCAGCGCTCTCGGCCTGCCTCGGCCTGTTCTCCTGTGGGCCTTCAGTCCTCAGGTGTGTTTGTTTCTCCGCCGATTCAGAAAACATCAGCCAGACAGCTCTTTTGTGCCAGCCTCTGTGTTCTGCGACGCCTCGCGCCCAGCAGTCCCTGGGTTAATGGTGGACGGCGAGATCAGCCCTGAGGGTGCTCGAGACGGGGGGCTGGGGCAGCGGGATGCTGAGGGTCTCGGGGTCGGGGCGTCAGGTGGCTCCACCCGGAGCCCTGGGGAAGGCCTCCTGCCTGTCCTGGCCCTGAGCTTACCCCCGAAGCAGGCGGAGTACGGGCTTATCCCCAAGGTAGTGGAGCCCCGGCGTCACGATCCCCAATTCCCAGGTGGTGCTAGTGGTAAGGTATCCGCCTGCCCAAGCAGGAGTCATAGGAGACGTGGGTTCGATCCCTGGGTCAGGAAGACCCACTCCAGTGTTCTTGCCTGGAAAATCCCCATGGACAGAGGAGCCTGGAAGGCCACAGCCCGTGGGGTCTCGTGGAGTTGGACACGACTGAAGTGCCCTAGCACGCACGCACTCCCCAGCCACGGTACCTCACCCAGGAGCTGCTCAGCCCTGCTCGGCCCGCCCCTGCCCCGTTCTCGTGGAGAGTCCGGATCTTGAGTTTTCCAGCCCAGGCTGACAGTTCAGCTTCCTATTCCCTTGGGGCCTGCCTCCCGTTCCTGCCCACCCGCCTGCGCTGCTTTTTTCTTTCCTGCCGTGCTGGGGGCACCCTATTTTGAGCCTCAGGGAGGAGAGGAACTCGGGTCTCCGTGCCCCCGCCCCGTGCAGGCTCCCCGGGGCACCCGCATTCCCAGCATCTGTCACCCGCTTGGCCCGTGACATTACGCCCCGCCCCCGCAGTGTGGGCCCGTGAGGACCGGGGTCGTGGACTGCCTCCTCCCGCGTGTGGACACAGCCCCCAGCCCCAGGTCTGGCCCCACAGGTCGCTTGATGACACGGGGCTCCGCCCGCCGCCCGGTGGTGGGGGGGCGCGGGCCCCCGGGGAGCGGGGCGTGCGCTGTGGGAGCGGCAGCCGCGCCCTTGGCCGTGTTGGCAGCCGGCCGCCCCGCTTTCGACAGGCCCCCTTCATGCTGTTACTTGTGGTTGAGTCCCAGGCCCCGGTGCCAAGAGGAGGCGAGCAGCCTGTCAGCCTTCCAGCAGACTGTCTCCGCAAGCGACGGTGGGGAGAGTGAAACCAGCCTTTCCTGTTCCAGGGAGGCCGATGGCAGCGGGAAGGCTGGCCCGCTCCCGCCCGCGGCCTCCGTGTGTCTGTGTGGCCCTGCGCACCGCACCGGGAATGGACCCCCGGGCCCCGCGGCCCACGCCCCCTCCCACCCCCGGGGCAGGACCACCCACTGCCCAGACCACCCTGGCTGCTCCCCTCCACCGCCCCCCGCAGGCAGGCGGCCTCCGCATGGGGTGAAAGCCTTGGATGGAGGTGAGGCAGCCAGAGGTGGGTCCCCGTGCAGGTCTGGGTGGTGGGGGAGTGGCCGCGCCGTGGGCTTGCCCGAGGCGCAGGGCCTGGGCAGAGTGGTGGGGCTGCAGCCCTCCTGGACATCCCTAAGTGAACCAGAGGACCGCCTCCCCAGACCAGCTATGACCTCCCGGAGGAGATGAGGAGACGTAACCCCCGGGCCCAGTGAGCTAGGCACGCGGGCCCCCCACCCCCACCGCCCGATGTCACCCTCTGTGGCTCGAGCAGCGCCTCCAGCCTCAGCTTCCGAGCACCAGCCCCTGCTTGCGTCCTGTGAGGACCACACGGTGCGCCCCCTTCACACGGTGCTCCCAGTTCCCACCCTCCTCGTCATCCGCCGGACCCCGCAGCCCCAGCGCCTCCGCCCCTAGATGGCTAGGGCCCATGAAAAGGCTTGCCTTCCTTTTAGAGCCCGAAGGAGAAAACCAGTGTGAGCCAGCCTGGACTATATTAGTCTTTACAGCCATGCAGTCACAAGAGGTGGTTTTTTAATGTTTCTTTTTTTTATATTCATTTATTGGTTTGGCTGCACTGGATCTTTGTCTTTGCACGTGGGATATTTGATCTTTGTTGCCGCATGGGGGATCTCATTCCCTGACCAGGAATCGAATCTGGGCCCCCTCTGCGTTGGGAGTGTGAAGTGATAGCCACTGGGCCACCAGGGAAGTCCCTAATTTTTACCATTTCTGATGGAGGCAGGGATACAGGAAGGCCCAGGGGCCTGGAGTTCCCCCAAAATCATACTGTAGTCAGCCTCTCTCAGACATCCTCACATTTCTCAGGAACAGGGTGAGAAGGGCCGGGGTCTTGTCTGTGTTCCCCCCGAGGGCCCTCATCCGCCGCTGGTCACCCCTGGGCTTTACACTACGTGAGGGGACCTGCAGAACAGTGGCAAAACGCAGCCGGGGACGCCTCCGTGGGCTCTCGCTCTTTCTGCCCTGTTGGTTTGCTCAGGCCAGAACCTTCTGTAGCTGCTAGTCTTCCCCCTCCAGTCCTTGGGGCTCTCAGCCCCTGCTCCCAAGGCCCCCAGCTGGGGCCAGCTCCCCTCGGGCTCCAGGCTGTGCCCCTGGCCCCCCCAAGAACTGCAGGCAGACGGGCCCCAGCCTGTGCCCACCACACACCTGCGGTCCTGGCTGCCCCTCCCCGACCCTCCTGCCCTCGCTGCCCCGTTGCTGCCGCTCTGGGTTTCTCTTTGGTGTCCAGCAGGTCTGGGCCCTTGCTCCGTTGCACGCTCACCCTTAGGCCAGACACTCCTCTAGTGCGTTGCTACATTGCCCTGGGCAGGGAGAGGGGTACAGACCACCATCATGGCCTTCAGCCACCACGCCGCCCCCGGGGCCCAGGCAGAGAATTCCGCCAAGGCCAACCTCATGCAGCGTCAGCAGTGCCCTGCCCTTTGCCGAAGCCCCTTGGGCCTGCAGACATCACGAGGAGGCGGGGTGCCCCAGCTGGTGAGGCTCTTCTTCTCCAGGCTTAGTGGGGGTGACAGGGCAAGGCCTGAGAATGAGGGCCCGGGGGCCCTGCAGAGGTTGGGGGTGGGCTTTTAGCCAGGGACCCACAAGGCCTGGGCACCGTCTTACCCTCATCACCCCTCCTCCCTGCCTGGCTTCAGGCTGCGAGTCCAGGTTCCAGCTGCCCTTGGTCCGGGTGGTGCCATGGCTGTCAAGGCACCCAGAGCCACCAGTGGTAAAACAGCATGCCCCTGGCAACAGGAACAGGCATGGGGGGCTTCCAGCTTCACTCATGTCTCTGCCCCCCACAGTCTTCCTAGTTACATCAGGAAGGAAAGCATAGCCACGCGTCTCACCCTTGATGATGGGGAGATAGGTCACTCCGTGGGCTGCTTGTCTCTTGTCCTTCTCCCAGGCCGCCCACACTATGACTGTTTTGGCCAGAAATGTCCGGCGGCTGCAAACCAAGAGCCCAGTCCCAGCTCTGCCTCCTGCTGGCTGTGTGACCTTGGGGCCAGTCACTTTACTGTCTGAGCCGAAATGTCCTCATCTGTAAATCAGGGGTATTGTCCCCTCCCCTGCAGCACCATACGGGCGTGTTAGTAATAAATGCAGCGAGTGAGCCTGTGTTTGTGTTCTTAGGAGGAGAGTTCCTGATGGAGCTTCTTGGCCTTCTGCTGCTTCTGCTTCTCCAGCAGCTCAGCGCAGCCCCTGCCCCGGCTGCAGGCTCAGCAGAAATGGGCCTCCCTGCTCCCCTGGCCAGAGCTGCCCTTTCTGCAGGGAGCACCCGTCTCCCTTCTGCTGACCAGCACCTCCCTCCCCCACCGCTTCCTCCTGCTCGCCAAGGCCGGGCTAGGAGACCCCTCGGGCCAGCCCCACCACCGTGGCCTCTGCTGGCCTCTGCCTCGTGGACCTCGCCTGCTTGTTCTTTCTGTGCACAGCAGTCTCCTTTGTTCTAGCTGCTGTGTTGTTCAGCCCGGGGCTCACCGTCCTTTGGTTGTGGACTGTATCAGTTTCCTGTCACTGCTGTGACAAGTACCACAAACTAAGTGATTCAGACAGAAATTGAGCCCCTTATACTCCTGAAGGCGAAAAGTCTGAAACGAGTCTTTAAAAAGCTCAAGACGGGGACTTCTCGGACTCTGTGCTCATAATGCAGAGGGCACAGGTTCGATCCCTGATCAGGGAACTAGATCCCACATGCCAGAACTGAGAGCTGGCTCAGCCTAAATAAATAAATAAAATAGCCTAAATTAAAGAAAAGAAAAAAAGCTCAATGTGTTGGCCAGGCCAGTCCTTCTGGGGGCTCTGGGGAGAGTCCGTTCATTGCTTCTTCCAGGCCTCTGCTGGTTGCCGGCATCCTTCAACTTGGGGCCAGGTCCCTTGAGTCTCTGCCTCCGTAGAAATACCGCCTTCTCTTCTACGGTCAGATTTCCTGCCTCTGTCTTACAAGGACACGTGTGATTACGCTTAGGGTCCATCAGGATCATTTCTCCATCTCAGTGTCCTTAACCTAATCCCACCTGTAAAATCCCATCTGCCATTGCTGTTGTGGTCCAGTCGCCAACTCTTTGCGAACCCATGGACTGCAGCGCACCAGGCCTTCCTGTCCCTTCCTGTCTCCTGGAGTTTGCCCAAGTTCATGTCTGTTGCATCGGTGATGCCATCCAACCATCTCATCCTCTGTCGCCCCCTTCTCCTGCCTTCAGTCTTCCCCAGCATCAGGATCTTTTCCAGTGTGTCAGCTGTTCCCATCACGTGGCCAAAGTATTGGAATTTTAACAGGTTCCAAGGTTTAGGGCATGGTATCTTAGAGGCTGTTATTCAACCTACCATAGTGGATAAAGACCTTTTATTTTTAATTAGCCCTGCTTGTCGTTTTATGATTCTCCTCTGCATATAGTAAATGAGCTGCTTTTCTATTTAGAAAAGTAGTTTCTAAAGTTCCCTTTATAAATAATAAAAAAATTAAGCAAATTGTCTTAAAGAAAAATATTAAATGCATAATAGCACAGGTCTCACGGAACAGGGACCAAAACAGGGAAGGGACAGTCCAGAGCGTCCTGGGGCCTCCGGCCTTCCGTCTGCTCCGTGCAGAGCGTCATGATGAGTCCAGGGCTGGGCCTCGTCCCCCTGCAGTCACCAGCACCATCTCAGGCCTCTCTGTCTCTATACCCTCTGGCCCACAGCTCACCATCATCTTCAAGAACTTCCAGGAGTGTGTGGACCAGAAGGTGTACCAGGCTGAGATGGACGAGCTGCCGGCCGCCTTCGCAGACGGCTCCAAGAACGGTGGGGACAAGCACGGGGCCAACAGCCTGAAAATCACCGAGAAGGTGTCGGGCCAGCACGTGGAGATCCAGGCCAAGTACATCGGCACCACCATCGTGGTGCGCCAGGTGGGTCGCTACCTGACGTTCGCCGTGCGCATGCCCGAAGAGGTGGTCAACGCCGTGGAGGACCGCGACAGCCAGGGCCTCTACCTCTGCCTGCGGGGCTGCCCCCTCAACCAGCAGATCGACTTCCAGGCCTTCCGAGCCGGCGCGGCCGAGGGCCCTGGCGCCCCCCAGCCGCCGGCCGCCAGTCCTGCGCCCCCAGCCCCGGACACCTTCCCTTACGAGACGGCCGTGGCCAAGTGCAAAGAGAAGCTGCCCGTGGAGGACCTGTACTACCAGGCCTGCGTCTTCGACCTGCTCACCACGGGGGACGTGAACTTCACACTGGCCGCCTACTATGCCCTGGAGGACGTCAAGATGCTTCACTCCAACAAGGACAAGCTGCACCTGTACGCGAGGACTCGGGAGCCGCCAGGCCGGGCGGGGGCCGCCCCTGGGCCACCCCCGGCCCCCTGGCCCCTCCTCGGCACCCTCCTGCTCCTGGCCTTGCTCCCCGCGCTCCTGGGGGCCGCCTAGGACAGACCGCGGGGGCGGCCCCTCACTGCACGGGGTCTGGTGGCTTCCTGCTGGCCCCGTGGGCCCCACGGGGGACAGTTACGTCCCCGCCGCCTTGGGCTGCCTGCTGGCGAGGGCTGGGGGCATGGGATGTCCCCTCTCTGCCCCCCCGGGGGACCCGCTAGTGGGGGTGCTGGTGACGGGTGCTGTGACGTGTGTGACCTCCAGCTGTGCAGAGAACAAGCTGCCCCCCCCCGCCCCCGTCTCCACGCGCCCCACCGTGTGAATGTGCAGATCAGAGCCCCAGCCCCCACGCGAAGCCCCCACCCCACGCCAGAGACCCTGGACAGGGCAGCATGTCAAGCTGCTCCCACCCCTGCGATGCACTGAGAGAGGCCCGGCTGACTGCTGCACACGTGCCCCCCGGGGCCGCCTGCGCCCACGCACGCACACACACTCTACACACTCGCACACACGGAGCCGGGGGCGGGGGCGGGCCCAGGCTGGACCCCTGAGCAGGGCATCGCTTCCTGCTGGGCCTTTAGGACACGCCCCAGGGCGCTGCTTGGCGTCTGTAGAAAACTGGGGGAATCCTTTGGCCAAAACGTTGCACCCTCCCCATGCCTTCCTGCCCGTGGCCTCCCTGTGAGCCCAGCAGAGACCACCAGGCGCCCCCCAACTGGGCACGGGTTCAGGCCCCCGTGACCGGGCCCCCTGCGCTCTGAGCAATGACCTGCTCTGGCCCCTTACTCCCACCACCCGTCCTTCCGTCCCCCTTCCCGTCTACCGTCCTTAGGAAGTCGAACCTTTGTTTTTAAATTGTCTGGTCCTCCCCAGCAGGTGGTAAGATCCAGTGGGCAGGGAATCTGGGGCTGCAGGCTGTGGACCGGGGACCCGGCGGAGAGGGCTAGCTGGCCTGCCCTCATCCTCTGCTTTCTCCTCGCTTGCCCCCACCCCCAGAGCCCTGCTCCCCACTCTGCCCACCCACACATCTGCCTTCCGGGGCGAGGAGCGGGAAGATATCTCAACCCTTAGCATCGGTGGCAGGGTCCCCTCTGGCTCGGATTTCCTCTTAAGCCCCGCGGCCACACGGAGACTTCCCCACTATATGTCAGCCAGGCTGTCCATCCGAGGACCCCAGACCACTCCCGCCTCCGCTGCTGTTTCAGAGACCCCCAGAGGCCGCCGCGGGCTGGGCTCCGCCCCCAAAGGCATGGCCGTGCCCCCGAGGGCCCCCTTCCGCAAGCCCTGCACCCCCCATCACTTTCCCCCCGCCGGCCGCCTTCTGCTGACCCCGGGGACCTCTCATACACTGGCCCAGGAGGCTGCGGACTGGTCCCCGCCTCCCACTCCAAGAGGTCCCCTCGGAGCCCTGCCAAGCCGCGGGCTGGGCGGGCGGTCGACGGGAGTGTGGCCCCGGCCCCTCCCTGCTGGTTTTTAGATGGTCCCTATGTTGGAAGTAAAAAGTGAAGCACTTTATTTTGGTTGTTTGATCACGTTCTGCTTGGAAGTGGGGGCCCCTCACTGTGTCCCGCGTCTGCGACCTGTGTGGAGTGTCACCGCGTGTACATACTGTAAATTATTTATTAATGGCTAAATGCAAGTAAAGTTTGGGGGTTTTTTTGTTTTGTTATTTTCTTTTGGACTGTGTGTCAGAGTTTGTTTTCTGAACGGACGTTGGTTCCTTCGGGGATGGTGGGTGTCCGTGGTGGGTAGCATATGGGTGTGTGTGAGAGAGCTGAGTGTTGTGAATGCCTGCAGAAGAGGAATCAATTAAACAACCAAAGCCCCCTACTTCTCTGAAATTACTTTCCTTGCTATGAGCTGTCTTTGGGGCTTGAGGGGTCCAGGTTCCCTTGCAAAGCTGGCATCATCCCCAAAACAGATGACTATGTGCTGGAGGAACGTGGAGGGCCGTTGGGCTGAGGTAGGGTGGGCTGGCCTGAGATCCAGGAGGAGTCATCTCAGCTTCTCCCATCAGTGTGAGACCCAGGAGCGGGGACTAGCTGCCTCCGGTCCAGAGGTGCCCCCTCACCTGCAGCCCAGGTAATGGCTGACGGCACTGCCAAGGGCCCATCGGTGAGCAGAGGATCAGAGCCTGCCGGGGCCAGCTTCTCTACTGGCTGTGTGCACATTGCATCCAGGGACGTCCCTGGGCTTCGCAGTTGGCTCTCTGGTAGAGAACCTGCCTCCCAGTGCAGGAGACACAGGTTCAATCCCCAGGTCGGACCATCCCCTGGAGGAGGGCATGGCAACCCTCTCCAGTATTCTTACCTGGAGAATCCCACGGACAGAGGAGCCTGGCGGGCTGTGGTCCGTGGGGTCGCACAGAGTGACATGACTGAAGCAGCCAAGCACAGCGCAGCACAGGGACTTCCCTGGTGGTCCAGACTTCACCTCCCAGTGTGGGGAGTGCAGGTTTGATCCCTAGTTGGGAGCTAAAATCCCAAAAAACATAAAACATCATAAAAGACATACAGCATCACCAAAAAACATAGAAGCAATATTGTAGCAAAATCAACAAAGATTTTTTAAATGATCCCTATCAGAAAAAAAAATTATTAAAAAACACATAGTCTCATCCCAATTTAAAGCTATCCAGTGAATCAGATGTGTATATGGGCGTGTAAAATGCACGCCCATTTTACAGACTCCAAAAAGAGGCTCAGGGAGATGGACTGGCCCAGAGTTCCTTAGCAAGGGCAGGGCCAACATGTACACCGAGGTGTGTTTTGCCCCCCCAAATCCCTGCCAGTCCGTTATACCAAAGGCCAGGTGGCAGACGAGCTGCACTGTGACGCCAGGCCACGTCCCAGCCTTTCCACTTTGCCAGCTCCGTGACTTTGGACCAGTCACTAACCGCTCTGAGCCTCCATCAACTCCCTTAGAAAGTGGGGGGTGCCCATCCCCTAGGGTTGTTTGACGATTCAGCAAGTACGTTCCTGTGAGGCACCAAGGACAGGGCCTGGCACAGCGCATGCCTGGCGTTGGTGCCGCTGCTGCCCTAAGGCCAGAGGGGGCGAGTGAGATGGTGGGGGACGGGAGGGGAGCGGGCCGCAGAGCCCTGGAAGCGCGGGAGCGAGGTCAACCAAGACAGTGCGCCTGCACACCACCCCAAAGCCGAAGTAGAAGGGGAGCTCTTTCTAAGCCTCGTGCTTATTTAAGCAGGCTCCCAGAGAGAACCAAGGGCCTCCCAGGTGGCGCTAATGGTAAAAAACCCTCCTACCAAAGCAAGAGACTTAAGAGAGGTGGGTTCCATAGGGTCCGTGGGGTCACAAAGTGTCGGACACGACTGAAGCGACTTAGCACACACATTACTGGGCTTGGTGGTGGGGCTTCCCCAGTGGTTCAGCGGTAAAGAATTCACCTGCAGTGCAGAAGCCACAGGAGATGCGGGTTCAACCCCTGGGTTGAGAAGATCCCCTGGAGGTGGGCACGGCAACCCTCTCCAGTATTCTTGCCTGGAGAATCCCATGGACAGAGGAACCTGGCCGGCTACAGTTCATGGGGCCGCAGAGTCAGACAAGACTAAAGCGATTTAGCACACGCACACCAGAGAGAACCAGGAGTCTGGGCTTTGGGAGGAAGAACCAGCTTAGAAGGGACACAAAAAAGCTGGGACATCCCACACACGCCTTACCCAGTTACCCAGCCGCCCAAATTGATAGGCTGCTCACCCTCACTAGAAACTGGAATGAAATGAACACTAATGGTGGGGGGGCGGGGAGGCAGTACCACCAAGAGCTGTTGGCAGTCGGCCAACGCAGAAGAACAGATTATTAAGAAGCCGGGGCACACAGGAGAGAGGAAAAAAAAGAAAAAAATCAGGAAAAAAAAATCAGGCCATCAGATGAAAAGGCTACGGCGGTCGCCAGATAAGAGGCTTGGTTTGGAACGTGTTCAGGACCTTAAACTCTACCAGCTGGAATTCCTTCCAAGTACCATGCCACTCGCTGCCCTCCTGAACATGGAAATTTGCACTTCATCGTGAATATGGAACACTGAGTTGTGAGTTAAATGATTCCCAAGAAGCGGCTTCCTCTGGCTCCTCAGGCTGGGTTTGGAGCAGAGACACTCCAAGGCCCTGCGCCTGGAGGTAAATGCATTAGCAGACAGAGCTCGGGCCCTCTCCTTGCCCCATCCCCACTCACCGGGAACTTGGACATCTTGGCGAGGCAGACTTCCTAAGGATGGAAGACAGGAGAGAAAGGGCCGTTAAACACAAAGGAGCGTGGGTTGTTCGTAACGAAGAGGGCAGATTCTGGGAGGAAAAGCAGTGGAGCCAGGCCAGAGGGGTCTCATCAGAGTCAGGCCAGCGTGCAGGGTGGGGGCGGGCTGGCACAGAGCGGGGGTGGCCCTGGTCCCGGGCGGCCGGCCGGCTTGGCATCTAGATTGGCTCTGCCCGTCGCTGACTGTGTGGTCTCCCTTGCATTTTTTGAACCTTGGATTCCTTATTTGTAAAATGGAATTATGAGTACCTACCTCCCAAGGCCATTACAGAAATCCAATGAGCTAACATTCATAAATCGCCTCGCACACGGGTCCCGGCGCCCTGGCAGAACAGAGAGGCCGCCAGACACGGCCCTCATCCTGCCTTTGCCGTTGCGCGTGTCCCCTGATCGACTGGGTTCCATGATCATGGGTGCTGGGGGATGCGACAGAGACCAAACACTCTACCTTATGTTCTCCTTGGTGAGACGGGTCTCTAACCAGGCAGTTCGTAACCAGTAGCCATGCTGTACTGGGCTTCCCTTATGACTCTGTCAGTAAAGAATCTGCTTGAAATGCAAGAGACCAGGGTTCCATCTCTGGGTCAGGAAGATCCCCTGGGGAAGGCACCGGGTGCCCACTCTAAGAGTCTTGCCTGGAGAATTCCCTGGACAGAAGAGCCTGGCGGGCTACAGTCCATGGGGCCTCAGAGCTGACTGAGTAATCTAACACTTTCATTTTTTTCTTTTTTTCAGCCATGTCTCACTATATGTTCATCCATCAGTCATGCCTGACTCTTCGCGACCCCATGTACTATAGCTCCCCAGGCTATTTAAAAAAATGGTCTCAGAAGGATGGGCTTAATTAAGAAACTGTATGGGCCAGCAGGTGTGCAAGGCATGATGTGTGGAGGCAGGCATGTCCCCCAGCGTCACTCCAGCCTCACCCAGAGTCATGCTGGGAAGCCTCATGGATTCTTCTGCATTTGAACTCACTTCTGTCCCCTTCGTCCCTCCCTCCCACAGGAATCAGAGCCCTCCCCAGGCCACCCCCTGTAGCCAAAGCAAAGGAGTCTGGCCAAGCAGATCTGCCTGGGGAAGAACACACCCGAATCGTCTGCTGGAAACAGGCTGGGGCCTGGGTCTCAAGTTCACTCCAGGCTCCTCTTGCACACAAGCCCAGTGTCAGCATCAGCTGTCTCTGGGGCTGGGGCACTTTATGAATGTGGGTGAGCTGGCTCGGGCTAAGGGGGACCCCCTGAAGGCGATTGGAATTTGGTAGAGAAGCAGTCCGCAGCTCGTCGGAAAGGAAACAGAAACAGAGTTTGGCTGACTGGACCAGGCCCACCCGGCCCAGGGCCAGGCCCTCAGCTCAGGGCAGGCCTTGTGCCTTGGGTTGGTGGGCCCGGATGGCAGCTGGCATGTGGACATCTGGACAGACAGTCCCCAGCCCTGTCCCCTCCTGACTGTGTGATAGGTGACCTGGGATGGCTCCCAGCCTCGGCGCCCTCACCTGTAAGGGAAGATGACTGTATGTCCTCTGCAGACAAAATGCCAACCTCTGCACCTGCCCTGAACTCACAATTGCTGTGACCATTTTCACAAGAGCCCTAGAAAGCAGATGCCATCTGGTTTCCAGGTAAATCCCATGCCACCCACCTGCCCCTCCCTTGAGGATCCCCAAAGCAGGGGTGGCGTCAAGCCAAGGTTCTGGTTGCTCTGGGGCTGGCAGGGAATGGGGCCAGACCCTCACCTGCAGGCTGGGCACATACAGGGATGTCGATGGGCCCTGGAGAGAACAAGGAAGGCAAAGAGGGTCCCCCAGATCTGAAGTCTTCGAGCCTTGGGATCAAAGGCACCTGTGGATCCTCGGCGGGGTCACCACCGTCCAGGGGCGGTCATCAGCACCCCCAGCTGGGGGACAGTCTTGTTGCAGCTGCCAGTGCAGACCCCACTCCCAAACGCATGGAGCCTGGAGCCCCCCACCCTGCCCCAGCCAGGGCCACCTGCCGCATGCCAGGTACCCTGCCGACTGTCTTATCCAAGGACTGGAGGGTCACCAAGGAGCCCCGTCCAGCTGCCTCCTTCCTGAGGCTCAGGTGATTGGACTCCTGGGCTCCATCAGATGGGCCTGGTGAGCAGGCAGCCCTCAAGTCAAGGCTGGGGAGTCTGAACCCCCAGGGTCAATGCCATGGCCCTCAGGACAGGGCAGCCCCAACATCTGCCTCCTTGAGTTGATGCATCCTTCCCGGGTGGGAGGAGGTGGGCGGTAGATCCCTCCAGGAAGTGCCCAGGCCCCTCCCTCTGGAGGGGGTGTCTAACCTTCCCTTCTCTCCTGTCTGCACAGACCCTGGTAGGCGTGTCCCCTGCATGTCTGCTCCGGGACACTTCATTTAGTCCACACGCATTCAGTGAGACCCTATGACGTGTCTGGGGCTGAGCCCTCTGTTGGGGACACAGCAGGGATCCCAGGCCACCCACCTGGGACAGATCACAGAGGATGGAACTGCAAGGAGGAGATGAGAACTGCCGGGGGAAACGGCCCAGCGCTGGTCCTCAGGTTGCTTCCCTTGTTCTCTGGCCTTGAGCCAGCCACATGCTGGCCCCGAGCCCCCATCTCTAGTCCTGGGGAAGGACCCGGACAGGGTCTCAGGGCCATCAGGAGGATAAGACAGTACCCGTCGGAGGCACTTGAGTGACAGTCAGAGAGGTCACTGGATGGGCAGGAACCAGCTCTGCCTTTAGAGGCAGGAGCAGCTGGAATGGAATCTGAGCGCCACCACTTCTCTTTGTGATCTCGGGTGAGTCACTCCAAGTCTCTGGGCCTCCGGATCCCCAGCTGGAAAATGGGGGAAAATCCGACCTCGTGGCAATTTCATGAGGACTAAAGGAGAAAGCAGAATAAAGCAACAGGCCCAAAGTCTGGCACCCGGTAACCACCATCTGTAGACGGGGGCGTCTGCCCACACGCCTGTAGCTCAGGTGGCTTCATTCACTCACAAGTCAAGGTCACGACCAGCTCGGGGCTCCCAGACACACATGACATCCAGATGCTTTCTAGGGGCTAATATTTCCCCGGGCCCCTCCAGGGCTGAAGTTCATTTGATAATTTATGAGGTAGGGATAGAATCTTTATAATTATAGCTTCTCTCAACTATAAAATCAAGACACATTTATTAATTAAGCCCAAACAAAACTACAAGACCAATAAAACACAATGGGATAGCATTAATTTAAGCAATGGGTGATGTTTCGCAGAGGCTAAGTGGGCCCTCCCCATGTGATGGAGGCCGGAGGCAGGCCGCCTGGGCCAAGGTCTTGCCAGCTCGGCTGCCCATCATCCGCCCCCCGCTCCCCCCACCTTTGACTCTGCAGACCCTAGGAAGCTTGTCATGGGCGTGAGTCCCCTCGACCACCAGAGAGCCAGCGTGGATCTTTCAGCTCCAATACACCCCTCAAGTCCCAGGTTCTTTTCTCCTTCCAGCCCTTCTTAATGACTGAAAAGATGTTCATCGAAACGGAAACATAAAGGAATTTAAATTCTTCTAGAGATCTCAAAGTCTTCCCTGGTGGCTCAGTGGTAAAGAATCTGCCGGCAATGCAGGAGCCATGGGTTTGATCCCTGGGTTAGGAAGATTCCCTGGAGGTGAGCATGGCAACCCACTCCGGTTTTCTTGTCTGGAGAATCCCATGGACAGAGGAGCCTGGCGGGTTTCAGTCCATAGTGTCGCAAAGAGTCGGACGCGATGGAAGTGACTTAGCACGCAGAGATCTCAAAGGACTACCCTCCCTGTATCTGTAGGCCCCAACTCGGGAAACACTGAACTAGGACCCAGCAGGACAGGAATTGGCTAATCTGATTCCCACCCGCATCCGCTGTCCCAGGACTCAGGGAGTGAAGCGGCGTTGGCTCTGTGCAGGGGATAGAGTGATCCAGGACAGGGTTCAGAGGAGGAGGCAGGAAGGCCCTGAGCAGGGGGCTGGGGCCACAGGGGCCTAGAGCAGTGTGGGAAGAGGTGGCCCCCAAAGGAGACAGGGAGGCCCACGGAGCCTTCATCTCCAGCCTCCCCTGGGGTACGGAGGGCAGAGAGTGGGCTGGACCTCACAACAGGTCACCAGACCCAGGCCGCCCCGAGGAGCCAGCCGCATTGGTGATGGCTCACCCTGCAGGATGCTTAACCCAGCCGGGCATTGCTCCCCATCAAACAGGTAACCCTGGTCCCCACCCTGCAGAGGTTAACACTGGGCCCAGGTCATGGCAATCGGGAGGAGCAGCCTGATCTGAAGTTAGGTGGTCTCACCAGCACCCAAACTCTCAGCCAGGCTGCTTTGAGGGCCCTGGGTCTCCTTCCCGCTCCGTAGGCCCTCCTGTGTGAGCCCATGGAGCTCCCCTCCCTGTTGTGGCCACTACCCTAGACCTCGCTGCCTCTTCACTCTCTTGCCTAGCACAGGGAGCCTGGGGCCAGGACCTGGGTGCCTCCCTCCTGGGCTAAGGCAGCCGGCAGACTGTGAACCCATGTGCCTGCCCAGCATAGCCAGTCCAGGAGCTATGATGGGAGGATGCTTAGCAAATTGCTGGTACTTAATACTCCCCGCCTTGGTGGCTAAGACGGTAAAGAATCTGCTGGCAGTGGGAGAGACCCAGGTTCGATACCTGGGCCTGGAAGATCCCCTGGAGGAGGGCATGGCAATCCACTCCAGTAGTGTTGCCTGGAGAATCCCATGGACAGAGGAGCCTGGCGGGCTACAGTCTATGGGGTTGCAAAGAGTTGGACATGGCTGAGCAACTAAGGCAGCTTACCAATCTTTCCCCCAGGCCTTTATCGCCTCATTACCCTTCCAGTTATTTCCCTGGACCTTCTTAAAAATCCAGCAAATGAAGAGCTAATGGGCCGCAGGCCAAGCAGCCTCGGGGAAGTTGTTCCACCACCCAGAACTGGCTTCTGTCTGCCGTAAATGTCCCCCTGGTCCAGGCGGCCTGCCGACTGGGACCTGAACTCTGGTCTGACCCCCAGCCCGCTCATCCTCCAGGGAAGGGGGCACCCCAGGCCTCCTCTCCCGGGATTCCCTGTCTGGGCACTGCACAAGAAAGAGCTCCAAGCCTCACACCCACAGGGCCCTTGCAGAATCGGGGCTCAGGACTGGAAGCCAAGGAGACCTGGGCCCTGCTGGGAGCCCCGCTTCTCAGCAGGGGTGTCAGCAGTGACAACGTGGGGGCAATGGATTACCCTGGGGGCTCTGCCAACGTCTGTGGGCACAGGGAAGGGACAGATAGGAACGGGACAACAGGTCAGAGAAGGCAGTGGAGAAAACCAAGCTCCAACTGCATCTTGGGGAGAAATAGGATTCGTCAGGCACCAGGAGGTGAGTGATGTGAAAGCTGCTCAGTCGTGTCGGACTCTTTGCGACCCCCTGGACGGTAGTCCATGGGATTCTCCAGGCCAGAATACTGGAGTGGGTAGCTATTCCCTTCTCCAGGGTATCTTCCCAAGCCAGGGATCGCACCCGGGTCTCCCGCATTGCAGGTGGATTCTTTACCAGCTGAACCACAAGGGAGGAAAGGGAAAACAGTGGCTGGAAGCCAATCTGCTGATATCTGAGGCTGCGGGGGCAAAGGTCTGCCTTTGGCTGGAAGGTTTAGGCTGGCTGCAGCCGGGGGGACTCGGGAGACCAAGATGAGCCTGGAGAGCTGGTCAGGTCGTGCAGGGCCTCGGACCCCATCCAGCGAGCTTAGAGCTAAGGAGAGGGTCACAGGGAGCCGCAGAGGGATGCCTGGGCCTCGGGGCTCAGGGCGGCGCCGCCCGCCGCCGCGTGTGGCTGGGAGGGAGGAGAGGCTGGCGCTGGCTGAGCCCATGCGTCCCCGCAGGGTGGCGGGAGGTGGCCATCGAGCGGGGCCGCCGGACCACCCCGGGGGCAGAGAGCCTGCGCGGCTGGCCTGAGGCCCGCCCGAGAATGGGCCGTGGCGGGGCACGGCTGGTGGGGGCCGGCAAGGCCGCGCCTCCCTGCAGCCGGCACCTTCCTCTCTCCCCACCCCGCCACACGCCCGCAGGGACAGGGCGCCTCCAGGTCTCTGGCTCGGGTGCGGGCTCACAGCCCCGGGGACCGACCCCCTTCCCATCCCGGGTAGCTCATTGCCGGGGCGGCGCGGCCGGCCGTTTCTAGTGGGAATCTGCTGCCCTCTGCAGGACGGTTCTAGAACCGCGTCACTAGGACCCTCCAGCAGAGACCCGGTGCTGATCCCCAAAGCCAAGGCGGACCCCACCCAGCTGGCCCGGCCAAGAGCGGTCGCCAGGTGCGGTTCCCCGCAGCCTCAGCTCAGTTCGGTCGCTCAGTCTTGTCCGACTCTTTGCGACCCCATGGACTGCAGTACGCCAGGCCTCCCTGTTCATCACCAACTCCCAGAGTTCACTCAAACTCACGTCCATAGAGTCAGTGATGCCATCCAGCCATCTCATCCTCTGTCGTCCCCTTCTCCTCCTGCCCCCAATCCCTCCCAGCATCAGAGTCTTTTCCAATGAGTCAACTCTTCTCATGAGGTGGCCAAAGTACTGGAGTTTCAGTTTCAGCATCATTCCTTCCAAAGAACACTCAGGACTGATCTCCTTTAGAATGGACTGGTTGGATCTCCTTGCAGTCCAAGGGACTCTCAAGAGTCTTCTCCAACACCACAGTTCAAAAGCATCAATTCCTTTGGCGCTCAGCTTTCTTCACAGTCCAACCCTCACATCCATACATGACCACTGGAAAAACCATAGCCTTGACTAGACGAACCTTTGTTGCCAAAGTAATGTCTCTGCTTTTCAACATGCTATCTAGGTTGGTCATAACTTTCCTTCCAAGGAGTAAGCATCTTTTAATTTCATGGCTGCAGTCACCATCTGCAGTGATTTTGGAGCCCCCCAAAATAAAGTCTGACACTGTTTCCACTGTTTCCCCATCTATTTCAGAGCTTACTCAAACTCATGTCCACCGAGTCGGTGATGCCATCCAACCATCTCATCCTCTGTCATCCCCTTCTCCTCGTCTCAATCTTTCCGAGCATCATGGTCTTTTCTAATTAGTCAGCGTTTCTCATCAGGTGGCCAAAGTATTGGAGCTTCAGCTTCAGCATCAGTCCTTCCAATGAATATTCAGGACTGACTTCCTTCAGGATGGACTGGTTGGATCTCTTTGCATCCAAGGGACCCTGGAGCCTCAGGACGTGCCAACATGCCCCTTTGATAATATCCACAGATGCCAAGAGACCCCGCAGGGACCTCATGCAGGTCACCACAGCCTGGCCGGAGGCTCTCACATAGTTTGTGTTTGAGGCTTGGAGAGGTGGCAAACTGACCCAAGAACGCCAGCTGGTTAAAAGCCAAGTGTGCCCACCTCCCAGACCCATGCCTCCCTGGGTCGGCCCTCACGCCGTCTCGGGCCCCCGTCTCTCTCCCTGGCATGTATGTGACGTCTCGTCCTCCTCCTGAATGCTCGTCCAGGGCGTGCCCCCCGCCCCAACCCCCAGCTAGGAAATCGGCTGAAAGAGGGCAGGGACACAGAGCCTAGCACAGAGCCCGGTTCAGGGGAGCACCTCACTCTCATGATTTCGTCCCAGCTCTGTCTCCCCACCGGCCTGGGAGCCTTGAAGGAGCCGCCCTCTGTCTCTGTGTTTACCTGGCTCCAGTCCCCATGGGCCTTCCTCCTGTGTTTAATCTCCTCCGGAGCAGAGCAGGCTTTGTTGGGGCCCCCCTGCAGGGCTCTCAGGACAGGCGGCTCCCATTGTCAGGTCGGCTCCAGGGTGAGGGCCATTACGTTCTAGGTCCCCCCAACCCTCCCTCCTAGACCCACACCCCCCGCCCCCCCAGCCCAGAACTGATGGATGCTGACTGTTCTGCGTGGTCCTCAGGGCTTACAAACCTCTCTCTTTTCCATGGCCAGAGTTCTCACTTACCCTAGGAGCCGTCTGCTTCCTGTGCAAATGAAGGTGAAAAGGCCACATGTCTTACAGCATACAGAGAGGGGCCAAAGGGACGAGGGATGGCTTTCCTGCCCACCCCCAAACCACCCCTGCCCCCAAGGCCATCTCAGTGCATGGGGTCAGTGGGGACTCTGCTTTGGTAACAGTTTCCTCTTGGGTCACAAAAGAAATTCAGAGAAAGGTATGAACCCTCTGTGGGGCAGCTCTGGCTGCAGAAAGTGGCTGTCATTCTGTCCATCTTGGAGGTCAGAAGTCTGTAGGTTAGGGACTTGCCTGTATTCCACACGAAGTCCTGTCACGGGGCACAGAACTGACCTGGAGTCCCCAAGACTCAGCCCAGGGCAGGACCCCACCAGCAGCAGCGGGGGCGGCCCCACAGGCCCGGGTTTCTACAGATGTTTATCCAGATGAGCCGTATCTTCCTCCCACTTCACAAAGCAGAACAAATGCAGGTTGGGAGGTGAGCCCAGCGGTTCTCCAACCTCAAAACCTGATGGAAGAACTGCCTCAGGCACAGCTGGTCCTGCTCCTTTAAGAGCCACAGGTTGGAACCCGGAGCCGCAGGTCTGGCAAACTGTGGGGCCTTGTGTTTCAGTAAGTGACCTTTCTGTTGGCGCTAATTGAGGAGGACTTGCCCGGATGCCAGACGTGCGGGGGCCCTGCCAGGGAGCAGGGAGGGGCCTGAGACTACTCCTTCCAGTAAAAGGCAGGCGTTTTTGGCAGCGGTCAGTTTAGAAGCCTGGCTGCTATTGTAAATCATAAGCTGATTATTGCACTTGTTCTTAAAGTTTCCGAGAGCGGTTCCAGGCAAGCTGTGAGTTGCAACACAATTGAGAGTTAAGTTTATGGTCAGGAAGAACCCTCAGCTCTTCCTCGAGTCTCTGACTCCCACTCCTTACGCTGGAACCCCAGCGCAGCCGGGCGAGGGAGGCCCCTGCAGCAGCGTGTCCTGGGCGGGCGCCACAGTACTTCACCCCCAGGCTCCGAGCGGACACACGGGCCTAAGTGGTGTTGAGAGTTAATGGAAGACCTTCGTGACGGCTGAAGTGTGGTTTCAAACTCACCAAGTGTTGGAGAAACCCCTGGGGTCTGGCAGGCCTCTCCGCCTCCTGTGCAGATGGTCTCACCGCCGTACCACCCTCCCTCCGTCTGGGCCTTGCGGGAGCTGAGCCGGCCTCTGCGCCAAATCGCTCGTTAACATTCGTGTCAGTGTTTCCATTATAAAGTGCTCTTTCCTCCTTCAGGAATATACGGCCCAACTGTAAAATTACCCTCGAGGCTGCAGGCTGGCTCAGACCCGGCGGTCTGGCTTCCTCCAGGGGGCTGCAGGGACCCCCGGGGATGGCCCCCGCCCGGCGTGACCCACCCAGGACTCAGGGGGCAGCCGCCCTGCACGGACCCTGGCGAGCACAGGCAAGGGAAGGGGACAGCAGCGGCTGGCCAGGGACTGTCAGCCTCTGCTACTCGGAGAAAAGTCTAGAACCTGCGTGCGGTGTTAGGTCCTGGACCCAACGACACAACAGGGGCCCGAGTAGGGGAAAAGCTCCATTTCACAAGCTGTCCAAGAATCCCAATGACCCAGCGACAGGAGGAAGCGTGATGAGGAGGTGAGTCCGGTCACGGGTCACGCCAATGCAATGCAACGTGTTCGCCTGCTTCTAAAAATCCTCAGTAACACTTTTTAATATACAAGAGTCAAAAGTACAGCAGTTTTACAATGTAGGAAAATTTAATACATACTATATAAACAACATTATTTACATCAGAAATCACTAGGACAGTGGCATTTTTCACAAATATAAATTAATTACTGTTTAGTCAACAGGTTTTAAAAGTCCACAATTTTACAATAAAGAAAAATCACCCGTCCCCAACCAAGTGGGGCGCAGATGGACTAAAGCAGCCTGGACCCCTGGCCTGGCTCTCCTCGCCGACACGGCCGCCCCCAGACGAGCTGGGGGCCCACCGCTCCTGCTGACGAGTGGGTTTTGGTCTGTAGGATTTCCGCGTCGCTGTGTGAATTCGTAACTGGATTGCGTTTGCACCGTGCGCATGCGCCCTGATGCGGCCCTCAGGTATCAGGTTAGAGTGTCTGCAGCACGACGTGAGAAGTGTCTTGGGTTCCCGTCGGAGGGTGTGAGAAAGGAATGGCTGAAAGGAGGGGGAGCCCGGGGCAGCAGCCGATGGGGGGGCCAGTCTGGGGTTGCCGCGTCCTCGGCGGAGACGAGGGCACACAGGTGAATCCATGCTCCTGATCAGGTTCCTGGTGGCGCTAACTCTCCTCTTCCTCGGCCCCTGCTCTACCTAGTAACTACATCCTTCAGAGCCAGTCTCCATGGAAACCATCCTCAGAGACTTGGGGGCGGCTTCTCCCATCCACGAGTCAGATAATTCCTATTTGTGCAAATTTCTGGTTTTGACAGAAGCATACAGTATTCATACTGACTATGAGGAAATGCTTTTTCTACCAACCCACTCTGCACACACACTCCGGCACCTCAACAGATGCTTTTGTGAGGATACTGTACTTTCTGTAATCAATTTAACACTGATCTGGCTGATGCTGCCTTTTGTGGCAGCATATGGCACTACAAGTCCTGATGTGAACAAAAGGAAGCTCCTTTTTCCTCATGATGAGACATCTTTGGGAATAACTCGCATCTCCTATCAACAACTCCAGAGAAAAAAAAACCAAAAACCTTGAACTCTGAAATGCAGGCCCCACCAGTCCTCCCCCTGGCCCCTCTAACTCAAAGGGTCACGACCCGACCTCCTACAGGGGAGGCCGAGCTGGGGCCTGCTCTGCGGACCCCACGGCCTGTTGATGGCTCGGGGGCCTGCAAGCCAGCCTGCCCTTCCTCTCTGGCCCGGGTAGTGTCAGTACTGCGGGGAGGGAACCCAACCTGAGCAGAGACAGAGTTTCCTGTCTCCCCCACACAGCACTCAGACATGGCCCCGGTGGGGTGACCGTGGCTGGGGCTCTGCTGTGGTCCCCCAGGCAGTGCTCTGGGCAGGTGCTCTACAAGCCCAAGCTGAACGACCCCAAATACCAGGAGGAGAAGTGGACCAGGAGGTGCTGAGCCCACGGAGCTCCCCACACCAGCTGTGTGGACCCAGCCTCTCACAAGGACCTCGGCACAGGTGAGCCAAAGACGCTCCGGGGAGCACAGAGCACGAGCCCCCCCGAGCCGCCCCTGCTTCACCGTGTGAGGCAACAGTAAAGGCGTGAGTGGTGCTGCCCAGGAACTGGCGAGTGAGTAGATGGTGACTCATGGAGTCCCCTGTAGAGGAGCAGTTAGTGTGGGGAGTGTGACCCTGTGTACACCGAGGGAAGGGTTTCCACCAGCTCTGAGCTGGGAGACTCACAGGCTCACTGCACGTTCAAGTCAGTTATTCTGTCTCCGTCTAGAAAGGCCTTTGGATACTCTAACAATACTGGTGAGTTGTATTTAAGGTGAACAGAACGGAAGGCCCGAGAACCAGGAGTTCTGAGGCTGCTTAACTGCTGTAGCTAACCTGCCTCCCATCCCCTCCTCTAGTCCAGCTCTTCCTACCTACAGCTCAGTCACCCTGTCCTTGAAGGCTTCCAGTTTTGGGGGCAACAGTGAACTTAGGTTTAGACTTAGCCTGACCTCATTCTAAAACCATACTGAGTTCAGTTCTAATGATCTCCAACCAGCAGTGCAGCATGTTCACCACAGGGAGTAACTGATTTGTATCTGGTCACCCACTGCAGGAATGGCAGATGTGTGATTCCATGAATCCTCCTTCCTCAGGTTGTGCAAAGGGAACCAAGATGAGCTGCAGATGGTGACCCACCACCGCCCAGACCACACCACCAACCCCCCCACCCGCAGGCTGGGAAACCCATCCACCCCCCTCCCCAGCGCCCTGCCCCGGTGCCGCCAGCACCCAGCCAGGCATGAGCCTCTTCCCTCCCCGTCCTCTCCAGTCATCATCACTCAGTGTGGGAGCCCACCTGGAAGTGGATTCAGGAGCTCTGGCCACGCACCCCTGCCCCACCCCGCCCTGCATTCAAGGCCACTCCCAGGCAAGCCAGCCCCCGCCCACTGCATCGTGGACCCACTACCTTGCCTAGCGGGGGCGGGGACAGGGGTGGGGCTGGGGTTGGGGGATGGGGGTGGGGGGGTTGTGCAGGCAGTAAAGGAGGCCCACGCAGGAGACCACACCTCTGAGACACACAGTGTGGGAAAATTTAGTGTTGCTGGGGAAGAGGCCGTGGAGGAGGTGGCTCCCCACCCCCGCCCCTCCGCACCACAGCTGTCACACAGTGAGGCTCGAGTGTCACTTCTCCCGAGGACACGTCTGAGGGGGTACCTGCTCCCCTGCAAGTCCTGTGGTGCGAGACCCCACCCACGTGTCCCCTCACCCCGTCAGCAGCATCCGTCTCATCAGAGTGCACCAGACCCCGTGTGTCCAGCGGGTCCCAGCAGCCTTCATGCACTCGTGCCTTCCCTGACCCCACAATGAGGTCCAGGGCAACAAAACATTCACGACTCTAAGACCTCTCCTGCCTTCACAGGGAAACAGCCCGTGAAGCTGGTAGACAAAAGCATCACCGCTTCCTCCTGGCACCCATCCGAGTGGGAGGCCAGGACCAGGCCGGAATGCGATGGGTGCCCAAGTGCAGGAGGGGGTGACCCAGATCAAAGCCGGACTGAGTCGAAGGCCCCCACACTCTGAGTGCCCCTCAGCAGCAGGCTGACGGCAGCCCCGCGTCCAGAAACACCCTCTCGGGTCTGGGTAACCGGCTCCTGTGGATCAGACCAAAGACGTCCAGGTGCTTCATGACGCTTGCGCTCCCCTGCTTTCCAAGCGTTCCTTTATGTTTTCCTAACATTCCAGTTATAATCTGGGTTGTTTTTCTGTTCTAGTGATCTCTCCAAAGGAGACCGATGATCCAGGGGTGACTTGGAGTCGTGAGGAGATTTCTGAGAAGGGGGCGAGCGAGGATCTGAGACCGCGGGGTGCAGCGGCGGCAGGGGCTGTTTATACTCCCCCAGTTTGTCTGTGTGGAAAGAGCGGTGATGGTCCGAGGGCCCCTGGCCGTGGTAGCCCATAGTGGGGCGGTGATCAGACATTCGTCGGAAATCCTGCTGGTGGTAATTTTGAGGCCTAAATTCATCGGATCGCCTCCGCTTGGAGTCATGATGGTGCCTGAAATAGAGACAAGAGAATCAGCTGAAGACCAAGGCTGGATTCCCACACCTCCTCCGTCATCCACTGGCTCTTCCTCACGCTGGAGGACACTTCCAGGGACTCAGAGCAAATACTAACATTACTAGAACTCAAAACCAAAACCAAAACCAAACTAAAGTAGTAACAAAGGGCTATTTTATACTTGTTGGCAAAACACAGCCCATGAAATGACATGAGCCTCATCAAGTCTGCAATGAAACAAGCACAAACTTGACTCACTGATGGCTTTGTAAACTCACATTCCCTTCAGGAAAACTGGCAAGACCTACTAACACTTTCATGCTCCTCACCCAGCCCAGGAGAAAAAGAGCCACGGAAATCATTTTCCAAGTTATTAATAACAGCAAAAACTCAAGCAACCTAGATATTCAACAGTAAGTGCAGTGTTAATTACTTTCAAACAGACTCAATGTGAAGAATATTAAGATTTTTAATCAGGACTATGGCAAACTGCCTATTATACTGTTAACAGAGAAGCTGTAAAAGTCAACAACAATCCCCAACTCAAGAATGGGCAAAGGACTTGAACAGACATTTCTCCAAAGGAGATGCACAAACGGCTCCAAAGTACATGAGAAGACGCTCAACATCTTTAATGAGCATTAATCACTAGGTAAATGCAAGTCAAAACTACCGTCAGGATGGCTACATTCAACACACTGAAAATAAATGTTGGTGAAAATGTGGGAAAATTGCAATTCTCATACACGGTTGGGACTGTAAAATAGTTCTGCTCTAGTGGAAAACAGTTGGTGGTTCTGTTTAGAACTACCATATGACTAACAACTCCAATCCTAGGTAAATAACCCCAAAGCACTGAGAACAGATACTCAAACAAACACACACCATGCTCACAGTAGCACTATTCACAATAACCAAAAGGCAGAAAAACTCAAATGTCCACTAATGAATGAATGGATAAACCAAATGGACAATGTATTAGGTTGACGCAAAAGTAACTCTGGTTTTGCATTGCTGAACTTTGCCATTTGATGTGGAAATACATTCTTAAATAAATGTGTTGTACATCATTTTAATGTGCATTTCTCACTTCACGTTTTTTTGCTAATGACATATTACTTGCTGTTTATGTTTATTTTAGACTACAGAAATGATGTTAGACAAAAAAGCAAATTAGAGTGATTTTCTTAATGAGTTCAAAATGGGTCGTAAAGCAGCAGAGACAACTCACATCCACAACGCATCTGGCCCAGAAACTGCTAATGAAGGTACAGCGCAGTGGTGGCTCAAGAAGCTCACAAAGGAGCTGAGAGCCTCCACGATGAGGAATGCAGTGGCCGGCCCCTGGAAGCAGATGGCAACCCACTGACAGCAATCGCTGAAGATGAGGAATGCAGGGGCCGGCCCCTGGAAGCGGATGGCGACCCACTGACAGCAGTCGCTGAAGATGGTCCTCTGGTAACCATACAGGAAGATGCCAAAGAACTCAATGTCGACCATTCTGTGGCCATTCGGCATGTGAAGCAAATTGGAAAGGTGAAAAAGCTCAGTAAGTGGGTGCCTCATTAGCTGACCACAAATCAGAACAACCGCCGGTTTTCTATAAAACATCGATCCATTTCTCAGATTGTGATGTGTGATGAAAAGTGGATTTTACAAGACAACCAGTTAGGGGTTGGAGAAGCAGCTCCAAAGCGCTTCCCAAAGCCAAACTTGCACCAAAAAGAGGTCGTGGTCACTGTTTGGTGGTCTGCTGCCCGTCTAATCCACTAGAGCTTTCTGAATCCCAGCGAAACCATTACAGCTGAGAAGTATGCTCAGCAAGTCAATGAGATGTACCAAAACCTGCTACACTTGCAGCTGGTATTGGTCAACAGAAAAATGAGCCCAATTCTTCTCCACAACAACACCTGACCACAGGTCATACAACCAAAGCTTCCAAAAGCTCAATCAATGGACCACGAAATGTTGCCTCATCTGCCATATTCACCTGACCTCTCGCCAACTGACGACCACTTCCTTCAGGCATCTCAACAACTTTTTGTTGGCAAAATGCTTCCACAACTAGCAGGAGGCAGAAAATGCTCTCCAAGAGTTCACTGAATCCCAAAAGCACGGACTTTTATGCTACAGGAATAAACAAACTTCTATCTCATTGGAAAACATGTATTGATTGTAATGGTTCCTGTTTTAAGAAAGATGTGGTTGAGCCTAGTTACAGTGATTGAAAATTCAGTCTGAAACCACAATTACTTTCGTATACACCTAATATATACACTGGAATATCATTCACCCATGAAAAGAACTGAAGTACTGATACATGGTACAGTGTGAATGAAGCTCTAAAATATCATGTTAAACATCTGAAAATGCCAACCATAAAAGCCACATATTATATGATTCCATTTATGCAAACTGTCCAGACTAAGCAAGTCCACAGAAACAGAATGCAGAAGACGGGTGGCTGCCAGAAGCTAGGCAGAGAGAAGATGGGGAGTGACTACTTAGTGGCCAGAATTTTCTTTAAGGGGATGAAAGTGTTTTGGAACTTGACAGAGGTGGTGGTTGCACAACACACTGAATATACTAAATAAATGTCCCTGAATTGTTCACTTTAAAGTAATTTATGTTATGTGAGTTTCACCTGAATGAAAAAAGGAGGAGGGGAGAGGATGGGAGGGAGGGAAAGAGAGACAGACTGCCCAGGTTCCAGCCAAGATACCTACTGCTCAAACAGTCAGAAAGGGACAAAATGTGTGGACAATGGTTATCAAGACACCAGATGTCAGGAAAGAAAGAACAACACTCCCTGTGGGATGAGAAACGAATGACGTAAGTTTTATAAGCACCCAGCTCAGCAGAAGCCCAGGCTTCCTGAGATGGGGCGGGGGCACCAGCACAGCTGGAGTTCAAGTGTAGAGTGCAAGAGAAGAAAGTTCTGCAGAGAAAGGAGCTCAAAGATCAGCAAAGGTGTTCCCTTGGGTATCTAGCTGGATAAGGCTCAGGCTGTATGTGTGCCAAAACTACCCAGGGGCCACGGGGGAAGACAGAAGGACAAGAGATGCTTGTGCCCTGTGCTCACGCAGGGCTGGAGCAGAGAGTGCCTGCTCTCTTCTCACCAACCAGACTGGAACCCTCTGCTCCAAGGGGCACTGGTCCAACGCCATGAGGGGCCTTGCCACAGCGGGGAAGCCCATGTGCCCTCGCCCCAGCACTGCTCCAGTGCTGCCTCGTAAGTCCCACCAGCAAGATCTTAAACAAACTGTTCCCAAGTAACTAAACTGCTTCTGGACAAAACTCCAGAACATTTATAGGAAGACAAAAATATCCAGCACTTAACTAGGTATCTAATAAAAAATTATCAGGCATAGAGAAATAAAAGCAAAAATAAGCAAATGGGACCTCATCAAACTTAAAAGTTCTTGGACAGCAAAGAAAACCATTAACAAAACAAAAATCAACCTATGGAATGGGAGAAAATATCAGCAGACAATGCCACCAAGGATTTAATCTCCAAAATATACCAACGGCTCACACAACGCAATAACAAATAAACAAACTCTGTTGAAAGATGGGCAGAGGGACTCCCTTGGGGGTCCAATAATTAAGACTTCATGTTCCAATGCAGGTGGTGCAGATCTGATCCTTGGTCAGGGAGCGAAGATGCCATGTGCTGCACGGCCAGAAAACCAGGACACAACAAACTCAATACAGACTTTAAAACAATGGTCCGTATTTAAAAACAAAAAACAAAAAACACCTTAAAAATGGGTAGACCTAAACAGATACTTCTTCAAAGAAGACACACGGATGAAAAGATACTTAACAGTGCTAATTATTAGGGAAAGACAAATCAGAACTGCAATGTACCACCTTACACTGGTCAGAATGGCTGCCATTAGAAAGTCTACAAATAACAAATTGTCGGAGAGGGTGTGGAGAAAGGGAACCCTTTTTTACATTATTAGTGGGAATATAAATAGATATAGCCACTATGGAAAAAAATATGGAGGTTCCTCAAAAAGCTAATATAGAGTTGCCATATGATCCAGCAATCCCACTCCTGGGCATGTATCTGAACAAAACTCTAATTTGAAAAGATACAGACATCCCTATGTTTACAGCAGCACTGTTTAGAATAGTCAAACATGGAAACAAATGTTCATGGACAGATAAATAAAAAAGGTGTGGTGCACATATACAATGGAATATTACTTTCAACTATAAAAAAATAAATGTCATTGGCTGCAATATGGATAAACCTAGATAATATACTAAGTGAAGTTAAATCAGAAAGAGAAAGATATCATTTGATATACTTTGTTTACATGTGGAATTTTAAAAAATGATGCAAAGAAACTTATTTACAAAACAGAGACTCAGATATAGAAACACTTCCAGTCACCAAAGGGGAAAGGGTGTCAGGAGGGATGAATCGGGAGTGTGGGATTAGTAGACACAAACTGCTATCACACAAGAGAGAAGCAACAAGGCCCTACGGGATAGCTCAAGGAACTATATGCAAAATTCCATAAGAAACCAAAATGGAAAAGGACAGAACCAGGAAAGTAAGACCTACAGTGAGGCAATAATAAATCAATCAATTGAAACTGACCCAAATGATAAAAATTAGCAGACAAGGATAGAAAACCATTTTTAAATTGTATACCAGATTTCAAAACGTCAAAGACAGACATGATTAAAAAAGGAACGGAAACTATCCAAATGAAACAGAGAAAACATCATTTAAAAAAAACACAGCACCAGTGAACTGTGAGACAAATGTCTAACTGGAATCTTCACAAGAGTGAGGGAACAGAATAAAGTAGTCAAAGAAATAATCATAAAAAAATGAAAAAATGATAAATGTACAGCTCTAAGAATTCCCAAGCATAAGAAAAACAGGAAAAATACACCATGGCACATTATAATCAAATTGCTAAAAACCAGTGGTGAAGAAAAAGACACATTATGCAAAGAATAAAGATGACAGATTTTTTATCAGAAATGATACAAGTAGAAAGTAGATGAACATCATTAAAGTACTGAAATAAAGTGTCAATCTATAAATTTATACCTGTCAATCTATGAATTTATACCCAGCAGAAAATATTTCTGTTAAGTGAAGACAAAATAAAGACTTTTTCAGACATACAAACGCTGAAAGAATTTATCACCAGCAGACCCACACTAAAACCAAAGTCCTTCAGGCAGAAGAAAAATTATGCGATATGGAAATACAGAGCCACGCAGGACAACGCAGGGCAAATGCCCACTGGAGCCAGACAAGAGGACAGGGACACGTGAGGGCGAGGGGCACAGACCGCCTAACAGAGGCACAGACGCGTGGGGCCGAGGGGCACAGACAGCCTAACAGAGGCAGCTGCTGCTCAGCCACAGCTACTACCCTAAAGCAGCCCGGTGTCACCAGCTCTTCCCAAAAGAAGGCGGGATGTGGAGATGTTCATATGAACATTTCCTATGTTAGATTCTAGGTGCAGCCAGAGCCTGTCTTTAGCCTAGGGGAAACTGAAGCTCCTAGGAAGTTAAAATATAGCTAAGTCCTGAAATTAAAGAGAGATAAAACCTCTTTAGCCCTTCCTAACTCTCACAACTACTCTTACAGAAGCTGGCCCATTGGAACATGATATAATGGCTGCAGAGAAGGGATGACTTGGACAGGCTCTGACCCTTGAAACTGCAGCTCCTGGCGTACCACCGGCTGGGTCCCGCCTGGTGTGGCCAAGAGCCTAGTACAGTCACCATTCTGACTGCTGATTCTAGCATTTTATGGCTACCCATTCTCTAGACTTTCTCAGAGGAAGAAAGCAAACTCTCCCTACGCAAGTGTGATGATGAAACCACAGGTGGCTCCCTGGCCCCAAGAATGACACGTAAAACCTGTAACGTAACGTGGCATTCAAGGCCCCTCCACCACCCAACCTGTCATCTTCGGGGTGGGCAGCTCATCTTAGGGGCCCATCCTTGCCCTGGTCCTGTGACGTCTATTCTATCTCTCTCTACTTAACTGACTCTTTACGACCCAAATCAAACCTCCCTTCTTCCTCAGCCCTCAGGAAAAACTCAAAAATCCCTTCTTTCATCCACCCATCCCTCGGCACTCACAGCCTCAGCTGCATCGTTATTTCTCCCCAGTACTCTGAAGACGCCGTGATGGCAGAACACTGGACCAGACTTGGGACCGTGCCCGGCGCACAGTGAGAATGAGCATCTGATGGAGAAGAACATTAAGTGTGCACTGCTTGTCCCTCCCTTCTAAACCTAACGCCCCAGGCAGAGGTCAGTGCCAAGAGTCTGAGGGCCCTCCACACACCGGTCATAGTAGTCCCTGTGCCCTCGGTGGTCTCGGTCGCTGCTGTACTGGTCGTAAGGTCTCTTTCTTGATAGGTTGTTGGGGCGGTAGCTCCCTGAGCGGTGGGCGTCCACGTGCCGCCGGTCCCCATAATGGTGGTCCTTGTACCAGTGCTGCTCATACTGATGGTGCCTGTCACTCCCCCAGGGCAGATTGCTATTGCCACCACCATAGTTGAACTTTCTTTCCCTCTGCCAGTCGCCTCGATCTGCAAGAAAATAATAATCTCATGACTGCAAGGAATGGCTGCATTTCACTTTCACTAAAGTTTAAACTGCAAAGGGCTGACACGTGCCGCAGACAGTCCATTTCCTCCTTGGCCTCTGTGCTGCTGGTTATCAAACAAGTAACGAGTCCTAACATTCTTTCCCAGAATGTTTAAGGCAAAAGAAAATTTAACACCTTTCTCCTTCTGCAATCTTAAAAACTACTGCTTTTTGTTTTTCCTTTCTTTTTTTTTCTTTTACTGCTTTTCATTTTCTATCTGCTTACCTTCCAATCCAGGGCAGACTCTTAAAATGATATCTCACTAAAGCAAACAAAACCCAACACCAACAACAAAAACCCAACACCAAGCAATTATTTGGGAAAAGGCACTGCTGAGTTTCACAGCTATAGGTATATACCTGTTTATACCTTTAACGTTTATTTACCTGCTGGTACCGTCAGCTATGCCTGGCCCCCGAACACCTTGCCAGACCATACCCACTGAGGCTACTCTTCTTCCTCAGCCCACACCACTTCCTTGCATTCTTCCTGTAAAAAGCGATTCCTCTACTCTGGATTCTGTATGGGAGCTAAACTGCAGTTTGTTTTAGATTCTGTAAGCCTCCCTTTTTTCCTGAGGTGAAGAATCACACTTATGAATCATAAAATGCAGTGAAAACACTGAAGTCCAGGAAAGGAGGCTCAGCTGGGTTGAAATGTGGTCCCCCAACGTAGAGCCACGTGGGGCCTCTGTGACTGCAGTGAAAACAGGTCTCTGAGTTATAGGGACGGATCCTGACTTGAGATCATCTTGGATTTACATTGGGCCCTAAATCCAATTTGGGACAAAGAGACGCGTAGAGGAAGGCCACGGAGAGAGGAAGAGAGACCGGAGCCAGGCAGCCAGAAGCCAAAGTGCCACGGCCTGCTGGCCTGCACCACAGACCAGGAGAGTGTGTGGAGCAGGCTCTCCCGAAGGCCGCACACGGGAACCCACCCTGCTGACCCCCGGCTGATAGCAGAGCTCTGCCTCTGAAACCGCAGAACATACTTCTCTTCTTCTAAACCACCTGGTTTGCAGCACTGTGTCACAGCAATCTCGGGAAACTCACAGAGATTTTAACCAGCAGGAACTCTGTGGTCTCACGGGACACCCATCTTCCTGTTACAATTTGTTAAGGTCAAAGATGTGCCACCAACTAAACCTCTCTCTACTCACTCTGTTGCCCTTCTAGCGTTTTTCTACAAAGCCAAAGAATAATTCCATCAAGGAACCTGTTTGGCTTAGAAATTCAGACCATCAAAATAATACAAAGTCAACCAGTGGCTTAAATTCATTGCTGACCCAGGGTGGAGCAGGCCAGGGGACCAAGAATTAAAAACTTTTGATTATTTAACCAAAGAACCAACAAACAACAAAAAGACACACCTTCACAACATGAAAGGATCGTCTGAAGCCATCTTCAAATAAAAGATGAAACCTTCTATTTTGAAATAGAAGGTTTCAAAAGGGTGTCAAGGTATGTGGTGTAGTAGAGATGCTTAAAACTCAAGCCAAGTCATTTATTTCCAGAGAAAGTAAACAGTGCTTTTCTTCCTTCTTGAACCCTCCATGGGGTAGGGTCATAGGTTGGGAAGTACTGACTATTAAGCAGAGGGGTGACAAATCCAAAGTTTCAAAGACTACGAGTTAGTTTAATAAGAAGAGTTATTTCTAAGGATCAGAAGAGAAAATCAGTGACCTCACAGTCTAATCCCAAGAGGAAAAAAAACCCAGTAAAACTGCTAAGACTGCAGCTAAGGACATGGAAATACTTTCCAACCACATTACTGTACCGGCATTCCTCACCCCACCAACAAAATGGAGATCAATTAATTCAACTAAGATTTTTAGGATTAATAGATATGGAACTTCTTCTAGATAAGAGTAACTACTGCAGAATTACACCCTGCCAAAAACGATTAGAAAATGCCAGATAAACAGAAAATAATCTGCTTAAAGACATCAAAGAGCAGCCCAAGCAATAAAGACTAGAAGGGATAAGATTCCAAAGAGCAAAAAACCAAAGTCAACTTCTGCGGAAGTCACCGCAGTGCACTGGAGAGATCTGTGATTCTGAGCCTGAGCAAGAAGCTGAGTATCTGGGCTTCTCCCAGCAGAGAAGCACTGCTGGAGAAACAGAGCCACCAGCAGAGCCCTTGGTGGTCTTTCTAAGCTCAAGGGGCACTGGAGACTCGAGGGACTCCAAGCACACAGCCAGTTTTCCCTCACAACACTTGCTGAATCTGCAGGGAGCGGAAGGCTGAAAAGCTGAGCTGGAGGCCTTCTGACAAGCGGAACAGTTGAGGGAGGCCCAGTGCCAGGTAAACCAAGACCCGAGTGTAACAGCGGCCGGCGGGGAGGGGCAGCGAGTGCAGCAGGCCCCCTGCCGAGCACCCTGCAGGGCCACGCCCCAGGAATGGGGGACCAGAGGAGGACCAGACCACTCACTGGTGGCAGGGATCGCCTCCCACTCTGCATGACGGGGGAGGAAAGAGCAATCCTCTCTGGGGCAAAGTGACATCATCTGGAGCTTGTACAATTTTTAAAACACAGTGCCTGCCATTTAAACAAAAATAACTCGGCACACTAAAGGACAGGGCTGTATGACTGAAAACCAAGGGGTAAAAGAAAACACACAAAATGGCTCACAGTAATTCAGATATTAGAGTTAGCGGACAAGAATCTTTAAATATCTACAGTTAATGTGTTTCAAGTAAGAAGAAAAGATGGAGAACATCAATTTTTCTAAAGGCATGAGAACTTTACTGGAAGCTGAGAATGTACTTTAAAGAAAACAAGTCAAATGCACATCCTAACACTGAAGTTTAAAAAGAAACTACAATGAAATGAAAGTTTATGTTTGGCAAAACTAATACAGTTATGTAAAGTTTAAAAATAAAATAAAATTAAAAAACAAAAACAAAAACAAAACAAAACAAAAACCAAACCAAAAAAAAAAAAAAGGAAGAAAGTTTATGGAACATTTGACTCTCCGTAAAATTAATACCACGCTTCCATATATACCAGTGGTTCCCAATCTTCTTGGCACCAGGGAGTGGTTTTGTGGAAGACGATTTTTCCATAGACTGGGAAGAAGGTTTGGTTTGGGGATGATTCAAGTGCATCACACTTACTGTGCACTTAATTTCTATGACAACATCAGCTCTACCTCAGATCATCAGGCATAAGATCCTGTAGGTTGGGGGCCCGTGATATATACTATATTTTTTTAAGATTTTGTTCTATATGCTTTTTTATTATTTTTATCTTTAAAAGTAATTCATGCTCATTGTAACCAGTGAAGTAACAGATACGGAAAAATTAATTTTCTCCAATCCTCCCACATTTTACCAGCCTAGAAGAAAAAAAGACAAAGAAAAGGAAGTGTTAATTGCTCAATCGTGTCCGACTCTTTGGGACCCCATGGACTCTAGCCCACCAGGCTCCTCTGTCCATGGGATTCAGCAGGCAAGAATACTGGAGTGGATTGCCATTTCCTTCTCCAGGGGATCTTTCTGACCCAGGGATGGAACCTGGGTCTCCTGCATTGCAGGCACACTCTCCACTGTCTGGGCCACCAGGTCTAAGGTAACTGCTATTGTGTGTATGCTTTCACATCTCTCTCTATGCTTATACAAATACATTATTCAAATATTTATGATGGGAAACAGCTTGGTGGTTCCTCAAAAAGTTAAACACAGAATTATCACATAACCAACCAAGCAATTCCACGTTCCTAGCTATACACCTAAAAGACCTGAAAATAGGCACTCAAATAATTGCATGCGAATGTGCACAGCAGTACAATTCAGAACCACCAAAAGCAGAAACCCAAACGCCCACCAACTAGTGAAAGAACAAACTGTAGTCCAACCACGTAGTGGTGTATCATTCAGTCACAGAAGGAGTCAAGTACCGACACGTGCCACAGGGAAGACCCTGAAAACCAGAGCCCAGTGAAGGCCCAGCACATACTACATGAGTCTGTGTGACGCTATTAACGCAGAGTCCAGAATAAGTAAATCCACAGCTGGGGAGGGGCAAATGAAGCGTGTTTTCTCTCTGGGATGATCAAAACGCTTTGGCACTTGACAGAGGTGGTGGTTACACAGCTTTGTGAGTGTTCTAAATGTTGCTGAACTGTTCATTTTAAATGGCTACACTTCTTTACGGTATGTGACTTTCACGTTAGTAAAGTTAAACACACATGCCACAGAGATTCTGTGGTTCTTGCTGCTGCTTTTTTTCCTTCCAATTTTGACTTTTATCTATAAAGCAACTCATTTTTTTTAACAACTGCTAATAATACAGAGTATAAATGCCCTATTATTCATCTAACCATCTTTCTATTAGTGGGAAGTCAATTTATTTCCAGCTTTTTGCCATTACAAGGCTACAACAGCACCCTCATCATACGTGTCTGCATTTCTACAGGACAGACTCCCAGAAAATGGGCCTCTGGATTTAGATACTCCAGACTATTTTCTGGAGTAGCAAGTCACACTCAGGAATTTGTGTGAATTTCACCCTATAATTTTTGCTGATCTGAATGGGTTAAAAAAAACGGTTAACTTATTGTTACTTTAACGTACATTTCCCTAGTAGTAATACTGTTCATCTTGTCCTATGGGCCATTTGAATCTCCTCTTCCAAATGAATTGTCCATTCCTAACCTTTGCCCATTTTTGTATTTGGTCATCCGGCTGTTATCAATTCATAAGGGGTTTTTCAGTATTACCAGTTTACCATGTAACTCTCATATACAGTGTAAACGGTTTCCCTCAGTCTCTCGTTCGTCTTTTGTTTACTTGTGCGAGTTATGTTCTTCCTAAAGTTGAATTAAGCCTTTTGGATCTTTATTCGTGTATTATTTCACTGAGAAAAAAAAGAAGACAACAAAGTGAGAGAAAAGAATGAAGCACAAAGGCCGGGCCGCTGTCTCTGGAAAGGAAAACAATTTTTTTGTCACCTCTTCTTAAAGCTTCTCTGACGACTCACCTGCATTACTGAAGTGTCTCTTGTTGGGGTGACTGTAGTTGTCTCTTGGGTGTCCATGCATCTGCGGGCCATGAGAGGCAGGCAAGTGAGGCTTCTGTGGGTGAAGGTTGTGCGGGGTGTGGGGCTGAGACATCAGGGAGTCACGGCTGGAACCTGAGGCCTCTGGTCGAAATGGTTTCTTACCACCAATCACATCCTCTTTCTTCTTCTGCTCCTGGAGAGTCAAAGGAAACCAAAGACCCTCAGGATCCTAGGCGCAGTACCCAAGAACAGTATAAAGATCATCACCTTTGAACATTTCCCTCTTGATTTTTGACAAGTCCCTCTTGGCTTCCCTGCTGCTTAATACCTTCTTAAGAAAAAATGCTCATAAACTCCACTAAGTTCCAGGGCATGAAAACCCTACAGAGCTCCATCTGCTGCTGCACCTACTGGCCCCTCACTGTAAGGAAGCCAGTCTCCATGACCCGTAGCTGTCAGAGCCTGGGGTGAGGAACAGGTGCCAGGCTGTCAGCCCTCCTGCAGGCTGCTCTTGGACCACGTGAAACCAGAACCACCAACCCCCCGACTGGTCCAGTGGGAACTGGTTCCCATGCCAAAGTCATCACACTGAACATCTATCTAAGTAACATCATGTCTCTACCACAGAAATGACTATTCAAAATAAAAACATCAGAAAATATAGTAAGGAAACACTAAGAAATGTGAGGTGACGTGAAATCTCACCACCAAGGGAATTACTGTTAATAATCTGGGCCGGTATGTGTTTATATATATATATACACAGTAGTCCCCCCAGTCCCTGGGTGGTGCAGTCCAAGGCCCTCAGTGGGTGCCTGACACTCAGGACAGCACCAAATCCGTGTGCACATATGCCCGTGGCACTTCACGGCAGGCACAGTAAGAGGACATCCAAACGGCCGGCGTCACTCCGCTTGGGCTTTGTGGCTATCATCAAATACAATAAGGATTACGTGAACACAGCACTGCAGTACCGTAACAGTCGATGTGACGGCCGAGGGCCACCAATTAACTAGCACACAGGCAGTGAATCCAGTGTGGGCATGCTGCACAAAGGGATGGTCATGTCCCAGACAGGATGGAGCAGGACGGCTCAGGATTTCACCACGCTACTCAAACCCGTGCGTAAATTACAACTTCCAGATTGTTTATCTCTGGAATTTTCAATGTAATATTTTAAGACTATGACTCACTGCAGTTAACTAAAACTGTGGAAAGCAAGACTACATAGGAGGAACTCCTATCTTGTGTGTGTGTGCACATGTGTGTGTGTGTTTTAAACAAAAGTATTACTTAACATTCTTTTTTCAGTTAATGTACTGTGAAAATCTTATGTGAATACCTACTGAATATTACTATAATATTTATGGTTGAATAGTCCCTGATATGGATACATGAAGTCATTTCCACATAAACATATTTAAATAATTATCTCTTTTAACTAAATTCTTAGAAGAACTGCATGTTTTAGTCTTTCTGTAAACCCTACTGAATTATCCTCCAGAAAGGCTGTGAATGTATACAATAACCCCAACTAGTAGGCCCACTAGTGTCATTACCACCTTAATCTAACTTCTGATAACCTGACTGATGAAGCCCTTTACCCTTTACAGCATATGTCCAACTTACACTTATCCTAACTTCCCCTCTTCCCTCAAGTGCCTTGCCCAACTGTTTCACTCCTTACTGGGGCTTTTCCTAACTATTCTTTCAAAGACTTTTCACAACGCGTAAAGTTCACGCTAACATTCAGCAAAAGTGTTATTATAGTATTCCTGTATATTGCTGTTCTAACATATTTTTCCATGTGAAACTAAATTATAAACCACTTGACGATGCTGCCCCACAGCTCAAAGCAGTGCTGGCACAGGACACGTGCGTGCAACAGGAGACAGCTGCCCTGCGCCTGGCACGACTCCAGGTGCTGACGATCCGGGAGAGGATGAGCGCCCTTCAGCCCGCAGGCCTCCTCGGAGTGGACGGGGTGGTGAAGGAGGTGCTGGGTGTTCCTAGACTGGCTCTACGTGGCTAACTGGTGGGAGGGCCCACAGGGCAAGTCAGCAGATCTGCAAATGGACACACTTGAACAAGGAACGCTGCCCTGCAGCATCGGCCAAATGTCTTCGTGCCTATCTCCCGCTACCAAAGAAGGGGCAGCATCTCCTGGGCGCCCTTCTGTGTTTGCTCCTTTATGCAAGTGGTTGGTGCCCTGTGTGCAAAAGCTGGAAGGACACCAAGGGCACATGGCCCAGAGAGAAGAGAGAAGGCGGGCGCTGCCCATGACGTCCTCTTTCAAGAGCCACACTGATAAGCCACCGCTGAGACAGGTGCATATGGAGGGAAGGGCCTGGTGAGTAAACGCTTCCAGGACATAAGAACACAGAGGAACAGGCCCTCATCAGAATGCCAGCCCTGTCTGGCTCCTGTACACTGGCACTACCACCCATCAGGTCTCAGCCGATAGTCTGACTGCTTGTGGAGTATGTGGACAAAGTGCACGGCTAAGACGGCGGAAGAACCCAGCAGGCAAGAACCCACCCGCAGCCCCTCTCGGACCCAGGCCTCCATCTGTAAAGTAAGAGCAGGGAACCCCGGGCCCTTTCCAGACCACAACCTACAAGTTTACGATCACCTCCTGAGACAAAAACAGGAATGAGGGAATTTTTTTGGCAGAACTGGTTTTTATCTGTTTGTATGAATTAGGCTTAAATTTGTATTTTTACCTCTTCTTCTTGAGATCTTTTCTTATGAGCCATCTTGTATAACTTGTGCAATTTTCGAGCATCAAATTCTGTAAACTTGGAGACAAAAATCCATAGGTTCCTAAAAAAAAGAAAAAGAAATTTTTTCTGGTAAATTATAGAATTTTAAAAATAACTCTTCTCTTTATGGATGGCAAGTTAATTGATTTTGCTATACTTGGAATACTTTCCAAGTATAAAAAATAGAGAAATGATCTTTCAGGTCTTGGCATCAGTAACAAATACACCTTCGGAAGCTAACTAATGTCAACAGAATTTGACAATCTGGAGACAATTACATTATCAATATTACATTGATCTGGAGACAAGGGTTCCGTCTCACAGCTAAAACCCCTCTAACTTATTTCCTGACGCCTGTGACCTCAGACCTAAGATCTCGCCCCACCTCTGTTCTCCCTGGGCCCTCAGGCAGTCTGTCATCACCACCGCCTCCCAGGGACCCAGGTACAGGTGGGCATCTCTGCACTGCTGCCCCTCCCTTCCTCCCAGCTGTCACCACCACAGCCTGTCATTCCTGCCTTCGAAACTCCAAGCGACTGCCCCGCTCCGATTCCACTGTGCGTGGCACAACTGTCAACAGGGCAGTGGCTGGTAGAGCAGGTGTGCAGAACATGGAGGCACAGGTACCCTCATGTGCTAGAAGGAAAGGCGCGTGTCCTGGAGAGCAGCCACACCACGCCACACAGTGCCGCTCAGAGAACACTGTCCAGCTCCTGACCAGTAAACCTGCGGCCTCCTACAGAAAGCCATTTACCTTTCTCTCTCAAGTCCTCTGTAGCAGCACTTCAGTCATCCTAACAACCTGCTTTAAACCTTAAGAGCCACTTTCAACGTTTTGTTGAAGCCTGAGAACTCTCCCATCTAAGCAGGTCCACTCTGCTTTCCCACGCCGGCTCGGTCTACCTGCCTGCCCCTTGCAAGTCTTCCCTCCCTGACTGCTCCTCTGCACGGGTTTCTACCTTCTTGGAATTCCTACTAGACTTGATCTTCCAAGCATCACTGCATGAGGGACAGTTTCTCATAAGTTTCTCTTATGAACCACAGCAGGCCAGGACCACAGTACCCAGCACATCTAAACACAGACTGGCCACAGTGCACAGTATCCAGCCTAGCTTCATGGAACTATACGCTAGGATGGTGAGCTTTTGTTATCTTCCAATAGGGGTTAAGCTGGGTAAAAAGAGAGCCAGACGGCTAGATACAGGGATCCAGAAGTTGGGAACAGTCTAAGAGGAAAGTCAAGTCACATTTCAAAACTTAAATGTTCTTTTTTCATGGCTGTGAAGCATGCTATGAATAGCATCATGACAGAGGTTTTCTTAAATCTCCTTTTCACTCAAAAATCCGTCCACTGATGTTAGGCATATTACACAAAGATAATTAACTGTGAAGTATATGAGTTCAGTTAACTGTGGAGTATAGAGAGAGACTTAATGTTACAATTCTCTTTGAGAAATTACAGGCATGTTTTATAAACATCAGAAATGAATTATAAATGAACCTATGTAAGTCATGATGCCTTACAAACTGAAGTTCTGGATTAACTGCATTAATCCAAATTACTACTTGAGTTCTTCAACTATTAGAAGAAGACTCACAGCTCCAGTGGTTTGAGCTTTTGCCTCCTCTTATTAGCTGATATAGAACTAACCAATTAGTTATGTCATCTCTGACTATTAACCTGAGACGGGTAGAGCAGTGAAATTATACATGATTTCTATCCCTTCCAGGTTCAAAGCCTGAGTCTTTATCCTGAGGACAGGCCAGCAAATCCAGCACCACAGTATTTCTCTCATAAAATAATATCATCCTACCCAGTCAAGACTGGCCTCAGAGGAATAGGCTATTTCAGGAAAAGAAAACTGAAGCCTGCAGGTAAGCTGCCAGTCGTCGGCTTTTGCTGAGAAAAAATGTTTTCATTAGGTGGCTGTGTCATGTTGTATAAAACAAAAATAGAATCCCTAACACACACACACTCTGTCATCAAGTCAGGACAGACAATGCGACAGGCGTGCGGGGCCACGGCGGGTTACCTCCTCCACAGCTTGGTGTGCTCCTGGTCTGAGTAAGCTTTCAGGCACTCGGCTATCCGGTCCCCGATCTTCAGCAGGCAGCTCCGCGTGTGCTCCAGCTGCTCCTGGACGCTGAGCCCCTTGTCAGGCTTGTCCAGCTGCTTCAGCGCCTTCTTCACGGGCCGCATCCGCTCCTTACACTGCGACAGAGGAGAGACATAAGCCCTCTGCACCCCACGCTTCCTGTGCCCTGAACTCCCAGAGAACACACAGTCCCCCTCAGGCCACATGACCACTTGTAGAGAAGCAGGGAAAGAAAGGCAGGGCAACAAAGAAAAATGTTAGAGAGTTGGAAAAACGTCAGGCTCCAGTCTCGGCTCCAGTGCTCAGAGCAGCGGCGTTCACACTTTACTTGGCCTCCAGAACACCGCTGTTTCCCCATCTGCCAGAGGGGCATTCGTGATGCAACTACTTAGTTCTGAAGCGGAACTACAGACCTAACCTGAAAACCGGGCACCACAAACTACCTAAAACTGCAGGGTGAAATATTTACAAGTCCTTCAGGCTTATAAGAAACTGAGGGAAAGGCTTCCAGATAAAGACAGTGGACTGAACACAAGAAACTTGTTCTTGCTGTCTCCATCCACTAACACGACAGTAAAGGAATTGACTTTAGAAGAGATAAGCCCACAAAGACAAGGGAAATCCAAGAAACCAACAGCAGCAAACTATTACAGCAAGTGAAATCACTTAATAGATACTTACTAGAGAGCTGAGAGCCAGCCCGATTTATGCTGCAAACTTATTCCCCCAAAGGCTTGCTAAGTATCACTGGCAGTAGGGGTGAAGGCTGAAAATAAGGATTTTTTTTTTTAAGATTGCCTAAAAGGAATAGATACTCAGATTCATTACAGACACCCAGATCTCTAACTCTGCCCAACAACATATATGGAAGTTTATTCTCTGGAGAGGATAAGTCTTTTAACTGGGCTGCACAGGCATAGTTGAGGGGCAAGCCTGCTGCACTGAAAACAGCATTATATGGAATACATGTGTAATATATGCATATTAGATGAGCCACCAACCAGCTTGGTTTTTGGTTGTTTTTTTTTTGCCTCGCAGATTCCAGAATGAAGAAAGCCAGGTCTTAATCCTCCATCAGGAGAATTGGAGGATTCTTGTGCCTAAAACCTGACCACCTAAGAGCAAGAACCAAAAGATGCTGACCACCGGACTAAAGTTTTCTGAGGAAGCAGCCCAGCCAGATCACCCTACGAAGAACACTCTCAGAGTTGATCAAGTGCCACGCACATGCTCAGAGGTTCCAATCAGAAGCTCAGTCCTTACTCTTAAATATCAGAAGACAACCAGGGAGCACCATGCCATCTGGAAAAATCTACCACGAATGATGGAAACAAATCTAGGAGAAATACATTGGGGGAAAAGATCTTGGAAATAAAATGACAAAGAAGCGAAAGCCTCAAAAGAAATAATGGCATTTCTTCTCAGAAACAAAGCTGAGGAGATCTCCAAGAAACGTAGGATTGACAAAGAAGAAGTGGAAAACATTTTTAAGATAATATCAGGGACCACTCCCAGAGTCCAATGTCCGAAAACCAGGATAAAACTAAGAACTGAGAAGGAAATTACCACAGAGTAAGTCAGGAGTATTTCTCTGACCTGTAGGGCATGGCTGTCAGCCACTAAGTATCCAGTATAAGGAACCAGTAAGCCACATGTCCACATAACTACATAACAACAAAAATCCAACAAACTCCCATCACTTCGTGATAATCTCCATAGCCATATACCTAAAATCTGCTTTTCAGTATTATATTTAAAGTTTTAAAAAGGACACAAGATAAACTGGAAGATACCTGTAATGACTGTAACAGACAAAAGATTAGTATCATGAACAAGATTCCTATAGAAAAGGTAAGGACTACCTGTAATCACTTTTAAAAATCCAGACGCTTATCAGAATTATCTTGAAGTTTTTTGAGAAATACAAATGCTCAGTTTTGGGGGGGGAAAGGTATGGATATAAAAGTTATCTAGAATAGGCAAAAGATATGAACAGGCAATTCACTGGAAACACAAATACCTGATAAATATGAAAATAAATGTTCAACACCACCACTAGCTAATTTTTTCATACTTCTTAGATTGGCAAAAATTAAGAAGGCAGACGGAGAAGGCAATGGCACCCCAACTCCAGTACTCTTGCCTGGAAAATCCCATGGACGGAGGAGCCTGGTAGGCTGTAGTCCATCAGGTCACTAAGAGTCGGACACGACTGAGCGACTTCACTTTCACTTTTCACTTTCCTACATTGGAGAAGGAAATGGCAACCCACTCCAGTGTTCTTGCCTGGAGAATCCCAGGGAAGGGGGAGCCTAGTGGGCTGCCGTCTATGGGGTCGCACAGAGTCGGACACCACTGAAGTGACTTAGCAGCAGCAGTAAGAAGTCAGAAATTACCAAGTGTTTCCAAGACTGGGAAGCACCTAGAACTCACATTCATCACTAGAAAGAGAGCAAATCTTTACAATTGCCTTGAAGATGAATTCTGCAACATCTAATAAAGCAGAAGTGTGGACCCAAACAAACACCCGGCTTTTCTGCACAAGCTACACACTAGAGAAGCTATTACACACACGTTTGATGATATATTTACAATGTCACTGTAGCCTATTTGTAGTGGTGAACGTTTGGAAAACCCCAATGTCCATCAATAGGATAAAGAATGAATTGTGGAAATCATAAAACAGAATAACAGGAAACACTGAAATCAGAGACACAATTAACAACATGAATAAATCTCAAAACTGTGCATGCTGAAGCAGGCTACAAGATACACAGTGCGGCGTTTATCAGCAGGCTCCAGACCTGGGAAGCAGCAGTCATGCTGCTTATGGACAGTTGGGAGGATGCGCAGTGTAATGGGGAGAACCCAGACTCTTGGGTCAAATCGTGTGGGTCAGATCTTAGCTCTACATCTTAACTCTGTGAAAAAGGACAAGTTACTTAACTCTCCTCACATTATTTTTTAAGGGGTAAAACAGAGATAATACTTACCTCACAGGTTGTCATGGAGAAAATACACAAAAAGCACACTAACAATACCTGGCTGATTATGTGAACTATTACTGTCTTTAAAGAGATTAAGTAGTAAAACTCTGAAGTCACACATGAGAACCACGACACATGAGAACTACATCAAACTAGAATTGTGGTCACTGCTGGGGAGGAAACAAAGCAGAGCCAGGAGCTTCAACTTTAGAGTCTGAGCCTTAAAAAATTCAGACCTGACAAAACTTTGTGGTACCTCTATCAATGCCTATTATATTTCTGAAAATTGTCTGCATTTTTAAAAGATATCATAATATAAAAACAAGAGTAAATGAGCTGGAATATATAAATGCAATTTCCTTCCTTTTTTTTTAAATTCAGGTGCAGTTGATTGATGCTTCCTTCATGACTCAGTGGTAAAGAATCTGCCTTCCAGTGAAGGAAACGCAGGTTCGATCTCTGGGTCAGGAAGATCCCCTGGAGAAGCAAATGGCAACCGCTCTAATATTCTTGCCTGGGAAATCCCATGGACAGAGGAACCTGGAGGGCTACCGTCCACGGGGTGGCAAAGAGTCGGGGATGACTTCAGCGACTGAACAAGAGCAACAAACAGCTGATTTACAATGTTGGGTAAAAGCCACTTTTAAAATAGTATGGTACCACAGAAGCATTAGCTAATGATGTTCTCCTATAAATACTGGGTCAAGGAAGAACCAGAAACAGATCAGAGAGGCGGTTGTGTAATTAATTTATTCATTTACTCACTTACTGAGATACTTCTATCATCTACACCTACTTTAGAAGACATAGTACTTTCCCTCAGAGAGCTCACAGGAAGAAGAGTAAAGAGATTTAAGAAAAATGAGATAAGCGTGAAGAGAAAAAAAAAATACACATATGCATATAGGTTTTTGGGAACACAGACACACACAAAAAAGGGTAAAACGAGAGAAGACTCTTACAGGACGAGGTCAAAATTCTATCCACTGCTGCCGCAGAGGAGGAATATTCTGAGAGTTGGAAGACCACTTTTTCTTCAAAACTAAATGAACATACACTGGAATCAAGTGAACAGTGATATAGGCAAGTTTGGGAGAGGAGGGGACCTCAAGAGAGGAGGAGAAAGGGGACGAGTGCAGCACAGTAAGGCACGCGCCCACAGCTCTGATGAGGGGCACGCCCCTGAGGACGCGCTGGCCTGTCACCATCCTGTGCAAGGTCTGGTCCATGACTCTCCCCTCAGCGTCCCTGTCTCTTAGGAGGCGGTGCGCCGCGGCTTGCACCACACCCCAGGCCGTGGCTCAGCTCCTCGCCCACAACACAGGAGCATGTGAAACAGGCCACGCTCACCAATGCTCCGGCTCACACGGCCGGACCCCAGCCTCGTCTCACGCCATGCTGCTTACTAGACCTACTAGACCGACTAGCTGGGCCGCAGGAACTGGGAGAGGCAAGCACGGCAGCTGCAGACCCCGCCCCCTCGATTCCAGAACTTACTATGCTGAACGTCTCCTGGTCCAGATCATCCTCCTCATCCTCTCCAATGGGGACGGGTTCGCTTCCTGCTGTGATATGGACAGGGCCCTGAGAGCGCTTGGATTTACTTGAAGATTTGGCATCACCACCTTTAGGCTTTTCAGAAAAGAGTTACAAGGAGTCATTGTCATTTGTGTGCTCCTGTCCTGCATTCGGACTTCTTCACTGCGTCACATCACTGTAAGTGGGTATACTAGACGGCCTCAGTTTCAAGATATCATGAAGCCAAACACATTCAATTAACAGTTTAATCATATATCATTCCCATTCCTGTCTCTAAACAGAATTTTAGCTTCATCAGTGCTATTTTGGCTTCTATCACCTAATCGATGAAATGTACAAAAATGTCATCAAGAGGTTAAGACTGTAAACTGAAGAGCTCCAACAGAGGAGCAAGAAGCAACTTTATTAACAGCTTAAGAACGAACATATGCTTCAATCTAAATAACTAAGATAGTTTAAGTGACTGAATTTATATGAATGCAGGTGGATGAAGCTCATTTATTCATGAAAGGGTGCAGAATGATGGAGATACAGATACAAATAAAAACTAACTGTAGGTATGAACATTTAAAAACATAAAACAATACTATGCTTTGCTTATGATTACATAACATGTAGGAAAAGTATAAAAGCATGGGTAAGGTGGTTTCATACCAATGTCAGAGCAGTGTTATAGAGGAGAGTAATGAAACTGGGAGAAGGAACAGAGGGGAGCTCCAACTGAGGGGCGTTTGGTAATGGGTGTGTGGAGCACCAAACACAGCAGCCGGGAAAAAAACCACTTGAAGTAAACAAGAAAAATGTCAGCAGCTGCAATATCTGTTGCTGGTACCAATATCGGGTACACGGTTGCTGGTTAAATCGTTCTCTGTCCATCTATTTTTTAAATATTTCATTTTAAAGGTATCTTTCTGCAGAAGCACAAATGCAAAGAAAGATATGTGTCACAACAGAGTTTATAATTAGAAATTTGAAAGCAATGTCCATATGGGAAACTTAAATTACTTCCAAAAAGTTACAATCAAACAAAATCTTCCTTATCTACTAAAAATGGCTTTAACTTTTATTTATTTGCTTGGAAAACTATTTGTGATATATTGCTATGTGGGAAGAAAAGGCAATCCAAATAGCCTGGCCTAATTTTTCTACAAATTTGTTTCCTAAACAAATTTTTATATTTGTTCTTATATGCATATAATAAAAAAAAGTTTCATATGTCCTCATCAAGAAATCTGTGAGACTTATAAGTGGTGGTAGAATTCAGTTATTTGTATGTTTTAACAATGATTATAAAGATTAACTGAAAAATAACTTCATCAGAAGTCAGCAAGATTCAACACTGAACCAGAATTCTAGGTTTGGAATGAACTTCATAAAACCGAAATATGAAGATTACACAATAACAAGGCTTTTAACCCATTTCTACTCTTGATAGTATCTGGTTCGAACTCTAAACCTTTCATGTATTCAGATTCATCTGTAGATGGTGGTTTTCTACCATGAGTCTGAGAACATGTATCACGTAACTTCCTGATGTCATTCTAACACCCTCTCTGAAATGTGTAATAAAAGAGCAAGGCTTCTACATTGAAGAATACCGCCACGCACACACTGCCCCCTCTCTGCAGGGAGAACTGCAGCCATCCTGACGGGAAGCCCCATCCTTCCTCCTGGGATATAGTCATGAAATGACGATTCTTTCAGGGCCCTCAAACCCCATTTTATTTCTAAATCCTAGAAGGGAATCCCAAAGGCTGTGGGCATCTCAGGAAGTAGAACAACACTGGTACCTTCTCTTTCTTGTCTTTCGACCTCTTCCTTTCCTTGTCCCCTTCCTTGTCTTTCCTAGAACTCATTTGTTTTTCCTTGTTCTCCTTGTTCTCTTTCTTCTTCTGTTTCTTTTTCGTTGGACTTTTTTCTAAGCCATCATCCTAGAAAACAAATGGGGCTGTGAGCTTTTGCCACAAACTTTTTATTCCCTCGTTTACTTTCTAGGAAAAAAAAAACCAGAAAGCACTGCCCTCAATGGTTCATCACTGCGCCCACAGAAGCGTGTTCTCAAGCACAGCCTTAAAGCCGTCTGCTTCAACTGAAGCCTATAGAGGCAGATGCTCTTCACTACATAGGCATCATTATTCCCATGGAAAAAACCGAAGACCAAAGAGCTTATTGCTAGGTAGTAACTGGTAAGGTTGCTACAATTTGAACTTATGTATGCTTGACTCAAATCCACGCTAGTTCATATACCCACTTCTGAGCCTCCTGGAACTAACCTCAAAGTGCAACAAAATAAAATTCCATAGTTTTCAGTCCCTGATTCAACAGGCTGAATGCTACCACGTTACTTTTCACTTTCCTTAGACCAGAGGTTACAAACGGACAGATCTGGGCCAAATCTGAACCACAAGGAGTTTTTATTGGCCCAACAATGAACTGCATCATAGGTGCCCCTATGCATGAGGCATGTGCTCCCTGATTAACCAGTCTCCACCACTCCTTATCATCCCAACAGTGAGGCTGAGCATCAGCTGCCATTTATCACTAAATTTCGTGGTTCCCTTTATTTGCTTTCATTATTTCAATCACTGATTTTACATGAACAACTATATTCCTCTCTCACATGTTAAGCAAAGATACACGTATTTCTATTTCCATTTTACCTACTCTGGTATGTAAACCAAACACACTTCAAATGGTTTTACACCAGCTGGCACAATAAATGTAACTTAGAAAATCATCTCAACTGAAACGCAGCCTCACACCTTTACTTCTCCCTCTTCTGATGGATTGTCTGAGTGTCGAGGAGATGAAAACTCAATTCCATGCTCGTCCTTCAGCCTCGGTGCTTTGTTTTCCTTTTTCACTCGAGGCTTCCGCTTCTTTAATTTGGCCTGGAAACCAGAAGAAAATGATGATAAAACTATAAATCAAGTCCCTCAAAAGTATGACCACATAACATTACGATTCTTTGAATAGTAGCAGCCACATAATTCAAAAGAGGAAACTCAAAAGAAAATTCATGGTAGTGCAATCAATTTTATCTGAAGGAGGAAAAAATAAATCATTCTGTGCCTCACAAAAATGTCCATATTCGTGAACCCACTGACTCCATTTTTTGGAATTCAATCTCAAGACAAAATTCAAAAGAAGGAAAATCACCTTATGCACAAATACGAAGAAAGATAATATGCAAAAGATAGTAACAGGAACATAAAAAAATGGAGAAGCATGCTATATCTAAAAATAAGGAAAATGTGTTTATCCACTCAGATATAGTATTATCCAAAAGTAAAAACCATGGTCTCATCTCTCTCTCCAGAACCTAACTTACAGAATATCCTCAACATATTATGTGAAGAGTGACATTACTTACATAATGGGACTTTGTTAAGGACAAAGTATGGGATTGGGATTTTTTGTTTTCTGAAATTTGCTTTGTTTATAATGCAGGGAAATTAACACAAATGGCATAGCTCTGGGAGCACTTAAGGAGTATGTACACACAAAGGCTACTGGTACTGGCTGTAACCTGAACTATCTCCTAACTGTGATTTGCATCTTTCCAGGCTTGAAGAGAAATGACAAGTTGAGGAAATAAAAGGTAAAGGAGGAGTCCATTAGTAACTCAGCTGAAATCTTTCACTGAGCAGGTAAGGTCACTCACTGCAACTGAAGTCTACTGTCTGAATTAACTGTGTATCCTAATTACCCATTTTATCCCTGGGACCTGTGACTACACGTAGCCAGTGTTAGCTGGAACAAGCAAATGCAGTGATGTTCAGACAGTAACAAGATCTATATTCCAAAATCAAGGAAACGGCATAAAGCAATAGCGAAAGTCTATCTAGACCAGTGGCACTGGGAGAGATGAGAACTATTTTGAGGCAGTATTCTAGAAGAATGGGTTTATGCCAAGGTGTTTAGGTGTTCAATTACTACACGAACATTCCTACCATTACCAACCAAACCATTACCACTGAACTCCCAGTAGCAACAGCTGACAAGGAGAGGATAGCATTCTGTGCTGCACCCGGAAGGGGCATCTCTTGCCCACCTAACCCTGCAGGGCAGGAGCCTCAGGCCCCGGGGGACGCCAGGCTGGCAGCTGCACTCACCTCTTCCCCGCCCGTCACAGCGCCCTCCTTCTCCAGACTCTTCCTGAGCAGCTTCAGCAAGTAGTCTGCTCGGGTCTGCAGCTGCTTCCCCTGGGGCTTTTTATCTGTCTCCACGGGCAGAATCTTCAACAGGAAAGGAAGAGAAGCACCCGGCATGGCCCACAGCCCGGTTAGTGGATCAGGATGAACAGAGATGACAAACAGCTGAACGATCCTTTCCCTCCCCAACCACCCAGAACACAGATAAAGCCTCAGATCCTATCTCATGTCCATGGCTCCCAGTCACTGAACATCCCTTATGAGCCGTTCTCATTTTACAAAATGGGATGGAGAAATCCAGCTCTCCCACTGGCTCCTACCTGTGCTGTTAACAGGGTAGAACAACTCAGGTAGGAGGGGCTTGTTGGCTTCGTCTGCTAGAGCATCCCAGCCGTCGTGGATTTCCTCCTTCCAGGAGCAGGGAATCCCTGGAGCTAGGTTAAAGCTTCGTTTTAGATTGAAAATGCTTCTTAGAGCATTGCCGGAGAGCACTGAGCTACGCCAGGACGCAGCTGGGCCTCCTGGCCAGGCTGGATGTGGTCTCAGTGCTTATGGCAGGGTGCTGGCACCCTCTGAGAACACCGCACCTGGGATGAGCACTGAGGGACGTGCCGGGAAAAGCCCTGCCGGGAGCCCAACATGGAGCGCATCCTACGAAAATTTGAGCCAGTCAGCTTTCCCTGCTTACAGCTCTGAGCACGGCCTCACTACTAGGCAGCCTGATGTGCAACGGATAGGGTGGGAGGCTTAATTTTGTGGGAGAAGTACAGCCCGTGTTTAACTCCATTACAAAAAATACCAAGGCATGGCTCATTCTTTCTCCAGGTGGAGAACTGACCCAATATCGTTTTAAAGAAAGTGCCAACAACTCAGGCTGAGGAGTGCTTTTATTATTAATAATCCAACCCTGGTATTTGTTGCAATGAGATCTAACCTACGATAAATATCAGAATATTAAGATTTCTCCTATATATTTCCCCAAAATTTCACCTGGCTATTATCTTCAGCTCTGAAATAGTGCCACAGTCCACTAAAGACAGTAATGTTTTCAAGGATAGAAACCCCAGGAATTTACTGTTGTACTAATCTTTAATTTGATCCCCCACCCCTCAGAAAACAGTTAAAAGTAAGTCATTGATAAAAAGATATACAACAAATCTTCTAGAAATCTCCAGCACCACAGATAATCACTTACTTTGTCAGTTAACTTAAGCTCTGGGTCCGTTTTAATTAGCTCCCAGTTTCCATAGCCATGTTCATAAATTCCCAGCAATAGACGAGAGTCGTCCTCTACTCCCCATTCAACATCAAAATGTGCAGCCTTGACACGACAGGATAAGCAATATCTGAAAAGTTTTCCAAAGCAGGAAGACGTGAGAGGAGAGGCCTTTCTGATTTGGAAATAAACACAAATGAACATAGACAAAGCATTCTAGTACATCAAAAAGACAATGAAAATACTACTCTGTAACTTCAAATCTGTTTTCTAATGGCACAACCACCTGTGCATGGGTACATGTTATACTCACTTTTTTTTTTCTTCAGGGTCTACAGGGATAGATTTATGCAGCATCTCAAACTCTTCTTCATGTTGGATAATAGATTTCACATTAACCTGAACCCCAGATATCTTGATAGTTGGGCCTCTCTTTTTCCCTGGTCCTTTGCCTAAAGAACATCAATTGCATATTTGTTACATGAGAATTCACTGTTCAGAAGTGTACACAGAAGAAGTATACAGAATTCTCACTATACGTGAGAATTCATAGAAAACGCAGGTGAACAATCCTAAATGCTCTCTTATTCCCTCAATGTATATCTCTGGTTTACTGTTAATCCAAAGATACAATCAATAAGGCAAAAAGTTTTCTCAATTAATGTTTGTAAAATAATCTCTAAACAGTTCGGTTTTTTAAGATTTAGAATTTTTCAGTCCAGCAGTGTTTATAATTGTATTTTAATCTTCCTCTTTGTTTTATACTTTGGCTCTAAAACTAATGAAAGAAGATTTTCAAGGAGTGATATAAACACTTAAGATTTTTCTTTTGTTTTTCTAACCCATCGATAAATTTTTTTAAAATGAACTTCTTTACTATAAAAGCCTGAGATCAAGTTAATACCTAACACATTTGAAAGGATGAACAAAATAAGTCATGGAAAGGTTATCCCTAGCTCGAGTTTCAAATTAAAGTAATTTGAAGAGGCAAAAACAAAGCAGGTCAACTCTAACCACAGACTTTCTGGCCAAAGTCGAAATCCGTGATATAATGGCACTTGTCTGTGGGAGAAAAGACAGCCCCGGGGACAGGGATGAAGGCAAGGTTCTCCATGCGTTCCTTATTTGACAGTTCTGACTCTGGGCCATGCAAATGGTTTACATAATTAAAACACACACAGTTTCATAAAAACAAGAAAAGCAGTCCCTAGAAACTGAAATGTAAACAAAAGATACTGAACTACATATTATAAGTTGGTGGCATAACCACACAGGGAAAAGAACAATTTCAAACAATTTTAAAACACAGTACTTCGTACACTGCTAATGCATGGATTTTAAGGACAAAAAGAAATGCAAAAGAATCAGACTTTGCATTGAGAAGTCTTAGTGTTAACAGTAACACCGGGGGAATTCCTTGGCAGTCTAATGGTTAGGGCTCCAGGCTTTCACTGCCACAGCCCAGGTTCAATCCAGGGAACTAAGACCAAGCAAGCTGAGAGACAGCCAAAACAAACAAACAAAAATCCAAACCAAAAAAAAAAAAAAAACCCAGTAAAATTGGATATTAATATTTGGAAACACGTGTGAGACAAATACATGATTATGCTAACATTTCTAGGAACAAAAATTTCTTGGCTTGAGAAAAGAGGTATCAATAATCTTACACTAGAATTGGAAATTGGATTCAGGACTACACTAAGTGCCAGTGTACAGAAAATACAGGTCTATGGAAGGGGCTTTCCTGGTGGCATATGCTAAAGAATTCGTCTGCCAATGCAGGAAACCTGGACTCAGGAATACACTCAATGCCAGTTTATAGAAAATACAGGTATATGGAAATAAGTTAAGTAATGCCCAGAGGAAGCAATCCATCAGATTCAGATTGTGAATAAGCAGAGAAAAGAGGTATGTGGGCGAGGGGGCACCTGTCACAAGGAAATATTCCCAAATATGCTGTGAGATGGACAAAGCAAGGTACAACAGTATGCATGCTACATCACCAACTGTGTTAAAATAGTATCTATTCCTTTTTTGAACATATATATATTTTACATTTCTAGAAAGAGACAAGAAACAGGGATAGTTGGTTTTCATTTTTGAGCCATATGAGTGTAATACTTATTCAAACCAATTACAAGGAAAAAAGAAAAGCACTGTAATGCTAAGGTTTACTTTTGAATGTATTCTGGGTGCTATAAAAGCACAAATTTGGATCATTGTCCATACCACTCAAGTTTTTCTTTCTTTCATGGGGAAAAAAAAACAAAAACCACACCTAAAAAATGTTTTTGACTATATTCAAGGTATTTTAAAATTCTATTACTTTCAGTTAATAGTATAAAGAAGAAAATTTCGGAGCACAAATAATGCTCTACTTGGTGAAATAGCTAACACTGCAAGGCAAACATGACGACAAGCACTTCACATGTATGAAATTATTCAAGTGGCCATCCAAGCCCACTGACTCAGGGCTACTACTCCATTCTGCACCAGATCCTTGAAAGGCTATCACTTGTCTCAGATCTTGCAGCTGAGAACCATCAGGACCAAGATTCCAGGTACACTGGCTGCCTCCCACATGTGAACCCTTAATCACAGCTGACAGAGCCTCCTGTGAGTAACCTCAGTGAAGGGAGACAAGAATGGAGGCAACTGCACAGATACACCACAGGCCAGGGAACTGGAATGGTCACACCTTCATCTCTTTGAGGGTCAACTGTAAGGGCATCCTTTAACAACAAGGACCTCAGCTCTCTCCTGACACCTCCTGCTTGTAGAGGACAGGCAAAAGTGCTTTTGGTGTATAAGAGAAAACATGCTACAGGTCAAATTCTAGTGCCAAAAAAGACTCACGCTCACAAAGAGTTTTATAATATTCAGCTACTGCTTTGTCTATTTGGATTAATCCTCTAAATCCTTTACACAACAAAACAACACCTGTATGTGCATCCAAGATAATTCCTTCTGGTGCTCTGTAATGTGCTCTCTTGCAACCACGATACAATCGTGCCCAGTCAGGCTTTACCTCCTCAAATCTTTACATCATCCAAGCCAACGTGAACTTTCTACAGTAACATTAAAAGAAATCATTCCACTTGTTCAGTGCTCTGCACCCTGGGCAAATCAACTTCGTTTGGGAGTAAATCTTTGGGATCTAACAACTGAGCTCACATAAATAAAGGCAGGTGAGAATACACACTTCCAAAAAGGAGGGCAGCACAGGATACAAGTGTGAAGAAAGAGTGAGGAGAAGAGACCCCTGAGCAGCAGAGATCCCGATCCAGGTCTGTGAGCATCACTGAGGCAGACTTGCTGACTTACCCTCGCTGGCATTTTCTTTCAGCTGCTCTTCATATTCCTGCATTGCTGACACACAGCTGTTGTGAATCAGTTCCCCCAAGCGCTTCAGATCCGCCACAGACTTATCTACCAGCTCAGCATCACGTGCGATGCACTCCAGCCTGAGGAGAGACACATACCGGGACAGCCCTCAAGGCCTGTGCCCAAGTGAGCTACCGCTTGGTTTTGCGTAAGCTTGTTCCTGCAAAGACACTTTTCTCTTCATTCCTCATCTGACTGTTCAAGGCTCCAACAAGAACCCTCCAGCAGTGACTATGACTAACTTACTCACTTTCCATCATAAAGAATTTGACTTGGAAGAGTCCACAAAAACAGACTAATTCAGAAAACGGGGGAAAGGGCTCAGCTTTCTTTATTAACTAAATGGGCCGTCGGGTGACGTGCCCAGAAGCTATCAGCACTAGTTTGCCTCTTTGTGCTCACTTTCCTTTCTCCAGCCTACTTCCATTCACTGCAATGTTCCTAGAAGCAAAGTGCAGTTACATCTGCAAAATGTTTTGTTGATCTCCAAGTCATCTGGAGCATGTCATGTCTAAAAAATCACTGTCAATAGGTGCCAGACCTTAAAAATGGAAAACAGAACCAAAAAAAGAAACTGCTACATAACAGAAGGGAAAAAGAGGTGGATAAGAAACTATTGTGTTACTAAGCTTACCGTTCAAGAGGGAGACCAAACTTCTTATACGCCTTGATGAACCTAGGAAAATGATTAATAAATCACATTTAAAAAGCAGACTTCGGCTATGCTGGTGCAAACACATCCTGTGACGAAATATAAGCCATAAAAATGGTCAAAAACATGAAAATGGTCAAAAAGAGATTTTGCCCAATCCTTGCAACTGCCACTACACGAGTAAATATTGAATGCCTTTGAAAATGGCCAACTTAAAATGAGTGCTAAAAAGCTTTTCAAACCAAAGATCAACTTTATTCTCAGTGACTGGTCATGAAACTGCTTAGGGATGTAATTGAGTATGGTGGCTTAACTCTGCTGCTAAGTCGCTTCAGTCGTGTCTGACTCTGTGTGACCCCATAGACAGCAGCCCAGCAGGCTCCCCCGTCCCTGGGATTCTCCAGGCAAGAACACTGGAGTGTTCTTCTCCAAGGAAATGGCTTAACTCTAGTACTATCAGTTTTAGAAGGTACAAGTTAATAGGTAATAGGTAATAAATGATTTAGTAACCACAACTCTTATGATAAAATCCCATACAGTTTTACTGGTCTATTCAGTCCACTGCTGTTACTTCCAATTCCATACTACAATATTTTCCATTATGTTCTGGTCAATAATACAACTAGAAGAGTTTTAGGACTGCCTCAAGTACTTTTTGTAATGAGGCAAACTAAAATATATGATTTTAAACTTTTTAGGCAAAACTATTTTGGAAACTCTGACTCCTTCTGCCAAACGGTGTCTCCAACCTAAAACCTAATCATCCTTCCACAAGTCTCTAGCCTAAACTATGCTAAATGCCAATATATGTGTAATCTGTTCCCCTCCCTAGAGCCAACCACTAGCACTTTCACTAAAAACCAAGATTCACAATATATGAAGGTCATCACTATAAAATGCCAAATTATCTGGTTAGCTAACAGTGAAAGAAGAGATACCATGGAGAAAAAAATGAAAAGAGAAGGCGTAGCGATTCTTAAAAGTGGTGATGAATGTGACAACAGCTAAGAAACAACATCAAAGGAACAGCATGGGTACAAGGATTAGGAAAGTGCTGTGTGTGAAAGCCAGCCTGAGGGCTACTCCCCAACTCTGCATTTCTCTTTCTTGACATATACTCACATACTTTACATCTGAAATATGTCCTTTGAGCCTACTTCAAAATAATAGTGAGACAGAGAAGCATTCTAGGAATGATGGAGTAATAAGAACCCCTGAAAATCTGCTCCTTCACAAAAGCAACAAAAACACTGGCAAAAACTGTCCAAGTCAACTTTGTTGGAATGCTGGAAATTAATCAAAGGCTTGCAGCTAACTTATAAGCATATATTCAAGAAAATAGCTGAATCTCAGTATGAATGGTGAGCTCTCTGCCATTTTGACTTGCTCTATTTCCCGTGCCCTCTCCCCAGCACCAAGACTGCCTTGAAAACCCCTTTTCTAGCTACAGCAGCCAGCAAACAGCAACACAGCAGCCATTACAGGGAGCAGAATGGGCCTGGAGCTCCACAGAAGCTTCTTCCCCAGAGCACAGTGCTATCTGGCCTGACCGATGGCACCCTGAGAAACTCCATTCTCAGGCTTGTCTTCATTTGACTTGGGTCTTTGTGAAGACACTGTCCATAGTTCATCAGTCAAAAATTAATTAGAGACAAAGGTTTAACACCATGGCTGCCTGAAGCAGCATTATAAGCTGGGGATGAATAAGCTGATCAAGAACTGCTATGGAAAAACTGGGGTGTTCACAGGTGAGAAGATGTTCACAGGCGTCTTTGAAAAGCTCAGACATATTCCCGGGAATCTAGAAGGCTGCACATGTGTAGGGCTGTGTGCAGGCACAGCAAAGACACAAGAAGCCGTTCATCTCTCACCTCTGACCAGTCCTCAGGCTCCACACAAACACGAGCTGAAGGATAAGGCAAAGTCGTAAACTGCCTGCAAGAGCACTGAACACATGCCTCAGCATTCACAAGGAGTCCTTCAGCAAAGGCTGGAGATTTACTGTTTGGTAGACTTAAGGTGCTTAAGAAAGCCTCTGCCCAATCATTAGCTGAGCTCTAAGCTAAATGAGCAGAGACTTCACAGAACTAGTCCAGAAAAGTTACTAAGTAAGCAAACAATGACAACAATGAACAGCAAACACAAAAAACTGGCTGGCAGGGGGATTCTGATGTCCAGACTAGCCACACTGTACCACTTAAAATGTCCAGTTTTCAACAAAAAGTTATAGGAAACAAGAGAGTATAATCCATATACAGGGGAAGAAGGCAGTTTTCAATGGAAATAGTCTCTAGGAAATCCAAAAGTTGAACTTAATAGACAAAGGATTTAATCAACTATTGTAAATATATACAAGAACTAAAGGAATCCATGTCTGAAGAATTTAATGAAAATTTGAGAATGATGTATCACTAAATGGAAAATACTAGCAGAGATGGAAATTATATAAAGGAGTCACATATAAACTGGAGTTGAAAAGTACAATACATAAGATGAAAAAAAATCACAGGAGTAGATGTGAACTGACAGAAGAAAAACATCAGTGAAAAGGTAAATCAACTGAGACTATCCGATGTTAAAGAGAAAAAGAATAAAGACTATCCTTCAAAAACAAAGGAGAAATTGACATTCCCCAATAAATCAAGACACAACTTGTTGCTGCAGACCTGCCCTAAAAGAAATACTAAAATAGAGTACTTGGGGCAGAAATGAAAACACATGAAATAACTCAAATCCACATGAATAAACAAGAGCCTCAGGAGGATACCTGAGTAAGTAAAAAACAGTGTACACGTATTTTTTTCAGTAATTTTTTACTTCATTCTGAAGGAGATCAGCCCTGGGATTTCTTTATAGGGAATGATGCTAAAGCTGAAACTCCAGTACTTTGGCCACCTCATGCGAAGAGTTGACTCACTGGAAAAGACTCTGATGCTGGGAGGGATTGGGGGCAGAAGGGGACGACAGAGGATGAGATGGCTGGATGGCATCACCGACTCGATGGACGTGAGTTTGAGTAAACTCCAGGAGCTGGTGATGGACAGGAAGGCCTGGCGTGCTGCAATTCAAGGGGTCGCAAAGAGTTGGATACGACTGAGCGACTGAACTGAACTGAATGATTTTAAACCTGACAATAAAAGCACAAAAAGGGAGAAGGAATGTACCTAAATTGGAGTTAAGTTTTAGAATACCACTGAAATTAAGTTGATACTAGTCCAAACTAAATTGTTCTAAGTTAAAATATTAATTATAATCTCCAGGGAAACCACTAAGAAAATAATTTTTAAAATGTAAAAGAAACAAGAAAACTAAAATAGTATACTAAAAATCATGCAATACAGAAGAAGGCAGTAATGGGGGAAATAACAAAACAAAAAAGATACAAGACATAAAAAACAAACAAAAATGCAGACATAAATTCTATTTTATCAGTAATTGCATTAAATGTAAATGATTTAAAGACTTCAATCAAAACAAAGAAACCAATAGAATGAATTTTAAAAAATCATCTAAATACAGCCTGTAAGAGTTGCAAGTTAGATTCAAAGACACAAATAGATTGCAATAAAAAAGGGAAAAGATACCACACATACAATATCAAAAGAGTTAGAGTATCTACATGAGTACTGAACCAAGATATAAACTTTCAGACATAAACTGCTGCTGGAGACAAAGGACATTTTATAACGAGAAAAGGGCCAGTCCATCAACACAACACATCATCAAGTATACACACCTAACAGCAGAGCCCCAAAATATGGGACGCAGTAACTGACAAAATAGAGGAAATAAATAATACAGCAACAATAGAGATGTCAACACCCATTTCCAATAATGCATAGGACAATCAGAGAACACAGAAGACCTGAAAAGCAGTAAACCAAGCAGGCCTAGTGAACACCTCTGGCACCTCCCACTTAGCCATAGCACAACACACAGCATTCTCTGTGTGACACTCGGGGCAGGGGCGGCAGAAGCAGGGCCACATACAAGATGGACTACCGATTCGCAAGGGTTAAGACGATGCCCAGGGGAAGGCTGCTGACGTCTTATCAATGCTTGTATGTATTTACGTTTTTCCATAATAAAGAAAGAAGAACAGAACAGGTATAACATTTAGTGGGAAACAACGACCTCATGGTTTCAAATACTGACTTAAAAGGACTACATGATACAGTTAAATTAATAATATGGATTAGATCATAAAGCTAGCTATCTTCACAGTTTCTACTTTCTTCACCTGTTTAAAAAGATAACAGAAACTAGGGGGAAATGGTGTCAATGCAACAATTTTAGATTTTTCTGGAGGGCAGAGGGATTCAATCAGATACCAACAAATGTGTAATAAGTACTGAAATAGAAAGATACCTAAAACTGGCTGAAAGTGACAAGAAGCAAGCTGCCGAACAATATGCTGTGTATAACAACATGTGTGTATTAGTAAACCAAACTGATACCAGTATTAACACTAACAGAAAGTAAACTGGGGTTATCTGTACTGCTTTAATTTTTTATATTATACCATTTCTTCTATATACACTGTTAAATATGCATGCATGTATGTACTCAAATTCTTCAATAAAAACAAAAGAAAGTTCCAGCCCAAGGTGACCTCCAACAGCCTCTTTCCTCGTGGCTGGACTTTCTTCATCATGAAATGTTCAGAGCAGAGAACAAGAAGTAAACAAAGAGCTCAACTGAGGAAAAGCCTGGAGAAGGCAGAATCATCCCGGGGTCTTGGGCACGACTCGTCTCCCTGCTGCCCTCCGCCCTGTCCCCCAGGTCAGGGACGCATCACCTGAGGCTTACAGCATGCCCACCCACACGTGAGGGGAGGGAGAGCGGGGCCTCCACCAACCTCCGGATCTCGGCGTCTGTGAACCCCTCCACCAGGTCCTTCCGCACACTTCGGGGACGCCCTCTGCGCTTGGGCTTCTTGTCGTCATCAGAGTCATCTGTCTCACTCTCAGAGGCAGAGGACCTCTGGGCCTGTCTCTTGGACTCAGTATCAGAGTCACTGTCATTTGTCTGAGCCTGAAAACGCAAAGTTACACTGTAGCAAATGCCAGGTCCAAGTGATCTAAGGACTAAGACCAGCCCATCTTAACTCCTTAAAGCTCGGAACTTCCTATTTATCAGGCAAGTCAATCTGCCTTTAAGAAAGGAGGAGGCAGATAGCATGCAATGAAAGAAGATCTGCTTGTGTATTCACACTGCCAGAGACATACAGTCTCTGGTCATCATTAAGTACATACTGTCTCTGGTCATCTGGTCATCATTAAGTACACTGGAATAAAAATATCTGGATTGTAGGTTCATGTTTATTTCCTTGGGCAAATTACCTCTCCATGCCTTTGTTTTCCATTTGTAAAATGGGAATAATAGCACCTATAATACAGGGTTTTCATATGAACTAAATGAATCAGTTACTGTAAAAGCACTGACTTATGCCTGGTACACTGTGCATACTCAGTGACAACTACTATGAGCTAATATTGATTTACTAGGATCTTAGGCAAACCTGAGTGTGCTATCACCAACAAACTGAGTAATAAAAACAGAGTTTATCTATTTCTATGTTCTTGCAAAAATCAAATTAGATAGTGCCTATGATGGCACTTTGTAACTGAAGCACCTTTATATAATCTCTTACTAAGTATTTATACCAAGTGCTATGAACGAGCATTTACAGAGGAAGAGACATTTGACTCTGAAAGCTGAAGGCCTCGCCAACCAGAGCCCAACTGTTAAAATTACTACTTTTAGTCTCAGGTGCAAAAGGCAGCCTTGTGTCAAACTCAAATCACGTCCAGCCATCTCACAAAGGGCCAAGATGTAGAGATCGAACGTCTCCCAGGTACGCTCCTGGGCCCTGTGCAAGCTTCCACTTCCCTCTGCTAAGTTCCCGAAACTCTGCCCTGGAACCCTGCACGTCAGAAGCACATCCGTCTCTTTTGTCTCACTTGATCACCTTTTTAGTGGAACTCCGAATTCGAGGCAACATGTAAATCTCTTCCAGCTCCTTCTGCCGCTCTTCCTCCTCCACTTTCTTCCTTTGCTCCTCTGGGATGATCTCATCCCAGTCCTTGTGAGGACGCTCGTCAAGCTCTTCTTCATCCTCCATCGTTGCAAAGTTGGCAACCTTACAACAAAAGGACTTCACTGTCTGACCGACATTTCACTATTTCCCAAACACCATCTACTGAAACACCAACTCATGCAGTGTTTTGAATCTAAAATGCTATGAATAAGAGGACTCTTATATTACATAATCAAAAAAATCAGTTTTCTACTAATTTCTCCCTTATCCCCTCAACAAAATCTACTCGCCAAGTTCTAAAGTTCATCAGGAATTTTACTGAAGAATAAAGAAAGATAAAAATATACAAGCTGTCTTATGTTTTATTAAAAGACGTGCTATTAAATCATACACATTTTCTAATATATTAACTAGAACTTTTAGATTTATTTAGATGACAATATTTGCAGGGAATTCCCTGGTGGCCCAGTGGTTAGGACTCCATGCTTCCACTGCAAGACTGCAGCGGATGGACACAGGTTTGATCACTGGTCAGGGAACTAAGATCCCACATGCTGTGCTGTGTGGCCAAAAATAAAGTAAATATAGATCATCACATCCGAACCCCTAATGTTAGCCCAGTGTGGACTGACAGGCCTGTGCATTGTAAGCTGATACTGAATAGAGCTCATCTGAAACAAAGCACAACTCAAAGCAGTAGCTACTGTCTAGTCAACTGGTTACCTGATTCACTTTTATTAAAAGTACAGAAGCTAACAGTATTTCATAATTTCACATGCTCAAAAGTGCGTTAGTCTCAGGAATAAAAACGAAAACATAAAATGCAAAAAATTCAAGCAAACTGGGAATAATATTCCATTTACTTCATTTTGTAGTCTGGTCACTAAGTCATGTCTGACTCTTGTGACCCCATGGACTCCTCTGTCCATGGGATTTTTCAGGCAAAAATACTGGAGTGGATTGCCATTGCCTTCTCCAGGAGATCTTCCTGACCAAGGGATCAAATCCCAGTCTTCTGCACTGTAGTAAGATTTTTTACCAACTGAGCTATCAGGAAAGCCTGATATCAGACATTTAATTATATTTATACAGACATAATATGTATCCCAGAAAGAAAGGCATCTGCATGTATGAGTTTGAAAGCCTTAGACTACGGCTACAGAGAAACATCTACCAACTCTGGCCACTTCTGAGCAGTGGTGGGCAGGCCCCAGGTCAGGACTGAAGTTAAAGAGGTTTACGAGGTTCCATTCCTCAAAATAACTTAAGAGCTGACACTGAAATCAGAACTTTCGGGCAAAATTAACTCTAATTTCCAACATGGATATCATGTCTTCACAATCAGAATTTTAATATTACAGGACAAAACCAGAGGTATGTAATTTCTGAGATTTAAAATTTAACATTTTTCTGTTCCATAAAATGAATCATCTGACTGATCTCTCAAGTTAAGCACTGTTTTTAACTACTTTAGATCTCACTTTGAAATGGTATTAGTTGATACAAATACCAATACTACAGATACATCAGGGGTTCATGCAGTTGGGAATTTAACTTTCCCAAGAGTAGAATAGCACTCTACAGGCCAGAATCCCTGTCTAAGAAGTAATAACAACTCCAAACATGTGTGACTTTAGGAAATCTACTTAGCCTCCTTACATCTCAGTTTCCTCATCTATAAATGATGATAAGTGACTCCAACATAATATTGTTGTAAAAACTGAAAGACTGATGTACAGAATGTACTTAAAACAGTGCTTACAGTATAGTAAGAATTTTCTAAGGATTGGTTATTATTACTTAAGAAACATGTAGTCATAAATATCTCAAAGAAATGTTTGTTATGTTTCCAACAAGTTAAATTAGCTTAACAAAAAAGAATTATTAGGAAAAGAAAGTCAATTCAGTGATGCACTCCAGACATAGAGTCCCTATTTAAGCCGAATCCTACCTAACCTGATGCTGAAACATAATGGCCAAAAGGGCCTTATAGAAAGACAAGTATCACCAATAATCTGGCTTCTGATCAATCTGTAATATGCAGAAGTTTTTCAGATCTAAATAATCATATAATATTTTGACTAGGACACCATCATGAAGATTATTTCTGTTTAAGAAGGGAGCATTAGTCACAGAAGTGAAATCCAGTTGAAATGCTAACAATTCACCTCCATCTTCTGCATCCTTAAGACACATTAACTCTGACCCTAGAGCTCTGTGATCCACTCAGCCCCTTTCTTCTTCTCCCACTGCGACAACTTCCACCTGTGGCCAACCCTGGACTTCATCACAAAGTACTGCTTCCTCCCAAACACTTCTCAGTCCTAGTGGGTCTACCACACATACTCATCCATGTAGCCTCTTACCCTCTTCTCTAACATGCTCGGAACCAACCAATGATGAATCCACTCAACCACATTCTCCCTTGAATCTGGGCAACTCTTTGCCACTTTGATGACTCTTCTGTGCCTCCTAAGCCAATCTTCCACCTTGGGATGAACAACTGATCCAGTTTTTCTGACCTCAAGTAATGCTGGAGAGTCATTTGATCCTGCTGACTTGCTCTAACATGAAGCCCCACCTTCTAAATTCAGCTCTAGTCCCTATCAAGTTCCTCCCAGCAACTCCTGGCCCCTGGATGGCACCATCCCAAAACTTCTCCACTGCTCAGTAAACACCTCACTTACTGGTAAGTAAGGTCACCACCTGGAGCTTCTGCATCTTCTCTCCCCTCTCCTTCCAAAGTTGATTCTTCTTCTGTCTTTCGAAGGCCAGTTCTCCCATCTGTGCTTTTGATTGTATCCCTTCCACTCTCCTCCTGGGCAATGTGTAACCAATTATCCTTCTTTCCTTAGAACTTCCAGTGTTTTCCTATTCTCAAGCTCTTTCCTCAAGCTAGAAACATGGTAACACCTTTAAAAAACCTTACCTTGCCTGACCCTTCATCATTATAAATTACTTTCACTGTTTTCCTTACTAAGCTTTTTAATAAAGTCTATACTCAATGCGGTCACCTCCTACTCATCCGGTATCCAGCTTTTGCATTTGGTCCTGATCTCATTTAATTTTCTATCAAATACCACCAACCATCCCACAACTTCCCTAATGCCACGAAGTCATCAGGAGCCTCCCCACTGCCACCTTCTATTTTCACACCTCTGACCTCTCTTTGTTATGATTCTATTAACGTCTCTCCCGGAGCTCCACATTATCTAGTTCTCCACCTGTCCCACTGACAGCGTATTTGCAGCCTTACTCACACCAACTATTTTTCTTCTGTCCACTGACTCTGGGCAAGATGGACTACTTCGGTGGTCACCCCCATGGGAAGGACTGTACAGTCTATATTCACACCATACTTGGAACTCTGGAGAGTGATTTTAAGGGGTATGAATTAAGTTAGGTAAAAAGAAAAGCCCAGAGTGTCTTGCACTGACAAAGTACTGACAGGCATTACTTATTATTGGTTCACAAATCAATGCCAAGGACTTTCTCAGACAATGATTTTAATACCTTAAATTGTGACAGAAGTTCATCTGTTGCACTTGTTGAGACTTCATTCTCTCTGGTTTCAGCCAAGCGCAAAATTTCATCTATATCCATTTCCTAAAAGAACATGGTGAAAAGCCAACAGTGGTCAGCATTCACTGAGAATACTGGTGCAAATAAACCAACCCTCTTCTCTGATTCCATTTTCTTTTACACTCACAGTTTTTATAATGTTTTATATCCAACATTTCAAACTACTATTTATACAAATCATAGGATGACACTTCAGAAATTTCAAGAAATAAAATTGGAATAAAAAACAGCAAAGTCAAAACCCTCCATGATTTTCTCATTCTTTCCCATTCAATTCTGTAAGCACTTTCAGCCATATAAGGAAAAAGAGAAACTATGTTCTGCAAGTAACTACTCTTTCTTTAGAAAAGTCTCAGGCTCAGAATGTGCTTCCAGAAAAGTTTAGACTCTCACAGATGATACTTATCAAGACATTCTTTCCCCTTGCTGTTAATTACCTGAGGCTCTGATTCTTCCCCTTCAAGCTCTTTGAAGAGATCCTCTGCTCCAAATTTCAAAATCGCCGTCAGCTCTTCTTTATTAAAAGGATTTGAACTGTAGAAGTAAAATGTAGTTGTAATCTCTTAGGGACATCAAATAACCTCTACTGAGTTCTAAATATATATTCTTCCTAAAGAGGTCCAACTACTGGTGAGAACAGAAATTCTGCCACAAGAAAAATGATCTCACAAATATTTCATGGTTTTTAATCCACAGGATGAGTCTGCAGTGGTAAACTTAACAAAAGACTAAGACAGCAATTCTTTTCTGGTTGGTTCATATATTTACATGGGTAAGCAAGAAAGGTAATTAGCAACATGACAGAAGGGAATCCTCTATTCATCCTTTAATTCAGAAAGTTATTGTTCACCAAGAATTTTCAAACACCTGCTCTCTGGTCCAAAATAAAAGAACAAGCTTTTTCTGTCCTAGTTTTCTTTTTAGTGGAAAATCATCATCACCTAATTAGAAAGGGCTCATTTGATTTAACCTGTAACACAACTGTTAAGACTGCCACAGAAGATACTCAACAATCTGGTCAAAATGTAAACTCTCTAAGAGAAATTGTTGTGCTTCCAAATAAAGCTAGCTGAAACTTAACTATTTTCCTTTCATACCCTTTTGTTTTCAGTAGGAAAGGCAATCTCCACACCCAACATTTTTACCAATAATAAGAAACGGCTGCCAACTCAACCTGCTGCAGCCTCGCTGCTGAAAAGTCCAAGGCAATACGTGCCAGGCAGGAAGCCTGAGGGCGAGCACACAGCTGCCACTGCTGCTGCTGTGTCATACAGGACAGGCAGAGGCAAAAGCAAGAGGCTGGAGAGGAGGGCAGCAAAGACAAGAGGGCACACGCAGAGGGCTGGTACCCCCAAAAAAAAGAAAAAAGAGGAGGGCAGCAAAGACAAGAGGGCACATGCAGAGGGCTGGTACCCCCCAAAAAAATGAAAAAAGAGGAGGGCAGCAAAGACAAGAGGGCACATGCGGAGGGCTGGTACCCCCCCAAAAAAATGAAAAAAGAGGAGGGCAGCAAAGACAAGAGGGCACACGCAGAGGGCTGGTATGCCAAAAAAAAAAAAAAAAAAAAGAGGAAGGAGAAATGGGGAAGGCAAAATAAAATCAAAGTGTCATCTTGCAGTTTTGGCTTGGTCCTTTCCAGGTAATCAACGGATTAATGTCTGTTGTAGAGCATCTCATGAGAAGAATGAATGAATTACACAAAATGACAATGTAAAATTGATGTCTGCTACCTCTCCCACCTTTCTGGCACTTACTTGGACCTCCCAGAGTTGTTTTCCAGAACCGTTCGGCCAGTGGTATCCATGCGCTGAATCACCAGGTGGTCCAATACCATCTTCTTCTTGGCCCGTTCTATGATCTCTTCCTCCACGGTCCCCTTTGTAACCAAGCGGTAAATATTTACCTGTAGGAAAAGGCAATGTTATGCTTATGGCCTGTTCACACACATAGAAAGTTATTTCTGCCTAAAACCAAGAGGGGAAATTAAAAAAAAAAAAAATCTGTTCTCTGCTATGGCTTACTACTTGTAAGTCATTGATCCAAGCAGACAACTTAAGCATTAATATATATTATATCTTCTACTATGGGCAGCATGCTACATTCTTAAATAAAAATTGCCTCTAAGAACTATTATTATAGCCTTGACCTAACAATAAAAATGCTGCTGAAGAATTATCTGTTTTATCAAAACTGAATCTCCAACCACATATGAAACTTAAATGGTAGCTAATACTGGAACAGACTTTGAAATTCATCCTTGAAGGAACAAGTGCGTACTTGAGCAGCATACAGCAGCGCTAACACTGACCATGTTAACAGAAGTAGACTGTGCTGAACAATGTGAATATCACAACTTTTCTATACAAAAACAGAAATTTTTAATTCTAAGTCTATTCATCATGTACCTTTGAGTAAGCCAGAAAGTTACTGGTCATACACGTTACAAACAGTGAAAAAGAACTGGTCCATAACTACAGGCTCATCTCATCTCAGCCCTAAAGACAGCGTCTCTCTACGAGCTAATTAACAGGTATCTACCCAGAGACAACGACCTCCCCTCCAAGCCACTTCCAAAGGCTTCTCCACTGACCTGCTTCTTCTGACCAATTCTGTGGGCTCGGGCTTGTGCCTGCAAGTCGTTCTGGGGGTTCCAGTCAGAGTCAAAGATGACAACTGTGTCCGCTGAAGCCAAATTGATTCCCAGGCCACCAGCCCTTGTCGAGAGCAGGAAACAGAAGTCCTGTACACAATGCAATATACTACTTTATGCAGTGGCCTCTCAGAAACAGCCTCACAGTCCAACAAGCCCTCACACCTGGAAACCCCTGCAGGTGCGAAGAAAAGTGAGATATGATGGACAAACTTTATGGAGGCTACAAGAATGTCAGGGACTTGATGGCAGAGTGAATTTTCATTTGATTAAAAGGTAAGAGTTGGTGCAATGAGCTAAGGGAGTCAAGTAGAAATGGATAAGGCAATAGGAGCAGAAGAATTAGTGGTCTTGCCCAACTAAAGCTAGTATACAAGTAGTTAACAGAAACCAGACAAACTTAGTTATCAACAGATCACTTCAGTACGTTGTCTACACACTTATTTCCTGGGTAAAGGAGAGTTATGCCATGTAAGGCAGGCAGTCCGTATAAGCAAGGAAACTTTATTGAGCAAATGTCCATTCATTTATTAGGCTGCTGAGGAATACAGAAACACTGTACTGACAGGCGACATGACGGAGCCACTGGTAGCACAGGGCCCTCAGTCACCACGGACATGCACCAAGGAAACCAGGGAAGGACAAGCTGAAGAGCCGCATACGGGAAAGACCCAGGCCCTGATGCATCCCAGCTTCCACAGCAACGGCATAACAGAGACTGGGCAGGCAGCCCACGCCCATCTGCATCTCGTGAAGGTGGTATCTGCATCTCAAACACTGGTAGTTCTGAGTTATCTTTTGATAGATGGCTGTACTTAATACATATACATAAATGCAATGAAAGGGTCTCCCCAGTCTGAATAACAGTCATTCACCAACACTGTTGGAGAACTAAAAATAGAGAGAGCTGTCTCACAAGAACTTTAAACAGTTCCAAGAGAGAACTGATCGCCAGGGGTGTTGAAGCACTGAGTCTGTGATCCTTGGTAGAAATACCCAGCAGTTCCACACTCTAGAGCGAAGCCCACAGGTAAACACTTGAGAATAAGACATCTAAAACATAAACGACATCTGAGCTCTGAATGATCATAAAAAATTATTTTCAATGGCATTCTTTATCAAAGGTAGTATGCAGTATATTAAGATATTAGTTATGTCTATTACCAAATAGGTAAAGGTTAAAAAAACTATGAAACTAAAGGGTGAGGTAAAATAGAAGTATTCATACATAAAAGTATAAATATAGGGACTTCCCTGGTGGTCCAGTGGCTAAGACTCCGCGCTCCCAATGCAGGGAGCCTGGGTTCAATCCCTGGTCAGGGAACTAGATCCCACATGCCTCAGCTAAGACTAGGCACAACCAAATAAATTAATACATTAGAAAGTATGAATATAAATTGTTTGGAAAAAGTGATTCAGCAAAAGGCACTAAAAACCTTTTTTACATGCTCACATCCTCTTAACTAAACATCTGACAACAATAAAATGGTTAAATAAATGAGGGAATAGGCATGAGAAATATTAGAAACCATGATTTTTAAAATCTTTAAATGATACGGAGAAAATGCTTAGAGTAGAATTTTGAATGAAATGTGACAACAGGACTATATGCAGCCTGATTCCAACTGGGGCAAACATATAAACAAATAAACGGTTTCCTCTGGGATGAATGAAATGGACCCAAATGATACGAATAGCAAGCTGGAGAGCGAGTTTGTACAGCTTTTCTTCTTGGTACTCTTCACCAACTTGCAAAATTTCTAAATGTGCATATAATCCTTTCCCCCAGTAATAAAGTATATAAATTTTTAAATTAATTTAAGAAAGACTCGGGTTTGCAGAAAATGGTAGAGAAACCATTTTCTCCTTCTAGCCACGGGGAAAGGGGCTGAGTGGAGAACTGTGAAGAAACTGACTTTAGTTTTTTCTGACACAGGGCAGTACAAGACATCTAACTCATACTGAGTTTAAACCTAGAGTAGGGCACAAAAGCCAACCTCAGCACACTCTGAATAATGACAACAGCTGACACTGACGGCACGCTTGCTCAGGGCTGCGTGCTGACTGTTACTCTGAAGTCGCCACCGCAGGGTTACAAAGCGGGGAGCAAAATCATGTGAAAGTTCATAGGTGAGGAACTCGGAGGAGGGAAAGGAGGAGTGGGAATTAGATGGTTATCAATAGTTTTAATAATTCAATTCCTCTTGTCCTTGACTATTCAGAGCCTTGGTTCTGAAGAGATTAGTGTCTAAAACTCCCCAAGGAAACTAAAATTTTAAGCTAGAGAAGAAGCCAGAATACCACAGTCTAATTGGGCCTGTGTGCAATTCGAGGGGCAGGAGTCCTGACTCTCTGGAGTGACAGACGCAGTGCTTAAAGCTCATGAGAAGCAGAAAGTCAAGTCCGGTCTTTCTACACAGAAGAGCCGCCTGGGTTTCAGAGGCTCCCACGCTCTCTCCACAGACTGCTTAGTCCCACCTCCAGCGCTCTCCTTGGCCTCCTCCCCTCCTCATACCACTACAGCCCCCCACGCTAAACCTCTTCCCCCTCCTTCTCTCAAATCCCACGGTATTTAACAGCTTGACAGGCACACATTACAAGGTTACACGGCTTCTAGCTTGTCCTAAGGGCTCTTCCACACAAGCCTTAAAAACAAAATACTTCATATTGCCAAATTCAAGCTGAACACCTAACAGATGGACCGATGCTGCCATCAGCCCAAGCAAGGGAGTTAAGCCACATCCCTACCAAGGTCCAGCACATCTGAGACACCACAAACACACTTTCTAAGACTCAAGTCACCAAGAGCACAGGTCGGAACCTTCTGAATTAGCACACATGTCAAAGGTAATCCTATTGGTCAGCCCTCCACAACCTGGCCTTGTTTTTCTTCTAGGCTCAGAAATTTGTCATCTGGGAGCACCAGAGAGCACTCGGTTGATATCAGAGCTACTCTGCCATTAATTCAGCCCAGGGAAGAGAAACAAGCATGGATATGCTTTTTGGGGGTGACAACCAAACAAGGTAAGAGCCACCTTTTACATCAGTGATTTCTCTTATCAGGTAGGACACTGTTCTGTGAACTGTTTCTGAAACAGAGTACATTCAGCTAGAAAGGCTTTCCCCCTTGATACAGAACCCAGACTGCCCAAGTAACAAAGCCACGCATGCCGTACCTCAGACCCATCTGCGTTGAAGTGGTCCAGCGCCTGTTTTCGGATTTCTCCCTTGATGGAACCATCCAGACGCTGTAAAAATAAACCACGAGAAAATCATAAGGTAGGAAAATCAGCTGCACTCAAAATAGAACAGAAGACTTGAAACCTTCCTCACTCCAACACCCTCTGAGTAAAAATAACCAGAACACACTGGCCAAGTGCCGTCCAGGGGCTGTGCTTGAGCAGCACACCCAACATGCCCCAAGCTCTCTGGTTACACACTCAAGCTCAGAAGCTTCTGGTTCTGAGGGCCACCTAGGTCCATCCAAGGATGAGAATTGCCGCTAGGACATAAGGAGAAAGACGGCAACCACGCTGTGCTTAGAGGCTTTGTCTGATTCTCCATCTGTGGGTACTCAAGAAATCAGGAAACACTACCACTGCTCACCTCACAATTAGCTCCTGCGGAAAAGTGACGCTCCTAAGTTAATATGGCTGAAAGCTGCCCTCATGTTAACTGCTATATACAGCAAAAAATCCTTTACATAATTTTGTTTGGAAGACATTTCCCCACAATATTGAAAACATTCAGCTGGTCATATACCCCAGCTTTTCCAAAAACTAAAGCATTCAAGCAGCCAAAATGTATCCTCAAGAGAGCCTCTGGCATTTCCCAGCACATACAATTCTTACATTAGACTGTATGTCAACTCTAGGTCCAAAACAATGTCACTGTAGAGATACCATAACATGTGGATACTGAAGAATTACTACCTGTACACTGTATATAAAGCATTTCTCACTCTTTAAAATCATTTTCATATTGCTGCCCCTTAATCACCACTTGAGACAAACTATCTCATTTTACAGAGGGCAAAACCGACCAGACAGATGTTGTCTGCTAGCCAGTCATCAGTGGCGGGGCGGGGCGGGGCGGGATCTGGAAGGACCCACAGCTCAGCGCTCTGCCCACCAAACCCAGAGCCACCTGAACACAGGCAGAATCACACGTGGGAACCCCCCTTCTTCTTTCTGACTACCAAGTCTACCTGACAGCCCTGACCCAAAGATAAGTCTTGAAATCAGAAAACCCAAATGCCCTCTTTTTAGTATTCTCACTAAGCGAAGGCAACAGGCATGATAACCTGAGCAGACACCAGACTACTCACTCCCTAGAGAAAAAAGTAACATCTTATTTCACTGATGCCAAATGATGAGCCAGACCTGAAAGCAGCCAGGGATCAGATGTACTGAAAGATCACTGACTCTTTCTGCTGTGCTATTTCTGATAATAACCACAGTATCAAGACAGCTGCTGAAAGACCACACCAGGTATTATGGATGTAACTAGGCCTTTCAGGGTACTTTGAAAGACAATCTGCACTGAGTTTTAAAGCTTGGTCTTCTTAGAATCACTAGCTTCAAGTATCTTCAATATCAGCCTAACTTCATTAGTTCATCCAAAACTAAAGAAAAAACTTATGTAATAATATTAGGCCAAATAAATTGCACACATGCCTATACATAGATAACAGATAAGTTTTTGTTTTTTTATTGTCTAACATGCAGAAAAATATTATGCTAAAGAAACTCCTTCTTCCTCCTTATTTTTCTCCTAATCTGACTGGAGATTAATGAATGAAGACAAAAACTCTTAATTTTACAAAAGTAAAATTAAGACCCTCCTGGACTCTTAATCTCAATTTGTTTCAAACAAGAAAACTCTTTGTTTTCTACCTGAGGCTAATTTAACAAGCAAAGCATACAACCCAGGAGGGAGGGAGGGAGAGAGGAAGGGAGAGACCCTAAGTACCGAGCATCCTTACCTGGAAAGGGTAGTGCTTAATAGTCAGGTACTCAGCCAGGATATCCAACATCCTCACCATCTGAGAGAAGATAAGGACTCTGTTTCCTCTTTCTCGAAGTCTTGTCAACAGTTTATCTAATAGAATCAGCTTCCCACTGCTCCTGATCAGGGACTGAAGAACGAAAAGACACAATCATGATCAAAAGGATACTTCAATCTGCCCTTCACCTCTAAGAGTTCATATTTTTAAAATCATCTTAAAGCTTCTGGAAGCCTTCTGCAATCTAGCTGACAAGCAATTCCTAAAATGCTCTTTACCTGGTATCTGTGACAATATACTTTCCAGGTTTTTCCTAGCTATTTGGTTTTCCTCACCTGTTTTTAAAGCTTCTTTTGATGCTCCTTGAAGAGCCATCAGGGAGGAAAAGGAGTGTTTTGAGTAAAAGCATCTACAGAAATTAAACTGTCCTTAAGAAACTAATTACAAACAAGGTAGGCACACACCAGAAGAACTTCCTGTCCATTTTCCCTTTCGTTTTCCTCAGGGGGCTTAATCAGGTGACAGTGGTTGCAGCATTTCTTCAGTTCCATCACAATATTAAGGAAGCCAGATGTGCTGCCTCTTGTTCCTTTGGCGAGAGCCTTGTAATTCCTGGTCAGAATCCATCTGCAAAGTAAGACAATAATGATATTATCAGATGCAAAGGAAGAGAACAGGGTATACCAGGGAGATTATAAAAGGAAACACTATGACTGAGGGCATGGGGGCGGAAGGGAACTGAAAAGGCGAGGAAGGGCACTTTACCTTCTGCCTCCTGCCACCTCAGCAGGAGCCCTCACACACCTCCAGAGCCAGACCATTGAACTAAGGGCGCTTTACCTTCTATCTCCTGCCACCTCAGCAGGAGATCTCACACATCTCCAGAGTCAGACCATTCAACATTCTATCAGGTATTCAACCTGGCTGAGCACAGGAATATTCAACCTGGCTGAGCACAGGAATATTAAGAGAGGATAATAACAATAAAAAACTGATGTATGATGCAGGGAGCTCAATGATTAAGGTGCTATGGGACAACCTATAGGGATGGGATAGGGTGGGAGGTAGGAGGGAGATTCAAGAGGGAGGGGACATATGTATACCTATGACTGATTTATGTTGATGTATGGCAGAGACAAACACAATATCCTCCAACTGAAAGTAAGTACTTTTTTTTTTAGAAAGCCAAGGCAACAACAACAACAAAAATATATATATATACTAGAACATATATTACATTTATATATTTCACATAAACAATGACTATCACTGAAGCTGTCTTTAATATAGTATAAAAGTAGAAATTAAGCTATCACAAATTAGAAAATCAGTTAAATAAATGAGATATATCAATGACAGAAGCTACATATCCATTTAAATTGTGTAAAAGGGAGTTTTACAGAATACAGTGCTCATGATGAGTGTGTTTTACAACTCAGTTTGGAAAGAAGGGAGGACGGGGTGCGTGAATATTCACACATATCCAAATAAGCTCTAACCACAAACCCCAAAATATGAGAAGCACTTTTCTTCTGCACTGTGAAATTTCTTTACGCTTTCAGCAATCACATGTTTTAGGAACCCATCTCAAAGAGGGATGGCTCAAAGACTACAGCACTATTTATAAAAGTTAAGTATTTGGAACTATCCAAATGTCCATCACTAGGGGACTAGTAACAAACTTTCCCACAGATCCACTATGCGGTTGCAAAAAGCAAGGGCTGTCTGCCTCTGTACACCACTGTGGAGTGTTCCCAGCACAGCTGTCTGGCATCAGTAAGTGAAAAAAGTAAGGTACAGAAAACTGCACAGTGTGCTACCATCTGTATAAGAAGACAAAAGGCCCGAAGAAGCTAGCGTGTATCTGCTTCTATTTTAAAAATTAAAAATAAAGGAAAGATAAACACCAAGACTTTTAAATATAACAGTAATCATTACCTAAGGAGAAGAGAAACTGGAATGGAGGAGACAAGAATGAAGGCAGGTCTTTGAACAGGCCAGACTTGGCAGTTTTGGCTTTGGAGCTCTGTTAACTATTAGTAATCATCAACAAAATTAAACAAAGCAATTCCTTAAAAATAAATTTCCCTCTCTCCGACCACAAATAAACTGCTATTTAAATCTGTGTTGAGACTTCACTAAAAAAGGCAGTTTACCTGTCAGTTCTCTCTCTCATGTGTTCCTGGCACTGATCTTAATCCCAGTCGGGCCTGACTCAGCCAATGACTTACTTGTAATACTGTTTCTGAAGGGCTGACATCTCCACTCTGAGAATCTGTTCCACTTTGGCAGGAAGAGATTTCTCCACATCTTTCTTCACTCTTCGGAGAAGGAAAGGCTCTAGCACCTTATGAAGACTCTGATAGCCATTCTCTCTCCCTTTCCCATGGTCTTCTTCAAAATCTTCCCAGAACTCAAACCTAGAGATAAAACAGAACAGTGTTACTCAATTACACAGAAAAAAAAAAAATTTTTTTCCCAATTAAAATTTCTTTTTTAAGGAACCAACTAGAAAAAAAAAAAAAAAAGTCCGTTAAAAAAAATGAGTCTTCCCTATAAGGATAAATAAATTTTATCTTTCACTAGCTCTTGAATATAAGAGCACGGAAAACAAAAGGCAAGGAAAAATCAACTGAAACAATTTCATAAGTCTATACTGGATAATAGCAGGTTTCCAATTCTGAGACTGGATCCAGGGTTCACAAAATATTTCAGTAAATCATGCAATTAGTACATAAGTAACAAGTTATTGTGATAAAATGTTAGGCAGAAAATTAATCATAAGCTATCGTTTAATAAGCTGCAATTTACAGGGAAAACAATATTCAGAGATAAAAGAATAATTAGTGGTGGTATCAGGGCTGTCACCAAATGTAAAAACTATATCGTTTCCATCAGTCATCCTTACTGCCCACAGATTTAAAAGTTAATAGATCACAATGACAATCAACCACACAACAACCCCCAGACAAGAAGAATGATGTAAGTGATACAAATTTAATACTAACAGAACTTGGAGGCACAAAATTTATCAATGAAATTTAAAGACAAGTCACCCATAACAAATTCTGCCTGGACTCTACAGATCAAAGTTTCTCCTGTGTAAATATTAATTCAACCATCTTTCGATCACTAAAGGACCTGTGGCAGAAATTCAGTATGGGACACTATGATCAAAGCTCTTTCAAAAATAAAAATTGAAAGAAGTTTCTTTCATGGGGCTTAGAAAAATATAAGCTTGCTGACTTGCCAAATGAAAGCCAAGAAAGCACTTGGAAGAAGCTGCTTAGTTCTGTGTACAGACTGAAGCTCAGTGGGTGAGATGAGGCCCTGCTGTGCCGAGGTCAGTCAAGTCCCGGAATTATAAACTCAGGACTTGACACTACCTAGAGTTACCATGTAATGAGATCTCTGATAAGAGAGAAAGTCAAATGCCAGCACTGCCTCTGGGCACAAGGATGTTAACTGTCTGCTGCCATTTCTGATCTCAGGAACGGCCAAGCATGCCATCAGGCACCAGGAGCATCAGTTTCAAGCCCAGTGACACCTGGCAATGCCTGAAACAACCACGTTCAGAGAGGCAGAGAAAACAACCTTTAGAGGTAGCGATCTGAGAATACCATTAAAGCTTCTCCCTCGACAAACCAAAGGCACACTGTATTCTGCCATACTGCTATGAAAAATAAGAACATAAATTGAAGAATTAAAACTGATAAGAGGATTAAAAGGAACAATGTAAAAAATGAGGTATCTCAACAGCATCTCAACGCAAAATGTATGAGGCAACTGGAAATGAAAGACCATTCCTATACATCAAGCTACTTTCTGAAGAGCTGGGAGATAAATAATTTCAAGGGAATGTTTTAATTTACATAACACATTTTAATTAAAACTACACTAGTCTAAAAACTTAATAAACTTTTTTTTAAAACAAGACTTACTGCTCCTACTGTTTTAGGCAACAAGTATTTTCACCCACCTAGTGTATTCTTATTGCATTAAAAAAGTTAATATGAGATATTATTTCTTAGATATATACTAAGTTATTTACAAACTGCCTATGGCTGCTTTCTGTCTATACAGCAGATGAGTAGTTGTGACAGAGACCATATGCCTAGTTGAAATGTTGACTACCAAGTTCTTTAAGAAACATGTGCTGGTCCATGCAGTGGACAACTGTCAGTTTGTAATACCATGGATATAAAAGGTATACCGTCATCATGGTGAACTTATAATGATACCACATCACAGCCTATAGAGTCACTATTTTAACTATTCCTCTGTTAATCAACTTCTGTATTTATTTAACATATGCGTCTCACCGAAGTAGAAACAATTCTGCATTTTCCAGACCTTGGGATTTTGCATAAACAGAAGCTCACTCTAATGAGGAACAACAAAGAAGAAAATTAAATCAAAGCAGGGAGAAAAGTATACTAGAAGTCCTGTGATAAATATGTGAAAGGAAAAGTGCAAAAAAATTCACAGACTGGACTAGACAGCAGAAGCAAAACAACAACAACAAAACACTAAGAGGTAAAAATCTCCGAAAATACTCTATCAAACTAAGTTATTTTGTAGGGTGGGTATGAAATACACATTTGCACATGATTATGTGTATACGCTGAATTCTTTGATGTAGTCGTAGCTCTTTCTCGCTTTAAAAGCAAGCCCCATACTTTGCAAAAACACTACATACAGAACACAGTGGCTCAACGATATGTGTCTCTAGTAAGGGTAGTAACCATAGACAGTAAGGGTGGGCTCCTGGTCAGAGTCGCTATGCAGAAAAGGCGACTGGATCGACTCTGCACAAAGGAAATGCCATCTCAGCTGGTTAAAAAGAACAGTAACTTTTGGATGCTGAGAACAATGGCCTATCACAGCTGAGGAAGGGAAAGTCCGGAAATTATATGAGTAAACCTCTCTTCTGTACAATGACGTTTCTTCAGCGGATCACTTCCCAAAAAGGAACACACGGTTGTAGAGAGCCGTAATGAACCTCAGGACCTACCACAAAGGGTAGGAGGAAGTACAGGATTTGTTGTCCACACAGCAAGCTCAGATGGAAATAAAGGAAAATCTAAACTCCTTAACTAATGGATTTCCTTCTTACACATACACCTTCGTGAAAAATGATTTTTTTAAATGTCTGAAAATAATAATGTTTTAAAAACAAAGTTTACAGAGAAAAAGCTCTCTTACACATACACATGCTGATACACACACACGCATACACACACATACACAAAGTACATCCCTTAACTCCAATCCACCCTCCAATAATTACCCAACTGGCCACATGGAAAACTTTGGCAAACACTAACTGAATGATCATCTCTAGTGGAAAAAAGTAATTCAAAATTCCTCTCTTCAGTTATAAAAACAAAAACATAAAACTTTTTTCCCAAAATGTAGCCCATGCTGGGTGGAACGCTGCAGTTGCTTAAGAGCATCAAAAAATTAATTATGACCATTTAGGAGTCAAAATCCCTACCATCCACCTCGCTAGCCAAGAACAAAAGGACAAATCTTAGCTAGCCATTCACTGGAGGAAACTAAGCATCACGTTTCTTTCTCTAGAAAATGAGCACATAAGTTCCCACAGGCCTCAAGGTTCCTACTATGCAGAATACTTCTACTTCATCTCTATGGTGCTATGAAGAATGCACTATTTCTCTTTAGAATTTGAAATTTAAAGACATGGGCCTGGGTCACAGAAGACCGGAGATTGGCCTCAGTCTATCCACTTATTAACCATATGATATGAGACATATCGATCTCAGTCTATCCAGTTATTAACCATATGATACGAGACACATTTTTCATCACCTCTCTAAGGCGGCATATTCTCACTACAATCTGAGGCTAAACATACACAGTATATCAAAAGTCAGATACAAGAAAACAATATGAAAACTCTAATATACTTGAAAATTCTCTTATCCATTTCAGAAAACAAAGATCACTAATAAGTGATACTCCCACTGTTTCTAAACTTTCATTCATCATCTGTTTTATAGCACACACATTTTGAAAAACACACTGTATAAAAACATGGGCTTCTGCTAATACATGACGGACAGGGTATTCATTACAGAATGGACAATAGAATGTTTAAAAAGAGAAGGGGGAAACTGCCTCCCTCCTCAAAAAGGTGACTGCTATTGACTTACAGAGCTCTGTGGGAGGAGCAGAGGAGCAGGTGAGCAGCAAATGGGACAGGCGAAAGATCAGCAATGAGACTGGGGGGAGGGGGGAGGACGGCAGAACGGGCAATGCGGGGAGGCAGCAGGAACTCTCTCGCATAGTGCTTCTCAAGGTGGTGACTTCACCCCTCTGGGGGACACTCGGCAATGTCTGGAGACATTTTTGGTTGTCACAACTGAGGAAGGGGGATCACTCCTGGCATGGAGTAGGTAGCGGCCATGGATGCTGAACACCATAAAATGCAAAGGAGAGCCACCCCCCACTTTGCAAAAAAAGAATTATCCAGCCCAAAATGTCAACAGTGCTGAGGTTAAGAAACTCTGTTCCAAGAGAAGGCAGAGGAAGGAGGAGTATAGAGGGGGGCCTCCTCTCTCACAAGTATACTATAGTGAGGATGCCTGCAAAAAAAGGAATAGTCTAAGCCTGTTGTAAAACTGCTGTAGTAAGAGCATAATCAGAGCAGTCAAGCTTCTCTGTCTTCTGAGGAGTCTTAAACTATTCTTCAAAACTAAAGGTGAAAAGAGAACAGCACAGACAAATGAAGACAGAATTTGTGGGTAGAAGGCCTGCTTTACAAGAAATACTAAACAGAGCCCTTCAGGCTAAAGTGACACCTGACGGCAACTTGACTGCACAAGAAGAAATGAAGATCACTAAAAGATGATAAAGTAAAATGGTAAGTAAGACTGTATAAATATATTTTCTCTTTTCTTAATTTCCTTCAAACACAAGCCTGAATAAAGCAATCATTTTATCACTGTATTCTTGGGTTTAAAACAATGAAGGAGGAGAAAACAGAACTATACTGCAGAAAAGTTGCTATATTTTACCAGAATTAAATCAGTATTAATTTTAAGAATATTTTGATAAGATGTATACACTAAACACCTTGGAGCAACCACTAAAAACTATTTGTTGAAACAAAAGAAGACAGCAAAGAAAAAAGCAAAGGAACAAAAAAGAAATAAGACATATAGAGGGAAAACAAAACAGACATAAATCCAACCATATCAATAATTCTACTAAATGTGAATGAACTAAGTACTCCAATCAAAAGGCAGACATTATCTTACTAGAGAAGAAGGAAAATCCAACTATATGCTGTCCACAGGAGCCACATCTTAAAGAAAGATACAGGGCGAAAGTAACCAATGGAAGCAGTACACTGTGCAGACAGTCGTCAGGAGAGGGCTGAGGAGCTAGAGATCAAAGCAGACCCAGAGAGCGAGAAGCAGCCCTGGAGATGAGGAGGGCCGTGCTATAATGGTAACAAGGTCAATACATCAGAAACAAACAACAAATACTGGTTTGGCCAAAAAGTTCATTTAGAGTTTTCTGTACGATGTTATGGAAAAACTCAAATGAACTTTTGGTCAACCCAACATAAATGTGCACACATCTAACAACAGAACCCCCTAACTGACAGAACTGAAAGAAGTAGGTCATTCAACAACTGTAGTTAAATATTAAAACACTTCACTCAATTACTGATAGAACTACTACACATGGGGTCGGCAAGATACGTAGGAGACTGTTAACAAAGGTGACTGAACAGACACAGAATTCTACCCAGCAAAGGCCGAATAAACATTTTTCAAGTATACATGGAATATCCTCAAAAATAAAAAACATACTAGACTATAACAAATAATTCATTTAAAGCATGTGCTCTAAGACAGAAGTAAACTACAAATCATTTTTTAAAAAAAAGAAACCCATGCACAAAAGAAAAAATCAAAAGAGCAATTCAAAAATAGGTGAAAATGAATTAAAACAAAAACAGAAGATAGCAACATTTACAGGCTGCAGCTATAGCAGTACAGGGAGGGAATCTGTATCTTTAAGTACCTATATTGGGAAAAGGAAGAAAAGATCTTAAATCAATAATCTAAGCTTCCATCTTAAGAAAATAGAAAACAAGAAAACTAAATGAAAAGCACAGGGAGACAATAATAAAAATGAGAGTGGAAATAAATGAAATTCTAAATAGAAAAAACAAAACAAACCAATAACCTCCAAAGCTGCTGTCTTTGAAAACATCCCTAATATTGATAACTTTTACCTATTATAAAAAGACCAAGAGACAAGACACAAATTGCCATAATCAAAGTATTACTTAGATCAGTATTGATTCTTGAAAAATTAAAAGGATCATTAGGAAATACTAGCTTTATGCCAACAAACAAAACAATTTAGATGAAATACACTAATTCTTAAACACAAATTAACAAAACAAAACAAAGTCAAGATGAAACAGAAAACCTGAATAGACCTATAACTAGAAATGGAAATATTCATTAAAAATTTTCTCACAAAGAAAAGCCAAAGCTCACAAGGCAACACTGGCGAATCCTATCAAATACTTTTAAAAGTAATACAAATCTTAACCAATTGTTTCAGAAAATAAAGGAGGGAATACTATACAATTCATTCTATGATCCTGATACCAAAGCCAGAAAGAAAGACATCACTAAAACAAAAACAAACAAAAAAACTAGGTACCTCAGGAACAAAAATGGAAAAATCTTTAACAAAGTATTAGCAAACTGAATCCAGAAACAGAAAAAGGATTCAACATTACGACCAAGTCAGATTTATCCCAGGAATGAAAGACTGACAATAGCCAAAAGGTAACTAATGCTATATACCACACGGGTGGAATATAGAACAGATATCACATGGTCACCTCCACAGGCACAGAAGAGCAACACATGACAAAATCCAACACAACTCAAGAGCTCGTAAAAACTCTTCAAAAACCAGGAGCACAAGAAAATTTCCTCAACCTTATAAAGGGTACCTAACAAAAATCCTGCAACAGCCTACTCCCACCAACTCTACTCAACATGGAAAATTCTAGCCAATACAGTAAGACAAGAAATAAAAGGAATCTACCTACACTGGAGAAATGAGGTACTACAGCCTTAAGAGAAGATGTGAGTCTAATAAAGAACTTCCATCTAGACCACTTTTAAAAAATTAAAAACCTCTTCAACTCATTAAGGGTGCTGCTACATGGCAGAGTAGAAGGATGTGCACTCATCTTTTCCTGCGAGAACGCCAAAATCGCAACAAGCTGTGGAACAACCATTGACAGGAATATGTTGGAACACAACAAAAGATACCCCACGTCCAAGGACAAAGGACAACAAGGTAAACAATTTAACTTAAAAATGGGTGGAAGACTGAACAGACATACGACCAAATATACACTAATGGCCAATGAACACTTGAAGAGATGTTCAGCATTACTAGTCATTATAGAAACGCAAGTCAAAACACAATGAGATACCACTATTTGCCCACCAGAATGCTGGAATCCAGAAGACTGACAATACACCAAGTATCAGCAATGATAGAAATGAAAAAATTCAAACATTTCTGATGGGAATGTAAAAAGGTAGAGTCTCTTTGGAAAACAGCCGGTAGCTTCTTAAGAAGTTAAATATATACTTTATGAATAATGCAGCAATTCCACTCCCATGTATATAGTCATTAACAAAATAGCCCCAAACTGAAGCAACCCAAACATCCATCAACTGGTGTATAGAATGGAATATGACTCCATAATAAGAGAATAACTCCTAATAAATTCTATAAATTCTATAACATGGGCGAATCTCAAAATAATTATGCTAAGTAAAAGAAGCCAAAAACAAAAGATTACTTATTAGGATTCAATTTAGATGAAATTTTTAGAAAAGGTACATCTCTAGAGATGAAAGCTGTTTAGTGACTGCCTAAGGCTAGAAGTTGAAGCAGGGATTAACTACAAACAGGCAAGAAGGAATTTTTTGCGGTGAGGAACATATTCTAAAGGTAGACTGTGGGGATGGCTGCACAATTCTATAAATTTACTTAAAAAAAAAAAAAAATTGACTTGTATACTTAAAATGGTACATTCCACGGTTGTTGCCGTTTTTCAGTCATCCAGTCTGTCTGACTCGTTGCGACCCCATGGACTGTAGCACGCCAGGCCTCCCTGTCCCTTGACATCTCCCGTACCACATTCTATGGTACATACATTATATTCCCATAAGCTATTTCCTTAGGCTGTCCAAAACATGCTGTGCTCAGTTTATGGCACAGAGTAAGCACTCAAGTCTTCTCCAAATTAAAAAAAAAAAAAAAAAAAAAAGTGGTGCTTCATCTATTAACTTGACAATTCTTAATTGAACTGTTTACTGCATGCCACGTACTATTCTAGGTCTGTGGACCACAGATGAATAAACAAACAAGATCCCTGCTACTTCTAAATGCATAATTTAATGGCACAGGATCAGTGAGGAAATAAATGGGGGTGGGGGGGAAGGTGACATATAGAAAATGAAACGGGGTGTGGAAGATAAGCATGTCCAATAAGGAATTTCAGGTTTGCTGGTCATGTAAGGTAAGGCAAAGGTATTAATAAGTGACTTCCCCTCTGAAGATGAGGAGAAAGAACATTCCAGACAAAAAGAATAGCAATGCTTGGACCCACACATATATGGGCAGGTTATCTTTGACATATACAAGACTATACAATGGGAAAGGACAGTTTCTTCAACAAGTGGCACTGGAAGACGTGGACAACTATGTGCAAAAGAACGAAATAGAGCACTTCCTACCACCACAACACACAAGGATAAACTCGAGATGGATCGAAGAACGAAATAGAGCACTTTCTAACACCACACACAAGGATAAACTCAAGATGGATTAGAGACCTAATTGTAAGACCGGAAGCCGTAAAACTCTTAGAAGAAAACATAGGTAGAACACTGTGACATAAATCATAGCAAGATCCTTTATGACCCACCTCCTAGAATCATGGAAATAAAAACAAAATAATTAAATGGGACCTAATTAAACTTAAAAGCTTTTGCACAGCAAAGGAAACTATAATCAAAGTGAAAAGACAACCCTCAGAATAGGAGAAAGTAATAGCAAATGAAACAACTGACAAAAGAATTAAGTTTCAAAATATACAAGCAGCTCATACAATACTCAATACCAGAAAAACAAACCACCCAATCAAAAAGTGGACAGAAAGATCTGAACAGACATTTCTCCAAAGAAGACATACAGATGGCCAATTAACATATGAAGAGATGTTCAACATCACTCATTATTAGAGAAATGCAAATCAAAACCACAATGAGGGATCACCTCACCACAGACAGAATGGCCATCATCAAAGAATCCACAAACAAGTACTGGAGAGGGTGTGGAGAGAAGGGGGCCCTCCAGCGCCGTGGGTGGGATGTCAACTGACACACCACTGCGGGAGATGGCACGAGGGTTCCTTTAAAAGCAGGAGTAAAGCCACCATGTGACCAGCAGTGTCACTGCTAGGCACATACCCCGAGGAAACCCAAACCCGAAAAGACACACGGACCCAGTGTCCACTGCAGCACTGTTTACAACAGCCAAGACACCGAAGCAGCCCCGACGTCCATCAACAGACGGATAAAGCAGCTGTGGTACACACACACAACGCCCATAAAAAGGAACACATCTGAGTCAGTTCTAATGAGGTGGATGAACCTAGAGCCTACTGTACAGAGTGGAGTAAGCCAGAAAGAGAAAAACAAATATCGTATATTAACACATATCCACGGAATCTAGAAGGAAGGTACTGACGCACCTGTTCACAGAGCAGCAATGGAGAGGCAGACAGAGAGAAGAGACTTATGGACAAAGGTGGGAAGAAGCAGAAGAGGGTGGGATGAATGCAGAGCAGCATGGAGGCGTGCACACCAACATTCGTAAATAGATGGCCAATGGGAACGTGCTGTATGACTCAGGGAACCCAAACTGCGGCTCTGTGATAACCTAGAGCGGGGAACGGGTGAGAGGTGGGAGGGAGGGGACATATGTACACCTGTGGCTAATTCATGTTGACATATGACAAAAATCAAAACATTGTAAACCAGTCATCAATCCACTAAAAACAATAATAAAATAAAATAAAGAAAAGAATAGCAATGCTTGGCTTGTTAAAGGAACCAGAAGATAGCCAGAATGGCTGGAGCACAATTAGTGGTGGAGAAAATGCTAAGATGGGTCAGATGCTGAGTAGGGTATTCCACATTAGGGTAACAATTTAGATTGCAAGTATCATCAAACACCATTGGATAATTTTAAAGTTTTATGAAATGTACATACCATCTCTCCCACAAAAATCTTTTCAGTAAAGACATCCCACAATTCTTTAAATAGGTAATTGTAACAAATCTCAAGTTGATGCTTTTACTATCAAAAGCTTAGATTTAGGATATTTTATTTTCAGATTGTATACCTTGTATACGCCATTCCAATTATACTGATGACCTTATAGCTACTGGGAGAAGGTATGAAATGTTTTCTATTTATCAACTATTTCCTCCAAAGCATTAAACAATTCAAATGCTTGGTAGACAGTATGCTTTCTTCCTTAACAGACTGATTTCTGAGCTTTCTATCATTTGTTACAAAACATTTCACACTTTTATTGCTGCCTCAGTTCCATGCTTTGCTTTCCCCAGACCATGCCATCTGTTTTCCCTAAGGTCTGCTAAAAAAGTTAAAAAGCATTGGCATTTCAGACATTCTAGCATCTTTTGAAATACATAGGAAGGAGCTTACTTCTCCGGCATAATAAAGTGCAGCAAGGACCAGAGCTCTTTGAGGGAATTCTGAAGAGGGGTCCCCGTAATCAGGAGCCTATGGTTGGACTTGAAATCAATCAGAGTTTTATACAATAAAGAGTCATCATTCTTCAACCGATGGGCTTCATCCACTCCCAGAAAGGCCCAGTTAATACTGCCCAGCACAGTCTAAAGTAAAAACAAAACAGAACGAGCCACCAGGTCAGAAGGGAACCTAAAAATACTTTCAAGTGTTAATCATCTCTGTACAAATACCATCACAAAGGTTTACACAGAAACATTTATTCTTCACTGACTTAAAAGTACGTAAGACTCTTCTGTTTATTCTCTTAGCTGCCAGACTGGTGTTTACTCTAAAGAACAGGTCATCCTCTAAAACCTACAGGGGGTCTTTCAGGTATCGCTGCATGCCTCAAAGCAAAAACATAAAAACTGGTATGTATGCTGGGCAAAAACAACACAAAAACAAAACTCATGATTTTGCAGTCTCTCCTTAATTAAGATTCTTCTCTGCCTATTCTCCATCCCAACCCTGAAAGCACAGAAACACCAAGAGCCACAAGCTACTACAAGCCACAGCTTGTAAACAAGCTGAACTTGCTTACACCTATCATCATCAATGGGATCACTTGGCACATACATTTCATAGTAACGGTAGAAGGAGATAATTTAAAAGAGCTTCATTTTTCTGTCCTCTTCACAGAGACCATTCACAACGTCTGTTCTGGAGAAGTGCTTAACAATAAGATGGCAAATGCCTGAGAGGCACTCAAGACCAGCTTCCAATGACTGACCAGAATCTCCTATCAGGTGTGGGCCTCAATCCCCTTTCATCCTGTCTTATTCAATTGGCTTAGGTGACCCAAGGTCCCATTCGACTGTAAGGTTCTAGGGTTTTTTTATATATACATAACCTTAACATTCTTCATGGATTTTCTGTTCTTCATTTGTTGGCTTTTTTAAATAAAAACAGAAAAATAACATGGCAAGGGGGAGGCAGAGACCACACCATTTGGACAAGTTACACTCCTGGGTTACCAATTACACACCTTATCTTTTAAGAGGATCTCATATGTTGTTATAAGCGCATTGAACTTTAGCCTTTTGGTCTGAGAGTGAATCCATTCATATTCTCGTATCTATAAGAGAAAATAGAAATTAAGACACAATTTCTACTTTAAGCCTTCTATATAATCACCAAGTCTTATGACAGATGCAACAAAATATGCCAAATAAAAAATTAAATCTAATTAGAACTTAATGAATACCTAATACATTCTAAACTGATCTAAGCAACCAAAGTACAGAGCAATACAAGTTAAAATTAAAAGATCTATTACTGAGCAGCAAAAACTTTATTGCCAGAATTCAAACAGTCTTCTCTCCATATTCCCCCACCCCAATACATTTGAGAAAAAAATGCATTTCATGAGTAATTAAACCCTGGTGACTTGAACTTATCTAGAGATCTTCCAGAAGGAGAATTTTCTTAAGGAAATATAATTTGATTATTCTTTGGGTAGGGCATACTTTTATCAGTAAATACAACAAATTCCAACTTCTGACTTGGTCAGAAATTTCATTAATCATATAGCAGTAAGATGTGGCCCCCAATAAGGAGGAAAGGGAGGCTTACAGGATTAAAATACAACCTAGTAAGAATGAAAATAACATCAATGCAAAGAAACATAAAAACTAACACATTCATACAAAAGTATAAAGTACATAACTGGACACCCAGCAAGCACAATGGCCCATGACAAAGCTCCTACAGTTTGGTTATCAAGTTAGGAATGGAGAATGGGTCAAGGAGAGCTTTTGAGAAAATCACCATCAAGTGGGAAGGAAGAACAAAGAAAAGGAGTACTGAGAAGAAAAGAAAGTGTACCTGACCCCACAATTATTTAGAGTTCTTTTTCTTTGCCCTCACCTTTCAGTGCAGTGGTGTTTGAAGCAATTCTACATAATCTAGATTTTCTTTTTTAATGGTTAACGGATGGATCAACAAACTGAGGAACTATTATGTACTTAGAAACTCAAAATTAGAGCAATGAAATCTGTCAGAGTTTAGGTTAGGCAATTTCAATGAAACCATCAGCAACTTCCTAGGAACAGTTCATTCCAACATACATCCAGTGGTGAAAAAGCCCAGGTCTGGGACTGAACACATCCTTGTCCCAACCCCAGCTCTGCCACAGTCCAGCTGGCCTGAGGCCAAGTGTTAACCTCTCTGTCAATTTCCTTCATCAGTTGATTGGAAAGAATATCATCTACTTTAAAGACTATCATAAGGATTATAGGTAATATATATGAAGTACCCAGCACAGGGCCTGGCACACAGTACCTTAAAAAATGTTACTCGTTACCAAGAAAAGATCTGTCAAACGAAGATAAACTTAAGCCCCTGTGTTCCAAGTTCCTGATACTCAAGTTAACTTTGATATCAGACAAATAATTCTCATGTCTGCTGCTCTGAAATAGCTCACCGTCCTTTTACTCCTTTCTTATAAGTTATATAACTGCCCCATTTTTTAAAAGTTAGGAAACAAATTCTAAGAACTAAAGTATTGTCAGTACTATCCCTGTCAAATACTACTAACATTTCATAAGGTGTAAACTCTATCGCATAATCCTTTGTAAATTAAGTGGTCTTCAAAGTAGACAGAAAAGAAAGAAGAAAAACTTAATACTGCAATCCAACTAGGAAAGATTCCCGTTCATGTATAGCTGTTGTTTTTCTTTACAAAGTAAGCATACGTTTTTAAGACTATCAGAATTGTGTTTTTGTGATACAGAAATCTCCCAGTAACAGGGGCATAGCACAGTGTCAGAAGCACAATTTACTAAAGACTATAATAGCTTTAGGTCAATTTCCCAAATACATTTATAACACAGATTCTATCCCAATTCTTTTTGTTTACACACCGTATTTCTGCTCATCAGGTCACCTATGTAAACCACTACGTTAATCTCTGGTGCCCAGATTTCAAACTCCCTCTGCCATGAGGTGAGGGTGGATAAAGGGACGACTATAAGAAAGGGGCCATACAGCTGGTGTTGGTGGAACAGGTAGGAGAGGAATGATATGGTCTGGATGGTCTTTCCTAGGCCCATTTCATCAGCAAGGATTACACTGTTACTTCTGCAGAAAGAAAAAGATAAAAACAAAAAGATCATCAGTTCACAACAAAAAACAAAACAGTACATGCACAAACAGCAGAGGCATCAAGGCCTCACGATATTCCTCAGCAAGTCAGGGGTTTTGAGCCTCAAATGTCTCTCCTCTCCTCTGCAATCGTCTCCTGCGTCAGAAGACAGCAGGGTAACAAGTAATCTAAGTATAATCGAGGTCTGGATTATTGTAAGGGCCGCTTTCCATCTACCTCTTATAACAGAAGGCAGGTTTGGAATAGTGGTGTAAAGCACATGCCCTGGGCTCCATCAATGCAGAAGGCAGAGGCAGACGGGCTACCCCACTCCTGGTGAGCCCTACAGCCTGACAGTCACGGGCCCTTGTTCAGACTGCCCACCCATTCCACTGCCTGCCACTGGGCTACTTAATGCTGTAATCACTACTTTCCAGACCTACATGCCGCAGGTGCACAAAGCTTCCTTTAAACATACTAGTATCTAGCAGGGGTAGGCTGCAGATCAGATCTCTGAATCCTACCCCAGACCTGCTGAATCGGAGTATCTGGAAAAGGGCTCAGAACTCTGTATTGTTAACAAGCACTCCTGTTAACAAGCACTGTAATATGGGTATACTCCTTGGACCACACTTTGAGACAGACGGCTCTAGAGGACAGGCAGGATTTCAACAGGGTACTAATAGGAAAGGGCTGTCCAGATACTAGGCAAAAACTTTAATTAATTTGAGCTAATTTAAACTTAAAAAAATAGCCAGAGTTAGGAAATATGTTCTGGAAATAGAAAAGAGTCCATTTGGCAGGAAACCAGGGATGCATATATGCCATAAGGTTGAAAATATAAAAAGGTTCTTGAAAATCAGGCCACGGGAGGTTTACATATGTATAATACACACTTAATCAGTGGACCAGAGAGAACAAAAACTAATACTCAAGTTAAAGACAACTAACTGATTAGAAAAACAAGACATTTAATTCACCAAGAAGATATCCCTGAGTGATTTCCCTCTTATTTCTCTCACCTTTTCACACCACTGGGGAGGAAACAGGGTTAATTTTCTCCAACATTTCCTCTCCCTAGCAAACTGCCACTGTCCATTTATACACATGAAAGGAGGTCTGATCTGCCTGTTTTTCTGGAACTAGACCAAAACAGCATGTTACTTAATGCAAGGTTCCCACAACCAGGGCCCAGCAGCTAACTGGGCCTTTTTCAGCTGGTTCTGAATTAATGAGTTTAAAGACTCTACAGAGTGTGTCCTGAAGTGTAAAGCAAGAGGATTAGTTACACAACTTCTAAGGCTCCACTGAGCTTGTAATTGTCCTTTAGGAAGCTCACATCTCACTATTCTCGGAAACAAAAATAATCTTCCAGCAATCGAGAACAGGAGTTACCTCAGACCTCCATTCTCAGTCAAAGGAATGGAACCTCAAGATCTTTGTTTCTTACACTGAATGTTAAATATTACATAAATTTTAACAAGAGAAAAAACAGACGGCTCAACTGGGAAAGTCACATAAACGCATCTCTGTAATGAAAAGCCATCTTTTCAACATTGAGAAAAGCAGCTCACACGTCTTTGCTTTGGAGCTGTAGTCTATTCTGAAGTAAGAATTCTTGCTTTGCCACCAAATACTGACGAAATTAAGAGCTGCCATCTGGGGAAGGAATGTGCAGACAGACATAGGTGCTTCCCCTCCCTCCTTCGCCTCTCTGTGCCGCCGTGATGCTGCACATGGGTGTCCGGGCTGGCGCTCTCAGGAATACCAACAGTGCGGAGAAGAGGCAAATGCCAGGTGCCTATCAAACCACGCTCCAAAGCCACTGTCAGGCTTCTAACCCTGAAGAAGCAGCCTGGTTACGCTGGCAAATTTGAAATCATCCATGATCACTGCGCTGTACAAGTTGTTGAGAGCCTCAGAGGCAGGCTTCGTAAGTGTGGAGTGACCAGCCCCAGATTTGATGTGCAACTGAAAGATCTAGAAAAATGGCAGAATGGCCTGCTCCCGTCCCGTCAGTTTGTTTTCATTGTACCAACAACCTCAGTGGGCATCATGGACCATGAAGAAGCAAGATGAAAACACAGGAGGGGAAACCTTTGGATTCTTTTTCAAGGGATATAATACATATTTGCAAATAAAACACCTTGAGGGGGTTTAAAAAGGTACTTTTCACCCTGTATGTTCTATGAGGACAGGGAAATCCTGTCTTGTCTTGGTTCACTATTAAATTCTCAAGGCCTACATGGGTTCCTAATGCACAGTAATTAGGGAATACTTGAGTCTGCAATTGAACTTGGTGAATAAAATTCATGAGTACAGTCTCAAAGTACCTTTAAACCTCATTGTCTCATCTCTCTTCTTTTTTCCCAAGACTATGGTAATCTTATTACAAAAAGTGAAGGATAATTTCACAAGTTCAACTGTCAGAAAACTTTCTCTAAATGGGATGGCCTGTACAGCAATTGGGGAGCAGGGGAATCACAAGACTCTTTAGCACCAGTATGTAAATTAAAGATCTTCTCTCGTCTTAGAATAATTCCTTCCACACCAAAGATTTGGGCAAATTACCTTGCTATTTGTGCTCACGAATAACACAGTATGACACAGGTCGCTGGCTATTACCCTCCCAATAACTAAATAACAAAGTACTTTTTACTTCAGGCTAAAGTGGTAATTACACATACAGGGAAATTCCCAGAAGTGATTTCTCTTAATCAAATACATATATATACATACATACATATATATATATATATATACACATACACACACACATATATATATGATTTTTTTTTCTATAATATACAATGGACTTCCCTTGTGCTCAGTGCTAAGAATCCACTTGCCAATCCAGGAGACATGGGTTCGATCTCTGGGTCAGGATGATCCCCAGGGGGAAGGAAATGGCAACCCACTCCAGTATTCTAGAAAATCCCACGGACAGAAGAGCCTGGTGGGCTACAGTCCATGGTATCCCAAAAGAGTCAGACACGACATAGTGACAAATAACAATAATAATATACAATGGGGCTTCCCTGGTGGCTCAGATGGTAAAGAATCTGCCTGCAATGCAGAAGACCCAAGTTCAATCCCTTGGTTGGGAAGATCCCCTGAAGAAGGGAATAAAAAGGAGTAATTCTTTGCATCTAACATCTTAAACAGCCAGAAACAGTAGAGAAAACATCAAACATAATCTTCTACGTACTTGCACCAGGAGTGAGCAAGCCAGTTGAGACCTTCCAGCTGATAATCTCGGAGCTCCAGATTCTCTCCTCCTAAATATGCCGGCTGTTTCTTTAAAGCCACAAATCGTGGTCTCTGCTTCAGGGCCTGAAATGCAGAATTGAACAAAGACCAGGTATGAAGAAAACCTTCTTCATATGTTAACCTGTTAACCTTCTTCATATGCAAACCTGTTCATATGTTAAAATGCTAACCATGATTTGTGCACTCTACATGAAAGCATAAGAACTGAAATTTCACATCTGTATCACCAACCACACCCAACCGACCATCAGTTCCTGCATCGCTGTCTACATGCCCAAAGCCAGACTGCAGCCCGAGATGTTGTTAGTCATTGCTTCTTTCCTGAAGTAAGCTTGTGAACATCATTAAACAGCACTGACTCCGCATCATCTCTGCAGCGGGGCAGTGAGTCACCTATTTTCCTCTTGGCGTTACCTTACTCTCTAAACAGCACAAAACAATGCCTCTCGGGAAGTCTGTCTATGCTACCGTAACAGCGTTTGTCAATTCTGAAAAGCAGCCCACCTCCCTTGAAGCCCCAACTCTGTGAGTCTGGCTTTCTGAAGGAAAAGATGCTGCTCTCACCTTCACAGGTGTGAGGATTTGGCAGCCTAGTAAAGCCATGTCTCTATGGTTTGCACAAAATGTGTATTCTACGGGCAACTCAGTTTGGGAAACACTGGGTTAAAAAGTTACATGCATCCCATGGCTCGTGCCTTTTCAAGTCTACCATGTTTGTGGATGCCGTGAGTTAACAGGAGAAGCTCATTCAGGAGTGCATCCCAGAGTGATGTGCCCACAAAAGCCTTTTTTGCAGGGAGCATTTCTCTGAAGATGAGCACTCTCTGGAATGAGTACCCTATTAAGAAGTGTCATCCTACTAAAGTATTTGATAAGGTAATTACTGTTTGTCTCAGCTCTCCTCTGTGAGCAGCGGGCAGTCAACAGAATCAGATGCCTCACTTGCAGCTGTCCACTCCCGCCAAGTCTCCCCACAAAGCTTCTCCCGTCTGACCCTTCAACTGCTGCTACTGTCCTCATCCTCACACCAACTCTCCCTTCAGGGGCTTATTCTACATCTTCCTGGTGGGACCTTCTGGCTTTAACAATTACTTACTCTGGAGTCTCCAACACAGAGTCATTAGATTAAGCTTTCTAAATGAAATACTGTTTCTGGCCTGCTGCTCTGCTCAAGAGGGTAGGCTTATCAATACCCACAGGATAAAGTCAACATATCCTTCAAGGTATTCAATACATACACACTTTGATTTGTCAATATCACCTCCCTCTTCCAACCCTGAGGCCCGGTGGTCCCCCAACTATATTACAAGAACATCTTTCTCTTAGTATCTTTCACAAGAGGGCAATAACCTGGGCCCCCTTTTATCTTGTCTAACCAGCTCCAATCTATTCTTCAAGGGTAGGGCACTTCATGTACCACAACTTCCTCTAGTTTTAAAACCCCTTCAGTGATCCCTGTGGCTCAGTGACTTCTGCCTCTGGATATCGTCACACTCACTGACCTCCAGTGACACACTGCTTTTTATAGGTACAGGTTTGGTTCTATGAATCTGAAGACAACCTCTCGGACAAAGAGGCCATATCTTAAGTATAGTTTTATTACTGAGGACCCAAGCATTCCACTTTATACAGGGAATAAATACCAACAAAAGATAAGGATCTGTACAACCAGTCTAGCAGAGACTGGTTGATCCAGTCTCTGGATCAATCAAATAAGAAAGCCTGTACAGATCCTTGTCTTTTGTAGAATGCAGAGTCACTTCCTTTTCCTGCCACTTCTCTTTAAAGTGCTTTAACTCTTTCAAGGAGTCTCCACAGTATCTCTGAACTAGATATATCTAACTGGGTAAATAATAAGATGAAATGAGTCAGTAAAGCCATTATACAACACATCCTGCTCTCCTGTTTTAATGGTTTTCCTTTGATACCAAGATTAGGTCATCTTCTTCAACATGAGAACTGTCCTTTACTTCTGTAGTCTTTTCTCTCCCCCACATCTGTGTGTGGCCAGACTTTTAAGCAATACACCTTTCCCCGAAAGCCCAAACGCCAGCAGTCAGCACACCTTGCATTCTCTCGTGGGGATGGTTTTTGAGTTGTTGCGACTGTGGAAGCTGTCGATGCAGCTCTGGAATTTCTTTCCGATCAGGGCTTCGTCTTCCCAGCTGCACTCTGAATAGGGCAGTCCCATCCACTTGCATAGATACTCAGGTTCGTTGGAAGGGGCCGGCTTCCGGCTGTGAGCTATTTCACATACAAAAATTGACAGATCAGCAACTGCCAATTAAAGGAGAGGGGTGACATTCTGTTTTATGTGTAACCAAGGCAACACCACGTGGCAAAGCATGCATTGCTCTTAGACAATATTTATAAACAAAATCTCTCACTTACCTGGAAAGTCTGTTTGACCCAGTGTAGATTTGCTTGTCTTCACAGCTAAATAAATGGAAAATCAGGTAAGTTATCACAAAACCAAGAAAACAGTGACATTTCAGGCCCTGTGAGCAAGAGTACAAATATACTCTACTATCTCACATCTTAACAAAATAAAAAAGAGCCGTGTTGTTCTCACGACCCTGTCTGGCCCCATTTCTCTGTCTCCCTACCCCCACCTGCAGCCCCACCACCCCATGGATTCATCCCCCGGGCCAGGACTACTGCCGAGCGGAAGGACCAAGCCCCAGTCCTCCCTGACTGGCAACGCCACCTGCCGCCCGAGCCACCTGGTGCTTGGCACGCCTACCCCCTGGCTGCCACCTCACTGGCGGGCCTTTCTCACGCTCCTCTGTTGGTTTCTTCACAACTTTCAAAAGCTGGAATGCCCTCAGACTTCTGCTCTCACCATGTGTACATTTCTTGATGATCTCATTAAACCTCAGGCTTTAAATACTATCTACACAGAGATAAATTCTCAAGTTTCAATCTCCAGCTAAGACTGAGTTCTAAACTCCAGATTCACATACTCTACAGCCTTCACAATACTATCCACTTAGATGACTGTGAAGTATATCAAACTGACAAACTAAGCTCTTGACTTCTCTTCCCTCAGTCTTGCTATTTCAGTAAATGGTACCTCCAATCTCCTGTTTGCTCAGGTCAGGAATACTGACACCACTCCTCTGTCTTCCCCCATCTCCAAATCTACCACCAAGTCTTGTTAGCTTTTCCTTCAAAATAAATCTAGGCATCTGACTATTCTCCAAACTTACACCTGCAAAAATACATTTTTTAATATCTATACATTACTCCCAAAAAAGGAAGTTCCTTTATTCCTGGAACTCCAACACTGCTTAAATGAGTTTCCATGTACTTACCTATTACTCTTTCTACGATCTGATACTGTTTGTTCAGCTCCGAGGCCAGCTCTTGTTGGCAGTTGAAATATTCCACATCTTCAGGAGAAACCTTCCCTAACCTGGCCAGAAGTCAAACAAGGAAGAGTACATACTAATTAGATCTGGAGAATCCATACTCATCTATCAATGCAAAGTCAAAACAGGAAAGGAAACTTAGTCTTTACTTTCATATGTCCCTTTAGTAATCTTGTACTAATAATTAGGCCAGAGATTTTAAGAAAAACATGTAAGACTTGTAGAAAACACTGAAACCTCAGACTTAAAGGACACACCAGTTGTTCTTGCTGATGTGGTCTGTTTTATAAAGAAACCTAAAAATAACTATTTTGTGTGATAAATTCATGTGATCTGTGATAAATTCATGTATCTTAATAGACAAGGCCAATAAAACTCAGATTATAAGAAAAGATGTCTTTTTTTCATATATGATGGACTTTAGGAGTGATTAAATGTTGACATTTTTAGAAAACCAATTATTTTCAGTTATAAAACAACACCAGCAACTTGAAATTAAATACTACTATAACTTTCAAGGACTTTCAAAATTCTAATAATTGCTTTACAAACTACCCATACCTCAGAGATATATATTTTTGTTTTTGACTCAAAGAAAAAAAGTATCTGATTTACTGAAATAGCATATTCTGCACAGTAATAAAACAGGAATTGGAACCCATTTGTCCCTATTCCTAACACTAATTAACCTGATCACATGATACTGAAGCGTGTGTCTCCAGGGAGAACTTACACTTCTTATTTATTATCAGTTTAGGGGTGTGTGTATTGTGGCCCCACGTTTCTCATACAACTTGACATGTTCAAAGCTGTAAGTAAGCTAAAAACCACAAGGTGATCACAGTTTCAGAACATTCCTGTCACATCATTTCTGTAAACTGTAAAACCAAGATTAGTTTTAAGTATACCATATCCCAGAGAGTTCTAGAACACTAAACTTCTGACACCCAGGCTAGGCCAGCACAACCAGAGAAAGTGACAAGGTGCTCAAGGACATGAGCCTGGACTCAGGCTGCGGGCGTCCAGGGCCGCAGAGCGGCTCTGCAGCTCACTGTCAACAAATAGCACTCTGTACAAATCTCACAGGCTTACTGTGAGGACTGACGACAAGATCAGGTCTGAAAAACGCCCCATACACTCGTTGTTATTATTAAACTCTACAGACTTTCTGGCTATACATAAAAATACATACTATCTTCAGGTCACAGTTTTATAAAAGGTAACCATGGATGCCTCCACGTTCATTCAGTCTGACAGAGGCAAAATTTGATATTCTAGACAGTCATGTTCTCCACCATTTAAAAACTCTCCCTTCCCCCAGGCTGCAAGTGTATTTCTTTTATCTAGGAAAGGTAATGTACCACTGCTTGATTTCATCCTCTTTCTTCTTGAAGTTCTCTAGTTTTTTCAGACCCTTCACTTTCTGTTGCTGTAAGGACTCTTCACTCTCCCATGTGCTGTGGATATATGACCAGCCCTTCCACTTGATGAGGTACTGGACTTCGCCTTCATCCTTTTCAGGGTCAAAGTCGCTGCTAGGGTCTCCATTAGCTTCGACTGCATACACAGTGGTAGAAGCTCCCGTGGCTGCAAAAAGATTCAGTTAAATTTTAAGAAGTCTATGAAACCAGACCCTGAAAAGCTTCCCAAATACACAGTTGTCTAAAGAGTCTCTTTTTGGATGAAGTACCAAAATCCTTTATCTTCAAATATGCAGATATTCACAAACAATACAGAATGAACATGCCCAGCAATTTCAAATGTTTTCAAGATGCAAACCCAATTTTTCCCATTTAAACAGTCTAAAATTTGCTGGTGAAATCAAAGAAATCTTTGTGTTCAAACACAATAAATACGGAACAGCAACATTCTTTTGTTTTGGTCCCTACTAACTCAGGCTAAATACATAAAATTTGGGCCTTTCTGAGCAGAGAGAAATCTGCCAGCTTCCAATGGCAGGGAAGTGGCAGCAGGAACCATGTCTAGCCGCAAAGGTGGCAAGAAGTTCCTGAAGCAACGCAAGCAGCAGGCTGAGGAGATGGACAAGGAAGCAGCAGCATTCAAGCAGAAACAAGAGGCGCAGAAGGAACTCAGGGAGCTAACAGCAGAGGCTGCAGGGAAGGGCCGGGGCCATAGGCGGTTAAGAAAGCCAGAAAAAGGGAAGCTGTTTCTGTGCCTGAGGCAACAGTGACCCTTAAATCCATTCCTCCTTCAACATTTGCGCTCCCTGCCCTAACGCTTGTTGCCACCTATAGCAAGAATGAAGCACTGTCTTTGCATACCTCCTTTCTTTCCCAGCCTTGAATCTAAGACCTTTTCAATAGTTTCACTATTATCCTGCTGTTCATCAACTCCTTCTCCAGTCATTTCAATGAGGTCATCTGAGTCAGTCTCAAAGTCATCGTCTTCTTTATAACTGCATGAGGAATAATGCCGAATAAATAAGAAACTATCTTTTCAGATCCAAAATCACCTTACGTAAGATCATTAGGACAACCCTTTTGGCTCCAACATGGTGTTTTGCAGATCAGCCACGATAAAGTGGGCTCAAAGTTCATTTTTTTGTTCCTGCTTAAAGTATTACTGCATGTTCACAGACAGCGGCAGGAAGGCTAACTCATATTTCAAAATAAAAACTGACTAAAGTGATTTTTGTAAGCAAGACACAGAAAACTACAAGGACATTCTTATGTTTTCATTTTTTAACAACATCATTATTATGTATAAACAAGGAAACAACTACGAAAAAAAGAAAATGCATAATGAAAAAAATTGCCTAATGAAAAAACTGGTTCTAAGATTAATGCATCAACCCTGCATTTTGTCTCCCAATAACAAGAATATGAAATTTAAGTCTTCAAGTCACTGAGCATGCTTCCTGGTACTAAAAATATTAAAACATAACCTTCCACCATATATTATATTAACAACAAAGGGTTTGGGAGTTACAAAAGAGAAAAACACAATGCTGGATGCAGTACAACTAGCTATAGGAGGAAAAAGTGCTAAGCTACACATTAATATATTCAAAGCCTAGTCTTAGCTTTCAAATTATTAACTGGATTCACTTAACAGGTTATTAGTAACTTCAGGATTCAGCTTCACCATCTTTAAGTAGACCAAAAGAAAACTATGTACCCTTCTAAAATGAAATTAAATGCCCTCTGACTGGTATAAAGTATGTATGTTTTGTATCTATTCCTTTATTTCATTTTCTATTAATTATTCATACACTATCATAACCTTGATAAGATTATTACATCCAAGTAACATTATATAAAGAAACTGAAAGTCGCTCAGTCATATCTGTTTGCGACCCCATGGACTATACAGTCCAGTGAATTCTCCAGGCCAGAACACTGGAGTGGGTAGCCTTTTCCTTCAACAGGGGATGTTCCCAACGCAGGGATGGAACCCAGGTCTTCCGCATTGCAGGCAGATTCTTTACCAGCTGAGCTACAAAGGAAGCCCAACACTATATAAGCTGAAACTCAAAGGAATTTATCTGATTGAAAGTATAATTCAAAAGTAAGACTGCAATCCAAATATGTTTCCTAAAAAACAGTGCTATACTTTTATTTTTGTTATTTTCTTGGCCAAACCACAGCGTATGTGGGACCTTATTTCCCCAACCAGGGATCGAACCCGCACCCCATGCATTAGAAGCATGGAGTCTCAACCACTGGACTGCCAGGGAAGTCCCAAAGAATGGTATGAAATGAAGATAATGTCACTACCACTCAAGGAAACGTGAATTTGAAGTAGTTCTCTTCATAGGAATGAAGGCTTGATATGATTTATCACTATTATTTCCATTTTCCTATTGGCCAGGACCATTCTTTTTGAAAGAACCTTTCTGAATACAATCTCAAGACACAGGTCATTATTTTCACCTGTCAAATGTCTGATCCTGGACCTATTAAAAGCAAGCTCTAGCCAGTTACACTATGCCCCTTCCTCTCACTAATGAAACCCTTCCGGGACATCACCTACCTCACATTTTTAGCTGCTCTGCGGCGTGTCTGCCTTTTGGGAGCTTCATCATCTTCATCCTCATCATCAGAAGAGTCTTGCTTTTTCCTCTTTCCACGCTGAGTCTTAGGTTGCTTTTTAACACGAGGTTTGGGCACTGTTCTAAAGTGAGAAAAGGAAAAATGGCCAAGTCCTTATTTCATCATTTGGTGTCTACTTCAAATCTATATAACTGTACTGCCCAGAGCAGGGCTTACCATAGAGATTAACCAAGGGAATGTTAAGACATGAATATTCCTAGGTCCTGTTCCATGAGATTCTAGTTCATGAGAAATCTGCTTCACTAGAAACAAAACGGTTCTACTGCTGACACCCTCCAGTCATTTTACAGGAGACACCGTCGGCCGCTGTGACTGCAGGTCCCACACCCACGGACTTATCCAACCAGGGATCAAAAACTTATCTGGGGGGAAAAGAAGTCCACAAAGTTCCCAAATGCAAATCTTGAAACTGCTGCCCATTAGCAGCTGTTTACATAAGTATTAACATTGCAGCAGGTATTAAAAGTAATCAACAGATGACTAAAAGTACACGGGAGGAGAGGCCTAGTCTACACGGAATACAACAGCACAGCATTTCATATAAGAAGGGACTTGAGCATCCGTGGATTCTGGCATCTATTTAGCATCCCTGGCGAGGATGAAGGGAGGACCGCACTGGGGGTTCTCAGGCAACGACTCTCCACCGCTCCTCAGGATCGCCTGACACCACAATACACACACGGCCTGTTGCTGAGGGCAGCTCTTTTCTGGGCAGTTTGGAAATATCTACCAAAGTTACTAATGTAACCATTTTACTTCTGGGAATAAGTAAAAGATACAAACAGATATAAACTGATACAGGCACAGTAAACTATTCACTGTGGTATTTGCAATAACAAAAGATTAGGAAAACTGAACAGTCATCAAGTGGGAACTAGTTCAATAACAGAATACTTGTTATTGTTGTTCAGCCACTAAGTTACGTCAGACTTTTCTGCAACCCATGGACTGCACCAGGCTCTCTGTCTTCTAGTATCTCCTGGAGTTTGCTCAAATTCATGCCCCTTAAATTAGTGATGCTATCTAACCATCTCATCCTCTGTCACCCCATTCTCCTTTTGCCTTCAATCTTTCCCAGCATCAGGGTCTGAAAACAGAATACCATGCGACCATAAAAAACAATAGAGGGAGCAGTTTTCCGTGCATTGGTAAGGAAAGATTTCCAAGAGAGATAATGAAAGAAAAATGCAGGAGAAGATGCATGGAATGTTATCATCTGTATAAAGAAGTAAAGGACAAGAAATAACTACACATTTTTTCTTCCATGTATATAAAAGACACCTTGGAGACTACCTGAGAGACTGTGCCCTGCCACAGACCACGGGCACAGCTGAGGAGATCGGCCCTCTGCAGGCGGCGCCTCCCCTGCAGCCAAGACTGAGGGCCACAGACTAGGAGCTCTCACAAGGAAATCAAGTACTCCAGCAGCGGCAAAAGGTGAGAGGAGAAAGACAGTGACAGAAACTCACAATCACAGCCATCTCTTTCTCTCATACTTGCCATAACCAACACTCCACAGACAGATGACCAGAGAGTCAATAAAAGATGGGTAAAATCTAGAAGACAGACCTGGAGTGGATTCCAGGGCTGAGAGCTGAAACTCAGATGAAAGGAGACAACACTAATGAATCTCCCTACAGGGGTGGAAGGTGAGGGGGGAGGTACAACATCCTAAGCCATGGACAGACAAATATTTCTGCTGTAAATGGCCAGAGGATAAGTATTTTTTACTTTCTCAGACAAGAGGCAAAGTTGAGGCTACCACATAGGTACTTAAATAACAAGAGAAAATAAATTTCAACAAATATTTTACGGAAAAATTCAAAATAAAATAATAATGATCAAGTATATTTTTTGTGATACAACATCTACTAATGAGAAGAACAGAATTCTTTTTGAAGTGATGATAGCATTTCACTTAATTAGTGTTCGAATTTAGTGTTCCTTATCATGAAACTACAAATGTTCACCAGAAGCTATACTGAGGGACTTCTCCAGTAGTCCAAGGGGTTGGACTTTGCCTTCCAACGCAGAACCCTGGTCGGGGAGCTAGGATCCCACATGCCTTGTGGTCAAAAAATACCAAAGCATAAAACAGAAGCAATGTTGTAATAAATTCAATAAAGACTTTTAAAATGGTCCACATCACAAAAACTTTTTAAAAACAAGCTATATTGAGTTCACAGGCCACATAAAAATGGGGGGGGGTGGGCGCGGGGAGTGGGATTTGGCCCAAAGACAACATTTGCCAACCCCTCCTAACACTGCAAGGAGAAAAATCTTCCTGGGGCCTCGTTGCCTCCTGTCTTCCTCCCCCCATCACCAATACCTTTTGTTGCCATCTGTCTGATCAGAAATTACCAGTTTCTTCCCACTTCCACCTACTTCCATCTCTGGACAGATTCTTTGCTTAATGTCATATAGATCGTACGAACAGGGTAATAAACAGTCAAGTATGTTTCAATCAGCCAATTAAACATAGGAAAAATTAGTTCTCCCCAAAAGAATCTGTACACTGGTCAAATACACAGAGAGATTTTTTTTTAAGAGTGGAAGATGTATTTGTTCCTCAGAACCAGTCCACCTGGAATATGAAACAGCAAGATTCACTCTCTAGCTATGTACCATGCAAACACACAAAATCCACAGCAGCTCAGTCATCTAATTACTTGCTAACGAAGCAGATGAGCAAGAAGTTAATCAGGCATTCAGAATCCAGAGTCACAACACACTGCAGCTTGGCAACTGAGGCCCCCGTGCCAGCACTACACCGTCCTCCTCAACCTAACACAGACTGAGCTCAACCAGAGGCAGGGACGCGCAAGCACGCACGGCACCTTCTGGGGACAGGTCTTCTGGCTTTCACTGTCTGCTCTGGTTCGCTCTCTGCACTGGAGCCTTGTTCCTGTTCATCTTCCGAGAGCTCCCATTTCCGTTTTTCTCTGTGATCAAAAGCAAAGCAAAATTTTTTTTTTCTAAAAGAGTTCCTCGAGATCGTTTCGCTTGAAGAATCTGACAAAACCAATTTCAAGCAGAAGAGCCAAAAAAGGCAGAAAGTGTATATTTTAGATATTATGCTACAAGATTTGTTTTAGCTTCAAATTTTGGTTGGGTTCCTTCCTGCGATGTGTAATATCTATTTCTATTTTGTATCTGGTATCAAAATAAATGATGAAGCTAAGGCTGTATTTTTTTTTTTAACTATTGGTTCTGGGAAAAAAAAAATGTTGCCAATTCTCTAATACTCTATTTTCATTTACTATTATCATTGATCAGACTGAAGCTATAATATATACTAGATCAGAGGTTTTCAAATTTTAGTATGGATCAGAACTATATAAAGGATTTGCTGAAAGAGTTTTCTGGGCCACAGCCAGTTTTTGATTCAGGAGGTCTAATGTGAGGCCTAAAAATCTGAATGTTACCAAATTCAGATGATGCTGATACTATTGAGAGAGTTCTCTTGAGTACTACACTAGCTATCTTCAGAATGTGTTGATTAAACAATCCCTAAAATTATGTTATTAATGATAAACCTACCACCTACTAATTAACCTGTCCAGCTAATGAAGTAGTTTTAATAATCACTAAATACAGTAGGTGTCCTTTTGCTCATCAAGATAACAGATGGCATGGGAGAGCCATACCCTATAGGTGCCCTGCTATGCCCCAACAGTTTCTGAAGTTTCCTTGAAGACCAAAAAAGAAATCACAGGAACTCAGCTCATTTCCCACCTGCAGGGAAGAAGGAAGGAACACACATAATAGCAACGGGTCGAGAAACATCCAGGGAAACAAAAAACTCAACAGGCAAGAACCTGGTTTAGGATTTCTCTCTAAACAAAACAATTACCATGTGCCTCTGGGTCTCCGTACAGAAAATGAGGTTATGTTAAAGACAACTGCTGTCAAATTGCAAAGTCAAGCCAATATTCTTCCTGGGAAAATAACTCAGAGTAATAGTGGAAGAACCTTTCTGAACAGCCCTACACTTGATTCAGTCAAAACTTCAGGAAAGAAAACGCTCTCAAGCCTTCCATGAAAGGCCATAGAGCACTTCCACGCACATTACTCAAGTTCTACTGGCACAAAGGCAGGCAAGTGGAGATACATCTTTGTTAAATACAAACAATGAATCCTATCAGTCTGCCAGACAGGTAGAGTGTGCTTATGGACAGTGACTGGTAAAATATTAAGGTCTGCTATTATCACCAATACCCATCCCTCCCTCTTTAAAGCAAACCATACTTTGGGCACCCGCCTTATTCTCGTTTCCTAGCGCCTCATACAATAAATGTGTTCTAAAGGATCCAAGGAATAGATGGTGATGGCCAGGAGGAAAAAAGATGTCTCCAGCAGTGGGGAGACTGGCACCTAAGGATCTAGCCTTCCTTGGCCAAGACTAGAACAGTTTATTTACCCCTTAGAAGGAGCTTACAGTCAAACTGGAGAGCAGTGGTTTCACAGGAAACAAGCTTGAAAGAACATGCACGTAAGACCTAATGGAAAGCAGATGAGATGAGAAAGATCTACAATCAAGTGTCATTCGTAATTTCTATAACTCTGCCAGGAACTGAGACTGTTATATCAGAGTAGCTAATGAGGTCTGCTTCAACAATTTTAAAGACTAAAGTGGCAGTAGACACTGAGAGAATGGAGGTTCAGAGTTTTCCAGTTAAACTGCAGATCTGTAGACGTACAGATAACCAAGAGGACTTCAAATCTTCAAATATGAGAAGGTACAAAAACTTAGCCAAGCAACTGGTCCAAAGTACTCTTCCCACACAGAGGGAAAATCAAGCCCAGTGGGAACAAGCTGTTTGGTGTATGTCAAACCCACATTTCTGCTATTCTCAACAGAACCTACTGAAGACCATTCCAGGAGGAGCTGAACAGTTAAGAGGCTTAAAAGGTTGAAAGGAGTTTTATATATATGTATCTGAAATTGGTGGATTATTTCAAATTTCATTTTAATTTTCAAGAATGGTGGGGGAGGGGGCAAGTTAGGACCAGCAATACTGTTAATTCTGTCTAAGTGGTGAAGTGAAAAGGGCAATCAATTACTAACAGATTACTGCCCCAACCCTGGCTCTCCAACAGGTGAAACCAACATCCACCCCTAGAGTTTGCTGGCTTCTCAAATAATGTAGACTGTAGGAGGAAGACTCCCTGACTAAGCCATATTATAAGCTGGGCTACAAAGAAAAGTCTCAAATATAGGATCATGATTGAAATATTTTCCATGTTAAAGGAGACTTGAATTGCCAGATCCAGTTCTAAGAAGCCACCAGTGGGATTCCCTAAATGGGACTCAATAGAACTTTGGCCAAAATTTTGGGAACTGGGGGAAAAAAATACCAAGATTTGACCACTGAGGCCTCAAGGCCATATAGATAGATAGGAAAAAGTCAGAATGCAAGTTAACTAGGTATGGTTTTCTTTCTTTACTGGGAAAAAGTGGATTCCTTTTTTCTTTACTGGGAAAAATCGAATCTAAACAACTATAAAGAAGGGAATGAACAAAAGCCATTTTAAAATAAAATAGGCCTAAAATTTGGCCAAGAGCCACTGAGGCTTCCTAATTAACTGTCTTTAAGAGCTCAAAGAAGGGAACTCCTTTCTCCTCCACTTTAGAAGGCAGATAAGGAAAACAGGGAACTAACTGCTTTAACATCACTGATTTTCAGTCGATTTTCCCAAAGAGGATGGTGTTCAGAAGCAAGTCTCAATGAAGAGGATAAGTCTGTTCTAACAAGGACTCTCTTCTGCTGTGTCACAGGACTGTGACAGACTTCCACTTTACTGCACTGGAAAGGAAGAAATAACTATAATCTCAACTATAATCTCAGGAGAATAACTTCAAATGATTACAGGTAAAATCATTTTTTAAATTCCAGGTGGAAAAGAGGGTTCTGGAACCACTGTTCAGTGGAGCTGAACACTACTGGGACTGCAATGAGTCAGCAGAAATCCTACCCAACATTTCACAAATTAGGACAGCATGAATAGGGACTGCCTTACCTACCTCCTGCAAAACCTCTATGCAGGTCAAGAAGCAAGTTAGAACTGGACATGGAACAACGGACTGGTTCAAACTTGGGAAAGGAGTGTGTTGGTTATATGTTGTCACCCTGCTTATCTAACTTCTATGCAGAGAACATCATGAGAAATCCAGACCAGATTAATCACAAGCTGGAATCAAGACTGTGGGGAGAAATATCAACAACCTCAGATATGCAGATGATACCACTCTAATGGCAGAAAGCAAAAAGGAACTAAAGAGCTTCTTAATGAAGGTAAAATAGAGTGAAAAAGCTGGCTTAAAACTCAACATTCAACATTGAGCATCCACTCCCAACACTTCATGGCAAATAGATGGGAAAAAGGTGGAAGCAGCGACAGATTTTTTTTTTCTTGGGCTCCAAAATCACTGCGGACAGTGACTGCAGCCGTGAAATCAAAAGATGCTTGCTCTCTGGAAGAAAAGCTATGACAAACCTAGACAGTATTAAAAAGCAGAGACATCTCTCTGACAACAAAGGTCCACAGAGTCAAAGCTATGGTTTTTCCAGTAATCATGTACGGATGTGAGAGTTGGACCATAAAGAATTGCCAATTAATTAAAAGAATATTTTCCTCCTCTAAGCTTTTAAAATGCTAATCACATGACTCCAGCAGAGTTAGTCCCTTCTAAGACTGTAGTCCTTAAAGTGTCAATGTCACAAAAGCAAATAAAGTCTGTGAAAGTGCTCCAGACTAATGAAAGCTGACATCTAATACAATATTTAACCTGAGACTGGATTCTGTACTGTGGGTAGAAAAATATTATAAATGACATTGTTGAGTTGAATGACCAAATTGGAATCCAAATTAGACAACGGTATTGTACCAATGTTAAATCTATTTACCTTAAAATTGTATTTTGCTTACAAAAGAGAATATCCTTATTCTTAGAAAACACACACTTAGTATTTAGGGGTTAAAGACCATGCTGTATGAATCTTAGTCTGAAATGGCTCAGAAAAAATATTACCTTGTGTGTATACATAAATATATATAAAGAGAACTCTCACAATGATAAAGCAAATGGGGCAAAAACGGTACAGAGTGGTGAATCTCAGTATACAGGATTCCTTGTACTGCTCTTACCCTTAAAATTTTTCAACTCTTTGAAATTAATCCCCCCAAAAAAGTTTAAAAAATGGTTCCTTTTAAAAACTTTAAAATCTGTGAGACAATCTGCAGTGTTTTGGAAAAACACTGCCCCGTGCTAATATTTCACAATGTCCACTCCTCTGAGCGCGTCTCGCTCAGTTCTGAAGCCCATGTGCCCACACACTAGGTTGTCGCCCTTGCTGAGACCACAGAGGGCCCGGCAGTGCCGCCTCTCGTGACCTGAGTCTCAGCACCTGCAGGACCTCCCCTAATCTATGTTACTAACTAAACTGACTCGGGAGAAGAGCTCTCCACAAACCCCAGTGCCCTCCAGCTGCCCAGAGGAGGGCATGGCAGGAGGCCAGCCCAGGGCCCAACCAAACAGGCATGAGGAGAACCTCTGCTTACGTAAGTTCCTAAGGAAGAGCCCAGAAGTAGACAAGCAGCCTCACAGAAGACACCCCCTCTCCCTCTCCCCGACAAGAAGTGGAAAGGTTCTACTCGGGCAAAGAACAGTCACAAGGGCCTCCGAAAGCTGCCTACTTTGGAGAGCTCTCAGGACTGAAAGGAGAGGGAAAAGCAAATACAGAAATCAGTCAAAATAGCAAGTCTGATGTATTACACAGGGGCTGAAAGCTGGAGGGATTCTCACACCCAAATAAAGCTACATAAATGAGGTGTTCAGGGACTTCCCCTAGTGGTTCAATGGTCAAGACTCTGCGCTCCCACTCCAGTGATGAAAGGTTCAATCCCTGGTCAGGGAACTAAGATCCCACATGCACAGTGGCCAAAAAAAATTAGGAGTTCAGGTTTTCAAGTACAGAACATTTAGATTCCCACCAACGGACCAGCAGAATGTAGCCAGACGGTGGAGGAAAACACACATGCATGGACTTCCCAAAAAGCCTCTGAAGCCTTTAGCCTGGGAAACTGAGATCTCCTAAGCAGGCCCTGGGATGGGGATAGAGCCTTCTGAGCTGCCACGAAGCAGGGGCTTGCCTACAGTCAATATTTCTGCAACTCTAATGAAATATTTAAAGCACAAATGGAAATTGCATGCCCTCTGGGCAGTGCAAAATTAAACACTATGACTTTTCTGACCATAGTTTCTAATAACTGTGTTAAGTTACCAGAATAAGTATTACCCTATTTTAGAGATGGGGAAATTTAAAGACTCACGTTACTGTGCCTCTGGCCAAATACTTAAGAATTATGCTGTGCTTAGTCACTCAGTCATGTCTGACTCTTTGCGACCCAATGGACTGTATAGCCCACCAGGCTCCTCTGTCCATGGAATTCTCCAGGCCAAAATACTGGAATGGGTTGCCATGCCCTCCTCCAGGGGATCTTCCCAACCCAGGGCTCAAACCCAGGTCTCCCGCATTGCAGATGGATTCTGGATTCTTTACTGTCTGAGCCACCAGGGAAGCCCATGAATACTGGAGCAGGTAGCCTATCCCTTGTCCAAGGGATCTTCCTGACCCAGGAACTGAACTGGGGTCTTCTGCACTGCAGGCGGATTCTTTACCAGCTGAGTTTCTAGGGAAGCCCAAGTTAAGGATTACAATACTTTAAAACAGAGAAGATATAACTGAGACTCTCAACAAGAGCCAAGGACAGCCGTTTACCATGAGAAACCCCTGAATTTGTGTGCAGGGTTTTGAGTATTTTTCTGAGAAGACAAGCTGTAGAATTCAGTTTGTCAAAGGGATTCATACATTCCACCCCATAAAGATTTAATTATTTCTCAAAAAAAGTCAATTTTTTTTTACCATAAGTAGAGTTTTTAAAGTTTTACAATAACAAATATATAATCCATATCATAAAGGAATTTCACATTAACCTCGTGAATTAAAATTTTCTTGCTTATGAACTGCCAACAGTAAAACTACACTGACACAATAAGGTATTTCATATTAAAATGGGTGTCCAATCAGTATAATTTTATCACACCTACACAGAGAACAAATCAACAGGAAAAACAGCCAGTCTACATGTGTTCCTTGCTTAACTGGAACAGAACACCAAATGCCTGTATGTTTGGGATTTGTGCACATTTTTAAGAAAAAAAAAATAATGGGGCTGATAGGGCAAATCAGATGGAATAGCTGTGGTGTGCCCTGAAAAGCAGCCCAATGTTCAAATGCCACTGCTGCTGCAGCAGACTCAGACAGACAGGAAGCCAAGACAGCAGAGACAGAAGCGGGCTCTGGGGCCCAGGGCGCACTGCAGACACAAGGCAGGCGGGCCCAGAGACAGCCGCACGCTCCGACTCCCCAGGCAGGACCACCCCAGGGGAGACTTACTGTTTTTTCAGCTGCCTCTGGCCTCTTCTCTTTGGGCTCCCACTCTCAGACCCGCTACTTGCCTTCAGGGTGTGAGGGGGGAAAAAGATCACAGACTTTAGTTCACAGTTCTCAGGGACAACACGAACCCCGGTTCCACAATCTACTCAATGCAACATTACTCAATATGAGCTTTCAGGCAGAAAGACACCTAAGCCTCTGTTTGGTGGTGTTCACTCTTTCATTTTTAAAATTAATTTGTCTCTTACTGCTGAGTTACCTGTAACGCCAAGAAGTATTTGTTTCAGCTGGACTTCTAAGAGAACATAGTCTAATAAAATTTTGTGATGAAGGAAACATCCTGTATCTGCAGTGGCCCACTGAGCAGCCAGCAGTCACACGTGGCTGAGCCCCTGAAATGTGGCTGGTGTCACTTAGGAATGGACTTTTCATTTTACCTAATTTTACCTAATACACATTTTAAAAGACCCACGTCTAATGGCGACCACACTGGGTGCTGATATAGAATGTCTGGCACAAAAATGCCACACAACATTAAGTGTGCCTTTAAAGGCGGTGACTAAGAACCTGTTTCATTTCAGACTCAATAAAGCGCTTGTTCAGTCACGAGCCAGCAGTACTCTGCTGACAGCAGCAGAGCAAGCGATTACAGTCACGGACATCTGAACAACTCTTTTCCCCACGTGTTAAAACAAATCGGCAAGATACTCCCATTTCTGTTGGTCCTGTGACCTATCAACAATGTGTTAATTTATATACAAAAGGGAAAAGGTATATACACCATGTGCTTGGCTGTAACAAACATGGAAAAAGAAAGCTAACTAAGGTTAACCAGCTGAGAGATCACTCAAAATAAAACACCACAAATGCTGTGGTGTGTTATGGTCAATCACATTTTTAAAGTATACTTACTGCCCCAAACTCATTAACCTTTGGCTACTAATATTTAACTGTTACCAGTGGGACGTTACATAGTTAAGAACAGCAAAGTCCTCCAGAGAATGCAGAGGGGACATTTCACTGAGAGACCAAAGAACACCTCTTCAGAATGTAGTCTATAAACCTAACACAGAGTTAAAACAGAGGATTTCCCCAAAAACTTCACACAAACTGAGGAAAGGTCTGATTCTATAGAGACAACAAAATCCAATATATAACACTAGTTTTTAAAATCATCAATCTATTCAATCTCAGAAAGTAAATAGGCATTCATATTGCACATTAAAATGAACTCGGAAACCGAATTTTAACAATTTAGGTAAAATAATCACTTAGGCACACGCTCCCTTCTCAGCAGAAAATCTGAAACTACTTTCACTGTCACCGTTGCTTGGTGACCCAGTTAACAAAATCTAGAATTTACAAACTCCATGCTTTAAAAAGTAAACTTCTTGCTATAATCAACTGCACTATGAGAAACAAACAAACAAAACTTCAAGGGCAGTTTTATATAACACTCCACTAAAGCACACACTATGACTTGATCTTCTGGTAGTTTTTTTTTAAAGCCACATGCGGCTTTTCCGGCTGAATTAGGTTTAAAAAACTTGCTTTCCAGTCACTTAACTCCCATGCCTGAAGTTCATGGTAATACAAACCAGAGTCAGAAAGGATGAGGTAAGATAAGGAGTGTGATCATATCCCCTTAAAACATTGTTTTTTCTTACCTCCTCCTTAATATTAAATCGTGATGGTTCTTGTCTGCTTCGGTTTGACCGCCTGACCCCATAAACATCAGGATATTCTTCCCACATCTGTAAAATTAACAGACTACACATCAATCTTTTTTTCTTGATCCCCATTTACTATTTACATTATTGGAACATATATTTCAATTTAAGTGAATTCAAATTTGTTTAATGAGACAATAAAGGACCATCTTTAAAAAGAATAAAGCAATTACCCTAGAACTCATTAAAGTTGTGACAATGCCTCTTCATCACTCCATGGCTATTAAACTAGAAAGTACGTTGCTTACCCATTGTCAAAATATAAACTTACAGTTGAATAATATGGAGACGTAAGAGAACAACCGCTTCCACTAAAAAAATATTTACTTAAGAATTTTAAGTCCCTAATGCTTTCAGTTTCAGCTTTGACTGCCTAAGACTCATCTGAGAAACTCAAATAAAATCAATAGAACCCCACCACCAACTTTTTGTTAAGTAAGAATCAGTTTACTTGCGTATATTTAAAAATTCCTCAGGATGTGCAACATGCCAGATACAGTCAAAATTCACTATTTCCAACATTCAGCTTTAAGTCTCAGAACAAGACCCACTGGCGCCCCTGCTCCAGCACACTTCATGTTACTAACAATATTTAACCTTTGCCTTTAAGACCTGATTTTGGCCTCTCCGGCCTTCCAAGATGGCCTCCAGTCTTTCTTTCTGTGGAGTGTGTATCTCCGCAAATAAACCTTCTTTCACTTTAAAAGACTCAAATTAACAAATCAAAAGGAAAAATACAAAAGGCCTCCCTTTTCTCCCTGCTGCTCTAAGGATTCGTCTAACCCCCAGCCTCTATTCTTCCCACAGGTAATGGCTAATAAGTATGTTGTGTGTGAGTGAAGTGAAGTGAAAGTCATTCAGTCGTGTCCAACTCTTTGCTACCCCCTGGACTATACATATAGTCCATGGGATTCTCCAGGCCAGAATACTGGAGTGGGTAGCCTTTCCCTTCTCCAGGGGATCTTCCCAATCCAGGGATCGAACCCAGGTCTCCCACATTGCAGGAGGATCCTTTACCAGCTGAGCCACAAGGGAAGCCCAAAAATATTGGAGTGGGTAGCCTTTCCCTTCTCCAGGGGATCTTCCCAACCCAGGAATCAAACTGCGGTCTCCTGCATCGCAGGCGGATTCTTTACCAACTCAGCTATGAGGGAAGCCCATGTTGTGTGTTCTTTTAATGAAATCAATCACCTATAGGCAAAATGAATTTAAAAGACTGTGGAACACTGAAGTGAAGATGCACAACAGGGTTAAACATTTAGAAGAGATGCTTGAAAGCCAAGATTAGAAAGCTGGATTTGCCATTGAAATACGGGAGGCAGCTAAGGTCATGAAAATATTTGGAGTGAGGCAAGAGAAGCCTCGGGCTGTGGCTCATCATGAAATGTGTGGAAAGTGGATCCCTAAAAAGACAAAAATGATGAAAGACGATTCAGGAACACAATATGTCACAAAGTCAAGGGAGGACATAATCAACAGTACCTTTAAAAAAAAAAAAATCCCAGGAAAGCCGAAGAAAAACAACCCCTCCAAAGATAACAAGCATGCTGTTCTAGGAATAGGCATTTCAGAACGAGAAGCCATATAACCATGTAGGTCAGTGTCCTCAGTTTACACAAGGGAAGAATCCTTAACCTTAGAATAATATGAGTCAGAGGACAAAAGATCCAACCAAGAATTAGTAACAATCAAGCGGCAGGAAATAAAGGCAAAAAAGGCAGCCAATGTCCACAACTCGAACCAGTGGGGCAGAGAAAGGGAGGCAGCAAGAGCTTTGCTCCAGCCCTGCCAATCAACCCACATCCACCCTTTCTTCAACCTGAGAGCTATGAAGTGGCTCCACAGGAATTAGTGTTTACTAACTGGGAATGGTACTACATTAATTAGTTTTACCATTTTAAAATCTGAGGCATTCAGGCTCACCTGTTGGGACTTTACTACAACACACACTGTAATGTGTACATCCTAAAATCATCTTGTGTTCCCATCTGTCCTTTTGAGGGCTGCAGCAGCTACTGCTGCTAAGTCGCATCAGTCTTGTCCGACTCTGTGCAACCCCAGAGATGGCAGCCCACCAGGCTCCCCTGTCCCTGGGATTCTCCAGGCAAGAACACTGGAGTGGGTTGCCATTTCCTTCTCCAACGCATGAAACTGAAAAGTGAAAGTGAAGTTGCTCAGTCATGTTCAACCCCTAGCGACTTCATGGACTGCAGCCTACCAGGCTCCTCCATCCATGGGATTTTCCAGGCAAGAGTACTGGAGTGGGGTGCCAGTGCCTTCTCCCTTTTGAGGGCTAGTGATACCTAATCAACTCTTCAATAAAAACTACCATGTGAAAAAAAAGAGTGTACAGAAAACAAAGAGCGGTTCTTTAGAAGCTCATTTCACAATAATTATTAAAGTCATAACCTAATCATTCTAACTGGCTAGTACATCCATCCATGTATCTATTAACTTCTAAAAATTGATCACCTTAACTTTAATATTTCTGCCTAAACCTGTACTTCCATTGTGACATGCAATCTTAATCCAGTCTCTCCTTAAATTAAGTTTTACATATATATATGTATATTACACACACACATAGACATTTGGCCTTACAGTTGATTCCCAGAATCCCAGTCAACATGACTTTAGTAAAGTTTTAAACACCCCGTGCAAGTCGTGGTTTCTATGGCTTTCTTTACTCTCTGCAAGTAAAGAACTCTTCACTGTTCAGAAAAAAGTTAAAAAAAATAGCCAAGCAAGGCCTTCTGCAGGTTAATTTCTGAGCTGAATGACACTCAGACAAGATACCGTAAGTGGTACCTTCCATACACAGGGTCTCTCTGGAATAAGTCACCACCTGACATGTCTCTTGTGAAGGGCCTCCACATACTGAGGCAGGCAACACAGCACAATCCTTGAGTGTCTGAAAGTCCCTTCTCTGGTGACGAGTTAGCTAAGAAGGAGTTTTCATTTCCCTGTCCCTAACACTACACCACCACCAGCATTCCCCAACCTCCCACCAATCCTTCAGGGCCATTTAACCTTAAGCAATGACTATACTGGGAACAGAAGAACTGAAATAACAGTTAATCTCAATTCTGCCAACAGTTAAAAGCCACTTTGTTTTTTTAATTTCAGGATTGCTGAAGCTATTCTACAGAACTTGTAGGCAATTTAAAATTGTTTGTCCTCCAGGGAAGATCTCTTGTGTGCAGACACAGATTTGTATCTTAGAGGAAAAACTGATTTCTCATAAAGCTTTCAGCATAAGACCTTTTTAAATTTCTAAAAGCAATTTTTAAATATTTCTAGTGATTCTAAACTTAATTCTCTCAAATTAGAATTTCAAAGATCAGCTGCATCTCATGACTACCTAGACCAAGTCATTATTTTTCCCCAAAAGGAATGCATCCAAAAGTTTGGACATCAGTGAGAAAATTCTACGCAACTCAATATTCACCTTTTTGCATTCTCTGCTGGAAAATTCTTCTGTTAGGCGAAGAATATCTACATTGCCTAGGTAAAGATAATTTCTTTTCTGTGAGGAGTACTTCTCCTTCTATTCTTCAATAAAATAAAACATCCCTTATTCTTGGACTGGAATCATCCATCAAACTACAACTGCATTTCACAGTCATCTATCAATGATTTTCTCTTGTATTACTATTGTGCTAAAAAAAAAATATATATATATATGAAACCATCTTTTTTAAATGCTAAAAATCAAAACAACAAAATGTCTCTCTGCCCTATATGATGGTTCATGTAATTATTAATATTTTCCTCATAGCCCTGTGTCTTAACTAGTAGAGCAGAGAGCAGTCCCCATTTAGATCCAGAGACAGTGTATTATTAGAAAAGACAGCTGCAGATGAATTTTCATTATCAAGACACACTAAGGAGCTTCCCACAGGAACGCAGGGGCCTGCGCTCTGGTCCAGGCTCGCGGCACACTTGTACTGTAAGCAAGGCCGATACCTTCTTCACATCAGCTATCCGTTCCTTCTTAGAGGCTGGTTTCTCTTTGGCTTCTGGAAGAACTGGCTGGGACTTGGAACCTGCCGATTCACTCTCAGATTCCGACTGACTCTCCGAAGATTCAGAACTACTATTTGACTCACTGCCATGGCCACTTCCTGGATCGCTGCCCTGCTCACTCTCCGACTGGCTGCCTGAGTCTGAACCCGAAGCTTCTTCAGATGCTGAATGACTTAATTAAAAAAAAAAAAAAAAAGATTTAAAAAAAAATTTAAGAACTGCCACATAAATCGGTTTTAAAAGAAAAATCCTAGCATTAATATGACAGCAGATAGTAATTTGGTAATACGAGATCAAAATTTTCAAACATACTTTTATATTATTTGCAAATAATGTCACTAGTGCCATTCTCAACATCCCTGACACCTGACAGCTACCATTTCCTGATTTACTTACATGATGCCATACGCCACATAATTTATATAGATTAGCTCTTTGAAAAAATAAAACAAAACGGGGGATATTATTTTGTCCTTCACTCAGATGAAGAAAAACTGAAGCTTAAAAGTAGTTAACCTCCCTCCTCCTAACCTTCTCCCCAGCCGGCCGCACGGGAGGGAGGCAGAGATGGCAGATGAGATCGCCAAGGCTCAGGTCGCCCGGTCTGGCGGCGACACCATCTTCAAGAAGATCAATCGCAAGGAAATCCCAGCCAAAATCATTTATGAGGATGCCCAGTGTCTTGCTTTCCATGACATTTCCCCTCAAGCACCAACACATTTTCTGGTGATACCCAAGAAACATACATCCCAGATTTCTGCAGCAGATGATGATGATGCAAGTCTTCTTGGGCATTTGATGATTGTCACCAAGAAATGTGCTGCTGATCTGGGCGTGAAGAAGGGCTATCAAAATGGTGGTGAATGAAGGTTCAGATGGGGGCCAGTCTGTCTATCAGGTTCTTCTCCATGTTCTTGGAGGTCGGCAGATGAACTGGCCTCCTGGTTAAGTGTGCTATAGGGATAATTTTGCCTTCTCTATGCAGTGATCAGGTTTGCAAGTTCCAATATGCTAAACAATTTTTTTTTTGGCCTGTGTATGGAGATATTGCAAAAATAATTTTAAAAACCCATACATAATAAAAGATATTGCTGCATAGCCTGAAAATAAAATAAAAGTAGTTGAATAATTCTTGATGACGCAGGTAGTGTTTAAAACCAGGTACATCTGTCTGAATCCACTAAGTCTTATTTGTTCATTATTCAGCCCCTCCCTCCTTAAGACAAAGACAAAATCAAAACAAAAGGAACAAACAAAAAAGCAAACAACACAGAACAAAACAAAACCAAGGCAGAGTCACTCAAACAGTAAAAATGCAATCGTTCCAACTATCCAATCAATGGCTCTCAAGAACAGGCGCAAATTAAAAACATATACACAGTAACCCCAAACCAGATCTCCTGCCCTGAAATTTCCTGCAGGTGAGTCCCAGACCTGGTAGACTTAAAAGAAAAGAATAAACAAAGAGTCTAGTCCAATAAAGACTGCCACTGGACTCCCACACAACCCCAACTTCATCATTCCAAGCCCCCCTCAGGAAAGCACAACAGGTAAACGACAGCAGAAGTCACACCAAAAAATAAAACAGAAGGCATGTTCTTCAATGTTAAAAACAGAGCCAGGGGCATGGTGGCAGGAATGAGGACACTAGAGAGAAGAGACCTAAATGTGATGGACTCTACAGGAAAAAAAAAAGGTGGAGAGCTCCCCCAGCTCTTCTGCTTAGAAACCCTCTATTCATTTAGGAGAGGCAGAGCAGAGGAGGAAGCAGGCAGCAACCCAGAACCTAAAGCAGTGCCAACACAAAGGACCTCAGGTGTAGTGACCAGAAGACAGAGACACGCGGCAGGAAAATCAGAAAGGGTGTTTTAACAAGAGCGAGGCTGTTTATCTACCACCACTCTCTTCCAAACCAGAAATGAAGTGCTACCATTTGACAGATGTGTCCAGAGAATGAACAGGACAGTACACAGGGATGGGGCATTGACCCAAATATCCCGTGTGACCCACAGCAAGCAAAATACAGTCAGAGGGACTTCAGTTGACACGAGGAAGCAATAAGAACACAGGGAGTGGGCGAGTGTCTACCTTGGGAAAGGGAGCAGAAGGGGAAAGCGACTTATCATTTGTCTGATCATGTAATAGATGCCGAGTACCTTACATGTCTGTTTAACTTATATATCCACCAGCACAACACTTTTACCACCCTCGTGCGGAGGGTGAGAGTGCTGGGGGGAGTGAGGCAGAAATTCCACCTGAAGTGTGGCTCTAAAAAGCTCATGTTTTATTTCACCACAGGAGTTCAAAGTCCTAGAGACTCAGCCGATCAACCTGAACCCTGTAATGGTGACTCAGTACCTTCAAGGCCCCACTGCACTTACTGACTCCTAGGTCCTTGGCACAGTCAAGTTAACTAGTCCAGGTGACTAACCATCTCAACTCACTTCTTCTCCACCTGTGACCACTCAGAAGGTGCTCAGCAAGTGAGAAGGAACACGAGGAAGTGACCAGTTAGAAAGTGCAGGCTCTGGCCCTCCTGGTGTGGGTCTCCACCACAGATCATCTCAGGCCTGCGCCCTCTTGCAACCCATGCCATTAGTCACTGCCAACATGCATGATAGAGACAATTTGATACCAGTTCCCACATCAGGGTACACCTGTGTCCATGAATACCTCCTTCTCTTTGAATGGCTTCACAGGATGAATACATATTTAAACTGCTCCCTTATTAAAGGGACATTTACATAATTTTTAAACTGTTCTCTTAATGAATAAGCTACAAATATCATTGATATACTTCCATATCTCTGTATTCCTGACCAAAATATTTAGATTTTAAAACTGTGCACTTTAACAAAACTGTTTTTGTATATATGCCTCATGTGCAGCTCTATATTTGTGTTTGTATAGGAAAGTGACCTCTGGAAATGTGAGCAGGCATACAACACCTTTCAGGTAAAACATAGCTACGTGCATAAAATCATTTTAATCACCAAACTGCTAACACTGGTTTACTCTATGGGGTGGGTTATTTGAAGTACCTTGAGAATTTCATGAATTACTTACTTGTGCAATTTAAAAATAAAAATAGTAACTCTAAAAGTCAAATCCAAGAGAAAACATCAAATTTACAACCGTATTTACTTATGGGGGTTAAGGGAGGCAGATGTATTCTCCAGGAGTTGCCATGCCCTCCTCCAGGGGTTCTTCCCAACCCAGGGACTGAAACCAGGTCTACCGAATTGCAGGCGGATTCTTTACCAGCTGAGCCACCAGGGACACCCAAGAATACTGGAGTCGGTAGCCTATGCCTTCTCCAGGGGCACTTCCTGACCCAGGAATCAAACTGGGGTCTCCTGTATTGCAGGCAGATTCCTTACCAGTTGAGCTACACAGGAAGCCCTCAAAAACAGTTAACTCTGAAAGTCAAACCCAAGACAAAACATGAATTTTCAACTGTATTTACTTCTGGGGGTAAAGGGAGGCAGATGTAATCAGAAAATGATATGGACAGGTTTTAGGACTGAGGCTGAGTGGTTGAGTTCATAGCCGTTCGCTATGTATCAATCTTTTTAGTCTTTCAAATTGTTCATAATAAATTCAACCGAGAGTCAAATTCAAGGCAAGGGGTGTAAAAATCCCCAATCCTACACAAAATGAACTTAAGATATGAATGAGAGTAAGACCAAGGGTTTTTTTTTTTTTTAAATCATTTCTGAAACAAGTCAGATTTAAGCGACCTAAAATAATATTTGGGGGGGGGGGGTTAAAATAAGCCTTAATAAAGATATAACAATTAATTTGCATACTACTTCTAGGAGGACAAGTTCCTAAATATAAAATTAGAAAAAGAATATTTAGGAAAAAACTATAAATATCTCCACATTTAAGATACCGATGACCTAATTATTAATTCCAAGGACATGAAATTTCCTGAAATATTATGAAGATTCACTGTTAATGCCTAATGATAATACAAAATACTATCAATATTAAACTGTAGGCTGAGATGCTTAGAGTAGGAGATATGTAAAGTCCACAAGACTAGAAAAAAGGACAAATCAAGTTAGAGGGTAAGTAGTCTTTTAACTAAGCTTTCACCTAAATTAAAGTCATAAAATTACCAGATTTCCAATGGCATTAATAGCTAGCTATAAGGCAATGAAAAATGGAACTTGAGAATGATTATCCACCATACATACAGAATTCTCATGAAAAATAAGTTTACCTATAAATTACACAAAACCTAAGTTGCAGACAAGTTCTGTAATTTTTGATTGAATAACCACAACAATGGAAACACAATGCATAAATACATACAGGGGACTGAAGTCAAAACTGGGAACTGTTGGACTCCAATAGAAAAATACTTATTTAAAAAAGCTTAACACTTCCTGTCATTCACTGCTAAAAAAGATTTGATAACTCTTGAAAATCCCTTTCAAGCTGGCAAAAACACAGAGATTCAGTGTGTCTTTACAACTCGACTGTGAAAGCAAGCTGTTCCCTTTTCAATCACCACTTTAGCAATGACCACACGAGGGCAGCACAGCAGCACTTGACTGAAGGGCAAGCCTGCGCGTCTCTGCCCACGAACTTACCATTTCAGCACTTGCTGGGTTGTTTTTCCTAAACTTACAAAATGGCCGAGTTGCTTGGCAGAGCTTGTTTTTCTGGTTGGTGGTGGTGAAAGGAAAATCTAGTAAAAACACAAAGCAATCTACACTGGAATTCCATAAAGCTTACTTCCAGACTATGTACTATCAATAATAAAATAACTAGCAATTTACAGAGCACTTCTGCGTCACATGTTAACATTCTCCTCTAATCCGCACCCTCATTTTACAGAAGAGTTCTCGCCCAAGAATGAGTCTATGTCAACCCCATCCCCAGTCTCAATTATGAAATCCACAGTATTAACCTCTAAGTGGTATTTCTGTCCCTGTCATAATCAGTTAAAGAGATTATTAAACCACCCAGCAAGAGATCAAGGCCAGAACCATTTCAAGGGCGGTGCAGGACAAGTCCTTCTCAATCACTCCTTTGTGTCATAAGAGGATAGAAAGGCAGGGATCATTAAGTTACAAGTTTCTTATTCGTAATAAAAAACACTACATATAGTTCCTCTAACAAGTTGAATCCTATCTTTAAGATCTCCTCCACCTCTGGTTCAAGTCCCATGATTCTGAAGAATAAGCTACATTTTAAGTCAGGTTCAAAGACAAGAGACAGAAATTTCAATGTACACACAACAAAGCATTTACACATACAACGCAGGAAGAATTACGTAGCAAAGAAAATTCCAGTAAAAAACTGGGCAAAGGAAATGAACATGCAATTACAAAAAACCAAACAGCAGAAGCCAATAAACATTAAAAAAAAAAAAAAGGTAATCAGGCCTCACTAGTAACTTGGGAAGTGTAATTACAACACATTAAATTTACAGTCATCTGCTCTGCAGAAATTAAAAAGTCTGGTAACGTTAAAGGATGATGAGAAAGTAGGGAAAATAGTACTCATATATGATTACTGGAGAAGTAATCAGCAGAAGCTTTGGAAACATATTTTGTGTTATCCAGTTGAGATAAAAAATACACGTATGAGTCATGTGATTTGATCAGTGGGTATATAACCTAAATAAATCATCATATGTGTGCAAGAGGTGAAAAAGTATAAAAATATTCAGAGATCTGCTCACAAGATTTTAGAAAAGGAATTAACTTACATGTTCATACACGAAAATGCAAAGATAAAATATGAAAGTCATCCGTTCAGTCACTCAATCATACTATGCAATTAACTACAGCAGTTAAGACTAGGGATGTGTCATCCATAAAAATATGACAATTTCAAAAAAAATATGACAATTTCAAGGCTATATTTTTTAACACAAAATATATTGCATGAATCATAATTTTTAAAATGCAAAGTTTTTCATATGCCAAGTTCACGAGAGTGACAAGGGGAAAGGGGTAGATAGGATTTTAACTGTACCTATCTTGTTTAAACTTTAATTTCATTCTTTGAACTTTTCTGAACTTAACTTTTCAAAAAGAGCTGTTTCTAACATTGCAAAACTAATCAGTATTCTGACGCAGATCATCCTCAGATTCAGCAATACTTTGGGAATTTAACACTGGGAACACGAAGGATTCTCTTTTCAGAAAAAGGTATTGGGTTGGCTGAAAAGTATATTCAGGTTTGGAAAAAGCCGAATGAACTTTTCAGCCAACCCAATAACCCATATGAGACAAAATGCACACCAAAATGCTGTGTACAGTTTCAGAAGATAAAACGTTAAGTCCTATCAGTAACCACCTCTTGCTCCCAAGAAGTAGCCCGGGGCAGAGGCGGGGGCGGGGGAGGGATCTGCCTGGAATCCTCAGCTGGGGTCAGGCAGAGGGCGCCTGCATCTCTATCATGCTGCTTCTGCTGCCCGATGACCAGGAAACATGGGAGTGGCCCTCAATGGTTTAAAAAGCGTAAAACAAACGGAATCCGGGCAAACAAATCACTAGGGGAAAAAAGTGGGTTACAACAAGAAGCCTGGGTAAGGCACAAATTAAATACCCATTTCACAAACACCTATCCCAATCCGGATCTGATAATGCCCTAAGGACTACAAAAGGCAAGCTTTCTACCCAGGTAACATGGAAAACCAACCCTTCATGCAATGAAAGGCAGTTACAAGTAAAACTAGCCCTATAAACCACCATGGGTTTCTCTGGTGGCTCAGTGAAAGAACCCGCCTGCCAACTCCGGAGACAAGGATTCATTCCCTGGGTCAGCAAGATCCCTGGGAGAAGGAAATGACAACCCACTCCAGCATTCTTGCCTGGGAAATGCCATGGACAGAGGAGCCTGGCAGGCTATATAGTCCATGGGGTCACAGAGTCAGACATGACTTAGTGACTGAACAACAAAGGCATAATCCACCGTATCAACTGATGTATTTACCCCTATTTAAACCCTGAGGCTGGATGAACTTGTTTAACCAGTTTCTTTCAGCCCTTTGAGTCTTTTCTTTCCTTATTAATAAACGTTCAGGCAATTGTGTCTTAGACTTTTATAAGACAGTAACTCCAGAGTTCAAAAGAGATTTAAACGTCCTGGCTGCTAACCTCAGTAGTAAATGTGGAACTTATGCCCACACTGTCACAGGAAGTGAGGCCCCTAAACCAGTCCACAGAAAAGGTGAGGGCTCCCAACTTTAAGAACAGCCAACAGTTTTCGAGGCAAAAACTGTACTGTTTTAGACCAATTTCTCACACTCGCCATCACTGTTCTGGGCCAGACAACCCCGTTGGGGAAAGGGTGGAGCAGAAAGACAAGCTCGTGTACGGTAGGATGTTTAGCAGGGTCCCTGGCTGCTACCCGCTAGATGCCAACTGCGACCAACCCCAACCAACAACACCTCCAGACGCTGCCAAAGTTTTGCAGGAGTGCGGGGAGGTGGTGTCCTTTATTTCAAAACTAGTTTATTAAATCATTATTTAATTCTAACTTCTATCAAAGAAACAAGCTCAGAGTGTCCTGTCTGCAATTCAATAGCTAAAAAGAAACAGAACAGACCCCAAATCCTGTCCCATTAGCCCCTATTTCCCAAACCTGCCTGAGTGCAGAAATCAAGGGAGCCTGTTGTCAACACAGATTCCTGGGCACCATCCCAGATGGTGCTAGTGGTAAAGAACCTGCCTGCCAATGCAGAACACAAGAGAGACACGGATTCGATCCCTGCGTTGGGAAGATCCCCTGGAGGAAGGCATGGCAACCCACTCCAGTATTCTTGCCTGGAGAATCCCATGGACAGAGGAGCCTGGCAGGCAAGTCCATAGCGTCACAAAGAGTCAGACAAGACTGAAGTGACTGAACACACATACATCCCTCAACGACTGAGTTACAACTTCCAGGCAAGCCTGGAATGTTTAACAAGCAACTCAGGTGATTCTTAGCAAGTAGATTTGGGGACTTAAATGCCTATATAAAGCTAAATTCAGAAGGAACAGACCTTTTTAATCAGGCAAGAGTAAAGGAGCACTACAAGAATTTGACCCATCACCCACTTCCCTTTCTAAAGGATAACTTACCAGCCATATTCGACCTCCATGGGAAGGTCGAATAACTGGAGTGGACTTTTGACACCCACCATCAGGAACTACTTCTCTAGTGCACACATAGAACAGCTGTTCCAGCCCTGGCTTTTACAAGGCCACACCTGGAGCATAATTCTGATTATCTGCCCCCTCCCTTCCATCCCTCTCCTCCCCTCCCCACCCTCCCCTCCCTTCCACGCCCTCCTCTCCCCTCCCGTCTCCTTTTCCCTCCCTCCCCTCCCAAAATCCAATCAGGTATGGGCCTTCGTGTTTTGAATTCACAAGTGATTCTGATGCAAAGCCTACAGTGGGAAATTAAGCTTACCAACAGCAAAAGAGAAAAATGAGCAGCTCAGCGTCTACCAACTGGCCAAATTCAAAGTGCACGTGTGGCTGCTGCTAAGTCGCTTCAGTCGTGTCCGACTCTTTGCGACCCCATAGACGGCAGCCCACCAGGCTCCTCTGTCCCTGAGATTCTCCAGGCAAGGATACTGGAGTGGGTTGCCATTTCCTTCTCCAATGCATGACACTGAAGTCGCTCAGCCGTGTCCGACTCTCTGCGACCCCATGGGCTGCAGCACTCGTGGCTGGAGAAGGTCAAACCAGGCAAGGGCAAGGTTCCAGAGCAGGGCTCCCTCCCCCCACCCACCACTACCCCCAGGGCAATCACTTCCCGGAACAATTTAACTTGAATCGTTTCTTGTAAAAGTATGGCCTTATGGCCTTTTGAAAAGCAATGTGTCTCTTCATCAGTCACACCATCAGTCATCAGAAGGTGATTTTCATCTTTTGGTTTCTTAGTAAGTTTAAGGTAAACAGAACACAGAATTATTCTACGTTTTCAATCACCTATGTACTTTCCGCTTACCCATCTGTAATAATTCATCCTGGGGCCAAACTGCCAGTGCCTGAAGCCAAGGCTACCCTTTGCTCGCCCTTGTGCCTCAGTTTTCTCATCTACAACAGAGAAGTAACGGTCGTACCTGCCTCACAGATACAACGTGAGGACAGACGGCTCAGAGGAACACATACCCAGGACTCAGAACAAGCGGCAGGCTCACAGCAGCCACTGCCATTGGCAATTACTGAACTTCTCCAGAATAAATCAACACAGGTTTCAGTGAAACATCTCTCAACAATCAGAGCTACTGGTTTGATATTTAACCTAAGTGTAACACTGTAAGCAGAGCCAGCAAAAACGAATCTGAGAAGTAACGACAAACGCTCTAGCTAGGTATACAACCCAACTGAAGGATTGGGGTGACATGTTTAGTATAAAAAAGCTCAGCAGGATGCAGGACCACCCACAGAAGTTCAAAGGCAAGCTCTGGGGACGGTAGACCTGGGAAAGCTAGCGGAAGGAGGTCACTAGCAATCCTGCTACACTAACCTTCACGCTAAATAAAATCTACATTCGAAACTCCTTAAAACAGTGCCTGACACAGTGAGCTCTCCATAAAATGTAAATCGACTCTGGTATTTTCTTATAAAATGTTCACCACATATGTTATTTTCCTTCAAGATAAAAATCCAATATGAAAGATTACCAGCCATGGCTGGACTGAGCAATCACTCCTATATATGCAATACCTTGAGGTTTATTTTATATCCTATTTTCTTATTCCGTTCTTAATGCTGGTTACAATTCACAACCCACCAATGGGTGACAAATATGACCGTGAATCACTGCTTCACAGGACGACCCTGGGCAGCTGCTCCAGCCCTGAGCTACCTTTCCTCAGCTGGGGGAGGGAAGGAATTCTGAAGGGAATGTAACTGCATTCAAAGTCAATTATGCAATCCAAACTTTTAGAGGTCTCTAAAAGGGTCTCGAGAGTCCCTAGGATTGCAAAGAGATCTAACTAGTCAATCCTAAAGGAAATCAACCCTGAATATTCATTGGAAGGACTGATGCTGAAGCTCCAACACTTTGGCCACCTGATACAAAGAGCCAACTCACTGGAAAAGACCCTGATGCTGAGGAAGACTGACAGCAGGAGAAGGGGACGACAGAGGATGAGATGGCTGGATGGCAAGCTCCGGGAAGCCTATCGTGCTGCAGTCCATGGGGTCGCAAGGAATAGGACACGACTGAGCAACTGAACAAGAGGGTTTAAGAAGACAATCACAGTAAGGAAGAGACAGAGCAAGAGTTTAAAGCAATTGGGGCCAAGGGAAAAAAAAAAAAAAACCCAACACTATGAACAGTTTAAAGGTATGCTACAGCAGGATCTGGCACGCCGTTCAAATGCAAACTTTCCCTCTTTCCCTACACCACCTCCTTACTAGCACCCCATCCCCCACTGCTTCCAGACCAACTGCCAGTTGCCCTAAAAAGGCAACTGAGAAACCAGGACAGGTAATGGAGGAAGGGTTAGAAAGAATGTAACAAGTGCGCCATGGGAAGATTTGAAACACATGGGGAATCACGTCAATGTATGGAAACACAGGCAAATCTGAAACAGGTGGAGAGCTTTTAAAACTGAATCACAAGGGCTGGGCTGGACATTGGTATTTTTAGAAGCTCTCCAAGGTCTGATGTAGAAACAAACAAACAAAAAAAAGACAGAACTCAACGAACTCATAAACCAAAAGTGAAGGAAATGAAGGAAGGAGGGGAAAGGGAAACACAAATCATGAGACTACAGGTCTAACAGAATAAATTGGACACTGCACGTTATGTTAAATGAAATTAAGTGCCACTACGGGGAAGACTGACTAGTAAAAGCAACCTACAGCCAATCTGACATTTGTTGAAATATTATAGCAGTTACATTTATATCCAAACAGCACTGCACCTTGGTATGAATCATTCCCTCTGGCACAGCCTGAGATGTAGACGAGACAGAGGGTAGACCGGGGCAGTGAACACCAGCTCAGGGAGGAGGAGACAAGGCCTCTACTCAGAGTGACTGCGAGAAGACTATGACTCAACACAAGCTGGTCTAGCCCAGAGAGACTCACACGCTCCCTTCAGAAGGCTGGGGTTCTCAGGAAAAAGCAAGCAAAAAAAATCCTAGGATTAACTACAAAATACACCCAAGGTTTCAACGAACTAAAAGAGATCTTGCCTTCTAAAATCATCTTAACCTAACTGGCCTCAACTGACTCCTGTGGGAGGCCTGGCCACCAGCCTCAGGGGCGACCTGGCTCTTAAAGAGGAACTTATAAAGTATTGAAAAAGAAAGATGAAACATGAGGAATAAAGTGTTACTAGTGGCTTGCAGTTATTGAGTACTTTCAACCTAACAGTGTCTCTGCTAAGCACTTTATCAGCATTACATAATTTAATCTTTGTAACCCAATGAAGACTGACATTATCCACACTTTTTTTTTTTGGCTGCACTGCAAGGCACGGGGGATCTTAGTTCCCTGACCAGAAACTGAACTCACATCCCCAGCAGCGGAATTGAGTCTTAACCACTGGACCGCCAGGGAGGTCCCATATCCACACTTCAAAAATCAGAAAATTCCAACAATGTACTTCACTGGCCTAAACTGAGAGAAGTCGTCTGTACTAAAGTAAAGGCTGCACCATGCCTGTGTGCTCTGCCGTGTCCGATTCTTTGTAACCCCGTGGACTCTAGCCCACCAGGCTCCTCCATCCAGGGGATTCTCCAGGCAAGAATACTGGAGCGGGCTGCCATTCCCTCCTCCAGGGGATCCTCCCCACCTAGGGATGGAACCTGCGTCTCTGTGTCTCCTGCATGGCAGGCGGGCTCTTTACCACGGAGCCAGCAGGGAAGCCTCAATGCTGCACTAGCGCTCATCACTGCACCCGCTCTCGCCAGGGCAGGCGGAGAAGGAACTGCTAAAGACGCCACAAATCACAAAATGACCCATCAGAACTGACATGGGTATAAAATCACAACTATCATCACAGTGATGCCTCATCACTTTTCTGCAACATTCTCCTCATAAAGAGGAGACCCCCCGCCCCAAACTGTGAGGTCTCTCCAAAGTTATCACTAAAGTAACAAAAAAGGTGACGTTAGCCAAGCATCTTAACATAATGCTGTACGTCAATTATATTTCAAAAATAAAGTAAATGATAGACATAGAGATGAGATTTGAGAACCAGAGGCAGGGCTTGGGAATGGTTCAGGGGGAGGGGAGTAAGGAGTCTGAGGGGACAGGGAGTTAAATGAAGGTAGTTAAAACGTATAAACCTCCACTTATAAAACAAATATGAAATATGTACTCCAACACTGCTAAATCACTGATAATAAACATATGACACTCACTGGCATTTACTGAACTGTGTCAACTTTTGTTGTTTCGGCTTTATACTAATAACACTCAAGTTCCAAAGACGTAGTAACAGGCAGTATTGGTGAGGTATGAATTCGAATTCAATGTGCAGTCACGCTGAAATGCAGGAGGGAAGTAGTCAGCTATAGTAACAAATAGCAGCATAAGTAAGGCAACACAGTTGTTTTTAATTGTATACAAAATTACTCTCGAGTGATTAAAAACAAAACAAAACACTGTTTCTTCCCTAAAGGAAATATCTCTTCAAGAAATCCAACCAAGTTTTAAGGCTTTCCCAAAAAAAAAAAAAAACCCTTAAAAAATTGATGCTCTGATCCAGAATAAAATTACCAGATGTCACACAGAGCAGTCACTTAATATTTATGTCAGGAACAAGCTGGCTATGCTACATTTTGTGTGAAAGGACAGGAGTCTAGAAATAAGTGGTTTTAGGAGGTAGATCTCACAATTGTCAGGGGTTTAACTCCATATGGAAGGAAGGAAGCCAACCAATTATAAAATCTGTGAGTTTCACATACTGTCGAGTAAAATGCAACCGAACTTCCAGATTCACCTCTCAAAAAATAACTTGCTAAAAATTTTTATAACTAAAGTACCTCATGAAATAGTTGGCCCACCTTCCTGCAATTGCTTAACCTTTACTAAAGATGTTACACTCCAAAAAGCCAAATATCAAATGGAAACTGCAGGTTTTCAAGTCAAGAATCTAAAAGAAAGAAAAAAGATTAACCAGCACTTTTCTTGCCATTTCATGACATTTTGCACACAGGAGGAAAATCCATAGAAAGCTCAATGAAGAGACCTAATACTTCCCTTCAATAAATTAACTGGTTCCAAGTAGCATGCAAATAGTTCACAGAGACTAAGGATGTATCATAATAGTCATTTTAATTCACAGAGTAGTATCTATGACATCTACTACAGAGCAGTTTACATTCTAGAACACAACTGCAGTGTTACTTAATTCTCTTTTAATTTAGGGCATTTAGCAAATAAAATTTTAATGTAACCAGAACTCAATCACAAAATATAGGAAGAACAAACCTTTCTACTTGTTTTATATTCACCTTAAGTTGCTAATATGTTAATGATCTTCAAATTCTAAGTACTTGTCCCTAAGGCTGTTAAAATTTTCATCATATATATTTGAGCATATAACTGAAATATCATTTACAGAATATTTGATGAACAAGTTTATAAAACAAACTGAAAACCCAATTTCACCTAAAAGTTTCAACAATTCCTCCTAAAGAACAAAGACTATGCGAATCTACAAAACCAATTAATAATGTAGTGAATTTTACTCTACAAACTTGATTCAGAAAAAAATTCATGATATGCCCAGATAAACATTTCTACCTGCACTCAGGAGTTTCACATCTCTTTGGAAGTATATTTTACTCTATACAAAAAAAAATCTTAACTATTGCCAACAATCTGATATTCCATTTACTGTTAAAACACCCCCAAAAGCTTGGGGAAAAGACTCTTCACCGGGGTATGATTACAGTATTGAGTACAGACCAATACTGTTTTTCCTCTGTGCTTAAATTCATTACTTATGACCAAATTATAAAGTCATGGTTGGTAAGCTATGATTATTTTTTTAACCAGAAATCCTTGCAAGGGTTGCTAAAAAGGCAGACTATGAGCATCATTGTAATATTTTAACAAGTTTGCCAGGACTGAATTAAAATTTCCAGAACGGGTAAAGTTTCCTAAGATTTTACCAAGGAATTCCACTATTGCACATGCTTCGGGAGTCACTATTCTTTAGCAAGTGCTCTAACACTTAAAAGACTTGTCTCCTAACATTTGTTTATAGTAATGAATGGCTACTGATGTATTCGTTTGTTAACCTAACATTAGTAGACTAATAGTTACTAAGAAGGTGAAAATCTCTTGCTATTTTCTACCTAATTATCCCTTAAAAATAAATCACTTTGCACATACTGACCTGAGTTTTTCTCCATCAAATGTCAATTGAGAAAATATTTGGTACCAAGTGAAAATGCACGGGGACAAGTTCAAATAATCTTCCCTTTGTTTATGAGCCATGTGTTAAAACAGCTGTAACACCATTAACGAACTTTCAATTAAAAATATCTCCTAACAGTGAAACGCTTTTGGTTAATGGTTACAAACTCACTAATCTCCACAGGAAACACACACACAAAAATAAAAAAGAGAAAGAGAGAAAAAAAAAACCCTCTAGGATATGAGAAAGGAAAACGAAAATTGTAAAAACAACACGCAGGTCCTTCACTTTCTCCAAAAGCTGAAGCCGCTTCTAAATCAGGAAAACCATTCCTAGGGTTGGGCAAAGAACACACGCCGCAGGGTGGAGACAGCCACGGACAGGGCGGAGGACGTCGCCGGGAGAGGCCGCCCACCGGAAAGTCCCAGCCAGCGTCCCTGCCCCTCCCCACCCCCCGTGCCCCACAGCTGGCGGCTGGTTCCGCGAAAAAGAACGAACCAGGCTGCGCACGCAACCTAACGTCATTGCGTACACCCCTCCCTGTGGAGAGGGACGTGACGTCACGGGGCGGAGCCTGCCCGAAGGCCGCCGCTGTTGACCCGCTGTTGCCAGGCGCGCGCACAGCCAATCAGCAGTCGGCGACGGCGCCGGCCGGCCTTTGAACTCCGCACGGCAACTTCCTGCTGTTTGGCGAGTACACAGTGCAATGCAGTATGTCTGTCAGCGCTGCGGCACAAAGGAACAGCCATTTTGTGACTGAGCTGGACCTGCACCAAGATGCCAGGGACTCAGAACTGCTGCCTGCGCTAACTACCAAGCTGCCCTTTATTTCAGTACCAAAGAACGAAAAGGGAGGAGAGGGGCAGATGTTTTGGTAATTCAGGTTTAAATTTGCTTTATTTTCAGTCTTCTCAAAAAAATCCCGACTCATAATTATTATCAGCATCATAAAATGGCTGCCACTTAAAAAACTCCCTGTTCCAGTTCACAAGCAACTGCATTATGCCAATTTCTAACCATCACCAGCCTTTTAAGAGCGACAACTAAAAGGCTGATTTAAAAAGCAGATTTTGCCCGCAGCTCAGCTTATCAAAATAAATCTGGTTCAAAGGCAGAGGGTTTGGAGATAAATTTTAATAAACTTTTATGATAAAATCAAAACGCAGCGTCCTAGAACACAGAGCTCTTTGTGTGCACACTCCCACTCACTTGCCCTTTCCTTCCCTTCCCTTCCCATTATTTTATTACTGAAGTCACCCCCACTGCGAATTGTCTTAGGTAAGTGTGTGATCCTCATTTCTCTGTCCATCCCTAAAACTTTGTTTCAAATACTTAAAACTTAGATACCAAATCAAAACATTTTTGAAAGTGAACTTTTAACCTTCAAAAACCATGACATACAAAGTGTTAACATTATACTTAAGCATTAACTTCAAAAGAGTAACAAACTTACATAATGACTATTAAGTATTGCCATTATTTCCCAAAACAGGAAAATAACAGATCACACTCAATTCTCCCAGGTCCTAAAGTAATTTCACAGACCAAAAAGTTTACTTGACCTGCAAACTCCTCCCTTCCTCTGATGGCTCAGGCTGCAAAAGTGATTTTTCTAATATTCCCCAAACACTAGACTTTGTGCCATTGAAACTAGGTCCTTATGGAGAAATTCTGAAGCATTAAGGAACCAAGTACTAGCTGTGGTAAGTCACAGTTTTAGCTCATTTAAAAATAACAATTTACTACAATAAAACATCACTAACATTCTCTTAGCTTTACAATTTTTAAAGGAAGTGATGTCATAATTATGTACATGTATCAGTATGCAATTTAGGGGGAACAGTAATTTAAAACTCCATCTTCTTTTCAAGGTGTCTCAAATATTTGACACTCATCAGGTGTATGAACCAAAATATACTTGACAAAACATTCAAAAGTACAGTGCATGCTCCTAGTTAAGCTGCAACCCCATAACCAGAACACAAATGCATGGAAACTTGCATGTCGTTCTCCAGGTCAGAGTAAATTAATGAAAGAATAACAAAACCATTTAATTTTTTTAAATTAGAAAGCAGAGTCTGGTCAATGACGTTAACCACAAACCTTGCATGAGAAAGCCAGAACCCATGTGAAATATGCAAATCATACACTCAAGGGAGTACCAATTTTAGGTATTGAATCTTTAATAATTTGTCAAAGATTTCTGGGGATTCCTATTTCTTCAAGTCACCATCACTTTTCAGAAAAATCAGTTTAGAATCACGAGTTTTCTGTCCTAAATCTTGCCTAGATAATTACACGGGTAATTCAATTTCAAAGACAGTAATCCAAACTATGTGACAATTCAATTTGCAAAAGAATTTGGAAAGGTATTTTTCAAAGCAAGGGTGAAAATATTTTAAGTCTTATAACACAAATAAGAATTCAACATTAGAAATAAACCATGTTCAAAACTTTCATATCACTAACCTAGTAATATATATTGTTTATAAAAAATTGTAAAAGTAAAAGCAAACTGGGGAGGGAAAAAATTCATATAAACCAATCAAGTTCTTGTTAAATGCATTAATTTAAAATCTGTAATGTGACAGTTCATAGAATACACATCAAGAAATGTATTCATACATACTTTAGAAAATTAATATACAGATTATACAACAAAACATCTTAGAGGATTTTCATACAACAAGATATCTTAGAGGCTTTATTACTTAGTCACTAATATGGTGAACTCCAACAAATGTGAAACAAATCATGATTTGAACAAACAGTAACATTTGTAAGCTTCAGAAGATAAAGCATTCCAGACGACTCTGTCGAAATAAATCAATAAATTTAAAGCAGCTACAACTAAAATGCAAGGATAAAATACTACATCTACCAACCAGAGAAAATTGTCTAAATATAAGCATACAAATGCAAACCTTAAAGTATTTTAAATATAAAATAAACAATTAGAATCACAGTAACACACACAAAACAGAAGCATATTAATCATATTCCAAGATTTCTGTGATCACAGGTTTGATTTTATAAATGCAGGAACTGTAACCATCAAGAGTAAAGGTTTTGATTAAATCTTATCAAAATTTCCTAAAATGTCAACAGTATCAAAAGAAACAGAGTCAAATAAAAATATAAACTGAGAGGCATCAGTCAAAGGGTCCTTTTTGCCATTTCATTTTAAAATGTACATTTTTTCATTCATATAACTTTCTCAAATGTCTATTTACTATAATTTACTACCACAAGGCTCCTCTATGGCCTTCAGTTACTAGTTTGGGTATCCTAGATTCTTCAAAAGAAAAAATTTGCCTTGTATGTAAAATGGTGCAATGCAGCAATGGCTAAACCGACAAGGTCATTTTCCCACAGCATGAAAACCTAAAAACTGAAATTTACTGTCAAAAAACCTGTGGTTTGCAGGAAAGGCCCCCTTGAATAAAGGTACCTTACCTTTTGACTGCTGTAAGAGGCCTTAAGTCACAACTTAACTTTCATAAATTGCTACCAAAAAATTAGGGTGTGGCATATTAGCAATCTCAAGGTCACGCTTTAAAAAACGAACTCAAATTAGTAAAATTCTTAAAATAAAACAGACAGCTATCCTTGTCTGTCAAGGTAAACAATGTAAGCTGAGGTTTCCCCAAAAAAAAGAAAAAAGGAAGAAAGTTGATAGCTCATACCTCGATGCATTGCTGTGTAGCGAACTGTCCTCCTCTTGGCTTTTGTCCTTATTTCTCATCATCTTTTAAGTCTTAAATATTAAGGGGGAGGGGGAATCTGTGTTTGCTTTGAAGTCCTGTGCCCAGGTATTTACTGTCAAAAGTTGAAAGAAAGGTAAGGTCCCAGCTTCTATCGATGGCTTTTATTATCAGGAACAAAGTCCTGACTATGTAACGATATTGTTATAACACAACGGCGGTAAACACCAAAAAACAAAATATTTCTATTTTTTCCTTAAAAAAAAAAAAAACATGATAAACCGAACAGAGGGAATCATCACTATCAATAAGGAAAGTTTCTCAAAGTAACACACTGGATACAAATAACAATCTCTGTATCTTATTGCGTCATCCAGGAATTTCACATATTTACAGAAAATAGAGCAAACTTAAACATGTAAATCTTTTAAATTACCACTAATGATCGTGAACTTACCTGATCCATGTAGTAGGTCCAAAGCAAGAGTCCTATCTAGTAGTAGAAAAATATCAGATCCCAAATAATTAAAAATAAAAACAAAATTCTCCGCTAAAAAGCAAAAAATAAATAATATAATCCTCAAATATGTTAACTGTTCAAAAAAATAAAGCAACAATTAATCCTGAAACGGGTCCGGAAGAAAAAAAACCTCATTAGGAGAGCGCACAAAAATGGAGGTGCGCCATGGCTTCTAAGCTGGAAAAAACAACGACCTGGGCTCTCAGTACGGCTGCTTCTTTCCAACAAGGCACGAAAAGAAAGCTCCCAAAAGCTGCTTTTCTCCCTAAAAAAGGTTCGAATCGACCCCAGTAAGTCACTAGGAGAGGCAGGGGGCTGCGGGGGCCCCCTGAGGCTGCCCGAAAGTTAGGGAAAGTTGCGTAAAGTGAGGCGAAGGCAGGGAGCTGAGCGCGCTCTCTCTAAGGCACAGCCGCCATCTAGAGCCTCCTTCCCAGCTCTGAGCTCTGCCTTTGATTGACACTCTCTACATTTACCCCACAACTCAGGTGATGTACCATAGACCCACCCCTTCATCTCCACCAAAAAAAAAAAAAAGATCCTCCATCCCAGGGAGCCTAAGGACCCCTACCCCCACCCCTCCCTGCCCCTCCAGACCACCCCATCAGGCGGAGGGGGGAGGGTTTCTTAACCCCCTCTGGCTCAAACACCCTTTTTAAGCCAGAGAGAAATGTAATTTGTTCCTTTTGTCTAAAGATCTGCTAAATATTTCAGTCCTTGAGCTAAAATAACTTCCTCTCTGGACAGGAAGTGGTGTTTTATCAAGCCATTTTGAAAAAGGGATAATTCTTGGGAGAATATAAAGCTCAGCTTAAGTACTAATCTTTTTAAAAACTACCCCCACCATGGTAAAATGGTTTCTAAATAAAAGCAAAACCTCAGTTTCATAAATTAAAATTCAAGTTTTGCCTTCCTTATGAAGCCTAAAAATTATCTAAGGATTAAGTTTAAGGGGGAATTTTCCATCCCAACTGAAAGGAAGGGGCACAAGAGCGCCTCCCTAGTGTTCAGTTGCATTAGGGCAAAAATTAATGCAACTAGTTTTTATTCAAAAATCTCAACTTTTCTTTGTATTTTCACAAGATTCTTTAACCCATTATACAACCTTGCCAAAACCATACCCCCAAAATTCTCATACCATACTGATTCACGCAGAACAATGGTATTAAATTCAAGAGCATGGAACTACCAATGAAAAAACAAACCCAAGAAACTCCACCTCCAAAACCAACACATGTATTTCAACCATCCCCTTGTACTCCAAATCAAATTCTAAGTATATACCAATTTCAACAATGGTAAACTAGTAACAATGTCATATCTGATGGAAAAGTTACCAAAGTAATGTCACATATCTCCTACATATCAAAACCATGACATCTACGTAAACAAAATCACTAATGCCAAAACCAAATTATTCAACTTTCTCAACAAGCACCCCAAGAAAACATTCACACATCCAAAAGCAATCAACTTTCCTTACTCAACGTTATCTGCCAGAATACCACCCTTGCCTCACTGAGAAGCCAACTTTAGATTTATACTCAACGAAAGCAATAATCTGCACCCAGGTAAATGTAAAATCCATAAACAAAACCCAGTCTCAATTCCATACTTTCTACAAAAGACAATTTTGTACCAAAAATCAAAATCCAAAATTCCACTTTTGATCTATATAAACCAACCAACCAACTCAAATCAGCCAATGAGAATGAATACATCTCCATTGATCACTGACTTGTGTATCCTGGTATTTGCCATTAATTACAAATATGGCGTGATTAACATTTTCTCACCAAAACAAAAAACAAAAGCTGAAATATCATTTGTTCTCTATATAATGGGAAAATATAATCAATTCATTTATCAAAGTCTGCCACACCCCATAATAGTAACTGAAAATAATTTTAACTGATTATCAATGAATGAAACTGCAGCATTCACCCAGAATTCAAACAAAAGTTATCAATGACATAGTGTGGTTCACTTACTCTAAACTTCTAAATGTACAGAATCAGAAAAATACAATAAGCAATCTTATCTTATAAAATCTATTGTAGACATTATTGACACCAAAATGTTAAGTTCTTCTGAGAATACCCTAAGGACCTTCCTATAAATCCAACACCTCTTCACCTAATATTAACCATTAAGCCAAAAGGAGGATTCAGTTTAATTTGAATATTCAGATATTCTACAAGATGTTTTATTTATAATATTTAATAAGCATAGGTGAAAGGGACCATTTCCATCAAAACATACTAATTCAGAAAAATACTCTATCATTCATGCTGAATTCTGAAGCAAAAGGCATTTTTTTTTTTAAAGTTCATTAAAGTCTCACAAAATCAAATATCCTTGACCCACTGGTTAAGCAAGATGCTTTAAGAAAGTATAAAATAGTATTTTACCTGAACAACCATTTTTTAAGGCACAAATAAATTTCCACAAGTTTGTAAAAAGACAAATGTTAATCAACCAAGTAAAATATTTTCCAGCACACCATTTCCATTTTACCAGCTTTATTCAGTACATTTGACTGCTGGGCAACTGTAAAGGTCAAAGTGTGATTTAAGGCGACACTGAATATTTAATGAAACATGAGCTTAAAAAAAAAAAACAAAAACCCAAACTGAGAAATTTTAAAGTGTTAGAAATTTTATTAAAGTTAACATTCCACAAGGTCATACTCATACAAATCAAACTGAAAAAATTCCAGGCATACAAACTATCATCTGTTAATGTGCCATCTTTTTCTCCAAATGTCAAAAATATTCCTAATGATACAAAAAGTCTCTAGAAAGACAAATTTACTGTCCATTTGTGCTGTTAAAAAACCTATATCTTCATTCATTTCATGAAATCCATGTTAAAAGAACCCTGTCTTGGTTGTATATTATCACAGCACTCTTGTATTAATCCATTTTTCTCAATTCCCCATAGTGGACTGCCATCTTGATTTCTCAGTGGTAGGGTCCATTTGAGACTCTTCAAGCTGACTGGGTGCTTGATGAAAACATTAAAAGAAAAAAAAAATGCTGTTGGAATATCAACAATCATATTCCTTCAAACAGATAACATCTACCCACCTTGAAGATAAGCTTACCATACATAATGCTTTAATAATTTTGTAACAACTTTAAACTCTAAAATTGTATTATATTAAGTAGCATGTGCTGCACAGACAACTTCTCACTGATAGAAGCATGGCACAAACAGCAGCACACCAGTAACAAAATTCTTTTCCTGTCACAGATACAGAGTAACCATAAAAATGTGGCAGTAAGAGTCACATTTTTAATAGTTAAATGTTGTTATACTATCTACATGAGAAATGGAAACAAAAAGTCAAATCCACAATTCTGGAAAGCTAAAGTACAGCAAACACTATGGATTCTAAATCTCAATGCAGAAAACTTTCCAAGCTTCTTCAAATAAAACTAAATATGGAAAAGAATCTTAAAGAATTAAAAAAAAAAAAAAAGACCAAAGCAGTGGATCACAGCAGTTCTCTGGTGCAACAGATCTTAATTTTGCATAAGTAACACAAATGGATATGGATAATCTTGAGCTACATACATGAGAATGCAGGAAACATATAGCCACTAGAAAACAAAATGATCAAAATGTAGTCTGCCTGTCTTATTTGATGTATCAGATTTCAAATACAAGTAAAATTCTCATTTCAAAAACATCAAATTTTCCTCATTAAAAAAAAAAACTGCTTAAATAATTTGAGCTAAAGGAATTAAGGGAAGTCAGAAGATTTTACCATTAAATAAATGGCCCTGATTCATCATGATCAAACATAATTAGAAAAATAAGCTTTAACTCTGATCTTCTCTATAAATTTTACAGCTCTCAAACTAAAATTTATACCAATAAAGTCTGGATGACTAACTTGGAAGTTATTAAATACAAGGGTATTTTTTGCTCTTTAGGTAATTAATACATTCATTCCAAAACTATAAGGATTCATTGTTGCTGTTGTCTACTATATACAGTACAAAAATCTACTGAATAAATCACATGATTAACCGAGATATCACCACTCATTTAACAGATACTGAAAATGAGTGTCACATCATCAATAAACATCAAACAAAAGATATTTCTCCCAAACGTTTTTGCCCATATCTCTCCAGCCTAAAAGGAGAACTAAAAATAACTCATTTATTTCCCAGATCAGTAAAATAGCTTCCACTTGAATTGTTCATTCCTTAAAATTAAGGGACATATATCTCTATATTAAAGTAAAAAGATAAAAACCTTCATTCCTCTTGATTAGTTAATTATAAACCAATTTCTCAAACTGTTACAATGAAGGATCAAGCTCTAAATGATGTTTGGAATGTAAATACTATTATGATGAACAATGACGTTAATGCATTGATATCAAGTTACAGTCATTACAATAGCAATAGGTGCAATTTATTCAATCTAGTACACTAAGTGATAAACTCAGGGCTTCATACTCTCCTGCCACAAGGCAAGAGGCAAAATCCATTCTTGACACTATGTAAAGTATTAAAGCCTTATTTTAAAAAATTAAAACCATATTTTTAAAGATTCACAAGGAAGCCAAATGATATTAAAATCATATCAAAATTAATTAACAGAATACATCATCTTGTGTGACAAAAGTAGAAATTAAAAAATACCAGCATATTGGTTGTGCTATCATATATACTGTCATCATATATAAGATGGTAAAAAGGGGGAGGGGGGTGAGTAGGATAAAGAAAAAGATTGGTACTAGAAAAGCCATGATCAATCTGCATTCCTATGAAGCAAATCAAAACCCAGAAAGTAAGCATTCTGTTAATAAGCAAAAGAGCTAAGTCAAGCATTCAAAGCACTTAAAAGAACAATAAAGGATTTCAGAATGAGCCATTTAATTTCACGGAATTTCAATTTCTTACAAAAATTAAATTTGCAAATAACCGAAGTTAAAAAAGTGAAAAGGTATGCATGAGTTGAGCCTGGAAATTTCATTGGTAACTAAATCCAGTTCTTCATCTGTAAAACAGAAGTAACAGTAGTACCTACCTTATGTAGCAGTAGTGGTGAAGATTAACATTTATAGCTTTTACATTACCTGGCATATAGAACGACCTCAATAAATATTAGTTATTACTCCAATATACCAGAGTAACCAAAGTACCTGAGGACCTACAGACTAACCTTAATGAATCAAACAATTTATATTCCAATGGTCATGGTATCTCTGAAAAATCTATAGGGTCCTGGGGTCAACTATTTAAAAGACAAAAACAATTTCTGCTTTAAAGAGAATTTAATGTCACATTTGGAGAAGGAAATGGCAACCCAGTCAGGTATACTTGCTTGGAGAATTTCAGGGACAGAGGAGCCTGGTGGGCTACAGTCCATGGGATCACAAAGAGTCCAACATGACTGAGTAACTAACATAATGCTAATGTTGCATTAAAATAAGATCAGTACAGAAAACTGAATAGGGTTTAGTATCAAAGCCCTACTACTCCATATCTTTTCAGCAATTTGTGGATTACTGCAAACATACTGAAGAGATGATGGTTTGATCCAGAATTCCATCATCAAACATACAAGCTTCAAGCTAATACTATGAAAAGTTAAGAGAATTTTCCCACTATAATGGTCACTTATACTTTTTTTTTTAATTGCTTGTTCTAAGTCAGTTCTAGACAAACTTTTATGGTAAGAAGGTATTAAGTATCTACTATCTCTTAAAATCCCCAAATACTGTACAGCCAGAAATTAAAAACACAATACTGAACAAGAAAGTTTTAAATTCTAATTCAGTAAATTTGCTTAAAACACATTGGGATACTGTAAAATGAGTTGTTAGTTGAAATTCAAGCAAGTGATTTATTACTGGATGTGTTTTAAGAGAGGTTCCCCTAAAACAAGCCACTTCCTTACCTCTACTTCTTAGCAAACCCCCAGTTTACAAGCAACAAAAAAATGTGGAGGACAGGAAGAGCACAAGGAAAAAGATGAATGACTCAACTTTTTAAACAAGTGGTTCTAATAAATGTTACAATTTGTTAAAATTCAAAGACTTAATGCAAAACGAGTGGGACAAATGGGTACAAAATTACATTAAGGAGAAATTGATCATTATCATCACATAATGAATCTTCCTGGTACTTATGTCATAATTTCAATCTTCTTTGCACAGCCTTTAAATTTGAAAATATTTAATATAGTCAATTCACATATTGTCTTATTACCAAAAACAGCTTGACTCCTCAATAGGATTAAAATATATTAACAAGTCTGGGTCCTAAATAAGGTGGGCATGCAAGAAACAAAAGCAGCCAGCTATTGTTCACACTGTTAAAACTATGCTGTTCAACTATGGGGGCTAAGAAAATCATCTTACTTAAAAGTTTTATTATCAGATCTTCCCCATTATCCCTATTAGTTTAAAACTTGACTACATGTTCATGAAAAGATTGAAAGTTGTGGTTTCTTGTAACTTTTAAGCTTTTACTGAGTCAAAGTTTAGTATTTAAAGCATATCTAAAAGTTACTATTTAAAGCATTATAAACTTAACCATGAATCTCCCTTCATTTTTAGTTTAGACCCCAAACACTAGTTGACAAATGTTCAACAGCAACTATATACATTAAATTAACAAGTATTTACTGAGCACCCACTATGTGCCAGGCAATTAAGCACTTTAAAATAGAAGGCATGAAGTCAATAAATTATACTACATTAGGTAAGTTTTCATCTCTGTCCTCACCACCCCCCATTAAAAAAAAATTCAATTTTACAGGTCCTAGTCACCATTTATATAATAGAGGTTCAAACAATAATGAGAAACAAAGATTATCATATAGAATCTAGATACGCAAATGTGATTCAAAAACTCTTTTATAAAACAATTACTAAATAATTATACTAAAAAGTTTTGTCAAAAATAAACAAATCCATTTGAAAATTCATCCAAATTCATTTATACAGTCTCACCACTCTTTTCTCACTATTTCTCAGATGGTGAATTAGAAATTCCATAGTAGTAACCAAACCTTCTACACTATCAAGGCAAAACCCCAGTGTAAAAAGAACTTTTTGTTGGGCTTTCAAGTTTAAGGAAAGCTCATGATTACTTCATTTATTTGAATTAGTAACAATGAAATCCAGTAAAAAGTATGCTCTATTACCAAGAGAATTCAAGGGCTTCTGAGTTCTATATATGTAAAGCTGACAAAAAAGAAGGATCCAGAATAAGCTAGGTTTGCTTACAGGACAAGATACTAAGTATTCAATGGTTTGTGGCCATTGGCTACAACTACTCTCTACTCAGTAGCTCTAAATAAAGTAGACACAGAAAATGTATAAATGAAACACCATAGCTGTGTTCTAATAAAATTTTATTTATAAAAACAGAGGGCAGTTTACAAACACCTAGATCTACGGTGCAGGTTTTTTATTTTGGCTGCGCTGTGCCTGCGGCCTCCTATTTCCTTGACCAGGCATCGAACCCTGCACCTTGCAGTGGAGCCCAGTGTTAACCACTGGGCCGTCAAGAGAAGTCCTAGGTATAGTATTAAGAGCATATTCAAATATGATTTCTTGCCATTTAAACTTTGCCTGAACCTAAGTTAGAAAAGCAGAAAGTAATAAAAGGTTGGAGTAAATTAATAAGATTTTAATAAACTTGGTACACACCTAACCATATGGGTCTATTTTTGTACTGTTTTGAATCTCACTAAATCTGTTTTTATAGACTCATTTACTTAAAATTTCCAAAGTCATATTTAAACTTAAAAAACAGATTAAACATGTAAATTGAGTAAAAACTTACTAAATGCTTCCACCAACATCTATTTCACTTCACTGTAGAGGCCCCTTAGGTAATTCAGCTTCAGGATTCATATTCCTGCAGAAAGCAAAAGGAATACAATTTTATGAACAGAAACACAAAAATAGACTTGGAAATTTCAACATCTTATCAGAATCAATTACCAGACATGTATTTATAAAGACAGTTCCAAAAGATCAAAAGTTCAAATCCAGAGAATCTTAAACCTGAACGCTCGGAGCTTCACCTGTAGAATGTTATTATAAAAACACATGTTAAGTCTCAGTCCCCAAGAACTTCCTAGGTAAAAATCTGGGCTCCCTAACAGGCAGTCATGGTTGTTAAAACAGCTGTTTAACAGAGCCAACCTCACTCAACAGAAGAGAAGTATTTTATCTTCTGGTCCTTCATCTAACCTGCTTTCAACATTTCTAAAGGAAAACGTCCATTTCCAACCTGGCAAGGCCATGTTTCTCACTCTTCAGTATTACTATATTATCGTGAACCTTAATCAAATCAACACTATTCTGGGATAGAAACCTTAAGCATAATTTCCAACTTTCCTTTACTACTAATTAAATGGACCTACTCAACACTTGTTCAATCACTAAGTCTTGCTGGACCCTGTGAATCCATGAACTGCAGCATGCCAGGCTTCTCTGTCCATCACCATCACCCTGAGTTTGCTCAAGCTCATGTCCACTGAGTTGGTAATACCATCCAACCATCTCATCCAGTCGCTCCCTTCTCTACTTGCCCTCAATTTTCCCCAGCATCAACACTAAGCCTCTCTAAAGTATGTGGCTTGATAAAAATACCATACCCATACTTTTCACTGGTTAGACTGAAATACTTCACCAACATGGAAGACAATGTTTCTCTATCTTGAGTATATTTTTGAGAATACAGGTATATACTTTTTCCCGTCACTCCTGTGCCAAAGTATGATTATAATAATCAAAATAATGGCAAGAACTATCCAAAATGCTTTGTTTAAAAGTTCAATATAAAAAAGTACCAATTTAAGAATTTTTAGAAAGTAAAAGTTTAAGATTTAAGCAACAACTAAGCTACCTTAAATGTTTTCCAAGACCAAGGTTTCCAATTTTCAAATTATAAAGCAAGTTCCTGATAACTTTACCAAAACCCATTAATCATTTTGACTATTCATATCCAAGAAATATTGCAAAGACCTGCTTCAAAATTTCTTCTAAGATCAAGGTGCTAAAATTTCCTCCCAGCAAGTTAATAAAATGAAGCAATTAATAAGAAACACAGCATTACTCATTTTTAAGCTTCCAAATTTAACCTGACCTTATATAAAGAAGGCAGTTACTGAACAAAGATAAATCCTAAATCAATCAAGTAAAATAAATTGATTTAGTCCCTGAGAGTAGAGCAGGAATGACTTAAGGGAATATCCATGAAAGAAATATGAGGAAAACTCATCAGCTTATTAAAAAAAGCTCTCTACCAGTATAAGTATGTGGTTCAGAGTGCTCACTCCATGAAAACCAGATGAAAAGTTGGATCACACTTTGCACCACCACAAAAATTACTGACACTGATGTAATCTACCACTCAATCTCCTTTCCAAAATGACAAAGCTTTCCTTTATGTGGAGACCTGGGATTGACCCCTGGGTTGGGAAGATCCCCTGGAGAAGGGAATGGCAATCCACACCAGTATTCCTGCCTGGAGAATTTCACAGACAGCATAGCCTGGCGGTCTACAGTCCATGGGGTCCATGGGGTTGCAGAGTCAGACACAACTGAGCCACTAACACAAGCTAAGTTCACCTTAAGCAGACTACAAACTTTGATATATCAATTTTGCTCATATTCCTATCTATCTCTAATATTTTGCAGTAACAAGGATCCTCATTTGAGAGGCTTACTCCTTGGAAGGAAAGTTATGACCAACCTAGATAGCATATTCAAAAGCAGAGACATTTCTTTGCCAACAAAGGTTCGTCTAGTCAAGGCTATGGATTTTCCTGTGGTCATCTTTGGATGTGAGAGTAGGACTGTGAAGAAAGCTGAGCACCGAACAATTGATGCTTTTGAAGTGTGGTGTTGGAGAAGACTCTTGAGAGTCCCTTGGATTGCAAAGAGATCCAATCAGTCCATTCTGAAGGAGATCAGCCCTGGGATTTCTTTGGAAGGAATGATGCTAAAGCTGAAACTCCAGTACTTTAGCTACCTCATGCGAAGAGTTGACTCACTGGAAAAGACTCTGATGCTGGGAGGGATTGGGGGCAGGAGGAGAAGGGGACGACAGAGGAGGAGATGGCTGGATGGCATCACTGACTCGATGGACGTGAGTCTGGGTGAACTCCGGGAGTTGGTGATGGACAGGGAGGCCTGGCGTGCTGCGATTCATGGGGTCGCAAAGAGTCGGACACAACTGAGCGACTGAACTGAAAGGTATATTATGATTGCTGGTCACTTTATAATAAAATGCAAAGATGACTTTAGTGCAGTCTTACATTAACACTAGGCCATCTGTGCTTTTCTTACATTTGATTGTCATCTTTTGAAGTCCTCAAAACCACCTAACATCTTAATTAAGAATAAAGTTTGAGAGCATTGTGAAATATAAGAAATTTTTCACAAAAATAAGATACTAGTGGTAAAGTCATCAAGTTATAAGAAAACTCTCACAACTCATAAACCACTAAAGTTAAGCAAAATATTTAGCTTGATAACCTAAATTAAAATGATTTTGACTACTCTGTAATATATATTAAGGATATAATTGCTTGTTTGGAAAATATTCAATTTCAAATAAACTCAAAAAACAAAAGCTTGTTTTCCAAAACAGTGGATTATCTAGCTTTACACAATGTATAAATCAAATTGTGGTAGTAAACATGCTTCTTGGAAGTTATGTAAACATTCAAATCAGTTTTTATTTGTAAAGTTCAGAATATCCTTGAATTTAAATTGTCATGGTTAATTATATTCAGAAATAACACTCAATTTGACAATTAAGTGCGGTGAGCTACTTAACCTGGAAGGGAAAGGCAGCTGAGTAAGAGAATATTTATCTCTGAAATACAGTTGTATTCAGAGAAAATTATATAGGTTATGCCAAGCATGTAAGCTTTATAATCATGATAGTCAGCTGCAAATGTTACATTAAATACATTAATCTTTAAATTACTTAATGAAATAATTAGGAAAAAAATTCAAAACGCTTTCATTGCAGCATTCTAAATCTCTATTTTTTAAAGACACTTCTCCATTGTCTGCATTTATACTATTTATTAATAGTTTAGAATGCCTAAAATTAAGAAACAGCTTCCCTGGTGGCTCAATGGTTAAGAATCCTCTTGCCAATGCAGAAGACACAGGTTCCTGGGTCGGGAAGATCCCCTAGAGAAGGAAATGGCAACCTGCTCCAGAATTCTTGCCTGAGAAACCCCATGAACAGAGGAGCCTAGCAGGCTATAGTCCATGGGGTCACAAAGAGTCAGACACAATTTAGGGACAAAACCACCATCAAAATTAGGAAACTCAGGTATACTACCGGCCCAGGTCTCACGTTATTCAAATAACTTCAACATAAAATTAATACCTACAATTTGCAATGCAAAAATTATCAAAACTGCTCTCCAGTTTAAGAGAATTAGACATTCTATTATTTTTACCACACAATTTAAGAGCAAACTGGTGTGAGATTGGAAAACTCCAAATATTTTATACAAAAGAGGAAGACTAAAGCCCACAGTGAATAAAATGTCAAGATTACAGAACTAATTCACATTAGAAGCTGGGTCTCCTCTCTGCTCAGTTATTCTTTCCATTCTTTCACACACCTCTCATTAATGGAGAAGATGGAGATATCCCCAAGTTATCTTTTTTCCCTCTCAACAAAGATGAAAATAAGAGTAAACAAGGCAAATTAATTGGTTGTCCACAGTCCAAAATTTTAAATTATCAAGAAACTGTGAATAGTAAACTAAGCTTGAAAGAAAATTTATATTCAAAATTACCTATTTCATATAATCTAGCCTCTAATTATAATGCAATAGTTCATGAAAGCCTTTTGTTAACTATGGGCATGGCTTCCTTCATTATCTGTGGAACTCCAGGGAATTTTTTAAACAGTTGTTGCCACAATGATAAACACAATGGAATTCAATCTCGAACCTGATCAGGTTATTTTGATTCAAGAATTCAAAATGTTAAAATAAAAACAAGTATTTAAGTATTTTTAACTTTGACTCAAACAGAAAATAGTAATAAACTAAATAATTTTTTATGAACTATACAAACTTAAAATAATGGAATCTTAGGTTATATTTGCTCTCATGTATCCATTCTTTTTGTCTACCAGAAATATTGCCAATTTTACAAGCTTGGCTCAGCAGATTTCAAAACACTGACAGTATTATTATGAAGGTCAAAGGACATGCAGATCTTTTTAAAATATTTATTTTGTTGGTGATAAAAAGGAAAACTGAACTCCATTATGTTAATTTAGGAGTTTCTATATCATTTAAAGTATTTTTATAATGATTAATACTACACAAAAAAATTAAAATCTCCATTTAATATTTTAATCTTAAAGTCTTTTATTTTTTTTTTACTTTTATGGATTCAAATTACAACTTCGGTAGTCTATTATAAGTCACTGCCAATTTCTACTTAAACTTACCCTAAACTTCACATACATTTGTGTCTTAAGAAGCTCAATTCTCAATTTTTACAAGTGTCCAAGCACATCTGAATGCCAAAATAACATCCTATCATTTACAAGAAGGAATCCCTAACCTTGATATTTGTATTAAAGACGCTTGGGATGAAAACATGTCTTACTCTACATATATGACATCTTAAAACTTTATACTGTTAAAGGTCTAACATTTGGTTTCCTTTGTACATTATAAAAAACACAAATTTGACCAAACTGCAAAAGGACCAAAAAGCAAAAATTAAGCTAAATTAAAAGAAATAAAAATATTACCTCTATCATCTATTTGAATCAACAGAATAAGCTAACACCAATGATAAATTATCCACAAAAATTATAAGAACAAATGCAAACCTGCCCTTATATGAATTAATTGGTTATTTGACTATCCTTAAAATTTCCCAAGATATCTCATTATATTCCATATTTCCTCTGATAAATCCCTTGTTAATATCACTTGACATTAATTTCCACATTCAGTGTTAAGGAGTAAGAAATTATTCCTGACAATTCTGTACCTATTTTTTTTAATTCATGTATCTAATTTTAGGATATCAAAAAATCATATACATGTTGAAATTATTCCTTCCTTTCAAGCTCTAAAGACTTACTAAGCTATAGGTAACAAGTCTCTCTTGTCACATCATTTTAGTTTCCTGTAAAATAACTTATTTTTCTACCTGTTTGGGAAGAAAGACTCACAAAAATAGGTAAAATGACTATTTTAAATCCACTAAATAATAACTAGACTATGAAAGGGTCTACTTAATTTTTGAAATACAGTTCTTTTAAGAATTGTAAGATCTGCAGATACAAAAATTCTACGCCATTTCTAAAACATAATCTATATCACCAAAAAAATGGCTGAAGAATGTACATTTCAGATTGTAAAGATGACTCAACTTCTGATTTAACCATAGATCTAAATCACCATTTAACTGAAAATTACTGAATGTCTCACAGCTGATATAAATCACATGTATCAACTGTTTTAACATTAACACAAAACTGCTTTGATATAAGGAAATGCACTTGACGGGCTTTTCCTCATCCCTTTTTTGAGATTAAGTCTACAATTTATGTCACATTGACAACCTTTACTGATATTTTCCTATTCAAACGTTGGTAACTATTAGACTTCATATGTTGGGTAAAAACATTTACTTACTTGCTATACAAAATACAGACTATCACAAAGATTTATCCTCAAGGACAAAATTCCATGGTCTCAGTCTTCAAAATGGCATACCTTTTGGGGGGGGCGGGGAAGAAAACAATATTCTAAACAATTTATTGATGGAACCACCAAAAGCCAAGTAGGAATACATGTTTTTAAAGTTCTTATTTCATAAAAGGAACAAAAACTAAAATCTATGCTCACAAAACGCTAGTTTTTAAAACATTCTCCCCTAAAATGTTAATATGAATAGTAACTAGATTGAATTTTCCAATGAACTTATTTAATATTAAAGATTAAAACTGTTTACACAGCATATTAGGCAGCAAAAAAGAAAAACCATATCTTTGGTTTATGGTTTTCCTGAAAGTATAATCAGTCTTTTTCTTGGTCCCAAAATTAAACAAAGGCTTAAAGGACCTTCAATATTTTAAACTATTCAAAAGGCACATTAAGTTACAATAGCTATGTACGTAATACTTCTCAATGAAAAGGTTTAAAGATTTTGTAAAATTATTTCAGATACTTACTCATAATCAGTATCAAAAATATAAATTATCAAAGAAAATAAAAACCTAATAAGCTTACTTTTATGTCAAAGTAGTAAAATTTACCCATTCTTACCTCAAATAAACAGCATATTTGTTCAGAATCATCGTCAATCAAATTTAATTTTAATCTTGTAAGTTACCTTAAAAAAAAAAAAAGATAATATCAGTGTTTTGATTTTTGAACAATTCTTGGCCAAAGTTTCAGTGTGATGGAACAATGAGAAAATATTCCAGAGACATGCTCACTGGATAAATCAAGAAGATGCTCATCAACGCGCTCCCTGTACATGTGAGGTTGCAGCTATTTATCAGAGGGCCTATCACTCTTTGTTTTCCTCATCTTTTGGGTGCGTGCATAAACATTAGAGAGAAAGCAAGGAGATTAAAAAAGAAAGAATTCACATCTTTGGAGAGGGTTAAGATTATAACCTTGTTTTCATTTTTATTTTTCTTTGATGCCAAGCAATATACCAAAACAAAGAAGTTTACCACTGGTAAAGATTGAAATCATCTTAAATTTTCTTTACCATCTAGAACTACCTTTTACAAGAAACGAGCAATTAAAAATTAACTCCAGGAGAAATAAGTGAAGTTAAAATGGCTACTGGTTACTTTAAATTTTTAAACCACAAGTTATTTGATCTCACCAAGTGGGATATTAGCTTTGTCTTTAAAGCAAATCTAAAACATGTACTATCTATGATCTTTATTCAATTTCAAACTGAGGTCTCTAACCTTTTCAGTCTCCCTTCCCCCATTTCTCATGTAAAAAGATCTTAGGAGGTTAAACAACTAGCAATTATTTTGCATTTTGCTATTTAGAGGATTCTGAAAAACTAAGATTCAGAATATTAATGTCAAACGACTTGCAAGGTTCAAAAATTTCAAAAAACGTTGATTTGAAAAACCAAAACGGTTAAAACAACACAGTCTGTAAAATCAAGATATGCGCAACTGATGTAACGTGTAGCAGTATATGAATGCTATTAGGAAAATAAAACAATTTCACTAACAAAAATACCCTCAGAAACATTAAAAAATACAACAGTACCTGTGATTTTACAAGTACTACGTAAATCTGCCCAACACTATTTTTACGTAGATCTTCACCTCCACAACAACACACGAGCTACCGCAGGACGAAGACAAATATATTCTAAAATACACAAAGGTTTGTGCATTTGTGGTTTGTTCTTCAAATCACTAAACTTAAATTCCCTCTCAGACAAGGTTTCAAATTTCTAGACTGTACAGGGGACTCTACAAATTTTTAAAAAATCATAATACACTATTGAAATACTGTTCCATTTTGAGCATAACTGGATTTTTATGCATGCAACAAATATGGCTCCTCTTCATCGCCCATTACCGAGCAATCCTACTTTAATATTTACACTACCAGAAAGTAACTTCACAAAGGGATTTGGTCTCTGAATATTCCTTTGCAGAAGTTTTGTCGACCACAGCTTGTGAGGATATACATTATTTTTAAAAATAATCAAACGACGAACTTAAACTTTTAAAAGTCTAGGAACTGACCCAAGTACCTCCTAACATTCAGGTGTGGTATAACGGCTCCTTACGACCTTTTTAAAAGTACCCCAACAGTAGATTTAATCATCGTTCAAACAACAGAATGTCAAACAATCTTGGCGTAATCACTCAGTAAAATAAACTACCTTAATCAAACGTCATCTTCTAGCACCGTAATTATAATCTATTTCCATTAAACAGCCCTGACGACATAGTAAACTTGGCTTCGTAATTTTTGAAATACCAGAAGCACTCCTCCAACTTGCATTTTTAAAAAGACAACCTTAAAGTCAGTAAAGGGTTGAACAAGCAGCAACTACCTTTTCATCTGTAACACTGCAGCCGTTTTCAAAATCGGCTTGGAAAGAGTTAAAAGCCAACACCCAAAAGAAAAAAAAAAAAAAAAAACAAGTTTTTATTTTTTGTTGAAACGTAGTCAGGGTTCCATTGTTCTTTTAAATTCGACCACGAAGATGAGTTCCCACCTCACGGGAAAGGGGTTAAAAAAAAAACTCCCCAGTTGGAAGGATATGAAAAGGGGATTCTTTTTTCCTTACCCTAAATATCAAAATAACTCACCAGGACAGACGGGGGCTCTCCTCGCCCGGTCGCCGTCGCCGCCCCTCTCCCCGCGGGGCCGGACCGGGCAGCAAGACGGCCCCCCGCCCGCCGCGGGGTCTGCAGCGGGGCCCCGCGCCCCCAGCCCCCGGCCCCGCGGCGCTTCCCGCCCGGAGAGCCAGCGAGCGGCGCCGCCGGGGGAGAGCCGGCCCGCGAGGCCCGGCCCGCCGCCCCCTCCTGCTCGCGCGCTCAAGGACATTTTGCTTTTCCTCCCAAGGACAAAGGACAATAAAAGGAGCCGGGGAGCCACTCACCGGGTCCGAACGCCGCGGCCGACCCCTCCTGGTCGCCTGCACCCGACTCCCGCGCCAGGGCGCCCGCCCGAGCCTCCCGCCCGTACGGGTCGGGCCGCCGGGGCCCCGGGGAGCCTCGGCGGCCGCTGCCGCAGCGGCGCTTTGCGCGTCGTGGGCCCGGCCGCCCCGGGCGCCTCTGCCGCGGGCTCCCAGCCCGGCGCGCGGCCCGCCTCACCCCCCAGCCACGGCCGCTTTGCTCCCGCGGGTCTGGGGGCCGCCCGGGAGTAGGTCCTCGCCGGCCGGCGGGCTCCGCGACCGCGGCGGAACGCCTGACAGCTCGGGGTGCTGCTGCCTCTCCGGCCATCTTGTGCCGTGTGTGTGTGGTGTCTCTCTCCCGTCTCCTCTCTCGGCTCTACTCCCTCCTCCTCCTCCCCCCCGCCCCACACACCACACAACATGGCCTCTTCGCTGCGGCGGCGGCGGCTGCGGCGGCAGCAGCTCCGCCGCGTTCCTGCCCGCTCCCCTCCCCCACCCTCCCCGCCTCCCGCCCGCAGCCCCAGGTGGCAATACGCATGCGCGCCACCGCCCGCCCGCCGCGGCCATTGGCTCCTCGAGCTTCCTGCCACCCCCTTCCCGGGGAGCGGCCTCACGCACGCTCGCAAGCGTCTTCCTCCCGCCTAACAACAACCACTTGGAGACTATTGGCTAATTCTGAACCCACCCCCTTCAGCTGCCTCCCCGCGGATAGGCTGGCCTTAATGCCACTCACCTTCTGTAGGTGTCTTTGGTTTTCTTGAGGGGTCCCAGCCAGCGATTGGCTGACGATGGAACATTTGGTTTGGAGCTGGTTTGTGGGTTTGCACCCCGCAGTGCGGACCCCTCGGAGAAGACTAGGGGGGTTCCAGGCGCGAAATAGTCCAGGCCAGTATTATTAGTACAGTGGCCTAGAGATGGGGCCTTCGCTCCTGGAAAAAACTTGGAATTCGGTGTTTTTGACTTCAGATTTTTGTCTTTTAAAAAAAAAAAAAAAAGGAAAATGAGAGGATGACGGGCAAACAAGATGCAGGTTCATAGCCCTTGGGCAACAGCCATTTCTCCTCAACTGTAGAACTCAAGATTTTTCTTCTAAACAACCCAATCGTTCCCTAAAGGTCAAAGAATTAGAGCCAAGTGATTTTCCAACCAGCACATCCCCCTAGCCAAGCATCCTAATTGAGATGCCAATTATTTGAGAGTTTGTAACCTTCTTGTTGACCGTTTATGAAAGGCAGTGTATTAGGTACGTTGTTACTCGGCCTTGTAAGTCAGGATCTCTTAATCCTGGTTGGGCCGGATTCCACCCTTCCCCAGTATGTTAAAGCGATAGTTTGAAGCTGAACAGTCACAGTCTACCTGCCAACCACCTTTTCCCAGAACTCAGGCAAAACAAGCTTCACTTCCTTTAAGCAAATCTTTCCCCGCCCCCTCTCCCCTTCTTCCTACTTAAATCTGGAAGTAACTCTTGGCAGACCGAGAAATAACTGAAAACCTAAACTTTACTGAAATGGATGGGAAAAGAAAAAGTAGTGGCTCTCTCCCAACGCCAGCATTTTAGAAATCTTGCTCCTTTTGGCAAGGGACCTGGGAAAAAGGAAAGGAACACTAGACGCTCTTAGTCCTAACGGATTTATTTGAGGGAAGGAGTCTTGGGGAAAGGTGGGCAACTCTGAAATTCTCTTAAGACCCTGTTTTCTGTTCTTGAATTAGAATCAGAGAATGTTAAATATTCATGAGGCCTAGGAACTAGGTCTGGCCCCTTCTTTTGAAAAGCATCAGCTACTTAGGACAGAACTAGGGCTAGAACTCAAATCTCCTAACTTTATATAGATCTTAGGGTTCCTTCTGTGCAAACTGGCCATTCTTCTTAAGAGTGTAATTTGAGCTCTAAGTGAACACAAAAAGAATGCTTCTTTAACTGAAATTCAGCTTTTCTCCATTTAATTTCCAAGAGATATTCCTTTACACAATCTAACTTTGAACATTGTAGACCTGCTGCAGGCTTTGTTCTCTGAAATAGCCCCACCCTGAACTTTTTGTCTTCATCCTTCCTGATTCGTTCTTGTGTGTTCTTTGTTCATCCCCCCACCTTTTCCCTCCTAGCCCTACCTGAAATCCATCTATGATTCTGCTTGTCCCGGTTCATCATGGAGTACTTCTCTGCCAGCAAAACTGGCCTGAACAGGTCCTTATTAAAAATAGGTATGACTCAAAAACATTGAGTAAGCTATGCACCAGGCATTGTTCTAAGCCCTCATTGGAGGTTGATTTAGGTGATCACACAGCACCCCTATGAGAGGCTGTTATTATCACTGTGTATTATCTCTGTTAGGAAACTGAGACGCAAGTTTAACTTGCTCAGGTCCACACTGCTAAGAAATATTAGAACCAGCATTGAGCCCAGTAGTCTGACTCCAGACCCATTCCCTTCTGCCTCTCCCAGTTTTTGGCCAAGACTGTCCCCTTGCCAGATGGGTTCAGTTGGATCTCCCATTGTGGGAGCTGTCTGATTTGCCAGGTGCTCTCTCCCCTACTTCATTGACATGTTCCACCTTCAGAATCGGGCCTCCCTCCAACTGGGAGATATCAGATCCGTTTTAACTTAATCCTGGTTCCCAGACCTGGTCCCCATCCTCCACCCTGTTGCTATCAATCGCCTGGCATGCCACCTGGGAACTCTAGGTCTCTAGTTCTGGTTTTGTTCGTTTGTTTTGTTTTCGGCTGTGCTGGGTCTTCATTGCTGTGTGTGGGCTTTCTGTAATTGCAGCAAGCAGGATCTACTCTCTGGTTGCGGTGCTCGGGCTTCTCATTGTGGTGACTTCTCCTGTTGCAGTGAACAACACTTTAGGCACATGGGCTTAAGTAGTCATGGCACCTGGGCTTTAGTTGCTTACCAGTGTAGGAGACATAAGAGACTCCGGTTCAATCCCTGGGTCGGAAAGATCCCATGGAGGAGGACATGGTAACCCACTCCCATATTCTTGCCTGGAGACTCCCATGCACAGAGGAACCTGGTGGGCCATAGTCCATAGGTTTGCAAAGAGTCAGACACGACTGAAGCAACTTAGCATGCACACATGCCTTAGTTGCTCCACGGCATGTGGAATCTTCCAGAAGCAGGATTGGAACCCTGTGTTGGCAGACAGATTCTTAACTACTGGACCACCAGGGAAGTCCCTCTAGCTCTCCTGTTTTACTCCTTGTCCAATTGTGGATCCTCACGGTTCAATTGTGGAGTGACTCCCTTTTAAGAAGATACATCTTGGGTGGCTTACAGAAAACAGCTTTCTTCTCCCAAGCTTACATTCCACATAACGTCTTCTTCAGAGAAGGCCCTTATCTACCCAATGGAAATGTTTTCCCTATCACCTCACACATGACAGTCATGATTTATTTTGCCATGTCAACACTGTGCCTTTAGCCATCCTCTTTAAAGCTAGACTGGTGGTGATGGTTTAGTTGCTAAGTCGTGTCCGACCCTTGCGACCCCATGGACTGTAGCCTGCCAGGCTCCTCTGTCCATGGGATTCTCCAGGCAAAAATACTGGAGTGGGTTGCCATTTCCTTCTCCAGGGGATCTTCCTGACCTAGGAATCGAACCTGTGTCTCCAGCATTGGCAGGCTGATTCTCTACCACTAGTTCAGTTCAGTCGCTCAGTCGTGTCCGACTCTTTGCGACCCCATGAACCACAGCACGCCAGGCCTCCCTGTCCATCACCAACTCCCCAAATCCATTCAAACCCATGTCCATTGAGTCGGTGATGCCATCCAGCCATCTCACTCTCTGTCGTCCGCTTCTCCTCCTGCCCTCAATCTTTCCCACTAAGACACCAAGAAAACCCACCAGGGAAGGTAGACTAGCTCTGTCCTGAAAAAAAGCACCTGATACCTGGCTGACCACAGTCTACTTCCACCACAGTTCCTTTCGTGCTAAGTGATCTGCCAGTGAACCCAGAGGAGGTCACTCCCTTCCCCAGCCCCCGCAGGCTCCTATTACTACTGTATCTCTTTACCAGTGAAAATGAAGAACCCAGCCCTTAGCCCTGACTTCCTCAGAGGAAAGGCCTCTTCATGCGCTCTAAGTAGATCTGTTCCAATTTAATCTTGTCAAAAAAAAAAAAAAAAAAATTCGATGGGCAGAGACTATTTCTGGAAGGATACAAGGATCTGTTTACACTGGTCACCTCTGAGGAGACCTGAGAGGAAGGTGGAGAATCAAGTGGGAAGGGCATTTTGTACTCTATATCCTTTCGTGACATTTGAACTTTGAACCATGTGAAGGTATTACCTTTTTAATGAAGAGAGAAAAGGGAGAAAACTCGATCTCCTGGGCTAAAAGCTGCCACTGTTATAAAGGTAACTTAAAAAAGATTTTTTTGTGGGGACTTCCCTGGCATCCAATGGTTAAGACTTCGCCTTCCAATGCAGGGGTGTGGGTTCGTTCCCTGGTCTGGGAGCTGCGATTCCCCTTGCCTTGTGGGCAAAACACTAAAACACAAAGCAGAAGCAATACTGTAACAGATTCAATAAAGACTTTGAAAATGGTCCACATCCAAAAAGTCTTTAAAAAAAATTTGTGTATATGTCATCTGCATTGGCTGCACAAAACACCTGTACCTTTTTTTATTTTTTTAATGAAACAAAGGTCATACAACACTCAGGACCTCCAGAGATGTGAATGGCCCCTGGAGTGTCCCTGGCTGATGGTAAGGGTCCCTGGCACATATGATGGGCAGCAGCTCCCGGTCCCCGTGAGCTGTGGCATCACACTGCAGGACAGAGCTGCTTGCTTGCGTCCCTGCAGCTCCGCGAGCCTGTTTCCCGTTTCTGCCCTCCTCTCCTCTGGTGGCCATTAAAGAAGAGCCAGCCAGACATGCTTCCCGCCTTACGTCCTGTCCTACACATCCACCTTTGCCTGGAGTGTCTCCCTTCGAGGGTCAACCCAACTCATCACGGAGGCTCAATCAAAACCTAGGATGACCTTGATGTCAGAGGCAGAGTTTCTCTGCTCCTGCTCTTTGCAGTTTCTCTTGCTGCTCACACTCATGTGACTTACATGCAGCCTCTCTTATTTCTGGATACACCCTGCTCCTTCTTCACAGACGGCGGTCTTTCTTTTTCCCAGGGTACATCACACGCAAGCTTGAAACTCGTATATTCAAAAGGTTTCCGAACACAGTTCTTATTTCTTCCATGTACCAGGTACTATTTTATTTTATTTTTTTAAACTTTATTCCTTTTTAAAAAAAGTCCATTTGTTTGGCTGTGCCAGGTCTTAGTTGCAGCACTCGGGATATTCACTGCAGTGCACGCATTCTCTAGTTGTGGCACTGGGGCCCCTGAGGGCTCGGGCTCAGTAGCTGCACTGTGGTTCCACAGGCCCAGTTGCTCTGCATCATATGGGAGCCTAGTTCCCCAAACAGGGATCCAACCTGTGTCCCCTGGATTACAAGGCAGACTCTTAACCACTGGACCACCAGGGAAGTCCCACCAGGTACCATTTTAGAAGCTGGGGATGCTGCATAGACTGGGGTTCCTGTTCTCATGGAACTTATATTCTTATGGGGCAGAAGTCTGTACATAAGAAAATACCAAGTAGTCATCAGTTAGGTATGTTGATGGAAGGCCTAACCACAGGTTGAGTGGTCAGGGAAGACCTCTCTGAGGAGGTGACATGTAAATTAAATCAGAAGGACACGAAGGAGCTATGTGTAGCCAGTTCCAGGCTAACATGGCAGACGGTATGCATGCAGCTAATTTTGCTCCATCCCCAAACTGCATTAAACAGCTTTTCTTTTCCCTTTCTTTACTTCCTTCTTTTCTTCTTTTCATAAACTTATCAGGGAAAGAACACAAGAGAAGAACACAATTTCCGAAGCTGGAAAATAGATGGATGAAGGTTATCTTAAAATTAAGCAGGCTTGAGAAAGCTAAGATCCAACCCAGCTTACACTCAGAAGGCTCAGAAACCAGAGCTGGGGATCACTGGGACTAAGTGGGAAGGGGAAGGGTGAAATAAAGAGAGCTGAGTGACAGCAGTTTGAGAAGCAGTTAGAGCTCACATCCCATCCCTGATTCCAGCAGGAGATTGGAGATTATTCTGAAGAGAGAGCCTCTGGTCTGAAGGATGCCAGGCACATTGGAGGGCCTAGCTACCACACCAAAAATCAGGAGATCCGGAGGCCAGATGCTCAGCAAGTGAGATGACTCCAGTCGTCCTGCCCCAAGGCTCAGTGGTAAAGAATCCACTTGCCAAGCTGCAGGGGTTTGATCCCTGCATCGGGAAGATGCCCTGAAGAAGGAAATGGCAACACACTCCAGTATTCTTTCCCAGGAAATCTCATGGACAAAGGAACCTGGTTGGCTACCGTCCATAGTGTTGCCAAGAGTCAGACACAACTGGGCACACCCACAATCCCAATTTGGCTCTTAGAATGCTGGCAATGTGACATTTACCTTTGGGTACGAGATTGGAAGACTCTTTTTGAGGAATCTAATAGGTCTATGACGAAGGCCCACAGGGGGCATTCCTAACTCCTGACAATGGTCCAACCAGGTCACCCTTCAGAAAAGCTCAGGATCAATGTATCAGACACCTTTTGTGCACTGCTTCCTAATCCTCTTGACCTCAGCTGTTATTCTACCTAAAGTCATAGCCACTGTTCCATCAAGTTCCATATAGCTTCCCAGAGCAAATATGATGGGTTTCCTGTGTCAGTTTAACTAGCCACAAGATGCCCAGATATTAATTAACACTCCTGGATGAGATTACCATTTGAATTGGTAGACTGAGCAGATACTGCATGGATGCTCAGTCGTGTCTGACTCTCTGCGACCCTGTGGACGGTAGCCCTCCAATTTCCTCTGTCCTTGGGATTTCCCAGGCAAGAATACTGGAGCGGTTACCATTTCCTCCTTCAGGGGATCTTCCCCACCCAGGAATCAAACCCACATCTCAAGCATCTCCTGCATGAAAGGTGAATTCTTTACTGCTAAGCCACCAGGGAAGCAGAGCGGATATTGGGCCTCATCCAATCGGTTGAGAGTTTGATAGAACAAAAAAGCAGACAAGAGAATTTACTCTTCCTGCCTAATGTTTTTTTTTGAGTTGGGTCACTTGTCTTTTCCTACACTCACACTGGAACTTACACCATTGGCTCCCCCGGTTCTTGGACTTGAATTACACAACTGGTTCTTCTGCCCTCCAGTTTGCAAATGACACATCATGAGATTTCTCGGCATAATCACCTGAGCCAGTTCCCTATACTATCTCTATCTAGACCTATCTCGTCCCTGAATGTACTTTCTGTCTCAAAGCTGCTTTGATGTCTCTGGGTCAACAGAATCACTCGGCATCAGCATGGAGGAATGTGAAGCCAGAAATTTATGGAAGATAATACCTGTGAGGATACCTTTGAAGACTTTGGTCCCCTGATTGGACAGCTGAGACAGATTCTACGGGACTCAGAAGATGCTGTGAAACAGACCACCGGTCGCTGCGGCACATGTCTAACGCTGATGCTGTGCTCTGCCACTTTCCCTCCCACCAACCCCACTCCTGCTTCTTTGGATCATGTCATCACTCCCCTGTGTGTAAGTCTTGGGCTCTTTCTTGAGGAAAACCTTGGCTGAGTTACAATAAGACCCAATCTTACAGTCGGAGCTTCCAGTCACCCTTTCAGACTCTACTCTTGATAAGGAATAAATTGTTAATAGTAATAACTAATGCCAAACAACTAATAAAAGTTTCTCACATGAACGATAAGGACCAAAACCAAGAGGAATGAAAAAAAAAAAGTAACTTGAAGGAAAAACAGGCCATGAAGGGAAAGGATATTAAAAAATAAAATTTCTTAATCATCATTAGTATTTCAAAAGGGAAAGAAATGATATTGGATCCATGAAAAAGGAAAGGATGCCATATAAAGAAATAATTCAAAGAAAGAAAAAGAAACATAGTGACAGAAATGGAAAACTCAATAGAAAGAATAATAAAATTGGAGAAAACTCAGAGAAAACAAAGTATGAAGGACAGAAATGGACACTCAGTTCAGTTCAGTCGCTCAGTCGTGTCCGACTATTTGCAACCCCATGAATCGCAGCACGCCAGGCCTCCCTGTCCATCACAAACTCCCGGAGTTCACTCAGACTCAAGTCTATCGAGTCAGTGATGCCATCCAGCCGTCTCCTCCTCTGTCATCCCCTTCTCCTCCTGCCCCCAATCCCTCCCAGCATCAGAGTCTTTTCCAATGAGTCAACTCTTTGCATGAGGTGGCCAAAGTACTGGAGTTTCAGCTTTAGCATCATTCCCTCCAAAGAACACCCAGGGCTGATCTCCTTCAGAATGGACTGGTTGGATCTCCCTGCAGTCCAAGGGGCTCTCAAGAGTCTTCTCCAACACCACAGTTCAAAAGCATCAATTCTTCGGCGCTCAGCCTTCTTCACAGTCCAACTCTCACATCCATACATGACCACAGGAAAATCCATAGCCTTGACTAGACGAACCTTTGTTGGCAAAGTAATGTCTCTCTGCTTTTGAATATGCTATCTAGGTTGGTCATAACTTTTCTTCCAAGGAATAAGCGTCTTTTAATTTCATGGCTGCAGTCACCATCTGCAGTGATGGACACTAGGAGACAAAATTAAAGGATAACTCATGTAGGCACCCCCTCCAGTGTTCTTCCCTGGAGAATCCCAGGGACAGGGGAGCCTGGTGGGCTGCCGTCTATGGGGTCTCACAGAGTCGGACACGACTGAAGCGACTTGGCAGCAGCAGCAGCATGTAGGTTCAACATCTGAATAATAGAAACTCCAGAAAAAGAAAACAAAGGTAATGAGTTGGAAAGAATCATCAACTAAATAATTCAAGATGTTCCAGAGTTGAAGAACACAATTTCCAATTGGAAAAGGGTGATCAAGAAGCAAGACCAACAGATGAAGTAGACACTGAGTTTCATCATTGTGAAATTCCAGAACATAGAAGTCAAAGGAAGATTCTACAAGCTTCAAGGAGGGAAGGTCACATACAAAGGACCAGGAATCAATAGTTTCAGGCTTCTCAATAACATCACTGGAATCAAGAAGTTAGTGAAGGGACTTCCCTGGCAGTCCAGTGATTAAGACTCTGAGCTTTCAAAGCGGGGGATGCAGGTTCAATGCCTGGTCTGGGAACTATGATCCCGTGTGCCAGGCACGGCCAGAAAAAAAAAAAAAAGCATGTTAGTGAAGCAACATCTTCAAAACACTAAGGGAAAAATGATTTTCAACTTCAAATTCTACTTCTAGCCAAAGTATCTAGCATGTAGAAGGTAAAATGAAGACAACTTTCATGCAAAATCTCAAACAGTTTACCTCCCATGAATGCTTTCTCAAGGAGCTGTTGGAGAATGTATCCTGCAAGGGAGCAACCAAGGAAGAGGAAGTCATAATCAGAGGACAGGGGAGATCTATTGCAGAAGGTGGGCAAACAGAGTCCCCGAGTGGACGGTACAGAGAGATCCCAGGCTGTCAAGTCTGCTCCAGACAGCCACCAGGCAGAACTGGAGCAGCGTAACCCAAGAGACAGACTCCAGGATAGCTTCATTGGGATCTGCCTCCCCTGGTTCCTTCCTTTGTGCCTGAGGACTGAATACCCAGGTGAACCTGCTTTCTTGCTCAGTCGTTCAGTCATGTCTGACTCTTTGTGACCCCCATTGACTGAAGCCCCCCAGGCTCCTCTGTCCATGGGATTCTCCAGGCAAAAATATTGGAGTGGGTTGCCCTTTCCTCCTCCAGAGGATCTTCCTAACTCAGGGGTCACACCTGTGACCTAGCTTATAATCTGGACGTGACCTATCTGGACCAGGTATTGATAAAATTCCTCTCTCCCCCATTAGGCCACACCATCTAGATCAGCTGAGGACTCACTTCTTCCTCCACAGATACGGTCTGCTTTGACCCACTGCTAGACCAAGGTGAGAAGCAGATTAAAACAGAACAGCGTACTCCCGAACCACGTAACTGCCACACGTCTAACACTCGCCTCCTGTCTTGTCCTGTCAGTGCCCCCACTGTGCTGCAGCGTGTCTTCTCCAGGATTCACTCCTGATGTTGCTGAGGTGAGGTTCTCGTAAATTCCCAGGGAAGCCTCAGTCAGACTACAACCTGCAGATGAGTCTCTTTGCCGTCTCCTGGGAGCCTTCATCTAACTCTGCCAATATACCATGATAGCTAGGTGAGTGCCTACAACTCAGGCTTTCCAAAGTAAGTGGTAACTGTTCAGGGACTTCCCTGGGGGTCCAGTGGCTAAGACAACAGACTCCCAGTACAGGGGGCCTCAGTTCGATCCCTGGTCAGAGAACTAGATCCCACATGCTGCAACTAAGAGTTCATATGCCACAACTAAAGATCCCAAATGCTGCAGCAAAGATCCAATGTGCCACACCTAGGACCCAGCACAGCCAAATAAATATATATTTTAAGTTGAATTCTATCAAACTTTCAAGCGGAGTGTAAGGGAACTTGTGCTTCCCAGCCAAGATAGAGCCCAAGGAACCAGATTTACACACCTGCCTGAAACAAACAGACAAAAGGCAAGAAAAATGCAAGGGTACTTAAGACATCAGGCATCAGCTAACAAAGGACCATGATTCCTGAGTGCAGGAAACAAATGTGATAAGCATTGCTGTTACCCCCGCTTACTGCCTGGATTGCAACCCTGTGTCCAAGCCTCGGTGCTGGGAGAGGAAACCCAGGCAGAACCCTGCCATCTCCCTGAGCTGAGGAGACGGGCTGGCAGTCCAGGAAGCCCAGGGAGGGCACGGTGGCTGGAGTTACCAGGGCAGAGTACCAGAGAGAAGAGAGCATGGGCCATAAAAGGAACAGTTCGTAACCTAACTGCATAACATTAGAAATATCTTCTTGAAACTGTTAAGAAAATGAAAAGCCACAAACAGGGACAGAATATCTGCAAATCACGGATGAATTATATAAAGAATGTATAGAGAACTCTCAACATTAAATAATAATAAACTGGAAACATTTTATATCATATATTAACATATACATATGGAATCTAGAAAGATAGTACTGATGAACCTAATCGCAGGGCAGCCATGGAGACACAGACATACAGAACACTTATGGACAAGGGGGAGGGGGAGGAAGGAGAGGGTGGGATGGATGGAGAGAGCAGCATGGAAGCATATACACCAACATATGTAAATAGGTAGCCAATGGGAATGTTCTGTATGACTCAGGGAGCCCAAACTGGGGCTCTGTGATAACCTAGAGGGGTGGGATGGGGTGGGAGGGGGGAGGGAGATTCAAAAGGGAGGGGACATATGTACACCTATGGCTAATTCATGTTGATGTGTGACAGAAATCAGACCAATATTGTAAGGAAATCATGAATCAATGAAAAGTAAATAAACATAATAAAAAAATAAACAATGCAATTTTTTAAGTGAGTGAAATACATAAAGAGTTCACCAAAGAAGATACACAAATAGTAAATAAACACATGAAATAATGCTAGGGGAATTCTCTGGCAGTCCAGTGGTTCAGTGCTAGGGCTTGAGTTCAGTCCCTGGTTGGGGAATGAAGGTTATGCAAGCCAAGCAGTGAAGCCAAATAAGAAAAATAAGATGCTCAGTATCATTAGTCACCAGGGAAATTCAAATTGAAAACGCAATGAGATATTACTATGTATATAATAGGAACTTGAGAGTTTAAAAAGACTGTCCCAGCAGGATATAATATACATGATAAATATAATTAATACCATTGTATGATATTTATGAAAGTTAGTAAGAGTAAATTCTGAGTTCTCATCACAAGAAAAACACTTTTCCTCTTTCTTTAATTTTGTACCTATATGAGATGACAGATGTTAACTTAACTTATTGTGATAATCACTTTATGATGGATGAAAATCAAATCATTATGGTGTATATCTTTAACTTATATAATGCTGTATGTCATCTACATCTCAATAAAACTGAAAAATGAAAATAAAAAAACTCTGCCAGCTTGGGAGGATACAGAGCAACGATAAAAGACGCTCATGCTTTGCTTTTGAAAGTGCCAAATGGTACAGCCCCTTTGGAAAACGTTGGCCGTTTCTTATTCAGTTCAAAATACTTAATGTATGATCCTGCGCCTAGATTTTTACCCAGGTGCGTGTCTATAAACGTGAATACTACTCAGGACTTCGGAGACAGTCTAGAGGTTAGGAGTACATGCTCTCACTGCCTAGGGCCCAGGTTCATTTCCTGGTCAGGGAACTAAGATCCCACAAACCACGTGGTATAGCCAAAAAAGAAAAAAGGAATACTAATCCATCACTTTTAATGAATAAGCTATCAATACAAGCAACAGGGTTGATCTCAATATTAATTTTGCCTGAGGAAAATAAGCCAAAAATAAAAAAAGAGTACATACTATATGAATCCATTTATATAAAATTCTAGAAAATGCAAACTAATAGAAAGTAGATCAGTGCTTTGGTTGCCTGGAGATGGGAGAAAGATGGGGCGGGATGTAAAACAGGGACATCAAATGGCATGAGGGAGGAAATCTCTAAAGGTGATGAATATCTTTTTCATGCTGATAGTTCTGCAACTGTTAAGTGCACACTGAAACATACCAAATTGTATGCTTTAAATATGCGCAGTTTACTGTACGTCAATTTTATACCTCAATAAGGCTGTTTGTTTAAAATTTTCCGGAGTTCGCTTTTTTTTTTTTTTTTTCTGGCCGTGCCAGGTCTTAGTTGAGATCTTTGATCTTCCTTGCTGCCTGCAGGATCTTTCAGTTGGTGGCATGTGGAATCTTGCGGCATGTGGGATCCAGTTCTCTGACCAGGGATTGGACCCTGGCCCCTTGCATCGGGAGTGCAGAGTATTAGCCATTGAACCACCAGGGGAGTCCCTGCTTATTTTTTTTTTTTTGATGGAGGATCCTGTGAAGATTGTACTCTAGAACCTTATGTTCCTATTTCATTCTTTTTTCCAACACACTTGGATTTTATCTTTTAATTAAAAAAAAAAAAGGTTTAGAGTTAACACCTGGTTCAAAGTTCAAAGGCTATACAGTGAAAAGTCTCCCCTCTCTCTTCCTATTCTACCCAGAGCTCCTCTCTGAAAGCAATCAATGCAACCAGTTTCCCCAATGTCCTTCCAAAGATATTTCAGATTTTATTATAAGGATCACAATACCAAGATGACTTAGAGTGTGGTTGTATTTTATCTGTTGGCTCTAAGACTGCAGGACTGGGGGGCCTATCAGACAGACAGGTCAAGCCCTTGTGAAGTCATGCCATCCCAACATTCTCTCCCCTACAGATATGACCATCAGTCTCAAGTGTTTCTCTCCTTGACCTTCCTCCTGCATCACCCACTAACCTCTCACCTCTGGAGCTCTTCAGACCTGGACATGTACCGGCCCTGCTTTGTTCTAACTGCTTCAGCCATGTCTTTCTCAGTCATCTTCCTATAGCCACTTTCAAGCACAACATTGGTGGTTTGCCAGCTTCATAAAGCAGCTACTCAGCCAGACTGCTGATGTCACGCTCCTGTGATTCTGTCTAGCTTCTGCCTGCCCCTCACCTTTGCCCAGCCCTCAGTGGGAGCAGCCCACATCTCCTGAGAGTACAGTGGGCTGTGCTTGTTGGACTGAACCAGTTCATGCGAACTGTTCTGTCTTCTGTCCTCCAAAGTGAACTACTTTCCCACCTTGGAATTTCCATGAGTTAATGGCTATGTTGCTTCCCTGGTGGCTCAGATGGTAAAGAGCCCACATGCAATGCAGGAGACTCGAGTTCAATTCCTGGATTGGGAAGATCCCCTGGGGGAGGAAATGGCAACCCACTCTGGTATTCTTGCCTGGGAAATCCCATGGACAGAGGAACCTGGTGGGCTATAGTCCATGGGGGTCGCAAAAGAGTGGGACATGACTTGGTGACTAAACAACAATGGCTATGTTATTCTGTGCTCAACGGGCTCTTTCATAGCTTAATATTTGTCTACTTGGGTATATGGAGCACATGTCCCTGCGCAGGCTCCACGTGCTTTGGCTGACAGCCGAAACCCTGACTTAGACTTTGTTTACTACTGCGTAGTTGTAGATGCTCAAATATCAGCTGATGAAAGATTTGCTCTGTTAAAATACCCACCAACTGTAATCAGATTCCATTAACTAGATTAGGAGAACTTTATACTGAATGCGCTTCAACATGATTTAGCCAAAGTAAATCATCACAATTTCATGTACTTCTTATGTAAATATAGTTTTCCACTTATTGAAAAAATGAAAGTTAGTCACTCAGTCATGTCTGACTCTGTGTGACCCCATGGACTGCAGCCCACTAGGCTCCTCTGTCCATGGAATTCTCCAGGCAAGAATTCTGGAGTAGGTTGCCATTTCCTTCTCCAGTTAGAGCTTCTTAAAAGTAGGGCACACCCTGTATGTCAGTGATCAAAAATAGATCTTGCCCCTGGCACTCTGATAGACTGTCTGGAACTCTGATATGTTTATGCAATAGCCCCTGACCAGCCACCCAGAAGCGACTCTGTCCTGAGAACTCCTTGGGACTTCACCTGGGCTCTGATTTTCAGGGTGCCGTAGGGTGATACCTTGTCGTCTTTTCTCTTTCCTAGATGTAGGCACTAGAAAGAGAGGGAGTAGACAGAGGCAATGCAGGAGCAAGCAGAGCACATGGACCTTGGCATCCTCAGCTGTGGGATCCAACCTGGTCCTGGCTGCTCCCTGGCTCTCTGCAGCCAGGTTCTCATACTTGTCTCCAAACATAACCTGTGACTCTGTAGAAAGCCTCATATTTCCCTGTCTGTTTGCACAGCATCATCAACCGTCATAAACCCACAGGAGGGGGATGAGGTAGCCTAGGGGGCCTGGAAACCTCAGGCTGATGGGGAAACAACTATTCCCGTTACACAATAACTCGAGATCAGAGAACAAGCAAATAACCGGTTCTTAGTTCTACTCTTGCCTGGAAAATCCCATGGACGGAGGAGCCTGAAAGGCTGCAGTCCATGGGATCGAGAAGAGTCGGACACGACTGAGCAACTTCACTTTCACTTTTCACTTTCATGCATTGGTGAAGGAAATGGCAACCCACACCAGTGTTCTTGCCTGGAGAATCCCAGGGACGGGGGAGCCTGGTGGGCTGCCCTCTATGGGGTCGCACAGAGTCGGACACGACTGAAGCGACTTAGCAGCAGCAGCAGCAGTTCTTCAACCAACAGGGATTTAACCCACCCCGCCCTGCAGTGGAAAGTGCAGAGTCTCGATCACTGGACAGCCAGGGAAATCCCCCCACCCCCTCCTTTTTTTTTTTTTTGGTTGTGCTGAGTCTTTGTTGCTGCTCCCTGGTTTTCTCTAGTCGTGGAGAGCAGAGGCTACTCTCTAACTGCGGTGTGGGAGTCTCCTTGTGATGGCTTCTCTAGTCGCAAAGCAGAGATTCTAGAGCCACAGGCTTAGGAGTTGTGGCTCTCACACTTAGTTGCTCCCATGCCTGTGGATCTTCCCAGATCAGGGATCTAACTGATGATGTCCCTGCATCGCAAGGTGGATTCTTAACCACTGCACCACCAAGGAAACCCCAGCAAATAGCCAGTCTTGATTTAAATATTTGATATTTTGTTCATCAGGGATATTTTAGCATTAATTTTCCCCTTTAAAAACATTACATAAAAATATTATTTGTCTTCATTTGGCACCTCTTAAATTTTGTGCCTGAGACAAGTGCGTTCACCTGAATCCCAGTCCTACGTGGATGGTAGAGTTGCAGAAAAGGAATTCTGGTAACCAAAAGGCTTCAGTTCTGACCCAACACAGCCATGAAAGCCTCAACACTTGGCCTTCCTGGACCTAACCCTCATGGCTTCCTCAGTCATATAATACAGATGATTCTATCTGCCCCGCTTTATTTGCAGGGCAGTTAAGTATGACGGTCAGATGAGATCTCATAGGAAAAAAAATTACTCTGCACACAAAATGGGATAATAATTAGCAGTCATTTGTCTTCAGGCTTGCTCTTTAAGCAGGGATGAGCCAATCCAGTTTGATCTGTGAGCTCCTAGGTCGAATGGGATGGTGACCTTCAGAAATTGCACGGCAGCTAACAAATACTGAGATCTATTTGGCCTCTGGGTTCTGACCCTGGGATAAGTCTGTGCTAACAGAGTGACCCTGACTACTGCTTTGCCTCTCCAGAACCCAGGAATAGGATGTAATTCCATTCTCAATCCATATCCTTGACAAAGTGAACTTGGACTCGGCTGACATAATTCAAGCCTGACATGATTTGAGACTCTAGACTCATATACAGGAAACAACCATAATTTTGAACGAGCTAACACCTTCTGTGTTTTTCACAGTGTCATTATTTTTTGTACAATAGTTATACTTACTGTGTATATTAAGTTCTTAAAGGACAGACTGTGGAATAGAAATTAAGGGTTCTCCTAAAAAAATTGTGTAACATTAATTTATTTGTTTCCTGTACAGTTGGGCTTCCCTGGTGGCTCAGATGGTAAAGAATCCGCCTGCAATGCAGGAGACCCAGGCTCGACCACCGGGTTAGGAAGATCCCCTGGAGAAAGGAATGGCTACCCACTCCAGTATTTGTGTCTGGAGAATCCCATGGGCAGAGGAGACTGGCAGGTTACAGTCCATGGGGTCAAAAAGAGTCAGACACGACTGAGCAACTAACATTTTCAAATTTATGTAATTTCTTTGTGACTTCTCATTAGTGTCTCATCAAAAACTGTTGTTCTTGCTACTTATTTTTTAAAGTTTTTTTTATTGTGATAAAATATATATAATATAAAATGTACCATTTTAATGATTTGAAATGTACAATCCAGTGGCATTAAATATTTCACAATGTTGTGTAAGTATCACCTCTATTTATCACCAGAATTGTTTCTTCATCTCAAACTGAAGCTCTGTACCTGTTAAATGATAATCCTCCATTCTTCCCTCCCCAGCCCACGGTAACCACTACTATACCTTGCTGCTGCTGCTAAGTCACTTCAGTTGTGTCCAACTCTGTGTGACCCCATAGACAGCAGCCCATCAGGCTCCCCCCTTCCCTGGGATTCTCCAGGCAAGAACACTGGAGTGGGTTGCCATTCCTTCTCCAATGCATGAAAGTGAAAAAGTGAAAGTGAAGTCGCTCAGTCGTGTCCAACTCTTAGTGACCCCATGGACTGTAGCCCACCAGGCTCCTCCATCCATGGGATTTTCCAGGCAAGAGTACTGGAGTGGGGTGCCATTGCCTTCAGTCTCTATGAATATGCCCGTTTTCAGTAGCATATAACTGGTATCATACAACATTTGTACTTTTGTTATGTAACTTTTATATACAGGGGTAATTCTATCTTGTTTTGTTTTTCTCTTTAGAAGACTCTTTACCCACTCAAGGAAAACATGGCTTCTCTTACTGAGAAATTATGTAATAAGATTGTTTCCCTTTTCTGCTGCTGCTGCTGCTGCTAAGTTGCTTCAGCCGTGTCCGACTCTGTGCGACTCCATAGACGGCAGCCTACCAGGCTCCCCCGTCCCTGGGATTCTCTAGGCAAGAACACTGGAGTGGGTTGCCATTTCCTTCTCCAATGCATGAAAGTGAAGTCGCTCAGTCGTGTCCAACTCTTTGGGACCTCATGGACTGTAGCCTACCAGGCTCCTCTGTCCATGGGATTTTCCAGGCAAGAGTACTGGAGTGGGTTGCCATTGCCTTCTCCTATACAGCGCTAAATAGGAAAGGACATTAGAAGCTGTCTAAAACCAGCAGAAGAATTTTTGACTGTTACGGATGAGATTTTCCTCTGATCCATCCAGTTAATTAGACATCTATTAATCCTGGGTTTTCATTTCAGTGACTTAGTCAAGTGGAGAAGATACAGTAGTCTTTTATTATTAGCATTTTACACCTATCTGCATAATGAATGAATTTGGTGACTTTGTGACGTTCCTGTTGGTCCCCAGCTACTCAGAATCTAAAGGCCATTTTTCTCACTTCTTATTTTAGTTTTTTTCTTTTGTAGAAGCATGTAAGATCAGGTAGCGGTAAAGAGTTGACTTTTGGAGGTCTGGTTTTTGCTTGTCTGCTTTACTTAAAATGCCCAAGGCTTTTTCAAAGTTTGTCAATCAAGGTTGCAAAATACCCCCTAATAGTAAGAGAACGTAGTCAAACTGTATGTTTGGTATCACTTACAGTAATATTTTGCAACCCTCTCATGCTGATTTTTTTTTTTTTACCCTGGAAGTTTGTTTTCTGTTGTTGCTCCCTTTATGAGCAACTGCTTTCCTTCCCAGGCCGTCATGTCAGCCCCCATCTGTGCAGGAACTCCAAGAATGCAGCACACACAGGTGCTAAGAGCCTTGCCCCTGAGAAGCTGTCATCCAAGTTAGGTGGCAAGAGGGACATTTATGAAGTGAGTGTCTCATGGAAGCCGGAATATGATTAAGGATCTAAACGAGGGGTCAAATAAGAATGGCTTCGTGAGGTCCAGGGGAAGAGAGAACAGACAGTGGGGACTGCCTGGGGGAGCTTCTTAGAGAAGTGGAGTTATACCCTGAGCTGTGAGGACCTAGGTAAGCAGAAGTAGGAGGCGGGTGCTCCTACTTGTAGGAAGTAGCAGAGCTGGCATCAGTCCCCTACGCCGTGCTTTTGAAAAGTCATACATGTTAAAGTTAGTCCATTGACATAGCAGCTATTCAAACTGGGATAAAGAGAAGCATCTACGTAAAGCTAGCCTGAGACAGGTAAAGAAACGGCTGCTCCTCCAGGGACCAGGGGCGCAGGCCTCATTCTGGCTCCCCTGTGCTTGTCAGAACTCTGGACAAAACTACATGTCTCATGGTTTTCTATCCCACATTCCAAAACTGCTTGCCCCTCCCCAACCAAAATCCAACACTTGCGGTTCATTATGGCTTATCATGTTCCTGATCTCCACCAGAGATTTTCAATAAATTCATTGTTCTGTCCTTCCCTCTAAGCTCTTCATCTGCCATCTGAATCAATGGTGATTTGTTTCCATTGTCTTTACCGCTCGGTAATAAAGGAAAAATGCCCAAAGCATCAAGAAGGAAGAATGTAGGTACACTGTATAATCCTCTAATTAGCTAACAAATGCCTAGTTTTTTTAAAACTAGCAAACTATATAATAGATAACTAGCTTTGCTCAAAAGCCTTTCAGCCAAGTCCTACTTCATACTGAGTGCAGTATACATCATGCAAAAATTAACACAACTCTGCTTCCCTGGTGGTCCAACGGCTGTGCATTCCCAATGCAGGGGGCCTGGATTCCACCCCTGGTCAGGGAACTAGATTTCACATGCCACAACTAAAAAGATCCTGCATACTACAGCAAAGTATGCGGGATATGCAGAAAAAATCAGTGTACATCACTTCAGACTTGGAAGTCAGAAAGTGTTATGTGTGACATGACCAAGTTTAAAGGTGAAGTTGAAGGCATTAAATTCCCCAGCTCTGACAGACATGGTTTAAAACTGAAGAAGAAGAGAAGGACAAGATTCTAGGAGCTGTTATTTTCCAGTGTACTCAAAAGTGGGAAAACATGTAAAGTTCAAGAAATATGGGTAGAGTTACAGGGAAGGGTGTTGTTACAGTGAGAAGACCCAAAAAGGCAAGGAAAAGTCTGAAATTTAGAAGGAAAAACTGTGAGGCTGAGTAAAAATTAAGACTCCCAGGAGGCCACAGCCAAGGAGAAGCTTTTACTGCTTTCCTAAAATGCCACTGGGCTGCAGTCTTAACCCCTTCTTCACCAGAAGTCTCCAGTTCAGTCAATTTACATAAATAAATAAAGACAGGGGAAGGGATGTTGCTTTAGCACAGAAAACTTTGTACAACTACCATACAAAATAAAGTTTAGAAAAGCTACTGAAAGGAGTCCTTTACTCCTTTCTCCTCAGTCTCGGTATAGAACAATTAAGGAACTCCGCGCTCTGTTTAAATATTTAGTTGTAAATACAATGGATAAACACCATAGCTGTACTCATGGGTTTGATTCACAGCTAAGTAACAATATGGTGACTGAAACCATGAAATTAAAAGACGCTTGCTCTTTGGAAGGAAAGCTATGACAAAACTAGAGAGCATATTGAAAAGCAGAGATATCACTTTGCTGACAAAGGTCCGTCTAGTCAAAGTTATGGTTTTTCCAGTAGTCATGTATGGATGTGAGAGTTGGATCAAAAAGAAGGCTGATGCTTTCAAACTGTGGTGCTGGAGAAGACTCTTGAGAGTCTCTTGGACAGCAAGGAGATCAAACCAGTCAATCTTAAAGGAAATCAACCCTGAATATTCATTGGAAGGTCTGATGCTGAAGCTCCAATACTTTGGCCACCTGATTCAAAGAGACGACTCATTGCAAAAGACCCTCATGCTGGGAAAGATTGAAGGCAAAAGGAGAAGTGGGTGGCAGAGGATGAGATGGTTAGATAGCATCACCCCCTCAATGGATATGAGCTTGAGAAAGCTCTGAGATATCGTGCAAGACAGAGGAGCCTGGCATGCTGCGGCCCACGGGGTCGCAGAGTCAGACACGACTTAGCTACTGAACAACAACAATACCCTGGCCTCCAAGGAAAAAGCAGAAGGGAGCCCTGGAGACTGTAAAGGCCTGTTTGGTCTTGGTTTCTGAGAACAGAGGTAAGGTTTTTAATACCTGAGAAGGAAATAAAATAGAAGTACTGGTGGGAGGCTGAGCAGGTTCCCTGTAGGACTGAAACTGTGGTGCTGAGAATCAACAGCCTTGGACAGAGAAAAAAGCTTTTTAAAAAAAAAAGTTGAAGTACAGCTGATTTACAGTGTTGTGGTAGTTTCTGTGTACAGCAAAGTGATTCAGTTATCTATATAGTCTTCATCTTCTTTTTCGTTATAGGCTATTAAAGATCTTGAATATGGTTTTCTATGCTCTACAGTAGGTCCTTGTTGTTTATCTATTTCATATTAGTAACTTGTATCTGCCAGGTGGTGCTAGTGGTAAAGAATCTGCCTGCCAATGCAGGAGAGGCAAGAGGTATGATGGGTTCGACCCTTGGGTCAAGGAAGATCCCCTGGAAGAGGAAATGGCAACCCACTCCAGTCTTCTTGCCTGGAGAATCCCATGGACAGAGGAGCCTGGCGGGCTACAGACCATAAGGTTGCAAAGAATGGGACGCAACTGAGCACGCACACACACAGTTTGTATCTAGTAATCCCCAGTTACTAAATTTATCCCGCCTTTCTTTCCCCTTTGGTAACCATGTTTGTTTTCTATGTTTGAGAGGAAAAAAAAAATCTCTAGAAGAAGCAGACTATCAAGAAGATTCGAAAGAGTGGATATCCCAAACCGATGAGAGTCAACGCAGACCACAGATGAGGATGGAAGTGGACCCCCCTCCCGGCTCTGGAAGGAGAAAACATCTCCACGACTGGGGAGGATGCGGGGTTACCCCAAAGGCTTGGGAAGCCTCCTGGCAGATACAAGCTACTGATATGAAATAGATAAACAAGGACCTATTGCATATTATATTCTACTGTATATTATAGGGAACTATATTCAAGATCTGTAATAGCCTATAATGAAAAAGAAGATGAAGAAGAATATACAGATAACTGAATCACGTTGCTGTTCCCATATGTAACAGGGCAATTAAACATTCATGATGCTATCTTATGGGCATTGATGCTGTTTTCAAACCAGCATTATACAAATGGTCACCTGATCTTCATGACCAGGCTTCAAGTGGCAATTGGACTCTAGATATGTCATTTTTCCTCAAATCAGGATGGAGGGCCAAATAAAAGTATTACCTTTCTCTCTAAAGTCTCCTTTGATGCATGAGGAAGGGTCATTCATAACACACTAAAATATATAGAACTGTATCTGCATTTTTAACAATTGTGGTAAAATAACACACAGCATAAAGTTCACCATCTTAGTCACCTTATTTTATTTTACTATTTCATTTTTGACTGAGTCACATGGCTTACAGAATCTTAGTTCCCCGATCAGGGATTGAACCCAGATCCTTGGCAGTGAAAGTGTGGAGTCCTAACCACTGGACCACCAGTGAATTCCCCTAATGACTTTAAAATATACAGTTCAATGCCATTAATTACATACACATTGTTGTACTATTATGCACAGCTTTTTTTTTTTTTAAGAGTTCATAAAGCACTTCAGTATTCTGTGGTTCATAGTGTCATTACAGAGAACAGTAGCTATGGCCATTCAAGAAATTTGGAAACGCTTGTAAGTGGAGTTTTAGCTAGTAGAGGACAGGCTTTGATTCTGTTAGTGTTCCTGTTTTTCACTGTTTGGAAGGTCTGTAATTAGCTTAGCTTTGGGCCATGGGCACGTGCCTGTGTGCAGCTCAGAGTGTGTTAGTCTGAGAGGCAGTTCTATAGAGCTGAGACCTTGGGTCTGGGGCCAGACCACAGGGTTTTGAATTGAAGTTGTGCCACTTACTGGTTGTAAGATCTTAAGAATGTGCTTTACCGCTTATTCCTCTGTTTTCTCTTGTTTAAAAGGGAGGTAGTGAGATGGTTGGATGGCATCACCGACTCAATGGACATGAGTTTCAACAAACTCTGGGAGATGGTAGAGGACAGGGAAGCCTGGCATGCTGCAGTCCATGGGGTTGCAAAGAGTCAGACATGACTTAGTGACTGAACAGCAATGACAACACACGTACCTTATTGAGTTGTTATGAAGATTAGCTGAGTTGATATACAAAACCCTTAGAACAGTTTCTGGTGTATCTTACATTGCTATGAGACTTGGCTATTACTATTATGGGAGGGAAGGGAGAGAAGGAGAGGTGGAAGGTGGAACAGAGTGTGGTGTTTAGGCCACTGAGCCTTGAGAGAGATGGACCTACGTCAGTACAAGAGGGTGAAGTCAAGCAAATCAAACCCAGAGTAGAAGTGATTTCTATCGATGATAGAGGAGCTGTTTGTGACACTGGGCCTGAGCCAAGTTTAGAGTCTTTCCCTTTGCTGGTTTTGTTCCATATTCTTTTGCTGTAATAAACTGTAGCCACGAATACAACCACATGCTTAGGTCTAAACTAAAAATGAAGTAACACGTGCTTCCATGTCGTATTCATTTCCTAGAGCTGTTGTAATAACATACCATGAATTGGGTGGTTTAACAACAGAAATGTATTCTCTCACAATTCTGGAAGTTAGAAGCTCAAGATCAAGATGCTAGCAGGCTTGGTTCCCTCTAAGGACCAAGAAGAAGAATCCGTTTCAGCCTCTTCTCTTTCTGATGACTGCTGGCAACCTTTGGTGTTTCTTAGCTTACAGAAGCAACACATTGGGCTTTCCTGGTGGCTCAGTGGTGAAGAATCTGCCTGCCAATACAGGAGACACAGGTTTGATCCCTGATCCGGGCAGATCCCACATGGCGCGGTGCAACTAAGCCTGTGCACCACAACTATTCAGCCTGGGCTCTGGAACCCAGCAGCCGAAACTACTGAGCCCACGTGCCCTAGAGCCTGTGCTCCACGACAAGAGAAGTCACCGCAGGAAGAAGCACTGCAGCTAGAGAGTAGTCCCTGCTCTCCACAACTAGAGAAAAGACTGCACAGCAAAGACCCAGCACAGTCAAAAATAATAACTAACTAAATAAAGCTATTTTTAAAATGGGAATTTTATTTAGAAAAAAAAGAAGCATCACCCTGCTTTCTGTTTTCATCTTCACATGACTGCTCCCTGTATGCAATGTCTGTAGAGTTTCCCCATTTTTGGTGGCCCACTCGACTTCAGTATGACCTCATCTTAACAAATTACGTCTCTGACCCAATTTCCAAGTAAGGTCACATTCTGAGGCACTGGGGGGGTTAGGATTTCAACATATGAATTGGAGGGGAGAGGGCACAACTCATAACACATGTGAATACAGTTATAAATGACCCCTTGTGAGAGATTTGGACTATAAAGAAAGCTGAGCGCTGAAGAATGGATGCTTTAGAACTGTGGTATTGGAGAAGACTCTTGAGAGTCCCTTGGACTGCAAGAAAATCAAACCAGTCAATCCTAAAGGAAATCAGTCCTATGTATGGGAAAGATGCTGGGAAAGATTGAAGGGGATGATAGAGGATGAGATGGTTGGATGGCATCACTGACTCAGTGGACATGAGTTTGAGTAAACTCTGGCAGTTAGTGATGGACAGGGAAGCCTGACGTGCTGCAGTCCATAGGGTTGCAAAGAGTCAGACACGACTGAGCGACTGAACTGAACTCTCTGGACCTCAGATTCTTCGTTTTTTAGGAAAAGTGATTGTTACTGCTCTTAGTTTCAAGACTGTGAGTCTTCAGGAAGCCAAGGACTGACCTGTCCTATGAGAAAGAAGCAGGTTCAACTTTATTTCTTCTGTCTGGATGAGAACCTGGATGCAAGACTGTGTCCTCACCCCACCATCAGTGCTGGGGGTGTAAAGTCCTTTTTTACCTCCCATAACTGCAATCCTGTACATCAGCTGTGCTTCATTGCCAGGTTGGCAGCAGCTGCCCACATAGCTCCATCCCCTTTGCTAGGGTGGTTCCCACCCTGCCTCCTCCCAGTATCTGAGCAGTTGCAGGTTTTCACATCTGGTTCCATATTCTTCTTCTGATTTAGTGGCACTCTGACCAACCAATGCCTCCATCCTCCCTTTCCCAGTCCTTGCTTTGTGTTCCCAAGACTAGTAAGGGACAAAGCTGGACAAAGCTGATATTTTTAGCCCAAACCTCCATACCACCCCCAGACAAGGGGTATTTAATGCACCATCAACAATTCCTCTTATCAAATATCCTATCAGATCTCAAACTCTCCAATAACCATACTGTCAGAGATATACATGATGTCCTCCTAATTCCAAGGATGGGCTTCACTGCAGTTCTACCTCTAGAGCAGTACATTTGCGTAGCCAGGGAACCAACGATAGAAACAATCTGGCAATGATCGTACCCACAAGTGAGTGTTATCAAAATCATACGACACATCTAATAAAAGCTGGTGGACCGCTTCCCTGGTGGTTCAGAGGGTAAAGAATCCACCTGCAATGCGGGAGACCTGGGTTCGAACCCTGGGTTGGGAAGATCCCCTGGAGGAGAGCATGGCAACCCACTCCAGGATTCTTGCCTTGAGAATCCCATGGACAGTGGAGCCTGGCGGGCTACAGTCTATGGCATCACAAAGAGTCGGACATGACTGAGCAACTAAGAACACAGCACACACAGTGGACTGCATACTCAGTGTTCAACAAAAGCTAGTGGACGGCATGCGTGTGTGCTAAATCACTTCAGTTGTGTCTGACTCTTTGCAACCCCTGGATTGTAGCCTGCCAGGCTCCTTTGTCCATGGGATTCTCCAGGCAAGAATCCTGGAGTGGGTTGCCATTGCCTCCTGCAAGTGGACTACATATTCAGTGTTTAATAAAAGCTAGTGGACTACATACTCAGTGTTTAATAAAAGCTACTCATACTCACAGACAAACCTTAAAAGGAACAGAAGACTAGGTATATGATATAAAGAAAGCCAATCCAGTGGAAAGATCAGGGTGAAGGTTAATTTATGTGTCAACTTGGCTGGGTTATGGTGCCCAGTTGTTCAGTCAAACACTCGACTAGGTGTTGCTGTGAAGATATTTTGTAAATGTGATTAACATTTACAATCAGTTAACTTTAGGTAAAGAAAGTTACCCTCGATAATGCTTCATCAAATCAGTTGAATCTCTTAAAAGCAAAATCTGAGGTTTCCCAGAGAAGAAGGAATTCTGCCTCAAGACTGTAATGTGGAAATCCTGCCTGAGTTTCCAGCCTGCTGTTTGGAGTTCAGACTTGCCAACCCCCACAGTCATGTGAGCCAATTCCTTAAAATAAACCTCCCTCTCCGTACTTCACTCGGGTATTGCTTTAATGTGAGAGAGGTTGTGTGTGTGTGTCTGTGTGTATCCTATTGGTTCTATTTCTCAAGAACCCTGACTGATATGATCAGATTCATTGTTAGTTGTAGCCACAAGAAGAGGATGAATTTGAAAGAAAGACTTGAGATGAACTAACTGAGAGGCTAGAGACCAAGCCTTTAGTAATTTTCCACTCTGAGTAGAAGGGAAAGAGAGGAGAAAGAAAAACGGCATTTGACGACTCCAAATGATTTGCTTTCCACATGAAAGTTGCACCAATAAGGCAAAACCCCTAAAAGAAGGATGTCTAAGATGTTTTCTTAAGTCCACATACCTGGGATCCAAAGATGGAATGAGTTATAAATTTAGCTCTACAAACAAATGCTTAGAAAATCCCCCTGTTGACAGGCTATAAGCATAAGATGGACTTTCCTTCAACTTCTACACAGTTCTTGAAAAGATGCAATAAGTAGGTTATTCTGGCCTCAAAGGCAATGAAATGAATTATGGATGACTCAATAGAGAGAACTGAACAAATATAAATGTACATCTTCTGGGCCAAAAATAAGCCAATTAAAGGGGAAAAAAGGCAAACACTAGATGAGGGGACCTGTTTACTAAGAACATGGAACAGGATTAGTAGTCTCAGTATTTAACAAGGTTGTAACATTCAGTAAGAAAAACCCCAGTAGGTAAATGCACAAGAGTCTTCTACCAGATAATTTCAAAAACAGTTTGAAATGATTATAAATGGCTGGCAAACATTTGGGGAAAAAATGCCCAACCCTACTAATTCAAAGAAATGCAAACAGAAGCAGCAATGAAATTATGCTTACATCTATGAGATTAGCAAAGAAAAATGAAACTACCCATGATGGTGCTGATGGGAGAAAATAGCCTATTGGAAAGCAACTTGGAAATACCTAAAGTATTTAACCAAGTAATTTCTTTTCTGGAAATGTCTACCTAACTAAGAGCTGAATCAGAAAAAATGTTTCACACAGCATAACTTATAACAGCAAGATGGGACTTCCTTGATGGTCCAGTGGTTAAAACTCTATGCTTCCATGGTGGGAGGCATGGGTTTGATTCCATATGCTATGTGGTATTGCCAAAAATAAGTAAAATAAAATAGCAAGAAATCAAAATGTCCTGACAAAGAGGACTCGTTCATTCACTTAGTCATTGAAATATTTGAGTTCCTACTATATGATCATTTCCTGAGATTGCTAAACAATGCCTAGCTTTTCTAGATTACTCTTCTTTTAAAAAGTGGGTAGGATTTGTGTAAATAAATAGATATATGCTATTATACATAACTTGCTTGAAAATGTTTATGCTGTCACTGGAAGGCTATACAAGGGACTCATTGCAGAGACTGCCTTTGAAAAAGCAGTTGGGTGAGGGGTAGGAGGCTGAATTACTTTTCACGGTACTCTCCTGTACCATCTTGAATTTTTTCAATACGTCCATGGATTTTGTCAATGTTTTGAAAGTGCATGCCGTGTAGCTAATCTTATTTTTCATAGGGACGTCTTGAGTTGTTTTCAAGAGATTTCTTGGATGTCTCATCTTCTTGAATGTGAAAGGCTCTGCAAGGGAGGGGACTGTGTTTCCTTTCTTTCTATTCTCCTCCAGTGCATAGCACAACTGGAGTACATAATGGGAGCTCAAAAATACCTGTTGAGCAGAAAATAATTTGGTGCTCAAAGACCCTGGGAGAAGAAGTTGAAATCAATCACTCTGGGACTTACATGGTAGTCCAGTGATTAAGAATCTGTGTGCCAACACAGAAAACACAGGTTTAATCCCTGGTCCAGGAAAATCCCACATGCCGAGGGGCAACTAAGCCTGTATACCACAACTGGTGAGCCCGTGAGCCCTAGAGCCTGCGCTCCACCACAAGAGAAGCCACTGCAATAAGAAGCCTGTGCACGCCAACTGAAGAGTAGCCCCTGCTCACCGCAACCAGAGAAAGCCTGCGCACAGCCCCCAAGACCCAGCGCAGCCAGAAATAAATGTTAGTTGGATGGCATCACCGACTCTATGGACATGAGTTTGAGCAAGCTCCAGGAGATCGTGAAAGACAGGGAAGCCTGGCATGCTGCAGTCCATGAGGTCACAAAGAGTCGGACACGATACAGCAACTGAACAACAAAACTTTTTAAAATGGCTAACATGATATTTTTTTAAAAGACCAGTCACTGGGTATTATTTTAATGCTGACCTGTATGTTTTAAGATGTATCTGTTAAGCCACAGTTTGCTAATCTGCCAATGAGAAAAAATAATTGATGATATTCTTTGATAAAACTCTATATGGAGAAATGCAAAATGCCTTTTTTTTTTTTTAAGGGGAAATTTAACTCATAGCATCTGGATTGGGGAAGGAAGGCTTCTCGCGATGGAGCACAGGCTCCAGGCAGGCAGGTTTCAGTAGTCGCAGGACTGCAGCTCAATAGCTGTGGCGCACAGGCTTTGTTGTTCCGCAGCATATGGGATCTTCCCCCACCACAGATCTAACAGGGGTCCCCTGCATTGCGAGGCGGATTTGCAACCACCAGACCACAAGGGAAGCCCTGCAAAATGCCTTTTTAAGGCCCATGTAGCTATCTGTAATCTTAACAGCTGAATGAAAGACCCCTCAATATCAAATAAGGAAACATATAATCTCAAGGTTTTAATTATTACAAAAAACAAAACATTTTAATATAGGGTCAATTTTGAGCATTTGTAAGAGATTACGTTTGTTTTAATATACTTTGGGTGGTGTTTGTAATCTATAGCAATCCTTTTATCATCAGTTTTGTTTTCTTTTTCCTTTATTCTCCTGTATATGAGACATAGGGAACAGAGTGAAAGTGAAAGTCACTCAGTTGTGTCTGACTCTTTGTGACCCCTTGGACTATACAGCCCATGGAATTCTCCAGGCCAGAATACTAGAGTGGGTAGCCTTTCCCTTCTCCAGGGGATCATCCCAACCCAGGGATCAAACCCAGGTCTCCCAAATTGCAGGCAGATTCTTTACCATCTGAGCCACAAAGGAAGCCCAGGGAACAGAGTAGTTAAGGGTAATAAATTTCATTCACCAGTGAATTTCTCTCTTTTCTACAGTTTCATGAATGAATGACGACACCATTGGAAACTGGCACCTGACTTAGTATATTGATGTGATTCTCTTCACTACCCCACCCCACGCCCATATACTTTCAAAATATCATTGGCAGCTGAGGAAATTCACTGGCAAACTACCACAAGGAAGTGTATTTCACTAAATGAAGTTCCTGAAATGCAGCTTTTGTTTCTTGTTTCCTTTTGCTCTGCCAGCAACTCCAGATTATGAGAAAATGCACTGTCTGCATTGCATAGCATATGACAGCTCAGGACTGTTCCAGAAGGTATGACTACTATTTGATACAAGGTGGGGCTGCATCGGGGAGGTGGGGAGGGAGCCTAAGGAAGAGAAGGAGAGAATGAAGGAACTTTTGAATAAAGGATCTGCTTTTGTTTCTGAAATTCACAGAATTACTCTGATGAGTGAAGTACAAAACACCAAATTGGAGGCAGAGATGCCTGCTGATAAGATCTATTAGCAGGAGAAGGAGGAAAACCAAACTCCTTGAGAAATAGTGAGCCAAGTTCTCCCAGCTAGTGGAAGGGGACTTTGCTGCACAACTGCTCCATGAAACGAAACCCACAGACTTCCTGGATGGTGGGAAATCTGAAAATTTGATTAAACTGAAGAATGAAGATTGAGACATTGGCAACAGTGGGCCTGTGAATCTAGATCCCAGCGCACCAACTGACAGATCACACATTGTCAATCGCTAGCCTGAGGCCAGAAATCCGGAAAGGCAGCCCAGTAAAATAGAAAGGATATGCCTTGTCGTGGGGAGAGGGAACAGGGTGCTGTATTTCTTGCGGCTTCCCTTGATAAGAAGAAAGAGAGGAGGAAGAGGGGACAGAGGCAGTACAAAGGAGGAAGAGAAAAGAAAAAGGAGACAAGGTGAAGAAATTCAGAGAGTAAGGGAGAAAGAGAAAGAAGAAGAGGCAGGAGCTAACACTTATAGCTGTCATCTCAGAGGAGGGATAAATTAGGAGTATGGGATTAACATAAATGTTACCCAGTCAAATCTCATACGGCTTATTAAGTGAAAGGCCAATAATCGAGAGACAAGTTGTTGGGGCATGGAATAACAACTTTATTCGGAAAGCCAGCAAACTGAGAAGATGGTGAGCTAGTGCCCCCGCAAAGAACCATCTTGCCTGAGTTAGAATTCAGGCTTCTTTTATACTAAAAAGGGAGGGCGTAAAGTCAAACACTTCCTGGTTCCCATCAGCCTTCGGAGGGAATGTGTTAATTTCTTCCTTCTGCAGCCGTCACAGGTGGGCCTGGTCAGGATGTTTCTTGTGAGCTAAACAAAGGTGTTTTAGCTTAATGCTCATTACCTGGGAGGCAGGGTTTCCAGAGATGGGCCGTTATGTATAATTTAAGCTTCTGGGCAAATCCCTTTGGTGATTAACTTGCAATACAATCCAAAATTGTGAATTACATTCACACTACTATATACAAAATAGATAAACAACAAGGACCTACTGTGTAGCACAGGGAACTATACTCAATGTTTTTATCTATTTTTTAATTGAAGGATAATTGCTTTACAGAATGTTGTTGTTTTCTGTCAAACTTCAACATGAATCAGCCCTAGGTATTCTACTCAATGTTTTCTAATAACCTATAAGGGAAAAGAATCTGAAAAGGTTTATACCTATCTATCCTCTCTCTCTCTCTACACAATATATACATATTTATATCTGAATCACTTTGCTGTTATACCTGAAACTAACATAACATTGTAAATTAACTATATTTCAATTAAAATACATATATATATGTGTGTATAGCTATCATTTCATTTCTTCTTCTCTACAATCCCAAAGAAGTATTAATTCATCCCCATTTTATAATGATGGAGGCACGAGGCTGTGCAGTTGTGAAGGGTTAGAGCCAGACTAGAACCTGACTGCAATAACCCCCCTTTTCCCTGCTGCATATGGAAACGTTCAACAGTCAGCAAACAGGACATCTGTTGGCTATGGTTCGGTTACTTGGTGTCAGCGTGTACAGGAAATCCACAGGTGGGACATTCCTTGTGGAAATGTTGTAACATGAAGTTAAATTTCACCGTAGGGAGAAGCAATGAAGGGAACGGAAAGGCTTTTACTCCTTTACATCAATTCTGAACACACAGAAAGGGAAATTACAACCAGTTACAGGGACATGCTAAAAGAGTTGGCCTTTAAAAAAAAACACACACACATGCGCAAAAACTAGATTAGTGTGTCTTGGAAATGAAAAGCTGGAAAGTGACACAGCGTGCTGTGATACAAAAATTAGACTGTAGAGACTTGCTGGTGTTTTAAATAATCGCCTCCCCATTCCCCCACCCCTCATCCCCCTGACAAGGAGGAATGGTAACACACTGTGTTTACAACTACAGAGGTGAGCTGAAAACACTTAACTTGGAATTTTGTGCTCTGATTCTCTCAAAACATCACATATCCCTTAAAATGGATGAACTGGCTTCGTGTGGTCCTGTCTGAAAGCAGAGGTCTGTGGGCTGAGCTTTTTCTTTCCCTTTCTGTTTGACTGTACCATGGGGCATGTGGGATCTTAAGTTTCTGGACTAAGGATGAACCATGCCTTCTTCAAGGGAAGCACCACTGGACCCCCAGGGACATCCCAAGTCGACCATCTTAACCATGTAACATGTACAATTCAGTGCAGCCATCACACCACCCACCTTCAGAACATCTTGCCAAAATGAAACTCTGAACCTATTAAACAATAACGCCCCTTTCCTGCCAGCCCCTAGCAACCACCACCCTACTTTCTAACTTTATGAATTTGACTAATCCAGATACCTCATGTAAAATGGAATTAAACAGCATTTGCCCCTCTGTGACTATTCCACCACGCATAATGTCCTCAAGATGCATCTATGTTGTAGCATGTGTCAAACCATTCCTTTTTAAGGCTGAATAATACTCCACTCCGAGTGACTTCACTTTCACTTTTCACTTTCATGCATTGGAGAAGGAAATGGCAACCCACTCCAGTGTTCTCGCCTGGAGAATCCCAGGGACGGGGAGCCCGGTGGGCTGCCGTCTATGGGGTCGCACAGAGTCGGACACGACTGAAGCGACTTAGCAGCAGCAGCAGCAGTATGCATAGACCACATTGTGTTTATCCATTCAGCCACTGATGGATAATTGAGATGATTTTTTTTTTTTTTTTTGGGCTATTGAGTTGATTTTTTAAGTCTTGCATTTGAATCAAAATTTTAAAGAAAGTTTCAAAGTATTTTTCCATAGATGATCTTGCTTTATTCTACCTATCATCACTGTAGTTATGGATACATTCACAGGGTATTGTTTTACAAGTTTTGAAAGGGAAGTCAATCACAAAGGTAGAAAATAGCTACACAAAACATCCCACTGCAAGCAGTCCATGGAGAGGCCTTACCAAAGTCACACAGGGTAAAGAGCCTCCCAGTTCTCCTCTCTGGGGCCATCCTGGGTGTTGGGGTGCCCTTGGCACACTGGAGAATTCCAATTGCAGGTTGGAGCAGGCAGGAGAAAAAAGGACTTACCTTAGACCCTGGCATTTGTAATCTGCTGCCCTGCCACTTGATCACAGACAAAAATATAACCATGGTGGCTCAGGGGTAAAGAATCCACCTATAATGCAGGAGACATAGGATACGCAGGTTTGATCCTTGGGTTGGGAAGATCAGCTGGAGAAGGAAATGGCAACCCAGTCCAGTATTCTTGCCTGGAAAACCCCATGGACAGTGGAGCCTGGTGGGCTACAGTCCATGGTGTTGCAGACTCGGGCACGACTGAACAACTAACACTTCCACCTCCATTGCTGTAATATCAATGAGATCAGAACACAAAAAAGAGCGGTGTTAAACCTGACATTTGTAGAGTGCAGGATTAGGGAGATTTTTCATCTTTTATCCCCTTCAGAGGAAAGCATCCACAGAGTTAGTGCTTAGAGAAAGCAGCTGAAGTGTATGATGAGTATGTGATGAGCTCATTCAGCCATTCAGCAAACATTAAAGGATGTGGTAGTTTTCTGCACTTTCACATGGCTGTCTGTCTTTGACTTTGCAAGAACCCTCTGCAGCAGCCTGTTTAGTCACATGTTATGAGGTTTGTACCAGGCAAGATGCTGGGGGCAGCAAAGCATGCAGGCAAACTGACTCCCCCATCACCAGCTGGGCCACCTGCAGAAGTGACTTCACCAATTTGAGTCTCAAGCTTCCGTATTTCTAAAATGAAGCCAATGATAAAGTCCACCTTCTAGGGCTGATACAAGAATGGGATGCGATAAAGTGCATAAGGCATTTTGCCCAATGCCTGGCAGACAACTGCACAAACTCGCCATTATTACATATATGCATTGATCTCTGCTTACCTACACAACATATATATATGCCCCATGAGGTATATATTCTTTGCTGTTTAGTTGCTAAGTTGTGCTCGTCTCTTTGCGACCCCATGGACTGTAGCCCGCCAGGGTCCTCTGTCCGGGGGATTTCCCAGGCAAGAATACTGGAGTGGGTTGCCATTTCCTTCTCCAGGGGATTTTCCCAACCCAGGGACTGTACCTGTGTCTCCTGTGCCTCCTGCATTGGCAGAGGGATTCTCCACCACAGTGCCACTTCCGTTGTTGTTGTTCAGTCTCTAAGTCAGGTCCAACTCTTTCCAACCCCATGAGCCACCTGGGAAGCTCCAGACAAGGCATTGCGTGTTTCCAGTTCTGAAGTTTTAAAAGGAAATGAATTGAGTATTTAATTTTAAAAAGCTGCAGAAATCAGTGGCTTGGAGAGATGCAAGTCTGTATTATAAGGAAAGCAAATCCAGCAAAATGTGAAGCGCAGAATCTAAGTGGCAGATAGATGTGTGTTCACTGTGTAATTCTTTCAATGTCTCTTTATGTTTGGAAATTTTCACAATGAAATGGTGGTGGGGGGCAATCAATGGCTTTCTGTTGGTCACTTTTAACTAACTTTGGTTGTGACAAGGGTTAGGGCAGTAGACTCGATATTAAAAATATCGACCAGACTTGCTATTCCTCCTCTGTCCTGGCCAAATGCATTTTGGGGTGGGGGTGGCATTTCTCAGGGATGGCGTCTGAGGGGCTCACCCATGGCTGGCAGTCAAGCAAGGCATCGTCAAACAAAACCAAGCAGAAGCAGACATCAGCTGTCAGCTTTTCTACGAGGAACCACCAGCCTTACCCAAAGCTCTGATTGCAGCAGAGAGAATATGGGCACTGAACTGAATCTGGAGACACCACCATAGTGAGGGAAGACCCCATCCTGTTATTCTGTCCTCTGGACCCTGAATCATAAGCAGCGCCTCCAGCTGCATGGGTCACAGAATCAGCCCAGTCCTTGGGACTGCAGGTCCTGCTGGAAAAGATGGCAGTGGCATGCTGGCCAGACATAGCTGGGAAAAGTTGTGGCGTGTTTTCATTGCTGCTGCTGCCAGATTTCAGAGATCAGTTGAGCTGCCATCTGGATGCTTTTTTCTGTGCAATGCCTCCTTGTAGCCGCATGAATTCTCTTCTGACTACAACCCAAGGGAGGAAACTCCAGCAGTTCTTTGTGCCTTGTTGCCTGGGGGAGAGAGTGCCATCAGCTCCCCTCCTGCCCTCCCTCCCTCCCTAAAGATCTCAGAGGGGCCCACATGGCCTGGCAACAAAAGCACAAGCAGATTCACTGTGCTGGCTAGTCGGAGCTTGATTAGAAGCAACCTAAAGGCTTTCATGGTTAGATAGCATCACCAATTCAATACACATGAATTTGAGCAAACTCCGGGAGACAGTAGAGGACAGAGGAGCCTGGTGTGTTGCAGTCCATGGGGTTGCAAAGAGTTGGACACAACTTAGCACCTGAACGACAACAACAAACGCTCTCATAGGGGGCTGGTTGGATAAATTATGACTCAGCCCTACAATAGGAATCCATGCAGTTCTTTTAAAGAAGCAAAGGCGTGCTTTAGGTATTGACAAGGAATACTTTCCAAGCTACACTGAGCATTAGAAATAAAAATAAAAGGGTACAGAACAGTAGGTATAGTATATGCGATTAAAAACATATACCTCCATGAATGAACTTGTGGCTGTCTGTATACACTGCTATATTTAAAATAGATAACCAACAAGGACCTGCTGTATAGCACAGGGCAGCCTGGATGGGAGGGGAGTTTAAGGGAGAATGGATTCATGTATATGATGGCTGAGTCCCATTGCTGTTCAACTAAAACTATCACAACATTGTTAATTGGCTATACCCCAATACAAAATAAAAAGTTTATATATATATATATAGTTATATATGCCAGAATATCTTTGGCTGGAAGGACAAGAAAGTTTGGCATAGCGTTTGAGGACAGGGGCAGGGTTAAAATGAAGAATCATATTCATTACTTACAATATGCTTTCTGTGTTGACTTCTTACTATGTGTAATTTTCTATTAAAAAAAAAAAAAAACTTACCTAGAAAAAGTAGAAACAAAACTAGACTCTCAAGGCAGCAGAACTATAGTATTCAGTCTGCTCAAGCTCCCTTTTCTTCTGTGACTCCCAGGCAATGAATTCAACATTGGGTCTGGAGGGGGAGAGACCAGGTCCCATCACAGTGAAGACCTACAGGGGAGACCCCAGGAGCATGCAGCCGAACAATTCTGGGACCCCACCACCAACCCATCTGTGCCCCAGGGCAGGTTCCCTTGGGCATTTGTAGCTCTTCTGATTCCCATGCAACTGGCTTGGTGAGAGGAGAGGCAGAGAAAGAAGGGCAAACCAGCCAGGCTGGAATCTGGAGGGGAAGGTGTGGTCCTGTCAGATCAGCGAAGGTGTTTCTCGCCTATGGCGAGATTCCCAGGGGTAAGCAACGCTGTGGTCTCTCATTCCCGGGGGCTCTGACTCACGGGGACATGTCAACCCAGACTTGGATGACAAGCTGCCTGGGCATCCCATCCTGGCTCTGCCACTAGCTGGCTGTGGGACTTGGGACATCATACATTTTTTGAGGCTCAGTGTTTTCATTCAAAAGTAGGAGGGGGACTTCCCTGGTGGTCCAGTGACTGAGACTGTGCGCTCCTAATTCAGGAGACCCAGGTTCATTCCCTGGTCAAGGAACTAGATCCCACATGCTGCAAACAAGACCCAGTGCAGCCAAATAAATAAATAAATAAAAAGTTTTTTGTTTTTTTTTTTAAGTGGAAGGGAGGGTGAGGATGTGGAGAGAAAAATGCAACTCATGATATCATAAAGTCTTGTTAAAATTAAACTTTCCTAAAAAAAAAAAGCTTTCTATAAATGCTACCTAGCTGAGTAACACCATATCTTCTGGAGCCAGACAGCTGGGGTTTAAATCACAGCTATACTGGCCAACAAATAGATAGATAGATAGATAGACAGACAGACAGACAGGTAGGTAGGTAGACAGATAGATAAACCAACTTGGGACTTCCCTGATAGTCCAGGGGTTAAGATTCTGTGTTTCCCTTGCAGGGGACACAGGTCTGAGCCCTGATCAGGGAACTAAGATCTTGCATGCTTTGTGGTGTACCCTAAATATATAAATCATAGCTGTGCCATTTTCCAGTTTTGTGACTTTGGGAAAATTATTTCATCTCTTTACCTCAGTTTACTCATCTGTAAAATGGGAAGAATAATAGCACCTATATATAGCATAAGGGAGAAGGCAATGGCACCCCACTCCAGTACTGTTGCCCGGAAAATCCTGTGGATGGAGGAGCCTGGTGGGCTGCAGTCCATGGGGTCGCTAAGAGTCAGACACGACAGAGTGACTTCACTTTCACTTTCCACTTTCATGCATTGGAGAAGGAAATAGCAACCCACTCCAGTGTTCTTGCCTGGAGAATCCCATGGACAGAGAAGCCTGGTAGGCTGTAGTCTATGGGGTCGTGCAGAGTTGGACACGACTGAAGCGACTTGGCAGCGGCAGGCAGCATATAGCATAAGGCTTTTCTGAGATATATATATATATATATATAAATAAGCTAACACTTGCAAAATGCTTAGTATAGTGCCTGCTATAAAGTGATTTTTGAGCTGGAAAGTATCTTAACCCAACCTTTTATTTTTAATAATGAAGAACTGTGGGCCAAAGAGGAACTGGCCCTAGAGGGGACCCTTGATTAGTGACAAAGCCAGGAGTAAAACTCAATCTCCCAGCTCCCAGACTAGAATATTTTATACTGTTAACTTTAGGCCAAAAATTCTTCTTACATTCTGGTACAAAATAAGAAAGAAGTGAGGAAAAATCTTTTTTTTTTTAATAATTGTATTTACCTATTTTTGGCTGTGCAGAGTCTTCGTTGCTGTGTGGGCATTTCTCTAGCTGTGGCAAGCAGGGGCTACTCTCTTGCTGGGAACTGCAGGCTGTAGTGTCTGGGCTCAGCGGTTGCAGCATGTGGGCTCAGCTCTCCGGCTCTAGAACACAGGCTCAATAGTTGTGCACAGGCTTAGTTGCTCCATGGCACGTGGGATCTTCCTGGACCTGGGGATCGAACCCGTCTCCTGCATTTTCAGGCAGATTCCTTACCGCTGAGCCACGAGGGAAGCCTGAGAAATCTGTTTTAGATCAGGTAAAAGGATATTGGGTTCAAATTCAGTGTGTGACAACAGCCAAGTTTCTTGAGCTCTCTGAACCTCTCTTCCTTTGGAACAGGCTCAAAATAATAACATGAACATTATAGAGGTGTTGTGGTAAGTGAGCGTCTACATGTGCAATGCCTGGCACATAGCATTTCTCAAAAAAACATATTAATACCAATTAACAACAGATGATGGTGTTGTTAGGCCAGGAGCCCCACACCTGTGAATAAAAGATGGCTTTTATTCCTCATTCTTCTGGGGGTATGCAAACAAGATAAATGCTTAACCTCTTAAGTTAGCTTAAGATGACTCTTAACCTTAGAGATTCAATGTGGTAGCAATCATTGTTAAAACAAATTGGAAATGTCAGCACAAGCTCTATGACATGTGACTATGAAACAGCATAGTAAATGAGGTTGGCTTCTAAGTTGGGTAATAATATTTCTGATCCAAAGTAGGTGTGGCATCATCAGGAAAATGCAAATTAACATCACAGCAAGCAACAACCTCACACCCACTAGGAAGACTTTGATGATAAATGTGTGTGTGTGTGTTTTGTGTGTGTGTGTGTGTGTGTGTGTGTGCATGCGTGCGTGCATGCATGCTCAGTTGCGTCTGACTTTTTGTGACCCCATGCACTATACCCCACCAGGCTCCTCTGTCCAAGGAATTTCCCAGGCAAGAGTACTGGAGTGGGTTGCCATATCCTACTGTGGGGGCGGGGGGCTCTTCCCTACCCAGGGATCAGACTCACATATCTTGCATCTCTTGCATTGGCAAGCAGATTCTTTACCTCTGTGCCACCTGGAACCATCATATACTGCTGGTAGGAGTACAGAATGCTAAAATTATATTGGAAAACACTTTGGTAGTTTTTTACAAAGTTAACCATAATCTTACATGTTGGTTACCTATTACTGTGTAGCAAGTTACCCCGAAATTTAGTGGCTTGAAATAGCATTAAATTTAAAGAAAATTCTCATGGTTTCTGTGGGTCAGAGATTGAGACAGGGTGCAACTGGCACCACATGTCTGGGCACAGCTGGAAGACTGAAGGCTGGGGCAGGAGCCCCCGGGGACTGGGAGATGATGTTGGTGTTGGCTGGGGGCTTCTCTGGGGCTTCTGCTTCTGCACAACACTGTGCCTGGGTTCCCAAGGAAAGCCTCGAGAGAGAGGGCGGAAGAGAGAGCAAAAGGGAGGATCCTGAAAACAGGGGATCCTACCTTATGCATTTATTTTTATTTTTTCTACCTTATGCATTTTATACCCTTACAACAGTTTCAATCTGATAAGCAATCTTGTACTATAACAAGTGAATTTTTCAAAATGCGTGTGTTAGCCTACAGGATGGTTAATTTTATGTACCCACTTGGCTAGACTACAGTGTCCGGATACAGGGTCAGACATTATTCTGGATGGTTCTGTGAAGATAGTTTTGGGTGAGATTAACATTTAAATCGGTGAACTTTGAGTAAAGAAGATTGTCCTCTGTACTGTGAATGGGCCTCACCCAATCAGTTGAAGGCCTGAACAGAACAAAGGTGGACCTGCCCTGAAGAAGAGGGAATTCTGCCAGCTGACCGCCTTTGGACTTGAACTGCAACACTGGCTCTTCCTGGGTGTCCAGCCTGTCATTTCACCCTGCAGATTTTGGACTTGACCTCCATAATCCTGGAGAAGAAAATGGCAGCCCACTCCAGTACTCTTGCCCGGAAAATCCCATGGACAGAGGGGCCTGGTAGGCTACAGTCCATAGGGTCGCAAAGAGTCCATGAGCCAATTCCCAATCAATCAGTCAGTCTCCGGCGCGCGGGCAGCGGCGGCGGCCCAAGATGGCAGAGCTGCAGTTGGCCCCTGTGAATGTGGGCCGCCGCGCAGCCGCTGGAGCCCGGGTCCCGGGCCGCCGGGTCAGGGGGCGGTGGTCGGCCCGCAGAGTCCGGCTGAACGGGGCAGCACCTTACTCCATGACCACCAGACAGACCCTAGGCCTGGAGCCCAGGTCTTTTCTCTGCCGCCTCTGCTGCCAGGAGGATCCGGGGCTGGACACAGACAAGGACGAGACGCGGGCCTATCTGACTGACAGGACCCTATTTACTTGGGTCCACTCCTAAATTACCCCCGTCAAGGGAAGCTCATCTTTAGGAAGGAGTTGGCAGAAAAGGCGGCTGGAGGAAGTGGAGTTTTACAACATTGCATCTCTCCAGCGACTGGTTTCAAGGAGGTGATATCAACAAGAAAAACTGAGCTTCCAAGGGCCCGGCGAAGCACGTGTACAGAGTCCTGCAACGCCAAGAGGAGGCGCTCAGGCAGATGGTGTCCACTATGTCCGACGGTTGGAGATTCCAACAGCTAATCAGCATGCTGCTGCTGCTGCTGCTAAGTCGCTTCAGTCGTGTCCGACTCTGTGCGACCCCATATTCGGCAGCCCACCAGGCTCCCCCGGCCCTGGGATTCTCTAGGCAAGAACACTGGAGTGGGTTGCCATTTCCTTCTTCAATGCATTAAAGTGAAAAGTGAAAGTGAAGTCGCTCAGTCGTGTCCGTCTCTTCGCGACCCCATGGACTGCAGCCTACCAGGCTCCTCCCCCCTGGGATTTTCCAGGCAAGAGTACTGGAGTGGGGTGCCATTGCCTTATGGGAACGAGGATCAGGCAGAATTCCTCTGTGTTGTCTCCAGAGAACTAAATAATTCGACCAACGGCATTGTCATCCAACCTAGCGAGAAGGCGAAGGTTCTTCAGGACAGAGGATCTCGGATGTAAACTCCGGAGTCCTCGGTGATGTGAGCGCGACCCACCCGAGCACCTCTGTGACGTTCAGTCTCACTCCCGTAACCGAGCTTCTGCAAAGCCACGCCAAGCCTGGCCCCCCCAGCGGAGAAGTGTTCTGGTCAAAACCAAAGGAACCCCACCCCAGCCACAGGAACCCGAAGACAGATGCCGCTTCCGGCTGCACAATACCTTTTAAAGAAACCTGCTTTTGTTTTCTTAGCTAGTGTTGTAACGTATCTTTACAAGAGTGGCTGGGCTGGGTTCCCAGATGGAGCTTATCTAGGGATGGGGGCGGGGAAGAGGAAGGCCTAGGTGCTTGCAGAGGCTGTACTTCTGGGAAGGCCGAGCACAGGCAAGAGTGTTGTCCTGAGCTTTGCCACATTTTCACCTGAGTGTGCCCTGTTGGACGTGGGCAGCTGCTTAGTCACACTACATTTCTCTCCCATACACGCCAGACTAATGCAACAGACGCAGAGGAATCTGGTTTAGGCTGGCTGAATTGAAGTTTTCGTGAAGGATAGAGTCACCAGAGTACCCCATATTTCTATGAATAGAGCCTCTGAGGAGGGGAGGATGGGGTGTCCCTGATTTTGAGACTGGGGGTCACAGCTCTGGAGGCTACGGCGGCTCCCATGTTCAGCTTGCCTCCTTTGTCTCCAGCAGCTGGGCCCCCCGATAGCTCACCTTCTCCCCAAGAAGAGGTTCAAAGCAGACGGTTCTTGCAGGGAGGCAGACACCCAGACTGGTGGGCGCTGTAGGTGTTGTATAACTGCTTCTTCAGCCTTTTCTTGCCCTCCGTTGGTCCGTCTTCCTTCCTTGACTTTTTAAACTGGGGGCCCAGGATAAAGGAATCTTGGACCCTCTGATGGCTTGGGGTGGAGACAGCTGTTTTCTCTGAAAGTTGCCAAATGTGGTAGGTTGTAGTATCAAAAGTGGCCATTGTTTTTGTGGTTGTTTCTTGAAAATGCTTTAACCCAAAGTGCGATATTTGTGTTTCTTCTTGGTTTCTGACCTCGGCAGTGGTGGTGAGTGCGCACCATTCACCATAGTGTGTGTGCACTTTCCGGGCGGGCTGAGGAGTCCCTCCCCTGACCCTGACCCTCACCACTATGTCCTTCTGTGGGTGCCGAGGCGTCGAGGATCCTACACTATTCCACTCAGAGGAGCCAAGCCTCAGAGCTTGTAACTGGACTTGCTCTCTGAGCTTTCGAGTCTTGGTGAGCAGTCGTGGAACACAAAGGGGCCAGAAAACGCAGGCTTTTCTCCAGCTAACTTTCCTAGTGTGGCAGGTGGTCCAGAGAAGGGGAGGTGCCCATGGGGAGTGCTTTGTCCATAAAAGACCCCGCAAGCCCATGGCTCCTTCTGCGCTGAGGCTCCCTTTGCCCATCACCAGCTCAGCCGCTCACCTCATGGGTCTGGGGTCAGGGTTGTTGAAAGTGACTATGGACTCTGCCAAGTGCCCTTTGAGCCTGTGACCTGCCCCAACCAGACAGGAACCTCACATGGCCCTCACATGTCTGTGTGTAGAGTAGGGGAGAAGTGTGTGTCTGGGGCTCCTGCTGACTCACTGTGTCTACACCTCAACGTGAATATGAACGTTGGTACCACAGACGTCTGGCCTGTGCCCAGGATTTTTACAGGTATAAAGTGTTAGAGGAACTGCTACCTACAGTAAACAGTTACCCCTGCAGAATGGTGGAGGGTTTCCATCCTGACATCTTTAGGGGGAGGGAAAAAAAAAAAGATTTGAACATGTCAAGGAAAAGCTGCTGTCGACTGGGCAGGACAGAGGACAATGGGAGAGGAACTCTGGCCAAAGGGAATAAGCACATTCAGACTGAAAGGAGGGAAGCCTCGGCATCTGGGCCTCAAGCCCAAGCAGACCTGCTTTCCTGGGGCTCGTCTGAAAACCAGCCTCTGGTCCCAAGCCAGCAAGCAGGAGCAAGGAGGCTGGAGGGCAGCGGGGGCCCAGCCCCTCTGGATGTGCCATTTCGCTCATCGTGCTTCTCATGGGTCCACTGTGGAGTCTGTGCAAAGACCGCCGAGCCCCTCGCTGAGCCCTCTGAGGAACCAGCAGGCTGCCTTTCACCAAGATCTCTCCTCCAGGCAAGCCAGTGACCGTTTCAGTTGCTCAGTGCTCCAGGAATCTGAGAGTGAATCATTTCTTAAGGTTTCTGGGAAAGCATTTTACCCAAGCCCTTCGTGAACCAAGTTGGTGTTTTTTTCTTGAAAGCTGTCTCCCTCTGGGAGAGTCCGGCTGACCACTTCAGAGAGAAGCCTGGCCATTGGCTGTGGGGGTGTCACATGACCGGTGACCCCCACTATTCAGCTGCCCAGGGCTGCCATGTGGGCGACACTGGCCAGGCAGGGCCCAACCTCCTCTAGAGTGACTTCGTTTCTGCACAGTTTTCACTGAACTCAGGGGTGTCCGTGAGGCATGGAGGAGGAAGAGAGAGAGAGGCTGAGAGGAAGGGCTGAGAAGTCACCCACACCCTCCAGGGTGGCCTTTGAGCCAGGGCCTTAGGGACCATGCCTGTCACTTGTGGGTGCTCTTTGTTGCCGTTTGTGTCTTTGAATAAAGTCTGAAATGCTGTGACCCTTTTTTCCCCCGTCTTGTCAATATAGACATGAAACAAACAAAAATACCAGTCTCTATCTCTCTCTTCATTCACACTCACACACACGCACGCACACACACACACACACCCCCATTGGTTCTGTTTCTCTAGAGAATCCTGACTAATACAACCTGGCTCTCTTGTATCAACCCAAAACACGAGCTTCTTGACCAGCAGTTTCCGCCCTGGATTCATAACTGCAAATGGCATTTTCATGTAAAATATTTCCTGTGCTACTTCTTAATAGTAGACGGTGTGCCCTTGATATATAACATTGACACAGTGGCTGAAAAACCTCGTAGCAAGGTAGCAGTTCACGGTGGTTTTTGGAGGAGGTCGTGAACGAGAACCAATGAACGTGGCTCATCAGTAATCTGTTGCAAAGATGCTGTGCTCATCAGCGCAGAAGTAAATCTTTCATTACCGGAAAACGTGAATCAACTCAAGGGAAACAGGGTTCTGTCAGTTTACAAAACTTAATTACGTTTTTAACTCCATACATTGTCCAGTAAAGGCATCTGAAAGTACCTAACTTCCAGGGTGAATCAACAGTAAATTAATTGCAAGAAGGTACCAGCTTCCCTGGTGGCTCAGATGGTAAAGAATCTGCCTGCAATGCAGGAGATTCAGGTTGGATCCCTGAGTCAGGAAGATCTCCTGGAGAAGGAAATGGCAACCCACTCCAGCATTCTTGCCTGGAGAATCCCATGGACAGAGGAGCCCGGCAGGCCACAGCCCATGGTGCATGTAGAGTTGGATGCGACTGAGCGATGAACACACACACACAAACCACATATAATGTGCTCAGAAATTATCTGCATTTTAATTAATCTCTTAACTGTGGAGATTTTTGTGTCAGTTTGGCATCAAATTTGCTCAGCAAACCCCAGGTAATTCTAAACTTTCAGCATAAGAACATCCCCCAAAGAAGAGAAAATCGAGTGGGGAGAAAAATCAGTCCAGTGGCTTAAGTTTTTTCAGCCTTGGGGAGTTAAGAAAAACACTTCAGCATGAGGACAAAAGCTCCCTTGTTTAAACGCTTCCCCAGCTGCACTTCAACTAAATATATCCCGGCAGAGTGTTTTCATTTCCCCACCCTCTCCTGGAGCCAGTCACATGGTGAGAAACAGCTCGAGGCCCCCGGGACTGACACTGCAGAGGCAGTGCCTTGGTTACCGCTAGGACTTCCTCCCAGCACAGCCCCCTTGCCGCCCCCTCTTCCCTGGAGGCCACGGGGTTGGGGTGTGTGTGTTGGGGCGGGGGGCGGGGGTTGGTGGCGGGAAGGAGCCCAGGGGGGAGACGAGGCCTGCAGGGGTTAACTCAGTGGCTTGTCTGGAATTCATGCACCACCTGGGCTGACAGCATGAATGACTCATTGTTTCCCCTCTGAACAGTCTGAGGAGTGCTTCCTTCTCGGTGTCAATAACTGAGGCAGAGTGAAATGCTTTTTCCCCCCACCCTTTCCCCCTAACCCGTTTTCTAAAACTGAGCATAGAACTGGAAATGTGCAGCAACAGTAGCCAAGGTTACTGCTTAGAGTTTGTCTTCCAGGGACAAAAGATGTAAATTTACTGTCCACAAACAGAAAGGGGCCCAGAGCCAGGGGTCCTCTGATTTACAGCTTGTGTGACAGACAGTCTTACAAAATGAAGCAAACTTAGTTTAAACCTCTAGCTTGCCTAAGCCTGTGGCCTGTGTGCTAGATTTTACATTACCCGTGATTTGTATATATGGAAATTTTCACCGATCCTTTCCTGTGGCTAAACTTAAGACTTGTAGTCTTCCATTCCTGGTTCTAGAAAAGGGTAGAATTCATCACGCCTCACCTCACTTTTTCATGTACGGAACTGCTCCTTGGTATCTGTGAGTTTTACTCTTCTTGGGAAACTGGGTCAGTAGATTTTCCTGGGCTGCGGGATCTTCTGCCTTCATGAGACATCTCAGTCCAAAAGCTTGAGAGACAGACCACACATTTAAGGCGAAAAGAAACATAGGTTCGATCCCTGGGTTGGGAAGATGCCCTGAAGGAACAAATGGCAACACATTTAAGTATTCTTGCCTGGGAAATCCCATGGACAGAGGAGCCTGGTGGGCTGCAGTCCGTGGGGTCGCAGAATCAGACATGACAGAGCACAGACGCATCACGCGGCCCTGCCAGTGTGTCATAGGTAACAGATTTTGAACTCTTTGGCCTCCTTCTTCTACTTAGCTACATTCTTGGGTGTTTAAAGGAAACTATTCAAAAACACGTGAGGAAAAAAAAAGAAATGCAGAAAGGACAGGAGAAAAGTCCTGTGTAGACCCACGACTGGGTTCTGACTCGAACTGGGAGGTGAGCATGCAGCAGAGTGTTTTCCTCATCAAATAAAGTAACAATCCTGAATAGATTTAAAGTCATGGACCAAAGTATTTGCAATATCTTTTTTTGAAGCAAATGAAAACCTGCAAAGATTAAGTATTTAAGTATTCTGTTTTTGTAGGTAAGACACAACCATTGCAGCTTGCTTAGAGAAATAGCAGTAATCAAGGCTTCAGTTTCTCAGAAGTAAATGTAGTTCTCCAAATGAGTCTGTTTTATATCACATACAATTAATCTATTTACCAATAAGCTTCCTTCCCTACTAGAGGTTGTGTGGTCCTTGCACGTGCGTGTATGCTAAGTCGCTTCAGTTGTGTCCAACTCTTTGTGATGCTATGGACTGTAGCCCACGACGATCCTCTGGAGTGGTTGTCATTTCCTCCTCCAGGGGATCTTCCTGACTCAGGGATCAAACCCATATCTCTTATATCTTCTGCATTGGCAGACGGGTTCTTCACACTAGTACCACCTGGGAAGCCCTTGTGGTTCTTGTACCAACACCATGTGTATCTGTGTGTTAGTCACTCAGTCATGTCTGACTCTTTGCAGTCCCATGCACTGTAGCCCACCAGGCTCCTCTGTCCATGGATGGGATTTCCCAGGCAAGAATACTGGAATGGATAGCCATTCCCTTCTGCAGGGGATCTTCTTGATCTAGAGATAGAAGCTGGGTCTCCTGCATGGCAGGCAGATTCTTTACCTTCTGAGTCACCAAGGGAAGAGTCACCAGTCTCATTCCAACAGAGACTGGAATTTAAACTTGGGGACAGCTTCTAAGCTCTGAGCGAGGAGACATCTCCATTTCTCACTGGTACAGCCATCATCCCAACCCTACTGAGTCTCTTCATGAAAACACGGGCATCGGGACTCTAACTTGATTTTAAGTCCTTTCTAGTGGGTGGTGGGCTCATCCTCTTTTCTCAAGTCCAAAAGAAAAGCAATTTGCATAGTTGTTTTTTCTCCTCCTGCATAGCATGAGTTTAATAGATCTAAAACTACCTGATGTACCTTTCCCTTGAGAACTCCACTGTCTTTCTGTGACTTGTTTGTAAGTGTGCCTAAAAGGAAAACTGACGACCGGGGCGGGGGCGGGGGGGGACGTTTAAAGGCAGAGTATGTCAGAGGAGGCTTTACAATTAGCTGAGGAAAGAAAAGAACCACAAAGTAAGGGAGAAAGGGAAAGATATACCCAACGGAGTGCAGAGTTCCAGAGGATAGCAAATGAAATAAAAAGGCCTTCTTAAATGAACAATGCAAAGAAAGAGAGGAAAACAATAGAATGGGAAAGACTACAGATCTCTTCAAGAAAATTGGAGATATTAAGGGAACATTTCATGCAAGGATGGGCTCAATAAAGGACAGAAATAGTAAGGACCTAACTGAAACAAAAGAGATTAGGAAGAGGTGGCAAGAACACACAGAAGAAAGATGCATAAAAGGTCTTAATGACCCAGATAACCACGACGGTGTAGTCACTCACCTAGAGCTGGAAATCCTGAAGTGTGAGGTCAAGTAGGCCTTAAGAAGCATTACTACAAACAAAGCTAGTAGAGGTGATGGAATTCTAGCTGAGCTATTTAAAATCCTAAAACATGATGCTATTAAAGTGCTGTACTCAATATATCAGCAAATTTGGAAAACTTGGCAGTGGCCGTAGGACTGGTAAAGGTCAATTTTCATTCCAAAGAAAGGCAATGCCAAAGAATGTTCAAAGTACTTTACAATCGGGCTCATTTTACATGCTACCAAGCTTATGCTCAAAATTCTTCAAGCTATGCTTCAACAGTACGTGAACCAAGAACTTCCAAATATACAAGCTGGGTTTCGAAGAGGCAGAGGAACCAGAGATCAAATTGCCAACATTCATTGGATCATAGAGAAAGCAAGGGAATTCCAGAAAAAAACATTTACTTCTGCTTCATTGACTACGCGAAAGCCTTTGACTGTGTGGATCACAACAAACTGTGGAAAATTCTTCAAGAGATGGGAATACCAGACCACCTACCTCACCTGTCTCCTGAGAAACCTGTATGTCGATCAAGAAGAAACAGAAACGGACACAGAACGACTGACTGGTTCAAAATTGAGAAGGGAGTATGACAAGACTGTATATTGTCACCTTGCTTATTTGACTTTACTTGCAGAGTACATCATGCAAAACGCCAGGCTGGGTGAATCACAAGCTGAAATCAAAATTGCTCGGCCAAGTATCAACAACCTCAGATATGCAGATGATACCACTCTAATGGCAGTAACTAAAGAGCCTCTTGATGAGTGTGAAAGAGGAGAGTGAAAAAGCTGGCTTGAAATCTGACATTAAAAAAATTAAGATCATGGCATTTGGTCCCATCACTTCATGGCTAACAGAAGGGGGAAAAGTGAAAGCAGTGACAGATTTCCTTTCCTTGGGCTCCAAAATTAACTGCAGACGGTGACTGCAGCCCTGAAATTAAAAACACTTGCTCCTTGGAAGGAAAGCTATGACCAACCTAGGCAGCATATTAAAAGCAGAGACATCACTTTGCTGACAAAGGTCTGTATAGTCAAAGCTATGATCTTTCCAGTAATCATGTATGGATGTGAGAGCTGGACCATAAAGACTGAGCACTGGAGAATTGATGCTTTCAAATTGTGGTGCTGGAGAAGTCCCTCAAGAGTCCCTTGGACTGCAAAGAGATCAAACCAGGCAATCCTAAAGGAAATCAGCCTTGAATATTCATTGGAAGGACTGAAGCTGAAGCTGCAATACTTTGGCTACCTGATGTGAAGAGCTGACTCACTGGAAAAGACCCTGATACTCGAAAAGACTGAAAGAAAAAGAAGGTGATGGCTGAAAATGAGATGGTTAGATAGTATCACCAACTCAATGGACATGAATGTGAGCAAATTCCAGGAGGTAGTGGAGGACAGAGGAGCATACTATTGGCATGCTACAGTCTTCGAGGTTGCAAAGTCGGACATGACAGTGATTGAACAACAATGGCACAATTAACTGTGAGCTTTTCCTAACTGATCCTACCCCCAACTGATGGCCCTATTAATTCTTATTTATTTGACTGCACCTTGCAGCACGTGGGATCTTAATTCCCAGGCCAAGGATTGAACCAGCGCCTGTGGCAGTGAAAGCACAGATTCCTGACCACTGGACCACCAGGGAATCCCCTGCCTTAATAACTCTACATATTTGGAAAGGACTAATAAGGCCAGGCAAAACAGTAATTTAATGACTCTAAAACCCCAGGCAAGAAGAAGGGGACAGATGACTGGACTATACGTTTCATGATGTCAGAGCAGGTCCGGAGCAGAGGGAACACTTTGTCTTGACTTCACATCATCACTTCACACTCAGTATTATACGACATTCCAGGTGTTCAGAAAAATTTTCCAGTCCACTAAAGCAGACAGGATTCTTATTCAAATAAGGTGACTCTAAGCTATGAGAATTTATTTTTCAAATATTTATTTAGTTACTTATTTGACTTAGTCACCAGGTCTTAACTGGGGCATGTGGGATCTAGTTCCCTGACCAGGGACGGAATCCAGGCCCCTTGCATTAGGAGCGCAGAGGCTGAGCCCCTGAACCACCAGGGAAGTCCCTAAGCTATGAGAATTTAGAAGGAAATAATAATTCCAAACCTTTCCTTGAAAACAGAAACTCCATTAAACAAAACTCTGGGATTCAAAACATTTATAACTTCTTGAATATGAATTTTCTTGGTATGTTTCTTGAATCTTTTCTTGGTATGTTTCATGCAAGACAGAATAAATAATATCCTTCTACTTCGTACATGCATCAGTACTTCTCGTCTCACTAGTGTTGAGAGAAAACGTAGTGTTTATTTTTTTTATTTACAATATTATAGCTTCAGATGAACAGTGATTCACACTTCTTAAAGGTTATATTCCATTTATAGTTATTATAAGATATTGGTTATTTTCCCTGTGCTCAACAATATATCCTTGTAGTTTATTCATTTTATACATCGTAGTTTTTACCTCTTAATCCCTTACCCTGATCATGCCCCTCCCCCACACCCCTCCCCTCACTAGTTTGTTTTCTAAATCTGTTTCTTGTTATAGTCACTACTTCTTTTTAGATTCCACATATAAATGATATCATACAGTATTTGTTTTTCTCTGACTTATTTCACTTAGCATAGTGCCCTCCAAATCTGTGTCCTTGCAAATGGCAAAATTTCATTTTTTTATAGTTGAGCAATATTGCATTGTATAAATATACCACATCTTCTTTATCCAGTCATCAGTTGATGGACACTGATGTTGCTCCCATATTTTTGTTATTGTAAATAGTGCAGCTGTGAATATTGGGGTGCATGCATCTTTTTGAAGGTAGTGTTTATTCAGATGCTCATTTTGATATAATCACTGACAGCAACAGGACTAACCATTTCCTCATTTTATGTTTTAAAAAGTAGTTTTCAGTTCTATGCATCAAACACTGTCTATCATATATAAGGTGCTGTGGAAAATTACTTGCATAGACTAAACTTGTTTTGGTTGTGTGCATTCTATGCCTGTTGAGTCATTAAGGACAAAGGGCACAGAGCTGAACTTTCCTCACTGGTTTTTGATAAGGTAGCTGCTATAGGAATCTGAGTGTCATGTGCACACCCAACCAAAATGCAACACGTTAAAAAAGATGTTCAGGGTGATATTGAAAGACTGGCTAAAGGTGGTAGTTTGGGAAGTTGGTTTAAGTAGCTGGACTTAAAAAGTGTGAAATTTTAACCATTTGCAGTTAATGGCTTTTCTTTCCTCAAACAGCTTTTGCATATCTATTCTCAGGGTCAAAACCTCAAATATCTATAGGAACCAAGAAGATAATGTAAATAAATAAAGCAGGTAAATTTGAGAAAAATGGAGACAGACACATTTTATGTGCCTTATAAACACAGAGGCAACTCTTCATTTCCAAGAAATGAATGAGCTCTCTCCCACTATTCCTGAAAGATGCTTTAGCCTTGTTCTCTCTTTTGGTACTAAGAGAGAGTTAACTGCAAGAAAAACATTAGTGCACACTAAATATAAGTGACACCTCATACGGAGGCTCAGAGAGGAAGCAAGAGGGAGTGGCAGAGGCTGCAATAACGTGAAGCGCTGGCGTCTGGTCAAAGGGGCCCGTCTCTGCACTAGGTGCCTGCTGCCACATGGAAACAGGCTTGGGGGCGGGGCCTGGGGGCATAGATCATTCTTCAGGAGAAGTCAAAGACCCTGATCAGTATGTAAATGCAGATTTTAAAATGTGACCTGACATTTTAAAAAATAAATTTGAGAAAAGAGCCAAACAAAATTAATTTGGTGGGCTGGGTAAGGCCTGTAGGTCACCAGTTTGAGATCTCAGTCGTATTCATCTAGGTATTCTGCTCTGAGGTGCTGGGAACACAGAGATCTAAAAAACAGAAAAGCAAAAAAAACTCTGCTCTCATGAAGCTTATGGATAAATACATCATATATGAGTTCACACACACACGTGTGTGTGTGCTGTAACAGGGGAAATTACCAAGAGTTCTGGGAGCCCAGAGGAAATCAAATCAGAGGAAGGTGAGTGGGTAGGGAAGAGGGCCAGGGAAGAAATCCAGAGGATGAGTCTAGGTCAGTTATATTGCTAGCTGAGCCAAGCTAGTAGAAACGGTGGAGGAAGGTGGTGGTCCAGGTTGAGGTGTTAGCACATGCTAAGGTGTGGGGGCCACAAGCAGTCAGAGCCTTTTGTTAAAGAGCTAAAATACAAGTGTGAGATTCAGGAGACCGAGTGGTAAAAAGAGGTCTTCCCTGTCAGGCAACGGCAAGAGGACCAAAGATGAACTCAAAAGAACATCAAATCCAGTTGTCCGGTTGGCAGTTCTTGGACAAGTCCTCCTGACTGCTGCAGCATGTAAATTCACTCAGCGTCTGCTAGGAATTAGCTGTCATTTCAAAGAAACCAGAATGTAAGATTTTGAATTAGAATAGAAAACTCAATCCTCAACATTTGGTAATACTCTTCTCCTGATTTCCTGCTATTTGGCTATTACGTCTGTGGGAAGGATGGACCTGTAGTCAAAATCTGAATGCAAACTGAATCGTTGATTGGAAGAACTGGCCTGAGTTGTCCCTGTATCTAGTGTCAAGGTCAACACAAATCTAAATTAAATAAGAAATCTCCCTAGTCCTGAAAGGGAAAGAGACCTCTCTCCCCCAACCCTGTTTCTTTCCCCATTTACATTAGAAATTTTATGGTTGTAAATTCCTTCTTTGGCCCTTTAAGAATTACACAAACCTTTTTAAAAGCTAAATAAGCCTCTTGCCAGCTTTACAACACAGGAATGCCTTTCTCAAAGACCTGGGAGCTATCTCTTTGAAATGGAATCATCAAGGAAGATAACACCCCTATTTCCTCTCTTTAGAAAGATGACTCTCCCTGGGAGAGTAGGAATCTAACTTCACAAGGTCCCTGTTTCCAAGTTTCTGACTTACCTCCTGTCGTAAATATGTAAGAAGTCTTTTCTTCGGATAAACTAATTGACTGATACAGATAGCAGCTATCAATTACCAAGGTGAATTTAGGATGAACTATACGTGACAAATGGTACTGTCAAGCCCTCCGACTAGTTACTGTATATCTTGAGAACAGATAGTATTAATAATAGGGTATATCTGCTTCGCTGTGTAAAAGTGAAATTCCTTTCCATCTTTGCAGCCTCTCAGTGGATTGCCTGTGATGCCCATCATATTTTGGTTTAATGCTTATTCAGTAGTAAAACAGCTTTCTTTCTCTTCTGCTTCTGTGGAGAGTTTTGGGGGGTTGGCAGGAGATTTTGTCTTTAATTATATTTCCTCAACACCTGCCACCAAGGTTGGTTGAGTTTGGGTCTTTCCAGCTCAGGGTATGGGTAAGCATCTAAATGCCCTGATATAAATGTGAAAAGTCTGTTCATGACAAAGCAGAACAGACTTCAGAGAAACAGATTTTCACACTCCTCTCTGAGAGATCCACAATTAGAAGATACTGTGTACTCTCTGCAGTATTTACAGACAGAAGTACAGCACAATGGCAGGCTAGCACAGGCTCTCCTTATAAAGTCGGGGTTTGACTCTCCCTTCCATCTTTGCTTCAGGCACTTAACCTCCTGGTGGCTTAGTTTCTCACCTGAAAATGAGAGACAAAATGGGGAAACCGGCTTCATAGAACAGTGTTTTCCAGAGTATAAAGCCTCCATAGTTTAATTAGAATTATTTCAAGGTTATAGGCAGAAACACTTCTGGGATACAAAGTGAAGTGTTAGTCGTTCAGTCGTGTCCCACTCTGTCTTGAACTGTAGCCCGCCAGGCTCCTCTGTCCATGGGATTCTCCAGGAAAGAATGCTGGAGTGGGTTGGCATTCCCTTCTCCAGGGGATCTTCCCAGGGATCCAACCCAGGTCTCCTTCATTGCAGGCAAATTCTATACCATCTGTGGCCCCAGGGAAGCAATGGGGAAAATACGGTTACTTATCTCCAGAGGAATTTACAATGTTATGATAATTATAGTACCATTAATTTGAATATAAATTAACTTCTCAAGAAAGAGAAAAATAGAAAAAACTTTAAAGGGAAGGTGACACAGCCAGGGGCTATTACCCTGATTGAGCTCCTTGTAATTATATGGTCTCTGTGGTTAAGCCAGTTTAAAAAGACTTCTTCCTGAGCTAGTTTAACAGGAAAAACGGGTATTTTTATGAAAAGCTAATGTATCACCGACTTTGAAGCCAAAAGCGCTACCACATCTCTTAGTCCATGACTTAACACACACCCTGAGACACTCCCTGATTTTTTCCCCATCCAGACGACCTAACTACAAGGATTTTTTTAACGTTATAAAAGCAAATAAATATTGGCTATTGGCACAGAATACTCTTAAAGCCAGCCATTACGACTCTTGTTTCTGCTAAGCTCAAGGGTGTTCAACTGGCTTTGTACCTGGCTCTTTAAGACAGGACTCAGAGGCCATCTTGGAAACAAAAGGACTTTGGGCGCCGAGGGTGGAGGAGGTGGTTTCCAAGCAACAGAAGGCGCGCGCCACGCAGCCGCACTTTGCCGCGCCCAGCCGCCTACCGCGTGGGCGGGGCTAACGGGGCGGTGGAAAATTACCGCGCTTCCTCTTAAAGGCGCCCGGACATTGCCTGGAACCCTGTCGCTGATCTCCGTTGTAAGCTACAATGTGAAGTGGGGGTCTCCATTTTATCTTCCTAGACGTAGTAAAATTCAGTTCACAATTTCCAGGCCAGTACTAGTTTATACTTAGGCAAGTAAAGTCGGAATGAACAGGCATTTTCTTAATCAAGTTAAGAAAAGAAAACTAAAAATCTTATATATCGAACTCTGGTGCAGAAAGGGCTACTAACACAGGAACGAGACGCAAGAAACAACTTCGTAAATAGTCACATTGACTGTCAACCAGTTTAAAAATGATTAGGTTCCGAAGCAAGGAAAACCCGTTTTTTACAAACGGAGTGACAAATTATAACTATTAAAAACTACCAAAAACCAGAATAAACGTGTAAGAAGCAACAGGATAGGTTTAGCGGGCATCAGGAAATTTATCCTCTCTTTGTAGATCGGCTTTTACAGTATAATAGATAATCAGTGAGATTTTTTTTTCTGGCTGTTAGTCGTCAAAGAACTTTCTCCATGTTACAAGCTCTTCTGATTTTCAGGTTAAGCGATAGTTTATCGCTGGCTTACTTTTATGAAAGAATAACAATTCTGATTTTTATAACGTGAACATCTGAGATACAATCTGTGGCTCGGAAACGATTCCCCTTACCAAGCAATATTTTCTAGAAGCCATCCTGGAAACAACTGGGCGAAATAGAGATGTTGGTCTTCCCGGAAGTAAAGCTCTTGACACTAACTCTCTTCGGTTCGTTTCAGACGGTTTGCTCGGTGGTCTTCGGGTTGTGAGAGTACCCACCTTCTACTCTTGTCCTCACGCTCTGACTGGGACAGTAGCGTGGGAGTCATGGTGGATTCTCACGAAGGTGTAGGTGATGTCCCAGACTTATCACGGCCCTGGCAAGTTGATTTTCCACTCCCAACAGAGCTATTTCCCTCTGCTTCGCGGCCCTGTTGGGCCATGTCTTCACTCCTGTCCCCTTTTTAACACGTCTTTTTTTTAATCCCTCACTTTCCAGTCGCCACTTCCTAGTAATTTTTGATGAACCTTTCTTATTTTTCAGAACGCAGAGCTGTGACGTTGGAGTTCTAAGCAGATGTAGACACGCAGGACGGTGTTTAGCCTGTAATTTGCAAGTTTGGATGTTAAAAAAGGGATATATTTGTGACATTATCTTTCCATAACCACAGGGAGAACTAATTAACTACTTGTAACCAAAAGCTGTGTCGTGTAGAGTTGTCATCCATGTTGAAGTTGCAGGGGAATATGATTTGATGTAAAGGGAATTGTGCCTTTGAGACAAAAGTAGGTGCAGCTGAGTTTCGTGCTTTAATTTTTTTCACTGCGAGAATACTTACCAATGCCAAGAAACTGAAATCGGGAAATGCCCCATTTCAGATTAGATGATGCTTCTAATTTTTAAAATAGGCTTTTCGTGGAAAGCCTAGTCTGTAACAATACTTGGTGGTTGCTGGGCTGGTTGGTGCAGGTGCCAGCGCTGGGTAGTGTGGCTACCCCCTTAGCTCTGCAGGGAAGTGGTATTTTACAGACCAAAGAGCTCTGCAGGGTTTCTAATGGCTGAGAGCCTTCCCTAACCGCCCTACAGGAGTCCGGGGTAATCTCCTGTTATTTAAAATTTACTGCAGAATAGAGAGGAGAGCAACAACAAAAAAAGAGCGAGCGAGGGAGAGACTTCAGATGTGAAGTCATCTGGATTTTCCGTCTCAGGTCCAGTTCTAAAGTGGCTAAGAGGCTAAATTCATATACATTAGAATCTAACTCTAATGGTTAAAATATAATAAAAGTTTTGGAAGAAGACAAAGTGTTTAAATATGCACTAAATTTTAGTAAGCAGAGTTGGTAGATTTTGGTTGCTTACATTTAATAAAGATGATAAGACTGCATAGTTTGTAACATTTTCTAAGAATTACTGAGTTAGAATGCAGGAAGACGAGGTTTGGGAATTTGGTCGTTGAGGTAGGGCTGCCAGATAAAATACAGGAGAACATTCAGTCAGGTTTAAATTTATGATAAACAATGAATACTTTTTTTAAAAAGTACATTTGGAATACATTTACACTAAAATCTTGTTTGTTGTTTCTGGGAAATTCAAATTTAATTGAGTAACTTGCATTATTATTAGTTGTTAAATCTAGCAATTCTGCTGTAAGGGCCTTAAAGAGGGCACATGTAATTAGATTTCTCCACCTGCATTACTCTAATGCCTCAAGGGGCCAGGCTGAGATGTGAATGTAAGACAACAGCATACAAGTATATCACCCTGAATAAGTTGTAGATGGCCACCACAAGCTGCCCTTCAAAATACCATGTGCATTTACTTGTTCATTCATCCAACTAACGGTGTTGATTGAGTACCTGCCTTGTGCCAGGCATAAATTCTGGGAAGAGTAAGATACACAAGCTAAAAATCTCTGTCTTTGAAAAGTCCTATATTTTTGGCAGATGGACTAACATGTAAAATAACTGCAGTAAATACCAGGGATTACAAGTTTGATCAGAGACTCATGGGAACATTAAGTTTATCGACTAAGACAGGAGAAGAACAGGAAGGCTTCAAAGAGGAAGTGATTTAAATGAAGGCAACTAAACTGGAGAAGTAGGAAAGGACATTTGTTAAGGGAACTACATATGCAAAGGCAAGGAGTGTGAAGACATTGTCCATTAAAAAAAGAAAAAATACCAACCAGACAGGATAAACTAACAACAACTTAAAAAATGAAAAGTTAGGTGTAGCAAGAGGTACAAGGATTTCCTGGTGTCTCAGTGGTAAAGAATCCACCTGCAATGCAGGAGATGCAGGTTAGATCCCTAGGTCAGGAAGATCCCCTGGAGGAGGAGATGGCAACCCACTCCAGTATTCTTGCCTGGGAAATCCCATGGACAGAGGCTCCTGGCTGGTTACAGTCCATGAGGTCCCCAAAGAGTTGAACACAGCTGAGCAAGTAAACAACAGAAGGAGCTAAAAGAAGGTTTGCTGGGAATGCCCAATAATAAAGGATGGGCCAGATTATACGCTGGACGGAGCTCAGATTCTCTTGTGGACAACCAGAATAGGATCAGGGATGTGGTGGGAGAGACTGTGATAGGAGACGTTTTTAATTCATTCTTTTCAAAAAAACTGTGTGTGTATCATCTTGTGCTGGATTCTTAGAACATAAAAATGAATACAATATCAATTCTACTTTCTAGACAGATGCTCTGGGTTTTGAGGGAAACCAGTCATGTGGACAGTTACATTCAATACAATGGGATTTAAAGTTACATTCAAAACACAAGGCAACTCACAAAGTAGGAAGGAGGCAGAAATTTCCTGGGAAGGGTGGGAGAGGGTCAGCCAAGTCTTCCCAAAATGAAGAGATGCTGGAGTTAGGGTATATATATTTTTAATTTAAAGAAATTTAATACTTTATGCAAATAGTTAAGACATTTTCCCAAAAAGAGCAAAAAGTATACAGTGAAAAGGAAATCTTTCCTCATCTAGATCCTTGACTGATCATCAGGGGTCACCACCACCATCCCATTAATGTAAACATAATATAAATGTATCACTCCTTCCTTTTCAGCCAAATGGGGGCATTTTCTACTAGGCTTTTTTAACTTGATTTTTTCATTTAACAATATGTTTTGGAAATCAGTACATATGGAACTGCTCATTTATTCTTAGTAGCCCTATTTCATTGTAGGGATAAATAAAAAATTTTATACTAGCGTTCCATTGGACATGTAAGATTTTACAGTTTTGGTATCTTTGTATATATTTCTTTTTTGTCCATGTGTGAGATTATCATAAGATACATTCCTAGAAGTAGAATTCCTGGATCTGTAAGTTGGTGCATTTAAATTCTGATAATGTTTGCAAAAATTTCCCTCCAAAGAAGTTATACCAATTTATACTTTCATCATCCGGATAGTAAGGTTTGAGTTTTGATGAATGAGGAGGTATTTACGAGGCAGATGAGAGAGCAAAGAGCATGTTTAAAAGGGAAGATGGGACAAGGAATAGCCAGCAGCTCAGGGATCTAGGCTGGAGGGGTGGAGACCCAAGAGGAGGCAACTAACCAAAGGAGAATGAGGGCCCCAGCACATGTAAAAAGCAGCTTAAGGAAGTAGAAGTGTTAACAACACCACCCATCCATTGAGAGATTATTTGTGCCAGGCAATATGCTAAGCAGGGCTTCCCAGATGGCACAATGGTAAAGAATCTACCTGCCAATGTAGGAGACACAAGAGATGCAGGTTGATCCCTGGATTGGGAAGATCCCCTGGAGTAGAAAATGGCAACTCTCCAGTATTCTTGCCTGAAAAATTTCATGGACAGAGGAGCCTGAGGCTACAGTCTGTGGGTGTCTCAAAGAGTCCGACATGATTGGGTGACTGAATGCGTGCTAGTGTACACATACACACGATGTGCTAAGCATTACATACTGTCCACTATACCATCCTCACGACAGAGAGATATCCCCAATATCTGGGGGGAGATACTGAGGCCCAGAGATGTTAACCTGCCAGAGATCACAGAGTTAGTAAATGACGGATCTAGAAACCAACTCTGATTTCCTCTGACTCTGAAGCCCCAGTTTCTAATTGCTGCTCCAAGGGACCTTGAAAGGATGAGAGCAGGGCGTTAGGGGTATTTGTTATGGGGAAGAAGGGGCAACTAGTAAGACTAAAACGTAGTGATGCTGAGACCTCCAGGGCCCTGATCCTGCTGGAACGTGCCCACAACTTGCCAACACAGCAGCCAAGACAGTCTAGGACAGAAGACAACCGAGATTCCCTCTTTGATTTCCGGTAGTGCTGAGTTAAGGGGTCAATTTGCAAGAACTTTTCTTCTCCTGCTGAGAATGGAATCTTGATGTTTTCAAAGGCTCTGAAAATAAATAATTTTTCTTCTCCCCCAACTTCTTCATTTATATCAGTAGATTTTTAAACTTCAGCTCTTAGGAGACAGGTTTCTTCTAAGTGTTATAGCTTCCAAAAGCTGTTCAAAGTCAATGTCCCTTAAGAACTAAAATGAAACATACTCATCCATTTACTGACTTAGGTATCAGCTATGAAATCTAAATGATAAACAAATCTAGAGCTGTTTTGAGAGGATGACAGTGAATGAATCTTTGATAATATATAGATTTTAATCTAATGCACAATGCTGATGTAGCTATTAAAAAATCTTTTCATGCTTACTGCTGTCTATCTGTACGGTTAGACTATTTAGTAACTGGGCTCAAATGCTATATTTTCAGAGACAAGCCTCAGCACTGGGGTATTGTCACTAAGAGCAAATCTATTACAGAATAATAATGATTACTATATTCAGTAGCTCTTGAACCCCCAAGCCCTTTTCAATATTTTTAAGTGATGTTCTCCATTTTAATGGAATGTATCTTATTCCAAGTATATTAATTAGGACTTCATTTGAAGATGGCACAGTTGTGAAGAATCCAATGAGGAGACAGAAAAGATGCAGGTCTGGGTCTGGGAAAATCCCCTGGAGTAGAAAATGAGAACCCTCTCTAGTATTCTTGCCTGGGAGATCCCACGGACAGAGGAGCCTGGTGGGCTAGTCTATGGGGTCGCACAGAGCTGGACACGACTGAGAGACTAACACATAGGATTGCTTTAAAGTGTAGGTGGTAGAGACTTGTGCTTCCAGCGCAGGAGACCCAGGTTTGATCCCTGATCAGTGAACTAAGATCCCACATGCTGTGGCCAAAACAAAACAAAAAATTATAGGTGGTGATCAGAATTAACATTACCCCAGGAAAAGGAGGGTCACATTTTTCTGAGGTGATTTTAAGATGTCCACGGAATGGCTGCTGATGTTGCTCCATCATTCATGTGTTGCTTTTTTCATCTTTACTTCTCTGTGTTTGCAAAATCATTTTCAGAGAGCAGAGAGAAGATTCTGGCAAACAGTTTCATTTTGGAGGAATGGGCTATGAAATGGTTCCCTGGTAGGGAGTCTCCAAGTACCATTACACTAACACAGAGCAGAAACAGAATTAATTGGTCAGCTTGAAGAGAGCTGTCTTTCCTGTCCTGTGGATAGTCTTAGTAGCATACTCACAATAAAACAATTGAAAATGGCAAATTAAATGATGACAGATGATTTAGAGACACTTTTACCCTACAAAAAACCAAAAAACAAAAAAACCCACCCCCAAAGTTCATTTATACTAGACAATTTTGGAGAACTACAAAGTTTTTTTAAAAATTTATTTTAACTGAAGGGTAATTGCTTTACAGTATTGTGTTGGTTTCTACCAAACATCAACGTGAATCTCCAAAGGTCAACTTGAATGCTGATGGGTTTACCTACGTCCCCTCCCACCTCCCTCCCCATCCCACCCCTCTAGGTTCTTAAGTTTTCGTTCCCTGAGTCATACAGCAAATTCCCATTGGCTATCTAGTTTACATATGGCAGTGATGTTTTCATATTACTCTCTCCATATGCACTCCCCACTTCCTCCCCACAAAGCTGTGTTCTTAAGTCTGTTAGAGAACTACAAAGTTTTTATACTTGCTGCACATTGGAAAGAAAATGTCAACAACTAGTTTCTTTTGTACCATATCTATACACAGGAAAAAAAAAACTTGTTAAAAGGAAAAGAGGTTTCTGTATTGTTAATATTTGACAGTGAAAGGGTTCCTTTTAAATATTTAACTTAAGTATCCATCTCTTACAGTTATTAGACACATCTTCATATCAAGGGTAATATACAAAGCACAGCAATGTAACTCAAGTATACTTCTTTAAAAACTTGGAAAAATATACTAAGAATATATGATTTATAATTTAAAAAATTTAGAAAAGTGTGGGTAAACAAAGCTGATGCAGTCATTTGAAGGGTCCAGATGAAACACCATGGACTCAACAATCTGGTGAGTCAAAGACGTATCAATCCACCTTACAAAGCTCAGATTCATTGTGAGCTGTATTCTACAGAAATACAGGAAGAGCTTTTTGTACAAAATTACTCATGCCAGAGTTTATTATAAGAGCAAAAAACGACAAATTTGGTGTTCAGCAGTAAGAGAAAGGCTGGTGGTTAATTGTGGTATATTGAACTGATAGTATATCATGCAGGCTCTAAAAATCACAAAGATTCTTACTTGACCTTAGAAAACGTACATTACAAGTGGCTAATGGCGACCCACTCCAGTATTTTTGCCTGGAGAATCCCAGGGACAGAGGAGCCTGGAGGGCTGCAGTCCACAGGGTCGAAAAGAGTCCAACACGACTGACTGACAAAATGCAAATCAGTTACAAACTAAGTTTAGTGCTCTTTTAGGACAACTAGAGACAAGCTGTTTAATAGTGGTTCTTCCTTGATAATGGCATTGAGTGATTTGTTCTTTGTATTCGTCTGTATTATTTATATTGTGTCGAACATAATTTAAGTAATATAAACTAAAAACGTATCTGAAAAAGTGAAGAAGGTACCAAGTTGTACAAATATAATCCCCCCAAACAAACTTCCTTCTGTGTCTACAAGTTATCTCTGAATTGCTAGGCTACAAGTTCTTTTAATTTCCTTTAAAAAAAAAATCAAATGTGCTATCATGAAATATTAAAAATTTTAAATATATTTTCTCCTTTTAACAGTAAGGCAGTGCTAGTGAAATTCTGGAGGCAAACAACTGAAGGCTCGAGGATGCTAATTCTTGTGCTCCTGAGTAACAGGGGGATTTGCAGGAAAAGTTGCCCAAGTTTGTATCTGTAAGTACAAAAGGAGACAGAGAAGAAGGTAATCACTGCAAAACGTTAGGACACAATGAAGCAGCCTTCTTTAGTAGAACAAAGGAAGGATTTGCTCTGAAGGATTTGCATTCTTTTCCCAGGCTCAGGGAAGGGACGGTTCTAACCCCTCCGGGTAAAAAGATCCTTTAAAAACTTCTTCCAGCCCCCTTTCTGCCAAGTGATGGGCAAGTCCGTAGTGACACCTCTGAAGGCGCGCTTACAAAACAGGAGTGGGTGAAGGGAGATTCTCTCAAATCTCTGGGTTAAAAAAAAAAAAAAAAAAAAGCATTTAAACCTTAAAATACACTAAGCTTTTTTTTTTTTTTTCCTTCCCCTTTTCCGGCCCGACCCCATTATACCGTTTCTAGTCTATCACGTAACAGCAACGCAGTTTTGATCACAGCCCAAGTTTTTAAATCCCCACCAGACTGAGGAAACTGTAAGGGCGTCTTCATAGAGAAATTAGTGTCCTTCTGCTTTGTCAGTGTAGCAGGGCCCTTTTTACATTCAGAAAATTTTCTTTAAACTCCCAAACCTTTGGGAGGCGAGTTCCATTATTTTAAAACAAAAACAGTCGCTTCCTTTCAGACTTGTCGACAGTCTCATAAATTAGCGAGAAGAATCTGAATCTTAACTCTCAAAAACGAGGAATATATTTCAAAAACAAGGACTGACGTCTCTCCTTTATTCTAAATATACCACCGCAAGCCGAAGGGCTGTGTTAACTATTTTTACCCACACTTGGTCTGCTGCGTCAAACTCAAGTAAAACTAAACTGGATGAAGAAAGCAAGCGGAGCCCGACGGTTGGCCAGGCAAAGGTACAAAGACTCCGTATTCCAGTTCTAGATCCTTGGACAGCTAAGGGGAAACTGCGGGCCGTGATGGAAAGGCCACCAACACTCGTTGATTTTGCTTTATTTCCTGCACCTTGTAATCTGCAACCATCCACACTTACATTTTTTTTCTTTCTGAAAACACGTACAAGGTGGCAGATATAAAGTAACAGAACTTCGGACTCTGCCACACGCTGGCGATACCACAGCAGCTCCTGTGTACAAGTCAAACTGCCACCACGATTGGACAGGGTTGGGAGTCTACCTAAAAGTCCAGATTATCCAGGGTTTTTTTGCCTCCATCAGAAGGGAAGCAGTGCTAAGTCGCTGAACAAAGGCAGGAAACGGTAACCAAAAATGGTAGCAAAAAGAATGCGTTGATTCAACTAGGACTCCCTGGCTCGATGTGCCACACTTAATCAAAGGACGAAAATGCCCGGAGAAAGGCGTTTCTGCCGTGCTTCTTGGCACGGAGCGACAAACGCGGGGACAAATGGAAACGGGCCGCAAATGAGAAGCTGGCCGGCGGGTTCCTGAGAACGCGCGGCGGTGACTCTGGCCGAGCTGACGCAGTGTGTGCGCTGGGCCCACGCCCCTGTCTACGTCTGGTCGGGCGACCTCAGACGCTCGAATAAAGGGATCTCGCACCACTTCGCCCACCCCACCCAGCGAACGCCGCCCTTTGCGGGACCCATGGCCTCAGGGGCTCCCAGCGGACCCCGCCCCCTGCCGCCGCCATCTTGTTGTTTGCCTCCCTCCTGGCCGGCCACGTGGCACTTTCTCCCAGCGGAAGCCGAGGCACCGCCCCAACTTCCGGCCAGACCGGTTCCAGCCGGCCGCGGCCCGCAGACGCGCGGCTGCCCCCTGGCGGCCGGCCGCGCGCCGCCCCGCCCCGCCCCGCCCGGCCCTCGCCATTCCCTTCCTGGCCTGCCGCACGTATGTGCGCCGCCGCGCGTCTCGGGGGCGGGGCTCCCGATGCACCCGGCACGGGGTGGGCCCGTCTCCCAGGGCTTCCGCCTGGGTCCTGGGCGTCTTTACACGCAGTTTAAACTGTAAGCTCGTGCGGCCGCAGCTACGAGGTTTTGGCACGCGGTGTCTTGTGTTTCAGGACTTTGAAACGGGAACCTCGAACCTCGCTTTTCCGAAGCGGCTTCTGCCCTCCGCCGACGCACTGAGTCCGAGCGGGGTCCGCCCCGAGCGCGTGCACCGCCCCGCGGGTTCCCGGACGCGGGATGGGGAGCCAAGTGCGGGCTGGGGCGCCCCGATTCCGGTGCTCCCGGCTGTCTCCACTTTCCCCCCGGCCCCAGGTTGCTTTCACGTTTCGGTTCTTGAGCGTTTGCCTTGACAAAGGCTCCTGCATCTGCTGTGTCTTAACCCGCTCAACAGCCTTTGAGATGAGTGGTGTTGTATTTTTTTAAAAAATAGAGAATTGAAGCCCAGGGAGAGTAATTTGGTCCAGAGGCAGAGCCTGCGTTGCAATCTGGGCCGTCTTAGTTCCCACTAAGCCTTTTAGATGGTCAGATGGCTCTGAACAGTAGTATCTACAGCAACTGTGGGCTTAGCTGGAAAGGCAGATGTCCAGGCGTTTACCAGCCCTGCTGAATTGGGAACCCCGGAGGGGCTGGTGACGATCTGTAATTAACAAGCACTTAGTGATTCTGAGGCACCCTAAAAATACCTTACCTCGTAGCCTTTTTAAGGGTAAGGAAAGAGAATCTGTTTTTTAGTGCGAACTCCGTGCCAGGCACTAGGGTTAGGCATTTTCCTAATTATGTGATGTATTCCTCCCCAACGCTGTTTTACAGGACACTGAACCAGCAAACTTCCCTTGTGTGTAAAATGTTAATATTTGTGCAAAATGGTATAAGCTTACATGTGCTACTGTATTTGCTTGTACTTTGTATGCATAAAATATCCCTAGGAGGAGATCAAGAAGTTGTTGATAGTGCCTTACGTCCAAGGAAAGGAGGCGGTTTGCCAGAAGGACTGAGTTGGGACGAGTTTTTTTTTTTTTTCTTCTGTAAGTCTTTGTAAATTTTGAATGTCTGCCACATTGCTTATGAAAAATTAATGAGTAGTTGGTGTTAGAAAGAACTGGAAATTTTATTTGAGCCAACCTGAGGGTTACAACCTGGAAAACATTCAGAAAGCTGGGAGGACTGTTCCACCTGTTAGAGGTCAGAGCACAGTTAATGTAAGTTTTTGAGGCAAAAGGGTAATTTGTCAAATGACGTGTTATTACTGACCGTTTGCAAACTCTAAATCTATGTGTACAAAGTGAGTCATGGGTCGTGGGTCAGTATGGCCCTTTACCAGATTAAGAGAGATGGTTATCTTACAGGGAATTATGACCTTTTATAAGATAAAGAAGGAATGTTATCTCCTAAGGATGTCTGGTTAATGCAATTGGACGTCATATACTGATACACTTCGAGGGAGGAGGCCCAAGCGGGCAGAGAAAAAAAAAACTTTACTTTTTCTTGTCTTGCTTTAAAGTATGAATTTTATTTTATCAATATGAATCTTTATCTTATTCCAAATAAAATTAAATGGAAAATTGGTATTCAGAATACTGTTAGAATGGAAACCAGTATCTGCATTCAGATCTGACTGAATCCCAGTGATCTATTGACTACACCTGACGCACTTTTAAACATAAAATTCTGTATAAATTTGAGGTGGTGTTTTTAATAATGAAGTATTAGTTAGAAATTTACTTTCTGTTTTTAACCTTTGAAAAATGAGCCTGTGTGACCCTGGTCCAAACGTGCATGACACATTGGTGGGTGAAATTGTTCTTATTTTGATTACGAATAACAGCTGTACAATAACTGTAAAACGGACCGTAAATGTAATACCTAGACTCCGAGGAATATTCATGTTATCATTAATTGACAATTGCCAAGAGATTGGAGCTCTTTTAGTAGCAATGGCAAAGTGCTCTTATTCCCAAGACTAGTCACTGGGAAGAATTTTATCGGTATATTTTATATTTATTAGGTTCCACTTACAATTAATTCTGTATAAATAATGCTTTTTATTTTTTCATGAATCTGTATCTATATGAAGAACATCCTGGGTTTGGAAAGATTGATCATTTATTATGCTAATGTTTTTTTAAATTGGAGGATAATTGGTTTACAATGTTGTGTTTGTCTGTGCCATACAGCAACATGAATCAGCCATAATTATGTGTATGGTCCCTCCCTCTTCAGCCTCCACCCACCCCCACCCCACCCCACCTGTCTAGGTTGTCACAGAGCATGGGGTTGAGCTCCCTGTGCTGTGCAGCAACTTCCCACTAGCTATCTTTTTCACACAAGGGAGTGTATCGTTTTCAGTGCTGCTGTCTCAATTGATCCCACTCTCCCCGTCCCCCGCTGCGTGCAAAGTCTGTCCTCTATGTCTGCGTTTCTACTTGGAAAAAAAGAGAGGTAGAAATACAGCCTGATGACAGTTCAGAGGAGGAAGATATTAGTGTTTGATCTGTGCCTCCGCGCATGGTCAGTTGCATCCTACTCTTTGTGACTCCATGGACTGTAGCCCACCAGGCTCCTCTGTCCATGGGATTCTCCAGGCAACAATACTGGAGTGGGTTGCTATTTCCTACTCCAGGGGATCTTCCTGACCCAGGGATGGAACCTGTGTCTCTTGCATCTCCTGCATTGGCAGGCAGATTCTTTACCCCTGTGTCACCTGGAAAGCCAGGTGCCTAGAACTGTTCTGTGCCTAGAACTTTATTGTTGGAAGGGCTTGTAAAGATGTGTGAGTAGACACTTGCTCCTAGCAGTGGCATTTGGTCCCTGAAATTAGGAAATTGGCTCTCTGTAGTAATTGTCTAAGGTCTTCCCAGGTGGTGCTAGATCCTGCCTGACAATGCAGGAGACCTAAGAGACACAGGTTCCATTCCTGGGTGGGGAAGAGCCCCTGGAGGAGGGCATGGGTGTGTGTGCAGTGATTCTCTAAAAGCTACATTGTCCAGCTCCTAGGCCTGCAACTTTTCTCCAAGAGGAGACTGCAGTTTCCAGTAAACCCATGGCTGGGAGCTGCAGTGACATGCTGGGATCGGCCGGTGGGGATGAAGGCGCACTTTCAGTGACATCATGATGGCAGCTTCAATTTGGTGACAATGCAATGATTTATTCCCGAGAAATAGGTGGACACTACAAATCCAAGGCTTTTGCTGGAGAACTGCTTATTAAACATGTATCAGCACACCACAGCCTGCCACCCCACTATCGCTGGTGGGAGAAGCCCAGACGGGGTACCTAGCCCCGCTCAGGTTGCCCAGGGTTACAGTGTGCCTGGACTCAGCAGTCCCTTAGTGGTCTTGGGGCCAGTGTTTCCAACAGCTGTAGTCTCTTAAACCAAACTAGAAACAAAGGGTGGATCATGAGTTTTTCTGGGTCAGTCCAGTATTGCAGAAGTTATTTCCTGGGACGAAGGAGAAACTGAGCAGTCTGGGCAGCCCTCTGACACTCCAGAGGAAGCTTGCATCCTTAACAAAAGGGAATTTGCAGGGAACAAAAGGGTGAGGGGTTGGGGGAGGTAGGTGGCGGGGCATAGTCTTCCTAATGGGAGTGTCTGTGTTTTTGGAGTTGAGTACTCCAAAAACTGTGTTTAGACGTTTTTGGAAGTGGAGTATTATAGGTAGGAGGGTCTCTGCCTGGAGGGCTATATCTAAAGTCAGGGAAGGAGGTGGATGGAAGAAGAGGGGATTTTCTACAATAGAGGAAGCCATTTGTTCAATCATTCAACAAACCAATAATAAGTGCCCATCTAAGTGGTTTTCACGTCTACGTTAGAATCACATGGGATTCTAAACTTAAAAATTTGCTTCAGTCTATACTGATGGTGTTTGGGTGTGTGCGAGGCTGAATGACGGGTCCCCTCAAAAGACATCCCGATCCTTGGAATCTGTGACTGTTACTTCGTCTTGTTTAAAACAATAAAAGGCTTTGCAGATGTGATTAAGTTAAGGATCCTGAGATGAGGGGGGAGATTTAATCTTCCCCAGAAGCAGAGAGAAAAGAGTGGGACAGATTTTCCTTTTTTTTTTTTTTTTAATTATTTACTTTTAATTGGAGGATAGTTACTTTACAATATTGTGTTGATTTCTTCCATACCTCAGAAAGTTCCTATGTCCCCTCCCTCCGGAACCTCCCTCCCAGCCCATTCCACCCCTCTAGGCTGTCACGGAGCACAGGATTTGAGCCCCTTCCCACTGGCTATCTATTTTACATACAGTAATATGTATATTTCAATACTGGTCTCTCAGTTTATCCCACCCTCTTCCCCCACTGTGTTCACAAGTCTGTTCTTTATGTCTGCGTCAAATTTTCCTTTTGAATCTTCAGAAAGAGCCCGGCTCTGCCAACACTTGAATTGAGTTCTAGCCTCTGGAACTGTGAGAGAACAAATTTCTGTTGTTTTTAAACCTGCCAGTTTGTGGTAAATTGTCACCACAGCCGTAGGAAACTAATACAGAGTAGAAGACTGGTTTTGAAGTAGCACTTTACATACGATTTAGCAAAGATCCATGCTAGAGATAAGGGTCGCTACGGATAAACATCACAGAAGTTCATCCCTTGACTGTCCCTGCTGCGTACAAATCAGGACCCCTTCTACAGTAGGTCTGAGTCTTAGGAAGCTGTATTTTGAAACAAAAAGGAAATAAACCTTCCTATGATTTCTTGCACATTTGCATGTCCTTCCATCGTTATGATAGACATTAGAGATACAAAGACGGAGAAGGCAATGGCATGCCACTCCAGTACTCTTGCCTGGAAAATCCCATGGACAGAGAAGCCTGGTAGGCTGCAGTCCATGGTCGCTAAGAGTTGGATACGACTGAGCGACTTCACTTTCATTTTTCACTTTCATGCATTGGAGAAGGAAATGGCAACCCACTCCAGTGTTCTTGCCTGGAGAATCCCAGGGACCCGGGAGCCTGGTGGGCTTCCGTCTATGGGGTCACACAGAATTGGACACAACTGAAGTGACTTAGCAGCAGCAGAGATACAAAGAAGATGAATAGCTGCATCGCCTGTCCTCAGGGAGCCTACAGTCTAGCAAGGGAAAGATGCAGGAATAGGATCATTTCAGTACAGTCTCTTAAGTGTCAGTTCAGTTCGGTTCAGTTGCTCAGTTGTGTCGATCTTTGTGACCCCATGAATCGCAGCATGCCAGGCCTCCCTGTCCATCACCAACACCCAGAGTTCACTCAGACTCACGTCCATCGAGTCAGTGATGCCATCTCATCCTCTGTCATCCCCTTCTCCTCCTGCCCCCAATCCCTCCCAGCATCAGAGTCTTTTCCAATGAGTCAACTCTTTGCATGAGGTGGCCAAAGTACTGGAGTTTCAGCTTTAGCATCATTCCTTCCAAAGAAATCCCAGGGCTGATCTCCTTCAGAATGGACTGGTTGGATCTCCTTGCAGTCCAAGGAACTCAAGAGTCTTCTCCAACACCACAGTTGAAAAGCATCAATTCTTCGGCGCTCAGCCTTCTTCACAGTCCAACTCTCACATCCATACATGACCACTGGAAAAACTATAGCCTTGACTAGACGGACCTTTGTTGGCAAAGTAATGTCTATGCTTTTCAATATGCTATCTTGAGAAACCTAAATACAGGTCAGGAAGCAACAGTTAGAACTGGACATGGAACAACAGACTGGTTCCAAATAGGAAAAGGAGTATGTTAAGGCTGTATATTGTCACTCTGCTTATTTAACTTACACACAGAGTACATCATAAGAAATGCTGGAAGAAGCACAAGCTGGAATCAAGATTGCCGAAAGAAATATCAATAACCTCATATATGCAGATGATACCACCCTTATGGCAGAAAGTGAAGAGGAACTAAAAAGCCTCTTGATGAAAGTGAAAGTGGAGAGTGAAAAAGTTGGCTTAAAGCTCAACATTCAGAAAACGAAGATCCGGTCCCATCACTTCATGGGAAATAGATGGGGAAACAGTGGAAACAGTGTCAGACTTTACTTTTTTGGGCTCCAAAATCACTGCTGATGGTGACTGCAGCCATGAAATTAAAAGACGCCTATTCCTTGGAAGGAAAGTTATGACCAACCTAGATAGCATATTGAAAAGCAGAAACATTCTTAAGTGTCAAGTAATAATATCTGTCGAGCCGTTTCTTGGTGCTAAGTGCCCTCTCTCTATGCCATCTTTCCTAATCCTCCAGCTCTAGGAGGACGGTATTAATACCCCTTAGAAAAGGGAGCCTTTGAAGGTGAAGCAGCTTGTTTAATTGCACCCAGCTGGTGAGTGGAAAAGCAGGATTGCTAGGGCAACACTGGGAGAGGTATTCCAGGTGTGAGCTACTGCATGGTCAAGGGCAAAAACATGACCGCGGAGTCCAGCTGGGAACCACCTGTAGGTTAACGTGGCTAGAACGTGGAGCGAGAAGAGGGGAAAACAGATGAGGCAGGAAAGACAAGTGGGAGCCTGCGCCTTCAAACTAGGGTGGGCTACTTCTCAGCGGAGGTGCCAGGTACGCCCTCCCCGCCCCGTGTAGCCTGGAGGAAGAAACCCTGGCACCTTAAGAGCTTGGCCAGAGTAGTGTGGGATGAATGTACACTTGCAGGAGACCTCTGTCTTCCTCCATTTATCCCCCTCCCAACCCCCAACATTCTTGTGGCTTTGGGTAGGTATGCCTGCAGAAAGGGAAGTCCTTTCAGCTGTCTTGTCCTTAAATCCAAGAATTGTGCAAAACTTTGAACTAGTCATCAGCAATTTTCAGATGTTTCGAAATGAAAAAAAAAAAAAAAAAAGGAACAAACCAGCAAAGTCCGTCTTACGGAAAATCTGAAAAGAAAATTGCACTGTTAGGCAACCTTTGTCCCCTAGGGCGGAAGGGCAAGTGGGAATATAAATGGGAAGGGACTAAGATTCTACTAAACAAAGCACAGAACTGTGTGCTGGTACGTTGCATATCCTTTACTCCACAAGGCAACCCTGTTTTAATGTTTCTTTATTTAATTACTTTTGCCGCACTGCACGGCGTGTGGGATCTTAGGTCCCTGACCAGGGATGGAACCCAGGCCCCCCTGCATTGGGAACATGGAGTTCCTCTTTTTATGTTTCGATTCTCTTGACATCTTCCCTATTTCTGTTCCAGTCTCTGTTAGATTCCTAATGCCTCCCTCAGCATATGCATCTGTCCGTGCTCAGTTGCTGGATTTCTGTGCCCAGGCTGTTGGCCTTATCCGGGTGGCCTTCTTTTCCTGTCTTCATGCCCTGGTGGTCTGATCTCATCCCAGCCCAGCCGACTTAACTTGATTCAGTCTTTGAACTCTAGATTCACAGTGTCCTTTGCCTTCTAGAATTTCTGCTTGGATATCTCAAAACCCCCTCAAAGTCAGCATGTCAAAAAGTGAACTCAGGACTGTCTCTGCTACCCAGCTACCATTTGAGACCCCTTCTCCCTTCATTTCCCTTCCACCTGCTGGCCTGTCTGAGCCAGACACTGGGTGGGCATCTCTGGCACCCTCCTTTCCTGCATGAACCCTAGCCTTTGAGTTCTGGTCCTTTCCCTACCTCTCAATCCTTTCCTTTCATCTCCATGTCCCTACCCTGATCGAAGACAAATCTTTCTTCCCTGGATTCCAGTGGTAGTTCTCAAACTGCTCTGCAGGCGTCCACTTGGCTCCCCCTTCGGCTGAATCCCCCTGGCAGACCCAGTTCACTTGTCAAAATGCAAATCTGACGTGTGTGTGCTCAGTCACTCAGTCATGTCCAGCTCTTTGCGACCCCATGGACTGTAACCTGCCAGGCTCCTCTGTCCATGGGATTTTCTCGCCAAGAATACTGGAGTGGGTTGCCATTTCCTTCTCCAGGAGATCTTCCCGACCCAGGGATTGAACCTGGGTCTCCTGCATTTCAGGCAGATTCTTTACCTGCTGAGTCACCTTGTCAAGTACAGATCCAACGTGGTCACCCAGCTCTGTCCTCTCCTGGGCTTTATAACCCATCAGTGGGTTCCTGCTGGTCTTTGCATCTAGACCCGCATCCCCCCAAAGAACAAGGCCCTGCATGGCCTGCCTCCCACTGGTCCCTCCGGGATGGGCAGCTCCCATCCTGCCGCCCTGCTATTTGGGCTCCAGCCAAGTGGCCTAACAGCCGTCCTGCTCATTAGGAGTCGTTGACAGGCCCACCCCTCTGTCTGAGCACTGCCTTCCCACCTCTCACCTACCAACTGCTGTTCTTCCCGGGATCTCGACTCCTCCGTCTTTTCCTCATCCCTTTCTTAGGGACGCTTTCCCCACCCCAGGCTGGTTCTTCCCCAGGCGCTCTCACAGCACTGACTGTGTGTAAGTGGTAGGTACGCTATTTTATTTTGACATAATGCTCTGCCTGTCTCCTCACTTAAGACCGTCAGGTCCATAGACAGGGTCGATGTCTTCCTTCATCGATCCCTGTATCCTACCTGTGGTGCCAGACACAGAGCAGGCGCTGAATACACACTTGTGAAAGAATGAATGAGTCAGCACCGAGTGACGGAAGTAGAGCTGGGTTCTGAGGACCAGTGTTAATAACCAATTACTCAGCGCCGTTGTCGCCATCTAGTGGTGACTGATGTTACTATGCCGTCGGGCCCGTTGTCTGTCTTGACAGCCCTTGACACTGCTCCCGAAGGGAATCAAAGCATGAATAATGGATTCTAGTTGAGAATTTGCCTTGTTTCCCGTATCGTAGTAGGCACTCAGGACACTGCCTGCCTGATTCCTCAGCAGAGGGTGTGTAAGCGGCCTTCCCAAGGTCTCAGGCTAAGAAGGAGACCTGGAATTCAACACCAGGGTGGAGAGGCTCGTTTTTCCGCTGGGCCCGCTGCTGTGTTTCTGTTATTTATTACGTGGAACGTACGCATAAGAAAACTGCAATCGTTGTCGTGGTTGCAGAGGGACGAACAAAACTCCCTTCAATGGCAGAAAATATATTTTGTAGCCAGAGAGGCTGCTAGGGAGCTCCTGTGGTTCAATAACACATCTGAATTCACAGACAAACGCTGTGAATAACTGGTTATGCTGCAGCCAGCAAGGGCTCTCATTTTAAAGGCCCCAGGACAACTTGATATACAGTATTTCTGGATGGTTCACAGGTCTTTCTTGACATATCTTTCCTAGGCTTTTTGACTTTGTGGCCTGGGCAACTGTGGCCTTCAAGTCTCTACAAAGTTTCAGGTCTTTTAGAATTAAGTTTTTTTTTTTTACATCTTCATAAACTGCCTTTGAGATCTGTGGTAAACAGATCTACCTCCAATGTTTTTTGAAACAAGATAGAACATATGTAAAGTGTATAAAACAGTAGTTCTTTGCTTTATGTTCTTGACAAGTTTATGCAAGTAAATTTGGAGGAGTGGGTAAATTTGATAACGTTTTCTATCTATTGAGTAAATTGTGCATTTACTGAGGAGCCAAAGGAGTTAGTAAAGGAGCCAAAGAAAGTGAAAGTGAAAGTTGCTCAGTTGTGTCTGACTCTTTGCGACCCCTCCAGGCCAGAATACTGGAATGAGTAGCGTTTCCCTTCTCTAAGGAATCTCCCCAACCCAGGGATCGAACCCAGGTCTCCCACATTACATTGCTGGTGGATTCTGTACCAGCTGAGCCACAAGAGAAGCCCAAAGGAGCCCAAGTCATAACTAAAAATGATCTCCTGTATAGCACAGGGAATTCTACTCAGTAGTCTGTAAAGGCCTATGTGGGAAAAGAACTGAAAAAAGAGTAGATGGGGACTTCGCTGGTGGTTCAGTGGTTAAGACTTCCAGTGCAGCTGATGTGGGCTTGATCCCTGGTCTGGGAACTAAGATAGATCCCACACGCCACGCGGATCGGGAAACTGGGATCCCCCACGTGGGATGGGCGTGGCCAAAAAATAGAGTGAAAAAGAATGGATATATGTGTAACTGATTCAGTTTGCTGCACACCTGAAACTAACACAACATTGTAAAGCAACTATACTCCAATATTAAAATTTAAGAAAGAAATGGGGAAAAAAAGGAGCCAGAGTGTTAACTTTAATCAGCAAGTCGGGTGGAGGAGTAAGAAACGTGCTGTTTAAAAGACACCCGTGGTGAATTACCTTATAGGGATAGGGTTTTAAGCTTGAGCTTGCATCAGCATCGCCTCGCTCGCTGGGGCGCCGGCAGTGATTTCTGATCCCCGTGGGCTTGAGAATTTGCATTTCTAACTAGCTCCCAGGGGATGCTGATGTGGCCATTCCAGGGACCACACTGTGACAACTAGAACAGTGTGCTATCATCGGAGCAGTGTGTTATCATTAAAGCAGTGTGTTATCGTTGTTTAGTTGCTCAGTCGTGTCCGACTCTTTGGGTTTGCGACCCTATGGACTATAACCCGTCAGGCTCCTCTGTCCTTGGGATTCTCCAGGCAAGAACACTGGAGCGGGTTGCCATTTCCTTCTCTAGGGGATCTTCCTGACCCACGGATTGAACCCAATGTCACTTGCGTTGGCAGACAGATTCTTTACTGCTATGTCACCAGGGAAGCCCACTGGAGCAGTGACTTATACCCTAATTTACTGCTGTTTCCTGCGTTCTGTCTTTGGACAGGTCAGGATTCCCCAAGCTTCACTGCTCCTCTACCCTTTTTAGAGGGAAGCAGGACAGAGGGATTCCTTTCCAGCTTCAGTCTCCGTGGCTCTGACCTGGCAGCGGTCGGTGGCCCTGGGCTGGCTCCCCTGATGCCCCGGAGGCTTCACTGATAACCTCTGCTGTGGCCAGTTGAGGATCTCTCCCCGGTGGCCTCGGGAGGTCCTCTGGTCCAGTGGTGTTGGCTCACGTGGCGGTTCTGGGAATGTCTGTGCCTGCCTGCTGTTGATGTGTGCATTTAAGACCTTTGGTGGAGGTTGTCATCATTTCTTTTTTTTTTTTTTTAAAGAGTTGAACATTTAATTAACTAATTTTTGGCTGCATGGGGTCTTCATTGCGACTCAAGGGTCTAGTTGGTCTGAGGCTTGTGGGATCTTAGTTCCCCGACAAGGGATCAAAGCCAAGTCCCCCTGAAGGCAGATTCTCAACCACTGGACTACCAGGGAAGTCCTTTGTCATCATTTCTCCCCAAGGTTTTGCGCCCATCTCCTCTGGGTCTGGCCTCCTGCCTGGCTCCCTCAAGTCCAGTCTCTACACAGAAGCCAGAGCCCTCATAATACACCGGTTAGGTTGATGATCTGCATAAACCTTTCAGAGTATTTACTTATTCTTACAGAATAAAGCCTCCTCTTTTCAGCATGGTGCCTGACGTCTTTATGTCTGGCGTGTCTCTCCATTCTCTTCACTAGTGCAGGTTTTTGATTTCTGGCATCCTGAACTTTCTGCCTGGAATGTCCTCATGTCAGATCTTTGCCTGTTGAATTCCTTTTTGTCTCTTTTAGTCCAAGGATAGTTCTTACATAACTGTGTGTGATTCTGGCACACAGAGGTTTATGGAAAGATTGGACAAATGCAAGGATGAATAAATAAGAACACAGAAAATGGACTTTAAAAAATTATGGTAAAATATAAAATTTACCCTCTGAACTATTTTTTAGTGTATGTTAGGTTAAGTACATTCAGATAGTAAAGAATCCACCTGCAATGCAGGAGACCTGGGTCTGGAAGATCCCCTGGAGAAGGAAATGGCAACCCGCTCCAGTATTCTTGCCTGGAGAATCCCATGGACAGAGGAGCCTGGCGGGCTACAGTCCATGGGGTTGCAAAGAGTGACTAAGCACACACAATATTATACTGTATGTATATACTTTATCTTGTTTATCTTTTCATAAAAAGAATGGATTTTTAAAAAAATATATTAATTTTATTTATTTCTTTGAGTGTACCGGGTTTTAGTTGCAGCATTTGGGATCTAGTTCCCTGACAGGGATTGAACCTGGGCCCCCTGCGTTGGGAGCTTGGAGTCTTAGCCAATGGACCACCGGGGAAGTCCCCAGAGGATGGACTTTTGTACAAAGATTTAATTTGCAGCATTGTTTGCAATAGCAAAAGGTTGGAAGCCATCTAATTGTCCATGTGTAGGGGATCAGTGCGGAGAAGGCAATGGCACCCCACTCCAGTACTCTTGCCTGGAGAATCCCATGGATGGAGGAGCCTGGTGGGCTGCAGTCCATGGGGTCGCTAAGAGTCTGACACGACTGAGCGACTTCACTTTCCTTTTTCACTTTCATGCATTGGAGAAGGAAATGGCAACCCACTCCAGTGTTCTTGCCTGGAGAATCCCAGGGACGGGGGAGCCTGGTGGGCTGCTGTCTATGGGGTCGCACAGAGTCGGACACGACTGAAGTGACTTAGCAGCAGCACCAGCAGGGGATCAGTGATTTAAAATAACTTTACAGTGGAATACGTGTGGCCGTGATAAAGAATGGGCCTCTCTGTCCATCCTGACAGGGCACAGCCACCACGATAGACCGTGAAGGTCATGAACGCTGTGCAGACCGCTTTACTTTTGGTATATGACCCAGACAGAACAGAAGCAGGGCAGGCGCACAGACATGTGCCTTCCACGGTTGCCAAGGCTGCCTCTGGGGGGCGGGACTGGACGACGTCCTTTTCTCTAGGCGCTGTTTTGTATCATTTGCATTTTGTACCAGGTGTTATGTGTTATTAAATAAGAGTGTTGAAAAGAAAGCAAATGACCTTGTCCGGAGGGAGAGGTGCTTAGTTCCCTGTAGATCTCACACGATGAAGGGGGCTTTATGCTGACAAAAAATTACTAAGTCCATAAGAAAGTCCCAAATTAAATTAAACTTGGTTAGTCAATTCTCTTGATTCTCAGCAAAGAGGAACCATGGATCTAATTCTTTGACCACCTCAGGAACTTGATCGTAACTGAATCTTAGCAATGGTATAGCGATCAGATCTATGTGATTGACCTGAAAAAGTTCCATCCAGGTGAATTTAAGGACAAAGCTTCAGCTTTCAACCCTGTGCCTCTCAGTAGCTGTTCTTTCTTTCCTTTCTAAAAAGACTTTGTCTTTTTATTTATTTATGGCTGTGCCAGGTCTTCGTTGCTGTGTGAGATGTTCTCTAGTTGTGGTGTGCGGGCTTCTCACTGTGGTGGCTTCTCTTGCTGCGGAGCCCAGGCCGTGGGGCGCACAGGCTCAGGTTGTGGTGGACCGGCCTGGTTGCTCCGAGGCTTGTGGGGTCTTCCTGGATTAGGGATCAGACCCGTGTCTCCTGCACTGGCAGGCAGACTCTTTAACCATGGAGCCACCAGGGAAGCCCCCCTCAGTAGCTGTTTAATGCAGGTTTCTGAGCGACTGCTCCTTTAAAGCCATCTGAAACAGCAAGGAGAGCTGCTTTGAGATGAATTTGATAGTCTGGGGCCAAAGGGGCCATGGTCTCCGGATCGGCGTAAAGGATAGGCCTGCCTGCGGGATGAATGTTTGCTCATGACTTAGGCGCCTGCTTGCATTAATCACCATCTCCTGTGTCACTGTCTCATCAATGCCTGAACGAGGCAGGCCCCTCTGCCAGTCTTTCCTCTGACTTAGGTTCGATTCCTGGCCGGGGAACTAAGATCGCACGTGCCACGTGGCGCAGCTAAAAACACCATGAAAAACACCAGAGACTTCCTCTCTCCTGCTTCTTTCTGTTGCAGGAAGGGGGACTGCTTCCAGGGCCTGAGAGTGGGCTCTTGTCTAACACTCGGAAATGAATTGTCTGAGGAGACACCCTTGCTGACAAAGCAAGAAACTTTATTGGGAAGGGGTACCCAGGTGGCAAGCAGAAGGGTGAAGGAACCCAGAAGGACTGCTCTGCCACGTGGCTCACAGTCTTGGATTTTATGGTGATGGGATGAATTTCCGGGTTGTCTCTGGCCCATCATTCTAACTCCAGGTCCTTCCTGGTGGTACATGCATCGAGAAGGATGGATTCCAATGAGAAGGATTCTGGGAGGCTGGTACAGCATACGGACTGGTGTCTCCTGTCTCCTTCTGACCTTTCCTGAATTCTTCCCATTGGTGGTGGCTTGTTAGTTTCATGTTCATTACCTGCACCTCCTGGTAAAATAACTCATGCAGATGGTGACAGTGGTGCCAGGCTGGGAAGTTTCAGCCAGTGGTTTCCCCTAACACTTCCTTTAACTGTATTTCAATGACAGGCTGTAAAAATGGATTCACTTCTAAGGGAGTACATAGCATAGGAACCGAATGATACAGTGCAGGAAGAGATAGTGATGTGTTTGAATGTCAGTGATGTGGACAAAGAATGGCCACCTGTCATATTAGTAAACAGAGGAAGTTGTTGCCATCCAACCATCAGCCACTGCAGCTGCCTCGATTGTGCACCCTGAGAGGATTCAGGATGGAGAAAAACAATACGGCCGTAGATAGCTAAGGTGCATATCAAAGGAATAATTTCACTAAGCCCAAACTCTTGCATCTTCCCATACATAAAGTGCTAAATTCATTAACTTGAGATTTTTCTTTAATTATCAGTAATCTTTGATGTTTGACTACCTGAGTTTTTTGTTTGCTCATTAACAACATTTTTTAATTTATTTTTGGCTGGGCTGGGTCTGCATTGCTGTGAAGGCTTTCTCTATTTGCGGTGAGTGGGGGCTGCTTTGCAGTTGCGGTGCACGGGCTTCTCATTGCAGTGGCTTCTCTTGCAGAGCTCATGCTCTAGGGCGTGTGGGCTCAGCAATTGTGGCACGTGGGCTTAGTTGCTCCGAGGCATGTGGGGTCTTTACAGATCAGGCATCGAACTCGTGTGTCTTACATTGGCAGGTGGATTCTTTACCACTGAGAAAGGAAACCCCGTTTGTTTGTTCATTTATTTTGCAAAAGCTCCTATATATTCTGCTGCTGCTGCTAAGTCGCTTCAGTCATGTCCGACTCTGTGCAACCCCATAGACGGCAGCCCATGACGCTCCCCCGTCCCTGGGATTCTCCAAGCAAGAACACTGGAGTGGGTTGCCATTTCCTTCTCCAATGCATGAAAGTGAAAAGTGAAAGTGAAGTCGGTCAGTCGTGCCTGACTCTTAGCGACCCCATAGACTGCAGCCTACCAGGCTCCTCCGTCCATGGGATTTTCCAGGCAAGAGTACTGGAGTGGGGTGCCATTGCCTTCTCCACCTATATATTCTAGCTCTTCCCTTTTCTCTTTAGAATAGTCTCTCAGATGATGTATGCATCCCAGAATTAAGTCCCCAGTAAGTCCACCAAATAAAGCGTAGTTCTCAACTTTTAGATTGTGCAGTTGTTTTCAGTCGACAATGAGTATAATGTATCCATTCAAATCAGGGGGTTACAGGTCTGTATGGGGTTAAGAGTCACTGGGAGCTTGTCAGAGACACTTGGGATCTTTGGCAATCAGGACCAAGCCACTTCCTACTGATATTTAGCCTATAGGTGCAGAAGCACCTGTTCTGTCCACTAAGACACATGAACTTTGTGAAACTCGGTTTCACGTTTCAAACACACAAAAAATTGTCATCCCCAGCCCCTGAGTGAGGTAGTTAAAGTGGAACGAGCTCTGAGATGTGGTGATGACCCTGGGCCCATCACTTTCCAGGGGAGACACTCTGCACAGCAGGAACTTGAGATTTTTTTCCAGTGTAAAGTGGGGCTGATTATATAGGGCTATGGATTGAGCAACGCATCCCAGGTGGCTCAGTGGTAAAGAATCTGCCTGCCAATGCAAGAGACATGGGGTTCTATCCCCAGATCAGGAAGATCCCCTGGAGGAAGAAATGGCAATCCATGCTGGTATTCTTGCCTGGGAAATCCCATGGACAGAGGAGGCTGGTGGGCTACAGTCCATGGGGTCACAAAGAGTTGAACATGACTGAGTGACTGAGCACACATGCAGGGGTTTAACAAAGTTCTGTTGAAACCAAGAGCCTGCTGGGTCTGCTCCTATGACTTGTGGTGGATGGGGAGGAAAGGAGAGAAGAGAAAGGACTGCCCTTCTTGGATCGGAACGTGGTGGGTCTCTGGCCATCCTGGGGCTTGATGGCTGCTGTGCAAGTGGCTCCCCGTCTCTGAGCTGTGCTAATCAAACAATTCAAAAGGTTTGCCCCCCTGGATGGAAGGATATGTAAATCTGTCTCAATTCACAGCGTCTCTTAACAGTTCGACTGAAACTGCATCTCATTTAAGCTCATTCATAACTGTCATTGATGGAAATAGCAGCAAATGTGGAGGAGCCCACCACAAGGCCTGATAATTACCTCCCAATGAAAACCCAACTGTAGGAACATCACCATTGCCATGACAACCACGAGGGAAGCCTGGTTGCCCACAGTTACCTATGTTACCAGATGTCAGTGGTGCCTGAGTCTTAGCTTTGAATGAGCCTCAGGAGCATAATGGGGAAAGGCAATATGAGCTGTATGAGTGCTTTAGAATGAAAGAATCTTGCTGGACCCATGGGGATCTTTTAATATCCTTTTATTTTTTGTTTTTAGCCCCAGTGGGTTCGTGAAGAGTCTATCTCATTGCAGGACCATTGAGTTGTCATCTTGGAGCCAGAGAGTTCTAAAATGACTCCTTCTCTGAAAGGCCTTTTTTTTTTTTTTCATTTAAATAGTCTTTGTTTACTTAAAAAAATCAGGGCTTCCCTGGTGGTTCAGTGGTAAAGAATCTGCCTGCCAGTGCAGGAGACATGGGTTCGATCCCTGGTCCAGGAAGATCCCACATTCTGCAGAACAACTAAGCCCATGCTCCACAACTGTTGAGCCTGTGCTCTAGAGCCTGGGAGCCAAAGCTATTGAGCCCACACACCACAAGTGCTGAATCCCAAGAACCTAGGGCCTGTCTGTGCTCTGCAACAAAAGAGGCCCCCAAAATGGAAGTCCATGCACCACAATTAGAGAGTAGCCCCCACTCTCCCACAACTAGAGAAAGCGCCCAGGCTGCCATGAAGACCCAGCATAGCCAAAAATAAAAAAATTAAAATAAAATTATATAAAAAATTTAAAAACATGTAATGCAAATATGTGGTTTAAGCCTCAAAAATGCAAAAGTTATAAAGGAAGCTGTCTTTCTCATCGTTGCTCTCCATCTGCCTTTTTCCTGTCTTGCCCCAGAGATATTTTTTAATGTGTGTACAAGTCAATACAAGAACTATTCCTTTGCCTTTTCTTTTTACACAAAAGAATATATAATATACACAAAAGAATAATGTATCACACACACCGTTCTGCACCTTGCTTTTTTCCTTCATGAATCTTGATGTTGTCTCATGTCAATCTGTAGAGTGCTTCCTCAATCTTTTTAAAGTGCAAAGTATTCCATTATACGAATGTGCCAAATGTAGTCAAGCAGCTTCTGTTGGTGGGCATTAAGGCTGTTTTCAAGACTTTACCATCACAAAGGTTGCAAAGATGAGCCTTAGCTTAATGTCATTTTGCATGTGTGAGTTACCTGGAGAATAATTTCTAGACATAGCTTTGCTAGGTGTATAGGTTTGTCATTTTAAAGTGCCATCCATAAATCTTGAGCTCATTTGCATCCCCTCAGTAAAGGATGTGAAGCGGTTTCTCACAGCCTCATGGAGTTTCTTGTCAAACTTTTGGGTTTGTGCCAAATTGGTCTGTGAGAAATGGTATCTCGGTAGGGTTACAATCTGCATTTTTCTTGTATGTATTTAATTTTAGTATTCAGAAAGGCTTCCCTCATAGCTCAGTAGGTAAATCATCTGCAGGAAATTGAACCCAGGAGACTCGGGTTCAACTCCTGAGTCGGGAAGATCTCCTGGAGAAGGAAATGGCAGCCCACTCTAGTATTCTTGCCTGGAGAACCCCATGGACAGATGCGCCTGGTGGGCTTCAGTCTATGGGATTGCAAGAGTTGGACACGACTTAGCAACTAAACCACCACCACCACCATCTGTTCAGAGGCTTTGCCTATTTTTCTGTGGTGTTGTTGGCCTTTTTTCTTAGAGGGAACTCTTAACATATTAAGGAGATTAGCCCTTTGTGATATGAGTTTCAAAGTTTTTTTTTGTGCAGTTTGTCATTTTTACGTTTGATGTTTGACAGTGTAGTGTGATGGATCGGAGCACGGTTCTTGCGCCTCACTGTCTAGCTTCAGGATCCGGCTCTGCCCGTAAACAGGCTGTGTGGCTTTCGATGCTTGCTTCTCTGTGCTTCGTCTCCCTCCTCTTTGAAATGGGGATCGTAGTACCAACTGTATATGGCTTTTTAATCTTTTACGTATCTTGAAATTGTCTTGTCTCAATCTGTAAAGTGCTTCCACAATCTTTTTAGAAGGCAAAGTATTCCATTATATGGATGTGCCGAATACTATTCAACCAGTTTCTGTGAAGATTAAATGCTTAATATATTTAAAGTGTTCTTAACAATGCTCTCTATATAACATAGTAAATTCTATGTTTGATACCTATTATTTAAATTCATCACTTCAGGGCAAAGAGATGGGGAAACAATGGAAACAGTGACAGACTCTATTTTTGGGGGCTCCAAAATTACTGCAGATGGTACTGCAGCCATGAAATTAAAAGACACTTGCTCCTTGGAAGAAAAGCTATGACCAACCTAGACAGCATATTAAAAAGCAGAGATATTGCTTTGCTGACAAAGATCCGTCTAGTTGAAGCTATGGTTTTTCCAGTAGTCATGTATGGATGTGAGAGTTGGACTATAAAGTTCAACACCGAAGAATTGATGCTTTTGAACTGTGGTGTTGGAGAAGACTCTTTAGAGTCCCTTGGGCTGCAAGGAGATCAAACCAGTCCATCCTAAAGGAAATCAGTCCTGAATATTCATTGGAAGGACTGATACTGAAGCCGAAGCTCCAGTGCAATGGCCACCTGATGCGAAGAACTGACTCCTTGGAAAAGACCCTGATGCTGGGAAAGATTGAAGACAGGAGGAGAAGGGGACGACAGAGGATGAGATGAGATGAGATGGTTGGATGGCATCACCGACTTAATGGACATGAGTTTGAGCAAGCTCTGGGAGTTGGTGATGGACAGGGAAGCCTGGCGTGATGCAGCCCATGGAGTCACAAAGAGTCGGACATGACTGAGTGACTGAACTGAATTATTTAAATTATTATTTAATGGTTCCTGGATTTTGTGTCATAGTTAGAAAGGCCTTAGGAAACTTTTCCTATGCCCTACTTTGCACTTTCTGTTGTTCTTTTTTTTGGCTGTGCTGGGTCTTTGCCGTGGTGTGGACTTTTTCTAGTTGCGGTGCATGGGCTTAGTTGCCTGTGTGTGATCTTGGCTCCCCAACCAGGGATTGAACCCACGTCCCCTGCATTGGAAGGAGGATTCTTAACCACTGGAGCACCGGGCAAGCTCCCCTTCTGTTGTTCTCTTCATCTACCTTTATCAGGGAAGCAGCATAGTTGCCTGGTTATGAGTGCTAGTTTTCTGAGTCAGACAAACCTGAGTTTCAGTGGCAGCTCGAACACTGACTAAGTGATCTTGAGCAAGTCGTGCTGCCTCCCTAAACAGGGATTAAAATGACACCAGTCACAAGGCGACAGTGGGAACTGGTGCTGTGGCTGGCACTTGGCGAGTGTGCCCGCCAAATAAGCAGAGGACACTGCTTTTAATCCCATGGCACCAACCGTACTTCAGCCCCGTCACTTTCACTTCTCTGCCTTTCCACTTCCCTGAGGACAGGGATCGCATTTCAGTTTGTACCCTCAGAAGGGTACCACAGAAGGGGCTCAACAGATCCTAGCTGGTGAATGGACAGAGAAACCAGCTCAAAGCGCTGCAGAGATTGCTTAGTTTAGATCATTCCTGGCAGTTTGCAGAGGAGAAAACTGAGGCAAAGTGATTGTCCAAGGTCAGAGTCGGAATGGAACATGGAGGTTTTGACTTCAGTCCAAAAGGCGGCCGTTGGCCTGCCACCTTCCATGCTATGTTGGCCCCAGGCTAGGAAGGGCAGGGCTCAGTGTCCTTCAGAGCGGGCGTCCCTGCCCATCAGAATGTGTCAGGGCCCTCCCCTCCAGCTTCTGAAACATCATTTATCATTCTTGTTCATAGTGGACTCATTAAAATAGAAACACACACACACAGAATGTGTGGACTTAAATTGACTTGAATTTCTCTGGGTCTTGTTTCCTCCATCTCTAAAATGGGAGCGAACGTTCATTTGTTCACTTGTTCATTGAGCAAATGTTGATAGAGCCTCCGCAGACTCTTTCTGGAGCTATGGTAGACACTGCTTCTACAGAGACGGACAGAGTGAGAGCTGTGTACACAGCGAGCTCAGAGACGTGCAGAGCAACCGCCTGGATGGTCCAAGAACAATGCCCGCCTCTTCTTTAGATTGCTCAGGCCTCTATAGGACCATGGGCGTGGGGCTTTGGCGAACACAGCCAAGTCATGGTTTGTTTGGCATGGGGCAGAGTTAAAGAAACTTCAAAGAGGGTGTGACATTTGAGCTGCCTTTTGAAGGACACCTAGGCGTACCGAGTTTATTGACCTTGGTGTCGCTTATAGATTTTTCTTGGCTGATGACGCCCTTTATATGACAGGCTCTGTTGGGAGCAGGTACAGAGGTTGGGCAGGAACTTTGGGCTTTGTTCTTCTCTCATGTGTTGATGCTTCCTCTAGCCAAGTTCTTATAACGCCCATTTCAACTCTGCCCCCACTGTGCAGTTGCCAGAATTGACCGATAAAAATACAAGACTCCAGGCACATTGGAATTTCAGATAAAGAATCTTGGCAGGGGATATGCTTACACTAAAAATGTATTTGTCATTTATTCAAAAGTGCCACTTTAACTGGGGGACTTGTGTTTTATCTGGCAAACCTACCCCAGTAGTGCATGCAACAAAAAATTGCTGGAGTCCCTTTTTTTCCTTAGCAAATTGCTTTCTTGCATAGAGAAAATTCAGGATGGTTCTAGCCCCGATGTTTTCCTCAGCACCCAAAGTTTGTCAGTGGAAAGCAAAACCCCCCATAAACTGGTTTAATGACAAAAGGTGGCATGGATACACGTACTTCCTCGCTCTTTCTGCTGAGGGGGCCTGAAGGAGTGACGCCCCAGGAACGAAGAGCACGCTCAAAGCCTGCGTCTTAGTTTCTGAATCCCATTCCCTAATAAAAGGGACGAGGGTCCCTTGGAAATACCGTTGATTCTAGGATTGTGGTAGGGAAATTATAAGATGATCCTGGAGCATCTTGTAATGACAGGAAGTAAAAAAGTGGCCAAAAAACAGAACAGAAGGAAACCAAAACCAAAAAGTGGGTGGAGATCTGTCAAAAGGACTTCAGTGTTCTCCCTCTTGGCTGGCTGGAGGTGAGCATCGAAGGACAGTTTGTCTACTTTTTAGCAAGCCCTGAGGGTGATCTCAGAGTCCTCTACTTTGGGACTGTAAGTAAAACTGGGGGGCAGCAGACCAAGCGGCTCGATATCCTATAATGCAGAGTGTTCAGGTGGGGGGACATGGGCAAGTCTATGGCTGATTCATGGTGACGTTTGATACACACCAACACAGTACTGTAAGGCAATTATCCTTCAATAAAAAATAAATAAACAAAAATCCTGTAATACAAGCTTTCACTGAGAAGAGGAGAAGAAAGACCAGTATTTTATATGAGCTGTTATAGGACACACTGTTAACTCTTTCTCCCCTAAAATGTATTAATAGTGTGGCAAATATATCCACAATTTTCAAAACAGCCATGCCCCTGTGATAGAACCTTCTAGAAATTGGAATATGTTTCAAGGAAGTCATCTGAATACAACAAAAAACTGCTCAAAGATATATATATTTCACTGTTATTAATAATGTGAAAAAATAGGGACTGATTTAAAGTAAATAATGGATTTTGCATAGCCATAAAAATAATGTTCATTAAAATACAAAGGTCATATGGAGATATGTTTATATTATGAAGTGAGGTGGAACTAAACTGGGTTCACTACTGCATAGTCTGAGCAACCTAGAAAACTTGGAGAGAGTATATATACACCAACATGCTAACTATAATTATTATCATAATACCACTGGGTAAAAAGAATTTTCATTCATTTGGAAATAAAAATTTTTTTTCTAGATAAGTGTGGAAAAGCATAAGGAAGAAAAAGCACATTTTCTTCTTAGTTTTGGGTTTTCCAAAAAAAGTCATTTGATAATTCAGAGTCAAGAAGTACTGGAAGGACGTCCCTGGAGGTCTGGTGGTTAAAGTGGGAGGTCCACCCGCCAGTGCAGGGGCCATGGTTTCAGTCCTGGTCCAGGAAGATCTCACGGGCTGCAGAGCAACGGAGCCTGTGCGCCACAACTACTGAGCACTCCCAGCAATAAGACCCAGCGCGGCCAAAAAAAAAGAAGTACTGGAAAACAAAAGTGTGAAAAAGAGCGGTCCCCCTTCCAACTTCTCCCTCCTCTCCTTAGGAACAGTGTTCAAGCCTTTACTTCTTCCCACCCCTCCTCACAATAGCATGCTTAAGTCGCCATTTCTTGGTTTATTGATTTTGGACATTATCTGTTGGCTTCCTGATAGGGTAGGTGAGAATTTAGGTCTCTTATACCCATGTAGTGGATAAATAGTGGTCTCCCAAAACTCATGTCCACTGGAACCTTAGAATGTTGTCCACTTGACTTGGATATACTAAGAGTCTTTTCAAATGTAATTGAGTTAAGGATCTTGAGATTAGATTATCATGGATTTAAGGTGGGGCATAAATCCAGGGATTGGTGTTGTAAGAAGAGGAGAAAACATACACAGAGACACACCCAGAAAAGGCCAGGCTTTTGTGGAGCAGAGACTGGAGCTAACACAGCCCCACCCAAGGACTGCCAAGAGTTTCTGGGACCCACCAGAAACTGCAAGAGAAGCATGGAACAAATTCTTAGAACTCTGCCAACACCTAGACTTCAGACTTTGGGCCTCCAGAGCTGTGAAAGAGTACATTCAAGTCCCCCAGGTCATGGGAGTGTGTTACCGGCAGCCCTAGGACACTGATACAACAGCATCTCCATCCATTAACCCCCTTGTGTACACTATGACTTCTTCTAGCCATTTTTTCTTTTCAAACTTCCCAGTGATGAGCACACATGACACTTACGAAGAGAGAAAATAAACTTTGCTAGGAAAGAGGGTGAGGATGCGCAAATGCAAAGCCAGAGGGCGAGCAGGACCACTCAGCATCCGACTGTGTGCTCAGGCCTGAGGTGCGCACGGGGGCGTGCTCAGGATGAAAGACAGGAACCAGCTGTGTCAACAAGATGGCTGTGCATTCCAGAAAGGTCTTACCCAGGAAGAAAGCACTGTAAGCCATTCGATATTTCACTGTTTGCTTTGGAAGTTCCTGAAAACCACTTTATTCAAATAAGGGCTTGTGCATTGGGGCACATAGCCCTGTTCTCAGAACAACTGGCTGCTCACCTGGGCAAAACCACCACTAGCCAAACAGCTGTTTACTAACAGACACTTGCTCTAGGGCCCTTGCCTTCCTATGGCCACCAGTCCTAAACTATAACTTCATGAACTCTGCTCAGTCTTTTTTTAAAAAAATTTATTTATTTACTTATTTGGCTGCACCAGCTCTTAGTTGCAGGATGGACCCGGGACCTTTGATCTTTGTTACAGCATATGGACTTTTTCTTTTTTCTTAGTTGCAGCACGTGGGATCTTTATTTGCAGCATTTGGGATCTAGCTCCCTGACCAGGGTTGAACCCAGGCCTCCTGCGTTGGGAGTGCAGAGTCTTAGCCACTGGACCATCAGGGAAGTCCCTCTGCTCAGTCTTCAACCAATTGAGCTCAGACACCAAAGCCATGTTTGTATCTGCCCTGGTCCCCCCTTTCTGAGACCCTCCTGGGGTTGGTCAGGCTGGGGAGGATGTCTGTGACTGTGGTCAGGAAAAGATCATGGCTGTGTGATGCCCAAGCTGTTCTGGCGGTCCTTCTGGGAGGTCGGCAGTCACCAGCATGTATGTATTTGAGTTTGTATATTGTGTGCTTGTTTGTGTGAGAGTTGTCTGTGGGAGGAAATAGGTGTGCGTGTGTGTTAGGCCATTGTTACTGCTATTTAGTCACTAAGTTGTGTCTGACTCTTTGCAACCCCATGGACTGCAGCACATCAGGCTCCTCTGTCCATGGGATTTTCCAGGCAAGAATACCCGGGTGGCTCAGTGATAAAGAATCCACCTGCCAAGCAGGAGACTCAGCTTCGATCCCTGTGTCGTGAAGATCCCCTGAAGAAGGAAATGGCAACCCACTCCAGTATTCTTGCCTGAAGAATCCCATGGACAGAGGTGGGCTACAGTCTGTGGGGTTGTACAGTTGGACCTGACCGAGCTACTGAACAACAGCAATTACAAATACTGGAGTAGGTTGCCATTTCCTTCTTTAGGGGATCTTCTCCACCCAGGGATCGAACCCACCTCCCCTGCATTGGCAGGCCGATTCTTTACTGCTGAGCCACCAGGGAAGCCCGCTTGTTAGTCTGTAGAGCACAGCAATTTATGCAAGGTTTTTCTCTCCCAAAGTCAGTGGGATCCTAGAGGAATTTGAGAGAGAGAGAGGATGACATGTTTAAGTCAGTGTTTTGGAAAGGGCTGTGATCTCAGGTGTGAGAGAACTCCCAGGGCCATGGAAAAAGCTTTAGAAGATAGTCACACAGTTCAAGCATTGATGTGGACACCACTGCCAAACAACAGTGAGATGGACTAAAAAGATGGCCGCGCATTCTCTGCTGCTCTGCCATCAGCAGGCAGAGCCTATTTCCCTGCTCTTTGAATCTGTGCTGGCTTTGGGACTCACTTTGACCGACCGACAGCAATGAAAGCGGCCTTGTGTAACTTCGGAGGTGAGGCCTTCAGAGGTTGGCCCCTGCCTCCATTGTTAGAGTGCTTTCTTTTGAAGCCTCATTCAGAACGCCGCCTTTTGAATCAAACTGGAAAAAGTCCGAATACCTTGAGACCACCATGCTGTGAGGAAGCCCAAGCTAGCCGTGTGAAAAGAGAGGGGCCACGTGAACAAACGCAGAGGAGTGAAGCCTTGAAAGCTCCCCTCCAGTTCAGACCCAGCTGAATTCAGCGGAGTGGATGACCCTGGGAGGTGGAGCAGAAAAGCCACCCCGGAGCCCTCTCTGAGTTCCCAACTCACAGAATCTAGAGCAGGCAGAGTGCTTGTTTTATGCCAGTTAAGTCATGGGGTAGTTATTTATTTGGCTGCAGCGGGTCTTTGTGGTTACTTCTCATTGCAGTGGCTTCTTCTGTGGAGCACAGGCTCTAAGTGTGTGGAGCACAGGCTCCAAGTGTGTGGAGCACAGGCTCTAAGTGTGTGGGCTTCAGTAGTTGTGGTGTTGCGGGCTCAGTTGCTCCTTGGCATGTGGGATCTTCCTGGACCAGGGATTGAACCTATGTCCCTTCTACTGGCAGGCGGATTCTTAACCACTGGACCACCAGGGGAGTCCAGTCCAGTAGTTTCTTTGTGCAACACTTGGCAACCCAGACCAACAGATAACATTTCTTGATTGTTCTGTGCAGCATAGTGTCAGCCAATAGTGTTAAGATGTCCAATACCCATGATTTGCTGTGCAGATTCAATATGATCCCAGCCACTTAGATTTTAATCTTCATGATTAGCATTAGCTATTTTCTTGAAAGTTGTTGTTGTTCAGTTGCTGCTAAGTCGTGTTCGACTCTTTGCGACCCCATGAACTGCAATACACCAGGCTTCCCTGTCCATCACCAACTCCCAGAGCTTACTCAAACTCAAGTCCATCGAGTTGGTGATGCCATCCAACCATCTCATCCTCTGTAGCCCCTTCTCCTCCTGCCTTTAATCTTTCCCAGCATCAGGCTCTTTTCCAATGAGTCGGCTCTTTGCATCAGGCTCTTCACATACTTCTTGAAAGTAATATCTATTATATTCCTAACTTTTCTTTTTATTCAGTAAGTGATTACTGAATCAAAAACTTCTATGTCAAACAAGATGTGAGCCAAAAAGAATCTAAATTTGTATCCTAAATTAGCCACAGATGCTATCTTTCAATAACTCTTTCAGAGGAAAGAAGGTATAGAACTAAGCCTCCCCTCTTTAATTCTTGAGGCCAGAGGGGGACGCTGAAGATGAGGGGAAGGATGTGAGGGAGAGGAAGGGTGGAACTAAAGGAATTTTGGATGCAGGCAGAGGGGAATCAGAGGAGGCAATTGAGAGGGAGCACCAGAGAAAAGAGATGGTGTGGAGAAGCCTGGGGCTCCTGCTCTTGGTCTGGGCTTCCTTTGCAGACTCTGAATCTCAGAGAAGGATGCTAACTTTGGAGCTGAACTCACTCCTGGCCTGAAGTGTTTCTCACTTCCTTCCTTCAGAATCCTCATCCAATGACCGTCCAGCTCCCCACCCCCAGAGAGTTTCCATGGAAAATCTGGGTTTGGATGAAGACTTACTATTATTATTTTTTTGGAGGTGAGAGGTTGGTAGCAGGGAGAGAGAGATTACTTGTAATCTACTGAATTGATTAGTTGAAAAATATTTTCTTCCTAGGATTTCAGGAGCCTGGGATAATCCATCCCTTAATGAGGAGTTCCACCAGCTATGCATTGATATGCAAATCTATGCAAATAACATGCAACTCATCCTGGGCTTCTGGAGAAACGTCTTTGTTTTCAACAGGATTACTTTACTGGGCCAATTCAATGGGGTAGAAAAAGCCCTTTGCAAATGGGGTTTTCGTATTAATAAGAGCTGCCATGGACTGAATATCTGACACTTGATGTATCTATCTATATAAAAGCCTCCAGCACAGAACTGGGCAAACTCCAGACAGCACTTGGGAGCGGGAGCCCAGCTCTGCCTACCAAGCCAAAGAATGTGAGAGCCATGATCTTCAAGAATGCTCCACTTCTGCTGTTAGTCTGAGGCATTTCACCCAAAGAGCCAAGTTTAAAAGCTAAAATGTCAGCACCAGTTTCTTAATTTCAACTCTAGAAAACTTACAGAGTAAGTGCATGATAAGAGAGTTTAAAAACAGCACTTTCTTTTTCTGAAGATAAAATAATAACTGTTGACAGGCAGATAAAAATGAGAGTTAGGTACACATTCTGAGCTCAGGTCCACCACTTCCTAACAGTGAGAAAGGGGCCAAGTGACCTTTTGTTTTTTTAAACAGTAACCCTTTTTTCCTTAAACGTATATATATAATTTATTTTGGCTGTGCTGGGTCTTCACTGCTGCAAGTGGCCTTTTTCTGTAGTTGCAGAGAGTGGGCTACTCTCGGAGTGTGCCGGCTTCTCATTGCAGTGGCTTCTCTGTGTTTTTTAAAATTTCTGTTGATTTTTTATTTATTTATATTGTGGCTGCGCTGGGTCTTTGTCGCCGTATGTGGGCTTCCTCTGGTTGCAGCTCGCGGGGTCTGCTTTCTAGATGCAGAGCTCGGGCTTCTCACTGCAGCGGCTTTTCTTGTGGGGCCGGGACTCGGGGCGCAGGGAGGCGCAGTAGTCGCGGTGCACGGGCTCAGCTGCTCTGCGGCATGTGGGTTCTTCCTGGAGCAGGGATCAGATCCATGCCCCCTGCGTTGGCAGGCAGATTCTTAACCAGCGGACCGCCAGGGGAGTCCCTGGCTTCTCTTGTTGCGGAGCTCGGGAGTTTAGGGGCGGGCTTCAGTACTAGCGGCACCTGGGCTCGGTAGTTGTGGGTCTCGGGGCCAAGTGACTTTTAACCTCTTTCTGCGTCTCAGTTTCTCTGTCTCTAGTCTGGAGATAACTCACAGGGTTGATGTAAGGATCAACTGAGTTGATTCATGTAAAGCCCTTGATGTCTTTGATATTCACATTGTACCATCTATAGCCAATGAGGATCCTTTATGTTGGCTTTTGTGTCATTTTGAAATGACCCCATTTTTCTTAGATAGCCTCCCTGCTTTCTGCACAGCTGTCCCTGACATGTCCTTCCGCAGACCTAGAACCAGGTACGTTTGCATGATCTCTAGTTACCTTTGTGGGGAATGGCTGTTAGATGCCACCATCTGAGAGGTACCATACTCTATACTAGTGTTCAGGCTCTTTCATTGTTCCTAACCCTTTGCAGTGGCAAAATAAAAATGAATAATGTATTAATACTGACACTTGCAATCCAAATGGATCACTCTGGGGCTTTTACGTGACTTCTTAGGTTTTACCCTTGTACCTGTTTCCCATGGAGTGAAAATGTTGATTTCTAATCTCATTAATATAATTATAAAATCCACAAACCTATAGCTAGATTGATAAGAAAAAAAAAAAAGGAGAAAGAGCTCAAATTACTAGAACCAGGAATGAAAGAGGACACATTATGAGTGATCTTACACAAATAAAAAGTGAATCTGAAAGGAGGTACTATGAACAATTGTATCCCTATAAATTAGATAAACTAGATGAATTGGGTGAGAAGGCAAAGGCGACCCACTCCAGTACTCTTGCCTGGAAAATCCCATGGATGGAGGAGCCTGGTAGGCTGCAGTCCATGGGGTCGCTAAGAGTCAGACACAACTGACTGACTTCACTTTCACTTTTCACCCTCATGCATTGGAGAAGGACATGGCAACCCACTCCAGTGTTCTTGCCTGGAGAATCCCAGGGACGGGGGAGCCTGGTGGGCTGCCTTCTATGGGGTCGCACAGAGTCAGACACGACTGAAGCAACTTAGCAACAGCAGCAACAGATGAATTGGGAAAATTCTTAGAAAGATAAAAACCACTAAAACTGACAAGAAGTAGAAAATCTGAATAGACCTATAACAAGTGAAGAGATTAATAATCAGAGAACTTCCCACAAAGAAAAGCCCAGGCATTGAAGGCTTCAAAGGCTTCACTGGTGAACTCCTTCTTTTTTTTTCAAGTCACTCACTCAGTCATGTCCAATTCTTTGTGACCCCATGGGCTGTAGCCCATCAGGCTCCTCTGTCTGTGGAACTCTCCAGGCCAGAATACTGGAGTAGGTAGCCTTTCCCTTCTCCAGGGGATCTTCCCAATCCAGGGATTGAACCCAGGTCTCCTGCATTGCAGGTAGATTCTTTACCATCTGAGCCACCCGGGAAGCCCGTTTCACTGAGTGGAAACCATTCTCAAGGGCATAAGGGAAAATTATTCAGATTCTTTCTATGATTCTAAAATGAGACGAAGACATCATAAGAAAAGACAGGGAATGGCTACCCACTCCAATATTCTTGCCTGGAGAATCCCATGAACCGAGGAGCCTGGGGGCTACAGTCCATGGGTTGCAAAGAGTCAGACATGACTGAAACGACTAAAATACTGTACAGCACAGGGAACTTTATTTTATTTTAAAATGATTTCTTTAAACACTTTTCTAGTTTAAATATATAGCATGATTATTGTAAAAAATTAAAAAAAATTATAGAATTGCAGTTGTTACTGTAGAAAGTCCAAATTGGCCATAATCCAACCTCTAGCGATAGTCTTTGTTACCAGATTTTTTTCCTTCACTCAATGAGAAAAGTCGTTTCTCAAGTTACTTTACAATGAAATTAGCCATTATGTGATTCCTTATTAGCACCAGGTTTTGTGAAGATTATTCAGTGATTCTTTGCACTGTGTCTCAATCCTGAGAAGTTTAGCCATTGTTAGAAAGTCGTGGGGAAAGACAGTAAATTAATTGTTTCAAGGAATCAAATCAGATAGTGTATGTTTTGCAGGGTGAAGAATATAGCAGTGGGCGAGGATCAGATCCAGAATGGAAACACTTGAGTAAAGCACGCAGGGCCAAGCCTTGCCCCAAGCTCCAGATTCCATCTGATAGGACATAGTCTAATGGGATTGGTGAGTCTGGTGCCCAGCAGAGGCAAAGAAGATCCTACCTTTTGGACCATTTCTTCAAACTTCCTGTCTCCATGCAGATTCCAAGCCTCTCACTCTTCCCTCCCATCCTAGGAGCAGGCTGTGGATTTGATGCATACCTCATCTGTCTTATGTTGTTCAACTGTAAATTAAAAAAGAAAAAGATAATTTTAATGCATAAGCCCTTCCTTGTGTAATTGAATCATTACAGAAATTATTTTACACCATAAATTCTCTGTTTTTGAGTTCTTAATTTTGACTTTTATTTCAGCTGGCCTTAGTATATTTATATATACATACTATATATATAGACAATTGTATATTTATATATATACTATATATATTTATAAAGACAATTGTCCAAGTGTGTATATATATATATATACTTGGCCTTAGCTGGCCAAGTAATTTGTTCACAAAGCAACATGCAGGATATGTTTTCTAATCCTTAGACATCTGAGAATAACTTTCTGTTGCCTTTACACATGAAAAACCTTTTACCTAGGTTGAAAAATGTTTGCAACCTTGCTGCTCAAAATTGAGGAGATATTACTGTATTGTCTTTTGGGACTTCTTGCTATTGCTGCAGGAACTCTGAGCAGTGTGAGTTATATTCCTTTGTAAGTGACCTAGGATTTATGCTGGAGTGTTTTTTTTTTTTCTCCTTTGTCTTTTATTTATTGTTTTAAAATTAATTAAATTTTTTTTGGTGTGTGTTTTTGGCTGTGCTGAGTCTTTGTTGTTGTGAGCACACTTTTCTCTAGGCAAGCAGGGGGTGGCTGTCTAGTTGCGGTGCTTGGGCTTCTCATTGCGGTGGTTTCTCTTGTTGCAGAGCATGAGTTTCAGGGCTGGTGGGCTTCAGGAGTTGTGGCTCGAGGGCTCTAGAGCGAGTGATCAATAGTTGTGGCACACAGACTTAGTTGCTTGTGGCATGTGGGATCTTCCTGGACCAGGGATTGAACTCCTGTCCCCTGCATTGGCAGGTGGATTCTTAGCCACTAGACCACCAGGGAAGTCTTCCTTTGTCTTTTAAATCACTTACTGGGATATATTTAGATGTGTGACCTAGGTATTCCATGTTTTCCCTCTAGATCCAGTCTCCATTTCCCCCAGCCTGCTTCGGCCCTGAGATTTTTGCCCATGGAACCAACTGACTCCCATGACTTTGAGCGTCTGCTTGGTTGGCCCACTGAAAGGGAAAAGATCAGGGGCTGGAGAGCGCTGTCATTCCTTCTGCAACTCTCTCTGGGTTCTGATACCACATCCCCTCCCCTCTTTAGACCTAGGAATGGTCATGATGATTGAATTCTCCACTGGTTCTGTATGAGTCCCCTTTTATTGATTATTCTGGGAACTTGGTCAAACTGTGGCTTGTATGATTTCTGTTGACTGATTTTCAGGATCACGATGATTCCTTGTGTTGTAGCCAGTCTACACATAAACTATTCAGTGGTTCCTGTTTTTTCAATTTCAGATTTCGCATTTTTCAGCTCTAGAATTTTCATTTGGTTACTTTTTAGATTTTCCATTCCTTTGTTCATATTTTAACTTATTCATTCATCATGACCATATTGTTCTTTAAGTCTTTGAACATATTTATGTGCATGTGTACTAAGTTGCTTTAGTTGTGTCCGACTTTTTGCGACCCTGTGGACTGTAGCCTGCCCAGGCTCCTCTGTCCGTGGAATTGTCCAGGTAAGAATACTGGAGTGGGTTGCCATTCTCTCCTCCAGAGAACCTCCCTGATCCAGGGATCAAACTTGTGTCTCTTCTGTCTCCCGCATTGGCAGGCAGGTTCTTTACTGTTAGTGCCACCTGGGAAGGGAATTGAACCTTCGTCACGGCAGTGAAACTGCGAAATCCTAACCACTGGACCACCAGGGAATCCTTACAGTAGCTGATTTAAAGTTCTTGTCTACTAATTCCAACTTCTGAGTCATCTTGGAATTAGTTTCTTATTTAGATTTAATTAGATCTCTTATTTTTATTATTTATCTTATTTTTATGTCTCATTTTCTTTTGTTTTTACCTGTCTAATAATTTTTCTTATTGATACTGGACTTTGTGGGGGACGTACTGTAGAGAGTCTCAAATCTGTCTTCCACCTTTGAAGAATGTTGAGTTTTGTTTTAGAAGGTAGTGAAATTACTTTGTTGTTGTTGTTCAGTCACTCAGTTGTATCCGACACTTTGTGACCCCACGGACTGCAGCACGCCAGCCAGGCTTCCCTGTCCATCACCAACTCCCAGCTGCTAAATCACTTCAGTCGTGTCCGACTCTGTGCGACCCCATAGACGACAGCCCACCAGGCTCCCCCGTCCCTGGGATTCTCCAGGCAAGAACACTGGAGTGGGTTGCCATTTCCTTCTCCAATGCATGAAAGTGAAAAGTGAAAGTGAATTTGCTCAGTCGTGTCCGACTCTTAGCGACCCCATGGACTGCAGCCTACCAGGCTCCTCTATCCATGGGATTTTCCAGCCAAGAGTACTGGAGTGGGGTGCCATTGCCTTCTCCACCAACTCCCAGAGCTTGCTCAAACTCATGTCCATTCAGTCAGTGATGCCATCCAACCATCTCGTCCTCTGTCATCTACTTCTCCTCCTGCCTTCAATGTTTCCCAGCATCAAGGTCTTTTCCAGGGAGTCGACTCTTTGCATCAGGTGGCCAAGGTATTGGAGCTTCAGCTTCAGCATCACTCCTTCTAATGAATTTTCAGGATTGATTTCCCTTAGGATTGACTGGTTTGATCTCCTTGCAGTCCAAGGGACTCTCAAGAGTCTTCTCCAGCACCACAATTCAAAAACATCAATTCTTTGGTGCTCAGCCTTCTTTATGGTTCAACTCTCATATCCATATATGACTACTGGAAAAACTATAGCTTTGACTAGATAGACCTTTGTTGGCAAAGTAATGTCTCTGCTTTTTAATATGCTGTCTAGTTTTGTCATAACTTTTCTTCTAAGGAGCAAGCATCTTTTAATTTCATAACTGCAGTCACCATCTGCAGTGATTTTGAAGCCCAAGAAAATAAAGTCTGTCACTGTTTCCATTGTTTCCACATCTATTTGTCATGAAGGGATTGGACCAGATGCCATCATCTTAAGTTTTTTGAATGTTGAGTTTTAAGTCAGCTTTTTCACTCCCCTGGTTCACCTTCATCAAGAGGCTCTTTAGTTCCTCTTCACTTTCTGCCATAATGGTGGTGTCATCTGCATATCTGAGGTTATTGATATTTCTGTTGGCAGTCTTGATTCCAGTTTGTGCTTCATCCAGCCTGGCAATTACTTTACATCACCATAATCTTTTGGAGGGTTGATTTTGCACTTGTTAGGGCAGGTCTGTTTTAGTTTTACCATTGCTTTTCAAGTGAATACCTTTGTCCTGGGAGGTGGTCTTTATTCCTACATGTGGTCTTTATAAAGTTTCAATGAAAAGCTCTTCTATCTTGGGAGGACGTGATCTACAAACTGTTTTCCCTGTAGTGGGCATGTGCTGAAACCTCAGCTCGGCTCTTTAGTTCTTCCAGCTGTTTCCTCTTGGGCTCGTTGTAGTCTTGCCCTCAGTTCAGATCAGTTCAGTCGCTCAGTCGTGTCCAACTCTTTGTGACCCCATGAACCGCAGGACACCAGGCCTCCCTGTCCATCACAAACTCCCGGAGTTCACTCAGACTCACGTCCATCGAGTCAGTGATGCCATCCAGCCATCTCATCCTCTGTCGTCCCCTTCTCCTCCTGCCCCCAATCCCTCGCAGCATCAGAGTCTTTTCCAATGAGTCAACTCTTCGCATGAGGTGGCCAAAGTACTGGAGTTTCAGCTTTAGCATCATTCCTTCCAAAGAAAGCCCAGGGCTGATCTCCTTCAGAATGGACTGGTTGGATCTCCTTGCAGTCCACGGGACTCTCAGGAGTCCTCTCCAACACCACAGTTCAAAAGCATCAATTCTTCAGCATTCAGCTTTCTTCACAGTCCAACTCTTACATCCATACATGACCACAGGAAAAACCATAGCCTTGACTAGACGGACCTTTGTTGGCAAAGTAATGTCTCTGCTTTTCAATATGCTATCTAGGTTGGTCATAACTTATTATTTCTTACCTGTATTTTAAAATATGCTTTCTTGTACCCTTGCCTCTATGGCCTGTGTCACCTCAGTTAAGTCATCCCGTTAAAACATTAAGTCTGATGATGCTATTCTTTTCCTTATAAGCCAAACACTGGCAGCCCATCTCCCTCAGAATAAAGCCCCAGTCCTTGCAGTCAGCTGCAAAGCCCTCATTGTATCCCCTACCCCGACTCTGTCTTATCCCTCTGACTTGGTGTCCCCATGATTTTCCGTTTTAATCACTCTGTTCTTGCCAAACTGATCCTCTTCCTATTCCTTGCACTTGCCTTGGGGCCATTCCCATTTTTGTTCTCTTTTCCTGGAATAGGATTCCGCCCTATTGAAACTTGTAAATCCCAACACCCCTACCTACTCTCACAGTCTTTTTTAAAAAAATATTTATTGTTTTGGCTGCACCAGGCCCTAGTTGCAGCACTCGGGATCTTTAGTTGTGGCATGCAGACTCTTAGTGGCAGGATGTGGTCAGCATTTTCCTGACCAGGGATCGAACCCAGGCCCCCTGCACTGGGAGCACAGAGTCTTAACCACTGGATCATCGGGGAAGCCTTTACAGGCTTTTCACCATCTCCCCTAATTTACTTTATCTTCATCGTGCTTACAGTCAACTTAATAATTAACTGTCTACCTTCACGAGGATGTAAGTTCCATGCAGGCAGGGATTTTTGGTGTTTTGTTCACATCTGTACTCCTGGGACTTGGCATAGATGAATGCTAAGTGAATTTTTCTCCACTGGGACTCATACAGGCTCAGCTCCTTAATACTGACAACATGTCTAGGGTAGTTCCCAGCTATTATGAAACTGGCATGTTTTATCTTGGACTATTTCTCTTTATTCCTATAGAGTCTTCCCTACAGCCCTTTCCTTACAATGCTGATCTCCTGGGACACACACTGTGAAATGTGATAAAACGTCAGTGAATTAGGTGTCTGAGCAGCTTGGGTTATTATTATCATTATTTTTATCAGAAATAACCTTAAGAAAATCTGATACCTTTTAAATTTGTTCATATCACATAAAATATACCAGGTTCTAGTGTTTTTAGTGTTAATAGGATAGAGATAAGAAAAAGGAGATAATGGTTTAATCATTGACATAATACATTTTATGCCTACATAGATTATGCATTGTTGACCTTTAAGTTAATTTAGGCTTAATGAGATGGTGTCATTATGTTTGAAGACTTAATATAATTATTTTATTATGTTTTTAAAAAATTATTCTCTGAGCTTGTGCATGTTTTATACCTCATAAAGGCCCATGTGTATTGCTTTCTCATTGAATATATTTTTTAGATGTTTCCTGACTTGAGGTTTGCAGAAGTCTGATCTCTTGAAGGATGGTTTTACTCAAATGTTTAATTTTCCCAGGCATTCTACAACTTTTGTTTTTCAGTGTTTTTCAGTGTAGACCTGTATTTCCAAAAGAAATTAAACTTTATGTTCTGAAAATGGATTCTTTAGATACTGGGATTTCTCTCAGGATCCAGTGGTTGAGATTCCCACCTTGCAGTACAGGGGACCTGGGTTCTATCCCTGGTCAGGGAACTAAGATCCTGTCTGTTGTGCAGAGCAGCTCCCCCCCCTCCCCAATAAATAAATAATAAAAAGAGGGGTTTGCAACAGGCATCTTTATCATCCTGGGCACAAATTGAATAATGAATGGAGAGCTCAGCAGACACTCAGTGGCGGGCCCTCTAGTGTTCAATCTTGAAAATGCAGATTAATTTCTGAACAATATTGGGTCCACCCTTGTGGCAGAAACTAAAGAACTAAAGAGCCTCTTGAGAGTGAAAGAGGAGAGTGAAAAAGTTGGCTTAAAGCCCAACATTCAGAAAATGAAGATCATGGCATCTGGTCCCATCCCTTCATGGCAAATAAATGGGGAAACAGTGGAAACAGTGACAGACTTTATTTTCTTGGGCTCCAAAATTACTGCAGATGGTGATTGCAGCCATGAAATTAAAAGGCATTTACTCCTTGGAAGAAAAGTTATGACCAACCTAGACAGCGTATTAAAAAGCAGAGACATTACTTTGCCAACAAATGTCTGTCTAGTCAAGGCTATGGTTTTTCCAGTGGTCATGTATGGATGTGAGAGTTGGACTATAAGGAAAGCTGAGTGTGGAAGAATTGATACTTTTGAACTGTGGTGTTGGAGAAGGGTCTTGAGAGTCCCTTGGACTTCAAGGAGATCCAATCAGTCCATCCTAAAGGAAATCAGTCCTGAATATTCACTGGAAGGACTGATGTTGAAGCTGAAACTCCAATACTTTGGCTGCCTGATGTGAAGAGCTGACTCCTTGGAAAAGACCCTGATGCTGGGAAAGATTGAAGGTGGGTAGAGAAGGAGACGATAGAGGATGAGATGGTTGGATGGCATCACTGACTCAATGGATATGAGTTTGAGCAAGCTCTGGGAGCTGGTGGTGGACAGGGAGGCCTGGTGTGCTGCAGTCCATGGGGTCGCAAAGAGTTGGACACTACTGAGCAACTGAACTGAACTGAACTGAACTGACTGCGTCCCAGAGAGCCCCAGGGTCTCCAGCAGAAGCCAGGAAATCAGAAGGGAGGGACAAGGAGGCTTTATAGCTGGACTCTGGCCTCATCCCCGCAGCCACAGAAGCTGCAGTTTCATACATTTTCTTCATCTGGGGATACTGCTTAGCTGTTATATGACAAAATAGTTATTTTGGTGCTTCAAAAATAAACATTTAAAAAACAGTAGAGTGTAAGGACGTGAAATTCAAGAAGTGATTGTACTGTACATGTTCATTTATATCATCGGATTTTAGGATTTCAGCAGTATTTCCACATATAAAACATATAAATGCTGGAACTAACACCAAATAGCTAATTAACCTATGGTGGACTTGAATGTCTGTATGTTTTCATTAAAAAAAATTTAACAAGCAACATGTATGACCCTAGAGATCATCATAGGAAGTGAAGTAAGTCAGACAAAGACAAATAATAATATCACTTATCTGTGTAATCCATATAGTGATACAGATGACCTTATTTTTAGAACAGAAAAAAACCCACAAACATAGAAAACAAGTTTATGATTACTCAAGGGGAAAGTGGAGGGGTAAATTAGGAGTATAGGATTATCAGATACACACTTGTGTATATAAAATACATAAACAGGGATGTACTGGAACAGCCACAGGTCCTCTAGGATTTGCAGAGCCACCCAGCTTCAGTGTGGACCAAATATCGTTTTCCTGGCAGTGAAGGGACAGCGGTACACAGAGGTTGGTGGGGCTTAGTGATTAGCAGCAGCAGGTGAGTCATTTAAAATGTTGATTTACAAAGTTGTGTTAATTTCTACTGCACAGCAAAGGGATTCCGTTATACGTATGTGTATATATTCTTTTTCATATTCTTTTCCATAATGGTGTATCACAGGATATTGAATATAGCTCCCTGTGCTACACATGGTGTATGTGCTGAGTCGCTCTGTCCCATCTGACTCTTTGCGACCCCATGGACTGTGGGCCGCCAGGCTCCTCTGTCCATGGGATTTCCCAGAGAAGAATACTGGGCTGGGTTGCCATTTCCCCCTCCAGGGGATCCTTCCCACCCAGGGATTGAACCTGTGTCTCCTGTGTTGCAGGAGGACTCTTTACTTTTCGGTGGGCCACCAGGGAAGCTCATGCTACCCAGTAGGCCTGTGTGTCTGTCCATTCTATATAGAGTAGTTTGCAGCTGCTAACCCCAAACTCCTGATCGACCCCCCACCCCTCCAGTCTGTTGTCTGTGAGTCTGTTTCTGTTTCATCGGTAGGTTCGCTGGTGTCATCGTTCAGGTTCCACATATGAGTGATATCACGTGGGCTTTGTCTTTCTTTTTCTGACTTCCTTCACTTAGTGTGATCATCTCTAGTTGCATCAATGTTGCTGTAAATGACATCATTTCTTTCTTTTTTATGGCTCAGTAGTACTTCATTTCTCCAAGGAAGACACACAGATGGCCAACATGCACATGAAGAGATGCTCAGCATCACTGATTATGAGAAAATGAAAATCAAAGCTACAATGAGGGACCACCTCATACCAGTCAGAGAGGCAGCATCTTCACTCACACATCTAGTCAGTGATTCTGGATGATGACTGGGCCTCTCCCACAGAACAAGTGACTTCTCCATGTGCTCTCTGGTTCATTTTTTTATGACCGTGCTGGGTCCTGTTCTCTATGTGGGCTTTCTTCAGTTGCAGCAAGCCGGGCTGCTCTTCCTTGCAGCGCACTGGCTTCTCGTCGCAGGGCTTTTCTTGTTGCAGCGCACTGGCTTCTCATCGCAGGGGCCTTTCTTGTTGCAGCGCACTGGCTTCTCATCGCAGTGGCTTTTCTTGTTGCAGAGCACAGGCTCTAGGCGCACGGGCGTCAGTAGCTGCAGCACGCGGGCTCAGCGGCTGGGGCACATGGTCTAGTCACTCCAAGGCATGCAGGATCCTCCTGGACCAGGGATCAAGCCTGTGTTCCCTGCCCTGGCAGGCGGATTCTTCAGCCCTGGACCACCAGGGAAGCCCTCTATGTGGTCTCTTGAATAGACTAGTTTGGGCTTCCTTATAGCACGGCAGCTGGGTTCCCAGAGTGAGCATCCCAGGAGGTAGGAAGTAGATGTCTCGAGGGCCTGGACACAGTTATATTGTCGTCTTTGCTCTATTAGCCGACGACTAACATAGCCCAGATTCAGCATTGGCACCAACTCATGATTGGAGGAATGGTAGAGAATTGAGGGGCTCTGTTTTAAAACTGCTGCAGTTCCCTAGATGATAGAGGGGGTCACATCTCACGTCTGTTCTCCTTGACTGTCTGACTTTAGGCAAGTTCTTTGTGGTAGAAATGACTGTTGTTTGTCGGTATCCATCTCTGCTCTCTTCCTCCTAGGAACAGCGGTGCAGTATTTCCCAGCCTGTTGCATGTTGGTGGGGCAAAGGGACTAGTTTTAGCTGGTGGAGTAAGAGAGGAAGTGCCACATGTATCCTTGCGTTGAGGCAGGTAAGAGACGTGGTGTTCTCACTCTCTCCTCTTCGCCTACCAGCCAGATGCAGAGAAGCCAGAGGGGGATGTGGGTACAGGAGCTGGTGGAGTCACAGCATGGAAGGAGCCTGGGTCCCTGAACGACATCTAGAATGAATCCCTCATCCCATGCCCTCTGCCCACAATAACATGGAGGAGACGGAGGCCTTCATCAGGTTAAGTCACTGAAGTGCTGGGGTTATTTGTAACAGCAGTCAGCCTACTCTAATACATGAACCAACCTCTCTGAACCTGCTTCCTTACCTGGAAAGTTGGGTATTCTCAATAGCTATGATGAGTACCTTCATAAGAATTAAGTGAAATGATTTAATGCACAGCATCTGGCACATAGGAAGTTCTCAGTGGGGGCTCAGATGGTAAAGGATCTGCCTGCAATGCAGGAGACCTGGGTTTGATCCTTGGTTCAGGAAGATCCCCTGGAGAAGGAAATGGCATCCCACTCCAGTATTCTTGTCTGGAGAATCCCATGCACAGAGGCTACAGTCCATGAGGTTGCAAAGAGTCAGATACGACTGAGCAACTAACACTTTCAGTGTCTTTGCTACAAAGGTAACATGACGGCCAGTTGGAAAAGAAGGCGGGCTTGTGTCTGGGAGGATGGCGACCCAGGAGGAGGGGAGCAGTAGGCTGGCCGTCATCATCCCGCCATCAAGATGCCAGCTTCATCTGTTGAGCCCCTGCCTGGGCCAGCCTCTGTTTTAGGGGCACTTCTCTTGTGTTCAGGTCAGTCCCCCAAGGCTGATAGTGTTAACCTTGGGGTCACGATGAGGTCTTTGGGGCCCAGAGCTGCTGCCGAAGCTGTCCAAAGTCACACAGAGACTCAGGTTGGCCGTAACACATTATTGACCAAAGACATGTTAACAAGTCTTTTGTTGTTGTTGCTGTTCAGTCGCTACTTTGTGTTTAACTCTTTGCAACCCCATGGACTGCAGCGTGCCAGGCTCCTCTGTCCTTCACTATCTCCCAGAGTTTGCTCAGATTCATGTCCACTGAGTCGATGATGCCATCCAACCATCTCCTCCTCTGTCTCCCCCTTCTCCTCCCGCTCTCAATCTTTCCCCGCATCAGGGTCTCAAAATGTTATTGACTGGAGTGCTTCAGTATTCACTTACCTAATAAATCACCGGCCACAAGCGTCAGTTTCTGCAAAAATCCCATGGTCAGTCAAGAGTTAACTGCAGCTCTTCTGACCTCCAAGCCCAATTCCTTTTACTGCAGGGATGAGAAATGTGACATGTACATAAAAGAAAAGAAAAAAATGAGGCCTCTGTCTGCGTTCCTCCTCGCCGAGGAAGTGTTGGTTTTTTCCTTTGGAGACTTTTCTTTACTTCACATTGTAAGGGTTTACTTTACTTCACATTGCAAGGGTTTACTTTTATACATTAAATATATATTGGCTATGGCTTGGCTGCCAATGTGGAAGGCCCCAGCTTCCTTCCCTCTCCTGGGGTCCTGTCCTTTGGCCTCTCTTTTCTGTTTGAACTCCATAGGCGTGGTGAAGTCGGTCAGTGGAAAAAGGTCTGGATCTCGTGAACAAAATCGAAGTGTGTGAGGCTCCCTGCAGCTTAGGGTCTCCTGTGAGTAGAGCGGATGTTTTAAAGCCCTCTCAGTGACACCGGTAACCCGAGGTGGGATTGTAACTCCAAAGCAGTGCTTTTTTCCCCCTGTGTGGTTTGCCAGAAACAACTTTATTTCTTTTGGCCTCACTGTGCAGCATCTGGGATTTTAATTCCCCAACCAGGGATTGAAACTTTGTCCCCTGCATTGCAAGGCGGATTTTTAAAAAATTATTTATTTTAATTGGAGGCTAATTACTTTACAGTACTGTGCTGGTTTTTGCCATACATCGACATGAATCAGCCATGGGTGCACGTGTCCCCCTGTTCTCAATCCCCCTGCACCTCGCTCCCCATCCTATCCTAGGTTGTCCCAGAGCCCCAGCTTTGGGTGCCCTGCTTCATGCATCGAACTTGCACTGGTCATCTATTTCACATATGGTAATATACATGTTTCAGTGTTATTCTCTCAAATCATCCCACCCTCACCTTCTCCCACAGAGTCCAAAAGTCTGTTACTTATATCTGTGTCTCTTTTGCTGTCTTGCACATAGGATCGTTGTTACCGTCTTTCTAAATTCCATGTATATGCATTAATATACTGTATTGGTGTTTCTCTTTCTGCCTTACTTCATTCTGTATAATAGGCTCCTGTTTCACTCATCTCATTAGAAGTGACTCAAACGCATTCATTTTTATAGCTGAGTAATATTCCATTGTGTGTATGTCCCACAAGTTCTTTATCCATTCGTCTGGCAAGGTGAATTCTTAACTGCTGGACCACCAGGGAAGTCCCCAGACGCATCCTTCATTTCTCAATTGCCTTGTGGATCGAGGGCAGCTTTGTCTGCAATTCCACCAGAATAAGAAAGGCTCAGGAACCTGCCGAGGAGCAGGTGCTTACCATCCTGATGTTAGATCTTGCTAGATGAAGCAGTTTTACTAGATTAACCGATGATGGATTTCTCTTCCTTCCTCTTCCTCCCCTCTGAGGTATCAGTTTTGGTTTTACCAACATCACCCACTGCATAGACCTATAGATTTGTAGGTTCAGAGTCAGTCACTAAGGAGTGTCCCTGGACTGCCTTTGCTTTATGTGAACAAGACACTCCTTCTATCATCTGTTGAAGACTGTGTGGAGCTGAGACACCAGGTAAAGATGAGGGTTTGTAATATCTTTTACCTACACTGTTCCTCTTCGGGCTCTGATAAAACTTTATTTTTAAAAAATGTATTCATAGATAAGCTTTATTCCAATGTTTACATAAAAATGAGTTGATGTCGAACAGGAAAAGGTTTTTACAAAGGGTTAAAATTTATCAAACAGCAGAACTTGGTCCTTCCCTTTAGTCTGAATTCAGTTGGCTGACGCATTGTTATTAGTATCCGCCTCACTAATCATCTTCATCACGCACATTATCTAAACGTCTTCAGGTGGCACTTCCTATTTCCCTGAAAGTCTCTTAAACCGCTTTCAGTTATAAGAGAAGGGCGAGGATTTTATCGGCTCATACTCTACTCCACTGGAGGCAAAGATCCACCTCTCAATTCTCTTGTTTAAACTGTGGCTGTTGGCAAAGTGTCCAAATGAAGACTTCAATGCTAACACACAAAGAACACAGTATAATCTATGTATAACAGTAACTTTGCTTCAAATTCTTTTCATTAAGAATTATTTTTATTATCTCTCCACAAGGAAGTTATAAAAATACCTGTAAAAACATTGAAAAGGCTCTTTAAAATCCTAGAATGAAAAATTCTGAAGTACAAATTATGATACACCTTCTATGATTTGCAAATAAAGAGTAAAATAAATTCTACAAGTTGGAATTTCTGAATGATTTTGGCAGGAATTTACCAGAAGGAGCCAGAACATCAAACCTTAACAATTTTCTATTTTCATCCCAATTGAGTTTTTGAAAAGCTGTCTAATCTGTTGACAGGTACAGTCCACATACAAACTTTCTTCTGCTGTTAATGATGAAGTCAAGCTGAAGGACAGAAATTTGTACGCTGGATGCTCCAGGCTCTTCCATGCAACTGACTGGTCTTCTCTTATTTTTTTCCATCATGTTTTAAATAAAAGTAAATATATATATTTTACATATATTTTATGTAAAAAATTTAATTGGTACAAGAAGATTTAAAATAATCAGTAAATATCCTTTTCGCCCATAACCTAGAAAATCTGATGTCTTCCAAATCATCAGTTACATGAATAATTTGCAAAGTGAAGTCAACCTTAGAGTCTCTTCATCTGAAAATTATTCTCAGGATTTCTGGAATGTGTTGATTCTCTCATATATTACCTCTGTTACAGAGGAAAGCCATGCAGTTTTCTAAAAAAAAAACTACGAAAGCAACTCACTCGCTCTGCTCCGAGAGAGCAAGTCCAGGCAACACCTTGTACTCCGTGGATCTGGTCCTGGCTACAGGCAGAGGCTCTGGTATCAACCAGAGACTCAGGGCGGGTGCCAGAGCTCGGCCCAGCCTTTCTGAATGCCTCGGATCCTCCGGGCCAGCTGCACATCCTTTGGGAAGAGTGTGATGCGGCCGGCCTGTAAGGAGAGCAGATAGGCATCCTCGAAGAAATGAACTAGAAACGCTTCTGCCGCCTCTTGTAGGGCCAACAGGGCCTGGGCTTGCCAACTGAAGTCCACACCGCGAGTGAACTGAACACAGATTTCTCTTGCCAGGCGGCAGAAGGGGGACTTTCTTAACAGCAGGTGTGTGGTCTTCTGAAGAGCTCGGCCCTCCTTCAGGATTCCATGTCTCCGGCGAGCAAGCGGACGGAGGACGAGCCAGCCGGCGGGCCGCGGAGCCGGGCTCGCGGGGCCCCCGCTTCCTTGGTGTTTCGGGCTTGCGGCCCCGTGGCTCCTAGATCTTCTGGGTCCGGGGGCAGAGGCGGGGAGGGTCGGGGTGCTGTTCCAATTCCTGATAAAACTAAACATAAAACATACCTTCCTTTTTATTTCACAGGTAGTATCTCTGTCAAAGGCAGGATGAGTAAAACAAACTTCTACATTTAAGGTTATCTTTGAAATATTTATGAGTATGCTCAAGGATAAAAAGGCTTTGACTGCTTGCTGCTAAAACAATCAGTGAAGCTGATTTTCTTCTAGAATATTATTTAGTATTACCCTTGTTTTGTTATGTTATTATAGAATATTATACAATTCTTCTTCAATAAAATAAAGAAAACTATTTTGTTATTGCCTAGATGGGAGGGGAGTTTGGAAGATATTGGTTACATGTATATGTACAGCTGAGTCCCTTTGCTGTCCACCTGAAATTATCACAACATTGTTAATTGGCTATATTCCAATATAAAATAAAAAAAATTTTTTTTTAATAAAATAAGAAAACTAATTTGTTTTTTTAAAAATAGTTAAAAAAAAATCTTTGTAGCTGTTTAAAGCTTCCCTGGTAGCTCAGCTGGTAAAGAATCCACCTGCAATGCAGGAGACCCCGGTTTGATTCCTGAGTTTGGAAGATCCCCTGGGGAAGAGATAGGCTACCCACTGCAGTATTCTTGGGCTTCTCTGGTGGCTCAGATGGTAAAGAATCCACCTGCAATGCGGGAGACCTGTGCTCGATCCTGGGTTGGGAAGATCTCCTGGAGGAAGGCATGGCAGCCCACTTCAGTATTCTTGCCTGAAGAATCCCCATGGACAGCGGAGCCTGGTGGGCTACAGTCCATGGGATTGCAAAGGGTTGGACACGACTGAGAGACTAAGCCCAGCCCAGCAGCTGTTTAAAAGCTAACACAAGATGGTGCCAGAGAGCTGAAGTGGAAAGGGATTTGCGTTCAGGGACTGGAAAGACTTGAGTGGAAAGGGGTGGCCTGGGGGTGGGGGGTATTTCTGAGAGATGGCATCTCGGGGTGTCATGAGGCAGGGGGAGCTAGCACCCTCTTTTGCCCACGCTCGCCACCTTGGCTCCCTTCAGGAAGCCTTTCCACAGCTTTGCACAAACTTTTCAGCCCTGGTGCCCATTCTCACCCTCAAAACCTGTGGAAGAGGCAAGTCGGCCGTGAGCAGAAGATGGAGAAAGAGGGAGAAGAAGGCTGTGAAGAGCAGAGAAGCGGCTTTACAGGCTGTTCTGAGTGGGCAGCGCCTGTCATGGGGGATGTCCAGCAAGTCTCTGCCTCCTGGTGGCCACAGACACAGGCGGGGGAGGGGAACAGGGCCAGCCACTCGCGGGGTAGCAGAGGTCACATCTCCTCGTGGGCCCACTTTTAATTAGTTGATTAATTAGGCTGTGTTGGGTCTTCGTTGCAGCGCACGTCACGTGGGATCCTTTGTTGTGGCAGCGGGCTCAGAGGAGGAGATGGTTGGATGGCATCACAGACACAGTGGACGTGAGTCTGAGCATGCTCCAGGAGGTGGTGAAGGACAGAGGAGCCTGGCGTGCTGTGGTCCATGTTGCCGCAAAGAGTCAGACACGACTAAGTGACTGAGCAGCAACAGCAGTCTCAGTGGTTGCGGTGCCTGGGCGCAGCTGCCCTGAAGCATGTGGGATCTTAGTTCCTGGACTAGGGATTGAACCCACGCCTCCCACATTGTAAGGTGGATTCTTAACCACTGTACCACCAGGGAAGTCCCAGGCCCACATTTTTAAAGTATGGAGAGCTTCGGTTTTTTTTAGAAATTGTGGTAAAATATACATGGCAAAACAACATTTGCATCTTTTTCAAAAAACCTTTTTCATTATGGTAAAACATAGAACATGAAAGTTTACCATCTTAAAGTATGTCATTCGGTGGCATTAAGCACATTCACAGTATGCTGAAGCCACCATCACCATCTCCAGATCTCTTTTCATCGTGTAAAACTGAAGCTCTGCACCCATCCATCAGCAGGTCCCCACTCCCCTCTTCCCCTGCCCCTGGCACCCACCATTCTGCTTTCTGTCTGGATGAATCTGATGACTCTAGGGACCTCGTGTAAGTGGAATCATTCAGCCTTTATCCTTTGAGTATCTGGCTTATTTCACTGAGGATAATGTCTTCAAGGTTCATCCATATTGTAGCAGGTGTCAGAATTTCCCTCCCTTTTAAGGCTGAATAACATTCCATTGTATTAATATGTGTACCACAGTTTGTTTATCCATTTATCCATCAGTGGACACTTGGGTTTTTTCTAGCTTTTGGCCACTGTGTATAATGCTGCTATGCACATGTGTATACAAATATCTCTTTGAGTGCTTTCTTTCCCTTCTTTTGAGGGTATACACAGAAGTGGAATTGCTGGATCAAATGAAAATGCTATGATTAATTTTTCGGGAAATAGCCATGCTGTTTTCTACAGTGGTTATACTGTTTAACATTCTTACAGCAATGTAGAAAGGTTCCAAATTCTCTACCTCCTCACCACACTTGTTAGTCTCTGTTGTTTTTTTCTCCTTAAAGACTAATCTAGTTGAAGTTCAACTAGAACATTACTGAATTTGTTACAATGTCGCTTCTGTTGTTTATGTTCTGGTTTTCTTTGGCTGGGATTTAGGATCTTAGCTCCTTGACCAGGGATTGAACCCACAGCCGCTGCACTCTGACAGTGAAGTCTTAACCGATGGACTGCCAGGGAACCAGGGAAATCCCCCTCACCCTCACCTTTTTTTTTTCTTGGGTCTTCCTTGCTGTGCACAAGTTTTCTCTACAGTTGCGGCCAGTGGAAGCTCATCTTCACTGCTGTGTGTGGCTTCTCATTGCGGTTGCTTCTCTTGACACAGAGTGTGGGCTCAGTAGTTGCGGTGTACTGGCCAAGTTGCTCTGTGACGCCTGGGATCTTCCTGGACTGGGGATTGAACCCATGTCCCCTGCGTTGGCAGGCGGATTCCTAATCACTAGATCACCAAGGAAGCTCCCGCCCTTCTTTTCTATAATAGCCATCCTAATTGGCATGAAGTGGTCTCTCATTGTGGTTTTGATTTGTGTTTCCCAGAGAAATTGGTTTTTATTTGCTTATTTGAAGTCACAGCCTTTGTTCAGTCATGAACTTGTGCAGTGGTGAAAACCGTGGGGTCCAGTGTGTGAGCCCTGGAAATTCCCAGGGCCCCAGCTCTGTGATGTCAGCGAGTCCCAGCTGCTCTGAGCCTCAGTATCTCCACCTGACAGAGAGGGTTCATTATAATTCCTTGCACACAGGTTGGTTGGAGGAAGACACAAGGTAAGGCACAAGGAGCTTTCAACACGGTTCAGGCACACAGTAAACGTTCAGAGGAGGTAGCCATGAATGCACAAGGCCAGTGCATGACTCAGTTAACCAGGAAGGTGCTTAAGTTGATCTGGCCACAGACAGCCTTCCAGTTCCTTTCATCTGTATCGGTGTGCGTGCTCAGTCACTCAGTTGTGTCTGACTCTTTGGGACCCCATGGACTGTAGCCCACCAGGGTCCTCTACCCATAGGATTCTCCAGGCAAGAATACTGGAGTGGGTTGCATTTCTTCCTCCAGGGGATCTTCCCAACCAGGGATCCAACCCGCATCTCCTGTGGTTGCTGCATTGCAAGTGGATTCTTTACCACTGAGACACCAGAGAAGACCTTCCTCGATATTTGCTTTCCCTCAAATCTTGTCCTTGTGTGAGGCATCTTTAGCAGAGAGGAGCCCCCTCTGAGCCCTGCACTAATTGGTTTCGAGGGTCTTTCTTGATTCCGGAGTCTAAGACTGTCACTGGAGGTCGCCGAGCCTATTCCCGAGTCTCAGGTGGAAGAGTTCAGTGTCACCGGCATCTCCCTGGGATCCTGGGAGCCCTTTGGAACTCTTGGACTAGAGTCATTCTTCCAGATGATGACTTGCGTGCCCGGGCTCCCGCCCTGAAGGCTCAGCTGGATGCAGACTGACTAGCATGTGGGGGTGACACCGGGAACTTCCATCTGCTCAGCTCAGCTTCCCCTGCGAAGACTCCTCCCTGGGGCAGGAAGGGTCTGCTGACTCCAGGACTATGAGCTGGCAGCCTTCATGAGGAGACAAAGCGTTGCCATGACTAGAAACGTGAAGGGATGCTTGGAGGAAAAATGGGTCAGCTCGAACTTCATTAAATGTGTCCGCCCTTTGCAATTCAGCCAGAGCGAGAAGTGTTTTGAAACGGAATGCGGCAAGGTCACCTGAAGTCAGGAAGCTTGGGAGGAGAGTGGCTGGGACGGGACACGGGGCCTTTTTCTTCTGAGGAGCCGGTGATAAATTCAGGATGGTTGGTTTTTGGAGCTTGGCCAGGAGGTTTCTGTTCACTGTGCAGGAACAATCCTTACAGGCAGAGATAGTGTCTGCCCAGGGCAATTAGGGAGCAGCAGAAACAGGAGGGCCAGGCTGATGCACAGGAGCAGAGAGGCCAAGGGAAGGGCTGGCTCAGGGCACACGGGGCCTCACATGGCTCCCCAGGGGCTGACCCAGGCTCCTGGGGGAGCTTAGGTATGTGTTGGGAATGGTGGGCAGGTTCAGAGTCAAGAGCTAATAGCAAGGAGAAAAATGTCATAAGAGCTCCCAAAGAGCAGCCTAGTTATCTCCATGGCAACCGCAGACAGAGACTCCATGAGGGTAGGTGGTCATTCCGGGGTTACTCACACCCCTTCCCTGACAAATGCCCAAGGGCAAGCCCCCAAGCCCTGAATGGAGGAACTGAACCTGCCTCATTTTAGTGTGTAGCCACAGGGGCTTCCCCAGTGGCTCAGTGTTAAAGAATCCACTTGCCAATGCAGACGTGGGTTCAATCCCTGGGTTAGGAAGATCCCTGGAGAAGGAAATGGCAACCTACTCCAGCATTCTTGCCTGGCAAATCCCATGGACAGAGGAGCCTGGACTCTGGTACAGTCCATGGGGTCTCAAAGAGTTGGGCATGACTTCGCGACTGAATGATGACAAACAACCGGCATCTTGAGAAGACTCTAGGATAAGCTACCCCTTGGAGCCTGGGGTTTGGTTTACCAGCCTGGGCAGGGTCACTGACGGAGGACACACGATGACTACCTCTTGTTTTCACTCAGGAAGCAGCTCAACCACACTTTTCCCGGGTCAGTGGCTCATTGCTCTGCAGAGAACATTAAAAGCATCCATAAAAGAGATATCGCAGATTTCGTTGGCCGTAAACCTCAAAGATGAATTTCCTCACCACATTTTATGAGTATGGGTTTTAAAGCTTTCACAATGGGGCTGCCCTTCTCCAGGAGCCATGAACTTCCTCCTGGGGCAATGATTTGTGTTGTTCACTCAGCCAGGAGAAGACCTCAGATGATACCTGATGACTCAACATATGAAACTGACAAAGGCCATTATTATCTTTTGTTTTCTTTTCCATGGGTGGCAGAGGGGAGATGTTAGTCCATAGATGGGATCCTCTGAGGAAGCTACAACAGGGATGACCAGAGATGGTGTGATCTCCAACAGTATCCAGAGACCCTAAGGTTAGAAAGAACAGGTAGCATTAACATGTGCATTTTGAAGGGTCACACTTCCCAGGTGGCACCAGTGGTAAAGAATCCTCCTGCCAGTGCAGAAGATGCAGGTTGGATCTCTGCATCCGGAAGATCCCCTGGAGAAGGGAATGGCAACCCGCTCCAGTATTCTTATCTGGAAAATTCTGCAAACAGAGGAGGCCTTGGTAGGCTATAGTCCATGGGGCTGCAAAGAGTCGGATATAACTGAGCACACACATCCTATGAGGGGAAGGCGGTGAGATGAACAAAACCAGAGATGGTTAGAGCTGGACCAAGTCTTTGGGATCGTTCGCCCCAGTTGGTTAAATTTACAGATGGGGCACCAAGCCTCATTACATTTGAGGCTTCATTCAAGGTTATCCAGAAGCCTCAGCACTTAAAAATAATTCTTTAATTACCAAAGCAAAGTTTCCTTTGTTAAGTGGGGCAGTTAAATGGAACAAAAGCCTTCATTTGTGGCCTAATAATAACCCAGAAGTTTTCTCCTGCCCTAAATGAAGAAACCTCATTAAAAAATGGGGCTTTTGTTCGAGAGAAGCCACAAAGCATGGCCTGTTTCTGCCCGCCCCCCTCCCTGCCTGCTTAGAAGCACAGCAGCAATTAGAGCTTGTGGCTTAGGCAGTGAATTTTTGTGCCTTCTCTGCGCTTACAGAGAATTTAGAGTCATTAATAAGATGTTAATGATCCAGCTCTCAAACTTAACTAGAGTTCACTCTGTGTTTCCTGGAAGAAGTACAGAAAACTCCCCCCACCCCTTCCTCTAACCTGTTGTGGTGAATTCAGGCTAACCCTGGAGCAAGGGGCAGGTTTGCAAAAGCTGGGCTGATTAAACCCCAATTACGTTGGCAAAACGATTTCCCCAAGGAATGCATTCTCAGTAAGGACATAACCCCCAGACAATGGGTGTATATATGTTATGGTTTGGAAACCTGGCTTTCTCTGCTGGCCTTGTTTTTCTTCTGCCAGAGCTTTCATGACCCAAAAAAGATCTGCTTGGCCACATTTTGTTCACAGCTGGCTTGGCTTTGAACTGGATCACTCTCCCTGTTGTCATCTTGGACATTTGTTTTGAAACAAAGGCCTGGCCTTTCGTTTTGTGTACGGACAGTGTTGTGTTCTTTGTTTTCTTGACAGAAACTGTATCAGATCTGCACAATACATAAAAAGCTGCTAGCCTGTGCCTGGGCTTCCCCGGTGGCTCAGACGGTAAAGAAATCCGCCTGCAATGCGGAGACCTGGGTTTGATCTTTGGGTTGGGAAGATCCCCTGGAGGAGGGCATGGCAACCCACTCCAATATTCTTGCCTGGAGAATCCCCGTGAATAGAGGAACTTGGTGGGCTACAGTCTACGGGTTCACAGAGAGTTGGGCACGACTGAGCGACTGTGCCCAGCACAACCTGTGCCTGGCACACAGCGGATGCCCAGTGCTTTAGTCTGGGATCCCCTGGAAGCAAAACCTGGAGCATACTGTCAGGAGTTGGGGGAAATGAGACAAGGGAGGGCAGGCAGCCAGCGAGGGCTGTTATGAAGCCACCTCCCACTGTCAGCAGCTGGGTATTGGAATGTGGGCTGCAATAGAGGGTTACCCCATCCAAGGGGCCAGGGAGCTGGGGTGTTTATACTCCACCTTGTCAGTGGTTGGTTGAGAACTGGAGTATTGATGACCTGCATGCCCGCTGACTGTTACAGCTTGGAGAGAGCCTCAGCAAAGAGATGCAGTGGCAGTGGCGGTCCCGGCGCACTGGCTGTGGACGGTGTGAGGACATTACAGTGTCTCGTCATCATTATATTCTCCTCTCACTGCTTTCTTACTTCCGACCTTGGCGTTTACATTTGTCCTGCAAACTTTCCTTTATGTCCCACCACTGCTCCCTCCTCATCTGTCCGTTCCTCCTCTGCTCAGGGGTGACGGTGCTCTTAGCTTGGACTCCCTCAGAAGCAGAGCCTGAGTTCGAGTGGTTGATTTTGAGTGGGGGAAGGGCAGTCCCAGGAGGTGTTGGGCTTTCCCAATGGCTCAGATGGTAAAGAATCTGCAGGAGGTGTGGGTTTGATCCCTGGGTCCGGAAGATCTCCTAGGGGAGGGAATGGCAACCCACTCCATTATTTTTGCCTGGACAATTCCATGGAAAGAGGAGCCTGGTGGGCTACAGTCCACGGGGTTGCAAAGAGTTGGACGTGACTGAATGACTAACACTTCCACTTTCAGGAGGTGTTGGTGGGGAGTCAGAGGTGAGACAGGGAAGCGAGTCAAGAGAGCAGGTTGTTGAGCCCATTATCGCTGTGGGCACCTGGGTGCAGCCCCCCGAGGATTTCTGGGAGGTGGTGCCAAGCACACTGTACATAGCCTCCCTGCGTCCTGGCCCCAGGCAGGGGAGGACAGCGAAGCTGGATGCTCCATCGCAGCTCCTCTCCTGCACTGGTCGAGGGCTGTGCCTCCTTCAAGGGCAGAGAGCCACAGCTGGTCACAGGAGGGAGGTGCTGGTGTGTTCAGGAATGTGGGTGCTGGGCCCCTGAGTTGGAGCTGCTGCTGTGTGGGCAGTGCTTCACACGCTTGCCTGCCTCCTGTTTACGGGGGAGGAAAGCAGAGAGGAAGCAGCTTGCCGAGGTCATGCAGCCTGGGCAGTGGCCACTCTGGTTGCAGAGCTGGAGCTGTTTTGCTGGTGTCAGCTTCGGTGTGTCCTGTCTGCTGCTGGCCCAGTGCAGTTGGCTCTCTTGGCCTTGACCTTGAGGCCATCTCTAGTGAGCTGCTCTCCTGGGGAGCACCAGGGCTTCCCTCCTTGGCTCCACTGGGCTGTGGCTTGGACACCTCAGGAACACAGGGCAGGGGTCCTTCCTGAGCCCACTTTTTCTGTGAGGTTCTCGGGAACTGGAAGTTGAGAGGCTAAAGGCCCACAGTTAGCCAGGGATGGAGTGGGTTCCCGGTCCCCTGATTCTCAAGCACTGTGTTCTCCCTGGGTTGGGGTTTGGTGATCAGGCACTCCCACCCACTGCTGGATGAGTGTACATTGGGGACATATCGTTGGTGGACAGTATGGTTACTGTCAAAATTACAAATGCACATGGCTGTGCACCTAGAAATTCCCCTTCTGGGAGGTTGTCATGTAGATATACTCCCATGTGTGTGAAGCAGTCTGTATATTTAGTGGAACCTGCAGTACTGTCTGTGCTAAAAAGATTGGAAATTGCCTCAGTGACCGTCCATAGGGAACTGGCTAAAGCAGGTCATGAAATGCCTTGTGGCCACAAGAAAGTAAAGAAGTGGGGCCTTCCTTAGTGTTCTGGTGGTTAAGAGTCTGCCTTCCAATGCCAGGGACGCAGGTTTGCTCCCTGTCAGTAAACTAAAATCCCACATGTCTTGGGGCAACCAGAGAAAGCCCACACACTGCAACAAAGACCCAGTGCAGCCAAAAAAATAAAGAAAAGAAAATGAAGAGGTGTATGGTCTATTTATTTGTTGGAGGAAAACCCCAAGGGGTAGAACAGTGCTCTAATTTGTGTAAAGAAAAAATTATGTGTGTATTCAATTGCTTGGAGACCCAGCACGGATTGCCTCTAGGAAGCTGGAGTCCGGTGGAAAGGAAACTTTCTCTGTACACCCTTTGATGTATTTTGAATGTCACATCATATGGATACATTGAGGACCTACTAAAAATAAAATGTAAATATTTAGTGTGTTCTTTGGTTTTATTGTATTTCACTCTGAAAGCCCAGTCTCCTTATCTGTAAAATCAGGAAAATACTATTTATTTCAGAAAGTGATGACCTTTATATTCTTTTTTTTTTTTTTTTTTTTTTAGCACTCATTGCCCGGAGAAGCAATGGCACCCCACTCCAGTACTCTTGCCTGGAAAATCCCATGGACGGAGGAGCCTGGTAGGCTGCAGTCCATGGGGTTGCTAAGAGTCAGACATGACTGAGTGACTTCACTTTCACTTTTCACTTTCATGCATTGGAGAAGGAAATGGCAACCCACTCCAGTGTTCTTGCCTGGAGAATCCCAGGGACGGGGGAGCCTGGTGGGCTGCCGTCTATGGGGTCGCACAGAGTCGGACACGACTGAAGCGACTTAGCAGCAGCAGCCGCCCTTATGTTTAATTTTAGGAGCGGTTGACTTGGTCTGTCCCTTCTGCTCCAGGAGAAGCCCCATGAGGGCACAGCCTGGGTATCACTTGCTCACCACTCTACCTCTAGGGATCCACATTTGGTGGATACCAAACAAAAATGTTTTGAGGGAATGAATAACCCAGTGAAAGCACTTTGCTAATTAGAACATCCGCTTCCCCCCACCCCCATCTTCAAGGGATGCAAATCCAGATTGATATTCTTTATTTTATGGTTTGACCTCACTATAGATTCAAAGTTTGATCAGTGTTCTTTTATAAAAAAGTTTTATTGAAACGTAGTTGATTTACAATGTTATATTAATTTCTGCTGTATAGCAGAGTGACTCAATTATGCACATATATATTCTTTTTTTAATATTTTTATATTATTTATATTACATTCTCTTCCACTCTGATTTATCCCAGGATACCGGATATAGTTCCCTGTGCCACACAATAGGATCTTATCTTTCACCCATTCTATATGCAATAGTTTGCATCCACTAACCTCACTAACCCCAGTTCTGCTCTCCCCCGCCCTTGGCAACCACAGCTCTGCTCTCTCTGTGAGTCTGTTTCTGCTTAATGGATATGTTCATTTGTGTCCTATTTTAGATTCCACGTGTAAGTGATGGCATGTGATGTCTTTCTTTCTCTTTCTAACTTCCTTTGCTTAGTATGAGAGTCTCTAGGTCCCTCTATATTGCTGCCCGTGGCTTTATTTCATTCTTTTTAATGGCCGAGTAATATTCCATGCACCACATCTTTATCCATTTATCTGTCTGTGGACATTTAGATGGTTTCCATATCGTGTCTATTGCAAACAGTGCTTGCTGCTAGTCAACACAGGGGTGCGTGCAGTTTTTTGGATTATAGTTTTGTTGAGAACATGCTGTTTATGTTTTTGTCATCAGTCATTTATAGCATCAAATTGCAGGAGGCAGTCATGCATAGTGGCTCAGACTAGCCAGGTTCAGATACCAGCTCCGGTGCTTATTAGCTGTGTGACGGTGGCAAGTTACTTAAACTCTCTGCGCTTTAGTTTCTGCATTAGTTGACTGAGAGCTGTGTAAGTACCTACCACATAGGATTGCTGTGAGGGTACAAAAAGTTCATACATATATCTAATGCTTAAAACAGTGCCTGCATTCTAAATGTGAGGTGCTGTAATTTGCCTGGACTTTGATACTTTTGATCAAAGTACTTTGATACTTTTCCTGTTATAAATACTCAACTGTTTGATTCTGGCAAAACTTCCTCCAGGATTTGGGAAGACCTTTAAACAAGTAGGACTACTTCTCTGCTTGTATCCCCTTTCAGTTCTTTCTTTCCTAGAGTGTTAAGGTGGCTTGTTCTCTGATTGTGCTCTCATTTTTCCAGAGAAGACTATTCGGGAACAAAGGTTCCTCACTCAGGGGATGTTGGCCTCCAGGTGGCTGGGCAGGGGTTATGTGTGTGTGGGGGGGCTGTTTCTGAACACCTTGAGTCTCTGCAGAGTCCTGAATTTCCCCGAAGAACCCCCTTGGCCCCCTGCCAGCCTGTCCTGTGAAGCCATGCTCCCCTGTTTCCCCCAGGTGCAGCCTGGGTGGAATAAGATCCCTGGAGGGGGAAATGACAACCCACTCCAGTATTCTTGTCTGGAGAAACCCATGGACAGAGGAGCCTGGCGAGCTACAGTCCACGGGGTTGCAGAGAGTTGGACACGACTGAAGCGACTAAGCATACACAGCTTGGGTGGAATTGTTCAAGTCCTAGGTGGGTCCAGCCTCTCCTGCGTGAATCTGGGAGAGTTGAAGACAGCCCAGGAAGACAAGGAACAGCAGGATGCCTCGGAAACCCTCTGTTTTCTGTGTGAGCTGGTGTGAAAAGGGAGGCTATTGCTGCGAGCTCACTGATGATTATTGCTGAAAATCGTGGCTTCAGTGGCTTTGATGGAGATGACCAAAGGACACGGACAGTTGGAACCTGAACTGCTCGGAGCTGCTCTGCGGGGCTTGGGGCTGGGCCTGTGGGGAACTCGGCTGGGCCCATCAAAGTGCCTTGGGAGAGCGGCTTTGAGGACGCTTTCTCAGCGTCTGTCTGCGTTCTGATGGGCCCTTCCAGCGCTCTTAGTCCTTGAGTGTCTGACCATCCAGCCTCCTCTCTGACGGGTTGGGAGAGGCTGGGCCTCCCGCCCTGCCCTCCTGAGCCCTTTCATCTCGTGCTTGCCTTGGAGCCACTGTGCTTCCTGGTGCTGCTGGAAAGTGTTATTCCTGCCGGGAGGCCGGATGCCTGGCAGGTGCTGGCTCATTAGTGCCAGGCATTCTCCATGGAGCCCGCCCTGCCTGTTTGAAGCGTCTCCGGGAGCGGGTGCGGCTACCCCGGCTTGGCTCACTGGAGCGCGAACTGGTGGCCGTGACAGCTGAACTCTCACACCAGGGCCTGGGCTCAGAGGCCCAAAGTAGTCAGCTTTTTCAGGAAGCTCAGGAACATTTGCTTTTCATCTTGTTTCCTGACACAGGATAACATCTCGTCAGGGTAAAATGAAGCCTGGGTGTCTGCCCTCGCCACGCCCCCTCCCACCTTGGCCATATGGAAACAGTGGAAAACACAAGTCACCACTGCCTTTCGAAACCTGAAGGCGGGACTGTGAGCTGGTGGCAGCCTTGAAGGGGAGAGGAGACACCTGGCCTCTTCAAATCCTGGGATTTAGCTCCTTATCTGCTGGATCCAGGGGGCAGGAGGCAGAAGGAGCGAGGCTGAGTCAGGGTGTGGCTGTCTCCCATTGCTATGTAGTCCCTGTGCTCCAAGGGCCATGACAAAGGAGGAAAAACAGTGTCCAGAGCTTGAGTCTTTAGCTTTTCAAAATAAGAAAAAGTCCAAACAAACAGACAAGCAAGCACACGCCCTCCAGCCCCCTCTCTGCACACGCCGCCCCCTGAACGTGGAACACGAAGGAGAGACGACGGGTGGAGTGCAGCTATGTCTGCTCTGCTGATGTGTTTGGCCCACACAGTATTTGTTTTTTTTCCTTCCAAGCTGAGCCAACATTTAAACACTGAGGGATTTAAAATAACAATCTGGAAAATCTGGAGTCCCTGACCGCACTTGTAGTTGCAAAACCAGATGGAGCCTTGGTGTTGCAAGGAGCGTGTCAGCATCTGACCACCCCACTCCCTGACCCCCAGCCGCTCTCCGGCCCCGTTGGCATTCCTGCTTGCCATCTCTGATGGGAATCTGGCAACCAGCTGTCGTCACAGCATTTTTCTGAATTAAGCTTTCCGGAGCAGTGGGGTATGGTTTCTAGTATTCTTCGATTATTCTCCAGCTTTGCGTCACTCCCTCCACTCCCTTGAGAGAGTAGGTCGATTAACCTTCTTTTTGTATTCATATTAAGCCTAGCCGGTGAGCTTCCACTTGAAGTCTAAGACCTTCACTTAAAGAATTTTGCTATATGATTTTAAATTATTTGCTACATTTGTGGATGTTCTGATTTGAATGATTTTGAGAAAATGGGGAAGTGTAAGTGTGTAGATGTGTGAATAGTGGCGTTTTCCCTCGGTTTATAATTGAAGTTTCAGATTTGTGCTACAGCATTGGGCCGTGCCAACTTAATCATTTTTTTTCCCCCAAGGAATTTGTCTATTTCACGTAAGATGTATTTATTGGCATAATGTTGTTCTAACACTTCCTTATTATCCTTTTGCTAATTGCAGGATCTGCAGTGATGTCCCTCTTCTCGTTTTTTTTTTTCTTTTTTCTTTTCTGGCAGAGCCACACAGTTGGGGAATCTTAGTTCCCCAACCAAGGATCAAGCCTGGGCCCTTGGCAGTGTAGGCACTGAGGCCTAACCACTGGACGACCAGGGGATCACCTCCTGTCTCTCATTTCTGATAACTAACTTAATGGTTCTTGATACAACCATTCCTTGACTATGTCCATGTATTCTGTGGGCTTCCCTGCTGGTTCAGTCGTAAAGAGTCTGCCTGCAATGCAGGAGACATGGGAGACGTGGGTTCAATCCCCAGGTCAGGAAGATCCCCAGGAGGAGGACATGGCAATCCACTCCAGTATTCTTGCCTGGAGAATCCCATGGACAGAGGAGCCTGGAGAGCTATAGTCCACAGGGTCACAAAGGATCAGACACGACGGAGCAACTGAACACACACACGTGTCCTATCTAGATTTATCTGTATCACCTTATTATTACTATTTTTGGCTGTGCCGTGCAGCTTGCAGGATCTTAGTTCCCTGACCAGGGATTGAACCTGTGCCCCCTGCAGTGGAAGTGTGGAGTCCTAACCACTGGACTGCCAGTGAATTTCCACATCTGTACCTTCTTAGGTTCTCCCAGTTGCCTCCTTTTCTTCTGAAGGGACCTCCTGGGTTATACTACAACCACCACTGCAGCCAACCAATCACCTGCCCTGAGGACGCTGGAACCTCCCCGTTTCCTCTGCTAGGCAACTGGGCCAAGTAGCCATACACGCAGAGTTTCTGGATTTGAATAAACAGCAGGCACCACTGTAGTTATGAGATCCAAGATCTGTGGCTGCAGGGGAGGGTCACCCCATGAGGGGAACACTGATGGGAGACAGAAGTGAGCTGGCCGGGACCAGAATGAGGGCGAGGAGAGTGAGGCACCGAAGGCCCAGAGTAAGGAGGCACCTGCCCTCAGCCCAAGTCTCGCACCTTCAGCCTGTGTTTTACCTGCCTCCCCTCTTTCTCTGCCGGGAGTTGGCAGAGTGAACCCACTGCTTCCTTTCTCCCACAGCCTGCTCTCAAGAGCCAGTTTCTCCCGCAGCCCGTCTTCATCTCCATGTGCCGAGTGACCCCACCTGCCTGGCGACCTGTGTGTCTCTCTGCAGCAACACTCTGCGGTGCTTTCCCCCTCCCTCCACTCCTTCCCTTTGCCCCACCTTAAAGCCCAGGGACAGCATCCCCTGAATGAAGCGTAAACATCTTAGTCCTTGTCTCAGGCTCTGCTTCTTAGAGGATATGGCTAATGTGGTATGGAAATCCAAAGACAAGACACTAGGTGAACTTCACTACTAATTTGCTTTTCACCTTTTAATGAGATAGTATAATAGAAAAAAAAAAATCAACTCTGATTTTTTGAGAAAAAAGTGCTAAGTTGTTTTAGTTGTGTCTGATTCTTCTTTGACCCTATGGACTGTAGCCCACCAGGCTCCTCTGTCCAGGGGATTCTCCAGGCAAGAATACTGGAGAGGGTTGCCATTTCCTCCTGCAGAGGATCTTCCTGACCCAGGGATTGAACCCATGTCTCTTTACATTTCTTGCATTGGCAAGTGAGTTCTTTACCACTAGCACCTTGAATAAAAAGTAGAGGCCCTTATGGGATGTTCACAGGCTGAATCTGCTGTTTTCTTTAACCTGTAGGTTGTTAAAAAAAATTGAGTGACCATTTAAGAATCAGGTGATTTCAAAAAAAAAAAATCCAAATTTTTTGAAAAGTATTTTGGGACAGTGGAAGATTTGGCAACACAGGCCAGCATTTGTCTGGAGCTGGGCATCGGCTGCCCCCTTGAGAAGGAGCGGATGAGCGCACACCATTGGGATGTAGGCCAGGACTCCAGGGTGACAAATATGCTTCTACGTATGGCCCCTCTCTCCATGTTTGTGCCTGGTTCCTTGTAGGCACTGGGTGTTAAAATCTCCAGGGTAAAGGAGATTCAGCTGCAAGTCTTGTTGGGATAGGACTTGCTTCTCAGAACGCTTATATACATGGTGGCTAATGGCTTACAGGTTGCTGAATCATCTGGCCCAGTTAGAAGTGTTCTTTGGTAGACAGTGGGAGTCAGATCAAGTAATATGGAAAACACACCAAGATCCTTCCTGCATGTGCGAGGAAGATTGTCCCTAAAAATATGCCAGTGTTCTTGAGAGCTCCTGAATCATGAGAGAGACGGGAGTCTCAGCACCAGTAATGCTATGAGGAAATCTGGCAACAAAGCCTCTGAGAATTAGAATATAAATATATATAGTGTTCAGTTCAGTTCAGTCACTCAGTCGTGTCCGATTCCTTGTGACCCCATGAATTGCAGCACGAGAATTAGAATATAAATATATATAGTATATATATATAAATATACATTTGTATTTATAAAATATAAATTATAGTGTATGTATTATACATATACATAAATATACACACACTATATATTATATTGGGCCTTCCCTGGTGGCTCAGATGGTAAAGAATCTGCCTGCAATGCGGGAGTTCTATCCCAGGGTTTGGAAGATTCCCTTGGAGAAGGGAATGGCAACTCACACCAATATTCTTGCCTGAGAAATCACATGGATGGAGGAGTCTGCCAGGCTACAGTCCATGGGGTTACAATGAGTCGAACACGACTGAGGGACTAATACTTCCCACTTCATACATTATATTATACTATGTATCGTATACATAGTATACTGTATATCATATACTAGTATATTATATATACTGCTTTTACACTGTATATTTTGTGTAGTATTATACATGTGTATGTGTATGTAAAATATATATATAGTATTGTATGTAGTACCTATGTGCTCACTCAGTCGTGTCCGACTCTGTGCGACCCCATAGACGGCAGCCCACCAGGCTCCCCCGTCCCTGGGATTCTCCAGGCAAGAACACTGGTGGGGTTGCCATTTCCTTCTCTAATGTGTGAAAGTGAAAAGTGAAAGTGAAGTCGTTCAGTCGTGTCCGACTCTTAGTGACCCCATGGACTGCAGCCCATCAGGCTCCTCAGTCCATGGGATTTTCCAGGCAAGAGTACTGGAGTGGGGTGCCATTGCCTTCTCCGAAATGTGTACTATACAATAGTATATATAGTATGTAGTCACAGTGTAAAGATAGCGTATACAATCTTACATATAATATATACAGCACATATATAAATTTTGTGATGCTCTTGGAGTGTGAGCCACTGAGCCACTAGTTCCTGGTTGCCGGCACTAGGTGTAAATCACTGGCCAACAGTGTGATGCTTATTTCAGCGGGTGCTCCATCCTGTCTTTTTCTGTCAGTCTCCCTCATGTCCTTCCTCTTCTTGGTTTCAGTCTCAGCCACGCTGAGTTGAAGAGGAACAGCATGTGGAAACCAGCAGCTTATCCTGTGGCTTCTTTTCCGTCCGCTGCGGACATCCCTGCTTTGAAGCTGGGCGGCACTTCAGTCTTTTCCACTTCTTTCATCTCAGTGGCTCCCTCTGTGTCCTGTCCTTGAGTGGGAGAGAGCAGCAGAACCTGTTGTAAGCTGGAAAGCGAGCCGTGGTGAGGTTAAGTGCTTTGTCCTCCCGCGATGAGCAGGGTGGCAGGCAGGAGAGCGGGGTCCAGTCCCAGGCCTTCAGTGTTTCCCCGCTCAGCCCCCACCCTGCCCATGGGGGGCATTGTCTAGCTTTAATTCTTCAGCCAGGATTATGGAGCTAGCACTTACACAAACCATGGGATGCACCCCCGTAGGGACATCCATTCAATGGGCGCAGCCAGTTTTTGCAAATGAATTAGAAGAGTGTAGATCATATCGAAGCACAGAAAAGAGAAGTACTGTTCAGCAAAACTTTGGATGAGAGTCTGCCACCTTTTTGGTTTCCCAGGCTCTAGCTATTGCTTGGCTGGGGAGCAGATTTCCATCCCTGTCGGCGTGGATTTTTGAACACTGTGAAGTATCATTAGGGGCTTTCACTTGGGATTCAAGGAGTTTGGATTTCAGGGACAGATTGTTGAGACATGTCTTTCTTGCACGTCTCATAATCCAAAGCAGGAATGCACCTCACAGTCGGTAGGACCTGCAATGTGCCTACAATATTGGACTTGAAAAAAATACAATAAAAAAACAAGAACAAGAAGACTGTGTATCCCTGCTTAGAAAGGCTAGAACTAAAAAGATCATTGCTACTAGCTGCCGGCAAAATGCTAACATACGATTTTAAAAAAAGAGTGACATTTTACTACTTTGCTCTGAAAATTCGATAAATAAGTGTATGGACCTCGGGGCCAAACAGATGGAAGAGACAGTGCTGGGGAAACACAAGGCAGGAAGAGGCAGAAATACCTATAATCCCAGGAGTAAATGAGACTTTTGGCTGAGGACAAGGTCAGTCTTGAGAGGGCTGTCTCATGACCAGCAGAGTCATTAAGGGGTGGGGGAGTGTAGGACAAGTCAGGACACAGTGACCTCGAGGAAGGGGAGGGTACTGAGGAGCTGCTTGTAGTCAGCGCTGCCCCTCGGGCTCACAGGAGGTTTCCATTGAATATCCAGACAAACGATTTCAAGCGTGAATGATTAATTAGTCAATTGACATTCATCATTGAGAAAAACCAATAAAACAGAAGCCAATCAATCCAGAAAGGTGATTAATAAAAAATGAATACACTTTTAGCTTGGAGCACTCTTTGTAATTGATTGCCTGTTTGATTAGCTTTTCTTGCAGAGGTCGAAGGGAGAATCACAAACGATGCATCTTCTTTTAAGGGTACAGTAGATTCCATATGTGGTTTTTAGTCCACGTGTTCGTTTTGTGGTCTGTGGGATCATACCTCTGAAATGGCAATAGGAGTCCACGGGAAAGTGGGCTGACTTACAAACATTTATTTTGCAGAAACAATTTTCAGCTGTTTGAAAACATGATTGAAAACTCATGTTTTCAATCTAAAACATGAGTAACAATGAAACCAATAACAGTGGTGAAATGCTGATAGATGGCCTGTGTATGTGAAGAAAAAGCAACTGTAGAAGAGGAGATGTAACTTGACTTGGGACCTGTAAAGGGGTAGGGGCTGGGAATGGGGAAATAGAAGCAGGCGCACGTGTGAGTGAGCAAGTCTTGCAGGCCAGAGGAAGGGCATGATTTCTTAGTACCTCCCTGGGATCACAAAGAGTCAAACATGAATGACTGACTGTCACTTCTCTTCACTTCACTTTGAACTTCTTCAATCCTCTTTTCTCCCTCCAGCATTGAACTTCCCCACGTCTCCCAGGAAATTTGATTCCTCTTCATCCAATCTGAATTATTAAACTTGGATTCACGTAAATAGCACTAAAATATACATGGAAGTCGGAGAAGGCAATGGCAACCCACTCCAGTACTCTTGCCTGGAAAATCCCATGGATGGAGGAGCCTGGTAGGCTGCAGTCCATGGGGTCGCTAGGAGTCGGATACGACTGAGCATCTTCACTTTCACTTTTCACTTTCACGCAGTGGAGAAGGAAATGGCAACCCACTCCAGTGTTCTTGCCTGGAGAATCCCAGGGACAGGGGAGCCTGGTGGGCTGCCGTCTATGGGGTCGCACAGAGTCGGACATGACTGAAGCGACTTAGCAGCAGCAGCAGCAGCAGACATGAAAGTGAAAGTGTTAGTTGCTCAGTCATGTCAGACTCTTTGCAACCCCAACTACACTGTCCATGGAATTCTCCAGGCCAGGATACTGGAGTGGGGTAGCCGTTCCCTTCTCCAGGGGATCTTCCCAACCCAGGGATCTAACCCAGGTCTCCCACATTGTAGGCTGATTCTTTTACCAGCTGAGCCACCAGGGAAGCCCCCATATACATAAGGATATATTAAAATACATGGGCTTCCCAGGTGGTGCTAGTGGTTAAGAACCCACCTGCCAATGCAGGAGACATAAGAGACATGGGTTCGATCCCTGGGTAGGGAAGATCCCTTGGAGAAGGGCACAGCAACCCACTATAGTATTCTTGCCTGGGAAATTCCATGGACGGAGGAGTCTGACAGATTATAGTCCATGGGGTCGCATAGAGTCAGACACGATTAAAGTGACTTAGCACACACATATTAAAATATATAAATATATATGTTCATGCGTGGTAAGTCACTTCAGCTGTGTCTCACTCTTTGCAACCCTATGGGCTGTATTCCACCCGGCTCCTCTGTCCATGGGATTCTCTAGGCAAGAATACTGGAGTGGGTTGCCATGCCCACCTCCAGGGGTTCTTCCTGACCCAGGGATCGAACCTGTGTCTTTTATGTCTCCTGCATTGGCAGGTGGGTTTTTTTTTTTTTTTTTTTTTACCACTAGTGCCACCTGGGAAGCCCAAATAAATATGCAAATAATTATAAATATATAAAACATACACGTGTGTGTATATGCTTTTACTCTACAGATCCCCAAACCCCTACAGCAGCCTCGATCTCTTACTGAATGAGCGGTAGTGTTGCTGTGGCCACAGAGGCACACGTCTTGCGACACCAGCCTCCTCCACCCTCAGTTGCATTTTCCTTCTCCGACTGACACAGGAAGGGCTCACTTCCCTTCCTGTGGCTACACTGAGCCCTCAAGGTGAAGATAGAGCTGACTAGGGAAAGGCGATGATCATGGTTGGACTGAAGAGAGGGGTGGGGAATGGCGGGGGTGGGAGTGTTGCGTCTAGAGCCATGGCAAGCAAAAACCAAGGGCTGGCAACGTCCCTGGAAGTCCAGTCGTTAGGACTTCCACGGCACTTTCCCTGCAATGGGCCTGGGTTCAACCCCTGGTTGAGTAACGAGGATCCCGCAAGTAGTGTGGCCCCAAACCCCCCAAGCCAAAGAGCAAAACGATCACAAAACCACACCAAGGCCTGCTTTGTAAGGGAAGCTCCAGAAAGGAGCAAGCACAGCAGCCCACAGGCCACCCTGGCTCCAGGGCGCAGAGCAGCCCACATCCACACTCTCTCGTCTTCCTTAGACCTCAGAGGCACTGGGGATGGGCTCTGAGAAGATGCTCTGTTGATAGCTGAAGACAGTTTGCCTTCCAGGAGATGAGCCAAGGAGAGAAATGTCTCCATTAAGGTTCTCCTGCCTTTGCCTCTATGTTGCCTCCAGGCACTCACTTGGTTCCCCCTTCAGCTGAATCCCCAGGGCAGACCCAGTCACCTGTCAAGATGCAAATCCAACCAGTGCTGTGCTCAGTCATTAAGTGACACTGAGTTGTGTCTGACTCTGTGACCCCAAGGACTGTAGCCCACCAGGCTCCTCTGTCCACGGGATTTCCCAGGCAAGAATACTGGAGTGTGTTGCCATTTCTTTCTCCAGGGGAATCTTCCTGACCCAGGGATCAGAACTCGAGTCTTCTGCATCTCCAGCATTGCAGGCTGACTCTTTACCACCTTGCCACCGGGGAAGCCAGATCCTCAACAAACTAATTAAATTAATAAATTTATCAAATTAATAAATTAATTTGTAATTAATCAGTAGTTTTTTTCTTGCCTGCGGTCCTTCTAGTTTGAAAGTTGTCTGGCTCAACTTTCTCATTTGTAGTTGAGGAAACAGCTTCTCCAGGAGGATAAGTGTCTTTTAAAAACACAACCATTTACGGAGAACAGTCTTTTTTATTTGAACATGAAATCATGTAAAAATACACTCTGGGACCTCATTGTCTCTGCTGCAGGAGATTTGGTAAGAGACAGTAAAGTGGCTTATGTTTGCCTTCCTGACTTCCTTTCCTTTTCTCTTTCTTGGGTAATGGCACCCAGATTTCCTTGGGGAATGCCTCCCTCCCCTCCAGTGTGTGTTGGCTTTTTAAGGCTGTCCATCAAAGTGCCCAAACCAATCCTGGATGAGGGGTGGGCACACGATCCAGGCTGGGTAGTCAGACCCTCTTGTTGGGAACCCTGAATCCTGAGTAGGACTGACACAGGGGAAATGTCTGGCTCCATATTTATCTCTGCAGCATGGCCCCCACGGGCTGTCAGTCAGCCTCAGCTCTCCAGTCACTCAGTCATGTCTGACTCTGTGACCCCATCCATGGACTGCAGCACGCCAGGCTTCCCTGTCCTTCATTATCTTCTGGAGCTTGCTCAGATTCATGTCCATTGAGTCAGTGATGCCATCCAGCTATCTCATCCTCTGTCATCCCCTTCTCCTTCTGCCTTCAGTCTTCCTCAGCATCAGGGTCTTTTCTAATGAATTGGCTCTTTGCATTAGGTGGCCAAAGTTTTGGAACTTCAGCTTAAGTATCAGTCCTTCCAATGAGTACTCAGGATTGATTTCCTTTAGGATTGACTGGTTTGATCTCTTTGCAGTCCAAAGGACTCTCCAGAGTTTTCTCCTACACCACAATTAGAAATTTTCACCTTGCAGGGACCGATGGAGCAGCTTTACACTCCATCTTGCAAACCATCCTGTATCTTTCCAACAGGTTCTCATTCATTTTGCTGTTCCGAGTGGTTTGTAGGATCTTCGTTCCCAGATCAGGGATCAAACTTGTGCCCTCTGCAGTGCAAGTGTAGAGTGTTAACCACTAGACCACCAGGAAAGGCCTGTTCCATTTTGTTTAAAGAGGTGTTTTTTCTTCAGTTCAGTTCAGTTCAGTCGCTCAGTCGTGTCCGACTCTTTGCAACCCCATGAATCCCAGCACGCCAGGCCTCTCTGTCCATCACCAACTCCCGGAGTTTACTCAGACTCACGTCCATCGAGTCAGTGATGCCATCCAGCCATCTCATCCTCTGTCGTCCCCTTCTCCTCCTGCCCCCAATCCCTCCCAGCATCAGAGTCTTTTCCAATGAGTCAACTCTTCGCATGAGGTGGCCAAAGTACTGGAGTTTCAGCTTTAGCATCATTCCTTCCAAAGAAATCCCAGAGCTGATCTCCTTCAGAATGGACTGGTTGGATCTCCTTGCAGTCCAAGGGACTCTCAAGAGTCTTCTCCAACACCACAGTTCAAAAGCATCAATTCTTTCGCACTCAGCTTTCTTCATAGTCCAACTCTTACATCCATACATGACCACTGGAAAAACCATAGCCTTGACTAGATGGACCTTTGTTGACAAAGTAATGTCTCTGCTTTTCAATATGCTATCTAGGTTGGTCATAACTTTCCTTCCAAGGAGTAAGCGTCTTTTAATATAATGGCTGCAATCACCATCTGCAGTGATTTTGGAGCCCAAATAAAATAAAGTCTGACACTGTTTCCCCATCTATTTCCCATGAAGTGATGGGACCAGATGCCATGATCTAAGTTTTCTGAATGTTGAGCTTTAAGCTAACTTTTTCACTCTCCTCTTTCACTTTGATCAAGAGGCTTTTGAGTTCCTCTTCACTTTCTGCCATAAGGGTTGTGTCATCTGCATATCTGAGGTTATTGGTATTTCTCCCAGCAATCTTGATTCCAGCTGTGCTTCTTCCAGCCCAGCTTTTCTCAGGATGTACTCTGCATATAAGTTAAATAAGCAGGGTGACAATATACAGCCTTGATGTACTCCTTTTCCTGTTTGGAACCAGTCTGTTGTTTTTTCTTACTTGCACCAAACACTCTAACTGGTAGAGCAGTTATCCTAAGTAATGGACTTTTAAAGTGAAATTGTTGTTTTTGTTGTACTTCATCACAGGTGTTCAGAAACAAGATGGCTTAGCATGAAGACAGATTCATAGTCTTTGTCACATATCCACACTAGGTTGTCCCGAATTCTCTTGCATTCACTGTCTCTAAAGACAATGCCGCATCCAAGATACTGTGCTCTTTTGGCTGACACGGAGCCCCTGATGCAAGAAAAGTACCCAAGTTAATTTTCTTAACATCTATCTCTGGCTTTCTCAGGTTGAAAAGCCATTCCCTGCTGTATGTGTCCTCTGCCTACATTCAAATTGTAGCTTTTATTTTGTTTGCTTCCACCCTCTTCTGGTCAGTTTAGTGGGGTTAATCCATCACTTACGGCTGAAAGCCCTCATTCACTTGCTCAGAAGGCTTGGGAGGAGGGGAGAGAAGGATGAATCCAGGAACAGCTGGTGACAGATATTAGACCTCTGAGCTGTGCAGCTGTGACACTGTTCCCAGTAATACAAATGTGCCTGAGTGGTCCAGACACAGCAGAGTCTAAGCCTGACCGGCTGGCAGGGGGATTAATGACTAGGAATGTAGTCTGGGTCTGGCCGTGTAAGTCAACGCTCCTAGCCTGCGATGCTGGATGGTTTTGTCAGTTGCTTGTTACTGTCAGTACTCCTGAGAATGCACGGGGCCATCTGCCCAGAATAACACTGGGTTCAGGAAGCAAGGAAGCTGGACAGGGAACTTCACCAGCTCCCACCCCAGCATAGAGATGCTATCAGAATCCACCTTGACTCCTTTCTCCTCTTCCTCTTTAACACATGCTGCTGCTGCTGCTGCTGTGTCACTTCAGTTGTGTCTGACTCTATGCGACCCCATAGACAGCAGCCCACCAGGCTCTCCTGCCCCTGGGATTCTCCAGGCAAGAACACTGGAGTGGGTTGCCATTTCCTTCTCCAATGTATGAAAGTGAAATTGTCCACCAGGCTCCTCCATCCATGGAATTTTCCAGGCAAGAGTACTGGAGTGGGGTGCCATTGCCTTCTCCGCTTTAACACATGAGGGATCTGCTAAGGTTAAGGCTTGGCTTTAGTGGGCAGGGGGTCTGTGTATCCTGGGGGCCCCAGGCCACTACCTGGGAGGGATCAGACAGGAAATGGAGTGCCAGGTGGTGGGATGGACAGGGAGACTGGGGCTGACATACGCTATTGATGCGTGTGCCGTGTTGCGCGAAGTCACTTCAGTCAGGTCCGACTCTTTGCGACCCTGTGGACTGAAGCCTGCCAGGCTCCTCAGTCCCAGGAATTTTCCAGGCAGGAATACCGAGTGGGTTAACATTTCCTCCTCCAGGATATCTTCCCAGCCCAGGGATTGAACCCACCTCTCTTGCATTGGCAGACGGGTTCTTTACCTCCAGTGCCACCTGGGAAGTCCTGCACACTATTGATTTTATGTATGAAATAGGTAACTGACGAGAACCCACTGTGTAGCACCAAGAGCTCTGCAATGTTCTCCGGTGACCTGAATGGGAAGGAAATCCAAGGAAGAAGGGTTATATGTGTACGTGGGGCTGAATCACTTTGCTGTACAGCAGAAACTAACACTTGTACTCCAGTTAAAAAACAACAACAAGAAAGAGGAGTGCCCAGACAAGTTGCCAGAGAAGGATTCCGTGTAGGGAGTGGCATCTGGGCACCTGTTGGATTCAGGTCTACCAAGTAAGATGATAAAAGGTATTCCAGAAAGAGATGAATGCCAACTGGTTTTATGGTGGTTCCTTAGCTGTACTATCTCTCTTTGTTCTACATAATTTTCTGTATCCCTCACAAGGTTATTAGAATTTTGAAAGTGGAAGTCTTAGAGTGAATTTTCTCAGTGTCTTCCAGCATGGTGACAGACAAGCAGAATATGCTAGTTCAAGCCGTGTGCATGGGCTGGTGAAATGTCCTTCCCTCTGCTCACTGCTGACCTTAACATTGACCTGTTGAGGCCAAGCTGTAGCCCAGGAACACGGCTAATTGATTGCTTTTCACTCCAACAGCTCCTATAAAATGGACCAGGACTGTCTATTATAAACCCCATTTAGAATTCTGCTTCTTTTCTCCTTCAGCTGCCAAGTAGCTGTCAGGCGCCACTGACTCCAAGGCAATTTCTGGCCCTCCAGTTTTCTGGGTAAGTCACTGGCCCCGTCTGGAAGTGGTTTCCAGTGAGCCAGTCACCCGAAATGTGATTTTGGACTAAAAGTTCACATGTTTCTTGGAAGGAACGTGGTAGTCATGGTCCTTAGAGGCAGAGGAGGAGATGGTAGAGGGTGGCTTCTGGTGGTCGTTAGGTGGGGTGTAAAATGGAAATCTTCCCAGTGAAGTGGAAGGGCAGAGATCAGCATATAAATATTTCACTCTGATGCTTTGGGCTCACATCTGAGTCCAAGCTGCAACCTGGAGTTCTGATTCCTGGCACGAGCTAGCAGGTGGTGGGCTTTTTAGTGTTGGTGTGTTTGATTGAGAAGATGGGAACAAACCCAGACTACCACTCTGGAGGGTTGTGGGCTGGAGGGCGGACCTGAGCCCTCTTGTTTGAGGGCTTGGCAGTGAGGCGCAATGCAGGGGTTTCACTGATTAGAGATTCATTTCTTAAGTATTGCTCTCTCTGAAAAGCATCTGCTGAGGAGTTGTTTAGTCAGCAGGTCATGTCCAATTCTTTTGTGATCCTATAGCCCTCCAGACTCCTCTGTCCATGGGATTTCCCAGGCAAGAATAGGGGAGTGGGTTGCCATTTCCTTCTCCAAGGGATCTTCCACATCCAAGGATCAAGCTTGCATCTCTTGCTTTGGGAATCAGCTTCTTTACCACTGAACCACCTGGGAAGCCCATCTGCTGAGGAGCTGGAAGGGTAAAGCTGTGAGCGCTGTCTTGCATGTTAAAATGAATTAACAGATCATTTTTATCTCTTAGCAAGGCAGGGAGATGGATGCAAGGCAGCAAGGATGGGAAGTGGAGGGGACAGAGAGAAACGGACATTTATTAAGGACCATAATGTGCCAAGAATAATGCCCACAGACCTCATTTAATCCTCACACCTGTGTGAAAGAGCTTTTTTTGATCTCAGAGGCAGAGGGTTGAGTTAGACACCTCATGGTTGGTCAGCGCAATGTCCCTTTCTTGTTTCACTTATCTTTATACCTTTTTATCTTATTCTCTATGTCCATTTCCCAATCTTCATGACAGTCAGTCTCATATGTTTAACGTATGTCCTTTTATTTGTATTTGTATGTGTGTATTTGCATTTTAAACTTACATAAATGGTGTAGTAGATACCCTGTTTCATTCTTTTTTTTTTTTTTTTTCACTCACCTTGGCTTTAAAAACGTTTTCCTATGGAAAAATTTGGAGCTTTTTCAAAAGTAGAATAGTATCATGAGCTCCAGTGTACCTGTCACTCAAAGTCAAATGTAAACTGGAGGCCAATTTTGTTTCACTTACACCCCACCCATTCCTATTCTTCATAGATTACTCTGAAACAGCATCATACTATTTCATCAATAGACATTTTTCTATGAACCTCTAAAATAAAATCATTATAATACATAATCATTATAGCATATGTCATACCCCCAAATTAGAAATAATCATTTATATCATCAACAATCAGTGTTCAAATTTTCCCTATTTTCACATATTTTTAGTTTGAATCAAGATTCAAATAAGGTTTATAGATTGTGATTGGTTGATATGTTTCTTGGCTCTTTTAATTTGTAGGTCTACCACTCCTAAACATTTATGTATTGAAGATTAGATCATTTATCTTCGAGGAGTTTTTCAGTCTGGATTTTGCTAACTGTATTCTCGTGGTGTTTAGTGAGGTTTTTAAAGAATTAGTTGATTTATTTTGGGCTGTGCTGGGCCCTGGTTGCCGTTGGTGGACTTTAGCTGCGGTAAGAGGGGCTGCTCTTCCTGCGGTGCTCAGGCTGCTCGCGGCAGTGGCTTCCCTGGTCGTGGAGCACAGGCTCTTAGGCGTGGCTTTCAGTAGCTGCGGCCGTGGGCTCAGTGGCTGTGGTGCGCGGCTTAATTGCCCTGGGGCATCTTCCTGGACCAGGGATCCGACTGGTGTTCCCCGCATTGAAAGGTGGGTTCTTAACCACTGGGCCACCAGAGAAGCCCTGTGGTGTTTTTTAAAATATGCTCCTCTGTCCTGTATATTTCTTGTAAATTGGTCGTGAGATCTAGAAATGTGATCAGATTCAGTTTAAATTTTTTTGCAAGAAACACTTAATAGGTGAAGTTACAGACTTTTATCAGGAGGCACCTAGTGTCTGATTTTTTTTTTTTTAAATTGAAATATAGCTGATTTACAATGTTGTGTTAGTTTCAGCTGTACAGCAAAGTGATTCAGTGGTGTGTGTGTGTGTGTGTGTGTGTGTATACCTGGCTATTTCTTTTTGTGATATTAGCAGTGATAATAATCAGTGAGTTCATTAGGGAGTTTTCAAATGATAATCTTTAAAAATTTTTTTGTTTATTTATTTGGCTGTGTAGATCTAGTTGCAGCACTCAGGATCTTTAATTTCAGCACGTGGGACCTACTTTCCTGACCAGGGATCGAATCTGGGGCCCCCTGCATTGGGAGTACAGAGTCTTAGCCACTTACCAGGGGAGTCCCTCAAATGATGATAATCTAATTCTATCATTCCTTCATTTATTAGTTAAAATATTTCTATAAAGAAAAATTTAGTTACTTTCACATAGAGATTGTATAGGAAAGGCAAGAGAAATGCTTGATTTCTATTAGTTTCCAAAATAATGAGTTAGTTTCCCTAAAGATAAATCAATAAGGTTTTAAAAATAAGATTTTTAACTCATGAATTTCATTGATTAATTCAGTTGTTTGCTGCTACCCATCTGGGTTCTTAAATTGTCCTATCTTTGTCAAATGGGAGCCTCTACAAGTTGGTTTTGTTTTTTTTTTTTGTCCTTTTTGACTACAAAAGGACTCACCTCATCACTTTCTCTTTTTAAAAAATCTTTATTTGCTCTGTGGAGTCTCAGTTGCGTCCTGCAGGGTCTTTCTTGGGGTGTATGCACTCTCTAGCTTCAGCACACAGACTTAGTTGCCCTGCACCACGTGGGATCTTAGTCCCCCAACCGGGGATCGAACCCACGTCCCCTGCATAGCAAGGCAGATGATCAACCACTGGACCACCAGAGAAGTCCCCACCTCGTTACTCTTTGATAGCTTTCTTGCTGCCGGAAGAATCAGATGGTCCTGGCTCGTATTATGAATTTATTGCCGTGGATGTGGAGTCAGCCGTTTCTTCAGGGAGCCCTGGTTCTGATCAGTGGGAGACCACATTTAGATGCCACAGCCGGGGTGCTAGGAGCGCTGTGTTTTCACACTTTATCCGTATTGCACGTGCGCTTTCCTCCAGTCAGCTTCTCCTGACTCTGTGCCACAGTCCGCTGTGCGCATTTTCACTCTGCGAACCTGCTTCTCCAACGACAGAGACCAAGATGCTACCAGCTCCCCGCTGCCACAGACAACACAAGGGGCCCTTTTATGCATCTGTGTGAGAATCTTTTTAAAAAAATATTTATTTTTGGTGGCATTGGGTCTTAGATTTGAGTGAGGAGCGGCTGCACAAGTCTGGAGCTCAGAGGAGACGTCTGAGTTGAAGAAGGAAACTTGGGCGAATTAGCACATAAATGGGAGTTAAGCTGCAGTGTGGCTGAGATGCCCGAAGAGGGATGTCAGGGGAGCAGAGAACAGGGCCTGGGCCCAGCTTTGAGGACACCAGTGTTTAGTGGCTCTGCGGAGGAAAATGGACACACAGAGGGGACAGAAGGAGAGACTAGAGATGCAGAGAGAGAGAGTTGCAGAGAGCGTGGCGTCATTCATGGAGGCCACCGGAAGAATGAATTTCAAGCAGGGCATCTTGCTTTCCTGAGAGAAAGAGGTCAGGGAAGATGAGGACTGAAGGACGTCTGCTAAATTGAGCAATGTTAAGTCATGAGTAAGTTTAGGAAGCGCTGTTCCAGTAAGGAGCTGGGCTGGTGAAGTAGAAGAGAGAGTAGGACGTGAGAAGGAACAGAGAAGCTTCCGGGAAGGTGCTTACAGGGACTGGAATGACTCCACTGTGGGGCTTGCTTAGCCCCACTCCCCTACTTCCTGCCAGGAATCTGGATGTGATGGCTGGTGGGACAACAGCCCTTTTGGGATTACAAGGAGGAGGAGTCCTAGAGGCCTCAATTCCAGCACCTTAGGCTGCTGAACTAGCCCTAACTCTCACTCACCTCTGAGTATTTCTTTTCATGAGAAAAATAAAAATTGTGTTGTTTGCAGCTAAAGATAATTTGTAACTGATATAGCGTGTCATCTGCCTTATCTCATCTAATCCCCACCATGGCTTTTTGAGCTAGTGGGATTACTATTCCTATATTATGGACAAAGAGACCTAAGCACAGAGAAGTTAAGACAATGGCATGTGTGTTCTAAGTCACTTCAGTTGTGTCTGACTGTTTGCAACCCTATGGACTCCTCCATCCAGGCCCCTCTGTCCATGGGATTCTTCAGGTAAGAATACTGGAGTGGGTTGTCATGCCCTCCTCCAGGGGATCTTCCTGGCCCAGGGATTGAACCTGTGTCTCTTATGTCTCCTGCACTGGCAGGCGGGTTCTTTACCACTAGCACCACCTAGCTGAGATTTAAAGAGGTTTTCTGATTTGAGATCAGGCTCATAAGTGCTGCTATGATGTGCTTTCTCAACAACTATTGTTGGTGACTTTGTTGTTGTTATTATTGCTGCTAGCCATCTCAGACGTCACTGGGAGACGTAGTGGCAACAGCCCCATCCTCTGTGTGTCCCCCTTTACTCTCATATGACTATCATACTCCTAACACTGCTAACACCAGATGTGGGGGTTTACCTCCACCAAGCAAATCTGGGACACCAGCTGGGTGTTCTACCATGTCACTCAATACTGATGCTATCTTCCAGGAGGTAGCATCAGATCCCATAGGTTAAGGACCTGGTCCCAGGAGACTGCTCCCCACTTGGGATGCCAATCATGAGTCACAGGTCCCAGGTTAGCCAAAATTTCTGCCTGTCTTGTCTGTAACTCAGAGTTTCTTATGATCCCCTCCTTGTGTTCAATTAATTTGCTAGAGTAGCTCACAGAATTCAGGGAAACAAAAAATACAGAGGAACAGTCAGATGAAGAGATATATAGGGTGAGATCTGGGAGGGTCCTGAGCGTAGGTGCTTCTATTCCCATGGGAATGGCTTGTGTCACCCTCCTGGTATGGATGTGTATACTCACCTGGAGTCTCTTCAAAGCCTACACCTTTGGTATTTTTATGGAGACATGATCGACTGTGAAATCCATTTCTAATCCTCCTTCTTCCTCAAGAGACTTGGGGAGTATGGCTGAAAATTCCAAGCTTCTAATCAAGGCTTGATTTTTCCAGTGACCAGCTCCCTCCAGGAATCATCCAGGAGCTCACTCAGAGACACTTCCTTAGAACAAAAGACACTCCTATCATCCAGAAAATCACCAGAGTTTCCGGAGCCCTGTGCCAGGAACTGGGGCAGAGGCCAGTGCATATGTGGATTTTATTACCTTGCAAGGGAATTAATGATAGAATAATGCTAAGTCCCCTTTCATGGAGGTAGCCTTATAGCTTGAATTTCCCAGAAGCTTTGAAATGCCTAATGATTCTGTCTATGCCTCCTCTGTTCCATGTTTGTGGAGCTGGTGTAGGTGGTAGGAATACAGAGAGTTGACATGGAAGGTAATTTCTAAAGCTATAATTCTACAGTTCCACTCTAAAGACACTGTGGTGCAGTTCATATATGAAACAATCCTCCAGCTCAGGATCCCGGGGTGGGAGTGGGGGAACGCTGAGATCAGGGAATCAGTACAGTCTGTGAAGGGGATCAAGTTCCCTTTCCATGGCTGCACCCATCCGTCAGGCACAGTGAGGAGCGGGCACCCTGGGACCAATCATGTTTATTGTTGTTCCGTTCAGCATGACATCACTAAGGGGGTCGCAAAATCACCCAGTTCTGTGCGGAAGAGAAAATCTATCCAAGTTGGGCAACTGTTATGTAAAATCCTAGCCATCAGCCATGAGAAAAGACCCATCAAAGTATAGACTAGAATAATTTTCAAGGATGGTTTTTATTACTAACTTGTCACTGCAAACATACTTCCACCCAAATAGAGCAAGAAAAAAAATTTTTTTCCCTCTAGTTTATAGTCTATGAGAACTTGAATAGAATTTGTATCCTTCTGTGTGTGAAAATTGTATAAATCTTAATTATGTTGAATTGGTTCATGGTGATTTTCAGGTCTATGTATCCTTACACTTGTCTGTGTATTCACTGTATTAATTTTTGAGAGTTTGATATTGAAACTCCAACTAAAAATCTTAATTTATCTGCTTAAAAAATAAATGTAATATAGTGGAACTATGGGCTTCCTGGGGAGAAGGCAATGGCACCCCACTCCAGTACTCTTGGCTGGAAAATCCCATGGACGGAGGAGCCTGGTGGGCTGTAGTCCATGGGGTCGCTAAGAGTCGGACACGACTGAGCGACTTCACTTTCACTTTTCACTTTCATGCATTGGAGAAGGAAATGGCAACCCATTCCAGTGTTCTAGCCTGGAGAATCCCAGAGACAGGGGAGCCTGGTGGGCTGCCATGTATGGGGTCGCACAGAGTTGGACACGACTGAAGCAACTTAGCATGGGCTTCCTGGGTTTCCCAGGTGGTGCTCATGTTAAAGAATCCATCTCTCAGTGCAGGAGACATAAGAGACACAGGTTCGACCCCTGGGTTGGGAAGATACCCTGGAGGAGGGTATGGCAACGCACTCCAGTTTTCTTGCCTGGAGAACCCCACGGACAGAGGAGCCTGGCGGGCTATGGTCCATGGGGTCACAGAGAGCTGGACACGACTGAAGCGACTTAGCATGATGCATAGTGGAACTATATGTAATTTTGTCTGTATTTTCCAAGTCTCCTGTAAATGTGTTATTGTACTTTCATAATTTAAAAAACAAAAAAGAGAAGAACCAATATTTGCTATATTAAAAAAAATTCCTGAGAATCAGCACTGTGAAATCACATCCTCAGAGTGTTTATAATTACTGTTGGCAATCCACTTATCAGTATTTCCACATGCATCTTGCCAGTGCAGGCGTGTATCAACAATTAGAGAAGCTACTACCCTTACTTAATGTAATTAAAAATTGAATTTAATAAAGAACATTGCCTAATGATTTGTATCTTTTTTTTAAAAAAAAGTCTTGAATAAAATTTAGAGTTTGTTAATGATTTATATCACTTATAATTCTTTAAGCATTGATCATGTGTGTGTGTTCAGTAGCTCAGTTGTGTCTGTCTCTTTGCAACTCCATGGACTAGCCCACCAGGCTCCTCTGTCCATGGGATTCTCCAGGCAAGAAGACGGGAGTGGGTAGCTGTTCCCTTCTCCAGGGGATCTTCCTGACCCCCAGGGTTGGACCCCAGTTTTCCTGCATTAGCAGGTGGATTCTTTACCACTGAGCCACATGGGAAAGCCCAAGCATTGGTAGTAGACTAGTGCTACTATATACAATTTAAAACTGCATGTGATAGGGACTTCCTTGATGGTCCAGTGGTTAAGAATCTTCCTTCCAAGCAGGGGACACAGGTTCAATCCTTGGTCAGGGAACTAAGATTCCACTTGCTGAAAGGTAAATAAGCCCACGGGCTCTAGAGCCCATACTTCATAACTAGAGAAGCCCTTGTACCGAAACAAAAAGGTCCCACATGCCACAACTAAGACCTGATCCAGCCAAATAATAAACAAATAAAAACTTCATGTAGGATAAAAAAGGTCGTTGCGTTTTCCTCACCAGGGTAGGTGGGTGAAATAAAACACTGATATTTACACTACTGTTTTTCACTTTCAATAACTGCCCATCAGTTTCAAACAAATGAAATTCATTTTGTAAATTTTTTAAAATTGAATATTTTATTGAAGTATAGTTGATTTACAATGTTGTGTTAATTTCTACTGTATAGCAAAGTGATTCAGTTATACATATATATATATATGCTTTTCATATTTTTTTCCATTATAGTTTATCACAACATATTGGCTGTAGAGTCCCTTATTCTTTATCCATTCTATGAATAATGGAAATTCAATTTACTTCAGATTCTCCACCACCATCATCTTGATCATGAAAGCTTATTTTAAAAATGTGTCCTCAATGAGATTGCTGAAGTTTGAGTGCAAAGTTGGGGGAATCTATGCATAGGCACTGCTGTTGCTAATTCACTCTGGTTCTCCTTGGCTAGTACTTTCCATGAACAATGCTTTAGGCTTGTTAGTGGGCTGAAATCCTTTCCACCAGTCTTGTAAATCATTCATTCTGGAGTCAAATGAAAATGACCATTTCTTTAGATATCCTACACATATTTATTGAATTTGTTACAATATTGCTTCTGATGTTTATGTTTTGGTGTTTTGGCCTGGAGGCATGTGGTAGAATACCTTAGGTCCCAACTAGGAATTGAACCTACACCCCCTTCATTGGAGGTTGAAGTTTTAACCACTGGACCTCCAGAGAAGTCCCTCCTACATATTTTAAATGCTACAGCCTTCTGTAATGGTGGGAATGGAATTCCAAGGACATGGGTGACCTGTGTCTTGCTTAGAGGAATTAGTAGAACTATAGTCTGTGCTGTGAGCACCTACTGTGTGCCAGGAACTTTGGATTTATTATTATGATCATCTCAACTCCATGAGGAAGGTTTATCAACTGGGGAAACAGAGTCAGACCATCAAGAAACTTGCCCAGACTCTCACTCCTATGAGGAGCCAGAGGTGTTACTTTAAGATATACGTGTGTTCAGTTCAGTTCAGTTCAGTTCAGTCGCTCAGTCGTGTCCGACTCTTTGCGACCCCATGAATCGCAGCACGCCAGGCCTCCCTGTCCATCATCATCTTCCGGAGTTCACTCAAACTCATGTCCATCGAGTCAGTGATGCCATCCAGCCATCTCATCCTCTGTCGTCCCCTTCTCCTCCTGCCCCCAATCCCTCCCAGCATCAGAGTCTTTTCCAATGAGTCAACTCTTCACATGAGGTGGCCAAAGTACTGGAGTTTCAGCTTTAGCATCATTCCTTCCAAAGAAATCCCAGGGCTGATCTCCTTCAGAATGGACTGGTTGGATCTCCTTGCAGTGCAAGGGACTCTCAAGAGTCTTCTCTGACACCACAGTTCAAAAGCATCAATTCTTTGGCACTCAGCTTTCTTTGTAGTCCAACTCTCACATCCATACATGACTACAGGAAAAACCATAGCTATGACTAGATGGACCTTTGTTGGCAAAGTAATGTCTCAGCTTTTTAATGTGCTGTCTAGGTTGGTCATAGCTTTTCTTCCAAGGAGCAAGCATCTTTTAATTTCATGGCTGCAGTCACCATCTACAGTGATTTTGGAGCCCAGAAAAATAAAGTCTGACACTGTTTCCACTGTTTCCCCATCTATTTCCCATAAAGTGATGGGACCAGACGCCATGATCTTAGTTTTCTGAATGTTGAGCTTTAAGCCAACTTTTTCACTCTCCTCTTTCACTTTCATCAAGAGGCTCTTTAGTTTTTCACTTTCTGCCATAAGGGTGGTGTTATCTGCGTATCTGAGGTTATTGATGTTTCTCCCAGCAATCTTGATTCCAGCTTGTGCTTCATCCAGCCCAGTATTTTGCATGATGTACTCTTATAAGTTGAATAAGCAGGGTGACAATATACAGCCTTGACTTACTCCTTTTCCAATTTGGAACCAGTCTGCTGTTCATGTCCAGTTCTAACTGTTGCTTCTTGACCTGCATACAGATTTCTCAGGAGGCAGGTTAGGGGGTCTGGTATTCACATCTCTTGAAGAATTTTCCACAGTTTGTTGTGAATCACACAGTCAAAGACTCTGGTGTAGCCAATAAAGCAGAAGTATATGTTTTTCTGGAACTCTCTTGCTTTTTAGATGATACAGTGGATATTGGCAATTTGATCTCTGGTTCCTCTGTCTTTTCTAAATCCAGCTTGAACATCTGGAATTTCATGGTTCACGTACTGTTGAAGCCTGGCTTGGAGAATTTTGAGCATTACATTGCTAACATGTGAGCTGGAGTGCAATTGTGTGGTTGTTTGAACATTCTTTGGCCTTGCCCTTCTTTGGGACTGGAATGAAAACTGACATTTTCCAGTCTTGTGGCCACTGCTGAGTTTTCTAAATTTGCTGGCACATTGAGTGCAGGACTTTCACAGCATCATCTTTTAGGATTTGAAATAGCTCAACTGGAATTCCATCACCTCCACTAGCTTTGTTCATAGTGATGCTTTGTAAGGCCCACTTGACTTCGAATTCCAGGATGTCTGGCCCTAGGTGAGCGATCACACCATCATGGTTATCTGGCTTATGAAGATCTTTTTTGTATAGTTCTTCTGTGTATTCTTGCCAGCTCTTCTTAATATCTTTTGCTTCTGTTAGGTCCATACCATTTCTGTCCTTTATTGTGCCCATCTTTGCATGAAATGTTCCCTTGGTATCTCTAATTTTCTTGAAGAGATCTCTAGTCTTTCCCATTCTATTGTTTTCCTCTATTTCTTTGCATTGATCACTGAGGAGGGCTTTCTTATCTCTCCTTGCTATTCTTTGGAACTCTGCATTCAGATGAGTATATCTTTCCTTTTCTCCTTGCCTTTAGCTTCTCTTCTTTTTCTCAGCTTTTTGTAAGGCCTCCTCAGACAACCATCTTGCCTTTTTGCATTTCTTTCTCTTGGGGGTGGTCTTGATCTCTGCCTCCTATACAATGTCATGAACCTCCGTCCATAGTTCTTTAAGCACTCTATCAGATCTAATCCCTTAAACCTATTTGTCACTTCCACTGTATAATCGTAAGGGGTTTGATTTAGGTCATACCTGACTGGTCTAGTGGTTTTTCCTACTTTCTTCATTTTAAGTCTGAATTTTGCAATAAGGAGTTCATGATCTGAGCCACTGTCAACTCCCTGTCTTGTTTTTGTTGCTTCTCCATCTTTGACTGCAAGAATACAGTCAATCTGATTTTGGTATTGACCATCTGGTGATGTCCATGTGTAGTCTTCTCTTGTGTTGTTGAAAGAGGGTGTTTGCTGTTACCAGTGCATTCTCTTGGTGAAACTCTGTTAGCCTTTGCCCTGCTTCATTTTGTACTCCAAGGCCAAAACTGCCTGCTACTCCAGGTGTCTCTTGACTTCCCAGGCTGTCAGGCACTATCAGTGTTAGTCGCGCAGTCGTGCCCAACTCTTTGCGACCCCATGGACTGCAGCCCACCAGGCTCCTCTGCCCGTGAGATTTTCCAGGCAAGGATACTTCAGTGGGTTGCCATTTCCTTCTCCAGGGGATCTTCCCACCCCAGGGATCGAACCCGGGTCTCCTGCGCTGCAGGCAGATTCTTTACCGACAGAGCTACAAGGGAAGCACTATATAATCTCTTAATTAGGGATTTAGTAAAACGGGGTATACACTGTGTATGCTTGTTGGTCTTAAACACCTACCAAAAGGAGAAAAAATTAGAAAAAGAGCCAAAGACAATATATGGGAATGACATCTAAATAAACAGCACTATTTCGATGGGATTTATGATGATTGTGAGGTGCCACTAAAAATAAGTCAGTATGGCTGGTTTAATAATGGAAAAATGTAGATTTGGGTCTTGTTTGAGAATCTGTTTCTGTATTTTCACTTTAATAATACTAATCAAAGACTGTTTCTTCTCATAGTGATGAGGCACAAATGGTATCTATAACATCACGACTGTATGTGCTAATGCTGGGCCATCAGGTGCTATATGGCCAAGATTTGGCCAGTGAGTAATTTCCAAGTGCTGATTTTATTTCACTTTTTTTTTTTTTCCACTTATTGGCCACACTGCGTAGGATGTGGGATTTTAATTCCCTGACCAGAGATCAAGCCTGCGCCCACTGTGCCTGTGCATTGGAAGTATGGCGTTTTAACCACTGGACCGACCACCAGGGAAGTCCCCCAAACACTTGGTAGATACTCATGTTCACTCACATTTGCAAAATGATATGGTAGGCTTATTAGAATCTACTTTAAATGGGGTTTCCCTTCCTACAGTTTTTGTAGAGAGAGAAGAAAATATCTCAAGTGTCTATTTCCTACTTACTGCAAACTGTTAGGGCTTCCCAGTTGGTGCAGTTGGTAAAGAATCTGCCTGCCAGTGCAGGAAACCAGGAGGCTCAGGTTTGATCCCTGGGTTGGGAAGATTCCTGGAGGAGGAAATGGCAACCCACTCCAGTATTCTTGCCCTGGGAAATCCCATGGACAGAGGAGCCTGGTGGGCTACAGTCCGTGGGATCACAAAAATCTGGGCACAACTGTGCACACACACACACACACGCAAACTGTTATGTGTAGACAGGACACACAAACTGTTTCTGCAGTTATTTCAACACAAGTGGCTACTTTCTGGTCACTTTGAATCTACTGGCTTCTCCTGCTTTGTGCTTTGGTCCTTCTGTTTGGACTCCTTCAAAATCTGCATATGTGCACTGAGTGCCTTTATGCTACAAAACACAAGCGCAATAGGTGGCGACTACATATTGTCACCCTGCTTATTTAACTTCTATGCAGAGTACATCATGAGAAATGCTGGGCTGGAATAAGCACAAGCTGGAATCAAGATTGCCGGGAGAAATAGCAATAACCTCAGATATGCAGATGACACCACCCTTATGGCAGAAAGTGAAGAGGAACTAAAAAGCCTCTTGATGAAGGTGAAAGAGGAGAGTGAAAAAGTTGGCTTAAAACTCAACATTCAGAAAACAAAGATCATGGCATCTGGTCCCATCACTTCATGGCAAATAGGTGGGGAAACAGTGGAAACAGGGTCAGACTTTATTTTGGGGGGCTCCAAAATCACTGCAGATGGTGACTGCAGCCATGAAATTAAAAGATGCTTACTCCTTGGAAGGAAAGTTATGACCAACCTAGATAGCATACTGAAAAGCAGAGACATTACTTTGCCAACAAAGGCCCGTCTAGTCAAGGCTATGGTTTTTCCAGTGGTCATGTATGGATGTGAGAATTGGACTGTAAAGAAGGCTGAGCGCCAAAGAATTGATGCTTTTGAACTGTGGTGTTGGAGAAGACTCTTGAGAGTCCCTTGGACTGCAAGGAGATCCAACCAGTCCATTCTGAAGGAGATCAGCCCTGGGATTTCTTTGGAAGGAATGATGCTGAAGCTAAAACTCCAGTACTTTGGCCACCTCATGAGAAGAGTTGACTCATTGGAAAAGACTGTGATGCTGGGAGGGATTGGGGGCAGGAGGAAGAGGGGACGACAGAGAATGAGATGGCTGGATGGCATAACCGACTCAATGGATGTGAGTTTGGGTGAACTGCGGGAGTTGGTGATGGACAGGGAGGCCTGGTGTGCTGCGATTCAGGGGGTCAAAAAGAGTCGGACACGACTGAGTGACTGAACTGAACTGAACATAATGTACAATAGTCGTATATTGGCAAACAGAAAATGCAGACAGGAAGTTGTCACGCAGATCCCTAAGGTGGATCCCTAAGGTGTCTGTAGACCCCAGTTTGAGAAACACTGGCTAGAAAATGAAACATCTGTACCTTTAGGGAGACACAGATGAAGTGATGTCTTTCTCATTTCTCCAAATTCCAGAGAGAATACAGTGAAGGTTCTGAAAGGCTGGAAGCCGCGGGGGTAAGGGCTTTAGGAATGAGGGTCCCAGCCTGGAATAATGAAGAGGAGAGGCAATAAGGTTCCCCTCAGGTGGGCTGAGAATTCTCCAGTTCTTGCCATGACGACAAAGCTGGGGGGACAAAGGGAATTAAGAACTTGCTGTTCCAACACCTAGATTGGGGTGGGAGGGGAATTGTTTGGAAAGACCCAGGGCACCAATAAAGAATTAGAAAGCAGCTAACCCAGTGCCCTAAGGCAGAGGCTCTCAACCTGGGCGCCTGTAAGCATCACCAGGGGAGCCCTTTAAAGGAGCTGATGCATGCATCCATCACTGGAGATCTGAATTAATTGGTCGGGGTTGGGCATCAGTCTTTGTAAAAGGTCCCTGGGGGATTCTAATGTGTGGGCAAGGTGGCCGATTAGTGTTTGAAGGGAAGCTTTTTCTACGGCATAATTACATTTAAGGCCACCTGTATTCATTTCTTTAATGGGGGGAAGGGAGCCAACCCTTATTGACTGCACTGCTCGCTATTTAAATAATAATAATAATAAATAGTAATAGCAGCTAGCATTTATTAAAGCTTGTTATATGCCAGGGGTTGTGTTAACCACCTGACATCTGTTGAACCTTCACGACACCTCTGTGAAATGGATATTATTATCTCCCTTTTACAAATGCAGGCTCAGCAAGACCAAGGAATTTGCCTCAAATCTTTCAAGGGCAAATACATAAATACGTAAATGAAAGCAATTACATGCCCAAGATCTTGTAGGGGGACTGGATGTGAACCACTGCCTTTAGTTCTTCTGTTGATGCAACTAACTGCTATCTCAACGCATTTAACAAATATTTATGACTGGACCATATACTGTTTAGTCGCTTCAGTCGTGTCCAACTCTTTGCGAACCCATGGACTGCAGTCCACCAGGCTCCTCTGTCCGTGGGATTCTCCAGGCAAGAATAATAGAGTGGGTTGCCATTTCCTCCTCCAGGGGATCTTCCTGACCCAGGGATCAAACCCACATCTCTTGCATTGGCAGGTGGATTCTTTTACCAATGAACCACCTGGGAAGCCCTATATGTGCCTGACCCTAGGGTAGATACTGTGGATGTGAAGATGAACAAGGCAATATTTCTGCTCTCCAATCTTATCAAAAGACAGCTAATTCCCAAACCATGTGATCAATGCTACTGGGGCAACCAAATACCCCTGTTGGCCCAAGATTCTTTGGTTTTAGCACTAAAATCCTTAATTCTGGACAACTCTTCAGTCCTGGGCGAATGAAGACATTTGGTCACCCTGGATGTTACGGAGCACTGTGTGTGGGCTGGGGCTGGTATGGGACGGTGGGAGCTCGTAGAGAAGAGATCAGGAACTTCACAAAGAACGTTATGTCTCTCTGTAGAAGGCTTTGGAATTCTTTAGGTCAAAAATGGAGGCGAGGGGGCCAGGGAAGAGTGTTCCTGGTGGAAGAACCAGGAAGGAGCTCAGCCTTGGAGGGGAGGGATAGCAAGTAATTTAGTAAAGTTTGAGTTTGGGGTGTGTGGGTGTGGGGTTGATGAAGCTGGCGATGGGGGAATTGGGTCAGTATTAAGGAACTGGGATTCTAGAGGCAAAGAGTTCACCTAAAGAGTTTTCAGCACTGAGTAGGGTTACCTGAGAAGGAAATCCAAAAAACAGGAGATGGTGGGCATTGGTGGTATAGTGGTGAACACAGCTGCCTTTCAAAAATAGAGGGGATATATGTATATACGGACAGCTGATTCACTTTGCTGGAAAGTAGAAACTAACACAACTTTGTAAAACAAGTATACCCCAATACAATTAATAAAACAAATCAAAAGGGTTTTCAGCAAGGGAGAATTACGCTTGATTCTGCACTCAAGAAGATGAAGCTGGTTATGAGAGCAGGGTGGGGGTTACAACTGGAAGATGGTTATGATACAGGTGAGGACTGGGGCCAGGAAAGAATGCTGACTACAGCAGCAACACCATCTAATGCCTATTGATTACTTGTGTGTGTGTGTGTAGGGAGGGGGGCGGTTAGTCACTCAGCTGTGTCCAACTCTTTGTGACCCCATGGACTTAGCCTGCCAGGCTCCTCTGTCCATGGAATTCTCCAGGCAAGAATACTGGAGTGGGTTGCCATCCCTCCTGCAGGGGATCTTCCCATCCCAGGGATCGAACCTGTGTGTCCTGCACTGGCAGGCACTCTTTTTTGCTGAGCCACCAGGGAAGCCCAATTCAGCCTGAACTCTGGCCTTCACCGAGACGCTGGGGATTCCAGTTGTGGGGTCACAGCGGGGCAGACCTGGAGGGGGCGTCTCTGGACGCAGGGGTGGCCCTGCGCTGCAGAGACAACAGCTGGTGTGTTTCCACCAGGCCAGGCCGCACTAGGCGTGCCATTCGCTGTGTGTTTTAAGGACCACCACCGGGAGGGTGAACTGCGCCCCGCCCCGCCCGCTTGCCCCGTCCTTTCAGCTTTTCTGAGGAAATCAGCCTGGAGTCTGTTTAGTTCCGCCCAGCTTGTCTTTGCCTCTCAAAATCTCCATTTTGAGAAGAAAACTAGTGAACGTGACTTTGATGTGTAGGAGACAAATACCAGAACTGCAGAAGGAGCTGCGGACAGCCCGCGCTCCGCTCAGAGCCGGGTGCTGGCCCCGTGTGCACCTCAGGACTGTTTCCTATGAAATCCCAGAAAAAGTTCCTCCGTGGGTGGCACTGTTTCCGCAGCCTGATTGGCCGGGAGGGCTTCATCAGCCAACATTATGTCATCACTGGTTGTTGGCGGGGGCTCCTCAGGGACACTTGAGAAACGTTGATAGAAACATTTCTCTTTGGCAACAGCCGGCTGTTTCCATGGTTTGACAACACTAACCAGATGCAAAGTGGACCAGCAAAGGGGAGGCCTGCCCCGGGGGATTAGAGACCCTCACACACTCAGTCCTGCCCTGGACAGCTTAGATAACCTCCTTCCGGCCCCTTTCCCTTTTTCTCATCTTTGAAGTGGAACAACAATAGGAGCTCTAATTACCTCGTGGTGTGAGAATGAGCAGTTAAAGAAGTTTGCAAAATTTTGAGTTCTTTAATAAAGAGTAATCGTAAAGTCCTTTGGAGGGCACAGTTTATGATTTTGTTTATTTATTTATTTAGGCTGTGCTGCGTCATCATTTGGAGAAGGCAATGGCACCCCACTCCAGTACTCTTGCCTGGAAAATCCCACGGATGGAGGAGCCTGGTAGGCTGCAGTCCATGGGGTCGCTAAGAGTCGGACATGACTGAGCGATTCACTTTCACTTTTCACTTTCATGCATTGGAGAAGGAAATGGCAACCCAGTCCAGTGTTCTTGCCTGGAGAATCCCAGGGACGGGGGAGCCTGGTGGGCTGCCGTCTATGGGGTCGCACAGAGTCGGACACGACTGACGTGACTTAGCGTCATCATTGCCGTGCTGGCTTTTCCGGAGTTGCGGTGAGCGGGGACGGCTCTCTAGTTGTGGCGTGCAGGCTTCTCATTTAGGTGGCTTCTCTTGTTGCAGAAGCACAGGCTCTAGGGCACACGGGCTTCAGTAGTTGCGGGCAATTGCTGTGGCCCACGGGCTGAGTTGCTCTGTGGCATGTGGGATCTTCCCAGATCAGGGATTGAACCTGTGTTTCCTGCACTGGCAGGCAGATTCTTTAACTCTGAGCCATCTGGGAAGCCCTGGAGGGCATATTTTAGAAACAAATGAAATAAGTAACAAAGCAGAACTTAAATGTACTGATGTTAATCTCATATGGATCTAATAGACTGTCATTCTTAGAGATCTACTAACTGAAGTAAATAATCCTCTCACCTGATATAGACAGAATATATTTTTTAAATTGAAGTATAGCTGATTTACATTGTGTTAGTTTCAGGTGTACAGCAATGTTTTTACATATATAAAATTTTCAGATTATTTTCCATTGTAGGTTATTATAAGATATTAAATTTAGTTCCCTGTGCCATCAGTAGGACCTTGATGTTTATCTGTTTTACATATAATGGTATGCATCTTTTAATCCAAACTCCTAATTTTGCCCCATTCCCCTTTGGTAACTATCAGATAGTTTTTTTTTTTTTTCCCCATAAGATTGTTTTCTGTGTCTCTGAGGCTGTTTCTATTTTGTAAATAGTTCATTTGTATCATTTTCTTAGATTCCACATATAAGTGACATGTGATATTTGTCTTTATCTGACTTACTTCACTTAGTATGATAATCTCTAAGTGTATCCACATTGCTGCAAATGGCATTATTTCATTATTTTTTATGGCTGAGTAATATTCCATGGTGGGCTTCCCTAGTGGCTCGGGGTAAAACAAAATCTGTCAACCAATGCAGGAGACTGGGGTTCGCTCCTTGGTTTGGGAAGATCCCCTGGAGAAGGAAATGACAACCCACTCCAGTATTCCTGCCTGGGAAATCCCATGGACAGAGGAGCCTGCCAGGCTACAGTCCTTGGGGTTGCAAAAGAGTCAGACATGACTTAGCAACTAAACAACAAGAACAATATCAAGCTGGTTTTAGAAAAGGCAGAGGAACCAGAGATCAAATTGCCAACATCCACTGGATCATAGAAAAAGCAAGAGAGTTCCAGAAAAACATCTATTTCTACTTTACTGACTATGCCAAAGCCTTTGACTGTGTGGATCACAATGAACCGTGGAAAATTCTTCAAGAAATGGGAATACCAGACCACCTGACCTGCCTCATCAGAAATCTGTATGCAGGTAAGGAAGCAACAGTTCAAACTGGACATGGAACAACAGACTGTTTCCAAACAGGAAAAGGAGTACATCAAGGCTGTATATTGTCACCCTGCTTATTTAACTTATATGCAGAGTACCTCATAAGAAATGCTGGGCTAGATGAAGCACAAGCTGGAATCAAGATTGCTGGGAGAAATAGCAATAACCTCAGATATGCAGATGACACCACCCTTATGGCAGAAAGTGAAGAAGAACTAAAGAGCCTCTTGATGAAACTGAAAGAGGAGAGTGAAAAAGTTGGTTTAAAACTCAATATTCAGAAAACTGAGATAATGGCATCTGGTCCCATCACTTCATGGCAAATAGGTGGGGAAACAGTGGAAACAGTGACAGACATTATTTTTGGGGCTCCAAAATCACTGCAGATGGTGACTGCAGCCATGAAATTAAAAGACACTTACTCCTTGGAAGAAAAGTTATGACCAACCTAGACAGCATATTAAAAAGCAGAGACATTACTTTGTCAACAAAGGTCCATCTAGTCAAGGCTATGGTTTTTCCAGTGGTCATGTATGGATGTGAGAGTTGGACTATAAAGAAAGCTGAGTGCCGAAGAATTGTTGGAGAAGACTCTTGAGAGTCCCTTGGACTACAAGGAGATCCAACCAGTCCATCCTAAAGGAAATCAGTCCTAAATATTCATTGGAAGGACTGATGCTGAAGCTGAAACTCCCAATACTTTGGCCGCCCAATGCGAAGAGCCGACTCTTTTCAAAAGACCCTGATGTTGGGAAAGATCGAAGGCAGGAAGAGAAGGGGACAGTGACAACAGAGGATGAGATGGTTGGATGGCATCACCAAATTATCAATGGACATGAGTTTGAGTAAACTCCAGGAATTGGTGATGGACAGGGAGGCCTGTCGTACTGCAGTCCATGGGGTTGCAAAGACTTAGACACAACTGAGCGACTGAACTGACTGGCTGAACAAGAACAATAACAACATTCATACATATTCCATTGTATATGTGTATGTACACACACATATATATCTCACATCTTCTTTATCCATTCATCTGACAGAATATTTTTAATGTAATTTTTTTTTTTGAACAGGTAGAAAACTCACAAGGTTTAATATTCCAAAGAGATGAAAGGCTTCCCTGGGGGCTCAGATGGTAAAGAATCTTCCTGCAGTGTGGGAGACCTGGGTTCGATCCCTGGGTTGGGAAGATCCCCTGGAGGAGGTCATGGCAACCCACTCCAATATTCTTGCCTGGAGAATCTCCGTGAACAGAGGAGCCTGGCGGGCTACAGTCCATGGACTTGCAGAGTCGGACACAACTGAGCAACTAAGCACACCCACACATGAAGGGATATGGAGTCACCGTTTCCTCCTGGACTTGTCCCAGTGAGTCAAGCTCCCTCTGCAAAGGCAGGGGACGAGCAAGCCCTGGTCTGTCTGAGGCTTTCTGATTTAGCCTTGAAAGTCCTTAGCCAACTGGTTGGTCACCCAATGTCACAGGCATAACTGACATTATGAGTCTGTTGTGTGTCCTTCTGCTGCTGCTTCTGCTAAGTCGCTTCAGTCATGTCCGACTCTGTGTGACCCCATAGATGGCAGCCCACCAGGCTCCCCCGTCCCTGGAGGGACGCCTTGTCCCTCCAGGCAAGAACACTGGAGTGGGTTGCCATTTCCTTCTCCAATGCATGAAAGTGAAAAATGAAAGTGAAGTCGCTCAGTCGTGTCCGACTCTTCGCGACCCCATGGACTGCAGCCTACTAGGCTCCTCCATCCATGGGATTTTCTAGAGGTATGTAATTTGACAAGAGCGATCTTACTATTTAAAAAATCATCACAGAAAGCTGTTGTAAACGACTAGCACATAATATTGAGAAAGGAGGAAACCATAATAACACGGAGACACAATTCTTATCGTCTAAGTGTTATTTTTAAGCATTTCCAGCCCTGGAATTGCTATTCCTCTGCAAAAGAAATCTCCCTGCCAGGCTTGGGGGAAAATGTCACATAAATGGTGAATTCTGTGGCCCCATTTCCCATAGGTGTGGTTGACCATTATCCTTTTGTTTACAATTTATTTTTGTATGGTTAAAAAAAGCATTTGTGTCCCGGGTGTTTGAATTTCATAAATATATTTATCCACCAAGTTATCTTTAAGAGTTCCCTGGGCGAATGCAACCGATTTGGGAAAGCCCCGTTTCAGAGACAGCAGAACAACTGCCCTTATCAAGTGTGAACTGAGAAAGACATAGGGAGGCCTTTTCCAGGCTAAAAATAGACCTAGAACTCGGCGTATTTTAGCTTCGGGACTTTTTACAAACTGTCTGGCAAACCAGCACATTATTATTTTATGAATAAGGCACCAGCGTTCCTTTTAAATGTTCTAGCTTCAGGCTGTTTTACTTTCGTGCAAAAAAGAAAAGAAAAGAAAAAGGTGAATTATTTATGAAAATAGGCATGAATATCATATGATAATACCCTCAGTTCTTGCAGGGAGTAAAATGCGCTGTGGCTGGTGCTGTCCGCTCCGCAGGCGAGCTGAGCCGGAGCACGCTGAGGATGCTGCTGGCGGCTGAGATGCGGTATGTGATCCAGAGAACCGTCAGGGCTTCTCCACCTCACTCGTGCTCTCTCAGCCTCCTTCCCTTCTTCCCTCCTGCTTCCCTGGCCGCCTCCCATCTTCCCCTTCCCCCCCACCTGCCCTCTCCCTGCCCCTCCCCTCCCCCCCCCGCCCTCCCCAACCCCCCCCCCCCGCCCTCCCCAACCCCCCCCCCCGCCCTCCCCAACCCCCCCCCCCGCCCTCCCCAACCCCCCCCCCCGCCTCTCCCCTCCCCACTCTTCCCTCTCCACCTCCCCTCCCCTCCCCCTCCCCATCTTCCCTCCCCACATCCCTTCTCCCCTCCCCGAGTCCCCTCTCCCCCTCCCCTCCCACCTCCCTTCCCCTTCCCTCCCTCTCTTCCTTCCTCCATTTCCTCCCTCTTTCCCTCCATCTCGCTCTGCCAAACTTCAGAAAGCAGAGTAGGGAAATCCTTCCTACACTCAAGTGTGGTCAGCAAGCTGGTTTTATGGAACTGCGAATTCAAGTTGTTCACCCTCTGTCAGCCTCAGTTTCTTCATCAGTGAAAGGAGGTGCTAATGATATCTTCTCCCTAGGCCTGTGATGAGGAGTAAAGGGGACGGATATGGAAAGCGCCCGACAACGAGCAAACGATAAACATTAGCTGTTATCAGAGCCTGCCGCTGGGGGACACACAGGATATGTGTGCTCCTGGGTAGAGATCACAGTTCGTGGACAGGGAGAGGGTGGGTAAGGTGACCAGCTCTTCCTGGTTTGTCCAGGACCAACTGGTTTATTTTTTTAACTTTCATTCTACATCAGAACTGTTTTTCATTGAGGTAACATTAGCTTATAAGTTTCACATGTACAACATTATATTGCTACCTCATCCCTACAGTGTGCTCACCACCAAAAATTTAGCTTCCATCCATCACTATATAGTTACTTGGTTTCAAAATGGAAAGTCCTGGGCTTCCCTGGTGGCTCAGTGGTGAAGAATACACCTGCCAATGCAGGAGACACAAGTTCCATCCCTGGTCTGGGAAGATCCCACCTGCCGCAGAGCAACTAAGCCAGTCTGCCACAACTATTGAGTCTGTGCTCTAGAGCCCGGGACCAACAGCTACTGAAGCCTACGAGCCACGAGCCCATGCTCCACAGCGACAGAATCCACTGCAAAGAGAAGCCTGAGCACTGCAACTAGAGAAACGCCTGCACAGCAATGAAGACCCAGCACTGCTGCAAATAAATACATAAAACAGAAAGCCCTGCACCGTGGGAACCTCCAGAGCAGCCTCACTGGTGGCTGATCGCCCTCCTGAGTCAGATCGGGTTGGCTCTGTCCTCTTCTGGTCTTCCCTCTTCTCATCAGAGCCTGTGTCACGGCGCCAGAGCTCCAGCACGTGTGAGGTTACAAGGACACTCAGTTGCCTGGCACACAGAAAGGGAAGGGGACAGCCTGCCGGGAACGAGCTCTGCGGGACCCCCTCCGCCTGCCTGGCCACTTGGTCATGGACTATGTGACCAGTGACCGAGAAGTGAGGTGTCTCCCTCCGTCTGGCCACCTGCCCCCGGCCTCCCCTCGGGGGGCTTCCTCCAGACCTCCCAGCTGACCTAGGAGAAATGGGAGGAAACGGTGCAAGCACTGAAAAGGGGAAGAAATACAACTCCCTTTATTACGTGGATGGCAGAAACTGTGTATAAAGAACCCCATTTTATTTCATTTCTTTTTTGACTTTTTATTTTATACTGAAGTGTAGCCAGTGAACAATGTTGTGATAGTTTTAGGTGCTCAGCAAAGGGGCTCAGCCAGACAAGTACATGAGTCCACTCTCCCCCAACTCCCGTCCCACCCAGACTGCCACATAACATGGAGCGGACTTCCCTGTGCTATACAGGAGGTCCTTGTTGTTTACCCATTTTAAACATAACAGTGTGTACATGTCCATCCCGAACTTCCTAACTATCCCTTGCTCTCTTCCTCCCCTCCTGGTCACCATAGGTTCCGTCTCTAGGTCTGTGAGTGTGTTTCTGTTTTGTAAATAAGTTCGTTTGTATCACGTCTTTTTAGATTCCGCATATAAGGGACGTCATATGATGTTTTTGCTTCTCTGTCTGACTTCCTTCACTCAGTATGACAATCCCTGGGTGCACCCATTCTGCTGCATATGACATTATTTCTTTCTGGTAACCGTAAGTTTGTTCTTTAAGTCGGTGAGTCTGTTACTGCTTTGTAAATAAGTTCATTTGTGTCATTTCTTTTTAGCTTTAAAGGAGCCCATTTTAGAATTTGTCTTGAACGTAGCATTTCCCTGGTATTTCAGGAGTATGTTTTGTTGCAGTGATCGGGGCCGGTACAAAGGAGGTTTGGAATGGGTTTCCAGAAGTTTCTCTGTCTAAGCCAGCACTATTCTTTTCAATGCATTCTGAGATTCAGAGCACTGTGCCGAGAATAGGGCATTTCCCAGGCGTAGGGGGAGGGAAACAGACCACAGAGGGTTGCTGGTAGGACTGAAGAAATGCCATGTGTGAGGTGGAGCCTGGCACACAGCGGGCACTGTGTAAACATCAGTTCCCTGTCAGAACCTCTCCAGTAATGATTGTATGGTACACGTAAAATCCATTCCCTACTCTCCCTGACCCTTTTCTCTTGGGTCTGGAAACTTTGTTTACAAGTGATTCGATTACCAGGCAGTAGATTTTGTCTGCAAATCAGAGTGGCTTTCATTAAGACCAGAGGCCACGTGTCACGTGCTTCTTCCCTCCCCACGGTGCCCAGCCCGTGAAATAACTGCCGCTCTGGCAAGAAGCCCTCCAGGAGACATAATGAGGAAAAGATGGAAGACGGGCCGAGTCACTGTGGGGTCGCCCCCCGCCCCCTCCGGATTTCTTGCTGAGTTGCCTCCACTTCTTTGCCTCACGTGCCCTTCGGGAAGATGGTTGGTCACCTGCTTCTGCAAACTGGAGTAGAAATACCCCCCAAAGCCTATAGGGACCCCTCTCCAAGCCAGTCCTTCTTCCCATTGCCCAAGCTCGAGGATCCTTCTCAAGTCCCTAGACTGAGAAACTGCTGGGAGCCCCCATTTCCAATCTATAATATAGAGTTGGAAGGTTAAGTGTGATTATGCATGTAAAGCTCAGTGAATACTGGCCACTGTTACCTGGAACTTCTTCACTCCCATTAAGTCTGTCCTTAAAAATTATTTCTGATAAAGAGTGTCAAGTGTGGGTGTGAGGCAGAAACGGAGAGAGACTGCTCTGGGGTTCTTGAGTCCACCTTTCCCATTTCCTTTACTCACACTCTGATGTCTGATCTTTGGTCACCTTTCTAGACCTTTCCCTCAGAGTTATATTAAGAAGGGGATTCATGTCATCATCCATTTTAGGCAACAAAATAGTTCAGATTCAAAATATATACTACAAGTTAAAAAATAAATGCAAAATTAATACAAGGTTACTGCAGAGACTAGGATATTCTGGTAAGGAAAGGAAGAAAATATAAATGCCCCATGGCTCAGACGGTAAAGAATCTGCCTGCAATGCAGGAGATCAGGTTTGGTCCCTGAGTTGGGAAGATCCCCTGGAGAAGTGAATGGCAACCACTCCAGTATTCTTGCCTGGAGAATCCCATGGACAGAGGAGCCTGGTAGGCTACAGTCCACGGAGTCACAAAGAGTCAGACAGAACTGAGCGACCAACACTTTCACTTTCACACTGACCACACACTTGGGGATAATTTCTGTTTACATGTTGATATATTTCCTTCTAATCTTTTTTCTTGAGCATCCTTCCATTTTAAGTCAGCTGTCACATGCATGCTAAGTCACTTCAGTCATGTCCAACTCTTTGCTATCCCATGGACTACAGCCTGCAGGCTCCTCTATCCATGGGATTCTTCTCGATCCGGGGATCGAACTCATGTCCCTTATGTCTTCTGTATTGGTAGGTGGGTTCTTTACCACTAGCACCAGCTGGGAAGCCCTGTTCATCCCAGGGAAAAGAGAACGTAGACCTTTTGAAGGATTAGGTTACTTGCTTGAGATCCATTTCCTCAGGGCTGACATGTGAAACCAAGAGTAGGTGCCGATTGACCATGGTTCTTCCTGCTCTGCACCCAAGGAATCTAGATGATTGACTCAGGTAGCGAGCTTTGCTCTGCAGCAGCTGTCCCTGGAGTTGTCCCTTGTGTATTGGTGAGACTTGAAGGTTGGAAAAACAATTTTATAGTTAAGTATTTTCAGTTATTGCCATGTTCCTTCTTCATTGTTCGGATATCTTAATAATTAACATTTGCTGACCATGTGCCATTTCTTTGATACTGTGTTAAGCATATTTTAAGTGTTAACTCATTTAGTTCTGAAAATCCTCTCATAAGCCAGTTTCTCTTATTATATGTATTCTATTGGTGAGGAAATGGAGGCATAACAGGTTTATGGGACTAAATTACTTCTCTTATAGTTTCTCTGATCTTTTCCAGTCCTGTGGCCACTGCTGAGTTTTCCAAATTTGCTGGCATATTGAGTACAGCACTTTAACAGCATCATCTTTTAGAATTTTAAACAGCTCAGCCGGAATTCCATCACTTCCTCTAGCTTTGCTCATAGTAATGCTTCTTAAGGCCCACTTGACTTCACACTGCAAGAGATCTCATTTCACATGCTAGCAAGGAAATGCTCAAGGTCCTTCAAGCTAGGCTTCAGCAGTATGTGAACCAAGAACTTTCAGATGTAGAAGCTGGGTTCCTAAAAGACAGAGGAACCAGAGATCAAATTGCCAACACTCACTGGGTCATAGAGAAAGCAAGACAATTTCAGAAAAACATCTACTTCTGCTTCATTGACTACAGTAAGGCCTTTGACTGTGTGGATCCCAACAAACTGTGGAAAATTCTTCAAGAAATGGGAATACCAGACCATCTGACCTGCCTCTGGAGAGAACTATATGCAGGACAAGAAGCAACAGTTACAACTGGTCCTGGAACAACAGACTGGTTCAAAACTGGGAAAGGAGTACGTCAAGGCTGTATATTGTCACCTGCTCATTTAACTTATGTGCAGAGTACTTCATGAGAAACGCCAGGCTGCATGAAGCACAAGCTGGAATCAAGATTGCTGGGAGAAATATCAATAACCTCAGATATGCAGATGATACCATTATAATGGCACAAAGTGAGGAGGAACTACAGAGTTTCTTGATGAGAGTGGAAGAGGAGAGTGGAAATGCTGGCTTGAAACTCAGCACTAAAGAAAAAACTAAGATCATGGCATCTGGTCCCATCACTTCATGGCAAATAGAAGGGGTAAAAGTGGAAGCAGTGACAGATTTTCTTTTCTTGCGCTCTAAAATCACTGTAAACGGTGACTGCAGCCATGAAATTAAAAGGCACTTCATCCTTGGAAGGAAAGCTATGACAAACATAGGCAGCATATTAAAAAGCAGAGATATCACTTCGTTGACAAAGGTTCATTCAGTTCAGTTCAGTCTCTCAGTTGTGTATGACTCTTTGCGACCCCATGGACTGCAGCACGCCAGGCCTTCCTGTCCATCATCAACTCCTGGAGCCTACTCAAACTCATGTCCATTGAGTCAGTGATGCCATCCAACCATCTCATCCTCTGTTGTCCCCTTCTCTTCCCGCCTTCAATCTTTCCCAGCATCAGGGTCTTTTCTAATGAGTCAGTTCTTTGCATCAGGTGGCCAAAGTGTTGGAGTTTCAGCTTCAGCATCAGTCCTTCCAATGAATATTCAGGACTGATTTCCTTTAGGATGGACTGGTTGGATCTCCTTGAAGTCCAAGGGACTCTAAAGAGTCTTCTCCAACACCACAGTTCAAAAGCATCAATTCTTTGGTGCTCAGCTTTCTTTATAGTCCAACTCACATCCATACATGACTACTGGAAAAACCATAGCTTTGACCAGATGGACCTTTGTTGGCAAAGTAATGTCTCTGCTTTTTAATACACTGTCTAGGTTGGTCATAACTTTCCTTCCAAGGAGTAAGCGTCTTTTAATTTCACGGCTGCAGTCATCATCTGCAGTGATTTTGGAGCCCAGAAAAATAAAGTCTGTCACTGTTTCCATTGTTTCCCCATCTATTTTCCATGAAGTGATGGGACCAGATGCCATGATCTTCGTTTTCTGAATGTTGAGTTTTAAGCCAACTTTTTCACTCTCCTTTTTCACTTTCGTCAAGAGGCTCTTTAGTTCTTTGCTTTCTGCCATAAGAGTGGTGTCATCTGCATATCTGACAAAGGTATGTATAGTTAAAAATATGGTTTTTCCAGTAGTCATGTACGGATGTGAGAGTTGTACCATAAAGAAGGCTGAGCACTGAAGAACTGATGCTTTCAAATTGTGATGCTAGAGAAGACTCTTGAGAGTCCGTCGGACTGCAAGGAGATCAAACCAGTCAATCCTAAAGGAAATCAGTCCTGAATATTCACTGGAATGACTGATGCTGTAGCTGAAGCTCTAGCGCTTTGGCCACCTGATGTGAAGAGCTGACTTATTGGAAAAGACCCTGATGCTGGGAAAGACTGAAGGCAAAAGCAGAGGATGAGATGTTTAGATAGCATCACCAACTCAATGGACATGGCTTTGAGCAAACTCTGGAAGATAGTGAAGGACATAGGAGCCTGGCATGCTGCGGTTGATGGGGTCACAAAGAGTTGGACACAACTTAGTGACTGAACAACAACAACATCCTAACAATATTAGTTCAAATAGAAACAAAATAATAAATAAGGTAACATTGACACATTGTTATGAAAATAACTGTATTTTCTTTAAAAACCCAGAAGAGTGGCAATATTTTAACATTTTTTGGTAAAACTCCTTAATGTCTGACAGTAGAAAATAGGTAGGTTTTCACATTCACTTTTGAATTCATTGTGTTACAATTTGTTGTTTTGGTTGAAAAATGAAAAAAAAAAAAAAAATTCAGCCTTGCCCTAATATGCAGTTAGAAAAGAGAAGGGGATTTTTATAACCTTTTCAGATAGTATGGATATACTCCTTGAATTTCACACCAAAATTTGTGAGCAGTAGTTTCTTAGATAAGTTTCTTAAAGATTAGTTGCACTGTGAAGTCTGGAACCATATCAATGAAATTTTGTACTCTGTTTCATTGAAATCCATTGGTCTATCTTGCACTTTGTATGGAACTTTCAGCCAGACATAATTTTGTAACATTGTACTTTGGCCATGTAGAAAAGAACTGGCTTGCTGATTTAAGCACATCTTCCAAATTTTGACGTATTTATAGTATATAATATCAAAAACACCACCAAGCTCATCAGAAAAGTCTTGCAGTATTAGGAAGCTGCTCAGCTCACAGCAGAAAGTCCTAATTGACAAGGTTTTCCTAAAAATTCAGATTTTAGCTTGAAAGGTTTGAATTTTATCATTGTTTACAATACTATCAGTAACTATCATTGAAACGACAGACTCATTCTTGTTCATTTTTTGAGAAAGTGCTCACCAAAGACCTGGGGCTTCCCAGGTGGCGCTAGTGGTAAAGAAACCTGCCTGCCAATGCAGGAAACATAAGAGATGCAGGTTTGATCCCTCAGTCAGGAAGATCCCCTGGAGGAGGTAATAGCAACCTGTTTCAGTATCGTTGCCTGGAGAATCCCATGCACAGAGGAGCCTGGAAGGCTCGTCTGTAGGTTGCAAAGAGTCAGACATGACTGAAGCGACTTAGCAGGCACTGCCAAGGACCAGGTCTGAAGTTTGTCAGGCACTCTTTTGATTAACAATGACATTCCATGAAAAAAGTGGCTGGTTCAGTTTGCAGCTCTAAGAATCGCACACATGCTTTATCTCGAGACAGTCATCATGGCTCATAATGCAGAAATAGTGGTTTATGCATACTTCTCATTTCATCACATCTAACAGTAAAATGTTCCCTTCTCAAGGGTCAAGGTTTAATCATTTCATGACTCTATCAAGGACATTATAAAGTGAAAGTGACTTTTTTTTTCCCCCTGCTGTGCATGGTCATAAAGAATGCAATTACTATGAGTGTAGTTTGTCTTAATTCATGCTAAAGCATCAGTTTTCATCACGATAGCTTTTGCATCATCAATGAAAAAGCCAAATAACATCTTACTGTTATTACAGAATTCATTTCGACTTTTCAGTTTCCCTGGAAGGGTCTCAGGGACCTCAGGAGCCCCAGACCACACCTTTAGAACTTCTGCTTTAGCTTGCCATTGATTCTAGAGGCGATCCAACATGCTTCCAATAAACTCTTTTCCTGAAATCAGCCCAAGTTGCTTTCTGTTGCCAGTCACCAGTGTTCCGTGTTAAAAAGATTATTGTTTGTGGTTGGTTGTGAGAAATGAAGCATTTCCTGCCATATTGGTAAATAAGGATGTCCCAGTCATCAGCAACTGCAGCCCTCCAATATGGGAAACAGTGTCAGACTTTATTTTTCTGGGTTCCAAAATCACTACAGATGGTGACTGCAGCCATGAAATTAAAAGACGCTTACTCCTTGGAAGGAAAGTTATGACCAACCTAGATAGCATATTCAAAAGCAGAGACATTACTTTGCCAACAAAGGTTCGTCTAGTCAAGGCTATGGTTTTTCCTGTGGTCATGTATGGATGTGAGAGTTGGACTGTGAAGAAGGCTGAGCGCCAAAGAATTGATGCTTTTGAACTGTGGTGTTGGAGAAGACTCTTGAGAGTCCCTTGGACTGCAAGGAGATCCAACCAGTCCATTCTGAAGGAGATCAGCCCTGGGATTTCTTTGGAAGGAATGATGCTAAAGCTGAAACTCCAGCACTTTGGCCACCTCATGTGAAGAGTTGACTCATTGGAAAAGACTCTGATGCTGGGAGGGATTGGGGGCAAGAGGAGAAGGGGACGACAGAGGATGAGATGGCTGGATGGCATCACTGACTGGATGGACGTGAGTCTGAGTGAACTCAGGGAGTTGGTGATGGACAGGGAGGCCTGGCATGCTGCGATTCATGGGGTCGCAAAGAGTCGGACACGACTGAGCGACTGATCTGATCTGATCTGAATATGAGCTGCTGAGCCCTACGGACAACCAGGAAGGAGAAGAAAACGTGCTACCTGGCAGGCATCAGCCTGGAGTCACTCCCTACAGTGAGCCCCAAGGAAGCCCAGGATGGAAAAAACACAGTATACTGGCCCCAGAGAGAGGAGGTACATAGAAAAGGAATGATTTCAGCGAGCCCAGACTCTTGCATCTTCCCGTACATAAGAGAAGTGCTAAATTCCTTAACTTGGGATATCTGGTTTTCTTTAATCATCATCTTGTGACGTTCAGACCACCTGCACTTCGTGGCAAAACCTCTATATAACCTGGCTCCTTCCCTCACCTCTTCAGAGCAGTTCTCCCAGGGTCACTTCAGATGCTGTCTCCTGGGCTTGAAGTCCTAAAAATTCCCACTGAATAAAACATAACTCTCAACTTTTAGATTGTGAATATTTTTAAAGTCAACAGTTGATTCAAAAATGTTTGAGGAACTCTAGGGCAGTTTATAAGTAAGTTCTTCGTTGTGATGATTTGCACAGCGAGTAATCAGGAAGAAGGAAAGGTTCTAAAGTTTCATTTTACTAAAATAATCTAACATTTATGTACATTCTTGGTGTTGTACATTCTTGGTGGTAGGTTATGTACATTCTTGGTGTTAAGTTATGTAATTCTTGGTGTTAAACAATCAAGCGAGTCTACCCCAGTCCATGAATTGTGGTAAAAGAAGGATAAGGAGACAAATGTTTTCTTCCTTCTTAGGGACATTTCCAGTGACCTTTCTGAGCTAAGTATGGCCATCCTCACTTTAGACATTAAAGACTTGGATTCTGTGGGTAAGTTTTCAGCCAAGGCCATTAAGTGGTCAAACCTCTTACCCTGAATAGAGGCTCCAAAACCCAGCACTTCTTTAACTCTCCATGGAGGGATTTCTGATAAGGACAAAAATCTAAGCCTGTGATATCTGAGGTTTATGCCTTAGAGGGCAGTCCTGCAAAATCATGGACGTCAGCAGTGGTTCTTTAAGAAATTTCTTTTCTAAATTCTATCACGATGATATGATAAAATGCTGGCTCTCTATCAACACACCATTTTTTGACAGAAAGTGGTATTTTAGAAAGTTGGAAGAGACCTAAAGCTTGTGATCTGTCCAAATTTCTCACATTCAACATGCATTTCAAATAGTACCTCCTGGGTGTTAACTTCTGATAGCCTGCTTGTTCATCCCAGTAAATCAAAATGTATCACATTATAAGTGACAGGCAGCTTGTGTGTGTGTGTGTGTGTGTGTGTGTGTGTGTGTTAGTCTTCAGCCATGTTTGACTCTTTGCAACCCCATGGACTGTAGCCCACCAGGCTCCTCTGTCCATGGAATTCTCCAGGCAAGAATACTGGAGTGGGTAGCCATTCCCTTCTCCAGGGGATCTTCCCAGCCCAGAGATTGAACCCGGGTCTCCTGGCAGCTTCTTAGATGTCCCCAATGATCCTTGCTTCCTGATACTCTCACCCTTGTATAACCCCTTCCCCTTGTGATGAGATCTGTAACTTGCTTCCAACCAACAGAATATAGCAAAGGTGTTGGGATGTTGCTTCTGTTGTCAGGTTTCCTAAGACAATGATTTCAATCTTGCTAACAGAGTTTCTCCATTGCCTTCTAGACTTACATATTAAAAAAAAAATTATTTATTTATGGCTATGCTGGGTCTTTGTTCCACACACCAGCTTTTTCCAGCTGCAGTGACTGGAGGCTGCTCTCTAGTTCTGGTGCTCTGGCTTCTCATTGCAATGGTTTCTCTTGTGGCAGAGAATGGTTTCTAGGGCATGTGGGCTCAGCAGTTGTGGCTTGCAGGCTCTAGAGCTTGGGCTCAGTAGTTGTGGCACATGGGTTTAGGTGCTCTGCGGCACGTGGGATCTTCTCAGACCAGGGATGGAACCTGTGGCTCCTGCACTGGCAGATGGGCTCTCGACCACTGGACCAAAAAAGTCCTAGACATGCACATTTTGATGAGGCAAGCCGCCATGCTGGAAAGGCCCAAATGGTAAGAACGGTGGACAGCCTCTGGCCAATAGCCAGTGGGGAATTGAGGCTTTCAGTCCAGTAGCCCATGAAGAGCTGAATCTGGCCAAAAACCACTGACTAAGCTTGGATGCAGATCCTTCCCCAGTTGAACCTTCAGATGAGACTCTAGCCACCAGCATCGACTGCACCTTTGTGAGAGACCCTGAAGCAGAGGACCCTAAGCTATGCTCAGATTCCTAAACCACAGAAACCCTGATAAAATATGTGTGTGTGTTTTAAGCTGAGAAATTTGGGGATAATTTGTTAGGCAGCAATAGCAAACTGATACATTGTACTGTATTTTATTTACCTGTTGCTTTTTTACAAAATAGGACCAGGAGTGAGCTGTGTAAGGTCACTGAATACTTGTCATATCACCAGAGAAGCTGGTCATATCACCAGCTTCTGGCCAGGATCCAGCCTCATGCTGAAAGGTGGAGGCCTGCAGGATAGGTCCTAGCGATCCAGGAAGGCCCTTTGTGACCTCCATCAGGTCCCACCTTTGGGCCTCACACGGGAACATCCACAACTATCTTTCTCCACTGAAGTATCATCTAGCTTGCAAACCAGAGGCAGCAAGCCAATTACTCCCTGGGGGCTGAAACTTCAACCTAGGAGGAAGACTGCGGCTGCTGCTGCTCCTGCTAAGTCGCTTCAGTCGTGTCCGACTCTGTGCGACCCCATAGACGGCAGCCCACCAGGCTCCCCCGTCCCTGGGATTCTCCAGGCAAGAACACTGGAGTGGGTTGCCATTTCCTTCTCCAATGTATGAGAGTGAAAAGTGAAAGTGAAGTTGCTCAGTCGTGTCTGACTCTTCGCAACCCCATGGACTGCAGGAAGACTATTCTACAGCAAAGGTACAAAGTCAGGAATGCACACTGGGCTTCCCTGGTGGTTCAGATGGTAAAGAGTCCACCTGCAATGCGGGAGAACTGGGTTGGATCCCTGGGTTGAGAAGATAATCCTCTGGAGGAGATCCTCTGGCAACCCACTCCAGTATTCTTGCCTGGAGAAACCCATGGACAGAGGAGCCTGGTGGGCAACAGTCCATAGCGTCCCAAAGAATCAGACAACGACTGAAGCTACTTAGCACGCAGCACAATCCAGTTCAGAAGCAGAGGTGCAAAATGTCTGAAATAGCGAAGCCATGAGATAAGAAACTCTTAGGGAAAAAGAAGTTAATTGGGGAGACGCTGAACTATAAATATACACAGTGCACAGGGCACTTCATTCACTTTGGAGGCTTCGGTTTCCGCATCTGTAGAATGGAGTCTTTGATTCTCTGTCTGGCACAACCTGAGTTGCTGGGAGCTAAATCAACTCTTAAAGGAGGGTATCAGCAATACCTGTCTCCTAAGGGGGGGTGATGATATCAAACAGATAAAATGTGTAACGTGCAGCACAGCTCCTGGCGACTGCTACTTCTCCCAGGGTGTCCCAGGTCCCCGGGGGAACAGCGCAGCCCGCACCCGGCCTGGTGGCCTGCCCCGCCCACGTGGGGCCGCGGCCCGTCGAATGACTCGGTGCAACGTGTTGGTGGCTGCGGCGGCCGCGGCCGCGGGCGGCGCGGACTCTTCCGGGCGCCGCAGCTTCCTGCCAAGCACCGCGCAGCCGCCGGGCTCCGCCGCGGGAGGACCCGGGGCAGGCCTCGGCGCCGCTGCGGGACTCGGGGCTCCGCCGCGCGCGCCCAGCCCGGCCCCCGCGCCGCCGGCCCGCACCATGCGCGCCGCGCTGCCTCCCGCGCGGCTGCTGCCGCTGCCGCTGCTGCTCCTGCTCGCGCTCCTGGGCGCGCCCGCCGCCCGCGCCAGCAGAGCCCAGTCCGCCGCCCCTCCGCAGCCCGGAGCCGAGCTCCAGCCGCGGCCGCCGCCCGGCCCGGGGCCCGGGAACGCCACCGGCACCGGGTCCGGGGAGGCGGCGGGCGGCGGCGGCAGCTCCAACAGCAGCGGCGACGCCTTGGTGACCCGCATCTCCAGCCTGCTCCGCGACCTGCCCACCCTGAAGGCGGCCGTGATCGTGGCTTGCGCCTTCACCGCCTTCCTCATCGCCTGCCTGCTGCTGCGAGTCTTCAGGTGGGTCCAACCGCCCCTTTGCAGCCCCGCGGGCCAGCCTGCCCCGCAGCTCCGCCGCCCCGCTGTCACCGCGCGCCCTCGGCATCCGCGCGCACACCAGACGCTCCGGCCCCGGTGCCTGGTTGCATTTGTGCTACCCCGGGACTCCCGGCCCTGCCCCTCAGGCTTTTTCCCTCTTGCACACTAGAATTTTCTCCTGTTTGAACGATAAATGTATCCATATGTATATGTATAGATATGTGATCAGCCAGTCAGTCGTGTCCTACTCTTTGCGACCCCATGGTCTGTAGCCCACCAGGCTCCTCTGTCCATGGAATTCTCCAGGCAAGAAGACTGGAGTGGTTGGCCATGCCCTCCTCCAGGGGATCTTCCCGACCCAGGGATCGAACCCGTGGCTCTTATGTCTCCCGCATTGGCAGGTGGATTCTTTACCACTAGCACCACCAGGGAAGCCCGTAATACATGCATATGTATACATAAAATTATACGTATATAAAATATTGAATTCCTTTTAACTTTTCATTAATGCTTAACACTAACAATAGCGCTTCAAATTCTGACAGCCTTACGCAGATTTTATTTTTATACCCATTTCCCAGATGAAAAATTTTCTGGAGAGGCAAGGTGGCTTATCCAAGTAAACTCAATGGTGGAAGTAGGATTCGAATCCAGGTCCACCTTACCCATCTTGCTGCCCCACCCTCTGTTTCCTTTGAGGGTCCCTGAGGTGCCACCTGCTTTTTTTCTTTTCATTGGTTCTGCTACGAAAAGAAGCAGTGTCTATCGGGTGGGCTGATTCCAGGATACCTGTTGGAGGCCCACTTTTTTGAGCCAGAGAGTTGGAGCCGGGCTCCAGGACGTTTGGCGGCCTTGGTGACCTCGGTGACTTTCTGCCTACCTCTGTGCCTGAATGAACTATCGCAGTGAAGATTTGCAGGGATGCGAGAGATCTTGGAGGCTGTTGTAGGTCTCTCAAGTTCAGGGAGAAAGTGGGAAATTAGGAAGACTGTCTGGAGTAGGGAGCTGGAGAAGGCTACAGGCAATGCAGGGAGGGCTGCATTTCCCCCCATGGCTGGGAAATTCTAGTGTTGCAGGAAATGAACCAAATGTATCCTGTTACTCAGGCGGGCCTCCCGGAAATCTGGGCGTCTGTGTGTCAGTTTGTCCCAGCCTGTTCCCTCCCCTTCTGAGTTTACACAGAGTGCTTGGGTGTTTGATCAGCTGTTGGAGGTTTGGGGCCAGGGGTTTGCGAGCATTTTCAGAGCAGGAGTAGAAACCAGATCTGCAAAGGCAGGTCTGGGAGCTCTCCCGTGAGGTTTGTTGCTGAATGCTGTGTGACTTGGAGGCAAGGTGTTTCTTTGTGGGTCCACGGGATTAAATATGCCTGTGGTCCTGAAAAAATGGAGAAGGGAGCGCTGTGGGCCCACATTCTCCTCCCCCATCCCCTCTCCTCCCCTCTCCTGGCTCCAGCCACATTGTTCCTCTCTGTGCTGATCCCCTGATCTCTTCTGCACCCCATCGTACCTGCTGCCCTTCTTCCTCTGCTCGCAAACTTCAGTGGCTCCCTGTAGCCACTACCTGGGTGTGGCATTTGGGCACCTTGAAATTAGCCCCGGAGCACCTTGAGGCCATCCGCCCGTCCTCTGGACCGCCCATCGCTTCTCTCCTTACACTCCTGGCTGATGGCTTGTGGATTTTCCGTTCCTGGGCCTGTCCCTGCCGCACACTTGCCGTGACTGCACGCGGCCACCAGGGCCCGGCTCCCACGCCCCTTCCTCTGGGTCGTTTTCCTGCACATAGGGGCCAGGAGGTCACTTCCCTTCCTGGCCACCCCCAGCCCCAACCTTGTTCATCCTCCAGACGGCCTTTCTCACATCAGGCTGGTGGCTCCCCTGCTCAGCAGATGGTCCTGGAGGGTGGGCACATCACATCCTGTGCCCAGGCACGGCCTGGCCATCATCAGATGCGGCCGTCATCCTTTATGGCCTTCCCGATAGCTTGGTTACATTGAACATGGATGCCCCAGAGCAGCTCTGAGCCTGGGGGTTTGAAACATTTTGCTCAAAATAGGCCGCCCAGCCCACAAGGCGGTGTACTTTTTCAGAAGGTATTTGAACTATTTTGCCAGTCTGCTCCTTATTACCCAGGAGAGGGAGGAGAACACTCAGCAGCCTGCGGCCAGATGTGAGGGTGCACGTCTGAGCTGGAGAGGACGGGCCCTTGCTGGCCAGTGAGCCGACTGTGGAGAGAGGGTCCGACTTCTCTCAGGAGAGGCCATTATGGCCTTCTTCTTGCAGGGTCGAGTTTCCAGGGGGGACAGCTGGCACTCTGGATCTGATGTGGAGGGGAACTTTACAGCATCGGACAGCTGGGAAAGGCCTTGATGGTAGACAGTCCGGCCCCACGTGCTCCTTGGCAGAGAGGAAAATTGCATCTCAGTGACAGTGTTAGTCTCTCAGTTGTGTCTGACTCTTGCGACCCCATGGGCCGTAGCCCACGATGCTCCTCTGTCCATGAGGATTCTCTAGGCAAGAATACTGGAGTGGGCTGCCATGCCCTCCTCCAGGGGATCTTCCCGACCCAGGGATTGAACGGCAGGTCTCCCGCATTGCAGGAGGATTCTTTACTGTCTGAACCACCAGGGAAGCCCAGGGAGTGTGGGCTAAGTTATACAGTAGATTCTAGAACACTGCAAGCCCAGGGTATATACTGTGACCTTTCCACAGGCCCCTGCAGGCTGCCTTCATCAGGCTTCTTGAAGGCCTGTTGCCCTGGGTGGACATCCTCCTAGCTCCTTGCCTGCAGTGAACACATCCTGGCCATTCTGCCCCCAGTCTCCCTGCGTGGTCTCACCTGGGCCACACCCCTCCCCTGGGGCACACCCCCCGTCCCCCCAACCTGCCGGTGCTTCTGGCTCACTTTGCTCTGTCTCTAGAGTCACAGCCGTGTCCTTCAGGCTGGTGTTCCCGCAGCCAGCCTTGTCTCCTCTCTGTGCATCCTCCTTCTCTGTTCTCACACTTCTGCCCTCCCATCCCCGCAGGCGTGGGCTCCTTAGTGTAGCTACCCGCTGGCTTTTCGTACCTGGGGTCCCACTCCCTCTCAAGCCTCCATCTCAGCTCTGCCGGCTGCCCCAGCCCTGCTTTATGTCCAGGTGTCCTCCAGGGGCATCTTGTGGCCCTAGCTCCGCATGTCACTCTGATCATCTGCATCAAGTCCCCTCCGCCGTCAAGGTGTCATGACCAGCTCACTGCTGTTTGACTGCCTGGGTGTCACCTCCTCTGAGAAGCCCCCCAGCCAGGGCCCCCAAGTGCTCCCAGAGCACACTCGAGATTTGAATTTTCTACTTGGGGTCAAGAGTGTCACTGGACGTCCCAGGTGGAGGGCTCCTAAGAGCGAGACTGGCCGGTACTCATTTGTGCCTCTCTAACGCCTCCTGGGGCTCCAAGCACAAGCTGGCATCTAATATGGATATTTTTAGCAAATGAATGAACCCCTGAGTATTTTGCCTTGTTGGTGCTTCCCAGAATGTCTCTGCGATGAGCTATGTGGCTAGTGCAGGGAGCCTGTGAGGTAGGAGTTTGTCTGGATGGGGGCCACCATTTCCAAGATGATGGATATGAAGAGCGGGAGAGTGTAGTATGTGTTATTGCTTATATAGAACCCTAGCCCATGTGTCTGTTTTCCCTGAAGGAGTCACTTTACCAGACAGCAGAAAGAATGTGGATCCAAGGAAACTGTTAAACTTAGAAGCAAAGAAAGGTATACACTTTTAATCAAGCAATTCCATTTCTAAGGTACACACATTTTTTTACTGCGATATCTATTCTTTGTTTCAAATTTTATTACTTCAAAGAGGAAGCAAAGATGCATGATCAATGAAGTTCAGAGCAGTTCTGTTTAATAGTGAAAATGTTTAAGTAAGCTTGGTATCTAACAGTTGATTATACAAATTATGGTAGTCTTTATAACGGAATACTGTGCAGCCGTGAAAAATGATGTTGGTCTAACACTATATACTGTTAAGTGGAACAGGTTACTAAAACCATGTGTAGTATGATCTCATCAAATAGATAAATTATATATATATATATATATATGAATGTGCAAAGAAATTTTTGTGTGTACACATGTGACTGTGGGAGATACTTAAATTTTTTTTTAATTGGAGGGTAATTGCTTTCCAACGTTGTGTGGCTTCTGCTGTATGTCAGCATGAATCAGCCTTAGGCATACATGTGTCTCCTCCCTCTTGAACCTCCCTCCTACCCTCCACCCCACCCCAGCCCTCTAGGTTGTCACAGAGCCCTGGGCTGAGCTCCTTGTATTACACAGCAGTCTCCCACTGGCTGTCTTGTGTTGCACATGGTAAGTAAGTAAGTAAGTCACTTCAGTCGTGTCCGACTCTGTGTGACCCCATAGATGGTAGCCCATCAGGCTTCCGCATCCCTGGGATTCTCCAGGCAAGAACACTGGAGTGGGTTGCCATTTCCTTCTCCAATGCATGAAAGTGAAAAGTGAAAGTGAAGTCGCTCAGTCATGTCTGACTCTTTGCGACCCCATGGACTGCAGCCTACCAGGCTCCTCCGTCCATGGGATTTTCCAGGCAAGAGTACTGGAGTGGGGTGCCATTGCCTTCTCCGGCACGTGGTAATGTATATGTTTCAATGCTACTCTCTCAATTTGTCCCACACTCTCCTTCCCTTGATGGGTGCATATATCTGTTCTCTATGTCCCCATGATTCTTTATAATTTATTTATTATGTGCTTATTGTTTATGATGTGTTTCTACATTGTCTGAATTTCCTTTCAGCAGACATTTATTCATTTTCTCTCTGTGCACTCAACTGTCTGCTGCCCCCTTAAATGTGTTCTCCTGAGGACCTGTGTAAGAGTCTGGGGTGGACCCCTCGCAGTGGGGCTTCTGGGTCCCAGGGGTGCTCTTACTTGGCTTCCTTGAGGATGTATCAGCTTACCTTCCCACCCTCAGTATCTGGGGCTCTCAGATCCTCCCATCATATCTGACACTTAGTATTATCTGACTTTCTAATGTTTAAAAAAAAATAGATTTTTTTCCTGGTAGTGAGAACTTTTGGGGTCTACTCTCTTAGCTAGACCTCTTAGCTGCTCTCTTTTCTCATCTGTCCTTTCCCGGGTATGACTGGGTATCTCTATGCTTGTTTTTGCAGATCTCCACTTCTTCCTGAGGTTGAGCCGCTGTCTCTTCCCATACATATTCTTTTTATAATTAAATTTATTTCCCTTATGCATTAATCAATCTGATGTCCCATCTACAGAATCATTTACAGCTTTTTCATGTATTGGAATTATTATGGAAAACTATTTTAAGACTGAAGACAAACTTGGAGGAGGGAAAGGCAGTTTTAGTGCCCGTTGGTGAGGGTATCTTCGTGTGTGTGTGTGTGTGTGTGTATGTATGTGTGTGTGTGTGTGCAGTTCTGCCTGGCTCGCAGTAGGGCCAGCCTTCCTGGGTCTGTTACTGGTTACATGGTTATGAGAGCTGGAAGGAAATCAACAAAGAAGCTGTGTTTAGGAAGTAGAAAACTCCTCTGGGTTTGGATGTTAGGAAGCATCTCATGGGGTTGCATGGACTTGGGGATAATGCGTGTAAAGCCCAGTAGCTGCTGATCAGAACCATTTGCCCTCCCCCGCCCCATGCTCTCTGAGATCAGGCTCTACCCGCTGAGAGCCAGGGGGAATCTGACTTTACTCTCTGGTGTCTTATGAACGAGGTGGAGACAAGTCACAGAGTGCCACCTGAAACCACGACTCTCCTTTCCTCATCCTGGGAAGCTCCCAGCTCTCTTGCCAGGCCAGGTTTCTCCCAGATCTCTGTTGGCTGCCTGCCCACCCCCTTATTTCAAAAGCTCTGTAAAATCGTCTTATCTGAAAGGATGGTTTGTTTTGGTGCTTCCTGGGGGACGAGGAGGAAGACAAATTCTAGGTGATCTGATATTGCCCAGCTGTCGCACTTGGATCAATGGCAAAGATACACGCCATCAGAGCCTGAAGATGCTGGAACCGCGGGAGCTTAGTTAATTACTAAGGCAGGTCTTTGAAAAGGAGCCAGAACATTTCCTGCTTCTCCTGGGATCCCCTCATCTCCCATTGTTTGTCCAGAGAATGAAAGTTATTTAAGAGAAAATATAGAAGCTTAATACTTTCAGGATTTGGGGGCAAGTATTCTGAAATGTTTTTAGTTATTGTTCATTAGTGTATAAATATTATTTTAATAAGTTGGAGTTTTGGGCAGGGCCCTGGTTACAAAGTTAAACCCCTTTTTATGACTTTGGGTTTGTGGTGCTTGTGTAGCACCAGGAGGTCATTTTTTAAAAAAAATTATTGAACTATGATTGATTTTCAATGTTGTGTTTAATTACTGCTGTGCAGCAAAGTGACTCAGTTATACACATAGATATTCTTTATCCTACTCTTTTCCATATGGTTTATCACAGGCTGTTGAAAATAGTTCCCTGTGCTGTACCTTGTTTATCAGGAGGTCCTTTTTAATTGCTTGGTTAAAGCTTTGAATTAAGGGAAGAGTGATAGCTGTGAAACATATCTATCTTAGTTTTTGCTTTGCAGAGTAATTTCCTTTTTTCTTTGTTTTCCAGTTCTGTGGAGACAACACAGACATACTACACTATGTAAGTTTCCATGGACAGCATAATGACTTGATTATGTGCATTATGAAATGATGACCACAATAAACATAGTTAACATCCATCATCTCTGATAGATCCCCCCAAAAGGAAAAGAGATAGTTTTTTTTTTTTTCCTGGTAATGAGGAATTCTGTGGTCTTAGCAACTTGCCTGTCTATCACACAGCAGTGTTAGCTGTAGTCATGGTACCCGCTCCATCCCCAGGACTTGCTGGTCTTGCTGGAAGTTTGTACTTTCATCCAGTTCCCATGGGTGTTTAATTTTATACACCACAGTGAAGGAAGTGTTAAATAAATCGAATCCAGCAAAAGTCCAAATTAAAAGCAGAGAGGGGAGGGAGCATGCCCTTGATTGAGATCTCCACCAAGTTAAAAAAGGGACTGTCAACCAGAATGAGGTAAGTTAGAAAGAGAAAAACAAATGTAGTATAGTAATGCATATATGTGGAATCTGAAAAAAATTGGCAAAGACAATCTTATTTACAGAGCAGAAATAGAGACACAGATGCAGAGAACGAAGAGAATGAATGTATGGACACCAAAGAGGGGAAAGGGAGGTGGGGGGAATCGGGAGATTGGGGCTGGCATATATACACTATTGATGCTCCGTATAATAGCCTCTGTTTTACACATGGTATAAACGTCCCTGATGCTGGGAAAGACTGAGGGCAGAAGGAGAAGAGGGCCATCAGAGGATGGGATGGCTGGATGGCATTCCCGAAAGAATCGACATGAACTTGGGCAAACTGCGGGAGGTGCTGAGGCACAGTCATCACCTGGAGTGCTGTGGCCCCTGGGGTCCCAAAGAGCCAGAGGCGGCTGGGCGACTGACAACAGCAACAGCAGAATGGAACAGAGCGCCGATGACAGCCCGCTGTGCAGTGTAGACAGTGCCAAGAGGAGATCGCCGATCGGAGCTCGCTGTGCGGTGCAGACAGTGCCGAGAGGAGAGCGCCGATCAGAGCCCGCTGTGCGGTGCAGACAGTGCCGAGAAGTGTGCTTACTGCTCTGTGGTGACCTGAATGAGAAGAGATTAGAGAAAAGGGGGTTACAGGTGTGCACATGACTGGCTTGCTGTGCTGTGCAGTAGAAACTAACACAGCACTGGAAAGCTCTGCATGTGGGAGGAATAGGGCTCTTAGAGTTTCTTTCCTGGGGCGGATTCTGCCTGCCTTGGGGTCATTTGGCCCCAAATGAACAAATGTGTCTATAGACCAAAATATGTCTTTTTTATCTCCCAAATTCAAATCATCTGGCAATTTCCGGGAATGTTTTTGGTTGTCATGACTTGGGGAGGGGGCATTTTGTGGCCAGAGATGCTGCTTGTAGGCATTCGCCAGTGCCCAGGACAGAGCCGCTCACCAGTGCCAGCCCCTGATGCCAGTAGTGCAGGCGGGCACCTTCTGGCAGTCTCCATCAGCAGGTGACCTAACTTTTCTGGGCTTCTGCTTCCCAGTGCTAATTAAAGTCCCTGCTGCTCAGGGCTGTTGGGGTGTTTGCAGTGAGACTGGGTCTATCAAGTCCCTGGCTCTCCTTTGAGCAGCCAGGTGTCTCCTATTATATTGAAAAAATGATCCAGAAAGCAGACGTAACTTATGCCCAACCTTTTGGTCTTGCTTCTGCCAGTAAATGAGGATTCAGCCATATGGCCAGGATCATTAGACAGGTGCATCTGCTTCTGAGCCTTTCAGAAATGAAACTGGTGACTCTTTAGCCTGTGTGAGCTTCCCTGGACACTGAGGACCCCACATAGTGTTCGTCCCCCCTACTACTGAATTTCCCTGGGGAAGGAGTGCCTCATGACCGTCCTTATTAACAGGACTGTGGGGCCCCAGGACCTGCCACTGAGTTCTTCTACCAAATTGGAAAGGGACGAAAATCCCTCTTTAATTTAAACCTGAGCCCTCCAGATTAGCTGGCTTTGCTCACAAGCTCTTATGTCCATGTACCCACTGAGTTTGGGGGCTTTGCAATCACAGGCTCTTCTTGAGGTATGGTGGGGCACAAGTAGGGGTGAGGTGGGGGTCTCCAGTGTCAGTATCTGCAAGAAATTCTGTAAGGAGAGTGTCTCAGGAGGGAAGCCCTCCAGGATTTAAGCAGAGAAGGTTTCATGGGTTGTGAGTGGAATTTTAGTTTTATGACTGATGTTTTGTTTCTATTTACAAAGGGAAATTCTGGAACCATGAATTTAGAATCATGTTGGCATGGTTTCACTTTTAAAAATCTGTATTTAATCTGAGGCGATCTGCCAGGAATCCAGACTTCATCCCCAGGGTGCAGGGAGAAGGCAGTCCCTTCTCATCAGCAGGTGTGGAGCAGAAGAGGGGCCGTGGCAGAGCCTGGACAGGGCTCCTCAGGCCTGGGAGGGCCTCGGGGCCTTGTAACCTCTTGGATGTGGGGCTTCTTTGCACTCAGAGCTCCACTGGTCTTGCTCCTTCTACCCATAGTACAGATGAGGAAACTGAGGCCCAGAAATGGGAAGAGTTTGTTAAGCTCACTCAGTGAGTTTGTTGGAAGAGGAAAGCTCTAGCCTAGGTGTGCTGATGCTCAGATGTGGTGTGCTTGGCTTTAGCCTGGTCATTTGGTTCTCCCCAAAGCTCAGCTAAGGATCCAGCAGAGAGCATGGCTGAGTGGATGGAGAGATCCTTCCAGTGTGTTTAATGAGACTGACTGGAGAAGGAAATGGCAACCCACTCTTGCCTGGAGAATTCCTTGAACAGAGAGGTACAGTCCATGGGGTCTCAAAGAGTCAGACGACTGAGTGACTAACGCTTTCACTTTCACTGGAAGATAAGAAGGTGTGGAAGAAACAGTCAAGGTGAGGAGTTTCCAGTTCAGTTTGGGAGATGGGATAATGCCTTTGTGTGATTTTCCTTGGCAGGTAAGAAACAGTCCAATTCTGTAGGGAGTCATGTGTCAAAAGCAGTACTTGATAAGTTGCAAAAGGACCTATCAAAGCCCCAGGGACTTTGGTGGGGGACGCAGGGGTCAGGGAAAGGCATGTGGGGAGAAGGGAGGAGGATTAGGACTTGACGGGGTGGGAAGAGAAGCAGAGGGTCTTTCAGGACCAGCTGGCCGGGCAGGTTTTGGGGTGGACAGCGTTTGCGGAAACGATCACTTGGGAATCATGGTGACAGTAATAATAGTAGCAACTAATATTAAGCCCTTACTGTGTACCAGGCTCCGTGTCACACATTTCATATGTTTCCTCATTCCTCGGAGTGTACTGTCCGAATCCCGTTTGACAGATGAGTAGATCAAGGTGCAGAGTGATGGAGTGTCTTGCTCACGGCTGTGAGGCTGGTGAAGGACAGGAGTCTGATTTCTTTCTTTCTTTATGGATTTATTTATGGCTGTGCTGGGTCTTCATCACAGTGTGCGGGCTCCTCACTGCTGTGGCTTCTCTTGTTGCTGAGCGTGGATGCTAGACCGTGCGGGCTTCAGTCATTGTGGGGCACAGGCTTAGTTGTTCCGTGGCGTGTGACATGTTCCCAGACCAGGGATGGAACCTGGGTCACCTGTATTGGAAGGCAGACGCTCAGTCCTTGGACCACCAGGGGGGTCCCAGGGGTCTGATTTCTGATGCAACATCCTCCCCACCTTGGTGAAGGGGTGGTCTGGCAGGGGAGAAGCCTCGGTGAGAAAGAGGGTGACAGAAATGCCCAGAAATGCCAGCCATGCAGCTGGATGTCTCGGCCTGGGGTGGAGAGGTTGGGAGTGCCCTTGAGAAGTGGCTGGCCCTGAGCGGGGCTTGTGGTGGCAAGGGCTGACCCACTGTGGCATGCCAGGGGCACAGGGGTGCTGAGAGGGTCACTTAAGACGTGTGTCGTGAGCACAATGACCCCTGAATTTCTGGGCTGTGTTTGGGCCCCCTGGGTCCACCAGAGAGTCCCTCCTGGTCCTCATGCTGCCCGTGAACCAGTGGAGCTGCCCTGAGGGGCTTCCTCCCCCGCCTTTAGCTTCACTGCCCTCGCCTGGCACCTCCCATGTGGGCAGAGTGGACCCAACCCTTTGCAAACACGCCTGGGAGCTGGAGGGAGGAGCAGGTCTTGGGACATTTGCTGTTACCGCATTTCACGTGACTCCTCAAATAGGTCAGACCGGGTCATGCTTCTTTTTTCTGGGACGAACGAGAGGTGGATCTGTCCCTCAGGGACCGGGGGAAGGAAAGGGAAGGGGGTGGAGGAGTAACCCTGAGGTGTTATGAAGAAGAATCCCAAGGCCTGTTGTTGAGCTGGTTGGGGTTCTTTGGCCTGCGTTGCCTCTGGTCCTGTGTGAATGGAAGCCCCAGGAACACTGGGCCTTCGGGGTTCCAGGTGGGTTGTGGGCTCAGCTGATGATGGTGTCAACTTTGTTAATCCCTCGGGGATGGTGCCAGGAAAGGAAAGGAACTGCTCAGCTGTACAGGTGACGACCAGCTCCTCTACATGGTGATGGAGCTGCTGCTGAGCAGATCCCAGACCTCAGCTGACCAAGCGTATCAGTCCACCTCTCTGGGTCCATGATTTTAACTGTATTGTTCTTCGTCACTCATGCGTGGCACCCAGGTCCAACTAGACTGTGGTCAGGAAACTAAGTCAGAGGTTACAGGTATGGCCCACAGGTGTGTTTTTGAGTTTTGTTTTGATCAGCACAACGTTTTTGATTTTTGTTAGAGTTGATTTAAAATGTTTTAGGCGTACAGAAAAGGGATTTAGTTATACATACACACACACACACACACATATATATGTTCTTTTCCAGATTCTTTTCTGTTATAGATTATCACAAGGTACTAAGTCCCCTATGTATGAACCAAGTTGCAAACTTTCTAAAATGCAAACGTGCATTTGCACGTCCAGTCACATCAGGCGTGAGTGACACGGCAGCTTGCCCTCCGTCTCCTGTTGCTGACGACCCTTCGGCTCTGCCATCTCCCACCTCCTCTCCCTCGTCCATCAGTAACTCTTCTGGCCTGTTCACTCCGTGCCAGCCCCCGAGTGCCAGCTGTTGTACTGTACTGCTGTACTTTTCAAGGTCCTGTACTGTAAGATTAAAAATGTTTTCTTTATCTTTTGTGTTAGTTTTTGATGTATTATTTGTGTGAAGAGTATTATAAACCTATTGCAGTACAGGGCCATATAGCCGATTGTATTAGTCGGGTACTGAGGCTAACTTTGTTGGACTTATGAACAAATTGGACTTACGTGCTCTTGAAGTGGAACCTGTTTATACGTAGGGGACTTACTGTAGTGAATATAATTCCCTGTTGGTAACGGTTTGTTTTCTACGTCTGTGAATTTATTTCTGTTTTGTAAATAAGCTAATCTGTGTCATTCTTTTAGATTCCACATAAACACACAGTGTTTTTAACAACTGAGATAATTGAGAACACTTCAAATTGGGACTTCATCTGCTTTTTTCAACAGATGGGAATATTTATGGAAACACACGGCCCCTGTAAGGAGGGAGAATAATGGTGTGCGGGGGTGGGGCGAGCTGGGCAGGCGCAATCCCATCTCATCTGGGTTTACGAGACCCAATCTTTGTGTCTCCTTGCCTCCGAGGCGGAGGCTGGCTGCCGATGTTTGTTTACATCACCGCTTTCCTGTGCCCTCGGGCTCCGGGGCGTTTGCATCATTCCTCCTGGCTGGGTGCTGGCACTGGAGCAGAGAGCCCAGTGAGGTGGGGAGGGGAGGCCCCAGCTCAGGGGTCGGGCCTGACACCGATGCGCCTGTACCCAGAAGGCTCTGGAACACTTGCTTTCTGGAGGGCTTGGCCGGAGCCCTGTTAGCGCTGGGCTGACCGAGGCCTTGAAGCTCTCGCTGCTTTTGTCTCATGTGACCGAGAGCCTCAAGTTGCCTCTCTGGAGTGGAGCCAGGTGAGATTCAGATCACCCCGGGCCTGGGCTTGGTTTGGGGCCATGCCCCAGGCAGTAAGGGGAGGAGGCCAGTAATCGGGAATTGTCCCCCAGTCCCCAGCCTTCCCTTGTGGCTCAGATGGTAAACAGTCTACCTGCAGTGAGGGAGACCCAGGTTCTATCCCTGGGTCAGGAAGATCCCCTGGAGGAGGAAATGGCAACCCACTCCAGTATTCTTGCCTGGGAAATCCCATGGATGGAGGAACCTGGTGGGCTACAGTCCCTGGGGCTGCAAAGAGTCAACATGACTGAGTGACTTCCCTTTTCACTTCCCCAGCCTTGGGTTTGCCACTGAGCCCGGGGTTGATGCCAGGCCGTTGCCCCTTCTTGGGATACAGGCACTGTTGTGGCTGTCTCTCCTACACCTGCTTCTTCCCACCATGGTGGGGCTGGAAAGTGGGTTTGGAGGTTGTGTCCTTTCTCCAAGCTTGCTTGGCTGTCTAGGGAAGGCTCAGTTATGTCACGTCCCGAGGGAGAAGATGTAGGGCAGAGGTCGGAGGTTGGGCACTTCCCTGGGGGCCTGGTGGTTGAGAGTCTGCCTGCCACTGTGGTCGACGCAGGTTCGATCCGTGGTCCGGTGACTAAAATCCCACGTGCACCTAAGCCCGCGTGCCACGACCACTGAAGCCCGCGCGATTGCCCTTCGGCGGAGACCCAGCGCAGCCAAAAGCGTTACAAACAGGGAAGGCCTGTGTCCTTGGGGCCTCGGAAGCTTCGGCCCGGCACCAAGGCGGGCAGCTGACTCTCAGCAGCTGCTCGATTCGGCCTCTCCCTTACACATTCTGTTTCCATCTTCTTTATTAATTTTCCAAATGTCAAAGGTGGCGTGTTCCTTGGAATGAGTAGTGTGGTTTCAGCAGAAAGCTGGCCCCTGGGCCGTAGAGCTGTTGACTTTACTGGGCTTCACAGCGGGCAGAGCTCGGGTGGAGGAGAGGCCAGAGATGCTGGGTTCGGCCCCTCATGTCAGCAGGTGAGCAGGAGGCGGAGGGCAGCCTCTGGGTAGGACGGGGCCATGGTAGGGGCGGGCCATGGGCCTCTCCAGGGAAAGGGTCTCCTGCCCCAGAGGCAGGCCTGACACACCCCTGGCCTGTTTAAATCTTTACCTGAATTACTGCCTTTGAATTGTATTTACTTGTTTATGTGTTTTAAAAATAGCTCATATATTCACATGGCTTGAAATTCATGGGGAGCCAGCGTGCGCAGTGAACAGTCTCTTCCCAGCCCTGCCCGTGGGCCACCCAGCTTCCTTCTCCGGATGCTGTCAGTTTCTTGGGACTCTTTTGAGAGAGATTTTATAAATACAGAAATGAATGAATGTGGTAGACATGCATGCATACAGACATATCTATCTTTCCTCTTATTTTTAAAAAATATTTATTTATTTGGTTGGTCAGGTCTTAATTAACTATGGCGCACAGGCTCTTCCTTGCGTCCTGCAGGATATTCTGGCAGGGCACGGATGCTCTAGTTGTGGCACACGGGCTCCAGTGTGTGTGGGCTCCAGCAGTTGCAGAGCAGGGGCTTTAGTTGCCTCGAGGTATGTGGGATCTTGGTTCCCCGACCAGGGATTGACTGCATCCCCTTCATCACAAAGTGGATTCTCAACCACAGAGCCACCAGGGAAGTCCCTGTCTTTCCCCTGTTTTTAATGACAGCTTCGTAAGATGTCACATGCCTTGCAGCTCACTTATTTAAAGTGCCCAGATGGTGGTTTTGTAGTACATTCACAGAGTTGTGCGCCGTCACCTTGGTCAATAGTAGAATATCGTTCCAGAAGGAAATGTGAGCTCACTCCCTGCCTCCCTCCCACCCCCCACCGTGGTGAGATCTGCTCCTGGAACCCCAGCGGCGCTTGGCAGGTGGTCAATGTGGATACGAAATTCAGGTTCAAGGTGAGGACTTGGCCGGAGGCTCCCAGACAGAGGAGTTGGAAGGACTGGGGTGGAGTCAAGCCTCTGGATGCTCAGCCTGCAGATCCGATTGCTGTGCCCCCAGATTGAAGTCCTGACAGCAAACGAGCCCACCCGGCCTTGCGTTGTTCTGTGTATCTTCGCAGGGGAGGCTGGGGCGAGCAGGCCCCTGTCCACGCGGGTCCTCTGGGCTCCCCTCGTGCCCCAGCCTCCAGGGCGCATGGGGAGACCAGCTTCTGAGCAGCTGTCCAGCGAGCCTTTGAATAAACAAACCCTCTGGCTGTAGGATTACATTTCCGAGGAAAGGAGTTGGGACTTCTCTGTCTTGTTAGAAATGTGTGTTCGGCCCCAGTGGAAGGGTCCTTCGTCTCTTCTAGAACTTCTCTGGTCTTGCTGAAGCACAGCACAGGCATTTGTTTAAAACCACCCTTTGCTGTCTCTCTGTGGGGGCCTCCTGGTTTAGCGGACCTGGCACCGGAAGAGCAAAACGACGGCCACGGGGCGCCGTGCTGTTGAGCATGGGCCAGCCGCATCATTCTCATTTCCCTCCCTTGTTCCCTGAATCTCCCCCTTGTTGGGCAGCGGGTGCTGTGGCAGTTGTGGCAAGCTGCCCTCCTGCTGGTCTTCCCCATCCCCGCGGCTGCCCCCAGGTCCAGAGGAAGCAGGTCCGTAACTAGAGACACCAGGATAGGAACCCAAGTCTGGCTCTGACCCGGGCCTCTGTCTAGAACCAGATGCTCCTTCTCAAGCTGTGTCCCAGAGGCTGACCCACTGTGCCCAGGCACCCCCGGGGAGCTTCAGATTCCCTGTAGCCACATCCCCTTCGCCCTTTCCTCAGACCAGGATGCTGGTGAGCAGCCCCGCGGGAAGGGGCCATTGGTCGTCTTGGAAAACCAGTTGACTGGTAGGCCCTGAACGGAAACTTGGACAACGTTGTCACCGAGACCCTTCATCTGTGTGGCTCTTTGCCTCTAGGACCAGAACAAGGGTCCTGCGGTTTCAAAGGGTTTGACGAAATGGGAGAATTCTACTCGCGTGGAAGGTTTGTTAGAATGTGGGAGAATCAGAAGATGGTGCCTGTCCTCACAGCTGTGCTTGTGCTCCTCTGAGACCCAGGGACAGTCAGAGCTCCTTGTGTGTGTGTGACCGGAAGCCCTGGCTGGACGGGCTTCGGTGACAATGAGGGTAGTTTCTTGGTGTCAAGGAGGGCTGGCGTCATAGGCGGTTTGGAGCAGGATCTCTCCTTCCAGTCTGTCCTCTGCTGTGTTGGTTTATTTTCCATTCCTTTCTTTTTTTTAAAATAAAATACTTTTGTTTGCATTTTTTTTGGTGGCATTTATTCCTGGGCTGTTAAGTTTTTATTTCTTGAGTTTCTTCCAGGGTATCTTTTTTCTCCCGTACGGCCTCCTCTTCTGGTTTAGCGACAGTCTGTTCTTTTTTGAGTGCGGATCCTCTCTGTGAGGCAGGGAGAGCTCGGGTTGATCTGACCCTGAGCTCTGTAAGTCCTGCTCTGCGTCCTGGGGGCTTGGTTCGCCTGGACCTGCTCCACGATCAGAGAATCTACATGTAAACCTGTAAATTCAGCACCACTCCCTGCATTTCTGGTGCTGCCAAAATTCAGCACTCTTTCTGGACCAGCAACCCTTCGTCCAGCCCCACTGTTTGGCCCGTGCACGCCTGCCAACGCTAGCATTGTAACACCGGAATGACATGCATTGCGGCTTTAAAGTGACGCCCATCACATTCATGGTGGTTTTCCAGATATGCATACCCTTCATGGCCTGGGCAGTTTCACGGGTGTTCTTAAAGTGAACACGAAGATTTGAACCTCTTGGTTTGTATGATTTTGTGGGGTTTTGGGGTCAGTTGAATGGCGAACCATTTTTAGAGGTCACCTCAGAAACTGCTTACTGGAAAAGGATTTTCCATCTCTAGAAGGTGGCGAGGTGGCTCTCACCTGGGTGATTCCCTGCCTCCTTTGCTGCCTGACCAGCAAAGGTCACTGGCTCCGATTAGTCACATACTCCCCCCAACCTCCCAGTCATGGCTTCAGGGTGGCAATACACTGATTTTGACTCAGACTTAAGTCCCAGGTCCACTCCTGGAACTGGGGGTGTAGCCAGTGGTCAGGCCTCCTCTTCCCCTAGGGACCATGGGGCAGGGGGATTCACAAAGGATACAGATGCCCAAAGAAGGGAGGAGATGGAGACTGGCCTGTCTCAAACCAACTCGCATCCAGAGGGAGTCACTATTAGAAAGCGTTTATTACGAGCAGTCTGCCCTGATTGCTTTGAAATAGGAATGTGTGAGCTGTGTTAAGTAACAAGTTCCAGAAAAATGTATACCAAGGGCAGAGAGTTCCCTGGTGTTAAAGTTAAGTGGAGGCGGACTCTAGTGGAGTGTGGCGTGAGCTTGCAGAAAGAGTGAGTGGAGAACTGGAGCCTTCCTCTTGCCTGGCACAAGGTGGTTCAAGGTGACCCTCCAGGGAGGTTTGTGCTGGGGCAGCCCTCGGTCCTCGGCCGTGGGGACGTCGACCTCTCTGAGCCTTGGTTTCCTCGTCTGTAACACAGAGATAACGGTGCTGCCTTACGTGTGTGCTAGGTCCCTTCAGTTGTATCCAACTCTGTGTGACCCTATGGACTGTAGCCCCCCAGGCTCCTCTGTCCATGGGATTCTCCAGGCAAGAATACTGGGATGGGTTGCTGTGCCCTCCTCTAGAGGATCCTCCCAATCCAGGGACTGAACCTGTGTCTCTTGTGTCTAACTTGCATTGGCAGACGGGTTCTTTACCACTAGCATCACATGGGAAGCCCATTGCCTTATAGGATCATTTATGTCTTGCATGCAATCTTAATGTTAATTGGTTAGCTGGCACTCAGGAGGAGCTCAACTCTTAGGAAAAAAATGAGTTAGACCAGAGGTCCCTAACCCTAACTGGCTTGTGTCAGTTGGAAAAGATGAATTGATTGGAAAAGATGAGTTATTGGAAAAGATGAGTTAGACCAGAGGTCCCCAACCCTAACTGGGGTTCCTGTTAGGAACCTGGTTGCACAGCAAGAGGTGAGCAGTGGGTGAAATCAAAACTACTTTGCCCCTCCCCACTTCCATGGAAAAATTGTCTTCCATGAAGCTGGTCCCTGGTGCCAGAAAGGTTGGGGATGGCTTTGTTAGAGCATTCTGAAGAGACAGAGGCCTTGGCACAGTTGTATGCGCTCTCAGTGAGTCTGTTTTCCCCTTGTCTCACGTCTCCCTCCCGGAGGCAGGATGACTGCGTTCTCTGACTCCAGGCCAGCGAGGCTCAAGAGTCAGAGCCTCTGCAGGAAATGCTGACTGACCCTGTTCATGCACTTCCCTGCTTCTGACTCCCACATGGTAAAGAAAGAGCTCACCTTTCAATCTGAGAGACACACGAGCCACCCCACCCTTGCCCCATCCCGGCCCACTCCAGTTGTATGCCATGGTTTCCCTCCAGTGCCGCCCTACCAGCTTCACAGCTTCTGCCACAGATGAAGTTGAGCCTCTTTCAACCTCTCCCAAATCGTGGTTTCCCCTTAGTAACAGACCCAGTAGCAAAACAGCAGGAATTACTCCTCTTTTGTGAAGGGTGTTGTGTCTCAGAGATTTGTTGGAAATGCAATGTCTTCATTGTTTCAGAACTGGTGTTTGATGTATGCATGAGGGTTCCTGCAGAGGGTTGTTAGATGGGGTTCTCCAGAGAAACGGAACCAAGAGTGTGTGTGTGTTGTGTATGTGTGTGTGTGTGTACACATACAGGCCAGAAGTCTAAGACGAGCTAAGATTTCAATTCTGAAGGCAGAAAAAAAAAAAAAAAAATGGTGTCTCAGTCCCCAGGCAGAGGAATTCTGTCTTCCTTGTGTGAGGTCAGTCCTTCTTATCTATTCCGGCCTTTGACTCGTTGGGTGAGGGCACTGGGGAGGGCAATATGCTTTGCTCAGTCTACCAATTCCAGGGTTAATCTCAACCAGAATTGCTCTCACGGACACATCCAGAAAGAGTGCTTAAACAAATGTTGGGGTACCCTGTGGCCCAGTCAGGTCAATGCATAAAATTAACTGTCACACCTTTGGTGTAATCTTGAGGTTTAAAATTATCTTCTCAGGTGACCTGGTTTGGAATGCCTGGTGTTAAAGCAAGTAGGCCATGGTGTTCTAGAGGCTGGGTTGTGTTCCAGCTTCTCCCATGGGTAGGTGTTCAAGGGTCTTATTTTAAGCTCAGTAGGTTAATTTTCTCATCACAAGACTCTGTATAAGCAGTCAGGAAGAAGGAAGGTGATTCTGTGGGTGATGGGGATTCATTCCCGTGAAGCAGGGCTGAAGTCAGGGCCCCCAGAATCTTCTCCCAGGGTCAGCGGTCAGTCCTGCTCCAGAACCAGTGACTAAGTGAGGTTTCAGGTTCCAAGTGCAGCCTGCGGTTTACAGTCCAGATTTTGCATCCTGTAAGCCTCATGACGTTTGAAAAATGGTTACCAACATGCCGGAGTCCAGGTCCAGGAGCTGGGGAATCAGCCTGAAGAGGTGAGCGGTGTCGGCAGACGATGATGTAGCCTCTGACTCATAGTACGGAACTGCATGTTTATTTCAAGCTTCAGGTTCTCTTCTATACTTTGACAAAAGCATTAGGTCAGAGGTTTGACATTTTCAGTTTCGCCCACCCAGATTTATTGTCTCCAGAAATCACTGTTGCCCTTCAAACAGAGTTCCTGCTTCAGCTTTACTATTATCTACTTTCTCTTATGTGTCCTATACTTAACTTGTGATTACATTGTAACTCATGCCACAGTCCTCAGTTTATTTCTTATCTTTCTAAATCCTGTTTGCCCCTAGCATCTTAAGATCACTATCTCCTAAAAAGGCTTCTAGCTATTCTTAATTATTCCTAAACCCTAAACTCAGCAAACTTCTTTTGCCATAAACATTTCCCTCACAAACAGGTCTCAGATAACAGTCCTTCCCATGGCCTCAAGCTGCGGCCTACGTGCTCATCCTGGGACATTCTTTGTAAAGATCCTTGAACAAATGTCAATGGTTATTTTATAGATTATTTTCTGGGCACAACTGCAGAAGGCTTTGTGCTTTCTCATGCTTCTCTCAAGAACAATAAGCACCTTAACATTCTTTCCAGCCAACTCAACTGAAGAAAGGAAAGAACAAGTCAGAATCACAAGACCTAACTCCTTCATCCTGGGACCGTACCTGCGGGATGAGGAGAGGGGGTTGGGGCCGTGCCTCCATTCTGTCAGTAATGCCTAACGTGGCTCCAATGCCTCCATTCTGTCAGCAATGCCTAACGTGGCTCCAACAGTGGTGACTTCATCCAGAAGTCATGTGGGTGCTCGTCTCTTTGGGCATCTACAGGAGCCTTCTTGAGCCCTCAGGTCCACAGGCCATCTCCTGTTCTAGTGTTCCAGATGCTCATGCAGGTGTGTGTGCCCAGTGGGCAGCCCTGGCACTGGGCACAGCTAACAGAAGGGCAAGTCCTTTGCAAAGTCAGGTGTTCCTCTGAACAGCTGTGACCCATCAGGGTGGAGATAGGAGACTTCCTGAGAAAGGTGTGGTGTGTGGGTCAGCATACTTTTGGGGCTTGACCCTAGTCTAGAGGGCTCGGGGGTGGATGGTTTTCTTGTGGCTTTGTCGTGGGTTGCCTGTGGCACATGGAGCCATTTCTGGGCTTAAATATCTCCATCCAGTGTTGGAGATTAAGTTGGTCAGGGTTTGTAAGTCCTCTGAGGCAGAACAAAAGATCTATTTTATTCCATTGGCAGGAGGTGGAGGGAAAACAAGAATCTTGATGGTGAGAATCTGGACTGGCGGGGTTTGTCACATTAGCATTTAAGCTCCCGCACAAACCTGCTTGCAAAATACTGCTGTCCTGTGGCCCCAGGGAGGCCACTGGCTGTGCCCCTCTTAACACCTGGCTCGGCATTTGCACCTTGCTGCATCGTGCTTGAAATGCATGTGGTGTCTCACACACACACACACACACACACACACAGTGCTTGTGATGGAAGCAGAATGGCAGATTGCTTTGTAATGAGGCTAGGGGGTTGTCAGGCTGTATACCTGATGCCCCAAAGTCTCTACACAGAGAACTGCAGGCAGCAAATACTATAGGCTATGTAGGTTGCTTTATGTCAAAGGTGTAGATAAATATATATATTTTCTATGTAAATAATCCTTTCACAAATCATGTTTTTGATGAATACTAGGCAAGAAAAGAGCTTCCCTGGGCTTCCCTGGTGGCTCAGACAGTGAAGAATCTGCCTGCAATGCTGGAGACCTTGGTTTGATCTCTGGGTTGGGAAGATCCCCTGGAGGAGGGCATGGCAACCCACTCCAGTCTTCTTGCCTGGAAAATTTCATGGACAGAGGAGCCTGGCGGGCTACAGTCCATGGGGTCGCAAAGAGCTGGACACAATTGAGAGACTAATGCTTTCTTTCTTCAAGAAAAGAGCAAGTTGCTGTTCCTAAGAAATTCTTACTTGAAGGTGAACTTCTGTTTTCACTATTTTGCAAACTTCTTGAGGCGTTTTGTGTGCTGGGGGCAAAGAGACCCCACATGTGTCTTTGACATGGTCTCTATGCAGGTACGGCTTACGGCCTGTGGGAAGCATGTTTAGAGACTATGATTCTTCAGCGCCGTATTTATGATTTGGGGGTGGTGGTGGTTTGACTGGTTTCTCACAGACAGTTTCAAATATTTATTTTCAAAAGAAGGACATCAGAGGATACAAGGCATTTGGGAAAAAGTTCAAAATAGTGGAGAAATAAATGCATAGAGCATCAGTAGTTGTAAAACAATATTGTTCCTTGTGGCATCATAAACTCTCAGCGTGGCCTGATCAATGCTGCATGCTTCATAGAGAAGGTCTGACACTGGAGACCGAAAGGCTTGCTCAGCAGTTTCCTGGGGGCCCCCAGTGACCGTCTACCATCCCAGAGGTAAAAGCCTAGGGTTACAGCTCCCAATGGATGTAAATCCTTGTGATGGAAACAATACTCATTTGTCCAAGTCCTTGTCATATGAGAGAGGCGTAGCCTGTTTAACTCCTTTTTGTTGATTCTTTTTCTTAAAATTTATTTATTTGGCTGTGCTGGGTCTTAGTTGTGGCACACAGGATGTTTTAGCTGGGGCATGTGGGCTCTAGTTTCCCTGCCAGGGATTGACCCCGTCCCCCTGCACTGAGAGCATGGAGTTTTGGCCACTGGACCACGAGGGAAGTCCCTCTCTGTTGATTCTTTTCACCAGCAGCCCTTTTTGCTGAGAGCCTGCTGCCTGGGCTGATTGAATGCCTCGTCTCACTTCATCCTCCCTGGCCTGTGAGGCACAGATCTTGTTCTCAGCCCATTTTCTTTATGAGTACACTGAGGCCTCAGGAGATTGACCGACTTGCCTGTGATCACGCAGGTAGAAAGTGGCCCAGCCTGGGTTCTGATTCACTGGGCGGCCCATGGGGCAGTGCACACGGTGGTGCCAGGCTGTGACGCCTGTGCTTGGAGCAGTGACCTGCCGACACAGCAGGGCTGGGGCGAGGGTGAGGGGCTGGGGGTTGAGGGGACGAGGTGCCTCAGGCCTGGCCCAGGGCGTGGCTGAGCTCCATCCACAGTGAACATTCTGATCTTTGGCTCGTCGTGGGTTTTCTTTGCCTTACTTTGCCTTTTGAAAATCTTGTGTTTGGGTGTTATGGATCCTGATCCCTGGGCTTTATAGCCCTCAGGGCACATCTTTGCTTTGTGGGTGAGAACCAACGAGGGATGCTGAGGTCAGGATCCCGCCCGAGGTCCCATGGCCAGAGTGAAGGAGCTGGATGGGGTTTTGCCAGGTCTCCTGGGAGCTGGGCTGGGGGTGGCAGCGTGGCTGACTTCAGTGGGCATCGCCCTAGTCTCAGGCATGTGCTTCCCCTCGTCCAGGTCTGGGAAGAGACTGAAGAAGACCCGCAAGTATGACATCATCACCACTCCCGCCGAGCGAGTGGAAATGGCCCCGCTGAACGAAGAGGATGATGAGGACGAGGACTCCACAGTATTTGACATCAAATACAGGTACTGGGGGGCTTCCCTGGTGGCTTGGTGGTGAAAGAATCCACCTGCCAAGCAAGAGATGCAAATTTGATCCCGGGGTCGGGAAGATCCCCTGGAGAGGGAAATGGCAACCCACTCCAGTATTCTTGCCTGGGAAATCCCATGGACAGAGGAGCCTTGGGGGCCACAGTCCACAGGGTCACAAAGAGGGGGACATGACTGAGTGACTAAACGACAACAACAGAGGCTGGGTGGGGACAGCGGCTTCCTCCTGCGCTCACAGACTCAGGAAGGTGGGGAGGTCCACCTTGGAAGACACTGAGTGGCCAGGAGTATAATCTTGTTTTTTGGCTGTCTTTGACCTTGGGTGTTCTGCTTACGTGGGGAGAAGTGCTCTGATCCCTTCTGGGAATGCACAGCACCCAGGAAGCCAGCAGGGAAATGGGTGTTCTCAGCTCTTTCCAGATGCTGACACTTTAAAGTGAAAGTGAAAGTGTTATCCGCTCAGTCGTGTCCAACTCTTTGCAACCCCATGGACTGTAGCCCACCAGGCTCCTCTGTCCATGGGATTCTCCAGGGAAGAATCCTGGAGTGGGTTGCCGTTTCCTTCTCTGGGGGATCTTCCTGACCCAGGGGTTGAACCCGGGACTCCCTCATTGGGAGGAACCAGCTTTACAGGAGCAGAAGAGGGGCTGGATTTCAGACTATGAGCTTCCCAAGCACAGGCTGGCGGGGGTCTGGTGCACACAGCCTCCTGTGCCTCACGCCGTGCACGTGAATGGAAACTGCTCTTTTGGGCTTGGTTAGCTGGTAATGGAGCGTGTGGAGTGGGGGCTACTCCTTGGATGGAACTGACTGCTGAGTTCCAAAGGCTGGTGTTTTTCTTTAAGGTTGCCTATGGAAAGTCAGAATGACTGTGTGACTTCAGGATTGTCTTCTGGGTTTTGGCTCCTTTGGGGTGTACTGCTTTTGGGTCTGTGGGATTCTCAGTGTGAAAGCTGGGGTAACTGGAGTTTATTTGTTTATTTGTTTATTTATGGCTGTCTTTGGCCTACGCTGCGGCATATGGGCTCTCCAGAGTGTGGGTGTGGACTCTATAGTGGGGGCACACGGGCTCTCCATGGCTCATGGGTGAGCCATGAGCTCAATCTGGTGAGCCACTAAGCACCCAGGCTTAGTGTCTAGAATGTGTGGGCCTCGCTGCCCCGAGCCATGTGGGATCCCAGCTCCCCAACCAGTGATCAGACCTGTATCCCCTGCAGTGGAAAATGGACTCCCCACCACTAGACTGCCAGGGTGGTCCTGGTGAATGTAGTTTAGAGATGAGGGTGTGGAGACCCAGAGAGGGGCCCTGGGTTGGCCAAGGTCTCAGGTCTTAGTGGCAAAGATGAGACCCCAATGCAGGCTGGGCCCAATCTGGAGATTCCACACTCCCCCACAGGGTTCTGTAGGGAAACAGAATCAACAGGATATGTGCATACAGGAAGAGGTTTGTTACAAAGGTCCAGGTCTGAAGGCCTGGGAACCAGAAGAGCCGGTGGTGTGAGCAGTGGGAGCACAGGAGAAGACCAGTGTCTTGGCTCAACACAGGCACAGAGCAAATCTCCCCTTATCCTGACTTTTGTGCTGTTCAGGCCCTCAACAGGTTGGATGAGACCTACCCATGCTGGGGAGGGCAACCTACTTTACTGAGTTGATCCAGACAATCATTAATCTCAGCAAGAACACCCTCCTGGATATACCCAGACTACTGTTTGACCAAATATCTGAGAACCGTGTCACCCAGTCAGGTTGACCCATAAGAGTCACATCGCACACAGATTTCCCATGACTGAGAAAGTCAGTCAGTTCAGTCCCTCAGTCCTGTCTGACTCTTTGTGACCCCATGGACAGCAGCACGCCAGGCTTCCCTGTCCATCGCCAACTCCCAAAGCTTGCTCAAACTCATGTCCATTGAGTCAGTGATGCCATCCAACCATCTCATCCTCTGTCGTCCCCTTCTCCTCCTGCCTTCAATCTTTCCCAGCATCAGGGTCTTTTCCAATGATTCAGCTCTTCACATCAGATGGCCAAAGTATTGGAGCTTCAGCTTTAGCATCAGTCCTTCCAATGAATATTCAGGACTGATTTCCTTTAGGATTGACTGGTTTGATCTCTTTGCAGTCCAAGGGACTCTCAAGAGTCTTCTCCAACACCACAGTTCAAGAGCATCAGTTTTTCGGTGCTCAGCTTTTTTTATGGTCCAACTTTCACAACCATATATGACTACTGGAAAAACCATAGCTTTGATTAGATGGACCTTGTCAGTAAAGTAATGTCTCTGCTTTTTAATATGCTGTCTAGCTTGGTCATAGTCTTTCCTCCAGGGAGTGAATATAGGTCATCCATATCTCTCCTGAATTGTCCTTTTCTAGCACGACCTTGGGTGTACTTGGCTATAAATGAGTTAGATTCAAGAAAGCAGTGTTTGAGATTTTGATGAGAGCTGTGTTGACTCTGTAGATTGATTTAAAGAGAATCAGCCCTTTATACTAAGTGGACTACATCTGACAGAGAAAGACATATTATATGATATCGCTTATGTGTGGAATTAACAAATACAACAAAGTAGTGAATATAACAAAATAAAAAGAGGCAGACTCAGAGATACAGAGAACAAACTAGTGGTTACCAGTGAGGAGAGGGCAACGGGGAGGGGCAAGATAGGGGTCGGGGATTCAGAAGTACAACCCACTAGGTATAAAAGTAGCCACAGAGATACATTGCACCACACGGGGAATATAGCCAGTACTTTATAATAACCATAAATGGAGTATAACCTTTAAAAGTTTTTCCTTTAAAAATTTTGAATCATTATATTGCATACCTGTAACTTACATAATGCTGTATATCAACTATACCTCAATAAAAAAAAATAAAGAGAATCAGGCCCTTTATATTCTCTCTTCTCATCCATGAGTGTGGAATGACTTCCCATTGATTTAGGTATTTTAAGAAATGTCTTTCAAAAATTTCTCCATTAATGTATTATGAATTTTTGCTAGATATATTCCAAGGTGTTTTACAATCTGACATATATATTTTTTACTTTCAAATGCTATTTTATTTATACTCATGTCTGAAAAAAATGTACTGTTGTATTCACGTACATACTGATATTGGAAAAAGAGTTGTTAATGAATCACACATAAATTTTATGGGAAATGCACAACATTAAGACATGGGTTTGTTATATATAGAGGAACAAACCATTAACTATGATTTGCATTTTAGGTAAATAACGGCCCCCTTTGAGAAGAATCAAAACAATTACTAATATGCATCTGTACTGCAGAATACTATGTACATAAGAAGTGGTTATACTGATTTTATTGCTAAGCCATTTTATCTATCTCACATTCAAGTCACCGAAATGAAATGTGAAGACAATGCTGTCTTCATTGAGTCACAATGGAAAGGCTTGGCTGCGTCCTGCAGGCCTGCTGGGGTTATTGTACAGGAGGGAGCCCTGGATGGCTTTAGTGGATCACGGACTGTTCTGATTCTGAGCCATGGAATGGGATCTCATTTATATTTGGTGTCTGAGCTGACTCCTTGGGGGCTGCGATGGATGGAGCGATTTTTGTGGTAGCCCCAGGTCTGACTGCATAAGAAAAGCCTGAGCAAAGAACTATAATGGTCTGTCTGGACAGTCTTAACTGTAGGCTTGTTCCTGAGTATAGGTGGGAAGAGGGTCTGGATATAAGTATTACTGTCGTCTGAACACGGCTGGGTGGAAGTCGTGTCTGATGGCATGAGGAGGAGGAACATACAGAACCCACTGTCAGACCAAGAACCTTCCCAAGTGAATCTCAGTGCTTCAGACAATAGAGCAAGTTCCTTTCCTAGGAACAATTAGTGCTGTATTGGCATTGCTCCTGGCTAGGACAGTCACCAGCAAAGGCAAATGATGGTAAATGATGGGTAATTTTGCAAAGGCAAAATTAAAACTTTTTTTTTCAGTTTTCTTGCATAGCACTGTATAAGTTGAAGGAAAACATATGACATACATGTATTGGGAAATGATTGCCACAATAAGTTTAGTTGATATCTAGCACGTCACATAGTTAGAAAACCGTTTTTTCCCTTGTGATGAGAACTTCTGGGATCCACTTTCCAGGCAGCCCTGAGGTCCGTCATGCAGCAGTGTTACGTGGGGTCATTGCGTTGTGCATTACCTTCCCAGGAGGTATTCGTCTCCCACCTGGAAGCTTGAACCTTTTTTACCGCCTTCGCCCAATTCTCCCATCCCCAGGGCCCTGATTCTGATAACTGCAAATCTCATCTCCTTTTCTATGAGTTTGGTTTTTCTAAATTCCACATATAAGTGAGATCACACAATATTTGTCTTTCTCAGTCTGACTTACTTCTCTTAACGTGATACCCTCATGGTCCATCTGGGGTCTTGTAAGTGGCATGATTCCTTTCTGTTTGGTGCTGAGGAGTGTTCCATTGTGTGTGTGTATGTATACCACACTTTATTTATTCGTCTGTCAGTGGACACTTTGGCAGATGATTACATGGAACCACCTGGTAGGTGTTAAGGTAGCAGATAATACTTCTGCTGTTTGAGAATCTGAGTCTGCTCCCTGGTCTGTGGCCATGCTCTGGAGTGTGTTCTTTGGTCACTGTAGTAATGCTCCCCGCTCCGTTCTCTAAGTCACACAGCAGCAGCATGGGGCCTTTCACCCGTGGTGATTTTTAATACAGGAATCACTTAAGGCCCCCAGGCACCTCTGTGCCTCTCCTCCACCCCGATTCTGGGCAGAAAGTCGGGACCCAGCAAGTCCTTTCATATTAGTCTTTCATCCCCGATCATCTACCGTAATGGCCCCCGTGTCCCACCGGATCAGTCTCCACGCCTGCGTTTCTGCTTCTGGGGCTGCAGGCTTCTCTCTGCTGTCACTTTGGGAACAGCTTCAAAGACAAGTGCCTCTGTAAGCCGCTGCCACACTATTCATGACCTCAATCTGAGCCTCCTTTTAAAACATGTCGCCTTCTTACTTTCCATGGTGTCTAGAAATGCAGTTGATTTTTTAAAAATGGTGATTTAAAAAATATCCAGCAGCCTCATTAAACTCTTATGAATTCTAGTAGTGTAACTGTGGATTCTTTTGAGTTTTCTATGTCGATATATCACGTGAGACTAATGGGAGTGCCTCCCTTTCCCTCAAGTCCTTCATCATTTTACCCTATTTTTAAAAGCCTTTTTATACTCATTCTTGGTCTCTAAGTCCTTGTTAAATACAAGTGATGGTAATAGGCATCCTGTCTTATTCTTGATCTTAACAGCTGTGCTTTCAGTATTGACACTAACTGCACTGTTTGCTATAGCAAATACTATACAAACCGTATTGGGTTTGTAGATTTTTTCCCAAGAAGCTTCCCTCTATTCACAGTTTGCTAATGTTGATTTTATTAAATGTATTTCCTAGCTCTATTGAGAATATTATACTTCTTCCTTTAATCTGTTAAGGTGGTGAACTTATAATTATTGATTTTTTCCCCTAATATTAAATCAATTTTGCATTCCTGAGATAAAAGGAGTTTGGTCCTGGTCATGTTTTTATTCACAGTGCTACCTTCAGTTTGCTGATATTTTGCTTAGGACTTTCTTGTTTCTCTTAGAGACTGAGATTGGTTTGTAAATTTCCTATTTTGTCATGTCCTTGTCAGGCTTTGCCCAAAGAAAGGCAGTGCCAAAGGATGTTCAAACTACCGCACAATGGCACTTATCTCACACGCTAGCAAAGTAATGCTCAAAATTCTCCAAGCCAGGCTTCAACAGTATGTGAACCATGAACTTCCAGATGTTCAAGATGGTTTTAGAAAAGGCAGAGGAACCCGAGATCAAATTGCCAACATCTGTTGGATCATAGAAAAAGCAAGAGAGTTACAGAAAAACATATACTTCTGGTTTATTGACCACACCAAAGCCTTGGACTGTGTGGATCACAACAAACTATGGAAAATTCTTCAAGAGATGGGAATACCAAACCACCTGACCTGCCTCCTGAGAAATCTGTATGCAGGTCTGTATGCAGAACTGGACATGGAACAACAGACTGGTTCCAAATTGGGAAAGAAGTATGTCAAGGCTGTATTTTGTCACCCTGCTTATTTAACATATACGCAGAGTACATCATGTGAAATGCTGGGCTGGATGAAGCACAAGCTGGAATCAAGATTGCTGGGAGAAATATCAATAACCTCAGTTACGCAGATGACACCACCTTTATGGCAGAAAGCGAAGAAGAACTAAAGGGCTTCTTGATGAAAGTGAAAGAGGAGAGTGAAAAAGTTGGCTTAAAACTCAACATTCAGAAAACTGAGATCATGGCATCTGGTCCCATCACTTCATGGCAAATAGGTGGGGAAACAATGGAAACAGTGAGAGACTTTATTTTGTGGGGCTCCAAAATCACTGTAGATGGTGACTGTAGCCCTGAAATTAAAGACACTTGCTCCTTGGAAGAAAAGCTATGACCAACCTAGCCAGCATATTAAAAAGCAAAGACATTACTTTGTCGGCAAAGGTCCATCTAGTCAAAGCTATGGTGCTTCCTTTGTAGCTCAGTCAGTAAAGAATCTGCCTGCAATGCAGGAGACCCAGGTTCAATCCCTGGGTCGGGAAGAATCCTGGAAAAGGAAATGGCAACCCACTCCAGTATTCTTGCCTAGAGAATCCCATGGACAGAGGAGCTTGGCTGGCTACAGTCCATGGGGTCCCAAGGATCAGACATGACTTAGTGGTTAAACCACTTATGCCTGCATTACATGGTTTTTCCAGTAGTCATGTATGGATGTGAGAGCTGGACTATAAAGAAAGCTGAACACGAACTGTGGTGTTGGAGAAGACTCTTGAGAGTCCCTTGGACTACAAGGAGATCAAACCAGTCAATCCTAAAGGAAATCGGTCCTGAATATTCATTGGAAGGACGGATGCAGAAGCTCCAGTACTTTGGCCACCTGATGCGAAGAACTGATTCATTGGAAGAGACCCTGATGCTGGAAAAGATTGAAGGCGGGAGGAGAAGGGGACAACAGAGGATGAGATGGTTGGATGGCATCACCGACTCAGTGGACGTGAGTTAGAGCAAGCTTTGGGAGTTGGTGACGGACAGGGAAACCTGGCTTGCTGCAGTCTGTGGACACGACTCAGTGACTGAACTGAACTGTCAGGCTTTGGTAGAAGTTTTATTAGCTTCATAAAACAAATTGAGGCAGTTCCTTATTTTCCTTTTCTCTGAGATAATATCAGATTAGAATTATTTGTTTCTAAACGTTTAGTAGAATTTGCTAAAACTGTCTGGGCCCTGATGCTTTCTTTGTTTGAAGACTGGAAAACACTATTGATGTCTAATTCTTTGAATAGTTACAGGACCATTTAGTCTTTGTTTCTTCTCGGTGCAATTTTTTGGCTTTTAAAAAATACTTATTTATTTATTTGGCTGTGCCCAGTCTTGTTGGGGCATGCAGGATCTTTACTTGGGGCATGTAGGAGCTAGTTCCCTGACCAGGGACGGAACCCGGGCCCCCTGGATTGGGAGTACGGAGTCTTAGCCACTGGACCACCGGGAGGTCCTGTTCTTGGGGCAGTTTTGATGGGTTTTATTTTTCTGAGATTTTGTCCTTGTCATCCACGTTTTCAAATGTATCGTCTAAGGTTATTCACAATGTTCTCTTTTTATCATCTTTTTATTCTTTGTCCCGTGTGTAGTCATGGTCCCCTTTTCATTCTTTTTCATTGTTGTTTTTGAAGTATTTGTTTATTTGGCTCTGTCAGGTTTTAGCTGTGGCACGTGTAATCTTTATTTGCAGCACGTGGGATCTCGTTCTCTGACCAGGGATTGAACCCGGGCCCTCTGCCTTGGGAGCATGGAGTCTTAGCCACTGCACCACCAGAAAAGTCTCCCCTTTGCATTCTTAATATTGCTTGAAAGTGAAGTCGCTCAGTCGTGTCCAACTCTTCGTGACCCCATGGACTGCAGCCCACCAGGCTCCTCCGTCCATGGGATTTTCCAGGCAAGAGTACTGGAGTGGGACGCCATTGCCTTCTCCGATAATAATATTGCTTGTTTGTCTTTTCTCCTTTTTCTAGATCAGTCTTGCTGTACATTTAATTTTATCTGTACAAAGAACCAACTTTTGGTTTCTTTGATCCTTTCTATTATATTATCATTTTCGATTTCAGTTGATTTCTGCTTCTCTACCTTAAGCTTTCCTTGAGTGCATTCTGTTCTTTTTTTTTCTAACTTCTTCCATCGGCTATTCAGCTCCTCTATTTTCAGCTGCCTTGACGTTAGCATTTATTCTGTAATCTTATCTACTTCAGCTGCCTCCCTCAGGCTCTCCTTATCAGTGCCAGGCACTACCCTGCCTCCCTGTTTGTTGTGAAGGACGATGGGCTTCAAGTGGTTCCTGTGAGAAGTTGGTGCCGTTTGTGAGGATGTGCGTGAACTTGGGGCCGAGTCATCCGACAAAAGACCCCTCTAGTCCTTGGGCTCGAAGACCTTCGGTCATTGAAAAAGACAAAGACTGGGTCATAGCTTTTCTTATTACAGATGTAATGTATGCTATGGAGATTACAGATTTAAAAAAAGGAAAAATAAAATTACCTTTACTCTCACTACTTAACGATAACCACTAGAGTGTGTGTGAGTACGTACCTGTAGAATCCTTTTTTTTTTTTGACAGAAATAGGACTGTGTTACCCACATAGTTTTGGAACGGTTTTCCACCTGAATGGCATGTCACAAACCACTTTTTAGGTCAATACGTTTGAAAGAACAAGGATGTTAAGGCTGGTTTGATGTCGGCTTTAGTGCTTTTGAGACCTTCTCTGTCTACACGTGATGGTCTGCTCACCGGTCCTCATCTTTCCTGTTTAGACATAACTCAGCTAAAGTTTTTGGTTCCTGCTGGGAAACAGACTACATTTAAATCGGATGTGGCTGAATCATGACTTTAGTTGGTTTTATGAATGAGTGCAAAGAGGAAAATCGTGTTTCTGGCGCCCGGGTGGTAAGGTGGTACCCTGCCTTGTATTACGCTTGTGGCTCGGATAACATCTCACTTAGAGCCCATGAGCATCAGCCAGGCAGGAGGTGGGGTGGAGAGAAGGCACGCAGGGCAAGGCTTCCGTGGGCAGCTCTCCTCCCAGGTTCCCATGGCACCGAGATGTTACAACGTGTGAGGTTAGAACCCCAACGTCTAGGGCCAGGTGCGGGGAGGGAAAGGGGCTGCCCATGTGGTGCAGTGGTAGAGAACCCGCCTGCCAGTGCAGGAGGCTTAAGAGACACAGGTTCAACCCCAGGGTCAGGCAGATCCCCTGGAGAAGGAAATAGCTACCCACTCTCGTATTCTTGCTTGGAGAATTCCAGAGACAGAGGAGCTTGGTGGGCTACAGTCCACGGGGCTGCAAAGAGTCAGACATGATTGAGCGACTAAGCACACAAACGTGCATGTGTGGGAGGAGGGAAGAGAGTCTGCGGAAAAGAATTTCCAACTCTGTACTTAAAAAGGCTAATTGGAAGAGAGAAATGATGGCTTAGTGGAGTGCAGAGAACCCTGGGGTTTTGAAATGATTCCTTATTTCAAAAGGCATTTGCATCCTGGTTGCATGCATTTGAGCTTGGTTGGCCTAGCGTATATGGTGGCTGATGCTATGGGCCTCTGTACCTCCCCGATTTATTACTGAGGCCTTTTGTGACATCCTCTGGGCAACCCCAGGGGCAAGCGGATGCTACTCTTTCTCCATCTGGTAGGCGGCACCAGCAGCTGTGACCAGCACAGCTCAAAAGCGCTCTGCTTGGAGAACACACGGCTCTCGCCAGACTGGTTCCCTGGGGCCGGGAGGGAGGGTTCAGTTCCTCTGCGTCTTAAGTCTGGAAAAGATGTGACCCGTGGGAGTGCCGATGTGTGTTCCAGAGATGCCTGCCACCCACCTTTTCCTGGATAGGGCTACCGGAGAGAATATAATTAGAAACACACGAGATGTCCCCTGTACCTCTGGGGGCTGTGCCTAGCATCATCTTATCTTTGGAACAAAATGCGTTCAGTGGCTGTTTGCAGCCAGAGGCCCCTGGAGGCTGTGGGAGGAGAGGGAGAAAACAGATTTGATTTGGTTATCCTAGACTGAGGTCCAGGACCTGGGTCCCCACGGCCACCCTAGGGCAGTGCCAAAGCTAAGTCCCTGCTAAGCACACTCAGGGCAATGACTTCTTGAATCCTCGAGCTGGGAAAGCCCATTGGCTCGCCCCACAAGCCCTCATCTCCTGAGGATGAGGAGTGAGGCTGTTGGAGTGTCAGCGTGGGGACAGCTGCAGAGGCAGTGGGTACCCTGAGCTGCTGGGGCCTGGGAGGAATCAGAGGGGACCCGAGGACCTGCCAGCTCCCCAAGGGTGCTGGAGCATCCTGTTGTTGTTGAGTCTCTCAGTCATGTCGACTCTTTTGCAACCCTGTGGACTGTAGCCCAGCAAGCTCCTCTGCCCATGGGGTTTTCCAGGCAAGCATACTGAAGTGGGTTTCCATTTCCTTCTCCAGGGGATCGTCCTGAATCAGGAATCAAACATGTGTCTCCTGCATTGCCAGGTGGATTCCCCCAGGGCATCCTACCTGGACCTGAAGCAACCTCAGAGGCCATCCCCAAAGCAGTCTGACTAACTCTCTGCCAGCCCTCTTGCTTGCAGAATGCTGAGCTTACGTGTTATATGTAAATGAGTGTCTCCTGAGGCATTTTTGTTTCTTTGAATCGCAATACTGGCATTTTGGGGGCAGTTCTCAGCTAAGGTATTGTGCCCCTTAAAACTAGTTGAGTTTTATGTCTATGAGGAGGGAGACTATGGAAACAGGAATTTGTGTGGTGATGAAAATTTACTGCTCAGTGACTCTCTTTTTTTATTGAAGTATAGTTGATTTACAATGTGTTAGTTTCAGGTGTACAGCCAAAGTGATTCAGTTATACATATACATATATCTGTTCTATTTCAGATTCTTTCCCCTCATAGGTTATTACAAAACCTTGAGTATAGTTCCCTGTGCTGTACGGCAGATCCTTGTTGGTTATCTATTTTATATATACGTTCGTGCCCAGTTGTGTCTGACTCTTTGTGACCCCATGGACAGTAGCCCACCAGGCTCCTTTGGCTATGGAATTGTCCAGGCAAGAATACTGAAGTGGGTTGCCATTCCTTCTCCAGGGGATCTTCTGTTGACCCAGGGATCAAACCCACGTCTCTTACATCTGCTGCCCTGGCAGGTGGATTCTTCACCACTAGCACCACCTGGGAACCCCTGTTTTATATATAGCAGTGTGCATGTATTAATCCCAGACTCCTAAGTTTTCCCTCCTGTCTTTCCCTTTCGATAACCATAAGTTTGTTTTCTGTGTCTGTGGATCAGTTTCTGCTTTGTGTAGAAACTCGTTTGTGTCATTTTCTTCGATTCCACTTTTGAGTGACATCCTGTGGTATTTGTCTCTCTCTTTCTGACTTACTTCACCTCGTACGATAATCTCTAGGCCCGTCCACGTTTCAGTGAATTTGATTGATGGCCTGCTTACGTACATATACGGTTTACAGTGCTGTGTGAGAATCAGGCGTGAAAAGGGGGGAAAGGGAAGGAACACACACAGTCCTCGCCGACAGAGCTTTGGTAGAAGCTTGCCGCGCTGTTGGGTTGTTCTTTTCTGTGGTCGGCGTGGTGGGATCAAAGCAGGGGGACTGCCTGGGGCCCCTGGCACAGGGTGGTGGGGTCCTCCTGTCTGCCCGTCTCCAGAGCACTCATATGTGCAGCCCGGCCTCCCGCCTGGCTTCTCCATCATTTATTCCCATGCCTGCTGTGCTGTCCTTCTGAGGCATCCTGGTTCCCAGACAGCTGGTCCCCTGTGGAGGGCTCTTTGTACCCACAGATAAGCTTCCTGTGAAGCATGGGACAGGGACAGGTTGGGGAGTGTCTCTCCTTTTCTGGGATGGCTATAACCCAGCATCGTCATGCAGGTTAGTTACAAATCTGAAGGGAATAAACATATCTCATGGTGCCTAAACATGCCTTCACCTGGAGTCTCCAGGAAGGGTGGGGACAGGGTCAGATCGGACCCCCTTTCTGGTTGGCCTTAATGACAAAGCAAGGATGTCAGCAGTGGTTTGGCTGCTCTGGAGGAGGGAAAGGACCCAGAGAGCCCCCTTGGGAGTCTCTGCCCATCACCTTCTGTGTGTGCCCAGATCACGGTGAGTGCAGGTTCTGGGCTGAGATGGCGAGACGGCAGAAACACAGACTCTCACAAGAGGACCTGGTCACACAGGGCTCTGTGGGCCTCCAGGAGGGTCTCGTCTTGCTGGCACCCCTTCCCAGTGGAGATGAAGCTTACAAGGGGTTAGGAAGGACCGGGGAGTGAGCCTGGAGCCGATTAACGGGCAGGGGGGAGTGTGAGGGCATTGGAGGAAGAAATAATGGCATGTCGACAGGTGCAGCTTTGAGCAGATGTGGGACTAACCAGGTGGCACCAACCAGAAGGAATCCACCTGCCCATGCAGGAGACGTGAGAGATGCAGGTTCGATCCTTGGGTTGGAAAGATTCCCTGGAAGAGGGCATGGCAACCCACTTTGGTATTCTTGCCTGGAGAATCCTGTGGACAGAGGAGCTTAAGTCACAAAGAGTCGGGCACGATGGAAGTGACTTAAGCTAACCAGGTGGCCTACAGCTGTGAACCTAGGCCCCTCCCCAGGAGAGCACCCCAAAGTTCATGGCCTCAGGGAAACAGCGGGGTGAAAAGAAGAGAGTGGGGACTTTACGGCCAGCCTCCTCACCCCAATCCCCATCTTGGTTTTCCCCAGGACTTCCCAAGTCCTGGTAGCAGTGGAGTCTGAAGCACAGCTGAGCACAGCGCTCAGACTTGAGATCCAGAGCCGGTGACCTCAGGGGTGCTGGTATACGCCCCCAGAACTCCCTGTGGGCTGGATGAGCAGGTCTGTTTCCTTTGTCCGGGAGCAGCCTCCGAGGTTTAGTTCCGCTGGAGAGGGAGCCTGAGGAATCCGATGTGCTTGATTCCTCGTGGGCTCCCCTCCTCTTGATCCAGTTCTACCGGCTCTGTGTGTGTGTGTGTGTGTGTGCACACGAGGGTGTTTATTCCTATAAACACAAGGGGTATCAACAGCTGCACATGGTGTATGTGGCAGGGGACGGGGTGCAGGCAGAGAACCTATCAGAGAATCAGGGGTGGGCCCTCAGGGCATCTGGAAGATGCAGTTCAACTAAATGGCAATTTGGGGATGCCAGTGAAAGGGAATTTTCAGCGCACTGGTGGTATGTAAAGTTCACATCTCTGTGAGCGCTGACAGTCTGCTTTTTCCAGATTCAGCAGGCTCACTGGCTTGTGCTTCTGTTCACATGCATGTCTGCTCGGGGATAGCTCTTGGGAATCGGGCCCCTTTACTCTGGTCCGATTCTCATTTTAGGAAACCTTTGCTGCTCTGTCTCCAGTGTCTTGGCCCCTGCCCTTCACGCTCAACACTGAACTTGCAGCCGGATGCAGTGGAGAGCCTGATGGTGGGGTCAGGGCTGCTGGGAGTTCCTCAGGCTGCGTCTGTAGAGTGGGGGTGAGTGCCTTGGCTCTGTAGATTGTGGATGTCAGTCAATGGGAGTGAGCCGCCCACTCCCCAACCCAAAGAAGGGGGCATGTGGGTGATCTAAGCCTTCACAGTGTGGACGTGGCCATGGGGATTTATCTTTCTCTTCTCTACTCTGTTGAGTAGGGGACCCTAGTGGACAGTACGAGGATACCCCCACCTTTTTTTTTAATTGGAAATAATTTCAAAGTTAAAAAATGTTGCAAAACAAATAGAGTATAGGGAACACCCAGATACACTTTACCTAGATTTTCCTATTTTAATATTTTGCCTCATTTGCCTTATGGTGGCTCTGTGTGTTCAGGTTATTTTTTTCTGGACCATTTGAAATAAGTTGCGTGTATCATGTCCCTTCCCCCCAAAATAAAGTATGCATTTCCTAAAAATAGGATGTCCATATCTTTCAGTAATTAGCTACCTGATATTTATATTTGGGATAACATCAAAGCTGTGGTTTTTCTAGAACTCATCTACAGATGTGAGAGTTGGATCATAATGAAGGCTGAGTGCTGAAGAATTGATGCTTTCGAGTTGTGCTGCTGGAGAAGACTCTTGAGAGTCCCTTGGACAACAAGGAGATCAAACCAGTCAATCCTAAAGGAAATAAAGCCTGAATATTCATTGGAAGGACTGATGCTGAAGCTGAAGCTCCAAAATTTTGGCCACCTCACTTGAAGAGCCAACTCACTGGAAAAGACCTTGATGCTGAGAAAGATTGAAGGCAGGAGGAGAAGAGGGTGACAGAAGATGAGATGGTTGGATGGCATCACTGACTCAGTGGACATGCGTCTGAGCCAACTCTGGGAGACTGTGAAGGACAGAGAAGCCTGGCATGCTGCAGTCCATGGGGTTGAAAAGAGTCAGACACAATCTAGCAACTGAACAACAGTAATATCATGCAGAGAAGTTTGTTATTTTATAAGTTCTAATAAGTCCCTACTATTTTTTCATGTGATTTTATCATTGTTTAGCTGCTCAGTCATGTCCTACTCTTTTGCGACCCCATGGACTGTAGCCCACTAAGCTCCTCTGTTGATGGGATTTCCCAGATAAGAATACTGGAATGGTTGCCATTTCCTTCTCCAGAATATCTTCCTGACCCAGGAATTGAACCCATGTCTCCTGCACTGGCAGGTGGATTCTTTATTGCTGGGAAGCCCAGATTATATAATGTCCACATTTAAACGTTAATAGATGGACACGTCTCAGATTTTCCCTCCTTTTGTAAGTCTTTGGATGATGTCTTGAATAGATTTAGTCTTTCAGCTTTCCTTGATCATTGCACAAATATCTCTTGCACCCCCTACAATTGTCTGATGCTGTGCTTGGTGCTGGTGTTTAAAGGTGAACAAGTTCAGACAAGCATCTCATCTGCAGGGAGCTCCCAGTTTAAGCAAGAGACAGACATCAATCAGATTATTACATAAACCACAAGTCATAATCCACAAACCAGGGGCCGGCAGCTTACGGCCCCCAGACCAAACCTGGCCTACTGCCTGTTTTTTTTACGACTCCTGAGCCAAGAATGATTTTTACAGTTTTGATGGTTGAAAGAGAATCAAAAGAAGAATAACGTTTCATGACATGTAAAACTTAAATGCAGTTCAAACCCCGGCATCCACAAATAAGGTTTTATTGAAACTCAGCCATGCCAAGCATTTCTAGCAGTTAGGTCGAGCAGCTGCCACAAAAACTAAAGGACCTGAAAAGCAAAAAAATATTTAGTACTCTCCGGACTTCTAAACAGGGAGAGCTTGCTGAGTGAGTGAGTGAAGTCGCTCAGTCGTGTCCAGCTCTTTGCGACCCCATGGACTGTAGCCTACCAGGCTCCTCCGTCTGTGGGGTTTTCCAGGCAAGAATACTGGAGTGGGTTGCCAATTCCTTCTCCAAGCCCTGGTGTAAATACCCGCAGGAGTGCTAAGAAGGAGGGTTACAAGAAGAGAGGTTGTGTACAGAGGTCTGTGTGGGGACTTAGGAAAGGCTGCTGAGCTGGGAGCCGAGCGAAGGGAAGGCGTTACCTGGAGGAGTGGTTGTGCATTGCAGGCAGCACGTTCAAAGGTCCTGGAGTTGAGGAGGGTGGAGTTTTCAAAAACTGAAAAGACGGCTTTTCAGTGTGATGGGAATAGAGGTGGGGTGGCAGCTCAGGAAGTGCTGCTGGAGGGGTGCCATCCAGCAGAAGGGTGCCATCTGCCCTGCCATGGTGACAGTGATTATGTGGCCTGGGGGATGGCCGTGGTTAGGGAGGGGTGGCAGTGGGTGTGCGGCTCTGCCAGAGGCCACTGACTTGTTCTTCCTCTTCTTTTAGGTAAAACTTGTTCACCAGCGTGTCGGCGTCCTGTGGCAAGCTGGTCAGCTGAGGCTCGGGGTGTGAAAGATCTGGAAGCTGTCCCATCCGAGGTGTTGAAACCAAAACAAACATTATTTGTGCAACTCTGGCACACTCCTGTGTGTGTGTGTGTGCAACATCGGCTCTGTGTGTCACTGCAGGAGACACCACCCTCCGGACGCCCCTTTAAAATGTCACCCCTTCCTTTCTTCCCCGAGAGGGCTTTTGCCGTGCTAAGGGGTGGAAACAGGCTGTTTTTAAAAATAATTTTAAAGCAACTCTGTCGACGAAAGTGAGAGACATCAGAAGTGACCAAGGACCCAAGGGTTTCCGACAGTCCGCTCTCCTGGATCAGCGATGTTTTGGACGTGGTTTTTCTGGGCTTGCTGGAGCGCTGGCCTTTCGTTGGTGGTGGCTGTGTCCAAGTTTTAGAGCGCGGGGCGTAGAGCTGCTCAGCTCGTACAAGGTGTAAACCAGTGCTTGTGGTTCCTTTTCTTTCCTTTTCCCAAAGGGTTCAGCAGAACTGGCCATGGCTAGCTCACAAAGAATTCTGAGTATCAGGGAGAGACCTCTACCTGTGTTTGCTGTGAGTGAGTGTGTGAGTGTGTGTGTGTGTGTGTGTGTACGTGAGATAATTTCTCCATCTCCAAAGAGAAAGTGCTCACCCGTCTTCAGTTAGTAACATCCGTTGTTTCTCTGCCCCGTCACCGTTCTACGTTGGTCTTAGAAATGGAATTAAAACAACAAAAAATCACTGTGATAATTTGAATGGTGATCTGGTTGGCTGATAAAAAACCCCTGCCAGGGACTGTTGGTCCAGGCCAGGCTGGTCCAGGAGCCCACCCGGGTACAGGTGCTGAGAGCAGGCGGGCCCCTCCCGCAGGTGGGGCCGGGGGTCTGGGCGGTGGGCTGTCCCACAGCTCGAGCGCCCAACACTTGCTGGCTTCTGGAAGCGGGGCCTCGGGCTGACTTCTCGGGACGCTAGAGGCCTCCCGTCTCCCAGTGTCCTTCTGGCTAAAGTCTCCAGGCAGTGCCTTGGGGTGCGGGGGACTCTGTTCTTTCTGGAAGGATGTTTTTAAAATTTTTCTATCTCTTTCCTGGTGTTCTGCAGGGTTCCCATATTTGCCTGTGTATTGGCTGCTCCACCGCTTGGGATGAAAAACTCTAGCCTTTTCCCACTTGCCTCCTCTATTCAAATTCTTCAGTTTCCTGAGAAGGGGGCTGCCCTGCTTTGGGGTCCCCTGGCTCCCAAGCCCAGCTGGGCCTGCCAGGCTGACTCGCTGGCCTGTGGGGGACGGAGGACGATGCTTGGGGATGGCCAGCCTGAAGGTGGGGGCCCGCTGCCCCTTGGCGCCTCCCGTGACCACACTGCTTTCACTGGCCTCCCTTCTCCCTTTCTCTGCCCTGTTTGCTGGAGGGCTGGGACAGCTTTGTCTGCCATCTACTGTGTCCTCGCGGGGGGTGACTCAGTGGGCCGGGGCACCTGGGAGCTGTGTGCCCTCAGAACCTTCGAACTGGAGCCACGGCTCCCACTTGCCTTTCCATCCTCGGAGAAGCTGGTTCTTCTGCCTGACGCGTAAATGCCAGGTGCTTGCCGGGCCTGGCAGAGGCAGCCCCCAAGGATGACCTTCCAGATGCCAGGGCTCTGGCACCACAGGCTCTTAAATAAAAACCCTTCTGGCGCAAACTGTGTGCATTGCCTTGAATGTTTTCTGAGCTGGGAGTCCAGTAGGGTGCCTTCCTGTGATCAGAGAGGTGGGCCTGAGGCTGGGAGGGGCAGAGATGGGGGACCATGGGCAGGTCCCTGGTCCTGGGAGTTTAGAAAAATATCCCAGGGGCGTGGCACACTGCCCTGCTTTGTCCACTGCGCACCCCTCGCTGGTGGAGAGGCGGCAAGGTGAAGTAGGCAGGCCGGCCTTTGTGTCGACTGGAACTGGGGGGAGTGGGGTCCCGGGCAGTGGGAAGAAGGGAGGGTGGGGTGGGAGAGGAGGCAACGGGGGGACCCTTCCATTACCTGCATTATCCAGCCCCTTCTCTATGAAGATAAGTTCTGTTTCTTAAAAGCAGAGTGAGTTGGGCCTTGGAAAAGCAAAGTTGGGCTGGAGGGAATGTCAGAGCTGGTAGGTGGTTTTCCTCCCTCTTTTTGTTCTTTTCCTGGGCCCTTCAGAGGGGCCGACTTCATGGTGAAAGGGGCCCATGGTCCAAAAGGATCCCACACGCCCAGCATCTCTGCTTTCCTCCCTTGGTGGAAGTTTAGGTGTCCTTAAATGGGGGTACCCCGATCCCGAAGACCCGGTTCCCATTCTTTTACAAGTGCATGAAATTCAAAGTGTTAGTCCATCAGCTCAACTCTTTGTGACCCTATGGACTATAGCCCGCTAAGATCCTCTGTCTGTATTCTCCAGGCATGAATACTGGAGTGGGTTGCCATTCCCTTCTCCAGGGGATCTGCCTGACCCAAGGGATTGAACCTGGGGTTTCCTGCATTGCAGGCAGATTCTTTACTAGGCTTTATCTGAGCCACCAGGGAAGCCCCATCACATGTCTAGCATCAGATCTGAAAGGTGTGAATGCTGTGGAGACGCAATCTAGTCTGGTGTCTTCTGGATTCACTTAAAAAATAGGACTGGAAGTTATGAGAAAAACATTTCAAACTGATTTAAAAAGCAAATTTTGATTAAAAGTGAATTTATTATAAAAGCAATGTTTTTATGGGGGACATTTTGGAAGATAGTTAATTATAAAGAAGATAAAATAAGTTATCAGATAACTTGGAATGGCATTTCAGTGTCTATCCCTCCCTCCCTTCCTTTGGTCATTTATCTGCATTTATCATTTGCAAACATTTATTGAGGACCCACTTATGCAGGGCTCTGTGTTAACTGGAAAGCTCAGGAAGTTGAGTCTGAAGGGAAGACCAGACACGGTGGCCTAGAGGGATGGCAGGGCGACAAGGGTGTGGCAGGGATGGGGGGTGGATAGGGGCCTCAGAAGCCTTGACAAGCGAAGGAGCCAGCTCTGCTTACACTTCTGTGCCTTTTCAACTGTTCTCTACACATTTGGGTCATATGACCTGATTTTTTTCACTTACCATTATGAGCATTTCCCTGTGTCCACAAATATTTAACACTTTTTAAAAGAGACTTGGCATTGTATTTGGGAGAACTGCACCACCGAGGGATTCCATCTCTAACTGATACCCGAAAAAGCAGAGGGACAGGAAGAGCCCCTTGGCCAAGCACAAGGAGTGAGGCCCCTGGGGTCTGAACTGCACCCCAAGGAGAGCTCAGACTATGGCTAGTTTCTTTTTCTCCTCCTCCTCTTTCCTCCCTTTTAGGCCCCTTCCTGGGGAAGGATGAGGTCGACCTGAGTGCAGAGCTTGGCTCATCCCGGTCTAGCATCATCTCTGCTGGCGCCCAGGCCCGGCTGTGTGTGGTTCTGACCCTTGGCTGTCTGCACCCTGGTCGAGCAGCTCAGGGACCGTCCATGTGTCACTGAGTGGAGCTCACAAAGGGCAGCTGCTGCCCTGGCTCCCGACCTGAGCGCAGCAGACTCATCAGAGCCCTACCTGGCTTCCCAAAACCGCCGTGGGCGTGGCATCAGCACGTGTCCCCGGTGATCCCGAGGTGCAGGGGGGGGTTCCGGAGCACTGGCGCCCCCTGCCCTGTCCTGGAAGCGGCCGTCGAAGGAGGTCAGGATTCAGTCTTTTTTCAGATGTCTATCCGAAAGTCTCGGCATCACTGACATGGGATGCCGCCTCTGTTGCGCACTACTGCGTTCAACATCAGAGGTTTGTGTTCAGTTTTGCAGCTTACCTCTGCGGTGCTGACGGTCATCCTTGGAACGAGATCCTAGGGCCTGGACGGAGCCGACCCCAAAGTCTGCACCCCGGGATGGAGCGCCGCGGAGCGAGACGACGCTGGAAAGTGTAGGGCGGGGGTTCAGGTTGGGGTCGCAGAGTCCAGCACTGTCGGTCCACACTTGAGGAGACTCGGGCTCCGGAGTTGGCGGGAGCTTCGGCCCTCTCCCCCACTGAGGGTAAGTTCCCGCTGAGCCCGAAGCGTCTGTACCCAGAACCCTAAGCAAGACCCAGCCGGAGGCCGCCACCTTCGCCTCGCCTCGCGGCTCTCCGCGCCCTGGCTGGCGCGGCGGGGGTGCTGGGGGCTGTCTCTCCGCACCCCGGGACTGGAGAGGCTGTGGCGACAGCCTGCGGGGCCGGGGGTGGATTCGGATCCCCCTATAAAAACATACACACACACACACAAACACACCTCAGATTGACAACACGGTGCCCCCCGAGGGAGACCGCCGTCAGGGCGTTCCCGAAGGCAGTCAGGCGCCAAGACTCAAGAGTCTGAAAGCCCCGAACCTCACCTGGCCTGCCCAAAGAGCACTGCGGCCGGTGGGGGCACCCCGACACCCGACACTTTGCCCCCGCCCCACCCTGGCCGACCTCAGCTTCCGCTGCACGTCGGCTGCACGTCTCCTGGTACTGAGGAGCCTCCCGAGGATGCACTCGCCGGAGCTCATCATGTGGGCCCTCAAAGAGCAGGCCTGTGGCCTGGGACTCTGCATTTCCAACAAGCTCCCAGGCGAGGCCTCATCCCGGAGAGCTAGAAGGCGGCGGGCTCCCCGTGCCCCGCCCGGCGCCACGGCCCCGGGCCTTCCCGAGTTCTGGCCCCCCACGCCTTGGCCCGTCTTCCGCCATAGCCCTTAGTTACCGCGATGCCCACCCCCAACCTGGCCCCCGATGTCCCAGCTGGAGGGTCACCCATGGTCCCTCGTCCCAGATACTGGAGGTCAGAAAGCCAGCAGGGGCTTGCCCGACGTGCCTTGGAGGGAGAGCGGGGACTTAGAGGGGCGGCAGGTCCCTTCCCGTGGGCAGGAGAACCATCCTGCTTGGAGAATCAGCGTTTCCAGGTTCCTGGGTACCTGGTAAGATGGTCCTGATGTCTAAGGAAGGGTTAAAACTAGTCTGAGTGGAGGGTTGGTTGTCAACGCTCCTGTATGTCCGGGCTCTTCCTGGTGAGCAGGGGGAAAAAACAAAAAAACTTCAAAAAGTACTACTGAGTTTCCTTCTCAGAACCTACAGGTGAAAAGCTCCAATTCAGAGAGGGTGTCTTGCCCATGAGGAAAAGCCAGCCGCCCACTGCAGGGCTCACCTGGTCCCGCAGGGCTCACCTGGTCCTGCAGGCCAGGTCATCTGGAGGCAGTGGCCTGGGTCCTGCCTGGAGCCCAGTGCCTTGTTAAGTCCCTGATGACAGGCCAGGTCTCAGGCGCACTGAGCCACAGGTGCCACGCCAGCACCCGCTGCAGCATGGGTCTGAAGAGGCGTAAGAGAATCATGCAGGTGGATGGGTGGCTGTGCCGATTCTGAGTGGGCGTGGGGGAAGACAGCAGGGCGGGGGTCCCTGGGCCTGACTCCCAGGAGGACCCAGTGGCAGAGGGGAGGGGCTGCGTAGCTCGGGCTCCATGCAACTGCTGCGAACTGGGGAGGGGGACGTGAATGGGGCTGTTTGGGGTGGCACACGTCTCCATCCAACGAGACGTCGCTCTCAGAGAAGGGCAAGGTGGCACGCCACCTCCAAGCCCTTGAGAAGGCAGAGGAGTCGGCCGCCAGCAAGTCTGCTCCTGAGGAAAGCCTGAGCCTCCCGAAGCACCACCCACCCCCCCCCAATCTCTCTCTCCCCGACCGTGAACTCATCAGGTGCATCTCCCAGCTGGCTCCCCAGAGCCCCACTGGCCTCTCTCTGGGGTCCCCTGGGCGCGCCCGCTTACCTTCCCAGGCCCTGATGTCAGCCGAGTCATCTTTGACTCAGTGTCTATTCTCCTCCTCCGCCCTCCCCGCCCCCACCCGGTGGCTCACCGGTCCTGTCGCGTCTCCGGGCATCCTAAGTTTTCCCCTGCCACCATGCTTCCCACCCACAGCCCCTGCTCTGGTCAGGGCCCCTCCTCCGGAGACCCTAAACTCCTAGCTGGTTTCCTAACTGGTCTCTCAGCCCCTGGGCTCCCCTGGGCTCTGCCCACCTTCTTTGCAGGGAGGGCAGTGCACCCAAGTGCTCCTTTGGTCAATAAACCTTCAGCGGCTCCCTGTTGCCAACAGATTAAAAGTCCAAACTCTTTAACTCAGCCCTGGAGGCTCTTCACAGCCTCTCCCAGCCCCTCCTGGCCCTCCGTTTCCCCTCGCCCCGCCAGTCACCTGCCCAGCCCTTTTGTTTGCATCCAGCCAACCTCCTCAGTGGTTCCTGGATGAGCCACACACCATCCCTTTCCAGTTCAGATCCAGTTCAAGGTCTGCTTCTCCGTGGTGATATCGCCCACCGTGCTGGGTGATGGCTGTGGTGGCACTCTGCAGAGGGGTCTGTTCTCCGAGGTGGCCGGGCCCTGTTGGCATCTAAGATAAAGGGATCTCAGAGGCCAGCACCATTTGCGTGCGCTCGTTGGTCGCCTGCGGGCTTGAGACCATGGGGTCATTTTGGCCTCCTGGTTTCTGCCTTCTGCACATTTGCAGCTGTATTTATTTACCAGGCCACCCTGGGTGTGAGATGCCATTAAGACTGCATCATATAAAATATTCAGGGGCAGTGCTTTGACTTTCTGGAGGAACGGGGGCAGGTGTTCTGGGGAGGGCTGACCCTGTGTGTCACAGGCACTCATGCACACACTTCTACAAGGGGGCTTCAGACGTTTGCTGCTTTTAAACCTTCTTTCCTCTTGCCACTGGAGTGTCCCCTGGGCCCCCGATCAGCGTCCAGCCTCGCATGGAGTCTTGCCAACACCCCTCTCTTCTCCCACCCTCTCTTGACTCTGGATGCTCCCCTCCCATCCCTTCCCCCTCAATCAAAAGCATCGGCCCTCCCTCTACTTGTTGGGGGCAGTTAGTCCCCACTCTTCGCTGAGCCTTGGGATGGTCTCCCTCAGGCTCTGGGGAACCTCGCCTCCTTCCGTGAGTCTTGATCATACCCTTCCTTGCTGCCTCTGCCCCAAGCAAACAGCACTCTTTGTCCCAAAAGGGGCTGTTACTCTGACCTTGCCCCCCACGTACTTGTGGATATAACCGGAAGGCCAGCCAGCGCTCACTGGCCAGCCTCTCCCTTATGATGCTCTAGCTTCTGGGTGGGTGTGGACTGGAATGCTTTGTGTGTGTATGTGTGTGTGTGCCAAGTCTGGGCACTTGGTCGGGGGAGCAGTGATCACTTTTGATAGTGACAATGACGGTAGTATGAGGATCTGGCGGTCAGTGACCTTGGAAATAGCTTTAGAGTGAAGGATGGTGTGTCAACCAGCATTTCACTTTGAGAGTACTCTGCAAGCCCAGCCACGATCCAGTCACCTGTAAAGTTTCATACAAAAGGAGAAGACGAAAGAAGAGGTACATCAGGAGATCTAGGAGGAGGGGCCACCAGTATTTGTAAATGAAGGGGGGAGTACATCACTGCAGTAGTCACTGCGGTCGGTACATCACTGGCCGTCCTGAGTCTCTGGGCCTCATGGGAGATGCTGTGATTTCATTCATTCGCCCTATTCTGCCAGGTTCTAGGAACTGGGAACACCCAGGAGGACAAGACAGACTCAACTTCCGCTGCCATCAAATTTATGCTAAGCAAAAGACAGGTAAAAATCCTGCCATCCTGCTGAAAGCGCTAAGGGGTGATGGTGCACAGGTGGTGGTCAGCCAGCCCCTGAATGGAACTTGAAGGGACAGAAGGGGACTCTGGTTGGAGGATGGATGATCCAGAGGGAGGCTCAGGAGGAATGGCTACGAGGTGGGCTGTGTCCAGAGACCATCATGGGGACTACTTTGCTGCCAAAGAGCCTGATTTCCCAGCATCAGACATCCTCTCTCCAAGAGCAGGGCTACCCTGCTCCTGAGAGAGCCTCATGACTCCTTGCAAAGAGAAATGTGGGAGAAGAGGGGATGGGTGCCGATGGTTCCAATCTGGATTCTTTCAACTGTCACTCGGGCAGGATGAGCCCTCCAGGAATTATCCAGCTGATTTCCTAGAGAACCTGCAAGGCATCTAGATCCAGTTTCATCCCAGAAAAGGGCACAGTGAGGGGAGGGCGTCAGGTTTGGGTCTGCCCCCAGGCTCAGACTTTTCAGCATCCCTGACAGGTGACTCCCGCGAGTCTCTAGGCAGGGGGACCCACCAGGATTTCCTGGTGGGGAAGGAGTTCCAGGATGGCTCTCTCTTTGTAGGAAAAGTTGGAGGCTTAGGTTGATGCTGTCTTCTGGAGAAGACTCTTCTCTGCTGCGGGCATGTACCTGCTGGCCGTGACAGACGGGACCACCATAATCCAAGTTCATAGTCGGAGGTGCCCGAACCAACTCGATGACAGGAAGCTGAGCTGCAAGTGCGTGGAGGGCTGGCTCATTCTGGTTCCCCGTGCACTCAGAGGGTAGCCCTTCCTTGGGGTCAGGGTTAAAGGAGGTGAGGGAGGGCTCGCTGGGCTCCCTTTTGTCTACAAACCCACTGGCCGCACAGCTCGGTTTCTGAGCAGATTTGTCTGGATCCACCAGTGCCCTCAAGGCAAAAGCAGCTTCGAGAGCTGGGTTTACTGTTCTGGGTTCTCTTCTCTATGACTCTGCCCAGTAATTCCCAGCTATCTTGATATCTCTTTGATGCCTTTAAGAAGATTGTCCATTTTATAATACTCTAGCTTTTGCTTTTTTTTTTTTGTCTCCAGGGGACAGTTTCAAAGGCCTAATGGGCCATTTCCACCAACAGAAGTCCTCAGTTACTTTTCTCTGGGCCACCCTGCCATGGGGCTCCTGGCCAGCTTCAGAGGTGCCCACCCTGGGAGGAGAGTGTCCCGCAGAGCCGTGGTGGGGGACGGGCAGAGGGAGATGGCTGGGCCCTGGGTCTTTGGGGCAGAAAGAACTCAGAGGGACAGCCTCAGGTCAGGGTCAGAGGCCTGCCCACCTTCCCAGGAGGGTACGCAGGGTCCCGCCGCTGGGCCACCCAGGGAAGCCTCTCACACTGGCCTCTTCATTCATTGGCTATTGAGTCCTTATTTTTCTCAGGGACTTCAGGATAGGAACAACCAGAAGGAAAGAAGAAGAGTCAGGCATGCGGGGTGGGCCTGCAGGCTCAGAGGGCCAGAGAGGAGGGATCAAATTGCCTGCAGATATAAGGCACCCCCAGATTTTTAGGGGACTCCCACCTAAGCCTTTAGGTAGGGTATTCTGGTTTTTTTTTTTTGCCCTGAACTTAGGCAATATTATGAGAGACCCAAGTGGAAATCAAATTACATTTACATTTGTTCAAATTCACTCCAATTATTTCCCCACATATATGTATTCTACCCACCCATTTATCTATTTACGTTACGATGCTCAGCGTGTGTCTCTGACCCAGGGTGTGCCTCTGCCTTGTCTCATGCACTTCTGTGCCAACGGTCGCTTATTTGGCAGAGGACATGTTGTATTTACGCCTCTCTTATTACTAATATCAAATAAGGAGGAAGAGAGAGGCAGTGAGGAGACTGAGTCCAGAAGGTCTAGATGACCGCCAGGTGCTCAGGAGGCTGGGGATGAGCCCGAGGAGACACGGGGACAAAAGCTAAAGACAGCAATATTTTCTCTTTTGTGTCAAACGCTGCACGCTCTCTGCAATGTAAGTCATCTCCACAAAAACCCACCCTTCCTGCCAATTTGCAAAATCCCCTACAGGCTTGGGTTGGTTGCATTTGGGGTTCCTGCCACCCCTTAGTTCAACAATGTTTCCAAGGACATGGATGGGGTCTCCTGAGGAACGCACTGTCTTTTATCTGAATATTCTCCTATTCCAGGACCTTTACATGGTTTCTTCCAAAAAACCTCCTTGCACGAGCCTCTGACGATTGCCTTCTCTGATCATTTCAAAGGATAGATTCCTGAAAAGGGGGACCTCAGGGCAAAAGCTTTTGGTGCATTTTATACCATTGCTTTTGTTTTTCCTGCAGCGTTTATACCAGCTTGCACGCCAAGAAGCTGCAGATGGTCACGTGAGCCTCATTGGACACTCCTGTGAACGTACCTTGTCCTGACTCCATGATTCCTCACCCTTCTGTCAATTCCACGTGTGTCCTGGAAACAGCCCGGGAGGAGGGAGGAGTCAGGGTTGTCGGAAGGGCTTACAGACCTCTCCTCGGAGAGGAGGGTGCGGATACTAGGGAGGTGTGCCTACAGCCCATGCTAATGGCCCCTGGGAGGAGGTGTTTTTTTTTTTTTTTTTTAATGATTAGTTTGGCCTTGGAGTTGATCAGTTTTGGATACCAAAGAAAACCAGGCTTCTGAGCTTGTGAAGCCAGGTCAGAGGTCCTTCTGCCTCCTCTGGGCCTCCCGTGGCCTCTAGGGACAAGGATGCTCCTAGGTAGTGAGCCAGCCAGCCCTTCCGGTAACCTCCTTAGGCAGCTCGGCTGGCAGGGAGGGACCCCCCTCAGTCTCATGGTTGCACAGGTCTTGATTCATTCATTTCACAAATATTTACTGAGCACTTACTATGCGTCAAGCCCTAATGTGAGCATGAGGTGGGGCGGGTGGGTCACACCAGCCAACAAAACGGAGGGAAACAGCCCTGCCCGTCTAGACTTCATATTCTCAGACACGTTTTTCTGCTCGAGTATCACCTTAGAAATCTTTCACCCTCGGAGTTGGACTTCCCTCTCTCTGTGCTTCACGGCCCTCCCCTCCCCACGAGGCTGACTTGGTCCTGGATCAAGGATGGCTCCCCCAGGGCTTGTATTTGTCGCAGCTTAGTGTGTATGCATTTTCTATAGCTTCTATTCCCAGCCTTTGGGGACTGAGTGGACCCCTTTGACAAGTTTAGACTGGAGGGTAGTAGGGGCAAGTTTCAGGGAAACCAGAGCTTAGCATTGGCACCAGCAGGCTTTCAGTGGAGTAAGGGGGGAAAATGCAGGGCTCCGGGGCCTTGGGGGTGGCCTGGGCACTGGTCAGATGCAGCCTGTGGCATATTCCCTGGGCAGCCCAGACTCAGTACAGATTCATTCAGCTGCGTGTTGTGACCTGAGATCCTGGCACTGCTGGGGTTTAGATTTCTTCAGAAGGCAGCAGTTGAAGAAAGGACTTGATCCAGCCCTAAGTATCTTCTGGATGCGTTCATTTTCATTCTCTCTTGTGTCACGTCACATGGATTGAGGAATGGGATGGGCCGCCTGTCACCGGCAGGGTGGGGGCATGGCCTGCTGGCTGGGCCCCTCCGGCCCATCCAAGTCATCCGCAACCCGTGGGGTCCCGTGGCCTCCTGCACTCCCGGCCAGGGGTCAACGGAGGGCCAAAACACACCTGTGCTATCCTGCCACGTCCCGCAAAGGGGCTTCTCACGGTCCCTTGGCCTTAGACATCAGCTTGAGGAAGCAAACGTGAAACACAGCTCCTTCCCCATTGTCCCCAGTCAGACCAGTCCCACCAGACATTTCTTGGTCTCTTCTGTAGACTTGGCCAAGACTTCAGCAAGGCTGGGGCATGGGGGTGGGGGTGGGGGTGGCAGGCTGAGCCACAGAGAGTTCTCAGAAACCGTCACCAGGGCCCTCCCAGCCCCCTGATAACCATTTCTCCTCCCCCAATCCTGTCCTGTGAGAAGGAGAAGTCCTCCACTATAAGTCTAAGCTGGCACAATCTGGCCCCTAGGGGCGCTCGACGCCGTGAGATACCGAGATGCTGTCCACTCACAGAGCAGCCCACCCCCACCCCCCAGGGGCAGGTAAGGGGCCTTGTCACCTGCTAAATCTGGATGTGGGCCCTCGGGTGGCCCTTCTGTCTGAAGTGCCGTGGGAGACTCTGATGCGGGCAGGGCAGGTGCTCCATCCACCCCCCACCCTGCACCCCCATCTCCCACCCCCGTCAGGAGACAGCTTCCTGGGAGGACAGGGGAGCCCCCTCGGGTCTCGTGAAACTGCCAAGTCCCAGAGTCGGGGGCGGACGGGTGAGGCCAGGGGGGTTCCATGCCTTCCTCGAGGCAAGCAGTCCTTCTCTTGATAAGAGGGCTGTTGGTGTGTCTTCTGCATCTGCCTCTGTGAGTAAATGAAGTGGTTAGGCAGGGTCGCTGGGGTCCCCCGGTCGCCCCAGGTGTGGGCATATTTTGGGGGATATTTTAACGGGGCCCGGGGAGGGGCTATCCTATCAGGTTCCATGGCATGCCGACACATGCTTTTACAAACTGTGTTGCTTTAAAAGTATGAACTCTGGAAACATCCTAGAGGGCGTCTTAACAGCTGTCCCAGGGTGAGCGTCTCTCCCAGCCTGGGGGACCACTGTTTGCTTCCCTACTGCTTGAGGATGATGCTGGGCTGAGAACAGCAATTTTCTTCCTAAGACACAATTCTCCTCCAAAGGAGCGTTCTAAGCGTGGAGAGCAAACACACCAGCCCATCCTTGTAGAATTTCTTGGTTTCTCTCTTTTATATGTGTCCTGTCAGGCCATGTCAGTGTGTTCCAGGGCCAACAGAAGCAGCCTGGCGGGAATTGGCTGGGTCTCGCCATTTGATTGCTTTTTTAGAGCCCAGTAAAGGGGACTGTTGTTTCCGAGGGCCCCTGGAAACACACATGTGGGCCACAATGTCAGGACCGGCTGAGCATTCTGAATGCCTGCTTCTGGCCCCTGCAGCCCCTGCACCCCCCAAAACTCAGCACACTCCTGTTAACGGCTTCAGTCAGAATCAAACAAGGTGTGTGCCCTGAGCTGGGACGCAGCTGGGTCAAGCAGAAGGAAAGGGCGGAGTCCTCCAATAAACTGTTGATACTTATCTCTGATATGGCAGCCGCGCTGGGGGCCAGGACAGCGGCTTTCTCCCTTCTGTACTCAGGCCCCTTCCCGGGAGCTGGGGAAGCTCTCAGGGAGATGGTTGCGGAAATGAAAAACAACCCCCTGATGAGAGGCCTCTTTTGAGAACGGACTTCCAGACCTGCCTTTAAACAGAGGTGCAGGGAGCGGAGGCTGACACCTCCCAGAGGTGCGGGAGAGAGTGTATGAATGTGTAACCCTTCATTTCAATCACCGCCCAGTTGCCTCTGCCCCTAGGCTGCCAACACCCCTGCTTATTTGTAAGGAATCAGGTGTCTAGTCACTTAGCAGACTGGTAAAGGAAGACTCAGGTTAAGGTTAACCTCAGGTTAACCTCAGGTTAACTTTGAGGTTATGTTAGGGTAGGCCAAACTGCTATAACAAATAGACCCAAAATATGAGGGCTCCAACACGAAAGACGTTTCTTTCTTTCTTGCATACTAGTCCAGTGCAGGAGCTCCACATGGTTGACCCGGGGGAGCGGGGAGCAAGCACTGTGCTCTAGAGAGTCCCTGAGGCACCCAGGCCGATGGTGGCTCTGCCATATCTGAAAGGTGGCTTCCCAGGTTGGCACCACAGTCAGCACCCCTCCAGGCACGTGAGGAGGGAAATGTGGAGGGGTCATAGCTGCCTGGAGGAGGGACACCCCCCGTCCGACCACTTTGCAGAGAATGTGGCCACCCTCCCCCAACCCCCGGTGCCACCTAACATCATGACTGGGAAACGGAGTAGTAGTGGGCAGGGGAGCCTGCTGGGCTGCCGTCTATGGGGTCGCACAGAGTCGGACACGACTGAAGCGACTTAGCAGCAGCAGCAGCAGTGACTGGTGAGCCGTATATACATAGCAACCCTGGAAGCAGGGGCCGGATTTGGGGTTCACAAGAGATCTTGTGTCTCCTTGTCCAATGACCAGCCCACTACGAGCACTAATCTTGCTGCTGGAGGTGCTCTGTGCTCCCAGTTTCTTGCCTATGTGGACTTTCTCATCAAAGGCTCCAAGGACCACAATAAGCACAAGACTCTGGGAAGAAAAACAGGAGGGGTCTCATCTTTCACATGCATTTTTTTTTTTTTTTTTTGTCACTTGACATAGTGACACACAGGAGGGAGAAAATAAATCCAGAGAGGCTGCTTGCACGGGGAAGCCCATTCTTTGTGGTCCTGGGAGACTGGGATGGCGCAGTCCCCATGCCTTGGTTATCATCGGGTCCCTAGAAATGTGCTAGGTCACTGATGATGTCACAGGACCCCTGGAAATGGCAGAGGCTTGAACTGTCATTCCTGCTTCTGTATGGATGGCTACTATTTTCTGTGATGCTGGGGCTGGGTTGGGGAAGGCAACGTGCATCCTGACTGCCTGCCTCATGAAGAGGCCTTTAGCTTGGCTGACCCCATGTCTTCATGTTCCTTCTGCCTACACCCCAGCCCCCCATTCCATTAACTTTCTTACGCAAATCCTCCAGCTCTGGCCTCGGTGGGAAGAGGTCTCTGATTATTCTTGGACTTGCACATTTCTACCACTGCCTTCGAACCCGGAGTTGCAGAGGCATCCTGCTCAACTCTCACTGCCTCGGTCCTCATCTTGGGCACTTGTGGGCAGCTTCTTGTATTGCTTGGACTGTCATGTCCATGGTTTCAATGCTCACCATGTCTTCCAAGTGACATTGTAAACTCCTTGAGTGCTGGGAAAATCTGTCTCGTCTTTGGAGGTTTCCTGGGGCTTGAGTGTGGTGTGATGAGCATTCTGTAGATGCTTGGAGCGATGGTGGTTGTTAAGAACTTGGGGGAGAGTCTAACAGTGACTTGAGTTGGAGACGTAATGGGGGAGAGTCTAACAGTGACTTAAGTTGGAGACGTAAATGAATTCAGTTCTTGGATGGCAGGCGTCTGACAAAAATCCCTCTAACTAGGCTGGTCCCAGGTGTCCAGGAGCCAAAGAGGAGACTCAGCAAGAGGGGAGGACAAAAAGGATGGGCTCCCAACTTCGCTCAGCGAACTCAGCTCTGGTGGGATTGGACCCTGGCGTGCAGCAAGCACTCCGGGGCTTGGAGCTGTTGGGGTGATGTCAGGGTGCTGGCCACCTGAGGGATGTTACCAGAAACACTCAGCTCAATGGGCAGGACGACAGATTCCTAGAGATGGTGGGGAGTGGGGTGAGGCCAAGCCAGGGTGATGAGAAAGGGCTGCAGCCAGAAGAGGGGTCTTTGCTGGGGAAGGACTTTCACCCACCCTTTCTGCTTAATCCCCACAGGGACCACTCAGACAACGTTCCTTGCCCCGAGAGAGGAGAGGGTGCCACAGGGAGGGGGCACCACTTGTTTCCTGTGTCTAAAGTGCAAGGGTGTCAGGGTCTCACTCTCCTCAAGCTGGAATTTAAAGGTGTCCAGGTACCCCTAAATTCCATTCACTTAGGAAGTGGGTGACAAGCTCAGTTTTATTTGAGAGTCAGGGTCCGGGAGCCCAGGACTCCCTGGGTGACTCTCTCCTGGGATGAACAGTATTTCTTCAGCAGGAAACAGAAAGGGTGCTTCTGCTGGGCACACTGGCCTGGGATGCGCATGTGGGCTGTGCCTCCGAGCAGGGGGTGTCCCTTGGAAATTTCCCCTTCTCCCGGGGTCTTTCCCACAGGGCCTGGCCCTCCACCCACTGCCCAACCTGGGGGCCTTGAGATTTTTGCCTCCTCAACATAAAAAGTGACAGGAAGTATGCAGGGGTGAGTGTTGGAGAAACACGAGATTCTGGAACGACATCTGTACAGCGCACTGTCTACCGAGGCAGCTCATCCCGTGCCTTTTCTACGGTCCAGATTCCAGGAGCAAAATTTCCAGCGTCTCACCCACCTCGCCTGGCAGCTCTGCCAGGGCCCCAAGCGTTCCCTGTGGCACACCCTGGGGACCAGGGAAGGAGGGCAGCCCCAGCACCAATCCCTTTTAGCCCTGGTCCTTTCTGACACCTATGCCGAGGCTGCCAGGGGTGCACGGGATAAATAACACCCATCTCCGAGGGCAGCACTTCTTAAACTGCCAACTGCCACCCGAGAAGTGTGCTGTGAAATAATTCAGTAGGTCCGGACAATGTGAAATAACCATAGAAAACAGAGTGAACTGCACGTAGGCTAAGTCTTGTTCGGTGAAACTTCTGTTTCATCTTTAGGTGCACCAACGGGTGTTTCTTACGGGAGCCCATGTAAGAGGTTATTGCTTTTGCAGTAGTCCTGGTTTAAAAAAAAAAAAAATCAGAACTACTCTCCCAGAGTATCTCAGTTGATCCTGCTTACTCCTAGAGTTATGCAGAGTGAGAGGGAAGCCCAGAGTGAGAGAGGGGAAGAAGAAAAGCTTCCAAAAGAAGGGGTGGACTTTCTTATCGGCTTCTGGGCCTCCATGTGACATACTTGCCCTGTCCCTGGAGTGTCTAAGGTCTTGTCTGGGTCTGGGGGACCACCATGAGTCTTGCGTCTCCACCCCTTCTTGGGGCAGGCCTTGCCAAGACTACCTGAGAAGGAGGGGCTGCCCTTTGGGAATTTAATGAAAAGATGTTCTGCAGCAGTTAGCTATGACAGTGTAAATTACATGTCCTGGGACTTTCCTTCATCCTGGGAATCCCTTTGAATTTCTGACATGCGCAGACTGGAAGAGAAGCCCCTTCTCCCAGGGTCTTTCCCACAGGGCGTGGCCCTCCACCCCTCCCTCCCTGTTGAGCACCCCCCGCCCCCCAACTCCTCCAGGTGGAAGGAGATTGGAAAAGACAGTCTTTGAGGCCACTGGGGCTCTCTTCCTGGTGGGTCAGCCCCACAGTGGCCCAGGGAGACCCAGTGAAGGGGCTGGGGGCGGCAACAATCCTGGGGCGGAGGGAGTCTTCCAGAATGGGAGCTCTTGGTTGAAGTCCAAGTGTTGACCTGTGTGGCTCGCTACAGGATACAGGAGTGAAAAAGAAAAAGCAAGGGAGAGAGAGGACAGAGGTGGTCCTCAAGGGTCCTAAGAGTCAAAAAAGAAAATGAGAAGGGGCTAACTGGTGGCGAGGGAGGGTCCCTGAGCATAGGCATTCCTGCGGGAAGCAGGGCTTTGCTGTTATTCTTCCAAGCTGCAGCATCTTTAGAAGAGCCGTGGTCATAATTTTCCCCAAGCCACAGGCTATAAACCAGGGCTAAGAAATACTGCTTAGGTCATTCCCACAACTGTGTTCTTCCTCCAAGTCTTCAAGGTCGGGGCTGGGAATTTGTTTTCTCTGCCCATTTCCCTTCTTTTTCGTTTGCTCGTGTTTTTGAGCTGGAAGAGGTCTCTGCAGAACCAGTGTGTACAAGGAGGCGGGGGACAGGGAGTGGCCCCCTTCCGATCAGATGTCCTCCTTGGGCTTGGTCCAGGGAGCCCGACTGGGGCAGGGCTTGTCCATGTGAAGCGTGCTTGCTCCGGCAAGAGCCCTTCCAGAGATTAGCACCTCTCCTGGCTCTGTTTATCATGATCTCCCACCTTCACAGTGGTTGCTGGGGTTTCTCCACACCCCTAAATGCAACGACAAGCCTGCATCCTTCAACTTGAGGATGTTCAGAGTTGTGTACTTAGAATGCGTTACCACCATGTACTGTGCCCTCCCAAAGTCTTTTCCAAACATCCCCTTTCAAATCTGAAAGACAGAATGAACGAGAGAAAACTAGCTTCTTCCAGGGAAGCCCAGAGTCCCTGGATTGGAAGGGGCTCCGCTCCACCCTGTTTCCATCTGCTCCCGGGGCTGCGGGCGCAGTCTCTCGGTGGCCGCCCTTGAGTCAGGTAGGAGCACACGCGACCATCGAAACTCGCTCTCCTTCTGGCTCTTGAGGGCCATCATCACTTTCTCCGGGTGGACAGTTCAACTGGGGGATTTCGAGGAAATTTAAAGAGAAAGGAGCCTTAGTCCACTGGCCCTGCCCACAGCCTTCTGCCGTTTCCATGGGCTCGTTGGCGTAGCCCTTGAAGACTCTTTGCTGGTCTGGCTTAGACCTCTCCCTCACTATTTTCTATCCCTATTCCACAGTATTTTCATAAGCCCTCATTCCTTCTGGGGGTTCAGATCCTGCTCTGCACATGTCATTTCCTCCCTGTGGCCCGTCTCAGCATCATCACCCTTTGCATCCGGCCTGGGCAGGGGTCCTCTTGCCTTTCATGGTGGTTTCCAGATATAATGCCAAGCTCCGGATCTACTGAGCCCTCTTATTTTGGCTTAACTTTGAATTTTTTTTTTCTTAAAGCAACATCTTCAGGTTACAAAAAATTTTATACTTTTGGCAGAAAATATGAAAAAGGCAGAAGAGTATAACGGGGAAAAAAAAATCATCATTCTGTCCTCAAACATAGTCACCCTGTACATCTGGGTGGATTAGCTGTCTTTTTTCTTCTGTATGTCTCCGTTATAGGTGATGATTTATCAAGCTGATATTGTGCTGTCAACGTAGCTTCTCAGTCTGCTTGGCTAAGATCTTATTTTCCCAGTCAGGGCTCTCCCCAAACCTGACCACACAGTGGCCTCTTGAATGAAGGAGTATCCCAAGTCCATTGCTCAGAAGCTTCTAAGAAGTGCTCATTTACACGCCCATCGGCAGTGTGCAAAAGTGCTTGTGCCACTTCATCTGCCAGTGTAGTGTCTGAGAAACATGCACACGCCCAGTTGGATTTGGGGAGGAGGGTGCCCATGAAGGGGAAACGGTTGGCCATGAAGGGGAAACAGTTGGGGGAGCAGGCAGCGGGGGGAGCCCTTGGGTCTGACACCTGGGCAGGCAGGAGCGGAAAGGATTTGGTAGGACGTCTTAGACTGACCTCTGACTTTGAGAACGTTTCTGACAGGGATGAGGATCCCCAGCCCAAGTTTCTAGCAGGCAGGTTTCCGAGACTTAGGCAGGAGTGAACTGCTCCAGGAGCCTCCTGGCTCTCCAGCCTTGGTTAGGGACCCTTCAGGGCAATGAGGGCACGGGCAGCTGGGGCTGTCAATCAGCGCTGCTTCCCCGGAGCAGGCTGTCCCACCCGTGGCCACCCCATCTCACCCAGTCCTCTGTGAATGCCATCAAAGTGTGGAATGCCATCAAAGTGTGATTAGCTGCAAAAATGGTTCCGTTTTGCTGACGTGCCTTTTTCTGATTAACCTTGAAATCAGCCACTTATCATTCTTCTAACACGTCCTGTGGCTGGCTTCCCAGTTTGTCCATGACTCTTGCCTTTACCAGTGTAGAGAAGTATTTGCTGGATATTAAGCCTACTGTTCGTTTCTCGCAAATATTTTCAACCACTGTCGTTTACATTTTGTGTCAGGTGTTTTCGATATTGTGTTTAAATAACTCCTTCTTCTGTTACAATCACCACTTTCATTCACTTCCTGCCCGGAAAGTGTTCACTCACTTTCTACTGTTTTGGATTTTTTTTACTAATTTGTTTTGGATTTTCTGTTTTTTAAACTAGTGTTTTTTTTACAAAAACGCTAGAGGTTTTTGGATTTTTTTTTTTAAACTAATATACTGGGATTTCATCTGGGGGTATGGTATGAGGAAGGGATAAAATTTGATTCTCCCCCCAAAAAGCTGCTTTTTCCCAATTCAACCAACTATTGCTTTTTTTTTTTTTAATGGAAGTAAGTTGATTTACAATGTTGTGTAAGTTTCTAGTTTACAACAAGGTAGTTCAGATATGTACATATATATGTATGTTCCCTTTCAGATTATTTTCCATAATAGGTATTGAATATATATATATATATATTGAATATAGTTAGTTCCCTTGCTATACAGTGTCGCTGCTTCTGCTGCTCAGTTGTGTCCAACTCTTTGTGACCCCATGGACCGTAGCCTGTCCCTCTCCTCTGTCCATGGAATTTTCCAGGCAAGAACACAGGCGCAGGTTGCCATTTCCTACTCTAGGGGATCTTCCCATCCCAGTGATTGAAACTGCGCCCCTTATTATAAATCTCCTGCATTGGCAGGCAGATTCTTTACCACTAGCACCACCCGGGAAGTCCCCTGTTAATCTCAAACTCCTAATTTATCCCCCCCCGCCAACTATTGCTTTTTGGTGATTCCTGTCTCAGATTTTTTTTAGATATATAATAGATTTCAGAACTTCATTGATTGGTCTTCATAGTCTCACACCAGCACCATACTGTTTTACTTACTTTATCAATAATAATGTAGTTAAATCTCTTAGGGAAGTATTTCCTTGACCTCTTGATACTCTTTAAGCAATTCTTAGCTATTTTCATCTTTGTTTTTCCTTTCAGATGAGCTTTAGAATCTTTCACCAAGTTAAAGAAAAAATCCCACTGGAATTTAATTAGGATTGTATTTCATCCTAAAAACTAGTTCAACAAGGATTAATGGCATCAATATATCTAATGTTTCAATCCAAGTTTATATCTTCCAATTAATTTTTTCCTATTAATCTCTATAAGAAGTTTGTGTTTTTAATATGTTTTGGATATTTCTCATTAGTATTTTACATTTTTCAATATTCTTATGAATGCAAGCAAATCCTCCCCATATAGTCTGGTAGTTGTTGGAATATAGGAGAAGTATTGATTTGGGATATTATGGCATATTTATCTTATACCTTACCACTTCCTTAATATCATATTAATCCTAAGGATTTTCCAGCTGATGCTTTTCTATTATCTTGGTCCATATCGTTCTGTAGTCTACAGATATTAAACATTTTGTGTCTTCTTGTCTATGGCAGAGTTTGAAGACAAGCTGGCATGTTGTCTTGTTGCCTTGAGGGTGGAGTTTTCAAGTTATAGGTTTGAATTTATTTTGAAACGTCAGATAACTTTACAAGATACATGAGATTTGGGGGTTTATTGAAATGAGGGCAGGGTTTCAACAAGGCAGTTTTGGAATGCCAAACCAACTGGCCCATATTTCAGGGCGGTCCCTGTCTTTTTCTCAACTGAATCGTCTGTCACCCCTGATGAATCCCACGCATGTGGGCATTTCTTGACGCTGGTTAATCGAAGCAGGCCTGAGACCTTCTGAGAGTCCTAACAGGCCCACAGGTTGGAAGAGCATGAGGTTGAGGAAGCTTGCACAGGCCAGGAGGAACAGTGTAACAGGCCCACAGGTTGGAAGAGCATGAGGTTGAGGAAGCTTGCACAGGCCAGGAGGAACAGTGTCATCCTTCAGACAAGCCAAGAGGCAAAAGCACCTCTAAACAAACACTCGAAACTGTTTCAGAGTCCTTGTCATTGTGCCTTCCCGTCAGGTGACCTAGGAGACATTTCCCAGCTGCTGGCTCATGAACTCTGAGAGGCAGGTTGGGGGAATAAAGGAAGTAACAGGCATGCTCAGTCACTTCAGTCATGTCTGACTCCTTGTGACCCTATGGACACTGTGGGATTTTCCAGGCAAGAATACTGGAGTGGGTTGCCATTTCGTCCTCCAGGGGATCTTTCTGGTTCAGGGATTGTCTTCTGCATTGCAGGTGTATTCTTTACCCAATGAGCCACCTGGCAAGCCCAGAGGAGGTAAATGTCTAGTTAAAAAAAAATAATCTGTGGCTATATTTCAGCAGTTCCCCTTTAAGGCAAAGTGGGGATGCTCTGTGCATGTATTGTTTGCACACGGAGAAGGTTCACAGAGGCTCTGAGCTCCTTTAGGACCCTAGTCATTAAGGGCTGAGCTCTCACTTGATTACTGCCAGCTGCCAATGTGCTTTCTGACCATCAAAGAGCTTTAAACACTTTCTCTTAGTCCTCTGGTGTTGGCTTTAGACCCATAATGGACTTGTTAGTTAAAATTGGGAAGCAAAGGGAAACCTGGTGTTGGATTACAAGTCAACGCAGAGTGTGAGCGTGAAGATAATTCTACAGGTGCTTTGCAGGATCACCTTTGCCAGAATCTCTAGGTTGCCTGCGTCTCATCAAAATCCTTAGTTTGAAGAACATTCTGAAATGTTCTCACATCAAGAGTCGCCTCAAAAACCAGGACGTTTTCAAGAGGACGATGAACTCGTCGGACAATGAACCTTTTCAAGAGACTTCAAGGAGGCCAGAGTAAAAGCGTTCTTCTGCTGTGACGTGCTTTATGTGGAATGTGCATGATCACTCTTACCATTTAGAAACAAAACCTAGAAACTGCAAACTCTGCCAGTATTTTTAGTGTGAAAATTCACACAATTAAAAAAAAACAAACAAACCTGTGTGTAGTTTTGAAGCTGTGTGTAGTTAAATTTCAGTCTTAGCTTTTAATTTTTGATTCCACCACACCAAACACAATGCGTGTTTATTCACATTTGTTGTGTGCGTTTTCATCTGCCTCGAATCGTTCTGAACAGGTGTAATCAGATGCCCCCGCCTTAGCCTAGAGACACATTCCTGAAATTACTTAATTGAGGTGAGATGCTCCATTAACTCTGAGCAAGGTAAGTTTCCTGTATCCTTCAAGAAAGGCACGTTTTCAAAAAGTCACCCCAGTAAAATAAAAGTGTGGGAATATAGCCAAGTCACGGGGGCAGAATTTGTAACAGCTGCTGGGGGGGTCATAGGGCCAGTTGTCTACTGAAATCGCGTCATGTACATGGAGGAGAGTTCAACTATTCCTACCCCTCTACAGTGGAGGACTCGTACCTGGTTCATCTAGAAGTGATCTTAAGTCACTAATAAATGTGAACGGTTATAAGACTACATTCTTATGTACCTGTACTAGGGTTTTTTATCTGATAGATGACAGTTTCTATATGTCTTGCTTTGTACAGGCTTCCTACATACATCAGTTAGCACATTTCAAAGTGTTTCTTGGAGTCAATACAAGCTAAAGCCTTATGTTATTTGTAAAAGATTTTTCCTTAGGATGATAAATAAGCCAATTGGGTTCTAGACCATTTTTGCTTCAAACTCTTTTTCTTTTATACAACATGAGCTGAAGACAGCAGTACGTGGATTTAACTAAGAATGAAACAGCATTTTCCGAAACATAAAAAAATTAACAGTTGTAAAGCTTGGAAATAACTGCTTACTGTAGAAGTGTCAAATGATCTGAAATGATGCGTAATTAAAAAGTTAATGCTCAACTTCACCTGCACCCCACCCTTACCTCTTCCCAATACATCTCCCTTCCCTGGATCTGATGGGCAAATTCTGGTTCTCCATCAAGGATTTATTTTACCTGAGATTTTTATTTCTTATGACAAAGAGAAATTTGTAATAATAATTTGATAAGATTGGATGTGGTCTTTGACCAGAAAGATTTATTTTGGCTGAGGGCTAGTCACATGATCACAGCTTTGTCTAACTCAATGAAACTATGAGCCATGCTGTGTAGGGCCACCCAAGACGGATGGGTCATGGTGGAGACGTCTTCAACAGTTATTATAAAACCTGCCACAAGGAGTTAATTAGAAGGAGCAGAGAGGGCTGATAGGCAGTGAGGTGAGAAATCCCTGCCTGGGATGTTTATTAGCTCTGGTGAGGGTCTGCTCCACAGGAATAGGTGGCCAGTACAGTTTGGCCTATTCAGGTTTCTAATCATCCCAAGCAAATATCACAGAAGGTTAAAGAAGGGTGGTGCTGCTGCTGCTGAGTTGCTTCAGTCGTGTCCGACTCTGTGCGACCCTGTGGACTCCAGCCCACCAGGCTCCTCTCCACGGGATTCTCCAGGCAAGCGTACTAGAGTGGGTGGCCGTTTTCTCCTCCAGGCTGTCTTCCCGACCCATTGATCGAACCCGCATCTCTTGCATTGCAGGCAGATTCTGTACCATTTGAGCCACCAGGGAAAGCCCAAGGAAGAGCGACAAACAGATGCAAACGTGATGCAGTTTATGACGTGGCCCTAGAGTAGAAGGTTAGGTTTTATTTATTAATATTTCTTCAGACTTATTCCACGTACCAAGTTGAAGACTATCAGTACTATTTACGGGTAAGTGGGTCAAGGGATTTTCTGTTTAGATTAACAGTCTTTTTCTAGAAGAACAGCCCATGGGAAAATAGTCTCTTTTCCAGCTCTAAATAAGGAAGGCCTATTGCCTATGCTAAAAAAAAAAGAAGCTTGGCATTTAGGTTTTCATAGTTAACTCTTTAGTGGAACATATAGAATACGTAAGAGATCACCGAAGGGTGACCATATTCCCCAAGCAGACAGAATGGACCACACATGCAGAAGGAATGTTAATATAACCCTCTTCAATTTTTTTTTAAATTTAAAGAAGCTAATATTTTCTTTTAAAAAACCCACTCGAGCATCCTTCTTAGTTATGCAGAAAGAGCAAGAGCAAGTAGTCATTTTTTTTAAAATGGATTTTCATTGTTGTAGATCCTTCTGTGACTTGCTTTGAATCTCCTGAATGCAAAACCAATTAGATGAGGAGATGGATTATATGCATAGGAGCTAGGGTCTTCTGAGGAAGACTCCCGCCCCCAATTCCTGATATTCAAAAATCCTGCACTCCTTTGGGGATAGGTGAGGGTGTGCCAAAACTCAGGAGTAAGATGCTCCCTTGAGAGAAGACCGCCAATGAAGGCTCAACAATAAGCAAGGTGCAAAGAGCATGAACTGGGGAAAAGGTGAGATTCTAGCACAGTGGTGATGGTGGAAGGAAGCAACCCTTTGGCCCAATCAGCCCAGTGCACTGGATGGGCTTTGGTAAATAGTGACCAAGAGTGAGTGTTGTGTTTGTGTGTGTGTTCATTGCCTGTGTGTGCAGTTGCACTCAAAGGTGGGGAATCCTAGAGTGAACTTAACATCTAGGGAGTGGGACCATCTTCCCTTTAAGAAGCCTGCGTCCTGCTCTGGGACCAACCAACCAGGTCGGCATCCAGGGTCTGCACAGGGTCAATGTTCAACAGTGACAACTTGTGGCCGTGAGACCCAACAGCCGGAGAGATCTAGACATTCTCTCTTTCCTGGGAACCTTTGCAAGAGCCAACACAGTCCTCTTGTAGAAGCCCACTCAGCCAGAGAAGGGCAGAGCAGAGTGAATCAATTCCTATAAGCCGAGCTTTCTCACCTTCTCTTAGTCTCGTCAGCCCAGGTGCTTCTCAAGGAATCTCCCCAGAGAAAGGGTGTTGAGTGAGAAGTGAGGACAGCCTTCAGACCTGTGTGAGCTTTGTGCATCTCAAGAGGTGAACTGACGGGGGTCCAGACAGGCTGTACAAGAGATTCAACTAAAGGGTTACCTGGAGACAGTCACACATTTAGACCTGCCTCAGGGAGCGTCTGGAGAAGGCAATGGCAACCCACTCCAGCACTCTTGCCTGGAAAATCCCATGGACGGAGGAGCCTGGTAGGCTGCAGTCCATGGGGTTGCTAGGAGTCGGACATGGCTGAAGCGACTTAGCAGCAGCAGCAGCAGCAGGGAGCGTCGCCTGCCTGCTGGAAATTAACCTACATGATGATGCACAAAAGAGGTGGGTCTTCTTTGGGCCGTGGTGATGGGATTGAACTCTCTGGAGGGATTTCCGAGCACCTGTTTCATGGCCGGGAGGGACGGGAAGCAGACCCACGCCAGCACGGCCTCTCCAGGGCAGAAAGGCACCAGGGTCTGCCACCAAGTGCTTTTTGAGTTTCCCTTTCTGGAGCCAGGTTCAAAATCATTTGGGCCTTTTTGGAAATAAGTGACAGAAATGTGGAACAGAGGAGGGTTAAAAAAATAAAAAACAGCCGTCTAGGGACCCAGCCTTCCTGCACGCACAAGGCCGTTGACTGTTTTTGTGCTGAGTGGCTGCCACGTTTCTGTGTGTTTAGCCTGAAACCCGGGGATATAGGTGGGTGAGGAGATCTTGCTGGGGCCCCTGGGAGCCCCAGGAACCACTGAAACCCTAAAGGTGGCTTCTTGGTCCAGTGGGCATTAGAGTTACCTGCAGGGAGGCCCTGTTATCTCACATTTTGGAACCATCATTAGATGCTGAGCAACAGAGTCATTAAATATATAGCTGGGAGAAGAGGGAACTTGGGTTTCCTGTAGTGCCTTTTCTCCACTAACCTGCATGCTGATTCTCAGACATGACCAGGGTGTTTGCTTCCCTCTGGGCACTGAGAAAGGCTCATATGAGTGGGAGTGATTGATCAGAGTCTGTCCTGTTCCTCTAGATGACTGGTCTCCTGAGGGCAGAGGTCCAGTCTGTCTGCTCATCACTATCCTCGGAAGGGCTGGAGGGGCCACAGAAGTTTGGAGGAGGTCAGTCTCCAGGTGTGGTGAGGGGAGGTGGTATCTCGGGGGTATCAGAAGCCACGTGTCTCGGGGTGGGGGTGCTACTCAGTCAGGGGTGGGCCACGTGCTCAACGGCAGCTTCATATCTCTGGAAATGATAAGTTCCCACACCCGGCCTGTGGGCCGGTGCAGGTCTCTGCTATTTTTAGACTCTAGTATTTCGTGGCTTCTCTTGTCAAGATTGACCCAGGCTGGAGAGGGATGGAGGGGAAGGAATGTGGGACCTCCCAGCCCCAGGAGGGTTAGGACAGGTTGGAGGAACCTTTGCCATGGTTTAACAAGGTCACCTGAGTGGCTGGGTTTGGTCTCTGGTTGGGAGGAGAGGAGGCTGAGGAGGAGAAGAGCAAAGAAATAACAATAATAATAAAAACTGGAGAAACTGACAGTCCCTTGGGAGGTGCTGGATCGGAAGTGCTGGCTCCAACAGGTGGACCAGTTTCTGCTACTAGTTCTCAGAAACCGCCGCCCCTACCCTCCTGCCCCCAGTCTTCCCAGTGCTACCAGCCCCATTGTTAATACACCCAGGGGAGAGCCATTAAAACAGATGCTGCTCCTGGCCCATCAGGAAAGGAGCCTGGTTTGCTAATCCCCCTGAAGTCAGCTCCAGGAAGGAAGAATCAGTCAGTGTCAGCATCAACCAAATTTATAAACGTGTCTTAATATCAAAAGATCCCAAACACCTGGTAAACCAAAAAAAGAAAACAAAGAAGGCGCCAAAGCATAAAGGAAAAGTAAACGGGTCTCGGTGCCACTGAGTTGAATCGGGGGCGGGAGGATACCACTGTCTTCTCTGCACTGCTGGATCTGGTGAGTCCCTTGTCCCATATTGCACAAGGAGGCGGGAGGGCTCGGGCCCAGCCTGAGGACCACATCATTTACACTGTCATGAGTCTGTTTCTCCTGCCAGGCCTTGGAGCCTGCGGGGGTGGGTGGGGGTTGGGGGGCCAGTGTCTGTCGTCTGTTAATTTTGCATCTGCCGGGCAGGTACCCTGCACCTGTGGGAAGTGTGAGATCGGTGCTCGAGGAATGAGAGTGCTTTCCAAACGGGAGTCCTTCCGGTGCTGTCACCTGGCTTCTATCCAGGCAAATACGGCACAAACGATCACGATATAGTCACTGGGCCCCTGTGTTGACCCCTACTTGCGTCCTCAACATGTAGGAGGTGGGGAAAAGCAATTGAGCGTTTTGGTTGGAGAATAATGAGTGATGAAGTTTGTGACCATAAATTGGGAGGGGGCACTTCCAGTTCCCTGAGTCCAAAGACCTCATTTTATGGCTGAGGCCTCTGTGGCCTGGATGGCCCTCTATGTGTCCTTTGCTGGGCACCAGCCTTTCTGATGGAGAAGGCAATGGCACCCCACTCCAGTACTCTTGCCTGGAAAATCCCATGGATGGAGGGGCCTGGTAGGCTACAGTCCATGGGGGTCGCAAAGAGTCGGACACGACTGAGTGACTTCACTTTCACTCTAATGCATTGGAGAAGGAAATGGCAACCAACCCACTCCAGTGTTATTGCCTGGAGAATCCCAGGGATGGGGGAGCCTGGTGGGCTGCCGTCTATGGGGTCGCACAGAGTCGGACGCGACTGAAGCGACTTAGCAGCAGCAGCAGCAGCCTTTCTGAGTCTGTGTCCAGTATGCCACCACACTGCCACCCAGAGGGGTGTCACTGGTCACAGCCTATGACGGCTTGTGTGCAGTGGGGCCAAAGAGTGTTTGAAGTGCAGGGCCCCAAGCATAAGGGACTTGAGACCCAGCCTTGGCAGGGACAACTGTCTCTGGTGGCGTGAACAGAGAGAGAGGACGTAGGAGTGCTCACTTCACAACTCCGAACCCTCCCAAGAAACAACCCTGGACTGGGGAAGAGGCCCCAGATGTCTGATCATCATTTGAGGCAGCTGCTCCCCGCTCCCAGCCCTGCTGACAGAGACTGTTCCCTCATCCAGGTGGTATCAGGGACCACCTGACCTGCCTCATGTGAAACCTGTATGCAGGTCAAGAATCAAAAGTTAGAACCGGACATGGAACAACCGACTTGTTCCAAAGCGGGCAAGGAGTATGTCAAGGCTGTATATTGTCACCCTGCTTATTTAACTTATATGCAGAGTACATCATGAGAAACGCTGGGCTGAATGAAGCATAAGCTAGAATCAAGATTGCCAGGAGAATATCAATAACCTCAGTTATGCAGATGATACCACCCTTATGGCAGAAAGTAAAGACGAACTAAAGAGCTTCTTGCTGAAGGTGAAAGAGGAGAGTGAAAAAGCTGGCTTAAAACAACATTCAAAAAGCAAAGATCATGGCATCTTGTCCCATCATTTCATGGCAACTAGATGGGGAAAAAATGGAAACGTTGACAGACTATTTTCTTGGGCTCCAAAATCACTGCAGATGATGCCTGCAGCCATGAAATTAAAAGATGCCTGCTCCTTGGAAGAAAAGTTATGACCAACCTAGACAGCATATTAAAAAGCAGAGACATTACTTTACCAACAAAGGTCCATCTAGTCAAAGCTAGACTAGACTCCTGGTTTTTCCAGGAATATGGATGTGAGAGTTGGACCATAAAGCTGAGCACAGAAGAATTAATGCTTTTGAACTGTGGTGTTGAAGACTCTTGAGAGTCCCTTAGACTGCAAGGAGATCCAACCAGTCCATTCTAAAGGAGATCAGTCCTGGGTGTTCATTGGAAGGACTGATGTTGAAGCTGAAACTCCAATACTTTGGCCACCTGATGCAAAAAACTGACTCACTGAAAAAGACCTTGGTACTGGGAAAGATTGAAGGCAGGAGGAGAAGGGGATGACAGAGGATGAGATGGTTGGATGGCATCACCAAACTGGATGGACATGAGTTTGAGCAAGCTCTGGGAGTTAGTGATGGACAGGGAAGCCTGGCGGGCTACTGCCCTTGGGGTTGCAAAGAGTTAGACATGACTGAGCGACTGAACTGAACTGAGGGAGGGCCAGAATGCTGGGCAAGGCTTCCTGACTGCCATCTGCAGGTGCTATTCCAGAGGCAGAGGCCAAGGGCCCTGGGGTCCTCGGGCAGGACCTCCCATGTCCACTGAATAGAAATGGGGGAAGTAGCCAGATACAGGTTCTGAGAGCACTGGCCTTGAGGTCTGGTCTAAGGTAGACTTGACTTTGGGCATCTTGAGGAATAAAAGTAGACTGATGTTTCCTGTGGGGAAACAGGATGGGCCTTATTCCTGGGTATAACACTTTTCTGCAGGGATCCCTGTCCCTCCCAGCAACCTCCCAAGAAGGGAGGCCTGAACCCCGTCATGAGGACTGTGTAGGGCTTCTGCCCCCTGCACGGGCCAACAGAAATCCAAGTGGCACTGTGGTTCCTCAAGGACAAGCCAGTGGAGGGGCCCCGGGGTGCTCCAGGGACCCCCTGTGAACTGCCAGCCCCACTATGCTGGGGGTGGGGGCGGTGCTTGGACCGCCTGGTAGGTGGGGCATTCGAACCTAGCAGCTGAGAAAGGCCAGTCTTCCTTCGGACACCCAGGTGCACTGAGAGCATTCTTTAATGCCTGCAGAGATGAGATTGGGGTGGCGGGGAGCTGGGAGGGAGGAAAGGGCTCCAGTAGTCTGCCTTGCAGGGCCCCTGCCCGCACCCTGTCGTGGGATTTCTGTGTTACTGCGTCGAGGATGTAGCCATTCTTTCTGACCCCACTGCCCAGCATTCCTGCCAGGAAACCTTTGGGGCTTTGCTCGCTAGTGACGGCTGACCTCTCCTCCCCAAGTTGTGTGATGGGATCCAGTTCCCAATAAATGGACGTCACCCTTGACCACACACAGCACAGGTGATGTCGATGCCTGCTCCCCAGACCTTCCACAGCGATGCCCACACCTCCTTGGGCACCACCCGCTTCCCGGTGATGCTGCCCTCACTGGTTCCCACCTGGCCTCCTGCAGGGTGGCGGGAGGGTAGGGGGGGGGCTCCAGGCTCAACCCTTCCAGTCCTTTCCAGGTGCTACTGACGAGAGAGTCTCCCCTGACCCACTGTCCATCTGTGTCTTCCTGGCTCACAAAACCTGCAGCATCTTCCCTGCAGACGAATGTGCAAACTTTTTACGTGGGATGAGGGCTGCCTCTGTGTCCCTCTCTCTTTTCCAGCAGACATCTTCCCTCTCTGCCCAAACGTTTCCCCAGTTGTTCCTGACCCCTTGGGAATAACAGTTCCCTTCCCATCTCCCTTTTAAAAGCCTCGGATTTCACCCAGATTCTAGTCTGAAGGCCCCCGCTGCCCGCTGCCCGCTGCCCGCTGCCCGCTGCCTCGTCTGGTTGCCTGTCATCGTCTGTCTTTCTCCTCAAAGACACTGTCAATTCCTTGAGGGCGTGGACTGTGGTTTCTGTTTTTCTGAAGTTCCAGCCTTCAACAAAGGGCCCAAGACTGTGTTCGCTGGCCCTGTGGGCTTGTGCATTTAAGATGCTCCCACGACCTCCAGGGCCGGGCCTAGGGTAATGATAGCTTCAGCGGGAAAGGGGCAGTGGCAGCTCCATACTCAGGTCAAGGGTGGCCTGAAAGGAACCTGGGCCGGAAACGAGCCGGGAGAAAGGGAGAGAGGAAGGAAGGGCCACACAGGTGGCTCCTTGTGTTCTTGAGGGAGAAGCAGGAATTCCCCACCCCCATGCCCATCAACAGGGAAGACCAACACCCTCCCCCCTTCCCTTCTGCCCTTCTCAAAGCAGCCTGAGTGGACACTGCTGCTTCGGCAGACAGCCTGCCTGCAGGGCAGTGGAGAAGCTGCAGGGGCTGGGAGTCCTGAGGTGAACCCAATAAGGAGCCCCTGTTTCAGGGGATACAGCATGTCATCAGATGCAGAGCCAACCTTCACCCCCAGCCAGGGGCGGAGAGGAGCACTTGGGTGTAGATGTAGCCGGGCTGCCTGGAAGCTTCTGGCCGGGGTGGCCAAGGCCCCTTGTCCGGTCCCATCCTGCCCCCGGGGTGGGGTGGGGGTGGGCTGGGGAGGGGCTGGAATACTGCAGGTTACTTCTGTCGAGACTGAGACCCTGCTGAGTGATTCTCAGGGTCCAGCCCTCTTTAAGCGGGAGCCCAGCATCATCTCGGGCTTCCCTTTTAAAGCCCGGCTGTTTGGGTCGAGGGTGTCCACCTGCCCTCCCCGCCAGATTCTCCGGGTCGGGGCAGCCTCAGTTACGGAAAGGGGTGTCTGGGTGGAGAAATGGGTTAAGATCTGAAAGATCCGGTCATCTGCCTGCTGGTGAGGGGGCGGAGGACGGAGGCTGGTCCCGGGCCTGCCGGGGCTGCAGCGCCCACTAGCCGCTGTCCCGGAGGCGCTGAGGGTGCAGTCCGTGACCGCCCCCCTCCCCATGGCCCCCTACATGGCCCCCTGCATCGCCCCCCGCCCCTGCATTGCCCCCTGCCCCAAGCACAGGGCCTGACCTTCCTTCCTCCTCTACCTCCCGCCCACCACTCTCTGCTCACTCCCCTCCCACCAGAGCTCTGTGGGTACCCTGGGCTCAGACTCAGTTCACCCTACAATCTTGTAAATGATGGGGAGAGAAGGGGAGAGGGCGGGGAGGTGCAGGAAGACAGCCGTGGAGAGGGTCGCGGCGCGTCCTGTGCACATCCACCCTGGCCTTTGGGACCCTGTGCTGGGAGCTGAGCCTCCCCCAAGGCTGCACAGGAGCTGGCCTCCTGCAGACCCCGGGGCGACACAGCCCATGCAGAGAGGGGTTCTGGGGTCTGTCCAGCTTTGCATATTTCCTTGGTATCCCTTGAGAATGAAAGGCTGCTTGCCGAGGTGCAAGCTTGAATTAGAGGCACCTATTTCACACCAAGGCGTTTTTCATATTGCCGGTCACAAACCATTAGTGGATTGTGAAGTCAACTTAGTGATGTACAGCCAGCACTTTAAAACAACGGATTAAAAAAACAACAGCCCCAGTGTGTGGCATACAGAAAGGGGGAGCTTGTTTTTCCTTTGTATGTGCATGTCGCCGTACCTATAGCTACACTTACAGCTCTATTCTTTCTGGAGATCTGTACTGGGTGATGATAAAAAACCAAATTGATTTCTTAATGTGGTCTGGGAGGGTCGACACAAATTGAAAAACACTGGTCTAGACTAGAACATTGCCGCTGGGACCAGCTGGCCCTGGAGTAGTACAGAGAAGTGACCAAACTTGTTTGGGGACCCTTTTGGACCCAGAGGCTTGGGTTGTGGGGCCCGCTGCCTGGGGGTGACCGTCTGTCCTTGGTGAGAGGACTTGCTGGGGGCTGTGGATGGGAAGGACCATGGTGAGAACCCCCCTTCGGAGGACTCTAATCGTATCTCTGCTTAAATGCCGCTGGTCTTCCCTGAGATGTATAGACTGGAAAGACAACGCAGGGCAACTTGGAAGAGCTGGAGGATGGGTAGGCAGGAAGCGAAACCAGAGTCCGCCAGGGAGCCCCAGCGGCCTTCTGGGACGTGCTGTTGGAGCTTAGGGAGTGGGCAGGGCCCCGCGCTCCCAAATTATCAGCGTGCTTTGCGGGCAGCAGGAAACCCAAGATCTGCTGGAAGGGTGGCACGTGCCAGGGAAGGGGGCCTCCTTCCTGGCAGATCAGTTTCAAAGGCCCCCGTGTGACTGAGGACTGGAGACGAGCACCCAGAAGGCTGAGAGGGAGGGGAAAGAATGTAGAAGTGCACGTGCTCACACCTGACCCTCCTGCCTGCTTTCTAGTGGCGACGGCATTTGGCTGGGAGGATGTGCTGTGTGGAGCATCCCTGAGTCAGGGTGATGGGACCTTGCCCCAGAGAGATGGCACATTTCATTAAGGAACAAAAAAAATGACACAGTCTCTAGCCCACTGCTTTAAATATATACTACATGCTTAGATTAGAACAATTCCACCAAAGATTTCAAAGTTTGTGCCTGTTAGTCACTGTGGAAACCGAGAAAGGTGTTGGTGGTGCCTGCCCCGGGCTGTGGGCAGCATGCAGAAATAGCTGAAATTGGGATTCCGGCATTAAGTGAAACCTCCGACTTTCAAAGCTTTGATAACACAAGCGACTTTTTGCTTCTTTCAAAATCCCTCTCCTACATGGAAACATACATTTCCATACGTAAAATAGATAACCAATGGGAATTTGCTGTATGGCTCAGGGAACTCAAACTGGGCCGGTAACAAACTAGAGGGGTGGGATGGGGAGGGAGGTAGGAGGGATGTTCAAGTGGAAGGGGACAGGGTTTAGTAAACCTATGGCTGATTTAAGTTGATGTTTGGCAGAAACCAACGCAATACTGTAACTATCCTTCAATTAAAAATAAAGTAAAAAAAGCCCTCTCCTTCCCCTCCTTTTCCTCCCCCATCCCTTGTTTCCTCAGACTCTCCCCACCTCCCTTTCTAGGGCTACCCTGGGTTTGAAGGGACAGAGATTCAGGTGTCCAGTCTAGTCCAGGCTACTTCCCTGGACTGTTTCTCAGTCGATTGGAATTTCTGTTTGGGAAATCTGGGAGTGTCCATTTGGAAATAACCAGAAAGGATCCAGCAGGTGTTTCTCACTGAGCAAAGGCCACCTGTGAGGCATGTACTTCATGATTGTCATTTTCCCTCTCCCGGCATTGGCTGGTACTCTGCCCCAGAGCAGGTAGAGGAGGAGGATGGAGGCCAGAGCCTCTGCCCTCGAGGCTCCAGTCTGATCAGGGAAAGCATGGGAACAGAGATATGGAATACGAGGACAGTGACCGACAGCTAGGATGAGACCCAGGGTGCGCCCATCCTTGGGGGCAGATCAAACCTCTTTCAGAGTTAATGGGGGAACTTTGGGGCTCTTGGGAGCACCCTTCCAGATGTTTCAACTTTGACAGTGTGGACTCAAGTCAACGCCTTACAGGCAAAGGTTCCCAAGAAGACTGGTATCAGATGTCTGGGGAAATAAAACAGCTCACTCAGCAAACAACTTGGCAACAACCACAGTATATAAAAATTTGACAGCAGCCTGCCTGCCCCCTCTCACTCTGAGAGTGGGTAGCCAGCCCTAAAGGACTCAACCAGGACTCCTAATCAATGGTTTGTCTCTGTGGTTCCCCAATTCTGCATTGCTGTGCCCCGGGTTCACTGCAGCAAGCTCCCGAGGGCCACTGAATAACATTTTTTCAAAGTGAACACAGTGACATCTGCCAGGCTCCATGCAATGAAGCTGTTTGGAGCTAACTGTCTATTAATGGAACTCTCAGGTATTTCTTTTAGCCAGCCTAGGGGCAATGCAAAGCATTACTAAAGCAGTAAGGGCACCTTGAATGGAGAGAGTGTGGCAGCCCATCTTGGGTATGCTTGGCATCAGCATGTGCGCCATCTCATGGGTGTTCGGCAAGGTGCCACGTCCCAGCCATCCCTGCTCCATTTCCCTAGCTCAGCCTCGGCACTGGCCAGCGCCTTTGAACCTGCCATTGCTGGTTTCTTTCTGTAAAGTAGTTGTGTCTCTGGCATGAGCTTGACCTTGGTCTTGATTCACAGTCCCTACTACCTAGAGTTTAGTCCTAGAGGCAGCCAGGACTTCTTCCTTTGGGGCGAAGAAAAGACACTGGCAGCTCTATGACGGTGGCAAAGGCCTGAGTGTGTGTGTCCTTGGGGCAGACTCCCCACCTGGACACACAAAAGTTGTCAGAGCCTACCTTGAGGCCACGTTATGATAGCGGTACTCCCTTCCTCCGGACCTTGTCCCTTTCTTCCCCGCTGGCCGCCACCACCGTCTCCACTGACCATCCCCTCCTCCCCATCAGCTTGCCCTGCAGACCCTGCATCATCCTGCCCCCCCCCCCCCACGCTGTGCCCCTTTCTGGACTGTGGGTCCTACTGGGCCCCTGGCTTCCCTTGGTCATCGCCTTCAACTGCCGTCGGAATTTTCTCTCATTAAAGTTCTCAGCAGTTGGTGGTGGCCGGGTGCTGCAGCTGGGTACATTTGTCAGACCTCAGGGACACGGTGCAGACCTTCTTGTGGGGACTCAGCAGCTAAGCACCCTGGAAGTGTGGCACTTGGTTTAGTAACTTAAGTCCCCATGTGGGTTCTAGGCCTGCCAGAGCTGTGGAGGAAACCCCTCTGGTCTCTGCCTGATCGTGGCTCTCCCTGCCTTAGCTGAAGAGAAACTTGATGTGGGAGGCTTGGCTGGGGGCTTTGGTCCCCTTGCAAGGCCCCTCTGCCCGCCTGGCTGGGCCTGTGTGTTTTGCGGCTCTAGTCTCCCTCTCGGTAGGGGCGGAGGGCAGGCCACCGGCAGAGATGGGAGCAGGGCTGCATGAAGATTCACGGGCTGGATGCAGCCAGCCTTTCTCCTCCTCCCTGTCTTCAGGGAGAAGATGCTGGCTGTCCCCAAGGTGGAGGTGTCCCATCCTCGCCACCCACCGTGCGGGGGACCCTGCCTCCCTGGAGTGCTGTGCTCTGTGGTCACTGAGCATGCGCAGGGCCTGCCCCTGCTTCGATGCCCCCAGACTCCACCGTGTCAGCCCCTTGAAGCCTTCCGGAGGTGGAAAGAGGTCTGCTCATATCCATTTTTTGAGTACCTTAAATATTTGAAAGGAAAAAAAAAGCCAAGAATTGATACAGAAAATTGTGGACAGTGCATTCTGTTTAAATGCTTAATATAAACAAATGCCTTTTTAGCACTGGTGCAAATGCAATGGATGGGTAGACACTCATTTTAGAGAGGCGGGGGGGTCACTGTCTCTGGTTTGAGGCCCTTCGTGAATGAGCCCTCCTGGTGCTCCGCTCCCGTGGGCGCTTGGGGCACCTTGGGGAGCGGGGTCTCCCGCCAGAGGGGATCAGGGCCCCATTCTCCTAGTGGACCAAGCCCTTCAGACCAGCTCTGTACCGCCAGGTGGGGGACGGGAGCCCCGGCTGTCTGTGGGCCGGCCTGCAGTGGCAGAGGGTCTCCTTGCTGGGTGGGGGTGAGCAGCAAAGGAGACACGGGGGTAGCTTCCGGGACACGGCGCTCCTCCCAGCTTGGGCGCCCATCACTGGGGTATCCAGGCTGCTGGTTCAACGTGGGCAACGGTGCCTCTTAGAGGCAGCTTCCACTCGGGCCTGAGATGCTTTCAGACCTAAGCACGAGCTCTCGGCCCAGGCCAACCTTCCACTGTCTTCCTTCTGTGACAGTAGCAGCCGTCTGTCCACCTTGGGACTGGCCAGTGCTGGCCAGGCACCGGGCCTAGAGCTGAGGACACCGCAATGATTCACAGTGGCTTTCCCGGCGCGGGAGGGAGCTGTGTGTGTCTTGGCAGCCGACGGGGAACGAAAGCACAGGGGTGTGAGTCATGTCCATGGAACAGTGGGGTGTAATGGGCTCACTCAGCCCTGGGCCCTGAGCCCCTGCCCCGTGTGCAGAGCAGAGGGAGTCCGAGCTGGACCCTGATGAAGACAGGACTCAGCCCGGCCAGGAGTGCTGGCCAGAGAATCCCCGGGACCCAGGGCGATGGGGGGGGGCGCAGGATGGACACTAGTGGGCGGGGTGGGTGGAGAGGGAGGAGCCGGCAGAGCTGGGTTTATTAGCAGCACGGCCTCGAGGGCGCAGGAGGGCCTTTTGGATGGGATTTTGGCTACAGTCTGCAGACCTGAGTGGGGCCAAGAGGCCACTGCAAAGGACCCAGCAGGAGATGACGCCCTAAGAGAGGGGGGAACCCGGGACCAGGGCTTGAGTAAGGAAATGGGTGCTGGCTTGTGTAGGGTGGTCCCTGGTGGACGCCACCAATTAAGAAAGCAGAGGAGTTGGGAGGTGAGGGTGCTGATGACAAGGTCTCGTGTGGCCTTGAGGGGGAAACAGATAGGGGAGGGGGGGTGTCTGTTGTCCAGTGCGGGCGGGGCTGTGGGTGTCAGCTTTTGCAGTAAGAGATAATGAGAGATAACAGCTCTGGGAGGGTGGGGGGTGGTGTGGTGGGAGAGCAGAGAGATCCAGGGACAGGTGTGTAAGGGACAGGTGGTGGGGGGCCGGGAGGGAGTAGAAGAGCTTGGTGGAAAATCCAGAGAGCCTGGTGGGTGGGCTCTCCCTGTGGGCCCACTCCTCCTCCCCTGCCACCAACCAGGGGAGGGGCCCCTTGAGGACAGTGATCTGAGCTTCGGGGGTTGCTCCTCCCATACTGGTGTCTGACACACAATAGCCACTAAGTTAGTGTTGGTTAAATCTGCTGAACACAAACACAGCACAGAAGCCAGTGGGCTGATGTGGGGCTGATGGTGGGCAAGGTGCAGAAAATATCCAGTGGGTTTGGCCACGGAGGTGGGGCACTGGCCAGACCCTTTCCAGGAAGAGGGGTGGGCGTGGAGGGGGACGGACAGAGGGATGGAGGCAGCGTGGTTTCAGGTGGAGTTGTGTAGGGTGCGGGCGTGAGGACGTAGAGATGATGTGTGTCTCTGTTCTTTCTAGAAGTTTGACCAAGAAGGAGAGGAAGTGCAAGATGCATCTCTGGAGCATTTTTTTTGTTTTGTTTTTTTAAATTAAACATTTGTTTCCTTGCCCCTGCCATGCTCCCTCCTCCTCCCAAATATAATTGCATGCTCCTTGCACAAAAGCTAGGAAATAAACATAAGTAAGAAGAAAATAAAAATCACCTGTACTTCCATCCATGAGAAATTTTTACTGTTACTTTGGAGTCATTTCCTTCCAGACTTCATGTGTTTTAGTAGAAATGGAATCACACAGAACATTCTAATTTTGCAAGGTACCCTTTTCACGTAATACTTCTTGAATACCGGTCTGTGTGAACTACTGTTATTCAAACCATTCTTTAAAATTATATCTACCTACCTACCTAATACCTGTGACTGAAATGGTTCAAAATGCAACAGGTACAAAAGAACCTTCAGTGGAAAGTTGCCTTTCATTGCCCACCTCCCAGCCACTCAGTTATCCCTTTTTGGAGGCAAATGATGTTCCCTTACAACATCCAGTTTGGTGGTGAGATATTATTCCCATGTGGGTATCTTCCCAAATGTACTAAAAAAAGTTCCTGTCTTGGATGTGCTGATTCAGTCGTGTCTGACTCTCTGCAACCCCATGCACTGTAGCCCTCCAGTCTCCTTTGTCCAAGGGATTCTCCATGCATGCATACTAGAGTGGGTTGCCACTCCCTTCTCCAGGGGATCTTCCCATCCCAGGGATCAAAGCTGCGTCTCTTACTCTCCTTCATTTGCAGGCAGGTTCTTTACCTCTAGCGCCACCTGGGAAGCTCCTGTCTTGGATTAGTTAGGTGCTGTTTAATTTTATGTTGCTATCATACATGAGGCCTTGATGGAAATCCTTCGAGTGAAATCTTTGAAGGCAGACTTAATTTTCTTAGGACAAGTTTCTAAAAATGGCATTTCTGGGTTAGAAGGTGGACCCAATTAAAGAAGCAAAACAAAGCCTTTCGAAACCAGATTCTACCTCCAAGGAAACTGATGTCAACTGACACTCCCATGGCGAAGCATGCCAGCATCCCAACCCGGCACTCTGTCTCAGGTCCTCCAACGCTGCCCGCTTAGCTAGGGAGAGAGGCTTGTGGGTGCCTCCGACCCTCACTGCGGGTTGCATTGTAGGAGAGACCAACGACAACTTGGGGGGTGGGACAGTGGGGGTACTCTGTGTTGAGAGGGTAGCCTGCCCTGCGGAGGTGCAGAGCATAGCCAGCTGCGGTGGGTCCAGGAGGTTACACTGTCTATGAATGCCACTCCCAGGGAATGCCCTTTCACATTTTCAGGCCACGAGAACCTCGGGCACCCCAAGGCGCGGGGTTCAGGGGCAGTTGGTACACTCGCTGGATTTTTGTTTGCTCTGCCCCTTTTGGCAGGCAATGCTATGGCTTCTTCAGTGACAGCTCCCAGATGTGCTGGGAGGCACTCCAGGAGCAGTGTGTGTGTAGGGTGGGGGGAGGTTAATGCTCTTAGGTGAGCTGAGCAAAAACCCACTTCTCCCTAGATGGCGCCCAAGCACAAAGCCTTGGGGTGAAAGCACACATCTGGCGCTTTTATTGGGGAAGGCAGGCTCTGGACTGCTCACACCTGCCCAGCTTTGGGGGTGGGGTGATGCAGAGGAATGCCAAGGAAGCCTGCTGCTGCTCCCCCATTCATAAATCCTAGGACTTGCACAGTTGGAGCTGGAGGTAAACTTGAATGTGGGGAGAGGCAGGATCCCCTTTGGCACACCATCAAAACTTCCTGCTTCCACCTTGCTGCCCGCTCACACCTCCCCCCCACCCAACGCCCCCAACGCCAGAGGAGCGGCTCCTCTGACTTTTTGGCATGCCTGGACCCTAGACTATTCTGTAGGCTGTTTATTAGAGTGTTTTCTCCTAAATCCCCCCCAAGTACCACCCCGCACCCCTGCACCCCCAAAAAAAGAAGGGAAGCAAGGTTAATTTGATTGCCAGTGTGTATCGTGACTGGCCTTCGGGTTAGGGTTGCAAGAGGTTGCCCTGCATTTGCTTTCAATCTGACTCCCCAGTTTGGGAGGCCAGATGTAGCGCCTGCCTGCCCCCGCCCCGCCCAGGAGCACCTTCAAAGACAATAAACTTGCCTGAAATTCACACCCCAGAGCGCCAGCCCTAGAGATGGAGTGTTCTGGGAGTCCCTACTCACCACCGCACCACCTCCTCGGTGAATGAGGAATAAAACCTCGAGGCTATAGCTCTCTGGGCCCTTGGTTATTCATCCCCACGGATTATTCTTTGCAAATATGTCCCGCCTCCTCCCCACCCCCCATCTTGTTTATGTCTCGGACATCCTTTCTGCTCCATCCAGGTAGACTCTTTACTGGTCCAAGGGCTGTGGTAACAAATTACTACAAATTGAGTGTCTTCAAACAGAAGGGACCGTCCTATGGTCCTGGAGGGTCCGAAGTCAGAAACCAGTCTCAGCGGGGTTGGTTGCGGCCCAAAGTCCCCAAGGAGAAGGGGACCCCCCGCGTCTCTCTTGGCTTTCTGTGATGGCTGGCAATCCTGTGTGCTCCCTGGGTGCGTCCTTTGTAGACACACCTCTCCAGTCTCCCATCTCCGTCTTCACATGGCGTTCTCCTCTCCGTAGGGGTCTCTGTCTGCCTTCTTTTACAAGGAAACACTAGTCATTGGATTTAGGGCCTGCCCTAGTCTAGCATGACCTCACCTTACCTGAGTAATTACATTTACCTTACCTAATTGCATTTGCAAAGACCCTATTTCTAAATAAGGTCACACCTTGAGGTTCTGGCTGGATGTGATTTTTTTTTTTTGGCGGGGGTGGGGGGGACGGGGAACACTGCTCAACCCACTCTTGTGTCTCTGCTTTCAGACACTCCCAGCCAGCAACCCCCCCTGTCCTTTGTCAGAACCATCTTCCTCGAACAGCACTGGGCACCTGAGCATCCTTCATGGATTTCCCACTGCCAACAAAATAAAGGCCTATCTCTTTAGCTCAGCTTTGGAAAACTCACCGCAGTCGGGTCCCAGCAGTATTTTTTCAGATTCCATTTCTCCAGTTCTCCGACTCGCACCCTTCGCCGTCCAATCACACGGGAAAGGTGTGTCATGTCGTTGGACAGGCTGTAAGTGCCCTTGCCGCCTGCCGGGTTCTTGGTGCTTTGCCAAGACGCTCTCCTTCTCAAACACCCATGTCATGCCACACCTTTCCTGTCTCTTGAGGACATTTCCAGCCAGCCAAGATGGGAGGGCTCACCCCTGCTGGCAGACGGACTGGACTCCCCTCTCTTCGCCTCTTCTCAGTCTGCTGTGATGCTCTCCTCTGCTGCGGCAATCTATTTCCTACACCCAAGGATGAGCCTGAGTCTTGAACTTCTCTGGGTCCTTAGATTTGATAGGGGGCTATCGAATCATGTGGCGTCGAGGATCAATGCTGGCGGACCCCGCTGTTGGGGTGATCCTACAAGGGGTTTTTTTTTAGAGCCAATGTGATTAGAGCTGGTCGTGATTCAGTGCAGTAACTGGATCACCCTATGCCTGCAGCCCTTGTGATGTCAAGAGCCCCATGCTGAGATGAAATGAGGGGAAAGGAGAGAGTGGTTGCCGCCTTTAGAGTCGAGGGCGGCAGTCTTTCAAAGGGAGAGTGGAATGACAGATGTGCCTCGGGAGAAGTGAGTTCTCAGGGTTGAATGTGGAGGGGCACTGGTCTCAGGGGGAAAGTTGTCATGATCCTTGGGGCAGGGGGTGGAGTGGTGGGGAGGATGCCCTGCCCTTACTCTTGCTGATGGACAATTGGTGAGAGAGATGTTGGCAGGGCTGGGGACTGGGAGGAAGGTAGAATGGGAGACACACGTTGGCAGGGGACAGGACGGACGCCAGCACCTTTCACTCTCAACTCTAAGAGAGGCTCTGAAAAGCTGGAGGTAACAAGGATGTTTCCGTTTCAAAAGGGTTATGGGTGTCTTTTGCTGGCCCCTCCAAAGTGGCAGTGACTGGCAACTGGGCCTTCAAACCCCCTCCCAGAGCTTGACGTCACCATGAGGACACACGCGGCACCTGGTCCATGTGGAACCAGGTTTCCTCTAAATGTTTCTGCCTCTTTTGCACGCTGCCCTTTCTGTTTATGACTCGGTTGCATCAAAGTCCTCTAGGCGTTGCCTTTGGGGATCAAGAAGCAGCTCACCCAAACGAGAAGAATAGAGGTATAAAGAACTGGGATGAGACTCCTGGGTGGACAGATGCTCATGGTCTCTGGGCTGAGCCCACTGGATGAGACATTCTGCATTTCAGGTAGACCAGGACAGATTCCCAGTATCCAAACCTCTGAGGCTACCAGAGCCCTTTCTTGCTGGGATGGGTTTGGCAATGAAGGCTCCCTCACGGCGGTAGGTTTAGAAACTGAAGCTAAAGAAACAGCCAAGAAAGAATCTCTGCCCCTTGAATGGTTGATGGACATCATGCAATGCTAGCTCTGATCCTGGCTGAGCTGACTCATACGTACCTGCTTGGTCTCCCTCACCTGGTTGGGTTCACAAAAATCTCTTACTATAAACCCTTGACTCCATTAAAGGAATTGTAGTTTCTTAGACATTCTGTCTCAAAGGTTTGCCGGTTTCCCTCCTGATAGATTGCCGGGTTGGGTGTTTCAGCCGTCAGTATTCAACAGGAGAGGAAGAATTTAGTCAAGTTTCTTTTGTTAGTAAGCTTCCTCTGCAAAGTACTGGTTTGCTGGTCCTAACAGCGATTCTGCTTGGGTTCAAAGAAGCCGAAAACCAGCCATACCGAAAGGAACGACTCAAGTTAGAGTCAGTCCTACCCATCTCCATGATGAATGTACACGAATTTGAAATGTTTTCAGAATCAGGAAGGGGAGAGGCGACAGGAGTAAAAAGGATCCCATGTTCACAATTCTGGTCTTAAGCAGTGATTTTTTCTCCACTGCTCCCTGTTACTAGAATTTTCCATCCACTTCCGACAGACAGAAGTGCAAACAACATTTGACACAAAGTGTAAAGCATGAAAAGATCTTTCAGCAGCTCAGTATCCTGGCTGTGACTCAGAATTATTCATTATATTAAAAAAAAAAACCCAAAAAGCAAAAAAACACGTGGCCATGTAGGTTCCAGAGATGAGTTTGGAGCAGAGGTAGCTAACTCATACCATGTTCTTCTTGCCATTTGCTGTCCCCCTTGAAGGAGATTGGGTTGGTCCAACTCTAATTTCTGAAACATCAAGGATTCTAGGTGGTTGTTTCTGTGTTTCTTTTTCCCAACTAGACAGTGAATTACTTGGGGGAAAGGATGGTATCCATTTGACTTTACATCTGTAGGAAGCAACTCAGTAATCAGCTCTTAAGAACACTCTGCTCTCTCTCTTTTTTTTTTAAAAGAATGACCATGGTTTACAAACAGCAAGACCCTCCGCAAGTGTAAGACATTACACTCCCGTTTTCCCTTCGGAGCATGTACGTGTTTGATGTGAGCTTGCACCAGGATTGGGATTCCAACTCAAAGGCAGGGCTGGTTCCTGGGGCTCCATGACTTACAGACAAGAGGAGACAGAGCCGTGTGCAGGGCGGGGGGAGAGGGGAGCCATGGGAAGTGGTGGGGGTGGATGCGGTTTATGGAGGGTTAAGGGAAGAGGAGTGGTTTAAGAGAACCCAAATCTATCATCTTACTGCCCTGGAGATCAGAATGTTCGAAATGGATCCCACTGGGCTGAAATGAAGGTGTTGGGAAGGCTGTGTACCTTCAGCAGGGTCTAGAAGAGCACTGTTTTCTCGCCTTTTCCCAGTGAGAGGCTGCCCGCGTCCTTGGGCTCACGGCCCCTTCATTTTCAAAGCCAGCATCTTCAAGTTTCTCTCTGATGACGAACTTTTCACCCCCCCGTGCCCATCTCGAGCACCCCTGGGATTAATCCATGGCGCTCACTGGCTCGTGTGGGACTGCCCCCCTCACGTCTGGGTTATGTGCACCGTGTAAGGTCCTTACAGGTTCTGGGGAGCAGGACACAGGTGTCCCCATGAGAGGGCCGTGCTGTGCCGACCACAGGAGGGCCCCGGGGGATGGCAGAGGGCAGTGTCAGTCTACACTTGAGGAAACTTGGGCTCAGAGAGTTTCACTCTTTTTCTCCGTGGGAAGGTGACATTGCCTTGGTGGCTGGACCCCTGCACCCAGAACCCTAAGCAAGACTCAGTAGAAGGCCGCTGGCTTCCTGTCCCTCTGGTTCTTCCTTCTACACCCGCACCTCATGGCTTTCTCCCCCAACTGGGGCTGGTGGTGGGTGGCATTGGGGAGTGCTGTGTCGGGTGGGGGGCACTGCTCCCCAACGCCCCCCGCGAATGGAGAGCAGCTGCCACTTTGAGCCAGATCATGATTTTTGATCCGCAAGACCCTCATTGTGCTGGCGGAAGCCTGAGCTCTCAGAAGCGAGGTGCCACTGGAGGCTGCTGAGGTCTCCGACCGGGCGGCCCCCTGCAGTCAGAATCCTGGAATTCCTCCCCTGGAAGGCAGATGAAGGGGAGCCTCGTGGTCAACTCTTGAGCCGAAGTCACATTGCTTCCCTGTTGCAGCAGGGTGGGCTCCTCAGGCTGAGAACCCTGTTGCCCCAAGGCCGGCTCCTGGTAAAAGAGGGTGTTTCAGCTGCCGGGGGTGGGGGTCCTCTGAGGAGGCGCTGGTGGTTCTGGTGTCAGAGCCCACGGTGAAGGCCGCAGGGCGTCCACGAGGCACAACGGTGGGGCTTCTCCGGGTCCAGGCGAGGGCCTGAGGAGAAGACGGAGGAGTGCTTACTGCATGAGACTTCCTTTAGAAAGAGCACACCATGGTCGGAGGATGGGAGGAGGGGGCCAGGGGCTCCTTCCTAAGGGCCCCTCCTTCCAGGTCTCTCTCTTCTAGGAGCGGGGGACCCTTCACCCTCGCCACTGTACCCACAGCCCCCAAACCTGCGGGAGTCTGGCTGCTGCCCGGGACACGAGGGCCTGCGACCTTGTTGGAGCGGGAATTCCTCATAGCTCCGAGGGTAGGCCAGTCTGCAGAGGAAGACGTGGCCAGGAGGGGAGGCAGTGGGGGTGACGGAGGAAGGCTGCCCTGGCCCTGGCCCCCGGGGGAAACGGGGAACACGACTGAGTGGGACATAGCACCTGCCCGGGTCCTCCCTGGGGAGGGGGCCTCAGTGCGACACGGTGGAGCTCCCCTCCATCCCCAGCCACTGCCCCTTGGTGGGGGCGGGATGGTGAAAGGTGGAGTGGAGAGGGGGTGTCTCCCACCCTGGAGCTGGGGGTCACATGAGTCTTTAGCATGGAGTTCCTGCCCCACACTGCGTGGTCCCCGAGAGGCACCTTGAGGTCTGGCGTGGGTGTCTGCAGAAAAGTGTGTATGGAGGAAACCAGAAAGAGCTTGCAGACACAGCCCCGGGAGGTGGCTCGATTGGTGGTGGGTGGGGGTGTTGGACAGTCGCAGTGACAGGGCAGGGTAGGGGAGCTGGGCGTGCGTCTGAGGACACCTAACAGCAAGGATAGCTGGAGCTCTCATCAGCCCGAGAAACCTTTCCTTTGGGGAAATGAGCTCTGGGTGTGGGGCAATGACCGAGGATGCTCCCTGGGCAGTAAAGGCAAAGCCCTGCCTCCACGGAGATGCTGAAAGCCTGCAGGCCCTGGCAAGGAGAGAGGTCTGACACTCTCTGTGTACCCTGCAGCCTCAGACAAGAAGGCAGAGCGCCTGCCCCTCCAAGGAAGAGTCAGTTCAGAAGCCCAGCAACCGCCACCCCCTGGGGAGGTGCCTCAGGCTCCCAGAGGTGAGCCCCCAGGAAGCGAGTCCTAAGAGACTTGGTGTCACCTGACTTGTAGCCATGCGGGCTCCAGGGACCTCTGAATGTCTCAGACCCTCAGAGCCTGGGAGGCTATTTGGTGTCTTAATGGGCCTTAGACCCTGCTGTGGGAATTTCCTGGGTTGGGAAGGCTGAGAATTAAGGTTTCCCTTTTAGGAGGCCAGCAATCTGCTGGAAAATGTGGAGTAAAACGACCCACGATGTCTCCTTTTCCTTTCTCCTGGGGCTCCTGGCTGCTCGTGAGATGTGCAGACTGGAATAAGAGAACCAGCAGACACGGGGCGGGGAGGAACAAGAGGGAAGGTCTGTGGGCCAGAAGCAAGGCCGCCCCAGGAAGTCTCTAAGATCTCTTTCCGGTGGTGAGACCTACAGCCTGGAGGAGGGAGCTCATGGCTTCCAGGGGAGGGGTGGCCCCCTTTGGGATGGGTGAGCTTGGTTGCATCCAGCCAAATTTGTTTCTTAGAGGGACCCTGACAGCCTCTGGGGTGTAACTGCCCAGAGTGGAGACTGGATCTTGAGCAGACAAAATCCTGCAGGTTCTGGAGCAAGGAGAGCCGCCTCCCCTCCCACCCCCATCCCCACCCTTACCTGGGGATGCAGACTTGAATGGAGTCCACGTGGATGGACCTGGATGAGAAATCCCGGCGGTGGGTGTGACATCATTCAGTCACTTCTGGTTTCCTGGAAACCCAAGAACTTAGGAGAAGCTGAATCCTTTTATAGAATTTCTATCTGGAAACCACCAGTTTGGTTTTTGTTTTGCACCCAGTTAGCACAAGTGTGTGAGAACAGCTGCCAGGTAATGTGTTCGGAAGTCTGACGTGAGGGAACAATTACTGGTAAAGTTCTGGGAGGTATCTAATCAGCTATGGTTCCAGCTGAGTTTCAGTGTGATTTGTTAAGGTTGGTAATGTAGCCATCAGCGTTACCCATAACCTCATGGAACCTGCCGATTTGTCTAGGAAGTAAAGAGACAGCCATCGAGTCTGGTATTTTTCAACGATGAGCGAGCAGCACACACAGAAAGGCAGTGGAGGGTGGTGGTTAAGAACACAGGCTCTGAGACCCACCACCTGGGCCTGGGTCTCCCCTTTGCCTCTGGGCGTGGCCTCAGGCAAGCTCCGGAAGCTCTCTGTCCCTCAGTTTCCTTGTCTGTAAAATGGGGATGAAAATAGTATCTTGCTCCTAGGTTTAATGTGATGATTGGATGAGTTAATAGATGTAAAACATGTAGCACAGCCCATGGCGTACCATGGACTCAAATGTTAGCTATTGTTAGTATCTCTTCTTTTATTCCGATTCTTTAAAAATGAGCTTCCCTGGGGGGCTCAGATGGTAAAGAATCTGCCTGCAGTGTGGGAGAGACCTCAGTTTGATGCCTGGATTGGGAAGATTCCCTAGAGAAGGGAACAGTTACCCACTCCTATTCTGGCCTAAAGGACAGGGGAGGCTGGCAGGCTACAGTCCAAGGGGTTGCAAAGAGTCGGACACGACTGCGCGACTTTCACTTTCGCTAGAAATCCATTTCCTTCATGTGGATTTTGCAATGTGTATTTGGAAGAAAAGTTAGTTCTTCCTTTTTCTGTCCTGACAGTGTGCCTAGGAAATGAGATGGTTTATGTTTTGGGACAGATGATTCTGGAAAGGTATTAGGCTTGGTACACAGAAACAGTCTTCAAGTACAGTAAATCTATACCCAGCATCAAGGCCTGCGCCCTATACAACAGTGTGGGCTTGGTAATTGGTTGATGAATGATTTCTGTGCTCTCATCAAATTATCTTTGGTTGCTTCTATGTCCAGAGCCTGGGAGAAGGTTGTTGGAAAGTAGCCAGCATATGATTCTATAGTGTCCTTCCCTCTCGCATTCTCATATTCTCTGGAGCTGGGAAGCTGGTATATATATATAAAAAAAAGATTTTGAAGTTACAATGAATTTTCTGTTTCTTACAAGATTCCCCTTGTATCCTTTCTGGTGGAGGTTCACCTGCTTTACTATCGACACTGAAGGACACGGCGCCATCCATGCCAGCCGTGAGATTTCAGTTGAGACACTTTATATCTTCTCAGAGGAGAACAAGAAACAGTGTCACAGCCACCTCGCTGGCTATTTCTTCAACTGGTGGGATAGTGTCTGGAAAATGTTTTGAAAACACGAAAAGTGGCAAATTGGCCTACTCGACACACAGAATTTGATGTCACACATTCTAAAGGTCAAAAATCTCCATGAACAAAGCAATCCCGAGGGTTTGATTCCTGTGTTGCATTGGTACCTCCTAACTAAATGTTTTACTGGCATCCTAGCGGGAGTTGTTATAATAAGCAAGGAGCCGTTCATGTAATAGAGTTTTGAATATACTTGCACCTAGCATCTCCTTATCTCGCCCCACGAGAGAGGTAGGTGCCTGGGACAAAGTCGACAGTCTTGAAGTTCCAGCCCATAGATTTCAGTCCGCCTGGCTCCGTCCTCTCTCCCCTCTCCCTTCTCCCCACAACCCTTGGCTTGCCATGTGCTTCTTTGAGTGGAGGGGGTGACAGAGATACAGGAGGTACAGCTCCTGAGCCTTTGGAAGCAGGAGGGAGAAGATCGCCTTGGGGTTCTTTTCAAAAACTGGACAAAGTCTTGGTCTGACATGGGATCACTCTTCCTTGGGTTAATAGCGTGGAGGTTCCCCAGCAACCATTGACCCAACTGACTCTCTTCATCATATGATGGAGAGACTCTGCTTCTCCAGGGTCCCCCAAAAAGCATGTGGGGTGGCAGCGGGGAGGCGACAGTGGTTGAAGCCATCCTAACCCCGGGTCCCCAGGGTGGCCCTGGGCAGAGGCTAAGGGGAGAGGATAGAAATCCTGGAGGGGTTTGTGGTATTTTTTTTTTTTTTAATTGGAGGGCAAAGGGGGTAAGTTGTGAGAAAGTAAATGTGGCTTTGGAAAGGAAAGGCTTATTTCCAAGGAGACCAGAGTGGGACTATAAAAGATAGCCCATCTCAATGACTGTGTCTCCGGGGGTGATCTGACAGGCACTGGCGAGGATCACCCGGAGACCTGGGTACGGATTTCTCAAGCATAAACCCCAGGGTCCATGAAATATTTCCTATAACTCAGTTTCCAGGGTTCCCAGGTTTTTATCTACTCGTAGAAACTGCATCCATTCAAGAGAATTCAGCCCATCTGGGTTTGCTTAGTGCGCCTGGAAATTGGCAGCTTTCTGCTTTTGGAGCCATCGCCCTGTCCCCAGACATTTGGGTCTAAGCTCTGAGGGGCCATCATGGACACTGGGGTGGGGGTGAGTGGTGGTCCTGGAGCTAGTTCTCTTGGATGGCGACCCTAGGGGTGCAGGGCCTTGTTCCAGCCTCCTGTGTCTGTGGCCATCACAGCTCTGTTCTCCGGACCTCCCCGAGGGGGCCACAGCCCTGGGGCAGGTTTGCAGCCGGCTGACACGACAGCATGCTTGCAGGCATGCCCTTCCTTAACTAGGCCTGTGGGCAAGTCCTTGGGCCTCTCTGCCTGCCTGGGCCCCTCAGGTCCAGCCGGGGCCTCAGGGTGCTCTGCAACGTTGAGCTGCTCTCCCCTCTGCATGGGTGCTAGCCTTGCCCTGGGACCACCGCCCTCTTTAGGGTGCAGATGCAGTAGGCATCACTTCAGCAGGTCTTCCTGCAAACCTACTCTTGTCTCAGCTCTTAGCTTCCCCGTCTTCTCCAAGGGCACCGTCTGGTCTCTCTTTGCCTCTGGTCGCTTCTAACTGGGCCCTGAGGGCAGGGAGTGGACACTGCCGGGGCGTAGGTGGGTCATGGGTAAATGCACAGATGCATGTGTTTTCAGGTCTCGTATGTCAGTTGCACATCCTGATTGCTGCCATTATCCTTAGGTGTTGGCGGCATCCTTGTTCTGGAACCAGCAACGCTGAGGCACATAACAGAAGGAGGTGATGTTATCCTCTATCATGAGGAAGTAAATGGTTGAGTTGCGAGGGAGCTCAGAGCTAGGGTCTCTTCACCCCAGCTCCTGATCTGCCTAACCCCCAGGCCCTGATGTCCAAGACAAATGCCTTCATAGTTGTGTGCTCTTCTAGGAGTGATATCGCCGTGCCTTGAGCTTTTCCTCTCTTTCCAGGGTTCCTTGAAGAGTAAATTAAATTTTTTTAAAAAGGAGTTCTCCAGACTCCCTTAGGAGTTTTCTTACCATGCCTAGAGGGATCCAGAAGTCCCAGGGGCCCTGAGTCTGCAGGCACCCTCTGATTAGACCCACCTTTCCTGAAGCAGTGCTGTTCAAATTAACAAAGTATTTTCTTACTTTGTTCTGTTGTGCTGTGCCATAGTTACCAATTTCCGTAGCTTTATTTCCTACTCTTTAAATGCATTATTGGTTATATTGTTAGTTTAACTTACACTATATCATTTTATTTTAATATTTCAAATGGCATGTTTAATATATTGTAATATATTAATATATATTTAATTTCTGTGGGCTGAACTTGAAAGCTTACCATAGTCAATTGCGTTATTTCTACGTAAAACATTTTTACCTTATGTTGGGGCTTAGCTGGTTATGGAGAAGGAAATGGCAACCCATTCAGTTATTCTTGCCTGGAAAATCCTATGGACAGAGAAGCTTGGCGGGCTACAGTCCATGGGGTTACAAAAGGGTGGGACGCAACGTATTAACTTGACAATAACAAACAGTTGGCTAACAATGGTGTGTTAGTTTCAGGTGAACAGCAAGCAAAGTGATTCAGTTATATACATATCTGCTCTTTTTCAAATTCTTTTCCCACTGAGGTTATTACAGAATATTGGGCAGGATTCCCCTGTGCTATACAGGCATTATTTCTTTAGGAAAGTGCCTTTTGAGTTCCTCATCCAATGTCTAGACATCTTTTGAGAACTCATACTGGGTTTTGGTGGGAAAGTTATGCTCCAATATTACATTTCTAAAAATTCTCTCTCTGGCACATAATTTAAGAAAAAGGTGTTTTTTAAAAAAATTTTTTTTATTTTAGCCTTAGAGTTAAGCTCCTGCAATAGTGTGTACTACTGAAAAATGCAGGCATGAAGTTTATAAAACAGGATGGATTATTAAGAAAAACATGCATGCGTGCTAAGTCGCTTCTGTGGTGTCCAAGTCTTTGCGACTCCATGAACTGCAGTCTGCCAGTCTCCTCTGTCCATGGGATTCTCCAGGCAAGAACACTGGAGAGGGTTGCAATGCCCTCTTCCAGGGGATCTTTCCGACCCAAGGATTGAATCCATGCCTCTTGCATTGGCAGGCAGGTTCTTAAGAAAAACAGAGTAAGATAAATGGACATCTTTTCCTATCTTCATCCCAGGAAAGAGAGGCCAGTGGCCTTGTTTTTTTGTTGTTGTTATTCAGTCGCTCAGTTGTTTCCAACTCTGCAATCCCATGGACTGCAGCACACCAGGCTTCCCTGTCCTTCACCATCTCCCAGAGCTTGCTCATACTCCTGTCCATTGAGTTGGTGATGCCATCCAACCATCTCATCCTCTGTCATCCCCTTCTCCTCCTGCCCTCAATCTTTCCCAGCATCAGGGTCTTTTCCAGTGAGTCAGCTCTTCACATCAGGTGGCCAAAGTATTGGAGTTTCAGCTTCAGCATCAGTCCTTCCAATGAATATTCAAGACTGATTTCCTTTAGGATGGATTGGTTTGATCTTCTTGCAGTGCAAGGAACTCTCAAGAGTCTTCTCCAACACCACAGTTCAAAAGCACCAATTTTTTGGTGCTCAGCCTTCTCTATGGTCCAACTCTCACATCAACACATGACTATTGGAAAAACCATAGCTTTGACTATATGGACCTTTGTTGGTAAAGATGTCTGTGCTTTTAATATGCTATCTAGGTTTGTCAGAGCTTTCTTTCCAAGAAGCAAGTGTCTTTTAATTTCATGGCTGCAGTCATCATCTGCAATGATTTTGGAGCCCAGTTTTTTTCTTTTCCTAAGATTTCTCTTTATTAGTGATTATTTGCATATATATTACAAGAAGACAAAAGGGACCGAATAAATCTGGGCCACTTGGTAACAGAGTTGATCCACTTTCAGCCAGCGGACAGGTCAAGCTTCAGGACACAGAGTTCCTAAGATCTCTTGAGGGATTTATGGCTGATAGTTGAGGGGTCTGGGATGGTAAGAAGGGTTTGGTGGAAGTGGCACAATCCAAAAAGATGGTTTGCATTTTCCTCCAAGACTGGGAAAGGAGAATGGGGTTACAGGGAAAGACTGGTACTCCAGTGATGCGGCACCAGCGCTTGGCCCCATACCTGGATAATTCGGGCTAGGGTGGCATCTCACAGACTTCTCCAAAATTCCAGGGGCACTTAAAAACACCAACCAGAGGTTTCACAGAAATATTAGTACAACCGGCATAGAAAAACTCTACAGAAACCCAAACCAGAATGCCGAGAGGTTTAGGGAAAGAGCAGAATTTTGACCCTTCCACTCAGCCAGCACCCAACTAAAAAGCAACACAGATGGTGAGTCAAGAAAATAAGGATTCACGTGCAGCCATCGGAGGAGAGTTGAGAGGGAGCAGCCGAGGAGGGCCTCACTCAATGGTGAGAGCTCGGTTTCTTTGCTGCCTTCGGGTGACCCTGAGGTGGCATTTACTCTGTAGAATTGCCCTACAGGAGCAGGCTGGGGGCCATCTTCTGTGGGTTTAGCCTGAGACTGCACCCCTGCTCGGTGTCTTCCCTGCTTGTCCCGTCCTCTGTGGTTTTCTCCTGGGAGTTCTTCCTAAGACAATGTCTGCACACAAATCTTTATCTTACAGTCTGCTTCTGGGGAACCCATCCTTAGCCATTCATTCTTCTTAACTCTGAGCTGCAGTGGAGGAAATGCTAGTGATTAGATCCTGCCTGACATGTAGAAGAGTTCTTTAATTGGAACAATCTTTTGAAACAAAGTTTCTTCCACCCAGAGGCATCAGTGGTTTGCTTCATGGGTGCTGTTTTGGGTGACCAGGACCTAGAATAAAAGAGGGTCTCTATAAGAGCCTTGAATGAACACTGTTTCTGGCCATGGACTGACTGCCATTGTAGGCAAAGGAACAAGGTGACAGGCAATGTGAATGAGATTTGTAAATAATAAAGTGCTATCAAAGGACTGAACACTAGGGTAAAAGAGGACAAAAGAAGCAAAGAGAGAAAGAGAAACTAACATGTTGTGCTTAGTCTCTCAGTCATGTCTGGCTCTTTGCAACCCCATGGACTGTATCCCGCCAGCCGCCTCTGTCCATGGGATCCTCCAGACAAGAATACTGAAGCGGATTGCCATGCTCTCCTCCTGGGGATCTTGCCAACCCAGGGATTGAACCCCAGTCTCTGGCCTTGCAGGTGGATTCTTTACCATCTGAGCCACCAGGGAAGCCCAAGAGAAGCTAATAGTGAAGTACTAAATAGAGATGCCTCCTTGGGGGAGCAGTGGTCACTATTCTGTCTCCAAATCACTCCCTGATTTGCTGTGTAACAGAACTTGGTGGCTCAGAATAACAGCAGTTTTGTTTGTTTGTTTGCTTATAGCTCTGTAGTCTGGGCCGGGCTCCATGGGGACATCTTGTCTCTCCTCCATGTGATCCCAGCTCAGATGGCTCTACTGGGGCTGGAAGACTCACTTTCAAGACGCTTCTTTCCCTGGCTGGCAAGTTGCGGTTGGCCTTCAGTTCTTGTCCGTGAGCCTTCTCAGGGAGCAGATTTTACTTCCTCACAGCGTGGAGTCCACGTTCCAAGACCAAGTGACCCAAGGGTCAGGAAGTAGAAACTGGCTGTTTCTTGATATCTGCTCCTGGAAACTGGCACTGCATCCACAGCATCACTTCTGCATTTTATTGAACAATCACAGAGCCCAGATTCAAATGAAGGGGTCAAAGGCCCCACCTATCAATGACAGGGAGAATGAACAAATTTTGCAGTCATGGTTTTAAAATGCCACAGACGTCTTCCATCAAGTTGAGACAACTGGAAATCTGAGAGACCTCTTCACACCTTCCATTTTTCATTTTCTTATGTGTAATGTACAACGAAGACTTGCTGAGGGTTTCCCAGGTGTCTCAGTGGTAGAGAATCTGCCTGCCAATGCAGGAGACGTGGGTTCAGTCTCTGTATCAGAAAGATCCCCTTGAGAAGGAACTGGCAACCCACTCCAGTGTTCTTGCCTGGGAAATCCCATGGACAGAGAAACCTGGCAGGCTACAGTCCCTGGGATTATAAAGAGTCGGGCATGACTGAGCATGCACGCACGCACACACGCACACTGGACCAGCTGGCACTTTTTTTTTCATTTTTTTAATTGTGGTAAAATATACACAACGTTGTCTTCACCTTTGGCTGTTGTGAGTAGTGCTGCTATGAATACGTGCATACAAGTGTTTGTTTGAACATCTGATTTCAGTTCCTTTGGGTACATATCTAGGAGTGGAATTGCTGGCCCGTATGGTAGTTCAGTGTTTAACTTAAAGAGGAACCCTTAAGCCATTTTCCATATTGGTGGCACCATTTGAATTACCACTGACAATGTATGATGGTTCCAGTTTCTCCATAGCTTCACTAATGCTTGTTATTTTCTGCGTGCCTGCCTGTGCGCTCAGTCACTTCAGTCATGTCCAACTGAAGAGACCGAACGAGTCTCTTGCATTGCAGGAGAATTCTTTACCACTGACCCACCAGGGAAGACCTGTTATTTTCTACAGTAAGTGTAAAGTGGTAACTTGTGATTTTGATTTGCATTTCCCTAGTGTTGAATTGGAGAATTCAATTGGGAATTGGGGAATTCAAGGGGAATTGGGGAATTTCCCTAGTGTTAAATTGCCACTGGAGATGGCAATGGCACCCCACTCCAGTACTCTTGCCTGGAGAATCCCATGGATGGCAGAGCCTGGTAGGCTGCAGTCCATGGGGTCACTAAGAGTCGGACATGACTGAGCGACTTCCCTTTCACTTTTCACGTTCATGCATTGGAGAAGGAAATGGCAACCCACTCCAGTGGTCTTGCCTGGAGAATCCCAGGGATGGGGGAGCCTGGTGGGCTGCCGTCTCTGTGGTTGCAGAATCGGACATGACTGAAGCGACTTAGCAGCAGTGATTAATTATATTGAGCATATTTTCATGTGTCTGTTGGTCATTTATCTTCTTTGAAGAAATGTCTATTCAAGCCCTTTGGTCATTTTTTAAAAATTTGGTTATCCTTTTGTTGTTGACCTGTAAGAGTTTTTGTTACATTCTGGACCGTAAACAGTTCCTAGATAGATGATTGAAAATATTTTCCTCCCAGTCTCTGGCTTGTCATTTTACCCTCTTTACAGTGTTCTTTGGTGCATAGAAGTTTTACATTTTGATGAATTTTAATTGCTTTTGTCTTTTGTTGTTATTTTTGGTGTCACATCTAAGAATCCATTGTTGAATTTTAGGTTATGAAGATTTATTACTATCTTCTAAGAGTTTTATAGTTTTAGCTCTTACGTTTAAGTTTTGATGATTTTTAACTTAATTTATGTATATGATGTAAGCGTGTCCAAATTCATTCATGTGGGCCCATTGTATGTGGACATCAGTTGTCGCCCGGCCATTTGTTGAAAAGATGATTCATTCCTCATTAATTGGTTTTGTCCATTTACCAAAAATCCATTGCCCAAAGATGTATGGATTTATTTCTGAGCTCTTAGTTCTATTTCATTGATCTATACGCCTATCCTTATGCCAGCACCACATAACTTTGATTACTCTCAGAATTTGTACTAAGTTTTAAAATTAAGGATATATGTTCTCCAATTTTGTTCTTCTTTTTTCAAGATTACTTTGGCTATCTGGAGTCCCTTGAAATTTCAGATGGATTTTGGGATCAGCTTTTCCATTTCTGAAAAAAAAAGGCTCCTGAGAGTTTGGTAGAGATTGCACTAAATCTGTAGATTGACTCAGGGAGTGTTCCTGTTAATAATGTTACTAAGTCTTTCAACCCATTACCACAGGTCTTTAATTTCTTTGAGTAATGTTTTGTAGGATTCGTTACTGTACCTCCCTGGTTTAATTTACTCCTAAATGTTTCTCCTTTTAGATGGTATTATAACTGAAATTGTTTAATTTCCTTTTCAGATTGTTCATTGCTAGTGTTTAAAAGTATAACAGATAATTATGTTGGTCTTATCCCATAACTTTGCTGAATTCAATTATTAGCTCCATTTTTTTTTTTTTTTGGTGTGTGGATTCTTCAAGATTTTCTCTATATAAGATCATGTCTTCTGCAAATAGAGATAATTTTATCTATTTCTTTCCAAGTTAGGTGCTCTTTATTTATTTTTTCTTTCTTTATTGGCCTGCCTAGAACTTATGGACAATGTTAAATAGAAATGGCAAAAGTTGGCATTCTTATCTTGTTTCTGATTTAGAGGAAAACTGTCAGTCTTTCACCATTGAGTTTATTAGCTGTGTATTTTTTTTTAAATAAATACTTTTTACCATGTTGAAGCAGTTTCCTTTATTCCTAGTTTATTGAGTGTTTTTTTAAACCATAAAAGGATGTTGAATTTTGTCAGTTTTCTTTCCATATCAATTGAGGTGATCATATAGTATTTTCCTCACTTGTATTAATGTGCTTTGTTATATTGATTGATTTTTGTATGCTGAACTATACTTGCATTCCTGAGATAAAGCCCATCTGGTCACAGAGGATAACCATTTCAGTATGCTGCTGCATTTGTTCTGATACTGATTTGCTGAGGATTTTCACATTTGTATGCATAAGGGCTGTAGGGTTTTTTTTGATGGCTTTGATGTCTTTGTCTGGCTTTAGTATTAAGGTAATGCTGGCTTCATAGAATAAGTTAGGAACCATTCTTTTCTCTTAAGTTTTTGAGAAGATTTTGAGAAAGATTGGTGGCAATTCTTCTTTACATGATTGGTTGAATTCACCAGTGAAGCCATTGGGTCCTGGGTTTTTGTTGTTATTGGGGAGTTTTTATTGTTGATTCAATCTCTGTGCTGGTTACAAGTTTATCTTAATGATTCTGTTTCTTCTTGAGTCAGTTTTGGTACTTTGTGTGTTTCTAAGAACTTGTCCATTTTATCTAAGTTATCTGATTTATGGCAAATGATTTTTCATAATATTCTCTTTTCATTCTTCCCGTGAAGTCTGCGGTGACGTCCCCACTGTCATTTCAGATTCTGGTCATTTTGGTCTCCGCACCACCCCCACCACCTTCCACCGCTGGTCTAGCTACGGGCTTGTCAGTGCTGTTGATCTTTTAAAAGAATCAGCTTCTGGTTTCGTTGACTTTCCTTATTTTTTTTCTAGTCTCTATTTCATTTATTGACACTCTAATTTTTATTTCCTCTTTTTGAAGTTTTGGATTTAGTTGCCCCCCCCCTTTTTTTTTATTTCTTAAAGATGTAAGGTTAGGTTATTGATTTGAGATCTTATTAAAAAAATGATTTTTTTCTTTTGGTCCATGCTGTGTGGCTTGTGGGATCTTAGTTCCCCAACCAGGGATAGAACCCAGGTCCTCACGTGTCAAAGTGTGGAATCCTAACCACCGGACAGCCAGAGATTTCTGGAGATCTTATTTTTTTAAAGGGTAAATGATTTATGCAATCTGAAGAGAAATCAGAGTATTGAGATCTTACTTTTTAACAAAGACATTTAAAGCTATAAACTTCCCTTTGAAAGCTACTTTCACTGCATTCTATAGATTTTATGTTTTCATATTTATCTCAAAAAATTTGTTAATATCTCTGTGATTTCTTCTTTGACTCATTGATTGTTTAAGAGTATGTTCTTAAATTTCTGAATTTTTGTGAATTTCCCAGGTTTCCTTCTCTATTGATTTATCTTCTAGTTTGCTGATTATTTCCTCTGCTCAAATGCATCATTGAGCCCATCAGGTAATTTTTTCATCTAAATCATTGTAATTTTCAACATCAGACTTTCTGTTTGGTTCCTTTTTGTAATTTCTATTATCTCTTTATTTGTTTAGACATTGTTCTCCTGCTTTCTTTTATTTCCTTGTGCATGGTTTCCTTTAGTTCTTTGAATATATTTAAGACAGTTTATTTGATCTAAAATCTTTGTCTAGTAAATCCAATGTTTGACCTTCCTCAGAAATGACTTCTAATTATTTTCTTTCTTTTTTGCAAATGAGCCATATTCTCTTGTTTCTTTATATGTCGCTTATTTTTTTTCCCCCCAAATGGACACTTTGCGTATCATAATATGGTACTGGAAATCAGGTTTTTTACCCCTGTGATTTCTTGTTACTGCTTAGTATGGGATGTTGTTTGTTTAGTGACTCTTCTGAACTACTTTTTAAAAGACCATGGTCTTTGTCATGTTTGACCATTGAAGTCTCTTCTTGTTTGTTAATCAAGAAACTAATCACTTGACAGAGATTTCCTTAAAGGAAAAGAGTCAAAAAGGAAAAGAAAAGAAAACTCTCCCGGTCTTTTCTGATTGGTTCTGTCACTGATTGGGCCACTTCTTCAATGCTAAGCCAGGTCTTTTTCAACTCTGACTTAGCTATCATTCTCTGTGTGGAGCTTAAAGATCAGTCAGGCTTTCCTGGTGGCTCAGGTGGTAAAGTGTCTGCCTGCAATGCAGGAGACCTGGGTCTGATCCCTGGATCGGGAAAAGCCCCTGGAGAAGGAAATGGCAACCTACTCCAGTACTCTTGCCTGGAAAATCCCATGGAGGGAGGAGTCTGGCAGGCTACAGTCCATGGGTTAGCAAAGAGTCGGACATGACTGAGCAACTTCACCTTAAAGGTCAGTCAGAGGTGAAAACTTAGGGTCTTAGATATTTTGCAGGTGTGGGACACACACACGTCTCTCCTGATTGCCCAGAATATGCAGATGGCACCCAAAGCCTTTATGCCCCCATGCACCTCCCCCCTGAACTTCCCCTATCCAGACTACTCGTCCATCCATTGCAGGCCCTGTCTGCTATCCCCTGCTTTGTGTGTGTGTGTATATGTTAGTTGCTTAATCATGTCCAACTCTTTGCAACCCTATGGGCTGCAGCCCTCCAGGCTCCTCTGTCTATGAAAATCTGTAGGCAAGAGTACTGGGGCAGGTTGCCATGCCCTCCTCCAGGGGATTGCCCGAAGGGGTCAAACCTGGGTCTCCTGCATTACAGGCAGATTCTTTACTGCTTAGCCACCAGGGAAGGCCCATTGCCTGCTCCAGGGAGCTGCAAATAGAACATTCACCTTTAAATACTTCTGACAAACACTACCTGGAAAGCTACCCTAGCCCTGAGAAAGTTCCAAGACTCATCTCGCAAGGATCCATCAGACGGGTCAAATCATACAACGACAGTTCCTAGAGACCAGGATCAGGGTTGCCCCGTTTGATACCAGCAAGCCCACACCAAGAATCTGGACCACCATCCTCATGCCTGCTGGTGAGGTGGGGGTTGGGGGATAATAAGTAGGTAAATTAAAATGTCACAGTGGTTTTTTGGACTGCAAGGAGATCAAACCAGTCAATCAGAAAGGAAATCAGTTCTGAACATTCATTGGAAGGACTGATGCTGAAGCTGAAGCTCAAAAACTTTGGCTACCTGATGCGAAGAGCTGACTCATTGGAAAAGACTCTGAGGCTGGGAAAGATTGAAGGTAGGAGAAGGGGATGACAGAGGATGAGATGGTTGGATGGCATCACTGACTCAATGGACTTAAGTTTGAGCAAGATTCAGGAGTTGGTGAAGGACAGGGAAGCCTGGGGTGCTGCAGTCCATGGGGTTGCAAAGAGTCAGACATGACTGAGCAATTGAACTGAACTGAACTGAACTGTGGGTTTTCTTAGAATGAAAATTGTGTTGCTTCTTTCCTTTTTTTTTTTTTTTAATCTTAAAAGGTTTATTGTGCACAGAGGAGAAGGGCTCAGTCTTTCTTGGCTGCCACTTTCCTCATGGAGGCCATGGCGTTGCTCAGCTCCTCTCTTTCTCTTGGCATTTTTTGTGTGTCCCCACCCTTTTTTTTCCCTTTATTTAAAAAAAATTATTTAATTGGAGGCTAATTACTTTACATTCTTTTTTTAATTTATTTTTTATTGAAGGATAATTGTTTTACAGAATTTTGCTGTTTTCTGTCAAACCTCAGCATGAATCAGCCATAGGTATACATATATCCCCTCCCTTTTGAACCCCCATCTCCCTCCCCATCCCAGCCCTCTAGGTTGATACAGAGCCCCTGTTTGAGTTTGCTGAGCCATACAGCGAATTCCTGTTGGCTATCTATTTTACATATGGTAATGTAAGTTTCCATGTTACTCTTTCCATACATCTCACCCCCTCCTCCCCTCTCCCCATGTCCATAAGTCTGTTCTCTATGTCTGTTTCTCCATTGCTGCCCCATAAATACTTCCATACCATTTTTCTAGATTTCATATATATGGGTTAGAATACAGTATTTATCCTTCTCTTTCTGACTCACTTCACTCTGTATAATAGATTCTAGGTTTATCCACCTCATTAAAACTGACTCAAATGCATTCCTTTTTATGGCTGAGTAATGTTCTATTGTGTATACAACCACAACTTCTTTATCCATTCATCTGTCATTGGACATCTAGGTTGCTTCCATGTTCTAGCTATTGTAAATAGTGCTGCAATGAAAAATTTTCAATTTTGGTTTCCTCAGGGTTTATGCCTAGGAGTGGGATTGCTGTGTCATATGGTGGTTTTATTCCTAGTTCTTTAAGGAATCTCCATACCATCTTCCACGGTGGCTGTATCAATTTACATTCCCACCAACAATGCAAGAGTGTTCCCCTTTCTCCACACCCTCTCCAGCGTTTATTGTTGGTAGACTTTTTGATGATGGCCATTCTGACTGGTGTGAGGTGATATCTCATTGTAGTTTTTGATTTGCACTTCTCTAATAATGAGCGAAGAGTTGACTCATTGGAAAAGACTCTGATGCTGGGAGGGATTGGGGGCAGGAGGAGAAGGGGACAACAGAGGATGAGATGGCTGGATGGCATCACTGACTCGATGGATGTGAGTCTGAGTGAACTCCGGGAGTTGGTGATAGACAGGGAGGCCTGGCGTGCTGCGATTCACGGGGTCGAAAAAAGTCGGATGTAACTGAGCGACTGAACTGAACTGAATAATGAGTGATGTTGAGCATCTTTTCATGTATTTGTTAGTTATCTGTATGCCTTCTTTGGAGAGATGTCTGTTTAGGTTGTTTTCTCACTTTTTGATTGGGTTGTTTGTTTTTCTGGTATTGAGTTGTATGAGCTGCTTGTTTATTTTGGAAATTAATCCTTTGTCAGTTTCATTTGCTATTATTTTCTCCCATCCTGAGGGTTGCTTTTTCACCTTGCTTATAGTTTCCTTTGCTGTGCAAAAGCTTTTAAGTTTAATCAGGTCCCACTTGTTTACTTATGTTTTTATTTCCATTACTCTAGAGGTGGGTGATAGAGGATTTTGCTTTGATTTATGTAATTGAGTGTTTTGCCTATGTTTTCCTCTAAGAGTTTTATATCTTCTGGTCTTATATGTAGGCCTTTAATCCATTTTGAGTTTATCTTTGTGTATGGTGTTATGAGGTGTTCTAATTTCATTCTTTTACATGTAGCTGTCCAGTTTTCCCAGCACCATTTGTTGAAGAGGCTGTCTTTGTCCCATTGTATATTCTTGCCTTCTTTGTCAAAAATAAGGTATCCATAGGTTTCTGGACTTTCTATCTTGTTCCATTGGTCTATATTTCTGTTTTTGTGCCAGTACCATACTGTCTTGATGACTGTAGCTTTGTAGTATAACCTGAAGTCAGGAAGGGTGATTCCTCCAGCTCCATTCTGCTTTCTCAGGACTGCTTTGGCTATTCACAGTCTTTTGTGTTTCCATATGAATTGTGAAATTTTTTATTCTAGTTCTGGGAAAAGTGCCATTGGTAATTTCATAAGGATCACATTAAATCTGTAGATTGCGTTTGGTAGTATAGTCATTTTCACAGTATTGATTCTTCCTACCCAGGAACATGGAATATCTCTCCCTCTGTTTATGTCATCTTTGATTTCTTTCATCAGTGTCTTATAATTTTCTGTGTACAGTTCTTTTGTCTCCTCAGGTAAGTTTATTCCTAGATATTTAATTCTTTTTGTTGCAATGGTGAGCAGGATCGATTCCTTAATTTCTCTTTCTGAATTTTCATTGTTAGTATATAGAAATGCAAGTGATTTCTGTGTATTGATTTTGTATCCTGCAGCTTTGCTAAATTCACTGATTAGGGCTCTCTATGTATAGTATCGTGTCATCTGCAAACAGTGAGAGCTTTACTTCTTCTTTTTTGATCTGGATTCCTTTTATTTCTTTTTATTCTCTGATTGCTGTAGCTAGGATTTCCAGAACTATGTTGAATAATAGTGGCAAAAGTGGATGCCCTTGTCTTGTTCCTGATCTGAGGCTGAATGTTTTCAGTTTTTCACCACTGAGAATAATGTTTGCTGTAGGCTTGTCATATATGGCCTTTACTATGTTGATGTAGATTCCTTCTATGCCCATTTTTTGAAGAGTTTTAACCATAAATGGGTGTTGAATTTTGTCAAAGGCTTTTTCTGCATCTATTGAGATTATCATATGGTTTTTATCTTTTAATTTGTTAATATGGTGTATCACACTGATTGATTTGCATATATTGAAGAATCCTTGCATCCCTGAAATAAACCCAACTTGATCATGGTGTATGAGTTTTTGATGTTGCTGAATTCTGTTTGCTAAAATTTTGTTGAGGATTTTTGCATCTACATTCATCATTGAAATCGGCCTATAGTTTCCTTTTTTTGTGTTGTCTTTGGTTTTGGTATCAGGGTGATGGTGGTCCTGTAGAATGAATTTGGAAGTGTCCCTTCCTCTGAAATTTTTTGAAAGAGTTTTAGAGGGATAGGCATTAGCTCTTTAAATGTTTGATACAATTCTCCTGTGAAGCCATCTGGTCCTGGGCTTTTTGTTTTTTGGGAGGTTTTTGATCATAGCTTCAATTTCAGTGCTTATGATTGGGTTGTTCATAATTTCTATTTCTTCCTGGTTCAGTATTAGAAGATTGAACTTTTCTAAGAATCTGTCCATTTCTTCCCGGTTATCTATTTTATTGCCATATAGTTGTTTATAATCATCTCAGTCACTCAGTTGTGTCTGACTCTTTGCAACCCCATGAATCACAGCATGCCAGGCCTCCCTGTCCATCACCAACTCCCAGAGTTCACTCAGACTCACGTCTATCGAGTCAGTGATGCCATCCAGCCATCTCATCCTCTGTCGTCCCCTTCTCCTCCTGCCCCCAATCCCTCCCAGCATCAGAGTCTTTTCCAATGAGTCAACTCTTTGCATGAGGTGGCCAAAGTACTGGAGTTTCAGCTTTAGCATCATTCCTTCCAAAGAAATCCCAGGGCTGATCTCCTTCAGAATGGACTGGTTGGATCTCCTTGCAGTCCAAGGGACTCTCAAGAGTCTTCTCCAACACCACAGTTCAAAAGCATCAATTCTTTGGCGCTCAGCCTTCTTCACAGTCCAACTCTCACATCCATACATGACCACAGGAAAAACCATAGCCTTGACTAGACGAATCTTTGTTGGCAAAGTAATGTCTCTGCTTTTGAATATGCTATCTAGGTTGGTCATAACTTTCTTCCAAGGAGTAAGTGTCTTTTAATTTCATGGCTGTAGTCACCATCTGCAGTGATTTTGGAGCCCAGAAAAATAAAGTCTGACACTGTTTCCACTGTTTCCCCATCTATTTCCCATGAAAGGATGGGACCGGATGCCATGATCTTCATTTTCTGAATGTTGAGCTTGAAGCCAACTTTTTCACTCTCCACTTTCACCTTCATTAAGAGGCTTTTGAGTTCCTCTTCACTTTCTGCCATAAGGGTGGTGTCATCTGCATATCTGAGGTTATTGATATTTCTCCTGGCAATCTTGTTTCCAGCTTGTGTTTCTTCCAGTCCAGCGTTTCTCATGATGTACTCTGCATATAAGTTAAATAAACAGGGTGACAATATACAGCCTTGACATACTCCTTTTCCTATTTGGAACCAGTCTGTTGTTCCATGTCCAGTTCTAACTGTTGCTTCCTGACCTGCATACAAATTTCTCAAGAGGCAGATCAGGTGGTCTGGTATTCCCATCTCTTTCAGAATTTTCCACAGTTTATTATGATCCACACAGTCAAAGGCTTTGGCATAATCAATAAAGCAGAAATAGATGTTTTTCTGGAACTCTCTTGCTTTTTCCATCATCCAGCGGATGTTGGCAATTTGACCTCTGGTTCCTCTGCCTTTTCTAAAAGCAGCTTGAACATCAGGAAGTTCACGGTTCACATATTGCTGAAGCCTGGCTTGGAGAATTTTAAGCATTACTTTACCAGCGTGTGAGATGAGTGCAATTGTGCGGTAGTTTGAGCATTCTTTGGCATTGCCTTTCTTTGGGATTGGAATGAAAACTGACCTTTTCCAGTCCTGTGGCCACTGCTGAGTTTTCCAAATTTGCTGGCATATTGAGTGTAGCACTTTCACAGCATCATCTTTCAGGATTTGAAATAGCTCAACTGGAATTCCATCACCTCCACTAGCTTTGTTCATAGTGATGCTTTCTAAGGCCCACTTGACTTCACATTCCAGGATGTCTGGCTCTAGGTCAGTGATTACACCATTGTGATTATCTTGGTCGTGAAGATCTTTTTTGTACAGTTCTTCTGTGTATTCTTGCCATCTCTTCTTAGTTTCTTCTGCTTCTGTTAGGTCCATACCATTTCTGTCCTTTATTGTGCCCATCTTTGCATGAAATGTTCCTTTGGTATCTCTGATTTTCTTGAAGAGATCTCTAGCCTTTCCCATTCTGTTGTTTTCCTCTATTTCTTTGCATTGATCGCTGAAGAAGGCTTTCTTATCTCTTCTTTGGAACTCTGCATTCAGATGTTTATATCTTCCTTTTCTCTTTTGCTTTTCACTTCTCTTCTTTTCACAGCTATTTGTAAGGCCTCCCCAGACAGCCATTTTGCTTTTTTGCATTTTTTTTCCATGGGCATGGTCTTGATCCCTGTCTCCTGTACAATGTCATGAACCTCATTCCATAGCTCATCAGGCACTCTATCTATCAGATCTAGTCCCTTAAATCTATTTCTCACTTCCACTGTACAATCATAAGAGATTTGATTTAGGTCCTACCTGAATGGTCTAGTGGTTTTCCCTACTTTCTTCAATTTCAGTCTGAATTTGGCAATAAGGAGTTCATGGTCTGAGCCATAGTCAGCTCCTGGTCTTGTTTTTGCTGACTGTATGGAGCTTCTCCATCTTTGGCTGCAAAGAATATAATCAATCTGATTTCGGTGTTGACCATCTGGTGATGTCCATGTATAGAGTCTTCTCTTGTGTTGTTGGAAGAGGGTGTTTGTTATGACCAGTGCATTTTCTTGGCAAAACTCTATTAGCCTTTGCCCTGCTTCATTCTGTATTCCAAGGCCAAATTTGCCTGTTACTCCAGGTGTTTCTTGACTTCCTACTTTTGCATTCCAGTCCCCTATAATGAAAAGGATATCTTTTTTGGGTGTTAGTTCTAAAAGGTCTTGTATGTCTTCATAGAACTGTTCAACTTCAGCTTCTTCAGCGTTACTGGTTGGGGCATAGACTTGGATTACTGTGATATTGAATGGTTTGCCTTGGAAACGAACAGAGATCAGATATTTACAATTGTTACAATCTTCTTGGATTGATCCCTTGATCGTTATGTAGTGTCCTTTCTTATACCTTGTAATCTTTATTTTAAGGTGTATTTTGTCTGATATGAGAATTACTACTTCAGCTTTCTTTTGCTTCCGATTGACATAGAATATATTTTCCCATCCTCTCACTTTCAATCTATATGTGTCTTTAGGTCTGAAGTGGGTTTTTTGTAGACAGCATATATATGGGTCTTGTTTTTTTATCCATTCAGCCAGTCTGTGTCTTTTGGTTGGAGCATTTAAACCATTTACATTTAAAGTAATTATTGATATATATGTTCCTATTGCCATTGTCTTAATTGTTTGGGGTTGATTTTGTAGATCTTTTTTTTTTTTTTTCCTGTTGTATTTCTTGACTGTATAAGTCCCTTTAACATTTGTTGTAAAGCTGGTTTGGTGGTACTGAATTCTCTTAACTTTTGCTTGTCTGAAAAGCTTTTTATTTCTCCATCAATTTTGAATGAGATACTTGCCGGGTACAGTAGTCTTGGTTGTAGATTTTTCCCTTTCAGTACTTTAAATATACCCTCACATTCCCTTCTGGCCTGCAGAGTTTCTGCTGAAAGATCAGCTGGTAAGTGCATTTGGTTGCCCTTGTGTGTTACTTGTTGCTCCTCCCTTGCTGCTTTTAATATTCTTTCTTTGTGTTTAGTCTTTGTTAGTTTGATTAGTATGTGTCTTGGCCTGTTTATCCTTGGATTTATCCTATATGGGACTCTTCATGCCTCTTGGACTTGAGTGAATATTTCCTTTTCCATGTTGGGGAAATTTTCAACTAATACTCTCTTCAAAAGTTTTCTCATACCCTTTCTTTTTCTCTTCTTCTTCTGGGACCCCTATAATTTGAATGTCTGTTCATATGATATGGTCCCAGAGGTCTCTGAGACTCTCCTCAGCTCTTTTCATTCCTTTTACTTTATTCTGCTCTTCAGAAGTTATTTCCACCATTTTATCTTCCAGCTCACTGATTTGTTCTTCTGCTTTAGATATTCTGCTGTTGATTCCTCCTAGAGTATTTTTAATTTCAGTAATTGTGTTGTCTCTGTATGTTTATTCTTTAATTCTTCTAGGTCTTTATTAATTGATTCTTGCATTTTCTCCATTTTGTTTTCAAGGTTTTTGATAATCTTTACTATCATTGTTCTGAATTCTTTTCCAGGTAGTTTTCCTATTTCCTCTTCATTTATTTATACTTCTGTGTTTCTAGTGTGCTTCATTTGTGTTGTATTTCTCTGCCTTTTCATTATTTTTTTTAAAAAGTTATTGTGTTTGAAGTCTCCTTTTCCCAGGCTTCAAGGAAAGTTGAATTCTTTCCTTGAAGAAGGTTGAATTCTTTCTTCCTTTTGGTTTCTTCCATTCTAAGATTGGTCCAGTGGTTGGTGTGAGCTTCGTATAGGGTGAGATTTGTGCTTAGTTTTTGTTTCTTGGTTTATCTTCTGATGGCAAGGCTGAGTGAGGTGGTAATCCTATCTGCTGATGGTTAGGTTTGTATTTTTGTTTTGTTTGTTGTTTAGATTAGACGTCCTGCACAGAGTGCTACTGGTGGTTGGGTGATGCTGGATCTTGTATTCAAGTGGTTTCCTTTGTGTGAGTTCTCACTGTTTGATACTCCCTAGGGTTAGTTCTTTGGTAGTCTAGGATCTTAGAGTCAGTGTTCCCACTCCAAAGGCTCAGGGCTTGATCTCTGGTCAGGAACAAAGATTCTACAAGTGGTTTGCTATGGCATTAAATGAGATTACAACAAATATCCAAAAACGAGAAACCAAAGATGAATCCCAGACAAATGGTAGTTACAAAATCAGGCAAATAATAATTAAAATAATGGAATATACACATATACACCCATGAGCAAAGTCAAAACAGTCCAACAAAAATAAAGTACAGTAGACTGACCTGGCTAATAAAGGAAATAAATTATATTTACCAATTAAGAACAAAACTAACTTAAGCACAAACTGGAAAACAAAACTAAAGGTGCCAAGTGGGGAATAAAGCAATGAAAACAACACTTAACAAATATGTTGAAAGAAAGGAAAGAAATAATAAATATGCAAAGTTAAATAGAGGTAGATAAAGAAGATTTATATACATTAAAAAATTAACTGCAAGGGGGAAAGAACAGTAGGAAAAGCAAACAAAGGAATAAATGTAGAAAAAACAATAGGTTTAACAAGTTAAAAATTAAAGATAGAAAAAAAAAGAGAAAAAAAAAAGAGGAAAATTCCATGGAACTGCAAAAGCCCAACATAGAGGCAGAGGTTTAAGACAACAATAAAAAATGTGACTAAGAAAAAAAAAAAAGCTCAAAAGCTTAACTGGATTCTTAGTGCCAATAAAATCAACAACTACAACGGGGGTGGGGGGTGAAAGGGAAAAAAAATCCAAAAGAATCTACAGAACAAGTAAAAAAAATATTTTTCTTGAGTCACTGCTGTCAGAGTCCTTTCCCGCACTGGGAGTCAGAGTCCACCTCACCTCCCTAGGATGCCCTCCAACACTGTGCTGATCTCTGGACCTGCTGTGGGGGCAGCTCAGATTCTAATCTGGTCCTACTCCTGTGTGTTCTTGCCTCCGATGTCCACAGCTATCAGAACTAGTGTGTTTACTTTTGTGGGAGCTCTCAATGGCCTTTTATATATTCCATAGATACAAAGTCTGCCTAGTCCACACAAAGATCGTGTGGATTTAATCTGCAGCTTGTACAGCTGGTGGGAAAGGTTTGGGTCTTCTTCCCTAGCCACACTGCCCCTGGGTTTCAACTGTGGTTTTATTTCCACCTCTACACGTGGGTCATCCACTGGGGTTTCCTCCTGAGGCTGCCCTGGAGGGCTTGGGTTTGCCCCTGTGAGGGCCAGGTGTGGAGGTGGTGCAGTTGCTTGGGTCGCAGGGGTTCTGGCAGCACCAGGTAGTCAGAGGGGTTGGCGGCTAGGGCAGCAGGAAATATAGTGCTCTAGAAGGGTATGGCCAGAGAAGGCAATGGCAACCCACTCCAGTACTCGTGCCTGGAAAATCCCATGGGTAGAGGAGCCTGGTAGGCTGCAGTCCATGGGGTCGCTAAGAGTCTGACACAACTGAGCAACTTCCCTTTCACTTTTCACTTTCATGCATTGGAGAAGGAAATGGCGACCCACTCCAGTATTCTTGCCTGGAGAATCCTAGGGACAGGGGAACCTGGTGGGCTGCCCTCTATGGGGTCGCACAGAGTCGAACATGACTGAAGTGACTTAGCAGCAGCAGCAGCAGCAGCAGAAGGGTATGGCAACCAGTATTGGCCAATACGCTCCAGTATTCTTGCCTGGAGAACCCCTTCTCTGATAGAGAAGCCTGGAAGGCCATAGTCTACAGGGTCGCAAAGAGTCAGACACTATCGAAGCAACCCTGCATGTATTGACAGGACTTTTTCTGCCTGTGGCAGCTCTGCCCCAGTGAGAGTTGAATGTGGAGGTGGTGCAGCTGCTTGGCTTGTGGGGACCCTGGCAGTGCCAAGGGTGCAGGGACATGGACTGCCTCGGCTGCAGGAGTTATGGTTCTATCACAGTCTTTTTCCGAGCCTCTTGTAGCTGGCAATCAGAAGGCCTCTTTGGTCAGTCTTTCTCTGTAGCTCAGCCCATTCAGGCACTTAGAGGGCTTCCTTGCCCGGGGTCCTGCTCTGTAGATCGTTGCATCAGTCACTGAAAAAAGCACCCTAGCTGGGGTCCTACTCTGTAGTTCAGTGCGTCAGGCGTTTGATGGGCCAGCCTCTCTACTGTTCAGCTGCCAATGCTGGTGTGTGGGGAGAGAGAGGCTTGGTGATGGCTCCCCTTCCATGTGTGACTCAGCAGTATCACCTTGCTTCCATGGCTGCCTGGCCTTCCTCCACAGGCATTTCCCACCACGATCTCCCTCACATCCCCTCAATCTGTCTGTCTGCAGTCAACAGCAGCCCTCACCCTGGTATTGTTCCACAATCCCTAAACTCCAGCTCCAAGCCGCTGCACGTTCCAGGGGACCAGCGCTCCTGTTCAGGGTATGTATGGCTGCAGCAAGTAGGCTGCCACAGATCAGCTGTTTCACTCTCAGCCTTAAATGTTGGAGACAGTGGCACCAACGTATGGATCAGACCCCTGCTTCAGTTCCCCCACCTGCCGAGGGCAGGTCCAGTCCTACTAACACTCCTGTTTTTCTCCCTAATTCCTTCATCCTACCAAGTTTTGCATGGTTCTACATACTCTTTTCCACTGGTCAGGTCCTCCTGTCTGCGCTCAGCTGGTGTTCTGTGTGCGCTTGTGTGTCTGAAGGTGTATTCCTCATGTATCCGTGGAGAGAGATGTACTGTGTGTCCATCTCCTCCTCCGCCATCTTGTTCTCTCCCCCGACCCTTTTCTTGATGAACTTGAGGGCCCGCTTGTCCTTGGAGACCTTGAGCAGCTCCATGACCTGCTGCTCATAAGATGCACACCTCCCAGATCACGTTCTGCACAAATGTGGTGTGTTTGGTAAGGTGCCCGCGACGGCCACTGTGCCTCAGCTTGCTCACATTCTTGGTCACCTTGCAGCTCTTGCTGAGGCCCATGGCCATGGGGTAGCTCAGAGCCATGGCTGCTGTTCTTCAAAGGCTGCCACTGTGGAAGGACCACATGTTCCTTTTTTAATGTTCCCCTGGGGGCTGTAAAATTTTGTTCAAATTCAGAGTTCTATAAAAGTCAATCCTGATAAGTTTTTGCCAGCTTTATAATTGTTTTCTAAAGTCTCTTACTTTTCCATTTTTAATGACATCATCAGATCTCTTGATTTTAATTCTACAGTATCTCTAAAATGTGACTTCTCTATGTATTTATTTATATTTCTTTATTTGGCTACCTCAGATCTTAGTTGCAGTAAGTAGAATCTTGGTTGCATCCGGTGGTATCTTTCCTTGCGGTGCATGGATTCTCGAGTTGTGGCACCTGGGCTTCGTTGCCTCTGGCATGTGAGATCCTAGCTCCCTGAGTAGGGATTGAACCCATGCCCCGTGCATTGGAAGGCGGATTCTCAACCACTGGACCACCAGGGAAGTACTGAGGATGGCTTTCTTCTACCAAAGCTCAGTAGGAATATCCGTCTCCTTCAGCTACCACTCTGTCTCTGGCTTCCCATAACCATCCCTCCCAAGGCCCTCAGGCCTGCAGTTACAATGGTCCCCATTATTACTAACCCTGATGTGTGACACCATCCCAAGTTTGCTTCTCTTAAATGCACCCGCACCTTGGAACATGATCCCTTTACTAGACTCTCTTCAGTTGCCCCTGCTGCTTCAGGTCAAGTGCTCTGTCAACATCTTGCCAACAACCTGACTGGTTATCATGAGACTATATTCTGGCTGAGGAGAGGTTGGCAACGTGTCCCGTGGCATCACCTGTGAGCTTTTCTTGGGTCTTCTCCTCTCTTCTTTGCTTCTTCTCTTTCTCCTGCCTTGGATATAATGCTGCCAACCATCCTGGGTGCCGAGGACAAGGGCCACCCTTAGGAAGGCAATGTCATGCCCTGGAAGGAGCCTGCCTCCTGAGGGCCTCATGGGGAAGAAGTGATGTCAATTGTGTGATTCTGGGTGAACTGCTTCATCTTTTTAAATCTTAGTTTCCTTATCTGCAAAGTGGGTCTTAGTACTAGCGGCCCGCAGGCTTACAATGAAGACAAAAGGAGATAATTTACACACAGGCCTGCACAAAAGAATGCAACCAAACAAAAGGGGGTCCCATACATATTGTGAATTTGCCTTCAGTGAAAACTTCAAACCTTTATACTCCTTCAGGGAAGATGCACAACCTATCTTTACTTTCACCAAGGGAATAACACCTTAGATTTGCAGTTTGCAAAGCACCTTAATGTTCGTTATATTTAATCCATGCAACACTTCCGGGAGGGAGGAGGCAGTTTGGCATGACTATTTAAAAAATTTTTTTATTAGGAAAGGTAGAGCCATAGGAGAAAGAGATGACCTGCAGAAAGATACATAACTGGTTAACTAAAGAGGGACAGAATCAAGTCTAGAATTCTGTCAGTTGACCTCCACATGAGAGAAGAAGGCAACTGAATGTCCTTGTTGGGAAATCTTACTATGCTTATTAAAAATTGCCCTGTGGCAAAACATCAGGTCTCTGATACCAGCTTCTGTCAGAGGCCAGTCTGCAAGTTGTTCCCTGAGAGAACGTGGCGCCTCGTCAGGACGGGGGCGTGGGACACAGTTGAAGGGCTTCCTGGGACAAGGGAACAATGGGCAAAGTCCACAAACAAATGTGAAGAATTGGAGAAAAAACCCCTCAGAGTCTATGATGCTTGGTATTAAGACAACCTTGTGGCTGTCATCGTTTTTCTTTCTAGCAAGGAACTCATAGAGTCAGACATGACTGAAGCGACTTAGCAGCAGCAGCAGCAGGGAACTCAAGAAAGAGGACGTGGAGAAGCCAGAGCATTGTGATTTGCAGCTAGAAAGGAAACTTCGAGCCTCTGATAGTATGAGCCTAATGATGTCTGCTTTCCAGGTCACAGGGGGAGGCAGGCACCTGAGCTGGCAGCCCGACAAGTAGCCCCAAGGGCTCGCCTAGATCTGTGCACTATTTCAGCGATGCGCACCAGTCCGTTTTGGGTGAAAGACTATGATTAAACCACGGCAATTAACGGTTGCGACTTACAGGGCAAGGGTTTTAAATTTTTAAAGAAAATTTTTGGTCACACTGTGAGGCACATGTGTGTGTGGGATCTTAGTTTCCCAACCAGGGGTTGAACCCACGTCCCCGCATTGGAAGCATGAAGCCTTAACCATGGGATATCACTTCACACCTGTCAGAATGGTTGTCATCCAAAAGACAACAAATAACAAATGCTGTCCAGGGCGAGGAGAAAAAGGAACCCTCGGATACTGTTGGTAGGAATGTAAGTTGGTGCAGCCACTGTGGAAAACAGCATGGAGGTTTCTCCAAAAAACAAAAGTAGAGCTACCATGAAGAGTGAGAATTGTTAGCTGTTCACACTAACTGAGTTAGTTTCCAACTCTTTGTGACCCCATGGACTTTAGCCCGCCAGGCTCTTTCTATCCATGGAACTCTCCAGGGAGGAATATTGGAGTGGGTAGCCATTCCTTTCTCCAGGGGATCTTCTTGACCCAGGGATCCAACCCAGGTCTCCTGCATTGCAGGCAGATTCTTTACCATCTGAGCCAGCAGGAAATCCCAGAGCTACCGTGTGATCCAGCAATTCCACTCTGGGGTGTGTATATATATATATATATATATAAAACCTTCAAAACGTTAATTCAAAAATATATACGCACCGTAATGCTTCTAGTAGCACTATTTACAATCACCAAGATGATGGCTGGATAAAGAAGATGTGTTGTGTGTATACATCTGTGTATATGTACATACGCATAATGGAGTACTCAGCCGTGAAAAAAGAATGAAACTTTGCATTTGGAGCAGCATAGTTGACTTGGAGGACATTGTGCTAAGTGAAATAAGTAAGACAGAGAAAGACAAACACTGTATGCTATCACATGTGGAATCTAAAAAATAACAAAAACCTAGCGAATATAACCAAAAAGCAGAATCCCAGAAAAAGAGGAACAAACTAGTGGGAACCAGTGGGGGTGGGGAGGAGCGATACAGGGATGGAGGGGTGAGAGATACAAAGTACTGGGTGTGAAACAGGCTCCAAGGGTGTATTTACAGAACAATATGGGAAATATAGTGACTGGTAATTATAAATGGAGTATAACCTTTAAAAATTGTATAAAATGTGAGAATTACACATGCGCAAAGAATGGCCAGATTTTATGTTCTATTTAGTCTGCTAGTACTTTCTATCTATTCTTCAGCCAGTTCTATAGCATCTTGCTGCTGTTTAGTCCCTGAATCATCTCTGACTCCTTTGTGACCCCACGGAGTGTAGTTCGCTAGGCTCCTCTGTCTATGGGATTTCCCAGATAAGAATACTGGAGTGGGTTGCTATTTCCTTCTTCAGTGTATCTTCCTGACCCAGGGATTGAACCCTTGTCTCTTGCATTGGCAGGCGTAGTTTTTAACCACTGAGCCACCTGGGAAGCCTGTTCTATATCATAGTTATTACCATAACTTGAAAATAATTCCTCCTCCTTGCTTTTCTACAGAAATGCTTTTGCAATTTTTTTCTCCATTTGTTCTTCAGAATTGAATGATCAATAAAATGTATATTCTCAAGAAAACAAAAATATATTGGCATTTTGGTTAGAATTGAAATGAATCTCTAAGTCAATTTTGGCAGCATGGATACCTTTACAATATTAAGTCTTACTAGCCATGAACAAAATATGTTTCTCTGTTAATTCAGGTCCTTTAAAAGTCTCTTAATAAATTTGCTTAATATTCCCCATGAGTTATTGATGTCTTCTGTTTAGATTTAATGGGTATCCAATCTTCCCTGATGTGCCTATGAATGTGGCCTTTTTATTAAAAAATGTCCTCTAATTATTTGTTACTGATATGTAGAATGAAATGAACTTTTAAACATTAATATCATAGCCAATCATCTTGGCAAAATCACCTTTTTATTTCTAATAATTTATCTGTGAGTTCTATTCATTGTCTCTGAAAATGGTCATATCAGATGCAAATAGTTTCAGCTTTATTTTCTTCTTTCTAATTTATGCTTCTGTTTATTTTCTTGCCTCATTGCACTAAGACATCTAATAAAGTATTCAGTAGAAATAGTGATGGTGGGTACATGGGTCCTGTTTATTTTAAACGGAATGCTTCTAAGATTTATTCTCTTAAGATGATGTAAATTTCTGTAGTAAAAGTTCCTCTTTATTGCACTCAGTCGCTGTCACATCTGACTCTTTGCGACCCCACGGACTGGAGCCCACCAGGCTCCTCTGTCTGTGGAATTTTCCAGGCAAGAATCCTGGAGTGGGTTGTCATTTCCTTCTCCAGGTTCCTCTTTATTACTAATTTACAAATGACTTTTTTCCATGTAATCACATTGCAATGTAGCAAATGCTTTTTTCTGCATCTACTGAAATGATCATTTTTTCTTTCTTAATGTGGTGAACTACAAGTATTTTCTGATGTGAAACTCTGCTTTTATACCTAGTAGGGTAGATTGCAGAGATAGCCATAATTTTTCACTTCTCCACACAACCATATCCTGTGCAGTATTACGATACAGTTCCTCCCATAAACAGGTGGAGTTCATTCTCCCATCCTTGAATCTGGGCAGGTGTTGTGGCTTGCTTTTATCAACAGAAGCAGTGGAAATGCCTGCATGCCAGTTCCAAGCCTCTGGAGGCCTTGCAGCTTCCACTTCTACTTCCTCTCTTGGAGCCCTGCTCCTATCCTATGAATAAGACTGGACTAGACATCTGTGTGATGAAAGACACGTGTGGTCCGGTTATCCTATCACCCCAGAAGCCAGCCAGCCGATCACAAGATACATGAGTGAGGATATCCTGGATTGGCTGGCGTCCAACAAACATCCCAGTTGATAGCAAACACACGGGTGACTCTGCCTGAGGTCAGCCACGGCTGGCCCGGATCAGCATCACTGCCTAGCTAACTACAGACCCATAAACAATAATGCATGCTTATCATTGTAAGCTACTGAGCACTAGAATAAACCCAAATTGGTCAAATAAGGTGCACTACCTTATTTAAATATTATCATATATGACTTCATTTTTTTGATATTCATGAATGAAATGAGTTCATAATTTTTGTTTCTTTTTCAAAAATTTATTTTTAATTGAAGGATAATTTCTTCACAGTATGTGTTGGTTTCTGCCAAACATCAACATTTTTCTTTCTATGCTTTTGGTTTCTGATATTAGGATATTGGTTACCTTTTAGAATAATATAGGGGGATATTTCCTCTTTTTTATTTTTGGGGAGAGTAAGATTAAGATGACTTGGTTCTTGAAAGTTTGTTTGGAAAAGCATGTAGATTTGTTATTTTGGGGGAAGAATTTGTACTACTCTTATATTTCTTTAATAGTTATAAGTATTCAATTAAAAAATTTCTCAAGTCAGATCTGATGTCACATTTTTCTAGGAATTTGTTCAATTTAACCTAAGTTTTGAAATTCCCAGCATGTAATTATTGATGGTATCTTCTATTATACAATTCTATTCTATTCTATTATAAAATTCTGTTTTATCTCTAGTTGTGTTTCTTTTAAAATTATTTACCTGAATCATCTCTTTTTCTTGATTAGCCTTTTCAGAGCATTGTCTATTTTGTTATTTATTTTTCTAAGAACCAGCTTCTAACTATATGGATATACTCCATTTTACTCTTTAAATGTATTTCTTTGGAATCAATGAAATATGGTGATCTGCTATTAATCAATGAAATAAATTTCCCATGAACCACCACTTCTGTTGCAGCTCATAAGTTTTGATGTGCAGTATTCATTATTACTCACCCTTAGTATTTTAGAGCTTCCAGTGTGATTTATTCTTTAATTCATGATTTCAGTGGCAGTGTTTTCAGTTATTCAAATAGAGCTTTTAATTGATACTTGTGTTGTGATCCTCTAACATCATTTTCGTATTTCCCAAGAACGTGGTCTGAGAAACTGTTTTCTGGATTTCACTGAGGCTTCTTCATGGCCTGGCACATGATTTGTTTGTGTAAATATTCCTGTGTACCTGAAAAGTGTGTGCACTCTCATTATTATCCGTGTCTGTCTGTAAGGTGAAGCTCATTCTTCGTGTGGTTGGGATCTTCTAAGTTTGCCGATTTTGTTTCTGATCGATTAATTATTAAGGAATACATGGTGAAATGCTGGTGGATTTTTCCATCTCTTTGTGAAGTTGTGTTAAGTTTTGCTTCATATCTCGGCAGGCACTTTCATTAGATATCAACACGTTTAGAATGACTGGATTTTCTTGGCGAAGTGAAACTTCCATCATTATGTACTGACACTCTCTTTCCCTAATTATTCTCTTGGTCATAAAGTCTATTTTGTCTGACACTGTAAGTTCCTAAAAAAAAGAAGTCAGGACTATCACACCTAAAAGCGGCTCACTAGTTCCAGTTTTAGTCTCATTCGTTCTTTCTAATTTGATAGAGGATTGGAAGTGAGAAGGACAACAGAATTTTCAAGGAAAGAACAAAGCTTTGCATAATCTACAAATAACACCCCCAGTAAAATGTATTCTCTATCTCTGGGGCCGATGTGTTGGAAGGTCCCATGTAGGTTCCACAAAAGTAATAGTATTCAGGTTGCAGTGAATGCTGGGCTTGTATTAGAGAAGTGCTTCAGCCCACTCACAAAAGAAACATACTGGAGCCGGTGGCGGATCCCGGGAAGTGGAGACCCGGGGTCCCGGCAGCGGGGCGGCCCGCGGGCCACGGCAGGGATGCACCGTCGTGGGGTGGGAGCTGGCGCCATCGCCAAAATTAAAAAAAAAAAAAAAAGAAACATACTATTCTTATTACACATACATAACATGCAGAGGGGGCTCCCAGGTGGCACAGTGGGAAAAGATCTGCCTGCCAATGCAGGAGACACAAGAGATGTGGGTTTGAACCCTGGGTCGAGAAGATCCCCTGGAGGAGGAAATGGTAAACCCCTCCAGTATTCTTGCCTGGAGAATCCCATGGACAGAGGAGCCAGTCCATACGCTACCTTCACAGTTTTCCCCCAATTTTGTTGGTTACAGGTGAAGAAGGAGTTGCATGTCTTGTAATATTCTAGATAGGCTCCTCTACCAGTGGCTGTTTAATGTTGAGGTCCCTTTGTTCATACTGTGATGAGCTGTTTCACGGTACTTTTTAGCAACTACATTTTTAGATTATCTGGTGTTTCCACCCTGCTCTCCTGGCTTCATCAGATTTTATCCTGTGGATCTCACTATCCGGTTATTCACCCTGTTTTTTTTCAGAGTTGGTAGCTAAATTTTGTGCATCTATTGTGAGATTCCTGAACTTCTCCATGTATATTTTTTTTTCTGTGAGTGATTCTTGCATAAGAATGATTTTCAGAGCAGCTTGTTTAACATGATGACCTTTAAAGCATTTATTCTAACTTCTGTAGTATCTCACTTATATTTTAAGGACAGTCCCCTTGGGTAGCATTAAGACATCAAGTAATTTATGTATTTGTTGTCTATTGTTTTTACAGGGGTACTTGAGGAGGTTAACAAATATCTTTGCTCCTGTCTTAGTTCAGAATCATCAACTACTCCAAAAACATGTCAGCTGTCATTGAATATATTTCCCCTTTTAGTTTTAGTAATAAAAGTGAATTTAGTTATGCCCTTGAAATAGCTGTATTTTTGACCATCTACCCTGACTTAGCATTTAGTAAGGGATTGGCTTTTTTCCAAGAAAATTTGTGATAGCTATTGTATAATCCAGCCGGTTATTGTCCCTTTTCATTTTCTTCGTTGTGGTAAAAAACACGAAGCACAAAATATGCCATTTTAACCATTTTAAAGTACATTTTTATATACCATTTTAACCAATAAGTGCATTCACATCATGCAGCCATCACCACCATCCACTCCAAACTTTTCATTTTGCAAAACAGAAACTCTATGCCCATTGAACAACCTTCCTCTCCCCCTTCCTTCAGCTCCTGGAAACCACCATTCTACTTCCTGCTTTTGAATGTGGCTGCTCTTGGAAACTCACAGAAGTGGAATCACAGGGTACTTGTCCTTTTGTGACTGGCTTATTTCACTTAGCATATCTTCAAGGTTCATTCATATCAAAGCATCAGAGTTTCCTTCCTTTTTGAGGTTGAATAATAGTCATTTGTCGCTGTCGTTTAGTTGCTAAGTCCTGTCCGACTCTTTTTGTGACCCCATGGACTGTAGCCCACCGGGCTCCTCTGTCTGTGGGATTTCCCGGGCAAGAATATTGTAGGGGGTTGCCATGGCCTTCTCCAGGGGATCTTCCTGGCCCAGGGATGGAACCCACGTCTCTTATGTCTCCTGCATTGGCAGGAGTACCACTGGTGCCACCTGGGAAGCTCACAGCAGTCATGATCAATATATATGCCACACTTAGTTTATCCATTCATGGACTGATAGGACACTTGGGTCGCTCACACATTTTGTCCAGTGCGAATAATGCTGCTCTGTACACCGCTGAACAGCTTTTAGATTTTAAGATAAGACAAACAAAAAATATTAAGTCAGGATTGGGTATGGGTGTTCTGGGCATGGACAATTCTTGAACAACAGAAATATAATGATAACGTTCTCCTTCATGGGGTCAGGGTAAGAAAGTTGCTGGATCAAGAGTGTCAGTATGGTAATAAGAGAAGGGAGAAAGTAGTGCTATTCTATTATTTACTGGAAGAATATTGCTATTTTGAATTCAGTTCAGTTCAGTGGCTCAGTCGTGTCTGACTCTTTGTGACCCCATGAATCGCAGCACGCCAGGCCTCCCTGTCCATGGAGATTACTCAACATAAGGTGCCATCAAGTTGAAAGGTGTTCCCAGTACAAGATCTGAAGTACTTTGTTTAATTTAAAAGAAAGAAAGAAAGTGAAGTCGCTCAGTTGAGTCCGACTCTTTGCCACTCCATGGACTATAGCCCCCCAGGCTCCTCTGTCAATGGGATTCTTCAGGTAAGAGTACTGGAGTGGGTTGCCATTTCCTTCTCCAGAGGATCTTCTCGACCCTGGGATTGAACTCGGGTCTCCTGTATTGCAGGCAGACTCTTCACCATCTGAGCCGCCAGGGAATTGCCTTGTTTAATTTAGCTGAGTGTAAAATTGCTCTGAGGCAAGGAGGATTATCTTTCGCTACTAGATGAAGGAACAGGCTACAATAAGCGTGGGGTTTTGATGTGTGGGATGTTTTTGAATTAATACTCCTAGAGCACAGCCTAACCTTTGTTTTTCTTTAATTTTATTTATTTATTTGGCCATGTGGCACAATGTGTGGGATCTGAGTTTCAGGCCAGGGATTGAACCTGCGCCCCTTGCATTGAAAATGCGGAATCTTAACCGCTGGATCATCAGTGAAGTCCCCATGGTCTAACCTTTCAAGAACAAACAAAAACTCAGTATTATAATAATTTGGGAGATTTGGCTTAGGTGGTTGTTAAGGGATATGTGAGATCTCTGAGGACCCTTTTTTTTTTTTTTTGGTTGTAGTTGTTCCGTTTAGGATTCCGAGATGTTTGACTCTGTCAAATAATATAGAGCCTTGATGTTACAGAAAAAATTTTATGCACATTCTCTGAAATATCCAGTGAATACCAGAAATCTTTTGTCTTTTAGTGTTCGGTGTTGGGTAATTCTGGATAATGTATAATCTCCTCTGAATTGATGCTTTTCCTGCAGCCAATAGGTCATGGTCTAGACAATGAATATTTTTTTTTCAGAATTGGAGTTTCTCCCTTGCAGACTAGTTTCCTGTTTCAGCTAACTCTGTGAGTGGAGGCACAGAGTCAGTTTTAGAATTTTCAAGATTAATAGAACACAAGAAGTAGTCATCTACATATTGAATCTGAATGGATTCACAAGGAAACACTATATTCTTAACATCTTCTAAGGCTTGAAAAAAGTGGGATGCAGCTTCTGAGAAACCCTCAGGCGCATTATCCAGGAGGACTGTTGATTTTCTGAGGTGAAGGCAAATACATTGCCTGGAATGTAACACTTCTTACGTTGCATTAATCTTGATTATCGTCAACTGGGAGAGTAAAGAAAGGTGAGTAGAAATCCAATAAAGAACAGAATTTGGCTTAAAGTGGGACTAAGGAGAGTGGGCAGTATTTGAGTTAGGCACAGTTGGGAAGCGAGCTTTTTTTTTTTTTTTTTTGCCAAAATATATATGTTTATTGAAAAAATTATCAAAAAATACAGAAAAGTCTAATGTGAATGTCAAAATCACCCGAAATTCTGCCATCTGGTGATAATTGTACTAGTAATTTGTTCAACATTCTGCTGGATATTTTTGAATATGTCCATACAAATATAAACATATACACAGTCATAATTTAACCTTCACGATAGTGTTCTCTACATGCTGTTTTGCAATCTGCCTTGTTCACTGACATTTGACATGGACATTTTTCTATGTCAGTAAATACAGTTCTGCACCCCAAAGTGTAAAGCTACTGGAGACTCTGTTGTATATAATATGCATCATCCTTTTACATTTGTATTGGAGTATGGCCAGTTAATGTTGTGATAGCTTCAGGTGCGCAGCAGAGCCACTCAGCCATGTATACATAAACTCCCTTCCCCTGCAGGCTGCCACGCAACCCTGAGCAGAGTCCCCGTGCTCGACAGTAGGTCCCTGTTGGTTATCCACTTTAAATATAGCTGTGTGTACATGTCCATCCCAAACTCCCTAACTATCTGTCTGCCTCCCCTTCCCTCCTGGCAACCAGAAAAAGAAATGATACAAATCAACTTCTTTACAATACAGAAACAGACTCACAAATTTAGGGAAGCAAACATATTTTAACTGCCTACAGACCTTAGACAAATCTATATTCTCCTCGCTGAGGGTTTTAAACAGGTGAAACAGGTAGTGCAGGACTAGAACAAAGGAGACTTAATCCTCTTTCTACTAATCTGGTTGTAACTGGCCTAAGGGCTTCCTTGCATTTGATTTTAGTGGAGTATTGAGGAGGTCTAGGTAAAGGTGTAGAAGAATCAATCTGAACTCTTATGACTCTGCTCCAATTAATTTGCTTGTGTTCGTAGAGTCTTTGGCCTTTGGAGATTCTGAGACCATTCAGTTGTTTCTTGAATAATCACAGTATAAGTGTTTTTATTTATTTTTGATTGTGATGGGTCTTTGTTGCTGCACCTGGGCTGTCTCTAGTTGGGGGGCACAGGCTTCTCGTAGCAGCGGCTTCTCTTGTTGCGGAAAACCAGCTCTAGGCACGCAGCACACAGGCTCAGGAGTTGTGGAGCACAGGCTTAGTTGCTCTGCGGCATGTAGTATCTTCCCGGACCAGGAATTGAACCTGTGTCCCCTGCACTGGCAGGCAGATTCTTATCCACTGTACCACCACGAAAGTCCAATATCGGTGTTTTAATAGGCATGTAACTATAATTTCTGGGACTTTCCCAAATAATCTTTCTGCAATGCATTGTAGTTGTAAACTCATTCCCCACCTGTTAAATTTGCAGGAGTTTCGTCACAGAGAAGAAAGGAATGTTTTCTTGCTCCTGGTCCCAATGTAACAGTTACAGGTAGGGACGTGGGAAAGGACTTGATTGTCAGGGCTTCCCACTGGTTATGGTCCTCTGAGGGGTCGAATGCTCTATGGTACTGTAGCTAGCATGGCAGCCTCATCAGTAAGAAAGCTGAATTGTTGTCCACACATATTTATAAGCCATTCACCTTGGGAGTTTAGAATAAGGACAGGAAGAGATGAAACCTAATCATTCTCTCGGCTTGCAGCACCACTGAACAGATTTTGGACAACTGTCTGTTTCGTAACCAATTTGTGATGTTAGTTTCTCCAATGATCCTTCTTCCTACATCACCCACAGGTGACTTTTCTCATAGGCTCTTGATCCTCAGGGGGTAGAGAATCTTTAGCTTTTATTTCAGGGATGAATTATTCACTGGGACAGCCAGAAGTTTCTTTTCTAGCTGCTTTATTTTCCAAGGTTCTTTGAAAATGTTAAGCCACACGTCAGAGATCTTCTAAATTTGCCATTTTCTATTCCAATTTATTTTCCTGACAAAGTCTCCTGAAGTATTTCAGATCCGATTCTATTTACAAAAAGAGACAGCAAGTTTCCTTTCATTTCAGCTGCTAGGTAGCCTCAGAACATTGTTTAAAAGTTTTCTGAAGTCTGGTCTTAGTCTCTTATTGAGTCACCTTTATTTTATTTACAGCTTGGAATTTTTGTCCCATTTTCTCTTAAGGGGAAGTCATCAATAATGGCCATATATTTTATTTCCTATTTTTCTTGTCCTTCCAAGACCAATATCTGAATTGTGTGCAGTTGGGTTATTTAAATCTTCCTTGGGCCTTTCCCATCCATTACTTTTATTTTTTAAAAAATATTTATTTATGTATGTATTTGACTGTTTAGGGTCTTTAGCTGCAGCATGTGGGCTTTTTCAGTTACAGCATGTGAACTTTCACTTGCAGCAAGCAGGATCTAGTTCCCTGGTCAGGGATCGAACCTGGGCCCCTCTGCATTGGGAGCCCCGAGTCTTAGCCACTGGACCATCAGGGAAGTCCCTCCTATCCATCTCTCTGGCCCCAAGGCATTAGCACTGGCTATGCCCTTTGCCTCCCCCAGATGTCTGCGGCGCTTGGCACCTTCACTTCCTTCTGGCCTCCTCCAAACTACTTCCTCAGTGAAACCTTTCCTGAAGGCACTATTTAAGGTCCTAACTCCCATATTTCCCACTTTTTCCCCTCACTTCCACCATCACTTTTAACATTCTCTATATTTTATTTCTCTATTTTTAAAAGAGTCTTTCCTGTCCATTATAATGGAACCCCACTGGCTCAGAGATTTTTCTCTATATTTTCATTGCTGTAGCTCCAACTTCTAGAAGAACACCTGGTTCTTGAAAAATCAGTTGTTGAATGGATAAATGTCAAAGCACCAAAACTCAATTTTTGACCTATAAAATCATAAAGGGTAGACAGCTTGTAAATATCTCTCTGCTCTACTAACAAATTAAATTGAAACCATTCACAACTGAGACACTTACTGCCACTTAATCATGGCACCCCATAGTAGCTTCTGCTATTTCAGAGGTTATAGATGAATTGCAGGAAATTTGAATATACACAATGGTGCCAGAAATATAATTTTATTTGGTGAGTATGTGCCAAAGAAAAGGCAGCTTAGGTTTGGAACGGCATTATGACTTAAATGTCAGGGGTTGGATAATGCTGGAAACCAGTTTAGAGAGAGCCTACAAATTTCAGTAAAGCATTGATCCATTTATCATATATTCATTAAGCATTGATCATGTGATGAGACCTGCATACACACAGTGAACAAGACATCACTCCTTCCTGGACACAGTTTACAGTCTAGTAGGGGATACAGATAAGTGAAAGATAATAATATAATGAGATAGCATGGAAGCAAAGAGGAAGGCCAGCTAACTGGACTTGAGATGAAATCAATGGGGTAGATCTCCTGGTGGAAGTAATATTAGAGCAGGGTAAACAGGAATATGTCAGAGAATAGGGCTTGCATTGCAGAAGTGGAGGTGGAGAAGGGGGCTGGGAAAGAGTGTTTAAGGAAGGGCCTGGAGGCACCAGGGGCCGGTGTTCCTCTGAGGAGCTGGTGAGCTCAGTATGGTTTGAGTGAGGGCCGTGACCCCACGTTCATTCTGAAATCAGTCACGTCTCATCACCTCATGACCATTATTCAAATGTAAGCTATCACCATCTCTCACTTAGACTCACCTTTCAAACTGGACACCCTGGCTTCTGCTCTGTGTCCTAGTAACACCACAGAGAGAAGCAGCCCCTGGCAGAAGAGAGCTGGCCTGGCCCTCACAGCCAGACCACGTGTCTTCTGCTCATCACAGACATGTCCTAGAGCCCCAACATCAGCCCACTGGTGACCTTTGTGCTGTGCTGTGCTGCACTTAGTTGCTCAGTTGTGTCTGACTCTTTGTGACCCCATGGACTGTAGCCCACCAGGCTCCTCTGTCCATCGGCTTTCTCCAGGCAAGAATACTGGAGTGGGTTGCCATGCCCTTCTCCAGGGGAATCTTCCCAACCCAGGGATAGAACCCAGGTCTCCTGCATTGCAGGTGGATTCTTTACCAGCTGAGCTACCAGGGAAGCCCGTGACCCTCATAGATGAAGACAAAAACGAGGCCACTCTGTAATCTCTGTAATCATGTCTTAATAGAGACATCAACATAAAAAATTTCCAAACCATAGAAGTGCCCAACGAGCCTCCCATCCTAGCTCATGGGAGTTACTGACACTTCTTTATCAGTTTCAACTTCACTTTGTCCTTCTCATCCTCAGAGTAAGACTTGTGAAGAAACCCAGCTACAGAATCCTCCCCGCTTCCTGACAATATCAAACCCAGAGCAAACTCCACTTCCTTGAATGTTGTCTAGAATCATCTACCGCAAGTCCCAACGCCCTTTAACTGAGATGCCCCCAGAGCTCCCCACCGTGGGTGTTCACCCTCACTGTAAGGAGGCAGTTAACCCTACTTGTTGACCCATGGGTGTGCTCCTGGTGGTCCCAAACTGGAGGACCTTGACAATACACTTCAGGTGAAGACACTCCTACATGCTTCCCAGGACTCTCGGAGTCAAAATCAAACTAAGAGTCAAAATCAACACCAACATCATTCAACCCAGCCTACCTCTTAGAGTTCATTCATTCACTCCTTGACTACTGTTGAGGGTCTACAAGGCCCTTTGTAACACAGGAACGTTTCACACCGCTGTGTATAGAGTGGACTAGAGCAGGGGTTAAGTGGGCTGGTTATGAGACCCTTTTAGTCCAGTGGAATAAATGGATCGGGATTGGGAAGGGAGCAGAGTGAAATGCCCAGAATTACACTAAGGGAGGTAAGGCAGACAGAGAAGGACGAATCCTGCCCAGTCTCACTTATTTATTGGAATCTAACAAAGCTGAACTCAGAGAGTAGGGTGTCCCTGGTGGCTCACACAGTAAAGAATTCGCCTGCAATGTGGGAGACCTGGCTTCAGTCCCTGGGTTGGGAAGATCCCCTGGAGGAGGGCATGGCAACCCACTCCAGTATTCTTGCCTGGAGGATCCCACGGACAGAAGAGCCTGGTGGGCCACAGTCCATGGGGTCGCAAAGAGTCAGACACGACTCAGACACGACTGAGCAACTGAGCACAGCACAGCAACAAAGCTGAACAGAGTAAAGTGTGGTTGCCAGGGCTGGGAGGTAGCAGAAATGGAGACAGATTTCCAGTTAAAAGATGGACAAGTTTGGGAAACCTAATGTACAGCAGGGTGATTATAGCTAATAATATTGTATTATATACTTGAAGGTTGCTAAGAGAGTCAACCTTAAATGTTCTCATCATGAAAAAGAAAATGGTGATTAGGTGATGTGATGGACGTGTTAGCTAATGCTATGGTGGTAATCATTTTGCAATTTATTAAGGTATCAAACCAACACTTTGTACACATGAAACATATGATGTTATATATCAATTATATTTCAATAAAGCTGGGGAAAAAATAAAACCATAATGCCCAGATTTCTGATCAATACCATCATTTTCTGGCTGAGGGAGAGCAGCAGATATGCTCACAAGGATTCTAGAATAGGCAATCACTCTGTGAGGCCAGACAGTGTCTTATTTGCTGAAGTGGACTCTTTTTCAAATATCTTCCTAAGGGGACCTTCCCAGATCCCAGGAAGTACTGCAGAATTTCATGGCTGCCTTTGGCCTGTGAGCTGGTGCCTGTCGCTGTAAGAAATTGCTTGAATAATGTATCCTATTTCAAGTTCTAGTTTATATGTTTAAGGGAGACATATTTCAGTGGAGTCAGTAACTTATTTCTTATGGCCTTCTGGGCTTAAATAAAATGATGATTAGAGTAATTCAGGGTCCATGAAGTCGTGCAAAAACAGCTGCCATCTGCCATCGCTCTCATTGGTAACTCATTTACTTCTTATAATGGCTTTCCACATCTATGAATTAAGTTAGAGTGTGCTGCTCATGCTCAGAGGAGCCAATAAATGACTTGCTTTTGTGTTACAATTCTCAGAAGTAAATGATTCAGTATTCATTGCTGGTAAGGTTTAAAGAGAAACTCAATTTATTTAGATGCCCCCACCCTTCACTCTAGGACACATTTTTTAATGTTCCCATCACGGAGACATTGTGAAATTGACTAATTGTGTGTTTTGCATATGCATAAACACTTTGTTATTTATTAATGGGCCATTTCAGAGATAAAATAGGGACTTTATTCACATCGCAGCCATTTCTCAAAGGCACGCTGACTCACGTCAGGGGGAGCTGAGATGTGAGAGCAGAGAATAAAAGGGCAGGCGGTTGTCTCCTCGGTGAATCCCGTGGAGAAGCGAGAGCTGCCAGAAGGCCGTTTATCAGACGGGTTCTCTAGAGCTACGCTGTCCAATACGGCTTTGTGAGATGTAAATTTGTTTAAGTTAAATAAAATTAAAAATCTGGTCACGCTGGCCACGTCTCAAGGGCTTAATAGCCACAAGTGGCCCAACGGCCACCACTCTGGAGAGTGTAGAGTGTTCACAGTATCACAGAAAATTCCACAGGACACCACTGCGCTGAGTTGTTGGTTCTGGGGTCCTTTGGTGCCTCCCTGGATTGAAAGAACTTGGTCCTTGTAGTTCGGTTGTCCAGAAAGGCTAAGAGGTTAGGGCATGCCTGGTCATATCTCAAATTCTGAATATAGCCGGAATTCTGTTACTTCTAACTACCTACAACTGGGTCTCATTACTGTCAACTCTCACCTGGATTTACTGTGATGGTTCTGACTGTCCTCCCAGCTTCCATCCTATGTTTTCACAGTCTCTTCTCCATGTAACAGCCAGTGATGCTGCTTAGAAACTTCCAGTAGCTTTGTGTCCCACTCAGAGTAAAGCCGACATCCTTACTCTGACCCCCAAGGCTTTCTAGGCCCTATAGATTCCTCACCATCCCTTACATGCATCTCTTGCTATATCAGCCCTGTTTTACTCATACTCCAGCCACACTGGCTTCTAGGTACGCTTCCCCTGACTTGACTCTTTCCTGAAATATTCTTAATCTGATAGTTCTTTGTCCCGTTTCTTTACCTCCTTTGAATCTTTGCTTAAAAGCTTTCCCTATCCACCATATCTAAAATTACAGTCGCCCCGCCCCCCAGACAAGATGGAGAAGCTCTATACAGTCAGCAAAAACAAGACCGGGAGCTGACTGTGGCTCAGATCATGAACTCCTTATTGCCAAAATCAGACTTCAAGTGAAGAAAGTGGGGAAAACCACTAGGCCATTTAGGTATGACCTAAATCAAATCCCTTATGACTATACAGTGGAAGTGAGAAATAGATTTAAGGGCCTAGATCTGATAGACAGAGTGCTTGATGAACTATGGATGGAGGTTCATGACATTTTACAGGAGACAGGAATCAAGCCCATCCCCAAGTTAAAAAAAATGCAAAAAAGCAAAATGGCTGTCTGGGGAGGCCTTACAAATAGCTGTGAAAAGAAGAGAAGCAAAAAAATAAAAGAGAAAAGGAAAAATATACCCATTTGAATGCAGAGTTCCAAAGAATAGCAAGGAGAGATAAGAAAGACTTTCTCAGTGATCAATGCAAAGAAATAGAGGGGAAAACAACAGAATGGGAAAGACTAGAGATCTCTTCAAGAAAATTAGAGATACCAAGGGAACATTTCATGCAAAGATGGGCACAATAAAGGACAGAAATGGTATGGACCTAACAGAAGCAGAAGATATTAAGAAGAAGTGGTAAGAATACACAGAAGAACTGTACAAAAAAGATCTTCATGACCCAGATAATCATGATCGTGTGATCACTCACACTCACCTAGAGCCAGACATCCTGGAATGTGAAGTCAAGTGGGCCTTAGAAAGCATCACTATGAACAAAGCTAGTGGAGGTGATGGAATTCTAGTTAAGCTACTTCAAATCCTAAAAGATGATGCTGTGAAAGTGCTGCACTCAGTATGCCAGCAAATTTGGAAAACTCAGCAGTGGCCACAGGACTGGAAAAGGTCAGTTTTCATTCCAATCCCAAAGAAAGGCAATGCCAAAGAATGCTCAAACTACAGCACAATTGCACTCATCTCACATGCAAGTAAAGTAATGCTCAAAAATTCTCCAAGCCAGGCTTCAACAATACATGAACCATGAACTTCAGATGTTCAAGCTGGTTTTAGAAAATGCAGAGGAACCAGAGATCAAATTGCCAACATCTGCTGGATCATCAAAAAAGCAACAGGGTTCCAAAAAAACATCTACTTCTGCTTTATTATCTACACCAAAGCCTTGACTGTGTGGATCACAACAAACTGTGGAAAATTCTTAAAGAAATGGGAATACCAGACCACCTCACCTGCCTCCTGAGGAATCTGTATACAGGTCAGGAAGCAACAGTTAGAACTGGACATGAAACAACAGACTGGTTCCAAATTGGGAAAGGAGTACGTCAAGGCTGTATATTGTCACCCTGCTTATTTAACTTATATGCAGAGTACATCATGAGAAACGCTGGGCTGGAGGAAGCACAAGCTGGAATCAAGATTGCCGGGAGAAATATCAATAACCTCGGATATGCAGATGACACCACCCTTATGGCAGAAAGCAAAGAAGAACTAAAGAGCCTCTTGATGAAAGTGAAAGAGGAGAGTGAAAAAGTTGGCTTCAAGCTCAACATTCAGAAAATGAAGATCATGGCATCTGGTCCCATCACTTCATGGGAAATAGATGGGGAAACAGTGGAAACAGTGAGAGGCTTTATTTTCTTGGGCTTCAAAATCACTGCAGATGGAGACTGCAGCCATGAAATTAAAAGACGCTTGTTCCTTGGAAGAAAAGCTATGACAAACCTAGACAGAATATTAAAAAGCAAAGACATTACTTGGCCAACAAAGGCCTGTCTAGTCAAAGCTATGGTTTTTCCAGTAGTCATGTATGGATGTGAGAGTTGGACTGTAAAGAAAGCTGAGCGGCAAAGAATTGACACTTTTGAACTGTGGTGTTGCAGAATACCCTTGAGAGTCCCTTGGACTGCAAAGAGATCCAACCAGTCCATCCTCAAGGAAATCAGTCCTGAATATTCATTGGAAGGACTGATGCTGAAGCTGGAACTCCAATAGTTTGGTAACCTGATGCAAAGAACTGACTCATTAGAAAAGACCCTGATGTTGGGAAAGACTGAAGGTAGGAGGAGAAGGGGATGACAAGATGAGATGGTTGGATGGCATCACCAACTCAGTGGATATGAGTTTGAGCAAGCTCTGCGAGTTTGTGATGGGCAGGGAAGGCTGGTGTCACAAAGAGTCAGACACAACTGAGCGACTGAACAAAACTGAACTGAATAAATAAATTCATTTTGCAACTCAAGTTCCTCTGGATAGATGAGGTGAATCACGAGGAATGGGTTTTAGAATGTGTGAGACTCTATTTTCTTCTAGGCATGAGACTTTAGTCAAGTGTCTTAATTTCTTTGAGCTTGTTTCTTCATCTGTAAAATGAAAATTATAGTACCTGCCTGAAAGGACTGTCATTAGGATTAATTAGGGCGTTCCCGAGCACATAGTCTGAGCACAATAATGTTATTCCAGGACTGTGAAATTTGGCCCAGGGCTCTTCTTCATCTACTAGTATCTATGTGAAAACCGTGCCAGCCTTTTCTTTGCTATTCATTTTAGAATGCTGCTTTTATTTTAATAATAAAGACATAATACACATAGATTTTGGGGGGAAATCTAGATGACGAACTGATGATAACTGGTGATTACTGAGTTTGTTTGTGAGGTTTCAGAGATCATCTTTACAACAGTTTTTAGATGGGGAAGCCGGCGCTCAATGGTGATATTATACAAATGAAAGTTTCACAGAAACTCCAGTAGAGAGAAGCAGTGAGAAAATCGGGTCGTGCTGAGTCTCACGTGGTGGCATAAGCCTGTGGAACTCAGAAAGAATCTGCACCACAGGGGGCAGGCTCACAGTCGCATTTCAAGAGGGAATTTTGTTCAGCAAAACAATATAGTCTATATGGTCTACCGTGTTGAGTTAATGTTATTTGGAATTTTATTGTTTATATTATTATATGAGAACCCTGTGCTTGCAGAATGTGTTCCTGGTTTTATGTTTGTACCTATTTTGGAGTGCTGCAGGGTTCCCACCAGGAAAATCGAAACCACTCTGAACATTTGAAACAGAGGCAATCTAACAGAGGGACGTGGTCACGTAGGCGGTGGAACTGCTGAGACCTAACCGGGATGCGCTTTGCAAACTAGCAGTGGCCGAAAGGTAGGGGGTGGTTTCAGAGCCCAGGGTGAGGCCGCCAGGTGGAAGCTGAGGCATCAAAGGGCTTGACTTGGGGACTAGAGCCTTGCAGGATATGCAGCTGTCACCAGAGATGCTGCTGCCCAAGTCAGGCAAAGAAGGGAGGAAATACTCTGGTTTCTCTCTTCCCTCGGCCTCTATTTCTTCAATAATTTCCATTGGCTAAATCTAGCTGAAGCCCAGCTGACATGGGAAATGGGAAGTGCATCCTGCAGGGATCAGCCCATCTCCACTGCCTACACACACACACACCAGCATTACAGAGCAGGGCAGGGGACGGGTGAAGAAATAATCTAAGGGCAAACTCACCAAAGACCAGTTGTTGTTGTTCAGTCACCAAGTCCTGTTCAACTCTCTGCAACCACGTGGAGTGCAGCACGCCAGGCTTCCCTGTCCTTCACTGTCTCCCAGAGTTTGCTCAGACTTATGTCCACTGAGTCAGTGATACCATCGAACCATCACATCCTCTGTCCCCGCTTCTGCTTCTGCCCTCAATCTTTCCCAGCATCAGGGTCTTTTCCAATGAAGAAAAGATGACTCTTCACATCAGGTGGCCAAAGTATTGAGGGAGCTTCAGCTTCAGCATTAGTCCTTCCAATGAACACCCAGGACTGATCTCCTTTAGATTAGACTGGTTGGATCTCCTTGCAGTCCAAGGGACTCTCAAGAGTCTTCTCCAGAATCACAGTTCAAAAGCATCAATTCTTTGGTACTCAGTCTTCATTATGTCCAACTCTCACACATGTACATTTTCAGTAGGAGAAAATTATAAATTATAAAGTGTCAATTATACAGACATGTGGTTGATTCCCCATCAACCATATTCTCCCCTCCCACCTATTTTTAAGTAAGAAGTGAATTTATTTAGAGAGATACACATTCCATAGATGGGATGTGGTCCTTTTCCAAAAGGCAAGAGTGGCTTTGGCAGAAATGTGCTCCACAGACAGAAGACCTCCTCCCTCCCACCTTGAGTGGCAGCCAGGTTGATGGGGTGGGTTGGGCACAACTCCAGCTCCAGTGGTGGTCTCGATTGGTTTCCAAGTCTAAACCAGGCCAGGTGACCACACTTGCCTTGCTACAGTGATTGATTACACTCTAATGATGGTCTAAATAAACAGCTCAAGATATTCCTCAGGCCTCAGGGTTGGTCTTAGGGTTCTGTCTCCTAGATGTGAACCAAAAAAAGCACAGAACCCCCCAGTGCTCCTAACAGCCATCTGTGGTTGGGTCAGGACAAGCCTGAAGGGAGAGGTGCAATGCTGAGTCTGACACCCACACACACTCACAGAGTCAGAGCATACCGCACGATCCTGGTAGTCATTATAACCCGGGCTCCTCATTTGTTTGAATCAGGTCAATCCCCTTTCATGCTCAAGACAGTTTGAATTGGGTTTTATACTGCAACTAACACAATAATAGAAGTAAGTTTGGTCAATACTGCAAGTCCCAAAGATAAAAAATTCTGTGTTAATGGAGATACAGGTATTGTCCAACCTTGGAAAACACTAGCAACTCCCCACAGCCCCACATCTTCCTTTCCCCACCAGAGATGGATAAAGAAGAACCGCAGAAAGCATGGGCCATGCTGGACCACAGAGGCCTTTAGAGGCCAAGCTGAGAGCATGTGATGCTTCTGTGGTGGTTCTATGACACATCCCTCCAAACCAGGAGAAGGAGAGATGTATGCTCAGTGAATTGAAGACCTTCCATCAGCTGTGGGTGAGCTAAGCACAAAGCATGGAGTCAGGCTCTGCAGTATGGGTGAGACTCGGACCAAACAAGCAGAAGAGGGGTGGACACTCACTCACTTGTCACACTCAGTCGTGTCTGACTCTTTTCCGCCCCATCGACTGCAGCACGTCAGGCTCCTCCGTCCATGAGACTCTCCAGGCAAGAATACCGGAGTGGGTTGCCATTTCCTCTTCCTGGAGATCTTCCCGAGCCAGGGATTAAACCCTTTGTCTCCAGCATTACAGGGAGATTCTTTACCTCTGAGCCACTGTGGAAGCCCCCAGGGTTAATGCTACCAAGTCATCATTCTCTCTTTAGGTGGAAACATCAATGGGTTAGAATTTTAATAGGTTAAAATTTTATCTCACTGAATTAGGGGCAGTGCTTAGATGTTAAATCTATTGACAAGAATGTCTGGACTGAGTTTCCTAAGAAGGAAGGTCCGTTGGACCTCTTTTCTACCAAGAGAAGCCATGCATGCATGAGTGCTCAGTCGCTTTGGTTGTGGCCGACTCTTTGTGACCTTATGGACTGTAGCCCTCCGGGCTCCTCTGTCCATGGGGATTCTCCAGGCAAGAATACTGGAGGGGGTTGCCCCTGCCCTCCTCCAGGGGATCTTCCCTATCCAAGGATTGAACCTGCGTCTCTTATGTCTCTTGCTTTGGCAGGCCGGTTCTTTATGACTTGTACCACCTGGGAAGCCTAAGAGAGGCCATGGGCCCTGTCATTCTTGGAGAAAGAGCCAGGCTCTGAGCAAAGTCAGGGAAGGTGAGTGGGCTTAAGTGTTTTGGTAGCTGCTTCTCTCTGTTGAATTTTGGTAGCAAAGGGCCCTGATTTCCCATGAATGTTCTGAACAGGGTCCTTTGGGTTTCTGCAGACTGATTTCTGAAATAGGAGGATTGTTCACCCCAGGTCCTTTGTTTCTGCCCAAATTAACTTGTGACCAGAGCCTGGCAGGCTGTAGGCCATAGGGTCACAAAGAGTCGGACATGACTGAGTGACTTAGCATGCATGCAGAGGTCAGTATGGTGCAGGGGACTATAGAGAGCACTTTCTCCAGTCCCTCTGGTCTCCTACGGGTTATTTGGATTAGAGACTGTGGATCAGAATTCGCTACTTCTTGCCAGACCATGAAAGAGTTGCTATTTCTGTTACTGGCTATGGCACTTTGCCGCAGGTCATTTGGGATTAACTTGGATCCCCTACAAAGTGTACGCATAACGGTTTTCCTCTATTCTCCGGTCTGGACTGTTGTGGGCTTTCTCTGAGGCAGACCAAATTCTGGTGGGTGGAAGGAGGAACAGAGAGGGGCCGCTGACATTTTCTTGGAGAGAGGTAGGTATTGCTGGGAGGGTTTTCATGGAATAAATCAACCAACTCAGTTTAATCTTTAGACGTAGTCTTGGAGATTTGAGGTCTCCTGAGCTTTAGGGTACCAATTTTGCTTTCGATTTTCCCAAAGCACCCTCCACTGGGTCAAGGTTGTGTGTTTGAGGCTGTCTCTGAAACCTCCATCATCTCCAGTGTTTGACTTTCATTGTTCAGGGAGCAGTCTTAAGGCAGCCTGCATCTAACTGCTGATGCATCCGTTGATCACACTATGGACAGAAGTCAGTTTTGTCTTCTTTCTGGTGGTGGTTGGGACAGCTGGTAGACTGGAGATGTGACTTGGGAAAAGTTAACAGAACATTCAAGCAGCAAGTTTTCCCTTCTTTTCTTTGGCTCTGCATCTGAGTTCCTGGTGATTCAACTTGGATTCTCAGACCCTTCCTCTGTCTTTCTTTGAGTGTGAAGTCCTGCTCATTTCTGAGGCTCAGGAAAAATGCATTGACTATGTGAAGGATCCTTCAGGAGATCTCAGAGAACAGGAGGCTGTCTCAGTAGGCTAAATTTGTATAGACTGACCAAGACAGTAACCATCATACTGAAGGAGGTTTTGGATTGTCCATGAGATCCAGCTGCTGGTCATGAAGTTAGGATGGCCAATGCTTGGATGTCACCATTGGTATTGCAAACAAGAGCCTTCAAGCTGTTCTGTTACCTCATCAGGAGACATAGTCTTTCCTCTCTGCTGTGTGGTTACTTTAGGAAAACCATGCTGTGCAATGATATTTCAGAACTTCCAATTTGGGGATTTTCTTGCATCCTTTGTTGTCCTGTCTTCTCTCTCTCTCTTTAAAAAGAATATTTATTTACTTGGCTGCACCAGGTCTTGGTTGCGACACATAGGGTCTTTTAGTTGTGGCACGCAGAGTCTTTAGTCGTGGCTTGTGAGCTCAGCTGCAGCGTGCAAACTCTTAGTTGCAGCACGGGGGATCTAGTTCCTGACCAGGGATCAAACCCAGGCCTCCTGCTTTGGGAATGTGAAGTCTTAGCCACTGCACCACTAGGGAAGTCCCACCATGTCTTCTCTTTATTCTCTCCCCCACTAGGGTGACCAGGTATTTTACCCGAGTTAAATATAAGGTATGATATTTAACATTGCCAGTGTACATGATGATTGTTTAAAACTTAAAAAAAGTTTTTAACCTTAGAAATACTCCTTAATGTAGAAATTTATGTGTGTGTATAAAATACAAATAAAACCTGGAAAGTGAAAAGACATATGTGCAAAGGTGTTTATTTTAACACTGCACAGAGTAAAAATCACAAGCAGTCTCCATGGTCCAAAAGTTGATAAAATAAATTATGATACCATCCTAAAGAGAAATAAAATTTCGCTATTTAAAATGATGCACATTTTTCTATCTTATTAGCAAAATGAAAAATTTTCCTATGTCGATGAGATGTGTAGAAATATAAATCTTAATGTGTGTTGATGTGAGAGTAAAACAGCGGCTTCATAGGGAAGGTTATTTGGCAGAATCCATCAAAAGGTAATCTGGTTTCTTCTAATAGGAGCCTTGCCTACTGTGACATCTACAAGCAAGATTTTAATAGAAAAACACAGAAAGTCCTAATTCCCTTCAGAAGGAAATAGTTGAATGCATTATTGTATGCCCATAATGAAGAGCCATGTAACCATGTTCTTAGAAATAATTTTCCTGCTTTAAAAAAAAAATTAAGATATCTTTAAAAATGCAAAGCTTTCTCTTTCAGGTTAGAATTTATTTTTATAAAATTCTGTGAGTAATTTTAGAAAAAGAACCCAAGGTCATATACACAGATACACACACCTGAATTGGCTGGAAAGAGTGTTTACATTTACAACATAGTTTAAGAGAGGAAACCAGGCCACAGAACATTGTGATCACAAACTTGTTAGAAGTAAGTCTATTTCAGTGCATGTGCATAGAAAAATAACTGGGAAGATACACAGAGAAATATTAACAGGGTTTTTCTCTGATAGTGGTATGGCTAAATTTCGTTTTTCTTTTTGCTTGTCTGTGTTTTCCAGTTTTCTGCAATAACTTGGAGAAGGAGGGAAGGAAAGAAGGGAGGAAGGAAGAGAGGAAAGAAAGGAAGAAAGCAAAAAAGAGAGGAGGAGAGAGGGAAAGGAGAGAGGGAAGAAGGAAGGAAGAGAAAGAAAGAAAACAGGAGAAAGGAGAAGCGTGAAGGATGCAGGTGTTCAGCCCGGGCGGGCATCTGGCACGTCTTGGCTGCTCTGTCCTTGCTTTACCTGGTCGAGGAGAAGAGGCTGGTTCTCCCTGTTAGATCCTGCCTGCTGTGCCCTCAGAGGTGCGCTCTGGCCCTCTGGCCTGCAGGGGAAGCTGTGGCCTTGGATTCACTGAGGGCGTCAGTGCTCGGGATGCTCCCTCCAGCCTCCCAGGTGTGCAGCTGCGGGGAAAGGAAGGACAGAACGCAGCCTCTTGGGCTAAGCGGGTCTCACTTTTATTACACTCAAACCTAGGAAAAAAAAAACCCTCAACCTGGGGAAAGATTTCTATTTAGAGCTGGAAAACTAGGCCACTCGGAAGATGAGTGACCTACATTTTCTGCTATAGAAACGAAGATGAAATAGTGGTTGTTAGTGCTGCGTGCAGGCACTGAAACTCCATCAAAGGGCGAGAAGAAGGAGAAAGGGAAGAAGAAAGGGAGGGAGGGGATTTTAAAGAGCTTCTGTATTTGAAATCTTTTTTATCTGAGTGAACAATATTCAACCATGGAGGAAAAATGGGTCTCCCAGCTGTGTATTTGTTTTCCTGGCAGAGCAGTGTTTGCTAACCGGTGGCTCCTCCAGCAGGTTAAAAAAAAAACAAAAACCCATCCTCATCCTGAGCCCATTGGAAAAATGGCAGCTTCGCCAGGCTCCCGCCAGCCACCCACAAAGACCAGCTTTGGTGTCTCACGCTGGCCGCCAGACGTCTGCTTTTCGCTCTAGACTTCTGAGAGACTGCCTGCTTGATCTCATCAATCTGGGCTCTTTGCATCGGACCCCGTGGGGCATCTGAGGTTAATAGGCTCTGGGGGCCTGAGTTTCCATGAATCTTGGTGTGTGGGGGTGAGTGGTTTGTCCAGAGGGAGAGAAAATAAAATGGCAGCCTCACGCAGGGCTTCTTATCCACTAACGCCTCATTGCAGAGTCTGGGGCGTCAGGGCCGACGTTTAGATGGTAACCACTCAATGGAAAACATTGCGTCCCATGATCTTTTTATTCATTGTCAGTTCATACTGGGGTTCTCTGCAATCATCAAAATATGGAGAAAAGGAGATGACTGAATCCATGTATGTGGCTTATGTTTCTAATATTCCCCAGTATCTAGTTCTCTCCTAATTCGGGTCCATTGAACATTGCCATTTCCCCTGCTAGGGTTTCGAGTCATTGTAATGTGACGGAAGTAACAAGATAGGCATAAGCACCAAAGTGCTAATATCCATGCCTCCTCCCCTGCAGCAGCCCACCCGACCACCTTGTGCAAAAGTCAGTTCCTTAAGAAGGAGTTGTTCAGTAACTCTGTTGTGTCTGACTCTTTGCAACCCCATAGACTGCAGCACACCAGGCTTCCCTGTCCTTCACTATCTCTCAGAGCTTGCTCAAATTCATGTCCATTGAGTCAGTGATGTCATCCAACCATCTCATCCTCTGCCACCCCCTCTCCTACTGCCCTTAATCTTTCCCAGCATCCGGGTCTTTTCCAATGAGTTGACTCTTCGCATCAGGTGGCCAAAGTATTGGAACTTCAGCTTCAGCATCAATCCGTCAGGGTTGATTTCCTTTAGGATGGACTGGTTTGATCTCATTGTCCAAGGGACTCTTAAAGAGTCTTCTCCAGCACCACAGTTCAAAAGCATCAATCCTTTGGTGCTCAGCCTTCTTTATGGACTATCTTTCACATCCGTACATGACTACTGGAAAAACCATAGCTTTGACTATATGGGCCTTTGTCAGCAAAGTGATGTCTTTGCTTTTTAATATGCTGTCTAGGTTGCTCATAGCTTTTCTTCCAAGGAGCAAGCATCTTTTAATTTCATGGCTGTAGTCACTGCCAACAGTGATTTGGAATCCAAAAAAGAAAATCTGTCATTGTTTCCATTTTCTCCCCTTCTATGTGCCATGAAATGATGGGACCGGATGCCATGATCTTAGTTTTTGGAATGTTGAGTTTTAAGCCAGCTTTTCCATTCTCCTCTTTCACCCTCATCAGGAGGCTCTTTTAGTTCTTTCCTCTCTGCTGTTAGGGTGGTGTCATCTGCATATCTGAGGGTGATATGCATGTAAGAAGGAACAGTGTCTGTCAGCCTGAGGCCCAGAGTGAAGACGTTGGGGAGCAGACCTCTCCAAGTCCAGCCCAGGCTGACAAGTCATGAGAGAGAGAAACCATCTTGCTATTTTTTTGGTCACTGGGCTGGGGTGGGTCTGTATGCCTGTGCTGATTGAGGCAGCATCATATCAACACATATTGAAACCAGTTACAGTTTTGGTCTTACAACTGAAAAACCAAGACAAAGGGACAAGTTGTTTGTTTAAATGGAAAAGCCGATGATCGTGTTTGTTGGTGGGGATACAGCAGGAATCACTCAGACACAGCTTCTCTTCTTCCCCACCTTATGTGCAAATACAGGGAATTCACACATTCTGGGATGTGTTCCCTGGGGCTGTTGCAGCAAATTACCACCAACTTAGTGGCTTATGACAACAGGAATTTTTTTCTCTCCTGCAGTTTTGGAGGCCAGAAGCCAAGGCATCAGTAGGGCCATGTTCCCACCTGAGGCCCTGGGGGAACATCCTTTCTTGTCTTTTCCAGTTTCCATGGTTGTTAGCATTCCTGCGGCTACATCTCTGGGATGCCTTCCTGGTCACATGCGTGTCTCTCTGCATCTCAAATTTCCCTCCGCCTTTCTCGTGTAAGAATACTCATCACTGGGGACCACCTGGATAACTCAGGAGGGTCTCACTTTGGATCTTGAATTACATCTGCAATAAGGTCACATTTACAGGTTTTGAGTGGACATATTTTTGGCAGCCACCATTCAACTCATTACCTGAATACTTTTTAAGTGCCAGACGCTAGGCCTACATCTAGGTTTTATCTGACTTCTTCTCCCAATCAGTCTCTGAAGTAGATATTATTTTGCCCAGTTTAAAGGTAGAGAAACTGAGTTGAGTTTCAGGGAAGTTAAATAATGTGTCTAAGGTCACACAATGGTGGGAACCAGAAGCTATTCCAGGTCATATTCCTAAACCTGTAGAATTTCATACTATATATCTATGTGCTTAGTGACTCAGTCGTGTCTGACTCTTTGTGACCCCATGGACTGTAGCCCGCCAGACTCCTCTGTCCGTGGGATTTCCCAGGCAAGAATACTGGAGTGGGTTGCCATGCTGTCTCCCAGGGGATCTTCCCAACCCAGGGATCAAACCCAGGTCTCCTGCATTGCATGTGGATTCTTTACCATCTGAGCCACCAGGGAAGCCCAACTTAAAGGCTGGGCTCGTCCAGAATTTGAACCCAAGACCTTGCACCTGAAGTTAGACTCATATCCCTGACCGACCAGCCAAAGGTGGTGGTGGTTTAGTTGCTAAGTTGTGTCTGAGTTTTGTGATCCCATGGACTACAGCCTGCCATTCCCTTCTCCAGGGGATTTTCCCTACCCAGGGATTGACCCTGGGTTTCCTGCATTGCAGGCGGACTCTTTACTGTCTGAGCCACCAGGGAAGTCCATCCATATCTATCTCCAAATGAGTGTCATTTTCTCCAAACCACTGTTGCTTAAAAGATTTCGGAACCCCTCTGCTTCTAAACCACATCACAATCCACAGAGGAAAAGTCTACCTACTTGCATGATTGCAACAATGTGTCTTATATACGGTTTTAGGCAGTTTTGTTTTCACATGAGAGAGCTCCTGGATTTAATTCTGCTCACAGTAAACAGGCCCCAGCACCTGACAAATAATAGCCGATAGATTCCTCAAAGCACTAATTACTCAAGAGCAATGTAATCTGTTTACATCCAGCTGAAGGCTTTGCTACACAATGGAAAGGCCCTGAGAAAAAGACAACGTGGACTGCCCCCAGTACAAGGTGGGTGGTCACACCAGCGTAATCCTTCTATGTGTCCCAGGGACTTCAGGAAAGCATGCAGGTGTGGCTCACTAACCAAATGTAAGCATATGGAATCCAGGAAGCAGAAAGCCTTCCTTTCCCCACTGAATCCAGGCCCAGCCACACGCTACTGTTCCATCCCCAACAGCCATCTCTTTCTGTCTCCTTTGCTAGAAATTCCATCTCCCCTCCCTCCGTTTTTTTTTGTCTGCCCTGAGCAGCTTGTGGGATCTTAGTTCCCTGACCAGGGATTGAACTGGGGCCCCATCAGAGAGAGTGTCGAGTCCTAACCACTGGAACACAGGGAACTGGACGCCACGTGGCCACTGGAAATGCAGGGATACCTTACAATAGTGGGAAACACTAGTTCACCTCTTGCAGATTCAAAACAGAATGACGCAGAGCAGCTGGGATGTAACCAGCTGTGCCTGCAACTCCCTACCTCTGGACTCAAGCCAACAGAATTGATGTCTTTATTTTGGGAATAAATAATAATAAAATTATTATTCAGGGAATTGACAATTCCCCTGAATCTTGCCTTACAGACACCAGTAGGGCACTGCCTGATCACAGGAATTACAACTACAATAAGGTAACATTTGCTGAGCACCCAGCATGTGCTGAGACCTTTTCATAGATTATCTCATTTAATTCTCACAACAATGCTCCAGGACAGGTATTGTTACTGTTTCCATTTTACAGATGAGAAACCAAGGTACAGAGAGGTCAAGTAACATACACAAGGATGCACAATAAGTAGGATGGAGGCAGAATTTGAACCCCTGTTTTCAGGCTCTATACTACGCTGGTTGAATGAGCATCTGGGAACCTCTCCTCCACCCCAGAAAGCCCTATTCAACCACCTGCTTTGTCAGTTCTTCCTAAAGTAGAAAGAGTAATCCTACTGAGTAAGTACCCTCAGCCCTTAGGACCTTGGGCACAGCATAGGTATTTTCTCATTGGAAGGAGGATGACACGCTTGTTCTTTGGGAGGAAGGAACATTTAGAACACCTTGCTTGTTTCGGAGCACTGGGCTGACAAGGATCCTTAAGCTGAGATCAGCTGGTTATGTCTGCAGAGAACTTGGGTAGGATGAGAGGTTTTGTGTGTGCTCGGGGTTTATCATTCCTGCTGTGCTGAATAGCAAGGCATTACATCCAACAGAGGAAAGGACTTTATGGCCAGGTTGGGGTGGGCTTCCCTGGTGGTTCAGATGGTTAAAATTCCACCTGCAGTGAGGGAGACCCAGGTTTGATCTCTGGGTCGGGAAGATTCCCTGGAGAAGGGAATGGCTACCCACTCTAGTATTCTTGCCTGGAGAATTCCATGGACAAAAGAGTCTGGGGGGCTATAGTCCATGGGGTCGCAAAGAGTCGGACACGACTGACTTAGCACACTCTGGGTGGCAATGGAGTGTGCTACTTTTAAACTTGGCCTTGAATGTCACCCTATGGGTAAACGAGAGAATGTGTGTTTGGCACATAGGATGTAAATGGCAAGGAGGGAGACCTGTGTGGGATGGTTTTCCATGTCTCCTGCCATCCTGATTATGGTGTGGGAAGAAAGCCCTATTGCCATAGGTTGAGGGTAAGCTTTGCTATGCTATGCTATGCTAAGTCACTTCAGTCATGTCCGACTCTGTGTGACCCCATAGACGGCAGCCTACCAGGCTCCCCTGTCCCTGGGATTCTCCAGGCAAGAACACTGGAGTGGGTAGGGTAAGCTTTAACTCAGCCCAAATTAAATGGCTGCAGATTACGATTAATTGATTTTGATTAAATGGAACTTTAATATTTATTGCCTAGCCCTCTAAATGTACTCTCTTGACGAAGGCCTTATTTATTTATGTAGAGGTTTAAAAGAAAAATTGATACATAGCCTAGCCCAGCTGTTGGGTTTCTAGCCCAGCTGTTAGGTTTCTGTTTCTTCTCCGACTCCCATCTGTACAGTTGCTGTCAGCACTTCTCAGAGCCTTCCTTGAAACTGTCCAGTTTTACATGTCTCGGTCATTCAATTATTGGCTCCTTTGTTCACCAGTAAGCTGAGGCTCTGCCTAACGTACTCCTGTGGGAACAGCTCCATGAGAAGCTAGACTGTGGGATCTCCCAGTGTGTGGACCACTCCCATGCCCTGGAAGCATGTTTGCCAATGGAGGTTGGTAGGCTGGGATGGCTCTTGGCTTCTGAGGTTGATGGCTCTCCCAGGTCTCACCAAATGTTGCTCTTAGTGAGTCAAAACTGTTCCCATTTTGCTTCCAGAGTGGTTTTCCAAGAAGTATGCAGCATCCCACCCCCACCCGTCCCCTCAAGGCCTGTTTTTCATAAAGCTCCAACCTGTCTGCTTTTCTCTTTCCTTCTTTGGCTCCCTTTCTGTTGAAGGCTTCTGGCAAAATTGTGAAATAACTGCTGCTTTTCTTCCCAGCCTTCCTTGCCATGGCCCATTGCCCTGTGGAAACTCCACAACTACTTTCCATGGAGAGCTTCCTGAACATTTGTGATGAGTCAGACCTGTCTTAGAGAGTTATATTCTCACATGCATTTTACTTCTCTTGGTTTATAAATCTCTGTGCTGTTTTAAGGGCTTCCCAGGGGCTCAGTGATAAAAAAAACCCATGTGGGTTCAATCCCTGGGTTGGGAAGATTCCCTGGAGAAGGACCCACTCTAGTATTCTTGCCTGGGAAATCCCATGGACAGAGGAGCCTGGTGGTCTATCCCAAAGGAAACCAACTCTGAATATTCACTGGAAGGACTGTTGCTGAAACCGAAACTCCAGTCCTTTGGCCATCTGAGTCGAAGTGCTGACTCACTGAAAAAGACCCTGACGCTGGGAAAGATTGAAGGCTGGAGGAGAAGGGGGTGACAGAGGATGAGATGGTTGGATAGTGTCACCAACTCAATGGACATGAGTTTGAGCAAACTCTGGGAGGTGGTGAAGGACAGGGAAGCCTGGCATGCTGCAGTCCATGGGGTCCCAAAGAGTCAGACACGACTGAGTGACTGAATAGCAACAACATGCTGCATTAAAGAAGAGGGAAACTGAGGCTCAGGGAGGTCAAAGAGCATTGTTACTGTCCTCCCCAATAAGAACTGGGACTCAGCTCAAGTCTCAAGGCAGAGCCGTGGAGTGCCCTCACTCCCTGGACCGCCCCCAGACAGCCTCCCACCCCGCCCCCTGACCCTCGTGTTCTCCTCCTGCTCCCATAACATCTGCTCTTGGCAGCTTCTGTTTTCCAAGCCATTATCTTTTGTTCTCATTCATTTTCTATCCCATTATTTCCCTCCATGGCCTCTTTAAAATACACATCTGATCACATTCCCCCTTAGCATACAATTGCTTGGGACAGAATCCAGGCCAGCCCGCCCTGGGGGGCTGGGGGGCCTTTCCTGTCCGCTGTTCTATCCTCCACTCCTACTCGCCTCCTCCAGGCAAGCTCGCCCCTCACACCGCACAGGATCGCTGGCGGCCCGGAGAAAACTGCCCGACTCTCTCGCACCGTCACTCCTTTGCCCGTGATGGTCTCTAGCCGAAAAGGAGCACAGTTCTGCCTGTCCTTGAAGATTCAGCAGAGGAGACACTGGTCTGGTCAGTCGGCTGGAGTGGGCCATCCTGGGCAGGCCTGCTCCCCACAGCTCAGCCCGCCCTGGGTCCCGGCTGGAGCCTGCCCTCTCTGCGAGCACCTGGAGACCACTCCTCAGCATCACTGTTGGCCCAGGAACATCCCTCCCAGAGGCACCAACGTGTGCTTCCAGGGCCTGCAGCGTCAGAGCAACAGCCAAGGGGAGGCCGGTTCTAAGGAGAGGAATGTCGTGTGAACTTAGGCCGACAGACACCAAGGTGCTTGGGGGGCCTTTTGTGACATGCTATGAAGCCAGGATGGGAACGGAAGGTGGGGGTGGTGAGCTGGGGCTGGCACACCTCTCTCTTGGGTGCTATGACTGCTGCACGTGGCCCGCACCTCCCACGGCGCTTCTCCCCTTCCCTCTTGCCTGCGTGTGTGCCTGCTTAGCTCTGTCGTGTCCAACTCTTTGAAACCCCATGGACTGTAGCCCGCCAGGCTCCTCTGTCCAAGGGATTCTCCAGGCGAGAATACTGGAGTGGGTTGCCATTTCTTCCTGCAGGGGATCTTCCTGACTCAGGGATCAAACCCCTGTCTCCTGTGTTTCCTGCATTGCAGGCGCATTCTTTACCCGCTGAGCCACTGGTTATATTTAAAAAAAAAAAAAAAAAAAGCACCTAACACAAAATTTACCAGGTTTTTTTCATCTCCAACTTTTTATTGCAAAAAATTCCAGAAAACATAAAAAGATAGTATAATCATCAACCATATTATTACTACCTAGATTCAGCCATTAAAAAAAAACTTTATTGAAGTATAGTTGATTTACAATGTCATGTTAGTTTCAGGCATATAGCAAAGTGATTCAGTTATACATATACATATGTGTGCGTGCATCCGTGCTAAGTTGCTTCAGTCGTGTCTGACTCTGTGTGACCCCATAGACTAGCCCTCAGGGCTCGTCTGTCCATGGGATTCTCCAGACAAGAATACTGGAGTGGATAGCCACGCCATCCTCCAGGGGATCTTCCTGATCCAGGGCTCGAACCTGCGTTTCTTATACCTCCTGTGTTGGCAGACTGGTTCTTTCCCACTAACGCCACCTGGGAAGCCCCCACATACACATATACCCACTCATTCTAAGATTATTTTCCCATGGAGGTCATTACAGAGTTCTGAGTAGAGTTCCTTGTGCCATATGGCAGGTCCTTGTTGCTGCTGCTGCTGCTGCTGCTAAGTCACTTCAGTCATGTCCAACTCTGTGCGACCCCATAGACGGCAGCCCACCAGGCTCCCCTGTCCCTGGGATTCTCCAGGCAAGAACACTGGAGTGGGTTGCCATTTCCTTCTCCAATGCAGGAAAATGAAAAGTGAAAGTGAAGTCGCTGTCATGTCCGACTCTCAGCAACCCCATGGAGTGCAGCCTACCACGTTCCTCTGTCCCTGGGATTCTCCAGGCAAGAGTACTGGAGTGGGGTGCCGTCGCCTTCTCCGAGGTCCTTGTTAGGTTTCTGTTTTATCTATAGTAGTGCGTATGTCAACCCCAATCTCCCAGTTTATCCCTCCCCTGCTTTTCCTCCTGACACAATTTACCATGTTTTTTTTTGCTGTTGTTGTTAAGAAGGAACTGCTAACACTCAGCTGCAGCTTTTTATAAGAGGAATTTGGGAGGTAGACAACTCCTAATTGGTGGAGAAAGAGTTAAGTCTGAATGGCAAGACCAGTTCTGGGCAGGTGGTGGGTGGGGTTGGCCAGAGAGCAGGGTCAAAAGTCAGGGTCTTTGAGTGGCTGTCAACACCTTGAAATGAGGCTTTCAAGTTGGGACTCTCAAGAGGGTCATGACACAGGCTAAATGCATGCCAGTGTCTTGTGGCTGAATCTTATGCCGAAAAAAATCACCTTTTAAACTGCCTTTGCTCAGTTTCCAGGCCTGGACTGGGTGTATCCCTGGTCAATACACTTTAATAAGAGAGACAGCAACAAGCTGGAGTTTTCCCAGAGTATGATAAACAGAGGTCTGAACTGTGCACTGAAAGAGTGGGAGATGTTTGCTTTGAAGAGAAGACTCAGGGGACCCAGGTAATTGTTTTCAAATCAATGTTATATATAATTCATAATGTGAATATTATGTAAGTAACTGGGAAAGAGCCCCTGATGCACCATGAATTAGAAGAAGCCAGTCACAATCAGGATGCATAGTGAGTCCTCACGTTCTGTTTAAAAATGTTAACAAAGATACATATATGCATACATATCCTTGTTTGTGTGTTCCTATACACACACACACACACACATATCCAGGAGAAGGAAATGACAACCCACTCCTGTATTCTTTCCTGGAGAGTCCCATGGACAGAGGAGCCTGGTGGGCTACAGTCCATGGGGTTGCAAAGAGTCGGACACGGCTGAGCATCTAACACTTTCACACACATTTATATAATAAGTGTTTCCGGTGGTGCTAGTGGTAAAGAACCCACCTGCCAATGCAGGAGACAAAAGAGATGCATGTTCGATCCCTGGTTTGGGAAGATCTCCTGGATGAGGGCACGGCAACCCACTCCAGTATTCTTGCCTGGAGAATCCCATGGACAGAGGAGCCTGGCAGGTTACAGTCCGTGTTGCAAAGGGTCTGACATGACTGAAGTGAGTTAGCACGCATATATGTATGTAATGTATGTATGTAAATGTATTGTATATGATGTTTCAGAGGTCAGGCAGTTTGTAAAACCCAGCCTTTCTATTTGCAAACATGGATTTTCTTTCATTTCTCCATCCAAACTTACCTTAGATCAGGAGTCCCCATTTCTAAGAGGGTGGAGAAACGGGAAACTTGCCATCACAGGACACAATCATTTCTGGCCTGAACTTTGAGCTTTTGGGGGAAGTGTCAATTAATTGAAGGCGATCGCCCTGACATTCGCTCCTCGGGGTGGTGGGTGCTGTTTGGTCAGAGGGAGGCTGCTGGCTGCACTCAGGACCTGCCGCTGCTGGGCTCATCCAGGGGGCCTGGCACCGCGTCTGCGCCTGCGCAGTGGTTTCTCCAGTCAGGGACGCAGGTTTCCTTGGGCCCCGGTGGCGTCCCGCTGGCTTCCTGCGGCAGGTGCCTCTCAGAAGTGCCGCCTCGGCCCCTTTCGGCCTCTGACACTCCTGTGTGATGTTATTCCCGGCTCTCATCCTCGTGACTTATTCTTTTTGTAGCTGAGAGTTTGCCCCTTTTGTCCTCTTAATCCGTTTCACTCACCCTCTACCCCCTGACTCAGGCAGCCAATATATTCTCTGTAACTAGGGGCTTCCCTGGTGGCTCAGACGGTAAAGGATCTGACTGCCATGCAGGAGACCTGGGTTTGATTTCCTGGGTTGGGAAGATCCCTTGGAAAAGGGAATGGCTACCCACTCCAGGATTCTTGCCTGTTGGAAAACCCATGGACAGAGGAGCCTGGAGGGCTACAGTCTGTGGGGTCCCAAAGAGTTGGACACGACTGAGAGACTAACACTTTCACGAGCTTCGCAAATTTTGTCTTTGGTTTTGTTTTCAGATTTCACATAGAAGTGAGATCATATGCTATCTCAGAATCCATCCATATTGTCACAGGTGGCGAGATTTCTTTTTTTTATGGCTGAATAATATTCCATTCGGTATATATGCCTCATTTTCTTTATCTGTTTATTTGTTGATGGGTACTTAGGTTGTTGCCATATCTTGGCTATTCGACATAATACTGCAATAAACATTGGGGTGCATATGACCTTTTGAATTATGGTTTTCTTCTTAATTGGTGTTTTTGGATAAATACTCAAAATGGAATTACTAGATCATCCAGTAGTTGTTTTAGTTTTTTGAGGAGGCTCTGTAATGTTTTCTGTGCTTGCTGAACTGACTTGCATCTCCATCAATAGTGTATGAGGGTTCCCTTTTCTCCACATCCTCACCAACACTTGTTATTTGTTATCTTATTAATAATAAAAGCCATTTAAATGGATGTGAAGTGAAGTGTTAGTTGCTCAGTCATGTCTAACTCCTTGCAGCCTCATGGACAGTAGCCCACCAGGCTCCTCTGTCTGGGGGATTCTCCAGGCAAGAATACTGGAGTAGGTTGCCATTTCCCTCTCCAGGGAAATAGATGTGAGATGATACCTCACTGTGGTTTTGTTTTGCGTTTCCCTGGTGATTAGTGATGTTGAGTGCCTTTTAATGTACCTGTTGGCCATTTGAATATCTTCTTTGGAAAAATGTCTATTCAGGTCCTCTGCCCATTTTTTGATCAGATTTTTTTTATGCTGTTGTATGAGTTTTTAAAATATATTTTAGATATTAATTTCTTATTATATGTATGATTTGCAAATATTTTCTCTCATTTATTAGGTTGCCTTTTCTTTTTGTTAATGGTTTCCTTTGCTGCATCTGGCTTTTTATGTCATTTCACTGATCTCTTTGTCCGTTTCGTACCAAAACCTACTATCTTCATTGCTATTTTTGGTATCTGCTGAGACAAATTACTTCTACTCATTCTAATGTCCTGATTATTCTTGGCCTTTTGTTCTTCTATATACATACATTTTGGAGTTAGCTTAATAAGTTCCACTAAAGTAAAAGTTATTAGAATTTTGATTCAGTTCAGTTCAGTCCCGCAGTTGTGTCCGACTCTGTGACCCCACGGACTGCAGCACGCCAAGCTTCCCTGGAGCTTACTCAAACTCACATCCTTCGAGTCGATGATCCCATCCACCCATCTCATCCTCTGTTGTCCCCTTCTCCTCCTGCCTTCACTCTTTCCCAGCATCAGGGTCTTTTCCAGTTTCAATTAGAATAGTGTTAACCCTAAAGGTTAATTGGAGGATAATTGGCCATTACGTGACATTAAGTCTCTCAATCCATTATTATGATAAACCCATCTATCTCTTTAGGGAGTCTTCAATAATTTGCAATTTAGGTCCTGCACAACTTTAATAAAATTTATTCTTTGATAAACTTGTTAGCCTGTATGTTGGTATATTTTGCTGTAAATTGTGTGCTATTCTAAATTACATCTTTTTAAAATTACATTTTGAAATTTTTTCTTACTGGTATATGGAAATGACACATATTTTTATATTTTGGTTTCAAATCTGACGAACTTCTCAAATTCTCTTATTTTTAATTCTAATTACCTGTAGATGCTTTTGGGTTTTCTATGTACTTCATAATATAATCTCTAAACAATGATAATTTCATTTCTTTCTTTTCAATCCTTAAATATTTTCTTTCTTGAAGAAAAAATTTTCTTCTTTTTATTATTCTGGGTGGTTTTTTATTTAGGCCTCAAGATCAGAGAGCAAAGTTAATTATGCTTCTCAGTTCATGGTGAATTATCATAATGGATTCATGCAAAGCACTTCTCTACCATCATTTATTTTTTCCTTGTTTCTAATACTCTTTCCTCCCACCACCCTGCTATTGTCTACTCCAGAGACAACTGCTCTAATATGTTTAATGTACCACTTTTCTTTTGCATGTATTCTTGGAAGATAAATATTGTTTTTAATATGGGAATATATTTTTAACTTGTGTTATATAGATCATTCTGTTTCTTTTTATATTAAGTATATGAAATAGATATGGAACAAGCAACAAAGTCTTACTGTATAGCACAGGGAATATAGTCATTATCTTATAATAACCTATAATGGAAAATAATCTGAAAAATAATATATGTGTATATGTATAACTGGGCCTCACTAGTGGCTCAGTGGTAAACAATCAACCTGCCAGGGCAGAAGCCTCAGGAGATATAGGTTCGATCCCTGGGTTGAGAAGATCCCTTGGAGAAGGGCATGGCAACCCACTCCAGTACTCTTGCCTGGAGAAACCCATGGACAGAGGAACCTGGCGGGCTACAGTCCATTGGGTCACAAAGAGTCAAAATTGACTGAAGCGACCTAGCATGCATGCACATATGTGTATAACTAAGCCACCTTGCTATGCACCTGAAACATTGTAAGTCAACTATACTTCAATGACATATATATATATATATATATATTAAGTATATGAGTACTTAATCCATAGTTTGTAGTTGCTTCACAGTAACTGTGTTTTGCCTCCTTGTTCTCTCAGCAATGGATGCCAGAAAACCCTTTTGCCCCCCAAATACAGCTACACCAAGCATCTCCATAGACATCCCCTCATAGCCCTGCATGACCGTACACTCGGGATCTAATGGAGTGGAATGGTGGGCTCCCAGGGAATGCATGTTCCTAACTGGGTGAAGTGGCCCCGCCTGGCACTTCAGGGCTGCTCTTGCCAGCAGTACCTGTGGTTTCTGTGTCTCCAAGTGTCCTCTGGTATTTGGCATTATGCCATTTCCCTAATTTTTGCTGATCTCGTACATGTAAGTGGATATTTCATTGTTATTTTAATTTGCATTTCTTGGATTCCTGGAGTTTGAGCACCTCTTCATATACTTGTTAGTTCGGAGGTTTCTCTTCTGTAAAATGCTCGTTTATATTTTTCCTCATTTTTCTGTTGTGTTTCTGTTTTTTCCTGTTGATTTGCAGACATTCTTATATATTCTATCTATTATTTCCTATTGATTTTAGTCATCATAGACATCTTTTCCTAGTCTGTCTACCTTCTACCAGGTTTGTCTGTGATGTCTTACATAGAACAGAAATCTGTCATGTTGATGTAATCCGTTTTATTTCTCCTTCCTTTTTTAGCCAGTGAAGAGTATCCCAGGGTATGGGTGTGCCACAATTTATTTATCTTTTTTCCAGTTGCTAGAATTTAGGTTGTTTCCAATATTTGGCTATAACAAATAAAAGTGCAATGAGCATTTGCTTACACGTCTTTGTGTGAACTTATGTTTCACTTATTGTGAGTAAACACTTGGAAATGGGATTTCTGGGCCTCATGGTAAATGTATATTTAATGTTATAAAACACTGGCAGAACTTCCTCTAAAGTTTCCATACCATTTTGCATTTCCACCAGCAATGAATGAGCATTCCAAATGGTCTAATTCTTACAGCACTCGATATTGGCAGTGCTTTTACATTTAGCCAATGCTGTGGGTCGGAGAGGCAATGGCACCCCACTCCAGTACTCTTGCCTGGAAAATCCCAGGGATGGAGGAGCCTGGTGGCCTGCAGTCCATGGGATTGCTAAGAGTCGGACACGACTGAGCACCTTCACTTTCACTTTTCACTTTCATGCCTTGGAAAAGGAAATGGCAACCCACTCCAGTGTTCTTGCCTGGAGAATCCCAGGGACGGGGGAGCCTGGTGGGCTCTATGGGGTCTATGGGGTCGCACAGAGTCGGACACGACTGAAGCGACTTAACAGCAACAGCAGCAATTCTGTGGGTGTCCGGTGTTTCTGCAGTATATTTTCAATTTCAGTGATTATATTTCTTATTTCTAGACGTTCTAATCTTTTTTACCCCAAATATGCTTAGTCATTTTTAGATACGCTTTCTTCTTACTCAACTCTCCTTTACTTTTAAAAATTATTATGTAAGTTTTAGGCGTGTGTGTGTGCTCAGTCATGTCTGACTCTTTGCAGCCCCAGGGACTGTGACCCGCCAGGCTCCTCTGCCCATGAAATTTTCCAGGCAAGAATACTGGAGTGGGGTGCCATTTCTTACTGCAAGGGATATTCCTGACCCAGGGATCAAACCTGAGTCTCCTGTGTCTCCTGCATTGGCAGGAGGATTCTTTACCTTTAGAGCTACCTGGGAAGCCCACATATTAGGTGTGCAGCATTATAATTTGACATCTGTATACTAGAACATACAAGTTTACTTTTAAAAAACTGAGTTTATATTCTGTGTCTAATAATTCTAGTATCTTACCATGTTTTTAGGTCTCATTCTGCTGTCTGTATTTTCAGCTGGCTTTGGTTCATGATTTCTTATTGTCAGTTACGACCTCTGATTTAGAACTTTACCTGTGGGGATACTCTGAGGGTGAAGTTGAAGATGACTTTCTTCAGAGAGGAAAGGTATTGCTTGCTGTCAGGTGTCTAGGGAATTAACAAGCCAGTGCTATTTGAACTAAATTCTTACCTTGAGGTTTTTCAAATCAACCAGATAATTTAAACTCAGCCTGTGAACCTGCCTGAATCTGACTTGAGATTACACGCTCTCAGGGGAGACTCTTTTTTCCTCTTCTACTTACCAAAGACTTTGAAGCAGATCATTTTCCTTGTAGTCCTTCGAGAGGGGGGTTTATTTCCAGATCACTCTTATACTGGGGCTAGCATTTAGGGTTTCAGCTCTTTGTTTGGTGCCTCCAATTATACATTCTATTTTGAGGGGTCTCTGGGCTTTGCTCTACCAGCTCTATTTATTAAAATAGATAACAAATAAGAACCTACTGTATAGCACAGGGAACTCTACTCAATAATCTGTAATGGTCTATATGGATATACATCAGTCTCAGACTCTCAGTTTATTCCTCCCCCTCCAAGAATCCTTATAGGTTTATCTGAAGACATGGAGTGAGTTGACTCCAAAGCCTTAAGCATCTCGTCTTGCGTTAAGACTCACACATCATTTTCTCATTCTAGAAATGTTCCTTGAGTTCTTTGCAGTATGCTGGTAAGAGGTCAACCAGCAACAGCAAAACATTTCCTTCCTGTTCTTTAAAATACACTAGAAGAATACAGTAGAAATACTATGGTAGAAATTAACACATTCCAACTCAGATTTGAAAAACCGTCTGGAAATGTCCCTTCTTGCCACTATTGGCAGAGATTGAATTTCTTTCTTGTTATCCGGTGAACTTGTCAGGATAAATACTGGAAGCAGAACTGCAGGGTCGGACATACGCAGATTTTAAGTTTGGAGAAGTATTTCCTAATTTTTCTTCAGTCACTCTACTATCAGCCAAATGGGAGGATTCATTTTCCACTATGCTCTAGTCAACAGAGGATGAGATGGTTGGATGGCATCACCAACTTGATGGACATAAGTTTGAGCAAACTCCGGGAGATAGTGAAGGACGGGGAAGCCTGGCGTGCTGTAGTGCATGGGTTTGCAAAGAGTTGGACATGACTGAGTGACTGAATAACAACTAGTCAACACTGTGTATATTAATTTTTTTTTTTTCAGTCTGTAATCTTGAGGGCTTGCATAGTGGCTCAGATGGTAAAGAATCTGCCTGAAATGCAGGAGGCACGGGATTGATCCTGGGGTCAGGAAGATCTTCTGGAGGAGGGAATGACTACCACTCCAGTGTTCTTGGCTGGGAAATTCCATGGACAGAGGAGCCTGGCGGGCTGCAGTTTGGGGGTGCAGAGAGTCAGACACAACTGAACAGCTAGTACTTTTGTAGTCTTGTAACAGTTCTCACAAGTCAGTCCTGTCATCTATAAATATCTAATCAAATTCAGTGTTCAAACCTCTACCCAGCCAATATTTCTTCTTTTAAATGATTAATTCTCGCTGTCTTTTCAAGATGATTTTTGGGTATAGGTATAGATGTGTGTGATTTCATTGCAACTAAGCTATCCTTTTGCCAGCCTCTGGATTCTTTATGATTCCTCTGGAAAGAGTCTTTTTCATTTCTGCTTAGTGGGCACCCTTCTGGTATCTGCCACTTATACCTGTTGAAGGGGAGACCCATTTCTACCCCTACCCTACTGGCTAAACCTTGCCTAAGTTCTTGTTGGCCTTACAGATCTTGAGTCTAGCCAAACTTTCCATCTGGCTTGGGCCATCCCCTCTGCAACTTCTGCCTCCCATGGACTCCCCTTGCCCGCAGCCATGGTGGCCCCCCATCATGGTAGGCTCACCGCGGGCCTGCTGCCTTGCGACATTCTACAACTTCCTAAATTCCCCGGGGTAAGGCAGTGTGAGAATTCTGGCTGCTCATTCATTAGGGAAACATCCTCAAAGTGTCCAATGTGTACACAGCACAGCAAAGCACAGATAAAGGCTGCCCAGCCCAGCACATACTAGGTATGTAAAGCTATTTTCCTTCTCTTCTCTTTCTGCAGGAGGCAACCACATGTCTGGCTCTGCTTCTGTCACTAATGAAACATGCTCGAATAGTGAATTAAAGAAGAAAAGGAAATAGTTCCACTACTGAGACTATTCGGATAGATATTCATCTCCAGACAATTTTTTCTGTGCATATTGAAACCTATGTAAGGTTGGGATAAGGGGAACTCCTTTTCTCTTGTCTTCCTGTTTCCAGATAGTAGGACCTCTATTAGAATAATGCCTCAGCCTTTCTCTAATGCCTTACTTAATCCTCCAAAGAGAAGGGCCTTGGAAAGGAAGCTAGGTCTGTGAGGCTCAGCCCCTCCACCTCCCAGGGAATAGGCTGAGATCCCCCATTCTGCCTTGGGGTTCCCTGCTATGAGTTGTACAGAGACAAGATTGGGTTCTGCTGATGGAGTCTGCATTTGTCCAGTGTGGCCTAAGAGCAAGTCGGCAAGGAAGTCAGTTGTGGGGTTCTGTATTGGGAAGTTTGTAACAAGTATAATTTTTTTCTTTCTCTCCTATACAGTGTTTAATCCCCTATGGATGGGCTCTAAGTTCTTTCCATATTTTACTACTAAAACACAGGCTTTGCAAACATTCTTGTATATATTTCTTTTCTGCTTGTCTGATGAACTCATTAAGATAAACGACTAGAAACACAATTGCAGGGTCAAATGTATGCTGATTTTAAATTTGCGGAGGTATTACCTAATTTTTATTCAGTTACTCTCCCATGAGCACAGTGTGGGAGTTCCTTTTCCTCCATACCCCAGCCAACATGAATTATAATTAATTTTAAAAAAACTTCGCTCATCTGCTAGCTGAAATATTGTTTTAATTTCCATTCATTTTATTACTAGTGAGCTTGAACCTCTTTTTCAATTTGTTTCTCTTTAATTTGCTTGTGCATGTTCTTTGAGAATGTTTCCATTAGAATGGTTTTCCTCTTCTTTGATTTGTAAGAGTGATTTTTGTATTAATATTCTCAGTCCTCTATTGATGGCAGATTAGTGTAATGATTGACAGCTTGGGTTTTCCAGGTGTGACTTTGGACTAAGTTCCTTAAATTCTGCTGTCACTTCTTCATCTCTACATTGGTTCGTATATATCTATATCCTTGTCACTTTTATATCTCTACATTAGTTACAGGTATAAATGTCACTGCTTTCCTCTCATTCACCCCTCCCTCACCTCAACTGCACCAGGAGTAAAGGAGAAAGACAGTATTGGTAGTAGCCAAGAGGACTGGATGACTTTACACGATAGTGACTTATCTAGAGAGGGCAGGCATCATAAAGAGAAGAATCAGGCAATGTTTTGGAGGATGGATGGAGACAGAGAAGATTGGAGGTACCTGCTGGGCTCTGTGGCTTGGAGAGAAGATAGATGGGATAAACATTTATAAAGGATGCTTTTTCTGAGTGTTCCAACCTCTTTGTCGGCTTTGACCCTGCAGAGCTACTTATTAAATAATGTTCTTTCCCTGAGCTTTGATTCAGAGTTGTATTTCTTCATTACCTACTTCTGTGTGGCACTGGATTGAGAGAGAGCAAGAAGGCTTGCTTGACCAGAGTATTAACTGAGATGGGACACAGAAAGCACGTGTTGCAAATGTTTTCCCCAATCTGCTATTACTCTATGCTAAGTTTATGACATTTTACCATAAAGAAAATGGTTTTAACTTTAAATATTTTAAAAATAATGTCTTTTCTAGGCTTGTATTAGTTGGAAAGTGTTTGTCTGCAGGTAACAGAAGACAAAGGGCTTCGTTGGTGGCTCAGCAGTAAAGAATCCCCCTGTCAAGGCAGGAGGTGTAAGAGATGTGGGTTCAATCCCTGACTTGGCAAGATCCCAACAGAGGAGGGCATGGCAACCCACTCCAGTATCCTTGCCTGGAGAATCCCATGGACAGAGAAGCCTGGCGGGCTATAGTCCATGGGGTCGCAAAAGAGTCGAGCACGACTTAGGGACTAAACCACAGCAACAACAGAAGACACAGCGTTGAGGGGCCTGAACTGTAATCAAATGCATGGCTCACATGGAGGGAAATCTAGCCGTGGGATGGACCTCAGATCCAGGACTTAGAGCTTTTCATCTTTCTGCTCCTTGCACAGTATTAGTAGCATCTAAAGGTTGATTTCTCTTGTGGTTAAAAGATACCTCCCAATAACAGTCAGGGTTTCATCCCTGTCCCATTCACGTTCGGGTGAGGGGAAGAGGAAAGAAAGTGTGGTTTAGTCTGTGCTTCTCTGTTAAGAGAAAGAAGTGGTCTTCCACAAAACATCCCATCAGACTCACATCAGATATCTCAGATGGTGTTGCTGCTGTAGGTCTGAAGCCATCATTAACACAAAGGAAGGATTTTCTGGTTTAAATCGTGGGTTCTCCAGGTGTGGTCCCCAGACCGGCAATATCAGTGCTTCTTTGGAATGAAACTTCTCAGGGCCCCGCTCTAGATCTACTGCATCAGACACTCTCTGATTTAATAAATCCTCCAGCTGGTTCTGATGCTTCCTGAAATCTGAAACCCACTGACTCAGGGCCCACAACTGGAGTTGGGTAGGTTTATGTCCTTTGAATCTCATTGGCTACTTAAGGGATGGATGGAGTCCTGAGGTTCTGTGAAGGAGAAATGGATGCTAGGGTGACCAATATGGACTTCTCCAGGCAAGAATACTGGAGTGGGTAGTCATTCCCTTCCCCAGGGGATCTTCTTGACCCAGAGATTGAACCTAGGTCTCCTGCATTGCCGACAGATTCTTTACCATCTGAGCCACCAGGGAAGCTCCGACCATGTGGAACAAATGGTCCATAATTCAAATCCCAGATGACATTTTAAGTCTAACTTTTAAAATTAAACAATTAATATATGCACACAGTGAAATTCTATAATTGTGGAAAAGTACAGGTGAGCATATGATACGATTCTGTACTTGCTGTTTTCATGTAATGTATTAGGGAGATTATTTTATGTCAACACCCATTCGTGTCTCATTCTTTCTCATGGAACATTATTCCATGTTATGGATGTTTCATAATTTCTTCCGTCTGTCTCCTGTGGGACCTTCACATTGTTTCTAATCTGTTGCTAATATAAACAATGCTGCAATGAATGAACATCTGTGTCCATACATCTTTGCATGAGAGCAGCTATGCAGAAGTGGAATTTCCATCTCAAAGCAAGGTCCATTTTAAATTTTGATAGATTTATACAAACTGTCTACCACTGAGTGGCACCAATTTACTCTTACCAGGAGTGTGTAAGAATGCTTGTTTCCTCACATCCCATCAACTCTTAAGTATTACCACACTGCTAGATCCTTGATTTGGAGAAGGCAATGGCACCCCACTCCAGTACTCTTGCCTGGAAAATCCCATGGACAGAGGAGCCTGGTAGGCTGCAGTCCATGGTGTCGCTAAGAGTTGGACACGACTGAGCGACTTCACTTTCACCTTTCACTTTCATGCATTGGAGAAGGAAATGGCAACCCACTCCAGTGTTCTTGCCTGGAGAATCCCAGGGATGGGGGAGCCTGGTGGGCTGCCATCTATGGGGTCACACATAGTCGGACACGACTGACGCAACTTAGCAGCAGTAGCAGCAGATCCTTGATTATATAATAGTAAAATACTATTGTTTTCATGTACCTATGTTTATTTGCTCTCATTTAAATAGGCATTTGCTTATTTATGAGGGATGTTGGGTTATTTTGTTATTTTCTTCCTTTAAAAAAATATTTATTTATTTGGCTGCATTGGATCTCAGCTGCAGCGTGCAGGATGCTCCTTGCCTCGCGTGGGAACTTCCATTGAGGAGCACAGACTCTCTAGTTGTTCGTAGATTCAGCAGTTGCAGAGCATGGACTTAGTTGCTCCACAGCACGTGGGATCTTAGTTCTGTCATATTTTCTTATGTTTAAAATTCATTTTACATCTTCTCCTCCTGGCCAGCCACACATTCATATTTATGTGGTTTCCTCAGAGATTTCTGGCTTCAGAGATGTGCTAGAAAAGGGTTTTTAACTCCAAGATTTTACAGTGATGTTCTAATAGAAAAGAGATTAAATAAAGCATCTCTGGGAGTGATAAAGAAGGTCAGTGCTGTTCCATTTGCAAAAATTTGGCTCGTTCAGAACTTTTCAGGAATGCCTGAAAATGTCCTGGGCACAGAATTGCACAGACGTACTTCTTTACCATCCAGAGGCCAGTGGGTTTTAACCCTTCCTTTGAGCAAATACAAATCGTGTCAAGCCTGAACTTTTGGTGGAGACCCAAGTTCTCTGCGTGGAGGGCGAGGTGTTTACAGCTCCAGCATGGGGCTCTGACGGAATCCCCCACAGAACGCCCCCTCTCACCCTGCTGCTGTTTGCCTCTCATTCCTAGAGTCTAGTTGATCCTCTGTGGGTTGCTTTCAAATACCAGCTCCTCTGGGTCTTGTTAAAATACTTTATCAATGCCCATCTTTCTCGGCAGGGATGACCTTTAACTCAGCTTTGCTGTCACTACCTGACTTGGATAACCTCCAAAGGAAGGTTGCCATGGCGATCCTGCATTCAGCTCAACCAAATCTGGCTTCTGTCTCTTATTAAATGTTCCCTAAAAAGGAAATCACACAGAGACACGGAAGGTGAGGGTCGTTCACATGTAGCCGCGATGTTCTCTGCCCTCTCCCCCTCCTCCATCAGGCATCTCGTCCTTGCCTGTATGAGTTAGTTCACTTGTGATCCCTCTGCCCTCTTTGCCTAATCTCAGCTGCCACGGTAAGTGCTTAAGTCTTAGGACTCCAGCGGGTGGGGGAGGGTGATGGCAAATGTCAATTTGCTTTTCAAAAGACATTTTTTGCAGCTCAAATCTAACACCACTGGCAAATGTCAGATGTGGATTATAATGAGGCCATGTTAGAGACACTAATTGGATGGCTATTCTTTTTTTCTTTTTTGATGGTGTTCTTTTCCCCCTTTTCTCTGGGACACTGCTTTCACAGTGGCTCTCATTAAATCCGAGGAGGTAATCTCCTTTAAACTATGAGCTGCATGCCCCTTGTTCTGGGAGAGACAATTGCTGCTGGGGACTTTGAGGAGATTGTTTTGTATTCATCCGGTGGTTGAAGGAAGAGGGGAGAAGGCGAGAAACACGTGACATTCACAGAGTCTGCAGGAGGATAGATCAGGCGCTCCGTTTTGGGGTGACAGTCAGTCTGGCTAAAGGACTGAGTGGGCATCGGGGAAAATAAATGGGGCTCCGGGAAAGAGCAGTGCTGCCCTCGGTCCCTGACCACCCTGCCCACCCCCCAACTCCGCCCCTGCCTGTAGAAGCAGAGGCCCCACGTCTGCTCAGAGAGGAGGCAGGCCTGACTCAAAGCACACAGAGAAGAGACGCGGGATGCTGGGCACGCAGAGGAGACGGCTCCTCTGCCTCCTTCTGGAAGATCTTTTCCACTGTGTTATTCTGCTACAGCTGCCATAGCAAAATTAGCAGAGTGAGGGGCTTAAACAACAGAAATAGAGGCTGGAAGTCTGAGATCAAGGTGTTGGCCGAGTTGCTTTCTCCCAAGGCCTCTCTCCCTGGCTTGCAGACGGCCATCTTCTCCCAGCTGTCTTCATACTGTCTTCCCTCTGTGTGTCTGTGTCCTAATCTCCTCTTCTTATAAGGACACCAGGCCTATTGGATTCGGGCCCACCCCAATGAATTCATTTTTGCTTAATTATCTCTTTGAAGGCTTTGTCTCCAAACACAGTTGTATCTGAGGTTCTGGGGCTCTGGACTTCAATATGTGAATTTTGATGGTTCCTTGTTCAGCCCATTATACCCACCTGTTGCTGACCAGCCCTCTTTTCTGGGCCACTCTTGCCCTGACACTGTATTTGTGGCTGGGAGGGAACAGTCAGAATTCTGTTTTGGAATCGTATCTCAGAAGCAAGCAAGTCAGGAGAGTGTCTGGGACTTCATTTTTAGTAGATGTCAATTGCTGTTTTATGATGAAATGCCAATAAAATTTGGGGTTTAAATAATATAATGATCTGCTGTTGAAAACATAATAAAATATAACATTTCAATAAAATAATCAAAGTTGTACATTAGATTGCCAGTAACATCCTCTTACAGTCCTTTCTTCTTCTCTTTTGTTGCGTTCAGCAGAGCCCTAATTAACACATTGCCTGTGCGCTTGTGTGCTAAGTCACTTCAGTCATGTCCAACTCTTTGTGACCCTATGAGCTGTAGCCCACCAGGCTCCTCTGTCCATGGGATTCTCCAAGCAAGAATACTGGACTGGCTTTCCTTGCCCTCCTCCAGGGGATCTTCCTGACCCAGGAATTGACCCTCATCTCTTACGCCTCCTGCATTGGCGGGCATGTTCTTTACCACTAGTGCTGCCTGGGAAGCCCAATGTATTGCCTATAGGATGATTATGTTGTTGTTCATCCATGCCTGGTGACGGATACTCCATCCGGGCAAGAACCACCACTGTCTCTTTACCGTGTATCCTGACCACCTCCCACAGGGCCTGACACACAATGTGTATTTAAAAATAAATTGTGAGGGTCTTCCCTGCTGGCTCAGTGGTAAAGAATCCACATGCCAATGCAGAAGACATGGGTTCTATGCCTGACCTGAGAAGACCCTACGTGCTGCATGGCAACTAAGCCCGTGGGCCACAACTGTTGAGCCTGTGTTCTGGAGCCTGGGAGCTGCAGCCTCTGAAGCCTGTGAGCCCTAGAGCCCGTGCTCCATAACAAGAGAAGGTACCACGATGAGAAACCCCTGCACCACAGCTAGAGAGTAGCCCCCACTCACTGTAACTAGAGAAAAGCCTGTGCTGCAGTGAAGACCCAGCAGAGCCAAAAGGAAAAATAAATAAATTAAAAAGTTATAAAAATAATAAATTCCAAGTCAATGAATTCATATGCATTCTTATGTCTCCCTCTATCAAAAAAACACAAATGTCCACAGCTTTTCAGGCAAGGCAGTGTCCACCGTCCATAAACATCCAGAAAATCCACCCCAGTTGCTGACTGGGGGACCCTCCTTTAGAGAAGGGTCCTCCTCCTGCAGTCTGCCTTGGCCCCAGACTTAAACACTGACTCTCCCCTTTATCTTCTAATGGACTAACCCAAACACTGACCTGTTTATAAACGTCATTGAGACTTGAAGGAATTTCATGAAAGAAAATAAAACCTTAAAATCAGCTCTGGGGTTTCATTTCCTGCAAAGGGCATCACCCCAAGATCTCACAGGACTCCTGTCTCTGCCCCCACTGCCCTCCCCACAATGACCTTTTCACTTAGTCCCACGCCTGCCCGAATTATGAGATGTTTCCTTCCACATCTGAGTCAGTCTGGTGTTCCCATCCCTTATCCCCACTCCCACCCCACTATTTATAATAGCCAGGACATGGAAGCAACCTAAATGTTCAATGACAGAGGAATGGACAAAGAAGATGTGGTACATATATCCAGTGGAATATTATTCAGCTGTAAAAAGGAATGAAATTGTGCCGTTTGCAGAGACATGGATGGACCTAGAGACTGTCATACAGGGGGAAATAAGTCAGAAAGAGAAAAGCAAATACTGTAAAATATTTCTTATATGTGGAATCTGAGAAAATAGTACAGATGAACTTATTTGCAAAGCAGAAATAGAGTCACAGATGTAGAGAACAAATGTATGGAGACCAAGGGGGGAAGGGAGTATGGGATGAATTGGGAGATACACATTGTCTACTATGTATAAAGTAAATAATAAGAACCTACTGTACAGCACAGGGGACTCGGCGCTCTGCGGTGGCCTAAATGGGATGGAAATCCAAAAAAACAATGAATATATGTGTACATATGACTGATTCACTTTGCTGTACAGCAAGAAACTAACGCAACTTTATAAAGCAAACTATATTCCAATAGGGCTTCCCTGGTGGCTCAGCGATAAAGAATCAGCCTGCAAGGCAGCAGACACAGGAGACATGGGTTTGATCTCTGGATTGGGGAAGAGCCCTTGAAGGAGGGCATGGTAACCCACTCCAGTATTCTTACCTCAGAAATCCTGTGGACCAAGGAGCCTGGCGGGCTACAGTCCAAAGGATTACAAATAGTCAGACACGACTGAGCATGGCATGGCCCAGCACATACTCTAATACAAATTAATTAAAAAGAAAAGAAATTAGCTAGCATCAAAATCATCTTTGGAGAGATATCCCCGACTGCTGCAGAGATCATCTTCTAAATTAACAAAACTGGAGGTCTACAATCCATTCGGGGAAATTGCTTCCAGATTTGTTCATCCGGATACTAATATGGGACTTGTGTCTATACCCTGCAAAAGAGGCATCGGAATGGTCTTTCCCAGAACCAGGGAGAGACTCTCCCAAAGGAAAATAACAGCTTCTTCCCCAAACCACCAGAAATAAGTGTTCAGTGTCTGGCCACCTGAGCCTCAGAAATATTGGGACTCAGGATCAGATATCCTTGTTCTGCAGACCTCTTTACCCATAGACTGGGGCCGAGGTGACACTCTCAGACATTCGGGAGCAAGTAGTTGGCCTGGAAAGGTCAGTTTATAGCACAGGCTGTAAGATTGACTGGTGAGGAGTGGCTGGCACAGAAGTGACATGGTCTCGGCTCCCTGATGCTAACTGGGCCACTCAGAACATGTCCCCCATGCAGAGTGAGGACTGCTAAGGCTGAGTGGAGGGGGAGGAAGAGAGCGTACTGAAGTCAGCCCTTCTCTCCATAAACACACTACAAAATCAGGACCCCCTGGGTCAGGTTGCAACGACAGGGCTTCCCTGGGGACGGGTCAGCAGAAGCCTAAGCCTCGGTCCTGGGAGGAGGGGAATTTGGAGGACCCCCCTACCCTGAGATCTGATGGGCTGGGGCGAATCTGACGGTTGTAATAATGGAATGAGGCGACTTCCCGGGTCATCAGCTCTTGTCATGTGCCAGACACCATGCTAAGGATTCCACACAAATGTCCTCGTTCCATTCTCATGGACATCTGTGAGTTTAAGCTGGCTTAAACCTCAACACCATCCTAATGGAAGAAAGCGAAGAGGAACTAAATAGCCTCTTAATAAAGGTGAAAGAGGAGAGTGAAAAAGCTGGATTAAAACTCAATGCTCAATAAACTAAGATCATGGCATCCAGTCCCATCACTTCAAGGCAAATAGATGAGGGAACAATGGAAACAGTGACAGACTTTATTTTCTTGGGCTCCAAAATCACTGCAGATGGTGACTGCTGCCATGAAATTAAAAGATGATTGCTCCTTGGAAGAAAAGCTATGATAAACCTGGACAGAGCATTAAAAAGCAGAGATGTTACTTTGCCAACAATGATCCCTATAATCAAAGCTATAGTTTTTCCAGTAGTCAGGTATGGATGTGGGAGTTGGACCATAAAAAAGTCTGAGCGATGAAGAATTGATGCTTTTGAACAGTGGTGCTGCAGAAGACTCTTGAGAGTCCCTTGAACAGCAAGGAGATCCACCCAGTCGATCCTGAAGGAAATCAACCCTGAATATTCATTGGAAGGACTGATGCTGAAGCTCCAGTACTTTGGCCACCTGATGTGAAGAGCCAACTCATTGGAAAAGAGCCTGATGCTGGGAAAGATTGAGGGCAGGAGGAGAAGGGGATGACAAGAGGACGAGATGGTTGGATGGCATCACCGACTTGATGGCCGTGAGTTTGAGTAAACTCTGGGAGTTGGTGATGGACAGGGAAGGCCTGGTGTGCTACAGTCCATGGGGTCGCAAAGAGTTGGACACGTCTGAGCAACTGAGCTAAACTGAACTGAACTGTGAGTTTACAGACAGATAAAGGGGAGTTTCTATGAGACCTGATCACACTGCTAGGTTGAGTCATGGTAAGAATTCTGAACCTAAGTCTCTTGACTCCAGAACTCACCATCTCAAGGATTCTGGTCACAGAATCACCACTGTCTACCCTGGCAGGAAGAGCAGTCCTGTTTGGGTTTGAAAGACTCATACCTGGGAGGGGAAGGCTAAAAGAGGAAAGGCTTCATTGCAGTAGCAGCCACAAGCTCCACTCCCTGAGTTGTTGGAAGGACCCCAGGAACCTTGGGGTGCCCCTCCTGATCATGTGGTGTGTGTTGTGTTGGCAGAAGAAAGGCGTCAGCTGCAAGGAGATCCGAGTGCCTTACGAGCTCACCACACAAACACCCAGGAGCTCTGGGGAGGGCCAGCCCTTCTGCATGGGGGGGGTGATCTTTCCTAGAATATCCTGCCGTCCTTTCCAGCTCACACCCTGTCTTCCAGAGACGGGGCCCCGGTTTGTCCCCACCATGACCACAGGCTGCCTTGTCTCCAACCCTCTCCCTCTCATGTCATCTTCTAAAAAGGGAGGTAGTGAATCGATTGAACTGAGGTTGGTGAACCTAGAGTGAAGTCAGAAAGAGAAAATAAGTATTGTAGATAAATGCATATGGGCTTCCCAGGCGGTGCTACTGGTAAAGAACCCACCTGCCAATAAAGGGGACAATAACAACAATAAGGATTCTGTGGCCAGAATCCTTATGCAGGAGACATAAGAGATGTGGTTTCGATCCTTGGGTTCGGAAGATCCCCTGGAGGAGGAAATGGCAACCCACTCCAGTATCCTTGCCTGGAGAATCCCATGGACAGAGGAACCTGGCAGGCTACAGTCCGTGGGGTCACAAAGTTGGACATGACTGAGAGCCTTACCATGCTTGGATACATTAATGCATATAAACGGAATCTAGAAAAATTGCATCGATGAACCTATTTGCAGGAAAAGAATAGAGATGCAGACAGAGAATGGACTTGTGGACACAGTGGGGGAAGGAGAGGGCGGGACAAGTTGAGAAAATAGCATTGGCATATACATACTACCTCGGGTGAAATGGACAGCTGGTGGGAAGCTGCTGTATAACACAGGGAGCTGAGCCTGGTGCTCTGTGATAACCCAGGTGGGTGGGATGGGGGAGGAGGGAGACTTGAGAGAGAGGCGTATGTGTGTACACACACACACACACACACACACGACTGATTTGTCATGTCATATGGCAGAAACCAACCCAACATTGTAAAGCAGTTATCCTCCAATTAAAAAATTAAAGACAAATAAAAAGGGTGGCAAACAGAACACATCAGGGCTGCTGCTGTGTGGTCACCTGCAAGCTGGTGTCCTATTTTTAAAAGCATTGACTGTTTTTGTCCCTTGATAATCCTTGTCTTTGCCTTCTCCATTCCATTGTGATTATCTTGCAGTCACAGCGGCAACAAGTTATGTCAAACTGAACAAACCCAGCGGCATCCACAGTTAACTGAGTTTCAGGGAAGGTGAGTGAGCGTGTTTATGGAGACATCAGGGGTAGAACCTGGAAGTTGGGTGACCACCCTCAGCCCTCCCAGCCCCACCCCAAGGCCCAGAAGAGCAGAGTCGTTCCTGGACCCTCCACAGGCAGAGGAGCAGTGGAGAGCTGGCCTGAGCGCATGGAGGAGAGAGATGAAGGCGGTGCTGGTGGTGGGTACCCAAGCTGGCAACTGACATCAAGGACCAGATGGCACCCCTGCCCCCAAGTTGTGCACCAAGTAAGTCCCTAGGATTTAGGCACAGTCACAGGGAAGTGAATTGATCGAGTTAGAGTGTCTCCCAGCCTCGTGGAGTCATAGCTCAAAATAGAAATAAACTTGAGTTTACGAAAGATGAAGCAGGTTTTATTACCTGTACACCAAATGGAGGACTGCGATTCGTGTCTGCAGCACATGTTTCAAGACTGAAAGGCCCTTTCTGCAGGTGGCAGAGCTCTGGCCTTATTTACAGATTCAGTGTTGGAGAAGGAGGGAGGGTGGTCCTGAAGTGGGGAGTAGGCACACGGGCTTGTGTGCGCAGGAGCAGAGTGCAGCTTGTATGAGCAGCCGCAGGGGTGCAGCTTGGCAGGGGCCAGTGACTCAGCATAGCACCAGTTTTCCAGGACCTGGGCCCAGTAGGGCATTTTCTTTTAGAAGCAGAAGATGGCCCTGAGCCTGGCAGGCAGGCTCTCTCCCTGGGACCAAGCTCCAGCTCAGCTCAGCTCAGCATGTCTTCACACCACTCGTAAACCTCTATAACTGTGCCCATGGAACTCACTGACATTGGCACTTGCTGGGCCAGCCACAGACAAATAGCTTCTCCAAGAAGAACTCTGGTGGGTGTGCTCTGTGACAGGGAACCTGAAATAAATTATGCTAAGCCTCATGCTGGGTGTCAAAATGAAGACAGAAGAGAAGGGACCACAAAAAAAAAAAAAAAGAAAAGAAAGAAGGAAAAGAAACTCTATGATTTTCCAGCAAAGGAAATCCCTCATCCACCTTTTCAAGAAATCCATATTTAATTCTTTTAGGATAATTTTTTTTTAGAATGGGTGCTGAGGATCTAAAACCATTTTCTTTTAATTTCTTTATACCTTTCATCCCCATCTTGAAAGCTCCAGAAGGTATTTAATACAAAATAAACAGATGCAGTGACCTCCTTCAAACCAAGTAATATACAAAGCAGGTGCCCTATGCCTCCTGCAGAAGAAAGGCTGCTTCTGACCAAAGGGTTCTATTAACACTTCCTCCCGGAAATGATTCAGGCTTGGGGTCCCTTGAACTCTACCTTCTGTGATCACCTAAGTGGTATAGTTGGCTTAATGGGTGCAATTATAAAAATGGCTCTTGTTAACACTAAGTCTGATAGCTTTCTACAAGAACTCTGCTTCCTAGCAAGGAACTGAGAATATGTCCATGAGTCTGGGTCTACCAGGATCCTTACAGGTAGAAGGTGGAGAATGGGTCTAAAACTTTGGATTTCCAATGGTGATTTTGGAAATTTCTTAGAATCTTTAGAGTTTGTCCTTTGGAGGAGAAGAAAGCTAAGAGCCATCTATTTCCTCTTAAGATGAAGAGTTTCCATTTGTCAGTTTCATTTGGGGAGGTAAGGTCTATGTTGCCAAAACAGATTTGAAAACTACTTGACTAGGACAGTCAAGAATGGACCACAAATTACGGTCTTCCCTTCAAAGGGAAAGATGGCCTGTGTGGGATTTCTGGTGAACTCTGGCCTTCATCAGGGGGTCATGATCTGAGTTATATAATACCATATTGAGGAAACCAGTCCCATCCAGGTGGGAATGGTGCCATGGAGATTTTGTGCAGGCTTCTTCCCTGCCCTGCTTTGACTGAAGGTTATAACTAGAGAGTGCTTGCTTTTCTTGTCATTCCTAGTTTGAGTTACCTAGTACTTTAAATTAAGTGGAACTCACTGGTTCAAAATTGGGAAAGGAGTATGACAAGGCTGTATATTTTCACCCTGATTATTTAACTTACATGCAGTGAACATCATGTGAAATGCTGGGCTGGATGAATCACAAGCTGGAATCAAGACTGCCAGGAGAAATATCAACAACCTCAGATATGCAGATGACACCTCCCTAATGGCAGAAAGTGAAGAGGAACTAAAGAGCCTCTTGAGGATGAAAGAGGAGTGAAAAAGCTGGTTTGGAACTCAACATTTGAAAAAACTAAGATTATGGCCTCCAGTCCCATAATCTTAGGGGGAAAAGTGGAAGCAGTGACAAATTTTCTTTTCTTGGGCTCTGAAACCACGGCGGGTGGTGACTGCAGCCATGAAATTAAAAGATGCTTGCTCCTTGGAAGGAAAGCTATGATAAACCTACACATTGTATTAAAAAGCAGAGACATCACTTTGCCAACAAAGATCTGTATGTCAAAGCAATGATTTTTCCAGTAGTCATGTATGGATGTGAGAGCTGGACCATAAAGCAGGCTGAGTGCCAAAAAATTGATACTTTTGAATTGTGGAGCTGGAGAAGACTCTTGAGAGTCCCTTCGACTGCAATATCAAACCAGTAAATCCTAAAGGAATTCAATCCTGAATACTCATTGGAAGGACTGATGCTGAAGCTCCAGTACTTTGGCCACCTGATGCAAAGAGCCATCTCATTGGCAAAGAAAGACCCTGTGCTGGGAAAGATTGAGGGCAAGAGGAGAAGGGGGCAACTGAGGATGAGATGGTTGGATGGCATCACCGACTCAATGGACATGAGTTTGAGCAAACTCCAGGAGACAGTGAAGGACAGGGAAGACTTGCATCCTGCAGTCCATGGGGTTGCAAAGAGTTGAACATGACTGAGAGACTGAACAACAACAGTGAAGAGGCTGGGCTGGCTGGAGAGGGGCATCAGCTTAGGCGGGTGCTCACAGGGGTAGCTGCACCACATTTTCCTGTTCAGTCTCAGCATAGTCTTTGGGGCAGAAACACCGGGGTTCTTGGTCTGCCGGTCACTATCTCTTTGACTTTGGCAACTTTTTAAACTTCAGCCTCTTCATCTGAAAAGTGTGGAGGACAGAGCCTATCTTATAATATTATTGTAAGAATGGAATTGTATATTTCACATGCAATGCATAGTGTGATGCCTGGCACAGAGCAGGATCTCAGCATGCATTAATCCCATGCCTTAATTAATTACCATCATCATCCTGAGAGTGGATGGCTAGTTTATTGACTGAATGGGGCTGGGGCTGCATGTGAGCCTTTGGAGATATTCCCATGGAGCGTGTGGCATGGAAGCCCAGTGCAATCATCCGAGGATGAACTTCAAGTTCTCTCCTGTCGCATTCAGGAAGGGCACAACCTCACACTCACTGGGTAGGCTAATGATGAGTAGTTGTTGGAGATTTCCTGGAAAAGCATGAACAATATGGCTCCACTAGGCAGCTTTTGAAAGAGCATCTTCTTGAATTCTCCCTCCCAACTTGGCTTTGGGGAATTCAAGTAGAATCATCTGTGTCCAGTGCTGTGAACTTCATGAAATTCAGCCCATGACAGAAGCCAAAATGCTTAGTGGATTTCCTGGGGGGAAGTGGTACAAAATAACAGAGAATGGCTTGAAAGAAGGAAAAAGAAAGGCATTTTGTTCCTTCCAAGAGGATGTTGAACACTCAGTCCAAACACCCCCGTAACTAATTCATTACTTTACACCAGGCAGACATCTTTTAAATTAGGCAGAATACAAATGAGTCTTGTTTTGTGCCATTAATTTCAATGGTTTTACACAATATTTGAATCACTGGCATTTCCGCCTTCTTTGGAGGCAGACCAAATCAGGCTGAATCTACTTGCATTAAAAGCCATCCGTGGGACCCAGCCAGCTCCATCTTACAGATGGAGTACCATATGTTTTGGCTCACCCCCACCCCACCCCCATATGGAGCAGTAATATGCAATCCAAGAATAGAATGAACTATTTGTCTATGTCTGCATTTCAGGTTCACCTCCAACCTCCAACCACTTTCTATTCTGGACCGAGGTAGGCAAGTTCATCTGGAAAAGATTCAGAAAGGCGCTAAGAGTCTGAAGGGATGATTTTTGTTTTGTTTGGTCCCTTCTAGACTCAAGACCTCAGATGCAATCAGCTCCAAGAGCTTAGTGCATCCATAATATGGCACTTGGAAGTATTCCATTTTTACTTTTCCAGGAATAAGTTAGGCCTTTTAACTTGAAAGCATAACATTGACTTTCTGTTAAGGCCAGGAGGCTCTAGAAATAATGAATTTAGTGGTTCTGGCCCATTCAAAAGTATTAGATCTTATTTTGATGCTTCTTACCAGAGGTGTGGGTAGTCCCAGAATGGAAAAGCAGAAGTACTGTGGCTCAGAAGAGACTGGTAAGTATGACATCTGAGTCACATCTACAACTAGAGTAAGCCTTGAGTGTTTGGAGGGATTTGATGGGAAGAATGGACCACAGGTATGTGAGAGAGAAATGCTTGCTTTCCCATTTGTTCAGGGTGGAGTGATTGAAAGAACATGGAACAGAGCAGTCTCGTCTTTTCTCTGCTTTTGACCTTGAACATGTAATAGGACAATGTTTCTCACCTGTACAACCAGGGAATCAGGTAGAAGTGGCCAATCAATTTCATCTTTGATGTCAACTTGCATTGATGGGTACTGATTGAGGCTGGGTTTTGTGGGTGCTGCCACGTGGTGAGATGAATTAATTGTTTGCCATGAGCCTGGGACCTAAGACTGAGTGTGCTTAACTTACTTGATTCAGCTTCAAATGTCTCCAAGGTCCCTTCCGGCAATTACACTTTGTAACTGTGATTCGGTTTGTTCAACAATTGACCTTCAGAAGCCTGGGCATTGTTGGGGAACCTCCAAGTCACAGAAAAAGGACACTTTAGTTTCCAAAACATGCTCTAACCCCAGGAGAGCTTCTGTGCAAACTCTATTTCCATTGGCCCATTGCTATGAAGTTTAGCTTCTTGGCTAGGGAACAGTTCTAACAACAAACCATTTGATGTCATGGTAACACAGATGCAGCTAATCTGGAATTCTGATTTTAATGAGATTGTAAACCAGAAGCAAGAGGCAGATAATGGAATTTCATCTTGTTTCAGATTGCTGAAATATGGCCCACATCTTCTTACAGTTCTTCAAGTTTCAATCAGCCATAATCATGGCTCTCGAGTTACCAGATGTCTATTTTCTGGTTCCTTGGAGACGGAGCTGTACAAACTTAGGTCTCTGACACTATCTGACCCTGTAGCATGGGCTTTCAAGTAAGCTGCCTGAACCATTACCTGTAACAGCACATTGAATTTCTTTCTTTTAGCTGAGATCCCGAAAGCCAAGAACAAAACAAAAGCAGACAAGCATCTTCGCATTCCAAAGCCAGGATTTAGACCTCTAAACAGTGACCTAAAAACCAATGTCTTGACCCTTCATCCATCACCCATCTCAAAGGTATAAAGTAATTGAAACTGGAAATTGGAAAGAGAGGGTATTTGTGGGGAGAATTGTTGGTATGTGATGTGACCCTCTCTGTACCCCAATCCACACTCTGTAGGGGAGCGCAGCCATCTGGAGGACCCCCTGGAGAGCTGTTATTCCCTGGAATTGGGGAACATAGTGCTTTGTGGCCTGATACATATCTGCGTGAGAAATACAGGCAGCAGGTTGGGAGAACCAGGGATGCTGGGTGATGGCGTGGTGTATTTCTCAGGAGTCCAAAAAGATTTATCTAGAGATTCCCTAAGATGGACTTGAATTGGAAGGGTGAAGGATCAGATTCCTGAGCATCCGTGAGTGCTTGAATTTTGCCATTGTACACCGAAATGGTGTTTGAAAAGCCTGCATGTGTGCACGTGGCTTTGTGTTAGTCAGGAGAGACTAGACTTGCGTTTTGAAACAGTCTCCAGTGGCTTCACACAATAAAGGTTAATTTCAAATGTAACACAAGCAGTGAAGGTTGCTATGGAACTCTATTCCACACTCAGCGACCCAGGCTGATGGAGGGTGCCTCATCCTGGAGATGTTTCATCTGGATCCTATGGCCTGTTTGTGCACCTCGTAGGGGAATAGACAGCCAGATGGTTGCGTGATGGTTCTTATGTTTCATTCCAGAAGTACCATGCCATGTCTGCCTACAGTCAGCTGGCCAGATCTAGTTACAGTTACTGCTGAATGCAAGCAGGTTGGAAAGCAAAGACAGCAGACGGAGGGCTCACTGACCACCGGGGTGGCCAATGGAATGCTCACTGCTGCCTCTGCCACAGGCTTCTGTTTTTTTTCCAAACTTTAAACTTTTTTATTTTGTATTGGGGTATAATCAGTTAACAAGCAATGTCGTGATAGTTTCAGGTGAACAGTGAAGGGACTCAGCCGTACATATACATGTATCCATTCTCCCCCAAACTCCCCTCCTATCCAGGCTGCCACATAACACTGAGTTCCCTGTGCCACAGGCTTTTGGATTGTGAGCTTCAGTGTACAGAGATCTGACTGACCTCTGACGTCAGCCTCTTTCTGTTTTTCTTTCTCGAGCTGGTCATGTTTCAGAACAAGTCTCTTCTACCCTCTCACCTAGGGAGTGAGGCATGGTAGCCCATCTCTGGAGGGAAGCTGGAACAGTGGGCGGGGAGTCTCAGTACTGAGTGTGCACAGGGTCACTCAGTCCCTCCTCCTGTGCCTGCTCTTTGGTTTCATCTGCTTTAAGTTTAGGTGTGTGTGGAGCCATCATCCAGTTTCTTAGAGGGGAGAGGGAATTAGAGGGTCTAATCACTTCTTTAAGGTCTTTAAACAAATTTTCCTGTTTTTAGCCTCATCTCCATCTTTGCAACCCCACGGACTGTAGCCCACCAGGCTCCTCTGTCCATGGAATTCTCCAGGCAAGAATACTGGAGTGCATAGTCATTCCCTTCTCCAGGGGATCTTCCCAGTCCAGGGATCAAACATGGGTCTCCTACAAAGCAGGATGATTCTTTACCACCTGAGCCACTAGGGAGGCCCAATCACTTCTTTATGGTCTTTTAACCAATTTTCCTGTTTTTAGCCTCATCTTCATACCCCAGTTTATGCACACCTGTAGCCACCTTTCCCGCTGCCAGCTTACAGCTTAGCCAAGTCAGTTCCCATTCACCCATCTGCTTCTCATCTTTCCAATTTCTCTTTTTCTCTCCCATTCTGTAGGTGCCAACAAATTTGTATCCCTTTTAAAATATTTTAATATTGAAGCAGGTAGAGGTACATGGATGCTTTAAATCCCCATCTTGATGCAGACTTGTTCTCATAGTTTTTAAAAAGCTCCATTTCTAATTGGGACACCCACACCTGGAATTGTGCATGCGTCTTACTTCAAATTGTTTTTATTGGAACTTGGGACAGCTCTGTCCGAGTATCATTCAGGAAGCAGAAAAGGGCATTTTTACTCACGCTGTCTTTCTCCTCTTTAGCAAGGGTGATAAGCAGATTTTTTAGCTTTCTGTAACATTTTTTGTAGATGACAGAACATAGTTAATTTAAGGAAGCTTGGTGGAGTAGGGTCAATGTATGTGGACAAGGGTTTTTCCTTTCTCATTATCCAGATCACAAATTTATCCACCTAATATGCCCTCAAGACCTAAAACATAGCTTGTGCTATAACTGGCAATATAAACCTTCAGAGTGTGAAGAAGCACAGCGTGGCTTTTTTAAAGTGCTTTTCATTTTATTTCTTAAATTTATTTTTAATTGGAGGATAATTGCTTTACAATATTGTGTTGGATCCTGCCATATATCAACATGAATCAGCCATAGGTATATGCATGTCCCCTCCTTCCTGAACCTCCCTCCCACCTCCCACTGCCATGTGGCTTTATTACAGACTTTTTCAACATAGAAGAGGCAGAGTGTCTCTTAAGGTTTTAAGAGTTTATTTAATGGTTTATTTAAAGCTTGATGAAAGCCCCTTTTGTTCTCTCTATAGGGAGTAATAAAAGAGCTGATTTCCAGCACACGTAATTTAGCCAGTTCTTTTCTTTCTCTTGGGGGGTATGGCAGAATAGAGGGAGACGCTGGGGAGGGCTGGTGTATGTGGAACGCAGGGATACTATGTTGAAGCCATGGCCTGGACCGGGCTCTCATGGGCTTTACTTTGTCTCCAGTAGAAATGAGCCAGTATATGTGCTTTTCAAAGGGAAGACAAGCAAGCGCTTTTCGCTTGGAAATTAGCTTCTGAACTCTGGTACCGTGTTTGGAAGATTATTGATGGTGGTGGTTTAGTCACTGAGTTGTATCTGACATTTGTGACCCCATGGACTGTAGCCCATCAGGCTCCTCTGTCCATGGGATTCTCCAGGCAAGAATGCTGGAGTGGGTTGCCATGTCCTTCTCCAGGGGTTTATTCTCGACCCAGGGATCCAACCCACATCTCCTGCATTGCAGGTGTATTCTTTACCACTGAGACACCAGGGAAGTCCTTGGAAGATTATTAGGACTCAGTTAATTGACACTGCTTTTAAACCAACTCTGGGTACCAGTAAGTCATCTGGGGTCTAGCCCTTATAAACAGATTTACATACGAATGTTTGACATCTTCCTCTTCCCTGGTGTAGAGCTAAGGCCCTTCTGAGTTGAGCTCTGATGGGAGTCACCTGATGTAATGCATAGGAACCAGGGGCTGGAATTATGGGTCTGAAACAACATCCTCCACACCATCTAGGCCAGCCTTCTGCCTCTAGCACATCCAGGAGAAAAGGTTTGGTTGGACTCTAACCTATGGTTTAATGTTTCCCTGGGATGCCTCATTGTAATTCCATAATAGAAGTCATTGCTCTTAAGAGTCTCTCTCAGGATTGGCAAGGGTGATTGAGTAAGTCATAAACAGGCAGTGCCTGCTTTTTTTTGTGCCCCTGTTCTAGAAAAAGTTTAGATCCCCCTCATAGTGTGTCTTCTTTTTAAATAGGCTGAGTTGAGAGTTCCAAAGAATAGCAAGAACAGATAAGAAAGCCTTCTTCAGCAATCAATGCAAAGAAATAGAGGAAAACAACAGAATGGGAAAGACTAGAGATCTCTTCAAGAAAATTAGAGATACCAAGGGAACATTTCATGCAAAGATGGGCTCGATAAAGGACAGAAATGGTATGGACCTAACAGAAGCAGAAGCTATTAAGAAGAGATGGCAAGAATACACAGAAGAACTGTACAAAAAAGATCTTCACGACCCAGATAATCACGATGGTGTGATCACTGGAATGTGAAGTCAAGTGGGCCTTAGAAAGCATCACTACGAACAAAGCTAGTGGAGGTGATGGAATTCCAGTTGAGCTATTTCAAACCCTAAAAGATGATGCTGTGAAAGTGCTGCACTCAATATGCCAGCAAATTTGGAAAACTCAGCAGTGGCCACAGGACTGGAAAAGATCAGTTTTCATTCCAATCCCAAAGGAAGGCAATGCCAAAGAATGCTCAAACTACCACACAATTGCACTTATCTCACACGCTAGTAAAGTAATGCTCAAAATTCTCCAAGCCAAGCTTCAGCAATATGTGAACCATGAACTTCCTGATGTTCAAGCTGCTTTTAGAAAAGGCAGAGGAACCAGAGATCAAATTGCCAACATCTGATGGATCATGGAAAAAGCAAGATAGTTCCAGAAAAACATCTATTTCTGCTTTATTGACTATGCCAAAGCCTTTGACTGTGTGGATCACAATAAACTGTGGAAAATTCTGAAAGAGATGGGAATACCAGACCACCTGATCTGCCTCTTGAGAAATTTGTATGCAGGTCAGGAAGCAACAGTTAGAACCAGACATGGAACAACAGACTGGTTCCAAATAGGAAAAGGAGTACATCAAGGCTGTATATTGTCACCCTGCTTATTTAACTTATATGCAGAATACCTCATGAGAAACGCTGGACTGGAAGAAGCACAAGCTGGAATCAAGATTGCCAGGAGAAATATCAATAACCTCAGATATGCAGATGACACCACCCTTATGGCAGAAAGTGAAGAGGAACTCAAAAGCCTCTTGATGAAAGTGAAAGAGGAGAGTGAAAAAGTTGGCTTCAAGCTCAACATTCAGAAAACGAAGATCATGGCATCCGGTCCCATCACTTCATGGGAAATAGATGGGGAAAGAGTGGAAACAGTGTCAGACTTTATTTTTTTGGGCTCCAAAATCACTGCAGATGGTGACTGCAGCCATGAAATTAAAAGATGCTTACTCCTTGGAAGGAAAGTTATGACCAACCTAGATAGCATATTGAAAAGCTGAGACATTACTTTGCCAACAAAGATTCGTCTAGTCAAGGCTATGGTTTTTCCTGTGGTCATGTATGGATGTGAGAGTTGGACTGTGAAGAAGGCTGAGCACCAAAGAATTGATGCTTTTGAACTGTGGTGTTGGAGAAGACTCTTGAGAGTCCCTTGGACTGCAAGGAGATCCAACCAGTCTATTCTGAAGGAGATCATGCCTGGGATTTCTTTGGAAGGAATGATGCTAAAGCTGAAACTCCAGTACTTTGGCCACCTCATGCGAAGAGTTGACTCATTGGAAAAGACTCTGATGCTGGGAGGGATTGGGGGCAGGAGGAGAAAGGGAGGACAGAGGATGAGATGGCTGGATGGCATCACTGACTCGATGGACGTGAGTCTGAGTGAACTCCGGGTGTTGGTGATGGACAGGGAGGCCTGGTGTGCTGGGATTCATGGGGTTGCAAAGAGTCGGACACAACTGAGCAACTGAACTGAACTAATAGGCAGGAGTGGAGTTGGTGTCTCGATTTTACCTTGCTTCTTCCAGCATCTTTTCATCAGTCTTATTGATTTTCCTGTCAATTTATAATAAATTCCCTACATATGAATGAATTCTGTTCTGAAAGTGTGTTAAGCCCAACAAAGTTAGCCTAGGTACCTAACTAACACCATTGGCTATATAGGACTGTACTGTAATAGGTTTATAATACTTTTTACACAAATAATACATTAAAAAAAAACAAAAAAAAGAAAGAAAATATTATTATTCTTACAATTGTTGTTGTTCAGTCTCTAAGTCATGTCCAATTCTTTGCAACTCCCTGGACTGCAGCACACTAGGCTTCCCTGTCCTTCACTATCTCCTGGAATTTGCTCAAATTCATGTCTGTTGAGTCAGTGATGCTATCTAACCACTCTATCCTCAGCTGCCTGCTTCTCCTTTTGCCATCAACCTTTCCCAGCATCAGGGTCTTTTCCAATGAGTTGGCTCTTCGCATCAGGTGGCCAAAGTATTGGAGCTTCAGCTTCAGCATCAGTCCTTCCAATGAACATTAAGGGTTGATTTCCTTTAGGATTGACTGGTTGGATCTCCTTGCAATCCAAGGAACTCTCAAGAATCTTCTCCAGTACCACAGTTTGAAAGCATCAATTCTTTGGCACTCAGTCTTCTTTATGGTCCAACTATTCAATCTGTACATGACTACTGGAAAAACCATAGCTTCGACTATATGAACCTTTGTGGGCAAAGTGATGTCTTTGCTTTTTAATATGCTGTCTAGGTTTGTCATAGCTTTCCTTCCAAGGAGCAAGTATCTTTCAATTTTATGGCTGAAATCACCGTCTATGGTGATTTTGGAGCCCAAGAAAATAAAATCTGTCACTGCTTTCCCTTTCCTCTTTTCTATTTGCCATGAAGTGATGAGATTGGATGCTGTGATCTTAGTTTTTTGAATGTTGAGTTTTAAGCCAGCTTTTTTCACTCTCCTTTTTTACCTTCATCAAGAGGTTCTTTAGCTCCTCTTCCCTTTTGGCCATTAGAGTGGTGTCATCTGCATATCTGAATTTGTTATTTCTCCTGGCAAGTTAGTACAATACCTTGGAAAGTACAGGAGTACAGCACAACAGCTGGCATGCAGGGGCTGGCATGCAGGGGCTGGCATTGAGTGAACAGGCAAGAAGAGTTGGTGATGGAGGAGGGAGGGGAGGTGGGAGATGGTAGAGACAAAGGGTCGTCAGCGATAGGAGACGGAGGGCAAGCTGTGATTTCACTCACACACACCTGGTGTTGATGGAATGCACAGTCACATCTTTGCAAGTTTGAGACTTGCAGGTGTATATGTAGGGTACTTACGCTGTTACCTTAAATGGCTTTGAGAAGCCACCACTTTGTAGAATGGGCTTCTCTTCTGTCCTCTACCCTCATCTCTAGGTATGATTCAGAGGAGACACTCCTGTTAGTTTTTCTGCTTTTCTTTTTAACTGAGAAAGCAAATTGCTAACCACCCCACTATTTACCAAACTGCATTAATTCCTGCATTCATCTCTTCCTCTTGTAAGTGGGGTGGGGGCTTGGATTTAAGAGTATATATACTTCATGTCCATGGGCAGGGTAAGAATAATGCCTTTGTTCAGGATGGGAAATTGGAGATAAACTCATTTTAGTGGTATCCTGACTGATGATATCATTAGGTGCTGAGACCCTGCTCCTCATCACCGAGAATGGTCTTTTTGTCTCTAGGGCAGAAGAAAAATTATAGGCACCTGCTAGCCCAGCTGAGTAATTTATGGAGCTGCCACTTCTTTCCCCCTCAAGTCCTCTTCTCTATCTAGTTCGGCTCCTGTTAGAAGGTGGCAGGAGAAGGCAATGGCACCCCACTCCAGTACTCTTGCTTGGAAAATCCCATGGAAGGAGGAGCCTGGTAGGCTGAAGTCCATGGGGTTGCTAAGAGTCAGACACAACTGAGCGACTTCATTTTCACTTTTCACTTTCCTGCACTGGAGAAGGAAATGGCAACCCATTCCAGTGTTCTAGCCTGGAGAATCCTGGAGACAGGGGAGCCTGGTGGGCTGCCGTCTATGGGGTTGCAGAGTCGGACACGACTGAAGCAACTTAGCAGTAGCAGGAGCAGCAGCAGAATGTGGCAGGAGAATTCTATCATCTCTGAAAAAGATCAGGAGATAGCCAAGTTGCACCTGAATGGCCTATGTAATTGCCAACAATCTTGGGAAACTCTAGTATTTCCTGAAAGACTGTACTGGTGACTCAGAGATTTTCAGAGGTCATCACAGACCTTCTGAAGAGGTGCCTTAGAAGTTGAAGTAGGGGCTTGTGGGGACTCCCTTATGTACCAGCTTGGAAGTTAACAATATCAAGTTGAAAGTGAGCAAACCTCAGACAACTAGGGATCAGCTGAAATTGAGAGAGGTGGGGTTCAGGATGGGGGGGCACATGTATACCTGTGGCTGATTCATGTTGATGTATGGCTAAAACCATCACAGAATTGTAAAATAATTATCCTTCAATTAAAATAAATAAATTAATTCTTAAAAAAGAAACCGGTAGAGGAGATGTGGACATCCAACATCAGGACCATCTGAGGCAGAATATCACTGGAGGGAGGGAGACAAAGCTGCATGGAAATGCTATGAAATAAGACATGTAAACTGGCTCCTGAAGTAGGAGAAATTTATTCCTGGATAGTTTCTGAAGATACACTGCAAGAGAATAGTATAGGTTATGAAAGTTTGTGTCCTAAACATATGAGACAGGAGAATGTTGTAGAAAGAATGTGGGCTCAGAAATGAGATCAATTCTCACTTGTTGGTTGTATGTCCTTGGACAAATTACCTAACAAATCTGAGCTCCATTTCTTCATGTGGAAAATGTAGAATAGCTGTCTCTATCTTTCTATCTATATCTATCTCCACTAACAGAGTACTTGGAAAAATGTGGACACTTGGTGTGTTTGTTGTGGGAAACTAATATTCATCCCTATTTCCTTATAAAGTCTCTGCTGTATTTGTGGGGTTGGATTCTGAGAACTACATTTCCCAGCATCCCTCATCAGCAGGATTCTGATTTAGACTCAGAATGGGAGGCATTCAATGTGATTCAGAAGCAGAAAATAGAAAGCAGAAGTCATTACTGCACCTGCAGATTTTTGGACAATCACATGAACTTCAGAAACAGTAGACATGAGCTTTTGCCAGGGTCTTCTCAGACCACCCCCTGAAGATGATATATTTTATGGCGATGAGCAGCATAGATCACCCATGGCCATTTTAAGGGTCTCTATACTTTCTTATTTCCTGAATGTTAGTTTTGGTTTTCCCTGACTTTATCATCTCCGTTTGTCCAATAGTATTGCAAACCTCTAACTCCCTGCATTAAATCTCTTCCTGCTCAAAATACCCAGAGAGGTTTCTGTTTTCCTGGCTCAATCTTACAAACATATCTGAGTTTGAAAAATACAGAAATATTGGTCAGAATGAATGATCTTATGTTTTCCTAATAAAAAGAGGAACATTTGAAACTCTGAAAGATAGATGCTTGGGAAATCTTGGCTCAGATTTAACCGGGAGGGCTTGAGGAAGAGAGGATGGGAAGTCAGGCATCTAGGTAAGAAGTGAAATTTTAAATTATTTCTCTGTCGCTGCCACTGGACAAGGAATTCTTGGCAGCAGAATGATCTCAAGCAGAATGAATTGAACAAAGAAAAATGTAATCTAAGTGGCAAAATAATCTTCCTAATACTGATGTACATGAGACTGTAGGTGGAGAAGGGGAGGTTGAAATAAAGAGATTTACTCCATAATAGACAGAGATGCACCCACGTAACCTGTGGTGGGAGGAAGAAACCTATAATTGCAATGAAGTGGTATCTCTTTAACGTTTTACTGGGCAAACTTCCTGGCCCTCTTTAAAGAAATGTCGTCTGCACCCCATTCAAATAGCCCTTTCAGAGTTTGGCTAAATGATAAGATTTGTCTTTCTATTATGTGAAGAAAAGCATGAGCCTTTCCTCCCAGGCAGACCACAAGGCACTTCACGGAGGGGATCTCAGGCTGTAACTTGGTGTAACAGAAAGCCTGTAATTTTGATGCATTCAGCAGTGAACGTGCGGTTGTCATTCTACTTGTGTGACTTCACTTCACGCTCTTCTTTCATGCAGTTTTTCAGTAAAGACAAAGGCTTATTTTTAATTGAAGTATAGTTGATTTACAATGCCATGTTAATTACCGCTGTACAGCACAGTGATTCAGTTATACATTTTTAATATTCTTTTCCATTATGGTTTATCATAGGATACTGAATATAGTTCTCTGTGCTATACAGTAGGATCTTATTGTTTATCCATTCTATATATAAAAGCTTGCATCTGCCAACCCCAGCCTCCCACATCATCACCCCCTCAACCACCTCCCTCTTGGCAACCACCCATCTGTTCCTACGTCCACGATTCTGTTTCACAGGTAGGTTCCTTGGTGTCATAGTTTAGATTCCACATATAATTGAAACCATATGGTATTTGTCTTTTTCTGACTTATCTCGCTTAGTATGATAATCTCTAGTTGTCCCCATGTTGTTGAAAGTGGCGTTATTTCATTCTTTTTTATGGCCGAGTAATATTCTATTATATTTATGTACCACATCTTCTTTATCCACTCATCTGTAAGTGGACATTTTGGCTATTACCATGTCTTGGTTGTTGCAAATAGTACTGTTATGAGCTTAGCGTTGCATGTATCTTTTTTGAATTATAGTTTTGTCTGGATTCACGCCCAGGAGTGGGATTAGTGGATCATATGGTGATTCTATTTTTAGTGTTCTGAGGAATCTCCGTGCTGTTTTCCACAGTGGCTGCACCAACCTACATTTCCACCAACAGTGTAGGAGGGTTCCCTAAGACAAAACCTTATTTTAAACTCTGAGTCTGTTATCTTATTTTCCACACACACAAAAATCAATTAAGATAAAGAAGCAAATATGAAGAGAGACTTCAACAAGTAACAGGAGTGTGTCTCTTCCATGATTTGTTCATGGCTCCCCGTACCAGATTGGGGTTGAGAGAACAGTTTCAATATTTTGAATTGTCCGGGTGGCTCCTTCGACCTGAGCTTCCATTTTCCTCTGCAGCTTGAGTGCAATTTCCTCCAATGCTCACATCTGATTGGTTGAGAGTAGAGTACCTAAGGGTTAGGCCCAGGAAATTCCCATCTTTACGCACCTAACCCACCCAATGCTTCCCTTGTGGCTCAGCTGGTAAAGAATCTGCCTGCAATGCAGGAGATCTGGGCTCAATTCCTGGGTTGGGAAGATCCCCTGGAGAAGGGAAAGGCTACCCTCTCCAGTATTCTGGCCTAGAGAATTCCATGGACTATACAGTCCTTGGGGTCACAATGATTCGGACATGACTGAGCAACTTTCACCTTCACTTTAAGCCACCCAAAGGGACATTTCTTTGGAGAGAGTCACAGATGAGCCAGGGCGCTCAGTCATTCTGGGGTCCACTCAGTGTACCAGATGGAAGAGAGCCATAATGAATGGACACGAACTAGGGAGGATGAGGCTAGTCAAAGCCATAAGGAGTGGGAAATGGAGATGCTGTAGCTAGAGACTGGGCACAGTGATGCCAGTGGCTCCTGACGTGACGGGGAGCAGACTCAGAGCTCATCTTGGACATAGTCAGGGGAGCTTGTGGTTGCTGGGTTGGGCATCTTTCATGTATAATTTTGAATTCCTATGCCAGAATGCATTAAGGTGTCTGGCTACTTCTCACTCCAACTTCTACCATTGGGTCGATGTGGTCAGATAATCTATTGCTTCGGAGGACACACATATATTAGGATAAGTAATGAACATGTTGATAATACTTGAACGTGTTGATGATAATTTCTTAAGAAACTATTCAGGGTGTTTGTAAAGACTTAAGATTGTCCACATATATACATGGACGTCTTCTGCCCATTACCTGGATAGAATTAAAAGTGTTAAGTAAATCAGGACAGCAGATCCCCTACAGCAGGGACTGGGAGAAAGACGGGATTAGGAGGAGGGCGCCACAGTGCATGGCCACAGCGAGGAGGCCAACAGCCCAGCTGACTGTTACTTGGGTAGAGCAGAGGGTGCAGCCAGGAACAGACTCAGCAGTCCCCTCTTCCCCCTCCTACCCCCAGCCCACTCCAGTTGTCTGGTTAGAGGGTCTTCTGCAAGGCAAAGAATGGAGTCCTGCTCACCCCCTCCCCCAGCTCATGCAAGAGGTGCCATTACTTGTGTCTTTAGTGCCTCCTTTCTATCCACTTGACTCCCATTGGTGAGCAGCAAAGGACTGCCATCCTCCTCAGGAAAGACCCAGAGAGGATGGGGCGTCAGCAGCTTCTATGGTTAACTGCCACTCTGGGAAATGCTGTAGCATTTCCTCAAGGACTGGATGGGTGACAGGTTCTACGGTGAGAACAGCTGCAAACCAACCAAGGAAACCGTGACTAGAAGTGGAACGCTGAGGCCTTGGTAGCCATACCTCCGAGGAAGGCACCGTGGGAAGAGGACGAGGGCATGAAGAGTGGGCTTGGATTGCAACAAACAGGCTGACTCTGTGGCCCTCAGCTGCCGATGGAGAGGGCAGCTGCCTGTCCTTCCTCTGCCTGGCTCGGCGGAGACCATTACCCACACACCATCGAGGATCTCACGGATCCAGGTGGTCTCTCCAGGGACAGCATCTGGGTCTAGAGGGGTGGCTGGACCAATGGTAGCACAGCTGGTGCCTCCGGTGGGTTTTGTGAACTGGCGGAAATTGGCAACAATATGGCAGGCGGCGGCTTGAGTCATCCCTTGTCCTTTGCTGTCACCAAGGAGGGTGACAACTTCCTAGAGTGGGTAGTCTTAGAGTCTGTCCATCTCTCAAAAATTCATTCAAGGCCCAGCTCATCCACCATCTCCTCTGTGAAACCTGCTTTAAATCCCCCCAGCTTGAATAGGTGGTTCCCTTTTATCTCATTCTGCCATTGCCTGGGCTTCCCAGGTGGCGCTCGTGGTAAAGGACCTGACTGCCAATGCAGGAGACAGAAGAGACATGGGTTGGATCTCTGGGTCGGGAAGATCCCCTGCAGGGCACGGCAACCCACTCCGGTATTCTTGCCTGGGAGATCCCATGGACAGAGGAGCCTGCTGGGCTACAGTCCATGGGGTTGCAAAAAGTCAGACACAACTGAAGTGACTTAGCAGGCAGGCAGACCATTGGGTGTGCATAATTGTTCCGTTAGACTCGAGCCTCCAGGGGTGGGGGCTGGATCTCCCATAATGCCCAGAGCAGGGCAACTCCTTGCTGGTGCTCAGTATGTTCCTGAAATTGAATGAATGACTGAAAGCAGACGTCCTTGGGCACACTGGAACCTACTTGCCTGTTCCTGTTTGCTCCATCTGTTGAGTGGCCCTTTGTTGGGGGCTGGGTACGGTGCATGTGGACTACACCCAACAGCCCCCCCAGGACTGGATGGTCACCAATCTTCGGGTATATGAGAGGGGAGGGACCAGAGTGAGTGTGTGTGTGTGTGTGTGTGTGTGTGTGTAGAGGAAAGGGGAGCTGCCTTCAAAGGTATGTGGACTCAGTCCGTGGGGCTTCTTTCCAAGTTCCGCATCCCCTCAGTAGTAGAGGTCGTCACAGAGAACAGACAAGTTGAAGACGAAGAGGCGGATATGAGTGGACTGGAGACCTAGCCGCCAGAGCTCAGCTGAAGGGTTTATGCTGGCCATCCACCCGGGGGACCACAGGGACTAAGTGTCACCAGGAGAATTCAGAGCTACTCTGTGCTTCCTCAGAGGGCCAGGAAAGTGGTCACATTGTAGTCTGTTGCCAGCACCCCAAGAAGAGACATTCGCCATAACCCTGGAGGGTGGCCACTTCCGTTTTCCAGGGCACAAGAAACTGCTATGGAGAACAAGTGCCCACTGAACACTTTAGAAGGGTAGGCAGACAATAAACAAGGGAGCAAATAGCAAATGTGTCAGGGTTTCCCAACCCTGGCTGTGCACTAGAAGTTTTTGTGTTTTTTTTTTAATACTGAGCCCCTCATTCATTTCTAGAGATACTGATTAAAATTGTCCCCACCATGGCCTTGGCAAGGGCGTCTTTTATGAATTTTCTCCAGGGTTGCATGCGTCGTGTTAAGTTGTTTCCGTCGTGTCTGACTCTTTGTGACCCCATGGACTGTAGCCTGCCAAGGTCCCCTGTCCATGGGATTCTCCAGGCAAGAATACTGGAGTGGTTATTGCCATTTCCTCCTCTGGGGGAATCTTCCTGACCCAGGGATAGAACCCAGTCTCTTTTGTCTCCTGCATTGGCAGGCAGGTTCTTTACCACTAGTGCCACCTGGGAAGCCCTTGCCCAGGGTTGAGAACTACAAAATAAGTGAGATGATTCAGATGGTTTATAAGGACCGCTTAGCAGGACAATGTGTGTGTAACAGAGAGTGATTGACTCAGAGACCAGGGATGGACGCTCTGGGAGGTAACATTCAATTTGAGACTTGAAAGACGAGGTAGAGGCATCCTGCAAGGATCTGGAGAACAAGTTTTGCAGGCAGAGGACACAGAATGTGCAAAGGTCCTGAGGCTGGAATGAGTGTGGCTAGGCAAGTTCTAGGAGAAGCAAAAAAGCCTGTGTGGCTGGAATGTAGTGAGCCAGAGGGGAGAGGAGCATTCAAGACTACATGAGCAATGAAAAGATGCTTTGAATTTTCTCCCCAGGGTGAAGGAAAGCCACTGACAGGTTTAAGCAGGGCAATTGCGTGAGCAGAATTCTGAAACTCAGAGCTGCATGCATTTCATTTGCTCCCATCTACCCCCACCGGACTTCTCTCTCTGCCCCATCCTTTATCTGCATTTTCACGATGACTCCTGCAAGGAGCTAGTTAGATGTAGTTAGATACCTTCTCCATTTTACAGCTGAGAAGGCACCAGTGTCGAGTGGCTCATCCATGTTCCCTGGGCTCTTGAACTGGATCCTCTGGTACCCATCCCAGAGCTCTTGCCCAGAGATACTCCTGAGCATGAGGAGCTGCCAACAGTTGCTACACTGAGTTACATGCGCTCCAACCCTGGTCGTCAGGATGTGAAAGCACAATATTGGCTTTCCTTGAGTGAAGCAGATCACCCCCAAATGGTCTTCTCTGCAATAGCCAGCTTCCTTTCAAAAGGTGCTGAGTCAGCCATCCCATCTCACAGGCAGCCCAGCAGTCCAGTGTGACAACCTTGGTCTAGAAAATGACGGTGCTTTGAACTAAAATGAAGAGGTGTTTTGCAGCATCAATCTCACCCTGACTCACCTGGAATCTGCACTTCTCGTTGGCTGGGCCTGCCCTGCCTGCTGCACACGGGACATGGGGCTATCTCCCAAGAGCCTGGCTGCTAGCTCCTCATAATCTATTACTTCCCAAAGGTCTGGCTGTGGACAGCTGGTGCTGGATCAGTTTTTGAGAAGCATGTTTAATATTTAATGCTGGATTCATCTTCATGGCTACAGTATTTGGGGTTTTCTTGACACACTTCTTGGAACCCCTTGGGAACCCCATTTCCCACCCCAGGTTCCAGGGGGACATGGGATGGATTGGCTGGGGAAGTGGCAAGGAAGACCAAAAAAGGCCACCAAGGGCCTTCAGTGTCCTTGTTGGGTGGTTCTGTTGAACTTTGCCTACAGATCTGGATGATCTGAGGTTTGGCAAGCTCGATGCACTGTATGTAGAAACTGGCCCCACCACCTAAGGATGGAAATAAGACTCCTACCCTCATCATGAGGCTCAAGGGCAATGAAAACATTGCTTCTCTACAGTAACCATGGAAACCTCCCATTGCTGTGGATGCCCTGCCCCCACAACCAGAACAGCTCATTGTTCAAGGGCATTGAGGGCCCCTCTGCCACCTCGATCCATTGCTCCAGGCCAGGCCTCAGGTTCCCAAAAAGAGCTGTAACTTGGCTCTCCAAGGTTCATCTTGATTTTGGTGGGTACCAAGGGAAAGAGCCCCGGAGAGGAGAAAAGAAAAGGATGGGGATAAAGATGGGAGGAGGTGATGACACCCAACAGTGCTGACGAGAGCCGGGCGGGCTGGGGCAGGCTGTCAGTGTCACTGGGGATGCGGTGAGGGCATTCAGGAGGCAGCACGCGTGTCTGCAGCCCCATCTGACTGCGGGCTGGGGCAGGCTGTCAGTGTCACTGGGGATGCGGTGAGGGCATTCAGGAGGCAGCATGCGTGTCTGGAGCCCCATCTGACTGGCATCATTCACTCCCCTTCCTGTTCTATTCATTCTGGAAGAGGAGCCTGAATTAGGCATGAAGAGATTTATCAAACAGCAGCCCCCTTGGAGCTGGTAGTCTCTTTTGCCATCTGGACGGACAGTTTCTACCCTGTGACAACAGCAGCGGGAATGATTTACGAGGTCCCACAGCTCCACCCCCTGGGCCTGGTAAAACCTGAAGGGCTCTTATCCTTTCCAAAACAGAGCGGGATTTCGTCTGTGCTGAACACAAGCGGCGGTTCACACTGAGGTCCGCCTGACTCTCTGACTGACGCCCAGACTCACGAGAGCCAGGACTGTGCCTCAGATCGATTTTCAGTTTACAGTGACTCAGCTGCACTGATTAACAGAAAAAGCCCTCAAGTGGGAACCAGAAGGCCTGGATGCAAATTCTTTTGGTGACCTATGTGGCTTCATGTGGTTTTTGCCTCAGTCTTATGATCTACACAGTGGGGATAATGATTTCTGTATCTTCTCAACTCACTGATTCTTTGGAGGTTCCTGTGGCATCATATGAGGCAAAATGATTTTCTTAATTATACAGCCCTTGATAGGCATTAAGGATTTAATCCAACAAACATTTATTGAGCAACTGCTGTGTGCTATGCACCACTCCCGGTGCCATGATGGACACAGATGAATAAAACACGGTCCCTGCCCTTGGCGAGCTTACAGTCTAAGACAGTCATAGGACAAGTGCACAGTAACTATAATACAAGGCAGAATGTGGTAAGTGCCGTGAGAAAGGGACAAATAAAGTGCTATGGTGGTTCAGCGGATGGAGAGATCCCAGTGGCTGGTCGATCGCGGGAGCTTCATGGAAGATGTGGTTTCTGCATGGGCCTTGAAGGAAGCAGAAGAGAGTGTTCCAGGGGATGGGAACAGCAAGACCAAAGGCACAGAGACAGGAAGACTGGGCACCTTTTTGAGGAATGACGACTATTCTAGATGGACCAGTGCAGGGTGTAAGGGAAGGATGGGGCCTTATTGGATGGCCTGTAACGTCAGGACAAAGACTTGCACATCATTTTAAAAGTTTGTGAATGGCTGGAGATTAAACAGATAAATCTCTATGGATGTTTAGGATAGATGGAGAACGTGCAAGCAGGCCCAGAGGAACCGGCGAGAGGAGACCGATGTTGAAATTGCCGGAGCAACCAGAAGGCAAGGATGGTGCAAGAGCAACAAGGGGATGCGTGGAGAAGAAACCAAGATGACTTCAGGGTTTCAGAACCGGGTGGAGAGACTGTGGAAGAAGAGGAGGCAGAAGTGATAGATTTGGCTTCAGAGATGTTGAGTTTCTGGCGCCACCAGAACAGGTGGGATGAATGACCAGTGAGCAGTGTACAATCGAGCCTGGAGCTCGAGGGAGGTGCCAAGCTGCAGGAAGTGGAGGATGACTTCACAGGAAGGCGGGGGGTACTAACAGAGCATGCGAAGCTGTGATGAAAGGGGCCCGAGGAGAGGACACCGCGGTGCGGAAGGTCTGAGTGTGGGCCAAGGAGGAGAGAGGGATACAACAGTCAGGTCTACCATGGCTACTCTCTAGATTAAGGTGAGGGTGTCAATAAATAAGTCATAAATACATAAATAAATAAATACATAAATAAACACTGAAGGGGCAATGGGAAAGGGGAGGAAAATCATGAGAATGTGGCCTCTGGGCACCTTGGGGACAGGGAACGTCCAGGAGTCAGTGTGGAGCTGAGCAATGCAGAGAGCTTGGTGATGAGAAGGGGCTTTTGACCTGAAGTCTCTGGTCCCAGGAGCGTGGAGGCCAAGAGGGTGTTGAGAGGAAAGGTGGCACCAGCACCAGAGAGCCCCTCCCGGGCCTGGGGATGAGAGGATGAGGCCATGGGGGTCAGGACGGGTGGCTGGGTGCCTGCTGGTGGACACAGAGCACAAAGCGGGTAGAGTGGCTAAGGACCAGCGAGGGGATGGATGTTCCCTCAGAAATGGGAGGAAGACAGTGAAAGGGGGGGACAGAGGTCAAGAGATCCGGAGTAGACACTGCATTTCAGATGGCTCCATCTCTGCAGCAAAGGAGGAGGCTGAGAGTGGGGCTCAGTTGGGGGCTTGAGGAGAATGCAGAAGGGCTGAGGGGCTTCAGGGTGGGTGAGGACGAGGGGACTGGGGATGACTGAGGGTCAGGGGGAGGTTGGTTGACTGCACCTGCTCCTGGAGGCCTGTGGCCACTGTCGTTACAAGGCATCGGATCAGGGTACCAGGTACCAGGTACAGACTGGGACTCCTTGGGGCTGCCCCAGGCTAGCCGGGCTGGGTCAGACGCTACAGTGGACTCTCAGGCAAACTGAGCTCTAAGCAGGAGGAGAAGACGGCTGCCTCCTGATCGTGGAAAGGTGGCTGTGGAGGGGAAGCCAAGGCCTTGGAGCTCCTGCCATCACGTAGCTGCTTTGGCAGCACAGGGTGTGCAGGTTGGGAGTGGTGACATGTGGGCTGTCCTGGGCCCCCAGCACTCTTTAGAGAGAGCCCAGAGGCTGCTTTGGCAGCACAGGGCGTGCAGGTTGGGAGTGGTGACATGTGGGCTGTCCTGGGTCCCCAGCACTCTCTAGAGAGAGCCCAGAGGCAGATGGTCCCTGCCCCCTCAACTCTGTTAGTTTCAGTTTAAGGAACCAAGACCGAGAAGAGACAGAAAGAAAGCCATGTTTTAAAAAGAGCTCTGGCCCTTTGATTCCCCTGCAGGGAGGGGCATTGACAGGTACATGGACGCAGGGCTGACTCCGGACCTGACATGAGGCGCCTCTCTGCACTCGCCACTGGAACCTCCTGGAACCCAAGGCCTTGGCTAATCCCCTGAGCCTGGAAATTCTGCCTGTTTCCCAGGATGCTGGAGGCTTCAACAAGGGAACACCTTCCAGGGCCTCTGAGATCCTCAGGGTGAAAAGCCCCTTGGAGAAGTGTAAAATATGAGACGTTAATTTCCACTTCTTGTGAGAAGTCCAAACCACTCTGTTCCCACAGAGGCTGTGAGGGCTGTTGCTTTTTAAAATACTCACTTTACAGTGCAAATCCCAAATCTCAGACTTCAAGTGTCAACAAGAATAGCAACGAGGGAGGAAACACAGGGATGCAGATGTGGTTCGGAGCTGGAGCGTCCGCCTGTGGGTTTAAGAGGTTCCGAGCATCCTTCCACCGCCCCCACTGGCTTCCCATCAGGCATTCATTTCGAGCAAATGTCCTGCTCTGAATCATCATTGATTATGTCTGGCCTCCTAGGCTTGGAAACAGATCTTGATCCCTTTTCTTAACTCCCTTCACCTTCAAGACAATGTTGTTGTTGTTTTTAAACTTATCTTTTGAATAGATTTTAAAACACTTATTTATCAGGCAAGAGAATGAGCTAACAAATCAAGCTGGCTAACGCTCATCTACACGTGACCTGTGATTCGAGCCCCACGTTATCCGCATGGAGCCCAGGTTTCCCCACGGAGATTATATCCAGTATTAGGATACTGCATTTGGATACTTGGGTTTAAAAAAAAAAGTCTGAACTCTTCATCTTCATAGGGTTTGTGTCAAATTCTAAAATCACTGCCTCTGTGAAAACAGGGAGGTGGGGATGGACGTTGAACCCTCTCCCCGGAGGGCTGAAAACCTCAGTGTTGGAGCTCAGTGCTGGCTAGTGTGACCATCAGGATAAGAAAGCGACAAGAAAGTGACGCTGACACAGCAGTCTAGCTGCAGAGGCCCGAAGCACAGGGCAGAAAGCAAACGCAGGGGCTGCAGGCAAACGGAGCGCGGCCATGGAGACGCTTACCATTCTTCCCGGCCTCGCATTCTGGGGCTCCTGAGGCAACCAGAAAGGCAATTTTAAAAGCATGACATTTATCTTTGCTGTGCCCTTTCAAGCTTTTGCGGCGGCTTCCCTGGTGGCCGAAGGGAACAGGACTGTCCCTCTGGGGACATTCTAACAGGGCAAGGAAGGAGGCTAACCCTGAGGATGAAAGCCCAGGCTCCCTTCCTCCATGACGGACTCAAGTTGCTTTAAAGAACCACCACCACACTTGGGACCCTCTTTTGCCTTATTCTGGGCCAGAGCACCAACTCTCTTGGTAGGAAGTTGTGACTTTTCAAAAACACGCTTTGGGACACCCTAGCAATTGGGTGTCATCTGCCTGCTCCGTGCCAGGTTCCTGGGGGTTCTTGCAAAGCTGGACTATGACCTGTCCACTGTGTCTTCTCCAGCCTTCTCCCCAGATCTATGGAGGCCAGTCTGGGACAGGCGGGTCAACCATGGTTCATCCCGTGGGCAGTTCAACTCTAAGTTCACGGACCCAAGTGCTCAGCTCTGACTTGGCCTCTGCTCCTCGGGGACCATGTGCTCCTTTGCTGGGCTGAACATTCCAACCTCTCTCTTCTCTAAGAACAGCACCGTGTTAGACATGGGTCCAGTTGTCCCCTCTGGGTCTTGGCTCACCCAGAATCCACATTTCTCAGAGGCTCGAGGCAGCTGTCCACAGGTGGCTCTCTGATCACCCGTGAGCCCAAAGACCTCTCCAATCCAGGAGGCAGCATGCCATCCCAAGTCGTGGGACTGGCTTCTTTTCACGTCGAGTCCTTCTGCCCCTAAAGATGCACCGAGTCTCAATCTGGTCCAGGTGGGTTCTCCACACCTTCTTCTTGTGGCTTATCTGCCTAATGCTAGATGAACACCACACAGTTATAAATACTCAGGTCAATATATATATGCAGGAATAGATATATATATTCTGGTCACTGTTTTACACTTGAACAAAGAAAACCACTAGCCTGCTTGTTCTAGAGTCTGTGCCGCCCCGACTCCCATCTGCCTGTGGTGTAGCTGGCAGCAAATGTGAGCCACTGAGTCCCACCGGGCGCCCACCTTACGTGGCCCCGTCGCACTGGCCGACAGTCAGTTTCAAAGCCCCCTGCTCGTGGAGGCTCTTCAGGGCCTTGAACTCCAGGGGCATGGTGTGGGGGCTGGCCTGGGAGGTGTAGCCATACTTGAGGCTGTCGTAATAGTGGTACTTGACAGGATTCTGGTTCTGATCTAGCGGAAAGGGCCAGAAGCCATAGAGGTAGATCTGGTTGCAGAAACGCGTGGCCAGGGTGTACATCAAGAGGCCCGTGGTGGGTCTTTTGATGTGAACTTTGTTAGTCAGCCAGTATCTGGAGGAAAAAAGTGGAAAAAAAAGAAACACACAAAAAATTAACATGAGTTTATGAATTATACTTTCCAGGAAGGAGGAGACTTTTATCTTGCTCCATAGCCTGCCTCTTGCCACTCCAGCAACTGTAGATACCAATCGAGTGGCCGATTCCAAGGTCCTTTCACAGAGGACTGACAGCCACCATTTAAATTAATATTTTAATTGGAGGATAATTACGATATTGTGGTGGTTTTTGCCATATATCAACATGAATCGGCCACAGTTATGCATGTGTTCCCCCCATTCTGAAACCCCTCCTCCTCCCTCCCCATCCCATCCTTCTGGGTTTGGGTGCCCTGCTTTATGCATCCAACTTGCACGGGTCCTCTGTTTTACATATGGTAATATACGTGTTTCAGTGCGATTCTCTCAAACCATTCCACCCTCTCCTCCCACAGAGTCCAAAAGTCTGCTCTTTATATCTGTGTCTTCTTTGCCGCCATGTATGTAGGATTGTTAGTACTATCTTTCTAAATGCCACATATATATGTGCTAATATATAGTATTTGTCTTTCTCTTTCTGATTTACTTCACTCTGTATAATAGGCTCTAGGTTCATCCACCTCATTAGAACTAACTCAAATGTGTTCCTTTTATGGCTGAGTAACATTCCATTGCGTATATGTACCACAACTTCCTTATCCATCCATCTGCCGATGGACATCTAGGTTCCTTCCATGCCCTAGCTAATGTAAATAGTGACAGCCATCATTTATCAAGTACTGGAACTGCCCTTAGGCTCTGTGCTTTCATATATGTGATTGGATGTAAAGAACACAAGCCTGTGAATACATGCAGATGCAGACACGAGGTTCAGAGATGGAAGTGGCTTGCCCAAGGTCACCGAGGTAGAAAGGAAAGGACCTTGCCTCGAGCTCAGTGCATAGCAGTGCGTGTGTGCTCAGTCGTGTCCGACTCTTTGTGAGCCCATGGACTGTAGCCTGCCAGGTTCCTCTGTCTGTGGGATTTTCCCTGCAAGAATCCTGGAGAGGACTGCCGTTTCCTGCTCCAGGGGATCTTCCTGATCCAGGGACTGAACCCCAGTGTCTTGTGTCTCCTTTATTGGCAGCCAGATTCTTTACCACTGAGCCACCAGGGAAGCCCAGGCCTGTTGAAATCTAAAGCAGGGGTTGGCAAACCTTTTCTATAAAGGGCCAGGTGGCGCCACACTCCTGGCCTCTGCTGTCATAGCATTAAAAGCAGCCACAGACAACATACACAGGTGTGGCCGATCTTGGTGCTCTGGCCAGCTCTGATAAGGGGCCGCCTCTTGCGTGATCCCACTGCCTAGCGCCATGCCTGGGTTTGGCAGGGGTTGACGTCCTTGCCTCCTAAGCATCATCAGATTTCCTTCCCATCCCTGCCCACCAGCCCCACGACCCTCTGATGTGAGCTGCCCATCTCTGAGCACATGTGGCTTCCCTGGAGGGCTGGAGGCCAGGGGAAGGCAGCAGCAAATAGTGGCCTGCCCTATGCAGCTGGGTCCCACAGAGGAGTCTGCCAGGAGTGTTAGAGGAGACACGGGCGGGGTGGGGAAGAGTGCTTGCTGTTGTCTAGTCTCTAAGTCGTGCCCGACTCTTTGCAATTCCATGGACTGTAGCCCACGGGGCTCCTCTGTCCATGGGATTTTTCAAGCAAGAATACTGGGGGTGGGTTGCCATTTCCTTCTCCAGGGGATCCTCCTGACCCAGGGATCGAACCCACGTCTCCTGTATGGGGAAGAGTGGAGCCTTAGGCTAAGGGCTTCCTGTGAGTGAGGCACTGAGCTTCCTCCATACATAGAGGGCCTCAGTTTACCTGCACAAGAAAACAGAAAGGAAGAAACCACCTCCATTGCACCGACTAAGCGACAGAGATTGAAAGGGGGTTTCAGTGACAGTTCTGTCAACAGCCACCTGTGTGTCCTTGAGCAAGTCGCTTCTCCCTGCTGAACCCACGTTTCACATTTATACAACAACGGGGCACAGACCGAGGGGCCACCAAGACAGCCTCCAGGGGCTTCCCAGGTGGCTCAGTGGTAAAGAACCCACCTGCCAGTGCAGGAGACGCAGGTTCTATCCCTGGGCTGGGAAGACCCCCTGGAGAAGGAAATGGCAACCCACTCCAGTGTTCTTGCCTGGAGAATCCCATGGACAGAGGAGCCTGGCGGGCTACAGTCCACGGGGTCACAAAGAGTCAGACACGACTGAGCGACTAACAACAACAAAGACAGCCTCCAAGTTCCATATAATCCAGAAGTGGGAAAACGGCCACTCTGGTTGTCCTCACTTTTGTTTCCCATCATGGTTTTTCTCCTGCTTGGATTTAGAATGAGAGTGTGGTCCAACCTCTTTCTCTCTAGTAAAACCTTCCACTTACCCTATGCTGAGCCCCTTTATTTTTTTGATTTAAAAATATTTTTTGGCCACATCACATGGCATGCCGGATCTTCCTTGATCAGGTATCAAACCCGTGCCCCCTGCACTGGAAGTGTGGAGTCTTAATTATTGGACGGTCAGGGATGTCCTGAAGCCCTGTAAGTGTAATGTGTGTGCTCAATGACACTGAGCTGAACTTGGGGGGACCCTGTGGGGTGAAGGCAGGGCGAGTGCAAGGAGGAGAAGAATCCACAAGAGAGCAGCTGGTCCCTGCTAAGTGCTTATCTACGTCGGCTTAACCACCTCTAGCAACAGCAGCTCATCCCCTCCTGAGCTAGTCCATTGCACTTTCAGCTTTAACTCAACGCTTCTCACCCTACGCTGCCCACTGGAATCGCCTGCAGCTTTAAGAGGACCGAGGCCTGGTTCCCACCATCCAGGTGCAGCCTAGACACTGAGATTTTTAAAACCTCCCCCAGTAAATTCAACTGTACAGCCAAGGCTAAGAAGCCCTGCTCTAACTGGCAGGCAGTTCTGCCACAAGAACCTAAGAAGGAGACTTGTTTAGAGAAGAGAGAGGGGTAAAAGTAAGCATGAGGCGTAGTCACAGAGCTTTAAAGACAACTGGGCCTGGGGACCTCATCCAGCTTAGCAACCTGGCAAGGGGATATAACTGAACGAGCTGGGACACGTGTGGAGGGAAAACTGACACTGGCCTCTGTGTTGCCAAGGCAACAGGGAGCAGCATGGTCTGTAGCATCTAATAGGGTGCCCGGTTTTACGGCTGTCCTGTGTGGTGGTGTCAAATTTTCTAATTTTTTCAAAGCTATCCGAAATCTGGATTTTCAAGCAATTTCTCCAAATTTTTAAATGTTGGCAACTAATTTAAAACATTAAAAAAAAAAAATCACGTGGGTCCCTCTTGAGTGAGTTAATAGACCACATCTGTGAGTAATCCACGGGTCTCCTGGATCGAACTCGTTTCCGTCTCTCAATTTACAGAGGAAAAAATGAGAATCCAGGGTGACCTGCCCGAGAAGAGGCAAACTTCTCACGCAGCTGGTCACATAGAGCTCGGATAAATGCGGCTTCCCGCCTCCTGTGTCCCGGGCTGTTTGCGCTCCATGGTGATTCTGCGGGGGAGGGTGTCGGGGCTGAAATGAGCTAGCTGCAGCCGCTGTTGATGGTATCCAGAGACACACGAACCACAGGCTGTGTCCCCACATGGGAGCATCTCACAGATTGCTCACTTTCTGAGATATTCAAGCCTAACAACAGCCACATGCCATATTCGGGATTTGTGGTTTGTTTATTTTCTGATCGCAAGGCTTTAGCAGGGTAAGACCTTTAGAAATTCCTTTTTTTTTTTCTGGCCATTGATGCTTTGCCCAGAGAGGGGCTGGGAAGAATGAAATCAGTGGGGAAATGTCCAAGTAGCTCCTAGCTGGGTCTGAGGTTACCCAGACCTGTGCTGTGCCCTCCTCATAGATACGCCTGTCCCCTACATGTCCTCTGGGTGAACCCTCCCTGCCGCCCCCAAACTAAGCTCATGAATCACGTCTTCCTGGAAACGCTCCCTTTGTTCCCCTCTCTTCTCCTCTGCTCAAACTGAGTTAGTCATTCCCCTGTTATTACCATGAGTTTTATTTCCATGTTTCCTATTGTGCTTCTCAACCCGGGCTGATCCTTCATGACTGTCTGGGTTGGACTCCCACTACACTGTGATCTCCCCACGCCTTACCCTCCTTTGTGGGTGATCAGAGGCCCTTGGCTCGGTGTGTGCTGCAGCCAAGGCACCGTGGCAGAGACAGCATCACTCGACCAGTTCTCCGTGGGCTCGCCTAAGTCTCTCAGCATCCCTTGTCAAAGAGCTGGGGTCACGTGACCAGTTCTGGCCAATGGGCTGCAGCTGGAAATGCCCCCTGCTGGACTCAAGGTTCCTCCAGTGCTTTTTTTTCCTGCCTTGGATAACCTCAGTGATTCCTGGAAAGATGTCAGCCTGATAGGAAGAATCCTAGGTCCTTGAATCACTGGTTGGAAGAGAGCCCCCGCCAACCCACATCACACTTTGTGAGGATGGGAAACTTCTGTTGTGCGAAATCACAAGGGCTCCGGGGATTGTTATTGTAGCATAAACTAGAATTGATTATCCTGGTTTCCACGGTGCTCGGCAAGTGCTGGACTTAAATGGAATTGCAAAAGGGGAAGTGGTAGTAAAGGAGTGGGGTGGCTAGCAGTGCACGAAGCTTTGTGAGTCTGACCGGCTGGGACAGGAAGAGAAATGCCCAGCCTCTCAAATCTGCTGCACAGGATCGCTCAGCGAAAGGTATTAGGAGCAAAAGAGGCTCCACAGTGAACTGAGCTCAGCGGCAGGAGGGACCCTCTCATTTCCGATTCTGCCTCTCTGGGTAAACGAGAACTCCCGAGCGAGGTCTGACAGGGACACGGGGCCACCGTCTAACGAGCAGCTTGTTCTAGAAGCTGGTGGAGTTATGCAGGAACAAATCACTCTCCATTTCCTTTATCTCTCCTTAGCCACCCTGGCCAATTTAGAGACAGTGTGCATGGCCGACTTGTAGACGATTTCTTTTCCTTAGGATAACAGCTGGGTGTTGAAACACAAACTAATTAATTTTGCCTTCCCAAATGAGGTTAGCTGGGTGTATCTGGGATGCTGCATTGACAATGCACCTTTAAATATACCAGTCTGGAGGTTTTAATTAGAAGGCAAAGTAATCTCCAAGAAGGCAGTAATTATTTTTCAAAGCGGTTACCCCAATTGCCAAGACGATTAAGCACCATGTTTTACGAGCGTGGACGGCAATAAATGAGGAGGGCCAAAAATCATCGCCAAATCGCCTTTTTTGTCTGTCTCCCTGGGTTCCTGTGCTGAGTACATGGCAAGCACGGTGGTTGCCACTTTCAGAAAAAGTGGCCAAGAGGGCTTTCTCTAAGCTGAAGGCACTTCATGGGATATGGTGCATATCATCCCTAAGGAACAGCAATGTGTCACAGGTGGTCGCTGAGGGACTCTTGGTGATGCTTTGCACAGATCAGCAGCAAAGCCAGGAGCAGGGCTCTCAGACAGCCTGGTCTCTCATCGTCTACATCGGCAGCCAGCGGTGGTCCAGGGACCCCACAGCTCATCACTGTCCTTTCCTTGGGAGTGCATGAGAGCTCTGGCGTCTTGGGGGGATCTCAGGATGTGGCTTTCCAGGTTTGTGGAAGTGGAGATTGGAGATTTGTTTCAGAGGTTGGGGTAAACCTGCAGAGCTGGGCAAACCCTGGGGATTCTTGAGGCCAATGCCTGGTCCCCAGGCCTCCATGCTTACCCAAGTTGGTGCTCTCAGTGAGCCAGGCTAGCCTCAAGTCTGACCATGCCACCAATAGAGCCCCCATGACTCCTGGGGTCCACAGGAGGACATCCAACACCCTCAGCCCGACTGGTGAAGTCCTTGAGATCTGGGCTTGAAACCCCTCCCACCATCTGGCATGCACAGCCACACTATTACCAGGGACTTCCGGCTTCTTCCAGGACACCACTACCTCCTACTTCTCCTGGCTGGCAACTCCTTCTGACAGTCTCAGCTTCAATGCCACTTCCTGCAGGAAGCCTTCCAGGACCTGCCTGGATGCTTCTGTGTCCTGTGTGCTGTTCTTTTCCTATCCTAGCACCGACCGTGCTATAATGACTTGTTTACTTGTCTTTCTCCTCCCCTACCATTTAAATTTCTATGACAAGTGGGTTGACTTTCTGCTTCCATATTACCCCAGATCCAAGAATAGCTCATCTACAAAGTGGGTGCTTCACAATCTTTATTTAATGAAGCAATGAGTGAAGATGAGCAAGTAGAGGCTAGTGTTTGCCTTTGGGGGAACTGGCAGGAGAGGTGAAGGAGTCCAGCCTTACCCCAAACCCTTCTAGGCAGACACTGGATCCTCACGTGTGAAAGGTAGGCTTACAGCATCCTAGACAGTATGTTGCCCAAAGAAAGGAGGACAAACAAGATGCTGGTTACTTAAGGGGTTCTTCCTGCTACATACGGGTTGGGGAGCTCCCTGCTCAGGGAGTCAAAAGACAGCCACTCTCGCACAGATATTGCATCTGTCCTAGGGGCCATGCAAGGACCTGGCAAAACCATTTCCTGGGGGTTTAAACCTTCTGGCTAGGGCTTTCCTGGTGGCTCAGTGGTAAAGAATCAGCCTGCCAATGCAGGAGATACAGGCTTGATTACTGTTTCGGGAAGATCTCACATGCCTTGGATCTCACAACTATACCCGTGTGCCACAACTACTGAGCCTGTGCTCTAGAGCCCCGTGAGCCGTGACTACTGAGCCCATATGCTGCAACTAGTGAAGCCCATGCACCCTGGAGCCCGTGCTCCGCCACGGTGCGATGAGAAGCCCGCGCACCACAACTTGGGCGTAGCCCCACCCGCTGCATCTACAGAAAAGCCCATGCAGCAACAAAGACCCAGCACAACAAAAAACAAAACAAAACAAAACAAGAAACACCTTCAGGCTAGATTCTAGAATCTAAACTGCTGCTGCTGCTACTGCTAAGTCACTTCAGTCGTGTCCGACTCTGTGCGACCCCATAGACGGCAGCCTACCAGGCTCCCCTGTCCCTGGGCTTCTCCAGGCAAGAACACTGAAGTGGGTTGCCATTTCCTTCTCCAATGCCTGAAAGTGAAAAGTGAAAGTGAAGTTGCTCAGTTGTGTCCGACCCTCAGCGACCCCATGGACTGCAGCCCACCAAGCTCCTCTGTCCATGGAATTTTCCAGGCAAGAGTACTGGAGTAGGGTGCCATCGCCTTCTCCAAGAATCTAAACTGATGCCACGCCAAACAGAAAATATATATTTATATATTTAACCTCACTCATAATGGAAGGAATCCAATTTCACACAACAATCAGATGTCATTTTTTCATCAGATTGGCAGAGATAGCAGGTATTAATAATACGTCATGTTGGCGAGGTTAAGGGAAAACAGGTATTTTCAATAATCATATGTGGGAGTGTAAATTGGTACCTACCTCTAGGTTGGGCAATTTGGCAATCTCCAGGAAAACTAACAATGTGTGTCTCAAAAACCATCTCTTTGTAGCAACGGCACATCTAAAAAGCAAGCCTACATACATATGTGTGTAGATGTCAGACTCGGATGATCTCTGTAATAATGATTATACCAGCAGAAGATTGGAAAAGCCTGTGATGCCCACTGATGCCTTCTGCTTACAGAAATTATGGTCCAGATATGGTGGACTGTTAGGCAGCTGTGAAGGAGAATGAAGTGGTGCATGTCGATATGGAATAATTTTCAGAATTTAGCAAATGCAGTACTTAAAACATGCTCCCTAAGGTGTGCAAGTGGATATCTCTGGAAGGTTACACATAGAAAAACCAGTTTAACAGGCTGTCTCTGTGGAGAAGGGCTCATTTTTCACTTGAAATCCTTCTGTACTATTTGACTTTTTCTTTGGACTATGTATACTGCTATTAAAAAAAAAATGGAGACAATCCATTAAAAATGACCAAATACCATCTGTGATTTAACGCTCCAGTCCTTCTTCCCTTTCTTTAGGTGACACCACCATGAGCTTCCCTGGTGGCTCAGCTGGTAAAGAAACTGCCTGTAATACAGGAGACCCAGGTTTGATTGCTGGGTTGGGAAGATCCACAGAAGGAAATGGCAACTCATTCCACTATTCTTGCCTGGGGAAATCCCATGGACAGAGAAGCCTGGCCGGCTACAGTCCAGACAGGGGTGGTAAGAGCTGGATACGACTTAGCGACTAAACCTCCACCATGGGACACACTTTCACATTCCATATCTGTGTTCGCTGGAGGAGACTGGGCAAACCACTACCACATGCCTTGTGGCCAAAGAAAGCAAAACATAAAACAGAAACAGTATTGTAACAAATTCAGTACTTTTAAAAATGGTCCACATCAAAAAAAAAAAAAATCTTTAAAAAAATCTATAAAAAAACCCAAAACTCATTATGTTGAAGTCATATCTCCCAGTACTTCAGAATGTGACCTTTGGAGATAAGTCTTTACAGAGATAACCAAGTTAGAGTGAGGTTATGAGACTGAGTTCTAATCTAATCCAACTGATGTCCTTAAAGCTGGAGACAGACACACAGGGAGGATGATGAGGACGGCCATCTATAAGCCACAGAAAGACACGTGGAACAGATTCTTCCCCCAAAGCCCCCAGAAGAATTTCTAGCTTCCAAACTGTAGGGCAACACATTTCTGTTCTTTAGGTCACCTGCCCTGTGGTGCTGTTATAGGACCCCTTGCAAACTAACACACTTGCTGTATAATATGGATTTCCCTTTCCACTGCCCAGGAAGAGGCATGCCTTGCACACTGGACATCTCCAAGAATGTGGAATTCATCCGTTCCTAAGAGGCAACCATCATTTCAGATGATCGTATTTGATGGAATGTTCTTCCCAGTGTCCATAGGAAACTGGACTCACTCTAGATCAGGGGTCCCCAACCTCCAGGTCACGGACTGGTACCTCCTGTCAGACCAGTGGCAGCCTTAGATTAAAGTGCACAATTAATGTAATGTTTTAGAATAAAACCATCCCCTACACCGGCCCATGAAAAAAGTTGTTTTCCATGAAATTGGTCCCTGGTGCCAAAAAGGTTGGGCTTCCCAGGTGGTGCTATTGGTAGATAACCAGCCTGCCAATGCAGGTAGACATAAGATACGTGGGCTTGATCCCTGGGTTGGGAAGATCTCCTGGAGGAGGGCATAACGACCTACTCCAGTATTCTTGCCTGGAGAGTCCCATGGACAGAGGAACCTGGCGGGCTACAGTCCATAAGGTCACAGAGTCGGATCCGACTGAAGTGACTTAGCACGAATGCACACCAAAAAAGGTTGGGGACTGCTGCTATAGATTCTTTCCCAGAACTCATTCCACACCTGCAGCCTCACAGCCCATATCAGTGACTCTTTCAAGGCAGCAGCCTTCATTTAATGATTTTTGTGTTTCCCCAGCACAGGCCTGGAAGCCTCAAGGTGTCTGTAAATATTTGCTGAATGAAGAAAGACTGCTGCCATGCTCTTTGGAGACTTCTTTTTCCAAATCCTTTCAACTTTTGAATTTCTTTGCCTCTGTGGCCCCTCTCCAGCCTGGTACCCAAAACTGAATGGGATTCTCCAAGTGGGATTTGACCAAGGTGTAACTGAACTCCCTGACTCTCAAAGATGTAATCCATCCATCCATCACTAAGGATGTGTACTGTTAAGATCACGTTATCCCTTTGAGCGACCACACCTCTGCTGATGGTTGGTACTGCTGATCCCTCTGTACCCATACAATCGTTTGGAACCTAAGTAGAGAGTCTTGAATTCATTCATTCATATGAAATGTCTTCCTCTTGGATTGGCTCATTGTTTCAGCCTGACAAGGGCTTCCCTCATGCTTAGATGGTAAAGAATTCTCCTGAGATGTGGGAGACCCAAGTTCGATCCCTGGGTTGGGAAGATCCCCTGGAGAAGGGAATGGCTACCCACTCCAGTGTTCTTGCCTGGAGATTTTCACCGACAGAGGAGCCTGGTGGGCTATAGTCCATGGGGTTGCAAAGAGTCGGACATGACTGAGTGACTAACACTTTCACTTCAGCCTGACAAGAGAAATTTGGATTCAACGCTGAGGACCCAAATATTGGGAATTCCCCCAAAGTCACACCACCTGTGAATTTGCTAATCAGACAACTGACGGCTACGGCTTCATGTGCATCTGTGCTGTTGTTTAGTTGCTGGGTCTTGTCTGACTCTTTGCAACTCCATGGACTGTAGCCCGCCAGGCTCCTCTGTCCATGGAATTCTTCAGGCAAGAATACCAGAGTGGGTGGGTTTCCATGCCCTCCTCTAGGGGATCTTCCTGACCCAGGGATTGAACCTGCATCTCCTATGTCTCCCACATTGGCAGGGGGATTCTTTACCACTGAACCACCTGGGAAGCCCCTGCCTTCATGTAAGTCACAGGTAAAAAAAATGGGGACAGTTGGCAGGACAGGAGGCTGGTAGTCAATCAATCAGTGACCCTGGGGCATCAGTGATCAACAGACAGAGATCAGTCTTTCTGTCAAGGACACGGGAACAGGGTGGTAGTGGGAGGAGCAGAGAGCTTGGAAACCTCTGTTGTGGATTTGATTCCCCTCCTGCCCATCTGAGTGAGCTCGGGTGATTCTCTCTTAGCTTTCCTGAGCCTGTTTCCTTATGAGTAAAATGGGTTTGGAAATACTCTATCTCATACGTTTGTTCCGAGGCGTGCTGACCTTCCTGTTTGTTCTGCCTGGTGGGTAAGCTGCCCTGTGTTTGGGACAGTGGTGCTGTGCACATGGAGTCTTGATACGCTGCTCCCCACTGTGGTTTGCTAAGACCACCTGTGCAGTGCAGCAGCTCCCAGCCCCCTGAACTCATAGTGCGCCCCAATACAGAAGTGGGTGGGTGTGAATTTCTGCTGCATCTGGGACACTGCATTAAAGTGAGCCACCGTGGTTCAGGGCAGGGTTGTGACTCTCACTGGCTGGGTGACTTCATACAAGTCACAAAACTTGTCTGGGCATCGGGTTCCTCATTTGTAGAACAGAGGCACAGGGTGTCTCAGAGTCAATTCCCACTCGACAGTCCCATCAGCAAGCACAGGGATGCCAATTTCCTCACACTTGTTATTTTTCACTGCTTTGATAACAGCCATCCTAGTGGGTGCGAAGTGGCAATGCGTTCTGGTTTTGGATATTCCCCTAGAGATTAGTGATGTTGAGCACCTTTTCATGTGCTTATTGGTCCCCTGTATATCTTCTTTGGAGAAATGTCTATTGAAATCTTTGGCCGTTGTTGAAGTGGGTTGTTTGGTTTTTTTGTTGCTGAGTTATTGGAGTTCTCTATATATTCTGGATGTTAATCCCTTGGTAGATACATGATTTGCAAATATTTTCTCCTATGCTATGGTTTGTTTTTTAACTCTCTTGATGTGCTCTTTTTTTGGCACACACAGAGTTTTAATTTTGACAAAGTCCATTTTTATCTATTGTGTTGTTGTTGTTGCCTGTTCTTTTCAAGTCATAGTTAGGAAACCATTGCCAAACCCAAGATTATAGAGATTCGCCTATGCTTTTCTGTGACAGTGAATTTCTTCTAAATGAACGGTACACTTTAAAATGGTTAAAATGGGATACTCTCAAAAAAAAATAACAAATGTTGGTAAGGATGTGGAGAAACTGGAACTCTTGTATGCTGCTGGTGGACTGTAAAGTGGTGTGCCACTGTGGAAAACTACGGAGGGTCCTAAAAAAGTGAAAAATAGAACCACCGTATAATCCAAGAATTCCATTTCTGAGTGTATATCCAAGAGAACAGAAAGTAGGTTCTCAAAGAGATATTTGCACACCCATCTTCATAGCAACACTATTGCCCAGAGTCAAGAGGTAAAAACAATCTAAATGTCCATTGATGGATGAAAGGACAAAGCATGACGTCTATACACAATAGAATGCTATCCAGCCTGCAGAACTGAGGGAGTTCCGACACACATGGGTGGACCCTGAGGACATTACACTAAACGCAGCAGGCCAGTCACAGAGAAGACGCTGTACTACTTTACTTATATGAAGTGTCTTTTAGGGGAACTAATGGGCTCCCCTGGTGGCTCAGACGGTAAAGAATCTGCCTGCAATGCAGGAGACCCGGGTTTGATCCCAGGGTCGGGAAGATCCCCTAGAGAAGGAAGTGGCTACCCACTCCAATATTCTTGCCTGGAGAATTCCATGGACAGAGGAGCCTGGTGGATACAGTTCATGGGGTCACAAAGAGTCAGACACAACCGAGCAACTTACACATATGAGGTATCGAAAGTAGCCACATTTATAGACACTGAAGTAGAATGGTGGTTACCAGAGCTTGGATTTATGAGGAAAAGGGGACTTGTGTTTAATGCGTACAGAATTTTGGATTTGAAAGATTAAACACTTCTGGAGATCTGTTTCACAACAATATGAATATGCTGGACACTACTGAACTGTACAGATAAAAATGGTTAAAATGGTAAATTTTATGTGGTGCATATTTTACCACAATAAGTAGTGTTTATCTGGTCCCACTTCATAAACAGGGGTGAGACTGGATTAAAAACCTCATAAACAGATTTTTAATAAGGAAATGAGATTATTCTGCAAACTACAGCCCATCTTGGAACTTTGAAATGAAGAGCTCCTGACAGGTGAATTTGACTTGGTCCATTGTTCTTTAGGAACCTTTATCAAATGGAGCCTAAATGTACTTTCCTTTCTGTGGTTTCACCCTCTGATCCTGATTCTACCTCTTGAGCCTACAGAACAAGTCTGCTCCCTGGGCTGGTGGTTGGAGGCAGCTGCCGGGATCGCAGCAGCCATGGCTGCCTGCCTGCCTGTCTTCCCTGTGTTGGCATAGGACACCCTGTCTCTTGCTGATGACGGGAACGTCTGTCATAGCTACTGCTCCCCAGTGGATACAGAGAGAAAGTGGGGCTTGCGGGACAAGCCACCTGGTCCAGCTTGTTACACAACTAAGGGAGTAACCGAGCTGGACGTGAACCCAGGTGTCCCTACCTCCCAAAGCCACGTTTCTGATGCTAGGCCAGATCGCCTCTTAGCCAGCTTCCCCCTCAGCCTTCTTCTCTATGGCCCCTTGGTTCCCCCTCAGCCTTCTTCTCTATGGCCCCTTGGTTCCCCCTCAGCCTTCTTCTCTATGACCCCTTGGTTCCCCCTCAGCCTTCTTCTCTATGACCCCTTGGTTCCCCCTCAGCCTTCTTCTCTATGACCCCTTGGTCTTTTCTGAGGTTTCTTTGTTCTGTGCCCCTTATCAGCCCATTCTTCTTCTTGCAGAAAACACCAGATAAGCTCCCATCAAGACAGAGGCAAGCCCTTCCTCTCAATACAGACACTGTTCATCTTCCCAATGATCCCTACTGAACACAAACCCTACAAGGCCCAGTGTCCCCAAAGAGGGAGGGGGTCCTTGGCAGAAATCAGTCCCAAGCCCCTGAAGCCCTCATCCCCCACCTCCTCCACTTGCTAAAAGGAGAAGGCCTCCCCATTTTTCTCTCCTGGTGTATTTCCTCCTGGGAGTTCCCGCAAAGGAAGACGTGGCAATCTCAGGATTAACAGCCTGTTTGTTTAAAGGGTTTATTACTGGCTCTTAATGCTATTTTGACAGGTGAAAGTGAGTCAATTATAGCTGGAAATAGCTCTGGCTGCATCGTTTCTTCCAGGTGGTTGCCCACTCCCCAGCCAAGGGACTTTTTCTCTCTTTACCAAAAGGCAGTTCATCTCCTTCCCTTATATCCTCTGACCTCCAAATCACATAAAGACCTCTTTACAGGAAGAAATGACATTCAAGGCATGGAGACTGAACCGGTGAGTTGGGGTTGCTGCGACAGCCCCGCTCTGGGAGGGGATGAGCTGAGCTGAAAGTTGCTCAGTCGTGTCTGGCCCATTGTGACCTCATGGACTGTTGCCTGCTAGGCTCCTTTGTCCATGGAATTCTCCAGGGAAGAATACCGGAGTGGGTTGCCATTCCCTTCTCCAGGGGATCTTCCTGACCTAGAGATTGAACCTGGGCCTCCTGCATTGCACGATGATTCTTCACTGTCTGAGCCACCAGGGCAGCTACCTGTAGGGGGGTGAAGTGGGAGCTAAAGGGAGGCTTGACAGGTCAGCCTCCAGGATGAGGGATGTGGCCTAGTGAGCCCTGGTCCATACAAGTATCACCCAGCTGCATCAGCCACGAGTGTCTCTCACTGCATGTTTTCCTGGGTCTTTCTTGGGGGCAATGTGCTTCTGCACTGATACATACTCTGATGAGACCAGTGTGGGTCACAGGCTTGGGTGCCTCGAGGGGTCACCTTTATGAGAATAGCACGGGTCCTTTCTGGGCGGCTCAGAGGGCTTCCCAGGTCACACCAAGTTAGGCTGAGGCCCAAGTGAAGATCATTCCAGTGTCCCTTGGAAACTGTCCTACGACACCAGGGCAAGACTGGGAACTGCCAGGTGACTGGATGAGTCATTAGGTGCAGGACCAAGATGGGGGTCAGGACTGTGGTGGGTACATTTGTAACAGACATCTCATACTTAACATGTCCGAGAAAGACCTCTGCTTCTCAACATGCCAAAACACACACAAACTTCCCCCAAATTCTCCCATCGCAGAAAATGACACCACTGACCAAGCATCTGCTCTACCTCTAATCTTGACAGTTGCCTTGGATTTTTCTCTTTCTCTCACCCCTTGAGGTCCTTAAACAGAACCCACTGGCAAGTCCTGCTGCGGCTACTCCAAATGGCTTCCCCGGCGGCTCAGAGGGCAAAGAATCTGCCTACAATGCAGGAGACCCAGGCTCTATCCCTGGGTCGGGAAGATCCCCTGGAGAAGGGCATGGCAACCCACTCCAGTATTCTTGCCTAGGAAATCCCATGGGCAGAGGAGCCTGGCAGGCTACAGTCTGTGGCTTTCACAGAAGAGTTGGACATGACTGAGCGACTAACACTTAGATACTACTCCAAATGTTCTAGCAAATCTGGCCACACTGTGGCACATTCACGTCCACCATCCCAGTCTAAACTACTGTAAGTCCCACCCTGGACTCCTACAAGAGCTTCCCAACAAATATTCCTACTTCTGTTCCTTCCCCCTTACGGTTCCTTCTCCGCTCAACAGCTGTCGGAGGATCATTCTCCACGCGTCTCTCTGGGCAAGCAATACCTTTCGGTCAACACCGGCATGCCACATGCTGCCCATCTGCCGACCCACTTCTCCAGGACACGAGGCTCAGAGAGGCCAGGCGACTTGCATAATTAGACAACCAGTGAGTGGGGGCTGCAGACGCAGCTGGGAAAGGAGTACGCCCCCCGCCCTTCCCGCACCCCAGGCCGCTCACCCGCGGACGGCGTGCAGCAGGCGCAGAGAAGGGTAGGCGGTACGCACGTTGACGTGGTGCTTCAAGATGAGCTCGTTGACCCACTCGACCCGCTGCTTGCCGCCCCTGGCCATGAAGGCGGGAATCCACAGGATGCTGCCGTTGAGGCTGTGCAGCCGCTGCAGCAGCTTCTCCCGCCACGTGGCATTGACCAAGTCCTCGAAGGCCCGCTGGACGACGGAGGGGTTCATGGTCACCAGGTCAGTCTTAAGCCCCACATCCCGGGCATACTCCTGCACGGGCGCCAGGTTGCACCTGCCGGAGAAAAAGGCAGCAATGTATGATCCTTCGGGGAAAGCTGAGGCACCACTGCGTATCCTTAACTGTATCCATCCTTTACTCTCTTTGCTTCCTCCTCATCCCCAAACAAAGACCCAGGGCATCTTCCTGCACTTTCTAGTCCCTCTGGCATCCCTGTTCCTTCTTCTCCTGCTATGTATATTTATCGGGTCCTTAGCATATCCGTGGAGAAGGCAATGTCACCCCACTCCAGTACTCTTGCCTGGAAAATCCCATGGACAGAAGAGCCTTGTGGGCTGCAGTCTGTGGGGTCGCGAAGAGTCAGACACAACTGAGAGATTTCACTTTCACTTTTCACTTTCATGCATTGGAGAAGGGAATGGCAACCCACTCCAGTGTTCTTGCCTGGAAAACCCCACAGACAGAGGGGCCTGGTAGGCCACAGTCCATGGGGTCACAAAGAATCAGACATGACTGAGCACTCTCTCTCTCTAGCACATTCATAGAAACTTGCTGGGCCCAGGAGTGGTAAGGTGCCTGCCTTCTGGTGCTCAGGATCTTGGAGAAGAGCCCTCAGCCCACATGATGACCATGTTACAGGCAAGTGTGACCAGGTCACATCAGGTGACAGCGCGTGGACTCCAAAGACACACTCCTGGGTTCAGAATTCAGCTCTGATACTTTCTACCTGGGCTCCCCAGGTGGTGCTAGTGGTAAAGAACCTTCCTGCCAATGCAGGAGACACAAGAGATGCAGGTTCAGTCCCCGGGTCGGGAAGATCCCCTGCAGGAGGAAACGACAACCCACTCCAGTATTTTTGCCTGGAGAATCCATTGGATGGAGGAGCTGGGCGGGCTATGGTCCGCAAAGTCACCCAGAGTCAGATGCGACTGAAGCGACTGAATATGTTCTACCTGTGTGACTCCAGGTAACCTGCTCAGCCTCTCTGCGCTTTCTGAGAGCTCCCCCGCTGGCTAAGGAACAGCCACAACAGCTTCTGTGATGGAGGTCACAGCAGGGCCCCCTCCCAGGGATGGAAGCAGTCCCCAGACACCCGCGGTACTTAGAAAGCTGCTGGATCACAGGGAGAGCTCAGTACATGTTCAGTTACCAGCATCCTCCCAGGGAGGAGGCGCTTCAGGTGGTCTTCCGGAGGGGGCAACCATGGCGGGAAGTCTAGGAGGATGGAAGAGCAGAAGGCTGTTTGTGGATGAGGCTCCTCAGGAGAGTGTTTCTCCAGCTTGCAAGAGCTGGAGAATCACCTCAGGCACTGGTTAAAAATACAGACTCCCCAGGTCCCTCACCTGGAGATCTGGATTCAGCAGGCGAGTTGAGGAATTGATAGCTATTTTTACAAGCTTTTCAGCTGAGTCTTGTAACCGGGCAGCTTAGAAAACATCACACTGCGGCAGTTTAGCCCCAGTGAATGTATTCCCGGGGCATAGAGGTGTGGACCCGTGCTGGTACGTAGGGGAAGGCTGGTGATCTGGTCTGAGAGGGGCATATTGTGCAGTGGGAATGAGGCTGGAGAGGCAAGCAGGGTGAGATGGCAAAGGGCCTGTGTGGCAGGGGTGCTGGCATCTGGCATCAAATGGGGGTGTGTACACAGCCGGGCCATCTGCCTTTTGTCCCTAAAGATCTCACAAGTCTGCCCCACAGACACGCAGATCTGCAAGAGCCAAGGAGTCAAGGTCAAAGGACAGCCACATGTTACTCCAAGTGGCTCCCTCTTTTCTAAGTGTGTGTAGACCTCTGTGGATGTGGGTCCCAGGACAGGCAAAGCAGGCTGTGGCCAAGCCTCTCCAAGTGTGGTCCACGCATCGGCACAAGGCCATTAGTCAGGCCTCATCCCAGCCCTGATGACCCTGCCTCTTGATAAGCTCAGATGGTTCATATGCTCGTTGAAGTTCAGAGACCACCAGCCCAAATACCCATTTTACAGATGATGAAACTGAGGCCCAGAAAGGGGAGTGACACACTCTGAGTCAAGTGACAATGGGTAGCAGAGCCAAGACCAGACTCCAGATGCCACGCTGCTCATCTCTCTGGGCAAGTGTCCAAAACAAACAAACAAAATGTTGACTAGAACCTGCCGTGGCCTCTGAAAATCTTGGGGTCAGGCTGGGTGGAGCAAAGAAAGATCACCATGAAAATCAGGTCACCTCTGTCCTGGTCCCCAGGAGGTGACTGGACCCCCTGCATTTTTAATTTTCTTCCTACCGAGGCCTTCCCTGGTGGCTCAGGTGGTAAACACTCTGCCTGCAATGCAGGAGACCCAGGTTTGATCCCTGGGTCAGGAAGATCCCCTGGAGGAGGGCATGGCAACCCACTCCAGTATTCTTGCCTGGAGAATCCCATGGACAGAGGAGCCTGGTGGGCTACGTACGGTCCATATAGGGTCAAAAAGAGTGGGACACAACTGAGTGACTAATATTTTCACCTACCCTCACCTCTTCTCTGGCTTCTAATCAGACAAACCTGCCACTTCCCTCCCCTTCTCCCCTCCGTCTCCAATCTTTAGACTCAAGGGCTTTGAAAAAAAGAGACTGGGCCTCTGGGGACGCCAGGTATAGACAGAACCAGGCAAAGGACAGCAAATTAAAACACGGGTGGTTGCTGGGCTATGGAGGCTCGTCCATCACAGTGGACACAGGAGTCAGTACACCATCTAGTCCCACGTCCTGAGGTCCAGGGAGCTCTGTGATAAGGCCACTTCCCAAAGCCGAGGACAAGGCTCTCTCTGCATCAAGACGGTCCCAGTAGAAACGTGAGACGCGGTTCCGCCAGGGCCGGGGTGTGTTTGGGATGAAATTCGAGGCTCTGTGTGCCCTACTTTTGAACAGGGGACAGGGAGGCCTTGTTTCTGAGTCTGTCTGGGTTGGGGGGGGTCAGATGTCACGCCAGTGTGTCCCCAGGTGACTGGAAAGTGAGAGCTGACACTTTGGAGAGAATAACGGTCAAGTACAAACCCAAGTTTCTCTGTTGCCTCCTCACTCCCCAGGTTTTGTCTAAAGGGTAATAAAGATACTAGTAGAGTACACCTTAAAAGAATTTTATAAACTTGGACCAAAAACTGGCCAAGAGACCATTTTTTTTTACCAACATTTTGTACTGGGCTCTATCCAGGGGTCAGCAAATTTTTCTGTAAAAGGCCAGATATTATTTTAGGCTTGTGGGCTGTATGCTCTCTCTGTTTTGATTCTTCAACTCTGCCCAACTACTCCACTGCCACGAGAAAGCAGCCATTGAGGATACGAGAGTGAATGAGCTTGGCTGTTGTTTCAATAAAACTTTATTGATAACAACAGGCCGTGGGACAGAGTCTGCCTGCTTCTGTTCTAGATCAGTGATACTCATTCTTGGTTGTTCGTCAGAAGCCCTCAGGCTCCCTGGGCTTTGATCCTTCAGATGGATTTAAATGGTCTGGGGCACAGCCTGGACTTTGGGATTTTTCAAGGCTACCCGAGCAATTCTAATGCACAAGGATCTAAGCCAACCAGCCTTGTTTCAGCCTCTTGGGATAACTGGCAATGCCTGCCACTCTGGGTCCAGAGTACCTATTGCGGTTACCTGATGACAAAGCTGTGGGTGTCAATCTCCTGCCCGCAGCCGCTGTTCAGCAAGACCCCGGAGTTGCCCACGATGGCACACGTCCCGAAGTGTTTGTTTTTCAGTGGAGACGTTCTGGGGAGAAGCTCATAGAGGTTCTGGGACACGTTCATTGTGCTGTCTCGGTCGAAGATGTAATGAATAATGTCTCCGGGTTTCAGGGTCCCCTTGAGGACAGAAATGTCCTTTTCAGCATCCAAGAACTTTAAGATTTGCTTCCTGCAAAAGCCAAACACACATGAGAAAAAAGTCTGCTGTTGCCAGCTGCCTTTTGCCCTCCTGGCTTTTCCTCTCCTCGGTCACCCTGCAGAGCTGCCGCAGACCCAAACCCAGGTGAAGTGAGAGGTCAGATGCCCTCTGAGAACGGGTTCCAGGCAGACTGGCAAAATGGTCCCGAGGCCAATCTGGTGGCTGTGCTCACACACCGTTTCTAAGAGACAAGACACCCGCCCTGGGAAATGACGTCCTTAGGACTCAATGCTAGTTCATCACGGAGGGACCTGGAAGGAAGGGTGACCCATTGAGCTGGTTTGCCTAGGAAAGCACGGTCTTAGACTGAAAGCTCTGTGCCCCAGGGGCAAACTGTGTCCCTGAATCTTGGGCAAACCCAGACTGTAGTCATCCTATGTCAAACCCCCTTCTCTGAGCGGGATTCAGGGTCACCATCTGACAAGCAGTCCTGAATTAGGAACAGGAAACTGAGATGACCCTTGTCGCTTCTTCCTCAGAGCCCATTTTCCTCCCTGGCAGCCTTGTCTGGCCACAGTGGGGGTGTGTCAATACTCCCCCTTGGTGGGCCCGAGAACACGGCCTGAAGTCTGTGCGCTGGTCCTTTCTGGGTTGTGTGGTTTATGGCCCTCCTCACCACTATCTAGCTTGGAGTTTGTCAACTGTGATTTGCGAAGCCCAGAGAGGTCTGGTCCCATAGAGCAGCATTGCTTCGTGTTGAGGACAAAACAAAAGGACATCTCTCTTGGCTCCAGGGTGAGTTCTAGGGGGAAAGTTCCAGAATTATCTAGCAAAGCACATAAATGGGATGGGATGTGGTCAGAAAAGGGACCAGAAGCCTTTCAGAATCCCCTGGGGAATTTTATCCCAAGAAGCTGGGGATCCTAACTGGAGGTTTTGTTGTAAGAACTGTATATGTCCCAAGGGCTTCCCTGGAGGTTCAGATGGTAAAGAGTCTGCCTGCAGTACAGGAGATCTGGGTTCAATCCCTGGGTCAGGAATATCCCCTGGAGAAGGGAATGGCTTCCCTTTCCAGTATTCTTGCCTGGAGAATCCCATGGACAGAGGAGCCTGGCAGGCTATACAGTCCATGGGGTTGCAAAGAGTCAGACATGACTGAGTGACTAACACACACACACACACTGCCCCAAAGATTTTTAGAAATGATTCAAGTCATCAGGAGAAGGAAATCTGGTACTCAGATCAGCTGGAATTAACTTTACTTCCTGTAGCAAGCAAGCCCCCATATAGAACGGATAGGATGAGACTGTTCTTTTCCACCAAGCTCCAGAGGGACAGGACCATCACACATTTTGCAAATGTAAGGATTTGCAAGGTTGCTGCCCCATTGAACAGACGGTAACACTGATCCCTGACAGTCTGTGTGCTCTGAGATGGTCACAACCTGTGATGTATCCCGGTGGGGTGCACATTCAATCACTTGAGGAACCATAAACAATTCAGAAGGTCCAGGTTGATGCCTGAGAAATCCTGATTCTCAGCATGACCCGGGTCTCAGCCCGCTTTGACAGGCTCCACAGGGGACTCAGGTGGGTCCAGGTTTGGGAGCCTTTGGCATTGCCCAAGGGTGGCTAGAATGCTTGACAGGGCATGACGCTCTATTTCCACTGGTTTTGCCTTATTAATGACCTGAATCTTGCGTTTTCATGCATGGGAAACCACCCTTGATGAATAATTTCTATCTCCTAATGGAAAACAGAGGCATTGTTTTTATTTACTGAACCTTTACCAAAGATGACGCAAGTGACAAACTAATATGGCTTGGAAATCGCTGAAACCTTTGCAATTGCTTACCCCAGAGTATTTAAAAGCAAAGAGCCCCCAGAAAGCCCATAGAGAAACTCCTCTGTGCCTGAATTAATTTCTAACTAATTATGAGAAATTACTACCAATTATTAAACAGCATTCCAAATCACTCACAGAATCTTTATTATGAATAATGTTGGTGACTAATTGAAGGAAGATGAAGGAGATCCTTTTCCCCGCTGGGTGAAGGCACGTTGTTCCTGCCGAGGTGGCTGTGTGCTTGCAGGCTCCCCACGAAGGCCACAGTCTGTTCTTCTCCAAAGGGGTGGGGATATCCTTTTCTCTACCCGGTGGTGGGAGAAAGGGCAAGTGGAGATCACAGGTGGGCTTGTTCTGGCAGAAAGTTTTCATTCACAGGTGGTTCGCATGTGTGCTCAGCCACTCGGTCGTGCCCGACTCTTGAGACCCCGTGGACTGGAGCCTGTCAGGTCCGTGGGATTTGCCAGGCAAGAATACTGGAGTGGGTTGCCATTTCCTTCTCCAGGGGATCTTTCCAACCCAGGAACCAAACCTGCATCTCCTGCATTGGCAGGCAGTTTCTTTACCACTGAGCCACCCTGCGGTGAATGAAAGTGAAAGAGTTGCTCAGTCATGTCTGACTCTGAGACCTCATGGACTGTAGCTCACCAGGCTCCTGTCCATGAGATTTTCCAGGCAAGGATACTGGAATGGATTGCCATTCCCTTCTCCAGGGGATCTTCCCCACCCAGGACTGGAATCCAGGTCTCCTCAATTGCAGGCAGATTCTTTATCATCTGAGCCACCAGGGAAGCCTGGGGTGAATAGGGGCTCCCCAAAATATATGGGGCTTCCCTGGTAGTTCAGCTGGTAAAGAATCCACCTGCAGTGCAGGAGACCCTGGTTTGATTCCTGGGTTGGGAAGTTCCGCTGGAGAAGGGCTAGGCTACCCACTCCAGTATTCTTGGACTTCCCTTGTGGCTTAGCTGGCAAAAAATCCGCCTGCAATGCACGAGGCCTGGGTTCAATATCTGGGTTGGGAAGATCCCATGAAGAAGGAAATGGCAACTCACTCCAGTATTCTTGCCTGGAAAATCCCCATGGACAGAGGAGCCTGGCAGGCTACAGTCCATGGGGCAGCAAAGAGTCAAACACAACTGAATGACTAAGCACAGCACAGCCCAGACCAAATATATGTCCAGCTCCTAACTAGCTCAGTTGGTAAAGAATCCGGCTGCAATGTAGGAGACCCTGGTTTGATTCCTAGGTGGGAAAGATCTGCTGGAGAAGGGCTAGGCTACCCACTCCAGTGTTCTTGGTCTTCCCTTGTGGCTCAGCTGGCAAAAAAAATCCGCCTGCAATGTAGGAGACCTGGGTTCAATCCCTGGGTTGGGAAGATTGCCTGGAGAAGGGAAAGGCTACCCACTCCAGTGTTCTGGTCTAAAGAATTCTATATGGACTGTATAGTCCAGTCCACAAAGAGTCGGACACGACTGAGCGACTTTCACTTCACTTTCACTTTTCTAACCCTTGGGAACTGCGAGGTGGTATATTTGGAAACAGCATCTTTGCAAATGTAATTAAATTAAGGATCTCGAGGTCATCTTGATTACCCCGCTGGGCCTAAATCCAATGACAAGTGCCCTTATCAGAGACAGGAGAGGGGACGCACGGACACAGAGGGAAAGGCTCTGTGAAGACGGGGCAGAGACGAGCGGCTCGGCCACACGATGGGGAGCGCCTGGAGTCAGCAGAAGCTGGAAGGGGTGAAGACAGAGTCTCCCCTGGAGCCTTCAGAGGCCACGCTCAGAATTCTGGCCCCCAGAACAGTAAGAGAATGCATTTTCTTTTGTCTGAAGTCATCAAGTTGGTGGAAATTTGTTACAGCAGCCTCAGGCCTAGTGCTCCCCAGGGCCGCTGACCAGGGGTCAGTAAGGGCAGGCTGGCAGCTGCTGGGGTGTAAGACGAAGGCTGGGCCCCCCATCACGGGGACCTCAGAAGAGACCCTGAATGAGGGAGGCAGAAGGGAGGTGACAGGGGTCCACTCCTTCAGGCACTTTCTCAGCTGCCAGCCCTTCCAGCTAATCCTCCCTACTCCCCACACCTCCTCAGGTCCCAAAGCCAAGCTTCAAGAACCAGGGGGTGGGGGCACCTGAAGGGGGCAGCTCCCCACTTTTCGTGGTGGCCCTTCCGGTGGCTAAGGTCAAGGCTGATCACCGGGCCCCTGCCCCCTGTTCTCAGCCTTCTCCCTGTGATGTCAGAGCTTTCCCGCCTGGTCCTGGCTACCACACCAGCATCCCCTCCTCCCTTCGTCCCAAGGGGTGCTCCAGCAACGCTGAGCACAGACACCAGACTTCAGGCAGCAGCGTGGCATGCCTGGCAAACTCCTAAGTATCCCTCAAAACCCACTGCTCCTGGCAAGGTCTCTCCTGGCCGGCCCTCTTAGTCCCCTTACAAAATGAAGCGCTCAGCTCAGTAGGAGCTTTCCCTATCTATTTCTATGAGGTAACGCTGCCCATTGCCAGCATCTCACTGCCATGCTCTAGCTCTGTGACACTTGTGTCTCCTACGAGCATGTCTGATTCACATCAGCTCCCAGCACAACATCTGCAAGGCAATGGTTGGGCTACACTGACCAGTCTGTGCCGGGTGTACCGCGGCTCTGTCAAAGCCAAGTGGCCACTGTGCTGACCTTGGAATCCCTCCCCCATAGCTCCCCATTCCCACCGCCCAACAGTGACCACACCGCTCTGGAAACATCGCTCCGTAAACATCAGGACAAGAGGGGCTTCCCTGGGGGCCCAGTGGTGGTGAATCCACAGGAGACACGGGTTTGATCCCAGATCTGGGACGACTCCTCATGCCAAGGGGCAGCTGAGCCTGCATCACGACTACTGAGCTCACACACGGCGACTACTGAGCCCACACACGGCGACTACTGAGCCCACACACGGCGACTACTGAGCCCACGTGCCCTAGAGCCTGTGCTCTGCAACAAGAGAATCCACCGCAATGAGAAGCCCATGCACTGCAACCGGAGAAAAGTCTGCGCAGCGACGAAGACCCAGCACAGCCAAAAATAAATCAACGAATCAATTTTTTTTTTTTTTTTTAAGATCAAGACAAGAGCCGCTCTTTGGTTAAACAGACCCTCCCTTTGTGGTTAGGTGTCCCGTCAGCTCCTGGGTCACCTGCTGCTGGGATGTGACTTTTTATTTTCATGTCATTTAATTTACATCATGTCATGTCCTTGCTGACCCAAGGACCATGGAGGGGACAACTCTCCAGAGGCAAACGGGAGGACCCTCGCCGCTGAAAGCTGGGGATGGATGATGGAAGCAGCAAGGACTGCTGCTTCAGGCTCCTCCGGAAGGAAGCCATCTGTGATCTCTGTGCCCACCCCCCTACCCCCGCCAGGCTTTCTCTGCTGCTGACCCAGAGCCTCGCTCCTTCCAAACCCAGGACATCAGCTGGCTGCTCCTGCCCCCTCCCCACTCCAGTCGCTGCACACACATGTTGGGCTGCTGGGCTTGTCTCGGGTTTTTATTTCCAATTGATCGCTTAGAGATGAAACCTGCCTAGGCTGGAGGTAAACATTTTATTTCTATTCTGACTTGCTTAGGTGATGGAGAGTGGCAATTTGCTGGCTTGTGCCGAAGAAGGCCAAGTCTGTCTCTTGTCCTAGAGGTAATTACCACTACCTGATCCTCAGAGAGAGCGTCTGGTTGTGTCTCCATTTGGCCGAGGCTGGCTGGATGTTGTGCTTAATGCTTTCATTACTTCTGTCAACAACAGCTGGCGACGAGGAGCCATTTATCACAACTTCAGCTCTGGAAGTGGGGGGGAGAAAAAAAGGGGAAGAGGGGAGACATGATCTGTTAGCAAGCCAATGACAAGCCTAATCGTTTTGTTTTTGCACGAGCTTGAATGTAAACTTCTTCGGAGGAGCAAAATTGCAGTTATTACCTGGGAAGGGAAGGAAGTCTATTTATCTTTTAGAATGCACCAACTCTCTCCCTCAGGTATAACCTACATATATTCTGGGAGACAGGAAAGGGGGTAATAAACTATCTTTCTCCCTCTCCCACCCACGTTTCCTCTGAGTGAAACTTAGCAGTCACTGTCGGAACAGTAATCCTTCTTCAAGCCACTTTTGCAAAACTCTGCAGAGCACTTGCATTAACAACCTCGTATCATAAGACGGTTTGCAAACTTAATAAAGAGGAAAACAAAAACTCGTACTGGGGCAATGGGATGTAGCCTTATCTCATTATCCCTCGTTTGCAAGATGCCTCTTCAAACACCCGCCTTGTTCCAGAGTTATTCGTGTTCTGTTTCTCTCCCCCAGTAGACTGGCGGCAGGGGACCTCCCTCACTCGTTTCTGCATTCCCCAATGGTCTAACATAGCAGATGCTCAATAAATAAGTGGTTGCTGAATTTGAATTTGACTCTAGGGGAGCCTGGATAGATGAAGTTGCTGGCTGGCTCTGAATGCCTGAGGCCACTCATACATAATTCTGGGTGCATACCACCATCTTCCCACCTGACTCAGGCATTACAGGACCTGCTTGAATTCAGCTGCTGGAAATCTATGCTAGTGGGTTTCTAAGAAACCAGGTTACAATTACATCTCTAAAGGCAGCGCGGGAACCACTGTGATGCATGTGGGTCACATTGCAAGTTCCTTTTGTGTGTCCTGACAGCACATTCTCTCAGTTAGAATGACAAGTGGATTTGTGATGCCAAATTCTGGAGCTTGAAAGGATTCAAACCAAACATCTATGTCCTCTGCATTTACCTTGGAACAGCCATGCTAAAAGAGATGAAATCCTTTTAACAGGTCTAAACCCAGGGCTCTATTTTGCTTTTTGTAGGTAGAGAAGAAATTTATTTGGGGGACTCGCTTTCTCCCCACATACCTCCATTCCCAAAACTTCTGACTCCTCTGGCTGATACTACTTGTCAGAGATTAAAAAACATGCAACTTTGGCAGAGAACATAAAATTCGAGGGTTTTGAGTATTCCTCCAGCTGACAGGCCTAAAGGGAGCTATCAAAGCAAACAGAAGACCTGACCCTTTGCAATTTTTGCTGTTTTCATAAACAGAGGCAGAGGGTGTAGTGGAAAGATTTCACAAGCTATGAGACTACAGGCAAATTACTTTATCACTCTGAGCCTCAGTTTTCCCATTTACAGAAAGAGGGTGTGGAAGAGGAAGATATTCTCTGAATCGGGTCTAGGCATGGTCCAACCATAGCCAGTGGCAAGCCTGGGTCTGTTGGCTTGTAAAGCATTTTCTCACTCTCCAGCATTAAGCTGTCCTCTGGCCAAAGACTGTCATTTGGGGAAACACTCTTTTAGATTTAGAGTGCACCTTCAATAATCATGGGCTTCCCTTGTGGCTCATCTGCCTGCAATGCAGGAAACCTGGGTTCAATCCCTGGGTTGGGAAGATCCCCTGGAGAAGGGAAAGGCTACCCACTCCAGTACTCTGACCTGGAGAATTCCATGGACTGAATAGTCCGTGGGGTCACAAACAGTGGGACATGACTGAGTGACTTTCACTTCACTTTCAATAATCAAGGTTAACAGTTCTGAGATGACTTCCTAAATATTTGTAAGAGGTCTCAACAAAGTTTCTGAGTGCTCTATTTTCCATCTTAATCTCTCCCCATGAAATGGGGTGGAAATCCTGATTCCTTTCAGAGTCTCCATTATTTGGCAAAAATTCAAGTTATGAATAAGCTCATTGGTGGCTCAAGTGCCTCCAAGCGGGTGGGCTCCTTTTCAGAAAGACTCTTACCCATCTGAATTTTCCATCTCTGCAGCCTCTAGACTGGGGCCATTTCCTGGGCTCTTCTATCAACAGCTCCCCGCCACCCCCCTACACACACTGATTAGAGAAATGCAAAGCCAAAGTGAAACGAAACAGATCTATTTGCTAAGTAAGAAAGGCACCATCCAGCAAAGAGGAGAAGCAGATTAATAGCTGCCTTACAGCAAAAACAAATGAACACAAAATCTAATTTACAAACCTATTAGATTTGCTATGTAAGCTGTTCACAGCTGATCTGATTGTACCTCTGCCTCCAGAATTCCTGCAAGACAAAGGAAATGCATTATTTATAAATCCAGCTCTTTTTTGCAAAGCCCTCTTCAGTTGCCGAGAGCTCCTGCAGCCCACCTTGAAGAAGTACAAAGGGAGGATGCATTCTCGCCGGGGCTTCTCCAGAATGGACAGCATCCTGATCTAGCCACAAATCCAAGCCTTTGAGGGGGAAGCTGACCTCAGGTCCTTTCCTGCCTCCCACTTGAGCACTGTTTCAATTCCCACCTAGGTTTCCACTTGAGAATTTCACCTGACTTCGAGACAGACTCCTCTGGGATTCATCCCCTCTGGTTAACCCCATAGGCTAGCATGCTTTAGCACGACTCAGCCCCTGCTGTAGCATGACTCAGCCTTATCTCTAGCCTGACTCAGCATCTGCCCTTCGTCTTTTGCTTTCACTTACCTTGATGAAAGTGAAAGAGGAGAGTGGAAAGGTTGGCCTAAAAACCAACTTTCAAAAAACAAAGATCGTGGCATCCAGTCCCATCACTTCATGGCAAACGGATGGGGGAAAAGTGTAAATAGTGGCAGATTGTTTTCTTGGGCTCTAAAGTCACTGCGGACAGTGACTTCAGCCAAGAAATTAAAAGACTCTTGCTCCTTGGAGGAAAAGATATGACAAAACCTGTACAGTGTATTAAAAAGCAGAGACATCAGTTTGCCTACAAAGGTTTGTATAGTCAAGGCTATGATTTTTCCAGCAGTCATGTGTAGATGTGAGAATTGGATCATGAAGAAGGCTGAGTGCCAAAGAAATGATGCTTTTGAGCTGTGGTGTTGGAGAAGACTCTTGAGAGTCCCTTGGACAGCAAGGAGATCAAACCAGTCCATTCTAAAGGAATTATGCCCTGAATATTCACTGGAAGGACTGATGCTGAAGCCCAAGCTCCAACACTTTGGCCACCTGATGCAAAGAGCCGACTCATTGGAAAAGACCCTGATGTTGGGAAAGATTGAAGGCGGGAGGAGAAGGGGACGACAGAGGAGGAGATGGTTGGATGGCATCACCGACTCAATGGACATGAGTCTGAGCAAGCTCCGGGAGTTGGTGATGGACAGGGAAGCCTGGTGTGCTGCAGTCCATGGGGTCACAAAGAGTCAGACACGACTGAATAATGTGACTGAACAGCAACAACAACTTGTGGTGAGATGTTGTCCACCACATTGTGTCCAAAGTTAAGATCTCAGAAGTTCAACAGAGGCAGCGAGACTGACGCCACCAGTGCCTCCAACCAAATGTGAAAATGATTTGCTTTTTGGTGGCAGGAAAAATAATAGCAGTGTCACTTTGTGGGGAGCAGGAGATGGGTAAGTATTAGTGTCCTCTGCTTCTTCCTCTGGAGGATAAGCTGTGGGCGTCAAAGCACTCTAAGGCCCTTTCCAGTCTCACCGACTCTTCAGTTCTGTCACATTCTGCTCTGGGTGGGGGCTATAGGGCCATGAAGTTTCACCCTCCTTTGCCAGTTGCACTGGATCAGGGGAGAGATAAATCTCTGCCTTGGTATTCAGCCCACTTTGTACTCTGTGTGTGTTTTTAAAAGTTGTATGTGAGATTGAGGCAGGAGGCAGATGGACCTCCCCCACCCAGGGCAAAGCTATTGGATTCATTCCCTCTTGACTGAAACTCCAAGATGAGAGTAGCAGGACAATTAAGAGAGGAGCCTGGGCCCTGCTCAGACCACAAGTTTCATTCCTGAAGTCAGGAGACCTTCCTGACCACACACGCACAGAAAAGGCTCCTTGGAGGCCAAAGGGGAGTCGTGTTAAGGGAGGTTCTACCCAGACGCCCTTTTGGTAGAATCCATCCTGGCTAAGAGATGCATGTTCACACATGGGAGAATCCTGAGGTGTATCAGATAGAGACTGTGAACCAGGCAAATCATAATGACTGGCCAAAGGAAACCCAGAAGAAATGTCCCATAGAAGTAATTCAAATTGCCACGAGGGTGTGACTCAGCGACTCTATTTCTCCCCGAGTCCACCCATGTGTCTATCCACATGTACCGTAATTCTTTGTCTTCTTAATATAATACTTGCTTCACTATTTTTGTCTTTGTGGGAGTTCTTTTCTGCAAAGCTGAAGGCCGGGGCCCTGGTCACTGACCACTGGTCTAGTGGCTAGGATCTGGTGCTTTCAGCACTGTGAGTGAGTGAGTGAGAGTTGCTCAGTCATGCCTGACTCTTTGCAACCCCATGGACTGTAGCCTGCCAGGCTCCTCTGTCCATGGAATTCTCCAGGCAAGATTACTGGAGTGGGTTGCCATTTCCTTCACCACCATGACCTGGCCTCAATCTCTGGCTGGGAACCCAGGCCGTTGCAGGGCAAGGCCACCCAAGATCAAGACTAATGGTTAAATAATTTCCCCCACTGATTTGTAGGATATGTGGTTTAAGGAGATGTTTTTCATACTTTTCTCATTTTTTAAAAGTTCCATCTAGACCTTCAGCCAAGGTGCTGGTATACTTCAAAGAAACAATTAAAATCATTGCAAAATCATTGTGTATTTAAAGAATACTGATTTAACAGGAACTCTGTGGGGGAAGCCAATGCCTATTTCCTCACTGGTTTTAAGTTTGAAATGGGAAATCCTAAATTTCTTTAGGATTCACATACTTGTAGATATAACATTGTGTGTGTGTGTGTGTGTGTGTGTGTGTGTGTGTATGTGCGTGCTTGTGTGTTTATGTTTTCCTGATAGATTGAAATGTCTTTTCGACACTGTTTGCAATAAGAATCATTCTGCCTCATAGCCGGATGAGCAGCAGCAGGAAGGGTGCTATGACTCACCCAGTGCCTCATTCCAGGCCTCCCTTCAGGTCTCAGATTTCACCACACTCAGTCTAGTTTTTAATTGCACAGAGTATCATTGGTTCCTCACGTTGCAATCAATGCATAATATCTCTTTCTTGTCTCTCTTCATTTCCCCTTGGGATGGCAGAGCACTCGCACTTCTAATTCAAGGGTCTAGGACTACCTGGCCAGCTCCGGCCTGCAATCATAATCTATTATACTTAGGTCAGAGCCCAGGGGCTCTCCTGGGCATGCTGCTGTCTACAAGTCATTGACCTTTCACCATGCCCTGACCCTGACCCCCGTTTTCAAAATCAGCACTCCTTGTCGGGAGGGAAGGGTCACTGGGCCAAATGTTAAGTCAAGTATAGTAATTAAAAGTGTGGTCATAGCTCAAGATTAATGAAAGGTTAATGGAACGAAAAGATTGTCTAGAACTGATGTATTATTTTTTAAAAATTATTATCAATGAGAAATTCGATAAATGGTCTGAAGTAGTTGATTAATAATCTGGAGTTGAGTTGGAGGGAAATCAGGTTAAGTGTTCCCTGATTTAGAAATTTCAAGTGGATTTAACTAGTGTTTCTCAGACTGTAATAATGCTCCTATTCCTATCAGCAGTTTGCCATATTTTGTTTATCACCAATTCTACTATATACTCAAGTTTTCAAATTGACTCATCTTTTTAAAACTTCTTAACCTAAGCAACGCCCCAGGTTAAAATATGGGTTTCATATCATGAATATATACTCATTTGAAAAGAACACAAAACCATTACCCCCAAAAATATTTATCAATGGAATTCCTAGAATCATCTTACATTATCACCAAGAACTCTTGTAGCACCTCTGGAAAAGACTGAATTAAAGAGTTAAATATTTAAAGAAGGCGATCCATATGAAATTGGTATGAAGATGGAAGAGAATATTTATCAAATCTTGATGAGGTATGAGGAGTGAATGTGAAGGACTTCTAAAATTCAGAAGTGTAAGAAGAAACCCTAAGAGGGAATGCAGACAGATTTGACTTCATAAAAATTTAAAATTCTGCTTATACAAACAACAAAGCTCAACAAACTCTCTCCAGCGTCCTTTTTGGAATATGAGAGGGCTCCAGGTGAGGGGAACCCTGCATTTGGGTATCTGTCTGGTTTACTGTAACCAGGGGTTTGGAGAGGATGCAATGCTGAATACAACTGCCTCCTACCATCTTTCTCTTCTCTTGCCTCCAGGCCAGGTTATGAGAAGCACTCAGGCCACAAACCATGCACTTTTTCATTCTAAGAAAGTAAGTGAAAGTTGTTCAGTCGTGTCCGACTCTTTGTGACCCCATGGAGTATACAGTCCCTGGAATTCTCCAGTCCAGAATACTGGAGTGGGTAGCCTTTCCCTTCTCCGGGGTTTCATACTAAAACTTCCTCTAATCCTGGCTTTCCCCTACCTCAGCACTACTGATGTTTCAGGGTTGGTGTTGGGTGTCGGGGCAGCTAACTGTACGCTGTAGTATGTTTAGCTGAATCCCTGGCCTCTACCTGCTTTAAGGCAGGAGCAGCCCTCCCCACACCCCGCAAATTGTGGCAACCAAAAATGCCTCCAGTTGTCCCCTGGGGCAGGGAGGCAGAATTACCTCCACTTGAGAACCTCTGCTCAGACTCTTGTCTTCCACCTGGTGCCTCTGAGATGAATCCCGCCCCTGCTCTCCCTCACCAGCCAACCGTTCCACCACCTTCCCAAGCCCAACCCCATGCCAAACTCCAAGCTCAACACCTGTGCTTCTGCTCAAAACCCAATTTTCAATTCTCAGCCACCTTTCTCTTCTCCTCCCAAAGCGTTCCGCTACACCATTTGTCACCTTTTTCATATTTAATTATTGTATGGGATCACAGATAGGGACATGAAAGAAATGTTGTCATTTATCTAGTCTAAACTCCTCCTCTTATAGTTGAAGGAACCAAGGTCTCGAGATTTGGCTCGGGCTTCCGCTTCCTTGGCTGCTCGCCACACTAGAGTGGAAGCCCCTGGGTGGCGTGCACTAACCATGTCTTTTATTTTATCTAATGCTTTGACATCTGGGGGCTTGCTGACTTTGGAGGGGCAGCTTCTCTCAGGGTTAGCAGACTCCTAGAGATAGTAAACCACCGGCCTGGGAGGGCATCTCTCAAATGCAAACCAACCAATTTGGAGCCCAACCCCTCCCCTGCCCCATCACCTCCCTCTTTGGGATCTTACACCCTGGGTCACCATCCACCTGCCAAAATCAACCTAGAGCTAGGTACTGGACTTCTATGCATCTATCTGGTTTAATAAACCCAGGGATTACAGTTATCTCAGACACACAGGGTCAGCTCCTATGCCCCATGGTCAGCTGAAGTTATCAAAAACTCCAGTCCTAAGCTGCTCACCCAGCCTCACCCTTGCTTCCTCTGCAAACCACAATAAAGGCTTTTGTCCACAGCTCCCCCTTCCTCTGCCTCTTAAGGGAGCTGGGGCTACTCCCTGCAGCCTGCATGACGTGGCCTGCCACCTCTCTTGGGATCTGGGAGCACAAAAAACACCATTTTCAACAGCAGCCATTTCCCGATCTGTTGGCCTATTATTATTATTTTAAATAACAATAAACTATTATTGTAGATATTATCTAAATAATAGATATTGTTATATGTATTAATATATAATATATTAATAGATATTATTATCTATTATTATTAAATAATAATAAATCTTATAATAAAACAGGGAGAGCCTGTCTTGTTCACCTTCTTAGCCTTGCACAGTACCTTGTTCAACTGGGACTTTTCTTCGTAAGTCTTCCCAGTAGCTTGCATAGTGTGTTCCCACATATTATTTATACTTGTGCAAGACACTGTTCCACCTCTCAGATACCCAGAGAATGGGGCATACTGTCATTCAAAGAAACTCAGGCTGCAGATGTTTGGCTCAAAATGAACTGCATGAATTGGCAAGGGATTTTTTTTTTTCTAACTAGGTTTGGCCTCTATTGTTATTAAAATAAGCCTGCATCCCTTGTGACAGGGGAATGCTGAGACCTGCTTGGTTGAGTGACAGAAGAAGATGATCTGGTGAGAAAAATCTGCTAAAGATAATTAATCAACTTCTGAAATCATAGAGACAAAGAGGCTTAGATCATCCAAGTGAAAAAAATATATGGGAAAGCACTTTGCACACTATAAAGTACTCAATAAAACAACCACTGTCCAGGTGACCTGCCCAATATTCTCAGCCATAGTTACTATGGAGGTTGATTACTCCAAAGCGCTACATTTTGAGAAGTTAGTCTACTTTTCACCACAAACAAAATACTCTTTCCAAGCAGTAGCTAAGATAATAAATAAAAATAGCATGTTACAAGAGAATACCATGCATAGTTGGATTTGTTTTCAGTGAAAAGCAATGAGCAAACCTGAAAACTGTGTTTCTGTTTAGCCTCTTCATCCAAGCCCAGCTGTGTGTAGGTGAGGTCACGTTCTAGTGTGTTGGGGTCTCATTGCTGTATTAGAATCTCCCAGATCCTTGGTTTCTCACTGGAGAGTCAGGCTCGGTAAATGAACTTTCAAGAGCTGACAGCTTTAATTAAGAGTCTGGACCCAACTTAAACAGCTGATTAGTCCTGAGAACAGAAGATTAAACTGAAGCACAAGTCATGAATTTGCAGATGACTGCTTCCTCCCTCACAGTTTCGGAAGGATACTGAATGCTGTGCACAGAAACCACTGGGGCTCCTGCCTGCTGCTCCTCCAAGGACACACAGTGAGGAGGGAGTGAGGGAAAGGATGATTTAGCGCCAGTCACATGGAGTGAGAGCTCCCAACAGGCTCCAAGCGTGCTTTTTAAACTGGCTTTTTCTTTTTGTGGTGGTTGTTCAGTCTCTAAGTCATGTCTGACTCTTTGCAACGTTATGAACTGCAGCACACCAGGCTTCCCTGTCTTTCACTATCTTCTGGAGTTTGCTCAAGCTCATGTCCATTAAGTTGGTGATGCCATCCAAGGACACCTAAGTATGTGGTGCCCCAGACACATGGCGAGGCAAAAAGCAAGGAAAAGGATGATCTAGGGTCAGTCATGTCCAACCATCTCATCCTCTGTCACCCCCTTCTCCTCCTGCCTTCAATCTTTCCCAGAATCTGGGTCTTTTTCCAAATAGTAGGCTCTTTGCGTCAGGTAGAAAAAGTATTGTAGCTTCAGCTTCAGCATCAGTCCTTTCAATGAATATTCAGGGTTGATTTCCTTTAGGATTGACTGGTTTGATCTCCTTGTAGTCCAAGGGACTGTCAAGAGTCTTCTCCAGCACCACAATTCCAAAGCATCAATTCTTTAGCGCTCAGCCTTCTTTATGGTTCAACTCTCATATCTGTACATGACTAATGGAAAAGCCATAGCTTTGACTCTACGGACCTTTGTGAGCAAAGCGATATCTCTGCTTTTTAATATGCTGCCTAGGTTTGTTATAGCTTTCCTTCCAGGGAGCAAGCATCTTTTAATTTCGTGGCTGCAGTCACCATCCACAATGATTTTAGAACCCAAGAAAATAAAAGTGTCACTGTTTCCACTTTTTCCCCATCTATTTGCCATGAGGTGATGGGACCAGATGCCATGATCTTAGTTTTCTGAATGTTGAGCTTTAAGCCAACTTTTTCACTCTCCTCTTTCATCCTCATCAAGAGGCTCTTTTTCTACCTTTAGAGTGCTATCACCTGCATATCTAAGGTTCTTGATATTTCTCCCAGCAATCTTGATTCCAGCTTGTGATTCATCCAGTCTGGGCATTTCACATGATGCACTCTGCATAGAAGTTAAATAAGCAGGCTGACAACATACAGCCTTGATGTACTCCTTTCCCAGTGCTGAACCAGTTGTTCATGTCTACGTCTAACTGTTGCTTCTTGGCCTGCATACAGGTTTCTCTGGAGATAGGTAAGGTGGTCTGGTATTCTTATGTCTTTAAGAATTTTCCACAGTTGGTTGTGATCCACACAGTCAAAGGCTTTTTTGTGCATAACACAAAATTCCCATTTTGTCCTTTTTAAGTGTACAATTCAGGGGAATCCAGTCTGTTCTTAAGATCGTGCAGCTATCACCATCTCTAGGATTTTTTCATCCCTCCCAACAGAAACTCTGTCCCCTTGCTTCTTTCTAGTGAACTTGCCAGACTGTGTTTCCTGAATGTCTCTCCTAGACTTACACTCTATCCACCCTAACAGTGCTGGAGAACTTGTCATAAGGGGAAGCAAGTTAAGGGTACAAGCTCTGAGATAAGACTCCCAGGGTCTGCATTCTAACTGAACTAATCATTAGCTGTGTGATCTTTGACTACTGCTCCAGGCTTACGTTTGTTCATGGAGTGACTGTAGAGATTAAATGAGCTAATAAATGCAGAGATGTAGAACAGCGTGTGACACATTGTAAAGAACTTGATGTTATCCTTATTTTGACTTTTTGAAACCTTTTGAAAATGCAGGGACTTCCCTGGTGATCCAGGGGCTGGGACTCCGCACTCTTAGTGTAGGGGTGGGGGCCTGGATTTGATCCCTGGTTGCGATCCCCCATGCAACTAAAGATCTCCAGGACACAGCTAAAAAATCCCACGGCTGGGGATCCCACACGCTGCAATGAAGATCGAGGGTCCTGAATGCAACAGCTGGGGCCCAGGACAGCCAAATATATAAATAAATAAGTGCTTGTTTTTAGAAAAAGTCAAGTCATCTTGACTTGAGAGGCACATGATAATAGGTAGCTGCCCAGATTTGACCTGTGAGCTATGCTTTCCTACCTTGTTCTCTAGGATCAGTTCAGTTTAGTCACTCAGTCATGTCCGACTTTTTGCAATCCCATGGACTGCAGCACGCCAGGTTTCCCTGTCTGTCACCAACTCCTGGAGCTTACTCAAACACAGGTCCATCGAGTCGGTGATGCCATCTAACCATCTCATCCTCTGTCGTCTCCTTCTCCTCCCACCTTCAATATTTCCCACCATCAGGGTCTTTTCCATGAGTCAGTTCTTTGTATCAGGTGACCAAAGTATTGGAGTTTCACCTTCAGCATCAGTCCTTCCAATGAACATTCAGGACTGATTTCCTGAATAGTCTTCTCTAGGATATTTGGAGCAAAATGCCCCTCCACGTAGCATCTTTGCCATATGTCTCCTGATGACATCCTTCTGGTGGAGATAAGCTTCTACTGCCAGAGGAAGGCTTTCCTGAAGTCACAGCTCCAATAGCAGGGACCACAAACTCCTGCAATGCCAGCTCCTTATGTGGATCACAGTGAAAGCTGGAACAGACCCGTCACTTCTGGACTGCCAGCCAGGGTCCCGTGTGACAGTACAGGGGGCTCCCTCTCAGCAGCTTCAGCCTTGTTGTTCAGTCGATCAGTCATGTCCGACTCTTTGCGACCCCATGGACTGCAGCACGCCAGGCTTCCCTGTCCTTTACTATCTCCCTGAGTTTGCTCAAATTCATGTCCATTGAGTTGGTGATGCCATCCAACCATCTCCTCCTCTGTTGTCCCCTTCTCCTCTTCAGCCTTACAGGCAGCAAATGACACTGCTGATAGTATGATGCTTGCACCAAATTTAGGTTTATTCCCAGTGCCACCCGTGTCTGGCACCAATGTGGTTACCCTCCTCCAGGTCCATCCACTCCACTCCCGGCTTCTCAGGTCTAACAGTCTCACTCAACAGTCCCTGAGAGGCCTTTTGCTGTTCAGCAGGTCTGAGCATTGCCCCAGAGCCCTTGGACCTCACAGATACTGAAACACCACTGGGCACAGAGCTCTGAAGAGACCAGTGGTATCCTCGACAATGATGTTTCCATGATGACTGAGATCTCTCATTACTGGGTGTTGTAAGTGCCAATGGGATGTCATGTCAGCAAGTTCTCGGGCTTCTGTCTTCTTCTGCCCTCCCCTCGAACACTCAGCTCCTTCTTCTGCCATCCCCTCTCCCTTCATGCTTAATATGGTTTGATGTATCCGCTGGATGTGATTTCAGCAAACTTTTGTTTGTGAATCAGCTTCCATCAGCTGGAACAAAAAGACACCAGCTCACTCTTGGCTCTCCCCTCTGCTCAACCTCAGAAAACATCCGCAAGAACTGAAGGCTTTGATTCCAGCCAATTTCCCCAGTCTCTTATGCTAGTCATCCGAACATCAGAAAAGTAAACAACCAGTGGGATGCCAAGCGTTTCCCTAACACTTACTCCTGATCTTTCCTCTTCCTCATCATGAAACTGTCACCAACAACCAGAAGAGATACCAGAGAATTTGTCTCTCAGACCAGAACACTTAAGGAATAAACCGAGTCAACAACTGAGGCAGGAAAGGATGCAGGAATTGAGATGACCAGTTCATGCGGGAATTGTCCTCCTCCAATTTACACTCGTCTTATAAAGGAGACAGACCTTATAATACAAAGATTTTTAAGAGAATGCTGCACTACAAATCCAGATCATTCAAAACCCTAGAAACCAAGGCAGTTACAACTCAGAGGTGATACGTATCTCTGTAGTTGGTTGCGTTGGATACGTATCTATGTATACAGTTGGAGCTGGTGAAAACTATCATTAAAGAAGATTTCTTCAGTAATTTGTTGTTGTTTAGTCCCTAAGTTGTGTCCTACTCTTTTGTGACCCCATGAACTGTAGCCCGCCAGGCTCCTCTGTCCATGGGATGTTCCAGGCAAGAGTACTGGAATGGGTTGCCATTTCCTTCTCTAGTGGGTCTCCAGTAAGTAACTCTTGGCTGTAGAGCCTTTTGTGAGTCCCTTGTCCCTCCCACCCATTCTGAAGACTGCTCTACAGTGAGTCTGTGTCCCTTTCCTGTCCTGGTATCGTGGTCACACCTACAGCAAGGTTTTCATTACACTCAGCTACCACCGCAGCTTCACCTAGCATGTGGCTTCACTGCCTGGACTGGGGGCAAGCCTGGGACAAGGTCCTGCTCATCTCTGTATTGCCATGGAGCAGGGGAGGTCATGTGTCTCCTGCAGATTCAACGTGCTTCTGAAGATGACTACTGGATGAATAAATGAGGCAAAAAAGCCAAGGCCATTCCTTCTCTGGAGAGAAAAGGGTTCAGCCCCCATGGTATCACGGCTTGGGGAGGAAGAAGGGAAACCCCAGCCTCACTCCCACCCCTGTTACCCACCTACCCAGAGCTGCCAAGGGTGCTCCAGACCCAGGGCCTCTGCACTGGCTGTTCTCCTCCATGGAAAGTTTTCCCAACAGATACTCCATGGCTCCCTCTTCCCTTTCCTCTTTTTTCAAGTCTTGATCAAATCTGACCTTCTCAGAGTGGTCTTCCCTGCCCGTCCCATTCAACACTGCATCTGCTATCCCCCTCCTCCATGGAGGTCCTCCTCTCTCCCCTCTCCTTTTATCTTTACATCACTTGTTCAGTCACTCAGTCATGTCCAACTCTTTGTGACCCCATGAACTGCAGCACGCCAGGCCTCCCTGTCCTTCACTATCTCCCAGAGTTTTCTCAAACTCATGTCCATTGAGTTGATGATGCCATCCAACCATCTCATCTTCTGTCATCTGCTTCTCCTCCTGCCTTCAATCTTTCCCAGCATCAGGGTCTTTTCAAATGAGTTGGCTCTTTGCATCAGGTGGCTGAAGTATTGGAGCTTCAGCATCAGTCCTTCCAGTGAATATTCAGGTTTGATATCCTTTAGGATTGACTGGTTTGATCTCCTTGCTGTCCAACGGACTCTCAAGAGTCTTCTCCAGCACCACAGTTCAAAAGAATCAATTTTTCAGTGCTCAGCCTTCTTTATGGTCCAGCTTTCACATCCATAAATGACTGCTGGAAAAACTACAGCTGCTTCCTTGATGGCTCAGACAGTAAAGAATCTGCCTGCAATGCAGGAGACCCTAGTTTGATCCCCCAGGAGAAGGGAATGACTCCCCAGTCTAGTATTCTTGCCTGGAGAATTCTTTGGACAAAGGAGCCTGGCAGGCTACAGTCCATATTGCTGCAGAGAGTTGACACAACTGAATGACTAACACTTTCATCACTGTATCACGTACTATGAGCACGGTCTTCCTCTGCCACAGGACTGCAAGCTCCATGACAGAAGCACTGCGCCTGTCTCATTGACTGCTATGCCTCTAGGGCCTGGACATCATGGAAGGTCTGTGGATACTTACAAATAGAAGGAACCTGCCTCCTCCCATCCTTTGTTACAACAGAGAAGGCAGCTGTCCTCTTCCCCAAACCCGATACCTCCACCTGTGCTCTGAAATGCATCCCTTCCAGTCTTCCGTGATTATTACTCTATCAACTATTTCTTCTCTCTTCCTCATCTTTTTACAGCTTCCCTTCAGCTGCCTAATAATTCTGGTCTTTATCTTGGTCTTTATATATGTCAGACTCCATTCTGCAAATTTTGTATTAGTTCATGTAAGCCTCACAGTAGCCTGAGGATGAGGAAATGATGATGCATTTCTACATGAGAACAAACGGAGGCACATAAAGGGGGGAGATCCTGCCCGGGACCACACAACCACCAAGCAGGGGTGCCACGGTTTGAACCCAGCAGGCTGGCTCAGACCAGCGCCTGGTCGCGCCGCCACGCGGCTGGCTCATCCCCACTCGCATTTATGTACTTTTGCTTGTCTCACCTCCAGTAAACAACCCGACCCTCCTTCCATACACCCCTCGGCTACTTCTCTGTCTCTCGCCAGCACTTTGCAGACTTCTACACTATCTGTGACTCCTCGCTTCGCCATCTCCCCCTACCATTCCATTCTGGTTCATGTCCCCATCATGCTATCAAAAGTGCTCTTGTATGAACAACTTGTGATGAGCAAGTCTGTCTCCATCTTATTTGAACTCTGCCAACTTTTGATGATGGTGGCATGTCCCCCTTCCTGGATTAGTAAAGTCAGGGCTTCCTGGGTCTGGCCACAGAGTGGGCCTGGACAAACCTTCTTCCCCTGGAGGAAATAAGCTACTGGGAAGAGACATGATAAACGGCCCCAAGTGGAGAGAAAGGTTAAGAGTCCTCGGGGCATCTTTCAGATTCCTTCTGGCTCTGGAAATCCATTATTTTAAATCATCTCTCAAACACTTTAAGGTTCTACTAATCATGACACAAAATTCCTCCTTGATTCTGGTCCCCTGACAGAGGGCACCCTCCCCAATTAAAATCTCAATTTTTCTCTATATTTACACCCAACAAGATTGTGTCCAGCATTGCTTTCTTTCAAAATACAGAAAATATTTTTCTTTCAAAATATATTAGTTTTACAAAATTTTCAAATACTAAATATGGTTGAATTTTTTTTCAACAGCTTCCTGGCCCCCTCTCCACCAGAATTTACTCCCCAAGGGCGATGGCTTCACCGTTCCAGGTGACAATCCCAGTGGCAAACAGACATGTTAACAAAACCCATCCTTAGGACGGGGATGTAGATTCCAAGAGAGCAGTGAAAATGATGAATAACTTGCTTTGCTTGAGCTTCACCCTGTGCCAGGCACTGTACTAGTGGCAAGTTAATTTGCATATTTTGGTTTTATAAATAGAACACACAGGCTCAAAAAGGTTAAGCAACTTGCCCAGGGTCAACCCTAGCAAATAAACTGGCAGAGCAGGGATTCGAGTTGCATATGGTCAAACCACATGTGCCTGCAGAACACTGGCCCCTATACCCTGCCCTTTGCCTACTGCACATAAGGATTTAATATACAGTCAGGGAGATGCTTGAGACTTAAGAGGAAGCAAAGGTTATTCAGGGCTTCCCCAGTGGCTCAGTGGTAAAGAATCTGTCTGCAAAGTAGGAGCCACAGGAGATATAGCTTCAATCCCTGGGTTGGGAAGATCCCCTAGAGGAGGCCATAGCAACCCACTCCAGTATTCTTGCCTCGAGGATCCCATGGACAGAGGAGACTGGTGGGCTACAGTCCATGGGGTCACAAAAGAGTCAGCACAATTGAAGCAACCTAGCACACACACATGCAAAGGTTATTCAATAAGTAGTTGCGAGACATGTGATGAGCTAACTGGGAAAATATTCAAGTCAGATTCTCCACTGGCACCACACCAATAAGGATAAAATATGATCTAGCCATGAAGAGTTATGCTTAGGAGCAGTTTTATATGAAAATTCATTCAACCGTATTTTAGTCCATTTGGGCAGCCAGAACGTAATGCCATAGCTTGGGAGGCTTATAAACAACACTGGTTGATCGCTCAGCATTCTGGAGGCTGGAGGTCTGAGACCAGGGTGCCAGTGTGGCCAGATGAGGGCCCCCTCCTGGGTCACAGGCATCTTGTATCCTCACAAGGCAGATGGGGTGAGGGGTCTTTGGAGCCTCTTCCATAAGGGCACTAACCTTATTCATGAGGGCTCCACCCTCATGACCTAACTACCTCAAAGGCCCCATCTCCTAATAACATCACATTGGGCATTAGGATTCCAATGTGTGAATCTGGCAGGGACAAAAACAGTCAAGCCATCGCACTTCCATGTGTGTGCACTACTGACGGTGCCTTTGCCTCTTGCAAAACCTTAATGGAGAGGTTTGGCAGCCCTGAAAGCTTCTCACTTCATTCATGTCACATGGTGTGGACAAATCCGTGCTCTTTAAAGAGAAGCAGAACGCCCATCCCACATGCCGCGCTCTTGAACCCACCTCGCTGGGACTTGAAAGGCCTCTGCCTTAAGCCAGCCTTTCTTCCCTCTCTTTTGTTCACTTCCTGACGGACCAGCATTCAGAGGCCATGTCCCTATTAACACAGTTGCAGCCTTTCCCCGAGAAAATCCCTGGAGGGCCCCTGGGTTGGGGAGGACTTTAAAGTCACTTTCCTTCCAGATGTTTGATGTGCCCCCTTCCCCACTCTGCTGGTCCTAACCAGCAGTCATCGCTCACAGAAATGCGCTGTTGTCTGGAAGGGGGACAGTGGGACTATCAACTAGGGGGCTGGAGTTCTGACTCCCATCAGGTTCTAGCTTTGCAGTCTTTGGCCTCTTGAGGTCTTGACGTCCTTCCTTCTCTGCAAAGCAGGGCCCTACGGTGGGATCACAGCGAGAAGCCCCAGGCAGACGTGAGTTGTAATATTGTTATTGAAGGTGATGGCTGCTGCCTTGGGAATCAGAATAAACCACCGCCACAGGTCACTGACCCCCTTGGAACAGCTGTCCTCAGGGAGGTTGTCTTCCACCAAGTGCGGTCCATTAGGGAGAAATAAAGCACAGTGGATGGAAGAAAAGGATTTCCCAGGTGGCGCTAGTGGTAAAGAATCACCCTGCCAATGTAGGAGACATAAGATACAGGGTTCGATCCCTGGGTCAGGAAGATCTCCTTGGGGAGGGCATGGCAACCCACTCCAGTATTCTTGCTTGGGGAATCCCATGGACAGAGAAGCCTGGCTCAGACTTAGCACACATGCACGTATGGGCGGAAGAAAACGGGATGCAGAACCGTGATTCCCGCTGTCACTGCTGCACTGTCTGATGTCTCTGAGGCCGTCCAGAGGGGAGCCCTGCCCAAGAGTAAATTAATGCCCTTTCTTTTCTTCAGCAAGACGTGCTCAGCTAAACAGCACAAGAGGCATGTCTGACAGTCATGTTGCAGAGGCCTGGGTGTGGCCTGTCCAACAGCCACGAGGCTGTGCTGGGTGGAGCCCCCGTGGGACCTGCAGAGCATGGCCTGGCCCCTGGGTGGGTTGACTACGTATCATTTCTCCTGAATGGACCCAGAAGTGTCCTGTAGGTCCTAGATCCCCTCCTCCTTCATCATGTGTCAACACCTTCGGGTTTTCTTTGATACTTTTCTCAGCTGCTCCTCCCAGCCCTTCCTTCTCAGCCACTCCCCTACGTATCCCAGTTGCTCAGAGCCCACGCTTAGGCCTTGTGAAGCCCCTTCCTCCATCGTTCATCTACATGCCCACAACTCCCAACGCACCTTCAGGCATGGTGCGCTCCAGGCGCCAGAATAACAGAAAAGCCCAGACACCATCCCCACGACCTCAGACCTGACCGGCACTCACACCCCAACCTGCTCTCTCCCAGGGTTCTCTCAGGGAATGGCACCCACCTAGTCACGCAGAATCAGGGTGCTATGGGCACTCCCCACCCTCTATTCCCAGGCCTCCCCTCAAGATCACCCAGCCTTCAGACTCTCCCACTGGAGGACAGCAGGTGCCATTCCCTTGGGTCCTCTGCCGTGGCTTCTATCTTAGCTCCCTGTCTGCAGAGAAGCACTCCTTGTCAACTGCTCCCATGTGGGACCCAGATTTCCAAAATGCACGGTGCAACGTGGCACTTCCTCCTCGAAACTCTTCTGGGTTCCCTCATCAAGTCCCACTGCTTTCAAAATGAGTCAGCACAGATCCTTAGCACAGCGCAGGAGACCCTTTCCGAGCTGGCCCTCTCGGTCCTCACCTTCACCTTCTCACACACCCACCAGCTGCCTCCACGGAGCAAAGGGCAGTTTCTGGAATGTGTCGGGTCACAAGATCGTGCCTTTGAACATTATCCTCTCTCCCCAAAATTCTTTATTCTGTTTTCCAAGTTTACTTAAGTCAGCATTTATGAATTGCCAGCCCAAGGTCGTATCCGGCATAAATATGTATTTGGTGGGGGCAGGGGGACTTGTATAATGTTGTCTTTTATAATTAAAATGCCATTGGTAAAAACACAGGGGAATAGCCATTATAAAATATAAAACATTGGGCTGGCCAAAAACTTTGTTTGTTTTAAAAACTTTTTATTATATATTGGAGTACAGCAGATGAACCATGCTGTGATAGCTGAAAGTAAGAAGCAAAGGGGCTCGGGCATACATGTATGTATTCATTCTCCCCTAAACCCCCTCTCCCATCCAGGGTGGTGGATGGGAGATAGATAACACTGAGCAGAGTTCCCTGGGCTATACAGTAGGTCCTTGCTGGCTATCCATTCTAAACACAGCAGTGTGTGCATGCCAGTGTGAACTATTACACTGTATGGAAAAATCCAGATGAATTTTTTGGCTAACTGAGTATCAAGTTTTGGCTTCTTTTGAACAATGAGAAGTGCTGGCAGCCCTGACTCACATGAATTGGTGGAGCCGCGCCTCATTGGGAGTCCACACCACTCCCTATTGTCTTACACTGGGCTGTTTCACTTATTTATGTGACCTGCCTAAACCTTGATGGCATCTGAGTTTGGGATCGCCAGACCCACTACTCCTCAGGTAGCAAAGTCAGCTCATGTCACCTTCCCCATGACCGTTCCTGACCCAGAAGCCTCACTTACGCCAGGTACAGCAAGCCTACAGGACCCAAGGGTGTGTAGCAAGTGGCGTGTGTTCATGCTCAGTCATGTCCAACTCTGCAAGCCCCTGGACAGTAGCCCGCCAGGCTCCTCTGTTCATGGGATTCTCCAGGCAAGACTACTGGAGTGGGTTGCCGTGCCCTCCTCCAGGGGATCTTCTCGACTCAGGGATCGAACCTGTATCTCTTGCATCTCCTGCACTGGCAGGCAGGTTCTTTACCATCGAGCCACCAGGGAAGCCCAACAGGAAGTGGCCAGGGATTAGTCACTAGTTCTCTTTCAATGACAACTGACAAGATGCTGACTGATAAAATCAATCACAGCAGAAGAGGACCACCCAGGGGCGCTGTCCTCCTCACCCTACATGCAATATTCTGAAGACAAAAGTTCTGGAGGTAAAAATTCGGGAGCTCCTTTCTCTCTGTGAAGTGGCACGAGGCTGCCTTCTGGGACTTGCTGATTGAGTCACCGACCGATAGACTAGTGAGGAAGCGGGCCTGGGGTCTGGAAGGATCTTCAGCCCTAAAGTCTCAGGGCTCAGCTGTGATCTCCACCCACATCCCCACCCAGTGTTCCACAAGACTCCAAGGCTCTGGACAGGAACTGGGGACGGAATCTGTCCTTCAGGTCCTCTCTGTGAGCTCCTTTCGGATTGCTTTGGAGCAAAGCCCAGACAGCAAAGCCCAGGGCCAGAGTTGAGGGTGGAGAAAATAAACTCCAGCCCTGATGCTTAAGGGCAGGGAAACTGACTTTACCCCCCAAAAACCCATTGCATATGGTAGCAGGTAGGGGGTGGGTACAGGTGGGCGTAGGGAAGATGGTGGCACCCAAGGCTGTGCCTAGGTTGATGCTGAATCAGGTGTCTGAATGGGGGCTTGAGAAGGACTCTGCTTGGGTGGACAGTAGAGGAGTGACCATCATGGAGTTAACACTGCCTGGGCACTTACCACGGGGCAGACACAGACCAAGTTCTCACTGTGGATTTTTCTCCTTTTGTCCCTATTGCAGCCCCAAGAGGTGGGCCTTTTTATGACCCCTATTTTGCCTAGACATGTTACGCATCCTATCCAAGAATTGCAGGATTTGACGCTAACTCTGTCTGATGGATCATCACCAAATTAGGAACTATTGCAAAAGGTGGGAGTGGGGGTAGAGGTGAAAGCCTGAGCTCAGTCACAGCTGGGGCTCACTGTAACAGGAGCAAACCCTGAAAAGAAGCCAGAGAGCAGGGCCAGGCGGTCCTTCTACCTGGGACACCATACCTGACTCCAGAAATGCTCACAACATCACCTGCCTGCAACATCCCCTGCCACCTCCCACCACCTGCCGCAGCTATGAGGAAGTGGTGTGAAGCCACACAGGGAGTGTGCAAGGGACCTGGGGTCACCCCATCCGACTTGATTCCTACCCCCTCAATCCAGGAGACTTTGGCCCTAATACTTGGAATGTTTCCAGCAGCTTCAGACAGGATGTTCAGGCTGTGCAGAAGGCTGGGAAACAGGTTTCTGTTCTAAACAAGCACAAGGGAGAGGAACAAAGGTGGGTTAACAGGGTACTGCCTCCTTTGCTTTTCTTTTTGCCCTGAGCATTGGTCCTGACGTCCAGGGTGGGCTGGGGCCCAAGACGGCATCACAGATACAGGCTCCCTACCTCCAGGGTCTGGGCTGGTAGCTTTGGGTGGTGCCCAGGGGACAGTGGCCCAAGTTCTCACTGAGGGCTCCGTATCTGGGGGCTCCCTCAGCGCCTCATCCTCTTTCCATTTCTCCTGCTATCACATTCCTGTAGGAAATGCTGGGGGAGAAGGCCAGGGTGAAGTGGGGGACACCCTGGCCCCTCCCTGGGGCTTAGAATAATCAAGATGCAAAGAGAAGGGACTTCCCTGGTGGGCCAGGGGTTGAGAGTCTGCCTGCCAAAGCAGGAGACTCGAATTTGATCCCTGGTCCTGGAGGATTCCCCATGCCACGTGCAGGGCCCCTGGGCCCGTGTGTCCAACCACTGAGTCTGTACTCTAGAGCCTGTGCTCCGCAGCAAGAGAAGCCCCTGCACTGAGAGGCCTCCGCACCGCAACTGGAGAACGCGCACGCGCAGTGGCGACGACCCAGTGAGGCCGGAAGTAAATAAAAAAGATGCAAAGAAAATTCTTTACTTGTAGACTTCCCAGTGGACTGACCGCAGTGGAGTGACAAGTGGACAGGAAATGTAATCCTTTTTTCCTACCTAGTAAAACACCCGCATGTGAACACTTTTTATGGGCACATTCAAAGAGTGATGCTGCCGGCGAGAACGGGCCTACCTAGCACCTGGCCTCAGGGACCAGAGAACGAGATCTAGCCTCTAGTTCTCTTGATGGAAATGCCTCTTTGACCCAAAACTGTTAGAAAATGAGGCTGCCAGAAAGAACACAGGTTTTGATAAGATCTCTAACTCTCCCTTCAGTATCGGACTTTTTAAAATGGAGCTTCCTTACCCCTTAAAATGAGTAAACCATTTAGGGTAAAAGAGATGAGTATGTGTAAACAACTTGGCAGGTCCTGCTTTTATTTAATTTTCATTGTTGTTCCCGGTAAACCTTTTTGAGAAGAGGCCTTCTCTTCTTTTTGTTCCAATAAGTCTGTGTTCATGGAGCCCCTACTTTGTAATGGGCCCCAGACTGGGCTCTGGGCTCATGGTGGGGGATGGAGACAGTCTCCACTCTGAAGGTGCTTAAAATTGAAATTTGGAGACAAGAAGCACACATTCACATACGCATACACAGGAAACACCCCAACAAAGGAACATAATCACAGCCACTCAGCCATATGTGGGGTGACGCTAAGAAGGAGCCAGGAGAAGCAGTGATTCAAGACTGAGGGTGTATGTGGGAGTGGGCAGGGAAGAGCTCATTGGGGGGTGGCATTTTGTCAGAACCCTAAAATACAAGGGAGGCAGCCTCAGAAGGGCTATGGGAAGAGCATCAGGCAGAAGGGTGTGCACAAGCCAGGGTCCCAAAGCAAGAGGAGCCTGATGTGTTAATGCATCCCAGTTTTCCCTACTGAAAATTTATGTTGTTTCTGGGACCTCCTCACCCCCTAAGATGGCCTGTGAATCTTCATCCTCACCTGTTTATTGGTCCCATTTTTGCCTCAAGGTTGTGGCATTTTCCTACAACCTCCCACTTGCCTTCTCTTCCCTCGTTGTTTCTTTACCTTATGTTTACAAATACGCTTTTTTATTTGTAAAACATTCTCCTCCTGACTCTTCTCTGCCCCTGACCTGCTGCTTCTCTTTGCTTCTCAACCCTCTGGCAAGGCTGGACTGTAATCACGGCCCGCTTTGATCAGGGAGCTCTCTGAAATTTCGCATCACTTCACCACACCGAGGAAAGGAATCACTCACACGGCACCAGTTCAGTTCAGTCGCTCAGTTGCTTCCGACTCTGCGACTCGATGGACTGCAGCACGCCAGGCCTCCCTGGCCATCACCAACTCCTGGAGCTTGCTCAAACTCATGTCCATCGGGTCGGTGATGCCATCCCCCCATCTTATCCTCTGTTGTCCCCTTCTCCTCCTGGTGCCAGGAGCCCGCTGATGCCCCAGCCGGTGGCCCTGGAGCACCCTCGCCCCAGGTACACTCCTGCAGGGGGTGTTCGTGCCCACCCTGCACCACCTGGGTGACTGCTTTGGTCTCTTGGTTCTCGCACTTCTTGGTCCTTCACCATGGCCTTTCTCCTTTTGTTCCTGCTTCCAACTCTCGTAGCTTAATCCTAGGATCTCAGCAACATTAAAGATGGCTACACTCATGGCTTCAATTGTCTCCCTCCAGCTGGCTTGCAATCTCCATCTCAGCTCTGATCTCTCTACTACATATTATTCCTTACATATTGATCACAGTTATCTACCATCTAGGGGACCTTAGAGAAGTCCATCCCCATCTTGGATTGTTATTGTCATGCCTGGAAAATACTGGGAAATGGGCTGGTTGGCTTCTTTTGTCCCTAAGCTCCAATAATTAGTGACTCAATGATTTTTAAATGTCTTCATTCCCACATAGATGAACTCTGTCCTCTTAAAATCATCATGTTTAAAGTTAAACTCCTCATTAAGGCACAGCTACCCCTCTGGATTCTGACACACACAGTGGGCTCAGCCATCCTGGATGATCCCAGAGTGTTTTCATTTTGTCTCTGTAACCAAGACTCCCTAATTCTCTCTTCCTTTCCATTCGCAGCCCACTGCCCCCCAGCCCTCCCTCCATGCTGCTCCTAGAGATGACCCAGGTGGTCCCCTGCAGATTCTGCCCCTTTCAGCAACACACAATCTGCACATTCAAAACATTTCAAGGGTCCCAATTGTTCATAGCAGCTCCTCTTCAGCTTTGTGGTTTCCCTGGAGAATCCTTTAAAATGTATGGATCCTCCATCCACAAAAATGCCTAAAACTTCAAGAGGTCCATGGGCTTCCCTGGTGGCTCAGATGGTAAAGAATCTGCCTGCAATGCAAGAGACCCAGGTTCGATTCCTGGGTCGGGAAGATCCCCTGGAGAAGGGAATGGCAACCCACTCCAGTATTCTTACTTGGGAAATCCCATGGACAGGGGAGCCTGGCGGGCCACAGTCCATGGGATCACAAAGAGTTGGACTTGACTGAGCGACTATGGATCTCCTGAAATGTATCACAGGCTCTTTAGAGATCTTTCAACCCCAATTTAGACCAAAGCAGCCCCTCAAAGAATCTCATTTTTTGAGTTCTGGAGCCCCTGACAACTTGACTCTGCACCCTCTGTTCTATCCTGTTTTCCTCCAGCCTCAGATCCTCCTGAAGCCCCCACTCCAGCCAAGCCCCAAAGGTAGCAGCAGCTCCTTGATGGGCACGTGAACCTTCTTTGGCTCAGGCCATTCTCCCCATCTGAATCATCAACTTTCTTCTTGCAGCTAAGTCTTGGACCATTCCTTCAAGTCCCACACCAATCCCACCTTCTCCAGAAAAGGTCTCTCTTGCTCTCCGCCCTGCGTGGGCTTCCTCTCTGGAGCTCCTGTAGGTCTGAGTCATCAGCCGTCAGCACCATATGGTCAATTTTTGTTTCTATGACATGGCAAGGCTCACCCCTGAGGCCAAAGACTGTCACTAGGCCGAAATGCTTGCTGGCGATAATCAATCTTCCTGATTATGACTGAAGGAAGAAGGCTTCCAAAATGCTCCAGCTGGGCTCTGAGTGAAGCCAGCTTTTCTATATTTTATTACACACACCCACATATTTTCTAAAACATAGTATAAAAGTGAAAGTTAGTTGCTCAGTTATGTCTGACTCTTGGTGACCCCATGGACTATAGCCCGCCAGGCTCCTCTGTCCATGGGATTCTCCAGGCAAGAAAAAGACACATGTATCCCAATATTCATTGCAGCACTATTTACAATAGCTAGAACATGGAAGCAACCTAGATGTCCACTTACATATGAATGGCTAAAGAAGCTGTGGTACATATATACAATGGAATATTATTCAGCCATAAAAGGAACACATGTGAGTCAGTTCTAATGAGGTGGATGAACCTAGAGCCTATTATACAGAGTGAAGTAAGTCAGAAAGAGAAAGGTAAGTCAGAAAGAGAAAGATAAGTATCATATACTAACGCATATATATGGAATCTAGAAAGATGGTACTGATGAATTTATTCACAGGGCAGCAATGGAGAAACTAGAGAACAGACTTATGGACACGGGAAGAGCGGAGGAGAGGGTGAGATGTATGGAGCGAGTAACATGGAAATTTACATGACCATATGTAAAATAGATAGCCAATGGGGATTTGCTGTATGACTCAGGGAATTCAAACAGGGGCTCTGTAACAGTCTATCACAGTGGGATGGGGAGGGAAATGGGAGGGAGGTTAAGGAAGGAGGAGACATGGGCATACCTATGGCTGATTCTTGTCAATCTGTGATAGAAAAACAAGAAAATTCTGCAAAGCAACTAACCTTCAATTTAAAAAATAAATAAATTAATTAAAAAGAAAAAAGAATACCAGAGTGGGTAACTATTTCTTTCTCCAGGGGATCTTCCTGACCCAGGGATCAAACACAGGTCTCCTGCATTGTAGGCAGATTCTTTACCATCAGGGAAGCGTGGTATACTGAGCATGCTTTATCTGGAACACCAATCCTGCTGTAACAGGATGACGCTCCAAGTGGTACTGAGATGTGGGCAATAAGGATGCTGTGAGTTCATCTTGCCTGCTCATCAAGAGGCTTCACTGAGATGTGAGAACACCCACTGAGATGCTGGGCATGTGGAAGACCCTCCGTGTGTACATCTGCCTTCCTCCTCCTTCAGAGTGACTTTTTTCCTTTTAAATGTAGAGCAGGTGGTAGGTGAAAATAGCTCAGCACCTATTTATTATCCTGCTCTAGCATTTCAGGGCAAGGAATTTAGAGGCATAGCAAAAGGATTAGATCTTTCCAGCGAGTCTGAACTCACTCAACAGGGAAGGTATCCAGTGGTGATGCTGGGGAGCTGAAGATCATTGGTTTCTGGAACCTCATTTACAGACGGGGAAATTGAGGTCCTCGGAGCTCCAGGCCTGCCCTTGAGGTGGCAGCTCTCCCAACTCTTAACTCACCTGTGATGATGACATGTTTCTCATCATCACACAAGAATTCTCTCCTCCATCAGATCACAAACTCCTCAAGCACTTTTTCTGTGCTGAGTTCATCTTTGCTTTCTCTGCGATCCAACAAATGTTGGTAATCAACCCTGAATATTCCTTGGAAGGACTGATGCAAAAGCTCCAATACTTTGGCCACTGGATGCAAAGAGCCGACTCATTGGAAAAGACCCTGATGCTGGGAACCATTGAAGGCAAAAGGAGAAGGGGATGACAGAGGATGAGATGGCATCACTGACTCAATGGCCATGAATTTGAGCAAACTCTGGTAGATGATGAAGGACAGGGGAGCCTGGCATGCTGCAGTCCATGGGGTCGTGAAGAGTTGAACATGACTTAGTGACTAAACAACAACATCTTTGCATGTCACCAGCATCTTGCACAGGGTTTGTGAGCCCTGCATGTGACAAATCAGATGTTTTGTGATGACTACACAAGGCTCATGGTGACAGGTACCAGTGAGCCTTCCTGAGGTTTTCTCCAGGGTCCTTGGATGCCGTGTAAGGCTGCTGTTTCTGCACCAAATCGGGAACAGACTGACTCTTCCAGCAGACGTTGCCCACGGCACAGAGTGTGCTGGTTACACTGAAACGCTGTATTTGAGATTTAGTCCTTGAGCATTTACCAGGTGACATGCCCTGGGTATATAGAGATGAACAAGATGGAATGGATCTTTCCCTCATGAAGAATCATCTTGTGCAAGAGGAAGAAAAAGAAGAACAAAAGCAAATATATCATCATCTGATCCTGGCAGAACAACACTCTCCAGTGGCTAATCTCTGCCTATTTTCAAGACAGAAAATAAAAACAACACCGCACAATGGAACTCTGATGAAGACCCCAAATCCAAAAAGTTCAACACATTTTACTTTATTTTATCTCAATTGATCTCAACTCTCAAATGCTCCAGCTTCAGAAGGTTTAAGATTAGGTACCATTAAGCTGGCTAGACCAGCATTGATTGAAAAACCCTCCTGGATACTACAGGATGGAGGAGGTTGCAGACCCTTATTAATCTCCTTGTTATCAGCATGATCTCAGCCTGCCAGGAGCCAGCTTACTAGATTCCCAATTCTGGCCACATCCACATCCCCCTGGCTTCTGCGTACCAGGCCATGGAGCTTGTATAGTACCATGAATTACCCTGCTAAGAAAACTTTACCAGTGAGCAGGTCTTTGTCCATGGAATCGAGGAAAAAGGAAAAGTAGGTTTCCTCTATAAACCAGACGGACCTCAATGGGTCTCAAATCAGACAGTTACACGGGAGCCCATATAACCCACTATATTTTCTCTTCTTTGACCATGGAAAGGAATAAATAAATGATTGTGGAAGGCGGGTGGCAGGGGCTGTTCTGAGCATTTCTCTGGAACTGACTCCCCCTTCCCGCTCTCCCTCCTTACTTTCTTTGTTCTCCAAACTAGCACTTACTCTCTGCCAGGCACTGTGCAAGGGGCTGAAAGTACTGAACCAACGCAGCACAGATCTGAAATGGTCCTAGCCCTCCTAAAGCTACAGTCTAGCAGGCAGGAAAGGCACCATGCAAGAAACGTGAATTGTGAAAAACAGGGCTCCCCAGGTGGTGCTAGCTGTAAAGAACCCACTTGCCAATACAGGAGACATAAGGGACATGGGTTCTATCCCTGGGTCAGGAAGATCCCCTGGAGGAGGAAATCGCAACCCACTCCAGTATTCTTGCCTGGGAAATCCCATGGACAGAAGAGCCTGGTGGGCTACAGTCCATGGGGTCTACAAAGAGTTGGACACGACTCAAGCAACCGAGCAGCAACAGCAAAGGATGCTGGGAGCCTGGGGGGCCGGGACGGGGTGGAGGGGGTCTCACCTAGTAGTGCTGCTGGGGGCTGCGCAGGAGCTCAACCGTCCTTGCTTTTGAGTCATCCACAATACTGTTTCACTGGAGGATTCTTTTTTTTGTGCACTGGGCAATTTCCCAGATACAGTGAGACATTGTATCTGGAACTAGGTACTTTTATGGAAGATTCACTCACCCTCTGTAGAAGTTCTACAAGGACTTGTCACGGCTCTGCTGCCAAGGGGGCAGATAATGGTCCCAAAGAGAAGTCAAGCAAGCACAACATCACGGCATCAACTTCAGTCATTTTTGGGTCTACCTCCATGTGTTTTGCTGATCCCACTTTACTGACAGTATTTTCTTTAAACTGACTCACTTAAAAACATAAATGAGTTTATCATCAAAGGAACCCTTAATATCACTGCCATAAATAGAATACCAATATCCCTTGCCCTAAATAGAAGTTAACGGCAAAAATAAATAAAATTAAATTCCTGGCTTCCAGCCTGTCTCGAGGCTGTCTTTATCTGAAGTAGCAGATTGGTTTTAAAAGGCTCCCCTCTACTGGCCTTCGATCACCCCTAGAGGCCTCCCTCATCAATTCCTCTGCTTTTTATAACTGAGAATGGAGTTTGGAATTGGATTGCTGGCTGGGCAGGCCACCAAAACCACTCAGGAACCCCAAGAACTCTAGGGAACTGTTACTGCGCGTGCCAACTGTGAAGTGGGGCCATCAGCTGTGTGAATGATCACATCCAGGCCAAATGCACGAAGGGGTTTAATGACACAGGCCAGGTGGCTGAGCAGTTTTCTCTGGAAATTTCTATCACTTGCCCCAGCCGTGGATCAAGGTTATTCTGGTACAGACATTGCAGCCTCCTTAAGTTCACTTAAAACGTCAATTCAACACTTGTTTAAGATTTCTTCTTGCCATACTTCACTGCCAGGGCCTCACTTTGGGAGGGGAAAGAAAGAGAAGCAGGTTAATCCACAGGGCTAAACCCTGACACTCTGGAAATGACCAGCTAGACCTTGATGAAATTCAGTTCTTTTTTTGTGTTGATTAAGCAGTTACTTTACACGAGTCTGTTTACTCATCCATAAAATGGTTTCTTTCCAGGGTTTTAATGTGTGTATTTTTTTTAGGTCTTGCCATGTGGCAGGTGGGATCTGAGTTTCTCAACCAGGGATCGAACCTGTGCCCCCCTGCATGGAAAGCTGAGTCTTAACCACTGACCCACCAGGGAAGTCTTGTCCAGGGTTTTATAATACATGTGTGAAATAGCATATGCAAACTCCTGGTGTGCACACAGGCATCTGGCTGTAATAATAACCATTATTGATTTTTCTGACATCCATCTAAGGGTGAAGGCCAACTCTGATGGGCAACAGGGATCCTCAGACAACCTTCCCCTGGTTTGACGGGTCAAGGTCTTTGCCTTGGGCTGGGGCTCTGCTGAAAGGCCAGGAGACCAATTATTCCCACCAATGCAGGGAGCGTGTATACAATTTGCCTGGGGTCTTGTTCCGATGCAGATTCAATTTCATCAGGTGTGGGTTCCAGGGGGAGGCCTGAGGTTTTGCTTGTCTACCCAAACCCCAGATGAGGCCCCTGTTGCTGGGCCAAGGATAACACTTTGACAAGGCTCTAGCTCAATGGTTCTCCCAGTAGGGGTTCTCGGAGGGAGGGGCCAAAGGTATCAGCATCTCTTGCAACTTGTTAGTGAGGCCAGTTCTCAGGCTCCACCTGCTGAATCAGAAGCTTGGGGGTGGGGCCAGCACTGTTTGTAACAACCTCCAGCTCTGGCACTTCCTGCCCTTGGAAAGCACAGCACTAGCTCAGGTCTGTGGTTGTATGGGCGTTGTCTGGCCTGAGCCTGAAAGGGGATAGACAGCTGCCTCTCAGCAAGTCCCAGCCCAGCAGGATGATCTCTGGGGATGAGCATTCTGGGTCTCTGTTCAGACTCACCCTTGAGACACAGACACTGACAAAAGCTACTCACACACAGGTGGTAAGGAAAAGGGCCTCTGGGAACCTGGTCTGGGACGGGGGGCGATCTGGGTTGTCTGCCTAGATCGTGGGCCTCCCCTTCCTTCCCCCTGCTCCCCTTCCCCACCACTCCGTGACTTCCATGCAGTTTAGACTTTTACCAGGCCATATGGGTCCTTCCACTGAAGTTAGACAGGAAGGCAGGCCAATGAGTATTTACAGTGTCCACAAAAAGTGTGTGTTTGCACATACACTTACGTGTACATACACAGTCCTAAATCCCAGGCGTTGGGAATTTGCCCTCCCCCTCTGGCAAGCGTATCCAAATATACTCATAACAAAGTAATGGTTCACATTGATGTTTCTCTAATTCTAGTACCAGTTCTTTCCTCTTTTTCTCCCTCTGCTCCTTCCCCATATGCTTTTTGGTACTACATTATTTTATGAATTAAAGAGCCATGGAATTAAAGACGCTTGCTCCTTGGAAGAAACGATATGACAAACCTAGACAGCATATTAAAAAGCAGAGACATCACTTTGCTGACAAAGGTCCATCTGGTCTATGGTTTTTCCAGTAGTCATGTATGGATGTGAGAGTTGCACCATAAAGAAAGCTGAGCGCCAAAGAATTGATGCTTTCAAACTGTGGTGCTGGAGAAGACTCTTGAGAGTCCGCTGGACTGCAAGGAGATCAAGTCAATCCTAAAGGAAATCAGTCCTGAATATTCATTGGAAGGACTGATGCTGAAGCTGGAGCTCCAATACTGTGGCCCCCTGATGCGAAGAGCTGACTCATTGGAAAAGACCCTGATGCTGGGAAAGATTGAAAGAGGGATGAGAAGGGGATGATAGAGGATGAGATGGTTGGATGGCATCACTGACTTGTTGGACATGAGTCTGAGCAAACTCAGAGAGACAGTGAAGGACAGGGAAGTTTGGCGTGCTGCAGTTCATGAAGTCACAACGAGGTGGACATGACTTGGCGACTGAATAACAGCAGCATTCCTTTCTTGCGTATATACCACATTCTGCTTATCCAGTCATCCACTGATGACACTTTTTGGTTACTGAAAATGATAGTGCTATAAACACAAGTGTACAAATACCTGTTCAGATCCTTGCTTTTGATTCTTTGCAGTATGTACCCAGCCGTGGAATTGCTGGGTCAGATGGTACTTCTATTTTTAATTTTATGAGGAACCACCCTACTGTTTTCCACAGCAGCTGCACCATTTTACATTCCCATCAGTTATATTTTACTGATGCCTCAGAACACTATGAATAGGATACTATTAACTCCTTTAGAAAGTTTAGGAAACTGAGGCTCAGAGAAGTGAAGCCACCTGCCTTGAGGTCACACAGGTAATAAGTATGTCATCAGTGATCACTGCCTTAGTCTTCCCGTAGCAGCTCCCAGGGGCTCCAAAGGTGCGGTCCAGTGTCTCAAAGCATGAACATTGAGTCTGGCTCGTAAGGAAGACTTGCCAGTTCTTGTGTGGGTGCCAGTCACTCAGTCGACTCTTTACAACCCCCTGGACTGTAGCCCACCAGGCTCCTCTGTTCATGGGATCTCCAGGCAAGAACATTGGAATGGGTAGCCATTCCCTTCTCCAGGGGATCTTCCTGACTTGGGCCTCCTGCATTGCAGGCAGATTCTTTACCATCTGAGCCACCAGGGAAGCCCCAGTTCTTACAGACAGGAGAAAAGGAAGGCCCTAGGCTGGCAGCTGGGAGAGATTTACAATGAAGATCTGAGGGAGTCATATTCTAACGATGCTGGAGAGCAGAGCTTTGGCCTGGGTGCCCGTAGGCTGGGGATGGGGCTGTGACACCTTGGGCTGGCTCCATCCCCAAGGCTGGCTGTTCTTTAAGGAGCTACTTGTCAGAGGGCTGCTGCGCTGCTGCTCCGGTGGAAGAGGCTCCCAGCTCCGGCCAGGACCCTCACACCACTGTGGGTTCCTCTCCCGCCCTTCTCTTTACCTCTCCTTCGAACAAAGCCTATGGACTGGGGTGTAGTTTGTACATAAGGCAGAGTCCACTTAAAATTCAGCTCCCAAACCTCAGGAGCCTCAGAGTGCAGTGGGAGAGGGTTTGCTGCTTATAGGAGAAGAGCAAATGCAGGTCACCTGCCCGATCAGTTTACCAGCTCATTTTCTCTGGGTGTCTTAGCCTCCCCGCTCCATTATTTAAGCCACTCTGGCATTTACTAAGCAAGAAGATGTGAATTAATCCTGCGGATCACTCCTCCGAGCGCGGCCGATATTCTTGTGCTTGAAACTGGAGATGGGAAACCTAACGGCAAGCACCCACACATCACTGGACTGTCCAAGGGTGTGTGCCTCTTCTCAACAGGAGCTGAAATGCTGCACCCAAGTATGGGGTTGCCATGGTGTTCAGGAGGCTCATCTGACCATCCGTGAGCCCTTGCTGAAGTCCCAGTGTTTCCAGTTTCCCTTTGCACACTGTCTTTGTGGTACAGGAAATGGCCCAGGGCAGGAGGCGGGAGGCAGGGGGAACAGGCGCAGGCAGCCCAGTGATTCCGGGACACAGAAGTGACTATGAAGGGCATGGTGATGCAGTTGGGCAAAGCTGATTGGCATCTCATTTCCTTGTTACTGGCTGTGTGACCTCAGCAAGACTTGGTCCCTCTCTGGGCCTCCAGTCCCTCATCTGTAGATGAACCAACTTGGCAGCTCCGAGTACAATATAAGCCCCTAGGAAAGAGACTCCCTGGGCCCCTACAACCTCCCTGCAGAAGTCTCCTCCCCACCTGCTTCCTTCCTTCCTTGCCAGGATCCAGGAAGCTGACCACCCTAGCCCTTCTGTCTTTCCCCAGAAAAAAATTCTTCCAGGCTTTAATCATTTGTGTTGTTTTTTCTCTTCCATCAGTGTGTGTGTGTGTGTCTCCTATAGTGAGCTGATCAAACAAACATGCTGCAGAGCCACTCTGATGAGACCTGGTGGGGGCAAGGAGAGGGCTGGGGGAGAGGGAAGGAGGGAAGGTGGCATGGGGAGCACCATCCAAAACAAGATGCCGTGGAGCCGGCCACCCTGAATCGCCTCCATCTCCCGGGCTGCCATATTCCATTACAGCCCCGCCTCTGGCATCCTGTCTCCAGAGCTCTCCTCGAGCGTGGCTGTTCCCTGGGTTTCTCTCTTTCCTGCGGACCTCTCTCTTTCCCAGCTTTATCCTTTGGGGGAATGAGCATGTATATTTCCCTCACTGGATGTCATTTCATACATCAGTTATAGATTGTTCTCCTGATTTACTGGAACCTGGGTTCACACCCCAGCTCTGCCACTGACTGGCTGTGTGACTCTGGTCAAGTTGCTTAACTGTTCTGCCTCAGGTTGATCATCATCATAACAGAGGTAATAACAACATGGACCTCATAGAACTGCTGGGAATATTACAGGTGCGAACAGAGCTAAGGTGCTTAGGCTGTCATATGCACGCGACAGATACACCAATAAATAAATAAGACCATTGTTATTCTTTGCTGCCGTCAGCCTCCACTGAGAAAAGATGTGTGAGGAGTGAGCCCCTGTTTCTAGAAGCAATGCCTCTGTTTACTCTTCAAGGTAAACTCAGATCCCAAACTATAGATTTCACCCATCAATAACATTTCCAAAAACACTGGGGCTGAGGGTCTTCCAGGATGGTCCCGTGGTTAAGATACCATGGTTCTAGCACAGGGGGCTTGTGTTCGATCCCTGGGTGGGGAACTAAGATCCCCCACTGCACTGGTCCAAAAACACAGTTTGGGGCTAAGTTTAGGAAAAATGTAACACTACTATCTACCATCACCCTCTTTCAGGAAAGAAAGGACATTAACACCCAAAAGAAGAACATCATCTCAGAAGATAGCTGAGTTCTCAGAAAATGACAGGTTGAAAACTTGAAACTAACAGAATCGTCATGGCTACATTGTATCTCTTATTTTCTCTTTCCTTTTTCCTTCTGGGTCACCGCCCATCTGCAGATCAGCATTGGGAACCGCTGACCTCAGGGTCATTTCAGCCTGCCACCATCAACTAAGAGGCGGAGGAGAAACTGCAGCCCTGAGCCTTTAAAGGGGACCAGGAACCAGAGCTGTGTGCCTCCCTGCTCCTGCAATAATGATAGCCAAATGCTGGAGAACTCTGTGACAGAGCAGAGAGCTTCTTTCTCAAAGAGCAATTTCCGAACTCAAACACACACCCACACAGGGACTCCGGGTTTCCCGGAGCAGCCAACCAGGATTCCAAGTGTAGAAGTGTCTGGGAGGAGCCCACTCCCTGCCACCATGGAATACAGACACCTCTGGAGCAGTTCCCTTTGCCACTGCAAAGTCTGCGACAGCTGAAGCTAAGAAATGCTAGGACAAACAGGTCCCGTCAGGACACTGGGCAGTTTCCTAGCCAAGTGACGAATTGCAGGAGACTGGGGAGAATTTAAAACCAGCCCAGCTGCCGCCCAGGAGAGTGACTAATCTCAGCACTTAAGGACAAGCCCCAGACCAGCAGTCACTCAGACACAGGGGATGGTTTCCCTACTTGCACATGGCACCCCAGTGTCTCACCCTGGGGCTTCTCCTGGAGACATGGATCTGTGCCCATCTCCTCACAGGAGACTGCCACCTGACCAGCCCCAGCCCCCAGTGGCATTCATGTTCCTGCCCACCCCCATTCTTTGTATTTATTTACTGGCTGTGCCAAGTCTGGGGTGCTATGCAGGCTTTTCTTTAGTTGTGCCGAGTGGGGGCCACTCTCTGGTTGCGGCGCGTGGGCTTCTCATTGCAGTGGCTTCTCTTGTTGCAGAGCACAGACTTCAAAAGTTGTGGCACACGGGCTTAGTTGGCCCCGCAGAATGTGAGATCTTCCCTGAGCAGGGATCGAACCCGTATCCCCGGCACTGGCAGGCGGATACCTAACCACTGTTTCACCAGGGAAGGGCACCCCCACCCCCCCAACTCTCTTCACTGTATCTTTCCACCTGCCTCATGAAGTCATTTTTGCTTGAGGCAGCTGAAAGGTGCAAGGCTCCTGAATCCCACTGAGGGTTCTCGCAGCTGCTTAGAAGTCTTGGCCGAACCATCAGGATTCCCTGGTTTGACCAGTGTTAATCAAAACACAACTTAAAGGTGCTTCATAGAGAAAATCTTTGAGATGATGCACATCAATCAGTGGCCATGAACTTGGGCAAAGTCCAGGAGACGGTGAGGGACAGGGAAGCCTGGTGTCCTACAGTCCATGGGGTTGCGAAGAGTCGTACACAACTTGGCATCAATGCATCAATCTGACCTCTTATTTCTTTCTCCCTCAATGTTTCAAACACACAGCACATCCTTTCTGTTCAGCATCCTTTCCGGGGGCCAGCCAATGGAAGGAAACAGCTGGCCTCAAGTCTGCTCTCACTGCCAGTGTGGAGGCCATTACGGTGATAAAGATGGGCAGAGTGGGCACTTCCTTTCCAGGCAAGAGGAGGATGGTGGGGGTGCTGGCATTATAGGCAGTGGCAGAGCTAGAAAGAGCTTCTCTGGAGAAAAAAAAAAAAAACTGGACAGGGTCTTAGAAGTGGAGCTTTACATCTTTGCTTTGTTATCTAAACTGGCAGCAGGAGCCTTACCACTGGGTCCCCCTCTTTTACAAACTAGAAAGTTCCTTTCATTCCCATGGCCCACTCCCCAACATTTGAGATGACAAAACTGTGCCCTCAACTGGGCTCTGACCTCCATGTTGGATACACATATAGTGAAAAGCAAGGGGCTTTCTGAGCAAGTGGAGGGTATTTAATTGCTTTACAATTTGTGGACCTTTGGTGGGGAGAGCTTCCCTGGTGGCTGAGATGGTAAAGAATTCGTCTGCAATGCAAAAGACCTGGTTTCAATCCCTGGGGTCACAAAGATCCCCTGGAGTAGAATACAGCAACCCACTCCAATATTCTTGCCTGGAGAATCCCATGGATAGAGGAGCCTGGCGGGCTGCAGTCCATGGGGTGTCAAAGAGTCAGACACAACTGAGCAACTAACACACACAGACCTTTGGGAGCAGAAGGGTGAATGCTCGTATTTCCCACGTGCTTGGCCCAAGACCAGTCCATCATAAAGGAAATCAGTCCTAAATATCCATTGGAAGGACAGATACTGAAGCTGAAGCTCCAATACTTTGGCCACCTGCGAAGAACTGACTCATTGGAAAAGACCCTGATGCTGGGAAAGACTGAAGGCAGGAGGAGAAGGGGACGACAGAGGATGAGACGGTTGGATGGCGTCACCAACTGGATGGACATGAGTTTGAGCAAGCTCCAGGAGTTGGTGATGGACTGGAAAGCCTGGTGTGCTGCAGTCCATGGGGTCACAAAGAGTTGGACATGACTGAGCAACTGGACTGAACTGAGGCCCAAGTTTGTTCATTCTAAAAATACGTTATGGGTTCTATTTACTAAACCATATACTTATCACCAGGTGGCTCCGTGGTAAAGACTCTGCCTGCCAATGCAGGAGATGTGGGTTTGACCCCTGGGTCAGGACAATTCCCTGGAGGAGGGCATGGCAACCCACTCCAGTATTCTTGCTTGGAGAATTCCATGAAAAGAGGAGCCTGGTGGGCTACAGTCTGGAGTTGCAAAGAGTTGGACATGACTTAGCAACTAAATGGCAATACTTATCACTAGGGGCCAGGGAAGCGGGGAAAACATAATCATTGAGTCCATCTCCATAGGATACTGGGATGCTAAAGGTATACAGAGAAGGAGCAGCTACACCAGACGGTCCAAGGAAGGTCTGGGGTCCCGGAATGCTTTGCAGAGGAGGTGATACTAGCTCTGAGCCTTAAAGGAGGAGTCAGAGGAAGGCAGGATGGATGGGTGAGGTCAGGAAGAATAGTGTGTGCAAGAAGGTTGTTCCAGAAAGCAGTAAGTGCGCGTGCAAAGGCACAGTTGCCTGAAGTCATGGTATGTTCCACTGAACTGTGAGCCATACAGAATGGCTGGAGCCCAGGAAGACTGAAGAGAGAGGCAGGGGCCAGATTACGTATTATCTTGTATGCCACACTAAAAGCAATGGGAGCCTTTATAGAATTCTACTCTCTCTGAGAAGTATTTATAATTTGTAATCTACAACATCCCCAATTTGTAAAACCTAAGCAATTTTAAAACCTAGCAACCCTGCTTTACAAGGGGAAAGAGGCCCTGAGTGGCGAATTGGTTTCTAAGAAGGATATCTATTTACAATTTAAATTTGATGCTAGGAACAGTTGGCAACAAGGACTTGGAGCAAGTCAGTTAAAAACCAGACTTTCTTTCTGTCCTATTTTATCCTCCAATCATGTTTATACTTGAGCAAAGTACACGAGGAGTGGGGTGAAGATTGGGCTAAAAAAAAAAACAAACATTGCCTCATCTTGTACAGGTATGTGTGTTTCTTACGGAGTGCCTGGACAGCAACTGTCCAAGGTCATTTCCTTTTGTCCCCACCCGGACTCATCCACCAAAAGGTGCACCTCACTCATCCTTGGCTTACGGCAGTAGTTGCCAGCTCACGGGTTTGATGATCAGAGCTGGTTCATTCATTACCTTCCCAGACAGCGTCTGATGTCTGACTGGGGTGCACCAGGACCCTGGCCATGATGTACTAGACGGCATCAGTTCTGACCAATCAGATGTCCGTTCTAAGAGGGCGGTGCCCTAGAGGGACCAGTTGTTAAGCATCTGTACTGTCAGCCCTAGTCCAGATGTCCAATCACATGGTGTGTAGAAGTGAGGAAGGTACATTCAGCTGACATCAGAATCAGAGTTGCAATGGAATGGGAGTTTTCCTCCTTCAGAAGCTTCAGTCCCAGGCCCCACCCGAGAGTCTGGGATGCTCAAGCTCATGGCCAGTGAACTTGTCTGCTAACCAGGGGACATTGCCACACTGAACCTGACCGGACCGGGGGCACTTTTGGGAGACGAGCCCCAAGTCCTTCTCAGTCTTCATCACTCACCTGTCCTCATTCTAAACTGCTGGCGCAGGGGTGGTTACTACTAAGTCAGACCACATCCTTAGGGAAACTGGACCTTTGGAAGAACTCAGTGAAATGAGTTAGGAAGGCCAGTTCTGAGACCTATTCTGTAATGCCACTACAGGAGGCAAAGAATTCAGAGAAAGGGCAGTCTAGGGTGTCAATCAAGACAGAGACTTTGGCTTCTCATAGAATTAGGGTCACTGGCTTTATCATGAGCAAGTTATACAGTCTTTCAGAGCTTCGGTGTCTTCACTGATGACCTAAAGGTAGCCACAGTACCTAGCTAGTTCCAAGAAGTGTGGTGAGGACTGAGTGAACTAACATTTTATTTATTTTAAAAGTCATTTACTGATTTCATTTTTTAAATTTATTTTTTGATCTTCCTATGCCAAAAATAATCCTGGGGGCATGTGAGATCTTAGTTCCCCAACCAGGGATCAAACCTTCACCCCCACAGTGGAAGCACGGAGTCTTAACCACTGGATCGACAGGGAAGTCCCTGAACCAGTGCCTTAAAGCACTAAGTATGGTGTCTGGCACTATTTGTGCTCAACAAATAGTAGCTCTTGGGCCACTTAGTAGGGGACCATTGGGTTTCCACAAGGATGACGTGTTAACATCTACAAAACCCTTGGAATAGCTCTTGCTTCAAGCACTCAATAAATCAATAAACGTTAATGACCATCATCGTCTTCATCTTTGCCACTGCCATGCTTTCTATTATTATTATTACTGTTATTACTAGCTACATCCTCTTTGGGGCTTCCCAGTGGTAAAGAACCCAGCTGCCAATGCAGGAGACATTAAGAGATGCGGGTCAATCCCGGGTCGGGAAGATCCCCTGGAGGAGGGCATGGCAACCCACTCCAGTACTCTTGCCTGGAGAACTCCATGGACAGAAAAGCTGGTGGGCTACAGTACCTGGGGTCGAAAAGAGTCGGACACGACTGAAGCGACTTAGCATGCGTGCACATCAGCATGCGTGCACATCCTGTTTGTCCAGAGTTCTGTTATTCTTTTATGATTAGAGAACTCACTTGGGGACTGGGCATGGGGTTATAAATGAGGAGACCAGCTCAAACGAGCAGGCTTGCTCTGTCCTCAACCAGCCAGGGTGTAATCTTTGGTAAGTGATGCTACTTCTCTGGGTCAAATTTACCCCAATTACAAAAAGAGAGGGGGTTTCTTAAGGGAACCCTACACTCCCTTTTTGTTCCAAGACTGAGTTGTTAGCCTTCCCTAAAGATGCCGTGCATGTCCATCACTGGGCCAGACCCTAGGGGATATTTATCCAACAGTTGCTTACTGAATGCCTTCTGTGTGTCAGCTTCTGAGCCCACCATGGTGGTCACAACAGCCATGCTCACAACTCTCTCTTGAAGGTTACACTCAAGACTAAAGCTCAGGGGATGATCAGAAAAAGTTTGGCTTATGACTTTGTCCAGTGGACTCTAAAATTTGGGGGTGCTGCCTGAGTTGATGGGAGCTTTTACCAAAGTTTCACCCAATCTCTGATTGAGAATTTGAATTCACTCTTCGAAATCTTTGCAAAGAACCCATCTTTTTACATTTTCTTTTCCCATTCAACCCCAGGGAGGCATTTCCACAAGCAAGTAAGTTAGAAACGGAACTGTGAAAATCATTACTTAGCAAGAGATGTGTCTCTAGGGAAATAGCCCCTGGAAGAAAGCCGTGCCCTTCGCAACCCTTTAGACGATTCCTTGGGCAGGACAGAACTTCTGAGAACACCACATCAAAAGGCTTAATACTAAAAGGAATCAAGAGCTTAGCAAAAATGTATCTCAGTTTTGTTCCTCTAGATAACACACATGAAATCGTCTTTCCTCTTTTACTTCTCATTTGTTAATCCTTGGAAAATTTACTCCAAAAGAGATATTTTTTTTCCCCTTCCTTCCTAACAGATCACAGGGTCCTACCATTGTCTTCCAGAAACAGTCATCCTTTAACAGAACCTCTATTTTCTCCCAGGGACCAGCACTGGTGGGTGATTTGCAATCTTTCGAAGCACAGGTCAATATAAACTTGGGGAAGGGCAGGCAGGGTTGGCGCCATAGCCCCATGGTCTGAAGTTGGATTCCGGGTCTCCCAGGAAGGCAAGGCATAGGTTGAGGAAGACAGGAGTCCGATGCCTGGTGCCCTTCACTGGCTACTGTGCCAGGGCACTTACTGCACTGAGCCCCCGCTGGCTGTCCAAAGTTGGGGTGCTCCCAAAGATTAAATAAGTGACTGAGGGCTTGTAAGCTTGGATTCCGGTCCTCTGCTCCATGTTCTTCCTCCCCGAGTCATGGCAAATCCCAGATGAGTGAACCCTGTGTGGGGCAGACTGGGGGTGGCACTGGAGGAGGGCTGAGGGAGAGGAAGCCAGGGCTCAGCCTGAGGACAGGGGCACTGGAGCTGGGGGGCGGGGTGGGTAGTGCCACACGAGATAACACATTTGACTTGATTGACAATTTTCCCCACGGTGGGCCCAAGCAGGAATGCGCCCCTTTCCCAATCCCAGTGAAACAGATCTAAGGAAACACCCACAGCGGAGGAGCCCTGGCTTTTGAGCATATGGTAAGTGCCCTTCTTAGCTCCCATTTTGGAGCTTATTTCCGGATACCCTATTGAAACAACCTAAGGTGGGGAGTGGGTTTACAAGGTATTTGGCAGGAAAGCGCAGCATTATATGCAAAGTGATTTCCTGATCGCGTTTAAAAAAATTAAAAGTCACTGGCCTCTGGAAGAAATTCGGTAAAAGTTCAGTGGAGGGACAAGCGAGCAAGGCCTGACAGCGCCCAGCTCTTAAGTTTTCCCAGCACAATGGGCAGCCGCTGTTCCTTCCCTCGCGGGTCAAGGTCAGCAAGTGGCCTGGGCCACGCAGAGCCCACATCTTGGGGGAGAATGGGTGTGTGTGTAAGTGGGGGGGGGCGCCGAGAGGAAGGCCCTCCCAACCGCGTCCTCCTTCACCCCGACTTGTCCTGCCGGATTTTCTTTCCGATCCAGTTTTGAGACGAACAGCTACCGAAAGGAGCGTTTCTCTTATCTCCGCGTAGGAGCCTGTCGTGTATTACGTGAACAGTATTTGGGAAAGTTTTCTGAGCTCTTGGAGAAATCGAGGAGGAGGAGGAGGGAGAGGAAGAGAGCGGGGTTCTTGAAGAGCAGTGGAGTTCCCAGAAGAAATTCTGGGGTTGCCAACCCGGGCAGGGGCGAGGAGCAAAGGCGAGAACAGGCAGTGGCGACCGCCCCGGGTTTCGGTCCTTAGGGCCTTGGCATTCTGGGCCAGGGCTGGCATTTCCCTTCCGAGGAACCTGTCGGCTCGGCCGGCCCTCAACTAGCGCCGAGAGTGAATGAAATACCCAGCGGGACAATGGAGGGGCGCGCGCGGCGCGGGACCAGCGGGAGGGAGCCTGCCCGAAGCTAGCCCCACGGAAGAAGGGACTTTCTGCCCACTCTGTGACCTCACGTTCTCTCTGCCCTGGGCCAGGAAGCTCTCCAAAGGGCCTCTCAGAACCCTGGATAGCCCCCTCCCCACACTTGCCCACCGCGGGGTGGAGGTTCTTTGTGGAAAAGGGCTGGCCAGCGTGCGGGCGGCCGCGGGGCGGGGCGCGAGCCTCAGCCTCCCCGACCCACAGCGGGTGCGTCCCGCGCCGCGAGTGCGCACTCCTCGAAGTCCTGTGCCAGGACTGGGGCTCGCGGTCCCGCCCTCAGAGAGATCGGGAGAAAAGCGAGGGCAGGACCGTGTGCCTGGGAACCCCTCGCCCCCGCCCCGCCCCAATCCCCAGCCAGGACAAGCGGGGGGCGGTATAGACTTTGCCCAAAGGTCTCGTGTCCGCGACCAGAGCGCACAGGAACCCGGGGGCGCAGGGGGCGCGGCGGAATTAGCTGAACGTCCAAAACCAGGTGAGGGTGGGGAAGGGATGACAGCTAACCCCTGCGCGCTCCTACCAGCCCGCGCCCCAGTGCTGGGCTCCCGGGCAGGCGCGTGTGCGTATCTGGGTGTCCTGGGGACCCTCGCCTTCCTGGGAGCCCGTGGAGAGCCCCCGCCCTTCGCCCTGGCCCCGGGGATCCCCTCCCCCAGCACAGAGATCCCCGCGCGCCCCCTGCCCACTTTGCTAAGGCGAGAAAGCGGCCGAGCCGGAGACAAAGAAACTCCAACCTCCTCCACTCTCGGCCTCTCCGCCCGCCCCAGACACTCCCCGGCGCCCTCCCTCGACCCCGGCGACAACGCGCGCGGACAGGCCGAGGAAGGGAGGCAGGGTGGGCGAGTCTGCTCCCCTACGCGGGCCAGCTGGAGGCTGCCAGTCCTCCCGGCCCGGTCACTTTCCGCGGCAGCCGCGCCCCCGCCTTCCGCTGCGCAGACAGTCCCGGGCCCCCGGCACCGCCACCCCGGGTCCAAATCATTCCCCACCTCTCCCGCCGAGCGACAGGGGGGCGCGGCGCGCAAACAAAGCGGGTGCAAGGGTGGATACAGAGTGCAGGGGTGTGGAAGAGATCCCGCCCGGGCTCGGCACGGGCCCCGGCGCAGCTATTTATTTACCCGATTTCTTCTTCGATCTCCGAGATGTCTGCGAAGATGAGGAAGACCACGAGCAGCGTGAGCGCAGCCAGCATCCAGCTCCGGAACTGCAGCTGCATGGTGGGTTCGCGCCCACCGGGACCCGCGCGGGCCGGCGAGAAGAGCTGGAGCTGGGGGGCGCAGCGGCAGGCGCCAGAGCCTCGGCGCGCAGCCGGGCAGACACGCTGCGCTCCGGGCGAGTCCGGGCCAGCGGCGGCGGCGGCGGCAGCAGCAGACAAGGGTTGCTCAGGCGCGGCGAGCCCGCTCGCTCGCTCTCAGCTCGCGTCCGCCCCTCCTCTCCACTCCCCTCCCCTCCCTTCCCCCGCCCCGCACGGGGCTCCGCGCGCAGTTTGACAGCTTCGCTCCGCGCCCCTGCTCTCCTCCTCCCACTCTAGACAACTCCAGTGTCCAGCCTTCGGCCTTTGCTTCTCCCGCCTGCCTTCTTTTCGTTCCCGAGGGCGCAGGAATGTGGCCGGAGCCAGCCACTCCCCGCTTAGGGAGGCTGGGCTCGGAGCACCGCGTGCGTCCGGGTACCAAGCGGAGCCCCAGGGAAGAGCGCGCACCGCTCGGCGTGCCCCACCGCCTGGCAAACGCCCTCCCTCTCTCAATCTTTGTCCAGCGCCCTCGGTTTCTCGCAAAGTTTTCCCAACACAAAGACCAACACCTGGAAACAGCCCCCGGCGCGCGGCGAGGAGCTGGTTTCAGCCAGGCAGATGTTTCAGCAGTTGACGAATTAGGAGGGGTGGTGGGGGAAGGGGAGGGGAGAAGACATCCGAGACAGGCCAACTTCGGCGGGGACGCTGATTGCAATCTGTGGGTGAGGTGCTCGCCCCGCCCCCCACCCCACCGAGAGAAATCAGCCCCGCCAGGCGGTCCTCTTGGTCTCCGCTGACAGACCCAAGGAGACTGGGTCCAGAGAGGGCTCGCTGAGTTGCTTGAGCTATTGGAGCCTTGGCTAGATCCCCGACTCCTACCGGAATGGCTCCTCTGTCCACAGTGGCAGACACAGCGCTCACCCTGCCTGGGCCCTACGGGTGCTAGTTCTGAGCTGGGCTTCATCTTCCCAGCTCTTGCCCTCTTCTGGCAAAATCAATACCCCCCGGGGGGGATCCTACCTTGATCTAAAGGTCTGCTAGAAAATTTGCCTCCACAAGGGGTAATATCCCCCTCTCCCGCTGAATAGTTACACTTCCCCAGCCTTAGACCGCTTAACTCAAATTACATTTTGCATCACCCATTAGCCTGGGGTGGGAAGGGCCCCATTAAGTTTTACAGGAATTAGATAATTACCCAACTTTGCTTCTTCTTGTGCTAATGGTAACAATCCTGAAATCAGAAAACTTCCCAGAAATGATCAGCTGGCTAGGAAAGGGAGGCTACATGCCAGGGCCTCCCTGGAAAGCACTGGAGAATGAATGGGAGAGGCAGCTCGGCTCGCCCACACCGAGCGAGGTCCCGGAGGGGCTTGGAGCAGAGGTGACTGTGGCGAGCCCCTTCGGAAGAGCCCTGGGGTGGTACGAATTGACCTTTTTGATTTCTTCTCCAAAGCATTGGCTGTGCTGAGTCCTTCTGCCTCCTTGTGTGTAGGAGTTTATTTGATATCATTTAACCTTGTTTTTTCTGAGATAAATGGTTCGGATATTGGAAGAGGAGCGGACAGAATGGGAGGCAACTGTTACGCTGCTCCATATTTCAATCACTCCCCCATTCACTCCATCATTTGGCAATATTTACTGAACGCCTACTCTGTGCCAGGCTCTGTGCTAGGAGCTAGAGATGGCCTACAAAGAGGCACATGTTTTCTGCCCCCTAGTGGTTCATGGTTCAGGAGGAAGACACATTTGTAGTAATGGAGACTACAGAAAGAGGCAGGATCCATCCCTGGGTCCGGAAGATCCACTGGAGAAGGGTATGGCAACCCGCTCCGGTATTCTTACTGGAGAATCCCATGGACGGAGGAGTCTGGCAGGCTACAGTCCATGGGGTCGCAAGGAGTCAGACATGACTGAAGCAACTTAGCATGCATACACAGGGGATGTGAGCTACAATGCAGCTATGGTCTCTTGAATGGCTTACAATTGATCAATGGGATCAGCCCTCTCCTCCCAAAGCAAGAAGAAACTGGCTGGCCTTAACCCTCTGCTTCTCTACAAATTACATTCTTACTGTGCTGAACATCATGGAGAGGTTGCCACTATCCTTAATTCATCCCAGGTCAGGTAAACGTCACTGTTACAAGCACTGCTACAACAGTCTATTTCCATTATTTATTAGGTGACCTGTGTTATCATTCCAGCGTCAGATGCTTCCTTTCTTGGACTCACTTGAGGAGTCATTATAAGTGGCCAGGAGGAGTAGAAACTTGGTGAACAGTTCCATCCCTTATAGCTTCCGGGATCTAATGCCTGATGATCTGAGGTGGAACTGATGTAAAAATAATAGAAATAAAATGCACAATAAATGTTTTACACTTGAATCGTCCTGAAACCATCACCCCCCACCCCCGCTGCCCTGTCCATGGAAAAATTGTCTTCCACAAAACTGGTTCTTGGTGCCAGAAAGGTTGGACACTGCTCTCTTATAGAGAAATCTTGTAACCAGTCCCACAGAGCAACATTCTTCAAGTATATCTGCTGGGAAGTAGCACTAGCTTTGCAACGGGGAGGCTGTCCTTGCACTGAGAGCCATTGAGATGGGATTTTACTCTGAGAGTTGTAGGGAACCCTTGTGATAGTTGATCATGGGATGCTGTCCCTAAGCACTTAGGTTTGAATCCTCATGAGCCAGCTGCTTTTACAGTGATCTGTGTACATTCCCTGCCCCTTGCAGCTCTCTCTGAAAACTGAGTTTGTTCCTGGGATCTGGAGGAGGAAGAATGATTGGATAGGAAGAGTCAAGTCTGCTGATGCTGGGTAGTGTGTGTGGGCACACGCCTGGCACTAGCCTCCTTTCTTTCTGAAACTTCTGTTTACACACGTTACTTTTTCCTGCCTTGGTTTGTTGGAGAAACTAGAAGGTCCCAAAGTAATCATTTCTTTAAGCTAAGTCATTGACTGTTTGGGTTAAAATATAGGAGTTTATGGGAGTGGCAGCAAGTCAAAAGTCATTACCAACCAGTAACATTTTAACTCAAATTAATAGTGTCTTTTGAGCTTCCCAGGAGGCCCAGAGGTAAAGAATCCACCTGCCAATGCCGGAAATGCAGGAGACAAGGGTTTGATCCCTGGGTGGGGAAGATCCCCTGCAGTAGGAAATGGCACCCCACTCCAGGATTCTTGTCTGGAAAATTCCATGGACAGAGGAGCCTGGTGGCCTACAGTCCATGGGGTCGCAAAGGGATTGAATGACTGAGCACTCAGGCATATCAAATCTATTAGCTATTCAGGCACCTCATCAGGTCCCCAGAAATATTTAATATGAGGAAAAGAGGAGCAGGAAGCAGAGCCCCAGAGGGGCCAGACAGAGTTATACCCAGTCATGGGACAGCCCCTTCTCATCCCGACACTAGCTAAGGGCTTGGCTCCCCTTTCAGGGACCAGGAGTGGGACCTGGCACCCAGAGCTGAAATTCAGGGAAACTCAAAACGGCAAGTATCATTTACACATTTAACTACCCCCCGCCCCCAAGGTATGTATGTAAACTTTCACAGAACTGCTTCTCAGGTTCTCAGAAGAATCGTCTTGGCAGTCCTTTCACACGGGTCCCCACCTTCTACATTTGAAGAATCTGAGGCTCAAAGGAGCGAAACTGCCCACAATGGTTCACCCATCAGAGAGGAACTTTTAATTCAGTCCGTCTCCCCTGAGCCTCAGCAACTTCTGGGATCGGATTGCCAAGGGCCCCTCCAGCACCCCGGGCATTACTAAATGGATTTTGTAAGCCTGCATTGCCTTTGATTCTTGCCGTATCCCCTTAGTTCTGGGATGTCAAGATAAAAGGAACCAATTTATCTTCACTCCCTGCACACTCTTCATCAGTAGAAACACCATGATCATAAATCTCAATTTTTGTCTTTCCGCGTGGAAGAGTGTAGGCCTTTCAGTCAATCCAAACTTGTTTTTTAAAACTCAGTAATATATGATAATTTTCCCATTCAAAACTCTGACCTGGTACCTAACAGCTTTGAACTCTCTGAAAGCAGTTTAGAGTGTTAAGAATCTGCCAAGTGGTAATGATCTGACTTCTTTGTCATCTCTGAAGCAGAAGCTGTGAACAGCTATACCTGAGGCAGAGTGAGGTAGGGGTGTGTGTGTGTGTGTGTGTGTGTGTGTGTGAAGAGTTGGAATATTATAGCAAGAACAGACAATAGACTAGACAGAGGAGCCTGGTGGGCTACAGTCCGTGGGCTCACAAAGTGTTGGCCACGACTGAGTGCACACACACACAACAACAACAACAGGACAAGGTAAAGGGGCACATTTGCATTTCATTTGCAGCTTTTGTAAATGGCAACATTGTACCTTAGTCAAAGTAAGGAAGGAAATGTATCCAGGTAATTGCTTTAACTTTTTCTGGGATTATCAGCAGGAGATCTTGCAAGGGCCTTGGGAACTGCTCCCCAGGGAACTGGAGATTTTAGCGGAGAGTGGGGAAATGGTTCATTTTTGTTAGAAATTTTCTAACCCTTCAAATGGTATTACGGCGGTTTTGTCTTATATGAAAGACTAGAGAACTCATGTATCAAAAATGTTAGCAGCTTTTAATATTGGAAGAAAATGAAATGGAACATTTAAGCTTTGGGTGACTGACTTTCAGTGTAGAAATCTGTAACCATTCAACTACTGACAAAATGTTGAAATTATAAACATTTAGGGGCTAGGAATCATAAAAGTTACTTATCATAAACCATCTCTTGCTTAAATTCTTGACAATGTGTTCCTGTGAAATAAGCAAATGATTTCCTAACTAGATAAAACTAAAAACCGAATCTGAAAAGATACATGCACTCCAGTGTTCCTTACAATACAATTTACAACAGCCAAGACATGGCAACAACCTAAATGTCCACTGACAGAGGAACGGGTGAAGAAGATATGGTGTGTGTGTGCCAAGTCACTTCAGTCGTGCAACCCTATGGACTGTAGCCCACCAGGCTACTCTGTCCATGAGATTCTCCAGGTGAAAATGGGTTGGGTTACTGTGTCCACCTCCAGGGGATCTTCCTGACTCAGGGATCCAACCCACATCTCTTCCATCTCCTGCATTGGCATGTGGATTCTTTACACTAGCACCAGCTAGGAAACCCAAAGAAGATATGGTACATATATACAATGGAATATTACCCAACCATAAGAAAGAATGAAATAATGCCTTTTGCAGCAACATGGATGGAGCTAGAGACTGTCATACTTAAAGTGAAGTAAGTCAGAGAAAGATAAATATATGATATTTCTCATGTGTGGGGTCTAATTCTGAAAAACGATACAAATGAACCTATTTACAAAACAGAAATAGACTTGCTGATATTGAAAAAAAAAAAACTTATGTTTACCAAAGGAAAACACGTGGGAAGAGGACAAATCAGGAGCTTGGGATGAATATACACACTATATATATATAATATATACTACTATATATAATGTATAAGGATCTGCTGTATAGCACAGAGGACTCGACTCAATACTCGGTGATAACCTATATGAGAAAAGAATCTAGAGATGAATGAATACGTGCATAGCTGAGTCACTTTGTGGCACATCTGAAACCAAGACAACACTGTAAGTCAACTGTGGCCTGAGTCGGCCACCGCAGCCCTCAATCTTGTGTCACTTCTCTTAGTCACTACCCTTTTAAAGAAAAACAACAGGGGAAAAAAAGGACTAAAAGTTTTAAAAACGGGCCACATCTGTCTGTGTCTGTCTAAAACTGCCTTCTGTGTCTGTCCAGTTTGTTCTGAATATGGTCACGTGGCCACACCTAGCTGCAAGGGAAGCGTGAAACAAATCTTTATTCTGGTTTTTACTAGTGCTCTAGTAAAATTACAAAAAAAAAAAAAAAAAAGGTGGTTTTGATCCAAAGCGTGAAGTCAGGTACCAGATGGAGAAGATAAACCAGAAAGGATGCCTTCACTTTGCTGTATATTTGAAACTAAAACAACTTTGTAAATCAACTATACTTCAATAAAAATGGGTTTAACCAAAAAAAAAAAAATCATACAATTGAGAATAAAGGCATCCATGATAACAGTCCTTTGTCAGATACACATGCTAAAAATATTTTCTCAGGGTCAAAACAAAAGAATACCCCTTCTCTGTTCTGACCAGCGCTTCAGCGAAATTATCACTGAGGTCACAGAATCAGCTTTCTCTGAGTCAGCTCACCCAACTGTGCTCAGAGTCCGGCGTGACCCTCTCACCCCTGACACCCCGGAGTCATCCAAGGAAACTGGCCTGGGTCAGTCACCCCTGGCCCTCAGGCTTGTGTCACTTCTGTTGGCCTCAATTTGGATCATGGGCCTCCATTTTTTCAGAGCTGGAAGAGTGGGTAGAGGCAGTGCCTGGTCATTTATTTACTTAACAAGTGTTGCTGCATCACTTACCAAGTGTCTGGAGCTCTGCCAGAGGACTGGGATGCAGTGGGGATCTGTAGGCACAGTTTCGGATCTTGTGCAGCTTGGAGTCCTGGGTGGGAGGCCACTTACAGGTGGAAAACCCTGGGACCCAGAGTCCAGGAGACTTGACCACAGCCCCACTGCTAATTTCAGAACTGGAACAGAATCCAGCCCCCGTCTCCTAGTTGAGTTCAGTGCTAGCTCTCCTGCACGTAACCAATTTTAAGTAGTTTTTCATGACATTTCAATGAGACTGTAAATTCTTGTGGGCAGCAGATTTTTGTTTCTCGTCTGGTCCCATGTTATCCATCGTGGTAGAAACCAACTCAATACCTGTCTCAGCCATGGCCAATCTCAAGCCACAACCATCACCTCACTGAAGGCAAGGTTGAGAAGAGTTGATATAGTATTTCTATCAGAGACCACACATGAAATAGTCTCAAGAACATAGGAAAAAGGTGGAGAATAAAATTAGGAAGTGGTGCCTTGTGAGTATGTTGTCTTTGTTTTTAATATAGTTAATTTAATGCAAGTTTATGTACTTTTGGAGCTTCCCTGGTGGCTCAGGTCGTAAGGAATCTGCCTGCAATGTGGGAGACCCAGGTTTAATCCCTGGGTCAGGAAGATCCCCTGGAAAAGACAATGGCAACCCACTCCAGTATTCTTGCCTGGAGAATTCCATGGACCGAGGAGCCTGGTGGCCTACAGTCCATGGGGTCGCAAAGACTTGGACACAACTCAGTGACTTTCACCTTATATACTTCAGCGTTTAATGATGGCCTTGTTTAACAGCCATTTCCAGCTCAATATGGTGACCAGTGGCAGCAGGAAGCTGCACAGTCACACCCACCTGGTGAGCAGGCTGGTGAAACACCAGTTCTGACGTGCAGATGAGAGTCTCCAAAGCCATGGCAGCATTCATTGTAATATCCACCTGCTGAGATCTCCTTACAAAACACTGGTTAAAGGGGAGTGGCCCATGGCCCCAAGTGGGTTTCTTGTACAGCATCCTATTAGGAGTCCTATTCTGCTGCTGCTACTGCTGCTGCTAAGTTGCTTCAGTAGTGTCTGACTCTGTGTGACCCCATAGACGGAAGCCCACCAGATCACCCATCCCTGGGATTCTCCAGGCAAAAACACTGGAGTGGGTTGCCATTTCCTTCTCCAATGCATGAAAGTGAAAAGTGAAAGGGAAGTCGCTCAGTTGTGTCTGACTCTTAGCGATCCCATGGACTGCAGCCCACCAGGCTCCTCCGTCCATGGGATTTTCCAGGCAAGAGTACTGGAGTGGGGTGCCATTGCCTTCTCCAAGTCCTCTTCTACTTCTCCTCAAATGTATTCTTTGTGGTTGGACACCTTCTCTTCACAGTCCCCCCCAGGACAGGTTTGGTGAAGCAGATTGGGAAAGTTTCAGAAGGATCAAGAGACCAGTGGTTCTGCAAGTATCTGAGTTTGGATGAAGTTTAGCTGCACACAACAGTAAACCCCAAATGCCAATGGCTTGTTTAAAACAAGCCCCCTGCACCCTGCCTCATGTGTAAGTCTCCAGGCAGATAGCCAGGGCTGGTTTGTCCACAAGGTCTCTGAGGTCTTTAGGGACTCAGGTCCTCCCAACTTTCCTCTCTCCCACCCTACAGTGAGGCCCTTTCCTCATGATCCATCACACCTAGGTTGCAGGCAACAAAGTGGAGGAAGAGATAAACACAAAAAGAAAGTTCTTCAAATGTATGGATACCAAGATGGGGAAAGGGGTGCTGGGAGGAACTGGGAGACCGGGATTGACATATGTCCATTACTGACATTAAGTATGAAATGGATAATTAGTGAGAACTTGCTGTACAGCACCAGGAACTCTCCTCAGTGCTCTGTGGTGACCTAAACGGGGAAGAAACCAAAAAAGAGGGGATATATTATACAAGTGGCTGATTCACTTTGCTGTACAGCAGAAACTAACACAACATTGTAAAGTGACTATGCTCCAACAAATATTGATTTAAAAAGATGAAAATGTGGGTCTCAACAGGTGAAGATTTGCAGCAAGACTCCTGGCAGGGCTTTTGGAAGAGAGTACACCATGTCAGTACTGATTTCTAGGATACTGTGGTCTGCTTTTCTCTGGGGGTATTTTCTAGGGTTACTGAAATAAAGAGAGTAAATGGTGCGGGGAAAATAAATAAAACTACCCTTTTAAAGAAGAACAACAGGAAAAAAAAGAGGACTAAAAATTTTAAAAACTGGCCATGTTTGTCTGTGTCTGTCTAAAACTGGCTTCTCCATCTGTCCACTTTGTTCTGAATATGGTCATGTGGCCACACCTAGCTGCAAGGGAAGCATGGAGCAAATCTTTATCTTGGCCTTCTGTGTGCTCAGCTGAGAAGTCTGTTATGAGCGAAGGGAAGGACAGATGTGAGGGACAACCGGCAGGCTCTGCCACAATGGGGATGCAAAAGATCTTGGCAGGTTTTTTTTCCCCCACCTCCGGATTTGCACACAAGCCCTCATCCAGCCTGCCTTCAATGATTGTGTGAAACAGGACTTGCCAGAAGCTGCTGACCATGTGTGTGGGGGCAGCAGAGTGTTTCTGTAGCTGTTTCATATTGTTGCACTTTCTATCTCTTAGCAGCTAATTTTCCTACCTTTATTTCATTGTTATCACCCTAGAAGGCAACGCAAATTGTTTGTCTTAAGCAGATATTTTGATTTTAATACTTTGACATCTGAGTCCTTCCTGACCCTGGAGAGACTGCCCTGCCCAAGGTAGTCAGTCCCTAGAGATGGCAAAGGATTTGCCTTTCACGAGCAAGTGGAACAATCCAGGGTCCACACCCCAGCCACCTCTTAATGGTGCGCTCATGGTCTGGGCCACTAACCCCTTGTCCTAAGCATCTGAAGGCCAGTACCAGACACCAGGGTCAGCCCCTATGCCCCAGCGCCCATTGGAATGATGCAAACCCGAGAATTCTAAGTCTGCTTATCCTGCCTCACCTGTTCCTTTCCACGGAAACCACAACAACGGCTCTTGCCCACATTTTCCTCCTACGCCTTCTGCCTCCCGACTGACCCCATTGCTTCCCTCGGTGGCCCTGCACAGCATGTTGTGCCCCCTCTTCTTGGAACTGTGAGTAACAAACCATGTTTTCAGTGGTCCTCTTGATCCGTTTGGCTCACCATAGCTGAACAATAAATAATAACACCTACATTTAAAAACATGGTTTAAGTGGTTTAGAGCAGTGCTCCTCAAAGTATTCTTGGTGCAAGACCAGGGTTTTCATTCATTTCAAATTTCTCACTGATTGCAGACCAGTGCACGACCACCTGGGTAACTAGAACGCAGTTCACACCATGACTCACTGTGTGTGTCGGGGGTCCCCAAATCTCTTCATCCAGAGGAGCCCCTGATGTTGCAAATGTGAAATTGCTACAGACGTTACTTAGTGCTTGTCTTTACTTTTCTGTACTTGTCTCGGCAGGGATCCGTAACAGACCGTCAACACACTGGCTCTGGTCCATGGACCACACTTTGAGTAGTTCTGGTTTAGAGTTGATTTCGAGGTGAATTGCTGTTCAGAACTCACCTTTTTGTGTGATCTCAATTCAAATTTCAGTCTCCAAAATATGAAATGAAGAAAATATCAATACTTAACTCACGAATTTCAGTGAGAACAAATTAAGATAATATATCTAAAGTACATGGAATCCTAGCCTAAAGTGCTCATCCCATATGGACTTTGATTTATCACTTAGGATAATACAAAAAAAGAAAGACTATATATAACGTGAGGAGGGGTTATCGCTGGATGGTGAAACTTAGGTTGATCTGTATTTTTCTACATACTTTTTTCTGTTTTATAAATTTTCTACAATGATCATAAATGACTCTATAATCAAGAAAAATGTCATTAAAATTTGTTGTGCCTATTTTCTCTGCACTGAATTTTTTTTCTGCCAGAGTTTAATATTCTTTCTCAATAACCCAATATAAACACACATATTAAGTAAAGAAATTGGTTTTGCAAACAATTTCCAATCTTTCTTTGATGTTTTGTAAGCATCTACCTAATATTCACGTTGCAATTTCCAGTGAAGGAAAGCACAGCCTACAAAAACTTGCCCCACTAATCCTGGGAGCCCTGGGACGCTTCTCACTCCTGTCTTCTCACCTGATGTCACTGATCATCCCTTAACCTGGACTTCTCTGTTGATTGTTTTGCGTCACAGCCCAGCCCCAGCTTCTGGGGCACAGGGGCGATTCAGAGAGCCACTTGCAGGGAGAGGAGGGGGTGCCACAAATCTTGTAACTCCCAGGGGCCGAGGGGACCACTTCCTGTTGGCCTTGTGCCTGCGTGTGGGCTGAGTCACTTCAGTTATGTCTGACTCTTCTCGACCCTATGGACTGTAGCCAGCCAAGCTCCTCCGTCCATGGGATTCCCCAGGCAGGAATAATGGAGTGGGTTGCCAGGCCCTCCTTCCGGGGGATCTTCCCGACCCAGGGAACACACCTGCATCTCTTAGGTCTCCCGCACTGGCAGGCGGGTTCCTTACCACTCGTGCCGCCTGGGAAGCCCCCCCACCCCAGCCATTGCTCAAATTCTGCTGACGATCGTCCGATCCTGGCAACAGCACTTCCGATCTGTTAAAATGAGGGGTGGAGGGTGAAAGAAACGTGAAGATTATAAAGGCATCCTTTCTTTTCACATCTTCACGAATAAAGTTCTTGGCCAGGTCTTCAAGGTATCCTTTGGTGCACTGCTCTCTCTGAGAAGAATCCTCACCTGAAATGCACCTATGTGATGACTACACATTTTGAAATATCTTCCCTTTTTTTTGCTAGGAGGAAATTTATTGATATGAGAAAGAAAGCAGTAATTTAAGTTTCCCCAGACAACATTATTTTTTTAAGAAATTTATTAAATCCAAATTGTCTCAAACTCTTCACACTCTAAAAGGGCATTATTACTACTCAACATTTATATGGTGAATGATTGTTTGAGATTATCTCTACCACTAAGTAGAGTTGCATGTTTTTATGTTGCATACATTCTTCATGGCACTTTGGAATCCCACATATATTGAAGCCTAGACTAAAAGTTTACCAACAGGGAGATAATTTTGACAATTCAGAATGATTATGGAGAGTGGTAGCAGGTTCCTGCCTTTACAGCAACATATCTTTGGTGATAGTTGGTGGCTTAGATGGTAAAGAATCTCCTTGCAATGCAGGAGACCCAGGTGTGAACCCTGGGTCGGGAAGATGCCCTGGAGTAGGCAATGAGAACCCACTCCAGTATTCTTGCCTGGAGAATTCCATGGACAGAGGAGCCTGGTGGGCTATAGTCCACGGGGTTGTAAAGAGTCAGACACGACTGAGTGACTAACACACACACACACACACACACACACACACACACACACACACACAAGTCTAGCAACAGAATCCCAGTTGTAATCTTAAGCCAATGGGGGAAAATAGTCCATTCTTGGGTTTCTGGAAATTCCCCGAGGTGACTGATGAGAACTGGATCACTGTTCTGACTGAAAGCCATTGCCTAAGCTTTCCTGAGTGGCCCTGGGAGCAGCCCCCAGCCCCCTGACGTCACTGAGAGTAGCCTGGGCTCATAGCAGCTGCCTCAGCCGAGCACTTCAGTTACCCACACACTGAGTTGGAGAAATGCTGTGTGGTTTACCCAGTATAGCAGTGCATGGGTCTGGGAGAGATTAAGAAGGACAAATTCCTCATTCAGTTTTCTTCCAAAAGGAAAAACTGGGATCTCAGATCCAGAAGGGCCCATTGTGGGTTATTTTATCTCTGGTAGGGTCCATGAGGTCCTTGGCCACACTCACTGATTCAGCTGTTTGTGGGGCTCCTGCTTCCTGAGCCTAGGAGGAAGGGAAGGAGAGAGAAAGGAGAGGAAAGGGAGGGAGGGGAGGAAGGAGAGGGAGGGGAGGAAGGAGAGGGAGGGGAGGAAGGAGAGGGAGGGGAGGAAGGGGAGGGGAGAGAAAGGAGAGGGAGGGGAGGAAGGGGAGGGAGGGGAGGGGAGAGAAAGGAGAGGAAGGGGAGAGAGGGGAGGGAGGGGAGGGAGTCCTGAGGCAGCTGGAGAACTCAGGAAGACTTTCTATACATGTCCTTCCTTTTCACTTTTCCTCTGTGTGCATAATCCCCATTTGGGACATTTGGGATGAGTTTTATAACTCTTGTTTTGTGTTTTTAGATGATTTTTATTGGAGTATAGTTGATTTACGATGCTGTATTAATTTCTGCTACATAGCAAAGTGACTCAGCTATACGTATGCATATGCATATATCCACTCTTTTTTCAGATTCATCTCCCATAGAGGCCATTACAGAGTACCGAGTAGAGTCCTCTATGCGATTCAGTAGGTCCTTCTTAGTTATCTATTTTATATACAATAGTGTATATCTGTTAAAGCCAATCTTCCAATTTATCCCTTCCTCCCTTCAGTTCAGTTCAGTTCAGTCACTCAGTTGTGTCCGACTCTTTGCGACCCCATGAATCGCAGCAAGCCAGGCCTCCCTGTCCATCACCAACTCCCAGAGTTCACCCAGACTCACGTCCATCGAGTCAGTGATGCCATCCAGCCATCTCATCCTCTGTCGTCCCCTTCTCCTCCTGCCCCCAAACCCTCCCAGCATCAGAGTCTTTTCCAATGAGTCAACTCTTTGCATGAGGTGGCCAAAGTACTGGAGTTTCAGCTTTAGCATCATTCCTTCCAAAGAACACCCAGGGCTGATCTCCTTTAGAATGGACTGGTTGGATCTCCTTGCAGTCCAAGGGACTCTCAAGAGTCTTCTCCAACACCACAGTTCAAAAGCATCAGTTCTTCGGTGCTCAGCTTTCTTCACAGTCCAACTCTCACATCCATACATGACCACTGAAAAAACCAGAGCCTTGACTAGACGGACCTTTGTTGGCAAAGTAATGTCTCTGCTTTTGAATATGCTGTCTAGGTTGGTCATAACTTTCCTTCCAAGGAGTAAGCGTCTTTTAATTTCATGGCTGCAATCACCATCTGCAGTGATTTTGGAGCCCCCAAAAATAAAGTCTGACACTGTTTCCACTGTTTCCCCATCTATTTCCCATGAAGTAATGGGACTGGATGCCATTATCTTCGTTTTCTGAATGTTGAGCTTTAAGCCAACTTTTTCATTCTCCTCTTTCACTTTCATCAAGAGGCTTTTTAGTTCCTTTTCACTTTCTGCCATAAGGGTGGTGTCATCTGCATATCTGAGGTTATTGATATTTCTCCTGGCAATCTTGATTCCAGCTTGTGCTTCTTCCAGCCCAGCGTTTCTCATGATGTATTCTGCATATAAGTTAAATAAGCAGGGTGACAATATACAGCCTTGATGTACTCCTTTCCCTATTTGGAACCAGTCTGTTGTTCCATGTCCAGTTCTAACTGTTGCTTCCTGACCAGCATATAGGTTTCTCAAGAGACAGGTCAGGTGGTCTGGTATTCCCATCTCTTAAAGAATTTTCCACAGTTTATTGTGATCCACACAACCAAAGGCTTTGGCATAGTCAATAAAGCAGAAATAGATGTTTTTCTGGAACTCTCTTGCTTTTTAAATGATCCAGTGGATGTTGGCAATTTGATCTCTGGTTTCTCTACCTTTTCTCAAACCAGCTTGAACATTTGGAAGTTCACAGTTCACGTACTGCTGAAGCCTGGCTTGGAGAATTTTGAGCATTACTTTAGTAGCATGTGAGATGAGTGCAATTTGTGCGATATTTTGAGCAGTCTTTGACATTGCCTTTCTTTGGGATTGGAATGAAAACTGACCTTTCCCAGTCCTGTGGCCACTGCTGAGTTTTCCAAATTTGCTGGCATATTGAGTGCAGCACTTTCACAGCATCGTCTTTTAGGATTTGAAATAGCTCAACTGGAATTCCATCACCTCCACTAGCTTTGTTCATAGTGATGCTTCCTAAGGCCCACTTGACTTCACATTCCAGGATGTCTGGCTCTAGGTTAGTGATCACACCATTGTGATTATCTTGGTCGTGAAGATTTTTTTTGTACAGTTCTTCTGTGTATTCTTGCCACCTCTTCCTGATATCTTCTGCTTCTGTTAGGTCCATACCATTTCTGTCCTTTATCGAGCCCATCTTTGCATGAAATGTTCCCTTGGTATCTTTAATTTTCTTGAAGAGATCTCTAGTTTTTCCCGTTCTGTTGTTTTCCCCTCTATTTCTTTGCATTGATCGCTGAGGAAGGCTTTCTTATCTCTCCTTGCTATTCTTTGGAACTCTGCATTCAGATGTTTTTATCTTTCCTTTTCTCCTTGCCTTTTCGCTTCTCTGCTTTTCACAGCTATTTGTAAGGCCTCCTCAGACAGCCATTTTGCTTTTTTGCATTTCTTTTCCATGGGGATGGTCTTGATCCCTGTCTCCTGTACAATGTCACGAACCTCATTCCATAGTTCATCAGGCACTCTATCTATCAGATCTAGTCCCTTAAATCTATTTCTCACTTCCACTGTATAATCATAAGGGATTTGATTTAGGTCCTACCTGAATGGTCTAGTGGTTTTCCCTACTTTCTTCAATTTAAGTCTGAATTTGGCAATAAGGATTTCATGGTCTGAGCCACAGTCAGCTCCCAGTCTTGTTTTTGCTGACTGTATAGAGCTTCTCCATCTTTGGCTGCAAAGAATATAATCAGTCTGATTTCGGTGTTGACCATCTGGTGATGTCCATGTGTAGAGTCTTGTTGTTGTTCGAAGAGGGTGTTTGCTATGACCAGTGCGTTCTCTTGGCAAAACTCTGTTAGCCTTTGCCCTGCTTCATTCTGTATTCCAAGGCCAATTTGCCTGTTACCCTAGGTGTTTCTTGACTTCCTACTTTTGCATTCCAGTCCCCTATAATGAAAAGGACATCTTTTTTGGGTGTTAGTTCTAAAAGGTCTTGTAGGTCTTCATAGAACTGTTCAACTTCAGCTTCTTCAGCATTACTGGTTGGGGCATAGACTTGGATTACTGTGATATTGAATACTTTGCCTTGGAAACAAACAGAGATCATTCTGTCATTTTTGAGACTGCATCCAAGTACTGCATTTCGGACTCTTTTGTTGACCATGACAGCTACTCCATTTTTTCTAAGGGATTCCTGCCTGCAGTAGTAGATATAATGGTCATCTGAGTTAAATTCACCCATTCCAGTCCATTTTAGTTCGCTGATTCCTAGAATGTCGACATTCACTCTTGCCATCTCCTGTTTGACCACTTCCAATTTGCCTTGATTCATGGACCTAACATTCCACGTTCCTATGCAATATTGCTCTTTACAGCATCGGACCTTGCTTCTATCACCAGTCACATCCACAAGTGGGTATTATTTTTGCTTTGGCTCCATCCCTTCATTCTTTCTGGAGTTATTTCTCTACTGATCTCCAGTAGCATATTGGGCACCTACTGACGTGGGGAGTTCCTCTTTCAGTATCCTATCATTTTGCCTTTTCATACTGTTGATGGGGTTCCTCCCTTACCCCCTTCCTCCCTTACCCCCTGGTAACCTAAATTTTATTTGCTACATCTGTGACTGTCTGTCTTATTTTGTAGTTTTTACGACACGAGTGGGTTCCTCTGGCCTTTTATAGTAGCCCTCTCACCGCCACATTCCCGGCAACGTCACCCTGCTTTTCTACCTGAATTGCTAACTTGTTGGGTCCTATGTCTTTTATAAGCCTTTCCCCCTGTAGTTCAGCTCCAGGCCCAGCCAAGGGAATTGCATCCCCCCCACTCCCCCTTACCTTCTGCTTGTCAGGCACTGGGAGGGGCAGCTAGCCTTCATGCAGAATGAGTGCCCCAGGCTTAGACCACAGCTGGCCTCCAGCAGAGGTGTGCTGACAGAGGCAGAAAACGAAAGCAAAGCTGCCTTCATTTCAAGCTCCATTAGGGGCTTGTGTTGGGCGAGGAAATCAATGGGATAGATGAGGCTGGTGGTAAAGATCTTCTTTTCCTCCAATTCTAGAATGGCATTGACCACAAATAACTATGAAGCAGAAATCACTAAGCAGCACCTATATTTTAAAATAGAGAAATTTAAAAATCACACTGACAAACATTTTCAGTTATTTCCAAAGCACAGCTAACGGGGAAAAAAAAAGATAAATGTTAAAAAGCTTACTGCCACTTGGTCCGTTTTTCTTTCACGTGGGGAAATATCAGCCAGGACCCAGGACGACAGTACTGAGCTAGCCATTGTGAGAAGGAGAGGCTTTGTATGAAGCAGGAATTTTCTTTCTGAGGTCGCTGCAGCTGTTTGAAAGGATAAACTCTGAAGTGTCAATAATATTGATGATTCATCATAATTTGCTAGATAATAGAAAACCATTTACAGTTTTGCTTTCAGAAGGCTATAAAGAGAGGACTTCCATAGAGAGTGGTTAACCACTCCAAAGTCATCCTCATTCACTAACAAAGTACAGTATAAAAGGTGTTTTCAAAAGATGTGGATAGGAATATAGTTTTGATGTTTGTAAACTAGTCCCTACAGAATCAATTCTTACTCTGCATTCATACAACTCATGAATTTATGGCCATTCCACAAAAGGAGGAATTTTTTTCTATCAGTCATTTGATTTCTTTCATGCAGTGGTCCTCAAAGCTTTGTTTCCATTCGTTTGATGAGCTGCCCCTGCCGCTGGGCTGCTTTTGTGGTCCTGCTGTAATAGCAGAGGGGAACCACCAGGTGGCACTGTGCAAGATGGTTCAGTTCAGTTCAGTCGCTCAGTCGTGTCTGATTCTTTGTGACCGCATGAACCGCAGCATGCCAGGCCTCCCTGTCCATCACCAACTCCCAGAGTTTACTCAAACTCATGTCCATTGAGTCGGTGATGCCATCCAACCATCTCATCCTCTGTCGTCCCCTTCTCCTCCTGCCCTCAATCTTTCCCAGCATCAGGGTCTTTTCAAATGAGTAAGTTATTCACATCAGGTGGCCAAAGTATTGGAGTTTCAGCTTCAACATCAGTCCTTCCAATGAATGAATATTCAGGACTGATTTCCTCTAGGATGGATTGGTTGGATCTCCTTGCAGTCCAAAGGACTCTCAAGAGTCTTCTCCAACACCACAGCTCAAAAGCATCAATTCTTCAAGATTGAAGAGCGTGCAAGATTGCAGGGGGGTGATGCCCAAAATGAAGTGGCATCTCTGAGCTGAGGCAGTACCAGGGCCAGGGAGAGTCAAAAGGGAAATTGGGAGAATGGGAATATAGGAACATAGTGAGGAGGAGACAATCTCCTAAAGGAGCAAGAATCCTACATCTTGCTCATTGAGCTGTCTCAATAGCTAGTTTCAGTCACAGCGTTAACTGCAGGATTCCCCTGGTGGTCCAGTGGTTGAGAATCCACCTGCCAAAGCACAGGACACAGGTTCAATCCCTGGTCAGGGAACTAGGATCCCACATGCCCCAGGCAACTAAGCGCCTGTGCCACGACTACTGAGCCCCAGCACCTAGAGCCCGTGCTCCAAGGCAAGAGAAGCCGCCACAATGAGAAGCCTGTGCCTGGCAAGGAAGAGTAGCCCACCCATCCCTCCCTGTCCCCTCCCTCCTTCGCCACACTCAGAGAAAGCCTCCTTGTAGCAACAAAGACCCAGCAGCAAACAAACAAATGAAACAATGTAACTGCAATTGAGATGAAAAAGTAGATACAGTAGTATCTCTGGAAATCAGTATTCCAAGGCAAACAGACCAAGGGGAGACAGACATGGATCATCAAAAACTGGTTGGAAAATCCCAAGTTATTTCTTCAGAGGAGTCCTTTTCTTAATGCCCCTTCTAGGTCTGGTGAAGAAATTAAATTTGAGCAGTTCTTCAAAGAATCAAATAACACAAAAATCAGTAATAAAACGACACCTTACACCCTCAGTGAAAATCAATACTCAGTCAGCATCTGACCCTCTCCCTGACTTGGGCACAACCACAGGAAGACATGCCCTTTCTAGCTTTTTAAATAAAAAAGCCAAAAATAGGGAATGTCCCCACATCCCCCAGACACCCTGACAATACAATTAGACATGAAATCAGAGGCTTTCTCTTGACAACTCTTCCTCTCCCCAGAGAAAAGGAGGGGAAACAGCAAACCGGATTCCTTGACGGAGGAGGAAAAGGGACCTATTCATACAGTATTCGTGTTCTCACAGTTCACACACCTGCCATCGGGTCCTAGTAAAACCTTCCCCTTATGTGCCCAGCTGTGTGCCCAGTGCTCTGCTTTTCAAGAAATGGAAAGCAGAACTTTTCCCTCAGATTCTTTGCAGAAGGTTCCTGATTCAATTAGGGGGTGATGCTTGTCACATGTTGCACAGATATAGCTGCGCCCAACCCCTCATTAACTTAATGGATTCTTACAGTCAGTCCTCCAGGGATGTGGAGTGAAGCTGCTGAGGTTCACGACAAGTGTGGGTGTATTTATAAATGTATCTGCCATCACTCCCAGGTTCTGAAAGTGAGAGAGCTCCTCGCCTGTAGCAGGTAAGGAGGAAGGGAGCGCAGAAAAGCAGTCACCGTTTGTTCATTCACTTATGTTTTCATATGACACCTACTTTTGCTTCCCAAGAAGAGAATGCTTATTAATTTTCGAGCCCTTTGTCCATCTTGGAGTTCCTGCCAGCCCATTTCATCTGACATTTTTGGAGTAAAGACTGTAGGGCCAGCTGTATGAGGCAGTTGGCTTTGCTTAGGGAATGCTTCTTTTCATGTTCAGAGGCAATAATTATTTTTCAACAAGTATCTTTCAAGTATAAACCATGGATCATAAACTCACAGCCCATGTTTAATCTGAGTGACAGAAATATTTTCTTGGGCCAGAAAAGTGTTTAAAGTCGAAAGGCCCTTAGTGGGCCACAGACTTTTCAGCTCTCAATAGGCTCTACCAGTGCCTGCTGTTGTTGTTTTAAGTAATTAATTTTTTATTGAAGGATAGTTGCTTTACAGAATTTTGTTGTTTTCTGTCAAACCTCAACATGTCTGTTGCTTTAACATCTAGTCGGATTCACACACGTATGATCTGTGCCTGACTCCAGGGTCATGTAAGAACTGGAGCCACATGAAACTCAGATTGTTGTTTGAAAAACGAATGCAGTTTATTGAGGAGGGGTCAGTACCGTCTCACATAACAGATACTAAATACAGGGAATTAATTCCATATACTGTTCACAGGAGGGTAATTTGGAGCAGCTTCTGTGGAGGGCAATTTAGTGTCACAATGGAAGTCAGGTTAGCAGGGTCCCCAACGTTTTTGGCGCCGGGGACTGGTTTTGTGGAAGACAGGTTTTCTAAGGAGGGGATGGTTTCAGGATGATTCAAGTGCATCACATTTGTTGGGCACTTTATTTCTATTATTATTACGTCAGCTCCACCTCAGATCATCAGGTGGTAGATCCCAGACACTGGGGACCCCTGTATTATGGGACACCTGTTTTCTAGGGTGAGCTGATGGTCCGTGAGAACGAAAGCATGCAGGCCCACCGGAGGAGCAGGACTTCCTCACAGCCAAATGACTTACAGAGAGGAAAAAAGGCCTTTGGTTAACTGAAGTCCCTTGAATGGAGATTAATTAAAAACATTTCATAATATAACAAAGATAGCATTCTTAACATGTTTGAGGGCTGCAAATCACTTAGATGTGATATTGACAACCTTTTATATTTTATTCTGATGAAAAATGTGAGATTTTGACACTGTCATTGAATAAACAGAAGGGAGACTTAACAGTTTACAGTGTACTTGGCTGATTTCATATACTTATGACAGAACCATTATGTCTCTGAGGTATGGTCTCTATTTATGATGGGAGTGTGACTTGGGGTGACCTTAATTCACTTAATTTTCCTCTTTGTTGCGATTTGTGTTCTCAGGGGGCAGGCACTAAAACAGAGCTTAGGTTACAAGGTATTTGTTTGGGCTTCCGTCTATGGGGTCACACAGAGTTGGACATGACTGACACGACTTAGCAGCAGCAGCAGTAGCAGCAGCAGCAACACCCATGAAGGGAGAGGGAGGAGAGGGACTGTGTAGAAAGAGACAGTGAACAACTGTGCAGGTCTGGTAAAGACTCATCCATCCAGAGGGGAACTTTGCAGCCAATATTTTCTATCAGATGTGTCTTGAATGGGGTCAGAATGGTTGTGCTATGAACTGGAGCCACGTAAAACTCAGATGGTTGTTTGGAAAAGAACACAGAATGTGTGCAATGTTGAGGAGGGGTCAGCACCTTCTCACTTAACAGATACTAAATACAGGGAATTAATTCCATATACTGTTCACAGGAGGGTAACGTGGAGCAGCTTCTGCGGAGGGTTACCTCTGTAGCCCTGTTGCTCAGCCACTGAACGAAGGCTGCTCCAAGAAGGCCATGACCTCTGACTCCCCCCGCAGATCTGGAAGAGCCAGCAGGGAGAGACAGCCTGCAGACCGCACCTCCAACCCCGGACAGCACGCCCTCCTTCTGGCCTCTTGAGCAGCTCTTCCTGCGTGGACCGCAGAGAAGATGGAAGGAAAGCAAGGCTGGGCTGAGGGGGAGTTGCTATGGGGACCTACCCAAAGCTCGGCCGACCACGCAGGGAACGCTTGCCCATCAGAGTTACCCACACTGGGTGGAAAAGGCCAGATTTATCTTCCCCACAGTGGGCAGTCGGATGTGTTAGCCTAGGAAGGGCAGGCCGTCGGGCGAGGTCACTCTGCAGCTGAGGCCAACCCTGCAGTGCTGACAGCCGGGAGCTGTCCGCATGCAGTACCGTGGGAGCAGGACTTCCACAGCCGTTGCGGAGGGCGTCTGTGCCCGCAGTCGGCTATTCGCGCCACTCAGAGCCGCTTCTTCATTCGCATTCTCCAGCAGCTTCCCCAGGATGCCCGTGAGCTCCTCCCTTCCTGGGAGAAACTTAGGAGAGCGAGAGGAGAAGCAACTAACAGCAGCTGGTCTTGGGTCCCCACCTAGGGCTCCGTGTTCTCTGCACCACCACCCCGTCTAGATTCCTCTCACTCTCTGCTAACACTCCTGCTGGTCTCAGGGGCTCACCTGTTCAAATACCCAGGGATGCTGCATTTATTCATTTACCTTCACAGTTGGCCCGGAAGGACCGAAAGACAGACCTGGAGCTCTGCCTTCTCGGTTTCAGGGACAATTACCGCTGTCTAGATCAAGACTCCTCACTTCCCCTCTTGGTCCCTGGACCTAAAGAGTTTGACAAGACCGGATAGCAGCCATAGCTTCTAATTCAGTGGGACTCTTGCTTTGGTTCTGGCAATAGCGTACCCCATTGGGAAACAGGACCTGTAGCTCTGGAAAATCCAGCTTTGGAAAGATGAGAAGCCTAGTGTTCTTCCCTGGGACACTGGGAGGGATGTTAAATATGGCCATTCCTGTTTCTACCTCTTGGCTCCTAGACCCATGCAGTACTCCTACTGTGCATTCAATACTGTACAAAGGTCTTTAACTCAATGGGGTCACTGCGTCCTGGAGTGTGGCACCCATCCTCACGGAGTATTGCATCCAAGTTGGCGCTTCAACAGAGCCTTCAGAAAGCCCTTCCATTGCTCTGAGGCTGGCAGCTTCTGGGCGGCTTCATAAGTGGTCTGTCCAAGTGGTTCCATGTGGGCCAACTTCTATACCTCCTTTGCTACAAGATGTGTTTCCTATGATGGCTTTCCTGGTGGTTCAGATGGTAAAGAATCTGCCTGCAATGCAAGAGACATGGGTTTGATCCCTGGATTGGGAAGACCCTTTGGAGAAGGAAATGACATCCCACCCCAGTATTCTTGCCTCGGAAATCCCATGGACAGAGGAGCCTGGTGGGCTACAGTCCACGGGGTTGCAAAGAGTTGGACATGACTTAGTGACAATAACCATGGCTCGTGTGTTCCCTGTCATAACAATGTTCTGTAAGGTCCATGTTGGTGGGACATATTAAGTTGGTGGGACTCAAACATATTTGGTCCTTGGATAGACTGAGGCCATAGCTTCAATTATGGGTAGGAAAGGCAAACCCATAATTGGAATATGTCTATTCTTCTTACAAGGAATTTCTAGCTCTTCAGGATGGAAGGATTGAGCTGCCAGTTGTAGTTCTGAGGTATGTTGTTATATCAGCACTCAGCGTGGTCTCTGGGGCTGGCAGATGAACACTGCTACCCCATGGACTGTAGCTTACTAGACTCCTCTGTCCATGGGATTCTCCAGGCAAGAATACTGGATTGGGTTGCCATTTCCTTCTCCAAGGGATCTTCCTGACCCAGGGATCAAACCTGGGTCTCCTGCATTGCAGGCAGATTCTTTACTGTTTGAAACACCAGGGAAGCCAATCTAAACCTCATCACCTCCCAAAGGCCCTTTCTCCTAATATCATCACCTTGAGGGTGGGTACTTCAATGTATGAAATTTTGGGGGACATAAATATTCAGCCCATTACACTGACCCATCTGTAAACCAAGCTTGGGTTTTTCCTCCAGCTGGTCATACTGGCTCCTGTACAGGATGAGCTGAGAGTGAATTCATGAGGATCTAGGCTATCCTGCTTGCATACAGCCTGCTTGCATTCTCTGGGCCAGATGCTGTTCAATCTCATCCCACTCATTTTTGTCGGGCTGCTGCTGGGCCAGCCCAACTTGAGGGCATGATGACAGGCTAAGACCATCATCGAACATTCTGGATTCATGGTCACTTGGTGCTCCATGGTGCTCCATCTCTACCAGAGGCTGTTTTCTAAAGGTCTATCATTCTACACTGCAGATGCTGTGGCCTTGTGGTGATTGCCCTGTTCTTTACCATTTGCTTTTTTTGCCCACCACCAGCATCAAGTCAATAACATAGGTTCTGCTGGGTCATACAGTGCAAGAGGCAAGGCTGCTTGCTCTGCTCCTTAGACTTGCTGCAAACTCCTTCGTGGCTCTGTCTCTACTCAAGATACACAGTACTTCATTTCATCCAGTCTATGAGCTAGAATACTACCGCAAAATATGGAACATGATGCTTCCAGAACTTGACAAAATCTACCAGTGTTTTGTCAAGCTCTGGGCTTCCTTCCTTCCTTCTCCATGGCCGGAGGTATAAGATGCAGTTGTTTATCTTTTGCTTGGGAGGAGATATCTTGGCATGCCCTTGACCGCTGTACCTCTAACACTTGTATCGATATGGCAAACTCCGATTTTTCCTTTCACCCTCAGGAGCATATGTGTCATACCAAAGCATCCACTGTGCTAGCCAATTCTTTATCTAACCCAACTTATCACAATATCATCAATGCCAAGGGAAGATCGAATGTGCTGGTCTTTGGGATGTTCTCTTTTGTGTGTGAGGGGGTAGGTTCATACATCCCTGAGACAAAGCTATGGATGCATATTGTTGCCTGTTCCATGTGAGTGCAAACTGTTTCAGATCCTCTTTTCTGGTAGGAGTATAAAGGAATTCATTTATCAAATCGATGGCCACATATCATGTGCCTGAGGCCATGTTAATTTCCACTAACAAAATCAATGCATCTGGCATGACAGCTGCAACTGGGGCTACTGCTTGGTCGAGTTTGTGGTGGTTTATTGTCATGCTTCAGGATCCATCTGGTTTCTTCCAAGGATCAGACTGCATCATTTATGGAGATCGCATACTCTGACATCTTTAGATCAGGAGGCAGCAAACCTTTTCTGCAAAAGGCCAAATAGTAAATATTTTAGGCTTTGTGTCCATACAGTCTCTGTTATAACTACTCAACTATGCTGCTGTAGTACAAAGACAGCCATAGACAATATGTAAACAAATGAGTGGCTGTATTTCAATAAAACTTTATTTACACTGGTGGCCCAGATTTTGGCATGTGGTCTGTAATTTACCAACTCCTGCTTTAGGTCTTTGAGAGTAGCAGCGATTCCTGCCATCCTTTTCAGGATGTTTTTGATTTGTTCTCTTGTTTAGCTGGGGAAGGGTGTGTCAGGCCAAGCAACCAGACAATTAATAAGGTTTGTTTTCTGCACTTCCATACGTTTGGTAAGAGGACAATGGGGCAAAATGTATTTAGACAGTCTATAAGTCATAGTGCAAAATGTTTGCATGGATTCTCACTGCCCCCCAAGCTCCATGTGGTGATGAGTGGACTTAGTGGATGCTACACACACATGTCTATGTCATAGGCAATGAACACTGAGCTTCAGTTCAGTTCAGTCGCTCAGTGGTGTCCGACTCTTTGCGACCCCACGAATCACAGCATGCCAGGCCTCCCTGTCCATCACCAACTCCCAGAGTTCATTCAAACTCACATCCATCGAGTTGGTGATGCCTTCCAGCCATCTCGTCCTCTGTCGTCCCCTTCTCCTCCTGCCCCCAATCCCTCCCAGCATCAGAGTCTTTTCCAGTGAGTCAACTCTTCGCATGAGGTCGCCAAAGTATTGGAGTTTCAGCTTCAGCATCAGTCCTTCCAATGAACACCCAGGACTGATCTCCTTTAGGATGGACTGGTTGGATCTCCTTGCAGTCCAAGGGACTCTCAAGAGTCTTCTCCAACACCACAGTTCAAAAGCATCAATTCTTCAGTGCTCAGCTTTCTTCACAGTCCAACTCTCACATCCATACATGACTGATCACTCACCTAGAGCCAGACATCCTGGAATGTGAATGTCAAGTGGGCCTTAGAAAGCATCACTAGGAACAAAGCTAGTGGAGGTGATGGAATTCCAGTTGATCTATTTCAAATCCTGAAAGATGATGCTGTGAAAGTGCTGCACTTTATATGCCAGCAAATTTGGAAAACTCAGCAGTGGCCACAGGACTGGAAAAGGTCAGTTTTCATTCCAATCCCAAAGAAAGGCAATGCCAAAGAATGCTCAAACACTGAGCTTAGGAGACCCTAAATCCTATATGAGGCTGCTGGCTAACACATCCATCTTCCTCTTCAGAGAAAGATTAAGCTTATTATTCTAGAAGGTAATAAAATCTTCTGGGAAGAGAGAGATTTTATCATCCTGAAATATGACTGAGGGTCTCTATCTTGGAGACACTATTTTTAGTTACTAAGATTGTCTGATACAGAAACAGTCTTGCAGGGTGCTTGGCTCAGAAGAGGATCAGAAATGCCGTAATTATGAAGAATCACCTCCAAACAAGGATACAGTTCTACGGCTTCCCCTTGGCCTTCCCCACTATGATAGTTCCCACCCCCACTGGTCAAGATTCCTATATGGGGATTGCACCCATATAGGTGCAAAACTACCAAATATACATTTGGAGCTCCAGAAGTGACCACTAAGTGGGTTCATGGATGCAGTGTATCCAACATAAGTCAGATCTTGGCCAGGACTCCACTTATTGCATGACCCCATGTCCCCTCTGGGCTTCCCTGGTGGCTCAGATGGTAAAGAATCTGCCTGTAATTCAGGAGACCCAGGCTTGAACCCTGAGTCAGGAAGATCCCCTGGAGAAGTGAATGGCTACCCACTCTGGTATTCTTACCTGGAGAATTCCTTGGACAGAGGAGCCAGGTGGGCTACAGTCCATGTGGTCGCAAAGAGTAGGACACTACTGAGCAACTAACACATGTACCCTCCACTCTAACAGAGAGGGAAGGGTAATGATGCTTCAGGTTTCTGAGATCAGTGTTGGCTCAGATTTGTGTCCAAGAGTCATCCAAATGTTTAACTATCCCCCTTCTCTTGGTGTATAGCTACCCAAGTAAATGGCTGTAGGTCCCTTTAAGAAAGGACTGTGGGAGTCATTACTGTGTGTATTTGCCATGGTGGCGTTGGCTCCTTCCTCCTGAAGGAGGTGGCAAACCACCTCTTCAGCTGATTGGTCTGAGTCTGAAAACTGGCTCAAACCAAGCATACAGGTAAGAGGGTGTGCTGTTTTATTGGGGTGACTGCCTTCAGCCTCCTGCTCATCTGTCCTTGCTTTCCTCTGGTGGTGCACGCCTGAAGTTACCATTGTTGGATGCCCATCTATCTCACCTCTAGTGACATTCCGTTCTGTTGTCTGCATAACAGGAATTTTCTGTGAGTCTAGCCCCTTAGATGCCATTCCTATCACAATAGCCCTGTCATCATCACAATAACTGTGTCCACCTAGTTTTATTTTCCAGGGCCCCTTTATCCCCATTGCCCTCAGCTGTGCCTAGCTCTGCATCAGCCACCACCAGCCCTGGCTTACAGGAGAGAGCCAGCCCTCAACTTGTTAGTGGTGCTGGTGCTCTCCAAACACTGACATTAGAAGATGGTATCTTTTCTGAGACTTCCTTGAAACATGTGTTGAAATTTCTGGCTTTACCTCTTCTCAGAGACTTTTAATCCCTTTCTCCAGCATCTGTGTCCACCTCACTGGTAAAATGTAATTCCTCATTTTATTCGCCTACGATGTTCATGTATTATTTTTCTAACTAAATTAATAAAAAATAAAATAAGACATTTATTTTTTATTTCAAGATGAGATTCAGTTTACATCAGCTTTTCCTAGTTTATTTGTTTTGACCAATTTGATTATAATTTCTAGGGTGTAATGTAGCATATATGATCACGATTCCAAACATCTACTTAGAAAGGGGTAAATTCAGTAGATCAGTTGATGAGTAGATAATTTTAACACCTTCGTGGAACCCACTACTGGCGCTTGGACTCTCTTGGGTTGACTATATAAAGGGCATTTGGCATCCACACAGAATGAATTCAGATTTCACAGCCACCGGATGGCCCAGGCCTTGGGAAGTAATACCATCGAATGTCCTTGGGAAGACGGTGAGTGACAGGTGGATCGTAACCTCAAGCCAGTCTGGCTTTAACTTTTCCGGGTATACTCATTTTGGGACTTCTTTTTATCTGAGTCTGGCTTAGATTCATGTGGCCATTAGAGTCAATCCATTTGCACAAATACTGATTTATTAACCTGAAACAATCAAAGGGAGGGAGTGTCTATCTTTCTTCTCCTCGTTATCTCTTTGAAGGTTCTCTGTCTGTGAAAGTGCTTGTGGGAGTGAATTAGTAGAAGTCCTTTGCTTTTGAAGATACGAAGACCTTCCTGGGGCCTCATCCCTGCTTCTGTCTAATAAGATTTCTTTTCTAATGAGAAAAGTTACCTCCTGACAAGAGGCTTTGACGAGTAAGTAGGGAATTTAGTTTCTTTCCAGTAACTATGGGAAAACAAACCCAGAGGAAAAAACCTGAGAAACTGGAGGATCTGTCTGGGCGAGGGAAGATAACATAGGATTTAGTGACAGTCAGGGTCAGAGGTCAAGGTTTAAATACCACTCATCTGTATGAGACTTTGGTCAAATCATATAAACTCTCTGAAATTTAGTTTCTTCCTGTAAATAATCAAGAATCTGGTAGTGGCCCATTTCTCTGTCCCTTTTCATAGCAAATGTCCCTGAAAGGGCTGTCAGTTCTCTGTATCCCTTACTTTTATGCTTTCTCTCTCTTCATCCAATTCCCCAAAATGCTCTGCCCCACCGTTCTGCTAAAGTGACTCAGCATCCTCACCGAGGGCCTCCAGGTTTGGATGGCTCATCAGCATCTCCAACAGATTCTTATTTTACCCCACCTTGCTGAGGAACCCAACATCCGCCTCCCCTTTGCGCTTTGCTCCCATTGCAGGGGCTGGGAATCTGGCAGCTCCATCTCCCCAGATCCCTGATAATGGCTTCTCGGTTTAGATTCCACCAACAGGAAGCCTTCGTATGAGATTTGGAGGAAAGAGGAGAAGCAGAAACCAAATAATTGCTCCTCATGGATTTTAGCAAATGAAAGGTTTTTGCAGTGGCCTCCAGCATTTTCCTGTGAATCATCTACTTCTGAAGTTAAAACTCGTGCAAGAGGTTTCCTGAATTTCCACAGCTTTCTGGCTCTCTGTAAGCTGGAGGTAAACCAAGCTACCAGGGACACCAACCTTCCCAGATCTGTGTTCCTTCTCCCTTTCAAGGGTTTTGTAAGTACCAACCACCTTAAATCCTTTTCTGCTTAATACCTTAAATTCTTTCACTTTTGGTATGTTCTCTGAATCACCAGCCCTCACACACTAACATGCATCGAAATACCCGGACATCTTGTTAAAATAGACTTGTGGGTCCATCATAGAGGTTTTTTTTTTTAATTAAGATTAAAAAAAATTATTGGAGTATGATTGCTTTATTTTTTTTTTAAATTTTAAAAACATATTTTATTTAAATCAATAACTCAAAATATCGAAAATATTATTTCAACATGCAACCAACAAGAATCTTAATACACTATTTTACATTTTCTTCTTTGTATTTCAGTTAAGTTCACTTCAGTCACTCAGTTGTGTCCGACTCTTTGCAACCCCATGAACCGCAGCACGCCAGGCCTCCCCTTCCATCACAAATTCCCGGAGTCCACCCAAACCCATGTCCATTGAGTCAGTGATGCCATTCAACCACTTACCCTCTGTCATTCCCTTATCCTCCTGCCCTCAATCTTTCCCACAATCAGGGTCTTTTCAAATGAATAAGTTCTTTTGCATCAGGTGGCCAAAGTACAGGAGTTTCAGCTTCAACATCAGTCCTTCCAATGAACACCCAGGACTGATCTCCTTTAGGATGGACTGGTTGGATCTCCTTGCAGTCCAAGGGATTCTCAAGAGTCTTCTCCAGCACCACAGTTCAAAAGCATCAATTCTTCCGTGTTCAGCTTTCTTTATAGTCCAATTCTCACATCCATACATGACCACAGGCAAAACCATAGCCTTGACTAGACTGACATTTGTTGACAAAGTAATGTCTCTGTTTTTTAATATGCTGTCTAGGTTGGTCATAACTTTCCTTCCAAGGAGTAAGCGTCTTTTAATTTCATGGCTGCAATCACCATCTGCAGTGATTCTGGAGCCCAAAAAAATAAAGTCTGACACTGTTTCCACTGTTTCTCCATCTATTTGCCATTAAGTGATGGGACCAGATGCCATGATCTTCGTTTTCTGAATGTTGAGCTTAAGCCAGCTTTTTCACTCTCCTCTTTCACTTTCACCAAGAGGCTCTTTAGTTCTTCTTTACTTTCTGCCATAAGGGTGGTGTGATCTGCATATCTGAGGACTGATATTTTTCCCAGCAATCTTGATTCCAGCTTGTGCTTCCTCCAGCCCAGCGTTTCTCATGATGTACTCTGCATATAAGTTAAATAAACAGGCTGACTGTATACGGCCTTGACGAACTCCTTTTCCTATTTGGAACCAATCTGTTGTTCCATGTCCAGTTCTTTTTTTTTTTTTTTTTTCTTTTTTCTGCTGTACAACAGAGTGAATCAGCTACATGTATACATTTATCCCTTCCTCTTGAGCCTCCTCCCACCCCCTATCTCCCCTCTAGGTCATCACAGGGTGCGGAGTTGAGCTCCCTGTGACATACAGCAGCTTCCCACTAGCTAGATATTCGGTCTTTCTGATTCAGTAGGTCAGGGGTGGGAGGGAGATGATGCTCATACTGCCGCTCTGCGGCCCACTTGACTTTTGAACTTTGAACCATTGAACTTTGCTATCTGAGTTAGTGGTACCACCATCTGTACTACTGCTTAGGCCAAATACCTGGGAGTTATTATTGATTCCTCTCTTTCCTCTATGGCTATGGCCATGATCTTGGTTATGAAGATGAAGACCCTGAATTTCAGGGTGTTTATGCTGACCAAGGTATTATGCTGATATGCGGCATTTAAACTCGTTTTCCTCTGAGGCTGACTGTTGCCAGAGCCTATGTTATCTTCCTCGCCCCGCCCATGGTAGACCTATCGCAGTTTTTTAAATTGGGGAAACAGTTTGTATCTGCATCTCTTTCTCCATGAAGACAGAAGAACGGTCTCCAGCTGAAAGAATTCAAAGGTTTAAGAAGTGAGTATGATGTGATCATTGGACTAGGAAAGAGTGGTTGAATTGTTAAGCCTTCTTGGGGTGCATTTTCAGATCTGAGGTTAAATTTTTATTTTTCACAGAATTATATTTAATTTATAATATTGTGTTAGTCTTTTCCATTATAGGTTACTATAAGATACTGAATATAGTTCCCTGTGCTATACAGTAAATCCCTATTGTTTTTCTCCTTTATAAGCATAAATGTATCTGTTATATACATCTTATACATATGCTGCTGCTGCTGCTGCTAAGTCGCTTCAGTCATGTCCAACTCTGTGCAACCCCGTAGACAGAAGCCCACCAGGCTCCCCCATCCCTGGGATTCTCTGGGTAACACTGGAGTGGGTTACCATTTCCTTCTCCAATGCATGAAGGTGAAAAGTGAAAGTGAAGTCGCTCGGTCGTGTCCGACTCATAGCGACCCCGTGGACTGCAGCCCACCAGGCTCCTCCATCCATGGGATTTTCCAGGCAAGAGTGCTGGAGTGGGGTGCTATTGGCTTCTCCGTCTTATACATATATGTATCTGTTAATCCCAAACTCTTAATTTATCCCTCCCCTCCCCTTTCCCCTTTGGTAACCATCAGTGTGTTTTCTGCATCTGTGAATCTGTTTCTGTTTTGTAAATAATTTCATTTATATTATTTTTAGATTCGCATATAGGAGGTACAATCTCTGTCTTTCTCCGTCTTAGTTCATATGGTATGAGGTCCACCCATGCCGCTGCAAATGGCATGATTTCATCCTTCTTTATGGTTGAGTAGTATTTCATTGTGTACTATATATATTTCATTATATATATATCTTAAAGAATTCATTTGTTGATGGACACTTGGCTTGCTTCCACATCCTGGCAATTGTAAATAATGCTGCTATAAACATTGGGGTACTCATATCTTTTCAAATAAGAGTTTTCATCCTTTTCAGATACATGCTCAGAAGTGGGATTGTGGGATCATATGGAAACTCTGTGTTTAGTTAGGAACTTCCATACAGTTTTCCATAGTGGCTGCACCAACTTGCATTCTCAACAGTGTAGAAAGGCTCCCTTTTCTCCACACTTGAGGTGAATCCAGTGAGTCGAGTCTGCATAAGCATGGAATTTTCTTCAGCAATGTTGCCATGGGCCACCGTAGTTCTGAGAGAGTCCTAGGAGCAGAATTGCTTAATCAAGGATCATATACACTTTACCTTGTGGGGGTATTGCCAAAGGCTATGCAAGTATTTTCTCCCATCAAAACGTTCTCCACTCCTGCTAATGCAGCGTTGCATCAAACTTGTGGCTCTTTGCCAACTGCTAGGTGAAAATTTTTATTTTGCCGTTTTAAGTGCAAATTATTTCATTATATGTGAGAATGAATATCTTTTTGTATGCTGCTTCTGTGAACTGCCTACTCATGATGGGCACTAGTTATGAATTTGGGGATGGTCACCTTAAAAGAAAAACACATTGTCCAAGCTACCAGGAAAATTTATTATTGTTCAGTTGCTAAGTTGTGTCCAGCTCTTTGCAATGCTATGGACTGCAGCATGTCAGGCTCCTCTGTACTCCACTATTTCCCTGGAGTTTGTTCAAATTCATGTCCATTGAGCTGGTGATGCTATCTAACCATCTCATCCTCTGCCATCCCTTTCTCCTTTTGTCTTCAATCTTTCCCAGCATCAGGGTCTTTTCCAATGAGTCAATTCTTCTCCTCATGTGGTCAACCTATTGTAGCATCAGCATCAGCCCTTCCAATGCATATTCAGGGTTGATTTCTTTTAGGATTGACTGGTTTGATCTCCTTGCAATCTAAGGGGCTATCAAGAGTCTTTTCCAGCATCATAATTTGAAAGCATCAATTTTTTGGTGTTCAGCCTTCTCTATGGACCAGCTCTCACATCTGTACATGACTACTGGAAAAATCATAGCTTTGCTATACATACCTTTGTCAGCAAGGTGATGTCTCTACTTTGGAATACATTGTCTAGATTTGTCATATCTTTCCTTCCAAGGAACAAGAGTTTTAAAATTTTATTTCAATTTCTATCAAAATATTAAGGAGGAGGTCCCAATACCTTGGGGCTAAGGTTTAGACACTGGCATCAGAGGTGTGACTTTTTCTAGAAAGTAGGCTTCCTTTGTCCTGGCCAGTATCATTTTGGCTGGGGCCACAACCCTCCTGAAAAACATCATCCTACCCAAGTGTAGGTACCAGCCAACAAGAGACTGGTACCTTGATTCCCAGCTCCCAGCTCTGTAACCTGATCACAGGTGAAATTTTGCCCATGATACAGCCCTAGGGAAGCACTGAGAGGGAAGAAAAAGCAATGAATAAAATGAAACAATAAAATAAATCCTCTTGCTTATAGGTTCAGTGGGAACCGGGAGTCAGAATTATGCATTTGGCAGCATAGAAACGATGCTAATGAATGCAAAAGTTATGATCATACACTTTTTAACCCACTGTAAAGCTCCTTAAGAGAAAATAAGTCTCCTAAATCAGTAAGTTTGTCTAAACTGAGCCCAGTGGTGCATACACATACTGTGCTGTTCCAATTTTTTAACCTGGAGTATGAAGGAAATAAATCTTTTGGATTTCTTCTCCTATTTTTGTCAGAGGAGAGCGATGCATAGATTCTGTTGAAAAGGGGCTGAGATTGCCCTAAATCCAGGCTTGGAGACAGGGGCATGGTGCTGACATCAGTTAGAGAAAGAACCCAGGGTGTGGGGATAAGATGCTGGTGAGGTAGACATCTGTCCTGAGGGTGTGGTGGTCCCCAGGAGTCCAGACTGGAAAGAGGAAAAGAAGTCGGTATGTTTGGGAATGTCCAGGAGTCTGCTATAATGTACATATGGTAAAGGGAGGGGAGAGAGAATGAGACAAGCCCAGAGAGGGAGGCATCCTGATAAAGGGATGCTGTTAGGGAAAGGAAAGTTGGATGAATGATCTCCACGTCACCATCCCAAGTATTCAGGTGCAGGGAGATGAGGAAGGCAGGGAGCAGTGAGTGCGTGCATGCTAAGTCACTTCCCTCGTGTCTGACTCTTTGTGACCCTCTGGACTGTAGCCTAACAGGTTCCTCTGTCCATGGGATTCTCCAGGCAAGACTACTGGAATGGGTTGCCATGCCCTCCTCCAAGGGATCTTTCCGACCCAGGGATCAAACCCGTGTCTCTTACGTCTCCTGCATTGGCAGGTGGGTTCTTTACCACTAACACCACCTGGGAAGCTCAGGGAGCGGTGAAAAATACCTACAAAGGTAGAGTTTTACTGCCAAAGGGAGTGAGGCATGTGGGCTCCCCGGATGCTATGGCAGGTGGGCACAAAGCTAATTAACTATATCCTGGATGATTCTACTCCTGGCTGTGTTAAACCTCTTCCTTACTGGAGGCTTCCTTACTGGGAGCCCAGTCCATGGAAAACATAGGGAATGATGGAGTTAGTGGCTTGCTGCTGCTAAGACACTTCAGTCGTGTCTGACTCTGTGCGACCCCATAGACGGCAGCCCACCAGGCTCCCCCGTCCCTGGGATTCGCCAGGCAAGAACACTGGAGTGGGTTGCCATTTCCTTCTCCAAAGGAAGAAGTGGAGAAGTGGCTTAGCCGCAACCAAACGATTACTTTTTCTAGAACTGCACAAGTCTTCACCAGAGCATTTCACAAGCACACTGCTGGGAACTAACCCCAGGTAAATGTCTGGGCTTCCTTCAAGCTCTCTGACTACAGCAGCGCTCCTCCGGGACCACTCTCTGCTGCTGCTGCTACTGCTGCTAAGTCGCTTCTGTCATGTCCGACTCTGTGCGACCCCATAGACGGCAGCCCAACAGGCTCCCCCGTCCCTGGTATTCTCCAGGCAAGAACACTGGAGTGGATTGCCACTACCCTCTCCAATGGATGAAAGTGAAAAGTGAAAGTGAAGTCGCTCAGTCGTGCCTGACTCTTAGCGACCCCCTGGACTGCAGCCCAGCAGGCTCCCCCGTCCCTGGGATTTTCCAGGCAAGAGCACTGGAGTGGGGTGCCATCGTCACTCTCAGGCCTGTGTAATCCCAGACTCACCAAGGGCAGAGCAGAAAGGGTGTGGTTGTCCCTAGAATCCCTCTCCTAGATGAGAGAACTGGGGCCAAAAGAAGTGATTTATTCAAGGAAACTCAGGGAGTCGGAGGCAGAGCTGGGACCAGACCCCAAAGTGGGGGCTGAGGAATTCGTCCTAACACTGAGCCAGGGTCTCTGCACCTGATCTGGGTGGGCAGAGCTGGTGCTGTTTCCTCCCTGGCGTTTCCACTTGGGCTGAGTTAACAGGAATGCGGTCTCAAGGACAAGGGATTGGCTTTTATTCCTCTCACGGCCACAGTGGGAGCACTGAGGGATATTCTGGGGGAGCCCAGATTTAAGGAGTACACCTAAAATATCTAGAATGTGTTCAAAGAGTGAAACCAGATGGCAAGTGGAAGTGACAGCCAGGCACGTGGGCGCGGGTCGGTGCAGTGTTCAGAGGAGCTGGGAACCGGCCATGCAGAACATGATGACGCTGTTGTTGTTTAGTCGCTAAGTCGTGTCCAACTCTTTGTGACCCCGTGATGTTAGACCGCCAGGCTCCTCTGTCTGTGGGATTTCCCAGGCAAGAATACTGGGGTGGGTTGCCATTTTCTTCTCCGGGGGACCTTCCAAATCCAGGGATCGAACCCGTGTCTCCTGCATTGGCAGGCATATTTTTTACCACTGAGCCACCAGGAAAGCTCACAGAACGTGATAACTAAGTCCAAATATATGAAGCATTGATGTGAGCAAATAATGTACTTTGCTTTGTTTTTGTTATTTTCTCTATCATTAATTGATTATCCTATTGCCATGGAGCTACTTCTCAGGTTTTAGTCCAAACATGGAGGGCTGTAACTCCTGCACACCCTGCTGGGGGGGACCTGACTCATCCTACTGAAAGAAGTGTCCCAGCCCTAAATGCACGTTTTAGAGGCATTGCCTTTCCCATACTCCACCCCAGAAGTCTTTTATTTAATTCGTCTGGGAGGGGGCCCTGTGGTTATCCATTTTAAATACAGCAGTGTGTACATATCAATCCCAGACTCCCTAACTATCCCTTCCCCGCATCACGCCTCACTTTGAACTCTTGGCTGTTCAGTCTGGATGCCAGTCAGGTCCCTTGGACTTGAAGTTGAGATTGCTCTCGCCTGAATGGGAAGCTCACTTTTTCTTGCAGACTCTGATTGGGCTCCAACCTCTAGCCTAGCTTAGTACTCCGTCATATCTGGGAAACAACCTTGATTCAGGCTCCCTCCTCCCCAGTAATTCAATCAGAATCTCTGGGGTGGGACAGAGGTGTCAGAATTTCAAACTCTCCCCAGGGGCCTCCAAAGGACAGCTGGGGATGCAAGAGACAACCTCTGTCGGAAACCACCCACCTGGTAGCCCCCACCCCTACCCCATCCCCTGAAGCTTTGGTTAACCACCCTCCCACCCCCCATCAGGATGCTAGTTTCTTCTAGGAAATTTTAACATAGTAACCATGTCTCCAGCAATACAAGAGCTCTTTTAAATGTCAGTCCCAAACTGGTCTTTCCCTTCCCCACCCTTGAGGAGTAGAAGGTTTGAAATATGCCCCCAATCATCAGGTTGCTGGCTGAGTACAGAGGCAGCTGGCCAAGGAAAACGGAGCGCTCAGATGAGAGCAACATAGACAGAAAGCTGCAGGGCCGTGCAAAATAGGAAGGGAAGCCATTCCCTGTAATGAGTAACCGGCGGCAGGCGCTTTACAGAGCAATCCAGTTGATAAATACTCTGTACTTAAAGTGAACTTTGAACAAATGCATAATCAGAGATTGAATGTTTCCTGCAAATAGAAGCAAGCAAAAGCTTCATACAAAGAAGCCATGGCCCAGCACAGACTGAAGTGAGACAAGAAGACTCAGCAGAAATAAAGTAGCCAAACCTAGGTGGTAAAATAACTTCAAAACACCCAGATAAATTAGAGGGCAGGCAGGCTTCTTAATGATGGTAAAGAGGGGTTGCATGAGTTTTGTAGGGAGAAGAAAGTGTAAACGCTTATCAGAATCTCAGGCTTCCCTGGTGGCTCAGTAGTAAAGAATCCACCTGCCAATGCAGGAGACACAGGTTCCTTCCTTGGTTTGGGAAGATCCCCTGGAGAAGGGAATGGCTACCCACTCCAGTATTCTTGCCTGGGAAATCCCACAGTACAGAGGAGCCTGGCAGGCTATAGTCCACAAGGTCACAAAAGAGTCAGATACAACTTAGTGACTAAACAACAACGATCAGAATCTCACTGTATGTATTTAGTTTGCTGTATGAGGAAATGGCAACCCACTCCAGTGTTCTTGCCTGGAGAATCCCAGGGACGGGGGAGCCTGGTGGGCTGCCATCTATGTGGTCGCACAGAGTCGGACACAACTGAAGTGACTTAGCAGCAGCAGCAGCAGCAGCATGCTGACTGTATAGTAAGTGGTTTATCATTTTTCTTTCTACAAGGTGGGCTCATAGTTTTCCATCCATTATTTTGTTGTCTTCATGAAGGTCAGACAAAGGAATCCCAATGGGTTCTTTATAGAAACCTACCTGGACAGAGGGGTTTGGATGTCCAGCCTGGGGGCAGACCACATAAATAGCTCCCCTTAGAGAATGGGCCCTCAGCATTCTGACTTCTCTCTGGGATGCTGAGAGTTATGTTAGCACCATCAGCTTCCAGAATAGAGGATAATCAGAGGCTGTGACAATGGCACCCCACTCCAGTACTCTTGCCTGGAAAATCCCATGGATGGAGGAGCCTGGGGGGCTGCAGTCCATGGGGTCACTAAGAGTGGGACACGAGTGAGCGACTTCGCTTTGACTTTTCACTTTCATGCGTTGGAGAAGGAAATGGCAACCCACTCCAGTGTTCTTGCCTGGAGAATCCCTGGGATGGGGGAGCCTGGTGGGCTGCCGTCTATGGGGTCGCACAGAGTTGGACACGACTGAAGCACCTTAGCAGCAGCAGCAGTGACAAAAGAAGAATGTTTAAGTCCCAGGAACAATGTGGTTGGGATTGGCTTCAGTGAGACAGGAAGCCAGAAAGACCTGGGAGGGTACTCGGACTGGAGAGGTTGAGAGAGTCAACCAGAGTGTTTTTCCAAGCAGTCATGCCTGCCTTTCATTAAGATGGAAAGCCAGGTACATCTTTTCCTTGTGCAATACCAGCCATTGTCAGCAAGGTGGCCCATAAGTTCTAACAGTTATGAATCAGTGAGAAGGGGACCCGACTCCTTTGTCTGCCAGGACTGGGTATTGATTTGAGTTTCTGATGGAAATAAACAGGATTCGCTTTCCTCGGTGATTTAAACAGACATAATTGAACAAGAAACATCAGGGCTGAAAGTAAAGTGCCGTGAACGGATCTATTATTTCAGCTTTGCCTTCATTCCTGCTCCTCGAGAGAGGCACCCCTTATCTCCCCCATGGCTGGGGACTCGCTGAGCTTTTGGAAACTCAGCAGAAGAGAGGGTTAAATGACATTGTGGCTGAAAACAGATTAAGGGCGAGTGATAACACAAGAGCTGGGCTGCAGCCGAACGCTGCCCTGGCAGTCTGCTCTTGATAGCTGCACACGGTTACGTGGATGGTCCCCTTGGCCTTTCACAGAAAAGGGCAGATTGTCAGCAAACAAAGGGATAAAAAACCCAAACCTTAAACAGCTAGAGAGGAGCCAGGTGGGAGAAACAGCCCTTGCTGGGTCCTGTCTCTTGGAGCCTTATGAGGCTAAATCCCATTTCACAGCAGATTTAATGCAGAATTCTTCTGAAAGTCAGGATCTGCCCACCGCCTTTGAACATCTTCCTGTAATATAGTGTTAATGAGTTTGACTCCTTCTGCAGGACCAAGGCCCCTGTTGCTGCCCTGGTACCTGGATGGAGATCCAGTTTCACCCCTGATTTTCCTTTTTTATATTCCTTTATCTGAGAAGAAAAGAATATTTAGACATTTAATTGGCATGTAACGAGATAACTATAACAAGTTAATTAGTTCTCAATTAAGTCGCATTTACTATACCTCCTGAATGTGTTCACAGCAATTAGGGGTGTCTAATGAACTTGCAGAAACTGCCTGCTTCCCACAGGCAGCAGTACCATGACAGCATCGCTCCTGGGGTCTGATGCACCATGGCATCGTTTTCTCAAAAGCTAGCATCAGTCTATACATCCAAGCTGTTTTAGGATCCAGTGGATGAAATAGCTGGTCAATTGTGGGAAAAAAAAAGCTGGAGCAGCTCTGTGAAAATGGAAACAAAGAGCTGTGGAATTCATGTGATATAAAGAACACTGGCTGTGGAATCCAAGGGATATGGGTTCAGGTCTTGACCACTACTTTCTAGTAATGTGACTTTGGGCAAGTCAGTCAGTTCAGTCACTCAGTCATGTCCAACTTTGCGACCCCATGGACTGCAGCACGCCAGGCTTCCCTGTCCATCACCAACTCCCGAAGCTTGCTCAAACTCATGTCCATTGAGTCAGTGATGCCATCCAACCATCTCATCCTCTGTCGTCCCCTTCTCCTCCTGCCCTCAATCTTTCCCAGCTTCAGGGTCTTTTCCAATGAGTCAGTTCTTCGCATCAGGTGGCCAAAGTATTGGAATTTCAGCTTCAGCGTCAGTCCTTCCAATGGATATTCAGGACTGATTTCCTTTAGGATGGACTGGTTTGATCTCCTTGCAGTCCAAGGGACTCTCAAGAGTCTACTCCAACACCACAGCTCAAAAGTATCAATTCTTGGCTGCTCAGCTTTCTTTATAGTCCAACTCCAACATCCATACATGACTACTGGAAAAATCATAGCAAGTATCTCCCCAAATCTCTGTGCCTCAGTTTCCCCATTCCTATGCCAGGCATAAAAGTAGGGAGTTTACTAAGGTTTCTGGGTAGACTGGTCAGAGAGTGAGGGCAAAGCCTTACAGGTCCTGTATACACTAAACATTTTGTTGGTTCATACATGTCTTTCTGTAGGCTCTGTGGTTTTGTTGGATTTGGGCAAAGAGGTTACCTGGCCAAACACATGAGAGGGGTTAATCACCATTTTAAGTTATTGCAGGAGCCCTTGGTCACATTTCAATGTCCTGTTAGTGGAGAAAGCTCCCTAAAAGCATTATCAACATATGATGGGATGGCTAGGGGCTGTAGGTACATCCTAAGTCGCTTCAGTCCAACTCTGTGCGACCCTTGGAATGTCACCTGCCAGACTCCTCTGTCCATGGGATTCTCCAGGCAAGAATACTGGAGTGGGTTGCCATGGCCTCCTCCAGGGGATCTTCCTGAACCAGGGATAAAACCAGCATCTCCTGCATTGGCAGGCGGGTTCTTTACCACTAGCACTACCTGGGAAGCCCTGGGGGGTTTAGGTGAATAGTTCAGTTCAGTTCAGTCGCTCAGTCGTGTCTGACTCTTTTCGACTCCATGAACTGCAGCACGCCAGGCCTCTCTGTCCATCACCAACTCCCGGAGTCCACCGAAACCCATGTCCATTGAGTCGGTGATGCCACCCAACCATCTCATCCTCTGTCATCCCCTTCTCCTCCTGCCCTCAATCTTTCCCAGCTTCAGGGTCTTTTCAAATGAGTCAGTTCTTCGAATCAGGTGGCCAAAATATTGGAGTTTCAGCTTTAGCCTCATTCCTTCCAATAAACACCCAGGACTTATCTCCTTTAGGATGGACTGGTTGGATCTCCTTGCAGTTCAAGTGACTCTCAAGAGTCTTCTCCAACACCACAGTCCAAAAGCATCAATTCTTCTGCACTCAGCTTTCTTTATAGTCCAACTCTCACATCCATACATGACCACTGGAAAAACCATAGCCTTAGGTGGATAAGGTTACTTATTCATTTTATCCTGGAGTTTCCCTTAAGATGCAGTGAGATAGAGATAAAAATGATGGGGTTTATCATTAAACACTAGCACTGGGGAGCAATCATGAAACTAATCCCCTCTGGGGAGAGTGGTGGAGGAGGGGAAGCAGGGGGCAGAGGGGTAAGGCTCTCAGGGAAGCAGCATTACATCTCAGTGAGTGTCCAGTGTTCTGTCTCTCCCTCTCTTTTCCTTTCTAGCCATGGGTTCACCTCTCCTTCAGCACAAGCTATGATTTAAAAACCATGCTAAGAAATCATCAGAAGGAGGGAAAAAAATTTACAAACTCATTTGCATTTTAATGAATTTTTAATTGAACCAAAATCTGTTGTTTCTGTTTAAAGATGCAGCGCTGACTTTGTGGTCTCTGCTGCTGTGGGCCAGGCGGGAACTTAATGTGATAAAAACAATGATAATGCTAAGCTTAATTAGGTTTGAAATCTTGTCTAGAAAGGCTGCTCGGAATCTGGGAATGGCAAGCATTTGCCAGCAGCAGGCTGAGAAGCCAGAGTGTATTGGTAGATACCTTCTTTCTAAAACCACCAAGAAGGCACCTAGATCAGCCAGACTGGGCCAGGAGGACACCCTCAAACACCCTCTCCATCATAGTGCTTTGGGGGTTTTAAGTGTGAAAGCCAGACAAGCCCAGCTAGTGGGAGGTAGACACTAGATTTCCGCCCCGTTTTTTTTTTTTTTTAATCATCATCAGCTTCACTCTTCCTTTATATCACTTAGCAGGGTCCCACTGAGATGCAGAGATGCTGGTCAAGGTGATCTGTGTACCCTTTGGGACAAGGCATTGAAAGGCCACCACTGAAAAGAGTTGCTAATGGTCTGGGATTTTATACTGCTGCTGCTGCTGCTGCTGCTGAGTCGCTTCAGTCGTGTCTGACTCTGTGCGACCCCATAGATGGCAGCCCACCAGGCTCCCCCGTCCCTGGGATTCTCCAGGCAAGAACACTGGAGTGGGTTGCCATTTCCTTCTCCAATGCATGAAAGTGAAAAGTGAAAGGGAAGTTGCTCAGTTGTGTCAGACTCTTAGCAACACCATGGATTGCAGCCCACCAGGCTCCTCCGTCCATGGGATTTTCCAGGCAAGAGTACTGGAGTGGGGTGCCATTGCCTTCTCCGGGATTTTATACTACTTATAAGCTAACATATCATGTTTCCATGGATGCTGGCAGAAGGCATGACACTCCTGGGTCAGAGACAAAGGACTTTATCACTCATAGAAAAATCTGTAGCCAGAGCTTCATGTTTGTACCAGTTGTCTGTGACCTGTGATTCTGAGCTTCATGTCTGTACTGGTTCTCCGTGACCTGCAGTCCCATGGAGGTAAGGGGAAGTGACACAGGTGGGCTTGAATGGCTGTTTCACAGACACTGAAGTATGTTACACTTTGTGCCTGGAGGACTTGTCCCTTTTACAGGGAGGGGAAGAAAGCTGGGTTTGGGGAGTGCGATGCTACCTCATCCCTTAAGGTTACTGGCTGCAGACACAGCCCTGGGAAGTAACCCAGGTCAGAGCACTCAGGGCCTTGCACTCCTGGTGCCTTTAGCAAGAACATGCAGTGATGCTCAGGGTTGTGGGTTGCAATTCCAGCCACCATGCCTATGTGCTACTTCTACAGTCTACAGCAATGTCTCAGTGGATTTGAAGGCAGTGGGTATAGTAGGTATATTGGGAAGAGGTTTGCTTCTTTACTGGAAAGGAAGGAGGTGTTTGTTGAAATTATTACCCAGGCAGTCCCCTGTTTGTGTATGTGTGTATGTGTTTTGTATTTTTGCAGTACAGAAAATTCTGGAGTTTTAACTGATGAGTACCTCTCCACTCCAAATTTCTCCATTTGCTCCAAACATCCTGCTTGCTTTCTCTCCTCCCTTCCTCACCAGTTCTGCACCCCTCAGCCCCAGCAGTCAGATGTAAGCCTGGTTCACCCCAAAGTGATGAGCCTAGGAGAGCCAGAGGAAAAGACATCACATATTTGGCTTTAAAGACTAAAAAGCCACTGCCCCAGAGGTGGCAGGAAAATTTTGGAAGGATGTTTGTTTGCCAAGCATCTGTTTCTTCTCCAAACACAGACTACACAACAACTCCGTAGACTGAGGTGAGGAGAGAATAATCAGAGAAGAAGAAATAGGTGTGGGGCCCTTAGGAACTGTCCCTCAAGTTGAGTAGGGGATGCCTACTCAATAGAACCTTCCAATAAATTTAGGATTAAGCTATAAAAGGTAGTTTCCATTCTAATCCCAAAGAAAGGCAATGCCAAAGAATATTCAAACTACTGCACAATTGCACTCATCTCACATTCTAGTATGGAGAAGGCAATGGCAACCCACTCTAGTGTTCTTGCCTGGAGAATCTCAGGGACAGTGGAGCCTTGTGGGTTGCCGTCTATGGAGTCTCGCAGAGTCAGATATGACTGAAGCAATTTAGCAGCTGCAGCAGCACACACTAGTAAAGTAATGCTCAAAATGCTCCAAGCCAGGCTTCAACAGTACATGAACTGAGAACTTCCAGATGTTCAAGCTGGATTTAGAAAAGGCAGAAGAACCAGAGATCAAATTGCCAACATCCTACGGATCATCAAAAAAGCAAGAGAATGACAGAAAAACATCTACTTCTGCTTTACTGACTATGCCAAAGCCTTTGACTCTGTGGATCACAACAAACTGTGGAAAATTCTTCAAGAGGTGGGAATACCAGACCACCTGACCTGCCTCCTGAGAAATTTGTATGCAGGTCAAGAAGCAACAGTTAGACCTGGACATGAAACTGGTTCCAAATAAGGAAAGGAGTATGTCAAGGTTGTAAATTATCCACCTGCTTATTTAACTTATATGCAGAGTAGATCATGCAAAATACTGGGCTGGATGAAGCACAAGCTAGAATCAAGATTTCCAGGAGATATATCAATAACCTCAGATATGCAGATGACACCACCCTTATGGCAGAAAGTGAAGAGGGACTAAAAAGCCTCTTGATGAGATTGAAAGAGGAGAGTTAAAAAGTTGGCTTAAAACTCAACATTCAGAAAACGAAGATCATGGCATCTGGTCCCATCACTTCATGGCAAATAGATGGGGAAACAATGGAAACAGTGAGAGACTTTATTTTGGGGACATCCAAAATCACTGCAGATGGTGACTGCAGCCATGAAATTAAAAGACGCTTGCTCCTTGGAGGAAAAGCTATGATCAACCTAGACAGCATATTAAAAACCAGAGACATTCCTTTGCCAACAAAGGTCCATCTAGTCAAAGCTATGGTTTTTCCAGTGGTCATGTATGGATGTGAGAGTTGGACTATAAAGAAAGCTGAGCATAGAAGAATTGATGCTTTTGAACTGTGGTGTTGAAGAAGACTCTTGAGAGTCCCTTGGACTGCAAGGAGATAAAATCAGTCCATCCTAAAGGAAATCAAATTTGAATATTCACTGGAAGGACTGATGTTGAAGCTCCAATACTTTGACCACCTGATGCAAAGAGCCGACTGATTGGGAAAGACCCTGAAGCTGGGTAAGATTGAAGGCAGGAAGAGAAGGGGATGACAGAGGATGAGAGGGTTGGATGGCCTCACCGACTTGATGGACATGAGTTTGAGCAAGCTTCGGGAGTTGGTGATGGACAGGGAAGCCTGGCGTGCTGCAGTCCACGGGGTCACAAAGAGTCGGGGACAACACTGAGTGACTGAACTGTGACTGAGTGATTGAACTGTAACAATGGGAGCAAAATGGTGTTCTGAAAAGTAATGAGAAACTCACAACATTTTTTAAGGTGTGCTGGAAGAGCTGAATTTTCCCCATGGCCTAAGGTCAGCTTCCACAGGTGGCCCGATCATCAAGGTTGACAGAGGATTTAGTCCAGCCTGTGAGTTTCAACTTGTCCTTGCTGTCCCTCATATTATGTCCATCTTCCCTGCGTGACTACCAGTTCTGAGGACTTCAAGTACAGTGTCAGAAAACAGCCTCACAGGACTGCTTACAGGTGCATAAGGTCAAATCCCTGCTGGAGCTCACCTGCCACCTACCCATCCATGTGACTCATCTACCCACCTGCCTACCCATTCACCCATCCATCTACCCATCCATCGTCCATCTACCCACCCACTCAACCATCCAACCACCTACATACTCACCTATCTACCCATTCATCCACCCATCTACCCATCCTTCCATCCACCTATCCACCCTCCCAGCCATCCAACCACACACCTATCCACCCACTCAGCCATCTGACCACCCACCTACCCACCCACTCAGCCATCCGACCACCCAGATACTCATCTACCTACCCATTCACGCACTCACCTACCCCCTCATCTACCCATCCATCATCTACCTATACATGCACCCAACCATCTAACCACCCACCCATTCGTCTAACCATCTACCTACCCACCCACCCAGCCAGCTACCCACCCACTCATCCATCCAAATGGTTCAGCCTGTCTGTGATTTATTTAGGTCCCTCTGGTTCCATATAAAAAGGAACACCTGGGAAAAGGTGGGCCTGTGAGCATGGAGAGGAGAGAAGGAATTTAAGAGTAGTTTCTTTTCCACATGTCCTCTAATTACTAAACTCTTTCTTGCCCCAAATCCTTTGAACACATACGTCCTCTTATCCTGTAGAAGCTCTAGGACAGAAGAGGGAAACCAGGCCATTAGCACTGTTGCCCAGACTGGGAAACAGGACCATGTCTCAGACAGAGGAGTCAGAGCAGCCCTCCTGATCTGACAGCTCTTCAAATGCATCCCTTACAATAGTGAATCCAACCAGAGAATCAATGACTCACACCAAATAAGCCTAGTTATTTTCAGTACCTCTCTTTTTATAAGGTGGAAGTATAAATCTTTGTAATTTTCTGGTGGTCTATGGGAATTTTCAAAGATAGGTGTAGAAAGTATTCTGAACATTTTATTTTATTTCTTTCTAAATTAGGATACAATCTAGGGAAGGCAAAAATATAAAGAGTTGTCAGAGGAGATACTTGATTAAGATATTATCACTGGATGCTTGAAAAATAATAATTAGCTACGTATTTATCAAGGTGACTATGAAATATTTTAGAACAACAGGCTTATAAAGCATCTGAGCTCTTTTTATGTGATGAACCTCTGTTGTTTTATAATCAAGGACATAATAAAGTAAACATAAATCTCAGACAGAGGCATAGAAAATGATTCTGCTAAAACAAAGAACTTTCACTATCTAGGAAGACTGAACAGAAGATAAAGAATATTCTTTTATATTGTGATAATGACATTGGTCAGTAAATCAAGGAGTTCAGCTCTTTAAAGTCAAGAGAACTTTTACAAAATTTGGCATTTTTATGGTTTATTTTTAGAGTCAGGTCATTAGGTTGATGCAAACGTAACTGAGGTTTTGTATTGTTGAACTTTACCATTTGATATTGGAATATGTGGGCTTCTCTGGTGGCTCCCAGTGGTAAAGAATCCACCTGCAATGCAGGAGACTCAGGAGATGTGGGTTTGATTCCTGGGTCAGGAAGATCCCCTGAAGGAACGCATGGCAAAACACTCCAATATTCTTGCCTGGAGAATTCCATGGACAGAGGAGCCTGGTGGATGACAGTCCATAAGGTTGCAAAGAGTCAGACATGACTGAAGCAACTGAGCATGAACACATTCTTAAATAAATGTGGCTATTGATATACATTATTTTAATGCACATTTCTCATTTTGTTTTTTATTATGTTTTGCTAATGACTTATTACTTGCTGTTTATTTTATATCTATTTTAGACTGGGGAAATGATGTTAGACAAAAAGAAAATTTGAGTGATTTTTTTTTTTTTTTTTAGTAGTCTTTCCCTTCTCTAAGGGATCTTCCTAACCCCCAGGGATCGAACCCAGGTCTCCCGCATTGTAGGCGGATTCTTTACCAGCTAAGCCACAAAGGAAGCCCTTCAAGTTCGAAATAGGTTGTAAAATAGCGGAGACAACTTGAAACATCAATAATGGCATTTGACCCCCAAAGTGCTAATGAATGTACAGTGCAGTGGTGGTTTGAAGTTTTGCAAAGGCAATGAGAGCCTTGAAGATGAGGAGCACAGTGGCCAGCCGTCAGACGGTGACAACGACCAACTGAGAGCATTATCAAATCTGATACCCTTGAAATTACACGAGAGGTTGCCCAGGAACTCAACACTAGCCATTCTGTGGTCATTTGGCATGTGAAACAAATTGGAAAGGTGCAAAAGCTCAGTGTGGGTGCCTCAGGAGCTGACCGAAAATTTAAAAGATCGTCACTTTGAAGGGTCACCTTCTCTTATTCTGCGCAATAATAATGACTGGGTGACTCGCGCTTTTGCTCTTTGGTGGTCTGCTGCCCGTCTGATCCAGTACAACTTTCTGAATCCCAGCAAAACCATTACTGAGAAGTATGCTTGGCGTGTTGATGAAATGCCCTGAAAACTGCAACACCTGCAGCAGGCACTGGTTACCAAGGGCCCAATCCTTCTCTGCAACGATACCCGACTGCATGTTGCACAACCACTGCTTGAAAAGTTGAACGAATCGGGCCATGCAGTTTTGCCTCATCTGACTTATTCACCTACATTGAAGCTGCACTGAAAGTCGCTCAGTGGTGTCCTACTCTGCGACCCATGGACTGTACAGTCTATGGAATTCTCCAGGCCAGAATACTGGGGTGGAATCTTCTCCAGGGGAATCTTCCCAACCCAGGGATTGAAGCCAGGTCCCCTGCAATGCAGGCAGATTCTCTCCCAACTGAGCTATCTGGAAGCCATATTCACCTGACCTCTCGCCAACCGACTACCACTTCTTCAAGCACCTTAACAATTTTTTGCAGGGAAAATGTTTCCACAGCCAGCAAGAGGCAAAAAATGCTTTCCAAGAGTTTGTTGAATCCCGAAGCATGGATTTTTACACTACAGAAATAAACAAACTTGTTTCGTGTTGGCAAAACTGTGTTGATTGCAATGGTTCCTATTTTAATTAATAAAGACGTATTTGGGCCCAATTATAATGATTTAAAATTCATGGTCTGAAGCTGCATTTGCATTTGCACCAGCCTAAATATAAACCAAGGCAAACAGATCTCACTTTCCAAGTTGTGTCCTTCTCTTACCGTCATTTATATCTTAGAAATGAAAGCAAATAGGCACTTTCATTTCTGTCTCTATGGCTCCAAGTATAGTCTCAACCATCCATATTAATTATGATTTCTAACTAAAGTAACTAACTTTTATTTCACAGGGAAAATAATGGGGTAGATTATCTGAGGACTGTCAGTCATATCCAAGCACTTTAGCAGGCTAACAGAACTTGTGATACATGCAACACAATTTTATTAGCCATAGACGCCACTTGTACAATTTAAAATGAACATGTTTATTAACATGACCCAAAGATTTAGCTGTATAGCTTATAAAAATGAGGAGCAAAAGCATATAAACTTTAAATCATAGTTTATAACCGAGTCTCATCATTCTATATTACTTATTTGAAATTATCTAGATATCTAAGAGTTATCCATTAATTAGTGCACTGTGATATGTGTCTAAAGTTTTAATTCACCTAAAGATGCTGGAAATTATGTTTAAACTGGTTTAATACAAAATATAATTACTGTTGATATGAAGAGTTGGTCAGATAATCACTCAGTTTAGTTGAATGCAAATTCACATTTTTCATAATCTTAAACCTCATTGGGAATAATGCTAGATTATTTGATTAGTAACCTACATAAATTTAGGAGACTCAGATTTTTTTGTTGAAAAAACAAACCCAAGTAAAATAAAACGTCCTGTTACATTCACTTAACACTGATCAATCAGAGAAAAGGCCTAGCCAGTGTTTCTTGCGATTTTCCAAAGTTTACTGTAATTATGTGAGTTTGGGTCCCTAAAAAGTTTCTGAGCTAACAATTTATGTAAGATGGATTTTCTCAGCTCTAGCACATTGAAGTATCAGAAATTCAGTGTTTCTATTTCCTGAGAACTTTAGGAATATTCCACATATGCAATGATTTGTGTTTATAACAAGCACTCCTATAACCTAAAAAACATAATTCATATCCTCCAAAAGTAGGAAAATATTTTATACTCTTGCAAATGAAAAGTCAAGGCCTTTGTCATGGATGGTCATATAGAGTATTTGTAGCTCCAGCTCTACAACTTAAGCTACAAGTCAAAAGTAAATGTAGGAACACAAAAATCTGGATCACTGGTCCAGATTTAAAAGAACTGGTCTCCTCCCTTATGGGCTGAAATTCTTAATTGATCAGTGCTTCAAATAGACAAATAGAGCAACGAAGTAGATAGAAACAAGTCTCCTGTTTCTTCCAGTAGAGATTTCATCATCCCTCTCCAGAGATTACACATGGTCAAGTCATAAAACCCAAATTCCAATCATTACTGCCACCCCAGGGATTCACTTATTGGTGCCAAGTGAACTAGAGACAAGACAAAGTATCAGATAGGTCGAAAGGAAAAGCTTCCTCTGTCTGCATTTCCTCTGGACTGACCCACGTGTTCAGAACAAGGTTCTGCTGCCATGACCTAGGCACACAGGCAGACTGGGAGTGGGTCCTTTGTGATGTAAGGCAACACAAGTGGTGTGTTGATCTCAGTGTGATGCTCTTAGAGTGAGATCCCATGCTACCCTGGGAGCCAGTTGACACATGCCTGAGGCAATGGGTTCACATGGGGGCTTCCTAGGTGCCTTAGTGGGTAAAGAATCTGCCAGTAATGCAGGAGACACAGGAGACACAGGTTTGATCCCTGAGTCGGGAAGGTCCCCTGGAGGAGGGCATGGCAACCCATTCCAGTGTTCTAGCCTGGAGAATCCCATGGACAGAGGAGCCTGATGGCCTACAGTTCATAGGGTCACAAAGAGTCAGACATGACTGAAGCGACTGAACACGCATGCATGCATGCTAAGCCAGTAGAGAAGGAGGATTTCCCCATGGACTTAGAGTTGGTAGGGAGCTTAGGCATCTTTCTACCCAATGTTGTCATCTGAAGGAGGGGAAACTTTGTCCCTAAGAGGCCAAGACTCTTGTTCAGGGTCCCACACCGAGTTACAGATAGTTTTAAGACCAGAAAATGGAGACCTTCTGTCTTCTAACCTTCATAGTCAGTGATGTTCATAGTAAGTTATGTCATGTAGCCAAGTTATTTTTCTGGTGCTGAAAACCCCTAAAATCCTCACAGGTATTCAACATCCTGGCCAGTTATTTTCACTGCTTTTGTCATTATCGGGGTCTTTTTAAGAGGAAAATCAGGTACTGTGTGCTCAGAAATGGATTAAAGCTATCTTTAGATTAAAGATAATTATAATAATAGAAATTCCATTCACTGAGTCCTTTCTGTAGGCTTGATGTTCTACTATGGGCTTTACATTGGTTCTCTCGTGCAATCCTTTACAATAATCCTTCAAGGAAGGCACAGTCATTGCCATTTATAGATAAGAAACCTGTGGCACAGAATAGGAGGGTAATTAAGGCCAAGGTTTCACAGGATTAAATGGCGGTGTTAGGATTAGAACTGGGATCTGATTCTTGAGCCTGAACTCTTACCACTTTTCAAGAATATTAAGTCAAGGTTCTGGAAAGTTTTGCATGTCGAGTTATTCAGTCTGGGTATTATCTTCTAGGCAGACCTTTTCCAAAACTTGTTCTGTAAGATCACCTTGAGATTTTAGTAGATGTTACAGAGGGCAAAGAAAGTACATTTCTGTAGCCCAAATCATTTACAAGACCCCCTCACACAGGGAATCAGGTCTGTGTACTCCCTTTAATACGCCACTGTACATGGCGAAACAGAGAGGATCTGATTTGTAGCCTCTTCCCCAAACTCACTTGCCCACATTTCCATGTTCGGAATATCATCTGTGGACAGACTGTGGTCCGGAAAGTCTTAGATAATTTCTGAGCAGAAACATAGTCAGATCTGTGTTTATGAAGGCATCTGACGCAGTGGATTCAAGAATGGACACAGTGGCATCCAGCCTACGGGAGGCCAGTTAGGAAGTAGCTGATTCTACTGAGAGAGAAAGAAAGGAAAAATAACTTCACTCATTCACCTGCTAATGGCAAGACTGGGCTCCAGGAACCCAGAATACCATCATCTTCAAAATCCTCATTCAGGTAAAAAGCCATCCTGTTTGAGACAGCACTTTGAAAACCATGGAGAGCTCTACACACATACACACACACAGTTAGCAAAGACTAGACATCAGAGACACTGAGTGAACACACAGGCAGACGCCAGCCTGTAGCCCGCTCTCTCTGTGTTGATCCCAGTTGCAAACATGCCCAGTGAAGGAACAAAGCTCCCGTGCATCAATCCAGCCACCGGGCTCACCATGGACACTCATCTGCCTTGTCGTTTACAGCTCCCTTGTATACCGAGGCCAAGCCTGTTCATCTGGGGGTGTCATCCATTGGCAAAGCATATCTTTGGCACCATCCCATTCTCCACCCACATGGAAGCACCCGAGGCAGTGAGTGGTTGTCACAGGTCTTTTCTTGCTTCTCTGGCAGGTACAGGTGTGTGTTTGGTTCTTTGCATGTCCTTACCCCTCCCATCATCACAGACCTTGCTGGATTGTCTGGATTGTGGGTGAGTTCTACTGAAAGCAAGTCTAACTGGGAATATGTGAATATTTGGACTATTATTTTTGTGAATTCCTTCTAGTGGGTCTGTTAAAACAAACCATAGCAGTGTATAAGGGGAACACTTGGGCTCATGGTGGAGGGGCCAGACTAACTGCTATAGAACCAGATATAATGTATGGGATTTCCAACTCCAAGTCCTGATACCCATGGACCTTGGGCAAATTACCAACCTGACTCGATGGACATGAGTTTGAGCAAGCTCTGGGAGTTGGTGATGGATAGGGAAGTCTGGCATGCTGCAGTCCATGGGGTCGCAAAGAGTTGAACATAACTGAGCAACTCAGAGAAGGCAATGGCACCCCACTCAAGTACTCTTGCCTGGAAAATCTCATGGACGGAGGAGCCTGGTAAGCTGCAGTCCATGGGGTTGCTAGGAGTCAGACACGACTGAGCGACTTCACTTTCACACATTGTAGAAGGAAACGGCAACCCATTCCAGTGTTCTTGCCTGGAGAATCCCAGGGATGGGGGAGCCTGGTGGGCTGCCATCTCTGGGGTCGCACAAAGTTGGACACAACTGAAGTGACTTAGCAGCAGCAGCAGCAGAGCAACTGGATTGGACTGAACTGAACTCTAAACTCCAGTTTCCAAACATCAAAAACGGGAATGCTGGCATTCTTTCTACAGTGGGTTTAAGGATTAAAAGAGGGTACACCACTCAGTAAACGACAAGGACCAATGTTTCTCTGATGGCTCAGACAGTAAAGAATCTGCCTGCAATGAGGGAGTCCTGGGTTTGATCCCTGGGTTGGGAATCCCCTGGAGAAGGGAATGGCTTCCTCAGTATCCAAGGCTTCCCAGGTGGCTTCAGTGGTAAAGAATCTGCCTGTGATGCAGGAGATGCAGGTTTGATTCCTGGACCAGGAAGATCCCCTGGAGGAGGACATGACAACCCACTCCAGTACTCTTGCCTGGAGAATTCCATGGACAGAAGCAGGCTACAGTCCATGGGGTTGCAAAGAGTTGGTCACAACTGAACAACCAACACTTTCAGCGTCTGTTCACAGAAAGGACTTGGTGCTGAGTCCAATTGGCTTCTGCTTTTGGCACAAATTTCTTTCTTATTTCACTTTGCTTTTGCCTGTCAGTTAGTCCCCATTCAGGTCCAGTGGTTCTGATGGCCAGGAAACTGCCTTGGCTAACTTATCCAGATGCTCTAGCATCTGGATATAGTTCTAGCCATATCTGACTCATATCTCCACTTCAGGGACTTAAATGAAAATTGCTGTGAGTGTCAGCTCCATCAAGTCTGGGAATTGCTGGGCTCCAAACTCTTCCTCCAGGGAGGCTTTTAGCAAGACAACTTAGGTTATCACACAGCTAATGTTTAGTGAACACCTGCTATGCACTAGGCATTATGCGCTGTGCGTTCACAAGTTATTTCACTAATGTTACAGAAAATGACAATTCTATGGCACCATCAATAGCTCGAGGTAGCATTTATACATATGTGTCCCATCTTAGTTGGGTAAAACTTCTCTTTTCCACTTTTAGGTGTAATATTCAATATATTTATCAATGTACACAGCTTGGGAACCAATCAGAATGAGGCACCGGAGGGTGTCACTTGGGAGGGTGGACTTGAGGAGAGCAGTTATTTACTAGCTGGAATAAAAATATTTTAGCAATTCAGTCTTCAATACTTTAACAATTGATATGGCTAATCTGGGTCAGCCTGGAAGAATATTAACCCCATCATTCTTCCCAATGGCTCCAATACTGGAGAGATGGTAAAATATTTCTTTACCTCCTTCACTTGCTGTTAGGGGAAAAATGCAGAAAATACTACCCTTGGGGGGCTTCCCTGATAGCTCAGCTGGTAAAGAATCTGCCTGCAATGCAGGAGACCCCGGTTCAATTCCTGGGTTGGGAAGATCCCCTGGAGAAGGAATAAGCTACCCACTCCAGTATTCTTGGGCTTCCCTGGTGCCTCAGTTGGTTAAGAATCCACCTGCAATGTGGGAGACCTGGCTTTGATCCCTGGGTTGGGAAGAGCCCCTGGAGAAGATAAAGGCTACCCACTCCAGTATTCTTGCCCAGAGAATTCCATGGACAGAGGCGCCTGGCAGGCTATAGTCAATGGGGTCACAAGGAGTCAGACACGACTGAGTGACTAGACACACACGCACACACACTACCCTTGGGGCTCCAGGGAGAGAGAATGAAAATGAGATTCATGGTTTCTGGACTTAGGAGTCGGAAGCTGGGTGGCCTAGTTGAGGCTGAGTGTACAGTGGCTAGGGGCTTCCCAGGTGGCTCAGTGGAAGAAGAATCTTCCTGCCAGTGCAGGAGGTGCAGGAGACTCAAGTTCAGTGCCTGGGTCAGGAAGATCCCCTGGAAGAGGAAATGGCAACCCACTCTAGTATTCTTACCTTTAGAATTCCATGGACAGAGGAGCCTGATGGGCTACGTTCATAGGATCACACAGAGTCTGACATGTCTGAAGCGACTTAGCTCTCGTGCACACATGCACACACGCACACATGTACACATGCATGCATGCACACATGCATACAGTGAACACTGCCTCAGGCTCTGGATCACACGGACCTGGGTTGGAGGCCTCCCTCCATCACTTACTATCTGTGTGATTCCCAAGAATCAAAGGGTAGCCCGTTTCCCCTCAGCGAACCCCAGTGCAGGAAGCCAGTGAGGAGATGAGAGGAGCCACCCTAGCAGGAGGACTCAGGGGATGGTGGGACCCCTCCTCACTGCTGTGAGGCTATGCCAGCTCCCCTCTGCCCTCAGTGCCAGTTTGGGAGGGAGAAGAAGGAAGGGGAACCCCTTGAAAGAAGAGTTGGGGAAGAGCTGAGAAATTGCCACCTTTATAGATGGTGACATGACTTCCCTGGTGGTCCAGTGGTTGAGAGTCTGCCTGCCAATGATGCGGATTTGATCTCTGATCCTGGAAGATCCCACATCCTGTGGGGCAGCTAAGCTGGTGCGCCACAGCTGCTGGCGCCAGCGTCTCCTAGAGCCCACGCTCTGCAGCGAGAGAAGCTGCCTTGGTGAGAAGCCTGCACACCCCAACTAGAAGGGAGCCCCCACTCACCGCAGCTAAAGTCCACACACAGCCACGAAAACCCCCTGCAGCCAAAAACAAACAGATGATGACACATTTCCCTCCTCCCCACCCCTGCGGTCTCTAAAATGGGGGCTCAGCTGAAGCAGTTACAGACGTTAACTCTGTGTTATATAAATTTGGATAGTTATTATATTATTAGTATTATACAGAATATTAGTTGTTTATATAAAGAAACAACGGTGTTTTTGATGTAATTGTTAATATACAGAAACAACGATGCATGGTGGCAATGGTCACGGGTGAGGCGAGGACAGCTCATAAACGGGGCCTTGATAAGTCCCATAAGGAGAGAGTCTCTTGAGCACCCCATCGCATCCCTCTAAGGGGGCCCACTGGCAACCCCCTTCCCCAAAACCTCAGTGACCACAGCCTAGCTCCTCTGTCTTTCAGCTTCTGGCTCCACCCCTTTACCTGGACCTGTTTGGAATGGTGACCTGAATTCACACTCCCTTCCCTGGCCCGCCGGACACTTCCTCCCAGTGTGTCTCAGGTTTGCTTCTATGGGAATCCATCTCTGAAATCAACATTTCAGACATCCCATTCTCTAATCATAACCCTGCCCCCGGCTCACGTTTGTCACCAATCACGTTCATCCTCCATCCGACAGCCTGTCCCTTGACCTCTCTACTTCCCTCTGTCCATCAGCAACTCCCATCCTTCCTGCCTGGAGTCTGGGATCCATGCTGAGTGTCAACCACTGTCTTGGTAGCATCCTCATCTCAAGCCCCTTCATCTCCCCCTTCTGACAAAACCCCAGCTATGGACCACTTCACCTCTTGGCCCCTTCTGCTGCATTGTAAAGAAAAAAAACCAAAAAGACACAGCGTGCAAATTGGGGCCAAGATAAATTCCCAGTAATCAAGAAGTGGAGCTGACGCTGCTCCAGACGACTTCTCTTTCTCCTGATCACTTTCTGCCCCCAGTCTTCACAGTGGCTTTTGGCTTTTTATTTTCTTTTACGCATTCCTCCTCCTGTTATATTTATTTATATTACTTATTTATGGTGGCAATGGGTCTTTGTTGCTGTGCGAAGGCTTTCTCTAGTTGTCGTGAGTGGCAGCGACTGTCTGGTTGTGGTGTGCAGACTTCTCATTGCGGGGTTGCTCGTGTTGCAGAGCTTGGGCTCTAGGCACGTGGGCTTCAGTAGCTGTGGCTCGTGTGCTTAGTCGCCCCGCAGCATGTGGAATCTTCCCTGACCAGAGATCGAACCCACGTCTCCTGCATTGGCAGGCGGATTCTTTACCACTGGACCACCAGGGAAGTCCCACAGTGGTTTTAACTGATCACACCTATACCCACCCTGTCTCAGCAGGTGATCTTTCTTACACTCTACCTCCAGAGGAAGTACCCCCACAGGCCAGAGTCCTCAAAACGTCCTCAGACTCACTCACACCTTCTCACGGATTTATCCTTCAATGGACCACTTCTGCTTTCCTCTGCATCCCAGGCTGCACCATTTCCTGTACCTTGGCCTTCATCCCCTTTGCCTCCTCTACTTTCTTGCTCTATCCCCACTGTGGCCCCACACCTTCAACGTCTTCTCTCCTGCCTCTGCCCCTTTAGGTGCAAAGATTCCGAAATCATCCCCACTCTAAAAACGGAAATAAATAGAAAACAGCCTCTCTTGGCTCTGCATCTCCCCTCTAGCTGCTTATCCTATCCTCCTTCTTTCTTTTCTTGAAACAGTGTTTTTTCACTCTTTGCTTCTACTTCCTTATTTTCACCCACACCTGGAGCTCTGCAGTGCGTTATAATCCCACCACTCCTTTGACAGGGCTGCTGCTTAATCACTTCGGTCGTGTCCCACTCTGTGCAACCCTATAGACCATAGCCCACCCAGGCTCCTTTGTCCATGGGGATTGTCCAGGCAAGAATACTGGAGTGGGTTGCCATACCCTCCTCCAGGGGATTTTCCCAACCCAGTGATCAAACCTGCATCTCTTATGTCTCTTGCATAGGCAGGTGGGTTCTTTACCACTAGCATAAGTATCTCCGGTGTCTTTGAACATCCCTCCACCTCCATTTATGTGTTCAAATCCAGGTTCCACCGTCTCCTGCCTGAGCGACACAGTAATCCCTTAAGTGAAGCCCTGTTTGCCCTCTTGCTACCCTCCAGCCCCTTTCCCACAAGGCAGAGTAATTCACCCCAAACGTTGATGCTGTTCCCCTCCTCCACCTTCTCCCTGTCTTCCTATGGTTTCCAGGTAAAGCCCATTCTCTTGGTCCTGGCTTTGAGATTCTCCTCTGGCCTGCACCCACCTCCCAGCTCAGTGCATGTCTATCCAGCTACACGACCCTTGTTCCCTGCTCGTCTGTGCCAGTCTCTGTGATCTCAGAGCCTTGCTGCACTCCTTCTTCTGCCTGGAACATCCTTGACACCCACACAGCCCCTGTTGGGTCCCTGGGATAGCTTTCCTTGACTACCTGTGCTTCTTCAATCATAGATCCAGCACAGGCCAGTTGTAATGGAGGTTTAATTTTCTGTTTCCCCAAGTAGACTGTAAGCTTCAGGAAAGCCAGGCCTGATTTGGTGTTGTTCCCTTTTTAGATATCGAACACAGTGCTGTCTCAGCAGGCAACAAGCAATATTTATTGGGCTGAATTGCCATGACCCTCCCCTAACCCACTGTGCTGTAGGGTCTCAGGGACACCATCTGGACTATTTAGACATCACTAGCATGCAAGGAAAAATCAGTTCCTATTCACAGAAGCCCCAGGTGCTTGTTTTTCGTATCTTTGGTGGGGCTCATCCTTGGGGGTATTCTCTCTCCCTCACATGGCTTTGGGAGAAATACTGGTTTTCTCTGAGTGGCTGGAGAATGATCCTACCTCTCTCCTGGATCTAGTTCCCATGCTTTCATCCAAGCCCTTGAGCTGGGCCAGACCCTGCAGAGCCCACGACCATGAACTCAAACAGTGTTGTATCTACAAGACCCAGACCTTATGCTCCTGGCAGCTCCCTGCCTGCCGCCTTTCCTGACACTAATGACAACCTATAGGGATGGGTTAGGGGCAGAAGTCAGATGATCTTTGATGACAAATGAATCCAGATAATTAGAGAGAGATGAGGCCATGTTACTAACACAGCATAAGATGCAGACAAAGACCCCCAGGCATGGCAAAATCCCAGATGCCCTCACCTCTTGCCCAGCTTCTTTCTTCCTCTGCCACTGCCTTCTTCCAGGTCTTTTAACTTAAATTCCTGTTCCCAAGTCTGTGCCCTCTGCATTGATCTTAGACTTTAGGATTTCCTCTCTCCCTTTTGCTGGCCTGGATACCATAGCAAGCACCCAGCTCCTAGAAGTTCATTATCATATCAGCCTGCCCTTCCCCAACCCCTTGAACGTGGATGGTGAAAGTGAATGTGTGTGTGTGTGTGTGTGTGTGAGACAGAGCAGCTCAAGGAGTTTGCTTTGTGGTCTATAAGGCTTCTCTCTCCTTTGTCTTTTTTTTTTCAATTATTGGAGTATATCTGCTTTACAATGCTGTGTTAGTTTTTGCTATACAGCAAAGTCAATCAGCTCTATGTATACATACAGCCCCTCTATTTTGGAGCTCCTTCCCATTTAGGTCATCACAGAGCACTGAGTAGAGTTCCCTGTGCTATGCAGTAGGCTCTCATTAGTTATCTATTTTTATAAATAATGTCCGTTGTGTGTGTATGCCAATCCCAGTCTCCCAGTTCACCCCCTGACTTCTCCTTCCCTTGGTCCCTCGACAGGACTGTCAGAGGCCCTTTTCAGAGCCACTGCTTCGCTGGCCTCATTGCCCTACTTGCTCCTCCATCCTCACCACATTTCAGGGCTCTGGCTGCTACATGCTGTTCCTGCTCCTAGAACGCCATTCCCACCTCCTCTGCTTTGCAAACTCCTGCCCATCCCTTTGGGAATCAGCACCAGAGACTCTTCCTTTCTGAAGCCTCCCCACCGCTGCAAGCAGAGATGGACATGCCCTTCCTCCTCTACTAGCAACACCCCCACCGAGCCCAGTTACACTCCTGCCATATTGTGGCCAGGGGTTGTTTGCTGGTCTCTCTCCCCGATTCAAATGCCAGCTTGCTCACTAAGTCTCACTCCTGCCTGGATTGCCCATGCCCAGCCCGTGATTGGTGCTCAGCATCTGTTACAATTATTCCTAGCCAAAGAGGAGAAAAGTCCCCACCTAGGAAGCCTCACTCAGCCTTGGGCAAGTAGGGGAGGTGGTCCTTGGAGACTTAGGGCGAGGCAGCCTCCCGCCCCACTTATCCTCCACCTGCTCCCACTTCTTTTGTGATTTAATTGGGATTTGGTGCTTCAGCCTCTTGGCCGGCCCCTTTAGAAAGAGAGTCATCAGCGGTGAAAGCCCTTCACATCACTCACATCAACAGGGCTTGCTGAAGCGATGCCCGTGGCCCTGCCTTCCTGGCCTCTCCAGCACCTGCGCCAAGCACATGGGACCTGGCTATCCAGTGTCCCTGCACCGGGCAGGGGCATTATCTTGGCGGTGTTGGAGCTTAGGAAATTAATGAAAAAGGAAGGAAAGGCCCCGAGATCTCAGCCTCGCAGTCAGGGCTGGATGACCCCTGAAGCGGGCAGTATTCAGAAGCTAATGTGCTGACCAGGGAAGCTCAGCTGGTCCCAGTCCTGTGCGCGCCGCATCGCTTTCTCCTCGTGCCAGACCATGAGCTGCTGGCCAAGAGGCAGCAGGCATGTTGCTGCAAATGCCAAGCAGGGGCAGCTGCGCCAAGATTTGCAGGAACAGATGATTCCTTCACAGCCCAGGAGGCTTAACCCATCCGGCTACCCTCACTGATTCGAAAGGAAATCTGGAAGGAAACCGTTGCTGGTCACCAGCCACGTGCAGGTACTTTGTATGGTTTACTTCCCTTCCTCTGCCCCCAAACTCTGCAGCCGTTGCCTAATGTCCCATCTGATAGAGGAGAAACCCGGAGCTCCTCAGGGTGGTCCATCTCACAGTCTGGCCACCTCTTACTGCTCCACAGGTTGTGTCTGGCACAAGCGTGTTGGCCAAGTGGACAATCGGGGACTGAAATCTAGCCGCCTTCTGGTTGTCAAGCTGTGTTGAGCATGCCTTTTCCCAGAGACTGGCCACCACCCCGCTTCACAGCCAAGTCTAGGGCTACCCTTGAGTTGGATGATGGTTGGATGGCATCACTGACTCAATGAACATGAGTCTGAGCAAACTCTGGGAGATAGTGAAGGATGGGGAAGCCTGGGGTGCTGCAGTCCGTGGGGTCACACAGAATCGGACACGACTTGGTGACCGCACAGCAACAACACTCACGCTGCTTTAAATGCTCAGTTGGCTACCCCACCTCCCTGTATATTTCAGTCCGAAGAGCAAGCCCCGGACTCAGGTGAAGGCAAGACACGTAGAAACAGGTGGAGACTCGGGTCGGCGAGGAACAAGGATCCGTTTGATTTTGGGTGGCTTCGACCAGCAGCGGCTTCAGTTCCTGGCTAGAGACTGAAGTCGGGTCTTGGCTCTGAGAGAGCTGAATCTTAGCTGCTAGACAGGTGGACAGTGACAAAGCCCTGACCCTTCGGCTTTGCATAAAAGACTTCCCACAAAGACAGAAAGTAGTAAAACAAATAAAGTGTTTATTAGGAGGAAAGAATATAGTACGTGTGGACAGACACACGGGCCGACTCGGACAGTAGTAGTTTACATCACTTACATGGGGGTATTTCTTTCTGGTTCCCTCTGGCCAATCATCTTGCTTGGCCTAGTTCTGAGCCTCTTGGGCTTCCCAGGTGGCGCTAGTGGTAAAGAACCTGCCTGCCAATGCAGGAGACATTAGAGATGCGGGTTTGATCCCTGGGTTGAGAGGATCCCCTGGATGAGGGCATAGCAACCCACTCCTGTATTCTTGCCAGGAGAATCTCATAGGCAGAGGAGCCTGGCGGGCTACAGTCCATAGGGTTGCAAAGCGTCAGACACGACTGAAGCAACTTAGCATGCAGGAGCCTCTGTTTATCTCAGGATCCTCCCGTGTGTGAACACCCATCTCGCGGCCAAGATGGATTCCAGGGAAGAGGCCTATGGGTAGGTTGACATCACTCCCCTTTTGACCTCCAAGGAGCTTTCCAGTCAGGAAGATCTCCTTGACTCAGAGAAATTTGTCATCTCTCATCTCCTATCTGGGCAAGACCCAGCCTCCTCTCTTGACTGATATTTTGGAGTTTCTGTCCAAAAAAAAAAAAAAAAACTCCAGCAGCTGCTTACTTGGAGGGTGGGGGCTGGAGGGGGGGGCTGAATGTACCTCCTACCTCGCATTGATCTAGTTTCTCTCTGCCATTTTATTTCTTCTAATCATGACTTGATAATTTGTGAGTCCCACCCAGCTGCTTCTCATTTTTCAGTATAAACTTCTTTGGTCTGCATTTGGGTGGGACTGGGAGACAGGGACACATATCTTCATATCATCTTTGCCTTTAAAAAAAAAAAAAACAACCAATCATCAATATTAATACACCTTCAATACCAGAGTTGTCTTGGACACAATGCAGCTAGCTTGATTGGTTTCCCCACAGCTGATAAAATTTGGGTTTGGAGGTCAGCATCTTCATGGAATTGCTGTAAATAATACAGCTAAACCTAGCTGAACACAGTGCCAATGCTGGTTTCCTTCCTGCCTTCTTATTGCCGCAGCCTCTGCCTCCATCTCTACCCTCTCCAGCCCATCCTGCAGACCTCTGACAGATAAGCCTTCATAAATCAGTTTGTTCATTGTTTTTCTTCTTAACTCAAAAGCTTCAAGGGAGTCCGTGTTGCTCAGAGGATGAAATACTAACTTCATCCAAAAGTGGTTCTCAAAGTGTGGTCCCCAGACCAGAAGCATCCATATTCTCTGCCAACTTGTTAGAAATGCAAAAAGTTTTAGGGCTTCACTCAAGATCTCCTGAATGAGAAACCCTGGAGATGAGGTCCAGTCATTTGTGTTGGAACAGCTCTCTAGGTATTTCTGACTCTAAAGTTTGAGCTCCAGGAGTTGGTAATGGACAGGGATGCCTGGCGTGCTGCAGTCCATGGGGTCATAAAGAGTTGAACACGACTGAGCGACTGAACTGAAAGTTTGAAATCCTGACTTACTATCTCTTCGTTACCTTCCACTCAAACCAAATCTACCCTCTCCTTGCTTCTGGTCATGTGCTGTTTAATAATTTTTTTCAGGCTTCCTAGGTGGTACGGTAGTAAAGAATCCCTCTGCCAATGCAGGAGATGCAAGGGACATGGGTTCAATCCCTGAGTTGGGAAGATCCCCTGGAGGAGGGCATGGCAACCCTCTCCAGTATCCTTGTCTGGAAAATCCCACGGACGGTGGAGTCTGGCAGGCTACAGTCCATGGGGTCAGAAGGAGGCAGACATGACCAAATGACTGAGCACACACACACATGGTTGATTTACTATGTTATGTTAATTTCTGCTGTGTTGCAAAGTGATTCAGTTGCATATATATATTCTTTCTAATTATGGTTTATCACAGGATGTTGAATACAGAGTTCCCTGTGCTGTACAGTAGGACCTTGTTTATTTTATATAAAAGAGTTTGCATCTGTATTTAATCATCTTCATCTCTGCTCTTATGGTGCTCATGGGTGATAGCAGCAGCTGGTTTTCTCCCTAACCTCCATCCTCCTTGTCTTTATTGCCAATAGATCTGTGTTATGAAGCCATTGTTGTGCCTAGCTGACACCGTTTCCTTTGCACCTAGGAGTGGTCACAGAATTAAACTTGAGCTGACGATTTTAAGTGGAAGTTTAGAGGGAGGGACTTCTGAGGAGGAAGGTCAGTGGGGTAAACCCCTTTTTGTCTTTTCACTTTTTTCTCTTTCTCCCGACTGCTACCTGGAATACGGATAGAATGGCTGGAGCTGTAGCAGCCTTCTAGGACCTTTAGGGGAAACCTTGACAGGAAGGCTACACGTAGCCAAGGAAAAAGATAGAAAAAGCAAGGGTTCTTTGAAGCCACCATGGCAGCCCTCACAGGAGAGAGAAAATCTCTGTTAATAACAACCAAAAGCAATTTCTAGCATAAAATGTGATTGACATTTCTCTTTGTTTGTGCATATCCAACCTGTTCTTTAAGGTGTAGTCTTTTCACATCCTAATCATTTAACAAACACTGGGGAGCATCTCCTCTGTGCCAGGCCCTAAGAAGTTCCCATGAATGATGTGTGGGCTCAGAAACATCCAGGCTGATGTGATTGAGGACACATCTCCTTCCCTTGCAGTCTGTGAGCCTGTATGTCCTTTAAGGGCAGAGCCTCTAACTCATCATCTTTGGATGTTAACCCCTAATATGGAGCCTAATGCCTGGAAGGGGCCTAGTAAAAAGCTGTGGCAGGAAGGAGTGACTGTCCTGTATTCCTCTAGCAGCTTCATCTGAGTCCTCTAGTCCAGCGGTCCCCAGCCTTTTTGGCCCCAGGGACTGGTTTTCTGGAAGACAATTTTTCCACGGACTAGGGCTGGTTGGGGGAGGGAGATGGTTTGGGGGATGATTCAAGAGCATTATATTTATTGTGTACTTTATTTCTATTATTATGACATCAGCTCCACCTTAGGTCATTAGGCATTAGATTCCCAAGACTGGGGACCCCGACTCTAGTCTACACTGGTCAGATGGGAAGTGACATTTACTAAGCACCTACTTCATGCCACATCAGGCAATGTTTTCCACTCATGGTTTCATTCCTTCGTCCTAGCCTCTCAGCAACATTTGAGGCATCATCTTCCTGTACATTTGAGGATGTTGAGTCTTGTGGAGATAGAAATTACATGTGGGCTCATTATACCTTAGCTGGTAGCTGATCGAAGTGGGTTGATAACCTATTAGGATGTGTTTGGTTGTAAGAAACAGAAACTCCAATTTAAAGTGGCTTAAACAATAAAGGGAATTGATTTTACAAAAATCAAAACCCCAAACTTACAAAACCCCAAACCTTCAGAGGTAGGGCTGGTCTTAGGCAAGAGTAGTCCTAGCAGGTTCCTTGCATGACACTCCATAAAATTTCCCAAGTTCCCTTGGTGGAATTAACTTGGGTTCCTTGCCCACGCCTGAACCATTTGCAGGGTTGATGGAAGATGGGATATCTTAGGCTTATGTGGACATTTATGGCTTCCAGGCAAGTATACAAACAGGCTTCTAGGCAATAGCCCACCCCTTTGCTCATCCACCCCATGCTCTATCCACACCATGAAGGCTTCATGTGCATGCGTGTGGATACCTCTACTCTCTTGTTCAAGCTCCACATCTGGCCTTGGCCTGTGCCCACTGGCAGCATGATCTGCTTCTGGGAGGACAGAGCTGAGCAAGAGGCCCACGCAGGCCCGGAAGTAGAGCTCAGATACCAAGGGTCTGCTCTGTACTTCCCTGGTAGCTCAGATGGTAAAGAATCTGCCCCCAGTGTGGGAGAACCGCATTTGATCCCTGGGTCGGGAAGATCCCCTGGAGAAGGGAATGGCTCCCCACTCCAGGATTCTTACCTGGAGAATCCCATGGACAGAGGAGCCTGGCAGGCTACTACTCCATGGGGCTGCAAAGAGTTGGACACGACTGAGGGAGTAACACGCAAGATCCTTGTGGGTCTGTCCCCTCAGTCCTGCAGACTCTCACAGCATAGTAAAATGCATGCTGTGTGCACGCGTGTGTGCTAAGTTGGTTCGGTCGTGTCTGACTCTTTGCAACCTGGTGGACTGCTCTTCAGTCCTTGGGATTCTCCAGGCAAGAATCCTGGAGTGGGTTGCCTTGCCCTCCTCTAGGAGATCTTCTCAACCTAAGGATCTAACTCATGTCTCCTGTATTGGCAGGTGGGTTCTTTACCACTAGCACCATCTGGGAAGCCCAAAATGCATGCTTGAAATGGGGTCAAAGCTGAGCACCCTGAAGTGTGGGGCCAGGCAGGGGCCCTGTTTCCTGATTGCAGTTCTGGATACAGTGATTAGCCTAAACTAGGAGGGCCCATCTCCAGAGCTGGAAATACCATCATACCCATGCAAACCCCAGGCCTCCAGAATAAAGTGGAGTATGGCTTGGAAGGGATGTGATGGGAACGGATGCTGGACAGGCAGCCACCAGCTATCGCTACAGTGACCTGGGCTTTTCCTGCTAAACCACGATGCCCATCAGGCAGAAGAGCTTGCAGGCAGGACCTGTGATTTGTTCACCACTGAATCCTCATCACTAGTTGCAGAGTCTGGTCCGGCATAAGCGCTCAAAATACATTTATGAAATGCTGGCTGAACAAGACAGTCTTCCTCTTATCCCCATCACTCATCGTTTCCATCATCTGTATCTTACACGTACTCTAAATCTTTTTGCTTTTGGCCATTTCAGGTAAATTCTTTAGTTGCCCCAAGTTGAGCCCCTAAATGCTCCATCCCATGACTGGGGCTGCAGGTGGGTCTGGCTTGGTTCCTTCCCTCAAAAGAAGTGGACTCAATCAAAGCAGGACACAATTCAGAGGGAAGCTGTCAGTGAGTAAAGAGCGCCGTGTCTGCCCTGCAGCCCAAAGATCTCCAAGACGGAGCGTAACTAAGGGTGGGGCGTACATTTTCCAGTCAGTTTTCTAGACTTTTAGATATAGACATTAGAATTCGATCACATCAGAAGTGTAATTTGGCCAAACATCATGAGGCACTTTGCTTTTGTCGGATTTATCATTATCAGTGGTCATCCATGGAAATAACTACACTTTGCTGCTCAAAATACTGGCCCTGTCTCGACTCCTGTCTCCACCATCAACAAGGGTCTGCTCTGGGCTGCTTGCATAACCAGCTCCTGGCAGCACCTTTACTGAAAGGGAATTTTCTTGTCTCTGTGATGAGAACAAAATGTACATTGCCTCCAGCTTCCCAGAGACAGCACCACATTTTCTGAGATGTGAGTTTTGACCTGTGATAATGGCCATCTCCAGATGATGGCCTGTCCCTGGACAGCTGGGTCCAGGGCACCACTGAAACAGTTGTAGAAAATACCCTGAGTGTGAGGCTGCTCTCCAGATAAATTCAATCTGGTTCCTTTAATCCTTTCAGCCAGTGACTTGAATCAGCACATGCCTAACCCTGGAGGGGGTGATATGACCCACATATCCCAAAGCCCCGGCTTGGTTCCAGAACCCACATTTCACTTAGCTTGTTCTTGACTTGGGTCTCCTCCCCATTCACTCCACCCGCCAGTTCCTCCTTAATCATAAAGTGTTAGTTGCTGAGTCATGTTTGACTCTTTGCAACCCCATGGACAGAGGAGCCTGCCAGGCTCCTCTGTCCATGGTATTCTCCAGGCAAGAATACTGGAGTGGAGTTAGCCATTCCCTTCTCCAAGGGATGCTCCTGACCTAGGAATCAAATCCGGGTCTCCTGCATTGCAGGCAGATTCTTTACCATCTGAGCCAGCAATCAAGCTCTAAGATTGGTGTAAATTCTCTGAGGTATTAGAGGACTGTAAATATAATTTGGAATTGCATTCCAAAATGTTTCCTCTGTGTGACTGGTCCATAGCAAGTTCTAAATAAATAGTAGCAAGCCTCAATGAGACCATAAATTCATACTATAATATTGTCTCTTATCTCTTCAGCACCAGCACTGGGTGGGTATAATCAGCTTGTAATTAGTAAGGAATGATCGATTGATAAGGTGAATGAACGAAAAAATTCACTGTACCTGGATTCAACATGTATAAGTTGACTCACTCTTCTCCAAAGGTTAATTGCTTCCCTGTAGCCTAATGGAAAGGCACAGTAATAGCTACAGTCTCCTGCAGTTTAGGGTGTCTCAGCCTCAGAGAATTGTCAGTCTTGACATGTTCAATATTGTCTGGTTCATGGGATTTATCTGTTGCAGGCCCTGGTAGAGAAATAAGCACAGTGAGCTGAACTGGCGTGTCTAATGTGCAGTTGTATGGCGTGCTGGTCTTCACTTAGGTTCTCATCATTGCTACAGTGGCCAGAGCTGATTGGCAGAAGAGGCAATAAGAGTGAGTATCCAGAAAGTCAAGGCCTGATTTAAGCCCTGTGCTTAGAACAAATGTTCTCTAATTTATCCTACTGCTGTGCCGTGCTCAGTCATGTGACCCCATAGACTGTAGCCCGACCGGCTCCTCGGTCCACGGGATTCTCCAGGCAAGAACACTGGAGTGGGGTGCCATTTCCTTCTCCAGGGGGTCTTCCCAACCCAGGCATTGAATCCATGACTCTTACATCTCGTGCACTGGCGGGAGGATTCTTTACCACCAGTGTCACCTGGGAAGCCCCAATTTACCCTGCTAACAAAATGACGTTTACAGTCTTCAGTTTCAAAAATGAAGGGGAGGGCTTCCCTGGTGGCTCAGTGGTAAAGAGACTGCCTGTGCACGCAGGAGACATGGGTTCTATCCCTGATCTGGGAAGCTCCCACATGCTGTGGGGCAACTAAGCCCGTGTGCCACAACTATTAGGCCTGTATTCTAGAGCCTGGGAGCTGCAGCTACTAGAGCCCGGGGGCCTAGAGGCCGTGCTCCACAATAAGAGAAGCCAGCACAGTGAGCAGCCCACGCACTGCAATGGGAGAGGAGCCCCGACTTGCCGCAACTAGAGAAAAGCCCGCACAGCAACCAAGACCCACAAAAATAAATAAATAAAGTCAACAACGTCAACAATAAATAAATAAATAAATAAAATTACTTTTGAAAATTAATGAGGGAAAAAAAAGTCAAATCTCAGATACCAGGTCTTACCAATAAAGACTGTAACTCATACAAGGTACAAAGGGCTATTTGACAGACTTCGGATTGATGGCTGAGACATGGTTACATGGTGTTTTTAAACATGACAGGACCTGAAGAAGAAGCCAGGGAAATTGTTGGAGAAATTTTATTCTCGGGTTTAGATGTCCTCTGAAAAGATGTGGGTGGGTTGAATAATGGTCCCTCAGATATGTGCATTTTCTAATCTCTGAAACCTGTGAATAATACCTTAGTTGGCAAAAGGGACTTTGTAGTTGTGATCAAGTTAAAAATCTTGAGATGGGGAGATTCTCCTGGATTATTTATGTAAACCTGATAAAATCAGTATGGTTCTTATAAGTGGGATGCAGAAAGAGCCAGGGTCAAAAGAGTAGGTAGGGTAATGAGGGAAGCAGTAACTGGAGCACTATGCTTTGGAGATGGAGGAAGGGGCCACAAGCCAAGGAATCCAGGTGACAACTAGAGGCCGAAAAGGGCAAGGAAAGAGATGTCCCTCTTGCAGTTTCCTCAAGCACCCAGCCCTTCAGATAACTGGATTTTAGTGGGAGAAGACTAATTTCAGACTTCTGACCTCCCGAATGTAAGAGAATAAATTTGTGTTAATTTAAAGTCACTACAATGAAATTAAAAGATCCTTACTCCTTGGAAGGAAAGTTATGAGCAACCTAGAACTCATATTAAAAAGCAGAGACATTACTTTGCCAACAAAGGTCCATCTAGTCAAGGCTATGGTTTTTCCAGTGGTCATGTATGGATGTGAGAGTTGGACTGTGAAGAAAGCTGAGCACTGAAGAATTGATGCTTTTGAACTGTGGTGTTGGAGAAGACTCTTGAGAGTCCCCTGGACTGCAAGGAGGTCCAACTAGTCCATCCTAAAGGAGATCAGTGCTGGGTATTCATTGGAAGGACTGATGCTAAAGCTGAAACTCCAATACTTTGGTTACCTCATGAGAAGAGTTGACTCATTGGAAAAGACCCTGATGCTGGGAGGGATTGGGGGCAGAAGGAGAAGGGGAAGACAGAGGATGAGATGGCTGGATGGCATCACTGACTCGATGGACGTGAGTTTGAGTGAACTCCGGGAGATGGTGATGGACAGGGAGGCCTGGTGTGCTGTGATTCATGGGGTCACAAAGAGTCGGACACAACTGAGCGACTGAACTAAACTGGACTGAAGTCTATGGTAACTTGTTACAGCAGCAATAGGAAGCTAATGTCAGATGTCAGCCATCAACCCTGCATCTGCGACTAATTTTATAATGCGTAATTTGTGGGGTGTCTAACCTACCAATGGAGGAAGTTGGTAGGACTTAACCAGTATGGAAGTTTCATGTGGCACTACAGTGACTTTCTATAGAAATCTAATGGTTTGTTTTGAAGTACGAGGGGACTGAAGAAGGGGGACATTCCACTTGACCAGTTTGCAAAGTCATTCTGCATTCCAGTTCCTTGTGGAAACGCATCTGAGATTTGGTTTCAATAGCCAAGAGCAACTTCCACTTTCAAAGAAAAGGTTAGAAAACAGAAACGTGTTCCACAGAAAACTATTTTCTTGGGTTAGGCCTTTCTAAATTGTTCACCATAGGCTTTTCAAGATGTCCTTTTAAGTTTCCATAACTCAGTTCTACTGGAGTGGCTAAATGCATGGACTCGAGCCAAGTTGCCAGCAGTACCAAAGGCTCCCTTGAGATTCAGCACAACTTCACTGTCAGGCAAGTCTGCTGTGTGTTTTTCTCCAGCAGAACCAGGACCCTGCCCCGAGGCTTCAGTGCTGTTTCTTGACTGCTTCTCCCTTGTCTCTGCATCCTCTCCCTCTCCTGATTAGCAATGGCTCAAATCGGCCTTTTGGAACCCTGAAAGTGAAAGTGATAGTCACTCAGTTGTGTCCGACTCTTTGCGACCACATGGACTGCAGCCTGCCATGGTTCTCTGTCCATGGGATTTTCCAGGCAGGAATACTGGAGTAGGTTGCCATTCCCTTCTCTGGGGAAATCTTCCTTCCCCAGGGATTGAACCCAGGTCTCTTGTCTTGCAGGCAGATTCTTTACTGAGACCAACCAGAAAAGTCCCTTTGGAACTCAGGAAAGGTCATGAAGGCTGGAGTGTGTTCTCTAGAAACAAAGTGCTCAGGAGTTCTACAGGGTCCTACTGTGTTTCAGGATCATCAGTTCAGTTCAGTTCAGTCGCTCAGTTGTGTTCAACTCTTTTCGACCCCATGTACTGCCACACGCCAGGCCTCCCTGTCCATCACCAACTCCCAGAGTTTACTCAAACCCATGTTCATTGAGTTGGTGATGCCATCCAACCATCTCATCCTCTGTCATCCCCTGCTCCTCCTTTAAGATCATGGATGCTGTTAAGTATCCTACAATGCATAGGACAGCTCACTCCCCACAATAAATTGTTGGCCCCAAATGTCTATAGCGTCAAGGTTGAGAACCCTGCTAGAGGCTAGGAGTAGCTAAGTAATCACCCTGTGAGAATTGCTGCCAGACAAAGCCGGTGAGAAATCATACTGTAACTCCCAGGTGCCCTGGAGAAGCGGCACCCTCCTGTGAGGTTGGAATTTTCATAGGCCCTGCCAGTGCACTCTCTCCAGCGAGATGCCAGGAGGGAGCCTTTGGATTTGTACTAGCCAAGATAAACAATCCAGAAACTGTACACACTTCTTCCAATAAAGAACAGAACCCAGAGGGTAGACCTGCATTAGTAACCAGTTGTCATTTGCCAATGGGTTCTGGGCAGCCTTGAAGTGGACAAACATACGATTCTGTGGAAGTGAAAGCATGCATTTCAGGCCTGGATGGCCCCAGCATTGAGGGTTTCTCATCTCCCAAAGCCCTTCCTATTCATCAGGAGAAGCCCCATTTGCAAAACATGTATTCAAGGCTTAATTACCAATAAATCCCCACATGAAGCCACTCCATTGAAAGGCTGCACAATAGCTTGGCTTGGTAATCAATGCCCCATTCATGCGCTAATGAGTGGAATTAAATGGGTGTGAGAGGTATGGTGAGCAAGCCCAGGGACCGAAGAGAGACTGGCTCTCTCTTTTCTCTGGGGGCTCTTTTCTAATTAGAGCCCTGTTCACATGCTGACCAGCCCTGGGATCCTTGGAAGTTAAGGACAGCATTCCCCTGAGGCAGCTCAGCTCCTGCACAAGCAGGGGCACCATCCCTGGGATCATCTCCAGCCTGAAACATCGGCCCTGCTTCCCACCAATTGTGTCTTTAAATAAGCTGGAGACGATCCCAGGGCTACCTCCACCCATATGTGCGTATCATCATGCATTAGGTCCAGGGACTGGGTGCTGCTCTACATGCACTGTTCTATTTAACCCTTATTACAAATACAAGACTTGAGTTTTTCATTATTATCCTGATAATTGAGATGAGAAAACGGAGGTTTCCTGACTTTGCCCAAATCATATAGGTAAGAAGCAGAATGATCTCCAACTCACCAATGAATTAAACATTTATTTTATGCACTTGCGTGCCAGGTACTAGAAGTATAGTCCAATGAGGAGGACAGATACAAAAGTAGATAATTATCACGCCCCATGTGGGCTCTTGAGAGGGGCCTGCTCCATTTAAAACCCAATATCCTTCTCTCTTGTGTTGAGTTATTCCTCATTGGTAATCCATGTAAGGGACTGTGGTGACTCGGACCAACGTGTCAACGATGAGACACCATCAGCTTCTTGTAAGGAATACTTAGCTCCTATAACTTTAAAGTTACTCAAGATAAGGACAAATAGGAGAAAAGGGAAGAAATTTATTGTCTCATTTCATTTATGAATATAGATGTAAGAATTCTTATGTGAAATAATAGCAAACTGAAACTATTGGGGATATACAAGGAATTCTTATAAATAAAAATGGCAACCCCAGTAGAAAAATAGTCAAAGCATGTGAACATATAATTTATAAAAGAGGAAACCAAGTGCATCTGAGGAAGTGCTTACAATTATTAATAATCAAAGAAAGACAAATTACTAAATAATATACCACTTTCTATCTAATAGACTGACAGAATTCGAAAGCCTGTTAATGCCAAGTGTTGGTGGGGATTTAGGGATGCAAACCCTTAGGCACAACGGCCAGAAGGTAGATGGTGTGATATTCTGTGGAACACAGCTGGTGCTCCTCTCTTTATTGTTGTTCAGTTGCTCAGTCATGTCCGACTCTTTGCGACCCCATAGACTGTAGCACGCCAGTCTTCTCTGTCCTTCACCATCTCCTGGAGTTTGCTCAAACTTGTGTTCATTGAGTTGGTGATGCCATCCAACCATCTCATGCTCTCTCATCCCCTTCTCCTGCCTTCCATCTTTTCCAGCATCAGGGTCTTTTCCATTGAGTAAGCTCTTTGAGTCATGTGGCTGAAGTATTGGTGCCTCAGCTTCAGCATCAGTCCTTCCAATGAATATTCAGGGTTGATTTTCTTTAGGATTGACTGTTTTGATCTTCTTGCTGTCCAAGGGACTCTCAAAAGTCTTCTCCAATTAAGTAGCTGCACATTGAATGATTCAGCAGTTTTACCTTTCTCTCTGTAGTCCAAAGAAATAGTTACACAGCTCCCCAAGGGACATATCCAAGACTTGAGGGCAGTATTGGTTGTGGTTCCAGGAATCTGGAGACCACCTGGGTCCCCATGATCTGGAGACTGGACAGGTAAGCGTGGAGGGTGCACAGAGCAGAGCAGGGAGCAGCAGTGTAGAGACAATAGATTAATTATATCCATAGCAACACAGATGAACCTGAAAAATATTGTAATTAGCGAGAAAGGTAAGAAGCAGAATGAAATGTAGAACTCAATAATGTTTATGAGAAAGTTCAAACACATGCATATAATACAGAGCCGTTTTGTAAGAACACATACAAACACAAGCACATAAGTGCAAATGGATGGTTTCCATGGTGGGAAGGGGACCAGGAGTTGGGTGTATAGTCAGAGTCCCAGCAGGAAACAGATGGCACACCCAACTGAAGACAGTTCAGGGTAGGTTTGTTTACAAAGGTGTGGGAGCATACAAGGAAAGCCAAGAGGTGGTACAGAACCCAGAGCTATTGATTTAACCCAACCTGCAGGGAATGGTTGCCTGCGTGCTTGCATGTGTGTGTACAGGGAATGGTTGCCTGCGTGCCTGCATGTGTGTGTACATGCTAAATCACTGCAGTCGAGTCCAGCTCTTTGAGACCCCCATGGTCTGTAGCCCACCAAGCTCCTCTGTCCATGGGATTCTCCAGGCAAGAATACTGGAGAGGGTTGCCGTGCCCTCCTGCAGGGGGTCTTCCCGACTTGGGGATGGAAGCCCTGTCTCTGTCTCCTGCATTGGGAGGCAGGTTCTTTACCACTAGCATCACCTGGAAAGCCTGGAGGGAAAGGTTAGTAGGATTTAAAGGGAGAAGACTTATGAGGAGAGAGTTGCCAGGAACTCAGTAGTGGCTTTCAGCTGCTGAGGGACCCAGCTAGATCTAAATGACCCCAAGGAAAGGAATCAGATACTGCTACATTCCTTTGACCTCCCTTCCTTAAGCTCCCTAGAGTGCCCCAATGGTCTACTCAACAGAGAGCCGAAGGGCCAGGGAAGCCGTTGATATCATCCATTCAAGTCTGCCTCTTGGGCAGAAAAAAGTGAAGATGTGTGTGGGAGGAGTGGCTCTGAGGGAACAAGTGGGCTGGAGGACCAGTGGGCTCTTGGGAGAACGCAAACCCATCAGTAAAACAAGGAAACTTGAACCTGGAGGAGGGTGGGGCTTGCAAGCCAAAAAGCAAAGATGTTTCTCTGTCTAGGAGGAACCCAGGGGGCGGCTGTAAAGGACATGAAAAATGGTTTTCACCACATTCCTCATGTCCTACATTGTGTGTGTGTGTGTGTGTACAACACAAGCAAGTTTGTTTGGTCTTTTCACAACTGTGGTACTTACTATAAAGTTGGTGAGTTAGCACACACGTTAAAGTACATCTCCAATAAGAATAAAATTTTGGAAACATAACTGTTGAATATGCAAGTTTTTGTTAGACTTTTTGAGGAACAGTTAAGTATATAGAGTCTCTGAATCAAACTTTTATGGAATCTTTGCAGACCTGAAGCATCCCATAGGACCCTAGGGCTTTAAGGCCAGAGTTTAAAAATTACTGTCTTGAATGGATGCATAGCTCTCTGTGATTATCTAACCCGAGTCATCAATCTCTATAATGTGTCTTCTCTTCCAGCTTCTGCCTTTGATTAATCCAAATTTCTTCTAGTTTCTTTTATTACAGAGTATTAATGTTTAAAACACCATAGTCTGTAAGAGTGCAATTAAGAGGCCTCTGGAAATTCTATTCCTTCCTCCACTCAAATGATGAATCTTCAGAGAATTACTTGACCATAGTATGAGCAGAGGAGGCTTTTTTTTTTTTCCCACTTCCACAGTGGGAAGTTAGAGGTGTCTCTTATATGCAAGACAGAAATTTGCTAAATGAACCACAGTGCAATCTAGGCTTTGAAATCAGGCATGACTTTCCCTGGGGCCTGAAAAGGAGCCCTGGCTGTGAAATTTGTGTATCTTAACCTTGCCAAGGAGGTGGAATTTCTGGAAGTCATGGTGTACCTTGTGAGAATCATGGAATATTCTCATGGGAAAAGACTACGTCTATATTGTGCTGTTAAACCTAGCAGAGTGCCTGGTACCTAGCATGTGATAAATAAATATTTGTGGAAAGAAAGAGGAAAAGGAAGAGGGAAGGGAAAGATGAGGAAAGGATGGGAGAAAGGAAGGAAAGAAGGAAGAGAGGAGGGAGAAGGAGAGGGAGGGAGCAGGGGGAACAGATAATTAACTTAAGCAGAAGAAACATTCTCCAGATGTTAATTTCTAATGGCATTTTAGAGATTTTCCTTTATTAGTTTGCTCTTGTGTTTAATCATTATGTTAACTTATTAATGCTTGCAGAAAAAAAAGTCAGTAGCAGGGAGACCAAATTTTAAGGAAACTTTTGGAAGGACACATTTAAAAGAGAGTCAATTCCAAGCTCTTCTGCAAATTAGGAGAAGACTGCCTTTTATCACCTCATTTTTAGTAGTGGTTCATTTTGATTTAACTAAAAACCGAGTGTTTTGTAGGCAAAATTAGAGAACCGCTGCTCTAGTGGACAACTTGACAACTGCGTGAAGCTACAACTCAGTTTAAATCACAGATATTTGCTCAGTTCCTGGGCTTCTCTGGTGGCTCAGATGGTGAAGAATCTGCCCACCACATGGGAGACCCAGATCCCTGGGTGGGAAGATCCCCTGGAGAAGGGCATGGCTAGCCTCTCCAGTATTTTTTCCTGGAGAACCCCATGGACAGAGGAGCCTGGCGGGCTACAATCTATGGAGTCACAAAGAGTCAGACCTGACTGAGTGCCTAATACTGTGCTTTGTAGGGAAGTGTGTGGAGGCGGTCAGTGAGAGCATGCAATCATCCGTTGACCTGACAGCTGGACCCAGGCAATGGGAGCCTCCTCGCCCCTTTCCTATCTTTGGAATATGCATTCTGCCCACCCACCATTCCCACAGTAGAAGCTGTTTCAAGGACACCGCCTAGAGAGAGTAGGGTGGTGTAGAGACCAGCTATAGAGTATAACTGACTGATCCCCATTAAGGCCTCTATGTCAACTTAAGATTCTGGGGGGCGAATGCAGAGACCTATTCATCTTGGGGCACCCAAGACAAGCCTCATAAGCAAGCACGTTGTGTTCGGCTACACCCTGCAGGCTTGCAAGCCTCATGCTTGCCCAGTCTCAAGACCAAAGAAAGTGCCTGGAGACAGCAACAGAGACATCAACGGTTTATTGAACAGGGGATCTTATACAACACGTCCTGGAGTCATACCCCACCGCATGCGGCCAACGGGGCAGAGCAGCAGCTTGAGGGAGAAGGAGGCTCCCATTTGGAGGGGGAATGGTCATCAGGTGACTCGTGAGTTATTAGGGACTAAGCCCTATCATTAAGAAGATTGGATAGTCCTGTGAGTGAAGCAGGGGCTGGTAAAGCTGGGGACATATAGAGAGAAAAAAAGAAAAATAAAAAAAAACAAAACCCAGTCATTTTGAATAGCCTAATCATACACCTTGCTTATTAAATCTGCCACCTACCAACCTGGAGTGGTCTGCCTCTTTCTTTGGTGTGTCTGTGCCCCTGTGTATGGGCACTGAGAGACCAGAGAAATCAACAGAAGCTGCATTGCTAGAGGGATGGGATCAATACTTTCCTTCCAGAAGTAAGTCTAGAAGTGAAGGCAGCATATGGTTTTTTCTGAGTTACACCATCGATCAGTACTTTCACTTTTCCTCCTTCCCCCTACTTCCCTACACCATTTCCTGTCTTCTTCCCTCCCTCCCTTCCTTTCTTCCTCCCTTCCTCTATCCAGCCATTTATTTATTTAGCCATTCAATGAAAACTTCTTTAGTTACAAGTACTATGCTAAGCTGCTGCTTCTACTGCTAAGTCGCTTCAGTCGTGTCTGACTCTGTGTGATCCCATAGACGGCAGCCCACCAGGCTCCACCGTCCCTGGGATTCTCTAGGCAAGAACACTGGAGTGGGTTGCCATTTCCTTCTCCAAAGCATGAAAGTGAAAAGTGAAAGTGAAGTTGCTCAGTCATGTCCAACCCTCAGCCACCCTATGGACTGCAGCCTTCCAGGCTCCTCCATCCATGGGATTTTCCAGGCAAGAGTACTGGAGTGGGGTGCCATTGCCTTCTCCGACTATGCTAAGCTCCCAGGATACAAATAATGATTAACCTGGACGAAGCAGGTGAGAGCTTGAGGCAATTCCGGGACAGGTGTGCTCAACCTTGGCAGCACGTTGGAATCACTCAGTCAGTTCAGTTCAGTCACTCAGTCATATCCAACTCTTTATGACCCCATGGCCTGCAGCACCCCAGGCCTTCCTGTCCATCACCAACTCCTGGAGTTTGCTCAGACTCATGTCCATCAAGTTGGTGTTGCCATCCAACCATCTTATCCTCTGCCATCCTCTTCTCCTCCTGCCCTCAATCTTTCCCAGCATCAGGGTCTTATCCAATGAATCAGTCCTTTGCAACAGGTGGCCAAAGGATTGGACTTTCAGCTTCAGCATCAGTCCTTCCAATGAATATTCAGGACTGATTTCCTTTAGGATGGACTGGTTGGATCTCCTTACTGTCCAAGGGACTCAAAAGAGTCTTCTCTAACACCACACTTCAAAAGCATCAATTCTTTGGCACTCAGCTTTCTTTATAGCCATACATGACTACTGGAAAAAGCATAGCTTTGACTAGATGGACCTTTGTTGGCAAAGTCATGTCTCTGCTTTTTAATATGCTGTCTAGGTTGGTCATAACTTTTCTTCCAAGGAGCAAGCATCTTTTAATTTTGTGGCTGTTGTCACCATCTGCAGTGATTTTGGAGCCCTCAAAAATAAAGTCTGTCACTATTTCCACTGTTTCCCCATCTATTTGCCATGAAGTGATGGGACTGGATGCCATGATCTTAGTTTTCTGAATGTTGAGTTTTAAGCCAACTTTTTCACTCTCTTTCACTTTCATTAAGAGGCTCTTTAGATCTTCTTTGCTTTCTTCCATAAGGGTGGTGTCATCTGCATATCTGGGGGTTATTGGAATCACCTGGGGAGCTTCAAAAATTGCTGGTGCCTGGATCCCACCCCCAGAGGTTCTAATTTAGTTGCTGAGGGAAGGGGTGAAGCCTGAGTAGCATCTCCATTTGAGTGCTCCCCATTTGATTCTAATTTGCAGCCAAGGATGAGACCCACTGCCTTAGGAAGAGTGTGAGTTTGCTGGACAGATAAGGGGAGAGAAGACGGTTCAGAGATAAACATGTGAAGAGGCACGAAAAACACCCTAGAGCAAGTTGTTGTCTTCAGGGAGTACAAAGAGCAGACAGAAATGGACAGCAAAGCCTGAGCTGGGGCACAGTAGATGGGGACAGGACTTCTATAAGAGGTGAGAACAAGGAGCAGGGAGACAGCACAGGCTGGCTAATCCTCTAAGCCAGGAGGGTTTGGGAAAACTGCTTGGAGAAGTTTGGAGTTAACTCCCTCCCATGAAGCACAGGGGCTTCCCAGGTGGCACTAGTGGTAAAGAATCTGCCTGCCAACGCAGGACATGCCAGAGACTTGGGTTTGATCCCTAGGTCGGGAAGATCCCCTGGAGGAGGGCGTGGCAACCCACCCCAGTATTTTTGCCTGGAGAGTCCCATGGACAGGGGAGCCTGGTGGGCTGCAGTCCATGGGGTTGCACAGAGTCGGACATGACTAAAGTGACTTAACACACAGTGCACGCTTGAAGGACTGCTAGGATTTAACAGGTGGACATGGGATAAAGTCTCTCCAGGTAGAAAAGAAAGACAGAGCAAGTGGGAGAAAACTGTGATATGTCTGGTAGAGGTGGAGCCTTGAGCTTCCAGGCCAGAAAGGAGGGTGACATGGTGAATTAGAAGATTGAAGTTAGCTCACACAGGACTTCCCTGGTCGTCCAGTGGCTAAGATTCAGAGCTCCCAATGCAGGGGGCCCAGGTTTGATCCCTGGTTAGGGAACTAGGTCCCTCATGCTGTAACTAAATATTGAAGACCTCCATGTGCTGAAAATAAGGCTCAGTGCAGTCAAATATATATATAAAGTTAGATCACAGGCTGAGGATTTTGGAGTTTACCCTTAAGACTGTGGACACCCATGGAACTTCAGTTTTTGGAGGAGGGGAACGCCAAGATGAAGTTTGAGGTTTAGAACTCCAAGGCAGTGTGGGAGGAAGGCTGTGGGTGGAAGAGCTTGAAATGAGGCTAATGGATAATTTCTAGGCAGTGGGATTTGCGTGTCTCCAACATGGTTAATGGGCACATTAGTTTAGTCTAAATGAGTGAGAGACATTTTCTTACCCTTTAAAACTCAGAAGCTGATTTAAGTGAGGAGTCATTTCAAAGATCAATTTTGAAATTGTTGTTGGTAGAAAGCAGCTTGTGGGGGTGGAGATGAGGGTGATAGGATAGAAACAGGCTTGGGTTTTTATGAAAAACCCTGCTGCCTGACGGAATGGAGCAATTCAGCGGAGGATGAGCCCTGTCACTTCTGGGCTACCTGTTCCAGCAGGGCGGGGGCTCTGAAACACACCTGTGCCCCACTACTCAGTCTCTGCTGGGGCTGGGCATCGAGCAGACACTCCCTACATGGCTACCTGATCCCCAGAAATACCTCAAAATGGGAAACAAGAGCCTTTACAGACTTGGAAACTTAGAGAAAGAGCAAAGGCTTTCAAAATGGCTTAGCCTTACCCCTCAGTCTATGGACAGAGACCCTGAACTTGCAGATGAATGCCTGCTCTCTGCTAAGCCATTCTGAGCAGGAACGGGGCCCTTCAAAATGCACACCCACAGTGGTGGGACGGACGGTGTCTGGAATTCAGCTGGTGAACACAGGGCTGACATTTTCTAGAAGACGCCTTTGCAGATAAGCTGGCTGTTAAAATGCTGAAATGCTTTCTTAGGAACTGGAAAGCTGTGGCTGCTGCCAAAATGCCCTTAGGTTGCTTGGTTGCCTCACCCCTTCCCTGGGCTCCCCTTGGACACTCAGAGCTCCCTGTGGTCCAGAAACTAAAGGATCAGTCGTCCAGGCACCACAAGGGCTCAGGCTCCTTGTCTGGAAAGTTTCCATTCAGATGCTCCAGCTTACTGGTTGTGCACTGAGTACTCCCTCGTGTGTGTGAGTGCAGGGGTCTCTCCTGACACCTTTGTGCTTGCTCCTTGGTCCTCAGCTGGATGGGAGCTGTCTTGGAAGCCAGGCGCTGACTCATGCCCAGCCTCCCTCACCTCCTCTCCTGGGAACCTGCACTCTGCCCCACTCCCACCCCCCTTCTGTATCCCTCACTGATAACTGGGATCTTGCTGTGAGTTTAGTGGACCACCCCATCACTACCAGATACACCCACTGTGTATATACACTGATTCTGTGTTGTCACAGATCTAAAGTGTGGTGGGGGCCTCATTAGCACTGCCTTGGAACTTCCTTCCCCAGGCCGCCTGGACTGTGGTCTCCTGGTTTACCCCCCCATCCAGGCCCTGCATAAAATCAGGCATAGCCCAGCAGCCAAGCATCTCTGAATGGGCACAGATGAAGTGTCAGACAGGGTCTCGGTCTCTGCAGATCCTCCTTCAGCATCGAGGACTGGTCTTTGCTTGATGAAAATGTGGGAGGGCAAGGTGAGAGCCAAGGCTTTGGGTGGCTTATGTTATTCTTATTATGGTCCAGACATGACCGAGAGCACTTTATTCCTTTTTTTTGTTGTGGAAGTATAATTGCTTTGCAATATTGTGTTAGTTTCTGCTGTACAGCAAAGTGAATCAGCTATATGTATACGTATACCCCCTCCCCTTTGAGCCTCCTTCGCACCCCCACGTCCCACCCTCTAGGTCATCCCTTCCCACCCCACGTCCCACCCTCTAGGTCATCACAGCCCTGAGCTGAGCTCCCTGTGCTATGCAGCAGCTTCCCTCTAGCTGGCTATTTGACACATGGCATGTATATATGTCAGTGCTAGTCTCCCAATTCGTCCCACTCTCCCCTTCCCCCACGCCCCCATCCACAACTCCGTTCTTTACATCTGCATCTGTACTCCTGCCCTGCAAATAGTTTCAACAGGACCATTTTTCTAGATTCCCTATATATCTGTGTTCATATTTGTTTTTGTCTTTCTGACTTACTTCACTCTGCATAAGAGTCTCTGTGTGTGTGCTAGTCGCTCTGTCATGTCGTCTTTTTGCGACCCTCAAGGACTGTAGCCCGCCAGTCCATGGGATTCTTTAGGCAAGAATACTGGAGTGGGTAGCCATTCTCTTCTCCGGGTGATCTTCTCAATCCAGGGAGATCTTCTCAATCCAGGGATCGAACCTGTGTCTTCTGCATTACAGGAAGATTTTTGATCATCTGGGCCATCAGGGAAGGCTGTGACAGTCTATTCTATTTTATTCATGAGAAAATTGAGACACAGAGCAGTGAAGTAAACAGCCCAAGAACACAGCTATTTAATGGTGGAGCCAGAGTTTGAATCCAGTTCGTTTGGAGAATCAGGGCTCTTAACTATTATGCTGGGCTGGTTGCAGCCAGTATACGTTGGATTTCTGAGGAAGTTTGTGCTTTCCCGAGGTGGCTTGCTGCTGCTGCTTTTCTTCTTCTGGCCAGGAATGCCGACGGGAGGTGGGAGGTGGGAGGTGGAGCCATCATCTTATGCCTTGAAGGTGGGAAGTGTGAGGAATAAAAGCCACACTATACGGATGCTGAAGCCTGGGACAGTGATTCCATTGTGGACTGCTGTACTACTTTGGACAGCTTCCTCTGGGCTCCTTTTACTAGGGAAACAATACCTATTTGGTTAAACCACTGTGGTTGGGCTTCTGTAGTTGAAGGATGAACCCTAACTGGCACACTGGCCCCAGCCTCTGGCAAGCAGGGCTGTTTCTGGGCTCACTTATAACGGAAGCTTTCCCAGGACACAGCCTGCTTCAGGCTCACTTCCATATGGCTGGGAAGCGGCCACTTCAGCGACCCGGCCGCAGCACTGCTTATCCACACAGTGAGCAGAAGGCTTCAAGCATCATCACAGCCTTTCCCGAACTCACTTCACCCTAGCCATCCGTGTCAGTGATGAAGAGAAGCACTTAGACCTCTCTGACACGGCCAGGAAGGCTCTGGCTCCATTCTCTCCGCCTTCCTGGCTGTGAGTGGAAGAGAAACACTGTATGGGTGGGGAGGGCCTGTTTTGAGTAAGATGGGGATGGATGTAGATGACCAGAGAAGACTCAGGAACATTGGCCCTACAGAACCTTGGTTAGGAAAATATATAAAATAGCCTCAAACTTTGTCTCCCAATTGCCTAGGGTGGTACTTAGCATATGGTGCTGCTCAGTGTATTTTATTCATTCATTTGTTTAAACTTCAGGTGGAGGAGGGGGAAAGGCATTCATACATGGGCATGCTAACCAAAATAAATAGCACACAAGAGGAAAGTATAAAATCATTCCCACTTCTGATTCTTCTTCTCTTTCAAAATTTTTATCTTTTCAGAAATAATCCCTGCTGTTGCTCAGTTGCTCAGTCATGTCTGACTCTTTGAGACCTCATGAACTGCAGCAAAGCAGGCTTCCCTGTCCTTCACTATCATTGAGTTTGCCCAAACTCATGTCCATTGAGTCAGTGATGCCATCCAGCCATCTCATCCTTTGTTGCCTCCTTCTCCTCTTGCCCTCAATCTTTCCCAGCATCAGGGTCTTTTACAAAGAGTCGACTCTTCACATCAGGTGGCCAACATATTGGAGCTTCAGCATCAGTCCTTCCAATGAATATTCTGAGTTGATTTCCTTTAGGATTGACTGACCCATGAATACATGTTTAATCAGATAGGCTAGAGGAGGTCTTGCTACCCCAAAACCAAAATATTAGTGCCTCATAAATTAGAAACAAACAATGCTACATATCCATATTGGTTTGGTACAGGGCTCTGATCTCCAAAGATGCCAGTCATTATGCCAGAGGGAAAGGGAGAATTGGAGGATCTTGCATTGGCAAGTAGATGCTCTAGTCTGCAAGAGACATGCACCACTTTCACTCAAAACTCATTGGCCAGAATGAGTCATGCGGCCCCTCTCAAGCTACAGTGGAGTCAGGATGTCCGACCAACCAAGTGCTCAGGAGGGGAGAAGTTGAAGGTTTTCAAGACGGTGTGGCCTCTGGTTGACCCGAAAGCTGGACCTGGGCAGCTGTAGGCTTCTCACCCCCTCCCTTGATTTAAGAATGTGCATTCCACCTGCCTTCCCTGTACCAGGAACTGCTCAAGGACACAGTCTTGAGACAGTGAGGTGCAGCTGAGACCATCTGGGTGGTGTATGTGACTGAACCTAGTTACAGCCTCTATATACATTTTAAGACTCTGGGCTTTCCTGGTGGTTCAGTGGTAAAGAATCTACCTGCCAATGCAGGAGACACGGGTTTGATTCCTGGCCTGGGAAGATCCCACATACCATAGAGGAGCTAAGCCCCTGCCGCACAACTACTGAGCCAGTGCTCCAGAGCTGGGGAACTGCAGCGACAGAGTGCACTACTGTGCAACAAGTATGGGAGTCTACACACTCTACAGCCTGCGCCCCACAGCAAGAGAAGCCACCACAGAGGGGCCCACACAGCACAACCCGAGGACGTCCTGCACAGCAAGGAAGACCCAGCACAGCAAAAAATAAACGAATCAAACTGAAATAAAGATTCTGGTGGGTGTGGAGATCTGACTCTCTTGCAGCATCAAAGACATGCCCGTATATACTCTCCCTTGCTTATGAAACCTTCCACCGATCAGGCTTGATTGGTCTGCTTCATTCTTTGGTCTCTCCCTGCTTCCATATACAGGAGTCAACTGCATAAGGTGTAAACTAACAATTGGTGAGCCAGCCAAGAGACCAAAGAAATGGGTCTGAGGGAAGAAGTATCTGTGGGGGAAATCCTCGTTAGATGCCTCTAGACCGCTGCATGAATACAGGATGCTCTGAAAACGGCTTGTATGTGTGTGTGTGTGTGTGTGTGTGTGTGTGTGTGTGTGAAACTGTAGTGCATGGTGACAAACCAGGGAAACATGGCTACTGTCCGCTGGCCATCCATTCTTGACTAGAGGCTGAAGCTCAAGTTAGACAGTTGGGGGAACAGCTGAAGGCAGAGAAGAATGTACAGTTGTCCACAACTCTGCTAGCTTCAGGACTAACAGACAAGGTGGGAGAACAAAATAACAAGTTGGAGACGTTCGCATGCCATTTTGCAGAGTGAGGTGGGCAAAAGGCGCCATGGATTAAGGTCTGAGTACTTTCCGAGAACTTGTGACAAAGGGCTTCCCTGGTGAAATCTGCCTGCCAGTGCAGGAGACATATGTTCGATCCTTGGGTCAGGAAGATCCCTGGAGAAGGAAATGACAACCCACTCCAGTATTTTTGTCTGGGAAATCCCGTGGACAGAGGAGTGTGGTGAGCTGTAATCCATGGGGTCTCAAAAGAGTCAAATATGACTTAGCAATTAAACAGCAATAACAACAGCAGCAACACTTGTGACCAAGGGTGATTAAGATGCTAAGAGGCAGAATCGCTGGAAAAGTGAGGAGAATAAAGGGGATGATGTTGTGGTGATTGACGGTGACATGAACAGCGTCCATGCTGTCCAGTCCCTCATGCAAAGGAACATTTTAAATAGCAATTAGCCTAGACTTCTGATAATAGAGAAATATACGCACTAATATCCTAGGAGGAAACTTGCATTCCATCTCTGATTCTTGAAGTTGTAAGTCTTATCATGTCTGAAATATACACAGCATGAAAACAATGCCTACAATTGCCTGAGAAGGAAGAAAAAAGAAAGAAGGAGGCTGTTTAAAATACTTACTGCTGTAGAAGTTCCCATGCCCCAAATCAGTCCACAGCCTCCATAAGATTACTGGTAAAGGACAAATACAAATCTTTAAAGTTTTCTCTACAAAGCTTTAGCCATGTGAGTAGCTTGTTCCACCTGCCAGATCACATTGAATTTCACTGTTTCATAAACCAGTGAGTTTTATATTATTTTACCTGACTCACAGCTAAAGTTTTGAAATGAAAGTTAGAGGGCTCTGTTTGTGTTTGTATGCTTATGTACTCGTATGGGTACATGTTATGCATATGTGATATTTTTCTACCTTTGGAGGATATTACAAAAATTAATTTGTGAGAGTTCTATTTTATTGGTTTAAAGAAAAATAAGCTTTACTATCAATAGTGTACTTATCTAAAGCTTATTGCTTTCACATGCTGAAAGGAAAGAGGGCTTTTGGACTTTTGGTTTGTTCTTAATGAGAATATGAAAGACTTTTCTTTACTTTTTAAGTAATCTGCCTAGAAAACAAAGATTCTGTGTTTTATCAAAATAATTTCCTGTTGACTTTATCAGGTTTTTGATTACTTAAAGAAAACAAGTCTCTTTATTAAAAGAACTAAGTTTTTTTCTATAACTATGTAACTTTCTATGTTTGCCTTTGAAGTCTTTAATTATTGCTTTGGTTATATGAATGAATGACTATGTATTATTTCACAGTGACCTACTTAATCAATTGCTTTAAACCTTTTTGATTTTTGACAAATTTCCACAAAATCAAATTCTAAGTGAAGTCTCATTGACCTTTAACTAACTTTGGGATTTTCTAGAGGGTTCTTGAAGCATCACAAAAAATGTGTTCTCTCTTTTCATATGAGAGATATTAAATTAATTAGGCTTATTTGATACATCAAATTACATGGGAAGCATTGTCCAATAAATAGTGATGCTAAACTTTCTTTGGTTATTTTATGTAAACATAAATTCACCCAGTATGACTTAAATGATAGCCAGCAAAATCTGTGCTCACTAAACACTGAAGTGTTTCTAAAGAGCTGTCCTCCAAAACAGAATGGCCTTGGGCATTATTATTGCCTCGAGAAGAGGCTCTTATGTTATTATCCAATCAAAATGTTGTGTGCTGGGACCTGATGGGTTTGCTGATGTTCATTTTTATTCAGTCACATAAAACCGGTGTACACCCTGAGTGATCAAAGCCCCTGCTTATGAGACTTAATAAGTGCTTCAGATCATGGGGCTCTTGGTAAAAGTAAATATTACTTATTTTGGGAAGCATTATTTTCATCTGTGTTTTCTCTTCAGTTCAGTTCAGTCGCTCAGTCATGTCTGACTCCTTGCAACCCCATGGACTGCAGCATGCCAGGCTTCTCTATCCAACACCAGCTCCCGGAGTTTGCTCAAACTCATGTCCATTGAGTTGGTGATGCCATCCAACCATCTCATCCTCTGTTGTCCCCTTCTCCTGCCTTCAATTTTTCCCAGCATCAGGGTCTTTTCAAATGAGTCAGTTCTTCACACCAGGTGGTCAAAGGATTGGAGTTTCAGCTTCAGCATCAGTCCTTCCAGTGAATATTCAGGACTGATTTCCTTTAGGGTGGACTGGTTGGATCTCCTTGCCGTCCAAGGAACTCACAAGAGTCTTCTCCAACACCACAGTTCAAAAGCATCAATTCTTTGGCATGCAGCTTTCTTTATAGCCCAGCTCTCACATTCATACATGACTACTGGAAAAACCATAGCTTTGACTAGACAGACCTTTGTTGGCAAAGTAATGTCTCTGCTTTTTAATATGTTGTCTAGGTTGGTCATAACTTTCCTGCCAAGGAGCAAGCATCTTTTAATTTCATGGCTGCAGTCATCATCTGCAATGATTTTGGAGCCCCAAAAATAAAGTCTGTCACTGTTTCCACTGTTTCCCCATCTATTTGCCATGAAGTGATGGGACCGGATGCCATGATCTTTGTTTTCTGAATGTTGAGCTTTAAGCCGACTTTTTCACTCTCCTCTTTCACTTTCATCAAGAGGCTCTTTAGTTCTTCTTCACTTTCTGCCATAAGGGTGTTGTCATCCACATATCTGAGGTTATTGATATTTCTCCTGGCAATCTTGATTCCAGCTTGTGCTTCATCCAGCCCAGCATTTCTCATGATGTACTCTGCATATAAGTTAAATAAGCAGGGTGACAATATATGGCCTTGATATACTCCTTTCCTGATCTGGAACCAGTCTGTTGTTCCATGTCCAGTTCTAACTATTGCTTCCTGACCTGCATATAGGTTTCTCAATAGGCAGGTCAGGTGGTCTGATATTCCCATCTCTTAAAGAATTTTCCACAGTTTATTGTGGTCCACACAGTAAAAGGCATTGGCATAGTCAATAAAGCAGAAATAGATGTTTTTCTGGAACTCTCTTGCTTTTTCGATGATTCAGCGGATGTTGGCAACTTGGTCTATGGTTCCTCTGTCTTTTCTAAATCCAGCTTGAACATCAGGAAGTTCATGGTTCACATACTGTTGAAGCCTGGCTTGGAGAATTGTGAGCATTACTTCACTAGCGTGTGAGATGAATGCAATTGTGCGGTAGTTTGAAAGGCATTGCCTTTCTTTGGGATTGGAATGAAAACTGACCTTTTCCAGTCCTGTGGCCACTGCTGAGTTTTCCAAATTTGCTGGCCATTGAGTGCAGCACTTTCACAGCATCATCTTTCAGGATTTGAAATAGCTCAACTGGAATTCCATCACATTCACTAGCTTTGTTCATAGTGATGCTTCCTAAGGCCCACTTGACTTCACATTCCAGGATGTCTGGCTCTAGGTGAGTGATCACACTATGGTGGTTATCTGGGTCATGAAGATCTTTTTTGTACAGTTCTTCTGTGTATTCTTGCCTCCTCTTCTTAATATCTTCTGCTTCTGTTAGGTCCAGACCATTTCTGTTCTTTATTGTGCCCGTCTTTGCATGAAATGTTCCCTTGGTATCTCTAATTTTCTGGAAGAGATCTCTAGTCTTTCCCATTCTATTCTTTTCCTGTATTTTTTTGCATTGATCACTGAGGAAGGCTTTCTTATCTTTCTTTACTGTTGTTTGGAACTCTGCATTCAAATGCGTATATCTTTCCTTTTCTCCTTTGCCTTTCACTTCTCTTCTTTTCACAGCTATTTGTAAGGCCTCCTCGGACATGTGTTTTTGCTTACATGTGCCTATACTATTGCTGTGATATCTGCCTCCAAAGCAGCTAGGTAGCCACCCCCCCAAAAAAAGAAAGCCACCTCCCTGATAGTAGAAACCGTTGCTGACTGCTCAGGGCACATTGCAGAAGGGAGTGGCTTCTGAGATGGTAGGATCTAGTCATGAGGTGTGGAGTGTTGGAAGAGGACAACCAGAGGCTGTGAGCTGGACCCGGGCAATTGGAGGCACCTCACTCTCTCTCCTGTCCTTGGAATGTGTGTTCTGCTGGCCTTCCCAGCCCAGAAGCTGCCCAACGACACAACCTTGAGACAAGAAGGTGAGACCATCTAGATGGAATATGTGACTGAGCCATGTTAAGTTCTCTATATACATTTTAAAATTCTGGCAAGTGGACGTCTTGCCAATCTGTCTTGTGACATTGAAGACGATTATTGTACAGAACTTCCTTTGCTTAATCTGGAGTGACCCGCCTCTTCCTTCCTTCTCTGCCTGCCCTCTGTGGATGGGGCCGGTTTCACTTTACACTTGGGCAGCTGCTGGGTTGCAAACCAACAGAGAGCCAGGATTCTGTGGTGAACAACCTGATTGATTACCACCCACAGTTCTGCCTTAGTCTTTTTTTATTTTTTAATTTTTCTTGTATTTTGGAAATGTGTTAAGTGTGGAGGACATATTCTGTCTCCTAAAGAAGCACGCCCTATGATCATTTTTGCCTGTATTGCATGTCCTTGCTAAGTCACTTTAGTCGTGTCCCACTGTTAGTGACCCCATGGACTGTAGCCCACCAGGCTCCTCTGTCCAGGGGATTCTCCAGGCAAGAATACTGGAGTGGGTTGCCATGGCCTCCTCCATGGGATCTTCCCAAACCAGGGATTGAACCTTCATCTCTTACGTCTCTTGCATTCGCAGGCAGGTTCTTTACCACTAGCACCACCTGGGAAGCCCCTTTACCTGTATTCTTCATATACAATAATATGTATTATATCACTGGGCTGGCCAAAAAGTTTGTTTGGATTTTTGGTACTATCATATGGAAAAACTCAAATAAATTTTTTGGCCAAATCAAGAAGCAACGGTCAGAACTGGACATGGAACAATAGACTAGTTCCAAATCGGGAAAGAAGTACATCAAGGCTGTATATTGATGTACTTATTTAACTTATATGCAGAGTTATTTAACTTATTTGCAGAGTTATTTAACTTATATGCAGAGTTATTTAACTTATATGCAGAGTTATTTAACTTATTTGCAGAGTTATTTAACTTATTTGCTTATTTAACTTATATGCAGAGTACATCATGAGAAATGCTGGGCTGGATGAAGCACAAGCTGGAATCAAGATTGCTGGGAGAAATATCAATCACCTCAGATATGCAGATGACAACACCCTTATAGCAGAAAGTGAAGAGGAACTAAAGAGCGTCTTGATGAAAGTGAAAGAGGAAAGTGAAAAAGTTGGCTGAAAACTCAACATTCAGAAAACTAAGATCATGGCATCCAGTCCCATCACTTCATGGCAAATAGATGGAGAAACAATGGAAACAGTTACAGACTTTATTTTGGGGGGCTCCAAAATCATTGCAGATGGTGACTGCAGCCATGAAATTAAAAGATGCTTGCTCCTTGGCAGGAAAGTTATGACCAACTTAGACAGCATGTTCAAAAGCAGAGACATTACTTTGCCAACAAAGGTCTGTCTAGTCAAAGCTATGGTTTTTCCAGTAGTCATATATGGGTGTGAGAGCTGGACTATAAAGAAAGCTGCATGCCAAAGAATTGATGCTTTTGAACTGTGGTGTTGGAGAAGACTCTTGTGAGTTCCTTGGACAGCAAGGAGATCCAACCAGTCCACCCTAAAGGAAATCAGTCCTGAATATTCATTGGAAGGACTGATGCTGAAGCTGAAACTCCAATCCTTTGGCCACCTGATGCAAAGAACTGATTCATTTGAAAAGACCCTGATGCTGGGAAAAATTGAAGGCAGGAGAAAGGGACAACAGGGGATGAGATGGTTGGATGGCATCACCAACTCAATGGATATGAGTTTGAATAAGTTCTGGGAATTGGTGATGGACAGGGAGGCCTGGCATGCTGCAGTCCATGGAGTCGAATAGAGTCAGGTATGACTAAGTGACTGAACTGAATATTTTTACCAATGGAGACTTCTCATTTAATAGCTATCTCTTAGATGGGAGAACAGAATTTAAGTCCTACATATTGTGCCTCTGGTGGTATGGGGAGTGAAAAGGGAGGGGAGACTGGAACTTGGGACTCAGCAGATATACAGCAGAGGCTGCACTGTAGAGAAAGTCTAGCCAGTTCAGGGACAAAAGATGTGGGCATCAGATTTTCTGGCAAAGTTCTGAGCTTCGTGCTGAGCCTCCGGATCCGATGCCAGACCTGCATTTGATGGCCTTCAGGGTCCACACAATGACGAGCGCTACTGGGCTGACTTGTGTTTCCTGCCTGGGAAAGGACAGAAGTTGGAGATCCGCCAAGGCCCCGGCTGCCTCTTGGATCACGTTCCTCTGACCATGCAGGACAACCACACAGAGCCCTTTAAAAGGCGCTTGTGATGATTTAATTAAATCTGACAGATTTTTAAAAAACCACTAACCAGAGACCTCAGCCTTCTCTCCCATCTATTTTTTTCCTGCTTCTAAAGGTTAACAGCAAGCTTAACTCGTTCCTTTGCTCCAGAACTGTATTTGCAATGAGCATTCCAAGAGAACATCCTTTTCTCTTTCTCTTTGAATGATGCTACTTCATCCGCTCTGCTGCTGAGGGGATTACCTGCAGGCAGCAACCTGTCATTGCCTGGGTGCATGTGTGCTAAGTTGCTTCAGTTGTGTTCAACTCTTTGTGACCCTATGGCCTGTAGCCTGCCAGGCTCCTGTGTCCATGGGGATTCTCCAGGCGAGAATACTGACGTGGATTGCCCTGCACTCCTCCAGGGGATCTTCCTGACCCAGGGATCAAATCTGTGGCTCTTATATCTCCTGCACTGGCAGGCGGGTTCTTTACCACTAGAGCCACCTGGGAAGCCCCTTCATTGCCTGGTAGAGCTTAAACCACCTCCCAGAACCTCTGGAGCTAAAAAATATTTGCTATCACTCGACAGCAAAGACACTGTCGCTTCAGCTGTGGATGGTCCTTGTTATTAGAATATGAGTAACTCGGGGGTTACACAAAAGAGACTCCTAAGCCACCAGTGTTTGATGGTGGCAATGGCTTTGGGACAAACCCCCCTCCGAGTTGATGGGCCAGGCCTGGAGAAGAGGTCAGTGATAAAATGACCTAAGAAGCAGACTATTTGTACCCTGGATTTAGCCTTCCATTCCCACTGGTGAAGGGATCATTACTGTAAGCCTCATCTGAATCAGGAAATTAACAACTTAATAAAGAATTACCTCCCCTGGTCCCCAAGTTAATTCTGAATGGTTAGCCTCACACAATGGTTAGACTCATTGGAAAAGACCTTGATGCTGGGAAAGATTGAGGGCTGGAGGAGAAGGGGGCGACAGAGGATGAGATGGCTGGATGGCATCACTGACTCAATGGACATGAATTTGAGCAAGCTCTGGGAGATGGTGAAGGACATGGAAGCCTGGTGCACTGAAGTCTATGGGGTCACAGAGAGCCAGGTACGACTGAGTGACTGAATAACAAGCCTCACACTATGTAGGCCGGCACTGAGGTTGACCCAGTTTTCTTAGGGAAGGAAGTCAACCAGTCAAGTGACTTGTAAGCAGCAGTCTTGGGACTCAAACCAGGGTCTTCTGACTTCTTGTGCAATATATTCTCTACTTTCCCTATAGACCCAGTCCTAACTCTCCCAAGGCCTCCTCCAGAATGGCGCTTTTAAAAAATATTTATTTATTTGGCTGTACCGAATCTTGGTTTTGGCATGTGAACTCTCAGTTGAGGCATGTGGGATCTAGTTCCTTGACTAGGGATCAAGCCTGGGCTCCCTGCATTGGGAGTGTGGAATCTTAGCCACTGCACCCCCAGCAAAGTCCCTGGGGTGTGTTTTTATGCCCCGTATCTCTCCTGGGGTGAATTGCAAGGTCTGCTCTTCCATGTAAGAACTCCTGCTCTTCCTTCCACCATCCCCCAACTTACTGATTCCTCAAACTTATCAGTCCAGAATGCATTCTCCCAAGACCTAGTTTTCTAAATCTAAATGGACCATCAGGATTTTAAAGCTCCTAAAGTCATGATTAGGGCTTCCCATGCGGTGCAGTGATAAAGACTCCATCTGCCAATGCAGGAGACATGGGTTCTATCCCCGGATCGGGATGAACCCCTGGAGAAGGAAATGGCAAGCCACTCCAGTATTCTTGCCTGGAGAATTCCATGGACAGATGAGCCTGGCTGGCTGTAGTCCAGGGGGTCACAAAGAGTTGGACGTGACTTAGCGACTAAATAACAACAAGAGATATGAAGTCCTGACCCCTCAGCATCTATGAATAAGGTCTTTATGGATGAAATCAAATTAAGATGAGGTCATACTAGATCCAGGAACTGGTGTCCCTGTAAGAAAAGATCTGGGCACAGAGGCATGGACAGAAACAGCGGTGAAGGCCACGTGAAGGCAAAGGCAGAGATTTAAGTGATGCATCTATAAGACAAAAGAATGTCGGTGATTGCTGGCATTCAGAAACTAGAAGAGGTGAGAAAGACCTGCCTCTCGCTTCTTCAGAAAGATCATGGCCCTCCTGACATCTTGCTTCCAGAACTGAGTTTCTGTTGCTGTAAACCACATTGTATGTGCCATGCTGAGTCGCTTCAGTTGTGTCCCACTCATTGCAACCCCATACAATGGACTGTAGCTCACCAGCCTCCTCTGTCCATGGGATTCTCCAGGCAAGAATACTAGAATGTTGCCTTGCTCTCCTCCAGGGGATTTTCCTGACCCATGGATCAAACCCACGTCTCCTAGGTCTCCTGCATTGTCAGGTGAGTTCTTAACCACTAGTGCCACCTGAGAAGCCCATAAGCCTCCCAATGTGTAGCAATTTGTTGCAGCAACCTTTAGAAACTATTACAGATGGTATGCTGAAACAACACAATTCTCAGAGAAATTTAGGGACCTGAGAGTAGAGAGATGTCCAGGAAACAGCATTCTTGCATCATCATGGCCTGGGAGGGGGCTGTCAAGATCAGAGAGAGCCCAAGAATTTTCAGTGGAGTATGAGAAGGAATATGAATTTCCTAAGTCCTTGAGAAAGGGGTTAGCCAAAAGCACTGGTCAAGATGGGGTTTGCTTCAGCTGATGTTGGCTGGGACCCTGTGCTGGGGACCAGAGAGGAATACAGATACCTCAACAGACTCCTACAGGGGTAGACCACCCCTAAGGACTTAAACGATATCCCTGTTCATCACCTAACTTCGGAAATAACTGATGGATAGACATAGAAGTCAGGCAGTTATAAATCCAAGTATCATCTTTATAGTGAGACGGGCAAGGTGGGAAGATGTTGCTGATTTGAGCAGAAATGATGGGCTGCTCGTCCTGCAGGCTAGTGTTCAGTGGACTAATTCATTCTCAGATATCAGCAGCCACTGTTACCTTTCCTTAGGAGTGTGTGCTTTGTGTGTGTTAGTTGCTAAGTCGTGTCTGACTCTTTATAACCCCATGGACTATAAGCCACCAGGCTCCTCTGTCCATGGAGTTCTCCAGGCAAGAATACTGGAGTGGGTAGCCATGCTCTTCTCCAGGGGATCCACCCAACTCAAGAATCAAACCCGGGTCTCCTCCACTGGAGGCAGATTCTTTACCATCTGAGCCACCAGGGGAACTTTTTATTTATTTATTGGGAGGATCAATAATCACAAACCATGACCATCTGGGTATGGTTGGCTTGGGGTTGCAGTCATCCTGTGGTCCCCTGAACACTTAGTGCTCAGGACGTCCCTCTCTGTGAGTGATACAGCAGAGACCCTGCTTGTGCTTGTCTTCCTGGTTCTAGGTGGTCCCCGAGGAAGTTTTCAGGTTGTCAAAACTCTCTGCTCATTGATGCCAGAAGCAACCCAGAGGAGTAGGAAGCCCCAAATGTATCAGCCCCACTTTCTACCTAATGTCTAAAGTCAGTGTAGGAGTTGGGACTTACCCAAGGCTATGCAGTTGGCCAGAGGCCAGGCTGGGACTTCAATTCAGATTTCTGCTTATTCAAGAGATCCAAGCTGCCTTTATAGAGCAAGGCTGTTCTGCAATTCTCCTTTTATGACTCCCCCTCACCCTCTCAAGTGGCTCAGTGGTAAAGAATCTGCCTACCAATGCAGGGGACGCAGGAGACGTGGGTTTGATCCCTGGGATGGGAAGACCCCCTGGAGAAGGAAATGGCAATCCACTCCAGTATTCTTGCCTTGGAAAATTCTATGGACAGTGGGCCACAGTCTATGGGGTTGCAAAGAGTCAGATATGCCTGAGCACACACCCACAACAACAACCACACCCCCTGCCCATGTCAGCACCAGAATAGGAAGAAGCAATCTGCTTGTAAATAGATTGATGCATCCAGAGAGGTCTTTTCCAGAAGCAGGGGACCAGTATGCTCTTACAGTAGCACTTTGGCAGGAAATCACAGAACTCTGCATCCATTTGTACTTCTCCTGGCCTCCACGGGGAACTATGCTTCTTCCATCCTTTAGTCTTTGCCCGTGGTCCTAAGCAGCTTGTCCCTGCTCCAGTGGGTGCTTAGACTGTTAGGATGTGTGCGTGCCACATGTATGGGGAGTCCCCAGGGGTTGGTGCCATTCTGCACATTCATCTCCATCCACCCTGCCACCCCCCGCCTCCACACGTGATGTCACTACTGACCCAGAAAGGGAAATGCTCTTGTTAGATTCCACAAGCCAGTTGGAGCAGATGGTACAGCAGTTAGGCAGGGGTTCATATCATTTGCAAAAGTGACAACTTTTTCCTCCCAGAAAGATACATAAGAGGGCATAGAGTTCTTTTATCTTTCTTTCATCTTTGAAATAAACTGGCTTTCATGTAGCATTTATTTGTCTTATACCAGGAGCCTGGGTACACATGTGATTTGTTTATGCTTCTAATACATTTTAACTAGCATTTAAACATAGGTACTCAAGGGGGCCCTTCGCATGAATGCATGCTGCTTTCCTTCTCTACACTCAATTTCTCACCCCTGCTTTCGTGGAACAGAATATGAGGGCCACAGTAGGTACTAGAAAGGAGAGATAAACAGCACCACCAGATTATGTATCATTTGGGGATTCCCAGACTGGTGGCTGGTTGCTTATCTGGTAAAGAATCTGCCTGTAATGCCGGAGACCCCGGTTTGATTCTTGGGTTGGAAAGATCCCCTGGAGAAGGAATAGGCTACTCCCTCCAATATTCTTGGGCTTCCTTGGTGGCTCAGATGGTAAAGAACCCACCTGCAATGTGGGAGACCTGCATTTGATCCCTGGATTGGGAAGATCCCCTGGAGGAGGGCATGCAATATTCTTGCCTGGAGAACTCCATGGATGGGGGAGCCTGGTGGACTACAATCCATGGAGTCACAAAGAGTCAGACACAACTGAGCAGCTAACACTAAACCCGCATGCCTGGAAACATTTTGAATGATTTCTGGTTGATGTCATTTACCCAAGGGAGTAAGGAATAACAAACATTTAAACAATTTTTCTAGATTTTTTTTTATGATTAGTATTTTTATTACTATGTAGATAAAATCATAGCATATGTTTAAAATGTCACAGTCAAGTTTTATTGCTTAGCTAGATGCATGTGTAAGTGATTTCCACATTATGGGTCCCTTTTAAAACTTGATTGTGGGATTATTAGGTTGTCACCAATTTTTGATGAGAAGAAATAAAATTATTAAAGACAACTTTGGGACTTCCCTGGTGATCCAGTGGCCAAGACTCCATGCTCCCAATGTAGGAGGCCTGGGTTCCATTGCTAGTCAGGGAAGCAGATCCCACAGACCACGACTAAAAGAGTTTGAATGTTGCAACTAAAGATCCTGCACAGTCAAATAAATAAATAAATTAATTAATTTAAAATAAAGACAACTTTGTGCATAAAATTTCTTCTCTGGATTTGCCATTTCATTTTGTACCTGTAGATTTTCGGTGTGTAGGAGTATTGCCTTTTGGGCTTCCTCAGTGGCTCAGACGGTAAACAATCTGCCTGCCATTCAGGAGACCTGGGTTCGATCCCTGGGTTAGGAAGATCCCCTGGAGAAGGAAATGGCTACACAGCCCAGTCTTCTTGCCTGGAGAGTCCCCTTGGACAGAGGAGCCTGATGGTGTGCAGTGCATGGAGTCGAAGAGACTCAGACACAACTGAGTGACCAACACCCATACCACCCGTTGTCTTTTAGATTGCCAAGTCTACCAGTGTATTCTCTCATCATTTCTGCTCTCAGAGTCCATCAGCTCTGCTCTCAGGGTCCTCCAGCCACCCGAGGCACAGACACGAATGGAAATGCAAGCCACCTCGTTTTAATTTACCTGGTTGTTGGTTGCTAACGCCATCTCTGTTTACTGGCAGAAGTTTCTGTATTGTTCCGGACTATGCTTGTTTCTTGACTTTCTGATAATTTTACGAGTTATGCCTTCATCAGAAAACGAGTTACTGATTTTTGCTTGGTTCCTGCAGCACTGAGGGAGAGTCCAACCATTTTTGGACTGTCTCTCCGCTTGTTTTTTCATCACTGTTTCCCATCTCCCCCCCCAGGTCTAGTGGCACATTCTGGTTGCCTCTCCTGGATGCCCTGCTTTACTCCCTTGATGAATTTGCTCTCCAAGGTGCTGTTTCTGGCAGGAGATTTTAAGGGGCATCAAATCAGGGGGATATTTTTATTCTAACTTGTGTTAGGACATTCCTACAGGGATTATAGACATGCCAAGCAGTTTGCTGACATACTATTCTCTTGACCCACGAGGGAAAACAGACTTCCCTGGCTGAGATAATTGCTCTGATGTATTTCCTATGGGAAGCATTCTCCAAAAGTGTACCTCGTAGGGCTAGGGCATGTCTGATATAGTCATAGTGCTGCTTACAATCCTCCAGGCTCCCTTTGGCCAAGGGATAAAATCTAAACCCTTCCTTTTGACATAAAAGCTCTCTAGGTTGGAGCCCAGCTAGTCTTCTCAGCCCCACCTCATGTTTCTGCCTGGAGAATCTCATGGACAAAGGAGCCTGGCAGGCTACAGTCCATGGGGTCGCAAAGAGCTGGACACGACTGAAGGGACTTAGCGTGCATGCATGCATACTTCTGTTCACCTCTCCTGTTCTACACCCGGACAGTCCCAGCACATGGATCACTCTCATCAAGCCTTCACTTTCTTATCCCTGTACTTCTGTGCTCCTGCTCTTCCCTCTGCCTGGGGTACTCTCCCCAACCCATGGAAACTTTACTTCCTCCTGAGATGTCACATCTCATGTATACTTGGTTATTTGGGTCTTTTTTCTTTACTAGATCATAATATTCATGGGAGTAGAAGTCCTGCCTTCCAGGATTTATAGGACTATCAGTAGCCTAAGGCTTGGCCCAGTATAAGTGATTAGCAAATGTTTGTTGAGTGAATACTAAAACTATAATAATAAAAAGAAAGGAGGAATGCTCTGTAGAAAATAACCATATAGTTTATACAGTAAACTCGAGAATAATCTTTTAACTGTGGTTGTGGTAGTTGTTCAGTCGCTAAGTTGTGTCCAGCTCTTTGTGAACCCATAGACTGTAGCCCGCCAGGCTCCTCTGTCCATGGGGTTTCCCAGGCAAGAATGCTGAAGTGGGTAGCCATTCCCTTCTCCAGGGAATCTTCCTGACCCAGCAATCAAACCCATTGTCTCCTGCGTCTCCTGCATTGGCAAGTGTGTTCTTTACCACTAGCGCCACCTGGGAAGCCCCTGTAGAAAATAAACACATAATTTATAATGGGAATAATGAAATTGGGAATAATCTCATAGGAAGTACACACAAGTTTTCTGGGAGTTATCAAGCATTTCTGAGCACACTTTGCTTGTGCAGCTAGAATTCTTAAGGGAAGAGCCAGTGTTTGCTCTGATACTTACAGTGCCTTGAAATGGGATTAGGAAAGACGAGGTGGCAGGTAACTAGCTGATTCTTTCAAAGTCTTTCTCATCAGCCTTGCCCAACATGACACTTTATTTAACCAGCTCTAGGGAAAGGCTACCACAGGGATTTAAACTCTTTCTGCGTCTGACCTTCCATTATATGCATGGTCATCATACCTTGAGAGACTCAATTTGGCAGCCAAAGCTCTGCAAGCCTCTCAGAATAGCCACAGATATTTGCATTGTGCCTATACATACACGATTTTATCTTCAGAAAATCTCTGGGAGAACGGAATTGCATGCTTTGTTGTTATCGTGTCCATTTTATGAATAAGAATACATACCTGGAGATGTCAAGAAACTCTGAAAGACATACAGCTAAGAGGGATAAAATCAAGGTCTGAGCTCGAGTCTGTCTGACACCAGACCTATCTACTACCCAAGTGATTAAGAAATAGCCAAGAGAAACAGGAATCTCCATCCATTTATTCATATTTTAAAATGTATTTGATTCTTTGACAAATATTTGTAACCACATCTGAGTCAATTTCAGTACTATTTCTCCTCTCATAGGAGCAAAGGATTTTCATGTCATATGTCAACAATTGGCTGCACAGATTCCACCAGCGCAATGTAAGCCACTAACAAGACCCCAAATTATTTTAAGATGCAGGAAGAAAGTTATTTCCTTATGAATTTTCTATCTTTTTGTTCCTGACCAAAAAAAAATTAGATTCTGTGTTTCCTTTTTTGAAAAAGGGGCGTTGTAGTGGATTGAGTTGTTTTTATTGTTTAGTCACTGCTGCTGCTGCTAAGTCGCTTCAGTCGTATCCGACTCTGTGCGACCCCATAGACAGCAGCCCACCAGGCTCCGCCATCCCTGGGATTCTCCAGGCAAGAACACTGGAGTGGGTTGCCATTTCCTCCTCCAATGCATGAAAGTGAAAAGTGAAAGTGAAGTTGCTCAGTCGTGTCCGACTCTAATGACGCCATGGACCCAGCCTACCAGGCTCCTCTGTCCATGGGATTTTCCAGGCAAGAGTACTGGAGTGCGGTGCCATTGCCTTATCCGTATTTAGTCACTAAGTTGTGTCTGATTCTTTTGGGACCCCATGGTCTATAGCCTTCCAGGCTCCTCTGTTCATGGGAGTTCCCAGGCAAGAACACTGCAGTGGGTTGCCATCTCCTCCTCCAGGGGAATCTTCCCAACACAAGGATCGAACTCGTGTCTCCTGCATTGCAGGTGGATTCTTTTCCACTGAGCAACCTGGTGCATAACCTCTAAAAAAGTATATTCAGGTATTTCTTCCCAGTAACTATGAATGTAGCCTTGTTTAGAAATATGGTCTTGGCACATATTGTTAATTTAAGGATCTTGAGATGAGATTACCCTGGATTTAGGGTGTGTCCTAAATCCAGTGGGGCTTCTGTTGTGGCTTAGACAGTAAATAATCCACCTGCAATGCAGGAGAAATTGGGTTCTACCCCTGGGTTGGGAAGATCCTCTTGAGAAAGGAATGGTAGCTCACTCCAGTATTCTTGCCTGGAGAATTCCATGGACACAGGAGCCTGGTGGGCTACAGTCCATGGGGTCCCAAAGAGTTAGACACGACTGAGCGGCTAACACTTTCACTTTTCATTTTTTTTTTTAAATGCAGTGACTGGTGTCCTTATGAAAGAAAGGAGATGGGGATTGCAAGAGACAGAGTGATCCCTGTGAAAGACCATGTGAATTTGGAGGCAGAGACTGGAATTATGCTGCCACAAGCCAAGCAGCATCTGGCTCTACCAGAAGCTGAAAGAGGCGAGAAAAAATCCTCCCCAGAGCACCAGAGAGTGTGGCCCTGCCAACACCTCAATTTTCGACTTTGCTTTTCAGAACTGTGAGAGAATACATTCGTGTTGTTTAAGCCATCAAGTCTGCAGCAAACCTAGGAAACTAACACAGCTTCTGCTCCCAGGAAATGGGATGTTGCTGTGGATATGGAAGTGGCTTTGGCATTGGATAATGAGCAGAGGCTGGGAGAGTTGAGGGAGGCATGGTAGAAAGCCCTAGACGACTTGGATACCTACTGTCCTGGGTTTCCATCTGGGAACTGCTGAGAAACCTATGGGGTCCCCACCAGTGCCCTCGGGGGTAGGGATGCTTTCCAAGTTGGCAAGTCACTTAGTTCCTGGAATGCCAGCCTGTGGCCCATGCCTTGTGCTCAGTACCCTCCTATCATGGGAACCTTGCAAGGTGCCTGCCCCTATGCCTGTCAGGAAAGCCAGTGCAGACGAGTCGCTGCACCTCCCACCCCAGGTCAGAAGCAGAGTGGAACTTGTGATGACTGTGGTAGGGACTCTGCTCCTTGGCTGAAGAAAGTCTGGAGAGACTTGGCTCACCTAGTGGATGTGGTAATGTGTACCTTTTCTGAGTTGGAGGGATTGGGTTCAGGAAGAGATCCAAAGTGCAGGCTTTGGAGCCAGAGATGGGAGTAAACCCTGGCTCCACTGTTGGTGACTCCATGACTGTGGGCAAGCCACTGATGCTCTCTGAATGTCCTTGTCACCATCTGCAAATGGGGGTTATCACAGCCACTTTACATGGTTAGAGTGAGGATTAAATGAGACATCAGATGTAATAACATGGTAAGGAGCCTAACCCAGAGCCTGGCGTTCAACGGGCACTCAGTAAATGGTTAGTTCCCCTTTTCCTCTTTTGAGTAGGGGCTATTTTATTAAATAATTTTCTTTATATTTTTTAATGATCATACATTTATTCCTGACCATATAACAATCATGTTAGATGTAAATAATATAAATACTCCCATTAAAAGATATATATAAAGCAAGACTTAACTTTATTCTACTTAAAGTAAGTGCATTAAATATATGGACACACACACACACATCGCCCAGGTCCACCTGGGGCACATTGCTCAGCTTCTCTGAGGCCGCCTGGAAAAGGACATGACACCATCACACGGAGATCGAGGGGGATGACATACGCATCACAGCCAGCAGGGAGCCGCGGCACGCTCAGCGTTCCCTACAGTGAGCTACGAACCCTGGAAAGGCTGAAGGAAGGAGCCACATGCCCCTCGATAGCATCCAGACCCTCCCCTCATTCTCTAACCGGGTTGACAAGCAGGCTAAGAATTGTCTCCAGCTTTGATGTGAAAGGATTTATTGATGAAGAAATCTGTCCTGGCTAACAAATGCAACATCTTTGGAGACTGAGGTCCTCCCTGGTGGCTCCGATGGTAAAGCATCTGCCTGCAATGCGGGAGACCCAGGTTTGATCCCTGGGTTGGGAAGATCCCCTGGAGAAGGAAATGGCAACCCACACCAGTATTCTTGTCTGGAAAATTCCATGGATTGGGGAACCTGGTAGGCTACAGTCCATGGGGTTGCAAAAAGTCGGACACAACTGAGTGACTTCACTTTCACTTTCACTTTCACTTTTTGGAGACTGAGGGCTTTCCCCCTTCTTGTGCTAAGACGAGCATAAGCCATGCACCCCAAGTGGGGGCTTGTCACGGGAAGGTGCTCTCGAAGCTCATGGCACTAGAGAGAAAGATCCCTGTGAGGCCCGGGCGTCCTGCAGGGTCCAAAGGCTTGGTGTGAGTGAGATGGTGGGTGGCTGGGTAAGCCCTTTGAGTGGATGAAGTGTGACACCAGAGCTGTGTATGTGTCAGCTTAATCACTGTTTTTATTACAGCAACTCTAATGGAAAATTAGAAGACTAAAATACATCACTGCTAATCCCACAGTTCTGTGAAGTTGATTTCATTTAATAAGCTGCTTTTCTGTCCTTTTCTATTTGCACATATGTATGAAAACCACATATATGCATATCTACACACATTTTTACTTTGAGTGGACCTATGAAATATATTTTAGTTTTGAAGATTTCCATTAGAATAGAGACTTCCCTCTCTGTGGCAAATTCTTAATTGCCATTTTATAAGCATGTGTCGGTCATTCAGGCGTGTCCAGCTCTTTGTGGCCTGCCAGATTCCTCTGTCCATGGGTTTTTCCTGGCAAGAATACTGGAGTGGGTTGCCATTTCCTCCTCCAGGGAATCTTTGCAATCAGGGGTTACAACTGCATCTCCTGTGTTTCCTGCACTGGCAGGTGGATTCTTTACCCTCTGAGCCATTTCGTAAGCACGAGCTATTCCTTTGAGATGGTATATTGTTTAGGCACTTTTCTCATTTTGGGAACATTAGGTCATTTTCATTTTTTTTTTTTTTGGTCCTAAGAAAAACTTCAGTGTATATTTATGTACATGTAACTTTTTTATGAACTATGGTCTTAGAGCAAATCCCCAGGAGTGAGGTTCCAAGGAAGCAGTATATGTGTCTGCTGCTGCTAAGTCGCTTCAGTCATGTCCGACTCTGTGCGACCCCATAGGTGGCAGCCCACCAGGCTCCCCCATCCCTGGGATTCTCCAGGCAAGAACACTGGAGTGGGTTGCCATTTCCTCCTCCAATGCATGAAAGTGAAAAGTGAAAGTGAAGTTGCTCAGTCATGTCCAACTCTTGGCGACCCCATGGACTGCAGCCTACCAGGCTCCTCCATCCATGGGATTTTCCAGGCAAGAGTACTGGAGTGGGGTGCCAGTCAGGCAGATGTAAATTCAAATCCGAGTTCTACTGTTTACTAGGTATGTCCTTCTAGCTTTGCGTCGCTCTGACCTCCTCCCTTTCCTTTGACAGTGTGTCCCAGTTAGGTATTACTGCCTAACAACAAGCCCAAAATACCAGCCGGACAGCGCAGTGATCGTTGATCAGGTCACGCATCGGTGGGTTGGGCTGGGGTTTAGCTCATCTAGATAGGGCCCTGTTTCTCACCGAAGGTTTGCAGGTGAGTTGGGTTGACTCTGTTCTACTTGTCTCTTATCCTCTTATTCTTAAGAGGCATATTCTTATGTAATGGCACATATTCAAGAAAATAAACCCAAGAGCACTGGTGTTTTCCAAATTTTTGGTTCCATCACATCTGCTAATATTTCACTGGCCAAAAGAAGTCATGTCACCAAAGTGAATGCACTCTGTTTAGCAGAAAATTTCAAAGTCACAAGTCAAAGGGAATGCATATAGAAAGGACTAGAGGATCAAGAGACATTACTGTGATCTCCCAAAGTGGGTGATAATAGTACCTATCTTGCATTGTTATGAGGACAAAATGACACAAAGTTTTAAGTATTCAGTAAACACTAGCTTTGAGAGAGGGACTTCTCTGGTGGCTCAGATGGTAAATAAAGTGTCTGCTTGCAATGTGGGAGACCAGGGTTTGATCCCTGTGTCGGGAAGATCCCTTGGAGAAGGAAATGACAACCCACTCCAGTACTCTTGCCTGGAAAATCCCATAGACAGAGGAGCCTGGTGGGCTATATTCCATGGGGTCCCAAAGAGTTGGACATGACTGAGCGACTTCAGTTTCACTTCACTTTCACTTTTCGAGAGAGGAGGGTTTATTTCTGTTTTTATGTCTCTATTTTGCTATTTTGTTCCTAAGCTTCCAATATGTTTTTACATATAGTTACCCAATAATTGCTTTTTTTGTTGTTGCATGAAGTTGGCTATTATTATTTGTCCCTATGATAGAGAGTGGCTTCCCAGGTCGCTCAGTAGGTAAAGAATCTGCCTGTAATTCAGGAGAAGCAGGAGATCTGGGTTCAATCCATGGGTAGGGAAGATCCCCTGGAGGAGAACATGGCAACCCACCCCAGTATCCTTGCCTGAAGAATCCCATGAACAGAGGAGCCTGCAGGCTACAGTCTATAGGGTCACAAAGAGTCGGACATCACTGAAGTGACTGAGCACGCATGCACGCATGATAGAGAACTATCCTTCGGCTCTACTGAGGGATATCCCGGAGCACAGCACTATCCCTCAGCTCTACAGTAAGTACTCACCACCCACAACCTTTATATGTTCATCTAATCTCCCCAGGCATTCTTCACTCTATCAAATTTAATCATTTCTGTGGCTACCTTTTCTACTAAGTCATGAGCTGCAGGAGAACAGAGACTGAGTCTTACCCATCTCTCTTGTCACAGTGCCTGGCAAAACACATGCTCATAAGCACCAGAGTGAAGAAATTTATCATTCCTTGCAATATTTTATGCTTTCTTTTCTTTCATAAAATATGCAATATTTTATGCTTTCTTTGTCATGTTTTCCTCCCCCTTCTTGAATGTATAGAACATACTTATAAAATCTTTCAAAATGTCCTTGTCTCATATTTCTATCATGTCTGTGATTTCTGGGTCTGATTCTGTTCATCTTTCTTGTGGTTACAGGTCTTATTTTCCTGTTTCTTTACTTGTCTGGTAGTTTTTTTTTTTTTTTTAACCTTATTTATTATTTATTTATTTTTGGCCGTGCTGGTCTTCGTTGCTGCCCACGGGCTTTCTATAGTCGTGGTGAGTGGGAGTTACTTTTCTTTGCAGAGCACAGGATCTAGGTGTGGAATCTTCCAGACCAGGGATCGAACCTGCATCCCCTGCATTGAAAGGCAGATTATTAACCACTGGACCACTGGAGAGGGCCTAACTTGTCTGGTGATTTTTAACTTGATGCTGGATATTGTGTATTTTTATGTTGGTGGTTCCTGGATTTTGCTATATTCTTTCATAGATTATTGAATTTTTGTCTTGGTCCGCAAATTACTTGGAATCAGATTGATCCTTTTGAGATTTAAGTTTTCTTAGGGCTGGTCACAGGGACCTTTAGTCTAGGGCTAATTTGACCCCACAACTAAGCCAATGTGCTTCTGAGGAGTCTATCCATCACGTATATTAAGAGGTTATACCACTCTGGCGTGTGGGAACATAAACTGTACCCAGCCCTGTGTAGCCCTGGAAATTGTTCTATTCACTCTTTTCTGGTAGCTCTTCCCCCAATCTTTGGTAGATGTCAAACATGTCCCAAATATTTTCTCTCAAGCATGTGTAAGTTAGTACTCAGCCGAAGACTCAGGACCCCTTTTGTATAGCTTCATCCTGCCTCCCCACAAGTTGTCTAATGTCTGATAAATGTTGTCTTAGATATATTTGTCTAATTTCTTTTTTTTTTCTAATTTTATTTTATTTTTAAACTTTACATAATTGTATTAGTTTTGCCAAATATCAAAATGAATCCGCCACAGGTACACATGTGTTCCCCATCCTGAACCCTCCTCCCTCCTCCCTCCCCATACCATCCCTCTGGGCCGTCCCAGTGCACCAGCCCCAAGCATCCAGCATCATGCATCGAACCTGGACTGGCAACTCGTTTCCTACATGATATTTTACATGTTTCATTGCCATTCTCCCAAATCTTCCCACCCTCTCCCTCTCCCACAGAGTCCATAAGACTGTTCTATACATCTGTGTCTCTTTTGCTGTCTCGTACACCAGGTTATTGTTACCATCTTTCTAAATTCCATATATATGCGTTAGTATACTGTATTTATGTTTTTCCTTCTGGCTTACTTCACTCTGTATAATAGGCTCCGGTTTCATCCACCTCATTAGAACTGATTCAAATGTATTCTTTTTAATGGCTGAGTAATACTCCATTGTGTATATGTACCACAGCTTTCTTATCCATTCATCTGCTGATGGGCATCTAGGTTGCTTCCATGTCTTGGCTATTATAAACAGTGCTGTGATGAACATTGGGGTACACGTGTCTCTTTCCCTTCTGGTAAAGTACAACTTTCCAAAACTCAACCAGGAAGAAATAGAAAATCTTAACAGACCCATCACAAGCATGGAAATTGAAACTGTAATCAAAAATCTTCCAGCAAACAAAAGCCCTGGTCCAGACGGCTTCACAGCTGAATTCTACCAAAAATTTAGAGAAGAGCTAACACCTATCCTGCTCAAACTCTTCCAGAAAATTGCAGAGGAAGGTAAACTTCCAAACTCATTCTATGAGGCCACCATCACCCTAATACCAAAACCTGACAAAGATGCCACAAAAAAAGAAAACTACAGGCCAATATCACTGATGAACATAGATGCAAAAATCCTAAACAAAATTCTAGCAATCAGAATCCAACAACATATTAAAAAGATCATACACCAGGATCAAGTGGGCTTTATCCCAGGGATGCAAGGATTCTTCAATATCCGCAAATCAATCAATGTAATACACCACATTAACAAATTGAAAAATAAAAACCATATGATTATCTCAATAGATGCAGAGAAAGCCTTTGACAAAATTCAACATCCATTTATGATAAAAACTCTCCAGAAAGCAGGAATAGAAGGAACATACCTCAACATAATAAAAGCTATATATGACAAACCCACAGCAAACATTATCCTCAATGGTGAAAAACTGAAAGCATTTCCTCTAAAGTCAGGAACAAGACAAGGGTGCCCACTTTCACCATTACTATTCAACATAGTTTTGGAAGTTTTGGCCACAGCAATCAGAGCAGAAAAAGAAATAAAAGGAATCCAAATTGGAAAAGAAGAAGTAAAACTCTCACTATTTGCAGATGACATGATCCTCTACATAGAAAACCCTAAAGATTCCACCAGAAAATTACTAGAAATAATCAATGACTATAGTAAAGTTGCAGGATATAAAATCAACACACAGAAATCCCTTGCATTCCTATACACTAATAATGAGAAAACAGAAAGAGAAATTAAGGAAACAATTCCATTCACCATTGCAACGGAAAGAATAAAATACTTAGGAATATATCTACCTAAAGAAACTAAAGACCTATATATAGAAAACTATAAAACACTGGTGAAAGAAATCAAAGAGGACACTAATAGATGGAGAAATATACCATGTTCATGGATTGGAAGAATCAATATAGTGAAAATGAGTATACTACCCAAAGCAATTTATAGATTCAACGCAATCCCTATCAAGCTACCAACAGTATTCTTCACAGAGCTAGAACAAATAATTTCACAATTTGTATGGAAATACAAATACAAATTCGAGGAAAACCTCGAATAGCCAAAGCGATCTTGAGAAAGAAGACTGGAACTGGAGGAATCAACCTACCTGACTTCAGGCTCTACTACAAGGCCACAGTTATCAAGACAGTATGGTACTGGCACAAAGACAGAAATATTGATCAATGGAATAAAATAGAAAGCCCAGAGATAAATCCACACACATATGGACACCTTATCTTTGACAAAGGAGGCAAGAATATACAATGGATTAAAGACAATCTCTTTAACAAGTGGTCCTGGGAAATCTGGTCAACCACTTGTAAAAGAATGAAACTGGACCACTTTCTAACACCACACACAAAAATAAACTCAAAATGGATTAAAGATCTAAACGTAAGACCAGAAACTATAAAACTCCTAGAGGAGAACATAGGCAAAACACTCTCCGACATACATCACAGCAGGATCCTCTATGACCCACCTCCCAAAATATTGGAAATAAAAGCAAAAATAAACAAATGGGACCTAATTAACCTTAAAAGCTTCTGCACATCAAAGGAAACTATTAGCAAGGTGAAAAGACAGCCTTCAGAATGGGAGAAAATAATAGCAAATGAAGCAACCGACAAACAACTAATCTCAAAAATAATTTCTTTTTAAAATGTTTCTTTTTCAAATTTTGGTGAAAGTCATATAATATAAAATATGCTATTTTAACCATATTTAACTGTACGTTTCAGTAGCACTAAGTACATTCACATAGCTGTGCAGCTCTCACCATCATCAATTTCCCAAATTTTTCACCTTCCTAAACGGAAACTCTTTTCTCATTCAACGCCAGTTCCCCACCCCCCTCCCTCCCCCGTCCCACTTCTGACATCTACGAATGTACTTTCTGATTCTATGAATTTGACTGTTCTAGGTATCTCACATAAGTGGAATCAAACATTATTTGTCTGCACTTAATGTGTATTGGAGGTCTTCCCAGGTGGCTCAGTGTTAGTAAAGAATCCACTTGCCAGTGTAGGAGACATGGGTTCAACCCCTTGATTGGGAAGATCCCCTAGAGAAGGAGATGGCAATCCACTCCAGTATTCTTGCCTGGAAAATCCAATGGACAGAGGAGCCTGGCGGGCTAAAGTCCATAGGGTTGAAAAGAGTCAGTCACAACTTAGTGACTAAAAACCAAAACGATGTATACTGGAATGCATTTTTAAGGTTAATGTATGTCCTACAAACAGATTGTACCCCCCCTTTGCTGTATAGTAGGTTCTCATTAGTTATCTCCTTTTAAAATAGTAGTGTATATATGCCAATCCCAATCGCCTAATTTACCCCATTCCCCTTTCCCTGCTTGGTGTCCATACATTTGTTTTCTGTGTTTCTGCGTTGCATAGATTCTACACATATGTGTTAATACACAGTATTTGTTTTTCTCTTCCTGACTGACTTCACTCCGTATGACAGTCTCGAGGTCATCAAGTCGTGTAAGACAGGAGGGTGCATCTGCTCCTGGTTATCTCATATTGTCCGAAATTGGGTATAACTCTTGCTGTTGCTCTGTGTGGGGGTGTTATTGCTTGTAAGAGAGTTCTGTTACTACCTCTTTCAGGTTCTTCACATCACCTGTTTCACGTGTATCTGACCCTTTAGCCAGGGTTTCTCAAGCTTAACACTGTGGATGTTGGACTAGAAAATTCTCTGTTGTGTGGTTGTCCTGTATGTTGCAGAACGTTTAGCAGCATCCCTGGCTTTTATCCACTAGATGCTGGTAGCATATTCCCCACTCCAGATTTGATCATCAGAATATCTCCAGACATTGCCAATTATCCCCTGGGGACCAAAATCATGTCCTATTTATAACCACTGGTCTGCGCTATCCAGCTGGTAGCAAAACCCTCAGTCACACCCACCCTCCAAGTAGTAAAGGATTTTCTATTCCCTGGATTATGTACAGAGATGTAGTCTTTCAACCAAGGGTTTAACCTCATTGGGAAGAAATTTTGATGGTCAACATACTTGGTGATTGTCCCATGACTTTAAATGGCTTTTGTTCTGATGGCTTTGGCAGAGAACATAAGACCTCTGACCCTGAAAAGTGAGATTATTGCCTACACTTCAGTTTAAGGTGATTGGAAGAAGATCAAAAGGGTTTATTTTCTCAGTAAGAGTGTCTTCTATTATGAGTTTCATGGATGTGAGAATGCTCAGTGCTTTTTGTATATTTTGAAATGACTACAACAAGCATTGAGTACCAACTCCCAAGATCTGCATTTGGAAAACACACCCTTAATTCTAAGCAAACAGATTTATCTGAGCATTATTTACAGAGACCAAGTCTAAGAATCCATCAATAGATATGACCATTAGGAATATTAACAAAACTCAAGGGAAGTCAAAGCTATTGACTATTTAAATAGAAATGTAAATCTTTCTTATGATGAGCTGCCTCATGTATCTTCTATGTCTATTGAATAAGTTGAAAAAAAATTAGAAAATCCAAATGAACAAAAAAGAAAATACCATATCACAATGCCTAGAGGTAACTACTATTAACACCATGATGTACATCCTTGCAGTTTTAATCTATCTCCATCTCTAGATCCATATGAGTATCAATATAACCATCCTATTTTTTTTTTAACAAATTAAGATTCTGTTAAAAATAAAGTTTTGTAATTTGTCTTTTTTTGTTGTTGTTGTTACATGCGACAGTATATTATAATGGGCTTCCCTGGTGGCTCAGACTGTGAAGAGTCCGCTTGCAACGCAGGAGACCTGGGTTCAATCCCTGGATCAGGAAGATCCCCTGGTGAAGGGGATGGCTACCCACTCCAGTATTCTTGCCTGGAAAATCCCATGGACAGAGGAATCTGGTGGGCTACAGTCCATGGGGTCAAAAAGAGTCAGAGATGACTGAGAGACTAACATACATACATATATCATAAACATCACATTATAACACTGAGCTATATAATCTTTAAAATGAGTGCATAGTATTCCACTGAATGAATGAAATGTACTTTGGTTAATCAATCTTCTATTACTAGGCCCTTATACATGTTCTGAATTTTATCTTTATAAGCAAGATAGTGATGGACATCTATTTATATCCATTCCTATGAACTTCTCTATTTCCTTAGGAAGATTATTCCCAGTTTATTTGCAGATTAAGGTCCACTTATAAGACATATTTCTAAAAAAATAGATTCTGAGTTAGTGTCATGATGAAATTCTCTTAGTGAGGGTAAGAAAGGAAGTTGGTGAAAGTGTCCCCAGGGCCAGGAAATCGGGGGAAACTTTATCTGCTCAGGCTGCCAATGATGATGTAATTATTTCTTTAAAAATCCTGGGCTCCAAATGGAGTCTTCAACTTTGTTCTCAGTTTGTTATACAAAAATACACGTGTACACCCATGGCGGATGCATGTTGATGTATGGCAAATCCGATACAATATTGTAAAGTAAAAAAATAATAATAATTAAAACAAACAAACAAAAAATACAGAAAAGGAGAATCATCCCCTGTGTTTCCTATTGCTACATATAAAATGCCACAAACATCTTAAAATGACACAAATTTGTTGTCTCATAGTTTCTGAGGGTTTAGTCTGGACACAGCTCAGCTGGATCTTGGCTCAGAGTCTCAGGGGGCCATGATCCAGGCATGGGCCATGCTCTGGCTCTCCTTTGAAGCTTGGGGTCATCTTCCAGGCTCATTCAGTTGTTGTTGCTGAATTCAGTTCCCTGTAGAACTGAAGTCCCTGTTTTCTTGTTAAGTGTCAGCTGGGGATTATGCTCTGCTCCTGGAGGCCACTTGTTCCCTGCCATTTAGTCCCAGTGGGCAGTTCATAGCTGGTTTCCACCTGATTAGGTCAGGCCCACCCAGGATAATCTTCCCATTGATTCAATCAACTAGGGATCTTAATTATATCTGAAAAATCCCTTTTTGCCATAGGCCTGGCTAGGTTTTGTGAGACTGGAGAAGGAAATGGCAACCCACTCCAGTATTCTTGCCTGGAGAATCCCAGGGATGGGAGCCTGGTGGGCTGCCATCTGTGGGGTCGCATAGAGTTGGACACAACTGACGTGACTTAGCAGTAGCAGCATAACATACCTATAAATATATTCCATTATATTTATAAGTCCTGCCCACACTCAACTGAAGCATTATAGGCATATATGTGAGGAGGTGGGAATCTTGGGGGGACGCCTTAGAATTCTATTACACCCATAGTTCAAATCCCCTAAGAAAATGGCTCTTGATATTTTGTTTATGTTCTAGACTTTTGTCTCTGTTTTGGTATTTCTTTAAAAAGAATTAGTTGTAACTGTAGTGTTTAGTCACCACTGAATCCTTTATTTATTTATTTTCATAAAAATGTGCCAATGTATCACTGAAAAGTTTTGCTGAGCACCACTTAAATTTTTTTGGATTATATTTGTTATAGGCTGAATGTTTATGTCCCTCCTCCAATTCATATTTTGAAGCCCTAACCCCCAAAGTGATGGTATTAATAAGTAGGGGCTCGTGATGGAATCTGTCTTGGTTGAGAGATGCACATGAAACCAGGAAGGACCCTGAGTCACCACACAGGGACCAAGCAAGATGATTGCCAGAGACAGCCTGGAAACTAACCCCATTGCCATAAAACTTGAGACTCGAGCTCTGTGGCACAGTCATTCTCCCATGGTCCTTTACCCTGCTGGTCTCCACCCAGGCATCCCTTCCCAATAAAATCTTTTACTTTATCAGCAAAAAAATACATAAATAAATAAAAGAATGCCTTTGGGAAGGTCAGATTTAGATGAGGTCATTAGGGTGGAGCCCCCCAAGATGGGATTATTGCCCTTACAAGAAGAAACATCAGTGCTTCCTTTCCTTGCCTTGTGAGGATGCAGCAAGGAGGCGATCATCTTTTCATTTATTTTACAGTAGGCCCCTGTTGGTTATCTATTTTAAGTGCAACAGTGCGTACATGTTCATTCCAGACTCCCAATCTAGCCCACCTTCCTCTCTTCCCCCGATAACCATAATTTTATTCTCCAAGTCTGTGAATCTGTTTCTGTTTTGTAAATAACTTCATTTATATCATTTTTTTAAAAGATTCTGCATATGACCAGTATTATAGGATATTTATCGTTGACCTACTTCACTTAGTATGACCATCTCTAAGTCCATCCATGCCGCTGCAAATGGCCTTATTTCCTTCTTTTCAGTGGGTCAGTCATATTCCACTGTGTGTATACATATGTATACACATATACATATACATTTATATAGAGAGAGTCCCTTGACAGTCCCTGGGACTCCAAGGAGATCAAACCAGTCAATCCTAAAGGAAATCAGTCCTGAATATTCATTGGAAGGACTGATGCTGAAGCTGAAACTCCAATACTTTGGCCACCTGATGTGAAGAGCCGACTCATTGGAAAAGACCCTGATGCTGGGAAAGATTGAAGGGAGGAGGAGAAGGGGACGACAGAGGATGAGATGGCTGGGTGATATCACTAACTCGATGGACATGAGTTTAAGCAAGCTCCAGGTGTTGGTGATGGACAGGGAAGCCTGTCGTGCTGTAGTCCACGGGGTCACAAAGAAATGCCAAAGAATGCTCAAACTACCGCACAATTGTACTCATCTCACACGCTAGTAAAGTAATGCTCAAAATTCTCCAAGCCAGGCTTCAGCAATATGTGAATCGTGAACTTCCTGATGCTCAAGCTGGTTTTAGAAAAGGCAGAGGAACCAGAGATCAAATTGCCAACATCCGCTGGATCATGGAAAAAGCAAGAGAGTTCCAGAAAAACATCTATTTCTGCTTTATTGACTATGCCAAAGCCTTTGACTGTGTGGATCAAAATAAACTGTGGAAAATTCTGAAAGAGATGGGAATACCAGACCACCTGATCTGCCTCTTGAGAAATTTGTATGCAGGTCAGGAAGCAACAGTTAGAACTGGACATGGAACAACAGACTGGTTCCAAATAGGAAAAGGAGTACGTCAACGCTGTATATTGTCACCCTGCTTATTTAACTTATACGCAGAGTACATCATGAGAAACGCTGGACTGGAAGAAACACAAGCTGGAATCAAGATTGCCGGGAGAAATATCAATAACCTCAGATATGCAGATGACACCACCCTTATGGCAGAAAGTGATGAGGAACTAAAAAGTCTCTTGATGAAAGTGAAAGTGGAAAGTGAAAAAGTTGGCTTAAAACTCAACATTCAGAAAACAAAGATCATGGCATCTGGTCCCACCACTTCATGGGAAATCGATGGGGAAGCAGTGGAAACAGTGTCAGACTTTATTTTTCTGGGCTCCAAAATCACTGCAGATGGTGACTGCAGCCATGAAATTAAAAGATGCTTACTCCTTGGAAGGAAAGTTATGACCAACCTAGATAGCATATTCAAAAGCAGAGACATTACTTTGCCAACAAAGGTCCGTCTAGTCAAGGCTCTCGTTTTTTCAGTGGTCATGTATGGATGTGAGAGTTGGACTGTGAAGAAGGCTGAGCGCCAAAGAATTGATCCTTTTGAACTGTGGTGTTGGAGAAGACTCTTGAGAGTCCCTTGGACTGCAAGGAGATCCAACCAGTCCATTTTGAAGGAGATCAGCCCTGGGATTTCTTTGGAAGGAATGATGCTAAAGCTGAAACTCCAGTACTTTGGCCACTTCACATGAAGAGTTGACTCATTGGAAAAGACTGTGATGCTGGGAGGGATTGGGGGCAGGAGGAGAAGGGGACAACAGAGGATAAGATGGCTGGATGGCATCACTGACTCGATGGACGTGAGTCTGAGTGAACTCCAGGAGCTGGTGATGGACAGGGAGGCCTGCTGTGCTGCGATTCAGGGGGTCGCAAAGAGTCGGACACGACTGAGCGACTGAACTGAACTGAACTGATATATATATATATACCACATCTTCTTTATTCATTCATCTGTTGATGGATACTTCGGCTGCTTCCATGTCTTGGCTATTGCAAATAGTGCTTCAGTGAACATTGGGGTTCATGTATCTTTTGAATTATGGTTTTCTCCAGATACAAGCCCAAGAGTGGGATTGCTGGATTATATAGTAGCTCTATTTTTAGTTTTTTAAAAGAACCTCCATATTCTTCTCCATGGTGTCTGTACCAACTTACATTCTTACCAATAGTGTAGGAGGATTCCCTTTTCTCTACACCCTCTCCAGCATTTATTGTTTGTAGATTTTTTTGATGGTGGGCATTCTGACTGGTTTGCATACTGCACTGAAGGCAATTATCTCAAGGGCAGGAAGAGGGCCCTCACCTGCGCAGACTGCCAGGACCTTGATCTTGGACTTCCAGCCTCTGAAACTGAGAAATAAGTGTCTATTGTTTAAGCCACCCCGCCTATGGCAGTTTTTTTTTCAATAGCAACCCAAGCTAAGACATTATTGGGATTTTTCCCCCATTATATTCTCTAATGATTGCCATTGCCTAGATTTTAAGAATTTTCTACTTGATTCAATTATCATTCTTATCATGGATTTCAGGGAATGTAGGGGTCATGGATTTCTATCTTTTTTTTTCTATTGTTTTTATAAAGGAGAGCTGAAGTATCAAACAGACGAAGGATGAGACAGACTCTGTTTCACCGATGAAATATTTATGATGACATGTTGCCTAGCAATGGTCACCAGACTGCCTGCGTTTGCGAGAGTGAAACTCAGCGCGGGCATTTCCCCAGGAGACGCAGCAAAGAGAAAAACCAGCCTAACGAACACAGTCCCTGCTTCCTTGAAATTCCTCCTAGTTTTGGGCCAAGAAAATGTTTATTGAGGAAACGGTCATGTTGGCTAGAATAATTTAACGGCTGGGTGAGAATAAAGCGGGAGGAAGACTTCAAAATATAAAAGCAGACAGATTGTCAGGGAGCACTTATCTGTTGTGTGGCAAAATGTTTTATTTTTTTGTCACTGCTCACTGACAAGTGTCCCGACAACATTGTCATCATCGCTGTTGCCTTGCCTGGTTCTGGCTGTCAAACTGCTGGGGCTCATTAAGGTAAACCAGGTCTTCTGGGTTGAGGTCCCTGAATTAAAGGACTTATTCTTTTCAGGGGTGTTGGCTTCCAGGTACTAGAAAATGTAAAAGTGTTAGTTGCTCGGTGTGTCCAACTCTTTGCGACCCCATGGACTTCAGCCTGCCAGAGTCCTCTGTCCTTGGGATTCTCCAGGCAAGAATACTGCAGCCGTTTCCTTCTCCAGGGGACCTTCCTGACATAGGGATCAAACCCCGGTCTCCTGCACTGGAGGCAGATTCTTTATGGTCTGAGCCTCCAGGGAAGCCCAGCCTTCCACAAAGAAGGGGGTTAGGAAGGAAGTAGCACTTAAAAAGGATTGTGTTAGAGAAGGCAATGGCAACCCACTCTAGTACTCTTGCCTAGGAAATCCCATGGATGGAGGGCTGCAGTCCATGGGGTCGCTACGAGTCTGATGTGACTGAGTGACTTCACTTTCACTTTTCACTTTCATGCAATGGAGAAGGAGATGGCAACTCACTCCAGTGTTCTTGCCTGGAGAATCCCAGGGACGGCAGAGCCTGGTGGACTGCCGTCTATGGGGTTGCACAGAGTCGGATGTGACTGAAGCGACTTAGCAGCAGCAGCAGCAGAATTCTTTTAAGGAAGGGGGATATTCAAAGACTATACACTGCCTCAGAAGTTACTCCTCTCTTTGCAGGTTAATCATCAAATCATAGAGGGCCAGATTGTTCTCTCTCCCCCTTTCTCTCCCAATTTCTCCCTCTCTCCCCCAATTTCTCCCTCTCTCCTTCCTTGTTTCATTCCTTCCTTCTCTCAATTTTACTCACAGACAAGATTTTCCCCTTGCCCTGAAACCCCATATTTTGCAAGTAGAATCAGCACACCAAGTAAATGTAATTCCAGCAGAAGCATCTTTATTAACATGTGTAAATATGCCTTAACACAGCTAAGTGTGCCATCTCTGCTAGACATTTTGCAATATCCACAGTAGCTCCATGACCTCATCATTTCCTCAGTGGATGCTGAGGGGCAAAGCATCCCAAGTTGGAAATCATAAACCTAATCTATCCTCCCCATTTTCCAGATGAGAGAAGTTTCCAGAATGCTTCAAACTGATGTAAATTACCCAGGAGGTCTCATGAGCACTCAGCAGGGAAGCTGGTTCCACGACCTCTGGGAGCAATCAGATACCATGATGGCACATTGGAATCATCTGAGTAGCAGAAGAGCTACCTAAACCTGGGTCCAGAGTAGCTGACTTAGTTTGTCTGGGGTGAGGCCAGGGCAGCTGATTATTATGAGCATCTGAGATTAGAGAGGGGCTTCCCAGGTGGCTCAGTGGTCAAGACGTGGGTTCCATCCCTGGGTTGGGAAGATCTCCTGGAGAAGGAAATGGCTACTCCCTCCAGTATTCTTGTCTGGAGAATCCCACCGACAGAGGAGCCTGGCGGGCTGCAGCCCATGGGGTCACAGAGTCTGACACGACTGAGCACGCATGCAGGCACACACTCAGGCACATGTGCACAATAAGGTAAGAGAGATTACAAATGCTTCCCAGCATTGAGTCACTGAACAGGGATTTTCTATTGAAGAGCCCCATCCTCCCCACACCCACCCGCCTCACTTTATTGGTAGAAGAGAACTTTAATTTAGAAATGAAGAGAGAGATCAGCTGGGCTTTAAAAGGAAGGAGGGGGGAAACATCCTAGAAGCTCATAAAAGCCACTCTGAAGACTAAGGAGCACGTAGTTGTGGCTGATGCCTGCCTGTGGCCAAGAGCATGGAGCAGGGAAAAAGCAAGTTGTCTGATGTTGGGCAACTTGTAAGGGTCTCTGGAGGTCAGTGTGCTCGTCTACAAACGGGGTCTTAGGGAACCTGGATCTACTGTGGAAACTGGTGCAAGCTGGAGGCTATGCACCCCTAAGCAGGAGCGGCTCATATCGTGAAGCAAGAGGTGAAGCTCGCTGCTGGAAGCTGTCCCACTTTTCAAGGTAAGCCAGCAACCCAGACTTTTATGTGAAACCACTTGAACTTTAAATTTTGGCAACACGCTTAACTGTTTTAAGTCCACTTCTGGGGATGGTATCAGTTGCTGGGCCTCAGGCTGTGAAGGGCAGCCATGTGAAATTTCTCGCCCATGTATTTCCAAGGTCTCTTTCTGGTCTATAATTTCTAGAATCCTTAACTAGGTTGGGTCTTTATGAGAACTGCATCGACCGTGGCAAACTCTAGAGTGCCCAGCTGGATAGTCACTGTTCTTTTATGGTTGATAAAGCTTGTTTTTGTCTTGGTCCTATTGCCAAAATCTTGGCTTTCTCTGCCCACCAAAGTCGAATAAAAAATACGGAAACAGAGTTCAGAGGAAATAGAAAGGGGGGCTTTACTTCTCAGCCGGTGGAGAGGGATAAACAGTAGGCTCATGCCTCAAGAACTGCGCCCTCCTCCACGAGGAGTCCAGGGGCTTCCATAAGATGAGGGGTCACAGTCAGGAGTCAGTGATGAGGAACAAGGTGTCAGCTTTTTAAAAAAAATTGTTCTAATTGGAGGACAATCGCTTTACAACCTCGTCGTGGATCCTGCCATACATACACGACTCGGCCACAGGCGCATATTTCTTCCTCTTGCATGGTTTCGAAGACAGCCAAGGACTAGCTTTAGTCACCCAGTAATTGAGGCCGCCAGTTCGGTGGCTCTGCAGCTTTCTTTCTGATCCATAAATACAAGGGGAAGGGTGTTGTGAAGGTAAACACCAGATACGGGATGTATTTAGCATAGTCGGAGGTAAATAGGTGTGCGGTATAGTTCCTGCAGAGACCAGGCGGAGGTGAATCTCCCTGAGCCTCAGCATCTCATTCTGAAATGGGGGCGACAGCCCAGCACTGTGAGCAGAGGCTGTGCACAAGCAGGAGCGGCATGCTTTCTGCAAGCTGTGACCACCAGCTCTGGGGGGTGAGGGAGCGCCCAGCAGTCAATGAAGGGACCTCTCCCCCCAAGCTGAGGTCAGGAGGTGTTTTCAATAGGTTACACTGCTTGTCACTGAACCTAAGTACCACACTAGACTCCCTACCGCCCTCCCCGAGCTGCGTCAGGTCTCTAAAAATACCTCCAGCCGCACACACTCGTATCTGATGGGTTTGACAAGTTAGTCATCAAAGTCGGTTCCTGCTGCTCAGCCAAAAGGAGTCTGTTCCTGGTCAAAGTTTCATTTTCTTGAAATCTGTCACCTTCCCTGGGTCAGCAGAGAGCTGATGGGCATTTTGTTTAATACAAGAGCGAATGCTCAGCCATCCGGCCTGATACAGCAGACAGCGGCCAGAGAAACTCCCTCTAGGTGGGATCTGGGCGTTAGTGAGGGATGGGCCCTGGATGTCGGCGCCTAACCAGAGCTGTGGACACTGCTAGGCAGTCTGGAATGAGCTGCCCAAAAGCTGTGGAGCATGTTCAACATGCCTGGGAAGGACTTGAGTAGAAGCATCAAGATCCTTTAGGAGATTTACACTGTACAATACTCAGTAAAAAAAAAAAAAAAAAGTATAACAATGGATTACACACTATTAGCTATGTATCTAATCTCTCTATTAAGCAATGGAAAGAAAGCCACTGAAATCTTAAATCTGACCGTCTCTGGGTATGACTGTGGCTAAATTTTAAATGTTTTATACTTTTATTTGGGCTTCCCAGGTGGTACTAGTGGTAAAGAATATGCCTGCCAGTGCAGGAGATGTAAGAAGATACAGATTTGATCCCTAGGACAGGAAGATCCTCTGGAGGAGGGTATGGCAACCCACTCCAGTATTCTTACCTGGATAATCTCATGGACAGAGGAGCCTGGTGGGTTACAGTCCATATGGTTGCAAAGTGTTAGACACAACTGAATCGACTACACACGTACTTTGATATACCAAAATTACCTGCAAATAGTTTGTTTTAACACACTTTGAAAAAGCTTTTACTCATGTATTAAGCAGCATTTTTAGTTTTGCATGAAAATTTTAGGGTGAAATGTTTTAAAATTTATTCAAGTGATCTTTCACTTTTAACAATATAATATAGTTAGTAACTTCTGATAATGACATCATCACATTCTTTGAATTACATAAAATTGCTTTAAATCACAGGGAACAGTTCTGCAAATAACTGAATAAAACTTAAAAAAATATTTATATTCATTTGGGCTTCCCAGGTGGCTCAGTGGTAAAGAACCTATCTACCAACGCAGGAGCTTCAGTTTCCATCCCTAGATTGGGTAGATCTCCTGGAGGAGGGAAGGGAAACCCTCTCCAGTATTCTTGCCTGGATACCTCTATGGACAGAGGAGCCTGGTGGGCTACAATCCATGGGGTCACAAAGAGTCGGACACCACTGAGCATGCACACACTCCTCATTTGACTTAGTGGTTCCCTCTCTGAGAAACTATCCTAAAAAATTAGTGGTAAATACAGAAAGCAGGCATAAAGGTGTTCATCATAGTGTTATTTATAAAATAGCAAATTGAAAACAAATCTTTAATAAAAGCATTTTAAAGTATGTCTAAAAATATGAAATCATTAAAAACGATAGCCATAAAAGTTTTAGTAAAGTGGAAAATACTTTAAATGTTAAAAGCAAAAAATACCCCACAAAATTGCATCTACAGTATAGTCTCATATGGTGATAAGTTGTATTTACTACCTAGAATTACAATGAGAATTAAATGAAAATGTGTCTGAACCCTTACCAAAGTACTCAATAGATGGTAGCTCTTAGTTGTCTATATACATATAAATGTGTAAAGACGAAAAGAAAGGTTAGTCAATAATTTTATTTTGGTAGTGTTATGATGGATTTGGAGGAGAATTTTCTATTTTTGTTTTCTGAGTGCTTCATAATGAACCACTGTTTCTTAGGAAATGAAATTATATAAACAAAAGTTGGGCTGTGAAGAAGGCTGAGCGCTGAAGAATCGATGCTTTTGAACTGTGGTGTTGGAGAAGACTCTTGAGAGCCCCTTGGACTGCAAGGAGATCCAACCAGTCCATTCTGAAGGAGATCAGCCCTGGGATTTCTTTGGAAGGAATGATGCTAAAGCTGAAACTCCAGCACTTTGGCCACCTCATGTGAAGAGTTGACTCGTTGGAAAAGACTCTGATGCTGGGAGGGATTGGGGGCAGGAGGAGAAGGGGACGACAGAGGATGAGATGGCTGGATGGCATCACTGACTTGATGGACGTGAGTCTGAGTGAACTCCGGGAGTTGGTGATGGACAGGGAGGCCTGGCGTGCTGTGATTCATGGGGTTGCAAAAAGTCAAACATGACTGAGCAACTGAACTGAACTGAAAGGTCATTCTGTAGCTGTGCTGTGCTTAGTCACCCAGTCATGTCTGACTCTTTGCAACCCCATGGGCTATAGCCTGCCAGGCACCTCTGTCCATGGGGATTCTCCAGGCAAGAATACTGGAGTGGGCTGCCATGCTGCCCTCCAGGGGATCGATTGAACCCAGGTTTTGCACATTGCAGGCAGATTCTTTACCATTTGAGTCACCAGGGAAGACACAATTAAATCAAAACAGTGACAGAGGGAATGGAGAATCATGAAGCTTTTGTACGCTCAGCTGATCCAGCTTTTGGGTTGAGATGCTGCAACCGATGCTGAGAAAATCAAGTAAAGGGGAAAGACACATGAACAGACAAAATTCTCCAGGAAGGAATAACCTGAAACACATCTAATGTGTGGACAGTGGGAGGAGACCTCCATGGGCTTGCCTCTCCCTTCAAGAGGAGTGGCTGGAGCAGAGTGGGGATCTGCTTAGGTTAATTATGCACATTAAGTCGCTTCAGTTGTGTCCAACTCATTGGGACCCCATGGACCGTAGTCCATCAGGCTCCTCTGTCCATGGGATTGTCCAGGCAGGAATGCTGGATGGGTTTCCATTTCCTACTCTGATCTTCCCAACCCAGAGATGGAACTCACATCTCTCATGTCTCTTGTATTGGTAGGCAAGTTCTTTACCCCTACTACCACCAGGGAAGCCCTAGATAATTTTAAACTCTTTCATCAATCCCAGGGGTACCTGATGTGTTTTTATTTCAGCCAATTGGCAAAAAAGTCACCGATTGTTGACTCTGTCTTGTACCATTTGCTGTAAACAAACACCTAGCAAAACAGCCTCTGATGGCTCTTCTGGGTACAGTGCAGGGCCGGGGGGAGAAGGGGACTAATCCTGATTTAGGGAGGGACTTTTTCAGGAAGATGGATTTTTGAGAACAAATATCAACTGTGTTTTCTATGGGAGTCTTGCTGCTGTGGCTTTAATTCTCCCAGCCCTTTCCATTGCCTGCAACGTTTCCACCCCCTGATGTGTGTGTATATAAACTGCTTAACTGTCCAGAAGGCTGGTGCTTGGTTATAAAGTATTCTCCGTTTCATCATTTTGAAGGGCGTGTTCCATTAACTGATCCTTTCCCATTTCATGATAGAAGTCTTCAGAGGTGAGTCTAAAATGGTTTCTGTCACAGGCTTTGGGCCAAGCAAAATCTTCATGCTCTTAAGGCAGCGGTTCCCAACCTTTTTGGCACCAGGGAGCAGTTTTGTGGAAGACAACTTTTCCATGGACGGGGTGGAGGGGGCGTGGTTTGGGGGTGAGTCAAGCTCATTATACTTGTTGTGCACTATTATACTAGGTCCACCTCAGATCATCAGGCATTAGATCTGGAGGTTGGGGACCCCAACTCTAAGGTACTTGACACATGATGGCTCAAAACCGGGGGTATTCTTGCTGCACTCTCTTCTGCACTGGATGTAAATGTAAGTATTGGGTGTGGGGAGAGCGGGTTTCAAGGGGTGTCAGTGCTTGCTCTGGGGCTGTTGGAGTATGTGTCCCCTGCCTTCCTCTTGTATCCAGGAAGGGTTAATTTTGACTCTGCGCTGGATCTGTTTCTGTGACTTTAATCCTTGCCTTTGGCCACTTTTGTTATTACAGCGTACATAAAGGCCTGACTCGGGGAACCCTACCCCCCTCTGCCTGACTGTTAAACTAAAGTACCTTTGTTTCTTCCATGCCCTGGATATTATACACAATACTGCAATGAACACTGGGGTACACATGTCTCAATTCTGGTTTCCTCGGTGCAGACGAATGGATAAGAAAGCTGTGGTACATATACACAATGAGTATTACTCAGCCATAAAAAAGAACACATTTGAATAAGTTCTAATGAGGTAGATGAAACTGGAGCCTATTATACAGAATGAAGTAAGCCAGAAAGAAAAACACCAATACAGTACACTAACGCATATATATGGAATTTAGAAAGATGGTAACGATAACCCTGTATGTGAGACAGCGAAAGAGACACAGATGTATAGAACAGTCTTTTGGACTCTGTAGGAGAGGGCAAGGGTGGGATGATTTGGGCGAATGGCATTGAAACATGTGTAATATCATATTTGAAATGAATTGCCAGTCCAGGTTCAATGTATGATACAGGATGCTTGGGGCTGGTGCACTGGGATGACCCAGAGGGATGGTATGGGGAGGGAGGTGGGAGGGGGGTTCAGGATGGGGAACACGTGTACACCTGTGGCAGATTCATGTTGATGTATGGCAAAACCAATACAATATTGTAAAGTAAAACAAATAAATTGCTTTTGTTCATAACTCTGTCCACCATGTAGATTGCAGGAGGAAAGAAATGAACACATTCCCCTGCCTGAGGCATGCCATTCTAGGAGATATTTGTAAGAATTAAATGGTCTTTTGCTTTGTTCCCTCAACTCCCCCCATCTCTGATCCCAAAAAAGAATCTGATATCCAGGCCCCAACAAGATGGTTATTTTGAGACATTAATGTCGTCTTCTCTCCATCAGCCAGCTCTCTGAATAAAGTCGTATCCCTTCCATCTCCCAGATTTATTGGCCTATTGTGTGGCAAGCGGAGCAAGCTTGGACTCACTCAGTGACGCTTGCAGCAAAACTCTAGGTGGGGTCATTTATACAGAGGTAGAGTCAGTTTCCTGCAGCCCATCTTTATCTCCACTTGGACCCAGGGCTCCTGAGCTAATTTCCTGCTTTGTTGCATCCAGAACCCTGAAGTGGTTTAAGCTTTGACAGAGTTAAACTCTTGAACAGGCTGAATAATCCTTAGGTTTTAAATTAAGGATTAAATACTCTGAGAGGCTCGCCTTGTGATCTCACTCTGAGTAGAGGCAGCCTCTGTGTCTGTCAGAATGGAGGTGAAGTGCCATCCTGGAGTCTCGTGAGGACAGCTTGGACTGGCAAATATGGATTTTTGTCCTTGAACTTGTAAAATACTTGCTCCTCTTTTCATAAAATCCAGGTGCCTCTATAGTACTTCTGTGTCAATTAGCTCAATGCAGGCTTGGCAAATATTTGAAAAATTAAACCTCTACCTTGAACACATCTGAAGTTATTCTACTGTTAATTATGTAAGGTGAATGCAGAGAAAAAGAGTGAGCCAGGCAAAAAGGAAATTTATTAGAGGGAAACAAGAGGGTGACTGGCCCTTAAGGAGAACCAGCGTTCTCCCTTTCTGATGGCATCTTTCTTATACCCTGCCAATCAAAAATTCTGTGAAGAGATGGTTAATTTCTGGCCTGCAGTTGAGTCCTGTGGTCATGTGGCCAGATGTCTGGAATCTGGTGGTCTCATAGCTTTGAGAAGGTAGGTGCCAGTGAGAAAACAGAACATTGTTTGGGCAATTTGGTCAGTCTCAAGGGTCACTGTGATTTTATTCTTTGTTTGCAAGGTCAACATGATGAGCCATTTTAGCAGTGAGCCCCTTGTAGACCCTATCAAATTACTCGTGGTTCTTTGGTTCTGGTTTCATCTTTGCTACTACCTTGCTGTGTGATGTCAGGCCAGTCACTGAGCTTTCTGGACCTTCTAACATGAGACAGTTGTATCAGAGGAATGATCTAGCTCCAGCTTTGATTCTATATTAAGACCCAAGACTTCTGGGTCTTCTGGATAGGCAGCTACTGAAACCTGTGTGCCCTAGAGTCAGTGCTTTGCAACAGGAGAAGCCACTGCAATGAAAAGCCTGTGCACTTCAGTGGAGAGTATCCCCCACTCAGCCCCTTTCTTCTTGGGTTGTTTCTCATGAAATAATTTCGATCTTCAGTGCCCCCATATATCCATTATAGAAGACATACAAATAAAACCAGAGGAGCAAAGTTTTCTGAACCTCTGCCAAATGGTAAAGGCACTTTGGAAATTAAAAAAAAATATGTCATAGGACTTCCCTGGTGACTCAGTGGTAAAGAATCCACCTGCTAATGCAGGAGACACAGGTTTGATCCCTGGACCAGGAAGATCCTGCTTGCGATGGAGCAACTAAGCCCGCATGCCATAAATATTGAGCCTGTGCTGTAGAGCCTGGGAATTGCATCTACTGAAGCCCATGTGCCCTAGAGCCAGTACTTTGCAACAGAAGCCACTGCAATGAGAAGCCCCCACTCATTGCAACTAGAGAAAAGCCAGTACAGGAATGAAGACCCAGAACAGCCAAAAATAAATAAAAATGATTAAAAAAATATGCCATAACCTCTGCCCTTTGGCAATTGTCTTCTACAGGATGCTGGTTACATGATACTTCATAAACCTTTGGGAGAAAAAGGTGTTTGGAGTTGAATGTTGGGTTAACACTGCACAGTATATTGCCCTCTTTAAAATGTATAATTCACACTAACTTTATGGCCTGAGGTGTCCTGTTTAACTTCATTTAGTCTGCATTTTAACCAGCATCTTTGGAGCTGTTCAACCATGGTGATCATATTTATCTGCTTGGCTCAGCTTGCCCACCTAAACTCTCTTCCTCTCCCAGAGCAGAGGGCATTTGGCAGCCATTTTGGATAATGTGACTGATTGCCTAGCAACACTTGATTAGACTAGAGATGGGTACCTTGTTCATACCAGGCCAGTCAGCTACAGTGGTCCACCTTTAACCTGCCATGTGCACTGAAGTGACAGATCATCAGCCTGTAGAGGAAGTAAGAGAAGCAAAGAGGAACAGAGGAAAGAATATCTTCGTGACATCCCCCATCCAGTTCATTCCTTAGGCCCAGCTGACGGCAGGCTCCTGGGATATGTCTGTATCTTTTCTGCTCAAGCCACTGTGAGTGGTTTATAACATAGGCTTAGTCAGGGAGTATTCCAGTGAACAGCTGACTCATTGGAAAAGACCCTGATGTTGGAAAAGATTGAAGGCAGAAGGAGAAGAGGGCAACAGAGGATGAGATGGTTGGATGGTATCACCAATTCAATGGACATGAACTTGGGTAAACTCCAGGAGATGGTGAGATAACTTGCTAATGTGTTAACCGTGTGTTTTTATGGTTGTGTTTACATCCATACCATTTTATGATGTGTTGACATCTTGATGGAGTAGGGGCTTGCTGGCTAGAAAGAAGCTGCCCCCTCCTGCTGCCTGGGGCTAGTTGATTCTAGAGATCCTGTACATGACTTGCCCTTGGATACACCTGTTGTATTCACACCAACTGATCTTAAGTCCATATCCCCAGCTATCACAAAACAAGTCCGTATTCTGCTGTGCTAGATCACCCAGAGCCAGATAACCAGCAGCATCCCTTACGCCCCAGAGCTCACTGGAATTACTCAAACTAACCAATCTTTTTTATTTACTTATCTATCTGCATTGGATGTTAGTTGCAGCGTGCTGTCCTCTCTTGTTGAGGCCACTTAGTTGTCCTGTAGCATGTGGGATCCTAGTTCCCCAACTGGGGATCAAGTCTGGGTCCCCCAAGTTGGAAAGAAGATTCCCAACCACTGGACTACCAGGAAATTCCCAAACCAACCCATCTTAAAATATTTACTCTACCCTGCTTTGCTTTTTCCATGGAAATTTCAATAATGGTTGTGGTTTATACTTTCCCTTCACTGCTGCTTTTTTTCTCCTGATGGGCACTGGTCCACTGGTCCATGTGGATCTGAGTGTCATGCTGCTCATTTCTAAGGGAACTGTGAGTTAACAGCCTTCTCTTTCAATGGCATGGGCCTCTCCATGTCATCAACTTTATAAACTAAGACCCAGGCAAAAGTTTAAAACCATTAGGCATGTACTGGAGAAGGAAATGGCAACCCACTCCAGTGTTCTTGCCTGGAGAATCCCAGGGACAGGGAAGCCTGGTGGGCTGCCGTCTATGGGGTCGCACAGAGTTGGACACGACTGAAGTGACTTAGCAGCAGCAGCAGGCAGAAGGAGCTAATCTATGAGCTATCTTATTCATTTTTTTCATAAAAATCTTAAACAGAGGACTATGTTCTTTAAAACCAAAGAAATAAAAGCTCAGGGACTTCCTTGGTGATCCAGTGGTTAAGACTTCATTTTCCAATGCAGGGTGTGCAGGTACAATCCCTGAGGATCTGAGATCCCACATACCTTGTGGGCCAAAAAACCACCCCCAAAACATAAAAGAAACAATATTGTTACAAGTTCAATAAAGACTTTAAAAATGGTCCACATCAAGAAAGAAGAAAAGCTTAAATAAAAGCTCAGAAAAGTTAAGTGACTTTCCCCAAGGTCAAATAGGCAGCTTCAATACAGGCATATTCAAAACATGCCACCCTTTGTTGAAGTACACATTCCTAATTACAACCAAGACAATCTGATACACAGATCCCTGACACACAGGTGAACGTGGCAGATATGGGCTCTATGGAGTTTACATTCATTTTAGTGAGGAGAGACATGGGTAAAATGAGTCTACAAATGTGTTATTTGAAACCAAGAAAGTTCTAAAGTACAGGGTAGCCAAGGAGATAATTAAGAGATTAAGTAAAAAATAGCCTGAAGTTCGGAGAAGGTGGTGAATTTCAGTTACCGGGCAGAGATTAGTAGGACTGATTTCTAAAGTTTTTAAAAAGATGTATTAAATGTTAATACATTTTATTTAACTCAGTATATCCAAAATACTATTGTTTCAACATGCAATCAGTGTGAAAATTAAAGAGGTTTCTCATTCTTGTTTTCCTAAGTCTTTGAAAACCAGAGTGAATTTTACACTTATGGTGCACCTGGGTTTGGGTTAGCTCGAGTCACATTTGACTAGTGGCTACCATCTTCCATGCTGAGCAACATAATTGAAGATTATCTAGGTAGAAAATTCTAGGTTGATAGGTTCCCCTAGCTGTTGGGGATGCAATTCTGGCATCTACTGATGCAAATATGAAATATGGTGTCAGTCTGATTGTCATTCCTCTGTAGGTGATTTGTGACTTTTTTTCCTTCTTTAGTTTTCAAGATTTTTTTCCTTAAGGGTTTTGTACTTTCACTATAATGTTGCTGGAATTAATGTTTCTATATTCTTTTGATTCTCTGTGCTCTTCAAAGTAAGAACCCATATTGGAAATAGTTATCAACTATTTTTGTTTAATAAACTTCTCCCTCTGTTTTCAGTGTCTGTTTCTAGAGCCAACATCATAGAAGTTTTTCTATTCTTCATATATTCAATATATTCTAATTCTATTACTCATATATTCTTATTCTATTCTTCATATATTTCAATAGTTATTTAATAATGTCCATCTCTCTCTCTCTCTCTCTCTACAGTATTTAGAGTATGTCTTTAGTGCTTTCTTCTGGCTGACTGACTTTTCTCTATCAGCTGCGTCTATCTAATTTGCTTACTGAATGTGCACTGGGGTTTTCAATTTCAATGACTAAATTTTTAATTTCTAAGAGCTCCTCTTAATTCTCCTTAGAATATGTCTTTTCAAAAATTCTGAAACATTAATTCCATCTCCTTCATTCTTTTGCTTATCTTGTAGCCCCTCTAAATTGTTGTACTAGCTCCAGCGCTTCAATTGATGTGTTTGCAGGCCCACCCTCATTGTATTTCATTTCTCATTGGATTTACGTATTATTGTGAATTTACCTCTGGTAGGGGATTTCGCATCTATAATGGGTTGTAGAAGTGTCCATGTAGTAGAATTTTGGGTTTGCTTTAGCAAGTGTTCTAGGAGTTTTCACTAATTCAGGACTAGCTTTGTATTCCTTTCTCAGCTTGGGGTTTCTTCATCATCTGGCTTAATTTTGGACTATGGATTCGTTGTTTCTGAATTTCCATTTCTTAGAGTTGACTTATTTTTATTTATCCCTGGACCCAGGAGGATAAGTTTCCTTGTCCCTTTCTCAAGACTCTGGGTGATGTTTCATCTTCTTCTGGGAGATGGAGTAGCTCTTATAACTCCAGGTTCAGGGCCTTATACCTAGCTCCCCAGCTCCTAGGTTTGATGACTCACATGGGTTTCAAAACCCTAACCCTTAGAATTTGTTTGGTTTCAGTACCCATGGGGGCCATAGTCCATGAACTCCCCTAACTGCGGTCACTTAGCTTGAAGGTTCTTTATTTCTGGAATCTCAGATTTTCCTTTTCTTGTTTTATTTTCAAGCTCAGTTTTATAATTTTTTGATGACCCTTTCCCACAATTTCTGTTTTTCACAGAAGGAGGAGCCCCCCTCTTTTCTCAGTCTTCCATAGAAGTCTTCTATGTATTGCTTTAGTAGTATAAGACGTAAGAAAAGTTTTCCTTCCAGATTTCCCACACACTTTCATATTCCCTCTGGTAGTTTTAACAGTCTTTTCAATAACTGTAGGCTTTCTTTGTTGGGGAAGAAGAGAAAAAGAGACTATGGGATTTAGAATCAGAGTTCAAATTGTATCTATACTCTCCAGCTCTATGACCATGAGCTTTGGGTGTAAACTTCATGAGGGCAGACATTGTTGCCCTGATCTCCACTTAGTACTCTGCTCCTAGCATAGAGCAAGGCAGCAATACATCCTCGTGGAAGAAAGACACTCATAGACTCGGAAAATGAACTTATGGCTGCCTGGGGGAAGGGATAGTTAGGGAGTCTGGGAAGGTCATGCACTGCTACATTCAAAATGGATAACCAACCAGGACCTACTGTATAGCACACGGAACTCTACGCAATGTTACGTGCCAACCTGGATGGGGGCGGAGTTCAGGGAGAATGGATGTAAGTATGTGTTTGACTGAGACCCTTCACTGTTCGCCTGAAACTACCACAATTAAAAAAAACCAAAACAAAAAAGTTTAAAAATTTTTGGGAAAAGATCCTTGTTGAATGGGTGAATAGGTAACTGGCTTTAATCCTCTGAACCTTCGTATCCTCATCTACACAATGAAAGTAACACTGCTAGCATCGTTAGGTTGGTGTGCAATTTAGGAGTCATGTGTGTCCAGTCCCCGGCACATCATATATGTTAAAATACTGTGCTTCTAGAAAATGGAGGACCATGGTTTGGTTCAGAGTGATGCATGGGAACCATGAGAGCTTTCATAACTGTACTTTTCCATGTTCCAGAGTACGCTTTGCGGATTTCCCAGCCATCTGGATGCTTCTGTTCACCTGGGCATGGTTTCTAATTTGTCTACACCTTTGGTGAGGAAGGCTGTCGGAGTGGGATGTAGTTCTCGTGGCCCCGTGCACAGAGCTCTTGCCCCTGTCCTTCATGTGATGCCTTTTCATCTCCTCCTTCCCTCACAATTAGGGCTTGTTTTCCTCGTCATCCTTTCACTCTGTAATGCAGCACCTGGCTCGCTGTCTGTTATCCTTAACTTTCCCTCTGCATCCTTTGAATGTTTTATAAAGGTCAGTTTGAAATAAAATATTGCCTTTCCTCCTTCAGTCCCTCACTCTTTGCCTTAACTATGTTGTCTTTGCAATTTGTTGCCATTGGTGAGATTTTTTTTTTTTTAATCCATCACTGGCTTCCAAATGGCTGGAAAATATACTTGCCTTGCTTTTTTAGATAATATAATTTTGGATCAGCATGTAATTTAGACATTTTTGATAAGGTTTATCTCATCTAACTTTTCTTTTTATCTATGTGCTGGTTTTCAACTTTTGAACAACCCAACTGCTCTTTATCTACCATATATCCATGCCTGTGCCAGGTACAGTGGGGGAAAACAAGAAAGTCAAAGTTTTAATTTCTGACTTTGAGTATGATTTTATTGAATACACCATGGGTAGCCTTATAGTATCAAATAATGTGTAATAAAATGGAAAATTAGTGGCATGTAAATTCAGAGATGAGTGAAATCTTTGGGGATGGAGTCATCTATAGATGACTTCTTGAACTATAGATGGCTTTGCAAACTTCTTCATATAGAATGTTCTTCAATTGAGCTTTAAAGGAGAGGGAAGATTTGAACAGGCAGGAGGAAATTATGGACTTCTCAGGTGGCGCAGTGGTAAGGAACCTACCTGCCAATGCAGGAGATGCAGGAGACTCAGGTTCTATCCCTGAGTTGGGAGGATCTCCTGGAGTAGGGAATGGCATCCCACTCCAGTATTCTTGTCTGGAAAAATTCCATAGACAGAGGAGCCTGGTGGGCTATAGTCCATGGGGTCACAAAGAGTCAGACACAACTGAGCGACTGAGTCCACATGAGGAAATCACAGATGTGGGGCACACATAGCCTCAAGAGCGGTGTCCCCGTGGCATAGAGAGGACACTTGTTATTATGGAGGATTGTTATGGTGGGTGGATTAGAGAAAGACCTAATGAGATGAGAGGCACTCTCCCAAGAGTGTAAAGAAACAGAAAAAAATGCCTCTGAGCCAGTTTGGGTCACCTTTAATTTTCTAAGTCTCACATACCATCCCCAACCCACATAAACTTCACACCCACACTGGTTGCTCTGGATTGACCAGCATCAGTTGGAGAGAATTCATTTCCATCCCGAACTGCTCAGTATCCACACCTTACATAGATGTTTTTACTAATGGGGTTTCTGGAAGGGTTTATATCCTCTTCTTTAGCTTTTTTTGACTATATCTGTTGATTACCCAGCAATGACAATGGTCCTGAGTGGGTCTCACACCTGTATGCTGAACTGTGTGTCTCTTGAACTAATCGTGATGGTGGGAGAGATGTGAGACCCTTGTCATCTGGACTAGAGAACTACCTCTGCCATGACATAGAAACTGTGTTTTTCTTCATGACATTCCTGTGAACCAGCTTGGACATAGCCTGGTGTTGCAGCAGTTCAAGGGTTTGCTGCCCATGGCCACACGGGCTACTTGAATCCTAAGATTGACCAGATGCCAGCCAGTCAGTGGCTAATAGTACAACAGTGCAGAAAGATACGCTCCTTTTCAATAGCAGCTGTTGATAAGAAATAGTTATCAGTTCCTTAGATTCTTTCTTGCTCTTACTGTTAACAGTAAGAGCCTTGACCCTCCCCCTGCCCCTTCATCACCCCTTCATTCTCAGGAGGAACAAATTCAAGTATTACTTGCTTTTAGGAACTGCTAAAGAGTAAAGTCGGAGAAGGCAATGGCACCCCACTCCAGTACTCTTGCCTGGAAAATCCCATGGACGGAGAAACCCGGTAGGCTGCAGTCTATGGGGTCACTGGGAGTCGGACACGACTGAGCAACTTCACTTTCACTTTTCACTTTCACGCATTGGAGAAGGAAATGGCAACCCACTCTAGTGTTCTTGCCTGGAGAATCCCAGGGATGGGGGAACCTGGTGGGCTGCCGTCTATGGGGTCGCACAGAGTCAGACACAACTGAAGCGACTTAGCAGCAGCAAAGAGTAAAGAATAGTTTCCACTTATCAATATAAAGGTATCTCAAGTGATTTTCATGAGCAAATGTGTCAGCTTAGGTAGGAAGGCTAAGATGAATCAGGAATATTTTTCTTTTGGAATGAGTTTGACTTACTGGATTTTGCTAAATTGCTATCTTATCTACAAGAGAAAGCAATGTTTCACCCAGACCAATGCTCCATGGGATATGAAGGTACTCAAAAGAGATTTTCATAAAATCCTTTGGTTTTCTGTCTTTATAATATTGTAAGAGATCTGACATTGACAGAAAGGAGTAGTGTGCTGGAATGGAGTTATTCTTATATGAGTTAGAGTCTTAGAAAAGAAGCTACCTTCTGTTTAATTTGAGTAGTCTATATGGTATGATATTCATATCCACACTTGACTTGACCTTGCCTTGGTAACCAGCAAAATGGACTGATACTTAGCTTCAAGATACTGGAAAGATTGCCCGCTCACCTGTTAGTCGATCAGTCATGTTCAACTCTTTGCAACCCCATGGACTGTACCCCCATCAGACTCTTCTGTCCATGGGATTCTCCAAGCAGGAATACTGGAGTGGGAAGCAATTTTCTCCTCCAGGAGATCTTTCCGACCCAAGGATTGAACTTGGGTCTCCTGCATTACTGGATCTCCTGCATGACTGGGCCTACCTGACTTGCAGGTATATTTTTCACCATCTGAGCTACCAGGAAAGCTCTGGAAAGATGACTCAACACAAATCATTTAATGAATTAAGAGCAGCACCAGCAATAATAAATGGACTCGTGGCTTCTCCAGACTTCCTGACCTCTGTATCATATATGCCACCAGAACTCCTCCTTTTTTTTTTTCTGTTCCGATGCTGATAGCATAAATGGCGTAGTCAGTAGCTAACTGATGTTGGCTCATCAGGCTCACGCTATGATCTAAATCTAGACCCTTGCTGATTCCATTATTCCTCCCTTGACTGCAAGTGATTGTAAATGCAAAAGCAATTGTGTCACATGTAAAAGCTGACCAATGAAAAGGTGCTAGGGGCCATGTTTGAGAGTCACCCCCTCTTAACTATGCAGAAGCTGGCTGAATGTGAAAGTGTTAGTTGCTCAGTCGTGTCTGACTCTCTGCGACCCCATGGACTGTAGCCCGCCAGGCTTTTCTGTCCATGGGATTTTCCAGGCAAGAATACTGGAGTGAGTTGCCATTTCCTTCTCCAGGGGATCTTCCTGACACAGGGGTTGAGACTGCATGTAGCAGCCAGTCCCGTAGTCTGCCGGCTACGTGCAGTGAAACTTCCAGGACCATAGGAAGCTCATCACTGGAGTACCACCTTTGGGTTTCCAGTCATGCATGTACTCTGGGACTTGATCCCTGACCATTGATGACTGTGCAGTGGCAGCAAAAAAATGAGGATTCTTAGGAGGCTCAAAGATGCTACCTGTTCTGTTGTACCTTGACTCTTGGCTGCTTGTGATAAGCGGCAAATCTCAGGGGCAGCAATTTGCCTCTTGATTGGCAGTGAAGTTAATCCTTTTTGTGCAACAGTTGGTTGTGATGGTTACTTTTGCTTTCGACAAATCCTAAAGAAGAAAAGTAAGCCCATAAGGTCTGGAGGGAAGAAGCTGAATATTAAGATTGAAACTTAATTCCTTAGAAACTGAGCAGCAATTAAGGAGAGATGACCTATTTTTTGTTTTAATTGCTGTTGGTTTTTTTTTTCATTCTAAGTAAATAAAGATGACTCTTGGGATCCTTACCATATATCTGAGTGACACTGTTCTCTGGTTCTGTGTTCTTGGGCACAGAGCCTACCTGACTGCAGTTCTCTGACTTAGGAATAGATTTAAATGGGATTTCTTTTTCAACTAAGTCCATCTCTCCTCATCTCCTGGGTCTTGATTACACTTCAGACTGGGGGAATAAAGTTAAAAACTCTTTGGGTAATCCTATGTTGATCTGAAGACAAATCTGTTCTTGTTGGAGTAAGGAAATGTACCAAGGATATCACATGTAGCTGGTTACAGGATTTGTGGAGGTGTGATCACACAGTTCTGTATGCCTCACTTATTTACCAACTGAGCACGTACTGGTCTAGGTACTAGCGGTGTTGCTGGTACTTGGGATCCATCTGAGCAAAGACTTGAAGGAAGAAGAAAGCTTTTTTCTTGTGAAAGATCTGGACAAAGGGTTTAATGGGCAGAAGAAACAGCTAGTGAGAAACCTCAAGTCTAGAGAATGCCTAACACACTCCAGGGGCCACCAAGAGGCTGGCATGGCTGGAGTCAGTACACAAGGGGCATGTGAGGACCACAGGGGATCACACAGAGTCTTACGGGCCACTGACTGTCTTCAGACTTTAGGGCAAGTAGGGAACCATTCAGTGTTCTGAGTAGACAAGTGATAATGTCTGACTTACATTTTAAAGGGATTCATTTGACAGCCCTGATGGTTGGGGGTAAAAGCAGCAAGGGAACCAGCTGGAAAGGTATAGCCGTGATCTGAGCCAGGGTGGTGACAGGGAGGCACTGGGAAGTGATCAAGTTCCAGGCATAAACTGGAGGTAAAATTAGCTTGGTTTCCTGATGGATTGGGTATAAGGAAAAGAGGATGACTATATTTTTTTTAGCCTCAGCACCTGGAGTATAGAGCTGGCATCACTAAGGAGAAGCAGAGGTGAAATTAGAGAAGGAGAAGCAGAGGTGAAATTAGACTTTGTGGGGAGGATTGGGAATTTGTTTTTGTACATGTTGTGTGTGAGGTATCAATTAGACATTAAGGTGAAGGCCTGACTGTAGGAGTTGGATACTATGCTAGAGCTTGGGTGAGAGTCTGGGCTAGAGATAGAAGTTTGAGAGTCATAAGCAAATGAAGGATATTAAATTCCAGGAACCAGTTGGGATGGAGAAGATAAAGGGGCCAAGAGTATTGCACTATTTTACATTCCTACCAACAATATATGCGGGTTCCTATTGCTCCACAACTTTTAAAAATTTATAATTTTTCTCTACATCTTTACCAACATTTGTGATTATTAGTCTTTTTAAATTTTAGCTACTCTAGTGAATGTATGTGTGCGTACTAAGTCACTTCAGTTGTGTTGGACTCTTTGGGACCCTATGGACCATAGCCTACCAAACTCCTCTGTCCATGGGATTCTCCAGGCAAGAATACTGGAGTGGGTTGCCATGCCCTTCTTTAGGGGTTCTTCCTAACCCAGGGATCGAACCCACGCCTCTAATGTCTCCTACATTGGCAGATGGGTTCTTTACCACTAGGCCACCTGGGAAGCTCTCTGGTGAATGTATGTGGTGGTTTAGTTGCTAAGACGTGTCTGACTCTGTGGCCCCGTGAACTGTAGCCAATCAGGCTCCTCTGTCCATGGGGTTTCCCAGGCAAAAAGTGGGAAACCATTTCCTTCTGCAGGGGAGCTTCCCAAGCCAGGATCAAACCCAGGTCTCCTGCATTGCAGGCAGATTGTTTATCAACTGAGCCACCAGGGAAGCCCCTGGTGAATGTATAGTGGTATGCTACTGTGATTTACTTTGCATTTCGCTGATAGTTAATGATGTCAAGCATTTTTTATATGCTTATTAGCCATACATGTCTTTTCCTTTGTGAAGTATTTGTTCAGTTTTCCCATTTATTTATATGGTGGTTTTACTTAATGTTATTGACTTTGTATTAAATTGTTGTATTTGGTAGATCCTTGTTTTATAAATATTTCTCTATCTATGGTTTGTCCATAAATTTTACTATTTGTGTCTTAATATAAAAAGTTTTTGATAAAGTCTCATTTATCAGATTTTTCTCATTTATGGTTCTTGCTCACTGTGTCACATCCCATCTAAACTTTTGCCTATCCACAGGTTGCAAAGATATTCTAAGTTTCTCCAAGAAGCTTCATAATTCTAGTTTTTTCAGTTGGGTTTATGTTGCATCTTGAATTAGTATTTGGGTATGGTGTGAGGTGGGGGCTTCCCAGGTGGCGCTAATGGTAAAGAACCTGCCTGCCAATGCAGGAAACATAGGAGACTCTAGTTTGATCCCTGGGTTGGGAAGATCCCCTGGAGGAGGGCATGGCAACGCACTCCAGTGCTCTTGTCTGGAGAATCCCATGGACAGGGGCGCCTGGTGGGCTACGGTCCATGGGGTCCCAATGAGTCAGACATGACTGAAGCCGCTTAGCATGCACGCATGCATGATGTGAGCTAAGGGGTCAAGATTCATTGTTTTTCATAAGAACGTTTAACTGTTTCACCTCCATTAGTTGAAAATGCTGTATTACTTCCCTTTTTACTTTTCAATTTCTCTCAGCAGTGTTTTAGAATTTCAAAATAGAGGTCGTCTGCGTCTCTATTTTATATTGGGGTATAGTTCCTTTACAATGTTGTGTTAGTTTCAGGTGTATAGTAAAGTGATTTAATTATATACATACATATATATACACATATATCCATTCTTCCAGATTCTTTTCCCATTAGCTTATTACAGATTATTGAGTAGAGTTTCCCATGTTCTATATTAGATCCTAGTTGATTATCTATTTTACATAGAGCAGTATGTATATGTTAATCCAAAATTCTTAATTATTACTGCCCCCCACTTCCATCCCAGTTTTCCCCTTTGGTAACCATAAGTTTGTTTTCAAATGATATGAGTCTGTTTTGTAAATAAGTTCTTTGTGTCAATTTTTTTTTTTAAAGATTCCACTTTTAAGTGATATCATATGATATTTGTCTTTGGTACTTAGTGTAATCTCTAGTAGGTCTCTCCAGTTCAGTTCAGTCGCTCAGTCATGTCTGACTCTCTGCAACCCCATGAATCACAGCACGCCAGGCCTCCCTGTCCATCACCAACTCCCAGAGTTCATTCAAACTCACATCCATCTAGTCGGTGATGCCATCCAGCCATCTCATCCTCTGTTGTCCCCTTTTCCTCCTGCCCCCAATCCCTCCCAGCATCAGAGTCTTTTGTTGCTGCAAATGGCAATATTTTCTTTTTCATGGCTGAGTAATAGTTCACTGTATATATGTACCACATCTTTATCCATTCCTCTGCTGATGGACATTTAGCTTGCGTCCATGTCCTGGCTGTTGTAAATAGTGCTGCAGTGAACACTGGAGTGCATGTACCTTTTTGAATTATGGTTTTCTCTGGATACCAATGGGATTGTTGGATCATATGGTAGTTCTATTTTTGGTTTATTTATTTTTGTCTACACACTGGGTCTTCATTGCGATATGTGGGCTTCTCATTGTGATGGTGTTTCTTATTGTGGAGCACGGGTTCTAGGGACCATGGGCTCAGTACTGTGGCTCACAGGCTGTGGGGCGTGAGGCCTCAGTAGTTGCAGCACGCGGGCTTGGTAGCTGTGACTCAGCAGGCTCTAGAGCACAGGCCAGTATTTATGGCACATGGGCTTAGTTGCTTCATGGCATGTGGAATCTTCCCAGGACGGGGATTGAACCCATATCCCCTGCATTGGCAGGTGGATTCTTTCCCACTGCACCACCAGGGAAGTCCTATTTTTAGTTCTTTAAGGAACCTCCATACTGTTCTCTATAATAGTTGTACCAATTTATAGTGCATAAGGGTTCCTTTTTCCCCACAGCTTCTCTAGCATTTATCATTTGTGAACTTTTTGGTGGCCATTCTGACCTGTGTGAGGTGATAGCTCACTGTCGTTGTGAATTGTATTTCACTAATAATAAGCAATGTTGAGCATTTTTTCATGTGATTTCTGGCCATCTGTATGTCTTTAGAGAAATGTCTATTTGAACTTGGACATTTTTTTGATTTGGTTGTGTGAGCTGTGTGGATTATTTGTAAATTTTGGAAATTAAGCCCGTGTTGGTCACTTCATTTGCAAATATTTTCCCCCATTCTGTGGGTGGTCTTTGTTTTGCTCATGGTTTCCTTTGCTATCCAAAAGATTTTGAGTTTTAATTAGGTCCCATTTGTTTTTGTTTTTATTTCTGTTGCTCTAGGAGGTGAATCCAAAAAAATATCGCTGTGATTTATTTCAAAGAGTGTTCTGCCTATGTTTTTCTTTGAAGAGTTTTATAGTGTCTGGCCTTGCATTTAGATCTTTAATTCATTTTGAGTTTATTTTTATATAGTGTTAGAGAATGTCTTGAATTCATTCTTTTATATGTAACTGTCTAGTTTTCCCAGCACCACTTATTGAAGAGACTGTCTTTTCTCCATTGAATATTCTTCCCTCCTTTGTTGCAGATTAATCGACCATGTGTTTATTTCTGGGCTTTCTATCTTGTTCTGTTGATCTATAAGTCTTTCTTTGTGCCAGTATCATACCATTACAATTAGGGTAACTTTGTAGAATTGTCTGAAGTTAAGGAATCTGATTCCTCCAGCTCCATTTTTCTTTCTCAATATTGCTCTGGATATTTGAGGCCTCTTTCATACAAATTGTAGGTTTTTTTTTTTTCCCAGTCCGGTGAAAAATGCCATAGGTAATTTGATAGGAATTTCACTGAATCTGTAGATTGCTTTGAGTAGTAAAGCCATTTTGATGGTATTGATTCTTCTGATCTAAGACATGGTGTGTGTCTCTATCGGTTTGTGTCATCTTTGGTTTCTTTCATTGATATCTTACAGTTTTCTGAGGACATGTCTTTTGCCTCCTTAGGTTTAGTCCTAGGTATTCTATTTTCGGTGTGATGGTAAATGGGATTCTTAATATCTCTCTGATATTTTATTGTTCAGATCAGATCAGACAGTCACTCAGTCGTGTCCAACTCTTTGCGACCCCATGAACCACAGCACTCCAGTCCTCCCTGTCCATCACCAACTCCCGGAGTTCACCCAGACTCACGTCCATCGAGTCAGTGATGCCATCGAGCCATCTCATCCTCTGTCGTCCCCTTCTCCTCCTGCCCCGAATCCCTCCCAGCATCACAGTCTTTGCCAATGAGTCAACTCTTCGCATGAGGTGGCCAAAGTACTGGAGTTTCAGCTTTAGCATCATTCCTTCCAAAGAAATCCCAGGGATGATCTCCTTCAGAATGGACTGGTTGGATCTCCTTGCAGTCCAAGGGACTCTCAAGAGTCTTCTCCAACACCACAGTTCAAAAGCATCAATTCTTCAGTGCTCAGCCTCTTCACAGTCCAACTCTCACATCCATACCACTGGAAAAACCATAGCCTTGACTAGATGAACCTTTGTTGGCAAAGTAATGTCTCTGCTTTTGAACATGCTGTCTAGGTTGGTCATAACTTTCCTTCCAAGGAGTAAGCGTCTTTTAATTTCATGGCTGCAATCACCATCTGCAGTGATTTTGGAGCCCAGAAAAATAAAGTCTGACACTGTTTCCACTGTTTCCCCATCTATTTCCCATGAAGTGGTGGGACTGGATGCCATGATCTTCGTTTTCTGAATGTTGAGCTTTAAGCCAATTTTTTCACTCTCCACTTTCACTTTCATCAAGAGGCTTTTGAGTTCCTCTTCACTTTCTGCCATAAGGGTGGTGTCATCTGCATATCTGAGGTTATTGATATTTCTCCTGGCAATCTTGATTCCAGTTTGTGTTTCTTCCAGTGCAGTGTTTCTCATGATGTACTCTGCATATAAGTTAAATAAACAGGGTGACAATATACAGCCTTGATGAACTCTTTTTCCTATTTGGAACCAGTCTGTTGTTCCATGTCCAGTTCTAACTGTTGCTTCCTGACCTGCAAAGGTGGTCTGGTATTCCCATCTCTTTCAGAATTTTCCACAGTTTATTTTGATCCACACAGTCAAAGGCTTTGGCATAGTCAATAAAGCAGAAATAGATGTTTTTCTGGAACTCTCTTGCTTTTTCCATGATCCAGTGGATGTTGGCAATTTGATCTCTGGTTTCTCTGCGTTTTCTAAAACAAGCTTGAACATCAGGAAGTTCATGGTTCACATATTGCTGAAGCCTGGCTTGGAGAATTTTGAGCATTACTTTACTAGCGTGTGAGATGAGTGCAATTGTGTGGTAGTTTGAGCATTCTTTGGCATAGCCTTTCTTTGGGATTGGAATGAAAACTGACCTTTTCCAGTCCTGTGGCCACTGCTGAGTTTTCCAAATTTGCTGGCATATTGAGTGCAGCACTTTCACAGCATCATCTTTCAGGATTTGGAATAGCTCAACTGGAATCCCATCACCTCCACTAGCTTTGTTCGTAGTGATGCTTTCTAAGGCCCACTTGACTTCACATTCCAGGATATCTGGCTCTAGGTCAGTGATCACACCATCGTGATTATCTGGGTCGTGAAGACCTTTTTTGTAAAGTTCTTCTGTGTATTCTTGCTATCTCTTCTTAATATCTTCTGCTTCTGTCAAGTCCATACAATTTCTGTCCTTTATCAAGCTCATCTTTGCATGAAATATTCCTTTGGTATCTCTGATTTTCTTGAAGAGATCTCTAGTCTTTCCCATTCTGCTGTTTTCTTCTATTTCTTTGCATTGATCCCTGAAGAAAGCTTTCTTATCTCTTCTTGCTATTCTTTGGAACTCTGCATTCAGATGTTTATATCTTTCCTTTTCTCCTTTGCTTTTTGCTTCTCTTCTTTTCACAGCTATTTGTAAGGCCTCCCTAGACAGCCATTTTGCTTTTTTGCATTTCTTTTCTATGGGAATGGTCTTGATCCCTGTGTCCTGTACAATGTCATGAACCTCATTCCACAGTTCACCAGGCACTCTATCTATCAGATCTAGGCCCTTAAATCTATTTCTCACTTCCACTGTATAATCATAAGGGATTTGATTTAGGTCATACCTGAATGGTCTAGTGGTTTTCCATACTTTCTTCAATTTAAGTCTGAATTTGGCAATAAGGAGTTCATGGTCTGAGCCACAGTCAGCTCCTGGTCTTGTTTTTGCTGACTGTATAGAGCTTCTCCATCTTTGGCTGCAAAGAATATAATCAATCTGATTTCGGTGTTGACCATCTGGTGATGTCCATGTATAGAGTCTTCTCTTGTGTTGTTGGAAGAGGGTGTTTGTTATGACCAGTGCATTTTCTTGGCAAAACTCTATTAGCCTTTGCCCTGCTTTATTCCATATTCCAAGGCCAAATTTGCCTGTTACTACAGGTGTTTCTTGACTTCCTACTTTTGCATTCCAGTCCCCTGTAATGAAAAGGACATCTTTTTTGGGTCTTAGTTCTAAAAGGTCTTGTAGGTCTTCATAGAACCGTTCAACTTCAGCTTCTTCAGCATTACTGGTTGGGGCATAGACTTAGATTACTGTGATATTGAATAAGGTTTGCCTTGGAAACGAACAGAGATCATTCTGTCGTTTTTGAGATTGCATCCAAGTACTGCATTTCAGACTCTTGTTGGCCATGATGGCCACTCCAGTTCTTCTGAGGGATTCCTGCCTGCAGTAGTAACTATAATGGTCATCTGAGTTTAATTCACCCATTCCAGTCCATTTCAGTTTGCTGATTCCTAGAATGTTGACATTCACTCTTGCCATCTCTTGTTTGACCACTTCCAATTTGCCTTGATTCATGGACCTGACATTCCAGGTTCCTATGCAATATTGCTCTTTACAGCATTGGACCTTGCTTCTATCATCAGTCACATCCACAGCTGGGTATTGTTTTTGCTTTGGCTCCATCCCTTCATTCTTTCTGGAGTTATTTCTCCACTGATCTCCAGTAGCATATTGGGCACCTACTGACCTGGGGAGTTTCTCTTTCAGTATCCTATCATTTTGCCTTTTCATACTGTTCAAGGGGTTCTCAGGGCAAGAATACTGAAGTGGTTTGCCATTCCCTTCTCCAGTGGACCACATTCTGTCAAATCTCTCCACCATGACCCACCCGTTTTGGGTTGCCCCACAGGCATGGCTTAGTTTCATTGAGTTAGACAAGGCTGTGGTCCTAGTGTGATTAGATTGACTAGTTTTCTGTGAGTATGGTTTCAGTGTGTTTGCCCTCTGATGCCCTCTTGCAACACCTACCATCTTACTTGGGTTTCTCTTACCTTGGGCGTGGGGTATCTCTTCCAGGCTGCTCCAGCAAAGCGCAGCCATTGCTCCTTACCTTGGATGAGGGGTATCTCCTATAGCGCAGGCGGCTGCGACATGGCGCGCCATTGCGCGGCTGAGAGGAGCCACCCCACGTCCGAGGTCAGGGGCAGAAGCCAGGAGGATCCCATGCTCGAAGGGCGGTGGCCAAGAGGAGTTACCCCACGTCCAAGGTCAGGGGCAGCGGCCAAGAGTACCAGACTGCGATGGCCCCGAAACGGCCGAGAGGAGCTACCCCGCGTCCGAGCTCAGGGGGAGCGGCCAAGAGGAGATACCCAGCGTCCGAGCTCAGGAGTGGCGGCCGGGAGGAGCTACCCCACGCCCCCACGCCCGAGGCCAGAGGCACCGGTCGGGAGGAGCAACCCACGCCCGAGGCCAGGGGCGGTGCCCAGGAGGACCAACCCCACATCCAAGGAGCCATGGCTGCACGGGCTCAGGAGGGCCTAGAGGAGCTATCCCACATTTTATTGTTAGTGTATAGAAATGCAAGAGATTTCTGTGTATTAGTTTTGTATACTGCAACCTTACCAAATCCATTAATGAGCCCTAACAGTTTTCCGGTAGCATCTTTAGAATTTTCTAGGTATAGTATCATGTCAACTGCAAACAGTGATAGTTTTACTTCTCTTTCGATTTGGATTCTCTTTTTTACTATTTCTTCTGGTTACCATGGCTGTTGCAGCCGCTGCTGCTAAGTCACTTCAGTCGTGTCTGACTCTGTGTGACCCCATAGACAGCAGCCCACCAGGCTCCCCCATCCCTGGGATTCTCCAGGCAAGAACACTGGAGTGGGTTGCCATTTCCTTCTCCAATGCATGAAAGTGAAAAGTAAAAGTGAAAGTGAAGTCGCTCAGTCATGTCCGACTCTTAGCGACCCCCTGGACTGCAGCCTACCAGGCTCCTCCATCCATGGGATTTTCCAGGCAAGAGTACTGGAGTGGGGTGCCATTGCCTTCTCGGGATTACCATGGCTAGGACTTGAAAATCTAGAACGAAAGTGACAAGAGTGGACATGCTTGTCTTATTTCTGTTCTTGGAGGAAATGCTTTCAACTTTTCACCATTGTGTATGATGCTAGCTGTCTGTCACACATGGCCTTAAATTATGTTGAGGTAGGTTCTCTCTAGTCCCACTTTCTGGGGAGGTTATTTTTTTAAATAAATGGGTATTGGATTTTGTCAAAAGCTTTTTTTCCTGCATCTATTGAGATGATCATATAGTTTTTATTTTTCAATTTGTTAATGTGTTGTATTACATTGATTTACATATATTGAAGAATCCTTGCATCCCTGGGATAAATTCCACTTGATCATGGTGTATTATCCTTTTAAAGTACTGTTGGATTTGGGTTGCCAGTATTTTGTTGAGGATTTTTGCATCTATGTTCATCAGAGATACTGGACTGTAATTTTTTTTTTTTTTTTTTTGTAGTATCTTTGTCTGGTTTTGGTATCAGGGTGATGGCAGCTCATGGAATGAGTTTTTCAGGGTTCTTTCCTCCACAGTTTTTGGGAATAGTTTCAGGATAGGTATTAACTCTTCTTTATATGTTTGATAGACTTCACCTGTGAAGCCATCTGGTCCTGGACTTTTCTTTGTTGGAAGATTTTAAATCACAGTTTTCAATTTCAGTACTTTTGACTGGCCTGTTCAATTTTTCTGTTTCTTCCTGGCTCAGTCTTGGACAAATTCTTAGGTACGACATTCTACTACTTTGAGGCTGTTCATTTAATTGGCATGTAGTTGCTTGCTGTAGTCTCTTATGATCCTTTGTATTTTTGTGATGTCCATTGTAAGTTCTCCTTTTTCAATTCCAATTTTATTAATCTGAGCCCTCTCCCCTTTTTTCTTGAGCCCAGGTAAAGGTCTGTCATTTTTTTGGTCTTTTTCAAAGAACCAACTTTAGTTAGTTTCATTGATCTTTTCTATTGCTCTTTGACTCTTTCATTTATTTCTGCTCTGATCTTTATAATTTCATCTTATCTAACTTTGAGTTTTGTCTGTTCTTCTTTCTCTAGTTGTTTAAGGTGTAGATTTAGGTTTTTGGGGATTTTTCTTCTTTCCTGAGGTAAGATTGTATTGCTATAACTTTCCTCTTAGAACCACCTTTGTAGCATCCCAGTGCATGTCAAATCTTGTGTGTACCCTCCAAGAGTACAGTCTGTCTCCTCACTCAAGCCCTGCTGACCCTCACAGCTAAATGGTCTGGGAAGTTCCTCCTCAAAATACCAGACCCCCCAGACTGGGGAGCCTGATAGGGGGCTCAGAAGTCTCACTCCTGTGAAAGAAACTCTGCAATATAATTATTTTCCAGTTGGTGGGACTTGATTATATTGCTAAAGTACCCCTCCTACTATCTCGTTATGATTTTCTCTTTGCCTTTGTGTGTGGAATATCTTTTTTGATAGATTTGAATCTTCTTTTTCTATGGATATTCATTGTGATTTCGGTGCTTCCATGAGAGGAGGTGAGCTCAAGTCCTTCTCTATCTTGAATCTCATCCCTTTATTGTGTGTCTTTTATTTATAAACTAAATCCTAGTCATGTGGGGTTTTTTGTTGCTATTATAAATTGTTTTTATTTACATTTTTCAATAATTTGCACACTAGTATGTATAATACAACCAATTTATACATATTTATAGGGGCTTCCCCGGTAGCTCAGATGGTAAAGAATCTGCCTGCAATGCAGGAGACCCCAGTTCGATCCCTGGGTCAGGAGAAGGGAATAGCCACTCACTCTAATATTTTTGCCTAGAAAATCCCCTGGACAGAGGAACCTGTTAGTTGCTCATTCATGTCACCCCACAGACTGTAGCCTAACACTTTGACTTTCATGAGTGCTTATATGATTAGTCTTGCTAAATTCACTTATTCTAGTTGTTTTGTTAGATTCCTTATGTAAACAATCATGCTATCTTTAAACAGTCTGTATATTTTTATACCTGTTAACAATGAAGTTTTCTTTTACTTGCAACAGTGTTTAAAACTAATTATAAGAATAGCATTAGTGCAGTTTGATACAGAACCAATGCCAAACAGAATAAAGCTCATCAAAGTATTAGTTTGTAAAAATGCTTCTGACTAGATGTTCAGTGATAGGGAATTAGTTCAAAAAACTTGTGGCATACAAACTTATAATGAAATATTCTGCAGCCATTAAAAATCTTGTTCTTAGATGAATATTCAGTTCAGTTCAGTCACTCAGTTGTGTCCAACTCTTTGCAACTCCATGAATTGCAGCATGCCAGGCCTCCCTGTCCATCCATCAAGTCGGTGATGTCATCCGGCCATCTCATCCTCTGTCGTCCCCTTCTCCTCCTGCCCCAAATCCCTCTCAGCATCACAGTCTTTTCCAATGAGTCAACTCTTCGCATGAGGTGGCCAAAGTACTGGAGTTTCAGCTCTAGCATCATTCCTTCCAAAGAAATCCCAGGGCTGATCTCCTTCAGAATGGACTGGTTGGATCTCCTTGCAGTCCAAGGGACTCTCGAGTGTTTTCTCCAACATGACAGTTCAAAAGCATCAATTCTTCAGTGCTCAGCTTTCTTCACAGTCCAACTCTCGCATCCATACATGACCACTGGAAAAACCATAGCCTTGACTAGACAGACCTTTGTTGGCAAAGTAATGTCTCTGTTTTTTAATGTGCTATCTAGGTTGGTCATAACTTTCCTTCCAAGGATGAATGTTAGAGGTGTGGAAAAATGCTGATGTGTTATGTGGGGAAAAAAGTTCCTGTAGTTGCCACCACAGGGGGACAGGCTGGAGAATAGGCAGAAAGGGATGTAGTTAATGTCTCACATTTCGTTGATGTAAACAAGTCCCATGGCCTTTTCCAGCTGCAAGGGGCATAGATGGTCACCTTTATGACCAGGAGAGGAAAGGGACTCAATACTGATGAACATCAGTCGTGTCCTCTGCAGTATGATTCTAATCTTTCATCCAAATGTTTTATACCATTAGTAATATTGAGGTGGTCAGAAAATATATCTGTAATTGCATTTGCCCTACAGTCTGCAAACCTGCATCTCCTGACTTAGATGCAGAAATTTACATACAAAAATCAGCGTTCAAGATAAAGATTAGAGCTCAAGGGTTCTTTTGAAATGACAAAAATTACATTAAAACAAAGGTAAATATTGTAGTAACTTGAGGAAATAACAGCTATTATCTATAGGCCAGGCAGGCATTTTGCAACATTTTAAATGAGAGTAAATAGGTTCAGAGTAATGGACGTGCTTGGCAGAGACAGCAAACCTGCAAGTCAGCACAAGGAGAGGAGATAACTAATCACGTCGAAGTAAGTGGATGGATGGAGATTTTTTTTCAATGGCATTTCTGGAAACTGCCAGCATTTCTGGAACAAATGCTTGAAATGTGTCAGAGAGAAATACCCACAACTAACCTACAAAAACGTTACGAACGAGGTGACCAAGGCTCTGTACTCTGGCCTGCTGACTCTAGCTCCTACTCGTGACATCACACAAGCAAACCCAAGAGCCTGTCTGCAGTGGAGCCAGAGGTTGTTCGACAGGACCATGGAGAGAAGAGGGGCCGGGACTGCAGTTGGCTGTGGAGGGGAAGAGTCGGCGGCGCAGCAGTGGATTCTTGAATGCTCACAGCCTCCAAGCCAGTGCTTTCCTGACTCTCCTTGGCAGCTAGTGCTCTGATCTTCTCATTCCTTCCAGAGTAAATATTTACTAAATGCCATCTGAAGACCAAGCAATGTGGCATAATAATAAGCTGATTAAACAGCCACCTCTAAGACTCCACTAGCTCTCCTGGCCTGCTACTGCTGAAAGTTTTCTCCTGTGGGCTACTGCTGCCAACACAGAATGTCCACACACAACACATTATAGCAAATCAATATGCTAACCAACTAATAACCCGGGTTCCCAGAGGAAGTTCACACCATCTGTGTACGGTTCATATCAGTTTGCTATTTCTCACTGTGGGGTGAGGAAGCGTGCCCAAATCACCAGGGTAGGTGTTTTATTTTCTAAGACTCTTCTCTAGACACAGTTCTTAGAGACTGTTGCACTTTCATTAGGACTTGGAGCAGTGGCATTGAAGGAGGGAGAGTTAAACTGGGAATGTATATTTTGAAAATGCTTGCCAAGTAATTCTGATATAAGTCCTCAAACCACTGACCTCAATTTCCCTTTGTAAAATAAACAGATCAGCAGTTTGAAGAGGAGAATCCAGCTGAGTGGCCAGGAAACAGGAACAACTTCAAAAGCATTAAATTCACAGTTGCCATGAGATGGGAGAGGCTATCACATTCATAAAAATAAAAGAAAACAGCCAAGGGGAAAGAAAATTCTACAAGTGAAGGAAGAGATCTTGGAAATATGTTTTCCACAAGACAAAATAAAATGAATATCACAATGGATACTTCAGAAAACTATACTAGAAATCAGGCCAAATGTTATCCTCCTAGAACCCCAAACTTGGGAATTAAAATGGAAAATATAAAGAAATATCAAGAATAGAGCCAGGGACTCAATATCTGGAGAACAAAAATTCTAGGAGACACCGAAGATGGAGAACATTAAAGGAAATGATCTGACTTGAATATGACTTCAGTGGCATCACCACATGAAACTTCAAATCTTAGTTGAGGCTGCACGGGGGGAAGGATGGGAAACAATTACTATAAATTTTAGCAGCTACTGGGGACTCTGCTTGTGTAACTGGCCAAGAACCCTCAATAATGATGGTTTTCTTTTCTACCACTTATTCTGTGTTTTCCTTACTGTCTACCAGCACTTTGATTGGATGGGATTCTGTTGTGTTGAAGTTATGCCCACTCTCATTGTCACAAGATCAAATTCATTGTGGTCCCATCTTTATTGGATTTCTGCAATTTTATTTTTTTATACTTTAATAATTTGTATCATTTATTTCCCATTCTTTAGCAATTCAATTCAATGTGGCGTTTTTGTGAAGCAGACTTCATTTCTGCAATTTTCTACCAATTACAGCGAACCCCTGTCTGACAGATATAGTCCCACTTGCACAGCAACTCAGTTTGCCCTTGGTAGTGGGATGAGTCACCCAAGTCAGTGAAATACCTCCTCTACCAGTTAGTTTGGTAGTACAAGGATTTAAACATGGGTGGGTTTCAGAGTCGGACACGACTGATGCGACTTAGCAGCAGCAGCAGGTTTCAGTTTTGGGCTTCCCAGGTGGCACTAGTGATCAAGAACCTGGCTGCCAATGCAGCAGACGTAAGAGATGAGGGTTCAGTCCCTGGGTTGGGAAGATCCCATGGAGGTGGGCATGGCAACCCAGTCCAGTATTCTTGCCTGGGGAATCTCATGGACAGAGGAGCCTGGCAGGCTGCAGTCCAGCGGGTCGCAAACAGTCAGACACAAGTGAAGCAACGTGGCATGCACACACGCAGAATTCAGTGTCAGGCTGCAATGTCAATGAAATTGATCCCTGGTGGAAGCTTTCCCACTTTGGGCACTAGAAACTTCAACCTCATCAAACCCATGGCCATAGTAAAGGAAAGAAAATCTTCAGTGAATCCTTTGCTAAAATTGGGAGAGATGCAACTCCCAATTCCATGCTTTATCTCTTAGACCCATGAATTCTGGCAGCTGGAGTGACCCCAACATGGGCTGATTTAAGGAACATACTATACTCTGTAAGGTAGCTCCTCAGCCTAAATGCTAAATGTTATCTTCCTACTGGTTCTGTGACTAAGCCTTCACCATCTTACCAAGCCAGGTGCCTCTGGGTGGTGGGCACTTTGTAATTTCATGGACATGAGGTCAGTGCTATAATTCTGCCATAAAAAGGGTGCACTGTTGGAGATAATAGTTTTTTAGGGTACCATTGTAACTGAGCTGCACCCTTTGGGCCCTTCCTGGGACAGAACATACCCCCATCCCACTGCCCAGGTCCTCCATCTGCTTCTTGTTTATAAATTTAAAAACCACCAGAAAAACAGAAAACTAAAACAACTACAGCAAAGTCTCATAGGCCCTCATCAAGTTCCAAAGAACAAATTTAATCCAGAAGTGAAAAGTGCTGAAACAAAGGAAAACGGTCAAGCAAGGCAAAATAATTAGAATTTAGCCATTAAACAGAGTCAGGGACCTTTAGTTCCTCCTCAAGGGCAATGGCTAACACTGAGCCATATCCGTGAGCTACAGATGCCGAGACCCCCACCAGGTGGAAGAAGCGAACTGCATGCTGATCACAGGCACATCGACACTAGACCACATCTGGTTTCTAGACTGGTGGAAGCCAGAAAGTTGATGTTGACTCCTGATTACCTCACCACCAGCCTGGTCAGAAGAACGTCCACGAGCTGATAACATACCCTCAGATCCTGTCTCTCACCCTCTTTTTATTTTTTATGTGTAGTGGCTTTGTATTTACTTTTCCTCTCCCTGTTTTTAAAAACCTTTTCCTAAAACAGAAGCTTTTTGAACATTAGTTGACCATACTCTTTGCTTGGCCCTACAGTAAGTGCTACACTTTTCTTCACCATGACCTGGTCTCAGGAGATTAGCTTTACTGTGCACAGATGAGCAGACCCAGGTTTGGTTTGGAAACATGATAGTAGATAAGGCAGTGATTGTCCTGTAAGTAGAAACAACATATAAGAAAGCAAGTCTATTAGCATGAAGTGCATTTATTCTGGTGAGGCAAAATTGTTGCCCTTTCCACAATGGAAGATGGAAGGACCAATGTAATCAATGTGTCCCAGATGACTGGTATACCCAGGACTTAGTTAGAGCCACCAGTTCAGTTCAGTTCAGTTAGAGCCATGTTGAGTACTAATTGCCATTGGCAGAAAGGGCATTCAGTAAGTAGTAGGAACCAAGTGTGTTCCAAGAGGGAAAGTCTTGTGTGTGTTTGTTTTTTTTTGTTTTTTGTTTTTGTTTGTTTTTTGCTTTAAAAATTATTTTTATTGGCGTATAGTTTTATTTTTATTGGAGTACAGTTGGTTTTGGTGGTGGTTTTAGTCACTAAGTCATGTCCGACTCTTGTGATCCCATGGACTGTAGCCTGCCAGGCTCTGTTCGTGGGATTCTCCAGGCAAGAATACTGGAGTGAGTTGCCATTTCCTTCTCCAGGGGGTCTTCCTGACCCAGGAATCAAATCTGGGTCTCCTGCATTGCAGGCAGATTCTTTACTGACTGAGTAAAGATGGAAGCCCCACAGTTGGTTTTATATATATATATCTGATTTGCTTCACTGTACAGCAGAAACTAACACAACATTGTAAAAGTATCTTTTTTAGGTTCTTTCCCCACATAGGTTGTTATAGAATATGGAGGAGTTTTCTGTGCTATATAGTAGGTCCTTTTTTATCTACTTTAAATATAGTAGTGTGTATATGTTGATGTTCCTCCTCCTCTTCTACCCTAGTAATGATAAGATTGTTTCCTACATCTGTAACTTTATATCTTTTGTGTAAATAAGTTCATTTGTACCATTTTTGACATTCCACATATAAGTGATATCATATGATATTTGTCCTTTTCTGTCCGACTTCACTCAGTATGACAGTCTCTAGGTTCATCTGTGTTGCTGCCAATGACATTATTTTGTTCCTTTTATGGCTCAGCAATATTCCGTTGTGTGTGTGTACCACATCTTCTTTATTCCTCTGTTGATGGACATTCAGGTTACTTCCATGTCCTGGATGTTGTCAAGAGTACTGTTATGAACACTGGGTTGCATGTGCCTTTTCAAAGTATGGTTTTCTCTGGGTGTATGTCTGGGAGTAGGATTGCTGAATTGTTGTTTGGTTGCCAAGTTGTGTCCGACTCTTTGTGACCCCACAAACTGTGTAGCTTGTCCGGCTCCTGTGTCCATGGGATTTTCCAGGCAAGAATACTGGAGTAGGTTCCCATTCTCTTCTCCAGGGGATCTTTCCCACCCAGGGATCGAAACCACAGCTCCTGCCATGTCTCCTGCATGGCAGATGGATTCTTTACCACTGAGCCACCAGGGAAGCAGGGATCTCTATACTGTTCTCCATAGTGACTGTACCAGTTTACATTCTCACCAACAGTATAGGAGGGTACCCTTTTCTTTACACCTTCTCCAGCATTTATCGTTTGTTGATTTTTTACTGATGGCCATTCTGACTAATGTGAGGTGATACCTCATTGTAGTACTGATTTGCAATGTTAAAATTTTTTTCATATGTCTCTTGGCCATCTGTATGTCTGCTTTGGAGAAATATCTATTTAAATTTTCTGCCCATTTTTTTTATTGGGTTGCATTTTGTTGTCATTATTGATCTGCATGGGCTGTTTGTATAATTTGGAGATTAATCCCTTCTTGGTTGCTTTTTTTTGCAGTTATTTTCTCCCATTCTGTGGGTTGTGTTTTTATTTATGGTCTCCATTCCTGTGCAAAAAGCATTTAGGTTTAATTAGATACCGTCCATTTGTTTTGTATTCTCATTACTCTATGAGGTAGGTGAAAAAAAGATCTTATTGTGATTTATGTCATCAAAATGTTCTTCCTATATTTTCCTCTACAGACTTTTATAGTATCCAGTCTTATATTTAGGTCTTTGGCCCATTTTGAGATTATTTTTTTGTGTTGTGTTAGAGGATGTCCTAATTTTTTTCTTTTGCATGTAGCTATCCAGCTTTCCCAATACCACTTATTGAAGTCTAGTCTCCATTGTATATTCTTGTCTCCTTGTCATAGATTAGGTGCCCATAGGTGTGTGGGTTTATCTCTGGGCTTCCTATCCTGTCCCACTGATTGATATTTCTGTCTTTGTACTTGTACCATACTGTTTTAGTTATTGTGGTACAGTCTGAAGCCAGGAGGCCCGATTCCTCCAGCGCCATTTTCCTTAAGATTGCTTTGGCTATTTGGGGTCCTTAGTGTTTCCATGGCTTCCCTCATAGCTCAGTTGGTAAAGAATCTGCCTGCAGTGCAGGAGACCCCAGTTCAAATCCTGGGTCGGGAAGAGCTGCTGGAGAAGGGATAGGCTGCCCACTCCAGTATTCTTGGGCTTCCCTTGTGGCTCAGCTGGTAAAGAATCTGCCTGCAATGTGGGAGACCTGGGTTTTGATCCCTGGGTTGGGAAGATCTTCTGGAAATGGGAAAGGCTATCCACTCCAGTATTCTGGCCTGAAGATTTCCATGGACTGTATAGTCCTCGGGGTCACAAAGAGTCAGACATGTTCCATACAAATTGTAAAAAAAAAAAATGTTTTTGTTCTAGTTCTGTGAAAATACCATTGGTAATTTGATAGCGATTACATTGAATCTGAGTGAACTCCGGGAGTTGGTGATGGACAGGGAGGCCTGGCGTGCTGCGATTCACAGGGTCGCGAAGAGTCGGACACGACTGAGCAACTGAACTGAACATTGAATCTGTAGATTGCTTTGGGTATTCTTCCAATCCAAGAACATGTATCTCACCATCTGTCTGTGTCATCTTTGATTTCTTACATCAGTTCTCTGAGAACAGACCTTTTGCCTCCTTAGGTAGGTTTTGTTGTTTAGTCGCTAAGTCATGCTCCTAGATATTTTATTCTTTTTGATGCAATGGTAAATTGTTTTCCTGTTTCCTTAACTTTTCCTTAATTTCTCTTTCTGGTCTTTTGTTGTTAGTGTATAGGAATGCAAGAGATTTCTGTATAATAATTTTGTGTCTTACAAATTTACTGAATTCATTGACGAGCTTTAATAGTTTCCCGGTAACATCTTCAGGATTTCCTGTGCACAGTGTCAGTGGCATACCATGACAGTTTTACCACCACTTCTCCAATTGGGATTTCCTTTATTTCTTGATTGCCATGGCTAGGGCTTTTAAGACTATGTTGAATGAGAGTGCCAACAGTGGACATCCTTGTCTTACCCCTAACTTTAGAGGAAAGGCTTTCCACCTTCCCCCATTGAGTATTATGCTATCTGTAGGTTTGTCATACATGGACTTTATGTTGAGGTAAGTTCCCTCTATGTCCACTTCCTGGAGAATTTTTTTTGTTTGTTTGTTTTTAATCATAAATGGGTGTTGAATTTTGTCAAAAGCCTTTTCTGTATCCATTGAGTTGATCACATGGTTTTTATTCTTAAGTATGTTAATGTGTATCACACTGATTTGCATATACTGAAGAATCCTTTCATTCCTGGGATAAATCCCACTTGATCCTTTTAATGTATTGTTGGATTCATATTCCTAGTATTTTGTTGAGGATGTTTTCGTCTATGTTCATCAGTGATATTGACCTGTAGTTGTCTTTTTTGTAAGTGATATCTTTGTCTGGTTTTGGTTTCAGGGAAATAGTTGCCTCATAGAATGAGATTTGGAGTGTTACTTCTTCTGTAGTTTTTTTTTTTTTTTGTAACAGTTTCAAACAGAAAGGCATTGATTCTTCTCTGGATGTTTGATAGAATTCTCCTGGTCCTGTGCTTTTGTTTATTAGCAAATTTTTAGTCACAGTTTCACTTTCAGTGCTTGTAATTAGTCTGTTTATATGTTCTATTTCTTCCTGGTTCAGTCTTGGAAACTTGTACTTTTCTAAGAATTTGTCCATTTCTTCCAGGTTGTCCATTTTATTGGCATATAGTTGCTTGTAGTAGTCTTATGATCCTTTGAATTTCTGTGGTGTCAGTTGCTACTTCTTTTTCATTACTAATTTTATTAATTTGGTGTCTTCTCCCTTTTTTCTTAGTGAATCTGGCTGTTTATCAATTTTATCTTCTCAAAGAACCAGCTTTTATTTTTTTACGAACCTGACATTTATTAAGTTTATAACTTTCAATTAATTTATGGTGTATTGTTTGTAACTTTCACTGCAAAAATGAGACTGAAGCTTTAAAAGAGCCCGCTTTCAGTTTCATTGATCTTTGCTATTGTTTTCTTTGTCTTCATTTATTTCTGCTCTGGTGTTTGTAGTTTCTTTTCTTCTACTAAGTTTGGGTGGTATTTGTTCTTCTCTCTCTAGTGGCTTTAGACGTAAGTTTAGGTTGTCTATTTGAGATGTCTTCTTTCCTGCTGTAAGATTGGATTGCAATGAACTCCCCTCTCAGAACTGCTTTTGCTGTGCCCCATAGGTTTTGCATTGTCATGTTTTCATTGTCACTTGTCTCTAGGTATTTTCCGCTTTGATTTCCTCAGCGATCCATCAGTTTTTAGTAGCGTATTTTTTAGCCTCCACATGTTTGTGGGTTTTTTTTTTTTTAAGTTTTTTCTTGTAATTGGTTTCTAATCTCATAGCACTGTGGTTGGAAAAGATGCTTGATGTGACTGCCATTTACTTAACTGCAGTTTTCTTGACTCACTTTTGCTGAGGCTTAACTTGTAGCCCAAGATGTGCTCTATCCTGGAGAATGTTCATGTGCACTTGTGAAGAATGTGTGTTCTATTGGTTTCAAATTAAATCTCCTATGAATATCCATTAAATCTGTCCAGTCTAACGTGTCATTTAAGGCTTATGTTTCCTTAATGACTTTCTGCCTGGATATCTGTCCATTCATGTAAGTGTGGTGTTAATGTCCCCCACTTACTGTGATACTGTCAGTTTCCCCTTCTATATATAAGGTGTCGGCAATTTGCTTTATATACTGAGGTGCTTCTATGTCGTGTGCACATATATTTACAATTATTATATCATCTTGGACTGATCCCTAGATCATTATGTAGTGTCCTTTGTCTCTGATAACAGCCTTTATTTTAGAGTCTACTTTTTTCTAATATAAGTATTGCTATTCCAGCTTTCTTTTGGTTTCTATTTGCACAGCATACCTTTTTGCATCGCCTCACTTTCAGTCTATATATGTCCCTAGATCTGAAGTGAGTTTCTAGTAGACAGCATATATATGGTCTTGTTTTTATATCCATTCAGCCAGTCTATGTCTTTTGGTTGGAGCATTTAATCCATTTATGTTTAAAGTATTCATAATTACCAATATTGACATTTTCTTAATTGTTTTGGGCTTGTTTTTATAAATCTTTAGTCTTATTTTGTTCTTTCTTGATTTGATGACCATACATAGTGTTGAGTTTGAGTTGTTTTTCCTTCTGTGTGTACTTACTGTACTTTTTTGGTTTGGTGTTCCCATGAGGTTTTGGTACAGCAGTCTATAAGTATACAAGGTTCTTGTAAGCTCCTGGTCTCTTTCCCACCTAGAGAAATTCTTTTAGCATTTGTTGTAAATTTGGTTTGGTTGTGATGAATTCTCTTAGCTTTTGCTTATCTGTAAACTTTTGGTCTCTCCACTGAATCTGAATGAGAGCCTTGCTGGGTAGAGTATTCTTGGTTGTAGGTTGGCAAAGTCATTTGAGTTGATCCTCCAACCATGACTCCATGGCTAGTTTGGGCATGAGCCCATTGAGCATGCACTGGGTGGCTGGAAAAAGGTTGACTGACATCCACTGTCAGTCTGACTGACAGTTGAGGACTTGCTCTATAGTGATGCCCTCTGGGGGTGCCATTTTTGTAAGAAGTGATTATCTTCTCTGTGTTCATGCTGAGAGATCCATCTGCACATCTTTAGCCCAGGCTTCTTTATCAGTAAGTTTCCAATCCTGATCTTTTCGAGTTCCTAACCAGCCACCTAGTTGTTAACCACTGCCAATGACTTAATGTCAAGTCTTACTTCTGGTCTTTTCCCTCTTCAGAAGAGGTAGGCAGGAAGAGGTACTACTCAGTGTCAGACCAAATGAAGTCATCTCTCTTCCTTCAAGGCCAGCCTCCACCCTGCCCCCTGTGGAACTATATATCTGCAGATTTATGCATAAACTGTGCTCGTATTTTTTCCTCCTCTGATGATTGAAAATTCCCAACGAGGCCATTAGTGTGAGTAGATGGAAAAGCAGGGAAATATTAGAAGGATGTGCCTATTCATGCCATCTACTTGTGCCTTCTGGACTTACTTGACTCTGGTCTCAATTAGATCATTTCCATTTAACAAGCATTCTGTGTCCAACTCTGTGATTTGGTGAAATTAGATACCACCCAATTCGCCATAGGCAGTTTTTGTCACCATGTACAATTCGTACACTATTCCTGCCATAATGGCCCTTCATTATGTTCTGTGGCATATTGAATGGTCAAGATCCATCTGGATATTATTCTGACAAAAGAGCAAGAGAGTTGACAATGTGAAGGCAAATCCATCCTTATCATCTTTATCAATAGAAATTGGAGAAATAGCATTTGTCAAGCTGCATTCCTGTGGCCAGTGTGCCGATTTTCTTAGTAAATCACCATATTTGCAACCAAAGTTAAAATTGATATCACTGCCTGATTAAGTTTGCAATAACACACAATTATTCTCCACAGCCATCTGGCTTTGTTTTGTTTTGGGCTCTTATTTATTTGTTGAAGTATAGCTGATTTATAATGTTGTGCTGATTTCTGCTCTACTGCAAAGTGACTCAGTGGTACACATAAGTACATTCTTTTTTATATTCTTTTCCATGATGGTTTATAATGGGATACTGAATATAATTCCCTGTACTATAAAGCAGGAACTTGTTTGTCCTTCCTATATGTAATAGTTGGCATATACTAATTCCAAACTCCCGGTCCATCACTCCCCTATATCCTCCCCCACCTGGGCAACCACAAATCTGTTTTCTGTGTCTGTGACTCTGTTTCTGTTTCACAGGTTCATTTGTGTCATAGTTTAGATTCCAGGTAAGTAATTTAATATGGTATTTCTTTTTCTGATTTACTGTACTTAGTAGTATGATCTCTTCATCCATCCATGTTGCTGCATGTAGCATTATTTCATTCAATTGCTGAGTAGTATTCCATTATATGTATGCACCACATCTTCTTTATCCATCCGTCTTTTAATGGATATTCAGGTTGTTTCCATGCCTTGGCTATTGCAAATAGTGCTGCAGTGAACACAAGGGAACATGTATCTTTTTAAATTATATACTCCAGATATATGCCCAGGAGTTGGATAGCTGGATCATATGGCAGCTCTCTTTTTATTTTTTTGAGGAGTCTTCATACAGTTTTTCATAGTGGCTACATCAACTTACATTCTCATAAATAGTGCAGGAGGCTTATCTTTTCTCCACACCCTCTCCAGCATGTATTATCTGTAGTTTATTTAATGATGGTCATTTTGACTGATGTGAGATGGTATCTCATTGTATTTTTAACTTACATTTCTATGATGATTAACAATGTTGAACAGCTTTTCATGTGCCTATTGGCCATTTGTAGGTCTTATTTTGAGAAATGTCTATTTAGGTCTGCCAATTTTTTGATTGGGTTGTTTGGTTTTTGTTGTTCTTGAGTTGTGTGAGCTGTTTTTATATTTTGGAAATGAAGCCTTCACCAATCCCATTGTTTGCAAGTATTTTCTCCCAGTCTGTGGATTGTCTTTTCATTTAGTTTATGATTTCCTTTGCTGTGTAAAAGCATATAAGTTTGATTAGGTCCTGTTTGTTCACTTTTGTTATTATTTCTATTGCCTTGGGAGATTGATAGAAGGAAATATTGGTACAATTTATGTTGGAGAATGTTTTGCCTATGATCTCTTCTAGGAGTTCTGTGGTGTCATGTCTTATGTTTAAATCTTTAAGCCATTTGTTTGAGTTTATTTTCATGCATGGTGTGAAGGTGTGCTGTGGCTTCATTGATTTACATGCAGCTGTCCAACTTCCCCAGTACCACTTGCTGATGAGACTGTCTTGTTCCTATTTTTTATTTTTGCCTCCTTAGTTGAAGATTGACTGTAGGTGTGTGGTTCGTTTCTGGGCTTTCCATTCTGTTCCATTGATCCGTATGTCTGGGTTGTGCCAGTACCACACTGTTCAGATTACTGTAGCTTTGTTGTATTGTCTGAAGTCTGGGAGGGTTATGCCTCTTGCCCTACTTTTCCTCAGGATTGTTTTGACAATTCTGGGTCTTTTATGGGTCTATATAAGTTTTAGGATTATTTGTTCTAGTCCTGTTAAAAGGGTCATGGGTAATTTGATATGGATTGCATTACATTTGTAGATTGCTTTGGCAGTATGGTCATTTTAACAGTATTCATTCTTCAAGAACATGGGATATCTTTCCATTTGAATCCTCTTTAATTTCCTTTATGAATGATTTATAGTTCTCAGCATAGTCTTTCACCTCCTTGGTCAGGTTTCCTAAGTATTTTTTAGTGTAATTTTAAAAGTTTTTTTTTTTTTTCCCATTCCCTTTCTGATATTTCACTGTTACAGTGAAAAGAAATGCAACTGATTTCTGTAAGTTAATCTTGTATCCTGCTACCTTGCTGAATTCATTTACCAATTCTAGTAGTTTTTGTGTGGAGTCTTTAGGGTTTTCTTTATATAGTATAGGCCATCTGCATATAGTGGTGAGGACTTCAATACTATATTGAATTGAAGTGGTGAGAGTGGGCATCCTTGTCTTATTCCAGATTTTAATTGGGAGGTTTTCAGTGTTTCACCCTTGAGAATTATACTGGCTATGAGTTTGTCATAAATAGCTTTTACTATGTTGATATATGTCCTTTTATGCCCCTTTCTCTGTATCTATTTTGATGATCGTGTAGCTCTGTATCTTCTTTTTTTTAGTGTGGTGTATCACATTGATTTTGCATATTTTGAATCATTCTTGTGAGCTTGGGATAAATCCTACTTGGTTGTGGTGTGTGAATGTTTTTATGTGCTGTTGGATTTGGTTTGCTGATATTTTGTTGAGAATTTTTGCATCTATATTCATCAGAGTTATTGGCCTATAATTTTTTTCTGTGGTGGTGTCTTTGTCTGGTTTTGATGTCAGGGTGATGGTGGCTTCATAGAGTGTTTGTGAGTGTTCCTTCTTCAAAACCTTTCGAGGAGTTTAAGAAGGATTAAAGTGATTTTTTCTTATGTTTGGTAGAATAAGCCATCTGGTCCTGTACTTTTGTTTGTACGGAGGTTTTTAAAAAATAGATTCTATTTCATTTCTAAGGATCAGTTTGTTCAAATTATTTATTTCTTCTTGATTCGATTATGGTAGGGTGTATGTTTCTAGAAACCTGTTAATTTCTTCTAGATTGTTGAATTTGTTGGTGAATAATCACACAATTGCGCTCATCTCACATGCTAGTAAAGTAATGCTCAAAATTCGCCAAGCCAGGCTTCAGCAATACCTGAACCGTGAACTTTCAGATGTTCAAGCTGGTTTTAGAACAGGCAGAGGAACCAGAGATCAAATTGCCAACATCCATTAGATCATGGAAAAAGCAAGAGAATTCCAGAAAAATGTCTATTTCTGCTTTATTGACTATGCCAAAGCCTTTGACTGTGTGGATCACAATCAACTGTGGAAAATTCTGAAAGAGATGGGAATACCAGACCACCTGACCTGCCTCTTGAGAAACCTATATGCAGGTCAGGAAGCAACAGTTAGAACTGGACATGGAACAACAGACTGGTTCCAAATAGGAAAAGAAGTACGTCAAGGCTGTATATTGTCACCCTGCTTATTTAACTTATATGCAGAGTACATCATGAGAAACGCTGGGCTGGAAGAAGCACAAGCTGGAATCAAGATTGCCGGGAGAAATATCAATAACCTCAGATATGCAGATGACACAACCCTTATGGCAGAAAGTGAAGAGGAATTAAAAGCCTCTTGATGAAAGTGAAAGTGGAGAGTGAAAAAGTTGGCTTAGAGCTCAACATTCATAAAACGAAGATCATGTCATCTGGTCTCATCACTTCATGGGAAATAGATGGGGAAACAGTGGAAACAGTGTCAGACTTTATTTTGGGGGGGCTCCAAAATCACTGCAGATGGTGATTGCAGCCATGAAATTAAAAGACGCTTACTCCTTGGAAGGAAAGTTATGACCAACCTAGATAGCATACTAAAAAGCAGAGACATTACTTTGCCAACAAAGGTCCATGTAGTCAAGGCTATGGTTTTTCCAGTGGTCGTGTATGGATGTGAGAGTTGGACTGTGAAGAAAGCTGAGCGCCGAAGAATTGATGCTTTTGAACTGTGGTGTTGAGAGTCCCTTGAACTGCAAGGAGATCCAACCAGTCCATCCTAAAGGAGATAAGTCCTGGGTGTTCATTCGGAGGACTGATGTTGAAGCTGAAACTCCAATACTTTGGCCACCTGATGCAAATAGCTGACTCATCGGAAAAGACTGTGATGCTGGGAGGGATTGGGGGCAGGAGGAGAAGGGGACGACAGAGGATGAGATGGCTGGATGGCATCACCGACTGGATGGACGTGAGTTTGAGTGAACTCCGGGAGTTGGTGATGGAAGGGAGGCCTGGCGTGCTGTGATTCATGGGGTCACAAAGAGTTGGACACAACTGAGCTACTGAACTGAACTGAATTGTTCATAATATTCCCTTATTTTTTTGTATTTTTGTGGTATTGGTTGTTATGTTTCCTTTTTCATTTCTTTTGCTTATGTGGGTTCTCTCTCTTGTTATTGGTGAGCCTGGCCAGAGGTTTGTCAATGTTGTTTACTCTTTTAAAGAACAAGCTCTTGGTTTTATTAATTCTTTTTCATAAAAAAATCTCTATTTTCTCTATGACCTTTACTAGTTCCTTCCATCTGCTGACTTCAGATTTTGTTTTTTCCTAATTCTTTTAAGTAGGAGGTTAGATTGTTTATTTGAGATTTTCTTTTTTTTTCTTTGTTTGTTTGTTTTTTTTTTTAAGGAAAACCTCTATCATTATGGACTTCCCTCTAAAAGCTGCTTTTACTGTATCCCATAGATTTTGTATAGTCATATTTTCATTGTCATTGTCTTGAGTAGTTCTGAGTTTCTTCTTTGATTTAATCACTGATTCTTTTTTTTTTAGTCTCCATCTTATTGTTTTTTCTCATATCTTTCAGTTTCATAGCATTATTGCATTCCTGTCAATTTCTCCCTGTATGTATTAGTCTATTACTAAGTTGTGTCCAGCTCTTTTGTGACCCCATAGATGGCCGCCCACCCAGGTGGCATTGTTTGTGCTGGTTGCTTGGTTGTGTCCAACTCTTTGCAACCCCATGGACTAGACCGCCAGGCTCCTCTGTCCATGGAATTCTCCAGGCAAGAATACTGGAGTGGGTTGCCATTGCCTTCTCCAGGGGATTTTCCTGACCTAGGGACTGAACCCAGGTCTCGTGCATTGTAGGCAGATTCTTTACCATCGAGCTATAGGGAAGTCCCTTTATGTCTGTTAGTGTTTATTTTATATATTTGCGTGATCCTTATTAGGTACACCCATGGTGACAAGTGTAAAATCCTCTTCTTATACTGACTCTTCTTTCATTATATAGTGCCCTTCTTTATGGCCTTTCTTTTAAAGCCTATTTCATCTGATATGTCTTGTGACCCCCACTTTCTTACCATTTGCATGAAATATCATTTTCTATACCCTCACTTTCAGTCTTAGTGTGACCTTTGCCCTAAAATGAGTCTTTTGTAGGTAGCATTTTAGAGGCTTTTAGTTTATTTTTTAAATACAATATGCCACCCTATCTTTTGATTATATTTAGTCCACTGATATTTAAGATAATTTTTGATAAATATGTATATATTGTCATTTTAAACGTCCAGTTGATTCCATTTCTTCTTTGTTTTTTTTGTTTCTCTTTTTGCAGCTTGATAATTTCCTTTTATTTTATGCTTGTGTTCTCTTTTTTATTTTTGTGAATCTATTATTATATTTTGATTTGTGATTACCCTGTTTTTCAAGTCTGTTAACCCCTTCCTATATCTGCTTACTTTGATGGTCATATAGACTCAAAAACATTCTAAAAAATAAAAAGCATCTATATTTTCTTACTACTCCCATTTTATACTTTTGAGGTCCTCTTTTACATCTTCATGTTTATCATTTCATTTTTCCTTGTGTTTACCATCTTTCACAAATAGATTATTTTCTTTTTGATCTGTATACTCACTTATATAAGTGATTTACTTTCTTATTGTGATTTTCTCTTTCCTGTATCTTTTTGCTTTCTTTTCTATTTAGAGAAGACCTTTCAATACTTCTTTTAGGATCAGTTTAGTGTTACTCTGTTCCTTTGTTTTTGCCTATCTGAGAAACTCTTCATCTCTCCTACTCTATATGATCTTTCTGGGCAGAGTGTTCTAGATTGCAGATTTTTCCTTTCCAAGATTTTGAATATATTAATATTTTGCCACTCCATTCTGGCCTGCAATGTATCTATAGAGAAATCAGATGACAGACGTATGGGGGTTCTTTTCTAATTAACTCTATTTTTCTCTTGCTGCCTTTAGAACCTTCTCAAGCTTTAACTTTTGCCATTTTTATTATATCTTAGGGTACGTCTGTTTGGGTTTATCTCACTTGGGACCCTCTGTGCTTCCTGTATCTGGATATATGTTTCCTTCTCTAGGTTTGAGACGTTTTTAGCCATAATTTCTCCAAATACATAATCAGTCCCCTTTTTCTTTCTTCTCCTCTGTAACCCTGATTATGTGTAGATCAGCACACTTTATACTGTCTCATAGGTCTCTTATGTCGCTTTCATTACCGCCCCCCCCCATTTGGCTTTCTGTTGTTCTGATTGGATAATTTCCATTATTCTATCTTGCCAATCACTTAATCTTTCTTCTGCATTATTCATTCTTCTGTTCATTGCCTTTGGCTCAGCTTTTATCTCGGCTAATGAATTTTCTAATTTTTCTTGGCTTCTCCTTATCATTTTTAGTTCTTTTTTGAGTAATCTGTCAATAGCCTTTCTTAATTCCTTCAGTATGTTCATTACCTCTTTTTCAAACGTGGTGTCTGTTAGACTGGATAGGTCTGTTTCATTGTTTTTCTTCAAGGGAATTCTTTTGGCTCTTTAGCTGAGAGTGGGCCTCTCTCAATTTTACTTACATTTCTCTTACTCTCTGAGTTTAGGAGAAACAATTATCTATAGTTGTGTTGGAACGTCATCTGGTTTTTTTAATAAGCCAAATAATTTGTTAAATGGGGCTGTGTTAAGAGTTACCACTTCTGTATTTCTCAAGTCTTTGGACCTCTACATGTTGGAACTGGACAAATAAACCATGATGAGTCCCACTAGACTAATGGAGAGGTGGAGTCACTCCGAAACTCTATGCATCATCTAATTTACATAAGTCACCACTCTGAACTGCCAGCATGGGCCACTTGTCAATCCCCAGAGCCTGACATTAGTTCACAGACAGAATCTAATAACCTTTGGAAGGTCTAGGTATTCCTTTTCCTGAACATTTTCTTCCTTCTGGGGAAGGCCTAGAGGAAAATTCATAACATATACCTGTGGCCGCACTGCAGTGTTCTTCCTCAAAGGATAAAACCTACTCTGGGTCTGTAAACCAGTTTAAGACTAAAAAATGTATGTGAGGTGATAGAAACCCATGATAGTGATTTATATTAGGATTCTGCCCACTAGAACCAGAATGTTCAGTACACCTGATAAGCTGTCCATTTATTTAATTTCTAGGGGATCCATCATCAAATTAGCCATTGTCACAGGCATTGTGGGTTAAAATATTTGCATTTTCACAAAAGACACCATTGTTAATTTTAGAAATTGTGTCCATGTTATCTCTACCAGTTGTGTGCTGCCACACGGCCTCTGAACTACTCCTGGTACCAGTTACTATGTCAGTCCAAGCCTGTCAAGTAGTAGTTGGAACACTTAGAAGGGTGAGTGGGAGAGTTTAAGGAAGGGTCTCTGTAGAGATGTGGGTTGGGTTGCAGGAGTCCACAAAGCAAGGTGTAACACCCCAGGATTAGTAAGAGTGGAGAGATGCTCCCTGCATATTCCCTGCTGCCCAAAGCTTGAAAGGCAAGAGGAGGGAATATTTTCCAGAAACTGTGCAGTGGGGGCATCTAACCAAAGCTGTGGTCCTTCTTAGAGAAATGCACCTACTGACAAGACAATAGTGAGGAGGCCGGGAGAGTGGATGTGCTGAGCTTCTCCCTTCTCCCCCACCAACAGCTCGTTAGCTTTCTTAAAGGTCCCTGCACTGGCTGAACCCAGCCAATCACTAGATGGCCAGCAAGCCCCCTTCCTCACACACAGCATGCGGATCCAGGGGCCCAACAGAGTGAAGGCCTAGAAGAGGAGCAGACGACACACGCTGGATAAAATCCAGCACAAATTCAAGAGCCAAACTGTAACTATGAAGGAAGGGGAATTCCTTAACTTGAACTGAGCACAGCTAACAGAAAACACATGCAAAGGTTACACCTATTTATGAAACATTAGAATTCCCACTTAGAAGTATCAATTCATATAAAGTCTTAAACACACATATGCACATTTATGGGTCAAACTGCCTTCCAGTAGTTTATTCTAAAGTAATAATTATACCCACAAAATTGATAGTTCATTTTTGCTCATTGTATGATTCTTTATTAATGGAAAAAAAATCCCAGTACTGCATGTGTTCAGTAATTAGAGGTTGATTAAAGTATGGCCGAGCCATACAATGGAATGCTGTCCTAAGAAAGACATTTCTTCTTTCTGTTGTTTTTCAGGTTTAAATTTTATTAGCCTTTTCTGTGCATCCAACTGTAGATAAGGCACCATCAGTCATTTTCTCAAGGTTCCATTTATTCTTCATTATTCTGCTTGGTTTAACATCAGACATGTGTTTTTCAATTAAAACACTTTTATGAAAGGACTAGTCTTTGAAAGACATCAAGATAGCTACTGTAGAGTGGACAAAATGATCAAGGTGTCCTCTCTCCCAGTAAGGGACTCCCAGCTGAACAGGGCAAAGAAGACACGTGTATTATAGCCCACAATGTAGTAGGCTATAAAAGCATTCCAGGAGCATAAAGGGATAGAGCTTTCTCTTGTCTGAGTTGTAAGGAGGTCTTCTTGGAGGAAGAGGTCCCTGCCTTTCATCTCTGTAATGAGGTAGAACTTGACTGGTGGCCATAAGCAAAGGACCTTCAGAGGAGACAGAGATGGAGATACAGACTGTGCTCAAGACTGGTTTGGCACGAGTGCTCTTCAGTGTAATTATGGGTTAAGAGGATTTTATTGACTATCCTATGATCTCAATCATCATTGTTTCTGTCAAAAGCAAATGCCCTATTTTATTTACATAATGTACTTTCAAGTGAAAATCTCTTCAGAAATCAGAGGTTTAAAAAATCTGAGTTTTTTTGTGAGCATGATTTAAATCTACCAGTAATAATAATGCTGATTTTCCTCAATATCCTGCTCACTGTTATATGTTATTGGCTCATATTTAAAAGGGGGTGCCTCCTTATTGCATATGTCAGAGATTTGGTTACAGAATGTGTTTTTCCCAGGGATCATCCCCTTGGGGCCAGTGGTTCCTTATCAGCAGTGCATCGTTTTATTTGGGGTTGATCATGTGTGTTTAACAAGGCATTCAATTGGAACTCTGTCTCATCATTTGAGTTGTCGACTGCTCCTCCTCGTGGAGGGTGTTCCTTCCACCATATGGGATACAGACGTGGAGAGGATTGACAGGACATCTGGGGGCTGGGAGAGGAGAGAGGGTACTCCAAGTTTGTCTACATGGATGACTATGACAGCTGTTGGCCATGGGCAAGTTAGGATGGAAGGGCAGTAAACACTGAGACACGGAAACATGCTGTAATGAAAGGGCCTTCAGGAAAAGCAGTATCGTGGCTCACGAGAGGCTCACATGGGATACTCTGCACTCTTCTCAGCAGCAGAGGGCTAGGAGGCCATGCGGAATAGGCAGAAATGAAGCACGTGCTGCTTTTCCACAGCTGTCGCCCTGAATCTGCCAAGCACAGGCCAGGAGCGTGGCTGCCTTTTGTCGTCAGTCATCCCAGGCTGCTCTGTCGGTGTCCTGGATCCTGACTGTGTCTTTTGACCATGCTGCCTGGGATGTCCCTAGGCTGACCATGTCCCTAGGTCAGCCCTGGGGAGAGTGGCAGTGGTTTTCTGAAATGTGATGAGCAGAGAGGGGGCCAAGTACGTGGTTACCAAGGCTGGAAACAGGGCAATTACTCAAGTGAGGTTGGTGCGAGGCTTGGCCGGGGGCTTCAGTGTCATGGAGTGCTCCCAGGCTCCATGTGTCATGTCACACAAAAGTGTGAATATGTGCCGCTGGTGGTCACAAGTGTCTCTTGTCAACTGTACTCACTCCCCATGTTCCATCCTGACCCAGTGTCCCCAGAGACCCCAGCCAGGCAGGATGGAATTCCTGGAGTCAGCAGAAAGCGGGCGCCCTCTAAACCTGACATCCCCTTATCCCAGTGGGACTTTCCAACCTGCCTTCCTTTGGTTCTAACATCTGGTTCATTTCATGGGCAACCCAACTGAACTTTTCTCTTTCCTGTGTTTCCTTCCTCCCTGCCTTGGGTCTTTCTATTACTCTGGAATCCAAACCTTATCACTCTCCCAAATGCCCCCCTCCTCCACAAAACCATCCATAGCTTTCCCAGCTGGGAGGGATGGCACCTGTTTCAGTAGCTCCATCCCTTTGCTCTTCCTCTGTATGTAGTTTGAATCATAAATTGTGTCATTTGGGTGGACTCCTCTCACCAGTGGACAGACAACTTCCCAAGAGCAAAGTGGTTTCTTTGCACAATGCCTAACAGAAAATTGTCCCTGACTGTGTGTTCAGGGTACAATGATCTTTTGTTCCCCCTTAAAACATTTTATGCTTGTTGTTCTCTATAGGGCTCCTTTTGTGGATTTTCACAGCTGACTTTAACTGGCCATGTTTTTGTGAACTCTAGGGCTCAGAGGAATGAAGGAGATGAAAGGAAGGAGCTTATACTAGACATCTGCTTTGAGCTAGGTTCCGATGTGACCTCAGCGTCTCAATCACTTTCCCAGAGAAGCCTAAGCAATCTTACCATTTTGTATATTCATATTCCATAGACCCTATTTTTTACATTGACAGTCTTTGCAACCTTTTAAGCATCCCGTTTTATACATTATCTGATGAACAGACATTTGTAGCTATCATGTTGAGGTCACAGCCATCAGTCAAAGGACCTTGAGCTGAGAGTAGGCAGTTTTAAGGGTCTGGAGGTTGCCTCCCTTCTCTTGGGTGCTACCTTAGTTACCACATGGCCTCCACAGGGCAGGACCTTCCAGAGTAAGAGATAGCTCCAGACATTCCATAGGAACCAGATGCTCTGACAAGAAAGGAGTCCTGGAGAAAAAGAGGCCAATGAAAGGAAGGCAAACAGTCAAACCCAAGAGAATATGATGGGAGGCTGGACATTTTCAAGCTCACTGCATTCACAAGGAAAGGCCCGTAACCAGTGACACTGGTCCAGTTGTGACCTGGGCTCCGATTGTCATCAGCTCCCTCCTCCTTCCCCAAGATTAGCAGGTGGGGGAGGCAGGTAGCTTTGAAGGGTGTTACCAAGACAACATGGCTTATGACGCCCTTGAAAATCCCTGTCCCTTCCCCTCCCCGTCCTGTTTATTCTCCTAGAACTCTCTCATCCCTTCGCTCTTGTCCTGGCTGTTCTTCTTTCTAGAAGGTTCTTCTCCTTTCCACTCCCCCACTTGCCGTCACCTTTGCCAGGTTGACTTCCCCCTGTGTGTCCCTGGTCAGCTGAGACCCCAGTTCTCCCAGAGAGCCCATTGTTCTTCTGCTCCCCATGCTGACAGCAGGGAGTGCCTCCACACGTTCCATGAGCCTGCCTCCTTACTTCTGTCTCTGAATCTGCTCCAGCTCGTTAGGAGTGGCTGCTGTCGCATGCACCACTTACCTGTAACCTGGCACACTGTTTGCGTACAGAAGGTCCTCAAGTAGCCGTTGAATGAACGGAGTGAATGAACAAATGAATTCCTGAGTCCTCTTGTGTACTCTAGGGAGATGGTTTGTCATTATTTGGAACATTATTTGGAGATCAGCATGAACACACTTTAACATCTTGACGGGGCTCACAACATGAAAAAGAGTTCAATTTCCCCAAGTTTACTGGCAAAATTCCTAGGACCTCAGGACTCAGGGTGAAAGGACTTTTTGTTTTCCACTGAGATTCTGCACAGCATCACAAGATGGGACCCTGATTGACAGATACGTGGCCCTCCTTGGGCATGCTGGTTACAAATAGGATTATTGCTCTCTGCATGCAAGTGTGTCCTGAGTCCCAAATCTGTGGGCACTCGTGGTTACATGAAGTTGGTATTTATATAGCTGATGGTACATATAGAACTGGTATGTGTGTAGCCCATATAGCTGATGGGCACAAAGTCGTGCTAGCCAACACCTATGGGAGTGAGGCTGCCAGGGACTGGATTCTAGTTTACAGATGTGGTGACCTCCCCTGGATTCTGGTTTATAGGATTCTGCTTTACAGGCATTGTTACCTCCCCTGAGGTCCTGAGAGGTAGGGCATGAGCCTCCACTGGGCTCTCATCCAAGTGAGGAGAGCAGAAAACTCCCGGCTACATTGACCCCTTGTGGGAGACCAGGATCAGGCATGGGGTGGCGGAGTGAGGCCGGAATCTGTCCTCCAAGCTCTTCAATGGGAGAAAAAAATGTCAAGAGCAAGCTGTTGTTTCATTTCATTTTAAGATGGATTCCCCCAAATTTCAGGAGCTTCTTTGAGAAGTCTCCTGTGCCTATGAACGGCAAAGGTGCTGACACTCATTTTCTCATATTTTGCATTTGTTTCTTTTGAAAACCCTACTGAATACATTTGGGAATTAGAGAACCTCCCCCCCGCCACCCGCTCCCCAGCCCCGTTGCTCTAAATCCTCATAAAAGCAACACTGCTAATGCCTTGACTTCTATTTTTAACAAGTAGATATTTTAGCATAACTGTAATTAGAGAGTTATAATTTCTTATCTTCCTTTTTACTTTTCATGTTATCAGCACATAATTTTAAAAGCCATAATTTTAAAAATGGTTCATTTTGTCATGATAAACTTAGTGCACACTTACATTAAACAGTGATTAAGGGGAAAAGAGCAAAATTTAAAAGAGTCCTGCAAACACAAAATGCCTAATTTTGTGATGTTTTCTTTCAGGTGTTTCTAGGTTATCGAATTTAAAAAATACAGCAGTAATTAAGCTCTAGATGCGGTGCTGTTTCATTGTTTTCTCTTTTAACTTAACCTCAAAAATGTTTGTTGCCATAATGCAATAATTATCACTTGGTATTCACAGACATAATTTTTAATGGCTATGTAATGTTCTATTGACCAAACTCTGGGCAGTTGTGGACAATCTGTTATCATCTACATAACTACAGTGAATATCTCATATTAGGAATATTCCATTATATTGTATACAATTTAAAAATTATTATGACTATTATATTTTGCATTTGTTCCCCCAATTCTGAAGCATCAGCTCTTTTTCAGGAGATGGGATAACTGCCCTTTGAAATAAACCTGGGCTGGAGTCAGCAGGTGTTACAGCCTTCTTAAATCTGAGGGCATTTACGTTGAAAGGCTATGGCTGTGGGATCTAATCTGCCAGGCATATATGATTATGTGCCCAGTGGAGACAGCTGCTTCTCTGTAAAGGACAGAGCCTAGCTTATAGTTCCACCAGCAACAAAGGGCAACAGTGGAGACTCAGTACTGTACTTCCTGCACTATGGAGACTTAATATTCCCCAGCTCAACACCTTGAGGTTAATAAAGCCAGGATCCATTTTCAAAATATTTTAAAAACTTTTAGGACCACACTGGAACATAAATAAACAAAAAATGGTGAGTATATGGACATATCCACCTTGCTAAATCTGAGGATATCCAGCTTTAATATGCTCACTCACTTGGTCATTTATGCCTGTATTTTTAGTCATTGCACCCTCCTGTGTTTCTTAAACTCCCCTTTTCCATTCAAATCCACGTGCTTATCTCTAAAAGCCAGTAGTCACTTTGTGTAACTGGAAAAGGTCAATGGCTTAGAAGAGCTGCTGCTTCTGGAACTGGAGCCTGGGAAGAAAGGGGTGGTTTTAAGGGGGGTAATCTTTTATTGTCAATTAAATCTGGCAAATAGAGAAATGCGCAAATTCCTCTTTCGTATCAACTCCTTAGGGCTTCCCAGGTGGCGCTAGTGGTAAAGAACCGCCTGCTGTTGCTGGTAGACGCGGGTTTGGTCCTTGGGTCAGGAAGATGCCCTAGAGGAGGACATGGCAATCCACTGCAGAATTCTTGCCTGGAGAATCCCATGGACAGAGGAGCCTGGCGGGCTACAGTCCATGGGGTTGCAAAGAGTCAGACAAGACTGAAGCAACTGAGCACGCACACACGATTCCTTTAAGCAATCTGCATTGTACATTTTAGATTTTAACCTGTACATCCTTCAAGTAATCTCTGTTGTACATTGTAGGTTTTAACATGTACATTATAATTAAAAATCATGCTGGACTAACATCCTGTTTTCCTGTTCTTGTAATATTTAATCTTTTATTTTCCACTTAAGTCTGGAGACCACTACTACTCAAAAGGTGATCCCTGGACGGTTGCATCAGTATCACCTGGGAACTTGTTAAAAAGGCAAATTATGGGTGCTTCCCAGATCTACTGACTCAGAAGCTCTGGAGGTGGGGCCTATTCATCTGTGGTTTAACAACCCTCCAGGTGATCCTGAGGCACCCAGTTTGAGAATGGGTGCTCTAGATTATTTTACTAGGTATCTCCAATGTGGTAGACATTCTTTAGACCAGTGGTCCCCAATCTTTTTGGTAACAGGGACTGGTTTTATGGAAGACAGTTTTTCCATGGACCAGGTTAGGGGGATGGTTTCAGGATAAGTTAAGGGCATTACATTTATTGTGCATTTTATTTCTGTTATTATATCAGCTCTACTTCAGATCATCAATCATTAGACTCTGGAAGTTGGGTACCCCTGCTTTAGACCTTACTAACCAAATTGTTGCCCTTAGATCAGCGGTATAGGCATAACCTGGGAGCTTACTAGGAAGGGCAGAGCCTCAGATCCTACCCCAGATATGCTGCATGCAAATTAGGATTTTAAGAGCAATATGAATCACCTGACTCCTGTTAAAACACGTATTCCAATGAGGTAGGTATGAAGTAATGGGTGAGAGTCTGCCTTGCTGGTGAGCTTTAGGTCTTGAGGGTGTTATTGGTTTGTGGACCAGGCTGAAAAGGCTCTACTGGACATTTTTAAATACCTTTGAAGAGTACCTAATGAGCTTTTAAAAAAATACATATACCAGGTGCTTTATATAAGGGTAAGTTATTCACTAGCAATAGCTTCCTTTTGTAGATGAGAAAAAATGAGGTCAAGAGAGGTGACTCTACACATGGACATCACCAGATGGCCAACACTGAAATCAGATTGATTATATTCTTTGCAGCCAAAGATGGAGAAGCTCTATAGAGTCAGCAAAAACAAGACCAGGAGCTGACTGTGGCTCAGATCATAAACTTCTTATTGCCAAATTCAGACTTAAATTGAAGAAAGTAGGGAAAACTGCTAGACCATTTAGGTATGACCTAAATCAAATCCCTTAAGATTATTCAGAGGAAGTGAGAAATAGATTCAAGGGATTAGATCTGATAGACAGAGTGCCTGAAGAACTATAGATGGAGGTTCATGATGTTGTACAGGAGGCAGGGATCAAGACCATCCCCAAGAAAAAGAAATGCAAAAAGGCACAATGGTTGTCTGAGGAGGCCTTACAAATAGCTGAGAAAAGAAGAGAATTGAAAGGTAAAGGATAAAAGGAAAGATATACCCATTTGAATGCAGAGTTCCAAAGAATAGCAAGGAGAGATAAGAAAGCCTTTCTCAGTGATCAGTGCAAAGAAATAGAGGAAAACAACAGAATGGGAAAGACTAAAGATTTCTTCAAGAAAATTAGAGATACCAAGGGAATATTTCATGCAAAGATGGGCTTAATAAAGGACAGAAATCACATGGACCTAACAGAAGCAGAAGATATTAAGAAAAGGTGTCAAGAATACACAGAAGAACTGTACAAAAAAGATCTTCATGACCCAGATAATTACAATGGTGTGATCACTCACCTAGAGCCAGACATCCTGGAATGTGAAGTCAAGTGCGCCTTGGGAAGCATCACTACGAACAAAGCTAGCGGAGGTGATGGAATTCCAGTTGAGCTATTCCAAATCCTAAAAGATGATGCTGTGAAAGTGCTGCACTCAATAGGCCAGCAAATTTGGAAAACTCAGCAGTGGCCACAGGACTGGAAAAGGTCAGTTTTCATTCCGATCCCAAAGAAAGGCAATGCCAAAGAATGCTCAAACTACCACACAGTTGCCCTCATCTCACATGCTAGCAAAATAATGCTCAAAATTCTCCAAGTCAGGCTTCAACAGTATGTTTGTTAACTGTGAACTTCCAGATGTTCAAGCTAGTTTTAGGAAAGGCAGAGGAACCAGAGATCAAATTGCCAACATCCGCTGGATTATCAAAAAAGCAAGAGAGTTCCAGAAAAACATCTATTTCTGCTTTATTGACTGTGCCAAAGCCTTTGATTATGTGGACCACAACAAACTGTGGAAAATTCTTAAAGAGATGGGAATACCAGACCACCTTCCCTGGCTCCTGAGAAATCTGTATGCAGGTCAGGAGGCAACAGTTAGAACTGGACTTGGAACAACAGACTAGTTCCAAATAGGGAAAGGAGTATGTCAAGGTTGTATATAGTCACTCTGCTTATTTAACTTATATGCAGAGTACATCATGAGAAATGCTGGACTAGATGAAGCACAAGCTAGAATCAAGACTGTCAGGAGAAATATCAATAACCTCAGATATGCAGATGACACCACCCTTATGGCAGAAAGCAAAGAAGAACTAAAGAGCCTCTTGATGAAAGTGAGAGAGGAGAGTGAAAAAGTTGGCTTAAAACTCAACATTCAGAAAACTAAGATCATGGCATCTGGTCCCATCACTTCATGGCAAATAGATGGGGAAACGGAGGAAATAGTGACAGACTTTGTTGTTTTCTACTCCAAAATCACTGCAGATGGTGAGTGCAGCCAGAGACATTACTTTGCCAACAAAGGTTTGCTAGTCAAAGCTATGGTTTTTCCAGTAGCCATGTATGGATGTGGGAATTGGACTATAAAGAAGGCTGAGCGCCATAGAATTGATGCTTTTGAACTATGGTGTTGGAGAAGACTCTTGAGAGTCCCTTGGACAGCAAAGAGATTCAACCAGTCCATCCTAAAGGAAATCAGCCCTGAATATTCATTGGAAGGACCAATGCTGAAGCGGAAACTCCAATACTTTGGCCACCTGATGTGAAGAACTGACTCAGTGGGAGAGACCCTGATGCTGGGAAAGATTGAAGGCAGGAGGAGATGGGGATGACAGAGAATGAGATGGTTGGATGGCATCACCAGCTCAATGGACGTGAATTTGAGTAAACTCCAGGAGTTGGTGATGGACAGGGAGGCCTGGCTTACTGCAGTCCATGGGGTTGCAAAGAGTCGGACACGACTAACTGAACTACTAACCATTACTAAGAGATGTGAAGTGACTTGCTCAGGGTTGCATGGCTAGTTCCTGCAGAAGCCAATTAAAAGATATGTAACTCTTCACCTGCCTCTACTTCATGGTTTTCAGGGTTGAATAACTCTAAACACCCTCAGAAGTAGTAATAATAATGAAGCAAGCACAAATCCAATTTCCTGGTGCCATCACCTTCTAGTCTGTTAACATAACTAGCATTTGTATCTCTACCTCTCTTTTTTGACTGTACTGATTTTTATATTGATCATATATTTAAATTATGGCAACACAGGGTGGTGTTATTGATGCCTACAGGTAACACTGGTAACAAATCTCACATCTTGTATCATTCCTCCCAAAGACTGAGATGTTTTAGCTCTGTTTTTTGAGCTTCGGTAACATTTTTCATACAATTACCACTTTTCTTCTTAAACGTGTGAATCTAAAACTATTAGCTGCCTTGTGGGACTTCACCTTGACTGTGAAATTCTTCCAGAATACTACATTTCCAGCCTCACCCAGTGCTAATAATTTCCCATGTTACACCCCTCAAGGCGTAACAAATACACTGGAAACTGCTAATGGACCTGGCATCTTTGATCTGAATCAGCTGCTCTGTTTTTATATCCTGGAAGGGCAGAGTATCATTTTCTAAAGCAGGTGAGTGGAGGAAAAGGGAAGGGAATATGGTTTGAGCTGTTTCTTCGTGTCTCACTTTGGAGGTAGCCTAATATGCATGTTTTTGAAGTCTTCTCTTCACTGTGAACCAGGCTTTGTGTGGAGCGCAGTCAGGAATCGTGGACAAGTTGGGAGATGAGCTGGCTGCTGCTGCTGCTAAGTCACTTCAGTCGTGTCCGACTCTGTGAGACCCCATAGACGGCAGCCCACCAGGCTCCCCAGTCCCTGGGATTCTCCAGGCAAGAACACTGGAGTGGGTTGCCATTTCCTTCTCCAATTCATGAAAGTGAAAAGTGAAAGCGAAGTCGCTCAGTCGTGTCTGACTGTTCATGACCCCATGGACTGCAGCCCACCAGGCTCCTCCGTCCATGGGATTTTCCAGGCAAGAGTACTGGAGTGGGTTGCCATTGCCTTCTCCGGAGATGAGCTGGAGGCAGAGGCAAAGTCTTCAAAGACCCACCCCATGGCTGCTTTCCGTCCTGCTCTCTCCGAGGACACTCATTTTCTGAAAGGAATAGGTTTCATTCCGCCCTTGTTACTCATGTGTCAGTCAAGCCACACAAGAATCTGAAGCTATTACCAAGGAAGGGGAGAAGAAAGAAGCCCCATTGCACTTTTAAATTACATTTCACATTAAACGATCTCATTACTTCCAAAGTAAGATGAAGTACAATGTAATTCTAGCAGATGTCTCGGCAGACTCTTCCTTTCCAATAGGGTGTGTTGGCGCTTAGGGGATGATGGATAGGTGGAGAGGAAGATACCCAGCTTGCTCCATGTAGTCAAGATCTCAGTCGGTACCCAGTGATAAACAGATCACCTTACCAACCTCTGAGGCAGGTTGCTGCATTTATCCAGACGGATAGATTCACAAAACAACTAATTTAAAGATCAGGCTTAAGGGATGCAAAAGAGGATTCTGTCAGGCACACTTAGCATCAAAAGACCTGCTGCCTGTCTGTGAGAGAAGCCCCTTTCTTGGAACCTACTGCCCAGGGAAGGCGGGTCCTCCTCCAATGGGCACTGCACACCACGTGGCTGTTTAGATTCCTGTAGTCTGTGCTTTAAAAAGAGGGTCCGTGCGACTTGTGGACATGGAATCCTGTGGTTATTCCTACAGGAATGTGCCTTTCCTAAGAATGGGTAATGACCTCTGTCCTAGAATTATACCACTTAATTACCACTCAACTCAATTTAAAATGGGCTGAGCAAAGCAGAAATTAACTATTTGCTTTTGTACTTTAATTTAGACACTTTTGGTTAGTCACACTGATTTCAACCAGATAAGGAAGGCACACACTAAAGACCCATTTCAGGGAAGCTGGAAAACTGTCGTGTTTCTTTACCCTTTTGATTTATAGTCTTCCAATTCAGCTGGATTATGAGTCACTGGGGCAGTGAACTACCGCACAATTGCGCTCATCTCACACGCTAGTAAAGTCATGCTCAAAATTCTCCAAGCCAGGCTTCAGCAGTATGTGAACCGTGAACTTCCAGATGTTCAAGTTGGTTTTAGAAAAGGCAGAGGAACCAGAGATCAAATTGCCAACATCCGCTGGATTATGGAAAAAGCAAGAGAGTTCCAGAAAAACATTTCTCCATAAAAAAATTTTATGGAGAAAGGAAGGTGGGCTGATCCTATAGGATCAAATCTGCATTCATATGGGCTTGTTTTTTCTGAGTATGTATTTAGTTGGGGGAGTCAGAACGCGATAATAACTAGTAGTGTGACTAGTGTAAGATTGGTTAGGAGGGTTTATTATTAGGTTTATTATTCTTTTTTGGATTAGACCGAAGCTAACTGATTGGAAGTCAGCTGTACTGATTAATACTAAAAGAATATGAGCCTCATCAATAGATAGATACATAGAGGAAGAGTCATACTGCGTCTACTATGCATGTACTGTGTACTATTTACTATGTATGTAAGTCATACATACTACCAAGTGTCAGTATCAGGTGGCAGCTTCATAAGCCTGCTTTATTGACTATGCCAAAGCCTTTGACTGTGTGCATCACAATAAACTGCGGAAAATTCTTCAAGAGATGGGAATACCAGACCACCTGACCTACCTCTTGAGAAACCTGTATGCAGGTCAGGAAGCAACAGTTAGAACTGGACATGGAACAACAGACTGGTTTCAAATAGGAAAAGGAGTATGTCAAGGCTGTATATTGTCACCCTGCTTATTTAACTTATATGCAGAGTACATCATGAGCAATGCTGGGCTGGATGAAGCACAAGCTGGAATCAAGATTGCTGGGGGAAATATCAATAACCTCAGATATGCAGATGACACCACCCTTATGGCAGAAAGTGAAGAGGAACTCAAAAGCCTCTTGATGAAAGTGAAAGTGGAGAGTGAAAAAGTTGGCTTAAAGCTCAACATTCAGAAAACGAAGATCATGGCATGTGGTCCCATCACTTCATGGCAAATAGATGGGGAAACAGTGTCAGACTTTATTTTGGGGGGGCTCCAAAATCACTGCAGATGGTGATTGCAGCCATAAAATTAAAAGACGGTTACTCCTTTGAAGGAAAGTTATGACTGACCTAGATAGCATATTAAAAAGCAGAGACATTACTTTGCCAACAAAGGTCCATCTAGTCAAGGCTATGGTTTTTCCAGTAGTCATGTATGGATGTGAGAGTTGGGCTGTGAAGAAGGCTGAGCACTGAAGAATTGATGCTTTTGAACTGTGGTGTCGGAGAAGACTCTTGAGAGTCCCTTGGACTGCAAGGAGATGCAACCAGTCCATTCTGAAGGAGATCAGTCCTGGGGGTTCTTTGGAAGGAATGATGCTAAAGCTGAAACTCCAGTACTTTGGCCACCTGATGCGAAGAGTTGACTCATTGGAAAAGGCTCTGATGCTGGGAGGGATTGGGGACAGGAGGAGAAAGGGACGACAGAGGATGAGATGGCTGGATGGCATCACTGACTTGCTGGACATGAGTCTGAGTGAACTCCGGGAGTTGGTGATGGACAGGGAGGCCTGGCGTGCTGCAATTCATGGGGTCGCAAAGAGTTGGACACGACTGAGCAATTGAACTGAACTGTGGGCAGTGATTTTAAGTCCCTTTGTTTCTCTGCAGTCCCACCACACACACACACACACTCACTCTCACTTACTCACTCTCACTCACTCACTCACACACACACTCTGCCGTATCCCTAGTAAGTTCTCTCGATTATTTGCTTATTTATTTTAATTATTTTTAGCTGTGCTGGGTCTTTGTTGCTGAGTGTGCACTTTCCCTAGTTGGGGAATCAGGGGGCTCTAGTTGTGTGCCTTATTGCAGAGCATGGGGTTTAGGGCATGCAGGCTCCAGTAGCTGTGGTACATGGGCTTAGCTGCCCAGGAGCATTTGGAATCTTCCTGGACCAGGGATTGAACCCATGTCCCCTGCATTGGCAGGTGGACTCTTAACCACCGGACCACCAGGGAAGTTCAAGATTAATTATTTAAATCTTCATAGAGAGGTCTGGCCATGTTAAACATTTATTCAACAGTCCTCAGTGGCCTCTCATGGTCTAAAGAACAAAGACTTGTCTCCTTAACATACCATCCTAACTCTCTGCTGTTACTTCAATCCAGTTTTTGTCACCTGCTCTCTTCCTGTGTGAATGCGTGAAACCAAAGGAGCAAAGTCCAAAATCCCTGTAATGTTTTCTCACGATCAGTTCAGTCAGTTGCTCAGTCGTTTCCAGCTCTTTGCGACCCCATGGACTGCAGGACGTCAGGCCTCCCTGTCCATCACCAACTCCCGGAGCTTGCTCAAACTCTTGTTCAACAAGTTGGTGATGCCATCCAACCATCTCATTACATTTCCCTCTAAAGAGAATGTTCATTCATCTATCAAAATCCTACTCACTTTTCAAGGCCCCTTCTGATTGCTGCCTTCTGCCTGAAGCCTTTCCATAACCCCCAAACCAGAGTTCCTGTCTCCTTTACTTGTTTTCTTTGGAGGACTCTGTTTCACAATGGTTAAGATGTATACTTGCACTCAGGAAAGTAGTCCCTACTCAGTTTGCCTACTTTCCTTTCACAAATTTGTTCTTGATATCTTCAGAGCAGGTACTCTGAAGTGGTTCTCTGATACCTTTAGAACAGCTAAATCAGCAGGCTGATTTGTACTGGAGCACCCCACTCCAGTACTCTTGCCTGGAAAATCCCATGGACGGAGGAGCCTGGTGGGCTGCAGTCCATGGGGTCGTGAAGAGTCAGACACGACTGAGCGACTTCACTTTCACTTTTCACTTTCCTGCACTGGAGAAGGAAATGGCAACCCACTCCAGTGTTCTTGCCTGGAGAATCCCAGGGAGGGGGGAGCCTCGTGGGCTGCCGTCTATGGGGTCGCACAGAGTCCGACACGATTGAAGCGACTTAGCAGCAGCAGCAGCAGAGAGAAGTAATCTGGGCCAGGATGAAAACACGGGTCTTATCTGACGCAGAGAGGATTTCTTCAGGGCCGTCTGTGTGAAGGGCTCCTGGAAGTTGCAGAGTACTCAAGAATTTAGCAATAGAGTTTATTTTGCTTGTTTTTCAGTTTTTATGAAGTTTATTATGCACACGTATAAGTTATGAAACATAATCATCAAGTAGGCACTCATCAGTCTACTCCCCAACTTAAGAAACAGAGCACTGCAGAATGTATTCAGACTCTCCAATACTCCGCTCCAGTTCCATGTCCCCACCTGCCCCACCCACGAGCGTAACCACGAGTATTTAAAATTTTCATCCTTCCACTGCTTTCATTATAATTTTGTCGAATATGGATGTATTTCAATAGTGTCTTTATTTAATTTTTCTTGACTTATAAATGGTGTCCTACTATTTGCATTCTTCTGTAACTTTTCACTCAAATTATATTTCAAAGGTTCATCCAAGTTTATAGTGTGGTTTTTTTCCCCAAAGATTTCTTTCTTTTTTAGAAATTTTATATTGGAGAATACTCGATTTATAATGTGTGTCAGTTTCAGGTGTGCAGCAAAGTGATTTAGTTATGCATTTACATATACATACATATTTTCGTATTATTTTCCCATATAGGTCTTTAGAGTATTGAGTGGAGTTTATATAGTGTTTATATACTGTGTTTATATAGTGGGTCCTTATTAGTTATGTATCTTATATATAGTAGTATGTATGTATCAACCCAGTATTCCAGTTTATCCCTCCTGCCCCTACCCTTTTGGTGACCATAAATCCGTTTTTGAAGTCTGTCTTTTTCTTTCTTGTGAATAAGTTCACTTGTCGAATTTTTTTTTTTTTAAAGATTCCACATATAAATGATACCCTATATTTATCTTTGTCTGATTTCGTTTAGTATGATAATCTCTAGATTCATCCATGTTGCTAGAAATGGCATTATTTAATTCACTTTTATGGCAATAGCAATAAAAACTATCCAAACACTATTTCTAGCAATAGAAACTATCCAAAATGAAAAAGAGAAAAGAAGACAAAATATAATGAAGCATCAGTGAGCTGTGGGATAGTGTCAAGTGGCCTAAATGCATGTAGCTCAAATACCAGAAAAGAGAGAAAAGTATTCGAAGCCGTGTCTGAAGTTTTTTTCCAAAATTAACAAAGACTAGAAACAAACCAAATAAAGTCCAAGGAGTCAAACAGAGAAAATATGAAGAAAACACCACAGCATATCACAATCAGATGTAAAAATGTCAAATGTTAGTCATAATATCTTAAAAGCAGCCAAGGTCAAAAGCAATCATACACAAATTAACAAATAAGAATAATGACAGCAACAAGGAGAGCCACAATATAGTGGAGTAACATAGTATTTTAAAATATTAAAGAAAAAATACACAACTCTATAACATTTATTTTCAGACATAAAAACTGAAAATACTCATTGTCAGTAGACCAGCACTTCAAAAATATTAAATAAAATTCTTTGGGCATAAGGAAAATGTTACCAGATGGATATTTGTGACTACACAAGTAAGTGCTGCTGCTGCTAAGTCACTTCAGTCATGTCCGACTCTGTGCGACCCCATAGACGGCAGCCCACCAGGCTCCTCTGTCCCTGGGATTCTCCAGGCAAGAACACTGGAGTGGGTTGCCATTTCCTTCTCCAATGCGTGAAACTGAAAAGCGAAAGTGAAGTTGCTCAGTCGTGTCCGACTCTATCGACCCCATGGACTGCAGCCCACCAGGCTCCTCCGTCCATGGGATTTTCCAGGCAAGAGTACTGGAGTGGGGTGCCATTGCCTTGTCCACAAGTAAGTGCAGAGGAATGAAAATGGTAAATACACAGAAAAATGCAAAATACTTTCTTCCTAACCTTAAAATTTCTAAAAATTATAATTCACTCTCTTAAAAAAAAAATTGGGCTTTCCAAATGGTGCAGAGGTAAAGAATCTGCGTGCCAATGCAGGAGGCACAAGATATGTGTTCCATCCCTGAGTTGGAAAGATGCCCGTGGAGAAGGAAACAGCAACCGCTTCAGTATCCTTGCCTGGACAACCCCATGGACAGAAGAACCTGGCAGGCTCTATAGTCCATGGGGTGGTAAAGAGTCGGACATGACTGAGCATATACACACTGATCAGTATATGAAATTTAGAATATTTCAACATCGATCTTTCATGCCCAGCTGGGGTGGTAGTATTGTCCAGATATTTGGTTTCATCTTGTTAGCATTTCAAATTCCATCAATGTTTGTTTAGATATCATGTTAACTATTTTCTTTACATTTCCAACTTTTCATTATGCAAGTACTTAAAATGCACAGTGGCTGAAAGTACAGCACAAAAAGTAGTACATATACACTTTGTAATAAATTTTATTTTTTTACTGAACCATCTGAAAGTAAGCCACATACATCATTACAGACTTTATTCTATATAACCACAGTATCATTAGTACACTTGAACAAAAAAATAAAAACTAACTATAATCCCATAATATCTAATATTTGGTACATATTCAAAATTCCTCAACTGCTCCCCAAATATCTTAATAGCTTATATTTCCCCCTGACTTTGTTGTTGTTCAGTCACTCAGTCACATCTAATTCTTTGTGACCCCATGGACTGCAACATGCCAGACTTCCCTGTCCTTCATTATCTCCTGGGGTTTGCTCAAACTCACCCCTGAGTTTAATGTCTTATTAATATAACCAGGTTCACATTATACTTGGTTGTTAAATCTCGTTAGCTTCTTTTAACTTAAAGCTGTCCTTTTATGAATCGACTTTTTAAAATCTACTTGTCTTATAAAATGTCTCATTTTCTGGATTTGTCTGGTGTCTTTTTCTTGGTGTCAGAGATGCTAAATGTAATTATATGATTAAGGTTCAGCCTCGTTCTTGAAGATTTTCTTTGCTTTAGCAGTTACACAATGGAAGATATAATGCCCCTCTCCTGCCTCCACACTTTGAAAACAGTATTCGAATGCTTGCTTGCTCCTTTTGTAGCTGTTGAGGTCTGGCATGTCACTCTCTCTCTCTTTTCTTTCCCCCTTTTAAAGATTCTGCTTTTAAGAAACTCCAGCTGATTTTAAGATCTTCTCCTTTTCTTTAGTGTTCTGCAGGAGTAGGCAACAGCACCCCACTCCAGTACTCTTGCCTGGAAAATCCCATGGAAGGAGGAGCCTGGTAGGCTGCAGTCCATGGGGCTGCTAAGAGTCAGACACGACTGAGTGACTTTACTTTCACTTTTCACTTTCATGCATTGGAGAAGGAAATGGCAACCCACTCCAGTGTTCTTGCCTGGAGAATCCCAGGGATGGGGGAGCCTGGTGGGCTGCCGTCTATGGGGTCGCACAGAATTGGACACCACTGAAGCAACTTAGCAGCAGCAGCAGTTTGACTATATTGTATCTAGATGTGGAGTTCTGTTTGTTTATCCTACATTTGGTTTCCTGAGTCTTATACTTTTTTTCTTTTTTAGGAAATTTAAACTCTTATCCCTTCAAATATTGCCTGTCCATTCTTTGTCTTAGCTTCCTCTGAATTCTCATTCATTGTTCGCTGGGCCTTTTAACTGAGTCTTTCGTGCCTTATAATCTCATATTTCCCCACCCTGAATTAGATGCTTCCTGAAACATTTAAGGGTGAAACCGTTGCAGTTAACCTTTAGATGCTTCAGCAAAAATAGAGGCATACAAACTTACATATGCACGTGCTAGATTTTGGTTTTGTGCTAGTTCCAGCCATTCTGTACTTAAAAGTTTTCATGATAAAAAGTTGGAAATATAAAGAATGAGGATGAAATAGGATGCTTTTAAATTTTAAGAAACCATTTTGAAATAGAATTCTTCATTAAAGAAATATCCAAAAATACTATGCCTGATGTCTAAAAAGCAGTCCCCAAGTGTACAGATCAACCTATCAGTTCACAAATAATTTCTTCATCTTACTTTTTTATGCTCTTAAACTTTTCTACAGTATTTTAAAACCTAAATTAAAGCAAAAGTCACTCAGTTGTGTCTGACTCTTTGCGACCTCACGGACTGTAGCCCGCCAAGCTCCTCTGTCCATGGAATTCTCCGGGCATTGGAGTGGGTTGCCACTCCGTTCTCCAGAAGATCTTCCTGATCCAGGGCTCCAACCCAATTTTCCTGAATTGCAGGTGGATTCTTTACTGTCTAAGCCACCACACTTTATTCTGAGAAATTCCACTTTTTTCAAAACTGCTTATCAATTTTGATAGGCTTTTACTCATTTCTTAATTCTCTTTTGATTCTTCAAATACATTTACCATATTTAATTAGACCACATCTGCTAAGTATATAGTTAAATGATAATTCTTTTCCAAAAAGAATCATCAGACATAAGGGGGCAACAGAGGATGAGATGGTTGGATGACATCACTCTTGAGCAGCTCTGGGAGATAGTGAAGAACAGGGAAACGTGGTGTACTGCAGTCCAAGGGGTTACAAAGAGTCAGACATGACTGAACAACTGAACAACAGCTGATAACTCTAGTATCTGAAGCTTTTATAAACATGGCTTGTCATTGTAGTTTTTCCTTTCTGCTTTCTCTAATCAGGATAATTTTTCATGTGTTTGGTATGTTTTTGTTTGTTTGTTTGGAAACTTATACTTTGGGAGGATACTTTCTGCAGTTTCTCTGCAACTTGGGTTGCGTTTCTCCAAGGAGGATTTGTTTGTTTCTCCAGGGACCTGGATTCACTCAGATGCAGGTCAATGTTAAACAAATGTTAAATAGAACTTCTTGAGAGGTCTTAAGCCCCAAATGAGTTGTATGACTTCTGTCTAGGCTAGTTTATGATTATAGAAGTTTTAGAAAGGCTGTTTTCAAATTTATATTTTAGTTTTTACTTTGTAACTAGAACCTGGATTTAGCAAGGTAAGGATCCACAGACACTTTGATAACAATGATGATGGTCGCTTCGGATGCCCAGGTGGTGCCAATAGTAAAGATTACATTTCCTTCCAATGCAGGAAATGTAAGAGATACGGGTTCAATCCCTGGGTTGGGAAGATCCGCAGGAGAAGGGAATGGCTACCCACCCCATTATTCTTGCCTGAAGAATTCCAATGAGAGAAGAGCCTGGTGGGCTAGAAGAGAGTTGGGGATGACTGAGTGACTATCACTTTCATTTTCTATGCTCACTTCTCTCCTTAGCCTCTGCTTTCTTTTCAACTCCTTTTTCAATCATTACCTCAAGAGATTTCTCTTTATTTTAAAATAATTGTCCATTCATTTAAAAGTGTGTATGTGCATGCACATGTGTAATGTAAAATTATTACCTACTTTGTGATCAGAGAATTTCAGAATCGCTGTCATATCATCGGGGATAGTAGTGTTCTGCTAAGACTTGTGTTATGCTTTGTCCTTGGGCCCATAGTATGTTCTTATGTTGTTGTTCAGTCACTAAATCATGTCTTGGTCTTTGCAACTCTATGAACTGCATCACGCTAGGCTTCCCTGTCCTTCACTATTTCCTGGGATTTGCTCAAACTCATGTCCATTGAGTCCAGTGATGCTGTCTAACCATCTCATGCTTTGTTGTCCCCTTCTCCTTTTGCCTTCAGTCTTTCCCAGTTTCAGCATCTGTCCTTCTAATGAATATTCATGGTTGATTTCCTTTAGGAGTGACTGGTTTGATCTTCTTGCCAGTCCAAGAGACTCTCAAGAATCTTCTCTAATACCACAATTTGAAAGCATCAACTCTTCAGTGCTCAGCCTTCTTTATGGTCCAAGTCTCATATCCATACATGACTCCTGGAAAAATCATACTTCTGACTACATGACAAAGAAAGCATACTTTGTCAGTAAAGTGATGTCTCTGCTTTTGAATACACTGTCTAGCTTTGTCATAGCTTTCCTTCTGAGGAACTATCGTCTTTTAATTCATGGCTGCAGTCACCATCCACAGTGATTTTGGAGCGCCCCAAAATAAAGACTCACTATTTCCATGTTTTCTCCTTCCATTTGCCATGAAGTGATGGGACTGGATGCTCTGATCTTAGTTTATTGAATGTTGAGCTTTAAGCCAGCTTTTTCACTCCCCTCTTTCACCCTCATCAAGAGGCTCTTTAGTTCCTCTTCACTTTCTGCCATTAGAATGGTATCATTTGCATATTTGAGGTTGTTGATATTTCTCCTGGCAATCTTGATTCCAGCTTGAGAGTGTTTTAGTCTGGCATTTCACATGATCTACTGTGCATATAAGGTAACTAAGCAGGGTGACAGTGTACAGCCTTGTCGTACTCTTTTCTCAATTTTGAACCAGCCCATTGTCCCATGTCCACTTTTAACTGTTGCTCCTTGACCTACATGCAGGTTTCTCAGGAGGCAGGTAAGGTGGTCTAGTATTTCCATCTCTTTAATAATTTTCCACAGTTTGTTGTGATCCCCACAGTCAAAAGCTTTCATGTAGTAAAAAAGCAAAAGTAGATGTTTTTCTGGAATTCCCTTGCTTTCTCTATGATCCAATAAATGTTTCTAATTTGATTTCTGGCTCCTCTGCCTTTTCTGAACCCAGCTTGTACCTCTTGAAGTTCTCAGTCCACAAACTGCTAAGGCCTAACTTGAAGGATTTTGAACATAACCTCACTAGTATGCGAAATGAATGCAATTGTATAGCAGTTTGAACATTCTTTGGCATTGCCTTTCTTTGGGATTGGAATGAATATTGTCCTTTGCCAGTCCAGTGGCCACTGCTGGGTTTTCCAACTTTGCTGACATGTTGAGTGCAGCACTTTAATAGCATCATCTTATAGGATTTGAAATAGCTCAGCTGGAATTCCATTACCTCCACTGGCTTTGTTTGTTGTGATGTTTCCTAAGGCCCATTTGACTTCGCACTCCAGGATGTATGGCTCTAGGTGAGTGATTACATCATTGTGGTTTTCTAAGTCATTAAGATCTGTTTTGTATAGTTCTTCTGTGTATTCTTGTCACCTCTTCTTAATATCTTCTGCTTCTGTTAGGTCCATACCATTTCTGTCCTTTATTGTGCTCGTCTTTGCATGAAATGTTGCCTGGCTATCTCTAGTTTTCTTGAAGAGATCTCCAGTCTTTCCCATTCTATTGTTTTCCCTTACTTCTTTGCATTTAAGAAGGCCTTCATGTCTCTTCTTGCTATTTGTAAAGCCTCCTTGACAACAACTTTGCCTTCTTGCATTTCTTTTTCGGTGGGATGGTTTTGGTCACATCCTTCTTCAGGCACTCTACCATATCTAACTTCTTGAATATATTTGCCTTCCCCTTTATAATCATAAGGGATTTGATTTAGGTGATAGCTCAATGGCCTAGTGGTTTTCCCTACTTTCTTCAGTTTAAGCCTCAATTTTGCATTAAGGAGCTCATGATCTGAGCCACAGTCAGCTCCTATTCTTGTTTTTGCTGACTGTATAGAGCTTCTTCACCTTTGGATGCGAAGGATATAATCAATCTGATTTTGATATTGACCATTTGGTGATGTTCATGTGTAGAGTTGGCTCTTGTGTTGTTGCCAAAGGGTCTTTGCTATGGCAAGTGAGTTCTCTTGACAAAACTGTATTAGCCTTTGCCCTGCTTCATTTTGCACTCCAAGGCCAAACTTGCCTGTTACTCCAGGTACCTCTTGACTACCTACTTTTGCCTTCCAATCCCCTATGATGAAAAGGACATCTTATTTTGATGTTAGTTCTAGATAGCCTTGTTGTGGTGAGATGGCCTGCATAACTCAATGAACATATGAGCCATGCCATGCAAGGCCACTCAAGATGGGTGAGTCATTGTGAGTTCTGGCAAAATGTAGTCCATGGGAGGAGGGAATGGCAACCCACTCCAGTATTCTAGCTGAGAGAACCCCATAAGCATTATATAAAGGCAAAAAGATATTTCACTGGAAGATGAGCCCTCCCATATCAGAAGGTGCCCAATATACTACTGGAGAAGAGTGGAGGGCAATTACTAATAGCTCCAGAAAGAATGAAACAGGCCAAAGCAGAAATGACGCTGTTGTGGATATGTCTGGTGGCAAAAGTAAGATCTGATGCTGTCAAGAACAATATTGCATAGGAACCTGGAATGTTAGGTCCATGAATCAAGGTAAATTGCGTATGGTCAAGCAGAAGATGGCAAGAGTGAACATCAACATCTTAGGAATCAATGAACTAAAATGGATGGGAAAAGGCAAATTTAATTCAGATGACCATTATATCTACTACTGTGGGCAAGAGCCCTTTAGAAGAAATAGAGCAGCCCTCATAGTCACCAAAAGAGTTGAAAATGCACTACTTGGGTGCAGTCTCAAAAATGACAGAATGATTTCAGTTCATTTCCAAGGCAAACCATTCAACATCGTAGTAATCCAAGTCTATGCCCCAACCACTGAAGTCAAAGAAACTGAAATTGACTGGCTCTATGAAGGCCTACCAGAGAAGGCAACGGCACCCCACTCCAGTACTCTTGCCTGGAAAATCCCATGGACGGAGGAGCCTGGTAGGCTGCAGTCCATGAGGTCGCTAAGAGTCAGACACGACTGAGCGACTTCACTTTCACTTTTCACTTTCATGCATTGGAGAAGGAAATGGCAACCCACTCCAGTGTTCTTGCCTGGAGAATCCCAGGGACGGGGGAGCCTGGTGGGCTGCCATCTATGGGGTCGCACAGAGTCGGACATGACTGAAGCGACTTAGCAGCAGCAGCATGAAGGCCTACAATACTTTCTAGAACTAACACCAAAAAAGATGTCCTTTCGTCACAAAGGATTGTGTTCTTATAGGACACACAATTAGAAGATTTTTTTTGACTATCTCTTTTAATGCAGTGCTGCTATGCACTAAGATTTTTGCGTTGTAATTTAACATATGGATGTTAGCCCAGATAATGGTGCCTTGTGTTTTCAGCCTTGCTGTACTTGTCTAATCCCCCAACAAAGAATCAAGTTCCTGGGGACTTGGAATGCATTTCACTCATGACTGTGTTTCCAGTGGTGTACTTTTAAACAGGCTCCCTGAATGTGAAATGCCCTGATTTGTAGGTTGGAGGGTAAAGACTCTGACCACGGCCAATTTCAAACTACCAGTGGTCTAACAACTGGATCAAAAAATTCCAGAAATTTTAAGTATCAGGTCTTGCCAGTTGACAGAGCTGGTTCCAGCATACTACTGCCATGGCTTTGCACACACATGTAACATAGAGGATGTTCAACAGATACTTGTTAAAGTGCAAAATGACTTTTTAGTAACTTGTGCAGTGCTAACAATAGTAATTCCTCTCATTTTTCAGATTTTCAAAGTGGCTCCTCAAATAAAATTGTCTGTCTAAACCTCCTGTCATTCTATTTTTCAAGTTCAGGCAATGCAATGACTAAATGCCTTTGTTCTTTAATGTCGTCTGTTAATTTCCTGTAAGTCTGTAAGATAAAATGACTGGAACAGGACTGATAGCTTCAGCATGAGGTGGAAAACAAAGTTTGTCATAAGTAAGTTTCAATGTATTTAGTGTCCCTATAGGTAATAAAAAATGAAGAGTTGGCTGCAATACCAAAAGCAAATTTTCTGTGTTGCAAAAAATGGAAGAAAAGAAAAACCCCAGGTCAGAGTGAGTTATTCACAAAGTGAAATAATTGGTTTTATGGCTATAATGTGCATAGCATTCCTAACTGACTTAATTGGCCCAGTTAAATTGACTATTGAGTAAAGGTATCCAGCAAATCCCTAAAAGCATGTACGCTTAGAGAAGGCAGAACTGCTTCCAGCTTTAGTGGTAAAAACAGGCTTCATGAAAGAAATAACATTTGAGTTGAGCCTCAAAAGATGTGCAAAATTTATCCATGCCAAGTTGGGAACAGTTCCAGACATAGAGGCAACATATAAAAACCATGGCAACTGTCTGCCTTTCTCCACATTTACATGCATACCTGAGGACTGTAAATGAGATAACAATTTATACATTCATGTGCATGAAGGTGTCTTAAGGATAGATAACTTCCTCTTAAAAAAGGTGGGAAGAATTAAACTATGAAAGTCTCTATTTCTCTTTTTAATTTAGGTTTTACTTTCAAAGGGACCAAGAATTAACTGAATCGGGCCCCTCCACTAGCTGCTCTATCCACAAGGGGAACAATAATAGCCCCAGGCCATGCCCACCAGCAGGCAACACCAATTCCAGACTGCCGTAGCTCTGCTCAGCAGCAGGCGGGCATGGGACCACAATCCTACAGCCCTGCCACCCGGCCCTTCCCACCAGCAGGCAGGCACCGGGACTGAGGTATCCTGAGTTGTACCTCCAGCCACACTGGGATCTGACCCAGCCTACCAGTGACTGGCAACCTCCTTGCTAGTCAGGTTCTGGCAACTAAATGTACAAGGGGCCACCCATGCCTGTCGTCATCCCTAAGGTACTTGGTCCCATCACGACAGGAGCCACATGGCCCCCATAAAGGGCACCCCTAAAGAATATAGTTCTGGTGACCAGAGGAGAGACTGCCACTGTGCCCTATAGGATATCTCGTATATAAGGTCACTTCTCCAAGATTGGGAAACAAACCCAACCTACCTAGTAAATAGGAAAAAAATAGAGAATTAGGCCAAATGAGGCAACAAAAGAACCCCAGAACAACGACTAAGTGAGATGGAGATAGGCCATCTACCCGATGAAGAGTTTAGAGCCATGATCATAGAGATGCTTAAAGAACTTGGGCTCAGAACGAATGAACACAGTGATGAGTTTAGCAAAGAGAGAGAATACATAAAGAAGAAATAAACAGAAGTGAAGAGTATAATAACTGCAATGAAAACGCACTGGGAGGAATCAACAGTGGAGTAAGTAACAGAGGAATGAAAAGATGTGATATGTATACATATTGTGTATGGATACATTCAGGAGAAGGAAATGGCAACCCACTCCCGTGTTCTTGCCTGGAGAATCCCAGGGACGCAGGAGCCTGGTGGGCTGCCATCTATGCGGTCACACACAGTCGGACACGACTGAAGCGACTTAGCAAGCATGCGTGGATACATTGCCATAGAAACAAGTAAGACCTTGCCATTTGTAGAGCATGGATGGACCTAGAGTATGTAATGCTAAGTGAAATAAGTCAGACAAAGACAAACAACTGTATGATTTCATTTATGTGTAGAATCTTAAAAAAAATGGACAAACACAACAAAACAAAAACAGAACAAAAAGGTGGTTGCCAGAGGGGAGGAAGGTTGGACAATGAGAAAAATTGGTAAAGGAGATTCGTGAGTACAAATTTCTAGTTACGAAAGAAGTAATGGGCGTGAAACATACAGTGAAGGGAATATATTAAATAATTGTGTAATATCTTTGTGATGGGTGAAAACTAGACTTACTGTGATCATTTTGGAATGTGTAGAAGCATTGAATTACTATATTATTATGCACCAGGAACTAAGTAGTACTGTAGGTCAGTTATACTTCAGTGATGAGCAAACAAATTCATAGAAAAAGATAAGATTTGTGGTTATTAAAGGTGGGAAGTGGACAGAGGAGAAACTGGATGAAGGAAGTCAGAAGTTATAAACTTTCTGTTATAAATGAGTACTGGGGATATCATGCACAATATTAATTAGCACCGCTGTATGTTACATAAAGAGTGAATCCTTAGAGTTCTTTCAGGAGGAAATAGTTCTATTTTATTTTGTATCTATATGAGATGTTCATTAAGCGTATTGTGGTAATCATTTATGATGTAAATCAAATCATGCTATACACCTTAAATTTATATAGTGCTTTATGTCAATTATACCCCAGTTAAAACTGGAAGAAAATACATCCAAAGGTTTTAAGGATGAGGTTTGATAAGATTGATTCCAAAGTTTGCTTAGAACCTTATGGAATTTATTATATGTTTTGTTGGGGGAGGGCATTGTTGAAAGTTCAGCAAAGATCTGACAGATTCTGAGTTTTTTGAATGTCCAAGTTTCAGTGTCAAACATTTTGAAAGTCTGTGGTAAAATGATAATAATCTGTCATCCCCATTGTCTAAAGTCAGAAAATTGGAACTTAAATTCCTTTTTCTCACCTGTCTCCAATCAATCATCAATCTTATTTATCATACCTCATTAATATTTCCCAAATCCATCCACTGGCCTCCATCTCCTTTTTTTACTGAGTGTAATCTACCAGCTCTCTTTATGCAGAAAGCTGTCAGTTCATCTTTTTACTTCTAGCTTTGTTTTTCCTCCTTACCAGTTGCGGTTAGTTTCTGCTGCCTATAACATAAGACACAAATCACAGCAACTGAAACAAAATAACTGTGTGTTTTTCTCTCAAACAAAGAGTTCTGCAGTTAAGCCAACTTCTAGGACTGGTATTTGAAAAGACGCTGATGCTGGGAAAGATTGAAGGCAGGAGGAGAAGGGGACGACAGAGGATGAGATGGTTGGATGGCATCACCGACTCAATGGACATGAGCTTGAGCAATCTCTGGGACCTGGTGATGGACAGGGAGGCCTGGCGTGCTGCAGTCCATGGGGTCGCAAAGAGTTGGACATGACTGAGCGCCTGAATTGAGGGCTAGGATGGCAGAGAACTGACTCTGTTTCTGCTTTGCCATTTCCAGCATATGGTTTCCAACCTCAAAGCTATCTTGTGATGGATGGACATTATCACTTCTGCTATTACACCCACATTCTAGATAGCAGCAAGGAGGAAGATAGCAAGGGCAAAAGAATTTGCCTTCTAGTCAATCTCCTTCAAAAAGAACAGTTGGGGACCAAGGCAGAGGAATAAGAATAATCAAGACACTGAAATGACTCATCAGAATTGACTATTTTTCGCTCCAGATTCCATTGTTTAAAAATACATTTGATGGAAAACTACAAAGTAAAGATGTGAAACATGTTTTGCATGGCCACTAGAAAATAAATGCAGATCGTCGATTATCCAAGTAGAATTCAAGTTTAATGATGAGTTATGAGGGCTGCCTGGCAGTCTTTGACCTGAACAAGACCTGTGGGCTGATCTCTTTACCTGAAAATACTTGTCATACATAAATGATAATTTTCCTAATAATGTTAAATAAACCATTGAGATTTCTTATGGAGCATATCATAGAGGCAATACCATTTTCCCTATTAATTTTGATAAATTATGCTATCAGAGTCCAGTCTTTGTCCAAGACTAAGGAGTCTGTGGAAGGAAGGTTACTGCCACCCTCTGAAATCATGGGCCTGTGTCAGGACAAAGATGTGAAAGTGGAGGCGTTAGTTGCTCAGTCCTGTCCTACTCTTTGCAGCCCCGTGGACTGTAGCCTACTAGGCTCCTGTGTCCATGGAATTCTCCAGGCAAGAGTTCTGGAGTGGGGAGCCCTTTCCTTCTCCAGGGCATCTTCCCAATCCAGGGTTCAAAACTGCGTCTCCTGCACTGCAGGCAGATTCTTTACAGTCTGAGCCAAGACTCTGCACTTTCAAAGCAGAGTGTGTGGGTGAGGTCCCTGGTCGGGGAACTGAGATGCTGCATAGCATGATAAAAAAGGAAAAAAAAAAAAAAAAAACCCATCTCATTGGTACTACTAAACTATTCATTTCTCCAGTCAATTAGTATGTTTTTAACATTTGCTTTATGCCAGACACAGGGTGTGGCTCTGAAACAAGGAGCGCCCAGCTCCATTGCCTTTCTGTGGTATTCAGTTCAGTCCAGTTCAGTCGTGTCCGACTCTTTGTGACCCCATGAATCGCAGCACGCCAGGCCTCCCTGTCCATCACCAACTCCTGGAGTTTACCCAAACTCATATCCATCTAGTCAGTGATGCCATCCAACCACGTCATCCTCTGTCATCCCCTTCTCCTCCTGCCCCCAATCCCTCCCAGCATCAGGGTCTTTTCCAATGAGTCAACTCTTCACACGAGGTGGCCAAAGTATTGGAGTTTCACCTTCAGCATCAGTCCTTCCAAAGAAATCCCAGGGCTGATGTCCTTCAGAATGGACTGGTTGCATCTCCTTGCAGTCCAAGGGACTCTCAAGAGTCTTCGCCAACACCACAATTCAAAAGCGTCAATTCTTCGGTGCTCACTTTCTTCACAGTCCAACTCTCACATCCATACATGACCACTGGAAAAACCATAGCCTTGACTAGACGAACCTTTGTTGGCAAAGTAATGTCTCTGCTTTTGAATATGCTATCTAGATTGGTCATAACTTTCCTTCCAAGGAGTAAGCGTCTTTTAATTTCATGGCTGCAATCACCATCTACAGTGATTTTGGAGCCCCCCAAAACAAAGTCTGACACTGTTTCCACTGTTTCCCCATCTATTTGCCATGAAGTGATGGGACCACATGCCATGATCTTCGTTTTCTGAATGTTGAGCTTGAAGCCAACTTTTTCACTCTCCTCTTTCACTTTCATCAAGAGGCTTTTGAGTTCCTTTTCACTTTCTGCCATAAGGGTGGTGTCATCTGCATATCTGAGGTTATTGATATTTCTCCCGGCAATCTTGATTCCAGCTTGTGCTTCTTCCAGCCCAGCGTTTCTCATGATGTACTCTGCATATAAGTTAAATAAGCAGGGTGACAATATACAGCCTTGACATACTCCTTTTCCTCTTTGGAACCAGTCTGTTGTTCCACGTCCTGTTCTAACTGTTGCTTCCTGACCTGCATATAGGTTTCTCAAGAGGCAGATCAGGTGGTCTGGTATTCCCATCTCTTTCAGAATTTTCCACAGTTGATTGTGATCCACACAAAGGCTTTGGCATAGTCAATAAAGCAGACATAGATATTTTTCTGGAACTTTCTTGCTTTTTCCATGATCCAGCGGATATTGGCAATTTGGTCTCTGGTTCCTCTGCCTTTTCTAAAACAAGCTTGAACATCAGGAAGCTCACAATTCATGTATTGCTGAAGCCTGGCTTGGAGAATTTTGAGCATTACTTTACTAGCATGTGAGACGAGTGCAATTGTGCGGTAGTTTGAGCATTCTTTGGCATTGCCTTTCTTTGGGATCAGAATGAAAACTGACCTTTTCCAGTCCTGTGGCCACTGCTGAGTTTTCCAAATTTGCTGGCATATTGACTGCAGCACTTTCACAGCATCATCTTCCAGGATTTGAAATAGCTCAACTGGAATTCCATCACCTCCGCTAGCTTTGTTCGTAGTGATGCTTCCTAAGGCCCAGTTGACTTCACATTCCAGGATGTCTGGCTCTAGGTCAGTGATCACACCATTGTGATTATCTGGGTCGTGAAGATCATTTTTGTACAGTTCTTCTGTGTATTCTTGCCACCTCTTCTTAATATCTTCTGCTTTTGTTAGGTCCATACCATTTCTGTCCTTTATCGGGCCCATCTTTGAATGAAATGTTCCCTTGGTGTATCTAATTTTCTTGAAGAGATCTCTAGTCTTTCCCATTCTGTTGTTTTCCTCTATTTCTTTGCACTGATCACTGAGGAAGGCTTTCTTATCTCTTCTTGCTATTCTTTGGAACTCTGCATTCAGATGTTTATATCTTTCCTTTTCTCCTTTGCTTTTCGCTTCTCTTCTTTTCACAGCTATTTGCAAGGCCTCCCCAGACAGCCATTTTGCTTTTTTGCATTTCTTTTCCATGGGGATGGTCTTGATCCCTGTCTCCAGTACAATGTCACAAACCTCATTCCACAGTTCATCAGGCACTCTATCTATCAGATCTAGGCCCTTAATCAATTTCTCACTTCCACTGTATAATCATAAGGGATTTGATTTAGGTCATACCCGAATGGTCTAGTGGTTTTCCCTACTTTCTTCAATTTAAGTTTGAATTTGACAATACGGAGTTCATGATCTGAGCCACAGTCAGCTCCTGGTCTTGTTTTTGTTGACTGTATACAGCTTCTCCATCTTTGGTTGCAAAGAATATAATCAATCTGATTTCAGTGTTGACCATCTGGTGATGTCCATGTATAGACTCTTCTCTTGTGTTGTTGGAAGAGGGTGTTTGTTATGACCAGTGCATTTTCTTGGCAAAACTCTATTAGTCTTTGCCCTGCTTCATTCTGTATTCCAAGGCCAAATTTGCCTGTTACTACAGGTGTTTCTTGACTTCCTATTTTTGCATTCCAGTCCCCTGTAATGAAAAGGACATCTTTTTTGGGTGTTAGTTCTAAAAGGTCTTGTAGGTCTTCATAGAACCGTTCAACTTCAGCTTCTTCAGCATTACTGGTTGGGGCATAGACTTGGATTACTGTGATATTGAATGGATTGCCTTGGAAACGAACAGAGATCATTCTGTCGTTTTTGAGACTGCATCCAAGTACTGTATTTCGGACTCTTTTGTTGACCATGATGGCTACTCCATTTCTTCTGAGGGATTCCTGCCCGCAGTAGTAGATATAATGGTCATCTGAGTTAAATTCACCCATTCCAGTCCATTTTAGCTCGCTGATTCCTAGAATGTTGACATTCACTCTTGCCATCTCTTGTTTGACCACTTCCAATTTGCCTTGATTCATGGACCTGACATTCCAGGTTCCTATGCAATATTGCTCTTTACAGCATCGGACCTTGCTTCTATCACCAGTCACATCCACAGCTGGGTATTGTTTTTGCTTTGGCTCCATCCCTTCATTCTTTCTGGAGTTATTTCTCCACTGATTTCCAGTAGCATATTGGGCACCTACTGACCTGGGGAGTTCCTCTTTCAGTATCCTATCATTTTGCCTTTTCATACTGTTCATGGGGTTTTTTTTTTTCTTTTTTTTTTTGTGGCACCTGTGGCCCAAACATTCATCTTGGCCTGGCAGAAGTCAAGAAACATAAATTCTAGTTCTGGCCCTAAGGCTGATGCTGTGTGATGTTCATAGGGTTTTCAAGGCAAGAATACTGAAGTGGTTTGCCATTCCCTTCTCCAGTGGACCATATTCTGTAAGATCTCTCCACCGTGAGCTGCCCGTCTTGGGTTGCCCCACGGGCATGGCTTAGTTTCATTGAGTTAGACAAGGCTGTGTTCCTAGTGTGATTAGATTGACTAGTTTTCTGTGAGTATGGTTTCAGTGTGTTTGCCCTCTGATGCCCTTTTGCAACACCTACTGTCTTACTTGGGTTTCTCTTACCTTGGGTGTGGGGTATCTCTTCACGGCTGCTCCAGCAAAGCACAGCCACTGCTCCTTACCTTGGACGAGGGGTATCTCCTCACCACTGCCCTTCCTGATCTTTAACGTGGGATAGCTCCTCTAGGCCCTCCTACGCCTGTGCAGCCACTGCTCCCTGGACATGGGGTTGGTCCTCCCGGCTGCTGCCCCTGGCTTCTGGCGTGGGGTTGGTCCTCCAGGCTGTAGCCCCTGGCATCAGGCGTAGGGTAGCTCCTCCTGGCTGCCACCCCTGGCCTCGGACGTGGGTAGCTCTTCTTGGCCGTTCCTGCGCCGTTGCAGCCTGGCACTCTCGGCCACTGCCCCTGACCTTGGACGTGGGGTAACTCCTCTTGGCCACCGTTCTTCGGGCAAGGGGTCCTCCCGGCTTCTGCCCTGACCTCGGACGTGGGGTAGCTCCTATCGGCTGCGCTCAGTGCGCTGGTCGCAGCCTCTGCCACATTCCTGGCATGCAAAATGAGCACAATTACATAGTAGTTTGTACATTCTTTGGCACTGCCTTTTGGGATTGGAATGAAAACTGACCTTTTCCAGTCCTGTGGCCACTGCTGAGTTTTCCAAATTTGCTGGCATATTGAGTGTGGCACTTTAAGATTTGAAATAGCTCAGCTGGAATTCCATCACCTTCACTAGCTTTGTCTGCAATAGTGCTTCCTAAGGCCCACTTAACTTCACACTCCAGAATGTCTGGTTCTAGGCAAGTGACCACAGCATTATGGTTTTCCAGGTCATTAAGACATTTTTTTTTTTTTGTATAATTCTGTGTATTCTTTCCACCTCTTCTTAATCTCCTCTGCCTCTGTTAGTTCCTTTCAGTTTCTATCCTTTATCATGCCCATTCTTGCATGAAATGTTCCCTTGATATCTCCAATTTTCTTGAAGAGATTTCTAGTCTTTCCCATTCTATTGTGTTCCTCTACTTTGCACTGTTCATCTATTAAGGCTTTATCTCTCCTTGCTGTTCTCTGAAACTCTGCATTCAGTTGGGTATATCTTTCCCTTTCTCCCTTGCTTTTTGTTTCTCTTCTTTCTTCATATATTTGTAAAGCCTCCTCAGACAATCACTTTAACTTCTTGCATTTCTGTTTCTTGGGATGGTTTTGGTCACTGCCTCCTGTATGAAATTATGAGCCTCTGTCCATAGTTCTTCATGCATTCTGTATACCAGATCTAACCCTTTGAATCTATTCTTCATTTCCACTGTATAATCATAAGGGATTTTATTTAGGTCATCCCTGAATGCCATCGTGGTTTTCTCTACTTACTTCAATTTAAGCCTGATTTTTGCAATAAGGAGCTCATGATCTGAGCCACAGTCAACTTCAGGTCTTATTTTTGCTGCCTGTATAGACCTTCATTTTCAGCTGCAAGTAATATAATCAATCTGATTTCAGTATTGATCATTTGGTGACGTCCATTTGTAGTGTTGTCTCTTGTGTTAAAAAAAAAATTAAAAAAGGTGTTTGCTATAACCAGTGTGTTCTCTTGACCAAACTCTGTTAGCCTTTGCCCTGCTTAATTTTGTACTCCAAGGCCAAACTTGCTTGCTACTCCAGGTATCTCTTGACTACCTATTTTGCATTCCAATCCCCTATGATGAAAAGGAAATCTTTTTTTGATGTTATTTCTAGAACGTGTTGTAGGTCTTCATAGAACCATTCAACTTCAACTTCTTCAACATCAGTATTTGGGGCATAAACTTGGATTACCCTGATGTTGAGTGGTTTGCCTTGGAAAGGAACCAAGACTGTTTTGTCATTTTTGAGATTTGCACCCAAGTACTGCATTTCAGATTTTTTGACTATGAGGGCTACTCCATTTCTTCTAAGGGCTTCTTGCCCACCGTAGTAGATATAATGGTCATCTGATTTAAATTTGCCCATTCCCGTCCATTTTAGTTTACTGATTCCTATGATATTGATGTTCACTCTTGTCATCTCCTGCTTGTCTCTCCAGTTTGCCTTGATTCATGGACCTAACATTCTAGGTTTCTATGCAATATTGTTCTTACAGCATCGGATTTTACTTTCACCACCAGATACATCCACAACTGAGCATCATTTCTGTTTGACCCAGCCACATCATTCTTTCTGGAGCTATTCGTAATTGCCTTCCACTCTGCCAGTAGCACATTGGAGACCTTCCAACCTGGGGATTTCCCCTTCCGGTATCATATCTCTTTACCCTATCATACTGTTCATGGGCTTCTGCAGCAAGAATACTGGAGCGGTTTGCCACGCCCTCCTCCAGGGGACCACGTTTTGTCAGAACTCTTCACTAGGACCCATCCATTTTGGGTGGCCCTTGCATGGCATGGCTCATAGCTTCACTGAGTCATGCAGCCCCTTTGCCACAACAAGGCTGTGATCCACACAAGAGATGTAAACAGTATCACATGATATTTCTCTTTTTTCTGACTTATTTCACTTAATATGATAAGCCATTCATGTTGCTGTAAAGGTCAATATTCTGTCCTTCTTTATAGATGAGTAATATTCCATTGTGTATATGTACCACAACTTGCTTATCCATTCATCTGTTGATGGACATCTAGATTGCTTCCATGTCCTAGTTATTGAAAATAGTGCTGCAGTGAACATTGGAGCATATGTCTTTTTCAGTAATTGTTTCTTCAGGGTCTGTGCCCAGTAACAGGAATCATTGGGTCATATGGTAGTTTTAATCCTAGTTTTTTAAAGAATCTCCATACTGTTCTCCATAGTGGCTATTTCAATTTACGTTCCCACAAACAGTGCAAGAGGATTCCCTTTTTTCCACACCTTCTCCAGTATTTATTTTTTGTAGATCTTTTGATGGTCATTCTGACCAATGTGAGGTGATATCTCATTGTAGTTTTGATTTGCATTTCTCTAATAATGAATGATGTTGAGTATCTTTTCATGTGTTTATTAGCCATCTGCAAGTTTTCCTTGGAGAAATGTCTGTTTCATATATATCTGTAATTACCTTAAATGTAAATGGACTAAATGCTCCAACCAAAAGACATGGATTGGCTGAATGATCAGCCAAGGCAGGACTTCTATATATTCTGTCTACAAGAGATCCACCTCAGACCTAGGGGCACATACAGACTGAAAGTGAGGGGCTAGAAAATGGCATTCCATGCAAATGGAAATCAAAAGAAAGCAGGTGTAGCAATACTCACGTCAGTTAAAACAGACTAACAGACCATTACAAGAGACAAAGAAGGACACTACGTGATGAAGGGATCAATTGAAGAAGTTATAACAATTATAAATATATAGGCACCCAGCATAGGAGCACTTCAATACATAAGGCAAGTGCTGTGTGTGAAGGTCACTCATGTCCAACTCTGAGACCCCATGGACTGTAGCCCACTAAGCTCTTCTGTCCATGGAATTCTCCAGGCAAGAATACTGGAGTGGCGGGTAGCCATTCCCTTCTCCAGGGATCTTCCCAACTCAGGGATTGAACCCAGGTCTCCTGCAGTGTAAGCAGAATCTTTACCATCTGAGCCATCAGGAAAGCCCTACAACTATTAAAGCAGAAATCAACAGTAATACAATAATAGTGGGAGATTTTAATATCCAACTCACACCAATGGACAGATCATCCAGGCAGAAAATTAATAAGGAAACACAAGCTTTAAATGATAGGCTGGACCAGTTGGACCCAATTGATACCAACAGGGCATTTCATCTAAAGACAGTAGATTTCACTTTTTTCTCAGGTGCCCGTGGGACATTATCCAGGATAGATCACATCTTGGGTCACAAATCAAGCCTTGGAAAAAAAATTTTTTTTCAGGGTCTTTTCAATTTTATTTAAAAAAATTGAAATTATTTCAAGCATCATTTCTGACCACAGTGCTATAAGATTATACATCAACTACAGGAAAAAGAACTATAAAAAACAGAAAAATGCAGAGGCTACTGTGTTTGTGTTTTTTACACGTTTCTGAATAACCAACAGATCACTGAAGAAATAAGAAAGTCAAGCAACTCCTACAGCTCAACTCCAGAAAAATAAATGACCCAATCAAAAAATGGGCCAAAGATCTAAATAGACATTTCTCCAAATAAGACATACAGATGGCTAACAAACACATGAAAAGATGCTCAACATCACTCCTTATCAGAGAAATGCAAATCAAAACCACTATGAGGTACCATTTCACGACAGTCAGAATGGCTGCAATCCAAAAGTCTACAAATAATAAATGCTGGAGAGGGTGTGGAGAAAAGGGAACCCTCTTACACTGTTGGTGGGAATGCAAACTAGTACAGCCACTATGGAGAACAGTGTGGAAATTCCTTAAAAAACTGGAAATAGAACTGCCTTATGATCCAGCAATCCCACTGCTTGGCATACACACTGAGGAAACCAGAAGGGAAAGAGACACGTGTACCCCAATGTTCATCGCAGCACTGTTTATAATAGCCAGGACATGGAAGCAACCTAGATGTCCATCAGCAGATGAATGGATAAGAAAGCTGTGGTACATATGCACAATGGAGTATTACTCAGCCATTAAAAAGAATACATTTGAATCAGTTCTAATGAGGTGGACGAAACTGGAGCCTATTATACAGAGTGAAGTAAGCCAGAAGGAAAAACACCAATACAGTATACTAACGCATATATATGGAATTTAGAAAGATGGTAATGATAACCCTGTATACGAGACAGCAAAAGAGACACTGATGTATGGAGCAGTCTTATGGACTCTGTGGGAGAAGGAGAGGGTGGGAAGTTTTGGGAGAATGGCATTGAAACACGTGAAATGTCATGTATGAAACGAGATGCCAGTCCAGGTTCAGTGCACGATGCTGGATGCTTGGGGCTGGTGCGCTGGGACGGCCCAGGGGGATGGTATGGGGAGGGGGGAGGGAGGAGGGTTCAGGATGGGGAGCACGTGTATACCTGAAATTTTTTTAATTTTAAAAATTAAAAAAAATAAATAAAATAAAAATAAAAAAAATAAAAAAAAATAAAAACTTACATTGTAAATACAAAAAAAAAAAGAAAAGAAAAGAAAATAAAAAGTCAAATGCCCAAAAAAAAAAAAAAGAAATAAGAAAGTCAAACCTAGAAACAAGTGACACTGAAACATGACAACTGAAAACCTATGGGAAGCACTAAAAGCAGTGCTGAGAAGGAGGCTTATTGCAATACAAGCCGACCTCAGGAAACAAGAAAGACATCGAATAAACAACCTAACTTTCCACCTAAGAGCAACTAGAAAAAGAAGGAAAAAAACCTACGTTAGCAGAAAGTGCTCCTGTATTGAGTGTGTATATATTAACAAGGGTAATATCCTCTTCTTGTATTGATCCCTTTATCACTATATAGTGCCCTTCTTTATCTTTCTTTATGGACTTCTGTAGAAGCTATTTTGTTTCAGGTAAGTGCTGCTACCCCCTGCTTGCTTTGTGTTTCTATTTGCATAAAATAACTTTTTCATCCCCTCACTTTCAATGTATATGTGTCTTTTGCCCTAAAGTGAGTCTTCTATAGGCCGCATATTGGAGGTTTCTTTTTATCATAAGCCACTCTGTACTTTGATCATAGCATTTAGTCGATTAACATTGAATATAATCGTTGATAAGCATGTATTTATTGCCATTTTAATCCTTGTTTTCTAGTAGATTTTGTAGTTCTTTTTATTCCTTTCTATTCTTTTTTTTTTTTCCCCTCCTGGGGTTTGATGGTTTTCCTTTGTATTGTGCTTGAGTTTCTTTTTGTCAATTTATTGTGTATTTTTGATTTTTGGTATTCCTGGTTTTTAAGTATGTTAACTCAAAACTATGTCTACTTGCTCTAGATGGACAGTCATGTAAGTTCAAGCTACTCTAAAATGTCTACTTTCTTTATTCCCCTCCCTCACATTCTCTTGGAGAAGGCAATGGCACCCCACTCCAGTACTCTTGCCTGGAAAATCCCATGGATGGAGGAGCCTGGAAGGCTGCAGCCCTTGGGGTCCCTGAGGGTCGGACACGACTGAGCGACTTCACTTTGACTTTTCACTTTCATGCGTTGGAGAAGGAAATGGCAACCCACTCCAGTGTTCTTGCCTGGAGAATCCCAGGGACGGGGAGCCTGTTGCGCTGCCGTCTATGGGGTCGCACAGAGTCGGACACGACTGAAGTGACTTAGCATAGCATCACATTCTCTGCTTTTGATGTCCTAGATTACATGCTAATGTTTATCATTTTGCTATTCATAATAGTTTCTTTTACAAAAATTTAATTGTTTCTAATCCATATACCAGCTTATGTAAATGATCTTCAATCCTTTTTATACATTTGCCTTTCTTATTGTGATTTTCCCTTTTTAAAAAATAGATTCTTGCTACTTTTCTACAGAGATGTTTCATTATTTCTTTTAGGTTAGATATAGTATTGCTGTATTTTCACTTTTGCTTGTCTAAAAATTCTTTATCTTCTATTCTAAATGATAATCTTGCGGAGTAGAGTATCCCAGGTTGCAGGCTTTTCCTTTTGAGGACTTTATGTATGTCATGGCATCCCCTCCTGTGCTGCACGGTTTCTGTGGAGAAATCAACTGATAGTCTTTCTGGGGTTCCCTTATAACAGAGTCTTGCTATCTTTAGAAACCTCTCTAACTTTTGCCATTTTAATTATGATATAATGTCTTGGTGTGGGTCTGTTTGGTTTCATCCTTGCTTGGGTACCCTCTGGGGTTCCTTTACCTGTATATCTATTTTCTTCTTTCAGTTGGAGTTTTCAGCCATAGTTTCTTCAAATATATTTTTGATCCTCATCTCTCTCCTCTTTTTGGAACCCCTATGATGCATAGGTTGTCATGCTTTACATTATCCCATAGATCTTGCATGTTGCTTTCATTTTTTTTTCCATTTGTCTGTCTGCTGTTCTGATTGTGTGATTTCCATTATTCTATCTTCCAGAGCTCCTATTCATTCTTCTGCATCATTTAGTCTGTTATTCATTGCTTTCAGGCTGGTTTTTATTTTGGCAATTGAGCTGTCTAATTTTGATTTATTCCTCTTTATGATTTATAGTTCCTTGTTACAGTAATCTGCATTTCTATCAATAATCCTTCTTAATTCCTTTAGCATTATTTCTTACTTCTTTTTGAACTTGGGGTTTAGTTAGATTGGAGAGGTCTGTTTCATTGTTCTTTCAGGGGATTTCTCTTGTTCTTTTAATTGGGGGTAGTTCCTCTGCTTTTTTATTTTATTTATATTTCTCTGTCTCTGAATGTAGGAGAAATGTTTACTGTGATCTTGAAGACCTGGATGTTGGGAGATTTTTGAACACTGATTGGATCTTTCACTAGTAACTGGTCTGTTCAAATTGGTTCCTGTTCCTTTGTTGGACTTTTCATTTTGGTCATGCAATATTTTTCTAATTTAATTGTCTGCATGTTCTTGTAGTTCACTAAACTTCTTTTAGAGACTTACTCTGAATGCCTTGTCTGGCAGCTCACTGACATCCATTTCTTTATAGTGGATGTATTAGTTTGAAGTTTTATTAGTTTCCTTTGGTGGTATCATGTTTATCTGATTCTTTGTGATCCTTGATGCCTTGCATTGATATGTCTTGCACATTTGAATAAGTGGTCTCCTCTTCCAGACTTTATAGATTTGTTTCAGCAGGTTAATAGCTTTAGCAGAGAGCTCAACTTAGGGTATCGGATGATGGTGTCTGTGGGCAGGTGCGTCTTGATGGGTGAAATCACTGCCCATGCTCTCGGGTCAGGATGTGCTGGGGGCTGGGCTTCCTGGTTGGATGGTAGCTGGTCGGGCTCTACACTCAAGTGAGGCCACTGGGTGATCTTCCTGGTTTGGCAGTGCTGCTGAATGTATTCTGTGCTCAGGTGATGCCACTGGCTGGGCCCCACCTCTGTCCAGGCAGGGTCTCAGGCTGTGTCCCTGTGTTCCATGGCAGGGTGGTGCCATTGGTTTGATTCCTCAGTTTGCCACAATTACGAGGTCATGCTCTGCAATTGCTCCTGTTTGAGTGGGGCGTGCCTGGATGGTGTCACTCCATGTTGAGGTGGGACTTCAGGCTGGGCTTTGCAATCGGGTAGGCATTGGCTGTGCCCCATTATTGCATGAGGTTGCTAATTGGGCTCTCTCATCTGGCCAGGCCTTCAGTTGACCCCACAGTTGGGCGAGGCTGGGTATTGTGCTCTGTGGTCATGTGAAACTGCTGTCTACAGCTCTGGTCAAGAGAGCCCCAGGCTCTGTTCCGCAACTGGGCAGGATCACATGCTGGGATCTCTGACAAGCCATACGTATGCTCAGTAATCGTATGGGTCATCTGTGCTCCATGGCTAGGCATGGCCATAGGCTTTTCTCTTTGGCTGCTCAGGGCCACTGTTTGGTCTATCTGACTTTGTGGGGCCAGAGGCTGTGCTCAACAGGTTGGACAGGGCAGAACCTTTCTCAAATAAAAGTGAATTCTTCCTGTTTGAAAAGCCTTCAGATTTGAACATGGTCTTTTACCTGACTTAGGACTGGAGATAAAACTTTGGCTTTTCCTGGGTCTTTAGCATGTCAGACTTCCAGTTGCACCTACACCATTGGCTCTCCTGGGTCCCCACTTGACTCACCCTGCAGATCTTGTAATTTGTCAGTCTCCATAATTGAGTCAATTCTTCATAATTTCTCTTTTTGTCCCCCTTTTTCTTTCTCTTCCCGTCTCCTTTACCCTCTCTTTCCTTGCCCCTTCTCTCTCCCTCTCCCTTTCCTTGCTGCTGCTGCTAAGTTGCTTCAGTCGTGTCTGACTCTGTGTGACCCCACAGACAGCAGCCCACCAGGCTTCCCTGTCCATGGGATTCTCTAGGCAAGAATATTGGACTGGGTTGCCATTTCCTTCTCCAAGACACTGAGCATACTCGTAGCTTGAGAAATCCACCGAGAGAGAAATCTCTCTCTCCTTCCTCCCACTCTATTTCCAATTTGTTGTTTCTCTGAAGAAACCTAGCACATCTCATCCTATCCAGAAGTCCCTCCAGGTTTCTTGTTCTGTAATGTTTTTCCTTTCTTATTTCTAATACTATCACACAATAGATGCTTTTCTTATGTTTGTATTTCCTTGGTCATTCTAATGAGATTCTAGAAGGGAGGTGAGATAACTACATGTACTCAAATCTCCATTTTGAAACCCACAGTCTACCAAAGTTTACAAAGCAGCAAGGAAATTTCCTTGTTCTTTACCCTTGTACATTTCTTTTCCTTTTCCATGCTACTACGCCTCCCGACCACCCCCTAATCCTTTCCTCCTAAATCATGACACATTTTCTCTCCATTCTCTTTCCTCACAGTCTGTACTCTGGGTACCTAAAAAATACCTCCATTTCTGCACTTTTTGGTAGTTAAATGTCATCCATATGTGTCCTTAAAGGCTGTCATTTTCCTTTTTATTCCACTCACTGACCCTGTAAATGACATTTGATGCACAAGAGCTGGAACAGTCATTAACTTAAAGTGTTTTTTTTTTTTTTTTTAAGGAAAAAATCTCTCACTGCTCTAAATCGTATAAAAAAGAATTAAAGAAAAAAGGCACCCAGCAGTAACCTCTTTCAACATCCATACTTGGCCCTGCTAGGGATTGATTGCACAAAAAAACAGAGGAGCATTCATTAATGTGACTATGAGCAGGGTTAGCCGAATTACTGAATGTACCTGCAACCCTAAGGGAGGCTCCTAGGAGCAACTTTTTTCTCTTTTCTATAAAGATAATCTTAATCCTTCTTCTGAAATTTCAAAAATCAAACTTCTATAGATTTCTGGTTTGTTCAGTTTAAGCAGTATCCTTTTGGATAAGGGAACATAAGGGAATGTCTAGTTGAAGCCACATGTCTGCTGGAGTGAGTTGGGTTGCATCTTGGCATTATCACTAACTGAATAGAGTAGGGAAGGTTTCCCACAGCCTGGAGCCAGAATACTTTGGTAAATATGCATATTGTATGATGCAACAGGGTGATGGCAATATGATTAGATAACCCTATTTCATGTTGGTTTTCCTGGTGGCTCAATGGTAAAGAATTTGCCTGCCAATGCAGGAGACATAAGTTCAACCCCTGGTTCAGGAAGATCCCCTGGAGAAGGAAATGGCCACCCATTCCAGTACTCTTGCCTGGGAAATCCCATGGGCAGAGGACCCTGGTGTTCTACAATCCATGGGGACACAAAAAAGTTGGACATGACTTAACGACTAAACTACGACAACAATTTCCTGTTTAGGTTATTACAACTTGCAGGACATAAACATTGGCAGATTAAAGAATCCTAAATAGATTCTCATATGGAAGAGGGCTATCCAACTCTCTCTGTCCATATTTGGGCTATACTAACAAGCCCCATTCAATTTCTAGATTATCTTCCTTGAACCTGCCTTCTACCCCTTTGGAGACCAAGAGGTTGCATAGAGCTCATGACGTCCTAGAGAATTCTCAGAAGAGGGTTTATATGACAGCAAAACTACCATCAAGTCGCAAGGTGACCCAAGGCATATATAATGTTTCATTGAGAAGAACTTAAGAGTAGGAATGTACACAGCACGTGATATCTGCCCAGTTGCAGCGTTATTCCTTGGATGTGCTTAGGCTGCAGAGCTGGATGTAAAATCCAATTGAAGAAATGTCCCCCTACCACCCCTTTACATATTTACAGCCTACTTTAAGGCAGGGAATACCTAGAATTCCGTGATACAAACAGGCTTCCTGGCCCAGAAAGCAGCCTTATTACTCAGGTGTTTTGTGAAGGACTCTGAATACAAATGAAACAATTGGCTGTCTTTTTATGAGCTGACTGAGAGCAGCTGAGCCAACTCACGCCCTATCCATTAGAAAGGGCCACTGCAGCCTTTGGCCGTCAGAGAACAAAGGTTTGTCTTCTCTCAGTGTCTCCTGACCTTTGGGACTCATTAAGTTTCCCTATCAGGAAAACAGTAAGACTTTAAATGGAGCTTTCAAAGCTTGCTGACAGTGTCAGAGGAGTCACTGTCTGATGGGAGAGGTCTCAAAACATACGATAAAGCAGGTGTCCCAGCCTCCAGGATCTAATGTTTGATAGCTGAAGTGTGGAGTTGATGTAATAATAATAATAGAACTAAAGTGCACAATAAGATAATGCACTTGAATCATTCTGGAACCACCCCGCCCCAACCCCAGTCTGTGGAAAAACTGTCTTCCACAAAACTGGTCCCTGGTGCCAAAAGGTTGGGGACTGCTGCTATAAAACACATCCCAGGGATCCGAAGGGCTCCCCATCCAAAGAGCATAGAGACCAGGCTAAGCCAGGAGGAAAAACCCCAAGGTACAGACTGAGAAAGATCCAGAGCTGCACAGTCTGCTCCTGAGACAGTGCTCAAATTACTCACTGGGGTTGAGGGTAAGAGATGCTTCCCGTCATGTGTACTTCTCCCAGGGCTACATGCTTATCACGTGACCTCAAAAAAGGAGTCAAGGCTGCTCTGTTCAGGACTGAGATTCTGGTTGGCTCTGGGAAATGTCATTTAGGGTAGCCAGTTGGTTGCTGAACATATCTTGGTCATAGAAGTGCATATCTAAGTCTGTAATGTTCACATAAACTGATCAGAGTCTCTTGGCTGTCCACATAGAAAAACAAGTCCTGAGATTGGATACACAAAAGGTACCATCTACAGATTCAGGGCACATTCCATATACAATTAATAATAACAATTGTCCATAGGAGAAGACAACTGGGTGCTTTTAGGGCATGGTGATGGGTGGACTAGACCTGACTGTAGTGCTTGGGTAGAGAAGAGCATTGCCAGTCCATTAGAGATTGTTTCCAAGATGACTGGGGAATGAGATGGCAAAATCAGAGCATCACTGCATACATGATAGGAAGAAGAGAGTTGAACTGATGAGCATGGCTAACTGGAAGAGACTAAATAGGGTTAACAGGGGCTCTGGATTCTGTCAGCCATGCCTGATTTCCTCGGCATTCTCTGGGAATAGGAGGCCTGTTAACCAAAACTGGATCAGATTGGAAATGACAAACAGCACCAAACCACATGTGATTTTCTGGGTAGTAACTGTAGCTGAGGTTCTAGTCAACAGCCGGCAGCAGCTTCCAGACACATGAGTGAGGAGCTTCCAGTTGGAGCTTCCAGCCTCCAACTCTTAGCTCTCACAGTTGATATGAGGTGGAGCAGAAACTGAGCTGTCCCCACAAAGCCCTGCTCAAATTGTGTATTTAGAGCAAAACAAATGTTGCCGTTACTGTAAACAGTAAGTTTAGGAGTCCTATGTTAAAAGGACTGATGCTGAAGCTCCAACACTTTGGCCACCTGATGCGAAGAGCTGAATCATTGGAAAAGACCCTGGTGCTGGGAAAGACTGAAGGCAGGAGGAGAAGGGGGCGACAGAGGATGAGATGGTTGGATGGCATCACTGATTCAATGGACATGAGTTTGAGCAAGCTCTGGGAGATGGTGAAGGACAGGGAGGCCTGGCGTGCTGCAGTCCATGGGGTCACGAGGAGTCAGAGATGACTGAGTGACTGAACAACGGCAACAACTGGGCCAGGGTCCTCTGTCTTTCCTTTCTTGATTTCCCTGTTTTTTTCTATCCTCAGTAGAAACTTGAGACACATTCTGAGACCCATTTTCATTTATTTTCTCATTTAAGTAGGGTAATATCAGTTTCCCCTAGTGAAAAGAGCAAATACAAAGACATTGTCCACTTGTGAAGAACATGCCTGTATTATCTTGTATTTTGGCATCAAGGGTTTACTGTTAGCTATCCACCCCTGTTGCCCCATTCTCATATAACCATGTTAACACAGCATCTATCTCAAAGTGGCAATTGTCTTGGTGAGGTGATCCAGTTTATACTTAATCTCAGGGCTATCACCCAACAAGCATATGCATTTCCAAATGCACTATTTTCTTGATCAGGAATTGGACAGCAATAGCCTTCCCTAACATTGTTAATAAACCCATGCAATTAATTCTTGAGCCAGAGGTTGTATGTTATTTATCTTACTGCTTATTGTGAAACTTTACTCAATAAAACTAATATCCCATTTTCATGCCTAAGAGCATCTTAACTGTTGAAAGGACTCTCTGCATGCTGATGATAATACTCCTGAAGTGTGATAGCTCTCATATATAATCTACTGCTGCTACTGCTACTAAGTCACTTCAGTCGTGTCCGACTCTGTGCGACCCCATAGACGGCAGCCCATCAGGCTCCCCCCTCCCTGGGATTCTCCAGGCAAGAACACTGGAGTGGGTTGCCATTTCTTCTCCAATGCATGCAAGTGAAAAGTGAAAGTGAAGTCGCTCAGTCGTGTCCGACTCTTAGCAACCCCATGGACTGCAGCCTACCAGGCTCCTCCGTCCATGGGATTTTCCAGGCAAGAGTACTGGAGTGGAGTACCATTGCCTTCTCCACCTCCTTGCAATCATGGGCCCCTCAGTCCTCAGTCCAATGTGCCATATGCTAATTGGTTTTTCAACTGCCTCCATGGCTTCAATAACAGCAATTCTTGTTTCCCTTCTGGGAAAAACTTCTCTTGTTTCTGAAGCAGCATGTGACTGTCCCGTTGACAACACTGGAGGTGATGAATGGGGTCCTTGCCCATCCCATCTCCAGGGAGTATGACTGGCTCCAGCAGTTGGCCTGGATGAATGAGAGGGTCCTTCCTGTTTTCCTCCTTTTCCTGAGGGCTCAAAAATACTTCCAAATGCAGAGAAACCAGCAGCACTAATTTGTGTACCATGCTGTCTCCCTCCATAGCCCTCTCATAGAATTAAAACCAAGACCCTACCATGCACTACAAAGTAAACCATTATTTTAAAATAGTTATTTTTTTCTGATTATGCAAGTAGTATCATTCTTAATGGAAAAATGCCAGAAGATTTAGGAAAATTTTTAAATATTCAAAAATAGAACAACAAAATCTAGTCTGGCAGTCTTAATGGTTGTATTTCTTTGTAATCACACAATACTATATATCCATATACAAATAATCCTAACCTTCTTAAAATTATACAATATATGGATGTACATATTATCAGTATCACACCATGTATAGTTTTCTGTCCTCTTTTTTACTTAGCATTGCATCAGAAGTATTGCCCATATCATTCCAAATGCTTCATAAATATTTTTAATGGCTCAATTGTGTACTAAGTTTGCTTCCAGTGTCCTGGTATTAAAATAATGTCATGATGAACTTCTTTACATATAAATCTTTGTCTTCATTTTTGATTACTTCCTTAGGATCCATTCAGAGGAGTAAGATTACTGACTTAGGATGAAAATTTTTATAGCTTATGACATTTACAAATCATGTTCTGGAGGGCTTTAACAAATTACATTGCCAGCGATAGTTGATGAGAATATATGTCTTACTGAACCCTCACAAATACTGGGTACTGTTGCTTTAAAAATCCTTGCCAGTGCTGAATTGCAAAGAGTAGTATTTCCCTGATATTTTATTTTTCGTTTATCTGCTTCATTCTGGGCATGAACTTTTCCCCACTTGTTTATGTGCTATTTGCATTTTGCTTGTTATGATGTGCTTGGCAATATTTTTTTCTTCTTTCTACTTGTTGTGATTTTTGGTTTTCCAATGTGACTGTACCATTTTGCATTCCCAACAACAAAGTGTGAACGCTCCAATTGTTTTACATCCTTGTTGGTGCTTGATATTTTCAATTAAAAAAAAATACATATAGACATTCCAAAAGGCATATAGTGGTGTTTCATGGTGGTTTAGTTTGCATTTCCCTAATGACTAACGATGTTCAGTAATCTTTAAGTGTGTATTTCCCGTCTGTTTTTGTTGACGTCTTTCGTCCATTTTTATTGGGTTGGTTATTTGCCTATTATTCTGTTTTGCGGCTTTGCCATCTATTCTGGATGCAAGTTCTTCAATGTGTGACATGCAAATATTTTCTCCCAGTTTGCATCTTGCATTGTCATTCTCTCAACAGCATGTGTTGCAGAGTAGACGTTATTTAATGTCGTAGAAATAATGACTTATTGTGTTTTTATTTAATGAATTATATCTTTGGGGCTGCATCTAAGAACTCTGATACAACATCACGGTGGTGATCTCATTTGTTTTTGTCTACAGATTTTATTGTTCTAAGTTGTACACTTAAATCCATAATTCGAGTCAAGTTTTTAACATGTTTTAGATTTTTTTTTTTCTGCATATGGCCATCCACTTGTTCTAGTATCATTTGAAAACATCAACCTTTCTCCACTGAGTTGCTTTCTGCCTTTGATTAAAAAAAATCAGTTGACCATATCTGTGAGGCTCTATCTGTGGATTCTTTATTCTGTTTCGTTGCTCTATGTGGCTAACTTTTTAACACCGCTGTGCTCTTGTGATTATTGTGGCTTTAAAATAGTCTTAAAGCCAGGTGGTATAAGTCTTCTGGCTTTGCTTTTCAAAATTATTTTGAATATCCTAGTTCTTTTACCTTTTCTATGTAAGTAATTATTTTTGAAATATTGATCTAAAAATCCTGTTTGGATTTTGATAGCAATGGCATTAAATCTGTGATCAATTTGGGGAGAATCAATATTTTAAATGAGCTTCCCAGGTGACTCAGTGGTAAAGAATCCACCTACTAATGAGAGAGACATGGGAGATGTGGGTTCAGTCCCCGGGTCAGGAGGATCCCCTGGAGAAGGAAATGGCAACCCACTCCAGTATTCATGGCTGGAGAATCCCATGGACAGAGGAGCTTGGTGGCCTACAGTCCAGGGGGTTGCAAAGAGTCAGACACAGCTGAGCACATGTCACACAATGTCTTAAACACTTTTGTTTGTTTAACCCTTGAACATAATGTGTGTGCTCGGTCGCTTGAGTCATGTCAGACTCTTGGCGACTCTATGGACTGTAGCCCGCCAGGCTCCTCTGTCCATGGGATTCTCCAGGCAAAAATACTGGAGTGGGTTGCCATGCCCTCCTCCAGAGGATCTTCCTAATCCAGGGATCGAACTCATGTCTCCTTCGTTTTCTGCATTGCAGGTGAATTCTTTACTGCTGAGTCACTGGGGAAGCCCCTGAACATAGTATATTTATTTATTTATATCTTTGACTTATTTTATTAGTGGTCTTTGATTTCTTTTATTAGTGTTGTGTAGCTTCCCAAATACAAACCTACACATATTTTGTTATACCTAAGTATTTTGTGCATTTTTGTGTAAGTAGTACTTTAATTTTTAAAAGATTGTTCATTACTGGTATATACGATTTTTTTATTCATCTTATATCTTGAAACTTGTTAGTTCTAGAAGATTCTTTGTAGATTCTTTAAATTTTTCTATAATTTTGTTGTCTGTGAATACAAACAATTCCATTTCTTCCTTTCTAATCTATAGTCCTTCAGTTTCTTTTTATCTGTTGGACAGAAGTAATAATGGTGAACATCCTTTCTTTGTTCCTGATCTTAGAGGGGAAGCATAGAATCTTCCACCAGCAAGTATGATGTTTGTTACAGATATTTTGGAGATGTACTTTATCAGGTTGAAGTTCTCTTCTTCTATTACCAGTTTTCTGAGAGATTATTTTACGGTAATAAAAATGGATTTTGAAATTTGTCAGTTTATAAACTTATCTATTGATATGATCATATGATTTTTCTTTTTAGTAATATTAGAACTTAGACTGGTTTTCAGATGTTAAATCCATCTTGTAGTCACAGAGTAAGCTACAATTAATTACAAGGTCTTCTTTTCATATACTGAGGGATTTGATTTGCTGATGTTTTGTTGAGTCTTGGGTTTATATTCTTGGGAGATACTGATTTGAAGTTTTATTCTTTGTATTTTTTGTTGTTTAGCTTTCATATCAGGATAATGCTGCCTTCATACAACGCACTGGGACATGGTCTCTGCTTTTCTGTTTTCTGTAAGACACTGTGTAGTGTTGGTATTTTTTCCCCTTAAAAGTTTGGTAAAGTTACTGGTGAAGTAATTTGTACCTAAAGTTTGTTTTGCTGTAAAGTTTTAAATTACAAATTTATTTTCTATAATAGGTACTAAATTTTCTGGAATGTTTTGATAGTTTGTGTCCTTCAATAAATTGGTCCTTTTCATCCATGCTATCAAATTTGTGAGTATAGAGTTGATCATAGTATTCCTTTATTATCTTTTTACTGCCTGTAGTGTTTGTGGTAAATTTCTTTCAATACTGATGCTAGAAATTTGTGTTTTCCTTCTTTTTATTGTTCAGTGTGGTTAGAGGCTAATTAATTTTATTGATCTTTTCAAAGAATCAGCTTTTGGTTTTGGTGATTTTTCTCTCTATTCTAATAATAATTTTATTGATTTCTGCTCTTTATTATTTTCATCATTCTCCTTGCTTTGTATTTAGCTTATTTTCTGAATGCTTTAGGTTGGAGTTTATATTATTGTTTTTATACATTTTTAGCAAGCATTTTTTGCTATAAATTTTCTATACACATTTATTTACCTGCATCCTGAAAATTTTGATATGTTGCAATTTTACTTTCAGCTCAAAATATTTCCTTTTTTTTTTTTTTTCTTGAGACTTTGTCTTTTATCTGTGGGCTATTTGAAAGTGTATTGTTTTATTTATAGATATTTGTGAATTTTCCAGATAAATTTCTGCTATTGCCATTCTAATTTAATTTTATTGTTGTTCAGGGAAGATACTTTATGTGGTTTTAGTTCTTTAAAATTTTCTGACATTTGTTTACTGGCCCAGGATATGGTCCGTCTGAATGCAGGTTTCATGGGCACATCAAGAACTTGTATATTTTGCTGTCCATAGTTGGCTGGGATGGTTTCTCCACGTCTTCAGGCCAAGATGGTTGATAATGCTGATTAGTTCATCTACATCATTGCTAATTTTCTGTCTACTTGTTTTATCAGTTACTAAATTGGTTTGTTGAAATCTCCAAGTTCAATTGTGGATTAAAATATGTTTATTCTTTTAGAGCTCTATCAATTTTTGCTTTATGAATCCTGAAGCTCATTTGTCAGGTACACACACATTTAGAGTAGATGATTCTTCCTGATGAAATTACACGTGTTAGTTTGGGAGGACTCCAGGAACAAAATACCACAGAATGAAAGGCTCAACCATTTATTTTCTCACAGTGCTGAGTGTTAGAAGTCCGAGTTCATGATACCATTAGAGTTGGTTTCTGTAGGATCCTTTCTTCCTGTCTTACAGATGGCTGCTTTCTTGACGTGTCCTCATATGTACTTTCTTATGTGAGTACCTTGCATTTAATGTAGTTATTACTATAGTTGGATTAACTTTACTATATTATGATTTATTTTCTGTTGGTCCCTTTTGGGTTTTGTTCCCCTCTTTCTCCTCTCCTTATTTTGAATTACGGGAACATCTCTTACTGGTTCACTGTAATTTACCTACTGGTTCCTAGGCTATATGGTTGTGCGTTTTTGCCACTGTTGCTATTGTCATTGCTGTCATTGCTCTAAGGATTTAATATGCACACCAAACTTTGCAAAATCTACTTCACTATTGCAAGTAAAATGTAGAAGCCTTATAACTAAATACATTTTTTTACCCTCTTTTCTTTGTGATATATTTTGCTTTCATGCAATAAAGGAATTTAGGATGGCCTTTTATATCTTCCCAGATTTATGTTTTAAGCAAACATGGAAAGTTTTGTTCGTTATTTTTTCAAATGTTATTTTCTGCATAGATCTTTTTCTCTACCCTTTTGGGGACTCCAATTACATGGATGTTAGACTTTGTCATTATCCTACAGGTCCCTCAGATCATGCTTACTTTTTTCTTTTTTTTTCTTTCAGTTTTATTAAGACATGATTGACACACAGTACTGTGTAAGTTTAAGGTAAGCAATCATAATGATTTGACTAACATACATCGTAAAATGATTATCAAATTAAGTTTTGTGAACATTCATCATCTTATATAGACATGAAATTTAAAGAAAAAAATTTCTTTGGGATGAGAAATCTTTTTTTTTTCTTCTAATTTTATTTTATTTTTATTTTTTTATTTTTAATTTTATTATATTCAGGTATACATGTGTTCCCCATCCTGAACCCTCCTCCCTCCTCCCTCCCCATACCATCCCTCTGGGTCGTCCCAGTGCACCAGCCCCAAGCATCCAGCATCGTGCATTGAACCTGGACTGGCATCTCGTTTCATACATGACATTTCACATGTTTCAATGCCATTCTCCCAAATCTTCCCACCCTCTCCCTCTCCCACAGAGTCCATAAGCCTGTTCTATACATCAGTGTCTCTTTTGCTGTCTCGTATACAGGGTTATCGTTACCATCTTTCTAAATTCCATATATATGCGTTAGTATACTGTATTGGTGTTTTTCCTTCTGGCTTACTTCACTCTGTATAATAGGCTCCAGTTTCATCCACCTCATTAGAACTGATTCAAATGTATTCTTTTTAATGGCTGAGTAATACTCCATTGTGCATATGTACCACAGCTTTCTTATCCATTCATCTGCTGATGGACATCTAGGTTGCTTCCATGTCCTGGCTATTATAAACAGTGCTGCAATGAACATTGGGGTCCACGTGTCTCTTTCCCTTCTGGTTTCCTCAATGTGTATGCCCAGCAGTGGGATTGCTGGATCATAAGGCAGTTCTATTTCCAGTTTTTTAAGGAATCTCCACACTGTTCTCCATAGTGGCTGTACTAGTTTGCATTCCCACCAACAGTGTAAGAGGGTTCCCTTTTCTCCACACCCTCTCCAGCATTTATTATTTGTAGACTTTTGGATCGCAGCCATTCTGACTGGTGTGAAATGGTATCTCATAGTGGTTTTGATTTGCATTTCTCTGATAATGAGTGATGTTGAGCATCTTTTCATGTGTTTGTTAGCCATCTGTATGTCTTCTTTGGAGAAATGTCTATTTAGATCTTTGGCCCATTTTTTGATTGGGTCATTTATTTTTCTGGAGTTGAGCTGTAGGACTTGCTTGTATATTTTTGAGATTAGTTGTTTGTCGGTTGCTTCATTTGCTATTATTTTCTCCCATTCTGAAGGCTGTCTTTTCACCTTGCTAATAGTTTCCTTTGATGTGCAGAAGCTTTTAAGTTTAATTAGGTCCCATTTGTTTATTTTTGCTTTTATTTCCAATATTCTGGGAGGTGGGTCATAGAGGATCCTGCTGTGATGTATGTCGGAGAGTGTTTTGCCTATGTTCTCCTCTAGGAGTTTTATAGTTTCTGGTCTTACGTTGAGATCTTTAATCCATTTTGAGTTTATTTTTGTATATTATTTTATTTTTAAACTTTACATAATTGTATTAGTTTTGCCAAATATCAAAATGAATCCGCCACAGGTATACATGTGTTCCCCATCCTGAACCCTCCTCCCTCCTCCCTCCCCATACCATCCCTCTGGGTCGTCCCAGTGCACTAGCCCCAAGCATCCAGTATTGTGCATCGAACCTGGACTGGCAACTCGTTTCTTACATGATATTTTACATGTTTCAATGCCATTCTCCCAAATCTTCCCACCCTCTCCCTCTCCCACAGAGTCCATAAGACTGTTCTATACATCAGTGTCTCTTTTGCTGTCTCGTACACCGGGTTATTGTTACCATGTGATGAGAAATCTTAAGATTTACTCTCAACAACTTTCATCTATAACATACATAGGTATTAATTATATTTATCACATTGTACGTTACATGCCTAGTATTTTTTCTTATAACTAGAAGTTTGTAGATTTTGACTGCTTTATCCATTTCCCCTCCTCTTAAACCTACCTGTAGTAAACACAAATCTGATCTCTTTTTTCTGTTGGTTGTTAAAAAAATTTATTCTTTAACTGGAGGAAAATTGCTTTATAATGTTGTGATGGTTTCTGCTGTACAACAACACACTCTAAGTTTGTTTATTTTTAAGTATAATTGACACTATCCTAGTTTCAGCTGTGCAGCATGGTGATTTGATTTGAATACATTTCAAGATGATTGGAGAAGGAGAAGAGAATGCAATGGCACCCCATTGTATTGGAGAAGGCAATGACACCCCACTCCAGTACTCTTGCCTGGAAAACCCCATGGACGGAGGAGCCTGGTAGGCTGCAGTCCATGGGGTTGCGAAGAGTCAGACACGACTGAGTGACTTCACTTTCACTTTTCACTTTCATGCACTGGAGAAGGAAATGGCAACCCACTCCAGTGTTCTTGCCTGGAGAATCCCAGGGACGGGGGAGCCTGGTGGGCTGTCATCTATGGGGTCGCACAGAGTCGGACATGACTGAAGTGACTTAGCAGCAGCAGCAGCAAGACGATCACCATGATAAATCTAATCATGATATTTCACCATACAAAGATACATAGTTACTGACTATATTCCTCACACCGTACATTTTATAACTGTGACATCCATTTTATAACTGGAAGTTTGTGTCTCTTAATTTCCCTCATCTGTTTCTTCCTCCCTGTCCATCCCACAGGCAATCGGCTGTTTGTTCAGTGTTTCTACTCTATTGTGTTTGGCCATTTGCTTTTTTAGAGTCCAAATATAGGCAAAATAATGCAGTATTTGTCTCTTTCTAACTTATTTCTATTGGAGCTATACATTCTATGTCCACATCCATGTGGTTGCAAGTGGGAATATTTCATTGTTTTTTATGGCTGAGTTTATATAGATATAACTTCTTTATCACATCTTCTTTATCTATTTGTGCTTTGTTGATGGGTACTTAAGTTGCTGTCAAATCTTGGCTACTGTAAATAATGCAATAGTGAACATCAGGCTGCACATATCTTTTTGAATTAGTGGTTTCATTTTTCTTTGATATTTTTTCAGGTTTTCACTTTTAGAAAGAGATTTTACTTTTTGGAACAGTTTTAGATTTACAGAAAAATCGAAAAGACAGTAGAGCAAGTTCTCAAATATCTTGCACCCAGTTTTCCATTTAATATCTCACATTAGTATGGCACATTTATTACAATTAAGGAACTAATATTGACACATTATTATTAACTAAAGGCCATATTGTCTTGAGATTTCCTTAGTTTTTACCTAAAGAGGTGACGTTCCATTTTTATCACATCATGTCAAGAGTGCAAGCTGTCACATACTCACTGCTGATGATGATCACCTAACCAAGGCACTGCTGGTGGGTTTATCTACTGTAAAGTCACTCTCTCATTCCTCCCACTTTCCCTGTAGTCTTTGGGGAAAAGCCACTCTGCTCAGCCCATGTTCAGCATGGGGAGTTATGCTCCCCCATCATAAGAGAGTAGTTTCTACTTAATTGCTTGGAATTGTTCAGGGGAGATGCATTTACTATCCTCTCTTAAAACATTCATTCACTTCATTTTATCAGTATGGAATTCTGTTTCTTTCTTTCTTTCTTTTTGGTATTTTGGGTTATAATTCACTACTGCTTTGTATATTTTATTGTTCAAAAAAGTGTCCATTGGGACTTGGTTCCCGTGTCTTTTTAAAAAAGATATTCATTTATGTATCTGGCTGCAGCAGGTCTTGGTTGCAGCGCTCGGGATCTCCATTGCATCACGCAGCATCTTTTATTGTGGCAGATGGACTCTTCAGTCATGGCACCTGGGCTGCTGAGCACACGGGCTTCAGGAGTTGCCACACTCAGGTGCTCTAGTTGTGACGTGCAGGTGGGCTTAGTTCCTCTGCGACACGTGCGATCTTAGCTCCCCAACCAGGGACTGAACCAGTGTACCCAGCACTGCAAGGTAGATTCTTAACCACTGGACCACAAGGAAGTCCTGGTTCCTGTGTCTTTTTGACATAACCCCATTAATGCGTGGTTTGAGTACTTCTCATTTTCCAGCACTACAAAATACTCTAACTTCATTATGTATATTTACAGCTCCAGACCTACAACCAGCCATTTCTTCAGAGACTTGGCCTCTTTTTACTGTAGAATGATATTAGAAACCAAGATCTGGGAAGTATTTGTGATTGGCACTTGAGTGCTGTTATAGCCTTGAGGCCTTCTCAGCCAGTAAAGGGAGAATATATATGTGTATATATTACCTCATGTGTGCATGTATGATTTCTATAGGTAGCCATGTGTGTCCATGTTGATTAAACACGAGTTCATATAGCTATCTCCAACTCTAATCCATTACCACAAGGGTCATTCTAGCCCCGCTCCCCTTGATTAGCTCTACATTCCCACTCCAACTGTGAGAAGCATGGCTTCCACAATATGTTCTCCACTTAATTATTCAGTTCCAATATATATATAAGAATTATCAATATTAACTGCTACCCATGTAAGAACTAAAGTGCAGTGCTTGTGTGTAATCCTTGTGCCTTTAGCTTTACAGACTCAGATCATTTCCAGAGCCACTTCAGCCAGCACATTTTATCCTCATCTCCTGCAGTCAAATTGTCTCATACATTGATGATACATCTTGTCATAGTCTGCCTTCTTTCCTAGGATTCTCCACCCTCCTAAAGACTTCTTAAAATTTAGATATATTAAAGTTCACCTTTGTGCTTTAATGTTTGATGGGTTTTGACAAATGCATAATTTTATGACCAACATTACAATATTATACAGAATATTATCGCTACCAAAAAAATTCCTTGAGTTTCACCTATTAAGTCTTCTTTTCCTCAAGAACCCTAGAAACCACAGATCTTTTTGTCTGTGTAGTTTTGCATTTTCCAGAAGGTTGTATAATTTGCATCATATAGTATATAGCTTTTTCAGACTGAATTCTTTCACTGAAAAATATGCATTTAAGGTCCATCCATGTTTTTTCATGGCTTGACAGCTCACTTCTATTTTATTGCTGACCAATGTTCTGGCAATGGCACCCCACTCCAGTACAGTTGCCCGGAAAATCCCATGGATGGAGGAGTCTGGTGGGCTGCAGTCCATGGGGTCGCTAGGAGTTGGACACGACTGAGCGACTTCACTTTCACTTTCCACTTTCATGCACTGGAGAAGGAAATGGCAACCCACTCCAGTGTTCTTGCCTGGAGAATCCCATGGACAGAGAGGCCTGATGGGCTGCCGTCTATGGGGTCACACAGAGTTGGACACGACTGAAGTGACTTAGTAGTAGTAGTAGAAGTAATGTTCTGTTGTATGGATTAACCATAGTCTGTTTAACTATTTACCTATTGAAAGGACATCCTGGTTAAATCTAGTTTTTGATGATTATGAATAAAGCTGCTATAAACATTTGTATGCATATTTTTATGTAGACAAAAATTTTCAGGTACTTTGGGTAGATACCCAGGAGAGTGATTACTAAATCATGTGGCGAGTATTTTGCAAAAAACTGCTGTTTTAATTTTCCTTGAATAAAATACTCAGCAGTGGAATTGCTGGATCATATAATAGTTCTATTTTTAATTTTTGTTTTTGATATTTATTTAATTGTAAGTTTATAGAATTTAACTTAAATAGTGGCTATATTTAGTAATTGTCATACAAAACTCTTGGATTTCCCATATGGCTCAGATAGTAAAGAATCTGCCTGCAGTGCAGGAGACCTGGGTTCAATCCTTTGATCAGGAAGATCCCCTGGAAAAGGAAATGGCAACCACATCAGTATTCTTGCATGGAAAATATCATGAATAGAGGAGCCCGGTGGGCTACAGTCCATGAGGTAGCAAAGAGTCGGACATGACTGAGCGACTAACACTTACTTTCATGCAAAACTCTTATAAATTTAAAAATTGGGCCCCGTGAGTTGGGTACAAGTAGACTATACCATATCACTGCCTGTTTGCTTTTTCTCTTCTTTGTGAATCTGGAGTTTTTCAACACTCAGAAAGAGTTATTGAGTACTTATATGTGATAGATGCTGAGGATTCAGTGCTAGAGTTCCTTTTCTATTGTAGTTGACAGTCTTATTGAAAAACAAATAAATGGAGCAGTGATTTAGAGCAGTTTTATAAGTGTGTGTTTGTTTTTTAATTATGAGAGAGAAAAATCCTGTTTGGTGTTCAAGTGCATATTTGTCAGTTGCATTCTAGGCCTGGCTCTTTTTTGTTATTTTTCTACAATATTTTGCCTAAAAATTCTTTCTCTTCTTTTGTTTTTTGAGGTATATTTGTACAACATTATATAAGTTGGAGATGTACAACAGTGATTCACAGTGTTTAAAGATTATACTCCATTTAGAGTTTTTATAAAATATTAGCTATTTCCCTTATATTGTTCAATATATCGTTGTAGCTTATTTATTTTATACATAGTAGTTCATACCTCTTAATCCCCTATCCCTAGATTTCCCCACTTTCCTCTTTCCACTGGTAACTACTAGTTTGTCCTCTATATCTGTGTATCTCCTTCTTTTTTGTTATATTCACTAGTTTGTTTCATTTTTAAAATTTCACATATCAGTTGTATCATATAGTTTGTCCTTCTCTGTCTGACTTTATTTCATGTAGCATAATGCCCTCCAAGTCCATCCATGCTGATGCAACTGGTAAAATTCCATTCTTTTTTATGGCTGAGCAGTATTCCAGCACATACACACCACATCTTCTTTTCCATTTAGGGGTTCCCTCGTGGCTCAGAGGTTAAAGCATCTGCCTCCAATGTGGGAGACCCAGGTTTGATCCCTGGATTGGGAAGATACCCTGGAGAAGGAAATGGCAACCCACTCCAGTATTCTTGCCTGGAGAATCCCATGGACAGAGGAGCCTGGTAGGCTACAGTCCGTGGGGTAGCAGAGTCAGACATGACTGGGTGACTTTACTTTCACTTTTCTTATCCATTCATCTGTTGATGGACACTTAGATTGTTTCCATATACTGGCAGTTGTAAATAATGCTGCCTTGAATATTGGGTACATGTAGCCTTTCAAAGTAGTGTTTTTCTTTTTTCTTTTTTTCAGATATGTGCCTAGGAGTAGAATAGTTGGCTTATGTAGTAGTTCTGTCTTTCGTTTTTGAGAAATCTCCATAATATTTTCCATAGTGGATGAGCTAATCTACATTCCTACCAACAGTTTGTATGAGATTTCCCTTTTCACCACATCATCACCAACATTTCTTATCTGTGTTCTTTTTAATTAGAGTCATTCTTACAGGTGTAAAGTGATAGATGTTGTAGGTTTAATTTGCATTTCTCTCATGATTGATGCTAAGCACCTTTTCATGTGCCTGATCCAAGAAAAATATCACTACAATTTATGTCAAAGAGTGTTGTAAGTTGTCTTCTCGGAGTTTTATGTGTATAGTCTTACATTTAGGTCTTTAACCTATTTTTGGCTTATATTTATGCATAGCATGATAAAATACTCTAATCTCATTCTTTTACAAGTAGCTGTCCAGTTTCCCCAGTGTCCCTTTATTGAAGAGACTGTATTTCTCCATTGTATAGCCTTGCCTCCTTTTTCATAGATTAATGGGTTCTTTGGGGGCTCTGTTTTCTGTTGCATTGATCTTTGTGTGTGTGTGTGTGTGTTTTTTTTAATGTCAATACCATACTGTTTTGATGACTGTAGCTTTGTGGTGTCTGAAGTTGAGAAGCATGGTTCCTCCAGCTGTTTTTCTTTCTCAAGATTGGTTTGACTATTTCAGATCTTTTGTGTTTCCATACAAATTTTAAAATTGAGTTTTGTGCAAGATACCCTTGGTTTTTTATTAGGGATTGAACTGAATCTTGATTATCTTGGGTAGTATGGTCATTTTAATAATATTAGCTTTTTCTAACCTAAGAACACAGTATATCTTTCCATGAAAGTGAAAGTGAGAGCTGCTCAGTAGTGTCCAGCTCCCTGCCACTCCATGGACTATACAGTCCATGGAATTCTCTAGGCCAGATTACTGGAGTGGGTAGCTTTTTCCTTCTCCAGGGGATCTTCCCAACCCAGGGATTGAACCCAGGTCTCCCACATTGTGGGCAGATTCTTTACCAGCTGAGCCACAAGGGAAGCCCAAGAATACTGGAGTGGTAGCCTATCCCTTCTGCAGAGGATCTTTCTGACCCAGGAATTGAAACAGGGTCTCTGGCATTACAGGTGGATTCTTTACCAACTGAGTTATCATTTGTCTAGTTCTCTTATCCTAGAAATTTGGTGGCATATATTTGTTCATAAAAGCCTCTTTTGTCCTTTCTTTTCCTGTGGTACCCATTGTAATAGTTCTTTCATTTATTATTTTGTTGGTCATTTTTTCCTTTGGTTGGTCTATTCAAAGGTTTATTGACTTCATCTTTTTTTTTTTAATTTTATTTTATTTTTAAACTTTACAATATTGTATTAGTTTTGCCATACATCGAAATGAATCCTCCACAGGTATACCCGTGCTCCCCATCCTGAACCCTCCTCCCTCCTGGCCTGAATACCCCGAGCGCTATCTGAGCGAAATAATTTGGGCTAGCAAACCAGACTGTGGGATATCTACCACGCGAAAAGCCAGCCCTAACCTAAGACACTGCCAGGCCCGCACACAGAACAAAGGACTGAACAGAGATAGCCGGCGGCAGACCATCCCCGTCTGGTGATAGGCAGCCAGAGCTGGAAGGGGACAATCGCAGCCCCAGAGAGACATTATCTATAAAACTGTAAGCAGGCTTCTTTGCTAACTAAAACTTCTTGGGGGTCTGGACGGTCAACATCTGCCTGAGAAGGTGCGCCGGTGCACACCTAGATGACTTCATCTTTTCACAGAAAAATCTCTCGTTGATCTTTTCTGTAGTTTCCCACAGAATAAATTTCTTTTATTCCTGAGCTAAATAAATGAATAAATTTCATTTATGTCTGATCTAATTTTATTATTTACTTCCTTCTGCTAACGTTGGGTGCAGTTTGTTGTTCTTCTCTTAGTTCCTTTGGTGAAGAGTTAGGTTGTTTGAAATCTTTCTTGTTCTTAATGTAAGCCTTTTTTTTTTTTTTTTGCTATGAATGTCCCTCTGAGAACTGCTTTTGCTGTATGTCATAAGTTTTGGTATGTTATGTTTTTTGTTTTTCTCAAGATAATTTTTTATTTCTCATTTAATTTATTCTTTAATCCATTACTTGTTTAGGAGAGTGTTGCTTAATTCCTATGTATTCATGAGTTATCTGGTCTTCCTCCTGTTATTAATTCCTAGTTTTATACCATTTTAGTCAGAGGAGATATTTGGCATGATTTCAGTCTTATTGAACATGATAAAATTTGTTTTGTGGCCTAATATATGGTCTATCCTAGAAAAAGTTTCCATGTGATTTTGAGAGGAATGTTTATTGTGTTGCTGTTGGATGTAACATTGTGATGTGTCAGTACACTTGATCTACAGGGTTGTTTAAGTATACTGTATCCTTACTGATTCTCCCTCTAGATAATCTATCCATTGTTGAGAGTGGGGTTTTAAAGACTCCAAGTAGTAATATATTACTCTGTATTTCTCCTTTTAGCTCTGTTAGTTTTTACTTTGTCTGTTTGGGTGCTCCACTGTTGGGTGTGTATATATTTACAATTATTATACCTTCTTGATGGATTCACCCCCTCCTTTATCATTATATAACAACTTTCTTTGTATCTTTTTATCATTTTTAGAGTCTATTTTATTTGATATAAGTAGCTATCCCTCTTTTGTTGTTGTTGTTACCACTTGCTTGAAATATCTTTTTGCATCTCTTTACTCTCAGTATATGTGTGTCTCTAAGGCTAAAATTAATCTCATATAGGCCACATATTGTTGGATCTAGGTTTTTTTTTAATCCTTTCCACCATTCTATGTCTTTTGATTAGAAATTTAATTCATTTACATTTAAATTAATTATTGATAAGTAAGAACTTGATGCTTTTGAACTGTGGTGTTGGAGAAGACTCTTGAGAGTTCCTTGGACTACAAGGAGATCCAATCAGTCCATCCTAAAGGAGATCAGCCCTGGGATTTCTTTGGAAGGAATGATGCTAAAGCTGAAACTCCAGTACTTTGGCCACCTCATGCGAAGAATTGACTCATTGGAAAAGACTCTGATGCTGGGAGGGATTGGGGGCAGGAGGAGAAGGGGGCGACAGAGGATGAGATGGCTGGATGACATCACTGATTGATGGATGTGAGTCTGGGTGAATTCCAGAAGTTGGTGATGGACAGGGAGGCCTGGCGTGCTGCGATTCATGGGGTCGAAAAGAGTCGGACACGACTGAGCGACTGAACTGAACTGAAGAACTTACTATTGCTGTTTCGTTTTCTGGTTATTTTGTAGATCTAATGTTTTTTCTTATCCTTTCCTCTTTTAAAATATATCTTTTGGTATTTGGTATGCTTTTACTTCTTTATTATTTGTGTGTGTGTGTGTTTATGCATGCATGAGTATGTATAATTACTGCAGATTTTTCCCCTGTGGTTACCATGAGGTTTATATTAAATATCTTAAAATTGTATCACCCTAATTGTAATTGGTAATAAATTAATTTCAATAGAATTTCTGTATTCTACACATTTACTTTCTCTTCCCCTCACATTTTAGGTTACTGATGTACTTTACATATTTTTATATTATATATCTAATAACAGATAATTCTAGTTATGATTTTTTACTGTGTATGTTTTTTAACTTTTATGTTAAGAGTTGTAAGTGAATTATGAACCACTACCATTACTGCATTACAGAATCTATCTTTGACTATTTATCATTACCAGTAAGTTTTACACTTACATTTTTATTATGTTAACTGGCATCCTTTTACTTCTACCCAAAGATCTCCCTTTAGTATTTCTTCTAAGGCAGGATTAGTGGTAATGAAATCTCTCAGATGTTGTTTGTTTAGAAAAGTCTTTAATCTCTTCATTTCTGAAGAAGAGTTTTGGCAGGATTAGAATTCTTTTTTTTAAAATTATTTTGGCTGTTCCAGGTCTTAGTTACAGATGCGGGATCTTTAGTTGTGGCATGTGGGTTCTAGTTCTGTGACCAGGGATCAAATCAGGTCCTCTATTTTGAGAGTGTGAAGTCTTAGCCACAGGACCATAAGGGAAGTACCAGGCATATAAGTCTTGATTGACATTTTCTTCTTTTTATATTTTGAATATATTACTCCATTCTCTCCTGGCTTGAAGTTTCTTATGGAGGCTTCCTTAATATAACTTCCCACTTTTTTTCCTATTGCTTTCAAATATGACTTTTGGACAATTTAATTATAATGTATATCAGTGTAGCCCTATTTGGGGTCCTTTAGACCTCATGGATCTTTATATCCATTTTTCTCTTCAGGTTTGGGAAGTTTTCAGCTATTATTGCTTTCTATATACTTTATGTCCCTTTCTCTTCTGCTTCTGGAATTCCATGATATAGATATCGATTCTTTTAATTGTGTCCAATAAGTCTTGTGGGCTGTCTTCACTCTTTTTCATTCTTTTTCTTTTTGTTCCTCTGACTGGATAATTTTAAATGTTCTCATTTCTAGATAGCTGATTCATCGGTATAGTTTAGTTTGATTTTAAAGTTATCAAATTCTTCAGTTTACTTGTATTTTTTAAAATTTGTTTTAATTAGAGGGTAATTACTTTACAATATTGTATTGGTTTTGCCATACATCAACATGAATCCGCCACGGGTGTATACGTGTTCCCAGTCCTGAACCCCTCTCCCACCTCCCTCCCCGTACCATCCCTTTGGGTCATCCCAGTGCACCAGCCCCAAGCTTCCTGTACAAACCTGGACTGGCGATTCATTTCTTCCATCAGCAGATGAATGGATAAGAAAGCTGTGATACATATACACAATGGAGTATTACTTGTGTTTTTAAGGTATAGAATATCTGTTTTCATTTTTTCTTTTTTTTATGGTTTCTATTTCTTTGTTGAGCTTCTCATTTTGTTCATGCATTTCCCCCCTATTTTGTTTAGTTGTTTGTCTGTTCTTATAGTTCAGTACACTTAAGAGAATTATTCTGAATTCTTTTTCTGACAATTCATAAATCTCCACCTCTTTAAGGTCAGTTTTATTTGTTTAGTCACTCAGTCATGTCTGACTCTTTGCAACCCCATGGACACCAGACTTTCCTGTCCTTCACTCTCTCTCAGAGCTTGCTCAAACTCATGTCCATTGAGTTGGTGATGACATCCAACCACCTCATCCTCTGTAATCCCCTTTTCCTGCCTTCAATTTTTCCCAGCATCAGGGTCTTTTCTAATGATTCAGTGCTTTGCATCATGTGGCCAAAGTATTGGAGCTTTAGCATCAATCCTTCCAATGATTATTCAGGGTTGATTTCCTTTAGGATGGACTGGTTTGGTCTCCTTGCTGTCCAAGGGACTCTCAAGAGTCTTCTCCAACACCACAGTTCAAAAGCATCAATTCTTTGACACTCAGTCTTCTTTATGGTCCAACTCTCACATCCATACATGGCTACTGAAAAAAACAAGCTTTGACTAAATGAACCTTTGTTGGCAAGATAATGTCTCTGCTTTTTAATACACTGTCTAGGTTTGTCATAGCTTTTCTTCCAAGGAGTAAGTGTCTTTTAATTTCATGGCTGCAATCACCATCTGCAGTGATTTTGGAGCCCCAGAAAATAAAATCTGTCAGTGTTTCCATGGTTTCCCCTTCTATTTGCCATGAAGTGGTGATGGGACCAGATACCATGATCTTTGTTTTTTGAATGTTGAATTTTAAGCCAACTTTTTTACTCTCCTCTTTTACCTTCATCAAGAGGCTCTTTAGTTACTCTTTACTTTCTCCCATAAGAGTGGTGTTATCTGCATATCTGAGGTTATATTTCTCTTGGTGATCTTGATTCCAGCTTGTGCTTCATCCAATCTGGCATTTCACATGATGTACTCCACATATAAGTTAAATAAGAAGGGTGATAATATACAGCCTTGACATACTCCTTTCCCAATTTGGAACCAGTCCATTGTTCCATGTCCAATTTTAACTGTTGCTTCTTAATCTGCATACAGATTTCGCAGGAAGCAGGTAAGGTGGTCTGGTATTCCCATCTCTTGAAGAATTTTCCACAGTTTGCTGTGATCCACACAGTCAAAGGCTTTAGTGTAGTCAATTTTGGGTCAGTATTGAAGTTTTATTGGTTTCCTTTGTTGGTATCATGTTTACCTATTTGTTTGTTTGTTTTTTCCCCAGATCCTTGATTTCTTACCTTGGTATCTCAGCATTTCAGTAAGTAAGCTCCCCTTTGATGCCTTATAGGTTCACTTTGACAAAGATAGTTCTTCACCTGTCAGTTCTGTTTGGGTTTCCAGACAAGTCTGTTGGTAATATCCTTGGGTGGGTGGGGTTTGCTATCAGGGTCTATTTTTGGTAAGGCCGCTGCCTGAGCTCTGAAGTTAGATAATTGTGCCACTGGCTGAGAACACTTAGATAGGACTGCTGGGTTGGTTCCCCGCCCAAGCAAGGGTATAGGATGAACTCAGTAGTTGTCTGAATTCTCTGGTCAGGATTTCTAGACAGTTGGGACTGGGTTCTATACTCGCCTAGGGCAATAAATTGGCTTCCCTGCCCTCGTGGGGCAGGATCATGGGGCTGCATGGTTTTGTTTGGGGGCTGAATAAGGCAAGACTGTGCACTGAATTTCCTAGCCAGATGAAGCCACTGATTTTGCCTTGCAGTTGGAAAAAGCTACAAACTCTGCATGCTGTTCAATTGTGATTATAAGCAGGGTTGTTAGATAGCTACGCAGTTTTCTGTGTGTTCTGGGTGGGTTCCCTGGTTGGGCAGGCTGAAAGCTGTTTTCAGAATTGGGTGAGGTTATAAATTTGTTTCCCTGCCTTAGCAAAACAGAAGACCCAACTCAAGTCTGGCAAGGCTTTTTCCTTGTGGTCTTGACTCAAGTCGACCCTTGCCCCAAGTTTCCTGGCCAAACAGGGCCATTGACTTTGCTCTGCAGATGGTCAACTTCGTCTGCTGTACTGTCTGTTGAAGCATTTCTGGGCTATGCAGCTATCCAGGTGCTCTGGTCAGCATGTCAGGTTGAATGGGGTTGGGAGATGCACTCAGCATAGCATGGGGCTATGAATTAGCTTGCCTGCCTGAGTGGAATCAAGGGGCCAGCTCCAAGAAAGCTCTCAGGTGTTCCTGATCTCAGGTGATCCCTGATCTGGAGGGGCAGGGAATTAAATTCAGCAGTAGGTAGAACTATGAATTAGCTCACCTGCCTGGGAAGTGGTAGACCAAGCTCCCAGGCCAGCAGGGTTCTTTACCTGAGGACACAGATCAGGTAGACTTGCACTCTGCTGAGTTCTCTGGTCAGATCATGCCAGTGGTTTGATGCTGCTGATAAGCAAAGTTGCTGGTTGAGAATTTTGCTTGGGTGCTACAGGTAGAAATTGCATCTGCCTGGATCTAAGAACTGGTTGTTGCAAGCCCGTTCTCCCTTATCAGTCACAATCAGATTCATAGTGGGCAAGCTTCACAGATTCCCTCATAATACCTGTGGGATGAGACCGGAGTAGGGACGCCCAAGAAGCAGCCCACAATACTTATAAGATCTCAGTGTTCACCCTGGCTTTCCTTTCCCACTAGAGGAACCAGAGGCTCAGGAGAGACCCCTTGGTGTGATGCTGCACCAGCCTGGGGGAGAAACAAGCCAGCCACTGTGTAGCTGCTCTTCTTACATGTCTAATGCAGTCTATTTGATCTCTGTGGTGCCATGGGTCCTTTGGCACACTTTTGTATTCTAGGATTTTTCTTGGTGGTATCTTGCCCATGAATAGTTGCTAGTCGTTCTCGTGAGGGAGAGGTAAGTTAGAAACAACCCATGGTATCTTAGTGGTGTCATTCCTGCCTCTTAAAAAAAAAAAAATCTATTCATCTGTCGATGGACTTTTGGGTTGCCTTTCTTCACCTTTTGGCTATTGTGAATAATGTTGCTATGAACATGGGTGTAGAAATATCTGTTTGAGTCCTGCTTTTACTTCTTTTAAGTGTATTCCCAGACGTGGAATTGCTGGATCATATGATAATTCTATATTTAATTTTTTGAGGTACTGCCATACTATTTTCCATAGTGGCTAAACAACTTTATATTACCACTGCAGTGCACAAGGGTTTCATTTCTAAATCTTTGTCAGCCCTTTCCATCCTTCCTTTCTTTCTATAGGGGCTATCCTAATGGGTGTGAGGTTGTATCTCATTATTGCTTTGATTTGCATTTCCCTAATGATCAGTGTGATGTTGAATATCTTTTCATGTGCTTTTTAATCATTCATGTATCTTGTTTTCAGGAATGTCTATTCAAGTACTCTGTCCATTTTAAAATTGGCTTTAAAATTCTTTTTTTTTGTTGATGAGTTGTAGGGGTTCTTTATATATTCTGGATCTTAACCATTTTTCAGGTATATGATTTGCAAATATTTTCTCCCATTCCTTAGATTGTCTTCTTTATTATGTTCTTCAATGGACAAAGTTTTAAATTTTGAGGTAGTTCAATTTATCTGTATTTTCTTTTGTCTGTAACTGATGTCATATTCAAGAAATCTTTGCAAAATCTGGTGCCGTGAAGATCCCCTCTGTGTTTTCTTCTAAGTTTCAGAGTTTCAGCTCTTATATTTAGCTCTTTGATCAATTTTGAATTAATTTTATTATATAGTATAAGATAATAGTCCAACTTCATTCTTGTACAGGCATATACCCAGTTTTTCCAACACTATTTTTTGGAAGACTGTCCTTTCCCCATGAAGTGTCTCGACCTTTGTCAAAAATCATTTGACCATATGTACAAGTATTTTTCTGGGTTGTATATTCTATTGCTTTAGTTTGTGTGGATAGTATTATCATATGAACAATATTAAGTCTTCCAGTTCATCAACATGAGATGCCCATTTATTTGTGTTCCAAATTTCTATTAGCAACATGCATTGAGTTTTTATAGCAGCTTTATTCATAACGGTAGAAAACTAGAAATCACCCAGATGTTCTTCAAGAAGTTAGTGGATAAACAATCTGTGGTACATTCACACAAAGGAATACTACTCAGCAATAAAAAGAACGAACTATTGATATACTCAACAGCCCAGATGAATATTCAGAGAGCTAGGCCAAGAAAAGCCAATCTGCGATGTTACATATTATATGATTCCATTATATAACTCTCTTGAAAGAATAAAAATGGCTTCTCAGGTGGTGCTAGTGGTAAAGAACCTGCCTGCCAATGCAGGAGTCATAAGGGATGTGGGTTTTATCCCTGGGTCCGCAAGATCCCATGGAAGAGGAAATGGCAACCCACTCCAGTATTCTTGCCTGGAGAATCCCATGGACAGAGGAGCCTGGTGGGCTACCATCCATGGAGTTGCAAAGAGTCAGACAGGACTGAAGTGACAGCATGCACATGCAGGGAGGGAATGATAGTGGGAGGGTGGTGAGTGTGTTTACCAAAGGTTAGGAAGAGCGGTCCTTGCAGTCATGGAAATGTTCTGTATCTTGACTGTATCCACATCAGTATCCTGGTTGTGATATTATACTTGAGTTTTGTGAGATGTTATAATTGAGAGAAAGTGGGTAAAATTTACATGGTATCTCTCTCACAACTGCACCTGAACTTATTTCAAAACAAAAAGTCTAATTTAATGGAAAGAAAACAGCGTGGAAATGTGCAATATCTTTTAGAAAGATTTCCATGAAATATTGTTAACAATAAAAGGAAATTTAATGCTATTTGGGAAACGATTGGCTATAATGATTCACTTCTTATAGTCTCTTGAGAACCAAGGGTTTTGCTTTGCTCGTTTTAATGATGATGAAAGTATTTTTGCTACAGTCCCAACTCTAGATGTTTTAGGAAAACTTGCTATTAGAAATCAATTGTCACCAAAGATAAGATGAAGCATCTGTCTAGTAGAGAATGTGACTTTTTATCTAAGACACAATCCCAGCATTACCTAAGTAGCCCTGAGCAGGTGAACAGATTGGCATCTTGCTTGCAGTCTGTACTTAGATGACCCCAGAATAACTTCTTCCTTAAAAGTTGAGCCCTAGGCACTTCCCTTGCTGATCTTAGTCCTGGCCCTTCTTATAGCCTTAAAAAGGTAGACAACCTGAAAAAAACAGTTTCTCAGATGTAAAATGGATGAGCAATTCAAAATTGTCCCTAGAGTTCTAATTCTAAGATTAATAATAATAATAGCTACTGAGCATGGACTTCTGTTTTAACATTAGGCATCCTATCTATTAACTTACTTAGAAGACTCACTCACTCGCTTGGTCAGGCGTGTCTGACTATGTAACTCTATGGACTGTAGCCACAAGCTCTGTCCATGGGATTTTTTAGGCAAAAGTACTGGAGCGGGGTTGCCATTTCCTCCTCTAGGGATCTTCCCAACCCAGAGATCGAACCCACGTCTCCAGTGTCTCCTGTCCTGGCAAGGCAGATTCTTTACTTCTGAGCCATCAGGGAAGCCTAATTCCACCAAAACCTTTTGGGGAACATCTTATTATCATTCTCATTTTACAAATAAGACAACTGAGTGTCAGAAAAGCAACAGAGAAGAGTAAGAAGGTGACGAAGCTGGGAAGAGAGTGACAAATCGTCCAAGTTTGCCCAAGACTGAAGGTTCTCCCTAGGTGGGGGACTTTCAGCACTAAACTGGTCAAGTTCCAGGCAAAATGAGACGGGAGACCAGTCCTAAATTCCCTTAACTCCAGAGTCTGTGTTCTTTTGGTTGTACCACTGCTGCTACTGCTAAGTCGCTTCAGTCATGTCCGACCCTCTGAGACCCCATAGACAGCAGCCCACCAGGCTCCCCCGTCCCTGGGATTCTCCAGGCAAGAACACTGGAGTGGGTTGCCATTTCCTTCTCCAGTGCATGAAGGTGAAAAGTGAAAGTGAAGTCGCTCAGTTGTGTCCGACTCTTAGCGACCCCATGGACTGCAGCCCACCAGGCTCCTCCGTTCATGGGATTTTCCAGGCAAGAGTACTGGAGTGGGGTGCCACTTCCTTCTCTGTGGCTGTACCACACCACCTCTCCGTTTCTTAGAGACCCCTTAAGGATTGTAACAATTAAAGCAAGCGGGACAAAACGTGTCTTTTCATGAGGAAGTGGGAATCAATATGCTGCCTGGAAGAACAGGAGAAAGCGGTAGGCAAAGAAACCTATATTTATATTCAGTTTCAAAAATAATTGGTGAATAGAAATAATGGCAGACAAGCAATTAAACTTGAGATATATTAAAATGAGAAAATAAAGGAAAGGAGCATGGAATTTATATATATTTTAAATATCTTTTAGAAGTTTTAATAATAATGTACGCTCCTTAGAAACAAATGCTAATAAATCTAGGAGGATGATTTTCAGTAGAATTTGGGATCAACAGATGCAGAACATTAATCCAGAGATTGGCAGAGTTAATGGCCCACACGCAAAAGAGCTTGCTGTCTCAGAATTGCAGCTTGCACAGATTTAACCTCCTTCTCTCCATAACCCTGCGTTTTGAATAAGCATTCCCTTGCTGAAAAAGTGTGATGCATTCCTCGGGGAGCAGAGTAGCTCATCAGGCAAAATACAGAACGAACAACAGCTTGGAGGATGCCAAACCCAGTGACCGCTGGAGCAGAGTTGGGTAGCAGATGTTGTGTCACCATGGCAACCGGTGGGCGGCTCCAAATGAAGAAGGGACTCAATTTCCAAGGCCTGAGACCTGAGGGAGACTTTAACCCTGCCTTTCTCCAGAGCTCTGTGTCTTTGGACATTTGTGGGGCAAAGGAAGAAATAAAGGAGGGGCTCCCACAATTTTCTGTCCTCACTACTGTTGTATTGTTGGCAAGAGAGAAAGACACTTAAAAAAGATATGTATCAACCTTAGACAGGAAACATCTTACCAGCTGTGAATTAATGAGCTGCCTTGCCTCCGAGGAGACTTGATAATCCCCCTTCCGGTTGAACTGGTGGCTCCTCCCACAGTGTTCTTCCACGTTCCACTGCTCCCTGACTAAATACTTCCGCAGAATAACTGCTTGTAGACAAAAAGGCAGCTCACAGGCCGCTTCCCTCCCTGCTCTCATGCTCTGCCCTGAAGCACAGGTGTCCACTGGTCCATCAGTGCAGACGCCCAGCGTCCATTCAGTGTGACTCACACACTCACCAGGGCCTCAACCAGCATCACCAAGCACGACTGTGCACACACCCGCGAAGACACTGCACTGAATGGAGATGTTAAGACACTCACCTCGAAGTGTTCTCCATAACCATTCCCCTGCCTCCCTGTGCTCTCAATTCATTTTCCCCAGAAAACTCTAATTATCTTGTAAATAACAAAATGATATTGCATTCTCTTTATGTCATGAAGTCTTATTTTTTTTCAAGCATAAACAAAAATTGTTTCTTGATATTTTAACCCTATTTCAGCATTTCTTTCTTTTCAGTACTACATTGTGAGCATAAAAAAATGATAGCAGTGCTCCCTGGCCCTCCTCAACTCTAGGAGGCCCTGGAATCTGTATTCCATGCTAGGAAGACCAAAGGCTCTGTGAGTGGGCAGGATCTGTAGCTTCTCTTAACCTCAGCATCTGCTCCTAGGGCAGGGGTCTCCAAAAGCAAATCTAGTATTTTTCATCTCACCCTAAAAAAATCTGATTTCTGTATTTGTGTTATAGTGTATATAATATGTTAAAGCAATGGTGTATACGTGTGCCTGTAGGTATAAATTTAAATTTAGTAAATGTTTATGGAAGTTGTATCCAGTCATTTTTAAACAGCTTTAAATCTCATACCATACAATTCATCCATTTCAAGTATACAATTCAGTAACTTTTAGTGTGTGTAGTCGTATACCTATCACTAGGATCAATTTTAGAATATTTTGTTTACCCCCAAAAGAAATTCCACTCCCGATAGCTATCACCTCCCCCAATCCCACCCCTTGACATCTGCCCCACCCCCAGGCCCTGCAACCACTCATGTACTTTTTTGTCTCTATAGATCTTCCTAGTCTTGGTATTTTGTGTAAGCAGAATCATACAGTAAGTACCCTACACACGTGTGTTCCATCAACATCAGACGTGAGTGACACTGCAGCTTGCCCTCTGTCTCCTGTCGCTGATGACCCTTCAGCTCTACCATCTCTCACTTCCTCTCCCTCCTCCATCAGGAACTCTTCTGGCCTGTTCACTCTGTGCCAGCCCCTGTATGCCAGCTGTTGTGCCGTACCAATGTACTTTTCAAGGTACTGTACTCTAAGATTTAAGATGTTTTCTTTATTATTATTTTTTTGTATTATTTGTGTGAAAAATATTATAAACCTATTTTAATATGGTACTATATAGACGATTGTGTTCATTGGCTACCTGGGCTAACTTTATTGGACTTACAAATTGGACTTATGAATGCACTCTTGGAATGGGACTCATCCGTATGTAGGGGACTTACTGTACTAATGTGGCCTCTTGGGTCTGGATTTTTTCAGCACCATGTTTTCAAGGTCTGTTGTAGGATAAAGCAGCATGGATAAGCATATTCCTTCTGACGGCTGCTGTTGTTTCTCAGTTGTGTCTGACTCTTTGTGACCCCATGGACTGCAGCACGCCAGGCTTCCCTGTCCTTCACTATCTCCCTGAGTTTGCTCAGATTCATGTCCATTGAGTCGATGATGCCATCCAACCATCTCCTCCTCTGTCATCCACTTCTCCTGCCCTCAATCTTTCCCAGCATCAGGGTCTTTTCCCAATGAGTCAGCTTTGAATAAGATTCTAATGTGGGTATACCATATCTTATTAATTCACTTCACATTGCTCTTATGGGTAAACAGCCACACTTTGTTGTAGACACCTGATCTGTATAATTTATATATTATAGGCACTATGCATCAGAGATTATATTTAAAATGTTCAGTAACAGCCAGGCACTAACGAACAACCACAGATGTTATAAGTGCTGGAACTGATTTCTGGAGCTCCACTTAGTGCCCAGGTATTCTCTTCATTTGCTAAGACCCAGGGTGTGGGGGGCAAGGAATTCAGGGGGCTCAGGGCAGGCTGTTTACCAGCTCTCATGGAAGTATTTCAATATTTTAACAATCAAGGTGGTCGTGTGTCTGCATTAAAGCTGACATCTCCCTTGCAGAGCAGATGTGAGGCTTAAACGAGCCCAGACACGGGGAGGACCTGGGGGTTCTTGTTTGGAACATGCAGTACCCCACCACATGTAGCGAGCAGAACTGTCAGCCTGAAGTCACTGCTCCTCATTCCCTTCTATCTAGGACTGCTCCCCGCAGCTGAGGAAGTCCCTCTCCTAGAAGCCTACTTTGTAATGCATCTAAAGGGAGTCATCAGGCCGATGGCATGGGCAAGCATTTCGCCCTCAGACATCAAAGGGAAAATCTCCTGCCTGGTTCCCATGATCCCTTCCCTGGAGAAAGAGGAGAGCAAACCTGGCTGGAGTCTGAAGGAACAGGCAGGATGGGAGGCCACCGGGATGCAGGAAAGAAAGAAGTTCAAACAGAACTCTACCCTTTCAGGTCCCTGCTTGCCTTGCACTGGCCTATGTCCCCCGAGTGGTCCCTGATTTCATCTAGAGTCTGTGCATCACTTCTCATTTTTGCCATTAAAATCACAGAATCTAGGAGGAAACTGATAGCCAAGAACTGTCTCAGCTGGAGAGCCAAGAGCAGAGGTTTCCCGATTACAGGCTAAAGCTGCTTGCAATTCACCAGCCCTGTGAGAAAAGTCAGTTTAAGAGGCATTGGTTGAAATGACTTCGGTTCAGTACGACAAATGATGAGCTTTGTTGAGTGCCTTCTCCATCTATAACCATGCCCTGCCCTTGTACTCAGGCTATTCTCATAAAGTGATTTCACAAGCCTGGGCTTTTTCAGGCCTCCCTGGAGCCATGTACAATTGAAGGAGTTTTAATCAGGATCTTGGCTGCTGGAGGATCTGAATTGAAATGGAATAATACTTAAAGTTAGAAAATAATGCTTATGAGAATGGACTCAAAGGACTTAATCTGAAGAAGAGAAAGATGAAGGGGCCCATAGATGACATTTTAGATATACCAGATAGCAAAAATTCACTACAAAGGGAACAGAGGGCCACTGCTCACTGTCTCTAGACGGTGGACAAAGCAAACATAGCAGGGACCAGAAGGCACATGAATGAAAGTGTGAATTTTCTTTGGTGGATGACTTAACTTCCCAGGAAGGTTTGTCAGAGTCTCCTTTGGCTATCTGAATGCACTGACCTGTTCAGTAATGTTTTCCTGAAAGGAGAGGCAGGGATTGGATACAAAATAGCAGAATTTCCTGCTGCATGGTCTGAGGAAAGTCACAGGGGCTAGGACACAGGTCACCTGCTCTCCCCCTCCCATCTGTGTCAATAACTGGAATCCTATAAGGTATTGAGCGTCTGTGTGTGTGTGTGCACACACTCAGCTGTGTCCAACTCTTGGTGACCCCATGAACTGTAGCCTGCCAGGCTCCTCTGTCCATGGGGTTTTTCCAGGCAAGAATACTGGGTTGCCATTTCCTACTCCAGAGGATCTTCCCAACTCAGGGATCGAACCCATGTCTCTAGCGTCTCCTGCCTTGGCAAGCAGGTTCTTTACCACTAGTGCCACCTGGGACTCTTCAAAGTGTTCGGAATCACAGGAGCTTTCAACTGCAGGAAGCAGATACCCCGGCTCCAATCGGCTTCCCCAATAAGTACAGGCATCATCTCCCATCAGCGGACATGGAGAGCTAGGTCAGGGTCCTGGCGTGGATGGCGATCCGCTCCTCAGTGCCACCCAGGCATCAGCCACCTGTTCAGGTGTCCTCAGCTTTGCCTTCATCTTCAAACTCTCCTTGCTGGTTGTAAGGTGGAGCCGCTGGGGGTCACACGGACTCTCGTTCATAGAAGGGGGAGAAAATGGCCACCCACTTCCTACTCATGGTATCAAAGCCTTTCCTTTTTACCTGGCTGGGTAAGTTAGGTCACACACACACCCATCTGAGGCCAAAATCAGTCACTAGGGAAATGCCATGAGCCAACTGGCTTTTCTAGGTCCAAACAAGGGTGGTTGGAAGTTTGGGAGTTAACTGGGATGCCCACCATGTTTCTGTTCCATCAAGACAAAACTTCACACATGATTCCTGCCTGGGTGAGGCTGGGGCCGCTGGCTCGCAGTCATCACCTGAGGATGAGGGCATTTCTGAATCTGAACTCTGTCTTCTTTTTACCACCATTTATGTAACATTCTGAAACTTCTATCATTCAAGTAACTCCTTGACGTTTTTTTTTTTTTTTTTGCTACATTAGCACACCATCTGTGATATTCCTTACTACTTTTCTTAAAACAGGCTTGGTTCTTTTTCGTAAGTTTGCTTTAAAATGAAGCCCAATAACCATTGGAAATAGGAAACCCATGTCTCTTGTCAAAATTGTAAGTTTGTTGTTAAAATACGATAAACAATGTTAATTAATTTTATCTAGACACAGATGCCTGCAAAGGTACTAAGGCAGCTTCTGAAAAAGGAAGATTAGCAAGTGTTTGAAAGTGTCAAAGACACCCCGGCACCCAACAGAGACTCTCTGTATTCTACGCAGATGAATTGAAAGGAATTTGAAAGTACACCAGCTTTCCCACTCTATGACTCCTGTTATTTAACAACATATCTGTGTATTGCATTTTAATAACCAACATGATTACCCAATAATCAAAGTAAATAACCAACTTTATTTCATCATTCTATTTGGGTAGCCCTAGCCCTAAAGTATGGATGTGAGAGTTAGACTGTGAAGACAGCTGAGAGCTGAAGAATTGATGCTTTTGAACTGTGGTGTTGGAGAAGACTCTTGAGAGTCTCTTGGATTGCAAGGAGATCCAACCAGTCCATTCTGAAGGAAATCAGTCCTGGTTATTCATTGGAAGGACTGATGCTAAAGCTGAAACTCCAATACTTTGGCCACCTCATGAAAAGAGTTGACTCACTGGAAAAGACTCTGATGCTGGGAGGGATTGGGGGCAGGAGGAGAAGGGGACGACAGAGGATGAGATGGCTGGATGGCATCACCGACTCGATGGACGTGAGTTTGAGTGAACTTCAGGAGATGGTGATGGACAGGGAGGCCTGGCGTGCTGTGATTCATGGGGTCGCAAAGAGTCGGACACAACTGAACTGAGCCCTAACGGTAAAGAACCTTCCTGCAGTGTGGAAGACCGGGGTTCAATCCCTGAGTCAGGAAGATCCCCTGGAGTAGGGGATAGCTATCCACTCCTGGAGAATTCCATGGACAGAGGAGCTTGGTGGGCTACAGTCCATGGGGTCTCAAAGAGTCGGGCATGACTGAGGAGCCTGGTGGGCTACAGTCCATGGGGTCTTAAAGAGTCGGACCTGACTGAGTGCCTGACACTTTCACACCTAACGGTATCTCATGTACCACTAGTGACCTGTTCCCTACTATGTGGGAGATAGTCTATTACAGTCTGCGGCCTTGCTTTGCCATCTTCATCCCTCCTCCTTAGCACTCAGGTAGTGAGAGCAACTGAGAAGATATTGGCCTTGTTTGCTATTATACATACAGGCCTGTTATCAGTGATCAGACTACACATGCATTTCTTGAGCTCTTACTGTGATTCTAGAAGGTATTAGGCAGAGCCCCCCACCTCAGTGTATTTAGGACCTAGGTGAAGAAAGAGGATCCAGCAACTGGAATAAAGAAGGGAAAATGTGAGTGGGATTGAAAGAGCAGCCTCTGCTCTTCCCTCCTGTCGCTCAGAGGCTGTCCGAGGTGTCGGGTGCGTTTTGGCCCCTGGCTGATGTCCAAGGGATGAGGGACAGAGACCTGCATTGCTACTTGGCTCCCCTGATGGATGACAGATTTTACACCCCAGTGAAGGCAGAGTCGAGAGCCCCATACTGTCTGCTCGTCCTCCCAACCTCAGGGCTGCCAGCCAAGTCCTGAGGACAGAGATGCTGCCTCATCTTCTAAAAAAAACTTTAATGACCGGCATAGCTAGGGGACTTCATGAAAGGAGCAACACGCTCAAGTCTCCCCTCAAAGTTCAGGGAGGCTGGCCTTTCAGGGGGGATCAGCCAGACCCTGGAAGTGGGATGTTGCTTCTGCCCTGGGTGAGCCAAGGTCTGGGGTGCCCTCTGTGCCTGGGAGGATGCAGTTCATGCAGAGAAGCTGTCTGGAAGAACAGTCTTATTGAAGGAAGGGGAACCCCTTTCAGTGCCCAAGAGTGGGCTCTTGTCTAACACTCCCTCGGCAATGAATTGTCCGAGGAGACACAAGTAGTTACAGAGCAAGAGACTTTATTGGAAAGAGGCTCCCAGGTGGAGAGCAGGGGAGGAAGGGAACCCAGGAGGACTGCTCTGCCACGTGGCTGGCAGTCCCAGGTTTTCCTGGGATGGGGTTAGTTTCCTGGTTGTCTCTGGCCCCTCATTCTGACTCGGGGTCCTTCTCGCTCGTGTGCTCATGGCTTAGCCAAGATGGATTTCAGCAGGATGCATTCTGGGAGGTTGGTAGGACATACGGACTGACCTTTTGACCTTTTCTGAATCCTTTCTCTTGGTAGTGGTTTGTGAGTCCTGTGTTCCTTACCAGGACCTCCTGTAATAAAATAGCTCATGCAGATGGTTACTGTGGTTCCTGGGTGGGCGGTTTCGGTCAGTGTTTTCCCCTATCAGTGTCATTTGCTTAGTTTTAGAAGCTTCCATGGGCTGGTCCTCAGCTGGGATTGACTCCTTTACGCTGGCGTTGGTTGGAAATGCTGTGTTCATGTCAGTGGGAGGCTTGCTTTTCAGAGGAGGAGGGTGGGATAGGGAAGTGAGTGCCTGATGAATAATGATGAAAATTTCAGGCTGTATCAGAGGGTTCTTCCTGTCTGCATCCGCAGGGACACGGGTGCCCTTTTACCCTATTGTCATTCATCTTCTAAGGCTTGCTGAGAGCTAACCCAGTCATGCTCAGATGCCATACCCGTCACCCACTGTGTGGATCCCACTGAATGTACCCCTGCCTCCTACACGGGGCCATGGCCGTGTTCCCCTCTCTTGGTCCCTGATCTGCTGTGTTTACATTCCCTCTGTCATCAGTTGGATTAATAATCTCTCCCTCTTGTCCCCTGTCAAACACAGCTTTTAAATTATCTGGCAAAACCTGACCAGCTCAAAAGAGGTCTTCTCAGCTCTCTTTTTAGTGTTTTTTATTACCTGACTAGGTAAGGGATACGGGAGCTTCTTGTTGACCTGGATTGGGACTTAGGAAGATGTTCTACATCTTTGTGGCTGGCACCTGCCTTCCACCCTGTCCCCAGATCAACTCGCCACCTCCAATACTGACACCCCCAGTAGTGGCTCCCCACAGTGTGGTAAAAAGAGCACAGATTCGGGAGCTAGAGAAGACAGTGGGAGATTCTGGGGGGAGGCAACCGTTCCAAACTTCACATTTCTTAAATGTCACATAGATGTAGATGGACATTTCACAACTCAGCTGCACAGTGTGTGTGATTTAATCTTTCTAGAAGAATTTATGTTTTGAGTCCCTGTTCTGCACGGTAGAAGAAATGTACTGTCAAAAAAATTGGGATTTCTTGTCCTTTCCTCAGCTTTACATTTATGTTCTGGGGGACTGAGCTAAAAATACCATCATTCCAGGGGCCCAATCACTCATCGATGTCATTTGGGCATCTGCTGAGCTGTCCTCCCCGAGTGGGTCTCGGTTGTCTATCCAGGCAATTTCCAGAGACAGCCTCTTGTCTGGAGGGTCCCTCCATCTGGGGCGTTCTCCTCTCCTTCTCAGCACTATTGGGAGCACAGGTATCATTGTGTGTTACTGCCTGAGGCTCCCTCCATCCCTCCATCCCTCCAGGGGTGTGCTGGTAAATGTTTAACAACCACCTCTGGATGGCGACGGTCCTGATTTGCAGTGCTTGCCAACTTCGAGGGTATAAATACTCCCACAATGGCAGACTTCAAGCTACCAGTGATTTAATAGCCAGCTCACGAAATTCCTGGAGATGTATCAATCAATCCCAGCCAGCCCCAGCCTGCCACTATGTGACACATCTTGGGATCAGGTCTCTGGAGATGAACGGCCTGCCTTCCACAACACCTGCAGACAAGACAGAAGTCTTCTTGTCCTCATATCCCTGAAATGAATCTGAGTATTTCTACCTGCTCAGCTGCCCAGGGAGAGGAGACAGGGCCACTTCTGCAGGAGCCCCCATTGTCCATGCTATCTCATTGCTTCTTTTCTAACTCCGTCTGCTTCCAGGCTAGGGCATATTTTTCTATTTGGTGGGATGGCTTTGAGTTAGAGGTAGTGACTTCTGTTACTCAGACCAGCTCTTAAGCTTGAGTGACTTCCATTGCCAAAGGGCCTTGGCTTTTGAAATGACTCTTTGCTCTCTGCTACCACATCCTTCCACCAAGCAACTTACAAAATAGCCTACCAGATTGAGAGGAGAAAAAAGGACCAAGAGAGGAAAGTAATGACAAAAAGAAAAATTCATTAGTATCTCAATCCTGAATATTCATTGGAAAGTCTGATGCTGAAGCTCCAATACTTTGGCCACTTGATTCAAAGAGCCAACTCATTTGGAAAAGATGCTGGGAAAGATTGAAGGCAGGAGGAGAAGGGGGCAACAGAGGATGAGATGGTTGGATGGCATCACCGTCTCAATGGACATGAATTTGAGCAAGCTCCGGGAAATAGTGAAGGATAGGGAAGCCGGGCGTGCTGCAGTCCCTGGGGCGGCAAAGAGTCGGACGTGACTTAGCGACTGAATGACAGCAACATCTCAAAAGCACTATTCTGTTGCATCAATATAGTAATACTTCACTATTGGGAGGACTAAATAAGAAAATATATGGGAAGAGCATCGGGCTGAGTATGATAGAGAAGAGATTCCACGACCTGGGTTATCCTTCTCTTTTCCCTCCAGCTGAAGGAATCAGTTTCCACTGACTTGTGTTCTGTTGAATCGAGCACAGCTCCTACGAGCACAGCACCACCACCACTTCCCCTGAAGATGCGCCACTGTTTGGTGGTCAGAACGGACATTGTGCTTTTCCACTTAGAAGTCAAGAAAGAAACACCCAGCTTCACAAAGTATTCACAGCTCATACTTTAGCTCAAGGGCTGGGACTTCCCTGGTGGTCCAGTGGTTAAAACTTTGCCTTCCAACACAGGGGGATGCCTGATCAGGGAGCCAAGATCCCACATGCCTCAAGGCCAAAAAACCAGAGCATAAACAAAAGAAGCAATATTGTAACAAATTCAGTAAGGACTTTAAAAATGGTCCCCATTAAAAAAAAAAAATAAAGAAGGAGTAAATGACAGTGTCATGGAGGGGTTAATACATGTTTAAATTGTTTGAGATTCTATTTCAGCTCTCATTGAATCCTAGAGCGAAAGGCATGTAGGTGAGGTTAACATCCATTGTAAAGGACTGCCGTCTCTTGCTTTGTGTTCTGGTTAACTGTGTTTTTGACCTCAACCTGCCTGCTCGATGCACATCCCTGAGGGCAGGACTAGCGGAGACTTGTTAGTGCTTAGAAAACGGCTGCTGCATTATATTTTTTGATTCCCTGGTTTGATTATGGTTTACCCCTATAAGAAGTACCCACTCAAGAAAAAGATGGGAAAATGTATATCTCCTCAATCATATCTGCTGCTGCTAAGTCGCTTTAGTCATGTCCGACTCTGTGCGACCCCATAGACAGCAGCCCACCAGGCCCTGCCGTCCCTGGGATTCTCCAGGCAAGAACACTGGAGTGGGTTGCCATTTCCTCCTCCAATGCATGAAAATGAAAAGTGAAAGTGAAGGCGCTCAGTTGTGTCCGACTCTTAGCCACCCCATGGACTGCAGCCTACCAGGCTCCCCCATCCATGGGATTTTCCAGGCAAGAGTACTGGAGTGGTGTGCCATTGCCTTCTCCCCAATCATATCTAGGTTTATTATTTCTATGGATTCTTGTATGAATGACTTGTACTCATTCTCTCACTTGCTCAGTCATGTCCAACTCTTTGTGACCCCATGGACTGTAGCCTACCAGGCTCCTCTGTCCTTGGGATTCTCCAAGCAAGAACACTGGAGTGGGTTGCCATTTCCTTCTCCAGGGGATCTTCGCAACCCAGGGATTGAACCTAGGTCTCCCGCATTGCAGGCGGATTCTTTCCCGTCTGAGCCATCAGGGAAGCCCTCAGTCGTGAAGATGCCTTTCAGATTCCACAGGACATGGCTGCCTTTAGAAACAGAAGTAGCCCTTGGAAGCCCCCATGGGGGCCTTCTTTACCCTAGCATGGGAAAGGAGTGAGATTTCAGTTTATCTCGTCCCTGAACCACAGACACTCAGTGAGGCTTCTTTTGTTCCCAAGAAGATGGTGAGAAAGAAAGGTGGTCAGAGGGAACTGGAGATCATTGACTGACAGTGAACTCCACCACGTCAAGATTCCTGTAGGATTTCGTGAGTACCAGCTGACTGCAGCCCTCCACAGGTCCTTGGGGAAAACAGCATGGCCAGGTTCTAGCCTGCAGATCAGATCAAATGCAAGGCCAGGATGTTGGCATGAGGAAATAACCAAAGGGCCTCTCAGTACTAACTTCTTTTACTTTCAAGAAAAACGGACCCAATATCTTTTCAGCTGTGAGGCATCTGGAGACTGGAATGGGAGAAGGAGGTTTTGTAAATTTTGCTGCAGATTCAGAGTTTTGAATCTCAATTTCTGTGCCTAGTGGCATAAAAATATGTTGCAAGATTAACAAGCAACATGTTTCTAGTTATTCTCCCCTCCCATCCCCTCCTTAAAAAAATGTTTAGTCCTTTCCCATTTAAACTAGCCTGTGAAGCAACTGTTGCCTTAATAAAGTGTTGGTAGAGCAGAAAAGAGTGAAGAGTTTAAAAGTTTGGACTTTTGAGTGTCAAAATTCAACACCCTGGATGATGACAACTGTCAGAAGCAATTTCTCCTCTCCCCCTCTCCACTAAATTAAAGTCCTCTGACATAGAAGAGGGAAAGGAGAGAATCAGGGTGGGCGAGACACAGAGGTAAGCTCTGGTTTGGGTTCTAAGAAGATATCCTGAGTTTCTGTCAATCATTCCAGGGTCAGGTCTCATCATTATGGAGCCCCTAGGTAGGTTAGAGGATGCTTCAAGAGCAGTTGTGTCTTTCTGCTCGACTGAAGCCTGGGGGATTGGCAAGTGTGTGGAATCCCCTTGAGGCCAGCATGGAATGGAAAGGAATAGGTTAGAAATGGCTGCTTGGCGTTTCTTTAGGCAGAAACATCCTGGAACAGTCTTAGAGTTTTATTGAGACCCTAGTCTTTGAGTCTAGTTTCTTAGAACTTCCAGCAATGGTAGACAGCAGCTAAAATTTCTTCAGTTCAGTTCAGTCACTCAGTCATGTCTGACTCTTTGAGACCCCATGAATCACAGCACACCAGGCCTCCCTGTCCATCAGCAACCCCCGGAGTTCACTCAGACTCACGTCCATCGAGTCGGTGATGCCATCCAGCCATCTCATCCTCTGTCGTCCCCTTCTCCTCCTTCCCCTAATCCCTCCCAGCATCAGAGTCTTTTTCCAATGAGTCAACTCTTTGCATGAGGTGGCCAAAGTACTGGAGTTTCAGCTTTAGCATCATTCCTTCCAAAGAACACCCAGGACTGATCTTTAGAATGGACTGGTTGGATCTCCTTGCAGCCCAAGGGAGCCCTGGAAAAGAGTGTGGAGGTAGCTGAGATAGAGCCAGCCTTGAAGAAGAGATGGGGATATGGGGGATGAAAGATGACCTTATTCAGTCTCTCTAACTTGTAGCAGATTTTTTTTTCTTGTAGAAGACTAAAAAGTGGTGGCTGCAATTTCTTGAAGAATCCAGACTGTATCTTTGCCCAGGGTCCCTCTCCAGCCCTTTGACTTGTGACCTTCTGCTATAGAGTGTCCACCTCCTAGCCCCTTCATCTTCAGAAGTGGTGTAGTGTGATGTAGGTTTGCACTGTCTGGTTTAGTAGCCACTAGATGCAAGTGACTATTTAAGTTAACTATAATCACATTTAAAGTTCAATTCCTCAGTTGCTCTAGCCACATTCTGAGTGCTCAAAAGCTACATGTGCCAAGTGGCTACCACAGTGAACAGCCCAGTGCAGAGCATTTCCATCATTGCTGGAAGTTCTATTGATCAGTGCTGTGGCCTTGCCAGTAATTCTAAGACACAGATCACTAAGCACCTTCTGCTCTCCTGATACCCACATACCCATGCACCCACCCACAGGTGACTTGAGTCCAGAGACTCCTGCCTCCAGTTCCTGAGCTGGCATTTCCTGGATGTGGCCATGTGCAATTAGTGGTGGTTCTTTTGCTGACACTTCCTGGCTTCAATGCTACTCTCACCACCAGAGCCCAGAGAGCTGTGAGTGACATGATGACTTGTGCGGATGTTAATGGATCCTCCCAGGGGCTGGTTGTCCTGGTCGAACAAGAAGAGGAGGCTTTCCATTCAGAACACAGAGCTTCATCAATTCCCAGAAGCCACCATGCCTGTCAGAAGCATCAACTGATGTCAAGCGTCCTAAGGCTGGAAAAGGAGAAGCCCCCACCCTCGAGTGGAGACAGAAGTCACAGGGGCTGGGATTGGAACTCCAGCCCCACTCATTCTTAACAGAGGCTTTGAATACCTCCTTCCTTCTCTGAAAAATGAGATAACTATACCTGCCTTCTAAAATTGAGTGTGGGGATAAATGTGAAATACCTAGGACAATGGCTACCATATAATTGAGCCTTGGTAAATAAATAACAGCTGCTATTTTTACTTCTCAGCTGCCCTCTGGGATAATCTGCTGTTTTTTAGGGTAGGGCAGAAAGAGGGAGGAAAAACATCAGTGGCTGTCTGCTCCACAAGTCTCTCCATCTTGCCATGTGGCATAATGAGAAATCATCCTGCTTAATTTGTGAAAATTACTTCCTGCCTCTGGCTACACCTGGTTTACTCTGGTGGGTGTTAGGCTTTTTTCAGGTGTGGTGGTGCATTCAAGTGCCCGGAGGGGTGCATTTAAAAGCAATCTCTGGGGTCTACCTTTGAGGGTCTTTTAGAGAAGGAATCCCAAATGTCTTTTCAGTAAGAGTTGAATATAGAGTACTGGATACAATGGGATATTACTCAGCCATAAAAAAAGAATGAAATAAGACTGTTTTCAGCAACACTGATGGATCTATCGATTATCATACTAAGTGAAGTAAGAGAGCGAAAGATAAATATTATATGATATCACTTATATATTGAATCTAAAAAAATAGTACAAATGAACTTATTTACAAAGCAGAAACAGAATCACAGACATAGAAAACAAATTTATGGTTACCAAAGGGAAAGGGGGAGGAGGGATAAATTGGGAGAATAGGATTAACAGAGCACACTACTACATATAAAGTAGATAAACAGCAAGGATTCACTGTGTAGCACAGAGAGCTATATTCAATATCTTGTAGTAAACTATAACAGAAAAGAATAAAGAAGAATAGCAGTACATACATATATTTATGTATAACCGAATCACTTCACTACACACCTGAAACTAACACAATGTTATAAGTCAACTATATTTCAATTAAAAAAGAATTATCAGTCCAGAGTGACTTATTTAGATTAGGCTGAAAGGAGATGGGAGAATAAGACACTTTCAGTTCTGATCTTCCTCGTGTGATCTTAGGAGTGATTTGGTTAATGCTAGATGGTGTGTATGGTTAGAGCAGCTCTGAGTATCAGACCTTGCCCCTGGTAATGTTGTCTAGCTTTTTAGGCTACTGGAGAAGTAGTTGACTTAATGCATCAAAAACATTTAATGTATTTTTATACGTATAAGAAATTGTCTTAAGCACTTTCAGGACTAAAGAATTAAAAAAGATAGTGTCTGTAAGGAATATATCTCAATAGAGGAATATAATATGTAGACCGTGAGTATAAGTGGTGTGAGAGCAAAGGATTGTGGGATCTAGCAAGAAACCATCACTCCTGGTGAAATAGTGCGGGAAATGTAGATCAGTGGACTCTCCACTGACTCACCACTGGACTGGTACCCTAAGTGTCTCTCAGCCCAGCTTTTGCCTGTGAGACCCCAGTGGAGGGGCCAACCTGGATTTGAAAGATGCCACGGTCATCCTGGAGATAACAGGAGTTGGCAGGACATCACATGCGAACTACTATGTAAAGTAGATATTGAGCTATTGGCAAAAAGTCAAGCTTAATGAACCCATCATAGATAGCACTCTGGTTCTCTATAATGTTTGTGCTTGACGTTGAAAGACGGATGAATTTACACCAAGGGAGGCAGTTATAACAGGGATGTCAGGTCAAGGAATTGAAGCTGAGCGCCCAACCATGTTCTCTCTGCAGGTCATAATGGGGAAAAGATTAGAGATTGGCCAGGAACTTAATTCCTGATCATCAGGGACCTTAAGACCCAAATTCTGCTAGGTCATGGTGCCTCCTTCATTTGCCTGCCCCACACGCCTTTATTTAGGGTTAAGACGTGTAATTTCTGGATTATGCTATATGAGCATTTAAAATTGTAGCAGACATTGGCAAAAATGTCTTCTGGAATGACCATACCAATTTATACTCCAGCCCATTGCCCTGTACCCCTGACACAAAATGTTATCAAAAGAAATCTTTACCATCCTGATAGGTAAAGATGATCTTTAATTTTTAAAATATTCTTATTTTCTTAATTACTAGTGAGTTTGAATATTTACAGGACATTTGGGTTCCCTCTTTTATGAACTGCCCATTCATGTTATTTGCTCTGTTTTCTATGAGATTTACTGAGACAATGGCAACCCCTGGATTTGCATAATTCAGCAGTTCTCATTGTTTCTCTTTTTTGTGTCAATATGGAGAGATTCATTATATGTTCTGACAGTAGTTCTTTGTCATTTATAGATATTTCAAATATTATATTCTCTTTAGATTTCATATATGATGATTTGGGTTATAGATACTTTAATTTTGAAATAGTCAAACCTATCAATTATTTTATTTACAGATTTTTGCATTTCAAATCTTTTTAGGAAATCCTGAAACCATGAATATGTCTTTCTGTTTTTCCTAAATCTTCATAGTTTTTAGAGATTCTCAACTATGTAGACCATGTAGGATATGTACTCTCCACTGGTGAGAGGCCAGGAGTCAAATTCATTTCCAAATTTTCGCCCCAACCCATTAGTTGAATAGTTCAGCATTTTCCCAGCAATTTTAAGTCTCCCATTCTAGTGTCTGTTTATAATTGTATTTCTGTGTCTCCAAGCTATTCATCTAGTCTTGTAAAAATGCCATACCTTTAAAAATATTAGACTTATATTAACATTGACTTTTTGAGAAGGCTACTCTTTAGACACTGCAATTTTTAATTTTTATGCTCATAATTACTGTGCCTATTCTTGAGCATTTCCTTTTGAATTTTGTAATCAGTTTATGAATTTCCATAAAAAACTCCTATTGAGATTTTCTTGGGCATTGCATTGCAATCATTACAAGAAAAAATAAATCACATTTTCCAAGTATTTAGTCATCCAATCTTGGAATACAGTAGGATTTTCTATTTTTTAAGTTATTATCTGTGTCTTTGAAGATGACTTTATAGTTTTTCTTTAAAGAATAGGCATTTCTGTTAGGCATTTTTATGAGTTATGTGTGTTGCTGTCATGAATGAGGTAGCATCATTATTACTCAGATTTTTATTAACCACAAAATAATAAAATCTTTGTAAACAAACTCAGTTGAGTATAGCCTTCTCTGTAGCTATGACTTAGCATTCTACTCTTTCAGACATTTGAAAGCAGGTAGGATTTTTCTAATTCCTGAGCAAGTAGGTCATGTATGGATATGAGAGTTGGACTGTGAAGAAAGCTGAGCGCCAAAGAATTGATGCTTTTGAACTGTGGTGTTGGAGAATACTCTTGAGAGTCCCTTGGACTGCAAGGAGATCCAACCAGTCCATTCTAAAGGAAATCAGTCCTGGGTGTTCATTGGAAGGACTGATGCTAAAGCTGAAACTCCAGTACTTTGGCCACCTCACGCGAAGAGCTGACTCATTGGAAAAGACTTTGATGCTGGGAGGGATTGTGGGCAGGAGGAGAAGGGGACGACAGAGGATGAGATGGCTGGATGGCATCACCGACTCGATGGACATGAGTCTGAGTGAACTCCGGGAGTTGGTGATGGACAGGGAGGCCTGGCATGCTGCGATTCATGGGGTCGCAGAGTTGGACGTGACTGAGCAACTGAACTGAAGCAAGTAGGAATTTTCTATTCATCAGGACTTGAGCAACAGAACCATGTCTCTACACACAGTGTGTCCCAGGTAGAAGGGTGTGCAGATTTCTACCATTAAGGGATGACATATCAGATGCAAATCTGAGCCTACACAGGCAAGAGAAGTGGTGAACATCAACTTACCACATTACTAATTTATGCACACAGCTGTGGTGTTCTAATTGCCTTGATAAGCCATCTATTCACACTAAAAAAGATTACCTTATATTTAAAAGAGGAAAAAGTATGAGAATCTTTCTAAAACCAAGAGTTTCAGGTAAATATTTAGAAAGATCATTAAATGTTCTTCCAAGGAGTTGAGGATAATACCAGTTTGGTTGTATTTCAGCTGCAGTCTCATCAGTTTAGATAATTTATGAACTTGGTTTGGTTTAAGGGTACATTTCAATGTATCTTGAAATTCTCAAAGCTAACCCTGCTGTTTTGGGCTTCCCTGATGGCTCAGACAGTAAAGAATCCACCTGCAATGCTGGATACCTGGATTTGATCCTTGGGTTGGGAAGATCCCCTGGAGGAGGGTATGGCAACCCACTCCAGTATTCTTGCCTAGAGAATCCCCATGGACAGAGGAGCCTGGCAGGCTACAGCCCATTGGGTAGCAAAGAGTCAGACATGACTGAGTGACTAAGCACATAACCGTGGTCTAGAACCTGAGAGTCATTTTAAAGTGTGCAGTAGATATGGGACATATCCATTTTTACTTCTGCAATAGCTTTGTGTGAAATTTTCTTTTTCATGTGTGAAAATGTGAAAGTGAACTGTTCTTCCAGGCCAGTAAAAGCTTGTGGTCGTCTCTGGCAGCCATCTCGGAATTCTTAGCAAGATGGTTTTAATTTTCCTCTACAACAGAGTGAGGTGAGCACTCCTGAGAAGATACCTTTTGTCTTCTGGATTTTTCTGGTAGTAAGTAGAGCTTTATGCCTTTCTTATCTCTACCTCACAGAAGTATTTCAAGCACCTAAGAAGTATGCCAATGTAGAATGTAGACGGCCACCAACACCAATAAATAGAGAGTTGCATATACACTCATGTAACTAACAGATAGCAAATATCTGGGGATTTGGGGAATGATAAACGGTAGGCAAAGATTTAGAAATAAAAACTTAGACCTGTATTCATAAGAATGAGTATTGGTTAACCCCAAAAAGGAAAAGGAAAAAATCCTTTGTCATTCAGGATCCATAAATGTAGACCCTATTCATCACTTCTAGCTTGTTATGAAATTGAGAATTAAAGAGTTTGAAAATTCAATTTTTAAAGCTATTTTGAGCCAAACCATGCAGGTTTGGAGAGTTTAAAGACAAAAAGTAATTTAAATTTGCAAAGTGATTATATGGTATCACATTTTGCCTACTATTTAAAATAAAACTCTCAAACATGGAAATGTATTATTTGCTTGAAATACTTGAAGAATTGACTTTACCATGAAATCCTGTCTTTTATAGATCACTTGATCTTTGTTTAAGAGTAGGATTGGTGTCTGTGTGGTTTATAAAACCATCTTAGTTGAAGCTTCTCAGAAGTACATAATGTTTATAAGGGTTGAAAGCATGCTGATTTTTGGGAAGGAATTAATACATAATTTGAATTCAGAGTACAGGCTTTAAAAAAATATGATCCAGCTTGGAGAAGCATTTCTGAAATACCTCTGGGGAATAAATTTCTTTTATTAATCCAATCAGCCATTGGATGTCATTCTTCCAATTTATGCTTATCTGCCAATGAGTGACTCTGCTTCTTAGGCATGCAATTTCAGTGGATGCAAATGGTGATGGCAAATAATTGTCCTCAGGGAGATAATTGCTGTTGTAATTATTTACCCATGCAAGTTAGCTCAGTTAAAAATTTAATCTTCTCTCAGGTGACCTGGCAATGTGAGAAATTGAGCTTCCTATGTCCTCAGCTAGAAGAAGAGCCCTCGCGTTTCATAGGCATTTTCTTGGTGCCAAGCACAGTGTTAAGTGCTTTATATACATTATTCCACTGAATCCCACCATCTTCCTATGAAGTGGGCTTGATTATTTTCATCTTATTTGTGAGAAACCTGCAGTCCTGTAGATGGCAAGTAGAGGAACCTAGCTTCAAACCCAGGCCAATAGGCTGGTATGAAATAAATCCTACTCTACAGGGTGTTTGCAAGTAAACGAGGAGGCAGCATTTGTCAAGACTTGAGCCCAGGGCCTAGTACGTTGTTAACCTTATCGTCACATCTGTCATAGAGATTTTACTTCTGTGCTCACAGCCTGCCTCCTTCCAGAAACCCATTCCAACCAACAGGGCAAAACATCATTGCTGTTTAGTTGTTAAGCCATGTCCAACTCTTTTGCGACCCCATGGATTACATAGCCCACCCTGCTCCTCTGTCCATGGGATTTCCCAGACAAGAATACTGGAGTGGGTTGCCATTTCCTTCTCCAGGGGATCTTCCCAACCCAGGGATCAAACCTGCATCTCCTGCATTGCAGGTGGATTCTTTACTGCTGAGCCATTTGGGGAAGTCTACAAAAACCTCATGCCTGCATCCTAAATGAGAGAATTCTTTGGATGGCTTTGCACACCCCATGTCCTTGAGAATTCCTCATCTGGCTGCCCTGGTCCTTAGGGATTCTCTCCTCTCTGAATCCCCATCACTGCCATGTCTCTGTTTCTTAATAATAGGGCCTGGATGTAGAGTATATTGCAAAGGTCTTTTGATTACATGGAGGCTTGTTTTTCTTCAGATTGCAGATTTATTGTGTACAAGGCTTTCTTGGATCTCTCCACAGGGTCTCCTAGGGTACATGGCTCTATACCAGACCCTGGATCAATACTCTTTGATTAAGTGTGAAACCTGCAAGTCATTAACTACCTGAAGTCTAGGAGGTGCAGAGGGCTAAGGTGCAAGGCAGCTATTTACTTGAAAAGGTGGGCGACTTCTGTGAGGACTGTCGTCCGTTGTTGGTGCCACCTGTTGGTTGGCCTTCCTCTTTTGATGATCTTTGCATAATGTGGTGTGGCATGCCAGGCGAGAGCTCTGGGGGCATTTCCCTCTTCAGAAAAGCAGGCACTGATAACTCCCTCCTTCCCCATGCCCCGTCTGTGCTCCTAGTACACAGGGCTGTGGAAGAAGGGGAGCGGTTACCGTTTTAGAGGGCAAACTGATGTGTGTTAAGGGTGACATTGACACTCTTTGGAGGTTTTCTGCCCCCAAATTAAGGGAATGGAGTCCCCAAAGCAACTGCTGGTGAAATTTGCAGTTATGTTAAGGGCAGGCTGACATCTTGCACCCTGGGGGCATGGGCTAGCCTCCTTGTTCTGCTGCTATCAGAGCAGGCTGGACCAAGGCACAGGAGTACCCTGGAGTGATGGAGCCAGGGAGGAGGGAGACAAGGACATCCTTCAGAACCAACTGAGATCTGGGAATAGTGGCTCTGTTCCCACCCCATGCCTGAGCTCCAGCTAGTGGGGAAGATGAGGTTGGGGGCTACGGGTTTCCTAGGGAGCTGTAGAGCCTAGGGGAGCTCCTGGGATGAGCTGGGTTTCCTGGGGCCTGCCTGCTTCCACACCAGCACTTTTCAGAAGGCGCTTGGGCAGCAGGGACTCCAGTGATGGCAGCAAGCTTAGCCCCGGGCAGTCCGGTAAGCAAACCTCCCTTCTCTCTGCACTTTCACACCATGGTCTGGAGCTGAGTTTGGGCAGAGAAGAGGAAGGTGGTGGGGGGGAGAGAGCAGACCAGACTTCCCCTCCTTCTAGGCCCCCAGAGCCGCAGGTCTGTCTGATCTGCCCGTGTTGGGGAGGGCTTGAATGGAAGATGTGCCAGGAATTCTCCCATGGCCAGGACCAGCTCTTAAGAAGTGAAGTGAAGCTATTTTAATGAGTAAGAATGACTCAAAAAAATTAAAGAATTGACTGATTAAGTCATTTCGTGAGCAGTATGCAGCAGGAAAGAGGGTTTTCCAAGAAGCAGAGTGGTAGCAAATACTGGTAAATGGCAGTTGCTTCGTATTTAAATGGCTGAGGACAAGACTTCTCAGTGAAACTTATCACTTCTTGAGCTCCACCAGGGATGGATGTGGGGCTGTGCCTACAATGAATTCTCATGATGTCTCTGCAAGGAGGCTGAAACCTTTCCATCTCAGAGCCACATGGGGCCGAGGTTCAGAGTGGTGACCTGATTTGCTAACCTGACAAGGTGAGCAAGCAGCTGAGCTGAGCTGCAGACCTGTTGCTCGCTCTTTCCACCAAGCCATCCTGACTTCCTACTGCCCCAGCTGGACAGCACCTACTACGTACAGGGGAACCTCATGGAGTCCTATCCGTACTAACTGAAAATCATGGCCTTGCTTTAAACCTAACACGCGTCAGTTCGAAATATGGAATGGATGGAGGGACACCAGTCATCTCCCCCAGAGCTCATATTCCCAAGAAGTACAGGATGCCCTGAAGGACAGGGTGGGGCCAAGTCAGACAGAGGGCCTCCAAGGATTTTTTTAAAGCCCTGTCCTCACCACATGTCTGAGTTCTCTGTCTCTGCTCCTTGCCTCAGTCATTTTTTCAGGACTGATCTGCTGAAAGCATCTGAAGAAATGATGGGCAATGATACGCTTCTTCAAGGGTCCCATTCACAGAGAAAGTCGCCATTTAAATAAACTCTTACCTCCAGTGTCCTGCTGAAGACATACATCTCCTCAATGTTCATAGAAGCACTATTTATGACAGCCAAGACATAGAAGCAACCTAAGTGTCTGTCAACAGATGATTGGATAAAGAAGATGTAGTATGTGTGCGTGCTCAGTCACTTAGTCATGTCTGACTCTTTATGGCCCCATGGACTATAGCCTGCCAAGCTCCTCTGCCCATTGAATTTTCCAGACAAGAATATTGGAGCAGGTTGCCATTTCCTCCTCCAGGGAACCTTCCCAACTCGGGGATTAAACTCATGCTCCTTGCATTGGCAGGCAGGTTCTTTACCAGTAGCACCACCTAAGAAGTCTATATATAATATATATATATATATTTCACTATATATAATGGAATATTACTCAGCCATAAAAAAGAAATAATGCCATTTTCAGCAACATGGATGGACCTAGAGATTATTATACTTTATTATCATTAATAATTATAATTATTAATTATTAATAATAATTATTCTTAGTGAAGTAAGCCAGACAGAGAAAGACAAATATCATATGGTATTGCTTATGTGGAAACGAAAAAGGAAAAAAAAAAGATTCAAATGAAGTTATTTACAAAGCAGAAATAAACCTACAGACGTAGAAAACAAACTTATGGTTACTGAAGGGGGAAAGGGATAGGAGGGTTAAGTTAGGTGTTTGGATTAACAGATACACACTAACTATATGTAAAATAGATAAACAAGGACCATTGTATAGCACAGGGAGCTGTACTCAATATTTTGTAATAACCTATAAGGGAAAAGAATCTGAAAAATGATTTAATATATATAAATGAATCACTTTGCCATATACCTGACACTAACACAGGCTTGAATATCAGCTGTACTTCAATAAAAGAAAGCTAAAAAGAGGACCAGTGTCTCCCTTCGTAGCGTTGCATTGTAATGTCTAATCATTTGCATTGGAGTTAAAGAACGAGGCAATGATTATTTTAGAAACAACTGAAAGAACAGCCATTTTCTTTGTGAGCTTTTCTTTTTTAACCCTTATTGAGCACTGATTTTACTATGAAAATGTAGTTGCCTTCCTGCACAATAATGCCCCAAAGAAATGGAACAGTTGAAATGGGAGTGAGTTGAGCTTCTGGGGTGAGAAAGCAGCCTGTTGCTAAGCTAAGGGGTGTAAAGCCTGAAGACAGAGGTTCCCACCTCCATTTCACTGGGAGATGGTTCAGTTGTACCTGGGGATTGCAGGCAAGTTGCCAGTGACGGGGGATTGCAGGCAAGTTGCCAGTGACGGGGGATTGCGGGCAAGTTGCCAGTGACGGAGGGTTGTGGGCAAGTTGCCAGTGACGGGGGGTTGTGGGCAAGTTCTCAGTGACAGGTGATGAGAGGACTTTCACAGGAGAAACTCTTCTTCCAAAGGAAGCTGCTGGCTTCTTCCATGCCATGTTTGAGTCCCTGAGCCTGCATTTCAGATTGCTGGTCAGATGAACTCAGGCTTTGGTCACCCTGCCTTTGTGTTCCAGGCTGCTTGCTATCTTCATTTCACCCCTTAATTGCCTTAGGGGGAAGAGGGAAGTGAGACTGTCCATTGAAACACTCTTGAAGATCTGCAAAGCTCTCCTCCAGGGATCTGGTAACTCTGTGTTTATGCATTTTGTATGTGGGAAAGTGAGAACTCAGAAAGGTTAAGATACTTTTTAAAGTGCTTTCTGGAAAGCAAAAGCTTGTCTCTGTCCTCTGCATTAATTATAGACATTTCTCTGCAGAGTTATGGAAACAGTTGTATAGCAGGAGTTCCTGAAATAACAAAGCCTAAAAAAGAAAAACAGGCAGCTCTTTGTGGAGTGGATATGCTCGTGGTGGTTCTGAATCTACGTCCGAGGCCACAGAAACAGCTTGTCTTTTATTTCAGTTGAGTCAAACACTTAGGTGCATGACTAACCCTTCCACAGAGACTCAGAGAAGGGTCAAGTTGGATTTTCAGATCTAGATCAAGATGGAACAAATGTATATGTAGTTCAAAGCCCCAGTGGCCTGTGATATGACATCGGCAAGAAAACGGCATTTGGATTATCTAAGCTGTCTATTCTCCCTGAGTTGTTTGAACAACCTGTGTGCACAGCTCTCTCATGGACCTGCTTAAATACTGAAGGATGAATCTCGTGATTCCCCCAATAAGATGTCTTTATGAAGTTCAGATAAAATAGAGGGGAGTGTTAGTTTTCTGTAAATTGAGATGACGGAAAAGATAGCAAGAGGAAAGAAATTGGACTGCAGATGAAAAACAAACGTGAAATTTTGGACGGAGAGCATGGATGCCATAAGCAATACCCGCCCCTGCCTCTGTCTTCTGCCTCCGACTGAATTTCCAGTGCAGATGAAGCCCAGCTCCCACGAGGAATCACTAACCACTTTTTCGGCTGTTTCAGCATCTTTTCACATCATGATGGGAAATGTTGAAATTACATTTTCTTTGGATTTTTATGCCAGAAAGAATAAATCATGCTGTTTCACAAAAAGAAAAAGAAAGGAAAAGAAACAATCACATAAATAACAGGGTCAGGTTGAAAAGTCCTCGAGGCACCAGTGAACAAGGTAATAGGGCCTCAGAGAAGGTCACTCACCTAAGTATGTGCTTTTCTGAGTCCACAGATTCCAGAGTGAAAGAGTCATGCAGGGCTGAGGGAGGGTGCAGGCTTCAAGGAATACTAGCTTGACAAGCTTTGATTTCAGGTGAGCTCAAATGCAAGCGATGGGGGTATGAGGGCAAGATCCAGGCTAGGAAGGGCTATGAGACCATGGGTTAGTTATCAGGGTCAGCCCCACACAAGGGTTGGGGCCATCCTGGATCCTTGCTTCGAATGACAGAGGCTGAGCATCAGCTCCTAGAGCTCCTGTCTGGCTAGAGATGTAATGATTGTAGTGAGGATTCTGATATGCACATTGGTGGCAGCCATCAACCTGACCGTCCATAGGAGGTAAGAGTCCTGCCAGTGGACTAAGGATGTAGCAGAGAAAGTAGCCAGTTAGGAAGTGGCCTCACAAAGACTGGGAAGGCAACTGGAGCTCCATCCATAGGGTGAGGCTTGTGGGAGGATCTATGGAACTAGAGAAAGAAAGGCAAATGCTATTGGTTGCCCCAGAGGCATGCGGCTAAAGTCAGAGCCCCAGAGGTTGATGAGTCTGAGGTTGTTTGTTCATCGTCCATCCATTCTTTCAACTGTACAATGAGCATCCATCAAATGTCACACACTATCCTAGGCAGTGTACCCTGAGAGGAAGCCATTTGCCACTCTCCCAGGGGTTTACAGACAATGGGAGAACCAGAAAGGAAAACCAGATGGTCAGTCCAGGATTACTGAATGGATCAGTAGGAACCATAGCTGTGTCTTAGAGCATCTAATTCCAGCTAGAGGCTGGGGAGCAATGAGCAAGTACCATTTCTCTGTGAGACACTGTGCTGCCTTCACATGGGGTTTCACTGAAGCCTGACCACAATTGTGTAAGGCAGGTGACAGTATTCCCATTTTACAGATGATGAAACTGAGGCTCAGAGGGGTCAGGCCACTTCCCAAATGCCACACTGGTAGGGAGTGCTGGGGTGAAGAGTCGAACCCAGGTCTGTTTTGGCTTCTAAGACTGTGCTCTTGTGAACAATTCAAAGCCCATAAATACAGAACACACACAGCCAGAAACACTCTCTTTAAGAGCCTTTTAGGATTGTTCTACCCAAAGACACAAGAAGAGAAAGATAATAGAGATTACAGCGTGAGACCGAGGAAGAATTAAAATAGTGCTTTTAATATAATTTTCAGCAAACGTACAGTAGGTACTTTACATGACATATTTCTAAACTGCTCATCTGGAAAATATAAGCTGCAAAAATACAGAATACCACACTCAAAATCTATTGAGTATGTGCTTTTTTTCCCCCCCTCTGTTCTATGAAACAGGGTAATTTTTACCCCCTCCTATTTAAATCCAGCCTTGGCTGCTTTCAGAAGAACTGTTGGAGCCCCCGGCCAGAGAAGCACTTCCAAGAGGGGCTTTTCTAAAGCATGTCAGCAGGCCATCCCCACAGGAGCCAAAGGAGGGGTGGGCAGAAGAATTGCACACCAGGCCAATAGGACTCTCTAGTGATCCAGGAAAATGCCTACTCCAAGGGTTTGGAGGACTCCGGGCCACAGACACCTGCTCAGTCCTCGTCACAGGCCTGTGCTTGGGGCCTCAAAGGACCACACACTGGCCGGACGGTCCCCACGGGGACCCTTGGGTTCTCAGGGCAGAGCACGCTAAGTCAGGCCTGCGAGGTCTGTGGGCGGTGGCGGGCTGTTCTCTGCAGGAAGAGGGCCAGGCCCTCAGCTTCTCACAAAGGAGTCTTCTGAAGGTGACTGTGACTCGGGGCAGGTTTTCTCAGTCTCAATGTCTTGGTACTCTGTGCCTAAAGGGGTAAGGGGGGGAAGAGAGCCAAGAGGAAAAAGAGATCGGTCTTTTCCAGTTTTCCTACTTATGTTTTAGGCTTACATAATAGCATCCTGGCTTTCCAGTGGTATGGATAAGAGCAGAAGTCAATAAAATGCTAGGTTGTGCTCCACATCACCCCAGGGAACCAGATTCCAAGCCCAAAGACCTTTATGTAGGCTAAATCTTTCCGAGAAGCATTTATCTATATGTATCTATGCCAATGCCCATGCAGATTTTTATTCTATGGGAATGAATAAGATGCAACTCCATCATTTAACTTATCTTCATCTTATCTGAGTCACCGGTGACAGACCTTGTGTTCCAGGACCCTGTCATTGCAATCTCTATTGAAGAGGTGGCTCTGTGCCAGAGAGAACCTCTTGGCATCATAATGCCATGCTTTCTCCACCAGCATTTGGGGCCAGTTTACTTTCCATTCAGCCACAGCGGGTCACCACCTGCTGAGCAAAAGAATCTCCTTGTTGGAGCGAGGTGCATAAGCCTCTGCCATGTGTCTGAAATAGATGCTGTGGCTTCACTTAAAAGGCAAGAAACACCCAGCTTAGTCCCTATCATGATATACAAGCCGTGGAGGTCTCCATGACTGTGGCATGCAGCCTTTCGGTTCAATGAGAGCTGCAGTGGAACCATAGAATCCTCACTCATTTCTTGTCTTCTCTAGACTCTGGTACAAAAGATGGAAATGTCTCTCCTTTCTTTTGCAGCTGAGATCTGGCTTAATAGAAGAAGCGGTACAGTTTGGAGCATCCTTTCTCAACTTTCACAAGGTCTGAGTTTTTACATTCCTGGGGCCTCTGTTAGAAGCCAGCGGGGCAGGGAGTTGGGGAAGGTGGGATAGATATGAGAGAGCTGGGGTTGGTTCCTGTGTGCAGAATGAATCAGGTAGAAGACAATGAGGAGCTGGCCAGCTTTTGCTGACATGGCTCAGAGGGAAAAAGGAAGGGGTGTTTTTAAAGATCTCCAGCATTTATCAAAGGAAAAAGGTGTTTTTTCTTATTTTAGATTTTTCACCTCCAGCTCTTGGCTCATTTCTCTATGAAACTATAGACTTCTGTGGTGGTTTCCAATAGAAGATGCCTTACAGGCCACATTAAATCTTTCTAAGAAGGCACGTCTGTGTTCTCAGATTGGTGGCTTTTGTAGTGTCATGGAAAGAGCACTGGTTCAGGAGTCAGACAGACCTGGCATTGGCCCCTGGAGACTTTCTAACTAGCTGTGTGACCTTGGGAAGCTTTGGTATACTGAGCCTTGGTTTTCTGATCTGTAAAGTGGGAATAATGATACTTACCTCACAGGGAAGGTGTGAGAAAGCTGCTAAGGCCCCTGGCAGGAGGGTGTGTGTGTGTGTGTGCGCATGTGCGTGTGTGTGCGCTTAGTCACTTAGTTGTGCTCAACTCTTTGTGACCCCATGGACTGTAGCTCACCAGGCTCTCTGTCCATGGGGATTCTCCAGGCAGGAATACTGGAGTGGGTTGCCATGCCCTCCTCCAGGGATCTTCCTAACCGAGGGATCGAACCCAGGTCTCCTGAATTGCAGGCGGATACTTTACCATCTGAGCACCAGGGCATGAGGGTAGCAACCTCTTAGTAAACATAAACACCCAGCCCCTTTCCTCCATTAAGAGGCTGGGCTAGAGCACAATTTTTGTGTTATCTAAGTTTCTCTTATAATGAAATTTCCTATATTACCTACTTCTACTTCATTTTATCACCTTTGATAATAAAATCCAACAGTTTTGACAAACCCAGCACCATGAGAGTTACCTTCTATTAGGTTGGCATGAATTTAAGAAGAACATTATTTTCTGCGATTTAATGGGATGGTAAAATCTCAACATATGGAATGTTAAACCTCCAGAAAATTTACTATAGTTGTTCCATCTGCTCTTAGTAAGAGAACATAATCACTTTACCTTACAGAAAAAGACTCAGAATTTGTGCTAATCTTCAATTATTGATTGGCCTGAGACATTAATACAAAAATCAAAATGTCTAGAAACTGTGTTCCTAAAAGCCTCATATCTGATCACAGAGCAAGACATAGCTCCAACCAGTGGCCAGCATCAGTGTCTGATGCCTGGGCTAGAGTTGAGCTCCTGAAATTGATGCTGAGGACCTCAGGGGTGCCAGGTGGGAAACGGTGTCTGGGGTTTCCCACCGATGCTGATGACCAGCACCGAGGACTGTGTCCCAGACACCTCAGCACTTGGAAACTGTGTTTCCAAATGCATCAGAGCAGAGGTGTCTCCTGGCTCCTCTTACCTGCCTGGTAACAGCAGAACCACCCATGTGTGTTGTTCACTGGGCTCTGTGATCAAGTCTGGGAATAACAACAAGGAGAACGGATGTCCCCAGAATACATCTGTGTTCTACAATACAACTGATACAACTTGTCTTAGTTGTTAGGGGGAATATGAGAGTGTAGGGAGCCCTGTAAGTCTTCTGAATAGGAAGTCCCTACCGGAGGAAAGGGGTCCCTCATTTCTTGCCCAATACGGAGGAAGTATCCAAAAAGGCAGAGAACACAAGCTTTGGAATTATTGACCTGGGCTGAATCTCTGCTTTGTGACTTTGAGCCAGTTCTGAAAGCTTCCCCAGCCTCATTTTCCTCTCTCGTAAACTGAAGCTTAATAACAGTGTGCCTCACAGGACTATGTATATGTGCGTGCATGCTCAGTAATGTCCAACTCTTTGCAATTACAGTCTGCCAGGCTCCTCTGTCCATGGGATTCTTCAGGCAAGACCACTAGAGTAGGCTGCCTTGCCATCATCCAGGGGATCTTCCTGACCCAGGGTTTGAACTCGCATCTCTTGCATTTCCTGCATTGGCAAGTGGATTCTTTAACTACTGTATGCTGGTTCATTGTAAGTGCTTGGTAAATGTACTATTATTAAATAGCTTTCTAGTGCCACTGTTCATATTGGTGGGAAGGAGGGAAGGAATCTGAAATACTATTCAGTATCTGGATTCACTCTTTTTTGCCCAGTTCCTACACTGTCCCCTCCCATGCCCACTTCCATCACTTAACAAAAAAGGATGATTACTCTGGTAGAGCTAGGGAGTGAGTGCCAGGGCTGGAAGAGACTGTAGATTGTATAGTTCCAATTCCCCTCATTACACAGAAGAAAGATAATGTTACTTTCATTGTAAACCCTGACAATAATGGGATACTTACCTCGCTCTTGGAAAATGGGGTACCTGAATTAGATTGTCCCAATGCATGACTCAGCCCAGGGCACAGCAGCTTCCACTGCTACAGTCCATGGGACTGTGTGCCATGCTGCTTCAGACCTCCGTGTTCTCCAGAACAGATCAGCACACTACAGCCTTCTCTCAGCCACACCCAGAGACTGACTGTCTTTATAAATGAAGCTTTACTGGAGCACGGCCCGCTCATCTGTTTCCACATTGTCTGGGGCTGCATCGCTGCTCTGACAAAAAAGTAGAGGCCACAGAGATTCTGTGGCCCTCAAAGCCCAAATTCTTGCCACCTGGCCCTTTATGGAAGGTTTCTGAACTTGCTCTGCTGGTTCTCTCCGTAGAGGGTCTCTTCCCCTGGATCCCTAACCAACTGCTCTTAAGTTCTTGTTTTCGAGAGCACTAGGTCTTCCTGATTCTTGATGCCCCTAGGTGGAACTTCCCAGCACCCTAAAAGAGCCCTCTTTGTTCCCAGACATAAATAAATAGACCCTGGCTCTTACAATGACGAAAGTAAAAAGTGAAAGTGCAATAACTTAGTCGTGTCTGACTCTTTGCAACCCCATGGGCTGCAGCCTGCCAGGCTCCTCTGTCCATGGAATTCTCCAGGCAAGAATACCGGAGTGGGTGGCCATTTCCTTCTCCAGGAGATCTTCCTGACCCAGGGATGGAACCCGGGTCTCTTGCGTTGTAGTCAGATTCTTTACTGTCTGAGCCACCAGGTAAGCCCTATTCTATTGCTTTTGTGTTCAGGTCTGTTTCTCTTATTAAACTGTGAGTTCTTAGAGGATGGGGCCATGTCTTTTTTTAACCTTTGTACCTGGTTCTGGGCCTGGCACATAGTCAAAATTTTACTAGAGTGAATAAACGTGGCTGGAAAACATCAAGCTCATATAGTGCTCCCTCAAATAGCATTAATATTACCCGCAAAGGAAAACTGTGCTACCACATGGAGGGTCCCTGGGAAGCATGAGCTTTGTCTTTATCTCCACCACAGTCACAGATTTCTAAGGTGCTGGGGCATCCAGGCTTCTCTGAACTCCCCATTTTAGGCTTTTCAATTCATGTCCTCCCTGCCATGATAACTGAGCACTCTGAGGTGAGAGAGGGGAGGCATGGGTGAGGCCTGTATGCAGAGAGTGTAAATTCTCCATGTGATCCTCGGTTTAAAAAAAAAAAAAGCGTAAGTGTTAATTGCTCAGTCCTGACTGACTCTTTGTGACCTCATGGACTGCAGCCCACCAGGCTCCTCTGTCCATGGGATTTCCCAGGCAACAATCCTAGAGTGGGTTGCTATTTCCTTCTCCAAGGGATCTTTCCAATCCAGGGATCAAACCCAGGTCTGCGGCGTTGCAAGAGGATTCTTTACTGTCTGAGCCACCAGGGAAGCTGGGATCCTAGGTAACAGGCCCCATAACAAGCATCTGAATAGCATCTTCTCTGCATTCTCTGGCAGTTAGAGATTCCTGTTTCACCAACTTATTCTTGAGCAGCCATAATACCCCAAGGGAGCTAGGTTGAAAGGCCATCAGTAGGACCGTTTGTTCTCAGAGAATTACCTTCTCATAGCTATTCAGAACGCAAGAACTGGAACTGGGTTGGGAGAGGTGGATAAGGAGGAAACAAGGAGGGAGGAGCAGAGAGAGGAAGAAAAGGGCTGTAGTCACGTTTCAGACTAATTTCCAGGCCAAACTGAAATTCACTAACACCCTCTCTTGGAAAATGTGTCACCTCTGAGGGCTCTGATCTGGATTCTAACCTGAGGGAAATGCAGATCACAGTTGAAAGGAGGCTGTTGAGAGGCAGTGACATGTGCTCAGGGGAGCAAGTAAGCCCCTACTCTGTGTCTAGTACCTTCTCCTGGACAGATACTTTCTCCAAACCATCAAAAGAAGTAAGAACAGCACAGGACAGCAAATATTCTGTCTGGTGGACTGAAAACCTGCTTGTCTGGTTTTCTCCCCTCATCCAAACCAAACCAACCAACCAGTGAAATAGAATGACCACCACCAAACAGGACAGAAGCTTACCCTGCCCGACTGTGTAACCATTGCACTGATTTCTACAGGTTGACCTTTATTGCTTCGAGTCACTCAGGAGTGCCTGCAGGACTCCTAAGCAGGGCTTAGAACACAGGCCTGGTGGACTTGACTGGGTGGAAAAGGAAGTGTGGTTTCTTCCCAGGACCTGAACAGTTGGTAGCAAGAAAACCGGCCTTGTAGGCTCACAGGGAGCCAATCACTACTTTTCCTCAGAGGGTTTCTCAGTGAGTGAGTGAGTGAGTGTGTGTGTGTGTGTGTGTGTATTTATTTCCATTTTACACTCTCCTAATAGGCAACCTGCTTTGGAAGTGTGGAAGATAATCCATTAGCAACTATGGCAGAATCTTTCTCCTGAGAAACTTCAGTGGTGTGGCAGTCATCCCAGGGGCTGGCTGGCCACCATGTGTGGAACGTTTGTGCAAGTCCCCTCAGGAAATCTTGCCACATCTGAGTGAGAGGAAGCTCTGGGTCAGTGGTCCCCAACCTTTTGGGCACCAGGGACTGGTTTCGTGGGAGATAATTTTTCCACAGCTGGGTGAGGGGGGAAGAAGAGGGGGAAGGTTTAGGTGGTAATGTGAGCAATGGGGAAGGGGCAGATGAAGCTTTGCTTGCTTGCCCACCTGCTGCTCGCCTCCTGCTCTGCACCCCAAGAGCTGGGGACCCCTGCTTTAGGTTATTACTGGGGATGAGAAGTTGGAATCGGGGATTTGAATGTATAGACACCACGTAGCCAAAGTCTAAAACCATCACTTGGCAAAGCTATTCTGCTGGAAGGTGATGAAAAAGAAGCAATTTTTATGAATAAGCACGTTCCCTCCTGCTCTGAAGACATTAGGGAGTCTGTCAAAGGATTCCTCAGAAGCTCTTTGTTTCCCCTTATTATTTTGCCTGTTAAGCGCTGCCAGCAAACTCCTTAGGGGACCTGTGAGCAGAAGCCTCTCTGGCTGCTTCGTTAGCTGTGAGGAAAGCCTGCACGCCGTGGCCTCCCAGAGTGGAAGTGTCCCCGGGGTGTCTGGGAGCTTCACTGCGTCCCCTGTGGAGGCGTGAAGGCGGGCTTTCCTCACAGCCCACAGACTCAGCACGGGGAAGACAGCAAGCCCAGTCCCCCCCAGAGACAGAGACTCACGAAAGATGTGTTCCCTTCATATGCAGGGATAATATGGGTAGAAAACTTTTTGATCTATATGTAGGAGTGACAAAAATCTGTCACAAGTTGCAGCAAAGAGAGCCTTCCTCCATTCAGCCCTGGGCGCCTTCCACTGAGACTGCGGCGGGGTTGGTGGCTCGAGAGGACGTCAGCACTCACGTTCTAGGTGTATTCCGTCCCTCTCCATTTTTGTTTTCTGAGTCCACTGGAGCTCTTCCCAGGAAATCTTTCCATTCAAAATCCTGCTCAGGACCAAAGAAGCCAGGGACTGGATCGGGCAAGGCATGTACAATGGATCCTTGCGGCACAAGGGAAAATAAACCTAGACTAGGTTTTTCTGGTTCTGGAGTCCAGGAGACAAATTAAAAAAGTTTTAAAGGTGATAACAACACATGTTAGAAGCATCTTATGAGAAGGGACTTTATATTTCAATTCATTTGTTGATAAAACTGAACCCTGGGATTGTTTTCCTTTGTTATCTTAACATCTTATTCTCACTCAGCCTAAAATCTTAGGCAAAATAGCCAAAAAGAGTTTTCAAAAACTTAAAAAAAAAAGCAAAGAGCCCCATGAAACATGAGGTCTTGCAGCCTCAGTGTCTGTGGACTGAGTTTGGAGAGCTCCACAATCATATCCAAGAGGGCAGTGATCTACTAGCAATACATTTTCAAGACAAAACCAACTCAACACCCGTACAGGATGGAATCACAGCCTCAGGATTCACAGGGCGTACAGAGTTTATGAACTGGTTGGAGAACAACCCCCTGTTTAACTAGTTAACACACTGATGAACGTCTCCATTTTCAGGAGCAAGGAGGGACTCGAGCAAGACAGGAAAAAGTTGTTCCGGAAGCATCCTGTCCCCAGGATGCGGCTGACCACGTGGCTCTGCACCGCCACACAAGCTTCTCTCGGGCATCCTTGCTGCACGCGGCCTTCTCTGGTTTGGGGCTCTCACTCAAACTGCCCCAATTATGGGTTTGTTAAAACTTTGGCACACTACCCACCCCACTCTTTCCTGATGCTCTTCATCTTCTAGATGACCTGCAAATATGTGTCTGAGGTTACCAAAAAAAAAAAAAAAAAACAACCAACCAACCAACCCTTAGAATCTTTCCAGAGCCAGGAGTGGCCAAGATCAAGGACATTGCAACATGAAAAGTGGGTTCCCTGGGGCCATGCGTGCGTGTGTGCGTGAGTGCAAGCACACCTGTGCTCTCACATAAGCTTTGCCCCATCTGCAAATGACTCACCAGGCTGAGTCTGCTGGCTGCAAGAGATTTCCCCTTGATTCTTACCCCAAACAATGGTAGGTTCGCTTCTAGCTGGTTGAGGTTCAGCCACTTTCAACACACACACATGCATACACTCCATAAGGCTGCTTAGTTCAAGACTGACCCGGAAAACATTACTGACATTTTCAGGTGGTGGACGTCCAGTAGCTTCCAGGAGCTTGTGGGTCTGTAATACCAGACACCACAAGCTGTTCAAAGCATGTGCCAGGGAGCTATTCTTTCTCTCGTCTCCCCAGAAGCCCTGCACCCATACACACAACATGCCGCTGAGCGTGTCTCCACCACAGGCGGAAAAGAACGCCTCTTGGCATGTGAAGCAGGCATATGAAAGGGGTTCCCATGACAGCGATCACTGAATTGTGGGGCATAAGTCGAGAAGGCAAATTTGCAATTCATCATGTCATCTCCTCTTGTCTCAAATGTGATTCTTTTAAAGGCAAGCTGCATATACACTCTTTTTCAAGCATTTTTTTCTCATAACACACTGTATAGTCTCGTTCTCGCAAACTATCCAAAGGAGGATAAAATGATAATAAAAAAATTACAATAGATTAACTGCATCCCTTGAATCACATTATATTTTTGGTGCATTATAAAAGGAGAAAATTAAAAGCAACCAGCATAATAAATTCGGCCTAGAGGACTGTGTTAGTGACTGAAGGGTTAACACAGATTTGAGAAGTAGTTAAAAATAGTATCAGAGGATTATACATACAACAGTTTGAAATTCATATGCATTGCATTTTTTTTTTTTCCCTTAAAAATGGCAAAATGTTTGGCAAATGTAAGCAAATGACTTGGACTGGGTTGGGTTTCCCCGGCTCTGAGCAAAGTCAGTCATAGCCAGGCGAGGCCCACTGCTTCCTGAGGTCATTCTGTGGGGCTGGTGGGGGAGGGGGGCGCCCCCCAATGGGAGGTGCTGTGGGGGAAGGGGAGGTGCTGGCCCCCCATGCCCGGCTCCCCCCCTTGGGCCCTCAGTCTTGAGAAATGGAAATGGAGCTGGTGAGAGGTGCCAACTACAGTCTCCAGCACGGATCACCCTTTAGCATCGCTGAGAGAACTCTGGGGCCTTGAGCCACAGGTGTAGACTGGGTGAGTCGCCTGCACCGTGGCCCCTATTGCAAACGTTAGAGAGAGAAGCGGGTGTCCACTCCTCCGACTCGGGTGCCCCTCCGCCCCCGTGTGGACGGGCACGGGGGCACAGGGCTGTCACTAGTGCTTATCCTGGCAACGTTGTCAATGTGGGTGTTTTTAGTAGATTTTTAGATATATTTTGTTTGTTTTGTATGTGTATGTATATCCAGAAGGGTCCATCCTCCAAGCTGGCCACCAGTGTTCCCTGAATCTGGCAGTGCCTGTTGCTTGCAGCTGTCGGCATCCTGAACAGCCATGAGGTGCCTTCAAAAGCAGACTCTGAGCCCCCAGGAGGTTGCACGCCAACCACGTGATCCCACGCTCTCCTTATTCTGAATCCTGTCTGGCTCTGATTTTGAGAAAAGGACAAAGGTGCTGGGTATACGTGTGTGTGTGTGTGTGTGTGTGTGTGTGTGTGTGTGTATTGAATCTTTTTTTTTGAGAAACTTTTTTTCATTTTTTTTTTCTTTAGGAAAAATGACCCTTGAAAGACTAATACAGAGTTCAACCCTCCTTCAGTCACTATAAAACAGACTCCATGTTCTCACACCACTCGTGATCTTCGAGGTTATAGATAAATTTTGTCCTATGTGTCTGGTTGGCGGGCACAGGGTCCCTCCCCAGATTGTCTAGGGTCAGAGTAGAGGCAAAGAACTCACTGGTGCTCAGCCCGCCCTCGTGGTTTTTGATGTATCGTTTATAGTTTTTCCTCAGGCACTGCCACGTGGTGGTGTAGAGGAGGAAGGCAAAGGACTTGAGCGCGATGGCGATGCTGACGTACAGGTATCTGTAGGCCACGTTGTCGTAGAGGGCGCAGGCGCCCTGCTCCCCACAGAACGTGCTCCAGAACAGGCAGGTGGAGTCGATGCCAGCCCCGAAGATGAGCGGCGGGGGGATGAAGCCTGTCGGGGGAAAGAACAGTTAATGTGCGGGCTCTGATGGCTGGTCCACAGGAGAGTAGGACTCCCCATGTGTGTGTCTTCCTATGGGACTGCAGGGTTTGTGGGCCATATTCAGTGGTTCTACAGCACAGTGAGGGGAAGACCCTGTCTGGAGGTTGAACTGCTTGGGTTCAAACCTCACCTCTGCCTCTTACTTCACAAACCTGTGCAAGTTATTTAACATGAAATCTTACTTCACACATCTGTGCCTTCGTTTCCCCATCTGCAAAATGGAGTCCTTCTCAGATCACTGTGAAGGCTGACTCATTGAATATGTGGGAAGCATTTAGAACAGTGCCTGGCACAGAGTATGTATGTGATACATACACATGTATGGATGTGAGAGTTGGACTATAAAGAAAGCTGAGCACTGAAGAATTGATCCTTTTGAACTGTGGTGGTGGAGAAGACTCTTGAGAGTCCCTTGGACAGCAAGGAGATACAACCAGTCAATCCTAAAGGAAATCAGTCCTGAATATTCATTGGAAGGACTGATGCTGAAGCTGAAACTCCAATACTTTGGTCACCTGATGAGAAGAACTGACTCATTTGAAAAGACCCTGATGCTGGGAAAGATTGAAGGTGGGAGGAGAAGGGGACGACAGAGGATGAGATGGTTGGATGGCATCACCGACTCAATGGACATGAGTTTGAGTAAACTCTGGGAGCTGGTGATGAACAGGGAGGTCTTGCATGCTGCAGTCCATGGGGTTGCAAAGAGTCGGACATGACTGAGCGACTGAACTGAACTGGCACAGAGTAAATACAAAATAAATTACACAGGATGACAGATGATATCATTATCATCATCCACGGAGAGTCTGAGGAGAAAAAGTCTTCTCTGAAGGGGGACGTTCTTGGTGTCACTCAAAGAAGTGCACCGTTGTAGAGAAGATGGTTAAGAGGCATCATGTTCCGTGTGCTGTCCTTTTGCACGGGGCTTCTGGGGCTTTGTGTGCTCTCAAGGAGGGGGGGTTGGAATCAGAGGGGAACAGAAGGTGACGACGAGTACACTGTGCTTTGCTGCTGTGTCAGTTGCTCAGTTGTGTCCAACTCTTTTGCAGTTCCACAGACTGTAACCTGCCAGGCTCCTCTGTCCATGGGATTTCCCAGGCAAGAATACTGGAGTGGGTTGCTATTTCCTTCTCCAGGGGATCTTCCTGACCTAGGGATCAAACTCGCCTTTCCTGCATTGGCAAGTGGATTCTTTACCACTGAGCCGCCAGGAAAGTCCACACTATACCTTGTGTGTGGGTATATATACGTATGTGCACATACCTGTACATATGAAGGCTGTGTTCTCATACATGTGTATATGCAGACAGATATGTAAGTATACATGTGTGTACGGTTTAAGATGGAAAACACCCACATACACACTGACAGTTTTCCTTCCCTTAGACGTTACCACTGGAGCAGAACACTTTTCTGAGCTGGGAACTGGTTTTAAAAACCTTCACAATAGATCACATTATATCATGAGGTATCCTATCCCAGACCAATGAAATCAGAATGTTGGGTGTGTGGCCTGGTCATTGGCATGGTTAAGATAAAACATTCCCAGGTGATTCTTGCCTCTTGGGGGGAAAATGTTTCATCTGTATTATGGGGAAGCAATGGACGGGGCATTAACACAAATTAATTGCTTTGGAAAAAATAGCATTCCCAAGGCCAGAATATGGTGCCAGTCAACTTCCTTAAGAAGCAGGAAGTGATCCCTGGGAGCAGGTGGTGACAATTCCAAGATCCCTCTGTTGAGGTGTCCTGGTATCCTGAGTGTTCTTTCCAGCTCTTGACTGAGGTTCACTTTTGTATTAAGGAAGGTCTGTTGAGAATCTGGGGGCTTCCTCTGTGGCTAAGGGGTAAAGAATCCACCTGCCAATGCAGGAGATGCAAGTTTGATCCCTAGGTCAGGAAGATCCCCTGGAGATCACTACAGTATTCTTGCCTGGGAAACCCCACGGACAGAGGAGCATGGCTGGCTGCAGTCCGTGGGGGTCACAAAACAGTTGGACACGACTGAACACCTGAGCATGTGCTGAGAATCTGATGAGCATCATCCCTTCATCCAGAAAAATATACCTACCCACAAAACCGCATCCATATTTCAGGGAATTCATGGACCCCTGAAGTCCATTCATGAGTGCCAGAACAAGGAAGGCTATGTTATATCCATAGCAGAATCTCCTTTGAGGGGCCTTCTGGGAGGGAGAGGCTTAATGAAGGAAATGGCACTTCCTTGGTTTTTTTACTAATTGAAGTCTAGTTTTCAAATTTTAAAAATCATTTTTATTGAAGTATAGCAGATTTACAATGTTGTGCTAGTTTCAGGTATACAGCACAGTGATTCAATTATACATATATATCTACTCTTTTCAGATTCTCTATTATAGATTATTATAAGACACTGACTATAGTTCCCTGTGCTGTACAGTAGGTCCTTGTTGCTTATCTATTTTATATATCGTACTGTGTGTCTGTTAATCCCAAACTCCTAAGTTAGCCATCCCTTTCCCCCTTTGGTAACCATAAGTTTGCTTCCTGTGTCTGTGCGTCTGTTTCCTCGGTTTAATGACTGGTCAGCGATGGGGTCGGGGGAGGGCTGCGTGATCCTGTCAGCATTGACAGGTTGGCAGGGTTTCCTCCTGGGCCCAAGTGCCTTGGCACTAATCCTTAGCACTCCCCAAATCTGTCACTTATGACCCCCTGAAAGAAACCCCCCTAAGAAAGAATTTTCATTGAAACAGCATTTAACCTTTCTGGCAGCTTGAGTTTAAAAATGCCAAACTCAAAATCCCACACAACCTGCTCCCTCTTTGCAGCTCAGGCTGGTCTTGCCAAGTGGAAACTCGCATTCCCGGCATTCTCTGCCCAGAAGGCTGCTCAGGTGTTCGAGATCTTTGTCACCAACCAGTGTGTCCTGTCTCAGTTCCCCAACAGACGACTTTTCTTCATTTAACTGGAAAAGAGGCAACTGGAGGAGCTGCCACGGCAACCACTGACAGACACTAGACACACTCCCCGTTACTTAGGTAAAGAAATAGCGACCTGGAGTCCCTGTGGATGGCGGGTGGACTTGGGGATCCACAGGACAAATCTGACCTGTCCTGTGGTCCAACGGAGAGGTGGATCCATTCACCTTTCTGTCTGTCAGAGTTCTATTGGTTGTCATTTGCTCCCAATTCTCCTCCCTCCTTTTCTTCTTACCCACCCATCACCAGGCAATGGGAAGCCAAGACTATTACACCTCTCGTTTAAGTTTTGCTGAGGGAAGGAACTGATGGTACTGGGGCTTCTTGTTCCAATGCACAGGTGCCTAAAGAGTTGTATGCAATCCAAGTTGGGCAAATCAGGTCGAATTTTAAGCACATTGCAGGAAAATTTTCAATATAATGGAGCCATTCACTAATACTTGCTTAAAAAAAAAATCCCTCCAAAGTGCCAATAAGTCATAACTCCTTTTTGTACCTGTATCCAAGTGAGGATTTTTATATTATGGAATTGTCTTGAAGTAAGGCATATTTCTCTGTGCTAATGATGTCAATTTTATCCTCGTCAAGCTCTACTATCGGATGACAAGACCCCGGGAAATGTCAGAAATAGCCTTCAAACAGAAATGAGAAAGCTAAGTACATAGCAAGGGTTTTCATCTTATACTCAATATTTTGGAGGGTGTTTGTGGTCAAGATGAAAGACCTTCTAACTTGAGCTGAAATGCTGGGGTAAGTCACTTTTCTCTATGTGCCTGTTTCTTGATCTTTCGAATGTAACCACTTTGACCTTACCGAGTCAAGGTGAATACTAGAACAAGTGAGTGGAGTGTTATATAAGGGTCTGGTCCCATATGGCCAGAACTTTTGCTCCCTTATTCATCTTGTACAGGGTATTTGGGGGTGACAGTTCAGAATAAACTTTTGATTGAGTGTATTATGAGTAGAACCTCATAAACTTTATGAGCTTCCTTTAAGATTCCCAGAAACAAACAAACAAAAACAACTCTTTTCTGCCAAGTTCATCTTTTCCTTTTTATTGACTTAAAATGCTTTTCCAAAGAGAAGCTCTAGCTCACAGGTCCTGAGTTCCAGGTGTGTAGAGAATTTTGAAACAAGGCCCTTGCTGGATCTCTTATTTACAGGCCTTTGCCATTGTTGAAATTCATCTGATTAGTGACAGAGGGAATCCCACTTGATTAATTTTCACAAATGGCCATTCACTGTTACGTGTTTATCATTCAGGGGGGCATAGAAAAGCCCTGTAGCCCCTGAAAGATGCTAGTTCCCCAGATGGCAGTGGGAGACTTCTACAGAGTGACGACTGGGACAATAACTGCGTGTGTGCTCAGGTGCTCAGTCGTGTCCAACTCTTTGTGACCCTATGGACTATTATAGTCCACCAGGCTCCTCTATCTATGGGATTTTCCCAGGCAAGGATACTGGAGTGGGTTTCCATTTCTATCTCCAGGGGATCTTCCCAACCCAGTGACAATAATTACTACCAACTGCCCCCTCACCCCTCCACTGCATGGGGTGTTCATACATCACAATCCACCCCCCACAACCCCCTTTATTATACCTATAGAGAAACAGATGCTATTTGTTATTTGTCCCCAGCTTGATATTTCAAAACCTCCAGTCCAATCATTTCTTTCCTACAAATTTAAAGTTTGTTGATCTGAGGAGAAGATTTTAGAGCTCTTATCAGGGCTTTCCAGGGCTATAGAAAACATATTATTTATCCTTCCACTAAGCTCCTAGGAATAACTGGTTTGTAGAAGGCTGGTTTTGAAGCTTTCAACAGGGGTTCTGATCTTTGCAAAGTTGATATGGTATTTGGGAAAGCCCTTCTTGGAGTGGGTGCTCAACAAATCTGGTTCCTTTCCTGTTTTTTGGCTTTTCACTTGGATCAATGAAAATTCATCTCCTTTTAAATTCTCATCTCCAGAGAAAGATTTGCAGAACACCCTCCAAGTCAAGATTCAGTGACTAACCCCAACTGGCAGGAATCCTTCACTTCATAAGACATTTTTGGAGGATAATCAGATGTTTCCAGAAGGGAGGTCACACAGGTAAGGTGTATGTTAGTACTTACTTCTGTTACAGCCTCAGTTACCTAAGCAAGAAGAAGGCAGCTGATGATAATGATGAAGTATTTCTTAGAAACCGTGTGTTTTAAAGGAATGCTCTTTTCCTCGGTGCCTGCAGGAGCAGTCCTCTCCCCTTTGTTCTCTTTTCTTCCTGTGTTTCCTTGGGGGGAACTCGCAGATTCAGTAGGCATTAACCAAGGTCCCACCACTGGGACACTAGGAACCCACCATATGTTGGGGAGGGTATCCGGAAGCTTAGAGCTGTTACTCGTTATTACAGAGAATATTAAAAGGATTAAATCTTACTTCCCATTATACTCGGGCTCAAATTGCAGCTATATTTCAATGCAAAAATTGCGGTATCACTTAAGGAAATTGTCTCTGTTTTCCTGAAATCTATTAACAGAGATTAAACCTCCAGGTCTTGAATTTTGGCTACTTAATTCACTCCGTGCGTTGAAAACGCCAGGCTTAGTTATACTCTTTGGTCTAAACTTAAAATTTGAGTGGAAAAGCTTTTGTAAGAAAAATAAATTCACATTCCTTTATGAAACAAAATGGAAGCTACAAATCACTCCAGCATTTACATTTCAAAAGATATCCATTCCTCTCCCAGCTTACCTGCCAAGACTTGATTCACCATGGAACCTCTTTTCAACCTGGAGGAATTACTGTTATGTCCAGCACTAGCTAGAAACGGATGTTGAAAAGAATGTTCTCCTCGAAGGATTAATGAGTTTCTCTGTTTCAGTGATGCCAAGAAAGAGACTCTATTGATACTGTCCAGCATCATCCACAGATACCTGACATTCACTTTTCTTAAATCCGAGAAGTTGAGAGGAGCTTCTCTATTCTCATTTCATTCCTGGCTGCCTTGTTAAACTCACTGAGGCTCAAGAAGCTTAAATTACTTGTTAAAGGTCTCATGCTCAGTACGGCAGAGCTGGATTCAAACCTGTTGTGCCTGACTATAGCACGGTCCATGGCAAATATGGGGTGTCACCTTAGCACTGGTCAGGACATAGATAGATCCTGGGTGGTACAGGTCCTTTAGAAAGTTAGATATATCATTGGTGCTTAGAAAGAAATCAAGTACTTTCACATCAGTAAGCAAAGGAGGTCACTGTCATCAACAAATGCACCTATCAGGGATGGTGAGCCCTGAGGGGACTCAGGAAGGAGAGAATACCTGCCATCTAGCAGCCATGGACGGCAGCCACTCCCAACGGTGAGCCCTGAGGGGACTCAGGACGTGAAAATACAGGATACTGGCCCAGATACCTGAGGTACATAGCAAAGGAATGCTTTCAGTGAGCCCGGACTCTTGTATCTTCCCATACAGAGAAAAAGCACTAAATTTCTTAACTTGGGATATCTGGTTTTCTTTAACCTGGCTCCTTCCCTCACTTCCATGGAGCAGTTCTCTGAGTTACTTGAGATGCTGTCTCCTGGGCTTGAAGTCCTAAAAATTCCCACTGAATAAAGCATAACTCTCAATTTTTAGATTGTGAATATTCTTTTAAGCCCACAGGTCCTTTAGGAAGTTAGATACATTGTTGGTGCTTAGCAAAAGTTTGCTGAATGAATAAATAAATGCAGAGGTGAGTAGAAGGAGTCTCCCCTCACATTCCAGACATTGTATCCTGCACCCCACTACCCCACAGCCACTCCTCTGAAGTTTCTGGCAGGCTGGGCTTACTTCTTCCAAAACACTCATTCAACATGTCCATTTCTCCCATGTGCCTGTAGAAATTCAAGACTTCACAATGGGAGCTCAACAAATGTTGGATGAACCACACAAGGAGCTTCTAAGACACAGGTCTCTTATATTAGTTCACCAATAACCCAAGACCCAAGGACAATCTGCTCAGGAATGACCCCTGCATACAGAAGTGCACCCTGAGGCTGACGTTCCCAATGATCTTTGCCCAGCTTGTTGTTCTGGAAAACCAAGAGCAGGCATTTGTGGAGGAGAGATCGTGGTAGTGAATCCAGTCGAATTTGGTGTAGCATCTGCGGCATGCAACAGACTCCCCAGGAACGAGATCAGACCCTTGAGTGGATGTTATGCCCACACCCAGAGAGAAAAACAGTGATCAGGACATTTGTATAAGGATGAAAAAGGATGGATTTGATTACATCAGGCGTTCTGCTTTGAGTAAGTCATTCGTTTACTCTGAATTTCCTGACCCTTTATCCAACTCTGTCCTCTTCCACTCAAATTCCGCCACTGTCCTGGGTGACTTGAACTTCTCCATGGACATGAGCTCTCACTCAGGCCTTTCAACAACTCATTTTCAATGTCAAGGCTGTTTCTTTCCTCTCTGGGTTTTGTCATTTCTCAAAACTGCTCCACCACCTCAAAGTCAGACAACAAAGCTCTGGCTGCAGATTGCAACTCTTTTTTCATGAATTACTACATCCAGCTCCTATGTGCCCTTTCTCTCTCTGTTCTTTCTCCCCTCTCCTAGCTTACCTCGTCTTTGTCCAGCTCAGGCACCATGGTCAGTTGCATTAGCCCTACTGTGACCACTACTCTTAATCTCTTTGCTCCATATTCCTCCCCACTCACCACTGATATCACCAACCACGTTACTGCTCCTACTCCAGGGCGCCCATGGGCTATGTAGGAAGCTCTTGGTGCCAAGGTCTCTGCCCTTTCTGACACCTCCTTTCTATCAGCATTTAAAACAAGGGAAGATAACCCGCATTCACTTCTGGGTCTTTCCCTCTTTCTTTACACTCCTCACAGCCAAGTATCTGCAAAGAGCAGTCTCCCCACGCTGCCCCCACTGCCTCAAGCTCTGACCCACCAATGGTGGTGCATCCTGCACAGTCCAGTATGATAGTCACTGGTCACACGCAGCTACGTAAATGAAAATCAACAAAAATAAGGAGAAGCCAGTTTACAGAAACCACATTTCAAGTGCTCCACAGCCCCACGTGGCATAGACATGGAGCACTTCCACCACTGCAGGAAAGTCTATTGGATGGTGTTGGTCTATGCCACTCCCAAAAGCTTGCTCCTCATTCTGGTCCTCCTGCTTTAAAAACATCGCCCATGTATCACATGATCCAAACCTTTCATAAGGCACTGTCACTGTGGATTCCTCCCTCTTCGATGCTTCAGTCTGTACACTTCCATTCAGGGACTAGGCCTTGACACTTTTCCTCTGTCCACATCTCCCCATCTTGGTGGCCAGCATCCTCACATGGTTCTCTGTCAGCTCCTCTGTTATACCAGTGGCTTAATATTCAGTTCCCACATTCTCTATGTGGCAGACAGTAGGCCTTTCTAAAAATGCACAATGGATCTTATCCCCATGTTAAAGTCCATCAATGATTTCATTTGCCTTGGGGATAAAGGTCAACCCTGTCAACAGCGCAGCAATTCTTTCTGATCGTGTCCTTGACAGCCATCCCCTCCAGCCACAAGGGCTTCCTGCAGCCCCCAAACAGGCTTCAGCCTTTGTTCACTTCCAGGCTTTTGCTCCTTTAAGTCCCTCGGTCTAAAGCACTCTCTCCTTTTTGCTAGCAAGGTAACTCTTCTGCATTCTTCATGCTTCAGGTTACTATCACATTCTTTCACCCACACTCCCATCCCCAACCCCAGGTCGGGTGGCTCTCGCACACATCCACCCTACACCTCTCTACTGACTGCATCTCCAGTTTCATCACACTGAACTGTGAGGTCCTTACCATCACCCATTACCCAAGCGGGGCCAAGCACAAAGCTTGACAATGTCTTGAAATCTGATTTCTCGGTTGGTCCTTCATTAACTGTAGTGGTGGTTAATCTCATTGGGTGCTGCAGGAAATGGAATCGGGCCCAGTGCAAAGACTTCTCTGATAAGCCACTTTTAATTAAAAGATGAAACTGTGGCATATCCTTCTACAGCTGTTTTCTAAACTCTGATGTGTGACCCAGTTGGACAATACAATCAATATAGTTGGTCATGACCCACTATTTTAAAAGAATGAAATAGAATAGAAAATATCAGAGCACATCACACATATTAAGGGTGAATATTTTTCATGAAGTCTTTGCTTCAGTTGTATTTATTCATATGAATGCACTGGGCCACAATATAAAGTTCATCTCTTGCTATAGATTATAATCACAGAAGTTGCAAAATACTCGTTTAGATAATGTTTGAGCTTTAGAGCAACATACAGTGATCTTAATGGTGTCACATTACACATGCTGTATAATTTTCCATTTCTGTCTTCAAGTGTCTCATAATTTTCATTATTTTCATTTTGAAAACAACTTGCAAATTTTTCTTACATTTTGTGTTATCAAAATTATTCTGAAGGTTATTTTTTACTCACTATATTGAATCCTCAGCATGTGTTTAGAGGTACAAAAGACCTCTGTAGTAATCCCATAAATGGAGGGCTTTTTGTTTCTCTGTTCAGCTCCTAAAGGAATTCCCTAAGAGCAATGCTGGGCTCACTTGCCTGGGTATGGTTCATGAAGCTCTGAACACATTAGATGCTCAATAAATGTCAGTTTGTTGAGTGAATGTGTATGTAGAATGGAAGTAGTGAAAGTGAAAAAGTGAAAGTCACTCCGTTGTGTCCGATTCTTTGCGGACCCATGGACTGTACAGTCCATGGACTTCTCCAGGCCAGAACACTGGAGTGGGTAGCCGTTTCCTTCTCTGGGCATCTTCCCAACCCAGGGATCAAACCCAGGCTTCCCCACTGCAGGTGGATTCTCCCCCAGCTGAGCCACCAAGGAAGCCGCATGTGGGATGGTTTCACCATTTTCAGAAATAAGGGTCTCCAACCTGCTACCTGATATTACACATTCATCTGTCCATCCACCTAACCAGGGTGGAATGGGGGGCATCACCACACATGCATTTTCTATCCTCCCAGTGATGAGAGAAAAAAACTCCACCATAATTAGTACCCTGTGTAGTTGGCTCTAAAGGCCACTATGAATTCTAGGAAGGCCTAAAATGTTTTAGTTTGAATTACAGTTGAACTTGTTTGCACTGGGTATTACTATACCTGGTTACTATTTCTGGTTCTATTTTCCATGAACCAGAAATAAGACAAAGATGCTGTTTAAGATTCTCCATTTATGCATATATATGGAATTTAGAAAGATGGTAACGATAATCCTGTATGTGAGACAGCAAAAGAGACACAGATGTATAGAACAGTCTTTTGGACTCTGTGGGAGAGGGAGGCGGGGGATAATTTGGGAGAATGGCATTGAAACATGTATAATATCATATAAGAAATGAATCGCCAGTCCAGGTTCGATGCAGGATACAGGAAGCTTGGGGCTGGTGCACTGGGATGACCCAGAGGGATGGTACGGGGAGGGAGGTGGGAGGGGGGTTCAGGACTGGGAACACGTGTATACCCATGGCGGATGCATGTTGATGTATGGCAAAACCAATACAATATTGTAAAGTAATCAGCCTCTAATTAAAATAAATAAATTTAAATTAAAAAAAAAAAGATTCTCCATTTATCCCAACGATGTGGACTGACAGTGATTAAGAAGATTCCCAGGTCTTGTCATGGACATGGCAAAAGAGGTCACAACCTGGACTGGAAGTGATTTGCTACAGGCAGAGCTAGGGCAGATGTCAAGTATTTTCCATTCCCCAGGGAGGGCCTCATCTTATTAATGGATTTAAGGGTGAATATTTTTCTTTCACATAGCAATTATATAGAATATAATCTCATTATGAAAGTAATAACATTTTTTCATTCAAATTTTAAAAATGAATTTATAAAATATCATTTATAGCCTCACTATTCAATTATAATAGCTGATACCATTTTCTTATCTAGCTTTCCAGTATTTTCCCCTATATATATATCCCTGATAGCTCAGTTGGTGAAGAATCTGCCTGCAATTCAGGAATCTGGGTTTGTTTCCTGGGTCTTGAAGATCTCCTGGAGAAGGTAAAGGCTACCCACTCCAGTATTCCGGCCTGGAGAATTCCATGGACTGTATAGTCCGTGGGATCGCAAAGAGTTGGACATGACTGGGACTTTCATGTATACTTTAAAAACATTTGCATATACAATATAGACCTCTTTCTCCCTCCACTTACCATGTACCCTTTCCAAGTTTATCAATATTTTTCTTTCCAGTTTAAAGGGGTACATAAATCCTACTGAAATTAGAACCCATAATGGATTTAACTAATTCCCTGCTGATGGATGTTTGAATTGTTGCCGATTTTTCACTTTTGTGAATATTTTTATAAACATTTCTATAGTTAGTCTTTGTGCTCATTCAGGTTATATACTATTTGGAATGAGAACTTTTTATTCTGAAGGTATAGGCCATGGTTATCTTCCTTTCCATTTTTATTTATCACTTAATATTCACTAAGGAAGACCACAGCCTTATCATTTCAAGAAAAAAAATGTCATCCTATCTTGATCTTGGCCTTGATAAAGGGAGTTCATAAAGCAGCAGTGTGGTCCACAGAGAGAAGGTTTATCTGATTGGCTTTTCCAGCTTCTCCTCAGCTGGTCCCAGCACTCCAGGAGAACCATGGGCTATTCCCATCTTAGACTTAATTCCTTCTGTCCATACCAAACTACAGAATATAGGCTTTATAGCATGAAGGTCATATTTGCCTTATCCTAGAAACCCAAGGTGGAGAAGGCAATGGCACCCCACTCCAGTACTCTTGCCTGGAAAATCCCATGGACGGAGGAGTCTGGAAGGCTGCAGTCCATGGGGTCGCTACAAGTCGGACACGACTGAGTGACTTCACTTTCACTTTTCACTTTCATGCATTGGAGAAGGAAATGGCAACCCACTCCAGTATTCTTGCCTGGAGAATCCCAGGGATGGGGGATCCTGGTGGGCTGCCGTCTATGGGGTTGCACAGAGTCGGACACGACTGAAGTGACGTAGCAGCAGCAGCAGTAGCAACAGAAACCCAAGGTAAATAAACTAAATCAGTTTGGAAAAATTTAAAGGATGCGAAGTTTCCATTTGGGAAGCATTATGAGAATACCTCTCTCCCCAAGCTGGCAGGCCCATAAATGAAGCATTTCACAAGCTGCTCATGGGTTGCTTAATGAGGGTGCCCAATGACACCATCAAATTCCTTTCTTTTTGGTTCCTCACTTTTCTTCCTTGTGCCAATGAAAATTCAGTGTGGCACGAAGGCACAGTTAATACCAACAAAAACTCTGTGATATCCAGGGAGTGTGCGAGTGTAGGTCTAAACCCTGAACAACATTTAACAGACCTTTCTCTTGTTATCAAAATTAAACTTCATAAGAAAAAAGACAACTCAAGGGATGATTCCAGTGATCTGTACTCACCTGGTCATGATTGCACTCATATATGCACTCACCTGGTTATAAGCATCTGATTCATTACTGAGGGAATAAAGAAAGAATACGTACCCAACAAACGGAGGAGGAGAAAAAGAACTCCCAGGGCGTATGATTTGAGTTCAGGGCTGACTGTCCTACATGCAAAGAGATGAAGAGGAAAAAAGAAAAGATTCTTATCGCTTCACTTTAATTAACAGACCCCAGAGTCATTCGCTGCTGTCCATCAGAGCCCTTCCTTAGAAAATTATTAATGGTTTTGTTCTTTTGCTTTTTTCACCTTCCCTGCCAAAAGTCTGAAAAATCACTGCATCTGCAGGGACAAGATAAGTTTAGGAATTTAGCAGTGTTTTTTATTAACTAAAACTAGTCATTTGAAGGATGGAATGCAAATTTGTTCCCAAAGTCTTCATTCAAAGGCATTTTGCGTTTGCCGGCATGGGGAAACATCTTAAGTTGGTGGGTACATGTATCAGGGGAAATATCAATGGGGAAGACAGTTCCCCTTATGCTACTCAGATAGGCCAGAACCATAAACACCTCTGTCATTCTGCATCATTTTGCGAAATCAACCAGACTAGCATGGGTTGGTTCCCTAGATGGACCACTTGTGAAACAGTCCATTCATCTGTATCCAGCTTTGGTACCTTTTAAACTGGAAAGGTGCCTTTATTTGGCCTTCCCAGGTGGCTCAGTGGGAAAGAATCTGCCTGCAGGAGACGTGAGTTCGGTCTCTGGGTCAGGAAGACCCCCTGGAGGAGGAAATGGCGACCTGTCCCAGTATTTTTGCCTGGAGAATCCCATGGACAGAGGAGCCTGGTGGGCCACAGTCCACGGGGTCACAAAGAGTCGGACACGACTGAGCGACTAACACACACACAGCTTTATATGGTCACATGCCTTTGTTTTGAACTGACTCAGTGCCCCTGGCTTTGGTTTACCCACAGCAGTCCCTGAGCACGATCTTTTCAAACATTTTCTAGAACATTCTCACACTGTCTGGGATAAGAGTGACAGGAGGGGGGGTTGGAAATGATGACTGATTCCAAGTAGAGAGGCCCTCACAGCTAGTCACAGGTCTCCTCTGTCAGGCCTCTTACTCTAGCAACTAGTACTGACTCAATGCTTGTCTTTCTCCTTGAGGCCAAGGACTATTTGTGTCTTATTCATCATCAGTGTGGTGTGTGACACACAGCAGATGCTGAGTAATAAAACACAAACAAACAAACCAAAAAACAAGAGGCTGGGGACTTCCCTAGTGGTTTGGTGGTAAGAATCTGCCTTCCAATGCAGAAGTCGCAGGATCGACCCCTGGTCAGGAAACTAAGATCCCACGTGCCATGGAGCAACTGAGCCTGTGCGCTCTGGAGCCCGAGCCCCGCAACTAGAGTCTGTATGCCACAACAAAAGACCCCTGATGACACATCTAAGGCCTGACGCAGCCAAATAAATCCTGAAAACAGAGAGCCCAGTGCTGGCCCCTACGTGACTCATTAAATAGCCGGTATCCTCACACCTGTGGATGTCCTGAGTGCTGCTGTTGGCAAGTATGCTTCTGTTTGGAGTAAGAGTGGAAGTGGGCCCACTGCTCTGGGATGGGACAAGGGCTGGTGCCCATAATCTGGGTTGTGGCTCAGACCGTCTGTGCCCTTGTGTCTGCCTAGAACATCTGTGATGGCACGTACCTCCAGCCGGCCCCAGCAGTGTGGAGCTATGAGGTGCACAGGGCCCCACCTAGGTCATTTAGGCCATCTGTTGCTGGTCCACTGAAAGGGAATCACATATTTCCTGAAAATCTCCAAGAGCTGTTTATCAAGCTGAGATTTGGACACGATTCAGGTTTCGGCTGACTTTCTGTGTTTGGTCTGCAGCCACAACTACTGAGCTGGGTTTTTGCAGCAGAGTCAAGGGCAGAGAAAAAAGGGGACCAGTCATTGCTAAAGGCTGTAAGGGTCATTTTTCTTGCTTTTTGGTGCCTTTTGTGTGTCAACTGGTACAATACAACTTCATGGGAATTCCTAGCAACAAAAATAATGCAGCCACCCCAAACCCATGCCTGAGATCTGATGGGTTTTATCCAGTGCATATTATATCTAATCCATTCTCCATATATAAGTTAAAGTCAACAGTTCATTTCATAAACACTTCTCACATTCTTAAGAATTTTCATTATTCCACTGAGCTGTGGGACTATAATTTAACTCACTATTCCAATTCAGATTTTTCTGCTATTATAGTTAACACTGTAATAAAAATCTGTCTGCATTGAGCTTTTCTTCTCGTAGAGTATTTTCTTAAGATAAGTGGCAAGGGGTAGGGTTACCTCATTAAAAAAAAAAACAAACTGAACGTTTTTATGGCTCTTGAACTCATATTTGCCACCTTGCTTTTATGAAAGGATCAGTATATTTCTCAATGGCAGCAGAAAGGTGTGACTTTACCTGTTTTGTTAGAGCCTTGCTTACAGAACTGGGTGTGAATTTTTAAAAATTATTTTTTCAAATTTAACAAGTATAAAATGGCAATTTGCTATTGTACCATTATTGCTTCTGCACATTGAAAAAGCTTTGCTAAAAACTTTAAAACATAAGTACTTTGTATAAATCCTTTTCCTTGTGAATTCTAACCAAGATCAGGAAATGTAGTAGACACAGAGAGGCTGGATAAAGCAGCTGCAAATGTTACATACCAGGGCTTCCCTGGTGGCTCAGTGATAAAGAATCTGCCTGCCAATGCAGGAGATATGGGTTCAGTCCCTTGGTCAGGAAGATCTCTCAGAGAAGAAAATGGCAACCTACTCTGGGATTCCTGCCTGGGAAATCCCATGGACAGAGGAGCCTGATGCACTACAGTCCATGGGGTCACAAAAGAGTTGAATACTTAGCGACTTAAACAACAATAAAATGTATATTTGTACAGGCTGCATCCAAGCATTTCATTCCTACTTTTATGTCCAGCCCTTGGGATTGAATTGGTTTGTTTGGATAACCACATCCCGGCTATCTGTGCTTAGTACCACTTCCTCTGTAAAAGATGGTCACCAGACATGAAGCCTGCCTCTTCTGGGTTCCTCATGCAAATCTAGATAACTTTGCAACTGTGTAAGTTACTCAGAAAATTACTCAATAATTCACCTTTAAGACACCTCACCCACCCACCATGATAGTTCCCAAGAAACGGGGAAACACAGAATTATGGCTGACTCTCTCCAATTATCCATCTATACAAAAGCAGTCACTGCTTGCTTCCACGGAGCCACTCAGCACTGCATCATACCTTGTCAATGACCTGTTATATCTTTACAGAGTTTGCACACACATGGTCTCAGCAGGACCCAGCCCACTGCAGGAGGCAGGCAGGACCATTGACATCACCTCCAGTTCCAGATTCAGAAACAACACTGAGCCCAAGGTCATACTACGAATCAGTGCCCTGAGACAGGAGCCAGACACGGGGACTTGGCTATTCCCACGCCATTTTCATTTCACTCCAACAGTGTTGCTCTTTGCAAGTATCAATGAAAGACTGCAGTACCTTTCAAAATTACCTGCAGAGTCTGTTCCTGGTAGGACATGAAAGTGCAGTGTTTTCTCTTGGGCTGTGCTTTCTACTTTTGGCGTGAAAGTTCAAAGTGTTAGTCGCTCAGTCATGTCTGACTCTTTGCAACCCCACAGACTGTAGCCCACCAGGCTCCTCTGTCCATGGGGATTCTCCAGGCAAGAATACTAGAGTGGGTTGCCATTCCCTTCTCCAGGGGCTCTTCCCAACCCAGGGATTGAATTCAGGTCTCTTGGATTGCAGGCAGATTCTTTACTGTCTGAGCCACTGGGGAAGCCTTACTTTTGCTGTGAGGTTTCCATCAAACATAACTGATTCCTATCAGCCTAGGGAAGCTGGCTTGCAAGACTCATACAGTCCCCAGAGCTCTGATTTCTGGGAGAACTGCAGACACACAGCAGGGAGGGAGGTGGGGCGGGGCGGCTGGCTCTCCGGTCCCTGGGGCTATGCTTACCTGATGAGGATGATGACCGAAGGCGTCTGAGCCATGGCCCCGATCATGCTACAGACACACATCACACACAGGAAGGTGAGGAAGGCCTCTTGACACCCAGGACTGGGGCATTTTCCAGGAATCACGGTCGCGTTCTCAGGTGGGATGGTCATGAGGCATGCACAGCCAGTGAGATTCTGGAAGGGAAGCAGTCAGCCCTGTTAACTGGGGCTATCTCCCTTCTCCAGATCTAAAGCCATCCATCAGCTGGGTCTGTCACAGCCTGATTATGCATTCTGGAGCATTTCAATAATTAGGCCTGAATCAACGAATTAGCTTTTTTGAAGGAGGCTGCAAGACACATGCAAAATAAAGGAATATTTATGGGGAGAAGAGCTGATTTCCCCGTCTCCTGTGTATTTCATTTCTATGCCCCAGAATTCCTCGATAAGCCCACACTGTAGACAAACGCGTTGCCCAACCCCCACACAATTAGAGAGGAAATCGTGCTTCCACAATGTGATAAAACACTGGCAAATTAACAATGTAATCACTTGCCAATTTGTCCTCTCTTTTGTGCAGTTATAATTACACTGAAGTGTATTGAAAGAAGTAAATCAGGTAACCTGCATACGGTTGCTGGTTCACTGCCCACCATGGCACCTGGAACAAAGCATGTGTGCTGTCATGCGTGAAGCTGCTGGGCTAGTGGGGCCGTGAGAGGGGGCTGGCTAACGGGAGACTTCTCGAGTGGCTGAGAGAGCAAAGAGGGTGCAGAGATGGCAGGGAGCTGAGAGCGGATGGTGGGGAGTGAGCTGGAGACCAGCGAGATACATTTATTAATATATGATCAGAGAGGAGAGAGCCAAGCAGCTGCATTCCATTTGATCTTCGGGTGGATTCTTGCCCAGCTGCCCCGGCTCCCCAGCATGGTCCTGGCTCATGCTCCAGAGGAGTTTCTGATGGTGAAGGGAGAAACAAGGGTGCAGGGAAAGGCAGCGCTAGCTAACAGCCAAGCCAATTAAGGTTTGATAATAATAGTGCAGAGGTCTTTAATGAATACAAAATGAAAACAATCATAAATGATTCATTGCCTTTCTTTCCAGGGCTGCTTGGCTCTCAGAGCACATACTGGGGTAAATCTTCCTGAGGGTCAAACAAATCCTCTTTGGTTTTTACGTGCCCTCTCCTCAGCCCGTCTCCCATCCTTGCACCTCTCCTCCTCCCTCTCCCTTTCTTTCCCCGCCAGACGTAACAGACTGGGGCTCCATCCTGTATGACTGTGCCCCACAAGAAGCTTTTACCCGTGGGAAGGAGGGGGAGACACAGGGTGGGGCTGGACCCCTCTTCTTAAGCCATCTTCCGACAGCAGGTGCTTTTGTATAAATGGCCCCATTACAGCACCCAGGGGCATCTCCTGTGGTGAAAGGTGCTGAGGCTCAGCCCCTCTGTCTCTTTGCACACATCTCTGCCCAGAGAAATCACAGATCTTCAAAACCCAGTACTGACATTTCATTTGGTTGCAAGGCCTCCCCAGTTGCCCCCATCTGAGCTGGCACTTCCCTCCACGGGGACACACTCCTCACCCCATAGCAGAGACCCTTGCTATCCTTCTGGAGGAGACCTTAAGCTCCTGGGATAAGAACGCGTCGTTTCTGTGATCTATCGAGCACTGTCTTATAACAGTGCTGAGACGCAATAGAGGAAACTCAGCAGGTGGTTTTAGGATGCGAATGGGAACAGATCTTCCTCTACTTTTATCAGGAAACAGGGCTTCTCCCTGAAAGAGCCGATTCACTGGAAGAACCCCTGATGCTGGGAAAGATTGAGGGCAGGAGGAGAAGGGGCAACAGAGGATGAGATGGTTGGATGGCATCACCGACTCAATGGACATGAGTTTGAACAAACTCTGGGAGATAGAGGACAGGGAAGCTTGGTATGCTACAGTCCATGGGGTTGCAAAGAGTCAGACATGATTTACTGACTGAATAACAAACAAGGGCTTCTCCTCAACTTAAAATGAAAATGCCACTTCCCTCTCTTCTGAGGAGAGGAAACTGATCCTTCCTCTTCCCACACCCTGAATGCTGAAGCTAAATTTTTCCAGCTGTTCATGCTCACTACCTCCCTGCTCTTGACTCACTCCACCTGGCTTAGATTCCTACATGCAGCGATCAGATCAGCTAAGCTCACCAGTGACCTCCACAGACGACCCCTCCATCCACTTTTCTCTCCTTGGAGCCCCTTGAGTGCGTGCCTGTGACCCACTGCCTTCATGGCTTCCACGGCTCACTCTCTGGTTTCCTTCTTCCCTTTTGCATTTTCCTTGCTGGCACCTGCCCCCTCTCCTACTTGAAAATGCCAGAGCTCCTTGGGGCTCTGGTCCAGATTCTCTTCCCTTCTCACCCTGCACTTTTCCCTAGATTGTGTTACATCCATGTGCTTTCTGATGGAGCTCCCCAGGTGGCGCTAGTGATAAAGAACCTGTCTGCCAATGCAGGAGACGTTAAGAGACACGGGTTCAATCCCTGGGCCAGGGAAGATCCCCTGGAAGAGGGCATGACAACCCACTCCAGTGTTATTGCCTGGAGAATCCCATGGACAGAGGAGCCTGGCAGGCTACAGGCCATGGGGTCACGCGGAGTCAGACATGACTGAGCAACTGAGCATGCATGCAGATGGTTTCTGATGACTCTCCTAAATTTCATCTCTAACTCACACCCGTCCCAGACCCACCCGGGATGCCCCTTCCTAAGCCTCTGAACATGCTGAGACATCAAAACCAACTCCAGGATGAGCGCCCTGTAGGGGATTCTGTGCTGGCATCTTGGCACTACTCTACGGTCCAGGGCGGGGAACCATCTCCTTAGGATTCCCGTCCCTGCACAACGAGAGCTGGACCAGAGGAAACACAGAAGAGATTCGTAAGTGAGGCAGGGGTCAGATGGTCAGACCTGGGGACAGACAAATGCGGAGGTGCCCAGGAGGAGCCGGTTGGCCCTACCATCACTGTGTGCACCCACCTTCTTTTCTGACCACCCTGCTGACAACAGAGGCCCTGTGCCCACCTCTACTGACCTGGATGCAGTCTTGCTGACGTCCCTGAGTGCCCCCTTCATCTCACTGAGCAGCCCGCTGGGCACAGCTTCTGGGGAATTTCCCATAAGCCTCAGCCTGCCCACCTGAACTGATACTTCTGGGGGTGTGGTGACTTTCCTCCAGTCCTTCATCTCACTTCTTCCAGATCCCAATTCCCCAACTCTGCCACGCTACATAAGTTCTATTTCCTATACTAAACCCTGTACTTCCAAAAGACGTGTGGGTGCTGTTTTCCTGACCAAACCCTGACAGATATATACGCTCCCAGCCCCCATGTCCTTTCCTTCCACATCTCTTATCTTAGAAATGACAAACTCTATAGAAATGTGATGGTAAATTCTCGACCTCCCCCATACTCCTATGTCAAAGCCTCCTCGTCACCATAAGGCTAATAAGGACAGAAACCACTGTGGTTTTGATTCCTGACTTATCCCTAGCTCGAGAGGACAGTACTGAATGAATGAATGAACCCTCAAGGTCCGTTCGTTTTACCACATCCTAAACAACTAAACAACAAAGACAAAACATCTCTCAAACCCTGCCCTAGTTCAAACCACCCCATCCTTTTCTCTTTGGTCCCTCCTGTAGCCTGTGAGGAAAAAGCGATTTGGGACTGGGGTCCTTAGAACCACGTGGACTCAGAGAGTGCTCAGGTAGAAACAGGAAACTGGCCCATCCATGAGGAGCTGGCTTAGAACTCAGACCCCGGGAACTGAGTTCTGACTCTTGTAGCCTTTAGGACTGTGAGGTGATCAGTACCCTTTGAATGAACTGCGTGACTGGTGAGCTCTGTTTAGTTTAATGAGTACTTTGTAATTGGAACCTACACCCAGTCTTAGATTTCTGCTCTGCACCTGGGCTATGGCTCAGCTGTATTCCATTTACCATAAGAGGAAACTGCCTGGACTGCCTCTGCTCTGAGATGTGAAAATCCCCTTCTGAAGAGGGTCTTCCCTTGATCGGGCCGCGATCGTGGCCCTACTGGAATGGTACAGAAATAAGATGCCTTTATGTCAGTGACTACCCAGTCCATATGGTCCAGGTAAGGCAAACTTGTCCAGGAAGGCACAATCCCGTGAATGGTGTGAGTGAACGGCGGGGCCGAGCCATCCTGGGATGTGCAGCCAAGGCATGGGGAGGGGTGAGAGCACAGAGCCAGGGAGAATGGGACAAGAATGGACCCAGGGCAGGCCGGGTGGCTGGACAGAAATGAGGCCCCTGTTGGGCTATAGGTGCTAGGAGAGGGGAGAATGGGCCCGTGATCAGTGGCGATACTGGCTTGCCCTGGTGCCAAGGAGAGATGCTGGAAATGGATGTGCATGCATGCTCAGTTGCTCCATTCCTGTCCGACTCTTTGTGACTCTATGGACTGTGGCCCGGGCTCCTCTATCCATAGGATTCTCCAGGCAAGAAAACTAGAGTGGCTTGCCATGCCCTCCTCCAGAGGATCTTCCTGACCCAGGGATCAAACCCATGTCTCCTGCATTGCAGGTGGATTCTTTATCCACTGGCCACCTGGGAAGCCCCCTGAAAATGGATGGGTCCCTCCCAAAGGACCTAGGCAACTCTGTACTCATTTATTCAGATTAAACCTATTTGAGATGAGCTGTGAAAGAGGCTGGGGAGGAGGTAAGCGCTAGTGATCTGAGTGGGAACTTGGATGGGTTTCCCTCTTGGTTACAAGAGTCAGTTCGACAGGATGAACAGAAAACGCAGGTGGTCCGGAGGCCTAGGGTACAGGCTGGAACATTCCTAGGACCCTGCCCACAGAGAAACCAAGGGTAAATGCTAAGCATAAGTCTGAAGGCAAGGGATGGAAAAGGTCCTTTATTTGGGCCCAGGTGATACAAGAGACTGCAGATTGATCTAGAATCTTCCCTCCTGATGTCCCAGTGTGGTGGAAATAATTATCACGGGGTACATGATTGGAAGAGAGGACTTTCCAGCACTGGGGCTTCACCCTACGATCCCAAGCGAGCAGGGAGGAGTAGGACAGGCCTTTGCTGATATTGACTGGGCACGCAAGTTAACTGAGACCTGCGAGAGCCCCGATCACTGGAAAGCCTGAAAATACAGAGACAACCTGGGCAGCATGGGCTCAGTGCACAGGAGTCTAAGCAAACTCCAGGAGACAGAGGAGGACTGGGAAGCCTGGTGTGCTGCAGTCCATGGCGTCGCAAAGAGTCGGACACGACTGAGCGACTGAACAGCAGCAACCTGGGTATGAGGGAAGGAGAGGCTTGTTGGTGGGGATCTGATTCTCACCCTGTGTGTATGCAACAGTCCAGAATGCAGGTGGACCTTGGCAACTGCCTGCCGATGACCACGTCCTGCATAAAGTGGCAGCCCCCCTAGTGCTGTCCTTGGCAGCCCCCAATATATTTAACTATGAAGAAAGCACATTAGGCTCCAGGAAAGGAGTTTACCATTCCTGACCTGGCAAATGTCTGGTTTTCCATCCGCATGGCAAAGGAACGTCTTCCCAGTCTGCCATTCTCTGGGGGAGAAATGATGTGAGAGTTGGAGTCTCTGCCTGGTACCATGTGTGGGTGGCAGGACCAGGCTTTCCTATCCTGAGAGATCTCGTTGATAATTAGATGGCCCCATTGCACACAGAGGAGCTGGCCTGACAAGAATTGGAAGCAGTGCTGGTGACCTGGCGGACAGGGTGGGATTAGCTCGGAAATTCTACGAGAATTTATCCTACAGGCAGACTTGCCCGGGCATAGAATGATGTAAGTCCAACTCCAGTCCCAACAGTGCCTGCAGGAACTAAAGTTTTGCATCCACCTGAATGACCATCAATAGGGGTTGGTTAGATACACACCAGTAGGCTCACACAATGGAAGATTATGCAGCTGCAAAAAGGTATCAGCATGCTCCTTACACACTAACATGAAAAAAGTCCACGATAAACTATTAACAACAAAAAAACACAAGTAACAAGCTACAGTACAAAACAGATAACCAACAAGGACCTACTGTTCAGCATGCTGCTGCTAAGTCACTTCAGTCGTGTCTGACTCTGTGCGACACCATAGACGGCAGCCCACCAGGCTCCCCCATCCCTGGGATTCTCCAAGCAAGAACACTGGAGTGGGCTGCCATTTCCTTCTCCAATGCATGAAAGTGAAAGTGAAGTTGCTCAGTTGTGTCCAACTCTTAGCAACCCCATGGACTACAGCCCACCAGGCTCGTCCATCCATGGGATTTTCCAGGCAAGAGTACTGGAGTGGGGTGCCATTGCCTTATCCCACTGTTCAGCATAGAGAACTAAATAGAGATACATGTTTTCTGTGTACTTTTTCTGTACACTTTACTGAAAATAAACATACTATAAATCATCTATACTTCAATTAAAGATAAACAAACAAGCTATTGAGAAAGTAGCATTGACACATATACATTACTGTGTATAAAACAGATAGCTAGGGAGAACTTGCTGCATAGCACAGGGAGCTCAGCTCGGTGCTCTGTGATGCCTGGGGGGTGGAGTGGGGGTGGAAGGGAGGGGATATATGTACATATATAACTGATTCATGCTATTGTGCAGCAGAGACTAATATAACATTGTAAAGCAATTATCCTCGGATTAAAATGGCAAAAATGATGACAAACAGTAAACAAACAGCTACAGAATAATACCTGGAATGTGCATGAAAACCCAGGAGCATATACAAGAAACTAATAGTAGTAATTACCTACTGGGCAGAGTCGTGGACCAAACAGCAGGTGAACAGGAGAGAGTAATGGAGAGGAGGAGTTCGCACTCCCTCCTGTTTATACTTCCTGGTTCTTGAGCCACACAAATGTACCCGCTATTCAAAAAAATTTAAAAACTCCAGAAGAAGAAATCAACAGAAGAAGGAGAGCACAGTCACTGAAAATTCTACTCTTGTTCTACATCCAGCCATTAATTTAAATTGAGAAATGTTTCTATTCACATGCAATGATGGGGATAAATAATTACAATAAAGCTGGAGACCATAAAAATAGAAAAATGACTCTCTCGAAGCTAGGATTCATTTTCCCATTGATGGAGGAAATCATTAGCATGCTATTTTGACAGCTCATATTACATGTACAAAATATTCCTCGGTAGTGTTTCTGAAGTATCTGGCAAATAAAGTTGTTTTTGTTTGGGCTTTTTCCCTCTGTATTCAATACTGAGGGATCAATTCTACTAATTGCACAAGTAAAACTAATCTCTGGGTTGAAAATGACATTTCTAAAATGGCAACCCACTCCAGTACTCTTGCCTGGAAAATTCCATGGATGGAGGAGCCTGGTAGACTACAGTCAGTGGGATTGCAAAGAGTCAGACACGACTGAGCAACTTCACTGACTTCACTAAGGGGACAGACAAGGGGGTGATGATGTTCTTTGTATTTTGAGGCTGTGAAAACTTGAATGTTTCTTTCTCAACGTCCTGAAATACTGATGTTGGTTTTCTTTCTGAAATGTATTCAGTTACCAGGAAAAAAGGGCTTCGCTGGTGGCTCAGTGGTAAAGAATCCACCTGCCAACACAGGAGACGTAGGTTCGATCCCTGGGTTGGGAAGATCCCCAGAGGAGGGCATGACAACCCACTCCAGCATTCTTGCCTGGGAAACCCCATGGACAGAGGAGCCTGGTGGGCTACAGTCCATGGGGTCTCAAAGAGTCGAACAGGACTTAGCGACTAAACAACAACAGCCAGGAAGTAACGGCAATTTCTATGAAAGGTAGGACCTGAGTCCTGTAGTTCAGAAGGGGGCAAGCCAGGGCGAGTGCTGACACACGCAGCGTCCGGCCCTGCTTCTGCCTGATGCCTGAGGTGGCAGAGGCCAGGGACGGTACAACAGCTGGGATGTCTTCCTTTGAATGATAACACACTCTCATGTGTCCTAGACTTTCACGGGATCTTTTTATGATTCAGCGAAGTTCCTCAGATCTTCTCCTGTCATTTATTACTGTCTTTTTGCAACTTAGAATCTCTTCACCTCACTGGCCCAACCCCAGCCGGTATTTCCAGGTGAAGACCTCAGAGCCTGTTGCAAAGAGCATCAGCAAGCAACCCATGTGCCTCTAGGCAAATGGGAAATTGAAACACGGCAAGAAGAAACGCACTTGCTTGTTCCCTGGCAGGGTCACTGGCTGAAGGATAACGGCCACGGAGGAAAAACTCTGTGATGAAAGCGAGACCTCCATCCACGCTTCACCGCGGTAACCTGCATCCCGTCAGAGCCTTAATGATCTCCTGCTGAGGGGCAGGGAAAGGGTTGCACTTTGGGGAGCACCAGGCTCACTCTCTGCTCTGGCATCCGAGGGGGAGGTGTGGGCAGAGAGGAGGGGAAGGATGGAGCTGCAGCTCAGACGGATACAGGCTCCTCCCTCTAGATTCTCCTCTTTCCTGACTCCAAACCAAAGCTTTGCCCATGTCACCAGGTTCAAGCCTCCCCACCATCCTGTGCTCATATTCATGCCATACTCAGGTGCCCTCCCATCCTATCCTCCAGGCAAACACCTACGCGTTCCCCATGGATGAAGGCCAGCCCTGAGACCCGCTGTCCTGAACAAGGAGCCCCCTGCACGCATCCAAAATGGGTAGCCACATCCCCTCCCTGCCATAGCACCTACTTGAGCTCCATTCAAACCAGTGCTCAATAAATCCCTGTGGCCTGGAGCGGGGCACAGATGAGTCGTCTATCCTTAGCCCTCCACAAGCTGCTGTGCCGGACTTGTACTGCCTTTGAACATTCCACTGGTGGCTGACAGAAGCCTTTTTCTAAGTCAATTATTCAGTACATCAGAAGGATACAACTTCCAGCAGTCAATCAGCAGCTCCCAACATGCTTTCTGTTGGAATAATTACTTCTGAGAGTGAAAGGGACAGAAACAATCTGGACAATATATTCCTGCCAAAGGAAGCTTAGAAAATTAAGTTGCCATCTTTTCCGTCACCCCTCCTGGGCACGTGCAATGAGAATTAGAAATTGTATATTAAATGCAATTCTGGAAACTTCCATTGCTATCACTCAAGGAGAAATGAGATCAGACAATAAAAAACAAAACCTCAAACCAGGGCAGGAAGGAAAGTCTCATATCAGGAAACCACTAACAGAACCAGATCTCCTAACAATCAGAGTGATTTCGTCGGTGATTTATTCACGTCTAATCGAGTTAGGGGGGATTTTCACAAGCCTGGATGGAAGCTGTCAAGTGGGGAAAGACAAGCACAGATGAGGTATTCGGTATTGAAATCTACAGTGGCCAGCCTACCTGCCTGCCAGTTGTGGTATTACCACCTGAGTTTCTCTGGGGCATGCTGAGGTTGGCACAGTCTCCAGCCAGGCATGCAGGAAGCCCAGGGCCTTTATCAGAGCTGTGGCTAACACTGGGAGTGCAAGGGTCCACAGCAGAACCTCATCTATGGATGTGGGTGCCTAGTGATGGGCAAGTGATGGAGATGCAGGTGAACATGGGCCGTGCGGTCTGGTGGAGGGGGGCCACCCTGCTGGGAGAGCAGGTGTTGAGGCTTCTGAGGGGACTGGCGGGGGGCGGGGAGCGGGGTGGTCAGTGCAGCCTCGGAAGCAGGGAGGAGGTGGGAGGAGGCTTCTCAGCTGTGGATAAGGATGTGTTAAGGACTGTCAAGGGCTTAGGGGAAGACCTGCCCTGATAAATAGCATGCACAGAGGTCCAGAGGTGAAAGAGAGCTGGGAACGCAGGGGGCACCCCAAGAAGCCTGACTGCATCAGCGGTTCTTCAAGAGTGGGGTGGAGTGGGGAGGCTGAGGTTGGAGAGGCAGCAGGGTCAGATTGTGAAGGCAGAACCCCGACTGAGGGGCGCACACGTGGAAAGCTCCTTTGAACTGGCGGAAAAGGCAGGCATACTAAAGAGAGAAGTCAGAGGGCGAGGGAAGACAGTGAGACTGCCGTGCAGCAGACCCTGCGTTTCAATGCCGGCGCCACCACGGTCTATGTGACCTCGGGCAAGGATTCCTCTGTAATCAGGGGATAACACCTCCTTCCAAGGTTGTTGTGAGGATAAGTGAGACAATACACACGGGACTGGGGGTACAGGTGACGGAATGGCTGTGCCCACACTGGGAGAGGACTCCAGCGGATGCAGGTGGAAAAAATACGAAAGGGGGAAAGAGGGATGAAGAAACCTCTAGCTTGAGGAAGAGTTTTTGGAGGGAGCTTGCAGACAAGAAGGGGCGAGGAAGAGGGAGTAAACATCCCAGGAATATAATCCACCCTTTTGGCATTTTCTCAAAATTCTTGAAAGTATTTTGAAATTGCTTTTTGCTCCTTTTTGGTTGACAGCCTGAGATTCCTCTGATCTTGGACCACGAGTGACCTGTGAAAGGCCCTGTCACCTGGCCCACACAGGCTCTCAGAGGAGCTTGCCAGTGTTGCAAGTTTCAGGGTTGTGGTTATTTTTAGGGCTGAACTGTCACAAAAGCCCCTTTCCAGGGTACGCATAGCTCTGTGACCCGAAAGCCCTCGTCCACCCACTGGAAGACGAGGCATCCAGAGACCTGCCTCTGTGGGGGGAGTGTGACTCCCACCCTAGCCCTGGGACTTTCTCATTCTCTGCCTGGTCATTGCAGGGGGGTATCACCTCTCTGCATTGCCTGCACCCCAGCAGACAATATGAGGCCTCTCATACTGTCAAGAAGAGGCAGGTGTCTGGGAAATAAACGATATATGTCCAGAGGGAATCGGAGACGCTTGCCCTCTGTTGATAATTGCATTCCACAGCTTGCTGCTTCAGCAGCCAGAAGCAAACCCGGGCCTGATTAAGCTCTTATTCAATAAGCCCCTCGTCCTGGGAAGAACAGGAGACACACATTTTTTAGACCTTTTTTTGGTCAGAGAATGCTCTGGAACAGACTGCTTTGGTCTCAGGACACAAGCCTATACTGAGTCAATGTCATTCTCATCACAGCACAGTAACCAAACTTGATTTATAATATAGCTTTTAGATATTAAAGTGTTAATGAAATTGTTGTCATGAAAAAGAATAGCTTGTACTTTTATTTTAACCATTCTCAAGGTCCCATCTCTTTTTAAAAATTCATTTCTACCCACTTAAGGAAACTGCCTTATCATCTACTTTAAAAAAATCAGTCCTTGCCCCCTCCACCCGAGGGTGATTTATTTTCTCTATAGAAAAATGTTAATAACTGGCCAAGAATCTAAATGTTAAATGTAAGGAAAAATGAGGTCTTTGGAAGTGAAAACAAATGATACAGTTTTCTTCCTTCAAAGAAATAGCTGCTCCCAAAAGACAGACAGTAAGTAAAGGGGAGAAACAAATGATGTCAACTCTAAGTTCCTTGAAAGCAGCCACTCAAGCCATCTTGTCTTTCTTTCCATCTCTGCATCTCCAGACATTTACAGAACACTTGTGGGCGCCAGGGCTCACTTAGGAAACTCACAGGTCAGGGCAGATGACAAACCCTTTTAACAGATCACTGCAGTGAAATGAGAAAGGTGCCTCCAGGAGAGACAGGTACCAAGACTGCAGAGGCAAGAAGCTCAAAGATAAAGGACGGCAGGGATGGTTTCACAGAGAAGGGGGCATTTGAGTAGGGTACTGATGGGTGAGTAGGAGTTGTCAGACTGGAGGAAGAAGTAGGAAAAGACACAAGTTGTATGGGGAAAGTGGAATACCCAACCTGAAAGGAAGCACAGCTGAAGAGCATGGTGGAGGAAAGAGTGCCTAGACATTATCTTCTAACTGATCAGAAAGGGTCCGATGCAGTGTTACTTAGGAGCTGAACAACTGGCAGTCCAGTGGTTAGGACTCTGTGGTCTCACTGCTGGGCCTGGGTTCAGCCCCTAGTCTGGGAACTAAGATCCTGCCAGCCACGTGGCATGACTGAAAACAAAACAATGAAATTCATTCTAGAATGCAAGGATGGTCCAATATTAGGAAACATATTTATACATCATGCTATGGACAGCAAGGAGATCAAACAATCAACACTAAATATTCATTAGAAGGACTGATGCTGAAGCTCCAATATTTTGACCACCTGATGCAAAGAGCGGGGTGTGGACACAGAAGGGCAGGTACAAGGTGGGATCAGCAGGACTAGGTGATCAGTCCCGTAGTCTCAGGTTTTCATGCAGAGAGTGTGGAAAGTTGCATGCAGGTTAAGAGTCAACTGTATAATTCATGTTGAGAAGGAAAAACCCCCAAAACAAATACAAGAACAAAAAAGCAAACCAAAAGAAATGGTAGTGGCAAGATGGAAAAAGGTGGGAGGCATCTAGCTGAGAAGATAAAGGCAAAGGAAATCGAGTACAGAAGATGTTGAATTAGCATTGCACAGTCTCAGGTACGGAAGAGGTCTTCCCGGATAAATGGTTCTAACCTTTCTTTCCATACTTCTGTTGATGGGGAACTCATTACCTGTGGTGTCATCATATTCCTAGCTTTGAACCATAATCTTTTCCTCTGGATCCATACAGCTTCCTTTGAATGTTTACTCTCTGTTAAAATTGCTCAATGACACTTTTTGGAAACCTATTTGATTTAGCACGAAGCAGCTGGATGGCCTGGCAGGCCTCCCATCCTTCTGATGGAGAACTCTCCACCAGAGCAAGGCACAGGCTGAGACAATTCACAAGGCAGGGACACAAACCACAGGACACATGTGGTTGCCCACTCTTATCCCTGACCTGGGGTTTTAAGCTACTCTGGCTGTCTGTGCTCCCCTGCCCCATCCCATCCCATCAGAAAATCAGCAATACCGTGCTGTTGCAGCCAGCAAAGCAGGCAGACAGGTAGGTGATGCCGTCCGCCCCGCACACTGGAGTGAAGGAATCGGTTTGGCATTCACAGTTTTTATTGCAGGACGAGTAGGGGTCCAGGGCCGAGCCAGGCGTTGAGCTGGAACAGAGAGGACAGGTGGAATCCATCAGAGAAAGGTCGTCTTCTTCTGGATCCCCATTGACAGCCCCCTGCCCTCTGGGGTCACAGTGCCCACTGTGGCCATGGTAAAGGGAAGGAAGGACGCTGGTGTTTGGACTGTGTGTGGATATACAGAGGATGCCTTGGCCAGTGTGCTTCCATCCTGCCTGTCTGACCTCGCAGGGTGGCAGACGAGCCTGGCTCAGTCTGACTTAATGTCACGAGAAAGCCTGGTGGCCTGCTTGGAGGAGGAGACTTGTGTGGAGAGGAACTGGTATCCTGCGGCCCAACCATGCTGCAGCCCTGATGCTCCAGACTGGACTCCCAGGGAGATGCAGAGGCTCACGTAGAAAAAGGAACAGCCATTGGTACTGGATTTTCCAGGCAAAAGTACTGGAGTGGGGTGCCATTGCCTTCTCCAACGGGATATATAAGGACTCTCCAAAATGCCCTCTAAGGACAGGTCTGATTCAGCTTCAGTTCAAAGTCTTGGGATAATAGATAGGAAATAAGATGTCCTGTAAGAGCTAAATTCCTTCCTTTCTTCCCTCCCTTCTCTCCTCCTCACCCCCCACACTTAACATGGGCTGGACCCTGAGATTACTATGTGAGTCTAAGGATAGCTTCTTATTGTTTAAGGAACTGTTGAAGTCTCTTCTATTTTATGGACTTCCTTGGTGACTCAGACTGTAAGAATCTACCCGCAATGCAAGAGACCTGGGTTCGACCCCTGGGTTGGGAAGATCTGGAGAAGGAAATGGCAACCCATTCCAGCATTCATGCCTGGAGAACCCCCATGGACAGAGGAGCATGGCGGGCTATAATCCTTGGGGTTGCAGAGTCAGACACGACTGAGCTACTAACACACATGCATACTTCTCTCTTGTATTATAAGCTGAATTTTAAAATAAAACCTATTTTTAATTTTCTATCTTCACCTAATTCCTAAAATCAAATGCCAAACATAGGCACTTGAGTCCTCTGGGGAGTGAGTGTCTGCCTGTCTCCCCAGTGCTCCCCTGGCCATCCTGGGAGACAGCCCTTAAATGGAATTCTGTCCTCTCCACCCAGAAGGTTCACATATATCCTTCAACACTGGGTGGAAGATGCAGAGGCATCATCAACTTCCAGGTCAGGGTCACTAGGGATGAAGCAGGCTCCATTAACCTACCCCGGAGAGAGGGTCTTGGCATCCCTGGGCAGGCATGGGATGGTGGGGCGGGTGTGTGTGTATGTGTGTGTGTGTGTGACCTTTCTGAGACTTACGAGTTTCCATAGGGAACAGTAACCCCAGCCACGGGGCCTGTGTCACAGCCCAGGAAGAGGAAGGAGACGTAGCAAGCGGTGGACACCAGGTTGACGAGCATGGCCATCCGAATGGCCCCAAGGGCAGACAGGCTGAGCTTCTTCACCAGGAGACCGCCCAGGAAGATGCCCAGACAGGCACACGGGATCGCAGTCATCCCTGGAGCAGAGCAGAGGGGCAGGAACCATTAGCCAGGGGAGCAGGGCCAGTCAACGCAGACACTGGGCACCAGCCCCGAGGCTGGGCCCTGCGTGAACAGAATCCCCCGTGACAATACTGCAGTGCCACTTCCTCCCCTGTACCCCGAAGTCTCTGCTTACAGCCTCATTTCTACCTACCCTCAAGGAGCCCACAGATAACTGGGGGGATACAGGCACGTAAAAACTCACAGTGATGAGGCATGTAAGTCATACACCTCTCATGCTAAGTGGGGAACCCTCATGGGAAACAGCCCCAGCTGGTGTGAGAACAACTGACAGGGCAGATGGGCTGAGAAACACACGTGCGTGTTAGCAATGTGCCCTCTGTGTGTTTCCCAGGTGGTGTGGGAAAGAGGGCTCAAGGTCAACTGGGGATTTTCTCTTCTTCAGGCAAAGAAGGGTCTGGAGGTTGTTTAAACAGAGGCCTCAGAACTCACCAACCTAGAGAGAGACAGTGTTTTAACCAGCCCCGCAACTTCTCAGGAAGTAGCATTGATCAAATCAATACATTTTGTAGCTCCTGGTGAGTAATTGGCATACATTTTTACCTCCCTCCCCAACACCTTCTTATAAACAGAGCTATCTGCAAGGCAGCAGGACCATAAACCTGCTATTTCTGATTCTCAGAGACTCAGGGCATCTTAGGAGGACCAAAGGATCCTAGGAGTTCCAATCTCGTTTGGTTTTGTTCTTATTCGTTTCATCTAAACTCAGCTTTAAACTATTGCATGTCATTTATCCACCATGTAGATGTGCATGGCCAATTTTCCAGTTTAGGCTGCCTCTTGCTTGCCAATCAACAGACCTCTAGGTCAATTGACTACATCAATCAGCTGGTATGTGCTAAAGGAATGCAAATTAATTTTAATATTCGGGTGAGAAAAGCATAATCAGGGAGGCTGAGCTCTGCAAAGAAAATAGCACAAGTCAGATTTTAAGAAAAACACAGTATTTTTGTATTATTTGACGTTCTTGGATTGTCTGCGCTTGGTTCTTTCTCATCCTGGTACAGACATGATCTTCAGGACCTCACCCCTACTTGCCTGTCTCTCCCCCATGCCATAGTGACTCCCCAACCATACCCAATTCTCTTCTCTCCCCCTGGAACAGACCAAATCCATTCAAGCCCCTAGTCTCTGCACGTGCTGATTCTTCTATAACATTCTGTTGTTGTTTTAGTTGCTAAATCATGTCTGACTCCTTGCGACCCTATGGACTGTAGCCCACCAGGCTCCTCTGTCCATGGGATTCTCCAGGAAACAATACTGGAGTGGGTTGCCATTCCCTTCTCCAGGGGATCTTTCAACCCAGGGATCAAACTTGTGTCCCCTGCACTGGCAGGCGAATTCTTTACTGCTGAGCCACCAGGGGAGCTCCCAGGACATTCTTACCCTATGCCTTTACCTGGCTGGGCCCTATCCTCACAGGGAGCCCAGGCCACCCCACCTAGAGCGACCCAGCAGCCCGTCTGAGGTTCCTTACTGTTTCCTGCCACGTTTCATTGTTTGCATGGCTCTCCTCATTATGGAAGCTGCCTCAGACATTTCTGGTTTTCCGGTTTCTTGTTCTCTCTCCCCCTCCTAAGATGCAGCTTCCCCAAGGACTGTTCCATCCTGTTCAGTGCCTGGGCACTTGGGAACTATTTTCTGGATGAACGAAAGAGCGAGCAGATTGCATCTGTGTCAGTGAACACCGATGACCACAGCCCACGCCCAGAGAGCAGGCTGCATTCCGTTCCATTTTCCATCAAAAGCGGCGGGGAGCAGCCCCTGGTGATGATGGTAACTATGGCAATAACAGGCTTTGGGCACCTTCTCTCCAAGCCATCATCCACCTCCCCTCTCCCTCCCTGATGTGTATGAAGCCTTAGCATGCGGGCGGTTATCAGAACTTCCCCCCAAACTCCATCCTCATTACCTTAGCCTATGCAGATTGAGTCCTTTTTATCTTCATGCATAAATCAAGGCCATCAGCCCTTAATCATCTGTGCTGCTCTTTTCGGAACTCTGCCCCATCTACTGATGACTTTGCGGGTGGCCCAGAGACAGCACTGATGGCCCAGGATGATGGCAGGGGGTTCCTCCCCGAGGTCTGCGGGAGCTACTGATGAAGGCCTCTGGGACATGAGCCTTGCCCTAGGCTTCTGTAGCCTCTCTCTGTCCCCTCAGGGCCCCCTGTCAGCCCCTCCCGCAGCCAACCCTCCAGATGCCACGGGCAGGGCACAGGGAGAGGGCACATGTCCTGCCTGCCTGGACTGCCAGACGGACGGACAGACCGACAGATGGCCACCAGGCTGCCTCTCCCTGGGCCAAGTGCTCTAACAGACAGAGTCACTGAGACAGAGACAGATGTAGGAAAGCGAGATTGATTTTTGCCTTCTGCCCTGAAGACTATTGATTTGTTGATAGGAAACTCTAGGAATCTGTTCTGAACTAGAACAGAGCCCCAACTTTGAAGCAAATGTAATCAAAATGTAAGAAGCTGCAGTCAAGAAATCAGGAAGTGAGAAAGAAAGTCTTTGGGTGCTGGAGGGCTAAACCAGAGAGATTGTAGGCATAAAGGAGAAGTTATAACTTTAATTACAGAGATACTTTTAAAAAAAATATAAATTTATTTATTTTAATTGGAGGCTAATTACTTTACAATATTGTATTGGTTTTGCCATACATCAACATGAATCTGCCATGGGTGTACATGTGTTCCCCTTCCTGAACCCCCCTCTCACCTCCCTCCCCATACCATCCCCTGGGTCTACAGAGACACTTTTCACCCTATCTCTGTCAGATAGGTACTAAGGGCTGACTGCATTTTGCTAATATCTCTTGGAAGAAAGTACTTATAAAAGAGTGGATGGTAAAGAGTTATTAGCAAGAAAAAGAAAAACATCAGCTTTGTGCTGCTCTGGCAGCCCCCTGGGAGAGGTGCCGGGGTCTGGCCACATCCTTGTTGGTAGGGTTTTAATTTTTGTTTTTAATTTGATACCTTATGTTCTGTGACGTGCACAAGATTAAGGGAACCTGATGACTTGTTGCATCTGTACACATCCTTGTATTAAAACATTTCCAGCAGCCTCAGGGGTTCTCTGCTGTCCTCATTCTCCCAAAGTCCAAGAGTAACTATCATTCTGGCCTCTATTACTTTAATTAATTTTTCCATTAAAAAAAGTATTTATTTTCCTTATTTTGGGTTGCACTGGGTCTCTGCTGCTGCGTGGCATTCTCCAGTTGTAGAGAGTGGGAGGCTGCTCCCTAGCTGTGGTGCACGGGCTTCTCACTGCAGCGGCTCCCCTTGCAGCAGATCCCCTTGCAGCAGATCACAGGCTCTGGGTTCACAAGCTTCCATAGTTGTGGCTCCAGGGCTCTACCGTGTAGCCTCAGCAGTTGTGGTGCACAGGCTTAAAGCTGCTTCACAGCATGTGCAATCTTCCTGGACCAGGGGTCAAACCCGGGTCCCCTGCATCTGCAGGTGGACTCATCCATCATACCAACAGGGAAGTCAAACTTTTCCTCTTTCTAACTTTTATTAATGTGATTCTTTTGAGTCTGACATCTTTTGACTGTCCCAGATCCATCCACATGGAAGTATATATACAAGCTCTTGCTTTCTTATGCTGTGTGGCAGTCCACTGTATGAATATTCTATAATTTATTTACCCATTCTACTAACTGATAGATATTTGGACTGTTTCCAGTTTGGGGGTTTATGCATAAGGCTGTTTTAGATACTGTTACCTATGTGTATATATTATGTTTAGTTGTGAAGTCCTGTCCGACTATTGTGACCCCATGGACTGTACCCTGCCAGGCTCCTCTGTCCATGAGATTCTACCAGGCAAGAACACTGGAGTGGGTTGCCATTTCCTTCTCCAGGGGATCTTCCCAACCCAGATATCGAACCCAGGTCTCCTGCATTGAAGGCAGATTCTTTCCCAACTGAGCTGTTACCTAAGCAAATATAAATAAGTGGACCTAAACACTCATTTCTGTTGGGTTATACCCAGAAATGGAATGTTGGATCCCAGAGTAAGCACATGCTTTCAGCTTTCGTAGGCACTGCCAAAGAATTTTTCTCACCAGCAGCATACGAGAGTTCCAGTGGCTCCACCTTCTCACCAACGCTTGGTGCTGTTGGTCTGGTGGACGTGGACTAGCATTTCATTGTTCACATGTGTTTTCCTGGTGACTTATGTTGGGTCAGCACTCTCACATGGGTTTACTGGCCAGTTTGTACAGGAAACATTAAAGGAGAAGATCAGAAAATATCACCTTGCCCATTCCTCTCAGGACATGATCTACTCCTACTTCAGTTCAGTTGAGTTGCTCAGTCGTGTCCGACTCTTTGCGACCCCATGAATCGCAGCACTCCAGGCCTCCCTGTCCATCACCAACTCCCGGAATTCACTCAAACTCATGTCCATTGAGTCAGTGATGCCACCAGCCATCTCATCCTCTGTCGTCCCTTTCTCCTCCTGCCCCCAATCCCTCCCAGCGTCAGGCTCTTTTCCAATGAGTTAACTCTTCGCGTGAGGTGGCCAAAGTACTGGAGTTTCAGCTCTAGCATCAGTCCTTCCAATGAACACCCAGGACTGATCTCCTTCAGAATGGACTGGTTGGATCTCCTTGCAGTCCAAGGGACTCTCAAGAGACTTCTACAACACCACAGTTCAAAAGCATCAATTCTTCGGCACTTAGCCTTCTTCACAGTCCAACTCTCACATCCATACATGACCACTGGAAAAACCATAGCCTTGACTAGATGGACCTTTGTTGGCAAAGTAATGTCTCTGCTTTTGAATATGCTGTCTAGGTTGGTCATAACTTTCCTTCCAAAGAGTAAGCATCTTTTAATTTCACGGCTGCAATCACCATCTGCAATGATTTTGGAGCCCCAAAAAATAAAGTCTGACACTGTTTCCCCATCCATTTCCTATGAAGTGATGGGATCAGATGCCATGAACTTAGTTTTCTGAATGTTGAGCTTTAAGCTAACTTTTCCCTCTCCACTTTCACTTTCATCAAGAGACTTTTTAGTTCCTCTTCACTTTCTGCCATAAGAGTGGTGTCATCTGCATATCTGAGGTTATTGATATTTCTCCCAGCAATCTTGATTCCAGCTTGTGCTTCTTCCAGCCCAGCGTTTCTCATGATGTACTCTGCATAGAAGTTAAATAAGCAGGGTGACAATATACAGCCTTGACGTACTCCTTTTCCTATTTGGAACCAGTCTGTTGTTCCATGTCCAGTTCTAACTGTTGCTTCCCAACCTGCATATAGGTTTCTCAAGAGGCAGGTCAGGTGGTCTGATATTCCCATCTCTTTCAGAATTTTCCACATTTTATTGTAATCCACACAGTCAAAGGCTTTGGCATAGTCAATAAAGCAGAAATAGATGTTTTTCTGGAACTCTCTTGCTTTTTCCATGATCCAGCGGATGTTGGCAATTTGGTCTCTGGTTCCTCTGCCTTTTCTAAAACCAGCTTGAACATCAGGAAGTTCACGGTTCATGTATTGCTGAAGCCTGGCTTGGAGAATTTTGAGCATTACTTTACTAGCGTGTGAGATGAGTGCAATTGTGTGGTAGTTTGAACATTCTTTGGCATTGCCTTCCTTTGAGGTTGGAATGAAAACTGACCTTTTCCAGTCCTGTGGCCACTGCTGAGTTTTCCAAATTTGCTGGCATATTGACTGCAGCAGTTTCATAGCATCATCTTTCAGGATTTGAAATAGCTCAACTGGAATTCCATCACCTCCACTAGCTTTGTTCATCGTGATGCTTTCTAAGCTCCACTTGACTTCACATGCCAGGATGTCTGGCTCTAGGTGAGTGATCACACCATCGTGATTATCTTGGTTGTGAAGATCTTTTTTGTACAGTTCTTCTGTGTATTCTTGCCACCTCTGCCTCTTCTTAATATCTTCTGCTTCTGTTAGGTCCATACCATTTCTGTCCTTTATCGAGCCCATCTTTGCATGAAATGTTCCTTTGGTATCTCTGATTTTCTTGAAGAGATCCCTAGTCTTTCCCATTCTGTTGTTTTCCTCTATTTCTTTGCATAGATCGCTGAAGAAGGCTTTCTTATCTCTTCTTGCTATTCTTTGGAACTCTACATTCAGATGCTTATATCTTTCCTTTTCTCCTTTGCTTTTAGCTTCTCTTCTTTTCACTTCTCTTCTTTCCCCAGCTTTTTGTAAGGCCTCCACAAACAGCCATTTTCCTTTTTTGCCTTTCTTTTCCATGGGGATGGTTTTGATCCCTGTCTCCTGTACAATGTCACGAACCTCTGTCCATAGTTCATCAGGCACTCTATCTATCAGATCTGGTCCCTTAAATCTATTTCTCACTTCCACTGTATAATCATAAGGGATTTGATTTAAGTCATACCTAAATGGTCTAGTGGTTTTCTGCCAGGGGCGGAGCCTGGCAGTTTTCCCTACTTTCCAGAAGATAATTCCATGGGGAGGGAGTGGTCTCAACTTTCAGACTGGACTTGTCACATTCTCAGGGATCATCCTCATATCTCTTTCCTTCTCTGTACTTTCTGAAACAGATGAGCTCTTCCATCAAACACTGTCTACCGCATTCCCTCTCTTTTCTGCACATCGCCTCTGCTGGCTCTTTCCCCTCTGCTTAGATACCTGCTCAAGTCCTTCCTGCCACAATAGCAACTGTGTCTTAGCAACAGTACCATTACTCCAATCCCTTGACGGCAACACACATCACCCACCATGTCTCCACTCCTTCCTTCCACTGCTAAGCTTGGGAAAGTGCCATGCAGTCACCGGGTATTCTTTCCCTCCTCTGGGCTGCTCCTCACACCACAGCACAGGCTCACCCGGTGCAGCTTCAAAGACACAGCCCTGACATAGGCTGAAAGACATCCTGCTTCTTGAAGGGACCCAAGGCATGTGAGGTTGCATCACACATGGACACTCTCACTGCTGATGGCTTCTTTCTTGGAGTCATCTCTTCCTTGATGCCCCGTGATGCACGAGTTTCTTTGAGGCCTCCTCTATTTCCTCATGGGTGGTGTTTCACTCTTCTATTTCTACACAATATCCTTCTGTAAATTCCACTCCCATGTCCTCAGTGACCATACACACACTGATGCAATCCACATCTCCCTCTCCAGTCCTCAACCACGCACAGGACATCATGTGGATACATCACGGCCATCTCACACTCAAAACTTCACATCTGAACTCACAGCCTTCCCTACAGATCTGATTCTTTTCTGCTACTTTCAGGCTTCACAAATGGTACCACCCCCTGTCTGAGCCAGAAACCTGGAAGTCATTTTTGACCCTTCCCTCTCCTTGTGCTGTGAGATCACGTTCCCTATCAGGTATAAGTAATCCTGCTTCTCATGAGTGGAAACTGGTTCTCTTTAGCAGGCCAACTCCAAAGGACTGGAGGCAGATGTCTGTGGTTTACTGTTGAGAAGATTGGTAAGGCCACACTTGAGCTTGGGGAGCAGGAGTGTTATGATCTATTTTATATCTGCCATGGGCACAAAAATGGAGGAGAGCAAATGGCTTCTAACCTCTATATCTGTTGACCGTGGTTTCATGTTGCTGAGAATATTCTTGCTTTTTTAAGCTCCTGATCAAACCCTACAGGATTGGCCAAAAAGTTCACTTGGGTTTTTCCATCTGTCCATAAGATGGACAGAACGATCTTTTTGGTCAACCCAGTACTAATCTTTCAAGATCCATCTTGATTCCCCTCTTTGTTCATCACATCTTCCCCCTAATTCTCCAGTTTACACCAATTTATGGACTTCCTGGCCTGTCACAATGCTTCCTATGCACATTTTATATTTTAGCTCTTTATTATCATATACTTTAAGCAACTGCTTCAAGCGGGTAAATCTTACTCCAAGTAAATACTCTGAAATTCTTCTGCACACAGACCACATGTATATTCTGCTACAGGAGCAGCATGGTCTGGGCTGTTTGACTGGTCTCAGTCAATGCTTATGGTATTACAAGCACTGGCAGCCTCCCTGTGTGGGGCAGGGGTGGGTGGGTGACACAGACTCACCTAGCAGCTGGTTGGCAGAAGAGGTGGTGAGGTTAAACTGCTGCTCCAGATACTTTCCCAAGAAGGCAGCGAAGCCAGCCACCACTGCAATCTCCATGCAGGCGGCCAGGATGATACAGGTAAACACAGGGTTTGAGAGCAGGTGCTTGGTGACCTTGGGGATCACTGCAGGGAGAGAAGCAGATGACCAAGGTCATAGATACTGCACTCCCAGGCCTTCTGCCCCCGAGGTCCCACTTCGACCCATCCCAGTAAACAGCACCTGGTTGCTTAGGCTGAGGCCTATAATCTGTAAGTCAGCCATAATTGTGAAAACTCTGGCTTCAAAATACACGCTAATATTTTCTCAAGTAAACTGAAAACTACTAAAGCAGGAAAAACCACACAATGTCTTTTTTTTTTTTTTAACAGCACACTGGAAACACTATTTTATAAGCCTTTCAAAAATTTTTATTTCTATCCAACATATAGAAAGAGGCATTTGGGGTTTGTTTCATAAAAGGTAAAATATAACTTAATTATATATTATAAATATATTATAAATGCATTAATTATGTTACATCAGTATATCTAAGTTATATATAGATACATTATATTTTATTTTCTTGGGCTCTGAAATCACTGTGGATGATGACTGCAGCCATGAAATTTAAAGAAGCTTGCTCCTTGGAAGAAAAGCTGTAACAAACCTAGACAGTATATTAAAAAGCAGAAACATCACTTTGCCGACAAGGTCCTTATAGTCAAAGCTATGGTTTTTCTAGTAGTCATGTATGGATGTGAGAGTTGGACCATAAAGTAGGCTGAGTACCGAAGAATTGATGCTTTCTAATTGTGGTCCTGGAAAAGACTCTTGAGAGTCCCTTGGATTGCCAAGAGGTCAATCCAGTCAATTCTAAAGGAAATCAACCCTGAATATTCACTGGAAGAACTGATGCTAAAGCTGAACCTCCAGTACTTTGGCCACCTGATGCTAAGAGCCGACTCGTTGGAAAAGACCCTGATGCTGAGAAAGACTGAAGGCAGGAGGAGAACGGGATGACAGAGGATGAGATGGTTGGATGGCGTCACTGACTCAGTGGACACGAGTCTGAGTAAATTCCAGGAGACAGAGACAAACAGGGAAGTCGGATGTGTTACAGTGCCTGAGGCTGCAAGGAGTTGGACATGACTTAGTGACTGAACGACAACAAAGTGGATATATCAATATACCTGTGATAAATATTTATAACTGCATGTGTTAAGAAAATATAATCTTTCTTTCAACAACTCATTTTATTTTTTATTTTACATTGGAGTATAGTTGATTTAAAATACTGTGTTAGTTTCAAGTATACAGCAAAGTGATTCAGTTATACATATACATGTATCTATTCTTTTAAAGATATGTTTAATCTTAACAGTTTCAAGAAAAATGAAATGTTAGTGTATGCATGTCTTTTCTTAGTCACTCATTTGTGTCCAACTCTTTGTGACCCCATGGACTGTAGTCTCCCATGCTCCTCTGTCCATGGAATTTCCCAGGCAAGAATACTGAAGTGGGTTGCCATTTCCTACTCCAGTGAATATTCCCGACCCAGGAATCGAACCTAAGTCTCTTGCATCTCCTGTGATGGCAGACAGATTCTTTACTACTATGCCACCCGGGAAGCCCAGTGTATGCATATGCATATATATGTGTGTGTGTGTGGGTGTATTTCACATATATGTGTCTGTATGTATGTGTATATATATAATCCAACCTCTATCCTGCCCTTCCTTCTCACAACCATAGGTACCTGGCCACGCTTCCATGATCTCTCACATGGGGAAAACCAGGGTCTTCTTTACTACTGTTACTCTTGATCCAATACAGCCCTTCCCTCTACAGTAGCCAGGGGGACCAGGTGTAATCATTTTCCTATTCAGAACTCCAGAATGGCCCAAATCCACACATGGCACGATGGCCCACCGTCTGCCCCTTGGCTGTCTGATCACACTTCTGATCACACCCCATCCTCGCTCTCGCCCCACCCCAGCTGGACCTGGTCCTCCCCACCCAAGTCTGTGCACTGGGGGGTCTTCCCTCCATTGGGATGCACTGGTCCCAGATCTTTGCTCCATCTGTTCCTCCTTCCTCTGGTGGTCTTTCCTCATCACTCAAGGCAACCTAGAAGCTGCCCTGGTGCTCAGGGTTCAGATGAGGATTAACGGTAGGCAAAAATACTTTGTGGCTTGTTTACCACTTTAATTACCAATGGAACCGAAGCAGGTTTTTGTTGAGCTGGTTCGTTTCAATCTTATTGTATTATACTCTGTTTTTTAAGTATGTGGTTTCATAAACCACTGGGATTTCACTTTAATTCTGCGCTTTTACAAGTGAGAGATTTGGTATTCTTAATCCTTTGAAAGTAATCACGTTATTTGGATATTTTCAGCCATTAGAATTCTTGGTACAGGGTCTTTGACCAGATCTCTTCAGCTGTGGAGTGATGACATGTCCTGGCAGTATGCAAGGGAGTCCGGGGATACCAGGACGTACCTATCATTTCAATATTTATTCTATTATTCAGATGTACACTTAGTAAAAAAAAAAAAAAGTTAAATAAAACTGATAAATCAAGTGTTTGGTTTCATGGCTACAATAACTTAGGATGATGCTAGGTTAAAACAAGTAGATTTAGGACTTCCCTGGTGGTCCAGTGGTTAAGAATCTCCCTGCCAGTGCAGGGGACATGGGCTCAATCCCTGGTCTGGGGAGATCCCACATACTGTGGAGCAGCTAAGCCCATGCATCCTAACTACTGAGCCCACGCTCTAGAGCCCCTGCTCTGCAAAGGGAGAAGCCATTGCAATGAGAAGCTACATATCACAATAAAGAGTAGCTTCTGCTTGCCGCAACTAGAAGAAAAACAAACAGATTTACAGTTACTAAAAGAGAAGTCATGTAAATAATGGTACAGCTGGTAAGGAGGTAAGGCAGAAATGTGTAAAAGTGGTATACCAGTGACAAGCTAGGGGACCTCTGTTCTCCCATAATCATAATAATGTGGAACACTTGGCTCATGGTATACTTGATCCCACCTGTGTGAACAGAAACAGATAAAAGAGAGTTCCAAATGAAGCAGGTAACATCCCAAGTCTAGGAAAAACCAATCAGGGCCCATGGTCATACAAAATAAGCAGGTGAGCTGTGTCTAGAACTGCTCACCAAGGTGATGAATTAGCCAGCTGTCCTAAAGAAGAGAGCTAATTACACAGGCTCAATCTCATCTCCTAGGAGACAAAACCTCTAAATGGCCCAACTAATTAGAATAAAATAATAATAGAAGATACATAAGTTTTTAATAATGTTAACAGACATGCTCAATTAATCAAAATGACAGAACAATGGGTCAGAGACTGGCAGATACATACAACTTAAAACTTACCATTTCTGGGAAAGATACCAAGTTTCAAAAATGAAAATCTATATATAAGACAGGGACTTAAGGAGCCTTTGACATAATGAAAGGAACTTAGTTATTGGAATGGACTGAGCCAAATGATTGGAGGCTCAGAATCACCATGCACTGAGCAATCCAATTCTATATTCCAGGCGAGAAGCAATCAGACAATAACCGGAGCTGGTGGCCTCAGCTGTTCTGCAGTTGTTTCAGAAAGTGAAGTCACTCAGTCGTGTCTGACTCTTTGCAATCCCATGGACTCCTCCGTCCGTGGGATTCTCCAGGCAAGAATACTGGAGTGGGTTGCCATTTCCTTCTCCAGAAGATCTTCCCAACCCAGGAATCGAACCTGGGTCTCCCATATTGCAGGCAGACGCTTTACCCTCTGAGAAACTACTAAAACCTTAGGAAGGCAACTCTTGGATTAAATAAATGCATGCACACACATGCACAAAACAAAAACTTTAAAAAGGGTGTTGGTGGTTCAGCTGTGTCTGACTCTGCTGCCCCATGGACTTAAATCACCAGCCTCCCCTGCCTATGGAATTTTCCAGGCAAGAATACTGGAGTGGGTTGCCATTTTCTACTCTAGGGGATCTTCCCAACCCAGGGATCACACCTGCATCTCTTCCATCTCCTGTATTGGCAGGTGGATTCTTTACCACTAGCACCACCTGGGAAGCCCTTTAAAAAGAGTATGAAGAAGAATAAAGATAAGGGAAAACAACTTTGAATCCATGGTATTCATACAGCTACTTTATTCACATACCTACTTTATTGCAAGTGCACAGGCCTTTATGAGTGTGTTTTGTTCACCTTTTACATGATTTCAAACATTTATAATAATCTTTTTTCAAAAATGTCATTTTGAATAATTGTCTAGAAGAGGTTACACTTAAAATCTGTGTTTAAACGTTGGAAAATTTCCCTTTGTTAAATCCTCATTGTTAAGTATTGTACAAATATTTAGAGCAATGTTGATTGTGTAATGTTTAAAAATGTGCACTGTTCAACAAAAATAAGAGATTAGGCATAAACAGAAGGTAACAAGGTAAGTATATGTCTTCATGAACAAAAACCCCTGGGATGTTAAGACTCCATCATCATAAATCACTGCTAACGAGTGAAGGCTGGTTTAACACATTGTGATGGTACAATGCATCTGTGACAAGGGATGGGTTGATTATGTCAAAAAGTACCAAGCCTCACAGAGAGTGGTATGGATTACATGAACAACCACAGTGCTTCCTTGTAATAAATGAATTTGGAAGCCCCCAGCTGTTCATGTTTTGGCAGGTAATAACACTGTTGCTCCATCACTGTAGTCTTTCGGCATTAAGATATCTAAACTCTGGAAATACTGTTGACAATCAGTAAGCAGGTTGGTGACATTCTACGAAAACCATCCTTTGCCATATTTTTATTGGAGGCTTCACTTTCCTTGTTACTGTGAAAATTCTTTAGATCTGGGGACTTCCAAAGAAAAAGCACCATGGCCACACTTGTTCACAAATACTGCCACTGAGCTGACACCATCAATATCCAACTGTGTTCTCTGGCTCAAAAATGACACCAAGAGAATTCAAGTTTGATCACATTATCTATTTGATGTTGTTCACTTGCAAAGTTGTGTCCAGCTGTTTGTGACTCCATTGACCGCAGTACACCAGGCTTCCCTGCCCTTCACCATCTACTGGAGTTTGCTCAAACTCATGTCCGTTGAGTCAGCAATGCCATCCAACCATCTCATCCTCTGTCATCCCCTTCTCCTCCCGCCTTCAGTCTTTCCCAGCATCAGGATCTTTTCCAAAGAGTTGGCTCTCCACATCAGGTGGCCAAGGTACTGGAGCTTCAGCATCAGTCCTTCCAGTGAATCTTCAGGACTGATTTCCTTTAGGATTGACTGGTTTGATCTCCTTGCAGTCCAAGGGACCATAAAGAGCCTTCTCCAGCACCACAGTTTGAAAGCATCAATTCTTTGGTGCTCAACCTTCTTTATGATCCAAGTCTCACATCCATACAGGACTACTGGAAAGATCATAGCTTTAACTAGACAGATCTTTGTCAGCAAAGTGATGTCTCTGCCTTTTAATACTCGGTCTAGATTTACTTCCAAGGAGCAAGGGTCTTTTAATTTAGTGTCTGCAGTCACTGACCACAGTGATTTTGGAGCCCAAGAAAATTAAGTCTGTCACTGTTTCCACTGTTTGCCCATATATTTTCCATGAAGTGATGGGACCAGATGCCATGATCTTAGTTTTCTGAATGTTGAGTTTTAAGCCAACTTTTTCACAGCCTTCCTATTTTCTTTTCCTTGATCATGGCCATCATGGTTTACCTGGGGACAAGGAGGGCGCTTCTCAACAAAGACAACTCTAGCTAATGGAACACTTTCATACTTCAGCAAGCATTTTAATTATTCCAGAGATAATTCCATTTCAGTAGGAAGGATTTCTTGTCAAGATAGGAGCCTGCCTGCTTTTGTCTTAATATCGAATGACTAATTTTGCCTCGAATTAGATGTGAAAATCATTAAGTTTGAGAATTATCTAACTGGAGGCCCAGGGAAGACTGACTGGGACTTATTTGTATAAAGGACAATCTTTTTTCCCCGTCTACCTGACCGACTTGCCTCTAGAAACGACAGCTTCCTCTCGTGTTTGGCTATTTTCCTCCTAAGTTCTTCCTCCCTTTCTGGGTTTTATTGCAATGACCTGTAGTGCTCTCAAAGAAGATTCCTTTTCAAAGGCTTGGTCTACCCTCCAGAGCCCCAACTTAAGGGGTATTAATTAGCTTGATCTTAGGGCTATTCCCAGTCTTCCAGGCTTTTCCATGCAAATGAAGTATTAAGCCCACAAAACTTGTAACTTTCCAAGGTGGCAGCTGCTAATGAGGTGGCCTAGACTGGTGAACCGAGGCCACACCAGGCTGCCAAACACCTACAGACTCCCGCAGCCATTTGCCTCCCACCTTCTGATTTAGCCTCAGAGGTTGGGAGCTGGCGTGGGAGGCAGGTGGGCCTGTATCACGCAGCTTCACAGCTGGGGAAACCTTTTTACCTCTCATCAGGGGCTGAGTGCTGCTACTGGCGGAATGATTCAAAGTTGGGAAGAGTGACAGGGGAGCCCTCGGTAGGGAAGACAAGTTTTCCACGGCTAGGCTTTGACCACCTGATGCGAGGAGCCGACTCACTGGAGAAGACCCTGATGCTGGGAAAGATCGAGGGCAAGAGGAGAAAGAGGCGACAGAGAACGAGATGGCTGGATGGCCTCACCGATTCAATGGACACGAATTTGAGCAAACTCTGGGATGTAGTGAAGGACAGTGAAGCCTGGCGTGCTGCAGTCCATGGGGTCACAAAGTATCAGACCCGACCTAGCAGTGGAACAGCAACAAGAACAGGCTTCGGAAGGCAGTCCTGTGGGACAGCAGTCCCTAACTCTTTTGGCACTAGGGACCCGTTTCACGGAAGACAATTTTTTCTGGGGTGGGGCGGGGGATGGTTTCAGGATGATTCAAGAACATTACACTTTCGTGTGCTTTATTTCTATTATTATATCAGCTCCACCTCAGATCATCAGGCATTAGATCCTGGAGGTTGGGGACCCCCTGCTCTAGGATGGAGTTTCCTAGAAATCTGTGGGTCCTGCAGGAGGGAGAAAGGCAGATTTGGAGAAGTCCTGAGGATTAACCCTGGCAGAACATGTCCTGTGTGCCAAGGACCATTCTAACTGCTTATACATCGACTTGCATGAGTCTCATGACAAAATCATGTTCCTGGGATGACTGTGTTTTAGTTGCTCAGTTGTGTGCAACTCTGCAACCCCATGGACTATAGCCCCCCAGGCTCCTCTGTCCACAGGATTCTCAAGGCAAGAATACTGGATTAGGTAGCCATTCCCTTCTCCAGAGGATCTTCCAAACTCAGGGACTGAACCCAGGTCTCCTGCATTGCAGGCAGATTATTTACCATCTGAGCTACCAGGGAAGCCCTCTTTGTAGGATTAAAATCCTCCATTCACAGATGAGAAGACAGTGGTCCCTTGGCTAGGGGAACAAAGCAGAAACTCAAACCCTGGCACCTGTTGCTACACAGCCTGCTTATAATCACTGTGCCATTCTGGTCTGGGTTCTGAGAGGTGCTGATGTTGGCCTGAGGACTAAGCATGTACTCTGCCTCTGGTAACCAAAGTGTGGCTTAATTATTAGAATAAAGAATAATAATGATAAAACATTCCCACTGTGCTTAGAAAAAATGGCCAGATGTGACACGACTAAGGGCTTAGTCCATGTTGTTTAAAAAGAGCAGTAGAAAAGGGATGGACGTGCGTGCTAAGTCACTTCTGCTGCTGCTGCTGCTAAGTTGCTTCAGTCATGTCCGACTCTGTGCGACCCCATAGACGGCAGCCCACCAAGCTCCCCTGTCCCTGGGATTCTCCAGGCAAGGACATTGGAGTGGGTTGCCATTTCCTTCTCCAATGCATGAAAGTGAAAAGTGAAAGTGAAGTCGCTCAGTCGTGTCTGACCCTCAGTGACCCCATGGACTGCAGCCTACCAGGCTCCTCCGTCCATGGGATTTTCCAGGCAAGAGTACTGGAGTGGGGTTGTCATGTCCAATTCTTTGTGGCCCTGTGGACTGTAGCCCACTAGCCTCCTCTGTCTGTGGGATCCTCCAGGCAATAACACTGGACTGGGCTGCGGGCCTCTCCAGGGGATCTTCCTGACACAGGGACTGAATCCACGTCTCTTATGTCTCCTACACTGGCAGGTGGGTTCTTTACCACTAGTACCACCTGGGGAGCCCCAGAAAAGGGAAGGACAGAGCGGTGAAAGAAAGAAAGGACCGGAGAGCCTACAGAATAGCCCTGTACCACAGAAAAGGTTTCACTGAATGAGGTTGCATAAAATAATGGCTAAGAACCTGGTCTAAGGAGCAGGGTCACTGGGATTAGAACTCTGGCTTCAAGACTGAGTAGGTCTGTGACCTGAGTACATCACTCCATCCCATGGATTGCCACAAACATGAAATGAGACTGGCTGCCTGTAAAGCATGTTGCCCAAGGACTTCCTGGGGATCCAGGGGCTAAGACTCCGTACTCCCAATGGAGGGGGCCTGGGTTAGATTTCTGGTCATGGAACTAGATCCGACATGCCGCAACTAAGAGAATTTCCATGCAGCAATTAGATCAAACATGACATAATAAAGACTGAAGATCCTGTGTGCTGAAACAAATACCTGGAGCAGCCAAAAAAAAAAAAAAAAAGGCATGCTTTCTAGTGCTTCTAGGATACAGCTAAGAGTCTGATAGGATTAATGGCAAGGATCTACTGTATAGCACAAGGAGCTGTTTTCAATATCTTGTAACAACTATAATGGAAAAGAATAGAAAAAAGAATATAGATACACACATGTATGTGTATAACTGAATCACTCTGTGTACATCTGAAAGAGAATATTGTAAATCGGTTATTTGTTGTTATTTAGTTGCTAAGTCATGTGCAACTCTTTTGTGACCCTATGGACTGTAGCCTGCCAGGCTCCTCTGTCCATGGGATTTCCTACATAAGAATACTGGAGTGGGCTGCCATTTCCTTCTCCAGGGGATCTTCTCAACTCAGGGATTGAACCTGAGTCTCCTGCATTGGCAGGCAGATTCTTAAACACTGAGCCATCAGGTATACTTCAATAAAAAAGAGTTTGATAGCAATTAATAATAATTAATACAATAGAAATAATCCTTGGCTATATTAGGGAAAGAGCCCTTGCATCGGGAGGCCCTCAGATTGCCTCAGACTTGTTGGAATGTCTGTGATCAGACGTGGTGCATTAACAGACTGGGGAAGGTGAGCAGAGCTCCTGGAGGACAAGGGCTTTCCAAAAAGATTCCCCTCCTGCAGAGGGCTGTTCAGCAGGTCAAGGGGTCAGGGGGCACAAATCCTTGTCCACTGCTTGTCCTGGCAATTAGAGATACCCTGAGGAGTGGTCACTGTGAGGGCTCAGTTATACTACCCTTGACCCTCAGGCTCTCTGCCTTCAGTCTCTCTACTTAAATTGGCCTTTCCTTTCTCTTTAATAACATTGCTGTCAATACAGCATGGCTCATATTCCCCAAGAGGGGAGACCGGGACAGTCTATGCAACTGCTCAGGAATTATGACAATGACAGCCAGACATCTGCCTGGCAACCAGTGTTGACTGGGCACCGTGGTGAGGTTTCTTTTTAACTCTCACAACTATTACACTAGGGGGTGGTCTTACCATCCTCTTCTTAGACACAAGGAAACCAAGGCTCCCTTGAGAGGCTGAAACCCAACCATCTACATCCCAGAATGCAAAACCAAGAGGTGAAGGAGGGTGGATTTGAACTCAATTCTGCCTGCACTCTGGGACTCATCTTTAAATCTTCAGGTTTCTGGGTGGGGCCTCAAGTCAACAGAACAGTATTTTCCTGAAAGGTGAGCCACCATGAAGTGCTTCCCAACATAGGAGACCCACAAGCAGAAGAGAAGAGAGATGGGGGGATCTGGGTGAGATAAACAACAGTACTCAAGTCATGACCAAAAAAAAATGAAAGAGGATGGAAGAAATAATGGAGATGTGGAAAACATCATCATGGAGGCATAAGAGCAAAGCAAAGGCTGAGTGAATCCTGAGAAAAATGAAGCTTCGTGGGGTAGCATGAGTGTTCACCAGATGCCGAGCCGGTTCACAATGCCCAGGACAGCCTGTCATCCCAGTGCCACCAACCCCACCAGATGCCCTGGTATGGGTCCCCCGTCTGTCCCCCAGGAGGAGCCAGTGCTCTCGGGCTGAGCAGAGATGGAGCAGCTCCAACCCCAGAGGTGGGCATTGTGCCTGGTAAGAGAAAGTGAAAGTTGCTCAATCATGTCCAATTCTTTGCAACCCCATTGTCTATTCAATCTATGGAATTCTCCAGGCCAGAACACTGAAGTGGGTAGTCTTTCCCTTCTCCAGGGGATCTTCCCAAACCAGGGATCAAACCCAGGTCTCCTGCATTGCAGGTGGATTCTTTACCGGCTGAACCACAAGGGAAGCCCAAGAATACTGGAGTGGGTAGTCTATCCCTTCTCCAGCAGATCTTCCTGACCCAGGAATTGAGCTGGGGTCTCCTGCATTGCAGGCCGGGTAAGAGCAGATAATACATACAAGGTAGATGAAAGAATCCAATAAAGAAACAAATGAATTGCATAGCCTTAAAAGGGAACTGTCATAGTCTCTTAAGGAACATTAACTGTAGATACAGGCTGATTTATGATCACACCATATTCCACAGGTTCATGGGCTGTGAGGGAAGTGGAGATCTTAGTTAATATGGCCATTTCTATCACTGATTCTGGAGGTGCCCAATCCATCCCTTAGGTAGGTAGGGGTGGAGGAAATCCTGGTGGGAGGGGAGGCCCATGGAGCTGATTAGTCTTCTGGAAATGAGCACTTACCAGTTTGGCCCCAGACTGGCAGCCTTGGGCCCCCTGTGGTCTCACCACTACAGAGGATCCATCCCCTAATCTCTGCCCCAGGGACCCAAGGGAGCTTCTAGCACCCTCTCACGGCCAACTTTGAGAGCAGTAGCCATCAGGCTTCATCTTCAGTGAGGTAATAGGCAGATGGTAACACCTGCTTTGTTAGAGAAGGTCATAGTTTGAGTGAACAAAAGATTTATGTTGCTTCCATGTCCTAGCTGTTTGTGCTGATGGAAAAGAGAAACCATCAGCACAAACAGCTAGGACATGGAAGCAACATAAATGTCCATCAACAGATGAATGGATAAAGCTGTGGTACATATATACAATGGAATACTACTCAGCCATAAAAAGGGATACACCTGAGTCAGTTCTAATGAGGTGGATGAACCCAGAGCCTATTATGCAGAGTGAAGTGAGTCAGAAAGAGAAAAACAAATATCGTATATTAACACATATATATGCAAACTAGAAAGATGGTACTGATGAGCCTTGCAAATGCAAGGCAGCAATGGAGATGCAGACATAAGGAACAGACTCGTGGACATGGGGTGGGGGGAAGAAGGCGAGGCTGGGACGAACGGAGAGAGTAGCATGGAAATGTATACACTAACATATGTAAGCAGGTAGCCAATGGGAATTTGCTGTATGATTCAAACTAGGACTCTGTGACAGCCTAGAGGGCTGGGATGGCGTGGGAGGTTCAACAGAGGGGACACGTGTGTGCCTAATGCTGGTTCGTGTTGATGTATGGCAGAGACAAACACAATTTTGTAAAGCAATTATCCTTTAATTAAAAATAAATTAATAATAATAATAAACCCATCCACACAGGAAATGAGCATCTAAAGTGAAACCCAAGTGTCAGATGGGTATGGATCGGTTAGGGCAACCCAGAGCCCAACAGTTCCCTACAGCCCCTCCAAGGAGGAGCAGTGTGGTTGCCCATTAGCTAGATTAAAACAAGAAGAAAGAGTCCACAAAAGAATGCTTAGTGTCTGCAAGCCTGCAAGTTCCTAACTGGGGCCACCCTAGTCATTTCTCAGCATCAGGAGTGTGAAGCCGGAAACATGATCTCCACAGGATTGGGAGGTGGAGAAAGGAGCCTGGGACACAGCAGGCTCTCATTCAGCCCCAAATATTGCATTTTTCCATGCTGGCAGCAGACAGAAAATGACTACAGAAATCAAGAGTTCTTGGTAAGCAAATAAGACACTTTTATAACTTCACTCAGCCTTCTCTAGACCTTCTTTGGGAGCAGTCTGCCACACCCCAGTGGTGGCCAGGGTGACTTCATTTGGCATTCACAAAAACATTAACGAGGAACTTCCCTGGCGGTCCAGTGGTTAAGACTCCACCCTCCCAATGCAGGGGGCTCAGGTCCAATCCCTCGTCAAGGAAGATCCCACATTCCATGCGGCACAGCAAAACTAACTAAACAAATAAAAATTATGCAGTTCTAAAAAAGAAAGAAAGAAAACAACAACAACAAAAGCAATACTAAAACCAAAAAAAAAAAAAAAAGCCTCAAAAAAATCGAAAAAAAACCCCAAAACTACTAACCATGGGAGAATTCATTCCTGGGAAGTCTAAACAGAGAAACAGCAGTGTCTAGAAAAGATGATGAAGCCAAACACTCAAGCTGACATATGTACATACCCATCTCTAAACTTACACTTTCTAATGCTACTTCTGGAAGTGCCGGCGTTACAGCAGGCCTTCTCAGCGTTTTTAAAATGCTGGTGTAAATCTCAAAGAGTCATGTCACAGACTCCCAACCTTATTTCATCAGTAGGTCACCTCCCCCATTGTATCTTATATGCAACTGCCAGGGAAGTTGGCCCCTGGTATAGACCCCCTAAGGGATCTCCCTCAGCTCTGACATTTGTTTTTTAACTGGGAGCTCACTTAGAATCTCCTGGGAAGCTTTCAGGATGTTCAGATGCCTGAATCACCTCTCCCACAGCTCCCTCCCCCACTGTAGACTCGGAGAATCATTATTTGTAGGGATGGAGACCCTGCCTGTGTGTGTTTCAAGAAAAGTCCACAGCATTTTTTTAATTCCTAATTTTTTTTTTCTTTTATTAACTCCTTTTCTGAATACTAGCATCTTATTTCTGAGATTTTCATTTTAAAATGTTTTATCTGCTTTATTTAAAAAAAAAAAAAAAGCCCAGAAGTGACAATGACATGAATCCCTGGTTGGGAAACAAGGACTCATAAAATAAAGTCTAGTCTCACTAGGAGGGCAATGAGAAGACCCTCAATAATTCATTCATAATTTTACCAAAGACGTACTGGGCAGCTTTGGATACCAGGAACTCGGCTCGGCATGGGAGCTGAGAGCAGCCTGTCTTCTAGCACGATCTTCTCTAAATCCTGTTCCCCAAACTACGCACATCTCGGGCATCCCAGCCCAGAAGCCCCTCCTCTCCCCTCCATCCGTGCATCTCCTGCTCACCCTTCCAGATCAGGCAGAAACGCTGCATCCTTCACGCACCTGTCTTCGAATCCTTCCTCTGGGGTCCTCACGGCATCCCTTGAACCTCCCATAATCCTCACCACCTTCTAGCCTGTACTGTGGCAACATTTCACAACTGCCTAAAGAGCTGACCTGAATAAAAGAGTCCCGGGATCACAGAAGTCTGACAAAGTCAGCCAGCTTTCCGTACAGCTGGCCTTCTCAGAGCCTTTAACACATATTCTGTGAATCGCCAAGAGCATCACAGCATTCAGACAGTTTCCCGACTTATTTACCCATGGAAGCACTCCTCCCTGTTAATGTTGCTGAATTGTACTTCTTTGGGCATCGCAGAGGATTTGTGTTCCAAGGAGCCCCCGCTGGGAAATGCTGTCTTCTAGTTATTCCCTCCCTCCCTTCTTTCCAAAAGCACAGGGGGCATCCACAGTGAACCAGGCATGGTGCCAGGTGCCCTCACCTATGCTCATTTCAGGCACTTTGCTGAAATAACTGGAGATGGGGAGCTATGGCTGAATAACAGACATAACCCGCAGTGTGTCCTCCATCAAAGACACACAAACACACATCAAACACAGTGACGCCACTGACCCGTCTGGCCCCTGGGAACCTGTAAAAACAACTCCTGTGACACGGCTGCATCGGAACCACAGCCTGGCACAGGATTCCAAGAGGTTGGGAAGGCAGCCGGTTTCCTGGGCCATGGAATCAAGAAAGAAGACTCTAACGGGAAATTCTCACGACGGGGGAGCATAGCTTGGAAGACAAATCGCGTGATAAAACACACTCAGCCGTTCAGCCTGTGGAACAAGGACTCGCAGATCACCAGGCTCCTCATAATAACATTATGCCGAAAGGCACAGGCCTCTAATTAGGAAAAATGTAGCAGAAACCGACTGCTGGGTCACAAATGATGGAGGCGGCTTGGCAGAGAAGCCAACGCTGGAGGCATGAACTCGGTCCCAGGGTGGGCTAACGAGCTTGGGGCCCCCACGGAAGAGTGGGAAGGGCAGAGGCGGGGGCTAGTGAGGATGCACTCTGCCCAAACAGCAAGACACCTGCCAGGAAGACGGGCAAGTCAAGACCTGCACCCAAAGGCACAGGGCAGGTCAGTGGAGCCACTGGGCTGGCAGACTCTGATTCAGTGTCAGGAACAGACTCTCCTCCACATATAGGAAAGCCACCCGGGAGCCAGCCGTGACACTCAGTCCAGGTGGAGCTCCTGCTCCTGAAGGAAAGTTACAGGGCTCAAAATAGCCTGGAGTTAAAACTCCCTTCCAGGTCCTCCCCACCATTCTATGCACAACAAAGAACTCTCTCACTCGAAGAAAAAATGGACATTAAGGTTGATTATGCCCAGCTCCCAGGTGGAATTCCTTGCCCCAGCTGTTTAAGAGATAACTACTCTGAACAATCTTGGAGAACAGGCCCCCTTAAGACAGTAGCTTTCCACACACATGCCTATATATCCTTATTCTTTTCTTGGGTTAGTGCAGCAGCTCACTAATCTGACTGCTGCCCCTTCTTGCTTCATTAAAGGTGGTCTGTTCCTGTAAAGTGCCAGTCTTGTTCTTTTTCCAAACCTCGCCTTCTCTAGCTCCCTTACCCTACAGCTCCACCAGCCAGTGTCTGAGAGTGCGTCAAACACAGGCCAAAGCCCTGGGAGGGACTGTGGGTGACGATGGCTTTAGGAGAAGCAGCAAACTGTGCTGAGCTGGGCAGTGCCTGTCCAGCCCTCCACGTGTTGTTATTCAGTCACTCAGTCGTGTCTGGCTCTTTGCCATCCCGTGGACTGCAGCACGCCAGCCCTCCCTGTCCCTCACCATCTCCTGGAGTTTGCCCAAGTTCACGTCTATTGAATCACAGATGTCATCCAACCATCTCATCCGCTGTCTCCCTCTTCTCCTTCTGCCTTCAATCTTTCCCAGCATCAGAGCCTTTCCTATCCATGTAACCCATCGTTTATCAGATGGGTACTGAGCACCAGTCACGTACTGGCTTGGCCAAAAAGTCTGTCAGGGTTTTTGGTAACATCTTACGGAAAAATCTGAATGAACTTTTTGGCCAACTGAATACAAGGGCATGGGCAAAGAGATGTGGTCCCTGCTTCACGGAGCTTCCGGGGGAGATGATAACTCCTACAAAGGTCACACACTGATCATGACACAGAAAGCAATACGCCGTGGAGGGGGTGCCCTAAGGATGTCAGGAAAATGTCCTCGGGGAAATGATGTGAGTTGATCTCTGAAGATGGGATCAGAATCCTCGGAATGGGAACAGCAAGTGCAAAGTCCTGGGAGGAAGGGATCCTGGGGATACAGAGGACCAAAAGGAGGCTGGAGAGGTGAGGCTGGTGTTGCGGGAACAGGGCGGCAGGTGTGGGAAGAGCCTGGAGGGGCAGACCCTCACAAGGCTGCTGGCCATGTCAAGGGCTCAGTTCAGTTCAGTTGCTCAGTCGTGTCTAACTCTTTGCGACCCCATGAATCGCAGCACGCCAGGCCTCCCTGTCCATCACCAGCTCCCAGAGTTCACTAAGACTCATGTCCATTGAGTCAGTGATGCCATCCAGCCATCTCATCCTCTGTCGTCCCCTTCTCTTCCTGCCCCCAATCCCTCCCAGCATCAGAGTCTTTTCCAATGAGTCAACTCTTCACATGAGGTGGCCAAAGTACTGGAGTTTCAGCTTTAGCATCATTCCTTCCAAAGAAATCCCAGGGCTGATCTCCTTCAGAATGGACTGGTTGGATCTCCTTGCAGTCCAAGGGACTCTCAAGAGTCTTCTCCAACACCACAGTTCAAAAGCATCAATTCTTCGGCGCTCAGCCTTCTTCACAGTCCAACTCTCACATCCATACATGACCACAGGAAAAACCATAGCCTTGACTAGATGGACCGTTGTTGGCAAAGTAATGTCTCTGCTTTTGAATATGCTATCTGGGTTGGTCATAACTTTCCTTCCAAGGAGTAAGCGTCTTTTAATTTCATGGTTGCAATCACCATCTGCAGTGATTTTGGAGCCCCTCAAAATAAAGTCTGACACTGTTTCCACTGTTTCCCCATCTATTTCCCATGAAGTGATGGGACCGGATGCCATGATCTTCCTTTTCTGAATGTTGAGCTTTAAGCTAACTTTTTCACTCTCCACTTTCACTTTCATCAAGAGACTTTTTAGTTCCTCTTCACTTTCTGCCATAAGGGTGGTATCATCTGCATATCTGAGGTTATTGATATTTCTCCCGGCAATCTTGATTTCAGCTTGTGTTTCTTCCAGTCCAACATTTCTCATGATGTACTCTGCATATAAGTTAAATAAGCAGGTGACAATATACAGCCTTGATGTACTCCTTTTCCTATTTGGAACCAGTCTGTTGTTCCATGTCTAACTGTTGCTTACGGACCTGCATATAGGTTTCTCAAGAGGCAGATCAGGTGGTCTGGTATTCCCATCTCTTTCAGAATTTTCCACAGTTTATTGTGATCCACACAGTCAAAGGCTTTGGCATAGTCAATAAAGCAGAAATAGATGCTTTTCTGAAACTCTCTTGCTTTTTCCATGATCCAGTGGATGTTGGCAATTTGATCTCTGGTTCCTCTGCCTTTTCTAAAACCAGCTTGAACATCAGGAAGTTCACGGTTCACATATTGCTGAAGCCTGGCTTGGAGAATTTTGAGCATTACTTTACTAGCATGTGAGATGAGTGCAATTGTGCGGTAGTTTGAGCATTCTTTGGCATTGCCTTTCTTTGGGATTGGAATAAAAACTGACCTTTTCCAGTCCTGTGGCCACTGCTGAGTTTTCCAAACTTGCTGGCATATTGAGTGCAGCACTTTCACAGCATCATCTTTCAGGATTTGAAATAGCTCAACTGGAATTCCATCACCTCCACTAGCCTTGTGTGTAGTTATGTTTTCTAAGGCCCACTTGACTTCACATTATAGGATGTCTGGCTCTAGGTCAGTTATCACACCTCTGTCTATTAGGATTAGATGCATTGTGAATACATCCTAGGGTGGATGACAGCTTGGAGGGGTCAGGACAGACTGGAGTGTGGGAGACCACATTCAGGATGTCTGAGAGATATTTAGGTGCTAAAGTCAACAGAACCTGGTGATGGTGGCATTAGGGGTATGAGTGGGGCGAGGGTTGGGGAAGGTATCAACCCAGGCAGATTTCATTCCCCTAAAAATGAAGGTCCTCTAGAGTCGGGCTCTGTAGTTTCTCTTTTGGAGAGGGAACAAGTAGACATGGGCTTCCCTGGTGGCTCAGACGGTAAAGAATCCGCCTGCAATGTGAGAGACTTGGGTTCGATCCCTGGGTTGGGAAGATCCCCTGGAGAAGGGAATGGCTACCCACTCCAGGATTCTGGTCTGGAGAATTCCACAGACTGTAACATCCATGGAGCTGCAAAGAGTCAGACACGACTGAGCGACTTTCACTTCACGACTGAGCCACAGTTTTAGTACACGCTGCTGAAAAGTCACTTAGGACCCACTGATGCCACTTTTTCTTTAACGGAGGGCCTGTGTATTGTCCAAAGGTGCAACACAATGTTGTGGTCAAGAAGTCGGGCACCGGGACTTCCCTGGTGGTCCAATGGTTAAGAATCTTCCTTGCAATGCAGGGGATGTAGGTTCGATGCCTGGTTGGGGAACTAAGATCTTGCATCCGTTGGATCAACTAAGCCTGCACACCACAATTAGTGAGTCTACATGCCACAACAGAAGATCCCACATGCCACAACTAATACCCAAGGCAGCCAAGTAAATAAATAAATGATCAATAAAAAATTTTTTTAAAGAGAAGATAGGCCCTGAGGCCCTCCCACAGCTCCCACAGCCTTTCCTTTCCAACTGTAAGGTTTAATCTCCTTGTCTGTTAAATGGTATCAGTGTACCACTTGGGGCTGGGAGGGACTCTCATGGGGCTGGGAGGATTAAATGATAGTGTATGGAAAACAAACACTAACTGCTGTTGTGTGTGTGTGTGTGTGAGCATGTACGTGCTTGCACACTGGCAAGAAAGTGTTCCTTTATTTACTCATTCATTCATTCAACCCCTATCACCTATTAATACATGTCAGGCAAACTGCTAAGAAAAGATGAGAAGTGAAAGGCAAAGGAGAAAAAGATACACCCATCTGAATGCAGAGTTTCAAAGAATAGCAAAGAGAGATAAGAAAGCTTTCCTAAGTGAACAAGGCAAAGAAAAAGAGGCAAACAATAGGATGGGAAAGACTAGAGATCTCGTCAAAAAATTAGAGATACCAAGGGAACATTTCATGCAAAGATGGGCTCAATAAAGAACAGAAATGGTATGGACCTAGCAGAAGCAGAAGATATTAAGAAGAGGTGGCAAGAAGAACTGCACATAGAAAAACTGTACAAAGAGGTCTTAATGACCTGGATAACCACGATGGTGTGATCACTCACCTAGAGCCAGACATCTTGGAGTGTGAAGTCAAGTGGGCCTTAGGAACATTACCAGGAACAAAGCTAGTGGAGGTGATGGAATTCCAGTTGAGCTATTTCAAATCCTAAAAGATGATGCTGTGAAAGTGCTGCACTCAATATGCCAGCAAATTTGGAAAACTCAGCAATGCTGACAGGACTGGAAAAGGCCAGTTTTCATTCCAATCTCAAAGAAAGGCAATGCCAAAGAATGTTCAAATTACTGCACAATTGTGCTCATTTCACATGCTAGCTCAGCAGCAGCAGTAGCAGCACATGCTAGCCAAGTGATGCTCAAAATCCTTCAAGCTAGGATTCAACAGTATGTGAACCAAGAACTTCCAGATGTTCAAGCTGGATTTAGAAAAGGCAGAGGAACCAGAGATGAAATTGCCAACATCTGCTGGATCATAGGAAAAGCAATGGAATTCTAGAAAAACATCTACTTCTGCTTCATTGACTATGCTAAAGCCTTTGACTGTGTGGATTACAACAAACTGTGGAAAATTCTTAAGGAGATGGGAATGAATACCAGACCACCTTACCTGTCTCCTAAGAAACCTGTATGCAGGGAAAGAAGCAACAGTTAGAACTGGACATAGAACACAAGACTGGTTCAAAATTGGGAAAGCAGTGGATAAAGGCTGTATATTGTCACCCTGCTTATTTAACTTATACGCAGAGTACACCATGAGAAATACTGGACTGAATGAAGCTCAAGCTGGAATCAAGATTGCTGGGAGAAATATCAATAACCTCAGATATGCAGATGACACCATTCTAATGGAAGAAAGAGAAGAGGAACTAAAGAGCTTCTTGATGAAGGTGAAAGAGGAGAGTGAAAAAGTTGGCTTAAACTAATACAATTATGTAACGTTTAAAAATAAAATAAAATAAAAAAAAAAACAACTCAATGTTCAAAAAACAAGGGTCATGGCATTAGGTCCCATCACTTCATGGCAAATAGATGGGGAAACAATGGAAATAGTGACAGACTATTTTCTTGGGCTCCAAAATCACTGGATAATGACTGCAGCCATGAAATTAAGCTTGCTCCTTGGAAGAAAAGCTATGACAAACCAAGATAGCATATTAAAAAGCAGAGACATCACTTTGCTGACAAAGGTCTGTCTAGTCAAAGATATGATTTTTCCAATAGTCATGAATGGATGTGAGAGTTGGACCATAGAGAAGGCTGAGTGCCAAAGAATTGATGCTTTTGAACTGTGGTGGTGAATAAGACTCTTGAGAGTCCCTTGGACTGCAAGGAAATCAAACCAGTCAATCCTAAAGGAAGTCAGTCCTGAATATCCATTGGAAGGACTGATGCTGAAGCTGAAGGCCCAGTCCTTTGGCCACTTGATGGGAAGAGCTGACTCACTGGAAAAGATCCTGATGCTGGGAAAGATTGAGGGTGGGAGGAGAAGGGGATGACAGAGGATGAGATGGTTGGATGGCATCCCGACTCAATGGACATGAGTTTGAGCAAGCTCCAGGAGATAGTGAAGGACAGGGAAGCCTGGACGGGGTAGGAGTGGGCATAGCACAAGGGTAGGGATGTGGGGGCTCCTGAAAGGTGACCCAGCAAAATGTTCTGAAGAACAAGATGAGAGATGAGGGGCCTTAGAGCCAGGAACTTCCCTTCCCTGGTGGCTCAGATGGTAAAGCGTCTGCCTACAATGCGGGAGACCCGGGTTCGATCCCTGGGTCAGGGAGATCCCCTGGAGAAGGAAATGGCAACCCACTCCAGTACTGTTCCCTGGAGAAATCCATGGATGGAGGAGCCTGGTGGGCTGGGGGGCTACAGTCATGGGGCCGCAAAGAGTCGGACACGACTGAGCGACTTCACTTTCACTTTCAGAGCCAGGAAGGAAAAGTTATTTGATGGCACAGTTGAGAGGCAAAAATGTGTCTTGGATATGTAGGCTCCCACCTGGGGGAGTGCTAGAGTTTTAGGAGCCCAAGCATTTGTTCGCCAGCTGCCTGCTTTGTGAACTGGTTATGTGACAGTCACCACCAGACAGGGACTTCTGGGCTTCTGGGAAGAAGTGACTGCTTTTCTACACAGTTCTGGAAAAGATTCTGAGCTTTCCATCTCTCACCTTCTCATAACAAAACCCAACCGGTGGCCAACTTTGTAGAAACAGACCTTCAAAGCCTGCTTTGAGGGGAGAGAGCACTAGAAAGGGATTACAGGTTTGAAGTCCTCTGTCACCGAACAGGAGCTCTGTGTCTTACCAGGGTCCACGACCCCCGGGATCTAACGCCTGATGACCTGAGGTGGAGTCGATGTAACAATAATAAAAGTAAAGTGCACAATAAATGCAATGTGCTTGAATGAATGGAAAACTGGTGTCTTCGATGAAACCTGTACCTAGTTCCAAAAAGGTTGAGACCACTGCTGTTAACCTAGAAACAGAGCTAAGTCCTAATATTGGCCTTATGCAGCTTCTACAAAGTTACACCAGACACCACATGGCAAAACCAAGGGGAGCTGAATGGCATGGCTAAGGTTGCATGATTAGGAAGTGGCTGAGCTGGATTTAGACCTGGTTTTCATTCCAATCCCAAAGAAAGGCAATGCCAAAGAATGCTCAAACTACCGCACAATTGCACTCATCTCACACGCTAGTAAAGTAATGCTCAAAATTCTCCAAGCCAGGCTTCAGCAATATGTGAACCGTGAACTTCCTGATGTTCAAGCTGGTTTTAGAAAAGGCAGAGGAACCAGAGATCAAATTGCCAACATCTGCTAGATCATGGAAAAAGCAAGAGAGTTCCAGAAAAACATCTATTTCTGCTTTATTGACTATGCCAAAGCCTTTGACTATGTGGATCACAATAAACTGGAAAATTCTGAAAGAGATGGGAATACCAGACCACCTGATCTGCCTCTTGAGAAATTTGTATGCAGGTCAGGAAGCAACAGTTAGAACTGGACATGGAACAACAGACTGGTTCCAAATAGGAAAAGGAGTACGTCAAGGCTGTATATTGTCACCCTGCTTATTTAACTTATATGCAGAATATATCATGAGAAACGCTGGACTGGAAGAAACACAAACTGGAATCAAGATTGCTGGGAGAAATATCAATAACCTCAGATATGCAGATGATACCACCCTTATGGCAGAAAGTGAAGAGGAACTCAAAAGCCTCTTGATCAAAATGAAAGTGGAGAGTGAAAAAGCTGGCTTAAAGCTCAACATTCAGAAAACAAAGATCATGGCATCTGGTCCCACCACTTCATGGGAAATAGATGGGGAAACAGTGGAAACAGTGCCAGACTTTATTTTTGGGGGCTCCAAAATCACTACAGATGGTGACTGCAGCCATGAAATTAAAAGACGCTTACTCCTTGGAAGGAAAGTTATGACCAACCTAGATAGCATATTCAAAAGCAGAGACACTACTTTGCCAACAAAGGTCCATCTAGTCAAGGCTATGGTTTTTCCAGTGGTCATGTATGGATGTGAGAGTTGGACTGTGAAGAAGGCTGAGCACCGAAGAATTGATGCTTTTGAACTGTGGTGTTGGAGAAGACTCTTGAGAGTCCCTTGGACTGCAAGGAGATCCAACCAGTCCATTCTGAAGGAGATCAGCCCTGGGATTTCTTTGGAAGGAATTATGCTAAAGCTGAAACTCCAGTACTTTGGCCACCTCATGCCAAGAGTTGACTCATTGGAAAAGACTCTGATGCTGGGAGGGATTGGGGGCATGAGGAGAAGGGGACGACAGAGGATGAGATGGCTGGATGGCATCGCTGACTCGATGGGCGTGAGTCTGAGTGAACTCCGGGAGTTGGTGATGCACAGGGAGGCCTGGCGTGCTGCGATTCATGAGGTCGCAAAGAGTCGGACACAACTGAGCGACTGATCTGATCTGAGGAGCCCTATGGCCCTACCAGAGCAGAAGAGGCTGCGTTTCAGTCCCAGCGGGGAGGGGGATGGTGTGGCTATTCTTATGCCAGCTCTTCTCAGGCACCTTTGCTTTCTAGAGAGCTTGGTAGGAGACATAGGTTGATGGCTGGACTAGGAACCCTTTAGTAGTAGTCATATACGAATGTGATAGCTGGACCATAAAGAAGGCTGAGCGCCGAAGAACTGATGCTCTTGAACTGTGGTGCTGGAGAAGACTCTTGAGAGTCCCTTGGACAGCAAGGAGATCAAACCAGTCAATCCTAAAGGAAATCAACCCTGAATATTCACTGGAAGAACTGATGCTGAAGCTCCGATACTTTGGCTACCTGATGTGAAAAGCTGACTCATTGGAAAAGACCCTGATGCTGGGAAAGATTGAGGGCAGGAGGAGAAGGGGATGACAGAGGATGAGATGGTTGGATGGCATCATTGACTCAACGGACATGAGTTTGAATAAACTCTGGAAGATAGTGAAGGACAGGGAAGCCTGGAGTACTGCAGTCCATGGAGTCGCAAAGAGTCACACACAACTTACTGACTGAACAACAGCAAGCTCAAATGAAACAAATGAGAAACTGCAACCTATAGATCCATAGAGCAATGCTAATTTCTCTAACATGTGCGACAATGCTCAGCCTATCCGTACTCATAAGCGTGCTGCATACTGTATGCAGACCAGTTGGGCTTTCCAGGCTGTAAATCAGATTGAAGAGTTTGGGAGTGCCTGGCAGCTTCATGTGGTGCTTTTGGTGGAAATGTCCATGTGGCGGAAACACTTTGTCTCGGGTGGAAAAAGTGAAGGCTCTAAACCACCATGGCCCCCTCTTCATGAGCTGGCAAGTGCAAAATTTGTTGATTCCCATAACAGCTCACTCCACTGGACTCTGGCTCCTGGGGATTTTTCTAGATGCACTGCCTTCCTCTCCTGCTGGGACATCCTTTAGGTCCATGAATGGATCTGATGCTGCTGGGAATCACTAATTCTAAATTAAAAACCATTAATTATCAGAGGGGAGCCCACATATACACGGGCTGTAACCATGGAGGCTCTGGTCTAGGAGCCTCCGCCCTGTCTACCCATCTGTGTACTTGCCAGGCCAGCCACAGCACACCCAGCACTCACCTTGCCACTGCTTCAGCTTTGCCCACTGCAGGCCTCCCCTGCTACCATATAAGCTCCAGCATGTAAGAGACTTGCTCACTGCTGTGTCTCTGGTGCTGGTGATTTAGTTGCTAAGTCGTTTCCGACTCTTATGACCCTATGGACTGAAATCCCCAGGCTCCTCTGTCCATGGGATTCTCCAGGCAAGAATACTGGAGTGGGTTGCCATTTCCTTCTCCAGGGGATCTTCCTGATCTAGGGATTGAACCTGGGTCTCCAGCATTGAAGGCAGATTCTTCACCCACTGCTGTGTCCCTGGAGCTTGGCAGAGTCTCAGAAAATGGTGACTGAACTAACAAATGGGCTAACCAGAGACTGGATCAGAGCCTGAGAGTTCTGGAGCTGTGACATCCTCCAGATGTGGCTCAGCTCTGTCTGGGATGACCCAAGCCCTGCCTTCCTTGCCCGTCTGTTGTATTTCCATAATGCAGGTGCTGTCATCATCACCACCTTAGGCCACCTTGCTGGCTTGCTGGACTGTCTCTACCCTGGATAGTGAGTTCTTTGATGGCATAATTGTATTTTTTTTTTTTTTTTAATCTGTGTATCCCCAGAGATGAAAGGCAAGAGATTACAGGTATAGGTCTTACCATGAGAGACTCAGGAAAGCAAGCCATCCTGGGGTAAGGAAATATTGGGTTGGCCAAAAGGTTAGTTCAGGTTTTGCCATTAAGATGTTACAGGAAAACCCAAAGGAACTGTACTGCCAACCTAATACCTGGAAAGGCTGCCACCAGATAGGTCCAAGTATCTGCAAGGCCCATTCTCATGCCAGCCCCAGCTGTTGCTGTGAATCTGGTCCCTGGGATGCTGTGGCCAGCTGTGCTATCAGAGGGGCGTTAAGCATCACCCTCCAGCCACCTGGGGGCTCCTTAAGGGGACCTGTTTGGGGAGTCTTATTTTATGAGGCACAGACTCCTAAGACTCTAAGCCAAGGCAATCTCAGGAGATATAAAGCAGGTGGCCTTCTCATCTTAAAAAAAAAAAAAACAACTTAGGCTCAAGACGTAAAGAATTTGCCTGCAATGCAAGAGAGATCCAGGTTCTATCCCTAGGTCAGGAAGATCCCCTGGAGAAGCAAATGGCAGCCCACTCCAGTATTCACGCCTGGAGAATTCCATGGACAGAGGAGCCTGGCAGGCCACAGTCCATAGGGTTGCAAAGTGTTGGACATGAATGAACAACCAACACTCACTTTCTCATCTAACAGTGCACTCTGATCCTTAGAGAGATGTATTTTAAGATCGTCTACAGATAATTCCACATTACGACTTTGGTAGAAGCCATCACAGAACATGGAGTGAAACAGGACATTAGGTTGTTAAATTAGCATCTTCTGGGAATTAGCACAAGTTCCTTGAATCCCTCCCTGGCTACCAGGTGGTATTTACAGACAGTCTCCACAGGCAGTGCCTGAATTCTCAAGATCAGGCTGTCACCCAGGAACTGTGTTATAACTCCACGCTCGTGGAGATGAAGCATGGACAGGGTAATAACCACAGGGCCGGTGAAGGGTGGGACGGGGATCTGAGCTCAAGGTCATCTGAGGTTCTCACTGCTGTTTTCAAGCGTCTCCAGAGACAGTGCCCCTCATTAGAGCCCAGTAGAGGCACTCATCAGACCTCTAAAGCAAGCACTGTGAGCCCGAGGTGGCAGCTGCTGACGGTGGGCCAGGCCACATGCCTGGTTCCTGCAAAGAAATCACCGTCTACCTCTTTCCCACCCCAGCCTCACCGAGAAGGAATGCTGCAGCCTTGCTCCTGCCCGCTTCCCAAATCTAGCACGTTCTTCAGGACACCCAGCAAGAAGGGGTCCTTGAATTAGGGAGCACTGCACATCTCTCTTAAGTGGGGAGAGGGGGCAGCTTTGAGGCTGCCCATCATCACCCTCACCTCTAAGATGCTGAGCCAAATATAGAAAGCACCAGGGGGTGTGTGGGGGGGACTCCTCATTTTCATTCTGCATCACTGTTTGTGTCTCTTTTGTGAAAAAAAGATGCACTTCTTTTCCCTCTAAAAACGATGGTGAGCACTTTGCCACTCTCTGAAGTGGGACTTCGTTATCAAGACTTGAGTTAATATTTCCTTCCAGAGGAACACGGCTCTCATCTCTAATGGAGGGGCTGGAGGGCCAGAGAGAATCTAAGGAAATGCACTCTGGATGTGGCTTTTCAAGAACGCCTGCATCAGGCAAAGAGAACCAGCTTCAAAGTCTTTTCCTGCTTTCATGTGCTTGCAAGTGGCCTGGAAGAGTTCAAAGCGGGGGGCGGGGTGGGGCATGAAACATCCGGCTCCCTCCTTCCCTCCCCACTTTCTTCCTTCTACGGACACTTATATTTATCTTACACCAGGTGCAATGTTAGCCACTGGGTTCTCAGCTGGGAGGATCTCGTCTGCTGCCCCTTCAATAAATGGTAGTCCCTTTGTTTTTGCTTTATAAAGTGCATTTACTTCTCAGGGGTCAGTTAAGCACAGGACCAGGGAAGGCAGATCATGTAAAACCAAGGGGATTCTGTTTCAAGTCCCCCAGCATCCAGTCCTGAGCGTCCCTCAAGAAGGAGGTGTCCTTACCTCTCAGCTGCTGGAAGCAAGAGGCGCTGCTGTCTGGCTCCAGAGGGTGTCTCAGGACCCCGTTGCTGGGTTTGGGTCTCTCGTATTCTCTTTCGGGGAGCATGGCCTGCTCGCTCTCCAGGGCGGGGTCTGAGTGTGGGGGCAGAGACTGTGGGAACCCGAACATCAAGACGGAAGAGAAGAAGAGTAAGGCACCGCAGAGCAGAAAGCCACCCCACCAGGCTCCGATCCAGCGGGGGTCGTCTGGGGTGATGTCCAGGTTACCTGCAACAACCAGAGAGAGCACGGTTAACAGGAGAGCAGCAGGCAGGGCCGGGCACTTGGCTGAGGCTTGCAATCAGCTGTACAGACAGGCCAGGGGTGGGGAAGAGTGGACAATGGGCAGAGCAGCCTGGGGCCTCCTAGCTGTGCTTCTGGTTTTCCCCAAGCTGAAGGCTGATCGCATTCCCTCCTTAATTTTCTTGTCTACTTTGTGCTTGTATCTGTCTAAACAAAAACAGTGAGAAGCCAGACACCCCCTGAATTTAGGCAGGCATTGACTGACTTGGCAGAGCTGCCAAGGTCTGCTAACAAAAGCACAGGGAGACAGAAACATTAATCGTTCAAGGGTGTATTTTTATTATGTATGTTCACACTCACTGCCCCCACAAAGCTGCTACCCTGAGATCCCCTTCCACACCGCACTCTCCCAGCCTTAAATTGGTTCACAGATCATATAGAGCGGTGCAGAATGGAAACCAAGAGCCAGGACACCTGGAAAGAAACCCTGCCCACTTCTCACAGTGCGACCTCAGGCTAGCGATCTGAACTCCACGCCTCAGCAGAACTGATCTATAGAATGCTGATTATTATGACGTACTTACCCTGATCGAGTTCGGAAGATCAAATGAGCCACACCAGACACAAAGTGCTCAGAACAGTGTCTGGCGCGTGCTTAAGCACTTAATTGATGTGAGCTTAATATTCATGGTGAGGATTCTTTTCCTAAGCTGCTAGTGTGTATGTGTGTGTGAGCATTAGTTGCTCAGTCATGTCTGACTCTTAGCGACTTCATGGACTAATTCTCCCAGCAAGAATACTGGAGTGGGTAGCCATGCCCTTCTCCAGGGGATCTTCCCAACTGAGGGATCAAACCTGGATCTCCTGCATTGCAGGCACATTCTTAACCATCTGAGCCACCAGGGAAGCTGATGGGGATGGGTTAATTCAAACTTCCATGATGGCCTGTGGTCTGGGGGGCCAGTCCTCTACTGAAAGCTCCGTAGCCAGTGTCTATGCTTTGAGGCTCCATGCGAGTGGTGTGGCCTTCTAGTACTATGACTTGTTTGACTTTCCAGCTGGAGTCAAGAAGATGCACATTTCTGTTGCCCCCTTGGTAGATGTTTTTCCCTCTTTCCACGTCTCCCTTGCAGAGCAGGGCGCTCCCACGTGAGCTGCTTAGAGATATCTCTGATGATGATCCCACGCCCCTGGAGCACAGAAGGAAACTCATCTCAGCGATCTGGGATACAGCAAATGAGCTAAGAAGTAATGAGGCTGCAGGCCTGGACGGGCTTGGGAAGAGAAATGACCGCAGTCACGGGATGAGCACTCCCCCATGTCTAAGTGCTCTTCCTGAAGACTCTTCAGTTATCAGTGATGAAAATGCCAGCTGTCATCTGCCGAGGGCTCACTCTGCACCAGGCGCTATGTGGAGTTCCAATCAACCCTCCCCACAACCCTATGAGGTAGAGCTTTTTTTTTTTAATTGTCCTTATATAATACAGATGGAGAAATCAAAGCTTAGAAAGGCTGGGTGTGGGCTTCCTCGATGGCTCCATGGTAAAGAATATGCCTGCCAGTGGAGACAAATTTGATCCCTGGTCTGGTAAGCTCCCACGTGCCACGAAGCAACGAAGCCTGTGTGCCAGAACCACTGAGCTTGTACTCCAGAGACTGGGAACCACAACCACTGAAGCCCACCTGCCCTAGAGCCCGTGTTTCGCAACAAGAGGAGCCACTGCAGTGAGAAGTCCATGCACCGCAAACGGAGAGTAGCCCCAGTAGCTGCAAATAGAGAAAAAGCCTGCGCAGCAACGAAGATCCAGCACAGCCAAAAACAAATAAGTAAAATTATATTAAAAAAAAAAAAAAAAAAGGAACTGGAAAGGCTGAGTGCCTTGCCTACATCCACAGAGTTGAAGACCAGAACATAGGCATCCAGATGCCAAGGGCTCTGCTCTCTCCCTCTTGACGGGAAGGCCTTTGTTTCGGGCTCTCTAGAGGGTTCTTAATGGATAATTCCTCTGCTCTGGGCAGTGGGTAAGATGACCAGCTCTTCTGATGGGTGGCAACTTGGCTTTTGGAACACTGGTGGTCTCTAACCTGGAGGCCTTGACATCAACCAAGCAGCAATAGCCAGGGCACTTGAATGGACCAGACGCTTTTGTGCAGGTACATGCTGGAGAGGAGAAAGCGCACACTCTAGTGGGCTTGCTGAATCTCACTATTTCTACTTACTAGCGTGTGATATTAAATCCCACTCTTGCTACTTACTAGCATGTGATGCTGGGAAAGTTACTCACCCCCCCTGACTCTTAGTTTCATCATTTGCAGAATAAAGATGATAGATAGCCAAGGACAGTGGTTACCAGGCTGAGAGGTAATGAACCAGCATCTCCTGACACATAGTAGGCTCTTACGTATTGGAGCACTTAATCTTGAACTTTTAGGGGTATATTTATGTCAATGGGAATTTTAAGGTATAGATTTTTTTTTCATTTAACAATGCATTGTAAAGATCTCTCAAAATTACCACACATTATATTAATGCTACGTAATATTCCATTTTAGGGATTACATAAATTTTTAGCTAGTTTCTTAAGTCTTGTATACTGAGGTATTTTTTAATCTTTTTATTAATATCAACACTTCTGAGAAGAGCTTCCTAGTAGCTCAGTCACTGGATATAAACAGTATTTTTAAAGTAAATTCCTATATGGAGAAATTTTGCATGGCACTAATGCACAATTAGGGCTTCCCTAGCGGCTCAGTAGTAAATAATCCATCTGCCAATGCAAGAGATGTGGGTTTGATCCTTGGGTGGGGAAGATCCCCTGGTGAAGGAAATGACAACCCTCTCCAGTATTCTTGCCTAGAAATCTCATGGCTGGAGGAGCCTGGTGGGCTATAGTCCGTAGGGTCACAAAGAGTTTGACAGAACTTAGGGACTAAACAACAGCAATGCACAATTATATGCCTTCTGATGGTTATTAACAAGTAGGAGTCTAATTTACCAGTGTCAGTTTCCATTGCTATCAGGGGTGTGAAAATGCTTGGTCTTCAAACCCATCTACTCCAACAAAAGGTACAGATTTTTTTTTTTTTAAGTACAGTGTAGAAAAACAGGGTGATGTTGAAAGCATCTTTATGCAAACAGGAGAAGAGAAAAGGAAGTCACACCACCCTGGAGCTGAGCAAGACTGTTTGCACCAATCCCTTACTGTTTTCCTTCACCTGCTGCCAAGCACTGAATGAAAACAAAAGACGGGAAAGGGGAAATACAGTATTTCCCCCCTCTGTCTCTGGGCCCCATAAAGCTGCCAGATGTGAGCCAGCAGGGGGAGAGAAAGCCTGGCAGCTGTTTGGGAGAAGGAAATCAGAAGCACGTGGACAGTCATATTTTAGATAGGAAGTTAGTGACTGCTATACGGCGAGAAAGCACTCCTGGGAGAGGGGCGGCCCTGGGGGAGGCGGGCGTTTGTGTGAAAGTGAGGCGACTCGCTCCCTGCGGGCTTGTGTCTGCAGGCAGAAAGCCAGTATGTGCTCACAGTTCCTGAGACAGGGCTAGGACCCACCTGTGACAGCATCAGCGCACACCGGCCGCTTTGGAAGGGGCGGGCGGGGCGGGTCTGCAGAAGGCAGGGATCTGAAGAACCAGGAAAATCACGGCTGACTATTCTGGGAAGTATTGATTTTTTTCCCCTCTGTTTCAATTATCCAGTGGACGGTGGCAGGGAGAGAAATAACAGGCTGAGAAGAAACTACTCAGCCTTGGAGCGGGCTGCCCTCAGGACCGGCCAGCCTCATGAGCAGAGCTTCGGCCTGGTTCTGGGAGCTCTTGCGGAGACAGTGAATGCTTGACACCAGCCTGAGACACATCTTTTCTTTTTCAAATTTGTAAAAATTGAAGCAGAGTTGCTTTGTGGGCTTGCCAGATGGAGCTAGTGGTGAAGAACCTGCCTGTCAGTGCAGCAGACATAAGAGACCTGGGGTCGATCCCTGGGTTGGGAAGATCCCCTGGAGGAGGGCATGGCAACCCACTCCAGTAGTCTTGCCTGGAGAATCCCATGGACAGAGGAGCCTGGAGGGCTACAGTCCATGGGATCACAAAAAGTCAGACCAGACTGAAGTGACTTAGCACATATATGTAATTGTTTTACAATGATGTGTTAGTTTCTGCTGTACAATGAAGTGAATCAGCCAAATGTATACATACATCCGCTTCCTCCCACCCCTCTATCCCTGCCAACCCCTCTAGGTCATCACAGAGCATCAAGCTGGGCTCCCTGTGCTATAAAGCAGATTCCCACTATATATCTGTTTTACACATAATATGTATACATATCAATGTTAGTCTCTCAATCTGTCCCACCCTCCCCTTTCCCCCACCCCACGTCCACACTGGATGTTCTCTACAGGTATGTCTCTATTCCTGCCCTGAACATAGGTTCACCTGTATCCGTTTTCTAGATTTCACGGATATACATTAATATATGATATTTTTCTCTTTCTGACTTATTTCACTCTGTATGACAGACTCTAGGTCCACCCACATCTCTGCTAATGATCCAATTTCATTTTTCTGAGGCGCTTCCTTACTCTACCTATCTCAACAATGAATAGTATTTTTAAGACGCCTCTTGGCCATTGAAGCTGACTATCACCCCCTCTGGCCTGGCAATTGTCACAACTCAGCATTATCGAAACAAAAGCTATGACAAACCTAGATTGCATACTAAAAGCAGAGACACCACTTTGTCAACAAAGGTCCATATAGTCAAAACTGTGGTTTTCTCCAGTAGTCACGTACAGATGTGAGAGCTGGACCATAAAGGCTGAGCACTAAAGAATTGATGCTTTTGAACTGTGGTGCTGAAGAAGACTCGAGAGTCCCTTGGACTGCAAGGAGATCCAACCAGTCCATTCTAAAGGAAATCAACCCTGAATATCCATTGGAAAGACTGATGTTGAAGCTCCAATACTTTGGTCACCTGATACAAAGAGCCGACTCATTGGAAAAGACCCTGATGCTGGGAAGGACAGAAGGCAGGAGGAAAAGGGGGCGGCAGAGGATGAGATGGTTGGATGGCATCACCGACTTGATGGACATGAGTTTGATCAAGCTCTGGGAGATGGTGAGGGATAGGGAAGCCTGGTGTGCTGCAGTCCATGGGGTCATGAAGAGTTGGATATGACTGAGCGACTGAATAATGACAACAAGAATTACTGACGTTAAAGGGGAGTTCTCTATGTGGATTGGCAAAGCATGTGTGGTAACATTACCCTACATCTGCACGTGGGTCTCCTCCTCTGAGAATGAGGATCTCACCTCCCTTCCTGTGGTGTTACACGTGGCCATCACCACAGAGTTTTGCCAGTCAAATGTGAGTGAGGAGACACATGTCACTTCCATGTGGCAATATATATAAGCCGGTGCATGACTCCTATGTTCTTTTTTTTCCTGCTTGATTGTGAAGCATGTGCAGTTCTCCCAAAGATGATGCCTAAGAAGCTATAATGAACAAAATATTCTTGCTGACCTGATTCGGGTATATAACACAAGCAGGAAATAAGTCTTTAGTATTCCCAAGTCACTGACATCTTGAGGGTGTTTGTTACTGCAGCATAACTCAGCCTACTCTGACTGGTACAAATGGCTTGTGTGTGCACACATGTGTGCTAAGTCACTTCAGTCTTGTCCAGCTCTTTCCGGCCCTATGGACTGTAGCCCACCAGGCTCCTCTGTCCATGGGATTCTCCAGATAAGAATACAGGAGTGGGTTGCCATGGCCTCCTCCAGGGGATCTTCCCCACCCAGGGATTGAACCCATGTCTTAGGCAATAAAAATTCCTAACTTTTAAGAAAAGTGGCGCTGGGTAGGCTTAGTATAACAAAGGTATTCTTTTAGGTCCAGGTAGAGAAGGCAATGGCACCCCCTCCAGTACTCTTGCCTGGAAAATCCCATGGGCAGAGGAGACTGGTAGACTGCAGTCCTTGGGGTCGCTAAGAGTCAGACACGACTGAGCAACTTCACTTTCACTTTTCACTTTCATGCATTGGAGACGGAAATGGCAACCCACTCCAGTGTTCTTGCCTGGAGAATCCCAGGGACAGGCGAGCCTGGTGGGCTGCCGTCTATGGGGTCTCACAGAGTCAGACACGACTGAAGTGACTTAGCAGCAGTAGCAGAGGGAAAGGTGTAGAAATCTATTTCTCTTTCTATCTGGTTCTAATTAGTGTTTTGATTTTAAACATGGCTGCAGTTTCAGCCTTTTGACGAAGGCTGCTCTCAGAAGGATGCTCAGAATACAAGTGAAGAACATCAGTTTGTCTCATTTACTTAGAATGCATCAAATTGCCAATGAATCTAGAACTGTGGATAAAGAAAGGTATTGAAAAGGATGGGGATGGAATCAGGGTCCTGGGCTGTGCAAACGCCTGGCATCCCCAGGAGACTCTGTGAATACCCTGGCTAAGCTCCCTCCAGTCACTTGCCTGCCCCTTGGTCATTTCAGGCACCAAAAAAAAAATGCTGGGAAGGAGCAGGGGGAGCCACACCCGGGTCACCGTGAGGCCAGTGCGTGGTGGGTCTGCCTTTGCACAGGTGTCTGCAGGCTGGTTATTGTTTTTGTCTAGTCACTCAGTATTGTCTGACTCTTGTGATTCCACACACTGTAGCCTGCCAGACTCCTCTGTCCATAGGACTTCCCAGGCAAGAATACTGCAGTGGGTTGCCATTTCCTTCTCCAGGGGATCTTCCTGACTCGGCGCTCAAACCCACATCTCCTATACTGGCAGGCAGATTCTTTACCACTGAACCACTGGAGCAGGCTTGTTAGGATTCCTGACTTACACAATTCATTGCTCTGACTCTTCTACTCATGGAATCCAAGGTTGGGAGGGCTTTGTGGTTTCGTTGGGTTGTTGAACAAGCTTTCAGCAGCTGCTTTCCCCTCTGCTGAAGGTCACACAAACATATGGGCTTTGTTGAGAATTCCCGCCAGTTCCAAGGCCTGCTACCATTGTAGGTTCAAAAAAAGGACTTCCCAGCAACAAGTTTAAACCAGCTGAAAACTAACTAACTAACCAAGCCACCCATGGGGATACCAAGACCGTGAGAAGAACAGATCAAAGCAAACTGGGAATATTTACTTAGTCTGGGGCCATTCTGATGTGTAAGCAACACTATGGCTCTCTGAGCAGGTTTTCTTTTTGTTCCCTTCAGCCCATTTACCTATTTTTCTAACCTATTTTGCAAAACTTTTGCTATGGGACTCAAGCATTCCAAAAGTATCATTATGTTACAGACCGAATTAGAAGCTGGAGGCAGGGAGGAGCTGAGGGTGGAGGGCAGCATGGACTGTTCCAAACCCCAGCTGCTGGGCTAATTAGTCCAACACGAAGGAATCTGGCGGCAGCAGCCAGAGTTGCAGGGGTCTCTGCTCGTCAACATTTTTATGAAGCCAGTAGATGAATCTGCCTTTTGGCAGCTGCAGACGCTGTGCAGCTGTGGCGAGGAGGGCTTTGGGGGGCCTGAGGCCATGTTGTACGGCCGTGTTGGCCAAGCCAGGTCATCTCAGCAAAGCCTCTGTTCACGAAAGGGGGCAGCCTTCTAGTTAAATGCCTGGAGATGTTTCAGGGAAGCGAGCTGCCCAACTGGGGTCAGACTGGCCTGAGCTTTGACTCCTAGTATCTATGGAAGTGAGTTCACTCTCTGTTCCTCATGACACCTAATTATACTGTGTGTTCACTAACCCCCAGGCACTGTGTCAACTTCTCTGTGTGATTAACTCATGTCATCCACACACAGACCCATGAGGACAAATGTCCCCAGGATCACACAGCCCATAAGGGGTCCAGCTGGGATCTGAGTGGAGGTCTGGTCCCCATGTTCCAACTCAGAACTCCTAATCGTTGCAAGAGGAGATGGCCACCTCATCTGATAATGCAGTGGTCTCCAACCTTTTTGGTACCGGGCACTGGTTTCAGATAAGATGATTTTTTCATGGATCTGGGGGATGTGAGTGATGGGGAACAGCTATAAATACAGATGGAGCTCACCTCCTGCTGGGTGGTCTGGTATTAACAGGACCACTACCGGTCCATGGCTCAGGGGTCAGGGTGTTAACGGGCTGGCATTAGGACCCACCCTCTCGTGGGAATGCTCCGCAGTTCCAATGAGGCGCTCGATGTATGGCTTCAAATATTAGTGAGTTCATGGCTGCCACTCATCAGGCTGTGAAGCCTCCACTGAGAAAAGTGGTAGGGCTTTTCTACACGTACACCTCTTGGATTGGGCACATCCTACCCTCTCTCTAGGCGTCAGTTTCCTTGTTTATGAAAGGCAAGACTTGGAAGAGAATTATGTCTGAGGTTCTTCCCAGCTCAGGGATGCTGGTATCCCACTCTTCTACCAAGTCCTTCTTTCTTCTATGTTTTGCTTTTCACTCATCTCAGTTCTACAAGCATATTCCAGAAAGGAACTTCTGCAGGCACCATCATTCCCTCCCCGCTAGCCTGGGCAAGGAGGTTTCTATCCTTAAGGAGAAGGGTCAAACGAGCCACACACACTCCCATGCAGACGACAGGCAGCAGCAACGGCAGAATTCCTTTGTCTGAGTACCCCCGGGGGAGGTACTCACGGTGTACCTCGGCTCCACAGCTGGTCTGTCCCGACAACCACTTGCCTCCCCCACACCCCCCAGCTTCATCAACACACAGATTCCAACTGGGCTCCCTCATGTGTCTCACCTTTTCTGTAAGGTCAAAACTGTGGCTTTTCTAGTAGTCATGTACAAGATGTGAGAGTTGGACCATAAAGAAGGCGAGTGCCGAAGAATTGATGCTTTTGAACTGTGGTGTGGAGAAGACTCTTGAGAGTCCCTTGGACTGCAAGGAGATCCAACCAGTCCATCCTAAAGGAGATCAGTCCTGGGTGTTCATTGGAAGGACTGATGTTGAAACTGAAGCTCCAATACTTTGGCCATCTGATGCAAAGAGCTGACTCATTGGAAAAGACCCTGATGCTGGGAAAGACTGAGGGCAAGAGGAGAAGGGGATGACACAGGATGAGATGGTTGGATGGCAGTTTGAGCAAACTCCGGGAGATGGTGAAGGACAGGGAAGCCTGGCATGCTGCAGTCCATGGGGTCACAAAGAGTAGGACAAGACTGAGCTACTGAACAACAATTCCTCAACCACTGCCAGACTGCCTCGTGGAAGCCACAGTCTCTTTTCCAGCTGCCCCAGAACAAGGGCCTTCCAGGGACCTGCCTTGCCCACCTCACACAATTCCCAGGCTACTGCTTTTCCCAGTCCCTTGCCCAGCTCTCTGCTTGAATTTCAGAAACACATGGCTGTGTGTGTGGCCTGTGCATTCATGACGGGTGCACAGCCCTAAAGAGGTGCTCTGTCTTAGTCGGTGAGGAAGACAGGGAAGGGTCATCCTGAGAGAACTGAAAACCTGGTCCTTGAAATACAGCACTGATCCACTCGTAGATAGAGTGACAAGTTTCAGGCACAAGAGGGGAAAAACTAAAATCCGGGGGGCTTCCCAGGTGGTGCTAGTGGTAAAGAACCCGCAGCCAATGCAGGAGACATAAGAGATGCGAGTTTGATCCCTAGATAGAGAGGATCCCTGGAGGAGGGCACAGCAACCCTCTCCAGTATTGCCTGGAGAATCCCAGGGACAGAGGAGCCTGGCGAGCTACCGTCCATGGGGTCGCAGAGTCAGACATGAATGAAGAGACTTAACACCCTGCAAACTGTGGAATTCTGACTGGGTCCTAACAGAATAAATTGTATTCCTGTGCCCTCTGCTGGTAAAGAGCAGCACCAGCCCTCCTGGAGCCTGCAGAAAGGAGGCAGACAAAGAGGGTGACTCACGGGCATCCATCTGTCCCTAGAGTTTCATCAGATTGGAAGTCCACTGTTACTCATGAGGGGGGAGGCAGCCATCAGCAGGATGCCCAGACGGAATGGAAACGTGCCCATCCGTCTCAGGCACCGGAGGCTTCAAACTGCCAGTGAGCAGAGGATGCCACTGCCTCACCTGGGCCTGAAGGGTGAGGACAGGTGTGGCGCAGAATGGGCGGGGACGACACCCCAGCCTGAGCAAAGGAACAGCTACCCAGCGGACTGAGAGTGGACAGGCGGTGCCCCGTCCAGCCACCTGTGTGCCTCTCGGCCACTCCAGGCTCTGAGGAAAAGATGTTATTTCATTCCCAAGAAGAATCTTAGTGAGAGGGCGGGGTCTTAAAGTGGAAACACCCACCCATTGCTCATGGATCTGGGTTTTCTATAGATACACCTCTCAGATTGGGTACACCCCTTCCCAGGTGGCGTGAGTAGTAAAGAATCCACCTGCCATGGCAGGAGCCACAGGAGCCCCAGGTTCAATCCCTGGGTCGGGAAGATCCCCTGGAGGAGGGCATGGAAACCCACTCCAGTATTCTTGCCTGGAGAATCCCATGGACAGAGGACCCTGGCAGGCTACAGTCCATAGGGGTCACAAAGAGTTGGACACGATTGAAGTGACTTAGTATGCCCATACTTCCCCTCTCTAGGAATCAGTTTCCTTGTCTATAAAAGGAAGGAGTTGGAAGAGAGTGAAGTCTGAGGTTCTTTCTGGCTCAGGGATGCTGGTATTCCCCAAGCCTGGATCCACAGGGGCCCTGCCAATACACTGAGGGCAAAACTGGCTGCCTGGATACTTGCTTTCTCATCCCAGGCAGCCTTCCCCATGCTCTGGGAGGTTCCCTCTTCCTTCCCTTCCTTCGAGACTCCTGTCCTGTCCTGCCTTTGGTGCAGGGCAGAAGTGGGCTTTTTGTCCATAGGCAAGATGGGAGCTGACTCTCACCTGTGTGGTTTCTCTGACCAGGTCACCCCCTCATCCCATTCGCTAGGAATAGGATCAAAGCGCCAACCCAAAGCTACAAAACTGCAGCATTCAATCACCTCCTGAACAGACCCAGTGCTCTAAAAGAATAAATAAATAAGGCTGCATTTGATTTTTTTCCCCCTCCGTTTGGAAATTTGTAACATCATTAGTTACCAGTAAATATATCAGTGGAACTAATGGAGTGAATCACAAAGTGACTTGACTGGATTTAAAACCACATAATGTCTTTGGGGTGAATTAGTAAATTTAGCACTGTCGAGAGATGATGAATGGAGAACCGGGGGACTGAGAGTTCTTATTGATCCTGGGAATAGATCAGGATGAGAAGAAGGGGAATGGCTTCCCACGCTGTTTTCAGAGAGGAAGGGAATGTGGCTTCTCGGCTTGCTAAGTTGCATTGGAACACAGCGCCCTTCTGCAGGCGTGTGGTTGAGTTGTGACCACATATGGTGGGGTCCCAGGCGGCGCTAGTAGTAAAGAATCTGCCTGCCAGTGCGAGAGCCGCAGGAGACATAGGGGGTTAGATCCCAGGGTCGGGAAGATCCCCTGGAAAGGGAAATGGCAACCTGCTCCATATTCTTGCCTAGAGAATCCCATGGACAGAGGAGCCTGGTGGGCTCTAGTCCATGGGATCAGAGAATCAGACACGACTGGAGCGACTAAGCAACAGTTTGGTGGGCAGTGCTTAAGACAGCCTCCAGTGATCCCCACCTCTGGAATTCATGTCCTTGTGGAAGGATTCCTTCTCCCCAGTGTAGACAGAAACAAGTGGCTTGCTTCTAACACAAAATGCAGCAGAAGCAACAAGGTGTCACTCCCGAGGCTAGGTTCTCAAAAGACTGCGGCTTTGTCTCAGGGGCTCTCACCCTATCCTGGGCTGTCTGCTCCCCAGAGGCCGTGCTGAGGTCAGCCCTGCAGAGAGGCCCATGGGAGCCAGCCTCAGAGTCCACCTGCCCAGGGCTGCCAACAGCCACTGGGGCTGCTTGGAAGCAGAGCCCCTCCAGGTGCGCTTTCTCATGATTTGAGACCAGGTCAACTCCTTGACTGCAACCTCATAAGAGACCCTGAGCTGGAACCAGCCAGACTGAGGGTGGGAGGAGAAGGGGGCGACAGAGGATGAGATGGTTGGATGGCATCACCAACTCGATGGACATGAGTTTGAGCAAAGTCCAGGAGAAGGTGAAGGATAGGGAAGCCTGGTATGCTGCAGTCCATGGGGTCGCAAAGAATCAGACACGACTCAGTGACTGAGCAAAGCTGCTCCTGGGCTCCAGACCCAGAGAAATAAACTGAGATAATAACTCTTGCTTAAAGTCACTAACTTTGGGGTAATCTGCCATAAAGCAACAGATTAACACACCAGGCAGCTTGCTGGGGCCACTGAAATGTGAGTAGAAACAATGCATGTCATTTCTGAGGCAGAGCTGGTTTCTTGGCAACTGGGCAGGCAACAGTCAGATAAAACTTCTGTGAGCCTGGGTCTTGGAGGGACTACCAGGGGCCAGTCCCACCCTCTACTCACCCCAAATACCACTAACCTGCACTGGATATTCAGTACAGCTGAGAAACAGACTTTGGTTGCATAAAATCACCTTGATTTGGGAATTTCCTGTTACCATTGCATAGCCTGGGGCTTCCCTGGTGGTTCAGAATCTATCTGCAATTCGGGAGACCTGGGTTCGATCCCTGGGTCGGGAAGATTCCCCTGGAGAAAGAAATAGCAACCCACTCCTGTATTGTTGCCTGTGAAATCCCATGGACAGAGGAGCCTGGTGGGTTACAGTTCATGAGGTTGCAAAACGGTCAGACACAACTTAGTGACTACTCAACAACAACCGCATAGCCTAGTCCATATAGACTAGCATGCTATTCAATCCAGGGCCACAGACTGGTTGGTACTGGTGAGTGGCCTGGTAGGAACTGGGGTGCATAACAAGATGTGAGTGGCTGGCAAGTGAGCGAAGCTCCATCTGTATACACAGTTGCTCCTCATTGCTCACGTTGCCATCTGAACTCTACCTCCTGTCAGATCAGTGGCAGCATTAGACTCTCATTGGAGCGAGAACCCTACTGTGAACTGCACACGAGAGGGATGGATGTTGTGTGCTCTTTATCAGAATCGCCCTGAAACCATCCACCCCTGCTCACTGCCGGTCCACGGAAAAACTGTCTCCCACAAAACCAGTCTTTGGTGCCAAAAAGTTTGGCAACTGCTGTGCTAAAGCAGGGCACCCAGAGGAGGCTGAAAAACACGTTTAATCTTCCCATTAAGAACACTTCAAACACATAGGTTTGAAGTATGATATACTTCCTTTAGGGTTTCCCAGGTGGTGACAGTGGTAAAGAACCCACCTGCCAATGCAGGAGATGCAAGAGACATGGGTTCGATCCCTGGGTCAGGAAGATCCCCTGGAGGAGGGCATGGCAACGCACTGCAGTGTTCTTGCCTGGAGAATCCCACGGACAGAGGAGCCTGGCGGCCTATAGTCCATGGGGTTGCACAGAGTCGAACACAACTGAAGCGACTTAGCACACAGCACATGTTTTCTTTAAAGCCCACCACAACAGTGTCTTATAGAAACAATTTTCAAAGCCGGTCTCCTTGATCCCATGTGTACATTTGCACTTAGGTGCTCCAGTTTAAGAAACAGGGTCCTCTTATGGGTTCATGGACCAACGTTCAGTGGCCATGTGTGTTTACCGGGCATTTCCACATTTGTCCCCTCACTTACCTTCCAACAGTCCTGAACGCAGATATAAGTTCTGTTACCCTGAATTTACAGATGAGGAAAATTCAGATTTGAAGAATGAAATCAACTCCAGGGGGTTATTAAGCCTCTAGGCAGACATGAGCAGAATACAGGCTTGAGTCCAGGCCCTCTGAACCAACACTCACCATCTTTTCTCTAATCTCAAGGGGGCCACCAGCTAGAGAGGAGGTTGCATTAAATAGTTGCTTCTTAGTAGGAAGGCTTTAGAACTCAGAGGGCTGGGGCTCCTTTGTGAAGGGGAAAGGGCTTATGTGTGGGGCTTAGAAATTGAGATAAATTCCTTACTTGTGTCAATGAAGACTGCATCCACATAGATTTTGGTACAGAAAGAGCCCAGGATAAATCCACAGGCTGGTCCAAACACCAGCATCGTGAACAGGATTCCTGAAAGAAGATGAAACCAAGATTAGATTAAAAGCAGAAGACATTCAATGAGCAAAACTGTCAAAGCGTGAGAAAACTGTTTTACATTGATCAGATGAGAGCTTTGATTAGACAAATGATATCAGAGGAATTAGTCTAAATATCCTAGAGGGGAAAGCTACTATTTTAATTTTTGGAAACCCTATTGAAGCACTATCACACAGGAATTCTATAGCTTCCGTAGGTTGCTCTGAAATATTTCTAGGCCCCCAGTACATGTACTTTTTGGAGAAGGCAATGGCACCCCACTCCAGTACTCTTGCCTGGAAAATCCCATGGATGGAGGGGCCTGATAGGCTGCAGTCCATGGGGTCGCTAGAGTCAGACACAACTGAGCGACTTCACTTTCACTTCTCACTTTCATGCATTGGAGAAGGAAATGGCAACTCACTCCAGTGTTCTTGCCTGGAGAATCCCAGGGACAGGGGAGCCTGGTGGGCTACTGTCTATGGGGTCACACAGAGTCGGACATGACTAAAGCGACTTAGCAGCAGCAGCAGCACACGTACTTTTAGAGGACTCCACCCCATGTCACATCAGACCAATAAAATATATCCACGTTTACCATGAAAATTTTTTTTTTCGGCCATAAACATTTTGGGAAGGATTTTTATCATTTTGCACTCACATTGATTTAGCTTTATGTAATTCACTTAATTTACAGTTGGCAAAGACGTCTCAGCCCTTATTGTGCACACTCAGGAATTCTTATGAAGTGAGAAAAGTTGAAGCCACAAATTATTCTCCAATGTAATGAAATGTTTATGGGCATTAAATTTAGCACATAACAAAGCTGACATAATGGCATGCTTTGAGCACATTTAATTAGACATTTTATTAATTTCAGTTTTGCGGGCCCCTCCCACTCGTATTTTTGGAATTGCTCTCTGTTGTTGCTGTAACAGCTGTTCAGGACTCAAGCTCTTTCATAGGACTTGAGAAGATGGTACCAGGCATGTGCCTAAGCACTGGGTTCACAAAAAAACTCATTCTGGTTTTTCTTTAACAGCGTGTGGGAAAACCCCAACAACGTTTCTGGCCCACCTGATATGTATCTAATAGATACAGTACCTGCAATTTTGCACAAAACTTTTGGTTCATTCTGGAAAAAACAATGAGCCCAAACTAAAAAGCCATCATTTGGTTCTCCACGTAACCAAATTTCAACTTGAGCACTGACAGTTCACAAGGCCCTAGGAATAAAACTAACAGTAAAGAAGTGCTTTTTTCTTAGGAAGCTGGTTACCTGTGGGGGCAACAAGCAGACAGCCTGGAGGGTGCAGGCTAACAGGTCTATGTGGGCACATCTAACAGGCCTATGTGGGCACATCAAAAACAGGGTAGGAGATGGATTTGACCAGAGGGAATCTGAGCTCAGTGGAGGGTAATTCTGGTTTGCTCACAGAGTAGACTAACTCAGCCTGAAATCTCCAGAGATGGATCTGCTCAAATACTTATTCACTCAATCAATACTTATTGAGTTCCTTTGCACCAACCAGCCTTCTTAGGGAGAGGACTCAGTGTTGAAACAAACAATATAAAATCCAAACCTTCCTGGAGCTCACTGACTTGGAAGGGAGAAGAAAACAAAACTAAAGAAACCAAGGGACTATTACACAGCCATAAAAAGGAATGGAATGGTGCCTTTTGCAGAGATGTGGATGGACCTAGAGTCTGTCATACAGAATGAAGTAAGTCAGAAAGAGGAAAACAAATACCATACATTAATGCATATATGTGAAATCTAAAGAATGCTACAGGCGATCTTATTCACAAAGAAGAAAGAGAGACACAAACAGAGAACAAACATGCAGATACCAAGGGGGACGGTGGGGTGGAATTAATTCAGAGACTGGGATCGACATACATTCACTATTGATGGAGAAGGAAACGGCAACCCACTCCAGCATCCTTGCCTGGAGAATCCCATGGACAGAGAAGCCTGGGGGCTACAGTCTATGGGGTCACACAGAGTCAGATGCGATTGAAGTGACTTAGCACAGCATGGCACATACCATTGATACTATGTATGAAATTAGTAACTAACGAGAACCTACTGTGTAGCACAGGGAACTCTGCTCAGTGCTCTGTGGTAATCTAAACGGGAAGGAAACCTAAAGAAGAGGTGATGTATGTATACATATAACTGATTCGCTTTGCTGTATAGCAGAAACTAAGGCAATACTGTAAAGCAACTATACTCAAAGAAAAAAGAAACTCTAGACAGGAGCTTGGCTGATTTCTACATACTTGGCAAAGGAAACCAGGTCTTTTTCACTTTCAGACCAGAACCCAGAATCCCAAAGCAAGTACTTAAAGATGTCTTATAAAGAATGCTGTTTGATGAAGGAAGGGATGAAAGAGGATGGTTTCCATCACAGGAATGGAATCCTGTGAATTCCACTGAGGAATGAATCCACCCTCAGTGAAATCCTACTCTTAGATTTGGAGCAATCTAGAAGTTCAAGTGTCTCAAGATAGCCACTCCTGTACCCAGCTGGTGAGCCTGGTCTCCCAGTTATTCCTGTTTATAGGAATCCAGAGAGCAGCAAACCTACTTTATTACAACACTGGCTCTGGTTTGTCACAACTTAGGTTGAAATAACTGAACAGAGAAAACTGAGAGAAGTGGGGGTGTTTTTGGAAGGGTCTAGAATGTAGGGAATCTTTCAAAGATGGGCTAGAATTAGGAGGATTGTCCTTAGCTGGGCCGAGTTAGGGAGAAGAGTGATCTTGGCTCTACTCGATGGATGAAGGAAAGGGAAGCAGGAAGAGATGCTGAGAAAGATACAGGGTCAAGAGTGTGGACAGGGGGTGTCCAAGGTAAGAGCAGCACCCAAGGGAGACTGAGGGACTTGCTGCTTCAGGGCAAATCCTGAAACCAGTTATGTCCTGAGCAGGACACAGATGAAGGCAGAGGGGAGCCACTGGTCAGAAGTAAACTGACTACTCAGGCCGTTCCCAAAGAAAGGGACTTGAAGACAGGGACACAATTCTCTTGCCCAGAACCATCCCTCTGACTCCCCTTCCATGCTCCTGGCATTTGCTCCGACCTCCAGCACCACCACCCCCGCCCCCTCCTCACATGATAACATGCTTCTTTTCATGCAAATTAAATACCCCCACAATCAATGTAACAATCACTGCTCCATCCCCCACAGAGTGAACAATAAAAATTATAATCTTGAATAGGTCAAAGGACCCAGCGTTTAGTGTCAAGGAAAAGAAACAGCCAATGAGCTTCAGAGCTGGTGTTGAGAGCGTATTGCCCCTCCCCAACGTGGGGGCAGCGGAGAGTGTGGACAGGCCAGTGTCACGGGAAGCTGGAGACTCCAGGCCTTGGGTGCCCTGTCCTTCTACAACTTATGACACAAACGGGGGGCATCCCTCAAGCTCAGGGGCCCACAGGAGCCCTGTGGGGCCCAGACAGGTCAGCCATCCGTTCTGGTAGCTCCGACAGGCAGAGGCCACTGCAGCGGAGCCACGTGCCAAGGTGACCGCTCCATCCGGTTCCTCTAGGACAGGGCTCGGGTCTCTGAAATGCTGGACTGTGGCTCTCCATTTTAACAGGACAGAACTCTCTCCCAAAGAAACCCGATAGCATGGCTTCCCTGGTGGCTCAGGGGTAAAGAATCTATCGGCCAATGCAGGAGACATGGGTTCGATCCCTGATTCTGGAAGATCCCACATGTCGCGAAGCAACTAAGCCCGTGCGCCACAACCATTGTGCTCTGGAGCCAGCCTGGGAGCCACAAGTACTGAGCATGTGCTCTATAGCCTGGAAATAGCAACTACTGAGCCCACGTGCCACAACTACTGAAGCCCGCACGCCTTAGTGGCCATGCTCTGCATCAAGGGAAGCCATAGCAATGAGAAACCCATGCGCGGCAACTAGAGAGCAGCCAGCCCCCACTTGCCACTAGAGAAAAGTCTGTGTAGCAACAAAGACAAATCACAGTCAAAAAGTAAAAATAAATAAATAATGAAAAAAAGAAAAGTCATAGAATCTCATCCCCAAAACAAACAAACAAAAAGATGTATGACGTGCATTTTTGTGCAACGGGCACCCCCTCCTTGTTTGAAATCTCTGGGGACATCTTTAATTTATCTTTTTTATTTTAAACCTTTTGTTTCATATTGGGGTACAGCCGATGAACAAATGGTGCTGGGATAGTTGCAGGTGAACAGTGAAGGGACTCAGCCGTACACATACAGCTATCCATGGTCTCTGGGTGCATTTTTTAAAAAGTAGCTCTTCCTCAGAGATATGCCAACTGAACCTCTAGTAGCAACGGATTCCAGAATGTTCTCCAAGGGATGATCCAGTAGTGGGGATGGCTTCATGCATCAGGAAGCAACCTTTCCACTGCAGAAATATCTCAGGGTAACAGCTCAGATCACGCAGCATCAGAGGGCACAGTCCTGGGTCTGCAGAGGGTGCTGTTCCCCTGAGAGCCTGTGAGGTCGGCTGTGATCTTACAGAAAGGCACTTTGGAATGTGCTTCCTCACTCTCTTGTCGATTCATCCCACCAGGCTGTGATTTTGTTCTTGTTTAGCAACCACCCCTCACCTCCCCAAAACCAAACCAAACAAAACACACAGCCGTTCTGCCTAAGAAGACAGACGGTCCAGCGCTAAAATCCACCCAGCATCCCTGTGTTGAATGGTGAGGACCTCCAGGTCCTGGGGTCGCTGTAGCGGGGTGGGGGTGTAAGTTACTCAGTGGCGCGTTGCTGCCCCCTACTGTCTGCCAGGCTGTATGTTCGGGAGGGGAGCCTGAGAGGCAGAGATCAGAGAAAGGAGAGTGGCCCCCTCCTGTGCTGGCACCCTGAGCCCGCTGCTTTACAAGCTTAATCTCCTGTAATCCATTCAGTGACCTCGATGGGGGAGTCTCCTGGGCCCATTTCACAGCAGAAGGAAAGGTTCAGCACCTCCCTTCCCAACAAAGGAGCCAGGAGGCAGCGCAGTGTGCCCCGCAGCCGTGTTTCTCTCATCCCCTCAGACAGCTCAGGAGATAGCAGGGGACACCTGGGTGCAGATCCCAGGCCCACCACTTCCTAGCTCTGGGCGCCCTGGGGAAGTCACTTCCTGGTGCCTCAGCTTTCCCCATCTGTAAAATGGGAATGATACAAGGCCTACTCCGCAGGGAGGACTTAATGACCTCGTATCTGTAAAGCTCTGAGAACAGGGTCTGGCACCTAGAAAGAGTCATGAAAATGCTAAATAGGCGTCCCTTATGTCTCTTCCTCTATAACGAAGGCCACCACACCTGGGTTCCCAGTCCTCCCTCCCTCTCCTCCCATGCCTCATTTACTAAAACCAGCAGCAGGCAAGAGGGGCTGGAGCTGGGGGTAGGCCAGGTCGCAGAGAGGGAAGTGGAAGGCAGCTGTGATCCCAAGCCTCACGAGGGTCCAGACAGACTGGCCGTCCAGAGTCCACCCCATGCTCTGACTGCCCACCCGCCAAGAGCATTCTGATGTTAACCTGGCTTCCCAGGGACATGATGACTGAACAAAGGGAGAGGGGATGGAGTGACTCCCATGATGATCAAACTCTGGCATCCTGCTCTGAACACAGGCCTTCTGTAAATTAGGGTAGTGTAAATCTGCAGTTCCCCAACTGTGGGCCAAGGCACCCCAGGATACGACTGTGAACTCACAGGGGTGCAGCAAAATGTTTTAAGTTTTCGAGGGAAACCCAGTGATATCTGACATTTGTCAGATGCTACTTGTACAACTACTCGCCACTACCCGCTCAAGGTAGCTGATGGTTTCAACACTGGATTGAGCTACATTCAACTACATCCTGTCTTAGTGAACTGAGTAGTTGCTGTGATAAACAGCAAACATGGAAATCAATGCAGAACACAGGATATGAGGGTGGTGGAGTCCCACCTGATTCCAAGGTTTAAGAAGCTGTGTAGTTCCCAGCAGGGACACACAGCCTATTAGTAATTGTGCTTACTTAAAAATGAAATGGATGGGACCTCTCTGGTGGCAGTGCAGGGGCCTTGGGTTCAATCCCTGGTCAGGGAACAAGACCCCAGATGCCACAACTGAGATCCAGCACAGCCAAGGAAATAAATACTTTTTAAAATTAAAAAAAACAAAAACGTAAATATTTTTTCTTTCAAGTAATGTGTCTTATTTTTCCAGGATGGGGGAGCCTGGTGGGCTGCCGTCTATGGAGTCACACAGAATCAGACACGACTGAAGTAACTTAGTAGTAGTAGTATTACATTAAGTCATTTGAAGCGAACAGCTTGATAAGCCACAAAGACTAGGTATATCTTGCAGATGCAGGGCTCTGTGAAAAATCAAACACTAAGGGTACAATGGAGAAGGGAACGGCTCCCCACTCCAGTATCCCGGGCTGGAGAATTCCACAGACGGTATAGTCCATGGGGTCACAAAGAGTCAGGCACGACTGAGTGACTTTCACTTCACTTCAAGGGTATAATGAACCAAGAAAGTTTGGGACTCTCTGCTGTAAACCTGCCACCCACGTTGTACAATTTTCTGACTTAGAACCAGCCAGCTCTCGACACTGGGGAAGAAGAGATGAACTGGACAAGGATTTGCCCTGGAGAAGCTCGCTGTCTTACTGGAGAGACTTCCAACCATTCGAAACTCCAACTAAAAATCTCAATTTATCTACTTAAAAAATAATTGTAATATACAGTGGAACTATATGTGATTTTGTTCTGTATTTTCCCAGTCTCCCGTAAAAGTGTTATCATATTTTCATAATTTTAAAACTAAAAAAGAAAGAGAAAAATAATACATAATGGAACCTACAGGTGCCAGGCACTGCTCGAGGAGCTGAGATATGATTGTGGACAAAACAGAAAAAGTCCCTGATTTTTCTGTGGAGTTTGTATTTCGGAAGAAGAAAGGCCATGAACAAACTGACCTACCATATGATGTCGGTGCTGAAGAGGACAGGGCCTAAGAGGGCGGAGCTAGAGAAAGACCGCCCACTGTGCCATGCGCTGTAAATCACAGAGCTCGACATTATACGTGCTAGCAGGCTGGGGCGAGTGGGCTTGCAGGCTAAGGCTTCCATCGTGCAGAGGGCAAAACAAGACTCCCCGAAGATGTCCATGCCTTAATCCCTGGAACCTGTTATTATAACTGACCAAAGAGAACAAAGGCTACAGATGGAATTAAGGTCACTAATCAGCTGACTTTAAAATAAAGCGATCATGTTGATTACCCCTGTGGGCCACTGTAATCACACTTTTGTTATTTAGTCACTAGGTCATGTCCAACACTTTGTGACTCCATAGACTCCGGAAATGTAATCACCTTTAAACGTGGAAGGAGGAAGAAGGCAACTCAGAGTCATAGAAGGAGATGAGACCACAGAACCAGAGCCGTGGCATCATGAGAAAGACTTGACTAGTCACAGCTGGCTTTGCAGATGGAAGACAGGGCCTTGAGCCCCAGCATGTGGGTGCCCTCAGGAGCTGGGAAAGGAAGGAAAATGGGCTCTCCCCTCCAGAAAGGATCCTCTGGAAGGAAGGCAGTCCTGCCAACACCCTCATTTTTAGCTCAGTGAGACCCATTGTGGACTTCTGACCCACAATGTATGATCATATATGGCTTACCTTAAGCCACTAAATTTGTGGTAACTTTTTACAGCAGTGATAGGCAAACAAATACAATTGTTAAGCAAATGTGAGGATAACCTCAGAGCTTAACACCTGCTAATACACATGTGAACCTCTAAGAACAAGAGCTTGCACAAATCTGCTTGCTAATTATGTGACCATGGGACATTTTTGCAGGTCATTTTTCAGACCTCGTATTGACTGGGACTCAGTCCCTCCTGCTTTTCCCGGGACAGTGTTCTCTGCGTGTGTCTCTCCCAGCATTGGGGAGGCACCTCCTTCTAGATGCAGTGTGCCAAGGGGCCTGACATGACAGTCTCTAGCAAGAAGTCAGGCCAGGCATGCAGAACCAGAAAAATCTGCCAAACCCAAATGGAGACTTCTATGTATTTGGAATTTCCTGGTCCAGGAAGAATTAATCAACTTTATTATTATTACTGATATATGTTATGAATAATAATACTAAAGAACATCTTTTGTGTGTCTGTAGAAAGTGACACGCTGATTCTAAATTGTTCATAGAAACAATGAGGGCCAAGACCAGCCTGGATACCTTGCAAGAAGAAGAATTGGCAAGACTTGCCCTACTGGACATTAGGCCTGCCTTTAAAGCTGTAATGATGAGAAGAGAGTGCTGCTGGCACAAGAAATAGCAAATATGCAAGTGAAGCAGAAGAGAAAGCCCAGAAACGGATCCACACTTGTGTGGACACCTAATTTATGGGAAAGTGTGCATACGAAGCAGTCGGGGAAAGGATGTGTTTTTCCATAAATGGTGCTAAGTAAGCTTGAAATCCTAGGGGAAAAAATCAGCTGCCCAACACATGTAAGAATCAATTCCGGGCAGATCAGAGACCTGTGAGAAAAAGAAAACAATAAAATTGCTAGAAGATAACAGACAAAAGTACTGCCACAATGTTGGGGGCAGGGAGAGATTTCTTAAACCAAACAAAGTGCAAACCACTAAAAGAGAAGCTTGACAAGTTGGTCTGTATTAAAATTAAGAAGGTCATTCCTTAGATTCATCAAAAGAGCACATTAAGAAATCTAAGATGTGGGAAAATATACATGTAACATACATCCTTAAAAACATGTATAGGAGAATCAGACAGCTCACATCAAGACCATATTTAAAAACTTTTATAAATCAATGAGAAGAGGATGAACCAGTTGTAGGGCTTCCCTGGTGGCTCAGCTGTAAAGAATCCGCCTGTCAATGCAGAAGACATGGATTTGATCCCTGGTCTGGGAAGATCCCGCATGTCAAGGGGCAACACCACAACTGCTAAGCCTGTGCTCCAGAGCCTGGGAGCTCCACCTACTGAAGCATGAGCCTTCTAGAGCCTGTACTCTGCAACAAGAGAAGCTCCTGCAGTGAGAAGTCCATGCGCCACCACCAGAGAGTAGCCCTGGCTCACGCAACTAGAGAAAAGCCTGCAGAGCAGTGAAGACCCAGTGCAGCCAAATAAATACGATTATTTTTAAAAATTAGGAAAGAAAAAGACAAAGCAGTGAAAAGGGCCATAAACCTTAATAGATGCTTCACAAAAGAGGAAACTCAAATGAACAATGGAACATGACAAGATGCTCAACTTCACTGGAATTCAGGGACGTGTAAATTATAAGACCAGTGAAATGTCACTAGATTTTCAGCTGATTGAAGAGCCTGACAGTACCCAGTGTTGGCAAGGATGTAGGTGATCTGGACTCTTGCACACTGCTGGTAGGAGTGTAAATTAGACAACCACTCTGGCAAAACTTTGGCAGTGTCTATAAAATTAAAGAGGAACTCACCCAATGACCCACAAACCTAATTCCTAGGCAGACACCCTACAGAAAAGTCTGAAATGCACTGGGAGACACAGCCAGGAATGCTCATCCCAACACTGCAAGACCCTCGAACTAGAAACAACCAATGCCATCAACAGGACAACAGAGAAACAAGCTGTGACCTCTTCACATAATGGGATTATTATACAGCAAAGAAAGCATATCATCAATAACACGGATTCATTTTAAAAGATATAATTCCAAAAGAACAAGGGCAAGAATACCCATTGGTGTAATTCCACTTACACAAAATTGAAAACAGCAAAATTAAACCATGGAGAGATATACAGCTAGGAAGTCAAACTGTAAAGATAAAACAGGGTAATAAATAATAGAGAAGTCAGGATGGTAGTTACTGTTGCCCTGGAGGGAAGGAGGGAGTTATGATGGAGGAGGCAGAGGTGGGAGGGGTGGTAGGGCGGGGTGGATTCTTAGGCATTGATTTTGAATTTGGTCTATTTTCAGGCTATGTAGATATTTGTTTCACAACAATTTGTTAGGTTGTAATATTTTCTCTGCACAAAAACACGGTTATTACATTCCATACACACACACGTGTGTATATAAATACCTATAGCAAAATGGCTATTGACTCTTTATCGAGTGCTTACTGTATTGATGTGATGCCAGGGACTGGACTTTGCGATTTATATCCATTATCTCATCGTTATCTCACGATTCCTTCTACCAAGGCAACGAGGCAGCTGCCTTCACCACAGCTGTATCCAAAAAGAAACTGAGGCTCACAGAGGTTAGGCAGCTCGCTCCAGGGCCCCTGGCTTCCAGGGACAGCTGACCCCCGTGCCCCCTGCAGCACGGGTATCCAGCCAGCTCCAGCAGGTAACAACATTAAAGAGGGAAAACCATACCCAACCCCAAACTCTGCCGCTCACAGGTAGCCACCTGCTTCTCACGCCTCACACCACAACGAGGACGCGGACAGAAGCCATCTGGTTCCGGAAGTGGGTATGAATCCTGGTACCACCACGTGACTGTGGGCAGCCCTGGGCAAGCCCCTCACCCTCTCTGTGTTTTCACATCGAAAACAGCAGATGGTAATAAGATGTATTTTACAGCGCCTGTGGGGAGGGGTGAATAAAGGCAGATGTAAGGGCCCAGTGTGACCCCAGTCCAGATACAGCACGTCAGAGATGCTGGTCTCCACGGATGCTCTGTGGCTATGCTGGGTGGAGAAGAGCTTGCAGACCCCAGGGAAAGGAAATACGCTGTGGGCGCCCCGTTTCCCTGCTCAGTGGGCCCCGAGTCTTCTGCAGCCAGGCCCACTTGAAGGCCTGCTCTCTCCTGGCCCCTGGTGGAGGAGGCCTGTCACTCAGCGACAGCTGCACACGTGGTACCCCGTGAAAGAGAAAATGCCGACTCTCCCCTCCAAGTTTCATCCTTTTCTTTGCTGGAGTGTGACACAGGGCCTGGCTTCTGTGCCAAGAGCCCATCAAGACAGGGACACAGGGGCAAAGGCTGTCCCCAAGGAGCAGAAGGCACAAACTCTGTATATTTCTGGAAGCAAAAGCAAAACAGGCAATCCAGAAGCCCAGGGGTTTCTCCCAGCGCATCCACTCACTCTGTAGTCAGATGCATCCAGTAATATCTCTGAGGGTCACGGGTGGACCAGGGCAGGGATGATACCTGGCTGGAGGCTGAGTCAGCACGTGACAGGAAGCACAGCGGCAGGCTCCAATGTGCTCTGTGTGTCTGTGAGCGCAGCACAAATGCTCCCTGTACCTCAGTTTCCAACTCTGTAAAATGGGCTCACGACAATCCCCAGCTTCTTAGGAGCCTTTAGGAAGCAAATGCATTAGCACCCAACAAAGGCTCCAGATAATATCTTTCCTGGAGCATAGATGGTTCTCAAAAAACAGTAGCTGTTATGCTCCTTGCTGGTACTTCTGGCAGCAGGATTTCCTTTTCTGCTTTACAGGTTTTACTTTTTTGGTTACTTAGGTAAGAGATGCTTATTTCAAAGAATGTGGACTACACAGAATAATATATAGAAATGTCACTATTCCCGTATTTCCTTTGGGCATTATTGCATTTGCATTGTATTTCTCCCATGTGTTCTTTCCATTATTAATTAACTTGGTTGTGCCCGGTCTTAGTTGCGGCACGTGGGGTCTTTCAATGTTTTTGCATTGGTGGGACCAGACAGGTTCACTTGAAAACAAAAACTCTTTTCCTCATCATAAAAGCTGCACATGTTCACTGAAGAATGATCTGAGAATAAAGCCAGGATGGAGAGGCACCGCAACACAGGGCCCACGAACACAGAGAGGGCCCACTCATTAGCTGTGTGACCTTGGGAAGGTTAATTTCCTTCTCTGGGCCTCTGGGCCCTCACCTGAGACTGGGGTAACAATAGTTCCTACCTTGCAAGGTTAGGGTTGTTCCAAGGTTGAAGTGATGAATGCATGTCATGAGTGCGTGTCACAGTGCCTGGCATACAGTAATTGTTTAATAGATTTGAGCTATTTTTATTACAAGGAAGGCGGTACAACTACCATCTCTCACCATCCAAAGAGAAACACTCCTATTCATTTAGATATTCCCTTCTAGTTTGTCCCTATAGAAAAGGTTAATTTTTTAAAGAGTGCTCTTCCTGGTGGCTCAGACAGTAAAGCATCTGCCTGCAATGCGGGAGACCTGGGTTTGATCCCTGGATCGGGAAGATCCCCTGGAGAAGAAATGGCAACCCACTCCAGTACTCTTGCCTGAAAAATCCCATGGACAGAGGAGCCTGGTGGGCCATTCCATGGGGTCACAAAGAGTCGGACACAACTGAGCGACTTCTATTTCTCTTTCTTTCTAAAAGAATATGTAGCAACCGAGATCGTTGAGTGATTAGGGCATTGAACTTAAGATCCAATGGGATAGTGCCCATGTAGGTTTGAACACCACTCTCAGTAGACTCGGGTTTGGGCTTCCCTGGTGGCTCAGACGGTAAAAAATATGCCTGCAATATGGGAGACCTGGGTTCAGTCTCTGGGTTGGGAAGATTCCCTGGAGGAGGGCATGGCAACCCAATCCAGTATACTTGCCTGGAGAATTCCATGGACAGAGGAGCCTGGCGGGTTACAGTCCATGGGGTCGCAAAGTCGGACACGACAGAGTGACTAAGCACACAAAACAATATACAACACAGCCTGGAAACAAATGATAAGATTTTGTAAAGAAAATGTTTTAGAAACTTTTTTTTAACTAAGCTGGGTCTTTGCTGTGGTATGCGGGCTTCTTTAGCTGTGGCACTCAGGCTCAGTAGCTGAGGCATGTGGGCTTAGCTGCCCTGCAGCCTGTGGGATCTTAGTTTCCTGACTAGGGATTGAACCCACGTCTCCTGCACTGGAAGATGGATTTAAAACCAACTGATCACCAGGGAAGTCCCAATAATATACTTTTAAGGAAGAGAATTCTCTATTTCAATAGAACTTAAGGTGCTAGTAAAGGGAATTTCAGGGGCCAGGTATTTCTCGATTGGCTTCATGGCAAGAGTGAAGGAAGAAGCTAATATGATTCGGAGCCACGATGCCTGGCACCTGGATCCCTTCCCGGCTGTGAGGAGGGAGGGTGCCCTAGGACACTGGGATCTCAGGTGACAGCCCTGGCTTCTTAGCAAAGACTGAGGCAGCACTGAGCTAGGGTGGGGGGGAGGGCGAGGGGGAGCTCAGGCTTCTATGCTTGACAAGGAGAAAGGCCCCTTCAGGGGAAGTCTACGGTGTTCCCTGGAGGGATCCTGAAATTTGCTTGATATTTGCCTGATTTGAGAAAAGACAACCGTCTCTCCAATGGTGTCTCATTGGGCTGGTACACAGTGGTAAGTGCTTTGACCTCTTTTCAAAGGAGAGTGGTCTAATGAATCCTTTGTTTTTGTCTGATTATGAAAGTAATGCATTCAGATATTTCACTATTGTGTGTGCTCAGTTGCTTAGTTGTATATTACTGTCTGCAACCCCATGGACTGTAGCCCATCAGGCCCCTCTGTCCATGGGATTTCCCAGGCAAGAATACTGGAGTGGGTTGCCATTCCATTCTCCAGAGGATCTTCCCAACCCATGTCAAACCCATGTCTCCGGCACTGGCAGGCGAATTCTTTACCATCTGAGCCACCAGGGAAGCTCCAGTTCATTATCAGAGTACATAAAATAGATAAGCAACAGAGATTTACTGTATAGCTCAGGGAATTACACCCAGTATCTTGTAATAACCTATAATGGAATATAATCTGAAAAGAAAATCACTATGCTATACACTTGAAAGTAACACAATATTATAAACCAACTGCACTTTAGTTAAAAAAAAAAACAGAGTAATACATTCACAAAAGGGAACGATTTACTAATATCCTATCATCCTGAGGAAAAAAGGAAAGGAAATCAGTCCTGAATATTCATTGGAAGGACGGATGCTGAAGCTGAAACTCCAATACTTTGCCACCTGATGTGAAGAACTGACTCACTGGAAAAGACCCCGATGCTTGAAAGATTGAAGGTGGGAGGAGAAGGGGATGACAAAGGATGAGATGGTTGGATGGCATCACCAACTCAATGGACATGAGTTTGAGTAACCGTCGGGAGTTGGTGACGGACAGGGAAGCCTGGTGTGCTGCAGTCCATGGGGTCACAAAGAGTCAGCCATGACTGAGCGACTGAACTGAGCATCCTGAGACAATCTCTTCAAGTCTTTTCCCTTCTGTGTACTTGAGGCCAAACAAAAATTCTCATGGCCATTTGGTAAGGTACATATTGTGAAACTCTTTTTGCAGATGAGAAAACAGAAGCTCAGAGAGGTTAATCGATTGCCCCAAGGCCACACAGCTAGTACTTGCTGGAGGTGGATTTGAACACAGGCCTCCAGGATCATCACTTAGGTTCTTAGAGAAAGGACAGACGACATCATGGTACAGCAGTGAAGTCTCTGGAATCAGCCAGACCTAGGCTGAGACCCTGGTCACACTTCTTGATTTCCCAATGACTCATTTGCCAATGCTGAGTCTAGATTAAGAATATCTGTCTTTATCTATATTTAAAATGGATAACCAACAAGGACATTCTGTACAGTACAAGAAACTCTACTCAATGTTATGTGGTAGCATGGATGGGAGGGGAACTGGGCAGAGAATGGACACATGTGTATGTATTGTTGACTCCCTTCACTATTCACCTGAAACTGTCACAACCTTGTTAATCGGCTATGTGTGTCTGTGTGTTAGTCGCTCGGTCGCGTCCGACTCTTTGTGACCCCATGGACTGTAGCCTGCCAGGCTCCTTTGTCCATGGGGATTTTCCAGGCAAGAATACTGGAGTGGGTTTCCATGCCCTTCTCCAGGGGATCTTGCAGACCCAGGGATTGAACAAGGGTCTCCTGCATTGCAGGCAGATTCTTTGTAGGTATGAGCCAGCTATACTCCAATACAAAATAAAAAGTTAAAAAAAAAAAAGAAGGGTATCTGCCTCACAGAGCAGCTGGGGTGGACTGTGACTCTTGCCCACAAGAGGGCAGCACCAGCCCAGAAGACAGAGTCCTGACCTCACACACCGACCAGATCATCCTCGTCCTCCGTGTCCACCTGCCCACCAAACCCTCATCAGAGCACTGCTGCTCTCGTCTCTCACTTGCCTCCGTGCCCTCGATTTACACTAATGTATTCTTCCGTCTTGAAACCTGCAGGCTGCAATTTCTCCCCTAAGAAGGGAACGTTCGGCTTCATACGTGCATGAATAAAACATGAATGCATGAACAACAGGAAGCCTGCAAAACATGCGATACCTATTTATCCAGTGCCTGCTGCCAGCAGCCTGACAGCGTGACGTAACTGACCTTGCTTATTTCTGAGGGGGAGGTGGGAGGGCGGGGAGAGGAGGAGGGGGTGACCATCCCCTAAACACAGATTAGGGGCTAGATGCTAAATGCAATTTGTGCCATAGAATTATCCTCATGGCAAAGTTTATAAACCAGATACCAAGCTGCTAAGGCTTCATGGCACATGCCAGAACTTACATGCCCCTCCCCGCCCACAGGATCGTACCTGTTGCCTCCAAGGCCGGCTAGGTCCCTGGGTCTCAAAGTCATGTATTGGAGTCACCTGAGAAACTTAAAAACAATACTGATGCCTCAGTCCTGCCCACCTCCTGCAAGATCTGATGGAGCTGGTCGGGGGTGCAGCCGAGACAGTGGGCTTTTTTCCAAGATCTCCAAGTGATTCTTTGTGCAGCCAAGTTGAGAACCTCTGGGCTCTGCTTCTGATGACCTTGTGCAAGGAACCAGCTGGGACCCCAAAACACATGTGGACACGTGGCAAAAGGGAAGGATGTCAACACCATCTGATGTCAGGCCTGCGAGATGGAGGGGTGGCTGGGAACCGAGCGTGGCCAGACTGTACACGGAGCTTGGAGGCGGAACCCAAGTCCCTCTTGTGCAGCCAGCCAGAGTGGTCCTGCATGTCGCCACAACTGTGCACCCAACTACAGCACAGAGGTCCCCGAGTCAGTGCCCCCGAGGGGCTGACATATCACAGACGGACATGCTCAGTCCTGTCTGACTCTGTGACCCAACGTACTGTAACCCTCCAGGCTCCTCTGTCCACGGGATTCTCCTGGAGAGAACACTGGAGTGGGCTGTCATGCCCTCTTCCAGGGGATCTTCCTGACCCAGGGATCAAACCCGTGTCTCTTACATCTCCTGCACTGTCAGGCAGATTCTTTACCATGTGAGCCACCTGGGAAGCCTGTATCACCAACGGAGCAACCATCAAATTTCCCTATAGCCTTCTCTGTACACGGCAGGTACCAGGAGGCACTGCTGGAGCTGGGCGACTCTCTTCCGGGGAAGGGAGGGCACTCCTGTCCTCACCCACGTTCCACGAAAACCCCTGGAAAACCCTGGGGCCCCGAGAGCTGAGACCACACTGGCTGGTGAGATGAGAAGACGTGATGAGCAGGGTGACAGCTAGGAAGCCACAAGCCACACGGGCAGGAAACCCACTCAAATCAACAGCAGGGAGCGCCTTCCTGAAAGGCCCACATCCTGTTTGCGAGCTGACTAGGGTCTTCCCAGAAGGCCTGTCTAGAGATGGTCTGAGCTCACAGGGTGGCTGGGTTCACAGCTTCCTGTCGTCCCCGCTGCCGGCCGCCAGCAGGGGCAGTGGAGTGTGGAGGAGCCCGGAGTCCAGCGTCTGCCCTCCCAGCCTCAGCCTGGGCTTCCTGGCAGCAGCAGGAGGCAGGGCTCCAGGCACTCACCCTCTCTCAGCCTTGGCATCTCCGCCTGTAAAACCAGCAGCAACCTGCCTTGCCTACCTCCTGCTATGGGCTGAATTGTGCCCCCCGCCCCCATCCTTCAATTCATTTGTTGATGTCCCAATCCCCAGGTCCTTCAGAATGGCACTGTATTTGCAGACAGGGCCTTTAAGGAGGTGATCAAGCTAAAATGGGGCTTCCCAGGTGGCTCAGTGGTAAAGAATCCACCTGCCAATGCAGAACACTTGCTCTGATCCCTGGGTCAGGATGTAATAATGGAGACCTGGGTTCAAACCCTGGGCTGGGAAGGTCCCCTGGAGAAGGACATGGCAACCCACTCCAGTATTCCTTCCTGGAGAATCCCATGGACAGAGGAGCCTGGCAGGCTGTAGTCCATGCAATTGCAAAGAGTTGGACATGACTCAGTGACCAACACTTTCACTCTCTTTAGGATGGATACTGATTCACCACAACTGGTATCCTTAGAAGAGGAGGAAGAGACACCAGGGGGCACACGCAGAGAAAATGCACATGATACATGGGGGAAGGCACCCGTCTGCAAGCCGAGGAGCGAGGCCTCAGGAGAAACCAACCCGGAGGACACCCTGATCTTGGGCTTCCATCCTCCAGAACGGTGGGAGAGCCTGTTCCTCTGTGCAGTGATGCTGCACGGTGCCTATCATGTAAGTCAGCCGGTCTGTTGAAGCAGTCCTAGTAAACAACACTGGAGTGGCAGCCCACTCCAGTACTCTTGCCTGGAAAATCCCATGGATGGAGGAGCCTGGTGGGCTGCAGTCCATGGGGTCGTGAAGAGTCGGACACGACTGAGCGACTTCACTTTCACTTTTCACTTTCATGCATTGGAGGAGGAAATGGCAACCCACTCCAGAGTTCTTGCCTGAAGAATCCCAGGGACGGCGGGGCCTGGTGGGCTGCCGTCTATGGGGTCGCACAGAGTTGGACACAACTGAAGCGACTTAGCAGCAGCAGCAAACAACATACCTTCTGAGACAGGTGTGAGGGTCCCATGTAACAGTCCGTGAGAAGGTCCTAGGAAATGCAGAGCGCCATCCAGACGCAGAAGTGCAGCCCCAAAACATGAACAAAACCATCCAAGGACGCCCAGGCTTCTGGAGGGAATTGACAAGTAGCCCTCAGTGGGTGTCACCCCCTGGGAAGGGCTGAAAGTGAAAGTGGCTCAGAGGTGTCCGACTCTTTGCGACCCCATGGACTATACAGTCCATGGAATTCTCTAGGCCAGAATACTGGAGTGGGTAGCCGTTTCCTTCTCCAGGGTACCTTCCCAGCCCAGGGTTTGAACCTGGGTCTCCGTTACTGCAGGCGGATTCTTTACCAGGAATTCTTTACTCAGGGCTCTTCCCTGAGCCACCAGGGAAGCCTGTGGATAGGGCTGGAAGCACAGGTAAAGCCGCAGGGGGCTCTCTCCTCCTGCCTGTGTGGGACCCTCGTCTTATCTATCATGTCTGAAACCCGCCCTGTGTCCACGGAAGTTTGGGGTTGGCCAAAAAGTCCGTTTCTGGTTTTCTGTATCATTGTTCAGAAAAACCCGAATGAACTTTCTGGCTGACCCAGGGTGTTGGCTGAATGCTGCACCCAAGCCCAGTGGTTCTTATGCAGGGCCTGAGCTTCCGTGTGATAGAACCGCAGAAAACCAGATAAGCATTGCTGAGCACCAAAGTCAAGTTATGACAAGTGACAATGATGGGGTGGGGATGGCACAGACACATGGCCAGCTGAGGGCCGGGCACCTGCATTCCCAGGCGTTTAATCCTCACCATGGCCTTACCAGCAGGTACACTCCCAGATATTGTCACACCAGGAGACAGAGGTACGGAGAGACGAAGTGACTTGCCGATGATTCACGGACAGCAAGTGGGGAGCAGAAATAACCACAGAGACAAAGCGGGGACTTCCCTGGTGGTCCAGTGGTTAAGAATCCACCTTGCAGTGCAGGAGGTGTGGGTTCAATCCCTGGTCGGGGAACTAAGATCCTACATGCCTCGGAGCAGTTGAGCCTGTGCCCCACAACTAGAGACCCTGCATCCCATAACTAGGGACCCTGCACCCCACAACCAGAGACCCCACGCACCACAACGAAACATCCCACCCGCCACAGCTAAGACCCAAAGCAGCCAGATAAATACATAATTTTAAGAAAAGAACAAAGACGAAGGTTTTAAGAAAACTGGGGAAGGAGGGGAGAGGGTGGTCTGGGAGAGAGCGTGGGCACAGGCGGAGAGGGGTGAGGCCAGGATGAGAGGCGGACACAGCCTCCCCGAGGTCAGGTGGTGGGAACGCGGGCAGCTCCTGGGCCCCGGTGTGTCCTCTAGAGCCGTGTGTCAGGAGGGTGAGCCTGGAGGCCAGATATCCCGCTGCAGAGGGAAAAGGATCAGGGTGACCAGTGGCGATTCAGAGAGGGCTGGGGGCGGGGGTGGGGAGGGATGAGGATAGGATGAATTAAACTCCACTGAAGGCATGGGGTCTCTGGTTGAGCATGCATGTGGGGCTTCCCAGGTGGCGCTAGTGGTAAAGAAACTGCCTGTCAATGTAGGGGACGTAGGAGACATGGGTGCAGTCCCTGGGTCAGAAAGCTCCCCTGGAGGAGGGCATGGCAACCCACTCCAGTATTCTTAGAGATTTCCATGGACAGAGGAGCCTGGCAGGCGATGGTCCATGGGGTCACAAGAGTCAGACACACGAGTTAGCAACTGAGCACGCATGCGTGAGATGCAGGTCGGCCTCCCTCCCTCGGGGAGCTGCATCTTGGACCCCAGCACCAGAAGTGGATCACCACCAGGTGGACCCACTGAACTTGACCCCGAGCAGCCTCCCCTGGCCTCTGCCAGCTGCTTCTTGAAGAGAAGAGACTTGATAGAGAGTTCCTATCTTCTAACCCAATGGGCACAGCCTGTATCTTCAAAGGACTTTGGAACCTCAGTGAACCTTCTCAGCGGCCTCGGAGCGGCTCCCAGAGGGAGAGGACACTACTGTGAGGTCACTGAGGCTTGGAGAACCGCAGGGACAGGCCCAGGCCCTGGGGAGGCAGCAGGGCCGGCAGTCGGAGGTCAGGCCCAGCACCTGCAGAGTAGGGAGGGGATGGCGCTCCCGCAGGTCAGCTCTCAGACCTCAGTAAGCATTTCCCATCTCATTCGCCAAAGTGCTCCGCTGTCCACAGGAGGGGTCCTCATTGGTCTTCACTGCTCAGGAACATAAGCTCACTCTGTTTTTATGCAGCCACACAGACACCACTACTGGTTACGATAATGAGGTAATTCTTCATTAAGCACCTCTTGGGTGTTGGGTGCTCTAGACCTGGTAAATGATCGAATCCTCGTGATAACTCTGAGACCTGCTTCTTGTCACCTCCAGTTTACAAAGGAAGAAACCAAGGCCCAGAAAAGCTGGGTCACCAGCCTGTGGTCACACAAGCAGAGAGGAGCCGGGGTTCTGGGGGCCCCCAAATCCTGCACTTTCTCCCACCCACCACTGGGCAGGAGGAAAGGGCGATAGAAAGGGTCACAGGTCATTAAAATACTTCTAGTTATTCTAAAGGAACTGGTGTGTGCTCGGGGGGCCAGAGGGAGAGACTGGACCCCAGAGGGCCCCCCGGGCTGAGTGTATGTGTCATACATATACTGACTATATGTGTCACATGTATATATGAGATACACATTTACTCAGCCTGGGGGCTCTCTGGGGACCCTTAGTTTACCGGTCCTCCGCTCAGCAAGCGTGCTTTCCACCATCAGGGGAAATGGGGGATGCCCAAGCATCTTCACATCACCAGAGGGAGCCAGACACCTGCTCAAACCCTGGACGGATTGGAGGAGAGAGGGGAGGTGCCTGTGCTGTGCAAGGTAGGACAGTCCCCCACCTGCTCCTGTGAAGGTACCTTCCCTGTCTGCAGGAAGACACGCTGGGGCAAATGACGTGGCCATCAGCCATCAGCCCTGCGGCCATCAGCGAAGGTCCTCGTGGTGTGTCATCAAGAACACGACTGGGTCCAAAATACCAGGGCAGGGGGAGAGAGGCCTTTGCATAACTGGTTACACCCAGCAACCACAGCGCCCTGAATTCCCCAACCCACACAGTCTGTGCTTGACTCGATTCATCTTCCTAAAGCTTGTTGAATCACACTTTTCCCTTGTTTGAGATGATGAAGTCAGAGTTCACTACTTTACAACACAAAGTCCAAATCTGGGATGGCCAGTGCCATGGGCAGGGTCGGGGTGCCAGGCTGTACAAGTCCACACAGTGCTGGGTGGACTGGCCTCTGAGAGCAGGCTGGGGTCACTGAGGCAGGTGGGGACCTGGCGAGTCCCCCACTGAGTGTCCACTGACAGGTGGGGCTGCCTGGGCTCAGAGCAAATGGGAGAGGTACACGCATCAGCAGTAAGCTTGGTGCCCAAGAAGGCCGGCAAGTGTGGACCAGTGTGAGCACAGGGTCAGAGGCAGGCTGGGATGGGCTGGCAGAGGCTCCCTGGGTGCTGTCCATCAGGTTATCCGTGGATTCGGGCCCACGGAATATGAGTAGGACGGCTTCCACTTGAGCAAATGCTCAGAAGCCCAGTGGGTATTCACAAGGCGGGGACAGGAGCTGGGCAGAAATCCCATCATCAGAACTGAGTCCTGTAGCCAGGGGATTGGATTGCACTGTGGCTCTGAAAGGTGCCCCAGAAGAGAGATTTCCCACGAGTTCGATCCCTGGTCTGGGAAGATCCCACATGCGGCAGGGCAACTAAGCCTGGCACCATGACTGCTGAGTCCACTCCCTAGAGCCTGCACGTGGCAACTGCTGAGCCCACGAGCTGCAGCTAAAGAAGGCCAGTGTGCTCCAGGGCCCATGAGCCACAACTTCCGCAGCCTGCGACCCTAGAGCCCGTGTTCCACAACAGGAGAAGCCCGCACACTGCAACGAAGAGTAGCTCCTGCTCAACTCGACTAGAGAAAGCCCGAGCCCAGCAGCAAAGACCCAGCACAACCAAAATAAAAATAAATGCATGCTTAAAAAAAGGTAGAGAAATCTCTCCACTGAGAGGCATGGCTGGATATTCCGAGGTCCCATCGCAGGGCAAGACAGACAGGAGCAAAGGTCACAGTGGGGGGACCCAGCGGCTGCACTGCCCCGTTCCCAGCCTCACCTCCAGCAGTATCCCGGGGACAGAGGTCTGCTGGAGAACAGTGGACGACGCTTGAGGTTGGGAGTGACAGGCCAATTTCACCCCGATTCATCACTAAGGGGGCCTGGCTGCTTGTTGAAATGACGGTCTGCTGATTTTGAAGCCTGGTGGAATTCGAGGGTGGGGTACTTAGCACTGGGTTCACGTGTTCTCAGCGAAGAGAGCCGTCGCCGTCAGAAGTCGGCAGAGCGCCCGAGAACAAGCGCGCCCCACCAGCTTCATTTGCTCTGTGGTTTCCCGAAAGGGTCGGGAGGCTGATTGGATTGGGGGATGTCATCAATACAGGACACGGTGAGGCAAGCACAGACTGGACAGAAGCGCTTGCTCGCCGCGCGAGACAGGGAAGCGGCATTGTGCTGGGACCCAGAGCTGGCACAGCCTCTGCGGCCATCAGAGCAGGTGCTGGGAGTCTTGTGGGGCAGAGGCCAGGAATGCTGTTAAACAGCCTACGATGCACAGGACGGCCCTCACAGGAAAGAACAACGCAGCCTGAAGTTTCCTGGTGTGGTGGTTCAGTAGCCCTGCTCTGCAGCAGCCAGGCTGCAGCCCATCTCCCCTCTGCCCATCTCCAATTTATGGAGCAAGCAGACAGGGGTGGTGCAGGGTGGGGAGGAAACCATGACTGTTTAACACGGACTGTGTTCTAGCACTTAGAAGAGAATAAGCTTGAGGTGTACCCTCAAGTCAGGGAGGGGGCAAAATCCTGGACCACTACAACTCGAGAAGCTCTTGATTGCTTCTGGAAGCCATTAGCCACCTGGTCCGCTGGTTCCTGACCACCGTGCTGTGCAGTGAGGTGCGTCTCCATACCCCTTGCCATCCGTTTCCATAGGGCAGGGTGTCAAGGGGTGAGGCAAGAACTGACAGGCCAAGTCGTCTCACCCGCGGCTCATTTCCCAGCCTAGGGTTTGGCTCTGAAGCCCCCCAAGCGCTCTCTCTACTACACTTCTGGTTTCCAGCCTTGCCCCTTGGTGCCAAGTGCTGCCAGGTGGAGGGCACTGCACAGATCATGGTTGTGAGGTCCACGCCTCTTCCAGTCTGCTGCGTGGATCTCTATGCAAGGTTTCACGGTAGGCTGAATGACACCCCCTCGCCCCTACTGAAAGGTATGTCCACATTCCAGACCTGGTCAACACAATTTGGAAAAGGGGTCTTTGCAGATGTAATTAATTAAGGATCTCAAGAAGTAATTAGGGACTTCCCTGGTAGCACAGTGGATATGAATGCGCCTGCCAATGCAGGGGACGTGGGTTCAGACCCTGGGCTGGGAAGATCCCACATGCCACGGAGCAACTTAGCCCACGCACCATCACTACTGAGCCTGTGTGCCTAGAGCCTGTGCTCCAGAACAAGAGAAGCCACTGCGATGAGCAGCCTGAACGCTGCAATTTCAGTTCAGCACCCACTCAGCACAACTAGAGAAAGCCCAGACCCACCACGATGGGAAGCCTGAGCATGGCGACTACAGGGTAGCCCCTGTTCAACGCAACCAGAGAAAGCCTGTGCACAGCAACGAAGACCCAGTGCAGCCAACAAAATATAAATAAAAATTTAAAAAAAGAAGTGATTATCCTGGGTCCCCCGGAGGGCTCTTAAATCCAAGTATCCTTATAACACCACAAGATGGAGAAGAGAAGGCCATGTGAAGCCAGAGTCTGGAGAGATACAGTCACAAACCATAGGATGCCCAGGGGGACCAGAGGCTGGAAGAAACAAGGAAAGATGCTCTTTCGGGGCTTCTGGGGGGAGTGCGGCACCATGATACCTTGATTTCAGACTTTTGGTCTCCAGAACCAGGAGAAGAGACATTTCTGCTTTTTCCAAGCCACCAAGGTTATGGTAATCTGTTGTGATGACTCCAGGAAATGAATATAATTTTCTTTAAAGAAAGAATATTTTGCGTGTGTTGGGGGGGGTACTTCTCTGGAGTCCAGTGCCCAAGACTGCACTCCCAGTGAAGGTTCCAGGGTTTGATCCCTGGTCGGGGAACTACACCCCACGTGCTGCAGCTAAAGACACTGTGTGCTACAACTAACACTCCGCACAGCCAAATAAATAAATCTAAGTAAATATTTTTTAAAAATTGTGTGTGTGTGCATGTGTGGTGAATGGTGGCTAGGGCTGAAGCGGGGGCTCTGCTTGTTGAACTTCTCAGTTCTTTCCCAAAGCCTCCACTTGGCACATCCAGAATCCTTTGAAACCTATTAACTGAGAAGTTACCGGAATCCATGAGGGAAAGAGCAAAGTTCGAGCACTGTCTTTGCTACCCAGGCATCTCACACAGCAGTGCATCTCATAAGGAGGAACTGATTGTCGCTGTTAACCACACTCTCAGTAATAGGGGGAAGAAAGATGGGCCCCCACTTTCAGGGACCTACTTAGGCTCTGGTACAAGTTACTCAGCAAAAGGAACAAGCGCACGTCACCTCCAGGCCCCCAAATCACGACAAAGACATGCGCTGTGTGATCTGCCCACAGGGACCACCCTGATGGCCTGTCTGCATAAACTCTGCCATGGAGCAGACCACCAGGGTCATCAGAGATGGCTTTGCTCATTTCACAGGTGGAGAGCCCCAGAGATGAAGTGACGTAGCCCCAGGTGTTGAAGAATTGGGACTAGAAGAGAGGCCACAGCCTGCCCAAGGCCCCCTTCCCTGTCTCAGCATCCTTCACGTGCACCTCCACTGGTGGGTTAGCGTCATCCATTGGGAAGAGCACTCTGGGCCACCCATCACTCTGTGGACTGGAATGCTGGAGGAAAATGATTCCCAGACAGGTAAGGCTTAGCTTCAAAGGAGTCCGTCTCTGACGTGTATTGTTTAAAAGGCTAGAAAGGAAGTGATGACAGCTCTGACTTCATCCGTTCCAGAGTATAATTACTCAGCTGGGCATGCAGAGAGCCCACACTGTCCTCTGAATGCCTTCCATCTGCACTGCATCGTGGCCAAACGGGAGGACTCAGTGTTCTCTGGACTGCTTCCCCTGCAGAGCGTGAGCCTCCCCAAGCAGGAAGCCACACCGCCTGCCTCCTCCACTCCCAGGGCAGGAGCGTGGGGGCTCCACGGCACCTCCCCCTTCCCTCCTATTAGTAAGCCCCCACTCCTCAAGGTCCAGCTCATGCCAGCCACCCACAATGGCACTGCCAAAGCTCGTCTCCTATCCGCACACCCCCACCTGGGAGAAGCCTTCCTTTCATCTGGTCCTAGAATCCCAGCTTAGTGTTGCAGCACCCTCTTCATCCCGACTAGCTTTCTTCTCTCTGATCCTCAGCATCTCTGTGTGCACCCTCGGCCCCAAACATACCAATCTGAAAAACTAACTTTAAAAGATATCCATCTATACTTATAATGGTGGTAAAATTCACATAAAATTGACCATCCTACCCGCTTTGAAGTCTACAGTTTAGAAGGGTTAAGTGTATCTACACTGTTGTGGGATCAACCTCCAAAACTCTTTTCTAAAATATTTTCTAGCATTTCCTTGGAGGTCCAGTGGTTAAGCCTCCACGCTCCCAACACAGTGGGTACGGGTTTGATTCCTGGTTGGGGAAGTTCCAAATACCATGTGGTGTGGCCAAAATTAAGAAAAGTTTTTTCTAGATAATTTGAAAGAATGGAAAACTTCAAATTTTAAAAGTAGAGAGTCCAGACTAGAATAATAAAGGTCCAGATTACCCATTACTAGTCCCAACCTTCATCAACTCATGGTCCATTTTCTATGTATATTCCACCTATATCTCCTGCCTCTGTGTTAGAGCAAACCCCAGACCTCATTTTGTCCATGATTATTTCAAGATCTATCTTTAAAAGATGAAGACATGACCACAATGCTATCATCAGACTCCTGGCATTTAACACTAACCATAGAAGGCTGTTTAACTTTCAAAGCCCACTCATACACCCAAACGCCTTTATCCTCCAAACAAGGGTTTGAGCTACCATCATAACCTGTTGTGCTGACCAGGGCATGGATGCTCATGATACTCAGAGGCTGTTGTTATTGCTTTTTAGTTGCTCAGTTGTGTCTGACTCTTTCGTAACCCCAAGAGGCTTCCCTGATAGCTCAGCTGGTAAAGAATCTGCATGTAATGCAAGAGACCTGGGTTTAATCCCTGGGTTGGGAAGATCCCCTGGAGAAGGGAAAGGCTACCCACTCCAGTATTGTGGCCTGGAGAGTTCCAAGGACTGTATAGTCCATAGGGTCGCAAAGAGTCGGACACGATTGAGTGACTTTCACTTTCATTTCAAGGACTATAGCCCACCAGGCTCCTCTGTCCATGGGATTTCCTATGCAAGAACACTGGAGTGGATTGCCATTTCCTTCTTGAGGGGATCTTCCAAACTCAGGGATTGAACCCAGGTCTCCTGCATTGGCAGGCAGACTCTTTACCACTGAGCCACCTGGGAAACCAGCTCAGAGGCTGAGTGATTCCCTAAGAGCACCGATGTGGGGACCGAGACTGAATCAAGGCTCCTCTTCTCTCCCCTTACCCCTCGCTTCTTTGGGAAGACGACCTGCCTGGAGAAGCCAGCTCTGAATGAGCCCGATGTCCATCCAATGGATGAAAACCCTCATCATGCTCTGACCTTCCCGCATTCTTATTTGGTTAGCCTGCCAGTTTGGTCCCTTTAGATACTTCTGTTTTCTCTTCTTAAGTATAAAAGTGATTACAGGAAGTCGTCTAACCTGTTTTACATTTTATTTTTCATCTTTGTGGGGAGAGGCAAGAAAGAAACCAGGAAAATGGGTTTATGTCCCCCGGGTGGGTCCTCAGGCACTACCCACAGGGAGGATTTCCCCAGGGCTTCACCCAGAGACTCATTTACAGTTCTGCCTGGGAGAGCTTTGTCAAGGGCTAGAGCCTTTAGATGAGAAAGAAAGGAGAAAGCAAAAGAATACTCATTGCTCAAAGCCGCCTCCTGGCTTCATCCAGGGTTCCCTCTGTTCCGAGGGCCTTGAGGACCTGTTGACAGGGCTGGAATTTGATGGAACTGGAACCAGAGTCAGAAGAGCAGAGGGTCCCACAAGCCAGAGTTCTATCAACTGCAAGGATGCTTCCCTTGTGCAGCAAATGCAAAGACTGCACTCTTCTTTTCATGGAGATTGAAAGATGTGGCACTAGTGGTAAAGAACCTGCCTGCCAATGCAGGAGACGCAGGAGACACAGGTTCAATCCCTGAGTTGGGAAGATCTCCTGGAGGAGGGCATGGCAACCTGCTCCAGTATTCTTGCCTGGAGAATCCCATGGACAGAGGAGTCTGGTGGGCTACAGTCCAGGGGTTTGCAAAGAGTCGGATATGACTGAAGCGATGTAGCACAGCACTCAGTACTTGTATTAATACAATTTATGTATGGAAGACTATAGGAGGCTGAACCTGGAACCTGACTGGGAAGATCCTTTTTTTTTTTTCTTATAACTGGATTTATTTTTTTACTTTATTTTTTAAAATAGCCTTATTGAGGAGACAGGGATCAAGACCATCCTCATGGAAAAGAAATGCAAAAAAGCAAAATGGCTGTCTGGGGAGGCCTTACAAAAAGCTGTGAAAAGAAGAGAAGTGAAAAGCAAAGGATCAAAGGAAAGATATAAACATCTGAATGCAGAGTTCCAAAGAATAGCAAGAAGAGATAAGAAAGCCTTCTTCAGTGATCAATGCAAAGAAATAGAGGAAAACAACAGAATGGGAAAGACTAGGGATCTCTTCAAGAAAATCAGAGATACCAAAGGAACATTTCATGCAAAGATGGGCTCGATAAAGGACAGAAATGGTATGGACCTAACAGAAGCAGAAGATATGAAGAAGAGATGGCAAGAATACACAGAAGAACTGTACAAAAAAGATCTTCATGACCCAGATAATCACGATGGTGTGATCACTGACCTAGAGCCAGACATCCTGGAATGTGAAGTCAAGTGGGCCTTAAAAAGCATCACTACGAACAAAGCTAGTGGAGGTGATGGAATTCCAGTGGAGCTATTCCAAATCCTGAAAGATGATGCTGTGAAAGTGCTGTACTCAATATGCCACCAAATTTGGAAAACTCAGCAGTGGCCACAGGACTGGAAAAGGTCAGTTTTCATTCCAATCCCAAAGAAAGGCAATGCCAAAGAATGCTCAAACTACCGCACAATTGCACTCATCTCACAAGCAAGTAAAGTAATGCTCAACATTCTCCAAGCCAGGCTTCAGCAATATGTGAACCATGATCTTCCTGATGTTCAAGCTGGTTTTAGAAAAGGCAGAGGAATCAGAGATCAAATTGCCAACATCCACTGGATCATGGAAAAAGCAAGAGAGTTCCAGAAAAGCATCTATTTCTGTTTTGACTATGCCAAAGCCTTTGACTGTGTGGATCACAATAAACTGTGGAAAATTCTGAAAGAGATGGGAATACCAGACCATCTGATCTGCCTCTTGAGAAATTTGTATGCAGGTCAGGAAGCAACAGTTAGAACTGGACATGGAACAACAGACTGGTTCCAAATAGGAAAAGGAGTTCATCAAGGCTGTATATTGTCACCCTACTTATTTAACTTATATGCAGAGTACATCATGAGAAACGCTGGGCTGGAAGAAACACAAGCTGGAATCAAGATTGCCAGGAGAAATATCAATAACCTCAGATATGCAGATGACACCACCCTTATGGCAGAAAGTGAAGAGGAACTCAAAAACCTCTTGATGAAAGTGAAAGTGGAGAGTGAAAAAGCTGGCTTAAAGCTCAACATTCAGAAAACGAAGATCATGGCATCCGGTCCCACCACTTCATGGGAAATAGAATGGGAAACAGTGGAAACAGTGTCAGACTTTATTTTTCTGGGCTCCAAAATCACTACAGATGGTGACTGCAGCCATGAAATTAAAAGACGCTTACTCCTTGGAAGGAAAGTTATGACCAACCTAGATAGCATATTCAAAAGCAGAGACATTATTTTGCCAACAACGGTCCATCTAGTCAAGGCTATGGTTTTTCCTGTGGTCATGTATGGATGTGAGAGTTGGACTGTGAAGAAGGCTGAGCACTGAAGAATTGATGCTTTTGAACTGTGGTGTTGGAGAAGACTCTTGAGAGTCCCTTAGACTGCAAGGAGATTCAACCAGTCCATCCTAAAGGAGATCAGCCCTGGGATTTCTTTGGAAGGAATTATGCTAAAGCTGAAACTCCAGTACTTTGGCCACCTCATGCGAAGAGTTGACTCATTGGAAAAGACTCTGATGCTGGGAGGGATTGGGGGCAGGAGGAAAAGGGGACGACAGAGGATGAGATGGCTGGATGGCATCACTGACTTGATGGACGTGAGTCTGGGTGAACTCCGGGAGTTGGTGATGGACAGGGAGGCCAGGTGTGCTGCAATTCATGGGGTTGCAAAGAGTCGGATACGAATGAGTGACTGATCTGATCTGATCTGATATTGAGGTATAATTTACATATAATAAACTGCATATAAAGTACACAATTTGGTAAGTGTTTAATACATGTATTAGCCATTTCCTTCACCAGGGGATCTTCCCAACCCAGGGTTCGAACCTGGGCTCATGCTGCATTTCCTTCATTGTGGGCAGATTCTTTTACTGCTTAGCCACTGGGGAAGCCCAGTAATGCATGTATATACCTGTGAAGCAATCTGCTCTGGATGTTTGCTGCCAACACAAATCCTTGCAGAAATACCTGTACAATGCACAAAAGATGACAGGGGACGACCTTCTACTGATAACCATAAATTGTAGGCCCCTGGGTGCAGAATATTTGATTTCATTCTCATCACTCCCACCGCGGTGCACTGGTGCATTTTGCTTTTGCACCTGGGCTGGTCTACTTAGACCGGAGTTTCTCAACCTTGGCACTACTGATGTGACTGGGTGAGTAATTCTTGGTTGTGGAGGGCTGTCCTGTGCATCAGACAATGCTGAGCGCTCCCTTTGGTGTCTACCTACTGTTTAGAGGCCACCAGGGCTTCCCTGGTGGCTCAGTAAAGAATCTGACTGTAATGTGGGAGACCCAGGTTGGATCCCTAGGTCTGGAGAAGGCTACCCTCTCCAGTATTCTCTTTTTTTCCCCCTCCTCCATGAAGCCATTCTTTATTCCTCCTATTGAAAGAAAAATCTGTCTATAGATGACTACCCAACTTTACTCTACCACTCACTTATAATATATCCTATTTATTAAAAGCACTCCTATACTACTACTTTTTAAAATTTTATTTATTTTTAATTGAAGGATAATTGCTTTCCAACCCCAGTATTGCAACCCACTCCAGTATTCTTGCCTGAAGAATTCCATGGACAGAGGAGCCTGGAGGGCTACAGTCATGGGATTGCAAAGAGGTGACTAACACTTTTACTTTTTTCACTTTTCAGGCTTGACAACCAAAAGTATCCCAAGATATTGCCAAATGTCCCTGGAGGTAAGAGTGACCTTGAATGAGAACGACCAGTTTAGGGTATGGACTTCTGAGGGCAAGACCCTCTGTCTTATTCCTCCTTACCTCCTTAGAGCCTAGCAAGGTGCCAGCACACAGTATTTAGGAATCCCTAAATATTTGTGGGTCTCCAATACTCTCCCTGTGATATAGACATGGGATCCAGCACAGTATAGAGGTAACTGAGACACAGGAGATGCAAGCTTGATCCCTGGGTCGGGAAGACCCCCTGGAGAAGGAAACGGCAACCCACTCCAGTATTCTTGTCTGGAAAATCCCATGGACAGAGGAACCTGGTGGGCTACAGTCCATGGGTTGCAAAGAGTTGGAGATGACTGAGCGACTAAGCACGCACGCAGCGGGAGGCCCACAGAGGGTCTGGATCTCCTGGGTCACGTGATGAGCGGGTCACGTGATGAATGAGTGACAGCTCCTCAGACGCACTGCTTGCAAACCCTGCAGAGGGGGCGGGACTCAGCACGGAGCTGGAAAGAGGAGCTCTATTTGAGATTCTTCTGCTTTCCAGCTTTGGCCGCCAAAGGAGCGAGGCTGTTCACACCATTTGGACAGAACACTCCAAGTGCCTGCAGCTGTTAATTAATGAGGACTGTGTTTCCAGAGACTTCCTCTGGTCTGGAGCCTCTGTGCTGACCGTGATCAAAGGCACCGGCACTGCGTGGCCCCACCAAGCATGAGAAGAGCAGCGTTCATTTTTATTTTATTTAATCTGTCTAGTAGCTTTAACCTGAATAAACGATACTGTTTTGAATCAGGTTTGCAATAGGTGATGGCCAGAGGAAGCCTGGCGTCCCAGTGCAGTCTCAGGAATTCATGGGAATGGTAGGGAATTCATTCCCTACCACTGTGAATGAATTTAGTTACAGCTTCGAAGTCCTATCCTAATTAGGTTTGGAGTCTGCTTTCCTTTTTGAAGAGGAAAGTAGAACAGAGTAAACCATCTGATTCGTATTTAAAAGTGGGAGCCAGGTGGGGGCGGGGGCTGGGCTCAAGGGGTTAGTAAATCTCAGATGTGATTTGCTGAGCAGAGAGAGTCTAATTCGTGGCTCCAAGTTTGAAGTTTGCCTTTCAAAGCACGCCAATTAGGAAGTCCACAAATAGCCTGCTGAATCTGTACCCTGACGCTCAGGCATGGCTGCACCCCTTGACGCCCCTAGGCTGGGTAGCCTTAGGAGGCAGCCTGAGCCTGGAGTCACTAGTTTCAACCCGTCAACTGGCTGCAAAGTAAAAATAGTCTACATCAATCCCACTTGTAGAAAGCAGGTCCCAAATGCTGCACATGGCCCTCTTGCAGTAAGGCAAGGCTTAAGGAGTTATTTAATGACTCAGCTGCTGACATGGACCCTGGGTTAATGCTTTAACCACACGCTAGGCTTGTAGGTTTCCTTACCCCCCATGTGTGAGAAGTCTGCCATATCTGTATTAAGAAAGAACAGAAACCAGCGAATATCACAGTGACATCCCCTGCCAGCTTACCACCTTGAGTCCTCTGACCCTCCCCTCAAGGGTGAAGGGCATGTGGCCAGGGGCCTGAGTGGTGGGCACGACGGCACTGGCGGGCTGAGTTGAGAGGACCCCACCTCAGCCTGTATGCAAACCACACGGGAAGCAGAGGGAGGGGTGGATGAGTCCTGCACTGGAGCGGAGAGCTTCGAGGGGCTTCCCCACTGGCTCAGCAGTAAAGGAGTGAAGTGAAACTCGCTCAGTCATGTCCGATTCTTTGCGACCCATGGACTATGCAGTCCATGGAATTCTCCAGGCCAGAAGAGTGGAGTGGGTAGCCTTTCCCTTCTCCAGGGGATCTTCCCAACCCAGAGATTGAGCCCAGGTCTCCTGCATTGCAGACGGACCCCTTCCTATAGCCTGGTGTGACCATGGTGATCTAGCCATGATGGGACACACCAGGGGGCATTATTGCACACAACCACACATGCCCAGGGTGCCATCAGCAGGACGGATCCTGTCTTTTCCTACTTAAGCGCCAGCTTCCTCTCCCCCTACACACAATGTTTACATTCACGGTGTGAACAAGCAAAGCAGAGGCTCCCCAGAATAGCATCTGAAGTCTCATCAGGTCCTTAATAGCATCTTTCAATGCTTCGCCCATTCACTGAGATGTTGATTTTGATGTGAATTGAGGAACTCAAGGTTTCCATCCACAGAAAAGAGTAAGGAGCCCTGCTAGGACTCTGGGAAGGTGCCAGGCCCTGCCTGAGTTCTACAGGCACTGTCTCATCTGATCCTCCCCCCAACCCGAAAAGGTAAGCATATCCTTAGGCCCACTTTACAGATAAGGAAACTGAGGCTCAGAGAAGTCAAGCAGCCTGCCCAGAGCCAGACAAACCAGTTAAATAGAACGTGGCCTTGAAGCTGCCACATTATGCACCCCACCCCTTTCCTCCAAAGAACCAGCTGTGCCTCCACAGTGTGTTCAAGGTTTGTATCTCAAAGAAGCTGCTTTTTTTGTTATTAATAATAACTAGAAAGCTGCTATTTATTGAGCCCTCATTACATCCTAGACTGTTTGTGTGCACCTCTCATTTCATGTCACAACAATGTCAGAGACAGGAGCAAGCATTTTCACCAATATCGAGAGGAGGGTACTGAGGCTTAGGGCTGGTCACTGGGAAGCCAGGATGGGAACCTGGTCTCTGCCCGTTCTCCCCACTGGCCCATCTCTCCTCTGAAGACCTAGAGAACATCCCATGGTCCTGGACCTCTGGCACAGAACCGACTCCCCTCTGAAATCTAGACTTGGGCTGGCCTTTTCCTTTCCATGAATCCACGGGGATTCATGAGGTCGACCGGCTGGGGGCTCTTCGCGTCCTCCCAGAGGTTCTGCCCAGCACTGAGGGTGTGGTCCCACCAGGGGTGCTGAGAGTGGCCAACACCTGGGCCTCCCGCAGGCAGAATCACGGGTGCCTGGTCCTCACTCTTCCTCGAGTTCCACCTGGACTGTTGCCCATGAGAAGCTTCCCAGGTTCTCAGCTGCCTTCTTCCTTCCCTGACCAGCCAGGGAAGCTTCCAGCCTCTAATAGAGAGCTTCCTCTTTTTAAAACTTTCCAGTCACGGGCTCAACAGGACCAGTACTATAACTTTTTATTCACTTTTAAATAGAAATAGCAAGGGAGTTGTAAACATTTTCATATTAGATTGTGGTGAAGGTTGGACAACTCTGTGAACTGCATGTAAAATGAGTAGATTTTATGGTATGTAAATTGTCCCTCAATAACATTGTTTTAAAAAAGAAATAAGTTTTTAAAAAGAGCTATAAAGGGGGTTGAGCACACAGATTCTAAGTTACTGCAGGAAGCAGGGGCTATATGGAAAAGGCTGGCCACATATTTGTGGAAACTCAACCAAATGATCAAGCCCACTCCATTTATCTCCTTGTAGAAAAACTAGAATGGAGATGTGAATTCAACCAAATGATTTTTCTAATTATTTTTTTTATTGAAGGATAATTGCTTTATAAAATTTTGCTGTTTTCTGTCAAATCTCAACATGGATCAGCCATAAGTATACATATATCCCCTCCCTTTTGAACCTCGCTCCCATCTCCCTCCCCATCCCAGCCCTCTAGATTGATACAGAGCCCCTGTTTGAGTTTCCTGAGCCATACAGCCAATTCCCGTTGGCTATCTATTTTACATATGGTAATGTAAGTTTCCATGTTACTCTCTCCATACATCTCACCCTCTCCTCCCCTCTCCCCATGTCCGTAAGTCTGTTCTCCATGTCTGTTTCTCTGTTGCTGCCTTGTATATAAATTCTGCAGTACCATTTTTCTAGATTCCGTATATATGTGTTAGAATACAATACTTATCTTTCTCTTTCTGGCATACTTCACTCTGTATCATAGGTTCTAGGTTCACCCACCTCATTGGAACTGACTTAAATGTGTTCCTTTTTATGACTAATATTTCATCGTGTATATGTACCACAACTTCTTTATCTATTCATCTGTCCATGGACACCTAGGTTGCTTCCATGTTCCAACTATTGTAAATAGTGCTGCAATGAACAATGGGATACACGTGTCTTTTTCAGTTTTGGTTTCCTCGGGGTATGTGCCTAGGAATGGGATTGCTGGGTCATATGATGGTTGTATCACTAGTTTTTTAAGGAATCCCCATACTGTTTTCCACGGTGGCTGTATCTATCTATATTCCCACCAACAGTGTGAGAGTGCTCCTTTTTCTCCACACCCTCTCCAGCATTTATTGTTTATAGACTTTTTGATGATGGCCATTCTGACCGGTGTGAGGTGATATCTCATTGTAGTTTTGATTTGCATTTCTGTAATATGAGTGATGAAACATCTCTAATAGTGAGCAATGTTGAGCATCTTTTCATGTGTTTGTTAGCCATCTGTGTGTCTTCTTTGGAGAAATGCCTGTTTATGTCTTTTTCCCACATTTTGATTGGGTTGCTTGTTTTTCTGGTATTGAGTTGTATGAGCTGCTTGTATACTTTGGAAATTGATCCTGTGTCAGTTTTTCCATTTGCTATTATTTTCTCCCATTCTGAGGGTTGTCTTTTCACCTTGCTTATAGTTTCCTTTGCTGTGCAAAAGCTTTTAAGTTTAATCAGGTCCCACTTGTTTACTTTTGTTTTTATTTCCATTATTCTAGGAGGTGGGTCATAGAGGGTGTTGCTTTGATTTATGTTGAATGTTCTGCCTATGTTTTCCTTTGAGTTTTATAGTTTCTGGTCTTACATTTAGGTCTTTAATCCATTTTGAGTGTATCTTTGTTTTTGATATTAGGAAGCGTTCTAATTTCACTCTTTCACATGTAGCTGTTTACATGTAGCATTCTTTTACAGGTAGCTGTCCAGTTTTCCCAGCACCATTTATTGAAGAGGCCGTCTTTGCCCCATTGTATATTCTTGCCTCCTTTGTCGAAAATAAGGTGCCCATAGGTGCCTGGGTTTATTTCTTGGCTTTCTATCTGTTCCATTGGTCTATATTTCTGTTTTTGTGCCAGTACCATACTGACTTAATGACTGTAGCTTTGTTGTATAATCTGAGGTCGGGAAGGTTGATTTCTCCAGCTCCATTCTTCTTTCTCAAGACAGCTTTGGCTATTCGGGGTCTTTTGTGTTTCCATGTGAATTGTGAAATTTTTTGTTCTAGTTGTGTGAAAAATGTCATTGGTAATTTGATAGGGATTGCCTTGAATCTGTAGATTGCATTTGGTAGTATAGTCACTTTCACAATATTGATTCTTCCTACCCAGGAACATGCAATTTCTCTCCATCTGTTTATGTCATCTTTGATTTCTTTCATTAGTGTCTTATAATTTTCTGTGTACAGTCCTTTTGTCTCCTTAGGTAAGTTTATTCCTAAATATTTAATTCTTTTTGTTGCAGTGGTGAATGAGATTGATTCCTTGCTTTCTCTTTCTGATTTGTCATTGTTAGTATATAGAAATGCAAGTGATTCCTTATAATTTTCTATGTACAGTTCTTTTGTCTCCTTAGGTAAGTTTATTCCTACATTTAATTCTTTTTATTGCAATGGTGAATGAGATTGATTCCTTAATTTCTCTTTCTGATTTTTCATTGTTAGTATATAGAAATGCAAGTGATTCCTGTGTATTGATTTTGATTGATTCTGTGACTGTTTTTTAAAGGCTACATCAAGTCTTAGCTGCAGCATGCAGGATCTTTCGTTGTGGTACACAGACTCTAGTTGTGATGTACAAGCTTAGTTGCTCCAAGGCATGTGGGGTCTTAGTTCCCTGACCAGGGACTGAGCCTGCACCCTTTGCACTGCAGGACAGATTCTTAACCACTGAACCATCAGGGAAGTGCCCACCCAACTGACTTTTAAGCTCTGGTCAGCAGGGGCAGGGATGGTTAGGATGTTAGAGATCTGAAAGCAGAGTTTAGAATTAGGTGTGTGCTTGGTAGGGCTCATCCACAGGGCTCAGCTACTGAAGGCCAATTTGTCAGCAGACTGTCGCAGGCAGGACCTGTGGCTTGAACAGCTGCCAGGTCAGCCCAATTGGAGAAATTAACAGGTCTCCAGTCATTAGTAAACTCAGAGCAAACAGATCCCTAAGATTCATTCATCTCGTCAATAAAATTTATAAAATCTGATTAAATTAAATGGATTATCTACTTCATAAGATTACCCTAAGGGTAATAAGATATTGCATGGAAAATGCAAAAACTTAGAACAATGCCTGGCTGATTAAAATTTTTTTTTTAATATACTACTTAAAGGAACAAGTCTAGGGACTTCCCTGGCGTCCATTGATTAAGACTGTGTGCTTTCAATGCAGGGGCCATGAGTCCAATCCCTGGTCAGGGAACTAAGATCCCACATGCCACCAGGTGCCAAAGAAACAAAGGAACAAGTCCAGGCGTAGCCCTCACCTTGCACCTGGCCGTGAATTCCATGATTCATTCAGTCTTACAATAATCAAGTGCAGGGGTTCTTACTGTTCCCATTTTACAGACTGGGAAAGAGAGGCTTCCAGCAGTGCAGACACTGGCCCGGGTCACCCAGTGAACAGGTAGTGGAGCTGGGATTTGAACCTGGGCCTGCCTGAGTTTGCAGCAGTTGTCACTCCACTATAGCATTACAACCCTGTTCTGAATGGATTTCACTGATTGTCTACACACAATAGATAATCCCAGTTAGCATCTGTCACATTAACAAGATGCCCTTCTCCCCTTATGTCCACACTCAGTTGTCACGGCCACATCCTCAAAACGGGCCCCACTGAAACATCGCCACTCCCAAAGGGTTAACCTGCCCTCCAGCTTGGCACTCAGTCTTAAAAGCAGAACCTGAACAAGCCCAGGGGTGCCATTTTTAGCTCTCCATTTTTGTTGTCCTTTTGGGGGGATCTGGTAGCACAGGCTGAACTAACGTTTCCTGTTCTGGTGTTGTCTTCTCACCACCTCCTACCTTGAGAAATGCTGAGCCATCAAAGGGCTGGCCTGGTTATAGAGCTGCCGCTTCTGACTTCTCAAAAAAGACCTGCGGGAGGTTGGTGGGGGAGGCCCTGATCGAGGCACCCTCCCAGGGATGCCTGGGGTGGGAGAGAGCTGGAAGGGAGCCAATGGTTTCCAGACACTGATTTCCAAGGAAAGCCTTAATGAGCCTCTGGAAGAGGGACCACAGTGACAACTCCAATGGCCAGGCTCCAAGCCGTGGGCTGCCATGTGAGCAGGAGCCCGAAGGAGTGGCTTGGCCTGTCAGAGCCTGCCTCTGGGCTGTGGTTCTGAACCTCAATGCCCCCACATAACTCCATTACCAGCTTGCTGGCATCTCAGAGCTCATAATTAGACATTCACTCCTTGAGCCAAGTGGTCACCGTGTCGCCAAGCCCTGCCCTTTCCAAGTTCTCTCCAGCACTACCAACAGATTTGCATTCTCCAGGACACAAGTGTGACCACACTAACCCCTTTCAAAACTCACCAGGGATCCTTTAATGCCTTCCGGATGAAATTCACACCTCCTCGCATGGTTCACAAGACATTCCAGTCCCTTCTCTACACACCATACTCCCAGCCTCTGCATCCCTGTGCTTCTCAGATTAATCTAACTTGGACAGGGTCTGGCTGCTCCCCAAGTCACCCTTGTAAAATCCATACAGAACCCAAATGTCACCTCCCCCATAAAGCTGCCCCTACCCACCCCATTGAGCTCGCAGAATCTTCTTCCTTTGAGCATACTAAATGCTCAGCCCAAGTTTGCTACACTGAATTAACTCAAGACATCTGCCTTCAATTAAAATATGCAAATTCATCTGGAAAAGGAAGCATTCCTTAGTCACCGGCACTTCTGTGCCAATGCGCTTGCTGGATGCTTCCCGGAGGGCAGAATCTGATGGCGGAGAGATGACTGAGGGCCGGTTGCAGAGAGAAAGGAGAAGGGCACAAGGGTAGGCCTGGGAAGGCCTTGCCCTCCACCTGGGACAAGATGGAGGAGAGACCTGGGGGCAGTCTGCGACCCCTCTCTTCCCCCTCCCTCCAAATCCTGCTGATGGCTTGTTTCCAAATCTTATTTGTCATAATGCACAATGGAATGTTATTAATCAAACCACACAAGACTTGCCAAAAAAAAAGTCTGCTAAATGACAGAAGTTTGTCTTCTGTGATTTTGTTCCTGCTGCATTTCTGCTGAAATTGGAATCCAGGAGCTCACAGTCTGATGGAAGAGACTGGGGTGGGAACCAATGCTTCTGGAACAAACTGTGCCCTGCGGGAGGAGCTGAGAATTTCTAGGTAACTGTAACCGCTTGCAGCAGGGGAGGGAGTGTCCTTCAGGTACAGAAGGAGAACCTGCATCCTGAGAATGTGTGACTGGCCAAGCTCTCTGTCACCCCACCGCGCTGTAAGTGTGACCAGCACTCTGTAAGTGTGACCAGCTAGCATAGAGGCCTGGGAGGCTGGTGCTGGTCATGTGCCAGGTAGAACCAGGTGCAGGAGACTGGGCTCCTTTTCCCATCTTGAGAGAAATTCAACCTCAGTCTCAGGGCTGACATAAGCGATATTCATCATAATTTTCTATCAACAAAGTATTTTCATACAGAAAAGAAGAGGATGGACTCAGGAATCACTCTGATTTCTGGGGCTGATGCAGCCAAAGGCTGATATAAGTTAGTGTCATTTCCTTGGAGGTGTCATAGACAGCGCACGTGTGGCCCTCTGACCATGCAGAGACCTCAGAAGTAGCTGAACAGGGCAGCTCCCAGGGACACAGAAGGATTCATACCCATCAGTCCCCTCCAAACAATCCAGCAGAGCTGGACCATAGAGAAGGGTGAGCACCAAAGAATTGATGCTTTTGAACTGTGGTGTTGGATAAGATTCTTTAGAGTCCCTTGGACTGCAAAGAGATCCAACCAGCCCATCCTAAAGGAGATCAACCTTGAATATTCACTGGAAGGACTGATGATGAAGCTCCAATACTCTGGCCACCTGATGTAAAGAGCCAATTCATTGGAAAAGACTCTGATGCTGGGCAAGATTGAGGGCAGGAGGAGAAGGGGATGACAGAGGATGAGATGGTTGGATGGCATTGCCAGCTCAATGGACATGGGTTTGAGCAAGCTCTGGGAGACAGTGAAGGTCAGGGAAGCCTGGCGTGCTGCAGTCCATGGGGTCGCAAAGAGTCAGACGTGGCTTAGCTACTGAACAACAACGACAAAGATACTAACCAGAAGGTCAACCTACGACGTGTTGTTTCCATTCACATTTTACAGGTGAAGAACATCAGAGACATGAAGCTACTTCCTAAGGAACACAGGAACTCCTGGTGGAGTCAGGATTTGAACCCAGAAAAGGCTGACTTCAAAAGCAGCTCATTCCACTGCTGTACCACAAAAGAAGCAAGAGACTGCACTTCGTGTCTCCTTCATACCCAGCTCAGAGCCTGGATCCCAGGTGGGTGCTTAGGGCAGGGGTCCCCAACCTTTTTGGCACCTGGGACTGGTTTCGTGGAAGATAATTTCCATGGAACAGGAAGGGTGAGGCATGGTTTCAGGATGGTTCAAGTGCATTACATTTATTGTGCGCTTTATTTCTATTATTATAACATCAGCTCCACCTCAGATCATCAGGCGTTAGATCCTGGAGGTTGGGACTGCTGGTTTAGGGGACTCTTTACGAATGAGTGATCAAATGAGCTCATGTTTGTAAACGCAAGGTGTGTATTAATACTACCATGGGGTATGACCTGCCCCTTACCTAGAATTCCCAGAGCCCTCGTAACCAGTGGTCCCCTGAATGCAGTCACTCACCCCCTTCTCCTTCCTCTGTGTAAATGCCACTCTGGTGCCCAGACAGGAGGAGGAAGGACCATCAAGGGCTGGGGGCCCAGCGTCCTTGCTTACAGCTCCCCCGGGTCATCTCTGCTCTTGCCCCCAGCTGCCCTTTTAGCAGAAGAGCGAGGCAGGGAAAGGTGAGCTTGCTGCCAGAGGGAAGCAAATTGCAGGAAAAGGTCAGGCAGACAGGGACCCCTTTTTGCGGAATGCTGTGGAATGTAGACAAGCCCTGAACCGCTTCACAGGGAGAGAGGGAGAGGGTAGGGCCTCGGAGGGACAGGAAGTGGGGCCTGGGGTGACAGTCCTCACCATCAGGCAAAAGCCCCACCTTGGTTGCAAAGGTCACTGCCAAGTCCTGCCCCAGGGCCACAGGTGTCAGGCCTTGTACGGAGGCCACAGAAGCGGAGCCCAGAACCAAGGTCACCTTCAAAGCTGACTGAACCGCTTTTGTGCCCAAAGCCCCTGATCACTGCTAACCAGCTTCCTAACTCCCAGTTAAGCAAAGATGCCTACTTTAGTGAACATCCTGTAGTGTGTGCATGCGCGTGCCCAAGTCACTTCAGTCGTGTCTGACTCTGTGCGAGCCCTCGGACTGTAGCCCGCCAGACTCCTCTGTCCATGGGATTCTCCAGGCAAGAATACTGGAGTGGGGTGCTGTGCCCTCCTCCAGGGGATCTTCCTGACCCAGGGATTGAACCTGCGTCTCTTACATCTCCTGCATTGGCAGGCAGCTTCCTTACTGCTAGTGCCACCTGGGAAGCCCAATAATGCCCCAGACAATCACCTTCCAGCAGGAATTTTCTGTCTTGAGGCTATAAAAATGAGCTATTAATTCACAAAAACGGTTGACTCTCCCTGATCAGTCTGGAGGTTGGCCCTCTGCACTCGCAGGGCCCACATAATCTCTGTTCTTTGTTCTTAATAAACTCCCTCCCTTCTGAAATGCTCTGTGTCTGGAAATTCCTTTCCAACTAGTGTTTGGACTGCCTTGACAGTCATTCGACAGGTCCTGCCAGACTGGGCTCTGGGGAGTCATGGATGCTGTCCAACCTGTACCCCAGCTTCAGCACAGACAGGCCCCCCTCCTCAGAAATGCCAGGGAAAGCCAACCCCTATGGATATCATGGGCCAAGGGTGCACCTCTGGGGCTCGCAGGGTGGAGCAGTGGGCTTGGGGGTCTCACTGTTCTTGACCTTGCTCCCTCCTCTGCCTGCAGGGAGAGGCGCTATAGCCACATGACCCCACTCAGCCCAGGAAGCTAACTTTTTCTTCCTGGGTGAGGTCAGCCACTGGAGGAGGAGCAGGCAGCCCACCTGGACCACGTCTGGGGCCGGCACAGCTCATTCTGGGCTGGACGTGAAGGTAGGGAAGCCGGATGCTGGTCCCTAGACTGCCATCTTTTCCCCCTGACTGGTGCCTGGGCTTTTCTGAGTAGTTTTCCAGAATGAAAATACTCCCTCCCTACTCTATCCTACAGACGCTAATGATGAATTAGATGATTACAAATATGCATCTACTATTATTTTTTGACAGTGATTTTTTCACTTGAGTGGCCAAGTATTTCCAGAGCTCCCCCTGCTCCCACCCAAATAAGAACAGCATTTTTAGGCCCTCAGATTCCAGTGCTCTGCTGGGTGACCTAACTGAGTGCCCCCAACTGCCCTCACTCACACTAGGAGATTCTCATGCCATTTAGGGCCTGCTTTTGAGGCACAACGGGTTCACTCACACTCATTCTGCAAGAATTTTTGTCACCTGGAAAACTTTGTGGAGCAGAATGAGATGTAAATTGCATGTGTATGTATGCAAGCATATATGTGTGATTGCATGAACTGTGCATGCATGTATGTATATGTGCGTGCAAGCATTTGAGTATGTATATGAGTGTGTGCTCATGAATGCATATGAATGTGTATGCATGCATATACATGTATATATGTGTGTATATGTATATGTGGTGTGTCTGTCTGCCTTGCACAGGTATTTGAAAGCTTGGAGTTAGTGGCTCAGGTCTTCCTTCTGGTTGGATTTCCTTAATGTTTGGAGTTTTCTCATCACTGTAGGTAGGGCCTGTGGGAAGGGCCCGGGCAGCCAAGGCAGTGGACAGTGCTGGGATCTCCAGGGATGGCCCTGTGTGGGGGGGTGGGGGGCAGCCCGTCAGTGCCTCTCTGGATGGCAGCAGGAAGGGGCTACCTAAGGCTTGCCCAGAGCCTCAGCATCACTCTGCAGCCAAGTCCTGCTCTGCTAAGGGTGGGCAGTGCTCTTGGGAACAAGCCCATGGGGGCATCTGCAGGGGTGACCTGGGTTCTGGGAGCCCTCCCTGCCAGGCCCCCCTCTCCCCAGCACTCTGTCCACCTCTCAGCATTCCTATGGTCCCCCTGTAGCTCTGTCCCCACCAAGACGGCCAGCAAGGTAGGGAGTGCACACCTCCACTGCTTAGCTTTCTTGGGATCTGCCCAGCAGTTCCACCAGCCCTTGAGGTTCTAGAGATTTCCTAGCTAATCTATCACTGCAGGAGAACAGTGGAGTGATTCAATCTTGAGTCATTCAATGAACAAATCTGGGTGAAATCTCAGAGTGTCAGGACTATTGAGGAGGGGAGCAGTTATTCATGAACCAGAAATGATTCAAACATGAGTGGAGGAGAGCTTCTGCTGTGCTTCTTCTTCCTCTTTAATCCCCGAGATGGAGCTCAGCTGCACCCTCCTTCTCCTTCTGGTCTGTATGAATTTCTGTCTGCTCTCAGTCTGCTAATTTGCAGCCCTGTAACTCTGAGCAGGCTGATGAATGGGCTCAAGCCAATCCACCTTCAAACACACTCCCAGACCCAAGCAAGGAGAGGGGAGGGTCCCAGAAGAACAAGGCTCACTTACTGGGCACCTACTATAAATCAGACCCAAAAGAGAAAATGTTTATTAATTCACAAACGTAGTTAGAACTGGACATGGAACACCAGACTGGCTCCAAATAGGAAAAAGAGTATGTCAAGGCTGTATACTGTCACCCTGCTTATTTAACTTACATACAGAGTACATCATGAGAAACACTGGGCTGGAAGAAGCACAAGCTGGAATCAAGATTGCCAGGAGAAATCTCAATAATCTCAGATATGCAGATGACACCACCCTTATGGCAGAAAGTGAAGAGGAACTCAAAAGCCTCTTGATCAACGTGGAAGAGGAGTGAAAAAGTTGTCTTAAATCTCAACATTCAGAAAACGAAGATCATGGCATCCAGCCCTATCACTTCATGGTAAATAGATGGGGAAACAATGGAAACAATGAGGGACTTTATTTTTGGGGGCTCCAAAATCACTGCAGATGGTGACTGTAGCCATGAAATTAAAAGATGCTTGTCCCTTGGAAGAAAATCTATGACCAACCTAGACAGCTTATTAAAAAGCAGAGACATTACTTTGCTGACAAAGGTCTGTCTAGTCAAAGCTATGGTTTTTCCAGTAGTCATGTACGGATCTGAGAGTTGGACTATAAAGAAAGCTGAGCACCAAAGAACTGATGCTTTTGAACTGTGGTGTTGGAGAAGAGTCTTGAGAGTCCCTTGGACAGCAAGGAGATCTAACCAGTCCATCCTAAAGGAAATCAGTCCTGAATATTCATTGGAAGGACTGATGCTGAAGCTGGAACTCCAATGCTTTGGTCACCTGATGCAAAGAACTGACTCATTGGAAAATACCCTGATTTGGGAAAGATTGAAAGCAGGAGGAGAAGGGGATGACAGAGGATGAGATGGTTGGATGGCATCACTGACTCAATGGACATGAGTCTGAGCAAACTCTGGGAGTTGATGATGGACAGGGAGGCCTGGCATGCTGCAGTCCGTGGAGTCGCAAAGAGTCAGACTTGACTGAGCGACTGAACTGAAATGCATTTAAATGAGTAAAATACATCCTTGGGTACCGTGGGTACCAAAATGTGAAGACCAGTGCCTGAGGGAACTTAGATCCAAGCACCTTTCAGAGGCTTCTCTCGGCACCAACTCCATGCTGCGTTAGGCGAGCAGGCTGCTCAGTGCTGGCTGGAGGCAGTAATGGGCCTTCCGAGCTCAAGGAGGCCACTGCGTCTGTACCCCTCCTCCTCACCTGTCAAGGTTCTGGTTTCTAGATCCAGGGACGCTGGCCACCTGGCTTACTGTGGAAAGTGGAGCTCTGGGCTCCCTTGTGTGCCATCTGGTCAGGGGCATGGAACCCACAGCAGGCAAGATGCAAATCGCTGCTCACATGCTGTATAACGAGTAAAGTGACAAGCCTGCCCACAGGCCAGGCACGTGTCCTGCCAAGCCCTGGGGAGAGGCACTGGACGTGGGTGATGGAGGCAGGGTGACAAAAATCTCCAAGGAAGCATGTACACAGTCAGAGACAGTGATGTGCACCAAGGCTGGGGGAGGGCTTTGGGAGGTCAGGGAGTCCAGCCCCCTGCCTCAGGGCAGCGGGAAGGCTACACCAGCCTCGCTGCATGACACGTGTCTGCTTCCTGGAAAGCAGATGGACAGCAAACCAGCTCTTTTTAGAAACCTGTTCCAGGGCCATGGCTTCAGCCTTTCTCTTCTGCTGAAACTCAGCCCCTGAGAAGGGAGGTGGTGTGCTTGGTAAGTGAGGCTGGGGCAGAAAGGCTCAGCCCCTTCCTCCTGACCCCAAGACTCTCCACTGCTGCCCAGACTGTTGATAAACAATACCTGGACACTGATCGAGTGGACTCAATGTGCTGTTGAGCTCAGTTGCTCAGTTGTGTCTGGCTCTTTGCAACCCCATGGACTGTAGCCCACCAGGTTCTTCTGTTCATGGGATTTCCCAGGTAAGAATACTGGAGTAGTTGCCATTTTTTTCTCCAGCGGATCTTCCCAACCCAGGGATCAAAGCTGCGTCTCCTGCATTGGCAGGTGGATTCTTTACCACTGTGCCACCTGGCAAGCCCTAGTGGATTGAATAGTGTCTCCCAAATAGATCTGTTCAAATCCTAACTTGGGTACCAGGGAGGCAAATGTGACCTTGTTTGGAAACAAGGTCATTGTTGATTTCATTAAGGACCTTAGGCTGAGATCACCCCAGATTTAGGGAGGGCTCTATATCCTATGGGCTTCCCTGGTAGCTCAACTGGTAAAGAATCTGTCTGCAATGTGGAACACCCACGTTCAATCCCTGAGTCGGGAAGATCCCCTCAAGTAGGAAATGGCAACTCCTCCAATATTCTTGCCTGGAGAATTCCAAGGATGACAGGTGTCTTTATAAGAGAAAGGAGAGGGGGACACAGACCCAGGGGGAAGGCCATGTGAAGATGGAGGGACGCCAAGTAATGCACAACCACCGGGCAGAAGGAGCCATGGAACAGATACTCCAGCAGAACGTCTAGAAAGAACTGACCCTGCTGACACCTCCTTTTCAGACTTCAGGTCTCCAGAGCTGTAAGAGAACACATTCCTGTGGTTTTCCATTTCCAAGTTTGTGCTTCTTCATTACAGCAGCCCTAGAAACTCATACCACTGAGGACCTCCATTGTACCTGTCTCTGATGGGGCTTGTGATGGGGGCTTGGGATAACTGTCTCCCAGATGGCAAGCATCCTAAGTGGACTTAACAGTGGACCACATCTGCCTGTTCTCCTCTTCCATGGGGCTACCCAGTGCAGTAGAGCTACACTCTGAAGGGCGTCCAGCAACGTGCCTTCAAGGTCATCTGAAGGCCACCCCCCACCCTGCAGAGGGAACAGGCTGATAACATGGGTTAAGGCATTCATCTCAGCCTTCTGGTTACATTTAACTCATTGAGTCAGAGGAGGAAAACTCAAGGAATGAAACCTGTTTCCTCTTTAACTCTATGGCCAGATTAGAGCTTTAGATCTACTGATGCTAAAGAGTGGAAAGGGCTCTTGAAGTATATCTGCAGGACTTGATTGCAGTTTCCCAGTCTGTGGAATAATACCCCCACCTCCCGGGGACCCAGGGACCCTATATGGATCAGGTGTGTGTGGATCAGGAGGGGGGTGTGTGTGTGTGTGTGTGTGTGTGTATTCCTGCTAGTAGGGGAATCCTGGATGGCTCACGACTAGATGGCTCACTCAAAGATGACTGCATTTAATCAGAAGCGATGAAGCTCAAGTCCAGTTTGACCCCTTCCCATCTGTGTGACTACATACAAGTCACATCCTTTCTCTGGGCCTGAGTTTCCTTAACCATAAATCTTGGAATAATACTATGTATTTTTCAGAGTTAGAATAAAAGTGAGAGATGACAAGTGACATGAGTCTTCAACACTGCCTGGCACACAACAGGTCTTCATTTATGTTACACATGATTATTAACCATTATTAACAGCTGGGATGGAGCTCCAGTTCTGGCATTCTGCTACCAGCTGGGTCAGAGAACCTCTTCATTCTGCAACCCAGGTGCCCCATCTGTCCACTAAAGAAAGGCTAGGAAAGCTCTGAGGACCCATACAGCCTCTGACAACTAGTGGTTTCTATGTAAGATGGCCAAGGAGGTCGTATAGGAAAACTCACACCAAGACACAGCAAATACTTTTGTCAGTCAACATCTGGATACTGCTCATTTGCCTTCTTCCCTGCTCTCTGAAGACCAGAGACAGTCAGACTCAAGAAGGAGATGCAGGCTGGGCTCTGCATGCCCTGAGGAGGGGGAGCCCAAGGGAGACTCATTTCCCTGGGATTCAGGGTCACATGGATGGACTTAGGTATATGTGTGCAGAGGCTTTTATCACGTCCAGAGAGTCAGGTGTATCAGTCCCTGAGAGACCTCAATACTCTTCCCCTCCCCCAAACTTCTTTATTTTTGATTGAAGGAGAATTGCCTCACAACATTGTGTTGGCCTCTGCCGTCCATCAGCATGAGTCAGCAATAGGAATACACATGCCCCTCCCATCCCTCTAGGTTGTCACAGAGCCCCAGGTTGAGATCCCTGAGTCACACAGCAAATTCCCATTGGCTGTCTGTTTTACACATGGTATTGTATATGCTTCCATGCTAATCTCTCCATTTGCCCCACACACTTCTTCCTCCTGCCCCATCCCACCCTGTCCGGTCCATAAACCTGCCTCATCTCTACTGCTGCTCTGCAAATAGGTTCATCAGCACCATCTTTCTAGATTCTATATATATGCATTAATATACGATATTTGTTTTTCTCTTTCTGACTCATTTCACTCTGTATAATAGGCTCTAGGTTCATCCACCTCAATAGAACTGACTCCAGTGTGTTCCTTTTATGGCTGAGTAATCTCCCATTGTATACATGCACCACAGTTTCTTTATCCATTCATCTGATGATGGACACCTAGGTTGCTTCCATCACCTCAATATTTTGATTGAAAATCCACTGTATATTTTCTTCTCTGAGCATTGCACGTGATGTTTGCTGCCTGCCAATTTCTTAGCTTTGAACATTATTTTCAAGAAAAAGCAAGTAGCTCAAAAGCAATGAGAAAACGACTATCATAACCTGTCGCCCAGAGCCAGCGTTTCCTGGGTCCCTTTGCTCAGTGTGATGATGCACTGCTCGGGCTGCAGGAGGAAGGCGACATGGGATCCACCCTTCCTTCGGCCCAAGCCCTCTCACCTGCAGTCCAGGTGAAGGTGGGCCCAGCACCCCGCTTCCAGCGACAGGAAGCTGAGGACTGACTCATGAGCCACAGGGCTTCCTGAGGCTGGCACAGCAGAGGAGCCAGTTGGCCACTCTGGTCTCAGTCCCTGAGACCCACCTCAATACTCAATTGAAAATTCACTGTATATGTTCTTTTCCAAGCGCTACATGCAAGGCTGGTGCCTGCCAACATTCTTATCTCTAAACATGAGCTCTGAGAAAAGACAAGGGCAGCTGCCAGGCGAGCACTGCCTTCTGGAAGGAGACAGACCAGGAGACAGTTGGATATTTGAGCATGTATTTTTCTGGCCAGAGGGGCAAAGGTGGCATGATGTTCATCCACCCATGATCAAAGAACCGACTGGGTGACATGGTAAAGCGGACTGGAAGGCAAATGCATCCAGAGATGAAAATGAGAAGGGGCAAAGCTTGTTCTTTCCCTGAACATCCAGGTGATGGAGCAGACCTGAGGGTCATAATGTCCAGGAACCTACAGACCCAGACACCCTGCTGCCAGCGAGGCTTTCTTAGGCTGACAAGAGGGACACCTTCTCACCAGTGGGGCCAGTGGGGAAGATCTGATGGACCCACCATGTCCCAGCATCAAAGGGAGGGTCGGCTCTGGGTATTAGGGGAGTGATGGCAAACAGTCTGAAAGGAAGCCTATGGGGAATATGACTGGAGAGAAGACCTCCAAGCCTCCAGATAAACAGTCTCGCCACCACCTCACAGGAGGAAAATGGCAAGCTGTGTCTACAGTTGAAATGGGAACTCTGAGATCAACTTAGGGTTGCTAATGACTGACTTGTTTTGAAGGACAGATGCAAAAGCATGGCAGGAACCTCTAAGCAAAGTGTTGGCTCTGCTACAGCGCAGAAGGGGTGAGGTTTAAAAGGGAAAGACCCCAGAAAGGCATTTCTGGAGTAGGATGAAGCGGCATCTTCGATTTAGAGCAGATGGCTCAGCAAGAAAGTGTACTCAACTATGATTTTGTATGTTTTTTCTTCTGTTGGGGCAAATATTCTTCAACCCCAAAAGGCTGAACAAGTGTGGTTCTGAGGGAACTGGAATCCAGAAATAAAGAAAAACGAAGGAAGAGACTTCTAAACATGCTTTCCAATGACTTCAAGGCTCTTTGCTTGCTCTGCAAACTGAATGTGAACAAAAGCTCAGAAGCACACAGAGACCACGGAGAAAGATGTGTAAAAATATCACCGAGAAAATACCACCAAATTGGCACTAGGCAAGTGTTTGGTTTTTAAAGACTGATAGATTCTGGAAATGACATCAGTAGAATCATAGCGGGGATTTAACCAATGGCTTATGGACCTTTAAGGGGAAAATGGCAATAAATACGGTTGAAAATGGATTCCCTGCAAATAAATTGAATCCAACAAACCTCGTTTCCTATCTTCATGAGGTCGCTAGATTGCATAATCTAGGAGAAAGCCAACAGACAGTGGATCTTATCTGACACTGTCTTTCCTGACAGTATTGATTGAAGATGGTGAAATGCTGGGGCTTCCTTACTGGTTCAGTGGTTGAGACTCCTTGCTTCAACTGCAGGGGGCATGGGTTCGATCCTTGGTCAGAGAACTAAGATCCTGCACGCCATGGGGCATGGCCATAAATAAATTAATAAAATATTTTTTTAAAAGATGGTGAAAGGCTGCTTGGGGAGGACCACATCAGCTCCTGCTGACTGCTGGGTGCAGCAAGCTGGAGGGGCTGCAGGAGGCACCAATCCTTGCCTTGTCTGCATGGTAGATCTGGTTTGTCACATGGAGGGGGAGGGCATGGAGTGGAATCCAGAAATCCAGACCACAGGAGACTGGAAGGCTGCTGGATGAAGTGGAATCAAGATGAGAATGACCAGGAGAAGAAAGTTCTTCACTAGAGGAAAAAATAAACGGCACAGGTACAAAACAGGGAGCTTGGACTTAGGAGGAGCTTCCATGAGAAACAAAACTTTGGGTCTCTTTGGCTTGGCTAAAAGGTCAGTGCAGTGGTACAGGTGGTGATACAGCTTTTAAAAGCATCTTTAAAAGAGGGAGAGCAAGGTGGGCGACATGGTTGAATGGGGTCAACAGGTACTGACTTCTAGTTATAAAATAAACGAGTCCTGGGACGCAACGTCCAGCATGGTGACTATAGGTAACTAGGAAAGTCAAGTGCTAATCACTCAGTCATGTGTGACTCTTTTTGATCCCATAGACTGTAGACAGCCAGGCTCGTCTGTCCATAGAATTCTCCAGGCAAGAATACTAGTGTGGGTAGCCGTTCCCTTCTCCAGGGGATCTCCCCGACCCAGGGATCGAACCTGGGTCTCCTGCACTGCAGGCAGATTGTTTATGGTCTGAGCCCCAGGGAAGCCCTAGTGTTAACTATGCTATACTGAATATTTGCAAATTGCTAAAAGACGAGACCTTAAGTTACCAAAACAGAAGTCTGTAACTGTGTGCGGTGATGAGTGTTACATGTCATTTGCACTAACGTGGATGGACCTAGAGACTGTCCTGCTGAGTGAAGTTAAGTCAGACAGAGGAGGAGACGTATTGTTACGACATCCCTAAGAAATCTAAAAAGAGATGATACAAATGGACTTATTTACAAAACAGAAAGACACTCACAGACTTGGAGAAGGAGCTTGCGGCTGCCAGGGGCTAAGGATGGGAGGAAGCAACAGCTCAGGAGTTTGGGGTGGACATGTACACACTGCTGTATTTAAAACTGATAACCGACGAGGACATACTGTGTAGCACAGGGAACTCTGCTCCAAGTTCTGTGGCAGCCTGGGTGGGAGAGGAGTTTGGGGGAAATGGATACACGTATATGTATGGCTTGGGGCTTCCCCCGCGGCTCAGCAGTGAAGAATCCACCTGCAATGCAGGAGACGCAGGAAACACGGGTTCAATCCCTGGGTTGGGAAGATCCTCTGGAGGAAGGAATGGCAACCCACTCCAGAATTCTTGCTGGGAAAAATCACATGGAGAGAGGAGCCTGGCGGGCTCAAACAGCCGGACACAACTGAGTGACTGACCATGCACACATATACGGCTGAGTCCCTCTGCTTAGTACCTGAATCTATCTCAACATTGTTAACTGGCTATATTCCAATATAAAATAAAAACGTTTTCAATTTTAAAAAGTTTCTATTTTAATACAAGATTAGTCTTATAGTTAGTAGTACCAGAAGGTAGAGAACTGCTCAAAAAAAAAAAAAAGAAGCCCAAAACCTCACTGGATTAGGGTATGTCAGAAGGACACGGGGGCTGCTGAAAAGAGTACCCAATGGCTAAAGTTAGAACAATTTAAACAAAAAAATAGAGGAGCACTGGATTATAACTGAATGTTTGAAATAAATATTCATGAGTCCTTACTGATATAAATCAATAACTGAATTAACAAGTAGAGGACACAACCTCCCATACATAAGAATTCTAAATCATCCTTAGAGTTGTTCCATCCTCAAGGAGGTGGAGCAGAACTCCTGACCCCTCGACTGTGGGTGGCGTGTGGTGATGTCTTTTGAAAGACGATGCTGTACAGAGAAGAGGGGAAAAGACTCAGTCTGCAGTGGAGAAATCTGACAAGCTCTCCCCGGCCAGGCGATCAAGGTCGACATCCACAGTAACCAGTCTTGTTGGCAGTGTGTGCTCCTGATAAGGTGCGATGAGAGTGGCACTTGACCCCTGTCTTCCTCCCCAGAACCCATGTCCCCCAACTAATCACAAGGAAAAACAGTAAACAAATCACAAGGGAGAGATGTCCTACAAACTTGACCACCAATCCTGACGCTCTCAAGGTCATCAAAAACAAGGAAAGTCTGGAGAGTTGTCAGAACCAAGAAGAGCCCAAGGAGACAGGGTATTTAATGTGATGTGGGGTCCTGTAGAGGATTCTGGGACATAAAAAACTGCTGCTGCTGCTAAGTTGCTTCAGTCGTGTCTGACTCTGTGTGACTCCATAGACAGCAGCCCACCAGACTCCCCCATCCCTGGGATTCTCCAGGCAAGAACACTGGAGTGGGTTGCCATTTCCTTCTCCAATGCATGAAAGTGAAAAGTGAAAGTGAAGTCGCTCAGTCGTGTCTGACTCTTTGCGATCCCATGGACTACAGCCCACCAGGCTCCTCCATCCATGGGATTTTCCAGGCAAGAGTACTGGAGTGGGCTGCCATTGCCTTCTCTGACAGGCAACCTTAACTAAAAACTAAGGACATGTGAACAAAGGGTAGACTTGAGTTCATCATAATGTATCAGTATTGGTTCATTAATTATGACAAATATAATACAGTAAGTCCCACACATACGAACCTTTAGGTTGTGAAATTTCAAAGACATTTGCAGGTCTAATCATGTAAGTTAGCTCATGTGCCTGGCGTACGTTATCACATGATAGCTTGCCCCCCGTCTGCTGTTGCTGACGACCCTTCGGCTCTGCTCTCTCCCACCTCCTCTCGCTCCTCCATCAGGAACTCTTCTGACCCGTTCACTCTGTGCCAGCCCCTGAGTGCCAGCTGTTGTGCTGTACTGCTGTACTTTTCAAGGTCCTATACTGCAAGATTAAAACATGTTTTGTTTTTTGTTTTTTATATATTATTTGTGTGAGAAATACTATAAGCCGATTACAGTACAGTGCTATACAGCTGATTATGTCATCTGCATACCCAGTTGTTGGTTGGGTTACCTAGTTAGTTGGGTACCTTTGTTGGATATACGAACAAATTGGACTTGCAAACATGTTCTCAGAATAGAACCTGTTGTTATGTCGGGGACTTACTGTACACTATTATAAGACATAAATAAAAAGGGAAAGTGGGTGTGGGATACGTGGGAACTTTCTGTACTGTTTTCCTAACTTTCCTGCAAATGTAAATCTACTGTAAAATAAAGTGTACCAGAACAAAATGGGGCTTCGAGAGCCCGCCTGTGGAAGCACAGCCCTGAATTTCTTCCCAGGAGCCACGGTCCTGCTTGTTAGACTTTTGAGTGACATCTCTCTCCCCCATCAAACTGGAACCCCAGGGGTACAAGATTTTTGTTCATCACCACATCCCAGCTCAGCACGTGACACAGCGCCTGGCACAGAGCACGTGCTTCAGGGATACTTGTCGAGAAGATATGACTAGGGGATGTGTTAGACTATCTGGACGGCTGTTGGGAGAAGGACTGAGTCCAGTTGATTGTGCACACAACTCTAGAGCAGCACTGACCAATAAAAGAATATGAGCCACATGCATGATTTAACTTCTTCTAGTTGCCCCATTAGAAAAGGAAAAGCAAAATAGGTGAAGTTTATTTTAATATTATATTTAATATTATTGTTGCAACATGTGAAAGATAAAAATTAAAATAAAATGGATTAACATAAACACAAATGCATCTGATATCTATATACACTTACTCAGGAGATTTTATATTCTTTTTTTCCCAGTAAGTTTTTGTTACCCAGCTTGTTTTACATGGACAGCATGCCTCAGTTTGGACTTGTCATACTTCCAAGTGCCCAAAGGCCACATGCATTGTGGATTCCGTACTGAAGACATGGCTCTAGATGAATGCTCTGAAAGCAAAACTTGGGACGTTCAAGGAGCCAGGCTGCATGTAAGAGAGTGCACTGAGCACTGGATCTTGAGTGAGGCTGGAATAGCGGACCCGGGAAAAGGGCCGTCTCACCCAACACGCGCCCCAGTGGCCACTGCAGCACTGTCTACGGCAGCCAGGACACGGGGGCAGCCTAGACGCCCATCAGCAGAGGAGTGGGCGAAGAAGATGCGGCCCGTATACACAGTGGAGCACCACTCAGCCATAGCAATGAGCGAGCTGTGCCATTTGCAGAGATGCGGGTGGACCCAGAGACTATCATACAGAGTGAAGTTCATAAAGAGAAAACCACATACTGTATATTAATGCACATACGTGGACTCTAGGAATATGGGGACAGATGGACCTATTTGCAAAGCAGAAACAGAGGCCCAGAAGACCAAACAAGTGTATGGACATCAAGGGGAGAAGGGGAGATGGGATGAACTGGGAGATCAGGATTGACGCACGCACGCACGCACACACACACACACACACACACATACACACACACTATGTATAAAACAGGTAACCAATGAGGACCTACTGGATGGCTCAGGGAACTCTACCCATTGCTCTGTGGTGGCCTAAATGGGAAGGAAATGCACACAAGAGGGGATATATGTGTACGTATGGCTGATTCGCTTGACTGAACAGCACAAACTAATACCACATTGTAAAGCAACTGTGCTGTGCTTAGTCGCTCAGTCATGTCCAACTCTTTGTAACCCCATGGACTCAGTCTGCCGGGCTCCTCTGTCCGTGGGGATTCCAGGCAAGAATACTGGAATGGGTTGCCATGCCCTCCTCCAAGGGAACTTCCCAACCCAGGGATCGAACCCAGGTTTCCCACATTGCAGGAGGATTCTTTACCATCTGAGCCAGCAGGAAAGCAACTATACACCAATAAAAACTTTTGTTAAAAAGCTATCCCACCTATGTAGGAGGAGTCCAAGCAGAGGCCAGCGACCCTGGCTGGTGACCCCTGAGCAGGAGCTCTTTTACTGGCTTAGAGTTTAGACTGGCTAAACCACTGAAGTTCCATCCAGTTTTAACACTTCTCTGAGTCTAGGATTGATGTTTGAGGAGGCTACTGCCATGATACTTATTATAACATTATGTGATGTCTTATAGAAGGCAACCTGCCACAGCACACGTGATCTCGCCTGATTCTTTTCTAGCTCATCCACATGGGTATTTCTTTTTAAAGATAAGGAAACAGAGGCTCAGAGAGGTTAAGAGGCTGCCTCACAGTCACACAGGTTTGATTCCCTCCCAAGCTGGAGGAGGGGAACAAAGCACACCCCGCTGGCTGTAAGTGCTATGTCCGAGAAAACTTCTCTCAAAGACCCTCGGCCAGTCATACAAGTTGTGAACTCACTCAGCAACTTGGGGCAGGAAGGGGGTGAGGATATGCTGGTGGTCCCGGTCAGGGACAGTGTGGGGACACTTTGATGGTGGGGCCACTGCCTTTGCTCTGACTTCAGGGTCCTGGGATACAGGGACCAAGACAGAAGAGACCAGCTTGACTCACAGCAGCCGTGTCATTTGCTCTTTAAAGTCATACCCCCGTGAGGTCATCAGCGACTGCTCCCTGGAACATCTGCCCAAAATAGCAGTGACATCTGGACGTTACAACAAGGACTCATCACTGTGGAATTACCGAGAGCATGTGACCCTCGTCACGCGGCACTTTGTCTCTGTTTGGCTCGAGCCAGCAGGGGAGGGAGAAAGCCTTCGGTGGAAAATGTGTGTGTCTTCCTGGCACAGTCAGTTGGCTGGTTTCACGGCGGCTCCCCCTGCCTGGCTGGTCTCTCAAAGATCGGCATGGCTCCGCTCGCCCCACAAGAGAATGCCAAAGTGGTTGCTCGGGTCCAGACGTGTTCAGAAAACAAGGTCTCACCAGCCCAGAGCTTTTTCCTCGAGTCTCACTTTAAGCTGAAGCTCCTGATCTCAGTGCACTCCCCCTCCCTTGCCAAGCTTGCCTCCCAGGGACTCCTGTCTATTAAAAAAAACAGCTTCACTTTCTAACTTTGACTATTTGGTTCCATCAAGCAAATGTAAGAGGTCTATGCAACAGCATTCACTATGTATTGCTGACACCCTCCACTGCCCGCCCGTAAGATGAGGTTCAAATGTTCTGGCATGAGTTTTCTGCCCCCATCAACACCCATGCCGCCTTCAGGTGCAACTGGGCTACTGATACACTGCCCAAAAGCTGTGCCCTGAGGCTGACACACACTCACTGGCCTCTGGGCCTTTGCTTCTGCCATTGCCTCTCCTGAAATCCCTTCCATCCATTTCTTGCCCTGGCAAGTCACCCCACTGCTTTACATTCCAGTTCAAACGTCACCTCCCCGCTGTCCCTGAGAGTGACGTGCTTCTTACTAAGTTCTGACTGCTTGCATCTCTATTATAACAAAATAAATGAATATTTATAGTTAGTTTATAATATTGATTCTGGATATTAATAATTCCAGAAACTACAAAGAAAAAAACAGGAGAATGTGACAGAGGGCCACGGGGTGGGAGGCAAGGGGGAGGGGTAGTTGGAGAGGTCTGCTCCGAGAAGGGTTTGAGATGGGCCCTGGGAGATGAGAAGGAGGCAGTTTCCGGGGCCGAGAGTTCCACGTGGAGAGAAGAGGGAGTGTGAAAGCCTGAGGTGGCCACGAACTTGAAGGATCTTAGAAACATCATGATGAGCAGGGGCAGAGTGGAAGGACACAGGTCAGGGGAGAAGTTGGATTCTCTTTCACGGTTCAAGATAAACAGCCTGTGTTTACCCTAAGGGGGGCGGGAAACCATTGGCCCATTTTGGCAGGCATGAGGACGATTCTGGCTTCTGAGTGATGGGTTAGGGGGTGGATTCGGGAGATGGTGGTGGTACACTGGACCAACCTGGCAGACAGGCAATGAGGGAGGTGATGGGCTGAGACGCAATCCAGGGACACAGCTGAGAGCATTCCCTGGTGGATGAGATGCAGGGAGTGGAGGCAAGCAGCACTTCCCCACCATAGCCGGGTGAGCTTCTGGGTGGCAGGAGCCCGTTTTGCGACTCTGGACAGCACACCACGCCTCCGAGGGTGATGGCTCTGTGTAACCACAGTGTCCACAGCAGCACCCTTGGCCTGTGCACCCTCCGTGTTCGCTTCTGTCTCCACTGGAGCGCACAGCACTGACATCTTCGCTTTCAAATCAGGCATCCCTCTGTGGCCCCTGAGGTCAGGGGCCAGGCTTGGGGGGTGGCCCACAATGGTTGCACTATCACATGTGCAGAATGCTTACTGGAGGCTGACAATACTAGGAAGTGAGGAGACTTCCCTGGGGGTCCAGTGGCTAAGACTCTGCTCTCCTGGTGCAGAGGGCCCAGGTTCAATCCCTGGTCAGGGAACTAGTTCCCACATGCCTCAACGAAGAGCTCACATGCTGTCACTAAAGATGATGCATGTCCAATTAAAGATTCCACACAACACAACTTAAAGAAAAACAAACCAACATGCTACAGCTAAGACCAGGGACAGCCAAATAAATAAAGATAAAAAAAAAAAAATACCGAGAGTGACAGGGCAACATCTCACAAGCAGAAGGAGCTTATTTGCATGCGGCAGTCACAAAGTGTGTTGGTTAGAGATCAGTCACACTGACTGTAACACAGCCTATCACGGGACAAGGAGAGGAGAGAGCCCCTGGAAACAGCCTCAGTGGCACCAAGGCGTTCTGGGCCTTGGGGGGCCTGCTGGGCTGCTTCTGAGCTCTAGGGAATTCTACGCAGATCTGCTGCTCCTTCTGTTCTTAATCCTCCTGTGATCACAAGGCTCCACAAGCAAACCGTGCTCTTGCCCAGAGATGCCAATGTCACTGTACATCACCACGCTGCCACCCAGGCTCCTCCCCTCCTCACTGTGCCGAAATTGCTCTGTGACTATTTCCCCCTGGATGTCTTCCTGAATGGCCCCGAATGTCAGTAATCTCTTGGAAATTGGCTACTGTGGCTGTTAATGTCTGGGATGTTCGACCCCTAACAGCCTTCGGATTTGTCATGGGCTATTAACCAGCTAACTCTTCATTAAGTGTTGGTAAAGATCAATTTCTTAGGGGGGGAGGTGATTCAGCTTCACTTGTTTGCTAAAGACAGATGTGTCTGCTCTCATCGTCCCCTGCGGCTTCACTTCATAGGAGATGGTAGCTTAGGTCCTGGAGGGTAAAATCCTTGCCTTCCAGGTGCTGGGCAGATTGGACTCTGTTGCCATGGTGACGGTTGGAGCAAGGGGCAGTGGCAAGAGCTCAGGGTGTCACTGAGGCCAATCACTTCCTCCCCTTACCTACCCCACCCCTAACACACTCAGCTGATTGGGCCAGGAGCAAACCACTCAGCCTGGCTGAGCCAATCACATTGTTTCTCCTGGGAATCTGGATTTCCAGCAGGGACTAAGGCACAGTAAGGTTGGAGACTTGGCATCTATGCAGAAACCAGGAAGGGAAGTCACCATGTGGAAAGACGCAGGCATAAGCTACGTCATGGAGCACTGAGAGTGCAAACTTAGCTCTCAACCTTCCATTCTACTTCTGAGAGACCCAAACTTCACTTCCTGTCTTGAGCTTCCTGTGAAATATCCCATTGTATCCTTAAAATAAACCCTGCCAGGGAGTTTTCTTTTCCTTGCAACCATACATTCTAAGGTAATGGGCTCTGATGTCAGAGCAACTTGGATCCAAGGTGTGGTTCTAATACTGTATGTCATCTTATCTATTCACATTTAATTCCTCAAGGCCTCAGTTTCCACATCTGCAAAGTGGGGCTAACGTCCCACACCTCATGAGATTATTGTGGGGATTAAATCAGTCAATGTAGGTGAAACCACCAGCTTCCCTTTGTTGTTCAGTCACTAAGTTGTGTCCAACTCTGCAACCCCATGGACTGCAGCATGCCAGGCTCCCCTGTCCTCCACTATCTCTAGGCGTTTGCTCAAATTCATGTCCATTGAGTCGATGACACTAACCAACCATCTCATCCTCTGTTGCCCTCTTCTCCTGCCCTCAATCTTTCCCAGCATCAGGGTCTTTTCCAATGAGTTGGCTTTTCGCATCAGGTGGCCAAAGTGTTGGAGCTTCAGCTTCAGCATCAATCCTTCCAATGAATATTCAGGGTTGACTTCCTTTAGGATTGACTGGTTGGATCTCCTTGCTGTCCAAGGGACTCTCAAGAGTCTTCTCCAGCACCACAATTCGAAAGCATCAATTCTTTGGTGCTCAGCTTCCCAATAATATCTGTTGACTGGCTCTCAGTTTGGGTGGAAGCAGTTAAACACAGTGATGTTTGAAGACTCTTGTGATGATTACATCTCCCAGGTGGCTACTTAAATCTAGAGGCCAGGGATGCCGCTAACATCCTGCAATGCACAGGACAGCCCCACAGCAAAGGATTATGCAGCCCCAAATGTCATTGGTGCCAGAGTGGAGAAGCTCTGTTGCTAAGTCTGGATTGTTGTTGTGAACGAGGGCCAGGGACCCATGGCCACATTTCACACTAGTCACAGCACATTTAGGGCTTCCCTGGTGGCTCAGAGGGTAAAGAATCTGTCTGCATTGTGGAAGAACCAGATACCATCCCTGGGTTGGGAAGAACCCCTGGAAAAGGAACTGGCAACCCACTCCAGTATTCTTGCCTGGAGAATCCCATGGACAGAGGAGCCTGGAGGGCTACAGGGTTGCAAAGAGTCAGACATGACTGAGCAACTAACACACACACATACAGCACTTTCAAAGCTACGCCTTGTGAGACCCTCTGTCTTCCCTACAATACCCACTCTGTCCCTCCGATCCTTCCCACCTCCTCTTCCCCCACCACTCTCCTCCCTTTCTTGAGGGGAAAGAAAGTGCCCTGAGCTGTGCTCTGCTCAGGATTCTCCTTTCTCTGGGAGAAGCCATGGCGACCAGATAATGAGCACCTAGAGGTGAGGACTTCACGCTTACTTGCTCATGTCTTTGGCTTGAAAATGAGGAGAGAAAGTGCTGGGAGGTGGCACATGGAACCCACCAAGAGTGTTTGCGGCCAACAGGGGAGCCAGGCCATCCAGTGGAGGGTGGGGGCAAGGGCACGGCACAAGCCTGGCCTCCACCTCTCATCAGTCTCAGCCCACGGGACCTGAGCATCTCACATGAGTTCAGCTATGTCTGGGGCTGTTCTTTCAAAGACCCTTAGATGCTCCAGCTCTACGTGGAAGATATCATTTTCTTACTGGGTAGATGCACACTTAGGGCCACAGGGAAGTCAGCATCACTGGGGAAGTGGGTGGTGGTTTTATTTCGGGGCCACACCATGTGGCATTTGGGATCTTAGTTCCCCAACCAGGGATCCAACTCGTGCCCCTGCACTGAAGTGTGATGTCTTAACCACTGGACCACCGGGAAGGTCCAAAGTGGGTGTTTTTAGGTACTGGGGTAAAAGGAGAAAAGATAATTGTATTCCAGGTGGTTTTGGCCATGAGTACTTGGGCCACTTCACAAGGATGGACAGAAAAAGGGAAATGAGTGGGAGGGGGGCACCGGGACTGGGGGGCTTCTGGGACTTCCCCAGGAGAAGAGGCAGGGCACAGTCCTGTTTCAGAGTCAAATGGGGTGAGGCAAACTTGACTCCATCACAACTGGCTGCCTGTTCCTGGGGCTGATGGAGGAGCCGGATGGCAGAAGCAGCTCCAGACAACACTGAAACAGTGGGTACTGGGGGGTTAGATACGGGGGTTCTGGGGAGGCTTGCAGCAGTTCAGACAGACCTCAGATTCCACTTAGGCAGAGATCAGGGAAGCAGTTTCTGTAAGAAGAGAGGGTCCGAGGCTGGCAAGCTGGCAGTCAAAGGCTGTCCACAGGTGAATGGCGGGGGTCCCTTAGGGGCACACGTGGGTGGCCGTGGGCCCTGTCATTCAGCCAGCACACAGCTGTCTTGTGGAGCCCACCCCAGCTCTCAAGATCCCAGTCTCTGGGCGTCAAGGTGAGTTCGCCCCCCACCAGCTGCTCAGATGTGGTGTCTGTCACACTGCCAGACTTGGGGAGGATTCGGGCATGGGGTGGGGCTGACAGTGAAGCAAGAGGCCCTGAGGCTGAGCAGAAAGCCGAAAGCACTGTGGGTTTCAAGTGGTGCATGGAGTGAATGACTTGAATCATGTGGGTTTTGCCATCTTAAACAGAAAGGATAACGATGCCTTAGTTAATTGCATGGCCAGCCCTCCAATATCTTTTTAAAGGCCTATGAGTGTGGTTTTTAAAGTGTGGTCCCCAACCAGCTGCAACAACATCCCCCTGGGAGCTTGTCCAAAATGCAAACGATCAGGCCCCACCTTAGCCCTACAGAATCAGAAGGGAAAGGGGCCCTGCCAGCATCAGGCCTCCAGGTGACTGACAGTGTCAGAACCACTTGCCTAAAGGAAAGAAGTGAAGTGAAGTTGCTCAGTCGTGTCCGACTCTTTGCGACCCTATGGACTGAAGCCTACCAGGCTCCTCCGTCCATGGGATTTTCCAGATAAGAGTACTAGAGTAGGTTGCAAACCCCCAGCAAATGGGCAACTGAAAATCAGATTTTAATACTGTGGGAAATGATGGGACTTCTACTTCCCTGGTGATGTGGTGGCTAAGACTCCACGTTCCCCATGCAGGGGGCTTGGGTTTGATCCCTGGTCAGGGAACTAGATCCTGCATGCTCCCACTAAAGACCCTGCATGCCACAAAGACTGTGTACAGCAAAAAAACTAAACCAAACAAACAAAACCTGTTATTTCTAATACTGGAGAGCTAGAAGCCAGGACCTGACCTACAGCAGGAGATGAGCTACATAAATCAACTTCACATCCATAAGATGGGCTATTTTATGGCTTTAAAAAAATGCTGTTTAAAGATGAATTAGTGGGATGGGAACATTCTTGACAATTAGGGAAATAAAATTCTAGGCTGGGGTCATACTCTTCTTGTGACTCTGTTCTACCTGGAATCAACACATATGCAGCTGAGGAATTGTGAGGCTCAGCACCGACTCTCCAATGCTAATATGGTTCAGTGGCCATGGTCTATGCTGCATTGGACAAGACAGCTTCTTTCACACATCTCTATAGCTACAGATTCTAATACATGAGCACAGGAAAGCTAAGTCTACATAATAAAGACAATGACTCTTTAAAGATCACTTTTCACGTGTCTATCATAAGACTATTCAATAGAGCTGACACCCTGACACTGCAGATGTCTGTTAAGCCTCTCAGCGTCTGCATTTATAAGATGAGAAAGTCCCTGCTGGCTCTAATTAGGTCGAGGATTAAGCCTAGAGGTGTGCATCAGACATCTAAGAGCATTTTATAATCCGGCTGGGAAATGATGGTAAAATCCATGAGGCCATCCACTGCCTTCATTAAGGCTTAGCGTCTGCCCTCAGATGCACACTGCTATGCATTCTGAACATCACAGCACAGGGCGCAGCAATGGGGGCTGTGTGTGGGATCAAAGGCTGAGCCTGAACCCATTATGGGACCTCATCACCAACTAAGCGGGTGACTCAAGTCAAGTGACCCGAGACCCTGAGGATATCTGCTTTGCAAGGAGGCTGTGAGGCTTGAGGAAGGAAGGAAAAGCAGTCAGCAGAGAGGCTAGCATCCAGTAGTAGCTCAATAAATGGAACTGGCCTCTGTTTTATTAAAAACTGCCACATCATATGACACAGAAACAAATAGCCCGAGTCAGGGGACAAGGATGTTTGTTATTTATAACTGGAGAGCTGGAAGCCAGGACCTGACCTACAGCGGGAGACAGGCTAAATAAATCAAATGCACATCCATATGCTGGACTATTATATGGCTTTAAAAATTGCGGTTTAAGGATGAATTAGTAGGATGGGAACGTTCTTGAATATAAGAAAGAAAGAGAAAATGTACAAATAGCACAACACCAATGATGCAAAAATAACCTATAGTTTTATATATGCTTGTGCATTTCATCTTGGAAATGACACGCAAATTATAATCTTAATTTCTGGGTGGTAAAATTTTAAGTTTTTTTCTTCTCTCCTATATACGTCTCTGTACTTTAAAACACATTTTACAATGAGTATGTGTTATTCTAAGAACTGATTTATTTTTATTTTTATTTTTATAAATTGGGGTATAGTTGGTTTACAATGTTGTATTCCTTTCTGCTGTGCAATGAAGCAAATCAGCGTCACTAATTATGAGAAAAATGCAGGTCAAAACTACAATGAGGTATCACCTCACACCTATCAGAATGGCCACCATCAAAAAATCTACAAAAAATAAATGCTGGAGAAGGTGTGGAGGAAAGGGACATGGGGTAGGGATGCGGGATGAACTGGAAGAGCTGGTACATTTTGCTTGTTAAGTTTTAGAAACAAGAGGAAGCAGGGTTGGAGGCAACGCTTGGTGAGTGGCTAGGAGGTAGGTGGGTGCAGAGAAGGGGTTCCAGCCAGGGAGGAAGGCGGAGCAGAGGGAAGACAGAGCCGGTGTGGGGGTGCAGCTGGGCACTTGGGGCCCTGCCTTCTGCAGCTGAAGAGCCCGCTGGGAGCCGGGGAGAAAGATCTCATTGGACAGACCGAGCGGCCGTTTGGGAAGAAGCTGGAGCGTCCGGCAGGCTGTACTGGATGCGACCGCTGACTGAGGAGCCGTGGCAGATTCTCAAGTAGGGGGACGACACGATGTAGACATTATCTACGATATAATGTGGACACAGCCCCTGAGTTTGGGACGCCCTGAAGCCCTGGGGGTAGAGAGGGAGAGGAGGAGCCTCTGACGGCCCTGGGATGCAGAGGATTGAGACCTGGGGCTGGGAGGCCTCTGGGACTGAAGATCCAGCAGGACATCCCGTCTGCTCTGGGAAGAAGGGAAGGGCGGGGAGCAGCCAAGGGGCCTCCCCTTTGCTGGCCTGAGAGGCTGAGTACATGCGCAGCCGCGCTGCCGAGAAACCCACCGAGGAGGAGACGAATCTGCAGGTCGGTCCAGAGCCTTCCTGGAGCGGGGCTTATCTGGTCAGGGGAAGGGATGTGCTCTGGGAGAGGTGGGGACAGGGATCCAGGACACATCCTCATCCTTTGGGGGTTGGAGGAGGAAGACTGGTGGGAAGGGAGGATGAGGGCAAGGGAGCAGGGGTCCACGATGCGGGAAGGAAGTGGGCTGCCCCACCCCTGGAGCCCAAGAGAGGAGAGCATGGCCCAGAGGAGGGTGATGGTGGTGATGAGACGGGGCGTCACCTTTGACAGGTGGGGCTGAATCTCACCTGAAGAGGCCAAGAATGTGTACCCTGGGCCGTGGAGCCACTGCGTACGGTGCTGGGAAGGGAACAGAGACCCAGGCTGAATCTGAAGGGAGCAGCTGAGTCAAGAGAAAAGCTCCCTTTAAAAGAGAGAGTGGATAAACAACAAGGTCCTCCTGGATAGCACAGGGAACTATATATTCAATATCCAGCAATAAACCGTAAGGAAGAGAATATGAGTCTTCTCCAGCACCACAGTTCAAAGCATCAATTCTTTGGCGCTTGGCCTTCTTTACGGTCCAACTCTCACATCCGTACGTGATTACTGGAAAACCATAGCTTTGACTAGATGGACCTCTGTTGGCAAAGTAACGTCTCTGCTTTTTCATAAGCTGTCTAGGTTTGCCATAGCTTTTCTTCCAAGGAGCAAGCATCTTTTAATTTCAGGGCTGCAGTCACCGTCCACAGTGATTTTGGAATCCAAGAAAATAAAGTCTGTTGTTTTTTCTATTTTTCCTCCATCTATTTGCCACAAAGTGATGGCACTTGGGAAGATCCCGTGGACAAGGGCATGGCAACCCACTCCAGTATTCTTGCCTGGAGAATCTCATGGACAGAAGAGCCTGGTAGGCGGGATAGCAAAAACTCGGACACGACTGAAGTGACTTAGCACATACATACAATGGGACTGGATGCCATGATCTTAGTTTTGTTAATGTTGAGTTTTAAGCCAGCTTAAATAAAGCATAATGAAAAGAATATGAAAAAGAATGTATGTATCTGTATAACTGAATCACTTTGCTGTACAGCAGTAATTAACACAACATTGTAATTCAACCATACTTCAATAAAAAATTTAAATACAAACAAGAGGGGAGGTAGAAGTGATAGAAGCATGTCTGAAGGCAGAAGGCCCTCATCAGGGATGGCAAACACCACTGAGAGACAGAGGAGGAGAGATGGGGAGGGAGGCCAAGAGCTGCCTACGCTGCTCTTCCTACACAGGGAAGCTGCCTACACAGCTTCCCAAGACTGATCCCCAGAACCAGGGTTATAATTTCGACCTCTGCCAGTTCCAGGGAAGGACTGAGCTACTGCATGGAAAATGCCTGGTGCAAGAGACAATGTATAGAAGTGACTGTCAGTACATGAAAATAACCAGAAAAGATGCTCAGGAAGGTGGTAGATCCTAAAGCGAACTGGGAACCAGGTGAGATCCTCATATTGGAAAAGATTGCAGATGAAACTCAGTTCTTTCGTGTATACAATCCATTTACCACCTGGCATACAAATTTGGTGAATTTAGCTTCCCTGGTGGCTCAGACAGTAAAGAATCTGCCAGCCATGTAGGAGACCCAGGTTTGAAACCTGGGTTTGGACAATCCCCTGGAGAAGGGAATGCCAACCCACTCCAGTACACTTGACTGAGAAAATCTCATGGACAGAGGAGCCTGACAGGCTCCAGCCCATGTGGTTGCAAAGAGTTGGACATGACTGAGAGACTAACCCAAAAACGTTCAAATCTGAGCATCACTGAACAAAAAGGTAGCTGAGGATGTGTGTGTGTGTGTGGCACAAGCTCTTCACTGGGGGTTGGACTGGGTGGTCCAAGGACGGATCTTACTCTACTCCTTGTTCTTTTGATCTTCAAAAACCTTGGGTCTACTCACCACCAAATGAATCAAAAGCTTCTTTCTGAGTTTGGACTCAAAACCAAGTCTTGCCAACACATAATGAATGCATTAAGGATACTGAATATTTGTCAGGAGATAGCTGTTTGGCATCTGTTTGCTTTCATGGCCTGCACTGTGGAGATGAAGAATGTCTATAATCCCATGGGTCTGCTCTTCTAGTCCAAGCTCTTCCTCCCACCACTGGTCCTTGGGCTAAGGCCTTGCCAGGTGCAGGAGGCTGGCTCTTTCCAAGGAAAAGAGTCAGGTTGACTGGAATCTGTGAAAAGCCAATGCATCCCTTTGGCCAGTGACTAACATCTTAGCCCAAACAACAGGGCCAATGACCCTCAGCTGATCTGGCAGCCACAGCTGTGATGACTGCACAGAGGCAGGTCACAAGAAATCATACAGTTCACCCAGGACTGAAGAGTTATGCTTAGCCATCCTGTTTCTAGAATCTCTCCTATCTTTTAATCACTATGTGGCCACCTGAGTTGTCCTCCTAAAACATGCATCTTAAAACCTGCTGATGACTTCATGTGGCCAAGATGACCTGAGCCCCTCGGGTGGATATGCTCCCCCGCCCCAGCATGACACCAACTTTGCAATTCTCCCTGACCTTGTCCTCTGCTTGCTGGGTTCTCGATGGGCATTGCTCTTTCATCAGCCTACACTTTTGCATCTTGGCACATGCCACCCCCACGGCAAGGGACATCTGTCCTTCTCCCTTGTCTGACTGGTGAACTCCTATTCACCTTCAGAGGCTCAGCTGAAGTTGCACCCTCTCTGTGAGGCCTCCTCTGACCCTCACCTGCAGACCCCCATGGCTCCAGTCCAAGATCAGCAATCTGTGCTCTCACTGGGCACAGGCAACGTGGGGTTCCCTTCTGAGCTCTTTTGAAGCAGGAAGTGCCTCCTGCCTCTCACAGTGCCTACCAGCAGGCTCATGAGTGTTCACCACCAGGCTCATGAGTGTTCCCCACCAGGCTCATGAGTATTCCCAGGCACACGAACAACTCATGACCTTAGAGTCTATCCTTGTGTGAACTGGCCTGACGTCTGCATGCCCCAGACAGTGTTTTCCAGATACCACAGCAAAACAGTCACATCCCATTCTTTAAGTCATCTTCTACTACTGTCTTCAATATTCAACATCTTGCTTTTGAAATTAAGTTTAGGTTTGCCAGGCAAAATGATCCCAGGATGTTTTGCACAGCTTCTGCCTGGCATGGTTTTGATACCATGCACACATGCATGCTATGGTGCTTTAGTCATGTCTCTTTGTGACCCTATGACTGTAGCCCACCAGGCTTCTCTGTCCATGGGATTCTCCAGGCAAGAATAATGGAGTGGGTTACCATTCCCTCCTCCAGGGGATCTTCCCGACCCAGGGATCAAACCCACAACTCTTATGGGATACAGAGGGTCCTCCTGCAACTGGCAGGAGAGAGGGGCTCAAGGCACAGCTCCAGGGAGCGCTAAAGGAACCCCAAGCTCCCTGGGGCTCAGTGGAGAGAGACGCCCACTCCCACCGATCAGTGGGAACTCTGCTCAGCCTGAAGCTGAGCCTCATGGCTATTAAATTAATAAACGTCCCCACTCCCGCCTGCCAACCCTCCAATTAAATGATTAGAATGTGTTCAGCATCACTTAGCTAGGAATCTATGGCCCATAGATTTTCTAAAAGATTAAAATTAAATATCTCAACATCATTCCAATTACCTTCTGTGTTTATACGTTTCAAATTCTTCATCTCTTTTAGCACCTAAGACACTGCAGCACCATGGGATGCTAAGGTTCTGACTTTTAACACTCGGCGTGTGTAAAAAGGATTGGGGGGTGCCTCTGGGTGAGTGTGAGATCCCTTCAGATTCTGAAACTCTGATTCTAATCCCATGTATACATATACATTTGGAGAAACCTGTCTCCACCTGCATTTAAAATATATGTGTCAACTGCTACATTTAAAATGGATAACCAACAAGGACCTACTGTCTAGCACAGGGAACTCTGCTCAATGTTATGTGGCAGTCTGGATGAGAGGGGAATTTGGGGGAGAACGGATACATGTATATGTATGGCCGAGTCCCTTCACTGTTCACTGGAAATTATCACAACATTGCTTGTTAATCGGCTATACTCCATTACAAAATCAAAAGTTTTTTTAAAATAAAAAATAAACTGTGGCACAGTTCATCCCGGAAGCAAGGAAATCCACCACTGCTTTCTCCTTTCCCCGAATCTGCATGGTTTAGTCTTCTGCTGCATTTTAGCTGATTTCCTGAGTTCTGTCCATTTAGCAAACAAGATTTAGCTCCAGTGCTGCAGTCTCACCTCCGATCCACGGTGCTGGCAACTATTTCCCCCACATCATTTGTGTCTGGCTCCCCGGCCCCGCAATGCCTGCTGAGCAAGGTGCTGCCTCGGATGAACACCTGCCGAGTGACGGCAGCTCACCTGTATGACACAGGCACTGATCGGGCTCAGAGAACCAAGGGCTGTCATGCCTCCTGTGCGTGTCCGACTCTGTGTGACCCCATGGACTGTAGCCCTCCAGGCTCCTCTGACCATGGGATTCTTTAGGCAAGAATACTGGAGTGGGTTGCCATGCCCTCCCCTAGGGGATCTTCTGGACCCAGGGATTGAACCCACATCTGTTACAACTCCTGCATTGGCAGGAAGGTTCTTTACCACTAGCACCACCTGGGAAGCCCCATGTCTCCGAGGTTAGCTGAAATAAATCTAGTTCTCTCTCTTGTTCAGGGTTGCTATGAAAAAAGAACGAACATGAACATTTGCTAAGTCCCTCTGTAGGTTGGATGTCCCACTCAATCTGATGCTCCCTGTGGACCCGTGGGATAGGTGTTGCCGAGAGTAAAGCAGACAGTCCCCAGGCCAGCAGAGCCCTGGCCCCACAGCATGTGGGGACAAGTCAGGTCATACACCTGAAGGTCTAGGGTTGCACCTGAATCAATTCTGCCGTCTTTCAAAATGCAGATTCCCAGGCTGTGCTCCAGACTGAGTTGATTTCACCTTCTAAAAGTGGGATCTGGGGACCTCCCTGGCAGTCCAGTGGCTAAGACTCCACACTCCCAATGCAGGGGACCCGGGCTGGATCCCTGGTTGGGGAATTAGATCCCACATGCCGCAACTAACGATCCCGCATGCCGCAACTAAGACTTGGCATGGCCAAATAAATAAAAGTAAATAAAAAATAAATTTAAAAAATAAAAGTGGGATCTGGAAATGGGGATTTTTAAATAGCTTCCCCAGATGCTTCTGATGTACACCGATGCTTGAGAGCCACAGCCAAAGGGCGGCGATTCCAGGTTGATGCCCACGCTGTTCTCCCCACCCCCACCTGCCATTATCAGTGCAATTATCCTACTCTCCAGCCTCCTTAAGGCCACGACAATGGTGGGGGTGGGCGGCACTGTCCAGGCACCACTGCGCCCTGGTCAGACATCACTGCACAAACGGAACACTGTTCGGGTCTAGGGGGGAGGGTGGCACCAGTGTCACTGTGGGCACTGCTCTTAGGACACGGCAGGTTGCAGTTCACGGTCCTACCCTGGTTACCCACCGCGTGGCCAGATCGCAGGAAGGAGGCCTCTAGGTTAGGAGACTGACTGACTCCTGGACGTCCTGCCTATGGCGCTACTCTGCTCTTTGCAACTTGATGCAGATATGTGCTTACTTGCCGTCTCACCCTGGAATACCTCCTGGTACTACAAACACCCATCAGAAATCAGGTCAACGAAACCCACCAGCCTAGCAGGATAACCAACACCTGGATGGGACCTAACTATTCAAAGAATAGTTGACCTGTTTGCTTTCATGAGAAACTGTCTTTTTTTTTTTTGAGACTATAATTATTATTTTGGCAAAGATTACAGCGTATGGAGATGTAATACTAGTATCAGTGAAGTTGAGTATCAAAACTGCAAACATCCTTCCAGCTTCTACATCCCCAGGCCCTCTTCCACAGATCACTTTTTCTGTTCACAGAAGATGACTAATGATCTCTCACATTTGTATAAAACTTCCCCATTTGCCAAGTACTTTTATTCACAGTAGCTCATATATGTTCTCCTGGCTAGCTGAGGAGTCTGTTCAGACTGGTATCTTTATCTGCATATTAGAGAGGACCCCGACCAGAGAGATAAAATAGAGGAGGTTGTTCAGATTGGGATCTTTATCTGCACTTTAGAGAGGACACTGGACCAGAGAGATAAAGCAGCACATACATGCACCCAGCTCTACCTGTTTGCAGAGAGAAAGCAGCACCTGAACAGGTCCTCTAGCTCCAATGCAATTTGCTGTGTCTGACCCTCATGGAAGACTTACACCCACCTCCAAGTAATTTTTGCAGTGAGTAGAGGATGCCTTCAGGTCCCATTACTGCATGTGTGAGGCTAACTACTTTTCTCTTCACATGGGACACTAATGGTCCAGGAAAGACACGCGTGGTTAAGGACAGACCGCCCTATCAGGCGGCATTCGTGGTAAAGAATCTGCCTGCCAATGCAGAAGACCAGCATTCCATCCCTGGGTTGGGAAGATCCCCTGGAGAAGAAATGGCAAGCCACTCCAATATTCTTTCTTGGAGAATCCCATGGACCGAGGAACCTGGTGGGCTAAAGTCTATGGGGTCGCAAAGAGTGGGATACAACTGAAGCAACTTCACAGCATGCACCCTATAGTTAAACAGAGACCCAGGTGATGGTGTTGAAGTAAAGACTGCTGAAATACTCACCGCAAGGCTGCTATGCTGGAAAGTGATGTGGTGGGGGGAGGGGAATCAAAAGCAAAAGCTGAAAGGAAGCCTTGTGCATAAGTAGGTCCCAGGAGCCTGACAATGTTCTAGAAACTGAATGAACTGATGGAACAAGGCACTGTGAGCTGCTGAGAAGTCCAGGTCTCAGGCTGGAAATCCTGCAGTCATTTTCACACCAAAAGAGAATGAAGTGACATGACGGCAGGGATTTTGGCAACTCCAAACAGGTGACACAGCACTGTCAGGGCAGCTTCAAATCTCTTAGGGATTTGACTGATGCCTGCTACGAGTCGGACGCAACTGAGCGACTTCACTTTCACTTTCACACAATGGAGAAGGCAATGGCAGCCCACTCTAGTGTTCTTGCCTGGAGAATCCCAGGGACAACAGAGCCTGGTGGGCTGCCGTCTATGGGGTCGCACAGAGTCAGACACGACTGAAGCGACTTAGTAGTAGCAGCAGCAGCAGCAGCGGGGTGGAGGGGCAAAGCCAGCAAACAGGACCTGTGCAATAATGTCTAGGTCTAGTATTCCAGAAACTGACTCCCTGCATGTGAACACGTGACTTTACTATTGAGATTTTAGTCAAAAGGAGCCTGGACTTAGAATTCTTAAAACTCTGGGTTGGCCAGCTAGCTTGACCATTTCTTAAAAATGTCACCATTCACCAGCCTCTGAGACTCTGCGTTTCTATCTACTCACAAATGAGTTGTTTGCAGGGTCAAATGAATAATGCATGAATTTTAGTGCAAAAAGTCAGGCTGAAAAAAAAAAAGTTTGGCCATAAAACACATCATTTGGCATAGACATGATCACCAAAACATCAGGTGGGTGAAAATGTCTGTGGATCTTAAAAAGGATGGTTGTAAGCAGCAGATAGGTCACAGAGGGTCAAGGCCCCAAGGCTTACAGGACGCAATCAAGCATCCAGGGCATGTTGCTACAGTACAAGCTCCCTGGGTACTGACTTTGGGGAACAGTGGGTGGCCCCTAGAAGGCATTCAGTCGCTATTTATTGGAAAAAAGGAACAAATAGCTGGAGTTGGTCCACCAGAGAACACGTCTTCAAGAAACGTTACCATAACAGCCGCAGCCTGCCTCCCCTAGACTTGTCTAAGTTTTAATGCTCTGGTGAATGAAGACTGTCATTTCACCATGAAATCTGGGGGCTTTCTGGCACAGCACAGGATGTGGAGTTGTGATTACACATAGCCACAAGAGCTGGGGGAAATTTCACATGCTGCCTGATTTCTCCCTTTCAGAGAGAAGATGAGGTCAGGGAGGTGAATTCCTAGTTATGTAACTGTTTATTAGCAAAGCTAGTACTTAGAACCAGGGAGTGGTAACTAAAGCAATGTTACTTTTTTAATTAGAAAAAAAAAAAAAAACTTTGGCTTTGCAGAGACATATGGCTCCCTATTAAGGAAAGTGAGAAGGCTAGATTACTTAATGATGTCACTGGGACTTCCCTGGTGAGCCAGTGGTTAAGAATTCGCCTGCCAATGAGGGGACATGGGTTTGACCCCTGGTCCGGAAAGACCCCACATGCTGTGGGGCAACTAAGCCTGTGCAACAGAACTACTGAAGCCTGCACGCCTCAGAACCCATGGTCCACAGTAAGAGAAGCCCCCGCAATGAGATGCCCCAGCACCGCAACTCGCCACGACAAGAGAAAGCCCACACGCAGCAACAAAGACTCAGCACAGCCAAAAAGAAAGAAATACAATTTAAAAATGATAATTAGTGCCTTTGCCCAGGTGGGATGGACACAGGGCTGTCATTTTCTCAACCCAAGGACAGTCCTCAGGAGTTGAAGCCTCTTAATTCTTGGTGCAGTGGAATTTTCAGGGAAAGGAGAAGAAAAACTTGAACAGAAGCATTAAAAAGTCCCAGGAGGTTTCTCAGAGACTAAACAGCCCTTCTTCAACAAAAGGCTGGCAAAGGAAGTGCACAGATGAGATTTCCCAGAACAAACTCTCAGACCAGCTTTAAAAATGAGAGAAAAATGTGCTTCAGGCAAGACCCTTTTGGGGTTTCGTGAAACCCAGCTGGCTAGGACTGTCAGACACGCAGGAGGAATCCAGAAAACAGATGGACGTCTTCCTCTAATTGCAACATGGCCCGGGGAAGGTTCTGCAGTTGGAGAGTCGCCTGGTGGTGCTGGTCCCAGCCTGGGCCGTGGCCCTGCCCAGTTACCCCCGAGGAGATCTCTGTTTCAGTAGAGTCCTCGGCTGCCCCTGGCGGAATCCACAGCTGGAACAAAGCCCTGCGTGAGCATCCATCCCTGACAACGAGCTCAGCATGGGGACCAGCCTCCAGGATCCCAAACTGGGATATCACTGGAAACTCCCGTCCTCTCCCACCATCAGCCCCCACACCCCAAAGGCGCTGCTGACAGCAGCAAGCTGTACCCCCAACCCTGAAGGGAGGAAGGAAGCAGAGCGGAGGCTTTCGTGGGTGAGGAAGGGCCCTTGGATGAACAGACACTCAGGTTCTCAGGGATGGATGCGCCTCTGCAAGTGAGGGGTCGCTGGGAGTTAGAACTCACTTCTGGTGGTAATTCCAGGCTGTCCTGGAGTGAGCTTCCTGGGGGCTGGCAGAATACAGCCCTCTGGCTCTGCCATGTGCTGGCGGGAACTGCAATCAGGCAGTGAGCAGACTGGTTCCTAGTTCTCCTGCAGATCACTGCCCTTGACAGAGTCTTCTTAAAATTCACAGTTCTGTGTGTGCATATTTACTTAAGTTTGTATATTTAAACAGATCTGGGTTTTGAGATCCCTTCGGGCCTTACAACAGGGATTGTTACCTAACACGGTTCTGGCAAGAGAAAGAGCAAAGGCAAAGAGTGACATTTCCCTCTGGCAGAGTTTACCTCTGCATCACTATGGACACGGAGGGAGTTTTATTGGCATCGTTACTGAGCTGGTCTTACTTCTTTATATAGATTCATCAAAGGGCCTCCAGGGACTTTCAAGGTCTCCTGTGTGCCCAGCTCTGGTGTGGGAGTTTAGTGGGCAGCTCTTTCTGGAGCTGTTCCCTGCCTGCAGGACTAACCAGCCCAGCCTGAAAACCCATATTTTCAGTCCATCCTGGGAGCCTATCCTGTATCCTTAGTTCTGTTCTGCCCCTTTAACCTGGACCGTGGACAAGCCACTGAACCTCAGTTCCCCGGGCTGTAAGGGGTGGTGACCTCACTGCACTGTGACAGAGAATCAACGAGAGACTGGATGTAGATCACGTGGCACGTCATAGTTTATCCGGAAGTGAGTTAGGACCATGGGTATGAAAGCAGACGTGTTACTGACCAACGGAGGCATTATTCTTCCTGGGTCTTTTAACAATAGCTATGTGTCACTGCTGGAGGGGCCGCGGGAAGGAGGCCTCCTCCGGTCTGAAAATGGATGAATCCGACGGCCACCGTCATCCTGCCTTGGGCAGAGGTGACCCTCCTCCTCCTGGAAGCACTTCTCCCCACTGGCTGCCAGGATCCTGCCTACTCCAGCCTCCCCGCTGCTCCCTCTGGTCTGTGGCCCAGGCTGGCCTCTTGTGCCCACTCAGCAAGGCAGTGCTCCAGGCTCCCTTTCTAAGCCACACCCTCTCCCTGGGCCACCTAATCCAGCCTCAGAGTTTTAAGTACCCTCTCTACACCAGTGATTCCTACATTGATGGTGGAAAAAAAATGGGGAGAACGTAACAGTGCTGGGCAGGGCGAGTTTGGGGGTAGATGGAGACTGGGACTTGTTGGGATGGGGACACCTGAGTAAGGACTTCTAGGGAGAGGGGGCAAGTCATGAGGTTGTCCGGTGGTGAGCATTCCAGACAGGGCATCCACGGCCCAGGCCTGGGAGTACTCCTGCTCTGCTGGGGGAGTAGAGTGCCCGGCCTGGCTTGGACACACTGAGGGACGGAGACAGGTGCAGAGTCAGTGGGGACGTGGCAGTCATAGAGAGTCCTGATGACTGTCGGCATGATCTTGGCTTTTACACAGAAGGATGGAGAGCCATGGCAGGCCCTGAGCAGAGAAGTGATGGGATCTGATGGTTCCCGGGGACCCAGTTGACAGTGGATTGTGAAGGTACAAGGAGGATGGCGGGGGTGCTCCGTGCAGGGATGCAAAGACCCCTGGGGGCTGGGAGAGGGGGTGGGCCGCAGACATAGTGTAAAGGGAACACTGCCCAAGTCTCCTGCTAATGTCTTTATAAAGAGTGGGGGATGGGAGACGTCAAGGTGGGGACCCCTAGAAACAGGATGGGTGGGCCTGCAGGGAAAGCAAGTTTGGGGGCGGGGGTCAGGCGCTTCGGTCTGGACTTGCTAAAGTATGAGATGCTTCCAGGACACTTCCCCTGACATCTCAAAGGCACAATGCTCAGGCATGACTTGTTTTTCTCTCTTGCTTTCCCCTCTTTCCCCACCCTGACTTCCTATCACAGCCCACCAGCTACACAGACTTGAAATTGCACAGTAATTGTCATGACTTCCCTGTCCCCTAGAAACCCAATCCAAGCAGACTCCCAGTCTTTCTCACACTGCTGCTGTGATGTTCCTCAAAGCTGTCTCCTCAGCACCTTGCCTCTCTGAGTGGATCCCCATCCTCCTGACGGCTTGCCAGGAGAATCACAAAGACCTTCTGACGGGCCCCACATCTGCAGTGGTTTCCCACTCCAGCTCACTCAGTCACGACAGCCAGAGCTTTTTGCCAAAAACCCAGAGCATCGCTGCTAGTGAACAGCTTTCATGGTTCACCCATTGCATCCATAGAAAAATCTAAAAATCCATGGCCTTCTCCCAAATCCCTCCCTTCCAGCTTCAACTCTGTTTATGCCCTCATTGTGCCTTTATTTACTCCACGGTGGTGGGAGCACAGCACAGACCCGAGACTCTCAACCTCAACCTTCCAGCCTTCCCTGTGGTTGTTCCCTCCACCGAGGCCATGTCTCGGAAGCCCCCTCTGGCTTTAGGACTGTAGGGTGCTGCATTCTCCAGGAGTGCCCCACAGGCTCTTGGTGAGACTTAGCTTTGTCCTCACACCTGACCCCTGCTGCTCCCCCTTTTCTGCCCTGGTCACATGTCTGCACGCACCATGATCCTCTGGGTTTGAGACAATTTTGGATAAAGTTTAACACCAACCCTCTATTAGGGAACTACATCTCCTGGTCCCTCTCTTGGCCAATGATCACTGCTGCAGAGACTTAACACAAAAAGAAAACCATATGGGCAAGGGCCCAAGGGTGAGAGCAGTCTATCGCCACCATCATGATGCCCATAGATCACCGTGTTGTTTAGTGGCTCAGTCGTTTCTGACTCTTTGTGACCCTGTGGACTGTAGCACACCAGGCTTCCCTGTCCTTCACCATCTCCTGGAGTTTGCTCAAACTCACGTTCATTGAGTTGGTGATGCTGTCCAACCATCTCATTCTCTTTTGACCCCTTCTCCTGCCCTCAGTCTTTCCCAGCAACAAGGTCTTTTTCAATGAGTTGACTCTTGGCATTAGGTAGCCAAAATATTGGAGCTTCAGCTTCAGCATCGGTCCTTCCAACACATATTCAGGGTTGATTTCCTTTAGGATTGACTGTTCTTCCACTGAGGCCGCCACACCAAAGCCTCCTCTGGCTTTAGGACTCTGGGGTCCTGCATTCTCCGGGAGCACCCCACATGCTCTTGGTGAGACTCAGCTGAAGGTTTGAACTCCTTCAGCACTAAGATCCACGCCCATCCTTTGAGAGCACACAGCTGACATTCCAGTTATGGCTGCTCTCCTGGGGCACAGAAGTCTTAACCACTCGGCCAGCATCACATAGCTGGTAAGGGGCAGAACCCAGGGTGAACCTTCTCCGTCTTGCTCCCAAGACTGTGTTCTCCTCACAACCTTTGACCCCTCCCCAGGAGTGAAAGGGCAAAGGCACACAGAGAGACCGACCACAGACACACCAGACCTCTATACACTGTCCAGTGAAACTGCAAAGTGGGGGAGGGGTGCACCTCCCGCCTTTGGAGGTCTTAGGGAGCATGAGGGTTGCTTAGAGCAACTGAGCAGCAAAGGCACCCCCCTCATTTTGGGTCATGGAAAGTGTTTATCATGAGATGGCTGCTTCCAACCAAACAAAACAGGCTCCTGATCCGATGTACGCTGCACGAGTTCTTAAAGGTTAACATAATTAACACTCTTTCTTTACACGCTTTTCAAATTCTTTTTGTACCGCTATGATTTTTCCACTGACTCATCTCTTTGAAAGCACCCCCCATTGTGTTTAGTTACTTTAATTTTTGTCTCATTCAAGGCTCCATCGATTTCCTTTGTCTTTTTCTTCTTTGCCCCTGGCACTTGTAAATGAGGCCCCAGCAGATCCTGGGAATCCTCTGAGCAGAACCTTGCTTTGAAAGGCTAAAAGACGAGGTTCGGGAAACGTACCCCATTCCACACGCACTCACTCCAATTAGTCACAAAGCAAGAATTCCATAGGTTGGAATCTTATTTCAAGTAATCTGATCCCTGAGCAAAGGGTGTTTCCTGTTTCCATGGTACCCTGGTGATATATCTCGGGTGTCCTTGGAACATGGGCATGGAGGGTCCCCTGGAGGCACAGAAGAGGCTTAGCTTGGGTTTCAGGAGATGTGAGTTCTCACCCTCCTCTGGCATGATGGCGGTGGCTCACCACACGGTCCTTAACCCTGGAAGAAGCTGTTTACTCATCTGTAAATCCTAGATCTTGGAAGAGACAGCCTCACAGACCCTGTCAGATCTAAATTTTCCTAAATTTTTTATCCCTGAGGGCAGAGCTCTTCAAAGTTCACACAGGGTTCCCTGGTTGAATCAGCAGTTGAGGTTGCTAAATCTTTTTTTTTTTTTTTTAATTGAAGTACAGTAATATATAATGCTGTTTTAATTTCTAGTGTACAAAGTGATTCAGATTGTTTTCCATTCTTTTTCAGATTCTTTTCCATTATTGGTTATTAACAGGTATTGAGTAGATTTCCCTGTGCTATACAGTAGGTCCTTGTTAAATCATTTTTAAGGGGGGTGATATTTTTGGTGTTCAGTTGCTAAGTCATGTTCAACTCTGAGACCCCATGGACTGCAGGCTCCTCTGTCCTTCTCCGTATCCCAGAATCTGCTCAAATTCACATGCAATGAGTTGGTGATGCTCTCTAGCCATCTCACTGTCTGCTGCTGCCTTCTCTTGCCTTCAATCTTTCCCAACATCAAGGAGCTTCAGCTTCAGCATCAGTCCTTCCAATGAATATTCAGGACTGATTTCCTTTAGGATTGACTGGTTTGATTCCTTTGCAGTCCAAGGGACTCTCAGCAGTCTTCTCCAGCACCACAATTCCAAAGCACCAATTCTTTGGTGCTAAGACTTCTTTATGGTCCAACTCTCACATCCTTACATGGCTACTGGAAAAACCATACCTTTGACTATATGGACCTTTGTTGGCAAAGTGATGTCTCTGCTTTTTCAAATGCTCTCTAGGTTTGTAGCTCAGCTGGTAAATCCGCCTGCAGTTCAATTCTTGGGTTGAGAAGATCCCCTGGAGGAGATATAGGCTGCCCACTTTGGTATTCTTGGGCTTCTCTGGTGGCTCAGATGGTAAAGAATCTGCCTGCAATGTGGGTGACCTGGGTTTGATCCCTGGGTTGGGAAGAGCCCCTGGAGGAGGGCATGGCAACCCATTCGAGTATTCTTGGGCTTCCCTGGTGGCTCAGTCAGTAAAGAATGGGTACATAGCACAGGGCGGGGTGGGTGGAAAAGCCCTGCCCATCACCACAACCCCTCCCCTCCCATGGAGAAGCTCCTGCCATAGAGGCTTTAGAAGGGGAGAAATCCTCCACTGTGGGTTCCCAGAATGAAACTTCGTATTTCACAAAGGTCTTTCCCTCTGGTATTTTTCTAAGAAGAGCATCCAGGCATAAATCTCAGGGCCAGAGACAGAAAAAAAAATCCAACTGTGTCTAACATTCAGCTTTTGAAAACCAACTAACCCTTTGGGGCATTTTACAGCATAAAATATACAACAACCAATCAACAGGAGGGTAGTATTTAAATTATTCAAAGGAACATCATTAAAGCAAACTTTGCTATGTGGGCGGGGGCCTGGGCACAGTCTGTGTTTTAGATAAATGCCCAGTTCCTCTGGGGCTCCTATTACCAACTGTTACAAAATTATAGCCAAGAACATTTTATTAGAGCAATAATGTACCTTGAGAAGTGTGAGAACCGCTCCGGGGAAACTGACCTGTGGCCTTTCGGCTCACAGACTCTTCACTCGAGCCACAACTGTGCCTGATTGAACCATAGCTCTTTTTACGTTTCATAATGGCAGATGGAAGAGCTCTATTAAAATGGCATGAAGGCAAGTGAGCAGACCTCAGCTAGAAGAGGGACCCAGCTCCTTGGGGTGGAGGGCATTCACCTTCCCTTTTAACAAAATCCCAGAGAAAATTCATTTACACAGTGTTGGCTCGATTGCATATATGTGGTTGAAGGGGAAAAAAAGATACTGGAAAGAAACAGACAAAAAAGGACTTTATCCCTGGGATGTGGGAAAATGAATGATTCTTATTTTCCTTCTCAGCCTTTATTATGTTTTCAAATTGTCAGTGGGGGAGGTATGTGTTCCTTTATGAGAAAATATAAACATTTTTCAATAACAAGTAGTCACACAGGTCTCTGCTCAGGCAAATGACCACACTTAAGCACGTAAAGGACTTTCCTGGTGGCTCCGAGGTAAAGAATACACCTGAAATACAGGAGACTAAGATTCGACCCCTGGGTTGGGAAGAGCCCCTGGAGAAAGGAATGACTACCCACTCTAGTATTCTTGCCTGGAGAATTCCATGGACGGAGGAGCCTGGTAGGCTATAGTTCATGGGGTTGCAAAGCGTTGGACACAACTGAAGCGCCTGACCATGCAAGCACAAGCAGGTAAAAGATGCAAAATGGAACATTTGTGTAGGAACGCTTACAAAGCCAGGTATAATCTGTGCTTTGGTCCAATGCAAATATCTTTAATCCCCAAGCACAGAGGCCCTGTGGCTCCTGCTCATTGCAGTGGAAGGGCCTGGCCGGAAGGCTAAACAATCCCAGACAGCTGTTCCCACGTCGCCAGAGACAAATCCTAAATTTGGCATCCTCTGAAAGTGAACACAGCTTCTTTCTTTCTCCTGGGTCAGACAACTGAGATGGAAATACTTTAGGCTGTCGAGAGTTTTCAAGTAAACATTTTCCTCTTGAAGAAAGCCATCCCGTGATTACAGCATAGCTTTCCCAGAAGGGATGCCATTTACTGCCTCTTCTTTAAGAAATTACTTGGCAGGAGGATGTAATTTAATTATTTACTTAAATGTATGCCCTCTGAGCCTGAAGGAAATGAAGTTTGTTTTTTTTTTTTTTTTAAAGCAATGGACACTTTGGGGGGTTGTTTGATGGTGGGTCAGGCTTTGAAGTTCAAACACACACATAGGTGGGCACATGCACACACACACACCCCTGAAGCAAGAAGTCAAGATCTTCTAACCTTCCAACTGATATGCCAGTAAAAGGCAAAACTCTCCTGTCCAGATCCTACAAAAATCCCTGAGAATGCCAAACTTCTGGCATTTTTGCCCTTGGCCTGGGAAGAGATGGACAAAGGCCCAGGTGCCGCATGGTCTCGATGAAAATTAGAAGTAGTGATTTCTTTGTGGAATACAAACCACTTAAGGAAAAAAAAAAAAAAAGCCCGAGTCCTGACCATTCTCACCTAAAAAATGTATTGTCTACTTGAACTGTTTGAATATTACATTATGTCCAATATCCCAACCATCTTCCTTCTGGGTTAGAACATTTCCCAATTTTGAGGGCTGGTATTTGTGTCTTTTTCTTTCCTCTTCTCTATTTTTATTTTATTAAAAATGTCCCCAGGGCCTAGAACATTGTCTGGTACTGTCGGCCGCCAATAAATATTGAGTTGGTCGAAAACTTCAGTCGGGTTTTCCTGTACCATCTAATGGAAAAACTTAAATGAACATTTTGGCCAACCCAGTACTTACTGAATAAATACATTTGCTGAATGAAGCATGGTGGAAAGGGTGCTGTGAGTGTCAAGAAACAGATAAACGTCTCCATCCCCAGGGCTAGAATTTTGAGGCCAGGTTGAAGAATCAGATTTCAGAGCTACAGCTTCCCCATGGTAGAAATGGGGTCCAGGGGCCTGGGATCTGTCTGACTATACCACTCTCTCCTTAGAGACTAAAAGCAAAATTGCCGAGGCTGCCTGCACGCTTGCACTGTTTTCCTCGCATTCTGGCTCCATCATCACCTGACGTAAGACTGATCAGCTTCCCACACTCTGTGATTTATTTTCTCTTTCCATTGGGCACTCTGGGTCAGCCTTCCCTTGGAGGTATCTAGTATCAAAAGCAATGCATCCACAGAATGGACTAGTCTTCTGCCCACTGTTAATCCTTAGCAGAAATACTAGGGAAGATTCTGTTGACTTAAAAAATAATCAAAATATAAAAATTGAGTTATGTTTTATTCAGGGGGAGTTTTTTAGGACTTTAAGCCCAGGGGACAGCATCTCAAGTAGCTCTGAGAGAACTGCTCCTAGGAGGCCGGGTTGGGGGCAGGGGTGATGGTGGAGGAGTCAGGTTATTTAGAAGTTTGCAACAAGGGGCAGGTAGTCTGAGCATCAAAAGATTATTGTTAAGTAAGGAAAACACGGTCTCTCGAATTAAGAAATTTAGCACTTTCCTATGTATGGAAAGATGCAAGAGTCTGGGCCTGATGAAATCATTCCTTTCATAAGCATCTCAGCTATCTGGGGCCAGTATCCTGTGTTTTTGCTCAGTGCTCACCGCAGTGAGTGGCTGCAGCCCAAGGGTGGCCAGATTGCAGGTACTGTTTTCCTTCCTGGTTGCCCTGGAGGGCTGGAACCGCTGACGACCGTGACATCCTCGTTTACTGATATGGCAGGAAATACTCCATTTCTCAGTTCTCAAATAGGTGGCTTGTGCAGATGGAGAAGGCAGCTGCGATGGGAGGACTTGAGTCAACAGAGGCTCTTCAATGTCCTCATCCCTTTCATGGCCTCCACCCTTGAGTGCCAAAGATTCAACTAAAAGCTAAGACACACAAACGTACACTTTGCAAAGGCTCCCATGGTTTCTGCCCACTGTTGGGACAGGTGAGGTTATTTTTATTTTTGCCATCTTGTGCATGATCTGGGATCCTCCAACCTGGACCACTGGTTTAGCATATATGGAAGTGTTCCCTTATGTTTTCACTAGGGTCATAGGTAAAAATACTGAACTGCTGCAAGCAAAAGGAGACTCCTATGGCCTGATACACTTTCCAGACCAATGTCAATCCATTAGTGAATGCTTGGAGGGTAAATTGTGTAGCTTCAATAGTCCCTGAGAGGCAGTGTAGTGTCATGGTCAAGAGTAGGGGTGGAGGAAGCAGAGAATCCAGGGTAAGACATCACCTCTGCCCTCTTAGGCTGTGCAACCTTGGATAAGTTGCTTAATCTCTCTGAGCCTCAAACGGATCATCCACAATATAGGGAAAACAATGGTAGTTTCTTCTTTAGATGTGCAACCTGAGGATTTTGGGGGACAAGTGCCATCCAAAGGTCTGACCCTGTCTCTGACAGCAACTCTCTCAAGAAATCAAAACACAGTACTATTGTTTAACAATTTCATAAGGTTACTAGGGGAACATTGGTTAGACGTCTCCAGGAGACAACATTCTATTTGACGTAATAGCAACCAGATCAAAAATGTAAAGCATTTATTTTATTTTTTCAAAGCATTTATTTGACTTTGCTTGTTTTTAGAGCGCTCATGACAACTCCCAGTAATCTATCAACGCTCCCATCTGTTTGCTGATCCTCTCCAGACATCTGAGAGCAGCGCTGCCTGCCACTCTCTGTGTGTATTGTCTGCTTTCTAAGATCCATCTTCTGCTTAATAAAACCATGACAACTTTCCCACCCCCTTTTCCTCATTCCTCCTCTTTTTAAAGAACCAGGCAGTGGATCTCTGTGCTCACATCTCCAAATCCTCTAAAAGCAAAGAGAAAACAGGACTCAGAGGGCCCAAAGAAGCCTGTTGCTTTTTTTTTTTGTAATCACCATGGACGCCAGTGGCTCTGTGCACCTGCCTGCCCCACCCTGTTCATGTGGAGCTGTTCTCATCAGTGGGAAAACAAAAATGAAACAGGATCAGGCTAGTTCCATTTTTCTCTCTGCTGGATGTTAAACCTACCACCTACTTTGGTCATCTCTGTGCCCTTAGAAACTCCTTAAATACTCAGAGGGAGAAGAACCCAGTCAAAGAACCAACCAACAAACAAAACATAGCCGGCCCCTCTTCCTTCTCCTTAAATCCATTCTGCAGATGTAAAAACCAAGGCTCTTGTCCACTGGCAAATCAGTGAAATCAATCGGGTCGAGAGGTACACCCGCCCAGGCTGTAGTTCTCCTGCTGGAATGTCCTATTGACAGTAACTCAAGTAACTCACAGAGCAGAGAGCCAGAGCCCCTGTCCCTGCAGATGGTGACCAGTGGCGGACACTGGCTTGTGTGTGAGCATGGCAGAGACCTACATCAAAGCCTCCTTTGCAGGACATGAGCAGAGTCCCAGCAATGCATTGACTGGGGCAGAAGAACTGAGACATGCAGACAGACAATGCCAATAATTGATCACGCTAGCCCAATAAAACGCTTTTATGAAGTAATTAGTGGTTCAGAAAATCTCTTAAGTCACTTAGAAACCTCTGTCCCACTCTTTTAAGTCTTTGCTGCTGCTAAAGGGCCCCTGGGAAACATTAGCTCCTGTGGTCAATCACACGATGTTGGCAAGGTGGCTAGCAACCACTCACAGACGGGATCACCAGGACAACCTCCCTGCTCCAGGACTGAGCAGATGATCTCGTCACCCCAGGTTAGGGTGACAGTAACAGAAGACTGTGCGAGGATGGGCAGGGAAAGAAGAGACTGGACAGTGGCTGAGACTATGGCCTTATGTCCCTTTCAGGAGAAACAGGATGAACCTGCCTTTCAGAATTAGGTCAACGATTAGAAACCAAGGATTTCCAGGGCCTGGCCCAGTGCCTAGCACTGTTCCCAAACCACTGGTGGCCTCCATTAGGATGTCTGCCAGGCGCGGTAGCATTGCCATTTACGATTCTCATACGTTCAGTGCCTACAATGACCCCCACCCCGCCCACCACTCTACTCTTCACAAGAACCCTATGAAGTATCATCCGTGGCCTTAAAATAAGAGCCTAAGACGTAAGTGGGCTTCCCTGGTGGCTCAGACACTAAAGAATCTGCCTGTCAATGCAGGAGACTTGGGTTTGGTCCCTGGGTAGGGAAGATGCCCTGGAGGAGAAAATGGCAACCCTCTCCAGCATTCTTGCCTGGAGAACCCCTTGGACAGAGGAGCCTGGTGGGCTACAGTTCATGGGGTCGCAAAGAGTTGTACATGACTAAACCCATGTACATGTACACGCTAACCAGGCATGGTGGGATGCCCTGGAAACCCACCAAGCAGAAGTACCAGGGCACAGACTGCCCAGCTGATTCACTAGATTGTTCCAAATACTGCACACCAAGCTCAACAGAAAACACATCCTCTCTGCCACCACGGCGAATGCAAAGAAAAAGGTTTCAGCCCCAAAAGACAGAGCTCAAAAGCCATTCAGGGTAAAGATCAAGGGATAAGAATCCAGCTTTCAGAGGATGACTTCCCAATGGAGGAGGGTAAGAACCAACTCCACTTTCAAAGGTGTTTATTAAACATCAATCTTGCTCCTCTACAGCTCTACTTTCTGAAAGTTCCAGGCTTCTTCTCACATAGATTAACAAAAGATGAGAAAGAAGAAAAATTTTTTTAATGCAGTGAATGTCAATCCCCTCATCTTGAAAACAGGACTGGCTTGGCCATTTGGCACAAATGTGGCCACTGAGAATATAAACGGCTACTTGACTTTTTTTTCTTGTATATTCTGTAAAGAACAGTGGATTCCCTTCAAGTTGAGTCTTATCCTTGGGAGGCTGCAGAGAAGCACCAAGAAACCCTTCAGAGGCCTGAGCACACTTACCACGCAAGCCCTCATGTCACACTTGAAGAAACCGAGCCCCAAAGGGTTCATCCCGATCCTGTCTCAGATTCTTCCCTGTAGTTGTGGGAGCCTGGGCCAGTCACCCACCGGCTCCGAGTTCCGTCTCCTATAAAATGAACGGGTTTGCTGAGACAGGGCTTCCCTTGTGGCTCAAATGGTAAAGAATCTGTCTGCAGTGCGGGAGACCCAGGTTTGATCCCTGGGTTGGGAAGATCCCCTGAAGAAGGGAATGGCAACCCACTCCAGTAGCCTTGCCTGGAGAATCCCATGGATGGAGGAGCCTGGTGGGCTATAGTTCATGGGGTGGCAAAGAGACAGACATGATTGAGTGCTTCACTTTTACTTTCTTTTTGCCAAGATAACCATCTGCTCAGTGAGTCCATGATTTCTGTTTCCAGGAATCAGATCCTCTCTGGCATCTCTATTCCAGGGTCCACAACCCCAAGTTTCCCTTGAAGGCACATCAGTACCACATGGTTCTCACTGCCCAGCATCCTTCTTTCCTTGGCAACCTCCTGGCAATTCTGGAAATCCCGGTTCCGATCATCAGTCATTTCAAAGATACACTCCCTGGTGGACCACGCAGTTAAGTCTGTCCCATCCTGTCTCAACTTTTCATGCACTTATTATACTGCTCATCAAAGCCACTTTTAACTGTGTATTTGTAGTTCTGGTTGTGGCCCCTGAGAGCAAGAGACCTGGTTCAAAGGGAGATGAGCTGGCTAAACCCTCAATGGATGAATTCAGAAACAAAAGAAGAGATTTCATTTTATGTCTTTTCATACAAACACTTAATAATAAGGCAAAAATGATGCATTTTGAGAAAATCACCACTTCGACATGGCCTGAGCTTTTTCTTCCATCCCAGAACTCCCCACACTTTAGAGCAAGTGGACTAAGGCCACCGATGCCCTTAAGAGTTTTACTGGTAACTATTTACGGGTGACTATTCCCCTGGGCAAGGCTTCCCTGGTGGCTCAGTGGTAAAGAATCCACCTGCCAATGCAGGAGATGTGGGTTTGAACCCCGGGTTAAGAAGATCCCCTGGAGGAGGAAATGGCAACCCATTCCAGTATTTTTGCCTGAAAAACCCTATAGACTAAGGAGCCTGGCAGGCTACAGTCCATGGGTTTCTAAAGACTCGGACATGACTTAGCAACTAAAACTACAATTACCCTGGACTATTACCTTGCCCCTCCCTACCTCACTCCAGTGCTGCCCTTTGGCAACAACCGCATGCACACGCCTTAAAATATTCCGACCTTTAACAGGAGGATGTGGCTTGTTTTTGTTCCCAAATGCAATTGGCCTAATCTGCATGCTGCACCTAAGTGGGCTAGAGAAACTACATGCTAGGGGCTAAAAATAATTTTGGGGAAAGAAAGCACCTCTGAATATTCAACTTCGTTTGCTAAAAATCTCACCCTTTTAAAGTCAGGAATTTCTCAGGGAAACTTTTTAATTTCTCTTCCCCTTAAGGGCTCATCAGGATTTTATATCAATGTATGGGAAGCTTGACTTCAGACAGGATTTCCTGCCTCATCTCTACACCTTCTGGTTCAGTCGAGTCCCAAAGCAATAAAATGTATTGACTTTGCTTTCCTGCCACTCCCAGCAAGTGTGAGACCCTCATTACGAAGCAGTTTTGGCTTTTGTTTTCTAAAATCCAGGCGTTACTCTAGTAAATGGCACAGAGTGGTGAGGAAAGGGGACTCGGACACTCTGCCTGCTCCCCACCGACTTCTTCCCTTTCCCTGGGTTCCCAATGCCCCTACTGCCTGCTTCCCTTGGAGTCATCATTAGAGCGAAAGAATGATGTGTCTGCTTCTGCGAGCATCTTTCTGGAGGGGAAACTGCTTCAGGGCAGGTCTGTGTCTCACTCATTTTTGTGGTCTTAATCCTTGGCGCATATAGGAGTTCAATAACTCTCTGATGAAAGAATGAATGAATAACGACCACGTCTTTGATGCTACACCATTCAAGCTTTCAAGGTAAAACAGGCCTTTTCGTTGATGTTTAGTCGCTAAGTCATGTCTGTCTTTTTGTGACCCCACAGACTGTAGCCCACCAAGCTCCTCTGTCCATGGGATTTTCCAGGCAAGGATACTGGAGTGGGTTGCCATTTTCTCCTCCAGGGGATCTTCCTGACCCAGCGGTCGAACTTGAGTCTCCTGCTTTGGCAGGTGGATTCTTTACCACTGAGCCACCTGGAAGCCCATAGTACACCTGGGCCACCCTAAAATGTGAGGATATGATGAGGACAACAGGCACTTCAATCATGGTGACAAACACGTGGCTGTCATTTGTTAAGTGCTTGCTATGTGTCTAGGAAAACCCACATATTATCTCATCTAATCCTCACAAATTATTCTCTGGGGTAGGTACCCCATTTTTAACATCCCTTGATCAGATAAGGACTATGCTTGGAAAGAATATGCAATTGAGGTAACATCACACACCAGTGCAGCTAGGATTCTATTTTTTTTTAACCTGTCATTAAAATCACTTCTGGGGGTAGCATCCCTGGTGGCTCAGTGGTAAAGAGTCTGCCTGCCAATGCAGGAGACATAGGTTTGGTCCCTGATCTGGGAAGATCCCACGTGCCTTGAGATAGCTAAGCCTGTGCACCACAGCTACTGGGTCAGTGCTCTAGAGCCCGGGAGCACAGCTCCTGAGCCGCAACTACTGAAGTCTGTGCACCCAGAGCCTGTGCTCTGCAACGAGAGAGGCCACCACAATGGGAAGCCCGCAACTAGAGAGCAGCCCCCAAGGCCACAAACAGAGAAAACCCACCCAGCAATGAATATCCACCACGGCCCCAAATAAATAAATCAGTAGAATTTAAAAAAAAAAAAAAAAAAAGTCACTTCTGGGGACTTCCCTGGCGGTTCAGGGGTTAAGACTACATGCTTCCAAATGCAGGGGATTCGAGTGCAATCCTTGGTCAGAGAACTAAGACCCCACACGCCACACAGCATGGCCAAAAATTGTTTTTTTAAATCACTTCTGATTATACGCGTCGGAAATAATGAAACAATTAAAAATGATTCTAAGGTGGCTTGAGGGAGGTTAGATTTTTGGAAAACGCTGCCCTGTACACGATACTACCTTCTACATTTGCTAAATTGTCCCGTTTATTACAGTGATAAGATGGGTAAACAGGTCTCTTTTGAGCACTGATGTCAAAAAGGAGACAGCTGGGCTTGTGTCCCCGGCCTGTTGGGTCAGTTTTCTTTTCTGGGTGGGGGACCAGGTAGAGCATGAACTGGGCATCTCTCCTTCATCTCCATCCTATTGACCTTGCTCTCTTCCTTCATCAATCCTGGCCCCACAGAACGCAACAGGAGAGCCAATGTTGTCACGGCACAGAGACAACAAACTAAAAATAAAACAACAGCTTTTCAATGCTAGTTAGCCCCCATAACCTGCAGTGTATTTTTTTTTTTTAACTCTCCCAGGGCAGGGCTCATGTGGGCCAGCTCACATGGTTTCTGGAATTTAGTATTTCTGTCAAATCACTCTGCTAAGATGGAGTGTTCACTCATGGAGCTGACAGATTTCAACATTGCTTCAAACTGGAACTTTTAGGACATAACAAAGGTGTGTGCCAGGGCGGGGGGCTGCATAAGAAATGTCTTTTCTATAAATCTACATGACTGCTGAAAAACTTGACGTATTTAGAGCTCCTGTACCGGAAACACAACAGTCCTCGCCTTGGAGCTGGGGGCATACTCTTGGGGAAAGGGTAATAACTGGACAGCTGGGCTTCCCGGGTGGCTCAGCAGTAAAGAATCTGCCTGCAGTGCAGGAGACCCAGATTCGACCCCTGAGTGGGGAAGATCCCCTGGAGGAGGAAACAGTAACCCACTCCAGTCTTCTTGTTTGGAGAATCCCATGGACAGAGGAGCATGGCAGGCTACAGTACGTGGGGTTGCAAGAGTCGGACACGCCTGAGTGACTGAGCACGTGTGCACACATGCAGTCCTCACTGCCCCGCCATGAAGGCCACTATGACCCCCGTCTCTTCTTCTGCACCTGGGCCCAGAGCCACGGAAACCTTAAGCCTGCCCCACAGGGTGCCCAATTGAATAGCCAGGCAGGGCAGAGCCAGCCTGTGAGCACCAGGGGTGCATCTTCCCGGACAAGGAGGGCAGGCTCTTCAAGGGCTGCTGGCGGGCTCTGTGTGGGGCCGACTCGGGGACTGGAGGCGACCCTCATGGAAAGGGACAAAGGCCTCTCTTTCCTGCCTGCCCATGAAAAGAGGAGGATGCTCTCTCTGACACCAACCCCTGAATCTCCGTCAACAAACTCTTGACCACCCTTTAAGGCTCAGCTCAAAAGTCTTCCTGCTGTCCCCTGAGCCTGTCAACCTCCAACAGCACACGTGGCCCTTAGGCTGGGCTTGGCCATAGAAGTGATTAACCAAGTTGATAAATGAAAAGAAGCTTCTAAGGAAAAGAAAATGGCGGGGGTGGGCTCACACTTATTGACCACTGAAGAGCTTGATGCCTCACCGGATCTGACTCCGATGCACTTCAGGAAATCACCCCTGTCAGGATCCCAGGTTTGCTGTTCAGTCTCTCAGTCGTGTCCTACTCTTCACGACCCCATGGACTGCATGCAGCCCCACGGACAGGCTTCCCTGTCCTTCACCATCTCCTGGAGTTTGTTCAGACTTGTGTCAATTGAGTCGATGGACCCATCCAACCATCTCACCCTCGGTCGCCCCCTTCTCCTCCTGCCCTCAATCTTTCCCAGCATCAGCGTCTTCCCCAGTGAATGGGCTCTTCGTCCCAACTTACAGATGAGTAGCCTGAGGTTCGAAAACAAGGTCAAGTACAGAGCTTGCCCAAGGTTACACAGCTGTTAAGCGGCAGAGCCCAGGTTTGAAGGTTTGACTCTCACACCCAGGGATACAGCTGCCATTTATCGAGTTATATATAATACGCAAAGCTACCACGGCAGTGCTAAAGGAAGCAGCCCATAGACGCCCATCCCGTTAGGAACAGTGTCAGCCCTCCCAGGACGCGCACACCTGCAGCCTTGTTAATGACGCACACACCGCTACTTAAGACGTACAGTTCACAGCAGCGGTTCAGCTGAAGCACTCTAAATATAGCCTCCGGGGAAAAAATGTCCCCACACGGTGCCTTGTCTCCAGGCCGAGCCCAAGAGCGCTCAGGAAGCGACATCAGATGCTGCAGTCACATTGCTGTCACTTAGGGGTGCAAGGGGGAGGGGCACCCAACAGCCGCAGGGTCTGAGTGAACAGAATCAGAGACTTGCGGGCTCAGGCTTGGAGGATGCCGGGGGCACCCCTGCCCTGGGACTCCTCCCCATCAGTGCTCCCCGTCCCGCCTCACTTTTCCTGACTCACTCTGGTGTCCTTGGCTTACCTGCCAGAGGGAGGTTGGTGAAGGGCACTGATTTAAAGCCAGCTGTGAAATTTAGAGCCACAGATTCCTGCAGAAGGCAAGAGGCCGTGTTGTGGGGTGCTGCCTGCCTGTCGTTGCTCCTGATGCCACGAGTGGGCCTCTTGAGGGCAGGGACGGGACGGGAGCCAGGCTGTAAGGGGTGCCGGCCCTGGCTGTGAAGAGCACCCTGGCTGCTGCTCTGAAGCCCCTCCAGGGTACCTTTGGGTCTGAGAGATGTAAGGAATGATGCTGACAGGAGTCCCTTATCGAGCAAATGCAAGCAGCCTGCCCAAGGCCACACAGCTACTTAGCAGCAGAGCTGGTAAAATGGAAGCAGTGACCCCCAGTCAACGCCTTCCTGACTACACGCCCCTACACACCCCCTCCAGGCCTGGCCTCGCACCTCTCAGCTCTGCCTGTGGGACTCAGCCCCCCAGGGGCCTTGGTCCCTCCCACCTGGCTCTATGTCGGCCCCTGCGCAGCCCTGACCCACACCACCACCCTCTCTGCTCCATCTCTGTGGTCCCCTCCCTTGCACCCCCCTTCTACTCCCCTTTGGCTTCTCTGTCCATCACCTGCTTAGCTTTCCTCCTTCAAGAAGCTCCCTTCCAGCTTTTCCAAACCTTGCGTCGTCTGGGGCCTCTCCCTGTGCTTCAGCTGGCTCATACATCCCAGGCTCACCTAGCCCTCTGGAAGCCTGCAGCCTGGTCTGGTGGAACAAGAACTCAGTTCAGCATCCCTTGTGGACTTTCTCCTGACCATCCATCACGAGGAGCTTCATGCACCCCTGGGGCTCACTTCCCCCTTCTCTCTCCCCTCACTGATTCCTGAGCCAATCCCCCACAAGGGTCCCCCTCTTGCCTTCTCTCACCCTCCCCCACCACCCATGGCCACCACTCTCTCCTTGCCTGTTTCTAAGAAGACAGTGGCTATTTAGTGCAAGAATCCCCTTTTCAGCCCTATACACCCCAAAATATTCACTTGGATCCCATTTCTTCTACTGCCCAGCCTCTAAGAATGCCAGTGTCTTTGCCCAAACTCCCTGCTCACGGCATCTTCAGAACATGCTTCATGCAGGACTCCTTGCTCTCCAACCTGTTCAACTCATCTTCCTCTGCATCTGGGAACATAATTTGGTCTCCCTTTCAGCTTTGCAAATATAGTGGCCCTTCTGCATCCTTTCCTAGGCTATTCTAATACCATCCACTCTTTATCCCTACCCTTAAGGTTACCACCACCTCCTTAACCCGAGCTTCTCTGACTCCATGGAAACAACATTCTCAAATATCCTCTAGACCAAGGGTCCCCAACTTCTGGGACCTAACACCTGATGATCTGAGGTGGAGCTGATGTAATGATGATAGAAATAAAGTGCAAAATAAATGTAACGTGTTTGAATCACTCCGAACCACCGCCTCCGTCTCCTTGTCCTTGGAAAAACTGTCTTCACAAAACTGGTTCTTGGTGCCAAAAAGGTTGGATACTGCTGATCTAGGCCTTTGAGGTGTCAGTTCTAATAACTAGAAATGGATTTTCATTTTCTCTAATCCCCCAGCAGCAGCTGAAACTGCTCACGCTTGATGTTTTCTTCTTTGGACACTGTCCCTCTTTGCAAATGGCACCTCATTGCTTTGCATGGCTCCCTCTTAACCCTGGATTTTTCCTTTAGCTGCTCCTTATTTTTGTCTAGAGAATCCCATGGACAGAGGGGCCTGGTGGGCTATAGTTGCAGAGTCAGACATGACTGAGGGACTAACACTTTCACTTTCCTTCTTTGGCCCATCACACCTGGTATCGAGTGGCTGTATTTTCTTTCTATACTCTTCAAAGCAAGCAGTCTCTGCTGCAGCTATGTGAGATCTATGCCGTAGAAGAGATTTTCAAATATACAACCCGGTCTAACCTTTCCTGCTGCTTAACCTCATTTAACTCACCTTGAGATATCAACATTCAGATGCCTGTGACCACCATCAATCCACCTGCTCAAAGCTCCTCACTGTTTTCTCCTAATCTCCTCCTCCTTTTATGACTGTGACCACTTGCCACTCAGTCTGTGTGGGCTCTGCCCCCAGTCTTCTCCTCTCTTGCCTTGATAAATCTCTGGAATCCATCCCTTCTCCATTTCTACTCCACTATCCTCATCCAGGCCCTTGCTGATTCATTCTCCGGCCCATGCAGCAGCTCTTCCCATTGGTCTTCCCTCCACCTAGTGCCCCAGTGTCGCATGCTTGACGCTATTACCACATCCGCCTATAAAAGCCAGAGTCCCATGGGGTCAGGACCATGTGCTCCCCTTGACCTTCAGAGCCTTGCCACATCATATTCAACAAACCTGCAACATCCAAACATGGTTTGCTATCTCCCAGTCTTTCGTGCCTGGGCCTCTTCCACACTGCTTTCCTGTCTAGAATATTCCCGTCCCTCCTCTAAGGCCCAGCTGAAACTTCAGCTCTTCCTGGAAGTATGCCTGCCAGAAATCCTTTCCTGCTATCCTTCAACCCTCCAACAAGCAAGGGCTTCTCAATTCACTTGGTCAGTACTCATGTGCCAACTCATCAGAGCTCTTCCAGTTGCCCTTTGCTTATGTCTTATTTCTCCCACTAAACTTTCAGCTCCTGCCTTCACCAGGTCTCCTGGCCACTGTTTCAGAAGCCATTCCCACCCAAGGGGCTTCTCTGGTATCTCAGACAGTAAAGAATCTTCCCACAATGCAAGAGACCTGGGTTTGATCCCTGGGTCCGGAAGATCCCCTGGAGAAGGAAATGGCAACCCACTCCAGTATTCTTGCCTGGAGAATCCCATGGACAGAGGAGCCTGGAGGGCTACAGTCCATAGGGTTACAAAGAGTCACATAGGACTGAGCGACTAATACTTTCTTTCACTTTCCCCACAAGCTCAGGCCCTCCCTGGCTCACGAGCAGAAGTGGTCAGGCGTGCCAGCCCCACCAGCAAGCAAGGACAAGACTTGGTCTTAAAGCTGGAACACAGGAGCAGTGCCCCAATGTCATGGGACACCCCATTCACCTGTTATCTCACGGAGGAGTAGAATCAAGCAGTAGTTGGCTTCTGCTTCAACTTTCTGCTCGCTTAGCATTCCAGCTCTCCCTCAGGGATGGAAGCTGCCCTGGACCCCAGCCTACTGGGGGAATGTGTGCAAGACCCCATCTAATGGCAGGACATCTACTCAAGCGCTCACCCCCTGGCCTAGCTTCTGCATGGCCCGGCCCCTGGAGGACAGACCTAGCTTGTCATATGCCACTCCAGATGGCTCTCCACCTGGATCTAGACATTGCTGCTCCCCTGACTTTAAATATTTCCCACTTTCCGAGGCATCTGTCTGCCGTGTCTCCTAAAATACGGAACCAAGTCAGAGCGCATCAGGCCCTTTTGGGGGGGCCTGCACCCTGGACTGTGGACCTCTTCTCCCCGGAACCTACCCATCAGCCAGATCTGTTTCCTGCACATCAGCTCCTGGCCGCCGGTTCCTCCTCCTCCCACTCTATCCTCCCTTTGCTGTCCTCCAATTGGCCATGCTGCTGAGTTCCCAGCATGCTTTGGGCCTGGGCCCCGCCCCCCGATTCCTCTACAAATAAGGTCAATGTCCAGTAAGTTTCCATCTCCCCCTCTGCCTCCCGATCAGAGTCTGGCACACTACGCATTCAGTAAGTTTTGCAGATTTCTGAAGGAAGTGTCTGAGGGTGAATGCAGCAAAGGAAGCGGATGCTTCCATCCTTAGGATGGAGGAGAGGGCAGGTTGGCTGTCTCCCACTGCTCTTGAACCATGAAGTCTCTTTTTCTTCAGAGAGCTGTTTGCACACCACTTCTAATAGGCCTGGCTGATTTCCTGTTTCCAGGGCCCAGGGCAAATACAGTTCAGTGCCCATAATAGCAATCAATTACGGCTGTAATTGAAACTTCCGGCCTGGAAAGAAACCCTAACCCGAAGGCCTCCAAAGAGAACCAGGTTTCACTCCAGCACCTTCCCCGCTTCTCTGCACCCACGCTTCACATCCGGGCCCAGGTGTTTGGCTCACACCCGGGAGGCACTTAGCGGAGTCAGCGGGCAGCCGGCTACCCACACACACAGCCTGAGAACTGCAGGAGCCAGGGGAGAGCTGCCCAACAGCTTCTGTGTCGCCTCCTTTTGCTTTGTTGTTATTCAGTCGCTCAGTCATCTGACTCTTTGTGACCCCATGGACTGCAGCACGCCAGGCTTCCCTGTCCTTCACCATCTCCCAGAGCTTGCTCAAACTCATATACATCAAGTCAGTAATGACATCCAACCATCTCATCTTCTGTCATCCCCTTCTCCTCCTGCCTTCAACCTTTCCCAGCATCAGGGTGTTTTCTAATGAGGAGTAACAGAGGCACTGACCTTCCTCCATATGTGTCCACCCAGGCAGGCTCAAAGGGCAACATGCCGAAACTTCTGCCTGGGTGTGGGGGGAGATGAGGAGGCCTCAGCTGGACTCTTGGGAGCAGGTACTGAAAACACAGCAGGGGACCCAAAGAGGCCTCCCCATCTCTGTTTCTATTTGGAGGGAGCACCTCCAGCAGGCCTAGCCTTTTACCTACAGTATCCACCTCAATCCCGCCCAAGTCTCTGTCATCCATCAGGAAACACTAAGAGCACTATTTTTTTTTTTTTTTTAAATTTTGGCCACACCACATAGCATGTGGGGTCTTACTTCCCTGACCAGGACGTGAACCCACACCCCCTGCACTGGAAAGCAGAGTCTTAAGCAGTCGACCACCAGGGAAGTCCCAGGAGAGCACAATTCTTATGCCATTTGACAAGGTGAGAAACTAAGCCTCAGAGAGGCTCAGTGTCCTGCCCAAGGTCACAGCGCTGTGTGGGGCAGGTCCAGGAATTAACCCTTGTGTGTCTGACAAAGTCCAAACCCTCCCCCAACATCCTCCTGCCAAGGGGGATCTTTGAAGATCTTTTCAGATGCCATAGTTGTATGATGGGTCCATGTCTCGGTGGGATTTGAAACCAAGACAGATGCTCCAATACTTTGGCCACCTGATGTGAAAAGCTGACTCATGGGAAAAGACCCTGATACTGGGAAAGGTTGAAGGCAGGAGGAGAAGGGGACGACAGAGGACGAGATGGTTGGATGGCGTCACCAACTCGATGGACATGCGTTTGAGCCAACTCCAGGAGGTGGTGAAGGACAGGGAAGCCTAGCATGCTGCAGTTGGTGGGGTTGCAAGGAGTGAGACAGGACTGAGCGACTGAACAACAACAACAACAATAAAGTTTGATTTTAAGTGGCGATTTCTATCTCACTGGAAATGACCTTTTGCTTATCCTTAATAGTTTAGGTCCTTAGCTAGTAAGTACAATCCCACTCAGGTGGTGACCTGGGCTTGCCTCACCAGTTAAGGGCTCGCTGGAGCACATCAGATCACAGGAACAAAACTCACACCATCCACTTTCTGGCCTTTTGCCACAGTGAGGTCTCTGCCATAGAAGGCATTCAGGCTTGGGATCACATCTCACTCCCCCTTCCATCAAGGTAGCAGCCAGCACAACACCCGGCCAAAGTGCAGGCCATGCATCTTGGAAATATCAGAGGAGTGAAATACTCATGCTCGCTAGCAGTAGTGTTTGTGTAAGGCAATACTCACATCTGAGAGCCTCCACATTCCCATCTGTGAAATGGGGACAACCATACCAAATACTCTGCACTGCCGAGAGAGCTGATGAGTTAAAAATGGCAAAGAATTTCAATGTAACGTAGACCCAGAAAATATAAAATGCAGAACCTCATTCTTGTGTCCTCAGGAAAACAAAACTGAAGGACTCAGACTGATTTCAAGTAAATGCCTGGTTTATAGAGAAATGATAGCTGTGGAATTTTCTCAATGATCCACAATCAACCTTGCAATCAACCTTCCTATCAACCTTGGGAAGTCCTGCCGGAGTCATGAACGAGAGATGACCCAGGGCGGGCCAGTCTCACCAAGCAGCCTGAATTGAGTTTCTTTTGTGTGGCTGGACTAGTCTGATCCGCTTGGGATATTTTCAAGGCTGGTTTCTGTTTTCAACTTTAACTGACTTGAACCTGAACTCCCTTGTCTTTATGTTCCCTGCTCATAAACACAACCTGTGTCCCAAAACCTCAGCGACTGGCCTGCGGCTTGTTTCCATTTGCTTGTCCCGAGCTGCAATTCCTCCATGAATCCTGAAGCAGCTCATCTTTTGGGGTTTGCCTCAGTTTACACTGAGGGCAATGGTGGAATCTGACGTTGGAATCACACTCCCTTTGTGCTGAGCCAGGCCCCTTCTGGCCCTCCTCAGGGAGTCTGGAAGAGCTGCTCTCTCCTTTAGCTTGAAGCTCTGTTGGGCAGGAACCCCCTACACAGAGGCTCCCTCTTTTTTTCTAGCCTGGCAAGGACACTAGTCCTTCTAGAAGTGTTGCGGTGAAAAGGAAAAAAAAAAAATGAGTTTTTTTTCTTTCCCTTTCCTGAGAACAAAGAAGATAGAGAGAACAGTGGGCAGGCCTTAACATTCCTAGCTTTTTCTTTCTTTAATTTTAACTGCTCTTAACTCTGCTTGTCTGTAACTAAGTTTGCTTTTCCACCCCCTAACTCTGCAGGAGCTACACTTCACATCTATTTTTCTTTGTGTTAGTCGCTCAGTCGTGTCTGACTCTGTGCGACCCCATGGACTGTAACCCACCAGGCTCCTCTGTCCATGGGATTCTCCAGGCAACAAACTTGGAGTGGGTAGCCATTCCCTTCTCCAGGGGATCTTCCCAACCCAGGGATGGAACTCTGGCCTCCTGTATTGCAGGAAGATTCTTTACCCCCTGAGTCACCAGGGACTGTCTGCTAATACATCCCATATTTGGTGTCTACCCTAACCACAGCCTTCCCCTTGCAGTTACGTATCAGAACGAAGGCCACAGAGCCATCGAACCGCCAGACTCAACTACTGGGTTACTGATACAGCCTATGACTGTCTTTGAAACCATGCAAGAGGAAGAAATCAAGATGCGGACGCCTTTGTTCCTCATCACTGACTCCTGACTGCGACCCCTCATCTTATATCAGCCCCTGGACTCCCCATGGAGTGGGGAGGGCGCAGTTCTTGAGGCATAAGCCTACTCTGTTTCCCTCTCTGCCAGCCGAGAATTAGAGCCATCTTTCTATTTCCTCCCAACTCTGTCTCCATAATTTTTATTCATCTTCGGCAGGCAGAGAAAGACAAAATTTTGGCCAGCCATGGAAGCTGAGTTGTCAGAACTGTGGGGCCACGTGTCATGGGACCCAGAATGGTCCAGCCTCTGGCTTACTGTCTGTGACAGCTCTGGGCAATGAGCTGCTACCAGAGTTGCACCTTTAAGTTCAACAAATGCATCTTCTTTCTCATAAAGGCTTTCTCCAAAATTCTTCAGGCTTGTATTCGTCTGTGATTCTTCTGTACTTTCTCTGACCACCTGGGGCTTCTCTGAATTTGCTTGCACTTCAATCTGGCAGGGCCAAGAGTAGAAACTACTCCACAGCCTGAACTCAGAAGTGTCTCCATCACAGGAGGTCCCTTCTACCTGGATGAGGTCCTTCACTGCAGCCCTAGTCTTGGAACCAAATCGTTTCTAGACCCAAACAGGTGGTGGCAAGTCCTCTCCCCAAGACCACCAGCATCCTTGGACATAGTTGCCATTTTTTAAGAGCTTGACTAAGCTGAGCATAGAAAGAATGACAGGTGGTCCCAAGCTTTAGAGATAATTGATTCCTAGAATAATGGAATGTCCAGGACATGAGGGGCCCCTTGCAGCCTTCCCTATTAAAAAAAAAAAAAAAAAAAGTATATATGGCTGTGCCGAGTCTCAGTTGTGGCAAGCAGGATCTTTGATCTTTGTACAATCTCTGATCTTTGTTGTGGCCTGTGAAATCTTCGTTATGGCATGTGGGATCTAGTTTCCTGACCAGGGATCGAACCCAGGCCTCCTGCATCGGAGGAGCCACTGGAGCACCAGGGAAGGCCCCAGCTTTCACTTCGGATTTGCTCATTTTACTGCAAGGCAATTGAGGCCTGGAAAGACTGAGCCCTTCTCTACTTTGTTTATCAAAGTGACCCCCTCAGTGGGGACCTGTTTGCTTAGGTGCAAACCACTGCAATTTCAGGTTTGTAAGAGAGAAGGTTAAGATAAGATGGTATGTGTTAAGAGGCAACAATGACAGACTCTGGCCAAAAAGCATGCCTGCAAAGAGCATATTATGAAAGGAAAACCACTGAAGGGATGGGGAGGGGCCGGCAGTTCTGTAGGCTCTACTCTGAGCCTCCTCTCCTCCGGATGGTCTCCGCTCACCAGCCTCCCCCAATTCCCTACCCATGTGCTTCTGAGGCTGCGGCTCTCACCAGGCTGCAGCTGGAACAACCTGACTCAGAAGCAGCAGCCTCTGAACCTGGGAAAACCCACCAGGAGGAGCAGCTCCCAACAACACCGCAGACCGGAAAGTGCCCTGATGCTCAAAACCCCGTGCGTGTAACTCATCCCAGCAGTGTCACTCATGGAGGATGGGGGTGGCTCTCATTCATCCGTTTAGGTGCCAGATCCTAAGTCTGCTTAGGTGACACAGCGACAAGCACACTGCTAGAGCTGGGGAACAAAGGCCTGCCCTGAGTCGGCAGACACCCCTGCGGGGAGAGGGGACAATAAACCATGGATGGATAAAGACATCACGTGTCGATGGGTGTTGAGAGGGGGAAGATGCAGGGAGGAGGGGGAAGGGGGTGGGGTGGGGGAGGGCTGCTGTTTTAATCACAGGGAAGCATGTGGTGAGGGCATTCCTGTTATTACCTGGTTAGGCCGAGGTCAGAGAACTCCTAGCAAGGAGTTATGAGGAATGTGTTTCTTTCTAGAAACTCACTTGTCCAACAAGAGCCACTGCTGCAGTGAATAAACCAGGGCAGCACAGGCAGGCCCTACCACTAAGATGGCATCAGACAGACTTTGGAAGTAGGAGACGAGGCAAGCCACTTGGGTATCACATGGGAAGTGTGTCTTCAGGCAGAAGGGAGAGAAAATGCAAAGCTCACACGGTGGGACCCTGCCGGGAGCATTCTAAGAAGAGTGAGGAGTCTGGGGGAAATCGTAGCAGGATGGGGGACTGGGAGGGTGGCAGGGACTCTGATCGTCATTAGGACTCTCGTGTTTCTAGGACACTGTATTGGGGTGACTTGATCTGGCTTGCGTGTTTGCAGGACCCCCGGGCTGCTGTGCTGGGAACAGTCTGGTTAAGGCAGCTACTGAGATGGTCCAAGTGAGACAGAATGAGTAGGAGCAGGGGGACAGGTTAGGGGGCTGGGGAGAGGTAGGGGACACCCTGGATGCGTCTTCACAACACAGTTACAGGAACGGCGATTAAAGTCATCAGGGCCTCTCTGGAACTGCCCAGGGGGTCTTGTCCCATCATTCACAACCGACTTGAGGCTCAAGGCAGCTACCAAGCCATCATACAAAGAGATCAGCAGGGCTTCTGAAGTGGCGAAATGACCCTAGCCGAACACTCAATCCCCAGTGACATCAGCAACAAAGCATGTGGGGACAAGTTACCTGAAGTTCATTTTGCAGCCAGGGGAGGACAATAGAGCATAATGGAAGCAAATGTCTACACAGAAGCCTCACAATTATATGTAACTGTATGAGGATGGAGGATTGTACATGAATTCCAATCAATATGCCATTGATGAGTGGTTCCCAGCATGCACGCAATCAAGGGAAAAAAAGTTTCCCAGATCACAGTGAAGCTGGGAAATGCTGGGTTAAATGACACTGAGCTGGTTTTTTGGCATAGCACTTTTCAGGACCTTTACTACATTCGTGCACACCATTAGTTTCCAAAAGCAACTTTTATCAAGCTTATTTGTTGTTTTTGTTTTAATGAAGCCCCTTCCTAGAGAAGTATTATTTGAAACACTTTAGAGCAACACTGGATAGACAGATGGAATCACTTGAGCATCTGCTCTGTGCACTAATACCCCATAACTCACAGAAGTTTTCTGGGGTCCTGAGCTGAGTGTTGGGGTAACAAAGAGAAGTAAGGACATCAAGCATCAGGTGGTGGTTTTATAGGCTCAGGGGGAACCTCCTCCCTCATCTACCGTCTGTCTGCCCCCTAGGCTGCCAGGAGGAGGGGGAGATGGCAAGGTGAGACCAAAGCCTGGAGGAATCCAGCCTGCAGGGTGCTTCTCCTCCACAAGTCACCTTGGCCCTGTACCCCTCCCTTTGAGATCAGGAATGTGGAAAACGCCTCTGTGGAATGCATGTCTCTCTATTCATTCATTCATTATCTTGCCATGCCTTGCAGCACACAGGATCATAGTTCCCCAACCAGGGATTGAACCCATATCCCCCTGCATTGGGAACATGGAGTCTTAATCACTGGACAGTCAGGGAAGTCCTTGCACATTTTGTAAAGCACATTCCCCTTCTCTCATCACTTGCCTACTTGTACTAATCACATGGGAACAAAGGAAAAGAGCACGTGTAGAATAAGTTTCTGGGGCCATTTTGACATAGATCCGTAGCCCTGAATATTCACTGGAATTACTGATGCTGAAGCTCCAATACTTTGGCCATCTGATGTGAAAAGCTGATTCATTGTAAAAGACCCTGATGCTGGGAAAGACTGAAGGCAGGAAGAGAGGAGGGTGGCAGATGACGAGGTGGTAGGATGGTTTATCAATGACTCAGTGGACATGAGTTTGAGCAAGCTCCCGGAGATGGTGAAGGACAGAGCCTGGCGTGCTGCAGTCCACGGGATCGCAAAGAGGTGGACACAACTTAGCGAAAGCCTCCAAGTCTTCATTACAGCTCCCAAGGAGCTAACATTAAGGAAACTTTGAGGAGTCTTTTGGGAAGCCTTTCCCTGTACCATCCGTTTGGAGTTCAGAAGATCCCTTTGAAGGAGGTGGGTACTGTTACTCAAACTGGAGGAAAAGAGAGCCCTGTAGACATTGTGAGACCTGCCCCAGATCAAACAGCTCACAGTGGCAGAGCCCAACCCACAGCAGGGTCTGGGTCAAAATATGCTCTCTTCCTGATACTTCTGTGCCTGGTTAACTCACTGCACAGCTGCCCAACAGGCAGACAGCCCTCCTGGAAACTGTATCAAATGGGCCAGCAAAGCTCAGAGACGGAATAAACTGGAGGAATCTAACTCAGGGCACCGTTCAGAGCCCAAGCTGCCTAACCAGACCGCAAAGTGGTAGAAAGATGGAGATGGGGCAGGGCCCAGGGCATCTTGCACGTGTTCTCCAAGATGGAACTGCGGGCCCCGACATACAACCCTGACAGAACTGGCTCTTGTTTCTTTCAATTCCAGAGCTGTCCCTCTTGAAAACATGGATGGCGAGACTTAAAGGTTCACAGACTTCCCAACTGTAACTCAGCAGATGGCTCAGTAGAGCACAAAATTTGGGGCAACGGGCAGCCCTTGACCTCCCCTCAGATGATGGTTGGGGTCACTGAGAAGGAAAATAAGTTGGAGCAGAGAAATGTCATGGTATACAAATGTCACTGCAAAAAAAAAAAAGAGATGTCAGAAGGAATACATTTTTCATTCTCCCTACAAATGACTCCATCTATGACATGGTACAAACTCATTTTACACATCAGAAATCCAGAAATCCATAAAATCTCTCCAAATAGAGTCTCTACAGCTACAGCATTTCTCTTTCGGATAGGCAGGGAATTTACTGGCCTTCCTTGACCACAGGTGGTGCTATCCAAAGCAGATCGGTTTTACAAAAATATTCACTTTTAGTTTCAATTTTACACTTGCACTTAGCATATAAATGTTCATATTACTGTTTTCTATGCATAATAATCACATTTGTCAATTTTCATTGAAAAGTATCATTGAGAAAAAAATTGGTACTTATTACAAACATCACATATGTGTTTCTGTGTGTGTGTGTGTATTATATATATGTGTTTGTGGGTGTGGGTGTGTGTGGGTGTGTATATATATACACACACTCCTTATGTTCTACCAACTTGAACATAGAATTTTAAACCTAACTCATTATTTTACTATCAATATTGACTCTCCAAACCTGTCCATTTTAGATCATTTTAATGAACTAGCTTAGAAAGGAGGTCATGGGTCAAAGTATTTAAAATGAAAAATGTTAACTATAATTTTTTAGCTTACTGTATGTGCTTGGGAAGATTCCCTGGAGGAGGGCATGGCACCCCACTCCAGTATTCTTGCCTGGAGAATTTCATGCACAGAGAAACTTAGTGGGCTACAGTCCATGGGGTTACAGTCCGTGGGGTTGCAAAGAGTTGGACATGACTGAAGAGCCTTAGCACACATGCACGTGCCACTCAGCTAGAGACTTCACAAATATTACTTTATCATCACAATCGTGATTTTAAAGAAGAGCAAACTGGAATTCAGAAAGAAAACTTGACTTGCTAGCATCATGATTTTAAAGAAGAGCAAACTGGAATTCAGAAAGAAAACTTGACTTGCTAGCATCGTGATTTTAAAGAAGAGCAAACTGGAATTCAGAAAGAAAACTTGACTTGCTCTCGGGGCGTTACACACTCAGGTGGGGAAGCTGGGATGTGAATCCCACTCTGTGTTCCTCTATAAAGCTGAGCTCCAAGGAATTCTCTATTGTTGGTCCAGGGTTTCAGTTGGACACATTTCTAATTCCAAGGCTCCAAAGTGTGTGTGTGCGCGCGCGTGCACACATGCATTTGCAGTAACAAAAATCCCTCAAGATTTTGTACACGAGCCATCTGTGGACCAAGTCTGGGGTTGCCCAGTTCATTCAAGACATGCTATCAGCGATGGGGTGGTCTGGTTCAGTGAGCTGACTTCTTTATCAAAGGCAACCTCTCTGGTCCCACTGGAGACTGGATACATGGCCCGGTAGTTCAGGAATGGCAAACCCCCTAATGGCTGTCAATCTGGCTTCTCTCCTAAAGGCACCAACTTCAGGACTTCCCTGCTGGTCGAGTGGTTAAGAATCCACCTTACAACACAGGGGTCGGGGGTTTGATCCCTGGTCCAGGAACTAAGATCCCACACGCTGTGGAGCAACTAACTAACCCTGTGCGCTGCAACTGCTAAGCTCGTGTCACAGCCACAGAGTCAGGGCAGCAAAGACCCTGCAACTAAGGCCTGACACAGCAAAACAAGTGGATATTTTTAAAAATGTATAGCAGCTCATTTTTTAAAATAAAGCCACCGACTTACTTCTTAGATTCTTTCAAAGATTTAGAAAATAAAAACCTTGCACTCTTTATGAATTAGTATGTTGCACACCAGGACAGCTTGAATCTCCAATATTTGGGTAAAATACTCATACTGACCTCAGAACAGCCTTGCTTTATATTTCAGGGCTTATTTTAATACATTTAACTTGTGATACCTCAAAAATTACAGAACAGGCAAAACTAATGTAGCACCTGCCTTCCCTCCACCCCTCCCACCCCAATCAGTTCTGATTTTCAGAAGAGCCTACTGACCCCAAAGCTTAGGTTCTTACCACCAATTAAAATAATCCACTTCTCAGATTTCCCCAGTGGCCCAGTGGATAAGAATCTGCCTGCCAAGGCAGGGGACACGGGTTTGATCCCTGGTCTGGGAAGATTCCATATGTCTCAGGGCAACTGAGCCTGCAACCACACCCTAGGGCCCACATTTCACAAGAGAAGACAATGCAATGAGAAGCTTGCACAGCGCCAACTAGAGAGCAGCCCCCACTCGAGCAACTGGAGAAGGCGCTCGCGTAGCAATGAAGACCCGGCACAACCAAAAGTAAAGTTAACTAATTAAATACATGAAGGTGAAAATGTTAGTCACTCAGTGGTGTCTGACTCTTTTCGACCCCATGGACTGTAGCCCGCCAGGCTTCTCTGTCCATGGGATTCTCCAGGCAAGAATACTGGAGTGAGTAGCCATTCCCTTCTCCAGGGGGATCTTCCCAACCCAGGGATCAAAGCCAGGTCTCCTGCTTTGCAGGCAGATTCTTTATTGTCTGAGCCACCAGGGAAATAAATAAATAATGAAAAAAATAATAATCTGCTTTCCTTGCAACTCCCTGAAGAGGTTCTGTGACTCATTCCCAGGCAAGCCCCCACCACAGTCTCCCTATTCAAAAAAACGCCCCTTCCTTTGTGTTGGCCTTAAACTACATCTGACACCCTTTTTTCCTCTCTCACATACCTCCTACTTGAGGTCTTCATGGGCTCAGTGTAAGAGAGGCCCCCCCGAGCCTCATATCCCAGCCATGTGCCTTGCATGCTGTCAACTTAAGCTCCGAGTCTCAATGCTTGAAAGCTGTTGACTTTCTGCTACAGAACAACGCCTACCTAATTAGTGTTTGCGTGTTATCCAACCAGCTTTAACATGAACCAGACAGGTTTGAGGGGAAGCAGCAGTCTCTTCCTAATTTTTTGACAGGAATCAGGCCTTTACTCAGAAAAGGACTCATGGGTAATGACGTTGGCCCACACATTTCACCGCACACACACTCGAGCTCTCCTGGGTATGGCTGGAAAGTGGCTTATTTCATCTATAAACTCTTGGACAACGTGCATGAGTGCTTAATCAGTATGATCTAACATGGAAAGTTATATAACTCGAGATGACACAATTCCCCAACTATCATGTAATTGGCCTTTCTGCTCTTCCTTTAGAAATTACTTCGTCTAAATAAAGGGCCCCAGCCTTCTGAAACGGAGATCAAATAAAGGGAGAGACTGCTAAGAGGGTAAACGTGGGGGCTCAAAGAGGTGTCTTAATTAGCATTTTCTCTAGAGGGGAACTTCCATTTCTAAATGTGGTACTTAATGAACACTTAGCCAGTAAAGAGATGAGTGACTCACCACAGAACTCATCCATCCTGTTTATTAAGTTTACTCCCTTTCGTCTTTGGGGGCTCTGGGACTCACGGTTTGAGTCTTTATCAATGACTGCAGTCATTTCAAACAAATAGAAAATTGATTTTAGGGTTTCTTTCCAGCTGGATTAAAAAAAAAAGTCAGTGTACTTTAAAACACTTGACAGACAGGAGTGTTGGGAGCATGAAAGGCAGGCTTGGGCAGAAATACATCTGATCTGAATAGTAGACAGTTGACAGCAAGAACTCAGAACTGTTTCTCTTTAACAGAAAAGCATCTTTCCTCTTGACCTAACTCAGCAGCCGTACTAAGTCCAGTAAACCTCATTCATGCATTCCCAGGTGGCACAGTGGTAAAATATCCACCTGCTAATGCAGGAGACACAAGAGATGCGGGTTCCATCCCTGGGTCTGGAAGCTCCCCTGGAGAAGGAAATGGCAACCCACTCCAGTCTTCTTGCCTGGAGAATTCCAGGGACAGAGGAGCCTGGTGGACTGCAGTCCATGGGGTCGCAGAGTCAGACATGACTGAGCACACACGCACGCACTGTGTCTGACAAGGAAACTGTGTTATCCGGCTTGCGTGGAAGTCTTAGCTCATATCACAGATCTTTAGCTCCTGTCATCTCTTCACTGATCTTGGTACGGCAAGACCACCTACTCTTACAACTAGGATGGGGAGAAGCCCTGCCTTTCCTCCAGATGCAGAAGAAATAGAGGATGGCAACACTCTTATGCAACTCTGATCTCAGGTGGCCTGGCCTATAGCAGCTTGAAGCAGGGTTTCACTCCCATGCAGAGACTGAAGTCAGGCTGCGGCAGGGAGAGCACCGAATCCTAGCCACTGAAACCAGCAGTCAGTGACAACACCCTCACCTGCGGGCTTTGTAGAAATGCATTTCCACAGAGATGGAAAGTGGTGAAACAAGTAAAGTGTTGATTAGGAGGAAAACGGTACGTGTGAATAGACACACCCGGGTGAGCTCAGAGAGAGCATCACACCCTCACAGGAGTGTGAATCACTCATACGGGGCACTTCTTCCGGGTCTCCTTTGGCCAGTCATCTTGCTTTGCCTGGCAAGATGGATATAGATAAATCCATATTTGGTTTATCTCGAAGTCCTCCCCTGTATGGGCACATACCTTGGGCAAGATGGTTTCTAGCAAAGGGGGCTACCGGTAGGCGGACTTCAACTGCTACAGAGTAGTGCTCCCTCCCGTTTTGACTGCCAAGGAGCCATTCTGCCCTTGTGTAGTCAGGAAGGTCTCCTTGACTTTGAGAAAGAGAAACATGAGGTCTCTTTAGCTCTTAACTGGGAAGGCTGAGCTTCTCCTCCTCGTCATCTTGGAGCATCTGTCTACATGGGAAAAACTCTAGCTGTTCAGCCTGGAGCCCATCTATCTCCTGCCTCAGGTCCAGCACAGGCAGGAGTACGTAAGACCTAATTAACCTCTGAATTGAACATTTTCTCATTGTTGCTTTCTAGGCTTTATAAAAAATACATTAGCAAATTACCCCATCGCATGCCCAAGCATGAGACCACAGAGCACTCAGCAGCAAACCAAGATGCACTGAGCATTTCCGTTGCCACGGTACCAACCTTCATGTGCTGCACATCTTCTTCAATCTTCACTAGGGTCAATTAACCAGCTTATTTCTCAGGGGACACTTAGAGGCCCTGAGGCTCAGAGAGGCTTTCACTGAGCCCCCAGCTCTGTCTGCAGGACATGCAGGAGTGGAATTCAGATTCACCCGGATCTGTTTTGTCTTTCAGGCTGCACTGCATGGAATGTGGGATCTTAGTTCCCTGACCATTGCATTGAAAGTTTGGAGTTTTAACCACTGGACCACCATGGCTCGTATTCCTTCTCCCACATGGACAGGCTACCCTTAAACAGCCAAGGGTGACAGGGACACAAGAGGGTTATCCAGGGACTGAGGCTGGGAACTCTCAGGGTTACCTGGAAATGGGCTAGTTAGTAACTGGCTCCCCAGTGGGCAAGACTGAACCCAAACTCCACTCTTCACAGGATGGGAGCTTCCCCAAATTTCCAGGTGCAGGGCAGCTGGCATTTCTCAGTATTCCTTTAAATGTGTATGTGTGTGCGTGCATGCACACTAAGTCACTTCAGTCATGTCCGACTCTGTGCAACCCTATGAACTATAGCCTGCCAGGCTCCTCTGTCCATGGAGTTCTCCAGGCAAGAATATGGGAGTGGACCAGCATTCCCTCCTGCAGGGGATCTTCCCTACCCAGGGACCAAACCCGCATCTCCTCTGTTTCCTGCATTGGTGGGTGGGTTCTTTAATACCAGCATCACCTGGAAAGCCCCTCCTTTAAATAGGTAGCACCAGATAGGTAGCACCAAAGCTCAGACAAGTGCTTGAGCCTAATGCGTGTTGCTCCATGCAGGTCACTCTCAGGCTTGCCTTGAAACATGAGGACAACTGGAGGCCGGGCTCCGGGCTATACCCCAGACCCACCACAAGTCCAAACATACCCACACTGAGCCACGCAGGATGTCACGATGATGTGCCATGTGCCTGCTCAGGACAGGGACAGGTGGGCCATCGATTTCTGGCTGCTCCCAAACTGACCACACACGGTCATTCCTGCACGGCCAAACACAAGCTCTGAGCTCTGGGCCAGTGGCAGTTCCAAGCCAGGAGCATTCACACACAGATGGGTTCATTTCCACGTGGTGGTGGTGCTACAGTCACTCAGTCATGTCTGACTCTGTGCAAACCCATGGACTGTAGCCCGCCGGGCTCCTCTGTCCATGGGATTCACCAGGCAAGAATACTGGAGTGGGTTGCCATTTCCTTCTCCAGATCTTCCTGACCCAGGGGTGGAACTTGGGTCTCCTGCACTGCAGGTGGATTCTTTACCAACATGCAAATGACCAACTGGCAGAGTGACCTTGGTGGCTTTCTATTAATTTTTCAAAGACCAATCACATTTTGGAGGCTCCGTTCCCCAAGTGAGCAAATCACTCTTTGGAGTTTTGTATACTGCTCTCCAAATTGCCAGAAGAAAACTGGGCTACTTACTGAACTAGGCTGTATTTAAAATAAATAGAATGCAAATCTCATGAACTTGGCCTTTCACCAACATGCTGCTCCTTAGTGAGTTGTAGCAAAATAAGGCATCACTGTTTACTTGGGGTCAATAAAGAAATTTCTGAGATTTCTGGGCTCAGAACCACGTATCACACTTTGCATGGTATTTTACCTATTGCCAGACACCACTGTTTTAGGGAAGTACTCAAATGCAAGCCGTAGATGCATCTAGAACCTGGTATTCCCAGAGCACAAAATAAAAGAAAGATGTTTTAACATAAGAAAAATCATCACGGTTCAGCTGGGACTAATCCATTTAATAGGCAAAGGAGAGGATGCTCCTGCGAATGCTTTTGCAGCTGCATCTGCTTTATATTCCCAAATCAGGGACTTCCCTGGTGGTCCAGTGGGTAAGACTTCGCCTTCCAATGCAGGGGTTGCAGGTTTGATCCCTAGCCGGGGAGCTAGCATCCCATATGCCTCATGGCAGAAAAAAATCAAAACATAGAACAGAAGCAATAATGTAACAAATTCAATAAAGACTTTTTTAAAAAATGGCCCACATAAAAAAGTCTTTTTTTTTCCCTCCAAATCAAAAGCATCCATCCTCTGCTACAGTCAAGGCTTCCCTGAAAATCACTTTGGGGAGTTTGTGGCACCAGACAACAGTGACAGCTAATCCAGGGAGCTGATGTCTCTAGTCTTTAGTGTTCAGGTTGTCAGAAAGTGGCCCACAATTCATCCAGAGTTCATCCCCGCTCAGGCATCTTCTCTGTGCTGGAGCAGAGTTACAGAAACTCTGCCCCCAGGGTGGTCAGCATCAGCACATCAGCACTGTATCACCAACTAACACTCGTAAGTGCTTGTTGTGGGGCAGATACACGGATGCCACCTCACACACACTCACTCACTTAATCCTAGAAGTTCTGTGAGACAGACACCAGCATCACCATCCCTCTCATGTGGAGGAAGACACAGAGGTGCCAGCAGAGTTGCATGCCCGGAGCCACCCAGCTGGCAGTGGCAGAGTTTCGACTCACACTCAGGTCGGGCCAGCTCTGAACGCCAGACTCTCTTCTACTCCAGAATAACTTTCAACCTCTCCCATGAATCAGAATCCACTGGAGCTTATTAAATCTGTTGCTTCCCAAGCCTCTCTACCCTGCTCCCCTAGGGCTTCTCCCAGAAGGGTCCAGGAATCTGCATTTACGTGAAGTGGCCGAGGCGGCCCAGGTACCACACAGCAATGCACTTGCCCGTCCAGCACATTTCAGTTACTATGGACAATCATCAGGAATCTGAGATGGAGGCTGACAGCCCCAGCTGTGGAGCAGGTGAGAACATGACTCTCACAGGAACCGTGCAGCTGGCTGGTCCCCGGCCCAGCTGTGCAATGCTAATGGGTGGCATTGCCAGGAGAGGCCAACCATGGCGCTGCTCTGCCAGAGCCAACTGGCAAGGGCTGTGATCTGACCAGGTGCCACCCTCTGGCCCTGTCTCTGTGAATCCCAGGGGGCCTGGCGTGTTCACGCTGCTCGTCAGTACTGGGCTTGGTCTTGCTCTCACTCACCAATCCCTGGCCCTTCCCACAAGCTCTGGGATTCCTCATCAGTAGAGCAGAGAAAATAACAGAGCAACTGCTGAAGGAATAATGAGAGGGAAACCTATGACCAACAGTGTTTAATGCCGGCAGGCAGAAGGGCTAGGTGTACCGGCAGATGCCAAGATCAGTGTGGCTCCTAGTGGCTCAGATGGAAAGGCGTCTGCCCACAATGCAGGAGACCCAGGTTCGATCCCTGGGTCAGGAAGATCCTCTGGAGAAGGAAATGGCAGCCCACTCCAGTACTCTTGCCTGGAAAATTCCATGGACGGAGGAGCCTGGTAGGCTACAGTCCATGGAGTTGCAAAGAGTCAGATACGACTGAGCGACTTCACTTAAGATTAATGTCTGACGGGCCAGATGATGGAAACTAAGCGAAAGGACTGTATCTTCTCTGGAGCCAAGGACATCTATTGATGCTAAACACTGCAGACGAGACAGGACGTGTGGAGATTATGTCAGCAAACTGGTGCTCAAGCCTCAAGTACCATGAGTTGAATCCCTCTGGAGCATGCACACATTCATGCATTCACCGAATCAACACTGACGCCACGCCCACACCACGCCAGGCACTGTTCCAGGCACAGAGATGCATCAGTAAACAACGCGACACAAGGTCCCTTCCCGTCAGGAAGTCACAGAACATGCAGTGGGGGTGGAAGGATACAAAGGGACATACGAAGCATTTCCCACTCTCCAGGTACACGCAATCTGGAGGAAGGCTACCAGTGTAATTTAAACACAGAAAGAGGGATAAACATATCTCATCCCACCTTTAGGACACACTGTGAGGATATGCAAGTGTCCCACCCCCTCTTTACAGATTCAAGAACTGAGACTCGAGATGCTTAAGTAGCTGTTTCCACCGCAAAGCTGGTTAGTGTAAGAACAGGGGGTGGGGGTGGGGTGGGGGGTGCAAATGACGGTGCAGAGTTTCCATTTAGTACACACAATATTCTCAGCATAGGCACCGCTTGTGTTCTTAGAACAAAAGAGCTTTTTAATTAACCAAGTTCTTAATTGAAAATGGTACACCTTCGGGAAATTTTAATTCAAATGCAAGCAAGATATTCAATAAAAAAAAACCGAGTCTCCTGCCCAGTCCCAACCCTTCCAGAGAGACAATTGCTATTATCAATTTCTGGGAGTAGCTATTCTATGCAGCTGTTCATTTACCAAGTGTGCGTCAAGCACATAAGATTGTTTCAAAGGCTATAACCAGGAAGAAGGAAAACTCTCAGAATGTCAGATAGGGACTAAGAAACCCAAGTTCCATGTTAATAGTGGTTTTCCTTAATACAAAGAGAAAAGGAATTAAATATGTTCATGCTATGCTGCTCCCGATACTTGACTTGAAAGAATTTTAAGACCTGTTACCAGACACATAAAATGCATCCCTCTGTCCAGACAGTGAGCAAGCGCTTTGTTCACGTGCCTTTGCAGAGTGACACTGGATAGCGTGCACTGGACAGCCTCTCGACTCCTGGTGTCTTGCACCAGGACTGAGGTCTGGATACCACCTGCGAATTATCAGGGACAGTTAACACCTGCAGTGGTGACAGGGCAGTACCTTCTTTCCCTGTGAATGTGCATCTGGGTTAATACTGATGGGAAAACCCCAGGTCTACCCCACGGGTTAAGAATCTCCATGTCCTCAGTGGCTTAAGATCCCAAGTCCTAGCAGCTAAGGGCTCAATACGGACTCATCAATTACCCAAAGGTGCTGTGGGATGGTCTCAGAAGTGTGGCTGGAAAAGGGGACACTCTGATGACCCTTATAAGCAGGAGAGGTGGGCTATACTGACTGAGTGCCTCTCGGGTGGGGTGAAGTGCCAACCTGGCTAACAGAAAAGGATTCATGCACCACCCTGGACTCAGGCCTTCCCATTTTTAAAGGCAGATAGAAAGAACTCGATAACCATTGGTTGGAAGGATGGTCAGGTTAGCCAGAAATCCTTCACCTGACCAGCTTTTACAATCTAAGAATTTGAACCCTTCTGTATCGATAAAAATTACACAAATAAAAACAAATATCATATATTAATGCATATATATATATATATATAATCTAGAAAAATGATACCGATGAACCTATTTGCAGGGCAGGAACAGAAAGGAAGACATAGAAAACAGATTGTGAACATAGCAGGGGAAGGAGAGGGTGGGACAAACTGAGAGAGCAGCATTGAAATATATACATCACCACGTGTAAAACAGATAGCCAGTGGGAAGTTGCTGCTCACACAGGGAGCCCAGCTCAGTGCTCTGTGACAACCGAGAGGGGCAGGATGGGGTGGGACGTGGGAGAAAGGTTCAAGAGGGAGGGGAAATGTGTATACCTGTGGCTGATTCATGTTGATGTGTGGCAGAAACCAACACAAGATTGTAAAGCAATTATCCTCCAATTAAAAATAGATATATATATATTTTTTAAAGTACACAGGTTTATTTAGTGGCACTTAACGCAGCCTTGAACTCACTAAGTTTCCCCGGAGGTTTACCTGAGATCAAGAGCCTAACCAGCATTCATTCAATCCTTGTCACAACAGTTTCTGTCCTCCAGATCCTAGCACGGGGCTCAACCACTACAAGGACAGGCAGGAAGAACTGGGGCACACAGCAGGCCAGTGGGCCCAGGAGGCGGAGCAGCAAGTACTGGTATCTCCCCGCGGAAGTCCACGCTGGACAAGGAGCAAGTCAAGCCAGGAGGTTCTCATGGACCACAGCGACCGGAGGCAGGAATCTACCCTACAGCACTAGCTAGGCAGCATCCTATGACGTTTGCCGGTGTTGAGTCCCAAACCCCTCCTCTCCCTGTGGCGCCCCCAGTGTTGGGAAAAGGGTCTACAATGCAAATACAGCATCTCACTCCTGTAGTCTCTAAAGCATGCTGTTGTTGTTGCTTAGTCAGTTGTGTCCGACACTTTGTGACTCCACGGATTGTAGCCTGCCAGGTTCTCTGTCCGTGGAATTTCCCAGGCAAAAATACTGGAGTGGGTAGCCATTCCCTTCTCCAGGGAATCTTCCCGACCAAGGGATTGAAGCCGGGTCTCTTGCATTGTAGGTGGATTCTTTACCATTTGAGCCACCAGGGAAACCCTGCATATTTAGAAGGCTCAAGACAAAGACAGGCTGATCACGCTTGCTTTAGACTGAATCCCTCAGAAGGAAATAAACAGCTGATATGCAAAGTCATTCACCTACCCTCAATTCAGCAGATGACAGGGCATCCCAAGTTGCCAAGGCAACACCAGCTGATCAACCAATACAAGCCTGTACACATGTGGGCACAGGCACCCGTCCCGTGCATAACAGTGCATAACAGCTCCCTGTGAGCAGGGACGCGCCCCGAAAGCAAGGACCAATACAAGCCTGTACACATGTGGGCACAGGCACCAGTCCCGTGCATAACAGTGCATAAGAGCTCCCTGTGAGCAGGGACGCGCCCCGAAAGCAAGGACCAATACAAGCCTGTACACATGTGGGCACAGGCACCCGTCCCGTGCATAACAGTGCATAAGAGCTCCCTGTGAGCAGGGACGCGCCCCGAAAGCAAGGACTCATTTCCACATTGCTCCTTTGGGCAAACCTGAAGGGTGCTGATGGCTCTTGCTTCCAGAAGGATTTTAAACATATAAATACAGCACAAAATTGAATTACCAAGATCCAAGCAAGGTTAAATCTAACAAATGTTAATAATATTTGTACTATTGCTTCCAGGTCTCTCTTTTTCATTCTATTTTTCTTAAAGAAACCTTTACAGAGGTGAAGCCTCCTTTTGACTTCAGCTCGGTCCAAACTTCTCACCTTTCCTTCCCAGGGAAGACTGCTTTTATGATCTCCTACATGACTTTCCCATGTATAATTTTATAATTCTGGTACTTATGTTATTCAGTTCAGTTGCTCAGTCGTGTCTGACTCTTTGTGACCCCATGGACTGCAGGCCTCCCTAACCCTAACCCTACTATTTCACACATTCTTTCTTTGGTATTTTGCACTTTTTAAAAAAATTGGAGTGTAGCCGATTAACAATGTTGTGACAGTTTCAGGTGAGCAAGAAGGGACTCAGCCATACACATACATGTCTCCACTCTCCCCCAACCGCCTCTCCCATCCAGGCTGCCGCATGACATTGAGCAGAGTTCCCTGTGCCGCATACTACGGTCCTTGTGAGTTACCCACTTTAAATAGAGCAGAGTGTACATGTCCATCCCAAACTCTCTAACTATCCCTCCCCTTTCCCTCTGGTAACCATAAGTTCTCTAGGTCTGTGAGTCTGTTTCCATTTTGTAAATAAATTCATTTGTATCATTTCCTTTTAGATTATGCATGTAAGGCAAGTCACACGATATTTCTCCTCCTCTCTTATAAAAGTGCTATTTTAAAAAATTTACATAAACAGCATACTACTTGACTGCAACTTTTCTGACTCAGCAATAAGATATCCAGATTTAGCTAACTCATTGATTTAATGGCTATAGACTAATTCTATATTATACGTACGAAATACTCTGTTCATCCATTTCCTAAATGATACACATTTGATTAGCTTCAGTTTTTAACTCTCACGAGGAATATTACACAAATATATTTCCTCATGTACATATGCTGGATTTCCTCTGGAATCAGTCTACAGATGGACTTTTTCTGGAGTGTACCTATAAATGCAGAATTGCTGATTTGTAGTAGAAACTGCCACTTACTCTCCAAAGTGACTTTACCAATTTTCATTCCCAGCAGCATTGTATGAAAATCTCCACATTTTCTTTTTTTTTTTGGCAGCTCTTGGTGTTTTGGGATTTTAATTTTTGCCAGATTTTAAATTCAAAATTTGAGATGTGTGGGATTATACCTCACTGTGTTATTAATTTGCATTTCCCTGACTACTGGTGAGTTTGGTGGTTTAGTCGTTAAGTCGTGTCCAACTCTTGTGACCCCAAGAACTGTAGCCTGCCAGGCTCCTCTGTCCATGGGATTCTCCAGGCAAGGGTACTGGAGTGGATTGCCATTTCCTTCTCCAGGGGATCTTCCCAACCTAGGAATCGAACCTGGGTCTCCTGCACTGCAGGCAGGTTCTGTACCGACTGAGCTATGAGGGAAGCCTTGTACTGGTGAGTCTGACCATCTTTTATGCTTACTGTCCATTCAGTTTTCCTGCCTCTGATTTCTCCCTGCTCCCATTCTGTACCCTTTTTTCTATGGCTTAACCTTTTACTTACTTATTTGTAGAAATTCTTTACATATTTTGGATATTAATTCCTGACTAATTATGCAGATGACTGTTATAATCATCTCACATTATGCCTTTTAATTCAGTGTATATTATTAAGAAGGTTTTAATTTTAATGTAATCAACTTCTATTTAAAGGTTTGTTCTTTTCTTCCTAAAAGGTCTAAATTTGGGGTTTTGCATTTTTAGCTGAGTCTTCCTTGTTGCGTGGGCTTTCCTCCAGTTGTAAAGAGTAGGGGACGACGCTCTCTACTTGCAGTGCACAGGCTTCTCATTACGGTGGCTTCTCTTGTTGCAGAGCACAGGCTCCAGGGCATGCGGGCTTCAGCAGTTGTGGCTCATGGGCTCAGTAGTTCCGATTCCTGGGCTCCAGACCACAGGCTCAACAGTTGTGGTGCGTGGGCTTAGTCGCTCCTTGGCAGGTGGGATCTTCTCAGATCAGGGATGGACCCGTGTCTCCTGCTTTGACAGGTGGATTCTGTACCACTGAGCCACCAGGGAAGCCCTTCAACAGGGTTTTTTAAAATAATATTGTCCATTATGGTCTTGCTTATTTTTTTTTTATTGTCCATTATGGTCTTGCTTATTTTTGTCAATTTTTTTCCTAATGTCCTTTTTGATTTTTGTTGCTGGTGTAAATGTTCTTTTAAAACAACAACAACAACAAACTTTTTCTACTTGGTTTGGGTTAATCTATAGGAACATTATTGATTTTTGTACACAGATCTTGTATCTATCAAACTTCTTACTAAGTTTACAGATTCTCCATTTTGACATTGATAATCATATCATCTGCAAATATGGGCAATTTTGTTTGTTCTTTCCTGATTTTACACTCCCATTTTTTCTTGTCTTAAGTAGCTAGAATATCCCATGTGATAATGAACAGAAGAAACAAAAGCATCGTGAAATCTTTCCTGAAGTTCCTCAATGCAATGTCATGCTCACCGTAGCTTTTAAGACTTTTTTTAAAATCAGAATAAGAAGTTCCCTACTATTTCTAACTTGTCCAGGTTTTTCTGATTTTTCTTATTTTGTGTTTTTAATTGTGAATGCATACTATATTCTTTGTAAAATATTTTTTCCCACCTATCTTATGCAAAATATGTACATAAAGATTTTTTAAAAATCTTTAAAAAGATTTTTAAATCTGTACAGGCTGTCAGGGTGCATAACTACTTTTCTTATTCAGGGTCAGAAACAGACATGAAGAGAGACAACCTCTATGCCCCGAGCCAGGCTGGTCTAAGTATCCAAGGCTGATCTCCCACCAGGTACCTCCATGGACCGCACAGGCCAGCAGCATTTCTAGAGCTGCCTGTTGGAATGCCTCGGGCAATACTGTTTTGATCTGAAATTATCCTTTATTTCTTTTGTGATGTAGAGGGGTTTCTTATGTGAGCTTTTAACGCCCAACCATTAGCTGTTCATGATACTACCTCTCTAATACAGTCATTATAAAGAGAAAGGGAACCTCACAAGGAATGAATGAGGTCAGCATCATGATTCTACTTGGGGAAGTTACATAACCTGTCCAAAGTCTCATATCATAAAGTGATGGAACTGGGATTCCATCTGTGTGGCTTCCACGCCCTGCACTTCCCACTGCTTGTGGCACTGTCCCTGAATCTCCAAATATGATGGATCCTGGGCTTCCCTGGTGGCTCAGATGGTAAGGAATCTGCCTGCAATGCAGGAGACCCCACTTCCATTCCTGGGTCAGGAAGATCTCCTGGAGAAGGGATAGGTTACCCACTCCAGTATTCTTGCCTGGAGAATCCCATGGACAGAGGAGCCTGGCAGGCTACAGTCCACGGGGTTGCAAAGGGTCAGACGTGACCGAGCAACTAACACTTTCACTCTTCTATACCTGCCAGTTCCGTACCTCAACCAGCCTCAACCAGCCATGGATCAACCGTGTATATGTTTACAATCAGCTGATGGCTGGGTCTGCAGGCGTGGGACCCTGGATCCAGAGGGTCATCCAAGGGACCTGGGGACCTTCAGAATTTAGTATCCATAGGGGGTTCTGGACCCAATTTCCCACAAATACCAGGGATAACTATACACCCAACAGAACTACCTCTGGCTTCAGAATGCCCAACTCACAGAACCACTAAAGCCCTTCTCCTTTATTTTTGTCTTCCCAACTGCTCTGTAAATTAGTGGTTGGGGTTCCAAACCGCCCACTCTGCAGAGCACTGTGAATAATGTAATTAAGCACAGGAAATGGTTCGCTGTTATTAGTCTGCATCCTAGCAATGAAGGTCAGGGGATGATCAGGAAGTGGATTTCTCCTGTGTGGGAATTCAGGGCAGTGTACCAGATGGGAGAGCTGGGGTCACGTGGGCTCAGAGAGCAGGCAGCATCCAAGCCAAGAGCAAAGCTGCAGGGACCAGGGCAGACAGCAGTCAGATGAGCCAGTCTCGCTTTGGCAATGGCAAACAGAAGGTGCTGGCAGACAGGAACTCAGGTGTGCTGATCCCTGCCACCCCCAGCTAGAGGCCTTCCATGCTTTATCTTATTTAACCCTAAAAAAAGTCCCCAATAGGAACTGCTATTAGCTTTACAGTAGAAGGGACAGAGGCTTAGAGAAGAATTTATCGAAGCCACTCCACCCACACTCCACACCTCCCCACTCCCCTCTCCCCAATCCTGGGTGAGTTCAGCATCCAGTTCCTCCCCATCCTAGATCTTAATCCTGCCCTTCATCAACCACCTGATCTCAGAACTGATTTCCTAAAACTGTTTTGGAAAAACAGTTGGAAAAAAGGTGGTTCCTTTAAAAGAACAATACAATGTATTTGTTGAGAACATGGACTCTGCTCAGACTGCTTAATTCAAATCCCACTGCAGCCTTTTACAAATTTTGCGACTTTGAGCAAGGCATCTCTGGGCCTCAGTCTCCACATGGATAAAGTGGGTATGGCAACAGTACCTACTTCAGAGGATGGTTATGAGGGCGAAGAGGCTCATATTTGCAAAGGTCTTAAGATAATGCCTGGCAACTGAGACTGGATACAACCAAATAAATAAATAATTTAAAAATTAAAAAAAGAGACATTAGCCAGGGCTGCAAGTATATGAAGGCTTGACTGTAGCTGCAAGATCTGCTTCCAAGATAGTTCATTCACATGGCTGGCAAGAGCGCACTGCAGCTAGAAGGAGGCCTCAGTTCTCTGCATAGAAGAGTCCTCCCAACATGTGGCCAGCTTCGCCCCAGAGCAAGTGATTCCAGACAGCAAGGCAGAAGCAGCAGCACCTTTTATGACCTAGCCTTGTGAGTCACACGTCATCGCTACCCCGTCATCACACTGCTTCCAGCACTATTCACCATGCGAGGGCATGAACACCAGGAGGCAAGGGTTACTGGAGGCCAACCTAGCAGGCTGCTTACCATAGCACCAGGTCAGCTAAATGAAGAAAGGCCTTGCCTTTTAAGTGCTTGGCATTTGGTGAGATAATCAATGCGCATTTATCAGAACAGATGCAGTCAAGTTCCACTTTGCTCTCTGTTGTTTTATTATCCACTTTCCAAGCCATTTCCAAGGAAGCAACTATTAGGTCTCAATTTCCATTTGAAATCATTTTCTCTATAAATTAGCTTTCAAATTTTAATCATTCTATAAAAATGTTCAGAGTGGTAACCTCAAACTCGAAGTGCTCTGCAACTTTCTCCTTTACCAAGTATATCACTATGAAATACTTCCTCTAGAATTCAGCATTCTACCTGCAATGCAAGAGACCTGGGTTCAATTCCTGGGTCAGGAAAATACTCTGGAGAAGGAAATGGCAACCCACTCCCGTATTCTTGCCTGGGAAATCCCATTGACAGAGGAGCCTGGTGGGCTACAGTTGGGGGGGGGGTCGCAAGAGTTGGACACAACTTAGCAACTAAATCATCACCAGAATTCATAAGGCTCAATGCCAACTGAAATTGTTCACCTTGACTGACATGTCTGCACTAATGCAATTGCGGAGACCAGTGTGTGTCCCAAGACAATTGTGGGAAAGGGCCTCCCCGCACAAAAGCAGACTATCTGCTTCCTCCTCTTCCCACCAGAGCCATGCACAGGAGATGAGCCAGGCTGAAACCTAGAGGAGGCCCAGGAGAAGGGACAGATGGAGCAAAGATGGGGAAACACCACCTCTCTGAGGGTCTGGGGTAACGTCAAGGTCCCTGACTCCTGCTTCTTAGCAGCTGAGAGAACGTGGGACAGTCAGATCCATGCCCCAGATTTAAGACACGGGAACATGCCACAGCAACGGCAGCTGCCCCCACCAACCCCCAGGACGGCCTTTCCAACAGCATTGTCAGTTCAACCCAGAATGATATTCTTGACTTTGCCACTGCCCTGACTTACCAGAGATGCAACCACAGGCTCCTGGAAAGCACTGATGTTAAGTGTCTTCTGATGGTGAGTATCTTCTATAATATTTATGCGTATAAGGTTATATTACAGTCAGGATAAACAGGTATGGCAGACGGTACTGAGAAACTCATACTGGGACTTCCCTGGTGGTCTCTAAGCACGGGGACTCCAAGCTTCCAATGCAGGAGGCCTGAGTTCACTCCCTGGGCGGGGAACGAGATCCCACAGGCCATAGTAAGGGTTTTCATGCTGCAACGATAGACCCTGCGGGCCACTCCTGAGACCTCGTGCAACCACATTACCAAATAAACATTAAAAACAAAGAGATACTGCCAGACCGTCCCTGGTTTCTCCAGTAGCAAAGGAGCAAAAATGACCAGACCTTGGTCTTTACTAGGAGGACAGAGGCCCGAGGAAAGCACGGTGTGTCCAGAATGTTTCACTCTGTGGCATGTCACTGTCTTTACTTTTGGAAGATGCCAATGTCTGACCATCATGACCTCCATATTTGCAGCCTCAGTATATTCTCGAATGTTCCATGGATGGAGTCATAAGAAAACCTAAAAAGCATGGAGCTGGGACTCCGAAACAGTTCACTAGTGGTCACCATCTTCTCTAGGCCAAAGCTGACAACAGCTGCTGGGCTCTGCTCCCCAGCAGGAAACTACAGTGAAAGTAAATATTGAATGGAAATGTTCCTCTTTGGCAGGGAGTATATTTGCTAAATCTTAATTGAATGACAAAGTCATCACTGAATTCAGAATATTCGTCCCTATTTTACACTGACTTCTATGATGATCACTTTGTTTTAAATTTGCTTAAGGACAAATGCTCACCCTGACATTTCAGAAGGGCAACAGCATTGTAACAATCCAAAGTGTAACCCCACCCTGAAGTGTGAATTCAAACATCAGCTGTGAACTCTTATGTGACAAGCAGAGCTCTCAGTAGAAAAGTCCTATAAAAAATTCCCATCAGCCAGGCATGAGGGGCCTTTGAAAGTCTGTAATCGATCCCTCTGGTGCCACCCAGAATTTTTCCCCACAGTTCTTTATGTCTTTTTTAGACTCATCATTCTCAAGAGTTGCTTCTTCTACTTTGGTTTATCCTAATATTCAAATTACCTAGCTCTATGCAAGCATAGCTCTAAGCAGTCAATCCTAAAGGAAATCAGTCCTGAATATTCATTGGAAGGACTGATGCTGAAGCTCCAATTCTTTGGCCACCTGATGCGAAGAGCTGACTCATTGGAAAAGACCCTGATGCTGGGAAAGACTGGAGGCAGGAGGAGAAGGGGGCAACAGAGGATGAGATGGTTAGATGGCATTACCCACTGACTCAATGGACATGAGTTTGAGCAAACTTTGGAAGATGGTGAAGGACAGGGAAGCCTGGTGTGCTAGAGTCCGTGGGGTTGCAAAGAGGCAGACACGACTGAGGGACTGAACAATAACGCAAGCATAATGAATAAACTCTCACCTTATTTTGTATGTATGTAATTAATTCTTGTCCTTCACCATCAGAGCTCTGATGACCAATACAATAGCCAGTAGTCACATGGGGCTCATGCAGTTGAGATGCATCAAAAGTGTAAAGCGCACACCAGACTTCAACGGCTCAGTGTGCAAAAACAGAATGCAAAGTATCTCACTAGCAGTTTTGTTTCCTATTGATTCCATATTGAAATATTTGAGAAATACTGGGTTAAATTAAACATACTAAAATGAATTGCTCCTGTTCCTTTTTATTTTGTAAAATGTAGCTATCAGACAATTTTAGACCCTACCTATGGTTTACCAGACAGCACTGGGTGTCTCTAAATTAGAGACTGCAAACTGGCAGCTGAGGTTCACAAAGGACTGACAGATACTGAGCTATTCAATGTTAGGCCAAAGGATGCTTTTTTTGAATAAAAAAATTTTTATTTTATATTGGAACATACTTGATTAACCGTGTTGTATTGGTTTCAGGTGTACAGCAAAGTGATTCAGTTACACATACACACGTATCTATTCTTTTTCCAATTCTTTTCCCACGTAGGTTACTACGGAATACTGAGCAGAGTTCCCTGTGCTACACAGTAGGTCTCTGTTGGTTATATATTTTAAATATAGCAGTGTGTTCATACAATCCCAAGGATGCTGATGCTTTTAATTTCAAACATTATCAGTTATAAAATAAGGTGATTCAAAACACAGAAAAGGACTCTGTGGGAGAGGGAGAGGGAGAGGGTGGGAAGATTTGGGAGAATGACTTTGAAACATGTATAATATTATGTATGAAACGAGTCGCTAGTCCAGGTTCGATGCACGATACTGGATGCTTGGGGCTGGTGCACTGGGACGACCCAGAGGGATGGTATGGGGAGGGGGGAGGGAGGAGGGTTCAGGATAGGGAACACAGGTATACCTGTGGCGGATTCATTTCAATATTTGGCAAAGCCAATACAATATTGTAAACTTTAAAAATAAAATAAAATTTAAAATAAAATAAAAAGTAAGTTACAGAAAAAAAAAAACCAACATAGAAATAGATTCCACATTATCTTTAAAAACAAAGCAATCTGGTAACACTGGGTCCAGGATCGCACGTTCTTAGATGGTAAGGATGGCCAGGGGGCTTCCCTGGTGGCTCAGTGGTAAAGAATCCATCTGGAATCCAAGAGTCACAGGTTCAATCTCTGGGTCGGGAAGATCCACTGGAGAAGCTAATGGCTACCCACCCCAGTATTCTTACCTGGAGAATTCCACGGACAGAGGAGGCTGGTGGGCTAGAGTCCATGGGGTCGCAAAGGGTCTGACATGACTGAGTGACTCAACAACAGCCACAAGGGTGGACAGGAGCTGCCCTGCTTCAGCCAGGGCACTTGTCCCAACCAGGCCCTGCTGCTCCCTAACCCTGAAGCGAATTGTCAGCTGCCATTGTCACCCCGCCCCTGCCAGCATCACACACTCAAATTCTTTCCCTGGTTTCTACAGGCATTGGCATTTGAGAGCCCCATTCCAGAGTGGGGTTGGGAGGCATTGCAAGCAAGAGCAAAAGCAGTAGGAAGGGGCTGATCAAGGCATGTCTGCACAAGAGGAAAGATCCAGAAGGAGAGGTGGGTTAACGCACACGTGTTTAGTTGAGGGACCTTTGTCTCCTTCTCTTCTTTTAGGGCTGGACATCCAAGTGGAGAGGCCCCAGTGGCATTTGTAAATGTATAACTGAATACATATAGGAAAGAGCCAGAGGGAAGAACAGTGCCTTAGGGACTCCCAGAGGCAAGAGGAAGACAGACGAAATAAAACTGGATCCAGAGTTTGAGAAGAACAGGTGAGTCAAGAAGGCGGTACCAGGAAACCAAGTTTGCCATGGGGCTGCTGGCAGGGGGCACTAATCTGCCCAGTCCTGGGACAGACCGTGATGATAATCCTGCCATCCTCTTAAAAAAAAATTTTTTTTTTAAACTTTTATGTTTTATATTGGGGTATAGCCAATTAACAATGTTGTGATAGTTTCTGGCAGGCAGCAAAGGGTCTCAGCCATACATACACCTGTATCCATTGTCCCCCAAACTTCCCTCCCATCCAGGCTTGCACATAACACTGAGCAGAGTTCTATGTCCTTATACGGTAGGTCCTTGTTGGTTATCCACTTTAAATACCGCAGTGTGTACAGCAGTAAACTCCCTAACTATCCCTTCCCCTCATTTTTCCCCCTGGACATCCTCCTCTTTTAATAATAGCTATTGTTTTATCTCAGGCAATGAATTAGAGAAAAAGATAAAACATAGCCAAGCATTTCACAAAACTCTAGTACACCACAATTTCTTCAAAACAAACTCTGCTCTCCCCTGTCAACACTGTAAGTAGTCCCCTGGCCAACGCTTATCTCCTAAAAAGAAAAAACAAACACCCCTCGCCACCCCCCAACCCCACTTTCCTTCGGCTCAAATCTCTGTCCTCCCCATCCCGTATGATTTTTTAAATTTTTGTATGTGTAGCATAGAAGTGATAAGCACTGTAATTGAAAATACACATAAGAGATCATAGACCCTCTGATAATGGATTTTGAAATATTCTGGATGATTACCATTCTGCAGCTACTTTTTTCTAGGTAAATGGTAGAAATTTTCATTCTCGTAATCTCTTTACTGTCTCATCAAATATTTTCCCAAGTGATTATGTTGGAGCTGAGGCTTCAGACACCAGTCCTCTGATTCACTTGATAACCTATCAACTGTGGTCAAAATATAAAGGAGATTACGGATGCTTATGGGTAACGATTTTGTAACATTCACTCATACCCCTGGGCTGGTATCAGCAAATTGCTTTCTATTCGCAGATGAATAACACTTTGGTTCCTCCATGAAACAATTAATGTCAGCAGAGTTAGATTTGGGCTTGACTGCGATGCAGAGTAATGTAGTGGAAATCTCAGGAATCCTCACTATTATCGTATTTGAGCCATGGCTCTGCAACTCTTTTCCAAATATCAGTTATTTGAACACTCTGCATTCCATTTATTGGTTGTGATTTCATGCTACTTACTTTCATAGACTGAGAAATCTGGGATGCTTTCACTAAAGCATCTAATTGTGCAGCCCATAAATATTTACGTGCCTCTGCTGTACATCACCTGGGAGAGGGGGGTTACAACACTGAAGAAGCTGGGTCTGATGCCCAGGAAGAGTCTACCAAGTAAGCAGGCAACACATGTTACAAAGTATAATAAGTGCTGCAGCAGGAGTCCATACAAAGCACATATAAGAAAGAGTATGGAGGGAGAAAGACAGGAAAACCAGGAGGAGCTTATTCATGAGGTGGCAGCTGCACGGGGGTCACTGCGGAAGAACAGACCTCGCAGTGGGTTAAGGCAGGACAGAAGCAATTTATGCAAGGCCATGGGCTTCCCTGGTGGCTCAGACGGTAAAGAATCTGCCTGCAGTTCAAGAGACTCGGGTTTGATCCCTGGGTCGGGAAGAATCCCCAGAAAAGGGAATGGCTACCTTCCCCAGTATTCTTGCCTGGAGAATCCCATGGATAGACTAGCCTGGAGGGCTACAGTCCATGGGGTCACAAACAGTCGGACACGAGTGAGCAACTAACACACAAAGCCGGGTGAACAGCTACGGGTGAATCAGCCGAAGGGAAGGGCCAGATTACGGAGAGCCTAATTTTAATACCCCTACAGGGAAACACAGATCGACTGAGTGACTCAGTCAAAGACACCAAGGTCAGCCTAAGGCAGTGATGAAAACACAGACAGAAGTTGCGGTGCTCTTCCCTTAATGTTTGTTGCACCCACCATTAGATAGCATTCTACCTTGTTCTGCACAATAGGCCATGTGGCCCAAGCTTGCATCAACCACAGGAAACTAAAGCGCGAGGTCCCGTGTGTGTCTAACTGTTAGTCGCTCAGTCGTATCCGACTCTTCTGCAACCCCGTGGGCTGTAGCCCACCAGGCTCCTCTGCCCATGGGATTCTCCAGGCAAGAATCCTGGAATGGGTTGCCATGTCCTCCTCCAAGGGATCTTCCCGACCTGGGGATCGAACCCTGGTCTCCTGCATTGCAGGCAGATTCTTCACCATCTGAGCCACCAGGGAAGCTCTGGTGTCTAACAGCAGTGTAAAGAAATAGACTAGACTCAGTGTGATTCTGGGACCTGATCACTAGCCCCTGGGAACCTGTCAGAAGTACAGATTTCCAGGCCTCAGCCCAGAACTACAAAGTACAAACTCTGGAGGTGGGGACCAGCGATGTGTGTTGCAGTGAGTCCTCCAGGTGACTCTGAATTCACGCACAGCTGAAAGCCACCAACACAAAGGTTCTAGTTATTTTCCTAACTGAACTCCAAGTTTTCATCTCCTTTTAATTCCTTGTGTTGAACCACCCCGTGGAACAAAATGTTTCTATAGTTCACTTGATTTTTTTTTAATTTAATTTTTTTTAAATTTTATTTTATTTTTAAACTTTACATAATTGTATTAGTTTTGCCAAACATCGAAATGAATCCGCCACAGGTATACCCGTGCTCCCCATCCTGAACCCTCCTCCCTCCTCCCTCCCCATACCCTCCCTCTGGGTCGTCCCAGTGCACGAGCCCCAAGCATCCAGTATCGTGCATCGAACCTGGACTGGCGACTTGTTTCATACATGATATTATACATGTTTCAATGCCATTCTCCCAAATCTCCCCACCCTCTCCCTCTCCCACAGAGTCCATAAGACTGATCTATACATCAGTGTCTCTTTTGCTGTCTCGTACACAGGGTTATTGTTACCATCTCTCTAAATTCCATATATATGTGTTAGTATACTGTATTGGTGTTCACTTGATTTTTAACTTTTTAAGTACTACATTTTCCATGTAAATTTATTAAGTCAGCTTTTTCACTTGACATTTGGCAGGTGATGCCAGACTTCTGATCTGTGTTGTCTTTTAAATGTGTATCTCCTTCCTGTTGAGACAGGCTGGGACTCAGGGCCCTAGGCTGCAGTGCTGCTCTCCTTGCACCTGGACACACCCCTCCTCCAGCAACAAGATCCAAGACACTGTATGGGGCTAAAAATAACTGCGCACATGCGCAGTTGGGGCAAATTCTGGACCCCAAAGATACAAAGAGACAAAAAACCCAACTGCCACTTTTGAAGAGCCTGGAACAAAACAGTGTCAGGAGCAAAAGATACTGTGAGAGCCCCTTGCACACATCATCACCCAAGGGGTGGGCAAAACACCCCTGGCCACACCCCTACCCCCACTGCACATAAGGAACTTGTGTAAATGGGGGAAGCTCACCCTCACTCTCGGAGGGGGCAAGCAGGGGAAACTTACCTGTTCTCGCTTCCCCCTGCAGGAGCAGGGGCCCCAAGAAAGCCTAGCCTGAATTTCTTGTCTGGCCTCTAGTCAAGAACCCTGGTTGGTAACACCATCAGGCCCCAGAAAACCCCCCATCTGTAAACAAGAAACGACTATTTGTCAGGTCACAGAGGACAGCCCAGAAACTGGCTTATGGGCCAAAGCTGATTCACAGCAGGTGTTCTTAAAGGAGTCCTCTTCATGTCTTCCAGCCAAACCTCACATCCCGCTGGTATGGCCAGTAGAACACCTCTAATAGATGCTTTGAATATCTGGTGTGTCTGCTGGCTAATTTTATCTTCCAAGACTCAAGATAATTGCTATTTTTTTCCTGAGTACCTTCAAAATGAGTCCCATGTCAGAGTGGCATCTGAGCCCTGTCGATGACTGGTGGTGGCACTGTTATTATTACTAGCAACAACCACCAAGCAGGCTTTTCATCAACGACACACATTCGAAGAGAGCAGGAACTCTGTCTTTTCACCACTGCATCCTCAGAGTCTAGAACAGCTCCTGGCACCCAGTACATAATGAGCACTCAGTTAACACAAACTGAGTGAATGGGGGGGGTACATTAGCATTTCTAGGAATACAAAAGAAGAACGAGGCAGATCTAATCTCCTTCTTTGTAAGACACCTACCTGCGTGCAAAAAGCAAAGACCTAGATGCTGAGCAGCCCCACAGAGGAGTAAGAAATGGTCCCTGCTTGTGCCTGGGCGTGGACACACAGGCCTGGACAGCGCTGGGTCACTCTAGCTGACCACGGCTGCTCGAGTCACCCCCACTGTTTATACTCACCACCTCAGGCATCTGCAGGAAAAAGCTCAAATGGAGACACACTCATCACATGTCTCAACATTAAATGTTAAACAGACTCACAGACACAGAAAATAGACGCATGGTTGCCAAGGGGTAGCGAGAGGTGAGGGAAGGGTGGATCGGGAGTTTGAGACCAGCTGATGCAATTGTATATATGTAATGATAAGCAACAAGGTCCTACTGTAGCACAGGAAACTATACTCAATGTCTTCTGACAAACCGTAATAGAAAAGAACATGGGAGAATGCACGTCTGTGTGTAACTGAATCTCTCTGCTGCATAGCAAAATTAACACAAGATTATAAATCGACTATACATTTTTTAAAGGGTTAAAAACAAGTTTATTATTAAATAAAACACGTTCATAACCTCATTTTACAATTATACCTTTATAACAACCAACTATACAGAAGCAACAGTTTACATCAAATACTATGGGCAGCACAAAAGCAAACTGATTTCACTTCTCACCACAGGGCTGCACTATTTAGTAGGGGAGACGAAGTCTCTGGCGTGACCTGAGATGCACTACAGGCATGTTTACACACCGGATTTCACAACTTAGCACACAAAGCAATGTAAATATTGTGCCAGTAACAGCGGTATGTTGATCACTTGCTGAAATGAAAATATCTTGGCTATACTGGGTTAAAATACATTAATTAATTCCACCTATTTCTCTTTTTTCTTTTTTTGGTCACCAGACAATTAAAGCTACATCAGGGGCCCACATTCTATTTCTGGGGGACTTTATAGCTCCCAGAAGATGCAGCCGAGGAGGCCACAGCAGGATGGGGGCAGGAACGGAACACTGCCCCCAGCATCCAGCTGCTTCTTACGCTGACGGCTTGGGAAACTCTCAGGATTAAGGCCCACTTTCTGGTCCTCTTTACTGGCAGACTCGGGGACGTTCTTCATTCCCCAGCCAAGGCTCGGCTGCCTGTGCACCATCACCACCCCCAAGCCCCCACTACCTGGACACCCAGCAAACATGGGGCACAGTAGCCGAGCAGCCCCTCACCCACACAGACCCTGCCCACAGGTGCACCCAGGGCCCACCTCCACTGGCTTTGCCTTCCACGCTCCTTAAGAGAACCTGAACTTGGAAGACAGGACCAAACATGGAATTCTCAAAGCTGGTGATGGGGGGGAGAGCTGGTGATGAAGGGAGAGCTGGAGATGGGGGAGAGCTGGTGATGAAGGGAGAGCTGGTGATGAAGGGAGAGCTGGAGATGGGGGAGAGCTGGTGATGAAGGGAGAGCTGGTGATGAAGGGAGAGCTGGTGATGAAGGGAGAGCTGGAGATGGGGGAGAGCTGGTGATGGGGGGAGAGCTGGTGATGAAGGGAGAGCTGGAGATGGGGGAGAGCTGGTGATGAGGGGAGAGCTGGAGATGGGGGGAGAGCTGGAGATGGGGGGAGAGCTGGAGATGGGGGGAGAGCTGGAGATGGGGGGAGAGCTGGTGATGAAGGGAGAGCTGGTGATGGGGGAGAGCTGGTGATGAAGGGAGAGCTGGTGATGGGGGAGAGCTGGTGATGGGGGAGAGCTGGTGATGAAGGGAGAGCTGGTGATGGGGGAGAGCTGGTGATGAAGGGAGAGCTGGTTATGAAGGGAGAGCTGGTGATGAAGGGAGAGCTGGTGATGGAGGAGAGCTGGTGATGGAGGAGAGCTGGAGATTGGGGGAGAGCTGGTGATGAAGGGAGAGCTGGTGATGAAGGGAGAGCTGGTGATGGGGGAGAGCTGGTGATGAAGGGAGAGCTGGTGATGAAGGGAGAGCTGGTGATGAAGGGAGAGCTGGTGATGAAGGGAGAGCTGGAGATGAGGGAGAGCTGGCCCCTGGTCCTGCTGGTCCTCCTCCCGCCCTGGGCTCTGTTTTCTCCCGTGTGCATGGAGATCCCAGAGCCCACAGGTGCAAGCCCCACACACTCACTCCTGTTCCACCCCACCACCGCTGACAGCACCTTCTGGCCACACCTTGGGTCACTCTCTGCAGGACATGCAGGCTCTAGAAGTGGTCTGGTGCTCCTTGGCAGCAGGAACTCCAGGGCCGCTTGCAACTAGCACTCTAGGGGGTAAGCCTTTCACCACTCCACCTTCTGAGGCCACTGGTTGGGAGCCGTGTAAAGCCCAGGGCTTAGGGGACCCCTTGTCTGACCAAAGGACTGTGTATCACCAGAAGGGCTCAAGTTAAAAGACAAAAAAAGAGGTGCTCTCTATATACTTACACACACACAGAGGAATATACCCAGCCATAAAATAGAATGAAATTTTGCCTTTTGCAGCAACGTGGATAGACTTGGAGAGCACTGTGCTAAGTGAAATAAGTCAGACAGAGAAACACATACTGTACGCTATCACTCACATGTGGAACCTGGAAAATACAGCAAACTAGTTAATATGTCAGTCATGTCTGACTCTGCGACCCCGTGGACTGTAGCCCGCCAGGTTCCTCTGTCCATGGGATTCTCCGGGCAAGAACACCGGAGTGGGTTGCCATGCCCTCCCCTCCAGGGGATCTTCCTGACCCAGGGATCAAACACATGTCTCTCGTGTCTCCTGCACTGGCAAGCGGGTTGTTTACAATCGAGCCACGAGGGAAGCTCCAGTGAATATATCCAAAGGGAAGCAGACACAGATGGAGAGAACAAACAAGTGGTTACCAGTGGGGAGGGTCGATGGGGGCGGAGTGGGAGGTGCAAACTACTGGATATACGACAGGCTCCAGGATGGACTGTACAACACGGGGAAAAGAGCCAGTATTTTGCAACAACTGTTCATGGAAAGTAACCTTTAAAAATGATCTAAAAATAAAAAAATGAAAAAGACAATAATACCGAGGATTTGTGAAGACATGAAAATGTTCCACACATTGTCTGCTCACTTGGAAGTGCAATTGGCCCAACTGTGTTGGAAAACCTCTGAGTGGGACTACTAAAGATGAAGATACTGATGACCCAGGACTTTCACCCCCAGGTACACATCCAACAGAAACACATGCAGACCTTCACCAAAACGTAGGCATTATAACGCTCACGGAGGGCAGGAATCACGACAGCCCCTAACCGGTCAACTGTACACACGTCCACCAAGAGCACGGTGGGTGAAGTAGATGATGGAACAGTGGTACCCGTCATACCACGGGGTGCAGGAGAACAAACTCCCTACCTCCACACCCAACAAGGTGAATCTAACAAACAATGCAGAGCAAAAGAAGCCATACACAGCGGATTACGTACAGTATCATTTCAATAGGCTTCCCTGATAGCTCCCTTGGTAAGGAATCCGCCTGCAGTGCAGGAGACCCTGGTTCAATTCCTAAGTCAGGAAGATCTGCTAGAGAAGGGATAAGCTACCCACTCCAGTATTCTTGGGCTTCCCTTGTGGCTCAGCTGGTAAAGAATCTGCCTTCATTGAAGACCTGGGTTTGATCCCCGGGTTGGGAAGATCCCCTGGAGAAGAGAAAGGCTACCCACACCAGTATTCTGGGCTGGAGAATCCCATGGACTATATAGTTAGATGGACTATATAGCAAAGAGTTAGATGTGACTGAGCGACTTGCACTTTGAACAACTTGAACAACATGGAGATTGTTGCATACTTAGAGCTGGCCTTCTGCATCCACAGATTCAACCAACCACAGACCATACAGCACTGTAGTATTTACTATTGAAAAATATTCACATGTAAGGTGACCCATGCGATTCAAACCCATGTTGCTGCGTCAACTGAATATGAAACTCAAAGACAGGTGAAGGTTATCCACATTAATAGATAGACAGGTGAAGGTTATCCACATTAATAGATATCAGAGGACTGATTACTTTGGGGGAAAGTGGGTGGGTAGCAGCAAGGGGAGCCATGCTGGAAACTTCTGTATGCTGCATTACCTGATATGGGTGGTGGAAATGTAGTGTGTACATTTTGTGAAAATTCATATTAAGGCCTCATATTTCCCTAAGCAAAACTTTTGTCAGACATATTGCAAGGTTAAAAACAATGGCAAAAAAGATCAGCAACAAATGAGAAATTGTGGAGAAAATAATTTGAAATATCAGTTTATACTCAAAATCATTTATAATATAATAAACATCACTATTTTCATCTTGAACTGATAGTAAGAAGCCATCAGGATTAGCTAGGTGACATTTAAAAATACTGTTTATTTCATGTCTCTTTCTATGTATGTGTTGGTTTGTTCCATAATTTAACTTTTATATTAACAAAGTAATACAATCGCATAATCTATATATAAATAAAGATTTTTAGAGTATTCTTGGCACTTACAGAAACTTTCGCTGATCAAAGTTTCACTAAGCCAAAGCATTCGGATACCCTTATCTAGATACGTTCACATAAATATACCATCTTATCTCTCAGGAAAAAGGTACCAAGGTAACCAGACTTTGTGAAAATTTTGCACTTTTAAAATTATTCATAAATCTCCAATAAGAAGGACAGTTGAATCCTCCAAGGAGTCCGCTTTAAATTTTCACTTTTTCTTTACTTGTGGAAACACAGCTGAAGAGAGAGGTTATCAGACAGACTTCTATCTCCCTTTGAAGTTTCAGAAATAGTCTGGAAAGAGGATTTAGGTCTCAGCACTGGGTTCCCACTACTGGCCCTTGAGAAAAGTCAACAAACTGGACAGTCCAGGCGAGCAAGCAAACCTCGATGAAGGCACAGACCCTTCTTTTCAGGGGGTGACGAAACAAGAGCGAACCTGACCCTGCAGCTCCCCGTCTGCATAAACAGAATTCTTGTCTGGTTGGGAGTGGGGCAGAGGTGCAGGGGCTGAGCTGGAAAACCACGTGAGCGGGAACCGCGTCCGCCCCCACCAAGTGTCTCTCCTCTTCCCTAGTAACTGTCTTCACTTCCCTCCTTGATTGATGAGCCCAGTTATTATAGACGATTCATGCTGCAACACACGACAGCAACTAGACCCAAATTCGAGCGCTGCTGGGATTCAGGGACGCACCACTGGTTGAGCACCTTTCATCAGGACTTCTACAGTCAGAGATCTACACACGTGTTGGTGAATTCCAACTGCCCTCCACCCTGTTTCTGCTCCAATGGCAAATTTCATGGTGATCTCATGCTTCTGTCCATCAACACTATTTTATTGCTTTTGGTCACAAGTATTAAATCTTCATCTTCACCAAGTGAAAAATCAGGCCCCACGGCCTCCTCCATGTCGCAGCCAAACAAATGTGTCTCAAGAAGGAAATAAATAATTTACTTTTAAAAGTGTGCTGAGCACTGGGGCAAAATTCAGCCTTGTGTTTCCTCCTGATGGATTTTAGCTCTCAGTCCGTCCAGGGGAGTCAATTAAAGATAAAGCTGGAATTAGAGAGAAACCAGCTGGATCGCCTCAGCTGGACAGCATGCCCATTAGATCAGACAAAGGATGAGGATGAAGGGCAGGGGCAACCTGAGGATTGCTCTAGAAGTAAGCAGCAACTCTCTCCTCTCGCCCAACAACTCTCAAGGCAGTGCTCTGAGAAAAATGTGGGGAAAAAGGTACCTAGGTCTCGTTACTAAAATTCTTAACTGGGCAATATTCATGGGAGTGTTGCAAAAGTGAAATGAAATGCTCAGGACACAGGACCATGCCTGTTCAGTTATCATCAACTGCTAGAGGTCAAGTGCATCTTGTAAGCTGTAACTTGTTAAAACGTGATTGCTGCTTCTGATGAGCCTCACCCCTGGCAGAGGGGAATAATTAAGGGGATACATAGAGAGATGGGGTCTCCCTGGTGGCTCAGTGGTAAAGAATCGGTCTGCAATGCAGGAGACGCGGGTTCAATCCCTGGATTGGGAAGATCTCCTGGAGAAAAAGGAAATGGCAACCCACTCCAGAATTCTTGCCTGGGAAATCCCAGGGACAGAAGAGCCTGGCTGGCTACACTCCGTGGGGCCGCAAAAGAGTCAGACACAACTGAGCGACTAAACAACAGCAACACGGAGAGGACACTCTACTGGGGATGGAGCTGTCTCTTGCTGAGGTTCCCATAGACTCACCCAGGGATGCCATTCTGGGAAGGCATGGAGCCATGCAATTCCTAGGATGTGCAGGTAAGTCACACTTGGATGGGTTCTCGTTCCCCTGCTGGCTGTGGTGTGGGCAGCCTGGGCCTTGGGACTCACTGGGGTGCCTTCATGAATGAGCTGGGTGGTTCTGGGCAAATCCAGGCAGCCCTAGTATTCACTGCACACCTCCTGCAAGACTGGTGGGCAGCTCCTATTCTTCTGGCACACTTGTCCTGTGCCTCCCCCATTAGCAACCCAAGTCATCTGTGATTCCAGGGCAGAGGTCTTCCTCCCTAAATGCTGTTTTCTCAGATACTCAGGAGAGGGGGCTGGCTGGTGGGTGCATGGACCTTCAAGCCCCATCATCTCCTTTACCCAGAAAAGCTCTATTTCATTGTTTTCCATTTTGGATGTCTGCCTAAGAATTTGTTTGAATAAAGGATTCCCTAGCTAAAAAAGGGGGAAAAAAAACAGTTTGGGAATTATTCCTCTGGGTGCAATTAATCTCATGAATTCTTAAAGGAAACTTCAACAGGGCTCTTAAAGTGTAGAAGTTTACTTCCTACAACTATTTCTCATAGAGAGAGAGAGTGTGCGTTCAGTTGTGTCCAACTCTTTGTGACCCCAAGGACTGCAGCCTCCCAGGCTCCTCTGTCCATGGAATTTTCCAGGCAAGAATACTGGAGGGGGTTGTCATTTCTTTCTCCAGGGAGGAGGACCTTCCCAACCCAGGGATCGAACCCGAGTCTCCTGCATTTCCTGCACTGGCAGGCAGACTCTTTACCATGGCACCACCTGAGCCCACCCCTCAAAGTCGAGGCCAGACTGTGAAGTTGATTCAACAGGCACTCCTGTGTGCAGGCCAAGCCACTTTAGAGCTGGGGGTCTTGCTCTGATTGCTTAGTGATCTACCGATGCAAAACAAGAAGCCACACCACATTTCCAACCTCAAGAAATGTGTGGTTGGCATGACCCGTAGGCAGTCCTTTCCTGGCAACCATCAGCTAACTCTTCCTGCCACAAATTTGGCAGGACCTCCTGGGGCAGCTGCCTAAAGTCGGGAGAGTCTGGCCTGCCAGCTGAAACAGGGTGCCAGGGCTTCATGGCAGGGGCCTGCCCCCGGGTAACCTGGTTGAGCAGTGCTGTGGTGCAGAGGAACACACGTGGAACCTGGCACTTCCCAGGCAAACACGCTCCCCCACAGGCTGATTCTATGAATGGACCTTCAAGTACATGGTCGTGCTGGAGGCTGGGGAAGGGAGAGCAGTCCACGGAGCTGAGACTCCGGGACAGGAACTGAACGTTTACGCTGATGTCCATATTCATTACGCTGATGTTCATATTCAGCCTGGCATCCATTCCAAGGGTTTTACCAAGAAAGAAGTGAGTGGACTAGGAAAGGGAGGGACCCGCTCCTTTTCACAACAGCTTCTTGGAGAGGTTCACAGCCAGGTCTGCCCAGGCAGTTCTGGTTTGGGCATTTTGTTCCAAAGAGTCCAAGGTGAACGATAATGCCTATGATGCCAGGAGGACCTGGCACCTGAGCCAATCCTTGAAGGACTGTAGGATGTCCACAGGCAGGAAGCATTCACAGCTGGAATGGCTGGAGCAAAAAGCCATGAGGTAGGAACACGGGCTTGTCTGGGAAATGCTGAGGAGTAACTTCAGCGGGAGCTAAAGGGCACGGGGTGGGGGCGGGGGGCAGGGGGGAGCGCGATGGGAGATGAGAGAATCCTGCACACTCCAAGCGACCTCACAGGCTGGGTCACGCTTCCCGTTGGCTGGTGATGGCATCTGGAGGGGCTTTCTGAGCAGGAGCAGAGGGTTCTGAGGAGAGCTCTGGCGCGAAGGGTGCACAGATCTGGGAGAGGAAGGTGGGCCTGGGTGATGCGACAGGAACCCGAGGATCCCGGTCACTCCGCCCCAGCCCAGGATTCTACCCTCCCAGGCTGCCTGGGACAAGCAAGCCTGGCTGGCTCTCCGGGGAGGGAGGGAACCTGCTCTCACCACTTCCTGGACCGGCTCTGGTCCCAGGACAGGCTATTTTTGGCCCTCCCAGGCCTGTGCTTGACAAGGAAGGCACAGCTGCAGGGCACTTCCGCCCCAGGGGGACTCGCTGTTCCATAAGGCGCTTGACATACGGCCTCCCGGCCCCTAGGACACCAGAGGGGTGGGTAGGTGCTCTCCTTCCTGGAGTCACCGTGTCCTGGGTCTGGGGAAAGTCAGCCAATGGCCTCTGTTCAGCACGCACCAAACGCTGAAAGCAGGTGTTCCTGGGGGCTGGGTCTACTCATGGATCACAGGACAGTAAGAGACACTCACTCACATTGCAGGGACTCCAGCCTGCCCTCTGATCACCCACAGCTGAAAGGCACAAGGAGAATGCTCCCAAGGGAGGCAGGGACGCATGAGCCCTGCAGAATGATCCCTGGGCAAGGGGGATTTATAGGCAAGGAGCTGTGTTTTGAAGGGACCCATTGGAAACAAGATGAGAAACTTCGTAAGGATGAGAGCTTCATCCTAGCCTAGAACCCTCCCTCACTGCTCCATCACTCTGTTCATTCACTCACCATCTTTAGCTCCAGTGACTTTAAAACTCCTCACTTCCCCAGTCTTCGAGTTCTTCCCTTTCCAACACATCCTCAAAATCGGGGCCCAAGATGCTGGGCTCTTTAACAGCAGAGCTAAGTATTCATCTCCCTTGATATCTCTGTGCACAGAAGAGTAAAATGAATGTTGAGTGAAAAAAATGAATGAACGAACAAAGGGATGAATGAATGTGACTTGGCGGGGAGCTCCACCTGAGGCTGGGTCCTCTTCCCACCCCAGCAGTCCCCTGAGAGCTGGGAAGGGACATAACACTCCAAGTGCACAGTGAAGATGGAGGGGACCCGCGGAGGACGCAAGAACTCTGAAGGCAACTAGGCAGTGCACCTAAAAGAAATGTGCTGCGTCTTCCCTGGTGGTCCAGTCGTAAAGAATCCACCTTCCAGTGCAGAGGACATGAGTTTGATCCCTGATCAAGGAACTAAGATCCTGCATGCCACGGGGCAAGTAAGCCCATGAACCGCAACTAGAGAGCCCAAGCTTGACAACTACCGAGCCCAAGCGCCACAACAGGAGAGAAGCCCATGTGTGAGGCAACAGAGAGTCCACTGACTGCAATGAAGACCCAGCACAAAAAACAGAAGCGATACTGTAACAAGTTTTATAGAGACTTTTAAAAAATGGCCCACAGCAAAAACAACAACAACAAAAACATTTAAATAAAATAAAAAACGAAACATGCAAATCCAGCCTCTCCACCGAGCCCCCTTTATTTTCAGTGATGCCGCATTTCAGAAGGTGAAACTGAGTTTTACTTCCCCCCAGGAGGACGCCTGCTTTCTTTGTTTGCAGAAGTGGAGCTCAGGGGCGGAGGTGAGGCTGACGAATGGGAACAGAGCTGGTGAAAGTCACCACCCTCACCAGCAGCCTGCACCTCAGTAATAAAAGCATGATGAAAATGATACGTGGGGCCGCTTAGTACATACGGGGTGCAGGGCATTTTGCTAAGCGCTTATCATGCATTATTCACTGAGTAGTCACAATATGACTAGGAAATAGACACTATTATTATCACTGTTCGGGGAGCAGGTTTAATGAGATTAAACGTCTGGATCAAGGTCACATAGCTGGTAAGGAAGGGGCCAAGCAGTGATTTAAACCTAGGCTGTCTGATTGCAAATTCACTTCTGTGCACTCTGGGGCCATTAACTTTTTTCCTAGCATGGATAGATGGTCACATGTGTTGGCAAAGAGCTAACAAGAAGGAAGGGGAACATAGATTGAGGGTCTCCTAACTGCCAAGTATCATGCTAGGTGCTTTATGCATGTAAACTAACGTGGTACAAGGCTTAACACCAAGAAATGTATTACACTTCTCCTTGCGCAGATGAGGCATCTGTACATCAGAGGTGAAATAGCAGGTCTGAACTCATAAGTGGTAATTAGCCCAAGTGAGGAGGCAGGAGAAGAAGGGGACAACAGAGGATGAGATGGTTGGATGGTATCACTGACTTGATGGACATGAGTTTGAGCAAGGTCTGGGAGTTGGTGATGGATAGGGAAGCTTGATGTGCTTCAGTCCATGGGGTCACAAAGAGTCAGATACAAACAGGCAACTGAACTGAACTGAAGAGTCCTGAGGTTGGTCATCGATTTAGGGAACCAATGGGAGAGATGGCGTAGAGATGGAGGAGTAGATGGGGTAGTTGAGGGTGGTAGCTGACTCTAAGCACTGAACTAGATTAGAAGTTGGCAAGAAGTTTTCCTGTAAAAGGCCAGAGTCACTATTTTAGGCTCTACTGACAAAAACAGGATTTGGCCTGTGGGCCATTGTTTGCTGGCCCCTGAACTCCTGTTTTCCACAGCAGCTTTCACATTTGAATTCATTCATGATTTCTGAGACTGGAATTTGTTCTAGGAAACTAAAATCATTAGCATACGCTGTCAAAAGGTAGACACCTGGGTAATTATTAAATCTACGCTGGTGGGAAAATGCTAATACATGTACAAATTTTCTAGCGGGAGCAGAAAAGGACTACTTTCCACTGAGAGGGGGAAAAAAAAGAAAAGTACACATTGCCATACTCTGAGCTCTGAATACAGAACAGATGCTAAGACTTAAACTGACATCCAAATCCTTTGCTCCTCTTTGGAACATGGACCAGAGCTTAGATGAGTCGGTGGTTTGGGTAATTAAGAACTAAAGATCACTGGCTTTCATTCTGAAGGCCATATGCTCACAGAAAGCTTTTCCCTTGTGCTGATGCCAGGAACTGATGCACAGCTCCATTTTTACTGAAGAATGAGGGGGCTTAGTTCACTGAGGAAAGAAAGACTTAAAGGATTGGAAATATCGACATCAGAAATAATCCGTCTTCATAAACCATAATGGGAGGACAGGGCTGTGCAGGACTGAGGCTATAATTTACGGGTGAGAAAAACCCTCTGGTAACTGATTTATGGATTTGACTTTGACCAATGACCTCCAGCAGACATGCTTCCTAGTCCTGGCGCATCTGAGAAATCTAAAAAATCTCCCCCGAAGTGGTGATGGGAGGAGACCGACTAGAAGCCAAAGGCATGCTGTTTATGCATATGTAGGAGATTATCCAGTCCAACATCTGATCCAATAATCAATATTTCCATTTTCAGTATGTGAGTAAAGAGTCAACATTTACTGAGTGAGGGTCTCTCCTGTGCCTGGTCCCATGCAAGTTCTGAGGAGATAACAGTGAGCAAAACACAAGACGGCCAATGCCCTTGTCCATGTAGCGTTTAGAGTCCACTGTGGGGGATCATTTGGAAGATGCTATTTTGGGGCTTCCTTGGTGGCTCAGTGGTAAAGAATCCATCTCCCAATGCAGGAGACACGGGTTCTGTCCCTGACCCAGGAAGATCCCACATGCCGTGGAGCAACTATGCCTATGCGCCACAAGTACTGAAGCCCGAGTGCCCCAGAGTCCAGGTTCCGCAACAAGAGACGCCAGCGCAACCAGAAGCCCACACACTGCAGCTAGAGAGTAGCCCCTGCTCGCTGCAACGAGAGAAACACCTGCGCAGCAACGAAGACCCAGCACAGCCAAAACAAACGAATACAGTTTTTAAAAGTATTGTTAATATTAAAAACAAGACAATATTTTTTTAACCTCAACCATTAAAAGCTTTTCTAGTAAGGTGTGCTTGCAAAGCAAAGATCTGCCTCTGGTCCTTCTTTCCTGCGATGTCTTAGGACTCCATTTCCCTGGGGTACATTCCCAACATTTTTTCTTTCCTCCTAATTAAACCAGAATGTACTGAGCTATTATTTGGTTTACATGCTAATGAAACCATTTCTAGAGCTGCCAGGAGACGCTTCCTCTCAGTGTCTCACTGACAACAGGAAATGTATCAGGATATCCTTGGACAGATGGTTCACTTCTCGCCATAGACCAAGAGGGCATGGCTGGTTGGTTAGAGGCTTGAAGGCAAAGCAGCAAGTTATCTGCATACAAAGGAACAGAGGTCAGGCTGATCTTAGCTTACTCTTCCACCAAAAGACAACAGCTCCATTGTGATAGGAAAAATTACTGTGACAAGTAAGTTTTCTACCTGGGAAACTCATTACTGAGGTGGAAAGAAACATAAAGCCTTCTCTGATACTCAGGAACTCAGATCGGTTTGGCAAAAAATTTGTTTGGGTTTGTCCATAGGACATTATGGATAACCTGAACCAACTTCTTGGCCAACCCAATACATCATCCATGTGCTTTTGCTGAGAAAACATTTCAAACACATACTCAAGAACTAAAATCAAGAACTCAAGAATGAGAAAGCCCCAGGATACTAGGAAAGGCAAAGAGCAATAACATCATCTAAAAGTAAAGAGTGAAGTATAAATGGCTGCTAAAATTTTGGTTTAAAAATTGAGTATGAAAGCCAAAAACTGAGCTTGAAGACATATTTTATGGTAGAAATAATTATGCAATTAGAACCTTAGTCTATACAGAATCAGAGACTATAACCTTAGATTATATTAACAACTGGAAATTGGCTGAGGGCTGGTTGAAAAACAAAGGAAGAAAGTCAATGAAGTTCTTATATTTTCAATGGGAAGGAAGATCTTACTCCTAGGTTTTTCCCTTATCTATAATGATTAGAGAAATACAGGTCTACAATCTAACAAAAAGCATTACTAGGATTAAAAACAATCTTCCGATTCACACCAGTAATTCATAAAGGGAAAGATAAAATATATAAATAAGCAAACACAAAAACATAAAATTCATATAAAAGGAGAGAAATAAAAAAAAAGCCAGAATGAGTTTTAAAGAGATAAACCATAATCCAAATATATTGTTTGACAAAGCACATAAAATATAAGCCCTAGAAAGTATAAAACTACAAGAATGCACCGAAAAATATCAGACAACATAAATGTAAAGAACAATATTAAAATAAGATAAAATTCCCATAAAAAAGTACTACATATATAAAATTCAACAATCCCACATCTATGTATTTATCAGAGAGAAATGAAAACACAGAACTGTGGGCAAGTGTTCAAAGGAGCATTATTCATAATAGTCAAAAACTGGAAACAGCCCAATATCCCTTGACTAGCATATGGATAAACAATTTGGTATGTCTATATAATGAAATATTATTCAGCAATAAAAAGGAATCAACTACAGGTAGTATTCCAACACTGCTGAATCTCAGAAGCATTCAGCTGAATGAAAGAAGTCAGACACAAAAGGCTACATACACACTGGTTCCATTCACATGACATTCAATGAAGACAAATCTATAAGGGTAGTATTCACACCAGTAGCTGCCAGCGACCAGGAAAGGCAGGAGGGGGTGGTCTGGGAAGAGCAGTGATGGAACCTCTACATCTGGATTACAAGGGTGTTCACACAACTATACCCAGTTGTCAAAACTCAAACTGTACACTTGAAAGAGTACATTTTATCAGAGGTAATATCGCAAAAAATCTGACTTTTAAAAAAGAAAAGAAAAATAACAAGGTCATTTCATATAAGATAGATAGCATGAAGAAAGTATATTTTACTTCAGCATCTGAAAATTAGCAACAAGGAGACATTGAAAAGAACAGCATCATATGAATGAGCTTAATACTCCTTTTTCAGTCTTGGATCAACAATTTTTTTTTTCCAAAAGAAAAACAGAGAATCATGATTTATCAAAATTACATGTGAATAACTAAAAAGCAAACAATAGAAAACTCTACCAGATGAAAATTAATAGACTCTACTTATGTATTTTCTATTTATCATAATTCTCTCAGATGGTCATTACGCCCAGCTGGCAGACAAGGAAACTGAGACAGGTAAAGACTAGGCAATATGGCAAAGGCCTCAGAGGCAATGGAAAAGGGCTCAAAACCAGGTCAGCTGACTTACAGTTGTTGGGGCAAAGGATGGGGGGAAGGGATAGTTAGGCATGGACATGTGCGTACACTGTATTTAAGGTGGATAACCAACAAGGACCTACTATAGAGTACAGGGAACTCTGTTCAATGTTAGGTGGCAGCCTGGATAGGAGGGGGAGTTTTTTGTCAATTAAATGTTTGGCAAAACTAATACAATTATGTAAAATTTAAAAATAAAATAAAATTTAAAAAAAATGAGCACTTTGCTGTTAAGTGAATTTTTCTATAAATAAATATCAATTAGATCCAGGTTAAAAAAAATAATAAATGTATTGATTTTTAATTGAAGGGTAATTGCTTTACAGTATTGTGTTGTTTTTCGCCAAACATCAACATGGATCAGCCATAGGTATACCTATGTTCCCTTGGGAGGGGAGTCTGAAGAATGGATACATGTGTGTGCATGGCTGAGTCCCTTTGCTGGGCACCTGAAGCTATCACAGCGTTGTTTGTTCATTGGCTATACCTCAATACAAAATAAAAAGTGTAAGAAGAAAACACAGCTTAGTTGTCATGAATGTGACAGTAGCCAATCCTAATAATACTGGGCTGGCCAAAAAGTTCATTTGGGTTTCACTGTAAGATGGCGTGGAAAACCTGAACAAACTTTTTGGCCAATCATATACTACTTGTAAGCCTGTCAACTATTAAATGTAGAACGTAGCATTTCTGTACTTCTCCTCTCATTTCTGTTCTTTCAGTGTACAACAAAGAGCAAAACAAATTTTCGTGGAATTTGTCCGTCTAAGGTTCTGGAGACTGACTTCAGCCAAATCACATGATCTGACACACCTAAAAACTACACCTTAAATCACATAAATCCAAGACTGCATTAAGCAATGAGTATAGAGAAATACCATTTCTTGTAAACCAGGCCAAACACACAAAAAGGTAGAATAGAAAGTAAATATGAATACGCCTGCCGATGTTCCTTTGGGTTACCATTCATAACTGTGCACAGTCACCCCTTCCATTTCACCCCTCCCCACTGCTCCTGTGATCCACCAAAGCCCACGGGGTACAGGCAGCAGTCCGGACCTGTGGGCAGAGAGGCCCTCTCTCAGACTAGGGGGTCACAAAATTCTTCCAGGAGAATATGATGCCAGACCTCACTCCGAGGGATAAATGGGAATTATCCAATAAAAACAATGGAGCTGATGAGGAAGAGTATGATGAGTGAAAGTCTCGAGGGATGATGGCACGTTCTGGAAGCAGACCATATATATGGTTACAGCAATGCTATCCAGTAAGGTACCCACTACCCACACAGGACTGTTAAAATGTAGCTGGTCCAAATGGAGATGCACTGAAAGTGTAACTCACACTGGGTCTCAAAAAGTTAGTATCCAAGGACAAGTGTGAAATAGCTAATGTATCAATTGTGAAATAGCCTTCTGTATCAATCAAGTGTCAAAATGATATTGTAGATATTTTGGATTAAATATAGCATCAAAATTAGTTTCACCTGTTCCTCCTTTTTCTTTTTTTTTTTTTTTTTTACTGTAGCTACTTTACTTTTTAAGGTAGTAGAAAATTTACAATTACGGCTTGCATTTGTGGCTCCCGTCATATTTCTTTTTTTCTTTCTGGCTGCACCCTACAGCATGAAACAAAAAGTTCCCTGACCAGAGATTGAACCCAGGTCCCCAACATTGGGAACTCAAAGTCATAATCACTGGACCAGCAGGGAAGTCCTTCCCATTCTATTTCTACTATCTGACAGAATGGGACTCAGAGTGGCTAAAGATGATGATAATAGCAGACATCAGATTATTTTTCATCATGATAGCGAATATTCATGGAGTGCTCTGTGTTCTAAGCGTTCACCAGCGTTAGCACATTCAATAGTCCCTACAGTGTTTAGAGGCAGGCTCTGCACTCCAGTATTTCCATTTTAAAGGATAAAGAGCTTCAGGCAAAATACTTTTGCTTCCCCATCACACAACAAGGAGTAGAGAGCAGAGATTCAAACTCCTTTTTGGTCCAGAGCCTCCCCTCCTAGGTGCGTAAGATACAGAAGGAGCTTGTGTTGTCTTCCTCAAGGTAATGGAGGCCAGGGAGGACACTAAGAAGAGCGCCTTGTGCCAGAAGCAGCCCAACTTCCCACCTGTAGGGAAACAAGCTGAGCCTGGAGCTGGGAGAGCAGAGTCCCAGTAAGCCCGAGGACCCATCGCCAGGCTACAAAATCCACCTGAGAGCAATCCCAAATCAGGACATTACTCCACTCTTACTCTGAAGACACAGCCCAGCACACTTACATATCAATTATATCTCAATAAAGCTGGAACAATTAAAAAGTAAATTAAATAAGCTATACATGGTTAAAACTTAAAAAAAAATTCTCTGCCTATAGAATACCTTTGTTTCCATCCACCCTCTCCCCAGGGCAGTCTGGGTCCCTTACCCCAGACAGCACACACATGCATCCTAGGCTGTGGACTGCTTGGTCAAGCTTTGAGAAATAATACTAACTGAATGATTCTGAATGCCTATTCCTTGCAGAGTAAATACCTACTGTTTTTTCAGTCCCCTCCCTACCTAGCGCCTGTCTCTGGCATCCTAACAATCACAGAGAGTTGCTGCAAGCTAAACCAGTACCCGATGCACAGGCAGAACGTCACACCCACTGTGAGGCTCGAGGAGCTGCCCAAGGTCACACTTCAGCCTAAGGTCCGCCTTCTCCAGGGCGAGAGGTCCTACCCAGCTCCATCACAAGCACTGCTCTCCCCGGCTGCTGTATGCCAGGGGAGGCACCTGCCTGGAGCGCCCCCTGGGTGCTGGGGTGGGAGTGCAAGCAGACAGTGGGATGGAAAAAGGGAGTGGGAGGAGGGAGCTACGTTTGCAAGGAAGGGTCAACCTAGACACAGGCCCACAACCACCATCTGGGTTTGCAGGGCGCCCTCCTGGCCTGGGAACCTGCTGCCATGGAAACTGATCATCAGTGAGCATCTGGGCAGAATCCGGCCTTTGAAAACAGTCCACTTTATCCAAAGGGCTCACACCCATGTCTGTGGGTGTGACAGCTGGCTCAGTTCAGGGCTAATCCTGCAGTTTCCCCCATATCTTTTCCTCCCTATGGACCACAGCTTCCTGTGTTCTCTGCCCCTGTGTCCAGGGAGCCAAGACCAGGGGTTACTAAGTGTGTGAGGCTGGACAGATTTGGGGAAGGGGGGTGGGGTGCAGGATAGAATGTGGATCCTACCAGTCCCCCGCAAAGGCATTCAAATTCAATTAAAAACAATGCACTTCTGACAGCCAATTGCAGCACATCAGGCTGCAAGTTCTCAAGCTCAGCCTGAGGCTTGACACTCTCTCTCCAAGTTCTTTTCCACTGCCTCCCTTAAACAGTAAATAGGGCACATGCTAGCTGACGTTAACTGAGCATTTACTTTATTTGCACTGGGCTTCCCTGGTGGCTCAGATGGTAAAGAATCCACCTGCAAAGCAGGAGACATGGGTTCGATCCCTGGGTTGGGAAGATCCCCTGGAGAAGGAAATGGCAACCCACTCCAGTATTCTTGCCTGGAGAATTCCATGGACAGAGGGGCCTGGCGGGCTACAGTGCATGGTGTCCTGAAGAGTCCGGCATGACTGAATGACTAACACTTTCACTTATCTGTGCTAAGTCATTTCATCTCATAAAAACAAACAAACAAACAAAAAACAATGATGTATTCTACTCATTTTACAGACAAGAAACTGCGACACAGAGAAATCAAGTGAATGACCCACAAGCGCACAGTGAGGAAGCAGAGATGCTGGGTGGGAACCCAGGCAGCTAGACATCCAGGCTCCCATCCTCTGGGAAGGGTATCTAGTACCCAGAAGGGAATGCTTTTCGATGAAGAAATCGTCTTCTCTTTTGATGCAAAATGGGACACTAGCTTTATCACAACACTTGGAGAGACCTTACACTTGCCCAATGTAGAGAGGCTGGAAACCAGTCTGCCTTCTTGGAGGGATCCTGCCTCTTTGAGAGAAAAGAAATGCAGGTGGCCAAGAGGCATCTGAAAAGATGATCAACACTGCTAATCATCAGGGAAATGCAAATCAAAACCACAGTGAGATATCACCTCAGACTCGTCAGAGAGGCTGTCATCAAAAGAATACAAGTCAAGTGTTGGTAAGGACATGGAGAAAAGGGAACCCTGCTATACTGTTGACGGGAATGAAAACTGGTGCAGCCACTGTGGACAGCAGCATAGAGGTTTCTCAAAAAACTAAAAATAGAGTTACTATAGGACCTGGTATTGATATTAACAATTCCACTCCTGGGTTTATTTAAAAAAAAAACACTAACTCAATAAATGCATGCACCCCAATGTTCATAGCAGCATTATTCATAACAATTCCACTCCTGGGTTTATTTAAAAAAAAATACTAACTCAATAAATGCATGCACCCCAATGTTCATAGCAGCATTATTCACAATTGGCAAGATATGGAGACAACCTATGTGTCTATCAACAAATGGATAGAGAAGCTGTGGTGTATATATGTGTGTGTTTGTGTGTGTGTGTGTATATACATTATCTATCTATGTATGATGTGCTGTGCTGTGCTGAGTTGCTCAATTGTGGCTGACCCTTTGCGAACCCATGGACTGCAGCCCGCCAGGCTTCTCTGTCCATGGGATTCTCCAGGCAAGAATACTGAAGTGGGTTGCCACGCCCTCCTCCAGGGGATCTTCCCAACCTAGGGATTGAACCCAGATCTCCCACACTGCAGGTGGATTCTTTACCAACGGAGCCACCAGGGAAGCCCAAGAACACTGGAGTGAGTAGCCTATCCCTTCTCCAGGGGATCTTCCCGACCCAGGAATTGAACTGGGGTCCCCTGAACTGCAGGTGGATTCTTTACCAGCTGAGCTACAAGGGAAGCCCTATATATATGATACGTATATATAAAAGAATCAAATTTTCCCACTTACAGCAACATGAATGGACTCGGAGGGCATTATGCTAAGTGAAATAAGTCAGAGAAAGACAAATACTGTACGGTATCTCTTACAAGTGGAATCTAAAAAATGCAACAAACTCTTGAATGTAACAGAAATGGAGCAAACTCACAGATAAACCAGCAGTAACAGCACAGGGATCAGGGAGCAGGAAGCACAAACTTCTGGGTGTGAGACAGGTTCAAGGATGTACTGAACAACCTGGGGATTACAGCCAACATTTTCTAATGGACAGTAAATGAAAAGTAACCTTTGAAAATTATATTAAAAAATACTAATTTAAAAAAAAATTAAAGAGAAATCTCCCTTGAAACTTCAGCGATCCCTCATCCAGAGGCACCTGGTTCTCCATGGCCTTGGGTCTATCCACCTGCCCCAGGCTAAGCTGACGTCCCACAGCCAAGCCCCCCCTCTGCCTGGCTGCTTCCACCTTCCAGCATCTTCCTCCCTCTTCCTGGACTCCTCGTCCACCTTCTGGTCCTGACAGTGACTCAGCTGAGACATCCCTCACCCTCCTCAGGCTCCTCTAGGCTAAGACACATGCCCCCAGCTTGGTGCCCCCCCTCCCCAACATCAGCAAATACTCCCAGCGCAGGAAGGAATTTGCACAATTCATTTTTATTCATGAGTCTGTCTCTGAAAACTTCACCAGCTCCTCCAGGACACACCGCAAATATATACTGCAAATAGGCCTGCAGACACCCAACAAACCAACCTTGCAAACAGTAAGAAGAGTCCGAGAAATAAAAAGTCAACGGTGCCCCTAAACTTGTGTGTGAAAGTGTGAGTTGTTCAGTTGTGTCTCACTCTTTGCAACCATATGGGCTGTAGTCTGCCAGGCTCTTCTGTCTAGGGAATTCTCCAGGCAGGAATTCTGGAGTGGCTAGCCATTCCCTGCATCAGGGAATCTTCTTGACCCAGGGATCAAACCTGGGTCTCTTGCATTGCAGGCAAAGTCTTTACTGTCTGAGCCACCAGGGACGTTCCTAAACTTAGGTCAGTCTAAACCCTTGGGACCTTGTTTTCTGGGACCCACTGCTGCCTCTGGCCTTGTCCTTAGTGTCAGATCCCAGTGAAGGCCCCAAGCGGTGCCCACACCCGTGGTCATTACAGACAGCAAAAGGCCCCCAGCCTGGCCTCCCAGGTCCGGGGACACTGTCTCTCTCGCTTGTCACTGATCTCTTGTCTGACACCATGGGACCGCAGGGCTCACAGAGTACATCTTACTTAATAAAGAGAATGTACAAAGAAAAAGTCTACTTTGAGCCAGGAATGATGACAGGTCTGAAGGAAATACTTTTGCTGAAATTTCCGGATCATAGTCTCTAATCTGTCAACAGAGGAAACGTAACCGGAAACCCCCAGTATAATAAAAACGCTATCACTTGTCACAACACTGCGGTCTCCCTTTGGCCTGTGTGCAGGCACCTCCGGGGTCTCCGCACTCGGACCCCAGATATCTGAGCAACACACCTCCTTTAAGAACCTGCGTTCATCTTAATTCAGGTCTTCCCAGCCTTAGCACTAGTGACATTTAGTGCTGAGTAATTCTTTGCTGTGGGGCGGCGCTGTGCATCAGGATACTGAGCAGCATGCCTGGCCTCTGTCCTCTAGATGCCCATTGCATCCCCCCATCCTCAACAACCTAACAGGAATCCAGACATCGCCAAACATCCACTAAGGGATAAATCATCCCAGATTGAGAACCATGGTCTTAACTCACCGTCGTCCCCTGCGATCACTCAGGCAACTCCATCTTGCATGCATGCTGCATGCTAAGTCACTCAGCCATGTCCATCTCTTTGCGACCCTATGGGCTGCAGCCCACCAAGCTCTTCTGTCTATGGGATGCCCCAGGCAAGAACTGGAGTGGGTTGCCATGTCCTATTCCAGGGGATCTTCCTAACTCACGGATTGAACCCAGGTCTCTTACGTCTCCTGCACCGCAGGTGGATTCTTTACTGCTGAGCCACCGGGTAAGCCCTTATTTTATACACTCAGACAAAAATCCTAGCTTCCTCCTGCTGTTCTGTTTTTCTAGTCACCCACCGATGCCTATTCATTGCATCATTAGTTAACTGAGGCTTGAATCTAATTTCGATCCCTTATTAGCTATGTCCTCTGACAATTCAGGTAACCTCTGTGCGACTGCTTCGAGTCACCAGAAGGAGATGATCACTGTCGAGTTCAGATGAGATCAAATGCGCAGCAGTGGGCATGCAGAAACTTGTTTGTTCCTGGATATCCATTACCAGTTCTTTTCTGGGGACTGAGGGAGCGGAGAGCTGAAAGTCCTCACCCTTCCATCTCAGTCCCCTGCCCCAGTGCCTACCCCCTGTGCTTTCCAGGGTTTGTGTGGATGGGGGCACAGCTCATCGCATAGCCAAGACCCGCAGCGGACCAGGCGGTCACAGGAAGCAAACTGGGGGCAATGTTAGGACACTCCCTGGGCCTCGGTTCTCACCCACAGTACAGGTCAGTACACACAGCAGCTTCCTGGGGTCCTGTTCACAGCAGCCCCCTCCTCTCCATTCCCACCCCTACCCCAGCACCTGACCCATGTGAGCCCACAATCTGTGTCCGAGAGGTTTCTCCACACAACCACAGCCAAATGTTTCCAAATGCGGCACCGCAGATACAAAAATCTATGTAACACTCTTGCAAGAAGCACTTTATTCAGTTCATTCTCAGTACTCATGAATCAGGTAATTCTGCTCCATGTAGGCGCTACAAAGCCTGAATTAGTGAACACTGAACCACTGCTCCCATGGGAACTACATGGTTAGGCACCTGCCAGCCTCTGGAGGCAGCAGTTCCATCAACAGATCAGTGTATAACCTTGTTTAGTATGTTTCTGCTTCAGTTCAGTTCAGTTGCTCAGTTGTGTCTGACTCTTTGCGATCCCATGATTTGCAGCATGCTAGGCCAAAGACACCTTATTTAATATGTTCCTGATTCATTAACACTGAACTTGCAGCCCAACATGAGCTCTGTCACTCATGCCTGGACCAAGCTTATCACACACCTCTTTTTCCCGTCAAGCACATCACAGTCTTCCCACACTTAGGGACACCAGACGGCACTTCAGCACTCTGCCTGGGGGTCATTTCAAACAGCAAAGTGAAGGTGAAACGTGTTAGCTGCTCGCCATGTCTGACTCTTTGCGACCTCCTGGACTGTGGCCCGCCAGGCTCCTCTGTCCATGGGATTCTCCAGGCAAGAATATATTCAAACAGCAAAATCACCAACAGAAAGGACAAAAATGCAGCATGAACTGGACCACAGAAAGGACACTTGTTTACAGTAGCAGAGCTGAAGCAAGCAGGCAGAACACGGCCGTATGTGACCTTCGCTGGGGATGTGCGTCGGGGGCCACTTGAACATTTCGGTGCTCTGCATATGTGACAGGTGATCACAAAAGTGTGACAAGGCTTGATCCTGAGGTTTCAAATAAAGTATTGAGTAGGTGAGTTTGCAAATATACAATTCACCAACAGTGAGAATCTGACATATACGGCTATGACTACCTAAGGATCTACACACACACACACACACACACACACACACACACACTCCCCGTGTGCCAAACGGGTATCAGCCCCGTGTGCTCTGCTGGCTGGGGGAGGCTGCTGGTTGTGAGAAGGAAGCTTCATGTCTGTGCAGGCATGTCTTGCAAGGCAAGACACCGCATGGCAGTGGGATCCACGCTCACTAGCTATTTTTCGTCAGGAGAGACCTGGAGGTATGAGGGTATTGGGTAAAATGGGTCCATTCATTTATTTTTTTAAAAAAAGAAACATCTAGCACAGATGTTGACTGTAACCATGAAATTAAAAGACATTTGTTCCTTAGAAGGAAAGCTGTGACCAACCTAGACAGCGTATTAAAAAGCAGAGACCATCACTTTGCCGACAAAGGTCCACAGAGTCAAAGCTATGGTTTTTCCAGTAGTCATGTATAGATGTGAGAGCTGGACCATAAAGAAGACTGAGTGCTGAAGAAGTGATGCTTTTGAACTGTGGTGCTGGAGAAGACACTTGAGAGTCCCTTGGATAGTAAGGAGATCAAACCAGTCAATCCTAAAGGAAATCAATCCTGGATATTTATTGGAAGGACTGATGCTGAAGCTCAAGCACTTTGGCCATCTGATGTGAATAGCCGACTCATTGGAAAATACCCTGACGCTGGGAAAGATTGAAGGCAGGAGGATAAGGGGAGGACAGAGGACAAGATAATTGGATGGCATCACCAATTTAATGGACATGAGTTTGAGCAAGCTCTGGGAGATGGTGAGGGACAGGGAAGCCTGGCGTGCTACAGTCCATGGGGTCCCAAAGAGTCAGACATGACTGAGCAACTAAACAACAATAAATAAGTAAATAAAGCTTCACCAGGGCTCCTTCTGGGTCCCTGTGAACCACTGACAGCTCATCCCCTACTTTCCTGCTTTCATACTGCAGGAGTGTCACAGGGAATGGTCACAGACCTAGAATTCCATGTCAACTCTGCTGTGCTGGCTGCAGCCACAGGACGGCATGCATACCTCTCCCCACCCTACTGGCACCTCACACGAGCGATTCCACAGCCTTGCTGGAGCCCCAACTGCCCAGGCTTGGGGCTAGCTCACCAGCTGCGGATTTCATCACATCTCTCCTTGTTTTAAAAACAGGGCCCAAGACAAGTATGCAAATATCCGGCACTGTGGCCACATTTTAAATCATACACTAAAGTGCAGCTCAGAACAGACCCTACCTCTCTCCTGCATGTGCAGCCAGGACATTCCTTATGAAGTGTTCTGAGCAGCCTGGGCCAAGGTGCTATATTTCAATGCCAATGCCTTTGTTTTTTTTTTTTTTTAATGGCCCCAAGATTTTTTTTTTTTTTCCTGATTGGAGTTAAATGTTTTTCCATGTGAGTAAAGAAAGTCTTTTTACCTTTTAGCACTTAGCTGAGAGGGGAAAATGCTATACTACCTTGGTCACCATGGCAAACGTAATGCTAGGGAATTCTGGCCCAGAAAGCCAGGAAATTGACCACTGCTTCCAGCTCCAATTTTCTTCTAGCCAGCAATACAAGCGGCTAACTCTGGCCAACTTCCCACCACTCAGTCTGGAACCGAGCCCAGTTTCCACCATCAGGAGGGCCTGGAGAGGGAGCTTGATCCCTTGCATCCCTGAGAACAGAGATGTCTCAGGTGAGAACACAGAGGCCAGCCTTGGCAACAGCAGGGACATTTCTAACATGTCTACCAGGAAAGAAATCACTGGGTTGGCCAAAAGTGCATTTGGATTTCTCCATAACATCTCATGGAAAGGCCAAACTAATTTTTTGACTCACCCAATATATATAGGTTAGGGTTACCAAGTCCAAAGCAGATTTTGGTAGTGCTCCTGATTGAAAGAGAATAATAACTATAGAGACAGACAAGTGTAAGAAATTGTACTCCATAAGAACAACGAGTTCTTAGTGTCCACATACGATGGCCAGATATTCCAAAGCAATCCTCCTCCTCCTACCACATTATTCATTTGCTCATTCATTCATTTAACAAAGATTCATTTAACAAAATGGCCTGTATGTGCTAGGCATGTTGATGCACACAACATCCGCTTTTACAATGAAAAAACATGGTTCACTCTTCTGGGTAGAATGTGGAGACAGGCTCATGGGCAACAGATGCCATATCACAGACTGATGATGAAGGATGGCCGTGCCACGTGCATCATTGGAAGGGAGCCCCTGTGTTTGTATGCGGGGATGGGGGTGGTGCTCAGAGAAGGCTTGCAAAGGAAGATACCCTTGAGCTGACTCTACATGAAGCAACCAGGGTTTGCCAGATCCACGGGGTGGGGGAAAAAGAAAGAGGTTTCCATGCAGAGGTGTTGGTGTGCATGCAAAGCGTAAGGGTACCAATACCCAGGGTCACCCTAAGGGTGACTAATAGCAGTGCAGTGCCTGTCGTTAGGGCACAAAGATGATGGACGTGTATGTGTGTGAGTACGTGTGCAAGCGTGTAAGTGCTCTGCACACAGTAGTGGAGGAGGTGTCACGTCTCCATCCCAGCTGCTTCTCACTCCCTGTCTGAACCAGAACTTCCCTGCATTAGGACCAGACTTTGGTACAATTTGTCCCCATGGTGGTTTTTGGTGACTTATTCATCTCACCTAGTGACCAGATGTGATCAGTTAGAGGCACTGTTCTGCTCTAGTGGGGCCACTTTCATGCTGCATAATAAATAAGAGTTCAGAGAGTTCTAGAAGGCCAGTCTATGACTCACACTCTGTCTCCAATGATCCCAGCACTACTCTGCAGAGTTTACTTGAAAGAGAGCTCAGGAGGCTAGAAAGCATCATCTGAAAGTATCATCAGCTGAACTCTCTTCCCACTCCTTCCGCAAGGAGAGGTGGAGGGAGCCCGGAGCGGGCTGCGGGGCATCCTGCAGACAACTTTCCCAGTCTCTGATCCTACGCCGAAACGGGGTGCATGTGCTTTCCTCCGTAGCCTTTATGATCATTTGCTCTGTCTGAGAAAGTGGACGCGTGCTGCGTTTTGATGGATGGGCTGCCTGCCTGGGTACTTTCTGAGGTGACGAGGGAGAGGAATCGAGCAAATGGTCAGAGTGGAAGCATCTGAACAAATAAGGGAAGGAAAAAGAGGGGAGAGAAGATACGATACAGGCATTGCAAAGCCACTTTGCATCTTTGAAGGAAGAGGCAAGACAGAACAGGGGGCAAAGCCTTCCCCTTGATCTGGCTGCCTGAAGATCTGCCCTTGAGAACTCTTGGCATTGAATCTTGCAGACAATGTAGACAGGAAGAGAGCTCATGCCCATGGGGTTTGGGAGACTGCTAAAGCATTGACCTTGACTTTTATTTCTGTGGTGTGTTCTAGTGCCTCTCAGATAGTTGCATTGTTGAAAGTAACCACAGCCCCAAACTGTGCTTTTGATACTTGATGTAACAGCTCCCAGGATCTGGATATTTAATATTTGATAGGTAACAGGATCCATCCAGTCCCATCACTTCATGGGAAATAGATGGGGAAACAGTGTCAGACTTTATTTTTCTGGGCTCCAAAATCACTGCAGATGGTGACTGCAGCAATGAAATTAAAAGACGCTTACTTCTTCGAAGGAAAGTCATGACTAACTTAGACAGCATATTCAAAAGCAGAGGCATTACTTTGCCAACAAAGGTCCATCTAGTCAAGGCTATGGTTTTTCCAGTGGTCATGTATGCATGTGAGAGTTGGACTATAAAGAAAACTGGAAACTTTAGGAAGTAAGGAAGAGCAACAGAAATAATAAATATCTGGACAAATATAAAGAACTATTCCCTCCTCAAGTTTGGTTATATATGTATGGCTATTATAAACAAAACTTTTAACATTTTCTGGAGTGTTGTCTGATTTACATAAATATAGCACATTTAGGACCTATATCATAAGTGTCAGTTGGTAGTAGGGTAAAAGGACTTATATGGTTACAAAGCTTCTATGTCTTTATGGAAGTGGTGCACTGTTTCCTCCAGCAACCAATAATAAAAACAATACAAAGAGATATAGCTGGAAGAACAATACACATGTTAAAATAGAATATTAAAGTATTCTAAGTATTCCAAAGCCATGTAGGTAAGGGAAAACAATGGAACAGGAAAGAAGGAACAAACAGAAAAAGAAAATACATTGGTACATCTAGTTTCAGCCATATTAATTATGTTAAATGTTTGCGATGCCAGCACACCCCTAACAAATTTGCTAAATCTTCACTTATAATATTCAGAGTTGGTTATAATGGAGAAATGTTAATAAAACACACATTTATCATGAAAAAAAAAAAAAAGAGGGGATTTGTGAAAGTGAAAGTCGCTCAGTCACGGCCAACTCTTTGCGACCCCATGGACTATACAGTCCATGGAATTCTTCAGGCCAGAATACTGGAGTGGGCAGCCTTTCCCTTCTTCAGGGGATCTTCCCAACCCAGGGATCAAACTGGGGTCTCCTGCATTGCAGGCAGATTCTTTACCAGCTGAGCTACCAGGGAGTTATTTGTACTCTTATAGATTAATCTAGACCCCAGTCCACTTCTGTGTAATCAAACTAGAAAACTGCATTCTGTGCTTCCTTATAACTCTCTGGTATGCTCTGACAATTAAAAAGCTCTTTCATCATGTAGAATTTTTATTTAAAAGAAATATAAAAGCAAGAACTATTGCATTTATTTAGACATAGATTCTTATCATTTAATCATGTCTGTGCCTCTTTATAAAGAAAACCATTAGCAACACAAATGGATTAAGGCATTTCAAAACTAGTTCAGAGAGAAGGTTCCTGGTGGTCCTGGTGGTCCTCCTGCCAATGCAGGCGACACAGGTTTGATCCCTGGTCTGTGAGGATCCCACATGCCACAGAGCAACTAAGCTTGTGCGCCCAGAGCCTGTGCTCCACAACAAGAGAAACCACCACAGTGAGAAGTCTGAGCACCCCCACTAGAGAGTCACCCCGACTCATCGCAGTTAGAGAAAGCCCACACACAGCAATGAAGACCCAAGCACAGCCAAAAATGAATACATAAACAGATATTAAAAAAAAATACTTCAGAGGCAACTCTTCTGGATCATTTACAGAGTTTTTGGAAGGGGTTGAATGAGTATGTTGTATACTGAATTTGTACGTTGGAATCCGAATTCTCAGTGTTCTCATCTTAGGAGATGGGGTCTTTGAGAGGTGACTGGGCCACGAGGGTTGGAACCGTCATCAGTGGGATTCAGTTCAGTTCTGTCGCTCAGTTGCGTCTGACTCTCTGAGACCCCATGGCCTGCAGCACGCCAGGCCTCCCTGTCCATCACCAACTCCTGGAGCCTACCCTAATTCATGTCCATTGAGTTGGTGACGCCATCCAACCGTTTCATCCTCTGTCATCCCCTTCACCTCCCACCTTCAATCTTTCCCAATATCAGGGTCTTTTCCAATGAGTCAGTTCTTCGCATCAGGTGGCCAAAGTATTGGAGTTTCAGCTTCAGCATCAGTCCTTCCAATGAATATTCAAGGTTGATTTCCTTTAGGATGGACTGGTTTGATCTCCTTGCAGTCCAAGGGGTTAGTGCTTTATAAAAGAGACCCCAGAGAGCAACCGTGTCCCCTCTGCAATGTGAGGCCACAGTGAGCAGACAGCCATCTATAGGAACCAGAAAGTGAGTGAGCACCAGACACGGAATCTGCCAGGGCCTTGATCTTGGACTTCCCAGCCCCAAGCCTCCAAAACCGTGAGAAACAAATGTTTGTTGTTTGAGCCACCCAGTCTGTGGTATTTATTTTATAACAGCCTGAACACACACTATGACAGTTTTAAAGCCATTTATAAAGTGATTTGAAAGCAGAGTTCAAAAACACAAATTATGTCTCATCTCTCTTGCTGTCCAAAAAATAACAACTTAGAGCTTTTGTCTTCTCCATGACTAAAGCTGCCCTTTGGAAGTAAAATGCCATACAAATGTGATTTGTGGTAGAGCAGCCAAGCTCTTTGCAGAAGCAAGGGTTCACATTTTTTACATTCTGCAAAGCACCACCTTATCACTCAGCCTCGGGTTGAAACCACGTCTTTACATGAGTCCTGCCAGCTGCTGGCTCTGAGAAGAGTCACCAAGGCCCAGGCATGGCTTTCTTCCCCTGCTGAGGCACCCTAAAATGCCCAGGCTGATTGGGACCTGGAGAATGCTAACGCTAAGGGACCCACGGAAATAAATGTTCCTACAATTTGCATTTCAAAAGCACATACCTGCCTAGTGTCTTAACACAAACCTGAGTCCACAAAATTCGGGCGCTGGGCTCAATACTTCGGTGGGGTCATAGCCTGAACTGCTCAGAACTGCAGCTCTGTGCCCAGATCCAAGAGGGGGCTTTTTTCCCAAGGCAGCGTGGGGACACAGCGATGCCACGTTGTGTTCAGAGGGAAGACCATCTCGCTGAGAGGTGCACACGATACAGCAGAGGACACTCGGTCCTCAGAGTCCTCCTCGGCTTAAACTCTGCGCCGTCCACACTCCCCGACTGTGGCCCACTCCATCTGCACTGGTCTCGGTCAGTACCAAGCCTGGACTCCTCTCTCCTCGGCGGCCCAAATCTGTCACGAAGCAGACATGCCCTGACCTCATCGCCACCATAAGCGCGGTCACTGTACGGCTGGGGCAGCCCCCGTCACTCTCTGGGTCGTTTCTCCACCTGCCTACACTCAGCCGAGTTGCTCCAGATCAGAGCGGCCCACAATCTGCTGGGCACCAGCGCCCTGCAGCCGCCAGAGCGAGAGGCACGGGTGCCCTCTGGGTGATTCACCGAGTGAGCCTGGCTAGGGAGAGCCACACTGACTCGAAACACAGCTGCTCCAAGCAGATGCTGATGGCGGCCAGCTTCGAGCTTCCCGAGAGCCCATTTGAGCTTCCCGGGCTCCCCTTTGAGCTCCCGCTCCCTTCCAACACAGCTGGGGTCTGCTATCCACGTCCTCCTCGGGCTGGACCGGCGCAGAAGGCTTTGCCTCTCTCCGGCCAGAGGCTTCCAGCAGCCCATTCTGGGAGTGGAAGCCATTTAGAGCAGAGTGTCCACACTCAGGCCTAAGAACTGCCCTGAGGGCACGTGTGCATGCACACACAGATACACACTCACACACAGACATACACATACATACACTCACACAGAAACACATACACACAGAAACATATACTCACACACACACACACTCAAAAACACAGACATGCAGAGACACACTCATACAAAGACACACACATACATATGCTCACACACAGACATACACGGACACGTTCATACAAAGACACACACATACATACACTCACATGCACAGACATACATAGACTCACACAGAAACACACACATACCCTCACACATATACTCACACAGACATGCACAGACTCACACAGAAACACAGACACACACATATACTCACAGACACACACATACACTCACACACAGACATACATAGACACACTCATACAAAGATATACACATACATACGCTCACACAGAGTCACACAGACACACACACTCACAAAGACATACACATACATACACACACACACAAAGACTCACACCCACATGCAGACTCAGACACAGACTCATACATACACTCACACACAGGTTCACACAGAAATACACACAGACATCCACATACAGACTCAGACACACCCACACAGTCACACAAAGACACACACATATATACACTCATCCACACAGACATACATAGACTCACACAGCAATACACACATACACACACTCATACACAGACTCACACAGAAATACACACAGACATCCACATGCAGACTCACATACACAATCATGCAGACTCTCACACACAGAGACCCAGACTCACACACTCATACACTTACACACAGACTTACACTCACATACAGACTCTCACACACAAACTCACACATACTCCTGCTAAATCCCCCCGGCCCGAGGGCACCTTCAGACAAAGAATCCTGTTTCCCTTGCTGCTTCTCCGCAGGGCACACCCTAAGGCGAGTCTTGCCCACTCCAGTCACAAGGCCAAGCCAGTGAGACGGGAAAGAGGCCGCTGGCAAGAGCGGGGAAAAGGGCGAGGGGAGCTGCCTGGAGCCGGGTGTGGGTCCTGAAGCGGACAGTTAATGAAGGGTATTGTTAGAGAGCCTGAGGTTGAGACAGCCGCAGAGGTCCAAATGAGGCTGTTCCTCACAATGGAGGGCATTTCCTTTGACCTGTCAAGTCTAGTTTTAAAAGTCCTTCTTCAGTTCCACGCAGAGTCCGGGAATTCGAGCGGCATCACGGGCTTCTAACTCACCTTGGGGCATTCAACCACCCACGGGGCTAAGGGTCTCTTTCTGAGGACCCCGAGGGTGAGGCCTGGCTTGGGGCCCCAGGTGCAGAGATGGGGGCGGGGGTCCTCACATGTCTTCTCTTGAATCCCCAGGCTGTTCTCACTCTCCTGTGCTCTGATGCACTGGGCTAACAGTCACCTCTCTCTCCCCCGGAATCTCTGAAAGCCCTCAGCCCCACAGCACGTGTCGTCTGTGTGCTGTCACCAAGGACAAGTCCCCCGGAGCCTCTCGGAGGAGGCTCTGGCTGTGGTTCTCTGGAGAGCCAGCACAGAACAGGTGGGAGAGTCTACAGGCAGGACTTGACGCCATGTTAAACAATGCACGGAAAGCAAGCCCAGGATCAGGAACAGGAGGTCGCCCGGGAGCCTCTGGGTTCCAGTCCTGACCTCCTCACATCAGCACCTGATGCTCTGTGACCACCAGCGCCAGCCAAGTTGATAATCCTGAGTGAGTGTTCTGGCGCCACCACCAGCTTCCTTTTTCTGCCAACTTGTTTTCATAAATGGAGGACACCCTGATTCCCCATCCACACAAGTACCGCCTCCCACAGAAAAGTCGCAGCACGCACCCCACAGTCAGATCCAGTGTGACCTGGGGTATCTGTTGTTTCTCCTGAGCACAGCACTCAAGAGTTCATGGTCTCAGGGTACTGCCCCTCCTCCCCTGGACTGCTAATATTTCTAATAATCCTCTGCAGAGGATTTAGCTGCAGAGAGACATCTGGGCATACTAGGGGTGGGGGAATGCGCGGAACAGCCTGAGGGGACCAGTGGGCCCTGCGTCCATCGCAGGCTCCTAAGTCATCCTGTGGAAGGTTCCTCCGGGTTTATGACCTGCAGCCACTTCCACTGCGTCACCCTCCCTCCTTCCCCTGCCACCTTCCCTGATCACTGCACGTCTTTCCCACCGCTGTTTTTCCAGGTTTCACTTATTTCCTGTTTTCCCTCTCAGGTCACAGGAAATCCTTGCTCCGTAGCTCTTAAAATTTCCACTCCATTCTGTGCACCTCGCATGCCACTTCCTGCTGAAGACTGTGACCTTTTCTGAGAATTTCCAAAGGACCTACAGAGGCTTTCTTGGACCCTGTAAGCCTGAGAGGTGGCTGCCCAGGGTCCCAGAAGAGCCAACTCAATTCAGGGCTCAGTCACATCCCAACTCGTGACCTTGAGTAATTACCTCTAGTCATCTGACTCTGGTTCCTTCTCCCACACGACGGCATTAACAGTATCTTTGCCCCAAGGGTTTTCATAAAAAGCAAATGCATTCACGCATTCACTCAACACACACTGAGTCCCTCCTATGTTCCGAGAACCGTGTTAAGTTTTAAAGATGTAACACTGGATGATGCACTCTCACGGGGCTTGCGTTCTGTTGAGGAACAGCAAGAGACAAGGAAATACATAATATGCAAAGTGAAGATAAGTGGTGTAAAGAAAGGGAAAGCCAAGGAAGGGGGCCGAGAGTGAAGGCGGGAGGTGAGTGGTGGGGGCAGGCTGTTCAGGGAAGACCTTACCGATGTGGTGACAGAGGAACAGAGGCCTGAGTGACATGGAAGAGCACGTGCAAAGGCCCTGAGGTTTGATCTACACGCAGGGTAAATGCGCTCAAAAGTGCTCTGACGGGGGCTTCTCTAGTGGTTCAGTGGTTAAGAATTCACCTTGAAATGCAGGGACACTACTTGTTTGATCCCTGGTTGGGGAAGATCCCACTTGCCTCCAGGCAACTAACTAAGCCTGTGAGCCACAACTACCGAAGCCAATGTGCCTAGAGCCCATGAGCCCATGCTCCTCAGCCCATGTAAGAAGCAGCCTGCACACCGCAACTGGACGGTAGCCCTTGTTTGCCGCAACTAAGAAAGCTCACACGCAGTAACGCAGACCCAGTGCAGCCAAAAGAAAAACATTCATTCATTCATTCATCTTTAAAAAGGCGCTCTGATCACCTGAGACATGGATGATCTCTGGAATCCCACCCACCTTTGACAGATATCTTCAACAAACCCTTCTTTGTGTCCTCAGAGCAGAACGAAAGAGCTGGCCTTAGGCACCTCAATTCTCCTTCCCAAGAAGACTGGCTGCTGCTACAGATGCCCTTCAGAGCAAATCTGCACAAGCGTTCCTTCGGGCAAAGGAGAAAAGCTACCCTGAGTTCAAACCCTGGCACTTGGCAGAGCAGCCCTGAGGCTGCCTTTGTTATCACACCCTCACCAGCAGTCCAAACCTAATGAATCTTCTACAAATGCTTTTCGGAATTCTGCTGGGGTCGTGGGTAATGCAATTAGGAGATAAAGAAGTTGACTGGAATGAGACGAACTCAAAGATCACGTTTCAGACAAATCCACTTAAAGTCGAGGGTTCTTGGTGCAGGAGGAACAAATTTCATTCAGAAAAGAGAAGTTCTAGGGAGAAAGGAACACAATCAGTTCTGAGGATGGAGTCAAATAAAGCCAAGTAGCTGAGCAGAGTAAAACTAGGAGAGACATCAAGAGGGTAACTAGGGGACTTCTCTGGTGATCCAGTGGTTAAGAATTCACCTGCCAAGGCAGGGGACTCAGGTTCAATCCCTGGTCAGGGAACTAAGATCCTACAACCAAGCCCAAGCCCCACAACTAGAGAAGACTGAGCATTATGACCAAGATCTAGCACAGTCAGAATGAAAATTAATAAAAAAATAAAAAGATGTTAACTAGTCTGTACAAAGAAAGGAATCACAGTGGCAACATTAAAGAGATACCCAGCCAGTCACACAGAAAAGTGGAAACAATGATAAATCAGTCTTATAGCAAATGAATGCCTGCTGGGACAAGTAACACAGCTCTCTAAAAATACAATCATAATTTGAAACCAATGAGCCACTGGGAGATTTGGGACATGGCTCCAGGCATGAATACCCCTCAAAGACAGCATCTGTGAACTGACTTGAAGATGTCCAACCAAAGCTCTCCTCATTCACATGACGCTTGTACACAAAAGTTTGCAGCAGCATTATCTGTAAGAGTGAAAAAGTGGAAAACATCCAAATGTCCATCAAAGGATGAATGGATCGACCACATGCGATGTACCCCCTAAAAAGAAGTATCTAAAATAAAAGTAAATAAAGTCCTTGTCCTTAAGGCATTTACATTCTGATGTATATTTTGATGTAACAGGACAGAAACTGAACATATAAATAACTATAAAAAACTGAACATAGAAATAACATATATAATAACTGTGCTGCTGCTGCTAAGTCGCTTCAGTTGTGTCCAACTCTGTGCGACCCCATAGATGGCAGCCCACCAGGCTCCTCCATCCGTGGGATTTTCCAGGCAAGAACACTGGAGTGGGTTGCCATTTCCTTCTCCAATGCATGAAAGTGAAAAGTGAATGTGAAGTCGCTCAGTTGTGTCCGACACTCAGCGACCCCATGGACTGCAACCTCTCCAGGCTCCTCCGTCCATGGGGTTTTCCAGGCGGGAGTCCTGGAATGGGGTTCCATCGCCTTCCCCGATAATAACTGTGGAGCAAACCTAAAGCTGACAGTGGTGGGGCAGGGAGTGCAGGCGAGAGAGAAGGGGGGCTACTTTATGGAAGGCCACAGGAGGGCCCGTTTGATAAGATGCTATCTGAGCACAGCCCTAAGCCAAGTGAGGGAGAACCAGGAGGATGTGGGGAGGCAGGCAGCGGGGATGGCAGATGCCAAGGCCCTGGGGAAGAACAGGCCTGATGAACTGAGAGCCGCAGAGAGGCCAGTGTGGCTGCAGGAGGAGACGGGGCCAGAAAGACAGAAGGGCCCGATCACATGGGCCCCGCAGGCCTTGGTAAGCCCAGCTTTAATTCTGTGGCTTCTGTGCGGGTGCACAGGGCACCAGAGGCCTTGTTCACAGATGGAATGGAGCAGATCCACTCTGGAGTTTTAGATCTTTCTGTGGGCCGCAGTATCAGAAGCGACTGGGGCAGAAGTCAGGAGACAAGTGGAGAACTATGGAATCATGTGGGGACAGAAGTCACAGAGGCTTGGATAGGAAGGGCACCGAGGTTGACCGTATGGGACAGAGACACCCACCTATCAAATTTTCCAAGGGTCCTGGGTTGGGTTTTCGGTTCTTTCTCCCCAGGGTCTGGCCTCAGTAGGGAGACAGAAAAATTTTCTGTAAGATGATACAGAAGCCAAGTTCCCTGCTGCCTGTTCAGACAAGGTTAAAGAGCTCTTGATGCCAGGGGCTGTTTCCCATTGCCAGATGAGCCATTTACCTCAAGTTGTTTTCTTTTCATCATTTGCAAAGTGCTTCCCTTTGAAAAATTCCACTTACTCCACTTACAAATAAATATGCCTGCAGATCAGCAGAGCTGGAGGGGAAAACCCCACAAAGCCAGGGCACCCAGGGTGGCCCAGAAGAGGGGGCGTGGTAATGACCAACGGTGGGTTTTTTATCCCCAACACCTGGGGCTCATTTTGCATCAAGAGCCCTGTAGAGAGGCCACCCAGATTCTGAGCAGCTCAGACATCAGCAGTGCTGGCAGGAAGTCAGAGATAAGGGAATTATCATGACCAGACTTTTAACTCATTTTCATCCTCCAAAAGCTGGCTCTGATCTCCAAGTACCCATGGATGGGCTTCCTAATTACCTGCCTGGGGAAGCACTCTCCTCCTCTTCTCCTCGCTTTGAAATAAGAGCCCCAGCCCAAGCCTTGGAGCCCACATGCCCCAAGAGGCTTTGGCTTTAGATAAAAGAGTAAAAACACTACCTCCTGTTGGCCAGGGACATTACAGTGACAAAGTCATTTCAAAACTGCGTTCACCAACGACGGGGATGATTTCAGAACCTGTCCAGTATTTATGAACTCGCACCTCTGCCCTGAAAAATGCTGGTAGTTACAACTTCCACACACACCAACAGGTGGCAGTCATCTATTCTTTGTCTGTTCGTCAGCCCACATATTCATTTCTTTATTAATGGCAAATGCATAAGGCATGACGTGGAGGTGGGCAGGATAGGAAGATGAAACTCATTTGTCAAACCTCTAATGGGCACCTACTTTGTGGTAGCCTGGGAAATGAACACGTGGTCTGAGAGCTGGAAAGAAAATGACAGGTTAAGAGCGGTCAAACCTAGTGCAGTGGTTAGTAGGACAGACTGGAGCCAGACTGCCCGGGTTCAATCCCAGTCCCATCACCTCCTAGCTCTGTGGCCTTATGGTGGTGGTGGTTTAGTCGCTAAGTCGTGTCCGACTCTTGCGAGCGACCCCATGGACTGTAGCCAACCAGGCTCCTCTGTCCATGGGATTTTCCAGGGAAGAATACTGGAGTGGATTGCCATTTCCTTCCCCACTGTGGCCTTATGCTAGATACTTAATCTCTTGGCCTTGGTTTCCTCACCTGTGAAATGGGGATAATATTAGACCCACTCCACAGTGTTGTGGAACAGTGGCTCAGCCTATGAAAGTGAGCTGTGATCATTCTTAGGCATGAGCTATAGGAAGAAACAGAGCTGGGCAAGGCAACTGGGGCATGGTGGGAAAACGAGGGGAAGAAACAATGGAACTGCGGTGTGAGAGCCAGGAACATCTGACGAGGGTTCACAGGCAGCAGGAAGAATTCGGCTCAAGACACAGGCGAGGAAGGGCGTGGCCGGGAGTCGGGGGCGTGGTCGGGAGTTGGGTGCCCCCCTACAATGTGTAGTAGCCCCAGCCGGCAACAGAGACTAGGGAGGCTGCACTCAGCACCATCCGGAGGTGGTTAAGGCCAGCAATGGACTTCCGCTGGGATCCTCCAGTTGCGGGGGAAGGGGAGGGTTTTTAGGCTGACCTCTCCCCCTCCAACCAGTCCCTTCCTCAGCCTGCAGTACTCTCCATCCACCAACTTCCTCTTCTGCTAGGAGTCTGGATTCACTTCCCTGGGGAAGCCCGCGGGCTGGGCTCATTACCCTCCCTGACAGGCTCATCACAGTCGCAATAGAAATATCTGCTTCTGCAATTCCACACTGAACTCTGAGGCTTCCTTTGTGGCTCAGATAGTAAAGCATCTGCTTGCAATATAGGAGATTGGGGTTCAATCCCTGGGTTGGGAAGATTCCCCCGGAGAAAGGAATGTCTACCCACTCCAGTATTCTTGCCTGGAGAATTCCACAGACAATTTCACACTGAACTCTAGCCCCCTAGGAACTGCAGGGGGCAGGAATTTCTTACTGGGCTTCCTAGGTGGCACAGTGAGTAAAGAGTCCTGCCTGCCAATGCAGTAGATTTGCAAGAGAAAGGGGTTCAGTCCCTGGGTTGGGAAGATCCCCTGGAGTAGGAAATGGCAACCACTCCAGTATTCTTGCCTGGAAAATTCCATGGACAGAGGAGCCTGCTGAGCTACAGTCCATGGGGTCACAAAGAGTTGGACCTGATTGAGCATACAGGCAGCAAGAACTTGCCTCCAGAGAGCACCCCAGGCCTGCCCACTCAGTGGGTAGACATATAATATATATATGCTGCTAAGTCGCTTCAGTCGTGTCTGACTCTGTGCAACCCCACAGATGGCATCCCACCAGGCTCCCCCGTCCCTGGGATTCTCCAGACAAGAACACTGGAGTGGGTTGCCATTTCCTTCTCCAGTGCATAAAAGTGAAAAGTGAAAGTGAAGCCGCTCAGTCGTGTCCGACTCTTAGCGACCCCATGGACTGCAGCCCACCACTGTCCTCCATCCATGGGATTTTCCGGGCAAGAGTACTGGAGTGGGGTGCCATTGCCTTCTCCAATTATATATATATATATATATATATATATATATATATATAGTATAATACTGAGCCACACTAGGGGCTCAGGGACCAAGCAGAATATGAACCTACACGTATAGCTTGTAATCCAACAGAACCTTGAAGTGTGGTCTGGAACTCCTGGTGCTCCCAACACCCTCTCAGGAGGCTCTATGAGGTCAAATCTGTTCCCAGAATAATACCCAGACCTTATTTGCCTTCTCCACTGTCATCCCCTCTCGAGTGTACAGTGGGGGCTTCCACATGATGTCTGAAGACACTGTCACTTGATGGCAGATGGATGTGTGCCTGGGTGTTCTCAGTTTTAATTTCTTGTACAGTCTACATCCAAAGATATAACCCAGGTAAACACAAGATCACTGGGATTCTTGGTAATTCTGAAACGTGTTAAGAGTCCTGAGGACAAAAAGTGTGAGACTTGCTCACTGTTGGCAATCAATCCACTCGCCCTTCCAACCCCCTACCCCAAGGAAGATGCTGTTTCATGGGCCAGTCAGCCTCAGAGATGAGACTGGGTGTCCCAGGGACAGAGGCAGTGCCCCACACAGACTCACCAAGCTGCGCAGGCAGGATGCCGCCACCCCACCCTGAGACCAACCCAGCAGACTCCCCACCCCTCCCTCCCAGATCTCCTGCCACCCAATCCCCCACCCCAACCCTGCAGAGCTGAACACAGGGTGGGAAATTCCCACTGCCAACCTCCCTGTCCCCATTCCCGATGACAAGCCGTGGCCACCATCTCGGCATACTCCCTTTGGTTCCCATCCACGCCCTGCCCTGTGGTTTCATGGGTGCAGGCCCCAACAGGAACCTCCCTCTCCGTTGGCAATGCCCCAGTCTATCTGACAGATACCGGCTCCTCCCTGTAGACTCGACCTGCTCCCTGGATCCCCTGCTGAGCCCCTGGGGGAGCCTCTGGGATAGAGTCCCCATCCCATTCACCACCTCTGAGTCTCCTTTGGATTCATCTGCCTCCTTGCCTGGGTTTTGCAGAAGGAGACAAGCTCCAAGAGGACAGTTTGTCCCTAACTCTTCTCTGCAGCCCTGGCAAGGTCCTTCCTGGAGCCCAACAAGTGTTCACTCAATGCATGAAAGAATTAGTGAATGAGTGAGTGACTTATACTTTCTAAGATGACAGTTTATCTGACATTTAGCAACTTTATAAATAGATGTCTTCCTCTACAGGGATGGCCTGGGACCTCTTTCTAGGATTATGGAATGTGATCTCTTTCTAGGATTAGATCTCCCTCCAGGTCTTATCTGCAGAATGAGAAATCCCTCTCTCTCCAGCTGATTCCAGACACAGCGTGCCACCCACACCCCACCCCCACCACCGCGGCTGACACCTACCCATTTGTTTGGATTCTTTGATTCCATTTCTCTGTGTGACACTGGCCCCCTTTTCCCCTAAATCTGAGACCCTTCCAGCTGCCTCTTCCCTGACCAAGGTGATGGTAACAAGAGAGCTGGCACCTGCCTTGCTGGATTTCACCTCTTCTTCACTGAACCCAGTGATTTGGGAGGAGATCACTAAGGATTAGATTTTGGAACTGGGGTGGAGCAGTGTGGGGGCAGGAGGAAATGTGCAAATACTTGCCGAGAGGATGCAATCAATAGGTGACAACTATAATTCTCAGTGCGATAATTACACCACGTTTACAGAGCTGTGCAGAGCTGCCCTATTGATCTCAGAGAAGTATATTTACTGCATCAGAAATGCAGGTGCAAGCCCAGCGCTGCAGTCCATCCTTCCCCTTCATTGATCTTGAAAATGATATCCACACACTAGAGGCCTGAGTGTGCAAACGTGCATCTCTTGCTTCTGTGGTTTTGCTCGGCAATTTATTATCCATTTCAGCCTGCCTTACCCAGATCCATTTTTATCCTCGGAAAGTGGCAAAGGAAAACCATGCATTTATTTACTCAAATCACTGGTACTTATTTCACGCCAAGCTCTGGGTAAAATGCTAGCGAAACAAAGATATAATTGTTTGCTGCTGGAGTGTCTGAGCACTAGCCTTTGTGGCGATCAACAGCTCAAAATTCTGGTGAAAGGCACTAGTACAAATGTATACTTAAGACAACCAGACAGTGAGAGAAAATACTTGCAAAGTACGTATCTGGTCAGGGTCTAGTAAGCAGAAAATATAAAGAACTCTTAACGACTCAGCAATAAAAAGATCGATAACAATTTAAAAACAGGCACAGGATCTGAACAGACATATCTCCAAAGAATATACACAAATGACCAAGAAGCACATGAAAACAAAGCTCTACATCATTAGGCATAAGGGTAATGCAAATCAAAACCACTTCACACCACTTCACTAGCATGGCTACAATCAAAAAGATTATAACAAGTGTCTGCAAAGCTGTCAAGAAACTGGAACCTCGGTAGAACTGTAAAATGGTGCAATGGCTTTGGAAGAGTGTTTGGTAATTCCTCAAAATATTATACACAATTATGTAATCCAGTAGTTCCACTCCTGAGCATATACCCATGAGAATTGAAAATATATGTTCAGGGACTTTCCTGGTGGCCCAGTAGTTAAGAATTGCCTTCCAATGCAGGGGACATGGGTTCGATCTCTAGTCGGGCAACTAAGATCCCACATGCCACAGGGCAATTAAGCCCATAAGCCACAAATACAGAGAAAGCCCATGCTCCACAACAAAGACTCAGCACAGTCAAAATAATAAAAGAAAATATATGTCCTCCTGAGAAATCTGTATGCAGGTCAAGAAGCAACAGTTAGAAATGGACATAGAACAACAGACAGATTCCAAATCGGGAAAGGAGTACATCAAGGCTGTATATTGTCACCTTGCTTAACTTATATGCAGAGTACATCATGCAAAATGCTGGGCTGGATGAAGTACAAGCTGGAATCAAGATTGCTGAGAGAAATATCAATAACCTCAGAAATGCAGATGACACCACCTTTAAGGCAGAAAGTGAAGAAGAACTGAAGAGCCTCTTGATGAAAGTGAAAGAGGAGAGTGAAAAAGTTTGCTTAAAGCTCAACATTCAGAAAACTAAGATCATGGCATCTGGTCCCATCACTTCATGGCAAACAGATGGGGAAACAATGGAAACAGTGACAGACTTTATTTTGGGGGGCTCCAAAATCACTGCAGATGGCGACTGCAGCCAGGAAATTAAAAAAGATGCTTGCTCCTTGGAAGAAAAGTTATGAGCAGCCTAGATAGCATATTAAAAAGCAGAGACATTACTTTGCCAACAAAGGTCTGTCTAGTCAAAGCTATGTTTTTTCCAGTAGTCATGTATGGATGTGAGAGTTGGACTATAAAGAAAGCTGAGTGCCGAAGAATTGATGCTTTTGAACTGTGGTGTTGGAGAAGACTCTTGAGAGTCCCTTGGACTGCAAGGAGATCCAACCAACCCATCTTAAAGGAAATTAGTCCTGAATATTCACTGGAAGGACTGATGAAGCTGAAACTCCAATGCTTTGGTCACCTGATGTGAAGAACTGACTTATTGGAAAAGACCCTGATGCTGGGAAAGATTGAAGGCAGGAGAAGGAAGGGACGACAGAGGATGAGATGGTTGGATGGCATCACTGACTCAATGGACATGAGTTTGAGTAAGCTCTGGGAGTTGGTGATGAACAGGGAAGCTTGGTGTGCTACAGTCCATGGGGTCGCAGAGTCAGACACGACTGAGTGACTGAACTGAACCTGGAAATTATACATATGTGTTCAGAGCAGCATTGTAGTAGCCAAAAACTAGCAACAATTCAAATATCCATTGACTGATGAATGAATAGACAAAATATGTATATCCTTACAAAGGGCCACCACAGGCAGCAAAGAAGAAAGGGAAGAAGAGATACAGGGGGTCCAGGCAACACGGCTCCCCATGGGCAAGAGGCTGAAGGATGCTAACTTGGCCAGTCTCAGCCACACCAAAGCTACAGAAACGCATTCAGGAGAGGCGAGGCCTGTGAGAATCCTCAAGATTTCACAGAAAGGCCTGCGTACTAACTGGACTTCCAGGTTAAAGACAAGCCGCTCTTGGTCAGGAGGGGCAAGCATCCCTTTCTGCCACTGGGCCTTCTGAAATGGCCAGGCTTGGCAAGGAGGGGGTCTTATCCTTGTGCACCACGAGGTAGGTCCTGGGAGGGGTAAGCATGGCTATTTCTGAAGAGCCAAGCTTCCTGTGCCCTGTCATGCTGCCCTCCACAGCCCCAGCAGAGGTCCAGAGAGGAAATGCGTAAGACCAAAGGTCAACGCGCACAGTGCTGCCCCTGGTATGACATCCTGTGAGTTGTTCCACCCCTCAGAGGCCCCCTGGCAAGCTTCCTTAGTGCTGCTATGCTGGAGTATGGCACTAGGGATGGAGCACACCCCATAGATGCCTGTTGGCAGATCCCACCTTGAAGTCACCTGTCATCCCCCGGCTTTGCCACTCCATGGTGACAAGTTCCCGTCAACCGCTGAATGTTTCTCAAAGGATGGGTACCAATCCTTCCTTAGAAGAGAATTTTGAAAACTCAGGTCGTTGTCTTTCTCTCCTTGGCCTTTGAGCATTAAAACTAAACTGGGAAAAATGGGTGGGTCTTGGTTGCTTTCTCTCTTTTTAATGTAAAAAAAAAACCCTCCATTAGAGACATTCGGGCATGGGGCAGGAAATGGTGTAATTCTTTTAAGTCCTTTTCCTTAAGTACACTATGTAGCCGCCCTGTACTACAGTTTTGGAGTCTATATTTCAACTGATCATCTACCATACGCATTTGAATGTAACACTATAGTTTTCAGACTATGATCTTCAATACCTGCAAAATATTCCATCCTTTTCATATATCATAATTGACTGGACCATTTGACATGTCAGCTCTTTTCTTTTTTTTTTTTATTGAAGCATACATAGCTGACTTACAATGTGTTATTTTCTGCTGCAGGGCAAAGAGATTCAACATCTCAGTTCTTGACAATACCAGTGAATTTGTACCTTTGATTTGTCATCTCAGGCCCATTTGGAAGGTTCTTCTTCAGCAAGAGCCCTTGGGTCCACATAATTTGTCCTCTTTCTCTGTCCATGTAAATGGAGGCCGCTCACTGTCTTTTCATTCTTTTTTTTTTTGGAAATTCCTTATATGACCTTTCTCTTGAATAGGTCTAAGTTATTATTTTAATATAACAAACGAAGCTTCTTCATTAGAGGAAGACACAGGAGGGGGAATGCACAGATTTGCTATAAAGCCTTGTTTTGCCTCTGGAGAGGGCCAGCTGTGCCCAGAAGTTTCCATACATAAACATGCATAAGGCTTCTTCCCCTCAGACCTGGGTAGGGATGAATGCGTCTTAGTGAGTTACCAGCACCAACGACTTTCCAGGCTCTCCCATTAGCCATGAACCCCAAAAGGAGCTTGTCCAACATGACCTTGAGTGCTCCTCAAGGGTGCACTGCACGGCACTGCCTGGAACCAAGGCATCTGGGAACTACTGGCAGGGATGTAACTGGTCCCACTGGCTGCCTGGGACTGATGCCTCTGGCGAGAGTGTAGACTGACCAGCTGTACAACACCAGACAAGCTGCTTAAGTTTGTACGTTGCTGTTCAATCACTAAGTCACGTCTGACTCTTTGCGACTCCGTTGACTGTAGCCCGCCAGGCTCCTCTGTACATGAGATTCTCCAGGCAGGAATACTGCAGTGGGTTGCCATTTCCTTCTGGAGGGGATCAGCCTAACCCAGGGACTGAACCCATTGTCTCCTGCATTGCAAGTGGATTCTTTACCACTGAGCCACCAGAGAAGCATCTCTAACTTTATACAGAAGAAGTTAAACGAGTGATCTTGAAGTCTTCTCAGTTCTTAAATGACAAAAGGCCTGTCCTCATGGGCCAGGGACCCAGGGTGACCCAGGGACTTGTATCTGGAGAAAGAGGCCCACACTGAACCCATGACCATGAGCTAGCACACAGCACTGCCTGACCCTGCCTGACCCCTGCCTGACCCTGCCTGACCCCTGCCTTTCCATCACCAAGGGATATTTACACGTTTCCAGAAAATGTCAGATGATTCTTAACCAAGATAATAGGAGAAAGAGATGAGGTGTTTGAGGAAGCCAGAAACTCTAGAGTTATCCTGGAGTTTTCTCTTTCTGTCTGTAATCTTTCCCTACTCCTCACCACAATCCATCAGGAACTCCTAACAACTCATCTTCAAAAATCTCTGTCATAGACCCAAAGATATCATACTAAGTGAAGTCAGAGAAAGACAAATACCATATGATAATCTCTTCTATGTGGAATCTAAAAAAAAAAAAAGATATAAATGAACTTATTTACAAAATAGAAACAAGACTCATGGACATAGAAAACAAACTTATAGTTACCCAAAGGGGAAAAGGGACAGGGAGGGATAAATTAGGAGTTTGGGATTAACAGATAAACACTACTATAAATAAAACAGGTAAACAAGGGCCTGCTGTATAGCGTAAGGAACAATATTCAATATTTTATAAAGACGTGTAATAGGACACACACACACACACATATATATCCAAATCACTATTGCACACCTGAAACTAACACAACATTGTAAATCAACTAGACTACATTAAAAAAAAAAAAAGAAAAACCCTCCCAAGTCCATCTGAGTCTATCACTGCCCCCACAGCACAGCCTGGTCATCCAGGCTATGATGACCTTTTACTCCAGCTGCTGCAACAGTCTCCTAATTATTACCGTCACCCGTTCACTCAGCAGCAAAACATCAGCAGATCACATCACTCCAGTGCAAACCCGGAGAATGAAAACAGCCCTCGAAGGCCTCGCTGTCTCCTGCAGGGCCCTGCCGTCCTCTCTCCACCTGCCTCAGCGGCAGCTCTCATACCCCTCCGCTCACCCTGCCACACGGGTTTTATTTTCCTTTGTCATACGCAGTAACAGGGCCTTTGCACACACTCTTCCTGCAGGGCTCCTGCTACCCTCCCACAGCGGTCACCACAGCTTGTGATTACTGTCCGCCTACTTACTTACGCATTCAATCACCGTGAGCTCCTCCTTACTAAAGCATCAACGCCAGGATTCCAGGGCCCTGTGTCTTTTGTTCCCAGCACCCAGTCCAGAGCCAACCACATAGAAAATATTGATGAGTGAATAAAGAAAGTACAAAGTCTATAGCAGAATATAAACTGTCCAGATAATTCAATAAGGGCCTGAATACTTGCTCTTCCCCTCTCCAGGGGATCTTCCCAATCCAGACTCAAGTTTGATCTCTGGGTTGGGAAGATCTCCTGGAGAAGGGAACAGCTACCCACTCCAGTATTCTTGCCTGGAGAATCCCATGGACAGAGGAGCCCTGGTGGGCTACGGTCCAAAGGGTCTCAAAGAATCCAGCAGGACTGAGTAACATTTTCACTTTTTCTAATAGAAAATATAGGAGAGTGGTTAAAATAGGAATGTAGGAGATTTTTATCATTCACATATTAAAATGAGAATTTAGAAAGTTTCAGGCAAGAGTGATGTTTCTTTGCACACGTGTGTGTGTGTACACCTCGTCTCAGGATGACCATCATCAGTTCTGCTTGGCCGGACAGCCCCCCACCCCTCACATTGCTTCAGAAGTGACTCGAGTGTCCAGATCTCAAGGAGGGCTTCCTCGTGAAGGACACCTCATGGGTAAAGAAGCAGTCGCTGAATCCCCCGCTTCAGATATTCAGACCCCCCAGGACTTCATTGTGTCCTGTCTGCTTGCCAAGGGCCAGGCAGAGGGATAAGGGTCCAAAGGGACGCAGTAGCGAGAGAGGCTTGGATCTAATCTCGGGGACCTGGGACGCTGGGCTTCAGTGCTTGCACCTGGCAAAACGAAATGGAGCAACAAAATGCAAAGAAACTATAAGGGACTAAAAATAAGTGCAACTGCGTGCATGCGCAGGTGGGGCAAATTATGGACAAGATACGCAAAGACTAGAAATCCAAGTGCCCCTCTAAAAAGCCAGGAGCAAACAGGGTGTTGGGAGCAAAAACGGGGTACTACACACCCCCTCACCAAACGGGTAGGCAAACCCCATGAGCCAGCCCTCTGGCCAGACCACTGAGGACACCCCTACCCTCACCCCATGTTAGAAACCAGCTTGCCCCCGCTTGGGGAGGGAGTCAGCAAGGGAACCTGTTACTTGTTTTCACTTCCCCTGGGTGCAGAAGGCACCCCAATAAAGCTTTGTCTAAATTTCTTAACTGGCCTCTTTATCACTATCTATTGACTCAGAAAGGTCACGAGTAGGTGAGCACTGAAGCTAAAGCCACCCGGACCCCAGCCCGGCAGCTGCTGTACCGAGAGGGAAACTCACCAGAAGCCGGGGCAGCCAGCACGCACTCCATCTCTTCGGGGACATCTCTCAAGCCTCCCGGATAATACAGCTCCCCCTTGTTGGCCTTGTCCTTCTTGCTCCGCATCTCAGAAACCTGGAGCTGCTGAAACCCCGCGGGGCTCACTGGCGAATAGAAGGGCCCCAGAGGCCTAAGCCAGATTTAGAGTCTGAAGAGGGGCCTTGCAGAAGGATACAGAAATCATAAAAATAATAGCCATGCTTGTGTAGGGCTTCCTAAGTGCCAGCGGCTCTTCTAAGCCCCTTCAGTATATCAACATGGCCTATCAATAACCCTAAGGAGGCATTTCGCGGATGAGGGAAACTGAGGCCCAGTAAGGTTGTGCAACATGCCTGAGGCCACCGTGCAGAGAAATAGGTGGTCAGAGAGGGTGTGCGTGTCGCAGATGGTTACACGCTCAGTTTTGCACTGAAAAGCACACGATGGATGACGATGTGCAGTGTGAGGCCACAGCCAAGGGCCCACCAAGGGGAGCCCCCACCCAGGATGAGCAATGGCGGGAGAGTGTCCTCAGCCCTTAGGCCTAAAGATGCAGGCGGAGAGAACCACGCCATGGGTGCCCAGTTAGAACTGGCCTAGGAGGGGGAAGGCAGAACCCCCCCTAAGGGGGGTGGGGGTGGAAAGAGGACGACATAATCCGAGTCATCTTTTTCTCACTCAGGGCTCTGTATATGTGTGTGCTCAGTCTCTCAGTCACGTCCAACTCTTTGCGACCCCATGGACTGTAGCCTGCCAGGCTCCTCTGTCCATTGGATTTCCCAGGCAAGAATCTTGGAGTGGGCTGCCATCTCCTCCTCCATCAGGGCTCTGATGTCCTGCTAAAGCCTCCCAGTGGGCCTCCATTTCACCATTAATCAAGCAGGGGAATCATGTGGTTGCTACCGAAAACAGTAAGCTGATACAGAAGACCCAGGTTCGATTCCTGGCTTGGGAAGAAGGAGAGCCAGAAGGAGAAGCCCTGGAGAAGGAAACGGCAACCTATTTTCCCACAAGTCTTCTCGCCTGGGAAATCTCACTGGCAGAGCAGCCTGGCGGGCTAGTTTGTGGGGGCCACAGAAGAGTCCGACAGGACTTAGTGACTAAATAACACCCCCCCTCACACACATGCACACTCACAGACACACACACAACCCACAGCAAGCACTCAGCCTCTTCCCAAGAGGACATTTCAACCGCCTCACCGGCCAGCGGAACCACCTGCTTTCTCTCTGCCCTGGAGCAATTTTGCCCACAGTCATGCAAGGGAAGGAGGCGTGGGGGGTGAGCCTGCAGAATTAATTTCGCATTGTAGCTGCCTAACGACCTTTAATTGCCTGGCTGTAGGCTTGCACATTAATGCAGGCAAAACCAGCCCTCAGTTTAAAAGGGTGTTTTCCTCCCACCCTCCACCTCTGCCTCCCTGTCAATAAATCACTCTGGTAAAATGGCAGGATGGCAAAGCCAGAGGCCAGAGGTCCAGGGGGCCCTCCTGGGCCGGATGCCTCATTAACATTTAGCAGGCCTGCCCAGATGTTCTTGAGCTGCCGGAGGTGGGGAGGGAGGGGGCCTGGGCCAGTCAGAAAGCGGCACAAACAAGCCTGAGAGGTGGCAGTCAGGGTATTTACCCAGGTCACCCATAGAAAATGAGGTTTACTCAGTGCAAAACACTGGCTGGCATGGGGGTGTCTGGGCCCAGGAGGCTCTGTGGGTTCCAAAGGAGACCCTGAGCTTTGAGGAATACCTGCAGGTGCACCAATGCAAACAGCCAGGAAGCCGAGGAGGCTCACAAGACCGTGTGAGCGTGCGTCCAGGTGTCTGCCGGGGTGAGAGGTACCAGAGCGATGCTCTTGAATGACCCTGACGCAATTCCCTAAACCACAGAAAGTATTCTGCATTCCTGAGGGCTGGAACATGTGCCCCAGGGCCAGACTACTGAGGCTCAAGGCCTGCCTGCTGCTGCTACTCTCCAGCTGTGTGACTCTGGGCAAGTGACTTGACCTCTCTGTGCTTAAATCAGTGGCCCACGGGAGGGCTCAGTTACACACCAGCGGGAAGGTGGCAAGGCTCTGGGCAGCACCCTGTGGACTGTGGGGGCTGCTTTTATAGCTAGGGAGAGGTCCTGGGCGGAGGTGGATGGAGGAAGCAGGAAGGAGGCCTAGGAGTACCAGGTCTGGGCTAGGACGCAGGATGGGGGAGAAGGGGCAGCAGCCTGGCACCTTCTCTGGTTCCACCAGCTTACATGTCTGCGTGCAAGTCCCATGAAAGGCTCCTTTCCCCAAGAGGTGTGGAGCACACAGGAGGATTGCAGCCAGCGTCTGCTGCCTTCCCCAGCGGGGAAGCAGGGAGCCGGAGGGCTGGCCCTCTGCAGAGCTGTGGGGGAGGCCTGCAGAGCTGGGCAGTGTGGAGTCCCGCTGCAGGGCCACGTTCCCCTCCACAATGCCCAAGGCACTTCCCAGAAGAGGGCAGGCGCCAGGCCAAGGTTTCGCCTAGGGGTGGGAGAGCATCATGGCCTAAGTTTAGGAACCCTCTGGGCCTGCCCTCTTTGCCCAGCTCCTCCAGAGAAGGCTAAAGCTACCGGTGACCTGCCTCTGCTTTCTTTCTCTGCTAACCCTCTCATCCATCCCACTGTGCCTAACTGTAAGATTGCTAAAGTGAAAACGGCAGTCCCTGACCAAATCTAGAACTGCCAACCACTGAGGCCGTGGAGTTAGATTCTGGGGTCTGTGGATGAGGGTGCAAATGCCCGCAACACCACATACTCGCTGGGTGATTGTGGGCAAGTTAATCGCTCTGGCCTCAGTTTCTTTACCTGTAAAATGGGAACGATACTCCTACTTCTTATGCTTGTCTTAAGGGTTAAATCAGTAAATATACATCAAACATCTAAAGCATCTTGGCACCTAGAAAGAACTACTGGGATCATAGAAGAAGCCATCCTGTAACCATGACACAAATACCAAGATACCAAAAAGCCATGTCTCCATTTTCTATTTAAGCTGCAGTGTTGCACATGAGCTGCTGGACTAATTTTCCTCAGATGCCGTATCATCCCATCACTTTTCAACTAAATGGGTTACCCCATGACTACCAGGAAAGTTGGTAGGAAGAGAAGGACAGGAGGAAAGGAAGGTTACTGAGGCCCTGCTATTTTTCCTGGCCATGTTCTAGCATTTTATAGTCAGTATTTCATTTAAACTTCAGTATTTCATTTAACCTTTGCAAGAAGTCTCATAACACAGATGGTATTCTCCACATTTTAAAGATGAATAAATTCAGGCTCAGAAAGCGGCAGTGGTTTGCACAGGATCAGTGGTGAAACCGACATCTGACTCCAACACCAAAACCTGTTTCTCTTTTAATAATGATTAAAATACTAGGAAGAGGAAGAAAGAATTATGGTGACAGCTGATTTTCATCAAGTGCTTACTCTGAGCCAGGTGACACTGTGAATGCTTCACATGCATTCACCCACTCATCGTCAGAACAGCCTGATGAAGTGGGTACTGTTACTAATTGCACTCCCATTTTACAGATGTGAAAACTGAGGTCAAGTAACTTATCCAGGACTGCCTATCTTGGAAGTGGAATTGTTCTGATAAGTTACTCACCATCTCAAATTAAAACTTTGCACAATCTGTTCTTCCCAAATGCCCCCTTCCCTTCTTCCCTTTCCCCCAGTTTACTAGCCTCCTTCCTCTTCTTAACAATGCAGCTCGGAAACCCCCTTTACTAGGCTGCCTTCACAGAGACCACCTTCCTCCAAGAGCAGGGTACAGTCATAGTTTCTAGCTCCAGCCCTTGTTCCCACAGGACCAGCATCTAGAGAGTGCTTTCCTTGTGCTCCATGCTCCTAGCAAAGGCAGAGAAATGTCAGTAGAGCCGAGTCCTTATTAGTGTCACCTCTAATGAGCCCTCAAGAGCTCATAAGCAGAAAAATACTGTAATGTAAGTGGGGGGTTTCCATTTACATCATCAGCCGGGATGACAGCAGCTTATTTAGCTACAAAATGCAGCCACACTTTTCTCATGGAGATGAAACCCAGGAGAAACAGAGATAAAGGTGTTCTGACTCTCTGACCCCCCTTCCAGGACTGGAAGGGGACTTCCAGTTCCACACGGGACTTCCTTCCATGTGGACTCTGAGCGCAGAGTTGGGTCAATATTAATTATCCATACTCAGCAAATGAATGAAAGGCCTTTGGTGTCCCACAATCACAGTGACCTTATTTTAGGGACACAAATTGGGACTCAAGGTGCCCACGAGGTAAACAGACTGGGTCGTGGGAACTCGAGAACATCTTGGGGACTGTGGCCAAAGGGGGAAACGCGGCCTCTGTGACCATCACAGGGGCTGAAAGGCAGTCGGCGGCCCTCAGCCACCTCTGGGGACAGCCCTAGCCTTCACCTTGGAGAAACTTCCTCCTCCTCAACTTGATCTGCAAGGGTTTCTTTATCTAAGCCAGGGAAATAGCCTGTTCAGTCCCATATCGGCACCACCTACATTCTTCTCTATCTGCAGAAAAGGATATAGAAAGAGGCATGGTGCCAGGAAGAGAGTTCCAAAGTTAAACAGTCATTACGTCGTCATCAAACCCCTCGGGGGCTTAAACCCTCCAGCCCTGAGCTGTCTGACAGAACCTGCTGCCATAGAAGAAATGTTCAATAGCCTGCACGTTCCCAAACAGGAGCCAGGAGCCACATGTGGCTCTTGCATCTTGAAATTCAGATGGTGGGACTTTCCCCTTGGTTCTGAGATTAAGACTTCACACTCCCAATGCAGCAGGCACAGGTTCTGGACGGAGGAGCCTGGTGGGCTGCAGTCCATGGGGTCGCTAAGAGTTGGACACGACTGAGTGACTTCACTTTCACTTTTCACTTTCATGCACTGGAGAAGGAAATGGCAACCCACTCCAGTGTTCTTGCCTGGAGAATCCCAGGGATGGGGGAGCCTGGTGGGCTGCCGTCTCTGGGGTCGCACAGAGTCGGACACGACTGAAGCGACTTAGCAGCAGCAGCAGCAGCAGAGGGAACTAAGATCCTTCATGTCACATGGTGTAGCCAAAAAATAAGAAAAGAAATCCAGCCAGTGCAACTGAACAATCGTATCTTTAATTTTAGTTGGCTTGAATTAATTTAAATAGCTATATGTGGGGACTTCCCTGGTGGTCCAGTGGCTGAGACTCCACACGCCCAATGCAGGGGACCTGGGTTCGATCCCTTGTCAGGGAACTAGATCCCACATGCCACAACTAAGAGTTCCTATGTCAACTATAAGCTCCCACTCGTCACAGCAAAGACTGAAGATCCTGCGTGCTGCAACCAAGACCCAGAGCAGCCAAATAAACATACATATTAAAAAATACTTTGAAAAGAAATAAAAACGAAAAAGATAAATAGCCATGTGTGGCTAGTGGGTGCCATACTGGACAGTGCAGCTGCAGGTCACATTTAGGAAAAAAAATCGACTACAGTTTAAACCTAGAAGCCAGGTAAAAATTGGGAAATGGAGCTTGTGCAGACATTCTGTCCTCCACTTAGTAAAGCACTGAGCACTCACCACCTGCTAGGAATGGTGCATTTTCATGTCACTTCCATGATCATCACAACATTGCGATTAAGAGAAATGGTATCATCGCTCCCCTTGCACCATGGGGGAAACTGAGTCACAGAGCTCGGGAGCAATAGAGAGCCAGGGTGGAGTGCTGGCTGTGCGGTCACTCAGCCACCAGCATCCTGTGCTCAGTGGTTTGCTAAGTAGCCAGGCTTTATTCTCTCCATTCAGACCTGTGAAAACTTTAATAATGAGCTTTATATTCCCAATTAGCATACGTACCCAAGGCTAATTGTGGTGGGACGTCCCTGAAACAGTTTGAAGGTTCTGAAATAACCCACAGAGGCTGGTCAAACAACAGATCCTTCCAACAAGAAGCACGAAAGCTCCTAAAAGGCAGGCGAGGTACGGGCACTGACCGCCGTCCAGTAACAGGCCCAGTGTGCCGTCATGTGAAACACTCCCTTGGCACCACCGGGAAGTGACAAACCCTCTTCCTCTCCCCCATACCAGCAACCCCCCACATCACCCTTCCTTCCCCCCTAGACTTGAGACTGAATTAAAATCAGGAGAGAGGAGGCTAAGGCTTACCCACAGCTCACATATTTGGCTTAATAATCCAGCTGGTTGAAGAGATTCCATCCTCATAGCAAATAAGAGTGGGCTCATGTGAAGGTAAGGGCTACTGTGTGGCAAGAATGACCTTTGCCCTCATTGGCCTCACCTCTCCCCTGCCTCTAACCCAGGACCTGTTGTTTTTTTTTTTTTTTTTTAATGATCTTAGGTCTCTGACCCCTCAATGGATCGGAGTTGATAACCACATTGACAAAAAGTTCATTACATTGCCTTTTCTTCTAACTAATCAGATCACTTCTCTCCCTCAAAGGTGCAAGGCTTAGACCCGTAATATTCCTTACTTAATATAAGCACCTTAATCAGGAAATTCCCCGAGGATGCCATCCTGCTAGAGAAGACCACCCCACCAAGACAGCTCTCATTCAAAGCTCAAGGTATTACTAGGAAAAGGTGAAGTTATAATCACAGTCTTGGACAGAGCCGTAATGTACAGAATTATAAAAATTGTGGCTGAGAAAAACTTGGCTCAACACTGGAAAGACGTTCAACCAGGAAAAAGAAAGGAAATAAAGAAACCTACGATACAGCAATGAAGCTGATCGATGCTTGTCAACCTCATGCCTCTGGCTGGTTTCAAAATGTTATGTTACAAATAAAAAAGAAAAGCCATAGGTCTGCAATGTGGCAAGTGTTAGTAATTCATTCAGGGCGGCTTTCCAAAGAGATCTCCCTGGGATCTTGTTTTTACTATAGTGAGAGTCTGATAACTACAAAATCTGGAGTTACTATGTCAGGGAATATTGGCAGATGTCTTAAAAAGCAGTAGTTTGTCAAAGAAATGGTACAGGGTGCCCATTTGACCATTTTAAAGCCAATAAGACAGGTACGAAGAAGTAGCAAGGGGACTTCCCTGTCCAGTGATTAAGAATTTGCCTTGTGATGCCAGGGATGCAGGTCAGATCCCTGGTCAGGAAACCAGGTTCTCACATGCCACGGAGCAACTAAGCCTGAGCACCACAATCAGAGAGCCAGCATGCCTCAATTAAGACCCAAGGCAGCCAAAATAAATGAGTATTAAAAAAAAAAAAACACGTATTGTGAGAAGCAGCCCTTGATACTCTCTGAGCTCCTGCACAACTTCTGTGTGTGAGATGAAGCCAAGGCCATTTATTACCCTGCCATTTTTCAGCAAGCAGTCTTGACATAGGAGAGAACTGCCCTTTAAGACAGAGAACAGGCTTGCTTACTGTCTGCTAGAAAAGCTGTGGATTCCTCAAATGCAGTGTTCCTTGCCTGGAACACAACTCCACGCAGGAGCAGACATCCACCTATCCATCATGCCCTCCAAATCACCACTGTGCTGCTGACAAGACAAAAGGAACAGTAACAACACGCAGATTTTTGTACCAGGAGTAATAACTGTTTCTCTCTGACTCATGCAGCTCATGTTCTGAGCATCCATGAAGTAACAACAGGCCAAGTTTTAGCTTATAACACTATAACATTTAGACATTAATAAAAACAAATTCTAGACTCAACAAGGAGCTCAAGGCAAAGTAGTGACCATTTGAAAAAGAAAGAAAGAAATCTAGGGACAGGGCACATGGGCAGGCAGACTATTAATTGCCCAGGGATTATAACTTCCTTACTCATAAAAACCACGAAACCAGAATTGCAATTCTAAAGCAAAGTGTGGTATATGAAAGCAGACACCAGCATTCAAATCTGCCAGACACCAGCTCTGAGACTTTGAACAAGTCATCTAACTCCCCTCCCCACGCCTCAGTTTATTCATCTGTAGAATGGGGACAGTACCAGTACATACTCCAGAGGATGACTATTATGAGAATTATTGAGTGAATTTATGTGAAGCACTTAGAACAGGGCATGCTGTTGCTGCTAAGTCGCTTCAGTTGTGTCCGACCCTGTACGACCCCATAGACAGCAGCCCACCAGGCTCCCCCATCCCTGGGATTCTCCAGGCAAGAACAGTGGAGTGGGTAGAACAGGGCATAACACAGAGTAAATGCCACAGGGGTATTTGCTGTTATTACCACCAGCTCTCAAAATTCAGTGATTCTATGTCTCTATACAATGTTAATTATCCTAATTCTTCATCTAATGCCATGTTCCTTTATTTACAGCCTATATTGTCAAGGAAAGTCAGGTGGAGGAAAATGTATATAATAGCTACCTTGTATTCAAGAAAAGGGAGATATTAATATGTAAGTGCATTTGGTAACATTTTTAATACAGAAAAACTCCAAACAAATGGCCACTATAAAGGTGAGGGAAGGTACAGACAGCAGTGACTGGTTTAGAAGCTAGAATTCTCAGAATATTCCTGTTTTGTAGATTTGACTTTGAAATCATGTAGTTTACATAATTATAAAAACTTACGTGTTAAGAAGTAATCTATAAAGATCAAAAGCAACATGGGGTAAGTTTAACTGCTCATTGAGTTAGAGTCCTAACCACACAGAGAGGAGCCATGGTCAATGATTTTTAAACATAGTAATATAACTACCCCAAAAGGACATGCTTTAAGGACAAAAAGAGCTAGAAAAAAATCTGATTAGTGAAGTGTTTATCATCACTGTTATATTATGATTTGTAGAAGTATACACGCATATGTGCCCAGTCATGTCTGACTCTCTGTGACCCCATGGACTATAGCCTGCCAGGCTCCTCGGTCCACGGAATTTTCCAAGCAAGAACAATGGAATGGGTTGCCATTTCCTTCTCCAGGGATCTTCCTGACCTAGGGACTGAACCAGCCTCCTGCACTGGCAGGAGGATTCTTCAGCAGTGTACCACCTGGGAAGGTAGCTGGGTGTGTGTGGGTGTGTATGGGTTTTTTCTCATATTGGGTTAACCAAAATTTTTGTTTGGGTTTTCTATAAGATGTTACAGAAAAACCCAAAGGAACTTACTTTTTGGCTAAGCCCATATATAGGGCCACAAAGGTGAAAATAAGTGTCTTGTTATTCATAAGCAGAGAAGGCAATGGCAACCCACTCCAGTACACTTGCCTGGAAAATCCCATGGATGGAGGAAGGAGTCCTATTCCATCACAATGGGTTTATGTCAATGACTACTCATCCCACCACAGGTGGGGCCAGGAGAACCAACCCTGTGATGTGTGATCAGAAGGTTGAAACTTTCAGTCCCAATTAGAAGGTTAAAACTTGCAATCCCACCCCCTGATTTCTGGGGCAAAGAGAGGGGCTTGAGGCTGAATCAGTGACACTGGCAAATGATTTAGTCAATTATGACTATGTAATGAAGCCTCCATCAAAGCCCCACAGGACAGCATTTTGGTCCCTTGTTTCAGAGAGCTCCTGAGGCTGGGAACCTCAAGGCTTCCCTGTGCTGGGCCCCAGGCTCCTCTGTCAGACCTTGCCCTTTGCATCCCTTCACCTGGTTGCTGATGCATAGCCTTTAACGTCCTTGTATAAAACATCAGTAATCTAGTGAGTCAATGGTTCTTCCTGAGCTCTGCGAGCCACTCCAGCAAATGAATGGAACCTAACCATAGGGTCATAGGAGCCTATGATTTACATGCTTCAGTTAGAAGCCCAGATAACAATCTGGGCTTACAAATGACATCTGAAATGGAAGGAGGTTTTGCAGGACTGAGCCCTTTACCTGGGAACCTCATTCTATCTCCAGACAGACAGGGTCAGAGGTGAGTTGATCTCGTGGACACCAGAAAGGCTTGCTGGTGTGGGGAAGCCTCCACAGGAACACCTTAGAACCAGGGCCAAAAAGTTTCTGCTTTTTCTTATTGTAATACTGTCTCAGGGCTTCCCTGGTGGGTCAGAAGGTAAAGAATCTGCCTACAATGCGGGAGACCTGGGTTTGATCCCTAGGTCAGGGAGATCCCCTGGAGAAGGGAGTAGCAACCCATTCCAGTATTTTTGTCTGGAGAATTCCATGGACAGAGGAGCCAGGAGGAATACAGTCCATGGGATTGTGAAGAGTCAGACAGGACTGAGCAACTAACACTTTCACTTTCATCTCAGGATAATAAAATAGTTGAAATAAGGAACTTTCTTTTAATAGAAAATGAAGCAATGCTAGAATTCGAATGTTACCACAATTAAGACCATGATCAACCATGGCTGTCAACACCATAGAGGGGACCAGACAGCATGTCTTATAAACGAAGTGTACATCACCACCGAGAAGTATTTTTGGCACCAAAAAAAAAAAAAAAAATTAACCTGAATCTGATCAGCCCTCTAGCTCTAACACAATCAACTTACAAGAAACGCGAATAGGAGACTTCAGAAGAAGGTGTTAAAAAGAACCACCCAGACTGCACAAAACTGTAGGAGAAATGATACAGTTTCTTTATCTGGAAAGAGGAAAGAGAGAAAAACCTAGAGATTAACAGATACTTAAGAGACAAGGCAAAAAATTGCTTTGGGGATCTGATCAAACACTTTTATTTGAGAGGAGTGAAGAAATTTGAACACTGAGTAGTATCTATTGATATTAAGCAACTGTTTTTCATTCCTAAGGCATGACAATGATATTGTGATTAGGTTTTTAGAGAGTTCTTATCTTTGAGAAATACTAGTTACCCAAAAATGATACATACCTCTGAAAATTTCTGAAACAATACACCTGAAATAATTAAGGAGAGGGGAGACTCAGTGGCAGCAGAGATGAAAGAAGAAAGGTCACATTTTTATAATGACTGGGCCATCAGCACACAGGTTCATTCAACTATCCTTTCTCCTTTTGGATATACCTCTAATTTCCCATAATAATAAAAAGAAATTGGCTATTCTACAAAATCCCAATTCTGGGGCCAGACACAAACAGTAGACATTATGTTCAAATCTTATCACTCACATATCAAAAGAGATGACTTGGGACAAGGTGCTTTATTCTGCAGAGCCTCAGCTTCCTATGCTGTAAAATGGTCATGAAAAGATAAAATGAGGAAACATAAGGGCAATGCTGAGCTCAGGGCCCAGCACAGGGGCCCAGTGGAGCCGCCCACCCCTCCCAGCTTTCTAAGTGCTTACCACTGCAGACAGCAAGCTGGGGAGCCTAATCTTCCAGCCTGACTTGAAATTAGAAAATTTAATGCTCACAGATTATTTGCTTGATTATCTCCAACTGGAGTGAAATGATTTCTTTAAAGGACACGCCTGGGACTTCCCTGAAGGTCCAGTGGTTAAGACTCCATGCATCCACAGGGGTGCAGGTTCGATCCCTGATTCCAGAACTAAGATCCCACATGCTGCTCAGGCCAGAAGAAAAAGAACACACTCTGTCTTAGGTGTGATGAATAACAACAATCTCTGCTTTCTCCCTTCACCTACATGCACACAAAGTGAGGGGCTCCCTCTTGGGCTGCCTCCATGATTCACAGGAAATCAACACCACCTCCCCAGCTGTAAACACTCCCAAGTTCTGAAACCGTTTCTCCCAGACATCCAGACAGCCAGCTCAGACATCTCCTTCCTTTCTGAGCCTGGGCGAGAGGCTTTGCCATGTTATTTTCTTGCCTGGATAATACATCACATCAGGGAACAGCATCTGACACCTCAGACGTGGAGTTTACACAAGTTCTTGTTTTAACAAGCTGAACGCTGTTTCTTTTCTCTAACAGCAGCCGTGGTCTGGCCTGCATTTCTGCAAGGCACCGAGTCACTACTTATGCTTGTAAAATATTCCTGAGCACGTTTGGTCAATGGTTTCCAACTCCACATAGACAAACGTGGTTGCGGGTCGCTATTAGCCTGGCATTTCATTCTGCCTTATCTTCTGAGCTCTTGCTTTACGTGACAGTTGCTGATAGAATTTGCTGGGAACAGTTTCATTGGAGAGAGAACCATCGGGCTCAAATCCCCATGTTGTCCCCTACTAGACTGGTTATTCAGTCTGTGTTGACTGCCTTCCATAAAATACGGACAATGAAATAGAACTCAAAGGATTGTTTTGGAAACCACACCAGATAATATACTAAAGATATGTATATAGTCTCTGGCACACGGAAAGCTCATATAAACATCTGCCAACGTTACCATGACTCCTACAGGCGGGTGGAGCAGTGGGTCTGACTCCTCCAGGGATCCCCAGTGCTCTGACTGACACACGGCAAGTTCTCCAGGGCTTCCCTGGTGTCTCAGACAGTAAACAACCTACCTGCGATGCAGGAGACCCAGGTTCAATCCCAAGTTGGGAAGATCCCCAGGAGAAGGGGATGGTTACCCACTCCAGTATTCTTGCTTTGAGAATTCCATGAACAGAGGAACCTGGCAGGCTGTAGTCCATGGGGTCGCAAAGAATCAGACACAACTGACTGACTAACACTTTCAAATTCTCAATCAGTATTTGTTAAATCAGTGAGTGAATGAATAAAATGTAGACAATTGAATTTAACTTGCCTCTACTTGTGAAAAAGGGTCAAATTACTTTTAGTATTTCAAAAATTACAGTGCTGCTGCTGCTGCTAAGTCGCTGCAGTCGTGTCCGACTCTGTGCGACCCCATAGACGGCAGGAAAAAACACTCGCACTATATTAATACATACAAGCATATTATTATCCTTCACTGGGCATGTAAGAAACTTCAAATAAATTCCATGCAGATGCCCTGGAACTTTTGTAACAAAGGCTCCAGAAAATTCTCTCCAGATTCCTAAGAATTGCAGAATGTGCTTTGGAGTAGTAGCACCATGGAAAGAATTTGGAGACATACCAGATTGGGAGCAGCAAGACTCATCGGGGGTTGACACGACTGTCTACCTGAGAGGGGCTGAGAACCTGGTCTGGGGCAAGGAATGTAGAGGGAACTGGGAGCCAGACACAAGGGATCTCCAGGAGTCGTGACCAGTAAGAGGTGAAAATGAAAGTGTTAGTTGCCCCGTCATGCCCGACTCTGTGACCCCATGGACTGTAACCCACCAGGCTCCTCTGTCATGGGATTCTCCAGGCGGGAATACTGGAGTGGGTTGCCATTCCCTCTCCCAGGGGATCTTCCCAACCTAGGGATCGAACCTGGGTCTCCTACACTGAAGGCAGATTCTTTACCATGTGAGCCACCAGGGAAGCCCGCAGTAAGAGGTGAGTGAAAGTCACTCAATCGTGTCCAACTCTTTGCAATCCCATGGACTTAGCCTGCCAGGCTCCTCTCTGTGGAATTCTCCGGGCCAGAATACTGGAGTGGGTAGCTGTTCTCTTCTCCAGGAGTAAGAGGTGGTAGCTTTTAATGTGGGTTGCGGGGGGGATGGAAGAAAGAAGATGGTATGTCAATGACAAAGCAAACTTGGGAGGAAATGAAGGAGTTGAATTCTGGACTTAAGCTGAGCTTGACACCCAAGTAGATGTCATTTAACAAGCCAGAAATAGGTTGCACATAGATGTTCACAGCAGCATTATTCACAGTAGCCAAGAAGCGGAAGCAGTCCAAACGTTCATCAGGGAATGAATGGCTAAACCAAATAGCCATTTGGGAATGGGAATACGCATACAAAGGGATATGATTCAGCCTTTAAAGAGGAAATTGTGACACCTGTTACAACATGGATGCACCTTGAGGACATAATACAAAGTGAACAAAGAGACAAATACCCTATGATTCCACTTATATGAGCTAACCAACAGTCAATCCCATAAAGACAGAAGTAGTAGGGTGGTTGTCAGAGGCTGGGAGTTGTTTAGTGGGATACATGGTTTCGGTTTTGCAAGATCATGAAGTTTTGGAGACCTGATGGACAATAGTGTGAGTATGTGTAACACTATTGAACAGCACATTTGAAAATGGTTACCATTGTAAATTTTATGCTGTGACTTTTTTAGCCACAATTAAAACTTAAAAAAAAAAGGCTAGAAATATGGGTTCAGAGTAATGAACTGGAAGAGTTCACTTGCCCAAATTTCCAACTCTTTTCCTGATTGATTCGTAGGTTGAACACTTGGTCACTCACACCTGATTTCTTCCCTCTGAACCCTCTCTCTACTTCCCCAAGTAGACCAGTAAAAAAGGGGTCACTTGTCCACAGGCCACGAACAAGACCTTAGTAAAGTGTGGCTTGACAACCTCACTTCATTGCACTTTGCAGATACTGCATTTTTAAATATTTATTTATTTGGCTGTGCCGGGTCTTAATTGCAGCACTCAGGACCTTTTGCTGATTCACGCAAGATCCCTCACTGTGACACGTGGACTCTCAGGCTCAGTAGTTGAGGCGTGTGAGCTTAGTTACCCCTCAGCATGTAGGATTTTAGTTCCCCAAACAGGGATTAAACCCATGTTCCCTGCATTGCAAGGCAGATTCTTAACCACTGGACCACCAGGGAAATTTCGATATTGCAATTTTTACAAATTCACGGCAGCAACCGTGCATCAGGCAAGCCCATCGGAACCATTTTTCCAACACCATTTGCTCACTTTGTGTCTCTGCCGTGTTTGGATAATTCTTGCAAAATTTCAAACCCTTCACAAGCAAAAAGATTACAACTCACTGAAGGCTCAAAGGATGGTTGGCATTTTTCAGCAATAAAATATTTTTTAATTAAGATATACACATTGGTTTTTTAAGACATAATGCTACTGCAAACTTAATAATTGAATACAATATAGTATAGTACAAACAGGAGGGCTTCCCAGGTGGCTCAGTTAAAGAATCCACCTGTCAATGCCAGAAACGTGGGTTTTGACCCCTGGGTCAGGAAGTTACCCTGGAGAAGGAAATGGCAACCCATTCCAGTATTTTCGCCTGAAAAATGCCATGGACAGAGGAGCCTGGTGGTTCACAGGCCATAGCATTGCAGAGAGTCAGACACGACTGAGCGACTGGTCAGGCACACACACGCATGGAGTAGTATAAACATAACTTTTATATGTGTTGGGAAACCAATAAAGTCTTATAACTCACTTTATTGCGCTATTTGCCTTATTGCAGTGGCCTGGAACAGAACTTGCAGTCTTTCCGAGGTCTGCCTGTACGGGGGACAGTGTTCATCTACTTGGACATCAGGTCCCCCAGGTTGACTAAAGGAGGGCTCTGCCACCATCTGATCCATCCTGTAACTACCTTATCCTGCTACCACAGTTCATTTCCATAAACGGTCTATGCTTGAAGTTCTTCCAAACCCCACTGGGCTGAACAACGGTGGAGGCCGATTATTTCCCCAGAAAGAAAGGCCCGTGGGAATTGACCTTCTTTTAACCTGTTGATGTCTGCCTGTTCTTTTTCTTTCTCCTGTCTTCATCTCTGGTCCACCAAGTCTTTCTGATCCTACCTTCTCACCAGTTTTGTCCCAGTTACGGTCTAGTAGGTTCTAAAATCACTCCCCAACTTACACAGAAAAGCAAGGCAGCAGAGCCAAGCTTGGGAGTGAAAACAAGTCAAGTCCAAGTTGCATAACAGGGGTGAACGTTCACCAATTAAACATTGCTAGGTCTCCAATGTAAACAAAACCGTCTGGGGCGGGTGCTTCTCTCGCTCTACTACAGGGAGATTGTGAAAACAAGTCACGTGGGGTTTCTGGTGGGAACAAAGCTTTATCTGATGAGAGTTTAAAAATTCCCACGGGGAAAACCAGGGCCCGAGTGGTCTGTACCCATGAGACCTCTCCTGGCCCAGAAACTCATCACCATTTCATACTTTACTGCTAAAACAACCCACAGCTTTAGGTATTTAGTATAGCAAAAAAAGAGAGCGAGAGAGAGAGAGAGAAAATTATGTAGTTAAGCCATTTTTAGCAGCATAGCAGACTTGGGGTCCTATTTATGCTGGTGGCGTATCATACTGTCTATGGACGGGGAGGGGAGCCTATGGTGGGAAAGATACAGGGTAATGGAGTTGTTTAGTTGCTAAATCATGTCCGACTCTTTGCAGCCTCATGGACTGTAGCCTGCCAGGCTCCTTTGGAACTTTCCGGCCAAGCATACTGGAGTGGGTTTCCGTTTCCTTTTCCAGGGCAATCTTCCCAACCCAGGGATAGAACCTGCATCTCCTGCATTGGCAGGTGAGTTCTTTACCACTGTGCCACCGGGCCTTGCCACCTGCCAGCTGTATGACCCTGGACAAGTTGCTCAGCCTCCCTCAGCCTCAGATTCCTCATCGGTACACTGAGAGTAACAATCCTAGGAACAAGGGTGACCACATGCAGAGCTCCTGTTTCCCGTTTGACACAGCAAGCAGTCCACAAGTGAGAGCTAGTGTACCGAGTGTCAGTGTGGTCATTATCCAAACCCGTGGGTGCTTAACACACTTGTCTAAACAAACTGACAGCTGCTAAGTGTTCTTGGTGACAACAAGGGATCCTAAAATTAAACACTTGCTCACAGCCAGTAACAAGGCCGGTATTAAAAAAAATAAAACAAAAGCACCAGTGTGGGAGACATTTTGTCCTTTATACAGCCTGATGGCTTTTGAATCTTGTCTTTAGTCCCACAATCACAAAGCATTAATGCTTAACTTAAACCAATACAGTTGGTCTGGCTGGATCAAGACAAGAGTTTTCCCCTGTGATACAAAATGTACAGACTGAGGCCAGGGGAAATGATCTAGATCTAAGAATAAACACCACTGGGTTTCGAAAGGTTCCCAGTGTCCATACACAATTTTAGAATCTATTAGATCCTTGCTGTGTTAATGAGGTCTCTTGCTGGGAATCCAAATTCCCTTTGTAAACTCCATTAACAACCCACGAGGCAGGTGGGCAGCTGTGAATGTGCTTATGGTAATAATGCCTTGCCCAGAACGGGAGGCAGTGGGGAATCACATCCATTTGCATCACATGCTTAGAACCTTGGAGAGAGAAAGGGGGAAAAGCATGTTTCCTTGGAGAGAGATTAGGATGAGCTCAACTCCGAGCCCCCACCCTGTATCTCTCATACTTGAAATAAGAGGCAATGGTAATTGGTAAAGGTGGTAAGGTTTCTCAAATGCAGCAACTATCCTAAAATCTCTGGGATAAAATATTACCCACAGAAAGTCTGCCAAGTTTATTTATGTCCTCAGATGATTTTTTTTAATTGAAGTGTAGTTGATTCACAATATGTTAGTTTGAAATGCATAGCACAGTGATTCAGTTTTACATGTATGTGTATTTTTTCCAGATTCTTTTCCCTTAAAGGTTATTATAACATACTGGTATAGTTCCCTATGCTATACAGTAGGTCCTTGTTGGTTACCTACTTTATATAAAGTAAGTGCATCTATGCTCACTGAGGTTCTCCAATGCACGGTGGTAAAGAATCAGATGAGGGTTCGATCACTGGGTCAGGAAGATCCCCTGGAGTAGGAAATGGCAACTTCCTCCAGTATCATTGCTGGGGAAACCCCACGGACAGAGGGGCCTGGCAGGCTACAGCCCACAGGGTTGCAAAGTCAGACACTACTGAGCCCAAGCAGAGGGATATGTTCATTACAACCTAACTGATCTCCTCTCCCTTTTTCTCTTTGATAACTGTAAACTTGTTTTCTATGTCTGTGAGGCTCTGCTTTGTAAATAAGTTCATTTGCATCTTTTTAATTTGGAGAAGGGGATTCAGCATCTCAGATGAGTTTTTGGAGACCCCTAACAACTTTTTGCCTATTTATTTTCCTTTTAATTGCTCCAAAAGAATTTTCCTTAGTAAGAACACATGGAAAGTTTTGACTTTGAGAGTGCAGATTCCATTAATGATCCAAGTGCATTTTTAAAATGTTTTTGCTTTTAGAGCAAAAAAAGGAAAAGTTTTGATGTTTCCTATCTGTGCATCAAACTGGCACAGAAAATTTGCTGAATATTATCCAAAACACCCAGGGTTAGGCTGAAAGAAGGGATAGAAAATTTTCAGCCTCCAAAGAATTTAGTTTTGGGGGGTTGGAGGGAAAGGAACAGGAGGATGAGGGCTGAGAGGGTGTCTCCAGTACCACTGAGAACACATTCTGACTTTTCACCACAGTTGCCTAAGTGATGCTCGAAATGCTTCCTGTCGTAAGTATAGTGTCTCCCCAGGGAACAGAGCAAGTTGAGGACTGAGCGGTGAACCACATTCCAGCCCCCAAATGCCATCCGTCACACCATACAACCCATCACCTCGACTCTCTTGGTTTATCTCATCCCCCGTCTCCGGTCATCAGGGTCTGCTCAACATAAGGACTTTAAGGGGGGTTTTAACCTTTCCGGGGTCAAAAACCCCTTGGAGAATCCAGTGAGAGGCTCCATGCCAAGTGTACATGTATCTCCATACCACCTTAAAAGGTCGTGGTCAACTCCCCCTAAAGCACATCCAACAACCTTTAGCATCAAATAGCCCACTTAAGCAGCACTCAGTTTCTCTTGACATCCTCCAGGCAAATTCACCAAGCGCAATTCTCAAGACTACATGTAACTTTCTATCAGTGTCTAAAACAGATAATCAAAAAGGACCTACTATATAGCACAAGGAACTCTGCTCAATAGTCTATAATACCCTACAGGAGAAAAGCACTTGAAAAGAGAATGGATACATGTAAATGTACAACTGAATCGGTCTGCTGTGTACCTGAAACCAACACATTAGGTTTTCTTTTTATTGGGGTATAGTTGCTTTACAATGTTGTGTTAGGTTCTGCTGTACAATGAAGTGAATTGGCTAAATGTACACATATATTCCCTCCCTCTCGGACCTTCCTCCCACCGCCTTCTACCCATCTAGGTCACCACAGAGCACCGAGCTGAGCTCCCTATAACACAACACGGTTAATCAACTGCACTCCAATACAGAATAAAATTTTTTTAATTAAAAAGCAATTAAAAGTTCTTATGAGTGTCCTTGAGCCACCGAATGCTTTAGAATCTTCAGATTTTATCTGCCACGTGGGCAAAAACAAGCATGTGCCTACACACACACACACCCCACACACACACGGCTTGGCAAAAATAAATGGCAGAGCTGAACTGGGACTGGAATGTATTCATTTAGTTTATTCATTCCTGACACTATGAAGTCATTAGAGGAAGTAAGGGTAGCTTTGGCGAGCAGAGCCGTGCAAAGCAGCCAGGGTTGGTTATGTTTTTTCCATCCAATAAATAGTACCGCTGAATAAGTTTCATGGGCTCAACACTCTCCTGCCCACATAAGCAATTTGCTATTAAATACTTATTGTTCCTGCACAAAACCTGCCACCAGGTTATTTTTAAATACTTTTACTTTTTTTTTTTTTTTCCAGTGGAGGGGGGAGTGGGTAGGGATAAAGTGGAAGGGGCATACTTGCGGCCTCACGGTCTCTATCCTGCATCTTATCTTAAATGTCTATGAAATAAAGAAAAAGAGAACTAAACCAGAACCTTCAACCTAACCCTTTGATTGGATATACAGTTCATTAGTTCTTTAGAGTAAGAACATTATGAGCAGCCAGTGTTTTGATCACCAGCCAGCTGTCTCACATGAGGACTGAAACACCAACCCTGTGGGAAGGTGCTTAGTCAGACCTCAAGAGGACATCGGAGAAAGCAATGGCACCCTACTCCAGTACTCTTGCCTGGAAAATCCAATGGACGGAGGAGCCTGGTAGGCTGCAGTCCATGGGGTCACTAGTTGGACACGACTGAGTGACTTCACTTTCACTTTTCACTTTCATGCATTGGAGAAGGAAATGGCAACCCACTCCAGTGTTCTTGCCTGGAGAATCCCAGGGATGGGGGAGCCTGGTGGGCTTCCGTCTATGGGGCTGCACAGAGTTGGACACAATGGAAGTGACTTAGCAGCAAGAGGACATCAATCCAGTCCAACTCTGATCTGACATGACCAGCATTTAAGCTGCATTAGGCAGGATCCTCTGGAGGAAGAGATGGCAGCCCACTCCAGTGTTCTTGCCTGGAGAATCCCATGGGCAGAGGAGCCTGGTGGGCTACAGTCCATAGGGTCACAAAGAGTCTGACACAACTGAAGTGACTTAGCACAGGCAGGATCCTGGGGCTTCCCTGGTGGCTCAGTGGTAAAGGCCCTGCCTGCAATGCAGGAGACCCCAGTTCAATCTCTGGGTCGGGAAGATCCCCTGGAAAAGGGCAGAGCAACCCACTCCTATATTCTTGCCTAGAAAATCCCATGGACAGAGAAGCCTGGCTGGCTGCAGTCCACAGGGTCGCAAAGAGTTGGGCATGACTGAAGTGACTAAGCAGCAGCTCACGCGGGATCCTAGTCTACAGCATTTGACTGCAAATGCTGGGAGGGATAATTTATGTGCTCAAGGGAATTCTTGGAGAATGCCAGTTGGAATTCAAGCTTCAGGCATGGCGGGATCCAGGGAGCCCGTGTGCCCTCTCTTATTCCTAGTGGTCTACTTTCCTTTGAGATCAAGTTCAGCTCATGTGAAAACAAAGATGGACATTAGAATCTGTGGGCATACAGAGGTATTAGAGCTTTCAGTCCTGGAAGAGAAATAAGAGATCTCTCTCTACCCCCCACCCAGCCCTCCAGTCCATTTTTCAAACATCATGGTGGACCCTGGTTGTCTCACTCCTGGGGCCAATCATTGCAGACCAGAGTCTTTCTCTGTGTCATGTCTGGCCATGCCTGGACCATCTCTGCTCATCTCTGGCAGTCCATAAGAACCACCCAGAACGGGAGATCCAGTTTCCTAGTGAAAACAATGAGGTTCTAGACAGACCAAAACAACCAACCACAACACAGACTCTTCTGTGAAGCACTGTAACACCAAAGAATTCTCTAGCAATGAAGAACTCACATCCCACTGAAGAGGAAGGTCATTAACCTATAACCCCAAATCTAATAACAGCAAGTCACAACCCTCTACAGAAACCAAACCCTTCATGGTGCCTGCTCTCGCAGAAAGCTCCTGTAGCTGAAAGGAAAAAAGGAAGTCAAGCCAAGACTATCTGAGAAAGGGGAAGTAAAAGGTCAGAAGTAAACTAAAGAAAAGAAGATGCATGTTATGCAGGAAAATACAACACCTCCAAAACTTTCATTGAACCATAATATCTGTGTTACAGTCAAGAGGAAAAAGAGTGGAAAGGGGTCTGCTGTCACCCACCAAGCGCAGTAAGAGGCTTGTGGTAAAGAAGTAACGAACAGGAGACTCAGGTGCTTAAGGAAGGAAAATTCCCTTCCGTGCATCTTCACCGTCCCCAGGAATCTTCTCTAGGTCAGCCTGGGCCCTCTCTGTCTATCAAACACTATGATGCTGTGTTCCCAAACCCCTGAACACGGGACTTCCCTGGGGGTCCAGTGGTTAACACTCCGAGCTTCCACCCTAACACTCTGAACTTCCACGGGTTCAATCCCTTGTCGGGGAACTGAGATCCAGCATGCTGTATGGCTTGGCCGGAAAAAAAAAATTTGAAAAGAAAAAATTAAAATCCCTGAACAAAGATGCTTTCACACACAGAATCAACATCCACAAGCCCCAACCAGCCCTATATAGGATTGGTTTCCCAATGCTCCCTTCAGGGAACCTTCAAGAGGATTCTTCTTCCTCTACCTACAGTCCCTTCCAGGTGGCACTAGTGGTAAAGAACCCACCTGCCAATGCAGGAGATGTAAGAGATTCGGGTTTGATTCCTGGGTCGGGAAGATCCCCTGGAGGAGGGCATTGCAAGCCCCTCCAGTATTCTTGCCTGGGAAATTTCATGGACAGAAGAGCCTGGCGGGCCACAGTCTGGGGGTGGGTCACAAGAAGTCAGATATGAGTGACCACACACACGTGCATGCAGCAGATGTGGGAGGGGTCCTCAAGACAAGGGCACCAACACTCACTGTGGCCCAAAGTCTCCGTTCATGACTCCTTATGCCTCCTCACTTACCTTCTGGAAAAAGCCACAGCAAGGCCAAACAGCTAGTTTCCAGCTCCCAGTGAGTCTATCTGAACCAACCTGAGCTTCAGCAAATATGGATGAGGCTACAGTCACAGAAGTATCCATCACCCAAATGTCTACCCAACTCATTCCAGATTTTCTAGCAAAACACGGTACAGTCATCTAAAATGATGTTGACTGTTCATGAGACACAAAAAAAGTTTTTCATTGGCAGAAAGCAAGTTTACTTAGAGTATGGTCTTAACGAAGTAAAACTAAATACAAAGGGAAAAAAATGGCTGAGGATTCCCTGGTGGTTCAGTGGTTAAGACTATGCCTTCCAATGGAGGGGAGCCGAGTTCAATCCCTGGTCAGGGAACTGGATCCCACATGCCTCAACTAAGGCCTGGCACAGCCAAATAAATATTATAAAAGAAGAAAAATGGCTGGAAGAAAATACATCTAAACATTGACAATTTTCTATAGGGATCTGCTTAAAAATTATTTATATGTACTTATTCTATTTTGTTTTTCCCAATTTTACTAAGACAAGAAAACATTCTTTTAAAAGCTGAACAAATATTAAGAAGCAAATTAAGAAGCAATGTGCTGGAACCCAGAAAGCCATCAATATATCACATTAGGGCAATGGCCATACTCTGGGGTGCCTCTGACTTAATACAAACCAGATCGCCTGCTGCTTGGGGCAGCTGTAGCACTTTCTGCATTTTGAGATGAGCCACAGGAAGGGGTCTGCAGGCAAATAAGAGCCCTGTTGATTTAATTCAGGATGGAGGAGGTTGCTCATCTAAGATCTACTAGATGGATGATACCTGGACTGAAAATCAAGATCCAATCAATCACTCTTATCAAAAGACCTGTCCTTGTATTTAAATAAGTCAATTGCTTTTTCCTGCCTCCTGTTTCTACACCTGGAAATGGAGACAATACATCCACAAAGATGAAGAGGGCAGCGGTTATTGGCCTCCACCATGGCATGATACTTAATATCCAAGCAAAGCCTCGCTTGGTAGATTCCAAGCTCATTTTATTGATAAGGAAACAGGCTCAGGTTAACTGAAAATGTGTCCAAAATCCTGGTGGGCAGGTCAGTGGAGGAGCCAGGATTTGAATCTCAAGACCATCAGAGCCCAAACTCGGAGTCTTGCCCAAGGTCACCCAGGCAGGGAGCATGGCAGTGATCCCATGAATCCTAGGGCATAAATTATGAGCAGCTGAGAATGAATGAGAACTATCCACCAGCCCGGGGAATATGGAAGTGCCAGATAAGAGCCACACACACGTCTCCTAGCAAGTTGCTAAAACACACTAAAAATGGCATGTGACCAGTCACTGGGGAGAAGGAATGGATGGAATCCAGCCAAAACAAATTGACTGGTTTTACAGTGTCATTTATTTACAAAAATAGAAATTAACAAGGGGAGCTTCAATATCAGTGAAGCTGCAAGAATATAACGAGCTGTGCTTGCTCCCACAAGGGATGGCTTTTTAATTATTTTTTCAGATGAACTGCAATCACAGTGTATTTGATCCATACCCGACCCACACTCTTTGGAGAGTTAAAACACATTTTACCCAATGTCAAGTTAAAATAAAAACTCATCAGAGGCAAAATAACTCTGGACTCCCAGGGCTCGGAAGAGAAATTTAGTTCTCTTTGGTTGCTGCCTGATATTAGTGACCTTTGTGCTAAACAAACACTTGGCAGATGAAATCTGAGAATAATTCTCTTTGCATCATTAACTGGAACGTGGAGGGCTCCGGCGGGTTTCAACAGAAGTGGTAAACAAAGAAAATGTGACACATTGGTGTCTCATAGATGTGCCTCCCAACTGGAGGAACCGCTCCGTGTGTTCAGGTACCCTGCAAGGATGCCATTCTTGGGAATGAACAAGTCCTTCACAAAGAATCCGTTTCCTCCAGTCGACTCCCACTCTACGTATAGCCTTCTCTCTCTCTCTGCATCTTCCCGTGTGTGTGTGTGTGTGTATGTGAAACACACACGACTCAGAATGATCTGGTTTCATCTTAATCCCATTCTGCTATCTTTCCTTTTAGTAAAATTATTTATGCATTTCTTTTTGGCTGTGCTGGGTCTTCATTCCTCTGCACGGGCCTTCTCTAGTTGTGGCAAGCAGGGGCTACTCTCTGACCATGTAGGGGCTTCTCACTGCAGTGGCTTCTCTTGTGCTGGAGCATGGGCTCTCGGCATGCACACTTCCATATCTGCAGCACTCGGATGGGCTCAGTAATTATGGCTCTCAGGCTTTGTTGCTCTGAGGCATGTGGGATCTTCCCAGACTGGGGATCAAACCCCTGTGCCCTGCCCTGGCAGGCGGAGTCTTATCCACAGGACCACCAGGGGAGTCCCCATTCTGTGTTTTTAAAACATCATCATCCACATGTAATAAAATCGCACAGAACTGTACACAGGCACACATAGAAACACACAAATCTCTGTACATAATACTGAAAATCTGAATACACCCCACGGATTACACTCATGTTCACACCCCCGTTTTGATACTGTACTACAGTGATGCGAGATGGCATCACGGGGAGAAACTGGATGGGTGTACAGAGAACTTCCATGCATTTTGCAACAGCTTGTGATTCTGTAATTGTTGCAAAATAAAAAGTTTTTTAAAAAAACTACATTCTCAAATAATTCCTTGATTACTGGGAACCAAACAAACATGACAATGAAGTTCTTTATAGAGAAGTTAGGACGAAAGGGGCAGACGTCTTGTCCCCCTGGCTCCTGTTATGAGTTGAATCATGCCCCGCCCCCCCCATTCATAGGTTGAAGCCTTAACCCCCAATTACTCAGCACGTGACTCATTTGCAAATAGGGCCTTAAAGAGGGAGCTGAGGTTACATGAGATCATATGGGTGAATCCTACCTCAATCTGACTGGTGATCTTGGAAGGGGAGGAAATCAGGACACAGAGATACCAGACCTGTGAGCACACAGGAGGACAACCACGTGCAGACACAGGAGGAGAAGCCGGAATCTGCAAGCCAAGCGAGGTGGCCTCCGAGGGAGCTGGCGCCGACACCAGGGTCTTGGACTTGCAGCTTCCGTAACTGTGAGAAAATAAATCTTCCGCTGCTTACGCCAGGGGTCCCCAACCTCCAGGATCTAGTGCTGATGATCTGAGGTGGAACTAATGCAATCATAATATTTCTATTTCTTATTTATCATTATATTTATATTACTTAACTTACTTACATGTTTGTATTTCTCATCATTATATCTATATATTATTCTATCCTAAAGGAAATCAGTCCTGACTATTTATTGGAAGGACTGATGTTGAAGCTGAAACTCCAATACTTTGGCCACCTGATGCAATGAGCTGACTCACTGGAAAAGACCCTGATGTTGGGAAAGATTGAGGGCAGGAGGAGAAGGGGATGACACAGGATGAGATGGTTGGATGGCATCACTGACTCAATGGACATGAGTTTGAGTAAACTCCAGGAGTTGGTGATGGACAGGGAGGCCTGGCGTGCTGCAGTACATGGGGCTGCAAAGAGTTGGACATGACTGAGTGACTGAACTGATTATTCTATTAATATTTCTATTATTAAAGTACACAATCAATGTAAGGCATTTGAATCACTTTGAAACCACCCTCCCCCAACTGGGTTGGCAGAAAAATTGTCTTCCAGAAAACCAGTCCCTGGTGCTAAGAAAAAAGTTTGGGGACCACTGGTTTAAGCCACTCAGTCTGTGGTGTTACATAACACAGCCCTAGCAAAGCAATACAGCACCCAAAGCCTGCATGCCCCGTTCACCTGGTTCTGCCCCAGAGTAACAAGCCCTCCAGCCTTGGCATCATCCCTCATAAAGAGGGAAACAGTGGCTGAATGTAGGAGGAAACCGAATCAAGTAAGGAACAGAGGTCCTAGCACAGAAGACCCACGTTTCAGGTGCCCTTCCCTGCCCATGCGAGGCTGGCACTCAGCCAGCTGTGGGGCAACCAAACAGGGAAGAGGGATCCCCACTTCCCAAAGTGGACCCAAAGGGCAGACCAGAGCCAGCACACAGAATGTTGTAAGGAGACAGATTTCCAACACGACGTAAGGGCAATTTCCCCATGGTGATCGTGGTTCCGATGGAATGAACAGCCAAGTGAGAGTATGCTGTCCACAGTTCTGGAGAGAGGTGCGGGGAACACGGAATCCTCCAGCTCTAATCTGCACCCATCGATACTCAGAGCACCATGGAACGGGGCAAAAGTCCTTCCAGACCCCGGACGTGCACTGTTAGTCAGGACTCCTGTCTCTCTCCTCCCAACTCTGTATTCTGCTTTCTGGGCACCTCTGATTTTTCCCTAAGAGAGGCTTCAGGCTCTCTTAGGGAAATGCCCTCACATGCTCCTGACTCCCTGGAGCATCCCCCAGCCCTCTGTCCCCTGCCCCACCCACCTCAGCCCTGTCCCAGATATACCAAAACAAAGGCCACTCTCAGATCCTGTGCTCAGCCCCATTCATTATCTTAGGCAAGTTATTTAACCTTTCAGAATCACAGTTCACTTGTCTGCTTTGTTTTATAAGAGCAAAACTTAAAAAAAAAAAATGCATGTTCAACGATAGAGGGCATTTAATATTATGGTACAGATCCACAAGGGAATATGATGTATGCAGAAAGATCATCATTGAAGAAGATTGAATGACACAGGGAAATGTTCAAGAAATATTGAGAGAGAAATACAGTAGCAAAATATGTTTATGATAAAAACTTTTGTGTGGAGAAAAGCATAACAATGCAGAAAAGGAGGATTTATAAACATAAAGCTACGAGTAATTATTCTTAAATGATTCTTTTTCTATACTTTTCACAGTGAACATGTAATACTTTTCAACTAGAAATAAAGTTATTAAAAAAAACAAACAAACCTTACCACTCTCCTTTGGAGCCTTTTCCTTCCCAAAGGGAAAAAAAAAAACAAGGCACCAACCGATTGACATAGCAACCTAATGAAAGGAGCCGGTGAGTCCATTCCATTAGCCTACTTACTCTTGCCTACAATGCAACAGGCTGTGTCTGAACTCGGAGAAACAGAGTAGCTGAGAAAGCTGAGCTCGTGGAAGGTCAGAACATGCATGAGTAGTAGGAGTAGCTCCCAGAGGTCGGCTGGTGGACCCCACTCGCGCCCCCATCTCACACAGTCCCCCTGCCACTCTGCTCCATCAGTCCCTCTGGGTAGAAAGCGCCACGTGCCACCCCCGGGTGACCCTTCGGCTGGGCCGTGAGGCTTGGCTCCACACTGTGTGGTCCTGAGAAGTCTGCCAGCAGAGCGGTGTCCCCATTCATCAGGTTTTGTCCCCCGGTAAAGAGTTCCCCTGGCTCCCTCCCCAGGCTGGGCAGGAGCGGCCGCAGAATGGTGCCAGCCCTAGAAGCCCCTTGTGAATGACCATCAAGGAATCCGGGAGTTTGGCAGTAATTCAGCCTCAAGAGGCTGGAGCAAACAGTCACTTGGGTGGAAAATATCAGCTTGATTCGAGAGGGAAGGCTTCCCTTTCCCCTTGGCTGTAGGGGGTCTAGGTCATGGCTGTGGATGTGCTGACGGCACCCAGCTGGTGACTCACGATACAGGTGACCCATCGTGAGTCACCAATGCAGAAGCGTACTGATGCAGAAACACAGGATTTCATGTAACCAAAAAGCTAAGAGGAGTTATTCAAGGGGTAGGACTTGTCACCAGTGGCCTGTGGCTGGATCGACGCTGACACCCCTGGGGAAGCAGCAGCCGTGAACCGCCTGTGCTTCACACGTGCATGGTTTAAAACCCTTTCAATCCCAGTTCACACTCACATGTCAGGCCTGTGATCAGATGGCTGGCCGTGGGCCTCTCTCAATCAGGTCCGCAGGGGCAGAACCAAGGGGCAGAACCAAGGGGCACACAGGCTACTCCACCCTGACAGGTGACAGGCATCCATTGACACCTACCTCCCAGGGCTGGCCAGTCCCTTCAGACTGTCCTCCTGCAGGGAGTTAAGACGTCATAATTCATACCTATTCCATTCGGTCAGCTCCCCTAAATACTTCCCGAAGCCAAATTAAACGGCTTCAGAAACTAGCTCCCTCTTACAAGAGATAAACGCCAAAACAGTCCCATGGTCACAAACATGTTTTATGACTTGTACAGTAAACGATCGGATCAGTTATGCTCTGCATATGCATGGCCTTCTTAAATTGTTCCTGGAGAATTCCAACCATGCAGGGAACAAAAGGCCACCTACGGAGGCCAATCTGTGCAGAAGCTTGCTCTCTGTTGCTCAAAATACAGACCCAAGAAACCAGCTCAGAAGCACTCAGGAAGGCCTGCTCACAGCCCTGGACTGTCATGTCTTGGAATCTGGCCAGACGCCACCAAGCTGCCCACGCACCACGCAGACACACTCCCGACTCTGGGAATGCTAAACTCAGAGAGGAAAAGGAGGCCTAGCTAGAAATCTGGTTGAGACGTTCCTCTTACTAGAGAGTCACTGTAAATCCCAGAGAAAAAGTCTCAGAACGAGAGAAGGGCTGTGCCTGCTACAATAGCCCAAGCTTAGACCTCTCACAAAACCGAAAGGAGTCCATATCCTAAGCTTGACCTATGAACCAGGCCCCATTAGTGCTGGAAAATGCCTGACTCATCAGGGTAATGGGGAAGGCAATGGCACCCCACTCCAGTACTCTTGCCTGGAAAATCCCATGGACAGAGGAGCCTGGTGGGCTGCAGTCCATGGGGTCGCTAAGGGTCGGACATGACTGAGCGACTTCACTTTGACTTTTCACTTTCACGCATTGGAGAAGGAAATGGCAACCCACTTCAGTGTTCTTGCCTGGAGAATCCCAGGGATGGGGTCGCACAGAGTCAGACACGACTGAAGCGACTTAGCAGCAACAGCATCAGGGTAAACTTCCAAAAGAGGATGCTGAGCGTGCAAGCTCCAGGCGTGGGCTCCAAGCAGAGGTCATCCACCTCACCTGTGGCTTCAGGAGAGATGCCAGGGCGACATTTTTCTACTTGATTTCATCATGAGACACAAGAGCTCAGTGTTTCGCTACCCTTTTCCTTCCCTGGGCTCTGATTTATCTACTTGCTGTTACTGCTTCCAAAATCTCTCTATGCTGGGGTACCAGAGTGGTATCAGTCAAGTCAGAGTCCAGTGGCCCGGCTGGACCTGAGGAGACTGTTTTGGCTACAGGCTGTGGCCCATTCCCTGGCCTGCAGCTGACTCATATTGGAGGGGTTTTCACTGAAGCCTTAAAAGCATCAAAATGCAAATGATTTCCTTAGACCCCTCTCCCCACTGCGCCCACCTCCAGACACAATTACGGAAACCCCTAAGCACAAGGTGGAGGGACTAGCCATCAATCCTGTGTATTCCACAGGTAGGCTGTGACCAGGCCCACAAGCTCTCCACCCTTTTAGGGGGAGATGCATACTCTCCACCTTTCTACTCTAGAGCCTGTTCACAGAGGGTTAAGACATACGACGTATGCATTCAATAGAGTCATCTACCTCACAGGTAGAACATGAAGTCACTGAGGACAATCAGCATTCAGGGGGTAACTGCCTTGAACCCTCCTGTCTCAGACAGCCTGGGCAGTGTATGGGGGAAACTTGGCAGGTAGGAGGCTTTTTGACGAATTCTGTTCCAAGTTCTGGTTTAACCTAAACCTCCATATTGTAATTAACTTTATGCTCCAAGGCACACTGCTTTCGGGAGGCACAGAGCTTCTACAGGTGTTGGTAATTTATTTTACTTTCTTCCCAAAGCTTAAGCACTCAGTGACTGGGGTCAAATCATAGAAGCTAACAGATGGTGGGAGGCAAAATTAAAGGCAGTAAACAAGAAAACGGAGATGCTCGGCAGGCCGGCCCTTGCCCTACAAATGACCATGCAATAGTGCCCAGAAGCAGTGACTGAGAAGCCCATTTGCTGTAAGTGTAATTCAACCCCTGGATGTGTCTTAACCCCAACGCTGGCAGATGGTTTCCATCCTTCCAGTATAAAATAACAGAAGTCATTGTAGCACAAAACAAATTTTTTCAAAAGTTCACATGTACCTTATTTCGTCCCCAATATCCGGTTCTAGTAAATAACCCCATTACAGCGGGAAAAAATTTACATACACACACAAAGTTACCAACTTTGAATAATACCAAATGCTGGGCATTTGCAATCACTTTTATCTTTGAGCTTCAATAAGACAATGACCAGGAGGTCATTTTGATGATTAAAAACAGGGGTTTCTAATGTGCAGACCCCCAAAGGATTCCTCGGTGGCAAATACCAGGCCGCCCAAAGTCCAAACACACACACACAAAGGCAGATAAATATATATATATTTAAAACTGCCCCCAATCTCCTCCTCCCTCTTCCCAGGCTTTTGATACTCATGCGCAGCAGAAGTCAAATTCTGCTGCACACTGGAGTCACCTGGGGAGCTCTTTAAAAAATTACAAGTCCAGGCTGCACCCCAAAGACCCCCAGAATTTTCTGGGGTGTGCAATTCAGGCATCAGCATTTTCCCCAAACACCCCCAGTCTGAGAATGAAAGCTCCGGACGAAACTTAAAGCTCTAGGGCCCAAATTTCCTTCCTCTGTTCACACGCCCTGGCCCCCTACACAGCCACAAAGGGAACCGCGGCCCCTCGGGCGCTGGCGCAACGCCTACCTATGTAGAGCGAGGAGTCCTTCCTCCGCACGTGGTCGTCGATGTAGGAGACGCCCAGGGGCTGCACGGGAGTAGCACCGATGCCCAGGAGCACCTGGGCCCCAATGAGCAGCAAGTACATCATGTTGGTGGCGGTCCGGCTGCGGCAGATGAGGTCCGGGTCGGGGCCCTGGTCCCCGCCCGAGCCGTTGGCAGCGCAGACGTCGCGGCCCTCGGCGCCCCAGCGGATCTCGCCCGCTTCGTACTTGTACTGGTGGGTCAGGAACTCGGGCAGCGCCGACAGCAGTGCCCCCAGTGCCATGACGATGCCGCCGCAGCCAATGAGGCGTGGCCGGTGCCCGCGCGCCCCGAAGTAGCTCACGAAGAGGATGAGCGCCAGGTTCCCGATCTCGAAGCTGCTGGCGATCACGCCCACGTCGGCACTCTGCAGGTTGAACCTCCGCTCCAGGGTGGTGAGGACGCTCACCTGTGGGGTGAAGAACGCAGTCTCAAGGCCCGTGCTGATGGAAAGCCCCCCGGGAGGCCCCCTTCCCGCAGCGCAGCGCACCTGCGAATCCTAAACCCTCCCACCGAGCCTGTAGGTTTGCCTTGTTTTGACCACCTGTGCCAAGTGCTTCCGGAGAAGGCGATGGCACCCCACTCCAGTACTCTTGCCTGGGGAATCCCATGGACAGAGGAGCCTGGTGGGCTGCAGTCCATGGGGTCGCTAAGAGTCAGACATGACTGAGCGACTTCACTTTCACTTTCACGCATTGGAGAAGGAAATAGCAACCCACTCCAGTGTTCTTGCCTGGAGAGTCCCAGGGACCGGGGAGCCTGGTGGGCTGCCGTCTATGGGGTCGCACAGAGTCGGACACAACTGAAGCGATTTAGCAGCAGCAGCAGCAGCCAAGTGCTTTACACCTTGAGTCCAAAAACCGTCTACTCGGTATGCTAACTGTTCATTCCTGGGGGCTCAGACGGTAAAGAATCTGCCTGCGATGCAGGAGACCTGGGTTCGATCCCTGGGTCGGGAAGATCCCTGGGGGAGGAAACGGCTACCCACTCCAGTATTCTTGCCTGGAGAATTCCATTGACAGAGGAGCCTGGCAGGCTACAGTCCAGGGGGGTTCGACAGAGTCGGATACGACTGAGTGACTAACATTAACATTAACCCTAATTAAATGGTTAAAGAATTAACTTTCCCACGGGCAAAGAAGTTTTCTTGGCATCTGTTTCCATCCTGCAAGATTCTGCCTCTAGGCATAAGAACCACCTCCCCCATCCCACAGCCGCCCCGTTTAGGGCTTGTGAAAGTGCAAGTCGCTCAGTCGTGTCAGACTCTTTGTGACCCCAATAAACTATACAGTCCATGGAATTCTCCAGGCCAGAATATTGGAGTGGGTAGCCTTTCCTTTCTGCAGGAGTCCGGTGAAAGTCTTAAAAGGCACATCTTTCACAGACTGTCTCCCAACTGCATCTTATCTCTCAAGTCCATGCTGGAGGTATAGGACTCTTGGGCTTTTTACCAGGAGGTAATTAGCAAAGCATATTGAAGGAAATAAAATTACAAAGAGAAAAAAACCTGGGGTAGGCAAAATGGACAAGCCAGATTAGCTCAGTAGGATAATCATTAGCTCTTCACTTCCTTCTGGAAATTTCCAAACACTGGACATTTCTCTCAAGGCCATCAGGTAAATATTTTCCTGACTGTTCTGTGCACTCCAGCTGTATCGAGTTTCCTTGGGTCAAACAGTTTGATGACTTTCCCCACCTTTGCATCCCTGTCTGCCCCTCATTTGTTTAACAAATATCTACTGAATATCTGCTGTTGGCTTCACAATGCCCAGGACACAAAAGACAGAAACAGGAGGACAGGACTCAGTGCTCTGTGGTGACCTGAATGGGAAGGGAATCCAAAAAGGGGATATGTGTATCCACATAGCTGATTCACCCCGTACAGCAGAGACTAACAGCATTGTAAAGCAACTATACTCCAACAAAAATAGAAGCAAAGGAAACAGGAGGAAGGGATGACACCTGGCCTCAAGAAGCCCCCCTAGCAGGAAGGTAGACGTGTGTGCTGGGTACAAGCTACATTCATGATGCAAAATCACATAGGAGGGTGAAGAGGAGATGCATTATTTTAGGGTTCCTTCAGAGAAAACGCAAACAGCCTCCCTGTCCTGCGGTGTGCAGTTTCCACACAGGGTATTATCAGCCGTACAGGAGTCCCTGTCATGGGAGCCCTAGTTGGGCAGGGAAGAACACTCCAGGCAAAAGCAACTGGGTGAGCAGATGCCGGGTGGCATGACTGCATGATGGAATGGAACATATGGAGTGGAAAGGTAGGTTGGTAAACAGACTATACGGAGTCACAGAAGCCACCCTAGAGGAATCAGACAATCCCAGGCAGTGTGGTGAAAAGAACGCAGAGCCTGGAGCGAGGGGCAGCTGGCTGGAATCCCACCTAGGATCTCCTTAATTAGCTTCAGGACTTTGATCAAGTTACTTAACCTCTTCAAGCCTTGATTTCTTTGGAACAGGAATAATAATGCCTACCAGGCAGGATGGATGTGAAGATTAGACACAGCAGTATGAAAAGTCCATTAGCACAGAGTAGCCTTTCCCTACATGTCCGGAGAGCGTCCAGAGAGGCGGGGAAGAGGGGTGCAGAACTAAAGCTCGGGGATCATCTGTGACTCTCAATCACCTTGGGCAAAGGCACCCCATGCTTTCACTGTCCCGTCTGTAAAATGGGGATAAGGGTGATGCCTCTGAGAGCTGGTGCCAGGAGTAAACACTTGTATGAATAAATGCTAGGTAAGGGCCATCCGCAACCATGGTCACCATTTATCCTTGGGGCTGCCCAGGTGGCGCTAGTGGTAAAGAACCCACCTGCCAATGCAGGAAGACGTAGGAGATGTGGCTTTGATCCCTGGGTTGGGAAGATCCTCTGGAGGAGGGCATGGCAACCCACTTCAGTAGTCTTGCCTGGAGAATCCCATGGACAGAGGAGCCTGGCAGGCTATAGTCCATAGGGTCGCAAAGAGTTGGACATGGCTGGGGTGACTTAGTGTGCAGCACGCACATGTTGGGACCAGCAAAGCGCTAAAAACACGAGGGTGACTCAGGTATGGTCGGCGTGTGGAGGATGGATTGAATGGGGACTGCAGAAGTAAACCCCAGCAGAAAAAGAGGCTGGGCTATTTGTTATTGAGACAAGGGAGAAGAAAAGGTCAGTACCGTGGCAATGGAAATGAACAAGAATATCTGAGAAGTGTCCTAGAGGCAGAATAACATCTTTAGGGAGAGTGGGCTGCCTCTGAGTGCTTGAGCATGTGCTGCTAAGGGAGGAATAAGAGTCAGTGGCTCTAGCCTTCCTCCAAATGTCTAAATATGTGCACAGGTGTCAGCATCCCATATGCACAGCCTCTCTGCAATGTCCACACACACACACACCTGTGCTTGTTAGCATACCTGCATTCCACCCGCATCCAACCTTTTCCGCACCAGGGACTGGTTTTGTGGAAGGGCTGGGGGCATGGCTTCAGGATGATTCAAGCACATCACATTTATTATGCACTTCATATCTATTATTACATCAGCTCCACCTCAGATCAGCTGTCATTAGATGCCAGAGGCTGGGGGTCCCCTGCTCTATGCTATTTACCTTTATTATTAAAAAAAAACACAACAGTAGCCCAGACATTCCTGTTAGCCTTTCAACCCCACACATTTAAAAAGACTCCTTTAGCCCAGGGGTTTCCAATGCTACCTTCAGATTGGATGCACCCAGGAAGCACTTAAATATTTTAGATGCCAGGTCCCTCTGTGAGTTTCCAAGCCAGGGAGCTGGGATTTTGTTAAAGCCCTCTGGATGCTTCTACCTGGGTTAGCACAGCACCAAGGCAACGACACAAACTACCACAGCCTTTCTGTCAACCCTGGGCCTGGGGTGTGCCCTGCAGAGCAGGGCCCAGGGCTGTGCAGGTCCCTGTTCATGACCAAGGACAGGACAGCTGTGTCGCCCTCCTTCATCAGCATTCCGATTCTGATTCCTGTTTCTGTTGTCTTTCTACTCAAATCAAGGCCAGCTCACAACTCGTGCAGCTTGAGCTATAAGTTAGATTGTTTTTCAAGCACCAAGTAGTGGCCATGGTCGAGAAAAGAAGTTTCATGATTCCTGGTCTCATTAAAATGGCTCTCAAATGCTCCCAGAGATCTTGGCCAAAGATATGGACGAGTGAAAAGGAAGGTTTCATTTAGCCCCTTCTTTCCTTTGTAACGGGCTTCCCAGGTGGCTCAGTGGTAAGGAATCTGCCTACCAATGCAAGAGACACAGGTTTGATCCCTGATCCGGAAAGATCCCACATGCCACAGAGCAACTAAGCTGGTGGGCCACGACTATGGAGCCTGTGCTCTAGAGCCTGGGAGCTGCCACAGCTGAGCCCATGCACCCTGGAGCCTGTGCTCTGCAACGAGAAGCCACCGCAGTGAGAAGCCCGTGCACTGCAATCAGAGAGCACTCCCCACTCATCGCAGCTAGAGAAAAAGCCCGCATGGCAACCAAGACCCAGCACAGCCACAAATTTAAAAATTAACTAAAATAATAGAAGGCAGTAACAGAAGTGGACATGTGTGGGCAGCATCTCCTGGGTGGCCCTCGAGCAGGCTGGCGGGTCTGCAGCCTGGTGGCCTCCACCTGGGGAGGAGAGGGCAATAGCCGTTGGGAGGAAGGACAGGCAGGCATGAGCAGAAGGGGTAATCCGTTTCTGCCACGAGGCTTTGTGACATCGTCCCTGGGAGCAGATCTGAAATGTGAGCGCCGCTCCGTTCTAGCAGGTGTGCCCTGTCATAACACATCACACAGGCGTGGACGATAATGATGACATAGGGTGGCAAGGCGAGAGGCAGCTGTGGGCCAAACAAAAAAGAACCTGCTCTTCTAGAGCACGCGGGGGCCCATGCCTGTGACTCTTGTCCTGCCTCAAACCTGCTCCTTGCAGAGCAACCCACAGGGGAGACAGTAGGAGGGGAAACACTGGCCGAAACCATCCACCCTGGCCAGGCACCACAGCGACCCTCTGCATGAGTTACCTTGCGACAGGAGGTCCTGGCAAGGAACACCAGACCAATGAGCCACTACCAAGAGGAAGAATTCCAGAAGGTCCCACACATCCTACCCACCTCCCAGGATCCTCCTCACCGGAACCCATCCTGGCTGAGGGCTGCACGAAAGACCCTGAGTCAGAATGAGGGGCCAGAGACAACCTGGAAACTAACCCCATCACCATGGAACCTGAGACAGGGAGCCGCGTGGCAGGGCAGTTCTCCTGAGTTCCCTTACCTCCTGCTCCCCCTCTGTCAGCACGTGCGTCTCCTAGGACAATTCATGTCCAAGTGTTAGACAAGAGCCCTCTCTCCAGTCCTGGAAGGGGGCCCCCACTCCTGCAAGAATAGGAGTAGTAGGGTCCTGACCTCCTTGACCCTGTGACCTCTTCAAAGCTTCACGGACACCTCTTTGAATCTAGAGTTAAGCTACACAGATATTCTGAAAAGATGCTTTGTGGCCCAATTATGTCAGAGGCTAATGTCTTCACTTATTTAAACCATAATTTGGAGAAGTTCAACTAATTAAGTATGCACAAGGCCATAAACCCACTTGTGGCTCATAGGTGGCAATGAATAATCCAACAATGAGGAAGATGCCTGCCAGCAGCGATGGCTGTCTCTACTTAACAGCTAACAGGACTGATGGCAATGTCTTGATAATTAGAGATGAAGGAAGCTCCAGGAGGAAAAGAGGAGGTGTCCTCACCCTGCACCAAGTAGATACAAAGTGATTATTAAAAGAACACAATATTTATCAGGTTTCTGCTATCCCAATTTAAAAACAAAAAAATACACTTGAATTTCAGAATATCCTGGAGCACTGGTTAAAAATATAGATTCCCAAATCCTGAGATGAGGCCCAGGAGTCTGAGGTTTTATTAAAAAAAAAACCCTGGGTTGGGGCGGTAAATCTCTGGTGCCCAGCGTGGGGGAGGTATGAACACCACCGACACTCCAAGTGTCCCACACACGTGAAAGTGAAAAGTGAAAGTGTTAGTTGCTTAGTCAAGTCTGACTCTTTGCAACCCCACGGACTGTAGCCTGCTGGGCTCCTCTGTTCGTGGGGTTCTAAAGGCAAGAATGCTGGAGTGGGTTGACATTTCCTTCTCCAGGGATTTTCCTTCTTCCGACACAGGGATTGAACCTGTGTCTCCCGCATTGCAGGCAAATTCTTTTCTTCCCTGTGTGGACAGGGAAGCCTGTCCACACAGATACTTACCATCAATAGAGAGCAACAGTTCTCAACCTTCATTAGGAGCAAAATCACCTGGAGGGTATGGGACTGCTGGAGCCCAAGCTCAGAGTCACCTCTGACTCAGAGCATCTGGGATGCATCTGGGAATTTACATTTCTAACTAGCTCCCAGGTGATGTGGATACTGCTGATCTGTGGACCAGACTTTGGAAATACTGCTCCACTGGGCTCTCCATCCTCAATAAGCCTCTCTCCCCTCAAGATTAAAAAGCTTGCTTTTTGTGGCTGCTGTTTAGTCACTAAGTCATGTCCTACTCTTTGTGACCCCATAGACTTCAGCCTGCCAGACTCCTCTGTCCATGGGATTCTGGACAAGAATACTGGAGTGGGTTACCATTTCCTCCTCTGGGGGATCTTCCCAACCCAGGGAGTGAACCTGCATCTCCTGTTTGGCAGGTGGATTCTTTACCATTGAGCCACCAGGGAAGCCCCCGCTTTTTTTTAAAGAGATGTCAATTGAAAGCCCTCCCTCACTTCTGGCTCACATCCAGTCTCTCCTCCTCCTGTGGGAAAGCTGGGTTGCATCTGGGGAGGCTCACCTCTTAGGGAGTCTGAGGTGCACACTGGGGGGCACTTGCCCCATGCAGGGAGCCCAGCCCCAAAGGGAGACCTTCAGCTTCCCTGGGTTATGAGGGTATGTCCAGCTTCCCATGGACAGAGGAGCCTGGCGGGCTGCAGTCCATGGGGTCGCAAAGAGTAGTCAGAAATGCCCTGAGACAGGAGACCATGGACAGATGGGTCTTTTCTCACCTCTGAAAGGGCCAGTTTTACCAGGGGGTCACAGAACACACAGCCAAGCTCCTGGAGCAGCAGCTGAAGCTCAGGCTTGCCTGCGTGAGCCCTCCCCCAACCTGTCCATTTTCTTATTCTGGAGTAGGGGGTGGGGACTAGACTAGAATCACCTGGAAAACACACCAGCACTGCCCCCTACCCCACCCCCACAGGGACTGAGATATAATGTGTGAGGCCGGGGCCCAGGAGGGAGTCTGTGAAGGCTCCCAGGTGATGCTAATACACAGGCAGGTGGGGGAGTGTGCGTGGATGCCAGGGCCCAAGTGCAGGGTGCTCACAACAGCGCGCCCTGGTCCTATGGGGTGGAGCACCGGGGCCTCCAACTCAAATCTGGCTTTGACAGCACTTGGCCACGTGGATCTTTCTGCGCTGTCTCCATACCTGTGCAGCAAGGCTAACAATAAGAGCACCATGAGGTCAGGATTCACCGCCGCTGGTACCCACATCCATGGTGTGCATGCGCCATGTGACTTCCAAATAGAGCCACACAGAAAGCCTGCTTGGGGTGGGAAGTACAAGGAACATGACTAAGGCTGAGAAGGAATCCCTGCCCTGTGGGGGTTTAAGACCTGGGGGAGAGGAGAAAGAAAGGGTCCTAACAACACAGCTGGCCTTGTAGGGTCATGCATTAGAGTGGCAGGAGGCTCAAGGGATATGAGAACACACCTCTGGCTGCAAGTGGAGGAAGATCGATCTGGGATGCAACAAGAATAAGTTGGATTTTAATACATGGGCGATGGGGGGGGCATGGTGAGGCACAGTTTTCTAAGAGTGAAGATCAGTGCGGTGGGGGAGGCACTGAGGAGGGCAAGCTCAGACCAGCCTGGGGGAAAGGCAGCAGGACACCATGGTCCCTCCCCGCCGTGTCCTCAGCCTGCCTCTGTCTGTAGAAAAGCTTTAGCCAAAGAATAAGTCCAATCAGAGAAGTGAGAAAATGCAGAAGCAAAGACGAACAGGTAAAGGAGACCAAATAATAATGGCTTAGTCCGTAAGTGGGGATACCCTGGTGGCTCAGATGGTAAAGAATCTGCCTGCAATGCAGGAGACCCGGGTTAGCTCCCTGGGTTGGGAAGATCCCCTGGAGAAGGAAAAGCAAAGGTCTTCAGTTCCTTCTCAAGGGCTGTAGATAATATTCTGAACCATATCCTGTGAGCTGTCTAATGGATACTGAAACCCCCGCCACATGGAAAGAGTTAACTGCATGATGACCAGACTGTAGCTATGACATGAGCTGCCACAATTCCAAGAACTGGCCTCGAGGAAATGAGAACAAGCTGACCCTGGAAATGAAGACTAACTGCACTTAAAACAATCAAGATGATGCTGGTCAGACCACCGATGGCAACTGCCAGGTGACTATCAGAACTGACTGTGCTGTTTCTGCAGGTAGCCCCCTCCCTCAGCCTATAAAAAAGCCTTTGATTGTTGGTAGGGTGGGGGAGCGGGAATCAGCCTTTGAACAGGCATCCACCCCCCACCACTACCCTCAGTTGCTGGCATTCACAATAAAACAAACTTTCCTTTCCACCAACCTGGCCTCTTTATCGGCTTTTGAGTGACACCAGGTGGACCCCACTTTCAGTTACAAGAGCCCTGTGGGGAGATGAAACAGCCTTGAAGACCAGGCTGAGGTTGATCTGGAGGTCACTGGGGAGCCAAGGGAGGTTCGTGAGCAGGAACCATCCCTCGGAGACACTATCCTGGCAGGGGGGCGTGGGATGGAGGGAGGAAAAACTGCCCTGGCGATGATTTCAGCGGTGCTGGAGAGAAGTGAGGCTTCCGCAGGCACGCGCTGTCAGGCCCAGAGAGAAGGGTGCCGGTGTGGGGTGTCTCGGGAGCAAACAGCAGCAGAGCCACAGCTGACAGTCTGGGTCCAGGAAGATGGGGCCCAGGAGGAACTCAGGGAGTCTCTCCAGCTCAATCTGGAGCCCACATGAGGGCTGAGAAGGGTGGGGAGAGCCCACAAGTACAGAGAAGCTACACCTGGAAGCCCTTCTACTCCAAGGGGCACAGGACACTACAGTCCAGCAACCGTGCCCCCCGGGGAGTGTGAGCTGTACTTGCAAACCACATGCCCAGCAGCGGGGCCCGGTGATGCTGAGAGCAGACGCAGAAACAGTCTGGCTGTCAACCTCACGTTAAACCGCAGTCAAAGAAAGGCCCCGAGCTCCTGAACAGGGATGAGCACACTTCTTCCATGAAGAACCAGGTAGTAAATATTTTCAGCATCTGGACCATTCAGTCTCTATAGCGACTCTTCTACTCTGCCATCTGAGTGCCCAAGCAGCATCCCTGGGCAGTACGTAACTGATGGCCACAGCTGCATTCCAAGAAAACTTTATTAATGAAAATAAGCTATGGCTGGACTTGGTCTCAGGCCACAGATTGCCAAAGTCCTGCTGGCTTCTCCACCATCCAGTACGGGAAACTGCCTTATTTCCGCGTCTGGCAATAACAATGCTGGCCGTTTACAACAAGCTTGCAAAGTGCTCCTGCTGCTGACATGGAAAAGCCGTTCTTGGCACAACTTCAATGCAAGTTTGTTTTCTAAGCCTGTGGAAGGAATTTTCAAGCCCATATCAATTGCTTGTCTGATGGGCCAGGATGTGTCTCACAGCAAAGGCAGGAAGGGGCCCAACCTCAAAAGCTCGGACAGTGTCTCCCTACGACGAAGCAGCAGCATTAAGTGCATCAGGTGAGGAGGCACGTTGCGTGGTTCTGTTTTCACGTGAACAGCAGCTCCTTGGAGTGAGTCATTTAGGGCACAGGGGAAATAGCACACACAAGGTAGTGACTTGTGAATTCCAGGATCTGAGGTTTGCAGAACCAGGTATCAGAGGACAGCACAACAGTGAGCCCTGGAATTGCCCTGGTGGCAGACAGACTGCCCACCCGCCTCACGGGTCAGCCAGGGAAGACAAACAGCCAATGTTGCTTTATTACTTCTTTTTTAATGCTGCCTTTAAAAAAAAGTATGTATTTGGCTATGCCAGGTGTTAGTTGTGGCACAAGGGATCTGTGATCTTCCTTGCAGCACGCAAACCCTTATTTGCGACATGCAGGATCTAGTTCCCTGCCTGGGGATTGAACTCGGGCCCCTTGCATTGGGAGTGTGGAGTCTTAGTCACTGGGCCACCAGGGAAGCCCTATGTCACTTTATTTCTGATGGGATGAATTAGCCCCTTTTATGGCCACATAATAAATGGGTGTAAATTTACAACAATAAAATTCTTTAAAAAAAAAAAACAGAATAAGAATTACACAGAGAAACTGTGGTGCAGACATGCCTCTGGCCTCCAGCCCATGCCACAGGCATCAGCATGTTTTGGAAAAGGATGAGAAGAAGGGTGGATGGAAGACATGAGGGATTTTGAAATGGTCATGCATTTAACACGCCTGCAACCCCCCTTTCATGGTCTGTAATACAGAGGTGATGATTAATCCTTTAAATCTTGCCATATGGTCAAAATGAGAAGGAAACATGCTGTACAATGTGACTGTGACTGCAGTTATGCCTGAGGTTGCGAATGTGCAACACGGCCGTACCTTTCCTAGAAGCAGCATCCGCCAGCCCTCTCTGCACCTGGGTCTTTAATAAGAGACCATTGCTTCCCTCTGATCACTCTGTCTGAGACCCAGAGTAGTGGATCCTCTTTCCTTAGAAAGACCTCACTCACCTGCGTCTCTAAGACTTCCTCTGTCTTCTGCATTATTTGCATCTTTTTCAGACTATTTCCCCCCCTAGTCCCTGTTTCTTGCTTTCTCTCTTCTCCTGCTTACATTTTCTCCTAAATAGCCCTAAAGTACAACAGAGGCATCTTTTTTTTTAATTCTTTATATTTAGTGAAATCTTATGTTCACTTAATTCTAAGAGAATGTGTCATATTTTATGATTCTATTCTTTAAAAAAAAAAAAAAACAACTCTAAATTTGCTTCCTACTTATGAGTTTCACCATTGATTTTTCTCTATAGCTCAGTGGTCCACTGCAGAAAAACAAGGGTTTTCTGTCCCTACTGGGCACAGATAATAGAATTTTCTTTCACTCAGTGACTGAGCTATAAACGTATTACCAGAAATCTTTTGCATCAGTCCTGACTATTATTAATAGTCTGTGTTTAGTACCTTTCACAGGACTTGAGACGATTCTTTGAATTCACAATTTATGTGGTGCCAGGTCTCTTTTATTAGAGAAACTTCAAGAACAATATAACTTAAATGATTTCCTCAACAAGAATTACATTCAACAAAAAAGTATAGAGGACCAGTCTTAAGAGAGAGATTTCCATCTGATACACTAATGATGTACACACACACATACTCCCCAGACAGAGCCGTGTTCACTGAATCAGACTCACTACATGCCCTAGGGCCTGTGCTTAGTGTTAGATGGACTGAAAACCCCAGACAGAGTAGCTGGGCCAGGTTCTAATCTCAGGGCTGCAGATGCCCTTAACCAGCTCATAGTATAATAGACAAGACAACTATGAAGATAGCTATCACAAAGGGCCAAGAGAGCTGCTCGCTGCCAGAATAAAGAGAAGCACGGTCAGTACCCAAAGAAGCACTCAAGTTTGTACCCAGGCACGTGGGAGGAATGTGGCCTCCAGGCGGGGTACCTTCCGGAATGGGGGGAAGATTCATTACAACCCAAAGACCACTTATTATTTACTTATCCAGGGATGGTCTTGCAGGCTCTATTGACATAGTGATTATTCATGATGATTATACATGATGATTCCAGGAGGTGGGTCATATCATTATCCAGTTTTACAGATGAGAAAGCTGAGGCTGGAGAATACGACTGTCCCACTGATGGCCATGCAGCTGGTGAGCAGAGGGGCCAGGACTGATGCCCAGTCCCACTGACTCCACACTTGAGTGACTGAGTACTAGGCTCCCTGCCGGGGGGAGGCACCCCTGACCTTGGTGGAGAAGGCTACCGGGCTCTGTCAGCTAAGCCTGCTGTTTAAAAAAATGTGGAAGAAAGTGAGTGTTAGTCACTGAGTGCTGTCTGACTCTTTGTGACCCTGTGGACTGTAGCCCGCCAGGCTCCACTGTCCATGGGATTCTCCAGGCAAGAATAGTGCAGTGGGTAGCCATTCCCTCTTCCAGGGGATCTTCCCCACCCAGGGATCAAACCTGGGTCTCCTGTATTGCAGGCAGATTTTATTTTTTACCATCTGAGCCACCAGGGAAGCCATCCCCCCCAACCCCCAGCCAAATGGAGTTACTGTTAAAAGCTGTGCAGGGAGGGACTTCCCCAGTAGTCCAGTGGCTAAGACTTCAGGCTCCCAAAGCAGGGGGCTTAAGTTCGATTCCTGATCAGGGAACTAGATTCTGCATGCCACAACTAAGAGTTTGCATGCAGCAACTAAAGATTCCATATGCTGTAACAGAGACCAAAGATGCCGAGTGCCACAACTAAGACTCAGTGCAGCCAAAGAAAGAAAACTGTCTAAAAAGCATATAAAATACGTAACCAGTGCAAGTTTGATGTATGACACAGAGCACTCAAAGTCGGGGCTCTGTGACAACCTGGAGGGGTGGGGTAGGGAGGGAGGTGGGAGGGGGGTTCAGGAGGGAGGGGACACATGTACATCTATAGCCAATTCATACTGATGTATGGCAAAAAAATCATCACAATACTGTAAAGTAATTATCTTCCAGTTTAAATAAATACGTGTTTTTTTTAAAGCTATGTAGGAAGGAAAAACATTATGAAGTCATAGAAATTTTAAAAATTCTGGATTAACAAAGATAAATAGATTTCTTTACAAAACTATGAGAGATCCCCCAAAGGTAATATTCATTGTTAATTATCCATTGAGATATATAGTTTCTGAAACTGCTGACTGTGGAGGCCTTCTTTTTTCAAATACTGTGGATCCCTTGAGAAAATATATATGTACTTTCAGAAACACTAGGATAAAGCTGATATGAGAAACGGTTTTCATTAAGTACTAGAAAAAGCTCTGCTTTCCCTAGGAACTAATTTTATCGTTTCCCATCCCTGTCCCTCCAGGAACCTCCAACCAAAGACTATTAAACAGGAAAGAGTATAACTGTATTTCCCTTTTTGCTTTGCATACCAGGGATCTCTTGACTCAAGTCTACAGCCATGCTAGAGCAGTAACAGTGGGCCACCTGATGCAAAGAGCCGACTCACTGGAAAAGACCCTGATGCTGAGAAAGACTGAGGGCGAGAGGAGAAGGGGCCAACAGAGGATGAGATGTTTGGATGGCATCGCCAACTCAGCAGACATGAATTTGAGCAAATTCCAGGAGATAGTGAAGGACAGGGAAGCCTGGCATGCTGCATTCCATGGACTTGCATTCCATGGAGCTGCGAAGAGTTGGACACGACTGAGTGACTGAACAACATCAACAACAATACCAGAGCTATGCTTAAGCATTTCTCTTTCTGCCTGGTCTCCTGGTTGTACTTGTAATCCCGCAGGAGTAGGCTACACATGAACTGCTTCTACCAGGACAGGGTACAAAGTCATTACTTACAAATTCCTTAAGAGCAAACCACCAGACAGGTAAGGTTAAGTCCGAACTACCAAGATAATCTACTTCCACCTAATTATATTCTCTCTCAGCAATGAACCACCCAAATAAGCTGATAAGAAAATGATACGGTTGCCAAAGCCTGTGTATCCAGGCGTAAGATAAACAGGGGTCAGAACAAAACACTGCTTGCTCATGTGCATTAAAAAAGCTTCCAGAAGACTCGGATATAGTCCAGTTTTGGTGTCAGAGCAATGAAGGAAAGAGTTCATCTTCTCCAGCCTGCTCACACCAGCTCACTGTTCAAATCCTGTTACAGATCCTTCAACTGCCATTTCAGTGCATCTCAGGCACAGCGCACCCTCAAGTTTCACTGGGGACACACGTTCATGGATGGAGGGAATGACGGACGTTCCTGCCAAAATGGATGCTGAAGATGACCTAGCCACCGCCCCCTGCCCCGCCTCCAGCACTTTACTGGGAGGACCCAGGAGACCAGAGCAGAGGCATAGTTAGTCCAGGATCACACGCCTACAGGAGAAGGGAATGGCAACCCACTCCAGAATTCTTGCCTGGAGAATCCCATGGACAGAGGAGCCTGGCCAGCCGGACCCCACAGTCAGTGGGGTCACAAAGAGGCAGACACAGCTGAAGCAACTTAGCACACACACACACACGCCTGTGAGTGACAACAATGCTTCCTGACGCTCAGCCCATGTCCCCCAGCCCACGTTAGAAACAAGTGCTCAGCACCACTTGGCCTTGCTCAGCCCATGTCCCCCAGCCCATGTTAGAAACAAGTGCTCAGCACCACTTGGCCTTGCTCAGCCCATGTCCCCCAGCCAACGCTAGAAACAAGTGCTCAGCACCACTTGGCCTTGCTCAGCCCATGTCCCCCAGCCAACGCTAGAAACAAGTGCTCAGCACCACTTGGCCTTGCTCAGCCCATGTCCCCCAGCCCATGTTAGAAACAAGTCCTCAGCACCACTTGGCCTTGCTCAGCCCATGTCCCCCAGCCCACGTTAGAAACAAGTCCTCAGCACCACTTGGCCTTGCTCAGCCCATGTCCCCCAGCCCACGTTAGAAACAAGTCCTCAGCACCACTTGGCCTTGCTCAGCCCATGTCCCCCAGCCCACGTTAGAAACAAGTCCTCAGCACCACTTGGCCTTGCTCCTCGCTGAGTAAGATAGTCTATGACTTGTTGGATGCAACTTACCTTGTTCAAGGAGATAAAGCTGCTGTGCCAATATACGAACCAAGTACCCACAGGGGTCCCTGTAACTGATTGAAAAGCTAGAGAAGTGGACGTAAGTGTGGAGGCGACAACAGAGTCTCTCCTGCTGGATCCTGATGTGGGAGGCGACTCGGGGCGGAGCTAGAAGGGGGTGCCCACTTGAGCTCCAGCCTCCCCCCACTCAGCATGGCTCCCTCTGCCCAGCCACCCCTCCTTCTCTCCTGAAGACCCCCCTCCTCCACTCTGCCTCCTTTTATCTCTCCCCTCCACTGGCCGCGTCTCCATTCTCTCCCCAAGCTTGGCCAAAGCCCACCCATGTCAAAACCCAAACTTAAAATCACCTTCTGGTCACTGCCATTGTTCATCTTTCCTTCCATGCTTGGGACTTCCCTGGGGGTCCAGCGGCTAAGACCCCGAGCTCCCAATGCAGGGGGCCCAGGTTCCATCCCTGGTTGGGGAACTAGATCCTACGTGCCACAACTAAAGATCCTGTGGGCCGCAGCTAAGACCCAGCACTGCCAAAATAAATAAATATTTAGAGAACTACAAAAGAAAGTCTATGTCTGCAGAGTAGATGGCCCTGTTGTTCACACTCAAGTCAACACGGAGCAGTGGCGCTCTCCGACTGCCTGGGCCGTGGAAGCTGCTCCTGCTGAAACTTCCCGAGGACCTCCTACATCTTCGAAGGGTGTGCTATTTTCCTGCCCTCATCGTCCGGGCTTTCTCTGACCTCTGACCCTGCCAGCCCCTCTCTCTTGTGACATGCACCGCTTAGCTGCCGTCCTTCCATACCTCTGCTCATCCTGCTCTGTCCTGTTCTCTTGGCCAGGATTCTCCAAGGTCACCTCTGAGGGTTCTGAAGTCACTGCTCTATTCTCATGGGAGGGTCTCCACATGCTCCACCTCCCACATGCTCATGACCCCTGGTCCCTGCCTGCAGCCCCGGACGGTCACTGCGCCTGGCCTCCGCAGCTTCCAGCACAGAATTCTGCCCTCCCCACCACTCAGCGGGCCCGGCCCCTCTGACCTCTGTATCCGGGGATATCATCTGCCCTGTCCCAGGCCACAGAAACCCCCTGGCCCTCCTCGATCCCTCATCCCACTGGCCTCTGCTCTTCCTCCTCTCCCTCCCCATCCTCCCACTCCCTCCTCCAGACCCCGAAGGTCTCAGTCCTCTTGCTCATCCCCTCTTCCTCTCCGATTTCTCCCAAGTGCACCTGCAGGGACTGCTGTGCTCTTTGCTGTCTCACCTCGTTCAGTCCATCCCCCAATTAATTCTCCATGTAAAACTCTCCAGTGACGCCCACTGCCAATGAGGAAAGCCCAAGTTCCCTGTCCTCGGTTGGCAGACCCGTGGAGATCCAGCTGCATTCTGCTTCTCGTCAGCTTCCTGCACAAGGAGGGGTCAGCAAGCCCCGCTCTCACTTTCCTACCCTGGTCTGCAAATGAGCAAATACCATCCATTCCACACCCAGTCTCCGCAGAAACCCCTCCTTATCCAACAGCAGGCAGTTCAAATGACACCTCTTCCATGAACATCCCCTGTCTTTACCTTCTCCCTGGCCAACACTGTTTTGGCCTGTCCGGCATGGCCCATGAAGAATGAAACCCCTTGAGAGCAAGAGTTGTTTTATCATGTCTGCAGCCCTGCTTCTGAGCACTGAGTGGGGCTCAGGCTGGATAAGCCAGTCACTACATACATCTGTCCTGCTCAACAGTGACCCACCAAGGTGGTGAGCGGGGACAGAATTCAGTCCATACCCCATTGTGCCCGCTGGTGGCAACAGTACCAATTCCCACAGATGCAATGGCTCTGCACAGGCACGCAGCAACCTGGGTTGGTAAACACACATTGTAAGTTCTCCTGTCATCCTGCGGTTCCCCAGTGGCCCTCCCCTCTGTGCAAGTACCTAAAGAAGCCGACCAAAGGTGTGTATAGTCAAAGCTACGTTTTTTTCAGTAGTCAGGTATGGATATGAGAGTTGGACCATAAAGAAGGCTGAATGCCAAAGAATTGATGCTTTTGAAGTGTGGTACTGGAGAAGACCCTTGAGAGTTCCTTGGACAGCAAGGAGATCGAACCACTCAATCGTAAAGGAAATCAACCATGGATATTCATTGGAAGGACTGCTGCTAAAGTTCCAATATTTTGGCCACGTGATGCAAAAAGTCGACTCATTGGAAAAGACCATGATCCTGGGAAAGCTTGAGAGCACGAGGAGAAGCGGGCAACAGAGCAGGAGGTGGTTGGATGGTATTGTCGACTCAATGGACATGCGTTTGAGCAAACTCCAGGAGATAGTGAAGGACAGGGGAGCCTGAGTGCTGCAGTCCACGGGGTCCCAAAGGGTCAGCGACTGAGTGACTGAACAACGACAAAAGCAGCAGCTTGGCCAAGCTGTTCTGTCCACCCCTGGAGCCTGATACAAGGAAATTTCTGAAATGTGGGAACCGTGCTAATTAATTGCTTAGTGCAACAGAGCAGACCTGGTCTCAAACTCAATACAGTACGTGGGCAGCACTTGGACATTTCAGGCAGTTCCTGGTGCTGGGAGGAAAAATACCCATGAGCCCAAGACAAAGACTGAACAGCATTTGGCCTCAACAAGGCACAGAGCCATCTGTTCCTCGGGTCCCCCGCAGTCTTTCCTCCTCGCGCCTGCAGTTTCTCTGAGAGTTGCCCTCATTTCCTCCACACTTCAAGCATCACTTAATGAAGATGATCTGTGGGTCAGAGGGACTGATTGTGGGCAAGGTAGTAGGCCAAGGATATGGGAACTGAAGTCCTAGGTAAGTCCCAACCCTCCCTGAAATAACACAAGCTAACATTTTGTAGCACTACGGTGCAGCAGGCACTGCTCCTACCACTCTCTGTGTATTAACCCACTTCATTCTCACAATAATCCCATTAGGCAGGTACTATTATTATCCCCACTTTATGGTTAAGGAGGTAGAGGCCCAGAGGTTAAGTAATTGGCCCACGTTCTTTCAGGCAGAAAGGGTCAGGGCTAATTAAAGCCCACGAGGTCTGGTGTCAGGCTGCATGCCTTTAACCAAGGCAAGATTTTTCTGCCACGTGGTTTTTCCTCTCTAAAAGATGGGAAAAGATAATGGGGGTGAGAATAGCAGTGTGAGCAGCTTAATAAAATCCCTTTCCAGTGTGGGATGAATTGAGACAGTAGCACCGACATATGTACACTGCTGCTGCTGCTAAGTCGCTTCAGTTGTGTCCGACTCTATGCGACCCCATAGACGGCAGCCCACAGCGTGTGTAAAATAGACAGCTAGTGGGGAGCTGCTGAAAACCTCAGGGAGTCAGCCCAGTGCTCTGTGATGCCCCAGAGGGGTGGGATAAGGGGGAGGCTGGGAAGGAGGCTCAAGAGAGAGGGAATGTAGGTACACATATAACTGATTCACTTTTTGTACAGCAAAAAACTAACACAACATTATAAAGCAATTATCCTCCAATTAAACTTTAAAATCCTCTCCTCAAAGAACAATGCTCAAGCCAGATAAAATTATCAAAAACAACTGTTTCAAGACTCTAGAAACTGACTAAAACATTTAACAAATTGAGGAGCATTTCTTCAAGAACTTCCGAACCTCTGGTAAGAACAGTAGGGGTCTGGGTTCCCTCCCTGGCTCCCATGCCCCTCCCGTTGACCGAGGGGTTCTACCAGGTGGACTGGCCTTGCAAACCAGCAGCCGTGTGGTTGGAGGGAGTCCACTGGATTTGCAGTGGATGCGAAAACCCACATCCCATGGTGCTCTAAGTAAGAATAACAATCCCCGCAGCGAATGGACAGGAGAGTCCACTTCAGCTACATTGGGGGCCTGATGCTGGCTGGGCCCAGCAACAGACGGTCTGACTAGACAGAAAATTAACGGGAAGACCAACCATACAGTCCTGACCGAATAAGCCCCCGCAGATCTCTTGTTGACTGAAAGGCCAAGCACAAGTGGAGAAGAGATCAGAGAGGATCCACTTTCTCTCTTCACTCCTGCCTGCGAGCCTGTGTGCACAGGTGAAGGAGAGGCCAGAGGGCCCAGAGGAAAGTAAAGGCTGGGAAGATGAAAAGCTGCCTTAAGTCTGAATAATAGCGTAGCGCTTGAGGCATCTGAAATGACCAACCATTGACTATGCAGACACAGAGGTGACTCCTAGGAAGAAAGACTTAAAAATAAAATAAGAATTTAAAACAGGAGACATACACATACACACACAAGAATTAAAAACCAAAAACAGAGCCAAGATATCCGTGACCATCCACAAGAGAGACAGATTCCACAGATTTGGTCTAGGTACATAATTAAACAGCGATAACAAACAAATCTCACTTGGAGAGTGAGGGTGTGCACAGAAAACTGAATCCAGAGTTGCTACAATATATTATCTGCTGCTGCTGCTAAGTCACTTCAGTCGTGTCTGACCCTGTGCGACCCCAGAGATGGCAGCCTACCAGGCTCCCTTGTTCCTGGGATTCTCCAGGCAAGAACACTGGAGTGGGTTGCCAGTCCCTTCTCCAATGCATGAAAGTGAAAAGTGAAAGTGAAGACGCTCAGTCGTATCCAACCCTCAGCGACCCCATGGACTGTAGCCTTCCTACATCCATGGGATTTTCCAGGCAAGAGTACTGGAGTGGGGTGCCATTGCCTTCTCTGAGAGAATATATTATCTAATACACTCAATTTTTCATAAAACATTAAGAGTCATGAAAAAGGAAAAAAAAAAACAAAAACAGGAAAGCATAGTCTTTCCTTTCTCAGGGGAAAAACATAATCAACATAAGTCGAGGCAAAGTGGTTCCTCACTGTTGGACATAACAAAGACTCCGAGCACCTAATATAAATCTTTAAAACACCAAAGAAATCTGTGTTTAAAATTTTAATAACAATATCATAATAATCCAATGAATGGAGAATCTGAATAAAGACACAGTTATTATAACAACAAGAAGAAACAATGGAAAGTTTGCAGTTGAAAAGCATGACCGAAATTAAAATTTCACTAGAGAGGCTCAATATCTGATGTGAGATGTCAGGAGAAATAATCAGTGAACTGGAAGATAAATTAATATAGTATCAATCTGAAGAACTGAGAAGAAAAATGAACAGAAGCTCAGAGACCTATGGGCAACCAACAAGTATACGAATATACATATAATGGAAGTCCCATAATGTAAGAAGAGATAAAAAGGGCAGAAAAAGTATTTGAAAAAAATAAAGGCTAAAATATCCAAAATTTACTAAAAAAAAATAAATCTATAGGTTTAAGAAGCTCAACACATCCCAAGTAGGGCAATAGCAAAGAGATCTATGCCCAGACACATTATAACCTGTTCACTTACTAAAAGGCAAAAAAAACAACAGATGACCTTCAAAGAAGTAAGGAGAGAAAAAAAAAAAAAACTCATCACATACAAGGGATGTTCAATAAGATTAAGAGCTGACTTTTCATTGGAAACAAGGTAAGACAGAAAGCAGTGGAACAGCATATTTAAAGAACTTAAAGAAGAAACTATCAATCACAGATCCCATGACCAACAAAACTATCATTTGAAACTGAAGGCAAAATAAAGATATTCTGAGATAAACAAGACTGGAAGGATTCATTGCTAGCAGATCTTCCTTGCAAGGAATACTAAAGGAATTCCTTCAGGTGGAAAGGAAAGTACACCACAGAGTGACGCAAATGTATACACTAAAAAAGAGTATCAGGAAAATTAAATATGTGGGTAAACACAAAAGGCTATCTACTTTTCCTTTTAACTTCTTTAAAAGGTATAGGATTGTGGACTTCCCTGGTGGTACAGTGGATAAGAATCCACCCCGATGCAGGGGACACAGGTTTGATCCCTGGTCCAAGAAGATTCACGTGCCACAGAGCAACTAAGCCCGTGTGCCGAAACTACTGGCCTGCGCTCTAGAGTCCGAGAGTCGCAGCTACTGAGCCCGCGCGCCCAGACTACTGAAGCCCATGCACCTGGAGTCTGCGTTCTGCCACGAGAGAAGCCACCCAGAGAGAAGCCACCCAGAGAGAAGCCCACACGGCACAACGAAAAATCACCCCCACTGGCTACAACTAGAGAAAGCCCAACGCACAGCAATGAAGACCTAGCATGGCCCCAAATAAACAAATAAATAAGCAGAAGTATACAATTTATATGAAGAAAATATGAAAAAAATTAAAAAAGAATGCTAGGAGTGTTCTCACATTTGATGATACTCAAATATTAAGAAAATAAATAATAAGAGGTATAGGATACATTAAACAATAAATGTAATGTTTAATTTACAACAAATACAGATATAATATATGTACGGCAGTGGCACAAATGAGGAGGAAGAAACCGAGCTGCATTGGAGCAAAGCTTCCATATTTTATAGGAATTAAGTTAGTACTGATCTGAAGTGGACTGTGACAACTTAAGATGCATATTGTAGATGCAATCGCTAGGAAAATAACTCAAAACATAAGGAGAGAAGGAATTAAAATAAAGCATAACTATTTAACACAGAAGAAGGCAATAAAGATGAAAGAAACCAAAAAGATACGAGATATAAAACAAATTACAAAATGGTAGATGTAAACCTAATGACATCAAAATAATAAGACAGCCCCAAAATAAACGAAGCAGAAACTGACAAATGAAAGGAGAAATAAACAATTCAGTGATAATAGATACAGACCTTAATATCCCTCTTAATAACTGATAAGACAACTAGAAAGAAAATCAGTTAAGAATAGAGATCTGAACAACACTTTTTACCAATGCTGCTGCTAAGCTGCTGCTAAGTCACTTCAGTCGTGTCTAACTCTGTGCGACCCCATAGACGGCAGCCCACCAGGCTCCTCCATCCATGGGAGTTTCCAGGCAAGAACACTGGAGTGGGTTGCCATTGCCTTCTCCATCTACCAATGCTACAACTTAACAATAAAATGACAGACAACCCAATTTTAAAAATAGGCAATTTAAACAGACATTCCACCAATACAAATGCCTAATAAGCATTTGAAAAGATGCTCAACATCTTTAGTTTTTAGGAAAATGCAAATGAAAACCATAAAGTACCACTACTCGCCCACTAGAATAGGTGTAATAAAAAATATACAGACAATACGAAGCATTAACAAACATGGAGAAACTGGAAACCTCTGTATGAGTCTGATAGGAGTGAATGGATGAAATGCTTAGAGTCACTTTGAAAAACAACTGGGTGGTTTCTTAAAAAGTTGTATATAAATTTACCACATGCATGTAAACTGGTACAGCCACTAGAGAGAACAGGATGGAGGTTCTTTAAACAACTAAGATTAGAGCTACCATATGACCCAGCAATTCCACTCCTGGGCATACACCCTGAGAAAACCGTAATTCAGAAAGACGCATGCAGCACTCTCAGTGCAGTTCAGCGCAGCACTGTCTGCAGTAGTCACGACACAGAACCTAAACGTCCATCAACAGAAGAATGGGTAAGGAAAATGGGGTACGTACATACAAGGGAATACTACTCACCCACAGACAATAGCAAAACAATGCCGTCTGTGCACCATGCATGGACCTAGAGGTTATTGTACTAAGTGAAGACAGAGGAAGACAAATACCATATGATGTCACTCGTATGTGAAATCTAAAAAAAAAAAAAATGATATAAATGAATGTATACACAAAAGAGAAATAGACCCGTAGACATAGAAAACAAACTTATGGTTACCAAAGGGAAAAGGTGGGGAAAGGGTAAATTAGGAGTTTGGGATTAACAAATACACACTACAATACTATGTCCAAGGTCAGGAGCAGTGGCCAAGAGGAGCTACCCTACATCCAAGGTCAGGAGTGGAGGCTGAGAGGAGATACCCCACTCCAAGGTCAGGAGGGGCGGATGTGAGGAGATAGCCCATGTCCAAGGTAAGGAGCAGCAGCTGCACTTTGCTGGAGCAGCCGTGAAGAGATATCCCAGGTCCAAGTAAGAGAAACCCAAGTAAGACGGTAGGTGCTGAGAGAGGGCATCAGAGGTCAGACAGACTGAAACCACAACCACAGACAACAGGCCAGTCTGATCACATGGACCACAGCCTTGTCCAACTCAGTGAAACTCAGCCATGCCCGTGGGGCCACCCAGGATGGGCGGGTCATGGTGGACAGGTCTGACAGAATGTGGTCCACTGGAGAAGGGAATGGCAAACCACTTCAGTATTCTTGCCTAGAGAATCCCATGAACAGTATGAAAAGGCAAAAAGATAGGATACTGAAAGAGGAACTCCCCAGATTGGTAGGTGCCCAATATGCTACTGGAGATTAGTGGAGAAATAACTCCAGAAAGAATGAAGGGATGGAGCCAAAGCAAAAACAACAACCAATTTTGGATGTGACTGGTGATAGAAGCAAGGTCCTATGCTGTAAAGAGCAATATTGCATAGGAACCTGGAATGTTAGGTTCATGAATCAAGGAAAATTGGAAGTGGTCAAACAGGAGATGGCAAGAGTGAACGTCGACATTCTAGGAATCAGAGAACTAAGATGGACTGGAATGGGTGAATTTAACTCAGATGACCATTATATCTACTACTGTGGGCAGGAATCCCTTAGAGGAAATGGAGTAGCCATCATAGTCAACAAAAGAATCCGAAATGCAGTACTTGGATGCAATCTCAAAAACGACAGAATGATCTCTGTTCGTGTCCAAGGCAAACCATTCAATATCACAGTAATCCAAGTCTATGCCCCAACCAGTAATGCTGAAAAAGCTGAAGTCAAATGGTTCTATGAAGACCTACAAGACCTTTTAGAACTAACATCCCCCAAAAGATGTCCTTTTCATTATAGGGGACTGGAATGCAAAAGTAGGAAGTCAAGAAATACCTGGGGTAACAGGCAAATTTGGCCTTGGAGTACAGAATGAAGCAGGGCAAAGGCTAATAGAGTTTTGCCAAGAGAATGCACTGGTCATAGCAAACACCCTCTTCCAACAACACAAGAGAAGACGCTACACATGGAGATCATCAGATGGTCAAACCGAAATCAGACTGATTATATTCTTTGCAGTCAAAGGTGGAAGCTCTATACAGTCAGTAAAAGCAAGACCGGGAGCTGACTATGGCTCAGATCATGAACTCCTTATTGCCAAATTCAGACTTAAATTGAAGCAAGTGGGGAAAACCACTAGACCATTCAGGTATGACCTAAATCAAATCCCTTATGATTATACAGTAGAAGTGAGAAATAGATTTAAGGGACTAGATCTGATAGACAGAGTGCCTGATGAACTATGGACAGAGGTTCGTGACATTGTACAGGAGACAGTTATCAAGACCATCCCCAAGAAAAGAAATGCAAAAAAGCAAAATGGCTATCCGAGGAGGACTTACAAATAGTTGTGAAAATAAGAGAAGTGAAAAGCAAAGGAGAAAAGGAAAGATATTCCCATTTGAATGAAGAGTTTCAAAGAATAGCAAGGAGAGATAAGAAAGCCTTCCTCAGTGATCAGTGCAAAGAAATAGAGGAAAACAATAGAATGGGAAAGACTAGAGATCTCTTCAAGAAAATTAGAGATACCAAGGGAGCATTTCATGCAAAGATGGGCTCAATAAAGGACAGAAATGGTATGGACCTAACAGAAGCAAAACATATTAAGAAGAGGTGGCAAGAATACATAGAAGAACTGTACAAAAAAGATTGTCATGACCCAGATAATCACGATGGTGTGATCACTCACTGAGAGCCAGACATTCTGGAATGTGAAGTCAAGTGGGCCTTAGGAAGCATCACTATGAACAAAGCTAGTGGAGGTGATGGAATTCCAGTTGAGCTATTTCAAACGCTAAAAGATGATGCTGTGAAAGTGCTGCACTCAGTATGCCAGCAAATTTGGAAAACTCAGCAGTGGCCACAGGACTGGAAAAGGTCAGTTTTCATTCCAATCCCAAAGAAAGGCAATGCCAAAGAAAGCTCAAACTACCGCACAATTGCATGCATCTCACACGCTAGTAAAGTAATGCTCAAAATTCTCCAAGTCAGGCTTCAACAATACATGAACCGTGAACTTCTAGATGTTCAAGCTGGTTTTAGAAAAGACAGAGGAACCAGAGATCAAATTGCCAACATCCACTGGATCACTAAAGATTGCAAATAGCATTACTCATAATAATCTCAAGCTAAAAACAATCCAAATGATAACCAATGGTTAATGAATAAATGAAATGTGGCATATCCATAAATACAATACTAATCCAATAAACTTTACCTCAGTTCAGTTCAGTTCAGTCGCTCAGTCGTGTCTGACTCTTTGCGACCCCATGAATCGCAGCATGCCAGGCCTCCCTATCCATCACCAACTCCCGGAGTTCACTCAAATTCATGTCCATTGAGTGGTGATGCCATCCAGCCATCTCATCCTCTGTCGTCCCCTTCTCCTCCTGCCCCCAATCCCTCCCAGCATCAGAGTCTTTTCCAATGAGTCAACTCTTCACATGAGGTGGCCAAAGTACTGGAGTTTCAGCTTCAGCATCATTCCTTCCAAAGAACATCCAGGACTGATCTCCTACCTAATAGGCAGTAAATTATAATTTCAAGGAATAGTGTTCAGCAACAAAACAGAACTACCAAAACATGCTACAACATAAATTAGCTTTGAAAAGATTATGTTAATTGAAAGAAGCCAGAAGAAAAAGATTATATATTGTACTATTCCATTTACTACATGACTGAGCAACTGAACTGAACTGATTCCACTTACATGGAACATCCAGAAAAGGCCAACCTACAGAGAATGAGAGCAGGTGCCTGGGGCTGGGGTGAAACCAGACTGCAAACAGCCATGATTAAGCTTCTCGGAGTGACAGACACACGTTAAAACTGGACTGTGGTGTTGGTTGCACAATGTTAGAAACCTACTAAAACATCTCTGAATTGTATACTTAGAATGGATGGATTTTATGGTATATTAATTATAACTCAATAAAATGGAAAAATAAGACAACATGTACAAATAACCAAAATGTAAAGCAGAATGTGGAGTAGTGCAGTGAGAAAATGGGGGTGGATAGGGGGGTTCATGAAAGAGTTCCTCCTGCAAGATAAATCTTTGGAGCTAGGTCTTACAGAACCAGTAGAAGGTTGATAGATCAAGATGAAAGAAAGGGAAATCTGAGTGGAGAGAGCCTTCCTTACAAATTCAAGGAAGTAAAGGGCTGGAGTGTGTTTGGTGAACTATGGCATCAAAACTGAGCAGGACCCCGTGGAGCTCCTATCCACAAAAGGGTTTCCGTGTCCCCCATTTCTTGTTTGTAGTCAATAGGCTTCACTCAGCCTTTAAGACCTTCCCTGGGCTCCAAAGGACAGGTTCAAACGTGCGCTAATCAGGGAAAGGCAGATGACGGGGAGACGAGGAAGCAACAGTCAAGAAACTGCAGTGCAGCCTTGTGGCAGGGTCCTGATTCCTCCTCAAGGGATATTCTGCAGAACTAACCCCCCCCCCCCAGGTGGGAGAAGGAAATTGTGCACTGTCCGTAGGCATGCAAAACCCAGGCTGGTTGGAACCAGAAGGGGATGGTGCTGACTCCCCTTACCTTACCAGCAACCCATCAGAAGAATGTCCACAAGCTGATCGTGCCCTCTGTGAAACTTTTCACTACGATTACTATAAAACTTCTCACCTCCCCCTGCAGGTTGAGACACACAGCTTTGAGGACATTAGCCCACTGTGGCCTTCTACCTAGGCCAAAGCAATAAAGCTTCTACCTAGCAAAGCAATAAAGCTATTCTTTTTTTTATTGATGTTGACCAAAACTCAGTGTCCAAGATTCAGTTCAGTACCCACGTACAGAAGCTGAATTAGGCTGTGCCATTGAGTTTGCCAGGCACAGAGGTGAGCAGAGGCAATGAGCAGGAGGCCTATGGAACAATTCCGTTTTCTGGACCTGGGTCAGCTTCCAATCTAAGCCACTTTCTATCCTTCTCTTAAATCAGTAGTTGTGGAACTTGTGTTGGTGTGACTATTTAACCATCAGGTGGTGTCCAGAGTTCCAAAAGATTCTAAAAGGGTACATTAGGGGCGCTATTTTTAAAACTCAGGCTTGACTTTTCCATAAAGAGTTATGAACAAATATTCAGCTGGAAACACACTAGCTTTTCCTTCCTTCCAGAACTGCACGTGGCGATGTCTTCACCCCAGGTGGAGAGCAAGGGGTCTCCTTTTAAGCAATACTGACTGTGAGCAGGGAATAGGAGGCATCAAGAGAAAATTTTAGAGCAGCAGTTTTCAATCTTCTTTCATTATTACACACCCAAGAACCTTTTTAGACCTTTCTTCCTAATTGGGCCCACGTGACATTTTGATAGACATCCTGTATGTCTGCTTATATGCTGTGTATCCATTTATGGTTTACACAGAAAAAGAACAATCCAATCTTTGTGCCCCTCCCCCACCCACAAGATGCAATTTTCCCTCCACTAGGGGTGTGGGGTTGCACAGAGTCGGAAACGAGTGAAGCGACTTAGCAGCCGCTGGAGCAACGGCAGGGGTGGTACTGGGATTAGCAGGTGGCTCAGTGGTAAAGAATCCATCTGCCAAAGCAGGAGACATCGGAAATGAGAGTTTGATCCCTGGGTTGGGAAGATCCTCCAGAGAAGGAAAATGGCAACCCACTCCAGTAGTCTTGCCTGGGAAATCCCATGTACAGAGGAGCCTGGTGGGCTACCGTCCATGAGGTCACAGAGAGCTGGACATGACTGAGCGATGAAGCGCGTGCACACACGCAAACACACATGGGTGTATGCATGGGCTGGTGGTCTCATGATGAAGGCATGGAGAAGAAGATCCCAACTCCCGAGAATAATGCTAAGTGCTTGTGGATCGAAATGTCAAATTCCTTTAGTGGACTTTTTCCAGATCAGTTGGAAATGAGCAAGTGTGTATAGCCCTCTTGGTCCTTTGAGAAGAGATCCAAATGGTTCTGGGCGGGGGGCAGAGAATAATAGAGCCAGGACTCAAAAGGAGAACAATTATGGAAATGAGATGTTTTGTGTCTCATGAAATCTAGAGGCTGGGAGAGACCTATTGTTTTGGGAAACCACAGAGACAAGCAGATCTAAGATGGTATTAGAAACGTTATGAAATGTACAAGAAAAGGCATTCTGTGAACACTGCAATCTCCACTTTCTAGAACAGAGGCATTGCCTCTCCAGTGGAGCAATACACAGGCAGTACAGCCAGCACTTGGTAAGAAAGTGGCTGTTGTCTCACTTGAGACCAGAGAGCTGAGAGTATGCTGCTACGTGCACTCTTGACCCAGGGTCAGAGCCCTGTTCTTACACAGGGAGCTGCGTGTGTGATGGATGGTCAGTGGATGCCTCCCCCTGGGACACACAGGAGCCCTGTCATGTTAACTGGGTCACATTATCTCCCTCTGACTTCATGCTTAGAAAATAAGATGTGTTGAAAGAGACACCTGCATGCAACCCAAGAACACTGGAAATAAACCACGAGCATGTGCTTTCTGCCTTTCATTCCATTCCAACACAGAAAACTGTGTGTGTCTAGAGCGAAGACTCTCGTGCCTTCAGATGCACCTGGCTTTTCCCAGCTGTTTAAAAATCTCCCGCAGCTGACATATCAACCACTGCAGGATGCCTTGACGGGTAAGAAAAGAGAGGAGATGGCCTTGTAGTCGCAGGCGCTGGACATCCAGTTCCGATGCTGCCCTGGGTGCCCTGCTGCCAGAGCCTAGGCTGCAGGGTAGATTCAGCTTGGCACGTGGGAACAAAAACATCCACTCAGCCACTGGTATCCAGGGAGACAGGCTTTATCAAGATGACAGTCTCAGCATTTGCATCAGCACTGAAAACTGCTTGCAACAGAGTCTAAAGAGCCAGGAGGAAAGAAACAGTCCAGTTGAAGGCTGTTGATTGTTTATGGTGATCCAACTCACTCCAGTATTCTTGCCTGGAGAATCCCATGGACAGAGGAGCCTGGCGGGATACAGTCCACGAGGTCACAAAGAGTCGGACATGACTGAGCAAGTTCACTTTCACTTTCAAACAATGAAAAGGGGCTTCCCAGGTGGCGCTAGTGGTAAAGAATCTGCCTGCCAATGCAGGAGACATAAGAGATGTGGGTTCAATCCCTGGGTCAGGAAGATCCCCTGGAGAAAGAAATGGCAACCCACTCCAGTATTCTTGCCTGGAGAATCCCATGGACAGAGGAGCCTGGTAGGCTACAGTCCACAGTGTCGCAGAGTCAGACACGACTGAGGTTACTTAGAACAGCACAAAGAAAGTAAAACCCAGGATAAAAGATGAGCAGTCACGTCCAACTCCTTAATATGCTTGCTTCATTTTGAAAGCAACAGCTAATACAAACGGTGGCACACGGGGTGGTAGAAATTTATTGTAAATTCTTACAACTCTCCAGTGGCCAAGAAGTCAGGCTTCTATTCTCCAGAGGAGACTAAGGATCAAAACAGTTACTTATTTTTCCTAAGACCATACAGCTAGAAAGTGGCAGAGGCAGGATTTCCACCCAGGACTGTTTGGCTCCTGAGGCTATGATATCTCCTGGCAGAACCACAGCTGGCATCACAGACTTCTCTAAAGACAGTTCTGACCATTCTCTTATAAGATACAGCATATTAGGATGATAGACACCTTCATTCACTGTGGAAAGAGTGTCCCCCCAGAAGAAGCAGCGCCATACACCACTTAAAAATTTTTTGTTTACTTTTAGTTTTGGGGTGCTGGGTCTTTGTTGCTTGGTGTGGGCTTCCTCTGCTCATTGGGCTACTCTTTCTGGTGGAACAGGGGCTCTAGATTCGGGGGCTTCAGCAGTTCCAACACACGGGCTCAATAGTTGCAACTTCTGGGCTCCAGAGCACAGGCTCAGTAGTTGTGGTATGTGCTTAGTTGCTCCACAGTATGGGGGAACCTTCCAGGACCAGGGATCAAACCCGTGTCCCATGCATTGGCAGGCAGATTCCTATCCACTGCACCACCAGGAAGGCCCCACTTCTGCCTAGAGTTCTACCCCTGAAGAGTAACTGTGGCCATGCCATGTATTTGACTTTTATGTTATTGGCAGATAAGGGTGCTTTGTGATCATCCGGGCCATCACTCTGACTCCCCACCCAGGAAGCAACATGCTGGTTTACAGAGACGTGTGCAAGCTCAGTCGCTCAGTCATGTCCGACTCTGTGTGACTCTATAGACTGTAGCCTACCAGGCTCCTCTGTCTATGGGACTCTCCAAGCAAGAATACTGGAGTGGGTTGTCATTCCCTTCTCCGGGGATCTTTCTGACTCAGGGATCGAACCCGTGTCTCTTATGTCTCCTGCATTGGCAGGAGGGTTCTTTACCACTAGCATCACCCGGGAAGCCCTTGCAGAGGTGAGAGATGCATGTGTTTATGCTGGCAACACTTCTACAAACACAGAAAAAGCTGCTGCCGTAATTCTAGGACTCTATTATGAACCGAAGACATTTCATGAAGGACTCTCTCAGACTATGCCTGACCCTTCCTTTTAAGCAGCTATCTCTGGGGTAAGCAGTAATTCCAGAAAGAAAAGGGAAATAAACAGGAAAAACACTGGAAATGGGGGCAAACCCACACACAGAGGAAGGGGCTTTATTGAATAGCTTCTCACTCAGAAATGAGAAAGGATATTGATCATTTTGAGGGATGTGAGTTGAGATAGTTCAATGTCCTCCCCCCACCTAGCTAAAAAAAAATCTATGTGGGTTCCACAAGGAAGATCTGAATATATTAGAAGTGAAAGTAGAAGTGAAGTCGCTCAGTCGTGTCCGACTCTTTGTGACCCTCGGACTGTAGCCCACCAAGCTCATCCGTCCATGGGATTCTCCAGGCAAGAATACTGGAGTGGGTTGCCATTTCTTCTCCAATATTTTTAGAAGTGAAGAACATAATAAAAATGCAAATTACCACGTGATCATGTAATAGCCTATAATGATAAATGTGACAGCACTCGAGAATTCAAAAAAAATCGATCAAAGGAAGCTGGAGTGGAAGCTTGGTGCAATAACCCTAAATGTTTAGACTGGAGGAATTAGGAAAATAGCTTCAATATCTCATACAATATGAAATGGGACAGATTATTAAGAACCATTACAAGCACCATGAATCAATGGTATTGGCTGAGGAACCAGATGGCAAGTCATAATAATTTTCTCCCAGTCATCAAATGTTAGTTTCATTTACAAAAAGCTTCCATATGAAACCCTGCCTCAATAAAACATTCAATCCTCCCCGGATGATCAATATGGCTGAACTAGTCCCTTCTACAAGGGAGTAAGTACATTCATTTCAAAACAGCCCTATATCCTGCAGCCTGGTAATAGGTTTCACTTATAGGGATGCTCTTCAGTGAAATGTATCAGATTAAACTTCTTGACACTTCCTTTTCCCTTTCCATTAAGAAACGGATCCGGAGCCACAGGCATCACTTCGGAGTCAAACTTCCCTCTCAGTTCAAACTGATCATCTCATTGTTAATATCTCCTGCAATCAAGTCTCATTTCTCCCACCCAGACATCAAGTTAAAAGCTTTGTGTTAATAACATACAACACAGGAGAGTCCCAGGCCTTCTTGCCCACAGGTCATTTTGTTTTAAAGGCTTCTTTTTCATGTAAAATATATCCCTCCTCAACTGTAGTTCTGGAGATTGGATTTGAAAAGCTGCGCCTACACTGCTACAGGCTGTGAAATAATTGTTGAGCAATTTGGTTCCCAAAGGACAAAGGGGCCCTGGTTCCTCCAGGCACTAAGCAGATTCCTTGGGTCTCTAGAGAGGGCTCACGACCACAAGTCCAAGACACTTCTATGAATCTAGAAGAATGGACTCCTGCGTGATTCTCGCGAGAACTTCCCAGGCACCTGCAACCTGCTCCAAAGACTCACAGGCTCTGGAGGGTCTCAGTTTCATGCCTTTGTGTAGCAGGAAGTCAGCCCTCCCTAGGTACAGTGGGGCTCAAGCACAGGTGGTCCTGGCAGCATGGGGGAGCCTTTTAGAAATGCAAAAGCTCAGACCAACACTCCAGACCAACAAAGTCAGGCTCTGCCTTTTAAGAAGATCCCCAGATGATGTGCACTTTAAAGTCAGAGAACATTGCCTCAGGCTGCCTGCTTTATAATCCCCTAACCTACACTTCTGGGCATCACACATCTTAGCAGTCTCCTGAAGGAAGAGGAAAGGAAGGTGAACTTAGAGGGAATACCAGATACCCAGGCTCCCTGTATAGGTATATTTGGGGTTGTTGTTGTTGTTTAGTCGCTAAGTCATGTCTGACTCTTCTGCAACCCCATGGACTGTAGCCTACCAGTCTCCTCCGTCCATGGGATTTCCCAGGCAGGAATACGGGAGTGGGTTTCCATTCCCTTCTTTAGGGGATCTTCCCAACCTAGGGATCAAATCTGGGTCTCCTGCATTGGCAGGTGGATTCTTTACCACTGAGCCACCTGGGAAGTAGGTATATTTGGAGAGAAAGTCATATAAAAACTCTGTGACCTTCAAGATCCAATCCACCCAGCAGTATGTTCTGTTGGCTCTGCCTGGGTAGATACCTGTCTGTTGACCCTTCCATCTGCACAGCCACTGTCAGTGCCCTGGCACCAGTATGCCCTCCCCTGAGCTACCACACATCACCATGCCCCTCCCCATCACGCATGCACAGCATGACAAGTGAGATAAGAGACACTGAGTCCAGGAGGCATTGCTCAGGGTGGTCCTACAGTTCCCCACAGCACTTAGAACAAAATCCTAACTCAGAACTCTGGCCCATGCAGTCCTGAAAAACTCCACCCTCCCCTCCTCTCCAAGCTCACCAGTGTTCACAGTCCTTTGTGTTCACCATTCCCATCACACTGGCCTTCCTCCTGTTTTGCAAATAGGCCAAGCACAGCCCCAATTTCAAGACCGTTTACTTCTCCCTCTGCTGGAATCCTCTGACCTCAGATCATGACAAGGCTCACTCCTTCTCACCACGCAGGTCTCAGCTCAGGTGTTCCCTTCTGACAGAGGCTTTCCTTAAACAAGCACCACAATTCCCTCCAAGCCAGTCACCATTGCAACACCCTCTTTGTCCTGATTGGACTCAAGCACCTTGTCTGAAGGAGAAGGGGGTGACAGAGGACAAGATGGTTGGATGGCATCATCGACTCAATGGACGTGAGTTTAAGCAAGCTCCAGGAGATAGTGAAGGACAGGGAAGCCCGGCATGCTGCTGTCCATGGGGTCACAAAGAATCAGACACGACTGAGCAACTGAGCAACAACAACCAGCCCAAATCACCAGAACATCCAACCTTGGTCAATTAACATCAAAGATCATTGTAGATTCATGTACAGTTCTACAAAATCCTACTGAGAGAGCTAGTGCAAACTCTTTCCAGTCTTCCCAGTGATAAAAAACAAACAAACAAAAAACAGTGGCCTGTTTATTTGTGCCTTTATTTTATCTCCTCTTTCACTAGTACACAAATCCTTGGATAGCCAAGATCTAGCTCTCTCTTTGCTGATTGCTAGTGCCCAGAAGAGTAACTAGCATACAATGGGAGCTTAATGTTGACTTCTTGAATTTATTTCTTGGTGGATATGTGGGGCTGGATGAGAAGTACTGGCCTAAGTGTTCTAGTCCTGTGGTTCTCAATTCTGGCTACATGGGAATCAGCTGCAGATATCTGAAAAATGCCAAAAACACTGAAACACAATCTCTGAACACTAGACTGTACAGAGGGCTGTGCTGTCCAACATGGTAGCCACTAGCCAGGCTCATGTGGCTGGAAGTTTAAATTAAGACTGAATAAAATTGAAAATGCAGTTCCTCAGTCACAATACCTGCATGTCAAGTACTCATTATCCAAATGTGGCCAGTGGATGTCCTACTGGACAGCATGGAGTTAAGCATGCTCCCATCACATGGAGCTCTACTGGAGAGCAGTGCTGCAGACTGAACATGAATCTAATTGATTACATGGCTCGTTTATGTATTGAATGACACTTACTGAGCCCCTATACTGGAGAAGACTCTTGGGAGTCCCTTGGGCAGCAAGGGTATCAAGCCAGTCAGTCCTAAAGGAGATCAACCCTGAATATTCACTGGAAGGACCAACGTTAAAGCTGAAGCTCCAAGACTTTGGCCACCTGATGAGAAGAGCTGACTCACTGGAAAAGACCCTGATGCTGGGAAAGATTGCAAGCAGGAGGAGAAGGGGACGATAGAGGATGAGATGGTTGGATGGCATCACCAACTCAATGCACATAAGTTTGAGCAAACCTCAGGAGATGGTGAAGGACAGGGAAGCCTGGCATGCTGCAGTCCATGGGGTTGCAAAGAGTTGGACATGACTGAACAACTAAACCACAACAATTACTAGCAAGATACCACACTAAGTGCTAAAGATAATAACAATAACAAAAAGTGTAACAGAAAATACTTTCATAGTGCTTACTATGTTACAAGTATTATTCTACAAGCTTTACATAGATACATTCATTTCATTTTCATATTGAACAGTACAGAGAGAGTTATAAAAGTGGCCTATGGTCACATAGCTGGTGAGGAGTCAGAATTTGAATCCAGGCCCTGTTTAATGGACTTTGGCGAAGGCACAGCTGGAGGAGAGACCCTGCACATTTCTCAGCGGTGCTAACAGAGCCTTGGGGCTTTGTCGACGTCACAGGCAGTGAGGGGCATGGCCAGGTAAGACCCCTGCCCCCATGTGTAAGCTATTGCTGCCTCCTCCTGATTTCAGAGGAACGAGGTCCAGGAAACATGGTGCAGGGGCATGCCTTTAACACACTAATAGATAAGGGCTCTCAGCACTCAAACTGCCTTACAGGGAAACCCACCTACTCTGGGCCTAGCCCAGCACACCTGCAGAGTGGGATGCTGGGCATGGCCTCTTCAGATACCTCTGGGCTCTGTGAACTTGCAGTCAGCTCTGTTTTGGGGTGCTTTTCTCCAAGAGTCACTCAAACCTCTGCTTCCCGTGACTGAATGAAAAGGAGGACTTCCCAGGACTGAAGGAGGCTGGTCCAAGGGGGCAGGGCTGGCTCAGGACTAGACCCACCAAGCTCACTTTCAGACTATCAGCTACCTAAATACTAAGACCATGGAGACTCCTCACCAATCCTGGTACCTCATTTGTGAAATGGTTGAGACGAGCACTTTGTAGGCAGTTGTAGGCTTTAGAAATTACATCCTGGACTTTCCTGGTGGGCCAGTGCTTAAGAATCATCTGCCAGTGCAGGGGACATGGGTTTGATCCCCGGTCTGGGAAGAGTCCACATGCCAAGGAACAACTAAGCCTGTGTGCCACAGCTACTGAGTCCATGCTCTAGGGCCCATGCGCCACCACTGCTGAGCGCACGCCCTGTGCTACTGAAGCGCTCATGCCCTAGAGCCTGTGCCCCGCAGCAAGAGAAGCCGCCACAATGAGAAGCTCAGGCACCACAACAAGGAGGAGCTCCTCTTCCCACAAATAGAGAAGCCCTTCCACAGCAATGGAGACCCGGTGCAACCAAAAATAGGCAAATAAATAAAAAGACTTTATATCCTACAAGCATCAAGCAGAGCAAAGATGGCAGGTAGCTTGTCCTTTCACACCAGGGCACTGTTTAACAGACTTGCCCAAGGATGACTTAACTCTCTAGGGCAGGGGTTGGCACTCTGGTGCATGGGCCAGATCCCGCCCTCCACCTGTTTTTGTAAGTAGTGTTGCTGGAACACAGCCCTTTGCTTAGTCTTCGTGATTGCTTTCCTGCTCCCAGGGCAAAGCTGAAGAGTTGTGAGAGCACCAGAGACAGGGAGCCTGCAAAGCCTGAAATATTTGCTGTCTGACTCTACAGATCGGCCAAACTCTGGTATCTAGAGGAATATATCTGGGTCTGATTTTGCTATTGACCATAATAAGGTCAACAGCAAATATTTTAGGCTTTCAAACTGTGGTTTGAAAGGGGAGAAGACCCTTAAGAGTCCCTTGGATGGCAAGATCAAACCAGTCAATCCTAAAGGAAATCAACCCTGAATATTCATTGGAAGGACTGATGGTGAAGCTGAAACTCCAATAATTTGGCCACCTGATGTGATGAACCGACTCACTGGAAAAGACCCTGATGCTGGGAAAGATTGAGGGCAGGAGGAGAAGGGGATGACAGAGGATGAGATGGTTGGATGGCATCACCGACATGATGGACATGACTTTGAGCAAACCCCAGCAGATAGTGAAGGACAGGGAAGTCTGGCATGCTGCAGTCCATGGGAGTGCAAAGAGCTGGGCACAACTTAGTGACTGAACAACAACATATATTAAGGGCATGGATGCTGTGAAGCTACTTGTTACCTTGAAGATTTCTGGGTAGAGAGAAAAAGTGAACTAGGATGTGGTCACAACAGAAGCCTCAGCTGGCCCTGTGGGCAGTTCTGAAGACAGGATAAGCCTGGAGAGATGCAAGCAGTGGGTGAGAGGTCTGGCCTTTACACCCAGAGATGGATCAGACGTGGGGTGCCCAGCAGGCCAGGGGACTGTCATCAGGCATCCCCTTGATGGGGTTCTGGGCAGGCTGCACCAAATACAACACACTTAGGCACATTGATTATTTTGAGTTAAAGTTATTTATGGAACAGCTCTGCCAATAAACAAAGATATTCTCTGTCTCTCTAAACAGAGGATATAAGCCTCCCACATGAAAGGCACCCTCCCCGTAACAGACAGGAGAGAGACATCCTTATCACCAGAGATAGGGAATTCAAGGCTGAGAAGGCTGTGTCAACAAGCCCCGTTACTTTTCCACTGCTTCACCACCCCAAGACAGATCCCTCTGTCTTGTTAATTCTTCAAAATGTATTGTCTCTTTGTTTAAAAGGTAAAAAAGCTGCCTACCTTAGTCACTTCCTTTTTTAAAGAATAATTGTATTTACTTATTTATATTTGGCTCTGCTGGGTCTTCATTGCTGCATGGGTTTTTCTCTGGTTGAGTGGGGGCTACACTTCCCTACGGTGAGTGGGCTTCTCATTGTGGTGACTTCTCTCCTTGTGAGCGGAGGCTCTAGGGCACCCTGGCTTCAGTCCCTGCGGCATGTGGGCTCCGTGACTGTAGCTCCCGGGCTCTACGTGTGAGAGCTCAGTAGCTGTGGTGCCTGGGCTTAGCTGCTCCTCAGCATGTGGGATCCTCCCAGACCAGGGATTGAACCCGTGTCTCCTGAATTGGCAGGCGGATTCCTATTCACTGAGCCACCAGGGAAGCCCTTACTTTGGTCGTTTCCTGGAGTCTCATATTTTCTGTGAGCTCCCGTTCACACAAAGTTAAATCTGCTTTTCTTCCTGTGAAGCTGTTTTATGTTAAGGTAGTCATTAGACCAACCACCCACAGGACCTGAAAGAGAAGACGGGGAAACCTTCTGTCCCCCGCACTCTGAGGGGAGCTGACAGAGAGGCTTTTTGTTGGCAGCACTCCCAGAAGCTGGGGTACCTCACCGTTCTCCCCACACTTACCTAGTCATTCTCTTCTATCCTTTCACTTTTGTCCCCCAAAATGCCTACGAACACCCACTTCTTCCAATGTTCTCTGTTTACCGATTTACTGGTTCTCTCATTAATGAGTAAGTATAATATTTGACTCAGGTTCAGTCTATAATTACATGAGGGACATGCTTTTCACCTTTTCACAATTCTTTTTTTGACAGACAAAAAAAATTCTTTTTTTGCACACACAGAGCAGCCACTGTTGTGATATTGTTATAAAAATAAAAATGGAGAAAGAGGTGATTTAAAATGAATGGGAAGTTCACACCCAGCAAGGCTTTCAGGCCTCCATTCCTCATTCCTGGGAGCCACGCCCGTCCATCCAGGACAGGACTGGGGCCCGCATGGGTCAGGACAGCAGAGAGGTCTTTCTCAAAGGTCAGGCCTGGGAACGTCCTTGGCGGTCCAGTGGTCGAAGACTCTGAGCTTCCACTGAGCGGGGAGGAGGTTCGATTCCTGGTCATGGAACTAAGGTGTCAAATGCTTCCTGGTGCAGCAAAGAAAAAGGTAAGCAAGCCCCAGTGGCTAGCTGGAGGGAGGGGAGAGGCTGCCCAGACCAGAGAGTGCTGGAAAGTAACCAAAAGAGAAGGGTAAGACATCTGCCTTTGGAGCTGGTGCTTGTCAGAGCATTTACTTGGTTCCTGCTAAAGGATGGAGGGGGCTTCCCTGGTGGCTCAGAGGTAAAGAATCCGCCTGCCAAAGCAGGAGTTTGATCCCTGGGTAGGGAAGATCCTCTGAAGCAGGAAATGGCAGCCCACTCCAGTATTCTTGCCTGGAGAATCCCATAGACAGAGGAGCCTGGTGGGCTACAGTCCACGGGGTCACAAAGAGTCAGACATGACTGAGCGACTGAAGAGCAGCAGCAAAGGATGGAGAGCAGACAGGATCTCCTGGGGAGTCTACTTAGTCTCTTGGCTTGAAGAAGTAAAAAGGTAGATATAACATCTTGAACACCTTTGCTTTAAGAGGCACAGTGAGAATCAGAATGGTCCAAGCCACACAGAGAAGAATAAAGTCCTAGGCTGGGCCACTAGGAGAGCCCTGTGCCTGCTGGGAGGCTGTGCGTGCAGGCTAAGTCTCTTCAGTCGTGTCCAACTCTGTGTGACCCTATGGACTGTGGCCCACCAGGCTCCTCTGTCCATGGGATTGTCCAGGCAAGAATACTGGAGTGGATTGCCATTTCCTCTTCCAGGGGATCTTCCCGACCCAGGGATCAAAGCCAAATCTCCTACATCTCCTGCACAGGCAGGTGGGTTCTTTACCACTGAGTCACCAGGGAAGCCCATTACTAATATTAATATAGGCAATTTTTACTTATGGGACAGGATCTGCATTAACCACTTTTCATAGGTTAATCCTCATACAATCCTGTAAGATTACTGCTACCACTATTCCAGTCAGCAGATAAGGAAACTGAGGTTCTTTATATCTAAGACCATCTGGTATGAAGTGGACTGGAATCCAGGTAATGTGACCACAAAGTCACTCTAAACACCCCTGCTGTCTGCTCGGTACGAATCCCAGTGATGTCTGTCATCTGTATTAAGAGGAAGACTGCAACTGAAATTGAGGGAAGAGCAACAGCGAGTGTAACTCTAAAGGCCAAAGGCACACCCACTGCAAGGGTGATGCTGGAGAAAACATGGACTCAGGAGGTGTGCCCTGAGCCACACCCCGCCCAGACGACACGGCCAGCCCCATCTCTGAGCCAGAAGAACTTGGGAGCTTCACCAGAAAGGACCGACTTACCATTCCTGACTTCCTGCCAGGCCTGCACTTTGCAGAAGCCAGAGGGCAGGCAGTATTCTCGAATCTTTTAATGAGGCAACCAAACCAAACCACAAACAAGGGCATAATTAAAGCTCTTTTACTTTTGTTTAAAAGTATCCGAAACCAGCCAAGCACAGATCCCTGCAGACAGTGGTAAAGACAGCAAAGCTGCGTGTCTAGAACTTGATCTGGCCTTGTCTTCTCTCAGCTGGAATCCTACGAGGAAAGGGGAAGAGAGCTCATTACCTGTGGAAGGCACACTGTGCCAAGGCCTGGGCAAGGTGCTCTCCACAAAGATCCCATCATTAAATCCTGGCATGAGCTGTGTGGCATAGGTATCATTAAATTCAATATCAAGACACAGAAGGAGGGACTTCCCTGGTCTAGTGGCTAGGACTCCACTCTGTCAATGCAGAGGGTCTGGGTTCAATCCCTGGTCAGGGAACTAGATCCCACATGTCGTGATTAAGAGTTCACATGTTGCAACTAACAGTTTTCCTGCCGCAACTAAGAGATCATGCATGCTGTAACTGAAGATCCCACGTGCCACCTGCAACTAAGATCCGGCATGGCCAGATACATTTTTAAAATAAATAAAATATTTTTTAAAGAAGATACAGGAGGAGAGACTCAGAGAGGTTAGGGAACCTGTCCAAAGCACACAGCCAGCACAGCAGAGTGATCCTGTAAACCTCAGCAGTCATATCCAGCCTGGGTTCATTGAACAGTGGGGCTACTTCAGACATCTTTCATCGTAAAGACAATCAGAAGACAGGGAGAGAGTGGCAGGCCCTTCAGAGTTCCTTGGATTGAAATCTGTCTTGTTTGTACTGGCACCAAGCAGCAAATCACCTCTGCAGCGCAGCCCAGCAACTCCAGACCCAGCTGGGCTCTGAACGGCTGAAGCTGCCAGGCCCGCCCGGGATGCCCAGATGAGAACAGGCATTGTTTGGTACCAGCTGCTGTGGGGCCCCCCGTCCACACAGGCTGTACCATGGCACTCAATGGGGTGGGTCCTGGTGAGGGGTACAGGCTTGGCGACTGCAGTGTCTCAGCCAGAGGGCTGAGGAGATCTTAAAAAGTTCTAGGGTTGCAGCTGGGGGAATTGAGTGGACCAGGGTGCCTGGACAGCCGTACCACAGTCAGAAAAGGGCTGGAGCCATCCTGCACAAACTTGGGCCAACTCTGGGAGATGGTGATGGACACGGAAACCTGGCATGCTGGCAAGCAGTTGGACACGACCAGGGGACTGAACAACAACATCCTGCACTCGTGGGAAAAAGGTCCAGGGAAGGAAGAGGGGAAAAGATGACAATATTCTACACAAGAAAAGGGAAGTATTGATGAACAAAGCCAAATATCATCAGTCTGTTCACATGTCCTGTATCAACTCTGCAACTGAAGGCATTTCTAATACATCCATCCATGATCCAGGGCTAAGGAATAGATGCTTGGCAGTGACAATGATGCACGCCTGCTGTTCACGCACCTTGGTCTCCCCGAGCTTTCTCACAAAAGGCCATAAAAGCCAGCACAGATTCCACTGGGAGAGTGAGTCTTGGCCACCACACGGATGCATGCAGGAAATTAACTCCCGCTCCCTCTCCCCATCAATTGCATTGTCTGCGGTAAGCAGAATCCTTTGACCTCCAAGCTTTGGGTTCTGAATGATAATATATCAATTGTGGGATTAGAAATGGAGGCTGTAAGGTACTTGTCAGCACCTGCCACCCTGCAGGAGCTCATTAAACACCTATTATCCCTCATCTTCAGGACTTTCAAAGAGAATCAACAAACGGCCATCACATCACACCCTAACTCTTGTCTGGAGTTATGCTAGACCACTCAGATTGATGGAGTCAGCGTGAGGTCCTGAGAAGAAAGCCGTAAAGATCAGGACACTGAATGCGTCCCCGAACTGAGGTGACTTAGCAGTCAGCAAGCACAGAAACAGGGTCAGCTGATAGAAACAACCCTGATGCCAGCAGCCTGGGTTTTACATCTCTCTCTGGACAGGCCAAGCATAAAGAGGCAAGTCACCAGGTCCAAGTTCATACTCACGCAGGGCCCCAGGCAGGAGGTGCTGGAAGGACTTCACACACTCGCCCTCCCTCCAAGGTCTCATGCTAAGTGTCACTAGAAGACCATGGTTCTGGGCACAGAAGGGGTCCCTTTTCCTATAACATGAGTTCAGACCATGGTTGCTGAAAGGAAGAGGCACCTTCCCGGCTACTACCAGAGGTGTCAGAGCCAGGGCCGCGTGGAGAAGGGCACTCTGCCCTTGAGTGTCCTGTGTCTCCTAACAGGAGCTTCTGAAGCTCACCCACAGACTAAGCACAGCAATGGTAGAAAAGACACAGCCAGGGCACCTCCCTAGTGGGCCACGGCTAAGAGTCTGCACTCCCAATGCAGGGTCCAGGTTCGATCCCTGGTCACAGGCATCAACTAAGAGTTGGCATGCTGCAACTCAGACCCACCCAGCACAGCCAAGGAAACAAATAAATATCTAAGAAATCAATAAATACACAGCCGGATCTGCAGCTGGCCATTGATGTAGGGAGGGGCAAAGAAGGCCACCACCTCAGCTCCATGTGGACCATCTGAGCAGCTGCCCAGAGCAGAGGGGAGACTCAACCCCCCTGAGCTGATGGCAACATCAGCCCCTTCCTTCCTGGGCCCCACGTAAGATGTATAGGCTTTTTCCAACTACATGAGTAGGAATCAGATAGCCCACATGACTGTACTTTTTCTCAGGAATCCTTCCCGATGCACTGGGAAAGGACCTCCGACTCTGTACTCCTAGAACGCAGGTGAGTTTGTCAGGAGTGCTCCAGCCATGGAACCCAAGCTGCTGGGATGGGCACTATGAGCTAAATCTCAGTGCAGCTCTGTTTCCTCAGCTCTCAAAAGATAATGGTATTATGAGAATTAAATGAGATAACAGATGAAAAACACTCAGCACAGGGCCTGGCATGGAGCAGGCATTCCCAAAATGTTTGCTTTGAACCAATGAGTCCGATGATTTCAAAAAGGAAATGTCAAAATTAGAACTGGAATTTAATTATTCAGGCTTCCTAGAAAGGATGCAAATTTGAAAATCACTCAAACTCTATTTAATACGAGAAAATGAACGTTTCATAATAATTTCCGATTTTAGTGATTCACAGGATCTCTGTTGAAGACATTAATAATGGTTTCGTTACTTTAAAGCAACACTTTATAATTTAGAAGGAAAGGCTCAGGAGTCAGAATTCTGCTTTTGGTGCCTAGTGCTGTCACATTCAAGCCGCATGACACTGAGAAAGTTTTCTAATCTCGCAGGACCTCATTATCAGCTATGAAATAAGGACAGCAGTTATACTATTTCAGAGGGTTTCGAGAAGATTAAAGAGGTTAAAGCATATAAAAACCCTAAAACGGTGTTAGACACTATCGCGATTCCTATCATTCTTTTCTTAAAATTTAGCTTATTGAAACGTAGTTGATTCATGATGTTGTGTTAAATACTGCTGTACAGCAAAGTGATTCAGTTACACAGATACATACATTCTTATTCACATTGTTTTCGATCATGGTTTCTCATACGACTCTGAATACAGTTCCCTGGGCTATACAGTAGGACCCTGTTGTCCACCCATCCTATATGTAACAGCTTGTCTCTAGTCTCTGACTCCCCACCCCTCCTTCCCCCCACAGCCCCACTTTGGAAACTTTAAGTCTGTGTCTGTGAGCTTGTTTCATAGGTAAGTTCATTTGGGTCATATTTGGGATTCCACATATAAGTGATATCACATGGTATTTCTCTTCTTCTTTCTGAGTTCCTTCACTTAAGATGGTATGCTGCTGCAAGCGGCATTACTTCATCACTTTCTTATGGCTGAGTAATATTCCAATGCTACATGCACCATGTCTTCTTCATCCATTTATCTGTCAATGGACACGTAGGTTGCCTCCATTTCTTGGCTATTGTAAATAATACTGCGGTGAACACTGAGGTACATGAATCCTTTCAAATTAGTTTTGTCCAGCTATATTCCTGGAAGTGGGATTGCTGTATCATACAGTAGTTCTATTTTTAGTTTTCTGAGGAACCTCCATACTGTTCTCCATAGGCTGCACCAATTTACATTCCCACCAACAGCGAAGGAGGTTCCCTTTTCTCCACACCATCTCGAGCATTTGTTATTTGCAGATTTTTTTTTTTTTAAATGATGGCCATTCTAACTGGGTTAAGATGGTACCTCATTGTAGCTTTGATTTCCTTTTCTCTAATTATGCTTATCATTCTTTGGACCACTATTTTGGTCATTCACGTGACTTTATATGATGATATGGTGACCAGACTTTCCACTCTGTGCAGAATTTCTGTGGGTGTATTACCTGGAGGATTAGGTGGACGATACATAAAAAGCATTTAGCACGGTTCATGCCACATGGTGTAGAATCACATGGCTGCAACATGATACGTGAAGATGCTGCACTCAGAGATAAGCCCAATACGGTTTCTGTTTGGACAATATTCGGAACCAAAATTTCTACACACAAATCAGCCAAGCACATGAAATAATTAATTAGAAGAGTATGAATAATGTACGAAAGGAATGCCTTAGTACTTAAGAGACATAAATCACAACTTGGAATTTATAGCCAACAGCAATTTGAAGGCTACATAATGGCATAAAATAATTGCAAATAACTGCAAAGAGAAATCCCTGTGGAAATGACGGCTATGTTTAAGGAAACGCAAGGAATGTTAAACACGTGGCGGATTCTAAATTTCCCAGCAAAGGGACTTTCTAGTGGTCCAGTAGTTAGGACTCTGCATTTCCACTGTAGAGAAATGTTATTTATTATTAAAATTATTTCCCTAGTCAGGGAAGTAATGCTGCATGGTCTGGGGGGAAAAAAATTCTGAAAGAAATATCCCAACAAAGCCAAAGCCTGGTGGTCCCATATCATCCATGAGTTCCAGTATTAGAGCAAGAAGGCCAGGCAGAGACTGAGTGGTTTTGACCCCAAACAGGCGTGTCTTTTACTGAGAAGCCTGGGGTTTCTGACATTCCCTCTGGTGCCTCAGCTGATGGAGTGAAAAAGCAAACCAGAAAGAGGGAATTCCAGGGTCTCAGAACCAAGTTTCTCTTTTTACTCTCAAGACGAGCAGATGTCTCAAAGCAAACAACCCAGGCACTTGGTGAAAGTGAAAGCCAGCCCATTTATTGCTAGCTGTTAAAAAAAAAAAAGAAAGAAACAGTGGAGAGTGTGGAGGAAAGAGGGAGTTATTTTATTATCTACTGCCCTTACAGCATCTTGGCAACCTGAAGGTCACGATAAGCTGATAGAGAGGTCTGTAATGTGAACAGTTGGAGCCCCTGGCTCCTTCCCAAGACCTTGCCACTTGGCTGTTTACAGCAGCAGGCGCCGGTCCAGGCCACACCATGACTGGCAGCTCATCTACCATTCCTTGACTCTCAGGGCATGGTGAGTACAGCCCAACCAACTTCTTTTTTTTTTTCTATTTTTTCTTCCATTAAGACAGTAAAAGGGATGATTCATGGTATACATGTTACATTCAGCCACAACTGAGAACAGAACTAGCTCAGAATGCCACAGCTTCAGGGCAAAGGACCCAAAGGAGCTGCTCTAATAATGAGCAAGGCGGGTCTCGAGGGCTGGGGCAACCAGAATGGGCATATGTGTTCCAGATCGACTGTGACAAGTCCTAGACAGTAGGCGTGCCGTCCGACAATTACCAGTGTTCCTAGCTTCTGGCTAGTCCTAGCCCCTTGTTCCTGCCTCTGTGGCCTCCGCGGTTTACACGCTTATTGGATCTCTGCCTCATCTTTCTTTTGTATTTCAGCCTGTGTGTTCGTTTCTTCCTCTACTTCACTCTCAAGGCAGGGAGGTTTCTCAGAAGATGATGCTCAGGCCAAGAGCCCAACTGACTTCTTAAAGAATAAGATGGTATTGCAGCTCATTGGGATACCAGTTGCCACCTAATTGCAAAGAAAACTCCAGTTCTTTCTAGTCCATAATTGACTAGCTTTGATGGGATTATACTTCTTGAACATGTTCTGTAAAACCAGAGTGGGGCTGAAAAGTCATGTACAGTGGCTATGGGAGTGGAGGGTGGAAACTCTGCCATCCATCTCTTATTAGTTAAATTTTACTTCTCCCTTCTTGATTATTTATTCATTCATTTAGCAAATATTTACCAAACACCACCACATGCTCAACCCTGAGGTGGGAGCTGAGAACACAAAGATAAGCAAATACTCAGCTTCAACAATACATTATTTAAAGAGTGTGATTGGTTTATCCTCAGTTCCACTCGGCAGAGGCACTTCCTGAACTTGTGCTTGAGAAGGGAGATGTGACCTTCCAGTCCTCCCGCTAAGCATTTGTCCTCATGTGCCTTCTGTTAGTACACGCATCACTCTGATGCTAAGTGTGATTGCGGGCTAAGCATTTTTCACACTGCACAACCCCTAAATGCATTACTCACCTTCTAGACAGCTGAGGAGCATCCTTGGGTAATCCTCCACCACCCGCAAGCTTGGTGTCCCAGGCTGCTTGAGAGCCAAACTCCCCAGCAAGAGGCAACTGTACTTCAAGGCATGAATCTTAAGGGGTTTGTGTTATAATGGGGTCAATGGCAAAGCAGGCCTCCGGACAAGGGCACGTGACCTGGCGGGAAGTGGTAGAGGGGTGATGGAAGGGAGGGGCAGGGTTACCCCACTCAAGCATGATATCCCAGGTTAATATTAGAAGATGAGGGCTAGATTTCCAGGCAAAGAAATCACGGTGCTTCACTTCCATGGCAGTCCAGGGGTTAAGACTCCACCTTTTAGGGCTTCCTTGGTGGTTCAGTGGTAAAGAATCTGCCTGCCAATGCAGGAGACATGAGTTCAATCCCTGATCTGGGAAGATCCCACATGCCACGGAGTGACTAAGCCTGTGTACCACAACTACTGAGCTGGCGTTTGCTGCCACTGCTGAAGTCTATGCACCTGGAGCCCGTGCTCTGCAGCAAGAGAAGCCACGCAACGAGAAGCCAGCGCACCAAAACTGGAGAGCTGCCCCTGTTCGCCAAAACTAGAGAAAGCCTGCACACAGCCACAAAGACCCAGCACAACCAAATTAATACAATTAAAAAAGAGAGAGCGAGCGAGACTTTGCCTTCTGATGCAGGGGGTTCCATCCCCGGTCAGGCAACTAAGATCCCACATGCCTCAGGGCCAAAAAAAAAAAAAAAAAAAATAGAAGCAATATTATAACAAATTCAAGAAAGTCTTTAAAAATGGTCCACATTAAAAAAAAATCATGAAAGAAATCATGGCGCTTATGCTATGAAAACCATCTCCTGACATTTGGGCTAAAGGCCAAAGGCGACGTCTGCTTCCCTGTGGGCCATTTCTGCATGCTGCTTATTTCCCGGGGGCTTGCTTCCACTGCTCAGTTCTAAAAGTCAGAGAGCTGACTCTCTGACCGACAGTCGTTGGTATTAAAAGCTTTCAATATGCCAGGTTTCTCTGAGTGGCTTTCAAACCTTTAATCCCAGTGTTAGAAACCGTCCTTTCTTTAGGTCAATAGCTTAAACTTGCAGAGGATAAGGGCAGACCCTGCTGGTTGCACAAAACACAGGGTAAATAAAGTCTTTAAATAAGAAAAGCAATGTCAGATCTGTGGGTCTGGTATTCGGGCTGCTTCCCACGAATCTCAACACAGAAACACGGGTGTATGGCTGGGAAACACGGGCGTATGGCTGGGAAACACGGGCGTATGGCTGGGAAACACGGGCGTATGGCTGGTACTCCAAGAATGATTTTGGTGTTTAAATTCCGTCATGTGGCCCCAGCCTGAGGCATAGTTTGGAAAGGCCAAGTGGAACACTTCCCAGATGAAAATCAATCAATGAGACCAAGAAAACAATTTCCTCTGTGACCTGTCTCAGAACAAGAATTTAGGTTTTCATCTTCTCCACAAAGGGATCAGGGTACCAAGCAGGCTGAGTAGTTGGTATTACAGTTTCTTGGATCAGAAAAAATACCTGTTTCCATCAATGCTGGGAGAGGGATGCAGATGCTTAAACGCAGGTCTTAGAGCACCGGGTGCTTCTGCTTCCCTCTGCAGGGAAAACAACTATTAATATAAGAATGTCAAGCTCCCCAACACATGGCCTGGCCAGCCCACTCTGCTGGGTCTCCATAGCCTCTCTCCAGTCCATTCCTTCCTTCTATGCTGTGCTAAGTTGCTTCAGTCATGTCCGACTCTTCTCAACCTCAGGGTCTGTAGCCTACCAGGCTCCTCTGTCCATGGGATTCTCCAGGCAAGAACATTGGAGTGGGTTGACATGCGCTCTCCTAGGAGATCTTCCTGACCCAGGGATTGAACTCCCTTATGTTTCCTGCATTGGCAGGCAAGTTCTTTACCACTAGCACCCCCTGAGAACCCCCTTCCTTTCTTTTATTAATAAATAATCTGGGCCTTATGCTCCAATACTTTGGCTACCTGATGCTAAGAGATGACTCACTGGAAAAGACCCTGATGCTGGGAAAGATTGAGTGTAGAAGGACAAGGGGATGACAGAGGATGAGATGGTTGGATGGCATCACCGACTCAATGGACGTGAGTTTGAGCAAACTCCAGGAGGTAGTGAAGGAAAGGGAAGCCTGGCATTCTGCAGCCCATGTGGTTGCAAAGAGTCAGACACGACTTAAAGACTGAACAAATGCTCTAGAGAGAGACCTTTAGAAAAGTCCTGGATACCTTAAAAACACTCACTGATTCTGTGCAAAGCCCTCTCTCAAGGATTTCAGTTTAAAAAGATAAACAATAAACACAGTCCAGTGCCCGTCAAGGAGTGAACATTTAAACTAGCGGTGGTCCACTCATACCAGGGAACGTCACTTAGAACTTAAAATCCAGGGATGGTTGATATAAGCAACAACTTGGATGGATCTCCAGGGATTTACGCTGAGTGAAAAAAAGCTAATCTCAAAGGCTGCATGCTGTATAGATTCTATTTACATAACAATCTGAAATGACAACATTCCCTAGATGAAGAATGGATTATAGTCAGCCCTTCATATCTGTGGGCTTTGCATCCATGGATATGAAGGGCTGGCTATACCATGCCAACTTGAGCATCTGTGGGTTAGCATCCACGAGGGGTCCTGGAATCAGTCACCCTCACATACTGTGGGACGGCTGTAGGGGTGGCCGGGGGTTAGAGATTAGGGGAGGTGTGGCTTTACGAGGGTAGCAGGAGGGACCTGTGCGGTGGGACTGGTCTGTACCTAGACTGTGGTGGTGGTCACAGGACTCTACCCATGAGATAAAGCTGCAAAGACTAAATTTGCACATACATACACACGAGTGCATGTAAAACTAGAAAAACCAGCAGGTGAACTGCATCCATGTCAACTTCTGACTACGGTTATCTGGTGGCTCAGTGGTAAAGAATCCCCCTGCCAAGCAAGAGACCCAGGTTCGATCTCTGAGTTGGGAAGATCCCCTGGAGAAGGAAATGGCAACCTACTCCAGTATCCTTGCCTGGGAAACTCCATGGACAGAGGAACCTGGTAGACTACAGTCCATGGGGCTGCAAAAGAGTCGGACACGACTGAGCGACTAAACAACAATTATTATGCACTCTGTACCACTGGGCATATTTTTGTATTATTTCTGTATTAATCATGTTAATTAAAAATAACCCATATTAATTTCTGTATTATTTCTGTATCTGTATCTTTCTGCATTATTTCTTATATATGCCAGTGAATGTACAACTGGCTCAAAATTAAAAGTTAACAAAAGGATGCATAGGTCAAAGGAGAGCACAGTTCAGCTTCATTCAGACACGCTGCAGAGCCCTGAGCACTTAAAGGGACGCAGGTGCCCTCCTTGGCACCACCTCTGCCATCACACACAGCTTCTGAGACTGCTGGCACCTCTTTATGGATCTTGCCAAAAATTCAGCTGCACATCAGAATTAATCAACCAACACCTGGAGCATGAGTTTCACTCAGAAAGATAAAGACTCATCATAGTATTTTTATGAGAAAAATGGACCATGACTTACATGAACCATATCTATAGTGGGAACTCTAGGTATCTTTTTTGGAACCATGGGCCCTGGGCAGTTGGAAATGATATGAATCCCTTGACCTTCCTATTTCTTTGCTTTGTATTTTTCTTCTTTAATTTTCAGGCATATTTTTGTGTGCAACCTAAATATCACACAAATGCAGCCTGTAGCTACATGTACACACATCATATTAGCTCTAAGTGCATAAGCACACTATCCTCTCAAACATACTCCTAATCTTCCCCAAGTGTGGAATAAATTTCAAACCATTAAATAAAATGATCTGATACTGTCCATACAGATGTTACCAACCCTCACCCCCTCCAATGACATCACTGTTTCCATGGTAACTAATGTACTTCAAAGTAGAAAATGCAGATGATGGCTTTAAAAGGGCGGGGGGGGGGGGGAGGTAGGCAGACAAATGATACAAACCAAACATGTCACAGTGTATGCGGTGATGCTGGATGTACCTGCATTATGGGCTGCCAGCTCAGGGACAAGCAATAAATATTTTATGAGAACCATTATGCTAACCGTCTATATAACAATGACCTATCAAATTACACAATTGCCTTCAGAAGCATGGCTGCCCCATTCAACACACATAGGTAAAAGTGTGGTAAAGGTGGGAAAGGGGATGAATTAGGAGGTTGGGACTAACATATATATGTATGTATGCTGCTGCTGCTAAGTCGCTTCAGTCGTGTCTGACTCTGTGCGACCCCATAGATGGCAGCCCACCAGGCTTCCCTGTCCCTGGGATTCTCCAGGCAAGAATACTGGAGTGGGTTGCCATTTCCTTCCCCAATGCATGAAAGTGAAAAGTCAAAGTGAAGTTGCTCAGTTGTGTCCGACTCCTAGCGACCCCATGGACTGCAGCCTACCAGGTTCCTCCGTCCATGGGATTTTCCAGGCAAGAGTACTGGAGTGGGTGCCATTGCCTTCTCTCTATATATGTATATATATATATACACAAAAGATAGTAATCAACAAGGACCTACTGTAGAGCATGGGGGACTCTACTCAGTATTCTTGTTACAACCTATATGGGTAAAGAATCTAAAATAGAATAGATATATGTACATGTATGACTGAGTCACTTTGCTGTACACCTTAAAGTAACACAGCACTGTAAATAAATTTTATTCCAATATAAAATAAAAATTAAAAAAATAAAAAATTTACCAAAAATAAGTGAGTGTTCAATAGCACAGGTACAGAACATGAGCAGAGTTTCAAATCAGAGTCACATACTTTGTTTTACAGTTATGCTGTTATTATGTCTGAGAATAGCTATTTCAGAAATATTTGAATGCCAGGAAGACTGTAACTGCTTACAAGAAAGAAGTGAAGAAAACTGATAGGGGAAAAGCCTCTATTCTTAGTTCCAACATGTACAAAAAAGGGATAAAATCTCCAGGAAATGCAACATTGTTTTAGCATAAGGCCCTTTTGGTGAAGCGTGGGTACTTCTTTCAGTTGCTGTCTGTATCTTATTATTCGGATGTTGGTGAATGAAAACTTTTCTGGACGTGAAAATCCATGCTCTCAGTTGTAGGGAAGGCAGTGAGGAGGTGACAATTCTGGATGGTTTAACATAAAACTGGAGTCTGCTTTTAAAACATAAGAGAATGTTTGATCTGTCCCTGTCAAAATGTCATTCTTAACACCTGACACTGAAGATACTGAACAGAAGCTTCCAGAGGTTCCATCGCGTATTCCGTCCCTGCACTGCAGGAGCCTATGTTGAGAAGACCACGTGATGACACCCTGACCTACAGACACCCGAGGAGCCATTAATACTTGCTTCTTCTGATGCCTTTGGCCACCACCGAGGACCAGGAACGCATCTGGAGTCGTGGAGCCGGGTTAATGCCCAAACCCATAACCTGCTTAAGATCTCACAAAAGGATGGCTTTACTTCTGGGATTCTGCCCCATTTTGCCGGCTTGTGCTCTGTGTTTCAGTCAAGCTGCAGATAGAAGTCTTTCCCCAGGACAATATCTGCGCTGACCTGCCATCTAGTGCACCAAGGATGGGGCAGGTGACCTGGCACCACCCCTACACACACACACACACACACACATGTTTGGCTTCATGCTCAGGGCAGATTACAGGTCTCCCGTGGCTTTGAGACCCCCTGAGCCACTCTCTTCCTAAAACACCCCTTTCCACAGACACCCCCTCCCCGCCCTCTTTTTTCTTGGCTGCACTGGGTCTTAGTTCTAAATTACAGTATGTGGGGTCTAGCTCCCCGGCCAGGGGTGGCCGGAACTGGCCCCCTGAATTGGAAGCATGGAGTTCTTTGCTGGACCACCAGGGAAGTCCCTTCACAGATCACTTTTTGGAAAACTAAACTCTTTTTTTTTTTTGCCTAGGAGATTGAGTCTAGAGTTCAAGGCCTTCCTTTACTTCACTGTGACCTCCATCCAATGGCACCATCTTCCTTACCCTTCTCCACAGGGGGCCACTGCCAGAGCCACAGCCCTCTGTCAGACATTGCCCCTCCTCCCCTAAGCCCACACCTTCTCCCTGCACCAACGACCCCACTTCTTCTGCGGGGTCCACTTCAATGTTCTGCTCCTGCCCATCTCTATAAAGGGGTCTTTACATCCAGCCGTCCATACTCACTCACTCTTCCAAGAATCTCGGCCTTTGTTGCTGTTCTGATGTAATTTACAAACATTTGCAGGAAAGTACCACAACGTAAGCACCTTTGGAGCAGAGATTTCTGTGTGTTTTGATAATGGCTGGCAAAAGGGCCTGGCAAATCACAGAAGCTCAATAAATAGATCTTGAATTTTTATGGTAGCATCACAGAACACAAACACCTTAAATGTTTTAAGGGCAAGAGAGAGAAGAGAGCAGGGCTGGACATAAAAATTAAAAATATATACAAAAATGGGACTTCCCTGGAGGTCCAGTGGTTAAGATTCACCTTCCAGTGCAGGAGGTGTGGGTTCGATCCCTGGTTGGGGAACTAAGACCCCACATGTCTCGTGAACCAAAAACCAAGACATAAAACAGAAGCAGTATTGCAACAGATTCAATAAAGACTTTAAAAATGGTCCAAATTAAAAAAAAAATCTTTAAAAAATATATACACAGAGAATTGCCATCATCATTTGCAGGGGCTTCATGCCAAATTAATTAAAACATTAAATACTTAATGCCATAGCATAAAATGTAAGGGAAGAAATTCTTTCCCATCAAAATTTAATGCCTCAGATCAATAAAAACTATCTTAAAGACCAGGAAATAAATCAAGTAATACAAGCCACAAATAATAGAAAAGGACTTTGGGAAAGTGGTCTGTTTCAGTCCAAATGCAGAAGAAAGTGATGGAAATGGGATTTATCACTCCATGGAGTTGAACTGGTTCCATTTGCGTCAAACAGCAGGACCTCAAACATATTGGCAAAAGTAAAATATCTATAATTAGCTGTTAGAGTGTTCGTAACCAGGAATGTGAGTAGAAGGCCTGGGGTACAGCAACTCCTGCCACACAGAGCACATCCACACGAGGTGGCCAGCCCACGGGAGCTCATCGTTGCGGCCAGCCCAGGGGAGCTCAACATTGAGGACCGCAGGGCCACGTGGGAGACGCCGTGCAAAACACAACAGGCCAACTCGAGAGAAAGGCCAGGTCATATCTCTGCTCAGTCCAGGAATGTGTCCAGGTTGGGGCCTTCAGAATACCTGTGACCACACATGTCCTCTGTTCGCAGGAGGTCAGCCTAAGATCAGCAGAAAGGCCCGCCCAGAGGCCAGAGCCAGCCTTACGGTCTGAGTCCGGAAGCCTGGGGCCACTAGGAAAGGCCGAGTTGGGAGTGAAAGCTGAGAGCAGGGCTCCAGTAGGAGGCAGCATCTCATCTGAGGAGCTGGGACCCCCCCTATCAGAGTCCACAACTCTAAGGACTATTTATGCTTTGTAGGTAGGAGATAGATGGGCCCCTGGGCTGGACAGTTGGTGTTTGTCAAGTGGAGCAAAACTGAAGCTTTGCTCTCACCCAGACACTCCAAGGACAAAGCTAGTGGCAGAAGCTTAGCTCTGCTGATGTGAAGAGCTAAGACGACCACTCCTGAGGTCAAGGAAGTCTTTCTTGTCTGCACATGCGCAGGAAGGTTCCTTGGGGGTCAAAAAGGGAGAGGGTGCCAACCCTTAATAAAGTGTGGACATGCACTGGCAGACCTACAGTGGGATCCATCTACAGTGGTGGGATCCATCTTAGCAAGAAGTTGTGCACCCGTGTTGGGTAGGTCCTAGGATCAGTCAGGTGTGAAGAAAGAAACAAGGAAATTGGCCAAAGGCACTTGGTCAAAGAGGTAAACAAGACCCAGAAGGACTGTCCTAAATGAGGGGTTTAAATCACCTCTTCACTGTGCTCCTCCTCGTTAGGAAGGACGCTCATACCCTTGCTCTCTGGATGTGTATTTCCGCCTTGCTTCTGACTTATGACACCATGCCCAAACCCTCTCTCTGGTTTTTGTCTCCGGGAAACACTCTAGCCTTCAATGGGGGTGGTCGGTAAGAGCCAGGGCCACTTTGCGTCTAGCCTCCAGACACTGGTGGTCTAGCAGTTCAGATTCCTGGTTTTCATCCAGGCAACCCAGGCTCAATATCAGTTCCTGGGCAGGGAACTAAGATCTCTCTTAGTGGTCTTCAGGACCGCTCATTGCTGCCTCTGCAAGATCACTTCCAGAGCAGAGATTGGCAAGTGTATCCTGGAAGAGACCAGACGGTACACAGTTAAGGTTCCTCCATCCACGTGGTCTCTGTCACAACCACCCCTGCTGCTGGATCACAAATGGAGCTGAAGACAAGGACCTGGACACGAACCCATGTGTTTATGTTCCAAAAACACGGCGCTCACAAAGCTGTCTGCAGGCTGGATCTGGCTCACGGGCCACAGTTTGCAGACCTTGCTCGAGAGCCTTCTGCACAATTCGGCTCCTGATCTTCAGCCATCCCTCCCCCATGGTACTGACCATAAAACCCTTAGAGCAAAAAGGGCCAGACAACTGTCTTCAGGGACCCATGGGAGGGGTGACAGTGAGAATGAGGCCGAGATTCATTAAGCACGTGTGCCAACCACCGTACTCAGCTTTTCACATCTGATGGGTCCGTTCACGCCCACAAGAACCCCTTGAGCCGGGTCCTTTATTCTCTCCAAGTTACAGATGAGGACACTGAGGTCTGGAGGGTGAAAAACCAACCCAGAGTCATGCCTGAGGGGTGGAGCTGGGGGTAGAATCCAGGAATCTATAACCTGGGCAGACAGTGCCCACATCATGCCAGTCAGCCTTGGGCGAAAGACCATGACCACCGTAAGAGGAAAGCAGGAGCAGCAGAGGCCTGAGAATTGTCTTCACAGCAGAGGGGCGACCGGGTCCCCAACACTGAGCTGTACACAGGGACAAGAGCGAAGGCTAAATAGGACAGTGTATGCCAAGTATCAGGCACGTAGCAGACACTCAACAGACAAGAGAGGTCATTATTACTGATAAAGCAGCTCTCCACGTGGAACTAGTGGTAGAGAACCCGTGTGACAATACAGGAGACGTAAAGACACACGAGTTCAGTCCTTGGGTCAGGAAGAGCCCCTGGAGAAGGGCATGGCAACCCACTCCGGTATTCTTGCCTGGAGAATCCCACAGACAGAGGAGCCTGGCAGGATGCAGTCCATGGGGTCAGAAAGAGTCAGACACAATTCAAGCAACTCAGCACGCGCACAGAAGATACCAGCTTCAAGAGAAAGAACGTGCCTTCCACTTGGAGGTCTGGCTGTCACCACCCATCTCAACCCAGCAGTCAACCTTAGCACCAGGAACAGGGGACAGCAGGCATTTTATTTTATTGATATTGTAGATGTCACTTCTATCTTTATTTATTTATTTTTTGGATGTGTGACAAGCAGGATCTTAGTCCCCCTGACCAGGGATTGAACCAATGGTCCCTGCAGTAGAAGCACGGAGCCTTAACCACTGGACCACCAGGGAAGTCCAACCTTTAAGCTATTAAAGTCCATTTTAATATGAAGTACTTCAAAGAGTGGGGCTTCCCCGGTGGCACTAGTGGTAAAGAACCCTCTTGCTAATACAGAAGACATAAAATCCTCAGGTTCAATCCCTAGGTTGGGAAGATCCCCTGGAGGAGCAAATGGTACCCCATTCTAGTATTCTTGCCTGGGAAATCCCAAGGACAGAGGAGCCTGACAGGCTACAGTCCATAGGGTCACAAAGAGTGAGACACGACTGAAGCAACTTAGCATGCATTCAGAAGAGTGCCTTCCCAGTGACCTAACATAAACAAAATGTAAATCTAATCAAGAAAAACACTAGTGCTCAATGAGAGGACAAGTTAGATCAAACTAAGAGGAATAACTAGGCAAATTCTGAAAAGAGAACAATCTGTAGAAGGTTCCTACCTCTTCGAAGAGTCGAAAACCTCTTTAAAAAGTCAACATCAGTAGCAAAAAGTGGGGGAATTACAAGAGACTGAAAGTGATAGGCTTATGTTGACTGCAACATTATTCACAATAGCTAAAATGTGTTAGCAACCTAAGTGTCTATCAACAGATGAACGGACAAGCAATATTTACAGTGGAAGCAATATTTACAGTATATATTTACAATGGAAGATTATTTCAGCTTTTAAAAGGAAGGAAAGGGCTTCCTTGGTGGTCCAGTGGTTACAAAGCTGCCTCCCAACGCAGGGGACACAGGCTCGAACGCTGGTTCAGGAAGATTCCACACGCTGCTGGTCAACTCAGCCCGTGAACCACAACCACTGAAGCCCGCGTGCCTAGAGCGCACGCTCCATAGCAGGGAAGCCGCCACAATGAGAAGCCTGTGCATCACAACGGCACCCCCACTTACCCAAGCAGGGAAAGCCTGAGTGCAGCAACTAAGACCCAGCACAGCCAAAAATAATAAACACACACACCTTAAAAAAAAAAAGGAAGGAAATTCTGAAGTACAGTTCAACAGTACGTGAAGGGAAATAATTCAGAGACAAAAGAATACTGTACAATTCCATTTACGTGGGCTATCTAGAGTATTCAAATCATAGAGACAGAAAGTAGAACAGTAGTTGCCAGGAGCTAGGAGAAGGGAATAGAGAGTTATCGTTTAATGGGCTCAGAGTTTCAGTTTTTCAAGACGAAAAGAGTTCTGGAGATGGATAACGGTGATGGTCACACGACAACACACATGTAGTTCATGTCACTGAACTGTACACTTAGGAATATTGAAGATGGTAAGTTCCATGTTACATGTATTTTATCACAATAAAAAGAACTGGAAAAAAAGAGACTGAAAGTCCTATAACAAATGAAATGCAAGATCTTTAATTGGTTTGTGGTTGTTTAGAAAAGACACAGAGAGTTCTAGAGATGGAGCTAAAGATGGAGCTAGCAATGCCCAATGGAGATACTTTGGCAACATTTGGAGAAATTTGATAATGTAGCAGGTATGAGTTGAAATGAGGGGATATTATCAGGAGTGATAATAAGGTTGTGGTTTTATGGTAAATGATCATACCTCATGGAGAGGCATAACAAAGTACTAAGGCGTGAAGTAGCTTCATTTCTATAGTTACAAGTGGCTAAAAAATGTACATTCACATACTTCCATGTGTATATATGTTGTTGTTTAGTCACTAAGTCATGTCCAACTCTTTGCTATCCCATGGACTGCAGCACACCAGGCTTCCCTGTCCTTCACTATCTCCCAGAGTTTGCTCAAACTTATGTCCTTTGAGTTGGCGATGGCATCCAACCATCGCATCCTCTGTCCTCTGTGTGTATATATGAAGCAAATATGCCAAATGTTAATAATTGTTCAGTCCTAGGTGGTGAATACATGGGTGTGTTCACTGTACTATAATTTCTAATTTTGTCTTGTTTGAGAATTTACAATATAGAATTAAAAATAAATGAGGGGTAAAAATGCCCACCTATCTCCCAGGGTTATATAAGGCTTAAATGACATAAACCATGACAACACTTTGTAACCCATTAAACATTCCACACCAGTAAGATGGTGGCACTGTATTCATTTTTGGCGTCGATAATAAAACCGAGACCTAAGGTAAATAAATGATTCCCCAACCAGCACTATTTCAATAAATATAAATCTATTCTCAGTAAGTCCGGTGAAACACTTTTTGAATAAGGTACACGTAATTTTGTACTAAGGTTTTGAAAAATGTCTATCTGATGAAGAAGTGACCATTAATTAGAGTGTCTGTTCCCACTGGCACGGAGCAGTCTGTAATTTTGTGGGGGTTGTTATAGCAGAGTTACTACATAATGGCCCTTGTTTGTGAGTGGCTGGCTGTTCAGACAGAGAATGCAGTCAAGGGCTGAGCACGCAGGTAGCAACACGCTGGGAGCAGGGACCCTGTGCCCGGCTGGGGAACAGACAACAGCTCATTTCCAAAAGCTCGCCTCACCTGTAAAGGCCACCCTGCACTCACAGGAAGCAGGACACAGATAACACAGTTCTCTGGTCTAATGAAGTCATGCTCAACCTTCGTGACCTTTTTCTGCAGTTAAAAATTAAAAAAAAAAAAAAGACGACCAGCCATGTTCTCTCACAAGGAGTAATGTGTTACAGTGATAGGAAAACATCAAACCTACTTAAGCACTCGGTTCAGCGGCAGTTTCTTGAGGTGTCATCTGAGAAAAGAGAAGGGATTTCAGAGCAAATGAAAACTGAGATACCCAGGATCAAACACTCCTTCTGTCCATGTGGGCGAGTCATTCAAATTCCCAGAGTCCCAGTGTTCTTGGTTGTTAAATAGAAATAAGAGTATTTATCACACCAGGTGTCATGAGAGTCAAATCCAACTATGTACACACTTCCTGACACATGTAAGACTCTCACAAAATGTCTGTTCCCCTCCCCTCAGTGACCATCCCCTCCAATCTCCTTATTCCATTTCACTGTGAAAAGTAAAATAGGTAAGACATGAGAGGGACTTTTCTGGTGGTCAGTGGCTAAGACTCCACGCTGCCAATACGGAGGACCCAGGTTTGATCCCTGGCCAGGGAACTAGATCTCACATGCTGCAATTAAGATAGAAGATCCACTGAGCCGGTCTGAATGCAGGTCAAGAAGCAACAGTTAGAAATGGACATGGAACAACAGACAGGTTCCAAATCAGGAAAGGAGTACATCAAGGCTGTATATTGTCACCTTGTTTATTTAACTTACATGCAGAGTACAGCATGCAAAATGCCAGGCTGGATGAAGCACAAACTGGAATCAAGATTGCCGGGAGAAATATCAATAACCTTAGATATGCAAATGACACCACCTTACCGCAGAAAGCAAAGAGGAACTAAAGAGCCTCTTGATGAAAGTGAAAGAGAAGAGTGAAAAAGCTGGCTTAAAATTCAACATTCAAAAAACAAAGAACACGGCATCCGGTCCCAACACTCCAGGGCAAATAGATGGGGAAACAATAGAAACAGTGACAGAGTTTATTTTTGGGGGCTCCAAAATCACTGCAGTTGGTGACTGCAGCCATGAAATTTAAAAATGCTTGCTCTTTAGAAGAAAAAAGCAGAGACATGACTTTACTGAGTAAGGTCTGTCTAGTCAAGGCTATGGTTTTTCCAGTAGTCACATATGGATGTAAGAGTTGGACCATGAAGAAAACTGAGCACCGAAGAATTGATGCTTTTGAACTGTGTGTTGGAGAAGACTCTTGAAAGTCCCTTGGACTACAAGGAGATCAAACCAGTCAATCCTAAAGGAAATCAGTCCTGAATATTCATTGGGAGGACTGATGCTGAAGCTGAAGCTCCAATAATTTGGCCATCTGATGTGAAGAACTGACTCACTGGAAAAGATCCTGATGCTGGGAAAGATTGAAGGAAGGAAGAGAAAGGGACAAGGGAGGATGAGATGGTGGGATGGCATCACCAACTCAATGGACATGGGTTTGAGCAAGCTCTGGGAGTTGGTGATGGACAGGGAAGCCTGGCATGCTACAGTCCATGGGGTTGCAAAGAGTTGAATGTGACTGAGTGACTGAACTGAACTGACTGAAAGTATTTTTACTTTATTAAGAAATAAAATAAAGTCATGAGAAATCTGGATTTATATCAGCAAAACAAAGCTGTAAACAACCCGTCATACAGAAATAAGGGGATGAAATAGAACAAAACACAGTGGATCAGTGGTAAAGAATCCACCTGCAATGTAAGAGACACAGGTTCAATCCCTGGGTTGGAAAGATCCCCTGGAGAAGGGAATGGCATCCCACTCCAGTATTCTTGCCTGGAAAATCCCATGGACAGGGGAGGCTGGTGGGTGGGTCTACAAAAGAATCAGACATGATGGAGCAACTAAACCACCACCACCATTCAATCTTTGAAAACGATACTTCTCCATTAAAATGGTACAAACTTCCACACAAAATCTCACTCTTCTGAAACTTAACCAAAAAAAAAAGGGGGGGGGGGTATATCAGAAATAAACTAATTACCAGTCAAGAAACAAATAAGAGAATGAACCCACCCCAGTGTCATAAAACTAAATACTGCCTCCCAAGAAAAGTGAAGAAAATTTCTAAGAGCAGAACAGAATGGTATAGTGTAGCAAGGCTCGTAAGTCCACCACCCTCGGGAAAATTAGCCAGTGAATAAATTAATGTCCGAGAGATTTCATTAATATTGCATATCTGGAGAAAAGCACCCTGATAGGTATCCTTGTATTCCTCTTTTCTCACTGGGAAAAGTGACAGCATCTGCACGGGAGGAAAGGCCGAGGAGGAGCCGTGAGCCATGCGGCTACTTATCCCTGCGGGAAGAAAGGGAAGGCTCCAGGAGCGAAAGCCAGGTCACCGAATACCGCCCATGGATACACAGGGTGCGCCCCCACACAGGAAGACGGAGCCCGCTTATAGGACCTTTAAAAGATCCCCGGAGCAAAAGCTACCAAGCCCACATCTTCTGGCCAGAACTAGTCTGCACCCTGTGTGCCACCTGCTATAGCTCAGCTCATCCTGGCTGCTTGGTGTCTTCCGGCCACAGAAAGCATCAACAGAAACAACAGCCTTCAGACTCTAACTGGGCAGTCAGGGGGGAAGTAAAGAGAAGCTTCACATGGAGAAATTACCCACACCCAGAACAACAAAGATCTGGGCAGACTCACTCCAGCAAGAACTAAGTAGGAAAAAAGCCAACAAAAAAGCATGGCAGCTATAAACACAGACTCTTGACGGAAAGGAAAAAATGAAACACTGAATCAAAGACAAAGCAGTCATGCAAGTTCCCTGGTGTTCCAGTGGTTAAGACTTCACCTTCCAATGCCTCAGGGCAAAACACCAAAACACAAAACAGAAATGATATTGAAACTAATTCAATAAAGACTTTCAAAATGATCCACCTTAAAAAAAAAAAGTATTCAGCCTAAAAGAAAACAAAACCCAAGAAGAGGATTCCCCCTAAAGGATCTTTGAAACGTAAAAACTTTATGTGACTGTGAGTTCAATAAACTGAAAAGTCAAAGCAATATTAACAAACACAAACAAAAAGGAACAAGATTGTAGACCTAAAGAAATAAATTGGAGATTAAAATAAACATTAGAGATCAATATATAAAATAAAATCTGTATAGAACAAAGGAAAGGTGGCTTTGAACCCAATGTACTGACTAGAGGGAAGCGAGACATCAATACAGTAAATATAGGCCTAAAATCAGAGATTAAAATAATCAAAGGAAAACAAATAACTAAGGAGTTCAAAGACAATCAACATAGATAACTGACATGGTTATAGCAGGGAACTCACCATGCAGAACCAAGAAAGTATAAAAGGCACTATAAGAAAAGTGCCCTGAGATTAATAAAGAATGGACTCTGTTAACTGAATGAAAATATCAAGTTCCAGAAATGTACAGCACACGTTATACACCAGTAACATATACGGTGACTAAGTTATATGTCCAGGATTAAAAAAGAATTGCCCAGGCATCTCATCTATAAGCAAACAATCTACAAAGGAGGAAAACTTAGACTGGCCATGGACTCCTCTACAGCAACGTTCAAGAGCAGAAAACAGTGGCCTCTTTCCAGTTTTAAGTCAATCTTCTGTTAAGTTTTTAAAATTGTGTTTATTTGTTTCTGGTTGCCCCGGGTCTTCACTGCTGTCCGGGCTTCTCTCTAACTGCCCCGAGTGAGCCTCCTCTCTAGCTGCGGTGCTGGGGCTTCCCCTCGTGGTGGGCTCCCTTGTTGTGGAGCATGGACTCCGGGGTACGCAGGCTTCAGCAGTACGTGGGCTCAGCAGTTTGGCGGTACGTGGACTGAGTTGTGGCTCTCAGGCTTAGTTACTCCACAGCATGTGGAATCTTCCTGGATCAGGGATCAAACCCGCATTTCCTGCATTGGCAGGAGGATACTTTATCACTGAATCACCACGGAAGCCCTAAATCTTCTATTAAACTTGACTGAAATGAAACTTTTCATTTTAAGAACATGTATCTTATAAAGTATGTCCAGCCAGCCCACCATTTCTCCATGTAAGCACAGAAGAACTCTGCAATGGTATGCTACTGCTGATAATTATAAGGGGGAAAGGGAAAGCATCACCATTCAGTTGTGACTAACTCTGCGACCCCATGGACTGTAGCCCACAAGGCTCCTCTGTCCATGGGATTCTCCAGGCAAGAGTACTGGAGTGGGTTGCCATGCTCTCCTCCAGGGGGTCTTCCCAATCCAGGGATCGAACCTGGGTCTCCCACCTTGTAGGGGGAATCACTCTAAACTCCTCCTAAAATTAATACCTTGATCCATGCTAGAGGAACCTCTCTCCCTTCAGAAGTCACTGAGAAAAAACAAACAAACAAACACCTGTTCTTCCAACTTCCTCACTCAGTCCTCCCCAAAGGGGGCTTGAGTGACTTACCCAATCAGTAAGGCTGAGGAAGAAACCTAGCAAGCTTGCACGATCTCTTCCTCTCCTCTGTGAATACCACCAATTAATTCTTAATTGGTGAAAAAAGAAAGTAAAAAGGTGATTATCACTCTCAAACCCCGACATCGGTCATGATTATTTCTGAATGGTAGGATTTGGAGTTCCTTAAGTGAAGAGGAACTCAAAAGCCTCTTAATGAAAGTGAAAGAGGAGAGTGAAAAAGTTGGCTTAAAGCTCAACATTCAGAAAACTAAGATCATGGCAGCTGGTCCCATCACTTCATGGGAAATAGATGGGGAAACAGTGGAAACAGTGTCAGACTTTATTTTTCTGGGCTCCAAAATCACTGCAGATGGTGACTGCAGCCATGAAATTAAAAGACACTTACTCCTTGGAAGGAAAGTTATGACCAACCTAGATAGCATATTGAAAAGCAGAGATATTACTTTGCCAACAAAGGTTTGTCTACTCAAGGCTATGGTTTTTCCTATGGTCATGTATGGATGTGAGAGTTGGACTGTGAAGAAGGCTGAGCGCCGAAGAACTGATGGTTTTGAACTGTGGTGTTGGAGAAGACTCTTGAGAGTCCCTTGGACTGCAAGGAGATCCAACCAGTCCATCCTAAAGGAGATCAGTCCTGGGTGTTCATTGGAAGGACTGATGCTGAGGCTGAAACTCCAAAACTTAGGCCACCTCATGTGAAGAGCTGACTCATTGGAAAAGACCCTGATGCTGGGAGGGATTGGGGGCAGGAGAAGGGGACGACAGAGGATGAGATGGCTGGATGGCATCACTGACTCGATGGACGTGAGTCTCAGTGAACTCCGGGAGTTGGTGATGGACAGGGAGGCCTGGTGTGCTGCAATTCATGGGATCGCAAAGAGTCGGGCACAACTGAGTGACTGAACTGAAACTATCTTTATTCAAAGTTTTCATTTTAAAATTCTTCATAATGAACATATATTATTTTTACAAAACAGGAAGGTCAGTTTTCTTTCTTATTCTCTTACAAAAATTTCTTTGGTCTAGTTATGTTGAGATAAAATCGACATACAAGACTGTATAAGTATAAAGGGCACATAGTGATTTGACTTATATATGTCATGAAATGATGACCACAATAAGGTTAGTGAACATCCATCTTCTCATACAGATAAAAACGAAAGAAATAGGAGAAAAACATTTCTTTCCTTGTGATGAAAACTCAGGATTTCGTCTCCTAACAGCCGTCGTGTGTAACAGACAGCAGTGTTAATTACATTTATCATGTTGTGCAAAACATCCTTACTACTCATTCAACACAACTGGAAGTTTGACCAACTTGACTATTTTTACCCATTTCTCCCTCTCACATCCCTGCCTCTGGTAACCGCAAATCTGATTTCCTTTTCTATGAGTTTGCTTTTAACGTATAATTGACCTACAACCCTATGTAACCTCCCAGTGTACAAGGTAGTGATTTGATGTTCTTTCTATACATTTCAAAATGACCATCTTGATAAGTCTAGTTACCATAAGGTCATTTTCCTTTAAAACCAGGACTCCAGAGAAGAACATCTAATGTAACAGAAGGTGGTTGCAATGGTTTAGGGGAAAGAGCAGGTTCCAAACAGAATGTGTAATGTGATATGATTTTATTATAAATAATTAATAAGAGCAACATACTGCAGAGAGGTACTGGCTAGGCACTTTGAATAGATTACCTCGTTTGGTAGCCTCAAGCTCATCTGAAGTAGGTATATTCACTACCACATCCTCAAAGCCCTGAAAGAATGTGGGTGGGTAGACCCAGAGAGAGTGAAAGTTCGCCCAGCAAAAAGTCAACATTGTGACTCCAGGTCACAGCATCACGGATGACGTTTGCTTCTTCTTCACTTTGTAATGTGTCTATAATTATTTGTATTTTCCAAAATTTTAACACACATATTCCTTGCATAATAAGTAAGACAATAAAGTCTTTGTGTTAAGAAAAAAAAAAGCCACCAGCATGAACTTGAAGTTCAAGTTAATGGTAAAGCTAAGCAATGTGGCCACACAGGGCTTCGAGACATCTCAGCCCATGCTGGAACCAGCTGTGTGGGGCAACAGGTGTGAGTCCACAGGCCAGGGAGGTATTCCAGCCAGACTCCACACACCCTCCACAACAGCCTTTGAAGCTGAAAGGCAAACATGCTCAGTAAATCCACCAGCCTCCTAGTCCCCCACGTCACAGGGCCTCATCCCAGTAACCAGCCCTGTTCCTAGGATATCTTCTCTCTTGACCCTCCCAGGTCCTAACTCCTGGGATCTGCGAATGTGACTTTATTAGGAAACAAAGTCTTAGCAGATGTAATGATGACTATTCCAAGGACGAGTGCCCCCCCACTCACCCCGCCCCAACCCCACTCCGCCCCAGCAGCTTGCCAAGTTCTTCTCAAGGAGAGCAGGAGGGGAAGTTTGAATGGCCTCCATCCAATTTTTAAACTGAAAACCACACGCCCACTTTTTGCTTGGAGACGTTTCCTGTGTGTGAACACAGTTTGTTCTGTTACCAGCTTTAAAGTTATCCAGAACTGATACATCCGAGGCCAAGCTAAAGTGTTTGGTTTTTTTTTTTTTAAGTCCAATAGGAGAGGACCTTTCCTAATGCTGGCTCATCTTGCAGAAATCTCATTTGGAGATAACTCAAGAGAGAGGATGAAGACAGAGGTGTCATTGTGTGTGGATGGCAAGGTCCCCCTCCTCCACTGCTCCCGTCCCCCTGAAAACAGTGCTCCGGGACCCGGGGCAGCCTCCTGCCCCTCAGCTCCATCATGCAACACAGCCATGCCTGCTCCCAGCCCCGTCCGAGGCTGTGGCCTCCTTCCACACGCTCAAAGTCTGGCTTCTAGCAGCAGTTTTAGGCACTACTTCAAAGTGGGGTGGTGGGGAGGGGAGGACAGAAGACTGGCCAAGAGAGACACCAACAGCCCCGCACTGCTGGCTGGAGCTGAGGCTCCCTGGTGCCAGCCCTGGCACGATCCAGGATGCAGCCGTGGCCCCCTGTTCCCAGCCTGCCTCTGCTCAATTGGGGGCTCCCCAACTCCACCCCACATCCAAGGGCTCTCTCTAGCCAGACTCTTTCAACACTAACCCTGACTGCTCATTCCCTTAGATCTACCCTGAACAAAGTCAAGCAAATTATTCTCCATCTGCAACCATAACCATTTCCCTCATCCTCTCAAATCCATCTCCATCACCACCTCCCCCCTGACACCAGCACTTTGCTGCTATGGCCAGAGATCATACCACCCCGGGTGAACACACCCGGACTAGTTTCGAGGCTCCAAGAGGGTTGACCCCACTGCCTGGCCCGGGACCTAACACAGTCTAATGAATGAGCAATTAATGAAAACATTATAAAAACAGGCCATCTCCCCCACTGAAATGTATCAACACCATGAGGCCCAAGAACACGCCTTACTCAACTCTATATTGCTTACAGCACTGAAGGAAGTTGTTCAAGTTAATTAGTTTGGCAGAGACCGAGCTGAAGTCTTTACAAGGAGCGTGTGCTGGGAAATTCCGAGAATCATGCAGCTCCCACGTCCACCCAGAAACCACGGAGATGAATGAGGTGAGAAGGCAGATGTCTGGTCCTCACGGAACACGGACTCAGCCAAATCTCAGACTGGCTGGCACAGCCCTAAAGTGTCTGTCAGCCTCATCAAATCAGACTGAGCTTCAGGGAGGAGACAGGGACCGTTGCACATTTTACCAGTTGTGAATAAGTCCCAAGTGTAAGAGACAGGGAACATGGGCTGCCCACAAACACACCCCCACCCAACATCCATACACATAGAATGCTCACTCGCATGTATTTCTAGGCTTTTTAGAAAAGCCTAGAAATTGCCCTTCATCAAATGATGTGATCATCTAATGCAATCTCTGCATTCAGTTACGCCCAGAATACAGAAAGGACGTGTTCAAAGCTACTCAATAATCCAACAGGTCCACTCCCATAAGCCACACCAGCCCCTCACAGAGAGAAACACAGTTATCTTCTTACAGAAAGCAAGCAAGGAATCGTCAGAGGGCAGCATTTCTTCTAAGACAGAGCTTCCCAGTTAGAGTAACTCTCCAACCAGTATCCCATAATCTTCTTCATATCAGATCAGATCAGTCGCTCAGTCCTGTCCGACTCTTTGCGACCCCATGAATCGCAGCACGCCAGGTCTCCCTGTCCATCACCAACTCCCGGAGTTCACGGAGACTCACTCCCAAACTCTAAAAAGGGCAGTTTGTCCTTTTCTTTCTTTCTTTTTTTTCCTTTGTACCTTTAGACTGTTTTCAGGTCCTTTGCTCTTTTTCTTTCCTGGCATAATGGGTCAAATGTGTGTGTGTGTGTGTGTGTGTGTGTGCACACGCACACTCAGTCACTCAGTCATGTCTGCCTCTTTGGGACCCCATGGACTGTTGCCCATCAGGCTCCTCTGTCTGTGAAATTTTCCAGGCAAGAGTACTGGAGTGGGTTGCCATTTCTTCCTCCAGCGGATCTTCCCAACACAGGGATTGAACCTGTGCCTCTTGCATCTCCTACATTGGTAGGCAGATTCTTTACTACGAAGCCACTTGGGAAGCAATGGGTTCAACTAATGGGTTGAACGTGTTCCCCGCCCCCCGCCCTAACCTCGGCAAAAGACATGGTAAAGACCTAACTCCTGGGATCTGTGAATGTGACCTTATTAGGAAACAGTCTTAAGAGATGTAATTAAGGTCAGATGTGGATACTAGGGTAAGGTCCTCATCCACAACTACCTTATAAGAGGAGGAGAGGGACGCACAGAGGAGAAATGCCATGTGACCTCAGAGTCATACATTAGCGGGTACAGCTGCAAGCTAAGAGATGCCGGGCATCAAGGGCCACCTCCAGAAGCAGAAGCGAGGAAGAAGCAAGAGAGGATTCTTCCCAGCGTCTCAGAGCAAGGGTGGTGCTGCCACCTTGATTTCAGACTTCTGGCTCCCAGGACTGTGAGAAAAGAAACCTGTTGCTTGAAGCCACTCAGTTTGTGATGATGTGTTCCAGCAGTCCCAGGAGACTACTTACCACACCTGGGTCCTTCTTTCAGAAACACCCACAGAAATACACTTATATTCATCCACCTTCCCTCTAAGTCCAGCTCCCCACCCAAGGATAACTGTTAAAGCCACCTTCTCTTTAATACACATCACATCTTTCTACATCTAAGGGAGAAAAGACCACCTGATGGTGGTCTAACATCTGAGATGCCCAAAATGTTTAAGAATGACCCTACTTCCCTATGAGCCCCATGGAAGCAAAGGTTTAAATAAACACAAAGAGCCCACTCCCTCACTCCCACTCTGAGATCAGATTTAATAGAGCTCAGGACGGGTCCCAGACAGCAACAATCACCATGCCGTCTGTGGTGAAGGATGGGATTGGATTATTAGGGCCTGTAGGAGGTAAGGACTCACTGCCTCGACCCCTGAACAAGGACAGTGGGAAGCCAGCAGAGGGGAGCTGGATAAAGCTGTGAACGGTGCCCGTGGCAAAAGCCTGGCACAGAGTCCCACTCCACAGTGATCCGGGTTTGGACTCCCAGGAGCACGCCCTCACCGGAGTCTCACAGACCCGACTGTGACATCCTGCCAGGCTGGCGAAGCCTGGTTCTGCTGGGGTCAGGGGCCAGCGCAGGGAGGTCAGAATAAAAATGAATAAATGAGCAGGAGGCAACAGAGCTGAGCTGACCACTGTGACCCTCACTGTTCTCAGCCGGCACAGAAAGGCAACCACAAGGTGACAGACCTCAGCGAGAACTCTCAGCTTTCTTAAAGCAAAGGATCTAAAATGTTTCACTTGTCACGTGGAATTGTTTCCCTGATGGCCTTGGGGTGCCAGGACCCTGGGGTTATTTTTAATTGGCTGCGTTGGTACTATTATTCTTAAATGACGAAAACATCCCCCAAGGAAATCCAAAGTGTCAGAAGGCAGATAAATATAAATGCATATATTTTTATCTATTCACTAGATTAAGGATAGGTAGTGTTTCCTATCAGGAAGCAATTCTATTTAAGAGATAAAAAGAAGAGGAGGGATGCTTTAAAAGGCAGTGAGAGAAGTGAGTGTTTTCCACCCCCAGCATTCACCAAAACATTATTTTTAACTATACATGTTTCTAATCATTATGTCCCAAAATAAAACTCGTCCAGTTTACCTGCTCACGCCGGCTGGCTACTGTTGGCAGCTCTGGAGTACATTTAGGTAAGTGACTTAGTTCTGGGCCCTGATTCTGCTGAAGATGCAAGTAATTAACAAACATAGAGCTTTCCACACAGACGTAAGATCGAGGCTCCCCACGCAGGCCAAGGCCAACCTCAGCACACAGGCCATCAATCCACCTGTGCATCTCACAAGTTCCACGGGCTGCCTTTGGGCTGAGCCCAGGGGCTGCTGGCTCCACGCGCCACTATGAGTCCAGCAGCAGCAAGGCAGATGTCCCCGCCTGCAGCCGGCAAAGCTGCAGAACTGCTCGAGGACTTCTTGATCTACTTACATGCATCTCCACCACACTGGCAAAAGTAAAGAGAAAGCCTTAGTTGCTCAGTCATGTCCGACTCTTTGCGACCCCATGGACGGTAGCCCACCAGGCTCACTGTCCATGGGATTCTCCAGGCAAGAATACTGGAGCAGGTAGCCATTCCCTTCGTCAAGGGATTTTCCCAACCCAGGAACTGAACCTGGGTCTCCTGCATTGCAAGCAGATTCTGTACCACCTGAGCCACCAGGGAAGTCAAAGCAAAGGTAAAGGGAAGGCACTAATTTATCTTTTTGTTGCTGTTGTTTGTTTCCAAAAGAGATCCTCCTTCAGTCTGGCTGAAAAACCTGTTGTTGGCACATTAAGCCTTGCAACCAACACAGTTTTTACCAGCACTGGGGAGGCCACCCAACACGCCACATTGTGAGTCTTGCCCTAATTTTTTTGCAAGGGAGGTCTGTCTGAGGCTCTTCTGTAGCTATTTCAACTGGTCTCGTTCCCTTTACGTCTTTCTCTCTCCAGTGTTCACCACGGCCACAGAATAACCTCCTTGGCTACAACTCAGGGGACTGGGAATCAGAAATTGACCCTGTAGCGTGTGGTGCTATGTACCCGCCTCGTGTATGGCTCTCAGAAGAGGACGATGTCACGAGCCACACTGAAACACACGCCAGTTATCGCAAACAAGACAGTCCACCCCACGAGCCATCAGCATCCCAAGTGCCAAGATGGCAGTGCTTCAAGAAATGAAGTGACCGAAGATAAAGCCCACTCCAGTCAACAGCCATCATCCCACACGTTCCGCTGAATGGCATGAGCCATCTCTAAGGCCAACCTTAATGGACATTGGCTCTTGCAACGTTAGTACTGTGGTGACCACAGACCTAGGTTAAGCCTTTGCACCCCTCGAGAGAAAGGGGGGTGCTGGTGCTGAAGCAGGGCACCTACTTCCCGGGGGCTGAGCTCTCAGCGGCTCTGTGGGTCTACTTCAAACAATTCTCTGACCCAAAAAGTCAACCGAGAGCTGAACTAATCAACACCATTCTTTATTATACAGGTTGCATCACAATAATTGAATCTTACATAATAAAAACAGGTGCGTCCGGGCTGCTTTGAGATTTTTATCTTCATTAAGGGAAGAGATTTCAGGTACAGTATTTTCAAGCTTACATAATCAGTTAGAGGGTGGCTTTCCAATTTCAACTTGCTTATATTCCAGGTGGTAATTTCTCATTCCAATCAGCTGAGAATGGAGACTCGCAGCCAGAAGTGGGGAGGGGGCCAACAATTAGAAACAGCCTGCCTATTTTACATGAGCCTTTTCCAAAGGTGGGGAGAAAGACAATACCATTGGCAGGAATATTTTACAATAGTCTTTAATTGAAAAACATGACTGGCCACTGCTTTCCCTCCCCAACCCTGCAAGTGTAGAAATGGAGGTGCAAAGACTCATTTCAACCTTTCTCCAGTTCCTGTGGTTGTGTGAACAGAGATGTAGGAAGGAACTGGCTATTCTGTTTGTATTATTTCATTACAGCCCCCAGGACTGTCTGTTGAAAGCCTGCACAGCTTCCTATTTCTGCTAACACTACACAGCTTTAGGATGCTCACAAGTGACAGCCACACAGGCTTTGTGGTTTCAAGGGTTACCTGGACAGCCAAGTTCATTATCCAGAGACCTGTCCCGAAGGGCAAGTCACCAGACGAATTAGAATCTGCAAGCAGTACAGAACTCCCACCGGGAGTGTGGATGGATAGAGACATGAACAGAGAGGCACAGACAGAAAAGCAAGCGGCACACTTCGGGCTTTTGAATGGCCCTTGCTACTGCCCACAGCTTGGACCTTCCGCCACATCCCTGTGAAGAGAGTGCCACACCACTGTCTCCTTGAAGGGGCCTGAGGCCACAGACAGCTCGTGGCAAAGATTCCAACCAAAGCTGACCTGGAAGTAAGACCCTCTCCTTATAGAAGTGTCCTCTTTGACTGTGTTACCTGGAACTTAAGATGCCAGGTGGGATAAGACATCCCCCAAAGGAGGTACTAAAAAGCCATTGTCAGGGTATTTACAGGGGAAATCATCATGACGCCAAAGGGAAGAATGGGCCCACATCTCCCTGCTGCCCCTGCTTCAAACAGCAGGGCCCACAGCAACCTATGTTCCTCTTGTCATCAAGTATTTCCAACGAGTGTTGACTGGAAGGGATAAATAAGAAAATTCTAATGTCCAACTCTCATAACTTCGCCAAATAACTCTTTCCTATTTGGAGAGGAATACCCAGTCATTTAAGAAGTGGCTGGGTTACCATGATCTCTACTAAACAGCAAGAAACTAAACAGTCTGTTAGAAAGGGCTTCCCTTTTCAGAAGGGCTTGACTCAAGTCACAAAGAAGAACTGAAAGAAAGAAGCTGGGAAGAGCCGATGACAGACAGTCTGCCCACATCCAATGGGCCATGGGCCACTTCCGCTCTGCATGTTGTCACGAAACCCCCGGAAGGAAGTCTCTCGTGTTCGCTCACTTCACAACTGTGGCTGTAGAAAGTTCAGTGCTTTAGAAAGCTGACAGGTTCCTTCCTCAGTGAGGCCAACAGGGAGCCACCGGGGTTTGGAGCTCACGGGCCCTCAGCCTGTGTGTTCCTGAGACGCCTGTGGCATTTGAAGGTGAACCTAAGAACTCACCTAAAATAAACCCCGTCCTTCCCAAGGACCAGACTGACCTGGCTAGGGGAGAGAAGATTCAAAACCACTGATGGGAGGAGAATGGCGCCGGGCAGTATCTACCCTGCTGTATGACCCCCGCCAGGCCGCAGGCCCTGATGGACGTGTCCACCAAACGGGCAGCAAGACTGTCAGGATCTCCTTTGCTCTGCTTCCAAGAAACCAAAAAGGACCACAATCAGGGAATTTCCCACAACTGCGTCTGCTGAGCCCTGCTGATACCAAGCAGGGTCCTGCGGGGCTCCTGGCCTTTCTGTGTCCCCCATTTCTTTGATTACAGGGAACAACCTTCATGCAGCCTCCATGACCTTGCCTGGGTTCCAAAGGGCAGATTCAAGCAGTTGTTAATGAGGGAAGGAAGGGGATGTGAGACGCAGGAGAAACAAACCATCAAGAGAAGCCTTGGGATAAGATTCTGGTTCCTTATCAAGGCATACACACAACCATATCTTTGAGCTATTCTACAGAGCCTGAAACCCCCTCCAAGAGGGAGAAATTAACAATTAATGATGGTAGGCTGCACCAGCATGCAGACCCCAGACTAGCTGGACCCGAAGGTTGATGATACTGACTCCTAACCACCAATTCATTAGAAGAATGTCCACGAGTGGATCACACCCTCTTTGAGCAACTGCTATAAAACTCACTGTCTTCCCCAAGTTGGGACACATGGTTGTGAAAGCATTAGCCCACTGCTGCCCCCTTGGCTCAGCAAACTATAAAGCTATCCTCTTCTACTTCACCCAAAACGCCATTTCTGAGACTTGATTCAGCACCAGTGTGCAGAGAAGCTGAGCTTCTGGCATCACTGCTTAGAACTGTAAAAGGACTAAGGTGAAGGCAGTGGGTGCTAAGTGGGACCTGAGCTCTTCCCTGCAACCAGGGCTGAGCTCTGAGGTTGCACATCTTGAACAAGGCTGCCTGGAGGGTAGCATATGTCCACAACATATGTCCCCCTGTCCACCTCCCAACACCCCAGGAGGCCTTAATGTGGCTACTTTTCATCCAGAGAAACAGATCTCCAATTAAGGAAATAAAGCCCAGGCCACACACAAGAGCCCACACCCTCAGGTCCCTGGAAGGGATGTCTGCTGTGTCAAGGTCAGCGAGTAGGGCTATGCCATTATTGGTAAAGCAGCTACTGAACACTGCACCCTACGAGAAGCACTCTATCACGTGTCCCTGAATTTCAGTCTCTCAACCATCTGTAAGATGGGCTCTCTCAGCATCCCATTTTTCAGATAAGAATACTGAGGCTCAGAGAAGTCAGGTCACTGGGAGCAAGTAAGGAACAGGACCAGGTTCAAACCTAGGTCTTTTTGACTCTAAGTCCGATGTTCTCTTCCCTGCCTCTCAGCTGCCTACAGACCTAGAAGACCTACCCAATCTTCTCTACCCTGTGGCCACAAACCAGAGCAAAGATCCTCAGGGCCTCCCGTAGAGAAGCACCTGTCCTCCCGGCTGGCCATGTGCTGTCCCTTCTCTGCTCACCTCAGAGTACCCACTGACTGTAAATGGCCAGCAGAACCATTATTATAGTGGACTTCTCTTCCATGTGACTAATAATTTTTATAGCATCTGTAACATGAAATGCTGAAGCTGAGTCTCTAACACGTTGGCCACCTGATGTGAAAAGCCGACTCATTAGACAAGACCCTGATGCTGGGAAAGATTGAGGGTAGGAAGAGAAGGGGGTGGCAGAGGATGAGATAGTTGGATGGCATCACCAACTCAAGGGACACGAGTTTGAGTAAACTCCGGGAGAGAGTGAAGGACAGGGGAGCCTGGAGTGAAGCAGTCCATGGAGTCGGAAAGTGTCAGACAAGACTTAGCGACTGAACAACAAGATGAAACGGATTGTTGTACTTATAATAAGGCAATGAACAGAATTAGCAATTTATTTACTAGTACTTATCTCTTGCTTTTAAAAACTTTTCATCTCCCAGACAAAATGCACAGCAAAACAGGAAATGATTTGAATGTACGATACACTAAACCAAACCAGAAATTTGACCAAAATGATTTTATTTCTCATTGGTTGGGGCTATATAGTTCTTATGTAAATATGTATAACCATATTATTTTAATAATAATAATGCTGCTGCTGCTGCTAAGTCACTTCAGTCGTGTCTGACTCTATGCGACCCCATAGACGGCAGCCCACCAGGCTCCCCCGTCCCTGGGATTCTCCAGGCAAGAACACTGGAGTGGGTTGCCATCTCCTTCTCCAACGCATGAAAGTGAAAAGTGAAAGTGAAGTTGCTCAGTCGTGTCTGACTCCTAGCGACCCCATGGACTGCACCTACCAGGCTCCTCCGTCCATATATATGTATGTGTGTGTGTATTTAAAACACATATTTTAAATACATATTTAAATATGCATATTTAAAATACATATTTCAGATAGTTAAAACAAAAAATCTGATGTGATCTGAGGGTCACCATAGTGTCTAAAAGAAATTCCAAAATTTCTACTTAGCTTTCATTATAGAAATAGTCTAAATAAGAAATCTATTTTTAGAGTTCAAGATATCCCTGATATTACCACATGAACCTCTGAATAAGAATAGCAGCTAGTATTTATTGTCTATTCGGGATTCCCATGTGGCTCAGAGGGTAAAGAGTCTGCCCACAACGCGGGAGACCTGAGTTTGATCCCTGGGTCAGGAAGGTCCCCTGGAGAAGGAAACAGCAACCCACTCCTGTATTGTTGCCTGGAAAGCCCTATGGATGGAGGAGCCTGGTGGGCTACAGTCCATAGGGTTGAAAAGAGTGGGACACAGCTGAGTAAATTCACTTTCACTTTTCATGACTATTCACCACATGTTCATGTTCAAAGTGCTTTATGTATGCTGACTGAGTTAATACTCACAGAAACACTATGAGTTTTAAAAGCAAACACCAGTGCACAGAGAGGTTAAGTGACCAACCCCAGCTCACAGAGCTGGCAAGAGGAGAACAGGAGTGAATCCTGGGTTTTCGGATGCTCAACCAGTAAGTCACAGCTGTCACGAGTGCTTGATGTTCTCCACCTGAGAATTTTTACCATTTAACTTGGAGTTTGTATCATTGAGCAATACTGTTTCTCACAGAAACACCTGAGCACTCAGATCACATCAAATACAAGCGTCTTAGAACCACATCAATTTACTTTATAAACCAAAGTCACGGATGACACTGCTTCCTGTGTATCATCTATTTTTCAGACTTAGAGAAACAGAAAGCAAAACTAAACTAAAAGAGCAAGGATGCTATCTTCCTGGCCTACAGATTACCAAAGGCATTTCAGAGAGGGAATAAAATATAGGTGACTTGTCTTCAGAAAAGACTGAGTTCTAAATCCACCTGGGCTCCATATAATCAAAATTACCACCAAAATGCCCCTTAATATGCCCCCCAAATGACAGAATACTGTATCTGGTGAATGTAACCCTGTATAAGAACATGTATATAAATGGGTAATGCACACGAATGCACAGAATATGGTGGCTTAGACAGTACAGAATCTGCCTGCGATGAGGGAGACCTAGGTTCCATCCCTGGGTTGGGAAGATTCCTTAGAGGAGCATGGGAACCCACTCCAGTATTCCTGCCTGGAGAATTCGATGGACAGAGGATCCTGGCGGACTACAGTCCATGGGGTCACAAAGAGTCAGACACAAGTGAGTGACACAGTACTACAAAATCCAGGCTTCCCTGGTGGCTCAGTCAAAAAGAACCCGCCTGCTAATGCAGGAGAAACAGGAGATGCACGCTCGATCGCTGATCTGGGAAGATCCCCTGCAGAAGGAAATGGGAACCCACTCCAGTATTCTTCTTGCCTGGGAAATCCCATGGACAGAGGAGCCTGGTGACCTAAAGTCCATGGAGTCACAAAGAGCTGGATGTGACTCAGTGACTAAACCACAACTACAAAATCCAGGTGAGTAGAAGTGACGAGACATGACAATGGGTATTTTGACTCGACTTCACAGGAGCATGGTTAGTCCATGATGTGTGCAGTTAAATCTGTGCAAGTGAAACGTGTCTGTGAATTTGGAAGTAAGGTGCTGGAGAAATGCCACTCTGTCCAGAGCCGAGTTCTCCAGGGCCACAGAGGCTCAGCAGCTTGCCACTCATCTGCCCACAGTCAGGCCCACCCCCTGCAATCCAAGGACCATGGGCAGCTCAGGACAAGTCCCCGTGGCTCTCACAGCCTCTGCAGGAGGCCTGGCACAGACCCTGAAACCAATGCCAATCTCTGCTCTCTCTCTCTTTCTAACCAGCCAACAACATTCACAGAATTTTTTTTCTTTTTTTTCCCAGACTTACTTATATAGGGAAGGCAGCTGTGACCTCATCATTTTGGGGACATTACACTTACTCATGCCTGGCCAGTCTGCTAAGTGAACTCCGTCCCTGGACGAGACAGCACCACCAAGCTTGCTGTCATAAGAAGAGCAAGAGAAAGTCACAGAGAGACTCTTGCCCAGGTGGCCTCAGCACAAGAGGAAACTTACGCAGTTTCAGAATGACACTGTTCAGGCAGCCAGCAAAAAGGTGAATTTAAATGCTGAGAAATTGATCAGCAAGGCAGGGCCGCTGCAGAGAGGCCTCTGGGTCGCCCTCTTTGGAAGGTACCTAAAACTGAAGTGCAGAGAGTTACCCAATTCAGGAAACAGCTCTTGGTCCCTTCACAACTAATTCCATTTCTTCGATTGCTAAACACACAAGAGGAAACCCCCACAGAAATTGAGGTATATACGCAAAGGTGGTTGAAAGGAATTGTCAGAAACATTTTTTTCCCCTTAAGTGATTATTAGCTAAACATTTTCAACCAAGCTGTAAGGAAAAAAAAAAAAAAAAATCAGGGAAATTTTTTTTCTTCCTACCTGGGGCTATATAGTAATTATGCAAATGGAAGGGAATTTGTCATTTTGAGTAACCAAAAGTGTGTAAAATAATTTGATTAAGGAAACTACAGTTGCCTTAGTCATCATACTAATTTGACAAGGACTTTAAAAATTGTCTCTCAGCTGTCTGCTTCTGGGTTAGATATGCAAAAAAAAAAAAAATCTTCACAATGATGCTTTAGAAATACAAAAAAATATATAGAGAGAACAAATCCAGTTGCTTCACCTTGTAAGCTCATTGAATGCTATCAGGCCTAGGAAAAAGGTGACCAAAAGCAGTGAGATGGAACCTTGTTCACACACTCAGCCCTCCGTCTCCTTCTGTTGTCACCAAAACCTCAGACTTGGTTTTTGCATAACTCTAAACACAGAGAAGCAAGTCAGGCAACGGAGGATGAGATGGTTGGATGGCACCACTGACTCAATGGACATGAGTTTGAGCAAACTCTGGGAGACAGTGAAGGACAGGGAAGCCTGGCGTGCTGCAGTCCATGAGGTCACAAAGAGCAGGACATGACTTAGCAACTGAACAAGTCAGACAAATACTATATGATATCCCTTATATGTGGAATCTAAAATTAAAAAAGAAATCAACTTATTTACAAAACAGAGACTCAGACTCACAGTCATAGGAAACAAACTTATGATAACCAAAAGGGAAAGGGGGGAAGCAGGATAAATTAGGAAGTTGGGATTAACAGACCCACACTGCTGTATAACAAAATAGATAAACAGGGATAAAGTACTGTACAGCACAGAGAACTATACTCAATGTTTTGTAATAACTTGTAACAGAAAAAATCTGAAAAAGAATATATATATATATATATATAGAAAAACTGAATCACTGTGCTGTCCTCCTGAAACTATACTTCAATAAAAAATAAACTATTTATTTTAACAACTATAAAAGCTAGATTATACTTCAATAAAAATCAAGTATACGTCAATAAAAAATAAACTATTTAAAAAATTTTTATTTTGGCCTCGTTTCATGGCATGTGGGATCTTCCCCGACCAGGTATCAAACCTGTGACGCCTGCAGTGGAAGCACAGGGGCCTAGCACCAGACTGCCCAGGAAGATCCTACCTTATTTTAATAACAAGCTGCAAAAAAAAAAAAAAAAAAAAAAAACCAAGGACATCCTCCATCCTCACCCCTGGTTCACAGGAACCTCTTGTGTGCCTCACCCAGAGGCTAAACTGGCCTTTTTAGGATTTTATCCTGAAGAAATTCAAATGCATTTGTAATTGAATCTCATCCGTAAGAGCCCAGAGGTGTCCGAGGTTTTAATTTCCTGCACACATCCTTATCAACTCCAGTCCTCAGTCATTTGAGAACGCACATCAACCTCTGTAGGCAAGGCTACCCTCAGTGAACGGCTTGGAATATCCCAGTGGGTCTCCACCAAACTCCATCAAGTGCAAACAATACACCTTTCTCTCCATGCAGTTTCCACAGGCCTGTGTCTTCTCCAAACAGCCCAAGACTTTAACAGATGTTACATCCTCGCAAGTAGGTCAGTGCAGACTGGAGCCACCCGAAGCAAAGACCCAAGGAGAGGAAAATTAAATCGCATTCTCTCTTCTGCACACAGTGATGTTCAAATGGAATGGGTCCCCTCTTCTTAGGAAGAAAAAAAATTTCCTAGCCAGTCAGGAGGTTTAAGTGACTACAAGAGACCATTTCCCTGTGACTGCTGGCTTATGTGCAGCATGATTTCCAGTTAATCACTGGCAAGGGTAAGAGATTTCAGAATCCACAGCTGGCCCGGGTTGCACCGGAGTCACCTTATCTACATCATGATCACCATCGAGTCTAGGCATCAGGGTCTCAGCCCTTCTGCACTGCCCCAGGAGACCCGATCCCCGGGCCAAAAGTTGCCTGTCCCCTGCCTCGCTTAACAAAGGGTGGTTTTCTCCCATACGGGTCTACCTTGAGCATGTGCAGGTTCTTAAGGGAAAACAGACACAGACACACACACAGAGTCCAGCTTTTCAAAGTTGCTTCTCAAATCACAGGTGACTTCCTGCTTCAGTTCTACAGTCGGGAAGTTCTACAGCTTCAGCAAAGACACTAGGTCATCTGTCTTTTCAGAAAGAAAAGGGAGAAGTGAAATGAAGCCTCCAAATATTAAAAAAAAAAAAGGCACCTGGGAAGATGAAATAATAAGGTAGTAAATGTCATAGTAAATGACATGGACTTGGAAATCAAATAGGAAATAATATCATAGGCAGAGAATCTGCCATCACCCTTCTCTTCCTGAAAGTAAGCAGGGCCCCCAGGTGTGCTCTTCACTAGGTATCTGAAAATGCTTCCTCAGAGGGACAGGCTGATTGACAGGGTAAAGATCCCAGAGAACATACACCTTGCACATGGACCCCGTGTGCATGATCACCTATTGCACGTGGATCCCGTGGGTGTGACTGCCTACAAGCACAGGTTCTGAGGTTTCCAGAAAGCCTTTCTGGCAAACCTTCTACAATGTTTCCTTCTCAAATTAGCCATGAAGAAGTCTCACATCACTGAGGGTACCACAGCTTTTAATTCTACCTTCCAAATAGCAGATGAAGAAGAAAATCACAAGCTGCCAGAAAGAGCAAAAGCCATCACAATCCAATTCATGGCAAGCAAACTATTCATCTTCATGAGGTTCAGGTGGCAATGCAGAGCTGCGATCAGCCGGGTAAGGCAGAGTCCTGAGCAACTGATGCCTCGACTCATAGTAATCATAATGAATCCAATTTCCTAAGCCACTCCTTTCCTGGGCCTCCATCTGCTTTCTGCCAGTCACCTGTTGACTCCGGTTACCATACGCCTCGAACCAGGCTTTCCCTCAGCCCAGGCTGGAAATGCCGAGAGGCCCCCAGCAGGTGGACTCAATTCCTCACCAATTCTGGTATCACAGTCAACTTCCTGTCCCCCAGCGCCAGCCCTGCCACTCGTATCCACCAGTCCTCTGCTTTCTAACTTCGTAAAGGGGCTTAGGCCACTCACTTGATCGAAGCCCAGCTTCATTTCTTTCCAAAAGCCTTAAACCATTGCAAGCTAAAACTAGGCCCATGCCTTTATCATTTGTGGTGTGAAAAGTTCTTTTGGTATTTTTTTTCCCTAGATGTAAAATAATTTATAAATGGTGAGCTTCCAGATCTGTGTCCACAAATTTCCAAACCCATAACACTCTGTACACTTCATAAATTCAGCTTTTGCCAACAGTAGACACTATTATATGGAACATGAATAATCCACTCTATTGAGCAAAACTGGTTTGAGGCAAACTGTTAAAAACTGGAGGCAGCTGTTGATAAACACAGCCCTGGTTTAGGTATCACATACTTTGCATATGCTATAGTACAGAACTACAGGTATTTTTATTACTGTGCATTTGCGTCTTGGTAATATATGTCTCTATTTTAATAACAGTCAAACTCCTCCAAGGACACTCTGATATACTGATACGCTCCCCTCACACCCCAGGACAGGATCACTCCCTGATTCCAAAACTGCAAAGGCCACAGGTACTGTCTACAACTATGTGTTCAAACTACAAGTGCATTTTGTAAAACAAAAATCTAAATGGAAAAGAAAACGTGCTTTTGGCTACAGGGCTTACCGGCAGCATACATGTCACGGATGCAGGCAGGAACTGGGATCTAAACGCCTCTCATCTGACACAGAGCAAAGAAAATGCATTTGACTTTCAGAAGCCCTGTTAAGTCTGCCACCCCAGGAACCGAGCTGAGTTTGAACAGCCCTCTCTTGTAACCACATCACTGACTTTATCCCACACCAGAGAGCTAGCCTGCTTGTACTTCCCTCTGACAGCAAGCCCCAAGTCTCAGGAGACTGTTGAGGAATGGTACAGGGCAACGAGCGACTGACCCTCATTAACTGCACCCCAAAGGCCAGGGATTAATGGGACCATCGTGCAAAGCATGGCTCTATCTGGGGATGTGGCACTTCCACAGCCAAAATCTTGTCCAGTTCTATCTCCATCAAACTTGCTCACTAACACTCAAAGTCTATGACATTTGATTTCAGTTTCAGGTCAATAGTCAAGAAACGCCTTAACACTATACACTCTGAAAAATCCCGTTTAGTCAAGACAATACTCGGCTCTGGAAATGCATTCTCTGAAACCCAAGTTGGGACCACCTGCGCGGGGCAGGAGACAGCGGGTAAAGCAGGTATTTGCTAGTGCTGAGTCATTACAAGCTGTTTCCTCTGATATGTTATGCACCCCTGGCCATTTGAACATGAATACCCCCTTTCAGAAGGCAGATGGAATCCATGTACAATGTGCACCATGGCGCAACACCCCCTTGTACACGAGAGAGACCATGGTGGGGAATTCAGGTCTAAGAGTGGGCGGCAGAACTGCACAAACTCACAGCTGCTCTCCAGGTACTGTAACTTTATCCCAGACGCTGAGAGATGGTTAATGGGATACGAAGTGGGAATATTCCCCCTGCAGCCCCAGCTCGGATCAGTGCCCCACACTTGGGCGCCTTTTCCTCTAAACTGTTACATCCCTCCGTAATTGGCGGATGGAGAAAGCACTGGGAGAAATGATGCATAATGGATGTGTTCTCCAGGCGGCTAGAATGGGGAGTAGAGGACGCGACATGCTAACGGGCTTTTCTTTCCTTGTGCAGGTCACCTGAAAACCGCGATGCCTTCCCCTCCAGGAGTGCTCCAGAACTCACCCTCTGGCTGTTTTTAGAAGGAGTGGGGGAGAGGGATGGTTTCACGCCCACCTGCCCGCTGCCTCTCTTCCCCGGGTCCCCCCAGCTCCCTGCCGGCATCCACGGTCCCGCCGGCTCCCCGCTCGCCCAGCAGCCCGGGCCGGCAGCTCCCCCGGCGGCCGCCTCTGCACCACTCGCCAACCTCGTCGCCGGGCGGAGGTCATGCCCGCCTGCCCCTCGGCGCCCGGGCTGCCCCCTCCTCCTGCCAGCCGGGCACCTGGGAGCCGCGCTGGGGAAGGGGCCCGTGGCGGACTTGGCACGGGAGACTCACCAGGTAGGCGCCCACCGTGCCCTGCGCCAGCATCAGGGCGCACTCGGACACCAGGAAGATCTTGATGTTGGAGAAGCAGGACACCTTCTTTTTCTTCTTCTTGTTCCTCTGCGCTTCGTCCCCCTGCAGCTCGCCGCTCCGGCCGCCGCCCGACGAGCCGCCCGGCTTCTTCGCCTGCATCCTTCCCCCGCCGCCGCCGCCGCCGCTTTCCCGCTCGCGCTGGGTGTCGGGGCCGCTGCCGGGCGGGGGTGCGCGCGGCGAGGCTGCGTGCTGTCCCCGCCCCGGGCCCACGGCGGCCGCCCCCGTCCTGCCGGGGCTGGAGAGGTGGAAGGCACAGCTCTTCGCAGCCGCCGCCGCGCTCGCCCCCCTGCCTCCTTCTCTCCTCCTCCTCCGCCCTCCCTTCGCCTCCTCCTCCGGCTCGGGCTGTGCCAATCACAGGGGCTCCTCTCGCCGCCCGCCGCCGCCGCCGCCTCGCCGCCCGCGGACGCCCGCCGCTGCCATCGCCCGCTGGCTGGGGCCCGCGGGCCGCGCCTGCCCTCGTCTCCCCTTCTTCTAACGCGAGGCCCCGGCCTCGATCGCCGCTGCGCGCGCGCGCCGCGCCGCTCCGCGCCACCCGTGCGCCCCGGGGGAAGGCGCGAAGATACCGGCCTGGGGGCGCAGAGCGCGGACCTCCAGCCAAGGCTTGGGAGGGCCCGGGTGGCCCGAAGCACGCGGGAGAGGGGGAGCCCTTGCGGAGTCAGGGAGCGGGTGCTCCGGCTGGCACGGAGGCCGTGCCCGGCCCCTAGAAGGCGCTGCGGAGCGCGGGGCGCCGCCGCGGACACTGGGTGGTACTGCAAGGGGAACTCCGGGCGCCGAGGTGGGGTGCGAAGGCTCCCCCGCGGGGCGGGGACCTAGAACTCCGACCTCGGGGCACTTAGGAGGGGAGGAACGGTTTCTAGGAAGAGGAAGAAGACCGCGTACCTAGGAAAGGGTTGACGTTTTCCCCTACCAACTCCGCCCGCCCGGCTATTTCTGGGGACAGATGTTGCGCTCTGGGCCGTGGGGACGCGCCGGAGGTCAGAGCCGCTGAGGCTTCCACAGCCTGCCGGCCTCTGCATCTGCTCTCCTAGGCCACTGGGTGTGCTCAAAGGTCCCAGACCGAAAGAGGAGAAAAGAACGGAAGCGCAGCGAAGAAGTCCCATTAACCCATCCGGAGCTGCGCGGTTCATCCATCGCCCCCAGCCAAAGGGGTCTAGGTGGCTGCAGGGTCGCAGCGACCCCAGCAGAGGGCCTTGTGCAGCACGCTTGCGTGCCTGGAGCCCATCCTCAAGAATGATGTGGCCACGCGGCTAGAGGCCGCGGGAAGGTATTAGCCACAGGCCTGCCTTGGTCCCCACCCCTCCCTTAGCTTTGTGGCCGGGCCCCTTCCTTGCCTTGGCCTGAATATCTGGGCTCCCCGTCGCAGCTACTCTTTTTAGTCATTACCAGGAGTTTGGGCCACAGGGTCTGCTGGTCCCCAGACGGCATTTGGAAGTTCAGTGAAGCCTGGAAAGGACTGAACACTCCTGGTACTGCTGAGTACCAGGAGGCACTCAGCATCTTCCACTTGGTCCACTGGGGGGCTTAACCAATCCTTTGTAAAACCTCTCCTTGATAACTGTAGAAAATTCTGAAAGAGATGGGAATAGCAGACCACCTGACCTGCCTCTTGAGAAACCTGTATGCAGGTCAGGAAGCAACAGTTAGAATTGGACATGGAACAGCAGACTGGTTCCAAATAGGAAAAGGAGTTCGTCAAGGCTGTATATTGTCACCCTGCTTATTTAACTTACATGCAGAGTACATCACGAGAAACGCTGGGCTGGAAGAAGCACAAGCTAGAATCAAGATTGCCAGGAGAAATATCAATAACCTCAGATATGCAGATGACACCACCCTTATGGTAGAAAGCAAAGAAGAGCCTCTTGATGAAAGTGAGAGAGGAGAGTGAAAAAGTTGGCTTCAAGCTCAACATTCAGAAAATGAAGATCATGGCATCTGGTCCCATCACTTCATGGCAAATAGATGGGGAAACAGTGGCTGACTTTTATTTTTTTGGGCTCCAAAATCACTGCAGATGGTGATTGCAACCATGAAATTAAAAGACGCTTACTCCTTGGAAGGAAAATTTATGACCAACCTAGACAGCATATTAAAAAGCAGAGACATTAGTCTGTCAACAAAGGTCCATCTAGTCAAGGCTATGGTTTTTCCAGTGGTCGTGTATGGATGTGAGAGTTGGACTATAAAGAAAACTGAGCACTGAAGAATTGATGCTTTTGAACTGTGGTGTTGGAGAAGACTCTTGAGAGTCCCTTGGACTGCAAGGAGATCCAACAAGTCCATTCTAAAGGAGATCAGTCCTGGGTGTTCATTGGAAGGACTGATGTTGAAGCTGAAACTTCAATACTTTGGACACCTGATATAAAGAGCTGACTCATTGGAAAAGACCCTGATGCTGAGAATGATTGAGGGTAGGAGGAGAAGAGGACTACAGAAGATGAGGTTGCTGGATGGCATCACTGACTCGATAGACATGAGTTTGAGTAAACTCCGGGAGTTGGTGATGGACAGGGAGGCCTGGCATGCTGCGGTTCATGGAGTTGCAAAGAGTCATACACGACTGAGCGACTGAACTGAACTGAATAACTGTGTTTAAGAAAAAGACCCACTCTTCTAGGCTCCTGGGTACCAAAGCAGGCTTAAATCTGAAACTGAATCATAATTAACACTTGTATAATTCCTACTTACTCCCAAAGAACTTGAGTGAGAAGGAATGGTGTAATGGTGGGGGGTGTTGTCTTGCCATAACTTTTAAATACAAACTGATGCTTCCTGCCGTGGGCCCAGACATGATCTCACCTAGGCTTGGTGTTCCCTACAGATTCTCCCCTCCCCTTGTCTGGGCTGTCTCCTCTCTGAACTGGTTCTCACCACAGAGGTCTTTTTCCGTTGCCCCTGATCCCTGTCACTATCAGCTATCCCATTCCCCAAGAGACTATCACCTTCCTGGAGACCCTCCCTTTCTCTCCACATCCTCCCCTCACTCAGAGCCAAGTTTTCCATGGGTCATTCCTCTCACACCCTCAGCCCGCTCTGGCACTCTGGCATCATGACAGCACCTCATCACTTTTTCCCAAGAAGACCCTTGATGAGCTCGCCCCCTTCCCTGCCTTCCAGACTGTGAGCTACAAAGCTGAGCTAAGACCCTTTACTCGCATCTGAACAGAGAGACCTTGTCACTATTGAACTAGCTTTCAAAGTGCAGTCTAGTCCTTGAGTCTTATTTACATACTTTGTGATAACAAGAACTAATGTCTGTTGTATGCTGACTCTGGCCAAGCACGGTTGTTCTAAGTGCTTCACCCACATTTACAGTTTAAGCCACTCGACCACCCTCTAAACTAGATACTATTAGCTCTGTTTTACAAATAACAGGCCCAGAAATGTTAACTACATTTACCAATGTCACAAGTATCCTGTAAGTGGCAGGACCAGCCTTTGAAACCAAGGTGTCTGCTATCACAGCCCCAGTTTGGAACTCCCTATGTATTATCTTGTTTATCTGTTTATCACCCAGTGGTCTGTTTCTTGGGGAGGGTGGGATTCATATTGTTGCTATTTTATAAATGGAAATTCAGAGATGTAGAGTGACCAGCCCAGTGTCACACAAAAGGGAAAGGACTTGTATCCAAGTCCAGCTCTCTGTCTATACTACATTGCCTCCAGTACAGTCCAGAAGGGGCTTCCCTGGTGGCTCAATGGTGAAGAATCTGGTAGCCAATGCACGAGATGTGGGTTCAATTCCTGGAGCGGGAAGATCCCCTGGAGAAGGAAATGGCAACCCACTCTAGTATTCTTGCCTGGGAAATCCTGTGGACAGAGGACCCTGGTGGGCTGCAGCCCATGGGGTGGACACAACTGAGCGACTAAAACAGCCCATGGGGTGGACATGACTGAGCGACTAAAACAGCCCATGGGGTGGACACGACTGAGCGACTAAAACAGCCCATGGGGTGGACATGACTGAGTGACTAAAACAACAATGAAAACATTCCAAAAGAGGGATGACTATTTTTCATTTTTGACCTTTTATTTTACATAAAACTTAACTGTCTGTAGAAAAATCAAACACTTTTGCTGTTAGAGAAAGGATTCTGGAGTAGGGTTGTAGATTCCTCCTACAATTAATGGTAAGCAGCCATGAAAATAATTCAATGCCTAAAGCCTTAAGAATAATCAAAGTCAGCCTGAAGGCAGTCAGGCATTACGAGGCCCAAAGCTCAGCTTCTCTGCACACCAGTGCCAAATCGAATCTCCGAAACCAAGTTTTGGGTGAAGTAGTTTTGGGCTTTATCACCTTGCCAAGCAAAAGGGGCCAAAGTAGGCTAATGCCCTCAACCATGTGTCCCAGCTTGGGGAAGGGAGTGAGAAGCTTTATAGTAACTGCTCAAAGAGGGTATGATCTGTTTGTGGACATTCTTCTGATGGGTTGGTGGTCAGGTAAGCAGGAGTCAGCATCATCAACCTTCAGGTCTAACTGGTCTGGGGTCTACAGGTTTGTTGGCAGCATACCATCATTAATCATTAACTTCTCCCACCTGGAGGGGGTTTCAGTACCTGCAGAATGAAAGTGAAAGTGTTAGTTGCTCAGTCATGTCCGACTCTTTGCCACCCCATGGGCTGCAGCCTGCCAGACTCCTCTGTCCATAGGATTCTCCAGGCAGGAATACTGGAGTAGGTAGCCATTTCCTTCTCCAGGGATCAAACCCAGGTCTCCTACATTGCAGGCAGATTATTTACCATCTGAGCCATCAGGAAAGCCCAGAATAGCTCAACGATGTTGTTCTGTGTATCCCTCGATGGGGAAACAGGATCTTACCCCAAGGCTGCTCTTGACTTTCTCCCTGGTCTTGCATCCCCTCCTTCCCCTAATTAACAACTGCTTGAATTTGTCCCTTGGAACTCAGAGAATGTCATGGTGGCTGAATGAAGGCTGGTTCCTATAATCAAAGAAATGGGGGACACAGAAAGTCTTTGTGCCCAGGAGCCCCACAGGCCCTGCACGGTACCAGTTAGCCCCACGACAGTCAGAAGGAAATTTGTTCAAACTCATGTCCACTGAGTCAGTGATGCTATACAACCATCTCATCCTCTGCCGCCCCCTTCTCCTCCTGCCTTCTATCTTTCCCAGCATCAGGGTCTTTTCCAATGAGTCGGCTCTTCGCATCGAGTGGCCATAGTACTGGAGCTTCAGCCTTGTCCTTCCAGTGAATATTCAGGGTAACTGTCTTCATATCTGTTGAGCACGTGAGTGCTGATAGAGTGCTCTGAGGTCCTGTGTCTCACTCAGCTCTTACAGCGTGGAGAGCAGATCTTTATTAACCCCATTTTACTCATGGAAAGAAAGCAGCAAGTGACTTTGGGAGCTCATGGCTAGCTGGTGGCAGGAATTAAAAGCTGTATTTCCCACCCTAAATTGGGGGAGCACCGAGGAGGAGGGGGAATGAGATTAAGAAAAAATTTAAGCTTCCTATGATCTGGGGTGACCCCTCCAATCAGCTTCTGAAGTGGACCATCATGTCAAGAGCAAAACATTAGTTTAAATCCCATCCACCAACTGGGCGACCTTGACTGTGGCCTCGAGGAATGATGTAGCCACCATTTCTAGGCTGCAGCCTTTTTCGTTTATCTGCCCCGCCAATGGTGGATGATGCGTTTAGAACCGGTCACCGTGAGTGAGGCTTTCCAGGTTGCTCAGTGGTAAAGAACCCGCCTGCCAATCCAGGAGACATGGGAGGCTTGCATTTAATCCCTGCATTGGGAAGATCCCCTGAAGAAGGAAATGGCAACCCGCTTCAGTATTCCTGCCTGGTAAATCCCATGGACAGAGGAGCCTGGTGGGCTATGGTCCATGGGGTCTCAAAGAGTCAGACCGCACAAAGACAATTGACCACACATGCGTGCAGTATGAATGTGAATGACTGTAGAACCCTTGGGGTTATTTTAGCCTCTCAACTCCTTCCTGGGACTAGGTGATTTTTCTTTTTTTTTTTAATTTTTAAATTTTTAATTTTTGGCTATGCTCCATGGCATGTGGAATGTTAGTTCCTCAGTCAGGGATTGAACCCAAGCCCCCTGGATGTGAAGCACAGAGTCATAACCACTGGATCACCAGGGAAAAGTCTGACTTTTCAGAGTTAGATAAAAATCTTCTAGCTGAGGCTCTGATTCCATGAGCCCTTACTTTGCTGTTAAAAGTATTCCAAACACTGAGATGCTGCCTGTACTCTGGAAATCTGACCTAGGGAAGCATAAAGAAGATTGAGTGACATGGGAAGATAAACTGACTTTTTATTCCTAAAATATTAAGAAGCTGCATGTATATTCTTAGTGGTTTGAACTTGGAGAGCTTTTCTCCCCTGCTTTAAAAAGCACCATCAATTCATTCCTGTAGGAGAGAAGTGGGTTAACTTCATGGGCATGGAAAAAAAAAATGACAATATTTTCCACTGTTACTGGACTGTGGCAAGATTTCACAGCAAGCAGCCTCAATGTAATTCAACACAATGAGAAACCGTTGTTCAAGTAATTCACATGAACTGTCTTTTGCCAACTTCAATTTTGTTCACAGGCAAATACAAAGTTGAAAAATAAATGCAAAGAATGATTTCTGATTGTCACTGGAATGGAAAATAGATGCTTAGATATTCACCCTATGGATGGATTTTTCTTTTCTTTTTCTGAAAATACACCAATCGTGTATTGTGTCAAACCAAGGATAGAATTGGGGCTGGGCCAACTTCTTTGGCCTGAAAGTAATATTTGGGCTGAGTTGAAGCTTATTTCGCCTTCTTAGGGTTTTTCTCTCCCCACCTCCACTTTCCAATTAGCCTTATCCATATGTCTCTCTACCATATAGCCTGTGTTTGCTGCTTTCTATACCCATAGTTCTGTATTTTTAATTACATGTCTTAGTTTGAATGTATCTTAAACTCAACTAAGAAGTAAAAAGGATAAGCATTAATGTGGATGCAATTTAAAAAACAAATCCAAGTGGAGAAACAGAAGGAAAAAAAAGCTAATGAAGGATAGGTATGAGAAAATATGGTTTTTAGAAAATGTTATATTTATGGAGAATGAGTTTTGTGATAAAGGAGAAGGAATAAAAGCAAACATGTACCAACATTAGTGTATCTAGGGAGCTCACCATTTGCTACCTTCTGTTGATATTTCTGGGGCTTCCCTGGTGGCTCAGATGGTAAAGAGTCCGCCTGCAATGCAGGAAACCTGGGTTCCATCTCTAGGCTGTGAAGATCCCCTAGAGAAGGGAATGGCTACCCACTCCAGTATTCTTGCCTGGAGAATCCCATGGACAGAGGAGCCTGGCAGGCCCCAGTCCATGGGTTTTCAAAGAGTGGGACACGACTGAGTGACTTTCACATTCATTGATATTTCTATATAGTCAAAGCAATGGTTTTTCCAGTAGTCATGTATAGATGTGAGAATTGGACCATAAAGAAAGTTGAACACCCAAGAATTGATGCTTTTGAATTGTGGTGCTGGAGAAGACTCTGGGTAGTCCCTTGGGCTGCAAGATCAAACCAGTCCATCCTAAAAGAAATCAATCCTGAGCATTCATTGGCAGGACTGATGCTAAAGCTGAAGCTCCAATATTTTGGTCACTGGATGTGAAGAGCCAACTCTCTGGAAAAGACCCCAGTGTTGGGAAAGATTGAGAGCAGAAAAAGAGGACAGCAGAGAATGAGATGATAGCATCACGGACTCCATGGACATGAATTTGAGCAAACTCTGGGAGATATTGAAGGACAAGGGAGCCTGGCGTGCTGCAGTCCATGGGGTCACAGAGAATCGAATATGACTTGGTGACTGGAAACAACAACAAACTGATATTTCTGTAAATAAAATGTATTTATGCAAATAAGCCATTAGCTTCTTAAGGGTGGAGAGACTATCTTACTTTAGAAATAACGGAAAATTTCTTGCTCAGGGTCTAACAGACCTCCTGCCAAGAACCTTGATATTTTTGACTGGAACAGGAAAATAACCCAGAAGGGGTCCAGATTTCTAGACAACTTCCTTCCAGGTACTCTCCCCAGGGACCCACTTCTCCAGCCCACCAAAGTACATCCTTCTTGCAACAGGAAGTGCCCCTCTCAGCCCCTTTCACTGACACCACACTTTTACTTTTCTTTCTCAGAAAAGGAATATCTCAGCTCTGCTCCTCATCTCTGAACAATGCATGCCAATCTTTGTAGCATTATTCTAAGGATGGGTACTGACAGCAACTGTAGGCAAATGAAATCAGCCAGCACTGAAAACGTCTGCAAGGCATCACAGCATCTCCAGCCAAGGAAGCTGGAGACTCAGAGGTTAATATCATGGCAAGAGCCTCACGGGTTCTAAGCTTGGCAGAAAGTGGCCACAGCTGCCCGCCTTCCTGAGGGGCGGTGGGCTCTAAGCCTGTGTCCTCTTGGCAGGCACAGCGCAATGCAATGCATTAACTTGCAGACTGATCTAAGTGATAAAGGGTTCCAAGGAGAGGATAGACTAAGATCATGAAAGGGAATCCACAGGTTCAGGTGCCCCTGAGCCCTAAATGGAGAATGTGAAATTAGATACAGATGAGAATATATAAAGAAATTATAAACAGATGAGAGGAGGAGCACCCCACCTTAGGTTAGGGTCCTCCCCACAGCCCGCCTTCCTTACTAAAGCCTGTCTAGCTCCTGCAGGGCATTCTCCTCCACTGTGGGGTGACAGGCAAGGGGGTGCTCAGGCTGTGATACACCGAACAAGAAGGCTGCCCAGTCTCTGCCTGTCACTGGCTGATTGGTTGCTCTCCTCTTCAAATTTATATGTTGATGTCCTAAGCCCCTCATTACACAAAACGTGGCCCTATTTGAAGGCGGGGCCATTAGAGAGGTAATTAAGGCACAGTGAAGTCATACAGGTGGGCTCAAATCCAACAGGACCGGTGTCTTTATAAGAAAAGGAGCTAAGGACACAGAAAGCACAGAGCGACAGGATCTGCCAGTCAAGAGAGGGGCCTCAGAGGAAAGCAGGCCTGCAGACACCTTGATCTCAGACTTCCAGCCTCCAGAACTGGAAGGAAGTAAATTTCTGTTGTTATGCCCCCCAGTCTGTCATATTTTGTTATGGCTGCCCTAGCGAGCTAAAAAAAGACCTCAACCCTCTCCCCGGCCCAGGGCTCTCACCCTGTAATCTGGCCAGAATTAATTAATGTTGGTTCCTTGGGCTCACCATGCTTCCTCCTCCTCCTTTTGCATCTGCTCTTTCCTCTGCCCTTACCGCCCCTTTCTTCAGCTCACACCTACTAGTATCTAAAGATGCACCTAAAGAGTCACCTCCTCCAGGAAGCCCTTAAGATTACCCTCTCCCTACTGCCCTGCCAACTCCCCCACCGCCTCACTCCTGCCTACATCCCATTACACCTATGCCGGCCTCTGCTCTAGCATTTATCCCATTGGTGAGGACACTCACCTCCTTCTTCCTGTCCAGACTCTGATCAGCGTCTTTCATCTCCCTAGTTCTGCCCCCAGAAGAGCCAGGACCCACGTGATCAGTAACTAGTACTGGGAAGAGAACCAAAGAGGGAAAACAGAAGAAAAAGTCACCCTGCCCCGCTAGATGGTTCAGATTCTAAAGGAATTTGGAAAGGAAGCTGGCAGATAAGATTTGGATCCACGTAAACCTAAATGAAAGTCGTGGGATTGAAATCTGACTTGGAAGATCAGAACTCAAATTGCAGAAAACCCAAATGATACAGACTCAAGCTCGAGAAGGTGTCTATCCATGTAGAGAAAAGAAACAGAAAAAACAAGACGAGAGAAAAGATGGGTAATTCAGTTGATCAAAAGTAAATAAAGACTTAATATATGGATAAGAAGGACCCCCTTGAGGAAGATATAACTAAAATGATGTTGCGGCAACACTGAAGAAAAATAATGATGGAAGAAAACTTTTCAAGCTGAGAAAAGAAGTTGAATGTACAATTTAAAATAGCACACAATTTCCAGGCAAAATTAATGAAGGAAGGTACACAATTTGATATGATCTAGCAAATTTCTTTCGGAGAAGGCAATGGCACCCCACTCCAGTACTCTTGCCTGAAAAATCCCATGGACAGAGGAGCCTGGTAGGCTGCAGTCCGTGGGGTCGCTAGGAGTCGGACACGACTGAGCGACTTCACTTTCACTTTTCACTTTCATGCATTGGAGAAGGGAATGGCAACCCACTCCAGTGTTCTTCCCTGGAGAATCCCAGGGATGGGGGAGCCTGGTGGGCTGCTGTCTATGGGGTCACACAGAGTCGGACACGACTGAAGCGACTTAGCAGCAGCAGCAAATTTCTTTGAATATGAAGCATTTTTTAAAAAATCTTCAACTATCTAGACAAAACATTAAACTCACTTATCATCAAATGAAAACAGGCTGATTTGAGAATGCATCACACAGCTGATGTCAGACGATAATGGAGCGAAGTCTAAATGATACTAAGAGAAAACGCTTATGACTCAAGCTGAGATGTTAGTCTTCAAAGAAAACAAAAACGACATTCTCAGTTATTCTAATCAGGGGTTCAAAAAAGATACCCCAGGCCCTTTTTTTGAAAAATTTACCGAAAGATAGGTTCAAATGGAACAAATATTACTTAAGGACAAAAAAAAAAAAAATCAAGAATATCAAAAGTGGGTTCAAAAACATTGTAATAGTCCAAGCCAAATGTGTAGAATTAAGTTTTTAAAAAATGCTGTATATAGAATATCGGTACAGATGGAAAGTTTTTGTTGTAGTTACTTCTTAAAATAACTAAAAATAAAACTAGTAATAAATAGGTTTATAATCCCAAATGATATTGGCAATGAATGTGGGAAAGAAGGTATGTGGAGAATTAGAAGGGTACTAAATTCCTCATCTTATAGAGGAATGAATTATTATATTATTCATGAATTTGATAATTAGAGAACCTATACATTAAACTGTAATTTTGAAGAACCAAAGTAGAAGAATTCAAAAGAATTTTTTTCTTCTAAGTCACTTCAGTCGTGTCCAACTCTGCGCGACCCCATAGATGGCAGCCCACCAGGCTTCCCCGTCCCTGGGATTCTCCAGGCAAGAAAACTGGAATCAGTTGCCATTTCCTTCTCCAGTGCATGAAAGTGAAAAGTGAAAGTGAAGTCACTCAGTTGTGTCCGACTCAGCAACCACATGGACTGCAGCCCACCAGGCTCCTCTGTCCATGGGATTTTCCGGGCAAGAGTACTGGAGTGGGGTGCCATTGCCCTCTCTGATTAAAAAGAATATATACTTATAAAAATGGGGAAAATAAAAACCAAGAAAAATTGTAATTTGGGAAGAAAATGTAATAACACAGTGGTTCAAATCATGGGCTTGAGGCAGGAAAACCTGGTTTCTGAAAATGGTTCTCCAATTACTAATGTTGGTCCTGAAAATTTACTCACGTATTCAGAGCTTCTCTTTTCCTATCTTTAAAACTGGAATAAAATACATATTTCACAGGGTAGTTGTGGGGTTAATAGGAAATCTTTGTCTAAAGAAATTTATCAAGAAATTCCTTACCGAACTAGGAATAAAACTACCATATGACTCAGCAATCCCACTACTGGGCATATACCCTGCGAAAGTCACAATTCTAAAAGACACATGAACCCCGTTCACTGCAGCACTGTTTGCAATAGCCAGGAAATGGAAGCAACCTAGATGTCCATCAGCAGACAGATGGATAAAGAATGTGGTACACACACACAATGGAGTATTACTCAGTCACAAAAGGAATGCATTTGAGTCAGTTGTAGTGAGGGGATGAAGCTGGAGCCTGTTATACAGAGTGAAATAAGTCAGAAAGAGGAAAACAAATAACACGTATATATGGAATCTAGAAAAATAGTCCTGACGCACCTATTTACAGAGAAGAAATGGAGATGCAGACGTAATAGTCTGGTGGACACAGCGGGGGAGGAGAGGGCGGGACAAGTCAGGAAAGTATCAGTGATGCATATACACTCTCATGTGTAATATACACGGTCATGTGTAATATACACGATCATGTGTAATATACACTCTCACGTGTAATGCACACTCTCACGTGTAATGTACACTCTCACGTGTAAAGCAGATAGTCAGCAGGAAGTTGCAGTTTAACATACCGAGTCTAGCCTGATGCTCTGTGACGACCTACGGGGGTGGAATGGGGGCGGGAGGCAGGCTCAAGAGGGAGGGGAGATGTATATATATATTTATGACTGATTCTCGATGTACAGCAGAGATCCCCATAACGTTATAAAGCGATTCTCCTCCAATAATAAAAAGAGAACAGTGTTGGCATTTGATACGAGGTAGGTATTTTTAACAAGTTAATAAAGAATCATGTTCCATTTGACAAGTTTTTAATTAGCAGTAGATATTGAATTTTATCAAATGCCTTTTTGCTCTCAGTGTTAGTCAAGTGGGCTAACAGCAGTAACAAATGATCCTCAAAATGTTAATAGGTTATATATAGAAAACAGGTAACTAATGAGGACCTATTTAGAGCACGGGGAACTCTACTCAGTATTCTTTAATGACCTGTATGGGAAGAGAATCTAAAAACCAGTGGAGATATGTGTATTCATAGCTGATTCACTACTGTACACCTGAAATGAACACAACATTGTATTATAAATCAACCATACTCCAATACAAAATGTTTTTAAAAAAAGAAAAAAATTAATCCAATACTTAGCCTAAGCATGAATTGGAAAAGTGAGTTGCTGCCACCTGGGCCAGCAGGGACTGGATCACCCTGATTTGGGATGGTGCCGAGACGCTGAGCAGGCTTCTGGGCCCACACTCCTGGGAGCTGGCTGGATGTGGATTCCCGCTGTAGGCATGTGGGGTTGGCATGGGGCACTGCCTGGCAACTGATTCTGGACTGGGTGCCCTAACATCAACAGCAAGTTTAAGAATAAAATCTAATTATACTGACCCCCAGCTCAGGCCCCTCTGGTATCTGGTGGTGCTGCCTCCTTCCATCTGCCTCTGCAATAGTCCATGCTCTCGGGATGGACCTTGAGGTTAAAAAAAAGAAATTGAGTTGTTGTTCATCAGTATTAACATGGTTTTTGTTTTCATTTTCACTTACAGTAAAGGATTGAGAATGCTTGAGTCTCCCCAGTGTTCCTCCTCAGCGAAGCTCTCCTAGCCGTGTTTTCTGATCCCACTCCTCACTTGAGTCTTGATCTTTTAACCTTCTTTGATTTGGCTCCTGTTCTAGATTTCTGATCAATTGCACAGATGTGACACTTAGAATGGTCCTTTGAAAAATGAACTTGCCCATGACCAAGTGTGAGTTTGTCTTTGTTTTCAGGTCTGCAGCTGTTTCTCATGTCACTATTTAGATTCAGTTCCCTGAAACCCTGCCTGAGTAAAACCCCCAGATATCCCAAGTGATTATCCAGGATGAGTTAATGGAGAGGTATAACAATAAATTTAAATGATTTAACCTCTTGTATTAAAATATTGGGGGCTTCCCTGGTGACTTAGTGGTAAAGAATCTGCTTGCAATGCAGGAGACCTGGGTTTGATCCCTGGATTGGAAAGATCCCCTGGAGGAGGGGATGACAATCCATTCCAGTATTCTAGCCTGGAGAATCCCAAGGATAGAGAAGCCTGTTGGGCTGCAGTCCATAGGGTTGTCCAGAGTCAGACACAAATGAAGTGAAGACTTCAAGATTGGGTTAAGAAAAATCCAACTGTGACTTAATAATAAAAAAACATATCCAAAATAGAAGGACACAAATAGGTTAAAATTTTTTTAATGAATAAATATTTACTAGAAAAATAGAAACAAAGTAAAAATAGAGGTAGTATTATAAAATTTATACAAGAATGGATACAAGGCCAAATAATACCAAAAGAGTCAAAGAGTACATAAAAATGTGCATCCTAAATGAAGACATCAAAGAATACACAGTTTATGAAACAGATATATAAAGTAAAGATGCATAAGAGGAAATGGACAGAACACTATTATTTCATGTGAGCCCTTTACAGAATGACTAGTCTTTGAAAAAACAAGTAGACAAAGTATATACATTTCAAGGGATTTGTACTATAATTAAAATGTACTTAAGACAAAACCAAGGAAAACAGAAGAAAAATTTTTCTAAAAATAAGCATAGAGAATTGAACAAATTTTTAAAAATAGAAATAGTAAAGTTGAAATACAAATTCAAGAACCACGTTTTGTTTTAACACAACTTGAGAACAGATGAAAAGTAAACAGAAAAAACAAAATATAAAAGTAGAAATGAAACAAAAATAAAAACAGGAAGATTTTAATAAGTATGAAAATATTATTTTAAAATACTATGCTAATCAATTTGATAAAATGAATTAAATGATTATTTTATGGCAAATTTTACCCAACTCAATGGCACCCCACTCCAGTACTGTTGTCTGGAAAATCCCATGGATGGAGGAGCCTGGTAGGCTGCAGTCCGTGGGGTTGCTAAGAGTCGGACACGACTGAGTGACTTCACTTTCACTTTTCACTTTCATGCATTGGAGAAGGAAATGGCAACCCACTCCAGTGTTCTTGCCTGGAGAATCCCGAGAAGCCTGGTAGGCTGCAGTCCATGGGGTCACACAGAGTCGGACACGACTGAAGCGACTTAGCAGCAGCAAGACCTCTGAAGATATCTCACTGTCTGCAAATTTCACTAGTGATAACTTTCAGACTTTCACAAAGACAGATAATTTCATATTCTATAATTTTTCCAAATATAAAAACAAAAGCTAAGAATATAAAGATTCATTTTATGAAGTCAGTGTAGCACTAATATAAAACAGACAAACATGGCACAAAAGAACAATAAATACTATCATGGTTTTGTAGTGACAATATTTAGGTTAAATACTCAATGACATGATGAAAACCAAAAAATAAGCAATGTTATCTTTCTTAATGACGTAGTGATTCTAAAGTTCATTCATAGGAACATAAAAAATTAAGAATATATTAAAAAAGGAAAACTGGGCACTTAGGTTAAGGAGGCTTGTCCAACTAGGAATTAAAACATATTGCAAGCAACATCAAACAAAGCAGTATGGCACTAGTTCGAGAACTGACAGCTGATAAAATAGAGCAATAAGCCTTAAAATAGACTCTAGTATATATTCCAGCTTAGTAAAGAAAGCACAACAAAAAATGGGAGAGGTTATTCATCAAATAATTGAAAAAAATTGACTAACTCAAACAATAGCCTCATCATACAGTAGCCCAAAACACCACTGAAACAGATGGATTAAAGAACTATACATAGACAAAAATATAAGTAAATAATTATCAGATTTCTGGAGAGGGAAAGACATTCTAAATATAAGAGCAATGGAAGTAAGTACAAAAGAAAAGCTAAATAGATTTTGCCATTACACAATTAGAACTCCTCTACGTCAAGGAACATCATTCACAATGATAAAATCACAACTTCGGAAAAGTTATTTACCAACAGGGCAGAGGATAATATCATTAAAACAAAGGAAATAAAGAAAAGGGACAAAAGGGAAATATAAAACAGAATATCATTAAAACAAAATAAAGGTTAATATCATTAAAAGATCACAGAAATTTTAAAGAAATACAAAATCTAGTAAACATGTAAAAATATTCACACTCATAACTAATCAAATGCTAATTAAAACAATATCTGTATTTTACTCACCCACTAAACTGGCAAAACATTTTTTTAAAAAAATGTTTTCTGTGCTGATAAAAGTTTGACAGAAATTTCCATAATAAATAGCTGGCAGAGGTAAGAATTTGTGTTAGTACAAAACTCTTTGGTGATATCTACCTAGGTACTCAAAGCTTCTCAGGTGGCTCAGTGGTAAAGAATCCACCTGACAAATCAGGAGATGCAGGTTTGATCTCTGGGTTGGGAAGATCCCCTAGAGAAGGAAATAGGACCCCATTCCAGTATTCTTGCCTGGGAAATCCCATGGACAGAGGCCCCTGGCAGGTACAGTCCATGGGGTCGCAAAAGAGCTGGACGCGACTCAGTGACTGAACAACACAACAGCCTAGGTACTCACATCGGTCCCTTCCGCTGGCTCAGGAAGCCCCTTCCAATGAACGTAGCTTAAGAAAAGAGAAACACAAACAGATACGGAAATACAATGCTTTACTTTTTACTACGTATTGAATAATAAGAGACATTGGTTTGATCCCTGGGTCAGGAAGATCCCCCTGGAGGAGGAAATGACACCCCACTCCAGTATTCTTGCCTGGGAAATTTCATGGGCACAGGAGCCTGGTGGGCTACAGCCCACGGGGCCTCAAAGAGTTGGACATGACTAAACGACTGAGCACATACATACATTGAATAATTATTTATAGTACTGAAAAATTGTATGTGTTCGTGAACAGGTGACTGGCCAGCCACTTAAAAGTTATCCTTCATAAAACATAAGTAGGAAGGGAGTTTAGGGGAGAATGGATACATGTATATGTAGGGCTGAGTCTCTTCTGTCCACTTGAAACTATCACAAAATTGTTAATCATCTATACGCTAATATAAACTAACTTTTAAAGTTAAAAATAATCATAAGGCAGAAATACTGAACACAGAGCACTATAACCATAGTACCTGTCCCAGTATGTATTTAGGAATACTGAAAGAGTTATCAATGTCAAGGGCCTAGCATTGAGCCTTGCTCATAAATGGCAGATTTTACATTCATACGTATTCTGAGTTACCATTTTAAAACATAAACATGCATTAGGATTGTAATTTAAAAGAAAATTTACCTATTTTTAAAAATATATATATACTATATTTCTCAACCCAAATTGCCTTGTTTAATGGGAAACCTCGAGCAAACTGGTGTTTCTTACGCACTCTGTTCTAGATCAAAAGCATACAATGAAACCCAGGCTGCGGCTGAAACCAGACTCCATCCTGCCGAAGTTCTTTTGAATAAGAGATCATATATAAGTCCTTTGATTGTTCTCTGCTGTCTAGCTCTTATCTCACTAAGAACGCATTCTCTCATTCCCTTTTCCAGAGCCCCCTTCCAAAGTGTAAAGGTGACAGGGTGTATATACTTGGCCCAGCTCACAAGGTGGTGTGGCCCCTACTCCCCACCGAACCCAAGGATGTTGCCAGAGCACACGCTTGTGGAGCTCTGCATCTTTTGAACAGAGAGATCAGAAAAGTCTGGATTCACCAGTCAAGGAGGATCCTCCTTGTGAAAAATGTAAGAAAACCCAGATTTCTCAAAGGAAGTATAGGAACCAGATTGAGACAGAGAAAAGAGTGCTCTGTCCTTTCCTTTCAATGTTGTCATTGAGGAGACTATCCAGAGACCACAGGTTTCTACCTGTAGTAAAATGTGTTGGATGTCAATGGCTAGAAATTGCAGGGACAGGTACAGAGGTGGTGAGGAAATATGGACAAAGAGAAAAGTGGTGTCCTTCAACAGAGAAGAGGCTTCGCGATGAGTGAAGTCAAGCCTTTCTTCGAATAGCGGAAAATTCACAGGCCACCATCCAAGGGCAAGAAACACTTAGGTTCATCTCCCAGCGGCCAAGGAGTCATCTGGGATGAGGCTGGAAATCAGTGAGCTAAGGGCCACGAGGTACAGAAACCAAATGCTCAAGAGTCCTGGACTATCAGCGCAATGCAAAGACAAGCACAAAAGCCCATACTGTGGCTGGAGCTATGAAAGACACAGGGTTCAAGTGGCGGTCACTGGCTGCAGAAATATATTAGGAAGTCTTAGAGGCTATCGATAAATCCTCATGATATGAATCAAGTTCAGTGGCTTAATTATGTTAATGATATTAGGAAAAAAAGGCAATGTGAACTCGGGGTGTTAAACAGCAGTATTTTTCCTTCTAGAAGGGTCTCAACAGCAGTGTCAGTTGGTTCACCGCTAATTTTCACATGAACTTTCTAAATGCCCAGATGTGGATTTCTGACACTTGAGTGGAGGATACTAGCACTTCTGGAGTATGTACACACACACACAGAGTAGAATGGACCTGAACGACCACGTGTTACCAGAAAGCACAGATGCAAGGGACAGTGGTAAAAAGACAAAAGAGCTAGCTTACGGGTCTCCCACTGGCCAAATTGAAACTTCAGCGTCAAAAAGGTTATATAACTGTGATTACTTGAAATATGATGAATTTGAGCAAGGCTCTAATTTCATAATGATACTAAGAAAAATTAATATAAAGTACACTGAAGGAATGAATGTAAAAGTTAGGATGAATTCATTAGGATGAATGTAGAAGTTTGACTATAAAGGGACCGATTTTTTTATTAGTTTTAATGAAAAGAGGTTAATATAAATCAGTTTTTTATTTCTTCTATTAACTCTGCTGCTGCTGCTGCTAAGTCGATTCAGTCGTGTCTGACTCTGTGCGACTCCATAGACGGCCTCCTACCAGGCTCCACCGTCCCTGGGATTCTCCAGGCAAGAACACTGGAGTGGGTTGCCATTTCCTTCTCCAATTCATGAAAGTGAAAAGTGAAAGTGAAGTCGCTCAGTTGTGTCCAACTCTTAGCGACCTCATGGACTGCAGCCTACCAGGCTCCTCCGTCCATGGGATTTTCCAGGCAAGAGTACTGGAGTGGGGTGCCATTGCCTTCTCTGTCTATTAACTCTATTTGCCTTTAAAACAGAGATATAAACTTAATATCTATCTGTATAAGAAGAGAAGGAGAAATACAGGGAACTGTGAGTTACCAAATCACCTTGGGAAAATATACAGAACCAAGATGGGGAGGGACTAGGCACGGTACTCACACACAGTAACTATGCAGAAAGGAGCTTCAGACTGTTCCAGGATGACTTGAAAAGGCCAAGTGGCTGAAAAACAGCACTCATTGCACAGCCTTAATACTACCTTTCCCGGGAGACAAAACTCCTAAGGGGCGTCTATGAACTACAGACACTAGTATGGTATCTATACACTGTAAATAATGCTGAGAGACCAGGTTATCACAATAACAGGACAACGAGCTATGTCATGCTGGCCAAGAAAGATTTCAACATTTAGTGGGGAAATTCCAGGCTACTACAAACTAAAATCTGCGAGGAAAGAAGAAAACTATGAACCTAAATTTTTTTTCTTTATTGATGTTAAAAGAGAATATTATCTCAAGACGGAAGTTTCAGCCTGATGTCCATGGCTTTGTTTTGAACACGCTTGGTAAAAAAAACCTGGGTTTATGCCGTAACCAAGAATCAGCTGATTAATGGGATCCTGTAAACCTGGCTGCCCAAACTATTCATTTTCTCTTTGGTTTGGGTTGGAATACTATAACCTTGAGAAAGTTTTAATTAAGAATTGCTATAATTTTAGGAAGTATAGAAATGTTATTAAAATAATAAAGAGAAGAGTTCCCTGGTGGTCCAGTGGTTGACTTTTCCTTCCAATTCGTGGGGTGCAGGTTTGATCCCTGATCAGGGAGGTAAGATCCCACATGCCTCCTGTCCAAAAAACCTAAAACACAAAGCAGAAGTAATATTGTAACAAATTCAATAAAGACTTTAAAAATGGTGAACAATAAAAAGTTTCTGAAAAAGTAATAAAGAAGTATAGAGAACAAAGAAGGGGTCACCAGTAGGGAGAGAAATTAGGGGGGAGGGGCAAGATAGGGGCATAGAATTAAGATGTACAAAGTGAGTGAATGCTAATTTGCTTTAGTCATGTCCAATCCTTTGTGATCCCATGGACTGTAGCCCACTAGGATCCTCTGTCCATGGGATTCTCCAGGCAAAAATACTGGAGTGGGTTGCCATGCTCTCCTCCAGGGGATCTTCCCAAACCAGGAATTGAACCCACGTCTTCTGTGGCTCCTACATTGCAGGCAGATTCTTTACCACTGAACCTCCAGGGAAGCCCGTACAAAGTACTATGTATGAAATAAATGAACTAAAAGGACATATAGTACAGTGAATATAGCCACTGCTTTATAACTTCAAATGGACTATAATCTACAAAAATACAGATCCACTATGTTGTACACCTGAAACTAATATTGTAAATCAATAAAATAAAAGTAAAATAGAGAATGAAACAGGATGACATTCTAGGAATAGATTTAGGTATAAGTATAGTAATTTTTTCGGTAATAGTAATATGTCTGACTTCTTTGAAATGTTCAAAAAATGTCAACTAAAACAGACAGTGAAAGGAATGTTCACTAAAACAGTGTTGCAACGAGGATTTTTTTTAATTTATGAATCTTGCAATGTTAGTTTCTATTGCAGCTGGGGGAGCAGAGGCCAGATTGTAATTGGTTACGGAGTAAATAAAACAGGACTGGGGCTGGGGTAAGGCAAGTGAAGCATTTGCCTGTTGGCTGAAGACTTGTCTGATTTTTGATCTTTCAGGTGGTTCAGCTGCTTTGTTCCACTAAACCTGAAATTAACAGTTGAAGTTGAGAGTTAACTACTTTGAGCCCTCCTTCCTTCTCCTCAAAACAAGTGCAAATGTAAGTGGGGAGTGGGATGCAAAACACTAAGTAATCAAAAGTAATAATATTTTAAAGTGAAAGTGAAGTCGCTCAGTCGTGTCTGACTCTTTGCGAGCCCATGGACTGTAGTCTACCGCACTCCTCCATCCATGGGATTTTGCAGGCAAGGGTACTGGAGTGGGTTGCCATTTCCTTCTCCAGAGGATCTTCCCGGCCCAGGGATTGAACCCAGGTCTCCCATATTGTAGGCAGACACTTTTACCGTCTGAACCACCAGGGAAGTTAAGGCAGTAGTTTATTTTCAACACAAAAAAATCAATTGTATTTCTGTATTTTAGAAATACACATCTGGAAAATAGTCTTAAAACACCATTTAAAGTATATGCTCAAGAACATTGAAAGCAGGAATTCAAACAGGTGTTTGTACATCCATGTTCATAGCAGCATCATTCACACAACAGCCAAAAAGTGGAAGAAACCCAAGTATCCATTCCACAGATAAATGAATAGGACTTCCTAGGTGGCACAGTGGTAAAGCATCCGCCTGCCAGTGCAGGAGACACAGGAGGTGCAGGTTCAATCCCTGGGTCGGGAAGATCTCTTGGAGGAAGAAACGGCAACCCACGCCAGTATTCTTGCCTGGGAAATCCCATGGACCGAGGAACCTGGTGGGCTACAGTCCATGGGGTCGCAAAGAGTCAGACACTACTAAAAGCAACTTAGCATGTGAACACGATGAATGAAATAGGATTCATGCATATGATATAACACTGTGGGTGTGTGCTAAGTCACTTCTGTCATGTCTGACTCTCTGTGACCCCATGGACTGTAGTCCCTCAGGCTCCTCTGTCCATGGGATTCTCCAGGCAAGAATACTGGAGAGGGTTGTTGTGCCCTCCTTCGGGGGATCATCCTGAGCCAAGGATCAAACTCTTGTCTCACACCTCCCACACTGGCAGGCAGGTTCTTTACCATTAGTGCTACCTGGGAAGCCCACTCAGTCCTAAAAAAGGAAGGAAATTCTGATACATGTTACAACGTGGATGAACCTTAAAGACATCATACTAAGAGAAATAAGCCAGTCACAAAAGGACAAATATTGTGCCATTCCACTTATAGGAGGTATCTAGAGGAGTAGGTGGATAAGGTAGTATTTTAAAATAATAATTAGTGCAAATTTAGGAGGAGCCATATTTCCACATTTTAAATACTAACAGGGTAGAAATTAAGAGAATTGTGGACAGCAGGTGCATACAGAGGGCTCTTTTTCTGACGTTGTGTGCAAGGAGACAGCTTTTGCTCAGAGGAAATCCAGAGTTCATGGAGACGAGATGGCTTGGGGGTTGGTTCAAGATGTAAAATAGATAGCCAGTGGGAGTTCGAGGCGTGATGAAGGGAACCCAGTCAGTACTCTGTGACAACCGGAGGGATGGGATGGGGAGGGAGATGGGAGGGGCTGTAAGAGGGAGGGGACATATGTATTCCTAATGCCAATTCCCGTTGACGTGTGGCAAAAACCGTCAAGTAATTATCCTCTAATTAAAAATATATACATATATTATTAAATAAAAAGATGAAAGAACCTGGAGCATATTCATATGCTAAAGCCAGTGGGGGAGGGGGGAACTGAGCCCTTTCCCTCCTCCTCGGGCTGTGTAATTACAGGGAGGCAGAGGAATTGGGCAGTATAGATGGAGATACGTACAAGCCAATTCTTCCCACGTGCATGGTACTGGGGTGTGGGGAAGAAGGGAAGGGCTGTCAGGCGGAGTGGGTGTCTCACCTCAAAGCAGCAAGCAATTCCGTCCTCTTGGGTAATGCACATTTTTTTTTTATCCTTTGTTATAGACTGTGGCAATGAGATCCACCCTTCCAAATAGCATCACACACCCATCTCCACCCTCTCCCCATCAGGTTAGACTAACTACAGAGAATATCTGCCCCAGGCTCACTTTTCTTTTCCCTTAGCTCCTTGGGCTTCTTTTGTGGTCCAGCTGGTAAAGAATCTTCCTGCAATGCAGGAGACCCAGGTTTGACCCCTGGGTCAGAAAGATTCCCCTGGAGAAGGGAATGGCTGCCCACTCCAGTACTCTTGCCTGGAGAATTCCACAGACAGAGGAGCTTGGTGGGCTACAGTCCATGGGGTCAAGAGTCAGAGATAACTGAGTGACTAACTGGCTCCTTTTATATTGCCAGGACAGTGCTGGGGGTGGGATGAGGAGCCCTACACCTTGTTATTGAAAGTGCATTCTGGGGGCCAGTAGCAGTGGGCACCACCTGGGAGATTGGTAGGAATGCAGACACCCAAGCTCTATCTAATTGAGAAACCCCACTTTTACCTCCTCTGGTCTCTACCTTGCTGAGCATTAGAGACACCTGGGGTCTTTAACAAATGCTAACACCTGGTTTTCACCCACAGACCTGATTCAATGAGCCATCCTCACCTCCACACCCCCAACATGGCCTGGGTGTCAGAAGTTTTATAAACTCTCTTGTGGTTCTAACGTGTAGTAATGCAGCAAAATTTGAGAACCACTGCTCTACACCTCCTGTGGCTCCACCTTCTAGGCCTTTTTTTTTTCAGAGTCTGTGTGCCATTTCTAGGCAGCAAAAGGAAAAGGGAAAGGACTGTTTTTTTTATGGATATATACATATGTATATTGTAATATTTATTTACTTCACTGCATCAGGTCTTAGTTGCAGCATGTGGGGTGCACGGACTCTCTAGTTGTGGCAAGCGGGCTTAGTTGCTCTGAAGAATGTGGGATCTTATTGGTTCCCCAACCAGGAATTAAACATGCAACTCCTGCATGGCAAGGCAGATTCTCAACCACGAGACCACCAGGAAGTCCCTAGGAAAGAATTTCTTCTACTTTTGACCAGGATTATAGGCAGGCAAGATTGAATGATTTTCTTTCCAGGTCCTGTGCATTTAGCTCATCTATAGGGAAGCCCATCCGTGACCTGGTGAGAATGTTAGTGGTGGTTCTGTGCTGTCTGCAGGGCTGGGTTCCCAGAGCCCACTCCTGCACATGGAAGTGGGGACTCACCTGTTAGGGTGTTGTGTCCAGCTCCCTGTGATCCCATGGACTGTAGCCTGCCAGGCTCCTCTGTCCATGGGGTTTCCCCGGCAACAATGCTGGAGTGGATTTCCATTTCCTCCTCCAGGGGATCTTCCCATTCTAGGGATTGAACCACGTCTCTTGCATCTCCTGCACTGGCAGGTGGATTCTTTACCACTAAGCCATCTGGAAAGCTGTATTAGGGTGTGACTCACCATTTGAAATTCAGATGAGCCCTCCAGTTTGGAATAGCCCTTTGCGTACTGGGCCATAACTCTATCTTTTATTTTCAAACTTCAAAGTTTAGTTTTGAAATAAATGGTTTATTTCACCACATAAGCCTACAGTTTCCCCCCCTTCCCCCGCCCCCAGGTAAAAGCGACAGATTTAAACTTAATCAACTGTTCTGGGACTTTATTGGTGTCAGCTAGTTGGCTGTTTTCTCTGAGAGTGCTTCAGAGTCAACAGCTGAATATTTGCCTTGCTTTTGATCTTTGAGGTAGTCCAGCTGCTTTGTTCCACTAAGCCTGAAATTAACACAAGAAGTCAGGATTTAACTACTTTGAGGCCTTCTTTCTTTTTATCAAACCAAATGCAATTATTTGATCTAAAAATCAATAATATAAACTTTAAAGTCAAAAGGAAGATTAGAAGGGTGGAAGAGAAGTTAAAAGAAGTTAAAAGAAGAAAAGAAACAACAGTTTCTTTTTTTTTTTTTTTTATGTAGGTATAGAGTATAGAGCAGTGGCTCCCAGGGCGGGGGGGATAGATGTGCACGAGGGTGAAATGAATAAAGGGGGTCAACTGCGTGGTGATGGACAGAAACTAAAGTTTTGATGGGTAGCACCTTAGAATGTATCGTTGTTGCTGTTTAGTCACTAAGTCATGTTGGACTCTTTGCGACCCCATGGACTACATAGCCCACCAGGCTCCTCTGTCCATAGGATTTCCTAGGCAAGAATACTGGAGTGGGTTGCCATTCCCTTCTCCAGGGAGCACAACAGTTTCAATGAGAGATTTGGAGAATAAAACGTGCTAGTACGTAGAGCAGCACTGACCGTCTCGTAGGATTTTTGTTTAATTTAAAGATAGATCTTATTCTCTGGTGGTTGTACTCATGCAAACTGAATATAAAAGAAAATAGTAATAGTTTGTATAACATCACAAATATAAGGACTCAAGCTGCTAGGGCTTCAGGGTGACAGCCTGAAAGTCAAAATGGATTTGTGTTTATGCACTCATAATTTTTATTTTCCGCGTACAGACTGATTTACAACGAAAGTTTTGCTAACCTTGGTAATAAGCTCATTAACCGTTTACATGACTTCTTACATCTATGTAGTTTTACTTTGCAGTTGCAAGAATTCCTGTTACCGATGAACTTTAACTTGCATAAATAATAAAATGAAAGAAAAATGCACAGTTAATTACTGCTTGAATGAATAAATGAATGATCCATTAATCTCTCATCATTGCTCTTTATCAAAGCCAAAGCTCTTCTCAGAATGAAATAATGACAGTAGTAGGAAGTGGGGGAAGAGAGGGAAGGGAGATTTATTCTTTTGGACTAGAATGATCAACCTGGGGTCCAAATGAGAGAAAATAAGGGTCTCAGCTGGTGAGAATTCCCCCACATCTCCCACCCATTATGGGGTTTGGCTGCAGGTGGGGGAAATTGCCATCTCAAATCTCATTCCTGGGGACTGCCTCTCCTATTTCTATTTGAGAATGGCAGATAAGCGAGAAAGAGGCAACTCACCACAACTCTCTGAAGTCCTGGAATAGAAGGTGCCCTGCTCCTGTGAGCAAAAGAGACTCCATGAGTTCTGCATGCTAGCATAGCGAGTGCAAGCTGACGTTTAATATCTGCTTGTCACCCAACCCAGACAGAGGATGGAAAATGCTGAACACCCTCCTAGAAATTCACATGAGTGTTTTGGTCATTTAAGAGAAGAGCGCTTGCTCGAAAAAAAGAATCGTGCCTTTCATCTGATGAACTCTACTGTAACTAGGCACTTCTTCAGTGTAGTAAACCATTTACTTCTGTCAAGAAGGTCTTGTAGCAGAACTCGGAAATATAAGTAAGCTCTTTTTGTCTAGTTGTAATTGTTCAGTTGCTATATTGCGTCTGATTCTTTGTGACTCATGGAATGTAGCACACCAGGCTTCCCTGTCCTTCACTATCTCCTGGAGTTTGCTCCAGGTCATATCCATTGAGTCAGTGATGCTGTCTAACCGTCTCATCCTCTGCTGCCCACTTCTCCTCTTGCCCTCAGTCTTTCTCAGCATCAGGGTCTTTTCCAATGAGTTGGCTCTTTGTATCAGGTGGCCAAAGTATTGGAGCTTCAGCTTCAGCATCAGTCCATCCAATGAATATTTAGGGTTGATTTCCTTTAGAATTGACTGGTTTGGTCTCCTTGCAGTCCAAAGGACTCTCAATAATCTTCCCCAGCACAACAATTTGAAAGATTTTTGTCTAATCTTACAACAAACCAGGAACTCAGATCCAGTTTTGAGATGGCCCAGTCAAAGCAGAGATAACCTCAGGTCCCGTTTGCTGTAGTTACGCATGTGAAAAAAATACGAGTTGTGCTTTTTATGATCACTTTCATGAAATCCCAGGAAACACCTGTGGAGCAGTTCTGGGATGAACGTGGACTTTTGCACTGAACTGAAGAGTATGGTCTGAGAGGAAGGGCACCTTCTATACACCAGATGGAAAGCATTCATCCATGAGCCTGTTACAGATCATCATTTATTCTCCAACGTCATAGTCTGTTCACCTTGTCTGGAATGCTTGGCCCCCAGATATGAGGCTATTCTAAACAAGCAGTGAGAGAGAATGGCTTTAATACTTCCCTACCAAAAGGCATATATAATGGTGGTAATATATCTTGTTAGAGATTCCCATGTCAATTCATAAGGCATTTAGCATAGCAACAGGGCCCAAAATCACATTCAGATTGAGGAAAAAATGGGTGATAATTATAATCAGAGGGCATAACCCCTTTTACTTTTAAAAATATGATTTTAAAAGTAATTTATAATCAAGTTTCATCATATTCCTATTTCAGATTTCAAGAGAAATTGATTCGCTGTAATGATATTCTTTTCCTTTGAATATAAACCTGTTGGAGGTAGCACATTAAAGGAATTTGAAACTACCTCTGGCTTCCTCATCTAAGAGGACTTTACACAGGCTGATCCTCTGTCTGGAAAAGTCAACTCCTTTCCAGAGATGGGAAGGAGTTGGGTCAACGATGGGTTGGACAAACGATGGGTCGTTTGTTCCATCTTCCAGACTTCAGTTTATTTTATGAGCCCAACTATGTGCATCCACCTGCTGCGTTGCTCAGTTGTGTGCAGCTCTTTGCAACACTGTGGACTGTAGCCCGTCAAGCTCCTCCGTCCATGGCGTTTTCCAGGTAAGAATACTGGAGTGGGTTGCCATGCCCTCCTTCAGGGGAGCTTCCTAATCCAGGGATCAAACCTGAGTCTCTTATGTCTCCTACATTGGTAGGTGGGTTCTTTATCATTAGCACCACCTGGGAAGCCCATGAACTCAATTAGGCACTCCCCAAAATTCGCTTGTTGAGGTCCTAACCCCCAGGACCTCAAAACCTGACTGTATTGGGAGATAGCATCTTTAAAGAGGTAATTAAGGTTAAATGAGGTCATTCCGGTGGGCTCTAATCCAATCGCACTTGTGCCCTTGAAAAAATAGGTCAGGATAGAGATGTAGACACAGCACACACCACGTGAAGACACACGAGAGTGCGACAACCTGCAAGATAGGAAAGGTGATTTCAGAAAAAGTCAGTCTTGCTAACCACTACTCTTGGATTTCCAGACTCCAAAACTGAGAAAATACATTTCTGCAGTTTAAGCCACCCAGTCTGTGCTACTTGTTACTGCAAACTTAGCAAACTCATACAGTTGACACGTCCCTTATCTGTAGGGCCGTCAGTCTAAATTAGTCTAATTATGCTTCCTTGTGTCGCTTTTGTCTTCTTTTTCATAATTTTTATCACAATTTAAAACCATTGCATTTTATAGAACCAAAAATGCCATTGACTGTAAAATGCACAATTACTGTATCTACCTCTGAGAAAATTGGATAAAAAACCCAAACATTCAAGGTAGAGAATTTAGCATGGGACTCCATATATGAAGTTGGCTCACCAATGGAAGGGCACATCAGAAACAAACCCAGCCCAGAGAGAAAGGGACAGCAAGGAAACTCCACCTTAGTCCTGGTGGGAAGAAGAAGCAACTCTCTCCTCGACTTTGTATCAGGAGGTGATCATCATGCAGGTGTCTGGTCTGAAGTCCAACTGCAAGTGTGGTCCAGAGAAGCTCAATCAGGGGATACACTGTATTTTTTATCTTTAAATTATTTACTTTGTGTTGGAGTATAGTTGCTTTACAGTGTTGTGTTAGTTTCTGCTGTATAGCAAAATGAATGAGCCATACATTATACATATATTCCTCTTTTTTGAATTTCCTTCCCATTTAGGTCACCACAGAGTGCTGAGTAGAGTTCCCTGTGCCATAAAGCAGGTTCTCACTAGTTATCTGTTTTATTCATAGTAGTGTATGTATCGGAGAAGGCAATGGCATCCCACTCCAGTACTCTTGCCTGGAAAATCCCATGGACAGAGGAGCCTGGTAGGCTGCAGTCCATGGGTCGCTAAGAGTCGGAAACGGCTGAGCGACTTCACTTTCACTTTTCACTTTTATGCGTTGGAGAAGGAAATGGCAACCCACTCCAGTGTTCTTGCCTGGAGAATCCCAGGGACGGGGGAGCCTGGTGGGCTGCAGTCCATGGGGTCGCACAGAGTCAGACACGACTGAAGCGACTTAGCAGCAGCAGCAGCAGCAGTGTATGTATGTCAATTCCAGTCTCCCAATTCATCCCACCCCGTGTCCCCCCTAGTGTCCATCCGTTTGTTCTCTACATCTGAGTCTCTATTTCTGCTTTGCAGATAGGTTCATCTGTACCAGAGTAATGCAGATAAAAATAAGTAAATGGGGCCTAATTAAACCTAAAATGTTTTGCACAGCAAAGGAAACCATAAACAAGACAAAAAGACAACCACAGAATGGGAGAAAATATTTGCAAATGAACAAATTGATAAGGGACTAATTGCCAAAAAATACAAACTGCTCATGCAGCTCAATACCAAAACAACAAACAACCCAATCAATAAAAGAAAAAAGTGGGCAGAAGACCTAAATGGACATTTCTCCAAGGAAGACTTACATGTGGCCAGCAAACCAGTGAAAAGATGCTCAACATCACTAATTTTAGAGAACGCAAATCAAAACTACAATGATGTATCAGAATGGCCATCTGATGATGATCAGAATGGTCATCATCAAAAAATCTATAAACAATAAGCACTGGAGAGGGTGTGGAGAAAAAGGAACCCTCTTACATGGTTGGAGGGAATGTAAATTGATGTAGCCACTACGGAGAACAGTATGGAGGGTCCCTGGAAAACTAAGAATAGAACTACCACGTGACCCAGCAATCCCACCCCTGGGCATATACCCAGGAGTGTATTTTAATGTAGGATATACTTTAAAAGAGGTTTCATGTTGGGAGTAGCCCTGGGTGAAAGAAATGAATGCAAATACTCTCTGGAAGAACTTGGCTCCCTTCCAGGCCATCTTGATGGTAAGACACGTTCATCATTTAGTGAGACTTTATGTTACATATGCTGTTATGTTGAAAAGAAAATAACTGCTTCTTGAGATAAATGAGATATGGTATGATTTGATTGCATGGATATTTGCTTAGTGTCTGAGGTCCATAGATCACATTGGCATCTGTTTGCTCCCACCTTTATCCTTCTCCCAGCAGTAGTGATATATAGTGGGGATCTGATAAAGAGGAATAAAATGAATGAGTAAAGCAAAATCTTCTTGAGTTTTACCCACTGAAATTTTGACTTAAAAAAAAAAATTCCAGTTCTGTTGGATTGACCAATGAATTGATGCTTTTGAACTGTGGTGTTGGAGAAGACTCTTAAGAGTGCCTTGGACTGCAAAGAGATCAAACTGGTCAATCCTAAAGGAAATCAATCCTGAATATTCATTGGAAGGACTGATGCTGAAGCTGAAACTCCAATACTTTGGCCACCTGATGTGAAGAACTGACTCACTGGAAAAGACCCTGATGCTGGGAAAGACTGAAGGCAGGAGGAGAAGGGGATGACAGAGGATAAGATGATTAGATGGCATCACCGACTCAACGGACATGAGTTTGCGTAAGCTCCGGGAGTTGGTGATGATGGACAGGGAAGCCTGTCGTGCTGTGGTCTATGGGGTCACAGAGTCAGACACGACTGAGCAACTGAACTAAACTGATTGGATTTACCAAAAGGTTCATTCGAGTTCTGCCATAAGATATTATAGAAAAACTTGAATGAACCTTATGGTCAACTCAATATTTCCATTTACTTACATGTGTTGAAGGAATTTTTAATGCAGTGGAAGGAACATTGGACTTGGAAACTGGAAAACTTAGATTTTGGTCTTAACCTCTGTACTGATTAGCCCTTAGATGTTGGGCAAAGGCCTTAAACTTTCTGGGCAACTTTTAACCTCTCTGTAAAATCATTGCCTTGTATCCTGTAATCTCCACAGTCTTTGCAATTCTAATAGAATATTCTCCAGTGGCAAGAAGAGGAGAACCATGAAACACACAATTGGTAGAGATTCACAAGTATTATTATCCTCTGACCTCTCCTGGTGTGACCAGGTAGGCAGTTGACATGATGCTGAGAACTTGGTCATGGATGAAATTCTCCCATGACTCTCTTCCTCTTCACTAACCCCATACTACACAAAGATGACTCCTTTAGTGACTGCTTCAAATATTTTCCTGCAGTGATGTAAATAGCAGTGGATTGTGGATGAAGGGTAAGAAACAGCACCTGGGAAAAATAAAACATGAATGGAAGTATTAGGTATTTGTCATGGGTGAGAGAAACTCCAAGAGTTTGAAAGAAGGCAGAGACAAATTACTGAGATCAAGGCAAATTGTGTGTGAGAAGTAAGGTAGATTTATAAGAAATAGGCCAATATAAACCCTGAAGCTTTGAGGCATGCAAAAAACAATTTACAGACAATCAGGAACAAGGAATTCTCAGGAGCTGAAGTTAGAGACAAAGCAAGGAGAATGCAAGGCTTCCCAGGTGGCTCCATGGCACAGAATTCACCTGCCAATTCCTACTGTGACACAGGTTCAATCCCTGGGTCGGGAGGATCCCCTGGAGGAGGGCATGGCAACACATTTTAGTATTCTTGCTTGGAGAATCCTGTGGACAGAGGAGCCTGGCAGGCTACAGTCCATGGAGTTGCAAAGAATCACACACAACTGAAGCAACTTAGCACGTGGGCACATATTGAATGAAAATTTTAAAATAAATATGAAATAAATATGTGATTTATTCTTTTTGATTGAAGCAATTTGTCTTGTTTTAATTTATATGGCTGTGCCGGGTCACAGTTGTGGCACTCACAATCATTGTTGCAGCATGCAGGATCCAGTTCCCTGACCCGGGATTGAACCCAGGCCCCCTGCACTGGGAGCATGGAGCCTTAACCACTGGACTACCAGGCAAGTCCCTGTGTGATTTATTCTTCCTAGTAAGTGAAGCAGCAATTTCTTATACAATCCCAGGGAAAACAGAGAGGTCTATGCTACCTACCTCTGGACAAGGGAAGACGTGTAGAACAAGTCCCAGCGAAGAGGAAGAAGGGAGTGTCTGCCATCTGCCCCGACAGGCTATGGGAAGGCCAAAAAGAAGAGCATGGGGACACGAGAAGGAAGACCTGGGGTACCACGTCCTTGCTCCAGGCTAAAGAAAAGGCAGCACCTTACGAAATACCTGACCAGCCAGCCACTCTTCCTGGCTTCATTAATATTCAACTCTTGTGGTTTTTTCTGCATATTTAATTTTATCTGCTTGTGAAACTTTATTATATGTGTTTGTATCCACTAGCGATCTCTAAGGAACGAAGACCAATACACATTAATTATGTGAAAGCCAAAAAAAAAAAAAAAAGAGGAAAAGCAACCACTGTCTAGGCTCAGTCCAGATAATAATCAGGTCTTCAATATTAGACAAAACAACTGAAGGTTTTGAAGAGTTTATTTGGAAAATTTAGGAAGTACAGTGGAATCCTAGCTTTAAAATTTTTCCCCTGAGAAATAGTATGTGTGTGTGTGTGTGTGTGTGTGTGTGTTACAGGAATGGCAGGCATAGAGTTGGTGCTAAGGATGCTTTTAATATTGCATGTAACTAAAATACATAATCATATATTCCTTATAGATCTTCAAGGAATCAGAACATATTATTCATATAATACACACTCATAGACACACAAGTATACATGTACACACCATATGTCAGTTTTCAGAGAATTAGAATGCAAATTCACTTAATAAAATATGGTGAGTATAACTTTAATCTTTGAGATTCAGGAGCTATTTTTGGCTCCTTCTGCCTCCGGGTGTATTACTATGAACGTAAGTGATTGTGCCATTCTTCACAGTCTAGGTTGTTCGCATTTTTTTCTGATTATTTTATTGTGAATGGATGGGAGCCTTCCATTGTACTTCCACAGTTATGCAGACCTAGTCACCAATGTGCAGGTCATTTTGGGGTACAATTGGGGCACTTACAGAAAAACAATAAGACTTGTCTTAAGATGGAAATATATGTGAAAGCTTTGCTAGTTATTTCTTTGGGGTGATTGGTTTCCCATAGCAAACAAACAAAACCCCAAGGAGACAGAGTTCATATTTACTTCAGGAGACAAGAGAAAATTTTAGTGAGGAGGTCACATTTGAGCTTGGCTTTGAGGGGTTAACCCATTAACTAACGGAGCCCAGAGGGGATTCTGGGAGGAAGTCTCAGTGGGAACAGAGGGGCAGAAGCAGCTCGGAGGTGAGTCCCCCACTACTCAAAGTTGGGTCTGGGAGGCAACACCATCAATATCCCTGACATTTGTGAGAAATGCAGTCTTAGATCCTCACTCCAGCCCTCCTGAATCATTCTACATTTTGATTGATGATTCACGTGCATATTAAGTTTTAGATGAACTTGTATAGAATGTTGCTTATATTATTTGTAAATATGGCTAAAAATTGGATCCAATTATGAAGGGCCTTGATACTATGCTGAGAAACGTTGACTTTCTGTGATAGGTTATATGTACCATTGACAGCTTCTAAGCAGACACTGATGGGTATGTTAGTTGCTCAGATGTCCAACTCTTTGCAATCCCATGGACTGTAGCCTGCCAGGGTCCTCTGTCTATGGAATTCTCTAGGCAAGAATACTAGGGTGGGCAGCCATTCCCTTCTCCAGGCGATCTTCCCAACCCAGGGATCGAACCCGGGTCTCCCGTGTTGCAAGCAAATTCTTTACCATCTGAGCCACCTGATGTGCAAACTGAACACCAATTCAGTGGAATCAATGCTGGGCTTACTGTGGGACAGGTCTTACAACTCCGCTGATGTGTCAAGTTCCTCCAACTTGAAGTCTGGGGAGGGAGGCAGTGGTAGCAGCTAAGTGGGCAGGTCATTCTTGGGGGCCTAGACCAGCTAGGTGGGTAGGGCATCCACTGAGCAGTGGCTATTTACCAACTGCCCATGTGCAAATAATATTGGATTGGCCAAAACGTTCATTGAGGTTTTTCTGTAACATTGTATGGAAACACCTGAAAAACTTTTGGCCAACCCAGTACTTTGGGAACGTTGCTCTGGTTTCTCTGTTTTAGATGCATGTTATTAAGGAGAGGTAGAAGACAGGAGAAAATAAGTAAAAGGGTATATGACTAAAACTCAGTGACGTCGCTCAGTCATGTCCGAATCTTTGCGACCTCAGGGACTGCAGCCTACCAGCCTCCTCCATCCATGAGATTTTCCAGGCAAGAGTACTGGGGTGGGTTGCCATTACCTTCTCCAGGGGTAAAAGACTTAGTACTTTGTCCACCTGATGTGAAGAGTTGACTCGCTGGCAAAGATCCTGATGCTGGGAAAAATTGAGGGCAGGAGGAGAAGGGGGCAGCAGAGGATAAGATGATTAGATAGCATCACCAACGCAGTGGACGTAAGTTGGAGCAAACTCCAGAAGATAGTGAAGGACAGGGAAGCCCGGCATGCTGCAGTCCATGGGGTGGCAGAGAGCTGGATATGACTTAGTGACTGAACAACAACAAAGGCTCAACTCTTTTGTTTGGGACACAACAGAGAGAAAGGAACAGGATAAAGATAGTTGAGAAACTGCAGAGGCAAACCGACAGAACCACCAAAGTCAGGTTCATTTTTCTATAACGTGCCCGGCATTGTGCTAGGCCCTAGAGTATCAGGACAAAACACATTCTTCCCATAAAGTAGCTCAAAACTAGGGATGGAGGCAGCCATACCACAAACAGGTTCTGGGTGGCACGGTGGAATTTTCAGGGAGGTGAAGATCCTTATCTGGCTGAGCCCCTGTAAATAGAGGAGTGGAGGGCTGGAGACTTGAAGAGAAGCCTGTTCACATCACTGGAGAATGAAGTTTCTGTAAGTGAACTAACAGGGGACCAGGCTGTAAGAACAGGCAGGAGCATGACTCAAAGGACCTTTCTATGGGGCAGTGGAGAAATCCTACTTTATCTCAGAGGCCATGGGCAAACGTTGAAGGATGCTAAACAGGAGAATAATATGGAGAGAATTGGATTTTCAATAAATAACTCTGCCAACAATGAAGATGATGAATGAAAGGGAAGCAGTACAATTTGCAGAGAAATCAACGGATGAGAGACATTTGAGAAAAGAGCAGTCAACTGTGTTAGAAACCATGAAAAATGGGCGGAGAGTTGGCGGGGGGCCTGGCGGGGGTGGGACCCATTGTCTTGTTGGTGAAGAGGTTATTGATATCCTCTGAGAAGATAATTCAGTGGAGAGCAGGTGTCTACCAAAGAGCTGAGGCGTGTCGCGGGAACAGGGAACACCTGTGAGTATTTGCAGCTGGCAGGCTATGCAGCCCCATAGGGCGAGGAGAGATCACAGGCATTGTATCTACCAAGTTCTCTGTGGGAACAGGGGTTTTTGCTGTTCATTTTTTTCTAGAATAGTGTTATACAGGTATCTTCTAGTTGCCAAATGCGTGGGGATCTACATAAATGGATGAATGAAATATTTTGAGTCATTTTGCTTTAATTTGGAGTAGCTTCACCTTTCAGTTGCAACACTTTAGTATAGTTTCTAATGAAACTAAGACCATTTGGCCGAAGAGGCTTTCTCATTCAGACTGTTGGGTAATAACAGTGAATGAAAAAAAGTGAAAGGGAAAGTGTCAGCTGCTCAGTCGTGTCAGAATCTTTGCAACACTATGGAGTGTAGCCCACCGGTTTCTTCTGCCCATGGGCTTCTCCGGACAAGAATCCTGGAGCAGGTAGCCATTTCTTCCAACAGGGGATCTTCCTGATCCCGGGATCGAACCCGAGTCTCCCAGATTGCAGGCAGATTCTTTACCATCTGAGCCACCAAGGAAGCCCCAACAGCAAATGAAACCCAATCGAGTTGACCAATTTCATGGCCCCTCTTGTCAGTACTGTCCAATGATGCCTAAAATGAGTGTTACGTGCACAACTTTCCTCTCAAAACACAGTTAGTTCAGCTGGGCTTCAGTTTTAAAAGCCTCTGAAAGGCTTATTTGCTCTACATGAAGAGAGAATGAAGGCACGTTGGTGCTGAGTGACAGTGTCATCCACGCCTCTGTGTGCGGAGTCAATGCACGGTCTTTATTGACATGGAAAGAAAACCAGTATTTGTAGAGCATGTGCCAAGCATTGGTTACTGGGTTAGTGACCTTCATTTCAACAACAAACCCATGAGGTGGTTATTTTCACTCTCAGGCCAAACAGAAGGACAGGGGCTGGCACAGATGGCTCACGAAGTGTTCCTGGGCTCCTAGCGACAGGATGCAGATTTGGGGTTGCCTGACTCCAAGGACTGGGCTTTCTCTCCCTCACCACACTACCTCTTGAGAAAGTAAGATGTAGCAACTCTGGTAATTATTATGTGTTAATTGCTGAGTCGTGTCCCACTGTGACCCCATGGACTGTGGCCTGCCATGCTGCTCTGTCCATGGGATTTCCCAGGCGAATACTGGAGTGGGCAGCCATTCCTTTCTCCAGGGGATCTTCCCAACCCAGGGATCCAACCTGGGTCTCCTGCACTATAGGTGGATTCTTTACCAGTCTGGGCCACCAGGGAAGCCCAATTATGCCAATTATGATAGGAATGAAAATGTTAAGTAACATGAATGGAAAAAGGACATGTGAAATGAAAGAAATGTGGGAAGTCTGAGGGTCTCTGGGGTGGCCTGTGAGCTGTTATAGATCTGCCTTGTGGGATGGGGCTACTTCAGTGTCTTTCGGAAGAGATCTCAGACATGGATGAAGCTCAAAGCTGATTGGGTTTGCAAAACACACCAATTGTAGGTTCTGGAGTTATCATTACTAGTTCAAGTTTAGCCATTTGACTGTGAGTTTGGGGATTTTAGCTTCCCTGGTGGCTCAGACGGCAAGGCATCTGCCTGCAATGCAGGAGATTCGGGTTTGATCCCTGGTTTGGGAAGATCCCCTGGAGAAGGAAATGGCAACCCACTCCAGTATTCTTGCCTGGAAAATCCATGGTTGGAAGAGCCTAATAGGTTGCAGTCCATGGGGTCGCAAAGAGTCAGCCATGACTAAGCGACTTCACTTTCTGGGAGGATTTTGATCTTCAGAAGCCTGTAAGCTTCCTCTGAGTTCCCACTCTGCCATCTATGATACAACCAATGGTGGCCATTTATTCAGTGCTTACTACAGCTGGGTCTCTGCTCTTCATATTTATAAGCTTCCTGATTATTACAACTGTCCTGTGAGGTAGGTATTTCTATTCCTACTAGCACATGTGGATAGTGGAACTTAGAGAAGTGGGAAAATTTGCTTCAGTGTACATAGAAAGTGAAAAACTGTGGTTTGGACTTAAATCCATGCTGATTGGAAGGGTGAGTTCTCAGAGCCACCATGATCTGCTGCCTTTTATGCATCTGTTTTTTTTTTTCTTTTCCTGATTGTTCACTTCACTGAGTTTCCCACTGGGCTTTGAAGCACTTGAGGGCAGAACTGACACATCTTTGGACACTTGGAAGATAAGTCAGTGTCTGACACATGGTAGGTGCCGAAGAAACACTGGGAAGAAGGAAAGGATGGATGGAGGGAACAGGGGAGGACTAACTATTAATATTTCATGTCTATCCTAGTCTTTTCCATATGTGAACATAAATTTTCTCTATATATATTTAATGTAAGAGTATCACAATAGTTATACTATTTCTCACTTGTAGTGTGTAGTGAGCTTCTTTCTATGTCATTATATAGTCTTCTAAAAATTATTTTGACATTTAAACAAATAATGTTATTCCCTGTTTCCCTCTTTTCCCACCAGAAAAATAAGTTGCTTATTGGGAAAATTTCAAAATGCATTACCTTTTTAAGACTTCTAGATATGAGTTGGACTTCCCTGGTGGCTCAGAAGGTAAAGAATTTGCCTGCAATGCAGAGAAACGAGTCCAGTCCCTGGGTTGGGAAGATCCCCTGGAGAAGGGTATGGCTACCCACTCCACTATTCTTGCCTGGAGAGTCCCATGGACAGTGGAGCCTGGTGGGCTATAGTCCATGGGGTCGCTAAGGGTCGGAAATGACTGAGCGACTTCACTTTCACTTTTTACTTTCATGCATTGGAGAAGGAAATGGTAACCCACTCCATGTTCTTGCCTGGAGAATCCCAGAGATAGTGGAGCCTGGTAGGCTGCCGCCTATGGGGTCGCACAGAGTCAGACACAACTGAAGTGACTTAGCAGCAGCAGCAGCAGCAGCAGATATGAGTTGGACTTCCCTGGTGGTTCAGAAGGCAAAGAATTTGCCTGCAATGCAGGAGAAACTAGTTCAGTCCCTGGGTTGGGAAGATCCCTTGGAGAAGGGTATGGCTACTCCCTCCAGTATTCTTCCCTGGAGAATCCTGTGGACAGTGGAGCCTGGTGGGCTACAGTCCATGGGGTCGCAAACAATCACACACGGCTGAGCGACTAATACTTTCACTTTCACTGAGATTCTCTCATGGGTTATACAAGCCCCTAGAACTCTATTCAAAATTTAATTTTCACCAAAAAAATTTAGCCATCTTAAAGGTAGGACTAGATATACTTACAAGACCAAAGTTTGGTAAGGTTATTTCCAAACTTAAAAATCTCAGAGCCACACCATTTTATGAAATGAAACAAAAGGCCCCCAAAACAGCACAAAATGAAACTCTCAAGCTCTACATAAATTGCATTGGTACTGCAGATTTTTGTGTTTTAAAAGGAAAAACTAGGTTACCACAAGACACTGTGTATTTAGACAGGAACATGTTAGGCTGGTGTTCTCTGCATGTTGATTGCTGCTTGGATTTACTAGGTTAATCTCTTTCATCCTTGTTTTCAACAACTCAACATTTTTCCATTAAGGCTTAGTGAGGGGCCAGGAATGCAATTTAGGGATTTGGATCCTTAGAATTTAATCCCCAGGGTGTGTTGTGTTTGGAGAATTCAGGTAGAGTCTTGTGGATCTTGCCTTGAGTTTGGGCATTTGGTTTCTGCGGTTCTGAACCAGCCTGGACCTCGCTGCCAGTACTGGAGATTGGACGTGTATGAAGCCATCTTGAGAGAGGGAGTCTCTGCTAAGAAAGACAGTGGCTGGTTCCTATCTGCCCTGTGCAGGTCCTGCCCAGCTTCTTGCTCTGGAAGCAGACCTGGCTCTTCCCATCCTAACCAACTGAACCTGTTCTCATGCTATTTTGCCAGAGCTGATGGCAGTTACAACTCCATGGGACCTTTGGCACATGTTGGCTGGGTCACTGGCGTTCTACGGAGAGGAAGGGGAAGAACAAGACTAGCTGACAGGAAAGCAAGTGCAGAAACACAACTCAGTGTGGCTGGACCCTCAGTCTAGGGAATGCCCCAGATTCATATGCGACTCTCAGCTCCCAGAGTCACAGGGATGCCATTATCTACTTGCATCATCTTGCTAAGCCTTGGATTACCTGTCTGTAAAACAGGCATGAAAAACACACTTTATAGAACAGCTGTGAGAATTAAACAAGAAAGCTTGTGTAAACTGAATAACACAATACCAGTCACGTAACTAAGGTCTTATCAATCACTGAATCAACAAATAGGTATTGAATACTGACTATGGGCCAGTGCGCGGAGGTAAGTCAGCAGATGTGGTTCCTTTCTGTAAGGAGATTATGTTCCATAAACTCAACAATGTGAGTAATGTTTTGCCGCTATTATTATACAGTATGCTGCTGCTGCTGCTGCTGCTGCTAAGTTGCTTCAGTCATGTCCGACTCTGTGCGACCCCATAGGCGGCAGCCCACCAGGCTCCGCTGTCCCTGGGATTCTCCAGGCAAGAACACCGGAGTGGGTTGCCATTTCCTTCTCCAATTATATGGTATGCTTCTGCTAAGTCGCTTCAGTTGTGTCCGACTCTGTGCGACCCCATAGGCGGCAGCCCACCAGGCTCCCCCGTCCCTGGGATTCTCCAGGCAAGAACACTGGAGTGGGTTGCCATTTCCTTCTCCAATGCATGAAAGTGAAAAGTGAAAGTGAAGTCGCTCAGTCGTGTCCAACTCTTAGTGACCCCATGGACTGCAGCCTACCAGGCTCCTCCATCCATGGGATTTTCCAGGCAAGAGTACTGGAGTGGGGTGCCATTGCCTTCTCCGATTATACGGTATATTAGCTATCTATTTCTATATAACAAATCATCTCAAAATACAGACACTTAAAACAGCAAATCTTTATTTTCTTCATTCTATGGGTCAAGAATTGGGGGTAGATTAGTTAGGTGGTTCTGGTTGGTGCTACAGGGATGAGAGGGCTTCCCTGGTGGCTCAGTGGTAAAGAATCCACCTGCAATTCAGGAGTCACAGGAGATTCAGGTTTGATCCCTGGGTTGGGAAGATCGCCTGGAGGAGGTCATGGCAACCCACTCCAATATCCCTGCCCGGAGAATCCCATAGACAGAAGAGCTTGCTGGGCTACAGTCTGTAAGGTCACAAAGAGTTAACACAACTGAAGCAACTTAGTATACACAGGGAACGGAAAGCTTGACTAGTATTGGAGAATTCAGTTCCAAGATGGCGCAGTCACATGGCTGTTGGCAGGAAGCCTCCATCCCCTGCACATGGGCCTTTTCATAGGGTCTGATGGATCATCACAACATGGCAGCTGGCTTCCCCCAGAGTGAGTATTCCAAGAAAGAGAGGAAGGAAAAAGCTGTCATATCTTTTATGACCTATTTTTCAGGAGATACAGTCTGCCACCATATTCTATTTGTAAAATGAGTCAAGAAGTCTAGCCCACACTCAAGATTAGGTCCCACATTTTGGAAGGAGGAATTTGGAAGTACCTGTGGACATATTTGAAAGATACATATTACCATGTGTAAAACAGATAACTAGTGGGAAGCAGCTGTATAGCACAAGGAGCCCAGCTTGGAGCTCCATGATGACCTAGAGAGGTGGGATGGGAGGTGGGTGGGAGGCTCAAGAGGGAAGGGATATATGTACACTTAGGGCTGATTCATGTTGTTGTATGGCGGAAACAAACACAACATTGTAAATAATTGTCCTCCAATTATTAATAAAAGTAAGTTAAAAAAAAATCACCCCATAAAGTACAGGAAAGAGATCAGAGAAGAGAGTGGAGACATTGCTAGAGGTCAGCTCAAAAGGGTTCAGGATGGCTGTTTCCAACTGGAAGCAACAAGGAGTATCTTGCCATTTTGGTAGGAAATAATATGCTTCCCTGGTCTCTCAGGTAGTAAAGCGTCTGCCTGCAATGCAGGAGACCTGGGTTTGATCCCTGGGTCAGGAAGATCCTGTTTCCAGGAAATGGCAATCCACTCCAGTACTCTTGCCTGAAAAATTCCAGGGATGCCTGGTAGGCTATAGTCCATGGGGTCGCAAAGAGTTGGACACAACTGAGCAACTTCACTTATTCACTGGGGAGTGGAGTTTCCCAGATGCCCAGCAAGGAACCAGCTACTGATTAATTAATACGTGAACATCAGATATATGAACAGAGCATATTGAGATCATGGAATGGCCTCACCTGAGTTCTCTGTGCTGTTCAAAGTCCAAAAGAAGGAAAGACCTGTTTTCTAGAATGTTCCTGCTTTTCCTTACATTTCTGCAAAGAGACCTGTTAGGAGAGCCTTGTCCCTTCTGAAGTTCAGAGAACTGGACTTAAGACTCTTTCACTTTTTTATCTATACAGAAACCTTTGCAGGTTTGAAAACTTCTTAATATTCATAAAGCCAGAACAGTATGTTCAGTCATCATAAGGAAGCACAGAATTTCTGATTTTACTAGAAACAGCTGAAAACCATAGATACTCACGTCCTTTCTCTTATGACACAGTTTTATCTCTGAGCTGATGAACACATGCTCACTTCAATAACAGGAGTGAAACCAACCTTTGCCTCATTTATTTCTTCTAAGAACCCTGAGCACTGAAGCACTGATGCTTTTGAAATACAATGGTGGCGAAGACTCTTGAGAATCCCTTGGACAGGAAGAAGATCAAACCAGTGAATCCTAAAGGAAATCAACTCTGAATATTCACTATAAGGACTGATGCTGAAACTCCAATACTTTGGCCATACGATGTGAAGAGTCATTGGAAAAAAACTCGAATCTGGGAAAGATTGAGGGCAGGAGGAGAAGGGGGCAAGAGAGGATGAGATGACTGGATGGCATCACTGACTCAATGGACATGAGTTTTAACAAACTCTGGGAGATAGTGAAGGACAGGGAAGCCTGGCTTGCTGCAGTCTGTAGGGTTGTAAGAGTTGGACATGACTGAGCGACTTAACAACAACAAACTCTTGCATAACTCAAAGGGCCTGGGATCCTTTAACAGAGAGAGAACATTCCCCACACATCATTCAAAACAACTGATAATGCCAGAAATCAGTAGTTACCCATTGCTGAATTTGATTCCTATGCGTGTTTAGTTTTACTAACCACCATCCTGGGTGAGTAGGCACTTTAAAATCTGTTGGTTTGTAGACAAAGCAAATAAAACTCATCTGTTTATCATATAACTGTTTTGAGAATGAGAATTGCTGTAAGATTTCCATTGGCAAAGTGTTTTAGAAGCCAGGTTGGGCCCTCTGTGGCTTTTCATGGATTATTTGTTGCCACAGACAGTTCACCTTATGATGAGCTGGGCCAATACTCTCAAGAAGAAAAAGCATGAACACCATCCCCTTCTTTCTTCTGTTTCCTCCCCCTCTCCATAAGGTGGGTGTTTATTTGACCTCATTTCCACTGGCTAAATTAAGGAAGAGAATTTATACCTAATTTAGTAGCTCAATGAGGTTCCATTGCTCTTTGGAGAAAGACAAAATTCCTCTTTTTCATCCACGGAACTCTGTGTGTCCTGCCCTGTCTCCCTCTCCAGTTGTGCTAGATCCCATTCTTACCCTTGATCTCTCTGTTTTAATCACATTGGCTTTCTCTTAGTCCCTCATGGTTCCTACCATCTTCTGCCACAGGACCTTTGCACACACTGTTTCCTCTGCCCATAATGATCTTCAACTCTCAGTTCTCCAGGCACATCAAGGAAGCATTTCCCAAGCTCCCTGGCTAGGTCAAATCCCTCTTTAAAGGCTCTGCAAGTGCTATGTAATTCTTTCTAGTCTTGGGTTTGCTGCTATTCTAACACATGTTGGTTTGTCCAATGAATTTCTTTCTATTCATCTTCCTTGGTAGATGAAAGTTTTGGGCTATACCCTACATGCCTACAAGGGCTGTGCTTGCCCAACTTCAAGACAGAAGAGAGAGCCCAGAGTCAGCAACAGAGATATCAGTGATTTAACTGATGCGTAAGCTTACACCTCTGAAGCAGAGTCCTGTAGTGGCACCCCACTGTGCAGTGGATGGCGGGCAGGATATGGTGGCAGTCTTTGCTCCCAGAGGGGAAGGGGAGGTTACCAGTTGTAGGGGAATTGACGTCGCGTGGGCTATTATTCACCAGGGAAATCAGTAGAGGGACACGCCCCTCACTGCTCCTTTGATAAGAACATCACTGGCTGGGGCTTGGGGCAAGTATGAAGGAAGGTCAGTCAGGTGAGGAGGGTAGAAGTGGAGCAGGCTCTGGTCAAGCAGGGGATATGCAGAGAGCAAGAGAGCAGCCATCTTGAGTGGCCTGATCATACAGAAGATTAGACTGTGTCTGTTTTTAATCACCTCGGCACCTAGGTTCTTGGCACAGTGTCTGGGATGTCAGAGGGGCTGACTCACTATTCACTGAAGGCACCGGGGTTTGACCTCTTCCATCATTGTTTTCTAACTGTGAATTTTGGCATATTACTTAACTCTGTCCTCTTCAAATGGAGTTGGTAATATATACTGAGCTCTTGAGGCTGTCATAAACGTTAAATGAAGTAATTGATGTAAAAATACTTAACACTTAATACTGAACATATACCAGGCACATACCAGAAGATAAATGGTGGAATATTCATGTTATTCTTCAACCATCACATATATCCTCAAAAGAAGAAAACAGATTTCTTAAAAGTCCATATTGATCACAGTGCAGGAAGAGCTTGAAGATGGTCTGCCTGTCTCCATCCCCAGAGAGGGTTCCAGCAGGCTCCCTAATGTGTGTGTTAAATTTGATGCCTGCCCCACAGGCCAGCACTTTAATATTAGCAAATGAGCCTTTTTCACTTTGAATCTGGAGCTTTTATATGAATATGTGGTAATTGTTTCAGTTGTGTCTGACTCTTTGTGACCTCATTGACACCCAGGGTCCCACCAGGCTCCTCTGTCATGGGATTCTCCAGGCAAGAATATTGGAGCGGGTTGCCATACCCTCCTCCAGGGGATTTTCCCTACCCAGGGATCAAACCTGCATCTCCTGCATTGACAGGTGGGTTCTTTACCACCAGTGTCACCTGGGAAGCCCTTATATGTATCTGGCACCCTCATTTTTGTGGTTGTCACCCAAGGGACATCTCTTGATCACCTGGCTCTGGAAGTCAGATGAGTGTGTGTTCTTGGTCCTGTGTGGCTGTAATATTTAGGGTCACCCAGAAAGAAGCTCAAGGGCTTCCCAGGCAGTGCAGTGGTAAAGGATCTGCCTGTTAATGCAGGAGACACAAGAGATGTGGGTTCAATCCCTGGGTCAGGAAGATCCCCTGGAGTAGGAAATGGCAACCAGCTCCAATATTCTTGCCTGGAGAATTCCATGGACAGAGAAGCCTGGTGGGCTACAGTCCATAGGGTTGCTAAGAGTTGAATGCGACTGAGTGACTGAGCATGCACGAATGCACAGAAGAAGCTCACACCCCTGTACACTATCCTGAATTTTGTGACTGCTACCAGGGACACCTCTATATCACCTTGCTCTTGTGGCCAGGGGGGCTTCTGCTCATGGATCCCAGAGGACATAAGCAATGGAGAAAGAGTTCTTAAATAGTCACCACCCGCGGGGCACAGCAAGAGGCAACAGACCCAGAGGCCTGGTCTGTCTGTGAAGGAGGCTTATTAACTAATCATTATGACTGTGGCCTGAGGGGCAGGTTTCTAATTAAACACACATCCAGGAATCTAGGCGCTGACTGTAATCCTTTCCAGAAGACTTGGAGGATGGGTACTCTTTACTGTCACTCTCCTGGGGGGGAGCTTTATGTGCATCTGGCCCCATGGTTTTTATGTCTGGTGCCCCAGGTTTTGTGACTGATGCCCTGGGGATATCCCTTGATCACCTAGCTCTGGTGGCCAGGGAGGCTCGCGTTCCTGATTCCTGTGAGACTGTGGCAGTTGGAGAGACGGTTCTCGGGAGGCTACCACCCCCAGAGCACTGCACGGACAGTGTACTGAGGCACAGCCCAGGCTCCTGGTCTTTCTGTGAAGGGGCCTCTTTGCTTATCCTAGCGCTCTGGGCTGGGCTTCACATCTGGCACATGTCTAGCGGATTATGGAGTTTCTCTCAAGGAATGCAGGCTGTGGATGCCATCTCGGTGTTCTCCCTCTGTCTTGATCCAGCTCACCGGCATCTTCCAGAAAGGAGCGTATACACTAGTCTGGAGCCCTGATATTTGTGACTTCTGCCCAGGGGACAGCTCCAGATTGCCTGGCTCTGGTGGCCCATGGGGCTTATGCTTGTGGTCTCACAGACCTGTATATAACTGCATACTTTTAAAAACTGCTGCCTTTCTGAAAGCCTGGCTTCTAGCACCTGAATCTAGAGGTTGAGATCCACCCCTTTGGGATACTGGCAGGTTTTGGCACATTTTCAACTACTGGAAGCTACTGGAAGTATAATAGTCTGCTTGGACAAGCACACAGGTTTGAGAAACAATGAGCTGGGGCAGCGTTGAATAGCAAGGTTCATCTCCTATACAAGATCAGTCCTTCAAGACTAGAGGAGATGATTGTTTTATATACTGTGAAGAAATCAACACAGAGAGTCAAGCAAAATGAAGAACCAGGGAGGCACGTCCTGAATGAAAGAATAAGAAATGGAGATAACTAATTTACCTGATGAAGAGTTTAAGAAATAGTCATAAAGATTCTCACTGAACTGTAGAGAAAAATGAATGAGCACAGTGAGGACTTCAGCAGAGAATGGAAGTATACCAAATAGAAATCACAAGCTGAATAATACAGTAACTGAGTTGAAAAATACACTAGGAAGTTTCAACAACAGACTAGATGAAGCAGATCTTCTGTTACTTGAAGACAAGGCAGTGGAACTCACCCAATCAAAGTGGCAAAAAGAAAGAAAAATGAAAACAAGTGAAGATAGCGTAAGGGCTTTGTGTGTGTGTGTGTGTGTGTGTTAGTTGCTTAGTTGTGTCCGACTCTTTGTGACCCCATGGATTGTAGCCCGCCAGGCTCCTCTGTCCATGGGATTCTCTAGGCAAGAATACTGGAGCGGGTTGCCAGTTCCTTCTCCAGGGAAGGGAATTATGAGAGAACATCAAATAAACTAACATTTGCATTTTATGACTCCAAGAAGAAGAAAGAGAAAGAGGCAGAAATCTTATTTGAAGAAATAATGGCTGAAAACTTCCCTAACCTGGGATAGGAAACAAACACTTAGATCTATGGAGCCCAGAGAGTTCCGAAAATTATAAATTCAAAGGCACCCACAGGAAGGCACATAGCCAAATGTCAAAAGTTAAAAACAAGGAGAAAATTGTAAAAGCATCAAGAGAAAAACAACTTGCTCTGTACAAGGTTACCCCCATAAGACAATCAGGAGACTTTTTAAGCAGGAGCTTTCAGGCCAGAACAATATGCTCAAAATATGTGTGGATAGGCTACTGGTGGCTCAGTGGTAAAGAATCTGCCTGACAATGCAGGAGACACGGTTTGATCCCTGGTCTGAGATGATCCCACATGCTGCAGTACAACTGAACTTGTACACCACCACTACTGAGCCTGGGCTCCACGGCCTAGGAGCTGCAGCCACGGAAGCTGGCACACCCAGAGTCCATGCTCTGCAACAAGAGGAAGTACCACAGTGAGAAACCCATGCCCTGCAAGTAGAGTAGCCCCCACTCACTGCAACTAGAGAAAAGCCCACACAGCAGCAAAGACCCACCACAGCCAAAAATTGCCAAATAAAAATTGTTTAAAAATACCTTAAGACAAATGAAAATGGAAATGTAACATACCAAAATTTATGTAATGCAGCAAAAATTTTCTGAGAGGGAGGTTCATAATGATAAGTGCCTACTTCAAGAAACAAGAAAAATTTCTAATGAACAACCTAACTTTACACTTTAAGGGACTAGAAAAATAAAAACAAATGAAGCCCAAAGTTAGTAGGTGGAAGGAGATAGCAAATGTAGAGTAGAAATAAATAAAATAGAGGAAAAAAACCAAAGCAAAACAAAAATCCAGAAAGATCAATGAAATTAAGAGCTGGTTCTCTAAAACAACAAAACTGATGAAACTTTAGACACACTGAAAAAGTAAAGGAAGAGGATTAGAAGCAAATAACATCAGAAATGGAAGAGAAGATATTACAGTTGATGCCAGAGAAATACAAAAGATCATGAGACTCCTGTGAATAGTTATATGCCAATAAATTGGACAACTCAGAAGAATTGGATAAATTCCTAGATGCATACAGTCCACCAAAACTGAATAACAATAAAATAGAAAATCTAAACAAACCAACTACTTGTAAGAAGATTCAATCAGTAATCAAAAACTTCCCAACAAACCAAAGTCCAGGACCAGATTGCTTCACTGGTGAATTCTATTAAACATTCAAGGAAGAATTGTTACCAATTCTTCTCAAACTAGAAACTCTCCAAAACTCAAACTCTTCAAAAAGAAAAGGTAGAAACTATTCTAAACTCATTTAATGAGGGCAGCATCAGAATGCAGTGAAAGTCGCTCAGTCAAGTCTGACTTTTTGCGACCCCATGGTCTATACAGTCCATGGAATTCTCCAGCCTCTCATGCAAAAACCAGACAAAGATGCCACAAGAAAAGAATATTACAGGCCAATATCTCTAAAACAATCTTGCAAAAATCTTTAACAAAATATTAGCATACCAAAACCAACAATGGCTCCTATACCATGACTAAATGGAGTTTATTCCACAGATGTAAGGATGGTTCAATATCTGCAAATCAGTCAATGTGATACACCACATTAAAAAGTAAAACATTAAATAAAAGTATTAAAACTAATAAACACTTGCAATAAAATTGCAGAGTACAAAATCAATATGTAAAAATCTGTTGTGTTTCTCTATACTAACAAGAAACTATCAAAAAGAAAAATTAAGTAAGCAATCTGGTTTATAATTGCATCAAAAATAGTAAAATACCTAGGAATAAATTTAACTAAGGAAGTGAAAGGCATGCATAATGAAAATGATAAGACATTAATGAAATAAATTGAAGATACAAATAAATGGAAAGATAGTCTGTGTTCATAGACTGGAAGAATTAACACTTAACATTTAAGAATTAACTGGAAGAATTAACACTTAACATTAACTGGAAGAATTAACATTTAACGTATGGAATTAAAATGTCCATATGTTCCAAAACAATACACATATTCGATGCAATCCCTACCAAAATTCCAACGGCATTTTTCATGGGAATAGAACAAACAATCCTAAAATTTGTATGGAGCCACAAAAGACCACAAATAGCCAAAGCAATCTCAGGAAAGAATAAAGTTAAAGACATCATGCTCCCTGATTTCAAACTACATTACAAAGCTGTAGCCTGACATAAAAACAGGCACATAGATCAAAGGAATAAAATGGAGAGCCCCAAAAATAAACCCATGTATATATAGCCAACTAATTTATGATGAAGAAAGCAAAAGTATACAATGAAGAAAGGACAGTCTCTTTAATAAATGAATAAATGGTGTTGAGTAAACTGGATAGCCATATGCAAAAAAAAAAAAAAAGAAAGAAACCACTATCTTACACCATAAACAAAACTTCAAGCAAAGTGTATTAAAGACTTAGTGATAATTTTTTTAATCCAACACCAAAAAAAAAAAAGCAAAAATGAACAAATGGGACTTTGTTGTTGTTCAGTTACTAAGCCACGTCTGACTCTTTGTGATCCGTGGACTGCAGCACGCCAGGGTTCCCTGTTCTTCACCATCTCCCAGAGTTGGCTCAAATTCATGTCCATTGTGTAAGTGGTGCTATCTAAACATCTCATCCTCTGTCACCCTTTTCTCATTTTGCTGTCACTCTTTCCCAGCATCTTTTGCAGTGAATTGGCTCCTTGTATCAGGTGGCCAAAGTATTGGAGCTTCAGCATTAGTCCTTCCAATGAATATTCAGGGTTGATTTCCTTTAGAATTGACTGGTTTGATCTCCTTGCTGTCCAAGAGACTCCTGAGAGTCTTTCTCTAGCCCCACAGTTGGAAAGGATCAGTTCTTCGGTGCTCAGCCTTCTTTCTGGCCCAGCTCTCACATCATTACATGACTACTGGAAAAACCAGAGCTTTGACTAGATGGACCTTTGTTAGCAAGGTGACGCCTTTCCTTTCTAATACACTGTCTAGGTTTATCAGAGCTTTCCTTCCAAGGAGCAAGTGTCTTTTAATTTCATGGCTGCAGTCACTGTCCTCAGTGATTTTGGAGCCAAAGAAAAGAAAATCTGTCACTGCTTCCACTACTGCCCCTTCTTTTTGCCATAAAGTGAAGTGAAGTGAAGTGGGACTACATTGAACTAAAATCTTGTGCACAGCTCAGGAAACCATAATCAAAATGAAAAGGCAACCTTCTGATTGAGAGAAAATATTTGTAAGTCAAATATCTGATGAGGGGCTAATATACAAATTATATAAAGAACTCATAAAACTCAATAGCAAAATAAACAAACAAACAAAACACTCTAGTTAGGAAATGGGCAGAAGATCTGAATGGATATTTTTCCAAGGAAGATATATAGATGGCCCACAGGTACAAGCAAAGGTGTTCAACATCGTTAATCATCAGAGAAAAGCAAATCAAAAACACAAAGAGATATCACCAAATACCTGTTAAAATGGCTATCATCAAAAGGACAAGAAATAAGTGTCGGCAAAGATGTGGAAAAAAGGAAACCCCTGTGTTCTGTCGGTGGAAATGTAAATTTGTGCAGCCACTATGGAAAATAGTATGGATGTTCTCGAAGAAAAATTAAAAATAGAACTACCATATGATTTAGCAATTCCACTCCTGAGTATTTATCTGAAAAAAAAAAAAAAACCAAACAAACCCAAACACTAATTTGAAAAGATACATGCACCCCCATCTCATTGCCACATGACTTAGAAAAGACAAGATGTGGAAACAACCAAGATGTCCACTGATGGATGAATGGATAAAGAACTGGTACATATGCACAATGAAATGTTATTCAGTCATAAAAATGGATGAAAGCTAGCCATCTATAACACAATGGTTGGACCTCAAGCGTCCAACCCATTATGCTGAGTGAAATAAATCAGAGAAAGACAAACACTGTACCACCTTTCACAAGCAAGATCTAAAACAAAAACCCCAAACTAAAACAAAACAAACAAGCCCATAGCTACAGAGGACTGGCTGTTGGTTGTCAAGAGTAGGGTGTGGTGGAGGGTGGGGAAGAGGGTTAACTGATGTATGTTTAGTTTGCTGCTGCTAAGTCACTTCAGTCGTGTCCGACTCTGTGTGACCCCATAGACGGCAGCCCACCAGGCTCCACTGTCCCCGGGATTCTCCAGGAAAGAACACTGGAGTGGGTTGCCATTTCCTTCTCCAATGCGTGAAAGGGAAAAGTGAAAGGGAAGTCGCTCAGTTGTGTCCGACTCTCAGCAACCCCATGGACTGCAGCCTACCAGGCTCCTCTGTCCATGGGATTTTCCAGGCAAAAGTGCTGGAGTGGGGTGCCATCGCCTTCTCCTATGTTTAGTTTAAATAAATAGAAAAAAAAAAAAGATCAAGATGGCTGCCATTAATTAATTCTATGAGATTCCCTAATGTGTCCGGCAGGCCAAATTTCCTATGGGCTTTGTTCTCACTATTGTTTAGAAGTCAAGAATTAAGTTAAACTGAAGAAGTCTAACTTGTTTTTGGTCATCATATTGTATTATCACTGTTATAAAATAACATTAAATGTTAAGAAAAATCAAGCACAGTTGGAGTTTCCATAACTTATTTCTTCAAGTTATACCTGGGGAAAAAGTAAACAAAAGAGGCAAAGTGTTTCTTCTATTATTACAAAGTCTCCTTAATTTGGAATTCATTTGGCTGAGCACCTCTGGGAGATGGTTTGGAACGTAGCTTGATCTGTTTCTTCTCCAATCAGTTGCAGCTATTAATGACTCCATAACATCAAGGTGTTTAGACCAAAGAAATGTTAATATGACTTTTAATACAGTCTAGACTAATGCTTTTCCATTTTACAGATGAGGAAATGGAGAAAGAGAAGGGTTTAGTTTCTTGCCCAAGCTCAGTGGTTAATGAAAGTTCATTCTTAATTTCGGCAATGAGGACATTACTTTCTTAAGCCCAAAATTCACTTATAAGTGAATAAATTAAGAAGCTAGTAACCTTTTTTTTAAAAATTTCTTGTTTTAGGCTTTTCCTTCTTATCAGAGCCTCCTCCCTCATTTTTTCCCGAGGCCCTCTCTTCCCTCATATTTGCACCTGAACAAATGATGCACTGTGAACACTCCATCCAAAGCACTCAATTTAGATCTTGGCTGAGGATGGGATTCCACTGTTTGTGTTTCATCTCATGTTCACAGAAGCCCAGCCCTAGCAGAGGAGAGACAAAAATGGTATCTCCCTGGATGGATGGTGTCTAGCTCTCATCAGACAGGCTGCATCCTGGGCCTGAGGACATAAGAGGAGCTCCAAAGCCCACTCACTGGTGGAGAGTGCTGACCTCACCCTATACATTTAAATGGGACTCACTCATTCACACAGCACATAACTCGAGGCCAGTGTAGACAGGCTACAGACATTCCAGTTTTGACATCACACTGCCTGGGACCACTTCACTCCCATTCAGATCCATGGTTTTGTTTACTGTTTTCTGAAACTTTCATTATTCTTTGGACTTGCTAACTGAGTTTGGTATCCTCAGATTGGTCCTCAGCTCTGAAGATGGTAATGATGATAAAATAATAATTCATATTTATCACATACCTATCATGTGCCAAACCATTATATTGAATTATACTGTTTGCAATCTATAATAATCCTTTATGATACTCAGTTTGCAGACAAGGAAACTAAAAGTCATAGGTATGAAATAATCTCAAGGCCACACAATTTATAAGAGACCATGTTGAAATTTGTACTTAGACCTTCCTGCACCTAAGCTTTGGCCTTCCTACCAGATCACATTCTTTCTCTCAGGACCTTGTATTAGGCACATCGTTGCTCTTGTTCTCTTCTAGGTTTCCTTGAGAAAGTAATTTCTTTTAGCTTCTACTCTCTATCAAAAGACAAACCCTAGATATTGTCCTCACTGAGACCATGCCAGTCGCTAGTAAAACAAGGTTATAGAAATCTCCTTAATTCTGCCAGATATTGATAATACTGTTTCACTATTAAGAAGAGATAGCAAGAATACACAGAAGAACTGTACAAAAAAGATCTTCATGACCAAGATAATCATGATGGTGTGATCACTCACCTAGAGCCAGACATCCTGGAATGTGAAGTCAAGTGGGTCTTAGAAAGCATCACTATGAACAAAGCTAGTGGAGGTGATGGAATTCCAGTAGAGCTATTTCAAATCCTGAAAGATGATGCTGTGAAAGTGCTATACTCAATACGCCAGCAAATTTGGAAAACTCAGCAGTTGCCACAGGACAAGAAAAGGTCAGTTTTCATTCCAATCCCAAAGAAAGGCAATGCCAAAGAAAGCTCAAACTACCACACAATTGCACTCATCTCACACACTAGTAAAGTAATGCTCAAAATTCTCCACGCCAGGCTTCAGCAATACATGAACCGTGAACTTCCAGATGTTCAAGCTGGTTTGAGAAAAGGCAGAGGAACCAGAGACCAAATTGCCAACATCCGCTGGATCATGGAAAAAGCAAGAGAGTTCCAGAAAAACATCTCTTTCTACTTTATTGACTATGCCAAAGCCTTTGACTGTGTGGATCACAATAAACTGTGGAAAACTCTGAAAGAGATGGGAATATCAGACCACCTGACCTGCCTCTTGAGAAATTTATATGCAGGTCAGGAAGCAACAGTAAGACCTGGACATGGAACAACAGACTGGTTCCAAATAGGAAAAGGAGTATGTCAAGGCTGTATATAGTCACCCTGCTTATTTAACTTATATGCAGAGTACATCGTGAGAAACGCTGGGCTGGAAGAGGCACAAGCTGGAATCAAGATTGCTGGGAGAAATATCAATAACCTCAGATGGACAGGGAGGCCTGGTGTGCTGCGATTCATGGGGTCGCAAAGAGTCGGACATGACTGAGTGACTGAACTGAACTGAACTGATTGAGTCTAAGTTCTTCCATACCTGCTGATTATGGGCAAATGATAGAATAAGGTAAGATGTAGGAGGAAGGAGCTGCTAGGAAAGTGATACAGCAGGACTGCAGGGCATGGGAAGGATAGAGAGACAAAAGAGTATTCAGCAGCCCGTCAAAGGGGCTTCCCAGGTAGTGCTAGTGGTAAAGAACCCGCCTGTCAATGCAGGAAATGTAAGAGACGTAGGTTTGATCCCTGAATCTGGAAGAACCCCTGGAGGAGGGCATGTCAACCCACTCCAGTGTTTTTGCCTGGAGAATCCCACAGACAGAGGAACGTGGTAGGCTACAGTCCATAAGGTTGCAAAGAGCTGGACATGACTGAAGCAACTTAGCAGCAGCAGCAGCCCATCAAAGACTTTTTTCATGGCACAATAACCCATTAAACTGTGAGACCCATTTGTAATGGGACCTCGTCCAAGGGTGCATTTATTTAATCTTAGTCCCTCTTCTACCCCACCGCCACAAGGCCCCTTGGGCATCCTAGCATGGAGGATGTACAGTTTTATTTCATAATTGACTGGTCCCAGAAGGCCTGAATGCTTCCTCAGGAACCAGACCATTGAAGGAGGCATAAAGACTAAAAAGTTTGTGGTTATTTAATGACTCTACTGAATGGACTGACCAAGACGCTGGAGACCTTTGGTGGTGGCACTTAAAGCAATAAATCACATGCAATTTCAAAGATAATGTTAGATTTCAGCATCTTTAGCTTAGAGCCATTTTCACCAAGCACAATCCAATGGTGGTCTCAAAATAGCTGTTGTCTTTTAATGCCTCCATGTGGGTACCAGCCACATCTTTTCCAAGCCATGAGGCACTCTCAGTCTTTCTCTGTTTCTCTCTCTCATACACACAAACACAAAATATTGGCTGTTTTCATCTTAGATAACATCTTCCTCCAACACAGAAATGAGACCAAGATGATCTCTGTGTTTTGACCTGGTTACATTGATAAGCCATGTAGCAAGAATGGGCTTCCCAGGTAAAGAACTACTACTGGTAAAGAACCTGCCTGCCAATGCAGGAGACAGAAGGGATGTGGGTTCGATCCCTGGGTTGGGAAGATTCCCTGGAGGAAGGCATGGCAACCTACTCCAGTAACCTTGCCTGGAGAATCCCAAGGACAGAGGAGTCTGATGAGCTACAGCCCATGGGGTCACTAAGAGTTGGACACGACTCAAGTGACTTAGCACGCATGCAAGTAGCAAAGATGACTCAACGTTGACCCACTACTCCCTAGGAGCATCCTGTCAAGCCAAAGCAGACGACTGCAATGGACCCTTTTGATCCTTGACCACTATGAAGTCAATTTAGACCACTGCAGTATGTTTATGGAAAGGAAATGGAAGCCTCTTTTGACCTGGACAAGGCCTGCAATAGCCTTCATTCCCCTCTGGCCATAAAGAAGCCCACATTGTGTCTGTTCTGAATTAGCAGCATGTGGAGGAAGTGATTCTGATGGTGATGGAGCCTTAGATTGCTAGCATAATTGCTGCTTTCCAATAGGCTTTCATAATTGCTGCTTTTCAATAGGCTTTTAGGGACATGAGGCTCATACCAACAGCGAAAGCCAGAGTTACTGCTCAGATGTGGTCTTTCTATTGCTTGTTGACTTTATTTCTTTCCCATAATAAGAACAAAATTGTACAAGCAATCCACATTTGGGTGGATTTCATCACGTAGTCCTTGACTTTTATTTAATAATGACTAAAAAAAATCTGTAAGCTTGCTTTCTCTGAACTTAAAATCTTGTCAGCTATATATTATTTTTTAACTTAAAAAAAAATATATATATATACATATATTCTTGATGTGCAGTTTTCCAGCCTCATTTCCTGCTTGCTTTCACCTTTCATTCATTGGCAACCCTAGATTGTTTTATTATCTCTCCTCTGTGTGATACCCTTTCCCCATTTTATGAATCTGGACACATTTTCTCAACTCTCTCCTGACTCTCCCTGTGAATTATTTCACCAGGAAATGCCTAATGTTCCTTCAAAACCCAATTAGGCACAAAGAGAGCTGTGGCAGTGACAAAGGGAACTCTCAGTTTCAACAACAGGTAGAAACCACAGGAGGAAAGATTCTCAACTAACTTCTCAGCTGTCTCTTCGTTTATGCCTGCTGCTGAAATAAGAGCTCCACGAATATTTAACTTATAAAAATTAAAAAATTCAGACACTAGCTTCTTTGAGAAGCTCTGGGTCTCTTTCAAATGCCAGAAAGTGAAAGCATTAGTTGCTCAGTTGCTTCCCACCCTCTGCGGCCCACCAGGCTCCTCTGTCCGTGGGATTTCCCAGGCAAGGATACTGCAGTACCTTGCTATTTCCTAGCATACACAAATGTGGACTCAAGAAAGCTTAATATTGAACGAGTGTGGGCTACCATATAGAGAGTGTTATGGCCACCATGTCATGTAGGGTTTTTGTAAACAAGGAAAGAACCTTAGTTCTCAGTCTGAAGAGATTTGGGGCAAGGGCACTGAGAAAACCTAATGGGGCTAGAGGGAGCATTTGTAAACCACTGTATTCTGAATTCCCCAGTTCCTTGCCCGCCTGGTTTCTAACATATGCTAATATGTACACCATATAGTCCACAGCTGCTTCTACAGCCCTGACCTTGGCTTCTAGCAGTTGGAGGGGTAATTGTGTCCCACACTTAAACTGAGTGATAAACACACTGCCAGAGGCCATTCTGGGGACAGTCTTCCATATCTGCAGAAAGCATAAAACTAAACCAAATAAATATAAACAGAATCATCCTGGGTGGTCCCGAGGCTGATCTCTGCATAGCGCTAACGTCCAAAGGACGTAAAGTTGGACTTAAAAGAGCCTTGAAAACGAATGCGAGTATTTGGAGATCTTCTGAGGAGGCAGAGATGAGGGAAAAGATCACAGAATGCACTGAATCATAATATTCTTAAACCTCAAAACCTTACCAAATTCAACCCATTAGTAAAATGAATTCCTCCGAATGCATGTACTTGTTTACTGCTACTGCTAAGTCGCTTCAGTCGTGTCCGACTCTGTGCGACCCCATAGACGGCAGCCCACCAGGCTCCCCCGTCCCTGGGGTTCTCCAGGCAAGAACACTGGAGTGGGTTGCCATACAGCTCCTTAAATAACCTGCATATCCAGACCGGAAACAAGTATCTAACCAACAAGAGGGAGAAAATTTAAGGAGTGATGCTGGCCTCGGTATTTGGGTGGCTGTACACCACAAGATTGGCATTTCCAGAGCAGTCTGTTGGCTACCCTGTGTGATGCAGGATGTCTAACAAGCATATTTTATATTCACGTCATTGTGATCTTATATTAGGGGACTTTAGCTTGGCAAAAGATAGCTTTTAGGAAAAATAGGCCTTTCCGTGTTAGTATCCCCTTCTTCTCACTAAAGAAATGACTCTATAATAGATTTTTAAAAATATCTTTTCCAATGGCATTAAATTGTACTTCTTAAGAGGGGAAAAAAAAAAAAAGAACAAAGAGCCATGTCTCATTTTGCTCTCTTCGGTACTAAAACTCTGCTTACCTTATCAGTGGCTGTGCAACTGAATGTCATTCTGCTAACAGACTTCTTTTTTCGAATTTTAGATTTGCACATCAGTTTAAGCAAACACACTTATTACCACTGACAATAATGCTTGATGATGAGACCATGTGGTAATGCTTTACATTTTAAAGTTGATTTTTAAAGAAACAATGGCTAAATAGGCATTCTTCTCTATCTTTATGGTATGCCCTTCATAATTTTCAAATGTATCTTTGAAATAAAAATAGATTACTGTCTGTGTTTCAGACATTCAGCGTTATCTTGACATTAAATGGATGACGGGTTCTGTGATACACATTCAGTGAGACAGATGGATGGAACACCCGCCGGAGAAGGTCACCTGGGTTGATGACTGTGGGGGTCAGGTCAGCCTGAACAGTTCCAGCCTAGCCCTAGAGTATGTTGCCAAAATGTGGTGTTGTGAAGCCAGCTGAAAGAAGCCACGGTAGTAACAGAGAAAGGTCGGCAACTAGGATGAACAGGAAGTGCTCATGCTCAGTCAGGTCCAACGCTCTGCAACCCCACAGACTGTAACCTGCCAGGCTCCTCTGTCCATGGGATTTCCCAGGCAAGAATAGTGGAGTGGGTTGCCAGTTATTACTCCAGAACAGGGAAGGGAGGCTGACTACTGAGGTTGGTGCCCAGGAGAGGCAGAGATACACAGGGTGAATGTGAGGTGCATCCAGGGTTAGCAACTCTGAACTTTGTCCAAGAGAGAAGTGATCAGAACTCTTGATTGACATCAGTGTTGCAGTGGTGGATGTGAAGAGCAGAAGGTGGCAACTGTCCCCCTCTACCAATCCACTGTGTGACAGAAACTGTCAATTTGGCACCAACATCTCTTCTCCCCTTCTTGCTAAGTATAAACATCTAAACATTAGTTGAAAACTGGAATGCCAGGAATCAAAGACTACATTTTTCAGACTCCCTTGCAGCTAGGTGCTACTGTGACTGTGTTCTATTAGGATGTACACAACAATGGAAGTGCCTGGAAACAGTGAAGCCTTGCTCTTCTTCTCTACCTTTCTCTTTGGAATGGTGATGTGATGGCCGGAATGCAGCATCCATCTTAGGCCACACATTGAAATGTTCCACTGACAGCAGAAATATAAGGTGGAACAATGCAGCTCAGGACTGATTAAATTTTCATGAGAAGGAAATATATTACTTTTGTGTTCTTCATGGCCCGGTTATTTTGTTATTTCAGTTGCTTGTAGTCAATGTTATGCAATACAAGTAGAAAGGAAGTAAAGAATGACATATTCTCTCTTCTTGGTTTTCATTCTTTCTTCTCAAAGAGTAAAGTTGTAAAAACATCATGGGGAACCCTGGATTGACTTGGAGAGTAAAGGGCTGAGCAAGAAGGAGTTTGCAGACTTATTGGTTATTCCTGACATCTCAATTTGCATTATAACAGCCCATGATACTAAAAGACCATCAGATTCAACAAAAAGATGAACTTAAAAAAATGTTTACTTATTTTTGGCTATGTTGGCTCTTAATTGTGGAATGTGTTGTAGTGTACAGGCTTAGCTGCCCTATGGCATGTGGGATCTTAGTTCCCAACCAGGGGTTAACCCTGCATCCTTTGCATGGGAAGGTAGATTCTTAACCACTGGACTGCCAGGAAAGTTTCCAGAAAGGTAAGCTTATCCTGACATATCAAAGGCCACCTCAATCCTTGCATGCACTTCAAAGAACACAGACATTTTTCTCCAGATTTCCTTTGCCTTTCCTCAAATCTACTTTCCAGACATCAATAGCACTCTTCCTGCTTCCAAACTGGGGTGGGGGGGGGGGTGGTGGGAGGGGTGGGGGTGGTGGGAGGGGTGGGGGGGAGTAGAGTATAGTAGGGTCAGCAGTTGACAAAGTATAGCCCACAAACCAAATCTAACACACCACCTGTTTTTGTATAGCTGGAGACAAGAACAGTTTTTATATTTTTAAATGTTAAAAAAAGCTAAAAAGAAGACTATTTTGTGGCACGTGAAATGATATAAGATTGTATTCTTGAGTCAGTAGTGAAATTTTGCTGGCGTGCAAGCATGCTCATGGGTTTACTTATCTGTTGGTTGTTTTCACAATCCATCAGCAGAGTTGAGAACTCAGGCTAGAGATTGTATGGCCGATAAACTTAGAAGATTTAGTATCTGGCCCTTTATTGAAAAAAATTGCCAACCCCTTGTAGTTGGTAAAAGCAGCAGATTTGGTTTAAATCCTGGCTCTATCGCTGACTAGCTGAGTTGAACTTGGACACACCTTTTAACCTCTCTTATCTTCAGTGTCCTTCTGTGTAGAAGTTGGATAATAATACCTTTTTTGATAGAGTTTAGGGAGAAGAAAGTGAGATAAACACTTAGAAGATTGCCTAGCTTGAAGTATGCACTTAAATATGATGTGTGTGTGCTCAGTCACTCAAGCATGTCCGACTCTTTGTGACCCCATGGATTGCAGCCTCCCAGGCTCCTCTGTCCATGGGATTTCCCAAGTAAGAATACCGGAGGGGGTTGCCATTTCCTCCTTCAGGGGATCTTCCTGACCCAGGAGTCAAACCCACGTCTCTTGTGTCTCCTGCACTGGGAGGCAGATTCTTTACCACTGTACCAGCTGAGAAGCCCTTTAAATATGATAGTTACTATTATCTCAGATCCCCTACTCCTGGAAAGCTGAAGTCTTCTAAGATGACAATCTTTCTCTATGAACACAGGATTTTTTTTTTTTCCAGATATAAATCTGAGTAGCTAATGTTGATGGCTGATTAAATCAAATGGCACTAGAGTGTAACCCATATACATGTGCCTCCAAGAGTGTTTTTAAATTTCAACAAGGGGGACTTATCTGTCAGTCTAGTGATTAAGGCTTCACCTTCTGATGCAGGGATGCAGGTTCCATTCCTGGCTGGGGAGCTACGATCCCACAAGCCTTGTGGCCAAACTACCAAAATATAAAACAGAAGCAATATTGTAACAAATTCAATGAAGACTTTTAAATGGTCTACATAAAAAAAAAAAAAAAAATCTTAAAAAGAATTTCAACAAGAGCTCTTGACCCAAGTAGGTCTCCATTTGATAAACTATACTGATGATTCCTCTGTTGGGCTGCTGGTTCTTATATATTTCTGGATTATTCTGAAAACTATAACTGCACTGGTCCTCTGGAACACATGTGGAGCTTGCTTGCCTCTTTTGTAGTGCCTAAATAAACTGCTGACATTGTATATTCAGTGAGTGCTTATTAGGCTTCTACTACGGTGGTGTTGGAGAAGACTCTTGAGAGTCCCTTGGACTGCAAGGAGATCCAACCAGTCCATTCGGAAGGAGATCAGCCCTGGGATTTCTTTGGAAGGAATGATGCTAAAGCTGAAACTCCAGTACTTTGGCCACCTCATGCGAAGAGTTGACTCATTGGAAAAGACTCTGATGCTGGGAGGGATTAGGGGCAGGAGGAGAAGGGGATGACAGAGGATGAGATGGCTGGATGGCATCAAGGACTTGATGGATGTGAGTCTGAGTGAACTCCGGAAGTTGGTGATGGACAGGAAGGCCTGGCGTGCTGTGGTTCATGGGGTCACAAAGTGTCAGACACGACTGAGCGACTGAACTGAACTGAACTGATGTCGGTGACAGGTGCTATGCTAGGTTCCAAAGATAACCTGTAAAAGTGACAGTCATGGTCCCTGCTTTCCTGGAGCTCCCTGTCCATAGGAAATCACAGGTAGAACCGAAGCTGTTTAGCTCCGACTGGGACTTGAACCCCCATGGCTGGGACTTGAACCTGGCTAAAACCCACAGTCTTCCAAATGAGATCACACACCTGGTTTCAGGACCTAACGAAGCTCAGGCTCTTGATGTCTCATTGCAGAAAGAGTCCAATGAGAGACAAAGCGATTGGTAAGAAAAGGATTTACGTAGAGAGAAACACATTCCACAGGGTGTGGGCCATCTCAGAAGGCAAGAGCAGCCTTGAAATGTGGTGTGGTTAGCTTTCACAGGCTGAGTAATTTCATAGGCTAATGAGTGGGAAATTACTCAGCCCATAAAAGCTAAGAGGAGCCTGGCGGGCTACAGTCCATGGGGTGGCAAAGAGTTGGACATAACTGAGCAAACAACACGTTCACTTTGGGCTTCCCTGATGGCTCAAGCAGTAAAGCATCCCCCTGCAATGCAGGAGATGCAGATTTAATCCCTGGGTTGGGAAGATCCCCTGGAGAAGAAAATGTCAACCCACTCCAGTATTCTTGCCTGGGAAATCTCAGGGACAGAAAAGCCTGGCAGGGCTACAGTCCATGGGCTTACACAAGAGTTGCACATGACTGAGCACAATGAGTGGGAGGATTATTCCAACAATTTGGGGGAAGAAGCAGAGATTTCCAGGAATCAGGCCACTGCCCACTTCTTGACCTTTATGGTTGCTCTTGGAAACTATCATGGTACCTGAGCATGCAGCCTAGCTTGCTGATGTGTTACACTGAGTGTATACTGAGGCTCAAGGTCTAGTGGGTCTACTCATCAGTCATTTGGATTTATTTGGTTCTAATCAGCTTATGCCATGTCCCTGGGCTATGTCATTATTTTAAAGGCTGAGCCCTACCCCCTCGTGTTTCAAAACCATTAGGGGAGAAAAAAATAATGTTTATGGTCAGTTAGATGATTAATAAATGATTTAGGTGGAATATTGTTCATCACTGATCTAAAAAGAAATGTAAGAAGTCCTGATTGATATATATCTTTGTATTCCTCTGTTATTTCTACTAGATCACCTTGTGACAATCACAGAATATATGTGTGTATGTGTGCATGTATGCTCAGTCATGTCCAACTCTTTGCAACTCCATGGACCATAGCCCACTGGGCTCCTCTATTCTTGGGATTTCCCCAGCAAGAATACTAGAGTGGGTTGCTATTTCCTCCGCCAGGGGATCTTCTGGACCCAGTGATTGAACCTGTGTCTTCTGTGTTGGCAGACAGGTTCTTTACCACTGTGCCACCTGAGACACCTTCATAGGATAGCAAGTCTTATGAAACTGTCTTTCCTCTAAAGATTGTTCTAAGCTAAGTTATAAGAATATTCTTGTGTGCTCACATAAGGAAAAACTTCAAAGCAATGATATAATAATCTTACTGAATTATAGGAAATACAAGCTCTTGATAAGAAATTCTACACTTCATTTAAGTTAATAAAGCTTTACAGGAAGCAGGCCATCTGATGGGAGTGTTTTTCTTCAGGTCTTTGAACTTGGTCTTCCCAGGGAAGAGAACACCTTTGCATTGTACTATTTGGATTCTCAGTCTCACAAAAACCAAACAACGCACCAAAGTGGCTTTATCATACTTCTGCGCATCAAATTCAAGGTGGTTAAATAATTGCATTTTAAAATCATTAAAATATATTAAATTTCATTCCTATTTGTGGTAGTCAGATTAGATGAGAATTTTTTTTAACACACCCACCTGGAAATTTTTCAACAATTCATTTTTCTTTTCTTTTTGATGTATCTTCTTGCAATACAAATAATCAAAATAGCTGGAATTCCATTATAATGTCATAAACTTCAGAACAAAAAAAGGAGAAGATTCTTGAAAGGCACAATCAAAAAAAATTTTTTAAGAGGATGTTTTTGTACTATGAGCTATGTCTCTTTCTAGTAGGATCTTTTCCCATTATATGCCTGAGAAGTCCTAGCTTCCTTCAGAACTCAGATAAAACATTACCTCCTCTACAAAACCTTCCTGTGTATGAAGTTGTGTCTGACTCTTTGCGACCCCATGAACTTCAGCAGGCCAGTCTTCCCTGTCCTTCTTCACTGTCTCCCAGAGCTTGCTCAAACTCATGTCCATTGTGTCAGGGATGCCATCCAAGCATCTCATCCTCTTGTCCCCTTCTCTTTCTGCCTTCAACCTTCCCAGAATCAGGGTCTTTTCCAATGAGTGAGGTCTTTGCATCAGGTGGCCAAAGTATGGAGTTTCAGTATTAACCCTTCCATTGAATATTCAGGGTTGATTTCCTTTAGGAGAAACTGCTATTCCTCAAAGGTATATACTATATATTATTTATCTCTGGATCTTCTGCATCGGAAGCATTGTACAACACTTATCAGGGCTCTGTAAGTATCAGATAAAGAAGTTAATAAGGAAAAGACCTAATAGGAAATCAACACTAAATCGAGTTTGCCCCAGGCTCCCCTTGTCAAGATAAAGGTCTGGCTTTCCAAGCTGCTCCTTAGTTGAGAACAAGGCTCCAGATTCCCTCTCTCACATCTGCCAAAAATTAAATCTTTGACTTGTATGATTTAATTCTAACTTCTGCTTTCTCCACATCATTCTGCTCATCAAAGGCTCCCATTGGTATTTGCCATCCAGACAGTATTTTCAAAATTTCTCAGTGGATAATAATCTTACTGCCCTTCATCCTTCCCTCCCCTATCCATTTTCTTTACTCTTAGTGGTTTTTGCCTTTTTTATACTTTCTTACAGGGCTTCCCTTGTGGTTCAGCTGGTAAAGAATCTGCCCACAAATTGGGAGACCTGGGTTTTATCCCTGAGTTGGGAAGATCCCCTGGAGAAGGGAAAGGCTACCCACTCCAGTATTCTAGCCTGGAGCATTCCATGGAGCTGACTGTGGCTGAGATCATGAACTCCTTATTGCCAAATTCGGACTGAAATTGAAAAAGTAGGGGAAACCACTAGACCATTCAGGTATGACCTAAATCAAATCCCTTATGATTATACAGTGGAAGTGAGAAATAGATTTAAGGAACTAGGTCTGATAGATAGAGTGCCTGATGAACTATGGACTAAGGTTCGTGACATTGTACAGAAGACAGGGATCAAGACCATCCCCATGGAAGAGAAATGCAAAAAAGCAAAATGGCTGTCTGGGGAAGCCATACAAATAGCTGTGAAAAGAAGAGAAGTGAAAAGCAAAGGAGAAAAGGAAAGATATAAACATCTCAATGCAGAGTTCCAAAGAATAGCAAGAAGAGATAAGAAAGCCTTCTTCAGCGATCAATGCAAAGAAATAGAGGGAAACAACAGAATGGGAAAGACTAGAGATCTCTTCAAGAAAATTAGAGATACCAAGGGAACATTTCATGCAAAGATAGGCTCGATAAAGGACAGAAATGGTATGGACCTAACAGAAGCAGAAGATATTAAGAAGAGGTGGCAGGAATACACAGAAGAACTGTACAAAAAAGATCTTCATGACCAAGATAATCACAATGGTGTGATCACTTACCTAGAGCCAGACATCCTGGAATGTGAAGTCAAGTGGGCCTTAGAAAGCATCACTATGAACAAAGCTAGTGGAGGTGATGGAATTCCAGTAGAGCTATTTCAAATCCTGAAAGATGATGCTGTGAAAGTGCTATACTCAATATGCCAGCAAATTTGGAAAACTCAGCAGTTGCCACAGGACTGGAAAAGGTCAGTTTTCATTCCAATCCCAAAGAAAGGCAATGCCAAAGAATGCTCAAACTACCGCACAATTGCACTCACCTCACACACAAGTAAAGTAATGCCCCAAATTCTCCAAGCCAGGCTTCAGCAATACGTGAACTGTGAACTTCCAGATGTTCAAGCTGGTTTGAGAAAAGGCAGGGGAACCAGAGATCAAATTGCCAGCATCCACTGGATCATGGAAAAAGCAAGAGAGTTCCAGAAAAACATCAGTTTCTGCTTTATTGACTATGCCAAAGCCTTTGACTGTGTGGATCACAATAAACTGTGGAAAACTCTGAAAGAGATAGGAATACCAGGCCACCTCACCTGCCTCCTGAGAAACCTATATGCAGGTCAGGAAACAACAGTTAGAACTGGACATGGAACAATAGACTGGTTCCAAATAGGAAAAGGAGTACATCAAGGCTGTATATTGTCACCCTGCTTATTTAACTTATATGCAGAGTACATCATGAGAAATGCTGGGCTGGAAGAAGCACAAGCTGGAATCAAGATTGCCGGGAGAAATATCAGTAACCTCAGATATGCATTTGACACCACCCCTAAGAAGTAAAGAGGAACTAAAAAGCCTCTTGATGAAGGTGAAAGAGGAGAGTGAAAAAGTTGGCTTAAAACTCAATATTCAGAAAACGAAGATCATGGCATCTGGTCCCATCACTTCATGGCAAATAGATGGGGAAACAGTGGAAACAGTGTCAGACTTTATTTTTGGGGGCTCCAAAATCACTGCAGATGGTGATTGCAGCCATGAAATTAAAAGACGCTTACTCCTTGGAAGGAAAGTTATAACCAACCTAGATAGCATATACAAAAGCAGAGACATTACTTTGCCAACAAAGGTCCATGTAGTCAAGGCTATGGTTTTTCCAGTGGTCATGTATGGATGTGATAGTTGGACTGTGAAGAAAGCTGAGCGCTGAAGAATTGATGCTTTTGAACTGTGGTGTTGGAGAAGACTCTTTCGAGTCCCTTGGACTGCAAGGAGATCCAACCAGTCCATTCTAAAGGAGATCAGCCCTGGGTGTTCTTTGGAAGGAATGATGCTAAAGCTGAAACTCCAGTACTTTGGCCACCTCATGTGAAGAGTTGACTCATTGGAAAAGACTCTGATGCTGGGAGGGATTGGGGGCAGGAGGAGAAGGGGACGACAGAGGATGAGATGGCTGGATGGCATCACCTACTCGATGAACGTGAGTTTGAGTGAACTCCGGGAGTTGGTGATGGACAGGGAGGCCTGGCGTGCTGCAGTTCATGGGGTCACAAAGTGTCAGACACGACTGAGTGACTGAAGTGGACTGAACTGATACTTTCTTACTTTAGTGGGGTTTTGGATATGAAAGAAGACCATAAAAAAATACTCTGTATGCCATATAAATGAGAAACTCATGATTCCCAAAAAGATAAATGGAAGACAGAAAGATTGGGATTCCTCTTCTCACAGTATTTCACTTAAGAATGAAGGTTGCAATAATCCTTTGTGCAATATTTGCAATTCATGTGATGCAGTACTTTTTAAAAATTGATATAAATGTCATGTTGTTAATAGAGATTCAGTGCCCACACAAAGGAGATGGGGGTGAACTCAGTCCATTTAATTCTCTGCCAGTCAGAGCTCACCTGGCCAAAATGTTCCCCATTCAAAAGGCATGTATCCAAATGGAAACAGACAGGATGAAAAAGCCTAGGAATAATGCCATATAATGAAAATTTGAAGAGATGATATGGTATTAGAAAACATGAATTAGTCCAGGACAAGCTCTTTCTGAGGAGTAAGCATGCAACTTTGGAAAAAATTTGGACTGTGAAATCTAATGAACTTTTTTTTAAAATAATTATTTTCATTTATTGATTTGACTGCACCAGGTCTTAGCTGCAGCATGTGGGACCTAGTTCCCTGACCAGGGATCAAACCCAGGCCCCCCAAATTGTGAACACAGAGTCTTAGCCACTGAACCACCAGGCAAGTCCTTCCAATGAACTAAGTTTTAAACTTACTTTTGTAAGGACCCATCCACTTATTATAAATTGAGGAAAGAAAACCTTTCATTCCAGGATTATCTTGGGTATCACAGGAGATCAATCAGCCTTGTGCTAGATTAGCTCTGTTATAATTCAGTACCTGGGTACAGATATGTTGCCTACCTTAATTTTGATCAAAACTCAGTAAGGCAAGCCCTGTTCCTCCTGATTTACAAATGAGGAAAACGATGCTTACAGAAGTTAAGGAACTTGCCCATCTTTGTAAGTGGCATTCTATGTAGAGAGGAAAAGTAAGAAGAAAGAAAGTGGAATTGCTCAGTTGTGTCCGACTGTTTGTGACCCCATGGACTGTAGCCTACCAGGCTTCTCCTTCCGTGGGATTTTCCACGCAATAGTACTGGAGTGGGCTGCCATGCCTTCTCCAGGGGATCTTCCTGACCCAGGGGTCGAACCCCACCTTCCCACATTGTAGACAGATGCTTTACCATCTGGGCCACCAGAGATGTCCCATGTAGAGAGGAGGCCCTCAAAAAAAAAAAAAAAGTCGATTATTAGCACATGAATGAAGAAGGCATTTTATTCTAGGTTGCTCCAGAAACTATCACAAGCCTTTCAGCATGAGAAAATTATCAGCTTAAGGAAAATTCTTATTACATTTTGGAGCTGTCTAGCAGTAACAGTTTTCTTAAAAACCCAGAAAACTCCTTGTCCCTTGATTTGTTCACACTGGGGCTGGCAAAAGAGTTTCCGAGAATCTAGAACTGAGATTTCTTCACTGCGTGGAAGGCAAGACTCCAAGGCATGTAACTGTCTCCAGCTGCTGACAGTTATTTCATCCAGACACCTGTTACCCAAAAAATGCACGCCCTGACATCTATGTCATTCTCTACTCCCTTACCCAGTGGTATCTTCCTTCATAGCAGTGAGTCTCTACATGTGGTAATACATATTATTTCTTTATTTGTTACACTGTATTTCCTGCCATCCAGAGCAGAAAGAAAGCTTCACGAGGCCAGGGCCTGGGTCCTATCCCCTGCTGAATCCCCAGAGCAGGGGCTAGCCCTCATAGACACTGGGGAATATTTGTTGAAGGAATGAATACTGAATGCCCCAAACCACAGTGGAAAAGAATATTTAAAAAGAGTGTATACACATGTATGAGGAGGGTATGGCAACCCACCCCAGTATTCTTGCCTGGAGAATCCCATGGACTATAGTTCATGGGGCTGCAAAGAGTCAGACACGACTGAGCGGCTAATCACAGCACATACATATGTATAACTGAATCACTTTGCTGTACAGCAGAAATTAATACATTGTAAATCAATTAAACATTAAGTAAAAAAAATGAATATCCCACTTACATCCTCAAATTCATGAATGGATTTAGAAACACATCCACTCTCCTACTTGTTCTTTCCCTGGAAATCCTTCATCCTGCCATGATACCATCACCTTCCCACAGACACAGTTTGGATGAATCAGCGTTCCCATGTGGAAGGGTTCCTTTGCCATTTTATGAAAGCCCTGAGCTTGACTGCTGGTAACACAGCCAAGTCCTGTGCAGGGTGCTCTAGCCATTTAGCAGTCCATTTGCCACTGCCATGAACATATGGAAATCCCTTATGTGTCAGCCTACATGTGACAGAGAGTATTCTCATCCAGTGTACCATTCCAAGGACCACAGTGCTGAAGAAGGAAAAGAGGTGGTTCCTTCTCTTTGAGAGAGAAATGGCAAATGAGAAGAAATAAATGAAAATCCACTATTGGGAGCATTGCATCCCACCCGAGATGTATCCTTCTGTGAAGAGCAACATCTGTTAGAGAGAAGTGCTCAGCCTTTCTCTTCTCTCTGGCTTATTTATCTCTGGAAGAGAGTGGCTTTTCTGAGTGGGAAAAGCCCATTTGGGAGAAGGAACCAACCATTCCTTCTTCTTCTCTTGGAAAATGGCAGCTGAGAGGAACTTGTGCTCTAGCTTGTTCTTTGCCAAATGGTCTGCTTAGCAGTCATGGCTCTGCTCCTGTGGGAAGACTTGATGTTTCCTAAGACTGTCTGAACTTGTGTGGATTGATTAACTGGGGTGCAGCTTTGAGCCGCTCATTATAATTGCACATCTAAACTATATCTTCCAGTTGAGTCTTAATCAGTAATAAAGCACCTATCGTAAATTCATTTCTTTGACTACCTTTTGTCTCTCTTTCAACTGGTTTTAAACTTGAATGAGAAGAAGGGACCCAGCTTATGAATCCCTTTATATCACAATAAAACTGAGAAGGACCATAATACAGTTAAAGAACTCTCTCTCACCCAGATAAAATGGGATAAGAAGAGTTAAGCTTTCTTAGATTTTTCTCCCAGGTCTAGGACAGTGATGGTTCCCCATGTCTTTTTGTTTCTTTGTGTATTTAAGTGGAGATTTATTGGAAATAGAGTACCAAGGGCTTGAGGGCATCGCCTGGAAGCTAAGCTAAAAAATTCCGATGATGGGTAAAAACTTTTCTCTTCCAAGGAAGTTAGAAATCACTGCTCCCTCCATTGCCAAATGTGGTTTGAGAATGCCCATGGCCTATCTTGAACTCCTCATATGAATCTCCTGGAACCTCCAGCATATGGCCAGTAACTCAATATTTTCTCCAGGTCTCCACTTCTATGTCTGCCTCTCTTCAACAGGCTGTGAGAGGATGAGTCCTGTTACCATCAGCCTAATTGTTTTGCTTTTTTGATCAGATCTCAAAGATGAGCTAAATTCTAGTGGGATCTAACTCTGGTTCACAATCTTGCATAAGATTCTGACTTTTGGTCAACTCTCAGAACATGGACGATGATGGTGGTCCCACACGATGACCTCATTCTCACATCAAACATGTGGTCAGGGTGAGGACATGGAGAGCAGCCCTCTATCCTTACCTTGCAGCTTGACTTCCAGGCTCTTCCAACATCCTTGTCCTCTGGAACCTGGGAGACTTGGTGAACACAAATTAACTTGCTGGAATTCATCTGCCCCTTGTCTCTCCCTGTTTACCTAAGTCTGAAGCTCCTGATCATTTCCTTCTGGTACAAATCTTAGTACTTTTGTTAACCACTCTTTCCTCCTATGTTACTAATACAACCATAATAATAGAGGTCTACGTGGAATCTATAGATAGATAATCAATTATTCCTGCCCCAGAAGGGTAAGAATAATGGCATCATTGAGAATAATGGGATTAGTAAGGGGTGAAGAATAAAATTCAGTAAGCTGTATCCTTGTAATGTGTGCTATTTTATTTTTACTTCAATCCCTAACATTTCTTGATCATTTGTTTTTAAGGCCATGAACAGACAGTTGCAAACAGGACTGAACTGTACACCAGGAAGAGTGGAGCCTGAGGCATACAGAGGTAAGGAAGAGATTCAGTGATTAGACACATGCTAAAGGCTTTTTTTCTTTTTCTTTTAAGATATATAAAAGGTCCTTACAAAAGGTGTATATATATGCAGCCCATGGGTTTGGGAAGACATGGACATGACTTGGTGACTCAACAACATAAAAAAGGCGAATATTTCTTAATCACTGATTTGATCCCAGATAAAAAGATAAAGATGGGGGTCTTGACAATATTCACACACAGAGCAGGCCAGGCACCATGGCTGGAGTCACAGCTAGTTCTCCACGGTGGATTTGCTCATGTGTTGCCTCAGGACCTAGGTACTAGGCCATGCCCTTTATACACATTGCCAAGTGTAATTTTCACAACCCTTCTGTGAAGTAGGTGTTTGCTTCTCCAAACAGGGGAAGAAGTGGAGGCAAAGAGAGGGTAAAGTAACTCGCAAGGTGAAAGGGTTTGTGAGCCCAGAGGCTGGACTTGAATGAGCTCTGTCATCTCTAAGGCCAGAAGTTTCATCCCAGACCCTTTAATTGATCCCCCTACTTTGTGGGGTTCTCTCATTCATCTTTTTTAAATTGAAATACATTAAAAATATAACTGTAATTTTAAGGTATACCCCATGTTGACTTGATACATTTGTATGAAGTGAAGTAAAGTGAAGTCGCTCAGTCGTGTCCGACTCTTTGTGACCCCGTGGCCTACCAGGCTTCTCCGTCCTTGGGATTCTCCAGGCAAGAATACTGGAGTGGGTTACCATTTCCTTATCCAGGGGATTGGGATCGAACCTGGGTCTCCCGCATTGGAGGCAGATGCTTTAACCTCCGAGCCACTTGTATGCTGTAATATAATTGCCACTGTATCTTTACTTAGCACCTCTATCACATCACATAATTATCATTTCTTTCATTTTGGTGGCAATAAGTAAGACCCAGTAAAATGTGGTGATTAGACTATATCATTGTCTGTATTCACTGTACTATGCATTGAGAACTCCAGAACTTGTCTACTAGTTGGAAGTTTGTACCCTTAGACAACATCTTTGATCCATTCACTCAACCACTAGTGATTCCTTGTCCCCTCTAGTGGCTCAGCGGGTAAAGAATCCACCTGTAATGCAGGAAACCTGGGTTCAATCCCTGTGTTGGGAAGATCTCCTGGAGAAAGGAACAGCTACCCACTCCAGTATTCTGGCCTGGAGAACTCAGTTTGTACCTTTAGACTATGCCTTTGATCCATTCAATCAACCACTACTGATTCTTTGCCCCCTAGAAAGGACAAGGACACTGCCTAGTGTCCCACAGGAGCAGGTCTGTCAACAAGCTCTGATGGGGGGACTGGGACCACTGTGGGGGTGCTGTCTGCTGGCCCTGCTAGGTGGTGGCACACAAACACATTCCCATGATGTGTTGTTGTTCCTGGAAGACAATCCAGGAAGGGCCAAGGGTGCTTTTCTTCCTTGGAAATCCCTTCTCCATGAGAAAAAGAGAATCTGAGCACGTAGGGATGAAGATGGTAATGAGGCGCCAGTAACAAGTCTACGTGGAGGCTCATAGCAAGTTGGCGAATATTAGAAACCACCACAATCTTCTCCTACCTCCCTAAGACCCCAGCTAAGACACTTCACATGCCCGGCTCCCTGCAGGTGAGGTGTCCGTGCTTGCCTGCAGCAAGGAGCTGGTGAGACTTCATGACAGTGCCGTCTTGCTTTATGAAAACTCATCATACAAAACTGGGTAGTTATTAGCTTTATAAAACTATCCTGCTTACTTAAATAGTCGGTGAAGGTCATATAGAGCGTGGACTTCCCTGATGGCACAGTGTATAAAAATCTGTCTGCCAAGGCAGGAGACATGGGTTCAATCCCTGGTCTGGGAAGATTCCACATGCCTTGGGTCAACTGGGTCTGTGTGCCCCAACTACTGAGCCTGTGTGCTGCAATTGCTGAAGCCCATGTGCCTAGAACCCCATGCTCCACTACAAAAGAAGCCACCCCAGTGAGAAAGCCAGGTACTACAACCGTGGGCAGGCCCTGCTCACTTGCAACTAGAGAAAGCCTGTGCACAACAGTGAAGGCCCAGTGCAGCCAAAAATTAATTAATGAACTTAAAAGATCAGATAGAGCATGAATTGGGTTATGGAAATTCAGTTAGGCTCAAACTTGAGACCAAAACATGAAACATAAAAGATAGACCCAGTTTTACCCGTTGGATTGGAAGCTGGTGGTGAGAGAGCAGGACATAAGCATAAGATTTTGGAAATAATTTGCAACCAAGGTGCAAAGACTGAAATACATGTCTGATTACTTTCCTGTGCATGGCCTTGCTGAGGTTTCTAAATCTGCCTTGGCATCCTCTCCTGGCCAAGGACACTGACATTTTCACCTCTTGCCATCTCACCCTCTAAAATCTGGGGCAGCCAGCAACACTATCCACGTTTGGGGCTGGGGAGACTCAAGCCCCAGCCAAAGGGCGCTACTGGGTTATCGCATCAGGCCATCTCAGATAGCTGCTTAATTTTTAAAAATCCACACTTAACCCTTGGGCCCCAGGTCTGCACTGGTTCAGAGCAAGGGCACAGAGGGACAGTCTGAGCTGTTTGTGTGGCTGCTACTTCGTGAGGATCAGATGGACAGATCACACTGTGCCCCACACCAGTCATACCCTCTCAGCAGGAATTTATTCTGGGCTCTGCTTCACAGATACTAACACTCGCCACTTGGTTTGGGGACTGGAAATAGCACACGCCCTTTTTAGAACCTACACATGGCTCCCAAGAAACTCACCTCGAATAAAAACCCTGAGCCCTATTTGGAAGACTTTCCCATGTCAAATCCTCAACCTGCTTATCCAGACAAGCTGTTCTAGTTCTCAATTTTCTGCACTTACGCCCCAAGACCTAGATAACACTGCCAATCTCGCCTTTGAAGTTAAGCTTTCCTCCCTCCACCATCCTACCAGGAGTTTACCGTCATGAGGACAATGACAACATCTGTCTATTTTTACTTATGCTTATATCTCCAGTGTGTGGTCCATATCATCAGATGTCAAGACAAACTCTAAAGCCACAGCAATTAAAGCAGTGTGAGAGACCAAGGCACAAATAAACAGATTCTTGGGACAGAAGAGATAGCCCAGGAACAAACCGAAGGATATGCAAAAACATAGTGTTGTAATCTGTTCTCTTTACAGATACTGGGCAAGTGCGCACACCATGCTTGACAGTGGGAACATTTGGTGAATAAGCCAGATATGTTCCTGGCCCTAATGAAGCTATCAGTGGGTCATAGGAAAGGCAGACTTTAAATGGATAGTTTTATTTGTAATAAGTACTCAAAAGTGATGGATTTTATGCTCCAATCTCAGGAACTTTATAGTCATCGCTCCCTCCACGTGGAATTCGCCTTCTCTCTTTACCCTAAGATACTGGCACGGCTGTTCCTCCACTTCATTCAGATCTCTACTGAATGTCACCTCCTTCTATGAAAGGAAGGAAGAGCCTTCTATGACCCACCCTTTCCTGAACATCAGTTTCTCATGACCCTCTAAACATTGACCCTCTTCATTTTTAATTTTTTGATTACACTTTTATATCTAATAGTATCCCAGGGATGGGGAGCCTGGTGGGCTGCCGTCTATGGGGTCCCACAGAGTCGGACACGACTGAAGTGACTTAGCAGCAGCAGCAGCAGCAGCATGCTATATATTAGTATGTTTTGTAATGTTTTTTTGTTTGTTTGTTTGTTCCTGCTCCTTGAATGAAAGCTCCCCAAGAATACAAGCATTGCTTGCTTTTGTATTCCCAGGCCCTGGAACAGCACTTACCTGGTGGTAGGTACTGATCAAATATATAGTGAGTGAATAAGCATGAGCTTAATGAGGAAGAGTCTTTCCAATCAGTAGAAAAAGCACACATAAATCAATATAGGATTTGGGGATGATTTTCTGTATACCCTACGCATAAATGCTAGATCGTTTGCTTAGTAAATTTATTAGTGAGGCATACATGAAAAAAGGAAGACAACAGGTTACGCAGGTATAGCCAGATAGCTTATCACAAAGTGATTGCCATGTAAGTGCCACTCTGGTGTAGAAAGAGATCAACAACTCAGCAGAGGCACCACACAAAATCCTGCCAATTATAGTGACCAAACCATTCCAGTTTGTTTGAGATTAACCCAGTTCTAACACTGAATACCCTAATTAAAGTCTCAGTCCCAGGTAAATCAGGTCAGTTGGTCACTGTATTGTCAGTTCCCACTATGCCGTTCTACCAGTCTCCCCTCTCCTAATTTCTAATACCGTAGATTAGCCTCATCTATATTTGAGCTTCATATAAGTGAAATAAAGCAGGTTTTTTGCTTATTCTTTTTATAAGATCTATTCATATTTTTCATGTAGAAGGAACTCATTCATCTCATTGCTGTAAAACATTCCACTTATTTATTCCTTCTTCTACAGATGGTTATTTTAGCTATTATCAATAAAGTCATTGTGAGTATTCTTAATCATGTCTACTGCTGAACCTGTATGTTGATATCTGTTGGGTACATCTATCTATTCCTAGGAAAGGAAGTGCTGAATCACAGAGTATAAATACGTTCAGCCTTAGCAGGTAATGCCATGCAGTTTTCTGGAGAAGTTGCATTCTACCAGAAATGTATGAAGATTTCAGTTTCTCTACAACTGACCATTTTGATATGATAATTAATCCTTTTAATTTTGATTAATTTGATAATTAATCCTTTTAATTTTACCTATTCTAGTGATTATTAATGTTTTAATAGTGACTGTTCAACTCTTTTTTCTGATTTTCAATATATTTTTTCTTATGTTTCTATCAATATTTTCTTTATTCTTATATTCTCTTTGGGTTCTGGCTATGAGTCTTTTGTTCGTAATATAGATTAAAATATATTCTCCAAATGTGGTTTGTAATTCCACTCTCTCAAAAAGTGGCCAATGTATGTGTTTTCCCTTATAAATGGTGCCTATATTTTACTGTGTAAATAATCTTTGCTAAATCAAATAGTCCTAAAGATATCCTTCTGCACCTTCAACAGTCCATTAAAACTTGAGCTGTGTATGTGGGTTGAGGTAAGACTCATGTTTTGGTTTACCATGTTTTATTTTTTCATATAAATCTTAAGCTGATTCAGCATCATTATTGTCAACAATATCCTCTTTTAATTCTGTCATAAAGCAAGTGTGTTTTATGTATAACTCTATGGGCTTTTTACTCTGTTTCACTGGCCTACTTGTCTGTTCTTGCGCTAATTAATATATTAATTACAATGCCTTTATAACCAGTTTTGACATCAGTTGGTGGAAGTATTTCAAGTTTATTCTGGCTACCTTTGGTGTTTGGCATTTCCATATGAAATTCGAAATTCAGATTCTCAGTTCCCAAAAATAAACCTCCTGGTATTAAAATCAACCTGGAAAAGTCAACAAATTTGCAACATTTGTCTCTGCTAATCCACGAAACAGGATATAGTCTTACACTTATTTAGGTTTCATCTGTATTCTTTTAATATTGTTCTTCTGCATTGTAAAAGCCTTGCATATTGTTTATTTTTAGGCATTAGAACTTTGGGGATATTATCCTACATGGTATTATTTGTTTAATTCATTTGTAAAAATTGTTGGATGCTGGACAATGGGAATAAATTTATTTTTTATATTAATTTTTATCTAACCACCTTACTAAATTTATTTACTAATTCTAATGATTTATATATTTTTAAACACTTTTTGTGTGTGTCAAATCATGTTGTCTGTGAGTAACAACTTTATTTTCTTCCTTTTTAATCCATTATGTTTATTTTGTAGTAATATACTGAAGAGGTCACAGCCTTCAATACAATATTAAACAGGAATGGAGAGGGCAGAGTCATTGTCTTCATCCTAACTGCCAATAAAAATTGTAATAATTGATCATTAAATATGATGTTTGTTTTGTGTGTGTTGTAGATATGCTGTCAAGTAAGGAGGCTCCTTTTTTATAGTTAGTTTACTAAAAGATTATTCTTTAAATAACAAATCAGGGTTGAATTTTGTCAAATATTTTTTCTTCATTATTGAGAAAATTATTTGGTTTTTCTTTCTTCTATTAATAGGATGAATTGAATCAATTGATTTCTGAATTTTAAACCAATATTTATTCTTTGAATAAGTTTAAAATTGATCCTAATGTGATATTTTAAATAAATTTAGCAAGGCAAGTTTTTTTTTTTTTTTTAATATACCCTTGATCTCTGTGTGAAACAATAGTTTTTTGAGAAAGATGTACCTGTAATTTTCATTTCTTATAATGTATTGCCAGTATGGGGAATCAAAATTACACTGACCTCATAGTATTAATTACAAAGTATTCACTCTATTCTCTAAAAGATCTTATATAAGACTATTGTGGTCTTTCCTTTAATATTTGTAACTATTCCTCAGTGGAGACATCTGGCCTTGGAGTTTGCTTTGGAAGGTTTCGCATGTGTTTTGCTGGTCAAGAATTGAAGCAAGATGCAGGAAAAGAAGCTCCTGTCTGTTCTGTGAGGCATGAGAAAAAATACATTCATCATTTACATCCAGAATTTATACGTATGTTTATCACTGAAGATAATCTAGTCAATCTGTATTCAAGTCATCTGGTCTTAGAATATTTTTGTCTGTAAGAAGTTTCTTTTTTAACTCTGTATAGAGTTCAAATAACTTTCTCAATCTTTGATTTCACGCTTTTTTTCACTTTTCTGACTTTATTCTCAATTATCTCTTCAAATATTGCTCCTGTTCCAATTTTTAATCATTTCCTTCTGGTATATGAATTATCCAAATATTACAAATATTAGATCTTCTTAATGTATCTCAGGTCTATTATCCAAATATTACAAATATTAGATCTTCTTAATGTATCTCAGGTCTAATATAAACTTTTACACACTTTGATGCTTTTTTCTCTACATTAGTTGATCTGAATATTTTCTATTGACCTATCTTGCAGTTCACTAATCCTCTTTTCTACTGTGTCTAATCTGCTCATCTACTAATTAACTTAATTAGTCCTTAATTTTTATACTTTCATTAGTCTCTTTTCAAAATGAATTATCAAGTTTGTCATCTTTTCTGTTTTCTCTCTTGATTTTTAGTTTTTAGTCACTTTTCTTAACTCCTAGAATGCATGATAATTTCTTTATTGAGAGTCAAATATTATATATGGGAAATTATCAAGATCATATGAGACTCTGGCTGACATTCCACAAAGAGTTTATTTTTCCTTTCTGGTAGGCAGAATTGAGTCAGATCTCTGCAATCCAGTTTGTGATTGAGCAGTTTGAAGACTGGTTTCAGTTTTTAGGATGGATAGTCTGTTTCCAGTTCATTGTTGCTCTAGTGTGCTTTCCAGGGTTTCATCTATCTGGTGAGCTCTGACCTTGAATGTCTGCCTTCCCAGCTCTGTGAGATTACCAACATCTTTGCTCAGCCGCTCAGCCTCTTAGACACAACTTTATACTCTACCTCTTAGTCTCTTGGCTCTGAGCTGCTTCAGTATAGTAATACCTCAAGGGGGAAACATGTCTAGAATGTCAGGCTCACATTAACGTGCTTCTCTGCTGCTTTCTTTTTTAAGGACGATTATCTGTTTCTCATGGTGATCACTTATATTTTTTTTAGTTATTTATTTATCAAGATATAATTAACACTTGATGCTAAGTTGCTTCAGTCGTGTCCGACTCTGTGTGACCCCATAGATGGCAGCCCACCAGGCTCCCCCGTCCCTGGGATTCTCCAGGCAGGAAGACTGGAGTGGGTTGCCATTTCCTTCTCCAATGCATGAAAGTGAAAAGTGAAAGTGAAGTCACTCAGTCGTGCCCGACTCTCAGTGATCCCATGGACTGCAGCCTTCCAGGCTCCTCCATCCATGGGATTTTCCAGGCAGGAGTACTAGAGTGGGGTGCCATTGCCTTCTCTGAATTAACACTTAACATTATATTAATTTCAGGTATACAACATAATAATTCAATATCTGTATATTTGTGAAATGGTCACAATATGCCTAGTTAATATCTGTCACCATACATAGTCACATTTTTTTTCTTGTGATGAGAACTTTTATGATTTACTTTCTTAGCAACATTCAAATAACAATACAGTATTATTAACTATCGTCACCATGAAGTGAAGTCGCTCAGTCGTGTCCGACTCTTTGCGACCCCATGGGCTGTAGCCTACCACGCTCCTCAGTCCATGGGATTTTCCAGGCAAGAGTACCGGAGTGGGGTGCCATTTCCACCATGCCGTACATTATATCCCCAAGACCTTTGTCCTGAACTACTGGCTCTGATTCTGTATTTATATACATTATTGCTCTTGTTGGCTTAGATCATTATACCCATTCTCCAACTTTGAGCCCCATCTCATCTTTCAGCCCTGGGGTTTGTGTCTGTTTTCCCAGCAAAGACCATGCTCCTCTCCTTAACTAAAATCTCTATTCGATTCTCTTCCTTGTTACACTGCCTCAGGCCAGCAGGAATGGTGATGATCAGAACAGATGGGATGACATGGAATCATGAAGATGGATGGTTTGGCAGGCATATTCAGTGCCCTAAACGTTGTCATTAATAAGGACACAGCTTCTTTCCTATATTTTCCATCCTAGTTTTTCACAATTTCACTTTTTGTTCTCCACCTAACCCCACTATAGTACCCCCTTCCAATGGGACTCAGAAGACCATGTGAAGCTCATCCTAGGTTCTCTTTCTACCTTATCTGCATGTGGCTTCGCTTCTTATATATCATTATCATGCGCTCAAGGGTCCATAATAGGACAACCAGGTCCAGTCTACATGGTGACTTCTGCTCCTCTAGCCAGATTCTAAACATTTTTTCCTTCTCACCTCATTGTATGGATCTCAAGAATATAGAATTTTCATGGAATTTTACTCTATAGGACTATACCTGTACCTTCAACTTATTGACTAGTACCTGTTCTAAATCCACAAGATTAAAATATCATATTTTTACACTATATCATAAAGAATATTTATAAGAAGATTAACCATATAATTTTATTTTTAAGACCTTCTAATATTAAATTATGTCCTTAATTTTTAACCTAGTAAATATCCTTCAGTTCAGTTCAGTCACTCAGCCATGTCCAACTCTTTGTGACCCCATGAATTGCAACACGCCAGGGCTCCCTGTCCATCACCAACTCCCGGAGTTCACTCAAACTCACGTCCATTGAGTCAGTGATGCCATCCAGCCATCTCATCCTCTGTCATCCCCTTCTCTTCCTGCCCCAATTCCTCCCAGCATCAGAGTCTTTTCCAATGAGTCAACTCTTCGCATGAGGCGGCCAAAGTATTGGAGTTTCAGCTTTAGCATCAGTCCTTCCAAAGAACACCCAGGACTGATCTCCTTTAGAATGGACTGGTTGGATCTCTTTGCAGTCCAAGGGACTCTCAGGAGTCTTCTCTAACACTACAGTTCAAAAGCATCAATTCTTCGGCGCTCAGCTTTCTTCACAGTCCAACTCTCACATCCATACATGACCACAGGAAAAACCATAGCCTTGACTACATGGACCTTTGTTGGCAAAGTAGTGTCTCTGCTTTTGAATAAGCTATCTAGGTTGGTCATAACTTTCCTTCCAAGAAGTAAGTGTCTTTTAATTTCATGGCTGCAATCACCATCTGCAGTGATTTTGGAGCCCAGAAAAATAAAGTCTGACACTGTTTCCACTGTTTCCCCATCTATTTCCCATGAAGTGATGGGACCAGATGCCATGATCTTAGTTTTCTGAATGTTGAGTTTTAAGCCAGCTTTTTCACTCTCCTCTTTCACTTTCATCAAGAGGCTTTTGAGTTCCTCTTCACTTTCTGCCATAAGGGTGGTGTCATCTGCATATCTGAGGTTATTGATATTTCTCCCGGCAATCTTGATTCCAGCTTGTGCTTCTTCCAGCCCAGTGTTTCTCATGATGCACTCTGCATATAAGTTAAATAAGCAGGGTGACAATATACAGCCTTGACATACTCCTTTTCCTATTTGGAATCAGTCTGTTGTTCCATATCCAGTTCTAACTGTTGCTTCCTGACCTGCATATAGGTTTCTCAAGAGATGAGTCAGGTGGTCTGGTATTCTTATCTCTTTCAGAATTTTCCACAGTTTATTGTGACCCACACAGTCAACGGCTTTGGCATAGTCAATAAAGCAGAAATAGATGTTTTTCTGGAACTCTCTTGCTTTTTTGATGATCCAGCGGATGTTGGCAATTTGATCTCTGGTTCCTCTGCCTTTTCTAAAGCCAGCTTGAACATCTGGGAGTTCATGGTTCACGTATTGCTGAAGCCTGGCTTGGAGAATTTTGAGCATTACTTTACTATCCTTATTCCAGTATAATAAATTCCCTTCAGTTAATACTACCCATTAAAAAGGGCAATGACTTTGAAAGGATATATTTCAAAAACCAAATCTGTCATTGTTTTTCCCCTTGAAGAATGTTGCTATGCTACTGTTCTGCGCTCCATTCCTCTAAACCAGGGGTTGGCAGACTACTGCCTATGGGCCAAATGTAACTCTCCTCTTGTATTTGTAGGGCCCAATGAACTAGGAATGATTTTCACATTTTTAAATGATTACATTTGAAATGCTTGTATAGGTCTTTGCTTTTGCCTCTGGGCTTGCAAACCTAAACCAGTTATTATCTGGTCCTTTATGAAAGAGCTTTCTGACCCCTTGGTGAGCTCATAATAAACCCTATGCCTTTAAGGTGCCAACAGAGGTCAAAATCACTGGTTCTCTTGAGTGGAGCTGCAGGACAATAGGTTGTTTGTGTCAAAAGCCACCGGGCTATGCTCTGCTCATTATTATTATTTTTTAATTATAGCTTGGACACTTCTTTTTTAAAATATTTATTTATTTACTTGGTTGCATGAGATCTTAGTTGTAGCATATGTGATCTTTAATTGTGGCATGTGAGATCTCATTCTCTGACTAGGCATGAAACCTGGGCCCCCTGCGTTGGGAACTCAGAGTCTTAGCCACTAGAGAAGTCCCTCTGCTCACTTTGAAATAAAGACACGATGACTTTCTGGAAGGTCAAACTAAAAGATTCTGTAGACTGCCAAAAAGAAGCTTTGGTTAAAATGTGTCCTTCTCCAGAGACATTATTGGAATTTCCTTCCTCCTAGTCAAAGACCCAACTAATGCTGGGAAAGATTGAGAGCAGGAGGAGAAGGGGGTTACAGAGGATGAGATGGTTGGATGGCATCACCAACTCAATGGACGTGAGTTTGAGCAAACTCTGGGAGTTGGTGAAGGACAGGGAAGCCTGGCATGCTTCAGTCTAAGCGGTCACAAAGAGTTCAACACAGCTTAGCAACTGAACACCAAATGAAACCGGAAGTTCCTATGCCAGTGCACAATTGTTTAGATTTCCACAGTTCATACTCTGCCAGTCTTGTTTCTCCAGGCTGGGGCCATGGGGGAAGAAGCAGAACTGGGAAGGCAGTGCTTCATGAGATGAGACATTTTGGAATCCAGTCCTTGGTTTTGTAGGCTCTGGAACATGACTCTTTTTATCACTCAAGTCTGATCAGGCTCTCGGGCAATGACTCACACTAATTCAATTCATGACCAGATGCCAGGTTGCTGATTTGCACTGGGAGGAGTACTTGTCATGAGACACAGGGCTGGCTATTTCTGCTGCTGGAAGAACTCTCTCTCTCTGGGAGAGTGGATTGATACAGGAGGCCAAACTGAGGTTGTCAGCAAGCTCTGCAAGGTCTTAGAGACCCAGAAGGTTTTTAAGATTATCTGCATTACGGTCTCATAGTCATTTAGCACGTTTTTGCCTGAAAAAACTTTAGTTCATCTAGACCAGGGGTCAGCAGACTATGGCCGGTGGGTTGGTCACCTGTTTTTGTAAATAAGTTTTATTGAAATACAGCCGTTCTCATTCATTTATGCATGGTCTGTGACTGTCTTCTGCAACAGAAACTCTATGGCCTACAAAGCCTAAAATTTATTATCGAGCCCTTCAGAGTTGTTGTTGTTCAGTTGCTCAGTTGTGTCTGCCTCTCTGTGACCCCCTGGACTGCTCTTTAGAGGCCAGATAGTAAACCTACATTACTAATCTAATCTACTAATTTGCACTAGTGTTTCTCAAGTTGTAGTTTCGACCTATCGGTGTTTTAAAAAATCATTTTAAAGATTAATGATCAGCATTTTATTTCAAGTAGAACAACAACAATGGGACATATCAGAGTCCATTTTATTTTCAAGGTAAGTATTACACTATGAAATGTTTGTTTTTGAATGCTGTAATGGTTAATTTCAGGTGTCAACCTGATTGGCCCAAGGGCTGCTCAGATGTCTGTGAGAGTGTTTCTGGAAGAGATGAGCATTTGAACTGGTGGATTTTGTAAAGCAGATTCAGTTCAGTTCAGTTGCTCAGTTGTGTCTGACTCTTTGCGACCCCCTGGACAGTAGTACACCAGGCTTCCCTGTCCATCACTAACTCCCGGAGCTTGCTTAAACTCATGCTCTTCGAGTTGGTGATGCCATCCAATCATCTCATCCTCTGTTGTCCCCTTCTCCTTCTGCCTTCAATCTTTCCCACCATCAGGGTCTTTTCTAATAAGTCAGTTCTTCACATGAGGTGGCCAAAATATTGGAGTTTGAGCTTCAGCATCAGTCCTTCCAATGAATATTCAGGACTGATTTCCTTTAGGATGGGCTGGTTTGATTAAATGTGATTAATTGATGCACATTTAATTTAATGTGCATTAATTTTTTAAAACATCATCCTTGTAGAGAAGGGGGACAAAAAGAAGCAAATGTAGAAAAACATGGGAAACCTATTGAAAATGTGTTCATTTCCCCAGTACCCCTTGCTGTCCAAAGGACTCTCAAGAGTCTTCTCCAACACCACAGTTCAAAAGCATAATTTCTTCGGTGCTAATCCTTCTTTAAGGTCCAACTCTCACATCCGTACATGACTACTGGAAAAACCATAGCTTTGACTATTCAGACCTTTGTCAGCAAAATAATGCCTCTGCTTTTTAATATGCTGTCTAGACTGATCATAGCTTTTATTTTTTTTATTTTTTTTTGTTTGTTTATTTTATTTATTTATTTATTTTTTTAAATCACATGCTCCCCATCCTGAACCCTCCTCCCTCCCAACCTCCCCATACCATCCCCCTGGGCCTTCCCAGCGCACCAGCCCCAAGCATCCAGCATCGTGCACTGAACCTGGACTGGCATCTCGTTTCATACATGACATTTCACATGTTTCAATGACATTCTCCCAAATCTTCCCACCCTCTCCCACAGAGTCCATAAGACTGTTCTATACATCAGTGTCTCTTTTGCTGTCTCGTACACAGGGTTATCGTTACCATCTTTCTAAATTCCATATACATGCGTTAGTATACTGTATTTATGTTTTTCCTTCTGGCTTACTTCACTCTGTATAATAGTCTCCAGTTTCATCCACCTCATTCGAACTGATTCAAATGTATTCTTTTTAATGGCTGAGTAATACTCCATTGTGTATATGTACCACAGCTTTCTTATCCATTCATCTGCTGATGGACATCTAGGTTGCTTCCATGTCCTGGCTATTATAAACAGTGCTGCGATGAACATTGGGGTACACGTGTCTCTTTCCCTTCTGGTTTCCTCAGTGTGTATGCCCAGCAGTGGGATTGCTGGATCATAAGGCAGTTCTATTTCCAGTTTTTTAAGGAATCTCCACACTGTTCTCCATAGTGGCTGTACTAATTTGCATTCCCACCAACAGTGTAAGAGGGTTCCCTTTTCTCCACACCCTCTCCAGCATTTATTATTTGTAGACTTTTGGATCGCAGCCATTCTGACTGGTGTGAAATGGTACCTCATAGTGGTTTTGATTTGCATTTCTCTGATAAAGAGTGATGTTGAACATCTTTTCAAGTGTTTGTTAGCCATCTGTATGTCTTCTTTGGAGAAATGTCTATTTAGATCTTTGGCCCATTTTTTGATTGGGTCATTTATTTTTCTGGAGTTGAGCTGTAGGAGTTGCTTACAGTGGATTAAAGACAATCTCTTTAACAAGTGGTGCTGGGAAATCTGGTCAACCACTTGTAAAAGAATGAAACTAGAACACTTTCTAACACCATATACAAAAATAAACTCAAAATGGATTAAAGATCTCAACATAAGACCAGAAACTATAAAACTCCTAGAGGAGAACATAGGCAAAACACTCTCTGACATACATCACAGCAGGATCCTCTATGACCCACCTCCCAGAATATTGGAAATAAAAGCAAAAATAAACAAATGGGACCTAATTAAACTTAAAAGCTTCTGCACATCAAAGGAAACTATTAGCAAGGTGAAAAGACAGCCTTCAGAATGGGAGAAAATAATAGCAAATGAAGCAACCGACAAACAACTGATCATAGCTTTTATTCTAAGTAGCAAGCATCTTTTAATTTCATAGCTATGGTCACTATCTGCAGTGATTTTGAAGCTCAAAAAAATAAAGTCTGTCACTGTTTCCCAATCTATTTGCCATGAAGTGATGGACCGGATGCCATGATCTAAGTTTACTGAATGTAGAGTTTTAAGCCAACTTTTTCACTCTCCTCTTTCACTTTCATCAAGAGGCTCTTTAGTTCTTCACTTTCTGCCATAAGGATAAAGCAGATTGCCCTCCTCCAAAGTGGGAGAACATCATTTAATCTGTTAGTGCCCTGGATAGAACAAAAAGGTAGAGAAAATCTGAATTCAGCCTCTGACTGATTGAGTTGTGGCATCAGTCTTTGTCCTTGATGTTCCTGGTTTACAGGCCTTCAGACTCAGACTATAATCTACACCCCCAGCTTGCTGGAGGACTTCCCAAGTGGTGCTAGTGGCAAAGAACACCCCTGCCAATGCAGGAGACGTAAGAGACGTGGATTCGACCCCTGGGTCATGAAGATCCCCTGGAGAAGGGCATGGCTACCCACTCCAGCATTCTTGCCTGGAGAATTCCATAGACGGAGGTGCCTGACAGACTGTAGTCTATAGGGTAGCAGAGTCAGACACGACTGAAGCAACTTAGGATGCATGCATGCTGGCTTCCTGGGATTTCTTTAGAGTTGATAGAGAGCAGATCATCAAACTTTTCAGCCTCCATAATTACATGAGCCAATGTTTAAATAAATCTCTCTGTATACCTATTGGTCTTGTTTCTCTGGAGAATTAATACACATGTACATACACAGATATGTGTTATATGTATCCTGGCTCCTAATGTAAAATGACTTTTCTTATTGATGGTCATGTTAAATAAAGTTTCAAAAACACTGACCTAAAAAAAAATTCCTGTATTCTTAGACAATTTTGAGAACACTGAAGAACTCTAAGTTTCAGACTTTCCTTTTGACTTTCATTATTATTTATAATAATAATATTGTATGGTACATCATAATTTTTAAGTGTCTTTCACACAGATCCCCACAAATTTTCACAGCAAACTGCTGAACAAGGAACTATTACCCTTCATGTAGAGTTGAGAAAACTATGGTCCCTGTGTTTAGCTGTCTTGGTCAAGGCCACAATTCCTTTGTTTTGGCCCCACTGTGTGGCAAGTGGGATCTCAGTTCCCCAACCACAGATTGAATTTGTGCCTCTACTTTGGGAGCACAGTTTTAACCAGTGGGCCACCAGGGAAGTTCCAAGGCCACCCTTCTTAAAGCTGAAGTTTGTTTCGAAACCCCTGTCTTCTGACTCATCATCCAGGGCTTTTCCAACCATGAACTGTCTTTTCAGAGTCTAAGAAACTCCTTCCTGTCTGATAATCCCTCTTAAAAGGCTTTAGGATTTTCAGGATTATCTTCTTTATATTCTCTTTTATGCTGATAGCTTTGGGATAAAGTGCTCTAGAGGGATGCCATCTACAGGGATGCCAAAACCATCCCTGTAACTCTTTGCAAGGCCAGGACATGACAACTTCACGGTGTTTCTCACCCTCCTCTATGGAGCATTTACGAGGATAAGGATCTTCTACTACCAACCTGGCAAAATTGACTGCTTCAAAATTGGGAAAGGAGTATGTCAAGGCTGTATATTGTCACTCTGCCTATCTAACTTACATGCAGAATGGAGTGATAGTGACTCAGTTGTGTCGGACTCTTTGTGACCCCATGGACTGTAGCCTGCCAGGCTCCTCTGTCTAGGGGATTTCCCAGGCAAGAGTACTGGAATGAGCTGCCATTTTTTTCTACAGGGGCTCTTCCTGACCCAGGGATCAAACCCAGGTCTTATGCATTGCAGGTGGATTCTTTACCATCTGAGCCACTAGAGAAGAGTACATCATGCAAAATGCCAGACTGGATGAATTACAAGCTGGAATCAAGATTGCCAGGAGAAATATCAACAACCTCAGATATGCAGATGATACCAGTCTAGTGGCAGAAAGTAAGGAGGAACTAAAGAGCTTCTTGATGAAGGTGAAAGAGGATAGTGAAGAAGCTGGCTTAAAACTCAACATTCATAAAACTAAGATTATGGTATCTGGTCCCATCACTTCATAGCAAATAGATGGGGAAACAATGGAAACAGTGATAGACTTTATTTTCGTGGGCTCCAAAATCACTGCAGATGGTGACTGCAGCCATGAAATTAAAAGACGCTTGCCCCTTGGAAGAAAAGCTATGACAAATATAGACAGCATATTAAAAAGCAGAGATATCACTTGGCTGACAAAGGTCTATATAGTCAAAGCTATGGTTTTTCCAGTAGTCATGTACGGATGTAAGAGTAGGACTATAAAGAAGAATGAGAACTGGAGAATTGATGCTTTTGAATTGCACTGCTGGAGAAGACACTTAAGAGTCCCCTGGACAGAAAGGTGATCAAATCAGTCAGCCCTAAAGGAAATCAACCCTAAATATTCATTGGAAGGATTGATGGTGAAGCTGAAGCTCCAAGACTTTGGCCACTAGATGTGAAGAGCTGACTCACTGGGAAAGACCCTGATGCTGGGAAAGATTGAAGGCAGGAGGAGAAGAAGATGAGATAGTTGGATGGGATCACCGACTCAATAGACATGAGTTTGAGCAAATGCCAGGAGATAGTGAAGGAAGGGAAGCCTGGCATGATGCAGTCCATGAGGGTGCAAAGAGTTGGACACGACTTAGTGACTGAACAACAAGAACAATCTGGCACGACTGGGAATGCAGAGTGACAAGGACCCACCCACTTGGTCTCTACCCTTCCCCACCTTTCCCAGGGGTGAGCAAACTTAATTTGAAACTGTCAGATAGGGAGGGGCCAATGTTTCTTCATGCATTGGGAGCTGGGTAACATCATTTGGGAGGTTTGTCTTTGGCACTGGAAAATGGGTTCTGCCTTGACATTGGAGAATTAAGAGAACTTGAGGAAGAGTAGTGGGAGACAGAAGGGAGCTCCAGGTGTCACCCCTGACATTGAAAGCTTGCCCTGCACTGAAAGCTTTTACCCAGATGAGCTCAGTTCAGCTCCCACAGCTCTATGTGACAATGAAGTTTGAGATAAGCTGGTGGTCTGTGTAAAGCCACAGAGATGGCAGTGGCAGAACTGGGCCTCAAATTTAGGCAATTTGACTCCTGAGCCCATGTTTAATCACTGTAGGTACTGACACCCTCCCACCCCCCAACTACCCCCTCTCTGCCTCTCTCTTTTTTTTTTTTTTCAGTTTTGGCTGTGTCATATGGGATCTTAGTTTCCTGACCAGAGATTGCACACATGCCACCTATATTGGAAGCACAGAGTCTTAACCACTGGATTACAAGGGAAGTCCTACTCTCCCTTTTTGAATGAAGGGAGTATAAACGCTCTTGAGGTCGTCTCCTTCTAGGCTGTGCAGTATAACCCACCAGATAGCAAAGTAGGGCCTGGGTGAAGCCTACTTTGGGGTCAGTGCACATTTGACCTGATCCTCCTTTGGGCTGTAAGTGTCTGGACTTGATCACAAAAGATGAAAGGTGCCAAGGGCAGTAGGGAACACTTAACATTTGCTGAAGATGGCTAGACAAATAAAAGACTAACAGCATGGGGACAAAGGTCCCCCTCCAGTTTTGGGAAAATGGGTAGGAGGGTTAAAATCTTGCTGGTAGTCACTTTGATATTCAAAGGGAAGATAACTGTCTTGAAGATTATGGTGTAAAGTTGACTTTCTTCCCCTGCTCCTTTCTTCCTGTAAATCCTAGGAAATAAAGAGGGGAGTGAGAACTAAAAACAGCAACTCCATTTTCATCACTGGGACCCACCTTCTGTAAGGCCACTGAAGGGTGTTGGGAGTGTGGGGATATTCCAGGAGCCCTGGATTCCGAGGTTCTTCCCAGGCAGTGCCAGTGGCTGCTGAGATAGCAGGAGTGGTAGGAGTTGCCTCCATGTCCCTTCAACGGACACAGCTAAAGACATTTTCTGAACATCCTTCCAGTCCTTGGGGGAGCTTACTGCTTAATAACAATGAGGCCTGATCCTCCAGGAATAGATTTTATTTTTTTTAATTTAATTGTATTAAATTAATGTTATTGGAGTATAGTTGCTTTACAGTGTTGTATTAGTGTCTGCTGCTGTTGCTGCTGCTAAGTCACTTCAGTCGTGTCCAACTCTGTGTGACCCCATAGATGGCAGCCTACCAGGCTCCTCTGTCCCTGGGATTCTCCAAGCAAGAATACTAGAGTGGCTTGCCGTTTCCTTCTCCAATGCATGCATGCTAAGTCACTTCAGTCATGTCCGACTCTGTGCGATCCTACGGACAGCAGCCCACCAGGCTCCTCTGTCCACAGGATTCTCTAGGCAAGAATACTGGAGTGGGTTGCCATGTCCTTCTCCATGTATTAGTGTCTGGGCAACGGCACCCAACTCCAGCACTCTTGCCTGGAAAATCCCATGGATGGAGGAGCCTGGTGGGCTGCTGTCTATGGGGTCGCACAGAGTTGGACACGACTGAGAGAGTTCACTTTCACTTTTCACTTTCATGCATTGGAGAAGGAAATGGCAACCCACTCCAGTGTTCTTGCCAGGGTGGGCTGCCATCTATGGGGTCGCACAGAGTCAGACACAACTGAAGCGACTTAGCAGCAGCAGCAGTACAGCAAAATGAATCAGACATGCATATACATATATCGCCTCCCTTTTGGACTTCCTTCCCATTCATGTCACCACAGAGCATTGAGTAGAGTCCCTTGTGCTATACAATAGGCTCTCATTAGTTTCTATTTTATATATAGTATCAATAATGTATATATGTCAATCCCAAACTCCCAATTCCTCCCAGCTTCTCCTGCTTTTCCCCCTTGGTATTTTTGTTCCCTGTCTCTGTCTCTTAGGCATTGATTTTAGATGCTGAAGCTTCCTTGTCTAGTTTCCAGTGACTGTTGTAAATGGGAAGGTGGTGGGCAGATAATAGCCAGTCAAAGGCTGTGATTTCAGTAGTCACTGGTTTTGAAGGACTGGGTCATTAAATAAGCTAAGCTGGGGTTGATGACACGTTGAGGAGGAAATCCATGTGGCCCGGGTGGGTGGGGGTGGGGGGGCCTTTCTAATCAGCAGATTAGCACATCCTAGAGACTGATGTGAGGTCTCTAACCAAAACCCCAGGAGTTATGGAAAAGGGAGGAGGCAAGGACAAAGAAAGGTACCGAACTGTAAGGGAGTTAGAGAGGGGAAGGGAGAAGAGAGGGGAAGGGAAAGGAGACTCAAGAGAACAGTCATGAACTGGCAGCTACAAAGTACTGTCTCAGAGTCTGAGAAACTTTTCAAAGTAGCTCAATCTCTCAGATACTTGTATATTAATTAGATAAGGTGCTCATTTACAAGCCTTCTAGTTCCTTCTGGGGACACCTATGTTACAGTTTATTTTGAGCTCCCACAGTCCAAAATAAGGTCAGGAAAGAGATAACAAAGGGTGTAAGAGAGGAAACAATTGCCTCTACCCTCTTAGATTCTGCAAATTGCATCTGCAAATTAAACTGAAAAAGAGTAACCAAAGAAAAGGCCTGTGCATTTTATTTGATGCTAATCTTGACATGTACACAAGGAGTTCACAGAAAAGAAATGAAGTTCCAAAGAGGCAGTTAGACTCAGAAGTTTATATACCATTTTAACAAAGGGTGATAAATTGTGAAGACATGACTTGACAAAGAAAAGGTGTTTGGGCTTCTAGGAGTGGTAAACTATGAGAAGATAAATATTTGGTGGGGTGGGGTGGAAGGCTTGCTCATTGGAAGAAAAGCTATGGCCAATCTAGACAGCGTATTAAAAAGCAGAGACATTACTTTGCTGAGCAAGATCTGAATAGTCAAAGCTATGGTTTCTTCAGTAGTCATGTATGGATGTAAGAGTTGGACTATAAAGAAAGGTGAGTGTCGAAGAATTGATGCTTTTGAACTATGGTGTTGGAGAAGACTCTTGAGAGTCCCTTGGACTGCAAGGAGGTGCAACCAGTCCATCCTAAAGGAAATCAGTCCTGAATATTCACTGGAGGACTGATACTGAAGCTGAAACTCCAATACTTTGGCCACCTGATGTGAAGAACAGACTCATTGGAAAAGACCCTGATGCTGGGAAAGATTGAAAGCAGAAGGAGAAGGGGACAACAGAGGATGAAATGGTTGGATGGCATCACTGACTCAAAAGACATGAGCTTCAGCAAGCTCTGGGGGTTGGTGATACACAGGGAAGCCTGGCGTGCTGCAGTCCATGGGGTTGCAAAGAGCTGGACACAACTGAGCGACTGAACTGAACTGAACTGAACGAGGGGACGTTAGGAGTTATTTAGTAAGCTTCTGTTTGTGCTTGACACATCCCAGAGCTATCTCTGCTCATAAAGATTGTTCTTGGGATGTCCCTGTTACTCCAGTGGTTAAGATTCTGCCTTGCAATGCAGGGGACATGGGTTTGATCCCTGGTCTGGGAATTAAGATTACCACATGACACAGGGCAATTAAGCCTGTGCGCCACAACTACAGAGCCCACAAGCTGCAACAAGAGATCCCACCTGATGTAGTGAAGATCCCATGTGCTGCAGATGCTTTGCCATCTGAGCCACAAGCGAGGCACAGAAAGATACACTCATTTAAATGCAGAGTTCCAAAAAATAGCAAGGAGAGATAAGAAAGCCTTCCTCAGTGATTAGTCCAAAGAAATAGAGGAAAACAACAGAATGGGAAAGACTAGAGATCTCTTCAAGAAAATTAGAGATACCAACAGAATATTTCATGCAAAGATGGGCTCGATAAAGGACAGAAATAGCATGGACCTAACAGAAGCAGAAGATATTAAGAAGAGGTGGCAAGAATACACAGAAGAACTGTACAGAAAAGATCTTCACTAGCCAGATAATCACGACGGTGTGATCACTGACCTAGAGTCAGACATCCTGGAATGTGAAGTCAAGTGGGCCTTAGGAGCATCACACAAACAAAGCTAGTGGAGGTGACAGAATTCCAGTTGAGCTATTTCAAATCCTAAAAGATAATGCTGTGAAAGTTTGTTGTGCCAGCAAATTGGGAAAACTCAGGAGTGGCCACAGGACTGGAAAAGGTCAGTTTTCATTCCAATCCTAAAGAAAGGCAATGCCAAAGAATGCTCAAACTACTGCACAATTGCACTCATCTCACACGCTAGTAAAGTAATGCTCAAAATTCCCCAAGCCAGTCTTCAGCAATACGGGAACCATGAACTTCCAGATGTTCAAGCTGAAAGGCAGAGGAACCAGAGATCAAATTGCCAACATCTGCTGGATCATCAAAAAAGCAAGAGAGTTCCAGAAAAACATCAATTTCTGCTTTATGGACTATGTCAAAGCCTTTGACTGTGTGGATCACAATAAACTGTGGAAGATTCTTCAAGAGATAGGAATACCAGACCACTTGACCTGCCTCTTGAGAAACCTGTATGCAGGTCAGGAAGCAACAGTTAGAACTGGACATGGAACAACAGACTGATTCCAAATAGGAAAAGGAGTATGTCAAGGCTGTATATTGTCACCCTGCTTATTTAACTTATATGCAGAGTACATCATGAGAAACACTGCGCTGGAAGAAGCACAACCTGGAATCAAGATTGCTGGGAGAAATATCAATAACCTGAGATATGCAGATGACACCACCCTTATGGCAGAAAGTGAAGAAGAACTAAAGAGCCTCCTAATGATGGTGAAAGAGGAGAATGAAAAAGTTGGCTTAAAGCTCAACATTCAGAAAAATAAGATCATGGCATTCGGTCCCACCACCAGATACGAAGAGCTGACTCATTTGAAAAGACACTGATGCTGGGAACATTTGAGCAGGAGGAGAAGGGGATGACAGAGGATGAGATGGTTGGAAGGCATCACTGACTCAATGGACATGAGTTTGAGCAAACTCAGGGAGTCTGTAATGGACAGGGAGGCCTGGCGTGCTGCGGTTCATGGGGTCGCAAAGAGTCGGACATGACTGAGCGACTGAACTGAACTGTGCTGCAGGGATCTGAGTTGACACAGTCAAATAAATACATAAATAAATGTGTGTTTTTTTTTTTTTTTTAAGGATTGTTCTCTTTGTGATGTGAGAGGTGGGCACCTTCAGTAAGGAAAAACTATGCCCTTGTTTTAGACAGATTGGGTAAGGTTAGGAAGCTTTTCCAGTGTTTGCAATTTCTCAATTTCCTTTAGCTCAAAATAATCTTTACATCAAAGTGGCACGTGTTGGGCCGGCATATTCTGATCCCCTTCTAGGAAGAATGCCTGGCAGCAGAAGTAGTGTTACAGTGGGCAGAAGATAGTCCTGAAGTAAAAACTGATAGACACAAGAATGGTATACAGGGCAGCATAACCACATGCTGCTGATTGTCAGAAGACTCAGTCTCTGGTCATGGAGAAGATAATACTTGAAAATCTTTAAAAATAGGGTAAATATTATTTTAAAAAATTTTCCTATGACTTTGGATCAAGGTTGATATATTGGGTTGGCCAAAAATTTCATTCAGGTTTTTTGTAACACCTACAGAAAAACCTGAACAATTTTTTGTCCAACCTAAGACAGCCAAAACAGCAAAAGTGCCACCCATCCATCTGTCCATCCATCCATATGTCCATCCATTCATCCATCCTAATCAAGTATGTGCCAGGAGCCATAGAATGCAGGCTAGACACTAGAGACACAGAAATGTCCATGCTCCACATACACAGAAACTCATGGTCTTGCACAGGAGAAAGACACATGCATGAATAATTCCACTGAAACTCGATTAGTGATATGATCTAGTTAGCAACCAAATATGCCAGAAGAGCTGAGTGTGGGTGTTATCCCACAGGTGTGGCAAATGGTTCTTGCCGTCACTGGGGATACAGAGCTGGGCATGGCATTCCTTCTCTTGTCTGGATGCTGGATGAAATCCTAAAGTGGCTTACTAGTTTTGTCTAAGGAAGATGGTGCTCTGTTTCTCACAGCAACTAGTGAACTGGGGCTGCTGCTGCAGCTCAGCCAGCACCTGAGTTTAAGAACTGCTGACTTAGGGGCCCTGGGAAGACTCTTACCAGCAGGTGTGTTTACAATAAAAGACAGAGTGATGTTAATTCAGTTTAGCAATAATAATTTCTTAGTGAGGAGGGGCTGAAAATTAATGTTGAAACCAAATACCACATCTGCAGTTAATTTGAGGTGTTGTGCATGCGTGTGTGTGTGTGTGTGTGTGTGTGTACACATATGCACCCTCAGGCACCTAGTGTCTGGATATAGAAACATATATGCATAAACATACATTATGAAGATGTGTCTAAGCTTATGTCAACCTATTAGGAAACCAAATATAAATGTGTATCCTTGAGATAGCTTTTTAAAAAGAGCATGGGTTCACTTTTCTTAAACATTTTTTTCATTAAAATTTTGAAATTCAAAGAAGGAAGATTAAGTATAGCTATCATTCACCAAAGGACTACTATGATCCAGATTCATTTATATTTATGACTTTCTGAAATAGGTACTGCTTATCTTACTGTAAAGACAAACAGAGCCTTAAAGGAGATTACATTTAGTACTTTGCTCACCCAATTAGTAATTACCAAAGATGCACCTTGAGCTCAGCTTATGTGATTTGGGGTTCATTCCCCTTTTTATCACATTATGCTGCTTCCTCCTACTGAGGAGAAATAACTTCAACCAAAGGCTGTTAACTCCCTAGGCCTTTAGGATCCTGGTACCCAGAATGGGTAGACCTTGGAGGCCTTGCAGAACAGACCTGAATGAAGCGGCACCTACAGAAGGGCTGACTTCCATGAAGCACCCTCATGTGCAGGCAGAGAAGAGCATCCACAACGAGTAAGCCACTGGTCCACCCCAGCTTGTTGCTGAGCCGGGTGAGCGCAGCATAAAGCCAACCAGGCCAGCAGCCAAGCCTCATGGAGTGTTGCTGTGCCAGACCCTTTGAACATGGAGTTTTAAAAATGACTTCTCTGCTCTGAGGTCCATGTATGATTTGAAGAGAAGGACAATTTTAAGTCAAATCAAGCTTCCATGAAAACACATGCCCAAGAACCCACAGATACTTAAGGAAGAAGAAAACTTGTCTTCTAAGAAAACAGACACATAGGATGGGGTTAACTGTGTTCCAGAAGATCATTTGGCCTACCAAGGACTTCCTACGGCATAATAACAATCTCCTCTGCTGCTGCTGCTGCTAAGTCAATTCAGTCATGTCCAACTCTGTGCGACCCCATAGACGGCAGCCCACCAGGCTCCCCCGTCTCTGGGATTCTCCAGGCAAGAACACTGGAATGGGTTGCCATTTCCTTCTCCAATGCATGAAAGTGAAAAGTGAAAGTGAAGTCGCTCAGTCGTGTCCAACTCTTAGCGACCCCATGAACTGCAGCCTACCAGGCTCCTCCGTCCATGGGATTTTCCAGGCAAGAGTACTGGAGTGGGTTGCCATTGCCTTCTCCAACAATCTCCTCTCCTCTAGTAGTTTTCAAATATGACCTGGAGAGCAGACAGGCTTTCTCGGCTCTCCTACAGGAGTCTTGCCATTTGGTAATGGAAGGCTTACACTTTGACCAAGAATGCTAGTCACTCAGTTGTGTCTGACTCTTTGTGACCCCATGGACTATAACCCGCCAGGTTCCTCTGTCCATGAAATTCTCCAGGCAAGAATACTAAAGTGGATAGCCATTCCCTTCTCCAGGGTATCTTCCTGACCCAGGGATTGAACTGAGGTCTTTTGCCTTGCAGGTGGATTCTTTACCATCTGAGCCATCAGGAAAGCCTTTGATCAAGAGAGACCTGCTAACTCTAGCCACACAGTTTTTCAAGTTCAAGGGGATTCAACAAAAAGTCAGGGGAAGAATCTGATCTTGGACCACTTGATGGTGGAGAGGTTGTTTGTTAATGATCTTCAGGAGCAGAACATGTGTCACTGGAAGGGCACGGAGAGTAAGGTGTTGCGTTTTGAGGTCAGAGATAGGCATGAAGGATGACCAAGGAGCTTGGCCTCCATGACTGGAAACGGCCAGTCAGAGAGGAATAAGAAGAGTGCATGTCATGCAGATGAGGGTCACCCCTGACCTGCAACCTCCTGACCCCACCCCCTCCTTGTGTCCTTACAACAAAGTTCACGTGTTCCTGGAATCTCACCAAGTCATCTCAGTCACCCTCCTGTCCCTAGGAGAGCTCACCTTCCTCTCTTATTATGCAGAGCTGCTACTTCACTCCTCCACAGGGGTCCTTAGCACATGTGACCTGATCTTGTATCTATTCCGGTTTGTGTCCTATCATCTCTACTAGATTATAGAATGAGAGTCGAGGTCTTTCTTACCAAATCATTTCTTTTTTTAAAATTGGGATATAGTTGCTTTACAATGTTAGTTTTTGCTGTACAATGAAGTGGATTTTATACACACACACACACACACACACACACACACACACATATATATATATATATATATATATATATATATATGTATGTACGTATATCCCCTCTTGGGTCTCTCTCCCTCCCTCCCACCCCACCCTGTATCCACCTAGGTCACTACAGAACACGGAGCTGAGCTTCCTGTGCTTACAGCAGGTTTACACATGGTGGTGCACATACATCAATCCCAATCTCCCAGGTCATCCCACCCACCCCCTAGCCCTGTGTCCACAAGTCTCTTCCCTTTGTCTGTGTCTCTATTCCTGCCCTGCAAATAGGTTCATCTGTACCATTTTTCTATATTCCACATATATGCATTAATATATGGTATTTGTTTTTCTCTTTCTGATTTACTTCACTCTGTATGATAGACTCTAGGTCCATCCATGTCTATCCAAATGACCAATCTTGTTCCTTTTCATGGCTGAATAATATTCCACTGTGTATCTGCACCATATTTTATCCATTCATCTGTTGACGGACATTTGGGTTGCTTTCATGTCATGGCTATTGTAAATAGTGCTGCAAGGAACATTGGGCACATGTGTTTTAGTTCTATTTTACCAACTTATTTCCCATGACACTCAACACAAAAGCTGGTTTTTGTCTTTTTATACCTAGAGCAGAACACAGCTGTGCAATGGAATGAAAGAATCCTAGGGACTCAAAAGAGCTCTTGGTGACTGAGTGAGTGATGTGCTGACCCACCGAACATGGAGGGAACTAGCAATCCTGTTGGCTTCTGTAAAATGGGATAAGGCTCAGGCTTTGCCCCAGGTCTTCATAGAATCACTGACCCTCACATCTCCACAGCTGCAGGTTTCTCAACTGGGGAACCTGTGATGACAGAGACCCTCCTGGGGAGCAGCCTCATCCGGTATTTGGGCACACAGAGGTCCAGGGCTCTAGGCTTAGCACCTCAGCACCAGGCCAGGCTTGGGGTTGGTCCCTCCTCAAACCTGAACCTCTGGTCCAGCGACTGAGTGCTCAGTCATCTGCCTCATTCTCTGTCCTGTTCTCCAGTTTCCAAATAGATGCAGACCCTGGACCTGAACACCACTCCCCTTGAGCTGGCTTTGGACCTCCCTGGAACCTCTCTCCTGCTTCCTTGTGCTTCTCTGAACATATCTGATGAATTTATTAGCCACTGTCTCTTCCCTGTCTGTCACCTTGCCCTTGCTCAGGTACAGCTCCTAACCTAGGCACTGGATTTGGACCAAAGGGCCATACATCCTTCTCTAGAAGAGTAGCTCTTATCCTAACTCCCTGTTCTGATTCTACACCTTCCTCTGGTTGACTGGGCCAACACTTGATCCCTGGTCCTTCTCAGTGTGAGGTGGAAGGAAAATAGCATTTTGGAGATCACCTGACCAGAGCTCAAGTTTCCACCTGGGTAGACCTTGGAAGAGTTATTTGACTTCCTTGAACCTTGTATCCTCTACTGTAAGAATGTGGACTTTTAGATTTACCCAAAGGGTGATGGTGACAGTTAGATGAGATATTCTGAATTCAGAATTAAGCATGGTGCTTATCATGGAAAGGACTCAACCAAGACTCACTTCTCCTTTGCTTGCTCACCTGATTATTTTTCCCATCACCAGTTATGATGGAGTCAAACTCAACATTTCCTAAAACCCTCCATTTGCTTAACATATATTCTTAACTATTCCAGAATACTGCCATTAGAGTGACATTTGCATTAGATTCACAAGCAGGGGCGTTATGTATAAAAGTTGAATTTTTTGACTAGAAGGGATTTTCTTGTTGGCAGCATATTTTCAGTATTTAATTTCATGATTTAACTGATCTTTGCTTCCATCCCTAAACTGTGAACTTTGGGGCAGGTGATGTTCCTGGCTGAGGCATCCTTGGGTATGGGGACGAAGTAGGTGGCGGTGGGAGAGGTGGTCAGGGTTTCGGATTGGGAGGCAAGCCTAGCAGGTGAACAGATGCTCCATTTGCCTGGACTTGTCCTGCCACCATGGTGTCTGGATGTGATGGGCAGAAATAAAAGGAAACCTCCTGAAAGATGCCAACCCTGGCAGCCGGCAAGATGAAGCCAGGGCACTGTGAAGATCCTTGGCATGCTCTCAAGGCAGGGGTGGTAGTGCCAGCATTAGGCATAAATAATAAAAGGCCAGAATCTTCCATGAGCTCTAAAGAGTGAGAATCTGGAACTTTGCTCTATTTTTAATACCAACTTTCTCCCAACCTTGCTCTCCTCTCATATATAAAGATGACCTCAAGTGCAAAAATATGATTCCACTAAAGTGGAAGAGAGTCAAAGAATTTCTAGATGATTAAGCTTGGGAATTTTTTTCCCGTTTCTGCTACAGTGAAATAGATATTGGCAAATAGTGAAACCTGCGGGGAATCAAACCGAGTATGGAAGAGCCTGGTCAGTTATAATTAGAAGAATTACATCATTCTCCTTTTCCCAAAGAGCAAGAGAGTGGTATTTAAAGGGCCAGTGAGACACATGCAAACAGCTTTGACTCAGCAACAGTCGAGAGCCCCCGTATAAATGACTGTACATTTTGCCAAAAAGTAATTAAAGCTCTAATTTTTTTCTCTAATGCACCTAGACCTGGTTGATATAAGGTGGTTATATGTCAACAACAAATTGCATCCATGTTTTATCTGCAGTTTTTATTGAGCCTTTATGTATTGATGACAAAGATGATGAGTCTTTTAGGAAAAAATTAGATAAGTACATTTAAATCGAATGCATATAAAAAGACCTGTTCATTTCTCCTGGCTCTGATGAAGGCAGTAGGAATGTAATTTCCTTTTGTATAAACAGCTTGGTTGCATTCAGTTGTATTAGACAGACAGGGATTGAGCACCAACCCCACGCTGGCCTCCTGCTGACAGGGGAGGGTGGAGGATTCAGGGCTGGGCGGGGAGATGCAGGCTGTCTAGCTAAACAGTCAAGGGCATTGACTTCCAGGACAGATTGGACTCCAAACTTCTCCCAGCTCCTTTCTGACCTCATGACCTTGTCAGACCTTAAGTAGCCATAGAGGTGTCAGACCTTACACAGGACTGGGAAAAAGACTCTTGGAGGGGACAAACAGAACCTTGTGTGCACCAGAACCCAGGAGAAAGGAGCAGTGACCCCACAACAGACGACCCAGACTTGCCTGGGAGTGTCCAGGAGTCTCCAGTGGAGGCGTGGGTTGGTGGTGGCCTGTTGCAGGGTTGGGAGCAGTGAGTGTAGATTTACATGCATGGAATCTCTGAAGGAGGTTGCCATTATCACCTCCACCACAGTTTGGCCCCAGGTAAATAGCAAGGAGGGAACACAGCTCCACCCATCAACAGGAAATTGGATTAAAGATTTACTGAGCATGGCCCCACCCATCAGAACAAGACCCAGTTTCCCGCTCAGTTAGTCTCTCCCAACAGGAAGCTACCATAAGCCTCTTATCTTTCCCCATCAGAGGGCAGACAGATTGAAAACCACAATCACAGAAAACTAACCAATCTGATCACACAGACCGCAGCCTTTTCTAACTCAACGGAACTAAGCCATACCATGTGGGGCCACCCAAGACAGATGGGTCATGGTGGAGAGGTCTGACAGAATGTGGTCCACTGGAGAAGGGAATGGCAAACCACTTCAGTATTCTTGCCTTGAGAACCTCATGAACAGCAGGAAAAGGCAAAAAGATATGACACTGAAAGAGGAACTACCCAGGTCGGTAGGTGCCCAATATGCTACTGGAAATCAGTGGAGAAATAACTCCAGAAAGAATGAAGGGATGGAGCCAAAGCAAAAACAATACAACAACAACATCCAGTTGTGGATGTGACAGGTGATGGAAGCAAGGTCCAATGCTGTAAAGAGCAATATTGCATAGGAACCTGGAATGTTAGGTCCATGAATCAGGGTAAATTGGAAGTGGTCAAACAGGAGATGGCAAGAATGAATGTCAACATTCTAGGAATCAGCAAATTAAAATGGACTGGAATGGGTGAATTTAACTCAGATGACCAGTATATCTACTACTGTGGGCAAGGATCCCTTAGAAGAAATGGAGTAGTCATCACAGTCAACAAAAGAGTCTGAAATGCAGAACTTAGATGCAATCTCAAAAATGACAGAATGATCTCTGTTCGTTTCCAAGGCAAACTATCCAATATCACAGTAATCCAAGTCTATGCCCCAACCAGTAATGCTGAAGAAGCTGAAGTTGAATGGTTCTATGAAGACCTACAAGACTTTTTAGAACTAACACCCAAAAAAGATGTCCTTTTCATTATGGGGGACTGGAATGCAAAAGTAGGAAGTCAAGAAATACCTGGAGTAACAGGCAAATTTGGCCTTGGAGTACAGAATGAAGCAGGGCAGAGGCTAATAGAGTTTTCCCAAAAGAACACACTGGTCATAGCAAACACCCTCTTCGAACAACACAAGAGAAGACTCTACACATGGACATCATCAGATGGCAAACACCAAAATCAGATTGATTATATTCTTTACAGCCAAAGATGGAGAAGCTCTATACAGTCAGCAAAAATAAGACTGGGAGCTGATTGTGGCTCAGATCATGAACTCCTTATTGCCAAATTCAGATGTATTTTTGAAGAAAGTAGGGAAAACCACTAGACCATTCAGGTATGACCTAAATCAAATCCCTTATAATTATACAGTGGAAGTGATAAATAGATTCAAGGGATTAGATCTGATACACAGAGTTCCTGAAGAAATATGGACAGAGGTTCATGACATTGTACAGGAAGCAGGAATCAAGACCATCCCCAGGAAAAAGAAATGTGAAAAATCAAAATGGCTGTCTGAGGAGGCCTTAAAAATAGCTGTGAAAAGAAGAGAAGCAAAAAGCAATGAAAAAAGGAAAGATCTACCCATTTGAATGCAGAGTTCCAAAGAATAGCAAGGAGAGATAAGAAAGCCTTCTTCAGTGATAAGTGCAAAGAAATAGAGGAAAACAATAGAATGAGAAAGACTAGAGATCTCTTCAAGAAAATTAGAGATACCAAGGGAACACTTCATGAAAGATGGGCTCAATAAAGGACAGAAATCGCATGGACCTAGCAGAAGCAGAAGATATTAAGAAGAGGTGGCAAGAATACACAGAAGAACTGTACAAAAAAGATCTTCACTATCTAGATAATTATGATGGTGTGATCACCCACCTAGAGCCAGACATCCTGGAATGTGAAGTCAAGTGGGCCTTAGGAAGCATCTCTATGAACAAAACTAGTGGAGGTGGCAGAATGCCAGTTGAGCTATTTCAAATCCTGAAAGATGATGCTGTGAAAGTGTTACACTCAATATGCCAGCAAATTTGGAAAAATTTGCAGTGGCCACAGGACTGGAAAATTTTCATTCCAATCCCAAAGAAAGGCAATGCCAAAGAATGTTCAAACTACCACTCAATTGCACTCATCTCACACACTAGTAAAGTAATGCTCAAAATTCTCCAAGCCAGGCTTCAGCAATATGTGAACTGTGAACTTCTAGATGTTCAAGTTGGTTTTAGAAAAGGCAGAGGAACCAGAAATCAAATTTCCAGCATCAAATGGATCATGGAAAAAGCAAGAGAGTTCCAGAAAAACATCTATTTCTGCTTTATTGACTATGTCAAAGCCTTTGATTGTGCGGATCACCACAAACTGTGGAAAATTCTAAAAGAGATGGGAATACCAGAACACCTGACCTGCCTCCTCAGAAATCTGTATACAAGTCAGAAAGCAACAGTTAGAACTGGACATGAAACAACAGATTGGTTCCAAATTGGGAAAGGAGTACATCAAGGCTGTATATTGTCACCCTGCTTATATAACTTATATGTAGAGTACATCCGTAGAAGGCGATGGCACCCCACTGCAGTCCTCTTGCCTGGAAAATCCCATGGATGGAGGAGCCTGGTGGGCTGAAATCCATGGGGTCGCTAAGGGTCGGACATGACTGAACGACTTCACTTTCACTTTTCAGTTTCATGCATTTGGAATAGGAAATGGCAACCCACTCCAGTGTTCTTGCCTGGAGAATCCCAGGGACGGGGGAGCCTGGTGAGCCGCCGTCTATGGGGTCGCACAGAGTCGGACACGACTGAAGTGACTTAGCAGCAGCAGCAGCAGAGTACATCATGAGAAATGCTGGGCTGAAGGAAGCACAAGCTGGAATCAAGATTGCTGGGAGAAATACCAATAACCTCAGATATGCAGATGACACCACCCTTATGGCAGAAAGTGAAGAAGAACTAAAGAATCTCTTGATGAAAGTGAAAAAGGAGAGTGAAAAAGTTGTCTTAAAACTAAACATTCAGAAAACGAAGATCATGGCATCTGGTCCCATCACTTTATGGCGAATAGATGGGGAAACAGTGGAAACAGTGGCAGACTTTATTTTTCTGGGCTCCAAAATCACTGAAGATGGTGATTGCAGCCATGAAATTAAAAGACACTTGCTCCTTGGAAGAAAAGTTATGACCAATCTAGACAGCATATTAAAAAGCAAAGACATTACTTTGCCAACAAAAGTCCATCTAATCAAGGCTATGGTTTTTTCCAGTGGTCATGTATGGATGTAACAGTTGGACTATAAAGAAAGCTGAGTGCCGAAGAATTGATGCTTTTGAACTGTAGTGTTGGAGAAGACTCTTGAGAGTCCCTTGGACTGCAAAGAGATCAGTCCTGGGTGTTCATTGGAAGGACTGATGTTGAAGCTGAAATTCCAATACTTTGGCTACCTAATGTGAAGAACTGATGCATTTGAAAAGACCCTGATGTTGGGAAAGATTGAAGGTGGGAGGAGAAGGGGACGACAGAGGATGAGATGGTTGGATGGCATCACTGACTCAATGGACATGAGTATGAGTAGTCTCTGGGCATTTGTGATGGACAGGGAGGCCTGGCATGCTGCAGTCCATGGGGTCACAAAGAGTCAGACATGACTAAGCGACTGAACTGAACTGAACTGAACTGACCTGTTAACCTCTCCCAACCCACTGTATGTAGTAATTCTACTGCATACAAAGGAGTTCAATACCAAGAACACATTCATAAATCTAGTTCATTTGTAAGTCCAACAAGGTTAGCCTAGGTACCCAACTATCAGGATCAGCTATATACTACTGTGTTGTAATAGGTTTATAATACTGTTCACACAAATAATACACACAAAAAAACACACAAAAATAAAAATAATGTTTTTAATCTTACAGTACAATTCCTTGAAAACTACAGTAATACAGTACAACAGCTGGCTTACAGGAACTGGCAAGAAGGACAAGTAAGAAGAGTTCCTGATGGAGTTGGGAGAGGAGGTGAGAGATGGTAGAACTGAAGAATCGGCAGCAATAGGAGATGGAGGGCAAGCTGCCATTTCACTGACGCCTGACGCTGGTGGCACGGGTTCTGATTCCTTGCTGGATTTAATTCTATCTACCCTCCTGAATGAGATGATGTAGAGTCTGGGTAGTAGCTATTTTTTTCTCATACAGATGACACGGTAGCACTGGATTGCTTTGTGAACAGCTGCTGCAGCCTTTGTGTAGCCTTCTATGTTCAAGGCCTGTGCCTCAAAAGCTAAAAGCACCCCCACAAATACAGAAAATCCCCTTCCTTCTCCTGCATCGTGAATCCCTTTAGCTCTTCAGTTACTTCTTCTTTGTCATATCTCTCTTCCTCCTTTCTCTAGGCACATTTGGATTTTTAAAAGTTTCCAACTTGAAGGTTTACATGTAGGGGACTTACTGTATTTGCAAAGCGGGAATAAACATAATGCCTAGATTAGATCCAGCTGTTTTTTGGTTGCAATCTTTTGGATTTTCTGTATATAAAATCATGCCATCTGCAAATAGAGACAATTTTACTTCCTCTTTTCCAATTTCAATATGTTTTATTTCTTTTTCTTGCCAGATTGCTCTAATTAGGACTTCCCTATCATGTTAAAGAGGCGTGGTGAGAGTGGGCACACTTTGTCTTGCTCCTGAACTTAGAGGAAAAGCTTTCAATCTCTCTTCATTGAGTATGATGTTAGTTGTGGGCTTGTCCCAGTAATATATGACCTTTACTTTGTTGAGATAACGTAGTATCTTAATATGTTGAGATAACACAATGGACACTGGGTCCGTTTTGGAGAAGGCCCCTAGGGTGAAGGTGAGTATGCAAACCGGACATTACAATATAACACAGTAAGTACTATAGTAATACTACTCTCTGTCACAGAAGGACCACTGTGGGCTTAGGAATTAACGCTCAGTTGCCTGGACTCAGCACTGAGTTGTGTTCTAAAGAAGGAAGAAGAGAGTCAGGTGAGCAAAGCATCATAGATACAGGGGATAACATGAGCAAGAGTGAGGCGCAAAGCACCACAGGGGATGCGAGGAGATGACCAGTGGTGCTGGCCCACAGTTCCCCTGGGTGCTGGGAAATGACCACAAAGAAGAGCAGTGGGAGGGGGGCAAACAGAGGGCCAGAGTGGGGCCAGGTGAGCAGGACAGAGTGACAGAGCAACAAGAACGTAAGCTACAAACATCTGTCTGTCTGACACTTTCAAGGTTCAGAGGTTTTGATAGAAAGTGAAGTTGCATGATAAAGACAAGAAGGAGGCTTCATATTTGCAACAATATGGATGCAACTAGAGATTTTCATACCAAGAAAGAGAAAGACAAATCCCATATGATATCACTTACATGTGGGATCTAAAATACGGCACAGATGAACCTATCTATAAAACAGTAACAGCCTCACAGACAGAGAGAACGGATTTCTAGTCCCCAAGGAGGGGCCGGGAGGAGGAGGGAAGTGTGGGTTTAGCAGATGTAAACTATTATATATAGGATGAATAAACAACAAGGTCCTACTGTGTAGCACAAGGAACTCTATTCAATATCCCGGATAAACTGCAATGGAAAAGAATATGTACCAGAAAAAGAACGTCTGTATGTGTGTAACGAAAAAGTCGCTTTGCTATACAGCAGACATTGGCACAGCATTGTAAATCAATTATACTTCGATTAAAAAAAAAAAGAAGAAGTAGGAGGCTTTGGTATTCTTGAATTTTTCGACATAGAGCTGTATTTACAAGGCCTGTATGATCGTGAAATGATTCTTTAATTTACTAGAAGTTGGCAAAAACGGGGCCACAGTTGATGTCTCAACAGAGAGATGCATGGACCAGGCAGGGACCAGGAAGTAAGAGGGAAATGCATACAATATCTTCCAGGTCTTAGGCAAAGTGACAGGGCTGGGGGCCTGTGTTAGGTCTTCCCAGCTGGGCAGGGGAGACAGCCTGTCTTCCGAGGAATCAAAGGGAGAATGGGGTAGTGAATAATGGGGGTGGGGGTTCAGACTGTGACCTCCCCTGTATCTGTAAGTGGATGGAACATCCTTCAGGCCCAAAGACATGCTGTATGAGAGGCCATTGGGCTGCCTGCAGTGTGGGAGACCTGGGTTCGATCCCTGGGTTGGGAAGATCCCCTGCAGCAGGGCATGGCAAGCCACTCCAATATTCTCGCCTGGAGAATCCATGGATAGCAGAGCCTGGTGGGTTACAGTCCATGAGGTTGCAAAGAGACTAAGCACACACTCACTGGTCTCAAGGTATCAGAAATTCTCAAAGAAGTTATATGCGTACATGGGAATACTATATAATTTCTATGTAAATATGATCCGAATGGGAACAGGTATATTATTATACGTGAAACGGATCGCCAGTCCAGGTTTGATGCATGAGACAGGGTACTCGGGACTGGTGCACTGGGATGACCCAGAGGGATGGGATGGGGAGGGCGGTGGGAGGGGGGTTCAGGATGGGGAACACATGTACACCTGTGGCAGATTCATGTCAATGTATGACAAAACCAATACAATATTGTAAAGTAAAGCAAAACAAAACAAAAAGTACACACACAAAAAATATTAAGAAGTTATATGTATATGCATTAGTAATACCTGAAATTAAAACAGCTTTGACAAAGGGCTGCTGCTGCTGCTGCTGCTAAGTCACTCAGTCATGTCCGACTCTGTGCGACACCATAGATGGCAGCCCACCAGGATCCCTGTCTCTGGGATTCTCCAGGCAAGAACATTGGAATGGGTTGCCATTTCCTTCTCCAATGAATGAAAGTGAAAAGTGAAAGTGAAGTCGCTCAGTCATGTCCGACTCTTAGCGACCCCATGGACTGCAGCCCACCAGGCTCCTCTGTCCATGGGATTTTCCGGGCAAGAGTACTGGAGTGGGGTGCCATTGCCTTCTCCATGACAAAGGGCAGTATGTGCATATCTTTTGATCAGTATCGACCCACAACAGGGAAAAAGAAACATAGCTGTGGTAGGCAGCCTTGAAAAATGGTCTCCAATGAGCCCTACCTCCTGGAAATCACACTTCTGTATAATCTTATCCCCAAGAGTGTGGGTTGTACTAGTGGCTTCCTTTAATGTGTGGGACATGGGAAAACTGAGATGTCAATCCTGAAGCCAGGCTATACAAGAATGTGACTCCCCTCTCCCTCTGTCTCTAAAGTCAGCTACCATGTTGAGATGCCCCTGTGGCAAAGAATGCAGGGTGGCCTCCTGCCATCACCAGTGGTAAACTGAGGTCCTCTAGCCAACAGCCCATTAGTAACTGTTCTGGTCAGGTCACTAGATGACGTCAGCCCCATCTGACGCCTTGGCTGCAGCCTGTAAGAGACCTTGAGCCGGAGGACCCAGCCAAGTCACACCTGGACGCCTGACTCACAGAAATGGTGAGATTAAAATGTATCATTGGGACTTCCCTGCTGGTCCACTGGTTAAGAATCTGCCTTGCAATGCAGGGGTCCTAGGTTTGATCCTCACTCGGGGAACTAAGATCCCACGTGCTGCAGAACAACTAAGCTTGATCCACAGCTACTGAGCCTTGTGCTCTAGAGCCTGCAATGAGAAATCGCTAATGAGGCAATAAAGATCCTGCATGCAGCCAAATAAATAACTTAAAAGACCACAAGTGCCTGGAATAAATCTTTAAAAATAAATAAATAAAAACCAAACGAAGTTACTATTATAAGCTGCTAAGTTTGGGGGCAATTTGTTATGTAGCATAGATAACTAATTCAGGGACTAACATTAATTGAGTATTATCATATTAATGCATACTTTATTTTGTTCCTTAACTTCTAAGAGGGCTGCATGTTTAAGAACACGTAATATTTAAGAAACTTGCCAAAGATTCCTCAGCCAGAAAGTAGCAAACAAAGATTCACACCAGGACTGATTGGCTCCCAATGCATATGCCAAGTCAAAAGGAAAGCATTCTCTCAAATGAAAGGTTGTCTAGAGGAATCAAGAACCTCTTAGACATGAGTCTGAGGCCTGCCTGCCACCAAGTATCTCTCCTACTTCTTCTTTTTGAAAAGCATTATTTTCCCCTTTCTCTATCACTTTTAATTATTTTTGACTACGCCGGGCCTTCATTGCTGCAAGCGGGCTTTCTCATTGCCTCGAGCTTTCTCTAGTTGCATAGTTGTGGCTACTCTCTAGCTGTGGTGCTTGAGCATTAAGGTGGCTTCTCTTATTGCAGAGCATGGGCCTAGGGCGCACGGGCTCAGTAGTTGAGGCACACGCTTAGTTGCCCCGCTGCATGCGGAATCTTCCCTGACCAGGGATTGAACCAATGTCCCCTGCATTGGCAAGGAGATACTTTACCACTGATGGTAAAGTCCCACTCCTGCTTCTTTTTCATTCTATCAATCCCATGAGCCACTTTGAGTTAAAGTCTTACCCCCAAAACAGGTACCATAGAGACTGTGGAACTTGATTCCAGGCAAATGTCATCACCTCATTTTCACCTTCGTAGAAAACGGTAAACAGTGAAGCTCTGAACAGAGAAAGGGCAAGAAAACAGCCTATGCCATGTGGGATGCTGGCTCAGAGGAGGCATATGGGGAGGTGACAGGCCTATACCATGTGGGATGCTGGTTCAGAGGAGGCATATGGGGAGGTGACAGGGTGAGGTAAGAGGCCCCGTATGTGGGCCAGAGCTGTTTTGAAAGTACTGGGGACAAGGGTAGAGTGGGTGGTGAGGTTGGTTTCTTGCCCAGAGAAATAAGAAGGTAGGTGAAAGGGATCACAGATAAAGACAATCTCTAACATGATTTAACCTCTGGCTGGAACTCTGAAAACAGTAAGTTTGGGAAGTTTTCTCAAATTGAGTAGGAATCAAACACAGGCTCTAAGTGTGGAAAGGGACCCTGGCTGCATCCAATCAAAAGGGATTTTCATTTCCTTGCATTCTGCTCCAGCATTGTGCCTAACTCACCAGGGGAAACGAAGCAGGTGCAACACAGATGCAGGCTGGTTATCCAAATGCTAGGATGCTGTTGAGGGCGCCAGACTCTGAGAGGCTTCGAGCTGGAAAAGAGCCACTGGTCAATTTAGTCTATGTGGTTACAGGAATTGCCTCTGAAACAGCGGTTCCCAAACTTTCTGGCACTAGGTACTATTTTCATGGAAGACAATCTTTCCAGGGACCGGGATGCGGGGGTGGTTTGGGGATGATTCTCATAAGGAGCATGCAACCTGGATCCCTAACTTGTGCAGTTCACAGTAGGGTTCATGCTCCTGTGAGGACTTACTGCTACCATTCATCTGACAGGAGGCAGAGCTCAGGCGGTAAAGTGAGTGATGGAGAGCAGCTGTAAATACAGATGACGCTTCACTCACTTGCCAGCCACTCAGCTCCTGCTGTGCGGTTCAGTTCAGTCACTCAGTCACGTCCAACTCTTTGCAATCCCATGGACTGCAGCACGCCAGGCCTCCCTGTCCATCACCAATTCCCGGAGCTTACCCAAACTCACATCCATTGAGTTGGTGATGCCATCCAACCATCTCATCCTCTGTCTTCCCCTTCTCCACCTTCAATCTTTCCCAGCATCAGGGTCTTTTCAAATGAGTCAGGTCTTTGCATCAGGTGGCCAAAGTATTGAAATTTCAGTTTCAGCATCAGTCCTTCCAATGAACACCCAGGACTAATCTGTTTAGGGTGGAGGAGTTGGATCTCTTTGCAGTCCAAGGGACTCTCAAGAGTCCTCTCCAACACCACAGTTCGAAAGCATCAATTCTTCAGTGCTCAGCTTTCTTTATAGTCCAACTCTCACATCCATACATGACTACTGAAGAAACCATAGCTTTGACTAGATGGACCTTTGCTGGGAAAGTAATGTCTCTTTTTAATATGCTGTCTAGGTTGGTCATAACTTTCCTTCCAAGGACAAGCATCATTTAGTTTCATGGCTGCTGTGCAACCTACTTCCTAATCCCCCCGAGGCTGGGGACTCCTGTTCTAGAAGACATTCAGCTCTAACCTGAAACTTTTCAGTAAAGGCAGCTCACCAAGTCTTTCTGTGTTTTGATATTATAAAATTTTTCAAGCACAGAGATATACAACAACAATACTAGAGATAATTCAAAGTATGTATTCACTATCTGCCTTTGTTAAACTGCACTATTTTTCCATATTTCCTTCAGATCAAAAAAATAATTCAGACAAAGCCAAAACTCCCTTTGTAATTGCTCTAAAGCCATTCTTTATCCTACTCCCTGAGGTAATCTTCTGAAAGTTGGTGTAATCATTCCCAAACACATTTTCTACTTTACCGTATATACATGTATACATGCACAATATATTGTTTATTTTTGCATAATTTTAAAGTTTATGTGGCGAATACCACATTGTATATAACCTTTAAAAAATGGTCTTGATAATTTGTGTTGAGATTTGTCCACATTGGTACATAATTTATTCAGTTTACTTTTTTAAATTATTTATCTTTTATTGTTTTACTTTATTATGCTTCACAGATACTGCATTGTTTTTGCTTGTTTACATTTATGTTTTTACTTTTTAACATTCTTTTATTTATTTTGGGGGCTGCATCGGGTCTTTGCTGCAGCACGCAGCCTCTCTAGTTATGGCGTGCATGCTCTGGAGCACACAGGCTCAGCAGTTGTGGCACTCAGGCTTAGTTTCAATGTGGCCTCTGGGATCTTAGTTCCCCAACCAGGGATTGAACCATGTCCCCTACATTGCAAGGCAGATTTCTTAACCACTGGACCACCAGAGAAGTTCATTCAGTTTATGAGCTATTCATTCCCCATTCTGTGACTATTCTACATTTTTTAAACAAATTGGGTCAATAAATATATAGGCTCTAAATTTTTCTGTATTTTGGTTATTTTTATTTCTGCTATTACACATAATTCTAAATTCATATTCTACTTGTCTCCTTATACACATGGGTAAGAGTTTCTCTGTGGACAGGTAACATTGCCAAGCTGTAGGATATCCACATTTTTAGATTATTTTTAATATGTATTACCATAGTGCTTTCCAAAGTTGTACCATTTACACTCCTACTTTCAGTGTCTGAGCGTTCCTTTCACACTCTATCCCTCCACCTCTTCTTTGCATTGAGTGGTTTCCTGATGCAACATCCATCGAGGTTGCTCCCCTCTGGCTACTCCCTGGTTGGCCAAGGCCCTTTGTAACTATGGTGCTCAGGACTGAACAAGATACACTTGGTGATGACTCTATCCATACACAAATTTGCAGGACTCTCACCTCCCTTAAGCTTGTTAGTGGATTTCTTCTAAGGATCTGGTAGTTCATGCTGAGCACCCACCTCCTCTGTGGCTTATATTGTTCATCCTCTTACATTCCTTGCAAGCACCAGTGACCTGGAGACTAACAATAGTTCTATTAATCTATGCCATGAATTCCTAACCTTCTTTGGAATTGAGACTTTTGAAAGTTGTAGACAAACACACACAAACACACACACACACTCAATCTGACATACAATTCCAGAAGGTTAATTGACCACCATAGCAAATTTATGGACCTTGAGTCAACCCTGCACTGCTGTGTGGAGGAATTAAAAAAAAAAAAAAGATTTAGAGAACAGTTTGCCTACTGAAATATGTTTAAATTTTAGACTATTGAAAAAATGCCTCAATGCCCAAAAGAATTGTAGAAATTTTAATGAAAAAATATGCAAAAAGCAAGAGTGTTCCAGAAAAACATCTACTTCTGCTTTATTGACTATGCAAAGGCTTTGACTGTGTGGATCACAACAAACTGTGGAAAATTCTTCAAGAGATGAGACTACCAGACCACCTGACCTGCCTCTTGAGAAATCTGTATGCAGGTCAAGAAGCAACAGTTAGAACTGGACATAGAACAACAGACTGGTTACAAATTGGGAAAGGAGTATGTCAATGTTGTAAATTGTCACCCTGCTTATTTAACTTATATTCAGAGTACATCATGTGAAATGCCAGGCTGGATGAAGCACAAGCTAGAATTAAGATTACTGGGAGAAATATCAGTAACCTCAGATATGCAGGTGGCACCACCCTTATGGTAGAAAGCAAAGAACTAAAGAGCCTCTTGATGAAAGTGAAAGAGGAGAGTGAAAATGTTGGCTTAAAACCCAACATTCAGAAAACTAAGATCATGGCCTCTGGTCCCCTCACTTCATGGCAAATAGATGAGGAAACCATGGAAACAGTGAGAAACTTTATTTTGGGGGGCTCCAAAATCACTGTTGATGGTGAGTGCAGCCATGAAATTAAAAGATGCTTACTCCTTGGAAGGAAAGTTATGACCAACCTAGACAGCATATTCAAAAGCAGAGACATTACTTTGCCATCAAAGGTCCGTCTAGTCAAAGCTATGGTTTCTTCAGTAGTCATGTATGGATGTGAGAGTTGGACTATAAAGAAAGCTGAGCACTGAAGAATGAGGCTTTTGACCTGTGGTGTTGGAGAAGACTCTTGAGAGTCCCTTGGACTGCAAGGAGATCCAACCCCTCCGTCCTAAAGGAGATAGTCCTGGGTGTTCATTGGAAGCACTGATGCTGAAGCTGAAACTCCAATACTTTGGCCACCTGATGTGACAAACTTACTCACTGGAAAAGACCCCGATGCTGGGAAAGATTGAGGGCAGGAGGAGAAGGGGATGGCAGAGGATGAGATGGTTGGATGGCATCACCGACTCAATGGACATGAGTTTGGGTAAGCTCCAGGAATTGGTGATGGACAGGGAAGCCTGGCATGCTGCAGTCCATGGGGTCACAAAGAGTTGGACCCGACTGAGTGACTGAATATGTTTTTAGGAATAATTTTTTCTTGGCTGCTCTGGGTCTCCCTTGCAGTGCATAGGGTCTTTGCTGAAGTGCTGGGTCTTCTCTAGTTGTGGCGCTGGCTCAACAGTTAGCAGCATGTGGGCTTCATTGCCTCACAGCATATGGGATCTTACTTGCCCTACCAGAGATCAAACCCACAACCTCTGCATTGAAAGGTAGATTTTCAACCACTGGACCATGAGGGAAGTTGCAGGGTTAATGTTTTAAAATCAAATTTCAACTATATTCCTTAAGGCAGCAAGGTAGAATGGAAAGAGTTTAGACTCAGGAGTCCACAGAGCCAGTTAAATGTGACACTTCTTGGTTGGGTGAGACACGTAACCTCTACTAGCCTCAGTTTCCTCACCTGTCAAGTGTATTCATATCTCAAAATGTTCTTATGAAGGTTAGTCACAACTTTTGGAAAGAATGTGATAAATACTAAATAAATACTGGTTTTCCCTACCGTACCTTTATCCTTTGGAACACCACCCAGCAGATCTATGAACAGAGTCTGATGTTGGTATTTCCTTGGGCTATTGTGGGTTTTGATGTGACTGCATTGGTAACATTTGTTATGCAGAGTTGACCATCAATACATGTTAATTTCCTCAAAGATCGTTTTTTGGAGGCTAGGTTTTGGAGAGAAATCCAAAATTTAATTTTATTTATTTTTGACATTTCCTCTACATTCTATTTCTGTACTAATGAGAAAGTGGTACTTCTCTACTCTGGCCCCTTGACATCTCACTAGTATTCATGTCATCTCTACTCATCAGGGCTGTTTCCACCTCTGATGATCACAAAAGAATATTGGCACTACCTCGTTGGGTCATATCATGGAAGCATTATCATCAAGGTGCTCTCTAGGGCCCCGGGGAAGTCCCTGATTCCCCACATGTCTTTCAAAGGCATATATTGTTTCAGGCACCTGTAAAAATAATAGCCAGAGATTATTTGTAGATGAATATTAATGCATCCATTTCAAAGCAAAGCACAAATTGAATAGCTTTATCTACATAAGGCCCCAAACAGATTTAATAGAAGTTTCCTCCCAAGTCATATATTATGTACTCTTAATATTCAATAAAAATTCACGCCAGTGAATGGAATGCTTTTGACACCCTTCACTTATAAACATCAGAAAAACATGTCTGGAGAGAGATTGAAATTATGATTACTAAACCTGTTCCAATTCTGTCTCTGTCAAATTTCTAGCAAGAACTGCTTGACTTAACAAGAGAATTGCCATTTTGAAAACATATATTGATGATGAGGAATTCCCTGCCCCCTACCACCGCAAAGCCTCCCAGGATTAGGACTGAAAAAGGGACCTCAGAGGGTGGCTTCCCCAAGGCTCTCATTTTCCTGGAAGGTGAAGAGACGAACCCAGGATTACTCAGAGTTAATGGTAACTGAGAGCAAGATGGTATCAACAGATGCTATGACTCCTGGTGTGAGGGGTTAGAGAGGAAAAATGAAGTCAAAGCTGTTTCCCTTCTGTGACACAATATCAAACAAGATTTACTCAAGGAGAATTTAAGGCCTATTATTTCGAAATATGGAGAAGGCAATGGCACCCCATTTCAGTACTCTTGCCTGGAAAATCCCATGGACGGAGGAGTCTGGTGGGCTGCAGTCCATGGGGTCGCGAAGAGTCGGACACGACTGAGCAACTTGACTTTCACTTTTCACTTTCATGCAAAACACACAAAAGACACTCTTGGTCTTCCTATGTATTGAATTCAGTCAAGCCATTCTATGCACGACTGTGATGCCAATATATATGAACCCCCCTCGATACCTAGTGATATTTATCATCTATCTATCTACCTATCCATCTAGGAGGCTGTGGGCACAATGACTACCAAAAGGAAAGAAAGCAAGCAGACAGCTGCTGTTTGTTGTTCAGTCACTAAGTTGTATCCAACTCTTTGTGGCCCATGGACTGCAGCATGCCAGAGTCACAGGATAAACTGCTGAGTTTTCAGCAGCTTCTGATTTTTTTAAATAAAATTGTAATGAAATTGTGAATGTTTTAGTATATGACCACCAAATCATTTTAATGGAAAGAGATAGGATTTTGCATCTCACAGACTTTGGTTAACCTATGGGAAATGTGCCAATCATGTAAACATGTTGGTGACATCAGTAATAAAATCATGATTATTCATTTGGCTAGGCAGAATGTGTATCATGAGGACAATGTTCTTCTAAGCACCACTGAGTCACGCTCTGAATCCCAGGAGAAAGAGGACGCAGTCCCTACTGCAGATGAGCTGAATACTGGGTTTACAGAAAATATAAACCTGGAAGGGAGCAAATGCAATATATGATAGAGTCAAGGCTTCCAATGATTTTGATGGCATATATTGCAATCCAAAATTATACAAAATATATATGAAGTCTTGCTGTTTGGTATAGAAAAGAAAAAAAATACACAGTACAGGATAGGGGAGATGGAACCTGACGTGTAGGCGAGATCTCAGTGCGGGGGTGGGGGGGTGGGGGGGTTGCATATTAATTTGCTATGGTAGGTGTGATAAGGTGCCAGACCTAAGTGACTTAGTGTTAGTCACTAAGTTATGTCCAGCTCTTTGTGACCCCATGGTCTGTAGCCTGCCAGGCTCCTCTGTCCAGGGAACTCTGCAGGCAAGAATACTAGACTGGGTCACCGTGTCCTCCAGGGGATCTTCCTGGCCCAAGGGTCAAATCTGCATCTCCTGCATTGGCAAACTGATTCTTTGCAGTCTCAGACTCCAGGAAAGCCAACTTTAGGTGGTGTCAGTTCAGGTTAGTTCAGTTCAGTCACTCAGTCATGTCCACTCTTTGTGACCCCATGAATCGCAGCACACCAGGCCTCCCTGTCCATCATCAACAACCAGAATTCACCCAAACCCATGTCCATTAAGTCGATGATGCCATCCAACCATCTCATCCTCTGTCATTCCCTTCTCCTTCAGCCCTCAATCTTTCCCAGCATCAGGGTCTTTTCAAATGAGTCAGTTCTTCGCACTGGGTGACCAAAGTATTGGAGTTTCAGCTTCAATGTCAGTCCTTCCAATGAACACCCAGGACTGATCTCCTTTAGGATGGAGGATGGACTGGTTGGATCTCCTTGGAGTCCAAGGGACTCTCAAGAGTCTTCTCCAACACCACAGTTCAAAACCATCAGTTCTTCAGCGCTCAGCTTTCTTTACAGTCCAACTCTCACATCCATACATGACCACTGGAAAAACCATAGCCTTGACTAGATGGACCTTTGTTAGCAAAGTAATGTCTCTGCTTTTGAATATGCTATCTAGGTTGGTTATAACTTTCCTTCCAAGGAGTAAGCATCTTTTACTTTCATGGCTGCAGTCACCATCAGCAGTGATTTTGGAGCCCAGAAAAATAAAGTCAGCCACTGTTTCTACTATTTCCCCATCTATTTGCCATGAAGTGATGGGACCGGATGCCATGATCTTCGTTTTCTGAATGTTGAGCTTTAAGCCAACTTTTTCACTCTCCTCTTTCACTTTCATCAAGAGGCTCTTTAGTTCATCTTCACTTTCTGCCGTAAAGGTGGTGTCATCTGCTTATCTGAGGTTATTGATATTTCTCCCAGTAATCTTGATTCCAGCTTGTGCCTCTTCCAGCCCAGCGTTTCTTATGATGTACTCTGTGTATAAGTTAAATAAGCAGGGTGACAATATACAGCCTTGACGTACTCCTTTTCCTATTTGGAACCAGTCTGTTGTTCCATGTCCAGTTCTAACTGTTGTTTCCTGACCTGCATATAGGTTTCTCAGGAGGCAGGTCAGGTGGTCTGGTATTCCCATCTCTTTCAGAGTTGTCCACAGTTTATTGTGATCCACACAGTCAACAGCTTTGGCATAGTCAATAAAGCAGAAATAGATGTTTTTCTGGAACTCTCTTGCTTTTTTGATGATCCAGCGGATGTTGGCAATTTGATCTCTGGTTCCTCTGCCTTTTCTAAAACCAGCTTGAACATCTGGAAGTTCACAGTTCATGTACTGCTGAAGCCTGGCTTGGAGTATTTTGAGCATTACTCTACTAGCGTGTGAGATGAGTGCAATTGTGCGGTAGTTTGAGCATTCTTTGGCATTGCCTTTCTTTGGGATTGGAAAGAAAACTGACCTTTTCCAGTCCTGTGGCCACTGCTGAGTTTTCCTAATTTGCTGGCATATTGAGTGCAGCACTTTCACAGCATCATCTTTCAGGATTTGAAATAGCTCAACTGGAATTCTATCACCTCCACTAGCTTTGTTCGTAGTGATGCTTTCTAAAGCCCACTTGACTTCATATTCCAGGATGTCTGGCTCTTGGTGAGTGATCACACCATCATGATTATCTGGGTCATGAAGATCTTTATTATACAGTTCTTCTGTGTATTCTTGCCACCTCTTCTTAATATCTTCTGCTTCTGTTAGGTCCATACCATTTCTGTCCTTCATAGTGCCCATCTTTGCATGAAATGTTAGGTAGTGTAGTAATATCAAATCTTGTTTTAATCACATAAATGTCTACTTTATTTACCCCATTCTAAATAACCATCTGAAGAATTTTTTAAAATTCACCTGCAGTAACTCCTTTTTTTAAAAGAAAAATAAATTTTACCTCATTGAAATAATAGCTAGATTTTTGGGGGTTTTTTCCAAGTATCTGCTGATATTCTTAATTGCTGTTTTTAGTATCTATAAGACCCATTGGGAAGGGCTCAATGAAGCTTCCTAAACCGGTTTTTCTCATTCAAAAGAGTTCTTAGGTTAATTTGACTTTTGTTTTATAGGTAACAACAAAACAGTTGTTTACAATGAGAACTTGTTAGTTTCTCTAATTTTAAAAGGATCCATCATTTGGCCCCCAGTTAAGAAAGCAATAGTTGCTTCAACAACATGGGAATATCTTGTCTAAGACTGCAGTCTCGCTACAGTGGGCTCCTTCGCAGCTGTGAGAAGGAGTCCGTTCTGTGCCTTCCCCCAGGTTCAGGTGCTTTGCTGGCAGTCTTTGGCCTGTCTTACCTTGTAGAACCTCTGCCTTCACCATCACATGGCATTTTCCCTGTATGTGTGTGTCTTAAATTTACCATTTTAATAAAGACATGATTCATATTTGACTGGGGCCCACCCTCATGACCATGTCTTGACTTATTACATTTGCAATGACACTATTTACAAATAAAGTCCATTTTGAGGTGCTGAAGGTTAAGATTTCAACATATGAATTTAGGAGGGGGAGACAGTCAAATCCATGACAGAGGGCTTTCGAGACCTGAAATGTAGCTTAGGTAATATTTATAGTCTAATTGTAAGAGACTAAGTCTAGCGAATCCTTGACTATTTTTATTAAAATATGGTTTACAGAGACTTCTCTGGTGCTCCAGTGGCTAAGACTCCACGCTCCCAGTTCAGGAGGCCCAGGTTCAATCCCTGGCCAGCGAACTAGAACCCATACACCACAACTAAAGATCCTGCATGCTGCAATGAAAATCAGTGAAGACCCTGAGTGCCGCAACTAAGACCCAGCACAGCCAAACAGAAACAATAAATAATCTTTCAAAAAAATATATGGTTACAAACTCCAGAAGGAATTGTCCCACTGGACTCTTAAAGTACCTTGTGTAACCAATCTTGAAAACTCTTCATCCTGCAGAAACTCTGCATCCATTAAACAATACTCCCCATTTCTCCTTCCCCCCAGCCCCTGGTAACCACCATTCTATTTTCTGTCTCTATGAATTTGACTATTCTAGGTACCTGATATAAGTGGAACTTTACAGTTTTGTTCATTTTTACGACTGGCTTATTTTATTGAGTGTAATGTTCTCAAAGTGCTTCCCTGGTAGCTCAGTGGTAAAGAATCTGCCCACCAATGCAAGAGATGTGGGTTCAGTCTCTGAGTCGGGAAGATCCCCTGGAGCAGGAAATGGCAACCACTCCAGTTGTCTCTTTTGAAATATTTACTTATTTGACTGCACTAGGTCTTAGTTGTGGCATGTGGGATCTAGTTCCCTGACAAGGGATTGAACCCAGGCCCTCTCCTTGGGAGCATGAATCTTAATTGCTGGACCATTACGGAAATCCCTCACTCCAGTATTCTTGCTGGGAAATCCCATGGATAGAGGAGCCAGGCGGGCTACAGTCCATGGGGTTGCAAAAGAGTCAGACATGACTTAGGGACTAAATAATGACAACATTCTCAAGGTTCATCCTTGCTGTAGTATACGACAGAATTTTTCTTTTTTACTTTTAAGGCTGTATAATGTTTCACTCTACATATATACCAGCAAACTGCAAGCTTTTAGTATGATCTCCTGAATTTCATGAAATTTGTCTGATCCAGACAATGGACAGACTGATGTAGGTAATCTGGTGACTGCAAAGGGAAAGGAAGTCAGAATTCAATTTAGCCTGGATCTTCTAAGGAAAACAGCTTCTTTGTCATTACAAGGTAGGGAGTAAGCACCTCAGAGAGTGAGGGAGAGAAGGAGGAAAAACCAACAGAAGGATGATTTGGAGTCAAGCCACAGCCAAGTGCCACTAGAAACCAAATTCTAAGGGACCAAGGGTCCAAGGATGTAGGGACAGACCTCTGAGAGGCCTTATCAATGGTCACAGGACAGGGGAATGGAGAAGGACGGAAGGATTTATCCTGGGTCCTGTCTCTCCATCAGAGATTCACTCTATGGGGGTAATCCCCATACCCTTCAAGGCCATGTGCAGGAGGGCACCAAGCAGTGTTCTGCAGCCTCCCACACCTCAGGTCCGTAGAATGGCCATGATGGAGAGGAGCCGAAACAGGCAGGTGGAAGACACTGCCAGGGTGCCCCTGCTTGAAGTAAGTCAGAGCCCACGCAGAGCTGGTTGTTGTTACAGGGGCTGAAGCAAGAACAGATGAGGCTGAGAGCATCTGAAGAGGTTCAGGAGAGGAGTCAGGTACAGAAAGTGAGGGACGACAAGTGATTTGTGGTGGATCCTCCTAATGTCCAGGCACGTCACAGGGAATATCTAATGCAACCCTCGCACCAATCACAGGCATTACTCAAACTCAGAGAAGTTAATAAGCTGGCACAAAAGTTACAAGATAAGAAATACAGGGGCTACATTTGGATCCAGATCTGATTCTAACCTAGTATTTCTGTACTGAGAAATCGGGATCCTGTTCTATCTGTCCATAATATTATAAATTTGTCTAAAGTGATTGGTCCATTCTAGGTCCCCTGGATAAGTTGAGTTTCTGGACCTATGGAGCTGAGGACCAGAATCTGGGATATAGAGACCTCATTGAGAATAGCTTCTGTATCTCCACCCTTTCTCTCCCAATGAGTCTGAAAATATTTGCAAGTCTGCTAAGGGATCTGTGTTGAGCTGCTCCATAGCATATACATTATTGGGAGCAAATTTCTGCTCCATAAAAGGTTTAATAACCAGAGGGTGCTCCAGGAAGTGAAAACTTTTGGGGTTAAATGACTTGGGTGGACCACTAGTTTCCATGAATACAAAGATCTCACTGAGCTGAAACTCTGTATGTTAAGCATTAGCAGAAAACCATATTCTCTTCTCTTGGTATAGAGCTGATTTCACTCAAGGAAGATCTGAGTGGCTATGCCATGTGACCTTTTCATTCATTCATCCTTCCTCTTCTTTTCCATCCCTTTTATCCATTTCTTTCTTCCATCTCTTCTTCCCTCTCTTTCAATTTTCTATCGTCTCTATTCCTTCCATATTCCCTCCTTCCATCTTTGCTCCTCTGTTGCAGACTTCTTTCTGTTCATCCTTCTACTTTGTTACCAGTTAACAGCTTTTCTGGTTGTAAGCAACAGACCCAAACTCTGGCTACTTTGAGCAAAAGAGAATTAGAGGAAAGATTCTTGAAAAGCATTAAGAACCAGCAATAGGGCAGAAACCAGACTTAGGGTACAATCTCGAAAATGACAATGATCTTGGTTCATTTCCATGGCAAAACATTCAACATCACAGTAATTCAAGTCTATGCCCTAACCATTAATGCCGAAGAAGATGAAGTTGAATGGGTCAATGAAGAACTACAAGACCTTCTAGAACTAAAGATGTTCTTTTCATCATAGGGGCCTGGAATGCAAAATAGGAAGTCAAGAGATACCTGGAGTAATTGGCAAGTTTGGCCTTGGAGTACAAAATGAAGCAGGGCAAAGGCTTACACAGTTTTGCCAAGAGAATATACTGGTAATAGCAAACACATTTTTCCAACAGCACAAGAGGTGACTCTACACATGGGACATCACCAGATGGTCAATAAGGAACTTAGATTGATTATATTCTTTGTAGCCAAAGATGGAGAAGATTTATATAGTCAACGAAAACAAGACTGGGAGCTGATTATGGCTCAGATCATGCGTTCCATATTGCAAAATTCAGACTTAAGTTGAAGAAAGTAGGGAAAATCACTAGGCCATTCAGGTATGACCTAAATCAAATCCCTTATGATTATACAGTGTAAGTGAGGAACAGATTCAAGGGATTAGACAGACAAGAGTTCCTGAGAACTATGGATGGAGGTTTATAACACTGTACAGGAGGAAGTGACCAAAACCATCCCCAAGAGAAAGAAATGCAACAAGGCAAAATGTTTGTCTGAGGAGGCCTTACAAATAGCTGAGGAAAGAAAAGCTAAAGGCAAAGGAGAAAGGGAAAGATATACCCATCTGAATTCAGAGTTCCAAAGAACAGCAAGGAGAGATAAGAAAGCAATCTTAAATGAACAACATGAAGAAATAGAGGAAAATATTAGAATGGGAAAGACTAGAGATCTCTTCAAGAAAATTAGAGATGCCAAGGGAACATTTCATGCAAAAATGGGACTACAGGACAGAAATGGTTATGGACCTAACAAGCAGAAGATATTAAGAAGAACTAGCAAGAATACACAGAAGAACTGTATAGAAAAGGTCTTAATGATCCAGATAACGACAATGGTGTGACCACTCACCTAGAGCCAGACATCCTGGAGTGTGAAGTCAAGTGGGCCTTAGGAAATATTACTATGAATAAGCTAGTGGAGATGATGGAATTCCAGCTACACTGTTTCAAATCCTAAAAGATGATGCTGTTAAAGTGCTGCACTCAATATGCCAGCAAATTTGGAAAACTCAGCAGTGGCCACAGGACTACAAAAGATCAGTTTTCACTCCAATCATTTCATTCCAGTTTTCATTTCCAAAGAAAGGCAATGCCAAAGAATGTTCAAACTACTGTACAATTTCCCTGACTTCACATACTAGCAAGGTACTGCCCCAAATCCTTCACTAGGCTTTAACAATATATTAATTGAGAACTTCTAGAAGTTCAAGATGGATTTAGAAAAGGTAGAAGAACCAGAGATCAAACTACCAACATCTGTTAGATCATAGAAAAAGCAAGAGAGTTCCAGAAAAACATCTACTTCTGCTTCATTGACTATGCTAAAACCTTTGACTGTGTGGATCACAACAACTTTGGAAAATTCTTAAAGTGATCCAAATACCAGACCACCTTGCCTGCCTCTTGAGAAACCTGTATGCAGGTCAAGAAGCAACAGTTAGAACTAGACATGGAACAAAAGACTGGTTCAAAATTGGGGAAGGAGTATATCAAGGCTGTATATTGTCATCCTGCTTATTTAACTTATTTTCAAAATATATCTGGCAAAACACCAGGCTGAATGAAGCACAGGCTGGAATCAAAATTGCCAGGAGAAATATCAGTAACCTCAGATATGCAGATGACACCACCCTTATGGTAGAAAGTCAAGAGAAACTAAAGAGCTTCTTGATGAAGGTAAAAAAGAAAAGAGTGGAAAAGCTAGCTTAAAACTCAACATTCAAAAAACTAAGATAATGTCATCTAGTCCCATCACTTCAGGGCAAATAGATGGGGAAACAATGGAAACAGTGAAAGATTTTATTTTCTTGGGCTCCAAAGTCACTGTGGACAGTAACTGCAGCCATGAAATTAAAAGATGCATGCTCCTTGGAAGAAAAGCTATGACAAACCTAGACAGCATATCAAAAAGCAGAGACATCACTTTGCTGACAACGATCCATATAGTCAAAGCTATGGTTTTTCCAGTAGTCGTGTATGGACGTAAGAGTTGGACCATAAAGAAGGACAGCACCGAAGAACTGACGCTTTTGAACTGTGGTGTTGGAGAATATTCTTGAGAGTCCCTTGGACAGCTAGGAGATCAAACAAGTCAATCCTAAATCAACCCTAAATATTCATTGGAAGGACTGATGCTGAAGCTTCAGTACTTTGGCCACCTGATGCAAAGAGCCAACTCATTGGAAAAGACCCTGATGCTGGAAAAGATTGAAGGCAGGAGGAGAATGGGACAACAGAGGATGAAATGGTTGGATGGCATCACTGACTCAACGAGTTTACATAATCCCTGGGAGATGATGAAGGACAAGAAAGCCTGGTGTGCTGCAGCCCATGGGGGCACAACGAGGTGGATGCAACTGAGCAACTGAAAAGCAAGAATTATGACATTTTGGGCTATCAGAGCTCTTCAGAAGAAATAAATGAAACACAATTTTTCTTCATCCTTACATCACTTTGGTAGGACACAATGTTCCAGGAGACTCTAACCAGTTAGCTAAGTAATGCAGGATATTTCTACAGAGGAGGTAAGTTCTCAAAGGAAATCAAAGTAAAAATATGAAAGAGAATGGATGCCCACTGGTCAAAATATTCCTAAAATTGTTCTGTATGTGTCCCTCCTTCCTCCCGTTCCCCGTGCCCTCCTTTTCTACTTTCCGACTCAACAAGAAGGCTTCCAGGAGCCAGTTGCTCCTGGTGAAGGTCTGGGGCAGTGTTCTGTCATTTCCTTCCAAGTGATAAAGAATCCTGCCCTAAAGCACCCTGCAACCTGCCTTGTGCTTGAATACCCATTATCTCCTTGCATATTTACATTTGCTTCATCTTGTGGACTGAATTATGTCCCCTGCTCCCAAATTCATATGTCAAAACCATAACCCCTTAGATCTGACTGTGGCTCTATTTAGAGAGGAGAGATGATTACGTTTAAATAAATCTGTTAGTGTGGGCCCTCCTCTCTAGGACTGGTATCCTGACTGTTGTTGTTGTTGTTCAATCGCTTAGTCATGTCTGACTCTTCGCAACCCCATGGACTGCAGGGTGCCAGGCTTCCCTGTCCTTCATCTCCCAGAGCTTGCTCAAACTCATGTCTGTTGAGTCAGTTTTTGTCATCCGACCATCTTATCCTCTGTCATCCCCTTCTCCTTCTGCCTTCAATCTTTCCCAGCTTCAGAGTCTTTTCTTACGAGTTGGCTCTTTGCATCAGCTTGCCAAACTATTGGAGCTTCAACTTCACCATCAGTCCTTCCAGTGAATATTCAGGACTGATTTCCTTTAGGATTGACTTGTTGGATCTCCTTGCAGTCCAAGGGACTCTCAAGAGTCTTCTCCAATGCCACAGTTCAAAAGCATCAATTCTTCTTGATTCTTATCAGGTATCCTGATAAGAGGAAGTAATTTGGACGTACAGAGAGAACACAGTGATATGAGCACATGAAGGAATAATGACGTGAAGACACAATGAGAAACAAATCTGCAATGACAAAGTGGCTGTCTGCAATACAAGGAGAGAGACCTCAGGAGAAACCAACTCAGGATATTGGACTCTCGCCTCCTGAACTATAAGGAAATGCATTTCTATTGTTTAAGCTATCCAGTCTGTGCTGTTTTATTATGATAGCATCAGCAAACTAATACACTCTGTATGTAATGATCACTATTGCTCAGGTAGGAAAACCAAGGCTCAGAGAAGTCATGATATTTGTCAAAGACCCACAGAGAACCTAGATCTGGTTCCAATCCAGTTTTCCCTGTGCTTCATCCTTCTACTTTTCTACTACTGCTCCTGCTAAGTCGCTTCAGTCGTGTCCAACTCTGTGCGACCCCATAGATGGCAGCCCACCAGGCTCCCCCATCCCTGGGATTCTCCAGGCAAGAACACTGGAGTGGGTTGCCATTTCCTTCTTCAATGCAAGAAAGTGAAAGTGAAAGTGAAGTCACTCAGTTGTGTCCGACTCTTAGTGACCCCATGGAGTGCAGCCCACCAGGCTCCTCCATCCATGGGATTTTCCAGGCAAGAGTACTGGAGTGGGGTGTCACTGCCTTCTACTTTTCTACTTGCTGTTATAGTCTTCCTTCTGTAGACCAACCCTGCCCTGATGGGTCTCTGTCCTTCCCCCTCGAGTTATGATCCCTCAGGAGCAGAAAGAACCCATGGCTCTTGGTTGGCTATACACTGTGGAGGACATCACCATCCATGACTGCCAGCCTCATCAATCCCTTCCTAAATTCCTCTTCTTCAGTCCCTCTCGCTGATGAAATAAGACAAGCCTTTCACTCAGTGTGGGCTGTTGACAGCAGAACAGCTGACACGGTAGTCACTCTTTCTCAAGAGTTGGCTCTCTCCCTAATGCATTATGGAGCTTTAAGTATAGTTGATTTATCACAGATTTAATCAAGGCATATTATTTCAATAATGTTTAGCCATCTTGTTGAAAGCAGTCATTGTAAATTTGGTGATGCCTCCACTGAGATTACCTACAACAAATAGTAATGTTATATTTAAAGGGGCCCTCGGTCAGCCCAGAAGATATTGAGTTTATAGCGAGAGTCGTATTTCTTTTTGTAATCTTATCCTTGCAGGTTTAACCTCTTGCTCCCATCTAAACTGTATATTTTTAACTGGGGTGAGGCATATGCATCTATAAATAAAGAACTTTTCTAGAGGAAGCTTTGAGACACCAGTTAATGAAACAAATCCCCTTAGGTCACATATTATCTCCTTAGGTGTTGAATGTTTCAATGTCTGTTTGGCTTTGACCTCCACTGCTGCCACTTCTTCTTCCTAAAAAACTGCCTCCACAAATAAATGTACATTTAACCCAATTCTGAAACCTTATATTTCAGAGTATAAAGCCAATCCAGATGGATGGCTCCTCAGTGTTGCCATGATGTGTGATAACGTAACCAGCAGGAGAATTTGTCACTTGCACCCACACGGTCCTGAAGTAGCTCGTGTGTGCCCAGCTTTGGAAGGCTCCACGTGTATGTACACAGATGACTTCCTTAGGAAGGCAGCCCCACCAGAGTGCAGAATTAGGGAGAAGCTCTTTGGAAGGTGTTGAAGAATTCTTAGCTCAGTCATATTTTCCTTTCTTCCAGGGCAATGTCTCTCACTCTGTGCTTTTAAACCAGTGAAGAATGCTCATTGATTCTGCCATGGTGGAGGACAAACTGCCCCAACAGGCAGACGTGCAAGGCCATTACCACATGAAACAAGAGTCTGAACAGCACAAGTCATACAAAGGCTGATTAAAGGAGAGGTGGGCGTTTGCTTCTCATATAATAGAACAGCCTCTATTTTCTCCATTTGCTCCTGCCACATAAATAACGTTCATTGGTGTACTCAGCACAATGTTAACAAGAGGACTTCTTTTGTGAGGACATTCATGTACTCTGATAGTGAAACAGAAGGGCTTGTTCGTGTAGAATTTTATCTAGTTGTCTATTAACCAAATACCCATGACAAATGTTGGGAAAACATATAAGGTTACTCAAAAGCTTTACATTTGCCACAGTCCAGCTGTTAGGATAAGCAAGCCCTTACCTGGAAGCTTAATATTATTTCTCAATATTGTTTTTATAACTCCTCAAGTCGTCAGTGTGAGTTTCATCATTTTTCCAGGTTTTCATGAGTTCTATGTAAATACCAACAACTTTGGTCTTGTATCTAATCCCATTCCCATGATTGGAGTAGTGGGAGTGGACAAGGGAATATGACTTGACCCTGAGGGCTCTGTAATAACAAATATCATTCATTGAGATAAGAATTCCGAAGGATGGGACAGGTGGGCTGGAGGAAGGCTTTAACACACTGTTCATGATGCTTGGACCCGTGGGGCTAGTATAGAATTGTGTGAAAAAGAGAACAGATCTAAACTCAAGGTATTGGAGGAAAGAGTTGTGAAAGGTTTTTGTGGTTATTCATTCTAAAAAAGAATAAAATGAATGAAAGCAGAAAGTCACAGACAGAAATAACCGCAGTGGGAGGCTGTTTGCTAGGTGAATACAATATAAGAGGAGAGACACAGACTTATAAAGCAAACTTATGGCTGTCAGGGGGAAAGATGAGGGAAAGGGATAGTTAGGGAGTTTGGAATCCACATGTACACACGGATATATTTTAAATGAATAACCAACAAGGATTTTGGAATTGTGCTCAATGTGATGTGGCAGCCTAGATGGTAAGGGAGTTTGGGGGAGAATGGATATGTGTATATGTACAGCTGAGTCCCTTTGCTGTTCCCCTGAAACTATTACAACATTGTTAATCAGATATGCCCTAATACAAAATAAAAAGCTTTTGGAAAAGAGAGGCAAGAGAGATTTAGCCAAGGATTATGTGATCTGTCCAATGGGGGTTTTGGGGTGAGTAGGGGTGATGCATGGATGGGTCAACCCTAGACCTCCTTAAAAATGTCACATCTCAAATGTATTCAAAATAATGTTTTTTACTCAAATATCTCAGCCAAAAAGTCATTTCAGATAAATTAGAATAAGAAGATAAAAATCAGCCAAGTCAAATCATCTTATGCAAAGGTAAAAAGCGTGTGTGTGTAGTTGTTTCCAAAATGGAAACATATAATAATAACCTGTGACCAGCTTTTCATGTCAATAAGTGTATTTCCACAATGTAATTTCAACTGTTGGGTAGTGTCCAATAATATAAAATGATGTATTCGATTTACTATTGTTGGGCATCTAGGATGTTTCAAGCCTATAATAAATAATGTTATACTGAACAACTGTACAATTAAATCTTTGTGCTTACCCCTAGGAACAAATTTTACAAATGGAAGTGCTGGAACAAAGTATATGGACAATTTAAAATCTTTTGACAGATATCTCCAAATTATCCTTCAGGAAAGTTGTGTTAGAGTCCATATCTCACCTGTAGTGTACGAGCATGCCTGTCTCCTTGTACCTCTGCCAGCGTTGAGCAATTATAATTTTGGAAATTCTGCCTGATCATTTCAGTTGAATTTGCTATTTCTGCATTTGGATGGGAATGATCCTGCTAATGCCCTCCTCTAACACACACACACACACACACACACACACACACACACACACACACGTCTAATTGAAGTAGGTCCATTGTCATCAATGAGCTGCTACAATATATACAAGAGAAGTAGTACTAAACATGACCAGAGGATTATTATGAACCATTTTCAAATATATAAGCACATGGAAGGGCAGGGCTTGGAGACCATCAAAACCAATTCTTATGAGTCAACAAGTTCGAGGCATTCTGAATGCTCACATTTCTTACTGACAGTTGCTTCTACTACATGTGTATAAGCATTGTCAACTGTCAGACACTCATTCCTACTGTGGGGTGTGCGTGCGTGTGTGTTGTAGGAGGGGTGCTAACTTGTATGGAAGTTTGTTGGGAGAGGGCAAGGACAGACACAATTAGGATTTCAGGAAAAGGGTTCAAGATATTATGCAACCAGAGAAAGGTTGGGAGGGACTTGGAAGTCAGGAGTCAGATGAAGGGAAAAAGAGAGATTTCTGTTGAACATTATTATTCAGACATTGCAAACATCCCATTCTTCTCTACTTCCCAGGCACCTGGAATTCTGTGCTCCCCAAATAGCAGTCAAGCTAGGTCTCTCGGTGTCTAGTGAAGCAGGACTCTCTGCCAACCTGTGTTAGTCATAGAAGTTGGTATGAGTAAGCAAAACTTCATTGTTGGGGTAAGCCACTGAGATTCTGGGTTTGATTTATTTTGGTACTGTCTAATTTATTTATTTTAAAAACTTTTAATTTTATATTGGGATATAGCCAATTAACAATGTTGTGGGAATTTCAGGTGCACAGCAGAGTGACTCAGCCACACATATACATGCATCCATTCTCCCCCAAGCCCCGCTTCCAGCCAGGCTGCCACATAACATCGAGCAGAGTTCCTTGTGCTATACAGTAGTTCTTTGCTGACTATTCATTTTAAACATAGTAGTTTGTTTTATTAATATATAAAAATCAAGTAGTTTATTCCCACAAAAGTCATGGGAAATAAGTGAGAAAGTTACCTAAGTGATTGCCTAGAAAGATTTATAGTCTTGGACCTTCCATTCTGCACTCTTTCATTTAAGGTCAATAATTAAGACTTAGAAGCAGAGCTGCCTTGAAGATCCTTCGTCCCTCACGTGGCAGCCCTGCAGGAACCTCTTCATAAACCTCAAAGACCACCAGCCTGAAAACACACAATCAGCATTTGTAGACTTCCAGGAGTATGGTGCGCATGACATCAATCCAGTTCATTTTTTTGAAATTTTTTTTGATGTGGACCATTTTAAAAATCTTTATTAAATTTGTTATAACATTGCTTCTGCCTTATGTTTTGGTTTATTTGGTCTTGAAGCATGTGTGATCTTAGCTCTCTGACCATGGACTGAACCCACATGCCCAGCATTGGAAGGTAAAATCTAACCACTGGATTGCCAGGCAAGTCCCAACAATCCAGTTTACAAGGGCAGTGGTATCCACTTAAATTTTTTTGTAGAAAATTGAAATAAAAACCTTTATTTCAGAAACTTAGTTCACCATTTATAAATAGTCTAAAATAAAGTCAACACAAATTCAAGTTAATAGTCAGTTCAGTTCAGTTCAGTCACTCAGTTGTGTCCGACTCTTTGGAACCCCATAAATCGCAGCACACCAGGACTCCCTGTCCATCACCAACTCCTGGAGTTCACTCAAATTCATGTCCATCGAGTCGGTGATGCCATCCAACCATCTCATCCTCTGTCGTCCCCTTCTCCTCCTGGTCCCAATCCCTCCCAGCATCAGAGTCTTTTCCAATGAGTCAACTCTTCACATGAGGTGGCCAAAGTACTGGAGTTTCAGCTTTAGCATCATTCCTTCCAATGAACACCCAGGACTGATCTCCTTTAGGACACACTAGTTGGACCTCATTGCAGTCCAAGGGACTCACAAGAGTCTTCTCCAACACCACAGTTCAAAAGCATCAATTCTTCGGCTCTCAGCTTTCTTCACAGTCCAACTCTCACATCCATACATGACCACCAGAAAAACCATAGCCTTGACTAGACGGACCTTTGTTGGCAAAGTACTGTCTCTGCTTTTAAATATGCTATCTAGGTTGGTCATAACTTTCCTTCCAAGAAGTAAGTGTCTTTTAATTTCATGGCTGTAATCACCATCTGCAGTGATTTTGGAGCCCCCAAAAATAAAGTTTGACACTGTTTCCACTGGTTCCCCATCTACTTGCCATGAAGTGATGGGACCAGATGCCATGATCTTAGTTTTCTGAATGTTGAGCTTTAAGCCAACAGTTTCACTCTCCTCTTTCACTTTCCTCAAGAGGCTTTTTAGTTCCTCTTCACTTTCTGCCATAAGGGTGGTGTCATCTGCATATCTGAGGTTATTGATATTTCTCCTGGCAATCTTGATTCCAGCTGTGTTTCTTCCAGCCCAGCATTTCTCATGATGTACTCTGTATAGAAGTTAAATAAGCAGAGTGACAATATACAGCCTTGACGTACTCCTTTTCCTATTTGGAACCAGTCTGTTGTTCCATGTCCAGTTCTAACTGTTGTGTCATGACCTGCATACACGTTTCTCAAGAGGCAAGTCAGGTGGTCTGGTATTCCCATCTTTTTCAGAATTTTCCGCAGTTTATTGTGATCCACACAGTCAACGGCTTTGGCATAGTCAATAAAGCAGAAATAGATGTTTTTCTGGAACTTTCTTGCTTTTTCAATGATCCAGCGGATGTTGGCAATTTGATCTCTGTTCCTCTGCCTTTTCTAAAACCAGCTTGAACATCTGGAAGTTCACAGTTCACATATTGCTGAAGTCTGGCTTGGAGATTTTTGAGCATTACTTTACTAGCGTGTGAGATGAGTGCAATTGTGTGGTAGTTTGACCATTCTTTGGCATTGCCTTTGTTTGGGACTGGAAAGAAAACTGACCTTTTCCAGTCCTGTGGCCACTGCTGAGTTTTCCAAATTTGCTGGCTTATTGAGTGCAGCACTTTCACAGCATCATCTTTCAGGATTTGAAATAGCTCAACTGGAATTCCATCATCTCCACTAGCCTTTGTTCATATGATGCTTTCTAAGGCCCACTTGACTTCACATTCCAGGATGTCTGGCTCTAGGTGACTGATCACACCATTGTGATTATCTGGGTCATGAAGATCTTTTTTATACAGTTCTCCTGTGTATTCTTGCCACCTCTTAATATCTTCTGCTTCTGTTAGGTCCATACCATTTTTGTCCTTTATCGAGCCCATCCTTGCCTGAAATGTTCCCTTGGTATCTCTAATTTTCTTGAAGAGATCTCTAGTCTTTTCCATTCTGTTGTTTTCCTCTATTTCTTTGCATTGATCGCTGAAGAAGGCTTTCTTATCTCTTCTTGCTATTCTTTGGAACTCTGCATTCAGATGCTTATATCTTTCCTTTTCTCCTCTGCTTTTTGCTTCTCTTTTTTTCACAGCTATTTGTAAGGCCTCCCCAGACAGCCATTTTGCATTTTTGCATTTCTTTTCCATGGGGATGGTCTTGATCCCTGTCTCCTGTACAATGTCACGAACCTACATCCATAGTTCTTCAGGCACTCTATAAGATCTAGTCCCTTAAATCTATTTCTCACTTCCACTGTATAATCATAAGGAATTTGATTTAGGTCATACCTGAATGGTCTAGTGGTTTTCCCTACTTTTTCAATTTCAGTCTGAATTTGGCAATAAGGAGTTCACAATCTGAGCAACAGTCAGCTCCTGGTCTTGTTTTCCTGACTGTAAAGAGCTTCTCCATCTTTGGTTGCAAAGAATATAATCAGTCTGGTTTCGGTGTTGACCATCTGGTGATGTCCATGTGTAGAGTCTTCTCTTGTGTTGTTGGAAGAGGGTTTTGCTATGACCAGTGCATTCTCTTGGCAAAACTCTATTAGTCTTTGCCCTGCTTCATTCCATACTCCAAGGCCAAATTTGCCTGTTACTCCAGGTGTTTCTTGACTTCCTACTTTTGCATTCCAGTCCCCTATAATGAAAAGGACATCTTTTGGGGGGTGTTAGTTCTAAAAGGTCTTGTAGGTCTTCATAGAACCATTCAACTTCAGCTTCTTTAGTGTTACTCATTGGGGCATAGGCTTGAATTACCATGATATTGAATGGTTTGCCTTGGAAACGAACAGAGATCATTCTGTCATTTTTGAGATTGCATCCAAATAGTGCATTTCGGACTCTTTTGTTGACCTTGATGGCTACTCCATTTCTTCTAAGGGATTCCTGCCCACAGTGGTAGATGGTCATCTGAGTTAAAGTCACCCATTCCAGTCCATTTCAGTTCGCTGATTCCTAGAATGTCGACGTTCACTCTTGCCATCTCCTGTTTGACCACTTCCAATTTGCCTTGATTCATGGACCTAACATTCCAGGTTCCTATGCAACATTGTTCTTTACAGCATCGGACCTTGCTTCTATCACCAGTCACATCCACAACTAGGTATTGTTTTTGCTTTGGCTCCATCCCTTCATTCTTCCTGGAGTTATTTCTCCACTGATCTCCAGTAGCATATTGGGCACCTACTGACCCGGGGAGTTCCTTTTTCCTATCTTTTTCCCTTTTCCTACTGTTCATGGGGTTCTCAAGGCAAGAATACTGAAGTGGTTTGCCATTCCCTTCTCCAGTGGACCACATTCTGTCAGAACTCTCCACCATGACCCACCCGTCTTGGGTGGCCCCACAGGGCATGGCTTAGTTTCATTGAGTTAGACAAGGCTGTGGTCCGTGTGACCAGATTGGCTAGTTTTCTGTGATTATGGTTTCAGTGTGTCTGCCCTCTGATGCTCTCTTGCAACACCTACCGTCTTACTTGGGTTTCTCTTACCTTGGACTAGGAGTATCTCCTCAGGGCCACCCCTCCTGCCCTTAAATGTGGAGTAGCTTCTCTCGGCCCTCCTGCACCTGTGCAGCCACTGCTCCTTGGACGTGCTCCTCTTGGCTGCCTCCCCTGACCTTGGGCATGTGGTAGCTCAGCATTGAAAAAAGGCTACCCACTCCAGTATTCTGGCCTGGAGAATCCATGGACTGTATAGTCCATGGTGTCGCAAAGAGTCAGACATGACTGAGCAACCTTCACTTCACTTCACTTTATTTTTCATAGCATTAAAAAATAACTTTTCTAAAAGGTCATAAGCACATGAATAAACTGTTTGACACAGAATATTTAATTGGTTTGGAATAAGAAAATGATATATGCAGATGATACCACTCTAATGGCAGAAAGTGAAGAGGAACTAAAGAGCCTCTTGATGAGGTGAAATAGGAGAGTGAAAAAACTGGCTTAAAATTCAACATTTGAAAAACTAAGATCATGGCATCCAGTCCTATCAGTTCATGTCAAATAGAAGGAGAAAAATCAGGAAAAGTGACAGATTTTATTTTCTTGCAGACAGTGACTGCAGCCATGGAATTAAGAGACACTTACTCATTGGAAGGAAAGTCTATGATAACCCTAGACAGTTAATTAAAAAAGCAGAGTCATCCCTTTGCTGACAAAGGTCTGTATAGTCAAAATTATGGTTTTTCCAGTAGTCACATACAGATATGAAAGTTGGACCAAAAAGAAGGCTGAATCCTGAAGAATTGATGCTTTTGAACTGTGGTGTTGGAGAAGACTCTTGAGAGTCCCTTGGACTGCAAGGAGATCAAACCAGTCAATCCTAAAGGAAATAAACCCTGAATATTCATTGGAAGGACTGATGCTGAAGCTGAAACTCCAATACTTTGGCCACCTGATGTAAAGAGCTGACTCACTGGAAAATACCTTGATTCTGGGAAAGATTGAAGGCCAAAGGAGAAGGGGGTAGCAGAGGATGAGATGGTTAGATAGCATCACAGACTCAATGGACATAAATGTGAGCTAACTCCAGGAGACAGTGAAGGACAGGGAAACCTGGCTTGTTGCAGTCCATGGGGTTGCAAAGCATTGGACATGACTTAGCGAATGAACAATAACAAGAAAATGAGTGCTTTCAAAGTGTGGAAGCAAAAATTTTGAAGGCATGCTATTGTTAAAAGCACCAGACAACTGATTCTTGATTCTGATGTCCTTAGGATTCTAAAATATCCCAGTGATGACTGATTCTTCCATATTAGAAAAACAAAGCTAAACACTTAAAGCTATTCTCAAAAATTGTAAGATAACACATCTTCTTCCCTATTAGTACACCATCTCTTCAAAAAATTTTTATACATATTTTGATCAAATTGCACACTACTCAGTGTACAACTAAGTAGGCCTGGTCAATCAGAGACTACTTGGCTGCTGGAGTCAAGGTGGCCAAGAGTAGGAGGCTGTAATGTTAGAATGAATGCTACATCCTTAAGACATTATGTGAGGTGCAAAAAAGGAGTGGTCAAGTGAACACTTAAAGGGAAAAAAAATCTTCATTAAATCTTGACTCTCTTCCTATTTTGGGAAAAGGATTTTCTGGGGGATGATTGTGATACAGCTTTTTTTTAAACCTTAAGTGAAATTCCTTGGGGATTTTAAACAGCAGGCAGCCCAAAGGAAAGCTCACGATTAATCAATTAATGTGACCATTGTGTACAGCAAAGACTGGTAAAGAAGACCAGGAGAAAAATCACCCCAGTCCTGAATTAACAGGACTGGCTATTTACATCAATCAGAGAAGTGGCTGCCAGAACTTTGTTTTACCTTGCACTGTGTGGGTCTGCTCTATCCAGGAGCAGGATTTTAATGATACATATTTTATAAAGAACAGCCATATGCTGCCTTGGAAACTCAGCAGAGTCCAGTCCTGTGATGACAGAGTACCTCTCCCTCTCTCAATATTGGAACCCTCGGAGCTGCTTGTTATAAATTACCAATATTTGGAGCCCTTCTGATAATGCTTTGTTACATTAAAGTTTAATGCAGAATCAAAAGAAATTTTGACAATTAAGGATATGCAAATTAGATTTTCTGAACTCTGAAGATGTCTTTCCTGATTTTAAATCTTATATATACAGTTTGGGATATAACAAATATCTTTGGTATTGCAATTAACAAAGTTTCAGGAAAAAAATTCCATCATATGCCAGTGCAAATGCCAAATAATATATCACAGCAACTACATAGGTAATGGCTAATTTTATGTGTCAACTTAGCTCGGCCACAAAGTGCCCAGTTATTTGGTCAAACGTTACTCTGGGTATGTGTATGAGGGTGTTTTGGGATGAGATTAACATTTGAGTTGTTAGACTGAATAAAGCAGATTCCTCTCCCTGTTGTGGGTGGGCCTCATTCAATCAGTTGAAGATCTAATAGAACAAAAAGACTGGCTTTATGAGTAAGAAAATTTTCTTCTGCCTGACTGCCTTCAAGTTGGACATTGGTTTTTTCCTGCCTTCAGACTTGAACTGAAATAGGGGCTCTTCCTGGGTCCCTAGCCTATAGACTCTGGGCTGGAAATACATCGCCTGCTTTCTAAGGTCTCAGACCTTTGAACCTGAACTGAAACTCAATCATCAGCTCTCTTGGGCCTCCAGTTTGCCAACTGCAGATTCGAGGACTCAGTCTCTATAGTCACAAGAGTGTCCCTATAAACAGTGTTATAAGAAATTCACCAATTTCTTATAGTAAATCTAGATAGAGGATAGGTTGGTAGATAGATACATTGATAGATTATAGATAGATAAACAGATGACAGGCAGATAGATAGATTGATAGATACAGAGATATGGGTTATATCAGCCTTATTGGTTCTGTTTCTCCAGAGAACACTGGCTAATGCAGTAGGAAATGACACCATGTCTGACTGAGGGTCACGATGCTTTTTAATCACTGAAAAATAGGACACTTAAAAATTACTTTTGGACTTCCTTGCTGGTTCAGTGGTTAACAATCTGCCTGCCAATGCAGGGGACTTGGGTTTGATCCCTGCTTTGGGAGGATTCCACATGCCATGTAGCAATTGAGCCCATGGACTGGAAGTACTGAGCCCATGTACCACAATTACTGAAGCCCACATGCCCTAGAGCTCTGCTCTTCAGCAAGAGAAGCCATCGTGATTAGAAGCCTGCTCACCACGATGAGGAGTAGCCCCCACTCTCTGAGACTAGAGAAAGCCCGTGTGCAGCAACAAAGATGTGGCACAGCCAAAAGAATTAAAAACTAAAAAAGTAAAACTTAATACTTTCAACTTTACACTGGATCTAGGTAACACTGAGAGGGACTGCTTTGCGGTTTGTTTCAGATCCTGTATATTATTTACTTAATTAGGATAATTTCCAGAGAATATATTCAGTGTTAATCTATCACTCTGGAAGTAAATAATAGCTAAGAAGCAGAAATATCTGATGTTTTCTTGTAAACAAGGCGGCTGATGTTATCAACTCTTCTCTACAGTTAATTAAGAAGGGTGAATTGGTTTTGCCTGCCTGAGTTTTCAAATTTCTGGCCATTAAAAAATCGTATTGCTGGTTTATTTTATACTTGACTCATGTGCAACCTTAGAGTACAAGATCTGAAGTATTTGCTCTTTCCTAAGTCCAGTGTTCTCCAGGACTTCTATTTCCTTGCATATTTCAGTACTTTGGTCTGGGGCAGGGTGGGGCGGGGTGGGAAGACGATCCTAGGATATGTCCCTATGGCAGACACCGCTGCTTTGCATCCTCAGTATTCTAGTTCAAGTGCCATCTTCTCTGGGAGTCTTTTCTTAGTCTCCAGAAAACCTGGAAAAACTCTTCTAAAGTTTCCAGAAGCATTCACCTCTACTATGGTGATTATGCTACTTGTTCCATCTGTTTATTTTAACCCCTGCCTTCCCACTGGAAGGCAAACTTCTGGAGACAGGATCTTCTTTTATTTTTTCCATATGGTGTTGCTGTAATATGAACGTTAGCACTTACTGAGCACTGATGTCCTGAAAATCTTTTTACAAATTATTTGTCTTTTTGACAACACTGTGGGCTCATATGAGTAACTCTATCTTAAGCTGAGGACACTTAGGTGTGGACAGGTTAAGTAGCTTCCTTACTCTCATATTGATCAATCTTCTCTTCCAATTGGCTGATTTATAGAGCCTTCAGCCTATAAATTTTCTTTGTGGAATAACTTTCTGGGTGTCTGCTGCCAGTAGTTCTGGGATTTCCTTATTCATGAAGAGTCTGGCTTTTGTTGGCTGGAGGTGAGCTACCTACCCACTTGAGTGTGATGAAAGTAAAAGAGCTAGTTTTTTACTCATGTTTGACTCTCTGAGACCCCGTGGACTGTAGCTCACCATCAAATCCCATAAGAGGAACAAGTCAAGTTCAAGGCAGGCTGATCCTGAGGCTCAGTAAGTGCCTGACAAGTATGCTACTTTCATTTTTTCAGCTTTATTGAGGTATAATTGATGAATAAAGATTGTATATATTTGAGGTGAACAACATGAAGTTTTGAAGTCTGTATACATTGTGAAATGATTTCCACAATCCAACTAATTAGCAGAAACAGATCCATCATTTCACATAGTTACTTTTTTAATTAATTTTTTTTTGGGGGGGTGGGCACTGAGCTGGGTCTTCATTGCAGTCTGTGGGCTTCTCTAGTTGTGGCAGGGGCTTAGTTGCTCCTCAGCATGTGGGATCTTAGTTCCTTGACCAGGGATTAAACCCACATCCCCTACCTTGGAAGGCAAATTCCTAATCACTGGACCACCAGGGAGGTTCCTAATTAATTTTTATTGGTGTATCATTGCTTTACAATGTTGTGTTAGCTTCTACTGTACAGTAAAGTGAATTGGCTATATGGATACATGTATCATCTCTTCTTTCAGACTTCCTTTCCATTTAAGCCACCACAGAGCACTGAGCAGAGTTCCCTGAGCTATACAGTAGGTTCTCATTAGTTATCTATTTTATATGTAGTATCAATAGTGTCTACATGTCAATCCCCATCTCCCAATTCATCTCACTCCTCTCCCTTCCCCCCTTTGGTGCTCATATGTTTGTTCTCTATGTCTGTGTCTCTATTCCCTTTTCTTTTTCCTTCTAGTGAGAACACTTAAGATCTACCCTCTTAGAAAACTTCAAGTATGCATTACAGTATTGTTAACTCTAGTTATCAGGCTGTACATAAGCTCTCCGGAATTGACTCATCCAGCATAACTGGAACTTTGTGCCTGAGGAGCAATAGCTCCCGTTTCTCCCTACCACCCAGCCCTTAGCAACCACCATTCTACTCTGCTTCTGAGTCTATCAGATTTCACATATGAGTATGATCATAAGGTATTTTATCTTTCTACTTCTGGCTTATCTAACTTAGCATAACATCCTCCAGGTTCATCTGTGTTGTTGCAAGTGGCAATATTTTCTTTTATTTTTTAAGGCTGAGTGCTATTCCATTGTACATATATACAGCATTCTCTTTATCCATTCATCCACGGATGGACAGTTAGGTTGCTACCATTTCTTTTGCGTGCATGCGTGCTCAGTCATGCCCAACTCTTTGTGACCCCATGCACTGTAGCCCACCTGACTTCTCTGTCCATGGAATTTTCCAGGTAAGAATACTGGAATGGGTAGCTATTTCCTACTCCAGAGGATATTCCTGACCCAGGGATCAAATCCCTGTCTCCTGAATTGAAAGGCAGATTCTTTACCTCTGTGCCACCTGGGAAGTTACCATTTCTTGGTTGTGGGGAATAATGTTGTAATGACAACAGGAATGTGGATGTCTCTTCCAGGTACTGTTTCCATTTTCTTTGGACATGTACCCATAAGTGGGACTGCTGGATCATATGGTAGCGATTCTTAATTATTCTAAAATAAATATTTTTATTTGGATTAAAATGGTAATTTTTAATTTGAAAATTAAATCTATTTTAAAATCTGTAAAGAACCTCCATAGTGGCAGAACCAATCTGCACTCCCACCAACAATGTATGAGGATTCCCTTTTCTCCACATCCTCACCAATACTTGTTATCTCCTGTCCTCTTGATAGCCTTCATTTCTTTTTTATTTTCTCTCCCTCTCACATGAAGATGCAATTTCCAGATTTTATATACAATACCCAAATGTTCTATTAATGGTGATTTTGAGGGGATGAGAAAGAGCAATGGTGGAGGGAGAACCCTGTCTGTGGACAGTGAAGAGGAGAGAACGCTATGGGGGTGAGGTCAGCAGGCCCTCCTGGTCTCTGGACCGGGTTATTTCTCTCCCAACCCCAGCTCACCTGCACCTTTCCCTGCAGTGTTCCCTGTCCCTCCCTTGACCTCCCTGTGCCTCATGGGGTCTCCATCCCTTGTGCCCCTCTCAGGCTATAACTGAACATCTGAGAGAAACCCCTGATGGGCCCATTGCAGTTTGTGGGCCCTCCTGAAAGTGTCTTGATCCTGGTCAGGAGGTTAAATGTTGGAGAGAAAGCCTTGTTCAAGGAGCTTCAACCTGTTTGAATCAGTCAAGGAGAAAGACAGGTGCTGGAAATTGGACGCCAGTTCGCAGGAGGCCTGCTGGAGATGATCTAAGAATGCATCCGGTTTTCCAAAAGAGCCACACATCTGAGGGAGGTCCTTGACCTTAAGTGGTCAAGCTCAGTTTGGAAGATTCCAGTTTTGAGCTCACACAAGTGAAGAAAAACCAAAGACTTGTCTGTCACAAGGGACTTTAAAGTACCTATCAGTGTTTTACCACTGGAGAACCACCCAGCAATTCCTAAATTTATATTATGTCCGCATCATTTAATCTATGTTCATAGGAAGGAATTCTGAGTAAATGAGTGAACCTCTGAGTCAATGAGTAAATCTTGAACTGAAACAGCTTAGAGAGGACTGATGTCCCAGAAACAGGATCTTCAAGTCTCCAGCAAATCGTTGAAGCCGCCTGTGATGCTCTCATTAGATAAGGATGCAAATTACCTTTGGTGTGACTTCTCAGAAGATGCCTCTTTTTGGAATGAATATAAAGTTGTTTCCAGGCTCTCTTGAGAAAACAGATAATGAATACCTCTTTCAAAGACTTGTGCCAAATGTCCATATTGTTTTCAAGTCCTTCCCATGACCAGGGAAGTAGGCAGGAGGCCAGTAAGTTGTTGGATTAACAAGTTAAGTAGTAGAGTGTTAAAGAGATTTTCTTTTTCACAGTCAAAACGTGGGTCCAGTGGTGGCTGCGCCACTCACATAAGACTTGAATCATCACACAGTTATGATTATGTCAGTAGTTAGTAAAGGAATAGAGGATGAGATGGTTGGATGACATCACTGACTCTATGGACATGAGTTTGAGCAAGCTCTGGGAATTGGTGAGACACGGAAGCCTGGTGTGCTGCAGTCCATGGGGTCGCAAAGAGTCAACACAACTGAATTGAGCTGAGAAAAGAAAACCCCAAGATGTAATTAGAAAATGAAAATTTGGATTCATTCAGAATTTTATTCTCTTGCGCCTATCTGCTAGATGGTCCTGCAACACAGGTGAACATCTGTGTTCTAGGAAATGAAAAGACACGAGGAGTCTCCTCCTAGAGGAGGCACGGTGGAGGGCACCAGTTCTACCATCACAGACCCCTCCTCAGTCAAGACACCTGTATTTTTTACCAAACAGTTTCCACTTGTAGGTACCTCTATGTCTGTGAAGAAGAGTGACTGTTAAAATATAAAGGTAATTAGGGGGCTCTCCAGGTGGTGCCAGTGGTAAAGAACCTGAGACATAAGAGACTCAGGTTCAACCCCTGGGTTGAAAAGATCCCCTGGAGGATGGCATGGCAACCCAGTCCAGTATTCTTGCCTGGAGAATCCCATGGGCAGAGGAGCCTGGCGGGCTATAGTCCATAGGACTGAAAATAGTTGGATGTGACTAAAGTGACTCAGCACATTTTTCTATAAGACAAGGAAACTGGACTAGGAAACTAACTATGTTCAGTGCCTTCTTGGTTGAAGGAGCCCGTATTCCCAGGAGAATGACTGAAACTCTGCAGTGGTGGCCAAGTGATTCAAGGGGTTCTAAACAAACCACCACGAATGTTGGGGCCCCCTTAAATGTCCCCTCGAAGTGACAAGTCTTTCTGCAAAAGACATAGGTGCCACTGCGCCCAGACAGGATGTTATACTCTGAACCTTTGTTCTGTGAGCTGATCTGGGCACTGTGTCCTGAGGTGGGGATTCAGGGGTATCAGTATCTCCCTTACCTAATTAGAAGAGTCACAGACTCACCAAATGACCTCATTGCACTTAAACTTGATATTCAGCCCAGACTTATGGGAGCATCTCTCTATTATAATTTCATGCACAGCTATCACTATGACCAGTATAAATAAGAGTTTGTGACAGGGGCTTATTTCAAATGTCCTTGCCAGTCAGTGCAGACTGTGGACCATGGGAGACACGAGGCTGCTATTTTCTTGTAAAATGCAGCTAATAAATATGTAAATCAGACTATCTTTATTCATAACCTGACAGGGATCAGACAGGAGACAACAGCCAAAAAAACACTATGTTACCTATAATATTAAGTGATTTAATACCTCAAAACCTCAAACACTGGGATAAAAGCATGAAAGAACCCTGTTTTTTCCTGGCCAATTCTTGGCAAGGAATATTTAACATACTTGTCAGTGCTTCCTGTACACACGCTTGGATCTTGATAGATATACTGTTGCCTTTTCTAAGCCACCTTGTGCTTATTACATGGTGGGTGACCCCTTCTGATATTACCTCACTGTCAGAAGGTGCTTCTTCATCTGTGGTCCAACCTTTCTTATTTAGCTATTCAGAGGCTTCAAAGTGGCAGCTTAATACCCATGTTCTTATCTTCTTCATGGGTTCTAGGACCCCACGAGGTGGGGGAAGCCCCTTGAGTCAATCCTCTGCCGCCCTCCCCTTCATCTTGACCCGCCAGGCTGCTGATGTCTGATTCCCCCGAGATCTGTGTTGCCAGGAGAGCTATAAGAAGCCAAGGAGCTCATTTTCTTCAGAGACGGGTTTCTCTCTGGGTCATCCAATTATCCTCACTCAGCAGAGTAATCACTGAGACTCTGTGCACTGTTGGAATTGAAGGAATTTGACAGGTCATCCACCAGGTTTACACATTGAATCTCTGGAGGAAAAAGCCCCAGAAAGGCAGAGATGGAGCCTCAGTCTGGCACCATCATCTCCCAGCTCTGTGCCCTGTCCTTGGGTGGGTTAGGTCACTTCTCAGCCACCAAACTGGGATAATGATGTTCACTGTGAAGATGAGAAGAGGTCCCTGAGGTGGCAGGCTTACACAGTAAGTGGCACAAGGTAGACACGCGGCAAATGTGAGTTTCTGTCCCTCATTGCTTTCTTGTCCCAATAATGAGTTTATGTTAAACTTGGGGTCATATGGCTGAAAACATTCTTCCTCAAATAGTAAACATTTTTCTCATGATTTATGACTTCTATGGCCCTTTTGCATGTATTGTTTCATTTCACCCTGGCAAGTAGAGCTAGTGAGTGTCACCCACATATTATATAAGAGTGTGTGGGGTCTTGGAGAGGGTAAGCCTTTGTGGTCTTCCCTCATCCTGCTGTGTGCATCCTGTGAATCCTGCTCCATGTTTTCTCTCTTCCATAGCACTTATTGGCCACCCCTGTGGCACAAGATAGTGTGTCCGACTCCAGAGCACTCCTCGTTTGTATCTTATATAACTACCATGTTTACTGTTGGTCGTCTGTCTATGCCTGCTAGCATCTGACCTTCACAATGACATCAAACTGTTCTGCTTATTTCCTGCACTAGCCCAAGGACCCAGAATGGTGCCCAGAAAGGAATATTTTTCCCACTCAATATTTGATGAACAAACTGACCAAACTCATGCCTTTAGTAAGGGACAGAAGGGGCTCAAACCCCAAACTCCTAAATATATATTCCATTCATCACCTAGCAAGGGTGTGACATTTATTAGTACTAAAGAGCATTTGAGCTGATTAAGATGGAGAGATGACAGGGAAGAGGGAAACAGAGAAAGAGGGAAGGAAGAGAGAAAGAGGGGAGAAAAGGAAAGAGGAGGAAAAAGTGAGAATCTAGGGAGGGGTGCACAGGGAGCTTGCAACGTTGTCTCCTCTAGCACACAAGAAGGGTAATGCTTGCTTTTTAATGTTTATTTACTTTTATTTTGGCTGTATCAGGTCTTCGTCACAGCACGTGGGCTCTCTAGTTGTGGTACATGGGCTTAGTTGCCCTGCTCACTTGGGATCTTAGCTCCCTGACCAGGAACTGAACCTGGTCCCTGGCATTGGAAGGCAGATTCTTAACCACTGGACCACCAGGGAAGTCTCATGAGGGGGCATCATTATACTCACGCCCGGACTGCCCAGCTGCTTGGTGGATAATGCCTTGAAATACAGGATGAGCAATGAGGTGTCTGCCCCAGCTCCCTCACAGACTAGGCACTATCCCACCAGACATTTCAGCTCATGGCATCCCCTTTAGAATGTCACTGTGATACGAAGAACCTCCTACTCAGTTCAAGATATGACTGCTGGGAGCAAGAGAAGTAATACATTTTTTTAACTGTGCAAGCCTAGGACTACATCACTCTGGATGCTTAGACCTGGCCCCAGAGGTGGGTGTCGTCTTCCAGGGCAGGTGCACAGTAGTCACACTGAAGACATTTTAGTAATTCTGTGTACTATTTAGAAGGAAAGACACCAGAAGGTCTGATCAGGAAGAGTAACATTATTTCCCAGAAGCTTCACCAAAGTTCAAGGGAAAAGGGAAACTGGAATTTAAGTCATTTTGAGTCTGTGTAGGTAGCTTTCTGAAAAGGAAAGCCCACCCCACACCCAAAAGTCTGTTCTCAGAAACGTTTATGTGATGAGTTGTGGAAACTTCTTGTGCCCAAACCATGATGGGAGCATTTCCTGTCTTCCTTGAGTCAGCAAATGTCAGAGCAGAAGACCTCCCTTTTTCCAGCAGAGCCTGGCACCGGAAGGAGCCACTAATGTCACTGTGCACCTCTCTCCACCAACGCGCTCACATACTGGGGACCCTGTGGGCCATTTCCTTCCTCATTCAACGGATTCCTGTTATTTGAGATAGTCACTGTTTACAAAGTCACTTCAGACACAGAATTAGTGAATTCTGAACTACTACTTCTAGGGGAAATACATGGCTAGCTTCCTGAGAACCTCTGATCACATTTTCATCAAACCATAAGTACATAAACTTGGTCTTTGTGTTTCTGTTTAAAGACACCTTATTCAACAGAAAATTGGTTCACTGAGTTCATGATTAACAGCACTATGACTCATGGCTGAATGAAACTTATCTTATACATTTATTTTCTTCAAAAGGCGTGTCACAGCCTTCTTGCACTTAGGGGCACTGAACAGCACTGCCCTTGGGGACCATTCCAAACAGCAAAATCACCAACAAAGAGTACAGAAATGTGAAACACGTGGCTCTAAATAGACCGTGAAAAGAACACTTGCTTACAGTCTGAGAACTGAAACAAGAAGCAGAGTGTCACCTTCTTTGACTTCCACTGGGAATGTGTGTCCTGGGGAATTCAAATTTTTGCCACTCTCTGCATGTCTGCAAGTGACCGCCAGTTTCATGAGTATTGACTTTGAGTTGCAAATAAATGTTGGCAGTATGTGAATTCACAAATATGGAATCTGTGAATAAAGAGGACTGGCTGTATTTACAGAAAGTGGTTGGCAGTGCTGTGAGGTTTCTGGTAGAAGAGACTTAGATTGGTATGCCAATAAGCTCTACCAGCAGTTCATCAACTTTGCCCACAAGATAACAAGCTGAAAAGTCTTCAGTAAAGCCTCTGTGGGCTCAACAATACTCCATACCATCAAATCATAATCAAATTATCACACATTCATTCCATATTTGGTCCTGGAAGCCAAGATGTGGCAGTGGGGGATAAGAGACCAACTAAAGGAGAAATTATCACTATCATCTCCATCACCATCCTCACTACCACCACCGCTAGCATCATCACCACCATCAACAATAAAACATGAAGCACTTATAGTGTCCTAATGCTGTTCCAACCACTCTACGTGGTTAATTTTTACAACTCAGGAATGCCAGTTCTGTTACTATCCTTATATCGTCAAAGAAGACACTGAGTCTCAGTGAGGTTAAGCACCTGGCTAGTTTCAATAAGGAGAAATGTGTACCTTTCCTGTGAACAACAGATGAGTTTCTTTGAAAAACTTCAAGGTGTAGGTCAAATCCTGATTTGTTTCCCATAGTACCTTTGAAAAAAGTGGATGTGAAACCATCTATCTTCAGAGGGTTGCAAAATAGTGCGAAGGCACTTGATGCCACTGAATTGTGCGTGTAAAATGGTAAGTCATATATTTTACCAGAAAACACACACATGTGTGTGCATGCAGGTGTACACACACACACACACACACACACACACACACACACACATATACATAAACCGTGAGTAGAATAGTCTGTATTTCCCCAAACCCATCATGAGAGTCAACATCTTCCGTGCCTTTGCATTTGCTGTTCCTTTTATCTGAATGCCTTTTCTTGATCTGTCTGCTTATTCACCCTACAAAACATGCCACGAGCAGGTCATCTCCTTGGTGAATCCTTTTCCTTTCCTGCTTTCTTCACCCTCTCTACCCACAGAGATAATCTCTCCCTCCTCTGAAGCAGTTCTGGACCTCTTTGTATCTGTTATTATTGCACATAAGATGAAAGTGAAAGTCACTCAGTCGTGTCTGACTCTTTGCAACCCCTCCTTGGAATTCTCCAGGCCAGAATACTGGAGTGGGTAGCCTTTCCCTTCTCCAGGGGATCTTCCCAACCCAGGGATCGAATCCAGGTCTTTATCATTGCAGGTGGATTCTTTACTAGCTGAGCCACAAGGGAAGCCCTGTTCATTGCAAATATTTGTTCATGCATATTTTGTTCCTGCTTTGTTTGCATCTCTCAGGACTGTTTTAGTTTCTGGCACACAGCAAATGCTCAATAGATGCATGCAGCACAGAAAGAAAGTTTTACTAACCAATTTACAACATCATTCAAGTGATCACATCTGGAACTAGGCCTAAGACTTGAAATGAAGGGAGAAATTGTCATTGTGAGTTTAGACCCATGGTCCTCTCCATCCCAGAGATTTGTTTGAAAGTGGCAATTGCTTTTCATTATCAGGGCAGCCTGCCTTCAGTGATGTCAATCTAAAACCATCTAGGAATGCCATCCATGAAATTATCTAAACTTTGCTGAAGCAAAACTGACATCATATGACATTTTTATTTTACTCAAAGCTTGCCTATCCATTTCTTTAAAAAAAACTGGAGTATAGTTGCTTTACAATGTTGTGTTAGTTTCTGCTGTACAGCACAGTGAATCAGCTATATCCTAAAAATCCCTTTATTTTGCCATCAACCAGGCACAGTGTGGCAACCTGGGGTGGTGGTACCAACAGTTAGACTGAAAATTGGAGACCTGCCTGGGTTCCAGTTCCAACACTACCACTGTCTAGCCCTTTGGGTGTGGGTAGGGATGTAAATGTTCTGGCTCACAGCTTTCCTCTCTGTAGCATGGAACTAATGCTCTGTTCTTTGTCTTAACAGGATTGTCCCAACTATCAAATGAGACAGTACAAGTTAAATATCTTTAAAACTTGTAAAGCATCTTGAAAACAGAAAGTGGTTTTGTAATCAGGTATGGATGAAGAGCGTGACCTGCTATGTCAGTAAACAGAGGATGTTGTGGGTTGTGGTCATCAAGTCCTCAGCCACTGCAGCAACGCCCACTGTACACCCTGATGTGAGTCAGGATGGACAAAGACAGGATAGTGGCCTTAGGTAATTAAGTTGCATATCAAATGAATGATTTCAGTGAGCCCACACTTGCATCTTTCCATACATAGAAAAGCATGAAACATATTAACTTGAGATGTCTGGTTTTCTTTAAGTAACATAATCTTTGATGTTTTGACTACCTGTTGAAAAAAATTTGCACAACATGAGAGTTGCGAGTTAAGTTTTATTTTGGGGCAAAATGAGGACTGCAGTCCCAGAGACAGCATTTCAGATAGTTCTGAGAAATTGCTCTGAGGAGGTAAAGGGAAAAGTGAAGGTGAAAGTCACTCAGTCCTGTCCAACTCTTTGCGACCCCATGGACTACACAGTCCATGAAATTCTCCAGGCCAGAATACTGGAGTGGGTAGCTGTTCCCTTCGCCTGGGGATCTTCCCAACCCAGGGATTGAACCTGGGTCTCCTGCATTGCAGGCGGATTCTTTACCAGCTGAGCCACAAGGGAAGCCCGGTTATATAGAACATTTGCAACAAAGGGAAGATAGAACATCAAAAGATGATTGTTAATTACAGAAAACCAGATACCCCCAGTTAAGCACTTAAGTGCTTTTCTATATATGGGAAGATGTCAGAGTTTGGACTCACTGAAATCATTCCTTTGATATGAACTTCAGCTATTTGGGTCCAGTGTTCTGTGTTTTCACATCCTGAGTGCCCTCAGAGCTCACCATGGAGAGTGGCTGCAGACTGAGGGCTTCTAGATGACGGGTATTCTTTTCCTTCCTGAGATCCCTCAGGGTTCACTAGCTCACCATCCTAGTGACTGCAATTGTTGGTGACTGTGACATCTGTTGCTTATTGATGTGGCAGGAAATATTCCATTTCTTACTGGATTCTGTTGCAAAACTCTCCTATATCCTGGCTCCTTCCTTACCTCTGGTGCAGTCCCTCAAACTCAAGAGACTGCCTTCTGGGCTTGAGTTTTCAGAAAAATCCACCAAATAAAACAAACTCTCACCTGTAAGTTGTACTTTTTTTTCCAGTTGACATAGATTTATCAGTGTAATATCTAGCTTCCTTTCCGCATGTGTGCACATGTGCTCAGTTGCATCTGACTCTTTGTAACCCCATGAACTGTAGCCCACCAGGCTCCTCTGTCCATGGAATTCTGCAGGCAAGAATACTGGAGTGGGTTGCCATTTCCTTCTCTAGGGGATCTTCCTGACCCAGGGATTGAACCCATGTCTCCTGCACTGGCAGGCAATTCTTTACCACTGAGCCACCTGGGAAGCTCTCTTTTTCCCATATATGTCTCTTTTCAAGACCTAAGTGGGCTCTGCTGTAACAGGACCTCATGACATAGCAGAGGGCATAATATAGGCTGCACATCACTGCCTCCTACCCCCACACTCATGCAGACATCATTAATCAACCACAGTACTGCTTATGATCCTCCTGAATGCACTGCTCTGTGTAGGGCATTTTTTTTTTTAAATTTACTTACTCTTAAGGACTTTTCCCCCCTCTCTTTTAATGTCTATCCGATTGCAGACCAGAATGCAAGTCCTACTGTATATGACTAATATATAGCTCATGCTGCACAAATCCTGTAAGCCTGATAACACCTGAAGTGGTCCATGCCCTACTCAATGGAACAAGTCTACTGATTACATGCACGGATGTTATGGCAACATTAAATTGCTATGAGATTTATAGTGATGTGGATGAACTTAAGAGTCATACAGAGTCAAAAAGAGAAAAACATTGTTTCTATTTGTTTCTAGATAACAAATATATATTATCTAGAAAAATGGCACCAATGAAACTCTTTGCAGGGCAGGAATAGAGCCACAGACATAGAGAATGGATTTGTGGACACAGGGCGTGAGGGAGAGGATGGGACAAACCGATAGAGTAGCCTTGACATAATATACATGACCATGTGTAAAACAGATAACTTGCAGGAAGCTGGTGCGTAACACAGGGAGCTCAGCTGGGTGCTCTGTGATGACCTAGATAGGTGGGGTGGGATAGAGGCTCCAGAGGGAGGAGATACATGTGTACATATAGCTGAGTCACATTGTTTACAGCAGAAACTAACACAATATTGGTGAGCAATTATACTCCAATATAATTGGAGTATATGAAATATGATAAACCATGGACTGGTAGTCCATTAGGCTCCTCTGTCCATGGAATTCTCCAGGTAAGAACACTGGAGTGGGTTGCCACTCCAGACTCGAACCTGAGTCTCATGCATTGCAAACAGATTCTTTACCATCTGAGCCACCAGGGAAGCCCCCAAAATGTGATTATTCATAAAAAAAAATTGCTATGAGCATTCCTCAATGATTATTTTCTATTTCTACACTTGGACTGTAACCTGAATAACACTGCTCTAGCCAGCAGGCCTCAGTTGATATGGGTCAGAGATTTGTGTGACTAACCTCCTTTGCCACTCCTGATGCTGGCTCTCCTGTAAAATGAAATGAACAGCATCGACTTCACAGGCTTCTCACAAGGATCAAATGAGACAATTTGTGAGAAAGTGCTCAATAAACTCTGCCATGTTATCCAAATTTTAGGTTATTATTCTGATCCCCATATCCATCTCCGAGTCCTTGAAAATCACGCAACAGGATGTATAAAAGCTTTGTTCAACAAACACAGGTACTTTTTAAAATTATGATTGTCTCCTTTTTGTGTTTGTTTTCCTAGACCAAGAACACTCATAATTTTTGTTGTTGTTGTTCATTTCTTTGCCAGTACTCCAAGCCTATTCTAAGGGGATGGTAAATGTCAGCCTGACTAGGGCTCCCAGCAGGGCCCTGAAGCCTTGCAACAGCACAGTAGGCACAAGCACCCCCAGTCCTCAGCAGGGCATGCTGAGAGACTGGAAAACACGTTCAGCACGCAGGGGCCCTTCATCCAAGTCCAGGCTTAAGACAGATGGTAGATGGAGGGTTTCTTTGGCAAAGTTGTCAGGTCTCTGGGCTCCTCCCTGTATCCCTGGGAGGATAGTAAGGGCTTTTTTTTTCTCTTATTTTAAGTCAAGTGAGAGGGTTTTGATGAAACCACCCCAACAGTGCAGCATGTGCTCTACTGGCATGTGGGGCACCTGGAAACATGTGTCAAAACATCATCAAGAGAAGCCAAAGAGGAGTGGGTGAGGCTGACACTGCAACAAAGGTCAGAATTCTCCAGGGACCAGAAGAGGACTTGGTGAAAGGGACCAAAGACGACAGACTGGTGGGATAGTGTGACCCCGAGAGAGGGCTGGGCCATCCCAGTCCAGAGCCTGAGACGTGGAGTCTTGCCTGTGATGAGGGAGCCACTCTCAGAGGTATGGTGGGGTGGTATGTGTGCATGTGTGTTTGTGTGTGTGTGCTGTGTGTGTCTAGGGTGAGGAGCCTGCAGAAGTGCCAATGAGTGCAAAATCCAGAAAATGGTTATCTTCTGCCTTCCATCCAGAGGGACCAGCCCAGAAGACAAGAGGGCAACACGTATGACAGTTTCTTTTTCACCTAAACCACTCACCCTGTTGGCCTTGCCTGGGATATTCAGAAACAGCATGTCAGGAATGGCAGAGACCAGGCATCCAACCTGACGCAAGTGTGTGCTTGGTGAGAAATTTACAAGGTTTTGATTATTGTATTTTACTCCCCTGGAAATAGATAATTATTAGATTTGGCTTAACATTTTGATGCCAGAATGGAGGGCTTAATTGTTCAATATCTTAAACAAACAAACAACAACAACAACAAAAACCCAGAAAGTCCTGTGTAAGATTTCATCCAGGAATGGGAGAAAAAGTTGGATTTGAAGGGACCGAGGGGAAAAAGATTAAACTGATCTTCTAACCCTCTCTCAAGTTAAGTTCATTCAATACATTGGCTTTCTCATCAGTTAATTCCCTTCTGGACTTTTTAGAGCCACAGGCAGTGTCATGAGCTGGGACATGGGCAGAACTAGGGAATTAGTAAAGTCCTACATGAAAAGATGCTTTGCAACAGCTCTCATGGAATGCCCTTGAAAAGACCTGCTCAACTCTGATGACCAACCAGTCAGGGTTGTATTCCCGCTGAGGAAAGCACCCTAGCTTTAGGAATGAAGTACAGGGAAGCCACCCTCCCTACGCCTCCATTTCCACCGCCTCCACCTCCTCTTGCATCGTCTCTACCTTTACATCCCCCACCACCACCTGGACCACCACCTCACTTCCACCTCACTTCCACCCCTCTTTCCAACACCGCCACCACCTGCACACCCAGCAGTGCCACTTGCCACCACTGTCCCACTGCTCCCAGCACCACCAGCACCGCCGGGATCATTGCCACCACCACCACTACCACTATCCTCCCCCCACCACCACTAAAGTTTCACCTTCACTACAACAACCGCCACTGTTACACCACCACCGTCATCTCTGCCATCACCACCACTACAGCTACCACTGACATCACTGCAGCCACGGCCACCACTTACTATGTCCTAGCATGTGCTTCCCAAGTGGTGCGAGTGGTAAAGAGAGCGCCTACCAAGGCAGACATACGGGATGCAGATTTGATCCCTGAGTCAGGAAGATCCTCTGGAGGAGGAGATGGCAAGCCACCCCAGTATTCTTGCCTGGAGAATCCCATGGACAGAAGAGCCTGGCAGGCTGCACTTCATAGGGTTGCACAGAGTTGGACACGACTGAAGGGACTTAGCACACACAGTGTGCGCTAAGCCCAGTGAAAAATGCTATATACTTAGTCCTCACGGCTGTCTTTGGAGGTGAACACCATCATCATCCTTGTTTTACCAAGGAAGAAACAGAGGCTCAGAGAGGTGAAGTGATCCAATGATACAGAATGGCGTTTGAACCTTACTTTTAATTAGTGAATATAAGGAAAATAATACAAGTGTTATTCATGGAAGAACCCTCATTTCAATACCAGCTTTCAGTAAGTCCATAAATCTACGATATTCACCTTTCTCATGTTTTATCCCTTTAAAGATACTCTTTGTCATCATCGTTTAGTCACTAAATCATGCCCGACTCTTTGTGACTCCATGGACTGTAGCCCACCAGGCTCCTGCATCCATGTATTTCTCCAGGCAAGAATACTGGAGTGGGCTGCCATTTCCTTCTCCAAAAGATGCTCTTAAAGAGGTTTGATTAACAGAGAAAAATATACCGCAAACACAAAATTAAAAAAAAAAATTTAAAGGCTAAAAAATTTAATCAAATCCTAATCTCAAATTGTTCATGAATGTTTTCAAGCACCTGTTGAGAGTGAAAAGGGCAACCAATGGAGAGTGAGTAGGGGAAACTGTTCTTCTTGTGGTTGCTTCATTATTAATTTCCTGAAACATTTACTTGTTCCCTAAAGACAAAGGTTTTGCACTTGGCAAAATCACTGCATCAATGAGGTAATTCTTTTTGGTAACCCTTATGATTATTTAATGAGAAAGAAAATTGCCCTTAGTCTCAGTGTCATCTTAAAGCCTCCTTGCTGGACTCTCACTCTCTGATTACTTTCTCTTTTGTACCAGCATCATCTTCCTTGATTCCCATCAGAGTAATAACTCTGTAACCCCAAATCATCATTTACCTTAATGTTTTTCTTTCTTTGCAGCCTGGGTCCTAATTCTGACTTGAACATAATGAATTTGAGGTGTCATTGAGTGATCATGGTAGTCATGCTAGTTGGGCGTCTCAATACATAACTTTAGTTCAAAGGAGAGTTCTGAGATATGGAATATTCCATGTTTGGGAATTATTAACATACTGAGTATAATTGTAGCAACAGGAATAGACATAAAGAGTGGGGAAGGAAGAGGGCTGGGTGGAGTACAGCAGCAGAGTTAAGTCCTGCTAGTAGTGCAGCTAAATATGGGAGTAGTTAGTTGTAGGAGTGCAACACTGATACATAATTGCTATAATATGGGAAGGACTGCTTTAAGAAAAATAGTATCTTTAAAAACAACCCATACATAACTATGGTAGAAACTTAGGAGAATGAAAAAACAAGATCACAAGTTAATCATCACTGTATAACCCAGAGATCATTATTATGAACATTTTATGTACCTCTTCCCAGCCATTTAAAATATATTTTATGTTACATATTTTTATATTGAGATTATAGAACATATATCTTCTTTAGTGTCTTTTTATAGGCTTCTCGTGATGTTACAAATGTCATTTAGATGTGTGCCTAAAGGAATACTTTTAAAAATTTTATCCTGACAGCAAAATTCATAAGTATAAATTTGCCCTCTGTCTGGGTATAGGAGAGCAGACTGGATTTAGGTTCAGTTTGGAAGGGAGGGGAGAGCCCATTTTGAGAAGCATTTATGCATGCCACATCTTAAGACTTTCATGAAGTTATAATTACTTTACATGAGCTCAGCACTTGTTTTCCTCTTTAAAATTGAAGTCATTCCTTCTATTCTATTTTCAAAACCCGCCAAATGCATGAGGGAGTTGAGGGTTTGAATATAATGTTGAGTTCTAGAGACATTATTACAATTATACAAGAATCAATAGAAGGTTGCCTAAATTACAGACAAAATAAGTCATCTTCTGCCATTTTTGGTTTTCTGTAATGAGAAAATCTCACAAAGACACTAGAGACTGACATACACTTGCCATATTTTCCAGAGGTGGATGTAGTAACACAGCATGTTAAGTACATGACAAATGCCTCCTGCATTTGTATTGACACATAGTTTAGAATGCTGGAACTGGCGAGGCTTTATAGCAGATAAATGGGGGAGGGATTAAAAGCAAAACAACAGCGCTGAACTGGGACATGCAGGAAAGAGTAGTGAGCCAGTATTATTTCCAGGGAAGTCTGTAAAATTGGGCATCCATTCATCCTGGATTAGTGATGGAATTTGAGGGACCAATACCCTAATAGGCTTGTTGTTCTGTCAGGTCCCTGCAAGTGCTAAACAAGAAGTGAGACAAGCAAAGAGTTGTTCCTTTTCTTTTGTAGTTCAGTATAGGATGTTATCCAGAGAAGGCAATGGCACCCCACTCTAGTACTCTTGCCTGGAAAATCCCACGGACAGAGGAGCCTGGTAGGCTGCAGTCCATGACGTCGCTAAGAGTCGGACACAACTGAACAACTTCATTTTGACTTTTCACGTTCATACATTGGAGAAGGAAATGGCAACCCACTCCAGTATTCTTGCCTGGAGAATCCCAGGGATGGGGGCGCCTGGTGGGCTGCCGTCTATGGGGTCACACAGAGTCGGACACGACTGAAGTGACTTAGCAGCAGCAGCATAGGATGTTATCAGGCTTCCCAGGTGGTTCGGTAAAGAATCTGCCTGCAATGCAGGAGACACAGGCTTGATCTCTGGGTCAGGAAGATCTAACCTTGGAGAAGGAAATGGCAACCCACTCCAATATTCTTGCCTGGGAAATCCCATGGACAGAAGAGCCTGGTGCTATAGCAAGAGAGTCAGACACTATTTAGCGACTCAGCAGCAAATAGGATGTTATTAGTGGTGAGATTTTGTTCCTTGCCATCGTGACCAAATAGCCATCTCCAGTCCAGGTCTGAACTTTGACAAGTCACTAAACTAAGTCCTGAGGCTCAGTTTCCTCACTGTGACACTCTGCCTCATAACTACAGCATGAGATAGTACATGTTAAAGCATAGTATAAAACATAAAGAACTATCTGAAGGACAGTGATAACTTTTCCTAGCAGTTTTGCAGATATGATAAGAGAATTGTACAGACTAATATATCTGCAAGAAAGATCCATTTCTGCCAAGTCTAAAGTAGGTCCCAGGGATCAGTAGAAATTTTTGTCTTGTAATCTCTCGTCATCTTCTACCTCTGATTTGTGTCTGATATTTGATACAATACTTTTCATTTGCTTTTGAAGTCAGCAGAATGACTACTTCATGTACCGTGATTCTCCCCGGATGGTTTGAGTGCCTTTGAGATTGATGACAAATGTAGAACCCCTCAGAAAATTCTTTGGTCTAGGTAAGGTTGAAAAATGAAATGTTAGTTCATGCCCAAATCCCCCACTTCCATGGGCTACAAACCCAGTGTTTCCTCCCAGTGGCCCAAACAGCAACAATGACCGACAGTCTGTAGTCCAGATGGAGCGCTTTCCACACACTCACGAGGTATCTGTGGGGCTGAGTCTAGGGCCTTCCCTGTTTGAGTTTTCTTGTTCAAGTTCAGATGTGATATAAAATCCACTTTAGCCTGTGCTTTAAATTTCTCTGTGACAAACCCTAGGAGTATCCAATAAATGTGTAATCCAGTAACGTACCAGACTGAAGCAGGAATATAGTAGCTAGTGACTCTGGGTTTCTGGCCATATTTCTTAAATAGCAAATATTTTTGGTTCTGTTTTTCTGCCATGAATGAATACTGTAAGCTCCTTTCTAAGAGAGAGAGCAAAGGAGAGAGGGAGACTCATTCTCTACCTATCCCCAAATTCTAAAGCAGTTATCTAGGCTTTTCTATCTTTTGCAGTTGACATCACAGGTTTATCTCTTTCTTCACTGGCTAAGGTTTCTTTGTGGCCCAGGTCCTAATTCCTCTTGGACTTCTTTGAACAGTCACTTATTTTTTCCGACTGAATGATAGGCTTGATTCCTGGTCAGTGATCAAGAAATCCTTAGCATTCTTCCCATGTTCTTCCTCTTCTCCTAGGCCTTGCCAACAGCTTTGCATCCACTGCCTTTTGGCCTGTGTTCAATGAATGGAATGGCCTCATAGCCTGCATGATTTAAATTATTCACTCTTCATTTTGTTCTTACTTATGCTTTTCCTTCTAATTTCCTTGCGTGTGCAGTTGAATGAATGAAAGCGAAACATGCATATGATGCACTCTGTTCTGTTATTCAGGACCACCCCACGTGCTCTGTATACTGACTTTGTGATCTCAGCTCCAACACCTTGTTTCCACTCTGCCCCACACACAAACTAGAGGCAGCCAGGCCAGCGTTCTGGCTCCCCTGGCCATGTCTTTGCAGACTGGACTCTTTGGCCTGCCAGGTTTGCCTGTTTATCAGATTCTAAGCTTTGGGGGACTCTTGCTAATGTACCTAAGGTTCAGAGTGCATGGTCTCCTGCTCTGTTCTGCTCTTGCTTGTCTGACTTGCATTGTTTGTGGGCATGTGCCTCTGGAACACTATCCAGAAATCAGAAGGCATGGAAAACAGCCCCATGTGTGCAACCAGAGAAAGCTCAGAACCGCTTTAACAAAGGATTTGTGAACTGATTTTTAGAACTCTTGGTGGCTTGTCAATCTCTTCCCCTACATTTTAGAAACAAACATGACTGAAGGCTTGGGAGGCTCCTGGACTCTCCAAACGGTTGCTCACCAGGCATTCATGCGTGTCTCAGAAAGAACACACACATGAATGAGTGTGAATTCATTTTCAAGGAGAAATTCTATAGCTTTCATCACATTCTCTAAGGAGCTGGAAACTTCCCAATTATACACCATTGTTTTGAAGAGGTTTTCTTATCCAATCAGGGCATGCCCCCACATTTGATTAACTAGCCCTGAACTTCCAGTGAAAAATGAAAACGAGATTACTGATTCATTTCAAAATAAAGATTATTATGCAAAACAATATGCCTACCTAAGTGCCCATCAACAGATACACAGATAAAGAAGATATATGTAGGTACACACCACATATAAAGAAATACTAGTCATCAAAAAGGATGAAATTTTGCCATTTGCAGCGACATGCGTGGACTTGGAGGCCATCACGTTGAGTGAAATCAATCAGAGAAAGAGAAATACTGCCTGCTATCACTTATATGTGAACTCTAAAAAATAAACCTAGTGAATGAAGCAAAAGAGAAGCAGACTCACAGATACAGAGAACAAAGGTAGCTACTGACAGTGAGAATAAAGGTGGGAGGGGAAATGCAGGGGTGGGGGAAAAGGGTTATTATGTGATCTTATGAAATCATATGCGTGAAACATTGGAAAAGTGTAAAATGCTATAGAATTTTTTAAATAAAAAATTTTAAATGTCTTAAAAATTTAAAAATAAAGCAATATGCCTATCTTATATTTTGAGATTATATATAATATTAACACATAAATATACTTTCACATTTTATATCTTTTCATATAATCATCATATATTGTTGTATGTATAGAAATAAACAAAAATGTATAAATCCAGACTACGAAAAGGCATCTGTATATCATGTATAATTCCAAAATACGTGTGTGTTAGTCGCTCAGACATGTGCGACTCTTTGTGACCCCATGGACTGTAGCCCACCAGGCTCCTCTGCCCAGTGAATTCTCCAGGCAAGAATACTGGAGTGGGTTGCCATTCCCTTCTCCAGGGGATCTTCCCGACCCAGGGAATGAACCCAGGACTCATGCATTGCAGGCAAATTCTTTACCATCTGAGCCACCAGGGAAGCACTATAGACATATATAAATTAGAGCTGAGGTTCAGTCATCCTGCCCCCTTGCCTGTCTGAGTTTTGCTCCCATATCTGGCATGTGCTTCACAGGTCTGTGATTGGTGCTTTCTGCTGTGTAGCCTTCTGTTTACCAACTTCTCTCTATGGCTACTTTTTAACAGTTTTATTTTTCGTAAATTTAGTTACGTATTCAGCTGCATTAGGCCTTAGTTGTGGCATACGGCGCCTGTGCCGCACCACGTGGGCTCTTTTGTTGTGGTGCACGGGCCCGCTAGTTGTGATGCTTGGGCTCAGTAGATGTGGCATGGAGGCTTAGTTGCTCTTTTCCCAGATTTTGAAAAGAAAAAACAGTTTCTTGTGACTTGAAGGGAGAAAAAAGTGTAAAAGTCACATCCCTGGATTTACTTTGAACAGGTGTGTCTGCCATTGAAAACTCTCATTTTCTACCAATATTTACATATAATTTAGTGCACACCTTTGAAGTAAAAAATTGGGACCAATTAACTGATAAACAAATGGTGTTTAATTGATCTTTCATGTTTTTTGAAAAGCAATTGATTTAAATAATGACTTTGAAAGAAAACATCAAATGACCTTCATCTCAAGAATAACTTTTTCTCATTTAGTTTTCCAGGAGTGTAGGGTTTGTGTTGCATGGCCCAAGTTAGCAAAGATCAGTTCAGTTCAGCTCAGCTCAGTCATGTCCGACTCTTTGCAACCCCATGGACTGCAGCATGCCAGGCCTCCCTGTCCCGGTGGAGAACAACTCCCAGAGCTTGCTCAGACTCATGTCCATTGTGTTGGTGATGCCATCGAACCAACTGATCCTCTGCCTTCTCCTTCTGCCTTCAATCTATCCCAGCATCAGGGTCTTTTCCAGTGAGTCAGTTCTTCACATCAGGTTGATGTGAAGTACTGGAGTTTCAGCTTCAGCATCAGTCCTTCCAATGAACACCCAGGACTGATCTCCTTTAGAATGGACTGGTTGGATCTCCTTGCAGGCCAAGGGACTCTCAAGAGTCTTCTCCAACACCACAGTTCAAAAGCATCAATTCTTCTACGCTCAGCTTTTTTTATAGTCCAACTCTCACAGCCATACATGACTACTGGAAAAACCATAGCTTTGACTAGACAGACCTTTGTTGACAAAGTAATGTCGTTGCTTTCTAATATGCTGTCTAGATTGGTCATAGCTTTTCTTCCGAGGAGCAGGAGTCTTGTAATTTCATGGTTGCAGTCACCATCTGCAGTGATTTTGGAGCCCCCCCAAAATAAAGTCTCTCACTGTTTCCACTGTTTCCCCATCTATTTTCCATGAAGTGATGGGACCAGATGCCATGATCTTAGTTTTCTGCATGTTGAGCTTTAAGCCAACTTTTTCACTCTCCTCTTTCACTTTCATCAAGAGGCTCTTTAGTTCTTCTTTGCTTTCTGCCATAAGGGTGGTGTCATCTGCATATCTGAGGTTATTGATTTCTCCCAGCAATCTTGATTCCAGCTTGTGCTTCATCCAGCCCAGCGTTTCTCATGATGTACTCTGCATGTAAGTTAAATAAGCAGGGTGACAATATGCAGCCGTGACGTACTCCTTTCCCAATTTGGAGCCAGTCTGTTGCTCCATGTCCAGTTCTAAATGTTGCTTCTTGACCTACATTCAGATTTCTCAAGAGGAAGGTCAGGTGGTTTGGTATTCCCATCTCTTTAAGAATAGGCTCTGTGAATAAACAGTGCTGTATCTGGGGAAATTCTTGATGTTTAAAGCCAGGTAAATCTACATTTGATGTCCAACTAACAACATGGCTTAATGCTTCAGACTCTCAATCTCTTCATTTCTAACAGTGGGGATAATAGTGCCTATTTTGCAGGGTTGGTAGTAAAATAATAATTGTACTTCCTGGCACACAGTGGTGGCTATTTTTATGAATTTCAGAACTAGATGTTCAATACGTATGGGATAATTGAATGCCAACTGCATTGAAGAGACTTGGGTCCTACTGCAGTTGTGACCGGAGGAAACCCAGCTGCTATGGAGAGGGCAGGCCCTTGATTTTGCTTCTGGGTAATTACACTTCATTTCCCTTGTTTGTGGAGTCCATTTACTGTCTATATTGATTCAACAGCGTGACGTTGTATTGGAGACAGGCTTGAGAAATACATTATATGTATTCATAGAAGAGGCCAATTTTTCAAGCAAATGCATAATGAAGCTTCGGATTGTCTCAAATGATTTATTCCAGTGGCTATTCATTAAGGCCGGTATGCAATTTTGTTGGTGAAGCTGGAGATTATCACAATAGATGCAAGACCTGCGGTTTTTATGAGTATTTTGAGAAAATTCCATCATTGAACCAATAGCTGTTAGTAGTGTCACTGAGTTTATTAAATCATGCACAGCTGTTAATAATGCAGTCTCTTTGGAGTACTGTTGATTAACTGGAGACTAAATCAACTCCTGGGTCTCTCCTATTATGCTTTATTTTCTGTATTAATTGGATAGAAAGGAAAATTTTCCTGGGCCCATGACTAACTGTTCTCAGGGGAGAACAGTACCCAGGGACATTCTATCAAATACTATGACTCAGAGGTGATCTAGTACAGTGGTCTGGTTTCTTAAGTTTTAAAGAAAAAAAATTTTGTAATAATGTTAGATTTATGGAAAAACAATTTCAGACTTTATACAGGGAATTTCCAAATACTTTTAACCCAACTTTTCCTAATGTTAACATTATATAGAGCTATGCTGTATTTGCAGAAACTGAGAAATATATATTGGTACAATACTTTATAAACTACAGGTTTTATTTTGTCAGTTGCATTTTTAACAAGTACCCTATTTCTGTTCCTGGATACAGTCCAGGACACCACATTTCCTTTAGTTGTCATGTCCTTTTAGTCACCTCCAGCCTGCAACAATTTCCCAGTCTTCCCTTTTTTCCCACGACGTTGGCAGTTTTAAAGAGTGCCTGTCAGATATTTTGTAGAATGTCCTTCAATTTGGGTTTGTTTCCTGTTTTGTCATGATCAGACCAGGGTTAAGAGTTTGGGGGAAGAACACCACAGTGAGCGCTCTTCTCACAGTACCACAGCAGGGAGCACGTGGAATCAATATGACTTACTAGTGGTGGTCTTGGTTAAGGTGATCTTGGTTAAGGTAAAGATCTGCCAGATTTTTCTACTGTCAAGTTACTCTTTTCCTCTTTCTAAAAGTTAGTTTTCAGTCCAGGCTGAAGTCAGGAGGAGAGAAATTACATTCCACTTCTTGCCAGAGGGAGAATTTACATAGATTATTTGGAATTCTTCTAAAAAAATATGTATCCCTTTTACTGTCTGTATTTATTTATTGGGGCTTCCCTGGTGGCTCAGCAGTAAAGAATCAGCCTGCAATACAGGAGATGCAGTTTCATTCCCTGGGTTGGGAGCATCCCCTGGAGAAGGAAACAGTAAGCCACTCCAGTATTCTTTCCTGGAAAATCCCATAGAGAGGAGTCTGGTGGGCTACAGTCCATGGGGTCGCAAAAGGGTTGGACACGACCTAGCAATTAAACAACAACAATCACAACAAATTTATTTATCCAATCAATTTTTACATCTTTATGGATTCATGGACATTTGTTTTATTCTTTGGGTTATAATCTATTATTGCTGTTATTTTGCTTTTTGCTACTCATATTGTTCTAGGTTTGACCACTGAGCGATTTAGATTGGCTCCTGTATCCTTCTGATAAATCCCCCCTCTCTTCTTTCCTCCCTGCCTTCCTCCCTTCCTTCCTTTCTTTCTCGTTTTGCTTTTTTTTTTTTTTTGTGGGGGAAGGAGGGGCACTTCCTTTCTTTTGGACATTATAAAATGTTTCTCACTCGTCTTGTATTTTCCCTTCTCCAACTCAGTCTTTTCTCCAAAGAAGTACGGTGATTTCATTTTTTAACATAGACTTTTTAGCCTGATTTAATCCTGCTGCTGCTGTTGCTAAATTGCTTCAGTTGTGTCCGACTCTGTGCGACCCCAGAGATGGCAGCCCACCAGGCTTCCCTGTCCCTGGGATTCTCCAGGCAAGAACACTGGAGTGGGTTGCCATTTCCTTCTCCAATGCATGAAAGTGAAAAGGGAAAGTGAAGTCACTCAGTCGTGTCCGACTATAGCGACCCCATGGACTGCAGCCCACCAGGCTCCTCCGTCCATGGGGTTTTCCAGGCAAGAGTACTGGAGTGAGGTGCCATTGCCTTCTCCAGATTTAATCCTAGTCATGTCATAAGCTAGCTAAACAGTTAGGACAAGTTTCTTAAACTCCTCAAGTCTTGGTTTGCAGAGCCACAAAAAGTGGATGATAACAGTGCCTACATTGTGAGATTGTGATGTAGACTAATCCAGGCAAAGGATCAGACACAGTCTCTTCAGTATCAGTTCTCATTGCCTCTCTTCCTTTCCTGGCAGAGGTAATGTGAGGGATACCAAGAGGAAGGAAAAGAATTGGCAGAAGTATTGCAGGAAGAGAAGGCAAATCCATATTTGGAATATGTATGTATTACTGTGGTCTTGGACAGCAAGGAGGTCAAACCAGTCTATCCTAAAGGAAATCAACTCTGACTACTCATTGCAAGGACAGACGCTGAAACTAAAGCTCCAATACTTTGTCCACCTGATGTGAACAGCCTACTCATTGGAAAAGACCCTGATGCTAGGAAAGATTGAGGGCAGGAGGAGAAGGGGGAAAACAGAAGACAAGGTGGTTGGATGGTATCACCAACTCAGTGGACATGAGTTTGAGCAAACTCAGGGAGATAGTGAAGGACAGAAAAGCCTGGCGTGCTACACTTCATGGAGTCACAAGGAGTTGGACACGACTGAGTGTCTGAACAATAACAACTGTGAAAACAAATGTTACTCTCTCTACAATGTAAGGGCAGCATTGGCAGGTCCCCTAGAAGAATAGTCCCAATCAGGCACTCAGCGTTGGCTACTCTCACAATTGAGAGGACCATCAGCAAGGGCAGTAGCCAAAAGTCCAGGCTTTTGAGCCCAGGTGTTTTCTGCATCCCTGTTGTCAAGACCACTTTATTCATGGCCGTCTGAGCAAACACTAGTGTGGATGGGAAAGGAGACTGATTGATACTATGTTTTTCATAGAAAGAATCTACAAGACGTCTAATAAAGTGGCTGTACCATTATACATTCCAACCAGTAGCATATGAAATAATCTGTAATTGTGTGTCCTTGCCAGCAATTAGTATTTGAGCTTTGTTTGGATTGTTGCCATCCTAATAGTTGTGTAGGATATCTCATCCCTGTTTTAATTTGCTTTTCTTTAATAAACAGTGAATTCCTTTTCTTATAAAAAATGAGAGAGAGAGAGACTGGCTGACATTTACAGGACAGATAATCTCATCTGATTGTTTATAGCCTCCTCCAGGATGGATGCCCTCTGGAAGGCATTATGGAGAATATGAATATCTTCACATCTCCTACTAGTGCACTGGCTGGTCCCCCAAAAGAATGGTGCCATGTGAGTGGCCTCACTCCAGAAGTCTATAGATTTCCACAGTGATTCCTGTGATGGGGTTCACCAGGCCTTTCTTGATGCATCCCTGTCCTCCCCAGACACTTTGCTTATCATTGGATTTGCTGGATCAGCCTCCATGGGTTCAGAGCTTATAGGGAAGGGTAGACAGTGGATCTGTGGGGGCAAATGGAGAACATTCATCTTGGAGATTTCCTGTGACCAACCTATCTAGATAAGCTTTCCCTCACCTCTCAGTGTCTATATTGTACACCTAGTTTATTTCCATCATAGCACTTATGAAGATCAGAGTTTATCTTACTCTTTACTTGCTAATTATTTGTCTCTTCTACTAGGATGTAAACTCTGCAAGGGAAAATAAGCTGCCTATTTTATTCATTTCTGCATCCTCTATGTATGAAAAAATGAATGACATGTAATAGGTACTCAATAAACATTAGTTGAAGCCATGATTCATTGTAAGCTCTCTTCTAGCTCTAATATTTCTATCATTCACAGTGTCCATAAGCATTTGATAACTATTAGGTATTCTTAGGATGGTATATTCTATTTCAACTCATCACATAGTCTGCATAGCTCAGTGGTTCTGGAAGGCTATCATTTTCTGAGTCTAGGGAATCTGTTCTAATGAGACAGCTAGCTGTGGTGTAGAATAGCTATGAACTTTGGAATCAGCTAGCATATCTAAGTAACTATGATCCAGAATGAGGCCCATACGCATTTGTTAAATATTTGTCATCTATTCACAAACACCACACACACACACACACACACACACACACACACACACGAGCATGGCATTTGCTCTCTAGAATTCCAGGAAGGCACATGCATGCTGCCTTTTGCCCCAGTAAGAATGGGCCTTTGTAACCATGGAAAAGACCTGGTCGCAGTCCAATGCAGCATTGGTAAATTCCTCAGGCAAAGATCAAGAACAGGGCCTTAGTGTTCTGTTAGACCCTTGTGTCTGGGTTATCTTAACTCCCCAGTTCCCATGTCCACTTGACCCCAGCTGGTGTCACAGGACAGGAGCCAATCTCCATCTGCTGGGCAGACTGAGGCCCGGTCAAGAGTGTGTATCCTCCACCCTCCATTCTGCTTAGCAATGGGTCACTGACTGGGGGCCATTTGTGGGGGGCAGTCTTTCTTTCTAATTGGAGTATAGTTGCTTTACCATGTTGTGTTAGTTTCTACTGATAGCAAAGTGAGTCCGCAGTATATATATATGTGCCCCTCTTTTTTGGATTTCCTTCCCATTTAGGTTATCACAGAGCACTGAGTATAGTTCCCAGAGCTATATAGTAGGTCCTCATTAGTTATCTATTTTATACATGGTATCAATAGTGTATATGTGTCAGTCCAATCTCCCAATTCGTCTCACCATCCCCACTTTCTGGGGGACAGTCTTCAATTTATATTTTAACCAGAAAGTGACCCAAACAGAAATGATAGAATTTTAGAGACCAGCAACCATAGCTCCATTTTTTTTCCTCCTTGTTAAATGGCCTCAAAATCTGAGTTTCTTATTTTGGCTGCACCGTGAGGGCCAAATGGCAGATGCAGGGCAATTGTGTGAGAATATGACAAAGAAGGGAGTTTCTGACAGCTGCGTTATTATCTCTCAAATCCACTTCATCCTGGGAACCTTGTCTTGTTGAGAGGTGTGAGCGACCCTCCTGAGCCCTCTCTGGAACACTCCTGGATGGGCTTTCCCTACTGGCAATTTCTTGGTGTAGTTTTCTTGATGGGCTGTAACTCCCCCTCTGGATGCCTAGAGCTCAAAGTGGGGGAGAAGCTCCCCCATCTCCTTCCTACTCCATCTTCACAAGACTAATGCATGGGTTCCAAGTACATTTCTTTGCCAAACAAGGAATGGCATTTTGGAAAGTAGATACAAAGTAAAAAAAGGCAACAGATAAAACTCTAGCCAAGGTAGAACTTCTTAGCCATACACAAGGGAAGATATACTTGGATATAGCAGTGTATCAGTGTCCTGGCAAGGGTGTACTTGCCAAGAATCTAAAGAAGACTTAGCTTCAGTTTCTTACTTACATGGACCCCTTATAAGACGCTGGGAGCAGTCCTAGCAATGTGTTCAAGGGCTTGTATGTTTTGGGGCAATTGACCAAAGTATGATTTTTTTAATTGCAAGCAATTAAGAACCACCCTGTACTGCATTCCATTTTATTATCTGTCACACATCCCCTCTGGTTCAGAGCCATTGGAGGGACCACAGACGTGTGTTTCAATATGAAGTATTTATGTGGTTACGCTCACGCTCCTGTGTAGCTGCTAGCAGCTGTTTGGTATGGAATGGTTTCTAGAAGACCCTAACATACTGAGTCACCCAGCATCATCACACAAAAGAACATGTCCCAAGGTCATGAGAAGATCTCATACAGGGTCCAGACCACAAGTGTGCAGTCAGTTGGGGAGAGAAATGAAGATATGAGACCTACTGGATCAGATACGAGCCTGGAAATTTCTCCCAAATCTACAGCTCAAAGAAGAAAGAAAAGAAGATACTGGTTTTCAAAAACTGATAATAATTTTAAAAAATTATATTACATTACCAAATTTTCTCTTTTTACAACAATAAAGTAATTTTTTTTATTTCACAAAATAATAAACACTAAAATAAAGCAGCCCTGGGGATGGTTAATGGGACAATGATGTCATCAAGGATACAGGTTATTTCTTGCTCTCTGTCACCCTCAGTATTTTGGCTTAGTTATATGAAATTGGGAGACGGTCACTGAAGCTCTGTGGCTTGAATGGGTAGCTCGAGTGCATAACCCAAGAGGAAGATCAGTTATTACACTATTGGCATTTTACCAAAAATACTTTTTGAAGCTAAAATAAAATCTGTAATCTCTCACTAAAAAAAAAAAAAAAAAAAAGTTTTACTTACTAAAGGAAAAACTGAACCATCTTCTTATTCTCTCTACAGGCAATAATGCAAAATCCCAGAGATAGGTAAAAACTATGGGCAAACACTATTTAAGAGGTGTGTCAAGTAATCAACAGATTTTATTCACTTTGTTTGTAGTAAGTAAATTTTGTTTAAATGCTTTTTAGAATTCATAATCTGTTGTAATTTCCTTCCACATTCTAAATAAGTGATCATCTTTGAAACCAACTTTTGTATCTTAAGCATTGTATTATTTTTTCCAACAAAGACCCTCAAATTGTATGTTTCAAACATAGTAAAGTTTAGAACTGCTCTGTGAGGACTCATCTTCATGTGTGAAACTGATCTTTCTACCCTCAGGACCACAGTGTACAGCCCTCCTAAGCCCTAGCAGTCTGACAAGCTTTGGGAAAATCCATCTCTTCCACAAGAGATCTCACCTTCTATCCCATACTCTGATCTCATACTCCAGGTTCCACGGAGCCTTGGGCTCCAGCCAGGGGGATGATAACACTTCACAAGTGCTGGGGTGATGATAAGCTCAGTTGGATGGGCAAGGGTGAAGTTGGATCCTTCTACCTGAGTGTCCTTTTCAGTTATGGTCTATGGGTCCCTTTGTCAGGCTACCTATGAAACTCATCATTCTATTTACGACCATTTATTTTTTCCTAAAGATGACAGAATATGAAATCACAATGGGGAAAAATTACTTCTCTTTTCAGCATGGCTATGGCTCTGCCCTTAGAGATATTGGGACTCCATCATTTTCCTTTTAAGTATTGGGTTCTTCCTGGCTTGGTTTAGGATGGAGATGAGATTGGCTGATGACTGCTTAAAATGGTTTCACGGACTGAGATGAGACTTGACTTAAAGGAAAAGCAGCTGATAAGGTCATAATTTAATGCTGCTGATAGAAATCACCATTATTTTAGAACCAATGATATGAAGTAAGTCATCACTAGCAATGTGCTGAATTAAATCTCTTCAATTAATCTATTAACTGATTAATTGAGCAACTATTATATGAAGGCACATAAAGAAATATAAACCCAGTTTTTTCTACACTTGGGTAAATGATCAACTAAAAAACATTTGAAGAAGAGAAATACTAAAAGGGCACAGATGTCACAGACTTCTGTGGTGGTCCAGTAGCTAAGACTCTGCACTCCCAATTCAGGGGGCCTGGGTTTGATCCCTCATCAGGCAACTAGATCCCACATGCCACAAATGAGTTCACATGCCACAGCTAAAGGTCCCAGAGGCTGCAAATAAGATCGAAGATCCCATGTGCCACAACTGAGACCCGGCACATTTAAATAAATAAATAATTTTTGAAAAGGGCATAGATACCAGTGCAAATAATAATGAATATTAACGCAGTGCTGCGATTCATGGGGTTGCAAAGAGTCGGACACGACTGAGCGACTGAACTGAACTGAACTGAATGCAGTATCAGCTAGAGCTTTGTATGATTACCATGCTCTAGGCACTAGGAAACCACCTCACGTATTATTTCACTAAGCCTTTGCATTGAGCCTATGAGATGGGTGATATTATTATTCTATATTAAAATGAGTATATTGAGGTTGAGAAAAGTTCTGCAAAGTCACACAGCTAGTTATGGTGCAGCTGTAACTCACCATACCCAACCAAACCATACCCATAACCAAACCAAACCATACCCATAACCAAACCAAGCCCACGTTTGACTGCAGAGTCTGGTTGTGCAAGCACTATTTCATAGCTCCTCATACCTCATTCTGTGGATACTGCCATGTAGTAGCAGTTCATTCAAAGAAGGAACAGTGAGAGGCGACCCAATCTGACATCAACCTTAAAGACAAGAATTGCACTTCTTTTTTTGGTTACAATAAATAGCTTCCTCCTGGAAGCAACATCTATACAATCTGGTCTTTAAAACGCTGTTGAAACCATCATAGGGCAACCAGGGCAGCCAAGTATCTTGAAGGGCCAAGATACTGAAAGGAAAGGAACAGATTAATGTGAATTCCACATTCACCACTTTCCCTCTCAGAACATTTGAAGACGTCTGTCACAGAGCACAGAGAGCAAAGGCTTGCAAGTGGGGAAAAAATAAAATTGGAATTTAGGGTTGTTAAGGTAGATAGGATTAAAAAACCCAAAAACCCAGGGGGAAATGGACTTCTGATTTTGAGAAGTGAGCATGCATAAAAAAGTAGAAAAACCAGGTATGCTTCCCAACCTGTTTTATGAGGGTTGCATAGCCTTAATAACACACTTGAGCAAATATGTTAGAAGAAGCATTGTTTTTCATCTCCTCATTAACTTAGATGTGAAAGTCCTAAACAAAAATATTAGCAACTAGAACCTAGTGACACATAAAAAGGATAAAACAGCTCATCTGGGTTGGGATTATTTCAGGAATGCAAGGTTGGTTGAGGATTTGAAAATTAAATATTAGTTCACTGAATAAATGGAAAACTAGGGTAGATAATATGATTATCTCAGTAAGTGCATGAGATGGTTGTTTAGTCACTAAGTTGTGTCTGACTCTTTGCAACCCCATGGACTGTAGCCCTCCAGGCTCCTCTGTCCATGGGATTTCCCAGGCAAGAATACTGGAGTGGGTTGCCATTTCCTTCTCCAGGGGATCTTCCCAACTCAGGGATCAAACCCACATCTCCTGCATTGTAGGTGTATTCTTTACCACTTAGCCACCTGGGAAGCCCTAAATGCATGAGATATGCAATATAATTCACATTCACCCATGATAGAAATGCTTATTGGCAAAATAGAAATAGAGGAAAGCTGCCTTAATCTGACAAAGGAAAAGTTATCTATAAAAACCCTATAGCAGGGATTTCCCTGGTGGTCTAGTGGTTAAGAATCTGTCTTGCAATGCAGGGGATACAGGTTCAATCCCTGGTTGGGGAATTAACATCTCACATGCTGAGGAGCAACTAAGACCATGTACCACAAATACTGAAGCCCAACTGCTGAAACCCAGGCACCACAACTAGAGAATCTGCACTGCAATGAAACATCCCGAGCGATGCAGTGAAGATCCCATGTGCTGCAACCAAGACTCGCTGCAACCAAGACTCGAGGCAGCCAAATAAATAAATAATTAAAAAAAAAAAACGTATAGCTTTTCTCTTGTTGATGAAATATTGAAAGCTTTGCCTCTGAGATCAGAAATAAGACATGGATCTCTGCTACCACCATTTTTATTCAATATTTACTGAAGGTGTTATCCAGTGCATTAAAGCAAAGAAAATAATGGAAAAATAAATTGGAAAGGAAGAAATAAAACATTATTTGCAGATGACATGCTATATGTAGATAATGTATATAAATAACTCAAAAATAAGCAACATATTAGACTTAATAAGTTAAGTTAATTTAGCATGGTTGCTGGATAAAATCTAAGGATGGCAAGATAAAATTTCATTTCTATATACTAGGAACAATTTGAAAATTTAAAAACATACACTTACAATAAACACCAAAAATAAGGCCTAGAAATAAACCTAAAGAAAAATCTACAAGATTTTACTTATAAAATCATATAACATTACTGAAATAAATTTTAAAAGACACAAGTAAATGGAGTGGTGGATAACATTTGTGATTATATTAAATATTGTAACAATGTCAAATTGTCTCCAATTTATCCATAAATTTAATGAAATCTCAGTCAAAATCCCAGCAGATATTTCTGTACAAATTAACAAGCTAGTTATAAAATTTATATGACCATGCAGAGCACTAAGAAGAGTACAAAAAGAACTTTAAATAGAGTAAAACTGAAGGATTTTTAATACCATATTTCAAGACTTACTATGCTGCTGCTGCTGCTAAGTCACTTCAGTCGTGTCCGACTCTGTGTGACCCCATAGACATCAGCCCACCAGGCTCTCCTGCCCCTGGGATTCTCCAAGAACACTGGAGTGGGTTGCCATTTCCTTCTCCAATGCATGAAAGCGAAAAGTGAAAGTGAAGTCGCTGAGTCGTGTCCGACTCTTAGCGACCCCATGGACTGCAGCCCACCAGGCTCCTCCGTCCATGGGCTTTTCCAGGCAAGAGCACTGGAGCGGGTGCCACCGCCTTCTCCGAAGACTTACTATACTGCTAGAGTACTCAAGACAGAGGGGTGTTACCACAACAGTAGGCAGATATACCGGAACAAAACAGACAGCCCAGGAATAGGCCTACATATTTGTAGTCTCCTGATTTACGACCGAATTTTGGCGCTGGAGTTTAGAATGTCTTTTCAATACATGGTACATATAGAAACTGGATATCTAAATAGGAAAAAATAAATTTCAGGTAGATCACAAATCTAAATGTATTAAGGTAAAGCAATAAAGCTCCAAGAATAAAACAGGAAACTACCTTAAATATCCATAAGACACCACTGATACAGTGCATGGGCAAATCACAGAAAAAGAAATTAGCTGCATCCAGGTGATGGCAACCCACTCCAGGACTCTTGCCTCGAAAATCCCATGAATGGAGGAGCCTGGTGAGCTGCAGTCCATGGGGTCGTGAAGAGCTGGACACGACTGAGCGACTTCACTTTCACTTTTCACTTTCATGCATTGGAGAAGGAAATGGCAACCCACTCCAGTGTTCTTGCCTGGAGAATCCCAGGGATGGGGGAGCCTGGTGGGCTGCTGTCTCTGGGGTCGCACAGAGTCGGACACGACTGAAGCAACTTAGCAGCAGCAGCAGCAGGACTTTTCCATATCAGTAATTAAGGAAAACATTATCAACCTAATGTTCAACCATGAAAAACTTGGGCAAACATCTCACAAATGAGAATATACCCACAGTCAACAAGAGCACAGAAAGGTGACAACAGAAAGCACACATTTAGGCCAAATGACATGCCACTGCACACTCTCCAGAACAGGTAAAATTAAAAAGCCTAGCACAGCCGGTGTTATAGAAGACATCATATAGAAGACTTCAGGAGAACATATAGAATATGTCAACTCTCAGTCACTATGTTTGGAAGGGTAAACTAAAGAACAAATCCCTTGAAAACTGTTTGGCAGTGTCTACTAGAGAAGAATATGTCCATTTATGATGACCCAGAAATCCCACTCCTAGATCTATATACAACAGAGGCACATGGGAAAACGTTTTTAGAAGCATTTTTCATAAAGCTCCAAAATAGAAATAAATCCAAAGAGTAGCAATGAATGAATAAGCTGAGGTTTGTTCACACAGTGAAATATTACATAGCATTGAAGAATAATAAATTCTGAATTACGAAGAACAATGTAACAATATGGATAAATCTGCAGACACTTGTTTGAGAGAGCCACACACAGAAAAACTTCTATTATTCATATGTTTACGAGAAGGTTAAATTGACCTCTGATGACAGAAATCCAGACAATGGCTACCTTTGTGAATGGGAACTGGGAGAGGCAGGAGGATGCCTTCTGCCACGCTGGAAATAGCTTTTATCTGGATCAGATGGCAGTTCTAGGGTATATGTTCATAAAAGACCTTAAATCTCTTCACTTAAAGTTTATGCACTTTTCTGAATGCTTTTATACTGAAATTTTAAAAAGTTAAAAGAGAAATTTAGCTTATTTATTTAGAAACATATGCTGAGGGTCTGCTCTGTGCCAGGCCTTATGCAAGAACTTATAACCCTAGTAAGCATATAAAGATAAATTCAGAAACTTACTGGTGTTGATATAGACAAATATTAAATATTACGGTAGACTGCAGGGGGCCACAGGAAGTTCCCATGCAGGGGCAGGGTGTGTGTTTTGGCAGAAGGCCAAGTGGATGAACTCAGTGTTGGGGTGACTTGAACTTTTGCCCTTGAAGGACAGCGTGTTCAGTCTTTTCAGAGCAGACTCAGACAAAACCAGATATTAACTGGCCAGGTCTTTTCAAAAATTTGATGTCATGAAAAAATGAGATGGAGCACCTTTCCTTAGAAATATTAGAAAAATTAATGTGTGAATTTTAATTTTGCCTCTAATTAAAAAAAAAACTTTTTTCAAAACAACTGGGGATATTTGAATATGGATTCAGAATTGGATGATGGATGGTACTAGACAGTTTCTATAAAAATACTTCGGGTATGATATATCATACTGTTGTAGTGTATAAGAACGGAGAAGGCAATGGCACCCCACTCCAGTACTCTTGCCTGGAAAATCGCATGGACGGAGGAGCCTGGTAGGCTGCGGTCCATGGGGTCGCTGAGGGTCAGACACAACTGAGTGACTTCACTTTGACTTTTCACTTTCATGCATTGGAGAAGGAAATGGCAACCAACTCCAGTGTTCTTGCCTGGAGAATCCCAAGGAAGGGGGAGCCTGCGAGCTGCCGTCTATGGGGTCGCACAGAGTCGGACAGGACCGAAGTGACTCAGCAGCAGTAGTAGTGTACAAGAATGCCTTAGTGTAAGGAGAGGTGTGTGGCAGCTATAGACAGGTTGAGGACGTGTGGGTGGGGGTGGGGGGGGGGCACCATAGCATTCTGCTCCATCTCAAATCTCCCTTTTCTTGGATATTCCTCAGTGATATATATTGTGAGTAGTTATACCTTGTGACAATTTCACTAGACAATTTTTTTCCCAGTCTAAACATTGGCATCAAAAATATGGTTAAAAGCAAAATAATAGCTTTCCATTGGAGCTTATTAAATGTTTTACTCAGTTTAGCAGTATGACCTGCAAGTTATCAAAAACCTGTATTTGTTTAATAACTTTTAGAACATTTATATTAATGACATTTACCCACAAAGTATAACTTAAGATTTTTTATCACTTTTATTTGACAATGTTCTCCATGTAATTTAATGTACCAAATAATCCCAGTTACTTTAATATTTCTTCTGAGATGCCTCAGGGGCCTTCTGGAATACTCAAAAGTTAACCACAAAAGAAACTTATGAGCTGTTATCAAAAGCAGTTCAATATTCCAGGAAAACTTTGTTCTTTTCACACAGAAAGAAAACCAAATTCCAGTCTTGAACCAGCTTACTATTAATAACAAAATTAATTTATCTAATTAAATTCTTAATCTTAATCAATCCTGACAATGTAAAAGATTCTTTCCCCAAAGTTTCTTTTTCAAAAACCTTTTATTACTTTCTGGATTCATATTAATTTGTCCCTTATTTTCCCCATTTATTAGCAATCAGCTTTGGAACAAAATTATTCTACTTTTTTCCTCAATAAAAATATCTCCAGTCTTTACCTTCTCTTGCCAGTATATCCTACATACCCTACTTACTTTACACACTGAAATGCTTCCTTTATCATTTTAGCATCTTTAATTACGTACTACTATTTTTAACCTTTAAGAAACCTTCACAAAACCAAGAAGAGAGTCCTTGAACATTATACCAGCATTTTCTGATTGGCAAACTTAAGAACATATTCCATAACCTCAAAAACTACATTTTTTCTCATAGCACAATTTAATATGGTACAAGGTATGTGTTTAATGAACCCAAAGATCTTTTGAAGTTCTACTAATTAACCCAAAGCTGAAGTCTCAGGCAAAGTGAACTGTATCTGTATTTCAAGGACATGATAAGAGTTCAATTCAAGCTTTCTCTTAGGCATATTTTTGTTCTCTCAGAATCAGAATTCTGAAAACAGTATTTTATCAAACTAGCTTTCTCTAACTGCATATGCAAAAAGAACCAATTTCAGAATTCCAAAAAAGGAGTTTCATCTTAACCAATTTTCGCTGGAGTCTAATATTGCTGCCATATATTGTTAAAAAAATCATCTATCCTTTTCTTGAGCCATAATTTCATAGCTAAAAATTTTCTAATGCATTGAACCTGAATTTCCCATTTGCCAAAAGACAACGAAGATACCAGCCACACAAATGGAATATACATTCACACATCAGAAGACTGAACTATCACAAATCCTGGGGAGGTATGACCAATATGCAGCCCCAAACAAACATTTCCCCAATACAAATGGTCCTTGATGTCAGACGTACATCCGAACCAAATGGCAAAAAAGCCCAAATGACACTCAGTGATCACAAATGGTCCCCAATGACATACAGACATCAGAAGCTACTGGCGAACTGCCCAAATAGCACCTTCGTGCTCACAAATGTTTCCCCATACTGGCACCCCACTCCAGTACTCTTGCCTGGAAAATCCCATGGATGGAGGAACCTGGAAGGCTGCAGTCCATGGGGTCGCGAAGAGTCGGACACGACTGAGCGACTTCACTTTCACTTTTCACTTTCATGCATTGGAGAAGGAAATGGCAACCCACTCCAGTGTTCTTGCCTGGAGAATCCCAGGGACGGGGGAGCCTGGTGGGCTGCCGTCTATGGAGTCGCACAGAGTCGGACACGACTGAAGTGACTTAGCAACAGCAATAGCAACACGTGAGAACCAATTGGCAAGAACGCCCAACAGCACTCCCTGTTCGCAAATGGTCTCAACGTCAGACACACATCAGGACCAATTAGCAAAATGCCCAAATAGTACTTTGAGCTCAAAAGAGTATTTTCCCAGGTGCATACCCGTGGACTTAGTCCTGGAGCTCGTCAGTTCTTCCAGATGCCTGTTTCCGTTCCACCAAGGAAAAGCGTTAAGTTGGCAGCCAGTGCCCAGCCGGGGAGAAACAGGGAGGATCCTTGAAACAAATGGTTTCGGCAGCTGCTAGGAACGTCCCCCCAAATCCCTCCCTCAGGGCCAGCTAGTCGGGAGCAGCAGGCTCCTTGCAACCACCCCCGCCCAGCATCATGGCCGCCACTCTACTTTGGAAAACCCCAGGGAGGCAGGTATCGCGAGAATGCAGCCTCACCTTGGGGCCTGAAAAACTGGTACTGAAATGGGCGGTATGGCTGCCCTCCTCTCTGAATCCAATAAAAGGGCAAGGTTGGTGCGAAGGAAAGTTTGCTTTATTTCAGAGGCCAGCAACATGGGGATGATGGGGGTTGTGGAGAGGGTGGACTCCTACCCAAAGACTGACTTGCTGCTGCTAAATCGCTTCAGTCGTGTCCGACTCTGTGTGACCCCATACACAGCAGCCCACCAGGCTCCCCCGTCCCTGGGATTCTCCAGGCAAGAACACTGAAGTGGGTTGCCATTTCCTTCTCCAAAGCATGAAAGTGAAAAGGGAAAGTGAAGTCGCTCAGTCGTGTCCGACTCTTAGCGACCCCATGGACTGCAGCCCACCAGGCTCCTCCGTCCATAGGATTTTCCAGGCAAGAGTACTGGAGTGGGGTGCCATCGCCTTCTCCAAGACTGACTTAGGTGCTGACAATCCAGGTGGTGGGGGCTTCCTATAGAAATAGCACGTTAGCTCTGACGGTCATCTTGAAATTACTCATGCAGTGGTCTGATCAACATCAACTTAATTGTTTTCAGTACAGTTAGTCTTTGGTTCCAGTATTGGTTTATTCCCGTTTCTTTGAGGCTAGTTCTCACATTTGTGGCAGCTTATGCCATGGAGAATCCCAGGGACATGGGAGCCTGGTTGGCTGCCGTCTATGGGGTCGCACAGAGTCGGACACGACTGAAGCGACTTAGCAGCAGCAGCATGCCATGGCTATAGTCTGGTCTCCTTGCCTCATTCAGTCATGTTAGACTCTTTGTGACCCTATGGACTGTAGTCTGTTAGGCTCCTCTGTCTCTGAGATTCTCCAGGCAAGAATACTGAAGTAGGGTGCATTTCCTCCTCCAAGGGATCTTCCTGACCCCTAGATCAAACCCACGTCTCCTGCATCTCCTGCATTGGCAGGCAGATTCTTTACTTCGGACAGTCTGGTCATCACTTAGTTAACTCCTTTCACCTGGTGGGCTTTCAGTATCTATAAGACAGCTCACAGGATACGGCTCAGAATATTACCCATAGCCCTTGAGGAGAAACTAAAGGTCCGTGACTTTGCTTAAGGGCTAAACTATTACTATTTAGTCTTGTTTGACTGTTTACCTTTGTTTTTGCATTTTCTCACTTCTCTGATTAAACTTATTGTTTGGCTAAAGTTTTCCACAGACAAAAGGCTGGCAGAGAACATGGTGTGTGTGTGTGAGTGGGTGGGTGTGAGTGTGTGTGTGTGTGTGTGTGTATGAGGGGGACTATAGGGTCTAGCTCCATTTCAAACTGTCACAAAAATTACTTTTAAATGTTTCAGGAAAAAAGATGCACTAATACACATATATCAAGGTTGTCAAAACTATTGACCCTAAATAGTATGGACATAGGTTATCAATGAAATTTTTGTATAATGTTGGAAAAATAAAAAGCAAACTCAAGACAATAGATTGTTGGGTTTGAATTGAACTCTGTCACATGCTGGGCTTCCCTGGTGGCTCAGATGGTATAGAATCTGCCTGCAGTGCAAGACATCTGGGCTTGATCCCTAGGTCAGGAAGATTCCCTGGAGAAGGAAATGGCTACCCACTCCAGTATTCTTGTGTGAAGAATTCCATGGACAGAGGAGCCTGTCAGGCTACAGTTAATGGGGTTGCAAAGAGTCGGACATGACTGAGAGACTAACACACACTGTTATTTACTAGCCGTGTGACATTGCCCAAGTTACTTAATTTCTATGTATCTCAGTGTGTTAACAGAGAAGGCAACGGTAACCCACTCCAGTACTCTTGCCTGGAAAAATCCCATGAACGGAGGAGTCCGGTAGGCTGCAGTCCACGGGGTTGCGAAGAGTCAGACACGACTGAGCAACTTCCCTTTCACTTTTCACTTTTATGCATTGGAGAAGGAAATGGCAACCCACTTCAGTGTTCTTGCCTGGAGAATCCCAGGGACGGGGGAGCCTGGTGGGCTGCCGTCTGTGGGGTCGCACAGAGTTGGACACAACCGAAGTGACTTAGCAGCAGCAGTGTGTTAAACTGAATAATAAAAATAGTACCCACCTCTCTGGGGTTTTGTGTATGTGTGTGTCTGGTACGTGTGTGTAATAAATCTTAATGCCGCAACTCAGCAGTCTTCATGGAGCCCATTTTTTACCAGTAGCTCCAGCTCTTTATTCTTGCTTCCAATCTGTATTTATTCTTATCCCAAAGCATTTATTTCACATTTACCTCTGTTAAAAGTCATCCCAAACTTCTTTGGTCTGGTATCCTGTTTTGTAAGTCCTTACTGTGATCCATCTCTTTCCGTTTGCTTTCTTAGAGCCCTGATGAATGTCCAGACACTGGAAATCTTGGACCCTTCCCTCTTAGCTGTCTTTTAGTCATTTAGAAAGATGCCAGAATAGGCAGGCACTAACACTTATCCCTGGGGGCTGCCCTGGTGGCTCAGTGGTAAAGAACCTGCCTGCAATGCAGGAGATGCAAAAGAGGCAGATCCAATCCCTGGGTGGGGAACATCCCATGGAGAAAGAAATCAATACCCACTCCAGTATTCTTGCCTGGGAAATCCCATGGACAGAGGAGCCTGGTGGGCTACAGTCCATGGGATCATGAGTCAGAAATGACTAGTGGCTAAACCAGCACCACATACTCATTCCTGAGGGACTGTGTACTTGCAGCATCTCAGGGCACAAAAGTGTGTGAGGAGTAACAGCAAACTAATAAAACCAGGCTCAGTGGGGGGGTCTAAGGGGGCTCCCAAGCCTCAGCTATCTACTCCTGGTATAACTAAAGGAGCTCCATTTTTTCAAGCAGAGAAAGGGGTTTGGAGAAGCAAGGGTAAGGCTCTTGAGGGGAGGTGTAAAGAGGAGCAGGGAATGGCCCTGCATGCTGAGTGGCAGGTGTGAGTCTCTCCTCCTCTAGTCCACTCGGCAACCCTCTCTCACCTCCTGAAGTTTGGGAAACCGGTTGAAGAAATAATGGAAGATTAAAAAGAAGGAGCTGGAAGTCCCCGTCTGCTCACTCTCTCCACCTCCTGGGAGGTGTAGCACAGTGCATGGCAGGGTCATGGATCCCTGGCACCACCACCAGAAGAGTCCCCACATTGTCCTGAGGACATTTCATCTCAAGCAGCTGTGTGCAGGCTTCCAGAGTCCCTTGGCTGCTCCAGCTCAATTTCCCCCTCGTTGATAAAATGATTTCTGGAGTGGGCAAAGAGAATTCATCTGCTGGAGGAATCTGAGGGCCACTGGAGAAGAGGAGACTCACCAAACCACCATATGGATGGAGGCGGAGGATGCGTTGGCTAAGCATGGAGGGTTGTAAGAACTAGGAAGGCAGGAAATGAAAGAGAAGGAAAGATGGTGATGGGGTACGTCTTTTCCCATCATCTCATCTTCAGCGTGCATACATTTAGGGGATATGGACTGCCCAATATAATAGACACCCCCAGATATGCTACGTAGGACAACCCTAAGAGTGAGACATTGCAAGAAGGTGCTTGGAATTCTTGAGATTGCCTTGCACACCAACGCAGTGAACCAGTGACCAGGGAGAAGTGACAGAATAAACTCTTCCAGGCCTCTGGCAATTCGTGTCTTCAGTGTATTCCTATTCTTAAAACACACACACACAAAAAAACTTTGTAAGATTTATCTCTTTTTGCCTAAAATTCTCAACTATGCTTGGGAACCCCTTTTAAGATGCTTCCCCAAAATTAACTATTTAACATGGACAAAACCTGTCTTCTCAGTTTTCAGCTTATGCTTAGGATCCAATTGAGATGTATCCAAGCCTATTAACAATCATACACACTGAGGAAACCAGAAGGGAAAGAGACACGTGTACCCCAATGTTCATCACAGCACTGTTTATAATAGGCAGGACATGGAAGCAACCTAGATGCCCATCAGCAGATGAATGGATAAGAAAGCTGTGGTACATACACACAATGGAGTATTACTCAGCCATTAAAAAGAATACATTTGAATCAGTTCTAATGAGATGGATGAAACTGGAACCTATTATACAGAGCGAAGTAAGCCAGAAAGAAAAACACCAATACAGTATACTAACGCATATATATGGAATTTAGAAAGATGGTAACAATAACCCTGTGTACGAGATAGCAAAAGAGACACTGATGTATAGATCAGTCTTATGGACTCTCTGGGAGAGGGAGAGGGTGGGGAGATTTGTGAGAATGGCATTGAAACATGTACAATATCATGTATGAAACGAGTCGCCAGTCCAGGTTCGATACACGATACTGGATGCTTGAGGCTGGTGCACTGGGACGACGACCCAGAGGGAGGGTATGGGGAGGGAGGAGGGAGGAGGGTTCAGGATGGGGAACACAGGTGTACCTGTGGCAGATACATTTCGATATTTGGCAAAACTAATACAATATTGTAAAGTTTAAAAATAAAATAAAATTGAAAAAAAAAAACAATGACAAAAAAAAAAAAAAACCAACAATCTAACCCAGTGAATAGGGAAAGTACAGATTTAATTTAATTTTTATGGATCACCCCCCAAAAGATGGAGGAAGATTAAGGTCTTATCTTTTTGTGAACTGGCTTATTTTGTATGCATATCAACAAGCTCCATATGCATTCAGGTTTGTGTAAGATCTTTGTTAGATTTGTCGTCAGATCATTATTGGATTTTAGCAAAAACGCCCAACTGAAGGGATAGAATGGGCTGGTGTTTACAGTGGGCTTTTGACCCAGTAGTTTTAGACTCTGTACCCACAAATGTGTTTTTTTTTTTTTTCTGTTGATAAGTAATAATGATTACTTGGGGCATAATTGCTTCGTGTCTTGTTCTCTGGCCCTGCAAACTTGTGTCCAATCTGGCATTTGGAGATAAGTATTGGCTTTGTCACTGATATTTTTGGTCATATAAAGAAGGGCCTCAGATGTGCCCTTCACATAGTTTGGTGATTGCTTTGTGAGTAAAGAACGAATGGAGCATTGTGAACTCTGAAGAAAAACACTGTGTTCTACCCATTATTCACTGCTATATAATGACTTCTCCATGAGAACTCAAGGATGTACTGTCGCCGGGCTATCACAGGGTATAATTTATGACCTTTCTGCTCTGAGGTCATATTATCATTTGCTGTTCTGAAAACTCACCTGCCTTCAAAACATCCTTTCTTCGTTTAAAAAAAAAAAAGATCATTTGTAAAAGGGATAGAGATTGGCAAGTGGGCATCATTTGAAGTGGGACAGATTGGGTTTGAGACCTTACAAAGGTTTAGGTTGCCCCTTTCAGGAGTCAACTACAGTCCTTATTACTTCTTATAAAGTCAAGGAGATACACAAATAAAATGGGGTGTGACAGTTTTGTACAATTATTTTTTTTAATTTTTAAACTATCTTTTTGGCTGCGCTGGATCTTTGTTGCTTTGTGCAGGCTTTCCCTAGCTGTGGTGATCAGGGGCTACACTCTAGTTGCGCACACTTCTCATTGTGGTGATTTGTCTTGTTGCAGAGCATGGGCTGTAGATGCAAGGGCTTGAGTAGCTGTGGCGCACAGGCTTAGCTGCCCCACGGAATGTGGGATCTTCCCGGACCAAGGATCAAACTTGTGTCCCCTGCACTGGCAGGTGTATTCTTAACCACTGGACCACCAGGAAGTTCGTGTCCAATTACTAATCTGGCATTTGGAGAGAAGTATTGGCTTTGTCACTGATATTCTTGGTCATTAAAAGATGTGCCCTGGAGTTGATGCAGGTTACAAGGTCCCTTTTTCAGGTAGCTAAAAATGGGGTCTTCAGACCCAGTGAAAAGTGATCCCCTTGTCCTTTTCAATTGCCCAGTGGCTTTCAGAGATAGAGGTTAAATGTAGCCAGAGCCTAAAACATTTCTTTTGAATAACTTGTGCAGTGGTAAATTTTGTCCTTTAAGTCTGGCTTTTTTGGGAAACAGCCTGAAGTCATTTAGAACAAATCTGGTATGAAATAAGGAGGCCAGTCATGCCAGTGGTGAGTACTTTATTCTGTTAAGAAATAAGGGAAATAAATCAAGTAATGGGAGCACTTCTCCTCTCCTAGTGGACTGAGTGAGCAATGAGTCCCATGAATGTTCAGGGCAGGCTAGACAAGTAGGCATCTACCCAGCAGGTGCGTTATTAACTGCATCCTCAAATTGAAGCTCCCTGGGTAGAGAGATGGCTGACCTCACTGGAAAGAACATCCGTTCAAGAGTCAGCGCAACCTGCTTTAAATCTGCACAGTCAATTGTGTGCGGTCCTGGAGAAATCAGTCAAACTGTCTGAATTTTAGTCTCTCTACCTCTAAAATGGGGCTTGTTTATACCTATCCCCAAAGGTTTTCTGAGTGTTAAACTGCAGGGGAATTAGCTACTTTGTTTTGTGCTGGCTCTGTTCCGTTGGAAAAACTCTTCTAGCCATATTCTTCTGCGTTCCCTGACCCTGACCTTGAGAGTTTCCTCCTGCTGTTCCCTTCTTCACCACATTCACATCTGAAGCAGTTTTCACAGAGTAAGACACCTCTGGCCGTGACACAGCGTTTACAGCTTATTTTATATGTGAGAATTTGGAGGACCCAGAACTTGCTTAAAAATCCGCAGGGTCTGCAAACCAGTTTTATAATTTCATTAGCAAAACAACTCCATTTGAGTCTAGTGAGTTCCATGTGCCAGAAGCCCTCCCCAAGTTCTCTCCTAGACATTACCTTAAGCCCACTTTGTTGTTATACCCATCACACTTCTGTAGCTGAAGGGGCCAGCTGCTTGCCACTGAAAATCCAATAAAGAGGCCAGGTTGATGGAAAGGAAATTTCGCTTTATTTTGGATGCTGGCAACCTGGGGGACGGGCGGATGCCTGTCCAAAGGCCAACTCTTTGACCCCCTATCCTGACAATCAGTGGGTTAGAGCTTTTATAGGGGAGAGAGGGAGCTACATGCAGAAACAGCACAGTTAGGTGACAGTCATCTGGGCAACTGGTCACGCAGTGGTCTGACCAGCGTCATCTTGATTGTTTTAAGTACAGTTAATCTTCAGTTGCAGCGTCAGTTTGTTCTCATTTCCTTGAATTGTTCTTGGAATTGTTGCAGCTTAGGTCAAGGCTACAGTCTGGTCATCCTGTAGTTAACTTCTTCCATCTGATGGGGGTTTCGGTATCTATAAGACAGCTCACAGGACATGGCTCAGAATATTATCTACAGCCCTCGAGAAGGACCTAAAGGTCCTTGGCTATGCTTAATGACTGCTTTATTATTATTTGGTCTTCTCTGACTGTTTGCCTTTGTTTCTGCATTTTCTCACTTCCCTAATTAAACTTCTTTGACTAAAGTTCTTCTGCAGACAAAAGTCAGGCAGAGGACACGGTGGAAGGACCATAGAGTCCGGCTCTGTTTCACTTCCAGTTTGATAGCGCCACACACTAAAGCCTGTTAAAACACTAAGTTGAGTTGAAAGGCAGCATCTTCATGTGATCCTTAGTCAGTGAGGGCTACTTTTATTTCACTTACTGTTTAACTAAAAGATCTCAATTCAATAGGTCTTTGAAAAATGTTTTGAACAATAGTCCCCTCTCTCTAGCTATTTAGGGCATAAATAGGATGGCCATGTAGTTTATTTTTCAAACTGAAACACTTTTGCCCATATAAACAAGGATTATCTCAAGGATTGGTTCAAGGAAACCAGGTATATATTCATTGCCTTTTCCAACACAGTGAAAACCTTAATCCCTGGATGACTGCTTCCCTTCCATCTTGCTTGCTCTCTGGCAAATCCCTGCTGGAGCTCAATTTTTCTTGAAACACCTTGTGAGGAGCAGCCAGCACAAAGGAATCCTCTACATCCTTATAATCCCTTCCTGTTGAGTTAGTAGTTTGGTAGACAAGTAGTCTCACTTCCAAGTTTTAGAAGGTAATGTGTATGCATGCATGCTTAGTGACTAAGTCATGTCCAACTCTTTGTAATTCCATGGAGTACAGCCAGTCAGTCAGTCTCCTCTGTCCATGGGATTCTCCAGGCAAGAATACTAGAGTGGGTTGCCATGCCCTCCTCCAGGGGATCTTCTCAACCCAGGGATCTAATTGCATCTCCTGCATTGCAGGTGGATTCTTTACCACTGAGCCACTGGAGAAGCTCTTAGAAGGTAACAGCTTTTATTAAATATTTTCCCTGAGCACAAACAAGTTAACCTTGCAACTTGCAAATCCATTTGCTGTATCAGTCAGCATTTAGTTCAAGAAATGAAAATCACCTCAGGTGTTTTAAACAGAAATCAAGTTTGTTTTTTTTTTAATGGGTGCTTATGAAAGAAATTATTGGAAAAATTGGAAGGGCAGGTGCTAAAGAGATGCTGCTGCACAGCTCTGAAATCCTGCCATGGCAATTGTGATCTGAGGTTCTCTGCTGCTGCCAATATCAGCATCCTGAGTCCATGAGCCTGGTGATTCGACAGTGGAATGTGGACTCGGGCTATTGCAAAATCCCAAATCTACTGGAGCTCAATTGTCAGCTACACAGAGATGAATGTCTCCCTTCTTCCTTCTTTCTAAATCTTCTGCAAGAACATCTCAGGGGCAAAACCTCAATAGCATCCATAACTCCCAAGGCAAGGGATTCTGGGAAATAAAGTCCGGGTCCTTTGTGTCTGTTTGGGTCCTTTAAGGAGCAAACATCAAAATGGAATTAGAAGTGATTAGATGAGCAAGATATTTACTTGGGGGGATTGTCTGTGACTAAAAAGGGGGGAGAAAGCACAACTGGGGAAGGAGAGTCTCTAGATTCCAATTACAGATCAGATACCTGTATGAGAAGAGAGGGGAGGAAGGATTGGGTTGAACAAGCTTCAGAGTGCAGTTCTAAGAAAGTGACAGACAGGGCGATGGGGCTTCCCTGGGGATAGTTGCCCATTAAAGGAATCTCATGTTGAAGGCAGGAATGGCCTGGCCCGAGGACCTGGCAGCCATATGGAGGAAGAGAGGTCTTGGCACACATGTAATGGATGTAATTGGAGGGAATGTGGAGTTATCCACCAGCAACACTCCCAACGAGCGGCAAGTTCTCTTGGGAGTGAGTGGCACACGTCCACAGCCACCCCACCAAGGGTGGAAGGGATTAAAAATAGCTGAATCCTACAGTCCTGAGAACAGCATCCTTATTGAGTTCCTCCAATCTTCCCATCCTCACCTGTTCCTCTGAAACAGCTTGTATTGGTGAAAACAAGAAACATTCCTTTTATTCTTGTTTTTGCCTTAGAACTTCTGCGGGTGGAGAATCTATCAAGAACATTACATGAAAACAAACTAAAACTATTTTAATGAAAAAGTACTTTAATCTGATTAAAGAAGGCACAAAAGGTCAGCTTAGATTAATACACTGGGTAGCCTTTGTATTCTCTGCAAAATTCTCGGAATACCAACACAGGTTTAACTACCTTGTTTTCTGAGTTTTGCTCTAATGCTGTATCATTTATAAAAGAGTAATTTTAATCTATGTCAGAGTGCAATAATTATAAGAATAGCTACCACTAGTATTTGTGATGTACCAAGCAATTTACCAATACTTTGCATGAATTCACTGATTCAGTTGGCATAACGGCCATCATCTTCACTTCACATGAGGAGCCTAAGAAATGTCATGCAGTTCATCAAGGTCAGGTGGGAGGGGAGTGGAATGAGACATGGACCCCAGTTTGGTGCCAGGTCACACTTGTGCCCTGCTCACACTCATGGAGCCCTTTCCATGTGCTCTGCACTGTTCTACAGACACAGTCCCATCAGCCCACCACCCCATTCAGGTCTATAGTGGTCTAAGACTCCTTGAAGTCAGACCATTTCCAGAGTTCAGAAGTTTTCAAATTTTCAGAAGGAAGTTCAGCTCACGTACTAATGAAATATTTCCACGAGGTCTAGGGCAGTGCTTCATAACCAGTGTTACTATTTCTAGCAAGTATGGTAGAGGCTGGGCTTCCCAGGTGGTGCTAGTGGTAAAGAACCTGCCTGCCAATGCAGGAGACATAAGAGACACATGTTCAATCCCTGGGTCAGGAAGATTCCCTGGAGGAGGGAATGGCAACCCACTCCAGTATTCTTGCCTGGAGAATTCCATGGGCAGAGGAGACTGGCAGGCTACAGCCCATGGTGTCACAAGGAGTTGGACACAACTGAGCAACTAACACACTATTATTACATCAGCTCCGATCATTGGGCTTTAGATCCCAGAGGTTGGGGACTCCTCTTCTAATCCTAAATTCTTTGTTTGGTTCCCACTAACCATACAACCGGATTCTTGGTCCTGGAGGATGTGTACAGTGAAGACCAGTCTCAGCTAGAATAGTTATTAGATTGCACCACTCAGATGGGTTTCCACTTGGCCACTCAGAGGCCACCAGCATACTGTCTTGTCCAGGTTTTAGTCTTAGGGGTGCCAACTGGGAGTATTGATTGCTACTTGCCATGGGCTTAGCTGGCATTGATCCAAGCTCAAAGGTCTTAGAAATGTTTCCTTAAAGTTAAAAGGTTGGTGTGTGTCCATGTGTGTGTGTGTGTGTGTGTGTGTGTGCATTCAGTAATGTCCAACTCTTTGTGACACCATGGACTGTAGCCCACCGGGCTCCTCTGTCCATGGGATTCTTCAGGCAAGAATATTGGAGTGGGTTACCATGTCCTCCTCCAGGGGATCTCCCCGATTCAGGGCTCAAACTCACGTCTGCTGCGTCTCCTTCATAGGCAGGTGGATTCTTCACCCAGTGCGCCACCTGGGAAGCCCACAGATGGTTGGTAACTTCAGTTTATTGCTCTAAGTGTCTTCATGTTCTTGGATGTCATGACTCTGAGCTCTGCTAGGTGAGTAAAGGAGTGTTTTGTTATAATATAAAACAAAATGATTTATTATTCCCTAGGATGTGGAGGCCATCAAGGCCCTGGGCTTCATACACCTAGGGTCAAGCCTCAACTTTAACTTTCACCTTAACCTTCACTTCGGGTTTTCATGGGCAAGGTGGAAAGAAAAACAACAGTGCCTGCTTCTAATTAAAGTCCTTGTGAGGATTAAATAAAAATCACATAGCAGAGCACCTGGTCCTTAGTAAGCACTCCACTGATGTTAAATAGGAATAATAATATTATTATTACTATTAATTAAAGACTGTTACAGTAAGGGCACACTTTAAATTTTTAGGTGACTTAAGTAGATTCACATATTCTTGGTAATCAAGACGGAGCTCCGGGAAGTGATTAGTGACTGTTGTTAATTAACTCTCTTCAGCATAGCATAGCATAGTAAAAAAGGACCTTGGAGAACTCTGCACTTAAACAGCTGATTGCAATACAATGAGCTCTATTATGCAAAGGCTCTCGTTGGGGGCCCTCTGCTTTCCACTCAGAGAGAACAGACGTTACAGAGCAAAAAGATCACCGCGTTCCCCTCCTTTTTAATTAGAAAGCACTGAGAAGATGAAAATGCATAATAAGTCTCTGCAGTAGTTAAGCATAATTCGAGTAATGTGTACCTGGGGGCTCCCTCTAACATGGCTCCTCCTCGCAGAGAAGTGCTCTTGAGAAGGAGCAGGTAGGAGAAGGGCGAGGCTGGAGTTGGCGTCTCTGAATCTCTGTCCGGCCACTGCCTAGCCAAGGGATGTTTCCAGGGTACTGTAACTTTAAGGAGCCTCAGTCGCCTCATTGGTGAAAATGAAACCTACATCTGAGTGTAGTTATGAGGGTTAATGTGGGGAGGTAGTGTGATAAATGGGAGAAGGCAATGGCACCCCACTCCAGTACTCTTGCCTGGAAAATCCCATGGATGGAGGAGCCTGGTAGGCTGCAGTCCATGGGGTCACTGGGAGTCAGACACGACTGAGTAACTTCACTTTCACTTTTCACTTTCATGCATTGGAGAAGGAAATGGCAACCCACTCCAGTGTTCTTGCCTGGAGAATCCCAGGGATGGGGGAGCCTGGTGGGCTGCCGTCTATGGGGTCGCACAGAGTCGGATATGACTGAAGCGACTTAGCAGCAGCAGTGTGATAAATGATGCCACTGACCACCACTTGCTGAAAGTATAGCACATCCCAGCTCATGGTAGGCAACCCATGGACAATAGCTCTTGGTATTAATATCATCTGGGGGAAAACCACACATCCAGCTTGGATTCTTTCATTTGTGAGACCATGGTTCGGAAGAGTTTGGGAGGGGTGTCTGGCAGATGACACCGTCTTTGTTTTCTGAATTAAAGATTAAATCTTGACTTGCCCGGTGGTCCAGTGGTTAAGAATCTGCCTTCCAACGCAGGGGATGCAGGTTCAATCCCTGGTCAGGGAACTAAGAGCCCATGTGCCACAGGGCACTAAGCCTGCACGATGCAACTAGACAGCCTGTGCACCACAGCTAGAGAAAGGCCTCACCCTGCAAAGAAGACTCAGCACAGCCAGTAGTAATTATAAAGCAAAACCTTCAAAACCAATAGGCTGTGTGAAATCAGGAGTAAGAGTGTATGGAGATGGGGCAGGAAAGGGGGGGATGGCAAATTCTCAAGATTCTTTCTTGCAGCTTCCAGCTCTAGAAAGTTCTTAGCAGCAAGGGTTAAGTGGCTTTGAGAAGAAGTCAGTGCAGCACAATGATGAAGGGGCTTTAAACTCGGACTGGGAGGGTTGAATGCCTGCCTCTGCCATTACTAACCGTGTGACCGTAGAAAGTTAAATTCAATGCCTCCATATACTCATCTGTAAAACGGGGGTGAAATAGTGCTTTGGTAGGTGGCACTTCCACCAGTGCCTACCACATGGCAAACATTAGCTGTTCCAGACCGGAACTGCCTTGCAAAATCAGCAACTAATTTGTTTCTGGAATTCATTCAAGGTTTCAGCTTGATTTCTAATTATTCATGTATTAAGTCCAGTGAAGGCTTTATCCCTTTCATTTTGATGAAACCCAAGAATTTGGTCCTAGAGTTCCCTGAAACACAACCAGTATGCACCGACATTTCAGGAAAGACATGTGGTGTCATGGGGAGCCCAGTTCAAAGGATTTCATTCTATAAATACCAAGAACTGAAGCAGTGTTTCACATTACAATCATGATTGTTGGTATTTATTATGTTTGTGACTCAGAGAAGTCCTCACGGAAGTATGAACTGGCTTTTCTCTGTGTTCTTCTCCTTTGCTTTATGACAGCTACATCTCTACTACCTGTTTCTTTTTAAAATATTTACTTATTGGCTGTGTTGGGACATAGTTGCAGCCATTCTGTGTAAAGGCCGAGGGATCCTTTCTGATTTATTTATTTGGATTTTTGGCTACACTGGGTCTCACTGCTGTGCGGCGTTTTCTCTAGTTGCGGCTAGCAGGGGCTACTCCAGTTGCCGTGCACAGGCTTCTTACTGTGGCGGCTTCTCTCACTGAGGAGCACAGGCTCTCTGAACTTGGGCTTCAGTAGCTGTGGCATGTGCTTAGTTTCTCCTCAGCGTGTGGAATCTTCCTGGACCAGGGATTGAACCCGTGTACCCTGCATTGGCCAGTGGATTCTTAACCACAGGCCCACTGGTGAAGCCCAGGATCCTTTTATAATGGTAGGAGGCTGGTATCCCTGGAGTTCTGGGGGTCTCTGTGTTTATATGCCTTGCAGGATGCTCCCGCAAATCACTGACTTGTATTTGAGATGTGTTGCTGTGGTGATGGCGTGAAATACAATGATGGCCTGAGTTTTTTGGTCCCCAGAGAGGTGGTTTTCACATCATGCTTGCCCTACATAGCTTCAGGGTTCCATGGATACAGGCGGGACACTTTGTAGATACAGCACTGACCCTTGCTATATCACAGCTAGCTTTCATTGGCTGGTGGGAGCTAATTAAATTTTCAGAAATTCTGTGACCCAGTTGTCAAGTAGAGACAATAAAAATGCAAGTTAAATGCAAAAACAATTAAATGTGTACATATGTGCTAAGTCGCTTCAGTCATGTCCCACTTCTTGCAACCCTATGGATTGTAGCCCACCCAGGCTCTTCTGTTCATAGGATTTCCCAGTCAAGAATACTGGGGTGGGTCGCATTTTCTTCTTCGGGGGATATTCCTGACCCAGGGGTCAAACTCATGTCTCCTGTGGCTCCTGTATTGCTGGTGGATTCTTTATTGCTGAGCCACCAGGGAAGCCCAAACAACTAAATAAATTACATTAAAAAGAAAGCATATACTCAAAACTCGTAATTTTTAATTATTTTACTATGTATTTCTATTATTTACACTAGATATTGTGTCTATTTTATCCTTATAATGAAACTACTATATAATAGAGTTGTTTTGTTGTTTAGTTACCAAGTCATGCCAGAATCTTGCCCTAGGCTTCTCTGTCCATGGGATTCTCCAAGCAAGAATACTCGAGTGGGTCACCATTTCCTTTTCTAGGGGATCTTCCTGATCCAGAGATCGAACCCACGTCTCCTGCATTGCGGGCAGATTCTTTACAACCGAGACACCCAGGAAGCCCACATAATAGAGTACTGTGTTTCCAGCCCCCACTCTACGTTCAGTGAAATTGGTCCTGGTGGGAGTATTTACACATCACAGAAATCAGGAAAAAACTATAAAACAAAACCTTCCCACCATGGAACCAGTTGTTAGCAATCAGGGAACTTAACACAGGTTGAGGGGTTTGGAAAGTCCGAACAGAAGGCTGTGACCTATGGTACAAGGGTGGGTGTTGGGGACTTGAGCCTGAGTCCCTCATGACCAGAATCGTAGCTGAAGTGGTAACTGGAGCTTGTGACAAGCATGAAAACCACAGGGAGAGGGCTGCAGAACCCAGGAGGAGAATCCAGGGGTGTGCATGGGACCTGCCGATCAGGGCACCTTAACAGGGACATCATCAGCTTAGGAAGCCTACAGTGGGTGCAGAGGAGGGAACAGGCAGCTGAAATAGCTGGTACTAGCTAGATTTCCGTGACAAGACAGAGATACACCAGTTTTTTAAACAGAAAGAATTTAATATCAAGAATTATTAGCAAAGTAGAAAGTTGTTACCTAGTTAAATGAGAAGAAAAAGAAGACAGTCTTAAGGTTTCAAGATGTTACAACCGCAGAAAAGTAGCCACCACCTTGAAGGCCTGGAGGAACAAAATAAAAAAGACTGGAACTTTTTTTAAACCTTAGAAACTCAGAGGAGGATTCCTGGAATTGAAACTCAGAATCTTTATGGGGGATGTCGCTTGGCTGCATCTGGCATCAGTGGGGCAAGGGGTGGAATATGCGATAAGCCATTTTCTGCAAATGCTGAAAACTTATCTGTTGACACAGGAAGGAACTGCTGCTGCCACCACCAGCTTCAGTGAAGCTGAAAGGGACAAGAGAAAGGAGCAAGCGCCTGCCTCCTCCTGCAGCCTCACAGTCGCTCTCTAGCACCCCCTACTGATCATGACTAGTGGGACACAGCTGTTGCTGTTTCCTACTCTGCCACCTCAATGCAATGTAGCTGGCCAGGCTCCTCTGTCCATGGGATTTCCTGGGGCAAGAATACTGGAGCGGGTTGCCATTTCTTTCTCCAGAGGATATTCCAGACCCAGGAACTGAACTTGCATCTCCTGCACTGGCAGGCAGATTCTTGACCACTGAGCAACCAGGGAAGCCCCCAGGACACAGCTAGCCAAGTGGAAATGTGGTTTGCAGAGAATTCAGAGAACTGGCAGGGAGGCCCAGGTGGCACTACTGGTAAAGAACCTGCCTGCCAATGCAGGATATGTGGAGGCTCAAGTTTGATCCCTGGGTCAGGAAGGAGGATCCCTGGAGGAGGAAATGGCAATCCACTCCAGTATTCTTGCCTGGAAAATTCCAGGGACAGAGGAGTCTGGTGGGCTACAGTCTGCTGCTGCTGCTGCTGCTGCTAATTCGCTTCAGTCGTGTCTGACTCTGTGCAACCCCGTAGATGGCAGCCAACCAGGCTCCCCCGTCCCCGGGATTCTCCAGGCAAGAACACTGGAGTGGGTTTCCATTTCCTTCTCCAATGCATGAAAGTGAAAAGTGAAAGTCAAGTCGCTCAGTCACGTTCACTCTTTTCGACCCCGTGGACTGCAGCTCACCAGGCTCCTCCGTCCATGGAATTTTCCAGGCAAGAGTACTGGAGTGGGATGCCATTGCCTTCTCCGGGGCTACAGTCTAGGGGGTTGCAAAAACTCAAGTCAGACATGACTGAGCGAATAAGCGCGCGTGCACACACACACACACACAGAATTGGCACTCCTGGACGGTGTGTGATGCTGCCCCTAGACATGGGAGATGATTAGGTCTGGCTGTGGGCAGAAAGCATGAAGGTCAATGAAGACTGCACATCATTTCGGCTAAATCTGAAACTGAAAGAAGAGATCTCTCTGCTTTCTTGCCCAAGTACTGCTTTGGCTCTTCTGTTGTCAGTTTAGGAAGAAGAAAACATCACTTCAGCTTTTTCATAGGCTGAAAGAGTGAGTGGTGTTTGGAAAATGAGATGAAATTCTAGAAAAAGAAGAAAAAAATAATAGTTGTGTGAGAGAGAAGGCTCTGAAACCAAGTGAAAGCCTTGCTAAGCATATATCCTGTCAGCATCTATTTAAGTGGCTCATTTAAAGTGGGCTTCTGTTAAGCTATTTTGCATTAGATGGGAATGTAGTCATTTTATGTGTTTGAGATTTTTCAGGTATATTTTAAGGTTCTGGCTCTTCTCTGATTCCCAGTTGACCTCTTTTCTCAAAGGAGTTGAAAAATTTACATCTTTGCCGTGGAACCCATTGATAATTAACAAGGTCACCATTTTAGATAGCAATACAAACTTCAGTAGAGAAAAATCTTCATCCTCTTGAAATGTATCTTAGCAACCTAGTAACTACAATCTGCTGCTCACCTTTTTCCTGCCAGGTTCTGGGTTAAATGCTGAAGCAGGATGTGGTAGTGAGGGAGACCCAGTCCCTGCCCACAAGAGGTTATATTTAACGGAGGAGGTAGCGACATAACCAACACAAGACTTGGAGGAGCGTTCGTTCTGCCTAGAGGTGAGTTAGGAGGCTGCAAGTAGTTAAAGAGTGAGAGATCCACAGAGAAAATGGAACATTTGCGATAGCCTCTGAAGAACAAGCTTCCCTTGTGGCTCAGTTGGTAAAGAATCCGCCTGTAGTGCAGGAGACCTAGGTTCAATCCCTGGGTTGAGACGATCCCCTGGAGGACAGAAAGGCTACCCACTTTAGTATTCTGGCCTGGAGAATTCCATGGACTGTATAGTCCACAGAATCACAGAGTCAGACACAACTGAGCGACTTTCACTTTCACTGAGGATAAGCAGGAGCTTGCTAAGGAGAGAAGAGAGAAGGACATTCTAGGCAAAGAGAATCTGCAGGTGTGTGAGAGTAGGAGGAACAAGGAGGGACTGCAGAGAGGTCTCCGAAGGTTCGAGGAGGCTAGGTCAGAAAAGCACCTTTCTTGCCCTGTTGAGGCATTTGACATTTATCCTATAGGTGATGGGGAACCATTAGAAGAAGCTGTTTATACAGCAGCCCTGCAGTTGCCAGTCCTCAGCTGCCCATCAGCCAAATCTGATCTGAAAATAATGCTGGAGAGGAAGTGGAGAAAAGGGAACCCTCTTGCACTGTTGGTGGGAATGTAAATTGACACAGCCACTATGGAAGACAGTATGGAGATTTCTTAAATAAAAAAAAAAAAACTAAGAATAAAACTACCATATGACTCAGCAATCCCACTGCTGGGCATATACACTGAGAAAACCATAATTGAAAAAGACACATGTACCCCAGTGTTCACTGCAGCATTATTTACAACAGCTAGGGCATAGATGAATGGATAAAAAAGCTATGGTACATATATACAGTTGAATATTACTCAGCCATACAAAAGGAGTGGCTTTGAGTCACTTCTAGTGAAGTGGATGAGCCTGCTATTCAGAATGAAGTAAGAAAAACAAATATTATATATTAATGCATATGTATGGAATCTAGAAAAATAGTACTGATGAACGTATTTGCAGGGCAGGAAGAGAGACTCAGAAATAGAAAACAGACTTACAGACACAGTGGGAGAAGGAGAAGGTGAGACAAATTGAGAGAGTAGCGTGGAAACATATACATTACCATGTGTGAATTAGATAGCTAGTGGGAAGTCTCCGTATAGTGCAGCGAGCTCAGCCTGGTGCTGTGTGACAACCTAGAGGGGTGGGATGGGGTGGGACATGGGAGGGAGGTTCAAGAAGGACATGTAATGTATATTCCTATGGCTGATTCACATTGTTGTATGGCAGAAACTAACACAACATTGTAAAGCAATTATTCCCCAATTAAAAATAAATAAATTAAAAAATAATAAAATAAAATTCTTTTAGAAAAACTCCAAGTCTGACCAAGCCCTAACCTCCTCTGGGCACACCTTGTTTCAGCTTCACCTAATTTGCAGGCTCTGGCTACTGATCCATGTGCATCTCTCGTGTGCCACGACTGGCCAGAGGTGGCCCACATCAGAGTTAATCTTCTTTCCCGCACACGGCACACTTCGTACCCCACAGGACTCATTGCATAAAACAATGGCCAGGCTTCACCAAAGCACAAGGACTGCTCAGTGGAGAACTGCAGCTGATAGTGATACTCACACAAGTGCTAAGCTACAGCTCTCAGAGACAGGCTTTCAAAGGGAGCCTCCTTCTTTCTGCTTTGAGTTGTGTCGATGAACTATTGTTATGTAACAACTCCAAAACACAGAGCTTAAAACCGAGTGGTCATTACTCATGCATCTGCAGTGGAAGATGGCCCTATTTCAAGCTTTCCAATTCCCCTCTTAGGATCTTCTCACAGAGACAGAAAACAGAAAAAGGAAAAGTGGAAGCAGATGTAGCCTCTTAAGACAGACTTACTTCATTATCTTTTCCACCCCTATGCTATTGGCCAAAGTCAGTTTCACGGCCACACCCAAAGTGAAGGCTCAGGAAAGTACAACCTGTCCCCCGTGAGGCATGCAAATGTGTAGATGCAAAGAGGGTTGGTAAACTGGAGTCCGTAATGCAATCTTCCGTAGCTGCCTGGTGATTGCATTCTCTGGCTCTTCTTATTCTCACCTTCTCATTCGCATGGGCCCTACCTAAGTAGGAAACTCAAATTGCAAAACGGTGCTTGGGTCTCACTTTGGGTAGGCTATGATAGTATACCTACTGTGGTGGCTTCGTCCAGTGTAGACTTGGCTAAGCTGGAACTGCCTCCCCCAGAATCCTGTCCTTATTCCATGGTTGCTGGTGAGGGTTGGCCATGAGAGACTTTAGTGCCACATCTGTAAGATCGTCAGGCTAGAGTATAGCCCATGATCTGTCATCTTGCCTTGTTGGCCTGGAGCATCAGTCCTGTCCTTCGCTTGAGCTGAATCTCCTGTGTCAGCTGCTCTGAATCTTGGCCAAGGTACGCATACAACTCCATGGTAGAAAGGCCCCACCATATCACGCATATTGAGGTTGGAGGCAGACATGCATTCCAATCTGTTCTCATGGGTCCCAGTTTGTCCTTGTTTCACCCACCTCATGTCTACTTTCCCCTCCCAATTGCCTGCACTGCTGGCTCTGGCCTTCTCCTCAGATGAAGAAGCAATGGCTTTACGTAGACTGCTTAATCAGCTTTTACAATTGTGTAAGGTCCAGTTCTTTTTTTTTAATTTAAATTTATTTATTTTAATTGGAGGCTAATTACTTTACAATATTGTATTGGTTTTGCCATACATCAACATGAATCTGCCATGGGTGTATACGTGTTCCCCATCCTGAACCCCCCTCCCACCTCCCTCCCCATACCATCCCTCTGGGTCATCCCAGTGCACCAGCCTCAAGCATCCTGTATCCTCCATCGAACCTGGACTGGCGATTCATTTCTTATATGATATTATACATGTTTCAATGCCATTCTCCCAAATCATCCCACCCTCTCCCTCTCCCACAGAGTCCAAAAGACTGTTCTATACATCTGTGTCTCTTTTGCTGTCTCATGCTTATATAAATCTTTTATTCTAGTTCATTCATTTGTGATTCTCTCTTTCTAATGAAACCCTGGCATGCCTATGGTTTGAATAGGTCATTTGAAATAGTTGAAAGGTAGAGTGAAGGTTGACCTGTGTATTAATTTGTTTATTCATGTTTCCATTCATCTATCCTCTATTTTTTGACTATCTGCAGCATGGTAATCCTCACTGTGAGTAGTAAAGGTCTATCATATAGATTCTATACAATAGGGTTGCTGTCCAGGAAACTCAATCTACTGACAGCAATACTGTTAATAAATGAAGGATTATAAAACAATAAGCTGACTGCTGCCATAAGGAAGCACAAAATGCCATGGGGTGCAGAGAAAGGTGCATCTCATACAGCTTGGGGAAAGTAAAGAAAGGTTTTCCTAAGCAGAATTTGGTGAGCAGGAACATAAAGGATGAATGGGGGTGTCCCAGTTGGGACGAGATTGGGAAAATCTTCAGAAATGGTTGTCATTATGATCGTGGAAGGGAAACCACCACTGAGAGGTATAGAAATGTTTGAGTAATGGCCATGAGTTTCCTTGTAGAAGGCCTTGTTCAATTCATGGCTTTTGAAGAATATTTAGGATGATTTAATATGCATGGCTTATACATTCCGTTGTGTCAATCAATTCCTTCCCCCCTCTATTTCCTGCTTACCACTCCAAAGTGACCCATGGAAACAAAAAGCAATTTCAGGTAGTGAAATTGCTATGGAGTCGATACCACAGGTCCAGTCACTGTGGACTGTAGATCTGTAATAGTGATTCCCTTTGGTCACCAGTGTGAACTGGCAGCTACCATTTGACTTGTGCACTCCATGGATTTAGGATCGTATTGTAGCACTTTCATCAGAAATTACTACTATCTCACGGTGATGGTGTGTACTTTCTGATAGGAAACCCGAAACTTTGATCTTCTTACAACTGGTCACAAAACAAGTCTCTCTTTCATTTTGCAGTTTTTGTCCACAAATTCATTTTCTTCTGGCCCTTACAACTGCCCTCCATTGCACATAATTACCACATTGCCAGGGACCACCTTCCCCGACACATGCTATGAGATGATGTAGACCCATTGGGATGAGCAGACCAACCTCTTGCAGACACAATTGTGAATTAAATTTGGCTTTTGTGCCCTTTTTATGTGCCATCTCTTACTAGTGGTGCCACTTGGGAAAGTTATTTAAACCCAATGTTTCGACTCTGTAATACTGGCATACTTACTGTGCTCGCTTCATAGAATTGTTGGAGGATAAAATGAGCTAACATAAAGTATTTAGAAGAATATCTGACTTGTCTGGTGAAGTATCTAGTAATGTTATTATAGTTATTACTATTGTAACTAGGTTCTCCATCATCTCTTTTTGTCCTTAGCTGGCCTAGAACAATGGGATTTTTTTTTAAATTTGTTCAGTCCCTAAGTCATGCCCAAATCTTTGTGACCCCACAAACTGCAGCATGCCAGGCTTCCCTGTCCTTCACTGTCTTCCAGAGTTTTGCTCAAACTCATGTCCATTGAGTCAGTGATGCCATCCAACCATCTCATCCTCTGTTGCCCCCTTCTCTTCCTGCCTTCAATCTTTTCCAGCATTAGAGTCTTTTCCAATGAGTCAGCTCTTCACAGCAGGTGGCCAAAGTACTGGAACAATGGGATACCACTAAGCAAAGTAGTGAATAGCCAGAGTAAATATATGAAAGAACATGTACTCCTGCAGGCTGGAAATGTAGTCCATCTGGTGAAGTAAGGGGCTAATTAACACTTCAGGGGATAGACTGTGATGCCATTCAAGTTTCCAGTAAGCACAAATTGTGCTTTAGAAATGGTGGTCTGCCCTACTCTTTCACTCTTTCCAAAATGCATGATACTTCTAGAAGTTCTTGGAGACCAGATACTGTGTAATCTTAAAATATTATAGTAGTGGTTCTAACCTTGAAGGAAACAATCAACATGAAGCCTAGTATTAAATAAGAGCTGTCTACCGAAGGTAACGAAAGGAAGGAGGCTATACAGTGTCAAAATAATGGTTTACCCAAAAAGGAAACCATGTGATGAGAAAGATTACAGTGGTGTTAAGTTGAACTATGTAAAAAAGAAAAAGAGTTTCACTGACAATGAAGCAAAGGATTTGCTGATATGGAGGGGGCGGGGGGGGGGGGGGAGGAAAAAGAAGAATCCGGAAAAAGCAGCAGATGAGTTTAAGTGAGAACTGACATTTTCAAAGCCATTTGTGGGTGCGTGAAATAAAAAGAGGCTTCCCAGGTGGCTCAATGGTAAATAATCTGCCTGCAATGCAGGAGGCACAGGTTTGATCCCTGGGTTGGGAAAGATGTCCTGGAAAAGGAAATGGCAACCCATTCCAGTATTCTTGTCTGGAGAATCCCATGGACAGAGGAGCCTACAGCCCTCTGTAGACTGGCAGGCTACAGTCCCTGGGGTCACAAAAGAGTCAGACAATAATTTAGTGACTAAGAAACAACACCAAAAGAAAAGGGAGAACACAGATTTCCTAGAACTCAAATGGGAAGGAGCAGAAAACGAAGTTCAGAGGACCAGAGAAAGCCCTAACTGAGACCAAATTGGAGGCAGCCCTCAGCCAGAAGTGAGGTTTAAAAGAGAGGGTCTGGGAGAGAAATTAGCACAGAAAGCCAGCTTTGAAAAATCAAAGACTAAGGTGCACAAACTGGAGATGAAGGAAGATGGCTTTAAGAATTCATGAAAGAACACCCATACTGTTCACAGGAGCTGTTGTCGATTTCCATTCCCACCCAGTGTAAGAGTGTTCCCTTCTCTCCACACCCTCTCCAGCATTTATTGTTTGTAGATTTTTTTGATGATGGCCATTCTGACTGGTCCCATCACCTCACGGCAAATATATAGGGGATACAATGGAAACAGTGACAGACTTTATTTTTTAGGGCTCCAAAATCATTGCAGATGGTGACTGCAGCCATGAAATTAAAAGAAGCTTGCTCCTTGGAAGAAAAGTTATGACCAACCTAGACAGCATATTAAAAACCAGAGACATTACTTTGCCAACAAAGGTCCATCTAGTCAAAGCTATGGTTTTTCCAGTAGTCATGTATGGATGTGAGAATTGTACTCTAAAGAAAGCTGAGTGCCAAAGAATTGATGCTTTTGAACTGTGGTGTTGGGAGAGGACTCTTGCAAGTCCCTTGGACTGGAAGGTCATCCAACCAGTCCATCCTAAAGGAGATCAGTCCTGAATATTCATTGGAAGCATTGATGCTGAAGCTGAAACTCCGATACTTTGGCCACCTGATATGAAGAACTGACTCCTTTGAAAAGACTTTGATGCTGGGAAAGATTGAAGGCAGGAGAAGAAGGGGACAACAGAGGATGAGATGGTTGGATGGCATCACCAACTCAGTGGACATGAGTTTGAGTAAACTCCGGGAGTTGGTGATGGACAAGGAGGCCTGGTGTGCTGCAGTCCATGGAGTTGCAAAGAGTCGGACATGACTGAGCGACTGAACTGAACTGAACTGATTCTGACTGGTGTGAGGTGATTCCTCGTTGTAGTTTTGATTTGCAATGCTCTCATAATTAGTGGGGTGGATGTTGTACATCTTTTCATGTGCTTCTTGGCTAGATGTATGTCATTTTTGGAGAAATATCTACTTAGGTCTTATGCTCTTTTTTTTTTTTTTTTTGATTGGGTTGTTTGTTGTTTTAATATTGAGTTGCAGGAGCTGTTTGTATATTTTGGAGATTAATCCCTTGTCCGTTGCTTCGTTTGCAAATATTTTCTCCCACTCTGAGAGCTGTCTTTTCATCTTGCTTGTGGTTTTCTTCTCTGTGCAGAAGCTTTTATGTAAAATAGATAGCTAGTGGAAACCTGCTAGATAACACAGGGAGCTTAACCCGGTGCTCTGTTATGACCTAGATGGGTGGGATGGAGAGGGTGGGAGAGAGGTTTAAGAGGGAGGGAGTGTATGTATACATACAGCTGATTCACTTTGTTGTACAGCAGAGACTAATGCAAAGCACTGTAAAGCAATTATACTGCAATAAAAATTTAAAAATAGTAATAAAATAAAAATAAATTTAAAAATTATTCATGAGAAGAAGAAGTATATGGAGGGGGATCTCTCAAAACTCTGTCAGAAAAAGAACTCGCCAAGAAAGAATGCTTCCATTCAACAATATTTATTGAGAACCTATGATGGGCCTTATGCGGAGGTATGTGCTAAAGCTGGAGAAATAAAACAGCAGCACCAGCCACCATAATCTTAATTACTGTCTGCAAACATGTGCCAGTTCTGGTGATATGCAATGAAAAGTGTCTGCTTTCCAATTGGTTTTATAGAAGATATTTTATTTGATTCTACCACTAGCCCCCTGGAGTACAGAGGGCAGATATTATTATTTTAATTTCACACACCAAGAAATGCAAGCCCAGGGCCATTAAGTGAATGGCCCATTTGGTACCGAGGCCAGACACACAGCAAGATGGAGACCAGGCTGTCTGACTTCTGCCCCCAACCTGTCCAAGAAGAACTGCCTGATAACTGGTGACCATTTGTGTTGATTAAACCCAGGGCAATTTTCTGTGGTACTTATAAATCTGTATTTCTATGTTATGCTTCTGGAACATTATTCTTCTAAGAGGCCTGAGGCATTTTACACATCTTTAATTCTGATTCATTCAATCTTTCTTGGGAGATATAGAATAACACATAATTTTCAAGTGGTTGGCATTTAATGGAAAAACAGAAATGCAGCAATTTACATTTCCTTATTAAAAAATACCCTCTGACCTCCTGGTAGGGAAATAAAAGTAAATGAATAATAAATTGAGGTTTGCACTAATAATGAAGTCAGAAACTAATGAGAGTTCCAAGGAAGAGCTGAAATATTTGCATTCAAAGGCATCTGCCTGGAGAGTCCCAAGGCCTAAAACATGAAAGGCAGGCCCCTCCACACAGAGCAGTCAGATCAACGGGATCCGAGTAGCATCAAGGTTGGACGTAATCCTGGAAAATCTGTCTTCACAACACGGCCAATTTTTTTCTTCTTTTCGTAATTGCATTTTTCATGCCCCAGGATATAAATTAATTGATTTGGTTTGTCAGAAGCTCATATTTTCAGGGCTCTCTGATTGTAACTTGCCTTCTTAAATATGTGTGTTTGTTTTCAAGTTTAGTCTGCACTTTCTTTGTTTTTTTTAAAATTTTTTTAATATATATATATATTTTTTTACTTTACAGTATTGTATTGGTTTTACCATACATCAACATGAATCCTCCACAGATGTACATGTGTTCCCCATCCTGAACCCCCCTCTCACCTCCCTCCCCGTACCATCTCTCTGGGTCATCCCAGTGTACCAGCCCCAAGCTTCCTGTATCCTGTATCAACCCTGGACTGGCGATTCATTTCTTATATGATATTATACATGTTTCAATGCCATTATCTCAAATCATCCCCCACTCCCTCTCCCACAGAGTCCAAAAGACTGTTCTATACGTCTGTGTCTCTTTTGCTGTCTCGCATACAGGGTTATTGTTACCATCTTTCTAAATTCCATATATATGCATTAGTATACTGTATTGGTGTTTTTCTTTCTGGCTTACTTCACTCTGTATAATAGGCTCCAGTTTCATCCACCTCATTTGAACTGATTCAAATGTATTCTTTTTAATGGCTGAGTAATACTCCATTGTGTATATGTACCACAGCTTTCTTATCCATTCATCTGCTGATGGACATCTAGGTTGCTTCCATGTCCTGGCTATTATAAACAGTGCTGCGATGGTCTGCACTTTCTAAGAAGGACTAGATCTTTTTCAGAAAAGGAAGTAACATGAACAACAATATCAAATTCCTTTTTCATTTCTAAATGACTTCAGCATCCTTACAGCATAGCAGCAAACTGTGTGGTCCCTTCCTTTCCTGTTGCTCTTCCCTCAACGTGCCTTCGAGAAGGACCCCGGGATTTCAGCCTTGCTCTCTTTAGATGGAGGGGTGTCTACAGCCATCCATTTTTCACATGGCCGTTAGGGAGATTGCTTTAGAATGCAGCTCTGAAGATGCTGTTTCTTTCCTTAAATTATTTCAATGGCCCCTCATCATCTTTAGATTAATGCTCAGGTCCCTTAATTTGGTGTACCCTCATCCCACCTTTCTCACCACCTGTCCCATTTAAATTTTTTTAAATTCAATTGCATTATTGATGTAGGAGATTTGTCTATACTTCCATGTCCTTGCCCATGTCAAGGCATCTCTCTAGCTGGGACTCTCTTTTTTCTCTTTTCTACTTTCTTAGGCCTATGAACTCCTACCCATCCTATCCCCTGGAATACTCCACCTATTTGCCCCTTACTTCTCTATCTCACACTTAACCCATTAAGTTTTAATTTTCTGTTTCCTTGCCTATCTCTTCTTCTAGAGCACCGTTAGCCAGTATGCCACAGATGTCACTTTCAATTTTCTAGTAGCCACATTTTAGAAAGGAAAACTATAAATCTTAGGTGATTAATTTTAATAATATATTTTATTTAATCCAACATAGCCAAGGCATTATCATTTAAGAAACATATACATTATTCATTTTACATTCTTTCTTTCATACTAAGTCTTAGAAACTCAGTGTGTCTTTTACACTTACAACACATCTCAAGTTGGATGCTAAATTTTCATCAGAAATACTTGATCCATGCTTATATTTCATAACATTTAGAGTTCAAAAGGGCTTCCCTGGTGGCTCAGCTGGTAATGAATCTGCCTGCAAGGTGGGAGATCTGGGTTCTATTCCTGGGTTGGGAAGATCCCCTGAAGGAGAGCTTTGCAACCCACTCCAGTATTCTTACCTGGAGAATCCATATGGGCAAAGGAGCCTGGCAGGCTACAGTCCATGGAGTGGCAAAGAGTCAAACACGACTAAGTGACTAAGCACACAGAGTTCAAAAAGGAGACTCACCTTCCCGAGTTGTTTCAAGCATACTTAAATTTTCTAGTAATAGAATCAAGTATCAGAGAAGGAAATGGCAATCCACTCCAGTATTCTTGCCTGGGAAATCCCATGGACAGAGGAGCCTGGTGGGCTATAGCCCATGGGGTCACAAAGAGTCAGACATGACTTAGCACATGTGTGCATGCTCATAGGAGGAAGAATTGGCTTTGAAGTTAATTGGAATAGAAGAAAATTACAAATGCAGACCCTCAGTTACATTTCAAGGGCTCAGTGTCCACAAGTGACCAGTGGCTGAGTATTAGCAGCCCTGATCTAGGCAGTAAGGTCCTTCAGGGAGGGTGGTCCTTCTATTTTGTACAAATAGAAGGGGGCACCCTTTCTGTATCTTGTCCTGAACTAGGACAGCCTTGAGACATAAACAGTGTCTCTCTTTCATCTCCAGGCTTCCTGAAGCCAGGATGGCATACAGCAGGTGCTCACTGCGTGTTTGAATGAAGAACTAGTCGGAACTGGGAGTTAGTGGTGAGGGTGAAAGAAATCACCTGGACCCCTCTTCAATTTCCAATGAAAATATGTGAGCATGAAGAAGCTCCCAGATCCTCCTTCTGAGTGACAGGTGAGTTCACACAGTTAGATTAAAAAGAACAAAAATGGCTTAGCTAACTTTATTCCCAGAAAGTCTGTCCCATTTTTAAGTGCCTCTGTGATTCTGGATTCTACCCAGATCCTGATGTGGCACCGTCAAGCTTTTTAAAAAAAAAAAAAAAATGAGATTTTAGGAGCAGACTGGTCCCGATGGGAAAGGAGTTTCAGTGATGTGATGAGGGTTTTACAGTTTCTTTGGGAAGATGTAGGAGCTCTGAGAAATTCTGTAATAAGCTTAAAAAGGAAGGATCTGCCCATCTAATTGCTTTTGGTCTAGTTAGGGGATAAGTCAGAATGATGCAGAGGCAGGTGACAGGGTCACACCTACTTGACCTTCTTGTCCTTTGTATGGAAAGAGGTGCTCCCATGGCCATAAACCTTCAGCACTGCAACCGGAAGACAAAGGGCAGAGGTAAGGGAGAGGAGGGAGGCACTGGGACCCTGGAAAGATGATGTCTTGTGTGACTAAAGGGCTGTGGCTGCACTGAGAGTTTATTAGGAACAGAGTATTTATAAATAACTGCCCTTTGCCCAGCGTGTGGAATTGCTGGACAATGATGAAGAGCCTGCCACTGCTGCACGCACTGCCTCTTAGATGTGCAGCTTGCACCTGATTTGGGGAGTACCTGGATTCTTGAAAGAGATCGGATAGCAAGCTTGTGTCTCGGATGCGTCATTTCTGCAGCCAACCTCAGTTATAGCTCTTTGTGGCTTGAGGTAAAGTCTCAGTTAGTGCTTGAAACTCTGGGATCTTCCTTGTCAGCCATGGCTAAACCTCAGCTGAGGACAAACAGCTCTTTCTAAAAATGAGAAAGGTGCCAGAGAGCAAGAAGCTACAGCCCCCAGCACTGCCCAGGGCTATGAAACTCCATGACACTCCATGCAGAGCCATGTGAGGGTTTTGGATTTTAGTCTAAGGCAGAGATGAGTCATTGAAAGGTTTTAAACAAGACAGGGGCCAGATCAGATTTAGGTGTATTTAAAACAACAACAACATTGCTTGGCCCTGCACAGGCCCTGCACTAAATGGGTCTAAGAGGGAATCTGGGCGATGAACCAAGACCACGATAATTGTCTTAGATTTGATGGTGGCTTGGGAGAGGGTGAAACTGAGAGATACTCAGGGGTGCATTAGTGGGGATTTGGAACCTGATCTGGTCTGGAGAGGGAGAACTTGAAGAGGGACACTTGGCATGGCCACATGTGGAACCATTTTCCTCCAGTTAACTGCAAACTTCCCATCAGAACTTCTCACGGACGTGGAAGTGACATGATTCCCCACCACAGTAATAAGTACATATTCCTGCACATGAAGAGTATTCTTTGAAATTAGATAGACTTCAGCTTCAGAAAGACAGGATGTCCCCAGTGTTTGAATTAACACAAGAAGGACATGGGCATACTGGGCACCAGAAAGCTGTCTGCATTGGCTCATGCTCTGTTTATTTTTAGGAGCTTCCTAGGCGGCTCAGTGGTAAAGAATTCACCTGCCAATGCAGGAGACCCAGGAGACACGGGTTCAATCCCTAGGTCGGGAAGATCCCCTGGAGGGGAGGGCATGGCATCCTTCTCCAGTACTCTTGCCTGGAGAATCCTCATGGAGAGAGGAGCCTGGTGGGCTACAGTCCATGGAGTCGCAAAGAGTCAGATATGACTTAGGGACTGAGCATGCACACTGTTTATTTTTATTTTTTAGATATTTATTTATTTGGCTGTGCTGGGTCTTAAATGTGGCACTCAGGATATCTCATTCCAGCTTGTGAACTCTTAGTTGCGGCATGTGGGATCTAGTTCCCTGACCAGGGATTGAACCTGGGCTGCCTGCATTGGGAGTGTGGAGTCTTAGCCTCTGGGCCACCAGGGAAGCCCCTCTTGCTGTGTTTAGGCATGAATGGTAGGCTACCTAGCTACACTGTTGCTCAGTGCAATAGAATGCAACTTTGTGGTGCTGGTGAGAACCACAGAAATCCTACTGAAATCAAGCTTTCAGTTCAAATTTTTCACTTTACTTTTCATGTGAGAAATGACTCAGCTCTTGTCTCTCTTCAACATCACTTACAATTATGGAAGCTGAGAGAAGAAGAGCAAGAACGAAATTCTATTTCATGTCACTGAAAAGCATAACCTTTACCTCCTAAAATATACAACTTGCCCAGAAAGCGCTAAGCAGGTTCTAAAAGCTGTCAGTCTTGCTCTGTAACTATGATGAAAGGTGTCATAAAACGAGATGAATGGTGGCTTCTTATTCCAAACCCTCTGCCCTGTCTCCAATCCTGTAACACATATACTAATTCAACAGGTGTTTGGTGAACAAATTATATGTAACTGAAAACTTATGAAGTGATGTATAGCAAGTACAAATAAAACTTCTAAGAGGGAATAAGCAATAAAAACGACAGCACAGTAAGTCCTGTACATACACATGCTCAGGTTGCGAACTTTCAAAAATGTGAATGTGTGTTTCATTAATGTCAGGCGTGAGCAAAGTCACAGCTTGTCCTCCTCCTCCTATTGCAACAATCCTTCAGCTCTACCATCTCCCACCTCCTCTCCCTCCTCCATCAGTAACTCTTCTTACCTGTTCACTCGATGCCAGCTGCTGTGTGCCAGCTGTTGAAGTGACGACTGTACTTCTCAAGGTCCTGTACCGTAAGATTAAAGATGTTTTCTTTGTTTTTTTGTGTGTGTGTTTGTTTTTCAAGTATTATTTGTGTGAAATGTATTGCAAACCTATTACAGTACAGTGTTATATAGCCAATTGTGTTAGTTGGATACCCTGGCTAACGTTGTTGGACTTAGGAACAAATCGGACTTACAAATACACTCTTGAAACAGAACTCGTTCATATGTAGGGGACTTACTGTATAGGAATTCATCTGGAGCTGCCAGGGATAAGGAGACTGAAAGGAAAGCTAGCCGGGACTCTTGGGCCCTTTGTTAAACCAGTAGCAGAGTGGGAAGGGTCCCTAAGCTGTGAGGCCTCGAAAACCTTGGTCTCAACTTCTGCATCTGAAAACTCTCCCCATAATGGAATTGTCCGAGACGCTGAATGAATGGTAGGCTACATACCTATGCAGGCTGTGTAATGGTGAGGTTGCATGAATCCTTCCACCTCTAGGATTCAGTAAATTTTACTCTGAGCTTTGCCCTGTTCTCATCTGATGTATCAGGGCTCACACATGACAGGGGATCTGCCTTAATGAAAGGCACACTTGCTCTGGGGGGGCCGGCTTCAACCCCCGCCCCAAGTGAAGCATGTGGCAAAGATACCACAACCTATGAAATCACACTGTTCAAACCAAAGAGGCAAGGTGCTACTTCTTTCTATTTTTAACAAAACACAACTTCACTGGGACATTACCTAGGAACAATTATTTAAATTTAAATCTCCCCAAAGAATCTGTCTGCGAGAATGCACGTGATACAAGGTTGTTGGAGGCACCGCAGCATTTTAAGGTCGTTGCTCACACAACCAGAGTGAACGCCGGACATGTGTCATAAACTGCCATCAACCATGAAAACTGAAACCCCTTGTGAGCAGTGAAGAATGGAGCGGCCCCTCCTACACTGGCAAAGCCCAGGGAGTGGCCTGGTGTGACCTACTCTCCTCTGGGGTGGCGACACAGACAGAGAAAATCATTTCTGTGAATGCACACTCCCGCGAGAAAACCCCTGGGGTGATGCTCTTTCAGACCAAGTTTCCAAAAATGAGTCAGAGGAAAGCGTTTCCAGTTTCTCCATTCCTCAGCAGTATTTTGGAATCAGCTTTTTCCTATTTGTTCCTGATGCCCAGACCCCATGAACGACTTTTGTGACATCGTACTGCATTAACCTCTCATTGGAGGCAGCTGCTTTCTGGGATTCAAAGATTGCGGAAAAACAAATCAAAACAAAACCTAATATTTCAGGGGGCTATATATGTAGGCCAGGACTTAGCTTCCACCATGAGCCCATCTGCCTCCAGGACTGAATCTTATCTGATCATTTCCATGGCAACAGCTGTGGATTAGAATAGGATGAAGGTTTAGGACGACTTGCTGGAATTCAGTCATAGAGGAGTGAGGATTATTTAACTACACACTTGTGTTGCCATGGAAACACAAATTTACAAATCAGGCAGGATTTTTGTAGCTCAGTAGCATGGTATTATATTCTTAGGGTTGCTTCAAATCCCCCAATTCCATCTACTCTCCCATCAGGGGGGAACTATCCCACCAGATACAAGTTAATTATTCCCCAGATACTTTCTCCTTTAAATGTTTAAAACAGACATATAAATAGACTAAGATGAGGACCAAAGAAATTGTTCTTAAAATGCTTTTCCATTCTGTTGTTCAAAGAAAAATTCAAGTAAGTTTAAAGGAAGAACCTAAAACATACAATGGCAAGCATACTCATACAAGGCATTTAGGTACCATATAGGTCCAAACTGAAATTGTTATAATTAAGAAAATGATGTTTCAGTATTATAAATCAACTAAACTTCAATAAAAAAAAAATTTTAATGATGTTTATTTCTTGTAGGGCCTGTCACCCCTGGACTTGTAACTCGTTTAACACCAAGTTGTGGTTTTCTGCTTTTATTTATTTTATTTAATTTTTATTGGTTAGTTGCTTTTCAATGTTATGTTGCTTTCTACTGTACAGCAAAGTGAGCTATACATATACGTTTGTCCCCACTTTTTTGGATTTCCTTCCCATTTAGGTCACCACAGAGCATTGAGTAGAGTTTCCTATGCTATACAGTAGATTCTCATTAGTTATCTACTTTACACATAATATCAATAGTGTTTACATTTAATACTAAGTTAATTTCAGGAAATCTCCAGTGTTGACCATTGTTTTAGATTCGACAAACCACTTTCACAGTCTGCATCTGGAGATGAGAAACTGTGGTCTGAAGTGTTCTTGGGACTCACCCAAGGCAGACAGACTTTCCTCCTCCCCTCACATTCTCCCCCACATCCATTTGGTCTATTCATGGGAATATCCATTAGGATACCAGTGAAAACATTAACTTCTTATGATGTCACTTATAGAATGCCTCAGAAATGGACTCATTTTATCTTTCTTTGCCTGGCCATCTTTCCTTAAATTATTCGTCTTCTTGTGCAACGCTTGTGCACCAAGTCGTTTCAATTGGGTCCGACTCTTTGTGACCCTATGGACAACAGCCCATCAGATTCCTTGGTCCATGGGATTCTCCAGGCAAGAATACTTGAGTGGGTTGCTGTGTCCACCTCCAGGGGATCTTCCTGACCCAGGGATCGAACTTGCATCTCTTACATCTCCTGCATTGGTAGGTGGGTTCTTTACCACTAGTACCACCTGGGAAAGCTGGTCATCCTTCCTTAAATCGTCCTTCTCTTTGGAGGTGCACATTCTTTGGACAGGAAAGACCTATGGCCTTTCTTGCCTCTGACTTCTGAAGTGGGGAACATGAAATACATGGGACTCAGTATGACTGTATATCTCAGAGCTTGCATGTATGCAGACCACTCAAGGACACCAAAAATAGCCAGACCAAGAAGGGCTGGGGTTAGAACTGGTTCCTGTCCTAAAGTGAAGCAGGTGCTGGGGCGGACAGACCCAACTGCAGGCACCAAAGGAAAGTCTGGGGAGAAGCCAGAGTGAGTAACGGGGCAGAGCAGGAACAGCAGCTGGTGTGGAATGTCTGTCTGCTAGGATGTGGAAGAGTTCTGATGGTGATGTTTCTCACCAACTAAACAGCGGCAGTCCAGACACACAGTCCTGCAGGGAGAGCTGGGAGTTGGGGAGAAGTTGGGAGGAGGGATGCATGAAGCAGAAGTGTCCGGCACATCACTGAGATACAGCTCAGGCAGATGCCGAAGGACATGGAAAAGAGCGTGTGCTGAGAAAAGTCCTGGGTCCATGGTGAGCTGGACCGGCCACCAGGAGGAATTGAAGTTGACTTCTGAGCCATGGTTTGAAACTGTTAGGACTGGGTTCAGAGGCTGAGAATAGCACATGGGGTGAGGTCCAGCTATGGAGAGAAGATGTGGCATTATTAGAGCCTGGGCTGAGGAAAGGCCACCTCAAGGCACCGCCCAACCCCATGGTTTGGAGCCTGCATGCCTGTCAGACTCACCTGAGACCGATACCTCGTTCCACCCCTTGCTAGAAATATCAGATCAGGCCAGCTGCGTCATTTCTCTAAGTCTCTATTTTCTTCTCTGTAAAATGGGAACAATTACAGTCTCTGTTATTATTGGGTTGTTTTGAGAAGTGAGGAAGCTAGTTCTTATGAAGTGTTTAATCAAAAGCTTAAGAACAGGAAGTATTTACTCTTCCTTTGTTAGCACTTCCAGGACACTTATAATAATGTGGTGTCAAAACGCTATTTTAGCTGGGGCTCGAAATTTGACTTTAGAAGAAGGCAGTATGGTAAAGAGAGTAAAAGTAGGGTATTTCCTATAATCTAAGTGTGTGACACAACTGGGCCTGATTCTGATAGTGTAAGTGTGTTTAGCCTTAGACAGGCTTGGATTTTTCTATTCCACAAAAGTTCTTTCTTAAAAGTAACAAGCACAGGGAACTCTACTGGATATTCTGTGGTGACCTAAATGGGAAGGAAACCCTTAAAAAGGGGATATATGTGCACATGTAACTGATTCACTTTGCTCTCCAGCAGACACTAGCATGACATTGTAAAACAACTATACTCCAATAAAAATTAATTAAAAAAGAGTGACAACCTACATCACAGCTCAAACCACATCCCTTTTAGTTGTATCGAACCATCAGTAAGAGAACTAAAATTTTCACAGTGTTATTCTAGCCATACTTTTACTGGTTCCCTGAAAACTAAAAAATAGCCATTTAGTATTACGCCCACCTCCACGTCCCTTCACACATGCCAATACTGAAAACGTCGCATGTGGCTGACACCACCTTCTGCCACTAACCCCCACCAGCTACTTAAGTTGATGCAGTGACAGAAGCTGTCAGAAGTTAAGCGATTTTATTCAAGGTTAAGTAGGAATGCAAAGCAAGAACTAAGACCAGCAGTCAGAGAATCATAAAACCAGAACACGAACTGACATGGCCCTTTCTTGGACAGGGCAATAATGGCCCGTTTGCAAGTTTGCATGTTGATTGTGTCTCTGGCTCAACCTTCGCTATCAAGAAGGAAAACTACAGAGAACAGAGTAAGGTGAGCATCCTCCAGTGAGGAAGGTGGCATTCCAAAAATAAAACGCATCATTACAGTGTTGGGACAAGACACACCAGACAGTGTATTATAAAGCGGAGATGTCACTTTGCTGACAAAGGCTGTATAGTACAAGCTATAGTTTTTCCAGTAGTCATGTTTGGATGGAAGCTGGGCCAGACAGAAGGCTGAACACCGAAGAACTGATGCTTTCAAGTTGTGGTGCTGGAGAAGACTTTTGAGAGTCCCTTGGAATGCAAAGAGATCAAACCAGTCAATCCTAAAGGAAATCAACCCTGAATACTCATTGCAGAGACTGATGCTGAAGCTGAAGTTCCAATACGCTGGCCACCTGATGCAAAGAGCTGATTCATTGGAAAAGACCCTGATGCTGGGAAAGATTGAGGGCAGGAGGTAAAGGGGACGACAGAGGATGAGATGGTTGGATGGCATCACCAACTCAATGGACATGAATTTGAGCAAACTCCAGGATATAGTGAAGGACAGAGGAGGTCGCAACGAGTCTGAGATGACTTAGTGACTGAACAACAACAACAAGACGTTAGCCTGGGCAGTGCTTGGGTGTGGTTGGGGCTGTGGAGTGAGAGAGATTAGAACCTGTCCTGGGCTAGGGGAGTTTTAAACATCCATGTCAGCTCTCTCATCTCATCCCCTGAGGATGGCATTATATGTGGGGGCATGATTTTTCAAGGCAACTTAGTCACATTTATTCACATCCAAAGTCACATGGCTTTTAACCTCTGAACACTTCCGAGTTATTATCTTATAAGCACCAACACACAAAGATGTTTATTGTAGCACAATTTGTAATAGCAAAGCATATGAAACAAAAACTACTCACATCTGGAGACAATCTCAATGTCTCTTAATAGGAAAGTGATAGAATACATATGACATAAATATTCAATGAACACTGTGCTGCTGTTGAAAAGATGTAAATGGTCTATATGTACAAACATGAAATGATCCCCAAAATGCAACACTAAATGAGACAAACAAGATGCAGAATCAAATATGGTCCAATCTGTGTAAAAATATCGGCACCATGTGACTGCAGATGTGAAAACAATTTCTAAAGGGACCATAAGAGGCCGCAGTTACTTCTGAGAGTGGGACAGAGATTCAGAGAGAAATGAAAGCACTTATTTCTAATTTTACACTTTTCAGTGTGTCGTTTTAGTGTTAGTTGCTCAGCCACATCCGACTCTTTGCGACACCATGGACTGTAACCTGCCAGGCTCCTGTGTCTGTGGAATTCTCCAGGTGAGAATATTGGAGTGGATCACCATTCCATTCTCCAGGGGATCTTCCCAACCCAGGGATCAAACCCAAGTCTCCTGCATTTTTGCAGGCAGATTCTTTACTATCTGAGCCAACAGGGAAGTCAGTACTCATTGTAATTTTTAAATGAGTACATATATATATATATATTCCTTATTAGTAAAATTAGCCTTGGAAAATAATGGAAGGGGTTGATTTGGTATGACAGACCAAAAATGACTAGGGAGAGAAAAGAGATTTTAAAAAAAAAAGAAGAAGAAGAAGAAAGGGAAAGTAAAGAAAGAACTACTTTAATTGGTAGGAGTGAAATGATCTTTATCTCATCTTTGTAAAAAAATTTAACAGCTTTGTTGATATATAATTTACATATCATAAAATTCTATACTGTTTAAAGTATAGAGTTCCATGGTTTTAAAATATATTTATAGAATTATGCCATCATCACCGTAGTCTAATTTTAGGACATTTCATTACCTCAAGAGAAACCTCTTACCCATTAGTAGTCACACCTCACTCCCCATGTCTTCACCCCATCCCTTGGCAGATACTAAACTGCTTTCTGTCTCTATAGACATGCCTGTTCTGGATACTTCATATCAATGGAGTCATACCATATGTAATCTTCTGTACTGGGCTTCTTGTACTTATTATAAAGCCTTCAAACTTGAGATCAAATTTCTGATTATTCCAGAGTGTGCACTTGTGGCCAAATAGCCCCGTGAAATATCCACATAAAAGAAAGACAGTGATTTCATGGTTAAATAGTCTTGGGAAACACTGCATACTCTGTTCACATCATGGAGACTGAAGACTTGAGAACTCCTGTTGTAAAGAAACCCACTTAGCTTTGCTGAATTCACCATTTTCCAATGATACATAGGTACCAGTCCGAGATAAAGAGCCCCTCTGTGTTCTGAGGTCAGAGAGATGACTTTGACATGAGATTCATGGCAGATTACAGAGGTGGAAATCAGGAAAGGTGGGTCAACCCATTTATCAAAGAAAAGACTCATTTCATTTTAATAATTTTCCCAAAGAAGTCAAGCCTTAAAGAGCTTGAGTTCTTGGCTGTCTTCCAATACTCCTAATAGAAACTTTCCTCTGTTTAATAAACACACTGTCTCTCCCTTGCATAGTGCCTGTGGAACTTCAGACATGTAGACAGTATTCTATCATCTTGGCAGAGACAGCTTCTAGAAAAACGTCGGAAAGGTTTTGAAACCCAGGACAAGCCTTTTGCATCCCTGGATAGTTGAACAAGCTGTGGATGGGTGCTCTGAGTCAATCCTGTTGCAGAGAAATCCATTAAAACGCCAATCAGCTTATCTCTTGGCTGAAATGTTCCAATGTTGTATGTCTGAGACCCAGGGAAGGAGTTCTTTAGTCTAGACCTAAAATAATTAAATGGTTGAGTTTGAAGTGTTTCCTATGAGAAGGTCAAATTTCTCTCCAAATGCAGTATTTCAGCACCACCTGCTAGAGATTTAGAGATGTAGACTAGGAAAGGAGCAGATTTCAGCCTCCAAGGCCCGCATGTTTTCCTTTGATGCAGAGTAGTTCAAGGACCATGTTTATAGCTCCCTTTAATCCTGATTATGCTTAACACATTATGCTCGGTATTGCAATTTGTAATAAGAAATCTATGTTTGGTGTTCATCACCTTTGCTGGCTCAGAGTTCCTAAAACCCTTGGAATTTCCTAAGTGATAAGAGATCTGGGAGCATCTTTTGTTCTCATGAGGTGACTCTGAGTGGGCTCCTCGACTGGGGTCCATTGCCAGTAAGACCAAGATGTGATTGGAACCTACCTTAGAATTTTAATCTCCACCCTCCATTCTCCAGAGAGGGAAGAGGGGCTGGAGATGATGTTAACAATTGATCATGCCTATGTACTTCCCTGGTGGCTCAGATGGTAAAGCATCTGCCTACAATGCAGAAGACCTGGGTTTGATCCCTGGGTTGGGAAGATCCTCTGGAGAAGAAAATAGCACCCCACTCCAGTACTCTTGCCTGGAAAATCCCACGGACAGAGGAGCGTGGTAGGCTACAGTCCATGGGGTCTCAAAGAGTCAGACACGACTGAGCGATGTCACTCACTCATTTGTCACTCATGCTTATGTAAGGAAGCTTCCATAAAAATCCCAACAGTATGGGGCTTGGAAAACTTCCAGGCTGAAAAACACATCCAACACACCCACTCCACGAGGACAGAAGTTCTTGCACTTACGACCCTCCCTGCCCTTACTTTATGTATCTCTTCATCTCTATCCCTTATCATGCCTGCATGCATGCTAAGTCGGTTCCGTCATGTCCAACTTTTTGTGACCCTCTGGACTATAGCCTGCCAGGTTCCTCTGTCCATGGGATTCTCCAGGCAAAAGCACTGCCGTGCCCTCTTTCAGGGGATCTTCCCAACCCAGGGATCAATCTTGCATCTCCTGCGGCTCCTGCGTTGCAGCAGATTCTTTATTCCTGGGCCACTGGGGGAGCCCATCCTTTATCATATCCTTCAATAAACTTGTAGCCTAGGTGTTTCCCTGAACTCTGTGAGCTGCTCTAACAAACAAATCCAAACAAACCCAAGAAAGAGGTCTTGGGAATCTCAGGTTTATAGCTGTTAGGTCAGAATCACACTGACAACCTGGGACTTGGCAATTGTGGTCTGAAGTAGGGTGGGGGCAGACTTGTGGGACTGAGCTCTCATTCTGTGGAATGTGATGCTATTTTCAGGTTAAGGGTTCAGTTCAGTTCAGTCGCTCAGTCATGTCCAACTCTGCGACCCCATGAATCACAGTACGCCAGGCCTCCCTGTCCATCACCAACTCCCAGAGTTTACTTAAACTCATGTCCTTCAAGTCGGTGATGCCATCCAGCCATCTCATCCTCTGTCGTCCCCTTCTCCTCCTGCCCCCAATCCCTCCCAGCATTAGAGTCTTTTCCAATGAGTCAACTCTTCACATGAGGTGGCCAAAGTATTAGAGTTTCAGCTTTAGCATCAGTCCTTCCAATGAACACCCAGGACTGATCTCCTTTAGAATGGACTGGTTGGACCTCCTTTTAGTCCAAGGGACTCGCAAGAGTCTTCTCCAACACCACAGTTCAAAGCATCAATTCTTCGGCGCTCAGCCTTCTTCACAGTCCAACTCTCACATCCATACATGACCACTGGAAAAACCATAGCCTTGACTAGACGGACCTTTGTTGGAAAAGTAATATGCTATCTAGGTTGCTCATAACTTTCCTTCCAAGGAGTAAGCATTTTTTAATTTCATGGCTGCAGTCACCATCTGCAGTGACTGTGTGGATCACAATAAACTGTGGAAAATTCTGAAAGAGATGGGAATGGCAGACCACCTGACCAGGTTAAGGGAATCAAAACTCATTTAGATTGTAAGACACTCAGCTGAAGTCTCAGAGAATTTCTTGGTGGGGGGAAATACACACTCATCTGGAGTCAAGAGTGTGAATGTGATAGTAACGTGAGCATAAAGGAGAAATACAAGAGGAAAACTGTCTTTTTTTCCCTACACAACACTGTTACAGCCATTGCATATGCTCAAAAATTACAGACTCGGGGACTTACCTGGTGGTCCAGTGGTAAAGAACCCGCTGGCCAATGCAGGGGACGTGTGTTCAGTCTCTGGTCCAGGAACTGAGACCCCACGTGCTGTGGAGCAACTAAGCCTGCAAGTCACAACCACTGAGCCCTCATGCTGCATCAACGGAAGGCCGGGTGCCGTTGAATCCATCTTGCACAGCGAGGGAAGCCACCACAATGAGAAGCCTGTGCCCCGCAACTACAGAGTAGCCCCTGCTCAGCATGACTAGGGAAAGCTTGTGCACAGCAAGGAAGACCCAGGACAGCATACATAAATAAATAAATTACAGACTCAAAAAAAGAGGTTGCAACGATGATACCTGAGAGCATCCAGTCAGGAGGAATTAGGGATGTCTAACATTCTGGGTGGCCAAAGTACTGGAGTTTCAACTTTAGCATCATTCCTTCCAAAGAAATCCCAGGGCTGATCTCCTTCAGAATGGACTCATGCAAAGAGTTGACTCATTGGAAAAGACTCTGATGCTGGGAGGGATTGGGGGCAGGAGGAGAAGGGGATGACAGAGGATGAGATGGCTGGATGGCATCACTAACTCGATGGACGTGAGTCTCAGTGAACTCCGGGAGTTGGTGATGGACAGGGAGGCCTGGCGTGCTGCGATTCATGGGGTCACAAGGAGTCGGACACGACTGAGCGACTGAACTGAACTGAACGTTCTGGGTATATTATTAGTTAGAGCATGTGTGCATGCTCAGTTGCTTCAATCTAGTCAGGCTATTTGCAACCCTATGGACTGCAGCCTGCCAGGCTCCTCTGTCCATGGAATTCTCCAGGCAAAAATACTGGAGTGGGTTATCAAGCCTTTTTCCAGCAGATCTTCCCAACCCAGGGATCGAACCCACGTCTCCTGCATCTCCTGCATTAGCAGGCAGATTCTTTACCACTAGTGCCACCTGGGAAGCCCCTTGTTAGTTAGTAGGCTTCTTCAATTCCATCGCAAGTCATGCTATGATGGATTTCCACTGTAGCCCCTTCAATTTCAGTTCAGTTATTAAATGTTCTTGTTCCAGGCATTACTACCCCATGTGTTGTGCACCAGAAAGATTTAAGCCTCATGAAGCTTACACTCTAAGGAAGGAAAAGGACCAGTCAATGTGCATTACATGTGTATTACAAGTAAGAGCAGTGTGTCTGGATGCACAGTGGAGAAATAGCTCACTGAGATGAAGAGGGTCTAGGATGGCTTCCTATGGGAAGCAACACAATACCTAAGAAGGACTCTGAAGGACAGATAGGAGTTCTTAGTGACGGAGGTTCGTGACAATGTACAGGAGGAAGTGATCAAGATCATTCCCAAGAAAAAGAAAAGCAAAAAGGGAAAATGGTTGTCTGAAGAGGCCTTACAAATAGCTGAGAAAAGAAGAGAAGCTAAAGGTAAAGGAGAAAAGGAAAGATAAATCCATTGGCATGTAGAGTTCCAAAGAATAGCAAGGAGAGATAAGAAAGCCTTCCTCAGCAATCAATGCAAAGAAACAGAGGGGAAAAAATAGAATGGGAAGGGCAGAGATCTCTTCAAGAAAATTAGAGATGCCAAGGGAACACTTCATGCAAAGATGGGCACAATAAAGGACAGAAATAGTATGGACCTAACAGAAGAAGAAGATATTAAGAAGAGATGATGAGATTACACAGAAAACTATACAAAAAAGATCTTCATGACCCAGATAACCATGATGGTGTGATCACTCACCTAGAACCAGATATCCTGGAATGCAAAGTCAAGTAAGCCTTAGGAAGCATCACTATGAACAAAGCTAGTGGAATTCCAGCTGAGCTATTTCAAATCCTAAAAGATGATGCTGTGAAAGTGCTGCACTCAATATGCCAGCAAATCTGGAAAACACAGCAGTGGCCACAGGACTGGAAAAGGTCAATTTTCATTCCAGTTCCAAAGAAAGGCAATGCCAAAGAATGTTCAAAGTACCCCACAACTGCACTCGTCTCACACACTAGCAAAGTAATGCTCACAATTCTCCAAGCCAGGCTTCAGCAGGATGTGAACAGTGAACTTCCAGGTCTGGAAAAGCTGGATTTAGAAAAGGCAGAGGAACCAGAGATCAAATCGCCAACATCCACTGGATCATCAAAAAATCAAGAGTTCCAGAAAAACATCTATTTCTGCTTTATTGACTATGCCAAAGCCTTTGACTGTGTGGATCACAACAAACTGTGAAAAATTCTTAAAGAGGTGGGAATACCAGACCACCTTACCTGCCTCCTGAGAAATCTATATGCAGGTCAAGAAGCAACAGTTAGAACTGGACATGGAACAACAGACTGGTTCCAAATAGGAAAAGGAGTATGTCAAGGCTGTATATTGTCACCCTGCTTATTCAACTTATATGCAGAGTACGTCATGAGAAACACTGGGCTGGATGAAGCACAAACTGAAATCAAGTTTGCCAGGAGAAATATCAATAGCCTCAGATATGCAGATGACACCATCTTTATGGCAGAAAGTGAAGAAGGACTGACGAGCCTCTTAATGAAAGTGAAAGAGGAGAGTAAGAAAGTTGGCTTAAAGCTCAACATTCAGAAAACTAAGATCATGGCATCTGGTCCCATCACTTCATGTCAAATAGATGGGGAAACAGTGGAAACAGTGGCAGACTTTATTTTTTTAGGCTCCAAAGTCACTGCAGATGGTGATTGCAGCCATAAAATTAAAAGACGCTTATTTCTTGGAAGAAAAGCTATGAGCAAAATAGACAGTGTATTAAAAAGCAGAGGCATTACTTTGCCAACAAAGGTCCATCTAGTCAAAGCTATGGTTTTTCCAGTAGTCATGTATGGCTGTGAGAGTTGGACTATAAAGAAAGTTGAGTGCTGAAGAATTGATGCTTTGAACTGTGGTGTTGGAGGAGACTCTTTCGAGTCCCTTGGACTGCAAGGAGATCCAACCAGTCCATCCTAAAGGAAATCAGTCCTGAGTGTTCATTGGAAGGATTGATGCTGAAGCTGAAACTCCAATACTTTGGCCACCTAATGCGAAGAACGGACTCATTGGAAGAGATCCTGATGCTGGGAAATATTGAAGGCCAGAAGAGAAGGGGACGACAGAGGATAAGATGGTTGGATGGTATCACCGACGCAATTGACATGAGTTTGAATAAGCTCCAGGAGTTGGTGATGGGCAGGAAAGACTGACATGCTGCAGTCCATAGGGTTGCAAAGAGTCGGACACGACTGAGAGACTGAACTGAACTGAACTGAGTGCTATCCAGAGGGGAGTGGCATTTCCAAGAGAGAACGTATGAGTGAAGGTGTAAAAGCGTGAAATGACAGTGGGTAAGTAGGGACCTCTGTGTCATGTTCGTGCTCCTGGAGCAGACAGTGCTGGTGTGTAAACAGTGTTGGCCATTTTCTCAAAAGCAGCGGGTTAAACCTGAGTGTGCCTCTCTATCTGCTCATAACACTGTTGCAGATTTTAAGCCTACGCATAAATAAACACTCTAAATATTTGCCACTATTATTATCACTAATTCTAAGACCTGTGCTGATGTCCATTTTTTAAAAAAAATATTATTTATATTTTCTCCATACCATACAACATATGGAATCTTAGTTCCTGATCAGGGATCAAACCTGCAGTCCCTGAACTGGAAGTGCAAAGTCCTAACCATTCTACCACCAGTGAAGTCCCTAATGTCTAAATAAAATTAAGATGTTTTTAGGAAATAGGATGTCCAAGACAGTCTGTGTTGATACTAATTAAAAAAAAAAACACAAAACTTTGCTGAAATGCATTCATTCTACATAAAATGCTTTTATGTTCTTCTTTTGGAAGGTACATTAACAATTAAATAGCCAACATTTGTTAGAACTTTATTTCTGCCAAGTATTTTTTAATCTGTCTGTCTATCTATCTGTCTCTGTCTATCATCTATCATCTCTCCAGGCAGGAGGGAATTCTGGATAAAGCATCTCTATTTGGTCATTTGATTCCTGGGCTCACACAAAAAATGCCTACGTTTTAGCAGGAAAGGAGGAATCAGGGTAACATAAATGCGTCAACTGGGGCTGAAACTGTTCTCCAATGAGGCAGCAGGTGAAAGCCAGGCTGAGTCCGATAGTCCTAAATCTACTTCCCAACCGTGCCACTGATGATGTGGGAGAGCCTGAGTAACCACGGGAGATGTCTGAGTGTCCTTATTCTCATTGGTAAATGGGACCGAAGGTGCCAGTACTGTCTGAGAACTATAGAAGATAGTGCATCCATAGCACCGAGCATTCATTTGCGACATAGCGAGCCCTAAATAATAGCTATTGTTCATCAATAGCCTGCAGTGTGGGAGACATGGGTTGGAAAGGTCCCCTGGAGAAAGGAAAGGCTACCTACTCCAGTATTCTGGCCTGGAGAATTCCACAGACTGTATATCCATGGGGTCGAAAAAAGTCAGACATGCTGAGTGACTTTCACTTTCATTATTATTCACCCAGTCTCTCTTGACATGGAATAAACTGTAGTGGAATCTGCAGTCTCATTTTTTAAATAAAGATTACACGTAGTTTTTACATGATTTATTTATTCGTGGCTGCCATGGGCCTCCGTTGCTGCACACGGGCTTTCTCCGGCTGTGGGAGCAGGGGCTGCCCTTCCTTGCAGTGCGCGGGTTTCTCGTTGTGGTGGTTTCCCTTGTTATGAAGCACAGGCTCTAGGCAAGCGGGCTTCAGGAGTTGCAGCCCTCAGGCTCCAGAGCTTGGGCTCAGTAGTTGTGGTACACGGGCTTAGTTGCTCCACAGCATGTGGAATCTTCCCAGACCAGGGATCAAACTGGTGTCCCCTAAAATGGCCAGGCGGATTTATATCAAAGGAGGTCCAGAGGCTTATACTTTAGAGAAACAATGACAAGAAGCAGGAAAAGGGTATGCCACTTTCCAGGACCTATCAGCCAATCACTTGACAAATGTCTATCCTCAAACATTTATTGAGCATTTACTAGTGCCAGGTACTTTCCTAAATATTGTGGTTGTAAGGATGAGCAAAACAGGCAAAAATCACTGTCCTCGTAAACCTTACAATCTAGGGGAGAAGGAAAGACAATAAACATCTGAATAAGTAAAGCATATCATATGCCAGATGGTGATAAGTACTAAGCTGAAAAATAAAGCAAAGATGCGGAAGTATGCCTGCTTGAGTTTAGGGGAGGGTTTGTAATTTTGAGCAGGGTGATCGGTTCCAAAAAACTCTCTATGGAGGTGATTCAGGATTTGTACCTATTCACAGAAGAACCTGCTTGGCACCCAAAAGGGTGCCTACCATTCAAAGCAGAAATTTGGACCAGGAGGCAGATACGTGGGTGAAGCCTCCTGGCAGTCTCCTTGTAAGCAACTCTGCTTCTTTTTCCCACTCGAGTTTTTTTGTTGTTGTTATACAATGTGGGCTAGTCCCTCGAGAACAGGATTGTCACACACAAGTCCTAAATGCCACCCAAGCACGTTTGAGACTTGGAGAGGTCCCTGCTGCCATCTGGAGCACACTTGGAGATGGAGCTCTGAGTCCCTGAGCCAGTGCTGCTCTGGGTGGAAGCTGCCAGGCACACCCACTTGCTTGGAATTGACACCTCTGCCAGAAATCACTGTTCTCTTGTTCCACAGAGCCCTGGGCAAGCAAGAAATCGTATTTAGTGATGTACCCTGACAGGAAGAGTTAGAGAGGGACAGATTTGTCTCTGATGAGAATTTCTTGGTGGGATTTGAAATTCTCAGTGGACTTCCCTCAATCTGTTGGATTTCTCAGCCCTCAGATCCTTTGCCTCTTGATCACAATGTCAGTCAGCATTCATGGCAGGAAGAAGGGAAATGGGCAGCCTGTTTCATCTGTCCTGTTTATTAGGGGAGCAAAGTTTTCTTCCAATTACCCTGATTGGACTTCCTCTTACATTTTCAGTGGCCACAACTGGCATCATACAGTCACCCCTAACTGTGAAGGAGGTGAGATTTGGTCTAAAGTGTGTGTGTGTGTGTGTGTGTGTGTGTATTAGTTGCTCAGTCGTGTCTGATTCTTTGAGATCCTGTGGACTGTAGCCCGCTAGGCTCCTCTGTCCATGGAATTCTCCAGGCAAGAGTACTGAAGTGGGTTGCCATTCTCTCCTCCAGGGGATATTCCCAACCCAGGGATTGAACCTGGGTCTCCAGCATTACAGGCAAATTCTTTTCCGTCTAAGCCACCAGGGAAGCTCTTGGTATAAAGTAATGGTTCCCTAATTGAATAAGCATTAGAATCGTGTGGAGGGTCTGTTAGAACACAGATTGTAAGGCATCTCCTCTAGACACTCTGATTCCGTAGATCTGGGGCAGCACTGGGAATGTGCAGATAACAAGTTCCCAGGCGAGCTGCTGCTTCTTGGCCCACTTGGAGAATCATTAATTGAAAGGAAATCTTTTATGCTTCGGCTGGCATTCTCCTAAACAGAAACTTGCTTTCAGTGAACTTTTGGAATAACCTCTTATCTGTTCTTCTTTCTTTTCATGTTATACATCATTGCCACATTTACTTCCCTAGTTTTAGGTCTGATCTATTATCTGTCTACTCAAAAATTGTCAGGGATCCCCATTGTTCAATAGTCTCTAGAATCCAAGGTCCTTTGTGATTAAATACTAGTGTGCAAATGTTTCCAACTATTCGTTTATACATGGCCCTAAAAACAAGGCCTTGAAATGACTCAGTTCTATCAAACCTCCATCTTACCAAGAACAACTATAAAATCTGGTTAAAGTTTTAATCTGGTTAAAAAGAGATATGTGAAAGATCACAAAGTAGCCAAGACAGCCAGAATGCTTAGAGATCAAATATCCAAGAAAAAAGAAAAACACAGAGATAAATTCTTTAAAATATACAAGGAGTAAAGAACCCAGTGTTACATAAAATTTTCCAGACTAGAAAGAGAGACGGCCTCATGACATATTTATGAAACCAGCGTAACTTCAATACCAAACCTGATGGTGACATTACAAGAGAGCCAAGTTCTTTTGCAATATCTCTCATGAACATAGATGTAAAAGCTCTAAAAAAAAAAAATAACAAATTGAATCCAACAATATACAATGCACCACAACCAAACTGCAATCCATGAAAGAAAGGTTAGTTTTAACACTAAAAGAAAGGAAGTGAAAAATCATATGGTCTTTGCAAGAGATGCATAAAAATTACTTGATTAACTTCATGGAAACAAAACATACATTTTTAACAAATAAGGAATAGAAGGAAACTTTCTTAATTATACAGAATCTATCTACAAAACCTCATCCACAAACATTCCATAAACACTGAAGTAGAGAAAGTCAAATTTGGGTCTAAGACAGTGATGCTGTTTATAATTATTTCCACTTAACCTCATACTGGAGGACCTAGGTATTGCAGAAAGTAAGAGAAAGAAAGAAAAGGTATAACAACTAGAAAAGTAAAAAAAAAAGTGTCCACAGATGATTGTGTTTTTCAAAATTAAGAATGGGTCTAGACTATTTATGGTCATATCTAGCAAAGGACTTGCAAGGAACTAGGAAAGCACTCATATCAAGAATATGTGTATGTGTGTGTGTATATATATATATATATGAACATCTAAAAATCAATAAGAAAAGGATCCATTGAAAAAAAATGAGGAATTGAGGAAAAGACTTTTTGCAAGTTTTGACAAAGATTTGATGTAACTGACATGCTCATACACCACTGGTGGGAGGATTAATTTGTTAATTTGTGCAAACACTTCAGAAAACTGAGCACGGGTATATTCTCTGCTCCAGCAGCTCTACACCCAGATGTGTCCAACAGAAAGGTACGCCTGTGTGGGGCTCCTAGGCCAGGACTCCCAGAAGCAGATCCTGAGATGGGGATCTCTGTACAAGCAGTTTATGAAGGGCATGCACTCAGGAGGACTCCTGAAAGGGCAGCTGGACCGAGATGGGGAAGAAGTCCAAAAGGTTGTGGTTTCAGGCGAAGCCCTAGGAGGGCAGCTTCATCCTCACCTTGCATAGGAGGTGTGGAATGTGAAATATATATCAGAGTTTATCCTATCAATCAGTTCCAGGATTCCCCTAATCCTTGATGTCTAACTTAGTAATCTTCCATCCATTGACCTCCACTTGCTCCTCAGATATAAATTCCCCCTTGACCTTGTAGTATTCAAAATGCAGCTTGGTGTTCTATTGATGTCTTCCCCTACCATGAGTGCCAAGTTGCTTCAGTCGGTCCCACTCTTTGTGACCCCATGGACTGTAGCCCGCCAGGCTCCTCTGTCCATGGGACTCTCCACGCAAGAATACCAGAATGGGTTGCCATGCCCTCCTCCAGGCGATCTTCCTGACCCAGGGATGGAACATGCATTTTTTTTTTTTTTAATGTCTCCTGCATTCGCAGGTAGGCTCTTTACCACCAGTGCCACCTGGGAAACCAGTCTTCCTGAATTAAATCGGCCTTTATTGCTTTGTCTTTTGTCTGTTTCTGTCTTTTATTTATTCATTTTACAGCAGAAAGAACAATGAGAGAGAAGATAAAGGGAAACAGCAAATATAAGGTCCTGAGTCTGGGAAGAAAACTTGTCTTGTTCTAGAAACTGTTGGAGGGCCAATGTGCTGGATGTCATGATCTAGGAGCAGAGAGGGTGAAGATGTCTGGGTGGCGGGTGAGGAGGGGTACAGATCATCTGGGCCTCCTAGGCCATGATAAGCAGTTTAGTTTTATTTCAATTCAATGGGAGGCCATGGAATTGTTGAAGGATGAGAAGCAAGGCATGATTTCTTGCATGAATTAACATAGTTTTCTTCCAAAGAGACTGGCACATCCCCTATATTCAAATGAATAACTAGGGTAAAAGCTGAGTGAGCACTAAAATAGAAATGTAAATTCTTGACTAACATGGTCAACGGGTATAAGTTACGCTGATTGCTGGTTTATTATTAGACAAATGTATTGCCTTCACTCAATCAGCAAATGTTAATCTACAGTAAATCCTCTACATAGTTCATAAGTCCAGTGTGTTCGTAAGTCCATCAAAGTTAGCCTCGGTGCAGTGCCCAACTAACACAATCAGCTATATAGCACTGTGCTGTAAAGGGCTTATAATACTTTTCACACAAGTAGTACATAAAACACAAACACAAGAAATAAAGAAAACATTTTTCAGCTTACAGTACAGGACCTTGAAAAGTACAGTAGTGCAACACGACGGCTGGCACACAGGGCATGTCTGTATCTTTGACAGTTTAAAGGTTCGTATATGGGGGGCTTACTGTAATGGAGAAGCAGTGTGGCTTAAAGGGTAAAAGCAGACTCTTCGTCCAGACCCTCCCCATTCAAAGAGTCAGCATCTCTCGACTGTGGTAGAAATGTGGAATCTCAGGCCCCGTGCGGACCTGGGGCGACAGCCCAGCCTTTTGCCTTCTAACAAGGTCTCCAGGTGACTCTCATGCAGCCCCATGTTGAGAAGAACCGCCTGGGTTTGAACCCTGGCCCACCTCTTAGCACCTACGTGGCCTAAAGCAAGTTTCTCTAACTCCCTGTGCCCTGGTTTCCTCATGTGACAATGCAAGATAATCACAGTACACTGGACTGTTGTGCAATATTTGCTACCCAATAAATGCTTGCTATTAACACAATGGCCTAGAACCAAGATCTCTGCCCTCCTGGAGTCTGCCTTCTGACTAGGGAGATGATACACAACACACACCTGAATTTATATGAATTCTATTCCCTAGCCCTATACTTTGGGGTGCATAGGTTCTAAGCCTTGGTTTCCTCACCTACACAGTGAGGGTTAAAAGACCCCATTCTGTATGTTTGTCATATAAATGACTGAGGTAATACATACTATGCTCCTAGCACTGCTGCTGCTGCTAAGTCACTTCAGTCGTGTCCGACTCTGTGCGACCCCAGAGACGGCAGCCCACCAGGCTCCCCCATCCCTGGGATTCTCCAGGCAAGAACAGTGGAGTGGGTTGCCATTTCCTTCTCCAATGCATAAAAGTAAAAAGTGAAAGTGAAGTCGCTCAGTCGTGTCCGACTCCTAGCGACCCCATGGACTGTAGCCCACCAGGCTTCTCCAGCCATGGGATTTTCCAGGCAAGAGTACTGGATATGCTCCCAGCACAGTGCCTGGTAACTTTGAGTTTTCACTAATGACACAGATAATTGGATTTAAAAACATAGATTGTAAGGTTAGACAGATAGCTCAAAAGGTAGGATTAAAAAAAAATTATTCCAGTATAGTTGATTTATGTTTTGTTGGCTGTACAGCAAAGTATACATATATCCACTCTTTTAAAGATTCTTTTCCAACATAGGTCATTACAGAGTATTGCATAGAGTTCCCTGTGCTATACTTATAAGTGTTAGGTAGGTCCTTATAAGTGTTAAGTGTTAGATGCTCAGTTGTGCCCAACTCTTTATGACCCCATGGACCTCAGCCCACCAGGCTCCTCTATCCATGAGATTTTTCAGGCAAGGATACTGGAGTGGGTTGCCATTCCCTGCTCCAGGGAATCTTCCCAACCCAGGGATCAAACCCGGGTCTCGCACTGAAGGCAGATTCTTTACTGACTGAGCTACACGGGAAGCCTTATAAGGGTCCTTGTAAGTTATCTGTTTTATGTATAATAGTGTGTATATGTCAATCCCAATCTCCCAATTTATCCCGCTCCTCCTTTCCCCACTAGTAACCATAGCTCAAAAAGATATTACACATACACCCCAAAGTTCATTGCAGCACTATTTACAGTAGCCAGGACATGGAAGCCACCTAACACCCACTGAGTCAGTCATACACCTCTGTGCAATAGAAATGCTTGTTAATTGTTCCCCATACTGTGTCACCGGATTCTCAGGTGGCTCAGTGGTTAAGAATCCACCTGCCAATACAGGAGATGCAGGAGATGTGGGTTTGATCCCTGGATCAGAAAGATGCCCTGGAGGAGGAAATGGCAACCTGCTCCAGCTATGGTCCATGGGTCGCAAAGAGTCAGACACAGCTGCCTTGGGATGCAGTGGCTCAAAGCGGGATTTTAGTTCCCTGCCAGAGACTGAAGCCAGGCTGAGGCAGTGAGAGCACTGAATCCTAGCCACTAGACCACCAGGAACCAGTGACAAGGGCCAGGCCCGTTGGCTTGATAGAAATGAATTTCCACAAAGAGATGGAAAGGCGTAAAACCAGTAAAGTTGTGTATTAGGAGGAAAAAGAGTACGTGTGAATAGGCACACAGGTGGCTCAGAGAGAGAGAGAGTCGTGCCTCATGGTACTTAATAGATTGAATCACTTATATGGGGCATTTCTTCCAGGTTTCCTTGGGAAGTCAAATGGAAAATACCCGGCATAGGTGCCTTCCAACAACCAGAACCAAGAGTCCCCAAAGTGAAGGACAATGCCACCCCTTCACCCCCAGGAAGGACCTGGTCTCCTGCTGATATTCAAACGGAGAGACAGCTGAGTACACATTAAGTCTTTACACACTGCACGGTAGTCATAACAGAGAATACTTAGAAAGTAGCCTGGTGTGTCCATGCTCAGAGGTCCCAGAAGCCCTGCTCCAGGGAGTCCATGCCAGAGAAAAAGTTTGCAATTTTAAGAAAGCCAGTTGAAAATATGAACTACATCACTAGACATCCTTCAAAAGGTAGCATGTCCAGCAGCTTTTCTCTGTGGACTTCTCAGACTCTAAAATGGTGCAAGGAAAGCTGTGTCTCCATTTCAGGAAAATGCAATAGGAGCAGAAATAGCAGTTGACCTCAAGGGCTGGACATCAGCAGGAACTAGAGAAATATCAGTGCCGGAGGGGGAAGGGGCCAGTCGTGGTCTGTTAGAGCACAGATGAGACATAGAGCCGACTCTTGGACATGATGCTTCTGGCTGCTGGTAACAGGAGTCCAATCAAAATAGAGTCGTTCAAAGAGGGAGACTTTTCAAATCTAAGAAGCTGTGTTTAAAGCCAAGGGTACGAATAGCTATAGGACAAATGTGTGGTCTTCTGTCCCAACAGTCCTTTGAAACTAATACAGCAGTCTTCAGAGTTTACCTCGGAGTCAAGAACAAGAAAATCCGAAACAAACAAACAAAAAAGCCCAAACTTTTTCTTGTACTGTAAGCCACATAACGTAAAACACACTATTTTAGCCATATCTAACTGCACAATGGCACCAAGTACATTCACAGCCTGGTGCAAATCTCACCATCATCCATTTCCTGAAGTTTTCACCTTCATAAACTTAAACTCTGTCCCCGTCAAACACCAACTCCCCTCCATATGCCCACCTTGGCATCTACCAGAGTACTTTCTGAATCTATGGATTTGAATATTCTAGGTACCTTGTATCAGAGAAGGCAATGGCACCCCACTCCAGTACTCTTGCCTGGAAAATCCCATGGGCGGAGGAGCCTAGTGGGCTGCAGTCCATGGGGTCGCTAGGAGTCGGACACAACTGAGCGACTTCACTTTGACTTTTCACTTTCATGCATTGGAGAAGGAAATGGCAACCCACTCCACTGTTCTTGCCTGGAGAATCCCAGGGACGGGGGAGCCTGGTGGGCTGCCGTCTCTGGGGTCGCACGGAGTCGGACACGACTGAAGAGACTTAGCAGCAGCAGCAGCAGGTACCTCATAGAAGTGGAATCAATCAGTATTTATTTAGGTATGTTAATCATTCAGTCATGTCTGACTCTCTATGACCCCATGGACTGTAACCCACCAGGCTCCTCTGTACATGGGATTCTCCAGGCAAGAATACTGGAGTGGGTTGCCATTCCCTTCTTCAGGGGATCTTCCTGACTCAGGGACTGAACCTAGGTCTCCTGCATTGCAGGTGGATTCTTTACCATCTGAGCCACCAGGGAAGCCCTAGCCACCAAGGAAGCCCATTTTTCTATATCCAATATATGTAAGAGCAAGAGAATTTAATTGGCCAATTCTGGATCAGATTTAACCAGTGATGGCAGTGCTTTTTCAAGTGTGGTTCCCAGACCAGCAGCATCAACACCTGGGAAGTTGTTGGAAATGTGAATTTCCCAGCCCTATCCCAGTCTAACTGAATTTGAAGTTCTAGAGGTAGGTCCCAGGAATGTTATCACTTCTCCTCGTGATTAATTCTGATGTATTCTCAAATTTAAAATTCCTTGAGCTATGGCAAGAGGAAGCAGGGAGGGAATTATAGGAGTGAGGGGAGCAGGGTTATAGATGGTACCAATGACTTTAGTGGCCCATTTCTGTGAATGGGGAGTACTCATATAGTTCTTAAAACAGGAAACTGGGATGGGAAGAAACCCCAGAAACTACTATTATTCCCGAATCTTTGGTAAAGAATCTGCCTGCCAAGGCAGGACATGTGGGTTCAATCCCTGGATTGGTAAAATCCCTTAGAGAAGGAAATGACAACCCACTTCAGTATTCTTCCCTGGGAAATCCCATGGATAGAGCCTGGTGGACTATAGTCTACGGTGTCACGAAGAGTCGGACACGACTTAGCAATTGGGTGCTTGAATCTTAAGAGAGATATCTGAGATTTGAACAATTCCACTGGGAGGGACCATATCAAAGATTAATATTCTATTATTGCTTATATGAAACCATTATATTTCAGTGCTGGTCTGGACTAGGGCAGCATAGATTACAAATAAAAACAGTATATTACAGAAATAATACAGGAACTGCACAAAGACTGTTCTACTATACTGTTTCTCAACTTTAACTGTATATTGGAATCTCTTGAATCACCTGGGGAGATTTAAAAAGCACTGACACCTGGGTCTTACCCCCAGCAACTCTGATTCAATTGATCTGTGATACAACCTGGGCTTCAGGAACTTTGAAAGTTCACCAGGTGATTCTAGCATCAGCTAAGTTTGAGGAGGACTAGGTTAATAATTCAGAGACGGCAATGGCACCCCACTCCAGTACTCTTGCCTGGAAAATCCTATGGACAGAGGAGCCTGGTAGGCTGCAGTCCATGGGGTCGATAAGAGTCGGACACAACTGAGCGACTTCACTTTCAATTTTCACTTCCACGCATTGGAGAAGGAAATGGCAACCCACTCCAGTGTTCTTGCCTGGAGAATCCCAGGGACAGAGGAGCCTGGTAGGAGGCCATCTATGGGGTCGCACAGAGTCGGACATGACTCAAGTGACTTAGCAGCAGCAGCAGCAGGTTAATAATTGATCACCGAAGCTGTGAGCTTGACGTATTTTTTGAAGGTAATAAGGAATATGATTTTCTCCAAGAGAGTTTTCCAGTGTGTACAGGTGAGATTTAGCTTAAAACTGGCATGAAGATTGCTTTGGTAAAGTAGAGAGTGAGATTGCATGTTTACAGTAGAATATGAGATTCAATTCAGTCCAACAAACAGTAATTGACCATCCTGTGCCAGGCACCCTGCTGGGGGATAGGACACAGTGCCAAACAAAAGTCCTTGTGTTCACCTCCCTGCTTACTGCAGGAATCATGCACACAATGTGATCTGGAGTTTTGTGTTGTTTGCATATTAATGGTTCTCTCTTTTTGTGAGATTAATCAGTTGTTAGTATGCCATAAGTTATGTGCTATCATGAGCTAAAATTTCAATGTTTGCAAAGAATTTACCTCTGGATAAATGAAATTATGGTGAATTTATAGGTATCCTCAAAGTAATGTCACTCACTTCAATTCCAGCTTTTGATGAGAATTAGAGACAGAGTTATGACTGAGAATTGTTCCTAACCCACACAAGATGAGCCATACAATCTTAAATTATCTATGGAAGATTCAGTTACAGCTGTAGTTTGACCAATTTTATCAGTAAATTCAGCTTCTTCAGTCACAGTGGTGGGTTGATTTGTTTCAAGCAGAACTGTAATAGATACGAGGGGATTTGGGCATTTTAAAATAGAACAGAGAGAATTATGAACAACAAGGTTGAAGCCAGTGAGTCCACATACTTATTATGTAGCACCTGAAAGGTCTCTGAAAATAGCTTCCTTGTCTTGTACCTCCTTGCACACAGTAGGTGATCAACAAATGTTTAAATTTTGAATTGAATGGCAGGTTTGCTGGATGATCCACAAATCACAGGATTGCCGTTATCGTAGTGTATTTGTTAGGGCACCTAGTGAGCAAACTTGGCAGAAATCTTTTCAAACTGGTGCAAGCACAGTTTAGACTTGCCCTTGTATATTATCTTTCTCCATAGGCTCTGCTGCTCACTGTGTTGGCTTCCAAACTCTCCCTCTGTTGAAGCCGATTGACCACTGGTTCCTCTAGGCTTATATTCTATTAGTTTAGCAGCCCCAGTGGAGAAAGAATTCCTATTGGTTACAACAGTAACCTTGGGGTGGGATGGAGGGAGGGATCAACCCAGATCGGCCTGGTTTGGGCCACATGCTCAACTGAATGTGTTTAATTCAGGGGCCAAGCCATATAACCAGTCCATGAAGTACAAGGTAGATCCTGACAAGTCAGCTGAGAGTAGAGAAGGAGCAGTCCCCAAAAGGAAAACTGAGTTGCTATTTCCAGTTCTACAAGTAGATACTATTTGAAGTAGGCATTATTCAAAGTAGATATCATTTGAGGAAATCGATGTTTAGAAAAATGAAGTGGTTTACCTAAAATCACATAGGTAATAAGCGGCAGAGACCCACTGCCCTCAGTGTGCTTCACCCAACACACTGGCCTCATGTACCCATGAAGCTAAGGAAGTTCAAACTTCAGGGACCATCATGTACCGGAGAAGGCAATGGCACCCCACTCCAGCACTTTTGCCTAGAAAATCCCATGGACGGAGGAGCCTGGTAGGCTGCAGTCCATGGGGTCGCTAAGAGTCGGACACGACTGAGCGACTTCACTTTCACTTTTTACTTTTATGCATTGGAGAAGGAAATGGCAACCCACTCCACTGTTCTTGCCTGGAGAATCCCAGGGATGGGGGAGCCTGGTGGGCTGCGGTCTATGGGGTCGCACAGAGTCGGACACGACTGAAGTGACTTAGCATAGCATAGCATAGCATGTACCTGAAAGAGTCCTAGCAATTAAAGAAAACAAAGTTTTCTATCTCTTTTTTCAAGTAGCATTGTGATAACTGCATAAGCTTCCTCCCAAAGGAAGAATTTGATTTTAGCTTATCTTCCTGCTCACACTTGAATGCCTCACCTGCTTGCCCTAACCTCATGCTTTGGGAAGCAACTTCAAATTTTATTCTTACATCATTTCTGAATTGAAACATTCTCTGGCCTCCCTGTATAACATGATTATTTCCTGCTCCTGGTGCCTTCTTTTAAGATCTCTTAGGACACTTATTTGGAGAAGGCGATGGCACCCCACTCCAGTACTTTTGCCTGGAAAATCCCATGGACGGAGGAGCCTGGTAGGCTGCGGTCCATGGGGTCGCTAGAGTTGGACGCAACTGAGCAACTTCACTTTCACTTTTCACTTTCATGTTTTGGAGAAGAAAATGGCAACCTACTCCAGTGTTCTTGCCTGGAGAATCCCAGGGACGGGGAGCCTGGTAGGCTGCCGTCTATGGGGTCGCACAGAGTCAGACATGACTGAAGTGACTTAGCAGCAGCAGCAGGACACTTATTAGGGGCTTCCCTGGTGGCTCAGTGGTAAAAAAAAAAAAAAAAAAAAAAAACAGCCTGCAATGCAGGGTTCAATACCTGGGTCAGGAAGATTCTCCTGGAGAAGGGAATAGCAACCCACTCCAGTATCCTTGCCTGGAAAATCCCATGGATTGGTGGGCTACAGTCCATGGGGTTGCAAAGAGTCGGACAGGACTGAGCAACTGAGCGTGCACGCACATGCATGGGCACGCACACACACACAGGACACTTATTACAGGCTCCCTTGTGTTGTTTTAACTTCCCTGGTGGCTCAGACGGAAAAGCGTCTGCTCGCAATGTGGGAGACCTGGGTTCAATCCCTGGGTTGGGAAGATCCCTGGAGAAGGAAATGCGTTGTTTAAAATTGTGTTGTTTTAATTGTCTTTGTACATATTTTATCTTTCCCATTAAAATGTAAGTCACTTTCAGAGTGATATTTATTTTCTCATTCTCCCAGTAGTAAGTGTATTGCTTAATAGAGTGTATGTACCCAGTTTATGCATGTTGAGTGACTGGATAAAGTGTGAACGCATGCCAAGGCTTTCTTTGTCTTCTCTTCCTAGAACTCTTGATTTTTTGTATGTGTATTTTGGAGCAACTCCTTATCAGTTGGTATATGTTGATGAAGGCCGAACTTTGAAGACAAAGGTGTAAAATATATTGTAGACCAGATATTCCTTAGTTTTCCAAGGGTCATAAAGGATTCATGAACAGTTGCTAGAAATGCTTTCTCTTATAATTTTCCTGTGTGTCTCCCCTCTGGGACACTTTCCCCACTTATTTGAATGCTTAAGAGGTAGTGGAGTTGTTGTCAAGTCTTTACTGGTAAATATTTAATCAGTAAAAGCTTTTTGCAAGTCTTTCTAATGGTGTATATTCCAAATAATACAAGAAATAATAGACTTCTCTGACATAAATCCTGGACGACCTATGGAAAAATGCACAAATAACCAGAATCAAGAATGCAATTTTCCTGCACAAGATAACCTGACTGTCTGTTTTGTGTTAGATGTATCTTTAACCACTGTATTTTTTTTTCTAATTACTTTTAAATGAAATTTATTTTTATCTATTGAAAATGTAATAGATGCTCATTGTGGAAAACATACACAAAACACATGCCAAGGGACAATGTCTATATGAATACTTTTCTTTTGTAGATTTCTGAAACATTTAACCAAGGTTTTTAGTGATTTGATAGAGGATTATTAATTTCCTTTCACAGTACATCTTTTTGTGTGCCCCCAGTGATACCTAAATTCTATTTTAGAACAGCAGGAGAGGAATCATCACCTCACCAACCAGTAGAAACAGCCTTACCAATCTATTAATGGATATGATTAAGACGAAGCAAGCAGACCAGAGAAATAAGTGCTTGTACGTCAAGGAAGATGAATCAGAGCCTCTGTGGGCCATGACTGCAGACTGCCCTTATTTGCATTCAGAATGCTAGTTACATTTTAATTTCAATAAGCAGATTATACTCTGAAAAACTCTATTGTTAGACTTTTGAAATTTTTGTTATTGTTGTTCAGTTTTCTCCAGTAAAATTTGCCTTTAGAAAAATGCTTAAATTCTTTGAGGGCAAAATACGAAGGGAAGGGAGTCTTCATACTGGGTCCAGCTGCAAGGAGAACTCAGGGAGTCTTTAGAAGACAGATGTTAATGGAGCCTGGACCTGCTCCCAGCAAGCTGGGGAGAAGAGCATGGGATCTTCATAATGGATCATTTTCCACTGAGACTTACATCACCTGCTCTGCCTTGGTCCTCAGAGATCTCTACCATCTCATGAGTCACTCACTGGCACTGAATTGTGAAAAGCCGTCTCAACATGGCCACTTCCTTCAAATTCAAACATGACTGATCTCCTACAAAGTGCTTATTTTTACTAAACGCACTGAAACAGGAGGGAAGCGGGCAGGGCACAACCTTCAAAAGAATGTCACAGCAGTATTTATATTGGTGGTGAGCTTAGTAAGGAGATAACCCAAGAGAACCGGTCATATTTAACTAAAGATACTAAAGACTGGTTAGAACCAACTGGGTCCAAATGACAGAAGATTCAACTTTCAATGGACCCCGAGTCACATTATGCCCTCATTGTAATACTTTACCATAAGCTAAGTGACACACCCACCCACCAGCACCGTGACAGTTCTGAGGCTAACCATAAAGGTCAAAAAGTGGAGAGTCACCTAGTTCCTGGAAAGCTCCACCTTTTCCCCCAAATAATTGAACTAATCCTCCCACTCACTAGCCTATGGAATTACAGAGCCTGTAAAAACTAACCATGCCATATTTTGGGGCTCTCTCATTCTGAGATGGCCTGCATTCTGTCTGTGGAGTGTGTTTTCTCTCTAAATAAATCCACTTCTCACCTATCACCTCATCTCTGAATTCTTTTGCAATGAAGCAAGAACCTCAAATGTGTCGGGAAGAGCACCACCACTCTGCAGTAATCCCCAGTCCGTAACTGTAGCCACTTTTGGAACCTCTCCTCATTTGTCCTCTATCACGGCCTCTCCTCCATCCCTCACCAAAATAACGGAGACATACTACTAGTGAGTCCTTATAGTTCCTTTTCCTACCCTGTATTACCATGTCTTCTCCATGTTCTTCAGTTCAGTTCATTCAGTCACTCAGTCATGTCGGATTCTTTGCAGCCCTATGGACTGCAGCACGCCAGGCTTCCCTATCCATCACCAACTCCCGGAGGTTGCTCAACTCATGTCCATTGAGTCGGTGAAGCCATCCAACCATCTCATCCTCTGTCATCCCCTTCTCTTGCCCTCTATCTTTCCCAGCATCAGGGTCTTTTCCAGTGAGTCAGTTCTTCACATCAGGTGGCCAAAGAATTAGTGCTTTAGCTTCAGCATCAGTCCTTCCAATGAACACCCAGGACTTTAGGATGGACTGTTTGGATCTCCTTGCTGTCTAAGGGACTCTCAAGAGTCTTCTCCAACACCACAGTTCAAAAGCATCAATTCTTCAGTGCTCAGCTTTCCTTATGGTCAAGCTCTCATATTCATACATGTCTACTGAAAAAACCATAGCTTTGGTAATATGGACTTTTGTTGGCAAAGTAATGTCTCTGCTTTTTAATATGCTTTGGTTATCACCTTACTAATCCTACCACCAATATAAAAAGTCACCATATCCACCATGTTCTATCAATTTTCTTTTGTGATACCCTTAACATCCATTTTCTAAAGCATTCTCAGTGCCATCACTACTTGATTTCAGGGATTAACCTCACCCATCTTCACGGTGTTCTGCATTTTCTTGCTCCTGATATGGCATTGCATTCTGCTTGCCACTCCAGCCCTTCTCCATTTCCCAAACTCTCCCCTGGACTGACTGACACTGTTGCCAAGGTTAAAACTCAGGTGAGGCAAGTGGGGTTATGTTAAGAGAAGGCAAAAAGATAGAGTGGCAGGGGTGTTTAGTGTATTTACACTAAAATACATGATGTCATTAAGGGGAACCAGCTTCCAGTTTAGTTGGAAGTTGAAGGGAACACCTGGAGAAGTTGAAGATGTATTGGAAATGAGTTTCTTGATAGTAGAACAGCAACCAGGATTCAACAGGACCAGGATTAGGGCGAGAGTGCAATATATTAGGGAGGTGCCAAAAAACTCAATCATCAAGATAAATAATATTTAATACACTATTTTAAAATAAAAATTACTAGACAACAATACAAAATGAATAAAATATCATTTTAAATAAGGACATGATTCAACCCTACACTAGCGTGACTCAGCCTCCTTGTTGTTCAGTCGCTAAGTCATACCTGACTCTTTGCAACCCCATGGACTGCAGCATACCAGGCTTCCCTGTCCTTCACTATCTCCCAGAGTTTGCTCAAATTTATTTCCATTGATTCAGTGATGCTATCTAACCATCTCATCCTCTGTCATCCCTTTCCCTCTTCCCTTCAATCTTTCCCAGAATCAAGGTCTTTTCCAGTGAGTTGGCTCGTCCCATCAGGTGGCCAAAATATTGGAACTTGAGCTTCAGCATCAGTCCTTCCAATGAATATTCAGGGTTGATTTCCTTTAGGGCTGATTGGTTTGATCTCCTTGTTGTCCAAGGGACTCTCGCCCTACTCCGGGTCCTGTTGAATCCTGGTTGCTGCTCTACTATCAAGAAACTCATTTCCAATACATCTTCAAGTTCTCCAGGTATTCCCTTCAACTTCCAACTAAACTGGGAGCTGGTTCATCTTAACGACATCATGTATTTAGTATAAATACACTGAACATCCCTACCACTCTATCTCTTTGCCTCTCTACATGGTAAAAACCCAAGTGAGTGAAGTGAGTGAGTGAGTGAAAGTCGCTCAGTCGTGTCCAACTCTCTGTAACCCCCTGGACTACACAGTCCATGGAATTCTCCAGGCCAGAATAATGGAGTGGGTAGCCTTTCCCTTCTCCAGGGGATCTTCCCAATCCAAGGATCGAACCCAGGTGTTCTGCATTACAGGCGGATTCTTTACCTGCTGAGCCACAAACTTTAATGAATTTATCTATTTGTTTTCCCTGTCTGTGCCTTAGTAGATGTGGGCTCTGGAGAAAAACTCTTCTACCATGAACTCATGATTACCAATTTAAAATGGGTGTTGAGCTCTGTCTGATAATCCTATCAGAGCTCTCTGGTTAGCACTCTTACCTCTTCTGCACAGTTAACCCTAGTCATCTTGCTGCTGCTGCTGCTGCTAAGTTGCTTCAGTCGTGTCTGACTCTGTGTAACCCCATAGATGGCCTCCTACCAGGCTCCGCTGTCCCTGGGATTTTCCAGGCAAGAACACTGGAGTGGGTTGCCATTTCCTTCTCCAATGCTTGAAAGTGAAGTCGTTCAGTGGTGTCTGACTCTTAGCGACCCCATGGACCGCAGCCCATCAGGCTCCTCCATCCATGGGATTTTCCAGGCAAGAGTGCTGGAGTGGGGTGCCATTCCCTTCTCCTCCAGTCACCTTAACTCTCCTCAAAATTATGTCACCCACCTATAGCCTGTGAACCAGCACTCACAAGCTCTTCTCAGCGTATGGTCAATCCCCTGTCTTCTAGAGTAGTTGCCAATAGATAGGAATGCTCCAAATGTCCTATTCTTATGCTTACAACCTTTACTGCATCTTCACCTATACTATTTCCATTATTTCCACTCCTTCCTGGGGATCTCTAACTTGCAGGACAAGTGCATTTCCATCTCTTCTGGTTGTTCCCTCTTTTCTCGCACCCAGACATCTGATGATATTTTCAACATCTTTCTGCAAAGATCTTTTCACGCATGTAAACTGTTCACAGACAGGTCAGAAGAAGACTCTACCCCAACTCTTCCTTGTAGGAGTCCTCTTCCTTTAGCTTCCACGTTGTTCTCAGAGGCTACTTCCACCAACCTCTCAACCTTCGGATTTATAAAGCGTGAGTCAGACTGCAGGCCACTGTTTAACTCCCCACTGACACTGAGGGTACACATGTTAGGCAATCTCTCTTGACTTATGGTGAAGAGGAGGCATCACTCATCTATTTGAGATTCCCAACATTCCAAAATTATGTTTATCTTTAAATATCTTCTGTGAATCTTCTATTTGGATTCCCTGTCACTAAGCTTGGGTCCCTAATCCAGAGAGTCCAACCTTAGTGGGTAGGATATGATTGCAGCCCACTAGAAGGGAAACAAATCCACTAGATTGCCTTGCCTGGATCTGGTCCACTGTTGGTGGGTTGAGGTTGGCAGGCAGAGAGAGCTGGGGTGGAGCTGGCAAGATAGCCTGATATTAGGGTACTGCCAATTTAAGGCTGGCAGGCAGGAAGCCATCTACTGGTGTGTTAGGAAAACTTAATGGGAAGCTGCTCCTGGGGGATGCTATTGAACTTACTGGGGAGCTGGCTAGGTCATCAGTATACCAGAAAGCCACCAGGAAGACCCCTGCAGAGTATGTTGCTGTACATGCTGAGAAATTGGCTAAGACATCCTTGGAACTTTATGGAAAGCTTTACCCTCAGGGTCGTCTCTGAAACTTTCTGGGCATGAACTCCACTGGTAGCTCTCATGCCAGATGAGCACTGCAGGATAAAAAGAGAGAAATTACACCAGACTCAGGAAGAAGCGCTTTCCTTCTGCAGTATTTGTGTGCCACATCTACTAGCAAAGGAGGAATGGTTTACAAGATCCATCTCTAGTATCCCAAGCAGGGAAATAAAGGGTGGATTAGGAGCTGAGAGGCAGTAAATTGATAACTGTCATACCACACATGTTTAAAACTCTCCTACTTCTCATTTTTATTGTTCTTAGATTAACATCTGAAGTATTCCATTACTGAATGACTATATTAATTATAAATGAATGAACATTTGGGTGTTTGCATTATCCCCTGGTTGGGAATACTGTTGCTCACCAAATACTCCTGGCTGTCTGCATACAGGGCAAATGGTAGGATTGGACTTCTCAGTTCCTTTGGATTTGGATTGAGCCATGTGAATAGTTTTGAATGATAGGTTGTGAGTGAAAGTTCAGTGAATCAAGAAATGTACTGGTGACCACTTAACAACTGGTTCTTTTGGTGGTGGGGGTCAGGAGGAGTGTGATTTGTAGCACTAGTCTATTTCTCTGGTGCAAATACTCCTGCCATGGCTGATTTCTAGCTACCAACTTGATGGCAATGAATGTGGAGTTGGGAAGAGCTGTGCACAACTGGCTCTTGTGAGGCCATAGAAACTGACTCCAAGACACCACTGTGTGAGTCGCTTCAGAGTAAAAGATTAAATTGTTGGTGTGAGACCCTCTGGACTTTTCTTTTGCTTTGTCATCTTGTGTGAAAGTCATTCAGTCCTGTCCGACCCTTTGCAACACCATGGACTATACAGCCCATGGAATTCTCCAGGCCAGAATACTGGAGTGAGTAGTGTTTCCCTTCTCCAGGGGATCTTCCCAACCCAGGGATCAAACCCAGGTCTCCCATTTGCAGGAGGATTCTTTACCAGCTGAGCCACAAGGGAAGCCCAAGAATATTGGAGGGAGTAGCCTATCCCTTCTCCAGTGGATCTTCCCAACCCAGGAATCGAACCGGGGTCTCCTGCATTGCAGGCGGATTCTTTACCAACTGAGCTATCAGGGAAGCCCTTTGCTTCGTCATGGTATGTGTCAAAGTTTAAGACAGTGGTACTACCAACACTGTTGAAACCAAGCAGGACCCTGTGGAGTTTCTGGGTACAGAAGTTTTTTTGTGCCCTGCATATTTCTTGATTACTGGAAATAGGCTTCAGTTAGCCTCCATGACTTGCCCTGAGTCCAAAAGGCAGGTTCAAACCAGCGCTAACTAGTGAAGGGAGGGGATTCAGAGACAAGGGATGAGGAGTCAAAGGGAACAGCAGTGCAGCCTTGGGGCAGGGGCCTGCTTCCCCCTCCAGGGATATACCTAACAATATCTTTGATCTGGTTTGCAGATACGGAAACCCGCAGTAGGTGGGAGAAGTTAAATGTATGCTTCCCATAGGCAGACTCCAGACCAACTGGAACCAGAAGGTGGTGATGCTGACTCCCACTTATCTCACCACTATCTAGTCAGAAGAATGTCCATGAGCTGATCACACCCTCTTCAAACCATTACTGTAAAACTCCTTACTACCCCCCTCCAGGTCAGGACACACAGTTTTGAGGGCATTAGTCCCGTGTGACCCGCTTTCCCTGGCAAAGTGATAAAGCTTTTCTTTTCTACTTCACTCAAAACTATCTCTGAGATTTAATTTGTTGTCAGAGTACAGAGGCAAGGTTCAACTTCACTATTAGGCTAGATTCCTGTGCGAACAGGTCATGTGAGTGAAAAGCAAATATGTTTGTGTGTCTTTGTTTTAAGTCATGAGAGTTTTGAAGCTCTCCCTTTAGCATAACCTAGCCTAACCTGCCTGATAACCTCATAACTGGTTCAACTGGAATATTTTGTACTCCTTCCAGTTATTCTTTTATACTCTGCCATATTAAGTTCTGTAATCATGTTTTCTTCATATTTCTTCTCTAATTAAAATATCTACTGGTCCCACTCTGTTCCCTGCCTCATGCCAAAATATGAAGTCCCAACTTTTTGGCATAGTTCTCAAAATTCTCCAAATATGTCCTTATACTGCGTTTGCTATCATATTGCTCACTATTTTTTTGTGCAAACACACAATTCCTCAGCATTTCTTTTGCTCTTTCTGTGTTTCACCTTTGCCTCTACTGGCATGTAGCACAGTGAACATGGAATGTACTTTGAATGTTCTTTCTGTTCATCTCTACTGATCGTACAATGAAACAGGCATCAAATAAATGTGAGGTTCTCCCAGGGCCTGAAATTATTGACTAAGCAGAAGAAATTATCTCCCTTATGAGCCATGAATATATCTTAAACACACATATACACACAAATTATAATACTCAGGAATAGAAAGGTGAAGTAGAGTTAGAGTCTAGACAGAGAAACAAAAAAAGAAATTGACAAGGCAGAGGAGGAAAATGAGTGACAGAAAACCCAGCTCAAAAAGACTAGGAACGGTGATGAATAGCAAGAGCAAATTCATTGAGAACGCCAGAAACCAGTGACTGAGAACAGCACATTTCATGAAGAGGCAGAGAGAAGAAGCATGAACAGGGAGTGCAGTACAGCCTGCAGATAAACCAAAGGAACAGCTAATGTTTCTATGTGCCAGGCAGTGGGAACAGGTTATCTTATCTAATTCTTACACTTCTGTGAAATGCAGGTATTATTTTCATGTTTCAGATTTAGAAATTAAGACTTAAAGATGTGAAGTAATGTGCCCAAGATTCCACCGCTAGTGAATCAGAGTTTCTTTCTTTCTCTCCATCCTTTCTTTTTGCACAGTCCCAGTTTTGATTACCCTATTCCGTGTTCTTCAGTCTAGGGTATAAATCCTGATTGTTCTAAACCAAGCCTGATAATTGTATCCCCGCTGCCAGTATTTGGCTAGGAGGTGTTCATGTGACCCCATTCTAGATGAGAAGACATCAGAAGAAGGCTACTCTGAAGTTTCTGGGAAAGGTTTTGTCCCTTTCAAAAGAAGACCTAAAGAAGAAATCATCTCTTCTTTTCTTGGAGGCTGCTGTGGTGATTGTAACAGGTGTAACTGCCATATGTCCATAGGTAGCCTGAGGAAAAATTCAAAATACTAGGTATGATTAAGAAAAAAGACAGAAAAATCTAGTTCTGTGATGATTTCCCAAAGTGAACATTCAGCTGACTCTGAAATCACCTTACCTCCCAACTTTTTGATATGAAATAATTTCTTTACCATGTAAGGCACATGAGTTGAGGTTTTAAATTACTTGCACCCCAAATCATGTTAAATGATGAAGCAAAGATTTTAATCCGGCTCTTTTTGACTGCAAATCCATGCTCTGTATGACTATACATACTTTGCCTGTGTGGGCTTTGCTTGATGTTCATAACAGTTATTCTAACTCAGGAAGACAAAGTAAATGGCATCATATATGTAATCCTATTTTTTTTTTTTTAATTTGGTTGCACTGGGTCTTCATTGCAGCATTCAGGATCTTTAGTTGCAACATGTGAACTCTTATTTGTGACATGTGGGGTCTTGTTCCCTGACCAGGGATTAACCTGAGTCCTCTGCACTGGGAATGCAGTCTTAGCCAATAGACCACCAGAAAAATCCCCTTCACTCTATTTTCTTAGGCAAAGAAATGTGTCGTATTTTAGCATTGAATTTTTTGTTTTTATCTCATGACTTAAAAGGATAATCTTCAATTTCTCAAGGTTCATTTTCTCAAAGTGGATTCCTCCTTACCCTGCAGGACACTCTTGATGTGTTACTATTGATTGTACTCAACACAAATATATCATTCTGTGAAGACTTCATGGTCTCTATATACTGGGTGTTAGTGAATTTCAGGTATTTAGTAAATACTATGAACTATGTCAACCCCTTGAAAAATACATGTGCTGTGAGGTCAAAGTAGTATTATTCATCAATTTGAGTAACCTATTATAATGGCTTGTAATGATGATGATTTATTTTTAGTACTCCCTAATTACACTCTCACTCTGATAATAATTCATACGACAGAAAGAGAGTGTAGTTGATATAATGTATACATCCAGCTAGTTGGCTTGATGTATCTCCTAATGGTCAAGAATCATTATGGTTATTGAAGAAAGAGATACTGAATTTGAATTTACACCTGTCCTAGGGCACTAAAATAGATGAGTAGTTAATGGGGGAAAGGTTTATAGAGTTTAAAGTTTAAAAGAACCAAGTTGTTTAGACAACTTAATCTCTTAGCCTAAATTCAAGCCCTGGAAGTTCTCTGGGTCAAAAATGTGGTGATACTGTAGGAAAGAAAAACCAGAAATGAAAGGTAGCAAAGAAACACAATTAAAAGTACACAAGATGCATACATTAGAAGACCCAGGCCATGAAAACTAATTCATTGTATAGTCGGAGCGTTATAAATAAGTTCAGGATTCATGTTGATGTACGGCAAAACCAAGACAATATTGTAAAGCAATTAACCTCCAATTAAAATAAATAAATTTATATAAACAAAAATAAATAAATAAGTTCAAAGAACATGCAGGTCAGTCAGTAGCCCTTCACAACTCATGTTTTGTGGATATTCTCCTAGTGGCTTTTTTAAGGTGACAAGATTATTGAAATGATCTTTCAAGTAAAGGGATTTATAGAGTAAGGGAGAGAGCAGAATATTTTTAGGTGAGAGCAATGCCATATGCAAACAAAGGAAATAATGACCAACTTACATATGGTAGAATTTGAGTATGATTGCTACTGAAGACTTTATTAGAAACAAAAAGAGGAAGGAAGTTGGTGAAGTACTTATATGATATACTGGAATATCCTTGGAATCCAGCAATTGACCTTTAAAATTAAAAAGATTTGCTACCTTTAGCAAAAAAAAAAAAACAAAACTCTAGAGTTAGAATCTGAAGACCTGGGGCTGGCTTCTAGGTCCACTGCTTATTCCACCATAGCCTCATCATTTATAAAATCAGGATAATGATATTAACTAACTTGCATTGTCATTATGCAGACTGCTGCTGCTGCTGCTGCTGCTGCTGCTAAGTCGCTTCAGTCGTGTCTGACTCTGTGTGACCCCATAGATGGCAGCCCACCAGGCTCCCCCATCCCTGGGATTCTCCAGGCAAGAACACTGGAGTGGTTTGCCATTTCCTTCTCCAATGCATGACTAAGAGGGATAAGATGTGTGGATGGATCTAGCTTAATACTTGATAAAGAGGAGGCTTCATGAGTGTTGCTTGTTGAGAATTATTCAGAACTAAAGCATATACAACCCCACCTGGTTATATCTGACATATCTTGTTAAGAGGCTATAAATAAACATGTAAATAAACAGAATCCACCAGAAAGTCTACCAGTTAGTAATGAATCAGCATGAATTTACTGAGTAACCAGAATATCAGGTCTTGAAAATCTTCTTTCTTAAATCAGTTACTTGACTTTTGAGGTGAATGAATTTCCACTGTGCTAAAGTGAGGAAGTTCTGCAAAGCTAGAGCCTAGAAGCCCTAGAAGCTTAGAAGCCTGCTTGCCCTGTGCCATCACCAGGCACAGGTCCTCTCTCAGGACTTCCTTTGCTATATCCTTGGCAGTCAACAGGTGGCACTGTGCTAGATGATCTATAACAGGATTCCCAGAAAAATGCTCTTTTGTCCAAAGTTTTGATTGAAGCAGTAACCAGCACTGTAATCAAGCTGACATCACAGTTTATCTTCCTTCCAACCACTGTAATTCCCCTTCTTGCCCACAGAGTGTTGTGGCTCAGTTACTTTCAAAGATCTTTTCAGGAAATGCTCTGCAAGCAAATTAAAGAGGAGGCACAAAAAGCTGATAATTATCTATGCACCAAACAGTCCAATGCCAAGTTCTCCTGTGGCCACAAAGAGGAAGCAGTGGAAATGATGAAGGGAGCCTGAGTGTGCAACCCACAACCTCAGTGGATGCAGGAGTAGACAGGCATTAGAGGATCATGAAATGTTAACACTTAGATGAGAAAATAAAGTGCTCTTCTTTACTTTATTCATCTGTGAAATCAAGATAGTTACCAAACATGCTTTTCTCAAAGGCAGAGAGAATTTTAAATGGCAGATTTTATAATTTAGAATAACACTGTCCAGTAGAACTTTTAGTGATGCTGGAAATATTCTATATATCTGCACCATCCAACATGGCCTTGTGGCTATTGAGTACATGAAGTGTGGCTAGAGTGACTAAGGAACTAAATTTGTAGCTTTAATTGTCATTTAAATAATCCCATGTGGATAATGGCAATTGCATTGGATAGCACAGAGAAGTTATTAAATCCAAATTATGCTTCTTAATCCACATTCTGTCTACAAGTATTCCATACCTGTTATCCAGTATTTGTCTAACCTGAGGTTCCTTCACCAACACGTGTGTGTGTGTGTGCTCAGTCATGTCCAACTCTGACTGACGCCCTCTATGGACTGTTGCCCGCCAGGCTCCTCTGTCCATGGGAATTCTCTGGCAAGAATATTAGAGTAGGTTGTCATTTCCTCCTCCATGGGATCTTCCTGACACAGGGATCAAACTCGCACCTCCTCCGTCTCCTGCACTGCAGGTGGATTCCTTACCACTGAGTCACTGGGGCTTCCGTCTTTGTCCGGGTGTTCCAAGATGGCCCCTTGCAGTTTGGGCCCTGCTAAGAGAAGGATGAACTTATTACTGCCTCCAAGGTGGCTTTTCTGCACTTTCTATCCTGTATTCTCAGTGCTTCCTTCTGGTACACCTGTAGATATAATTCCTCAATCTAGCAGGGGTGGGGATTTGCTACTAAGAACTTGTGCTTAAGAGCACAACTTCTGGAATCAGACTGCCTGGTTCTAAGTCTCAGCTTTACCATTTATCAAATGTACATCAGAGGAAAGTTACAAATCACAATTCTAGTTGCAATTTTCCTCATCTGTAAGAGCCTAGGAATTGGACGATTAAATAAAATTGAACAAGTAATACTGTCAGTAGAGTGCATGGCCCATTGTAAACAATTCAGAAGTGTGAGCACCTTTTATTGTTATTGATGTCCTCTGAATGCCCTTCCATTTATCAATGCCTCTTAAAATGCAATGCCCAGAACTATGAGGGTGTGTGCTTAAGTGCTTCGTAAACTATATGTTCATAAAATAGAGTATCACTATATTGCTTTTGTTCTCATTGTTGTGGTAACCAGGGCTCCCCTCTTTCCTCTTCATCTCTAATTTTAGTTGTCACGGAATTTGAGGTTTTTCTGTATCTTAAAGGAAGACAGCTTCTTGAGTGGAAGAATCATAGAACATTTTATGGGTTCAGGCCTGACAGAGAGAGCTTCCACAAAAATTTATAAATCAAAATATTACCATATTTCCCAGTCTATGTTTATGAGCTGTTCCCTTCCATCAGGCCATATGCCAGAAAGTATTGGAGGAGAAATAGTTGAAAGGATAGAGCCACAAGAATTTCTCTTCTTTCATATGGTAGAATTTTTACCCATACCTCAGCCAAGAAGTAATTTAGTTATATTTTACATATCAGTGGGACTGTGAAAAATAATTATGAGCAATCAAAAACAAATAGAAGAACAAACGACAGTATTACGCAAGTACACGATCATCAAAGCCATACTGTCAAGTTGAAGTGAAGTGAAAGTCGCTCAGTCTCGTCCAACTCTTTGAGACCCCACGGACTATACAGTCCATAGTATTCTCCAGGCCAGAATACAGGAGTGGGTAGCCTTTCCCAATGCCAGGGCATCTTCTCAATCCAGGGATCGAACCCAGGTCTTTCACAAATGCAGGCAGATTCTTTCCCAGCTGAGCCATCAGGGAAGTCCAAGAATACTGGAGTGGGTAGCCTATCCCTTCTCCAGTGGATCTTCCTGACCCAGGAATTGAACTGGGTCTTCTGCATTGCAGGTGAATATCTTCAGGTGGTAATTCATGAAAAGGAGGACAGGCAGAGCCAATGTTATACTGGAGTTTTCTCAAAGGTGACTTCAGGGAAGTGATTGCTAAATTTTCAAAATTTTGGTAAGCAAGCTGACTTCACGGTGGTAGTAGCTTGAAATTGGCCATGGAGGGAGAATTTATATCATGGAAAGGAACAAGTACTATAACCCCCACACATACCATCATGAGCCTTCTTCCCTATTCCAATCTCCCTTGCTTCATGTCTATGTCACTTCTGTTTTGAATGCAAAAATTATGGATACCCACCCATTGAGTTTAGCATGGCAATTTGGAAACTTTAATATTACCAGGTCATCTGGGATTAACTGGAATAACCAAGCACCTGAGGAAGAAATCTTAAGGTATTGTGTTAAAAATATCTTTGCTCACATATCTCGGGGATTATTTTTGTTTGTTTTTGCAGTGGGTATGAGCACCAGATTAGACATTAGAAACTGAGTTCCAATGCTGCCTGTATCACAAGATCCACGGTGAGATCTGAGGAGATCATGTAGCCTTGATAAGCTGTCCAGGCTGATCTCAAGTCTTCTCTGGCATGGATCTTTGGTAAGTTAACTAGAAAAGAGACTGTAAATTATAGTGGAAACCATAAAGTGAAATCTCACAAAAACCTTCTGAAGGCCTCCTTAGTGGCTGACTTTTATAGGATACTGGCCATGTGGATTTTACCATAAAAGGCGAGTATACTATGGGAGACAATAGCCAATTTTAGCTCAAGAGAACCAAGAAAGATGGCAAAAGAGCAATACCAATCATAGTTTCCAACAGAGGGAGTGTGAGGGCAGAGGCAGTGGACAGAGCAGTGTTGAAACCAAGCAGTGTTGCTCCAGGGGCACATAGTTGCTCTAGGAGCAACTATGAGGCGTCCTCATCTGAGGCAGAAATGAGGTGTCTATGGCAAATGACAGTGTTAATCAAAGAGGGAGACAATCAGGCTGTTCCTAATTTCTACGAGAGTAGACGGGTCAATGTAGGTAGATTTGGGGAAGACAGAGATATAGTTTGGAATTATGGAACCAAGCATCCTTCCAACCGCAAGAACAGTGCAGAGCAGAAATTGAACCCACACAGAAGCTGGCATCTTCCAATGGCTGTGATGGGTTAATTTTGCCAGTACTTTCATAAGGAGCACAGCCCCTGGTCAGGCTCCAGACTGTGGTCCTGTTTACAGGTGCAAAGTCGGGAATGTCCTGAAACCTGCACCGAAACCCACAGCCGACTTGGACATCTAGGGACGCCTCTGTGCAGCACCCAGACCTCACAGTGGCATTCCATTTTTTTTGTTGAACTCATTCCTCATGATTTAGGTTGGGGAAGAAACTTGTCACTTAAGAACTGTGTTCTTGCTTAGCCATTTTTATTTCCTCTGCTTACAAGAAATGTTCATTTCGTGTAATGAAGGAGGTCCATGTGAGACCTTACAGTGGGGAACTTTTTCTTATTTTTGCCACTGCTTCTTTCTTGTTGACAGATCAGACTCAAAAATATCAAGCTTCTAGGAACCAGAAAGGTGACAGAGGGGTAGGTGATTCAAGAAAAAGTCAGAGGGACCAAGGTTCCTGCTTTCTAAGTGGCCAGTCAGTTCATTTAAGAACACAAAATTGGGCTGAGTAAGTGGAGGCAGAAGGAGGACTCAAAGGGACCAAGAAATATTGATGTGTTTTTATCATTTTTACAAGTATATTAAAATACATTTTTGTGCTGAATACTTGACCCTGGGAATCCTGAATAAAATTATATTTGACAACACTTAGCAATTACTGTATTGTTTGTGGGACTTTAAAAGTCAGTAATTTCAGAGTAATTATGGTTTTACATGGAATGAGATTTTAACACAACATTTATCCTGTCTTCTAACATCTCTCTTTACTGTCTGTCTGCATAAGGCAGGAATATCAAACCCTTCATATCTTGAAAGTTCTGCTTTGTTATTCTGTAAGGTAATTGTTACACGAACTTCATATTTGCAAGTCCCTTTGTAATCAATTATTAATCTCTTCCAGGATCAATCTTCATCATATGAATTCTTTCTCCTCTTTCTGTTTTTCATGGGGAAAGCTATATACCAGTAATATTAGTTGTAGTTAAATAAAAATCATCCATAATCCCCAAACCCTAATGCAACTTTTCTTATTTGCATATACTTTTCTAGCTTTTGCTTTTATGAATAAAGATTTTTAGAGCAACAGAATTGTATGCAAAATTTAATATTGTGAGATTAGCATTGTGTCTTGAAAATGACCTTTATTCCTATGTAATTTTGGAGTATAATTTTCATATTTTGCTGTATATGTGCAAGTAAATTGTCTCATAATATATAAAATAATCCTCTGTCATTGGACTTTAATGTTGTTTCCATTTTTCTCTATTGCAGTGAGGACTGAAAAGTAGACTTTGGTGGAATAAACTTCTTGCTTTTCTTCACTTCCCCAGATCCTAGCAGAGAATCCCATCTGCAACAGGCACAAATACATATTCGAAAAGTTAATTAGTGAAAGATACCCTTGTTTCCTTTTGATAAATTATTTCTTCAGGATGAACTTCCAAGAATAAGAGAGGTTGTTGAGTTAAAGGGGATAAATATTCTGAAGTGCTTAATATATATTGGTTTATTAAAATTTATTTCAATTCTTTTTCAACTATTATTATTTCAGATTTTGACTTAGCCATCAAAATGTTGTTTTATTTATTTTTTTAACATTTTTTTATTTAAAAAACTTGCTTATTTATTTGGTCATGCCACATGGCATATGGGACCTTAGTCCCCTCACCAGGGTTCGAATGCACACCCCCTGCATTGAAAGTGTGAAGTCTTAACCACTGGACTGCCAGGGAACTCCCAATGTTGTTTTAATTTGCACAGTGGAATATACATAGAATCATATTTTAATGGTTATTTTACTTGCCAGTTTCCCCGACTGGCAAGTATCTTGATTCTCAGAGAGTATCTTGATCTGCCTTGAATTCCAGGTGTGTGGCACAGAGTGTGGTATAAAATAGATGTTCAATGACATTAAGTCAATAAGTTGTACAAGGTTTTTGATCACTTGTGCTGTTTATTTTAATGTTTTGGAACTTCTAGAAGAGAAAACAAGAGTAGTGGTTAAAACAAAAGTTCTAGACCCTGTTTCCTATGTCTCTGGACCAGATGGGTTAAAATCTATAAAATGGAGATATTACTATCTCACGTGTCTTAGAACTGTGGTGAGGATTACATGATGTAATATAAATGAATGATCAGTTCCATGAAAGCACTTAACAAATATTACTCACTTTAATCTGGGTCTATTCATTTATGAAATCTTCCTGTCTCTCTTATGAAATTGAATGGATGTAATTATCCTCCAATTAAAATAAGTAATTGTTAAAAAAGAAAGAAATTTAACCTGCCCTTTCAGCCAAAATGCAAGAAAGAAAATTTTTTGTTTATGATTGCTTTGCTGGATTTTATAGTAGGGACCCATTATGTTTGATTAAAAATAAGTACAAGGCAAGATCCAGAAATTTAGATTTTAATAAATCAAAAGTACAAAAAAATGAATGGGATATTAATGTGTTACAAATATTGATCTCTTGTTTTAAAAAAACTAGTGCAAAATTTTGCTTATTGTGCATGTTTAAATTTAAATTTTACTTTTTCTTATCAGATTAATGTATTTTTAATATTTTACATATTTGAAATGTATTTTTAATATTTTACATATTTGAAATGTAATTAAAAATTACATATTTTAATATTTTACATATTTGAACCTGAATTTTTTCAGATTCATGTTAACAGGGTCTTGATCTTTTCCCCAATTACCTACTTAACATTTTGTTGTATTGTATGTTCCCTGGTTAAGAATATGCCTACCAATTCAGGAGACACGGGTTCTATCCCTGATCTGGGAAGATCCCCTGGAGAAGGAAATGACAACCCACTCCACTTTATTGCCTGGACAGAGGAACCTAGTGGGCAATAGTCCATGGGGTTGCAGAGAGTCAGACATAACTTTGTGACTAAAAAACAACAACAAATATTTCTGAAGATTTATATTTCAGTTTTGGTGCCAGTGCCACACTGCTGAATAGGTTTTACAACATATTCTATTATCAGTAAGCTAGTGCCTATATCAGAGAAGGCAATGGCACCCCACTCCAGTACTCTTGCCTGGAAAATCCCATGGACGGAGGAGCCTGGTGGGCTGCAGTCCATGGGGTCGGTAAGAGTCGGACACGACTGAGGGACTTCACTTTCACTTTCATGCATTGGAGAAGGAAATGGCAACCCACTCCAGTGTTCTTGCCTGGAGAATCCCTGGGATGGGGGAGCCTGGTGGGCTGCCGTCTATGGGGTCGCACAGAGTCGGACACGACTGAAGCGACTTAGCAGCAGCAGGGCCTATACGGGCTTCCCAGGTAGCACTAGTGGTAAAGAATCCACCTGCCAATGCAGGATATCTAGGAGTTGCAGGTTCAGTTCCTGGGTTGGGAACACCCCTTGGAGTAGGAAATAGCAACCCACTCCAGTATTCCTGCCTAGAGAATCTCATGGACAGAGGAGCCTGGTGGGCTACAGTCCGTAGGGTCTCAAAGAGTCCGACACGACTGAAGCCACTTAGCACACATGCATGCAGGGCATATACACCTTCTTTCCAGTTCATAACATTACAATGATCTTATTTTGAGCCATCATTTGAAAATATAGCTCACCAATTTTTAATAAGCGTGGTTGGAATCTTATTGGAATTGTTTTAAACATATGGATTAACATGCTCTACTTATTTAAAAACCATGACTCTTCACTTTTAGAAATGATTAAATTTTTCCCAAGAAGACTTGGTTATGTTTTTAATGCACATGTCATTTTTCTTTAAGTTTTCTTCTAAGTATTTTACGGCATTGAATTTGTGATAGCTCATTTGTCATCATTTTCTAGTTGACTTTCATATACACATCATCATGTGTCAATTTCTGAGCACTTCTTTTGTGTCTGGCCATTTTAATAAATGCTTATTTATAATTTTAGAATATTATATTTTTATGTATATAATTATGCTATCCACAAGTAATGACACCGTTGCCATTTTTCCGACAGGGATTTATGGTTTAATGATTATCATTACTGTTTAGTGGATACAGAGTTTCAGTTTTGCAAGATGAAAAAGTTCTGGAAATGCATGGTGTTGATGGTTGTACCGGCAATGTGCATGTACTTAATGCCACTGAACTGGAAACTTTTTTAGGTAGTAAATGTTATGTTACGTGTATTTTGCTACAATTAAACATAAATAAGTAAACAATAAGATGTGTGTGAGTGTGTGTGTGTTAAGTCGCTTCAGTCGTCCGACTCTGTGCAACCCCATGGACTGTAGCCCACCAGGCTCCTCTGTCCATGGGATTCTCCAGTTAAGAACACTGGACTGGATTGCCGTGTCCTCCTCCAGGGGATCTTCCTGACCCAGGGATCAAACCCATATCTCTCACATCTCCTGCATTGGCAGGCAAGTTTTTTTTTACCATGAGTGCCACCTGGGAAGCCTAGGAAACAATAATCTATGAGTTTTAAAAAAAAAACAAAACTGAATTTAAGGTGATATTTCTTTTGATCCTTGCTGATTTTAATATGTATTTGGGTTATAAATAGTAACTTTATTATGAAAGAGTCTCATTTCTAAGTTCTTTGTTTTGAATGGATATAAAATGTTGGCTATTGATTTTTCTGTGTTCTCTGATTGATAAGTCATATTCTAATAGTAGATTTTCTTAGGCACATTTGCAATCACCAAACATTTATTGAAAACCTGGTAAGTACCAGATACTCTTCTGGAAGCTTTATTTACTCTAAAATAGCTGATGAATTTTGCATGTTGAAATTGAGAGTCAAGCAGCCAGTCATGCCCCAAGCCACAGAGTAGAAACCGTTGGAGCCAGGATTCCATTCTTCTTACAGAGCAAGTTTGATTTTATTTCACTAGCAGCAGCGTTACCCTGCTCATAGAAGTGATTAACTTGGTCAACAGGGTGTTTTAAACATTTTTTGAGCCAACATTTAAAAACTTGGAGAATTGTCACAGCCATCCAGAATAGGCTCCCCTCTTTAGCAGTCGGTGGGTTTTCTGCACAGCCCACTCCTGTGGGTTGTCAGAGCCCCCTGGATGAAGAGCTTGCCTCCAGCACCCTGCAGCTTCAGCCACTCTCTCTACCCAGTGAGGACTGGGGTCAGCAGCCACTTGCCACCTGCTCACATTGGTGCTTTCTTGACTGTAGAGGAGTTTATCCCTGAAAATAGGCCCTAATGAAAAATAAAAGTTACGCTTGGAGGGATGATGGAAAAGAGTATATGTTTCTTGTGAAAATGAAGTTTATGCCCATGCATTTGGTGTGAAAGTCACTCCACCCCTGCTTCTCTGATAGATTTAGAAATGCTGCAGGTTATAAATAGCCTACTGATTCTTATAGGATTCTCTTTCTGTGAATAATCAAATTTTATTTCTACTATAGTATTTGATAAAATCATTGTGTTGCCAAGGGTTGAGTTATAAAGCCAATTGATTCAGTGGGGATAAAAGTGTCTTATGATCTAGAGTTTCAGACTGGCAATAACAACATAATTTTTCCTTCAGGAGTGAAAAGACTAAAGGTATTTTTAGAGCTATAAAAGAACAGCTATAAAAATCTGACATCACTGAGTGATCAGATTTGATCATAGGAGCTGATTTGTGGAAGTGACACCTTTTCCTTTTTTTATTCCTAACATTACTATTATTGGCACAAAGACACTCTGACCTTATTCTCTCCACCATTATTGTCCGATGAACAAAGTTCAAAGCCACCTAAACTGAATTGTCTTTTAGCTAGCCCAGTGGTTTCCCCCAGCCTGAGTTGCTGTTTCCAAATCCTAATTATAACATTATGGATACAGCTCCCAGGAATTCCAGTAACTTTCCCCAACCAATCAACCAAGTTAATAACAAGTAGCATTATTCTTGCCTGGATATATCCATGGACAGAGGAGACTAGTGGGCTACAGTCTACGGGATCTCGGAGTCAGACACGACTGATCATGCACGCTTACCTACATAAATATACAGCGTTATGAAGTCCCATTTATAGAAGTAATACATGCTTTAAATTTTTTTCTGAATATTCTCCAATGAGATTATTTGTACTGACAGAGGAAAGAGGAAGGAAGGAAAAAGGTACATCCTTCCCAGTTTCATTTGTCAGAATGTATTGTTTTGTTTTTCTTACATGACTAAAATCATACTATATACACAATTTTGATTCATATCTTAATCAAGTAATCTTATAAAATAGGCCATTTGCAGGTTTTACACATTTAAATTTTTTATGTTATTTTCTATAAGTTTGGGGATCACAGTAAAATTTGCCTTATAAAAACACTTTTAAAATGTTATTTTTTGTACTGCTATAATTTTGTAGTTTAGTTTGAAATCTGAGAGCATGATACTGCCAGTTTCATTCCTTTTGTTCAAAATTTTTTTGACTCTTAAGGACCTTTTGTGGTTCCAAACAAATTTTAGAATTATTTGGTCTAGTTCTGTGAACTATCCCATAGGAATTTTGATAGGGATTACATTGAATCCATAAATTGCTTTGGGTAGTAACACATTTTAACATTATTTCTTTCCAACCATGAACATGGAATATCTTTCCATTTTTTGAGTCATCTTCATCTTATTTTATCAATGTCTTATAGTTTTCAGTGTACTTGTCTTTCACCTCCTTGGTTAAATTTATTCCTAGGTATTTTATTCTTTTTGATTTGGTTGTAAACAGTTTGTTTTCTTAAATTATCTTTCTGATAGTTTATTATTAGTGTGTAAAAATGCCACAGATTGATTTTGTATCCTGCGACTTTACTGAATTCTTTCGTTAGCTCTAAGAGGTTTGTGTGTGTGTGAGTGTGGGGGTTTGTGTGTGCAAGCGCATGCATGTCTGTGTAGTCTTCAGAATTCTTAATAACAGTGACAGTTTTACCTCTTCCTTCCCATCTTGGGCGACTTTTATGTCTTTTTCTTGCCTAACTGTTGTGGCTAGAACTTCTAATACTATGTAGTGAAAATGGTGGGGGTGGTCATCCTTGTCTTGTTGCTGATCTAAGAGGAAAAGCTCAGCTTTCCACCACTGAGCACAGTATTAGCTATGGGTTTGTCATATATGATTTTTATAATGTACAAGTACACTTCCTTTATATCCACTCTGTTGGAAGTTTTTTTTTTTTTTATCATAACTGGATGTTGAATTTTGTCAAATGCCATTTCTGCATTTATTGAGGTGATCATATGATTTTTATCTTCCATTTTGTTGTATCATGTTGATTGATTTGTGGCTGATGAAACCATCCTTGCAACACTGAGGTAAATCCCACTTGATCACGGTAGATGATCCTTTTAATGTATTGTTGGGTTAGGCTTGCTGATATTTTGTTGAGGATTTTTGCAGCTACATTCATCAAGAATATTGACCTGTAATTTTCTTTTTTGTGGTATTGAGAGCTGACTTTGGTATCAGGGCAATACTGGTTTTGTATGTTTGGAAGGTTTTCCTTCTCTGCAATTTTTGGAAAAGTTTAAGAATAGAGATCAAATCTTTTAATGTTTTGTAGAGTTTGCCAGTGAAAGCATCTGGCCCTGGGCTTTTATTTTTGGGGAAATTTTCAATCTCCTTACTAGTAATTTCTACACTATGGTTTTCTATGTCTTCATAATTCAGTCTTGGATGATTGTATGTTTCTCATAATTTCTCCATGAATGTCTGAAACAATTTAAAACTGAGATTCTGGTTTTTTTCTGAATTGGTAACTTTAATATTTTTGTCAGTTCTGTTTTTTGGTCATATTCTGCCCAGGCCTTTTATTTCATTCATGCATATTGGTATTTATGTTTTTTTAATAGGACATACAATTTATTGTTTTTCAAATTTAATATATGTTAATTTACTATATATTAATCTAGTATTTCTATGAGATTAATCTTTTTGTATTAGTTGTTTACCCTTTCTCATTTTAAATGTTTTATTCATTATTATTATTTTCTCTACTTTTTCATTGTTAGATATACCAAAATTCATTTATTTTAATAGGGTTTTCAAAGTCATCATAATATTTATTCAGCATTTCCAAAGTTTTTGTAAATTTTTCAAAATTTGTTTCTTCTTTTATCTTTACTTGTTTCAATTTTTCTTGAAATGTTTGTCCTTTTATAATTTGAAAATTCTAACCAAACTCACATATTATTTTTAATAATTATTGCTATTTTAATAATAATAATGATTATTATTTTCTAAATAATTTATCTTAAGAGCTATGTCAACTACTCGATTTATATAGAAGAATGCAGCAATTTTACTTCTATTGTTATAAAATATTCTGTCCTTATATTCCTTACGAAGTCCTTCAGCAGCAAATTATGCAGAGAGTGGGATTGTCCTTTTTTCCCTTGATATTGTTTTGAGCTAATCCTTGAGAAAGTGATCTGACAGTAGGCTAGTCTTTTGAGATGCATTAGAGGACTGCTACAGAGGATGCACAGATTAACTGCTGCACACCTGCAGGGGTGCAGGTTCACAGTGTAAAACTTTGGGGAGGATGGAAGCTTTATGAATGATACCCCTGGAACTTGTGCTGTGTACAACCTGCAAGAAAGTATTTAAGGTTGGTTTATGCTTTTTACCTCAGTAAGTTCAGTCCCAGAATTTTATCTTGAGAAACAATTCTGCAGAGAAGTAAAATGTGTTCATTCTTATCCACGATAGTAAAACTGGGGACAGTCACTGTATACTACTTTTTAGTATCCACAATTAGAAATGATCATAAATGTTATAAATTTATGTATTATATATTTCAAATATGTGAGCTGCTACACACTTATTAATAATAATAATTATGAAAAAATTCAAGCAAATATCTCAGCTACAAAGCTAAGAATCATAAAGTATTACATACTTCCTGATTTTAACATTTTATATCAATATTTATTCACATGACCAAAATGAAGACATATTAAAAAATGTAAAAAGTTACAGATTATTTTCTTTTGTAAGAGTAGTACCAAATGTTATAGTTGCATATAATCTTTTCTTTAATGGAAGCAAAAGAAAAGAGCTATGGCTCTCAGAAAATTAATATTTGGTGCTTTAAATTTGAGAAACTACTCTATAGTGCAGTTCAGTTCAGTTCAGTCACATTTTTCTTTAGACTGAAACATACTTTTGTCAAAGGGCAATTCAAGCACAATGAGTGTTCCAGCCTAATGTCCCCTCTCTGACTCATTGTGGAATAAGTGGCTCTGTTCCCCTTTGTCACAGGTTGCTCTGGCCTCTTCCTGTCGCTCTGAATCTTTGTACCCTTAAAAATTTTCCAAGATCCAAAATGTGAAGCCTCCTCAACCAGCTAACCAAAATCTGCAAGTGTGGAGGCAGTTTTTTCTTGACCAGCAGTGACCATCCACAAGAAGGTTAGTTTTTTCACACTGTGGAGCAGAAATTGGCAGCAGGTGGTCTTCAGTCATTTCGACAACACCTCATTGGGCTGGCACTGCTTCCTAACGCACAGCAGGAAAATTGCCCAGCTGTCAATCCATACTTGAGGACATGCTGGTTTTTTTGAAGAATTTCCTTCAAAAGCCTGCCTAATTTATGATAAAGCTGTTGGCTGCCTTCGGACCTCAGTTAGAGCATTAAAACAATGTCATCAGGTTATTCAGTTTCATGCAGATGTTGTTTGAGATTAGCCTTGTCTTATTTTAAGAATCCAGGTTATGTGTATGATAGCATATGCTGAATTATAGCATTAGGCAACTACAAAGCAGATTTTCCCTATAGGATCTGCGTAGATTCTCATCCTGACCCCGAGAACAGCACCCTTGTTAATGCTAGTCCCCTGAAAAAAAAGAGAATTCTACATATACGCATACAAGAATATGCTTATACTTTTATAAGAGTTTTTTAAGGATGCTTATACATTTAAAGACTTTTAAGGAGAAGGAAATGGCAACCCACTTCAGTGTTCTTGCCTGGAGAATCCCAGGGATGGGGGAGCCTGGTGGGCTGCCGTCTATGGGGTTGCACAGAGTTGGACATGAATGAAGCGACTTAGCAGCAGCAGCAGCAGCAAGGAGTCTTTAATAGAGAACAAATGTATCTATACCAAGGGAGAAAGTGGGAGTGGGATAAACTGAGAGACTGGGGTTGACTATCTATCTATATACATATACATATACATATATATACACACACACACTATATATGAAATAGATAACTATTGAGAAACTACTCTATAGTGCAGTTTAGTTCAGTTCAGTCACTCAATCATGCCTGACTCTTTGCGACCTCATGAACTGCAGCACGCCAGGCCTCCCTGTCCATCACCAACTCCTGGAGTTCACCCAAACTCATGTCCATCAAGTCGGAGATGCCATCCAGCCATCTCATCCTCTGTCGTCCCCTTCTCCTCCTGCCCCCAATCCCTCCCAGCATCAGAGTCTTTTCCAATGAGTCAACTCTACTCGTGAGGTGGCCAAAATATTGGAGTTTCAGCTTTAGCATCAGTCCTTCCAAAGAACACCCAGGACTGATCTCTTTAGAATGGACTGGTTGGATCTCCTTGCAGTCCAAGGGACTCTCAAGAGTTTTCTCCAACACCACAGTTCAAAAGCATCAATTATTTGGTGCTTGGCTTTCTTCACAGTCCAACTCTCACATCCATACATGACCACTGGAAAGGCTATGGAAAAGGCTATAGCCTTGACTAGATGGACCTTTGTTGGCAAAGTAATGTTTCTGCTTTTGAATATGCTATCTAGGCTGGTCATAACTTTCCTTCCAAGGAGTAAGTGTCTTTTAATTTTATGGCTGCAATCACTATCTGAGGTGATTTTGGAGCCCCAAAATATAAAGTCTGACACTGTTTCCACTGTTTCCTCATCTATTTCCCATGAAGTCATGGGGCCAGATGCCATGATCTTCGTTTTCTGAATGTTGAGCTTTAAGCCAACTTTTTCACTCTCCACTTTCACTTTCATCAAGAGGCTTTTGAGTTCCTCTTCACTTTCTGCCATAAGGGTTGTGTCATCTGCATATCTGAGGTTATTGATATGCAGGCAATCTCCCGGCAATCTTGATTCCAGCTTGTGCTTCTTCCAGTCCAGCGTTTCTCATGATGTACTCTGCATAGAAGTTAAATAAGCAGGGTGACAATATACGGCCTTGACGTACACCTTTTCCTATTTGGAACCAGTCTGTTGTTCCATGTCCAGTTCTAACTGTTGCTTCCTGACCTGCATGTAGATTTCTCAAGAGGCAGGTCAGGTGGTCTGGTATTCCCATCTCTTTCAGAATTTTCCACAGTTTATTGTGATCCACACAGTCAACGGCTTTGGCATAGTCAATAAAGCAGAAATAGATGTTTTTCTGGAACTCTATTCCTTTTTCCATGATCCAGTGGATGTTGCCAATTTGATCTCTGGTTCCTTTGCCTTTTCTAAAACCAACTTGAACATCTGGACGTTCACAGTTCATGTATTGCTGAAGCCTGGCTTGGAGAATTTTGAGCATTACTTTACTAGCGTGTGAGATGAGTGCAATTGTGGTGTAGTTTGAGCATTCTTTGGCATTGCCTTTCTTTGGGATTGGAATGAAAACTGACCTGAGTTTTCCAGATTTGCTGGCATATTGAGTGTTGCACTTTCACAGCATCATCTTTTAGGATTTGAAAGAGCTCAACTGGAATTCCATCAACTCCACTAGCTTTGTTCGTAGTGATGCTTTCTAAGGCCACTTGACTTCACATTCCAGGATGTCTGGCTCTAGGTGAGTGATCACACCATCGTGATTATCTGGGTCATGAAGATCTTTTTTGTATAGTTCTTCTGTGTATTCTTGCCATCTCTTCTTAATATCTTCTGCTTCTGTTAGGTCCATACCATTTCTGTCCTTTATCGAGCCCATCTTTGCATGAAATGTTCCCTTGGTGTCTCTAATTTTCTTGAAGAGATCTCTAGTCTTTCCCATTCTGTTGTTTTCCTCATTTCTTTGCACTGATCGCTAGGGAAGGCTTTCTTATCTCTCTTTGCTATTCTTTGGAATTCTGCATTCAGATGCTTATATCTTTCCTTTTTTCCTTTGCTTTTTGCTTCTCTTCTTTTCACAGCTATTTGTAAGGCCTCCCCAGACAGCCATTTTGCTTTTTTGCATTTCATTTCCATGGGGATGGTCTTGATCCCTGTTTCCTGTACAATGTCACGAACGTCTGTCCATAGTTCATCAGGTACTCTATCTATCAGATAGAGTCCTTTAAATCTATTTCCCACTTCCACTGTATAATCATAAGGAATTTGATTTAGGTCATACCTGAATGGTCTAGTGGTTTTCCCTACTTTCTTCAATTTAAGTCTGCTGCTACTGCTGCTAAGTCACTTCAGTCGTGTCTGACTCTGTGCGACCCCATAGACGGCAGCCCACCAGGCTCCCCTGTCCCTGGGATTCTCCAGGCAAGAACACTGGAGTGGGTTGCCATTTCCTTCTCCAATGCATGAAAGTGAAAAGTAAAAGTGAAGTCGCTCAGTCGTGTCCGACCCTTAGCGACCCCATGGACTGCAGCCTATCATGCTCCTCTGTCCATGGGACTTTCCAGGCAAGAGTACTGGAGTGGGGTGCCATTGCCTTCTCCGTCAAGTTAAGTCTGAATTTGGCAGTTAGGAGTTCATGATTGGGGCCACAGTCAGCTCCTGGTCTTGTTTTGCTGACTGTATAGAGCTTCTCCATTTTTGGCTGCAAAGAATATAATCAATCTGGTGTCGGTGTTGACCATCTGGTGATGTCCATGCATAGGGTCTTCTCTTGTGTTGTTGGAAGAGGGTGTTTGCTATGACCAGTGCATTCTCTTGGCAAAACTCTATTAGCCTTTCCCCTGCTTCATTCCGTATTCAAAGGCCAAATTGCCTGTTACCCCAGGTGTTTCTTGACTTCCTACTTTTGCATTCCAGTCCCCTATAATGAAAAGGACATCTTTTTTGGGTGTCAGTTCTAAAAGGTCTTGTAGGTCTTCATAGAACTGTTCAAATTCAGCTTCTTCAGCATTACTGGTTGGGGCATAGATTTGGATTACTGTGATATTGAATGGTTTGCCTTGGAAACGAACAGAGATCATTCTGTCGTTTTTGAGATTGCTTCCAAGTACTGCATTTTGGACTCTTTTGTTGACCATGATGGCTACTCCATTTCTTCTAAGGGATTCCTGCCCACAGTAGTAGATACAATGGTCATCTTGGTTAAATTCACCCATTCCAGTCCATTTTAGTTCGCTGATTCCTAGAATGTCGACGTTCACTCTTGCCATCTCCTGTTTGACCACTTCCAATTTGCCTTGATTCGCGGACCTAACATTCCAGGTTCCTATGCAATATTGCTGTTTACAGCATCGGACCTTGCTTCTATCACCAGTCACATCCACAACTGGATATTGTTTTTGCTTTGGCTCCATCCCTTCATTCTTTCTGAAGTTATTTCTTTACTGATCTCCAGTAGCATATTGGGCACCTACTGACCTGGGGAGTTCCTGTTTCAGTATCCTATCATTTTGCCTTTTCATACTGTTCATGGGGTTCTCAAGGCAAGAATACTAAAGTGGTTTGCCATTCCCTTCTCCAGTGGACCACATTCTGTCAGACCTCTCCACCATGACCTGCCCGTCAGGAGGGCTGAGAGGAGCTACTGCACATTCAAGGTCAGGCGGGGTGGCTGTGAGGAGATTACACAGATGTGTGTGCTCACCCTTCCTCCAAGGTAAGCAGCAGTGGCTGCGCTTTGCTGGAGCAGCCCTGAAGAGATACCCCACGTCCAAGGTAAGAGAAACCCAAGTAAGACGGTAGGTGTTGCGAAAGGCATCAGAGAGCAGACACACAAACCATAATCACAGAAAACTAGAAAACTAGTCAGTCTACTCACATGGACCACAGCCTTGTCTATAGCACAAGGAACTCTAATTAATCCTCTGTAACAACCTATATGGAGAAAGAATCTAAAAAAGAGGAGATATAGGTATCGGTTCAGTCACTCAGTCATGTCTAACTGTGACCCCATGGACTGCAGCATATCAGGCCTCCCTGTCCATCACGAACTACTGGAGCTTACTCAAACTCATGTCCATTGAGCAGGTGGTGACATCCAACCATCTCATCCTCTCCTGCCTTCAATCTTTCCCAGCATCAAGGTCTTTTCAAATGAGCCGGTTGTTCACATCAGGTGGCCAAAGTATTAGAGATTCAGCTTCAGCATCAGTCCTTCCAATGAATATTCAGGACTGATTTTATTTAAGATTGACTGATTGGATCTCCTTGCAGTCCAAGGGACTCTCAAGAGTCTTCTCCAACACCACAGTTCAAAAGCATCAATTCTTTGGTACTCAGCTTTCTTTTTGGTACAACTTCACATCCATACATGACCACTGGAAAAATCATAGCTTTGACTAGACAGACCTTTCTTGGTAAAGTAATGTCTCTGCTTTCTAATATGCTGTCTAGGTTGGTCATAGCTTTTTTCCAAGGCGTAAGTGTCTTTTAATTTCATGGCTGCAATCACCATCTGCAGTGATTTTGGAGCCCCCCCAAAATAAAGTCTGACACTGTTTCCACTGTTTCCCCATCTATTTCCCATGAAGTGATGGGACCAGCTGCCATGATCTTCATTTTCTGAATATTGAGCTTTAAGACAGCTTTTTCACTCTCCTCTTTCACTTTCATCAAGAGGCTTTTTAGTTCTTCATTTTCTGCCATAAGGGTGGTGTCATCTGCATATCTGAGGTTATTGACATTTCTCCCAACAATCTTGATTCCAGCTTGTGCTTTATCCAGCCCAGTGTTTCTCATAATGTATTCTGCATATAAGTTAAATAAGCAGGGTGACAATATACAGCCTTGACATACTCCTTTTCCGATTTGGAACCAGTCTGTTGTGCCTTGTCCAGTTCTAACTGTTGCTTCTTGACCTGCATATAGGTTTCTCAGGAGACAGGTCAAATGGCCTGCTATTCCCATCTCTTTAAGAATTTTTCACAGTTTATTGTGATCCACACAGTCAGAGGCTTTGGCATAGTCAATAAAGCAAAAGTAGATGTTTTTCTGGAACTCTTACTTTTTCAATGATCCAGCAGACATTGGCAATTTGATCTCTGGTTCCTCTGCCTTTTCTAAATCCAACTTGAACTTCTGAGAGTTCACAGTTCACCTACTATTGAAGCTTGGCTTGGAAAATTTTGAGCATTACTTTGCTACCGTGTGAGATGAGTACAATTGTGCAGTAGTTTGAATATTCTTTGGCATTGTGTTTCTTTGGGATTAGAGTGAAAAGTGACCTTTTCCAGTCCTGTGGTCACTGATGAGTTTTCCAAATTTGCTCGCATATTGAGTGCAGCACTTTCACAGCATCGTCTTTTAGGATTTGAAATAACTCAACTGAAATTCCATCACCTCCACTAGCTTTGTTCCTAGGGATGCTTCCTAAGGCCCACTTGACTTCACATTCCAGGATGTCTGGCTCTAGTTAAGTGATCACACCATCGTGGTTATCTGGGTCATGAAGATCTTTTTTTAATAGTTCTTCTGTGTATTCTTGCTGTATACCTATAGCTGATTCAGGCCTTCCCAGTTGGTGCTAGTGATAAATAACCCACCTACCAATGCAGGAGACATAAGAGACATGGGTTTGATCCCTTGGCCTGGAAGAGCTCCTGGAGGAGGAGATGGCAACCCACTCCAGTATGCTTGCCTGGAGAATCCCCTGAAGAGAGAAGCATGGCAGATTACAGTCCCTGGAGTCACAAACAGCTGGACAAGACTGAAGAGTCTTAGCTCGCATGCACACATAGCTGACTCACTTTGCTGTATAGTAGAAACTAACACAACATTGTAAAACAATTATACTCCAATAAAAAACAATTTTAAAGTCTTTAATCTCTGCTACAGTATATTCATTTGAGACAGTTAAGACTGGAACATTTGAAGAATAGATGTAAACATTTGATTCTAGGCCGATTTATTCCTCTGAACAATAAACACCATAAATGATAAATGTGACATCTTGACTCCACTAAAATCCCAAACCCTATTATTTAGAACCAGTTGGGTGCTCTGTGGATGTTGCTTTCATGTAAACTCGGAAGATAATCACTTAAATAAATAATCAGCTCTTCAATTTATGAATTTGATGTAGTTGGTTGCCATCATAGAGAGGCAACTCCATGAAACTTTGGAGTCCTCTCTCATCTATGTTTTTTTTTTTTTTTAATCAATTTTGTACTTAATATATGTTACTAAAATGGAAAAATTTGGTCAAATATCTTAGATCTATGTGGATAATGCTTTCATAAGTTTCTTGAAGTTTTGAATCTTTTTTTTTTCCTTTCATTTCCACTGCTGTATGTCTAGTCCTCATGCCTTGACTCAATGGGGCTAGAGATATCCAAGAATTATGAGGAACAAAAGATGACAGATTTCTTACCTGAGGTTTTAACACCTGAATCAGAAAGGTGGCTTTCAGGAGTAGACTCTCATGGGCATGTCAGTCAGAACCAGGGAGAGTCTAGACTCAGGTCAGTAAAATATATAACCAAATAAGATGAAGTTGGGGTGGGGAAATTTCAAAGATCAGTGTTAGGTAAGAGAGTCTAAAGTGTGCCTGTCCTAAGGCAAAGTGTAAGTGGTTCCCCTGTCCTTAGGTGGCTTGTCTGTCAATGCAGGAGATACAAGAGATGCAGGTTCGATCCCTGGGTCTGGAAGATCCCCTGGAGTAGGAAATAGCACCCCACTCCATTATTCTTGCCTGGAAAATCCCATGGACAGAGGAGCCTGGCAGGCTACAGTACCTGGGACCACAAAGATTTGGACACAACTGAGCATACACACTCATGGATATGCAATGAATCTTAAAAGGAGGAGCTGGAGAGAGGTCAGTTCAGTTCAGTTGATCGGTCGTGTCTGACTCTTTGCGACCCCATGGACTGCAGCATGCCAGGCCTCCCTGTCCATCACCAACTCCCAGAGCTTACTAAAACTCATGTCCATAAAGTCAGTGATGCCGTCCAACCATGTCATCCTCTGTCACCCCTTCTCCTCCTGCCTTCAATCTTTCCCCCAGCATCAGGGTCTTTTAAAATGACTCTTCTTTGCATCAGGTGGCCAAAGTATTGGAGTTTCAGCTTCAGCATCAGTCCTTCCAATGAATATTCAGGACTGATTTCCTTTAGGATGGACTGGTTGGGTCTCCTTGCAGTCCAAGGGACTCTCAAGAGTCTTCTCCAACACTACAGTTCAAAAACATTAATTCTTTGGCACTCAGCTTTCTTTATAGTCCACCTCTCACATCCATACACGACTATTGGAAAAACCATAGCTTTGACTAGATGGACCTTTGTTGGCAAAGTAATGTCTCTGGTTTTCATTGGTCATAACTTTTCTTCCGAGGAACAAGCGTCTTTTAATTTCATGGCTGCAGTTGCCATCTGCAGTGATTTTGGAGCCCCCAAAATTAAGTCTGTCACTGTGTCCACTGTTTTTAGAGAGTTCAAGGGATCCTGAAAAAAATGGTATCTGGAATTTTCAGTTTCTCTTTCCCACCAAGATACAAAAGGTAGCTGCTGTTATTGTTGTTTACTTGTTAAGTCATGTCCAACTCTTGTGACCCCATGGACTGTAGCCTGCCAGGGTCCTCCGTCCATGGGACTCACCAGGCAAGAATACTGGAGAAGGTTGCCGTTTCTTTCTCCAGGGCATCTTCCCAGCCCAGAGATTGAACTTGCATCTCCTGCATTGGCAGGCAGAGATTCTTTATCACTGAGCCATGGGGGAAGCCTACAAAAGGTAAGGAATTACTTAAATACAGAAATGAGGTCTGTATGCTGAACAAAAATGTCAAATAACTAAAAGTGCCAATTATGGGATGGGCTTTTACTAGACACCTTATATATATTTTCTTATTAGTTCTTATAATTATTACTTGTGATCAGAACTATTATTACTATTATCAATATACAGATGAGAAAATTAATGTTTGGAGGGTTTAAGTTACTTTCCAAGGTTATGTTCATGATGTGAGAATGCATTCCTCGGTCTATCAGATAACAAACTATGTATAGCAAAGGGGTTTCCATAAAATTAGAGCTCTTCATTGCAGTAGATATAGGGAACTAGTGAACTCATTTCAAGCCCAGTTAAAGTTTATCGGATATACTTTTATGGATGGAGAGTCAAGAGAATGCATTCTGCAGTAACAAATTTATTTCTCCTCCTATCTATATTTTTAATTTTGTTTATTCTTTTTTCTTTTTTTTTTGGCTTTGCTGGGTCTTTGTTGCTGCATGGGTTAGTTTATTTTCTCTGCTTTATTTTCTCTAGTTGCACCAAGCAGGAGCTCCTTCTCCAGCTGCGGTGCACAGGTTTCTCATTGCAATGGCTTCTCTTGTTGCAGAGCACGGGCTCTATGGTGTGCGGGCTTCAGTAAGTAGTTGCTGCGTGTGGGCTCAGTAGTCGTGGCTCCTGGTCCCTAGAGCACAGACTCAATAGTTGTGGTACACAGGTTTCACTGCTCTGCAGCATGTGGGATCTTTCAAGATCAGGGATCAAACCCCTGGATTCTTTACCACTGAGCCACCAAGGAAGCCCCTCCTCCTACATTTTTAATTGATGAGTTATGTAAATGAAACCTATGTGTATCAAAGTGATTCTGGAGATGGACTTAAGTTATTTATAGAAAACTAATCCTCTGGAAAAATATGCTTGGCAGGGAAATTGGCCCAGGCTCCTCTTGTGTCGGAGACAAAAATCACCCATTTTCTTGGGGAACGTTTCTCTACCGAACAGTTGGCACACTATTCATGCTGTTAAGTAATGTAAACCCCACTGACTTTATTATATAGTTACATTTGAGTGCTCAACACAATAAACCCAGATCCACAACACTAGGAGACAGGATAAGCTGTCAAATTCTAAGCAGGTGAGTACACCTTCCGTGGTTGCTCACTGACATGTCCTCCCATGCCAGACTCCAACCATCACTTCAAATTGGATGTATCACCTTCTGTAATCAGACACTAGTAAACCCACCTGTTCTTCCCTTCATGGGGTAATGATGTAATATCTAAATTCAGGGCAGTCTTGAGAGAATCCTAGAAGCTCTGAGTTTGCAAGGCTCTCAAGGATACTTCTCTGGGACCTAGTGAATTATAACAATTGCTCTGTACCCTTGAAGGAGGAAACAGACAGAACAGGCTACATCTTGAAAGCAGGACTCCATCTTGGGCTGGACTGTGGATTTTGATCTATATGCCCAGTATCTATGGAAATGACATGCCAACGAGAAAACCAGACCTGCCCTACCCCCACCCCCATGGAAGAGCCCTGGGGCTCGTAGCTAGACTCTCCATTGCCCAAAAGAATACCTTAATTATCTGTGTAACGGAATAGAATCGCAAATTCTATTATGCTTATTGGGGTATGACCACAGGCCGATTGATAATTGTCCGCTGTTAACTACCTAGGCTTAAGGCATATGAATCACGGGTTAACTTTGACTGTATCTTTCTTTTCCTTTGTTCAGGCTAGTTTCAGGGAATTTGGGGAGGCAGGTTTGTGCATGTACACTTAGGGTATATAAGATCTTCACAAAAACTGGTTGGGGTCCTTGGCTAAGAGGAGACTCTGCCTCGGGCCCGCCAGTGTAATAAACTGCACTCCACTATCTGCATTGTCCTCCTGAGTGAGTTTGTTTCCAGGAACATGTGGCTACAACACCCTAATGTGGACAGTTTCTACATAGTAGGAAGGTGGTTCTATGTAAGAGCTTACTGAAAAATCTGAACAAAATTTTTGGCCAAGCCAAAAATTCTTTCTTACCCAAAGAAGGGCAGAGAATGGGAAAAAGGAGGTTTGTCCTCAATTATGGTAAAGAAAATCTGAGGTTCATGTGTGAGCCATTCAGCCCAAGAACCCTACCAAGGATCTCTCCCTTCTTTCCACACACACACTGGCCCTTATCTATGATGCACTTAGTGAAGCCTTAGCATATTGAAGCCTTTCACAATATACACTGATGATATATTTCCTAGTTTGCCTTCCTCCAGAAGTGAAGCCTGAGAAGTGGATTTGGGTAAAGGTGGTTTATTTGAGAGGTGACCTCTGGTGGGTGGAGGAAAACCAATAGGGTGTATGTTCATGATGGGTTTATCTCTGCTGTGGGTAACCGAAGCTGAGTTCTGCTGGGGACTCTCTGGGAGTTGGAGAATACAGGATGTTTTAGTTGACTCTGCTGCTGCTGCTAAGTCATGTCCGTCGTGACCGACTCTGTGCGACCCCATAGACGGCAGCCCACAGGCTCCCCCATCCCTGGGATTCTCCAGGCAAGAACACTGGAGTGGATTGCCAGTTCCTTCTCCAATGCATGAAAGTGAAAGTGAAGTCGCTCAGTCGAGTCCGACTCCTAGCGACCCCATGGACTGCAGCCTACCAGGCTCCTCCGTCCATGGGATTTTCCAAGCAAGAGTACTGGAGTGGGGTGCCATTGCCTTCTCCCTTAGTTGACTCAGGCTGCTATAATAAAATACCCCAGAGTGAGTAGTTTAAACAACAGAAGTTTACTTTCTCAGAGTTTTGAAGACTAGAGGTCCAAGATTAGGGTGCTGGCAAATTCAGTTTTCTCCCCAATTTGCAGATGGTTGTCTTCTCGCTGTGTCCTCACATGACCTTTCCTCAGTACAGTCACAGAAAGAGAGAGAATTCAAGCTCTCTGCTGTCTTCTTATAAAGACACCAATCCTAGCAGATCTCCAGATACAGCCATACTGGAGGGGCAGAGGGCGGGTGGTTAGGGCTTTAATATAGGAATCTGGGGCAGGGGCACACATATTCCATCTGTAATACAAGGATGTAATATTAGTGCGCTGTTTTTCCACCAGCCCCCATCCTCTACCTCAGACAAAGGAAGATGCGCAATTCTCATCAGGTTGTAATCTGGCAGGGCCCTCTGAGGCCTTCCTGGGACAGACCCCTCCCCCACATCCTCCCCTCTAGCTCTCAGAAGTACCTAGATAATAGTATCTGATGCATATTTCTTGAGTTTTTCAGATGCAAAAACCACCACCAAATGGAAGAAATTAACTATTTATTGATCATGAGCACATAGCCCCCAGACCTTTTGGAGCCTAAGGATTGATCACCATCAACCAATCAGAATTGTGCACAAGCTGATCACAGACCCTGAAACTTCCCTCCTTTGCTGCTGCTGCTAAGTCGCTTCAGTCGTGTCCGACTCTGTGCCACCCTAGAGACGTCAGCCCACCAGGCTCCCCCGTCCCTGGGATTCTCTAGGCAAGAACACTGGAGTGGGTTGCCATTTCCTTCTGCCTCCTTTACCTTGCCTTGAAAAATGCTTTGCTGAAACCCTTCAAAGAGTTCATGTTTTCTTTTCTGTTTTGCTTTGTTTTTTAAAGTATGAGCTACTGTTCTTGCTTGGCCTTGCAACTAATCATTCTATCCTCCAAACTCTGATGTTTAGGTTTGTTTGGCCTCACTGTGCCTTGGGCACAAGAACTTGTGTTCAGTAACAAGGTCAACACCAGAGCAGGCTAAGGAGACATGGGCTGTGAATGAATCTGCTTGCTCTGTGGTGTGTGTGTGTCTGTGTGTGTGCTCTCACTGGTATGTGTACTCAATCTTCTGTCAATCAGGGACAGAAATTAGTCCCTGGCCCTGAACCCCTGGACACTGACCCTTGGCAAGAATGCTTGAACGCCTCTGCTGTTTCAGGGGTGACTGCCTCAGGCTGCCCAGTGCATAGCTGTCAGCCCTCCAGCAATGGGTCAAAGACAGAGTGAAACCAGGGAGAAGGTAAAAGCAATGAAGCTTTTCATCCAAAGAAATCAACTGCCTCATGCTTTACGTTTTCAAAACCTTCGAAGCATTTGTGAATTGGGAGGATAACACATGAAGCACCATTTCCAGCTGCCATTCAATGTCATTCTTTCTCTAAATATATATGAGCGGACTACTACGTGCTTGTCAGGTGACCAGGACACATAATTATTCTTTCTTTTCTTAGAAAAAAAAAAAAAAAAAAGCTGATGGGAAAGACTGCATCAGAGCTTCCCCATCACTTGTATATATTAGAGGGCTTAGCAGTCTGGAAACTCTTTCTTTTGTCCAAAATCTTTCTTACTTTAATGTCATTTATTTGTGTTGTTATTTATTAACAGTTAAGTTGGCTTACATGTATGAGAGCAATTTTCATTCACATTGCCCAAGTGTTTGCCTCCTTGGAACCAGAAAACAGCAGAGCCTCATTTTTATTATAAAATCTGCAGAAGAAGGAAAGGAAATGAGTAAATATTTTTTAGCATCTTATTGCAGCTTCCCTAGTTGGCTCAGTGGTAAAGACCCGCCTGCAATGCAGGAAATGTAGGAGATGATTCAACCCCTGATTCAGAAAGATACCCTGGAGGAAGGCATGACAACCCACTCTAGTATTCTTGCCTGGAGAATCCCATGGACAGAGGAGCCTGGCAGACTACAGTCCATGGGGTCGCAAAGAGTCAGACACAACTGAGCGACCAACACACACACAGACATGTTCTAAGAGCTTTCCCTACTTGAGCCTCATAAAACCTTATGAAAATGCAATGCAGTAGATATTACTTTTACACTATACAGATTTTTAAGTGAGAAACAGAGAGGTGAAGTAGCTTTCCCAGAGCCAATGAGAAACAGAGAGGTGAAGTAGCTTTCCCAGAGCCACACAACTATGCATGGTAGAGAAGGACATAACTCAACCAGGCTGGCTCCTTTGGCCATAGTCTTAACCACTAGGGTGTCTTTCTTCTTCATGTGCAATTATGTGGTCTTAACAGTAGTCAAGGAACCTATGAAAGACATGCTGATAGCAAGTGGTGGAAACAGATTCACTCCCAGAACTACCCGTCTATAAGGCCTTTCCAGTCTATACTCTGAAGTCCTAACCAGGCAACTCTTTAGGTTATTTTTAAAAAGCTTGTTTCTTTCATCTTTGGGTCAGACTTTTTCTGACAGATTTTCTTAGGAATCCATTGGATGAGAAAATTCCATATATTCCATTGTTATGCATTTTTATATTTACATCTAAGTTTACTTTACAAAGAATTCAACATGGCTAATTTTCAGTGTATTTTGCTTCACAGCTTAAATTTTTGAATTTGCTAAACCTGGTCACACAGAGAAGGAGGTGGTAGTTTAAAACTAGCTTATAGGAGGTAAATGTAGGTCAAATAAATATAAAGATGGTATGGAGCTTGTTATCCCAAGATAAAAAAAAAAAACTATAAATAGGTTCAAAGACGGCTGAGATAAATTTGTAAATCACAACCCCTCTAGACGTTGTTAAGGAAAATTAGTATGTATGAGAAACACATCCTGTGTATGGGATTTTTGTCTAGTTTGTACGTTTTCTCATTGCATCATTTCTGAGTGGCTCGTCTTTGTCCTCTGCCAGCTTCTTAATGGGCATGGGGGCACTTTGGGCCCCCTGGTTTTACTGTTGTCACTGAATGAGAGGAGAACATAGTCAGCAAGGTGGCCTGTGCACTGCCTGCGTGAGCCCCCATTCATGGTGTGCTCTGAGGCTCCCGTCCGGGCAAGCATTCCAGTTCCAGAGCAAAGTCACAGGGTTACAGCCAGTTTACAGAAATGTATTTCTCACTGCAGTCTGAATGCTGAAGGGAAGAGCACAACAGCACGTTGGCATACGTTCATTTACCACTCAGCTAGAAAAGGCTAAATGTACCTATCAAGAGATGCCTTGAGGATTGTCAAGAATCTTGAAGCTCATGGAGTCCAGTGGAGTCCCCTCCTTTTTTTCAAATTAAATTTTTACTGGAGTCTAGTTGCTTTACAATGCTGTGTTAGCTTCTATGGTGCAGCAGAATGAATTAGCCGTAGGTATACCTTCATGGGGTCGCAGAGTCGGACACGACTGAGTGACTGAACTGAACTGAGCTGAACTGATACCTATATCCCCTCCTTTGGGACTTCCTTTCCATTCAGGTCAGCACAGTGAATGAAGTAGAATTCCCTCTGCTATCCAGTAGGTTCTCATTAGTTATCTATTTTATATAGAGTATTAACAGTGTATATGTATCAATCCCAATCTCTCAATTCCTCCCAACCCCCTTTTCCCCTTAGTATCCATATATTTGTTCTCTATATCTGTGTCTCTATTTCTGCTTTGTAAACAAGGTCATCTATACCATTTTTCTAGACTCCACATCCATGCATTAATATATGATCATTGTTTTCTCTTTCTGACTAACTTCACTCTGTGTGATTCTGTATAAGTCTCTAGGTTCATCCAGGCCTCTCTACAAATGCCCTAATTTTGCTCCTTTTGTAACTGAGTAATATTCCATTGTGTACCTCTCCTTTATACATTCTTCCCTTGATGGACATTTGGGTTGTTTTACAGACGAGGATACTGAGGCCCAAGTGATCCTGTTATCAGTTGATACATAATGAACTACTCTCAAATTAAGTGGCTTAAAGCAACAGTCATGTTATTATAGTCCCCAGTTTAGTGTGTGATGAATTAGGGCAGGGCTCAGCTGGGTGTTTCCTCTGCCCATGTGGTGACAACTGTGACTGCCAGGTGTTATTTGACTGCTGGAGGGGCTTTTCCTCTCTCTAAACTTCAAATCAGGTGTCACTAGTGGTAAAGAATCCACCTGCCAATGCAGGAAATGAAAGACACAGATTTGACCCCTGGGTCAGGAAGATCCCATGGAATAAGAAATGGTAACCCACTCCAGTGTTCTTGCCTGGGAAATTCCATGGACAGGGGAGCCTAGCGGGCTATAGTCCATGGGGCCACAAACAGTCGGACGTGACTTAGAGACTAAACAATAGCAACAGATTTCCAACCAGAAAGCTCCCGTGTAGACCCGGAGCATCTCCCCTGATAGGAGGGAGGTCAACTTAGAGAATTCCAAAGGCTTCCCAAAGTTATCTGTCAATGATCCAGGCTATTCATGGGGTACATCAACAAAGGTGTCAGGGGACGATTTTCTTGCCTTCAGCTCTATATCATACCAGATCTTGTATCAAGTTTTCTTCTAAAACAGATCAGCATCTCTGACCTCCTAGCTGTTTGGTTATTACTTTCCCATACTTCCTTTGTATGCGTGAAGATAAAAAGCTAAAATTTTACATAACCTCCTGCTCCTTCTGCCTCTGTAACTCAGCTTGCTCCTTGCAAAGTCTAGATCACATAGGTCTCAGAAAGTGGGGACTCACAATACTAGGAACTGGAGCTTATCTCACTCACCCTTGTCCTGCTCTTTGCAATCGCCCTAGCCTCTGCAAACCCACAAACCCACTTAATCATGCCTGTCCGCGTGTAAAAAAACTCTGTAACCCCTTTGTTCAGGGCTCAGAGCTTGGAGTGTTAACTCCTCTGGGCTCATCAGCGTAATAAACCTGAGTTCTCCAATTCTCTGAGTGTGGTGCTTGGTTTCTTGAGTACTGTTTTCTGCAACACATGTACCTTCTCTCCTTCCTGGTGGGTGGAGGACCCCAGAGCATTTGTTTCGCTTGGCATGTGATCATGTCGGAAGGAAGGAAGAGACTCTGGGTTTGGGTCTCAGTGAGCTGGAGCCCTGCCATCCAAGCCAGCATTTCTGAATTGTGCAGTTCCCAGGATCATAGAGTTTATTTTATTTTATTTTTTGCTAGAGAGTGAAAAGGGGTACCAGGTGTGGAGGGAATGCAGCAGTCCAGGCTATCATTATTTCTGGACAAACCAACCATTCTGATGAATGATATCAAATATGAATCTGGAACTAGATGCTCCTCAGTTCTTCTTGGCATCTTCTGCTGGCTTCTTTCAAAGATACAATGTGGGAAAACACATGCCCCCTATAAATTATTTTCCAGTGCAGACATCATAGAGAGCATATCAATGAGCTACTGCTTTCCCCCTCTGTTCTATGCAGCTGTGAGCGTCACTTTCAATATAGTATTTCATATTTATGTTTTTACTTTCTATGTCTCCTCCCATCCCCGAATCTTCAGGGGACCGGAGAAGAGCATCTGGAAGTGTGGTCAATGGGCAATGGGCTGTTTACTTAAGTTGTCAAATAGAAGAATTAATTGAAAGAGAGGATTACTGAGGAGGATAGAAGGAGGCTATGTGGACATTGGCGTTAGACAGGTTTGAGTTCAAATTCTTGCTCTGCCACTTATTTTCCATATGAGCTTTGTTGTTGTTCAGACACCAAGTTGTGTCCCACTCTTTGCAACCTCATAGACTATAGCCCTGGAGAAGGCAATGGCACCCCACTCCAGTACTCTTGCCTGGAAAATCCCATGGATGGAGGAGCCTGGTAGGCTGCAGTCCATGGGGTCGATAAGAGTCGGACATGACTGAGTGACTTCACTTTCACTTTTCACTTTCATGCATTGGAGAAGGAAATGGCAACAAGGAAATGGCAACCCACTCCAGTGTTCTTGCCTGGAGAATCCTAGGGATGGGGGAGCCTGGTGGGCTGCCATCTCTGGGGTCGCACAGAGTCGAACACGACTGAAGTGACTTAGCAGCAGCAGCAGACTATAGCCCATCAGGCTCTTTTGTCCATGGGATTTCCCAGCCTAGAGCACTGGAGTGAGTTGCCATTTCCTACCATGTGAGCTACAGCAACTTAAAGTTTCTGAACCTCAGTTTTCTCATCTGCCAAATTGGTATAACCGTACCTATGTCATATGATCATATTAAGGACTGAATGAGATGGTGTATGTTCTGTGTCTGCCATGACGGGAGTTCAGTAAATGTCAATGTCCTTTGCTCAAAGAACATCTCTGTGAGTAAACACAACAGGTAGAAAATGTCTTAAAGACATTTTTATTAATGTCTAGAAATGAGAGATCATAATAAATATTGTTTAGCATTCCACATTTTTAGACTGCTAGGCTCTGTGGAGAAAACATGGAAAACCGAGACCCCAGTAAAGGCAGGAGGGTGTGGGGAGTGAAGGTCAGTATAGCAGCCACAGAACTAGAAGATAATGATTTTAAAGGGGCTGTGCAAGTATGGTGCAGAGACTAGAACTGCAGTATTCTGACAGGGATGATTCACACCAATTCATTCACACCAAGAACAGATAAGTTGCATGAGGTCATGGGGAATTCACCTTGAACTCTATGGGCATTTTTATTTGACTTTGAATTTTGATCACCCATTAAAGGAAATCAATGGTCCAGAATAGTTACCAAAAATATTATAAGAAAAAATTCCCTCGAATTCAAAAACCATAAAAAATTGAGATAAATTCAGAAATCATAAAAATCTGATATACAATTTTTTGAGGAAATTAAAAAATTGTACCATGTGTTTTTCATAACTTTAAAAGATTGGTTAATTTAGAAATAATAGATATATACTTCTATATATCAAAGGTTATTTTTCCATTTTAAAATTTTGAAATAATCTGACTTAAAATTTACAAATGTAGTACTTAGAATTCCTGTATAACCTACTATGATTTCTCGAGTGTTAATATTCTAATACCTTTCATTTGTTCTCTGTCTAGTTATATTTTTAAAAAATCTGAACTGTTTGAGGATGAGTAGAGAGCATTATACTCCTCTACCTTTAAGTCACACTTAAAGGGCTTTCTGGGTGACAATTCAGGAGACACAGGAGACACAGGTTCGAACCCTGGGTCAGGAAGATTCCCTAAAGGCATGGCAATCCACACAAGTATTCATGCCTGGAGAATCCCATGGACAGAGGAGCCTGATGAGCTACGATCCATGGGGTCACAAAGAGTCAGATGTGACTGAAGTGACTTAGCAGCAGCAGCAGCGTACCTAAAACAAGGATATTCTGTAATATAACTACAGTACAATTATCACCAAATTTGGAAGTTAACTTTGATACACACATATTATCCATCTACAGATATTAAAATTTTATCCATTGTCCCACCAATGTCTTGTATGGAAAAAGAAGCAATTATCTGGCCCAGAATTCAATTCAGAATCACACACTGCATTTACACACCATGCACCACGTTCTTTTTCTATCCTAGTCTTCTTTGTCATTCATGGAGAGTGAATTTTTGAAGTGCATGTACCAGGGGTTTGTAGAATGTGCCTCAACGTGGTCTCATCTGATGTTTCCGTGTGGTTAGATTTGTAATGTGCATTTTTGTCAGGAATACACAGATGTGGTGATGTGTTCTGTTCAGTGTAGCATATCTCATTATTGACCAGGGAATTTTTGCAGAAACTAATGCATGTGGCTGGGGATTTTTATTTTGGCCAGCCAAAAAATTAATTCTGTGATTTCACCGACACTTTGTGGGTTATACCATTCAATAGGTACACCAAACACACTCATAAACTCTTCTAATTTTCATGAAATGTTGTCTTCAATCCACTCTTCTATAGAATCAAAGGAGTATTCTTCAGCACTCTGAGTTTCATTTTCACTTTCCATATCAGAGTCAATCACTAAACTAAGGTTATTTTTTTTTTGTCTTTGTGTGGGTCTAATAATTGTGTTGGTCAGTCTACATTGTCTGACTCAGAACTATATTCTGAAAAATTATCATCTTCTGAGACACTATTATATATGTTGCTCAGACAATCAGAGAACGTATTTTCATAAAATTCACTGAAAAGTGCTTCTTTCCTCAAGATCTCATGATGCATCATATTTTAAAATTTTACACTTATAATATGCACAAGGTTGGAACAAAAATATGAACAACAACAATCATAAGTTGTATAATGAAACTTTGATCAATTTTAAGCACTAACAACTTCACACAGTGGTGGTAATTGTCTCTCTCTCTGAAAGAGTATTGATAGGTCTCCAATCAATAAGGTTCACATAATGAAAGACGTATTGATAGAAGTCTAGTCAATAATGTGATATCAGGAAACACTTGGTCATGCTTCTTTCTTCCCAACCACCGGGTTAGACTTACACCAGCCATTTTTCTCCACTGAAAAGTTACTTTTCCTATTCATAGTGAATGAATGGGCTTTCCTGGTGGCTCAGTGGTAAGGAATCCGCCTGCCAATTCAGGAGACCTAGGTTTGGCCCTTGGGTTGGGAAGATTCTCTGAAGGAGGAAATGGCAGCCCATTCCAGTATTCTTGCCGGACAGTGGAGCCTGGCGGGCTATAGTTCACCGGGTCACCAAGACTCAGACATGACTTAGTGACTAAACAGAACAACAACAATGAATGGTCATCTTGTGAGGAGATACATTAAAAGGCTGTGAACAGGTGCCATTGCTCATCACGTTTTTGCCCACTTGTTTTAGCATCCTTGGAGACTTTTATCTAGAGCAATTATTAGGATAGTATTTGCCAAATAGCTATATTCTAACTCAATTTCTTCTACATTTAGCTGAAATTTTTCTGTAAGGGAGAGCTTTTCTTCTGTAACATTAATTTATTTTTTCATTTACATGTTTATCTTACTGAAAACTCAAGGGTTCTTTTTTATTCTATAGGTTACTATGTTTTTTATTTTATTGCTCAAATTATTCTGTATTTGATTAGTGGAAGCCCCTTCAAGTTAGCATGTATCCTTTTCACAAGAACCTACTTTTGCGTTATCTATGTCCAGCCCTGGAATCAGCCATTTCTCCAAGGAGCCATTTTCCTGGGGAATCTGTTTTATTTAATTGTAAAGTGCAGTTTATTCTTTTTCTTTTTCAGCAATAACTGAGCATCCATTATATTGAAGGCAGCAAATGTGGTACTCCGGAAGCTCAAGATGCAATTCTTTACCCCAAGGAGTTTCTATCTTAAAAGAAAAATAAGGCATATACACAAACCCCCATATAAGAGAGAAATGATGCATCTGAAGAAGGTTAAATATGAGGTGTTGTGGGATGCAGAAAAGGGGAAAATCCCTTCAGGATGTTAGAGTTCAGGCAGGCTATAAAACGGAAATGGTATCCAAGCTCTAACCAACCAACTAAGCGCGTGCTTAGTCATGTCTGACTCTTTGTAACCCTATGGACTGTAGCTCGCCAGGTTCCTCTGTTCTTGGGATTTTCCTGGCAAGAATACTGGAGTGGGTTGCCATTTCCTCCTCCAAGGAAGAGTTAAATAAGGAGTAAATGGGGGGAGACAGAAAGATGATCAAATAGAGAAAAATAATTTGCTAATTTGCTCATTATTGAGACAACAGATGCAAATTCATGAACTAAATTTACATATGATTACTTTGTTAATTTATTTTATTTTTTGGCTGCACTGGGTCTTTGTTGCAGCCAATGACTTTCTCTAGTTACAGTGCAAGGACTTCTCCTTGCAGTACACAGGCTCTCGAGTTGCAGGGTGCAGGCTTAATCACCCTGTGGCATGGGGGATCTTAGTTCTCCAACCAGGGATGGAACTCGAGTCCCCTGCACGGGAAGGCAGATTGTTAACCATTGGACCAGCAGGGAAGCCCCCCTATGACTATTTTAAAGCTATACATCTTTTAAGATTTTGGAGATTTGCACTCCTCCCTTTTAAAGTAATTTTTGACACCACAAAAGAGGCACAAAGATTTATTTCACAGAATTTTTCAAAGAGTAGGAAAACAGGGCTTCTCCCAAGCCTGACTTTGACCTTCCTCTAGGCTTGACCAGAAGGAAAGCCTTCTCTGATCTGCTTGTGGCATCAGACAGGCTGAGAGGACTTGGTCTCACTTCACCCCAGTTCATCTTGGCTGCTCTGGGGGCCCCTGACCAGATCAGTCCACCTTACCTGGGTGCAGAAGCCTGATGGGCTACAGTCCACAGGACCACAAAAGAGTTGGACACAGCTTAGCGACTGAACAACAACAACAACAACAAATTTTTAATTTAGTAAGACCATGCTGGGCTCCCTGGTGGGCTTAGTAGTAAAGAACCTACATGCCAATGCAGGAGACACGGGTTCAGTCCCTGGGTTGAGAAGATCCCCTGGAGAAGGAAATGGCAAGCTCCTCCAGTATTTTTGCCTGGGAAATCCCATGGAGAGGAGCCTGGCGGGCTACAGTCCGTGGGGTCGCAAAGTGTTGGACACAGCTTAGTGATGAAACAAGATAAGAACAAGCATTTTCTTAGGGCCTCCATCTCCCACTGAACTTGAGATCCTGGATCATGGATCTGTGGCAAAGATAAATGGATGCACAGAAAAGCACGTGGTAACCTATGTGAATTCTTTCAGTCTGTACCTCATGCAACAATTGGATTTCCCTGGTGGCTCAGCAGTAAAGAATCTGCCTGCAATGCACAAGCCACAGGAGATGTGGGCCCAATCCCTGGGTCAAGAAGATCTCCTGAAGGAGGAAAATAGCAACCCATATTCTTGCCTGGAGAATCCCATGGACAAAGGAGCATGGCAGGCTACAGTTCATAGGGTTGCAAAGAGTCAGACTCACTGAAGTGACTTAGCATGCATGCAATATATGGGACATATTTGTACTAAAAATTGTCCTTTGTTTATCTGAAATTCAAATTGAACCAGGCATCCTGCATTTTATCTGGTACCCACACTCTTGGGAAACAGAAGTCAGTACTGACCTCCTGCCCTATGACACCTTCCCCCTGAGGACCCAGAGGAGCCAAAACTTTCTGAAATGCCCTGCAGACCGTGCCCCACTTGCTCAATAATTGTGCAGTGTGAGATTGGTGGATAAATTGGACATTATGGGAATTAATAGTCAGATGGTACATACAAACACCAAGAGATAAATTACCCATATTAGTTTTTATTTAAACTGTAATTGAATATGTGAATAGAAAATTAGTGTAATGTATTGATACCATCTGGAGTTCCAATTTCACACCGTTTTTTTCCATATATCTTAATTTAAACACAATCGAATTTTACCCCAACACATGATCTTATTTCATTTAATTACTGTTTTCACTTAGGTACCATCCTGTTGACCATAATCCTAAGTGGATTTAATAATTTGTAGATAATAGAACAGGTGTGCTGTCTTCAATAAGCCAATGTTCTTCCTAGTTATACAGATGCTAAGGCTCAACAGCTCACCTGCATAGCAAGATTGAATACTAAAACAGTGCACAGCACAGAAGTGTATTTAAAGAAATTGGAATTCTTTCACTCCTGTATTCCTTCCAGTATCTCTTTGCTAACTGCCTACTATGTGCCCCAGACTTACTAAGTCCTAGGCTAGAATGAGTCTGGTGACACATTCAGACCTGTCAGCAAATAACGGCAGCGTGAGTCAGTAAGGAGCAGTTACAGTGCTCTGGGTCCACAAAGAAGACCATCCCGCATATGATAGAACGAAGAGAAATGAGCAGCGAAGAGAGGCAGCCAGAGAGAGGAGCAAAGCAGCAGCAGGAAAAGGCGTTTAACACAACTCCATTTTCTAGCTCTGTTATTTGATTACAAGCACTTAGACTAGTATACAGAGAAGGCGATGGCACCCCACTCCAGTACTCTTGCCTGGAAAATCCCATGGACCGAGGAGCCTAGTAGGCTGCAGTCCATGGAGTCGCTGAGGGTGGGACACGACTGAGCGACTTCACTTTCCCTTTTCACTTTCCTGCATTGGAGAAGGAAATGGCAACCCACTCCAGTGTTCTTGCCTGGAGAGTCCCAGGGACGGGGGAGCCTGGTGGGCTGCCGTCTATGGGGTCCCACAGAGTCGGACACGACTGAAGCGACTTAGCAGCAGCAGTAGCAGACTAGTATAGGACTCTAGTTTAAAAGCTCATTCATAGGCATGGGCGCAAGCACACACATGCACATACACACGCGCGCACACACACTCACTGTAGAAATTGTAGTGTGAGACTGTCCTATTTTTGGCTGCCATGTGGCATGGGGGAATCTTAGTTTCCTGACCTAGGATCAAACCGGGGGCCCCTGCATTGGGAGCACAGAGTCTTACCCACTGGACCACCAGGGAAATCCCCTTTGAAGGGCAAAGAAGCACAAAGGAGGAGAGACAAAAGACAGGTGGTGTTTCTCTTTGGGTGCTCACCGAAAGAGCAGGGAATCTGGACACAGTCACCTTAACTGGTTCAAGCTCTGGGTTTACAGGCACTTTTTTCTTTGGTGTATCTATATTTTCTAATTTGTATGCCTTACACTTGTGTTCCTCTGTTGTGATTTTTTTAATGTGATTTTACATTATATATATAATATTTTAGTGTACTTTTACACCACATTTATATAAAGGAAAGATATAAGCATCTGAATGCAGAGTTCCAAAGAATAGCAAGGAGAGATAAGAAAGCCTTCCTCAGCAATCAATGCAAAGCAATAGAGGAAACAACAGAATGGGAAAGACCAGAGATCTCTTCAAGAAAATTAGAGATACCAAGGGAACATTTCATGCAAAGATGGGCTCGATAAAGGATAGAAATGGTATGGATTTAACAGAAGCAGAAGATATCCAGAAGAGGTGGCAAGAATACACAGAACTGTACAAAAAAGATCTTCACAACCCAGATAATCATGATGGTGTGATCACTGACCTAGAGCCAGACATCCTGGAATGTGAAGTCAAGCGGGCCTTAGGAAGCATTGCCACAAACAAAGCTAGTGGAAGTGATGGAATTCCAGTTGAGCTATTTCAAATCCTGAAAGATGATGCTGTGAAAGTGCTATACTCAATATGCCAGCAAATCTGGAAAACTCAGCAGTGGCCACAGGACTGGAAAAGGTCAGTTTTCATTCCAATCCCAAAGAAAGGCAATGCCAAAGAATGCTCAAACTACCGCACAATTGCACTCATCTCACACGCTAGTAAAGTAATGCTCAAAATTCTCCAAGCCAGGCTTCAGCAATACGTGAACCGTGAACTTCCTGATGTTCAAGCTGGTTTTAGAAAAGGCAGAGGAACCAGAGATCAAATTGCCAACATCCGCTGGATCATGGAAAAAGCAAGAGAGTTTCAGAAAAACATCTATTTCTGCTTTCTTGACTATGCCAAAGCCTTTGACTGTGTGGATCACAATAAACTGCGGAAAATTCTGAAAGAGATGGGAATACCGGACCACCTGATCTGCCTCTTGAGAAACCTATATGCAGGTCAGGAAGCAACAGTTAGAACTAGACATGGAACAACAGACTGCTTCCAAATAGGAAAAGGAGTACGTCAAGGCTGTATATTGTCACCCTGTTTATTTAACTTCTATGCAGAGTACATCATGAGAAACTCTGGACTGGAAGAAACACAAGCTGGAATCAAGATTGCCGGGAAAAATATCAATAACCTCAGATATGCAGATGACAACACCCTTATGGCAGAAAGTGAAGAGGAACTAAAAAGCTTCTTGATGAAAGTGAAAGTGGAGAGTGAAAAAGTTGGCTTAAAGGTCAACATTCAGAAAACAAAGATCATGGCATCCGGTCCCACCACTGCATGGGAAATAGATGGGGAAATAGTGGAAACAGTGTCAGACTTTATTTTTTGGGGCTCCAAAATCACTGCAGTTGGTGACTTCAGCCATGAAATTAAAAGACGCTTGCTCCTTGGAAGGAAAGTTATGACCAACCTAGATAGCATATTCAAAAGCAGAGACATCACTTTGCCAACAAAGGTCCATCTAGTCAAGGCTATGGTTTTTCCAGTGGTCATGTATGGATGTGAGAGTTGGACTGTGAAGAAGGCTGAGTGCCGAAGAATTGATGCTTTTGAACTGTGGTGTTGGAGAAGACTCTTGAGAGTCCCTTGGTCTGCAAGGAGATCCCACCAGTCCATTCTGAAGGAGATCAGCCCTGGGATTTCTTTGGAAGGAATGATGCTAAAGCTGAAACTCCAGTACTTTGGCCACCTCATGCCAAGAGTTGACTCATTGGAAAAGACTCTGATGCTGGGAGGGATTGGGGGCAGGAGGAGAAGGGGACGACAGAGGATGAGATGGCTGGATGGCATCTCCGACTCGATGGACATGAGTTTGGGTGAACTCCGGGAGTTGGTGATGGACAGGGAGGCCTGGCGTGCTGCGATTCATGGGGTCACAAAGAGTCGGACACAACTGAGCGACTGAACTGAACTGAACTGATATATATGTATATGATATTTTATATGTACCTATGTTTTACTTTTAAAATTTAATTTTTGATTGGCGTATAATTGCTTTACAATGTTGTGATATATTTGTACATTTTAATATATTGGGTTGGCCAAGAGGTTTATTGGGGTTTTTCTGTAATATGTTATGGTAAAATGCAGATGAACCTTTTGGCCAATCCAATATTTAATCTATGTCTATATAAATGGACAGAGTGCAAATGATACATGATGGAGCAAACAAGGAAAATGTTAACAAAAGTGAAGCTCAGAAAAAGTATACATGTTCACTGTATTATTTTTATTCTAGCAGCTTTTCTATAAATTTGAAAAAAAATATTCTTTAAGAGCAGTGTATACATTGTCTTTCTGATCCTCACAAAAATCAAGTAATGTGAGGTTTATGATTCCCATTATACAAATGAAGATACAAAAAGAAGGTGTTTAAAATTGCATAGTGGAGGCTTCCCAGGGACTAACCATTCCCAGTCCAATGTTTAAGACTCTGCACTCCTAATGCAGAAGGCAGGAGTTCGATCCCTGGTCAGGAAACTAAGATCCCACATGCCACATGGCATGACCTAAATAAATAAATAAAACTGCATAGTGGCCCTCAGGGGACTAAAACCCAGGTTTTCATGCCCAACACCTGTGTTAGTCTGATCGGTCTCTTTAGGCAGCCACATAACTGACCCTAGTGAGGTCCATGTGAAGAGGGGATTAATTTTTTGTAATGCTTGTCCCAGCTAAACACCACTCCCCCACACACAGGATATGGGTCTGAATTTTCCTTGTTTGACACCCAACTTCTCTAACTTGTGTCAGAAGAATCTCTGCTTCTTTGAGACTTAATCTATTTGGCTAAATCATTCTGTGTCAATCTCCTCATTCTCTTCCAACTAGCCAAATGGTCACATTCCCACATTTCCTGAAGAGATGGACATCTGGTTTACTGCATTTCTTTTCTGAAAGTTCTACCACCATCGTGCATGACATCAGCTTCCCACGCATGGCACATACAAAGCTCTGGCTCTTCTTTGACTGTCTTTTCTCCAATAAGATGCATCTTCACAGCATGTTTTCAATCCATTGTAGAACTATGCCCTCAAACTTTCCTATTTTACAAACCATTTGTTCAAGGCAGGGTGATTGGTCATAAACAACAGAAATCAATTTTGTCTAGTAAAGCAGATGGAAGATCCAATGGAAGAGATCTGTTAGTTTATGATTGACAGGGAAAACCAGAATGCCAAGTCAGAAGTCAGGGATCAAGAGAGTCTGGACAACTGAGAGCATGGCCTGACCTGTGTCCTGGGACCCAAGACCACCACCACTGCAGCAGGTACTGCTGGCCCTAGACACCCACCCACCACCACACCACCAGATTTTGGCCCTAACATCACATGTCCTGTAAGTAATCGCTAACTGCCTCTTCTTCTGGGATTCTTCTGGGATTATGTTAAATGGGAAGAGTATTGGATATTAAGAAGTCAAAATTGACAAGTTCTTATACAGTTAATCTGCTTGGCAATCCTATATTCTCATATACTCTTCTTCCCATAATCACCTTTCAAAATAAAGTCTTCGTTTAGCTACTGCAATTCATTCTTATATGTTGAAAACTCATTTACAGTGCTACCTCCCAGTCAAGGATACATCACGAATCTCTCAGCAAATACATCCAGGTCTGAGTCCAGGTTTCTGAGGAATGTCTATTCCTCCCCCTGGCTCTCTCTTAAACCAGTCACAATATTTTGAACCTGTAGACAATGATGGAGGGAGAAATGGAAGAAATAAAAGAAAAACTGTGTGTGTGTATACACATACACACACATATAGATATATATATGTACAGAGAGAGAGAGAATATGAGGGAAGGCCTTGTACTGCATCTGGTCTCAAGGTCGTAGCTGATGTACACGACTCTCCCCTACGCCCTTGTTCTCTAGGCTGTCAGCCAGCACCCATGGTGATTGCGGATGCTTGCCTAGTGAGCTCAAACCTTCCTTCCTGAAGGATGTGAGCTTGGTGGTCCTGCCAATTAACGTCGCAAGAATGGCTGAACTAAAAGGCACCCAGGGGAACCTGTGTCCCATTTATAGTCCTTTCTACCCCACTGCTTGATTCAAAACCATTTCCCCTTGGTGGGATTAAGTGCCCTGGCCAACAATCTAGTCTCCTGTTTTGCTGGTTAATTGAACGGCATGAGGAACTCAAAGTGGACAGATGGTATTCTTAGGCTCCAATTCTATGAAATCATTGTTGGATTCAGGGCTGGGAGCATTCTGTAACTGGATATTCAAATACCTAAACTAATAGGAGTCTACAGATTCAGGCAGGAAAGCAACATTTTTGCTAGTGAGTCACCAGATTTAATTATATGACATGCTCCCCAATTCTAGCCCCTGTAATGGACACTTGTAATATGACTATGAGAGTCACAGAATGATATACTGGAAACTGATTCTGAGCATATCCTTTATTCTACAAGGCTGCTTCCCTTCCAAGGAAGGTTTTGTCCTTTAGTTGAGCCAGGGAACTGATTTTTCAATACACACATAATATTTAATATGACATATACAGGTAGCTAGCAGAAGTATTATTAGCAGAGAAAACAAATTCAAATTCAGAATGTATCTCTTTCACTAAGAAGGAATTTTTCTATTATGAAAGAAGGCTTATAGAATCAATCAGCCACTAGGTCCCAAAATGATCCTCCAAACATCACACCACAGAACTGCAGTTAGCTGTTGCTACTGGAAAGTCGGCCACTCAGCAAGGGGGTAGACAGATAAGCACTGGCTAAGAGAAATCCCTGTTGGAAAAGACCCCGATGCTGGGAAAGATTGAAGGCAAAAAGAGAAGCGGGCGGCAGAGGATGAGATGATTAGATAGCATCACCACCTTAAAGGGCATGAATTTGAGAAAACTTTGGAAGATAGTGACAGACAGGGGAGCCTGGCATGAGCCCTGCAGTCCACGGGGTCGCAAAGAGTCAGACATGACTTAGTGACTGAACAACAATAATCACCACTCTACCCTTAGCATTTACACAAGGCCTGAATTATAGTGATATAGTTGTTACATTTGATGAGTGAAAATATAGGGCAGACAGTTAAATCTGAGGTACTAACCCTTTCTTACCTTGGCTGCTAGAGATGTCCACATTTGCCCCACTGGCAAGTTTTCCTAATAGAATCAGAGAATATAAAAGGTAAATGGTCAAGTGTAAGAGGGGAAAGTTGGGAAAGAATCACAGATAAACCAATGTCTTCTCTTCTGTCTAACCTAGACATGGGCAGAGAGGAGGGGAAGAATGTCTGAGAGTTGTTCCAGAAAGGATAGTAGTCATTTTCCTCCCTGGCTGGATACTTAGTACAGGGAAATGGCAGCATTCCCAGATAGATTAGAGGATCCAAGACTAGAGGAGATTTATGTCCATCCTTCCATCCAGTTCCCTGGGAAACTGAATAAATCAGCTTCTGCTGTGTAATAAACACCACAGAATCTTGGTGTATAACACTAGGCATTTTTCTTTGCTCACAAGTTTGCAGGTTGGTTTTGCTGCCTGTTTCAGGCTGTGAGTCTCCCCCATGTGTCCTCTTCGGGGGCCAGGCGTGAGGGGTAGTGACTTCCTATGAATCTACCAGGGAGGTAAGAATTTTTCAGAATGATGAGCAGAAACAAGGCACACCCCTTCAGGTCTACACTCAGATCTCAGACACTATCGCTTCTGCCTATGTGCCATTTGGTCAAAAGAATATAGGATCAAGCTCAACATTAGTGGGTTTCAGAGGAAAACTCCTTCCATTGGGTAAAGATTTGCTGAATAATAATTGAATCTATAACCAGGATGGCAAACATTATCATTCAGTTGCAGGGGGTGCTGAGGCAGAAGGGATGGTAGCCATCTCTTGGAGCCCTTGAATCTTTTCCCTGAATAGAGGGAGAAGAAAAATACTTTCCTCTGTGCCCACATAATTATGAAAATTACATAGTACAATGTCTGAAATATTGTAAGTGCTCATACATACTTGCATTCTCTTGGCAGCTATGCCGTGGGGCTTCCCACATGGCTCAGATGGTAACAAATCCACTTGCAATGCAGAAGACCCAGGTTAGATCCCTGGGTCCAGAAGATCCCCTGAAGGGGGAAATGGCAACCCACTCCAGAAATCTTGCCTGGAGAATCCCATGGACAGAGGAGCCTGGTGGACTACAGACCAGGGGGTCACAAAAGAGTGGGACAGAACTTAGTGACTAAACAACAACAGCTATGCCATAGGCTGTGGTTTATCAAGCCTTTAATTGGACATTACATGTTTGACAAAATAGTTACCAGTTTTTGAAGGCTTGGTGTGTACAATTTTTGTCTCAATTAATCCTTTTGATCATCCTGTAAAATAGATCTTATTCTTCTTGGTTTGTGTATAAGAAGGCAGAGACTAGGAAAGTTGAGTCCTGAGCCCTGGTGAAAACCAGAAGAACTGGTATGAGAAAGCCCACGGGCCTGGGTACAGAGCCTGTGTCTTTCCACTGCCCTGTGCTGTGGCCTGTGAATCCCGGTCTCCTCTCTCCTAGAGCTGTCCCCTTCTGTCCTCTCCCAATAGCTGCTAAGCTCTTTCAGAAGTCAACTTCCAGCCACAGCCATGAAGAAACAAGGAGGAAAGCTTAATGGGGTGAATGAGGCAGCTTTCCCAATAGGAATTTGGTAAACAATTCCAAACCAAGACTAGTGGAGTCCAAGGAAGCATCTCTTCCAAGAGGCTTTGACAATGCTCAGCTTGCCTGCCTCCAACCAAACCCCGGGGGAGTCCAGCTGGGGAAGGGAGACTGAGGCTATCATAGGCTGTGGGGGGTTGGCAGCCTCCAGTAGGGCCTTCCAGTCTGACCACCACCAGTGATGCTCTATACATCAGGCTCCTGGCTCTGCACTTGATTTTTACAGCCGCTGCTGAGTCCATGTATTAGTCACTGAGCAGTGTCCTGCTCTGCGACTCCATGGACTGTAGCCCTCCAGGCTCCTCTGTCCATGGGATTCTCCAGGCAAGAATACTGGTGTGGGTAGCTAGTCCCTCCTCCAGGGAACCCTAACCTATTCCCTCCTCCAGGATCGAACCGTGGTCTCCTGAATTTCAGGCAGATTCTTTACCATCTGGGCCACCAGGGAAGCTGAGTTCCTAGTGGGAGTATGTAATTAAAATTGCGGTGGCATTTCAGAAAGGAGAGACTTGGCACAGTGCCAAGTTTGCAAGTCTTCTCTCTCCACAGTCCCTTTGTGCAGAGCCCTGCCTCCAGGACCCAGACCTGTGACTGCCCTCTGTCCCTCTCACCAGGCAAGTGGCACAACTGGAACAGCATGGGCAACCCTGGGCCTTCAACCTTGAGAGTGCAACTCTGGAGCTTTTTACAGCCATGCACGTGAAGAGAGGAGATGCAGCTTCTGTTTTATTTAATAGATCATCCTATAGAGGCTGGTGACACTGGCTGGAAGTAGAGTTGTGGTGCGATTCTTTTGCATCACAGACCAAACCGTGTTTTCAGGGAGTGACATGAGCCAGGAACAGCGGTCAATGGGGAACCAAAATACTGTTTTATTAGGACTGTGAGCTGAGATTGTGGCCCAAACACCTCTGATGAGCTCTCTGGGAATCTGGGCAGAAGTAGATGGCCAAGGCCCATGCAAAAGGACCCTACTTCTTCTTGGAATCTGACAACCTTCCCTCAGTAGGTTTCACTGAACAGCACATGGAAGAGGCAAGATTGCCTGAGCAAACGTTTAGAAATCTAGACGAGAAGAGAGAGCTAGAGACAAGTGTCTAGGGGCATCAGCCTGCTCCAGGTAGCCAAGTCAGGTGAACACTGAGTGTAAGATGGATAAAGATGTGCCTTCCAGGACATAACTTTATAACAGGTGGGGCAAGTGGGCCCGGGAGCTATCAACTCTTCCTGCAGGAAACAGACCTGAGAAGGAGGCGCACGGGGACTGCAAGGGAGCGAGTGGGGTTTGCATGCATCCCAAGCAGTATGCCTGTCCCTCCTTGTGGTATACTGTATACTTTTCTCGTCTATTTTACCACCTGGCTGGGAGCTCCTTGAAGGAGGGGCTTGTGTTTTCTTTTTCTGTTCGTGAAATCTTTCCCAAATTCAGTGCCAGGTGAAAAGTACTTGCTCACTAGTTACTTGTTGAAAGGATGAAGGGTTGGTAGAGTTAGAAGTGGGTTCCAAGAGATGTGGGAGGGTGGAGGAGATAGGACCTTCCCTCTATGGTAAGAAAAATCCAGGAAGCTTCATGGAGGACGCGGCTTTTGAGCTAGGCCCTTCCACTATTTGCCCACTGATCTCAGAAGTCTTAGTGCTCTCATTGGTAAAAGGAGACACATAGGTTCCGGAGGAGAAAATACAAAATGAATATAGAGAATTTAAGACAGTGCCTGGTACACCAGAAGATTCAATACATGGTAGTTGTTTTTATTATCAAAGTATCCTTTACAAGGAGATCAAACCAGCCAATCCTAAAGGGAATCAACCTTGAATATTCATTTAAAGTACTGATGCTGAAGCTGAAGCTCCAATACTTTGGCCGCCTGATGCAAAGAACTGACTCATTGGAAAAGACCCTGATGCTGGGAAAGACTGAGGGCAGGAGGAGAAGGGGACGACAGACGATGAGATGGTGGGATGGCATCGCCGACTCAATGGACATGAGTTTGAGCAAGCTCTGGGAGATATTGAAGAGCAGGAAAGCCTGGCATGCTGCAGTCCTTGGGGTCGCAAATAGTCAGATTTGAGTGACTGAACAACACCACCACAAATACTTTATAAGTGGCCCATTAGAACCCAGGGTGTGGTGACTGGGAGGGCTGGCCGATGTTGAAAGCAGGGTCCAGAAAGGTGGATTGAGCCCCAAGGAGAAGGGCCACCTGGCCAGCCTGAGGAATCTGGCCTTATTTTCAGAGACAGGAAGGTCGAATTGGTGTAGGATTCTAAGTATAGTTTCTGTGGTCAGGTTCCAGACCTGGCTTGACTTCTTGACAACTGTGCGAACTGAGGAGTCTACTTCACATTTTAGGCCTCAGTTTCATCATCTGTAAAATGGGGATCATGAGAGTACAGGGCTGTCGTAATAAGCTACCTTAACCTTGTTGACTTACAACAGCCAACTTATTCTCTCATACTCAGGGGAATCAGAAGTCTGACTCCAAGGTGTCAAGAGAGTCACATCTCTTCTGAGACCCTCTGGAGAATCCTTCCTGCCTTTTCCAGGGGACTCCGAGCAGCTCCTGCCTTGTGTCTTCACATGACTTCTCCTGTTTCTGTCCTCTCTTCTAAGGCTACTTGTAAGATTTAGGATAATTCGGGATGTAATTCAGGATGATTTCATCTCTAAGATCCTTAATTTGATTACATTTCTAAAGACTCTTTCTCCAAATAAGGTCACGTTCACAAATTCTGGGGTGTTGACCTACCTTTTTGAGAGCCATCATTCAATCTACTGAAAGAGTATATAAAAATAAGATGTGCAATTTCAGCGATGTGCATGTAAAATGTGTTTAAGAGAGCATTAGGTCTTTCACTGATGAAGCTGAATGCAGGCCATGGTGTATGCTTCCCTCCCAATTCTGCTGTAGATTCCACGTGCATGCATGCTAAGTCACTTCAGTCATGTCCAACTCTTTGCAATCGTATGAACTATAGCCCACCAGGCTCCTATGTCCATGGATCTTCAGGCAAGAAACTGGCGTGGGTTGCCATGCCCTCCTCCAGGGGATCTTTCCGACCCAGGGATTGAACCTGTGTCTCTTATGTCTCCTGCATTGGGTTCTTTACCACTAGCGCCACCTGGGAAGCCCGAAGATTCCACAGATACATGCTTTTCTGGGGACCTCTACTCCTAGACTGCATTGGTTACTTGTTTTCATTGTCTTCCTCCTGTCACAATACCCATCTCACTTTCTGGCTGTTTCTCATGCTGCTTGACTTCCTTGCCTGAATGTCTTTTTCCAGTCATTATTGTATCAGGTCCCCTACCAATATTTTTGAATGCACGAATGTTTTTCACTAACAAACCACTATGGAGGCGTGAGGAGAAGTGTACAGCTTTTAAGCAGACCTGAGTGAATCTCAGCTCTGAAATTTTTGTGAACCTTAGTTTCCTCATCTGAAAAATGGGCACATTATCCTAACCTTGAAGAATTATTGTGAGAATCAAATTGATATTATTTACTACTTCACTTTAGACTCAGTCTTATTACTCTCAATCTGCCTATCCACAGTACGCATATTTTTCCTTAAATTGTCTTCCTGAGTGATGAATTCATTTTCCCAACATTTAAATTACCTGAAAAAAAATACAAGATTTTATCTGATTAAGACTAATATTTCACCTGTCTTACTAAGACATTGCCAGAGCGCCTCTGGCTGCCTTTTTTTTTTTTTTTTTTAAATTCATTATCATTGGGGAAAAAGTTCTTATAGTATTGTGAACTTAGCTTACCCAATTTATCCACAACTGAAATAAGTAAATAAAGTAGCAAGTTGAAAACAAAACCGCTACTCAAAATCACAGCAATTGCCTCTGGACACCCTGTGTTTAGACACATTGACGTTTTGTGTAAGTCTTAACTGGTTCATCTCCTAAGTGAGATTACAAATAAATATCATACTTACCAAGCTTGAAATACGCAATTTCTTTCCGTTATTCAATGCTGGATAAAAGAGTGCACAGTGAGACTTCCTCAGGAGAAAATTAACCACTCTTGACAGAAGGAAAATAGAAATGTGCCATTTTGTGCACAATCTGCAATCTTTGGCTCAACAGTATTAATACTTTTAATTTCTAATTTAGCAGAGTGGAAATAAGAGCAATTAATTGTCCATCTTCCACATTCTCAGTGTTTGAGGTTCAGGAAGGGTTCAGCAATTGACGGGTCTTATTCTGATTTCACAAAGACAGTTGCCATAAATTAAAGTGCTTTGCTAAAAACTTGATAGCATTTTATTCTTGTGGCTTTTTATTGCTTGAAGTTTTTTTTTTCAATTGAAGTATAGTTAATTTACAATGTTGTGCTAGTTTCAAGTATACAGCCTTGTGATTCAGTTATACATATATTTATATCTGCATTTTTTTTCAGACTCTTTTTCATTGTGGGTTATTACAAGATATAGAGTACAGTTCCCCATGCTATACAGTACGTCCTTGTTATTTACCTATTTTATATATAGCAGTGTGTGCCTGGGTGCTGTCATTTCAGTCATGACTGACTCTTTGTGACCCCATGGACTGTAGCCCACCAGGCTCCTCTGTCCATTGGATTCTCCAGGCAAGAGTACTGGAGTGGCTTGTCATGCCTTCCTCCAGGAGGTCTTCCTGACCCAGGGATTGAACCCTCATCTCTTACATCGGCCTGCATTGGCAAGCAGGTTCTTTACCACTAGTGCCACCCGGGTATAAATAAGCACCACCCTTCTATACAGTCATGCGTGCTTGTACTTGGTTGCCGAGTCATGTCCGACTCTGCGACCCCATGGCCTGCAGCCCACCAGGCTCCTCTGTCCATGGGGATTCTCCAGAATACTGGAGTGGGTTTCCATGCCCTCCTTCAGGGGATCTTCCCAACCCAGGGATTGAACCTAGGTCTCCCACATTGCAAGTGGATTCTTTACTGACTGAGCCACCAGGGAAGCCCAATATAGTAATGTGTATCTGCTAATCTCAAATTCCTAATTTATCCCTCCTTCCCACCCTGCTATCCCCTTTGGTAACCATAAGTGTGTTTTCTGGGTCTGTGAGTCTATTTTGTTTTGTAAATAAGTCCATTTGTATCATTTTTTTAGAGTCCACATATAAGTGATATATGATATTTGACTTTGTCTGACTTGCTTCACTAACTATGATAATTTCTAGGTCCATCCATGTTGCTGCAAATGGCATTATTTCATTCCTTTTAATGGCTTAGCAATATTGCATTGTGTGTGTGTAACATGTCTTCTTTATCCGTTCATTTGTCGATGGACATTAAGACTACTTCCATGTCTTGGGTATTGTAAATAGGGCTGTAATGAACATTGGGGTGCATGTATCTTTTAAAATTAGAGTTTTCTCTGTATTCCTTGAAGTTTTAAGGAAAAGAAAACATGTGGGCCAGAATAAGATGCTAAAAGGAAGGCAAGATTCATTACCTTATCTCCAGGCATTTGGCCCTGATCAAAGCTCTCCATCAGTAATGAGATATCAGCTTTCTAAGGCCGACATTTTTGTGCATCTGATACTGTGCTTGAAAGGTGGGCACATTTCCCAATGCAACTTATATTTTGTAGAGGCAGGATGGGAATGGTCGTGTGGACACCTGTCTAATTTTCCAGCTCCTCACTGGGTCACTTACAGAAATCATGTCCCTTTCCTAGCTCTCAGATTCCTCAACTATGAAATGAAAATCTCAGACCAGATGCTGTTTATATATTGTCAAGATCCGTTCTTCTGCAGCTCTGGGAAGTGACTCTTCCACTGGCCAAGCATATTGGTCCAATAGTTCTTTCATCAAAGATGAGGAAATGATATATATCATTTTATACTTTTAAAAGAGCTTGGATAAGATATAAACCAGTGGCTCTCGATCCTGGCTGTGTATTAGAATCACCTGGGGAAATCTTTTATTTTTTATTTATTTATTTTTTTTATTCTTCCAATTTTATTTTATTTTTAAACTTTACATAATTGTATTAGTTTTGCCAAATATCAAAATGAATCCGCCACAGGTATACATGTGTTCCCCATCCCGAACCCTCCTCCCTCCTCCCTCCCCATACCATCCCTCTGGGCCGTCCCAGTGCACCAGCCCCAAGCATCCAGCATCATGCATCGAACCTGGACTGGCAACTCGTTTCCTACATGATATTTTACATGTTTCATTGAAATCTTTTATTTTAATTAAACTTGTGAAGAAGTATCATACGATATACATACATGCAGAAACGTGAACCAATTAGTGAGTTTTCATAAAGGGAAAACTCCCATGTTTCATAAACTGAAAGTTTCCCACATTACTACCTCCTGAAGAGCTTTCTAAGGCTCAGCTCCCAAGTCATTGAGATGACCACTGAATCAGAATCTCTAGCAAATGAACCAGGGACCGTTATTTCAGTCGGCTCCCAGCCAGGCTGACATTGCCATTTGGAAACCCCTCGTGTGTGCTTGTGTGTTAGTTGCTCAGTCATGTCTGACTCTTTTGCAACCCTGTGGACTGTAGGCTGCCAGGCTCCTCCTCTGTCCACGGGATTTCCCAGGCAAGAATACGGGAGTGGGTTGCCATTTCCTCTTCTGGTGGATCTCCCTGATCCAGGGATAGAACCCAGGTCTCCTGAATTGTGGGTAGATTCTTTACCATCTGAGCCACCAGGGAAGGAAATGTCTTCCTTAGGTAGATGGTAATTTGTTGTTTTTCAAAGAAACATGAAGGCTTCAGTCATCCACTTGGGAAGGGACTAGATGTGTTAGCCTGAGGCCATGTGAGTCAGACATATTGTCAGCATGGAGTAACCATCCCACAGGGGAGGGGCTCAGGGATATGTGTATATTCTAATTTCTGTGATGACCTGGCAATGGTTGAATTATACTCTTACTTTCCAGAAACTGAAGCGCAAACGGTTAAATAAGGTGCCTGAAATCCCACATCCAGTGCTGGGTTTAAGACTCGTGTCAACCAGATGCAAAACTCTATGATCTTTCCATCTTCCTTGACACACAGACCTCATCTCTAAGATTGAAACCAGTTCCAACAAAGCCCAACAACTGCTGAATATGTGCCAGGGTGCATCATGGCAGACACTGGCGCTAGCTCACATCAGAGTTTTCAAGTGCTGCTTCAGTTCCAGCATAGGTCAATTCTAACTGCATTGGGGAGCATCTGGAAAAACTTTTTGGTAAGTCTAACTTTTTTGAGATTAGACAAAAATGTTTCTCCACGTAAAGGATTTACAGTGGAATATCTTTAATCTAAAATGTGGCTTTGGTCATACGAAAGTGTAGGGAGCTGTACACATTCTTTTATTGATTAAGAATTTTTGTTCTAGCAGGCCTTGTTGGAAAAAAATCCTTGTGAAAACTTCTAGTGCTTAAACGTGTTATATAAATCCCCCCTCTGCCATATGTGTCTAACTATGTGGCTAATTGTAGGGCCAAGTAGGATCAATATTCTGTAAAACTGTGTCCTGTGAAATTCATAGTAGATTCCTCCATGGCTCTTTCTTTAGCCTTATTTTATTTTATCATTCTTTCATTTTATTTGTTTTTTGACCATACTGTGTAGCATGTGGGATCTTTGTTCCCTGACCAGGGATCAAACCCATGCCCCCTTGGAGCTGTGGAGTCTTAACCACTGCGTCACCATGGAAGTCCCTAATTATGCTTTCCGTTTTCATATTTGGGGGCTGGGAAGTGTCAGCAGTGGTGTCTTCCCTCTGACATGCCATGTAAAAAATATAAACTGTAATGTGAGCAGATAATTTGACAGAAATGAGAAACACTGAGGCCAGAAGATCAATCAAATCATCTCTTCTCAAGGGTAACCAGGACAATGATGTTATAATGATACATACTTGTAAAACGATATGTAAATACAACATAGCTCCTTTTAATCAACATTCTGGACATGAAAAGTAAGGACAGATAAGGGAGAATGGCAGAGGTATTCACCTTTGTTTTGAATAATAGATCTCAAGCAGAGGGGGGCTATTTGCCCCCCCGCCCAGGAAATATTTGGCAATATTGTTACAGTGGGAGAAAGGATATGCTAGTATCTACTGGATAGAGATCTGGAATACTAACACTAAATATTAAATACTAAATATCCTATAATACATAAGGTAACCTCCCTCCCAACAAAGAGTCACCTGGCCCAAAATACAAATACAAATGGCACCAAGCTTGGAGAACCCTGGTTTAGGAAATGGTAACACATTTCCCACAAAGGCCAGCTTTTTTTGTAAAAACAATTGGAAAGACAACATTATTTCCACTCAGATTGAATAACACGGTGCTAAGGAGACCATGTATTTGACAGCGTTTGCTTAGACTCTAAACTAGTTCCCCTCAGGGCTATATTGGAAAATGGAGCTGAGAGAAAACCGCTTCCTCTCTGGGACTCGGGTTATTAAGCCTTTCTAATCTCGTCTGCCCTCAGCACTCTCCCCTCCCAGCCAATTCTCCTCTGAGGGCAGAATTTGCTATTCTAATGAGAAATAACACACAAACTAAAAAATGATACCAATGCAAAATGCATGTCTCTTGAGCAAAGTTAATTTAGGTATATAAAATCTCAATTGAAAAACGGTCTTTTTTTTTTTTAAGAATCCTAACTTTGAATAAATGTGGCTGCCATGGTGTCCCTAGGAAAGGGTTGCTAAGGAAACAGAAAGCCAACCCTGCAGTCAATGCATCCTGTCCCCATGGAATACCATTATGGCCCATCAGTCATCTTGAGAGTTAGAGACACCACAGTGAACAAAATGACGACTTTATCTGTTTATCCCAGGAGAACAGTTTCAAGAAATAGATTTACCCAAAGCCTTCAGAAGATTATCTAATGACCCCTCCTGTTAATGAGATAGAAAATGCATGTCACTCACAGCAATGCTACCTGGGAATACATTTTCTAGTCTTTAATATTGTGATTATAAAAATGCAAACTTTACTTGGTGATAGCCTGAAAGACTATATCCACTATAATAACTGTAAGTAAGGTCAATTATATACCACACATAAGTGGTTATTGCTTGGGACACAGTGCATTAATTTAAATATAACCCTTGTATAGTTGCTCAAAAAGCTCACAAAAATTCCAGGAAACTCTTCTCCAGGATGCCAGGCACAGGAAGTAATGTTTTTAGTGTATTCTCTACCAGTATGATGGCATCTGGAATACTGCCACAGACAATGGCCAGAGAGAGCTCTGTCAGTGTGACCAGGGTTACAATGCTACAGAAGGAAGAGTTGTCAGAAATTAGAATTCCTGACAACCTCTTGCGCTATTGGTGGGAATGTAAATTGATACAACCACGATGGAGAACAGTATGGAGGAGGTTCCTTAAAAATAAAAATAGAGCTACCATATGACCCAGCAATCCCACTACTGACTGTATACTCTGAGAAATCCATAATTCAAAAAGAAATATGTACCCTAGTCTTCATTGCCTCACTATTTACAATAGCCAGGATATGGAAACAACCTAAATGTCCGTTAACAAGTGAATGAATAAAGAAGATGTGGTACATAGGTACAAATATTACTGTTATAAGAAGGAGTGAAACTGGGTCATTTTTAGTGATGTGGATGAACTTAGAGTCTGTCACACTGAGTGAAGTCAGTCAGAGACAGAAAAACAAATATTGTGTATTAACTCATGTACATGGAATCTAGAAAATCTGTACAGATGAGCCTATTTGCAGGGCAGGAATGGAGACACAGATGTAGAGAATGAAAGTGTAGACACAGCAGGGGAAGGAGACGGTGGGGTGAGTTGAAAGAGCAGCACTGACATATTTACATTCCCATCTGTAAAACAGATGGCTAGTGGGAAGCTGCTGTATAGCACAGGGAGCTCAGCTTGGCTCTGTGATGACCTAGCGAGGTGGGATGGGGAGAGGGAGGTTCAGCAAGGCAGGGATACATGTAAACATAGCTGATTCATGCTTTGCACACCAGAAACTAATACAACATTGTGAAGCCATTGTAGTCCAATTTAAAAACATTTAATGTTTAATATTAATGGGCAAAAAAGGAAATCAGGATGGTTCATCTGATGGGTAAACAGGAGAGTAAAAGAAACGTCCTAACACCTGCAGAATTGCCCTAGTGATCCCATGGCCCCATCTGGATGTGAACCAGCCCGAGCCATATGCACAGGTGTTATAGTACCTGTGGGGAGACACCGCTCCAGCATCGCTCCGTGTTTTGTCTGGACACCCACCAGCCTCAGTATTCTAATCTGTTTCCCAAGGAGCTACAATCTCAGGCACTGTGTGCTCCAGGCCTTGCATCTATAGGAGCCCTTGAGCTATGTCTGTGTGTCATTGGCAGCCTAGGCTTGCCTAACCCCCAGAGTTTTTTCCTGCCTTTCTGATGCAAATGCCTGTGCACTCCCAAGAATGTACACTGACTCCCTCTATTTGTGGACCCAAGCAGTCTGTTCTTGTTTGCCTGGGGATTGGGGATTGAACTTCCAGATGCTCAAATTAGATTTAGAGAAGGCAGAGGAACCAGAGATCAAATTGCCAACATCCATTGGATCATTGAAAAAGCAAGAGAGTTCCAGAAAAACATCTACTTCTGCTTTATTGACTACACCAAAGCCTTTAACTGTGTGGATCACAACAAACTATGGAAAATTCATCAAGAGATGGGAATACCAGAGCACCTGACCTGCCTCCTGAGAAATCTGTATGCAGGTCAAGAAGCAACAGTTAGAACTGGACGTGGAACAACTGACTGATTCCAAATCGGGAAAGGAGTACTTCAAGCCTGTATACTGTCACCCTGCTTATTTAATTTATATGCAGAGTACATCATGTTAAATGCTGGGCTGAATGAAGCACAAGCTGGAATCAAGATTGCCGGGAGAAATATCAATAACCTCAGATATGCAGATGACACCACCTTTATGGCAGAAAGTGAAGAAGAACTAAAAAGCCTCTTGATGAAAGTGAAAGAGGAGAGTGAGATAGTTGGCTTAAATTTCAACATTCAGAAAACTAAGATCATGGCATCTGGTACCATCACTTCACAGCAAATAGATGAGGGAACAATGGAAACAGCGAGAGATTTTTATTATTCGGGGCTCCAAAATCACTGCAGATGGTGATTGCAGCCATGAAATTAAAAGATGCTTGCTCCTTGGAAAAAAAGCTATGACCAACCTAGACAGCATATTAAAAAGCAGAGACATTACTTTGCCATCAAAGGTCCATCTAGTCAAAGCTATGGTTTTTCCAGTAGTCGTGTATGGATGTGAGAGTTGGACTATAAAGAAAGCTGAGCACCGAAGAATTGATGCTTTTGAACTGTGGTGTTGGAGAAGACTCTCGAAAGTCCCTTGGACTGCAAGAAGATCCAACCAGTCCATCCTAAAGGAAATCAGTCCTAAATGCTCACTGGAAGGACTGATGCTGAAGCTGAAACTTCAATACTTTGACCACCTGATGCAAGGAACTGACTCATTGGAAAAGACCCTGTTGCTGGGAAAGATTGAAGGCAGGAGGAGAAGGAGATGACAGAGAATGAGTTGGTTGGATGGCATTACCAACTCAACGGATGAGTTTGAGTAAGCTCCGGAATTTGGTGATGGACAGGGATACCTGGTGTGCAGCAGTCCATGGGGCTGCAAAGAATCAGACATGACAGAGCAACTGAACTGGATATCAACTAGGGTGTCCTATAGGCCAGAGTGCTTCTCTGCCACTCACTGGATTACACCCACACCTTCTCCAACAAGATTGGAACCTCTTCCAAGTTGGTGCTTCTTGTGGTACTCTACAGCAGTGCCAGGGTACCTTTAGGGTTTTATTTCATTTTAAAAACTTTTCACTTTATATTGGAGTATAGTTGATTATTCAATGAAAGGATAGTTGCTGAAGCTGAAGCTTCAATACTTTGGCTACCTGAGGCAAAGAGCCAACTCTGAAATAGACACTGATGCTGGGAAAGATTGAAGGCAAAAGGAGAAAGGAGTGGCAGAGGATCAGATGGTTAGATAGCATCACTGACTCAGTGAACATGAATTTGAGCAAACTCCAGGAGATGGTGGAGGACAGAGGAGCCTGGCATGCTATAGTCCATGGGGCCACAAAGAGTCAGACATGACTTAGCAGCTGAATAACATTCACATAGTTGATTAACAATGTTGTGATAGTTTCAGGTGTACAGCAAAGTGATTCAGATATACATGTGTCTATTCTTTTTCATTATACATGAATCTATTCTTTTTCAAATTCTTTTCCCATTCATGTTATTACATGATATAGAGCAGAGCTCCCTGTTCTATACAGTAGGTCCTTGTCAGTTACTCATTCTGCATAGCAGTGTGTGCATGTCCATCTCAAACTCCCTAGGGTTTTCCTTCATCTTTTTTGTTCCTTCTCATCATAACTTAACAATTAATTCTGTTTACACTTCCTCTGTCCAAATTACTTCATAGAGTTTGTCTTTGGGTGGGACCCACACTGATACACCCTTGTACTGCACAACCTCTAACCCAGAAATTATGTCAGTTCATAAACATGAATGCTGATTTCATTTGTTTGGTTAACATGAACAAAACCAAAATTGTGTACAGGTTCTGGAAACTGTCCCACATTTCCCAAGGTGGCTGCTCTCAAAGGTAGATTGCTCTGCTGAGGCTTGAATGAAGCAAGTGTCACTTTCCTTTTCTTCCTTTTCCTAGAAATGCACACTCTTTCCAGACAGGAAATAGCTCCTTGTTTCAACAAACTACATGGATCTGTAACACAGTTTGCTGCATGAGAGCATGAGGAGTATCATGCTCCTCTCAGTAGAGGAGAATTACTTTCCTGTCTCTGCAGCATGAATGTTAAACCCCATCCCCATCTTTCTCCATCACTGTGTGTGTGTGTGTGTGTGTGTGTGTGTGTGTGATGGAGTTACAACTGCACAATGCTTAGTCTGTGCTAGGCATGTTTTTAAACATCTTTATATCCTAACTCATTTAATCCTAGTCACCTCATTAGGTAGGTACTATTAATCCTCCCATTTACAGATGGAAATCGTGGCCAACAGAGCTTAGTTAATGTGCTCAAGGTTGTGATGCTATTTGATGTCCATTCACCAGCGCCATTCTTCAAGTTGGCTTTATTCATATCTCAAATAAGGGATGGTAGGAAGCTAATGAGCCAGTGGCCCCAGAGAAGTAGCTCTTCATTATACATGATTAAGATGGGAAAATGTACATCATAAACAAGATGCATTCTGTTTTTTCATTTGCTTTTACCCTCATGTGTTGGGAGAATGAAAATTAAGACCAAACTATGTTCTTCCTTTCCCTCCCCCTATCTTAGATACCCAGCATCTCAGTTCACAGGAAAGACTGTAAGAGACCAAGAAGACACCGGCCAGAGGGAAGGTTATCAGAACATTCACATTCATGGGTACTTAGGGTCATAGTAAATAGAACCAGGGGACCATGAGTATGATGGCTATATGATTTAGCAAAACTAGAATAATTGTGAGAATAAAAGAGGATGCTGTTAATAATCACACTGGCATGAATCATGTAAATCAGAACAGTACTGGGCACGCCTAGATATGTGGTAACTCTGTTAGCAGTAGAAGGAAAGACCACCAGAATCCAGGCATGGAATCAAATGGCCATTTAACTGGAGAAATTTAATGAAGAGGCTGTTGGCTGAGCTATGAACAGAAATGTGAGAACCAACAAGGATGTTGATTACCAAGGGACTAGCAAAGGCAAAAGGAATCACCAACCCTTGACCATGATGAGCTGGAGCCATAGAAGAGGTACTGCCCAAAGAGCAGGGGCTTAAAGAAATATAGCCATTGCCAGAATTGGAAGAAGCTAGGAAAATACCAACCTCTCTCTCCTCCTGCTTTCTGATCTCCTGCTAGAGCTACATTCCCACTGGTTTTGATCAGTGGGATTTCAGATGACCAATAGCCTCTTAATAGTCCAACCTGCAAGGAAGCTAGACTCTCAAGACATGGAGAATTGCAGAGAACGGATTTGAGATCAAACAGTCATCAGTTCAGTTCAGTTCAGTCACTCAGTCGTGTCCGACTCTTTGTGACCCCATGAATCGCAGCACGCCAGGCCTCCCTGTCCATCACCAACTCCTGGAGTTCACCCAGACTCACATCCATTGAGTCAGTGATGCCATCCAGCCATCTCATCCTCTGTCGTCCTCTTCTTCTCCTGCCCCCAATCTCTCCCAGCATCAGAGTCTTTTCCAATGAGTCAACTCTTGGCATGAGGTGGTCAAAGTACTGGAGTTTCAGCTTTAGCATCATTCCTTCCAAAGAAATCCCAGGGCTGATCTCCTTTAGAATGGACTGGTTGGATCTCCTTGCAGTCCAAGGGACTCTCAAGAGTCTTCTCCAACACCACAGTTCAAAGGCATCAATTCTTCAGCGCTCAGCCTTCTTCACAGTCCAACTCTCACATCCATACATGACCACAGGAAAAACCATAGCCTTGACTAGATGAACCTTTGTTGGCAAAGTAATGTCTCTGCTTTTCAATATGCTATCTAGGTTGGTCATAACTTTCCTTCCAAGGAGTAAGCGTATTTTAATTTCATGGCTGCAGTCACCATCTGTAGTGATTTTGGAGCCCAGAAAAATAAAGTCTGACACTGTTTCCACTGTTTCCCCATCTATTTCCCATGAAGTGATGGGACCGGATGCCATGATCTTCGTTTTCTGAATGTTGAGCTTTAAGCCAACTTTTTCACTCTCCTCTTTCACTTTCATCAAGAGGCTTTTTAGTTCCTCTTCACTTTCTGCCATAAGGGTGTTGTCATCTGCATATCTGAGGTTATTGATATTTCTCACGGCAATCTTGATTCCAGCTTGTGCTTCTTCCAGCCCAGCATTTCTCATGATGTATTCTGCATAGAAGTTAAATAAGCAGGGTGACAACATACAGCCTTGACGTACTCCTTTTCCTATTTGGAAGCAGTCTGTTGTTCCATATCCAGTTCTAACTGTTGCTTCCTGACCTGCATACAAATTTCTCAAGAGGCAGATCAGGTGGTCTGGTATTCCCATCTCTTTCAGAATTTTCCACAGTTTATTGTGATCCACACAGTCAAAGGCTTTGGCATAGTCAAGAAAGCAGAAATAGATGTTTTTCTGGTACTCTCTTGCTTTTTCCATGATCCAGCGGATGTTGGCAATTTGATCTCTGATTCCTCTGCCTTTTCTAAAGCCAGCTTGAACATCAGGAAGTTCACAGTTCACATATTGCTGAAGCCTGGCTTGGAAAATTTTGAGCATTACTTTACTAGCGTGTGAGATGAGTGCAATTGTGCGGTAGTTTGAGCATTTTGTGGCTAATTTCATAAGCCCCCTTTCCTGTTCTACATCAGTTACCACAAGAAGTTAAAGACTCTCCCCTGTTATCTGTGTGTAAAGCTCTGCACATGACCTAATCTGACCACATTGCCACCCTCAACTCCTGCATCCCTTTCTCTGTGCTTTTGGAACTCAAGGAAGCCATTAGCAAAGTCTTTTTTCATCTTCAGCTTCTCTTCTCACTGTGCCCTTTGCACACATGAAACTTGACTATTTATGGACTCTGATTTTTTAAAGATCTTCACTTGCCCCATATCCCTCTTTAGCGACTGCATCCATGTCTATGCTCTTTTTGCAGGATGAAAAGAAAGCGAAAGTGAAAATCGCTCAGTCATGCCTGACTCTTTGTGACATATGGGGGTCCATGGAATTCTCCAGGCCAGAATACTGGAGTGGGTAGCCATTTCCTTCGCCAGGCGATCTTCCCAACCCAGGGGTGGAATTCAGGTCTCCCACATTGCAGGCGGATTCTTTACCAGCTGAGCCACCAGAGAAGCTTTGATAGGATCAGATCAGATCAGTCGCTCAGTCGTGTCTGACTGTTTGTGACCCCATGAATCGCAGCACGCCAGGCCTCCGTGTCCATCACCAACTCCTGGAGTTCACTCAAACTCACATCCATCAAGTCAGTGATGCCATCCAGCCATCTCATCCTCTGTCGTCCCCTTCTCCACCTGCCCCCAATCCCTCCCAGCATCAGAGTCTTTTCCAATGAGTCAACTCTTCACATGAGGTGGCCAAAGTACTGGAGTTTCAGCTTTAGCATCATTCCTTCCAAAGAAATCCCAGGGCTGATCTTCTCACAGGATAAATATAGTCAAATAAAGCCACTGCATTCCCCTTCCTCCTTTCCTCTCCTGACCCCACTGTCATCCTGATTTTCATCTTTTCACCACCACTGAAATAGCCCCTGTCAAGAACATCAAGTATCTCCTCACCTCCAAATCCAACAGGAAATTCTCAACATGTGTCTCACTTTGTTCATTAATGTTTCAAGTAGTTGGTTGCACCTTCCTTCTCTTAGGACATTCTTTTTCTGTTGGAGTATAACGGCTTTACAATGTTGTATTAGTTTCTGCTGTACAACGAAGTGAGTCAGCTATTTGTATACATATATCTCCTCCCTCTCAGATCTCCCTCCTCCCAGCCCATCCCACCCTCTAGGTCATCATAGAGCAGCAAGCTGAGCTTCCCGCTAGCTACCTGACACACGGTAGAATACACACGTCGATGCTACTTTCCCAACTCATCCCACCCTCCCCTTTTCCTTGCTGTGTCCTCATGTTTGTTCTCTACATGTGTATCTTTATTCCTGCCCTGGAAATAGGTTTGTTACCATCTTTCTAGATTCCAAATACATGGGTTAATACATGATATTTGTTCTTCTTATTCTGACTTACTTCATTCCGTATTACAGACTCTAGATCGGTTCAAATCTCTACCAATAACCCAATTTCATTCTTTTTTATGACTGAGTAATATTCCATTGTATATATGTACCACTTCTTTTTTAATCTTTATCTTATACTTAGTTTTCGGAGAAGGCAATGGCACCCCACTACAGTACCCTTGCCTGGAAAATTCCATGGACAGAGGAGCCTGGTAGGCTGTAGTTCATGGGATCGCTAAGAGTCTGACATGACTGAGCGACTTCACTTTCACTTTTCACTTTCATGCATTGGAGGAGGAAATGGCAACCCACTCCAGTGTTATTGCCTGGAGAATCCCAGGGATGGGGGAGCCTCGTGGGCTACCGTCTATGGGGTCACACAGAGTCAGACACAACTGAAGCGACTTAGCAGCAGCAGCAGCATACTTAGTTTTTAGGCTTCCCTGGTGGCTCAGTGGTGAAGAATGCACCTGCAGTGTAGGAGATACAGGAGTTGCGGGTTCAATACCTGGGTCAGAAAGATCCCCTGGAGGAGGGCATGAAAACCCACTCCAATATTCTTGCCTGGAGACTCCCATGGACAGAGGAGCCTATCGTGCTGCAGTCTATGGGGTTGCAGAGTCAGACACAACTGAATGACTGGGCAGGTAATGAGAGTGTAACAGGTAGGAAAGCCAGAGGTCCCCAAGCATCAGAGGAAATAAATTGCAAGTGGAAGATGTTTTTTGTTAGTTGTTTGTTTTTTATTTCCTCCTGATGCTTGTTGACCTCTGACCTTCCTACCTGCTACCCTCTCAGTACTTTGTTTTCACACCTCAGGGATCAATCCTCATTAATCAGTCAGTGGTACCCATTCTCTCCTATCTCCAAATGTTGGAAATTTCCAGGTCTCACTCCTTGGACTAGATTTCTCTATCGACATCCATTTCTTAGTGAGATTTTTCTGATCACATGATTGCAAATACCATTTATGCCCTGATAACTAACTACCAAATTTATATCACCAGCCTAATTATCTCCTACAAAGCTATACTCATATTCAGCTGCCTGTATAATGCTGCTTGTCTAATATATATTGAGACATTTGAAACATAATCTGCATGAAATATAATTCCTGATGCTTCTAAATATCCCCCAGACCTGCTCCACTTACCATCGCATTCATTGCAGTCTATGGCAACTCCATTCTCACAGTTGCTCAGGATAAAATCTCAAAGTCCCCATTGACACCATTTTTCTCTTCTCGAATATCCAATCCATCAGCAAGTGTTGTGTTCAGTTCAGTTTAGTCGCTCAGTCATGTCTGACTCTTTGAGACCCCATGGACTGCAGCACACCAGGCTTCCCTGTCCATCACCAACTCCCAGAGCTTGCTCAAACTCATGTCCGTCGAGTCAGTGATGCCATCCAACCATCTCATCCTCTGTTGTCCCCTTTTCCTCCTGCCTTCAATCTTTCCCAGCATCAGGCTCTTTCCCAATAAGTCCGTTCTTTGCATCAGGTGGCCAAAGTACTGGAGTTTCAGCTTTAGCATCAGTTCTTCCAATGAATATTCAGGACTGATCTCCTTTAGAATGGACTGGTTGGATCTCCTTGCAGTCCAAGGAACTCTCAAGAGTCTTCTCCAACACCACAGTTCGAAAGCACCAATTCTTCAGTGCTCAGCTTTCTTTATAGTTCAACTCTCACATCCATACATGACTATTGGAAAAACCGTAACTTTGACTAGATGGACCTTTGATGGCAAAGTAATGTCTCTGCTTTTTAATGTACCGTCTAGGTTGGTCATAGCTTTTCTTCCAAGGAGCAAGCATCTTTTAATTTCATGGCTGCAATCACCATCTGCAGTGATTTTGGAGCCCCAAAAAATAAAGTCTGACACTGTTTCCACTGTTTCCCATCTATTTGCCATGAAGTGATGGGACCAGATGCCATGATCTTAGTTTTCTGAATGTTGAGTTTTAAGCCAACTTTTCCACTCTCTTCTTTCATTTTCATCGAGGGTCTTTAATTCTTCTTTGCTTTCTGCCATCAGTGTTGTATCAACTGCATATCTGAAGTTATTGCTATTTCTCCCAACAATCTTGATTCCAGCTTGTGCTTCATCCAACCTGGCATTTCACAAGATGTACTCTGCATATAAGTTAAATAAGTGGGATGACAATATATAGCCTATACCCAAAATCTGACCACTAATCACTACTCCAGGCTCTAAGGTCTTCATACAAGCCTCTACTGCTGGATCCATTTCTGGGTCACTGAAAACATCTCCTAATTGGACTTCCTGTTCTTTATCTTTCTACTGCTTTTCTTAAGCCACACCATGAAACTGAGCCATTTCCCACCTCACTCAGGGTATGAGGGAAAGTCCAAATAAGATCTAATTATGGTTTTTCTGGAACCCCACCTCCTTCTCTTTCTCACTGCACTCCAGCCATACTCTCTTTTTTTTGCTGATTCTTAAGCATTACATGCTTGCCACTTCTTCCTGGGACATTCATCCATGGATAGCTGCATGTGATACGTCTATTTATTAAGCCTCTCCCATTCCCTCCTAGGGCTTCTCAGTGGCTCTAGTGGTAAAGAATCTGCCTGCCAATGTAGGAGATGCAAGAGACACAAGTTTGATCCTTGGGTTGAGAAGATTCTCTGGAGAAGGAAATGGCAACATGCTCCAGTATTCTTGCCTGGGAAATCCCATGGACAGAGGAGCCTGGGAGGCTACAGTCCATGGGGTCTCAAAGAGTAAGACATGACTGAATGATTGACCATCTTCTCTCCTATATCATCACACAGTGACATACTCTATTTTATATATTATCTGCCTAGCATCTGCCCCTTCCACTAGAATATAGCTTCTTTGATGACAGTGGACAATTAACAAATAAACTTTGGAAAATAGAGAATCAAAAATGCTCAAAGAGAACCAAGGCATCTATATACTAAGATTCTCTCTCTTTCTCTCTTTCACTGCCAGTGAGTCAAAGACTGAAACAGAACCTGATAAATACATCTTTGAGACTGTGGCTACCCCATCATTAGCATATTGTCTTGGTGAAAAGCACCTTTGGAGACTCTGTGGGGAGAAACAATTACTGATGCAGAGTCCCTTTCAAAGGGGTTCAGAGCAATGAGTCCACCTGATAAGGCTCTGCTGCTGCTGCTGCTGCTGCATTGCGTCAGTTGTGTCCAACTCTGTGTGACCCCATAGACGGCAGCCCACCAGGCTCCCCCGTCCCTGGGATTCTCCAGGCAAGAACACTGGAATGGGTTGCCATTTCCTTCTCCAATGCACGAAAGTGAAAAGTGAAAGTGAAAAGTGAAAGTGAAGTCACTCAGTTGTGTCTGACTCTTTGCAACCCCATTGACTGCAGCCTACCAGGCTCCTCCATCCATGGGATTTTCCAAGCAAGAGTACTGGAGTGGGATGCCATTGCCTTCTCCAGATAAGGCTCTAAGTCTGTTTAAAACAAATTCCACTCTGCACTTATTCCAAGCCAGCAACTTTGCAGCTGAGCATGGCTGGGGGGGGGGGGGGGGGGAGTCACACTGACCATGCAACCCTGTATATGTGCTCCTTCAATCTGAAAGTAACCCAGAGGTTAGTTCTGGTGATCAGAGGAGGAAGAGTGTTTGACCCAGAACCTGAATTATGACAAGAATCCAGCTGTGCCAAGGTCCAAGGGATAGCACTCAGGCAGAAGGAGCAGTGAGAACAGAGACCCTGAGGTTGGAACAAGCTCAGTGGATTCCATGGAACAAAAGAAACATGCAGCTACACTTCAGTGACCTTCAGTGTATGTCAGTGTAGCCCTCTTCAGAGGGCTGAAGAGATGGGAGGGACTGCCATTGACTAAATCACCCATATGGCACTGGAAAATCATTGGAGGATTTTGAGCAAGGGAGTGATGGAGTTCTACTTTCCTGTTGCTGTATAACAAGCATCCCCTAAATGTAGTTTCTTGACACAATGACAGTATCTGTTTTGCTCAGAGACCCACCATATAGGCAGGGCTTGGTGAGTCAGCTCATCTCTGCTCAGCTGGGGCAGCGATAAAGCTGGGAATGGCAGTCATCTGAAAGCTTGCTCACTCTAGTGAGGGAATGTCTAGTGGGGAATGTTGGTTTTACAAGGCCACCTCAGCTGGACTGCAGCAAGCCCTTCCATATACCTTCTTGGCTTCCTCACAAGATGGCAGCTGGATTCCCAAGGCAAGCGTTTCAGGAGACAGAGCCTGGTGGTAGCTTGTATCACCTTTATTAACTTAGTCTTGAAAGTCTGCTGTGTTTTATTCATGGAGTCCATCCCAAAGCCTACTCAGCATCAAGAGGAGGGAATCTAGAACTGTGTAGTGATGCTGGGGTCTCAGTATTACCTTGTAAGAGCATGTGGAACAAGACCTATTGGTGCAGTCGTCTTTAGAAAATAAATTCTGTCCCCAAAGTATGTGAATTATGTGCTTGAAAGGACACTCTGGTTGCTTTGAAAAAAATAAATTATAAGGGGGACAGGAGTAGAAATGAAGCCTAGACTGGTGGCCCAAACAGACTTGTGGAGAGATGCTGGCGGCTTAGACTATGATAAAGGGAGTGTATTTTAAAAGTAGGAAGAATGCAAGACTTAGGGGCCAAATTTCAGTTACTTCAAAGACCTAAATGACTCTAAAGACAAGGGAGAATGAGCAAGAGACACTTCTCTCACCTTCAAAGGTACCTGACCCTCAAGGGCAGCAACATGTTTATATTTCCTCCCTCTTCCAAATGTCTGGGGCTCACCATTGGAGGTTATCTGTTGTTTTGGTTATATTATCATCATTATGTTAAGCACTTATATTTGGAATGTATATTTTTGGCAGAACAGAATTGCTCTGCTAGATAAAGACCCACAATAGAGCAGCAGAGAGCACCTCAACTTGGTGATGGAAGAAAAATCTGGAAAACTGTTCTCTGCTCCTCCAGACTGCTTGTGGGCAGTCTGTTTTGGGCAGACACAGACTGGGGTCAACACAAGTACACTTGACTTCCTCCTTGGAAGGTGTGCCAGGACCCAATCCTCTCCAGTTATAGTGGGGCTGTGTTCTTCGACACGGAGAAGGAAGTGGCAACCCACTCCAGTATTCTTGCCTGGAGAATCCAATGGACCGAGGAGCCTGGGGGTTCCATGGGGGTGCAAAGAGTCAGATACAATGGAGAAGCTGAGTACATTCTTTGTTAAGCAAGGCATCAGGACTTAGGGAAACCACAGCACCTACTACTATAGGACTATGCATATCAGTAAGATGAGAGTCCATCTTCTTCCTTGGGTTCCGTGTTCCAGACTTGTCATAGTAGAGTCCCCTCATCCCTGCTTTGAATCATAGAAGTGAGGAAAAAGAACTAGCATTGAAATCAGACAGCGTGAGGCTCCAGTTCTAGCTCTGCCATTTATGGATGTTTAGCCTTGAAAAAGCTATTTGGGTCTGCTTCCTTTTCCACAAAATGATGACACTAATTCTATCGTAAGGGGGTCACTGTAAAGATTAAATGAAACACCAAAAGAGTAGCTAACAGAATCTGATGCATACTAAGTCCTCAATAAATTGCAGTGATGACTCACATATTAAAGGAGAAGGATGCCACAATATTTAGAAAGCCATTCCAAAATTTCCCACAGCTAACACCACACAGACAGACCATTACAGGAAAACTGACGCTGCTTGCTAGCTGTGGTCATGTAACATCTTTTCATGGCTCAGTGATTTAACATTTAGAAGATGGAACTTTCACAGCACGAGCAAGTTGAAAAATAAGTAAAACCCCAGAGAGCATTTAGGCACAAACCAACTTAGATGAACGTGGATTTCTAACTTGGCCTGCTAGCTGGATGGTTTTTACATTCTGCTTGAGAAAATCTATGCTATCCCAGAGGTGGTTGTAAATTCACCAGTGCTATATGCATGTCAAAAATTCAGGAAGAGATTAGCTTTGAAAAGCGGATGTTTTTGTACATAACACCAAAGCCTGGAGCAAATGGGTGTGTGAGAAACACTTTGAGAGTTTTAAGAGGGCTAATGAGAGGAGCTGTTACTTAGACCTGAGCTTCTAGGTGACCCTGGGTGCATGGTGGGGCATCTAGGTCTTTTGCAAGTTTTCAGATGCTGGAAATGCTTTGCTGTTGTTGCTCAGTTGCTCAGTCATGTGCAGCTCTTTGTGATTCCATGAACTGCAGCACGCCAGGCTTCTTTGTCCTTCAGTATCTCCCAGTTTGTTCACACTCATGTCTACTGAGTCTGTGATGCTATTTGACAATCTCATCCTCTGCTGCCCTCTAATCCTGTTGACTTCAATCTTTCCCAGCATCAGGGTCTTTTCCAATGAGTCGGTTCTTCGCATCAGGTGGCCAAAGTATTGAACTTCAACTTCAGCATCAGAACTAATGAACATTCAGAGCTGATTCCTCTGGTTGGATCTCCTTGCAGTCTAAGGGACTCTCAAGAGCCTTCTCCTGCACCACAATTCGAAAGCATCAGTTTTTCAGAGCTCAGCCTTCTTTATGGTGCAACTCTCACATTCTCACATGACTACTGGAAAAACCATAGCTTTGACTATATGAACTTTTGTCAGCAAAGTGACAGCTCTGCTTTTTGGAAATACCTAGATCATTGTTTTTATTTTGTTCATTTCCCTTCCAGCTAATCATCTAGTATCAGAGAGCTCAGTGCATCCTAACAATGAATTCTAGCTAGTGTATCAAAATTAATCTTTCCTTAGGAGCCTCTGCTGATACGAGAATTTCTTTCCAGGATCACCTATAGCTACTTTTTATTGGGTGCCAAAAAGTGCCAAAAGATTTTATATACACAATCTCATTTTATTCTAACGACCAGAATCATTCATTCATCCACTTACCAAATATTAACTGACTGCCTCAGTCATTGATGTCAGCATACTATTCTGCAAATGAGGCATTCGGGTTTCAGAGATGGTAGGTGATGTGCTGAAAGTCACAAAGGCGGTCAGTAGGAGAGCCAAATATGAATGAACCCAGTTCCCATGCTGTCCCAAGCCATACTTCTCGGGAGTGCCAACACGGTGCGAGGAAGAAAGCTAGACTGGACTCTGCGGGTCTAAGTGCCACTTGTGCTCAGTTGAGTCTGGCTCTTTTGTGACCCCATGGACTGTGGCTCACCAGGCCCCTCTGTCCATAGAACCTCCAGAAGAGAATACTGGAGTTGGGTAGCCATTTCTTACTCCAGGGGATCTTCCTGACCCAGGGATCGAACCCACATCTCCTGCCTGAGTCTCCTGCATTGGCAGGCAGGTTCTTCACCGCTTGAACCACCTGGGAAGACCCAGGTACCACTTACTGACAAGTTATTGGTTAACACGACCTCGGAAAAGTTCTTTAATCTCTTGGGTTCCTTTCCTCATCTCCATAACAAGTTGTGAATATCTTTTTAACCCACCTTTTGGTGTTCCTGTGAGAATTAAATGCTGTAAGGTCATAATATAGAGAAATCTCACAAACATAATGTTGGGTCAAGGAAGGCAGATGTAGAGCATGCATCCTACATGATTTCATTTAGGATTTGAAAACATGCCAGATGAATAAGAAGTATGGTTGCCATTTACCTTCAGAGGGAAGAAGAAGATTGTGATTAAGAGAGGGATTTGGAGGGCTTCTGGGATTCTGAGAATGTTCTGTATTCAATTAAAAAAATACAACTTTTGAAAAAATCATAAAAGTAGGTAAAACTACTTTGAAAAAGAGTATACTCAAATATAAGGTAGTGTTCTGAATAGAGCTTCAGCTTTCCACTCCCTGCTAACCCTGATACTGCCCAGGTGTGGCTTCCCCCTACAGTGACCTGCCTGGACCTCCTTACCTCTCTGGGAAGAAACTAGTCCTGGAGAAAAGCTAGGGGCAGAGATGGGACCTGAGTGGTCTTCCAAAGACCCCCAGATCCCTGGGCTGGTATCTCTAAGGCAGCCTTCCGTTCTCTTTAAGAACATCCTTGATGAAGTCAGCCAGGCCCAACTCAAATGCTTCTAGGGATGGGGAACCCACTACTTTGCAAAACTACTCTGGCCTAAGTATAAGCTTGCGTGTTCGGTTGCTTCCAGCTCTTTCCATCCCCATGAACTGTAGCCCACCAGGTTCCTCTGTCCATGGAATTTCCCAGGCAAGAACACTGGAGTGGCTTGGCATGTCCTCCTGCGGGTGACCTTCCTGACCCAGGGGTCAAACCTGCTGCCCAACATCAAATCTTTTCCAGATAAAGAGAATACCATAAGACATCCCTTATATGCAGAATCTAAATAGAAATGATACAAATGAACTTACTTACAAAAGACAAGCAGATTCACAGACTTAGGGAAGGAATTTATGGTTGCCTATGGGGGAAGGATTGGGGAGAAGGGATAGTTAGGGAGTTCGGGATGGACATGTACACACTACCGTATTTAAAGTGGATAACCAACAAGGACCTGCTGTATGGCACAGGGAACTCTGCTCAGTGTTACGTGGCAGCCTGGATGGGAGGGGAGTTTGGGGAGATTGGGTACATGTTTATGTTTGGCTGAGTCCCTTTGCTGTCCATCTAAATCTATCACATTGCTAATGACCCATATTCCAATATGAAAACAAAAGTTAAAACAAAATCTTTCCACTTTCCTCATCTATTTCTCATACCAAGCAGTTTCCAAACCACGCTTTGCCCAGACCACCTTCAAGAGAATTTTTACTGAGCTCTTTTCTTACCCAGCATTTCTATCAGTATAATTTCTCAAAATTTCATAATTTTCTGGGTTCTCAAAATTTTCTACTTTGAATACTAAGCATTTTGCTTATGAGAAAATCCTTTTGTAAAAGAAAGTAGTACTAGTCTGTAAAATAAATAAGGACTTTAATGGAAGGAACATTCCTGGGTTTTATTATCAGAAAATGTTCCTTCTCATAGACACATGGGTTGCGCATTCAGTAGTCAGTAATATGAAAGACTCTCCTTGAAAATTTTGAGAAAAGATTTTTTTCATTCTTGTGCAGAAATTTTATTCTATAAACTCTTATATTTTCTGATAATTAATTTGTCACTGGCATATAGCTGACTTACAGTGTTTTACTTCCTGTTGTATAGTAAAGTGAGTCAGTTGTATGTGTCTCCACTCTTTTCCTGTGTAGGCCATCACAGAGTGTTTAGTATAACTCCCTGTGTTATACAGCAGGTTCTTATTACTTGTCTATTCTCTGTATAGTAGTGTGTATATGTGGAGAAGGCAATGGCACCCCACTCCAGTACTCTTGCCTGGAAAATCCCATGGATGGAGGAGCCTAGTAGGCTGCAGTCCATGGGGTCACTAAGAGTCAGACACGACTGAGCGACTTCACTTTCACTTTTCACTTTCATGCTTTGGAGAAGGAAATGGCAACCCACTCCAGTGTTCTTGCCTGGAGAATCCCAGGGATGGGGGAGCCTGGTGGGCTGCCGTCTCTGGGGTCGCACAGAGTCAGACACGACTGAAGTGACTTAGCAGCAGCAGCAGTGTGTATATGTCAATCCCAATCTCCCGCTTTATCCCTCTCCTTCCCCACCTTCCCCCTGGTAATCATAAGTTTGTTTTCTACATCTGTGACTCCATTTCCATTTTGTAAATTGGTTTATTTGTACAATTTTTTTTTAAGATTCCACATATAAGCAATATCTTATGATGTTTGTCTTTCTCTGCCTGACTTACTTCACTAAGTGTGACAATCTCTAGGTTCATCCATGTCCCTGCAAATGGTATTGTTTCATTCTTTTTTATGACTGAGAAGTGTTCTGCTATATATACACACTACCTCTTCTTTAGCCATTCCTCTGTAGAAGGACACTTAGGTTGCTTCCATGTCTTGCTGCAATGAGCACTGGGGGAAAAGATTCTTGAGAAATTTTGAATGGAAGAGCTGAGCAAAAATTCATCTGAAGGTGATCTGGGAGAAGTGTGACCACCTAACTGGAACAATTCCGTTTCTAATCTCTGATCCAGCTCTCTTCTTACCTCCCAAGTGTCCCCACTTGGAAAACAAATTACATGGTCACCCTCCCCGTAATCTCCCTGGCCAAATAAAATCATGATTAATATTTTATTATAAATCCATTCCAGTCATTTTTTATACCTATTTTACATCTTTGATCTTGATCTACATATAAAATTTTATAGTTTACTTTTACGTTTTACACTAAAACCTAGGCATTTTATGATATTACTCAAAATATTTTACAGATATTTTGAGTGGCTACATTTTTTTATTCCAATGTAGTTGATATAACCCTTATTTTTGAAAACAGTATGTTTCCAAATTTTAATATTACAAACAGCATTGCGATGAAAATCTTTGGCAGAAAACTATGCCTTCGTTTCAGATCATTTCCATCAGTAGAATCCCAGAAACAACATTTTGGAGGTGAGGATTACAAATATCACAAGTATTTGAAAGGCTCTCACATTCTCCCTGGAAAATCCCATGGACGGAGGAGCCTGGTGGGCTGCAGTCCATGGCATCTCGAAGAGTTGGACACAACTGAGCGACTTCACTTTCACTTTTCACTCTCACGCATTGGAGAAGGAAATGGCAACCCACTCCAGTGTTCTTGCCTGGAGAGTCCCAGGAACAGAAGAGCCTGGTGGCTGCTGTCTCTGGGGTCACACAGAGTGGGACACGACTGAAGCAACTTAGCAGCAGCAGCTGCAGCACATTCTCCCCTTTCCTCTCCTGAAGGCTCCAACCACTCTGTTATTCCTTCCAGCTGTGTTGAGTGTGTCTTGGTCACTGCACTTAATCTCCAGTACCAAACACTCTCATTTGTTACAGTTGTATTAATCTGGTAGGTTAAAAATAGCATCTCATTGTTATTCAAATTTCTATTTCATTGATGAGTGAGGTTGAAAAATGTTCAAATGTTTATTAGCCACTAACTAATGTGTCTGTGTTTTAAATTGTCTTTGTCCTTTTCCCCCTGTATTTACTGGGAACTTGATGGTTTTCTTATTACCTTTTGGCATGAGGTCTTTTCTTATTAAGTACATCACCCTTTGTCCTGTTCAGAGCAAGTATTTCCCCTGGTTTATTTGCTGTTAAGCAATTTTGAGAGAAAATGTAATTTGTATGTGAAATCCCCATTGATCTTTTTCTTTGTTATGTCTGCCACTCTTTTTGAGAGCTTGGAAAATTCTCACCTCAGTCTTGTGTCTCGATTTGATCCCTTCTCCTTTCCACTCCCACCTCCTATTTTCTCTGATTTATATACATTTAAACAAGCTCAATTCTTCTTGGTCAGGCACATTATGTACTGCTGGGGTTTAATAGGAAGTTTTAATTTATATTTTGTTTTGTTCTTCTGCCTGGAAATTCTATTGCTATTATTGATTGTCCATTTTAATAAGGTGCCTCTGCTTCAAAGCAGTTATACAAAAGACACAATTGGAAACCTAAATAATGAAGAATAAGTGCTTTTACTCTCACTTTATTATTCAGATAGAGGAATGCTAATTTTTATTCAAACATGAGATATGCCCCATTTTTAACTGGATAAATGTTCTAAAAAAAAAAAAACTCCTTCAACTGGGAAAATGGTAGAAATAAATTGAAGTTTTGAATTATTATTATTTTTATTATTTGAGAGGCAATATCTGGCATAAAGAAGGTAACTCCTAGTCCAAGGGTTTCTTTGAGTTGTTAACTAAAAATTCAGTGACAAAGACTACAGTAATTTTACGATGCAAAAGGAAATGCCTAGCAAACTCTCCAGACAATAGACTATTTATCACAGTTTGCAGAGGTGGAGCAAGTACATGATTTTTTGATCCAGTTGACACATTCAATTATCTTTTAAAACTTTCAATCACAGGACTTCTCTCAGCCATTTATTGGGTATAAAAATATAATCCTTAATTACAGATATTTCATGTACCTTATATCAAAAGCCCCAACAATCCCTTCCTGAGGCATTTTGTCTTCCAGACAAACTGAGAGAAGAAAATAAATGCTTGGCAATCAAGACTTGCCAAGTGACCGTGAGGGGCAGTCAAGGAGCTGACAGCTGAAAATGTGGGGGAAAGAAATCTGTACAATGTACCCTAGGGTTTGGGTTTGCAGAGAAAATAATTTGTTGTATATCATAGTCTCACAGATGTCTGGGACTGAAAGGCACTCTGTGAACATTAATTTAGTCTATCTACCTGCTTTGAGCTGTAACCAACAGAATTTTCTGAGCCTACATGCATATCATAAAGATCAAAACGTAATATGGTGGGAAAATCAGAGGCTAGATTTGAGGTTATTTCTACCATTTCTAATAACATTTCCTTGGGTAATAATGTGTTTAACCTGAACAATCCTGGATTCTTTTCTGAATATATCAGGTTATTATACTTACCTGGCTGGGCTCTTATGGTGCCTACTAGGATACTGTTTGTGAGATGGTCTGTTCCTTGTTATTAATAACAATAAATGTCAGTCAGCCCTCCTTCACCCCTCCATACCAAGAGATTAGGAGAGACAAGTTGTCAATTAACTTCAAGGTATTTCCATATTGATCGGCCTCCTAAAGATGGGAAACCTTCCTCATGCACACCTCAAATTCTTCATCTTGTAGCTTGAGTGCTTTTCCTCTGGTTAATTAACCAGTGGAATTGTAGAACAGAGACAATCAAACTCAGGAAGATAATCTTCCATCTGATGTGTCCATAGACTTGAGAGCTGCCAACCATGTGTGGCTGAGAGACCTTTTACTCCTTCCTGTAGGCATGAAACATGAAATGGGCTGCAAGAAGACTGAACAGACAAATGTCACTCAGTCGTGTCCAACTCTCTTGTGACTCCATGGACAGTAGCCCACCAGGCTCCTCTGTCCATGAGATTTCCAGGCAAGAATACTGGAGTGGGTTCCCATTTTCTACTCCAGTATTGCTGAATAACATCTGACAAAAATCTTTTTCTTTTTCCCTTTGTATCTCATCTCTAACTCCCCTACTTCCACCTCATGTCCTCTAGTTCTATAATTCTAGCATGTCTAGCTTGTCTAAGACATGACATCTGGTTTGACATTGGATTGTTCTCTTTAAGTTGCCTCACTCATCACTGCAAGGGCCAAGGAATGAATTTTGTGAGTTTTTGCCTCCATTGTCCATGAATTATTTTGTGATAGTGAACCTGGCATTTGATCTGAGTCCTCCCTCTAATGAATATCAAGTGAAAGTGAAAGTTGCTCAGTCATGTCCGACTCTTTGTGACCCCCATGGACTATACAGACCATGGAATTCTCCAGGCCAGAATACTGGAGTGGGTAGCCTTTTCCTCCTCCAGGGGATCTTCCCAACCCAGGGATCAAAGTCAGATCTCCCACATTGCAGGCGGATTCTTTACCAGCTGAGCCACAAGGGTAGCCCAAGAATACTGGAGTAGGTAGCCTATCCCTTCTCCAGTGGATCTTCCTGAGCCAGGAATTGAACCAGGGTCTCCTGCATTACAGGTAGATTCTTTACCAGCTGAGCTATGAAGGAAGCCACGGACTATGAAAGTATTAGTCACTCAGTTGTGTCCAACTCTTTGCAACTCCATGGATGGTAGCTCACCGGGTTCCTCTCCATAGAATTCTCTAGGCAAGAATACTTGAGTGGACTACAGGCCACCAGGCCCCTCTGTCCATGGTATTCACCAGGCAAAAATACTGGAGTGGGTAGCCATTCCCTTCTCCAGGGAATCTTCCTGACCCGGGAATTGAACCCATGTCTCATTGCAGCCAGATTCTTTACCATCTGAGCCACCAGGAAGCCAAGCTGCAAGTGACTATGTTAAATGCTTTTCTGTGTTGCTTGAAATGCATAAGACTAATTTGTGTAAAGGAAAAGCCCTTTAATTTATAGGAAATATTCAGGAAAGTAGGAGGAACTTAAGAGAGCATCTTTTATCTTTCAGATTAGGAAAACTAAGACTCAGAGATGCCTAAGGAGGCCCCAAAGCCAAGAATATACAAGGTACAGCAAAGAATAAGTCACATATGGTCACATGTTTAGTTTGTGTTTCTAGAGAGCATATTAAAAAGCAGAGACATTACTTTACTGACAAAGTCTAGTCAAAGCTATGGTTTTTCCAGTAGTAATGTATGGATGTGACAGTTGGACTGTAAAGAAAGCTGTCCATCCTAAAGGAAATCAGTCCTGAATATTCATTGGAAGAACTGATGCTAAAGCTGAAACTCCAACACTTTGGCTACCTGATGCGAAGAACTGACTGACTGGAAAAGACCCTGAGGCTGGGAAATGTTGAAGGTGGGAGGAGAAGGGGACAACAGAGGATGAGATGCTTGAATGGCCTCACTGACTTGATGGACATGAGTTTGAGCAAGCTCTGGGAGTTGGTGATGGACAAGGAAGCCTGGCATGCTGTAGTCCATGGAGTTGCAAAGAGTCAGACATGACTGAGTGAGTGAACTGAACTGAACCTAATTTGTGTTTGTCTGTCCCCAAGCTGATGCAAAGAATTTGAGCAACTCAGGTGTCTCTGAAGTCATCCTTTAAAACCAGACATCAAAGTCACTGTAAGGTTGGGAAAGCTTCACATTACTTGGGAAAGTGGCTAAGGCAGACCTTAGCCCAGAATTGGCAACCAAGCAAAAGCAGTAGAAAGAATCAATAATTATTTTTCCTCCTACTCATCAGCAGCATTATTGTCAATTACTATAACATTATTATGATAGCATGATAGTTGAAATTACCTTTCATCAAATATTCCTTTCTTTTCCTATCTTACTATAGGTGGAGATTAATCTACCCCATTGATGTTGGGGTTACCATGTGACTTGCTGTGACCAATGGAATGTTTTTCGATGTTATGGAAACAGAGACCTTAAATGTGCTTATGTATTTTGGCTTAGCTTGGTACTCAAGCGACTGCATTATGAGAAAACACGACCCAGTTAGGTATTGATTCTTAGCCTTGACCCTGAAATAAACACACAAAGAACAGAACTGAACCCAACCAACATCCTAAAGCCAAGTCCAGTTTGCCCAATTGGGCCCATAGTAATGGAATCAGCCTGCAGATTTGAACAAAAGAATAAAGGTGAGTTATTGTGAGCCACTGAGTTTGGAGGAGGCTTGTTATGCAGTATCTTTGTGGCAATTAACACTAATACATATAACTAGCCTTTGAATATTCATTGGAAAGACTGATGCTCAAGCTGAAGCTCCAATACTTCGGCCACCTGATGCGAAGAGCCAGCTCATTAGAAAAATCCTGATGCTGGGAAAGATTGAAGGCAGGAGGAGAAGGGGATGACAGAGGATGGGATTGTTGGATGGCATCACTGACTCAATGGATATGAGCTTCAGCAAACTCCAGGAGATGGTGAAGGACAGGTGCCGGGGCCCAGCCCCGGTGGATCCAGGGAATTCGAAGCGGGGACGGCGTCGGCGAGGATCAGGAAACAACTGCTTAATTAAACGTTAATTAAAGATATAAAGAGTAATGGAATAAGGATAGCTCAGTGAGGAAATTCAGTGGAGAAAAGAGGCTGAATAATTCAGCCAGAAGGTAAGAGAAAGAACGACATGGGGAGACCAAGTTTCAGTGAACAAGGCCCGCGCTTTATTTTCCAAAGTAGTTTTTATACCTTAAGTTATGCATAGAGGATAATGGGGGAAGGGGTAGAGTCAGGCAGCAAGCCAGGCTTTCTTTCTGCAAACATATCATATGCAAAAGCTTAGGTGATTTGCATCATCTTCTGGCCCGGAGGCCTGTTAACATTTTAAGACCCTTTCTTCAGAAAACTTATTTTTCTCTAAAGGTAGTAAGTCAAGCGCCACCCTCCAAAAGCATTAGATAAAGTTGCATTCCTACAGAGCAAAGATGTGGTGGGCTATAACAAGAAAAAGAATTAACTCAAGGGTCCCAGGTTACAAACATTAAAGCTACTACTTACACCAATTATATTAATCAATACACTGCCAGGGACACAGCAGGTAAGGGATATGGAGACTTAGCAGCAAACATTGGCCCAACAAGTGAAAATCCCTTCACCAATACAATTTCTAATCAATCTTTTAACTGCTCAAAGGAATCTATATTTAGACAGTTTAGAACATCTCATGCCTCTCACAGTTTGGAGGCTCTGAGCAATCACATGTGGCCGGAAAAACCTATTCAGGCAGGCTAGAGGACTTGCAAGGGAGTTTGTAGGTTGAAACACTGTCACACCCAGGAATTATTAACTGGAGCTGTAAGCTAACTCTTTTTTCAGAGAGAGGTAGTGGGGGACAGCCCCCCGTAAAGTCAGAGGTGTAGGTGAAAGCACAAAGCAGAAAGTAGGCAGACTCTGGTTTTGGGGGTAGATTGCTCGAGAATTTCCAGGGAGACTCCTGAGGCTTGATCCTGCCTTTGCATATGCCAAGCCTCCTTCCTCATGACCTTTGCCAGGGGCGGAGCTCACTCCCCAGAGATAGGGAAGCCTGGAGTACTGTAGTTCATGGGCTTGCAAAGAGTTGGACATGGCTGAGTGACTGAATAATAACAACAAAGCCTTTGAATATGAACTATGCAACAGACAGACTCTGTGTTCAGTGCTTTTAATCATCTCACTTCAATCTGATAATAACACCATGAGGTATGGCATTATTTAACCTTATATTACCCTATATTCACCGAACATTATATTTGTAAGATTTCTTCCTCTTATTACTTTATAGCACTTAATTCTCACAGAAACACCAAGAGGAGCTTGGGCTGCTATAACAGAATGCCATAGACTGGATGGCTTAAACAACAAACATTTATTTCTCTCAATTCTGGAGCCTGGGAAGGACAAGATCCCAATGACAAGACATCCTCATGATAGCCCCTTTTGGGCTTCCCCAGTGGATTGGCAGGAAAGAGTCTGTCTGCAGTGCAGGAGACACAGAAGATGTGGGTTCAATCCCTGAGTCAGGAAGATCCCCTGGAGGAGAGCATGGCAACCCTCTCTAGTATTTGTGCTGGGAAAATCCCATGGACAGAGGAGCCTGGCAGGCTACAGTCCATGGAGTTGCAGTAAGTCAGACACAACTGAAGCGACTGAGCAGGCACACTCATGGCAGAGTAGAGGGAGATTTGGTCTCTTACTCCTCTTCAAAGAGCACTAAATCCATCATGTGAGCTCTATCCTCATGATCTCATCTAAATCTAACTACCTCCCAAAGGCCCCAACATCAAATGCCATGATCAGGGATTAAGGATTCAACATATGAATTCTGGGGAGTCAAAAACCTTCAGTCATTGGAACTGTGATAGAAAAGCTAGTGCAGACAGAAGAGAACTCAAGGGCTCTATCTTGGTTTGCTTATTTGACATGCAGGTGGAAATATTACATGGAGACCCGAATACAGAAGTCTGGAGTTCAGAAGCTAGAAATTTGGGAATCATCAGAATATCTAACAAGGGGATAAATAAGTCCAATATTTGGAGGCTGAAATAAGGAAAAGAGCTTTAAAAAAGTAGACTGAGAGGTAAACTAAGTGAGGTTGAAGGAAAAGCAGGAGACTGATGTTTCAGAAGCCAAGGGAAGTAAATATTCGAGAAGGATGGAGGAATCCACCTCCTTGAGGTCATGGTGCTTAGTTGCTCAGTCGCGTCCGACTCTTTTGCAACCCCATGGACTGTAGCCCACCAGGCTTCTCTGTCCATGGGATTCTCCGGGCAAGAATAACCGAGTGGGTTGCCATGCCCTTCTCCAGGGGATTATCTTCCCAATTCAGGAATCAAACTCAGGTCTGGTGCATTTCAGGTGGATTCTTTACAGTCTGAGCCACCAGCGAAGCCCTAATCCACCTCCTCTAATGGTTCTAATCAGATAAGAATGAAGAAGACCTCACACTGGCTGTAGATTTAGCAATGTGATTTCATTGATGACTGTTGTGAAAACTTGTTTCCTAGAGTGGTGAGGGGAAAAGCATAAAGGGGGTTAGTCCAAGAGAGCATGGGAGTGGAGAGAGAACTGAAGAATTTTGTAATAAAATGCAAAGCAAGGTGGGGGTTAGAAGACTCAAGAGAATGAGCTTGTTGATGTTTTTGTCTTAATCATGGGAGATAAAATGACATTTTCATGCTGCCTAAAATGATCCAGAAGAGAGGAAAAACCTGATAAGGTAAGAGAGAAAGGGTGGGATTGATGGTGAAACCGGTGGTTCTGAGTGTTCTGGAGTATGGGCTCCAGTCTCATGTGGTCGGTTAGTCCTGGACCAGAACATGGATACAGGTAACTCATGGTAACAGGAGAGGAGGCAGGTGGTATCATCACAGATGGAGATAGGTTAAGGCATTAAGAGAATGAGGAAGTACTCTTCCTAGGGATTCTGTTTGCTCCACAAAAAGAGGGCAAGTCACTGGTTGAAGCTGATGATGAGGACCCTTATATTGCAGACCTGAGGAAACAAGAGAGTAAGGAATCAGTAGAAGGGATAGGATCACATGGAAGCGATGGGAGCTCAGCAAGCTTGTGAACTAGACCCTGGCCAGTCAACCTGGGTGTGTATTTTTCTCAAACCATGTTTAGCTTTTGCATAACAGGCAGGGAATTGTATTGAATTTCAGTGGGGTTTTACCAGGCAAGTTTGACACAGGATGAAGGGGCAAGAGTGTTGAGTCAATAACCCACCTGACAGACTTAGGAGATGGAAGAATGAAACAATTTCTAAGCATTTTTAACAGTCTTCTCCCAAGAATGTTTTCTTTTCTACTCAGAATAAACTGCACTGTCCTAGATGTAGAAGTAGCTTATTCAAGCCCATGTGTAATTGTTACATTTTACAATGCCATTAATAGCTTGCCTTTTCAGACAAAATGGCATAAATCTCACGTTTAATTGATAATAACCCAATTGTATCAAGGTAAATATGTCTTATAACAATATACATTATAGATGTGCTGCTAAGTAGTAGAAACTCAGAATAACTGAATGAGCTCATTTATCAATCTTCATAAAACGCAAAGGTCAAAATCATAGACAATCAAATACCCTTCTCTCAACTTCACCAGCAGCTCTTTCTTGCTTTCAAGGATATTTCTTTGAAATAAACAATGTTCGAGTATTCTTTTTTTCCTTCTTTCCTGCCTTCCTACCCTTCTATCCCTCTATCTTGCTACCTTGCCCTTCTTTCATTCCTTTCTTTTACTTTCTTCTTTTCTTCTCTCCTTCTTTCCCTCTTTCCTTCTTTCCTCTTTCTTTCTTAATATACCAATGTAATATTTTAAAGAGAAAAAAAAAAAACAAACCCAACTTGTAGAAGTTAGCTGCTCATGTGTGCTAAATCCACCACCTTTCCTCTGCTTTTCAGAGCATTATCTGATTATATCATTTCAGAACTTGGAGAGTTACCATGGAAACAGTCTCCCAACCCTTTCCTTTGAAAAGGATCCCTCCAGCCCTCAGAGAAATCACCTGCAAGTAGCCATCCAGCTGCCTTTGTTATGCTCTGTCTAAGTCTTCACCCATTATCTGCTGTCAGACTTGGGTCAAGAGCCTTGCCAATGACCTGTCAAGTGGAACAGTATCCAGAGTGGCTGGTTCAGGCTGGGCCACATCCTGCTCTCCTCCTGGCCTCCTCCTCAGGCCCCTCCTCCACCTGCCCTGGCAAGAGGTGGATTAAATCCAGGAGGGTGGGGCACAGCAAGGTTTCCTTCCTTTCAAAAACACCTGGAGGCTTTTTAAACTCCATCCTGGCTGCTAAAGAATCAAGACTCTGTCTGACAATTTCCCACGTCCCCTCCTCCATGAAACGGAGTTTCCCTCCTTATTGGTGTGCCAAAAGCAAAAGAGCATCCCCAGGCACCTGCCATTTAAACAAGAACAGATTTATTATGTTTTGCCAGAAAGATACTTGCTATAGTTGAAACAGTGCATGTGTCAGCCAGGAGGAAAGTTGCCCATAGTATTTTCCCTGGATGACCTATGAATGGATGGATTAATGGATGGAGGCTGCCTCAGTTACCCCTTATTGCCCTCTTCTTCCTCTCAGTATCCTTTCCTCCCATCCCTGTGATACAGTCTTCATCTCTGATCCAGCCTTTGCCCTCTGGTTATAATCATGAGACGAGATCAGAGATTAGTCACTTGATGGTGAGATGATATATGAACTCAGTCCCTGACATGGAGGCTCATTGTGATTTCTTTGTATGACTCACTTTTGCAAATTGAGGGGCTGGTATCTATTCCCTGTGTGATATGCTCCTATCTCACCAACTGTCAGGGAGAGGATGCCAGAGTCAGCTATGGGTGCTGCTTTGGGGACTGTCTGCATGTCTGTGGCTGACCGTGTCTCTGCAATCCTGTTTGGAGCCTCAGGACATAATTGACCTAGGATATAATAACTGGATGCCAATAAGTTGGAACTACTTGAAGAACAACTTTTCCCTTAACTTTGGTTTTGGAAACCTGAACTATTTCTTGGGTTTGGAGGTCCTTTTTAATAAAGTGGAGCTATTGCAATAAACAGGGCTTTCCTAATGGCTCAGATGATAAAGAATCTGCCTGCAATGCAGGAGACCCAGATTTGATCCCTGGGTCAGGAAGATCCCCTGGATAAGCTACGCACTCCAGTGTTCTGGCCTGGAGAATTCCATGGACAGAGGATACTGGCGGGTTACAGTCCATGGGGTTGCAAGAGTCAGACACAACTGGGCGACTAACACTCTCATTGCAACAAACAACTGAAAGAGAGAATACAACTCAGGATTGCAAATGTTTGTACCAAGTCTTTGGTTTTTGACATTTGACTGGTGACAACCTTCTCCCTCTTCTGTTTTACATCTTGAAAAGCTGATAAGAAAGTCTGAGTGTTGCCTCCTTTGACACTTATGGGAGTTTCAAAAATCCATGTAAGCCTCTTCCTGCATGAGACAACCCTCACCCTGGCCTCACTGTCTAGCCACAATAAAAATTCCAATCCAATTCTTTTTCTTGCTTAGGCCATTTTTAGAACAATCTGAAAGATATTTCCTGTGCTCCCCAGAAAGTCTCATTATGCAAATGATAAAAAGTTTTAATACCCTCTTAGCAACCCACTCTGGTGTTCTTGCCTGGAGAATTCCAGGGTGGGGGAGCCTGGTGGGCTGCCGTCTATGGGGTCGCACAGAGTCGGACACGACTGAAGCGACTTAGCAGCAGCAGCAGCAGTGAGTGTGTAGAACCAACAGTCTTGAGATCAAAGTTTTGAGTGGGAATCCATTGTGTGTGTGTGTGTGTGTGTGTGTGTGTGTGTGTGTATGTGTGTGTGTTTAATTGGAGGATAGTTGTTTTACAGTGCTATGTTGGTTTCTGCCCTACAACAATGTGAATCAGCCATTCTTGAACCTCCTCCCACCTCCCCACCCCAACCCACGCCTCTAGGCTGAGCACCAGGTTGAGCTCCCTGTGTTATCAGGCAACTTCACACTAGTTATCTATTTTACATTGTAGGTGTGTTCTCAGATGTGTCTGACTCTTTGCGACCTTGCAGACTGTAGCCTGCCAGGCTCCTCTGCCCATGAAATTTTCCAGGTAAGAATTCTAGAGTGGGGTGCCATTTCTTACTCCAGAGGATCTTCCTGACCCAGGGATCTTGACTCTCCTGCATTGGCAGGTGGATTCTTTACCACTAGCACCACCTGGGAAGCCCATCCATTCTACCTATGGTAATATATATGTTTCAATGCTACTTTCTCAATTCATTGTACCCTCTCCTTCCCCCGCTGTGTCCAAAGTCTGTTCTCTATGTCTAGATCTGTATTCCTGCCCTGAAAATAGGTTCATCCATATTTTTCTAGATTCCATATATAAATATATATATATATATGTTAATATACAATGTTTGTTTTTCTCTTTCTGACTTGCTTCACTCTGTATAACAGGCTCTAGGTTCATCCACCTCACTAGAACTGACTCAAATTTGTCCTTCTGATGGCTGCTGCTGCTGCTGCTAAGTCACTTCAGTAGTGTCCAACTCTGTGCGACCCCATAGACGGCAGCCTACCAGGCTCCGCTGTCCCTGGGATTCTCCAGGCAAGAACTTATGATGGCTGAGCTTTTGCATAATTTCCACAGCTTTTTGTGTAACAATTTGTGTATAGGAAGAATGAGGAAACAATTTTTCAGAGCAAGAACAGAGCTGCTAAGTCACTTCAGTCGTGTCCGACTCTGTGTGACCCCATAGACAGTGGCCCACCAGGCTCCCCCGTCCCTGGGATTCTCCAGGCAAGAACACTGCAGTGGGTTGCCATTTCCTTCTCCAATGCATGAAAGTGAAAAGTGAAAGTGAAGTCGCTCAGTCGTGTCCGACTCTAGCGACCCCATGGACTGCAGCCTACCAGGCTCCTCCGTCCATGGGATTTTCTAGGCAAAAGTACTGGAGTGCGGTGCCATTGCCTTCTCCAAGAACAGAGCTACTCTAATGGTAAAATCTTGCCCATCTTTGTATCCAATGAAGAGAGAAATTGCAGGGCTAGACTGATTTAGGTTCTGTGTTCCCTGAGCCTGGACCAAACATTAGAGAGGGCACAGACTTGCCCTACAATGATTAGCCAACTCTCATCCAGTGAAAAGTCCAAAACTCCATCCTTGCAAACCATTCAAGCATCCGTTGTCTGCAGGAAGCTGGTAGAATAGACAGAGAAGGGGGCAGAGTAAGGACAATGGAAGGGAAACAAAAATGGTGGCTGGAGGGGAAATGCCAAAGTACAGACATTGAGGATGGATGCAGAGCTGGGAACAAACTCCGAATTATAAGCTACAAAGCCACTGATGACTTTTATGGGGAACTTGCAGATTCAGCTTTGGGTAAAGAGAAAGCCAAAGACTTTTAGAAGCTCTTCTTCTATCTGTAAGAGGCCATGTGTGGGACCTATGGAAAATCCCTTTTCCCATTTCATCTGGCAGGCACAGCTGGTCCTTGGCAGAGATGCTGGGGAAGACAGCAAGATAAGTGAAAGGGATGTTCAGGGGTGATACCTGGAGGTGGAGGCATCGTTCAATGATTAGAAACCTAGGCTCTAGAACCAGATTTCCTGGGTGCAAATTTTTCTCTGCCACATGCTGGTTAGGTTGGACTTTGGCAAGCTGCATAAAATGAGAAAAACTCGACTTAAATTTTTTAAAGTATTTTTAGAGAAAATAGAGTTCTCTTATAAAATGGTCAACTCACCAGGGAAATGTATATGTATGCACCTAATAATACAGCTCAAAACATTCAAAGCAAAAATTTATAGAAATACAAACAGAAATTAATACATCTATCATCAAAGTATGAGATTTTAACACAACTCTCTCAATACTGATAGCTGAAGTAGACCAAAAAAAGCAAATGAAGTACAAAAGGACATTTAAAAACACAGTTGATAAGCTCATGCTAATTTAGAGTCATTGCCAAATAACTTACTCTAATTTAAAGTGAGATTATTAACTGCGTTTTTAAACGTTTTTTTGGTATTTTATTTGCTCTTTTTTTTTTTTGTCTATTTGAACTATCAATATTGAGAGAGTTATGGCTTCCCTGATGGCTCAGAATGGTAAAGAATCTGCTGGCAACACAGGAGACCCGGGTTCAATCCCTGGGTTTGGGAAGGTCCCCTAGAGAAAGGAATGGCAATCCACTCCAGTATTCTTGCCTGGAGAATCCCATAAGCAGAGGAACTTGGCAGGCTACCATTCATAGGGTCACAGAGTCAGACACAACTGAAGCGACTTAGCACAGAATGAACATAAATAGGATTTGGCCTATCAATTTAGGAAACACACCCTTCTGCAGTACATGCAGATTATTTACAAAAATTATTTATCTACCAGGCCATAAAACAAATCTCAACAAGTACCAAAGGATAAATAACATATAAGTAAAACACATTTTCTGAGGAAAATGTATTAAAGTTGGAAGTTAAATTATAAATAAATTCAAAATCCTCATATATGTAGAAATTTAGAAAGGTATTTCTAAATAACAAATGAGTTAAACAAGGATTCATAAGTTAAGTAATACTTAGATGAAACTCCTAAAAGATGATGTAAGAGAAAACCTAGGTGAACTTGCATTTGGCAAGGACGTTTTAAATAAAGCACCAAAGGCATGATCCATAAATTTAAAAATTGATAAGTTGAACTTTATTAAAGTTATACTGACTTTATTAAAGTTTTCTGACAAAAGACTGATACCCAAATATATACAAAGTACTATTAAAATTCAGCAGTAAAAAAATAACCAATCCAATTAAAAAACCGACAAAATATCTGAACAGACATTTCACCAAAGAAGATATACAGATTGCAAAGAAGATATGAAGAGATGCTTTATATCACGTCATTAAGAAAATAGAAACTAAAACAGCAGTTTATAAGTGGCTAAAATCCCAAATAACACTGACAGCACCAAATGCTGACCATGATGTAGAGCAATATGAACTCTCATCCATTGCTGGTGGGAATGCAAAATAGTATAGCCACTTTGGAAGACTGTTTGCTGGTTTCTCACAAAACTAAACATACTCTTATTGTATGATCCAGCAACTGTTCTTTATTATTTATACAAATGAGTTGAAAACTTAAGTTCACACAAAATCCCTGACTATTTACAGTCTCTATATTCATAAGACTCTTGAGAGTCCCTTGGACTTCCAAGAGATCAATGCAGTCAATCCTAAAGGAAATCAACCCTGAATATTCATTGGAAGGACTGATGTTGAAGCTGAAACTCCAATACTTTGGCCACCTGATATGAAGAACTGACTCACTGGAAAAGACCCTGATGCTGGGAAAGATTGAGGGCAGGAGGAGAAGGGGGTGACAGAGGGTGAGATGGTTGGATGGCATCACTGACTCGATGGACATGAGTTTGAGTAAACTCTTGGAGATGGTGAAGGACAGGGAGGCCTGGTGTGCTGCAGTCCATGGGGTTGCAAACAGCTGGACATGACTGAGCTACTGAGCAACAACAAATACTCATAACTGCCGAAACTCGGAACCAATCAAGATGTCCTAAGACTTCCCTAGTTGGTCCACCTTGTTAAGAATCCACCTAGCAATGCAAGGGACACAGGTTTGATCCCTGGTCAGGGAACTAGGATCCAACATACCATGCAGCCACTAAACCCTAGCACCCCAACTGCAGCTACTCAGCCCACATGCTCCGGGGTCTGGATGCCACAATTAGAGAGCCTGTGCACCGCAACTCAGGGGTCTGTGCACTGCAATAAAAGATCACCCACGATGTAGCAAGGATCCCACGTGTTGCAACGAAGACACGACACAGCCAAAAAGGAAAAAAAGATGTCCTTCACTAGGTGAATGGGTAAAGAAACCATGATATGTTCATACTGTGGAATATTATCCAGCAAAAAATAAATAAATAAATGTGCTATCAAGCCATGAAATGACATGGAGGAGCAGTGCATATTGATAAGTGAAAGAAGCCAATCTAAAAACGCCCCACACTGGATGATTCTAACTACATGACATTCTGGAAAAGACAAAGTTACAGAGATGGAAAAAGGATTAGTGGTTGCCAGAGGTTCAGAAGGAGGAAGAGAGGGATGACTGATGGAACACAGGGAGTGAAACTAGTCTATATGAGGAAATGGTGGATACTTGTCATTATACATTTATCAAAACCCACAAAATGTACAACACAAAGAGTGAACCCTAGTGTCAGCTATGAACTTTGGTTAGTAATGTATCAATATTGGTTCAGCAATTGTGACAGAAGCATCGCCCTAATGCAAGATGTCAATAATAGTGGGAATTGTGTGGGGGATGGGGAATTAAGTATATATGGAAACTCTCTGTACTCTTCATTCAGTTTTTCTGTAAATCTGTAACTGCTTTCGAAAATAAAGTCTGTTAATTTTTTAAAAAATTACATCTGAAGCTTATGTCACATTTCTATTAGACAGCATTGGTATAAAGTCTCTCAGTTCAGTTCAGTTGCTCAGTCGTGTCCGACTCTTTGCAACCGCATGAACGCAGCACGCCAGGCCTCCCTGTCCATCACCAACTCCCGGAGTCCACACAAACCCATGTGCATCAAGTTGGTGATGCCATCCAACCATTTCATCCTCTGTTATCCCCTTCCCCTCCTGCCCTCAATCTTTCCCAGCATCAGGGTCTTTTTCCAATGAGTCAGCTCTTAGCATCAGGTGGCCAAAATATTGGAGTTTCAGCTTCAACATCAGTCCTTCCAATGAACACCCAGGACTGATCTCCTTTAGGATGGACTGCTTGGATCTCCTTGCAGTCCAAGGGACTCTCAAGAGTCTTCTCCAACACCACAGTTCAAAAGCATCAATTCTTCAGCGCTCAGCTTTCTTTATGGTCCAACTCTCGCATCCATACATGACCACTGGAAAAACCATGGCCTTGACTAGATGGACCTTTGTTGGCAAAGTAATGTCTCTGCTTTTTGATATGCTCTCTAGGTTGGTGATAACTTTCCTTCTAGTCAGTGTAATAACAAATTAAATATATAAGAATTAGAAAGGAATAAATAAAAATTTTACTTTATTGATAATAGAATTATCTATATAACCTCTCCCCCAAACTATAGACAAATTATTGGAAGTAATAAGATAGTTGAAGTTGGAAGTACAGAAAAATCACAACACAGAAGTGAATTTTTATTCCACTCTGAAGAACAATTAGAAAATGTAATGAAAAGAATATTCTGCTTAAAAGGATGACAAAAATTTAGCATAGATCTTTTTTTTTTCTGAGAGCCATTGAAGAAGACTAGAATAAATATAGAGATATACCATCTTTGTGTGTAGAAAGGCTTAGCATCACAAAGATGCCAATTTTTATTAGCTGTTGTCATGCTCGATCTCTGAATATATGACTGGTGGTTGTTGTTTAGCCACCAAGTTGTGTACTATTCCTGGGACCCCAGGGACTGTAGCCCACCAGGTTCCTCTGTCCATGGAATTTTCCAGGCAAGAATACTGGAATAGATTGCCATTTCCTTCTCCCGGAGATCTTCCTGACCCAGGGATTGAACCCACGTCTCCTGTATTGGCAGGCAGATTCTTCATCACTGAGCCAGCAAGGAAGCCCATGTGATTGGCACTGTTTGGTTATTTTCAACATGCTTGTACGTACAGTTAATTCTTACAAGATTATCTTCATTTTACAGATGATTCCCACTCAGTAAGATTAAGGAATTAATACAAGGATTTATTAGTGCTGGCAAGTGGCTAAGCTAAGAGAATATCTAGGCCTGATTCAAGAGACTATCCCTTTGTTTCAAGAAATCTGCCTTGAGCTCTTAACATGGCTTTGCAAAGCTAGAAACATGGCTCTCATCCTTCATTTCACGCCTCCCATCTCCCCCACAGCCAATATTCCTTATGCTCTGTCAATTTTATCTCTTCATATTTTCCAAATTTTCGATTGCTCTCCATCTTCCATGGGAATAACTTTCATTAACTTAAATGTTCATTTCTTGCCTATAAATGCAACATTTTCTAATGAGTCCCTAACCTATTCATCCTCTATGTTGTAGCCAGAATGATCTGAAATCCAAATTTGATCATCTGCATGAACCCTTTTAGCACCTTCTCACTGTACTCAAGGCTTCCCAGGTGGTGCTGTTGGTAAAGAATCCACCTGCCAGCGTAGGAGATGCAAGAGATGCAGTTTCAATTCCTGGGTCAAGATCTCCTGGAGTAGGAAATGGCAACCACTCCAGTATTCTTACCTGGAAAATTCCATGGACAAGAGGAGCCTGGTGGGCCACAGTCTATGGGGTCGCAAAGAGTTGGACATGACTGAGCATGCATACACATTTCACTCAAGACAGAAATTTCTTAACAAATGATTTCATGGCAATTCTAGGCACTTCTAGGTCAAAAATATTTCTCTAACCTCATGTCTAGTTGCTCCACTCTGGAGCTTTTATGATCTTCCTTAATTTGTACTAAGCTATCTCTTGCTTCAACATCCATTTATTTTCCTTTTTCCCTGCTTCTCTTAACTTCTCTGGTTTCCAACGTTTACCCCTTTAGGTTCTCAACATAAATCCTCTGGCATTAGCCTAGGGATAACATCCTTCAGAAAGTCCTCTTTAACGCCTCAGCTTTCAAGAAAACCCATCTTCACTTTTGCTCTCATCTCACTGTTTTGTAATTCATCGTTAACTTTATCTCACGACCACTACACTTGGCTTCATGAGGGCAGAGAACTTGACTGGCACACAGTAAGAGCTAAATACTTTTATGTTAATTTTTTAGCTTTCACTTACAAACCAAAGGAGTACCAGTTAAACACTGAAAGGAAGATGTCACAGTTGATAATACATATAACCATTAATACTATATTGCCTTAATCTGGTAGGTCATTAGTAAGTAGGCATTAAGGAAATGTACTAAAAAATGTAAAGTCTACAAGGAGTCAGAGCCCAAGATAATATTAGTAATGACTGATAATCATTCAAGATGATATTGATAAAACCCCGACAGCATATGAAAGAGAGACTGAATGAGCAGCTCAGAATTTTTCAGGACATTAAATCAAGGGAATTTTCCAGTCTCTGCTTCTGACAAAGAGATTTAGAATTAAAGCAGCCTTCACTGCCAGAATAATGAAAATAAAGAGCCGTAATCATTGTTAGCCATATTATCTGTGGTTCCTGCCTCAGAAAAGCTTCATGAGACACTAAAAATAAAAGAAAACACATTGGCCTGTCAGATTCAAAGGCTTCCCATGGAGAAGATGAATTCCTTGACACCGTGGGAAGGTCTGGGGAGAGGACTTATGAATACCTGGATGACTGACAGGAAGTGGTTAGCGCATTTCCCCCTGACATCTGCATTGCATTTAGCCTCATTATATTGAGTTTTATGTGGATAAAAGGCTGACGAGACATTGTAGAAAATTGGGTGGCATTTCTGGATTTAAATGTGTGTGTGTATGTGTGTGTTTTTAAAGGAACTCATATGGGGACATTTCCCAGCCTATTCATCTCTTTGTTAACACTGGAAAAATGTATTTGGCTTAAGTATTTTAACTACAAAATGGAAAAATTTTAACCACTATCATTTGGAGAACAGACAGCATTTAAAAATTGGCATTGTTTCTTTGTGCCCAAGAAAGAATCTGAAGCACACTTCTGGGTGTTTTTCTAAATTCTTACATTGCTCACCCCTTCATAAGAAGCTACTGCTTCCTAGAAATGGAGAGAGGAGGTCTGGGCTAAGCTTATTTTCCTTCAAGCCTGATAAACTGATGAATTCAAATTCAAACCTTCAGGCCAGATCCAAAAATGTAATCAGTGGTGAGAGTACATCATCAAAAACAGAACAATTGAGTTGAGAGATTCATTCTTTTGGATTTTTTATTTTATTTTATTTTATTTTTAAACTTTACAAATTGTATTAGTTTTGCCAAATATCAAAATGAATCTGCCACAGGTATACATGTGTTCCCCATCCTGAACCCTCCTCCCTCCTCCCTCCCCATACCATCCCTCTGGGTCGTCCCAGTGCACCAGCCCCAAGCATCCAGTATCGTGCATCGAACCTGGACTGGCATCTCGTTTCATACATGATATTATACATGTTTCAATGTCATTCTCCCAAATCTTCCCACCCTCTCCCTCTGCAACAGAGTCCATAAGACTGTTCTATACATCAGTGTCTCTTTTGCTGTCTCATATATAGGGTTATTGTTAGCATCTTTCTAAATTCCATATATATGCGTTAGTATACCATATTGGTGTTTTTCCTTCTGGCTTACTTCACTCTGTATAATAGGCTCCAGTTTCATCCACCTCATTAGAACTGATTCAAATGTATTCTTTTTAATGGCTGAGTAATACTCCATTGTGTATATGTACCACAGCTTTCTTATCCATTCATCTGCTGATGGACATCTAGGTTGCTTCTGTGTCCTGGCTATTATAAACAGTGCTGCAAGAGAAAAAGTTAACAATGAAAACAAATATTTCGTTTCAGGGATCCTTGTGCTTGTAATGTTAAATGAATGCTTTAAATTGGAAACGCTTAGTATATATCATGATGTTACTCAACTGTAGATGTCAAATGCAGGTGAATCTGAGGTTGCTTGGTGGAGGTTTTAGGAATACAAAAAAATTCATTGTTCTCTTTCAGTCTCCCTTTCCTTCTCTATAAAAGTGGCAATTATCTAAGTAGCTGTTTAAGAATTTTATTATGTTTTATTGATTTGAATTCAATTATATTCATTGACATTATAAACTGAAGAAATTGTGAAAAAAAATTGTGTTCTAAAAACCAGTTGGAAAATATAACATAAAAAGATTCCATGACAATAGCAAACTGTGTTGCTGTTGTTGTTCAGTTACTAAGTCATACCTGACTCTTGGCAACCCCATAGACTGCAGCATACCAGGCCCCTCTGTCCTCTGCTATCTCCCAAAGATTGCTCAAGTTCATGTCCATTGAGTCAGTGATGCTATCTAACCATCTCATCCTCTGCCACCCTCTTCTCTTTTGTCTTCAGTCTTTCCCAGCATCGTGTTTTTTTTCCAATGAGTCGACTCTTCTCATCAGTTGTTGAGAGCTTCAGCATTAGCATCAGTCCCTGAATATTCAGGGTTGATTTCCTTTTGGACCGACTGATTTGATCTCTAGAGAATACTTATAAAGCTCGAGGAAAGTAACACAGACCTATGTGAAGAAAATTATTAAACCCTACTACAATGGCACCCCACTCCAGTACACTTGCCTGGAAAATCCCATGGATGGAGGAGCCTGGTGGGCTGCAATCCATGGAGTCGCTAGGAGTCGGACATGACTGAGCGACTTCACTTTCTCTTTTCACTTTCATGCATTGGAGAAGGAAATGGCAACCCATTCCAGTGTTCTTGCCTGGAGAATCCCAGGGATGGGGGAGCCTGGTGTGCTGCTGTCTCTGGGGTCACACAGAGTCGGACATGACTGAATTGACTTAGCATAGCATAGCATAGCATAGCATAGTCATAAAACAACATCTAAGAAAAAGGAGATGCAAATTATATTTCTGGATGGAAATACTCAATATTAAAAAGTATATAGTTCAAATTGATTTGTAAATTCAGTTCAAGTCTATTAAGAATCCCAATGGGATGTTTCATAAAATTTAAATAACTCTATCTTTTATCTGGAGGAGTCAAAGCACAGAATTAGCCAAGGTATTTTAAAAAAAAGCTTCTGTATTAATAAAAACACCCTCATTATTAACAAAAAGATGGATGAACAAATCAACAAATAAAGCTAAAAATCCAAGAAACAGACTCATGTCTACTTTAAACTTAGCATAAGATAAAAATGGCAATTCAATTTTAATTCAAAGTTGGATAACTTATTGAATCAGTTCAGTTCAGTCGCTCAGTCTTGTCTGACTCTTTGTGCCCCATGGACTGCAGCAAGCCAGGTTTACCTGTTCATCACCAACTCCTGGAGCTTGCTCAAACTTATGTCCATTGAGTCTGTAGCTCATTCCAACCATCTCATCTATATTCTGTCATCCCCTTATCCTCCAGCCTTCAATCTTTCCTAGCATCAGGGTCATTTCCAATGAGTCAGTCCTTCACACCAGGTAGCCAAAGTATTGGAATTTCAGCTTCATCATCAGTCCTTCCAATGAATATTCAGGACTGATTTCCTTTAGAATTCACTGGTTGTATCTCCTTGCAGTCTAAGGGACTTTCAAGAGTCTTCTCCAACACCACAGTTCAAAAGCATCATTTCTTTGGTGCTCAGCTTTCTTTATAACTCTTTATAAGAGTTATAAAGTGTTCTTTCCAACTCTCACATCCATACACTAATACTGGAAAAACCATAGCTTTGACTAGACAGACCTTTGTTGGCAAAGCAATGTCTCTGCTTTTTAATATGCTGTGTGGTCATAACTTTTCTTCCAAGGAGCAAGTATCTTTTAATTTCATGGCTGCAATCACCATCTGCATCACAATCACCATCACTCTGATTTTGGAGTCCAAGAAACTAAAGTCTCTCACTGTTTCCACTGTGTCCCTATCTATTTGTCATGAAGTGATGGGACCAGATGCCATGATCTTAGTTTTCTGATTGTTGAGTTTTAAGCCAACTTTTTCACTCTTCTCTTTCACTTACATCAACAGGCTCTTTAGTTCTTCTTCGCTTTCTGCCATAAAAGTAGTGTCATCTGCATATCTGAGGTTACTGATATTTCTCCTGGCAGTCTTGACTCCAGCTTGTGCTTCATCCAGCCCAGCATTTTGCAGGATGTACTCTGCATGTAAGTTAAATAAGTATAGTGACAGTACACAGCCTTGACGTACTCCTTTCCCGATTTGGAAACAGTCCGTTGTTCCACATCCAATTCTAATTGTTGCTTCTTGACCTGCACACAGAATTTCAGGAGGCAGGTCAGGTGGTCTGGTATTCCCATCTCCTTAAGAATTTACCACAGTTTATTGTGATCCATAGTTAAAGGCTTTGGCATTGTCAATAAAGCAGAAGGAGATATTTTTCTGGAACTCTTTTGCTTTTGTGATGATCCAGCAGATGTTGGCAATTTGATCTCTGGTTCCTCTGCCTTCTCTAAATCCAGCTTGAATATCTGGAAGTTCTCTTTTCACGTACTGTTGAAGCCTGACTTGGAGAATTTTGAGCATTACTTTGCTAACATGTGAGATGAGTGCAATTGTCCAGTAGTTTGAACATTCTTTGGCATTGCCTTTCTTTGGTATTGGGATGAAAACTGACCTTTTCCAGCCCTGTGGCCACTGCAACGTTTCCCAAATTTGCTGGCATATTGAGTGCAGCACTTTCAAAGCATCATCGTTTAAGATTTGAAATAGTTCAACTGGAATTCCATCACCTGCACTAGCTTTGTTCATAGTGATGCTTCCTAAGGCCCACTTGACTTCGCATTCCAGGATGTCTGACTCTAGGTGAGTGATCACACCATCATGATTATCTGGGTTGTGAAGATCTTTTTTTGTATAGTTCATGTATTCCTGCCACCTCTTCTTAATATCTTCTTCTTCTATTAGATCCATACCATTTCTGTCCTTTATTGAGCTCATCTTTGCATGAAACGTTCCCTTGGTATCTCTAATTTTCTTGATGAGATCTCTAGTCTTTCCCATTCTATTATCTTCCTCTATTTGTTTGCATTGATCACTGAGGAAGGCTTTCTTATCTTTCCTTGCTATTCTTTGGAACTATGCATGCAAATGGGCATATCTTTCCTTTTCTCCCTTGCCTTTAGCTTCTCTTCTTTTCTCAGCTATATGTAAGGCCTCCTCAGACAACCATTTTGCCTTTTTGCATTTCTTTTTCTTGGGGATGGTCTTGTTCACTGCCTCTTGTACAATGTCACAAACCTCCATCCATAGTTCTTCAGGGACTCTGTCTATCAGATCTGATCCCTTGAATCTACTTGTCACTTCCACTGTACAATCATAAGGGATTTGATTTAGGTCATATATGAATGGTCTAGTGGTTTTCCCCACTTTCTTCAATTTAAGTCTGAATTTGGCAATAAGGAGTTCATGATCTTAGCCACAGTCAGCTCCCAGTCTTGTTTTGCTAGCTGTATAGAGCTTCTCCATCCTTGGCTGCAAAGAATATAATCAATCTGATTTTGGTATTGACCATCTGGGTGACGTCCATGTGTAGAGTCTTCTCTTGTGTTGTTGGAAGAGGATGTTTGCTATGACCAGTGTGTTTTCTTGGCAAAACTCTGTTAGCCTTTAACCTACTTCATTTTGTACTCCAAGGCCAAATTTGCCTCTTATTCCAGGTATCTCTTGACTTCCTACTTTTGCATTCCAGTCCCCTATAATGAAAAAACATCTTTTTTGGGTGTTAGTTCTAGAAGGTCTTGTAGGTCTTCATAGAACCATTCAACTTCAGCTTCTTCAGCATTACTGGTTGGGGCATAGACTTGGATTACTGTGATATTGAATATTTGCCTTGGAAATGAACAGAGATCATTCTGTCATTTTTGAGATTGTATTCAAGTACTGCATTTTGGACTCTTTTGTTTATTATGATGGCTACTCCAACTCTTCTAAGGGATTCTTGCCCATTGTAGTAGATATAATGGTCACCTGAGTTAAATACATAGTCCATGGAATCCTCCAGGATAGAATACTGGAGTGGGTAGCCTTTCCCTTCTCCAGGGGATCTTCCCAACCCAGGGATTAAACCCAGGTCTCCTGTGTTGCAGGCAGATTCTTTACCAGCTGAGCCGCAAGCCCAAGAATCCTGGAGTGGGTATCCTATCCCTTCTCCAGCGGATCTTCCTGACCTAGGAATAGAACTGGGCTTTCTGCATTGCAAGCAGATTCCTTACCAGCTGAGCTATGAGGGAGACCAAATACCAAGATGCAGCTTCTTGAAACTGCTAAACTTCGAGGATGAAACATAAATCTTCCAACCAACCAGATAGAAAACTCCTATCACATCAAGGAGAAAAAAGTTCAAGTTAACCTCATATTTCTTCACCAAAAACAGCCAATACCAGGTAACAGTGGAGTGATGTTCAACAAGACCCAAGTAAAGAACCTGCCTACCAGTGTAGGAGACTTAAGAGATGCGGGTTCAATTCCTGGGTTGGAAAGATTCCCTGGAGGAGGACATGTCAACCCATTCCAGTATTCTTGCCTAGAGAATTCCATGGACAGAGGAGCCTGGGGGACTATAGTCCATGGGATCATGCAGAGTCAGACCACGACTGAAGCAACTTAGCACAAACACACATGCAAGGAAAAAAATGGTGTAAGAACTAATTGAAACCATAAATGATATGAAATTAAAAGAATTATGAGATATAAACTACTGTGCATAAAGTACACAACAAAGATATTGATACATTGTACAGCATAGGGAAATACAGCCATTATTTTATAATAACTTTAAATGCAGTATAATCTATAAAAATATTGAATCACTGTATTGTATACCTAAAATGAATATAATATTGTAAATCAACTATTACTTCAATGAAAAAAAATGTTGTCTGAGAAAAACTAATCTTACTACCTTACTCAGACTTATTATAGTATTACTGAAATTAAAAGACACTTACTCCTCGGAAGGAAAGTTATGACCAACTTAGATAGCATATTCAAAAGCAGAGACATTACTTTGCCAACAAAGGTTCGTCTACTCAAGGCTATGGTTTTTCCTGTGGTCATGTATGGATGTGAGAGTTGGACTGTGAAGAAGGCTGAGTGCCAAAGAATTGATGCTTTTGAACTGTGGTGTTGGAGAAGACTCTTGAGAGTCCCTTGGACTGCAAGGAGAACCAACCAGTCCATTCTGAAGGAGATCAGCCCTGGGATTTCTTTGGAAGGAATGATGCTAAAGCTGAAACTCCAGTACTTTGGCCACCTCATGCGAAGAGTTGACTCTTTGGAAAAGACTCTGATGCTGGGAGGGATTGGGGGCAAGAGGAGAAGGGTATGACAGAGGATGAGATGGCTGGATGGCATCACTGACTCAATGGACATGAGTCTGGGTGAACTCCGGGAGTTGGTGATGGACAGGGAGGCCTGGCGTGCTGCGATTCTTGGGGTCGCAAAGAGTCGGACACGACTGAGCGACTGATCTGATCTGATCTGACTTAAAATTTTATTATATTTGTATAGTAAATATAGTCACAAGGGTTAAAGATATAAATTATATTAAAACATATCCACTAATGAGTTTTGCTTCCACTACTTTTTCCGTTTACCTTATTCTACTTTCATTTTGGGAACTTTTGTGAGTTTTTAAAACTCTTCCCAGTATTTCTTTATGTGAAATCAATAAATGCAGCAGTCATTTTTATTTTACTCCCTCAGCCATAAAATGTAGCTGTCTGTACACATTTTTGGCACCTTGCATTTTTTGCATGATAGTATATGTTAAAGATGTTTCCATATCAGTACATATGGAATATTCATTCCTATTTCATACCTGTGGATCATTGCATAAGCACATGGACCAGACACTTTTAAAAAGAGAATTTAAAATTTTATAAAAGTTAGCATTCCTCTTTGTGAAGATGATTCATGTCTCCAATTAATTAGGTCTTATTTTCTCTCAATAAAATTTTCCTAGAAATCTCATATGCATCTATTAACTTACCTAATCTATGGCACTTGTTATTTTTTATGCTGTTGTGAATGATATCTTTCCCAAAAAACTGCCCTATGGGGGTAGAATTAACCTATTAAAAGCTGTAGATATTTAGTGCATACAACTGGGTGTGTTTGAGATACACTTGCGAAACCATCACCACACTCACTGCCATAAACTTTTCCATCACCTCCAGAAGTTTCTTCCTGTTCCCTTTATTTGTTGTTCTGCTTGTTTTGCTTTTCCTTTTGTGGTGAAAGCATTTTATGTAAAGTACCCCCTTAGCAAAGTTCTAAGATTACAATGTGGTTAACCACAGGTCATGGGTCATATCGTAGACTTCTAGAACTTACCTCGCGTAACTGAAACTTGTACCTTTTGACCACAACTACTCAGCTCTTCCTTCCTCCAGATCCTGGTAACCACTACTCCACTCTTAGCTTCTCTGATTTAGGCTATTTTAGATTCCTCGTATAAATAAGACTGTGCAGTATTTATCTTCCTGTGACTTGCTTCATTCAACATAACGTCTTCCAGATCCAGTCATGTGGTTGAAAATGGCGGGATTTTCTTCCTTATCAGGTTGAGGGACCCTCCACTGTGCATCTATACCACATTTTAAAAACTCACTCCTCTATCCATGCACAGTTAGGCTGTTTCCATACCTTGGCTATTGTGAATATTGCTGCAATGAATGTGAAAGTGCAGATATCTGCTCAAGATCAAGATTTCCAATTCCTTTGGATATACTGCCAGAAGTGGGATGGAAATATATTTGATTTTTTTTAAGGAATCTTCATACTGTTATCATAATAGCCGCATCAATTTACATTCCCACCAAGAGTTGATAAGAGTTCCGTTTCTTCCACATCTTGCAAACATTTATTGCTTGGTTTCCTTTTTATAATAGTCATTCTCGCAAGCGCGAGGTGATAGTATCCATTCAGGTGAAAGGATAAACAAATGGACCACATCCATGCAAAGGAGAATATAATTCAGTCACAGAAAGGAATAAAGTACTGGTACAACATGGATGAACCTCAGAAACATTATGCTAGTGAAAGGAGTCAGACACAAAAGGTCACATATTATGATTCCTTATATATGAAATATCCAGGATATTGAGACAGAAATGAATTAGGACTGCTGAAAGGGGGAAATGATGTGTGATTAGGGCTGTAGGGTGATTTTATTGGATGATGAGATTTTTTGAAAGTAGAAAGAGATGTTAATAGCACAACACTGTAAATACACAAGATACCTCTGAACTGAACATGTTAGAATGATGAATTACATTATGTAGACTTTATACCAATAAAAAGAAAATAAAACAAAGTAAATTAATAAGGCGAGGAACTTCCCCGGCGGTCCGGTGGTCAGAGCTTTGCTTTCTAATGCAAATTGGGTTCCATCCCTGGTCTGGGAAGATCCCACATGCTTCAGGGCCAAAAAACCAAAATGCAAAACAGAAGCAATATTGTAAAAAAAATTCAATGAAGACTTAAAAAGTGGCCCACATTAAAAAAAAAATCTTTAAAAAAATATGATGAATAACCAACATAATTTTAAGGGCACGAAGCAGAATCCACAAATGTCACTAATGTTGTTCTACCATTGGCCAAAATATAGTGATATAGCCACACCCACATTCAAGAGAAGTTGGGAAATGTAGTTCTTAGCTGAGTGGTCACATATGCAACTAAAATTTATTGCCAGAGTATCGTAGTGTGGGATGACTGAAAGCAAGAAGGGAAACTGGATGCAAGGAGACAACAGCTCTTACCTTGTCTTTATAAAAACCTGCTGAAAACAACAAGGAACAATGAGTGCACACTAACATTTTGGCTATTTCCAACAACTTTCTTGGATCCGAAAGTTTAAATCGTCCGTCTTCCAGATGAATGTTGCCAAGTATTTTACCCCAATGTTTCCCTTCAACAAACAAGAGTCATCAAGTTTGTAGCCTTAAGTATCTGTTTTCTTGCATCCTGTTGTCTGACTGTTGAATCAACAGCAGATATTTTAGTTTGTGTTATAACAGCACCCCAGTTCTGATATTTCTCAGTCAATAGGAATAGATCTTATATCAAAGATCTATTATCTTTGATACAAAGATATCTAAAGATACAAAGATCTTGTATCTTTAAATCTTGTATCAAAGAAACACAAATAAAATGCAAGTGGACAGAATTTATTCCACAAGGTCCTCTAGTGACCAGAGATGGAAACTCAACACGATTTCCATCATTGGGTCTGAGACAATTGCTCTGACTTTCCTGACTTACAGTGTTGAAATCACCATATCTACATTTTACTCATTGAAGACACAGAAAGAACACAGGAATACGAAGCAACTTTGTGTTTAAAGATACAAAGTTGAAGGTGCACATACTCCTTCTGCTTATATCCTGTTGATCAAAATCTAGTCACAAGGCCATAATTAGCAAAGACAGAAACTGACAAATATTACTAATGGTAATGCCATATGACAGAATTGTGAAGGGGACCTCGTAATAAGAGGAAGAAAGTCATAGTGGATACTGGAGGATAGAAGCAGTAAAGCATGCACATAAAATTCCTAGAAACATGATGAAAAAATGTAAAGTATATAATTTCCAATGAGTAAAGAAAAAACATAGAATAATGAAAATTATTCATCAGTCTAACAGAAATCAAGAAATGAAAAGAAACATTTAAGGGTGGAAGCAACTGAAAAGCACAAAATAAGATGGTGAAAATAGGTTCAAATGTATCAATAATTATAGATGATATAACAATAACAAACTTGGCAGATACAAAACAAATATTGAGGAAATGAGTAAAAAAATTAACCTTGTTCAATGTTTAAAAGAGAAACAGAACATAAAAACTTAGAATAGTTGAAATTAAAGAATGAAGAATAATCAACCAGTTAAGTTCTAACCAGTAGGAAGCTAATCTACCTGTATTAATAGCAACCTAAGGAGGCCTGAAGGCAAGCAGTACTAAATAGAAGTAAAACTGACAGTTACAAATGTCAAAGCTTAAATTCATGGAGAAGATATTTAAACTTGTATGGATCAACAATTTAGCTTCAAAATATATATAAAAGAAAATGTTGAAGGAATCACAAGAGGAATTGTCAAAGTTGCCATTGTGTTGGAGAATTTGGCTACCCTCTCAGTAGCTAATAGACCAAAAGAACTAAAATCAGTGGAGATGCAAAAGTTTTGATCAACACAAAGAACATGCTTAATTAATGGACTTTAAAATTTTCACTATTCAGTGCAAAAAGCCAAGTGACTAAAGAATAATAGAGTGTTATTATACACATATAATTATGGGAAGTTCAAAAGCTTGCAAAGCCAACAAAAATGTTTAGAAAATCAATCATGTTGTAAAACTAGAATAAAAAAAAACAAATAAATTGAAAGACACATTTTAATTTTAGATTGTATCTACTTATTCCCTCTAATGAAAGATGGGATAATTGCATCTATACACTGCTCACTTCCTTTTTTTACCTCATATGTTTTCAAGCTTCCAAATGTTAATGTTCTATTCTGCAAGCAATGTATGAGAAAGACAAGCTCTCTGTCTTTTGTGACACTTGGTTCATCCAGTTTCAATAAAGTCAAACCACAGAATATTCCAAGGCTAGGCTTTGATGGCTCTTATACCTCTATCAGTTCAGTTCAGTTCAGTCGCTCAGTCGTGTCCAACTCTTTGCTACCCCATGAATCACAGCCCGCCAGGCCTCCCTGTCCATCACCAACTCCCGGAGTTCACTCAGACTCACGTCCATCGAGTCAGTGATGCCATCCAGCCATCTCATCCTCTGCCGTCCCCTTCTCCTCCTGCCCCCAATCCCTCCCAGCATCAGAGTCTTTTCCAATGAGTCAGCTCTTCGCATGAGGTGGCCAAAGTACTGGAGTTTCAGCTTTAGCATCATTCCTTCCAAAGAAATCCCAGGGCTGATCTCCTTCAGAATGGACTGGTTGGATCTCCTTGCAGTCCAAGGGACTCTCAAGAGTCTTCTCCAACACCACAGTTCAAAAGCATCAATTCTAAGAATGTCAAATTGATTGGCAAGGTGTTACAAAGAGGTGGTATATTCCTGGACTCATATTACTGGACTCATACATTCCTGGACTCCTGCTCTGGAGAGTACCTTCCACTTACTGTGCAAGAAAAGCAAGAAAAACCTTATTCCAAAAAGTGAATAATTTAAAAGGAGAAATATGGTATTATCTATTATGATATACATGTAGTAGAAACTTGGTTTGAATGATAGTGCTAATGTAAAAAGAGTATTTCTAACAATGTAGAGGTGTCCCAATCCCACGTGGATTTGAATCCACTAGGAGAGACAAACTCCACGGCACTGGAAGGCTAGGAATTATGCTGTCTCAAGTTGGGTTGTTGTTGCTGTTTAATTCCTAAGTCATGCCGAATTGTTTTGTGACCCTATTGACTGTAGTCTGCCAGACTCAACTGTGCATGGGATTTCCCAGGATACTGTAGTGGGCTGCCATTTCCTTCTCCAGGGAATCTTCCTGGCCCAAGGATCAAACCAGCATCTCCTGCTTGGCAGGTGGATTCTTTACCACTCAGTCACCTGGAAAGCCCCTCAAGTTGGATACTGCTAAGTCACCTCAGTTGTGTCCAACTCTGTGCAACCCCATAGATGGCAGCCCAACAGGCTCCCCCGTCCCTGGGATTCTCCAGGCAAGAACACTGGAGTGGGTTGCCACTTCCTTCTCCAATGCATGAAAGTGAAAAGTGAAAGTGAAGTCGCTCAGTCGTGTCCGACCCTCAGCAACCCCATGGACTGAAGCCTTCCAGGCTCCTCCGTCCATGGGATTTTCCAGGCAAGAGTACTGGAGTGGGGTACCATTGCCTTGGATACCACTCCTTAATTTCCCACTGTTTCCAGCCTCCCTAGCAGCTGGGAGTGGATAATAAGAAAATGGAAATCACTGGGTGAATCTTAAAATCAGCTCATCTAGTGAAGGAGGGTGTCCTTTGAGTCTCCCCCTTCCTTTTTCATTTCTTTTGACTCCAATGTTTCAGTGGAATGATGGATTGGCTCTTACAGTCTACCAAGACAACCTTCAAGTGTGTCTTTCTCCATTTCAAAGACAGGAAATCTGAAAACAACTTTCTCCATATCTCCTTGAAGCTGTGGTTCTGGATACAGTGAATGTTCAACCCATCTAATGCATAAGTGGAAAATCTGGAAGGCAGAAATAAAGCCAAGTGCTGCTCGTATTGTTTTTGTTGGCAAGCCCGATTGTGTGGGATCTAGTTATGCCGGAGAAGCATTAGCCAAAGACCTCACTTCCAGTCACTGAAGTCGTGGGTGCAGGCGTAGCAGAAACAGCTTGGTTTTGAGGACACCAACGGTGGTACAAGCTTCCCAATCATGGCAGCTTTGTGATTATGTGACTTCCTGCAATTGAATTTCCTTTCTTGTTGTGCAGTGGCCATGTGGCACTGGAGGCAGCAAGTGGGGCGGCAGCTTTAAACCAGGCAAACAGCTTCTTGATCAAAGAAGGGATAGCAAAAGAAAAAAGAGGAGCAGCTCCCTTGATGGCCCAGTTCTTTCATGTGATTTTGGGAGTTATTCCAGAAATCTTAACCCAGAGTTAAGGTTAAGAGTTTGTTTTTTCAGCCTTACCTATGATTCTCCAAGCCCTTTCAGTTCAGTTCAGTTCAGTTCAGTCACTCAGTCGTGTCCGACTCTTTGTGACACCATAAATCGCAGCACGCCAGGCCTCCCTGTCCATCACCAACTCCCGGAGTTCACTCAGACTCATGTCCATCGAGTCAGTGATGCCATCCAGCCATCTCATCCTCTGTCATCCCCTTCTCCTCCTGCCCCCAATCCCTCCCAGCATCAGAGTCTTTCCCAATGAGTCAACTCTTGACATGAGGTGGCCAAAGTACTGGAGTTTCAGCTTTAGCATCATTCCTTCCAAAGAAATCCCAGGGGTGATCTCCTTCAGAATGGACTGGTTGGATCTCCTTGCAGTCCAAGGGACTCTCAAGAGTCTTCTCCAACACCGCAGTTCAAAAGCATCAATTCTTCAGCGCTCAGCTTTCTTCACAGTCCAACTCTCACATCCATACATGACTACTGGGAAAACCATAGCCTTGACTAGATGGACCTTTGTTGGCAAAGTAATGTCTCTGCTTTTGAATATGCTATTGTTGGTCATAACTATCTAGGTTGGTCATAACTTTCCTTCCAAGGAGTAAGTGTCTTTTAATTTCATGGCTGCAGTCACCATCTGCAGTGATTTTGGAGCCCCCCAAAAATAGAGTCTGACACTGTTTCCACTGTTTCCCCATCTATTTCCCATGAAGTGATGGGACCAGATGCCATGATCTTCATTTTCTGAATGTTGAGCTTTAAGCCAACCTTTTCACTCTCCCCTTTCACTTTCATCAAGAGGCTTTTTAGTTCCTCTTCACTTTCTGCCATAAGGGTGGTGTCATCTGCATATCTGAGGTTATTGATATTTCTCCTGGCAATCTGGATTCCAGCTTGTGCTTCTTCCAGCCCAGCGTTTCTCATGATGCACTCTGCATATAAGTTAAATAAGCAGGGTGACAGTATACAGCCTTGACGTACTCCTTTTCCCTTTTAGTACTCTCTAATATAACCATTTGTATGTAAAGTACCTAAAGTGGGTTCAGTTACCTACAACTGGAAACTGATTAATGCAAATGTAATGTGATGGGAAGAAACTGATCAGTTATCTTGGACCACGATGCAACTGTAGAGACAGAATTTGCAGCCAAAGATTGTGAAATAGAAAGGGGAAAGAAATTTGCGTGCCTAAGGAACCCCCGCTTTAGCTCTTCACTGTCTATCTCTGAAATATTTTTTGTTTTAAACATGCAACATACTTCCTTAATTTATCTTACTTCAGCTCTCTACTTCTTGCAGCCAAATGAATTCCTTTTGTATGACATTCATTTTAGCTATTTTTATATTGATTTTATCAATCAGATCTTTTCTCACTATTTTTCATAACTGGTTATTACCAACAAAAATAAAAATTATTAACCTTTATTTATTATTGCATCCACCTGCATTACAGAGGTCTCCTATTCATACTAGTAATTTTATGGTATATTCTCTTTCATTGTATTTCTGCTCCAATCCATCAGGAAAATGAAGGAAAAGCTAAAAGCCCAGGATATGTTATATAATCCAATATTTTAAATTTCTCATATAAATCTGGCCTGAAATAGTCTTTGATTTTTATATAACCTCAGATTTATTTTACTATGTAAAAATATATCCAAACATTTATGTGCTTATTTTATTAAAAACAATTCCACATTGTTAGTAAGACACACTCAATATTTATAAAATATTGCTTTTGGTTACAGCTGTCCTATTAAATTAGTAAGATAAAAATATTTCCTACCTTCTCTTGCTGAATTACAGATGGCTCACCTTCCAAAGAATTAAGTACCTGTTTCACTTCTTTCAGTAAATGAAATAACTGCAAAATTGATTTTTGGAGAAACTTCTGATGATAAAATGACTACTTCCAATGCACGTTGTTGTCCTTTGGATGCAGTGTAGTGGATAGAGAGGCAGGGAACCGAGCATCTCCTGTTCAATCACACCAGGTTCTGTCCCTTTGCCACATCACCAGCGTCTCTGGACCACAACTTGTTAATAAGGAAATGCACCCTTTCCAGCTCTAATCTTCTGTAGTTCATAGATACACTCTGAATGTACATTTTTAGCAAAGAATCAGACTTTTTTTTTTAATTGGAGGATAATTGCTTTACAATATCATGTTGGTTTCTGCCATACAGCAATGTGAATCAGCCATAAATATACATATGTCCCCTCCCTCTTGAACCTTCCTCCCACCCCAAACCCTATCCCCACCGTCTAGGTTGTCACAGAGCACCTGCTTGAGTTCCCTGTGTTATACGGCAACTTCTTACTAGCTATCTGTTCCGCATGTGGTAATGTAGTACTTCAATGCACCTCTCTCAATTTGTCCACACTCTCCTTTCCCCACTGTGTTCAGGCAGTTTTGTTTTTGTTTTTTTAATTAAATAAATACAAGAGCAAAAATGTAAAATGAATTCTAAAATATCTCCACCAGATTACACTTCCTTCAATGTTAAGGGTGATTTTCTTCTTCACAGTTGGAAGTTTTTGAAATTGAGATACATTTTATAATCAGATGTACGCTTAATATGGTAGCTCTTTCTCCTAACCTCTCCATCTCCCAAATAAATTCTTGCTATAACAGTGGTATAGCATATATTCAGTGGAGGAAGAAATGGCAACCCACCCCTGTGTTCTTGCCTGGAAAATCCCATGGACAAAGAGGCTTAGTGGGCTATGGTTTGTGGGGTCACAAAGAATTGGACATGACTTCATATATGACTTCATACATGTGTGATACGTTCAGTAACCTCTAGGAATCTAGGAAAAACAAAATAGGCACCAGGGTCAGATTCCCACATGAACTTATATACAGCTGTGCATGGGGTCAGGGGCTCACCAGTGTCTATGTCAATTGGGTTACATGGGAATAGGGTGAGGGGAGAAGTCTTCCTGGAAAAATATGTTGGGCAGATGCCTGTAGTCAGGGTCAGGGGGAAGATGGGTGGGCCCCGAGCCATGCTGTGTGGGTCTCCAGGTGAGGAGTTGTAACACAGCTGGGGAGAGGAACTCCTGTCCTACCTCTAGGGATAACATGTCCCTGCTTTACTGCTGTGCCTGGCCAGTCTCCACTGTTCTGGTGATGATCTCAGAAACTGTGGCAAAGCCCCAGAGGGACCACAGTGCCCGGAAAGTATGGTGATTATCAGTGGAACAGCACAGAAGATGCGGCTCCTTGGTGGAATCAGAGTAGGACCCAGTAGAGAAGACTGTGTGATAGAACCCCAGGGAAGCCATTATAAGTGGAGTGAGTTTAAACATGAGATCCTATGAAGAAGTGGCGACTGTGAGCCTGTGAGGTCTGACTATTAATATTAATGTGACTTCATCCAAACTCATAGACTAGGGAAATATTTTGGAATAGATGTACATAAATACACACAAACATTTTTATCTCTCTCTCTGTCTCTCTCTTTATATATATATATAATATTTATATGTAGGTATATGGTGGTGGTGGTGGTTTAGTCACTAAGTCATGGCCAACTCCTGCGACCCCATGCACTATAGCCCACCAGGCTCCTCTGTCCATGGGATTTTCCAGGAAAAAATACTAAAGTGTGTGTGTATATATATAAATATATATACATCTCTCTCTCTCTCTCTCTCTCTCTCTATATATATATATATATATATATATATTATATTTAAATATAGGTATATGGTGGTGGTGGTTTAGTCACTAAGAAGGCAATGGCAGCCTACTCCAGTACTCTTGCCTGGAAAATTCCATGGATGGAGGAGCCTGGTAGGCTGCAGTCCATGGGGTTGCTAAGAGTTGGACATGACTGAGCGATTTCACTTTCACTTTTCACTTTCTTGCATTGGAGAAAGAAATGGCAACCCACTCCAGTGTTCTTGCCTGGAAAATCCCAGGGGCAGGGGAGCCTGGTGGGCTGCCGTCTATGGGGTTGCACAGAGTCGGACATGACTGAAGCGACTTAGCAGCAGCAGCAGCAGCAACATGGCCAACTCCTGCAACCCCATGCACTATAGCCCACCAGGCTCCTCTGTCCATGGGATTTCCCAGGCAAAAATACTAAGGTGGATTGCCATTTCCTTCTCTAGGGGATCTTTCTGACCCAAGTATCAAACCCAGATCTCCTACATTGCAGACAGATTTTTTTAACATCTGAGTCACCAGGGAAGCCCCATGTATGAATATATGGAATAACAAAACCATTCTCACCAACCATGCAAAAATTAAGAAATAAAATAGTCTTTGCTTAGTATTTAATTAGGACTTTCTTATGAGTGCTAATCTCAAGATTTCTCTCAACTCTAAGGGAGACCTGGAGTTGAGTTTGAGTCAAATCTAATGAGCTACATCACACTACTTAACAAAATGTTATGAATTGGGTAGAGGGAAGGGGTTGTCCTGTGAAGGAGGGGTCAAGAAGAGACAGAAGGGGCAAGCTTCATGAAAGAAGGACTCAAGGAATTTGAGTAACACAGATATAAAATATTCATTTTTAAGTCATCTGGGATGTAAGTCATTTGCTCCTCTTTCCACATCCAAATGTGTCACATGATATCTGCCACACAAGCTATTGTTTTGTAGAAATCAAGAAAGGATTTGAATTTCCTTTGTTACCACAATGTAAATTTAATAAACAGACATATGAACAATAATTCAGAAGAATCAAAAAATTAGGGCCAGAAGGTATCATGAGAATTCAAGGCCCTGGTATCCACAGACATTTTGGAAAGGGCATTGAGCTCAATAAGAAATTGAGCTTATCTAAGGTAAGTCTTAAGGGGGTGAAGCAACCTTTATAGGAAGAGATGGATGTAGGCATAGGTGTAGGTAGGTGATGTGACTACTTGGATTGCCCAGGACAGTTCCAGTTATTCTCTGTTGCCCTTAAATCTTGTCTATTTTTGCATTTGTTCCAAGTGTTTCATTTTCTAGTCAAATATGCTGTTCTGTGAAAAGTATATTCACATATTGTTCTGAAGCGTGAAGAGCCAACTCATTGGAAAAGGCCCTGATCCTGGGAAAGATTGAAGGCAAAAGAAAAAGGGGATGACAGGGGATGAGACGGTTGGATGGCATCACCAACTCGATGGACATGAGTTTGGGCAAACTCCAGGAGATGGTGAAGGGCAGGGAATTCTGGTCTGCTGCAGTTCATAGGGTCACAAAGAGTCAGACACGATTTAGTGACTGAGCAACAACTGAAGCATGACTTGTCCTTTAGATCAAAGGAAAATGACAAAGTTTAGATCATTTAGACACTTCTAAAATAATTTTATTTATCTTAAATCCTTTTCTACTTGTAATAAAATAAGACAACAGCTGTTTACCGTGCCAGTACAATTAACAGGATGAGAACTTCACAAACATGAGATGCTTTAAATAAAAAATTAGGTTGATTTCATAAGTGGTTCAATTTTTCTGTTTAGTTTATGAAATGGTAACAAAACATTTTGAAGCTCTTCCTGTCACTAAAGTGAAACACCTGAAATTTTTGTAAAATGTGTTGTTAAATTCAATTTTAGAAATTCAACGGGGAGAAAAAGTTATTCAGGCAATGATAATACAAATACAAATTTTAGTGGAGGATGGCATTGTAAAAAATAGTATTGTTCTAAATTAAGGGACCTATTTGAATTGGCTGTGGTGAAAATAATCCATAATTATTTCCAGATAAGCAGTGATACTTCCTCAATCACAAAGAAGATGGAGCTGACATCACTGATAAATATTTTACACGTCCACACGGTAAACAAGCCACATGATTTTGAATATGAAGTTGAATTAGAATCTATTTCAGCATGGAAGTTGTGCTTTCGCTTTCTAATGCTCACCAGAAGCCACATTTGAGAAATGTACGGATCTTAGATCTTTTTTTTTTTTAATCAAATAAAGTGAACTAAAACACTATGGAGCATTTTTGTAAGTGAGTTTCTTAATTTTGTTTGTACTGTTTATTAAGACTTACAACTAGCATTTCAGATCTCTTCATGTCACCATGCTATGACCACAATCCGGAGCCGCAACACCATGAAACATGCCCTACCCCACCAGTTCCCCACCTTCCAGAGCTGCTTTAAATTATCTAGCCCAGGCCCTAAAACCCTTTAAATATCTTTCTCTAATTTCTCCATTTTGAGTCAACACCAAGGCTTTTGTCATGGTGCTAGTCTCCCACCCTGCAAAAGGTCTAATAAACTCAACATCACTTCATCGATGGGTAATTTAAACTTTGACTTATCAAGTTGAAATTAAATTTTCCCTTATTGTATTGTGCTCACTTTATCTCTCTTCATCTATATTCTGGTATTATCAATTAGGTCCATATGTTTCTGTTTCTTTTATGAAAAATATTTTCCCCAAAATTACTCTCACTGCTTTGAAAAATCAACTGTAATGCATGCCAACAAAGTTTTCTTTCAGTTTATCCTTTCCAGGTCAGAAGGTTTTATTTTAAAGAAACACCTGGTCCTCCTTACTCTGGAATAATATATTTAAGTAGTAGGTAGGGCTCACCAGGTGGCTCAGTGGTAAAGCATCTGCTTGCCAATGCAGGAGATGAGAAGATGTGGGTTTGATCCCTGGGTCAGGAAGATCCCCTGGAGAAGGAAATGGCAACCTGCTCCAGTGTTCTTGCCTGGGAAATCCCGCGGTCAGGGGGGCCTGGCAGGCTGCAGCCTATGGGGTCACAAAGAGTCAGACACAGCCGAGCACACGCGCATCTAAGTGGTAGACACTGCAGCCGTATTCACAGCAGCCATGATATGGGAACAACCTAATCGTCCATCAGTGGGTGAAGAGATAAAAAAGATGTGATATCTATACACAACAGAATATTATTAAGCTATGAGAAAGGAGGAAATCTTGCACTTATTAATATAACAATATGGATGGACCTTAAGGGCATTACGCTAAATGAAATAGGTTAGAGAAAGACAAGTACTGTATGATCTCACAATGAGATTGGATTTCAGATATGTGAAATCCAAATAATCTGAATTTATGGAAACATCAGAATGCTGGTTATCAAGGACTGGAGGCATGGGAGAAGGGAAACTGGGAGAAATTATCTTAGCCCACAAACTTTCGACTAGCAGTTAAGTAAGTTCCAGAAGTCTAATGCACAGCATAGTGATTATAGACAATGCCATATTCATAACCTTCAAAATTTCTAAGAGACTTACACCTTAATTATTCTTACCACAAAGAAGAACTGATAATTACATGACATGATAAGTGTCTTAGCTAATGCTAGCTCCTTAAGGTAATCCTGTTGCAAAATTTGATATATAAATGATGTATAAATACATCAAATCAGAACATTGTACACCTTAAATCTAAACTATGTTACGAATCAATTACATCTCAATAAAGAAATATTTAAGCAACAAGGGAACATTAAAAAGCCAAAAGTTTCATAGGTTTACACAGCTAAGAATGCCATCATTAATTGTACTTTATATCCTATAATCGGGATGCCCAGCAGTGCCTGGGCTCTGTTCTTTAGATCAAAATGAGACTGCTTTTTGGCATTCGGTGGCAGCGCTGTGCTGTGATGTAAGGCCCAAGATTAAGGCTCCATATGTTGTGCTACCTTGATATCTGATAAAACTGGGAGGGTTTTGTGTTGTGGTTGTTGTTCAGTTGCTAAGTTGTGTCTGACTCTTTGCAGTCCCCCAGACTGCAGCATGCCAGGCTCTCCTTTCAGTCAGTATCTCCTGAAGTTTGCTCAGACTCATGTCCATTAAGTCAGTGATACCATCCAACCATCTCATCCTCTGCCATCCCTTTCTCCTTCTGCCTTCAATCTTTCCCAACATCAGGGTCTTTTACAATGAGTCAGCTCTTCAGTTCAAGTGGCCAAAGTACTGGAGCTTCAGCTTCAGCATCAGTCCTTCAGTGAATATTCAGGACTGATTTCCTTTAGGATGATTGGATCACCTTGCAGCCCAAGGGACTCTCAAGAGTCTTCTCCAGGACCACAGTTCAAAAGCATCAGTTTTTCAGTGTTCAACCAATTCCCCTCCCATTCCGTTCCTATGGATAACGTCTTCTCGCCAAACACCCCTCCTTATCATGGGGCCCAGACACAGAGCCTAATTGTTCCTGAGTAGCAGGCTTCAGTTCCCTGCCAGCCCACAGAATTATTCAAGCAAATCAGTCTCATTCTCTTGTGGGAACCGTGGAGCACCTCACCGTCTTGATACTACAAAGCCTGCCTCCACAGCCCCTCCTCCTGTACGGCCCTGTATAGCCCTGCATGCTGTATGAAGTCTTCCACTCCCAGGCTGTGAGTTCATGTAACTAATACACTGCAGCCAATCTCAACCGTCCAGGGTCAAATGTCATGTATTCAAGCCACCTCCATAACCCTGGAGTGAAAATCCCACCCACCAATGGGAGGAAGAGGAGGAATGCATAAAAGCATGCATTCTCTGTATCAGGTAAATTTCCTTAAAAGGGGTGCAATAGGCTGGTTCTAGGGTTTTGAGATAAAAGCAAACCCCCCAAAGTACCACTCTGGTTTCCATGAGACCCAACCAACACAAACCTAATATTGAAGACAGAAAGTGGCTTTGGATGTAAATACCAGGATTTCAAGCCCTTGGAATCAATGAACTGTTTCAATTACACTTCTAAAAGAGAACACAAGGGTAAGGACAGGCTTCCAAACCAGGCAACATAGATTCTGCAACATTTCAAAGCAGATGAGATCATCTTTGATCACAGACCAGGTGGGCACCAGGCCCCACTGAGCATCTCACTATTTCCTCTTGTCCATGGCCCCGCCTTCTCCTACATCCACCTTCATATACACAGCCCCTGTGGTGCTTTTTAGGAGTAAATAGAACTCTCAGTGTGAGAAATCAGCCTCAGGAGATCTAGATTTCAATTATCCTTGCCACGGATCACCTTTGTCACTGTGGTTAAGTAACTGGGAGTGAGGCGCTCTTAGACAAAGACAGCAAACGCACCAGCTGATGATACAGGTGCCTGGTGCTCCTGCAATTGACCTCCCAGGTATCTCACACTACACTTCGGTGCGTGAGACAAGGAAGAAGAGGGTATGAGGGCTAATGCACAGAAACCCGCTTTATGCATGTCAGAGATTGCCGAGAATGCAATCCAAAGCAATGTGACTTCTGGCCTCAGGGGTGCTCTCTGAAAGTCTAAATGCGCTCACCAAACAGGTGCCATAGTGCTTAGTAGCAATAAGAACATGCAAGCAGATTCTCAGCTTCTTTATGACCTGTGAGCTTGCTGTTTTCTACTTGACCTCCAGCAGTTGTCTACCAGGGGCTTCCGAGGAGATGCTAGCGGTAAAGAATCCACCTGCCAAAGCAAGAGATATCAGAGATGCGGGTTCGATCCTTGGGTCAGGACAATCCCCTGGAGTACGGAATGACAACCGACTCCAGCGTTCTTGCCTGGATAATTCCATGGACAGAGGAGTCCAGCAGGCTACAGTCAATGGGGCTGCACAATTATCTACAAATGGACTGAGAATGGAGTGAGGCTTCTCAGGACATGTTAACCTCCAAGGAGCTAGGATAAAAATCCCTTTGTGGACACTGTTCTTTCCATGTTATTTGGAAAGATTGTCCCAGGATTAAACTTAAGCTGCCTCCACTAAGATTCATCACGCTGGCATGTCAATTGTGTTGACTCTCGTCCTAGAAACAGCATTTCCCATCAGTATCACACAGACAGCAGATCCCTGGGCCTCACATAATGAATATCTAGGTGCTAGAGATAGTGAACAAGACACAGTGTCCCCTCCACAAGGACAGACAGAAACAGTCGGTTATAAAACTGTGTTGTGACAGGCCAAGGACAGAATGCTATGGAGCACTTGAGAGAGAACTTTGCCCAAAACTCAGAGCCAGGAAAGACTTCCTAAGGGAGGGCTAATTTGAGGCTGAAAGGTAGTTAGGTGTTAGCAAAGAATCAGGCTAGACATGTCCATTTTTCCAGAAGTGGGATCAATGTGTGCTTAGGCCTGGAGGTGTCAAATACCATCTATTTCTATGTCAATGACACACACCATCTCTAACTCCTTCCAAAATGGACATCATCACTCTTTAAATCTGTTCCTCATCTTGAATGTGTAAAAAACTTAAACACTAGTAGAATAAAAAGAAAGGGGATGTAAATCCTATAAACCACAAATGCGAGAAAACCTAAAAAGGAACTTGAACGTTTTGCAAAGTCAAGAAGTGCAAAACAATAAAGGAGCATAAGACCTCAGAAACAAAGCAGGAAAACACAGCCGGATTAACATCCAGTATATCAATGATGGCAAGAGAGTGAGTTTAAAAAACAAGTTCTCTTAAGTTGGGGAAAAATAAACAACCTGCTAATAAGCTGTTTATGGAAATATGCATAAGGTAAATTGACATGAAGTCTGAAAGAAAAAGGGTTAGCCAAAATACACCAAACAAATATAAACTAATTTTTTAAAAAGGCATGAGAGACAGGATTAGGCAAGGTAGAATTAAAGCAGCCAGATATAAAAGAGGAAAAGGATCATTTTGTATTGATAAAAGGTATAATACCAAGAAATCAAAGCCACAATGAACCCTGAAGCATCAAACAATTGTGCATTAAAACGTGTAAAGCAAAACTGCTAGAAATACAAGAATTTGATGAAGCTGTAATTAAGGTGGGAAACGTTTAAACAGTTCTCTCTAAATCTGACAGTAAACAAAATTAAAGAAGTTTGAAGATATACTTCATTTAGACACAATTACAAGGAACTGAAAGCTTATTTAAGATTAATTTGTCCTCAACAAGAAGCCAAACCCAATTCAAAAATGAGCAAAAGACTTGGATAGACCATGCTCCAAAGAAGATATACAAACAGCCAATAAGCACCTGAAAAGATGCATGACATCATTAGCCATTAGAGAAATGCAAATCAAAAAGCAATTATCCTCCAATCAAAAATAAATTAAAAAAATATGTTTTACAAAAAAATGCAAACAATTTTCAAGATGTCTCCAATCAAGTAGGTTGTCAAACACTTTCAGTACTTTGTGTATGAGTTTGGTTAGTATTTTCTTCTTTAGTATCCATTTTATAAACTGTTTAGAGTGAATCTCTTAAGTCTTCAGTGTCTCCATCAATAAAATGAATGACAAAACTTTGAAATCTTAGAATAAAGCAAATACCAAAGATTTAAAAAAACAAACAAACAAAAAAAAACCGTACAAGATATCACTTCTAGGCCCTGAACCTTTCATACTTAAGTATTGGACTTATTATTAATAAAATCAAGTAATAGAACACCATGGAACTGGATTTGTCAATAAAAAATAATCGTGCGAATGTATGTCAATTCTCTTGACATTCCAGGGTGTGTGTGTGTGCTCAGCTGCTCACTTGTGTCCTACTCTTTGTGACCACATGGACTGTAGCCTGCCAGGCTCCTCTGCCCATGGAATTTTCCAGGCAAGAATACTGGAGAGGGGTGCCGTGCCCTCCTCCAGAGGATCTTTCTGACCCAGAGATTGAACCCCTGTCTCTTGCATCTTCTGCATTGACAGGTGGATTCCTTACCACTTACACCACCTGAGAGACCCAGGTTGCTACATACAATGAACAAATTCTTGGGCCCCTAAGAATTCCAGGTTGGACAAGGAAATTTGCTTTCATTTTGTACCATGCATAGCAATGATTTGTTTACCAGAACTTGTCAACTCTTTAACGTGAGGAATCCTCACCCTATTTTAAAGGTGAAGAAATATACACGGAGAAGTCAAGTGCATTGCCCAAGGACCCACACCCAGTGAATGAGTGTGAGAGATAGGTTGGGATCTAACCTTCCCTTATACCAAAATTGAGCCTTTTCCAACCATTTCATGATGCTGTCCTCGATTAGAGGGAAAGTCAGGAGACAAACATTGTTAGATGTGACAGTAAGTGATTATAGAAATTGTAAACATGTTAAAAATGGAAAAACAAGAAAGAGCAGGAGGAGAGAGGGGAGGAAGAGGAGAAAGTCTGCACTTGCCCCTAACTCTCAGAGACCGCTACTGCTCGCCCAGGGTGACTCACCATTCATCATCTCGTTTCAGCCTCACAAACAGAGCATCCCCTGAAGTAGAACGACTATTATCCTCATTTTCCAGATGGTAAAATAGTAACTATGGAATTTAAATAACTTGCCAAAGTCTCATAACTAAAAAGTAGGGGACCGGGGGCAAAATATTATCATAATACAAAAAAAAAAAGCAATATTTGGAAATCCCTTAGACCTAAAAACAGGCAAATCAAAAGTAGGTTTTCCTTTGCTTTGTTTATTCTTTCTCTTCCCTAAGCAACCAGCATCTCTGGGACAGTCTTGGTGCTGTTTTTCTGGGTCACCTCTGTCTAGATGGCCACTGTGCAACGAAATGATGGGCCAGCCTCACCTTAGGGGTCTATGAAGGCGTCTGTACCAAGACAAGCTAGAAGGAACTCTAGACTTTGCTATTCTCATCAAGTGTGCTCACCTCAACCCAGTGATGTGAGCTTAATAGTAACAATAGCTACATTTAGCGAGACTGATGCTAGGACTGGCTGTCCTCTGTCTAACATAATTCTTAGCATTGTCTTTGAATACAGATGTGGCCAAGGCTTCAGGAGTCTCCCAGAATCTGTGCTGTCTTTGTCTTCTGAGGCATGCAGCTAGACAACCTTGTCCAGCCCCCTTACATCTATTAATAGAAGTGGCCATGTGATGAGTTTTTGACAGCGGACCAGCCACAAAGGTGGTGTGTTGTTGAGACTGATGTGCCTTCTCCACTTTCTTTCTCTTTTCCCAGCAGCCTTTCCTCATCTATAGGCTGAATTTAGAGGATGATACGGTTCTAGAAGATCATAGAGACAAATAGTGAAAGGTGCCTGGACCCTTGAATGACCACATGGAGCTGAGCTCCTCCCCAACTGCTCACATTGGCCTGGACATGAGAAATAAACTTTCACTGTACTAAGCCCCTAAGACTAAAGAATGTTTCTTGTGGTACATGTTTCTTGAGGTACATGTTTCTTGAGGTAACATTATTAACCTCAACCACAGCAGTGGGTATCATTATTCCCATTTTGCACATATGATAACAATAGTTGGAATTAATTGAATATTTATTATGCACTAGACATTCTAATTTAGTCTATTACCATCCCTGTTTTACAGCCTTCCTTGGTGGCTTAGATGGTCAAGAATTGTCCTGCAATGCGGGAGAATTGGGTTTGATCCCTGGGTTGGAAAGATCCCCTGGAGAAGGAAATAGCTACCCACTCCAGTATTCTGATCTGGAGAATTCCAAGGGCAGAGGAGCCTGACAGGCTACAGTTTTTGGGGTTGCAGAGTTGGACATGACTGAGAAACTTTATCATCTCTGGAGTCCACCAGGCTCCTCTGTCCATGGGATTTTCCAGGAAAGAATACTGGAATGGGTTGCTATTTCCTTCTCTAGGGGATCTTCCTGACCCAGGGATCAAAGCCCCATTTTCTGCATTGGCAGGCAGATTCTTTACCACTGAGCTACCTGGGGAGCCCTTAAGGGTGGTCAGACTCAACCTAAATGGAGTGGATGTGTGTGTGTGTGTGTGCATTAGTTACTTAGTCGTCTCCGACTCTTTGCAACCGCATAGACGGCAGCCCACCAGGCCCCTCCATCCATGGGATTCTCCAGGCAAGCATATTGGAGTGGGTTGCCATTTCCTTATCCAAAAGGAACTATAGAAAGAAAGAAAGAAATTGAAGTCACTCAGTCGTGTCCGACTCTTTGCAACCCCATGGACTGTAGCCTACCAGGCTCCCCCATCCATGGAATTTTCCAGGCAAGAGTACTGGAGTAGGTTGCCAGTGGATGAATGGTTTCTTATCACCCATTTCCTACTGCATCACAAAAGGCTTTTGAGTTTGAAGCTTGAAGAGTTAAAGCTCATGGTATTTCAGTCACCAGAAATGGGATTGGTAACCCTTAAGCTGGAGAAAGAAATGGCAACCCACTCCAGTATTCTGGCTTAGAGAATCCCATGGACAGAGGACCTCTTTGGGCTGCTCCATGGGGCTGCACAGAGTCGGACACAACTGAAGTGCCTTAGCATACACGCATGCATTGGAGAAGGAACTGGCAACCCACTCCAGTATTCTTGCCTGGAGCATCCCAGGGACAGAGGAGCCTGGTGGGCTGCCATCTATGGAATCACACAGAGTCGGACACAACTGAAGCGACTTAGCAGCAGCAGCAGCAGCAGCAGCCCTTAAGCTGCTGTCACAGGTAGGGAAAAGTTTAGGGAGGATGCTAACAATGTTGGCCTTAGGATAGGGGTGATACTTCATTATTTTATCTCAACACCTTTATTCCACCACTTGGTAAACTTATACATAAAGAAATAAACTAAAAAAAAAAAAAATGATAGCCCTGGATAAATGACAGCTGTAAACTTCATAAGGCTATGATAAAAAGAAGGTAACTAGATCTTTCTGGGAATTTTATCCTACTGAAGTTGCTCTAAATTGTTCAACAGGCCCAACTAATTTGGATGCTTCCACAGCTGTAGTAAGTACTAGTTTCCTCTGGCGTATTTTTGTAGGCAAGTGAGTAGCTAGAAACAGGTGGCTCAGTGGTGAAGAATCCACGTCCAGTGCAGAAGACATGGATTTGATCCCTGAGTTGGAACAATCCCCTGGAGCAGGAAATGGCAACCCACTCCACTATTCTTGCTTGGGAAATCCCACGGACAGTGGAGGCTGGTGGGCTACAATCACAAAGAGTCAGACACAACTGAGTGACTGAGCATGCATGCAGGAGTAGTTGGAAACAGGAGATATCCATGAGCAATATCTGCTGAAAGAGGAAGACTGACCTGTTGCCCCTCCACTCTCCTGCAGGAGACTCACCCCTGAGGCTGGCCCATCCAAGGTCCCACTCATCCTCCTGGTAGCACGCATTCACCTTTAGGGTGGCATGACTATTTCTTGTTGGCTTCTTAACTGTTATTCTAACTTCCTAACACATTTTTGGCTAATGTTGAAAATCACAATAACTCTTAAAACTGTTGACATCGATTACGGAGGAAAAAAGTCAACAAATGTAGTTCTGGCACTTATCAGTCATGTAATAAGTCGTATAAAGCCAAACTCATAACTCTGGCTGCCATTTTTCTACTAGTGAGATGAAATCATTGGAGTAGTCTCCAAGGATGCCTAATGTCCAGTGAGTGAATTTATATTTAAATGTGAATGGAGGATGTGAGAGGAAAGTGTAATGGGAGGATGGAGAGAGGTCAGGAACCCAGTACAGGGAAGAGGCACTTGAGTGCTATTACATAGTTCTTGCAAAACGCCAGCCTGGAGTTGCCCCTTCCTTTGGCCAGCATCATGGGAATTGTTAAGAGTTCCAGCTAATTCAGTGATTACATAGTTCCTTTATTTGGAATACAACATTTGTGATATTTTTTTCCAAAGTTCACATAAAATTTTATCAGGAGGACAGAGGGGAGAATACGGGTACTATTTGGGGGTCTCTCCATGGAACAGATAGATTTTGACTTCAGCCATACCATGTCTGTTTGTGGGCTCCATATTCTATGTCATGACATGTGACTCTGAGATTTAGAGGTGTATCTTTTCTCCAAGCCTTTCCTGATTTCCTTTGATAGCATATGTAATTAGCTATTTCCCTTCCCTATTAAATTCTGCATATTATCACCACCACTCTGGCTAAATCAGACTCAAGAGGCCAACATTATGAAACAAGGATTGGGAAATCTGTCTTCATTAAATAAGAAACAGAATAATTGAGAGGGTCAAGATGGAAAAACAAACCACAGCTGGGGGATGCTAATAAGAATCAATTGCCTACTTTTGCAAACATTTAGAATTTAAATCAAAGGCATGCCAAGTTATACTATTTCCAATTCTTTTGGAAACTGTTTCCTTACACAGCATTACAAAACCCTTCTCAAGTTTGGAATGTGACCCAAGAGACTTAGAATAGTTCCTGTCCTATCAATAAATAAGGATGTCACAGTCAGCAGCAATTCCAGAAGATCATGGCATCTGGTCCCATCACTTCATGGCAAATAGATGGGGAAACAGTGGCTGACTTTATTTTGGGGTGCTCTAAAATCACTGCAGATGGTGACTTCAGCCATGAAATTAAAAGACACTTACTCCTTGGAAGGAAAGTTATGACCAACCTGGATAGCATATTAAAAAGCAGAGATATTACTTTGCCAACAAAGGTCCGTCTAGTCAAGGCTATGGTTTTCCCAGTAGTCATGTATGGATGTGAGATTTGGACTGTGAAGAAAGCTGAGCACCGAAGAATTGATACTTTTGAACTGTGGTGTTGGAGAAGACTCTTGAGAGTCCTTTGGACTGTGAGGAGATCCAAGCAGTCCATTTTGAAGGAGATCAGTCCTGGGTGTTCATTGGAAGGACTGATGCTGAAGCTGAAACTCCAATACTTTGGCCACCTGATATGAAGAGCTGACTCATTGGAAAAGACCCTGATGCTGGGAGGAATTGGGGGCAGGAGGAGAAGGGGACAACAGAGGATGAGATGGCTGGATGGCATCACTGACTCTATGGACATGGGTTTGGGTGAACTCCGGGAGTTGGTGATGGACAGGGAGGCCTGGTGTGCTGCGGTTCATGGGGTTGTAAAGAGTCAGACATGACTGAGCGACTGAACTGAACTGAACTGAACTGAGGGCACTGAATCCAAGATATCAGCAGCCATGAGATTGAAGACAGTCCTTACAGGGAGCCCTGAGGAACTCAGGATGTGAAAAACACAGGATACTGGCCCCAGATAGCTGAGACACATATCAGAGGAATGATTTCAGTGAGCCCAGACTCTTGCATCTTCCATATATAGTGTGTGTGTGTGTGTGTGTGTGTGTGTTAGTAGCTCAGTCATAGCTGACTCTGCAATCCTAGGAACTGTAGCCCACCAGGCTCTTCTGTCCATGAAATTCTCCAAGCAAGAATACAGGAGTGGGTTGCTACTCCCTTCTCTAGGGGATCTTCCCAACCAAGGGATCAAACCCATCTGCCTTGCAGGTGGATTCTTTGCCATATGAACCACCAGGGAACCTCAGCCTCGAGGGAAGCCCCCGTATGTAAAAAAGCGCTAAACTCCTTGACTTGAGATCTCTGGCTTTCTTTAATTCACAAAAATCCTTTTAATGTTCAGACTACCTGCCCTTTGTTGCAAAATTCTCTATAATCTGACTCCTCCCCCCTTCTCCCCCACCCCCACCTTCTCAGAACACTTCTCTCAGTGTCATTTGAGATGCTGTTTCCTGGGCTTGAAGTCCTAAAAATTCCTACTGAACTGAACAACTCTCAGTTTTCAGGTTTTGACTGTTTTTTAAGTCAACGTTCATCATTTCATTATCTTGGAGTTGGGTTTTTTAATTTCTACAATTGTATGAGAGGAGTTTACATTTCATGTTGCAGAAACAGAACTATGTTCTAGTTGACTCCGTTTCTTCCAATTTCACATCAATAGAATATACAGTAATGGCCCAACTGTTATTCACATCTATACTAAGTGGCTATAGAAAGTCAGTTTTATCTGAGCTGAACAGATTTAGACTACCAACATGTAATGAGAAAAATGGACTGTTCATGCTTCTTTTCCAGTTATAAAAAATGTTTCCAAGATTCATCATTGACTCATGTGAGTATGAAACATGTTACTTGTCAAATATGCTCCCATAGTACAGCTGATGTCACCACAAAAGCAACCACTTGACAGGATATAAAGGAAGAAAAATACCTTAACTCAGAAGAAATATCCAATCTGATTGCTTCTACGTCCTGTCCCTTTTCACTTCTCTATCTTGGCTTCAATTTTTAAGCATTGTCAATGAGTGATGCTTTTAATTTGAGGAAAGGGATATTATATGGATGCACACAAATTAGCAGGAGAGGGCAATTTAATTACAAAGGAGTCAGATTCTTGCTGAGAAATATTGATGACTGTGTCCTGAGAGTTTCCACCTTGTCTAAAATGTATTAAAACTGAAAATGGAAGAAGAAATATAATGGATATTCTGTAACAGGCTTACTTTGGAAAATAGAAAGGCAGTTCTATGCAACGTAACCTCTATTTAAGTGCTGTTTTTGCTTGAACTAAAGATATTTTATAGGCATTTTCTCAATAACCTTCCTTGTAAGGCAACCTTACTAATTGACTTAAGGAACAAAAGGTCAGCACTCACCCCTCTATTTTACTAACCGGCTCTATAGCCTTAGAAAGAAAGCCATAATTCATTGATCACCAAATACAATCCAGGTACCATCAATTCAGTAAACATCCATTGATTTTCCTTTTATGCTGGCACTGAGTTAAATCTTGGAAATGATAGGGACAGAGTAAAGGGACAAAATAGGTGATTAATAGCTAATTCCATTAGGGAACTGTAATTAAAAAGATATCGGAGACCCCTGTAAGTTAATGATTACTCAAGAAAGCACATTTGCTTAACCACAAAATCAAGCAGGCTTACTTAGTAACAAAACCATGCAACAGAAGCACAGGACGCGCCCAAACAATAAAACTATGGTGGCAGGAGCCCCATATCCTGCCCAGTAAGCTCAGTAAGTTAATGATTCCTAGGACATGCTCTCTGCACACATTAAAAACAATCATTTGTGAACCTAGCTTGACCACTCAGGGACTAGAAAACTCCCCTGCTCAACCTGGAGGAGGAACTAACAATGAAAACATGCCATATACTCAAGAAAGACAAAGAAGTTCTCTCCCCCTCCCCACTTTTCCTTTGTTTATAAAACTGTAGCCTGCTAAGTTCTTGGAGCATGGCATCTCTCAACTGCCCACTTGTAAGCCTCACAAATGTCCTATTCTAATAAATCACTTATATGCAGAGTACATCATGGGAAACGCTGGCCTGGAAGAAGCACAAGCTGGAACAAGATTGCCGGGAGAAATATCAATAACCTCAGATATGCAGATGATACCACCCTTATGGCAGAAAGTGAAGAACTAAAGAGCCTCTTGATGAAAGTGAAAGAGGAGAGTGAAAAAGTTGGCTTAAAGCTCAACATTCAGAAAACTAAGATCATGGCATCCGGTCCCATCACTTCATGACAAATAGATGGGAAAACAGTGGCTGACTTTGTTTTTCTGGGCTCCAAAATCACTGCAGATGGTGACTGCAGCCATGAAAGTAAAAGATGCTTACTCCTTGGAAGGAAAGTTATGACCAACCTGGATAGCATATTAAAAAGCAGAGATATTACTTTGCCAACAAAGGTCCATCTAGTCAAGGCTATGGATTTCCCAGTAGTCATGTATGGATGTGAGAGTTGGACTGTGAAGAAAGCTGAGCACCGAAGAATTGATGCTTTTGAACTGTGGTATTGGAGAAGACTCTTGAGAGTCCTTTGGACTGCAAGGAGATCCAACCAGTCCATCCTAAAGGAGATCAGTCCTGGGTGTTCATTGGAAGGACAGGTGTTGAAGCTGAAACTCCAATACTTTGGCCACCTGATGCGAAGAGATGACTCATTGGAAAAGACCCTGATGCTAGGTAAGATTGAGGGCAGGAGAAGGGGATGACAGAGGATGAGATGGTTGGATGGCACCACTGACTCAATGGACATGAGTTTGGGTAAACTCCAGAAGTTGGTGATGGACAGGGAGGCCTGGCGTGCTGCGGTTCATGGGGTTGCAAAGAGTCGGACACGACTGAGCAACTGAACTGAACTGAACTGAATAAATCACTTCTTATCTACCGCGTTGCCCTTGCTGAATTCTTCTCTGCACTGAGACATAAAAGACTATAAGGTACCAGAGCTCTTCAGAGGCCCCATGAAATAACACCATTTTAGAAAGAAGATGGAAAAGATATGACCTTATTTCAAGAGGCTCACAGTCTAGTAATGCAACATAAAGTACATCTGAAGGTTTAACAATATACTGATCTATTGTATGGGTTTCCCTTATGGCTCAGCTGGTAAAGAATCCACCTGCAATGTGGGAGACCTGGGTTCAATCCCTGGGTTGGGAAGATCCCCTGGAGAAGGGAAAGGCTGCCCACTCCAGTATTCTGGCCTGGAGAATCCCATGGACTATATAGGGGTTGCGAAGTGTTGGACACGACTGAATGACTTTCACTTTTCAGATATACTACATAGAGTGTGAGCTATATGGGGGTCACACAGAGAAAGAATGATGCCAAAAGCTTGCTCTCTGTGCACTGGTGCTGAATGAAATCTCAGAGTTTTGGGGGAAGTAGAAAAGAGTAGCTTTATTGCTTGGCCAACCAAAGTGGGACAAAGCAGGCTCCTCCCCTGAAAAACCATGTGTCCCAACCATGGACAGAGGAGCCTGGTAGGCTACAGTCCTGGGGTCATAAAGAGTCGGATACTGAGCGACTTCACTTCCCAACTTAGTAGGATTTGGCATGGAGTTTTACAGCAATAGTTCAAGTTCAATAATGGGGTTACTGATAAGATTAGGGTGTGTGCTGGGCCTCCAGTCCTCTAATCTTGTTGTTATTGTTCAGTCCCTCAGTCCTGTCTGACTCTGTGAATCCATGGACTGCAGCAAGCCAGGTTTCCCTGTCCTTCACTGTCTCCTGAAGTTGGCTCAATCTCCTATTCATTGAGTCCATGATGGTATCCAATCATCTCATCCTCTGTCATCCCCTTCTCCTCCTACCCTCAATGGTTCCTAGCATCAGGGTCTTTTCCAATGAGTTGATCCTTCACATCAGGTGGCCAAAATATTGTAGCTTCAACTTCAGCATCAGTTCTTCCAATGAACATTCAAGTCGATTTCCTTTAGGATTAACTGGTTTGATCTCCTTGCTGTCCAGGGGACTCTCAAAAGTCTTCTCTACCACCATAATTTGAAAGCACCAATTCTTTGACACACAGTCTTCTTTATAGTCCAACTCTCACATCTGTACATGACTACTGGAAAAATTGTAGCTTTGATTACATGTACGTTTGTTGGCAAAGTGATGTCTCTGCTTTTCAATATGCTGACTAGGTTTATCATAGCTTTTCTTCCAAGGAGCAAGTGTCTTTTAATTTCATGACTGCAGTCATCATCTGCAGTGATTTTGGAGCTCAAGAAAATAAAATCTGTTGCTGTTTCCACTTTTCCCCCTTTTATTCACCATCTCAGGTGATCCTGATGACTGTCTCTGATTCCTTTAATGTAGCCTCATGTGGTCTTTCTCTGGTATGAAGAATGCTGCCATTTGCCATTTGTTGTGCTTTAATCCTATAAAGAGCTTGAAGACATTGTTATGTGTATCCCTTGTGGGGGAACCAGGGCCTGTCCCAAGGCTACACTACTGTTTCCTGGTTGCCCCTCCCTTGTCTTTGCATCCCTTCAGTTCAGTTCAGTTCAGTCACTCAGTCATGTCCGACTCTTTGTGACCCCACGAATCTCAGCACGCCAGGCCTCCCTGTCCATCACCATCTCCGGGGGTTCACTCAGACTCACATCCATCGAATCAGTGATGCCATCCAGCCATCTCATCCTCTGTCGTCCCTTTCTCCTCCTGCCCCCAATCCCTCCCAGCATCAGAGTCTTTTCCAATGAGTCAACTCTTCGCATGAGGTGGCCAAAGTACTGGAGTTTCAGCTTTAGCATCATTCCTTCCAAAGAAATCCCAGGGCTGATCTCCTTCAGAATGGACTGGTTGGATCTCCTTGCAGTCCAAGGAACTCTCAAGAGTCTTCTCCTACACCACAGTTCAAAAGCATCAATTCTTCAGCGCTCAGCTTTCTTCACAGTCCAACTCTCACATCCATACATGACCACTGGAAAAACCATAGCCTTGACTAGACAGACCTTTGTTGGCAAAGTAATGTCTCTGCTTTTGAATATGCTATCTAGGTTGGTCATAACTTTCCTTCCAAGGAGTAAGCGTCTTTTAATTTCATGGCTGCAGTCACCATCTGCAGTGATTTTGAAGCCCCCAAAAATAAAGTCTGACACTGTTTCCACTGTTTAACCATCTATTTCCCATGAAGTGATGGGACCAGATGCCATGATCTTCGTTTTCTGATGTTGAGCTTTAAGCCAGCTTTTTCACTCTCCTCTTTCACCTTCATCAAGAGGCTTTTTAGTTCCTCTTCACTTTCTGCCACAAGGGTGGTGTCATCTGCATATCTGAGGTGATTGATATTTCTCCTGGCAATCTTGATTCCAGCTTGTGCTTCTTCCAGCCCAGCGTTTCTCATCATGTACTCTGCATATAAGTTAAATAAGCAGGGTGACAATATACAGCCTTGACGTACTCCTTTTCCTATTTGGAACCAGTCTGTTGTTCCATGTCCAGTTCTAACTGTTGCTTCCTGACCTGCATACAAATTTCTCAAGAGAAGAAATTTCTCTTTCAACAACACAAGAGAAGACTCTACACATGGACATCACCAGATGGTCAACACCAAAATCAGATTGATTATATTCTTTGCAGCCAAAGATGGAGAAGCTCTATACAGTCAACAAAAACAAGACTAGGAGCTCACTATGGCTCAGATCATGAACTCCTTATTGCCAAATTCAGACTTAAGTTGAAGAAAGTAGGGAAAACCACTAGAGCATTCAGGTATGACCTAAATTAAATCCCTTATGATTATACAGTGGAAGTGAGAAATAGATTTAAGGGACTAGATCTGATAGATAGAGTGCCTGATGAGGTTCGTGACATTGTACAGGAGACAGGGATCAGGAACATCCCCATGGAAAAGAAATGCAAAAAAGCAAAATGGCTGTCTGGGGAGGCCTTACAAATAGCTGTGAAAAGAAGAGAAGTGAAAAGCAAAGGAGAAAAGGAAAGATTTAAGCATCTGAATGCAGAGTTCCAAAGAATAGCAAGAAGAGATAAGAAAGCCTTCCTCAGCGATCAATGCAAAGAAATAGAGGAAAACAACAGAATGGGAAAGACTAGAGATCTCTTCAAGAATATTAGAGATACCAAGGGGACATTTCATGCAAAGATGGGCTCGATAAAGGGCAGAAATTGTATGGACCTAACAGAAGCAGAAGATATTAAGAAGAGGTGGCAAGAATATACAGAAGAACTGTACAAAAAAGATCTTCACAACCCAGATAATCACAATGGTGTGATCACTCACCTAGAGCCAGATATCCTGGAATGTGAAATCAAGTGGGCCTTAGAAAGCATCACTACGAACAAAGCTAGTGGAGGTGATGGAATTCCAGTTGAGCTATTCCAAATCCTGAAAGATGATGCTGTGAAAGTGCTGCACTCAATATGCCAGCAAATTTGGAAAACTCAGCAGTGGCCACAGGACTGGAAAAGGTCAGTTTTCTTTCCAATCCCAAAGAAAGGCAGTGCCAAGGAATGCTCAAACTACCGCACAATTGCATTCATCTCACACGCTAGTAACGTAATGCTCAAAATTCTCCAAGCCAGGCTTCAGCAATATGTGAACCGTGAACTTCCAGATGTTCAAGCTGGTTTTAGAAAAGGCAGAGGAACCAGAGACCAAATTGCCAACATCTGCTGGATCATGGAAAAAGCAAGAGAGATCCAGAAAAACGTCTATTTCTGCTTTATTGACTATGCCAAAGCCTTTGACTGTGTGGACCACAATGAAGCTTAAGCACTTTCATTTATAAAAATGGTAAAGTAGCAAAGGCTGAGACACTACAGTAGGCAAGGCTTGTTTATGTCGTCCCATAATCCCATCATCCAGACTTGGCTAACATAACTGCTATACTTTCTTCTGGTATCTTATTGGTTTGCCTAAACACATCTGTGGATATGTCTGAGTGCATATGTGCACACCTGGGTGTTTTTCTACGTAGGCCCATCCCTTACTTCCTCTGGTAACATCACAGCCACCTTTCCTTTGAAAAACTCCTTGCCCACTCCAATCTCACTGACCTGGGTGGTGAACAGGTCAGAGGACCTTGCTTCTCCCCAGCCTCTGCAGTGATTGGCCCAGAGATTAGTGATTAGTCTGAGCCTATCCCCATTACAAGATATTATAATGGGAAAAGTTTATTTTTCCATATGGGTTGCTAACATGAAATAATGTGAGCTCACACTAATTTTAAATCCTAATAGTAAATTAAGTTGTGTAAAAAAATTACAAGAATTTTAAAGAAAGAATCAGAAACGTTAAATGAAACAAAACTGTTTAATAAATACAGTACTCAAAAAATGTCCACATATAACAAAAAGGCCACCATAATACTATCATACTGTAATGACTCTTACATCATGTAAGTTCTTCCCAAACATCATTTTTATGTCTCATGTTGGCCTGGTAAATAAATGCTGCTGGGCAGACCTAAGACATTTGCTTTATTAGATTGCAGAGGCAACTGCATGTTGGTGCTATCAAAGGCAATTTACATACACAATTTACAGGATATTTTGCTACCTTTCTGATTTAATGATTTGGTAGAAATGATCAAATTACCCTCTCATAGTAACTGTTGAAGATAAATACAGTGATCTATGCTTCCACTCTCATTTGTTCGTGAATCATGCACCTGTGTTGTGTTATGCTTGAAGCTAAAACAAAGAAACTTGTTCTGCTAAGCTTAGTCTGTGGGAGTGAAATAATTGCCTCAAAAGAATTTTCTCTAAATTCTTATTTTCTGGCAGTATTATTGAAGATAAACTGATTTTAAAAAGTTAACAAGATCTGTGGGTTGTCTTTTTGTTTTGTTTATTGTTTCCTTGGCAGTGCAAAAGTTTTTGAGTTTGAGTAGGTCTCACTTGTTAATTTTTGCTTTTGTTTCCATTATTCTGGAAGATGGATCAAAAAAGATGTTGCTGTGATTTATGTGGGAGAGTGTTCTATGTTTTCCTCCATTGTAGTGTCTGGTCTCACATTTAGGTCTTTAATGCATTTTGAGCTTATGTTTGTGTATGGAGTTAAAGAATGATCTATTTTCAGATGACCTGTAACCCCACTCTTATTCAAAAGGACACATACACCCCAGTGTTCACTGCAGCACTGTTTACAATAGTCAAGACATGGAAGCAACCTACAAGTCCACTGACAGAGGAATGGATAAAGAAGATGTGGTACAACATATACATATATATATATATAATGGGATATTATTCAGCCATTAAAAAGAATGAAATAATGCCATTTGCAGCGACACAGATGGACCTAGAGAGTGTCATACTGACTGAAGTAAGTCAGTGAAGGAGAAATATCAAGCAACATCCCTTATATGTGGAATACCAAAATAAACGATACCAATAAACTTGCGTACAAAACAGAAAGAGACTCACAGACTTAGAAAATGAACTTATGGTTGCCAAGAGAAAGAAATGATTAGGGGATAGGATGCACATGTACACATTACTATCTTTAAGAGGGATAACCAACAAGGACCTACTGTATAGCACATGGAACTCTGCTCAGTGTTACGTGGCAGCCTGGATGGGAGGTGGGTTTGGGGAAGAATGAATACATATATATGTGTGGCCCTTCATTGTCCTCCTGGAACAATCACAGCATTATTAATCAGCTATACTCCAATGTAAAATAAAGAGTTCAAAAAAGGCTAACAGGATCTATATCAGAGTCTTTGATCTTCTGACTTACTCTTTGGATGTTTTCAGGTAAATATGTGGTCCCCAATTTACTTTTCCTCTTCTATTTTTCATTGTTTTTTGACATAGGATGTTACTTTTCTTATCACAGTACCACATCTGAAATCCTCTGCCCCGATGTATATGCCTCTTTCCCCTTACTAACATGGGATTGTTATCCCTGCACTCAGTTGCTCAGTCATGTCTGACTCTTTGTGACCCTGTTGACTATAGCCCACCAGCCTCTTCTGTCCATGGGATTTTTCAAGCAAGAATACTGGAGCTGGTTGCAGTTTTTTCCTCCAGAGGATCTTCCTAGCCCAGGGATCGAAAGCACATCTCTTGTGCCTCCTGCATTGGCAGGCAGATTCTTTACCACTGCGCCACCTGGGAAGCCCCAGCTTCCTACAAAGCCCAACTGGGATCACCATTGCTTAAGAAAATTAAGTCTCTTAGAAGGAATGTCTGTGTCATAGGCATCTTATTCCTTTTTAAAAAAAAAAAATATTTTGGCCCCTCGTGGCTTGCAGGATCTCAGTTCTCCAACCAGGGACTGAACCTGGGCCACAGCAGTGAAAGCACTGAATCCTACCTGCTAGACTACCAGGGAATTCCTTGCATATTCCTTCCTGTAAAAGTTTGTTCATTACTGTGTGCAATAATCACGCCTGTCACAATTTTTGAAACAAGATTCTAATTTGGCATTCATGGGAGAATGGTGCATGATGTTTTGAATTATTTTGAATTAAATAAGATGCAGTATTTTCCTAAAAGCCAATTCTAAATAAGCTGCAAAAAAAAAAAAAAAAAAAAACAAGTATATAATAACAGATCTCTGGTTCTTTGTTCAGGATGTGTTCTTTCCAGTTCTGGCTGAGTGACTGTCAGGATCATCAACTAGAGGTCTGTGATCTTTGTTTAATGTCTGTTTTGGTTTCCTAGAGCTGCTTTGTTAAATCACCAGACACCTGGTGGCTTAAAACAATGGAAATTTATTCTGTTACATTTCTGAAGGTCATAGGTCTGAAATCAAAGGGTCCATAGGGCCGTATTTTCTGTGAAGGCTCTAGGGAGCACTTGTTCTTTGCATCTCCCAGCGTCTGGTGGCTCCAGGCATCCTTGGCTGTGTCTGCATCACTCCAAGCTCTGCCTTCATGTCCACGAAGGAGAAAAGGAACTCCTCCTTTCTCTTCTGTCTGAAATCCCCCTTTGCCTTTCTCTCATAGGGACGCTTATCATTAGACTCCTCTGGATAATTTGGGGTGTTCGCATGTCAAGATCCTCAACTAACAAACATTTGCAAAGATACTTTTTCCAAATAAGGTTGCATTCACAGGTCCTGGGTAGACCTATCTTTTGGGGTACCACTGTTCAACCTCAGTGCCTGATAATGTTTCCTTGAAAAAATACTTGCACTTTGATCTAAGACAGTGTGGTTATTCACCATTACTGGATTCTTTGGGGAAGCTTTAGTAACGTCCAGTGGTTGGGCACAGTGAGAGCTGGGGGTCTCCTCTCCCACCTCTTCACTAGCTGGTTGTATGTTACAATGAAAGTGAGTCTCAGACCAAATTCTGGGCTTCCCAGTTGGTGCTAGTGGTAGAGAACCAATACAGGAGATGAAAGAGACATGGATTTGATCCCTGGGTTGGCAAGATCCCCTAGAGAAGGGAATGGCTACCCGTCCCAGTATCCTTGCTTGGGAAATCCATGGACAGAGGAGCCTGGTGGACTATAGTCCATGGAGTCTCAAACAGTCAGACAAAACTGAGCAACTAATGTATCCTGTACCTCAATGAACCCCCCACTCCTGGCCATGTATCCTGTACCTCAATGAACCCCCCACTCCTGGCCACGCAGGCCCTCTAATGAGTACCTTGCCAGAAAGGTTTACTGATAGAATTATGCAACAGTGTTTTAGCCACAGGATATTGCTAGCTGTTTAGGCTAGGGCTTTTCAAACTATTGTTTGCATCCCACTAGGGTGTTCTGAAATAAATTGAGTGATTGCAACAAACAATGAACAAAGTAAAATATAGTACAATTGAATATAATAGAAAATAATAGAATGCATTACAAAAAGTGAGGGTAAGAAGTATTTTTTCTGGAAACTTTTCCTTTTAATGTGTGTGTATGTGTGTGTGCAGTAGTAGTAGGTCATGCTATAAAATATATTTATTGGCTTCCGTGGTGGCTCAAACAGTAAAAATCTGTCTGCAGTGCAAGAGACCTGGGTTCAATCCCTGGATTGGGAAGATCTTCAGGAGAAGGGACTGGCTACCCACTCCACTATTCTTGCCTGAAGAATCCCATGGACAGAGGAGCCTGGCAGACTACAGTCCATGGGGTCTCAAAGAGTCAGACTATTAGTAGTAGGTCACGATATAAAATGTATTTATTAATCTGATCTAAAAAGAATAAGAAATTATTTCTTAAGAGGAACAGGATGCAGGACTTGATGGAGTCCTTTACAAAGGTACCTCTTCAACAGTTATAGACTGACTGGGACCCTAGACACATAATCCAGACAGGAAAGGAAGGTTATTCATATATAATTTTTTTCTAGTCAGTCTAGATAACTGAATATCAGTCATGTCACTAGTGGAAGCGTGCTTAGTGAGTGTAAATAGCTCAGTCATGTCTGACTCTTTGTGACTGCATGGACTGTAGCCCACCAGGCTCCTCTGTCCATGGGATTCTTCACCAGCGGAAAAGAGTATTTCTAACACCAACCATTCTAATCAGCAAATGTTCTGTAGATAGCTGAATATTTGTAACAACTTCCTTAGAATGTGGGATTCTGATTAAATTCATTAAAGTACTAACTACCCCTGGAGTGTGTATTCCTGATTACAGTACTTCAACTCTAAGTGCCCATTGCTAAAGTATAAATAAAACAATATCATATTCTGTAGTGGTGTGTGCATACATGTAAAACAGACAATACCAAGATTATTCTTCTCTCTCACACAGGGTTGATAGAAGGCTTGCAGGGGAATAAAAGTGTGTTAAAAGAAGATTGTAATGGAATACACAGGACAACGCTGGATCATAATGGTTGATATTAAATGTAAAACAAACCACAGAAGTCTCCACCTGGAAACCTCTGCTGACACTTTAGTTAATGGAGTTTAAACGAAGGCAAAACTAGATGATGACAAGGATGGAATCCCAAGTCCAAATGTTCAGTCATACCTCAAGCAGTGGCTTCAGATATTTCCTCTTTACAGGGAACACTCTCCAGTCCCCCAAAATAATGAGTAGTTATCCATTATCCGAAACATAATATGTGCATTGACCTAATAAATACATCCAAGGCCATCACTGAATGCAGTCTGACTGGCACACTCTGCCTTTCCCTCTCCAGGAGCCCGCCTTTAGAGTGCCTCTAAGTACATGGAGATGAACTGCCCTGACCCCTTGCCATGGTGCCCAGTGGCTCAGCCTGCGGGCTGCCAACATCATTTGCAGGGCCCCGTGCAAAAGGAATATATGGCGCCTCTAGTTCAAAAAGTGAGAACCAAGCTTTTTTCCTTTCTTACACAATCTTTCCTTGACCTTTTATCATGTTCCTTATTTGCTATTTAGTTCTGGGTCCCCTTGGACACAGGGATACCTGAGGGGTGAACACTGACCTTCATACATGCCTGGACTAGACTCCTCCCTGTGTCTCACTGCCCAAACCCTTCCCTCCCTGAGTGTATCCCAAGGTGGTAGCTATTCCTAGACAAGGGCTGGGCAGAAGGCAGCCTAAGACCCATGCCAGAGAGGGGCTGGGGGCTGCAAGCCCCTAGTGCATGGTCCATCGTCCCATTGGAATGCACTTGCAAAGCACAAATGCAATGATTAGACTATGAAGAAATGATTACACTAATTCAATGATAAGACTATGAAGATGGCGCCCAAAGACCACTAATCCCCGAGTGCGGGCGCTTCTGGGAACAGAGCCCTGTGTGACTCTCCTGGCCCTGCATTCATGAAGCCAACCCTGGCTAGGACCTGCTATTTTCTGGTTTCTGGGGTCTGTTTCCAACACTGTTGCCTTTGAGATAACGTGGACATGAAGCTCCATGATTCTTTCTAATATGTTCACCAGAGTCAGTGAGAAAAGCAAATCTATCACAATAACAGTTTTTAAAATAGCTGAAAGTTCTCTACAGCACTTGCTAGTTGACAGGATGACAAGACCTCATGGGTCAGAATTCATACCAGTTCAGAACTCAGCATCTGTTACCCTGGAGATGAGGATTAAGTTTACATGTTAGGTTGAACTCTGTGAAATTCTCAACATTCCGCTGCTTTTGTTTTTACCAAGTTGAACAGCACATTTATGGACTGGGAGTTTCTTCCACCCTATCCCTTCTGAAAGAAGAGTCCTGCATTTCACTGAGGACATAAAAAGGCATCAAGCAGTTGAGTCATTGAGCTATGGGTTCACTATCTCAACTCGTTTCATTTCACCGCATTATTGCTCCACTTTGTAGGAAGAAGATGGAGACTCAGAGCCTTAGGTGACTTGCTCCAAGTCAGACCTCTGATAAGCAGCCATGCCAGGAACCCAACACATAATTCCTCAGGATAAGTTTTCTCATTGTGGACAGAGCTCAGTCTCACAAGCCGAACAACCTTCACTCTGGTTTACATTGAAAATCTGCCATGTGGCAGCTCCTGGCTCCCCAGAATACAGCTGCTGATGACACAGCTGGAATGGACAGCCCCACCCTCCAAGAACTCATGGAATTCAGCACTTAGGGGAAACAGAGTCACTGAATTCATCACTGCCTGAGGCTCCCTTTGGTTCAAGTCCTAGCCTTCTGCTCCAGGGACATCTGGATCTGTCAACACCAGCAAGACACGGAGAGAGAGACACAGAAATTGAGTTTGTCCACAGCTCCCCTTTCCGCTCTGAGGTTTACATGAACCTTGATCCCCAGAGGGAGAAAAGGAATGCTTGAGGCACAGAGGTGTACCCCCTCCCCGTCCCTCCAGGGCAACTGATGCTGGAAACAAGATGCAGACTGGGAGTATCTGCAGCCAGAAGGCAAACTAAATAAACGAGCACAATGCGGAATGGAGTGGGAGCGGGAGTCTCCCCCACCTCTCCCTAATCTTCCTTGAGTTTTCCCACCTACAAACCTTCCCCTGAGCCAGCCACCGCTCGGAAAGGCTGACAGCTCATTGCTGCCGCCCCTGTTTCCTGCGCTCCTCCGCTTCCCTCTCCCTCTCCATGGTAATTGTGATCCACCAGCCGCCGCGGCCACCCCCGCTTACTCCAAAGAACAGTTTGAAAGATCCATTCGACTGAAATGGCTTGATTACAACAGGGAGACAATTGGTTGAATAAAGTCAATTATCTTTTCAGTGACAGGTGCCCACTTTGAAGTCTAGGCACCTGCTGGCATAATCACCGAGGCTGACATTTCCAGGCCTTTATTTAAAAAGAGAATAGTACAATACCAGGCTTGAATTGGGGGGGGGATTTTTTTTAAAAAAGCAAGGCAGAGGGTGACTGTGATCTGCAGCTGTTGGGTCATTACCTTTCCATTAGCTCACAGAATCACGAGCTGGGCCCTTGGATGCTGCCAGAGCTGTCAGAGGCTCTAACCCAGCCGGTGCTGTCTGACAGGGGTTGGGGGGAGTGTAATTAACTCTGGGTCGCCCAGCAGGTCTGTGCTTCCAGTTTTCGGAGAGTTCACCATTCAAACCTGGGAAGCATTCAGATCTGAATATTTAGCAACAAGAATGAGGGGGATGTGGGCTTCCCAGGTGGCGCTCGTGGTAAAAATCTGCCTGTCGAGGTAAGAGATGAGGGCTGGAAAGATCCCCTGGAGAAGGGAATGGCATCCCACTCCAGTATTCCTGCCTGGAAAATTTCATCCGCAGAGGAACCTGGTGGGCTAGAGTCTATGGGGGAGCTTCAGACTCTGACATGACTGAGCACTCATCAGTGGGATGAAGCATGTATTATTACCTAGCCCATTAGGGAGACATCATATAAGACTGGAAAAAAAAGAAAAAGAAAAAGATCTCCTTAGGGTCAGGGTGATATTTCCACCTCCCCTCTGTATCACCTATTATTTACTTATTCGTTTAGGCTGCACTGGGTCTTTGTACGGTGTGTGGGCTTTCTCTAGTTGCGGCGTGAGCAGGCGTCTCTTGTTGCCGAGCCTGGGCTCTGGAGCACACAGGCTCAGTAGTTATGGTATGCCAGCTTAGTTGCCCTTCAGCAAGTGGGGTCTTAGTTCCCCCACCAGGGGTCGAACCCACGCCCCCTGCATCAGAAGGCAGATTCTCAGCTTCTGGACCACTAGGGGCGTCCCTCCCCTGTATTCTGTATGCTCAGTCTCATATTACTCCTGACCTAGTCCCCTCACCCCTGCCATGACCCTATATTTTGTTCTCCATACTCACCCAAATGAAAGGACATTGCAGTGTTAGAACAGCAGATGGCCAGAGGCAGCAACGGGAATGTCTGGGGACCAAGGAGTGAAAGTCAAGTTGTTTATGTGGCTAAAATGTATTACTGAGTTGTTTATGCGCAGAAAGAAATGTGTCAGTACTTGCCCTAGGAGTTCATAATTTAGATCAAGAGTCAAAACGTGTAGTGCTTACAGACACGGGGGTGGGCATTGAGGGGTGGTTGAAGTGGGAGTTCGGAATTAGCAGATGTAAACTATTATATATAGGATGGGTAAACAGCAAGGTCCTACAGTTTAGGAAGCTGTGTTCACTATCGTGTGATAAACCATAATGGAAAAGAGCATGAAAAAGAATGTGTGTGTGTACATAGGGGCATGGACAGGAACTTGGGCAAACTCCGGGAGACAGTGAGGGACAGGGAGGCCTGGTGTGCTGGAGTCCAGGGGTCGCAAAGACTCAGACACAGCTGGGTAACTGAACGACAGCAACAGTGTGTCTATATGGGCTTCCCCAGTGGCTCTGCGGTAAAGAATCTGCCTGCAGAGCAGGAATCGCAGGAGACAAGTGTTCCGTCCCTGGGTTGGGAAGATCTCCTGGAGGACGAAGTGGCAACCCACTCCAGTATTCTTGCCTGGGAAATCCCATGGACAGAGGAGCCTGGCAGGCGACAGTCCATACGGTTGCAAAGAGCTGGACACAACTGAAGTGACTTAGCACGCACACAGACACGTGTTATATATATATATATATATATATATATATATATATATACTATTGTTAATTCATGTCCCACTCTTTTTGCGACCCCACGGACTATAGCCCACCAGGCTCCTCTGTCCAGGGGATTTCCCAGGGAAGAATACTGGAGTAGATTCTCATTACCTTCTCCAGGGGATCTTCCCAACCCAGGGATTGAATCCACATCCTCTGCATTGACAGGTGGATTCTTTACCAGCTGAGCTACCAGGAAGGCCATATAAATATATATATATATATATATATATATTTGTGTGTACATATATAAACTGAATCACTTTTATGTACAGCAGAAACTAATACAACATTGTAAATCAGCTATACTTCAATAAAATAAATTTTTTAAAAAAAAACTTGCACTGCATATAGGACTAGGCAGGTAATATAAATGCATATAGCTAGCCGATGTATAATAGGGACTGGTGGAGATGGTAGCAAACCAGCAAGCCTTGTCCTGCCTAAAAGAGGCCACCTCTATTCAACTCCAGGTAAGAGATGGCAAGTGGCTATGTGAGCCCTGTGTTGACAGAGCTTCCAACTGTGAAAAAAAGTTGGAATCAAGACTTTATTTGACCTTTTCAATGTTTAAAAAAATCCATAGAGCCTGTTCCTCTATTCTGCTTTTCACCTGAAAGTAGATTTTCTTGCAATTCGCTTGTCTATAAAAGGAAGAAAATCCTGAAAAAACTGTGACAACATGGGTGAACCTTGAGGACGTTATGCTAAGTGAAATAAGCCAGTCACAGAAGGACACATACTCCATGATTCCACTAATGTGAGGTATCTAAGACAGTTAAACCCTTGGCCCGAATTCAGTAGGGTAATGTTTACAACCTGGTGAGAGAAGAAATCAACCTAAAACATCCATACAAGAGAATGAAATGAAGACATTTTCAGGAAAAGAAAAACGAAGAGAATTACCAAAATCTTACACTAAATAAACTTCAAAAGGATGTATTCCAAGAAGAAGAAAATCTTAGAACAAGTATCTGAGCTTCAACATGAAATGACATGCAAAGAAATTTATAACATATGTAGTTTCATCTAAATACACTCTGATTTTACAAAACAATAACATAGAAAATAGATTCATAGAAGCAAAGAATAGAATGGCGGTTTCCAGAAGCTAGGAGGAGGAGGCCATGAAAAGTTGCAATCAAAAGACATAAAATTCTAGTTAGGCAAGATGCATAAATGCTAGCGATCTGCTGTACAGCATTGTGACTATTGATAACAGTACTGTATTGCATGCCTAAAAACCAGTTAGGAGAGTAGATCTCGTGTTAAGTGTTCTTTTCACAACAAAAAAGCATTAGAGTCAGATGCTACCAGCTATCAAAAGGGCTATTGGTTGCATTTCCCTTCTGTTCTCCATTCAAGCTGTCTGCTTCCAAATTCTTGTTTGGAGAAGGATGCTAAAAATCCATTTGTTATTAAGTCGCTAAGTCGTGTCTGACTCTTTGCAACTCCATGGACTATAGCCTGCCAGGCTCTTCTCTCCATGGGATTTCCCAGGCAAGAATACTGGAGTGAGTGGCCATTTCATTCTCCAGGGGAAAATCTGGAATATATCCAGAAAAATATGACCAGCCTGATGAGAGAATCTAAAACCATACCATGTAAGTAGTAATGAAAGAAATCAGTTTTATTTAGATCAGTGACGATACTAGGTGAGGCAAGGAAGTTACTTCATATCCTTGAAAAGGACAAGGACCAGTTTGTCAATTATAGAACCTGAACCAACATTGTGACTTTTTTTTTTTTTAACCTTTTTACTTATTTATTTGGCTGCACTGGGTCTTAGTTGCAGCATGTGGGATCCAGTTCCCTGGCCAGGGATTGAACCCAGGCTCCCTGCACTGGAGCACAGGCTTAGCCACTGGACCGCCAGAGAAACCCCCTGTGACATCTTAAGAAGGTTGAAAGAGATAATATAAGGAAAAACTTTCTGCCCAGAATTTCAATGTCTGCCTAAAAGGATATCGGTAGCACTGCCCTAATGGTAGCCAAGAAAGAGTTTTAAAAGAGTTACTCATTGAATATAGATGAGCCTTCCAGTGGTGTCATAGGTTAATATAATGAATAGGAAGCTTATTTGTAAGAACTTCTGCCCTCCTAATGCCTGATGGACTCCATGGGCACAAACATCAATTTTGAATTTCCAAAGGTGCAGAAATGGCTGCTGTGCTAACATGATCAGTGTCACATTAATGACTGTTTAAAGGAGGTGGGGGTGTGTATATGGCCTTTTGCCTCTACTTTATCTGACTGTAGGGCTTCCCTCTTAGCTCAGTCGGTAAAGAAGCTGCCTGCAGTGCAGGAGACCCGGGTTTGATCCCTGGGTCAGGAAGTTTCCCCTGGAGAAGGAAATGGCGACCCACTCCAATATCCTTCCCTGGAAAATACCATGGACAGAGGAGCCTGGTGGGCTGCAGTCCATGGGGTTGCAAAGAGTTGAGCGTGACTGAGCGACTAACACACATTTCACCTTATTTGATTGTAGGTTTCAGAATCAGATATTGTCTTCTTGGTAGAGGGTGGCTGAGAAGCAAATCCAATTTCTATGACTACCTCTTCAGTGATTTTCAGTAGGCAGATTGCCTCCTATATGCATATGCTAGTTTATTCTTTTACTACATTTAAAAACATTTTCTGTATTTATTTATTTTATTTTTGGCTGTGCTGGATCTTGGTTGCTGCAGTCTTTCTCTAGTTTTGGGGAGTGGGGGCTTCTCTCTAGTTGAGGTGTGTGGGCTTCTCACAGTGGTGGCTTCTCTTGTTGCAAATATGGGTTCTAGGGTGCATGGGCTTCAGTAGTTCTGGTGCACTGGCATCTTTTCCTGTGGCATGTGGGATCTTTCTGGACCAGGAATCAAATTGGTGGCTCCTGGCTTACAAGGCAGAGTCTTAAACATTGGACCACCACGGAAGCCCCTTTTACTACATTTAAAGCAAAGTCATCCTAAGAACAGAAAAAATTATTTTCCAAGACATCATATAAATATATGAACATCCTGACTGTCAACATCTGTAAAATCTTCAGACATCACAGGTCATCTGTCAGTAATTTGTATTGAGTGTTTTCTGTGTGCCAGTTGGACCAGACTATCAGCTACTTGCTCCAGTGCCCACTGTTAATAATCCTGAAGTCATATTCTCCATCCCAGAGACCCCAGGGATAACATGACTCTTGTCTTATACCCTAACTGCCTAGCAAAGCAGAATCTTCTCAGGAAACCAGAATACTTGAGTTTGGGAGTGCACTTGAAAAGAATACATGTGGTGTCAGAGCTAAAATCTGTGCATAGCTGCATTAACTTTGTCATTGTCTTATGATTTTGGATGTTGATGCTTCTCCCACCATCATCACTGTGATTGCTTTTATTTCTGGTTGGGGAGGTTCCTAGGGAGCTGCTGGCACCTAACAGACATGGATGTCAGCAAAACACATTTGACTCCCGGAAGTGGTTGCTTTATAACTAATCTTCTTGGCAGTGACTGAACTCCAAGGCTATCATTTATGGTGACTGCAAGCTGAGTGTACTGTTGTGATGCCATAATACTAATGTGATGGGGGAAGAAACACATACCTGGAAATTAGCATATTTAATCTCTTAGAGCTTGAATGAAGTGAAAGTCGCTCAGTTATGTCTGACCCTTTGTGACCCCATGGACTATACAGTCCATGGAATTCTTAGGCCAGAATACTGGAGTGGGTAGCCTTTGTCTTCCCCAGGGGATCTTCCCAATCCAGGGATCGAACCCAGGTCTCCCACATTGCAGCCAGATTCTTTACCTGCTGAGCCACAAGGGAAGCCCTAGAGCTCGAGATCAGGAGCCAAAACCTCCATAATTGAGTGTGAGAGTTCAAGCCCAGTTTTTTCTCATCTGATATTTTATAGCAGAATGATAGTTGTTGGGGGCAGGAGTCAGGTGGAGAGGATTTTCCACTGAGGGAAGTTCAAAATTATCTGGGAGATGGAGAGTTTAGGAGGAGATTCCTCAGTGGCTCAGGAAAAAGAACCCACCTGCAATGCAGGTGACACAGGAGACTCCAGTTCGATCCCTGGGTCGGGAAGATCCCCTGGAGAAGGGCATGGCTACCCACTCCAGTATTCTTGAGTATTCTTGAGAATACTGGAGTGGGTAGCCTTTCGACATGAGAAAATCCCATGGGCAGAGGAGCCTGGCCGGCTACAGTCCACTGGGTTGCCAAGAGTCGCACACAACTGAAGCGACTGAGCATTCAGGCACAAGTACAGATAGTTTAGGAAGCAGAGCAGCAAAAAGGAAATATATATAATACTGTGTCCAAAAGAATAAGTTTTTAAAAATATTGTTTTCTGAAACTTGGAGGGATTATATCATAAAAAGACTAAAAGATCAAGAGTTCATACAATGAAGCCCCTTAGAGCCTTGTCAGACCTGAACCTTGGACTATTGTCCAGTGGAGGTTATATATTATGTACAGGGGATGCAGAGAGAATAAAGTGTAATCCCTCTCTCAAGGAGAATGCACTAGTGGAAAAGTCAGAGCACAGCAGGAAAAAAGCTAGTTAATGACACACCACAAACTACGTGTGCAGTACAAATGGTCAGTGCTTTGTCCCTGTGGCCCTTGATTTTCTGACCTCTAAAATGAAAGTGTGCTATTAGGCTTTCTCAAAGAACTGCTTCTGGCAAAACAAGGCGTATTTGTAAGGAAGGGAAAAAGTATTGACAACAAAGAAACAGAAAGCCATGGATCATTGACTATTAGAATTTGAAGGGATCTTAAGTTTCATCTAACAACTCTCTAATATATGAAGACTGTATGCCTTAAGTTCAAAGATCATGAACAAATAATCACTGCCTAATATTTGATGCAAACATCAGCAGTAAGCAAACAGATAGGGTCCTTGTCTTCTTTGAGTTTATACATTCCGGAAGATGAAGACAGACAACAAATATGCATAGAGGGAGAACAGGGATTGCCTTTTCCAGTTTCCCTAACCTCCTCCTCAGAAAGATGAAGAGTAGCGAAAGATCTTTTGATGATGGTATATAGGGCATGTTAAAAGGGTGGAGAGGGAGGCCTCTCTGATGGTCCAGAGGTTAAGACTTCACCTTCAAATGCAGGGGTTGTGGGTTTGATCCCTGTATCACACATGTCTCTCAGCCGCCCCCCCCCCCAAAAAAAACAAAATATGAAACAGAAGCAATATTGCAACAAATTCTATAACGACTTTAAAAATGGTCTACTTCAGAAAATCTTTTAAAAAATGGGTGGAGAGATTTAAAAAAATAGTTGCAAACCACTCTTAAAAAATGATACATTGTTAATCAAGCAATAGTAAATACTACTCTGGAACAAAGCCACTAGAACTTTCACATCCAAATGAGCACTGTCCCCTTCAAAGTATTCCCGTCAGGAAAATAAACAGTTATCCCAACAATGCTGCCATTGATCAAATTATTTCTGGAACTAGAACATTATCTCTCAAGCCATGTTACTAGTCACACCAGATGAGAGCCTCATTTGAAGATCACCTCTCATTTTTCACAATCAAAATGACTCGGTACAGCATGAGCATCCATCAGATGCTTTCAGAGCTCCCCTGGGAAGCAGAAAGGCACTGGCCTGGAGTTAGGCTCAGATGCTGGGCAGCTGCACCAGAGCCTCTCACCTGCACTGTCCTTTGCTTTAATTGCCCAGCATTGGTGCTAATCCCACACCTGGGATCCCCCACCTACCATTCTACCAGTGAGCCAGTGATCATTTTGGCTTCATAGCCCAGTCCTGACTCAGAAGTTTCTTTAGGCATTATAATTTCTGGCTGTAATCCTTCTTTCTCAGAGTTACTGTTGGTTGTTCTGGATGCCATGGAAATACACCTTACAGATTTCCAACACTTACCCAAGAGAATTATGGACCACCCCCTGCATGGAGCTAAACGTCCTCTGTTAGCTGCTCCCAGCCAATCACGCAGCAAGGCTGGGATAACCTACCTGGGAGAGGTGAGAGCCCTCTGATAACCAGCTTTGGCTCAAGGGCTCCCAGTAACTTCTCCAAACCTTCCTTAGACTGAATGGCCATCTAGGAAGCATACACTGAAGTCTGGTGACCTTTCCAGCTCCTGGAATCTCTCTGCTTTCTCTCACAAGGATGTTTTCCCTTTTAAAAGTCGTATATATTCGTCTCATCTTGAAATCTGCTTCTAAGAGGACTCAGAACACTACAGCACTTTATTTGTGCCCCAGTTTTACCATCTTCTGACTTCCCTCTCCCACCTGTTGTTAGCCCTTCTTCCCTAACCAGCATATCTGGTCTCCAGATACCTGAACTCCAACCATACATGTCCATCCAGGTCAACCTCTGCCCTGCCCTTCAGAGGGGCCTTCATTTCATCCTTTTAGCTCACAATAGTAGAGTCTATTTAATTTTTGTCTACTTGCCATATAAGGAACCAGAGATCAATTTGCCAGTATCCATTGTATCATAGAAAAAGTACGAGAATTCCAGAAAAAGGATCAACTTCTGCTTCATCTACTACACTAAAGTCTTTGACTGTGTGGATCACAAGGAACTTTGTGATCACACAATTTTTGTTGATCCACACAACTGTTGTGTGGATCACAACAAACTGTGGAAAATTCTGAAAGATGGGAATACCAGACCTGCCTCGTGAGAAATCTGTATGCAGGCCAAGAAACAACAGTTAGAACCAGACATGAAACAATGGATTGGTTTAAAATTTGGAAAGGAATATGTCAAGGCTGTATATTTTCATCCTGCTTATTTAACTTATATGCAGAGTTCATCATGTGAAATGCCAGGCTGGATGAAGCACAAGCTGGAATCAAGATTAATGGGAGAAATATCAGTACCCTCAGATATGCAGATGATACCACCCTAGTGGCAGAAAATGAAGAGGAATTAAAGAGCCCTTTTGATGAAAGTGGAAGAGGAGAGTGAAAAAGCTGGCTTATAACTCAGCATTCCAAAGATCATGGCATCTCGTCCCATCAGTTCATGGCAAACAGATGAGATGGAGGAATAATGGAAACAATGACTGACTTCATTTTCTTAGTCTCCAAAATCACTGTGGACAGTGACTGCAGCCATGAAATAAAGACTTTGCTCTTTGGAAGAGACCTATGACCAACCTAGACAGCATATTAAAAAGCAGAGACATTACTTTACCAACAAATGTCTGTTTAGTCAAAGCTATGGTTTTTCCAGTAGTCACATGCAGATGTGAGAGCTGGACAATAAAAAAGGCTGAGTGCTGAAGAATCTATGCCCTTAAACTGTGATGCTGGAGATGACTCTTAAAAGTCCCTTGAACAGCAAAATCAAACCAGTCAATCCTCAAGAAAGTCAACCCTGAATATTCCTTGGAAGCACTTATGCTGAAGCGGAAAGTCCAATACTTTACTCCACCTGATGTGAAAAGCCAACTCTTTAGAAAAGACCCTGATGCTGGGAAAGATTGAAGGAAGGAAGAGAAGGGGACAACAGAGGACGAGATGATTGGATGACATCACTGACTCAATAGACATGAGTTTGAGCAAACTCCAGAAAAGAGTGAAGGACAGGGAAGCCTGGCATGCTGCAGTCCATAGGGTAGCAAAGAGTTGGGCATGATTGAGTGACTGAACAACACCAACAACTTACTACATGGCTCCTTCATTGCAGATGATCTGCTCATCCTGAGAAAATCCTAAAATGATGCATAAACTCTGGAGGCAATTCCCAAGAACACATCCAAGGCTCCAGTGCTACACAGATCCAGTGCTACCCTGAAAGTCTCACTGGAACAAATCCCTAGTATCTGATAAGAATTCTTTCATAGACAACATCATCCATTTTGAAGTATATGTTTTGGTTTGTTTGTTTGAAAATGATTGTGTGGTTTTATAGTCTCTCTGTGTACACTGAAAACAAATACACAAGCAACAGCTGTCCTGGGTGAAATATTCCCCAAGTACTTGGACTGGGAGAAGAGGAAAAATTACTGTTGATACAAACTGATTGATCTGAGTTAGGAAGAAGTCCCCTGCAGAAGGAAATGGCATCCCACTCCAATATTCGTGCCAGGAAAATCCCATGGACAGAGAAGTCTGGTGGGCTACAGTCCTTGGGGTCACAGAGAATCAGACATGACTGAGCAACTAAGCACACATCGGAAGAAGTATCCCAAATTTCCTAGGTAGGAACATGAAGAAACCACTTATCCAATTTTCACAGTCCAGCTCCCACAATTTTCTAGGACTTTAGAGCCTCTGATTCTATCTCAGACACTAACTTAGGAACAGAATAGTTACCGATGGCTCCATTCAGTTCAGTTCAGTTCAGTTCAGTCGCTCAGTCGTGTCCGACTCTTTGTGACCCCATGAATCGCAGCACACCAAGCCTCCCTGTCCATCACCAACTCCCGGAGTTCACTCAGACTCACGTCCATCGAGTCAGTGATGCCATCCAGCCATCTCATCCTCTGTCGTCCCCTTCTCCTCCTGCCCCCAGTCCCGCCCAGCATCAGAGTCTTTTCCAATGAGTCAGCTCTTCGCATGAGGTGGCCAAAGTACTGGAGTTTCATTAGGTGTGTGTAAAACACCAATGTTTACCCCATTTCTGGCACACAGAAGGTGCTCAATTAACAAGATCTGCTTCTTTCTATTGATACCTTTTTTGAACTCATCCCTTCCTTTCAGACACATTTTAGAAGACTCACTTAAAGCCTTATTCATTTAAAAAAAAAAAATCAGAAACAGGCTGTGTTACTCTTTCTTCATTATCCGATGGTCAAGAAGGAAACTCTTAAAGTGAGGTGAGGTAAGCAGCTGGGTGCTTGATCCAGAAAAGATGCAAAGGATGTTTGTGTTGCTAGGAACTCATTTCAGGATTTTAAATGCTTGGGTGGTGGAGTTTAGTCGCTAAGTAATGTCAGACTCTTTGCAACCCCATGGTCTGTAGCCCACGAGGCTCCTCTGTTCATGGGATTTCCCAGGCAAGAATATTAGAGTGGGTTGCCATTTCCTTCTCCAGGGGATTATCCCAACCCAGGGTTGGGATATGGGTCTCCTCCATTGCAGGCAAGTTCCTTACCAACTGAGCAACCAGGGAAGCCCCTTTTAAATGCTCACCCAGAGCCAAAGTTTCTGGGTGACTCCCCCTTCCACTACCAATGTGCAAAGACTACAGAAAACAGAAGAGGATCTACAAGCTTCTTCTCCAAACTTCACATCCTGAAGTTCTCCCAGTTGGACTCTAAAATTTAATCTGCTGCTGCTGCTGCTAAGTCACTTCAGTCGCGTCCAACTCTGTGCGACCCCATAGATGGCAGCCCACCAGACACCCCCATCCCTAGGATTCTAGAGAGCTATTATTTTGTCAACTCCCAGTTACCAGGAAAATAGAAGAAAAAATGTGTGTATTTGGGGCAAATGACATCAAATAGGGCAACAAGACCTAGGAATACTGCAGTGCCTGAGAGTGATCATTTATAAAACTTCCTTAGAACCTACAGATTCTAGGGCTTCCCTGGTGGTCCAGTGGTTAAGAATCTGCCTTCCAGTGCAGGGGACATGGGTTTGATCCCTGGTTCGGGAGTTAAGATCTCACATGCCATAGGGCAACTAAGCCTGCATGCCCATGCGCTGCAACTAAAGTCTGACACAGTTAAGTAAATAAGTAAAATTTTTTTAAAGTCTACTGAATAACAGAATTATTTCAGTGTTCCATTGTTCAAATGCTTCCCCACTGAGCTAGTTTTTTTGTTGTTTTTTTTTTTTTAATCCAGACATGTTTGAACTACCAGATTCTATTAGACACTTTAAAATAAAATATCTTGGACTTCCTGGTAGGGAGTAAACTTTCCCATGATGGATGTTAAAAGCACAAATTATCAAAGGCTATGATAATTTTTAAAAAGACACAGAAGGGCAATATTCTTTCCTCTAGAGTTATGAAATTTAAAAGGATACTCTAAGACACTTGGGAGCCCATCTTCCCTTCCTGATGTTAAATGAATCAAAAAAGTGATTTTGGATATGAACTGTCTCATGTGGTGCTATTGTCTTCTATCTATATCTTGTTATCTTATATCTGGATAATGTAACTGTGGTTTTCTTGAACTATCCTTCTACTGACCTACTTGGGAGAAAGAGCTCTAAAATTACCCCTTGTCATGTAAGTAAATTCTGCTGGCTTCAGTTAAATCTACTGAGCAAATGGTGTCATAAAAAGTAGAGATGGGCAGCAGCCTTTCAAAATCATTATTATTACCAACTTGCCCTGTTAAAGTGAATTAAAGACCTTCTAAGGTTCGATGGGTGTTTCAGGAGGTTTGTGGAAAAGCAATCCATTTCCCCAAAGCTCTTTAATGGACATAACCTTGAAGTCTCAGTTTGCTCTGGGAATATCAGCAAGAAATGGGGAGGTCCAGGCCCAGTGTCCCAACCCCTGAGCCTTTGGGGGTCTTTAGGCATCACCTCTGGGCAAGTGTCCAGGGTGGCTTGTTTAGTAGGGCTTCTGATCCAGCATTTGCTGGCTCCACCAACACTGTCTGCATTCAAACAAGACCTAAAACCTATGGATTACACTAAATAGGTTCCAGAAGCCCCTAAATTGCACCAGCAGAAGTCAGCCTGAGAGTAAGTCTCAATATTCTGTCCACCAACCACATTTCTTTACTCTAGCTTGAGAACAGTGGCACAGCTTATATTTTGCTTCAGTGTGGGAAGGTATTTTGTTTTTGTTTTTAACAAAACTCCAGATGAAGTCTTTAGTTTCTGTTTGGGTTATCTTGTATGAAATTATGCATGTCTTTAAAGGCTTGAGTCCCTCAGTATAAAAATTCTTCACTATGTGCAGCACAAAGGAGCCAAGATCCACAGAAGTAGCGGCAGGTTTCCATCACCAGTTGAAATGTATGTTCCCTGAAAGGTACCAGGATTAACCAGCCACATTTTTTAAACATGCTATTTTTCTTTGCTGAGTTTCTATAGTCAAATTCTTATGCATCAAATGAGTGTGTAGCTGGCTTGAAATTTACAAATACAAAATTAGATGTACAAGAATAGAACTTTGTTTTTCTATAACCCAACATCTTTACTTATCAGAATCTCCTAACTTTAGTAACAAAAAATCCCCAAATCTCATAGGCTTAAAATGACAAAGGCTTATTTCCCACTCATGATGTATGTGTGCTATGGATCTATAGTAGTCATTCACAAGCCCAGGGTGATAAAAATCTCCATCATCTTATGACATCAGTATCTTAACATAAATCTCCCGGGTTCTCTGAGTATAGAAAAAGAGAGCTTAGAGAATCATTATACAGCCCATAAATTCTTCCACACAGAAGTGATGTGCATCATTTCTGCTTATATTTCATCATCCAAAGCAACTCAGATGCTCATAAAAAAACTTTACAGGAATATACATCCCAAAGGAAAGGGTAATCAGACACAACATTTACTACAGCATCGTACCCTGGGAGCTCCCATTTCCATCAATGTGGAGCACTTCTTAATCTTGGCACCTAAAGGAAGTTCTATTCAAATCAAGATAGTTCCCTACCCCTCTCTTCCAATAAGATTGCTATCTCTAGTCTTTCTTTAGAGCATTTCTTACTATTGGAAGAATTCGGATTTCCACTGCAAGTGACTAGTGTCTCCTACTTTCACACTATCTCTGTGGGATCATTATTTAATCAGTTCAGACTTTAGACTCACTCAAGTATAACTCCCTACCAGGATTGTAGTCTTCTCTTCCCTCTATTTCTTCCTCAGTTCCCCATTCAAGCTGGGAAAGTGGCACAGGAAAATCATCTCAAGGCAAAAAGAGAATTTCCTGATTACATTGCTCATCTCAGAAGGGAAAGAACCAGTAATTTAGGCGATGTTTTGGGAGTTGTGATGGGAGAAGGGGTATGAAAGAGTTGAGGACCTCACTTTAATTGTGACACTAGGTTTCAAATCACCCAGCAGAATAACTTTCTAAAATGGAACGTTGATATAGAAATCAAACAAAGCAAATACCTTATTCAAGTGCAGGAAACCTTCTTGTCGTTTTAACCTGAGAGCTGAAACCCTGGGTACATATTTGTGGTGACTGATCACTTCAACTGTTTTGCAGACTCTTACCCTACCCGAGACATGGGAACTAGAAACCAAATAAAAATACAAGGGCTACTGAGATAAAGCCTCCTCCATAATCAGTTTCCTTTTGGCATCAATTTCTCATCATACGATGGGCTACAGTCCATGGGATTGCAAAGAATCAGAGACATCTGAGCAACTTACATGCATGCATGCTCATCATGAAAAGAATTTGAGGTTCTACTACTCTATGAAGTATTCCAGGGCTGGGATAGACATGTCTTCAACTCTATCCTTTCCCCTTCAAAGGGACCTTCAAGTAAAATGTTCAACCAAACAGTATTTAAGAGAATTGTGAAATGTTTTCTATATACTTATTAAAAATAAGGATAGAGGAACTTCCCTGTTGGTCCAGTAGTTAAGATTTTGCCTTCCAATGCTGGTGGTGCAGGCTCAATTCCTGGTCAGGGAATTAAGCTTCCACATACGACTCATGGGCAAAAAGCAGAACACAAGCAACAGAAGCAATATTGTAACAAATTCAATAAAGACTTTAAAAATGGTTCACGACAAAATTTTTTTAAAAACTAAAAAGGTTAGAAATTAGGAGGTAGCGGAAGGCGCCAAGATGGCGGAGGAGTAGGACGGGGAAAACACTTTCTCCCCCACAAATTCATCAAAAGAGCATTTAAACGTCGAGTTAATTCCACAAAACAACTTCTGAATGCCGGCAGAGGACATCAGGCACCCAGAAAAGCAACCCAACTCCTCAAAAGGAGGTAGGAAAAAATATTAAAGACAATAAAAGAGACAAAAGAGGGAGGGACGGAGTTCCGTCCCGGGAAGGGAGTCTTAAAAAGAGAGAAGTTTCCAAACACCAGGAAACCTTCTCACTGCCGAATCCGTGCCGAGCTTTGGAAGCACAGAGGGCAACATAACAGGGAGAAAAAATAAATAAACAATTAAAACTCGCAGATTGCGAGCCCTACGGTAACTCCTCCAGCGGAGAAGCAGCGCAGACGCCTGCATCCGCCATTAGCAAGCGGGGACTGGGCAGGGAGGCGCGGCGTGGGCTGCATCACTGAGAGTAAGAATCTGGCCCGAATACCCTGAGCACTATCTGAGCGAAATAATTTGGGCTAGCAAACCAGACTGTGGGATATCTACCATGCGAAAAGCCAGCCCTAACCTAAGACACCGCCAGCCCGCGCACGGAACAAAGGACTAAACAGAGGTAGCCGGCTGCAAACCTTCCCCCTCCGGTGACAGGCAGCCAGAGCCGGAAGGGGGCAATCTCAGCCCCAGAGAGACATTATCTATAAAACTGGCTTCTTTGCTAACTAAAACTTCTTGGGGGTCTGGACGGTCAACATCTGCCTGAGAAGGTGCGCCGGTTTTACACCCAGATAACCAAGTGGCGGGGAGGCGATAAGTCGCAGCATTGGCGCTCGCCAAACACCTCATCACCTGAGCTGCTCGGACCTGGGAAGAGCACAAAACGCAGCCCCAACTGAGTCTGCGCCTCTGAGGACTACCTGAGTGCCTGAACCTGAGCGGCTCGGACCTGGGAGGTGCATGCAACCCAGGGCCAGTCTCGGATTGTTCCCGGCGGAACAACCTAGAGCCTGAGCAGTGTGGGCAGGGAGGCTACACGCGCCGTGAGCGGGGGCAGACCCAGTGTGGCTGAGGCACTGCGAGCGCACGCCAGTGTCATTTGTTTGCAGCATCCCTCCCTCCCTCCCCATAGCGCGACTGAACAAAGAGAAGAAATACAGCTCCACCCACCAGAACACCGACACAAGCTTCCCTAACCAGGAAACCTTGACAAGCCACCTCTACATACCCACACACAGCGAGGAAACGCCACAGTAAAGAGAACTCCACAAACTGCCAGAATACAGAAAGGACTCCCAAACTCAGCAATTTAAACAAGATGAAGAGACAGAGGAATACCCAGCAGATAAAGGAACAGGATAAATGCCCACCAAACCAAACAAAAGAGGAAGAGATAGGGAATCTACCTGATAAAGAATTCCAAATAATGATAGTGAAATTGATCCAAAATCTTGAAATTAAAATGGAATCACAGATAAATAGCCTGGAGACAAGGATTGAGAAGATGCAAGAAAGGTTTAACAAGGACCTAGAAGAAATAAAAAAGAGTCAATATATAATGAATAATGCAATAAATGAAATTAAAAACACTCTGGAGCCAACAAATAGTAGAATAACAGAGGCAGAAGACAGGATTAGTGAATTAGAAGATAGAATGGTAGAAATAAATGAATCAGAGAGGATAAAAGAAAAACGAATTAAAAGAAATGAGGACAATCTCAGAGACCTCCAGGACAATATTAAACGCTACAACATTCGAATCATAGGGGTTCCAGAAGAAGAAGACAAAAAGAAAGACCATGAGAAAATACTTGAGGAGATAATAGTTGAAAACTTCCCTAAAATGGGGAAGGAAATAATCACCCAAGTCCAAGAAACCCAGAGAGTCCCAAACAGGATAAACCCAAGGAGAAACACCCCAAGACACATATTAATCAAATTAACAAAGATCAAACACAAAGAACAAATATTAAAAGCAGCAAGGGTAAAACAACAAATAACACACAAGGGGATTCCCATAAGGATAACAGCTGATCTTTCAATAGAAACTCTTCAAGCCAGGAGGGAATGGCAAGACATACTTAAAATGATGAAAGAAAATAACCTACAGCCCAGATTATTGTACCCAGCAAGGATCTCATTCAAGTATGAAGGAGAAATCAAAAGCTTTTCAGACAAGCAAAAGCTGAGAGAATTCTGCACCACCAAACCAGCTCTCCAACAAATACTAAAGGATATTCTCTAGACAGGAAACACAAAAATGGTGTATAAACTCGAACCCAAAACAATAAAGTAAATGGCAACGGGATCATACTTATTAGTAATTACCTTAAACGTAAATGGGTTGAATGCCCCAACCAAAAGACAAAGACTGGCTGAATGGATACAAAAACAAGACCCTTACATATGTTGTCTACAAGAGACCCACCTCAAAACAGGGGACACATACAGACTGAAAGTGAAGGGCTGGAAAAAGATTTTCCATGCAAATTGGGACCAAAAGAAAGCAGGAGTCACAATACTCGTATCAGATAAATTAGACTTTAAAACAAAGGCTGTGAAAAGAGACAAAGAAGGTCACTACATAATGATCAAAGGATCAATCCAAGAAGAAGATATAACAATTATAAATATATATCCACCCAACATGGGAGCACCGCAGTATGTAAGACAAATCCTAACAAGTATGAAAGGAGAAATTAACAATAACACAATAATAGTGGGAGACTTTAATACCCCACTCACACTTATGGATAGATCAACTAAACAGAAAATTAACAAGGAAAAAAAAAAAAAACAAAAACATGTATCTATAAAGCTCACTAAAGCAAAGCACAGTAAAATGAGGTATGGCAATAAAAGGCATTAAATTTATCAAATAAAAAATAAATAAAGTGCTGAAAAATTAAAGCTGTCAATTCTGTAATAGATATTCATTGAAAGTATCTTTTGAAATGGGAGTGAAAACACCTTCAGAGAAATGAAAGCTAAGGAAGCATGCACGAGCTATAAAAAATGATAAAGTCCTTTATGAATGATGATAATATCAAAACAAAACTGGGAAATACAGGAAGGAGTAAAGAGCACTATGAACAGTCAATACATGGATAAACATTAGAAACTATTCTCTTTTCTTAATTTCTTCATGGTAAACTATCAACATTATATTGTGAAATTTTTCAGAAAAAAAAAAAAAAGAATATGGTATGACATAGTTCTGTCTTAGATATTATGCAAGTGGGATGAATACTGAAAATAACTAAAGTACCTCATGGTAAAAAATAAAAAAAAAAAAAAAAAAGACAGAGATAAACTATAAAAAAAAAAAAAAGAATTTCTACTAAATTAAAAGTTTTTCTTTCAAAGTTGTGAAATTGCAATGTTGTGGTTAAAATAGACCAAGTCAAAAATTAAAAAAAAAAAAAAAAAAGAAATTAGGAGGTAGTATTCACTGTAGGAAATAGGTGGGGAAACAGTGGAAACAGTGTCAGACTTTATTTTGGGGGGCTCCAAAATCACTGCAGATGGTGATTGCAGCCATGAAATTAAAAGACACTTGCTCCTTGGAAGGAAAGTTATGACCAACCTGGATAGCATATTGAAAAGCAGAGACATTACTTTGTGAACAAAGGTCCATCTGTCAAGGCTTTGATTTTTCCTGTGGTCATGTATGGATGTGAGAGTTGGACCGTGAAGAAGGCTGAGTGCCGAAGAATTGATGCTTTTGAACTGTGGTGCTGGAGAAGACTCTTGAGAGTCCCTTGGACTGCAAGGAGATCCAACCAGTGGATCCTAAAGGAGACCAGTCCTGGGTGTTCATTGGAAGAAATGATGCTGAAGCTGAAACTCCAGTACTTTGGCTACCTCATGCGAAGAGTTGACTCATTGGAAAAGACCCTGATGCTGGGAGGGATTGGGGGCAGGAGGAGAAGGGGACGACAGAGGATGAGATGGCTGGTTGGCATCACCGACTCAATGGACATGAGTTTGAGTGAACTCCGGGAGTTGGTGATGGATAGGGAGGCCTGGCGTACTGCGATTCATGGGGTCGCAAAGAGTCGGACACAACTGAAAGACTGAATTGAACTGAACTCAACTGATTCACTGTGGGTGACTCAGAATAATTATCTGCTTCATGCTTGAGCAGAATGAAACAGTCCATTGGTCTCAGCTTTGAGAAATGAGAGGGAATTGAAAGTTTGGAAAATTTCTCCCAGGGTAAAATCAAAGGAAAAGGCAAATCCCAAAAGTTTTCAGTGTGTTTCATCTCACCTTTATTTAGTGGTGATGTAAAAGTGTGATGGCTGTGCCTGAAGACAAAAACTTCAAAAAGATACTCAGTACAAAACTAAACACATTCTTACCAAACAATTCCAGCAGTCACAATACTTGGTATTCAACCCAAAGAAGTTGAAAACTTATATAAACACAAAACTAACACATAGATGTTTACAGCCATTTTATTCATAATTGGCAAAACCCAGATGTAATTTGGACACCCTTCAGTAGGTGCTGCTGCTGCTGCTGCTAAGTCGCTTCAGTCATGTTCGACTCCATGCAACCCCATAGACGGCAGCCCACCAGGCTCTGCCATGGCGAGGGCCATGGTGGCCCTATCTTGTTTCTAACAAGATCCTGATTAGTTTTTCAGAGGCAACAGAACAAAACCACAAGTCATACAGTTGGATCATGCACATGGGAGATGATTTTGACCTCAAAAAATGACCTGAACCAAAGGACCGGGGCATGATGGGAACATGACCAGAATGGCTATCCAGGGAGATCTAGTGCTGAATCCCCCTTTACCATACCTTACCATAAACAGCAAAGTTTCAAAGCTCTCTAGTGGAAACCTGCTCCCAATGCTTCTGAATACCAACTCTTCTCCCTTGGAAGTTTGACCAAAATCCCAGATCAATCTGGGAGACACTGATGCAAGCCATTCCTCCTGTCTCCTTACCCACAGACCTCACCACAAATCTTTTTCTTTTCTTAAAAGCCTGTACTATAGCCTGCCATAGTACTAACTTCTATTTTCATAGGGCAACCAACTCTGCTCTGTAATATACGCAGACAATGAAATATTATTCAGTGCTGCAAAGAAATTAGCTACTTAAACCATGGAAAGACATGAGCAAAACTTAGATGCATATTCCTGAATAAAAGGAGCCAATCTGAAGACCACATACTGTATGATTCCATATATATGATGTTTTGAAAAAGGCAAAATCATGGGTGCAGTGAAAGGATCAGTCATTGCCAGGGGTTAGGAATGAGGAAGGAATGAGAACATGGAGCACAGAGGATTTTTAGGGCAGTGAAAATATTCTGTGCTGTTGTTCAGTCACCCAGTCAAGTCCAACTCTTTGCGACCCCATGGACTGCAGCATCCCAGGCCTCTCTGTCCCTCACCATCTCCTGAAATTTGCCCAAGTTCGTGCCCATTGCATTGGTGATGCCATCCAGCCATCTCATCCTCTGATGCCCTCTTCTTCCTTCTGCCCTCAATCTTTCCCAGCATCAGGGACTTTTCCAAGGAGTCAGCTGTTCCCATCAGATGACAAAATACAGGAGTTTCAACGTCAACATCAGTCCTTCCAACAAGTATTCAGGGTTGATCTCTCTTAAGATTGACTGGTTTGATCTCCTTGCTGTCCAAGGGACTCTCAGGAGTCTTTTCCAGCACCATACTTAGAAGGCATCAATTCTTTGGTGCTTGGGTCTTCCCAGTGGTCACATATGGTTGTGGTAGCTGGGCCATAAAGAAGGCAGAGAGCTGAAGGAAATATAATAATACCATAATACCATAATGATGGATATATGTCTTTGTACATTTGTCCAAACCCACAAAATGTACAACATTAAGAGTGAAATCTGATGCAAACTATGGACTTAGGTGACAATGATGTGTCAATGTAGTTTAATCAATTGTAGCAGATGCACCACTCTGGGGGTAGGGGATATTGATTACGGGAGAGGATATGTGTACGAATGGGGGTGGAGGGCATACCGGAAATTTCTGTACTTTCAGCTCAATTTTTCTGTAAACTTAAAAGTGCTCTAAAAAAGTATATATTAATATACGTATGTATATTTAAAAGTATCAAGTTACATGTCTAATTTGTCTCTCACATAACTTTTAACTACAGTTTTCTGTTTTGAAAAATAGAGTGTAAAAATATATTATACATATAAATGAAAATGATATGCATGAAAGATCTTGAGAATATTTGGAACTTAAGAAAATACTCAGTAGATGCATTTCCCTCGTAGGTACAACTCTAAATGCTATAGGGGCAGAATTTTGATTTGAAGATATTTCATTTTTAATAGTCTCTTGACCAATATTTCCTGGACAGCTCTTTACATCTCTTCTGGAGGTCATGTTTATCATTGATTTCAGCAGCAACTCTGTGCAATCAGAAATCTCAAATGGAATTTGAGTTGTAATTCCAATTGATATATGTTGATTTAAATCTTGAAGGCCAATGTAATAACTCATAAAGCTGGAAGAAATAAGGGAAAAGAAGCCTTCAGATTCATGATGTGATTAACCTTTGACACACAGAGAGAAAGGGCATGATAAATGTGGAGCATTTGCTACACTCTTTTTTTTTTTTTAAACTTTACATAATTGTATTAGTTTTGCCAAATATCAAAATGAATCCGCCACAGGTATACATGTGTTCCCCATCCTGAACCCTCCTCCCTCCTCTCTCCCCATACCATCCCTCTAGGTCGTCCCAGTGCACTAGCCCCAAGCATCCAGTATCGTGCATCGAACCTGGACTGGCAACTCGTTTCTTACATGATATTTTACATGTTTCAATGTCATTCTCCCAAATCTTCCCACCCTCTCCCTCTCCCACAGAGTCCATAAGACTGTTCTATACATCAGTGTCTCTTTCGCTGTCTCGTACACCGGGTTATTGTTACCATCTTTCTAAATTCCATATATATGTGTTAGTATACTGTATTGGTGCTACACTCTTTTGATGGTGAAATTAAAAAAAAAAAAATAAGGAGTTTATGGATGTCAGGGGACAGGAGACTCTCTTGAATTGGATTAACGTCTCAACAAATCACCCTCTGATGAATTACATAATGATAGCATTTATTGACCTGTATATTGAAGAAAAAACGTGCATGAAGAATTTGCCGTAATATGTGTGTTTAATAGAAAGGACAAAGCTAATGTTTGGAATACATATTTTTTCTGCTAAGAGTGTAAACAAAGTGTTATATTTCTCCACCCCCTCGGTGGAGCTCTGCTTTAAGCATTATGCTAGAACAGGAGTAATTACATACACAGCAACAGAATGTTGTGTTTGTTTCCAGTGAAACTGGTCAGAACTACAGGCTCTGTCGTTCTATTATTTGGTTAGGAGACACAGACCTGGGAGGATGACATCTATCTCCCCCAGGCCTTGACAGTGGGAAGAGGCACCTATGACACCCAGGTAGGGTACTTATTTTTTCTGATGTTACTGTGCGGTGGATTGAATGTCTCACAAATTGTTCCTTTCTCTGGGAATTTCTGCATTTCCATTTCTCCCTCTAACTGAGAATGATTTTAACATTTGCAAATTTATGAATAAGAATGAATATACAGTGCATAGCCTAACATCAGACCTGCGTGCATGCTAAGTCACCTCAGTTGTGTCTGACTCTGTGACCCCACGGACCGTAGCCCACCAGGCTCCTCTGTCCACGAGATTTCCCCGGCAAGAATACTAGAGTGGGTCACCATGCCCTCCTCCAGGGGATCTTCCCAACCCAGGAATTGAACCCATGTCTCCTGCGTCTCCTGCATTGCAGGTGGATTCTTTACAGCTGAGCCAATGGAAAAGCTCATAACATTAGACACATACAATCAACTGACACTTGATTTTTACACACACACACACCATATATATATGTGTATATATATATATAATTTACCCAATCAATGAGTTACAGTTTTCTGGATCAAGTGAGTTAGCTGAAGGAGTGGAATTGATAAGAAGAAAATTGCTAAGAAGAATTTCAATAGAGGTTCATATCAAAGTGCCTAACAGAGGGTAGTTGTTCGATAAATACTGGTTAATTTGATCTGACAATATCACTATTCTTACACTCTGCAGATTCCAAATTAGACCATGGATATTTTCTCAGCTTTTTTAATCAGAACCAGATGGAAGAAGAAACAGGCAACGCATAGAAGGATCTAGTTTACATCAATCCCCAGAGGATGAGCAGAGGCAATAATGGGTCTTTGGAATCTTTGGTTTCAGTGACTCAACCGGAGCAAGGTTGCCAGGACAATTGGGGCTGCTCTGCCTCCCTGGGTGCAGGATAATTCGATATAAGCAGCCTTTTCCCACAACAGAAGCTAGGGCTGTGACTCAGCACACCAGGCAGGCAATGGACTAAAAAACGTCCCTGTGTGCCTTTTTGGACATTGCATTGAAAGCTGCCTGCTTCATCTGGTCTCCTTCTCGTCATATGACTCTACAACTGCAGCAGGTGTCTTGTTACAGCCTTTACTCACTCTCACCAAAGCTACAACCGGGTTTGCCATGTGCACCTAAGAACATCAATGTCAGTACTGCGGCAGGTGGATGGAGCACTTTGTTGAGGGAGGTCTGCTTCTCATGGGCCTGACAGCATGTGCCAAGTGCACCTGCCAAGCCTGGCTGTGTGCTTGGGGGTTAGGGACTGCAGGGAACAACCTGTGCAGTGTGTGCCTGCTCAGTGTTCAGGCGAGGAGTTCAGCCTCTTCAAGAAGGAGGTCAATGGTCTCTTACCGATCCTCTTAAATTAAGCCTTTTTTCCTCTACTTGGAGTTTCATTTACAGAATGAAGGAAGGTCAAAAGAGAAATTCCAAACCACACGAGGTACTGGAAGACCACCTGTGACCGAAAGTTGCATTAACTTCCAACAAAAACTATATGAGAAAATGTGCTGTGTGACTTACAGCCCATTACACACAGGTGTTCTATTTATTGAAGCTGTTCACCACCCTCCCCAGTGAGGAAGGTAGGGCTGAGGCAGGCACTGCACCTGGAAAAGACTCTCAGGACTCACTTACCTCTCCTCTGAACCCACAGCCAACTCCGAGTTCAAAGACACCAGCGAGAATGAAGGAAAGCCACACGCAGATCATCTACATCAGGGCTCCCTGACCTCCGAGATGATCTGAGGTGGGGCTGATGTAATAACAATAGAAATAAAGGTTCTCAATGAATGTAGTGCGTGTGTGTGTGTGTGTGTGTGAGTTGTTCAGTTGTGTCCAACTCTGCAGACTGTAGCCCACCAGGCTCCTCTGCCCATGGAATTCTCCAGGCAAGAAAACTGGGGTGGGTTGCCATGCCCTCCTCCATGGGATCCTCCTGACCCAGGGACTGAACCCAAGTCTCATGTCTTCTGCACTGGCAGGCAGGTTCTTTACCACTAGTGCTAACTGAGAAGCCCTTTATGCCGCATGAACTCTACCATATTCTTTTTTCTTGGCTCTATGCTAATTTACGTTATTGCAAAATGGTTTAATATAGAACACAATACACAAAAGCATGAAAGATGTGAGCAGCAAACAAGTATTGTGTTGGTAAACTGGCTTTCTAGGGGGAGAATAAAGCCGTGATTTATAGTCTGTGTCAATTTGCCTGTTGTAAATACACCCATCCTGGCCTTTTTAAAGCTACCAACAGTTTAACAACTAGCTCTCAAAGCTCCTGAATATTTAACAATAGGCTCTTACTAGCCAGCTTTAGCGCACTACTGTCTAACCCCACCACCAAGAGTCTACCCCTGTTAAGAAAATGGTTTATTTGTTTCCAGTTTTGGGGGGGCATTTTCACACAATTAGGTCTGTATTATAAATAAAATATTATATTCTGTTTTTTCCTGGTGTTTGCTTTTCAAATTTGTTCCATGACCATATTTTATTCATTTTTCACAGAATGCTTAAGTAGCCAGTTCGTGTGTGTGTGTGTAATTGCTCAGACCTTGGAGGCAAACAAAGTTAGCTACAGATCATGGTATCACCTGTGATGCGACTATGGCAACATTACTGAACTTTGTTGAACCTTATTTCATCACCTTCAAAGTACAGGTAACAAGCAGTACTCGATTCACAGGGTAAAAATAGTTGGTTTTTATTTAGTGATCATAAAATCCTAGATCTGTTCTTCCTGAGTTCACCACATTTAGCAGCTGATTTGCTCTTACTGCACATACTAGCCTTTCCTGTGTAGAAAGTCCTTCTTGGTCCAAATTCTCAAATAAGAGTGGCAAATACTGCTCACATGATTTTATAAATACATATAACATCAATATGGGCAACATTTAATGCATTTAGTACGTGTGTGTGGGCTCAGTTGTGTCCGACTCGTTGTGACCCCATGAACTGGAGCCCGCCAGGCTCCTCTGTCCGTGGGCTTTCCCAGGCAAGAATGCTGGAATGTGTTGTGATCTCCTTCTCCAGCATTTACTGCAATGCTGATAAATTCTGTTTGTTGTCATTGTTTTTGGAATGCACACTTGCTCAGAACCCTGGGTAAATTAAAACAGGGAGACAAAGGTGTTTCACTTACTGTGACCAGTTTGGGAGTTTCTCCCTTTCCTTCCATTGAGAAAGACAGTAGAGCATGAGGCTTTATAATCAGGACTGAGAAGGAAGATGCAGTAGGGATCTGACACACAGATGCCAGCTGCCTTCCAATACCTGGGCTCCCATTCTTCCTTAGGAACAGAACGTTGAGCCCTTGATTCCAGCTCTGTGCTGCATATCCTGGGATTTATTTAACACAGGAGAAAACATAAACTTGTATCTTGTTTTAAACTTCTATTATTTGGGCTATCCGTCGCAAGCCGTCACACCTAATCCTATCTGATATCCCATGTAATCCAATCTAGGAGTCCTGATCCCCGAATATGTGATTTGAATTAAACTGAAAAAGTGAGACCAGTTAACTGAAACAAATGCCTCAAAAGCTGCCAGTCAGTGTTCTCCTATGTGGCAGGCATTGTTTTGAGTTTTTGTTGTTGTTGTTGTTTTTAAGATTTTTTGATGTGGACCATTTTTAAAGACTTTGTTGACTTTTTTATTGCTTCTGTTTCATGTTTTGGGGTTTGGGTTTTTTTGTGTTTTTTTTGGTCACGAGGCATGTGGGATCCTAGCTTTCTGACCAGGGATCCCCTGCATTGGAAAGTCTTTTAACCACTGGACCCCCAGAGAAGTCTCTGTTTTGAGTTTTAAAATGCGCCATGGTTTTTAAGCTTGTGAAGTAGGAATTGTTGTCCTCATTGTGTTCAGACAGGTGAAAGAATGGGCCAGATGTTATTTTAGACAACCTGTGGTGAAGCCAGGATTCACCTGTAAACTTGTCTAACTCCAAATCTCGTAATCCAACATTTTGTCATCAGCCATTTCAAAGAAACAGACTCCAAGGCACTCATTCATGGTGTTTCAAAAACCACAGACCTTCTCCAAAGCTTTCAAGTACCTGTCAGACCCCACATCATTTCTGAAATGTAAGTGAAACAGGTGAAAAGAAATGTAAATATTTGTTATTCAGTTGCTAAGTTGATGTCTCTCAATTGTCTCTTTTTCATACCTAGACAGCGTATCAGAAAGCAAAGACATCACTTTGAATTTAAATATTAATTTTAAATAAGTATTGAGGTTGATCTTTAAACCATATCAGCCAAGGATTCCTAGTTGTTACTGAAAAATTAAGTGAAAATGTATGGGGAAATGCACAATTCCACACTCTACATATTCTTTAGAATTTATTTTTTCTGTCTGGCTATAGATTTTTGCAGGACAACAGATAACTGTTCTTTCAGAATAGTTCACCTTCTCTGATCCCAATTTTTCACTTGAATTCATACTCCTCTGATTGGAAGAGAATTCTCATTCCTATGGCAATGAGGATTTTGTTCCCTGCTCCCTCTCTTTCAAAAATACAAGCAGATACCCCGAACTTCAGAATTGGAATTAACAGTGGAAACAGGTATTTTTAAAAACATGCTTTCCTCCACAAATGGTCTCTTGCCAACAAGTCAGAAGAAATATTCTTCAAAACCTCCTCTCCTCCAGACTTCAATTTTATTCGGAAGTATTTGTCTTTGGGGAAATTTCAAGCAGGACCAATGCTTTGTCATAGGGGTCAGGGCTTGAGGCTGTTCTGTTACTGGTCCATGTTTTCCTCTGGGATAGGGAGGACTAGTCCTTCAAGGTTGGCTGGCCTCTTTGAAATGTTCTCTGGAACAGATCAGAGATGCCCCTGGTAGACAGGGAACTAACTCATACATTTTAATAAGAGCCAGCAGAAGCAAGGAGTGTTTGTACAAGTGGCATTGAAGGTTTAATGTCTGCCACTGTTTCCAGCAGCATGTGGCATTAAGTACTGGGATTTCCAAGCATCAGAGGGTGGAGAAGTGTTCTCTGGGGCTGCAATAGCCCGCAAATGCCAGGCAGAGAAGGGCCCAGCTGGCGGGAACTTCAAGTCACAGCTATGCCCATAAGCTCCCTGCAGTAGCTTGCAGCCTTCTGAGCACCCTAGAGCACTCACTCACTGCCTCTGGTTAGCTACCACCTGATATCTAGCTACTGGTGGGTATCTGTCCCTCCTGCCCTTGCTTCCCGCCTTGTTCACTCACTGTCAGTCAATATAATGCATTTCATTGGAATGGTATGTATGTCTTCCTCAGATCCCTCTTTAAGATAGTATAATAAGGTGGACTGTACCATCAGAGTCACTCACTGTCAGCTTTCACAAAGTTATATGACCTTGAAATATTATTCAGCCATAAAAATGAATGAAATTATGCCATATTTGCAGAGATGTGGATGAATCTAGAGACTGTCATACAGGGTGAAGTAAGTCCAAGAGAGAAAAACAAGTATCATATGTTAATGCATATATGTGGGATCTAGAAAATGGTTTTGATGAACTTATTTGCCAGGCAGAAATAGAGACAGAGACATAGAGAACAAACGTTATGTCTCACTTTGAATTTAAATATTAATTTTAAATAAACATTGAAGGCGGTAAGGGGAGGGTGTAGGAGATTGGGGTTGACATATATATACTTCTATGCATAAAATAGATAACTAATGAGAATCTACTGTATAGCACAGTATAACTCTACTCAGAGCTCTGTGGTGACCTAAATGGGAAGGAAATAAAAAAACAGTGGATATATACATACATACACACACACACAGAGCTGATTCACTTTGCTATATAGCAGAAACTAACACAGCACTGTAAAGGAACTACACTCCAATTAAAAAATGTAAGAAATTTTTGTTCCCCGTGTGACTCTCAGTGCTTTCATCCTGTGTGGGGATTCAAAAATACCTACATCCTAGAATGGCTGATGAGTTTATCTGCAGGAAGCACCTGGCATGGTAGAACCTGGCTCTTGCTTTCCTGGCTCTTCTTTTTAATACACTATATTTTTAATATTTACTCTATCAGTGGTAACTGTCCCATCATCTGCATCACCATCGTCACCACCAGTCTTATTATTGTTACATTCCAGTTGGGAATCTTTGGTGTGACTTCCACAGTCAACAGTATACTCTACTATCCTAGACCTGAGGAAAGCTCCCATTTTTAACTAGCCTCTTCAGTCCTGTGTTTTTTTTTTAGTTTACCACATGTAGTCACCATCTTTTAACAGACCAGGATTCAAGGCAGAAATAAAATATTAGTGGTAAGACATGTGTTTGGATTCTTAAAGGCCTTACTTAAATCCCAGTTTCACCGCATATCTGTTGATGCCAAGAATGTCAGATAAGAAAGGGGCTGAACTCTCTGGACTTCCGTTCCCTTCCCTGTAAACTTAGAATAAGAGCACTTTCTGCACAGAGTTAATTTAGGAAACAGACCAGATAAGGCATGTGGTGGACAGGTAAGGTACCTGACACATCAGTGTCAATCACTTATCCTCTCCCAGTGCTACTAACATCACCACCACCACTGCTAGGCACCAGATATAATTCTGAGAGGACATTGCCTTTGGAACTGTTATAATCTCTTACAGCTGCAATATACTAATATGAATTATTAATATGTTAATAACCCCCCTCAAGACTTAAGGTCTTAAAACAACAGCAATCATATATGTTGCTCACAAATTTGTGTTTTGAGTAGAGCTGAGCAGGTTCCATGTAATGTCAGCTGGGTGGGACAGGTTAACTGGAGAACGGAAGAGTCACTTTCAAGGCAGTTCCCATCTGTGACTAAAGATTCGGTGCTGGCCTGTTGACTGGGAGGTCAGCCAGGGCCATGGACTGGGGACTTGGTTTCCCCTCCAGGTAGCTCTCCATGGACTGCTTAGGGCTTCCTTAGAGTCCTGGTAAGCTCCAAGGGCAAACATTCTAAGAGAATAAGGCAGGAGTGCTGGTAATTTTACAACTCAGCCTTGGAAGCCGTACAGTGTCATTGGTTCCAGACTCAATTACTGGAGACAGTTGCAAAGATCCGCCCAGGTCCAAGGGAGAGGAAACAGACCCTACTCCACACCACAGAAGGAATATCTAGCTCATATTTTAAGAAGAGCACATCAGATGGGAAATAGCGTTGCCACTATCTCTGGAAAATACAATCTTCCACAAAAGTATTGGCTAGACTAGTAGTGCTCTGGACTTACTGATGAGCCCTCCTGGGAATACTGTTGCCTTGCCATTGAGCTAAACCTTCAGCCCTTGTGAGGCTGACTGCATACTGGTTCAGGCCTTAGAGTCATACTATGTGCCCATGTGCTCAGTGGTACCTGACTCTCAAAACCCCATGGACTGTACTCCGCCAGGCTCCTCTGTGCATGGAATTCTGTAGGCAAGAACACTGGAATGGGTAGTTATTCCTTTCTCCAGGGGATCTTCCCAATCCAGGGATCAAACTTAGGTCTCCTACATTGCAAGCAGGTTCTTTACCATCTGAGTCACCAAGGAAGCCCTTATGGTCATATTATATTCAGAAGCCAGGCCTGCCACTTATTTTCCCAGGTGACTCTGCTAAATTTCATTCCTTGGCTTCTGTCCTTATCTTTAAAATAGGGACAGCAATAGTATATAGCACATAGAGCTGTTATGTATCCTTTGATGGAAAGAAAATTATCCTAGTTCTTGGTAAAACAATGATCACGTTTCCAAAGGAAATCTAGAAAACGGTCAGAAAAAGAAAGGATGGACCATGCCACATCTCTCCATCTCTTCTTGAGGCAGAATAGAAAAGAACGTGGACAGTTAGAGTCAGACAAGCGTATATCCTGGCTCTATATTTTACCAGCAGCGTGACTTTGGGGAGGTACCCCATCATCCTGACTGTATCATCCTCATCTGTATAAGACTGCCAAGTATTTTTAATGAGCATTGAATTCAACAGTGTGTGTGTATGACATACTGCTCGGACACGAAATATTTATTGGATTATAAAAAGGCCTGGACATTAGTTAACAGCAATCATCTGAGTCATAGTGCATTCATGAAAGAGCAGATGAAAGGTGGATTCATAAGAGACCAAACTTTATGCCCAGGTTCTACAGTGTGTTGAAAGAGACAAGCTCATTTTATGGGAGTCTCCCCTCATACTTTACCTTCTAATCAAAATTTTCACCTTGTTTCAAGTGGAAGCAAGCAGGGCATGGGGTGTTGAAGCGGGCAGAGAGCACTTTGTGTTAGGAGATCTGTGAATTGAGCATTGAGTGTGACACCACCTAAGACAGCAGCAGCAAGAGCAACCCCTTGGTTATTGACATTAAAAAGTAAACACCCCTCCCGAACACATGCCTCCAACCATCTCTTAGCTGATGGTTAAGTAGTAAAGTGGCCTTTTGGCAGAGAAAAAAACTGAAACCAAAGGAGCTCGAAGAACACCTGCTTTAGCAACATGGATGGACATAGAGATTGTCCTGCTGAGTGAAGTGAGTCAGACGGAAAAGGAGAACTATCATATGACGTCCCTTATATGTGGGATCTGAAAAGGAATGTGCTTATTTACAAAACAGAAACAGACTCATAGAGAACATGCTCGTCAGGGGGAAGGACAGAGGGAAGATAGGGAGTTTGGGATGGCCATGTACCCACTGCTGTAATTAAAGTGGATAACCAAAAAGATGAAATGGATAGCCAGGAATGGCCTACTGTATATAGCACAGGGAACTCTGCTCTGTTAAGTGGCAGGCTGGATGGGAGAGAGGTTTGGGGGGAGAATGGATACATGTATATGTATGGCTGAGTCGCTTTGCTGTTCACCTGAAAGAATCACAATATTGTTAATTGGCTATACTCCAATATAAAATAAAAAGCTTAAAAAAACAAGAACAGCTGCTTTCCCTAAGAGCATCAATGACGAAGCAAAAGCAGTTTCCTTCTCAGAAGTATGGTGTGATTTAATTACTTGTGTTGCCTCTGCGGTGTTTTCCACTATGTTTCATTGTGAGCATATGGACCTCCTTCCAATTATGGGCAGAAGTGTCTTCTGTGGGTTACCCTAGGAACTAACCACCATATGACCTTGTTTCCACAGGTAAATCCTTTCCAAGTTCTCAACAACTGAATGGGAACAAACTTTCACAGCCAATGAATCTTTTCTAAGATTAGAATTGCTCGTATCACGCAGTATATTTAACAGGTGAGACAGTCATGACTGATTACTTTTTCCAAGTTTTTATGGAAATTTTCCAGCATGTGCATCTTGCTCCAACATGTCTTGATATTATTTGCATCTTGTTTCTTCCTCAATCCCCACCCACATTCCCTCTCTCTACTGGAGGGTCCTTAATATAGACACTGTAGATGCCCAACTCAGATGCTCTCAGATCCCTTTACCATCATTGTGTCCCTGTCCAAGCTTCAGTGTGCTTTTATATCCGAAGACCCACGCATGAGATTCCTCTTCCAATGCCTGTCCTTGGGTTCTGGAACTCCTTTGCTCAGGAGCACCCAGGGGTTTACATCTTCCAGAATGTGGTCCACTAGAGAAGGGAATGGTAAACCATTTCAGTATTCTTGCCTTGAGAACCCCATGAACAGTATGAAAAGGCAAAATGATAGGATACTGAAAGAAGAACTCCCCAGGTCAGTAGGTGCCCAATATGCTATGGGAGACCAGTGGAGAAATAACTCCATAAAGAATGAAGGGATGGAACCAAAGCAAAAACAATACCCAGTTGTGGATGTGACTGGTGATAGAAGCAAGGCCCAATGCTGTCTAGAGCAGTATTGCATAGGAACCTGGAATATCAGGTCCATGAATCAAGGCAAATTGGAAGTGGTCAAACAGGAGATGGCAAGAGTGAACATCGACATTCTAGGAATCAACAAACTAAAATGGACTGGAATGGGTGAATTTAACTCAGATGACCATTATATCTACTACTGTGGGCAGGAATCCCATAGAGGAAATGGAGTAGCCATCATGATCAAAAAAAGGAGTCTGAAATGCAGTACTTGGAAGCAATCTCAAAAACGACAGAATGATCTCTATTCGTTTCCAAAGCAAACCATTCAATATTACGGTAATCCAAGCCTATGCCCCAACCAGTAACTCTGAAGAAGCTGAAGTTGAATGGTTCTATGAAGACCTACAGGATCTTTTATAACTAACACTCAAAAAAGATGTCCTTTTCATTATAGGGGACTGGAATGCAAAAGTAGGAAGTCAAGAAACACCTGGAGTAACAGGCAAATTTGGCCTTGGAGTACGGAATGAAGCAGGGCAAAGGCTAACAGAGTTTTGGCAAGAGAACACACTGGTCATAGCAAACACCCTCTCCCAACAACACAAGAGAAGACTCTACACATGGATATCACCAGATGGTCAACACCAAAATCAGATTGATTATATTCTTTGCAGCCAAAGATGGAGAAGCTCTATACAGTCAGCAAAAACAAGACTGGGAGCTGACTGTGGCTAAGATCATGAACTCCTTATTGCCAAATTCAGACTTAAATTGAAGAAAGTGGGGAAAACCACTAGACCATTTGGGTATGACCTAAATCAAATCCCTTGTCATTATACAGTGGAAGTGAGAAATAGATTTAAGGGACTAGATCTGATAGAGTGCCTGATGAGCTATGGAATGAGGTTCGTGGTTCGTGACATTGTACAGGAGACAGGGATCAAGACCATCCCCATGGAAAAGAACTGCAAAAAAGCAAAATGGCTGTCTGGGGAGGCCTTACAAATAGCTGTGAAAAGAAGAGAAGTGAAAAGCAAAGGAGAAAAGGAAAGATGTAAGCATCTGGATGCAGAGTTCCAAAGAATAGCAAGGAGAGATAAGAAAACCTTCCTCAGCGATCAATGCAAAGAAACAGAGGAAAACAACAGAATGGGAAAGACTAGAAACCTCTTCAAGAAAATTAGAGATACCAAGGGAACATTTCATGCAAAGGTGGGCTCGACAAAGGACAGAAATGGTATGGACCTAACAGAAGCAGAAGATATTAAGAAGAGGTGGCAAGAATACACAGAGGAAATGTAAAAAAAAAGATCTTCACGACCCAGATAATCACCATGGTGTGATCACTCACACTCACAAAGAGCCAGACATCCTGGAATGCGAAGTCAAGTGGGCCTTAGAAAGCATCACTATGAACAAAGCTAGTGCAGGTGATGAAATTCCAGTTAAGCTATTTCAAATCCTGAAAGATGATGCTGTCAAAGTGCTGCACTCAATATGCCAGCAAATTTGGAAAACTCAGCAGTGGCCACAGGACTGGAAAAGGTCAGTTTTCATTCCAATCCCAAAGAAAGGCAGTGCCAAAGAATGCTCAAACTACCACACAGTTGCACTCATCTCACACGCTAGTAAAGTAGTGCTCAAAATTCTCCAAGCCAGGCTTCAGCAATATGTGAACTGTGAACTTCCTGACGTTCAAGCTGGTTTTAGAAAAGGCAGAGGAACCAGAGATCAAATTGGCAACATCCGGTGGATCGTGGAAAAAGCAAGAGAGTTCCAGAAAAACATCTATTTCTGTTTTATTGACTATGCCAAAGCTTCTGACTGTGTGGATCACAATAAACTGTGGAAAATTCTGAAAGAGATGGGAATACCAGATGACCCGACCTGCCTCTTAAGAAACCTGTATGCAGGTCAGGAAGCAACAGTTAGAACTGGACATGGAACAACAGACTGCTTCTAAATAGGAAAAGGAGTACGTCAAGGCTGTATATTATCATCCTGTTTATTTAACTTATATGCAGAGTACATCATGAGAAATGCTGGGCTGGAAGAAGCACAAGCTGGAATCAAGATTGCTGGGAGAAATATCAATAACCTCAGATATACAGATGACACCACCCTTATGGCAGAAAGTAAAGAAGAACTAAAAAACCTCTTGATGAAAGTGAAAGAGGAGAGTGAAAAAATTGGCTTAAAGCTCAACATTCAGAAAATGAAGATCATGGCATCCGGTCCCATCATTTCATGGGAAATAAATGGGGAAACAGTGAAAACAGAGTAAGACTTTATTTTGGGGGGCTCCAAAGTCACTGCAGATGGTGACTGCAGCCATGAAATTAAAAGACGCTTACTCCTTGGAAGGAAAGTTATGACCAACCTAGATAGCATATTCAAAAGCAGAGACATTACTTTGCCAACAAAGGTCCGTCTAGTCAAGGTTATGGTTTTTTCAGTGACCATGTATGGGTGTGAGAGTTGGACTGTGAAGAAAGCCGAGCAACGAAGAATTGATGCTTTTGAACTGTGGTGTTGGAGAAGACTCTTGAGAGTTCCTTGGACTGCAAGGAGGTCCAACTAGTCCATCCTAAAGAAGATCAGTCCTAAATATTCATTGGAAGGACTGATGCTGAAGATGAATCTCCAATACTTTGGCCACCTCATGGGAAGAGTTGACTCATTGGAAAAGACCCTGATGCTGGGTGGGATTGGGGGCAGGAGGAGAAGGGGACGACAGAGGATGAGATGGCTGGATGGCATCACTGACTCGATGGAGTAAGTCTGAGTGAACTCCGGGAGTTAGTGATGGACAGGGAGGCCTGGCGTGCTGCAATTCATGGGGTCACAAAGAGTTGGACATGACTGAGCGACTGAACTGAACTGAACTGAAGTGATCCTTAGCCAATGATGGATGGGTAGGACACGTGAGAACAAGCTCCCTGCTTCAGGACAGAGCAGCTCCGTGGTGTAACTTCAGAGTTCACCTGATAATCAGAGCTGAAGCTACCTTTCACGACAGTTTGCCTGATATTACACCGTGTTGGGTTTTCCCAGTTGGCACTAGTGGTAAAGGACCCACTTGCCAATGCAGTCGACCTGAGACATAGGTTTGATCCCTGGGTTCGGAAGATCCTCTGGAGGAGGCCAGGGCAACCCATTCCAGTATTCTTGCCTAGATGATCCCATGGACAGAGGAGCCTGGCAGGCTTCAGTCCATAGGGTCGCAAAGAGGCAGATAAGACTGAAGCGACTGAGCACTGCACACCCTTGTTGACTTCTGCTCCCTGTGCGGCATCCCTGACCACTCCCACTACCCGCCTCTCCTAGCCGCGCTTCCGTGCTGTATTTCTTGCATGAAATCCTCATCAGGCTCTGCTTCTGGGACCAAGGTACAGGTTATTATCAGGAAAAGCCTGAGCATCATATTTCACCCTTCTTTTTGTTCAGTGTGTATAATTATCAAAGATTTTTTTTCTTTTCTAAGTATTGTGTGCTAAATTGCTTCAGTTGTGCCTGACTCTTTGCAACCCTATGGACCATGACTGGCCAGGCTCCTCTGCCAATGGGATTCTTCAGGCAAGAATACAGGAGTGGGTTGACTGGCCTCCTCCAAAAGATCTTCCAGACCCAAGGATCAGAGCTGAATCTCTTATGTCTCCTACATTGGCAGGCGGGTTACTTACCACTAGTGAAGCCCCTTTTAAAGTATTAGGACTATATTATTATTACACATAAAAATTAATTATAAATCCCTAAAAGTATATAATAGAGTCTCAGCAAATTCTTTTCATGCTTAGATTCCTAAAAATCAGAGTCCATAAACTGCACACATTACATGCGGTTGATAAGAATCTTTTAAGATTCCTCTTTTTAGTGCTAAGTATTTATTGAAGAAATCATCTAATTCATCTTAAAGAGTTCCCTATTTTATGATTTGGACCAATTGCATCTTTGTGATTTAATACACTGCTTATCCTTTATCATTCCTATAAATTGGTAGTTAGAATCTCAATTAAATTCAACTTTTTCTTTTTCTTTGCAAAACTGACTCATGATTGGGAGTCTGTACTTCATATTACCTTAGATCAGGAGGCCCAAATGTCTGGATCTCGTTGCACCAGCCTAATCCATCCATTATAAAATTCACCATCAACTTTTCATCCAGTGGCTTAAGCAGCCAATAATTAGTGTTAACTACAAATACTGTTTCATTATGAGTTGCAAAGTAATTAATTCTAATTCTATTATTCCTTCTGCATTTATGAACTGGAATTCATGTATAAAGAATCATCTCTTACCAACTATTTGGCTACTCTGAAACATAATTTGTATAAAAAGACAAGATAAATACTTGATGTCTTACTTTTATTTGCTTACTTTTCAAACAATGACTTGGTATCCTAGCAACAGCCAGAGTTAACATATTAAAGGAGTATTTCTATGAATTATAATGTAATTGATATATTTTAATCCATTGAATTCATTTTTCTTTTTGATGCTTAATTTGTGCCAATTGTTTTGGCCACTGGGACCCCATTCAAGTTGGCTCCTATGGCTTTCTACAATAATCTCACCAGTTTGTCTTGCACACCAAGGTATTTCTGGCTCTTCTTATAGAAATTCTGCCCCAGACAGAAATGAGCCATTTTTCTGAGGGATCCTGACTCCTTTTGGTGAGAAATAGTATATAAAGCAACAATCTGGATGCCAACGTTGCAATTGCCCCTGGGTTGTTATTACTTCTAGACTTTTTTTTTTTTTTTTTTTTCAAAAACAAGGCCAGGAAATACATGTTTTTATAGAAAGAGAAAAAATTCTAAATTCATGTTGATACTTCCAATTCAAAAGAAAGATTATAGTATTTTACCTTTCTTTCTTGATTTTATGTGCTTTTTGTCGTACTGAGACTCTTTCCCCTTAATTGCACTAATTACCTATTTAATTTTATTCATAAATATGTATCTAATGGACTTTCTTGGTGGCTCAGGTGGTAAAGAATGTGTACAATGCAGGAGACCCAGTTTCAAGCCCTGGGTCAGGAAGATCCCCCTGGAGAAGGGAATGGCTACCCACTCCAGTATTCATGCCTGGAGAACTCCATGGACAGAGGAGCCTGGCGGGCTACAGTCCATGGGGTCACAAAGAATTGGACATGACTGAGCAACTAACACTTTCACTTTCATTTATCTAATATTTCCAAAACACTAATACCAACATTATAACTAAAATAGTCTAAAGCAGTTTCTTAGCAGTTTCTTGTATTTTGGGATTCTTTTATTAGATATGTATAGTAGAATTATTCAAATTATTGTGGTTAGAAGTAATTGGTCCTAATTTTTCTGTGTCATTATGTTGCCAACTTCACACACAACTATGTTCATGCTTTAACTTTGCTTTATAATTCCAGAGGTTGTGACTATGTTCCCCTTTTTACTTATAGTAATGTAGAACATTTCCACGGAGAAGGCAATGGCACCCCACTCCAGTACTCTTGCCTGGAAAATCCCATGGACGGAGGAGCCTAGTAGGCTGTGGTCCATGGGGTTGCTAAGAGTTGGGACACGACTGAGTGGCTTCACTTTCACATTTCACTTTCATGCATTGGAGAAGGAAATAGCAACCCACTCCAGTGTTATTGCCTGGAGAATCCCAGGGATGGGGGAGCCTGGTGGGCTGCCATCTATGGGGTCGCACAGAGTTGGACATGATTAAGTGACTTAGCAGCAGCAGCAGAACATTTCCATGGTTCCAAAGTCGAGACCATTAAACAAAGAATAGCCCTCTTCATTTTTTTTTACCTTCATCATGAATGATGATTTTTGTTAGTTTTTAGTTTATCGTCCCACTACTTTAAAAAGTCAGTGTTTGTATGTGTTTCATACATAAGAGGCAGGAAAAGTACACTCGTGTTACACCTGGAATTTTTCATTTAACAAGGTACCTTCATAATAGGAATCAAAGGATTTCCTCTTGAGAATCCAGCTGTTTCTTTATTTGCTCCTCTCCCTCCTAGAGCACCCTTCCACTAAGTATCTCACTCTTTGTTGCCTTGAGATGTTTCTTGCAAAATTAGTCCCTGGAGGGGTTTGTACATAACACCAGCATGCATCTGGACAATGCTCTGGGGCAGGCTGAAGATCTCCCCATACAAAGAGACAATTGACTGATGAGAACTAAGAGAAATGCTAGCAGAGTGATGGGTAGAGTTATGGCCTTAGGACTGGTGGGGGGAGGGTTATAATTCAGAATCTCATCTGTCTCTATATACAGGGATGCAGGGTATGTAATGATCTGTAGGCGTTTGTCTCCTTCTATGGAAGGAGACAACCTGAGCTTCTGTGTATTCACTATGTGACCTCCAGCAGAGTGTCTTACTCTCTGACCTGCAGTTTCTTCATGTAAAAAGTCAGGAAGGTGATGGATAACCTTAAAACGTTGTGAATATTAAATGTGATAAGGTACAGAAAGCCTCTCTCACAAGACCTTATGATTATCATCATCTAATATGTAGCAGGTCTTTGCAATCAGAATCAAAGCAAATCCAGTTAAGGATCCCACTACAGTGGTCTACACCCAGCGTATAGACACAGGGATCAGGCTCAGTGAGCAGGAAGCCAGGAGGAATGAGAGCAAATGAAAAGCGTGTTTCAAAGAGTTCAAGGTCAGCAAATTAGTCCTGGAGCTAAGAATAAAGCCAGGGTGTCAGGGCAGGGGGATAAGTTACAGGTGGCTTCTATGCAGAGCTAGCTCAGTGTTATGGAGATCAGTTTGAAGACCTAATACATTTGTGCAGCATCAAGCAGGAGGGACAAAATGTTGCCCATCCAATACACTGAGTACCGTTTTGGTACATGAGAGGACGCAGCCTTGGAGTTAGTGGGTGTGGCAAGAATAAAGCAGAGATTCCTCCTACTGGGAATATTATAGGAGATTCCTTTTAGGTGTCAGACCCATGGAGAAAAGTAAAGAATCTAGTGATCCAGGGCCTGGGAAGAACTTTGAGATCCACACAAATTCAGAAAAAGTTATTGATGCAGTATGACATTGTTATTGTTGTTTAGTCCTTAAGTTGTATCTGACTCTGCGACTCCATGGACTGTAGCCCACCAGACTCCTCTGTCCCTGGGATTTCCCAGGAAAGAATACTGGAGTGGGTTGCCATTTCCATCTCCAAGGGATCTTCCCAACCCAGGGATTGAACCCACATCTCCTGCCTTGGCAGACAGAGTCTTTATCACTGAGCCAAAGGTATGCTAAAACTTGCATCCCCTTAAACAAGGTTAATAAAACCAATTCCTGATCCTGGAAGGACTTTGGCATGCATGGAGTTATCTGTTCAGCACCCCAGCTTTAACTAACTGTGGGTAAAGGGACTGTTTATCATAGGTCTAAGAAATACACGAAGGGTGACTTTCCTGCCATACTAAAGGGCAAATGTCTTCAGGTTTACTGTCTCTTGGAGGCTTTTCAATCTTGAGCAATCACTCACTTGACCTACTTCTCTTCTTCATTTTGTTTTCTAAACTTTCCCCAAAGCACAATTCTGATTCTCTTAAGTAAGACACTGAATTTTTGATCTTAGTAAATTAGAGACTATGATTTACTTTAGGTGGTTCTTTCTGTAATTCCATTTCATCAATAATAGTCAACATATTTACAGTAATGTGTGTGTGTGTGTGTGTGCGCGCGCTGGAAAAGGATCTCAGTTGACTGAGAATTGAACCGTCATTTGTTGGGGCATGTCCTCTTCTTAGCATCCATTGCCTTTCCTGTCCACATAGATATGGACAGGTTCCTCTGTCCATTGGGAGTCTCCCAATTACTGAAGTGGCTTTTCATGCCCAAATCCAGATCTCCTGCATTACAGGTGGATTTTTTATTGCCTAAGCCACCAGGGAAGCCCAAGAATACTGGAATGGGTTGCCTATTCCTTCTCCAGGGGATCTTCCTGACCCAGATGAATAGTTTTAACTAAATATATATTTCCTGACCTTTCAGGGGAGAGTTAAATTCTTCCTTTCCTGTGTTTTCATAAAACTGTTTACCCATACTTTTTAACAAATTACAGTTTTTAAATTACCTACTTGAGCCCATGGAAAAACCATACATCATTAATTTTATGTCCCTGGTCCCTAGCAATAGTAGGTATTCACTCATGAATGACTTAATGTGTGCAGACCAAAACTCAAGCAGTCTAAAATGCATTTTCCTCAAACTCGCCAAATCATGATCAAATGAAATAAAAAAGAGAGTCATAGACAAAGCAATAAGCTAACCCTCTTTCTTTGTTAAATTTACCAAAATCACAGGAGACAATTTCAGTTGACTCTGTATCTTCTGAGTCATTTGTGTATTCATTAGGTATCTATATATCATTTCTGCTTCAGCATTCATCTGGTGTACCGTTCGCAAGCATAAAGATGATGGGTATATTATTCTGGCCTATAGAAAAAAGCGGTTGGAGTATAGGTACGCTTGTGGGGAAAATTCAAAGGTCTGGTAGAATTCAACTGACAAAGACCATCTGCTTCCCAAGCCAAGAGAGAGGGCCAAATACAGAAACATTGAAAGGGAGGAAGACAGTGGACAGATCTGATGAACCCACATGTTGGGAAACCCTACAGAACAGATGTACCTTTACTTAGTTGCTATTTGATGGTATGGTCAAATTCTCCTGGAGAGTTTAGGTGATTGAAAATAAAAACCATTGATTTTTCTTTGTCTATTTGTTGTTGTTTACTCACTAAGTCATGTCTGACTCTTTTGTGACCCCATGGACTATATAGCGGAGAAGGCAATGGCACCCCACTCCAGTACTCTTGCCTGGAAAATCCCATGGACGGAGGAGCCTGGCAGGCTGCAGTCCATGGGGTCGCTAGAGTCGGACACGACTGAGTGACTTCACTTTTGCTTTTCACTTTCATGCATTGGAGAAGGAAATGGCAACCCACTCCAGTGTTCTTGCCTGGAGAATCCCAGGGATGGGGGAGCCTGCTGGGCTGCCGTCTATGGGGTCGCACAGAGTCGGACACGACTGAAGTGACTTAGCAGCAGTAGCAGGACTATATAGCCTACCAGGTTCCTCTGTTCATGGGATTTTCAGGCAAGGCTATTGGAGTGGGTTGCCAGTTTCTCTTCCAATTCATTCATGTTATTGTATGTATAGAGTAGTTTGGGATGTTTGTTCTCCATTTCTGTGTAACTGCATTGTATGAATACAGTACAATTTGTTTCATTCTAGATTTGATGGCTAATTGGGTTGTTTCTAATTTGAGGCAATTGTGAGAAAAGCTCCTCTGGTGATTCTTGAACATATCTTTTGGTGAATGTAAGTATTCATCTGATATGTACTCAGGGATAGGGTTGCTGGCTAATAAAGTAGGTATGTGCTGAGCTTTGCTAAATGCCAAAAGACAGTTTTGTAAACTGGTTGCACCAACTGATCACTACCTCTGTAGAATACAAGAGTTCTAGTTGTCTACATTCTCACCAAACTGGGCATCATCAGCTTTTTAGTATTAGCCTATCTGATGGGAGTGTGGCAATATCATAGTGTGATTTCAGTTTACACCTTTTATTAATATAATCACTGATAATATTATATCAGTGATGTGTCTATATATTTAGGGGAGCGTTTGGGTATCCTATTTTGTAACATAGGGCTTCCCTGGAAGCTCAGATGGTTAAGAGTCTGCCTACAATGCTGGAGACCTGGGTTCAATCCCTGGGTCAGGAAGATCCTCTGGAGAAGGAAATGGCAACCCACTCAGGTACTCTTGCCCGGAAAATTCCATGGACGGAAGAGCTTGGTAGGCTACAGTCCATGGCGTCACAAAGAGTTGGACCCGACTGAGTGACTTCACTTTCACTTTTTTTGTGAAATGAGGTTCGAGTCTTTTACCCATTTTCAGAGTCTAACTTTTTATAATTTATTTGTAGACATTTAAATATATATATATTCTGGATATGGGTCCTACTTTGTTTTTGTCTTTTTAACAATAAAGGAAATTTGTTAGCTCATATAGTTGAAAACTATAGACAAACACTATATATTATCACATATAATCTTTACAGTGTATCCATTATCATCTCCATTTTATATGAAATAAATGAAGCCCAAAGAGTTTAAATAATTTATCCAGAGTTCACACAGACACTGTATGGTAGTTTAAACCTAAACCATCTGACTCCAAAGCATGGGGCCTACTTTGGATTTCTGCATCGCAAATGTCTCCTCTTAGGAGTGGTCATTTCACTTTCTTAACAGGGTCTTTTTAAAAATAAGATCTAGTTTATAAATCTTGTCTTTTACACCAAATTGGGACATTTGGTATCCTGTTTAAAAATTCTTGCCTATCTCAATATTATGAAAATGTTTCCCTCTGTTAACTTCTACAAGTTTAATTGATTTAGGTCATGACCTTTTCTTCATCACAAAGAATTGCTCTTTAAGGTGAAAGGTAGAGGTCAAGCTTCACTTTTTGAACACAGATATCCAATTGACCTGACACAAATCATTGAACAGATCATCCATTTATCACTAAGTTCATTATGACGAGCCATTTAGCTCAAAATAATTTTTAGTTTTATTTTCACGTGTATGTGTATGCTCAGTCGCTCAGTCTTGTCTCTTTAGTTTCATATATCTATTCTTTATTATGAACAGATTTTGAATTTTATAAAGTATTTTTTCTGTCTATTAATCATATGGTTTTCTTTTTATTCAGTTGTAGTGAAATGCATTCATTGATTTTCAAATATTCAAGCAAGTCTTAGAATAATTTCAACTTAGCCATTAATCCAGTTGTACATTGCTAGATTTGGGTTACTGATAATTTGTTTAGAAACTTTGCAAATATATCCATGATAATATTGGCCTGTCTATTCCTTTATAATACTGTTTTTGGGGTTTTAGAATTAAAGTTATTCTAGCTTTATGACATGAATTGGAGCATCTATACTCTTTCTTGGGCTTCTCTGGTAGCTCAACAGTAGAGACTCTGCCTGCAATGCAGATGCGAGTACCATCCCTGGGTTGGTGAGATCCCCTGGAGAAGGGAGTGGCAACCTACTCTAGTATTCTTGCCTGGAGATCCCATGGACAGAGGAGCCTGGCGGACTACAGTCCATAGGGTCGGTCACAAAGAGGTGGACAAACTGAAGCGATTGAGCACACACGCACGCAAACTTTTTCTCAGTTCTCTAGTATGATATATATGATTGACACTATGAATTCCTTAAACATCTTAGTATAACTTATCGATGACATTGTCTTAGAGTGTTTTGATTGTCAAGAATATGCAATAGTAGTGTACTGATTATGGACTCTCAAGAAATGAAAGACGTGATGCTTGACATATATCAGTTCAGTTCAGTTCAGTCACTCAGTCATGTCTGACTCTTTGTGACCCCATGAATCGCAGCACGCCAGGCCTCCCTGTCCATCACCAGCTACCGGAGTTCACTCAGACTCACATCCATTGAGTCAGTGATACCATCCAGCCATCTCATCCTCTGTCATCCCCTTCTCCTCCTGCCCCCAATCCCTCCCAGCATCAGAGTCTTTTCCAATGAGTCAACTCTTCGCATGAGGTGGCCAAAGTACTGGAGTTTCAGCTGTAGCATCATTCCCTCCAAAGAAATCCCAGGGCTGATCTCCTTCAGAATGGACTGGTTGGATCTCCTTGCAGTCCAAGGGACTCTCAAGAGTCTTCTCCAACACCACAGTTCAAAAGCATCAATTCTTCAGCACTCAGCTTTCTTCACAGTCCAACTCTCACATCCATACATGATCACTGGAAAAACCATAGCCTTGACTAGACGGACCTTTGTTGGCAAAGTAATGTCTCTGCTTTTGAATATGCTATCTAGGTTGGTCATAACTTTCCTTCCAAGGAGTAAGCGTCTTTTAATTTCATGGCTGCAGTCACCATCTGCAGTGATTTTGGAGCCCCCAAAAATAAAATCTGACACTGTTTCCACTGTTTCTCCATCTATTTCCCATGAAGTGATGGGACCGGATGCCATGATCTTCGTTTTCTGAATGTTGAGCTTTAAGCCAACTTTTTCACTCTCCTCTTTCACTTTCATCAAGAGGCTTTTTAGTAGGTGAACAAATTTGAGGGCTGGTTGAAAGAAACCTAAAATGAGTCACCAGTTCCTTCCCAGAGGAACCCATGGCCATTTAACAGAATTACTGTGAACTGAGAAAGGGAAATATAAAGACCTTCCACAGATTAGCAACTGGTTCTGAACTTACTCTTTTTCTCAGAGATGTGAATGACATGGTGGTCTACCATTCAGAGTAAGGAATCCTGGACATCCAGGGATAGATGAAGTCTTGTGCTCAGTTGCTCAGTCCCTCTGTCCATGGGATTCCCCAGGCAAGAATGCTGGAGTGAGTGATATGCTGCTTCCTCCTCCAGGGGGTCTTCCTGGACCGGGGATCAAATTCATGTCTCCTGGGTCTCCTGCATTGCAGGTGGATTTTTTTTTTTTCTTTTTTTTACCACTGAGCCACCTGGGAAGCCCCCAGTGTAACAGTACCACCTGTCTTTTGTAAAAGCTAAAACTGAAGGAAAAGATTCTTTTCTGTGTGTTCCAAAAAGACAGAAGGGAAGAAGGAGCTATTTAGGCTCATTTCAGTGATAATCCTACAGGGATGTGGGTAGAAAGGAAAAGGAAAGGAAAGTGAAGTGGCTCAGTTGTGTCTGACTCTTTGCAACCCCATGGACTGTAGCCTACCAGGTTCCTCTGTCCATGGGATTTTCCAGGCAATAGTACTGGAGTGGATTGCCATTTCCTTCTCCAGGGGATCTTCCCGACCCAGGGATCAAACCCAGGTCTCCCGCATTGTAGACAGACGCTCTACCGTCTAAGCCATAGATCAGATCAGATCAGTCGCTCAGTCGTGTCTGACTCTTTGTGACCCCATGAATCGCAGCACGCCAGGCCTCCCTGTCCATCACCAACTCCCAGAGTTCACTCAGACTCACGTCCATCAAGTCAGTGATGCCATCAAGCCATCTCATCCTCTGTCATCCCCTTGTCCTCTTGCCCCCAATCCCTCCCAGCATCAGAGTCTTTTTCAATGAGTCAACTCTTCGCATGAGGTGGCCAAAGTACTGGAGTTTCAGCTTTAGCATCAGTCCTTCCAAAGAAATCCCAGGGCTGATCTCCTTCAGAATGGACTGGTTGGATCTCCTTGCAGTCCAAGGGACTCTCAAGAGTCTTCTCCAACACCACAGTTCAAAAGCATCAATTCTTCGGCACTCAGCCTTCTTCACAGTCCAACTCTCACATCCATACATGACCACTGGAAAAACCATAACCTTGACTAGACGGACCTTTTTTGGCAAAGTAATGTCTCTGCTTTTGAATATACTATCTAGGTTGGTCATAACTTTCCTTCCAAGGAGTAAGCGTCTTTTAATTTCATGGCTGCAGTCACCATCTGCAGTGATTTTGGAGCCCAGAAAAATAAAGTCTGACACTGTTTCCCCATCTATTTCCCATGAAGTGATGGGGCTAGATGCCATGATCTTCGTTTTGAAGGAGACTATAAATAAACAACCTGTACCAATCAGGGTTCCAACAGGAAAGAGATGATGTCTTCAAATAAGGAGAGGGGAAGCCACAGGAAGAGGGAAGTATCATGAGTCCAATAACAATAGGGTCAGATCAGATCAGATCAGATCAGTTGCTCAGTCGTGTCGGACAACAGGGCAGTTATAGCCAATTTGCCCAGAGGAATGACGGGAGGAGCAGTCTCCAGAGTGGAAAGGAGAGGACAGTGTAGCAGGCTGATGTAGACAGCGGCAGTGATCATTGGTGCAGGGACAAACTAGCTCCAGGAAGCCACATGAGGACAGAGCCAGGGAGGTAAATAGTCCTGTATCACTCCCTCTTCTCCTTTCTCTCTCCTGCCAGGATTCTTATGGCCAAAACAGATCAGAAACCAAAGGGCAAGGGAGTCTGTTGTTGCACAGGTTGCAAGGTGGAAAAGGATGAGGCGGGAATCCAAAGATCAAATGGAATATGTCTGTCACTATTCAAACCATTTCCTTTCAACCTTCACTCCTGTCTGAACTTGCATGAAAAGACTTTGTGCTGATCACAAAGGCAAAGTGAAGTCTTGTCAACCACCCTTTCATCAAGGGATGCTGTAAGTTCAGCTGTACTTCTACCTGAAACCTACAACTTTAGTCACTGTAAGTGTTCCAGTAAGGCTTCCCTGGGGGCTCAGTGGTAGAGAATCCACCAGCGATGCAGGAGATGCAGGTTCAATCCCTGTGTCGGGAAGACTCTCTGGAGGAGAAAATGGCAAGCAACTCCAGTATTCTTGCCTGGGAAATCCCATGGACAGAAGAGCCTGGCAGGTTACTGTCCATGGGGTCACAAAGAGTCGGACACGACTGAGCATGTACGGATGCGCTATTACATCTTATACTTTCTGCCCAGCAATAATGCCACAGGCAAGGAATTATAAGGGATTTGCTTACCTACATAGAAGAGGTGGGGAGAGAAGGAGGGATAAACACAAATTAATATACATTTTCTTATTCTGGTGTAAACTTCCCTGACTGGCAATTTGCCTGCTTTCAGCCTGGACATGGATGCTCTTCCCCGATCAGTGGCTTCATCCACAGCAACTTGGCAGTAAAACCGTAATAAAAGAAGGGCAGATGCATTTCATTTCCAGTGTCAACCCTAATTGATTGGCTCCTGGAGCATGGTATTGGGAGAGATTCTGAGGCCTTATCCAAGATGAGTAGGAAACAAGTGCTGTAATCAATTAGAGATGCCTATCAGAGGTATAACAGCCCAGGGCTGCATGTTATTATCCCTCATCTAATCTCTCCCTCTGCTTAAGCAGTAATCCATTCCCTGGCTAGTTAACCCTCAGATGCTCAAGAGGCAGAGGGCTATTTCTCTCATGGGGAGGACCAAGTTGGGGATTAAGGCAAGAACTGTGAGCTTCAGATTCTTTTATATTTTAAAGATTTTTTTTAATGTGAATCATTTTTAAAAGTCTTTATTGAACATGTTACAATACTGCGTCCATTGTTTATATTCTGGTCTTTTGGCTGCAAGGCATGTGGGGTCTTAGCTCCCTGACCAGTGATTGAACCTGCATGCCCCTGCAGAGTAAGACGAAGTTCCAACCACTGGACCATCAGGGAAATCCCTGCAAATCCTAATTCTCATTTATATATATGAGTGGTTGCTCAATGTGAGTTTAGCTGAACAGACACTGAAGGACAAAGGGAGATATTCGATATATTCTCTCCTTTGTTATAATGTGTTTGCACAGATTTCTACCCTGATTTTTGTTTTTTTTTTTTTAAATGGACTTCAGACTCTATGCTAACTAAACGTAAGAGTTTAGTCTTATGTCTAAATGGACGTATGAAATCAAGAGTTCTCCCATACTCCTTTCACCCACTCAGGCATCCCAGAGCTACTATAATTGCTCTGCATTCATTTCCCCAGGTTCTCAAGGTCAGATATAAGGACATCTCCCATCTTTTGGCTGCTTGCAGCTCTGGTTCTTGACCCTATTCTTGAATTAGAGAAGGCACCGACAACTTCAGCCTGCCAATTACCAAAACTCAGCATATCTGGTTGTCCTAGAGTTAACGATTGAGCTGCCACATCGCTTTCCCCAGAGACCCAGAGTCCTACATTTTGGTTGTCGTGAGCCTCAGTTCTCAGCAAAGGGGGTCTCTGCTTCACTCTGTCTGCCCTTCCAGGGAATGAGGCCCTGTGCCCCATTCTTGCAGGATAGTTCCTTGCTAGTCCTTAAAGGTCCTCTCAGAAGATGACTCCCCACCACAGTCCCCTCCGTACCTGCCAGAGTCCTGCCACATTATATTTGCTGCCCCTTCTCTTGAAGATGACTCTTGATGTCTTTGACCTCAGTCTTACCTAGGATTGCTCCCTCTCAGAGAAAGTTCCCCTGTTGTTGTCATTGTTCAGTCACTAAGTCATGTCCGACTCTTTGTGACCCCAGGAGCAGCAGCAGGCCAGGCTTCTCTGTCAATCTCTATCTCCCTGAGTTTACTCAAACTCAAGTCCATTGAGTCAGTAATGCCATCCAACCATCTCATCCTCTGTCACCCCCTTCTCCTCTTGCCCTCAAGTTTTCCCAGCATCAGGGTCTTCAAATTTATAAATGTGTGTCCTTATCCAAGCTTAATTCAAGTATATTTACAATAAGCTTTGAGTGAGGTGTATTCCCTGGCCTCTGTCTAAATCCAGATAGGTAAGTCCCACTCTATTCTCTGCCCCTCGCCTCCACGTCTCTGTGTGTGATCATGAAGTTTTATACAACCAAAAACTTCAAAGCAGGAAGATGCATCTAGGAATCAAGCAGGCCACATAAATGCATGACATTTATCAAGTGGGAACCATGCAAACTGGAGAACACGTGACCAGCGGGAGAAGGCCGAACATAACTCAACCTTTGCACTTGAAGCCAGAAGTATGGATTACCTGATGCCTCTCCAGTTCGAGTCCTTTGGTTTTTTGTTTGTTTGTTTGTTTGTTTTTGGCCATGCCACTGCAGCACGTGGAATCTTAATTTCCCAACTAGGGTTCAAACCCATCCCTGCTGCTGGAAGTTCTAACCACTGGATCGCCTGGGAGTTCCCTTGATGTTATCAAGTAATTGAGAAGTTTCTAAACGCTGATCAATCCACACATCACACGTTTGTGATTTTAAAGTGACAAGGTGATCTTCTAGTCATAGAGTGGACCTTCTCTCTACATTCCAGATTAGTAGTTCTTTCAATATGACTTGAGAAGTTCACACATAGTGGAAAGCTGATCGTGAATTTCTCTGTGTACAAGGGAACACATTTGGGAGAAAAAATAAACAAACAGTCTTTCTTGGCTGGATAGCATTGAATGCTAATTTAAAATAAAGCTTTACTTCAGGCTACATTTAGTCCCTACAAAATGAAATGAAAAGAGACCAAATGAATCAGCCAGACATGTCTAGCTCTTTAATCACCGTTCTTACTACTGCTGAAAGAATCGTCAATGCACATGGGCTTTGCTCCCCGAGGTACACTAAAACAAATACGTAACACGTGTCTTCTTAAGATGAACGATTTCACATGTTTGGAGTTAAAAGTACCTATAAATCGCAGCAAAAGCAGGGCATAACAAGTAAGCAGGAAACTGAGACCTTACAGGAGAGAAAATAACATTATTTATTGAGCACAGGGGTTTGGAGTTTAAAGGGTCCTTATTGCTGCAGGTTTTCCGAGGAAACCTAGAAAGTTTGTTGATCAATATCTTAAGCAGTATAATGGAAGCAAACTTGATCTCACCCGGTGTTATCAACCAGTTATCTTGAATCAGTCTTTTGTTGCTGTTTCTATTGAATCGGTTTTGTGATTCTAATTGAGTTGTGTCAGTCTTCGCTGATTTATTCATTATCATCATCAAAATAATCAATGTTCTCATTAACTTCTTGGTAATTGATCTGAATTTCTTAGGCTGTAATTGATATATCTGAGCCTTTGAATTTGGTCTCCAACGTAGAGATGTTGAGAGTGAGTAAAATATTCAAAATTTGTGGAACATGTCCATGGATTCTTTCCAGCTGTAAAGAACTGAATTTCATCTTTTTTTTAATCATAGAGGAAAAGAATGTGGAAAATCTAAGTTTGAGCACAAATTAGCCCAGATGTAGTAAGCTAATTGGTTTGTGTGGCACACACGTAAATGAATATTAATCAGAATGGGAAGTGACTATGAAAATCAAGCATCCTCTTTAAAGTTTAGCTGATTTCTTTAAAAAAAAAAAAAAAAAAAACACTTGTTCAAAAACATGATGGAGAACATTCTGAGTGAATCAGCAGTATACATTGATTAACTTCTGAATATATATTTTAACCCAATGCAATTTTATGTAGTATTAGTTATGATTAAAATAGTGTATATGGACATAGAAAAATTTTGTTTAAGAATTTTGTTTCAAGATTTAAGTTCTACCTCATTGTAGTAATAGATTCTTGCAATATTAGTCCTGGTTAAAGCAAACTTTAATTCTAAAAAAGGAAAAATGTAAAGAAGAAAAAATTTAACAATATTACAATGTGAGGAAATGTTAAAGTTATAAAAATACAATGATCACTAGGCTGACACATAAACTGAATGAAAATATTAATCACTTGTTTAAAAAAAGAGAGTAAAAATAAAGTAGAACACAGTCTGACAATATATTTTATTTGGGTTGTTTTTTCCATTTTGATTCATTTATTCAAAATTAACTGCCCAAAATGCATCTCCCTGGTGTGATCTACAGGCTAACAACATTGATATTCTTTTGGGAAGTTCTTGAAAATACTTACTCAGCCCTCACTTATGACCTGGTGATTCAGATTCTACATTTTACAAGCTCTTCCAGATTATTTATATGTACACTAAAGTTTGAGAAGCACTAATACACAAAATAAAAAATTGTCCCCAACCTCAAGTTCTAGTACAAATAGGGAAATAGATTGTGTGAACAGGTAATTACGATACATCTATTAAAGGGTATGTCAGAGTTACCCTTGTCAGATGTGGAAGAGAAAGAACATCACTTAGCAAAGGCAATTCCTTGAAGCCATAAACAGAGTAGAGGAGATGGATCTTGAAACTAATGAGAAGGAAAGATATTCTGGGCAGAGAAAACACAGCATGTTTAGGGAATTACAGTGTTTTCATAAGGTGGACTTGTGACTCCTTGAATCAAGAGACAGAAGCAAGGGCTAGTAAGACATGATGACAACCATTGTGGGGACCTGGCAACAGAGTGTGAACGTTACCCTAGGACAATGAGTAGTCATCAGAGGTTTGAACAAGGGTTGTGACTTGATCCCAATTGTGTTTCAAAAAGATTGTGAGCAGTGTACAGGCAGCACAAGAGGAACAGACTAGTGAGCAGGCTATGAAAGGTCTGCATTCAGGAGGTAGGAGCTCAAAGGATATTTAAAAGACACCTAGAGGGGAGGAGCAAGCTAGGGTTAGGGGATTAATAGGTACAAACTATCACGTATGAAATAAATAATCTACAAGTTTGTAGTGTACAGCACAGAGAGTATAGCCAGTATTTGATAGTAATTATAAAAGGAATATAGCCTTTAAAAAATCACTATGTTATTCACCTGTAACTTATGTAATATTGTACAATAGCTATACTTCAACTAAAAAATAAATAAATAAACAAAAAGATATAAAAATAAAAGATATCTAGATGATAGGAATGTATAGTGTGTATATCTGACCTCTCTGTGAATGCTCAGTTGCTTAAGTTATGTCCAATTCTTTGTGACCCCATGGACTATAATCCACCAGGCTCCTCTGTCCCTGGGATTCTCCAGGTAGGAATACTGGAGTGGGTTGTCATTGACTCCTCCAGGTGATCTTCCTGACCCAGGGATCAAACTCAGGTCTCATGAGTCTCCTGCATTGCATATTTCTGAGCCACTGGGGAAGCCCTATTTCACCCATGAGGTCCGTTTAACCCAGGTATCTTTACTATGTATAGAACTCTGAAATGATAAACATTCACTAAGTAGTTTTATTGTCTTCTTCCAAATACCTACAAAGAGATTTATTTTTGCCATGGCTTGAATGAGATTTGTCTTTCTCCAGTAAATTGGGAGTCACATTTTACTGTTGATTATATTTTCCACAAAGATCATCTCCACCATTTCTCAGGCAAGTATCGTTGCATTCAATATGCAAGAACTGATTGAGTTGATTCTCCTCTACAATCTCATCACTCAGTTCAGTTCAGTTCAGTCGCTCAGTCATGTCCGACTCTTTGCGACCCCATGAATCGCAGCACGCCAGGCCTCCCTGTCCATTAGCAACTCCCGGAGTTCACTCAAACTCACATCCATTGAGTCAGTGATGCCATCCAGCCATCTCATCCTCTGTAGTCCCCTTTTTGTCCTGCCCCCAATCCCTCCCACCATCAGAGTCTTTTCCAATGAGTCAACTCTTCGCATGAGGTGGCCAAAGTACTGGGGTTTCAGCTTTAGCATCAGTCCTTCCAAAGAACACCCAGGACTGATCTCCTTTAGAATGGACTGGTTGGATCTCCTTGCAGTCCAAGGGACTCTCAAGAGTCTTCTCCAACACCACAGTTCAAAAGCATCAATTCTTTGGCGCTCAGCCTTCTTCACAGTCCAACTCTCACATCCATACATGACCACTGGAAAAACCATAACCTTGACTAGACGGACCTTTGTTGGCAAAGTAATGTCCCTGCTTTTGAATATATTATCTAGGTTAGTCATAACTTTCCTTCCAAGGAGTAAGCGTCTTTTAATTTCATGGCTGCAATCACCATCTCATCACTAGGCAAGATATAGTCCACTAAGCAAGAGGGAACAGTACTGTACTGTTTTCCAATAAAAGGGACCTCAGAGTCCATTCAGGTTAAACAAAATAAGCAACGAAAAATTCTAAACAATGTTAATTCCATTTGGCTTAGACATTCCATCCTTATGTCCTTAGTTGCTCAGTCATGTCTGACTCTACAGCCCCATGGACTGTAGCCTGCAAGATTCCTCTGTCAATGAAACTTTCCAGGCAAGAATACTGGAGAAGGTTGCCATTTCCTACTCCAGGGGATCTTCCTGTCCCAGGGATCGAACCCAGATCTCTTGTGTCTCCTGTATTGGCAGGAAAATTCTTTACTACTAGTGCCACCTGGGAAGCCCAATTGATCAATCACTGCACACATTTATATAGGATGAGAAGGATACAAAAAAGATCTTCATGACTCAGATAACCACAATGGTGTGATCACTCACCTAGAGCCAGACATCCTGGAATGTGAAGTCAAGTGGCCCTTAGGAAGCATCACTATGAACAAAGCTAGTGGAGGTGATGGAATTCCAGGTGAGCTATTTCGAATCCTAAAAGATGATGCTTTGAAAGTGCTGCACTCAATATGCCAGCAAATTTGGAAAACTCAGCAGTGGCCACAGGACTGGAAAAGGTCAGTTTTCACTCCAATCTCAAAGAAAGTCAATGCCAAAGAATGTTCAAACTACACACAATTGCACTCATCTCACACGCTAGCAAAGTAATGCTCACAATTCTCCAAGCCAGGCTTCAACAGTATGCGAACTGTGAACTTCCAGATGTTCAAGCTGGATTTAGTAAAGACGGAGGAACCAGACATCAAATTGCCAACATCCTTTGGATCATTGGAAAAGCAAGAAAGTTCCAGAAAAACATCTATTTCTGCTTTATTGACTATGCCAAAGCCTTTAACTGTATGGATATCAACAAACTATGGGAAATTCTTCAAGAGATGGGAATACCAGACCACTTTACCTGCCTCCTGAGAAATCTGTATGCAGGTCAAGAATCAACAGTTAGACCTGGACATGGAACAACAGACTAGTTCCAAACAGGAAAATGAGTATGTCAAGGCTGTATATTGTCACCCTGCTTATTTAACTTATATGCAGTGTATATCATGTGAAATGCCAGGCTGGATGAAGCACAAGCTGTAACCAAGATTGCTGGGAGAAGTATCAGTAACCTCAGATATGCAGATGACACTATCCTTATGGCAGAAAGTGAAGAAGAACTAAAGAGTCTCTTGATGAAAGTGAAAGAGGAGAGTGAATAAGTTGGCTTAAAGCTGAACATTCAGAAAACTAAGATCATGGCATCTGGTCCCATCACTTCACAGCAAATAGATGGAGAACAATGGAAACAGTGACAGACTTTATTTTCTTGCAGCTCCAAAATCACTGCAGATGGTGACTGCAGCCATGAAATTAAAAAAGATGCTTGCTCCTTGGAAGAAAATTTATGAGCAACCTAGACAGCATATTAAAAAGCAGAGACATTACTTTGCCCACAAAGGTCCATCTAGTCAAAGCTATGGTTTTTCCAGTAGTCATGTATGGATGTGAGAGTTGGACCATAAAGAAAGCTGAGCACCGAAGAACTGATGCTTTTGGACTATGGTGTTGGAGAAGACTCTTGAGAGTCCCTTGGACTGCATAGAGGTTAAACAAGTAAATCCTAAAGGAAATCAGTCCTGAATATTCATTGGAAGGACTGATGCTGAAGCTGAAACTCCAATACTTTGGCCACCTGATGTGAAGAACTGACTCATTGGAAAAGACCCTGATGCTGGGAGGGATTGGGGGCAGGAGGAGAAGGGGATGACAGAGGATGAAATGTTTGGTTGGCATCATTGACTCAATGGGCATGAGTTTGAGCAAGCTCCAAGAGTTGGTGATGGACAGGGAGGCCTGGCATGCTGCAGTCCATGGGGTCGCAAAGAGTCGTACATGACTGAACAACTGAACTGTATGTGACCTCTGCACACGGCCATACATATTGGTAGGAAAAGAGGTACAATAAGATGCTATGCTGTAATACTGTATAGATTAAAGGTACACAGATGTGTGAACATCTTAGAACTAAGGATGAAAGCTCTCAAGCCAACATTGGATTCAAATCCTAGCTCTTCCAGTTCCTGATTGTGTGATGTTTGGCAAAATAAGTTCACTAAACCCACTTCTTTATCTATAAACTGTTGATAATAATAGTACCTACCTCACAGAGTGGTTGAAAGTATTTAATGAGTTAAAACATGTGAAGCTTTTAAATGATGGTTGAACTCAATGAAAGCTCAATCAATATTAGCCATTATCATCACTATAGGAGACCTATTGCAGTTCCCAGTAAGGATCCCAAGGAGAAGACCTGCCAATTTCAATAGAAAAGTTAGAAGTGACATTTGAACCTAGTCTTGAGAATTGACCAGTCATTCTCCCAGTGGACAGGGTTGGGGAAAGAAGAGGAGTGGAAAAATGAAGCTGTTTGAGCAAAAACATTTAAGATTTTATGAACTAAATGATCTAATAGTTTGGGGACGATTGCAACAATCTAAGGAAGCAAGGATTAGGGGCTTAGCTAGGACCATTGAACAGGAAATGGAGAAGAGAGGGTAGATTGTAAAGAATAGTAGAGCCATAGGACTTGCATGTTACTAAATGTGGTAGGGGAGGTAACTGGGGACTCCATGATGACTCCCTGACTTTCTCCTTGGGTGGATTAAGATCCTGTTAGCTCAGACTGGGAATGTAGGAGGAGATAGACTTCAAGACATTATGGTAAATTCTGTTTTAGACATATTGACATCAGGAGCATGTGGAACATCCAGGTGGAAATAGCCATTAAACCACTGGATAAAGTGGAAGGAGAGGACACCCTAGGCTCAGTCAACATTCATTGAGCTGAATAAATCAGAGCACGCGAGAGAAAGCTCTGGGTTTGGGAGACACTTCATCTGAGCAATTTTAATGCATGGACAGATGATTTTTCTTTTATCCATAATTATCTATGGGCATTTTTTTATTTTCAGCTTGTCTTTGAAATACAATTGATTTAATTGAAATATAGTTCCCTGTGCTGTACAGTTGGTCCTTATTGTTTATCTATTTTAGTAGTACATGTCTATTAATCCAAAACTCCTAATTCTTTAAAACAATAACTCACTTATTTCTCAAAATAAAAATATCTTTATGGTTTTATAAAAGCAGTACTTCCCTACTGTATATGTATTCAGATAGTAAGTTATAGAGAACAATGAGAAAATCACCAGTAATCCCATTCCATCATCTAGAGATAACTGTTAATATTCTATTGCATAACTTCTCATATTTTTATGATAAAATATACACAAAATATTTTAATAAAATTTGAATGATAATGTCTATAGTGTTTTATACCTGCCCTTTCCTATTACGTCTTATCAGAGGCAACTGTCTATGTCTCTGTAAATAAACACACATGACTATCAGTGGCTGCCTTGTATATCATTGTGCACACGGTCCTGTAATTCAGGGGGTCTCCACTTTTTTGATATTACAAACAACATAGCCATATCCTTGTAAATATGTTTTGATTCACATGTCCAATTATTTCCTTAGGATAATTTCCTAAGGTAAATTCCTAGAAGTGAAATTTCTGAGCTAAAGGAAATGCCTGTTTTAAATTGTATAGACAGGCCACATTTCCTTCAACAAGAATTCATCTTCCCCAAAACAATTGTGCAAGAATGCCATCCTCATGTTCAATCCTCCATCTTCCTCAATACTAGCTTTGAAACATCAGTTTGTGGGAAAAACAAAACAAAGACAAGGAGAGGAAAGTACTGATCTCACAGAGACTTGTAAGTCAGGAGAGACATCTAGATGTGGATGAAGATTTGGGAGCCTTTGCCTTGCAGGTGGTAAGAGAAGCCATGGAGATGGTCAAGACTGTTCAGAGAGAATGTGTGAAATGTGAAGGAAAGTGACCCTAGGACTGACCTCCGAGAAACCCTAATCACTGAAGTTGGTGAAGGAAGAGGCATTAATGAGACAAATTCAGTTCAATTCAGTTCAGTTCAGTCGCTCAGTCGTGTCCAACTTTTTGCAACCCCATGAATGGCAGCACACCAGGCCTCCCTGTCCATCACCATCTCCCGGAGTTCACTCAGACTCACGTCCATCAAGTCGGTGATGCCATCCAGCCATCTCATCCTCTGTCGTCCCCTTCTCCTCCTGCCCCCAATCCCTCCCAGCATCAGAGTCTTTTCCAATGAGTCAACTCTTCGCATGAGGTGGCCAAAGTACTGGGGTTTCATCTTTAGCATCATTCCTTTCAAAGAGCACCCAGCACTGATCTCCTTTAGAATGGACTGGTTGGATCTCCTTGCAGTCCAAGAGACTCTCAAGAGTCTTCTCCAACACTACAGTTCAAAAGCATCAATTCTTCAGTGCTCAGCTTTCTTTACAGTCCAACTTTCACATCCATATATGACTATTGGAAAAACCATAGCCTTGACTAGATGGACCTTTTTTGGCAAATTAATATCTCTGCTTTTCAATATGAGACAAATTAGGAGAAATTAATTAGAGGAGAGTCAGCAAGAGTCATGGAAGCAAGCTCTCTGTTTAAGCCAAGGGGCCTGTGTCTTCCATGGGTCACCATCTCTGACCCCAGGGTCAAATTCAAGTCAAGGATTCCTCTAAGAACTTTTCTGGCCTCATTAGCTAAGGTTAGGTAGGGCCATAGAAAGTAATTAATTCTATACTCTCGACATTTTCAGAGAAGCTAGAATATTCATTTATGTTTTAAGTTATGTAGCCCAAAGCACTCTAAATTTTGTAGAATTCCTAATACTGGTTCCAGATAACAAGAGATTTTAAACTCCAGGGTTAAACATTATAAAATTTAAAAAGTCACATTGTAAAATAAAAAGTCAAACTTATTCTTTTAAAGTACGACTAAAAATGCAGACAAAGATGTTACAGATTTCGTAGAGGAATATATGATCAAAAAACACAAAAAGTAACTTCAAAATACATAAAGAATCATTCTTTAGTTATATTACTTTTCAGTTTCTGGTGTGAGACATTTGCTTAGGTGGGAAAAAAGAGAATCAGCTGGGTCTGGATTCCTTCACTCTTCTTCAAAAAATCGGAGACTTGGAAGGTACCACTAATTAACTGTCACAGCCCCTAGAACAAAATAAAGCTTCTTTTTAAAAATATATAATGTAGACTAGCATGAGTAATGTAAATACACCATGAGGAGATTTAAACAACTTCATTGTTGTTCTGTCGCTCAGTCGTGTCCAACTCTTTGTGATCCCACAGACAGCAGCAGACCAGGCTTACCTAGACTTCACTATCTCCTGGAATTTGATCAAATTAATGTCCATTAAGTCGATGCTGTCATCCAACCTTCTCATCCTCTATCGTCCCCTTCTCTTCCTGCCCTCAGTCTTTCCCAGCATCAGGGTCTTTTCCGGTGAGTCAGTTCTTTGCATCAGCTAGCCAAAGTATTGGAGCTTAATAGGAATTTTTTCTCTCTCTTTAATGAGAGTAAAGCTCTCTATGGCTGAATATTTTTAGCAACTAACAGAGCTTTTGATCAGAATTTCCTATAGGTATATTGGCAATTGAGTGAATGTTAGAATAGTGAATAACAATTTCTTAATACACAGTGTCAAGCTTTTAACATTACTATAAGATGCAGGATTTTCTGTAATATTCTTAGTAAGGTATCAGGATTGCTTTCTGTAAATATTCTTTCCCTAGTGAATTTCTTTTCTTTCTCAGTTATTATTCTGAAAGAAAAAACTATGCTAGCAAACACTTAGAGGAGGAAGTATGGAAATTTATTTTTTGTCAGTTCAAGAAAAATACAATTGATGGATGCTTTTGATTCTCCACATATGAGAATCAGTTGTCATCCCTGTTTTACAACCCTTGACATAGTAAAGTTGTCAAGAAAACAGAAGAAAAATCTCGGGAATGTAAGAGCTTAGGAAACACACATACACTTGGCCTGGGGAAAAAAACTTCCTTGAGGGCATAGTCCATCTGGTTGGAAGATTAATCAAAATTGTATATGTGTGTATGCTCAGTCGTGTCTGACTCCTTGTGACCCCACGGACTGCAGTCTACCAGGCTCCTCTGTCCATGGGATTCTCCAGGCAAGAATGCTGGAATGGGTTGCCATTCCTTTCTCCAGGGGATCTTCCCCACCCAGAGATCAAAACCCATGTGTCCTGCGACTCCTACATTGGCAGGCTGATACTTTACCATCTGAGAAGCTTTAATCAAAATTATGAACATAAAAATAGGGCAATCTAGTGAAAAAGGATTGGTAGTACAGTATCAGGTTAAAATACCTTTAAATCATATAATTAAAAATACGACTACAGGAGAAAGTCAACAAAAATATTAATGAAAGATAAAGCATATAATACAAACATTATGATTTAATATTGATTATCTGGGTCCCAAATTCAAAAATGGCCTCATGAAAATTCTAGTGAAGTGAAGTCGCTCAGTCGTGTCCAACTCTTTGCGACCCCATGGACTGTAGCCCACCAAGCCCCTTGGTCCATGGGATTTTCCAGGCATGAATACTGGAGTGGGTTGCCATTTCCTTCTCCAGGGGATTTTCCCTACCCAGGGATTGAACCCAGGTCTCCTGCATTGTAGGCAGACGCTTTACCATTTGAACTAAAATTCTACTCCCTCCTAAGAAACTAGAAGCTAGCTCTCTACTCCTGGGCCCACAACTTCAAGATATCTCCCAGCTCTTCAAGCCACACAACAGTGTTCAGTCAATAAAATGTGAGCAAATGTAGTACCCCACTTCCAGGCCTAGCTCATAAGGAATACCCTTATGGTATTCAATAAGCAATGATCCCAACTGCCTGTCTGTCCCTCTCTCTTTCTCCTTCTCTCTCCTCCCATCCCCAGGGTGGAAGCGAATACCCAGGCAGTTTGAAAAATTAAACTTGAAAGCAACAGCATTCGTATTAGTTTAGATTAATAAGAGACTTCATGAAACAAAATCTGCTTCACCAAACCTCACCCCCTTCCATCTCCTTTCCCCATTGCCAGATGAAATTTATGAGAGAAACAAAAACTTCTCCTGTGCTAAGTCACTCAGACACTAATTTTATTTACTACAGCAAGTAGCTTTACCTCAGCTAATATAATATGCTATTTAAAACCTGGGGATTTCTCTGGTGGTCCAGTGGTTAAGACTTTGGGCTGCCAGGGCAAGGGGCACAAGTTTGATCCCTCGTTGGGGAACTAAGATCCCCCATGCCATGCAGTGCAGTCGAAAGATAAAAAATAAATAAAATAAAATAAAATCTGGGAAAATAATTCTCTTTGTCAAGAACATCACTACACTTGAGGAATTTCTAGGAACAGTTTTGATCTGTGAGTTATGATCAGGATTTATGATCAGCTCTTCTGCAGCCTCAGAAAGGTCAAACTAATATCACTACCCATGAAGCTCTTCCCTCTCTCTTTTTTTTTATGCTTTGTATTATTTCACTGGCAGCAGGGAGAGCCAGGGGAAAGGAAAGGCAAGAATCATATCAGTATGATAAAAGGAAAAAAGCAATTTATTAACTCCTCCCTAAAAAATAATATCGGACGTATCTACATGGAAATTGAATCCACCAAGGAGTGGTAAGGAGGAGAAAAGAACATGATCTAATTTATTCTCAGCTAACAGGAAACTGAAATCCACATGGCTTTCATCTCTCCTGCACACGAGATGGGTTGGAGGGCCATGTCTGTGGGAAATATGCTTTATGTCAAACTGATTAGGAGAGTCAATATTAGACATAACCTCTTTCTCTTAAGAGTAGGCCCACTTGATCATCCATTTATTTCTCTGGTGAGGCTTAAAGGGAGGCCTTAATCAACTTGCCTTATAACCTGAAGGCATTTGGAAGAAAAATCTATATTTGTTTCCTTAGTCAGATTACTGAAGCATGAAATGGGATGTCTTCTCCTGCTGCCTTTGGTAGAAATGCCATATATTCTGTTTATTTATTTGAATGGGGGAGGCAGGAGGATTGTTGAAGAGTTTTACATACTGCTCACCAACTTTGAGTGAACTGGTCCAAACGGCTAGAGAAAAGACAGGCAGACGCTTTCAACCAGAGAAGACTTTCAGAGCAACTTTTCTTTTAAAACAGGAAAACATAGTCACTGCATTGGCATCCACCTGAGAATAACCAGAGAAATTCTCAATAAATACTTGCTTTTCAGCCAACACCTCTGGGCTCCTTCTTAGGCCATATTGTGTGTGTGTGTGCATGTGTGTGCGCTCAGTTGTGTCTGACTCTTTGCGACTCCATGGACTGTAGGCCAGCAGGCTCCTCTGCCATGGGGTTCTCAGGTAAGAATACTGGACTGGGTTGCCATTCCCTTCTCCAGGGGATCTACCCAACTGAGGGATTAAATCCATCTCCTGAGTTTCCTATATTGGCAGGCGGATTCCTTTGCCCCCGTGCCACCTATATAAATTCCAAACATCATCTGAAAAGGATCTTGTGGCTCAACCAACAAAGGGAAATGCAGCCTGGTGGGAGGAGCTGAACAAGGACACTGGTCTCCAGACTGGAGGTCTGCTGAAAGGAAAGGTGATGGAGAGGAAGGGGGAAGAGGAAGGTGCTTCCCTTTGGCTTAGGTCTTAGACTTAGTCTGGAGATGTGCCCAGAATTGCTTGTGATGGAGGGATTCTCCCCAGACACACTCCCTGCTGAGGAAAGTGACTTCTCTCTGCTCTAGGTAAAGCTCACAAGCTGACAGGAAGGCAAGAGAACCAGGTGTGGAATGCAGTTCATGGCAAGGAAGGCTCTGCAGCAGGCAGAACCCACCTATGAGCTCACCACTGTCACTGAACTTGGGATGGCAAAGCCTGTCCTCTGCATCCCCCGACCCTGCACAATGGGCACCGGCCCTGTGGCACCCCTGTCATTGCCACCGCGGGTTCTCTGCTGTCACAGGTTGTGTGTACCACCAGCTAGGTTCCTGTTCAAAATCTGGGGTGAACACATTTGAAAACCAGGTACTCACTCTGTAATCTATGATTGCAATCATAGATCCATAACATGGAACTTCTCAGTTTCTTTAACTGTAGGAATTGTCTACATCTCCTTGAAGTACTGGTAGATTTTTTTTTTTTTTCTGCATCTCGGGGCATCCAGGATCTTAGTTCCCTATGCATGTCTAGGTCATTAAGTTGCTTCAGTCATGTCTAACTCCTTGTGACCCCATGGGCTATAGCCCGCCAGGCTCCTCTGTCCATAGGACTCTCCAGGCAAGACCAGTGGAGTAGGTAGCCATTTCCTTCTCCAGGGGATCTTCCCAACCCAACCAAAGGATCAAAACCACATCTCCTATGTCTCCTGCATTGGCCAGGTAGGTTCTTTACCACTAGCGCCACCTGGGAAGCCCTGCCTGACTGGAGATGAAACTCACGCCCCTGCACTGGGAATGCAGAGACATTCCACTGGACTACCAGGGAAGCCCCAAGTACTATCAGGCTTGACTTTATTTTGAGATTCTGTTACTGGCTGCTTAAAGGTTTAGTATTGCTATGTACTCTCAATAAACTCATTCTTCTGATCATTATGTAATGTACTTTTTGTTGATAGCATTGTTCTGATGCCTTCTTTGTCTACCTAGTATAGCCGTAGTATATGTCAGCATAAATCTTTTCCCATCCTTTTATTTTTTAAGCACCATCTCTCTTTATGTAAATTGAGTTTCTCAGAAGCAGCTTATAGCTAGGTCTTGCTTTTTTATTCAAAATGACAATCTCTGCCTTTTAATTGGAGGGCTTAGGCCACCTATATTTGATATGAATAACAACATTCATAAACTAAATACACACCTGTCGTATTAGTATTTTGTTTTATTGGTTCCATCTGTTCTTTTTACCCTTTCTCCCTCTTGTTCTATTTTCAGTTGAATATTTTTACGATTCATTTATCTCCACTGATGGATTATTAGCTATAATTATTTGCTGTGTTGTTTTAGTGGCTGCTTTGGTGTTCACAGAAAGAAAATTAATCTACAATGTACCTTAAATAATATTATATCACTTGATACACCCTATTCCAAGCTTACAACAGTATATTTCCATTTCTCCCCATCCAGCAATGTTACTACCTTTTTCATACAGTTTATTTTATTTATGTTATAATATGCACAGTACATTCTTACTAAAAGTCAAAGAGAAGGAAGAGAAGAAGAAATAACCCAATACCCTGTGGCTACAGAGCAGGAGTTGCTTGATTTTCAGCTCTGGTTACTGTCAATCGGCGTCCTGCTGGAGACAGGCAATCTCACCACTCCCAGGTCACTCTTGTTCCCTGGTTAGTAGTCTAAGTTGGCAGCTCTCAGAGTGCAGGCGGTCCGTAACCAGCATCACCGCTTCCTGGAATCTCACTCAGAACACAAACTCCCGGGCCCCACCCTGGACTTTGTTCTTGTTCAGTCACTAAGTCATATCCAACTCTTTGCGACCCCGTGGACTGCAGCACGCCAGGCCTCCTTGTCCCTCACTATCTCCCAGAGTTTGCCCAGGTTCATGTACATTGAATCAGTGATGCCATCCAACTGTTTCATCTTCTGCCGCCCTCTTCTCCTTTGGCCTTCAATCTTTCCCGGCAGCAAGGTCTTTTCCAAGAAGTCGGTTAGTCCCTCGGCCTAATGAATCAGAATCTCCCCCATGGAGCCCATCCATCTGTATTTCATCCGGTCCTCCAGGTGACGCTGATGCACTCCTTGCTAAAGTCATCTCTTGGCCTCAGGCATACCCAGAATGTCAAGGGCCTGGAAGGCAGGTGCAGTGCAACCCTTGGTTATTGAAGAAAAGGTCTTCAGTGACCAGGCCTCCCCCTCACCGCCCACCCCCCACATGGCTTGTCCGTCACTGCATTCACTGGCTGTGGGGATAAACAGAAAACCACACTCTCCTTCAAAATCAAGTTCAACTATGGTATTTCCATGTCATAGGAGGTTTACACTTGCCATTGAATGGCTCTTTGGTTAGACACACACACACGCACAGTTATTTCCCCCTAAAGAATGTCCATGAGCCAGGGTAAGATGATCCGGAGGGTATTTCATTTTAAAACACAGACCGTGGGATTTCCCTGGTAGTCCAGTGACTAAGACTCCCAAGTTCCCAATGCAGGGGGCCTGGATTCGATCCCTGCCTGGTCAAGGAACTAGATCCCACGGGCTGCAACTATGAGTTCACATGCTGCAACTAAGACCTGGTACAGCCAAATAATTTTTTAAAATAAAAAAACATAACAAAACACAGGCAGTGGGCTTTCCTGTGTGGCTCAGTGATAAAGAATCCACCTGCCAATGCAGGAGACACAGGTTCAATCCCCGATCCGGGAAGATCCCACATGCCGTGGAGCAGCCGAGCCCTTGCACAACTATTGAGCCTGTGCTCTACAGCCCTCGAGCTGCAACTTCTGAGCCCATGGGCCAGAGCTCCTGAAGCCCTCGCGCCCTGGAGCCCATGCTCTGCAACAAGGGCAGCCACCACAATGAGAAGTCTGCACATCGCCACTAAAGAGTGGCCCCTGCTCACCGTAACCAGAGAAAAGCCCTGGAAGCAATGAAGACCCAGCACAGCCAATAGATACATAAAATTATTTTTTAAAAATCTACAGGCTCTGCCTAGAACTCCCATTCTCTCTCAGTATCATCATGTAGGTGACCAGGTAAGGGTGAGTAGTCCCCCCTAAGTCCCAAGGCCCCCTGTGATCTTCACTCCTAGACAAGAGACATCTAGACTGAAAATTCTCATTGCATATAGTTTTTGTTGTTATTGGAAAACACAACTGAAAGCAACAGATAAATGGTGATTTACCAGAGTTACACAAATGAAAGACTGAAGAATTCACAAAATAAAGCTTCAGAAAAGATTAATTTGAATATCAAAGAATTAATAAAAATCTTTGGGAAAATGGATAGTACCTGGTATCTGATTGTTTTTGTTGTTAGTTTTTGGTTTTTCATTAAAGGCCTTTTTTAAGAAAGTAGTTTTAGGTTTACAGAAAAATTGAGCAGAATGACCAGAGTGTTCTAATATACTTTACCTGCTAAAAACAGTTTCCTCTATTTTTTTTATTAATTAATTTATTTTTAATTTTTTTTATTTTATTTTTTAACTCTACAGTATTGTATTGGTTTTGCCATATATCAAAATGAATCCGCCACAGGTATACATGTGTTCCCCATCCTGAACCCTCCTCCCGCCTCCCTCCCTGTACCCTCCCTCTGGGTCATCCCAGTGCACCAGCCCCAAGCATCCAGTATCGTGCATCGAACCTGGACTGGCGATTCGTTTCGTATGTGATATTATACATGTTTCAATGCCATTCTCCCAAATCATCCCACCCTCTCCCTCTCCCACAGCGTCCAAAAGACTGTTGTATACATCAGTGTCTCTTTTGCTGTCTCATATACAGGGTTATTATTACCATCTTTCTAAATTCCATATATATGCGTTAGTATACTGTATTGGTGTTTTTCTTTCTGGCTTACCTCACTCTGTATAATAGGCTCCAGTTTCATCCACCTCATTAGAACTGATTCAAATGTATTCTTTTTAATGGCTGAGTAATACTCCATTGTGTATATGTACCATAGCTTTCTTATCCATTCATCTGCTGATGGACATCTAGGTTGCTTCCATGTCCTGGCTATTATAAACAGTGCTGCGATGAACACTGGGGTACACATGTCTCTTTCAATTCTGGTTTCCTCAGTGTGTATGCCCAGCAATGGGATTGCTGGATCATAAGGCAGTTCTATTTCCAGTTTTTTAAAGAATCTCCACACTGTTCTCCATAGTGGCTAGTGATCCATTTGTGACAATTGATGAGCCAATATTGATAGATTATTAATAACTAGAGGCCATAATTTACATAAGGGTTCACTCCTGATGTTCATTCTATGGGGATTTTTTTTCATATATATATATATCCTCCTGCAATGCAGAAGACCTGAGTTCAATTCCTGGGTCAGGAAGATCCCCTGAAGAAGGAAATAGCAAACTACACCAGTATTCTTGCCTGAAAAATTCCATGGACAGGAGCCCGCTGGTCTACAGTCCATGGGGTAACAAGACTTGGACACGACTTAGCGACTAAATGACCACCTCACCACCATTCTTTTTCAAATTCTTTTCCCATTTAGGTTATTACAGAATACTGAGCAGAGTTCACTGTGCTATATAGTAGGTCCTTGTTGGTTATCTGTTTTAAATACAGCAGCATGTACATGTCAATCTGATACTGATGTTTATTTTTAAACTTTTTTTCTTACAACTTAGGAAAATGTCAGTAAGAAGTTTGGCATGGATTTCTGGCCACTAAAATGTCGTTCCCTGGGGATGTTTGAGAAGGTGCAACAGGGAGACATCTTTCTGGTTTCATATTGAAATTCTGAAATGAAAGTGCAACTCCCATCATGACGCCAGATGGGCTGCGCAAACTGCAGGGCCACTGCTTACCATTCACCCATCACTGAGCAGTCAAGGCAAAGCGATGCACACAGCAGGTGTCCTCAGCTTTTTGAGGCAAAAGGCTACAAGGAGCCTTCCCCGCACCTCATGTTCTTGGTATATTGAGTGTATTAAAGGGGATGGTGGGTGAGGAAGGGGAACAGTCCTTTCAGGGGGTTCCCTGGCCAGCTCCCTAGAGCTTGCCTTCTTGCTTCTTTAGAACTGCAGCCCTTCCTCAGCAGCTTCAGACCAAATTCCTCTTGTTGTTCGGTCACTAAATTGTGTCTGACTCTTTATGACCCACTGCAGCACACCAGGCCCCGCTGTCCTCCGCTATCTTCCAGACTGTGCTCAAATTCATGTCCATTAAGTGGGTGATGCTGTCAAATCCTCTGTTGCCTCCTTTTTCTCCTGCCCTCAATCTTTCCCAGCCTCTGGGTCTTTTACAATGAATTGGCTCTTCTCATCAGGTGGCCAAAGTATTAGGGTTTCAGCTTCAGCATCTGCCCTTCCAATGAATACTCAGGGTTGATTTCCTTTAGGGTTGACTGGTTTGATCCCCTTGTTGTCCAAGGGACTCTCAAGAGTCTTCTCCAGTACCACAGTTCAAAAGCATCAATTTTTCAGCACTCAACCTTCTTTACCTCTGGGAAGCCCCGAAGTCCTCTATCCTGGAATTTCAAAGAGGAGGGCAGTCCTGTGCCAACAGCATTCCAGCTCACTGTCTGTCTTTGACTGGTGAATGCCACACTGATCCTCCAGGGCAGGGATCACATCTGTGTGGTTCATTGTTGAATCCCCAGCATCTAGCATGGTGACCAGCACACTTCAGATTATAATTTGGATGGATGACTCAGTGAGCCTCAGCCCCCTCTCCTCTTTGAAGGGAGCCAAATGCAATAGCATCTTGCACAGCCCAGCCCATGAAGACAGCGTATCCCTATGCAAAGTTCAGTCCAGAGGACAGCAAGCCAGAAAGTCTGCATTCAATGCTGAGCTCATCCGTGTGGGTTCCTTTACTCAAATCACTCGGTCTCTCTCACTCTGTCTTCCTTGTTAAACAAGAGTGGTGATACCTACTTGGCCAGGCTGTTAGGAAGGATAAATAAATAATGTATCAGGATGCCTCTTGGGAGCAGTGAGACTACACAGATGTAAGAATTGATTATAATTCTTTGGAGAGCAAGAAGCATGCTGGTTAGGTTCTGTCTTGCCCAGAGTCTCATTGATTGAGGCTCCAAACCTCATATCCATTGGAGACCCTCTTACGATCTGGCCTTCTGGGAGGCTGCTGCTCTTGTTCAAAATATCTGTGTTAAAATTGGTCCACTGATGCTTACTTCAGAATTGATTGCAGTCACCTGACTCATCTCAGTCGCTTAGCTAAAGCATATTTATTTTCATTGTACCTGCAGCCCAGGACTCCTAACAGTGTCCTCTTTAACCAATTATTTCCCTCCCTCTGTCCCAGATACTCACATCCTCCATGTACTAGGGCATCGGCCATCAGCCCTGCACCAGTCAGTATTTTACAAGGAGCTGGAGCAGAGCTACTGGTCCATTACCTGCTTCCCGTCATGCTTCTCTGATGACAGTTTATCAACTAGAAGAAGATAAGCAGAGCAGTTTAAACTGACTCTCCTTGCTTTTCTACCTCTATCGCCTTCTCTAACCTGTTCCTGAATACCTGAAGCCTATAGAAAACCAGGGAAGAGAAGACAGGATAAAATAAGCAGAATTATACCTTCTAAGCTCCACCCATCCGTTAAATCCCTCTGTGACTCCTAGGCCACTGACTTAGCCTCTCTATACTTCAGTCTCCAAATATGTAATTCAAAGGTGATGTCACCACTGGAGACTTGGGGAAAAAAAAAAAAAAAAACTGAGCTCATAAAATGTAAGTATTTTTCAGATGTCAAAGATCTAGGAGGTTGCATAAGTTGTTGTTCAGTCACTAAGTCGCGTCTGACTCTTTGCGACCCCATGGACTGCAACACACCAGGCTCCTAGTCCTCCTCTGTCTCCCAGAGTTTGCTCAAATTCACATCCGTTGAGTTTGTGATGCTGTCTAACCATGTCATCCTCTGATGTCTCTTCTCCTTTTTGCCTTCAATCTTTCCCAGCATCAGGGTCTTTTCCAGTGAGTCAGCTCTTAACATCAAGTGGTCAAAGTATTGGAACGTCAGCTTAAGCAGAAAGTAGGTTTGTGCAAAAATACTAAAAGTTCTCAATCTTAATTGGATCAAAATCTTAATATTTCTTTCTTTAAATTTTTTCACAGCATTTGATTTGTAAGTTTGTTGCTGTTGTTCAGTTGCTAAGTCATATCCAGTTCTCTGAGACCCTATGGGCTGCACCACGCCAGACTTCCCTGTCCTTTCACTATCTCCCAGAGTTTGCTCAAACTCATGTCCAGGATACTATATTTATTTGACATTTATAAAAGTGAGATTATATTTATTTGAAAATGTGTAAGGAGCACTGAGGTCATGTGCATGTGAACACTGCAATATTACCCGGGCAGTATCTCAGCACAGCTACCCAAGGTTCAAAGATGAATGGGAAACACCCATGCCATATGAAGGATTGGCCAGATAGCAGTGGAAATAAGTCACTATGGAGTAAATGGAAGCCCAAACCCCCCAGGTGATGGTGTTTGTAGGCAAGGACTTTAGGAGTGATTAGGTTGAGATGAGGTCATGAAGAGAGGGTCCCATGAAGGGATTAGTGTCTTTATAAGAGAAGGAATGGACACCAGCACTCTCTTTTTCTCTACCATGTGAGGACACAGCAAAGAGACACCGTCTGTGTAAGCCAGGAAGGTTGTCCTCACCAGAATCCAACCATGTATCGTGATCTTGGACTTCTAGCATTCAAAACTATGAGAAATAAATGTCTATTGATTAAGCTACCAAGTCTATACATTTTGTTCTAGCAGCTCAAGTAGACTAATACTCAGCTATATAAAATCCTTTGTTACTTACGGCTGATTCACACTGTTCTATGGCAAAAACCAACACAACATTTTAAAGCAAGACTAAGACACTATGATATTTCGAGTAAAAAAATGTGAAAGTGTTAGTCACTCAATCGTGTCCCACTCTGTAAACCCATGGACAGTAGCCCACCAGACTCATCTGTCCACGGGATTTCCCAGGCAAGAATACTGGACAGGGTTGCCATTTCCTTCTCCAGGGGATCTTTCCAACCCAGAAACTGAACCTGGGTCTCTTGCATTGCAGGCAGATTCTTTACTGTCTGAGCCATGTTAAATGTTAAATGATGTTAAATGGAAGCAAAGGAAACATGGATATTTTTATTTCACACACACACACACACACAATACATATAGCAGGAAGAATGCACCAATAATTGAACAAAATAAATGTGACCATTTTTAGTTCATAAAAAAAATCCTGTGTATTATGGCTTCAGTGCTAAACCACAGATATATCCAAGTGCAATGGGAAGGAACAGCTTGCCTTCCTGGGGGAGGTCGCAGGTAGCATCACTGAGGAAGCGCTATTAAAATGAGGCTTGAACTCATGTATTTTTTGAATATGTATTGCTTCCATATTTATGGAGAATGAAGGCATAATCTATTCAGTTATGCTGGGAGTGAGATGCCTCTGGTCTCCTGGAGCAGCAAACATCAGAGGGGGATGCTGAGAAACCAGACACTAGAGCCAGGAGGGGCCAGTCTGAGAAAGTCTTCAAGCCCATTCTGTTTCTTCTCTTGACTATAAATATGCAAAAGTCGGACTTGCCAAATAATGTTTAGGTTTAAAACTCTTTAGTTATGGCTACAAGAACTCTTTTCATATTGAAATTCCTTCTGGAAAACTAATTTGTATTTGCAATTCTGAAACTCTCTGCCAACTCCTTTTTTTTTTTTTTCTCCACCAAAACCCTTGTTAGAAATGTTAGAGCTGTGGAGCTCATTAGGAATCATTGCTGTTGGATAAAGAGGATAAACTGTATGTATACGTTAACTGATTTATTAAGGACTGTCAGCTAAGCTGCCTGCCTGCCCTTACATCCTCATTTCCTTGCTGGACAGTGAGCCTGAGAGCAGAGACTGTATCATCAACGTATCATTGTATTCCAGGCATGGGTCCTGATGCCTAGCACATGTCATACTACGAAGTTTGACATTTCTGTTCGAAGCGATAACTGTTCAAGTCAATATAACTGCTTAATTGTATTCATTCTAAAGATACTGATATACCAAAGGAGTTCCATAAATCCTTTAAGACAACCATTCTATTTTCAAAAGCATTACAGAAAAACAAAAACTTCTGATCACTGCAGGATTCAGTCATTTTACACAGGCCTTCTCTCCTTGGTTTACACAGAGACCTGTCCATTAAAGAACAGAGATTCCAGCGAGATACTGTATGCTGACAGCCGAGATTTTAGAAGCTAGTAAAAAATAGATAAAACGGAATCTCAAAGAGTACCAACTAAACAACTATACAAACTAAAGCACACGTTTAGGAAGAAGTTTGTACTGCATACTTGAAACGGGGGGCCAGGAAAGCTCACAGCGTTAAGCTGAGGTCAGTTTTGCAGAAATACAGGGAGCAATCATGACAAATGATGGAAACGCTGCCAGACAGTTCTTTCATTTTGAGAGAATCTGAAAGGAGACCCAGCCAGCAAGAATAGCAGTGCGCTCTGTTGTCTGCTGCCCCTGCCTCCTCCTTCCCATCTTTGTCTCTTCTGCCGTTTGCTCCAGAGTTTCTCCATTCCTTTCCCCAAGTTCCCTGAAGACCCCTCCTCCCAGCCCACATCTTTCCTCGCTTTGCTCCCACTTTCCGTCTTTAACTTTTTATTGGAGTACAGTTGTTTTACAGTGTTGTGTTAGTTTCTACTGTACAGCAAAGTGAATCAGTTATACATATACATAAAAGTCATACTTGGAAAGTGTTAGTCACTCGGCCGTGTCCGACTTTTTGTGACCCCATGGACTGTAGCCCGCCAGGCTTCTCCATCCATGGGGTTCTCCAGGCAAGAATACGGGAGTGGGTACCATTCCCTTCTTCAGGAAATCCTCCCAACCCAGGGATCAAACCTGGGTCTCCTGCATTGCAAGTGGTTAAAAACAAGATCCTGGGGTCAGGGACACCCAGATTCAAATCCAGTTCTCAGAATTTAACAACTGTGGGAGTTGGAGTAGATTACTGATCTTTTCCAAAGCTCTGTTTTCTTGCTGGAAAAAATAAGAACAGTGATTTAAAACTGTTGAAATCACGAAGGAGAAAGTGGTTAGCACAAAGTACAAAGTAAATGCTCCTTAAATTTCAGGCATTATGATGACTATTTTTATTCCTGTCAAACTTTATCTCCAGGCTTGTTTATTTTCAGGATAGCAGACTTTGTAGGGATTAACCTCATAGAGGGTTTCTTACTTTTTGTGAGACCCTCAGTTCTTATTATAAAATTCTTTATTTCCCCCATTATTTTGTGCTTAGATACATTATTCTACAGTGTATCCATGGGGTTTTAGTAAGCCTTAAAACATCCTAGAGAATTTCAAGTTGCAGGGATGATGAAATATCATAGACAGAACTGCTGTTACATGAACACACACATACACACACAAAGATCCTTGTATATGCGTAAGCATAAGTGCAGGCATGGGCTTTTTAAACTTACCTTGCATGACTATTGTAAGCGGCCAGCTACCAGCCAATTCTCTAACAGAGTCAGAGGCAGGCTTGGTTTACGGTTTTCTAACTGTGTGTTGAAGGTTTTCATATACATGTTTCCACTTATCAAGCCACTGTGAAATAATAAGCTATACTTCTGGCAACCTAGGGCAGCCTTATGAAGTGATTATGATTTGTGTCTGAGATAAAGTACCGATTCCATGGTACTCTTCCCCAAACTTTACTAAGGGTGAAAAGAAGACGTAATTAAAAAGTTCTTTGGGTTTTGTTCCTTTTTTAACCACAGCCATCTGCAAGCACTTCCTCATGGCGTCTTATCACCGTCGTGCAGACACAGGCTCATCTTTGTCACGTGTGGCAAAGGCTGAGCTGCAGAGACCCGTGAAAACAATGCTGACGCGCTTATTTTTAAGGACACTACACCGCTGGCTGCTCTTTCAGGCACCTAACCCCAGATGAAGTTCCCTCTGTGCTTAGATGTGAGCTGCTATTTTTATAGCATGGTTCCCTCTTAGTCCATTCTTTAAGAATCCTGCTTGTTGCATTTAAAGTGTGGTCCTCTTTCTAGAGCATACATTTTGCTAATTGGAGGTGGAGTTGTAAAATAGCATATTTTAGTTTCAAAAATTCAAATGGGAACTAAAGCGGATTTAAGAGCATTTAGCTTCTGTTGTGATTTCTCCAGCTGCTTCCCCGTTGGCTGCCACCAATATAAAAGCTGTGCAACTTGAAGGCTGAATGATAAGAAGCTGGTTGAAAATATTAGGGTACACACTCAAAAGAAGAAATGCTTGCCATGCAATTTTGAGAAATGATTTTGGAGAAGAATGTGTATATTACCATGGAAATAGGTCTACAGCGTATTATGTAAAAAGAAAAAAAAAGCCACATGTACAGCATGATCTAATTTTGCTTAAGATGCAAATAAATAGAAGTTACACCACAGTGTGAGTGTTAGAGGTCATTTTTGCTTTCTTCTTTTTCCTTACCTGTATATTCCTCATAGTATCTACAGTGTTTTATAATTTAAACAAACAAACAAAGATTTTTAAAATGTAAGAGATGGGGAATTCCCTGTTGGTACACTGGTCAGGACTCTGCACTTTCACTCCCAAGGCCATGGTTTCAATCCCTGGTCAGGGAAGGAAGATTTCACAAGCCACACAGCATGGCCAAGATAAAATAAATAATCAAATGTAAGCTATGATCTGGTTATAGACAAGTTGAGTGAAACACTCCATTCTGTCTCTCTCACTGAATGCAACGATCAGGCTTGGATAGAATGGGAGGAGGGGGTTTCTGAGGACTCTCACCATGGACGGTAACAGGCGGATTCGGGAAGGAGACCAGACTTTGAACTCCTCCTGAACCAGTGGTGAGTTTATCATTTTTCCCTCCAATATCAACCAGCCAAGAGTGAAAGATAGCCTAAATCCCTGGAATACACGCCAGACGTGGACAGAAAGAGCGTCAGGTAAAGACCTTCCTTTCTCGCCTGTGGATCAGAAAAGGGCCACAGCAATTGAGAATGATACCCTAGGCTTTTGCTTTTCTTTTTTTCTCTTCTCTCCCATGATGACCCCCAAGCGATTCCGTGAGTGTACTGGTGGTGGCACAGTGACATACATGGCGGTGGATGGCCCTTGAGCCTTCTTTCTGATGAAAGGATCTGTGTCCCAAGAGTGTGCAATGAACACACACAGCTATAAATTCTTTGTCCCTTTCTCCTCCCACTACTGAACCCTGGACACACTCACAGGTACAGGAAGTTCATGGAACAGTGGGGAAACCCAAATCCCAGATTTCTGGTCAAAGAACAGGGAAGGGAAATAATAGAACACAAGACAGTGCTGGTGGGATCACAGAGAGGATCAGGATGAGCAGTGGGGAGCCACGGAAGGACTATGAGCAGGAGAGTGCAATGAGCCAAAGAGCTACAACCCTTTAAAAACAGAGCCGGTGTCATAGTCTCTGCTCCAGGCGAGGTCTGACATTAAACGCCATAAGCCAAAGGGAGGAGTAAGAGCACCTCTCTTTTTAAAATCTCTCAGCACCTTTCCTTCCAGCTTTCTTGATGCGTAACATGGTGTAAGTTTCAGGTGTATAGCATGTTGATTTAATACATGTATGTATTTGCAAAAAAATTTTTTGTAATAATTTTCTGTTGATAGAATAATTCAATTTGGGGGCATGGAGGATGAATATTTGTTTAGCTATTGATATTTTTAAAAGATTTCCCTCAGCTTCATCACTCATCACTGTTTCAGAAAGGTCAAGTCCAGATATTGACAGACAAAGCCACCACTTTTCCTACACAGGTCATCACTGGTGGGTATGCCCTGCAAGCATAGGAATTCTGAGAAATTCTCTCTGGTTCAATGTCCATCAAAAAAATTCTTAATTTTTTTGTACTTTAACATTGTATTTAAAGCATATCCCTGAGAGGCAAGAATATCTGTTTGACTAATACTGCACATATCTAATGATTAGAAGGATTTTTCACAGGTGACCACGTGATATGAAACCACGCTCCTTCTCAAGTATTCACATATTGATAGCAGGTGACTCAGGACACAGTCACATCATTATAGAACATGTGGTCCTGCAAATTTTGTGTCATGAGATCAGATGAGGCTGAGTAAGCAGAAGGAAGTGCCTTTCCTACACCAGGTGGGCTCATCACAGCTTAACTGTGCACAGAAATGACTGTAAACCATATCGGCAAGCAGACTGGATCACACCTACCTTGCTATATTTCTAATGCAACCTTCCCTTAGTTGACTCCCACAACTGCCCATGCTCATCCTACCACCATCCAACAAGAAAGGGAAAAGGAAGGGAAGAGACCTATATTTTGCAAGTATTACCATATCATACAACCAGTGTGGGCATGGCAACCCACTCCAGTATTCTTGCCTAGGAAATTGCATGGACAGAGGAGCCTGGAGGGGTCTCAAAGAGTCAGACACACTTAGTGGCTAAACCACAACAACATGACCAAAGTGAGCATGTTCAGGCTGCTCCTAGGGTCTGAGAAGGCGAGTGTATTATGAGGGGAACTGAAACTTAAATTCCATTCTCTTTCATGGTAAATCAACATCTTGTTAGGATAGAACCTGGAAGGGCAACCACATCTGGGAAATGAGCAGAAAAATAACCCCAATTAAATTCCAAATTAGGATAATTATTTTTTCATGTGGGTTTAGAAAGCAGATTTTCTTTTTATTTACATATCAATTGTTCACTGATCCTTGCTAGGCACTAAGTTTTAACAAATAAATGTAACTCTTGGATCTCTTGAATACTGCTGCTGCTGCCAAGTTGCTTCAGTCGTGTCCGACTCTGTGTGACCCCATAGACGGCAGCCCACCAGGCTCTCCCATCCCTGGGATTCTCCAGGCAAGAACACTGGAGTGGGTTGCCATTTCCTTCTCCAATGCATGAAAGTGAAAAGTGAAAGTGAAGTCACTCAGTTGTGTCCGACTCTTCATGACCCCATGGACTGCAGCCTACCAGGCTCCTCCCCCCATGGGATTTTCCAGGCAAGAGTACTGGAGTGGGGTGCCATTGCCTTCTCCGCTTGAATACTAGCTGCATAAACAAGTATACACTATAGTCTATTCAGAGCAGGGAATCCCAAGGAGAGAGCACTCAGCTACCTAGGGCTGGGAGTCCCGTGTAGTCCCCAGAAAGACCTCCTAAGGCTGGTGTGCCTTTGAATATTGAAGGGGCCACACGAGTTTGCCAAGTGAACAAGGAGGGCAGATGCATTTTGGATGGAGAGAGCTGAGTGCAAATAAACCAAGGTGAGATGCAACAGAGTGAGTTCAGAGGAGAGTAGTTAGTGTGCTAAGGCCACATTCCAAGGTGCATGGTTGGGGTTGGCAGGAAAGGGACCCAGTGCAGAAAGGAGGGCCTGGCAAAAAGATCTGACGTGAGGACTATTGGAGCAGTGAGTACATGGGTGAGAGGTCTAGGAAAGAAATGAGAGCTGCCTAAGCTGAAGGGGCAGGAATGATGCTTAAAGGGCCCTGACAGGCTTTGGTGATAATTCCCCGGTGGCTCAGATGGTAAAGAATCTGCCTGCACTGCAGAAGACTCAGGTTCGATCCTTGGGTTGGGAAGATCCCCTGGAGAAGGGAACGCCTACCCACTCCAGTATTCTTGTCTGGAGAATTCCGCGGACACAGGAGCCTGGCGGGCTACAATCCATGGGGTCGAAAAGAGTCGAACACGACTGAGCAACTTTCACTTTCTTTCAACTGAATATTGGATTTCAGGGGGATAGAGGAGTTCAATTATGAAGGCTTGGACTTCCTGTGTCTATAAGTTTATAAGCTCATGTTATTAGAAACACTTTTAAATATAAAGGAAATGTAAGAGAACCCCCATGAAAAATTCCCTTGTACCCATTACCCAGTTTCAATAATGACATTTTACCAATCTTGTATAAATACCACTCAAAAGATTAATTGATAAAACATAATAAAACTCAAATGATTATAAAAAGTATAGTAATAATGTGTGAATTGATACATTTTGGGTAGTATCTCAGATAGCTGAAGGGAAAGGAGTATTTAGGAAATAGTGTGGGGCAACTAGTTAAACATTTGGGAAATACTTAAGTTAGAGTCATACCTGATTAGGGCTTCAGAGGTGGCTCAGTGGTAAAGAATCCACTTGCCAATGCAGGAGACATGGGTTTAATTCTTGGGTTGGGAAGATCCCCTGGAGAAGGGAATGGCTACCCACTCCAGTATTCTTGCCTGGAGGATTCCATGAACACAGAAGCCTGGAAGGCTACAGTTCATGGGGTTGCAGAGAGTCAGATCTGACTGAGCACACACATGCTAACATACCTCATTGTATACTTAAAAGACATAATGAAGGGAAAGGAGGGAAGAGACTTTAAATGCTATAAAAAATAAAATATATCTGAATATTTAGCTAATTTTAAAGTTGGAAAGAACTTTTTAAGCGTAAGTTAAATAGAAAAAATGCAAAAAAAAAAAAAAGATGGATGGTTTTAGCAAAAGAGTCACAACTTCTTCAAGTCAATAATAGTGCGAAATTGAGATAAAAATGCTAAACTAAAAAAAAAAAAACTTTAAAAAGAGTTTATTTATTTGTGAAGTGCCCTTACAAATTAACAAGACAAATGTCAAAAGAAAAACTATCAAAGAACATGGAAAAACTTAGAAAAAATTTAAATCACATAACCATATAGAAGGAAAAAAGTAAATTCTGCTAGTCAGAGAAATTATCGTGAAACTGAAAGTCCACTTTGGCTTATAAAAGTGGTAAAATTAATCCTTAAAAGCAATGTTAGAATTGATGGAAGTAAGGCAGATTGGCAGCCTCATGTACCAACAGTGGGAGTATAAACTGCTACAATCTTTCTGTAGAGCAATTTGACATAATTTCTATGAAGAACTCACATTGCTGTATGGCAGAAACCAACACAACATTGTAAAGCAATTGTCATCTGATTTGAAAAAAGCAGTTAACGAATAGATGCATTGACCCATTAAACCTGTGCTTTATAATTAGCTCAATATAATAAAAGGTGTATGCAAACATATTTGTACAAAAATGTTGAGCAGAGTGGTAGTTATAACAGTGAAATGTTGGCAACACTAAACATTAAGGGACAGATGTTGAAATTTTATTGTGATTGTGGTAAATTCATGCACTGAATAAGGCACAGCTGTCAAAAAATTGCATTTTCAAATTTTTTGATGACAGAGGGCATTGCTCATAATGTATCACATATTGTGAAAAGTACATGGTACGATTTTAATTTTAATAGGGAAATGTGTATGTATGTAATACACAGTAAAAATGACTGACATTAAATATACTAAAATATTAACTATGATTGTCTGTTGGAGATGGAATCTGGGTGATTATTTTCTATATTTTCTACCATGAACAAGCATTACATTTATAATCATAAAAAGAATGCCGTTTTGTTTACAGAAGTTCGTTTGTTTGTATTCTCTTCCTAAAATGATTTCAATATTGAAAATGGAATAAACTCATTACTTCACAAATATGAAGAGCAATATCAAAATCCATAATGTGAATATTTGCTTGCCAGGGGGCAAACTTTCCAAATCAAGAACTGCTCAACTGAATAAAGGGTGCAGCAGATTCAGAGCCTGGCAATGTTCTTTGATTTCATGCACAATATGTGGAGTTATCTCTGTGATAAGACCTCAGTGCCTGGTCTCAGGAACAGTCTGTTTTCTGGTTCACGTCTTACGATGCACAGGTAGCGAAGGATGGCTGTCCTCTCAAAGGAAGAAGAAATCCACTGTGCTTGGCACTTTACAAATGTTTTTTCATATATTTATGTAATATTCATATAAAACACAAACAGTTTATATATTCATCTGTCCTGAGGTGGTCGATTCAAGAGATAGTGAGATTATTTCTTTCCTAGGTAATGTTTTTCTATTTTAAATAGTTGTTCAAGAAGGATCTTTCATGCTCAGGTAAAATCTGATTGCCAAAAATTTCCTCTCCTTGGGAATTCCCTGGTGGTCCAGTGGTTAAGAATCCATATTCCAGATGCAGAGGGCCAATAAGATCCTACACGGTACAGCCCCAGATAAACAAAGACTCTACAAAATAAAATTAAATTTTAAAAATATTCCTCTCCTTGATGTTGTTACTATACTTGCAGTCCTGGAGGTGAGCATTTCTATCTACTCCCATCCTCCTTTTCTCCATTTTGGACATTCTTAGTTCCTTGAACTGTTTCACACCCAATGTGATTTCTGGAGTTCCCTCCCCTATGGGTATGGTTTATATTGCCCTGTATCCATTGTCTGGAAATGTGGCACCAGAGAGGCACACAGTCTTCAGATGTGGTTTGACCTGTGCAGAGCGCAGGAGCTCTCGCCACGCCGTGGGTAGGGACAAATACCAACAGTTCAGGTCAAGTGGCTTTAGCTGTTCTAGCAGCTGCCTCATCCACTGACTCATGCACTGAGGGGGGATCTACAAAACAAATTAAAAAAAAAAAAAAAAATCTCCCCAAGGGCTCTTCATACGAGGTTTTTGCATTAGTCTTCTCTGGCTGCCATAGCAAAATACCACAGATTACATGGCTTAAACAGTAGAAATTTATTTTCTCACAATTCTGAAGGCTGAAAGTCCAAGATCAAGGTACCAGTCAATTCAATTTCTGGTGAGGACTCTCTTCCTGTCTTTCAGATGCCATCTTTCTTCTGTGTCTTCACATGGCTGTTTTTCTGTGTGTGGGGGAAGAAAGTGAGTGTTCTAGTCTCCTTCTCTTATCAGGACACATATCTCTTATCAATGTCTTATCAGGACACTCATTCTGTTAGATTAGGGTCCCACTCCACACAAGAAATGCGGTTTCAATCCCTGGGCCAGAAAGATGCCCTGGAGGAAGAAATGGCAACCCATTCCAGAATTCTTACCTGGAGAATATCTGTGGACAAAGGAACCTGCCGGCCTACAGTCCATTGGGTTGCAAAAGAGTCAGACACGACTGAAGCAACCTAGCTTCCATCCATGCATGCACCTCCTTAAAGGCCCCATCTCCAAATACAATCACATTGGGAGTTAGAACTTCAACATATGAATCTGTGAGGAACACAGTTCAGTCCCTAGCAGCTTCATAAAGCTAAGAGAAACTGGTCTAAATGCTTCCATTCTGGCCCACCCACAGAGCAACCAGAATGACCTTCTTGAAACCATTGGTCAGATCAAATCACTGCTGTGCTCAAAACCCTCCAAGATACTCCCTTACACTCAAAATAAAATTCAAACTCCTTATGTTCACCTACTCTCCTCACCATGGTAAGTCCATCCGTTACCATCGGTTCTGGGGTGGCTTTCCGAGACCTGAGATCTCGGCTAGCTCCCAGGCGCCGCGGGCTGCGTCGAGGTGCGGGACACTTTTTAAGGCCTTTTCCAGGGGAGAAGGGAGTTTGGCTTCTGTTCCAACCTAAGGGCCTGGCGGGAAGCGAGCGAGCTAGCAGCTAGGGAAGGGCGGGCTGTGCCGGCCCGCAAGGTCCGAGAGGGCGCTTTCTGTTGCAGGCTGCTACTCAGGCGGGCGGGGATTCCCGTTTTTCCCAGAGCGAACTGTGTTTCTGGGGCAAGAAGTCGAAGGGGCATCCCAGAAACTGGCCCGACTTGGGGATGTTGTCAGTGACACGCGGGATGTTTCGGTCATCGAAAAGGGAATGTGGACTGCTGGTTTTCGAAGACTTATTAACTTGGGAGCCAGAATCCTTCCACTTGATGAGATTATAGGACTTTTTAGCCCTTTGTTCAGGAATTTGAACGTTACCCCGTTTAAACTCATGGGACCAGGGGGTGATGTGGTGTCAATCTGTGTGTCATTCGGGTGTTCTTCGTAAAATGCTAGCTGCGTGCGGATTTTTCCTGTGATAGTACCCTGGAAAATTTTAACTGTATATGCTTTTAGGTGTGGAGAGGATCGGTATCTGGTGTTATACGGTTTTATTAACAGAAATTTACAGTTGCTGCTATGAGCTGGGAGAGAGGAGTGTGGTCCTTTCGTTTGTAATAACGCCTGTTATGCAACGGTGTGTTGGGCCACATGGGTCAGACAAACAGCACTCAGGCCATTTCTCTGGACTCTACTGCACACCGGGGAGGGAAGTGTTTGGGTTTGGATTAGATGACCAACGGAGAAGGAAATGGAAACCCACTCCAGTATCGTTGCCTGGAAAATCTCATGGACAGAGGAGCCTGGTGGGCTGCAGTCCATGGGGTCTCAAAGAGTCAGACACGACTGAGCGACTAACACTAACCAACACTATGTTCACCTCCCAGGGCCTGTGTCACTAGACTTTGCTCACCTTCCAAACGCACCTCCCCGCACTCTCCCAGCTGGGCCTCCCACACCTGCAAATGACAAGCCTGTCCCTGCCCTGGACCAGGGCACTTTCCCTCAGTCTTTCTGAAAGACTCTTCCCTTCTCACTTCCTGCATCCACTCAAACCTCCACTCATTTCCACCCCCCCGGCCCTTCTGAGGTAGGAGAAAAATGGCCCCCTGGGCCAGACGGCTGGTATTGTCAAGTGGAGCAGAGCTGAAGCTTTGTCCTCACCCAGACACTCCAAGGACAAAACTAATGACAGAAGCTGAGTTCTGCTGAAGCAAAGAGATAAATGACCACTCCTGAGGTCAAGGAAAACTTCCCTGTCTGCACATGCACAGGAAAGCTCCCTGGGGGTCAAAAAGGGAGGAGGCTCCACCCCATAATAAGTGTGGACATGTTCCCACAGGCCTCTGAAGTGGGAACCGTCTTAGCAAAACTTTGCCCACACACCTAGCGAAGGGTCTTAGGGACTAGTCTGGTGTGAAAAAAGAAACAAGATAATTGGCCAAAGGTACTGCAACGTGCCAGGCCATGGAGGTCTGATGGCTAGGTTTCCTGGGTTTTCATCCAGATTGTTGTTGAGTGGCTAAGTCATGTCTGACTCTGCAACCCTATGGACTGGGTCATAAGGCCTGTCCCTCACCATCTCCCAAAGTTTGCCCAAGTTCATGTCCATCCAGGTTACCTAGGTTCAATACCTGGGCAGGGCACTAATATCTTTCTTCAGGATCACTCATTGCTGTCTCTCTGAGATCACGTCCAGCGGACCCAGCGCCACCTCACATCCTTACCTCATTTCAGTTGTTTTAATGCAGGGATTCATATCACAACCTGAAACCATAGTTCACATGTATTTGTCTAATGTCTGTCTTGCCCACATTTTTATCTTATTTACCGCTGTGCATAGTAAATCGCTCCAGTCATGTCTGACTCTGTGACTCTATGGACTGTAGCCTCCATGAGGCTCCTCTGTCCATGGGATTCTCCAGGCAAGAATACTAGAGTGGGTTGCCATGCCTTCCTCCAGGGGATCTTCCCAATCCAGGGACCAAACCCACGTCTCTTCCATCTCCTGCATTGGCAGGTGGGCTCTTCACCACTAGTGCCCCCTGGGAAGCCCGTGTTTACCGCTGCACCCCCATGCTAAACAGCAGCATGTGTGTGTCCATATAGGCAATAATTGGAAAAACCCTGTTATAATATTAGGCAAAACAAAACTCTAAACAGCTCTGATTCTATGGTATGTTTTTAACTATCAAAGATAAAAACACAAAACCAAACAAAAGAGACAAGGTGGAAATATATGAATCTATTAACAGCAATTGTCTTTCTGGAAGAACTGGAATCATTTTCTACATTTTCCAAATTTTCTTGAATAACCATGGGCTTTTACAATAGAAAAAAAAACACTCATTTTTATAAAATGGAATTTGCTTCATTTTTTTCTTTCTCTGAAAAGTATACTATTTTTGCTATAAACTGCCTCAACTGCTGTTTGTGGCACACCATTTTCCGTCACACAAGCCAGTGCACAAGGTTAAACGGATGAAGAAAACATGAGGAAGTTTGTGCGGTGATGTTTAGATTTGGGGGAAGCTGAATGACTCAATATCAGTTAATTCTTTGTCATTCAGTTGCCCTTCCCAGAAAATACTGGGAGAGCTAACACCTGCCAACATGGAGCTCATCTCCTTTAAGTATTATTTTAAAATTCTGCAATGATTGAGAAGCATTAGGAAAACCATCTTTCAAACTGAAATCCAGAAGAACCTAACCAACAAAATACTTCTCAGCAGCCTCTGGGAACAAGTGCTTTCTGGAAACTGTATATATTCACTCAGTGACATTTGGGAAAATAGAACAAATGTTGAAATTGAAATGGTTACAGAACATTAGCATGTTTAAAAATGCTGATATGACTCTGAAGATAGCTCTTTATTGCCTTAAAACGTTTGTCTCTATTACTTGCTAGAATAAGAGGTATCAATAGCAGTAGCAGCAACACACATTGAGCTTAAGAGTAAGATGCAGGAATCAGATTGCCTGAGTGTAAATCCAGATTCCAAAAGTCTATGACCACATGCAAGTTATTAAACCCTCCAAGTCACATTTTTCTGGTTTGTAGAGTAACTAGGAGATTTGGAATGATTAAATGACATAATATAAAGCATTTACGTAAAGTCTTAGTAAATGTTAATTATTACTGTCATTCTTAATGTCAAACAAAAACCAATAGAACATAGCCTTAAACTTTTAAATCAGTTCCTCGCTATGAAAAGACTCTGATGCTGGGAAGGATTGGGGGTAGGAGGAGAAGGGGATGACAGAGGATGAGATGGCTGGATGGCATCACTGATTCGATGGACATGAGTCTGAGTGAACTCTGGGAGTTGGTGATGGACAGGGAGGCCTGGCGTGCTGCAATTCATGGGGTCGCAAAGAGTCGGACATGACTGAGCAACTGAACTGAACTGAACTGAACTGAACTGATGGGAGCCACAGATACCTAGCTCTAATCCAATCTGAGAGGTATTGCCAGGAAACCAAGTGTACCTTCAGGAGGCCAACAAGAGTTGTAGTAGGAAATTGGAACTTACAATTCTGAGATGCTAGCCACATTTAAGGACGCCTTGTGCACTCAGTTTCAATAAAGGGAAGAGCAGCTTGAACATTTGGGGAGAGTTAAGTACAGAACATGGCTTTTCCAGCTCTGTGTGCTTTGGAATACAAGCTGCTACTTGTTGTCAGTGTTGGAATGAAGACTCATTTTGGCAAGGATGAGTCTGTCTTCCCTTCAGATTTTTCAGAATTTAACATGCTGGATACTAATGAGCTCAGTTCTCTACGCAAAAAAAATTAGAAATGGCATCTGGTAGATCTCCATATTTTTTGAAATGACCCATTTACCCTTCCTCCCTCACTCTAATTCTCTTCTAGAACAGAGTTTAAATGGATTTTTCTGCATTTCAAAAGATTTTAGTTTCTGTAGGGTAGGAATATCAATGCTGAGAGCTCCACATTAAACTGATTATGTAACAGGAAAACTCCCAGTGTATCTGGCACAAGCAAATGTAGAATTACCTTTTTGCAACATTTTCTCAAATAAGATTGCATTCAATTCCAACAAAATTAATAATCCCCACTGAAAGTGAACTCTCAGTGAAAGATTACAATAAAGAAAATAAAGAAATAACATGAAATAAAGAAATCAGAAAGAAATAGGTATGATATCACAAAATTTAGCACCCTAGAACCCAAATTTATGGAACAATAGGGCTCTATCAAAATATATATTTTAAAATTATTAAAAAGATAAAAGTAGGAAAAAATCACAAGGAAAGAATAAGACAGAATAAAAATCATCAGGAAAATTAGGAAATAAAACAAATTTTCTAAAAATGAAACCATAGTTAACTAGAATTAAGCTCAGTAGAGGACTGAAACAGGGTGTTAGACATAGATGAAGAGAAGATTATGAAACTGGGAGCTAGAATTTGGAAGAAACTAAAGAATCACAACATGTGAAAGTTTTAGAGAAACGTGAAAGACAGAACAGAAAATTTAACATATAGATCTAATAATAGTAGTAGAAAGTAAGAGTCGATAGAAGACATAAAAGTAAATTGAAAGAATATCTTCCATCGTTTTCCATAATTGATGAAAGATGTGCATGCTTAGTTTGATAAAGCACACAGACTAGCAAGCAGGATAAACAAAATCAAAATCTTCATCTAAATGCATCAGAGTGAAACTATAGAGCCCCAAGATGAAGATAAAATCTTAAAAATAACCAAAGAGAAGAGACAGTTCTGTACGAAAGAATTGTAGTTAGAATAACAGCAGGCTTCTCAATAGTGACAATAAAGGCAAGACAGCAGTGAAATAATGCTTCTTAAATGCTGAAAGTAAAAGATCAATCTCTTAGGCTCAAGATAAAATTCTTTATTCAAAATCCCACACTCAGCTAAGCAATCTTTTAATAATTAAGATGAAATAAAGATACTTTCAGACACATTTTGATAAAGTTTATCATCAATGTATCCTCACTAACAGAGCTCCAATGTAAGGATCATACTTGGGTCACTAGGAATTAAAATGAGAAGTTAGAAGTGGTATGTAAGAAATAATAAAAACTGAAAAAAAGGTAAATAAATGAGTAAATCAAAGTAGTATGACAATAATAATCACTATGTGACTAATTTGAATAAGGTATTAGTAAAAATAAAGTTTCACTAAAACATAAGAAAGATCATAAGAAAGAGAACAGACCTTGCTTCTAGTACTAGTTTTTCCAGCTACATGACTTTAAAAAAATCATTGCTCCCATTTATAAAATGATATTCAGATCAGATGAAAATTAAGTTTCTTTGAAAATCTAATATTCTATGATCTTATTATACTACCTGCTGACCAGCTTCCCACTCAAATAAAGAATACAAGAATCTATGTAATAACTACAATGAAACATGCCTTTTTGGCTCAAATGCCTGACCTATCAAGCTACATGTGTATTTGTCGCTTACCAAAAAACACGCAGTTTAGACAAATGCTCTTGAAATGTCCAATCTGATCCACCAGACTTGTACCAATGGTGTGACAGGGAGAACACCCTTTTGATGTTGTTTGTGTTGAACCTTTAATGAGCACTTGCAGCAGGCAGGTAGAATACAACCTGCCCTCCAGTCACTGTGCATATTATGCCAATCAGTCCTGGCGTGAAACCCTCATGAAGCCTGGCAGGAAACAGAGATGCCTCCTACCATGCCTAGAAAATCTTCAAAAGGAAAAAAGAAGTTGGAAATATAGTCTAGTAACCCTACATATTCAGTGTTGCTGCTAAGTCACTTCACTCGTGTCCAACTCTGTGCGACGCCATAGACGGCAGCCCACCAGGCTCCCAGGTCCCTGGGATTCTCCAGGCAAGAACACTGGAGTGGGTTGCCATTTCCTTTTCCAATGCATGAAAGTGAAAAGTGAAAGTGAAGTCACTCAGTCGTGTCCGACTCCTAGCGACCCCATGGACTGCAGCCTACCAGGCTCCTCTGTCCATGGAATTTTCCAAGCAAGAGTCCTGGAGTGCAGTGCCATTGCCTTCTCCGATATTCAGTGTTAGTTGGGGTAAAAGAATATTAAATGTATTTCTCCCTGGAAAAAAGCAAGAACGATTTTTTTCTTATCTGAGTGGAGTGTGCACTCTGAGGTCTGAGAGCTAGGTTATAGATGATCCCTTTTTTCCAACTGCTCCTTAAACTTCTGCACAGTTTCTGCAAGTTGGGAAACTCTTTCTCTGGTTCTAATTTGCTTCAAGAACTTCTTGGTTAGCATACTAACCAATAATTTGGTGTCAAAATCCTTTATATTCTTGAATGGTGGTAACTGAATATTCATTGAAAAGACTGATGCTGAAGCTGCAATAGTTTGGCCACATGATGCAAAGAGCTGACTCTCTGGAAAAGATGCTGATGCTAGGAAAGATGGAGGGCAGGAGGTGAAGGGGGTGACAGAGGATGAGGTGGCTGGATGGCATCCTAGACTCCATGGACATGAACTTGAGCAAACTCCCAGAAATAGTGAAGGACAGGGAAGCCTCGTATGCTGCAGTCCATGAAGTTGCAAAGAGTCAGACACTACTTGGCCACTCGACAACAACAAATGGTGATAACTGCAAACCCAGCAACTATTTGCACCATTTGAAGGGGCAGTTTGTGGCCGGTGACCTGACTACAATTTAAGTCTTTTTCTACCCACCACTTTTGCTATAGAACAATTATCCCAGTATCATCATACCTTTGCACATATGGTTCCTTCTTCCTGGAATTTATTTTTTTCCTTTCTTTAGAAGACGGCTATACTGTATTAGGCTTCACTTCCTAAATGCCTCCCAAGTATAACACTGTGCATATGGTAGACATTATTAATACTCATTATTATATCCAAATCCTCCCTTCCATGCATATAGAAGACTACTTTTCCAGGCTTTGATGTTATACATGGCTACACAACTTGTTTTAGCTAGTGAATAGAAATAATTAGTGTTACTTCCAGGCATAAGCATTTAAGGACTGTCAGGTGGTTCTCCAACCTTCTTTTTCCTTCCTCCTTCAACTGGGATCACATGTTGCAGATGGTAAAGCTCTAACATAATGGAAGTTCCAGTATCCTGGCTTGCTAGGGTGCCATATGAAGAATAGTTGTCATGGAAAAACAGCTAGATCCACAAAGGAATTTGTGTAAGCAAGAAATAAGACTTTTTCTTGATTATGCACTGAAACCCTGGGGCTGTTTATCACTGCATCATATCCTAACCTCCGTGACTAATATAATATCTCTATACTAGTACTTATGACACTCGACCACATTTGTCTATTTTTTTTTTAATTTTTATTTATTTTTGGCTGTGCTGGGTCTTTGATGCTGTGTGGGCTTTTTGCTAGCTGCAGCGAGCAGGGGCTGCTCTCTAGCTGCAGTACCTGGGCTTCTCGTTGTGATGGCTTCTCTCTTTGCAGAGCATGGGCTCTAGGGCCTGTGGGCTTCAGTAATTGAAGCTCACAGGCTCTAGAGCACAGGCTCAATAGTTGTGGTGCACGGGCTCAGTTGCGCCGTGGCATGTGGGATTTTCCTGGAGCAGAGACTGAACCAGTGTCTCCAGCATTGACAGGTAGATTCTTTACTACTAAACCACCAAGGATGTCCCATATTTGTCTATTTTTTTCCCCTATCTTCCTAACCAGGTGATAGCTGGGACATTTATTTCTTCATTCTCTGATCCCAAAATAATGACTGTTATGTATAGTAGGTGTTAAACAAATCTCTTGAATGGCACGATAGTAGCAATGGTAACAAGAATATATACTGTAATTAGTACTGCTTGAAGTCTTGTCATTTTTCACAGCTATAGTTTCAGGCCTGTGAAGCAGATATATAACCTCTCAACAAAGGATAGATGGTTTCCCTGAAATGAGACCAAAAGTGTCAGACATCGCCAGCTGAGTTGCACAATTTTGCCCATGATCTAATTTCACTTTAGAGTCCCCTTTTACCTATAATTTCCTATAGAGACAAAAATCATCAAAGTCTTTAAAATTGTTCTGTCCAACATCCGTACTTTGAAAAAGAAAAGAAATCATCACTCATTTTTGCCTTGACTATATCAAAAAAGTCTTCAAACCAGGAAGTCTAAGTCTTCCCATCTTCTTCCTTCAAAATGTGGTTTGGTTATTCTGGGTTGTTTGCAATGCCATACAAATTTTAGAATTTGTCAATTCTACAAAATAAGAATCATGTTGGTATTTTGAATGGGATTATGCTGAATCTCTAAATCAAAAAATCATTTTAGAAAAAATGTTTTAGTAAAAAATCTTAACACTGTTTCAATTTATGAATATGGTTTATTATTAATTTATTTTTCAAGTTTTATTGCTGGTGCATAAAAAAAGCTAATTTTGCACATAGAGTTTACATCCCATAACTCTGATTAAAATCGCTGTCATTTTTTCATACATTCCTTAGGATTTTCTGAACATGTGATCATGTGTTTACTTCCTTCTTTCTATTGTTATGCCTTTTGTGTATTTTTCTTGCCTTACTGCACCACTAGGAGCTTCAGGAAAATGTTTAATAGGAGCGATGAGACTGAACATCATTGTCTTATTCCTGATCTTCTGGTGAAAAGCATCCAAAAAACTCACCATGAAGCATAATGGTAGCTGTAAGTTTTTAGTAAATACTCTTTACCAAATTAAGGAAGTCCCTTTAATCCTAATTGTCTGACAGTGACTATCATGAATTGATATTATATTTTCTCAAGAAATATGGCTGATTCTATTGAGGCAATTTTTTTTCTTAATTAGGCTAATATGGTGAATTATATTGTTTTATTTTTGAATTTATAAAAAACTTGCATTCCTAGAATATATATCCTCCTCGCTAATTATGATGTGTTATCCTGTTCTTATCCTATAGAATTTGATTTGCTGGTATCCTCAAGAATTTTTATGTATATGTTCATGAAAGACATTGGTCTATATTTTTTTTTTTCTTTTTTCTTTGCTACACAGGCTTTTCTCTAGTTGTGGAGAGGAGGGCCTACTCGCTGGTATGTTGTGCGGGCTTCTCACTGCAGTGGCTTCTCTTGTCGTAAAACAGACTCCAGGTGCACAGGCTTCCATGGTTGTGGCCTGTGAGCTCGGGAGCACAGGTTCAATAGCTGTGGCACATGGGTTTAGTTACTCTGTGGCATGTGGGATCTTCCCAGGTCAGGGATCGAACCCATGCCTCCTGCTCTCACAGGTAGACTCTCTACAACTGAGCCACCAGGGAAGCCCGGTCTGCAATTTTCTTCTCTTGTGATGTCTTTGTCTAATTTTGATGTCAGTATTTTGCAGACTTCATCAAATGCATTGGGAAATGTTCTGTCTATCCTCTTCTGATTGCATTTTAAAGTTTGTGAGAGTGTGGTATCATGTCTTTTTTAAATGTTTGGGAAACCACTTCAGTATTCTTGCCTTGAGAACCCCATGAACAGTATGAAAAGGCAAAAAGGTAGGACACTGAAAGATGAACTCCCCAGGTCGGTAGGTGCCCAATATGCTACTGGACATCAGTGGAGAAATAACTCCAGAAAGAATGAAGAGATGGAACCAAAGCAAAAACAATACCCAGTTGTGGATGTGACTGGCAATGGAAGTAAAGCCTGATGCTGTAAAGAGCAATATTGCATAGGAACCTGGAATGTTAGGTCCATAAATCAAGTCAAATTGGAAGCAAACAAGAGATGGCAAGAGTGAATATCGACATTTTAGGAATCAGAGAACTAAACTGGACTGGAATGGGTGAATTTAACTCAGTTGAACATTGTATCTACTACTGTGGGCAAGAATCCCTTAGAAGAAATGGAATAGCCATCATAGTCAAGAAAAGAGTACGAAATGCAGTGCTTGGATGCAATCTCAAAACATGACAGAATGATCTCTGTTCGTTTCAAAGGTAAACCATTCAATACCACAGTAATCCAAGTCTATGCCCTGACCAGTAATGCTGAAGAAGCGGAAGTTAAATGGTTCTATGAAGACCTACAAGACCTTCTAGAACTAACACCCAAAAAAGATGTCCTTTTCATTATAGGGGACTAGAATGCAAAAGTAGGAAATCAGGAAATACCTGGAGTAACAGGCAAATTTGGCATTGGAGTCTAGAATGAAAAAGATCAACGGCTAACAAAGTTTTGGCCAAAGAACACACTGGTCACAGAAAACACCCTCTTCCAACAACACAAGAGAAGATTCTACCTATGGACATCACCAGATGGTCAATACCAAGATCAGATTTATTATATTCTTTGCAGCCAAAGATGGAGAAGCTCTATACAGTCAGCAAAAACAAGACTGGAAGCTGACTGTGGCTCAGATCATGAACTCCTTATTGCCAAATTCAGACTTAAATTGAAGAAAGTAGTGAAAACCAGTAGACCATTCAGGTATGATCTAAATTAAATGCCTTACGATTATACAGTGGAAGTGACAAATAGATTCAAGGGATTAGATCTGACAGAGTGCCTGATGAACTGTGGACAGAGGTTCGTGACATTGTAGAAGAGGCAGTGATCAAGACCATCCCCAAGAAAAAGAAATGCAAAAAGGCAAAATGGCTGTCTGAGGAGGCCTTACAAATAGCTGTGAAAGGAAGAGAATCGAAAGGCAAAGGAGAAAAGGAAAGATATACCCATGTGCATGCAGAGTTCCAAAGAATAGCAAGGAGAGATAAGAAAGCCCTCCTCAGCAATCAATGCAAAGAACTAGAGGAAAATAATAGAATGGGAAAGACTAGAGATCTCTTCAAGAAAATTAGAGCTACCAAGGGAACATTTCTTGGAAAGATGGGCACGATAAAGGACAGAAATGGTATGGACCTAACAGAAGCAGAAGATATTAAGAAGTGGCAAGACTACACAGAAGAACTATACAAAAAAGATCTTCATGACCCAGATCTACAATGGTGTGATCACTCCCTTAGAACCAGACATTCTGAAATGTGAAATCAAGTGGGCCTTAGGAAACATCGCCATGGACAAAGCTAGTGGAGGTGATGGAATTCCAGTGGAGCTATTTCAAATCCTAAAAGATGATGCTGTGTAAGTGCTGCACTCAGTATGCCAGCAAATTTGGAAAATTCAGCAGTGGCCACAGGACTGGAAAAGGTCAGTTTTCACTCCAATCCCAAAGAAAGGCAATGCCAAAGAATGCTCAAAGTACTGCACAATTTGCACTCATCTCACACGCTAGTAAAGTAATGCTCAAAATTCTCCGAGCCAGGCTTCAACAGTACGTGAACCATGAACTTCCAGATGTTCAAGCTGGATTTAGAAAAGGCAGAGGAATCAGAGATCAAATTGTCAACTTCCATTGAATCATTGAAAAAGAAAGAGAGTTCAAGAAAAACATCTATTTCTGCTTTATTGACTATGCCAAAGCCTTTGACTGTGTGGATCATAACAAAGTGTGGAAAATTCTTCAAGAGACAGAAATACCAGATCACCTGCCCTGCTTCCTGAAATCTGTATGCAGGTCAGGAAGCAACAGTTAGAACTGGACATGGAACAACAAACTGGTTCCAAATAGGAAAAGGAGTACGTCAAGGTTGTATATTGTCACCCTACTTATTTAACTTATATGCAGAGTACATCATGAGAAATGTTGGACTGGATGAAGCACAAGCTGGAATCAAGATTTCAGGGAGAAATATCAATAACCTCAGATATGCAGATAACACCACCCTTATGGCAGAAAGCAAAAAAGAACTAAAGAGCTTCTTGGTGAAAGTGAAAGAGGAGAGTGAAAATGTTGGCTTAAAACTCAACATTCAGAAAACTAAGATCATGGCATCTAGTCCCATCACTTCATGGCAAATAGATGGGGAAACAATGAAAACAGTAACAGACTTTATTTTGGGGGGCTCCAAAATCACAGCAGATGTTTACTGCAGCCATGACATTAAAAGATATTTGCTCCTTGGAAGAAAAGTTATGACCAACCTAGACAGCATATTAAAAAGCAGAGACATTACTTTGCCAACAAAGGTTTGTCTAGTCAAAGTTATGGTTTTTCCAGTAGTCATGTATGGATGTGAGAGTCGGAATATAAAGAAAACTGAGTGCCAAAGAATTGATGTTTTTGAACTGCGGTGTTGGAGAAGATTCTTGAGAGTCCCTTGGACTGCAAGGAGATCCAACTAGTCCATCCTAAGGGAAATCTGTCCTGTATATTCATTGAAAGGACTGATGCTGAACCTGAAACTCCAATACTTTGGCCACCTGATGGGAAGAACTGACTCATTGTCAAAGACCCTGATGCTGGGATAGATTGAAGGCGGCAGGAGAAGGGGACGACAGAGGATGAGATGGTTGGATGGCATCACGGACTCAATGGACATGAATTTGAATAAACTCTGGGAGTTGGGAATGGACAGGGATGACTGACGTGCTGTAGTCCACGGGGTCACAAACAGCCGGACATGACTGAGCAACTGAACTGAACTGATAACGCATCAGCGAAGACACTGACTTGGATTTTTCATTGTTGGAAGTTTTGTTTAATTTAAAACAATTTCTATAATGTTTATGGAGATACTCAGGTTTTCTGTTAACATACAACAATTTTTTGGTTATTTTAGCTTTTCAAAGAATCCCCCAATTTCACCTAAGTTTAATTTACTGGCGTTAATCAACTTGTTATATATATTCTCTTCTTAATATTCTGAATACCTGTAAAATCTGTGGTTATAGCCTCTCTTTCATTGTTGACACTTATGTTTTTTCTCTATTTTTCTCTAGGGTTTTATCAATCTTTTTAATGAAATAACAAAGGCATGTCTTAGTTTTTTCTATTATTTGTTCCCTATTTTTTTTCCCTTAATTTTTATTGGGTTATAGCTGATTTACAATGTTGTATTAGTTTCAGGTGTACAGCAAAGTAAATCTGTTATGCATATACATATATCCATTACTTGCTAAAGTCTTTTCCCACATAGACCATTACAGAGTACTGAGTAGAGTTCCCTGTAATGGGTAGTAGGTTCTCATTAGTTATCTATTTTATATACGGTAATGTGTATGCATCAATCTCAGCCTTTCAATTTATCCCTCCTCCCTCCCCTCACCTCCTGGTACATACTGAGTGAAGTAAGTCAGACAGAGAAAGGCTAAAATATGATATCATTTACTTGTGGAATCTTAAAAAAAAAAAAAAGCTGTAAAAGAACTTATCTACAAAACAGAAATGGTTACAGATATTTCCTATTTCATTTATTTCTGTTTATCTTTTTAGTTTAATTTTTATCTTTTTTTAGTTCCTCCTACTTTCTTTGAGTTGATCTATTCATCTTTACTGCTGCTGCTACTAAGTCAATTCAGTCATGTCCGACCCTGTGCGACCCCATAGACAGCAGCCCACCAAGCTCCCCCATCCCTGGGATTCTCCAGGCAAGAACACTGGAGTGGGTTGCCATTTCCTTCTCCAATGCATGAAAGTGAAAAGTCAAAGTGAAGTCGCTCAGTCATGTCCGACTCTTAAGAACCCCACGGACTGTAGCCTACCAGGCTCCTCTATCCATGGGATTTTCCAGGCAAGAGTACTGGAGTGGGTTGCCATTGCCTTCTCCGATACTCATCTTTAGAGTTCTTTAAATGGGAAGTTAGACTCTTCATTTTAAAATTTTCTTATTTTCTAATATAAGCATTTAAAAGTATAAACTTCCTTCTAAGTGCTACTTTGTATCCCACAGTTTTTTGTTTTATTATTTTTTTTTTTAATTTTCCTTTTCATTCAGTTCAAAACAGCTTCCAATGTTCCTTCTTCTTTGATCTCTAGGATTTTTATAAGTTTATTGCTTAATTTCTAAATATTGGAAGATTTCCAGATGTCTTGTTGTAATTGATTTCTGAATTATTTTCCTTTTGATCTGAGAACTTGTTCTGTATGATTTCAACATTTTATTCAGACATTTTATTTCCAGGACATGATCTACTTGGGTGTTTGTAAGATATATACCTGAAAATAAAAGATATGATTATTCCGATGGGTAATTGTTTTATAATAACAATGTGTGTGGCATGGTTGATACCATTATTCAAATATTCTATACCTTACTCAAAGTTTCCCAGAGTATTTTATCAATTACTGAGAGAGTTGTGTTAAAAATCTCCAAGAATAATTATGGGTGTATCTATTTCTCCTTTTAGTTCTGTCGGTTTGAGTTTCACGTGTTTTAAAATTTGGTTGTTATTAGCACACTGAACTCGGAGAAGGCCATGGCACCCCACTCCAGTACTCTTGCCTGGAAAATCCCATGGACAGAGGAGCCTGGTGGGCTGCAGTCCATGGGGTCACTAAGAGTCAGACACGACTGAGCGACTTCACTTTCCCTTTTCACTTTCATGCATTGGAAAAGGAAATGGCAACCCACTCCAGTATTCTTGCCTGGAGAATCCCAGGGATGGGGGAGCCTGGTGGGCTGCCGTCTATGGGGTCGCACAGAGTCGGACACGACTAAAGCGACTTAGCAGCAGCAGCAGCAGCACACTGAACTGAACTGAACTGAGCACAAATTTGCAATTCCTATGCCTTCCTTGATGAATTAACATTTTTTCATTCTTTCTCTTAATATTTGGTATATCCCTTGTACTTATGTCTGTTTTTTCTGATATTAATATAGCCTTCTTATACTATTTGCAAGGTATATTTTTTTCAATATTTTTACTTTCAACACTTTTCAGATTAAAATACAACAATTTTAGTAGTTTACAAACACAAACAAAAAAGTGGTTGGATTTTTATTCAGCTTGATAACATGTAATTTTATTTATTTATTTATTTTATTTAAATTTATTTATGTTAATTGGAGGCTAATTACTTTACAATATTGTACTGGTTCTGCCACACATCAACATGAATCCACCACGGGCCTACATGTGTTCCCCATCCTGAACCCCCCCTCCCACCTCCCTCCCTGTACCATCCCTCCGGGTCATCCCAGTGCACCAGCCCCAAGGATCCTATATCGAACCTGGACTGGCGATTCATTTCTTATATTATACAGGTTTCCAAACATGTAATTTTTAATTAGAAAGCTAAATGTGTTTATGTTTATGGTAGATGATAATATATTGGGGATTAAATATAACTTTTTGCTATTTTCTTTTTTCTTATTGATTTATTTGCCAGTTTTTGTATTACATGAATTCTTTAAAGTTTTTGTAATACTTCATTTTGATTCTTCTAATGCTTTATTTTCAGTTCAGTTGCCCGGTCGTATCCAACTCTTTGCAAATCCACGGACTGCAGCATGCCAGGCCTCCCTGTCCAACACCAACTCCTGGAGTTTACTCAAACTTGTATCCATTGAGTCAGTGATGCTATCCAGCCATCTCATCCTCTGTCATCCCCTTCTCTTCCTGCCTTCAATCTTTCCCAGCATCAGATTCTTTTCCAATGCGTCAGTTCTTCCCATTAGGTGGCCAAAGTATTGGAGTTTCAGCTTCAGCATCAGTCCTCCCAATGAATATTCAGGACTGATTTCCTTTAGGATGGACTGGTTGGATCTCCTTGCTGTCCAAGGAACTCTCAAGAGTCTTCTCTGACACCGCAGTTCAAAAGCATCAATTCTTTGGTGCTCAGCTTTATTTATAGTCTAACACTCACATCCATACATGACTACTGGAAAAACCATAGCTTTGACTTGACAGACGCTGTTGGCAAAGTAATATCTCTGCTTTTCAATATGCTATCTAGGTTAGTTATAACTTTTCTTCCAAGGAGCAAGTATCTTTTAATTTCATGGCTGCAATCAACATCTGCCATGATTTTGGAGCTAAAAAAAAATAAAGTCTGTCACTGTTTTCATTGTTTCCTCATCTATTTGCCATGAAGTGATGGGACCAGATGCCATGATCTTAGGTTTCTGAATGTTGGATTTTAAGCCAACATTTTTACTCTCCTCTTTCACTTTCACCAAGAGGCTCTTTAGTTCTTCTTCACTTTCTGCCGTAAGTGTGGTGTCATCTGCATATCTGAGGTTATTGATATTTCTCCCTGCAATCTTGATTCCAGCTTGTGCTTCATCCAGTCCAACATTTCTCATGATGTACTCTGCATATAAGTTAAACAAGCAATTTAACTTATTAAATTATTTAACTTATTAAACATTAACCAGGTCAAGAAATACCTGGAGTAACAGGCAAATTTGGCCTTGGAGCACAGAATGAAGCAGGGCAAACACTAATAGAGTTTTACCAAGAGAATGCACTGGTCATAGCAAACACCCTCTTCCAACAACACAAGAGAAGACTCCACACATGGACATCACCAGATGTCAATACCAAAATCAGATTGATTATATTCTTTGCAGTCAAAGATGGAAAAGCTCTACACAGTCAGGAAAAACAAGACTGGGAGCGGACTGTGGCTCAGATCATGAGCTCCTTATTGCCAAATTCAGACTTAAATTGAAGAAAATAGGGAAAACCACTAGACCATTCAGGTATGACCTAAATCAAATCCCTTACAATTATACAGTGGAAGTGACAAATAGATTCAAGGGATTAGATCTGATAGACAGAGTGCCTGAAGAACTACAGATGGAGGTTCGTGACATTGTACAGGAGGCAGTAATCAAGACCATCCCCAAGAAAAAGAAATGCAAAAAAGCAAATGGTTGTCTGAGGAGGGCTTACAAATAGCTATGAAAAGAAGAGAATTGAAAGGCAAAGGAGAAAAAGAAAGATATACCCATTTGCATGCAGAGTTCCAAAGAATAGCAAGGAGAGATAAGAAAGCCTTCTTCAGTGATTAATGCTGTCTTTTAGCTGTAGCTTTTAATAGTTTTTACTGATTGCCTTAATTTTATAATAGATGTCCTTAAGATATCATAGTCTACATAGTTCGTATTGTACCACATCACACAAAAGTTTAAAACACATGCAACAATATAATTTCATTTCCGCCCCCCATTCTATGTGCTGTTCTATTTTACCACCACATACATTTATAATTCCATATGAAACACTATAATGTTTGCACTGAATTATCACTGGTCTTTTAAAGAGTTTAAGGGTAGAATTAAAAGATGCTCTTTTACATCTACTGTTATTTACCATTTCCTATACCCTTCATGGGAGAAGGCAATGGCATCCCACTCCAGTACTGTTGCCTGGGAAATCCCATGGATGGAGGAGCCTGGTAGGCTGCAGTCCATGGGGTCGCTATGAGTCAGACATGATTGAGTGACCTCACTTTCACTTTCCACTTTCATGCATTGGAGAAGGAAATGGCAACCCACTCCAGTGTTCTTGCCTGGAGAATCCCATGGACAGAGAAGCCTGGTAGGCTGCAGTCCGTGGGGTCGCACAGAGTCAGACACGACTGAAGCGACTTGGCAGCAGCATACTCTTCATTCCTTCTCCTAGATCCAAGTTTCTATCTCGTGTTCATTCCTTCAGGATGTATCATTTATGTATTACTTTTAACAAACTACCCCGAAATTGGTAGCTTGAAAGAACACAAATGTACTGCCTTTTAATTCTGTAGGTCGGAAATTTGAAATGAATCTCGCCAGGCTAAAATCAATGTAGCAGCAGGACTGTATTCCTATCTGGAGATTCCAGGAGACAAGTCATTTTGTTGCATTTTCCAGATTCTAGTAGCTGCACATATATTTGGGTTCCTGGCCTCCTTTTATCTTCAAAGCCAGTAACAGCCAGTGGAATCTTTCCCACATCACATCACTTTGAAATGGCCTCTTCGGCCTCCCTCTTCCATATTTAAGGACTCTGATTACATTGCCTGTCCCTTCTCTCCCCTGTCCTGCCCTGACGGTCAGCTGATTAGCAACATTAGTTCCATCTGCTTATTTAATTCCCCTTTGTCATGTAATATAATATATTCAGTTTTCAGGGCTTAAGACAAGAGCATCTTTAGAATTCTATATGCCTACCATAATCCACATTCCCATTTCTTGTGTTATAGGTCTGCTAGCAATAAAATCTCTCAGCTTTCATGTATCTGAAAATGTCTTTTATGCACCTTCATTTTTGAGGATATTTCTGATGACATAAAACCCCATGTTGACAGCTTTTTTTTCTTTTAGTGCTTTAGAAATGTCATTCCTTCATCTTTTGACGTTCATTTCTTTCCCAGATAAAGATCTAGACAGTGGTATCTTGTATATAAGGTCTTTCTGCCCGCCCCCCCACCAGGTGCTTTCAAGATTTTCTCTTTATCTTTAGTCTTCAACAGTTTGACTCTGATATGCCTAGGTACTGTTTTCTTTGTACTTATCCTAATTGGGTTTTTTTTTTTTTTAATCTTTTGGATATATAAGATCATGTTTTCCACAAAATTTAGGAAATATTTGGCTGTTATTTTTTGTGCCATATCTTCTCTTCTATTTCTGGGATTCCAGGGACATATGTTTTATACTCTTTGATGTAGTCCCACAAGTCACTGAAGCTCTATGTTTAAAAATATTGTATTCTCCCTCTGAGATTCACGTTAGAAAATTTATATTGACCTTTCTTCGAGTCCACTGCCCATTCACCTGCCAATTTCTGCTTGCATGATGCTCAGCTGCTCAGTAGTGTCCAACTCTTTGCGACCTTATGGACTGTAGCCCACCAGTGTCCTCCATTTATGTAATTTTCCAGGCAAGAATACTTGAAAGGGTTGCCATTTCCTACTCCAGTTCCTACCTATATATTCTTCAACCCAATTGGCACATTTTTTCCCCAGCTTTACTGAGATATAATTGACATATAACATTGTATAAGTTAAGGGGTACAATGTAATGATTTGATACATGGATATATTGCAAAATTATTATCACAATAAGGTTAGTTAACACATCCATCACCTTATATCATTACGTTTTGTGCGTGTGATAAAACCATTGAAGATTTGCTCTCTTGACAACTTTTAAGTGTACAATACAGCATTATTAACTGTAACCACCAAGCTGCTACAACTTTGAACTGTGTCTGTGAGCAACTGTGACTTATCTCAATTTATTTTGTGCATCCATTAGCAAGATGTGTCTTAAGGTAATTGCTTCTTCACTTTATACCATTTCAGTTACAACTGGAAAAAAAAAGTTTTCTTAGAAACACTCTACCTTAAGATAGCAAAGGAAATAATTAATAGTAGTAGTAGTAACTATTTGACTGAGCAATCTAGCAATCTCTATCCCTCCATTTCCTTCATCTCTAAATAGGTCTAACAAAAACAATTAGTATGTTTCTGTGGGGCCTAAGTAAAAGGAAATAAATAAAACTATAGAGGTACTGGAAAACATTAGCTATTTTAAGTCACTGAAAGTCAGAGCCTGTTTTTTTATACAATGGCAACAAATTTTTTTCCATTCCAAGGGTTGAAAAAATACAATCCATAGATTTGATCTATTTGCACTTTGGATAGAATAATAAAGAATGAAAACTAAGAAGTGTATATCGCCTTCTGGCTTTTTTGCAAATATAAAACTGGGCCAAAATCATCAAAATATAGATTTCAATAAATAAGAAAGGGCTTTAATAGCAATTTTATTACAGTCTTTACTAAGCAGTGACTGGTAGAGTTTCACATTATTCACATTCTGTCTCCTCTTCTGTTTTTTCTCCTGCTATTCTCTCTCCTTCTTCTACTCATCCCACCCAAAAGTTAGCTGAAGGCAAATTAGTCTTGGGGTAGTTACCATAATAGTTTGGGTAGGTTACCAGAAATATCCCTTCCCTAAATCTTTAAACAAATTAACCTGTTACACTACATTATTTAGACAAAGTTTAACAGAAATATTTAATGTATCCTTTGAATGAGTGAGTGAGTGACGTCTCTCAGTCATGTCCGACTCTTTGTGAGCCCATGGACTATAACCCACTAGGCTTCTCCATCCATGGGATTTTCCAGGCAAGAGTACTGGAGCGGATTGCCATTTCCTTTTCCAGGGGATCTTCCCGACCCAGGGATAGAACCTGGGTCTCCTGCATTGCAGGCAGGTGCTTTACCCTCTGAGCCACCAGGGAAGATTAATGTATCCTTAAAATACATTAAAAAATAAGCAGGAAAAAATGGATTTTTACTACATTCAAAGAAAGATAACACAAAAGGACAAAGACAAATTGTTTTTCCTGACTGGAATGAATGCTCCAATCCCATTAGAAATGGAACCAACACACTTGTGTTAGCACCCATTTTTCTAGGACATGCAGTAGATAATGAGAGTAAAGGACAATTTGTTCAGTCGAGGTCCATTGATCTTTAAATAACTAGATTTGTGAATCATAAATCTTACCAAGAAAATCAGGCCTCCACCAAAATTCGTGACTAATATTGTTAATGTGTTCATGGATCTGACTTCTCTTCTCACCACACATCTTCCCAATGTTGCAAACAAGCTCTTTAGCCTAACCATCTGGCTTCTAAGTATGTCTCCGACCCTGTCTTGAATGGATCATTTTAGAGCCCCTGCACTTCACCAGCCATCCCCCTCTAGAGGCTTCTGTGATAGCCCCAAACAGAAGACACTCCTGGATTGGCTTGCTACTGTATACTGCCAAAGCCCTCTATAATTACACATGTGCATAATAATGATATGTTTGTCCACTGCTATGCAATGAGCAACTTAAGAGCAAAGGTTTCATGTACTTATTTTTAATGATTTTATATTTTATACTTAACATGCAATAACTTGCACATATTTAAAGTGTACAATCTGACAAATTTCAATGCGCACATATGAAACTGTCACTAAAATCATTTAATCTATAAATAATATGAGAATCTCTCAATAAACCCTATGATACTAATTACAACGGGGAAAATATATATGAAACTTGTCATACTGCAGTAAATCAAGCACATGCATTTAATTTTTGAAAAATGTCTACTTCAAAGATTCACAATAAAATTATAGAACTTACTCTTCAAAAAATAAGTTCAACATCCACAAAAGTTTCCTCCTCTCCCTTTGTAAGCCCTTCCTCCCCCCTCTTCCTTCTGCCCCTAATCCCCACACAACCAGTGATCTGCTATCACTATAAATTAGTTAGCATTTTCTAGAATTATCTATGATTGGAATCGTACAATGTATACTCTTTTTCTTCACTCAGCTGAATTATTCTGGAGTTTATCCATGTTGTTGTGTGTATCAATAGTGTATTCCTTTTTAATTGTTATTGAAGGTGTTTCATTATATATACATACATATGTGTGTGTGTATATGTATATATATATACACACACATATCAGTTCAGTTCAGTCGCTAAGTCATGTCTGACTCTGCCACTCCTTGGACTGCAGCATGCAGGCTTCCCTGTATTTCACCTCCCGGAGTCTGATTGTATGTATACACCCCAAAATTTGCTTACCTATTACCACAGATTCAATTGTTGATGGGCACTGGGGTTGTTTCCAATTTGTGGCTATTAAAACTAAGCTGCTATGAATATTCCTGTACAAGCCTTTGTGCAGACACCTGCTTTCATTTTTCTTGAGTAAATATCTATTAGTGAGTCATGTGATAGAAACTTTTTTAGAAAATTTAAAATTATTTTTCAAACTGATTGTATCTTTTACATTTCCAATAGAAGTGAATATATAAGAGTTTCAGTTGCTTCTAATCCTCATTAACACTTGTGCATTCAATTCTTATAGACACCTATTAGACATTCTAATAGATATTTAGTAGTATCTTATTGTGGTTTTAATCAGCATTTCCCTAATGATTAATGATGTTGAGCATTCTTGCACATAGCTTTTGGTGAACTTATGTGGGCATCTCTGTTGGAATTGCTGGGCCAACGAGTGACATACCAGGTCAGCTTTAGAAGATAGTGCCTGGGCTTTCCTGATGGTCCAGTGGATAAAAATTCGCCTGCCAGTGCAGGAGACACAGATTGAATCCTTGATCTGGAAAGATCCCACATGCCACAGGGCGACTAAGCCTCTGCACCACAGCTACTGAAGCCCACGTGTCCTAAAGCCCATGCTCTGTCACAAGAGAAGCCACCCCAGGGAGAAGCCGGTGCACTGCAAATAGAGTAGCCCCACACTCGCGGCAAGTACAGAAAAGCTCACATTGCAAAAAAAAAAGGAATGAAAGAAAATTACAAACCAACATCCTTCATGAACATATGCATACCAATTCTTAATAAAACACCAACAAATCAAATTCTACAGAATAAGAAGAGGATAACACAACATAATTTAAGAGGAGGATATATATCCTAGGAATGCAAGGTTTTTTAGATAAATAAAATATTTTTTAAAATAATAGCAAAATAAAATATTTTCTAAATGAAGTATTTATCTTAATTGCTGAGTTTACGGAGCAGACTTAAGTTTGGCACCCAGCATGGGGCCCTCACTCACCTCACTCTAGTCCCTGTCCTGCTTAACACCTGAGGCACACAGATCTTCCTGCCCATAAGAAAACTTATCCATACCTTCAAGATACTTCCGTGGGTTGTTTGTGGGGCCCTCAGCTCCCCTCCTTAAGTGAATAGAAATATTCTGATTGCCTGAACATGCCCACGATCATGATGATGATCTGCCTGGAGACAGTTTTATATCCTCCCTTCCCAGCTCCTCTTAGGAAGGATCAAGGTCTTACAAGAATCACTGTAAGTAAGTGATTTACCCTTTGAAGGCCCATCCAGGGGGTTTCCTAGTATCTTTCTCTACAGAGCTAAAAAGATGTGAAGTCCTCAGGGAGTCATCCTATCACAGGCAGTATTGGATTGCATTACATTTCTAAATTATACCCATTGCTGTTTTGCTCTTACCAGTTTAAACTTGCAGCATCAGGGATGCTCACACCAAAGCCAGTGACAAAAATAAAGACAAGGGGAGCCATTCTCCAGGGAGGGGTCTTCTCACTTTCAGATCCACTAATAGTCCCCACTCATGATGTACTCTGCGTATAAGTTAAATAAGCAGGGTGACAATATACAGCCTTGATGTACTCCTTTTCCTGTTTGGAACCAGTCTGTTGTTCCATGTCCAGTTCTAACCAGGTTAGGTTGCTTCCTGACCTGCATACAGATTTCTCAGGAGGCAGGTCAGGTGGTCTGATATTCCCATCTCTTTCAGAATTTTCCACAGTTTATTGTGATCCACACAGTCAAAGGCTTTGGCATAGTCAATAAAGCAGAAATTGATGTTTTTCTGGAACTCTCTTGCTTTTTTTCCATGATCCAGTGGATGTTGGCAATTTGATCTCTGGTTCCTCTGCCTTTTCTAAAACCAGCTTGAACATCTGGAAGTTCACGGTTCATGTATTGCTTAAGCCTGGCTCGGAGAATTTTGAGCATTACTTTACTAGCATGTGAGATGAGTGCAATTGTGCGGTAGTTTGAGCATTCTTTAGCATTGCCTTTCTTTGGGATTGGCATGAAAACTGACCATTTCCAGTCCTGTGGCCACTGCTGAGTTTTCCAAATTTGCTGGCATACTGAGTGCAGCACTTCCACAGCATCATCTTTCAGGATTTGAAACAGCTCCACTGGAATTCCATCACCTCCACTAGCTTTGTTCGTAGTGACGCTTCCTAAGGCCCACTTGACTTCACATTCCAGGATGTCTGGCTCTAGGTGAGTGTGAGTAATCACACCATAGTGATTATCTTGGTCGTGAAGATCTTTTTTGTACAGTTCTTCTGTGTATTCTTGCATCTCTTCTTAATACCTTCTGCTAGGTCCATACCATTTCTGTCCTTTATTGAGCACATCTTTGCATAAAACGTTCCCTTCTGTTCAGTTCAGTTCAGTCCAGTCGCTCAGTCATGTCCGACTCTTTGAGACCCCATGAATCGAAGCACGCCAGGCCTCCCTGTCCATCACCAACTCACGGAGTTCACCCAGACTCATGTCCATCGAGTCAGTGATGCCATCCAGCCATCTCATCCTCTGTCGTCCCCTTCTCCTCCTGCCCCCAACCCCTCCCAGCATCAGAGTCTTTTCCAATGAGTCAACTCTTCGCATGAGGTGGCCAAAGTATTGGAGTTTCAGCTTTAGCATCATTCCTTCCAAAGAAATCCCAGGGCTGATCTCCTTCAGAATGGACTGGTTGGATCTCCTTGCTTTCCAAGGGACTCTCAAGAGTCTTCTCCAACACCACAGTTCAAAAGCATCAATTCTTCGGCGCTCAGCCTTCTTCACAGTCCAGCTCTCACATCCATACATGACCACAGGAAAAATCAAAGCCTTGACTAGACGGACTTGGCAAAGTAATGTCTCAGCTTTTGAATATACTACATAGGTTGGTCATAACTTTCCTTCCAAGGAGCAAGTGTCTTTTAATTTCATGGCTGCAGTCACCATCTGCAGTGATTTTGGAGCCCAAAAAAATAAAGTCTGACACTGTTTCCACTGTTTCCCCATCTATTTCCCAGGAAGTGATGGGACCGGATGCCATGATCTTCGTTTTCTGAATGTTGAGCTTTAAGCCAACTTTTTCACTCTCCACTTTCACTCTCAAGAGGCTTTTGAGTTCCTCTTCACTTTCTGCCATAAGGGTGGTGTCATCTGCATATCTGAGGTTATTGATATTTCTCCCGGCAATCTTGATTCCAGCTTGTGTTTCTTCCAGTCCAGCGTTTCTCATGATGTACTCTGCATATAAGTTAAATAAGCAGGGTGACAGTATACAGCCTTGACGTACTCCTTTTCCTATTTGGAACCAGTCTGTTGTTCCATGTTCAGTTCTTACTGTTGCTTCCTGACCTTCAAATGGATTTCTCAAGAGTCAGGTCAGGTGGTCTGGTATACCCATCTCTTTCAGAATTTTCCACAGTTTATTGTGATCCACACAGTCAAAGGCTTTGGCATAGTCAATAAAGCAGAAATTGATGTTTTTCTGGAACTCTCTTGCTTTTTCCATGATCCAGCAGATGTTGGCAATTTGATCTCTGGTTCCTCTGCCTTTTCTAAAACCAGCTTGAACATCAGGAAGTTCACGGTTCACATATTGCTGAAACCTGGCTTGGAGAATTTTGAGTGTTACTTTACTAGTGTATGAGATGAGTACAATTGTGTGGTAGTTTGAGCATTCTTTGGCATTGCCTTTCTTTGGGATCAGAATGAAAACTGACCTTTTCCAGTCCTGTGGCCACTGCTGAGTTTTCCAAATTTGCTGGCATATTGAGTGTAGCACTTTCACAGCATCATCTTTCAGGATTTGAAACAGCTCCACTGGAATTCCATCACCTCCACTAGCTTTGTTTGTAGTGATGCTTCCTAAGGCCCACTTGACTTCACATTCCAGATGTCTGGCTCTGGGTCAGAGATCACACCATAGTGATTATCTTGGTCGTGAAGATCTTTTTTGTACAGTTCTTCTGTGTATTCTTGCCACCTGTTTTTAATATCTTAAATGTTCTTAAATGTTCCCTTGGTATCTCTAATTTTCTTGAAGAGATCTCTAGTCTTTCCCATTCTATTGTTTTCCTCTATTTCTTTGCATTGATTGCTGAGGAAGGCTTTCTTATCTCTCCTTGCTATTCTTTGGAACTCTCCATTCAAATGGGTGTATCTTTCCTTTTCCCCTTTGCTTTTCATTTCTCTTCTTTTCACAGCTATTTGTAAGGCTTCCTTAACAGCCATTTTGCTTTTTTGCATTTATTTTTCTTGGGGATGGTCTGGATCCCTTTCTCCTGTACAATGTCATGAACCTCGATCCATAGTTCATCAGGCACTCTGTCTATCAGATCTAGTCCCTTAAATCTATTTCTCACTTCTGCTGTATAGCCATAAGGGATTTGATTTAGGTCATACCTGAATGGTCTAGTGGTTTTCCTTACTTTATTCAATCTAAGTCTGAATTTGGCAATAAGGAGTTCATGATCTGAGCCACAGTCAGCTCCTGGTCTTGTTTTTGCTGACTGTATAGAGCTTCTCCATCTTTGGCTGCAAAGAATATAATCAATCTGATTTTGGTATTGACCATCTGGTGATGTCCATGTGTAGAGACTTCTCCTGTGTTGTTGGAAGAGGGTGTTTGCTATGACCAGTGTGTTCTCTTGGCAGAACTGTATTAGCCTTTGCCCTGCTTCATTCTGTACTCCAAGGCCAAATTGGCCTGTTACTCCAGGTGTTTCTTGACTTCCTACTTTTGCATTCCAGTCCCCTATAATGAAAAGGACATCTTTTTTGGGTGTTAGTTCTAGAAGGTCTTGTACGTCTTCATAGAACTGTTCAACTTCAGCTTCTTCAGCATTACTGGTCGGGGCATAGACATGAATTATTGTGATATTGAATGCTTTGCCTTGGAAATGAACAGAGATCATTCTGTTGTTTTTGAGATTGCATCCAAGTACTGCTTATTTTACTTATATGCAGAGTATATCATGAGAAATGCTGGGCTGGAAGAAGCACAAGCTGGAATCAAGATTGCCGGAAGAAATATCAATAACCTCAGATATGCAGATGACACCACCCTTATGGCAGAAAGTGAAGAAGAACTAAAGAGCCTCTTGATGCAAGTGACAGAGGAGAGTGAAAAAGTTGGCTTAAAGCTCAACATTCAGAAAACTAAGATCAAGGCATCCGGTCCCATCATTTCATGGCAAATAGATGGGGAAATGTGGCTGACTTTGTTTCTCTGGGCTCCAAAATCACTGCAGATGGTGATTGCAGCCATGAAATTAAAAGATGCTTACTCCTTGGAAGGAAAGTTATGACCAACCTAGATAGCATATTCAAAAGCAGAGACAATACTTTGCCAACAAAGGTCCATCTAGTCAAGGCTATGGTTTTTCCAGTGATCATGTATGGATGTGAGAGTTGGACTGTGAAGATGGCTGAGTGCCGAAGAATTGATGCTTTTGAACTGTGGTGTTGGAGAAGACTCTTGAGAGTCCCTTGGACTGCAAGGAGATCCAACCAGTCCATCCTAAAGGAGATCAGTCCTGGGTGTTCATTGGAAAGACTGATGTTGAAGCTGAAACTCCAGTACTTTGGCCACCTGATGTGAACAGCTGACTCATTGGAAAAGACCCTGATGCTTGGAAAGATTGAGCGCAGGCAGAGAAGGGGATGACAGAGGATGAGATGGTTGGACGGCATCACCGACTCAATGGACAAAGGTTTGGGTGAACTCCAGGAGTTGGTGATGGACAGGGAGGCCTGGCATGCTGCAGTTCATGGGGTCACATAGAGTCAGACGTGACTGAGTGACTGAACTGAACTGAACTGAACTGAATAGTCCCCACTGGACCAGTTTCACTTACCCAAAAACACAAACTCAAAGACCAAGGCAAGTATAATACATATCACACCCAAAGTGTGCAACAGATCACAACCGTTGCCAGCTGGGAATTTAATTAGCACCTGGAGCTAAGGCATCGAGAGATTCATGAAGTCGAAGCTGAGATGGATCCACCTTCCTAACGCAGAATCATGCATCTAGAAAAATGAGGGGGATACAATGCACACCTAGTTCCTTCCCTCTTCTTTGATATCACGTGAAACCTGTTCTTTTCCATTCTTATCTCAGCTCCACAACCAGCTTTGCATGCACCTGCTCATTGATTTGGACAGGTACCTGGGGCTATAAGATTTGTTAACAAGAAGACAGTGTGTTGGCCACTAATTGGATAATGGTAAGGATTGTTTTAGCTGTGGCTTTTTTGCAGCAGTTTCCTCATAAATTGAGTGCTCAGGGGCTGGATTTCTGTTCATACACCTCTGATTAAATACAGTCAGCCCACGGCATGCTGAGTTATGGCTAGTCCAAAAAGGCAATCAACATCCCCCATCAGTCCCTGCTTATGCTAGACTGCTATAGCCCTCTTCCTCAATCACCAGTTCCATTTTTCTAACTTTGATACTTTTGTTCTGTCTTGGAGGCCATTCAGATTCTGACTCTTTTAGGGAAGATGGAATTGGTTCCAATTCTACCACCATTCGCTTGAGTGTCCTTTTGAAAGTCACTTTACCACCTTCTATGCCAGTAGTTCTCAACACAGTCTGCATTTTAGAATACCAGTGCCTTGACCCTCTCTCAGAAATTCCAATTCAATCAGCCCACAGTCAGGATATCATCTGTGGGTGAATATAACGGGCAGTCCAGGTCTTCCCTGGTAGCTCAGTGGTAAAGAACCCACCTGCCAATGCAAGAGACATAAAAGTCTGAGTTCTTACAGGTTTGATGGCTGGGTTTGGAAGATCCCCTGGAGGAGGGCATGGCAGCCCACTCCCGTATTCTTCCCTGGAGAATTCCATGGACACAGGAGACTGCGGGCTATAGTCCATGTGATCACAAGGCATCGAAGACAACCTAAGTGACAGTACTTAGCACACAGCTCAAGAACCTCAAAACCAGTGGTTTCTTTTCACCTGAAAGGTGATTAAAATGCAAATCCCCACCCCTGTACCTTCAGAGTCTAATTTAGAACACTTGATTAAAGACTACAGATTTTCTATTCTAATGATTCTGAAACTGGTGGTTTAAGAGAAATCTTTGAGAGAGACTGATTTAAAACAGAAAAGGGCCATACCATACGACCTCCTGGGTCTATCTCAGGGCTAACGTTCTATAATTTGGAGTCGCTGCCCTACAGAAGGTGTGAATAATCCTAACAATTTGTTCCTATTGAATTTTCAGAATGGTGGGTTTTGGACTTTCCTGCTTGTCCAGTGGCTAAGACTCCAAGCTCCCAATGCAGGGGACCTGGGTTCAAATCCTGGTTGGAGGAACTCGATCCCACATGCTTCAACTAAAGATCCCACATGCTGCAAGGAAGACTGAAGATCCCACATGCCACAGCAAAGACTCAGTGCAGCCAGATAAATACATAAATAATATTTTTTTTAAAATGGTGGGCTTTTTTCTTTCTTTCTTCTTCTTCTTCTTCTTCTTCTTCTTCTTCTTCTTTTTTTTTGGTGGACTTTCTTCACCTTAAGATAAAGAACCTGTCTGCTCCTTTTCAGACCATCTTCCTCTCCCCACAACTGGGCAATGGATCCCAGTGTGTGATCTCAGTGTCTCCTGTTAATTGTCAATTGGTACAGATGTTATTGAAAACAGAATGGAGATTTCTCAAGCTAAAAAAAAGAACCATCATATGATCAAGCAATCTAACTTTGAGGTATATATACCAAAGAATTGAAATCAGAATTTTAAAGAGACATTTGCATCCCCGTGTTCATTGTAGCATCATTCACAGTAACCAAGATATGGAAACAACCTAAACATCCACTTAGAGATAAATGGGTAAGGAAAATAAGGTATATGGATGTAATCGAATATTACTCATCTTTAAAAAAAAAATCCTGCCATTTGCGACAATGTAGATGGACCCGGAGGACACATATAACAGATTCTCTTTGCTGTACACCTGAAATTAATACATTGTAAATCAACTATATTCCAATAAAAATTAAATTAAATTAAATTTTTTAAATAAAATAAAAAGCATCACTAAAATGGGATAAATAAATAAGCAAGCCAGGCACAGAAAGACAAGTATTGTAATATCTCACTTACATGTGGAATCTAAAACAGACTCAAGGAAGCAGAGAGTAAAATGGTGGTTACCCAGGTTGGATGGAGAGGAAAATGGAGAGGAGATGTAAAGGGTACAAAATTTCAATTATGCAAAATAAGTAAGATGCACTGTACAGTGTGGTATGTATAGCTACCAGTGCTATATTGTATTTAAAATTTGCTAAGAGAGTAGATATTATGGGTTCTTTCCACACATTATCCTCCTCTTTGTCATCTTAGGGGTGGGAAGATATTTGGAGAGGTGATGGATATGCTTATGATGTTGATGGTGGTGATGATTTCATGAGCGTATACTTAACCCCTAATTCATCAAGTTGTTTACATCAAATATGTAAAGCTTTTTATATGTCACCCATTACCCTAAGTAGTTTAAAATCAAATGTTTGAAGTATGATGTTACTGTTCTAGTTAACTTCTTTGTACTCTGGGGAAACTAAGTTGTTATGTAATTTTTCCTACATAGCTCTAGCTCAAGTCCTGTTTTCCTGATAGCTTCTTTACTCTAGCCAGGAAGTAGTAGCTGCTGCTGCTGCTGCTGCTATGTACTTGCTAAGGCATGTCTGACTCCTCGTGACCACATGGACTGTAGCCTGCCAGGCTCCTCCATCCTTGGGATTTCCCAGGCAAGAAAACTGGAGTCATTTGCTATTTCCTGCTCCAGGGGATCTTTCCAGCCCAGGGATTGAAACTATGTCTCCTGCATTGGCAGGAAAATTCTTTACCACAGAGCCATCTGGGAAGCCACAAGAAGTAGTAGACACACTGTACAATTTTTTCAGCCAACAATCTATCGTTTCCTCTGGTTTTCTCATTTGTGAAATGAGGGCATTGGATTGGGTGATCTTCCAGGTCCTCTCAGCTCCTAAGTCTATGACACCATGATTCCTGACTATGTAGTTGGCTCTACATTTTACAGGCATGTCCTTAGGTCTTAGGTGATAGTTTCTTGTGTTGTTTCATTTTTTTTTTAATTAATAGCAAATGAATTGCTTGATTTTTCTTTTTATATCTCATATATGAAGATGCCAGGAATTTCTTACAGACTTTTCACCTTCTAGCAGAGCAGGGAATACTTTAGCCACAATAATTAAATGAAAAAAAAAAATCTTAAGATAAACTCCCAGTTTTTAATTCCCAGTTAAAACACAAAGGCCAGCATTTTGTCACTGTTATGGGCTTCCCTGATAGCCCAGTGGTAAAGTGCTGCTGATGCTATGTACTTGCTAAGGCATGTCTGACTCCTCGTGACCACATGGACTGTAGCCTGCCAGGCTCCTCCATCCTTGGGATTTCCCAGGCAAGAAAACTGGAGTCATTTGCTATTTCCTGCTCCAGGGGATCTTTCCAGCCCAGGGATTGAAACTGTGTCTCCTGCATTGGCAGGAAGATTCTTTACCACGGAGCCATCCGGGAAGCCACAAGAAGTAGATTCTTGGTAAAGAATCTGCCTGCAATGCAGGAGACCCTGGCTCGATTGCTGGGTCGGGAAGATCCACTGGAGAAGGGATAGGCTACCCACTCCAGAATTCTTGGGCTTCCCTTGTGGCTCAGCTGGTAAAGAATCTGCCTGCAATGCGGGAGACATGAATTCAATCCCTGGGTTGGGGAGATCCCCTGGAGAAGGGAATGGCTACCCACTCCAGTATTCTGGCCTGGAGAATTCCACGGACTCTATAGTCCACGAGGTTGCAAAGAGTCAGACACGACTAAGTGACTTTCACTTCACTGTCAATATTAGACAAACAGCTCCCAAATCAACCTTTTTTTTTTATAATTTTTTTTAATGTGGGCCATTTTTAAAGTTTTTATTGAATTTGTTACAATATCGTCTCTGTTTTATATTTTGTTTTTTGGTCTCAAGACATGTGGGATCTTAGGTCCCTGACTAGGAATTGAACCCACAGCCCCTCCACTGAAAGGTGAAACCTTAACCACTGGACCACCAGGGAAGTCCCTTGATTTCATCTCCTGAGACATTTTCTCAGTGAACAGCCTAACACTGGAGTTTCACTTCTGTATTACTGAGAGCTTGTCTTTGACCCAAACATTTATAACAGCCAGTGGTTTATTTCTCATCCACATGAACTTTACGATCGAAAGAAAATTAAAGTACCTAATTTTTAGACCCCATCTTGCAAATGAGTCACCTTTCAGATGTCAACAATGGTGTACACTGATGCGAAGTTGAGCCTGGAGGGAGGGAATCATTTTCCCCCTTCTTCAGCTTTCCTTTGGGACAAAATAGCAGCTAAAAGCTTTGGCTATATTAAATCCCAATACTCATCTGCCAGGAAATTTAATCTAGAAAGGAGAGGACACTTCTCTTGGACACTACTCCAGGAGGGGACTCCTGAAGTACTTCTGCGTGGTTTTCTTTATACTTATGCATGTCTCGGTCCATCAGCTGACAGGAACAGCGTTATGCGTGCCTTTTTGTAACGGTTTTCCAAGGCCACACTAAAAGAAGGGAAGAAAAGGGGGCGTTTAAAAAAAAGTGAGATTGTATCTACAAGTAAAATAAAACAGCATTTCTCTGCTTCTGCCTTTCATTTAGAAGAAACAAAACTTTCTTTCAAATATTTCAGGGACTACTGGAGGCTGTCTTGCTTGAGCTCTCACCATGGGTCCATCTGTGTCCATTAGGCTTCTCGTCTCTTCTCTGCTCATTGTTGTTGATGTTGTTCAGTCCTAAGTCTTGTCCAACTCTGCAACCCCATGGACTGCAGCATGCCAGGCTCCCCTGTCCTCCACTGTCTCCCAGAGTTTGCTCAAATTCATGTGCATTGAGTCAGTGATGCTATCCAACCATCTCACCCTCTGCCACCCCCTTCTCCTTTTGCCTTCAATCTTTCCCAGCATCAGGGTCTTTTCCAATGAGTCAGCTGTCATTTCCTGCATCTATGTCTCTTTCTCCCTCTCTTCAGCCTTTGGGTTCTCTGGCTTCCTTTCTAGGGCCATATCTCTATTCTATATCAACATGTATTTTAACAGTATCATTCATAGTAGTACGGTTATATTACCACCTCTACTAGGGTTTCTTTTAGCTAGAAAATGATTCTGAATGTCTCACATTGATTCTACTAAGCTATCTCTATTTACTCACTCCGTAATTATTATACTCTTTTCTCCAAGGACTTTCCTCTAGTCAACTCATGAGGGATGGGTCAAGCAATTCTCAGAATAATAAGTATTATACTACACTCAAAATCACTCTTCCCCTCTAACTTGCCTGGTTTTCCTCAGAATAAATTTGCAATTCTTCTTTGAAATATCTAGTGTCTTTTCCAGAAATACCTAGTGTCTATTTATCTGTTATTCGAGACGTACTCAGGTTGGTCTGCATCTTAGGATGAACACAGCAAACTCAGGTTGGCAAATCAATACTCTTGGTACATAACTATTTCTCAAAGTGCCTGGAATCTATTGTTTCATAAATAACATAAAAATCCCTAGTATTTAAGGGTAAATATTAGGGATTCTTATGTATAGAAAGTATTTTCGAGGTGCCAGATACTGAACAAGACAATAAACCAGGCCTTTACTAGACAATTACACTCTATTAGAAGAGACAGACCAGATTTATAAACAAGTGAGTTCAGGAGGTTTCCTTTTTGTAGATGTTTTGGTGATGGCCATTCTGACTAGTGTGAAGTGATACCTCATTGTAGTTTTGATTTACGCTTTTCTAATAATTAGTGATGTTGCACTTCTTTTCATGTGCCTTTTGGCAATTTGTATGTCTTCTTTGAAGAAATGTCTATTTAGATCTTCTGCCCATTTTTTGATGGGTTGTTTGGGGGTTTTTTTATGTTGAGCTGTACCAGCTGTTTGTAAACTTTGGAGATTAACCCCTTGTTGGTTGTATCACTTGCAAATATTTTCTCTCATTCTGAAGCTTGCCTTTTTGTTTTGCTTAGTGTATCCTTTGCTGTAAGAAAATTTTTAGATTTAAATAGTTCCCATTTGTTTAGTTTTGTTTTTATTTTCACTACTCTAAGACTTGGATCCAAAAAACTTATTGCTGCGATTTATGTCAAAAAGTGTACTGCCCATGTTTTCCTCTAGTAGTTTTATAGGATCTGGTTTTGATGGGAATAGATTCCATATATGTGTGTTAATATACAACATTTGTTTTTCTCTTTCTGACTTACTTCACTCTGTATAATAGGCTCTAGGTTCATTCACCTCATTAGAACTGACTCAAATGCATTCTGTTTTATGGCTGAGTATTTCCTGGTGACTCAGACAGTAAAGAATCTGCCTGCAATGCAGGAGACACAGGTTTGATCCCTGGGTCAGGAGGATCCCCTGGCAACCCACTCCAGTATTCTTGCCTGGAGAATTCTATGGACAGAGGAGCCTGGAGGGTTATAGTCCATGGGGCTGTAAAGAGTTGGGCATGACTGAGTGAATAACACTTTCACAATATTCCATTGTGTATATGTACCACAACTCCTTTTAACTGTCTGTGGATATCTAGATTGTTTCCATGTCCCAGATACTGTAAATAGTGCTGCAATGAACATAGGGGTACCTGTGTCATTTTCAATTATGGTTTTCTCAGGATATGTGCGGAGAAGGCAATGACACCCCACTCCAGTACTCTTGCCTGGGAAATCCCATGGACGAAGGAGCCTGGTAGGCTGCAGTCCACGGGGTCACTAGAGTCGGACACAACGAGCGACTTCACTTTGACTTTTCACTTTCATGCATTGGAGAAGGAAATAGCAACCCACTCCAGTGTTCTTGCCTGGAGAATCCCAGGGACAGGGGAGCCTGGTGGGCTGCCGTCTCTGGGGTCACACAGAGTCGGACACGACTGAAGTGACTTAGCAGCAGCAGCAGGATATATGCCCAATAGTAAGACTGTTGGATCATATGGCTGTTTTAATCCTAGTTTTTTTGAAGGATCTCCATGCTGTTCTCTATAGTGACTTATCAATTTACATTCCAACAAATAGTCCAAGAGGATTCCCTTTTCTCCACACCCTCTTCAGCATTTATTGCCTGTAGATAATGGTCATTCTAACCAGTGTGAGGTAATACTTCATTGTAGTTTTTATTTGCATTTCTCTAATAATGAATGATGTTGAGCAGCTTTTCATGTGTTTATTAGCCATCTGTTTGTCTTTGGAGAAATATCTGTTTAGATTTTCTGCCCACTTTTTGATTGGATTGTTTGTTTTTCTGGTAGTGAGCTGCATGAGCTTTGTCAGTTTTTTCATTTGCCAATATCCTCTCCCATTCTGACCAACCTAGACAGCATATTAAAAAGCAGAGACTTTATTTTGCCAACAAAGTCCATCTAGTCAAGGATATGGTTTTTCCAGTGGTCATGTATGGATGTGAGAGTTGGACTGTAAAGAAAGCTGAGCACTGAAGAATTGATGCTTTTGAACTGTGATGTTGGAGAAGACTCTTGAGAGTCCCTTGGACTGCAAGGAGATCCAACTGGTCCATCCTAAAGGAGATCAATCCTGGGTGTTCATTGGATGGACTGATGTTGAAGCTGAAACTCCAGTACTTTGGCCACCTGATGTGAAGAGCTGATTCATTTGAAAAGACCCTGATGCTGGGAAAGATTGAGGGCAGGCAGAGAAGGGGACGACAGAGGATGAAATGGTTGGATGGCATCACCGAATCAATGGACATCAGTTTGGGTAGACTGGGAGTTGGTGATGGACAGGGAGGCCTAGCATGCTGCAGTCCATGGGGTGGCAAAGAGTCAGACACAACTGAGCGACTAAACTGAACTGAACTCCCATTCTGAGGGTTGTCATTTGAATAAAAAGATTTTTTTTTAATAAAACAATTACTGATTATAAAAAGCAATAATTGCAAAGTATAGTCAATTACATACAAATTTATGTTCTAGATAGAACAGTAGCCCAAACCTGGAGATTAACTCTGTTTAGGGGTGGAGAATCAGAGGGAAAATTGTGAAGAACTTCAGCAGAAGTCTAGAGAATTGCTAGATAGTCAGGAGATGTGACTAGAGTAAGTTCCATGGGCAAAATCAAGCAGGCAAAGCCCAAGAAAGTTTGTCCAGGGATAGTAAGGACTTATAGCTTAAGTATGGGGCATGAAAAATGCAGAGTTGAAGACCAATCTAGGGAAGTAGGCAGAGGGTATTCAGGCTAAGGAGCTGAGCTTTGTCCTTTTAGCAATGAAGAACCTTTGAAATATTTTAGGAAGGAAAGAAGTGATGTGATAAGTTGATGCCTGATCGATTGAAGGTTAGCTTTTGTAGAATGTTCCTTGGAGGCAAGAGTATGAGAAGCAAGTTGGATTGTAACTAAGATTGATGCAAATGTGGGGAAGTGTCCAAAACCAAATCCTTAAGCCCATGTGCTAAACTGTACAGCTTGTTCTCCTATTCTGCATCCCATCACTTTGGGGTTCACACTAGGTCTGTCCTTTAAGAGCCTCCCTTGGTAATCTGGTGACAAGCATAAAATGGCCTCAGAGAGAAAGAAGAGTTTTGCCAGGACCCTTTATAAAATGGCCGGTTACTAAGGCTTTCTGCCCCATGCGTGCCTGGCACCAACATGGGAGTGTCAATGTTGAAAATGCTTGTATTACATCACTTATCTTATACACCTTTGTCTTCCTCATCATGTTTTTCCCTCATTGCTGACCTCAGCCCACACAAAGAAGAAAGATAATTGATACCAGATGGTGCTGTTATATACACAGCTCTCAGTGTCCCGGAAAGGATTCCAGAATTCTTTTTCAGCTTGTTTGTAGGTCTTTGGGAACCCATGCACCAGGTCACTCAACAGGTCTACCAGCCAGCATCGGCAGGTAATGACTGAAACACAACCGCCCTTGCTGTGACCATCCTTCAACATGTGGTAAAACACCCAACGTCTATGAGATATTGAAGGACCAGGCCTTAAAAAGTGATCCAACATATAGAGTGGCAGTTAAAGTTTATCAAACTTCCAAGATTACAGTGGTTTTTTAAAAAATGGAATATTTCCTGCCATATCAGTAAACAAAGGATGTCGGAGTCATCAGCAATTGCAGTCACCATGGCTGGTGGGCTGGTGAGCCCTGAGGCAAGGTGGGAAGAAAAGAATACCTGCCACCTGGCAGCCATCAGACTGTAGCCCTGAGCCCCGAGGAAACTCAGGATGTGAAAACACAGGATACTGGCCCCAGATAGGTGAGGTGCATATCAAAGGAATGATTTCAGTGAGTTCAATCTATTAGATCATCCCATATATAGAAAAGCATGAAATTCCTTAACTTGACATACCTAGTTTCTTTAATTAACAGTAATCTTTTGATGTCCTAAGTGAAAGTCACCCAGTTGTGTCCGACTTTTTGTGACTCCATGGACTGTATAGTCCACGGAATTCTCCAGGCCAAAATACTGGAGCGGATAGCCTTTCCCTTCTCCAGGGGATCTTCCCAGCTCAGGATCAAACCCAGGTCTCCAGCATTGCAGGTGGATTCTTTACCAGCTGAGCCACAAGGGAAGCCCACTTTGTTATAAAAGTTCTATATATCCTGGCTTCTGCCCTCACTTCCTCAGAGAACTCTCTTGGAGCTCTGAAACACTGTCTCCTGGACTGCAGTTATCATTTCGCCTCAAATAAAGCTTACCTCCCAACTCTCATCTTGTGCAAAAAAATTTTAACACTTTTAACTGTGAAACATAAAATCTCACAGTTGAATTTCTATCCTAAAACTCATCTAGTCCACGGGGTTTCAAACATGGCTGTGTTTTAGCATCACTATGTAAAAAATATATAGATTCCTTGCCTCTACTTCCAGATGCTCTGATTTGGCCAGTCTTGCGGTAGTACCCAGGTAGTTGTATTTTCAACAGCTCAATGGCCAGTTTTGATGTGCAGTTACTTTTGGCAGCTTCCGGTCACCTTTACAGTGTTTGAATTCTACCCTAAACAGCCCTTTCAATTTCCTGAGCAACATCTGCAACTTCCAAGGACTTCATTTCCTCCCTCTGTAGTCCACTTATTTAAATAACTTAAACCATTATAAAGTGCTTTTTCATGTAACCAGATGGCAGGGTCCCATTTCTGTCCCTGGATAGGGAAGAGTTTATCAGGGGAATCCAGGAAATCCACCCAGCAGTCTGCATTGCCCAGGAGCACACATGATGATTGGCAGTCTTCTCCAAACAGGTGACCCCAAGAGGAAGGTCTGTGTTCCCCCTTCCACTTGCCATGCCTCGCCCCGCCAGAGCACCACCAAGTGATCCTACATGCTATCTGCAACAGCTTCATTTGTGGATAATCCCACACTCTCCTCCTTGAAGAAAGAGAGACAGAACGCTAACAGATGTAGAAGAAGTTCTTTCACTAATGATTCCGTCAACCACCCAGGCAATAGAGACAAAAGGTGATGACTTGGTCAGAATTACTTATACTTTCCCAAGCAGGTGTCCAAGGGCTTACAGTTGGGACCTTTGTTAGTTCTTATAAATATGTTCTAGCTCCTCATCACCCTTCTTCTCAGTGACCCTCTTACTGCTCCCTGTTCTTGTCTTCTTCCTATACTCACAACTCAAGTCTCGCCATATGGAGGTGTCACCACCCCATTCTTGTGTGAAACTCCAACCCTTTTTACTTAGGGAAGGAATTCTAGTCTCATAGGGCTTTCCTCGTATCATAACGGAGGCTTCCTTCTGCCCAAGCTCACAGAGAGAAGAGAAGGTATAGACACTGAGGATGGGAGAAAGAAGATGGGAACTCCTATTCCATTTCATTCTCTCCTCCAGTAAAGGTGGTAGCCAGTGTCAATTGAAATCTCCTAAAAACTTAGAAATGGAATATTTCCCGCCATATCAGTAAACAAAGGAGGTCACAGTCATCAGCAACTGCAACCACCACAGGGGAGTTGGTGAGCTGGTGAACCCTGAGGGATCTCAGGAAGAAAAGGATGCCTGCCATTTAGCAGCCATCAGACTGCAGCCATTCCCTCGAAGAGCCCCAAGGAGACTCAGGATGTGAAAACACAGGACACTGGCCCCAGGTAGCTGAGATGCATATCAAAGGAATGATTTCAGTGAGCCCAGACTCTTACATCTTCCCATACATAGAAAACTGATAAATTTCTTAAATTGGGATATCTGATTTTCTTTAATTAATGATAATCATTTGATGTTCAGACAATCTGCCCTTTGTGGCAAAACTTCTACATAACTTGACTCTTCCCCTTACCTCCTCAGAGCAGTTCTCTCAGGGTTACTTGAGATGCTGTCTCCTGAATTCAAAGTCCTAAAAATTCTCAAAGAACAAAACAAAACTCTCAACTTTTCAGGTTACGCATATTTTTTAAGTCCACTGAGCAACACACCATGCCTTAGCAACTAACTATTCATTTTCATCCTAAAACAACATGATCTAGTTGCCTAAGTCTCCTATTAGAAATTTACTAACTCCCTTGTGAAATATAACATTGAGGGCATGATTGAACCAAAGAGCATTTTAGTATCTTTCCTGCCTTTGTTTACATTACAGGAGCTACCACATTGGCAGCTGAGATACAAATAGCTTATAGGAGATATGCAGAAACATTCCCACAGATTTGTTTTTTCTGATGCCCAAATTGTTCTCTTGATAGAAAGCAATAGTATTAGCTCATTCATACCTGTGTTAACTTGAAATCTCTCTCCCAGTGTTTCTGGTTTTTTGTTTAGTCAGGCAATCAATACAACACCATCCATCATAGAGATACAAATAATTTATCAAAGGCCTGCTACTTTGAAGAAGTAGTGCAACAAAGGTGAACTTCTATACTCTCCTTTGGCACAATTACCATTCTTAGAGACAGAATACAAAACTGTACAGACAGTTATTTTCAATGCAAGAATTTTTCATATGCTACCCTCCTCTAAATAGCAGTACACTTTACTTTTCAGATCTATATATATGTTTTTGATACTTTTTTCATTACACCAAGAGCTTCTTGAGAGCAGGAATACTCTCTTTTTCATTACAGTATGCCCTGGGTCATAGAGAGTCCAGTATATATGAGGGGCTCAAGAGCTATTTATTGGAAGAGAATGTAAACAGAAATATAGATGGATTATGGGTAGAGGATGGATGGATGGATGGATGGATGCCATAAGCCTTTGGGGAGTCCAGCAATGCAAATATCACATACACTTAATTCTGTAGCTTGAAATTCTGCTTTCCCATCTAGGACTATAGGTGAAGAGTGGACCCTGATTCTTACCTTAGGAATTGTGATTGCTTTGTTCTGTTTAATTTCAGCTACTTCCAAAGCCAAGAAAAAGCAGATCCTGCTCATAAACATGATTATGCCAGATGGGAAACTGATTAAACAGGCCAGCTGACAATATCTGTTCATCTTAATTAGGGCATAGCTTGAAGATGACTGCCTGAGATTCAATCTGATCACAACCAGAAGCAATGGAAATTGCCAAATGTGCTGCTTCCTCCCTACGAACGTGAGTCTGAGATGACTGTAATTTCTTTTTAAAAAATTAAAAAAAAAAACATTTGAGAACAAAATTGATCTCATTTGTTAAGATGTCTTTTGAGGGAGATCCAAATTATAGGAGATAAATATGGAAAATGACAAAATCCATCAAAAGTTGATGATAAACAAAGAAATTAGAGTCCATTCTTCATTTGTACAGAATTTGTTAAAGGGAAATGAGAGACCATATAACTATTATGCTTTATTTCTTCCCCCAGGATGCCAAAATCCATGACTTTCTAAAATAAACAGTAGATTTTACAACACAGTCCTGAACAAACTCTGCTACTTATTAACTGGGTGTGACCTAGGGCAGAGCAATTAATCGTTTGGAACTCAATTTCCTGATGTGCATAAAAAATAAAATTTAAAAGGTGCAGGCTAGCTAATCTATGTGCACATTAAAGAGGTATGCAAACCATGGCTGCCAGGCGCTAGTCTGAGTCATCTGCATATAATAATTTCTTTAACCTGGTTGGAGTGGGTGCTCTTATGCAGGAGGACGTGGCAAGCACTAAGAAGTTAAATCACCTCACCAAGATCACACGGCTAAGACTTCCCTGAGGGTCAAGTGGTTAAGACTCTGTCTGCCAGAGCAGGGTACAAGGGTTCAAGCCCTGGTCCAGGAACGCCACACGCTGTGCGGCCAGTAAGCACCACAACTACTGAGCCTGTGTGCTGAAACTACGGAAGCCCACATGCCTAGTGCCCCTGCTCACAGGAAGCCACCACCATGAGAAGCCCTCACGCCACAACTAGAGAGGAGCCCCCACTCGCTGTGTAGAGAAAGCTGCAGAGCAGCGATGAAGATCCGGCACAGCCAAAGATAAATAAATACATTTTTTTTTAAGATCACGTGACCAGAAGCAGACTATTAGTGACTGAAAATTAGGAAGGTTCTCCTCAGTACTCTCTGCCTCACATTGTTGGTTTCCCAAAAGTATTGTTGATGAATGAATGAGAAGGGGAAAGGGAAAGAGGAAGGAGAAAGTCTAACGCGGACGTCTCTTTAAATCAATTCAAGAATTCCCCACTGTTTCTGATTCAGGCTTCTCAACAGCCTTATCATTATAATTTGACTTTGTCTGTAGATCAAACAAAGAAGGAAAAGCTTATGTAACTGAAACAATTCATATGGTAAATTCCACCTGAAATGAGAATGCTTATGACAAATGAACAAATTCTGAACGATGTTTATCTGGCAGTATCTAAACTTGATTAATGTGAGTCGATACTTGAGAGATAGTCCATATCCTTAGGCTGACCAACCACTTTTAAGAGCCTGCATATCAGACCATGGGCTACTGGTGAATCTTCCTAGGAAATGCCAACCTGTAGGGTCTTCCCCAGGTGATGCTAGTGGTAAAAAACCCACCTGCCAATGCAGGAGATGTAAGAGACATGGGGTCGATCCGTGGGTCAGGTAGATTCCCTGGAGAAGAAAACAGCAAACCACTCTGGTATTCTTGCCTGGAGAATCCCATGGACAGAGGAGTATGACAGGCTACAGTCCATAGGGTCAGAGTCAAACACAACTGAAGTGACTTAGCACACAGCACACAAGGTCTCTGCAGAGACTGCCAGCCAGCCTTGGGCAAGAAAGACACCCTGTGGGCAGACAGAGTTTCTTCCCACTCTCTCCAGGACCTGTAGCCTATTTCTGTTTCTCAACTTCTGCGCAATGAACATTAGTCCTGTGAGATTCTCTGTGAAGAGATATATAGCCAAATCATGCACATTAGAAAATCAAAGGGTTTTTTAAATCCTGTTTTCAAAAAATGTATTTAGATACAACTTGATGTTTCCCAGTCTTCCCATCAAGGGAGCCCATTATTTTTCCACATAATTCTCATTAATTTTCTATAATAGTAATTCCACTGGCTCCACTCAATTCAACAAGGAAACAAAAATTGAGTACATACTTCACACAAAGAACTGTCCAGGTTCTGGGTAAGAAATGGAATATTTCCTGTCATATTGACAAACAAAGGATGTCATAGTCATCAATAATGGTAGCCATCACCAATGGTGAACCAGTGAACCCTGAGCAAACTCAGGGAGGAAAGAATTCATGCCTTCTAGCAGCCATCAGACTGCAGCAACTCCCCACAGTGAGCCCAGAGGAAACTCAGGATATGAAAACAAGGGATGCTGGCCTCAGAGAGCTGAGGTGCATATCAAAGAAACTTTTCCACTGAGCCCAGACTCCTGCATCCTCCTACACATAGAAAAGCACTAACTTCCTTAATTTAGGATATCTGAGATATCTGTCTGCATTTGAAGCCATGTTCCTATCACTGCAGACTTGAGACTCTTACAGTTCTATTCAGTTCAGTTCAGTCACTCAGTCGTGTCCAACTGTTTGCCACCCCATGAATCGCAACATGCCAGGCCTCCCTGTCCATCACCCACTCCCGGAGCCCACCCAAACCCATGTCCATTGAGTCAGTGATGCCATCCAACCATCTCATCCTCTGTCGTCTCCTGCTCCACCGGCCCTCAATCTTTCCCAGCATCAGGGTCTTTTCAAATGAGTCAGCTCTCCATATCAGGTGGCCAAAGTATTGGAGTTTCAGCTTCAACATCAGTCCTTCCAATGAACACCCATAACTGATCTCCTTTAGGATGGACTGGTTGGATCTCCTTGCAGTCCAAGGGACTCTCAAGAGTCTTCTCCAACACCACAGTTCAAAGCTGAATGCCATCAATTCTTTGGCACTGAGCTTTCTTTATAGTCCAACTCTCACATCCATACATGACTACTGGAAAAACCATAACCTTGACTAGATGGACCTTTTTTGGCAAAGTAATGTCTCTGCTTTTGAATATGCTATCTAGGTTGGTCATAACTTTCCTTCCAAGGAGTAAGCGTCTTTTAATTTCATGGCTGCAATCACCATCTGCAGTGATTTTGGAGCCCAAAAAAATAAAGTCTGACACTGTTTCCACTGTTTCCCCATCTAATGCCCATGAAGTGATGGGACCGGATGCCATGATCTTCATTTTCTGAATGTTGAGCTTTAAGCCAACTTTTTCACTCTCCTCTTTCACTTTCATCAAGAGGCTTTTTAGTTCCTCTTCACTTTCTGCCATAAGGGTGGTGTCATCTGCATATCTGAGGTTATTGATATTTCTCCCGGCAATCTTGATTCCAGCTTGTGCTTCTTCCAGCCCAGCGTTTCTCATGATGTACTCTGCGTAGAAGTTAAATAAGCAGGGTGGCAATATACAGCCTTGATGTACTCCTTTTCCTATTTGGAACCAGTCTGTTGTTCCATGCCCAGTTCTAACTGTTGCTTCCTGACCTGCATATAGGTTTCTCAAGAGGCAGGTCAGATGGTATGGTATTCCCACCTCTTTCATGTCCTAGCTATTGTTAAAAAAAAATAAAGTAATTAATTAAACCTCTGAGTACGTACCAAGTACAGGACATGATGATGATGTTAAAGTGGACAAAACTTCCCTGACTTCAGGACAGTTTACTACATAGCAAGGACAAGTTCCCTGAATACAACCATTGGAAATAGCTGTGGAAAGCAGAAGAGGTCTAGATTGGTTTCAAGTGAAGAGCTTCCTGGAAGAGGTAGAATTTAGTTTGGAGATACATTTGAACAAGAAGTGCTAGAGAAGAAGGGCATGCCAAGCAAAAATTCTAACTGAACAACAGGAGAGAGTAAAAGATATAAGAAAGATGAAACATTTAGAATGCTACTATAGTCTGGGAATTGGAAGAGCTGCCTCTGTGGCCACGGCATGCATGCATGCTAAGTTGCTGCAGTCATATCCGACTCTTGGTGACCCTGTGGGCCATAGTCTGCCAGGCTCCTCTGTCCATGGGATTTCCCAGGCAAGAATACTAGAATGGGTTGCCATGTCCTCCTCCAGGGGATCTTCCCCACCCAGGGATCAAACCTGCATGTCTTATGTCTCTTGCATTGGCAGGCGGGTTCTTTACCACTAGCGCCACCTTCCCTGGTGGCCAAGGCACAAAGAAGATAAGGCAGTCAGGCTCGAGATCCCTCGCAATTTCTAACCAAACAGTTCTGCCTTTATCTTTGCCATATCTTGCAGGTCTTTATAATGTTTTATTTTATTAAAAAGGATTGCTTTGCTTAACAAAAACTTGAAGCTGGGGAAGATTGGGGTTGAGTGTAATGGTAGACAAGATTGGAAAAGAAGAACAGAATCAGTTGTCCAATGGATCAACTCCATGCCGTGAATTCTAGGTTAATTTAGTAGGTGGTGGGGAGTATTTTTTTTTTTAGTGAGAATGTAAAACTGAGAAAAATGTTTCACAGTTGGCTCTATCCCATACGTTATTCTTAGAGAGTATTCTGATAGTTTTGAGTTATAGAATCACTCTATTACTATCTTCTACCTTTCACCACCATGATTCTTGTGTGGCAGCAACATAAGAATGAAATCAGGCCAGAGTATTTCCACCTGTCCTTCCACTGTCAAAGACACACACTCTCAAGGTAAGGTCACTTCTCAGTCATTGTTCCAGCATAGAAATGGAGGACCAATGTTACAAGTTAGGAAGAATATCTGGCTAAACTAGGACCATCCCAGGATCACATTATGATAAAAAGTTTACCCTCCTTAATGTTCCTCTTTTGCCTTTGATTCCTTGTGTTGAAGTGGAAAATTGGTGTATTTAAAAAGAAAATAAGATATACAACCTAAGTTGAAGTGTTTCAGAGAAAAGTGTTAGATGGGGACTAATAGAAAAATCTCTCCATGTGGGTCAAATATCAGGGTAGGAGTACCTCACTGATAGGAATGTTTATCTTATCCAGTAACTCAGTACCTAATTCAGGGTGTCTGATAAGCGATCATTATTGAAAGCGCAACAGCAATGGGAAAATTCAATGCCATTTGGCCCTAGTCACATTTTGAGAATTTCTACCAAGTAGCTGAGATATTGCAAGTAAGAATATAAATTGCCGTTTCAGTTTCAAACACGTTCTCCGCGAAGTGAGAAAATGCCATAATGAGTAGCAACAGAAGACCCCAGCAGGGTTCCAGAGTGCTGAGATTTCAACCCGTGTGCACAAATGCCGAAACTCATAAGCTCTCCAATATGGAACATTTCTCTGCTCTTTTGAAAGATCATGTTCAAAGTTTAAGAACTTAATTAGAAGACAGATGAACTAGTTTTCAGACCTCAGAAGTATAAATTCTCAAATCAAGTAAATTAGATTCACTCCAACATGAATTTTCAAGTGAAATAAATATGAGCTCAACAGGATAGCTTTGCCATTAAACATACACATTATACAGAGGGGGTTCTTGCCATACCACCTTCATATGGTCTGGGTATCCTGAATACTTTCCTGTCATTTCTCCAACCTGTGCCCACCCTTGCCCATTCTGCTCTGCAGGGCTGGAAGTCTGCAGGCTCCACTTCTCAGACTCTCTCACCTGCTGGTATCCTGTTCGGTTCTTCTCATAGTGGGCACTGACAAGAGATCAGAAGGCAGCAGAACCAGAGAGGTCTTCTGCTCTGATTCCAACAGAGTAGCAGTTGCTAGAGATGGCTAGGTGTTTTCCAGATTATTCCAGAATCTGGCAGCCCCAGCTGATTCCAGACCCAGTCTCTGGGGCATCTTCAGTGGGTTCAAAACTGACTTCTGTAGCGTTTTCAGCAGCTCCTCTCCACTGAAAGGTGAATGCAAATCCTCATTTGGGTATTATCTCCTTTTCCTTTTTACTCATTCTATGTCCCCTGACTGATTCAGGCTATCCAACCTCTGTGAGTTTTAATTTCCTCCCTTCTAAAATTGAGCTAATAATATTTGCTGGAGAAGAGGGTGAGAAATTAAGACTTTTAGAAATCCTAGGCTCTAAAAAGATAATAGAGACTTTCTTTGTGTAATTGAATTTTTTTAAGTAATTATAAACAAAGAAGTATGAAGAAATTCATAAAAATTCTGATTTCTAGCATAGGACATTAATAACATTTTTAATATAAAAATATGGGTGCCCCTGCGCTTCTGGTTGAAGATAGATAACAAAAGAAGGGAGTGGCAGAGGTTGAGATGATTAAATAGCATCACCGACTCAGTGGACATCAATTTGAGCAAACTCCAGGAGATAGTGGAGGACAGAGGATCCTGGCGTGGGGTCTCAAAGAATCAGACACGATAAACGACTGGACGACAAAAACAATTGCATACCTTGTCACTTATTGTGTATCTAGCACTTAAAATTTCTATCTTTTAGGGTTATTTTGATGATCAGCAGTAAGGTATATGAAGCACATAGCACAGTGCCTGGCCTGTAAGCTAAATACATGGCAGCTATGATTTTTCGCATTGCAACCATTTTAACAACAACCATATCTTCTTAATACCTCCTGTACCTTCTAATATCATTACTATTATTATATCTCAGATTATATCCTCATTATGCCTCCACACAGCTAAGATTGGTGATCTCAGGAAGCCTCAAATAGAGACTGCATAGATAATAAAAACTGAAATCTCTCTTGATTCTCCAGAATGTGTTACAAGCCATAAACAGGAAAGTTGACACTCTTCCCAGTAAAATATATTTACATAACCTACTTAATCCTAAAAAGAAATAAACTAACATTTCCTGTTGCCTATTAAACAACAGACAGTTCGTTAGGTGCATTTATCTGGATTCTCTCATTTAGCCTCGTTAAATTAACTAAGTAGAAGATGATTTACCTTATTAATTGGATGAACATAAACAAAGACAATGAATATCATCTGTCTTAATTAACAAGTGAGTATATATCACGTTAGGAAGAGACTTATTTCTGTAACCAAGATTTATTGCACACCTGCTGAGTACCAGGAACTGTATTAGAAACTAAGAAATGGAATTTAAAATAAAAAACACACTGGAAACTACCCCCCACTCCCAGTTGCTTGAGTAGGGACTGCCAAGAGCACACAGCCTCAGTCAAAAGGAGCAGTTTTGGGAATTCCCAGGTGGTCCAGGTGTTAGGGTGTCAGGCTGTCACTGCCGAGATCCTGGGTTCGGTCCTTGGTCGGGGAAATAAAATTCCACAAGCCCAGCTGAATGGCCAGGGTAAAAAAAAAAAAAAAATGGAGCAGCCTCATGCAGAAAAGCCATAGAGGATCCACCTCTCCCCAGGGTGTGCATGCTTGTGAAATCATTTCAGTCATGTCTGACTCTGTGTGACCCTGTGGATTGCATCCCACCAAGCTCCTCTGTCCGTGGGATTCTCCAGGCAAGAATAAAGGAGTGAGTTGCCATTTCCTCCTCCAGAGAATCTTCGCAACCCAGGGATGGAACCCGTATCTCTTATGTCTCCTGCATTGGCAGGTGGGTTCATTAACTCTAGCACCAGGAAGCCTCTCCCCAGGGCAGCCTCCACCAATGACTGATATGTGGGTACAAGAATCCCAGCCCCCTGCCTTAAGGCAGGGCACCTCTGTGATGCTATTCACACTCCAGGGCTCCGCACGGATCAGGGTGAGGCAAGACAGCGGGGCAGTCACATCACCTTTGCTTAGTTTCTCCCTATCCCGCATCCTTCCCTGGCTCTCAGGTTCTTCCCAGGAGCATTCCTTTAATAACTCCCTTGAATAGAATCTCCATCCCAGGCTCTGATTGCAGGGAGCCTTGTCTCATCCTGCCCTCAGGGAGCTTTTTGCCTAGAAGAGAAACATACCTATAAACATTCAAACTGAAAATAAATCTTAACATACAGTCACAAATGCAAATGTACCAAAAACTGCCGGTGCACAAAGATAAAGAAGCTTGACAGAATCCTTGCTCATCTTCATCCAGATGGTATTTGGGTGAAAGCAAGATAAAATTCGCCCAGAATTCAAGTACACTAAGGCATATGCTCTAGAACAAGATCAACAAGCTTTTTCTTAAAGAAAGTAATAGTTGCTCAGTCATGTCTTTACAACCCATGAGCTTTAGCTCACCAGGCTCCTCCGTCCATGGAATTCTCCAGGCAAGAATGCTGGAGTGGGTAGCTATTCCCTTCTCCAGGGGATCTTCCTGACCCAGGGATCGAACCCACTTCTCCTGTGTCCCCTGCACTGGCAGGTGAGTTCTTTACCATCTGAGCCAACGGAAGCCCTTTTCTTATAGAACAAGGTAGGAAACATTGTTAAGTTTTCTGGACCAAGAGGAGAAATTGAGTATATTTTATAGGTACTTATCAGATCAGATCAGATCAGTCGCTCAGTCGTGTCCGACTCTTTGCGACCCCATGAATCACAGCACGCCAGGCCTCCCTGTCCATCACCAACTCCCGGAGTTCACTCAGACTCACATCCATCGAGTCAGTGATGCCATCCAGCCATCTCATCCTCTGCCGTCCCCTTCTCCTCCTGCCCCCAATCCCTCCCAGCATCAGAGTCTTTTCCAATGAGTCAACTCTTCGCATGAGGTGGCCAAAGTACTGGAGTTTCAGCTTTAGCATCATTCCTTCCAAAGAAATCCCAGGGCTGATCTCCTTCAGAATGGACTGGTTGGATCTCCTTGCAGTCCAAGGGACTCTCAAGAGTCTTCTCCAACACCACAGTTCAAAAGCATCAATTCTTCGGCACTCAGCCTGCTTCACAGTCCAACTCTCACATCCATACATGGTCACAAGCAGCTGAGTAGATTTGGTCTAAAGGCATATCCAGAACAGAGCTTTTCAAACATCAGTGTGCATAGTAACTACCAGAGACTCTTGTGAGAACACAAGATTCTGATCCACCAGGTCTAGGGGTGGTTCCTAAGGATCTGAATTTCTAAGATGCTCTGCTGATGCTGCTGGCCTGCAGACTGCACTTTGATTAGCAATTCTCCTAGAGAGACCAGGATGGAAAAAAATTGTAGTTAGGAACCAAGGAAGCAATGGAGAGGGCTCCAGGCTCAAGTCAGAGGGAGTACAAATAATTTAATTAACAGATATTTATTGTCAACTCATTGCAAATCACTGCTCTAAGCACTGCAAACGGGAGAGGTCTAGCTTCTGCAGTCATCAGTGTACATTGTCAAAAAGTCAGCTGAAAGATAATGCAGCAGAGATTACCCAAAGACTTAGGTAATCGGTTGTGGCAGAAAGCATCAACAGTCTGGCAGAAATAGGATGGATCAAAGGTTGGAATAAACGAAGCCAGATGAACTCAAATGCAGATGCTTCAGAGGTGGGCCAACGACACAGGGCTTCAAACTCCAGTTCAACCCTTAACTCTGGGGTCTAATGTGTGTCAGCTTATGACTCTGAGCCTCAGATATCCAACCTGATAACGCAGTCGTTGTGACAATTACGTGAGACCGTGTATACGGAGGCACCTGGCACAGACCTGCTGAGTGAAGCCCTTCTCTTCCCCTGGTAAAGATGATGGCATGGTCACCTGTTGTGAGACATGCAAAGATGGGACCAGGGATTTTAAGAGAGGATTGCAAGTCATGCTTTTTTATATTTATGAATTTATGATCTCTCTCTGGAAGGATCTTTAATAAGTTGATAACTGATGGCATCTGGGATAGGGACAAAGGTGAGGGACATGGACAAGAGGTAAGATTTTGTACTATACATCTAGACTCTGTTCCATGTACGTGTATTGCTCATTTAAAGAAAGGAATCTCCCAATGATCAATACATGATCTATAAAATCATGCATGGGTAAAAAAACCCACTTACATTGTGAGATAGTCCACATGGATTTACATGTAACAGAGAAGGAAAATTTTATCAACAGAAGTACAGAATTACAACCAATGCTTAAGAAACTACCACTTGCCTAGACTTAATGATGTATCTCAGAATAGTCACAATTATCTGAAAAAGAAAAACTATTATATAGTTCTCCCTTTTCCCACTCTGTAGCCTCTATGAGTCTAAATTTTTTCAAATAAACTGAAACAACTTATCACAAACACTGAACATGCAAGGGCTATGACACTCCAGCTGTCTTTAATTTAATCAGATATTAAAGAGATTTGCAAAAAGGTAAAACTGCAACCTTTTTTTAAACAAGTATTTTTTGGGGGGAAAATATAGCTAAGTATTCCATAAAAATCTTATTTATAGAATGTTTTCATAGAATGGACCATTATAGAATGGACCTATTAATGTGACTTTGAATAGATTTATAAGTAAATGTAAAAAATTCAAATTTTCATTGCTAATGCTGTAAGCATCAATAGATATCACCCACATTACAAAGCTCTTTGGGACTGTCATTTTGGGGAGTAAAAGGTATCCTATAAAGAACAGTCTCGTGGTTGCTAAGGGAGAGGGGCTTGGAGGAGTATTGGAGTGGGAGATTGGGGCTAGCAGATGTAAACTCTTATATAAAAAGAGTAGATAAACAACAAGGTCCTTCTTTATAGCACAGAGAACTGTACTCAGTATCCTACGATAAACAATATGGAAAAGAATATTTTAAAAAGAGAATATACGTATAAAAAATGTAATATCTCTCTTTGTCACACACACAACACACACACACACACACACACACTGACCCTCTGAGTTGATCAACAATACACATTTGTGAATGAAGTCTATTGACAATAGGTTTGAGTGAGGACAGTCTTCAGTGTGTGATTGAATTTCTGTCCAGGAAATCAGAAAACTGTACTTGGGAGCCTACTTTGCCTTTTATTTCTAAACATTACCATAACCAAGAAAATTCATTAAAACTTTTCCGGAAGGCTATGGAAGATACAGTTCTTTGGTTCACTCAGCATGGGTTCCAACCCTATTCTTCCTTAACTTTTTTGCTTAAAAAAAATTGATTTTCCAATATTGTATTGGTTTTTAGCCTCCAATTAAAATAAATAAATAAAAAAGAAAGAAATGAAAAAAAAAAAAAATTGATTTTCCAGCCTCTCTTAGAGCTAGAGGGCGCTGTATAACAGAGTTCTGGCCATTGAAACACAAGCATCAAGTTACTAGTGCTGCCTCTTCCCTTTCAGTCTTCTGTCTGTTATGCTGGCTTGATGCCTAGAGATCCTGCAGTCATTTTGTAACCATGAGGGTGAGAGCCACATGCAGAGGGCATGAAGCAGAAAGTCAGGAAGGGCCTGGGCTACAGTAGCATTGGTGACCTGCCACTGAGCACCAACTTTGCTCTTCTTCCGTAAAAAAATAAATTCCTTACTTACTTAGGCTAGTTTGTATTAGTTACAATTAAACAGCTCTTAATATATAAAGAAAAGGAGTCAAGTTCAAAGAACTTTCTTCTCTTCTTCAGAGAAGAAAGAGATCCATGAGAAATGTGGATGATAAAGAAAATCCATTTCAGAAGGATAATATCAGAATAGCTGCATTTGAAATATATATGTATATTTCAAATATATATATATATTTCACATATATATTCACATATATATTTCAAATGCAACTATTCATATATGAATGAAATAGTGCCATTTGCAGAGGCATGGATAGATCTAGAGATTATCATACAGAGTGCAGTAAATCAGAAAGAGAAAAACAAATATCATATAATATCGCTTATATGTGAAATCTAGAAAAACAGTGCAGATGAACTTACTTGCAAAGCAGAAATGGAGACACAGATGTAAGAGAACAAACATATGGAAGGAAGGGGGGTTGGGATGATCTGAGAGATTGGGATTGACATATATACACTGCTGAGGATAAAATAGATAACTAATGAGAATGTACTGTATAGTACAGGGAGCTCTACTCAATGCTCTGTGGTGACCTAAATGGGAAGGAAAGCCAAAAAAAGAGGGGATGCTGGGAAATCCCATGGACAGATGAGCCTGGTGGGCTACAGTCTATGGGATCTCCAAAGAGTCAGACAAGATTTAGTGACTCAACATCAGCAAAAATGTGTACATATAACTGGTTCACTTTGCTAACACAACATTGTAACGCAACTATACCCTAATAACAAATACTTTAAATTTAACAAAAAAAAACACAAAAATATGTATTTATATGTATACAGATAGATAGATAGATATCGATATATTTGGAAATATATAGAATCTATCTCCCTCTCTTATTTTTGTGATATATAAACACAGCCCTCTAAAGCAAAGGAGACACAGACATAAAAAAACAGACTTTTGGACTAAGTGGGAGAAGGTGAGTGTGGTATGGTTTGAGAGAATAGCACTGAAACATGTTTATTACCACACGTAAAACAGATGACCAGTGCAAGTTCGATGTATGAAGCAGGGCACCCAAAGCCGGTGCTCTGGGACAAACTGGAGGGATGGGGTGGGGAGGGAGGTGGAGGGGGCTTCAGGGTGGGGAGACAAGGATGCCTATGGCTGATTCATATTGATGTATGGCAAAAACCTTCACAATGTTGTAATTATCCTCCAATTAAATAAATAAATTTAAAAATAAATAAACACAGCCCTTGAAACAAATATATGCATTTTCACCAGCCCTCTCAGTTCAGCTTAATTTTAAGATTAGACTCTCTGCCCTGTTTTTTTCTATTTTTCTAAATTTCAAGCAAAGGATGTATTTCAAAGGCTTGGGAGTGATTACAGAATAAAGGAAGAACTGAGCGGTTGTTTTGCAAAGACTAAAACAAAGAAGTTCCAGGACCTCCAGCAGCTGGGGGTTGAAGACATACTTTCTACAGCAGGGCTCAGGGTTATGCAACTCCAACTCCATTTCCATGTGTCTCAACTCAGGTTTTCAAATTGTTAGGAGAGCAAATCTAACAGACTCAACTTGAGTCAGGTGTCTCTATTCTTGGACCAAATAGCCATGCCCAGGGGACAAACTCTATCTTGCAGCTATGGCACTGGGGAAAGCATCAGGAGCTGGGCCACCATCCCGCTTTGTGTCTCTGACATTCTGTCCCCGGCTGTCTGGGGCGTGTGTGTGTGTGTGTGTGTGTGTGTGCGTGCGTGCACGCACTCGTGCACTTATATATACACATCCCTACCCCCAGCACACAAATCTTTTTTCCCACATTTCCATATTCTTCATACAACTAGAAGTAATTATTCTATATATAATAACAGTCTCACTCTCTTCTCCAATAGGAAACATCCCAAATGTTTATCCCACTATGAAGAAAGGGACAATGTCATGAGACCACATTTTAGTGATTCCAGGGTCTCCAGGTAATAGCCATTTATTATGATTTGTAGTAATTCTATCTTTATATTCTGCAAATGCACAGACTATGAAAGGAAAGAAAAGGTTATTATATGTTAAACATTATTATATGTTAAATGTTAATATAGATATAGATATATTTGGGACTGACACATAGACACTAATGATACTATGAATAAAATAACTAATGAGAACCTACTGTGCAGCACAGGGAACTCTGCTCAAAGCTCTGTGATGACCTGAATGGGAAGAAAATTCAAAACAGAAGGGATATATATATATATATATATATATATATGGCTGATTAATTTTGCTGAACAGTAGACGCTCACACAACATTTTAAAGCAGCTAGACTCCAATAAAAAATATTTTTAGGAAAAGATAGAGACATATTATAAACAAAGAAATGCAAGTAGAGGTTTTTTCCTTTCTTACTGAAACTGACATTCCTTCGTTGCTGGTATTTCTGACTTCCTTGCAGACTCTTGACTCCTCTTGACTCTTGCTTTTAGGCAGGAACTCAGCTAATCAGAATTCTTTGCCCAGGAAATTGTCTGGTATTTCACTCTTGAATGGTCTGGTCCCTTAATGTTTCAGCTAGCACGATGTTGCAAGAACTTCTATTAACCTTTGCTATTGAGCACAGCAGCCAAGATGATTTTTTCTCTCTAGAGGACTGTCATCTGTATAACTCAGCTCGTGTAGCCTTGATCTCTGTATCTTCCCTCACATGTTTTGGATCCTTGTGAAAAAATATTTTGAGGTTAGAGATCTTTATCTGTTATATCAGTTGCCTATGGCCAGAGGCCTAGAATCAAATGGACATTCACCTCAGGAATGGTTGTGAAATGGGTCACCACCCCCAAATTTTTCTAGGCAAATATATTCATTATTAGTACCCATTTCCAAGACTGTAAATGAAGAATGGGAGCATTTTTTCTACAGTGATATTTTGTCAGCATTAATTTGCTCTCACATACATTGTTTTTTTGAGAATCATATAGAGGAACAAGTTAATGTTAACACTGAGGAAAAACTTTGAACATGAGTTCTATTTACTTACACATTAGCTCAATAAACATAACAACACACATTGTTTTTCATTTGAGATAAAATCTCTTTCATTTGGTTGTAATGCCAAGAGAAGGATACTTTGGAGGCATTGCAATAAACTAAAGCATTGATTTAGTTCTGCTTGCACTTGCTATGCATTGTTTGTAGTATGTGTGTTTTGGCAAGATTTAGATGTCTAATGTGAGGCTTGGGTGTGATTTTTTTTGCAATTGTTACCAATATGTAGCCCACCAGGCTCCTCTGTCAATGGAATTTTCCAGGCAAGAATGCTGGAGTGGGTGGCCATTCCCTTCTCCAGGGAATCTTCCCAACCCAGGGATTGAACCTGGGTCTCCTGCATAGCAGGCAGATTCTTTACCATCTGAGTCACTGGGGAAGCCCTACCAATATGTAAGTTGCAGAAAAAGTGATCTTCTGCTGTCCTAGGTGAGCATCGACACTTCATCTCCACTCTTCCCCAAGAATAGCACATTGTCAATAAACGTTCATGAAACTGAACTGAACATACAGCTGGTCCAATTTCTCACATACATTTTTAAAAAGATAGAATATTCTGATCATTGGCCATGCATTAACATTTTAATTTAATCTTTTTTCCTCAAAGTCTTTCTAAATGACATATTCCCACTCATTTGATTAGATTATCTGACAGATAAACCTAATAGTTGGTGAAAGAGCCCAAACAAATAAAGTAATTCTTTTTGTGATCAAGTTTGTAACATAACTGAAAGAGCAGAAGCTTGGGAATTAGTTGATGTGGGTTTTATGTCTGGTACTTACTTGCAATCTGACCTTGGGCAATTTATTAATTGCTTTCAGGCTCATTTTCTTCATTTATAAAATAATTGTAATATCTAATTCATATGCAGATTGAAAAAAATGTAATTAAATGACTTATATAAAGTTTCCACCACAGTTTCTAGAAAATAATAGACATCCAGCCAGTGACAACCATAATAATCAGAGCTCATTCTTTACACTGATGGGATAAAATTTAGCAGGCCCTGGTGGCTCAGCTGGTAAAGAATTTGCCTGCAATGCAGGAGACCCAGGTTGGATCCCCAGGTCAGGAAGATTCCCAGCAGAAGGGAATGGCTACCCACACCAGTATTCTTGCCTGGAGAATCCTCATGGACAGAGGAGCCTGGCTGGCTACAGTCCATAGGGTTGCAAAGAGTCGGACATGACTGAGTGACTAACACACAGCACATGGTGTAGCATTCAAATAGAAATTCACAAACAGAGGTCCTGGTTACTTTATACCAAGCCAGAAATGTTCCCACTATTATCTCATCTGTTATCTGCAACACAGTCCTTCCCAAATTCCTTCTCAGATTTCTCCCAAGGTAAGGTACATTGGATCATAAATGACTCTGCCTCCCCTGGCTCTTTTTGCCAGATTTTTCTCATTTGGGCATCATCAGCAGAAGGTGAGACTGTTATCAAGATAAGCAGGGAGTGCTCTCAGTGCAGCCTCAGTTGGAACTTCTGCTCCACCTGGTCCAGCTCCAACTGTGTTCTTGGCTTCCCTCACTCTTGTTGTTCCAAGAAAGTAACCATTCTGCCATTTTCTCCTCTTTATTTTCCTTTCTCCACATGGTATCATTGAACTACACATTTTCACTTAATTCTTCTCAACCCTGTTTCTTGTAAATTACCTTGGTCCCTCTCCCTTCTCTAAGTCAATAGAATAAACAGTGCCCACTAAACAGTGTGTGGGAAGGAGAAGTGGCCAGGATGGCAGAGTAGAAAGACTATGAACTCACTCCTTCCATGGGCACAGCAAAACTACAACTATATATGGAGCACTGGTGGTACCAGTGGTAAAGAATGCATTTGCCAATGCAGGAGATGTAAGAGATGCAGGTTCGATCCCTGGCTCAGGAAGATCCCCTTGGAGGAGGGCATGGCAACCCACTCCCGTATTCTTGCCTGGAGAATCCCATGGACAGAGGAGCCTGGTGGACTCCATAGGGTCGCAAAGAGTCAGACACGACAGAAGTGACTTAGCACACATATATGGAGCCACTATCTATGAGAATGACTTGAAAACTAGGAGAAGATTTTCCACAACTAAAGATATAAAGAAGGAACCACATGAGACAGGTAAGTTGCAGGTGGGGGGGATATAGTTAAGAAATCTGGAGTCTCTTCTCTGCCTGCTGTTTCAGAGTGACATGAGAAGCCAAAAATGCTGTATGCAAGAGTGATGTTCAACTTCCAGTTCAACAGAACCATAAACGTCCTTTGTGATAGAAGCATCTCTCCTTTGGGAATGAGGACCTCTGACCACAGTTGCCAATACAGGAAGAAAACATGTTGTATGTGGGCCATTAAATGTAATACTGAGAATTTCTCCAATTTTCACTTGTAATTCCCAGATCCGTATATTTGACTCAGGAGAAAAGAATATTGTATTTCTATTACTGTCCAAAGTGCGTGCCTTATCCTGCAGGCAGAGGGTTTATGTAGTAAGATGCTGTGCTGAGCTTGGGGTCAATTTCTCTCACAATAAAATGAATTCCTTGGTCAGGAACACAATTAAATGGGATACCATAATGGTGAATGTGGCCTTTGATAGAAAGTCTGGAGGCAGAAAAGGCAAAGCGATTTTCAGGATAGACCCCCTTCATTTGGAAGGAGGTCAGCATAATCAACCTGATATCATATTGCGCAGCACTGATCCTACAGCCACACTTTGGGCGCTCAGCAGTGGCCGAGCCAAATCAGGCTTGGTGAAGGGAAGTCCATTTAGTTGAGCTTATGAATGACCTTTATCACTGCTGCTATGGCCACTTTGTACATGAGCAAGCTTTGAGGGAAGAGATCAAGTGATGTCCACAGAGTGGGTTACCTTGTTCTCCTAGTTACTGAGGGCCTCCACTTCCATGGGTTCTCTATGGGAACCATATTCAGAGTATATTTTCACACTCTGTGCCTTTTCATGAAGTCCAGCCACATTCCTCTTCTCCAGGCTTCCTTGTGACCAATCTTCCAGTCTGATTTGTCCTCACTCCATGACTAACCAGTCTATGCCACTATTATGAATCAGTGTAGGAATATACTTATATCTCCTTCCTTGCAAAGTAGGGAACCAGATATATTGCCAAAGGTTCTATCCACTCAGAGGCTTCCCTTCATTCCTCCCAAATGAAGCTGTAAATCAGAAGCAGTCCACTTCCAATTGTCAGCCTATCATGCAGACACATCTGTTCACCAGGTCCAAGTTTTTTTTTTTTTTTTTCTTCCTCCATCAACTAGTCATAGGAGACACTCCTTGAGGAGTAGCTGGAAGTAAGGATGGCAAAGCTGCAGAAGCCAATGCCTGGGGATCTGAGTTACCTGCTCATACACTATATACTGGGACAAACCTAGACAAAGAAGAAACATCACTTTGTCAATAAAGGTCCATCTAGCCAAAGCTATGGTTTTTCCAGTAGTCTGTGTATGGATGTGACAGCTGGACCATAAAGAATGTTGAGTGCCGAAGAATTGATGCTTTCGAATTGTGGTGTTGGAGAAGACTCTTGAGAGTTCCTTACATGGCAAGGAGATCAAACTAGTCAATCCCAAAGGAAATCAACTTTGAATAATCATTGGAAGGACATACACTGAAGCTGAAGCTCCAATATTTTGGCCACTTGATGTGAAGAGCCAACTCATTAGAAAAGATTCTGATGTTGGAAAAGACTGAGGGCAGGAGGAGAAGGGAGTGACAAAGGATGAGATGGTTAGAGAGCATCATCAACTCAATGGATATGAGTCTGAGCAAACTCCAAGAGATAGTGAAGGACAGGGAAGCCTGGCATGCTGCAGTCAGACACAACTTAGCAACAATGCTATACTTGTGTCCTCTTAAACTTGTAGAGCCTGATCTCATGTTTGCCATTTCCACTTGATGATGTAGTGTTGCTGCACACAGGCAAGTTTCTGCCTTGGTATTAAAGATCAGATAGCACCCAGTTCACAACTGATGGGTCAAGCCACACGGTCATTTAGATTTTAAGGATTAAACAACTGTGTCTACCTGTAACTGTATCTCAGAGTAAGAATAATTACCAATGTAAGAGAGCTGTAAAACCCTAGGGTCCTAGCTATAACTTTCATATTGAGTTTTGCCAGAGGCTTCATATAACATTTAATAATGGGAACTAGTAACAAAGGTGTTAAAAGATACGATGAGCAAGAATCTTCTGTCCCTCGCAGTGGAGAGAAAAAGTGGTGTCACCAGAGGCCAGAAGCCTAGCCACTTGGTGGAAAGTGAAACCACAGTGGGGCTTCCTGTAGGAGCTTGGACCATGGAGTCATGGGGTCTGGTAGACCTGAAACCACTGAAGAGATACAGCCACGGTTGGAGGTACCACCTAAAGCCTGGGATGGGGATGGAAGTGATGGATGAGAAAAGCTCAGGCTTCTCCACTCCTCTCACAATTGATTTCCTTCCCTTGTTGAAGCATAACCAGGGGCCAGTTCGCAAAAGAGCCTGAGAAATGCTGTTCGCAACAGAGCAGGGGAATGTCAGAGAATGGGTCAGTAATCCAAATGCCAAATAGCTGCACACTTCTTCCCTGTTGTTTTCCAAATTCCAGGACAGTGTCTGGGACATCATAGAGCATCAATAAAATTTTACTGTGTGACTAAAAATCCACTTATTCTCATTGATCTACAATGGACAGAAGAAAAACAGTGGAATTTTTGCCTTGGGCGAACTTTGTTTTACTGTCGGCAGTTTCAAAGCAATCAAGGAGTTTAGAGACAAGTGCCATGTTATGTTTTTGAGCTCCGTTGCCCACTGTGGACACGGTGAGGCTGCTACTTGTGAAAGAGCTTCCTAGCAGAGCGTGGAGGGAGGACAGCTTGAGCCACAAACCAGAACATCCGTATCCTAATCCTCCCTAATTTCAATCATTCTTGGCTCTGTATTCAGACACAGTACAAGGGTTTTATTTCATGTCTAAGTTATTTCAAGAGTGTATTTTCCACTGGAGAACTGTTACCACTATTCTGTGAAAAGCTTGCATGAAAATTTTTCTTTCTTCAAAATATATTATAATGCCACATGCATAATGATAAAACAGGTGATTTAACAAGGAAGGTAATTAAGATAGCAATATTACTATAACTTTCATAATAATATAGATTTTAAGAACAAATAAATAAAACTCATACTCAACTAAGAAGCTCATTTTCCAACCAGGCAGACCAGAAATCTGTCCCAGAGAGGCTGTCCTTATCGAAAATATTCTTTGAGATAGTTTTAGAGTCGAATACAAAACATAAGGGATATTATGTGATATTCCTTATATGTGAAATCTAAAAAATAAATGATATAAATGAACTTATTTACAAAATAAAAACAGGCTCATAGACTTAGAAAATGAACTTATATCTGCCAAGGGGGAAGGGAGAAGGGGAGGGATAGTTAGGGGGTTTGGGATGGACATGTACACACTGCTATATTTAACATGGGTAAACAAAGACGTACTGTATAGCACGTGGAAGTCTGCTCAATGTAATATGGCAGCCTGGATGAGAGGGGAATTGGGAGGAGAATGGATATGTATACGTATGGCTGAGTCACTCTGCTGTGACCTGAACCTGTCACAACATTGTTCATAGGTTTTACTCCAGTATAAGATAAAAAGCTAAAAAAGAATACAAAGGAAAATGAGTTACTTCATTATAGCAGAAGCTCCTGAATACCCCTCCAAGCCAGTTCTCCCCTCTTCCATAAAAAGAGAGTTTTTCCTGGACACACCACCTCATCCCGGCTTGGTGTGGCCATGTGACTAAGTTCTGGCCTTTGGAATGGTAGGAGGAAAGTCACGTGGCTGTTTCTGGGATCTTTCCTTAAGGTACAGTTGGGACATGCTCTGGACACTCACCTTATTCATCTTTTCCTTCTTATTTCAGGTGAAGAAACTGTTAAAACTGCAGATTACAGAAAGAGTTAAGTGGTGAGCTACATGAGTTTGGGTCCCTGAGGACTTGGGTGCAAAGCTGTCAAACAATGGGCTACTTATTACCAGGTTTTTTCTACTCCTGAAAGAAAATAGAATTCTGTGTAGTGTTAATACACTAATGACACATTTGTACGTTACTTTCAGACAAGTCAGTTATTCCATAGAAATCAGACAGCATCTTGGAATTGGTAGGCCCTCCTTGAGGTGATGGAACAGACAAAAGAAGTGGATTTGGAGGATAGACTTGTCAGGGTAGGGCTTTAAGATAAGTCCATTCTTGATCAACTCAATTGTCTCTGTCAAATAGATGGTGAAATCATTGCTAGGAGATACTGGGAAGTTGGAGGTGGAAGAGATGCTGGAAGATGGAACATATCTTATCATTAAGAAACAAAAGTCAGTTAGAGACAGTGCAATAAATTTGGTGCTTGAGTGAAATCAAGGCCATGTCCCTTTCATAGAAATCAAGCCAAGGTCTTGCTAATGAACTGCCTTCTTTGGCAGAAATCAAGAAATTAAGCAAGTATATTCTTCCCTCTCTTTCAGATCCTTCTCTGTCCTAGCTGCTTGCTCCTAAGACAGCTGAGCCACTGGGGTAACGAGTACTAAGCACATATTTTGGGGGAAAAAAGGAGAAAAAATGTGAATTATCTCACACTTGATGTGCTGTGTTGTACTTAGTCACTCAGTCGTGTCCCACTCTTTGCAACCCTGTGAACCACTGCCCGCCAGACTCCTCTGTCCACGGGATTCTCCAGGTAAGAACACTGTAGTGGGTTGCCACGTCCTCCTCCAGGGAATCTTCCTGATCTACGGATTGAACACATGTCTTCTGTGTCTCCTGCATTTCAGACAGATTCTTTACCGCTGAGCCACCGGGGAAGCCCTGTGGTCCTGATACAATAAGTCAATTATACTTCAATTAAAAATAATAATAAAAATAAAATTTAAAAAAGATTTTTAGATTCTGATTTGACTGTGTAACTTTGCAATGTACAAAACCCATCAGCCATAGGGATCCCCAGCCATCTCCTCTCTCTACTTTTGTCAAATCAAAGACCTCAAACTTTAGGAGAGCCAGAATTGTCTATTTTCCACAGAACATCGGCATCCCTCAGCGTGTCAACAAACATCCAACACCAAATATACTTGGGAATGGAGAAAGAGGAGAAATATGTGTCAGTATTGCCAGGTGTATTCTTAAATGCCAAAAGCCTTGTTACCACATGTTTCCTCATCCATAGCATATTCTGGTAGGAAAGAAAGGCCAAAAATAACTGAGAAAAAGCTAGGCTTTTATTGAAAGTCAGCCTTTGTCAGGAGTGAAAGGCATTTCTAAAGTAAAAAAACAGACAATGGGGGAAAAACACTATTTACTAATCAAAGCAAATGCAAGGTACATTCAAGTTTTGAGATTGAACTCATGGGATTTTGCTATAATACGAAGCTAGAAAGCTCTGCATATAATAAAGACAATTTTAAGCTGCCTGGGGAGAAAATGGAGAAGTTCTGGGACAGGAGGATGTAGAGCTTTGAGGAGAAAAGAGAAGGGTAAGCACTTGAGCAGATGTATTGATCTGGTTCACTGGCTAGGGCAAAATCCAGGAGGAGGCTGTATTGATAACAACCAACTAAACTGGAAATTCTAGAGAATGTAGCCAGCCTTTTCTCCCTTTCGCAGATACAAACTGGAAGATTTCACCTTCACTTGGAAGACTGACATTCAGCTGGTTCCCTGAGCAACATGGCACCTCAAGAAGAGGTTAGACCTACAAAGGGAGATGATTAGAGTTGACCAAAGGCTACATTCTCCACGGTTGTGCAGGGATATAAAAGTATCCACGTGCCACGGGGAGGAAAAAGGGAGGTACCCACGGGGGTAGTGATCAGCAGAGTCTTCAGCCAGGACAAAGAAATCATTCTGTAGGTACATCAAACTCAAGAGAAAAGGACCGGCCCTTCAACAGCAGATATCAGCACACCATGACCAAAAGGACTAAATGGAGCATATCATTCCCCAGGTAACAGGTAATGAGGAGATTTTATACATGTAGGACAGGAGACATATGGGAAATCTCTGTACCTTTCTTTCAGTTTTGCTGTGAACCTGAAACGTCTCTAAAAAATAAAGTCTGTTTTTTCAAACTGCACTATCAATAGAATGTATGTGTGTGTGTTCAGTCATGACTAACCATTTGCAGTCCCATGGACTGTAGCCTGCCAGGCTTCTCTGTCCATGGGATTCTCCAGGCAAGAATACTGGAGGGGGGTGCCATTTCCCCCTCCAGGGGATCTTTCCAACCCAGGGATGGAACTCAAATCTCTTACATCTCCTGCATTGGCAGGTGGATTCTTTACCACCACACCACCTGGGAAGCCCTTGTTGGTAGAAGTACAATGTCTATTTTCATACCTAGGTTGAAGTCTTCAAAACCCATATTGAATGGGCTTCCCTGGTGGTTCAGTTGGTAAAGAATCCACCTGAAATGTGGGAGACCTGGGTTCAATCCCTGGGTTGGGAAGATTCCCCGGAGAAGGGAACAGCTACCCACTCCAGTATTCTGGCCTGGAGAATTCCATAGACTGTATAGTCCATGGGGTTGCAGAGTCAGACATGACTGAGCAACTTTCACTTTGTCTTTGGCTCATATCTATAATTTAAAAGCATACTACTCTCTGCCCCAAAGCAATATCTTCACTGAATCCTTTACTGAATCCCTTATTCTGGTAGATGTTCATTAACTATACTTAAAGATCACAATATGTAGTAATATCTCAATAGTCTAAAATCGCAGCAGAAAAAAATGTTAAGGAAATTACTTCTGTATGATTACGAGATGTCTTTAACAATTCTTTTACATTTTTCAGTATTTTTCAACTTCCCTATGATGAATAGGTATATTAGCATGAACAACAATAAACATACATTATTTGAAAGATACATATTTGTGAACTGCTTATATATAGACATTCATATACACATCATGTCATCACCGTTATTGATTGGGGAAGAGACAGTAAAAATAGTAATTGCATCAGAGTGAAATATACCAAAAGAGAAGTGATGATTTGACTGTGGCTAGTTTTGTGTTGTGGGGCTTCCATGGTATCTCAGCTGGTAAAGAATCCGTCTGCGATGCAGGAGACCCCAGTTTGATTCCTGTCAGGAAGATCTGCTAGAGAAGAGATAGGCTACCCACTCCAATATTCTTGGGCTTCCCTTGTGGCTCAGCTGGTAAAGAACCCTTCTGAAATGCGAGAGACCTGTGTTGGATCCCTGGGTTGGGAAGATCCCCTGGAGAAGGGAATGTCCACCCACTCCATGGACTGTACAGGCCACAGGGTCACAAAGAGTCAGACGCGACTGAGCAACTTTTACTTTCAGCTTTGTGTTATAAGACTAAAAGAATATTTTAAAATCTACTTCTTTGTGTTTTCCAGATGTTTTATAGTGAATCTCTATTTTTATGTGGAAAAATAAACTTGGATGTATGAAATAAAAATTCAGTAACACTATATTTAGAGAAACACTTCTTAAATAAACTGGAGCATGAGGAAATTGTTGTGACTGTTGTGGTGAGCATTCTGAAAGATTAACAGAAGTAGGGGTAATATGACATTTAACTGATCTTTCAAGACAAGCTGGACGAATAACTTTTTTTTAAAAAAAAAGGAAAATAGTAACTAGCAATGAAACATGATGTTTCTAGTATGACTCAGAAGTGAGGTGTCAAATTCTTCCGTGGAAGATTTCAACACCACCAAAACCCAAGAAGTCACATACTTCAAAAACAGGAGTGAAAAATATCTTGATTCATTTGTTTAACACTGCCTTAGAGTTTATTCCCAAAATCCTATTTTGGAGAGATTCTATCTCATGTCACCTTATCCTTTGTAGTGAATTGGCTAAATAAGAATATTGTGTGTGTGTGTGTGTGTGTGTGTGTGTACATGCATGCTCAGTGTGTCTGACTTTTTGCTACCTCATAGACTGTAGTCTGCCAGGTTCCTCTGTCCATGGGATTTCACAGGCAAGAATACTGGAGTGTGTTGCCTTGCCCTTCTCCAGAGGTTCTTCCCAACCCAGGGATCAAACCCTGGTCTCCCATATTGCACTCATTTTCTTTACTGCTGAACCACCAGCGTAGCTACATCATCTCTAATCCTTAGAACAACAGTGTAAGGAAAGGATTCTTAGTCTCACTTTACAGATAGGAAAACTGAGTCTCAAAAATGTATCTTTTCTGACATCACACAGGCAATTCACAACGGAGGTAGGCCCCAAACTGTCTGTCTGACTCTGAAGTCTGCATTCTCTCCACCCCTCCGCCTCAACCCAACACTTGGAGCCTTTGCCATAACAACCCATTTCTTCACAATGTGCTTTACGTGAAGTTTTTCACCCAAACATTACCATCAGGCAAGACGGCTCAGGTTATCTGCAAAACATGACTTCAAAAGAAAAAGTTGTCATTTCTGAAGCACATCGAGCCACAAAGGATAAAGACATGAGCAGTAGTTTGTACAGAAGGAAGTAGCCTAGGCAGTAAGGACACTTCCAGAAATGTCTAGAACCAGAGGAATCAATGTTTACTTGCTAGGAACTATATTCATTTGAAAGTAAGATTTTTTGTTCTCATTTAAAATAACAGTCTTGTTATTGATGTTTGCCAAAGAGGAAAAGGGTGGGATGAGGAGTGAAATGGATGAGAGAGGTTGAGAAGTACAAAATACTAGTTACAAAATAAATAAGTCACAAGGATGTAATATAAGCATGGGGATATAGTCAATAATCTTGCAATAAATTTATATGGTGGCTGATGGTAACTAGACTTATTCTGGTGATTATTTTGTAATATATAAAAATATCAAATCACTTTGCTGTACAACTAAAATTAATATAACATTATAAGTCAATTATACTTCATTTTAAATAATTGAAGTTTTATATATATATACACACAAAACAGCTGGCCTTAGGGACTCCCTAACAAGACGAAAGCACAGCAATTAGACTGCAATTTTTTTTCAATAAAAATTCTCTCTTAAAAATTCACCTGTTGCCCTCAGAATTTTCAAAGGCCCTCCTACAAATGATCAGGAAATGGATCCGCTTGGAGCTAATGTATGAGAAACAGTAGAAGCAACTGTCCTTGTGTTGCAATCGCTGCAAAAGTAGAAATGTAAACGTAGAAGCAAGTCAAAGGCCACATAACTTTAACAATCCGCAAACCTCACCTGTCCCTCTCAAAATGTAGTAGATATTGCATAAGCGAAGTGAAAGTCACTCAGTCATGTCCAACTCTTTTCGACTCCGTGGACAGTAGGTAGCCAGCCAGGCTCCTCTGTCCATAGGATTCTCTAGGCAAGAATACTGGAGTAGGTTGCCATTCCCTTCTCCAGGGATCTCCCAATCCAGAGATTGAACCCAGGTCTCCTGCATTGCAGGCCGATTCTTTACCATCTGAGCCACCAGGGAAGCCCTAGGTATTGCATAAGATCAAGGTAATTGGAGCCAAAATTGTTCAAAAAAAGAAAAATAATTATCGTAAGATTTCTGATAACAGACAAATATACTTCAAAACTCTAAGGAAAAAACATATTTTCTTTTGCTATCCCTTTAAAATGGGATCATCTAGGAGATAACTAAAACTTGCTTGAGACTAAAAGGAAAAAGGGAGCAGGGGGAAAAGGCCTTTTTAAATACAAACTGCTAAAGGGTTTTTGCCTAAACTTTAAACCACAGCTGTCTTAAAATTGCTTGTCAAGGGCAAATACAAATGATAATGTCACCACAAATAGTAAAAAGATCTTAGTCATCTAAGTAATAAACTTAATTTATTCCAACTGTTATTTATAGACTAGTGAACTTTGTTTGTACCTGATTCATGGCTAAAATTTTCAAATGAAAGCTAAGAAGTATCTGTCTGTGTTTGTATATGTGTCTATTTATGTACATTATAAATGTTATTTTTCTACCTTTGGATGGCATTGCCAAAATTAATATGTAAAAACTCTATTTTATTAACTTAAAGCAAAAAGTGCTTATATGTATTTAAATACAACAGAAACTAACCTAGGTATTTTTTAAGCTCACATGATTTAGGATGATTTTAGTAAATAAAAACTCGTTTCAGTTTGTTGGTTTCATTTTAAAATAATAGTAAAAAAAATAAATTAACAGTCTTGTTATTTTAAACCCTAATGCACAGGTAGGAAGTATGAGTTATATATTAGCTTTTTATTCCCTTTACCTGCATGCTCCAAGGATGGATATCCTTCCAAATTTTAATTCTAATCACAATTTATGAAAGTATAGCTGAATTTAATTCTTTAAGGGTAAAACAACACATTGGTAGGTTTATAGAAATCATTCAAAAGAATACCCTGAAGAAGTGAGCTCCTAGAAGGCAGGTCCAACCTTGTTTATCTCTACAGCCCAGTTGTGTGAAGCACATTAACTACTACAACTTAATTAATTATGCATTCAAGAATCTAGAACAGGCAGTTAACAAAGAAGTCAGTTTCAGACCCAGCACAACCTTAAGGAGCTTGTGTGCTTTTTGATAGCTTGCCCTTTGGAATCACAAAAAAGAATCCCATCGTGTTGCTCTGGTCTATAAAGACTGCTCCTTGAGTTCTGGGTGTTTATTCTGACACTGCCACTAATGGGTTAAATAGAAAATCCTTCATTTCCCTTAGTTTCCTTTCATTAATGTTCTTTTTATTATTTTTTTCAATTTTTAATTTATTTTTTATTTTTGGCTGTGCTGGATCTTCGTTGCTGAGTGCGCAGACTTTCTCTATTGCAAGGCTTCTCATTGCAGTGACTTTTCTTGTTGCGGAGCACGGACTCCAGGGCCTGTGGACTTCAGTAGTTGGGGCACAAGGGCTCAGTGGCTGCAGCTCCTGGGCTCTAGAGCACACGCTCCACGGTTGTGCCCCACTGGTTTTATTGCAGCTTGGCCTGTGGAATCTTCCCAGATTAGGGATCAAACCCATGCCCCTGCACTGGCAGGCAGATTCTTAGCCACTGGAGCACCAGAGGAGTCCCTGTTAATTTTGAAATCAGCACAATGTGAAGCTGAGAAGAGAAGAGAGGGAAAGGGCAGTTAAAGGAAGGGGAGGGAGGAGTAGGGAAGAGGTGGCGGGAAGGTTAGTGCACTCTCCTGCCTGTGTCTACACCACTGTGATTTGGATAAAGACCAGGGTTTGGCCAATCACAGCCAACAGGCCAAATCCAACCTAAGGTCTAAGAGTGCTTTTTACATTTTTAAATGGTTGAAAGAATTCAAAAGAATAATAATATTTCACAGAATGTAAAAAAATTAAGTACGATTCTATTTTCAGTGTCCATAAAAAAAAAAATTACATTGGAACTCAGCCACGCTTGCTCCTGTGCGTATTTCAATGGCAGCTTTCACACTACAACAGTGCAGTTGAATGATTGCAACAAGAGACCATATGGGCCACCAAGCCTAAAATATTAACTATCTGGCTCTTTCCTGGAAAATGTTTGCTGACCCCTGACATAATCAACCAAGCAGTCACTTTAGAAAACTGAAGCGGCAGTCTAGGATAAGTGGGGTTGTGTAAATTAAGGGACAATTCTCCCAAGCACTTTAAGAAAATTCAGTATTCAAAGAAGAGCAGGTTATGTGCCTTGGCAGCACCACTGCTATTCTTTGTCCAAAATCTCCCCTCACCTGAGCCGCTCAAGCAGCCAGTGTTTCACAGGCTTCCATGGAGAAGGAGGAAGCATTTCGATTGCTCGCCCTACATCTTTCTTTCCTCCCACTTCTTTACACTCTATTTTCTGAGTGGTTGTCAGAGGAATGCGGGATCCTGCTGTTGTTTTTCAGACCCCAGGAGCAGTTTCTGACAGACTTGGCACCGTGAAGCACTCCAAGTTCCTATCTCGGCTCTGCAGCTGCCTGCCCCCCGTTCTGTCAGGCTGCTCTTCCCACAATGCACTTGTCCACTTCCCTCTCTCTGTGAGTGTCTCACACACACACACGCACACACACTTTCTCTCTCTCTCCAACTGGATAGAGGGAGAAATCCCTCTCAGCCTCTCGCCAACACTAATAGAAAATCCTTTTTATAGACAAAACTGCCTTTTGTCCTTTGTAAAAGTACAAAAAAAGCCCCTTCTTTCGGAGAGTGATAGTGTTATTTTTCTGCATGGCCTTCTCTGGCCGTGTGTGTGTATGTGTGGGAGGGGTGTGAAGCAGGAAGGGAAAGAATGAAGGGGAGGGTGACAGGGAGAGGGTACCGCAGAGTAACCAGACGGAACACTTAACATCAACACTGTAAGGTTAGGATATGGGGTTCCTAAGTCAATCACCTTCAAGGAGGAGAAGAGGAGAGGAGAGTGGGTGGTCCTCTCTGACAACTTACTCATCTCCTCAGACAATTTCATGAATAAAAATATCTTCTAAAAAGGTGTCTGAAAAAGTATAGGAAGAGAATATAGCAAGATGTTAACAGCAGTTGTCTTTGGGTAGGAGGGAAAAGAGGCAGGTTATGGGTGATCTCTTCCTTCTATGTTCTGTAGCTCCCTTTACTCTTTTGAATGTTAAGCTAAAGAAAAAGTACAATAATATAAAGAGCAAGTCACTGATGCACAGAAAATCTCCACAGACCCTGACTTGGCCAGAGATGCTTGGGCTACCTTCCATGCCCAATTATTTGTGGGTTAATCAGAAACTCTTTTTTAAAATGTGTTTTACAATATTTATTCTTTTATCCTAAGGATTATAAACTGAACACAAATAAATCTTCCCCCTTGCCCCAGTACTGATTCAAGATCATTGTCTGAATATCACTTCTTTTTAAACAGAAAACAGGACTAAATCTTTATTGACTCCAAAAACAGACCAGTGGGTTTGTCTATTATAACACCATGTTTCCCTTCCTTCCTTCTCAATCTGTCTCTCTCCCTCACTCTCTCTTACTCTCTTTCTCCTTCATCAAAGCATAATGCACATATAAAATTCTGATTAACTGAAACATGGAATGATCAAGATTTTACTCTAAGAGAAATACAAATATTGTTGTTTAGTTGCTCAGTTGAGTCCGACTCTTCATGACCCCATGAACGGTAGCCCACCAGGTTCCTTTGTCGGTGGGATTTCCCAGGCAAGAATACTAGAATGGGTTGCCTTTTCCTTCTCCGGAGCAACTTCCTGACCCAGGGGTAGAACCCACATCTCCTGTATTGGTAGGTAGATTCTTTTCTGCTGAGCCACCAAGGATGCCCCAAGAAAAATATATTGACTTTGGCTAAGAGAGGCCATAGAATAAATGCACGTGCTTTCATTCCTTCTTTACATTACATTAAAGTCACAGTGAGAGGATCTTAAAAAGTAAACCCTCTAAGATAAGAAAAAGAGCAAAGACAGTACCTAGGAAGCTGAGTACCTATCCAGCACTTAGGAAGCTGGGAAGCAGAAAGTGTAAGTGGTACCTGACAGCAGATCCAGGACTGCTGAACCCTAAGCCAGCAATAGGAAAGCAACCAGATTCCCCTAAAAGCTTGAGTTGGCAACATAATTTACCTCCAGAGGCAGAGGTAAAAGTAAGATGAAAAACAAGGTTGAATTCTAATTAAGTAGCAGTACAGCCCAGATTTTCTACCTGCTCTGAAATGACTGTCCCTCCCTCAAAGTGGCACCACCCAGAAGTGTCTTTTCTATAGGATCTCTCAGTAGGAGCTCTCCATACACAAAGTGCTGAAAACACTAGAAATAAGTGACCGGTTATACAATGAACACTGATATCCTCCAGCTTTTCCTCCCAACTGGTTGCAAGCAAGATAGTAGACACTCAGGTAGGAAGCAAGAAGATTCCTCTCTGGAGAGAATCTTACCTGCCCAGCTGAAAATATTGAAAGATAGGACTGGTGGGGTACAGTTCCCAGAAAACTGACCCAACCAGACTACCTTCCAAGGAAGCCCCCCCCTCCCCAACAAAGAACTCTAACTACTTTTAGATGCTCTATTTTTTAACAGAAGCAGACAGCTAAGTGTCACCAGATATCTGAGGAAAGTTTCTAACAACAACAACAACAAAGGCAGAGACCATAGCAAAAAGACAAATAAAACCATCTGGATGAAAAAGGACTGTATAAAGAGGTATCTTCGGGGACTTCCCTGGTGGTCCAGTGGCTAACTCTCTGCACTCCAAATGCAAGGGGCCTGGGTTCAATTCCCTGTCAGGGAACTAGATCCCTCATGCCACAATAAAGACCCTGGTGCAGCCAAAGATATAAATAAATAATATTTTTTTAAGAGAGAAAATCTTCAGAAACCCATCATGAGAATCCTCAAAGAGATAAAAGCAGATAATATTTTCACAAAACAAGAACTTAATCCAAAGTGTTCCAAAAGTTCCCTCAAAGCCCCAGCAATTGCCTTCTTATATCAAGAACTCCAAAACTGGATTTTTCTCTCCAGTGAAACAAACTTGTGATGAGAAGACAATTTGAAATCAGTTCTGCTCACCAAAATGAAAGTTTTCAACATTGATGAATGTATTTCAAACAGTATGTCATGGCCTTCCCTGGGGCAAAGTAATACAAGCCAACAGAATGGATTTATATCCATATTTTTTCCAAAAATAGAAGATATTTTTATTTTAATTTTTCTGATGATTTTTTAAATTAAGACATAATTGACAAATAATATTGTGTAGATTTAAGGTGTAGTTGCTGATGTGATACACTTATATAGTGCAATATCACTCCCCTGATGGCTCAGTCAATAAAGAATCTGCCTTCAATGTAGGAGACTGGAGACCACATGCAGTGCAGGAGATGTGGGTTCAATCCCTGCGTTGGGAAGATTCCCTTGGAGAAGGAAATGGCAACCCACTCCAGTACTCTTACCCGGGAAATCCCATGGACAGAGGAGCCTGGTGGGCTATATAGTCCATGGGGTCCCAAGAGTTGGACATGACTTAGCTACTAAATCATGACCACAACGCAATATGATTACTTCCCTGGCGTCAGTTAACACTTCTTTCAGTCATATAATTGTTGTTCAGTCGCTAAATCATATCCAACACTCTGCAACCTCATGGACTGCAGCACACCAGGCTTCCCTGTCCTTCACTGTCTCCTGGAGTTCACTCAAACTCATGCTCATTGAGTCAATGATGTCCTCCAACCACCTCATCCTCTGTCACCCCTTCTCCTCCTGCCCTCAATTATTCCCAGCATCAGGATCTTTTCCAATGAGTCAACTCTTCACATCAAGTGGCCAGAGTATAAATTTACCATTTCTTTTTGTGGAGAAAATTTAAGATCTAGTCTCTTAGCAAGTTTGACAAATACATTACAGTACCATTGACTATATACACTATGTTGTGCATTAGACCTCCAGAACTTATTGATCTCCTAATAGAAAAATTGTATCCTTTGACCCACATCTCCCCAATTCTCCCACCACCACCACCTCATGCCAGGGTCAGGGTGAACTGGGAGAAGTCCCCTCCAACACGTCCCAGGGCTTACAGCTCTCTTTCCTGTATTGCTCTGTCCCACTGCTGCCCATGAACTCTGATCACATATTTCTTTGGTAGAAGCATTTTTATTACTGATTAGCTATATAGTCAAGTGGCTCTTCTTAGGGCCACTAGGAGGTAATCGACTGCTTTTTGTTAAATGTCAAGTTGATTAGTTTAACTGATTAGTTTGACCTCAAAGTTATTGCCTTTATCTCCAGGTTCTTGGGAGAGAAGTCTCATGGATTGCTTAAGGAGGGGGTCCCTATCCTTTGAGAGACTTAATGCCTGATGAACTAGGTGAAGCTGATGTAATCAAGACAGAAATAAAGTGCACATTAAATGTAATGCACTTGAATCATCCAGAAACCACACCTCCATCCTGGTCCATGGAAAAATTGTCTTCCATGAAACCCATCCCTAGTGTCAAGCAGGTTGGGGACTGCTGACTTAAAGAACTTGGCCTCCTTATCTGTGACTTGTGTGATTCTGGGCAAGTTATTTAATGTCTCTTCTATAAAAGGAAAATATAGTATCAAGGCCATTGTGAGCCTTTAACAAAGCAAGCAACATAAAGTTCCTAGCCTAGGGTCCATATTCATGGAGTGCTGAATAGCACAGTTCCCTCCCCTCTGAGATCACATCATACGAGGACCCTCAGACAAACACAGCTCTGGTCAGTGGGACCAACATGGGGCTCCAGACCACACTGTTAAGGTTTTTGCCCAGTGGCACCTCTAACTTGTGGTTACTCATGGCCGCCTGAGTCTACCAACTCCCACCCCTCACAGCAAGGACTTCAAATGCAATTTCTGCCCCACCCTTCAGAAGAAGAACAAGAATTAGAGACCAGCCCTGAAATACACACAATAAAATGGAGGCAGAGTTCACAGGAGCCCAAGCACAGTTTTTCAGCTGGTAATCAAGAAGTCCCATCACTTGGCCCTCACCCCTCAGCCCCTAGGTCAGACAAACATGGTTCTTTTTCTCTGCAACCCTAGTCCAGAGTCACTTGGTCTTTTTCCAGCTGACGTCACAAAGCTAGACAAAGCTTTCAGGCTAATTTCTCTTTTAAAGAAGGAACTACTCAAATGATGGGCAGTGTTTCAGGCGACCTGAGGGTCCTATTAGAGCTCTCTGGGGATGGTGCTCTGCTCTCAGTCACTCATAGGTCAAAGGCTCAACACCAGAGCAGTGGCGCATAGGCTCAGAAATAGGAAATTTTCTGCCTTAATTCTTCTCTCCCTGGCAGAGGGGAGGTTGTGAAAAGCTGACTTCTGAGCAGTGAACCAGAAATCAGCTAATTTCTCCTGTTACTTTGTTGTGTTTTCCCGGGCAAACACATCACATCTCTGAGTCTCCTTTGTGAAGAGGGGTGGGATTAGAAAGTCTGTAAGACCCCTTTCCCTTGGACTTCAGGGAAGATCAAACCAGTCAATCCTGAAGGAAATCAACCCTGAATATTCATTGGAATGTCTGATGCTGAATCTCCAATACTTTGGCCACCTGATGTGAAGAGTCAACTTATTGGATAAGACCCTGATGCTGGGAAAGACTGAAGGCAGGGGGATAAGGGGGTGACAGAAGATAAAGTGGTTGGATTGCATCAAACTCAAGGGCCATTAGTTTGAGCAAACCCCAGGAGATAGTGAAGGACAGGGAAGCCTGGTGTGCTGCAGTCCATGGGACTGCAAAGAGTCATAATGAGTCAGACACAACTGGGCTACTGAACAACAAGAATGGGTTAAGTTTGCCAAATTTTAGAATTTCATGTAAACTGAATTATATAGTGATCACTCTGGTATAAGCCTTCTTTCAAGCCAATAAAATGGTTTTGATATTTATCCATATTGTTGCACATATCAAGAGTGCTTTTAGTTTTATTGCAATATTCCATGGTATAAATGACTATAGCTTGGTTATCCACTCTCCTGTTTATGGACACCAGCACTGTTACCACTTCTTGATTATTATGAATAAGACTGTTATGTTCTTCTACAAGTCTTTTTTTTTTTTTTTCAGTATGCATTTTCATTAGTCTTGAGTATATACCTAACAGTGAAATAATTGAACTTATACGGTAACTATATGGTTAGTTTTATAAAGAAATTTCAGAAATTTTCCAAAGTGGTTGTACTATTTTATATTCTCACCAGCAAAATAGCAAGACCTCCAGTTGCTCCACATTCTTGCCAACACTGGTGTTAAGTATTTCAAGTAGCCATTTTGTTAGGTGTGTAGTGACTGACTGAGGCTTTAATTTGCATTTCCTTGATGACTAATGATATCAACCACTTTTTTCCCATTTGTATATTATCTTTGTGAGGTGTCTCCTGAAATCGTATCCCCTTGTGGAGGATTTTTTTTTATCTTTTATTGTTAGACTATAAAAATTCTTCATATATCCTGGAAACCAGTTCTTTTGTCAGCCAATGGATTTATAAATATTTCCTCCCAGACTATGGCTTGCATATTTATATTCTTAATGTATTTTTTGATTAGCCAATATTTTTTTCAGCAAGACCCTGTGTCAGTTTTTGTAAGTTGCATTTTTCAAAGGATTTGTTTATTTTATCCAAGTTGTTAAATTTGTCACTATAAAACTTGATAATGTTCCCTTATCATCTTTTTCATGTCTGTGGGATCTGTAGTGATAACTCCACTTCTGATATTGAGAATGCATGTTTTCTTTTTTTTCATTATCAGTGTAGCTAATGGTTTATTAATTTTAACCTTTTCATAAAGCCAGCATTTCCTTTGTTTTCTCTATATTCTTTTTCAATTTAGCTGCTTTCTAAAGTTTTATCTATAGCATTTCCTTCATATCACCTCCTGGATGGTTTCTTTTATTTTCTTCCTATTTTCATTAGGCCATTGATTTTAGACCTTTCATTTTTTTCTAATATAAGCATGTGTAGCTATAAATTTCCCTCTAATCACCACTATAGCTGCAAATGTTGATATGTTGTATTTTTATTACCATTCAGATTGCAGCTTTCTGTTTTCCTCTTATGATTTTTTTGACTCATAGATTATATCTAATCTCCAAATATTTGAGACGTTCCGAGATATCTTATTGATGATCTCTATTTTAATTTTATTATGGTCAGGGAATACTCTCATTATGATTTTGATTTGATTTAATCTACTGAGTCTTTTTTCATGACTCAGACAGTAATCTCTCCTGGCAAAGATCATACACATTGGAAAAATTATAGATAAATGGAAAGATAGATAGATAGACAGATGGGGCTTCCCTGATGGCACTAGTGGTAAAGACCCCGCCGGTCAATGCAGGTAGACATAGATACTCGGGTTTGATCCCTGGGTAGGGAAGATCCCCTGGAAAATGACATGGGCAAGCCACTTCAATATTCTTGCCTGGAGAATCCCACGGATGGAGGAGCCTGGGAGGATACGGTCCATAAGGTCGCAAATAGTGACTTAGCACATGCAGCACACCCGCAGATGGATACAGATATTTTGTGGTCTTCTATAGGTTAACTCAAGATGTTTAATGTCCTACTCATCCATGTCTTTACTAATATTTGGTAGTTGATTTACCAATGGCATGAGAGATGGATGTTGAAGTCACCAACAAAAATTGTAGATTGTCTATTTATCCCTTTAATTCTATTTCTGTTTCATGTAGATTGAAGCTGTTATTAGGTACTTTTTAAAAATTTTTGACATTTTCCCAATAAATTGACCCTTTTGCTATCATAAAACAATTCTCTTTATCTCTTTGACTTGGAGCATATTTTGGAGATCAGTCCTGGATGTTCTTTGGAAGGACTGATGCTAAAGCTGAAACTCCAATACTTTGGCCACCTCATGTGAAGAGTTGACTCATTGAAAAAGATTCTGATGCTGGGAGGGATTGAAGGCAGGAGGAGAAAGGGATGACAGAGGATGAGATGGCCGGATGGCATCACTGACTCGATGGACATGAGTCTGAGTGAACTCCAGGAGTTGGTGATGGGCAGGGAGGCCTGGCGTGCTGCAATTCTTGGGGTCACAAAGAGTTGGACATGACTGAGTGACTGAACTGAACTGAATATTGCTACTCCAGATTTTTATCATTTTCTATTTTCATAGAATGTGTTTTAGGAAAAAAGGAAAGATATAAGCATCCGAATGCAGAGTCCCAAAGAATAGCAAGAAGAGATAAGAAAGCCTTCCTTAGCAATCAATGCAAAGAAATAGAGGAAAACAACAGAATGGGAAAGACTAGACATCTCTTCAAGAAAATTAGAGATACCAAGGGAACATTTCATGCAAAGATGGGCTTGATAAAGGACAGAAATGGTATGGACCTAACAGAAGCAGAAGATATTAAGAAGAGGTGGCAAGAATACATAGAAGAACTGTACAAAAAAGATCTTCATGACCCAGATAATCACGATGGTGTGATCACTGACCTAGAGCCAGACATCCTGGAATGTGAAGTCAAGTGGCCTTAGAAAGCATCACTACGAACAAAGCTAGTAGAGGTGATGAAATTCCAGTTGAGCTATTTCAAATCCTGAAAGATGATGCTGTGAAAGTGCTGCACTCAATATGCCAGCAAATTTGGAAAACTCAGCAGTGGCCACAGGACTGAAAAAGGTCAGTTTTCATTCCAATTCCAAAGAAAGGCAATGCCAAAGAATGCTCAAACTACCGCACAATTGCACTCATCTCACATGCTAGTAAAGTAATGCTCAAAATTGTCCAAGCCAGGCTTCAACAATATGTGAACCGTGAACTTCCTGATGTTCAAGCTGGTTTTAGAAAAGGCAGAGGAACCAGAGATCAAATTGCCAACATCTGCTGGATCATGGAAAAAGCAAGAGAGTTCCAGAAAAACATCTATTTCTGCTTTATTGACTATGCCAAAGCCTTTGACTGTGTGGATCACAATAAACTGTGGAAAATTCTGAAAGAGATGGGAATACCAGACCACCTGATCTGCCTCTTGAGAAATCTGTATGCAGGTCAGGAAGCAACAGTTAGAACTGGACATGGAACAACAGACTGGTTCCAAATAGGAAAAGGAGTGCATCAAGGCTGTATGTTGTCACCCTGCTTATTTAACTTATATGCAGAGTACATCATGAGAAACTCTGGACTGGAAGAAACACAAGCTGGAATCAAGATTGCCGGGAGAAATATCAATAACCTCAGATATGCAGATGACACCACCCTTATGGCAGAAAGTGAAGAGGAACTAAAAAGCATCTTGATGAAGGTGAAAGTGGAGAGTGAAAAAGTTGGCTTAAAGCTCAACATTCAGAAAACAAAGATCATGGCATCCAGGCCCATCACTTCATGGGAAATAGATGGGGAAACAGTGGAAACAGTGTCAGACTTTATTTTTCTGGGCTCCAAAATCACTGCAGATGGTGACTGCAGCCATGAAATTAAAAGATGCTTACTCCTTGGAAGGAAAGTTATGACCAACCTAGATAGCATATTCAAAAGCAGAGAGATTACTTTGCCAACAAAGGTCTGTCTAGTCAAGGCTATGGTCTTTCCTGTGGTCATGTATGGATGTGAGAGTTAGACTGTGAAGAAGGCTGAGCGCCAAAGAATTGATGCTTTTGAACTGTGGTGTTGGAGAAGACTCTTGAGAGTCCCTTGGACTGCAAGGAGATCCAGCCAGTCCATTCTGAAGGAGATCAGCCCTGGGATTTCTTTGGAGGGAATGATGCTGAAGCTGAAACTCCAGTACTCTGGCCACCTCATGAGAAGAGTTGACTCATTGGAAAAGACTCTGATGCTGGGAGGGATTGGGGGCAGGAGGAGAAGGGGACGACAGAGGATGAGATGGCTGGATTGTGGCATCACTGACTTGATGGACGTGAGTCTGAGTGAACTCCGGGAGTTGGTGATGGACAGGGAGGCCTGGCTTGCTGCAATTCATGGGGTCGCAAAGAGTCAGACACGACTGAGTGACTGAACTGAACTGAACTGAACTGAATCTATTTATAATTAAAGTGACTCTCTCTCTTATAGACAGTACATAATTGAGTCTTGTGTTTTTGTTTTGTTTTTTAATCAGTCTGGCAATCTCTAAACTTTAATTAGAGTGTGTAGTTCATTAACATTTAATGTTACTAAATACTGGTTTATTGATAGCTCAATAATGTAATTAGATTATGTCCACCATTTTATTATTTGTCTTCTTTACTTTTTGTCCTCCCTGTTTTTGTCCCTGTTCATTTTTTCCCTGACTTCTTTTGGATTATTTAAATTATTTATGATTCCATTTAAAATAACCCATTGAATTTTTAGTAACACATTGAAGGAGGTTGATATACCTCCTTCCACAATTTCTCATTGATTATTCTTTGTATTAAAATATGCAAGAAAACATAAAGTTTTTTGAATTTGGAAATTAAATTTGAATTTTGAAATTAGATCATATTTTTGAATTTTGAAATTAAACTGGACAGAATTATTTAAACCTAGAATTGCTCATGAAAATATTGGGTGCCAAAGACTTTATCCAATGAATCTGTAAGAATGAGTCCACAGAGCAAATTTAAAAGGTAGGGGGAAAAAATAAACCATTTCTAATTGTTTCTTACTAGATCTAGTGTATTCAATAAACATTTTATAGTGTTACGTTACTGTTTTTTTCTTGTTATTACAATTATTCCCAGATGGGAAAATAAGAGCAATGTGAAGCTGATAGAAAATATGAATGATTGAGAATTGCCTTTATGCCTCACTTTACCATTTAAGAAATATAATCACCACAATGATCTTTCACACAGAGGGTTGAAGGATTTTTCCATCTGTTATGTTTTCTGCCACATTCTGGATAGGAAATAGACTTTTTTTCTCCCTGGGTGCCTGTTAAAGATATTTGAGAAGAATGCCAGTTCAAGACCAAAGTCTGATAAAAATGGGAATGTGTTTTATTTCCCTATTTTTCACTCTTTCCTTTTACTAGGAAGTGATGTATAAGAAGGAGGTGAAAGAACCAACAGGGTTGAATCCTTACTGTGGTCCAAACTCTGTGTATGGACTGTCTACACATTATCTCTTTTTATTGCCAAAACTACCATACCAAACAGTTAGTATTGCTTCTGCCATATTATACAGACTATAAAGCTCAAAGAATCTAGCTACCATGTCCAAAACCTTCTTGTGTGTGTGTTCCCAGTCACTGTGACCCCATGACCCATGGACGATATTCCCACCAGGCTTCTCTGTCCATGGAATTTTTCAGGCAAGAATACTGAAGCAGATTGCCATTTCCTCCTGCAGGGGATCCTCCAGACCCACGGATTGAACCCACATCTCTGCTATCTTCTGCACTGGCAGGTGGATTCTTTACCACTGTGCCACTTAGTAAGCCTCCAAACCTACTTAGAAGTCACAAATTCCTCAGAAACTTAAAAATTAACATGTGTCCTTTTTTTTTTTTTTTTTTCCCTAAGGTTCCTCACATGGTTTCTTCCCAGATGGCGCTAGTGGTAAAAGAACCCGCCTGCCAATGCAGGTGACATAAAAGACATGGGTTCGATCCCTGGGTTGGGGAGTTCCCCTGGAGAAGGGAATGGCAACCCACTCCAGTGTGCTTGCCTGGAAAATTCCATGGGCAGAGGATCCTGGCAGGCTATAGTCCATGGGGTCGCAAAAAGTCGGACATGACTGAAGTGACTTAGCACAGCACATAAGCCATATCATACGATATTTCTCTTCCTCTAACTTCATTCAGTATGAAAATTCCTAAATCCATCCATGCTGCTGCAAATGACATTATTTCATTCTTTTTATGGCTGAGCAATATTTCATCAATATTCATTGTATGTGTATACCATGTCTTCCTTATCCATTCTTCTGTCGATGGACATCTGAACTTACTAACAAACAGAAACAGACTCACAGACTTAAGAGAACAAACTTACAGTTACCAGGGGGAAAGGGTGGTGTGGGAGGGACAGAGAGAGACTGTGGAACTGACAGGTACACATGGTTATATTTAAAATAGAAAATGGACAAGAACCAACTGTACAGCACAGGGAACTCTGCTCAATATTTTGTAACAACCTAAATGAGAAAGGAGTTTGAAAAAGAATAAATACATGTATATATATATATAACTGACTCACTTTGCTGTACACCTGACACTAACATAATGTTTCTAATCAACCATACTCCAATATAAAATAAAGTTTTAAAAATGTAAAAAAAAAAAATATTAGCATGTAAATAGCACTTCTAGGAATTTCTCAGAAGGCAATTCTCACGCTGATGCCCAAAGACATTTACAAGAATGTTTTCCACAACATTGTTGACAATAATGGAAAACTGAAAGCAACCTAAATGCCATAATCAGAAGAAGAACTAGGTTAGTTCTGATGCCTTCACAAAACGAATACTGTGCAGATGTTGACAAATAATGTTAAGTTAAAAAATCACATTCAGCTTCTACTCATGGGCCCCCAAGGAGACACGTTCAAGAATATTCACAAATATGAAGGAACAAGTAGAGTTTATCTACTACAAGCAGTTCTTTATTGGAAGAGGAGAATTAATGGAGGGGCTTGTACTTTTTAAATTAGTTTTTATTGGCGTATAGTTGCTTTACAATGTTGTGTTAGTTTCTGCCGAACAGCAAAGTGAGTCAGCTATACAGCCCCTCTTTTTTAGATTTCCTTCCCATTTAGGTCACCACAGAGTACTGAGTAGAGTTCCCTGTGCTATACAGTAGGTTCTCATTATAATCTATTTTATAAATAGTAGTATACATATGTCAATACCAATCTCCCAATTCATCCTGTTCCCCTCTTCCAAGGGGGGCTTGTATTTTTAATATACTTTGGTATTGCATGTTTTCACGTATAACTTGTGTAACTTTTCTAAATATAATATTTTAATATCTGCATGATTACTAGGTGAGAAGACCCTAAAGTTGCTTTAATACAATCTTCCCTATTACTGCAACTGTTTTCTATAGCAAGAACCTTCCAAGTCCCTGAAGAACACTAGAACTGGAAGGCAGGAATATTAATGCTGGTGGTATAGGCCTGGAGAAGGTGGATCTGAGCAACCAGACCCAACAGTAGCCCTGAGTAGACGCCTCGGGAAATCTCACACTTGACAAGTGCTCCTAAATGAGTTAAGAAAAGCCATGCCGGTTGTGAGTTAGAAACAAAGGTTACATTTATCATCAATAATAAGCTATTTGTTGTTGTTGTTCAGTTGCTAAGTCACGTCCAACTCTTTGCCACCCGATAGACTGCAGCACACCAGGCTTCCCTGTCCTTCACCATCTCCCAGAATTTGCTCAAATTCATGTCCATTGAGTCAGTGATGCCATCCAACCATCTCATTCTCTGTTGCCCTCTTCTCCTGCCCTCAAACTTGTCCAGCATCAGGGTCTATTCTAATAAATCAGTTCTTCACTTCAGGTGGCCAAAGTATTGGAGCTTCAGCTTCAGCATCAGTTCTTCCAATGATTATTCAGGGTTGATTTCCTTAAGAATTGACTTGTTTGATCTTCTTGCTGTCCAAGGGACTCTCAAGAGTCTTCTCCAGAAACATTAAATTTTAAAATGCCACTTACACTGTTACGATTGGCAAAAATTTTAAAGCTTCACAATACCAAGTTAAGCTAAAAACAAACCAAGCTATCCAGTGTCACTTGTGGGAATACATATTGTTATAACCACTTTAAACAATTGGTCAGTTCCTAAAACACTGGAGACAAGTCTACCCAACAAGTTAGCAACACCGAATACTTAAGAGGTATTCTTCTCAAGAGATCTACACAAGAATGCACATAGCAAGAGTTTAATGCTCACATTGTGGGCTGTCCATATCGTAGATTACTTAGCAGGAAAATTAAGTAGACTAGAGTTATACATTTTAATAAACATAAATCTTGACAAGATAAAATTGTGCATATCTTTTGTCAAGATATTGTATTTCCTGATAAAAATATCTTTTATTAATATTTTATCAAGATAGAAGTGAAAAGTGCTCAGTCATGCCTGACTCTATGCGGCCCCATAGACAACAGAGTCCACGGAATTCTCTAGGCCAGAATACTGGAGTGGGTAGCCTTTCCCTTCTCCAATGGATCTTTCCAACTCCCACATTGCTGGTGGATTCTTTATCAGCTGAGCCACAAGGGAAACCCAATTGATCAATTGATGAAACAGATCAATCCCATATCAGTTGATTCCAGTTGATACAGGAGTTTCAACACTATCTACAGTATTTTGTTTTGACAAAAAAGAGGAAAAAACCAAAAGATTCTAAAGTATATGGAGAAAATATCTATATTTTTAAAATTTTGATGATGTGTACATAAGTGTTTGTTATACTATTCTGTCTTTTCTACATTTTTTGAAGTATTTAATAAGGAGGAAAAAAGAAAATACATAGGAAAGAATATTCTGAGAACAGACACCAATATTTTAATGGTGATTATCTCTAAAATGTAAGGTTCTAAATGACTTTGATTTCTTTTTTTACACTTTTCTCTATGTTATAGTTGTATACAAAGCATTTTATTTATAACAATAAAAATGCATTATTTTAAAGCTAATATATACAACTTTATGACATAATGGGCTTCCCTGATAGCTCAGCTGGTAAAGAATTTGCCAGCAATGCAGGAGACCCCGGTTCAAATGCTGGGTTGGAAAGATCCACTGGAGAAGGGATAGGCTACCCACTCCACTATTCTTGGGCTTCCCTTGTGGCTCAGCTGATAAAGAATCCTCCTGCAATGAGGGAGACCTGGGTTCAATCCCTGGGTTGAGAAGATCCCCTGGAGAAGGGAAAGGCTACCCATTCCAGTAATTCTAGCCTAGAGAATTCCATGGACTGTATAATCCATGGGGTCACAAAAAGTCAGACACAGCTGAGCAACTTTCACTTCATTTCACTTCACTTCACTTATGACATATAATGAAACTACATGAAGTGTAGACACAGCTTGAAGAACTAGAACTAAACTAAGATATTAACAGTTGTTCACCATCAGGCCCACTCACAGAACAAAGGACTGAACAGAGATAGCCAGCTGCAGACCATCCCCCTCCGGTGACAGGCAGCCAGAGCCGGAAGGGGGCAATCACAGCCCCAGAGAGACATTATCTACCAAACTGCAAGCAGGCTTCTTTGCTAAGACTTCTTGGGGTTCTGGACGGTCAACATCCACTTGAGAAAGCACGCCGGCTGTACACCCAGAAAACCGAGCAGCAGAGATGAGGGAGGTGAGAAGTCGCAGCAACCGCACTCTCCAAACACCTGGTCACCCGAGCTGCTCGGATCTGGGAAGGGCCCAAAACGCAGGCCCAACCCAGCCTGCTCCTCTGAGGACTACCCAAGTGCCTGAACCTGAGCAGCTTAGACCTGGGAGGTGCATGCAGCCCAGGGCCGGCCTCAGGCGGTTCCCAGTGGAGGAACCTAGAACCTGAGCAGTGTGGGCAGGGAGGGCACACATGCCGTGAGCGGGGGCAGGCCCAGTGTGGCTGAGACACTGCGAGCATACACCAGTGTTATTTGTTTGCAGCGTCCCTCCCTCCCCACAGCACGACTGAACAAGTGAGCCTAAAAAAGTGTCCACCACCGCCCCCTTGTGTCAGGGCAGAAATCAGACACTGAAGAGACCAGCAAACAGAAGAAGCTAAAACAGAGGGAACCATCTTGGAAGTGACAGGTGCAATAGATTAAAACCCTGTAGTTAGTACCAACTACAAAAGAAGGGGCCTATAGATCTTGAGAAATATAAGCTGGACCAAGGAACTATCCGAAAATGAACTGACCCCACACTGCCCACAGCAACACCAGAGAAAGTCCTAGATATATTTTTACTATTTTTACTATCATTTTTTTAAATTTTAAATAAATTTTAAGTCCTCTATTACTCCTTTAATTTTCATTTTTATAACCTACTATTACTTTGCAAAAAAAAAAAAAGAGACCCTATTTTTTAAAGCAAACTTCATATACATATTTTTTAATAATTTTTGTGAGTTTTTTTCTTTTTTTTCTTTTTTATAATATTGTATTTTTGAAATCCAACCTCCACTCTAGATTTTTAATCTTTGCTTTTTGGTATTTGTTATCAATTTTGAACCTTTAAGAACCCAATCTTCAGTACCCATTTTTACTTGGGAACAAGATTACTGGCTTGACTGCTCTCTCTCCCTTTGGACTCTCCTTTTTCTCCACCAGGTCGCCTCTATCTCCTCCCTCCCCCTTCTCTTCTCTACCCAACTCTGTGAGTCTCTTTGTGTGTTCCAGACGGTGGAGAACACTTAGAGAACTGATTACTGGCTGGATCTGTCTCTCTCCTTTTGATTCCCCCCCTAAACCCCGCTTTATCCTGCTGGCCACATCTGTCTCCTTCCTCCCTCTTCTCCTCTCTGTATAGCTCCATGAACATCTCTGAGTGGTCCAGACTGTGGAGCACACATAAGGAAGTAATTACTGGCTAGCTTGCTCTCTCCTCTTTTGATTCCACCTCATCTCATTCGTGTCACCTCTAACTCCCTCCTCCCTCTTCTCTTCTCCATGTAACTCTGTGAACCTCTCGGGGTGTCCCTCACTGTGGAGAAACTTTTCATCTTTAACCTAGATGTTTTATCAGTGGTGCTGTATAGAAGGAGAAGTCTTGAGATTATTGTAAAAATAAGACTGAAAACCAGAAGCAGGAGGCTTAAGTCCAAATCCTGAGAACATCATAGAACACCTGACTCCAGAAAACATTAAGTGATAGGAGCTCATCAAACGCCTCCATACCTACACTGAAACCAAGCACCACCCAAGGGCCAACAAGTTCCAGAGCAAGACATACCATGCAATTTCTCCAACAACACAGGAACACAGCCCTGAGCTTCAATACACAGGCTGCCCAAAGTCACTCCAAACCCATTGACATCTTATAACTCATTACTGGACACTTCATTGCACTCCAGAGAGAAGAAATGCAGCTCCACCCACCAGAACACCGACACAAGCTTCCCTAACCAGGAAACCTTGACAAGCCACCCGTACAACCCCACCCACAGCGAGGAAGCTCCACAAAAAAGAGAACTCCACAAACTGCCAGAATATAGAAAGGCCACCCCAAACTCAACAATATAAACAAGATGAAGAGACAGAGGAATACCCAGCAGGTAAAGGAATAGGATAAATGCCCACCAAACCAAACAAAAGAGGAAGATTTGGGGAATCTACCTGACAAAGAATTCTGAATAATGATAGTGAAAATGATCCAAAATCTTGAAATCAAAATGGAATCACAGATAAATAGCCTGGAGACAAGGATTGAGAAGATGCAAGAAAGGTTTAACAAGGACCTAGAAGAAATAAAAAAGAGTCAGTATATAATGAATAATCCAATAAACGAGATCAAAAACACTCTGGAGGGAACAAATAGTAGAATAATGGAGGCAGAAGATAGGATTAGTGAGGTAGAAGATAAAATAGTGGAAATAAATGAATCAGAGAGGAAAAAAGAAAAACGAATTAAAAGAAATGAGGACAGTCTCAGAGACCTCCAGGACAATGTTAAACGCTACAACATTCAAATCATAGGAGTCCCAGAAGAAGAAGACAAAAAGAAAGACCATGAGAAAATACTTGAGGAGATAATAGTTGAAAACTTCCCTAAAATGGGGAAGGAAATAATCACCCAAGTCCAAGAAACTCAGAGAGTCCCAAACAGGATAAACCCAAGGCAAAAAACCCCAAGACACATATTAATCAAATTAACAAAGATCAAACACAAAGAACAAATATTAAAAGCAGCAAGGGAAAAACAACAAATAACACACAAGGGAATTCCCATTAGGATAACAGCTGATCTTCAATAGAAACTCTTCAGGCCAGGAGGGAATGGCAGGACATACATAAAGTGATGAAAGAAAATAACCTACAGCCCAGATTACTGTACCCAGCAAGGATCTCATTCAAATATGAAGGAGAAATCAAAAGCTTTACAGACAAGCAAAAGCTGAGAGAATTCAGCACCACCAAACCAGCTCTCCAACAAATGCTAAAGGATCTTCTCTAGACAGGAAACACAAAAAGGGTGTATAAATTCGAACCCAAAACAATAAAGTAAATGGCAACGGGATCATACTTATCAATAATTACCTTAAACGTAAATGGGTTGAATGCCCCAACCAAAAGACAAAGACTGGCTGAATGGATACAAAAACAAGACCCCTACATATGTTGTCTACAAGAGACCCACCTCAAAACAGGGGACACATACAGACTGAAAGTGAAGGGCTAGAAAAAGATATTCCACGCAAATAGAGACCAAAAGAAAGCAGGCGTAGCAATACTCATACCAGATAAAATAGACTTTAAAACAAAGGCTGTGAAAAGAGACAAAGAAGGACACTATATAATGTTCAAAGTATCAATCCAAGAAGAAGATGTAACAATTATAAATATATATGCACCCAACATAGGAGCACCACAATATGTAAGACAAAGGCTAACAAGTATGAAAGGGGAAATTAACAATAACACAATAATAGTGGGAGACTTTAATACCCCACTCACACCTATGGATAGATCAACTAAACAGAAAATTAACAAGGAAACACAAACTTTAAATGATACAATAGACCAGTTAGACCTAATTGATATCTATAGGACATTTCACCCCAAAACAATGAATTTCACCTTTTTCTCAAGTGTACACGGAACCTTCTCCAGGATAGATCACATTCTGGGCCATAAATCTAGCCTAGGTAAATTTTAAAAAATTGAAATCATTCCAAGCATCTTTTCCGACCACAATGCAGTAAGATTAGATCTCAATTACAGGAGAAAAATTATTAAAAATTCCAACATATGGAGGCTGAACAACACGCTGCTGAATAACCAATAAATCACAGAAGAAATCAAAAAAGAAATAAAAATATGCATAGAAATGAATGAAAATGAAAACACAACAACCCAAAACCTGTGGGACATGGTAAAAGCAGTGCTAAGGGGAAGGTTCATAGCAATACAGGCATACCTCAGGAAACAAAAAAAAAGTTAAATAACCTAACTCTATACCTAAAGCAACTAAAAAAGGAAGAAATGAAGAACCCCAGGGTCAGTAGAAGGAAAGAAATCTTTAAAATTAGGGCAGAAATAAATGCAAAAGAAACAAAAGAGACCATAGCAAAAATCAACAAAGCCAAAAGCTGGTTCTTTGAAAGGATAAATATAATTGACAAACCATTAGCCAGACTCATTAAGAAAAAAAGAGAGAAAAATCTAATCAATAAAATTAGAAATGAAAATGGAGAGATCACAACAGACAACACAGAAATACAAAGGATCATAAGAGACTGCTATCAGCAATTATATGCCAATAAAATGGACAACTTGGAAGAAATGGACAAATTCTTAGAAAAGCACAACTTTCCAAAACTGAACCAGGAAGAAATAGAAAATCTTAACAGATCCATCACAAGCAAGGAAATTGAAACTGTAATCAGCAATCTTTCAGCAAACAAAAGCCCAGGTCCAGACGGCTTCACAGCTGAATTCTACCAAAAATTTAGAGAAGAGCTAACATCTATCCTACTCAAACTCTTCCAGAAAATTGCAGAGGAAGGTAAACTTCCAAACTCATTCTATGAGGCTATCATCACCCTAATACCAAAACCTGACAAAGATGTCACAAAAAAAGAAAACTACAGGCCAATATCACTGATGAATATAGATGCAAAAATCCTTAACAAAATTCTAGCAATCAGAATCCAACAACACGTTAAAAAGATCATACACCTTGACCAAGTCGCTTTATCCCAGGGATGAAAGGATTCTTCAATATCCGCAAATCAATCAATGTAATACACCACATTAACAAATTGAAAAATAAAAGCCATATGATTATCTCAATAGATTCAGAGAAAGCCTTTGACAAAATTCAACATCCATTTATGATAAAAACTCCCCAGAAAGCAGGAATAGAAGGAACATGCCTCAACATAATAAAAGCTATATATGACAAACCCACAGCAAACATTATCCCCAATGGTGAAAAATTGAAATCATTTCCCCTAAAGTCAGGAACAAGACAAGGGTGCCCACTTTCACCACTACTATTCAAAATAGTTTTGGAAATTGTGGCTACAGCAATCAGAGCAGAAAAAGGAATCCAAATTGGAGAAGAAGAAGTAAAACTCTCACTGCTTGCAGATGACATGATCCTCTACATAGAAAACCCTAAAGACTCAGAAAACCAGAAAATTACTAGAACTAATCAATGAATATAGTAAAGTTGCAGGATATAAAATCAACACACAGAAATCCCTTGCATTCCTATACACTAATAATGAGAAAATAGAAAGAGAAGTTAAGGAAACAATTCCATTCACCATTGCAATGAAAATAATAAAATACTTAGGAATATATCTACCTAAAGAAACTAAAGACCTATATATAGAAAACTATAAAACACCGGTGAAAGAAATCAAAGAGGACACTAATAGATGGAAAAAATACCATGTTCATGGATTGGAAGAATCAATATAGTGAAAATGAGTATACTACCCAAAGCAATGTATAGATTCAATGAAATCCCTATCAAGCTACCAACGGTATTCTTCACAGAGCTAGAACAAATAATTTCACAATTTGTATGGAAATACAAAAAACCTCAAATAGCCAAAGCAATCTTGAGAAAGAAGAATGGAACTGGAGGAATCAACCTGCCTGACTTCAGGCTCTACTACAAAGCCACAGTCATCAAGACAGTATGGTACTGGCACAAAGACAGAAATATAGATCAATGGAACAAAATAGAAAGCCCAGAGATAAATCCACACACCTATGGACACCTTCTTTGACAAAGGAGGCAAGAATATACAATGGAGAAAAGACAATCTCTTTAACAAATGGTGCTGGGAAAACTGGTCAACCACTTGTAAAAGAATGAAACTAGAACATTTTCTAACATCATACACAAAAATAAACTCAAAGTGGATTAAAGATCTAAATGTAAGACCAGAAACTATAAAACTCCTAGAAGATAACATAGGCAAAACACTCTCCAACATAAATCACAGCAGGATCGTCTATGACCCACCTCCCAGAATATTGGAAATAAAAGCAAAAATAAACAAATGGGACCTAATTAAACTTAAAGCTTCTGCACAACAAAGGAAACTATAAGCAAGGTGAAAAGACAGCCTTCAGGATGGGAGAAAATAATAGCAAATTAAGCAACTGACAAACAACTAATCTCAAAAATATACAAGCAACTCCTGCAGCTCAGTTCCAGAAAAATAAATGACCCAATCAAAAAATGGGCCAAAGAACTAAACAGACATTTCTCCAAAGAAGACATACAGATGGCTAACAAACACATGAAAAGATGCTCAACATCACTCATTATCAAAGAAATGTAAATCAAAACCACAATGAGGTACCATTTCATGCCAGTCAGAATGGCTGCTATCCAAAAGTCTCCAAGCAATAAATGCTGGAAAGGGTGTGGAGAAAAGGGAACCCTCTTACCCTGTTGGTGGGAATGCAAACTAGTACAGCCACTATGGAGAACAGTGTGGAGATTCCTTTAAAAGCTGGACATAGAACTGCCTTATGACCTAGCAATCCCACTGCTGGGCATACACACCAAGAAACCCAGAACTGAAAGAGACACGTGTACCCCAATGTTCATTGCAGCACTGTTTATAATAGCCAGGACATGGAAGCAACCTAGATGTCCATCAACAGATGAATGGATAAGAAAGCAGTGGTACATATACACAATGGAGTATTACTCAGCCATTAAAAAGAATACATTTGAATCAGTTCTAATGAGGTGGATGAAACTGGAGACAATTATACAGAGTGAAGTAAGCCAAAAAGAAAAACACCAATACAGTATACTAATGCATATATATGGAATTTAGAAAGATGGTAATGATAACCCTGTATGTGAGACAGCAAAAGAGACACAGATATCTAGAACAGTCTTTGGACTCTGTGGAAGAGGGAGAGGGTGGGATGAATTGGGAGAATGGCATTGAAACGTATAATATCATATATGAAATGAGTCGCCAGTCCAGGTTCGATGCAGGATACAGGATGCTTGGGGCTGGTGTACTGGGATGACCCAGAGGGATGGTATAGGGAGGGAGGTGGGAGGGGGGTTCAGAATTGGGAACATGTGTACACCTGTGATGGATTCATGTTGATTCATGTATGGCAAAACCAATACAATATTTTAAAGTAATTAGCCTCCAATTAAAATAAATAAATTTATATTAAAAAAAATTTTTTAGCAGTTGTTAACCCTTGAAGTTGGGAAAGGTGACTTTTTTCTTCATATTTTTCTCTAAATGTTAATTGTTCCATAGTGGAAAAATTAAACATTTGTAAAAGTTGGGCTAAATCAAAAGCTATATGTTTTAAATGAAAAGAAATTCAAATTTTGTTCTGCATTGTAAAATATTCATGTTTCTAATAATGAACTAAAGGTTACCAAAAAATTTGCTTTTAAGAAATTTATTTTTTCAATAATCTGATTGGAGTATATATAGTTGCTTTACAATGTTGTGTTAGTTCCTATTGTACAACAAAATGAATCAGATATACTTTTTCATATATTGTCCTCCCTTTTGGATTTCCTTCCCATTCAGGCCACCACAGAGCATTAAGTTGAGTTCCCTGTGCTATACAGTAGGTTCTCATTAGTTATCTATAGTTAGATTATTTTTAAATGAAATTAGTTATGATATTTCAATTTATCTTGATATTCTGTGAGTGCTCATTCTGCTAATCAAAATATTGAGTTAAATAGCATGAGCTATCCCCTAAATAAATTGTAAGAGGGGATGGTTTATTAGGAAATAGGGAACATAAGGTTCTAAGCGGCCTGGTGGCGTGTGTTGTTTCTACTAAGAAAGAAGCAACAGAGCCATTTAATCAAGGCAGTGTCTCCTATAAATCTTCAGGAACTCTCCCAGGAAGTCTTTAAGCGATGGATTCCATATCACTGCTGATAAATGTTCCAATTAAATTTTTAGTATTGCCCTCATGGGACTTCCCAGCCTGAAAGAAGAACAATGTGATACTAGCCTCCAGACTCCCCATCCTCGACAAGATTCTCACACATCAGTGAGGCCGAGAGCAGCCTGTTGACTACAATCCCTAATGTGAAATGATGGCACTGCTCCAGCAGTCCTGAAACTCTGCTCCAGAATCAATGCAAACCTCTGACAATCTTAGAATTTTTGTATACACATATACGTTGTCATTCAGTTGCTCAGTCATGTCTAACTCTTTGCAATCCCATGGACTGCAGCACGCCAGGCTTCCCTGTCCTTCACTATCTCCCAGAAGTTGCTCAAACTCCTGTCCATTGAATTGGTGATGCTACCTAACCATTTCATCCTCTGTCATCCCCTTCTCCTCCTGCCTTCAATCTTTCCCAGCATCAGGGTCTTTTCCAACGAGTTGGCTCTTTGCATCAGCTGGCCAAAGTATTGGAGCTTCAGCTTAAGCGTCAATCCTTCCAGTGAATATTCAGGGTCGATTTCCTTTAGGATTGACTGGTTGGATCTCCTTGCAGTCCAAGGGACTGTCAAGGGTCTTCTCCAGCACCACAGTGCAAAAGCTTCAATTCTTTGGTGATCAGCTTTCTTTATGGTCCAACTCTCACATCCATACATGACCACTAGAAAAACCAAAGCACATACAGGTGGGTGTCTTCAAATATAAGAGCATTGTTATTTTCTGGATGAAAAAAAAGAGTCTAGAAAAATTCTACAATCCTCTCCTCTGCCACTCCTCTGCACTCCATCCCATCAGTAACAGCCAAACCCCAAGAAGCGGCTGCCCTGCTGCTTGTCAGGTCATCTGAATTTGCCCATACTATGTGTTGGGAGATCAGTTTTATAAAGCACATATGCAATCTGTTATATTAGACTTGAACAGAGAGGACTCAAGGTAGGAAAATCAAGGATTATTGCCCCAAAGTGTACCAAAAAAAAAAAGAATCTTAGAGAATTTAAACAATTTGCCAGGATTGCTCTTGTAGCTAGCTGATGGTCCGGATTGGCTTTAGACAAAAGGAAAAAAAAAATGTGAGAGTGATAGTTGGAAAGCTACAAAGGCAGATAAGCAAATTAAATAATGAATTTTAAAAATTTCATCTCTTTTAACTCTTTCTCTTTTGCCCTTTTCTTGGGTTAATGAAACCCTACAAACACATTTCCATATACAGTTTTATCCTCATTGCTTTAGGGACTTGGATTTGAATAGCCGTAGGAAATGCAGCTGACCCCTTCCCTCCTCCTGCGCTCTCCTGTTCTCATTTTGCTTTCTCAATACCGATTTAAAATATACAAGGATTTTGCTGCCCCCCTCCAAGATTTTGCATCTTTCTGCTTAATTAATTACCCCCAACCGAAAAATGACTGTTCTACATACTTGGAGATATATGGTAATCAAGCAACTAAATGCTCCTTTCGCTAATGACATGTTTTTTCAATATGTTCAAATGAGAGGCTCTTTGGAAATTATTCAGTTTCTTCTAAGTTGCAAAAGAAAATGAAAGGCAAATTATGGCTGTGTAAGCATGTGCTTGCTCAGATTCTGTTCCACTGAATTAATTTGCCATCCACAGAGCTATTGACAGCTAGCTCTTTCCTTGAGCCATTTCACTTACCAGATGGAAATGGTTAGAAATTTAATTTCCTTGAAGGGTCATTTAGGTTGGAGACCACATCTTTGTAATACAGAAGCCACATCGTTCACTGGAAAAACTAAGAGAACAATGGCTTCCATAATTGTTGCAACCGTGGGGAGAGGGAGTGTGAGAGTTAAAAGGAATTCAGGTCATCACTGATTTTTCAGATGAGGAGACCGAACGGGGTTGATCAAAATCATAGCTGAAACTAGGAACTAACAGTTTTAACACTTGACCTCCCTCTCCCTCCCTCGCATCCTGCTGCTACCAGTGTTCCTGATACCTGTGGTGGTTACTCAGTCATGTCTGACTCTTTGTGAGCCCATAGACTGTAGCTTACCAGGCAAGAATACTGGAGTGGGTTGCCATTTCCTCCTCCAGGGGATCTCCCCAACCCAAGGATCGAACCCCAGTCTCTTGCATTTCTTGCATTGGGAGGCAAATTCTTTACCACTGCAACACCTGGGAAGTCCAGTGTCTGTGGTAAATAAAAGGAAATTCGATGACTCAGAACATCAAACCAGCCCTCTGTGACAACCTAGAGGGGTGGGATGGAGTGTGAGGTGGCAGGGAGGTTAAAGAGAACGAGGACATGTGTATACCTATGGCTGATTCATGTTGATGTATAGCAGACACCAGCACAATTTTGTAAACCAATTATTCTTCAATTAAAAATAAATGAAAGAAAATGTAGCTTGGGGAGAGGCACTAGAACAGAGCAACAAAGCACACTTGCAATTTTCTACAAATTCCTTAATTACACAGCTTCATGCAATCACAGAAGCTGCCCCACTCACACATAGCCCAGCGCCCACACAGTCCAAGGGAGGTAATTCATCATTATCTTACACCACTCAGGGTGGGCAGTTCCAGGCAGAATGAAGAAGAGGGGCAAGAGTCAAGAGCAATACAGATGGAGCTGCTCTCCTCTGCTCTCCAGTCCCCATCCCTCCCATCAGCCCAGGCTGATCCCTTTTCATTTAAAAATCCAGACACATTGGATAGAAAGCTCTGCTTATCAAATCTGCTCTTAATAACCAATTTTTATCAAACTGTACTTGATGGAACCAACATATGTTTGTTCTTAGAATAAAGTACATCTACCGGTCCCACTGCTAAAATGACCCTGCCCCAAAGTGAATGGTGTTAAGAGTGGTCTTTAAAAGCCTTAGAACCAGAAAGAAAGGAGTTTAAATCCAAAATCTACCACTTCCTAGCTGCAGTGCCCTGCGTGAGTCATTTATTTATTCATCAATACCTTCCCAGAGGCTTCTCAGCGGTGGTAAAGAATCCACCTGACAATGCAGGAGACACAGGAGACACAGGTTCAGTCCTCGGGTGGGGAAGATCTGCTGGAGGAGGAAATGGCAACCTGCTCCAATATTCTTGCCTGGAAATTTCAGTTTTCCAGAGGAGCCTGGCAGCACACAGTGCACACACACACACACACATCTTACTGAGCACACTAGGCTATGGGAATTTCAGACTTCCCCTAGGAAGGGCGGCCGGAGCTGAGATCAAGACAGTGCATGTGTATGTGCTAAGTCGCTTCAGTTGTGTCTGACTCTTTGTAACCCCATGGACTGTAACCTGCCAGGCTCCTCTGTCCATGGAATTCTCCAGGCAAGAATAGTGGAGTGGGGTGCCATGCCTCCTCCAGGGGATCTTCCCAACCCAGTGATTGAACCCGTGTCTCTTAGGTCCGCTGCATTGTCAAGAGGGTACTTTACCACTAGTGGCACCTAGGAAGCCCTTAAGTGTACAGTAAGTTGCTGCGATGAGGAGGAGCCTCATCGCAGGAGCCAGGCAAGGTGCAGTGCTGAGAGGGAACACATCCCGTCCGGGAGGCTGAGTCTGGGCAGAGTGAGCTGAGAAGTGGGGCACATGCTGAGGTCAAAGAAACAGACAGCGGCCTGTGGCCATGGTAAGGAGGTTTGTCCTCATTCTAGGTGGCATGGGGGTTGCGGGGCATGATCAGATCTAAGCAGGGAGAGCAGACGGGGGGACAGCATGGACACAGGTGTAGTGTGGGAGGCAAGTGCATAATCCAAACAAGAGCTAGTAATGCTGCAGATGGAAAGAGTAAACGGAATCTAGGGAATTTTTCAAAGCTAAAATCAATAAGCCTTAATAATAAATTGGATACGGGAAATGAGAGAAAGGGGTTAATCAGAGCTAACTCGTACTCATAAGCTAACTCATTTGGCTTATGTAACTGGGTAGGTGGTGGTATTATTCTCTGAAAAACAGAATTCAAGGAGGACCAGAGTGGTGACCTAAACTTCTGAGCCTCAGTTTCCTCATCTGTAAAATGGGGATGCACAGATGCTAAGTCTCTTCAGTCATGTCTGACTCTTTGCAACCCTATGGACTGTCATCCACCAGGCTCCTCTGTCCATGAGATTCTCCAGGCAAGAATACTGGAGTGGGTTGCCATGCCCTCCTCCAAGGGATCTTCCTGACCCAGGGATCAAACTTGCACCTCTTACGTCTCCTGCATTGGCAAGTGAGTTCTTCATCACTAGCACCACTTGGGAAGCCCAAAACGGGGATAGCAATATCTATATCATGATGTTGCTAGAAGCATTAGAGAAAGTTCCCAGAAAGTGACTGGTGTGCAGCCCTCTCCCACATGAACAGTACTTATTCTCATTGGCTGTTATTTCTTGATCTGATTGTAAATTCAGGGTATCAGATGTCTATTTATTTTCACTCTCTTCTTTGATCATTCTATCAAATTGGTGCTTTACTGATCTAATCACCTTAAATAATCTCTATTATGCCATCCTAGCAAAATAGGCAAAGTAGCAATTGCTCTCAAAAACTTAATATTGTAAATGGCACTGCTACAGTTTAGTTCATAATAACTTACTTTGCTCTTCAAGGGAAAATATTGATTGCAAATGCCATTCCCAATATCGGCCAAATGTTCCCATGCAAATGTATTCAGTAACCAGGGATGTGATAATGGGTCATTTAAGGGAAGCCAAAAAACACTGCTCCCAAATTCAAGGGAGAAAAAAATAACACGTACTCAGCACTTCAGAGTTCATAAAGTGCCATCACCCACACTGTATTAATGAAAACTCACACTGTTTGGGGGTGTGTTGGTGAGGAGGACAGTGAGTGCTTTAATGGTTATTTTTACAAGTGGGATTAACTTGGAAAAGTGCCTTGCTGTAGCCCACAAAACAAGGAAGTAGCAGAAGAGACTAAAACACAAGTCCTGTGGCTCCCCATTCTAAATATATCTATTGAAATCCCCCAATGGCCAATGTTAAGCCATTCAGTGGAAACAGTAAAAAAATCATGCACCCACTAAACAGAGAGGCCAGGCAAGACCACTGAACTTTCGTGGTGTCATTTGTCAGTTATACTGGAGAATGCTTTATGCACACTTCAGAAGAAGGTGTATTCTTCTGTATTTGGATGGAATATCCTGGAGATACCAATGAGATCCATCTCATCTAATGTATCATTTAAGACTTGTGTTTCCTTATTAATTTTCTCTTTTGATGATCTGTCCATTGGTGTGAGTGGGGTATTAAAGCCTCCTACTATTATTGTGTTACTGTCAATTTCTCCTTTTATGTCTGTTAGTGTTTGTCTTATGTATTGAGGTGCTCCTATGATGGGTGCATAGATATTTACAATTGTAATGTCTTCCTCTTGGATTGATCCCTTGATCTTTATATAGTGTCCTTCCTTATCTCTTGTAATCTTCTTTATTTTAAGGTCTATTTTGTCTGATATGATTGCTACTCCAGCTTTCTTTTGCCTCCCATTTGTATGGAATATATTTTTCCATCCTCTTACTTTCAGTCTACATGTGTCTTTAGGTCTGAAGTGGGTTTCTTGTAGACAGCATATATATGGGTCTTGTTTTTGTATCCATTCAGCCAATCTGTGTCTTTTGGTTGGAGCATTTAATCCATTTACATTTAAAGTAATTAGTGATATATATGTTTCTATTGACATTTTCTTAATTGTTTGGGGTTGATTTTGTAGATCTTTTTCCTTCTCTTGTATTTCTTGACTATATAAGTCCCTTTAACATTTGTTGTAAAGCTGGTTTGGTGGTACTGAATTCTCCTAACTTTTGCTTGTCTGAAAAACTTTTTATTTCTCCATCAGTTTTGAATGAGATCCTTGCCAGGTACAGTAATCTTGGTTGTAGATTTTTCCCTTTCAGTACTTTAAATATACCTTCCCATTCCCTTCTGGCCTGCAAGTTTCTGCTGAAAGATCAGCTGTTAAACGTATAGGGTTTCCCTTGTATGTTATTTGTTGTTTTTCCCTTGCTGCTTTTAATATTCTTTCCTTGTGTTTAGTCTTTGTTAGTTTGATTACTATGTGTTTTGGCATGTTTCTCCTTAAGCTTATCCTGTATGGGACTCTGTGTCTCTTGGATTGATTGACTATTTCCTTTTTCACGTTGGGGAAAATTTCAAGTATAATCTCTCCAAAAATTTTCTCATGCCCTTTCTTTTTCTCTTCTTTTTCTGGGACCCCTATAATTCAAATGTTGGTGCATTTGATATTGTCCCAAAGGTCCCTGAGACTATCCTCAGTTCTTTTCATTCTTTTTACTTTATTCTGCTCTTCAGAAGTTATTTCCACCATTTATCTTCCAGCTCATTCTTCTGCTTCAGACATTCTGCTATTGATTCCTTCCAAAGTATTTCTAATTTCAGTAATTGTGTTGTTTGTCTCTTTAGGTTTATTCTTTAATTGTTCTAGGTCTTTGTTAATTGATTCTTGCATTTTCTTCATTTTGTATTCAAGGTTTTTGATCATCTTTACTATCATTATGCTGAATTTTTTTTCAGGTAGTTTGCCTATTTCCTCATCATTTATTTGGACTTCTGTGCTTCTAATTTGTTCCTTCCTTTGTGTAGTATTTCTCTGCCTTTTCATTATTTTTTTTTTAACTTATTGTGTTTGAGGTCTCCTTTTCCCAGGCTTCAGGGTTGAATTCTTTCTTCTTTGGGTTTCTGCCCTGCTAAGGTTGGTCCAGTGGTTTGTGTAAGGTTGTACAGGCTGAGATTTGTGCTGAGTTTTTTTTGCTAATTTTTTTTTTTTTCCTCTGATGGGCAAAGCTGAGTGAGGTGGTAATCCTGTCTGCTGATGATTGGCTTGTGTTTTTGGTTTGTTTGTTGTTTAGATGAGACATCCTGCACAGGGTGCTACTGGTGGTTGGTTGATGCCGGGTCTTGTATTCAAGTGGTTTCCTTTGTGTGACTTCTCCCTGCTTGATACTCCCTAGGGTTAGTTCTCTGAAAGTCTAGGGTCTTGGAGTCAGTGCTCCCACTCCAAAGTCTCAGGGCTTGATCTCTGGTCAGGAATGAGGATGCCACAAGTGATTTGTTATGGCATTAAGTGAGATTAAAACAAATACCCAAAAATGAGAAACCAAAGATGAACCCCAGACAAAGGGCAGTTACAAAATCAGGCAAATAATAATTAAAATAATGGAATGTACACATATACATATACCCTCATAAGCAAAGTCAAAACAGTCCAATAAAATAAAGTACAGTAGATTGACCTGGTGAACAAAGGAAATCAAAAATTACATTTACCAGCTAAGAACAAAACTAGTGAAAGCAAAAACTGGAAAACAAAACTAAAGCAAGGTGCCAAGTGGGGAATAAACCAATGAAAACACAACTGCCAAGTATGTTGAGAGGAAAGGAAATAAAGAAAAGAAAGAAACAATAAATATGCAAAGTTAAGTAGAGGTAGATAAAGAAGATTATATACATTCAAGATTAACTGCAAGGGGAAAGGAACAGTAAGAAAGGCAAACAAAGGAATAAATATAGAAAATATATAACAGGTTTAAATTTTTTTAATTAAAATTATAAAAAAGATAAAAGAAAAAAAAAAAAAAGGAAGAAGGAAGAAAGAAAATGAAAGCTCCACAGAACTGAAAAATCCAATGTAGAGGCAGAGGTTTAAAACAACAATAAAAAGTGTGACTGAATATACACATATACATATACACCCATAAGCTAAATCGAAAGAGTCCAACAAAAATAAGGTACAATAGATTCACCTGGCAAACAAAGGAAACCAAAAATTATATCTACCAGTTAAGAACAAAGCTAACTAAAGCACAAATGGGAAAACAAAACTAAAGCAAGATGCCAATTGGGGAACAAACCAATGAAAATAAACTAAACAAATATGTTGAGAGGAAAGAAAAGAAAGAATAGATATGCAAAGTTAGATAGAGATAGATAAAGATGATTTGTATACATTAAAGATTAACTGCAAGGGGAAAAGAACAGTAGGAAAAGCAGACAAGGGAATAAATGTAGAAAAATTAATAATAGGTTTAAAAATCAAAAACTGAAGTTAAAAAAAGAGAAAAGAAAGAAAAAAAAAAAAAAAGGAAAACTCCACAGAATGGCAAAAGCCCAATGTAGAGGCAGAGGTTTATAACAACAATAAAAAAATGTGACTGAAAATAAAAAAAGCCCAAAAGCTTAATTAGATTTCATAATACCAATAAAATTGACAACTACAACAGAGAGGGTGGAAAGGGAAAAAAAGAAAAAATCCAAAGGAATCTATAGCAGTGAATAGTGAAGTCGCTCAGTCATGTCCGACTCTGCGATCCCATGGACTGTAGCCTACCAGGCTCCTCTGTCCATGGGATTTTCCAGGCAATAGTCCTGGATTGGATTGCCATTTCCTTCTCCAGGGGATCTTCCCAACCCAGGGATCGAACCCGGGTCTCCTGCATTGTAGGCAGATGCTTTACCATCTGAGCCACCCTATAGAACAAGTCAAAACATAAGAATAATAAATGTTTGAGTCACTGCTGTCAGAGTCCCTTCCCTGGCTAGGAGTCACACAGTCTGCCTCACCTCCCTAGGATGCCCTCCAACACTGTGCTGACCTCTGGACCTTCTGTGGGGGCAGCTCAGATTCTAATCTGATCCTACTCCTGTGTGTTCTTGCCACCAACGTCCACAGCTATCAGAGCTAGTGTGTCTTCTTTCGTGGGAGCTCTCAAGGGCCTTATATATAGTCCACAGACACAGAGTCTGCCTAGTTGATCGTATGGATTTAATCTGCATCTTGTACAGCTGGTGGGAAGGGTTTGGGTCTTCTTCCTTAGCCACATTGTCCCTGGGTTTCAATTGTGGTTTTACTTCTACCTCTACATGTGGGTCGTCCACTTGGGATTGCTTCTGAGGCTGCCCTGGAGGGCTTGGGCTTGCCCCTGGAAAGGCCAGGCCTGGAGGTGGTGCAGCTGCTTGGGTCACAGGGGTTCTGGCAGCACCAGGTACTCAGCTGGTGGCTAGGGTAGCAGGAAATATAGTGCTCTAGAAGGGTATGGCAACCAGTACTGGCCAATACGCTCCAGTATTCTTGCCTGGAGAAGCCCCCTCCCTGACAGAGAAGCCTGGCAGGCCACAGTCTACAGGGTCACAAAGCGTTGGACAGGACCGAAGTCCTGCACACAAAGATGCAAGATTTTTTTTTTTTTTTTTTTTGCCTGTGGCAGCTCTGCCCCAGTGAGAATTGAGCATGAAGGTGGTGCAGCTGCTTGGCTTGCGGGGACCCTGGTGGCGCCAAGTGTTCAGGGACACAGACTGCCTCTGCAGCAGGAGTTATGGCCCTATCAGAGTCTTTTTTCGAGCCTCCTGTAGCTGGCAATCAGAAGGCCTTTTTGGTCAGTCTTTCTCTGTAGCTCCACCTGTTCAGGCACTTACAGGACTCCCTTGCCTGGGGTCCTTCTCTGTTGTTCAGCTTGTCAGGCACATAGAGGAGTCCTACTCTGTAAATCGGCATGTCAGGCACTTATAGGAGCACCCTGGCTGGGGTTCTACTCTGTAGTTCAGTGCATCAGGTGTTTGATGGGTCAGCCTGTCTACTGTTCAGCTGCTGACGCTGGTGTGGGAAGAGAGAGAGGCTGTGGTGATGGCTCCACCCCCATGCGTGACTCAGCAGTATCGCCTTGCTTCCATGGCTGCCCGGATTTCCTCCACAGGCATTTCCCATGATCTCCTCCCTTCCATCTCCTCGACCCATCTCTCCGAAGTCAACAGCAGCCCTCACACTGGGATTGCTCCACAATGCCTAAACTCCAGCTCCCAGCTGCTGCACCTTCCAGGGGACCTGAGTCCTTTCCAAGGAATGCATCACTGAGGCAAGGACTGTCTGATTTCTCATTCCATTTAGGCTGCCACAGATCAGCTGCTTCACTTTCAGCCTTAAATGTTTCTCCTCTGACTCAGACAGTTGCCCCGATGTGGGGATCGGACCCCTGCTTCAATTCCCCCACCCACCGAGGGCAGGTCCAGTCCCACTAACACTCCTGGTTTTCCCCCTAGTTCCTTCATCCTACCCAGTTTTTCGTGGGTCTGTATATTCTTTTCCGCTGGTCAGGGACTCCTGTCTGCTCTCAGCTGGTGTCCTGCATGCACTTCTGTGTCTGAAGGTGTGTTCCCGATGCATCCGTGGAGAGAGGTGTGCTCCATGTCCACCTCCTCCTCCACCCTCTTGTTCTCCTGTCAGTTATTTGTTCATTATAGTTGTGGTTGCCATTGAAAGACAACTAATGGTGAATTATTAGTCTACGCCAGATCACGTTCTGCTAAAAGTTCATGGTCTCATTGAATCTGTGAATCAATTCATGAGTGGTTTTGAAAATCAGAATTTGAAAAAGTATAGATGAGAAGGGAAACTTAGAAAGTGTAACTTCTTGCCTAGTTTTTAAACTCTGATCTCTTTCCAAAGCCACTGTACTAGGCTAACATGCTTCTGTGGGACCTATTACTATATTGCTATTGTTTAGTCACTAAGTCATATCCAACTTTTTATGACCCCTTAGACTACAGACTTTGCTACTCCATAGCCCCCCAGGCTCTTCTGTCCATGGGATTTCCCAGGCAAGAATACTGAAGTGGGTTGCCATTTCCTCTTCCAGGGGATCTTTCCAACCCAGGAATAGAACCCACATCTCCTGCATTGGCAGGGGGATTCTTTACCACTGAGCCACTTGGGAACCCCTATTTAGTGCATACCAGTTTCAAATACTACTAAAGCCAACATCCCAAGTGATTTCATGTTATCCTGGGTCATTTGGAAGCTCATGCAATGTCTTCTGTCATCCTAGCAGAAAGGCATTTACTCTAGTTCCAGCCACTCAATGAATAAACATACATGAGCCCTTACCTGGGCCAGCTACAGCTCTGGGTTCTCTGGGTTTTATATACAGAGGTTTATATCTCAAATTCTAATCCTGGATCTTCTCCTTACCAGCTGGAAAAGCTTGGGCAAGTTACTTAGTAGCTCAGATACTCAATTTAATAGTCTGTGAAGTGGGGATGATAATACTTAGTTCCCACATCAAAAGGTAAGTGGAATCTTATGCATAAAGCATTTAGCATGGTGCCTGGAACATGGCTGGTGCTCCACACTTATCAGTTATGGTTATCTTATATTTTGATGATCCTCCGGCTAGCAGAACAGATGTTAGTTTCATTTTATAGAAAGGAAACTGATTCCAAGGCATGATGTATTTTGTATAATCTCACACATCTTATAAATGGTAAAACAAAGATAAGAAACCAAGTTTTCTAAATACTACTAACAAATCTTTCTTATTAAAATCCCCTATAGCTCTCTAAGAAGGGTGGGCCTTGGTGTCTGAAACATTTTGAAAGTAGAAGCAGGACTGAGCCAGATTGCACTTATCATGAACGGTTTCGAGATTAAGAGAGGTGGATGATTCAGAAGTGGGAAGAAAAGACAAGGAACAAAGGTGTGGAAGGGAAGGTCCGAGAAAAGGGAGAAGTCATAAGACTGAAGGGCTGGGGGAAAAGAATATGTTCAAAAGGTTTCGAGGAATTTGCTCCAGTGCGTACAAAGTAAACTTCTCTTCTGTCTTCAAAATCGTCATGAAAATCTAGACTACCACTAGGGAGCACTAGTGGTAAAGAACCCCCTGCCAATGCAGGAGACAGATGCAGGTTCAATCCCTGGGTCGGGAATATCCTCTGGAGGAGGGCCTGGCAGCCCACTCCAGTATTCTTGCCTGGAGAATCCCCATGGATAGAGAAGCCTGGCAGGCTACAGTCCATAGGGTTGCAAAGAGTCAAATGTAACTGAAGCAACTCAGCAAGCATGGGATTCCCTGGTGGTCCAGTGGTTCCACTCAGTGCTTTCATTCACAGGGCCTGGGTTCAATCCCTGCTTGGGGAACTAAGAGCCCACAAGCCGTACAGTGTGTTCAAAAAATTAATTAATTAATTGAATACAAGGTCTTGTTTGAGTCTAGAGATGTACAGAGGAGCTTATCCCCATCTAAAGGTGGTGGAGAGTGGTAGCAAATGCACAGAAGGACAGCCCCCGCCAAGGCTTTCTCATGGACAAGCAATGGGCCCAGGCTATGTGTTGTGTAAGAAAACGAAAGGTGTGAAATCAGATGGTATTTATCAGGTGAAGGCAAAAACAGGGAAGAAGCGGGAGGAAACAACCCAGTTCTGCACAGTCTGAGAAAACATAACCAAAGCTTTAGCTTCTACCACCCCACTTTTAGTCTAGCCAGTGGGGGCCCAGATCATTCATTCAGAAAGCCACCCATCCTGCCACAAAGCCTGTGGGAGGCTCTTAACATGTGAATACTCTCCAACATCCCTGAAGGAATATGCTTGATTTAGGAAAGAGAGGGAGTGAAACTGGAGAAATGTCATTATTGCTCGCATTTTGCTTTTTCACCATGATAAATACAGACATACCAGGAGTTTGGGCTTCCCTAGTAGCTCAGTCAGTAAAGAAACTGCCTGCAATGCAGTAGACCTGGCTTCAATCCCTGGGTCAGGAAGATCCCCTGGAGAAGGAAATGGCAACCCACTCCAGCATTCTTACCTGGAGAATTTCATGGAGAGAGGAGCCTGGTGGGCTGCAGTCCATGGGGACACAAGAGTCGGACATAACTTAGTGACTAAACCACCACCAGAAATTTCCTTAGAGCACTCTGAAAAATCATGAAATCCCCTGAACTCTGCCCTTCGTCTCTGCCAAAAAAAAGATGTGATTGATAAAGAACAGAATCTGTATTGGCCACATGTTCACTGAAGTTCAAATACTCAGACTGTTATGGTTTAAAATCATATTTGTTTTTATATCTCTTGACCTGGATATAATAATAATTGCTGTAATAATTACATCTCTTGATAGTAGGTATCAAGAGAGCTGGAAAATAGACACAAGAGCATGGAGGAAGGCAGAGGGAGTCAGGGAATAAAAGTAGGCTGAGAAAGTTGATCTCTCCTTAAGGACTGAACAAATACATCACTATCTTGTTTCATTTGGAAGAAGGCAGTCTCCTGGGTGCTCCGTTCACCCCCCTTCCCTCTTCATGCCTCCCTCACTCCCATTCAAAGTGAACTAAATAAGAGACCAGTGGGATGGGAGAAAGATAATGGCATTTGGTATCAAACAATCCAAGTGTGAGTCCCAACTTCCAGCATTGATTGGCTGTGCGATTCTAAATGGAATGACATATCCTTTTTGGCTTTGTTTCTTCTCATGTGTGAAACAAGGCTTTGTCAAGGAGATAAAGCAAGTACTCAGTACATTTCTATGAATACTTATTAAAATTTAATGGCCAAAAATTAATTGAAGACTTTAATATAATACCTAAAACTATGAAACTCCTAGAAGAAAACATAGAGGGAAAGCTTCATGACATTGGACTTGGCAATGATTCCTTGGACATGACACCGAAAGTACAGACAACAAAAGCAAAATTAGACAAATAATTTGGGACATCAAGATAAAAGAAAAGGAATCCATCAACAGAGTGAAAAGCCAATTGATGGAATCAAAAAAAAAGATTTTCAAAGCACATATTATATCTGATCAAGAATTACTATCAAAAATTATTAACTCGGTAATATAAAAACAAATAATCTGATTTGAAAGGGGGACAAGAGACTTGAATAGACATTCCTCCTTAAAAAGACTTGACTTTAAATCGCTCAACTAAATGCATCAGGTTACCATTTTCCCTTTCGCCCAGCTCCTCCATCACCACTCGACACTCACGTGTCTGTTTGTCTTCTGAGTTAAGCCATTCCACCCACTGACCTGACTGCACTCACAAGCCTAGCCAGCCTGTGATGGCTAGTGCAGAGGCAAGTGAGAAAAGTCTGAGTCAGGAATTCAGGGAGGCCCCCATCTGCCCACAGATCTCAGCGGCTTGTTGGAAAGATGGTCTGAATAGGCATGCATGTCCCACCTCGCTCATGCTAAAGTTTTACTCTTTGTGAGTGTTTCACCTCCTCATGACTGATGCGAATTAGCATGCATGCACACACCTCCAAATAGGACCTGGAGAATACTGCTATGAAGCAGAAGGTTTCTTGGTGAAGTTTGCATTTACTCTGGTTGATATGCATGTATTTGCCAAGAACACACAGGTAAACATGATGGTGGAATTTCAATAGACTACACAGTGGTGAGGGCTTCCCAGCTGGCTCAGTGGTAAAGAATCTGTCTGCCAATGCAAGAGACGCCGGCACAATCCCTGTGTCGGGAAGATCTCCTAGAGAAGGAAATGGCAACTCACTCTGGTATTCTTGCCTGGAAAACCCCATGGATGGAGGAGCCTGGCGGGCTACAGCCCAAGGAGCCAAAAAGAGTAGGACACAGCTGAAGCAACTGAACACGCACAGCAGTGTGAGCAAACTGTGGTCCATGGGTGAACTGATTCCCACTGCCTGTTTTTGGAAGGCCTGCGAACCAACAAGGGATTTTACACTTTTAAATGACTGAAAAAACTCAAAAGAATAGCATTTTATGATATGAGAAAATTACATGAAATTATGTGAAAATTATATAAAATGCAAATTTATCATCCCTAAGTAAAGTTTGATTGGAGCATATCCACATGCCATTATTTTCATATTGGCTGTGGCTGCTTTCCCACTACAACAGCAGACTTGAGTATTTGCAACAGAGACCATATGGCCAGCAAAGCCCAAAATATTTACGATCTACCCCATTATAGAAAGCGTTTGTTGACCCCTGAGCTCCAGGACGTTACTGCTCAAAGGGTACAGATCCATTGATCCCCACAATGCAGGTGACCTCTAAACTCCCTTTCATTCCACCCTGACCTATTCCACTGGCTATGAACTTATTGCTTTCATTCTTGCCCTTTTTTAAAACACACTTTTCATCACTTTCCCCATGCCATCTCCCAGTTTGAAAGCCATCTATAGGGGCTTTCCTGGTGGTCCAGTTGTTGGAACCTCACCTTCCAATGCAGAGGGTTTGGGTTCATTCCCTGGCCGGGGAGCTAAGCTCAACATGCCTCATAGCCAAAATAAATAAATAAATAAAACAGAAAAAAATATTGTAACAAATTCAATGAGGGCTTTATCAATGGTCCACATTAAAAAAAAGAAAACTCTTTAAAGAAAGCAAAGCAAAACAAAAGCCATCTTTATATTTTTACAATCAGGAGAAAGAATCTTCCTCTATGCCAATGGTTCTCTACCATTTAAAGGACAAATTCCAAGGGTTGTCATGCACATTTAAAGCCATTTCAATCTAGCCTCAGTCTCCCCATCACTTCTGGAATAAGCATCCAAATTTCCCTCTCCGACTTAATGCCTTTCACTTTCATCTACCTAACCTATATTGCCTTCAAACTCAGTTCTAAATCACCACTCCCTTTTTCCTCAGATCCTCAACCAGAAGGCTGATTTATTCAACAGTTGTTCTCCCAAAACACACACTTTTTATCAACTTCTGTAGTGAAACATACCATGTATGTGTTAGTTGCTCAGTCATGTCCAACTCTTTGCGACCCCAGGGACTGTAGCCCACCAGGCTCCTCTGTCCATGGGATTCTCCAGGCAAGAATACTGGAGTGGGTAGCCATTTCCTTCTCCAGGGGATCTTCCTAAACCAGGAATCAAACTCGGGGCTCCTGCATTGCAGGCAGATTCTTTACCATTTGAGCCACCAGGGAAGCTGAAACATACCATAGTACCTTGAAATGATAAATGTGTGTCTGTCTGTCTATATATATATATGTATAGCCTGACCCACATGAGGAGCAACCCCACACCCGAGGCCAGGGGTAGTGGCCAGGAGGACCAACCCCATGCCATGGCTGTGCGGGCACAGAAGGGCCTAGAAGAGCTATCCCATGTTGAAGGTCAGGAAGGGCAGCGGTGAGGAGATACCTTCGGTCCAAGGTAAGGAGCATTGGCTGTGCTTTGCTGGAGCAGCCATGAAGAGATACCCCACGCCCAAGGTAAGAGAAACCCAAGTAAGATGGTAGGTGTTGCAAGAGGGCATCAGAGGGCAGACACACTGAAACCATACTCACAGAAAACTAGTCAATCTAATCACACTAGGACCACAGCCTTGTCTAACTCAGTGAAACTAAGCCATGCCCGTGGGGCAACCCAAGATGGGCGGGTCATGGTGGAGAGATATGACAGAATGTGGTCCACTGGAGAAGGGAATGGCAAACCACTTCAGTATTCTTGCCTTGAGAACCCCATGAACAGTATGAAAAGGCAAAATAATAGGATACTGAAAGAGAAACTCCCCAGGTCAGTAGGTGCCCAATATGTTACTGGAGATCAGTGGAGAAATAACTCCAGAAAGAATAAAGGGATGGAGCCAAAGCAAAAAGAATACCCAGCTGTGGATGTGACTGGTGATAGAAGCAAGGTCCGATGCTGTAAAGAGCAATATTGCATAGGAACCTGGACCATAGGAACATGGACCATGGTCAGGTCCATGAATCAAGGCAAATTGGAAGTGGTCAAACCAGAGATGGCAAGAGTGAATGTCGACATTCTAGGAATCAGTGAACTGAAATGGACTGGAATGGGTGAATTTAACTCAGATGACCATTATATCTACTACTGCGGGCAGGAATCCCTCAGAAGAAATGGAATAGCCATCATGGTCAACAAAAGAGTCCGAAATGCAGTACTTGGATGCAATCTCAAAAACGACAGAATGATCTCTGTTCGTTTCCAAGGCAAACCATTCAATATCACAGTAATCTAAGTCTATGCCCCAACCAGTAACGCTGAAGAAGCTGAAGTTGAACGGTTCTATGAAAACCTAGAAGACCTTTTAGAACTAACACCCCAAAAAAGATGTCCTTTTCATTATAGGGGACTAGAATGCAAAAGTAGGAAGTCAAGAAACACCTGGAGTAACAGGCAAATCTGGTCTTGGAATACGCAATGAAGCAGGGCAAAGACTAATAGAGTTTTGCCAAGAAAATGCACTGGTCATAACAAACACCCTCTTCCAACAACACAGGAGAAGACTCTATACATGGACATCACCAGATGGTCAACACTGAAATCAGATTGATTATATTCTTTGCAGCCAAAGATGGAGAAGCTCTATACAGTCAGCAGAAACAAGACCAGGAGCTGACTGTGGCTCAGACCATGAACTCCTTATTGCCAAATTCAGACTTAAATTGAAGAAAGTAGGGAAAACCACTAGACCATTCAGGTATGACCTAAATCAAATCCCTTATGATTATCCAGTGGAAGTGAGAAATAGATTTAAGGGCCTAGATCTGATAGACAGAGTGCCTGATGAACTGTGGAATGAGGTTGGTGACACTGTACAGGACACAGGGATCAAGACCATCCCCATGGAAAAGAAATGCAAAAAAGCAAAATGGCTGTCTGGGGAGGCCTTACAAATAGCTGTGAAAAGAAAAGAAGCGAAAAGCAAAGGAGAAAAGGAAAGATATAAACATCTGAATGCAGAGTTCCAAAGAATAGCAAGAAGAGATAAGAAAGACTTCTTCAGCGATCAATGCAAAGAAATAGAAGAAAACAGCAGAATGGGAAAGACTAGAGATCTCTTCAAGAAAATCAGAGATACCAAAGGAACATTTCATGCAAAGATGGGCTCAATAAAGGACAGAAATGGTATGGACCTAACAGAAGCAGAAGATATTAAGAAGAGATGGCAAGAATACACAGAAGAACTGTATAAAAAAGATCTTCCCGACCCAGATAATCACGATGGTGTGATCACTGACCTAGAGCCAGACATCCTGGAATGTGAAGTCAAGTGGGCCTTAGAAAGCATCACTACAAACAAAGCTAGTGGAGGTGACAGAATTCCAGTTGAGCTATTCCAAATCCTGAAAGATGATGCTGTGAAAGTGCTGCACTCAATATGCCAGCAAATTTGGAAAACTCAGAGGTGGCCACAGGACTGGAAAAGGTCAGTTTTCATTCCAATCCCAAAGAAAGGCAATGCCAAAGAATGCTCAAATTACCGTACAATTGCACTCATCTCACATGCTAGTAAAGTCATGCTCAAAATTCTCCAAGCCAGGAGTCAACAATATGTGAACCGTGAACTTCCTGATGTTCAAGCTGGTTTTAGAAAAGGCAGAGGAACCAGAGATCAAATTGCCAACATCCGCTGGATCATGGAAAAAGCAAGAGAGTTCCAGAAAAACATCTATTTCTGCTTTATTGACTATGCCAAAGCCTTTGACTGTGTGGATCACAATAAACTGTGGAAAATTCTGAAAGAGATGGGAATACCAGACCACCTGATCTGCCTCTTGAGAAATCTGTATGCAGGTCGGGAAGCAACAGTTAGAACAGGACATGGAACAACAGACTGGTTCCAAATAGGAAAAGGAGTATGTCAAGGATGTATATTGTCACCCTGTTTGTTTAACTTATATACAGAGTATATCATGAGAAACGCTGGACTGGAAGAAACACAAGCTGGAATCAAGATTGCTGGGAGAAATATCAATAACCTGAGATATGCAGGTGATACCACCCTTATGGCAGAAAGTGAAGAGGAACTAAAAAGCCTCTTGATGAAGGTGAAAGTGGAGAGTGAAAAAGTTGGCTTAAAGCTCAACATTCAGAAAACGAAGATCATGGCATCCGGTCCCATGGGCTCCAAAATCACTGCAGATGGTGACTGCAGCCATGAAATTAAAAGATGCTTACTCCTTGGAAGGAAAGTTATGACCAACCTAGATAGCATATTCAAAAGCAGAGACATTACTTTGCCAACAAAGGTTCGTCTAGTCAACGCTATGGTTTTTCCTGTAGTCATGTATGGATGTGAGAGTTGGACTGTGAAGAAGGCTGAGCGCCGAAGAATTGATGCTTTTGAACTGTAGTGTTGGAGAAGACTCTTGAGAGTCCCTTGGACTGCAAGGAGATCCAACCAGTCCATTCTGAAGGAGATCAGCCCTGGGATTTCTTTGGAAGGAATGATGCTAAAGCTGAAACTCCAGTACTTTGGCCCCCTCATGCGAAGAGTTGACTCATTGGAAAAGACTCTGATGCTGGGAGGGATTGGGGGCAGGAGGAGAAGAGGACGACAGAGGATGAGATGGCTGGATGGCATCACTGACTCGATGGACATGAGTCTGAGTGAACTCCAGGAGTTGGTGATGGACAGGGAGGCCTAGCGTGCTGCGATTCATGGGGTCGCAAAGAGTCGGACATGACTGAGCGACTGATCTGATCTAATCTGATAGCCTGACCCACCATATCTACCAGACAGTGAGCTACAAACCACATTTTCTTCATCTTTATGACTGCAGCACATGGCATACAGAAAGAACATAATGTTTATAGAATTTAATAAAAAGAATAGTAGTTGATTCCTTTTATTTTCTTCTTTCATTTCAGTAATTTAGAACAATTCTTATAAATAAACATTGTCATGGGGAGAATGGATGCATGTATATGTATGGCTGAGTTGCTTTGCTGTCCACATGAAACCATCATAACATTGTTAATCGCTACACCTCAATACAAAATAAAAAAAAAAATTTTTTTAATCTTTAAATGGTAAAAATAGCCAGAGACTTAAGAGGTCTCTACAGGCTTATCCTAAGTAGCTCTGTGACATGAGATAAGCCACTTAAATTTTCTGAGATGCAAATTTCTCACGTGAGAGAAGATAAAGATGAGACCTAACTGGTTGACTTTATCTACCTCATGCGAGAGGATGATAATCAATCATAAAAATAACAACCAGCATGAATTCACATTTCTTAAAAAACTGCTAGTTCAAAAAGTACTCTCATAAATGGAGATCTTTTATTCTGGTTTAAAAAAACAAAAATGAAGCCCAACTAACATAATGTCAGTAAAAGCTCTTTATAAATTGTGAAGTACACATGTGAAATAATATGGCTTTTAGTTTCTATGATAATAACCACCTGGCATAGCTCAAAAGATCACAGCCTAGCCTGGCAGATCAGGAGGCTGTTTGGAGGGCTCATCGTACAATGCAGAGGAGTAGGTAATTTTATTTTTCACGGTAATGATATGCCTTCTGGCTTCCTCCACTTCAGCTTCCTCGTGAGGAAATAGAACACCTTACAAGCGCGTGGAAGTTAGAGTCACAAGAAGCTTGACATCCATTTTCTCTTTTAATCCTCAAGACTGCCTTCACTTTACAAATCACAACTTTGCAAATCAGATATCCATTCTTCAGAGCCGAAGTGACTAACCTCAGACCTTCCAGCAAGTGACAGAGAGCTGGAATTCGAACCATGGTCCTCAGACTGTGAGTCTTTCATCCTGCCATCATGCCAAAAGCTTATCACGTTAGAGCACATGAGATCATCTATGCTAACAGCTTTAGAGTTTAAGAAACTGAGACTAAGAGATTACAAATGATCTAAGATCATATTATTAGGGAGAAATTCAGGAATCCAGCCAGGACACTTACCCTCCAGTCCCTGAATGTGTGCACACGTGCTCAGTCACTCAGTCGTGTCCAACTCTTTGTGACCCTGTGGACCATAGCCCGTCAGGCTCCTCTGTCTATGGGATTCTCCAGGCAAGAATACTGGAGTGGGTTGCCATTTCCTACTCCAGGGGATCTTCCCGACCCAGGGATCAAACCCAAGTCTCCTACTTGGCAAGCGAATTTTTTACCACTGAATAGTTATATTTTATCTTCTGTGGTAACCAGTCTCAGAAATGACCTCCGGTGACCCCTGTCTCCTGGTAATCACACTCTTGTATCATCTTCTCCCAGACTGAAGAAGGCCGACTTGTATAACCAATGGGATATTGTGAAAACGACAATGTGAGACTGGGTCATAAAGGCCTCTGTGGCTTCTTTCTTGCTCTCGTGGACCATTTGCTCTGGGGAGAGCCAGCCACAGTGTTGTGAGGATAGCCAAGGGCCCTTTGGAGAGGTCCACACACAAGCAAACAGAAACATGCTGCTTGTGTTTAGAAATGGATCCTCCAGCCCCTTCAAGCCTTTAAATACCTCCTCCAGAGGGTCTTCCTGACCCAGGGATCGAACCCTCATCTCCTATATCTCCTGCATTGACCGGCAGGTTCCTAACCACTAGCAGCACCAGAGAAGTTCCCTTAGATGACTGCAGCCCCTGCCAATATCCTGACTAAAACCTCACGAAAGACCCAGAGTTACGACCCCCTGGCCACATTGCTGCTGAACTCCTGACATACAGAAGCTGTGTAAACAATTAACGTTTATTGCTATTTAAATCATTTCGCCTTAAGGTAATTTGTCATGCAACAATAAATAACTAATATACTTCCCATTGTGAGCAGTCACTTCAAGGTTTGTGTGCATTCACTTCTCTCCTCCTGCATTCCAAGCTTCTCTTCCTAAAATGTAGTCATAAATCCACTTTTCAGTAGTTCCCCGACACTCACTTTCAGAGACATCAATCACATGAGAGAAGTTCCTTGGATAATCTGATTTCTCCGTGGCCTTCACCCGGCTGCCCCAGAGGTTTTCTGTCTTGTCCCCAAGCAATTTCCTCACGGTATACTCGCCTCTGAAGCCCGAGATAAGGTTGAGGAGGCAGTGTGAATGTCACATACTCTATATGTCCTCTGCTCTCTGAGGAACGCATGATAAGATCTGAGATGCATCTGGTTGAAAATTGGATCCTGAAATGATAAGATCATGGCCCTTAAATACATGTTTGTTTCTTTGGTCCGGATACCATGTTTCTCTCTTCTTTAAATACTTCTGCCATCCTCCTGTCCTTTATGATTGATCAGCCTTATTACTGAGAAACCAAAACCATAGAAACTAGCTGTCAACAATAAGCATGTTCATCCTTTAAATATATATATATATATATTTACAAATCAGAGCCCCTTCTTTTTTCAAAGCCAATAAACTGTGAAATCTCTAGCCCCCACTCCCACCCTCCATCAGAGACTTGAGTGTTTATGCAGCTTTCTTGAGAAAAGGAAATAAGTGAGAATCCTGACCTCATCCCATCTCTGCCCTAGGAAAACCTAAGCTACTTGTCAAGACAAAGGGAGCAAGATGCTGGCCTAGAAGGAGATTGGTTTTTCTTCATCCTTGCTATACGGCTAGGAGCAAATGCCATCAGGTCCTTACAGTGGGGGTGAGAGTGAAGCAGAGCCAGCAACACCTTCCAGAAGTGTTTAATATTATAAGGAGGAATAAACTAGTTAATTGCAAGGGCTTCCCAGACTTTTAAGGGTATATAAATTACATAGGGATTTTGGTAAAAAATAGATTGGGCTACCCACTCCAGTATTCTTGCCTGGGAAATCCCACAGACAGAGGAGCCTGACAGGCTTCAGTCCATGGGGTTGCAAAGAGTAGAACACGACTGAGCAACTAACATTTTCACTTTCAGATTGTAAATCAAGAGGCTGGAGAGTGGACCGAGGTTCTACATTTCAGCAAGCTGCCAGCTTCTGGTGTAAGGACCATCTTTTGAGTAATGAGGATAGAAATGCATTGTAACTCTTAGCAATTATGATTGTAGTTATTCATATTCTCTCCGTAGCAAGAGTAGCAGTGTTGGTGAGTGGCAGAGTTGAGATGTAAATCAACCCCCATATCCTCTGAAAAGGAGTAGGATATGCTTGGAGCAGTGCTAGGCGACAGTTTCATACGATAATTATGCCAGTGGTCTACCAAGCCGGCAGCTTTCCTTGGGACAATTCAGCCCTGATATCTTAAAGACTCCAGAGAATAATTCCAGCAGAGGAGCTAGGAATTCATTAGCGCTTCCATCACATTATCTCATGCTGAAGACTTTCTGGGTTGCCCAGAAAACATCTGTCAGCAAAGACAGATTCTATCAAAAATGAAAATTGAGGCTTAATTCAGCCTGGGGAGGAAACTGATTAAACAGAAGATGGGAGATTAACCCCCTGGGCTATAGCTCAGGGGTAAGCAGGGGCTGGCTGTTCTATGTTCATTAGAATCAATTAAGCACTGTCCTCCCCAGGAATCAGGAAGAGAAATCTCTCTCCCAGGCCTGAATTAGCCCAGAGACAGGCACACAGATCTTCACTCTTATGATTTCTCAGTGGAGGTTGAGCCTGAATAAGCAGATATTTGGATTTACAGGGGTGTGACGAGGCTCCTGAGACAAACTTGGCTTTTGAGGCAAGAATGCCTGGCATTTTTATATTGTTTTATCTTAAATATGCCAGTAGTCATGGGGAAAGGAAGCAGGATTAAATTCTGAGAAAGGATGAAGCGGGCAGTCCTCACATTCTAATATGTTGGCATCAAACCCTGAGAGTTAGTTACAGATGCACCAACAACTAGTTATGAAATGTCAAGCACTAGCAACGAACTTAATCACAGCGAGTTTAAAATTTGACTAATAAAGGCTAATAATAGCTACTCCACTGTCTCAGAGTTTGCTGATAAGTGCATTATCACAATCAGTCTTTCCTGCAGTCTTATGGAGGATGGATCTGTGACCCCTATTTTACCAAGAACTGGAATGAAGTTACTTGCCGGCTTCCAAAGACCCTGATGCTGGGAAAGATTGAGGGAAGGAGGAGAAGCAGGCAACAGAGGATGAGATGGTTGGTATCACCGACTCAAAGGACATGAGTTTGAGCAAACTCTGGGAGACAGTGAAGGACAGGGAAGCCTGATGTGCTGCAGTCCATGGGGTCGCAAAGAGTCAGACACAACTTAGCAACTGAATAAAAAAACAAGGGCAATGCTACAAACATATTTATCTTTTTAAAGCAATTGAATCTTTTGATGGAGACAAGAGATTGAGCATGAATCAGAATACAGCATTTGAGAGAGCATGGAAAAGAAAAGAGAATGGAAGGATCGTGTCATTACTGACCAAGATAGAGGCAGGATCATCCAACCTTTGTAGTTATGCAACGCATTCTATAGAACACTTGTGAGCTTTATTTGTGGAAGCGTGTTGGAAGTTCAGGTTTGTCATAGGGGCTTCCCTGGTGGCTCAGAAGGTAAAGAATCCACATGCAAGGCAAGAGACCTGGGTTTAATCCCTGGGTTGGGAAGATCCCCTGGAGAAGGGAATGGCTATCCACTCCAGCATTCTTGCCTAGAGAATTCCATAGACAGAGGAGCCTGGCAGGTTATGGTCAATAGCGTTGCAGAGTCAACATGACTGAGCAACTAACACTATAGTTTCTTAATAATGTGTCTCTCCTGCCTCCAGCTAGAGCAGCACTCATTTGAAGATGATCTGAATGAATTCTTGCTAGGCTTGGCATCACAAAGCCTACAATCATTGACATTTGCACTAGTGTGGTCTGGGAACTCAGGGTTAGCAATTAAACCTTTCTGACCCTGTATCCTCATCTGTAAAATGGGCAGGCAGGCTTCAGTAGTTGTGGCACATGGGCTCGGGATCAAATCCATGTCCTCTGCATCGGCGTGTAGAGGGTACTCTACAATACGGTTGGAAAAGCAAACAAAATAAGATTCATGAAAATTACTTGAGCATCCTGCACGAGTGTTAGTTATTATCCCTGGAGGAAAACCACTCTCCTCTCTTCCCCAGTGAAATGCCCGGCCTTAAGCAGGTGTATTCCTAGTTCCTAGTTCTCTCTCAAAGGGAATGGCAAAGGATACATGAATCATCAGGCAATACAGCATGCCTTTGCTTTCCTCATAGTCATCTTTCCTTCTTCTCCTCTTTCTACTGGCAACATGGCCTTCTAAAGACTGACAGTGATGCTGAGTGATTGGCTCACTTCTTCATGACCAGCCGGAAGTACTCTTTCAGAAATGGAAACACGCCTCCTTCCAAGATCCACACTGAAGGAGAGAAGTTGGGTACAAAGATAATAGAAAAAACAAAATCACAGGCAGGACTTCCCTGGTGGTGGTTCAGGGATTAAGAATCCACCTGCCAATGCAAGGGATATGGATTCGATCCCTGGTCCAGGAAGATTCCACATGCCCTGGAGCAACTCATCCTGTGTGCCACAACTACTGAGCCTGCCTGCTCTGGAGCCCATGAGCGGCAGCTACTGAGCCCGTGTGCAGCAGCTACTGAAGCCTGTCTGCCTAGACCCCGTGCTCCACAACAAGAGAAGCCGTCACAGTGAGCCCGGGCACTGCAACTAGAGTTTCCCCCACTCACCACAAGTAGAGAAAGCCTGCACACCGCAATGAAGACCCAGAGCAGCCAAAAATACACGAGCATTTTTTAAAGAATTTTTTTTAAAAATCAGAGGCAAACTGTCCAGTTATATCTGACCTTAGGTCATGTACATGCCCTCCAAAATCTCAGGGGCAAACACAGCACGCCTGAGCACGTGCACACAGGCTAGGCATCCTCAGTGTGAAAGGATGCCCCCCCATCCCATCTCACACCCCCTGTCAAAGCAAGGTCTCCAGCAACTGTCAGTGACAGTGGGAGGACCAAGGCTGGGACAGAAGCCCAGGTGAGGTCATTAACCAATAGTCATGGAACCAAAGCCTCATTGACAAAGCCAAAGCAAGGTTAGGAATGGGCTGAAGTCTTCTCAGTACAAGAGCAGGACTTCCTAAACTGTGACGCTGCCCCCAGTGCTCACGGGGTCTTGCCTCTCAGAGGACTGACCCAATATCAGCATTCCTGGACATGCTCAGGCAAAGTCTGTAAGGATAGGAAGCTTCACTTCCTGGATGACTTCTCCAATACCTTCCAACATCTGTCTTATTTCCACAGAAGACTTAGGAAGGAGGAACAGGATATCACACAGTACCCCTTATATGTGAAATCTAAATAGAAATTATACAAATGGACTGACTTACAAAACAGGAAGAGACTCACAGACAGAGAATGAACCTACGGCTGCCAGGGGACGGTTGCGGGAAGGGATAGTTAGGAGTTTGGGAAGGACAGGTACACACTGCTGTATTTAAAATGGGTAACCAACAAGGACATACTGAACTGCACAGGGAATTCTGCTCAATGTCATGTGGCAGCCTGGAAGGGAGAGGAGTTTGGGGGAGAATGGATACGTGTATATCCACCTGGTTTGTGTTCTCTTCTGTTAGTAATTTTTAAAATGTCTTGCCTTATTCCTATTTCCTCTTCTAGTTTCTGATTTTATTTTTTCTTTCTGTTCGTCTCAATTCTTATACTTTTTAGTGGGGGGGAACTGAGTTGTGCTAATAATCTGAAAAAAAAGAAGTTCAATATTTTGAAAAACCTCAAAGACACAGACTTTGGAATGCTAAATCCTTATCCCGGGAGCTTCTTTGAAGAACATGCCAAAGCTCTTGTCGTCTTCTGCCAATAATTTTGATTTGAAGCCATGCATTAACCTACCACTCATTTCCTTGCCAAGGAATTATTAGGGTGTCTCGAATACATTAACCTTACATATCCTAGGATTCTGCCATGGATTGGACAGCCTCTAGCTCCACACCTTCCAAAAGCACAATATTCAGAAGGAAATGTACAGTTTGACTCTTCCCAGACTTTTTCAGAGATTCAAAAGCCCCAGTTGCCTTTTTATTTTGTCTACCACCATGTTGAAATACAAGGATCAACTCTGGGGCTGAAAAATATGTGAATATAGTTAGAAATCCCTTAGGGGAAAAAATGGAAGTAAAGGATTAACCAAGGAGAGCCATTACATAAAGGATTAATTCTCTCTTCTGAGTGGTCCCACATGAAGTCTTTCTGCCCACTCCCAGCTCCCCTGCAAGCCATCCTCAATCAAAGCAGATGTCTGTACAGGGAGAAGAATGTCTGTTTTAAAAAAAGCTTTTTTTTTTTTTAATGTGAACCATTTTTTAAGTCTTTATTGAGTTTTTTTACAGCATTGGTTCTGTTTTATATTTAGGGTTTTTTTGCCCTGAGGCATGTGGGTCTTAGCTCCCAACCAGGGATCGAATCTGAACACTTGGCACTGGAAGGAGAAGTCTTAACCACTGGACCACCAGGAAGGTCTCAAGAATGTCTCTGTTTTTTAATCCCTGAAATTCAAATTCTTGACCTGAAATTATGAATCCTAGTTAATGATAGGCAAGACCTTGGATTGTAGGGGCCTATGAAGCAGAGTTTGGAAAACAGATCAACAGAATGGATTTGCCAGTGGCTTTGGTTATATGTCCAGCATAATTTTTAAACACAGTAAGTTAGGTCTATCGTTTTTTGCACGCCGCCAACTGAGTAGCACCTTACATTGTGCCTTACTGGGGATTTTCCTATAATCAGAGCCTGAGTGAGGAGTTCAGAACATGATGTCTGAATACGTAAGTGAGGGAATGGAGACAGTGAGACAGGGAGGGGGACAGAGAGGCTGCATTTTCAGTCACTGCAAAGCAGCAAGGCCGGACTCAAAGCGAGCTCTGGAGGGTGTACGAAACACGCCACAGCAGTGCGCTTGCACACTGACCCACTGCCTCCCCTTGTCCCTTGCACAGGGCTGCCCCAAGGGATGTAACTGCTCCCAGCCCCACTTCTTGCTGCTATTATGCAGACTGAGCCAGCTCACTTGCGGCAAAAAGTGGAAAGAGGCTCAGCGCATTGGAAGTGGGATGTAGACCCCGCCAACGGAACTGGATACATACCTACTCAACTGAGCCGCAGCAGAAGTCAGACGTGGATGGCCAGGATGTGACCAGTAATGCAAAAGAGTCTGCAACACGTAGATGCATATCATAACCCCTGTGTGCTCCTTCGACCTCATGACTCCTATGCAAACTCTATGGAGAGCAAGTTAGTTACATCTTTTCAAATAAAGAATATACACACTTGATCAGGAAGTTCCAATTCTAGGGGTTTGCCCTACGATTATTCATTCTTGCTCATGTGTGAGACGCCATATGTACAATGATGCTCACGGAAGCATTATTTGTGATGGCAAACAATTGGGAGGAAAAACCTTAGTGTTAATCTATATGGGACTGATCAAATAAATAATGATATGTCCATGGAACTGTGGAATCAGGGTGGTAATTAATTGTATTCAACAAGCTGCATGAAACTGTCACTAACAAATCAGAATGGACACTCAATAAAGAAGAGGAGAAGCCCACTGACGTGCCTGTACTGATGCACAGACTGTCAGTCAGGAACGGCAAACCACGTAGCAGGTTAAAAAATGAAACCTCCCTGCAGTCCCAGTGATACTCCTCCTTCAGGTCATTGTTCTGTTAGGAAGTTCAAGCAGAGGGACTTCGCTGGTGGTTCAGCAGTTAGGAATCCACCTTCCAATGCAGGGGACCTGGATTCGATCCCTGGTAGCGGAACAAAGATAACAAGATCCCACATGCTTCAAGGTAACTATGCCCATGCACTGCAACCACTGAGCCAGGGCACCTCAACCAGAGAGCCCACGTGTCCCAACTAGAGTCCCGTGCTTTCTGGAGCCCACGTGCCGCAACTAGAGAGAAGACCGCACATCCCAATGAAAGATCCCAAGTGCCATAACTAAGACCCAACACAGCCAGAAATTAATAAATTTTTTTTTAAGGGAGAAGCTCAAGCTGAAAGTTCAAGCATCATGCCCTCAGTTCCCTTTGCTAAATTGTTTGCCTTGAGAACAGCTCAGGCTTCGGTAGCACAGAATGTGTTGTTGCTTATCTGAAGGGTGAATGGGAGGATATATTTAATATATTAGGCATATTATGCAGTTATTAGTAGGGTTTGTTTTCCTCCTGTCCCAGTCTCCATTTTATTCTAGATGTCTAAGCAGTTGATCGAATTAAAAGCCAGAGTCCTGCGTGTGAACAACCAGACTTCACAGAGTTAAACTAATTTCTCAGCAGGATCACATCATCAAGAAGACTGATAAATCACACTCAGTGGGATTTTTTTCTTCTTCCTGATAGCTTTCTTCTCAACTTTAATCTGCAAACAAATTGTTTCAGCCTTAAGAAAAAGCGTTGGGAACCTGGACTCCTACTTGGACTTCCCCATGGAAACCAAGATCCTGGAGAACTATGTCCAGATCCCTGTGAAACAAACCTCCCCATCTGGTCTCCTTCATTCTCTGTCTTTAAAGGCAGACAAAACTCACCAACCAAAACCACACCATGCTTTTTATTCATTTATTTTATTTTAAACTTTTTATTTTGTATTGAAGTATAGCCGAATAACAATGTTGTGATAGTTTCAGGTGGCCAGCAAAGGGACTCAGCCACACATATACCTGTATCCATTCTCCCCCAAACTCCCTCCCACCCAGGCTGCCACATAACATCGATCAGAGTTCCCTGTGCTAGACAGTAGGTTCTTGTTGGTTATCCACTATAAAGATAGCAGTATGTACATGTCCACGCCAAGCTTTTTAAATCTCAGAAGGGATTCACCTAGGATCCCATGCCTACAATCATGGTTTAAATCCAAAGTGAAAAAAAAAGCAATTCTGGTCCTAGATTGAATCCTAGTCCTGTAGGCAGTTGGTTATCCCTATAGGGTCTCTCCAGCACCTACTCATGAGCCGTCCCCTTTTCGGCCTCAGTACGTGTTCAGCCAAGTGTAGGATATAAACACAGTAGAATGTACCCAAAACAACCATTATAGTTTAGACTGACAAGGAAGCAAAAAGCAGTCCCTACCCAGAGTTCTGTCTGACATTCTGCTTTCTTTCCCAGTCTGGAGAAATCCCTAGAGATAAAAAGGAAACCTCCCATATCAGGGTTAATTCCAGGAGCGGTAAGGATTCAGCAACAGTGTAGGAGTTACGTCTGTGTCCATTAAAAACATTCTTCTGCAGCTGGACATTTTATTAAGGACTGTGAATAATTCCATAACACAAAGGCACTTGCCCCTCTGTTTTCCAGCCATGGAGATTAGAGTTTGGATCCATGGTAGCTTAAAACAAAGCCCACAGTGAGAAGGCTCGTTCATCACAATGACAAGGACTACAGTAAAATTTCAAGGAGTTTGATGACTTTCAGTTCTGTTCAAAAGGCAGAATGTGATGATAAAACTTGTTGATTCCCGACTCTTCACTAGGGATATGGAGACAAAGGGGCCATGAGGAGTTCCGGGGCTTAAGGAGGAAGCAAAGGGGCTTGTGGGGAAGTAAGGTTCAGAGCAAACAGGACAGATGTGTGTGCTGGCATCTCTTTGGAGCGTCCAGACAGGCTTGTCCTATTTCCCTGTCTTGTCGCTGCTGTCATTGCTCAGTCACTAAGTCATGGCCGACTCTTTGTGACCCCATGGACTGCAGCATGCCAGGCTCCCCTGTTCTCTACCATCTCCCAGAGTTTGCTCAAATCATGTCCACTGAGTCAGTGATACTATCCAACCATCTCATCCTCCGTCATCCCCTTCTCTTCCTGCCTTCAATCTTTCCCAGCATCAGTCTTTTCCGATGAGTCAGCTCTCCCCATCATGTGGCCAAAGTGTTGGAGCTTCAGCTTAGGCGTCAGTCCTTCCAATGAATATTTACGGTTGATTTCCTTTTGGACTGACTGGTTTGAACCTTGCCCATAACTGAAACAGGGATGCTAAGCTCACATCATGAACTCTGGAAAGTCCAAAGTGTAGAAACACGGGTTAGTAATTTGCTGCCTAGATTTCGTAATTAATGCATGGGGAGATGCAAAAGAAGGGTTTTTTAAATTTTTGTTTTATAAATAAAATACTGTTTAAATTAGTAGAGGCAAATTTTTCTCCCATTAGGACCCTTATTTTCCATTTTTCATTAAAAGAATATTTCAGGTAAATAAAATGCCCCACCCCTACCCATTATATTTCCTTCCCTTTCCATGTCCCCCATGACAATTACTCCCAATTTGATGTTTATTTTTCCCGCTTATGTCTCCATATTTTTCCTGCATATTTCTCATACATATGTGTATGTATGTACTACTGAACAACACACAGTACTATTTCCTGTGCTTTTAGCTTTTAAAAAGTATGTGTTTTTCATTCTGCATTTGGTATTTACCCATATTGGTATGACTGCTCCAATTTAATCTGGCACCATTTAATAATACATTTTATGAATCTGCCACAATTATTTATCCCTTCTCCTGCTGGTGTATATTTGTTTCCAACTTTTCACTATTACAAAACTGCTACAATAAACATCAATGAACATCTTTGTACTTGTCTGTGCACATGTGAAATGGCTGTGACATGTTTTTAATAAAACAATACATCTTGGAGAACTTTCTGTGCCTGTACATGCTGCTATAACTCATCTTTTTAATGTCTAAACAGCATCCTAGAAAAATACAAATCACTAAAATGTATTGAAACGTGGATTGCTGGACCTTTAGATTGCTTCTCTCTTTAAGATGTAACAACAATGCTACATGTCTCTATGAGCTCACATGACAATTTCACTATTCTGTGTACCTATAATTGCAATTACTTGGTCAAAAAGTGTGTGGGGGGACTTCCCTGGTGGTCTAGTGATGAAGAATCTGCCTGCTAATGCGGGGACATCCCTGGTCCAGGGAGATCCCAGGTGCCGAGGCACAACTGAGACCATGCACTACAACTCCTGAGCCCGTGCTCGAGACCCCATGCTCTGCAACAAAGGAAGCCGCCACAGTGAGAAGACTGCACACAGCAACGGAGACCTGTTGCAGCCAAAAGTAATGAATAAATCATTTTACAAGCCTGCTACCCCCCATTCTCGCTCCCAACCCCACTCTCCCCAAAAAAGTGTGCATAGGCTTTCAATTTTGCCACCTACTGCCAAATTACTCTCCAAAAGAGCTTCACTCACTCACGCCAGCAGTGCAAGGGGATAGCCACTGCTCCACCACCTCACCATCTCCTAGTACTGTCAGTCTTACACATTTCTGCAACTTGATGGATTTGAAATGACATCCCATAATATCTAATTTCATTTGCATGATTACTTGTAAAATTGAACTTCTCACGCATTTATTGACCATTTGGTTTCCATCTTCCACTGACTGTGGATCCGTATGCTTCATCCTTTCTACTTCTTGGGCAACCATCATAAAAGTCTGTTTCCAATAATCCCTGTATCTATTTACTTTAGAAGAGGATAATCCATTGAAAGCTTGGTTGAGAAAGTCTAAGTGCATAACAAATAAATGACTAATAAGTAAAATAATTCTAACATGTAGTAAGTAAATGAATTATTTTCAATGCCTTGATTGTTTTGGCCATACTGTGCAGCATGTGAGTTGATCCAACCAGGGATCAAGCCCATGCCACCTGCAGTGGAATCATTGAGTCTTAACCACTGGATCACCAGGAAAGTCCTCTAATAAGTAAATAAAATTAACACAGATGTGCTTCTCCAAGCTTTGGAAACTTGACCATGGTGGCTGTTCTATAAGTAAGAGATATCTACTCAGATGCATGTGAGTAGAAATCCAACATTGCTCATGTTCCCTTTGCTAAGGGAATTGGGGGAAAAACTAGCATTATCAAATATTGACTCTGTACACAGATCTCAATGGATATCATCTCATTTAATAAATCATCTCATGTAATAAATGCATGAGAAGACTTACAATTTTACAAGCAGAACTGTGAAGGAAGTATTATTTTCCCCTTTTAGGATGAAGAAATAGACTTAGAGAGATTAAATTTTTATCCTGAGCAATGCAGGAGACCTGGGTTCGATCCCTGGGTTGGGAAGATTCCCTGGAGAAGGAAATGGCAACCCACTCCAGTATTCTTGCCTGAAGAATCCCATGGACGGAGGAGCCTGGTGGGCTACAGTCCACGAGGTTACAGAGAGTCGGACATGACTGAGCAACTTCACTTTCACTTTCATGAACCTGGTAATTAGCAAAGCCAGTATTCAAACTCAGGTTTATCTGCCTCCCAACCACATGCGCTTGCTACCGTACAAGAGAGTCATAATCATTATGGATACTCTAGTTTGAAGAGAGGGTTGGCATTTGGAATAATAGCCATTCTTCCAGGAATGATTATTTAGGGAGCTAAAGATGATGTCCCAATTTTTCTGAATCTAACCATTAGGAATCTTCAGAGGCACCCTTACCCCACCACTCTTTTCCTGAATGGAAACCGCAGCCATCATGTTATTGTTCAAACATTGTACCCTCTGTGGGGGGTTGGTATGCATTCTCATCTCCTTCCTTTCCACCTCCTGTCCTCCTGCTAGGAAAGGAGTGGTTAGTTTTTCAGGAAGCAATACCAGCTGCTTCCTCACGGGCTTGATGATGTGACAAGGCATTCTAAGGAGGAGAGATGAATCTCTTCTCCTCCTTAGTTTTGTTTCAAAGAGCAGTAGAATTTATCCTGAAAAAAATGTAATTAAGCACATACTCATTGAACATATTACACATTTTTTTAACCAATACTCTCTTTCCCAACTACAACTGTTGGATGATTACAGAGGGAAACCAAGTTGAGCCTCGACAGTATGCAATTAAGAGAACCTTACAGGAAGTTCTGAAGTAGTTTTAATAGCTCTTAAGATTCTTTGAACTCTGACAGACTTCCCATGAGTTTTAGGACAAAGCAAGTCCCTCTGTGTTGTATTAATGTATCATCACCTGGATATGATTTCAGCCAAAGCTCTGTTGGACAGTTCCCACTGCGTCTTCCCATCCCCCACCCCACAAGCCTTTTCCCACTTTCTGCCTTTAGATCCTTTTTTTTTTTAAATTTGTTTATTTTAATTGGAGGCTAATTACTTTACAATATTGTAGTGCTTTTGTCATACATTGACATGAATCAACCATGGGTATACATGTGTTCCCCATCCTGAACCCCCCTCCCACCTCCCTCCCCATCCCGTCCCTCTGAGTCATCCCAGTGCACCAGCCCTGAGCACCCTGTCTCATGCATCGAACCTGGGCTGGTGATCTATTTCACATATGATAATATACATGTTTCAATGCTATTCTCTCAGATCATCCCACCCTTGTCTTCTCCCACAGAGTCTAAAAGTCTGTTCTATATATCTGTGTCTCTTTTCCTGTCTCACATATAGGGTTATCATAACCATCTTTCTAAATTCCATGTATATGTGTTCGTATACTGTATTGGTGTTTTTCTTTCTGGCTTATTTCACTCTGTATAACAGGCTCCAGTTTCATCCACCTCATTAGAACTGATTCAAATGTGGACTTTCTGCCTTTAGATCCTTTCTGAAGTCAAGGAAGCTTGTTCAGCCTTTGTACAGAGCCAGAAATTCAAGACAGTTAATACCTCTGGAGGCAACCTCCACCCAATAGGAGATTAAGTCAATAAGTAAATGTCCCATCTCTGGCCCTTCAAGTATTCTACATCCTGTTTACCCATAGTGCTACTCTATTCAACAAGGAATGCACCCTTTCTTGGATTTTCTTCCTTCCCTTTCTCATTCTCCCTATTGTCTCAATACCCTGCTCCTGGAAGCACCTCCCTAATAAATTACTTACACTCAGGTCCTTTTCTCAGGTTCTGCTTTTGAGACTACCTGAAGCAAAACCCCCAAAGTTTCACACTTATCTATGTATCACTTTATTTTTTTTTTATTTTTTTTTAAACCTTACATAATTGTATTAATTTTGCCAAATATCAAAATGAATCCACCACAGGTATACATGTGTTCCCCATCCTGAACCCTCTTCCCTCCTCCCTCCCCATACCATCCCTCTGGGTCGTCCCAGTGCACCAGCCCCAAGCATCCAGCATCGTGCATTGAACCTGGACTGGCATCTCATTTCATACATGACAATTCACATGTTTCAATGCCATTCTCCCAAATCTTCCCACCCTCTCCCTCTCCCACAGAGTCCATAAGCCTGTTCTATACATCAGTGTCTCTTTTGCTGTCTCGTATACAGGGTTATCGTTACCATGTTTCTAAATTCCATATATATGCGTTAGTATACTGTATTGGTGTTTTTCCTTCTGGCTTACTTCACTCTGTATAATAGGCTCCAGTTTCGGGCATACACACTATGTATCACTTTAGATATAACCTCCTCCTCCAGGAAAACTTCCTTGGTTTCTTCTAAGTATAAAAAAGGTGTAGTTGAACTTTTATCACATCATGTTTTTATTGGTTATTCATTTTTTTTAATATATTTCTAACTAGATAGTGAGCTTCCTAAAGATAGAGACCATATACCATTGCATGCTTAGTCCTTAGCACAATATTGGGCACATAGTAGACAATAAATACCTGATGAAAAACAGAGACAATAATGTCTAGGCACTGGGCTAAGAACTTAAGAGGCATATACCAAGATGACAACATTCAACATTCCCTTTGGTCAAGAGGATTCAGCACACTGGAAGTGACAGATATGAAAACAGATAAGTTGCAAAGCTACAAGTTTTGCTTTCCAGTGGAGATATGAAAAAAGCATTGCTTAAGCTCTATCTTGAAAGACTAGGACAAGGCTCTCAGGAAAGATATTTGAGCAAGGACTTGAAGAAATTTGGTGTATCTTTATGAAATTAATCGATAAAAAATAATTTTTTAAAATAGCTCACATTTGTTAAGGTTCCTCATGCAAAGAACTTTTCTGGTATCATCTCATTTAGCTTCCATAGACAGAGATTCAACAGTTCCGTTTTCCAGTTAAAGAGATTGAGGCTGGTAAGGTTGAGAATTTGTCTCAATTTGCACAGGTAGCAAAAGGTAAAGCCAGGATTCCATGTTTATTTAATGTTATTAATGTTTATTTAATGTCCAGCATTTATCATAACCATCATCCCAGGTGGTGCTAGTGGTAAAGCATACACCTGCCAATACAAGAGACACAAGAGATACAGGTTCGTTCCCTGGGTCAGGAAGATGCCCTGAAGAAGGAAATGGCAATCCGCTCCAGTACTTGCCTGGAAAATCCTATGGGCAGAAGAGCCTGGCGGGCTACAGTCCGCGGGGCCACAAAGAGTCAGACACGACTGAGCGACTGAGCACGTTTATCATAACAAAACGTGCTACTCTAGAGGTTACAGTTCAAGATGTTGATACAAGAGGATCACAACTCCTACACATCGGGTGAATGAGACAAGACTCACAGTGAAGCAGGTCGGAGAGGCTGGGACACAATCTTGTCTCAAACCCCAACCCCAGCGCTGCCACCTACATTTGGGAGGGAACCCCAAACCTGGAGCTTCTCTTTGATGCAACAAGGACTTTGAACCCCACATAAGGCATCATCAACGTTTAAGACCTGCATCTCAGAGATGAGCCAAAAAAATCAAGCTTTGGAAACTAACAGGACTTATATCCATAAGATATAAGTCCAGGGCAAGGGAACAGGAAGATGGGATGAACCCCAAGGCTACTGCAGTCCAACAAAGAGTTCTTAAAAGACTCATGTTCAAACTCACACAGCTCGGGCTCGTCACAGAAAAGGCTGGTCCAGGGCACCCAAATTTGTGTGGGAGAGGCTCACTGGCTTGTCTCAGAGCTTGGACCTGGAAGGGGCATGCTCTCCAGACAGGTGTCATCTCTATATGCTCTCTCTCTGCCTTGTTCCAGCTGGGGAGAAACTTTTTTCTTAACTTTAAGATTTTTTCTCTCTCTCATTCTCTTTTTTATTTTCCCATCAGGCACCATCTATCTTCCTGTCCTCCTGCCTTGCTCCATCCAGAGGATACCATTTTTTTTCCTTCTTTTAAATTCTAGGCCTCTTTTTCTTCCCTTTTTTTATTGGAGTATAATTGCCACACAATGTTATGCTAGTTTCTGCCGTACAATGCAGTGAATCAGCTATCCGTACACATATATCCCCTCCCTCTGGACCTCTCTCCCACCCACCCCCACCCCTCCCCCTAGGTCATCACAGAGCACCCGAGCTGAGCTCCCTGTGCTATCGAGCAGCTTCCAGCTAGCTGTCGACTTTACACACGGTGGTGTATATATGTCAATGCCACTTTCTTAGTTCATCCCATCCTCCCTTTCCCTTGCTGTGTCCACATGTTCTCTACATCTGTGTCTTTATTCTTACCCTGGAAATATGTTCATTTGTACATTTCTTTAGCTTCCACATATATGTGTTAATACACAATATTTGTTTTTCTCTTTCTGACTTACTTTACAAGGTACAACAGTCTCTAGATCCATTCACATCTCTACAAATGACCCAATTCCATTCCTTTCTATGGCTGAGTAATATTCCCTCCTGTGTATATCACCCATTCTTTGATCTGACTTTTCCTGAAAAACAAAAATATATACACAGGCGTAGATGATTCTACTTGGAGTCATTCTTAATTCTTCGAGCATTTCTCAATTATTTTAAAACAGTCCTCAGTTGAGTTCAGTCGCTCAGTCATGTCCAACTCTTTGTGACCCCATGGACTGCAGCACACCAGCCTTCCCTGTCCATCACCAACTCCCGGAGTTTACTCAGACTCATGTCCATTGAGTCGGTGATGCCATCCAGCCATCTCATCCTCTGTTGTCCACTTCTCCTCCCACCTTCAATCTTTCCCAGCATCAGGGTCTTTTCAAATGAGTAATGTCCCCAAAGTATCCCTTATATATATAATTCAGGTGATCGTTGGTGGTCTTTCTTTGGCACGTGTGTGTGTGGTGTCAAACACACAGTCAGAAACAGAGAGAGAGAGAGGTGTGCACAGATGCACATTTTAAGAGGTTCTGAGGACTGTCTCTGTCTCTCCGTTTCTGGCTGTGTGTGTGACACATGTGTGACACACATGTGCCAAAGAAAGCTCACCAACGATCACCTGAATTATATATATGTGATACTTTGGGGACATTACTCAGTAATTAGGAGATAATGCAAAATATTTTAAGGCTAAATGTTCAAGTCTTCAAATTTCCTCTCAAAATCTGATCAACTCTGCTGCAGAAACAAATCGTTTCAGCTGTTTCATTCTCAGTAGAATCATAGTACTATTTTGTGGACTTCCTACAGGTGAAATATGCTTATTATGACCTATTACAGAAGTCATACAAGTGGGAAAGAAAGAAAGAAGGAAGGAAGAAGACAGGAAGAGAAAGAGAGAGAAGGGGGAGGAGGAATAGGGAAGGGAAGGAGAGGAAATGAAGCTACTTTTCTTCTAATGGGAGTAAGCGAAGCTGCTGAATAAAGAAAAATAAATGGGAGGGGAAAAATTCCAATTTCCAGGTTTCTTTTCCATTAAAAGAAAACAGGAAACTTCTTACATTGCCTCTGTTCTGCAGAACGTCAGACAGGAGGGGAAATTCCAGAGGAGGAAAAAAACATCTTTGCTCTTACTTGAAATGCAGCGTGGATAGATGAAGACGTCGAGATCTTCTAATGGTTCAGAAACAGCATAACTGATTAAGCGGATCCTGGAATTAAATGACTACTTCACCTTATGTTCTTTAAAGGACTGGCCCAGACTCAGAAGGCTGAGAGACTAGTCGCAGAGTGATGGGCAGTTATCAGTACCATATCAAAGGTCTGTTAATGGGATCTTGGGAAGAGAATTGGGCTGCGAGTTGGTTTAGTTGAAGACCGTTAAGAACCTCTTCCAGTAAGACGATAATCCCCACAGAATTGAAGAAAGTGACTTCACTGCATAAAACATGACCGCAGTTTATGGCACACTTTCTTGCAAAGATCTCAGGCAGCCCCTGAGGAATTGATAAATCTGTAATTCCACGTTAATTGACACAAAGGGTGCTGTTTGCCAGATGACCTCACACCTAATTGAATTAGGCGGACACACTTACCACATATCACATGTTTATTGCATGCATTATCATCATTTAGCATTTATCACCCTTTCCCAGTAGCCTGTAACAGCTAAGAGGGCTAGTTCTAAAACCTGATAGACTCAACCCCTATTGAAAAAAAAACAAAAGCATAGCTCTGTGAGTTTAATCATCTTTAAAAAGCAACTAAAAATAGCACCTTCTTCAAAAGGTTGTTGTGGGTGGGAGAGACTAAAGCATGAAAAATATAATACCTGGCATATGGGGGACATTTGTAAATATCATTATTATTTGCATTTTTTTGAAAGCAGCCTGGATGGGTTTATTAGCTAGACTTTGTTCCTTGTGCAAAATCAGCTAATTATTTTCAACCACCTATTTTGTATACAATGCTTTCATATATACTTCACTGAAGTAGATATTATTATTCCTTCTTAAAAGCCAAGAAAATCAAAGTTCAGGAAAGACAAAAGAATTGCTGTTCATCATTTGACTATAAAGTTGTTTGATTTGAGCTCACGTCTTCTGACTCCACAGCACAGACTCTTGTACTATATTCTACATTACAGTGGAATGACTTTTTACACACATGAATTTTTACAGTCCATATCTATGCGTGTTCTGATAAGCCAGTTCTCCCAAAACCAAGCCCTGTTTCATCACATTTGCCGGTTTCTGCGGTATGCATATTCCCACTGTGGCCAATTTCAACAACCAGCTTGGAAAATTCTTTGGTACTTAACAGTCTGCTCTAACTAGTCATTATAAGCCAGCTCCAGCCCACCTCTGACCTTTTTCTTTTATATAAAACTCACAGAAACAGGGAGTGGAAAAGTGGTTTCCAGGGGCTGGGAAGAGAGGAATAGACAGGAACGGGGAGAGATTGGTAAAGCTTTCAGTTATACGACAAGTAAGATCTGAAAAATCTAATATATAACACAGTTGACTACAGTTGTTAACACTGTATCGTAGGATTGAAATTTGCTAAGAAAGAAGGATTTAAATATTCCTACCAGAAAAGGGGGGATAAATATGTGAAGTGATGAATGAGTTAATTAACTCAATGGAGGGAATCCTCTGGCAATGTATACATATATCAAATCATCATGGTGTACACTTTGGATATCTTACAATTTTAATTGTCAACTATACTTCATAAGGACCTACTGTGTAGCACAGGGAACTCTATTCAAGACTCTGTAATGACTTATATGGGAAAAGAATCTAAAAAAGAGTGGATATATGGGTCCCCGGTGGCTCAGAGGTAAAGAATCTGCCTGAAATGCAGGAGCCCCAAGAGACGTGGGTTCGAACCCTGGGTCAGGAAGATCCTCTGGAGAAGGGCACAGCAACCCACTCCAGTATTCTTGCCTGAGAAATGCCATGGACAGAGGAGCCTGGTGGGCAGCAGTCCATAGGGCTGGAAAGAGACTTATATGACTGAAGCAATTAAGCACACGGATGTATAACTGGTTCACGTCACTGTACACCTGAGACACAGCACTGCAAGCAATTAAGCACACAAGCACACGGATGTATAACTGGTTCACGTCACTGTACACCTGAGACACAGCACTGCAAATCAACTATGCTCCAGCAAAAATTAGAAAAGAAGCTGTATCTCAGGACTTCCCTGAGGGTCTGGTGGCTAAGAGTCTGCACTCCCAGTTCAGAGGGCCCGGGTTCAATCCCTGGTGGGAGAACTAGATCCTCCATGAAGCCACAAAGATCAAAGATCCTAAGTGCTACTCCTAAGAAGCAGTGCAGCCAAATAAATAAGCAATATTTTAAAAAACTATACCTCAATAAAGCTGAAAAAGTGGGGTAATAATTAAATATTATTAAATTTCTGTGTGTATATATCCATATCTGGTTAGCACTGAAGTCAAACTTTAGACCAGTGGTTCTCAAACTTGACTCCACATTACGGCCACTGGCACACTTTTTCAACGCCCTGTTGGCCTATGCTGAGCCCCAGACTAGTTCTCTCAAAACCTCTGAAGATCAGACTCAGTCATCCCATATTTTAAAGTGCCCATGACTGAGGGAAGTTAAAGCTTGCCTATTGCTGGCCATGATCCTTTGCTGAGAGCATGGCTCCCTGGCTGTCTCAGACCTTGTGGGTACAGCCTTGGAACCCGCCTTAGAGGTGAAGTGTGTTAGAGGGGCCAAACCCAAACCAGGGCAGAGCCAGCCTATAAAGCAGAGCCAGGAAACATCGGAGAACAAGGCAGGGAAGCTAGAGCAGTGACTCAGAAAAAGGACAGGCAGCCAAGAGCAAGAGACAAGTCCGATTTCAGACACAGAAGATGGGCCAAGGAACTGAAGGGACACAGATGCTAAGTAAAAGACAATCAGATGGGAGTGGCTAAGCCTTGGGGTGGGGATTGTACCAATTGGTTCAGCCTTCTGCCCAGCCACTACTCACAGGGCACCCATGGGCAGCTCATTTAAAATCTATTTGCCTCCATTTCTTCTCCTATGAATGGGAGCAATAGGATCTTCACATAAAGGATTTAATGATGTAAGGGTAGCACAGTTTTCATATAGCAGTGTTAGTTTTAAAAGCTGGTCTAATTACTGGTCTGAAAGGCAACTCTGCCTCAATCAGGAAAGGCTTTTTAAATTTTACTTCATTCCATTTTTTAAGCTCAAGTGCACAGATTTGATTGTCCGCTTAAATACATGGCACACTTTTCTCATCCATCCATCTGTGGGTCTCTTTTTATTTATTTTTTTTATCGGTGTATAGTTGCTTTACAATATCGTGTTAGGTTCTGCTGTACCATGAAGTGGTTGGGCTGAGCTCCCTGTGCCATACAGCAGGTTCTGTGGGTCTCTTTCTAAATCGTTTCTCACTTTATTTCTTGTTCTAATCCCATTCTCTTTCCCTCATAAGCACCGTCCTGCCTGTATCTAGTATACATACTTCTAACCTACATGTGTTTATTCTTTTCTCTTCCTATCTATGGAAGTTATGGCTTGTGGGAGAATCCTTTAAATTTATGCAAAGAGCATCCTTTAAATTTACACAAAGAGCATCCTATTAGTTTATTTGGTGTGACATATCAAAATACCACCCAGATGTAGTGGCTTAAGCAACAGACGTTTCTCACACTTCTGGAGGCTAGAAGTCTAAGATCCAGATCTAAGCCAGCAGGGCTGGCTTCTTCTGAAGTCTCTGTCCTGGGTTTACAAGGGGCTGCTTCTCTGTGTGCATCACATGGTCTTTCCTTTGTGTGGGTACGTATCTGGCAACTACATTTCCTCTTCACAAAAGGACATCAGTCAGGTTGTACTGGGGCCCAATCTAAAAACTTCTTTTTAACTTAGTAACCTCTTTTCAGACCTTATCTTTACATCTGGTTACTTTCTTCAGTCCTGGAGGTTAGGGTTTCAGCATATGAATCTGCTGCTAAGCTGCTAAGTCACTTCAGTCATGTCCGACTCTGTGTGACCCCGTAGACGGCAGCCAACCAGGCTCCCTTGTCCCTGGGATTCTCCAGGCAAGAACACTGGAGTGGGTTGCCATTTCCTTCTTCAATGCATGAAAGTGAAAAGGGAAAGTGAAGTCGCTCAGTCGTGTCTGACTCTTTGTGACCCCGTGGACTGCAGCCTTCCAGGCTCCTCTGTCCATGGGATTTTCCAGGCAAGAGTACTGGAGTAAGGTGCCATTGCCTTCTCCATATGAATTTGAGTGGACGCAATTCAGCCCATAAGCATTACTGTTTAACTATAGTCAATTTTTGTAGTCCTGATCTTTCCTGGTGGCTCAGATGGTAAAGCGTCTGCCTACAAGGTGAGTGGACCCGGGTTCAATCCCTGGGTCAGGAAGATCCCCTGGAGAAGGAATTGGAAACCCACTCCAGTACTCTTGGCTGGAAAATCCCATGGACAGAGGAGACTGGCAGGTCCTGGCAGGTCCATGGGGTCACAAAGAGTTGGACACAACTGAGCGACTTCACTTTTGTACTTCTGGTATTAGCGCAGGTTTGTGTGCCCCATGGGCAGTGAGGCGAAACACACCAAAACGTCGGATTTTGGAGGAGAGAAAGGTTTCCTGCAAGGTCATGCAAAGAAACGGGTGATTTGTACCCTAAAATGCCCTGAAGTCCGTAAAGGGTTTCCAGTTTCAGCAAGACATTTTTGAAAACCAGGTAAGGGAGGCGGGGTCACAGAGTGGGTAATCAGTTCATTCACAATGCTCTGATTGGCTGCTGATGAGGAAACAGGGCGGTGTCGCAGGATTGAACTGGATCAGTCCTTAGGCTCCCAGAGGCCTGGGGCTATGTGCTCCTGGTTGCCTGCATGCGTGCTTAGTTGCTCAGCGTGTCCAACTCTTTGCGACACCATGGACTGTAGCCCACCAGGCTCCCCTGTCCATGGGATTCCTCAGGCAAGAATATTGGAGTGGGTTGCCGTTCCCTTCTCCAGGGGATCTTCCCGATCCAGGAATCCAACCTGCATCTCTCGCATTGCAGGCAGATGCTTTACCGTCTGAGCCACCAGGGAAACTCCATGTTCCTGTTTATCAAGTAATTAAATCTTCCATTTGGTGGAGAGTTTTCGCATCTGCAGAGCAACTCAGGAAGTGTGCAGCAGATAGTTGTCTAGGTTCTTCAGAGAGGAGCTCAATTAGGGGATCTGGGGTGGGGTGGGAGGACCATCCCAGGAAGGCCTCATAGTGTCCTGCTCAGTCACCCTGGCACCCAGTGAGCCACCCACCACCCTGGGACCATGCTTTCTTGTACCCTCTTTGTCACTGATTCCAGACTTGGCAAATAACTTACCCTGGCTAATGTGACATTAGCCAGTATGATCAAGCAAAGGCTTGGTAACTGCACTAGGGGTTTGCCTTCTCTGCTACCCTGTGAGAAAGCCCAAGCCAGGCCACAAGCTGGTGCTGACATGAGGCCCTCAGACATAAGAAGCCAACATCAGTGACTAGACGGACAGGTAAACCCGTTGCAGGCAACCTGGTAACAACTGTTCCAATCCCCTACTGACAGCAGGGGAATGAGTGAACCCAGGAGAGACCAGCAGAGCTGCTCTGTTCATCCCAGCCCCAAATGCTGACTCTCAGCCTCCAGAGCTAATAAATAGTAGTTAGAAGGCAGTGAGTTTGAGATGGCCTGTTAGCAGCAGACCTCATGGCAGCTATGCATCTCATTCTGTTCCTTTCTTTTTTCTCTCATTTAACATTATGTAGTTGAGATGTTGCTATTTGTAGATCTGTTTCACTCCTTCTCTGGCTGCAATGCAGCATTCTGTCATATGCACATGTCATATTTTACATATCCATTCTTCCACGGAGTAACAGTTGAGCTTCCTCCAATTTTTTACTCCACACACATCCTTGGAGACATCTCATTATCTGCCTGTGTGAAAGTTTCTGTGCACATGCTACTCAGAAGTGAAATTTCTGGGTTGCAAGGCATATGCATACTTAATTGCACTAAATATGGTTGCATTGGCCTTCAGAATAGCTATAGCAATTTACATTCCTTCCAGAAGTGAAGGAGGGTACTCTTTTTTAGGGGACTTTTATGTTTCCTATTAGAGTAGGAATCCTTCCCTGATGGTGGCTAGCTTTCAGCCTGCAAGAGAAAGTAAGTATAAGCCCTGAGTTGAGACAGAAAACAGTGGTCCAGAAACCAAAGATCAGCTTCTGCCATAGGCAGATCTTAACACTCATATAATTTATAAAGTCTAACATATACAGTTTAGTTAATAAAACTGTACCAATATTAGTTTATTCACTGTAATGGACATTACAATTAATGGATAGTTTTGAGGATTAATAGGTAGTTTTACAACATGTAAAACTATACAGAGAAACTAAAAATATATAGTGATTATTTAAAGGGAAGGTTAGAGGGTGTGTTCACAAGGGCCATGTAGGTATACTCTGGGATGCCTATAATGCTCTTTCCTTACCTGAATAAGGGGTACTACTACTACTAAGTCGCTTCAGTCGTGTCTGACTCTGTGCGACCCCACGGACTGCAGCCCACCAGGCTTCTCCGTCCATGGGATTCTCCAGGCAAGAACACTGGAGTGGGTTGCCATTTCCTTCTCCAATGCATGAAAGTGGAAAGTGAAAGTGAAGTCGCTCAGTCGTGTCCGACTCTTAGCGACCCCATGGACTGCAGCCTACCAGGCTCCTCCATCCATGGGATTTTCTGGGCAACAGTACTCGAGTGGGGTGCCATTGCCTTCTCCAGAATAAGGGGTAAGTGTGGGTTAAACAGATGTTTGGCTTAATAATTTTCATTAAGTTTTTTGGGCTTCCCTGGTGACTCATCAGGTAAAGAATTCACCTGCAATGATGAGATGCAAGGAACCTCGGTTTGATCCCTGGGTTAGGAAGATCCTCTGGAGAAGGAAATGGCAATCCACTCCAGTATTCTAGCCTGGGAAATCCATGGAGGAACTTTATTACTACATATTAATATATACATATCTATTTTATGTACATTTATAACCATAAAATTATTTTTCAAGTGGAATGTAATGCACTGCAATAACAAGGGAGATTTTCTCTGCAGGATGAGATTATGGATATTTTTCTTTTTCCTATGCTTTAAAATATGTTCTATTTTTTTTTACCATGCATGTGAATGCTATGTATTACCTGAGAAGAGTAAACTCTGCCTATTAAAGAAGGAAAGAAAAACAGACTATCAAAGTGCATCTGGCCAGAAATATCCTGTTTCTTTCCATTTAGAGCTTTGTGTGTGCTAAGTCACTCAGTTGTGTCCAACTCTTTGTGACCCTTTGGACCATAGCCCGCCAGACTCCTCTGTCCATGGGATTTTTCAGGCAAGAATACTGGAGTGGGGTGCCATTTTCCTCCTCCAGGGGATCTTCCCAATCCAGGGCTTGAACCCACATCTCCTGTATCTCCTGAATTGCAGGCAGATTCTTTACCCGATGAACCATCAGGGAAGACGATCTACGGCTTTATGTTGTGCTAAAAGTTGACTAGAAATATACCAGTTAAGGTCATCTAATTGCATGTCAAATGGAAATGTAAGGTAGCATATAATGCAGGAAAAATCTAGAACTGCTATAATAAAGTTTTCTATAAATCATTTCAATGCTTCAAAAGATTGTTTTCATAATTCCCAGTTCAGAAATGAGCTCACAAACAACAAAAATACAATGACTTTGGAGAAGACGTAATGACCCACAGAAAAGATAGCCAAAAAAATTCTTATCATTTCACAGCTTTTTCAGAAGCAATTAAGCATCTGGCCTGGTACTTTCATTTGCAGTGTTAAATACCAGAGGGAAAATAATAGATGAAATAGACAACAGCCCCTGCTTGATTTTGTGCAGGCATTTCAAGGGAGCCATTCACAAGACATATCTCCTTAGAGAAGTCCAACGTGGAGAACTTTCTGATTGTATGTGACCTTTACAAGTCATGTTAGCCTCCCTGGACCTCGGTGTCCTTGTCTGTAAAATGAAGGCTAGGAAGTAATGATCGCTACGGATGCTCCTAGTATTAAAATGTTATGACTGAATCTACCCAACATACAGGAGGACAGATCTTGCAGGAAAATCAATGCTGAAGATAAGAGATTTGACTATTCTGTAACATTTTAGTCTATATCTTCCAATCTATGTTCATTTTAATATGACACTTTTTAAATACTTTCCTACTATTTTAATACCATACTTTTCAGCCTATGTTTCATTTCAACTCATGTTCCTCCTCAACAACTTCTATTGATATTTTAAGTAGGAATAGAAATAACATGACACCTATTTAGAAATGAGAAAAAATGAAATAAATATTGACATCATGCAACAGACAGCACAAAATTTCAACGGGTTCTGAAAATGTAGGGTCTAGGAATATATATCTGTAGACTCTTACGCATTCTGGTTCTCAAGGTTTGGGGACTGTGTTTCTTTTTTATTCTCACCTGTAAAATGAGAAGGTTGAACCAGGTTAGATGATCTCTATGATTCTCTTATTTTATGACTAAAGCAAATTCACATTTTCCAGTAAACAGGCAAGGTCTTGATTATAAATGGTCATCTTATATAGCTCAGAAAACTGTAACGTGTGTGGAAATGGACTAGAAGTCACTTATTTGGAAACGCTTCATGGCCCCTAAGAACCCAATATTGTGCACACGGCTCTCTTCTCTGTCACTGAATTGAGTCAACAGAGACCCATGTTCTGATTCCAACTCGTGATCGCTGGGACCTCAGTTTTGAGATCTATAAACTTAAGGGCTTGAAAACACCACACACAGACCACAGAAGTTTTGTTTGACAGTAATGTGATGCCTGCTCCATGTTTTACAAGACAATAAGACCAGATAGGTATCATTCTCGGTGTGATATAGGGCTCAGCTCTGACCACCTGAAAGTTTCCAGCATTTACATGACCTATTAATAGACTCCACTGCCCCTCTCAGGCACTGGACTCTGTATCCCTGCCTTAACTGTCTTTCAAGAAATCGTGATTCTGGCGGTTTTTTTATTCTGTGGCCCTGGCCTTTGTGACAGTGGGTCTCAGACTTCAAGGGGCATCAGAACCATCTACAAGGACTGTAAAAACAGAGGGCTGGACTCCAGATTCAGACTTCCTGATTCATCAGGCCTGGGGTGGGACCCTAGAAATTGCATTTCTACCAGGTCCTTGGTGATGTCGATGCTGTTGGCCCAGGGACCACACTTTGGGATGCTCACTGATCTCACAGATCACTGTACTGATCTTTGGGTGCTGCTACAAGAGTAGGTAGAAGTAATAGTCAGCAAGTTTTTCTTACTGAATGTGACCTGGCTCCCTTCACTTTTTATCCATTAAAGAAATCTGCCCTTGTTCCACTTGACTGTGCTTAAAATATTTGAAGATTATTTTTCTGCCCAGACCCACACTCTTATGGTCATTTTCAAGCAGGTTATGATAAAAAGATGCCTGGTAAAATTTATTTTTCTCTAGTGTTGTGGAACAGCAGTGATTGAGTATGTCAATAATAGCAATTTCATTAAAAAATAAACGCAAGTAGTGAGGCTGTTTCCTATGGTTCTTAAATTTCTCCAAATTCTAGGACATATGTTTGAAAAACTGTCAGTATGCTACACTGTACATTGCGTTATTAGCTGTTAATTTGAGCATATCATCTCTCTGCAGGTGGATTCCACCAGTAATTATTGCTTGTCGTTCTGACCTGTCCAACTGCCTGCGACCCCATGGACTGTAGCCCACCAGGCTCCTCTGTCCATGGGACTTCCCAGGCAAGAACACTGGAGTGGGTAGCCAGTCCCTTCTCCAGGGGATCTTCCTGACCCAGGGATTGAACCTGCGTCACCTGCATTGCAGGCAGATTCTTGACTGTCTGTGCCACCAGGGAAGACCCAACTATCACTTACCCCTGGGAAAATTTTTTAAACTTCCCATGCCTCAGTTTCCTCATACAACTGTTTTGAGGACCAGAATGAGCATACATGTGTGCCTGCACACACACACACACACACACACACACAACACAGAACAGTGTTTTGCACAGAGTAAGCACTTACATATGTTTACTTATATGTAATAAATATATGTGTTTGTTCTTATTATACATTGCATAAGGGAAAGAACAACATAAATAGATACGTTTAAATAAATGGTTTCTTGTAAAGGAATTGATTTAAGTATATTCAATTAATAATAGGGGCTAATAGCTCACAGACTTAAAAATCTACAATCCTCACTTCCTAGGAAAATGGATTGATTTAACAGATCTAATGAGCTCAGTGTTTGCTCGTAAAGAGGACAAGCTGCTGATTTCCATGGGTATTTTTCATTTTCCCAACACCCTCGCCCTTCTTCCGACACCACCTAACACATCCGATTGCTCCATTCAGATGGCTGGCAGGTGAGCCCCCTGTCCCAAGGTAAGTCAACCAGAGTGCTGGCATGGAAATCTAAAAACTAGAACAGAGAAAGTCAGTCAGTCCTTGAGTGGTGGTTTACCATAGTGTGGGAGGCTAGGACTGGATGTGTATTCTAATTTCCTATGACATACCCTAGAGAAGTGAAGGAAACATTTGTACCTAAAAAGGAGGAAGAAAGAATGTGGTACATAGAGAAAATCATACATAAAAGAAATAGAAAGCCAATTCTAAGAGCATCTGTGTTTCTGATTCCAGGTTTGATGAGAACTGATAACACTTATGTTCTTAGGTTCTGTGAGACTCCCAATATCTTTTCAATAAATCTCATTTCTTCTTAATTCAGCTAGTGTGATTTTCTTCCACTAGCACCTAAATGATCCTAAACAATAATATGTCCACACAAGGCAACTGCTCTGGAGGTCACCATTCATTTAGGTGTAATTGACGCTATACCCAGAACTCTCCAGTGAACTTTGCACTTTGTTGTTGGTCAGTCGCTAAGTCGTATCTGGCTGTTTGCGACCCCATGGACTGCAGCACTCTGGGCTTTTCTGTCCTCCACTATTTTCTAGAGTTTGCTCAGACTCGTCCATTGAATCAGTGATGCTATCTAACCATCTCATCCTCTGGTGCCCGCTTCTGCTTTTGCCTTCGATCTTTCCCAACATCAAGGTCTTTTCCAACGTGTTGGCTGTTCGAATCAGGTGGCCAAAGTATTGGAGCTTTGACTTCAGCAACAGTCTTTCCAATTAATAGTCAGGATTGATTTCCTTTAGGATTAACTGGGTTGATCTCCTTGAAGTCCAAGGGACTCTCAAGAGTCTTCTCTAGTACCACAGTTTGAAGGCATCAGTTCTTCAATCCTTAGCCTTCTTTATGGTCCAAATAGTCAAATGACATAAAAAGTATAGGCATAAAGGTACTTGACTGAGATGTAATACCCAAGACATTCACTTCTCAAAAGCAAAAAAAAAAAAAAAAGATTTTGTGAAGTTGCAGAAGGTCAAAGTTTGACTCCTACGTAAGGCCTCAGTTAGCAGAAGAATTAATGAAAGAAACAGGCTTAGCCTAGGCATAACCAGGCTCACACTTCAGTTCAGCCCTGAGATTCTGGCTTCAGGATAAAAAACACATTCAGCTTTCAATGAGTTTTGTAAATTCAAGGTCTGTCCTATCAAATGAGGAAGGAATTCCGTAACAGACAACCTTGATCTGAAAGAAGAGGGAAAACAAATTCTAAGACCAAAAAAAAAAAAAAAAAAGCATATAAAAGACAAAGCTCCTTTTTGGATCTTCTTGAAAAGTCATTTTCACTCTCTTGACAAAGCAATCAGAAGACAAGCTTGCAGGGTGAGACGGGGATGGATGAGGAGCTGAGGGCCAGGCTTGGAGCTGCTCCCAAGAAGGCAGTGCCTCTCCCCTTAACAGACCCGAGGCTGTGCTTGTGCTACAGTTCTCATTGTCTAGAATTCTGTTTGAAGCTGCCCTAACAGGCACTTCCTGCAACTGACAAACCATAATCTGGGTATAATGGTTTCTTTTTTATCTTCAAAGAAAATTTACCAAAAATAATCAGGAAGTCTTGCCATGCAGGTCACGCTATAATTAGTGTTAGACTGTAGCTAATATGGCTTTAGACTCCAATTTTCAAAGGGAAAACAGGGCTACCCATTTGCTCTGATTGATATGCTCTGTCTCGCTGCCCCAGCTGACTGAAGACCTGAACTCCAGAACAAGTTGCACAGGGAGGATTTGAAGAAAACACAGACCTCCTAGGCTAGGATCTTGCTGTCAGTCCCGAGGCCTGTAAATGAGTATTTAGGCAGTATTAACCTTTCAGCTTCACTTTATGATAAACATCCATCATTCATTTATTCCCACTTTGTTGGATCGCTGCCTTCACAAGTTTGACTTTAATTGATACTTTTAATTGGTCTCTGTAGGATGTGAAAGTGCAAACTTTCCCACAGATTAAAAGAGAGTGTAGTCTGTCCCAGAAAAGCATTAGAATGGAGTGGGGGAGACCGAGATCATGACAGGGCTGTAGTTGGAGGTTTCCTTAAATTTTAATACCTCCATAAAATATACTTTCTTCTATCAGTTAGTTAGGGGGAAAATAATCATCATGGTATGACCCTCTTAATATAAGTGTTGAAGTGTCTAGAATATTAGGTGGTTTGTAAACCTTGTACATGTGCGTGCTAAAATGCTTCAGTCGTGACTGAATCTTGGCAACCCTATGGCCGGTAGCCCACCAGGCTCCTCTGTCCATGGGATTCTCCAGGCAAGAATACTGGAGCGGGTTGCCATGCCCTCCTCCAGGGGATCTTCCCAACCCATGAATCAAACCCACGTCTCCTGTGGCTCCTATATTGCAGGTGAATTCTTTACCACTGAACCACTGGGGAAGCCCTCGTAAACCCTAAGGTGCATATATGAAGGAGGTGATAGCTATTCTTTTCATAAGAGTTCTCTTCCTAAACTAATCAATCCTTAAAAGTGATGCTCCTTCAGGAAAGACACCGGGGAAGACGTCTACGAAAACTTAACTCTTATCCCTGGTTCCTAAAATCAAGGCTAAAGCTCCAACTCCACCAGTAACAACTTATATGACCTTGAAGAAGTCACCAAATTTTTCTAAACTTCACTATCATCATTCAAACACACACACACGCACACACAGAAAGAACCAATGCCTTCCTGCAAGGTGAGCTGCTACGAACTCATCCATTCATTCCTTCAACCAGTAATTGTAATCCAAGGTGATAACAGCATTTGATGGGTTTGTATACAATCCTGGGGCACAAAGAAGAAGCAATCGATTGCATCCAGAGCCATTGGGACAGGGTGCTCAGGAAAGGCAAACTGGAACTTGGAAGAGTCATCACGTCAACCATGCCTAGGGTCCATGTGAGCAAAGAGAGGAAGTCAAAAGAGCCGTGTGGGTTGAGAGAATAAGGCCAGGACCTCATCAATGGAGCCTCTCATGAGGGGAAATTGAGGGAGCAGAGGCTGGAAAGGGAGGTCGGGTCCAGATTATGCATCCTGGGAGTCAAATGACAAACTTCATTGTGGAAAACACTTTCTAAATGGAAAAATGAACATGTGATGTGCTCAGCCACTCAGTTGTGTCCAACTCTTTGTGACCGCACGGACTGTAGTCTGCCAGGCTTCTCTGTCCATGGCATGTCCCAGGCAATAATACTGGAGTGGGTTGCATTTCCTCCTCCAGGGGATCTTCCCAATCCAGGGATCAAACTGAGGTCTCCCACATTACAGGCGGATTCATCTGAGCCACCAGGGAAGCCCACATATTAGCCATGGTGAACCTCAATTTCCTCATCGATAAGCTGGGGTTGATAACACCCACTTTGCAAAGATGTTTTGGATGGTAGGAATCATTTATATAAAATGCCTGGCACATCCCAGGTGGTCATTAAGTGATAGCCATTAGCATATTTTTATTGGCAATGACGTATCTGAACTGCCAAGATCAATGTCTGGCTCAAAAGAGGTGTTAATAAATCCCCTTCATTATTCTCAGAGGTGGGAAGGGCAGTTTTTTTAATTAGCCTTATTTGTAAAGGGGTCAGAATTCCACTTTCCCCAGCAATTCTCCTCATCTGAAAATTTCCACTCTCAATCCTTCCATGAGTCATGGAAAAACTTTTCCAAAGTGTGTTTTCAAGCAAAATAGTTCTGTGGTCTGAATATGTGTTAGAAACATTCATTCTCATGCATGTTGAGTTGTGTCTGACTCTTTGCAAAGCCATGGACTATAGCCTGCCAGGCTCCTCTGTCCATGGAATTCTCCAGGTAAGAATACAGGAGTGGGTAGCCATTCGCTTCTCCAGGCAATCTTCCTGGCCCAGGGATCAAACCCGTGTGTGTGTCTTCTGCTTTCCTGCATTGCAGGTGGATTCTTTACCACTGAGCCACCTGGAAAGTATTAGAAACACATACACTCACAAACAGCCATGCTGCAGTTCTCAAACTTCTGTGACCACAGAACACAAGCATCTGTAGAGATGGACTCAGTTGGAGAAAAGGCAAATCAGGACTTGATCTGCATTCAGATGTCTTATCCAAAAGGAGATAAAACTTGAACAGCTGACAGTAGCAGTAGTGATAATATCCATAATTCACTGTCTATATATGCTTAGAATATTACATGCATTGCCGCATTTAATTAATGTTCATTACAGTCTTAGTAATAGCCTCATCTACCCAACACTATGTGCCAAGAACTCCAAGCATTTTAATAATTGTTCAATTCTTGAAATAATCCTATGAGGAGAGAGTCATTAGTATCTCTGTTTCACAAGTGGGATAACTAATGTGCAGTGAGATTAAGTGATTTGCCCAAGGTGACTACTTCTGAAGGGCTGAATCAGGAATCAAACCCAGGCAGCCTGGCTCCAGAATCCATGCTCGTAACTGTTGCATCACATATCCATCAATCCAGGGATCCATTGTTGGATGTGTAAACTGAGGCACAGCAATAGAAGAGACTCTTCTCAGGTGGCTCAGCCATAAAGAATCTACCAGCCAATACAGAGATGCAGATTCAATTCCTGGGTCAGGAAGATCCCCTGGAATAGGAAATGGCAACCGCTTGAGTATTCTTGCCTAGAAAATTCAATGGACAGAGGATCCTGGCGGGTCCATGGGATCACAAAGAGTCGGACACGACTAAGCAACTGAGCGTGCACACACACACTTCCCTAGGAAATCAAAAGAAGCTCGTGAGAACCATGATGAATACTCAGGGCATGCTCTGAAGTTTCTGGGCAAAGCTAAAAGGAGAAGTAATTACTTCTGCAGAGTGGGTTATGATGCAGTAGGGAGTTCAGTACACGTAAGGAGCCAGTCTCTCTTCCACTGGGCCATGGATTACAATTCACAAAAAGTGTTTAACAGAAAACCCTCAACAAAAGAAGTCTCTTCTTCTGACTGGACCAAACCCCTAGTTTTTTTTAAATATATATTAAATTTATTTCCTTTTAATTGAAGGATAATTAAGTGTGAAGTCACTCAGTCATCTCCAACTCTTTGTGACCCCATGGACTGCAGCCCACCAGGCTCCTCTGTCCATGGAATTTTTTAGGCAAGAATACTGGAGTGAGTTGCCATTGCTTTACAGTATTGTGTTGGTTTCTGCCAAAATCAACATGAATCAGGCATAGGTATACCTATGATCCCTCCCTCTTGAACCTCCCTCCCACCTCCCTCCCCATCCCACCCCTCTAGGTTGTCGCAGAGCCCTGGCCAAACCCCTGGTTTGCCATGAGTCTTCTGGAATCTAGTCATGGTACTATTCTCAGCAATGTGGCTTGATGCATGCACCCCAAAGAGACCAGTGGCTTGCTGCCTGAATAAAAGTGAAAGTGTTCGTCATTCCGTCATATTTGACTCTTTGCAACCCCATGGACTGTAGTCCGCCAGGCGCTTCTGTCCATGGAATTCTCCAGGCTGAATACTGGAGTAGGCTGCCATGCCTTTCTCCAGGGTATCTTCCCAATCCAGGGATCCAATCCAGGTCTCCCGCATTGCAGGCAGATTCTTCACCATCTGAGCCACCAGGGAAACCCATGAATACTCGAGTGGGTAACCTATCCCTTCTCCAGGGGATCTTCCTGACCCAGGAATCAAACCGGGGTCTCCTGCATCACAGGCAGATTCTTTACTGTCTGAGCCACCAGAGAAGCCCCAAATCTACCCTAATTGGAGAAAACCTGCCCAGGTGGTGGGGTCTACCTGCTGCTCCCTGTTGCAGTTTTAACACATCCTCATTAAATCAATTCTAGGTCCCCTTCGCTTACTGCTTTTCAATTTAACAATTGAGCTGATATGGCTCCTCTGTTGAATTGACAAAGCCACAGACTCAGTCCTACATTGACTAAAATACTATAGAGCACAAAATCAACTCAGTGAGACTGAAGCCAGGCACCCCGTGTCATTGTCATTGACAGCATCTGCGGATGGCTTTGTCTTCCTCCCACAAGCACAGTCACACTAATAGAACATGGGGGACTCTATTACTTTTCCAGCATGCTTGCTTGTCTTCTCAGGGAAGAGAGGATTTATGGGTTCTCTGGGGCCTCCAGGCCCTGAGATCCACCGCACCATCACTCAGCAGGTGCCAACGCTCTGAAACCAACGGGACACCAGCCCAGGTAAATGATGTCAGGCTGGAGGCTCCAAAACCTGTCCATGAAATAGTTTACCTCCTATGGTTCAGTCAGATGATGAACTATCACACAGTTACACACACACACACACAAGATTACTAGAAAAATAGTGTAGAAGTATAAAACAATGCTTTGATGTAAGAAAATTCTAAAAGGCAAAATTCAGAATGGCCCGTGTACTCTGGACCCCATGTGCAAAAGTATTTATGCAAGTGATATGCAATCCTTATACTCTTGTGTAGAAAAAGAAAATTTTAATTACTGCATATGCTTTTTTCTTAATATTTATTGATTTATTTCTATTGTTCAGCTGTGCTGCGTCTTCGTTGCAGCACGTGGGACCTCCAGGCTGCGTTGCAGCACGCAGTATCTTTTAGTTGCGGCATGCAGGCTCTAGTTCCCTGGCCAGGGATCAAACCTGGGCCCCCTGATTTGGGAGCATGGAGTCTTAGCCACTGGACCACCAGGGAAGTCCTGCGTATCCTTTTTTTATTTGATCAGTTTGACCAACACTGCGTAAGATTCTGAACATAAAGGAATCACATATTCCATGAGAGCTTTTCGAGGAAGTTAATAGCCATTCACTATGGACTATATGCCTAGGGAAGTACATACAATATTGCAAGCAACCCTTGAAACAAAATTGCAAGGTGGGTAATGTTATCTCCTTTCAGAGAGCACAAAGTACCTTGCTGATGAATGACTGCAACAGACAGAATTATGACCCTGAATCTTTACTCCATCTCCAATAGCAGGGTCACACGTCCAGATCCTTGGCCACATAAGCTGACAGGGGCCCTGGACTCTGAGTTCAGCCTCCACGACTTGTTTCGGCTGATGAGATGTTAGTCCATGGGATCCACAGAGACTGAAAGCTTTTGCAGTTGGACAGGCTCTCTTCCACCTCTGCTACCACTAGTGCCCTGGTTCCAAGGAGGCACGTGAAGAAGAGCCACCCTGGCTGAAGCAAGCCCAGGCTACCCCCTATCCACCCAACTCCCACACTGTCCTGCAGACACTGGAGCTTAATCAGTGCTTATTTGGGTACGCTACTGAGATTTTGCGATCAGTGTCACTTAACATTATTGTGGCCATGGCTGACTGAATCCGTGGCTAAGTCAGAACTTAGGCTCAGACCTCTCATTCCACTTCCATTGCCTTTTTGGTGCTGTGTTGGTTTCCTAGGTGGTGCAGTGGTAAAGAGCCCGCTTGCCAATGCAGGAAGCACAAGAGACTTGTGTTCAATCCCTGGGTCAGGAAGGTCCCCTGGAATAGGAGATGGAACCCACTCCAGTACTCTTGGCCGGAAAACTCCATGGAACAGAGAAGTCTGGCTGGTTACAGTCCATGCAGTCACAAACAGTCGGACACAACTGCATGACCTAGCAAGCACATATTACCATGTAGTCTGAAACTTTTACTAAAACTATACTTGATACATGGGAAATTGGGCTGAACCAAATGAGATTTGAACAAGCTTGTCTTTATCATCCTTTTTCTTTTCCCACTATGACCTTTCATGCCTAATATTCAAATTGGGCTGGTAAACAGCCTACAAATGACAATGAATTCTATCAAACATATTCAGTGCAAGCATTGCTCTGGACTCCTAAAGCGGGGCCAGATTTGGCTGGGTAGAAATTTTACATTGTAACGTCTGCAGTTAGGTAAACAGAATCATGGTCATTAAAGATTTTACAGAGAAGGAGTTGTATTGAGAAATAGCTAGATAAATGGTGCTACATCCAAACAATGGAATATTACCCCCTCTGTTTTATACATTAAAAAGCTAAATATGCATATGCATATTTGCTCATTTTTGCATCAGCATAGAGAAAAACATGAGAAGAATACACACTGTTACATCGGTTACCTCGGGGTAGATGGGGAGCACGGGTGTGAGTGAAAGATGATCAGTTTATGCAGCTTTATATTGCTTTGCTTATTACCATAATCTTATATAACTTCTAAGCCATTATTTGGCAATGTTTCTCTTCCTCCCTACCCACCGGTACTTCCATTATACATATGATGCTGTGTTGGATGGTCACCCCCCACCGCCCCCCACATTTCTTGGAGGGTCCATTCATTTACCGGTGGTGGGGGGAGATGCTGTGCTAGGACTTCACGGCAGCGAACTGGCTTCTCTAGTTGTGGTACGAGGGTTTCGTTGCCCTCTGCATGTGGATCTTGGTTCCCCGGACCAGGATCAAACCCATGTCCCCTGCATCAGAAGATTGATTCTTAACCACTGGACCACCAGGCAAGTCCCAAGTTCCATACATTTTTATCCATTCTTTTTTCTCTCTATTCTTCACCTTGCATAGTCTCCACTGAGCTTTCTCCAAGTTCATTGATTCTTCTTTCTGCCACTTCAAAACAAGTTTAGGGGCCCTCTGGAAAAATTTTTATTTCAGCTATGTTTACTTTTCAACCCCAGAATTGCCCCAGAACTTGATGATGTTACAATTTCTATTTTTTTAATACTCTCTATTTGTAATATGATCCTGCCTTCCTTTACTTCTTAACTCATAGTTTCATTTACTTCTGTAATCATATTAATGTTTACAATGGCCATTTTGACATTGGTTGCTGTCGAAGCTGACTTCTGGTCACTCTCACAAGCAGTTTCTATCTGTCTTCTTTTTTTTTCCTGGTGAATGGGTCATACCTTCCTATTCCTTTATATGCTTTATAATTTTTGTTGGTAAGTAGACATTTCAGATTATATATTGTAGCAATAATCTCTGGGTGCTGGTATCCCCCTCCAATGCTTGTTTTCATTATTCACTTATGTGAAATAAAATTCATATTTTATGTCAAGACAAGAAGAATTCAAACAAAAAAAAAATTGTCCCTTCCCTTTGGTCTCCTATCTCCCCCCAACAGTGCATTATGTGTCTACATTAGGCATGACCAAACCTCCCCCGTTGGCAGAAATACCTGCTCCAACATAAAAAGCTACATTTCCTAGCACCAACAAGGCAACTCCTTAAAAGACAGCATTCCTTCTTGATCTTGTACGGGACAGTTTAGCTCTGGATTGTGTAAACTGTCTAAAATACGTCCTTTGACGTACAGCCCCCATCTCAAAAAAACTTAGGTAACTGTGCCTTGACTTCTAACAGGTGGAGAGTTTCTCAGACTTTCTAGATGCTCTTCCTGGGTTATAATGTTCAAATTTGGCTCAAATAAGATTTTCCATTTCTTTATTAGATCCATTGATTAAAGTTTCATTGACACATTTATTTTTTAGTAACTAACTAAACTTTAGTGAAGGCCAGCTTCCCAGGTGGTGCTCTTGGTAAAGAACTCACCTGCCAATGCAGAAGATATAAGAGACACAGGTTCGATCCCTGGGTCCGGAAGATCCCCTGGAGGAGGGCATGGCAACCCACTCCAGTATTCTTGCCTACAGAATCCCATGGACAGAGGAGCCTGGTGGGCTGCAATCCATGGGGTGCCAGAGTCAGACACGACTGACATCATACATGCACATTCTTCCCATAAACAGAGAATGCTAAACCTCTGGTGTTATTCTAAGGGAGGTGCAGATTTGGGGAGACCCACAGTCACCCTAAGATGACTATGGTGTTGCCAGGGCTTACTTTCTCTTTCCCTGACCTCACCCGGCTGTTAAACTCTATTAACTGCCTATTGATTACTTTATTGCTTTCAACAATGCTCTAGGCCTTAAATTGCTCTGTGAACTAATCCAATCAAATCAAGGCTCCTTTGGAGGAATCATTTCTGATGTTCAAGTTTGATATTTATTCTGACCCTGGGAAGGTTCTTCCCAGCTGTCTTATTCCCCAGTTCTCTCCTGCAGTGTAGCCTGACTACAACCTAAACTGTGTCTTCATTAAATCCATGAGTATCCATCCAGTTACCATTTATCATGACCTTCACTATTCTTGGGGCTTCCTCAATGGCTCAGTGATGAAGAATCCACCTGCAATGCAAGGAGCCACAGGAGACGTGGGTTCAATCCCTGGGTTGGGAAGATCTCCCAGAGAAGGAAATGGCAATCCAATCCAGTATTCTTGCCTGGAGAACCCCATGGACAGAAGAGCCTGGTGGGCTATGGTCCATGGGGTCGCAAAGAGTTGAACACAACTGAACGACACACCACTGGTCTTGAGAGTGTGCTTAGGTTTGAACTTCTCCACACTCCACTGCAACTGGAGTCAGTTCTTTGAGGAAGAGATTAGGAGCTGTCTGTCTTGTGACCGGCTTCTCTCCCAGGTAAAATCTCGGAGCCACCTCTCTAGAACTAGAGGTGAGGAAAATAGCAAGCTTTGCTCTGAGTGACAACCTGCTCTATTTGCTGACCACTCGGTTGGGGGTTGAAAGAAAGGTACAATCTGAAGTCCTCTCGATTTGCCTCTCCTGGCCTGGGACCACGATCTCACAAGCCCTGGCAGGCAACAAGGCCCTGGGCTTCCCTGGTGGCTCAGGTGGTAAAAAATCCACCTGTGATGCAGGAGACCCAGGTTTGATGCCTGGGTTGGGAAGATTCCCTGGAGAAGGGAAAGGCTACCCACTCCAGTATTCTTCCCTGGAGAATTCCATGGCCGGAGGAGCCTGGCGGGCTACAGTCCCTGGGGTCCCAAAGAGTCGAAGACGACTGAGCGACTAACACTTACCTATTTAGTCACGGCATAGCACACAAAGATAGGCCACTGTCTAACAACTGGGGACTGGGCAGAGGAAGGAAGCCCCGCCTCCAACCTCATGCCGGGACTTAGCCTCAGCATCCGATATTTGGGAAGCAAATACTGAATACAGAAATGCTGGAGACTGTCTCTTCCTGGGAAGAAAGCCCCCTGACTGGAAGCAAGGGAGAGAGGGAGTTTTGTGTTCCTGGCTGCAGCATCTGGAATGGAGTCTCCATTTGGCTGAGCAGAAGTCATGAGAAAGGGGGTTCAAATACTACAAACTCTCTTTTTTATCAAATTTTCATAGATTATCTTGCAACCCTGCTTTTTCTCTTGATGTTTGCTCAAAGGACCATTTACAGAAGTTTTACATGATTGGCATTTTTTAAGTAATTCTCACAAGTTTCAATGGTGAACAGATCAGTGGAGCTTCTGGCACGATTGTACCAAAAGTCTTTGTTCAGTCAATGAACCTGAGATAGCATTCATAGTTCATGAAGATGTAAAGTGCAAAGAAAGCAGAAGGTCTGGGAGATGCTGAACTCCAAACCTGACCATTTACTGGTGCGGAAGCTGAGGCCCAAAGTCAATGGTCTATCCTGCTCATCCTTCCTTTCATTCTCTCTCCCCACAGCGGGGATGAGCTTGGGAGCTGAGGCAGATCCACAAGAGATGTGGCAACTGCAGTCTTGGAGGAAGACGAAGGCAGGAGGGTGAAAATCGTCATGACATCCAGCTCGACCTTCCTAGTTCAACAAAGGAAGGGGAGATTTTACTCCTCTGGCCCCGAGACCCCAACGATGCCAGCCAGATCAAACATCACTGTATAGTCAATTCCCAGATTTCCTTGGAATTATTACATGGAGTCACTGCTCCTTTAATCTTTTATTACTAAAGATAACTCTGCTTTGTTTGACAAAAATGCATCTGGAGTACAGACTCTTAAAAGAGAATATGCCCAGATGGTAGCAGTATTTAAGGAAATACAGTTTTCCAATATGAGAACACGTAACCCTCTCTGATTTCATTTGTATGATTTTCCAAACCTCCCCCTGTCTTTTTTGCCCATATACAGTTCAAGTTGCCAGGGGAGGTTTGTGAGGTAGTCATGGTAACCAAGAAGCCTCATTATGCTGCCCACCCACCCTACACACAGGCACACACTTCACACACTCTTACCCACTGACCATCACTTTTTCAAACTCTGAAAATCATTTATAACGCCAAAATGAGTTTGAAATAACAAATCACAAAGTTGTATGGAGCACCACATGTTGTATTTTTGTGGCTCTGCCTAATTACTATTCACACCATAGGTAAAAATATATATATATAAATGGGATTCAGGAACAGGTTGCTGGCAGTTGAGGACTTCCTCCTTAATGGAGAAGAGAGTGGGAGTTTGTGCGCTCCCCTCTCTGCTAGGAGAAAAGCTGAAATGGGAGATGGCTTTAAGGCATGTTCCTTCCCAGTTATTTTCGCTTTCCTTGCAGTAATAATTATTCTCGGCTAATAATGTTGGTTTTTAAAGCAGGTAATTAGTGCTTCCAGCACTGTAATTGAATTTCCTGAAAGCGAAGACCTGCATGCTACAATCCAGGACTCCAGTAGTTGACCATGAACTGCACCTCAGTGATAAGAGGCAAGAATTTCCCCGCTTCTGCTCAGGGGAAACCTGGTCAGGTCATACCTACTGGGAGGTCCAGAGCTCTTGAGACCAGTTTCAGAAGAGCTTTGATGGATAGGTCTGCATTCAGGTGCAGGAGACCGAGTCAGTGAACAGATCCATCAACTGTGTCTTAAAATTAAGCCCTGGGGACACTGAGAGTTTGGCCTAGAGAAGTGTGTGGAGTTGGAGATTGCAGAGTCTGTGTTTTGGGTGAAATCTGAAGAGCAGAGGAACTGCTCCTGAAAAAAGAATATCATTAACCAGAGAGTTGGTAATAATAATAATATACTAGTGGTGATACTCCCGTGCGCTCACCGCCTCTCCAAAGCAGAAGACGAGGGACGTGTCCTCACTCTGCACTGGGGCTCACTCATGCCCCGGCTCCCTGTGGAGACGTGTTACATGCAAGACATTCTCCCGGAGGAACGATCCCCATCCCCTTCTCACCCTCAGTCTGCTATTTCCCTAGCCTGGGTTACCCCACAGTAGAGCCTGAGATAAAGGCATATGTGAGAGTAGTTTATTTGGGAGGGTGATTCCAAGGGAGCAAGACTGAATGACAAGAAGAGTAAAAAGGAAAGAAAGAAAGAGGAAAGCGGTGCACTTGTGCTGTCTAACTGGTCCTTGCTCTTGAGCCACTTGATTGCAGGGAGTCCCCTGAGAAAACAGGGAACGTGTTTCCACGTCATCTGGGTAAGAGGGAGAAGGCATCTACCCTGGGCTCCGTCCCGAATGGCTCCAGGGCGTCCCCATAGGGGACCGACTCCCTCCGTACCAGAGGTCAGCACTGGTGGGTCCTGGGACATGCTTTGGGTGTGCCCTGCCACGGACTCCAAAACTCCCTCAGGCAGCAAGTGTGTGCCCAAGTGCTTCAGGCACGTCCAACTCTTTGCAACCCCATGGACTGTAGCCCGCCAAGCTCCTCTGTCCATGGGATTCTCCAGGCAAGAATACTGGTTGCCATTTCCTCCTCTAGGGGATCTTCCCAACCCAGGGATCAAACCCACATCTATTTCGGCCCCTGGATGGCAGGTAGATTCTTTACCACTGAGCCGCCGGGGAAGCAAGGCAGCTAGTGAGGGCTGAGGAAAGCTTTCAAAGCCTGTGTGGATTGATGCCCAGCAGCCATGATTGAAATAAGAGGTCGGGCCAAGAAGACTCACGGTGATGCCTCAAGGTATTCAGTTCACTCTTTAAAAGAGGAACAGTCAGGGCGTAGAGCAGCTGGGCCAAGTCCCAGACTCCTTGGTTACTCATCGGGTGTGACATGGTAAAGATGTGACTGTCTATTTGTTTTTTAAAAAAATATTTACTTATTTATTTGGCTGTGTCTGGTCTTAGTTGCAGCATGTAGAATCTTTGCTGGAATTTGTGGGCTTAATTGCTCCAAGGCATGTGAGATCTTAGTTCCCCAACCAGGGATGGAACCTATGTTCCCTGCATTGCAAGGTGGATTCCTAACCACTGGGCCACCAGGGGAACCTCTCGACTATCCATTTCTGACCCAGGGATGAAGTTTCCCCTTTCCTTCTCTAGCATCTTCTCCAACAAGATGGAGAGAAGATTATACTGTGAAAAGCAAAGGAGAAAAGGAAAGATATAAACATCTGAATGCAGAGTTCCAAAGAATAGCAAGAAAAGAAAAGAAAGCCTTCTTCAGCGATCAGTGCAAAGAAATAGAGGAAAACAACAGAATGGGAAAGACTAGGGATCTCTTCAAGAAAATCAGAGATACCAAAGGAACATTTCATGCAAAGATGGGCTCAATAAAGGACAGAAATGGTATGGACCTAACAGAAGCAGAAGATATTAAAAAGAGATAGCAAGAATACACAGAAGAACTGTACAAAAAAGATCTTCACGACCCAGATAATCACGATGGTGTGTTCACTGACCTAGAGCCAGACATCCTGGAATGTGAAGTCAAGTGGGCCTTAGAAAACATCACTACAAACAAAGCTAGTGAAGATGATGGAATTCCAGTTGAGCTATTCCAAATCCTGAAAGATGATGCTATGAAAGTGCTGCACTCAATATGCCAGCAAATTTGGAAAACTCAGTAGTGGCTACAGGACTGGAAAAGGTCAGTTTTCATTCCAATCCCAAAGAAAGGCAATGCCAAAGAATGCTCAAACTACCGCACAATTGCACTCATCTCACACGCTAGTAAAGTCATGCTCAAAATTCTCCAAGCCAGGCGTCAGCAATATGTGAACCGTGAACTTCCTGATGTTCAAGCTGGTTTTAGAAAAGGCAGAGGAACCAGAGATCAAATTGCCAACATCCGCTGGATCATCAAAAAAGCGAGAGAGTTCCAGAAAAGCATCTATTTCTGCTTTATTGACTATGCCAAAGCCTTTGACTGTGTGGATCACAATAAACTGTGGAAAATTCTGAAAGAGATGGGAATACCAGACCACCTGATCTGCCTCTTGAGAAATTTGTATGCAGGTCAGGAAGCAACAGTTAGAACTGGACATGGAACAACAGGCTGGTTCCAAATAGGAAAAAGAGTTCATCAAGGCTGTATATTGTCACCCTGTTTATTTAACTTATATGCAGAGTACATCATGAGAAACGCTGGACTGGAAGAAACACAAGCTGGAATCAAGATTGCCGGGAGAAATATCAATAACCTCAGATATGCAGATGACACCACCCTTATGGCAGAAAGTGAAGAGGAACTCAAAAGCCTCTTGATGAAAGTGAAAGCTCAACATTCAGAAAACTAAGATCATGGCATCCGGTCCCATCACTTCATGGGAAATAGATGGGGAAACAGTGGAAACAGTGTCAGACTTTATTTGTCTGGGCTCCAAAATCACTGCAGATGGTGACTGCAGCCATGAAATTAAAAGACACTTACTCCTTGGAAGGAAAGTTATGACCAATCTAGATAGCATATTCAAAAGCAGAGACATTACTTTGCCAACAAAGTTCGTCTAGTCAAGGCTATGGTTTTTCCTGTAGTCATGTATGGATGTGAGAGTTGGACTGTGAAGAAGGCTGAGCACTGAAGAATTGATGCTTTTGAACTGTGGTGTTGGAGAAGACTCTTGAGAGTCCCTTGGACTGCAAGGAGATCCAACCAGTCCATTCTGAAGGAGATCAGCCCTGGGATTTCTTTGGAAGGAATGATGCTAAAGCTGAAACTCCAGTACTTTGGCCACCTGATGCGAAGAGTTGACTCATTGGAAAAGACTCTGATGCTGGGAGGGATTGGGGGCAAGAGGAGAAGGGCATGACAGAGGATGACATGGCTGGATGGCATCACTGACCCAATGGACGTGAGTCTGAATGAACTCCGGGAGTTGGTGATGGACAGGGAGGCCTGGCTTGCTGCGATTCATGGGGTCTCAAAGAGTCGGACATGACTGAGCGACTGATCTGATCTGATCTGACTTCTATCTGTCTGAAATTGCCTGTGTCCTCAGACATGAATCCTGTCTCCCTCTGACCTGTTAGAATGCACAGAGCTGACCCAAGCCTATACTCTATGATTCCTTGGTTTGAAGGGGAAAAAAATTGTTTCATGTTTCGTCTATTCAGTTCAAATAACTGTCCTGAAAGACAAATGGACAGAGAGGATTCCAGCAGGTACAGTACAACAGGAGAAGCAGGATACCTTGTCTGGCCTGAAGGAACTGCACTTTTCCAGAATGTCCCCCATCTAAAAGTGAAAGTGAAGTCGCTCAGTCGGGTCCGACTCTTTGAGACCCCTTGGACTGCAGCCTACCAGGCTCATCCGTCCATGGGATTTTCCAGGCAAGAGTACTGGAGTGGGTTGCCATTTCCTTCTCCAGAGTATCTTCCCGACCCAGGGATCGAACCCAGGTCTCCTGCATTGTAAGCAAGACGCTTTACTGTCTGAGCCACCAGGGAAGTCCCCCATCTAAAAAGGAATCTATAATTGGGCATGTTTTCAGTTTCCTCCATTGAAGGACTCAGGATCACGGAACACACTCTCCTTCCGTGTTCCTAGATTTCTCATGATGACCTCATTCTTGCTTCTGTGGTCACCACCTGCTGTCCCCTTCTGACCTGGATTCATTCCACCTCCTGCCCTCCTCCTCACCGTCTGTGCTCTTCTCTTACCTTCATCTGATTCATTCTCTCTCTCTCCTCTTTATCCATCCTTTTTTACTCAGGGTAGGTTTCCCCAGGCAAAATCCTATATACAGTGCAAATTACAATTGCGAGCTCGATGCAAATGCAACATTGATTTTTAAACAAGATTATGTAAATTGTGGGTAGTCCATTCGTATGCTTGCTGAAATATCTTTAACAAAATTATGAAGTTCTTTAATATGAGGCAGGCTCAAATAGGTAAATACGTAAAATGATCAAATCATGAAAACATGTGATACCAAAGCAGTCTGTTGGTATCACAGACCCTGCATCCTGATTCTAGGAAACCCTAACATCCGAATTTTGGAAGAGACATACTTTCTGCTGAACTTCACCCAGGCCTCTTACATCGCTTTTCCACATAAGAAACCTGAAACTCCCTCAACCATTCTTTCTGGGGTGCATGGCTTACAGCGGCACGTTTCCTGTATGTTTCTAAGCTTCTTATAAACTGGATCTCATTTGCAGTAACCACTTACGTTTCTTAGGATTTTCTCCAGGCTGTTAATATAGGATTTCAAGTCACATTAAGAGCTTCTCCTGGAAAACTGTAATTCAAAAAGATACATGAACAACACTTAGGATGGATAAGACATGGAAACAGACTAAACGTCCATTAACAGACAGATGGATGAACACTGTACACACATACACAGCTGAATGTGTGGATGTGTGTGTTATACACACACACACAATGGAGTTTACTCAGCCTTAGAAAAGAATGAAATGATGTCATTTTCAGCTACACAGATGGACCTAGAGATTATCACACTACACGAAGTCATCGGAAAGGGAAATACAAATACCATTATGATATCACTTACATGCGGAATCTAAACTACGACAGAAATGGACTTCTTTACAAACCAGAGACAGACGCACAGCCCTCAAGACCAGACTTGCGGCTGCAAAGGCAAAGGGGAGGTGGCGGAGGGAGCACTGGGGTGTCTGGGATTAGCAGATGCAAACTGTTCTATGTAGAATGGATAAACAAGGTCCTATTGTGTAGCACAAGGAGCTATATTCACTATCCTGTAACAAATCATAATGAAAAAGAAAAAGAAATAATTTCTCCTGGTTTTTTCAGAAAGCGCACAGGGGTGCCACTTGTCGGGACACAAGTGTTGCCCTCATGCTCTTCTGCACACTCTGGCTCCCACTTTTGATGTTTAGCACGTCCTGTTAATACAAAGCCTCTCCTCACTGTCACCATCACCGAGCCTCTATGCACAGTCCTGCAGCCTGCTCGCCCAGGGCTCCCACCCAAGTCCGGGGAGGTGGCCAGTGACCAGTCTCCAAGACGACATTGTCTTCCTGCCCTTCCTTCCCCGGAACCTGGTGCACACAGCTGACCTCTGTTCTCCCCCTGCCAAAACGAACTCTTACCACGCCAACCAATGCTGGAAAGGTCCGTCTCGTGAAACACACCAGGACTCACACTCAGACACATCTTCACGTCCTTCACCCACCTGTCCTCTCTGGTCTTCTTTCAACGCCTGCTCATCTTTAGGTGGGGAGTGTTCTGGAAAAGCACGGTTCGTTCAGGCCAGACTTACTGCACCCCGATTTCCCTGTGGCACTCTCCTTTCTGGTCTCCTCTCTCTCCACTTGGCTCCAGGGAGAGTGATATGCACTGAATAGATGAAACATGCAACTATTTTGCATTTAAAAAAAGGTGAAGTTTCTTTTCGCTTAGAACTAAAGATTCAAGTAGAGGCAAAGGGAGGGAGACAACTAACATTTGCAAACATCAGATGAGAAAAAAGGGAGGTCCAGAGAGATGCCCCGCTTGCCCAAGCTAACCATCTAGCAAATGACAGAGGGGCTTCCCTGTGGTCCAGTGGTTAAGACTCCACGCTTCCATTGCAGGGGGTGCAGTTTCAGTCCCTGGTCAGGGAGCTAAGAATAAAATTAAAATTAAATAAATAATAAAGTAAAGAACCAGGACTTGGATCCCTCCATCTCTTTCTCTCCCTGATTACTTTCCTTCGTAGTTTTCATCGGCCTGACTGAAGTTTCCTGTCACCACTTCGTGGGCATCTTAGTTAATATCTGACTATAAAACTAGACTCCACTTTCTCTATGACTACTTCCCTTTTCTTTTTCCTTTAAATTATCCCTGAGTCCAGATTTCCCTCCACATTATGTTTACAGACCACCCGCTGCTTTTTTCCTTTGAAAGAAGCCAGCCGTGGGGGGAATAAGCAGAGGACATCCCGTCAAGTGTCTCCAAGTAAGTTTATTGAACCTCGCATGCACCCTCTTCTTTGCATCCTACCCAGATTCACATGCGGAAGATTCCATTTCCGTGTTTTACTTTGGTTCTCACTGTAGGAAATCAGAACTTGGAGGGACCTTACAACCATTGGTCCGCCTCTTCTATTTTAAAGATGATGAAACTGGAGCTAAGAAACCAGTCCAAGACCTCCCAGCCCTTCCCTAAATCACACAAGTTAAGAGTGGAGCCAAGAAACTGGGCACCCAAATGGAGCTTCTCTGAGTGTATCCAACTTCCTTTATGTGGATCAGATATGCTGAATAGACTTGCTCCTGCGAGCTCTGCTGGGATGGTGACTGCATGTGCTTAAACATGGTTAATGTCAGGAGCTGCTTCCCATACATGCATGTGTGCTAAGTTGCTTCAGTCATGTTCAACTCTGCGCGACCCTATGGCTGTAGCCCACCAGTCTCCTCTGTCCATGCGATTCTCCAGGCAAGAATACTGGAGTGGGTTACCATGCCCTCCTCCAGGGGAATCTTCCCAACCCAGAGATCAAACCCGTATCTCTAACATATCCTGCATTGACAGGCGGGTTCTTTACCACTGTTGCTGCTGCCAAGTCGCTTCAGTCGTGTCCGACTCTGTGTGACCCCATAGATGGCAACCCACCAGGCCCCCTCGTCCCTGGGACTCTCCAGGCAAGAACACTGGAGTGGGTTGCCATTTCCTTCGCCAATGCATGAAAGTGAAAAGTGAAAGTGAAGTCGCTCAGTCGTGTCTGACTCTTAGTGACCCCATGGACTGCAGCCTACCAGGCTCCTCTGTCCATGGGATTTTCCAGGCAAGAGTACTGGAGTTGGATGCCATTGCCTTCTCCATCTTTAGCACTCCCATATGTGGAAAAGCTCAACTTTTGAACAGATACATTATAAATATGGGCTCCCCTCGTAACTCAGAAGGCAAAGAATCCTTCTGCAATGCAGGAGACCTGGGTTTGATCCCTGGGTCGGGAAGATCCCCTGGAAATGGCACCCCACTCCAGTATTCTTGCCTGGAGAATCCCATGGACAGAAGAGCCTGCTAGGCTACAGTTAATGGGGTCATAAAGAGTCAGACATGACTTAGCAACTAAACAACAACGTCAGTCATCTGCTAGGGTGTTGCTAAGTGTTTCCACATGTTGTTGTTGTTGTTGTTCAGCCACTAAGTTATGTTGTTCAGTTACTCTATGCAACCCCATGGACTGCAGCACGCCAGGCCTCCCTGTCCTTCACTGTCTCCCAGAGTTTGCTCAAACCTATGTTCGTTGAGTCGAGGACGTCATCCAATCATCTCATCCTCTGTCCTCATTCCACATGAACATTTAATAAATGTTTGCTCAGTCTGAATCTAGACAGTTGCCCCCAACAAGTAAGTCCTGTTTCAGACCTGAGAATGTTACAAATGACTGAAGAACACTCTGATCCCTTGAGAAATTATTCTGGAATCATCTCCACTTTCACATGCATCCTAAAGAATAGAGGGAAATGTTTGTCATTTTACAAAAGCTGTCACATTGCACTTGAGGTGACCAGGACCGAAAGCTAACCACCCTCAGAGAATAAATGTCATACATCTTCAAGGTAGCTACCGCCCTCTAGTGTCCTGTGAAAACAGCAAAAAGTATACTTCGTGGGTGTGCTCAGTCATGTCCCACTCTGCGACCCCACAGACTGTAGCCCTCCAGGCTCCTCTGTCCATGGAATATTTCAGGCAAGAATACTGGAGTGGGTTGCTGTTTCCTACTGCAGGGGATCTTCCCAACCCAGGGATCAAACACGCCCCTCCTGGGTCTCCTGCATTGGCAAGCAGATTCTTTACAACCACCACCTGGGAAGCTCTCCCCATCTCTAAAAGGAAGAAAATAACATTCAGACCTTTAGTTTTTTATAAGGAGATATATCATATCTCATGTCATACAGAAAGCTTTCCATACATGTTTGCTAATATTAGGATCATGAGGTATTAATAGTTTAATGTATTCACCAAATCAAATCTTTCTACTACATTAACACACTAAAGAACAAAAACGCTTAGGTCATCAGAGCAATTCCACTTTCCAGAGACAGTCAGATGGAAAAACACTTAAAGGGAGAAGGAAACTGGAGCATGAAAAATGTGAAGAGAAAACAAAACTGACTTTGGTCATTTCACAGCCTCGCTTTAATCATTCAGTAGGTGCATTCATGATGTATGGTATTATTTACAGACTTCTCCAGACAGCTCTAAATGCACATACAGCAAAGCTTTATCCAGCCAGCTGTCGAGTCATTGTAAACCGGATAATGAGTCTCTTGGCCCATCACGTGCAGAATTCCTTTTCTTGGCTCACAGCTTGTGGCCCTGTGTCCTCCTTGTGGCCATGGGATTGGTCAGTATCTCACGCAACTGTGAAACAAACCCCCTCTTCGTCATCTCTGCTTGAAGCTGCTTCCAAAGAGAGATGGCAGGCTTCTGAAGAAGAGCTCCTTCCTCCGTGGGCCGTGGTTCAGCACATTTCATCAACAGCAATAATATTGCTTTCTATGTATGTATTAGTATTGTTTTATGCAGTAATATTGCTTTCTTGTATATACCTTTCTATAAATTCCTTCTATATCTACAATGCATTCTTTACAAATCTTAGAGCACTGTGCAGGACTACACTGGATACTTGGCAAGATTGTTTCTATTAACTTTGTTCCAGGCACCCAGCCAAGAGCCATAGTGGACATAACTACTCAACTTGTCACATTGGAAAAGTTAGAAGTGCCCCACTCAGTCAAAGGACTGAAATAGCCATGTTTATAGCAGTGACTATAAAACATATTCAAAACTACTGGTCAAACATTCAAGGAAGATCGTGATGAGTCACACGTCTGGATCCTGTGACCTTCCCCCAAAAATGGCCCCTCTCTAGCTCCCCTCCCACCAGAGGGAATAAAACCTCTTAATCCCCCAGCATTGCTTATTGCAGCCCAGAGGCTTAGTTGGGACTTTCTAAATTTAACCTACTACTCCGGAATTTTTTTAAAAAGGTTCTTAAGCATAAGTCAGTACGGGAAGATGGAGCAAAAAACTTGAACTTCTTTTCCTAATAACTCAACCCGCTTTATGTACGTACCTATCGCATCAAGAACAAAGAAGTAATAAGAAAGATAAAGATACTGTACTCAGACTGTTAGGGTTGGGGACCTCCAGAATTCAGACTGACCAAAAATCTGGGACCAAATGGAAATGCACGGATCAGCTATCTTTAAGTCTGGCCTATATGAAATGTAGCAGAATTGACAAGTCTGTGTCTAACCAGTTGATAAATATTTCACACTTTTAAACTTTAAAATAGCCTTTAGATCTTATCATATAAAGTAAAAATAGCCTGAATCAAAGCTGACTAATTGGTGGCATGTGTACTAAACAATAATCGATTTCCTCTCTACACATTGTGAGCATGTGTGTGCTCAGCTGTGTCTGACTCCCTGTGACCCCATGAACTGCAACCCGCCAGGCTCCTCTGTCTATGAGATTCTCTAGGCAAGAGTACTGGAGTGAGTTGCCATTTCCTCCTTAAGGGATTCTTGACCAGGGATCGAACACATGTCTCCTGGGCCTCCTGCATTGCAGGTGAATTCTTGACCATTGATCCATCAGGGAAGCCCCTAAGTTGTGGAGGGATATTTTTAATGTATATATGGATATTTTTATGTATATATGTCACAAATACTTCTATCTTACTTCTCCAAAATTTAATTTTTAAAAGTTGAGCTACCTTTCAAAATCATCAATTAAACCTATTGGTTACATATTTGTCTCTTCAGGACTACTTATATAATGTTCTTTTCCTGCCTCACTTGTTACACCACATATTCTAACATACATCTCAGCAACATACCATTTATATTCTGATAGAAAATCTTCAGCTTATGGTTTGATATTTCAACCGTAAAGTATGTAGAATGCAGGTTTCTGATGGTATCCTTATTAAAAATCATTAGCAAGAATATGGGCAAATTCGCTATTAGCAATAGCTATTTGTTAAAGTTGTTATATTTTAACAATATTTGTTAAAGTTGAGTTTTCTTGATTCATCCAGACCAACTCCAAATCGGAAAGAAAGCTGTTACCACAAAACAAATTTTAAATAAGTAGAGTTTTGCCACTTCCAAATACTTTTGAGGTTGAAAGAATTAGCTTTGTGATTCTTTGGAAGAAACGCTTTTGTAAATAAGGGTTATTTATATGCTATGTGCAGCCTGGGTGGGAGGGGAGTCTGGGGAAGAATGGATACACGTATATGCATATATGAGTCCGTTTGCTGTTCACCTGAAATTATCACAACATTGCTAATCGGCTGTACCCCAATACAGAACAAAAAGGCTTTGTGAGATAGTTCAAAGTCAAATTTTCCTGAAAGGCTATTTTTTTTGGTCTTTTGCACATATCCTATTGAATTCACACACTCTGATTTAGATTTAAAGAAATCTGTATTGCTGAGATTATATATTGTAGGTGTAATATTCATTGGAAGGACTGATACTGAAGCCAAAGCTCCAATACTTTGTCCACCTGATGCAAAGAGCCAAGTCATTGGAAAAGACCCCGATGCTGGGAATGACTGAAGGCGGGAGAGAAGAGGGTGACAGAGAATGAGATGGTTGGATGGCATCACCGACTCAACGGACATGAATTTGAGCAAACTCCAGGAGAGAGTGAAGGACAGGGAAGCCTGATGTGCTGCCGTCCCTGGGGTCGTAAAGAGTCGGACACGACTGGGTGTAGGTGAGAGGTGAACAGGATAGCTGGTTTCGAATAGCCTGCTTTCCTGAGTGACAGTCATGGAATTAAACAGACCTCCCTATCTAGCCAAATGACCAAATGTGGTGTAGGGGGTATCTCCTGAAAGAACTTTAATTTGCAGAGGAGTACATATTTATGGTCCCTGAAATTCGAAGACATTTGAAGCCAGCAGGGCCAGAAGTGAATGGATAGCCAAGCATGTCCTTTCAGGGGACATGGTGAAGAGTCCTCACTGCCCAGCTCATGGCTCGAATCTCCCGGAGTGTGTTACTACCATCCTGCTGAGCACATCCCCTGCTCATCCTGTAATTAACAACTATATAGCACTATATAGCACCATTTACTTCTCCATTTACTTTTGTGGATAGCTCTAGTCTTTGTTTCAGCTCATCATCAATCTTTTCAGAAACTTCAGTGCTGTCACAAAAGCTATGCATATAAATCTCCCCACCGTGCTTCTGCAAATTAAATAAAATGTGTTTTAAGCTTGCCTCAAATGCAAAGGCTTCATGTGATTTATTTCCACACAGTTCTTAGGGCTGTGCCGAAGCATGACTCAGCTACCCGCAAAAGCCCAGACTTTGAACATGGGGACAGTCACTTAGAGGCGGGGGCCTTGTAGAGCGTGGGACACACGTACCCATTCTGCAAATACGTGTTGGATGAAGTCTAAGTGGAGGAATTCTTCATATCAGTCTTTCTCTTTTTGAAAGAAATCTCTTCGCCTTTTTCTAGAGCTATTTCCATGCCAAGTTCAGGTTGACTGTCGCTGATCAAGTTCATATCTAGCCATCGCTTCATGGACAGCCATCAGTTACTAATGCAGTGCCCCCAGTTGATTGTCCCTGAACTTGAGGATGATGGTAATCATTTTTTCATGGCTTCTAGTTTTGAGAGTTTCTTTCTGATTTGGGCAAATTTTAAATGATCAGTACAATAGAACTTCTCCAACAAATCAAATTGGCAAATTGTTGATGCTGCTCTAAATATGATCCAAGGACTGAGGCCATCCAAGGACTTTTGACCACCTGGGAGTTGGTCAAAAATGCAAATTCTCAGATCCCACCCCAGATGGGGTGGGGCCCAGCAGTGTGAGTTTTAACTGCCACCCGCCCCTTCCCCCCACCGCCCCCAGGTGATTCTGACACATGCTAAGGTTTAAGAAGCATTGTCCACCTCTCCCTTCTCTTTTTCTCCCTTAGTGCCAAGATCTTCAATTTGGAGGACACGTGGCAATGTTTCCAGGTAAAGGTGGCATTTCCCAGCCTCCCCTGCAGCAAAGGGAAGTCCATGACATACTTGTGGAAACCACCAGAAGGGGCATCCAGGACAGCAGGTCCAAGAAAGGCTGCCTCAGCTGGGAAGTGTGGCCCCTTCGCCTATTGCCTTTCCTTGTGCTTCCCACCGAATTGTGGATGTGAGGGCCAGTGCTCCAACAGCTATCTCAGTCAATGAGACAGCTTTGATGATGGAAACAGCACTGAAAACTGAGCAGCTGAAAGGCAGAAGTCTGTTCCTAATAATCAGATTACAAAGCAGCCACACTGGCCATGGCTTTCAGTTCTGCATCCCCAGAATTGAGTGTGGAGACTGGCACACAGTAGGGGCTCAGTAAGGATTTGTTGAATAAACAAAATGAATGACTGAATGCATGCTTGCTCAGTCACTCAGTTATGGCCAACTCTTTGCAACCCCGTGGACTGTAGCCCGCCAGGCTCCTCTTTCCATGGAATTTTCCAGGCAAGAATACTGGCTCGGGTTGCCATTTCCTTCTCCAGGCGATCTTACGGATCTTATCGACCCAGGGTTGGAGCCTGTGTGTCCATGACTATACACTAAACCCTTTCATGTTTATACTGGTCCTTCCACTTTTTCTAGGTAAAGCAATCAAGTGGACTTTCAGTGAATAGTTCCCAGGTAAGTGTTGGTCATATTTTCCCATTCCTCGAAGACTATGGGAGACTCTGTAGTAATATATCAGTGAGCAACTGGTCCAGAACTAGATCAACTTGCAACCCACTTGTAACCACTGCAAGCACTATGTGTCACCTTGGTCACATCATTTAAGCTCTCAAGGTCCCCACAGGCAGCATAAGAAGGAAATGATTGTCAGCATCCCGTCAGCACATCCAGTCAAAGATTCCAGAAGAGACTTCAGAGTCTAGAAATAATCTTTAGTCTCAGTTCTTTAAGGCTTGATTACAATTACTTTTATTATTATTTTTAATGAACTAATACAAGGGGCCAGGAAACCCTGGGAAAGAGATTATTTATTACATGACCTCAGGGTTGTGCGCTATAAACGTCACAAGTAGGCACACCCCTTTCACTATTTATTTCCAGTAAAACAAAAGATCGAGAAATCAGCATCAAGAGATGACACAGTACAGCTGAGACCATTAAAAGCAACTCCTCCAAAACTGGGCATCATAAAAGTACATCATGAACTGCAAACAGATTTGCTCAACGAGGGACAGCTCATCCTTCTGATTCTCCACGAATGCCATAGGGAGTTTCTCAGGGTAGAATGTGAAATGAAAAAGAAGCGCCTGGCCAGGAATGCTGTACATTATCCCCCAATGACCTGCCAAAGGGACTATTTTTAAAGATGCATTTATCTCAGCAGGAGTGACAGCATTTAAGAAGTGGCCAGGTCCCAGTGCCAGACAATCTTGCGTGGGAAAAGTCTGCAGAGCATGACTGTACCTCTACAAAGGCCTGGGTGATGGATGGGATGTGAATTGCCCTTGGTTGGCTAGATGGTTGGTGTATGGAGCCATAAGGATAATGCAGAAGTGAAAACTTGGGAATCAAACGGAGTTTACCCCAAATCGTCACAGCCATCCCAACACTCAAAAAAGAATCAGGCTTTAGATTTACAAGATCCATCCTAACTAGAAATGCAGGCTTTTGCTGCCTTAAAAATTTCTTAAGCAGTAACTAACTGTTCATCAAATTGTACTATCCCACTGAAAAATCATGTTATAAGGGAGGTAGTAATCCCAATTTACACTGTTCTCTTTTATGAACCTAGCCAGTGTATTTTGTATCACAAGCAAGTATATTACAGCTATGTTACATTGATCCTCTCATTATTGATGTAGCACTGATGTTAGGTAACTCCTGTAACAAACTGAGAGAAACACTAATACACAATGATACATTTACACATCTGGGGGAGTCAGGATATCAAACCAGAGTCGATGAGTCTTCCTTCCCTGCACAGAAAAAAAAAATGGTGATCCAATTATCAGTGGACGAGAGAAGCAAAGAAAACCTTTTAATCATTAAAACTGATCGCAGATCCAGGATAGAGAGGTGCCAGGAATTTACTCTTTCTCCTCTCCACCTTCTATCCCAGAGTATAACCAAAGGATGGCTGGAAGCTATCACGGGGCCTAAGTGTGTCTCCAAAACAGAAAATACACTCAATGCTGCCATCTTTATTCTTCTTTAAATTTTTGAGGTTTCTGGTAGCAAAAGCCTGGCACTTTATAGAATTGAAAGCATCACAGATCAAAGGGCTAGTTCTTGCAGACTGACATCCATCTGGCCTCAGGGTTCACCTCCAGGACCCAGGGCTTATAGCTCACAGTCCCTTCCATGAAAGACGGTTCTGATGGGTGAAACAGTTGTTCTTTTTCCATGGATTCAAGACTTCAATCTATTACTGACCTTTGCCGAAGCAGTTTGTCCTGAGTTCCTCACCCCACCCCCACCCCACTCCCATTCACGTTTCATGCTAGACCTCAGGAAAGTGTTCCTTGTGAGGACTGAAGAAAAACAGATATGACAACCCCTGCGCTCCCCAACTCCCATGCCAATGTCTGCTTCAAAAAGAAGCAGAACCGAGACACACAGAGTAGATTTCCATGGGTCTGACCATTATAATAAACACGGTCGTGTCTCACTGCCAAGTCTATACTTTGAAGGCCTGCGGCTGCCTTTCCCCACCCCGCCCTCCATCCCCCATGCCCACCACATCTCATTCCTGCCTACAAAGACGATGGCAGGAGCCACGGAACACTTCCCGTGTTGCCTCTGGGGGAGCAGGCACGTCAAATGCTAGGATGGATGATGGTGAGCTTGCGTTTCACCAGCAGTCTATGTAAGAGAGGAAATAATTCCTCCCCCACGAGAAGAAAAGAGCCAGAACGAGATGAACAGTGCAATGTGAGCTCATGAAGTGCATCCTCCCGCCAGCAAGTTAAATGGCTATAAGAAATTGTGCTTGCACTTCACTCCATCAGCCCCAATTTCCTGGGACCTCAAACACCAACTCCTCTCCAAATATGGCTAAATGCTGGCAAATATTTGCAGACACCATTTCTGCAAATGAAACCCAAAGACAATTATGTACAAAGTTAGTTTACAGAATGCCTATCCCCTTAAGTGTTTTTGACTAGATCAAAATAGGAATAAATATTATTCTTCAATTTACCCCCTAATCATCATGGAAAACTTAGGACTCTTGGAGGGGGTGACATAGATTTCTACAGATATTGCTCAAATATTTGGTTTCCTATATCAGAGTATCTTCAATGCTATTGTGCCAATTTTCAAATGGAAACTATGAGAAGTAACACTTTAACTGCAAAAATATATGTATCATATGTACTTCAGAATTCAGATGATGACTCAACTTCCCCACCAAGTTCATTTGTTAAGTCCTTGGGCTCCGAGGAACTTTACGGAGGAACATGAGTGTTTCTCAAGTTCATTTTGAAATGCAAGAAAGTCCTTGTACCTTACTTGCAGAAATACACACCCCTTGCTTAGTGTGTGTTCCCACTGGGGGGTGCTCTCCTCCTTGGGCTGGGGACACTAGAAGCCAAGCATGGAGTTCTGAGATTCTACGGGAGGACAGCTCAGGAAACCCCCAAATCAGTCACCTGAGTTACAAACATACAGACAGCGGAAATGGGTGCTAAGCTAGGGGTCACAAGTTCAACTTTTCCTCCTGCGCTATCCAGGTGTCCACCAGACAGTGACAGACAGGAATTGAGGGCACTGCTGAGGTTCCCAGACGGGGTTCTTCCAACACTTCCTTTCCCCGGTAGGTGGTTCACATCAGGACCTGTTCTCGAGTCTCTGGCAGTCGAAGAGCAATCAGGCCACCCCCAACGAGAGAAGTGGCCGCCAGAAGGATGGGGACCACTTTGGTGATCCCAACGAAAGAAGCGAAGATGGTGTTTCCCAGGATGGCGCCAAATTTGCATAATCCATTGAGGATGCCAAAGGCTGTTGCCCTGTAAAAGAAGGAGAAAGTAAACCATTCTGAAGGATACAAACTAGACCGCCTTAGATGTGTGGGACTGGGTTCTTTCTTTCCCTTGCTAAAGAAGTAGAGTGCAGCCTGGACGGGAGGAAGTCTGGGGGAGAATGGATGCATGTGTAAGTATTGCTGAGTCCCCTCGCTGTTCACCTGCAACTACAACATTGCTTTCTAATCAACACATTCTTTTCTACCACAACACGAAATAAAAAGCTTTTTCAAAAAAAATAAAAAATAAAAACCCTGTCGGAGTGAATCCCTCAAGCAAATAATAAGAATAATAAAGAAGTATAGTGAAGGTGTGGGAGGGAATTTTTTCCCCTAAATATCAGAGTAACACATTCTTATTTTAGCCTAATTTGGCAACACAGAATAACATAAAGATGCAAGAATTTGTAACTTCACCACTGCAAGGAATCACCATTATTAACATTTTGGAGTATTTCCTTCCAACTTGAGTTGTTCACAGGCTTCCCAGGTGGCGCTAGTGGTAAAGAACCCACCTGTCAATGCAGGAGACATAAGAGAGGCAGGTTTGCTCTCTGGATCAGGAAGATTCCCTGGAGGAGGGCATAGAAACCCACTCCAGCGTCCTTGCCTGGAGAATCCCATGGACAGAGGAGCCTGGCAGGCCGCTTCCATGGGGGTCACAAAGAGTCAAACACGACTGAAGCAACTTAGCCTGCACACAAGTACCTGAGTATTGTGACATATTGCAAGAATGAAAAAGGATGAAGCAGAAAGTGTAAGTGTTCCCCATTAATAACTCCTCTACCTTCTTGAGGCAAAAACAGTTCTGCCTAAATAGCAGATCTCCAGATATAAGACTGTATTTCCCAGACTCCTGTGCTTCTGAGCCTAGCCATGTGAGTAAGTTGAAGCCAATGGGATATAAGTACAAGTGGCAGTTCCTGAGAAACTTCCTTAAGAGATGTCAAGAGTGGTCTTTTCCAACTGCATAGCACAGGGAACTCTAGTCAATGTCATGTGGCCATCTCGATGGGAGGGGCATTTGGGGGAGAATGGATACATGTAAATGAATAGCTGAGTCCCTCTGCTATTCACTTGAAACTATCTCAGCATTGCTAATTGGCTATGTGCTGTGTGCTTAGTTGCTCAGTCGTGTTCGACTCTTTGTGACCCCATGGACTGTAGCCAGCCAGGCTCCTCTGTCCATGGGATTCTCCAGGCAAGAATACTGGAGTGGGTTGCCATGCCCTTCTCCAGGGATCCTCCAGGGGATCTTCCCAACCCAAGGATCAAATCCAGGTCTCCCACATTGCAGGCAGGCCCTTTACTGACTGAGCTATCAGGGAGGCCCAATAATACTGGAGTGGGTATCAGATCAGATCAGTCGCTCAGTCGTGTCCGACTCTTTGCGACCCCATGAATCGTATCACGCCAGGCCTCCCTGTCCATCACCAACTCCCGGAGTTCACTGAGATTCACGTCCATTGAGTCAGTGATGCCATCCAGCCATCTCATCCTCTGTCATCCCCTTCTCCTCCTGCCCCCAATCCCTCCCAGCATCAGTCTTTTCCAATGAGTGAACTCTTCGCATCAGGTGGCCAAAGGTTGCCAAAGTACTGGAGTTTCAGCTTTAGCATCATTCCTTCCAAAGAAATCCCAGGGCTGATCTCCTTCAGAATGGACTGGTTGGATCTCCTTGCAGTCCAAGGGACTCTCAAGAGTCTTCTCCAACACCACAGTTCAAAAGCATCAATTCTTCAGTGCTCAGCCTTCTTCACAGTCCAACTCTCACATCCATACATGACCATAGGAAAAACCACTCCAATATAAAATAAAAAGTTTTGTTTTGTTTTAAAGAGTCCTTTTTCCTTCCATCTTGCTTCCTGGAGTGTAGACGGTCTCACTGCAGACCATGACTGAGGTCATGAAAGAGGAAGAAACAAGATAAAAAGAGCCCTCAGTTCCTATCTGCCTACATCTGTCTTATTAATATCTGGAGTCTCTCACTCATGGCAGAACCTAATCCTAAATGGTATTAACCACACTTCCCAGTGATAACTACTGTTAACCATCAATTGTCTTCTGACTCCATTTATGTATACAGGCAATACTCTAAGCACTATTGGAATTTTCCAGGTAAGAATACTGGATTGGGTTTCCATTTCCTTCTCCAGGGGATCTCCCCAACCCAGGGACTGAACCCTTGACTTGTGCGTCTCCTGAATTGGCTGTCTTTCAGTCGTTCAGTCGTGTCTGACTCTTTGCGACCTCATGAACTGCAGTACCCCAGGCTTTCCTGTCCTTCACCACCTCCTGGAGTTTGCTCAAATTCATGTCAACTGAGTCAGTGATGCCATCCAACCATCTCATCCTCTGTTGTCCCCTCTCCTCCTGCCTTCACTCTTTCCCAGCATCAGGGTCTTTTCCAATAAGTTGGCTCTCTACATCAGGTGGCCAAAGTACTGAAGCTTCTGTTTCAGCATCAGTCCTTCCAAAGAATATTCAGGGTTAATTTCCTTCAGGATCAATCGGTCGTATGTCCTTGCAGTCCAAGGGACTCTCAAGAGTCTTCTCCAACACCACAGTTCAAAAGCATCAATTGATGCTTCAGTGCTCAGCCTTCATTATGGTCCAATTCTCACATCCATATGTGACTACTGGAAAAACTATAGCTTTGACTATACAGACCTTCGTCACCAAAGCAATGTCTTTGATTTTTAATATGCTATCTAGGTTTGTCATAGCTTTCTTTACAAGTCACTAAGCTACCTTAGAAGCCCATGTTCTGAGCACTAGTCCGACTCAAATTAAGTAAACTGTCTGTATTTCATACCACAAGTTTATAAAGAATATATATATTTTTACTTTAAATTCTTTTTACATTTTTTCTATAACCATGCCACACTTTATCTTTATCCATTTTTTTCCAACTCCAACCCCAGTCTTTTTGTTTTCAGAATTTTTTGGATATTTTCATATGTGTATTTCTCCAAATAAACTTTACAGTCATTTTTTTCGAGTTTCCCAGGGTGGGAAAAAAAAAAATCTCATCGAGTTGTGAATGAATGCTTCAAAAGCTGAAAAATACTTAACATTTTTGTGAGGTTAAATCTTCTTAGATACATATTGACATATATTTAAGTTTTATTTCATATCTCTCAGTAAAGTTTTATGATTTCTTCACATAAGCTTTTCAGTTTTCTCATCAAATGGATTCTAAAATATTCTATGATTTCTTCCATTATTAATGAATTTCATTTTATTTTTAATATTTGATCTTTTTGAAGATCTATAAATTCTTATGTCAGTTTTATTATTGACCATTTTACCAAATTATTTTATTGTTTCTATTACTCTCTTTGTTTAATTCCCTTAGGTTCCCTGGATTTAAAACCACATATCACTGAAACAGTAACTTTCCACCTCTTATTTTTTGTAATAGAAGTTCTTTGATTAACAGAAGAGGTTTCAAATACAGTATTCTGTGCTTTTCCATAGCTATCTGTAATCCAATACCTCTGTTGTCAATCTTGGGAATATCATTATTTTCTGCAGAATTGCATTTACTTGCCTTCCACAACACTTCACACTTATTTCTGGCCCAAGAGCCACTCACATGCAGTCCTGAAAAATCCCCCCTCCACATACTATGAATCCATTTAAAATACTGAGAAAGTGACATGGAACAATCTCCAAAATACATGCCTGTGAGAATAAAGCATGGCATAGAATGTTAGCATGTTCTCATCTTGGTTTTGAAGGGCGGGATGGTAACATACACACAGAGATGGTAGCAAAACACACAAACACATACACACACAAACACATACACACACGCATTCCCATTCATGCAAAGAATATTTCTAACGAGTACACGAGAAACTGGTAGCAATTGCTGCTTCTGAGAGCGGAACTAGCAGCCTATGGTGGAAAAAAGATTGAACTTTTCATTGTAAATCTTGTTTTTCCACTGTCTGATTTTACACTGTCTGTGTAACTTATCTATTAAATAAAGAAAAAATCCACAGAAGAAAAAAATTCCCCCTCCATGAGAAGAAATTACCTGCTAAGCGATGGGCCTTGATTCTATGCCTTTAAATCAGACCTCTTCCTAAAGAGTGTGCATGAAAGAAAATAAACGCTGCGTGTTCCTGCCACATTCTCTGCAAATCCTAACCATCGTGCCTCATGCCACCTTTATTTCTGCTCCACGCTTTGTCTGTCCAGCTCTTCCCCTGTCTCCTTCATGTCCCACTGGCAGGCCTGTTCTCACCTCCCTTTGGGTGGCACATACATAGGTTTGGCCCTGGCTCCTCTCTCCTGGACAAGGTTTGCCCTGGTCCTTTACATCTTGCCATCCAACCCACTCTATCAAGCCTTAAGCCTTCCCAAGCCCAGGCCTATGCCAGCCTCTGGGCAAGAGAAACTCAACAACCCAAGAGACATTTGGTCCATCGAACTCCAAGAAGACCAAGACGGCCACAGTGGAGGATCTCGGGGCAGGCTGACTCCTGGCTAAAGAAGCCCAAGCAAGTCCCAAGGGAAGCACAGAGAGGAGCTGACCTCTGGTTGGTGGGATACAGCTCCACTGTGATCACATCCAGCGCGTTCCAGGCAGCAATGCTGGTCCCGCAGAACAGGCACTGCCAGCCGATCATCGCAGACTCACTGTTGCCGAAAAACAGGAAGAAGCAGCAGACGGCCGAGATGAGCATGGAGCCACCTGCCCAGGGAGATCAGAGGAGAAAGAAACATGAAACCCAAGTCAGACAACACCTGCAAAAGCAGGTTCATCTCCACACACAGAGAGCACAGCTTGGACCCCCACATGGCACCCCAGCCATGGAATTAGAGCCTTCTGCATGGGTCATGTCACCAGAATGAGCCCCCAGGAAGGATTTCAAGATTCTCCCTCCCTAGTACTGTCCAGTGGTCATGTATGGATGTGAGAGTTGGACTGTGAAGAAAGCTGAGCACCAAAGAATTGATGCTTTTGAATTGTGGTGTTGGAGAAAACTCTTGAGAGTCCCTTGGACTGCAAGGAGATCCAACCAGTCCATTCTGAAGGAGATCAGTCCTGGGTGTTCTTTGGAGGGACTGATGTTGAAGCTGAAACTCTGATACTTTGGCCACCTGATGCAAAGGGCTGACTCATTTGAAAAGACCCTGATGCTGGGAAAGATTTAGGGCAGGAGGAGAAGGGGACAACAGAGGATGAGATGGTTGGATGGCATCACCGACTCTATGGACATGGGTTTGGGTGGACTCCAGGAGTTGGTGACGGACAGGGAGGCCTGGCGTGCTGCGGTTCATGGGGTCACGAAGAGTCGGACACAACTGAGCGACTGAACTGAACTGAACTGAGTACTGTCCAGCCCAGAGTAACTGAAGACAAGGCAGAGAGGGTGGATCTTAGTTCAGAAACTAATATATGCCAGACTTCCTAAGGTGCCTGAAATTCATCAATGTCAGAAGACTCCATTCTTGGGACTTCCCCGATGGCTCAGTGGTAACAAATCTGCCTGCCAATGCAGGAGGCACAGATTCAGTTCCTGATCCCAGGAAACTCCCACAGGCCACAGGGCAACTGAGGCCCTGCTCCAGAGCCCCTGGGAGCCACAAATACTGAAGCCTGTTGCCCTAGAGCCCGTGTTCCACAACAAGAGGGGAGCTCCCCCTCGCCGCACCTAGAGACAAGCCGGCATGGCAACGAAGACCCAGTACAGCCAAAAATAAATAAATAAATGAAAAATTTTTTAAACCCAGGACTCCCACATTGCAGGCAGATTCTTCACCAGCTAAGCCAGCAGTATAAGTGAAAGTCGCTCAGTCTTGTCCGACTCTTTGCAACCCCATGGACTGTCCATGGAATTCTCCAGGCCAGAATACTGGAATGGGTAGCCTTTGCCTTCTCCCAGGGATTTTTCCAACTCAGCCACCAGGGAAGCCCCTTAATTTTTAATTGAAGGATAATTACTTTACAATATAGTGACAGTTTCTGCCACACATCAACACGAATCAGCCACAAGCATACATATGTCCTCTCCCTCTTAAACCTCCCCCAACTTCCCTCCCCATCCCACACCTCCAGGCTGTCACAGAGCATAGGCAATCATCTTTTTTTTAAGACTCCATTCTCATGGAGCTCAAGTTCAACTGGACACCGGTTACAGAAGAACACCTGATCAAGAGCCCCGCTGCGCACTCTTATGTATGCCACCTGCATCCCAGACATCTAAGCTACCCTCCTCAGCCCTGCCCTGTGCCCCAGGAAGCTAACCCCTGTGGACGGCATGCCTGCAGCTGGCTCCCTTGTCAGTTGCAGGGAGGAAGGGCTCGGGGTATTTCATGCCAGTTCCCAGCCTGCTTTATAAGCCCTTTTTGGGGCAAATGTTCCATCCCTCCAGGACTATAGTTTCTCCCGGATGCCTCCTCCTCCTTGGTTCTAGCTCTCTCTGGGTTCAGTTACTGCTGTTTTCTCCCTCTGTCCCTAGAGATAGAGCCTGCTGCCCACTGTCACTAGTATCTGGGGGTCTCATCAACCTCATCTATCCCCATAACCCTGCCCACACATTTAAATGCTGCTCCATCGTACAGTCTTCACCAGAACTATCTTGGGTGAATTCCTTTTCCCACCAGGACTCTGGGTGATACAGTTAATAACAAGAGATCCCCTTGAAAGAAGGCTAAGTCACACCCTACCCAAATTCAATACATCCAGCCCAGAAGAGCTGGGGAAGTCTTGAGTGGGTGCAAGGCAGGGATCAAGAGTATGTCAGGAAATATGGTGGGAATAGTTGGCAGAAAGGAAGAAAATAAGCAGGTCCCAACCAACCAGCTGGGAAACAGAGAGGAGTCCCCACCAGGGATCAGGAGCCTGGAGGAGGGAGTTCTTCAGGTTGCGAAGGAACCAGAATGCTGGTCTGGCCTCCCCTGCAAGTGCCTCCCTGGGTGGGGTAGGGGGGACACCTGTGCCTGGAGCCTCGCCATCAGACCCGGAGCCGCTGAGACTCATGCCAAACCCTGCTGACGAGCTGGGGGACGGTAACTGTCCAGCTGCATTCTGCTGATTCTGGGGAAGGATAGGGCTGTGGCTGGGTAGCATGCTAACCTCTTTCCAGCAGTGAGGAGAGAACTAGAGTGGGAGGAGACTGCTATCTACTGGACCACAAGTGCCCTGAGAACCGTATCGTCAACATGCATGCATTGCTCAAAGTGGCCAGCCGTGGGCTTTGGTGTACAATGTTTATTGAACACAAAATATTATCATCAAAGAAATCATAGGGAACCATTGCTGTTGTTCAGTTGCTAAGTCATATCTGACTCTTTGAGACCCCCCTCCCGCCGCTCGCTGGATTGTAGCCCATCAGGCTCTTCTGTCCTCCAGTATGTCCTGGAGTTTGCTCAAACTCATGTCCATTGAGTCAGTGATGCCATCCAACCATCTCATCCTCTGTCCCCCTCTTCTCCTCCTGCCCTCAATCTTTCCCAGCATCAGGGTCTTTTCCAGTGAACTGGCTCTTCACATTAGGTGGCCAAAGTACTAAAGTTTCAGCTTCAGCAACAGTCCTTCCAATGAATATTCAAGGTTAATTTCCTTTAGGATTGACTATGTTGAGTCTTCCCACTATAGATCCCCCTGGTCCCCAGTGCTTCCACTCTCATCATTAGTCCTTATTCTCCTTGTTTTGGAGAGGCCTGAGGTCAACCCCAGCTGCCCCTGTGTGATCTTGAGTCAGACACTTAACCTCCCTGAGCTGTCTCACTTTCCCTATCACAGGGTTACAGTGAAGGTTAAATATATTAATATTTACAAAATGCCTGGAACAAAATCTGACCTCTAATAAGCACTTCCTAAGTGTTAGTTCAATGAAATTTCTAGTTTATGTCTATCTCTCCAACAGATCATTTTTTCCTTAAGCACAAGGATGCTGTCTGTCTCAATTAGCATCGTATTCCCATTGCTGACCACACAGCCTGGTGGAGAACTGTCCTGGACAAATTAATGTTTATTAAACTGAATAAATGAGGAATAACAGGCTCATCAGGAAAAGTTTCTTCTCTGCTGTTAACAAGGCACAATTCTGGCCCGAAGAGGGCACAGTGGCAGAGTAAGCAGGATAAATGATGCTCCAGCAGACTTGACTGGGGGTTGTCTGAGGGTCTTGGGAAAGGCAATTTCAAAACAGATCACTCCACATCACATCGAGACATTAACTGAGTACTGGGTAGGTACTGGGCCCTGAGAATATAGCAGTTAATACTCTGTACACCAGACCTTTTTCTAAAGATACAAAAAGAACACTGTATGAGCTTTTAACAGTCTTGCTCAGAAATGAAACAGACATTAGTAAAAGATGAAAATATGAAGACAAAGGTCTATATATTCAAAGCTATGGTTTTTCCCGTAGTTATGTATGGATGTGAGAGTTGGACCATAAGGAAGGCTGAGTGCCAAAGAATTGATGCTTCTGAACTGTGGTGCTGGAGAAGACTCTTGAGAGTCCCTTGGACAGTGAGGGGATCAAACCAGTCAATCCTAAAGGAAATCAACCCTGAATATTCATTGGAAAGACTGATGCTGAAGCTGAAGATCCAATACTTTGGCCACCTGATGCAAAGAACTGACTCATTAGAAAAGACTCTGATGCTGGGAAAGCTTGAAGGCAGGAGGAGAAGGGGACGACAGAGGACAAGATGGTTGGATGGTATCACTGATTCAATGGATATGAGTTTGAGCCAATTCCAGAAGATAGTGAAGGACAGGGAAGCCTGGAATGCTGCAATCCATGGGATCTCAAAGAGCTGAACACGACTGAGTGACTGAACAACATATAAAGAATGATGAATGGTAAGTATTAGCTGCAGATATCCAGTTTGGGGAGTACGACTAGTTAGCATTGGAGAACTCTATTTTCAGCTGGGATGCATTCATGATGACAAGAAGAGACTCCATGGAGAAGGAAAGAATATGTGCTGTCTCCCTGCCCCGCCTGCTCCCTGTGCTCAGCCCTCCCTGCACCCTTGGTTGAGGGGGGCGGTCCATTCTCGTTCACAGGGGCACCCCCCTGCCCCCAACCCTTCATCCACCCTCATCTCCCAAGAACTCTTTCGGAGCTGACACAGAATTCACTATTCAACCCTAGGACTTAAAAGACCTGTGATAGAAATCCACTTCCCGGGGACTTCCCTGGTGGTGCAGTGGCTAAGAATCCACCTGCCAAGGCCGGGGACACGGGATCGGTCCTCGGTGCAGGAAGACCCCACATGCCTCAGGGCAACTAAACTTTTCCATCACAACTACGGAGTCTTCGGGCCCTAGAGACCATGCTCTGCCACAAGAGAAGCCACTGCAATGAGAAGCCCACGCACACAGCTAGAGAGCAGCCCCTGCGCTCCAGAACCAGAGCAAGCCCGCAGGCAGCAACAAAGACCCAGCATAGCGGAAAATAAAATAAACAAAGAAATTTTTAAATTAAGAAAAATATTACTAACCTGAAGCTATTATATATGGAATGGATAAACAAGGTCCTACTGTATAGGACAGAGAAATACATTCAGTACCTTATGAGAGAGCTTCCTTGGTGGCTCAGTGGTAAACAGTCTGCCTGCCAATGCAGGAGACTCAGAATCGATCCTTGGTCCAGAAAGATCCCCAAAACCATGGAGCATCTAAGGCCATGTGCCACAACTACTGAGCCTGTGCTCTAGACCCCAGGAGAGGCAACTACTGAGCCCACGAGCCACAGCTCCTGAAGCCCAGGCATCCTAGGGCCCGCGCTCTGCAGCAAGAGAAGCTGCTGCAATGAGAAGCCTGCGCCCCGCAACTAGAGAGCAGCCCCCAGGCCCTGTTGCTCTGTGTGCAGCAACAAAGACCCAGCACCACCAAAAATAAATAAATAAATCATTTTTTAAAAAAAAGAACAAGAAATTCACTTTCTTGTATGAAGATTGCTCTTTTCTTCTCCAAAACCGTGGGGTTTTTTCCCATAAAAATAGACCTGTCAGAGCCACTCCAATTGATTTAGTTCAAGTGCCAAGTAAAAATGTATGGCTTCAGTCGCCTGTTTTTCTTCTCTAGGTTGTTATTACACAGACTGACAGAGACTGCTTGAAACACGCTATTTGTCTAGCTCATTACATACTAATATTTCCAAAGTTTAAAAAAAGGGCCAGTGGCAGACGTGTCACACACTTACTCTCACTGGAGCAAACAGGTATTATTTTAACCTTCGTGGAAGAGAACCTCAGAGCAGTTGAGGAAGTCGTGCAGACTCACAAAGCCAGGGCCAAGATGGCCAGCTGACTCCCAGCCACCAGTCTCTGACACCACGCCACCCTGCAGGACCTTCCTGCTGAAAAACCTGGTGCCTCCAACTCATCCAGGAAAGAGGTCATCTTAGCTGATTCTGTCGGTCCCACAGCGCGACTCAGCCATGACTCAGTGGCAGACACCGAGCTGGGCACAGACATCACAGAAGTTGATAAGCCACCATCTTCCCGCATCAGGTTTCGGGTCTAACCAGAACACTGTGGCTGAAGAGGACACAGCTCAATCTGCTATGCCTGAGACATCACCATCATCTCGACGAGATTAAAAAGCAGAAACCACAGGCATGTCTTGGGCTCACCATTCTAAATATCCATGCAACTACTTATTGACAAAGAGACTCTGCAATTTATTTTGTGTCCTTTGAGGATCTTGGAATTAATTTTCCCTGACAACTACATCCCTGGGGCCGAACTCATGGCATGTGTATCAGCATACTGTCTGCTCCCCCTCCCCTGGCCTTGACTCATATTCTTTCTTTAATAATTTTATTAATTTATTTTTGGCTGTGCTGAGTCTTCGGTGCTGCGTGGGCTTTTCTCTAGCTGCGACAGCGGGAGCTACTCTTCATTGCAGTGTGAGGGCTTTGCACTGCGGAGGCTTCTCTGTTTCAGAGCACAGACTCTAGGCACGCAGGCTTCAGTAGTTGTGGCTCCCAGGCTCTAGACCACAAGCGCAACAGTTGTGGTGCATGGACTTAGTTGCCTCAGGGCATGTGGGATCTTCCTGGACCAAGGATTGAACCCATGTCTCCGGCATCGGCAGGCGGATTCTTTACCACTGAGCCACCAGGGAAGCCCCTTGACCATATTCTCCTGTATACATTTTCCCTGTGCTGTGCTCAGTCGCTCAGTCGTGTCCAACTCTTTCGTGACCCCATGGACTGTAGCCTGCCAGGCTCCTCTGTTCATGGGATTCTCCAGGCAAGAATACTGGATTGGGTTGCCATTCCTCCTCCCACCACCGATCCAAGGATTGAACTTGTATCGTTTGCATATCTCGCACTGGCAGGTGGACTCTTCACCACTAGTGCCCCCTGGGAAGCCCCACGTTTACCCTGGCTCTGGGTGTATATATATTTTGTTTCTTGTTCACCATGCCTGGCTTGTGTTTTGGTAACAAACTGCTGCAAATCTGGCAGAATGAAGCAAGGCAGACATGAGAACCTGCAATGCACCGAGCGCTAGGAGATGCTTTGGGTGCACTGTGTTAAATTCTCACAAACCCCTGCCAGCTCATCATAAGTCTACTTATCTATAAAATGAGGCCCAGGGAGGTAAAGCAACATGTCCAAAGTCAAAGACTGGATTCCAACATGAGCCTGTCCAACTCCAAAGCCAGAATGTTATTACTATTAAATAATAAAAAGTAACGAGATTCATCTAAGATGATCAAATGAAACTGATGCTCATTTAAAAGCATTTTAGTGTATTTTTCCACCAAGAGGAATACAAAGTGGGTACAGCAGACGTATTTAACATCCTGCTGCTGCTGCTGCTGCTGCTCAGTCGCTTCAGTCGTGTCCGACTCTGTGCGACCCCAGAGACAGCCCACAAGGCTCCCCCGTCCCTGGGATTCTCCAGGCAAGAACACTGGAGTGTTGCCATTTAACATCCTACTAAAGTGCTAATAGAATTGCTGAATCAGGAAACGAAGGCTTGTGCCTGACCTGGACTACGGATCTCAGAGATCTCCAAGGTGCCCTGGGGTTTTGCAGACTTGGTTCTATACCAGGAGAATCCATCTTACCTCCGTGGTTTCCTGTGCAAGTTTTCTTGAAAAAGAAAAAGGGAAATCCCACTGCTTTCCCTCCACTTTAAGCCTCTGCCCTAGCCCAGTAGAATACAGACGTGACATCCCTGACAACTCACCAATCATCTTGAGTCTTCCGACTCTGTCCATGAGCAGGGCAGAAATGATGTTCCCAGGCAAGACAGACAGACTGCCAAGGAAGCTGACGAGGTAAATCAGGAAGTCGTTGTCTTGCTCTAAGTCCATGTGGCAGCCCTCCTTCTGCTCCAGAAAGGTGACGTTGATAAAATGACAGTTGATGAATTTATGTTGATAGAGGTCTGCAGACAGAAGGAAACATGTGGCTCATGTGAAACAGGGATGGAGGGGGGAGAGTGCTGGGGAGACTGGGGGCGGAGGCAGGGATTGGAGTTACTCCCCTTCCTTGGGCAGGCAGCACCACCCCCTGGCCATCAGACAAAGTCAAGGAAACACGTGGTGATGACAAACCTAGACAGCATATTTAAAAGCAGAGACGTCACTTTGTGGACGAAGGTCTGTATAGTCAGAGCTATGGTCTTTCCAGTAGTCCTGTTCAGATATGAGAGTTGGACCGTTAAGAAAGCTGAGCGCTAAAGAACAGATTCTTCCAAGTTATGGTGCTGGAGAAGACTCTTGAGGGTCCCTTGGACTTCAAGGAGATCAAACCAGTTGATTCTAAAGGAAATCAATCCTGAATATTCATTGGAAGGACTGATGCTGGAGCTGAAACTCCAATACTTTGGCCACCTGATGTGGAGAGCCTACTCACTGGAAAAGATCCTGATGCTGGGAAAGACTGAGGGCAGGAGGAGAGGGGAGCGACAGAGGAGGAGATGGTTGGATGGCATCACCAACTCAATGGACGTGAATTTGAGCAAACTCTGGGAGATAGTGAAGTACAGGAAAGCCTGGCGTGCTGTAGTCCACGGGATCGTAGAGTCAGAGTCAGACGTGACTTAGGAACTGAAGGACAACAGTACCAACAGGGGGCAAGGTGGGGATGTAGCAAGAACTCTTTAAAAATGTAACAACTTGTGTAAGTTTCTCTAAGCAAGGAGAAATGAAATGAACATTCACTGAGGGACATGTGCAAGTAGAACATCTTTCAAGTCAGGTAACAGCCCTGTTTGGATCAACAATATGACGCTGAGGCCCACCCTGCCTGGGGTACTCCTTCAAGGATTCCCAGCTTACAAGAGGCAAATGACCAGAGAACTGGGTCCAGATTGAGCCAGTCACTCCAACGCCCTTGCAAAAACCTGAGCATGCTTCTAAATAAACACCATTGGCTCAGTGGTTGTGGAGGTTAGGCAGGAAATAGATGACTAGGTAGAGTAAAAATACTCTGCATGATGTTACAATGATGCATATTATCCATGTATCCAAGCCCATTGAATGGCCAACACCAAGAATAAAGACCTTTCCCTCCACCTATTGCTCTGGAAGTCTGTTCCTATCTGTAACTAAACTTTGAGATTTAGAAGCTTTGGCAGAAATGTGTGAGGAAAGAGGGAAAATGTGGAGTGTGGAATTTTAAATTCTAATTTACTCTTTTGTGGCAGGTGCTTCATAAATGAATGCACTAATATGTATGTGGAATCTAGAAAAATGCTACAGATGAACCTATTCACAGGGCGGGAACAGAGACACAGATGCAGAGAATGGGCGTATGGACCGAGGGTGGGGGAAGGGGACAAACTGGACGGTAGCACTGACATATACACGCCACCACGTGTGAGACAGGAGCTGTGGGAAGCGCTGGACAGCACGGGAAGCTCAGCTCAGGGCTCAGGGCTGACCTAGAGGGCGGGGTGGTGGGAGGGAGGCTCCGGAGAGAAGGTACGTATGCACGCATGGAGCTGACTCAGGCTGTTGTGCAGCAGAAACCAGCACAGCTTCGTAAAGCAGTTATCCTCCAATTCAAAACTTTAAAATTTAAAAACAAAAGCCTTACTATGCAAAAAAAGAATAAACCTTACCGTGAACTATGGACTTTGGGTGATGATGTGTAGGTTCATTCATCATAACAAAGGTACCACCCTGGTGGGGGATGTTGATAATGGCGGAGGCTATGGTATGTGACTAGGCAGCATATGGAAATTCCTGTATCTTTCTTCTAATTTTGTTGTAAACCCAAAACTTTTCTTTAAAAAAAATAAAGTCTTAAAAAGTAATAATAAGCATTCGCTTTGGAACCAGTTTCATGTTCTCTGGTACCTTCTAACATCAGCTGTTCTAGAAGAAACATCACTATATAGGCTCTCCACAAACCTGGGTTTGGGAACTGGCTCAGTGGCTGGCCCTCGTTAACCCCCCTGAGCTTCTGCCTAGAAAGTCGGAGGAAACACCTAATGATGTCCACTGCTTCCCAGCTCTGATATTTCATGACTACAAGTGTTTGCAAAATCCCAATCTCCCCACATGGCACAGTGGTAGAGAATCCACCTGCCAATACAGGAGATGCAGGAGACCTGGGTTCAGCCCCTGAGTCACGAAGATCCCCTGGAGGAGGGCATGCATTCCTGTCTGGGAAATCCCGTGGACAGAGGAGCCTGGCGGACTACAGTTCATGGGGGTCGCAAACAGTCGGACCCAACTGAGCTCTCACTCACTCACCTACCACGTTAGATGTTGCATATCTATGGCATATTAAGTTTAAAAAAGCAAATGTCACAACAATATGAGCTATATAATCAATTTACTTTTAAACAAACATGTATATTACCTATGTAAATAAACAAAAGGTTTGCAAGGACACTGTTACATAGCAGCTCCCTCTGGAAAAAGAGGAAACACTATCAGAAATCAAGTGCCAGATGGAAACAAAGCTTTATTTCAACTCTGCGTCCTTCCTAATGTTTGAATTTTTGCAATAATCATATATAAGTGTTATAGCTTTCTTAAATGCTAGGAAGACTAGTAAGCACAGACCCTACTAAATGAATTGATATGTTGGCCATGTCTCTACACACACGTATAAGTGTGAACATGCAGACTTGATTGCACCTGTGTATATATAATGGGTGCCGGTATGTAGTGTATATATGTTCGTGAATTGTGTGTAGTGTGTATGAACATCTGTGTCATATCGTGGTGTGTGGGAACATATAAACATATATAGTGCGTGTGTGTGTGCTAAGTTGCTCCAGTGTTATCCAACTCTTTGCGACGCTATGGACTATAGCCCTCCAGGCTCCTCTGTCCAAAGGGATTCTCCAGGAAAGAATACTGGAGTGGGTTGCCACGCCCTCCTCCAGGGGATCTTCCTGACCCAGGGATTGAACCTGTGGCTCTTATGTCTCCTGCACTGGCAGGAGGGTTTTTTACCACTAGCACCGCCTGGGAAGCCTATATATATATATATATAGTTCATACATACGAAGTATACAGACACATAAAGTTACTTGGGCTTAAGTGTCACTAAATTCTGTGAATATATATATTCATAGAATTATATATATATACATATAACGTTAATGAAATAGCAGATTTTATCTTGGAAACTCCTAAAATATTTTACATAAATAAAATGTACTTGCTGACATTGAAAGAAGAAAAAAATAAAAGATATGCCAAAGATGAAATGTACAAAACTCCCCAATATTTTTTTAAGTTCCATAATGGACTATTTAAAGACCCAGGGATATTTAGAGACCAGATATTGAATTGCTTGAGATTGGCGTCATAAAGGGGAAAAAGATGTTCTCGCATTAAACTGTGCCATGGTGCCAATGCCAGGGAGAAAGCATTGATCCGGACACAATGCAAGTATTTCAGAGGAAGACTCACAGACTTTACAGCTTAACAATTAAGGGATGAAGCCAAGCTTCCCCCACTTGTTATCTGTGGCCTTAATGTAAGTTGCTTAAGCCTCTGTTTCCTTAGTTGTAAGATGTGGATGTTGCTACATTTCTTACTTGAGACAGTATCGGTGAAGCCCCTGGTAAAGCTTAGTTAGTTTCCTTGTAACCCAGCTCCACTTGGTATTAATTCATAACGAGAGCAGTAAAAATAATGAGGAGTGAGAGAGAGGTGGAATTTTGTGATTTTTTTTTAATCATGGAAGTCTGAAATGGTGTAATTTTAAAATATTCTTATCTTATTTCATGCATGAAGCTTGAAAAGATGCAGTTTTTCCTTTTCATGTATTATCGTGAGAATTTTATAAGTTTCAAATTATGCTAAGTCTTCAAGAATGCACTTCAGGCATAAAATGTAACCCTCTTGGAATGCTATTTTTTTTTAATCTGGGTCATAATTTGTTCCTACCAAAGACCCTGAGCATACACTTGTTGAGATCAGAACACTTGCCCAGTGCTTCTATTTCTATTTTACGTGAGATCTTTGGCATGGCAACTTCTTTGTGCCCTGCCTGGGGCAAGAACCCAAGACTCAGCACACACACCAGTGAATACTTTACTATTCCTAAAGCTTATGGCTGAGCAGTCGGACAATTTCTAGACACCAAGCTTACCCTGTTCACGCTCTTACCTGTGTTATAAAAGATGGTCGATTCAATGGTGCAGTTTTTGAAATAGGTATCAGTCGATGTAACATCCTCAAAATAGCACTCGTCAAATAACGTGTCCTCAAAGAGTACATGTTTAAAGTACATCTTTGTGAACCTATGGGGAAAAGAAATAGCCCCCAAATGATTCATCCAGGAAAAAAAAGGAGACTTGAGACTCAAACACAAAACACAGAAAGGCAGAAGAAGGAGAAGTGCAAACTAAAAGGTTCTAGCACATTATTTTCAACCCAAACTAGTTCCCCTTTTCTTCACCGTGTATTTATAAACAGAGAGGAGCCTCAGGACCATGGGAGCTGATGTTTAGTCCAGGTACACACAGGATTCTAGGCATCAATCTATGATTCCCAAAAGCAGATTCATGGATGTTCTGCATCAGAATCATGGAACCATGAAATAGCATGACATGAAAATATTCATAATATCTCAGTTTAGGAGCTTTAAAAACAGGAATATCCCTTAGCTGGTCTTGAAAGGTTTAAAGGCAATAGATGTATGAGGGCCTCAGAATTTTTGTTTTTAAAATTGAACCAACAAAAATGTGGGGGAATACAGGCAATGTCGTCCACACTGGTGAACATAATTGGTGCAGGCTCTTTGGAGAGCAGCTTTGCAAAATTTGAAATGCACTATCCCTTTGACCTAGGAATACCACCTCTACCAATCTGTCATACACATACTTGCTCATGCATTCAAAGAAATCCATTCACTGATCTTCACTGCAACATTGCTGATAACAGCAATGGCTTACTAGAAAGATAGATGGAGAGATAGACAAACGATAGATAATAGGGGACAGGTAAATGACAGGAGAAACAGATAATAGATTACAGACAGGGTAGACAGATGATAGAGAGAATGGATAGATAGATCGGTACCACACATAGCCATCCACCTAATTATTATAACACCTACAGGTGCTCAGTTGTGTCCAACTCTTTGCGACCCCGTGGACCATAACCCATGGGGTGGCGCAGTGGTAAAGAAACCACATGCCAATGCAGGAGATGCAAGAGACCCAGGTTCAATCCCTAGGTCAGGAAGAACCCCTGGAGAAAGAAATGACATCCCACTCCAGTATTCTTTGGGAAACCCCATGGACAGAGGAGCCTGATGGGTTACAGTCCATGAGGTCGGAAAGAGTCAGACACGGCCGAGCAACTGAGCACCCATAGCCATTGTAATAATCAGGCAGATCTGTGTGTCTTAATCTGGAACCATGTTTAAGATGTATTGTTAACTGAAAAAAAAAAAGAAATGCAGCGTGATATTTATAGCATGTGACTTTCTTTCGTGTGAGAAAGGATAAGGCGACACACCTGCAAGTGCATAGCACACACCTGGAGAGAGTGCCGCAGACACGGGCAGGTGTGTGCGGCTCTGGGGAGGCACACGGGGGGCTGAAAGGGAAAGTGTTAGTCACTCAGCTGTATCCGACTTTTTGTGACCCCACAGACTGTAGCCCACCGGGATCAGACAAATTTTCTTTATACCAAGTGTATATAATACTTTTTCACTTAAAACCGAAACAGTCAATAAGAGGTAAAACCTCTGGATGATTGTGAGGCACAGCCCACATCTGGAGCTGTTGCACGTCTTCAACTCCTGCTGCTGCTGCTAAGTCACTTCAGTCGTGCCCAGCTCTGTGCGACCCCATAGACGGCAGCCCACCAGGCTCCCCCATCCCTGGGATTCTCCAGGCAAGAACACTGGAGTGGGTTGCCATTTCCTTCTCCAACGCACGAAAGTGAAAAGTCAAAGTGAAGTCACTCAGTCATGTCCGACTCTTAGCAACCCCATGGACAGCACTTCAACTCCTACATAAACTTAAAAGGAAAAAGCAACAGGACACTTAAAAACATAGACTCACACACAGGGACATCAGCCTCTACTGGTTATATTTCCCAAGGTTGGTTAAGCTATTAAGTGAGAAACCTTTGGCTGTGTCTTTATTTGTGAAGAATCTCAACCCTATTCATTCATTCATCTGTCAATTCATTCACTGATTCAGTCTTAAACAAAAGTTTTACCGAGCGTGGTATTAGGTGCTATGAGTACAGACAGAAAAGACATGGTCCCTGCCCTCAAGCCTAATGGGAAAAAGAAACGGAGCCAACAGACAGTTCCAGTTCAGTGGGGACCCAGTGACCGAGGCAGCACAGGGCACTGAGGACGGCTGCTGCTCTTCAGCGCCACCAGACCATTCCATCCACGAGCACACACGATGGCCAGCGGCCCTTACTCTTCACTATCAGCTATGTTCTGCTGAGAACCCTAACCTAGAACCACATCTTACTAGCTTTGACAAAAAGACCTCTCAGCAGTAAGAAGGCCTGGGCCAGTGCTTCTCAAGGAGACGTCGCCAGAACACTTGCATCAGAATAAAATAGGGAGACACGCTGGGAGAGTAGCATTGGCGTATATACACTACCGTGTGGGGGCTCAGATGGTGAAGATCTGCCTGCAGTGCAGGAGACATGGGTTCGATCCCTGGGTTGGGAAGATCCCCTGGAGAAGGGAATGGCAGCCCACTCCAGTATTCATGCCTGGAGAATCCCATAGACAGAAGAGCCTGGTGGGCTACAGTCCATGGGGTCGCAAAGAGTCAGACAACTGAGCAACTAATGCTTTCACTTTTCATGTGTAAAACAGATAGCTAGCAGGAAGCTGCTATGAAGCACAGGAGCTCGGCTGGTGTTCTGTGATGACCTTGAGGGGTGGGATGTTGGGGGGGCGGTGGGAGGAAGGCTCAAGAGGCAGGGGATTTATGTATACATAAGGTTACACAGCAGAAACCAACACAACATTGTAAAGCAATTATACTCCAATTTTTAAAAGTTAAAATAAACTGACGTAACTTAGGTACCAAAAAAAAAAAAAAGAATAAAATAGGAGGTTATTACGAAAGATGGGAGTTCTCTTCATTCCAACCTGCACCTCTTGAACTATAATCACCAGAGGAAGATGCCAGATTATTACACTTCAGAAAATGTGAGAATCCCTGATCAAGAAAGTCAAATTGTTTTCAACAGTTTTTCTTAGGGTTAAATTTGAATCGGCCTCCAAAAGCTACCGCTGAACTCTTCCTATTTCTATGGAAAAACTGATCACTAAGCCTTTTGTTACAGGAAGATGGCTCTGATTTCAAAATTAATGTAATTTGTATGCTGACTGTATTTACTCAGGAAAGCTATTCCTGGAGCCTGTCTCAGGTCTTTGCCCTTCTTAATATATCCTTCTCTTTAATACAGTAATGGGCTGGTGATGTGGCCTCCGGTGATATTTTAATGTTCTGCCGAAGGTGGGTGAGAAAGAAGGGCCATAAATCATAACAGGTCTGACACCGGCAGACCTTAAAATGTATCTCCAAGTGAGTTATAAAAAGCCAAAGTTATAAAAGGAGAGTTAAAAGGAGAAAAGGCCAAGGCATATTTTATGAGTCTTTTATATAAATCATCTCCTCCGATCCCTAATTTATATACTGAACTGGTCCAAGATGCTTCACTCAGGAGGTCTCAAAGGCTGAAAGAAAAGTTAACAGAAGTAGCTTGTGGAACGCTTCCTTTAAGGAAACAGAAGCCATTGGTGATCCAGAGCCTGCGGTGGAATTATTATTACAAGCACTTTATTTCAGTTACCCTCAAGCCCAGTGCTTCATCCACCAGGTGATCTAAACTACGCCAGAAGTCGCACCTACGCAGTCACCATGATTTCGACTTGAATGGGCTCACGCTCAAGAAACTCAAAACTAAAGAGGGAACAAGAAAACTGACAATTAAAATCTGGCGTGATAACTATCAAGCTCAGACATACGTAGGACTCCCCTGGTGGTGCAGTGAATAAGAGTCCACCTGCCAACACAGGGGACACGGGTTCAGGCCCTGGTCGGGGAAGATTCCACCTGCCGCGGAGCCACCAAGCCCTCAGGCTGCTACTGAGCCCGTGTGCCTGCAGCCTGTGCTTCACACAAGAGAGGCCACGCAGTCAGAAGTTCATGCACAGTGAAGGGCAGCCCCCACTCGCAGCAACTAGAGAAATGCTATGAAGAAAAACAATGAAGACAGCGCGACCAGATGTAAATTGTTTTTTAAAAAAGATTAGAGATAAGCTACAAGATCATTGCAAAAGGGTACTTATGATACAGTCAGGTACAGCATGATATTCGCTTTTCCTTAAGGATAAATAAAAGCTATCCAAGCCAAGACGCAGTGCAAGTGAATTCCAGGCAAAGGGAATAGCATATGCTAAGGCACAGAGGCATGATATATAATGTATACCCTTCAACTGACTTTTTCGTTAAGTGTAAAATTCTCTTTCACATCATTTATATCACCTTTCAGAGAGAAAATAAACAAAGGGTCTATTTTCCCAAAGCTCACACACACGGACCGTCCTACAGTAAGCCTTCCACATACAGTGAAATAAAAGAGAAACTTTTTCAGGAAAGACCCGGAACTCTAATTTCTCACACATTATCTCATATCAGGTCCTAATCTGAGATGAAGCAAAGCAGGAATGAGAAAACTGTCCACGTCAGGGGACTTCCTTGGCAGGCTAAGGCTTTGCCTTCCCTGGTCAGGGATCGAACCCACATGAGGATCATGCGGCCATGGCCAAAAACCCAAAACATAAAACAGAAGCAATATTGTAATAAATTAATAAAGACTTTTAAGATGGTCCACATTAAAAAAAATCTTTAAGAAAAAAAGAAAATCACTTCAGAAAATACATGCTTGGGCTCATTTTGCTTAAAGAATGAAGGAAACAGAGGGTCTTTTGTTTATAACTTCTATGCAACTTCTTAAATTCTCTGTATAACTCTAAATAACTTCTTAAATTCTCCACACATAGGCATCAGGCTTTAACTTCACCTCTGACACCACCTTTCAAAAAATGAAGAATAGAGTTCAACTTTTAGCACTGTCATTAAAAGATTTCAAGCAAGTCTCTTCTCTGCAGGCTTGTATTTTAAAATCATTAAAATAACATTATTGAGGAGATGACTTTTTCCAGCTCTAGTATTTGGTTTTATAAATGAGAGGTATCTTTACTATAAGTAGCCTGGGAAAGAAGAGTAGAGTGGAAATGGCCATCAAATGGTTGAAATACTATTTCATGGAGAAGCAGACGTATATGATGGGAAATACCGGCCCTGCATCTGCCAAACAGACTCTCTAAGGACACGTCCTTGTGCCTCGGGGGATCTGCCAGTAAATCCAACTTACTCTCTCCATCTTCTCTTAAGCTTACGGTCACCTAAGTGCTGAAATCACCACATCTCACCCTGTCTCTTTACACGGATCCTAGAACATTTTTAAAAAGAGGGTATAACTGAAAAGGAGCAAGATACTATGGTCCTTGCCTCCCATGTCCTCAGCCTCCCTTTTGTCTGTGGAAAAACTTTAGCCAAAGAATAAGTTCCATCAGAGAAGTGAAAACATGCAGAAACAAAGGAAAACAGTCAAAGGAGACCAAGTAATAATAGTTTAGCCATTACGCATAGTCAGGGACCCTTAGCTCCTTCTCAAGGACTATTCATAATATTCTGAGCCGTGTCCTGTGAGCTGACAGGACACGGCTCAGAATAGTGTCTGACACCCTCACCAGGTGGAGAAGTTGACGGCATGAAGACCAGACTGTAGCCGTGATATCAGCTGTCAGAATTCTAAGAATCAGCCTCAAAGAAATGGAAACAAACCAATCCTGGAACTGAAGATTAACTGCACTTAAAACGGTCAAGATACCACTGGTCAGACCCCTGATGACCAATTTCAAGGTGACTGTTGGCTGACTGTACTGTTTCTCCATATAGCCCCCTTCCTCCGTCTGTAAAAGCTCTTGCCCTCTGATTGTCAGTGGGGGCAGCTTGGCCTTCAGACAGATGTCCACCTCCTCCCCTTGCCCCAACACTGAGTTGCCGGCATCCAAAAGAAAGCAAACTTTGCTTTCCGCCAACCTGGCCTCTGTATTGGCTTTTGAGCAGTGAGCAGCCAGACCCCACTTTTGGTTACATAACCTTGGTGTGTGTGTGTGTGTGTGTGTGTGTGTTAGTTGCTCAGACGTGTCCCACTCTTTGTGATCTCATGGACTGTAGCCCACCAGGCTCCTCTGTCCATGGAATTCTCCAGGCAAGAATACTGGAGTGGGTAGCCATTCCCTACTCCAGGGGATCTTTCAGACCCAGGGATCGAACCCAGGTCTCCTGCATTGGTGGCAGATTCTTTATGGTCTGAGCCACCATGGCTCAGCTACATAACACCACATAACCTTGATACCAAAGATCAATAAGAACAGTATAAGGAAAATATACACCAATCCTATTTAAATGCAAAAATCCTAAATAGAACATAAGTGGTTCTGTGTGTGTGTGTGCACGTGTGTGTGTGCACACATGCATGCTCAGTCGTGTCCAACTCTGCGACCCCAGGGACTGTAGCCTGCCAGGGCTCCTCTGTCCGTGAGATTTTCCAGGCAAGAATTCTGGGGTGGATTGCCATTTCTTACTCCAGGCGATCTCCCAGACCCAGGGATCAAACCCACGTCTCTTTCATCCCCTGTGCTGGCAGGCAGAGCCTTTACAACTAGTGCCATCTGGACGTTAGGCACCATGCAGACTATTTCCACTGTGCTCTGCTTATTTATCCATACTTCCCTCTCCCCTAACCTCTGGCAACCACTGATTTGCATAGTTTTGCCTTTTTCGGAATGACATACAGCTGAAATCATAAGGATGCAGCCTTTTTAGCGAGGTTTCTTTCACTTAGGAACATGCATTTAGGTTCTCAAGGCCTTTGTATGACTTGATCCCTTACTTCTTTGGCACTAAATAATATTCCAGGGCCAGTATGTACCACAGTTGATTTATCCATTCACCTGCTCAAGGACATCTTGGATCATTGCTAGATAATAGGGTAGTTCCGGCAGATGGTATATGGGACATCCCTGTGGCTCCCTCTCAATTTCACTGTGAACCTAAACAGCTCTGAAAATAATCTTAACAGAATAATAACTTGAAACCCAATCTGAAATATTTGCACAATTTTTTGTAGAAAATAAAAAATAAAGGACATGTGTGTTGCCTCCACATTTTGACAGTTATGAACAAAACAGCTATAAACATCTAAACAACACAAAAAAGAATATTAGTAAATCAAATTTGTCGATGTATTGCTACTTTAAAAAAATCACATGGAATGATCAAGATATATCCCAGGAATTAAGTACAGTTGAATATCCAGAAACAATATTACTTTAATCTATCATATTAATAGGTCCAAGGAGAAAGCCATATGATTGTCATAATAGATGCAGAAAAGCATGTGACAGATTCAATATGCTTTCATGATAAACACCCTCAGCATACCTAAAAGAGAATTTCCTCAACTTTATAAAGAAGACCAATCAAAAACATAGCAAGTATCATACTTCAAAGGAAGACACCCAAATTACCCCCACTGAAGTCAGGATACCCATTAGCACTGACATTATAATCAACACAATACTGTACATCAACTACACCTCAATTAAAAATATTTACAATAAAAGAAGTAAATGGCCTAAAAATAACAACAAAAAAAACTAATTGCAAAATTTATAGTATGAAAATTATACATTCACATCTATAACAAAGAGAAGACTAACACAAGAGAAGACTCTACACATGGACATCACCAGATGGTCAACACTGAAATCAGATTGATTATATTCTTTGCAGCCAAAGATGGAGAAGCTCTATACAGTGAGCAAAAGCAAGACCAGGAGCTGACTGTGGCTCAGACCATGAACTCCTTATTGCCAAATTCAGACTAAAATTGAAGAAAGTAAGGAAAACCACTAGACCATTCAGGTATGACCTAAATCAAATCCCTTATGATTATACAGTGGAAGTGAGAAATAGATTTAAGGGCCTAGATCTGATAGATAGAGTGCCTGATGAACTATGGAATGAGGTTCGTGACATTGTACAGGACACAGGGATCAAGACCATCCCCATGGAAAAGAAATGCAAAAAAGCAAAATGGCTGTCTGGGGAGGCCTTACAAATAGCTGTGAAAAGAAGAGAAGCGAAAAGTAAAGGAGAAAAGGAAAGATATAAACATCTGAATACAGAGTTCCAAAGAATAGCAAGAAGAGATAAGAAAGCCTTCTTCAGTGATCAATGCAAAGAAGTAGAGGAAAACAACAGAATGGGAAAGACTAGGGATCTCTTAAAGAAAATCAGAGATACCAAAGGAACATTTCATGCAAAGATGAGCTCGATAAAGGACAGAAATGGTATGGACCTAACAGAAGCAGAAGATATTAAGAAGAGATGGCAAGAATACACAGAAGAACTGTACAAAAAAGATCTTCACGACCCAGATAATCACAATGGTATGATCACTGAACTAGAGCCAGACATCCTGGAATGTGAAGTCAAGTGGGCCTTAGAAAGCATCACTACAAACAAAGCTAGTGGAGATGATGGAATTCCAGTTGAGCTATTCCAAATCCTGAAAGATGATGCTATGAAAGTGCTGCACTCAATATGCCAGCAAATTTGGAAAACTCAGCAGTGGCCACAGGACTGGAAAAGGTCCGTTTTCATTCCAATCCCAAAGAAAGGCAATGCCAAAGAATGCTCAAACTACCACACAATTGCACGCATCTCACACGCTAGTAAAGTAATGCTCAAAATTCTCCAAGCCAGGCTTCAGCAATATGTGAACTGTGAACTTCCTGATGTTCAAGCTGGTTTTAGAAAAGGCAGAGGAACCAGAGATCAAATTGCCAACATCTGCTGGATCATCAAAAAAGTGAGAGAGTTCCAGAAAAGCATCTATTTCTGCTTTATTGACTATGCCAAAGCCTTTGACTGTGTGGATCACAATAAACTGTGGAAAATTCTGAAAGAAATGGGAATACCAGACCACCTGACCTGCCTCTTGAGAAATCTGTATGCAGATCAGGAAGCAACAGTTAGAACTGGACATGGAACAACAGGCTGGTTCCAAATAGGAAAAGGAGTTCGTCAAGGCTGTATATTGTTTATTTAACTTATATGCAGAGTACATCATGAAAAACGCTGGACTGGAAGAAACACAAGCTGGAATCAAGATTGCCGGGAGAAATATCAATAACCTCAGATATGCAGATGACACCACCCTTATGGCAGAAAGTGAAGAGGAACTAAAAAGCCTCTTGATGAAAGTGAAAGTGGAGAGTGAAAAAGTTGGCTTAAAGCTCAACATTCAGAAAACGAAGATCATGGCATCCAGTCCCAGCACTTCATGGGAAATAGATGGGGAAACAGTGGAAACAGTGTCAGACTTTATTTTTCTGGGCTCCAAAATCACTGCAGATGGTGACTGCAGCCATGAAATTAAAAGACGCTTATTGCTTGGAAGGAAAGTTATGACCAACCTAGATGGCATATTCAAAAGCAGAGACATTAGTTTGCCAACAAAGGTTCGTCTAGTCAAGGCTATGTTTTTTCCAGTGGTCATGTATGGATGTGAGAGTTGGACTGTGAAGAAGGCTGAGCGCCGAAGAATTGATGTGTTTGAACTGTGGTGTTGGAGAAGACTCTTGAGAGTCCCTTGGACTGCAAGGAGATCCAACCAGTCCATTTTGAAGGAGATAAGCCCTGGGATTTCTTTGGAAGGAATGATGCTAAAGCTGAAACTCCAGTACTTTGGCCACCTCATGCGAAGAGTTGACTCATTGGAAAAGACTCTGATGCTGGGAGGGATTAGGGGCAAGAGGAGAAGGGGACGACAGAGGATGAGATGGCTGGATGGCATCACCGAGTTGATGGACGTGAGTCTCAGTGAACTCCAGGAGTTGGTGATGGACAGGGAGGCCTGGAGTGCTGCGATTCTTGGGGTGGCAAAGAGTCAGACACGACTGAGCGACTGATCTGATCTGATCTGATCTATAACAAAGCGTGGTATTTACCTAAAATTTAAAGCACACAAAAGAATGCTGTACAGTGTTTACAGATACATAAATATATGGGAAAGTATAAAAACACACATGCGTGTAAAACACTGAATTTATGACCGTGGTGATCATTACTCCTTGGGAGGAAGAAAAACAACATTAAAAAGAGCAACCGAGTGAGTGATGTTTAATCTATATTAAAATCTGAAGTCAGTGTGAAAGTCGCTCAGTCGTGTCTAACTCTTTGTGAACCCATGGACTATACAGTACACAGAATTCTCCAGACCAGAATACAGGAGCAGGTAGCTTTTCCCTTCTCCAGGAGATCTTCCCAACCCAGGGATTGAATCCAGGTCTCCCACATTACAGATGGAATCTTTACCAGCTGAGCCACAAAGGAAGCCCACTGGAGTGGGTAGCCTATCCCTTCTCTAGGGCATCTTCCCAACCCAGGGATTGAACCCAGGTCTTCCGCATTGCAGGCGGATTCTTTACCAGCTGAGCCACCAGGGAAGCCCGAAGTCAGTGCATCACAGTTTATGATTTTACAAAGCTAATAAATAGGGTTGCTCTGAATAGGGTTGTTGTGTTATTCTCTACTCTTTGTATATTTGATATATTTCATGATGTAATAAAAAAGAAAAGAAAGGAGACAAAACAATTGTTATTGGCAGATGACAGGGCTGTTAGAGCTAATAAAAGAGCTCAGCTCAAACATCCCCAGATCAATAGGATTTCTGTTGATCTGCAATAATAACCTGGGTAAAGGTCTGATGGAAAAACAGCCACCCCATTTTTAGTAGCTATTTAATTGTAAATGGGCTTCCCACGCAGTTCAGTGGGTAAAAATCCGCCTGCAATGCAGGAGATGCAGGTTTGATTCCTGGAGAGGGAAGATCCCCTGGAGGAGGCCATGGCAACCCACTCCAGTATCCTTGCCTGAGGAATCCCATTGGACAGAAAAGCCTGGAGGGCTACAGTCCATGGGGTCACACAGAATTGGACATGACTGAAGCAATGGACTACGCATGCATGCACAGTTGTAAAATATTCAGGAAGAAGCTCTATAAGAACTATGCACAACCTAGATTAAATTTCTAAATTATGCTGGGGGTATTTTAGTAGTGGGCTTCCCTGTTGGCTCTGTGGTAAAGAAGACATGGGTTTGATCCCTGGGTCAGGAAGATGCCTTGGAGAAGGAAATCACAACACACCCAGTATTGCTGTGGGGGAAATGCCATGGACAGAGGAGCCTGGCGGGCTACAGTTCATGGGGTTGCAAAAGAGTCAGACACGACTTAGCAACTAAACAACAACAATAATTTCAGCAACCCTGAAGCATGATGGACATTTTATCTCAATATTATGACTTTCTGATGTGCAATCAGAGGCTTACACAGGTCATAGAGGGTTCAGTTAGTCACTGACCCATCAAGGCTTGGAACCTAGATCCCCAAGTCTTGGCTACTTCCTCAGACCTGAAGCCAGAAGGTACGTTTAACACATTTCCCACCCTTGGCAGCTTCATGGGGCGTTATTGCCCTGAAACACAGCCACTGCAGATGAAGAAAATTTTTACTGATGCCTCACTAAAAATAGCTTTTAACTGTGTGGGTAGCATGTCACTATGATGCGTGAAATCAACCTTCTCTCTTCTAGATTGACTTTCTTTCTCTTTGCTCTCCCTGCTAAAAGTAATCTTCCTCATGTGTGGTAGCTAATAAAGTAAATAATTTTACCTAGAATTTTAATCAGCAAAGTGTGGCTAAAGTCAAATGAGGACTACTGGTAAGAGTGGGGACAATGCTAACGAATGTGAAGAATTTAACTTGTCAAGACTCAAGATTCCCACAGGTGAGGTGTTTTCTGGTTTGTGACCAGCAGATGGCAGCATAACTCAAGAAAAACAAACAAACCCACGTTCAATTCCTTAGTTTCAAAGGTTCCTAATCTTTTTTGAATTGTGGTGCTGGAGAAGACTCTTGAGAGTCCCTTGAACAGCAATGAAATCAAACCAGTCAATCCTTAAAGGAAATCAATCCTGAATATTCATTGGAAGGACTGATGCTGAAACTGAAGCTCCTTGGCCACCTGATGCAAAGAGCTGACTCACCGGAAAAGACCCTGATGCTGGGAAAGATTGAAGGTGGGAGGAGAAGGGGATGACAGAGGATGAGATGGTTAAATGGTCTCACGGACTCGATGGACATGAGTTTGAGCCAACTCCAAAAGATCGTGAAGGACAGAGAAGCCTGGTGTGCTGCAGTTCACAGGGTCACAAAGAGTCAGACACGACTTAGTGACTGAACAACAACATATGATATTATCTACGAAATAATCAGCCTTGTTATCATGGTCATCACCATCGCCATTATAGTAACACCACAATAGAGTGTCACTGAACAGAGGCAATTTCACAGATAAAGTCTCTTTTAATGAATTTGTCTCTGCATGGAATAACATCATATCAGAGGGACATCTAGCCATCTATAACATCCCTTACTTTTCAACACTTCCAAAGCATTCTAATAAAGAAGGGCAACATTTCTTCTTCTTTTTTTTGGCGGTGTGGGGGGCGTCGCTGTGCTGGGTCTTCCTGCAAATCACAGGCTTTTTTTTTTTTTTTTTCCTCTAGTGCTTAATTGCCTCAGGACATGTGGGATCTTACTTCCTGGAGCAGGGATCAAACCTGAGTCCCCTGCATTGGAAGGAGGATTCTTAACTGCTGGATCACCAGGGAAGTCCCAAGAAGGGCAACATCTCTTCCTTGGCAATGCCAATGCAAGATCTCTGTGTTTACACTGAAGAGCCCTGACAGTGAGAAATCCCAGCGGGGATTACCATCCACCACCAACCATCAGCCTGGGAACTGCCATCCTTGGAGTGGCCACTCTCAGCAGATTCCAGTGACCCAAGTGTCCCCAGCGAAGGCATGTGCACACGTGGGCGTGTAAACGTGGAGATGTTTGTGACTGAGCCTCGGCATTTTAAAACATCATCTGAAAATCTGAATTCCATGTCTACTGATAGTCACGCCTAACTTTCCTTCCTCAAAGGCCTTATATTTATAGAAATAACATTCCTCTTTTCAAGTCACACTTTCTTTCTCATTCTAAATAACAGAGAACATTTGCTAAGGTCTGGCCAGTAACATACGGACTAGATGGCCCAAGGCCCCCGCCTTGGACTTCATCCAGACTCGTACCTCTTTCCCACAGCAGCTAAGAGTCAATGGGCACAGCCACTTGGACACATAGCTGGGTGCGGGCTGGAAAAGTAGAACTGGCATTGGAGGAGAGAATCCCTGGTGAGAATTCTTGCACAGGTGCATGAATGAGGGGCAGCATCTATCACCGACACTGAACTGCCTGGGCTGTGGGGTTTCTGGTGTAGCCCTCCCCTGACCCAGTGAGCTTGCTAAGGATAATTCAAGACGGCTAACAGCAGAGGTGGAGATGCTCAGCTTAGCAGATCACGTGGCTTGGAGGGAACTTTGTGCTGTCCTGACCCATCTGGGGCCATTGGAGGCAACCTCAAGGAGGCATTCTTAAAGCCCAGAGGTCTGGACTATCCATCTCAGTGTTCCAGGAGTAGAAAGAGGAGGGGTCAAACAGACTGAAGACAAGGTCTGTCTGCGAGCTTGCTGTTGTGTCCAACTCTTTGCAACCCTATGGACTATGTAGCCTGCCAGGCTCCTCTGTCTATGGGATTCTCCAGGCAAGAATACTGGAGTGGGTTGCCATTTCCTTCTCCAGGGGATCTTCCCGACCCAGGGATCACCCGTCTCTCCTGTGTCTCCTGCACTGCAGATGGATTCTTTACCACTGAGCCACCAGGGAAGCCCTGAAGAGGATATGGGCAAGACTTTTTTAACACTGCTCTAATTTTTTTTTCCCCAAAGGACAACAACACTCTTGATGGCAAAGGGCCATGCCGATAGACACTTGGAGGTAGGATCTTCCTGACCCAGGGATCAGACCCACATCTCCTGCATTCCAGGAGGATTCTTTACCCACTGAGCCGTCGGGGAAGCCAATAATAGGTGAAAGAATATCATAAAATAGAGTTATATTAGCCTTGGGCTTGCTGCTGAAGAAGCATCCAGAATCAAAGAAAAAGCTCACCAATCAGGCTGTGAGTTGGTGCCGGACCTCTGGGCACTCCCTCCCGGCAGGCATCATTGAGGGGCTCTCTGTGCATCACCAATAAACGTGTGAGGTCTCAGACAAGACAGCCTGGTTGACCCTCCTTGATCAATCAACCCTAGCCAGGATGATGGGGGACCGCACAGTATAGACAGGGCCACCAGGGGGCACTGTCGAGTCTCTGGCAGCCTAGGCAAAGTGTGATATTCTATCAGTCTCAGAGCTCAATCCCCACCATATTGAATTCTTATCTGGCCAATGCCTCCCTCCCCAAGACAGTACCCACACACACTCCTCTCGATCTAAGGAAAGTCCATGGTCCTGCACTTACTTGTCATTCACAAGTTTCCCGTGTTGGTGAATCTGATTTTCCATTGTGAAGTTGATTGTGACACCGTACACGTGCTCGTCGTGAAACACCTTCATTTTGGACTTGTACGCTTCATCTTGAAAATACCGGATCATGTCAGGGAACCAAACTGTCAGTCCATAGTAACTGTAATGGAGAAGAAAGAATATTGGAGCAGCAACACCATCAGAGTCTGCATTTCTGATATGATGTAAATCAAGCCCATTTTAAATGAGTCCATATGGTTCATTAGAAAATACAACTTATATAAGTAGACCTAATGGAAAAAAGTCACAATAGTCTCTACAGATGCCAAAAAGGCACTTGATAAAAAACAACATGCGTTCTTGATTAAAACAGCAATAGATTAGAAATTCATGTGTGCTTCCTTAGCATGGAAAAATACATATAGTGCTGGTGGTTTAGTTGCTAAGTTGTGTCTGACTCTTGCGACTCCATGGACTTAGCCCACCAGGCTCCTCTGTCCTGGGATTGCCCAGGCAAGAATACTGGAGTGGATTGCCATACCCTCCTCCAGGGGATCTTCCTGACCCAGGGATCAAACCCAGGTCTCCAGCCTTGCAGGCAGATTCTTTACTGACTGAGCCACCAGGGAAGCCCAAAATATACATAAATATATCCCAACTCAAAAGGAAGGATCTTCTGATGGGGAGAACACTGTGGCCACTCCCACTAACATAAGAAATAAAACCAGGATACCCATATCCTCACTACTATTTAACACCATGTTGTAGTGTTAGCTAACTCAGTTAATTAAGTTAGTCTTAACTAACTCAGCTACATAAGAAAAAACATAGGAATATAAAGTTACAAAGCAAGCAGTAAAACTATATTTGCAGATGGCATTTTATACCTAAAACCTCAAGATCACCAACTCTAAAAGATGGCCATGAAACACAAAAATCATGCTCCATCCCACTCATAACCCGAAAAGTGAAAATTAAAACCACACTGTGTTACCATTCTCGCCCACCAGACTCAAAACCTTGAAGTTTGCAAAAACTCTGCTGGTGAGGCTGCAGGTAAGCAGGTGCTCTTATGCATTGCTGGGAAGAGGACGGCATTTTGCAATACCATCTTCAGGTGAATTGGTCAGTGCCTACAACAATTACTGATGGATTTATCGCCTTTTGACTCCATAATTCTATTTCTAGGAATCTATTCCACTGATTAACTTGTCCAATACAAAGGAGCCCACAAAGAGTGACTCACTGTGGCCCTGTTTGCAACAACAAATGTCTGAAAACTTCCTAACAATCTGGGAACAGGGTCCTGGTTGAATAAAGTGTAGAGTTGTACTGTGGAGAGCTATGCACACATTCTATGCTACTGTAAAAAAAGAATGTAAATCTCTATCTAGCGGTATGAGAGAGCTCCAGAATATATTGTTGAATGCAAAAAGGAAATGCAAAACTGCTTTCTTGCAGTTCCTTCTCATAAGAAAACAATAAAGAAATTTGTAAATATACATACATTTGCTTAAATTTACAAAAAGAAATACTAGAATGATAAATAGAAAAATAAAAGATAATTACATAGAGGACGCAGAAGAGAGTAAATAGAGGGGGAAGGAAGCGAGACCAGATCTCTCTGAGGTTCCAACACTGGAAAGCCATTACCTACTTGACAAAATTAAATTAGACATAAGGAAATCTGTTAAAACTTTCAGTGAATTGGATCCAAGGGTCTACCATTCTAGCTTCTGAAATGTTCTGTGTTCTCGTCTAGCTTAGATGGGACAGGTGGACATGAGCAGTCTGCTTCTACATTTATCTGTTTGGTAAAGAGACTGTTTGGGCTCCATCAATATCTATTGGAAGACACTTGGTTAGATATTGGAAAAGGCAGGTCTTCACACATTCCTCCCATAATCCAAGAGGTCATTAAAGCCAATTGAATTCCTTGGGTTGAGGGGAATGAGTCTTTGGCCATGGGCGGTGGTGAACAAAATAACTTCATAGATGAAAGTTTAAAATCTCACCAAAAGATTTCAGTTGATAATAGCAATTTATTGAGCACTTACTGATGTGCCAGAAACAACTGCACTTTATCCATACAATGAAACAGCCTCTTAACACTATAAATGGGCCCCAAAACTGGCACGGAAAGAAGGGTCATGTTATCTGGAGGTGAATAAAATGACTAGGGTGAGAGACTACTATTTAAGAGAGGAGCCAGCTAATCATCGATCACATTATATTTCATTTACTTTATTGCTGTGGATATTATTGCAAAGGTTCTCTGTTTTCTGCATTTAATATTCACAAGGACACAGACAGCTGCTGACCCAACATTCATTCCCTGCTTCTTCCTTGGGAACAGGAAGTTGATTTTGTTTGGGTGTCAGTGCTCAGGAAAGCTAACGGTATCATCAGCTGAGAGGCAAATCTTGATTAGTCTGAAGTCATCGGGAAATCACATCCCGATCACCAGTGGCTAGTTTAGCCCTAAAGCATGTGACACACACATTTGGCTAATATAATGTCGGGGTGGGGAGTCTGCTGGCAGCTTCAGAGAAAGTTTTGAAGTGAAAGTGTTAGTCGCTCAGTCATGTCGGACTCTTTATGACCCTATGGACTGTAGCCTGCCAGGCTACTCTCTCCATGGGATTCTCCAGGCAAGAATACTGGAGTGGGTTGCCATTTCCTTCTCCAGGGGACCTTCCCGACCTGGGGATCGAACCCCAGGTCTCTTGCATTGCAGGCAAATTCTTTAACATATGAGCCACCAGAGAAGATGAGAAAGGTTTCCTTGATGTTAAAAAGTGGAGCTCAGGGACTTCCCTGTTGGTCTAGTGGCTAAGACTCCACATCCTCCCAAGGCAGGGGTCCAGGTCAGGTAACTAGATACCACACATCATAACTAAGACTTTCCAAGCCTCATCTAAAATAATAATAATAATAATAATAATCCCCCATGCAGCAACTAAAGATTCTGCATGCTATAATGAAGATCAAAGATTCCACATGCAGTAACCAAGACCCAGCAGAACCAAGTAAAAAGAAAATTATTTTTAAAAAGTCAATCTCAGAGAAAGGCAGCCTCTTCCTTGTTGGGACACTTTTCCATGTCCGAGAATGCCAAGAGCAGTTGCAGACATCTTGCTGGCAGATGAGAACTAGCCTGAGGCTGAATCCCCACCTGGAGGCTGCCTCTCCATGGAATTCTTATTACAAAGGATCAGAAATTTCCTTGTTGTAGAAGCCACTAGAGTGGGTTGCCTGTCATAGCCAAAAGCATCCAATCTGACACAGACTCTATATGAGTTAGAACCAATGGTAACCCTCAATGTACAGATGAGGCATGGGAAGCACAAGAAAATTAATGAACTTTTTGTTCAGTTGCTAAGTTGGGTCTGACTCTTTGCAGCCCCATGGACTGCAGCACACCAGGCCTCCCTGTCCATCACCAACTCCCGGAGCTTGCTCAAACTCGTGTCCATCGAGTCGGTAATGCCATCCAACCATCTCGTCCTCTGTCATCCCCTTCTCCTCCTGCCTTCAATCTTTCCCAGCATCAGGGTCTTTTCCAATGAGTCAGCTCTTCGCATCAGGTGGCCAAAGTGTTGGAGCTTCAGCATCTGTCCTTCTAATGAATATTCAGGGTTGATTTCCTTTAGGACTGACTGGTTTGATCTCCCTGCTGTCCAAGGGATTCTCAAGAGTCTTCTCCAGCACTACACTGTCTACGTTTGTCATAGCTTTTTATTAATTAATGAACTTAAGGAAGACAGAACTTACCTTAAAGCCATGGTAAACCAGACCACGGCCAGAATCAGCGTGTTCATCCTGTAGGGCCCCATCACACAGTACAGAGCGTTTTCCCAGACCTATAACCCACAGCAGAGATGGGTGGTTAGAGGCAGAAACTTGTGACTTGGAAGAACTCCTTTTTAAGATTCTCTACTAAATTGCCTAGGAACCCATGGAGAGAACAGGCAGTAATGTCTTCCAGAGGCAGCAATTCTGCTCAAGGAACAAGAAACCCTCTTCTGTTCTTATTAGCTGGTGTCATGCTCTAACAGTCCTGCAGCATCCACGAACACAATGATGCATGTGACCAAAAGCACAGTGAGTGGGGATGTCAGGGTGCTGAATAGCCTTGAGCTCTTCTCCCCGCCAATGGGAATGGATGCTATTTCAAACACTGAACCACCCTCCACCAAGAAGGTTATCCAGGCTCAGCTGACTCTGGCCGTTGACTACCTGAGTGTTTGACAGTTGGCTTGTCTCACAGGACCACTTCTCTGGAGAAATGGCCTTGCCCTTCATAAATATTTTCTCAGAGATCACTTAAAGGGGTCCTTTCTTTCACTCCCTCCCTCCTTCCTACAGTTTATTTAAAGAGAAAGTGCCATTGGAGTGGCATATCAGCAAGAATTTTCACCTGGTCTAAGACTCCCAGCACTGTGGGACAAAAATTGATCCTGAAATGTCTCCCAAATATGGATTGAATTTTGGGCCAAGAGGAGGAACTGATAAGTGGATTGCTGCCTGTCATACTGGTAAACAGAGGATGTCACCTTCATCAGTGACTTCAGCCATCACCAGAAGGCGAGCTGGTGAACCCTGAGGGAACTCAGAAGGGAAAACAATACCTGCCTTTTAGCAGCCACCAGACTGCAGCCTCTCCCCATGGTGAGCCCTGAGGAAACTCAGGATATGAAAACACAGGAAGGACATTCCCCAGATAGCTGAGGTGCATATAAAAGGAATAATTTCAGTGAGCCCAGACTTTTGCATCTTCCCAGGCATGGAAAAACACTAAATTCTTTAACGTGACATATCTAGTTTCCTTTCATTAACAATAAACTTTTGATGGTCAGACTACCTGCCCTTTGTTGCAAAACTCCTATATATCTGGCTTCCACCATCCTCGCCTCCTTGGATAGTTCTCTCAGAGTTACTTGAGCTGCTACCTCCTGGGCTTGAAGTCCTAAAAATTCCCACTGAATAAAACATAACTCTCAGACCAAAAGAAGAAGAAGAAGGTGCTAGAAAAAACGATGCTTTCTCAGACTAGACATTGTGTCTACATTCAAAATCTCTGCCTTTGGAAAGAAGAGCAAAGAAAAGAAACTAAGGATTAGACACTTTGTGGTTCAGGGCTCACAGAAGTTGCAGGTCGGTGTGGGCTAGGACCCAGCTGTTGCTTCCTGCCCATCACTGTGCCCTGGGTTGACAGGCGTGTTCAGAATCGCTATTCCTCATCCACTGTCATTACAACTCACCACAGAGCCTCCCTCTCACCCACCCCAGGTCTCCAAACATACCTGCTTGAAAGTGGTCTTGAATCTGACCAACCAGCGTTGATACCAAGTTCCTGTTGAACTCTGGATCTCAATGAACTCATCCATTTGCTTGGGAGTTTTAATGTTGGAAACCTGTGAAGCAAAGACGGGCTAGAGAATCTCAACCTTACTTTGACTTTTCAATTTTTAGTTGACTGTAACTGACTTTATTAACTTCCTTAGGGCTAGAGGAGCTTTTGGTGACCCTCTAGTTCAGTAATTCTTAACCAAAATTATACACAGCATCTCTTAGCGATCTTTCTCAGGTAGATATGTCCCACTGCAGACAAATGATTCAGAGTTTTTTTCACTCAGTTATGGCTTTGGGAAATACACTGAGGTCCTGTCTATATATTACTTGCCCATAATAGAGTTGACTGCACCTTAAAATTCACAAGTCTATCCTTAATGGGCATTAACATCAGAGAAGTCTAGAGCCTGCATACACAACAGTGTGTGTGTGTGTGTGTGTGTGTGTGTGTTCGGAGAGAAAGCTTGCTCTGGAAGACTTTTTTAATTATTTTTTTTTTTTTGTCTGTGCTGGGTCTTTGTTGCTGCACGGGCTTTCTCTAGCTGTGGCAGGTCAGGGCTACTCCCTGGTTGCGGTCTGTGGGTCTCTCATTGTGGTGGCTTCTATTGTTGTGGAGCACAGACTCTAGAGCATGAGGCTTCGGTAGTTGCAGCTTCTGGACTCTAAAGCACAGGCTCAATAGTGTGGCACATGGCCTTAGCTGCTCCACAATATGTGGGATCTTCTTGGATCAGGGATCAAACCCGTGTCTCCTGCATTGGCAGGTGGATTCCTTGCCACTGAGCCACCAGGGAAGCCCTGTGTAAGACATTTTTTAAACACAGCAGAATAAAAGACATTAAGTCCTCCTTCTGCACAGCAAAAGAAATCACCAACAAAATGAAAAGACAACCTACTGAATGGGAGAAAATATTTGAAAATCATAAATTTGACAAGGGACTAATATTCAAAATATATCAAGAACCCATGCAACTCCCAGCAAAAAAAAAAAAAATCCAATTTAAAAATGGACAGAGGATCTGAATAGACAGTTCTCCAAAGAAGACATAGAGATGGCCAATAGGCAGGTGAAAAAAATGCTAAGCATCACTAATCATCAGGGAAATGCAAACTAAAACCACACTGAGATATCACCTCATACCTGCTAAAATAGTTATTACCAAAAAGACAAAAAATAACACGTGTCCATTAAGATGTGGGGAAAAGGATACCCTTCTGCATTGTTGGTGGGGATGTAAACTGCTGAGGCTGCTATGCGAAATAGTATGGAGGTTCCCTCCAAAATTAAAAATAGAACGACCATATGATCTATGCATTCCACTTCTGGATGTTTATCTGAAGGAAATGGAAACACTAAATCAAAAAGATATCAGTACTCCCATCTTCACTGCAGTATTATTATAAAGGTGAAGATATGGAAACAACCCAAGTGGCCATTGATAAGTGAAAGGATAAAGATGTGATACACACACACACACACACACACACAGGAATACTAACCAACCATAAAATAGGAAATCTTGCCATTTGCAACAACGTGGGTGGGCCTTGAGGACATCATGGCAAGTGAAATAAATCAGATGGAGAAAGACAAGTACTGCGTGATCCCACTTATATTTGGGGAATCAACCAAACCAAACAAAAACAGAAAACCAAGCTCATAGATACAAGAACAGATCGGTGGTTTCCAGAGGGGAGGGGTGTGGGAGGGTTGGACAAAACAGGAGAAAGGGATCGAAAGGTACAAACTTGCAGCTATAAAATAAGTCCTGGGATGTAATGTAGAGCATGGTGAAAACAGTTCAGTTCAGTCGCTCAGTCGTGTCCGACTCTGCGACCCCAGGGACTGCAGCACACCAGGCCTCCCTGTCCATCACCAACTCCTGGAGTTTATTCAAACTCATGTCCATTAAGTCAGTGATGCCATCCAACCATCTCATCCTCTGTTGCCCCCTTCTCCTCCCCATCTCAATCTTTCCCAGCATCAGGGTCTTTTCCAATGAGTCAGTTCTTTGCATCAGGTGGCCAAAGTATAGGAGTTTTAGCTTCAGCATCAGTCCTTCCAATGAATGCTGCTGCTGCTGCTGCTAAGTCGCTTCAGTCGTGTCTGACTCTGTGCGACCCCACAGACAGCAGCCCACCAGGCTCCCCCGTCCCTGGGATTCTCCAGGCAAGAACACTGGAATGGGTTGCCATTTCCTTCTCCAATGCATGAAAGTGAAAAGTGAAAGTGAAGTCGCTCAGTCGTATCTGACTCTGAGCGACCCCATGGACTGCAGCCTACCAGGCTCCACCGTCCATGGGATTTTCCAGGCAAGCGTACTGGAATGGGGTGCCATCGCCTTCTCCAGTGAATATTCAGGGCTGATTTCCTTTAGGATGGACTGGTTTGATAATAGTTAATAATATTCTATATTCATTACTTGAAAGTTGCTAAGAAAGTAAATCTTGAGTCCTCAACACAATAAAAAACATTTTGTAACTGTGTGGTGACAGATGGTAAGGAGACTTATTGTGGTGATCATTTTGCAATGTATACAAACATCGAATCATTATACAGAACTCCTGAAACTAATACAATGTTACATGCCAATTATACCTCAATTTTTTTTTAAAGGGACTTCTCTGGTGGCTCAGATGGTAAAGCGTGCCTACAATGTGGGAGGCCTGGGTTCCATCCCTGGATCAGGAAGATCCCCTGGAGAAGAAAATGGCAACCCACTCCAGTCCTCTTGTCTGGAAAATCCCATGGACACAGGAACCTGCTAGGCTACATGCATGGGGTCACAAAAGTCGGACACGACTGAGCAACTTTTTACTTCACTTTTAAAAAAGAGACATTAGGTCTTCCTTGCTACCCCTGGTTTTCCTGTTGGAAATCAAAGAGATAGGGAATGGGAATAAGGCTGTGTGTAACAGGGAAGAACAGAATCTGACTTCATGTTGGATATGTTTCTTTAACCTTTGCTTTCTGTGGCTTTTGTTTCTAAAAGGATGCTGTCTACAGCTGTAAGCTTTCCCTGCCTGGGGAACTCTGCCCCTCTACGCGCATACTAAGTTGCTTCAGTCATGTCCAACTCTTTGTGACCCTATGGACTGTAGCTGACCAGGCTCCTCTGTCCATGGAATTCTCCAGACAAGAATACCGGAGTGGTTGCCAGGGGATCTTCATGACCTAGGGATGGAAACTTCGCCTCTTTCACCTCCTGCATTGGTAGGTGGATTCTTCACCAAGAGCCAGCTGGAAAGCCCACCCCTCTACTGACTTTAAACTAAAGTGTCTTTGTTCAGCTCACAGGGAAACACGCCAACCCTGCCCACCTGTGAATGGCTGCAGGGAAGAAGAAATGAACACATCCCCTCCCCAAGGCTGGCCAAGCCAGGAGATATTTTGCCAGATTTATGGTCTTTTTACTTTACTTCCTCATCTCCTCCCTGTCTCTATTCTATAAAAGAAACTAGCACCCAGAACCCTATAAGATGGTAGTCCACCACCTTCTTGGACACCCAACTTTCCAAATAAAGTCTCTCTTCCTTGTCTCAACACCTCCTCTCCCAATTTATCGGCCTGTTGTGTGGTGAACAGACCAAGCTTTGACTCAGCAACACAAGTACCCTGGAAAAGTGTCCATTTGTCCAATGTCAGCAGGTAGCTCCAAGGAGCAGTCCTGACTCATTAAGACAGTGATTTTCAGTTTAATCAGTGTTTAAGACAACCACTGAATTCTGTGACTAACAATCACGTTAAGGAGATTTCTGACCATACAGACTCTTAGCCAAGTTATCAAGGTCTGTGCTCGCAGACCAAATCAGAAGAAAATGGAAGAGCCTACTCAAAAAATTCAAAAACAGTTTCTAGCACCTCTTCCAACAAATCTTTCTTCTGGGGAGAAAAGGCTTTAGTCATAAGAGCATCTCCCATTCTTACTTCAACCAAGGGACTAAGGATGTAAAGAGACAAAGGAAGAGAGAGAGAAGTGAGGCTTAATATTACACAGGAAAATACAGTCACTGAAATAGAAACAAGTGGTTCTTTAATTCCCCAGCACCAAGCCCCGGATGGCGCGGCTTCATTTTTCTAAAGCTTGAACACAGTGGTTCTTAACTCTTGCCTGGGCTGGATACCCCTTTGAGAACCTAGTAAAAGCACAGGTGCTCTTCCTAAAACTGCAGGTATATAAGCACAGCAGAGCCTCCTGAGCTGGCCCTGCCACTCCTGGGTGTGTGGCCTTTGCAATCGCACTACTGCCTGGTCCAGACAGGGACACAGGAGAGGGAACCCAGATGGCCCGCATCATGGGACTCTTGGCTAGAGCTGATCTTCCTGTTATTAGATAACCCAAGAGGGCCAAGAACACAGCTGAAGCCAAAAGGGGCTGAGTGGAAGTGTTAAAAAAGTGTCAGTTGCTCAGTCATGTCTGACTCTTTGCAACCCCATGGACTGTAATCACCAGACTCTTCTGTCCACGGAATTCTCCAGGCAAGACTACTTAAGTGGGTTGCTGTTCCCTTCTCTAGGGGATCTTCCCCATGCAGGGACTGAACCCAGGTCTCCTGCATTGCAGGTGGATTCTTTACCATCTGAGCCACCAGGGGAAAGCTGACCCCAAATCAGGAAACACGTTACGATTCACATTCAGTGGGACCTCCCTGGCAGTCCGGTAGTTAATACTCCATGCTTCTACTGCAGTGGGTTCTGTTGGATTCCATCCCTGGTCGAGGAACTAAGATCCCACATGCCTTGTGGTACTATCAAAAAAATGCAAATTTTGTCTTTGCTTTCCTCTTGGGGAAAATAACACCCTATTCCTTAGGGATCTGGGAGTGGATGTGTTGACAGCTGCAAGCACAATTACTCTAATTTACAATTAACTAGGATGTTTGGCTTTGCTTTGGTCTAAACTATAATATGATCTGTGTTTGCCCCAGCCCTGCAGAACAGCAGTTCTCAAGGGAATATTTCAACACCTCTCCTTCGCAAAGGTATCCTAGGGACACCTGCTAGGGGGACATTTCAGAAGCTTGTGAGGCAGCAAACAGGGCTGGAGACAGAGGTGAAGCCAGGGCCCTGTAGGGGAGGAATAAGTTCTCCTCTACTGTCCTAGACTCCCTGACTGGGTCTGGAAGCTAAACTGGCAAAGACAGATTTAACAGGAGTAAGGACTTCCCTGGTGCTTCAGTGGCTAAGACTCTGTGCTCACAATGCAGGGGGCCTGGATTCAATCCCCAGTCATGGATCTAAATTCCTCACCTAAAAGATTCAGAGTGCTGCAACTGAGACAACACAGCTGATAAAGATTAACAGAAGTAAAGCACCCACATTTTACTAAATTTTTACGTATCTGTGGGAGCCTTCACAAGAGAATGAAGTCCCAAAGAAGTGACCAGTGCAGGAAGCTTTTATACTGTGTGTGTGTGTGTGTGTGTGTGTGTGTGTGTGTGTGTGTTACTTGCTCAGTCATGTCCAACTCTTTGTGACCCTATGGACAATAAGCCACTAGGTTCCTCTGTCCATGGAATTCTCCAGGCAAGAATACTGGAGTGGGTTGCCATTCTCTTCTCCAGGAGATCTTCCTGACTCAGGGATGGAACCCAGGTCTCCTGCATTGCAGGCGGATTCTTTACTATCTGAGCCACCAGGGAAGCCTTAGAAACAATAAATTTGTGAAGAACAGACAAAACAAAGGGATTTGGGTGAATAATGGTGAAGAAGTAATTAGGATGATAAGGGTTTGTTTAACAGGGTTTGTTTATATAGCCTTCTTAGTCTGAGGAACAACAGCCATAGCTCTTGAGAACAATGTCTTCTTTCCTCCTGGTTCAGGGAAAGCATCTTACACGTGGGAGATTTATGGCCTGTTTCAGGGAAGAAGGGGGAGCAAGGGGAGGTCAGAGTAACCTTTCTGCTTCTTCTGTTCTCTCCAGCTCCTTCAGCTTATGAGATACAATACGCTGAGGTGCCATAATCTGGGGCTGTTATATCCTGAACCCCATCAGCTCAAAGGCACTGAGGAGGGCCACACCCAGGGCTTCCCATGGGCACTGAATCCAGCCTGCCCGACGCTCTTCCTCAAGGCCACTGAGTACATTCACTGTGATACATCCACGGAGCGGAGCACACAGGAGCAGAGCAGGCGACCCCAGCCAGTGGGGCTGAGTATTCACTTCCGACTCCAGCCACAGCCCAGCGGTCTGAGGTTAGTAACACTTTCCAGTCATTTGTTTTTTCCTTTTTTCCCTGCCCCATCCAGTTATCCGTTTCTACATAATTAATATGATCATCAAGTCAGCATGATACCATGCAGGACCCTGTGGGGCTCCTGGGCATAAGGCCTTTCTGTGTCCCCCATTTCTTTGGTTACAGGAAAGAGCCTTCATTCAGCCTCCATGAGCTTCCCTGACTTCCAATGGGCAGTTCCAAGCAGTCGTTAATTAGGGAAGGGCTGAGAGATCAGGGAGAAACAATAGTGCGGCCTTGGAGCAAGGTCCTGTTTCCACATCAGTGGATACACGTAATGTCTTTGAGCTGTTTTACAGATCCTGAAATCTCCTCCAGGTAAGAGAAGTTAACTATTAATGATGATATGCTGCCCACAGCATGTAGACCCCAGACTAGTTGGACCTGAAGGTTGATGATGCTGACCAACCCATCACCCATCAGAAGAACGTCCAGGAGCTGATCACACCCTCTTTGAGCAATTACTATGAAACTTCTTACTATCTTCCCCAAGTTGGGACACACATTTCTGAGGGCATTGGTGTGCTGTGGCCCCCCTTTCCTGACAAAGCAATAAAGCTATTCATTTCTACTTCACCCAAAACTGTCTCTGAGATTCAATTCGGCACCTGTGTACAGAGAGGCTGAGCTTTTGGCATCAGTTACGGAAATACTGAGTCCATAACCTTTCTAATTCCCTTTTCCTGTGGAGGGGTGAAAACTACTAAAAACGGAGTTTATGCCCAAGGACTTGGTGACTGGCATGCATGTTGGAGAGAGACAAAATTCCGGGTCTCAGAGCCCTCTGCTCACTGATTCCTGCCTGAGCTTTCTTCTGGGGCATGCACACCCTTCCTGAAGTGAGGAATTCTGGTCCTGAAGTAAGGGCTCAGTTTCACCATTGGAATTCAGAGTTTTGATTGATTTTCAGGCCAAGAAAGATCTCATTTCTTAAAAGTAAGCTGTTTATGTTAGAATGGGTTGTTAAAAGAGAAAGTCAGACCACTTGTCTAAAAAGGGGTCCCAGGCAGGCAACCTTGTGGTTGGTTTATTTTATTTAATTTTTATTGGAGAATAGTTTATTTATAATGTTGTATTAGTTTCTACTATAAAACAAAATGAATCAGTCACATGCATGCAAAGTCCCTTCAGTCATGTCTGACGCTGCAACCCTATGGACTGTAGCCCACCAGGCTCCTCTGCCCATGGGACTCTCTGGGCAAGAATACTAGAGTGGTTTCCCATGCCCTCCACCAGGGGATCTTCCCGACCCAGGGATCAAACCCAAGCCTTCTGCAGCTCCGGCACTGCAGGCGGATTCTTCACCACTAGCACCTCCTGGGAAGCCACACATACACATATATCCCCTCTTTTTTGGACTTCCTTCCCACTCAAGTCTCCACAGTGCATTAGGTAGCCCTCCCTGTGCTCTACAGCAGGTGTTCATTAGTTATCTATTTTATACAAAGTATCAATATGTGGTTAGTTTAGAAGTGATCCTTCCAGAGGTAACCTGGGGAAGACCACCCTGTGTAAGGTCCTGCGTGGGATAAGCAGGGCAAGACAGAGGTGGAAGGTCAGGGAGATTCATAGTTACAGGGACAGATGTACAAATGAAGTGCACAGTGATCTACGCAAAGACTCCTCTCAGGAGGGTTCAGGGCTATTGTGGGACAGATACCGCACGCTAATAAACTGCTTCACATGTGGGAAAATCCTTGGGAAATGGGCTCAAACTCAAAAGACATAAGCTTCTTTGCATGAGTAAAGGAGAAAGATGTGTTTTATTCCACAGAGAGGACAGGGGAGGGGAGGGGACTAAAGAAGGAGAAAAGACGACGGGGGTGGGGAGAAGGAAGGAGGAGACCCTGTACTCTGAGAGGTCGATCCTCCGTGACCCTTCAGTCCATGAAGTCGCACAGAGTTGGGCACAACTGAATGATTAACACATACACATGTATAGGAAAATTTTAAGCTAAATGTTATACTATAAAACTCCTAGAGGAAAGCACAGGCAGAACACTCTCTGACATAAATCACAGCAAGATCCTCTATGACCCACCTCCCAGAGTAATGGAAATAAAAGCAAAAATAAACAGGGCCTAATTAAACTTAAAAGCTTTTGCACAATGAAGGAAACTATAAGCAAGGTGAAAAGGTAGCGTTCAGAATGGGAGAAAATAATAGCAAATGAAACAACTGATAAAGAATTAACCTCCAAAATATACAAGCAGCTCATGCAGCTCCATACCAGAAAAATAAACAACCCAATCAAAAAATGGGCCAAAGAACTACAGACATTTCTCCAAAGAAGACAGACAGATGGTTAATAAACACATGAAAAGATGCTCAACATCACTCATTATCAGAGAAATGCAAATCAAAACCACAATGAGATACCACCTCATGCTGGTCAGAATAACTGCCATCAAAAAGTCTACAAACAATAAATGCTGGAGAGGGTGTGGAGAAAAGGGAACCCTCTTACAGTGTTGGTGGGAATGCAAACTGGTACAGGCCTATAGAGAACAGTGTGGAGATTTCTTAAAAAACTGGAAACAGAACTGCCATATGACCCAGCAATCCCACTACTGGGCATACACACCGAGGAAACCAGAATTGAAAGAGACACGTGTACCCCAAAGTTCATTGCAGCACCATTTACAATAGCCAAGACATGGAAGCAACCTAGATGTCCATCAGCAGACGAATAGACAAGAAAGTTGTGGTACATATACACAATGGAGTATTACTCAGCTATAAAAAAGAATGTATTTGAGTCAGTTCTGATGAGGCGGATGAAATCGGAGCCTATTATACAGAGTGAAGTAAATCAGAAAGAAAAACACCAATACAGTATGTTAATGCATGGAATTTAGAAAGATGGTAACAATGACCCTATATGCAAGACAGGGAAAGGGACACAGATGTAAAGAACAGACTTTTGGACTCTGTGGGAGAAAGCAAGGGTGGGATGATTTGAGAGAATAGCACTGAAACATGTGTATGTGAAATAGATGACCAGTCCAAGTTCAATGCATGAAACAGAGCCCTCAAAACCAGTACACTGGGACAACCCAGAGGGACGGGGTGGAGAGGGACGTGGGAGGGGGGTTCAGGATGGGGGACACATGTACACCCATGGCGGACTCATGTCCGTGTATGGCAAAACCACCACAATATTGTAATTAGCCTCCAATTAAAATAAATATTTTTTTTAAAAAGGATGATTCTGAACACTATTAGACACATGTAGAATGTCTATGAGTGCTCTTAAATAATTTATATTTATATGTAAATATGGGTACATCTGGCTATCTCTATATGAATACAGCTAGTTTTTTCCTTTGCTATTTTTGAGCAATTAGTGGTACCAAGAAGGAGTCCATCAAAATACAAAAAATAATTATGATGAAGTAATATGATGCAGAATATCAGGGGCTTTATTTCCTTTTTGACAAATTTTCCATGATGTGCTTATGCAGTAAAATTATTTTTTAGCAAATCAAAACAGTGAAGAGGAGAGGCCCCCTCCGGCTGGCACAGGTGACCACGCACTCACCGTGAACACCTTCTCTGGGGCCCCCTTGGCCCTCATGTTGGTGTCGTGCACGTGCTTGAGAATCATCCAGGCTTCGTCGTGTTTGCCCACCTGGTAAAACCAAGAAGAGAGACATGAACAATCCTTTGCTAATTAGAGGTGGAAAACCCAACAGAGACAACAGGGTGCTGATGCCCGCGTCTTAGGCCACTGGCCAGGGATGCGTTACAATCTGCGGCTTGTGAAAAACCAACACAAGCTTCTGTTGCAGCCCATCCTGGGAGGCTAACCAGGCTGTGCCTTCAAGGTGTAAATACTGGGTATTATTATTGTCATAGGCTGTGAGTAACTACTTGTAGTTTTAAGGTTGAATAGACTGCAGGTGGGAGCCATGATCCTCTCTGGACGATTAAAGCCAAGACCCAACACATAACAGGTTCAATTGTGTCCCCCACGCCACTTCGATATGTTAAAGTTCTAGCCCTCAGTGCCCCCAGAAGGTGACTTTATTTGGAAGTAGGGTTGCTGCAGATGTAATTAAGATGAGGTCATCCTGGGGTAGGATGGGCCTCTAATCCAACATGATTGGTGCCCTTACAAGAAGCAGCCCAAGTGAAGACCTAGAGGCACTCAGAGAGAATACTTTGTGGTGACAAAGACAGATTGGAGTGAAAGAGCTGCAAGCCAAGGACCACCCCAAATGTAAGCAACCCACCCAGAACCTGGAAGAGGCAAAGTGAAGGTTGCCCTATGGCAGTGGCCCCCAACCATTTTGGCACCAGGGACCTGCGTCATGGAAAACAATTTCTACATGGACCAGGATGCAGAGGATGGTTTTGGGAGGATTCAAGTGCACTTCATGTATTATGCACTTTATTTCTATTATCACTACATCAGCTCCACCTCAGATCATCAGGCACTAGGTTCCAGAGGTTGGGGACCTCTGCCCAAGGACTTCTGAAGGAGTGTGGCCCTGCAAACACTTTTGGCACTTTTAGCCAACACATCTGGGAGACAACAAATTTCTGTAACTCTGAGACACTCAGTTTGTGTTCCTTTGTTACAGCAGTCCTAGAGAGCTAATACACATCAAAGCTTCTGAAATAAGCTTGGATTAAAAAAAAAACAAAATCTTTTTGCTGCATCTGCCCCTGACCAATGGGATGAAAGAAAACATTCAACAAGAAAGTCTGCGGAAAGTTAGAAGGAAGTTTGTGAGTGGACTCTGAGAACTCGGGCTGTAAGAGCCTTGGAGTCCTATCGCCCCTCCACCAGCCCGACCCGTCTGACCACTGCAAGCAGGAGAGCCCCCACCACCACCACCATCCAGCTGGAAACCTCACAGGACTGTGGGAGCAGCCTTCTGGAGGAGAGAGGTCCTGCAGAGGCAAGAGTCCTGCAGGGCTGGGGAGCAGAGAAAGATCGACAACCCAGTTCACTGCTGTAACATGGAAGAAACTCCATGCAGCTTTTTGTTTTGTTTTGGGCACTTTTTGTTTTGTTTTGTTTTGTTTTCTGCCTCACAGCCTGTGGACGTTAGTTCCCTGCCCAGGGATTGAACCAGTGCCTCCTGCAGTGGCAGCACGTTGGGGAGGACCACTGGACTGCCAGGGAAGTCCCGCTCATGCAGCTCCGAAGGTCAACAGGACCTCTGGGGAGCATGGGTACCAGAAGCATCTTCAAGAGGGTGCCCTCCAGCTCCACCCAGACTCAGGAAGCAGTGCCGCTGATCTGCACTCTGTGAGCTCGGCTCCCTCCAGCTCTGGCAGTCCTTGCACCCTGGGCAGGCCACCATCATGACGGGTTTAATGACAGGCCAGGTCAAAGCCGACCTGGGACCAAGGGGCTAGGAGAGCAGGCCTCACATGGGGTGGGGCACTGACTCACCTCCAGCAGAAACCTCGGGCTCTCTGGCAGGAACTTCAGGGCCACCATGGACACGGTGCAGGGCAGAGCGCAGACGATGACAAACACTCTCCAGCTGTGGAAGTGGTAGTTGCTGCCCATGCTGAAGCCCCAGCCTGTGAAGAAGCAGACAGACACACAGCACTAGTTACAACAGCCAGGACATGGAGGCAGTGCAATGTCTGTAGACGAATGAATGCATAAAGATGTACTATCTGTTCATAGTGGAACACTACTCAGCCGTAAAAAGGGACGAAACTGGGTCATTTGTATTGATATTGATGGGCCTAGAGTCCATCATACCAGGTGAAGTAAGTCAGAAAAGAGAAAAGCAGATATCATATATTAATGCCTATTTGTGCAATCTAGAAATATGGTACAAATGAGCCTGTTCACAGGGCTGAAAGAGACACAGACACAGAAGACAGACATGTGGCACAGAGGGGAAGGGGAGGGTGGATGAACTGGGAGAGGAGCACTGACATATATACGCTCAGTTCAGTTCAGTGGCTCAGTCGTGGCCGACTCTCTGTGACCCCATGGACCACAGCACCTGTCCTCCCTGTCCATCAACAACTCCCAGAATTCACCTAAACTCATGTCCATCGAGTCGGTGATGCCATCCAACCGTCTCATCCTCTGTCATCCCCTTCTCCTCTTGCCTTCAATCTTTCCCAGAATTGGGCTCTTTTCAAATGAGTCAGCTCTTCCCATCAGGTGGCCAAATTATCAGAATTTCAGCTTCAATATCAGTCCTTCCAATGAACATTCAGGTCTGATTTCCTTTAGAATGGACTAGTTGGATCTCCTTGCAGTCCAAGGGACTCTCAAGAGTCTTCTCCAACACCACAGTTCAAAAGCATCAATTCTTTGGCGCTCAGCTTTCTTCATAGTCCAACTCTCACATCCATACATGACCACTAGAAAAACCATAGCCTTGACTAGACGGACCTTTGTTGGCAAAGTAATGTCTCTGCTTTTTAATATGCTGTCTATGTTGGTCATAACTATGACATAATATGACATACCTATGACAACAAAATATGCTATCTATCTATGTTGGTCATAACTTTCCTTCCAAGGAGTAAGCGTCTTTTAGTTTCATGGCTGCAGTCACCATCTGCAGAAATAGATAACTAGTGGGAAGCTTCTGTATAGCACAGGGAGCTCAGCTCAGTGCCCTGTGATGACCTAGAGGGGTGGGACGGGGTGGTGGTGGGAGGGAGGCTCAAGAAGGAGGGGACATGTGTATACGTACGGCTGATGCACTTCATTGCACAGCAGAAACTAACACAACATTGTAAAGCAACTCTACTCCAATTGAAAATCAAGCAGTCAGAGTGTCTCTGACACTTGGTCTTAGAGCGACCTTCAAGAAAGTGAAAGTGTTAGTCCCTTGGTCCTGTCTGACTCTTTGCAACCCTATGGACTGTAGCCTGCCAGGCTCCTCTGTCCGTGGGATTCTCCAGGTAAGAATACTGAGGTGGGTTGCCATGCCCCTCTCCAGGGTATCCTCCCAACCCAGGGATCAAACCTGCATCTCCTGCATTGCATGCAGATTCTTCACCATCTGAGCCATCAGGGAAGACAAAGGAAAGCCAGAGCAGGGCCTTATGTGACCTAGGGTTTTGATGGGGGATTACTCTCACCCACGTCAAAGAGCAATGCCAGCTCTGGGTGATTCCAAAGCACGGGGCTTAGGACAACAGTTTGAAAACCACTGTCAGTCATAACGCTAATTTTTTTTTTTTAAGAAACTGAGCTTCTATATTCAAATGAATTCATAATCATTGAAACAGAGAGGTGACTAGCTCCAACTCAGCTTTCATTATATTCAACGTATTCCTAAAACTCATTTTTGGAAATTGCCTTTAGAATCTACAAAACGTTATTTCAAACATCTTTATAAGTAGCAAATTTCCCTCTTTCAGGGAACAATGACACAGTGGAAAGTGCCTGGATTTCTGCAGTCACATAGGTCAGAGTTCAAATCCTGGCTTTCTCACATCGTTATTGTTATGTTGGTGAGTTTTCACAGCTGTAGAATGCAGCTAATGTTACTTCCACAGAGTCACTGTGTGTGAAAACTCCCCAGCAATCAATAATAACTCACCTGCTTTGAGGGTAGCTTTGATTTGTTTAGAAATAGTTACATGACATTTAGTGCCAAAGATGGTGAGTAAAACGGGTGAATATCAGCAAAGATCAGCAAAAGAACTGTTTTCTTTTTCTTTCATGCCATTCAAAACAACCTCTGAAGACAATTCCAAGCGCATTTCTGGTTTTGGTCTTGTTTTTAAGGTTCTTTTTTTTTTTTATGGGGACCATTCTTAAAGTCTTTATTGAACTTGTTACAATATTTCTTCTGTTGTTTGTGCTGTGCTTAGTCACTCTGTTGTGTCCAACTCTGCGACCCCGTGAACTTAGCCTGCCAGGTTCTTCTGTCCATGGGATTCCCCAGGCAAGAATCCACTGCAGTGGATTGCCATGTGCTCCTCCAGGGGATCTTCCCAACCCAGGGATCAAACCCAGGGCTCCCCCATTGCAGGCGGATTCTTTACCACCACCATGAATACTGCAGGGAGAAGGCTATTCCTTCTCCAGGGGACCTTCCCAACCCAGGAATCAAATTGGGGTCTCATGCACTGTCCGTGGATTCTTTATCAGAATTTTGTTGTTTATGTTTTGGATTTTTTGGCCTCAAGGCATGTGGGATCTTCGCTACCCAACCAAGGATTAAACCTGCACCCCGTGTATTGGAAGGCAGTCTTAACCACTAGACCGCCGGGGAAGTCCCCCAACTAGCATTTCTTAAAAAGACCTAACTTTATAAATAAATATAGTGATTTCTAAAGTTCAAAGGGTAAACATTATTCTGCTGTAAAATCTCTATTCCATTTACTTGAAAAATACACTAAATGGCTAACTCCAGAGGTGGGAGGTTTATGTCCTTAAGTCTATTACTTACCATTGCAGTTCAATTTGTTGTACTTGCCAGAGACTCCTAACTAATATCTCTTGTTTCTGCAGATATTTCTAACTCTATTTTCAGAGTGAAGGACTGGCCAGAGAGAATCCCAGGTGGAAAAACACGGGACTGTGGCCACTTTTACACAATGGCCACAGAACATAATACACAGAATACATCCAGCCTTCTCAATCGGAATCAAACCTCTTTATGCACCGCCCATCCTCCTTCCCATGTCACTGGGGTTTGCTTGTTTATTTTAATTTTAATTAAAAAGCCTTTCCTTTCTCCTGGGAGTGACAACTGGAAGAGGAAGACAAAACCATAGAAAGATTTACACATTCTCAGCTCATGTTCAAAAACCATTCTGGCGTAATTAGAAATAACCACATAGCCATCCAACTCAGGTGGGTAACAAGAGAAGAACAGAAACAAGTATGTTTAGAGAGTACTCTGCCTCAGAGAGATATTTTTTTCTTAATGATAATATGTGCAAATTATCCAAAATCCATTATTCCCTCATGCCTCTCTGGTTTTTACGGTGACTTAGTAAACTGCACTTCATTAGGTACATCTTTGGGGCCTTAAATTAAATAAAATTAAATAGCGAACTACTTCCAAATATATGGAACAACCGCTAATATGGAGACATGGATTGTCTTGTTCACTGATCTTTTAGCTTGCCCTACTTTTTCTCCATCAGGATCTCACAAACAGCTGGTGCTGCTGACTACAGTGGGAATTAATCTTCCATAATATAGCCACATTTTTCAGGGCTGTGCCCATGACTTCCCAGAAAAACATTCTGAGCTTTGTAATTTTCTTTCTTAATGACTCCGTCACCCAAATTCCTGGTGCCAAGACCTCACATCATTTCATTCCAGCAAAAGCAATTAAATGGTTTGTACAAGCTACGTACAAACGTTCCGTCTCCTTTCTGGATCACCCTTGCATTTGTCCCTGCTGAGTGGGGGCGATGTGAGCGGATTAATGTCTTAGGCCTATTAAAAAATATCATCAAATAACTGGTTCACTGTGGACAAAACATCTGGTCCTGGTAAAAATGAGGCTTAAAATAAATAGTCACTCCTGTTACACTGTGATTCTAGTCTACCATATTTCTAGGATGGTTTGCCCTCAAGTAAATGTGCATTTCAAGCCTTCAAGCCTAATCATCCAAGAAGCCATTTTTAAATGGCATGTAAAAGCCACAGATTTCATACAAGCATCAGTTCAGTTCAGTTCAGTCACTCAGTCATGTCTGACTCTTTGTGACCCCATGGACTGCAGCATGCCAGGCTTCCCTGTCCATCACCAACTCCCGGAGTTTACCCAAACTCATGTTCATCGAGTCCATGATGCCATCCAACCATCTCATCCTCTGTCACCCACTTCTCCTCCTGCTTTCAATCCTTCCCAGCATCAGGGTCTTTTCCAGTGAGTCAGTTCTTCGCATCAGATAGCCAAAGTATTTAAGTTTCAGCTTCAGCATCAGTCCTTCCAATGAATATTCAGGACTGATTTCCTTTAGGGTTGACTGGTTGGATCTCCTTGCAGTTCACAAAAGCATACAAATAGGAAAATATCCCGTCCATTTGGAGTAGGATATTTAAGCACAAGCCCTGTTATCAGCCAGCAGCCTTATGGCCCCTCTGCCATGGGCATCCCATTTAGTCCTGATCAACAAGTTCCCAACCCGAATTAACTTATTGCTTCTTTAAAAACCAGACACCCAGACATTGGCACGTGTTAGTGGGTAAAGTGAAGTGAAAAAATGACACAGTTTGTAGTGACTACTGAAGGCTGCTACCCACCTCACAAAATCTTTCCAGTCCTTCTCCACTGGGTTGCAGACTTGTGGTTTGGGTGGGACTGACCCCACCCACAACGCCAGGGACGGGGAATGAAGTATATGAACCCTCAGTATCTGGCATCCTCTGGAGTTTAGTGATTGGCTGAGGTGAGCATATGACCTAAGCTGATCCAATCAGAGTGAAGCCAAGAACCTTTGCTCATTGGTTGGTTGTGCGGGCCATCCCCTTACAGAACAAGCAGTCTGCAAACAGGGCCAGAATTGCTAATACAGCTTGGAGGGAAGCCAGCCCAAGTACTAGAATCATCTCCAAAATTTTCTTGACATTCTTTGCATCCTAAGAACTGCTGGCTGTAAAGGCTGGCACAGATCAGATCTCTAGAGTCAATTCCCTTTGCTTCTTTCTCCCTTCATTTTATAGATGAAGGAACCAAGCCTGGACAAGCTAGAGTGACTTGTCCCAAATTACAGAGCCCTGCTATTTTGACTTAGCTTTTATCCAGAATCTATTTGTTCCCCTCCCAGCAAATTTTTCTAATTCAATTTATATGTAGAAATAGTTTCTTACTGTTAACACATTTGGACCAATGACCAGGGGAAATGATATTATATTAATAGCAAGGACAAAAGCAATTCCTTGGACCCATGTAACCAACAGCCTGGATAATTAAAGTGTGCCTTTAGGGGAAGGGTAGAATGCAGAGCCTAATATGGGGAATAATACAGTTTTGTATCTAAAATTATGAAAAACTGCCTGTGTGCACGTTTAGGCACTTCAGTCGTATCCACCTGTGACCTGATGGACTGTAGCCTGCCAGGCTCCTTTGTCCATGGGATTCTGCAGGCAAGAATACTGGTGTGGGTTGCCATGCCCTTCTCCAGGGAGAACTGCCTATGGTAACAGAATTACCTGGAAAACGTCAACTCTTTATTTCATTGTTTCTGTTCATATTTCTTTCTCTGTTTCTAATACAAAATCCAGTGGGATATGGTCTCAAACCCATTTCCTCCAGCTTCAGGGCACACAGCTAGGTTACACTGCCCGGCGTCCTTTGCCGTAGAGTGTGGTCGCATTACAGATGTGGGGCCAAGGGGATGTGAGCAAAGAGGATGTGATCCACTTCCTACCCTGCCCTTCAAAAGCACCCACATGCAACTGCCCATGCTGTTTTCCTGAACCAGCATGTAGGTTACATGCTGAAGAGGGGAGAGCACAGGCTGGGAGGAACCTGAGCCCTAAGATTACTGAGGAGCAGAGCTGCCCATAGATCAGAAAGACCAGCCAGCTTTGAAGGAGGGGAAAATATCTTTGGTGTCAAACCAAGATTTCAGGGTTGATCAGGTTCTCAGGGTAATATACCCAGCATCTCCTTAACTACACCAATCCAAGAAGATTGCTTCTTCTTAAAAAGATAATGCTGAAGCCTCCATTAGTCCAGAACAGACAACAGAGAGGTTTAGATTTAAAACAAGCATGCCAAGAGACAAAGGAACCCTCCTATGCTATTGGTGGAGATGCAAATTGGTACATCCTCCTATGGAGAACAGTATAGAGGTTCCCTAAAAAACTAAAGATAGAATTACCATATGATCCTGCAATCCCACTCCTGGGCATTATCTGGAGAAAATTCTAATTCAAAAAGCTACATGCACCCCAGTGTTCATAGCAGCACCATTTACAGTAGCCAAGACATGGACCTAAATGTCCATGGGACAGATGAACGGATGAAGAACATGTGACATATATTATGGAATACTGCATGCATGCATGCTAAATTGCTTCAGTTGTGTCTGACTCTTTGCAACCCTATGGACTGTAGCCCACCGGGCTCCTCTGTCCATAGGATTCTCCAGGCAAGAATACTGGAGTGGGTTGTTATGCCCTCCTCCAGGCTATTTTCCCCACCCAGGGATCAAACCCACATCATCTCCATGGGGTCGAGAAGAGTCAGACACAACTGAGGGACTTCACTTTCACTTTCACTTTCATGCATTGGAGAAGGAAATGGCAACCCACTCCAGTGTTCTTGCCTGGAGAACCCCAGGGACGGCAGAGCCTTATGGGCTGCCATCTATGGGGTCACCCAGAGTCGAACACAACTGAAGCAACTTAGCAGCAGCAGCAGCAGCAGCAGCAGCAAGAACCTACTATATAGCATAGGAACCATTCTCTATATTTTGTAATAAACTATATGGGGAAAGAATCTGAAAAAGAGTAACTGACACAATCCTGTACACCTGAAAGTAACACAACATTGCAAACAAACTGTACTTTAATAAACGCACACACATACACACAAGCACACACACGCCCCAAGGAGGGGAATGGGTGGAGAAGTGTTGGCTAACTTCAGGGGCAGTTGTCTGCTCTTCCCTATGGTCTGCAGGATTCTAGATGATGGCAAAGCCTACACCCATAATCTGTAGTTTGCCAAAAATAATTTTGAAGGATGTTAATGGCATTACCCAGAATACTCCAAAGGCATAATCAAATTCAAAACTGCTGCCTTCTCCCTACTTTACTCTTAATAAAATCCAATAGTGAAAGTTAATGTTGCCAAGTCTCTGTCCAGAAAATCCAGTTTTCACAATTAACCAAGATAATAAAATTGTCTCAGCTGAAACCAAGACCTTGTCTGTAAGGGCTGCTCCATGTCTGCAACCAAAAGAGGGACAGCAGGAAGTAAAATGGAAAATGCATGAGAGCACTGCGCTGCGAGGGAGGGGGCGTCAGGATTCAAGGTCATGCCAAGGCCAAGTCATCAATCTGGCCGAGTCACCAACTTCTTGGCCTCTGCTACACCATCTATAAAAAGGAGTTACTGAGCCGAATTCATTGTGAGGAGGAGAACTGGAGATGAAGTTTGCCTTAAAGGGCTTCCTGGGTGGCTCAGATGATAAAGAATCCACCTGCAATGCAGGAGACCCAGGTTCGATCTCTAGGTCAGGAAGATCCCCTGGAGAAGGGAATAGAGCCTAATTTGCTGTGAGGAGGAGGGCTGGAGATGAAAGTCAAAATCCCTTCAAATAAAAGAGAGGAAAGGAGAGAAGGAGGGGGGAGAAGAGGGAGGGTAGACTGTATTATTTCCAGACAGACGTGTACTGAGATTAGCAATGTGTCTCCAGTGCTGGAAGTTCTTTAGAAAGATCAAGGTTGTACTCAGGAACTGTGTATGAGAATGTGGGATTAAGGCTGAGGACAGGAAATGCTGTTCGGATGCAGGTGTCTCGGAACAAAGGCCCCTCGGCCCTTTGAAGCTTTCTGCACTCACCGTAGTGCGGGATGATGCTCCAGGCCATGGCAGATGCATAGATGCCACCAGTCATCCAGAAGATGCCCAGCCAACTGAGATGCTCTCCTCGCTTCTCCCGGGACAAGAATTCAGAAAAATAGGCAAACACGATGGGCAGAGCACCCCCAATACTGCAGAGAGAAAATGCCAGAAAGGAAGAACCAAGTCAGACACTAAAAACAGTCAGACCAGGAACCCAATTGCCGCGTCCCGCCCTTGGGCCAAGTGGTGAAACAACCCAGTAAATTCCAAAGACCAGCCTAAGGCAGCGTTAGGTTCTTTTGACCTTAAACACTGACTCTGCAACCTAACCCCTTTCTAAGATTCAACCTTAACACGGGATCGTGGAAGTCACACAAGAATCCAAGAACTTCCCTGGTGGTCCAGTGGTTAAGACTCTGCCTTCCATTGCAGGAGGCATGGGTTCAACTCCTGGTTGGGGAATAAGGCACCGCATGCCGTGAGGTACAGCCAGAAATTAAAAAGCAGAATTCAGTTCAAGGTTTTCTGGAGGACCACTCAGAGGCAAGGTACCAGGATGGATGGATGGCAGGAGGGGCCGGCTGAACCTCTGTGATTACGTACCCTATGCCTGAGATGAGTCTGCAGAAGAGGAAAGCTCCATATCCCTGTACGAAGGAGGAGAGGGAGGCAAAGGAAGCGTTGATGGCCAGGGAGATGCTGAGGACTCGCTTCCTCCCCAGCTTATCAGCCAGGCCCCCCAGGACGAAGGCTCCCCCCATCATTCCTAGGTAGACTATCAGCCCTGTGAGGAAGAGAAAGAGAGAGGGGAGGGTGGAGAGAGGAGACAAGAGATTAGAGACCGTGCAGTGTTTTAGAAAACCTGATGCCCATCTTAATGCATCCTAGAAATTCTGTGTCACAGACATAAAAGGTGGAGTGTGACAGATGTCGGCGGCAAATTAGACATGTTGGACAAATGCGACTTCTGAGGAACGCTGTTCAGAAAATAACAGCCTCACCAGGTTGACACATATGTACACGTGCTAAAATAGATCAACCAGAACTGGGTTTGACGTACCTTTCTTTGAAATGCGTAATGTGCAGCTGAAGGAAATTCTGTCATTTTTATTTTTAAACAAAAAAGTGGCAGTGCCTCAAATGTCCTTACCTGTGGGGTTATGCTTAAAGACAAATTTCCCAGGAAAAAGTGTGGTGAGGCAGGTATGGGGACCATTGGGAGGGCAAAGACGAGACTGATAAGAGCAACTACCAACAAGACAGTTTATTTTAGTAAACACCCAAGAAGGGCCTTTTCCAAGCCACAGCCAATGTTCAGATTTTTTTAAATTGGACTGTAATTACTTTAAATGTTGAGATTTCTCAGGAGAATGTAGAAGAGAGCAGCCATGAGCTAGCCTTTCTCCAACAGGCGTAACTACTACGTGCTTTGTAATACAATCAGTTACCTGGTAGTGGTTTAGTCGCTCAGTCGTGTCCGACTCTTTGTGACCCCATGAACTGTAGCCCGCCAGGCTCCTCTGTCCATGGGATTCTCCAGGCGAGCATACTGGAGTGGTTTGCCATTTCCTCCTCCAGGGGATTTTCCCCACCCAGGAATCCAACCCAGGTCTCCTGCATTGGCAGGCGGATTCTTTACCACTGAGCCACCGGGGAAGCCCCATCGGTTACCTTAAGATATAGTAATATAAATACACTGTTGTAGACACATTTATGGAATTCCAATGAACCCAGCATCCTCAGAGAGGTGGCAGATCTCTAGAAGCACACAGATAATTCTTTCCAACTAAAAACTGAATACTTACTATTTATCAACGACTGTTGCTAAGAATATATTGATACATTATATACTAAACCCAAGAAGGAAATTCTGGAGAACGTCTTTCATACAGTGGAAATCCTGAATACAAATTAGTTAAGTGTCCTTTTGCTCAACCTTGACTGTAAATCAGATGAAGAAGATCATTTATCTTTCATGGAAAGGAAGCTTCTCCTGACCCGTGGATGCTTTATTTAGGCAGATGTGTGCTGGGAAGGGCCCCCGTACAGCCAAAATCTTCATTAGCTGTTTAATCAACTTGAAGGGAGGTCCCCAAAAGGAGCAATGGAACTACGCTCTGCTTTACCTTCCCGGTGGCAGGTTTCCTTCTTTTATTATTTTATTTATGAGATGAAAAGAAGATAACTTTGATGCTGCCAATGGTTTTCACTAACTAGGATTTCCTTCACTCACACGCCTCATCATTTTTCACCTCCACACAACTCAAAGCCATGAAATAAGCCATTTCCTTTTTCCCTTCCATATATGACATCAATCAAGGAACCATGCCTATGAGTCTACAAGCATTCATTCAATGCCTGTTATTAGTTAAGTGCTATTTGGTGGTGCTAGTGGTAAAGAACCCACCTGTCAGTGCAAAAAAATAAGAAACTCAGGTTCGATCCCTGGTCAGGAAGATCCCCTGGAGGAGGGCATGGCAACCCACTCCAGTACTCTTGCCTGGGAAATCCCATGGACAGAGGAGCCTGGCAGGCTACAGTCCATGGGGTCACAAAGAGTCGGACATGACTGAAGTGACTTAGCCCATGTTTTCATTACTGGGAATACAGCAGGAGACAAATGTATGAAAATCCCTGCCTTCGTGGCCCTTACATTCTAGTTGGGGAAAGAGATGATAAGTGAGTGAATGAAATATACAGTAAGTGGGTTACTGAAAGTGATACAGAGAAAAATAACACGGAGGCAGAGACAGGGAGAATCAGAGTGGGAGGTGACGCTTCCAAACAAGACGGTTCGGAGGTCCCTCGGGAACCGGGACACTTGGGCAAAGACCTGCAGTGAGTCAGATGTGGGGACGTCTAGGGGAAACTGCTGCGCCTATGCTCCTGGGCTCAGGGTTTTTCTCCACTGCTATTTTACCAGTTTCTCAGCCCACAGCTTAGAAAATATAGTGAGCAATCTCCCACTTTATTAGGTCATTGACATTTGTGTTTGAGAAAATAAGCCAAGACTTGCAAACCCAGCTCAGGCCTGGGTCATGCTGTATTGTAATGATGTCTGGTTAGTGTTCCCACTAGACTCTGAGTTTATCTGCCTGATTCAGCCCTGACCAGCCAAAGGCTTTCAGCATCTGGCTCCTGGCAGACTTAATCTTTCCCAGTTCTTAGCCATTGAGTGTTATGTCTCAATGCCTTACTCATTGATGCTGCTGCTGCTGCTGCTGCTAAGTCGCTTCAGGCGTGTCCAACTCCGTGTGACCCCAGAGATGGCAGCCCACCAGGCTCCCCCGTTCCTGGGATTCTCCAGGCAAGAACACTGGAGTGGGTTGCCATTTCCTTCTCCAATGCATGAAAGTGAAAAGTGAAAGTGAAGTCGCTCAGTCATGTCCGACTCCTAGCGACCCCATGAACTGCAGCCTACCAGGCTCCTCCGTCCATGGAATTTTCCAGGCAAGAGTACTGGAGTGCGGTGCCGTTGCCTTCTCCGACTCATTGATGAGACTGTCTTAAAACAATCTTCTGTGGCCATGACCCATCTCTATCAAGAATGAATTGGGGGCTTCCCTGGTGGTCCAGTGGTTAAGAATCCACCATGCAATGCAGGGGACACTGGTTGGATCTCTGGTCTGGGAAGATCCCACATGATTCGGGGCAATTAAGCCTGTGTGCAGCAACTACTGACCTGCCTCCCTAGAGCCTGTGCTCCCCAACAAGAGAAGCCACCGGGTCGGGCGTAGCTTTCCTGTTACTCTCACCAGGCACACTAGTCTGCACGACTGGCTTTGCGCCTGGTCCATGCTAGTTTCCTACCAGCATCTGATGCCCCAACCAATCAGAAAAGTCACAAACTCTGCCCCTGCCCGACCAGGCCTTCCCCAGGAAAGAACCAGGTTCTAATTCCTCAGATTGAAACAACCTACCTAACACGACACCCATGGCCAGAGCCCCACTTATGAGATGCCCTGCCCTTCTTCTCCCCTCCCGGATAGACCCCTGGTTGGCCTCATTTTAGTACAACTCCCTGCCTAGATGCTGGGAAAGACTGTGGGCAGGAGGAGACAGGGGTGGCAAAGGAGGAGATGGCTGGATGGCATCACCTATTCAAGTGGGCATGATGAGTTTGAGCAAACTCTGGGAGGTAGTGAAGGACAGGGGAGCCTGGTGTGCTGCAGTCCATGGGGTTGCAAAGAGGACATGACTAAGCGACTGAACAACAACTGCCTAGAATTTCCAGCATCCCGTTCAGCCAACAAATGACTTGTGTTGGTCTCGTGATACCTGGTTAGTAAACATTTGGAATAAAGAAAGAGATATTGAAAGGGAGGAAGGGAGTCAATGATTTAGAATCCCTGATTGTCCAGTGGTTAAGAATCTACCTTGCAATGCAGGAGACACAGGTTTGATCTCTAGTCAGGGAACTCAGATCTCACATGGCCCAAGCAATTAAGCCTGTGAGTCGGGCTAGAAGGTCCATGAGCCTCAGTGAAGATCCCATGTGCTGCAAGTAAGACCAGACACAGTCAAATAAATAAATAGATATTTAGGGGAATAAAGGAAGGGAGGAGGAGGGAATTCCCACCCAAAATACAGCTCCATGAGCAAAGCAGATGATACAATGGCTTTAAGCCACTGAGTTATACAGGAATAGATAATGGGGTAGCAAGTATATACTTCAACCAGTAATGCTGAAGAAGATGAAGTTGAACGGTTCTATGAAGACCTACAAGACCTTCTAGAACTAACACCCAAAAAAGATGTCCTCTTCCTTATAGGGGACTGGAATACAAAAGTAGAAAGTCAAGAGCTACCTGGAGTACCACGCAAACTTGGCCTTGGAGTACAAAACAAAGTAGGTCAAAGGCTAACATAGTTTTGCCAAGAGAACACATTGGCCATAGCAAAGACCCTCTTCCAACAACATAAGAGAAGACTCTACACAGGGACATCATCAGATGGTCAACACTGAAACCAGATTGATTATATTCTTTGCAGCCAAAGATGGAGAAGCTCTATATAGTCAGCAAAAATAAGACCAGGAGCTGACTGTGGCTCAGATCATGAACTCCTTATTGCCAAATTCAGACTTAGATTAAAGAAAGTAGGGAAAACCACTAGACCATTCAGGTATGACCTAAATCAAATCCCAGCAGAAGTGACAAATAGATTTAAGGGACTAGATCGATAGTCAGAGTGCCTGAAGAACTATGGACAGAGGTTCGTGACATTGTACAAGAGGCAGTGATCAAGACCATCCCCAAGAAAAAGAAATGCAACAAGGCAAAAGGGTTGTCTGAGGAGGCTTTACAAATAGCTGAGAAAAGAAGAGAAGGTAAAGGCAAAGGAGAAAAGGAAAGATATACCCATTTGAATGCAGAGTTCCAAAGAATAGCAAGGAGAGATAAGAAAGTTTTCCTCAGTGATCAATGCAAAGAAATAGAGGGAAACAATAGAATGGGAAAGACTAGAGATCTCTTCAAGAAAATCAGAGATACCAAGGGAACATTTCATGCACAGATGAGCACAATAAAGGGCAGAAACGGTATGGACCTAACAGAAGCAGAAGATATTAAGAAGAGGTGACAAGAATACACAGAAGAACTATACAAAAAAGATCTTCATGACCCAGATAACCACAATGGTGTGATCACTCACCTAGAGCCAGACATCCTAGAGTGTGAAGTCAAGTGGGCCTCAGGAAACATTACTACAAACAAAGCTAGTAGAGATGATGGAATTCCAGCTGAGCTCTTTCAAATCCTATAAGATGATGCTGTGAAAGTGCTGCACTCAATATGTCAGCAAATTTGGAAAACTCAGCAGTTGCCATAGGACTGGAAAAGGTCAGTTTTCATTCCAGTCCCAAAGAAAGGCAATGCCAAAGAATGTTCAAACTACTGCAAAAATGCACTCATCTCACACGCTAGCAAAGTAATGCTCAAAATTCTCCAAGCCAGGCTTCAGCAGTACGTAAATTGTGAACTTACAGATGTTCAAGCTGGTTTTAGAAAAGGCAGAGGAACCAGAGATCATGCCAACATCCGCTGGATCATCGAAAAAGCAAGAGAGTTCCAGAAAAACATGTACATCTGCTTTACTGATTATGGCAAAGCCTTTGACTGTGTGTATCACAACAAACTGTGGAAAATTCTAAAAGAGACAGGAATACCGGACCACCTAACCTGCCTCCTGAGAAATCTGTACCAAGTCAAGAAGCAACAGTTAGAACTGGAACTGGACATGGAATAACAGACTGGTTCCAAATTGGGAAAGAAGCACGTCAAGGCTGTATATTGTCTCCCTGCTTATTTAACTTATATGCAGAGTACATCTTGAGAAATGCCAGACTGGATGAAGCACAAGCTGGAATCAAGATTGCCAGGAGAAATATCAATAACCTCAGATATGCAGATGACACCACCCTTATAGCAGAAAGTAAATTACAGAAGACCTAAAGAGCCTCTTGATGAAAGTAAAAGAGTAGAGTGAAAAAGTTGGCTTAAAGCTCAACATTCAGAAAAATAAGATCATGGAATCTGGTCCCATCACTTCATGGCAAACAGATGGGGAAACAATGAAAACATTGACAAACTTTATTGTTTTGGGCTCCAAAATCACTGCAGATGGTGACTGCAGCCATGAAATTAAAAAATGCTTGCTCCTTGGAAGAAAAGCTATGACAAACCTCGATAGCATATTAAAAAGCAGAGACATTAAAAGGTCCATCTAGTCAAAACTATGGTTTTTCCAGTAGCCATGTATGAATGAATGTGAGAGTTGGACTATAAAGAAAGCTAAGCACCAAAGAATTGATGCTTTTGATCTGTGGTGTTGAAGAAGACTTTTGAGAGTCCCTTGGACAGCAAGGAGATCTAACCAGTCCATCCTAAAGGAAATCAATCCTGAATATTCATTGGAAGGACTGATGCTGAAGCTGAAGCTCCAATACTTTGGCCACCTGATGCGAAGAACCAACTCACTGGAAAAGACCCTATTGCTGGGAAAGATTGAAGGCGGGAGAAGAAGGGAACGACAGAGGATGAGATGGTTGGATGGCATAACTGACTCAATGGACATGAGTTTGAGCAAGCTCCGGGAGCTGATGATGGACAGGGAAGCCTGGTGTGCTACAGTCCATGGGGTCGCAAAGAGTCGGACATGACTGAGTGACTGAACTGAACCAATCTGAAGTACTCAACACACTTAAAAAGCCTAATGCATCCTATAACAGCAGCAAAACAGCAAACACAGACTCAGCACTGGCCACTAGACAGGAGACCCGGATTTGATCCCTGGGTCACAAAGATCTCTCAGAGAAGGGAATAGCAACCCACTCCAGTATTCTTGTCTGGAGAATCCCATGGACAGAGGAGCCTGGCGGGCTACAGTCCATGGATGCACAAAAAGTCAGACATGACTGAGCAACCAAGCACACACACACACGTGTGTGTGTGTGTGTGTGTGTATGTATATATATATATATATATATATATAGTTGCTGTACAGCAGAAACTCACACATTGTAAAAGCAACTATACTGCAATAACAATTTAAAAAATAAAATAAAATTGAATTTCAGATTTTAAAAAGAGTTAGTCAGGGTTCCACCTTGGTGATGGGATATATCACAGGCGGGAGCAGACAGCAGGTGCAGAGACAGGGAGGCAGAAACAGCAGCTGATGTGCGAGGGCAACCACCTGCGAGGAGTTCCGTGTGAACAGCGTGCAGCACGCATGGGACACGTGGCGGGAACGGGGCAGGTGAGACCGAGGCCCGCTCATAAATGGCACAGAGGGTGTGTGTGTGTGAGAGAGAACATGCGTACACATGTATGATTGCATGCACATGTGCTGTCTACATGCCTGTGGGCCTACAAGTGTAGGAGAAGGGGAGACAGGAATCAGACAAATGGTCAGGACATTTGGTAAGAACCCATCTATACACCCGTGGAGAAGGAACTGGCAACCCACTCCAGTATTCTTGCTTAGAGAATTCCATGAACAGAGGAGCCTGGTGGGCTGCTGTCCATAGGGTCACACAGAGTCAGACACGACTGAAGTGACTTAGCATGCATGCATACACCCCATACCCTGGCCCCACCCCAGAGAAAAACACCAGAGTCCAAAAGAAGTTCTATTTTTCTCTTACTTCAATAAAGCTATCTTCAGCACTTCTCCAGTTTCACTATGTACACAAATCACGGAGGGATCTTCTTAATATCAGATTCTGATTCTCAGTTCAATAGGTCTGAGTTGGGGCTTAAGATTTTGCCTTTCTAGCAAGACTGGTGCTGCTGACCCATGGACCACACTCTGAGTAGTGAGAGGCTAGTGTACACCTACCCTCAGGGAAACACAGGGAGGGGTAGCAATGAGAATGCTGGTCCCCAGAACCCAAAGATCTTGTTCACTGGTTGCATAATTTGAGAGACATCCTCTCACCCTCCAAGGGCCTGACCACCACATCTGCAAACTGATTATTGAGGTAGCTAACCTCCAAACTGGGCTTCCCAGGTGAGACAGTGGTAAAGAACCTCCTGTCAATGCGGGAGATGCGGGAGACACAGGTTTGATCCCTGGATCAGGAAGATCCCCTGGAAAAGTAAATGGCAACCTGCTCCAGTATTCTTGCCTGGGAAAACCCATGGACAGAGGAGCCTGGCGGGCTACAGTCCACAGGATTACTAACAGTCAACTGAGCATGCAACTTCCAAGCTGCCTTCCCATTCGTTTGTAAAAAATATAAAAAGAGAAATATGAAATTCTGTGGATTTCTCAGGAAGAAGATTGTCAGATTATAAAAACAAACCCAAAGCAAAGAATAATATCCCACTGTATGGCTATACCACTGTTGACCTGTCCATTCACCTACTGAAGGAGATCTTTGTTGCTTCCAAGTATGAGCAATTATGAATAAAATTGCTATAAGCTTCAGTGGGTGGGTTTTTGTGTGGACATACATTTTAAATTATTTGGGTAAAGCCAAATGGCTTTTGAATTCTCTTAACTTTTCTATGCTGTTTGCTTTAGATATGTCTTTTGTAAGCATCTTATAACTGGAATTTTTAAAAGCTAGGTTTGTGCTGGGACTTCCCTGGAAGTCCAGAGGTTAAGACTCCATGCTTCCAATGCAGGGGGTATGAGTTTCATCCCTGGCCAGGGAACTAACATTCCCCTGTGCTAAACAGAGTGATCAAAAATCTTTTTAAAAATAAAAAATAATTTTTAAAAAGGCAGTTTTGTGGAGAGGTAGAAAATGAAGCAAATATATTAAAATATTAATTGTAGAATCTAATTAGTAGGTATATAAGTGTATATTGTAAAATTCTTTATATATGTTTGAAATTTTTCATAATAAATATTGGGGGAATAGTGAAAAAGTAAAAAACAAACATGAATGGATGATTAAACGTTTGTGATTGTCACACAGGACAGATGGGTCAGATGTGGCCCTACGTCGCTTCTGGGCCACCAGTTTGCAATCTCAGCAATAAACATTGAGCCAAGTATTAAGCTATTCCCTCTTAGCTCCAAAGCCACCCTTCCAGCCCCTCCATTGTCCACAAACGACATGTGCTTTGCAAGCCCTGCCAGTAGGGGGCACTAGAGGGAGGCTTAAAGGCTGGTGAAGGGGCAAGGACCTATGCTTTCTGCTCCTGCAAGTTTCACCTGAGCAACACTTTTTCACGCTGGCTGCAGCAGTTCCCTTCCGCCTCCACAGCAGCGGAATCCAATAAGAAGAACCATTGGAGAATGGTTCTTGGGGGAGAATGGACACATGTATATGAATGTCTGGGCTTCCCAGGTGGCTCAGCAGTAAAGAATCTACCTGTCAAGCCCGAAATGCAGGTTCGACCCCTGGGTCGGAAAGATCCCCTTGAGAAGGGCATGGCAACCCTGGCACCCCACTCCAGTATCCTTGCCTAGGAAATCCCATGGACAGAGGAGCCTGGCGGGCTACAGGCCATGGGCACGACTGAGGCACTAAACTAAGGAAGTAAACAATATGTAAGGCTGAGTCCATTTGCTATCCATCTGAGACTGTCACAGCATTGTTAATCGGTTAGGCTCCAAGACAAAATAAAGTTTAAAATGTGTCATAAAATTAATTATTAAATTTATTAAAAGCAGAACCAGCCACATCCTGCCTCCCCTCCCCTCACACAGCACCAGTCAGCCAGGACCCCTCTCCAGAGATCTGAGCTGTAACCCCATGGGAATGCTTTCTCTCAGTTTCTAAGTTACCATAATTCCAATTTACTCCTTCTTGCCATCCCTACCTCAGTATACGTTCTATAAACAGTTCACTTATATGTACTTAATTAATAGTTTTTTTTTTTTTACATTAAATTCTCTCTGTTCCAATAACTGGCATAATTTCTGTCTCCTGACTATACCCTGACAGATTCAGACACATAGGCAAATTGATGAATCTTAGAAATTAGACATTGAGTTCAATGCCTATGCTATACCGGGTGAGGAGGCTGAGTGCCAGAGAAAGCTAGGGGCTCACGGAGGCTCTCTGCTGGCCCTGCATACACTCTGGTCTCCTGGACCCGAATCTGGTACTTTTGCTACTAAACCTCACTGTCCAAGCCAAAGAAGGAACTCGAAAGAACAAGAAGAGCTTCTCAGAATGCTGTGGCAGGGAATCAGGATATGTGGCCTCCAAATGTGCCATTTTGATACAAGGAGTGTTTCAAGCAGAAGACAGCTGAGAAAGAGCAGACTCGAAAAAAAAGAAAAAGCTCCCTGTTCTCCACTGTTGCTTAGTCTCTTCAGTCGTGTCCAACTCTGCAACCGCATGGACTGTAGCCTGCCAGGCTCTTCTGTCCATGGGATGCTCCAGGCAAGAATACTGGAATGGGTTGCCATGCCCTCCTCCAGGGGATCTTCCCAGCCCAGGGATCCAATCTGGGTCTCCTGAACTGCATGCAGATTCTCTACCACTGAGCCACTAGAGAAGCCCCTGACCTCCCCTACATTTGCCTAAAAGCAGGCAGGCCATCTATGGGGTCGCACAGAGGCAGACACGACTGAAGCGACTTAGCAGCAGCAGCAGCAGGCTTAGACTCTAAATCATCGGAGACTCTTATCAACCCCAAGACACGACAAAGAGGAAAAATATCACTTGAAACAATTCTGTATTATTAATGGTTTGCTCCATATGTTTACCTTACCACAGTTTACCACTCTTGGAAGCCTAAGACCCTTTTTCTGTGTCTTGTCGCTGCTCTACAATGTATTGTTCTCTGTGAAGATGCTATCTAAATTGTAACCATCCCTAGAGGTACTCACAAGTATATGCATTGTGCATGGTAATGAAGTCTGTTTGTATTTCTCTTGCTAATCTGTCTTTTGTTAGTTTAAATCAAGGGCTCCTTGTCACCGAACCTAGGAAGGTAGAAGTTCTTCCCTGCGCTGTCTTGGGAGGCCATGAAAAGGAAGAAAGGAAAAAAGATGAACTTATCCAAGGAGAAGAAAAATAGAAAATTCACAATGCCTCTGAAATGGCTCTGCTGTTAAACTCATTTAAAAATCTGTCTTCCACAGAAGAAGTTAAGACAATAAATCTGGAAAATTAGAGTGCATTGGAGTTATCAAAAATTACTTTAGCATGAAGCTGATAAGGGACTAGTTAGAAAGCTGTTAATAAGAAGTCTACCCTCCTTCAACAAGCTCAGTGGCATTTTAAGGCAATGTCACCCCTAATAACACTGAGCTTTTGAGATAATTAAAAACCATGATTGCAAAGACTTCCCTGGTGGTCCAGTGGCTAAGACTCCACGATCCCACAGCAGTGGGTCCGGGTTTGATCCCTGGTCTGGGGACTAGATCCCATGTGCTGCAACTAAAGAACCCACATGCCACAGCCAAATAAATAAATATTAAAACAAACAAAAAAGATTGCTACTTTCAGAGTAGGGGGGATGGAAGTGAAAGGAGAGGGGTGCGGTGAGTAAGAAGGGCTTGCAACTGGCAAATAAAATGGACTAGGCTTCCTTGGAAGAGGGAGGAGCCCATGCTGGTAAGTTCCCATAAAAGGAAGAGCCCAGTCTTCACACATGACACTTCAGCTGGTCATGTCATAGTCCTGGCTCCATGGACGACCAGCAGCATAACCACAGGCACTGCACTCAGCTTCTCTGACCACTGCGCCTTCTTTGTAAAATTCAGACACAGAGTTATCTCGCAGAGTTATGAGGATTTTGTAAGACAGTGGGTTGCAAATATGTAACAGGATGCCTGACTCAAAAGTGATGCATTACCTGTAAACACCAGTTAAATATATCTGGTCTATTGTGTCATTTAAAGCTTGTGTTTCCTTATTTCTTTTCTGTCCAGATGACATGGGGTGGGGGGAGGGGAGAGTAGCATTGACATATATACACTCAGATCAGATCAGATCAGTTGCTCAGTCATGTCCAACTCTTTGCGACCCCATGAATCGCAGCATGCTAGGCCTCCCTGTCCACCACCAACTCCTGGAGTTCACTCAGACTCACGTCCATCGAGTCAGTGATGCCATCCAGCCATCTCATCCTCTGTCGTCCCCTTCTCCTCCTGCCCCCAATCCCTCCCAGCATCAGGGTCTTTTCCAATGAGTCAACTCTTTGCATGAGGTGGCCAAAGTACTGGAGTTTCAGCTTTAGCATCATTCCTTCCAAAGAAATCCCAAGGTTGATCTCCTTCAGAATGGACTGGTTGGATCTCCTTGCATATATACACTACCATGTGCCAAATAGCCAGCTAGTGGGGAGCTGCTACAAAGCACAGGGCGCCTCAGCCCCATGCGCTGTGATGACCTAGAGGGGTGGGGTGAGAGGCAGGTGGTGGGAGGGCGGTCCAAGAGGAAGGGGATATATACAGACACATACCTATAGCCGACTCACTTCACTGTACAGCAGAGACTAACACATCATTGTAAGGCAATTATACTCCCTCCCCAAAACTATTCAAACACAAACTTAAAAAAATAAATGCATAAGTGATCAAAATTGCTGTTGTTGCTATGAGCAGTCCAGCTTAGAATGGGGCTGGGAACTGAGAGAGCCATGGGATTGGAAAAATGACAACAGGTCGGTGATATTTTAAAATCAAACCAACCAAATATCAGAATTTGCAGAAAGGATCAAGACAAGCAGAAGAAACTTATTTATAGTAGCATGCCCTTTAACTGTACCTCCCTGTCTCCTCACCTGGAAAGGAAGCCAGATTCCAATAAAATGTTTTTTAGGACAGAAGTTTTTTCAAGTTTATTCTAACAAGACTTTGGCAGGGGACTTCTCCTCTGCCCCAATTCTCTTTCTAAAGTTCCCAGATTAAACATCATGTCCTAAGAGAGGCAAGCCTGATGTTCCAAACTGGGACTCATCAAACTTTCTCTCCAAAGGGTCAAAGAATAAATATTTTACTTGCAAATAATTTACTTTACAGATGTCTTGTGGTCTCTGTGACATATGCTTCTTCTTTTCTTTCTTTATAATCCTTTAAAAACGTAAAAACAAAAAATACAAGTCCTCTACATTCAAACAAGTACCGTTTCGCAAGCATGTTCATAAATCCAATTTGCTCACAAGTTCAACCAAGTTAGCCTAGGTATCAACTAACACAGTCAGCTATACAAACTGTACTGTAATAGGTTTATAATGCTTCTCACACTAGTAACACATAAGAAACACAGAGATAAAGAAAACGTTTGTGCTCTTACAGCACAGTGCTTGAAAAGTAAAGTAGTGCAGCACAACAGCTGGCGCCTGCGGGCTGGCATCAGGTGACCAGGCCCAAAGAGTTAGTGATGGAGGAGGGAGAAGAGGTGGGAGAGGGCAGAGCCGAAGGGTGGTCAGCAATAGGAGACGGAGGGCAAGCTGCCATGTCACTCGTGCCTGATGACGATGGAAAGCATATTCACATCTCTGAAAGTTCACAGTTTGAAGGGTCATATGTAGGGGATTGAGTGTAGCCCACAAGTCACAGCTTGCTGGCTCCTGTCCTGTTCCAAAGGAAATTCTGTCATCTCTGCCAGTCCTTCCACACCCTACCACCATTCTTTTATAGAACTTATGTCCATTTGCTCCGATGTATTTATTGGTTCAATGTTTGTCTCTAGAGGTGCTCTTCACACCGACAGAATATACCCTCAGCCCCAGAGGCAGCAGGCTGAGGAAACAAACAATCAGATTGTGCTGGCTTAAATGTGATGGGAAAGAAGAGCCCCCTGCAGAATAATCTTCTTTATTTAGCAATTAACCAAGAACAGCGAAGGCATTTCTCTCTCTTTTTTTTTTTTTTTTTTTTTTGCTTGAATGCATTGAAATTAAATGCATTAATATCCAAGGAAAATTCTGAGCTCCCTTTTTCTGAAACCACTCCAATATTTATTTGACTGCATGCATATGCTTTGAAGGAATAAAAATCAGCCTCTCCAAATGGAACCATTGCCATTCCACTTTATTATTCAACCAATATACTTTCCTGAAGGGTAATGTTCTCTTGGACGAGGGTCTGGAAGTCAGTGGTAGCTGTGATAAAGATTGAACATATAAGGGAATCCCCAGGAGAAGTCTCACTTTGCTACTAAGGCATGGAAGAACATCAAGATACCTATGCGCATACCCCTATTAAACCAGATGCCTTGGGTAAGTTGGCCAAGTGTTTTGTTTATATGACATCTGAATGCTTGGAAACTTCTGGGATGAGTAAATCCTTTCTCTTGAGTCGAAGTGCTTAGCACGGAAAAAGTTTGGAAGTTTGGCTTTAACGATTGGTCTAGTGGAAACCAACCTGGCAGTCACTGTAGTGAACTCTCCCGCTACTTTGTGTGCAAGTGCTCAGTCCTGTCCGACTCTGCAACCCCCTGGGCTACAGCTCCTTCAGTCCATAGAACTCTACAACCCCCACCAGGCTCCTTCAGTCCACAGAACTTTCCGAGCAAGAATACTGGCATGGGTTGCCATTTCCTCCTCCAGGGGATCTTCCCCACCCAGGGATCAAACCCACATCTCTTACGTCTCCTGAACTGGCAGGCGGGGTTCTTTACCACTAGTGCTGCCTGGGAAGCCCCAGTACTTTATGTGTCAGATAAACTCAAGTGAATGAATCTTTGGAAGTAGGTTAACTTGCCCTACTGAAGGGAAGTAGGTTAACAGTCTGCTGAAAATTGAAACTCTCCAAAAGGTCACTAAGACATTTGGAAACAATGTTTTTCTCTAGTTGCAAGGAGTTGAAAGTCTAGGGGTTGCTCTCTAGGTGCAGTGGGCGGGCCTCTCACTGCAATGGCTTCTCTTGCTGCAGAGCACAACCTGGGGGGTGGGGCACAGGCTTCAATAGTTGTGCACAGGCCTACTTGCCCCACAGCATATGGGAATCTGACCAGACCAGGAATCAAACCCATGTGCCCTGCATTGGCAGGCAGACCCTTAACCATTGGACCACCTGAGAGGTCCCACAATTTTATATCTAAGTAAACTGTTCCAATATCTGATGGAAGAAATCCAGGTTTATATTTGGGTGATTCATCAAATGATGAATTGTGTGCCCCAAATGATGGAGTGTGCTTAGCCGCTCAGTCATGTCCAACTCTCTGTGAGCCCATGGACTATAGCCTGCCAGGCTCCTCTGTCCATGCGGATTCTCCCAGGCAAGAATACTGGAGTGGGTTGCCATGCCATCCTCCAGGGATCTTCCTAAACCAGGGGTCGAACCCAGGTCTCGCACATGCAGGTGGATTCTTTACTGTCTGAGACACCAGGGAAACCCAGTGATGGAGCCGTCCATGAGAAAAGATGCATCAATACTACACAAGGGTACCAGGGCTGGAGGCACGTGTCGCTCCGCCTAAGGATGCGATGCAATCATTCATGCTTGGTCCTTCGGCTATAGAGAAGCCACAACCCCATGGAAGAGCAGAATCATCTGTCTTGGAAGGTCTAGGATCAGGATGTGGCCAAGAGACCCAGAGGTAGGGTCTGCAGGTGGATTGGAGAGTTAGAGGGACAGGGACACTTGTTACAGTAGCGTAGCGTAAGGATAAGGTCTTTTTAATAGATATTTTAATAGTCATTCACAATCTTTTTGGGGGTCTGTGTTGGGTCTTCATTGCTATGCAGGCTTTTCTCTAGCTGTGGTGAGTGGGGGCTACTCTCCAGCCGTGGTGCACAGACGTCTCATTACAGTGGCTTCTTTGGTTGTGGAGCGCAGGCTCTAGGGTGTGCAGGCTTCCGCAGTTGTGGCTTCCAGGCTCTAGAGCACAGGCTCAATAGTTGTGGGGCATGAGCTCAGTTACTCCACGGCATGCGGGATCTTCCCGGATCAGGAATTGAACCCAGGTCTCCCCCACTGGCAAGTGGATTCTTTACCACTGAGCCACTGGGGAAGCACATAGATAAGGTCTAATCCCAGGAAGAGGTTCTTTCTCCAGCCATACTTATGGGAAATTAAAGACCCTGCAAGGAAGCCCAGAGACTCCATCATCCTAGGTGGTGATGCAAAACCAAGCTCAAGCCACAAGGCAATATTCTGAGCTGGTAAGGATACCCAGGCCCCAGATCCCTGGCCATGTCTTTGGTGAGTAGAAGACAGGTGTACAGTCATGGTGGAAGCAACAGTAACAGAAAACATTCAGGATACCAGTGAGGTTTCTGCCCAGGGCTCAGACTAGCCCTGGGGCAAAGGGGTACCTGGCGTGTCCCTTAATCGCCTCTCAGGCTGATAGCAAGAGGCTTTAAGAAATATTCCTTGAGGATGCTGTGAGAATCCTAACATTGCCTTGTTCACATCCCCCGACACTAGAGCCATCTTAGAAAAGCAGAGATTTCCTTTTGTACCTCTCAGTGCAAGTGAGAAGACGTGTCATCTGGGCTAAAGCTGTAGAGGTGTGACACCTCGGACAGCTCTCCTGAGGACCATGAGCATCTCAGCCGTGACCACTACCCATGAGACTCGCAACCCCTCCTCCACTCCACCACAGCCCAGTTGTGGCTGCCACTGTGTTCACGTCCAGACAGTGGAACAATGTGCCTGATGACACCCAGGACTGGTCCAGGAAAATCACAAATAGAGCTTATTAACTGTAGAGTATTTTGGCTCCACGGTAAAGAATCTGCCAATTCAGGAGAAGCAGGAGACTCAGGTTCGATCCCTAGGCTGGGAAGATTCCCTGGAGGAGGAAATGGCAACCCACTCCAGTATTCTTGCCTGGGAAATCCCATGGACAGAGGAGCCTGGCGGGCTACAGTCCATGAGGTTTCAAGGAGTTGGGCACAACTGAGTGACTGAGCACATGGCTGAGAATTAGAAGCTGAGATGGGAGTAGCTGACATAAAATCAAGAAAAGAAACCACAATCTTCATGCAGAAATTTGCTCAACCCCATTATCTATATGTCAGTGAGTATGGGAAGAGGGCATAGAGATTAAATAAGCCCAGCCCAGTCCTCTGTTTCAAAAACACTCAAATATAGCTGAAATAAATAGGTGGACACAAGTTAAGTGGTAGAATAAGGCAGGGCCCAGAGAAAGGCCACAGCAAGAACTCTGGCAAGGTGATGGCAGGAAAGAGGGTGGGGGGCAAACTTGGCTGCCCTAGAATAAGCAGACGGTTGGGGTGATGGAAGATGGTTGGAGGGGGAGCAGCGGACCGAGCATCACACAAAGAATCAGAAGGGGATGAGGCTGGTTATTGGCAGAGGTCAAACTCATGACCTTCCAAAACGTGGATGTCTTCAAAGACAGGCCACCTTGTCTTCAAAGAACATTAGCCTCTATATTAGCGCAGAGTTGATTTACAACCGGGACTGGAAAAGATCTGTCTTTCTGTCTGGGACACCTAGAGGTCTGGCTCTGACTCATGGCCAAGATAAGGGCAATGAGATTTATGATGTGCTGTAAAGTCTGAAACTCCCATGGCAATCCCTACAGCTGGTTTGTTTACTCATGGTTTCAGTGGCATAACTGGTTATTCAAAATGGCAGAGCAAAAGCCAGAGGGATGAGCAAATCCCACTGACAACTTCTGCCTTGAAGTCTTCCCAAAGGGAAGATTTCTTGCACAGATCTTCGTGGTTTTACCTGGAGACAGGTTCATATAAGAATAGGACCCTAGTGACTATGCCTGTATATCTTTTGAACGTCCAGTGCTTGCCTACATGCTTTTTCTCACTTTGAATAAGAGCCTGTGTGACTGTGGGCTTCCCAGGTGGCGCTAATGATAAAGAACCCACCTGTCGATGCAGGAGACATGAGACACAGCTTTGATCCCTGGGTCAGGAAGATGCCCTGGAGGAGGGCACAGCAACCCACTCCCAGGATTCTTGCCTGGGGAATCTCATGGACAGAGGAGACTGGTGGGCTACAGTGCATGGGGTCACAAAAAGTCAGACACGACTGAGAAAGTGAACTGAACTGAGCTAACCAAACAATTATTTTCATCCACTGTTTGAGAATCCTATGTGACAGAGATCTGGGCAGGTTTTAATATTAGTATGTTAGGAAAGTGAGTATTCATGCTTTTGTTGAAATAAAATGTATCTCATGGATAGACCTCTTAATTTTTTTATTCTTATGACAGTTACTCTTTTCTCTTCACCTTTGGTGGCTCAGAGGGTAAAGAATCTGCCTGCAATGCCTGCAATGCAAGAGATCTGGGTTCGATCGCTGGGTTGAGAAGATCCCCTGGAGGAGGAAATGGCAACCCACTCCAGTATTCTTACCTGGGAGATTCCATGGACAGGGGAGCCTGGAGGGCTACAGTCCACGGGGTTGCAAAGAGTCAGACACGACTGAGCAACTTAGCACACACACACAAATGATGCTCTTTCCCATCTGAGTCTTCACACTGCTTGTTTCTCCACCTGGCATGTTCAGATCTTTGCATGGCTGGCTCCTTCCCATAGTCCAAGCCAAAGCTTCCCTGGCCGCCCATCCACAGGGGTCTCTCCCTCCAATAGACGGAATCACAAAGGCCAGTTAGAAGGCCACTATAAACCTAAGTGGGTGACACTGACCACTTGGGGCAGGGTGATCAGTGGAGCTGGATTCTGGATGTATTTTAAAGGTTGGGTCAAGTAACTTCCCTGGTCCCGTGGGTAAGAATTTGCCTTGCAATGCAGCGGATGTGAGTTCAATCCCTCGTCAGGGAACTAAGACCCCACATGCCACAACTAGAGACTCTGCGAACTGCAACAAAAGATCCCACTTACTGCAGCTAAACCCCAACTCAGCTAAATACTTAAGTAAATATTTTAAAATTTTAAATAAAGTCAAGAGAATGGATGGCTTATGAAGCAGAGATTAGGCCAGTTCAGTCCAGTTCAGTCGCTGAGTCGTGTCTGACTCTTTGCAACCCCATGGTCTGTCCATCACCAACTCCCGGAGCTTGCTCAAACTCATGTCCATCGAGTCGGTAATACCATCCAACCATCTCGTCCTCTGTCATCCCCTTCTCCTTCTGCCTTCAATCTTTCCCAGCATCAGGGTCTTTTCCAATGAGTCAGCTCTTCGCATCAGGTAGCCAAAGTATTGGAGCTTCAGCTTCAGCATCAGTCCTTCCAATGAATATTCAGGATTGATTTCCTTTAGGATTGACTGGTTGGATCTCCTTGCAGTCCAAGGAACTCTCAAGAGTCTTCTCCAACACCACAGTTCAAAAGCATCAATTCTTTGATAATCAGCCTTCTTTATGGTCCAATTCTCACATCCGTACATGACTATTGGAAAAACCATAGCTTTGACTAGACAGACCTTTGTCAGCAAATTAATGTCTCTACTTTTTAATATTCTGTCTAGGCTGGTCATAGCTTTTCTTCCAAAGAGCAAGTGTCTTTTAATTTTATGACTGCAATCACCATCTGCAGTGATTTTAGAGCCCAAGAAAATAAAGTCTGTCACTGTTTCCATTGTTTCCCCATCTATTTGCCATGAAGGGATGGGACCAGATGCCATGATCTTCATTTTTTGAATGTTGAGTTTTAAGCCAGCTTTTTCACTTTCCTCTTTGACTTTTATCAAGAGGCTCTTCAGTTCCTCTTTGCTTTCTGCCATAAGGGTGGTGTCATCTGCTTATCTGAGGTTACTGATATTTCCCCTGGCAATCTTGATTCCCGCTTGTGCTTCATCCAGCCCAGCATTTCAGATCTCCAAAAGAGTGAGGAGAGAGAGGACTTTCTCTGGCTGAGTATTGACACGTTCCAGTGTTAAAAGGTCCGGAAGATAAAGAGAAACCAGCAGTGGAGAATGAGAAGGAGTGGCCAGTGGAACAGCAGGAAAACTGGAGGCAGGGATATCCCAGATGTCCAACAAAGAAAGTGTATCAAGGAGGCAGGAGGGATCACCTCTTACAGTGGCTGCCGGCAGGTCAGGAACACGGAGGACTGAGATTGGACCACGTGGGGGTAATCTAAACGAGAACAGTCTTCTGAAGCGCTGGGGGAATGGGAAGTGAGGACTTGGATTTAGAGGGTTTTACTAAAATGGAAGGACTTGGATTTAGTGGGTTTAAAAACAGAAGAGATGTGTGTGAAGTCACAATCAGAGAAACAGTAGCATATTTGTGCACTGATGGGAATGACTCCAGAGAGAAAAGTCAGTGAGGGAGAGGAGGGTGAAAATTATGAAAGTGGTTGCCTGGAGAAGTGGAAGGGGACAGGCATGAAGCCTGAGAATGGACAGGTGAGCCCCACGGCTCGTCCACGGCCACAGGAGGAAGGGGGAAGACCCGAGGCAGCTAGGAAGCTGGTGTGGCGGTGGGCACTGTGGGAGCCCTTTCTGGACGCTCCCCTGCTTTCTCAGTGAAACAGGCACTGAGGTCATTATGCTGAGCAGGTGCTGGGAGTTGGAGAGCAGAGGGTGAGGCACGAAACAGGCATCAAGGAGCGTGGGCAGGTGAGTGGTTCTGGGAAATGAAGGATGATGCTGGCGGCAAAGGGCCCCCTTGAGGTTCTTGACGATGAATTTAAAGTGAGGCCAGTGGACGACGTGCTGTGTAGCTCACCAGCCGCATGAGGATGCAGACTCATGAAGAGTAAGGTGCAAGCAGAGCTGGTGAATGCGACAAACTAGAGAAGCACAAGAAACTGATGGTCTGTGCAGGGAATGGTTATGGTTGGAAGACTGGATAAGGTGAGTTACAAAGACAGAAGCGGGCACTCGATGTTGGGATTTTTGGAGGGGTTGGGGTTATTGATAATAATAAGACCTAGGGTAAGACCAGGACAGTAAGTGGTTGAGAGGGGGCTATCACTGCAGAAGACCTTAAGGAATAAAGAAACGTGGACATTGGAAAATGCTTATGGAAATCACCAAGAATTACAATGAAAAGAGCGACAGTAAAGCTGCAACTAAAACCCTCCAGGGGGACTTTCTTGCTGGTCCAGGGGCTGAGACCCCTTCGCTCTCGATCCAGGGGACCCGGGTTCCATTCCTGATTGGGGAACTAGATCTCACACGCTGCCACTAAGAGTTCACACAATACCAATAAAATATCCCACCTGCCTCAGCTAAGACACAGCACAGCCAAATAAATAAATAATAAATCTTTCAAAAAGAAAGAAAGGGCATGTCCAGAGTTCTCCTTTATCCATTCTCCTTCTAAATACTATAAGGTTGTAAGTAATGGCTTTTGCCTTTTACCCGGTGTTACAGATTATAAGATTTCCCTTTTTAGGACCCAACGAGAGGTGAGGAAGAGAGGTCAAGGAAAGGATGGGACTTCTTTGGGCTAATTGCTGCACATCACCAACGGAGATTGATGTATGCCTCTGAGTCAGCAAAATCTCCAGTGTTGAAACAAAAGATGCTCACTCTGCATATTTGAGCAGTCTGGGCCAGTCAGTCCCCATGGAGAGAAAGGCATTTACATTCAGTCTGCTCATGGACCCCAGAGGACATGTCAAAAGGTGTTACATTTCCAAGACCATCTATCTGACTCTCCCATCTCTCTCCCTTGCCCTGCTAATATCTGAGACTCTCTGGAAATTAAAATTCAATTAGTTGCAAAGAAAAAAACCAACTCATCTGGGCTTGTGCTGTGGAAGAATTAAAAATACAGAGCGATTTTACAGCCACTGGCCTGCAAAAGGGTATTATAGCTGTACAGTCATGAGCTCCACATTGGATGTCAATGTTTTGTTTGTTTTTAATTTCTAATTTTCTCTTTATTATTGCTATTCAGTCACAGAAAAGATTAACATCTCTCTAAGAAGTTTATTTTAGCATATGCCATATGTTGATACAATCGACATAATAATTTTATATGAAGAGAATCCATTGCAGAAGTAACTAAGGAGGTGCCCTTACAAAAAAACAAAGGAAAGGCAATAAAGAAATTCTTTCATATAAAGACTTCTGATGTGCATGATTTTTTCAAAATATAAAACCTTAATATTAGAATAAAACAGAACACCAAGGATTAGGAAATGTTCCATGCAGATGCTTGGCATATGTGGTATATGTATGGGTTGAGTTATAATAAAAATACTTATGTATTACAGTCAATTCTTATATAGAGCTAGAAACAGAAATTTTCAATCAAGCATGACTGGACTGACATTTTCTGTCTTCAATTACATGATGAATTACAATTGTATGGCAGTCACTTCTGGCCAGCAGTGTCATGATAAATGCTTCGTAAGATATAATATCTCTCCTTGTTCACTTGCAAAACATGGGTGCCTTTTTAAAATGTTCTACGAGTTCTGATGTTCCACGCTATCTGATGTGATTCCTGGCAGGGGGAGGGTGGAGAGGTCCTTGGTGCCTCCAGAGCTCCCTTGCTCTGGAGCATTTCTTGGGACCCTTTTCATAGGAGGATGGCAGTGAGGTGCTTCAGCAATACAGCGGCCTCTTCTGGGCTGACACAAGTGCCTAAGTATCAGATCACTGCAGGCCCCTTGCCTTCCTGATCCTGGCTGGGATGTGGACTACATCACCCTCCAGCTACAGAAATACGCTGTAAATGACTCCAGCACGCTGATGGAGGACCAGTGCCTAACTGGCAACTGCATCTTGACAGAGTGATGCGTTTTGCATAAAGGTAGCTCAAGGTTACGTACGAAGTGGGCACATAGGAACATGTCCCACAGAGGGAACGGCAAGGTAGAGGAGAAGCAATGGACTTTCAAGGCAGACGTAGCTGGTTTCAACTCCTAGAGCCGTCACTAACTAGTTTTGCTGCTGCTGCTGCTAAGTCACTTCAGTCGTGTCCAACTCTGTGCAACCCCATAGACAGCAGCCCACCAGGCTCCCCTGTCCCTGGGATTCTCCAGGCAAGAACACTGGAGTGGGTTGCCATTTCCTTCTCCAATGCAGGAAAGTGAAAAGTGAAAGTGAAGTCGCTCAGTCATGTCCAACTCAGAGACCCCATGGACTGCAGCCTACCAGGCTCCTCCGTCCATGGATTTTCCAGGCAAGAGTACTGGAGTGGGGTGCCATTGCCTTCTCCAGACTAGTTTTGACAAGTTACATTAACTTCTTAGAGACTAAGTTTTTTCCAAAAAAAAAATTTTCTTTAAAAGGATGCAAAGAATGCTTCCTTTGTAGGTTGTTCCAAGCATCAGAAATGTCATATTTAAAATAGTATAAAAGAGGTGGCGCTGGTGGTAAAGAACCCACCTGCCAATGTAGGAGACATGAGAGACACGGGTTCAATCCCTGGGTGGGGAAGATCCCTGGAGAAGGAAATGGCAACCACTCCGGTATTCTTGCCTGGGAAATTCCATGGACAGAGGAGCCTGGCGGGCTGCAGTCCACGAGATTGTGAAGAGCTGGACATGACTGAGCACCCACACATTCCAGTACACAAGAGTTTATCAGATTGTAACCATTGCTGCTGGTAGTAGCATGATTATTACAGTTTGCTTTTAATTTAAAAGAAAGGTAACAGAGTTTGCATCAACACTGGGAAATAATGGACCCTTTTTCATCAGTTCTTTGTTTTCTATGAAGAAATCCATATGTGAGAAAATAAGCCTTCCAACCTCATTGCTAGAAAGTCCCCCACAGTGAACACGAGCGGCAGTGAGCGATGACACAGGACAAGAGGCCTGCCTTAGCAACCACATGTGTCACTTAAGGCCTCCAAGCAGCACTTCCCTCACCCTGTAAACTGGGGATTTACCATTCTGATTGCCTCTCAGCGTCATTTAAAGATCAGATGTGAGTATCTGTGAAAATCACTGATAACCCCTGAAGCACTGTGCAAATGTAAACAAGGTCTTTGGGTACAGCCCCATTTTTTTCCTGCTGGTCAAGGTGTGTGCAAACATCCCATCCATCCCCACGGACACAAGAAGGAAGCCATCTGGGGAGAAGTCCTACACAGCACAGTAAGCACAAAGCCTGACAACTCAGCAGCTCCTGCTGACCCCGAGTCTCTGTGTCAGCCGCCTAATTCCCTATGCTGGCTGCACAACACAGTCACCAGACTGCTGCTGGTGATCCCAAAACGCTCCGCCACACCTCACCCGCAGGACTCTGACACCATTATTCTAGGACAGGGCTTGGTTGCTTTTTCCGTTTTTTAACAGCTCTTCAGGTGACTCAAAAGGGCAGACAGAGGAGAGAACCACTCACCTGGAGCACTGGTTCTCAACTGGAGGTGATTTCATGCCCCCAGGGGACATTTTGCAATATCTGGAGTCATTTTTGGTTTTATATATATATATATATACACACACACACTTGGAGCTTCTCTGGTGGGTCAGTGGTAGAGAATCTGCTTGCCATACAGGAGGCGCAGGTTTGATCCCTGGGTTGGAAAGATCCCCTGGAGAAGGAAATGGCATCCCAATCTAGTATTCTTGTCCAGGAAATGCCATAGACAGAGGAGCCTGGTGGGCTACAGTCCAGGGGGATGAAAAGAGATGGACACGACTTAGCAACTAAACAACAAATCACACACTTGTACAGAGAGTGCGCTAGGTATATGTATATGTATGTATTTATGTATATATATCCAGCACATGCCTGACCCTGCAACTTGCCCTCCATTCCTAGTAGATATAACAGTCTACTTAGGGATTTCTCCCACACATTCCTGCTGTATTTTCCACGATCTGAAGATTATATTTTCAAGTATGTGAGTTAAGCTGAAGCTCCAATACTTTGGCCAGCTCATGTGAAGAGCAGACTCATCGGAAAAGATCCTGATGCTGGGAAAGACTGAAGGCAAAAGGAGAAGGGGCAGCAGAGGATGAGATGGTATGGGAGCATCACCGACGGAGCGGACATGAATTTAAGCAAACTCCAGGAGCCAGTGAAGGACAGGGGAGCCTGGAGTGCTGCAGTCCGTGGGATCACGAAGAGCTGGCATGAGTCAGCGACTGAACAACAATGACAAATGTGGATTTAGAGCTCAGTGGACTTTTTCTAGTTCATTAAAGTTTTCCATGGTAGGGGCAAATATAGAGGAATCCATATAAATTAATAAATATCATATTTTTATTCCAAAAATTGGTAAACCATTAGTTAGCAAACATCTTTTATTTAGATCTTGAGAAGTGTGCTTACAACAGTGGAGGGAAAAAAAAGTCCTTCAAATCTTTGCAGGAATCATAGCCAAAGATGTTCTGCAAGCAGTGTAGACAGAATGTACTGAGACATCTTTGCTACAACAAGAGTTCAAACCAGTTAGAAGTGGAACCTCATCTGTTGGAGATGGATCACAAGGACAGAATGAGTATTAACTGATTACATACTGTGTGCAGACCCTGAGCTGGACAGTTAGCACAGTGGCATGGTAAGTCGATTCAGTCATGTCCAATTCTTTGTGACCTTATGGACTCTAGCCCCCAGGCTCCTCTGCCCATGGGATTCTCCAGGCAAGAATACTGGAGTGGGTTGTCACACCCTCCTCCAGGGGATCTTCCTGACCCAGGGATCAAACCTGTGTCTCTTACGTCCCCTGCACTGGTAGGCAGGTTCTTTACCACTCTCAGTCAAGTCTCCCAACAGCCCTGAGAGCTAAGGATTCCTCCTAGTCTCCCTCTGTCCCCTCCCCTCCTTCCCCTTCCCCTCTTTCCCTTTCTCTCCTCCTATTTATTCTCCCTCTTTCTTTACACAATGCTATTTACTCCATACACACAGAACTCCAAACAGCTTTGATTCAATCTTGATTAAAATCAGAGTAGAAATCCAGGATCTGTAAATTTGAACAAGTGGTTAATAATTAGCAGTTGTTGACACAAGTGTTTTCAGACTGAGGTAAGCTCTATCCTTTGATGTAGGACTTAGTTGAAAGGCACGTGCACACACACACACACACACAATAGCAGAGACAAGTGGAAAAAGTGCCTCACTCAAAGCTAAATCCATATTTAACATGTAGCCGACATCATAAAGATGATGATTTTGTTTCAAGACCTTCTCTTTGCAAGGATTTCTTAACCCCCAATGGTTAACTGTGAAATTACTTTTCATCTTGAAATTATGATGCTGATTTGGGGACTGGTTGATTAGCTGGTGGGTTCGTTGGTTTTAGAGGAAATTGTTTTTCTTCATTGTATGTTTGTTACAGAAAATTGAATTTACTCACTAGCTTTGTAATAGTCAACCCTCTGACTATGAATTCACTGATTTTATTACAATAAACACAACCAGCTGTGTAAAAATGTAAACCTCTTGAAGTTAAGAGAGCTTGTCTTCTTTGCATAAGTCATCTGTTTCTTCCTTGAATAAATTAAATAAGAAAAAGTGATGCTTATAGCAGAAATATTTTAAAGCTCCACATAAAAATCTCAATTTTTCAAAACACTCAAACAGCCTCTACTATTTCCTCTACATAATAGTCCAGGAATTGCATATTTCCCCTTGGACTACTCCAATAACCTTCAGCCAGCTCTCCCATCTGACAATTCATTCTTCATCAATGTGGGGATTTTGCTAGTTGCTAAATATATCACCTCCCATTAGACATTCCAGAACTGGGGAAATAGCCACAGAGTGGATGTGGGGACCTACCAGGCCCACTGTGAGATGGACCTGAGCCAAAACTGCATTGACCACCTGATTTCCATTGCTCCTAGTCTGACTGATAGACCACCGTGACGTTCTGAATCTCCTGGAATTAGTGTCAGTCCAGATCCCATAATCCTCAAAAGGTCTGATTGTTTCCTTTTCCCCAGTGCCTGGTAGAAAGCCAAAAGTCCCCTGGGAGAAACTGGGAGAAAGATTAACCAGAATAAATTTTGGGCAAGGGTACTGTGATCCTTTCCTTAAGGAGACCCAGCCTCCCCTTCATTCACGGATTTGGGGCTTATCAACTGGCTCAAACCTGGGAAATGATTGAGGAACTGTGACTGTTTTTTGAGACAGGTTAGATTTTTGCTCCCTTGACCTGGAATCTTTCTGTTTATACAGCTCAAACAAGAATTTAGTAAGCTTCTATGTATTTCATCTGGGGATCCCTCAGTCTCCAGGAGCCGGGCTGTCCCGGTCCCTGTCTGGCTCCGTGGTCCATTACAGCAACACGCCCTCCTTGACTTTGGTGGTTAGGTGATGCCGCTTGAGCCCTGCCACCCAGGGTCCCATGACTCCTCCTGCACTTAGGCTCCTCACTGCAGTGGCGGAAGTCCCCACTGTGAGGTCTGGCTTGCATTTAAGAGTGATCACAGAGGACTTCCCTGATGGTCCCATGGATAAGAATCCGCCTGCCAATGCAGGGGACACAGGTTTGACCCCTGGTCGGGAAAGATTCCACATGCCAGGGAACAACTCAGTCCATGCTCCACAACTGCTGAGTGTGCATGCTGCAAGTACCGTAGCCCCCGCCGCCAGAGCCCGTGCTCATCAACAAGGGAACCCCCACAGTGAGGAGCCCACATACCACAAGGAAGAGCGGCCCCCACTCACCACAGCCAGAGAAAGCAACACACAGCGACAAAGGCCCAGCACAACCAACAAACTAAACACTAAAGTTTAAAAAAAGGTTGCTTATCTTATGTAAAAAAAATAAGAGTGACCATGCTGCTGCTGCTAAGTCGCTTCAGTCGTGTCCAACTCTGTGCGACCCCACAGACGGCAGCCCACCAGGCTCCCCCGTCCCTGGGATTCTCCAGGCAAGAACACTGGAGTGGGTTGCCATTTCCTTCTCCAAGAGTGATCATAGAGCTCTTCAAGGATGTTAGGAGGTGGCCTCACAAATTTATTTCTCATAGACACAGTGAAAGATACATGCTGTGGACCCTCCCAAGATGGGTGCATAGGTTTTAAATGACAAGTCCATTCTAACATTCCAATCTCCCTAAGCCTCTGAATCTCTTCCTCTACATAAAGCCTAGGCAGGTCTGGCACTCAAGTTTATACACTGTGACCCAGCGTCTGGTCCATGTTTTAGCTACCCAACTAACCAAACCAGTAGAGCCCTTTTTAACTCCTCAATCTTCAATATTAAATGTTGATTTCTGTTTAGCAAGTCCATATCAATTAATGCAGCCCGATTCAATTTTATTTTCCTTCCCCATTACCCCACACCCTTAATATCCATTCCCACACATGTTTCCTGAACTTCTGTGTAAATCAGAAAACCAAGTAGTTCTTTTGCAGTGTAACAGACCTCCTCACAGGCCTCCCAGGTGGCTCAGTTGTAAAGAATTTGCCTGCCAATGCAGGAGACACAGGTTCAATCCCTGGCTCAGGAAGGTCCCCTGGAGAAGGAAATGGCAAGCCACTCCAGTATTCTTGCCTGGGAAATCCCATGGGCAGAGGACCATGGCGGGGTACAGTCCATGGAGTCACAAAGGGTCAGGACACAACTGAGCATGCATGCAATGCAAAGACTTCTTCATGGGTCTCACTTTGACCCTCACTTTTAAGGACCTGCAGTAACTTGAGTCTAGTTATACAAGTCCAGAGGAAAAGAGGGGGTTGAGGTCCTCAGGAGAATCAACAATGTCTTGCAAGGCAACTGCCACAAGGGAGGCAATTATAGCTTCCTCATCAAAGCAGGGTTACACAGGTGGAGAGGCTGCATCTACTGGCGAAGAAGACGCACCAAAATTTAGAAGTTCAGTGCCCTCGGCTTCATCAGGGTCTTCCCATACATCCCCATGCCAACCTCCAGGATCTCATTTCTTGCCTATCAACAGTAGACATTCTGTGAGGCTGGGAATTCAACTCTGCACTTGTAATTCAGTCACTTAGAGGATGGGATTCTGGGTTTGGTTGTCAGCAGCCTCAGGAGATAAACGTCTCCTTCAGGGCAGACACAGAAGATTCGGAGTCACTTATGCAGTGCTTGGTGCTGGGAATTTGAGCCCTGAATTCATTCATTTCTTTTCCCACTTTGTCAATGACATTAGGAGCAACCAGCCAATCTCATACTCATTAATTTGACAAAAATGTTAGTCTAACAAAAATGATGTCCCAGATCCTTGTCTCTTTTAAGTATCTGAACATGAGTATCCAATGAAATGTTGTATATCCCTGTGGCCACGTCATGCTGTGAACACAGAAGTGCTCTCTTTGCCACAGGGAATAGAGTCGATGCTGCCTTTAAATCTAACTGGGTCACAGGACCAATTCCAGAAGCTCCAGAATCAACTCAGTAAACATATCCTTCAGATTCTGTTCCCTTAGAACCACGTCCAGTACCAAAATCACTGAGTAGAGTTGTCATCTTAAATCAGCTTTTCACTCTCTTCCTCAAAGTCATTTAATAGCTCTCCATTGAAAGCTCTTCCATTGACTGTGCAATCAAGCCCTCACTCCAAAACATGGCAATCAGTGTGGACTCTGTTAAGGGTCTATTCTAAAGAATCCCATGATCTAAAAAATCATAAAAACAACTGATACAATCAAACACAAAGAGATTATATGAAAATTCCTAGTGGTGGATTTCACCATAATGAGTATTTGTTTCCATGATACTAAGTAAGTACTTATTGAGCACATGTTGTGTGCCAGGCTCTGGGGTATAGGCGGCCCCTCGTTTTAGGAACTGACACTCTGAATTCAGGGCTAAAGATAAAGCAGCTCATAAATCAAGTGTTCTGCCCTGATGCTCACTATGAATTTGCATATAAAACAATTAAAGGATAATCTTTCATGACAGTAGAGTAATACATCCATCTCTGAGCCCCTATGGAAATTCAGTGCACACTTTATTCTAATGAATCCACTCCGTCTGACATTGCTCCACGTCCTCCCTTAGCTCATACAGACATCACGCCCCAGGGGTCCCCTATTAGGTTCTAAATCACTGTCTGAAGCTGTAGGACTCCCTGAGCCTTCCCACTGCTGATGGCAAGAAAAACTAACAGCCAATAAAATACCCACAGAGCAACTAGACCCTTTCAGGAAATCCAAATTCTGAAGGCAAAAGTGGAACTGTGGCCTAAAAACAGAGCTCTCTTTCTTCTCCTCAGCATGAAGGTGGGAATCACCCACAGTTCGAGCTTAAGGAGTATTTTTTACAATTATAGGAAAACCTTGGTGGTAATTTACCAAATTCAGGCAGAGAAGGACACTGTTGGTTTGTTTCATGTGTCATGAATAAGTACTGTCCTGCTGCTGCTAAGTTGCTTCAGTCGTGAACGACTCTGTGCGACCACAGAGACAGCAGCCCACCAGGCTCCCCCATCCCTGGGATTCTCCAGGCAAGAACACTGGAGTGGGTTGCCATTTCCTTCTCCAATGCATGAAAGTGAAAAGTGAAAGTGAAGTCACTCAGTCGTGTCCGACTCTTAGCGACCCCACAGACTGCAGCCTACCAGGCTCCTCCATCCATGGGATTTTCCAGGCAAGAGTACTGGAGTGGGGTGCCATTGCCTTCTCCGAAGTACTGTCCTAGCTATAAGGAAATAAGGATTAGAGATGCCAACAATTTGATGTCATTTGAAAAAGAAAATGTCACGCCAGATAGTCCTTAACTTCCTATCTTCAAGTCATATTAAATGATTTTTTCCTGTATATAACCAGAAAATACATAAATAGTAACTAAAAGGGATTAAAAAGAAGTGTAGATTCATTCATCAACCACCTAAAATCATGGAAGTCTTCAAGAGGAAGACTCCAAAATCAGCACAAGGACACACAGCCACTGCACAGAAGAGCAGATGTAAAAGCAGGCCGCTCAACTCCACAACCTGCCAACCTCAGGTTCTGTCCCTTACGCTGTCTCTGTTTCCTTCACATCTGAGTAAAAGGGATAACACTGAACACTGCATTGCACAACTGCATAGTTTGGTATTCTATGTTTCTCGTGTGAACTTTATTTTCACCATTAGAGCAAAACTCACTGAGGGCTGGGACCTGCCTGCCTTGCATTGCCACGAGAGAATACTACACGGAAATGTTCAGCGATCCTTCTAAAAATAAGAATAACGAATTTAATTAACAGATGAGTGCCTTCTTCTTGTCTTAAAGGGAACTACCCGCTTCATAAGAGAAAGGGCTGAAGAAAAACAAATATAGTATATTAACACACATATATGGAACCTAGAATATATGGAACCTAGAACGGAGAAGGCGATGGCACCCCACTCCAGTACTCTTGCCTGGAAAATCCTATGGACGGAGGAGCCTGGTAGGCTGCAGTCCATGGGGTCCCTAGGAGTCGGACATGACTGAGCAACTTCCCTTTCACTTTTCACTTTCATGCATTGGAGAAGGAAATGGCAACCCACACCAGTGTTCTTGCCTGGAGAATCCCAGGGACGGGGGAGCCTGGTGGGCTGCCGTCTCTGGGGTCGCACAGAGTCGGACATGACTGAAGTGACTTAGCAGCAGTAGCATGGAACCTAGAAAGATGGTGCTGATGAACCGATTTGCAGGGCAGCCATGGAGACGCAGCCACAGAGAAGAGACTTCACACGGCGGGTAGCGGGAGGAAGGAGAGGGTGGGAGGAACAGGGAGACTGCCATGGAAACATACACACTGCCATATGTAAAACAGACAGCCAGCATGAATTTGCTGTGTGACTCAGGGAACTCAAACTGGGGCTCTGCGACAACCTAGAAGGGTGGCGTGGGGTGGGACGGAGGTTCAAGAGGGAGGGGACCCTTGTACACCTATGGCTGATTCTTGTTGTTGTATGGCTGAAACCAACACAATATTGTACTTATCCTTCAATTAAAAATAAATTTAAGAAAAGAAATAACTGCTGAAACTGTAAAAAAATAAAAAAGAAAAGAAAAAGAAACAGGGTTGAGCCTTGAATGCTAACATTTTTCATGGGGCTTTTTCTTCCCCAAATGAGACAGTTTTAGATGTGACCCACTAAAACACAACCCTTGAAGGAAGCAAACTTTCATCTTTCTAAAAGCTCAGCGAAGTGGCACAGCGGCACCTAGATATTTTTGTTACCTGGCCTGGGGATGCTTCTTTTATCTTCTGAATGGATTCATCCATTTCCAGGAAGAAAAATAACAAAATAGTTCATGATTTGAGGTCTGAATTTGGGAGTGGGAGGAGTTCTCCCTCTGAATTCTTTCCCTGGAACATTAACTAGGGTCAAGTCTAGAGGCATCACTTTCAGTGTCTTTTTTCCTTTTTCTTTTTTGGCGGAACTACATGGCTTGAGAGATTTCAGTTCCCCCACCAGGAATTGAACTCGGGCCAGGGCACTGAAAGTACTCAATCCTAACCACTAAACCACAAGCAACTCCTCCCGTTTTTTTTCTTTTTTAATAACAAGAGAGTTAAGAGAATGAGAAGACAGCTTACAGACTGATAGAAAATATTTGCAAAAGACATCTGATAAAAGACGGTTATCCAAAAACTACAAAGAACTCTTAAAACTCAATAAGAAAGTTAAAAAGCTAATTTAACAACTCCAGTATTCTTGCTTGGAGAATTCCATGGACAGAGGAGCGTGGTGGGCTACAGTCCATGGGGTCACACAGAGTCAGACACGACTAAGCGACTTTCACTTTCACTTTCGAAGACCTTAACAGACACTTCACCAAAGAAGGATGCTTGTTTAGTCACTAAGTCATGTCTGACACTTCTGTGACCCCATGGACCGTGTAGCCCACCAGGCTCCTCTGTACCATGGGATTTCCCAGACAAGAATACTGGAGAGGGTTGCCATTTCCTCTTCCAGGGGATCTTCTCAACCCAAGGACTGAACCCATGTCTCCTTCATTGGTAGGTGGGTTCTTTACCACTGAGCCACCAGGGAAGCTATACAGAAGGTATACAGATAGCAAATAAGTATATGGAATGATGCTCCACGTCATAGGTCATCAGAGTAATGCAAGTTAAAACAGCAAGATACCATATCACACCTATTAGAATGACCAAATCCAGAACACTGAAGACATTATATACTGGTGAGGATGTGGAGCAACAGAAACTCTTATACACGCTGCTGGGAATGCAAAACGGTACAGCCCCTTTAGGAGACAAGTTGGCAGTCTCTTACAAAACCAAACTTATTCTTCCCATACAATCCAGCAATCATACACCCTGATACCCAAAGGAGCTGAAAACTAACTATCCATACAAAAACTTGCACATGGACATTTATAGCAGCTTTGTTCACAACTATCAAAACTTGGAAGCAACCAAGATGCCCTTTGGTAAGCAAATGGATAAATAAAACTGTGGTACATACAAATAATGGAATATTATTTAACCCTAGAAAGGCATGTGCCCATGCAAAGACAGGGAGGAAACCTAAATGCATATTATTGAGCAAAAGAAGCCAATTTGAAACAGCTACATACTATATGAGTCCAATTGTATGAAATTCTGGAAAAGGCAAAACCTTATGAAGACAGTAAAAAAAAAAAAAATCAGTGGTTTCCAGAAATTGGAAAATTGATTTTAAAAAAAAGTAAAGAAACAAACTTAGCAATAATAATTACAACATCTTGAGCACCTATGATGGGCAGCCACCATTTCAGGCAAGTTAAATGCATTAAACTCATTTAGTCCTCAAAAATCCTATGAAGTAAGATATCCTTAGCGGCTCCATTTTGCAGAGAAGGAAACTGAGCACAGAGAAGCTAAGTAATTCCCAAAGTCACTCTCCTAAGAACTGGAGGAGGCAGGGTCCACTTGGCTGCAGGGTGATCTCAGTGCAACTGTGCCAAGTTGCTTCAGTCATGTCTGACTCTTCTCAACCCCATGGATTGTAGTCCACCAGGCTCCTCTGTCCATGGGATTTCCCGGTCAAGAGTACTGGTGTGGGTTGCTGTTTCCTTCTCCAGGGGATATTTCCAGCCCGGGGATCAAACCTATGTCTCCTGCATCTCCTGGTTTGGCAGGCAGGTTCTTTACCACTGAGCCACCAGGGAACTGCAACTCACTATAAATGCTGCAGGGAGACTATAATAATACAAAGTAACAAGAACTAACAGTAGTTTAGTGGCCATGGAGCTTACCAGCTTTATCTCATATAATCCTTGCAACAGATGTATCATTACCCTATTCCATATATAGGAAAACTGATCATTAAAGAAGTGATGACTTGCCCAAGACCACTTGCCAAGAAAGATAAATGACAAAGCCATTTGCCAAAACCTTGTTGACAGACACCAGTGTCCACACTGGCAACGTTCCCCACACCATGCTACCTCTCTGTTGGAAGAAATTTGTGGTGTTCAGGTACCCTATGGGGTGCCTGACAACTGGAGAGAAGTCTTCCCCATGGCATGACCTCCTTCCTAAAGACCATGGATGAAAGGAAAGGCTGTATGGTGTAGCAGAATGAGCACAGATCCTAAAATCAGAAAGACCTGGGTTGAAAGTCCAGCTCCAGCAATTACTATGTGCCGTTGAATACAGCTCACTGAGTCTGCTTCCTGATATGTACAAATGGGACGAAAATTCCTATAAGCACCATGGTGACTACGAAGCTGACATGAGAAAATGCATAAAGAAGCCAGCCTGATGAGACTCTCCAGTCACCCACCTCCCTGGATCCATTAAGGGGGCCCCACAAGTGCATATGGGAGTCCATCTCTGTCAGGGGTCTGCCCTTTTTGGGCTGAGTCATAGCATCTTCATCGTAAACACTGAAAGCAAAACTTCACAACGTGGGTTCTCCAGATTGGGACCATGTTTCCTCAATTCCCAGCATTTGCCCTGGGAGCCAGCTCTTAATGACGTTGTTGGGTACCAGGGTAGTGGAGAGACCAAGAGGGCATGAAATCATTACCGACATGCCAATTTGGACTAATACGAATCTAGGGTTTCAGTTGAGAATACCACAAAACAAAATAATGGTCTTGGAAATGTTTAGATCAACAGGCAACAGTTTCGTTTTGTCAGGGAGTTGGGATTCATTTTGATTTTGTCCTTTTAAAAAAGTCTATTGAAACTTGAAGAGACAGCAGAATTTTGCTGACAAAAATAATAATATTTTTTTTATTATTTTAAAATAATAAAAAAAAACTCTGGGTGACATCTTGCTTCTTGAGTCATTTCTTTTGTTTGTATATACTTGGTCTCTTTTGGTTCCCTGATAGCCATACCTGACAGAGATCTCATAATTTTAAAGGTCCCTTTAACTTTAATTAAACAGGAATAAATAAAAAACGTGGGTGTGTTTGGTTTATTACACTTAGTGTAACTTGTTTCATCCATGTTGTAGCTTGTGTTAGAATTTACTTCTTTAAGATTGATTATTTTTTTACATTTATATTCATTAGGGATAGTGGCCTGTATGCTTCTTTTTTAAAAATTTTATTGAAGTATAACTGATTCACAATGTTGTGTAAATTTCTATTCAGCAAAGTGATTCAGATATATAGGTCTCTCTATATATAGACAGGTATCTTTTCATATTATTTTCCATTACAGCTTATCACAGAATATTGAATATAGTTCCCTGTATGACCTTACAATGTATCATCCTATATATAACAGTTTGCCTCTGCTAATCCCAGGCTCCCATTCCTTCCCTCCCCTACCTCCACTTCCCTCTGGCAAATACAAATCTATTTACTACATCTGTGAGTCTATGAAACCATTTTTAAAAGCCTCCAGGGACAGTTTTTTATGCAGATGTTTTCTCCATTTTATACCCTAGTCCTATTTATTGTGGCTGTAAATCAGGGGCCAATGAACTATAACCCACAGGCTAAATTCAGCCTGCTACATTGTTTCTAAATAAAGTTTTATTGGAACACAGTTGTGTCCATTTGTTTGCATATTGTCTATGGCCTCTTTTTTGCTAGAGGCAGAGTTGAGTAGTGGCAACAGAGACCATCTAGACCTGTAGAGAAAATGTTTGTCAATCCCTGCTCTAAAGCAGGCAGTGGGGCCAGAATGGCACAAAATGTTTGAAAGCACGCATCCTTACCATAATCAAATAATTTTCTGTTTGTTAATACCTGTTTGTCCTACTTTATATAAGTTCTTTGAGAGGCAAGGACAACATCTACCTTGTTCAATATTTTTTCTCCAGGGCTGGAGCAGAAAGACTAAAACATGGTATACAAACAAGAAATATCTGTTGAATGCATGAACTAAATTTCTGGGTGGATTTTGAGTTCTTGAGGGTCATAACGGTTAAAATATTTCAGTCTTGAGTAAGAACCTGACTCATGGTAAGTTCTCTGACACTGTACTTTTGCTAAACAATCAATTGTATGGACTGTGAATTTAGAGAATGAATATGTTTTGTAGGACATTTAATGACCAAGACAAGCCCTTGTCTATATTCTGATGAATCTCTTCTATGCCACACTATTTATGCCCACACTCTCTCTAACTTCACAAAATTCTCTGTGCCTCAAGCCCTGATATCTGAAGTCTGGCTCTGATGGTGCTAGTCTCATCAAGGATTTGCCAAGCTCCCGTCCTCCATCCCACGGACTCCATCTGTGCTTCACAGTGTGGCTCCCAACAGCCTGCAGGGGCTCTGCGGGTGGCTCAGCCCAGCATTTATCGCCAAGACACACGGGCGTTCAGCCCACTAACACTTATATACAAGAGAAACCAGGAGCGGATGTTAATGGATTCTGGAAAGTCACAGAGAGGACTGAGTGGAAGAGACATGCACACACACAAAACGAATTTGTTATTTGGATATGGAAGATGATTTAATATAAAGAAGAAAGAAATCAGACTCTCAGGGCGGAGGAAAAGGAAGTATAACCTTTAAAATCTGTGAATCCCTATATTGTATGCCTGTAACTTATATAATATTGTACATCAGCTGTACTTCAATTTAAAAAAAAAAAGACTTGGAAAAAAGAACTAAAGTCTTGAGAGTCAATTCTCAGTAGGAACCTAAGCTCCAATATCTATTAGCTTTGTAAACCTGTGCCTATTAAATTCTCTGAGATAAAAACACCTTCATGACAAAATGGATGTAAAATGATGGTGCTGCAAGGACATTATGGTAGATTTAAGACGCCTAAGAGTGACAGGTGCTATACAAATTATACCGCTCTTTCCCGCTTCAGATTTTCACGCCACAGGGAGAATGAGCTCTGAAAAGTTCTACTTACCAAGCATTCCTTTCTTGGAACTAGAGAGACACATGTCCTTCTCGGCACTGGGCAGGGCAAAACTCACCACGAACACTTCCACCCCATCAGCCATCAGGGCCAAACCCAAAACAAAAAAGAGGGTCCACTGGAAGCGTCCGTGGCCACACTCATCAATGATGGTCTCGTACTGGTGCGCCAGCTGCTCCTCGTCTTCCATCCGCTCGGCCAGCAGGTCTGCCTGGCCCCGCAGGCCGTCGGCCCTGGAGGACGCCATCTTGGCCTGCTTGGCCTTGACGTCATCCGGGTGAGGGATGCCCTGGTACTCGCCTTCGTAGATCTCGTCTTCCTCATCGTGGCCTTCCGTAACGTCACTCTGCGCATCCTCTTCTGGATTGGACTCATTGCCACGATAGTAGCCATCGCTGGGGGCGTAGCCCTCATAGTTGTCCTGGTATTTGTAGTCATCCATTTCTCGGCTCTGGGGCTGCCTGCTTGCCTCTTGAGCTATATTCCCTTCACTGTGATAGAGGTTTGGGCTGTTTCAATAACCATCATCCATGCCACGTACAGACGTTTAAATGTAGACTTCCTGGGTGAATGTGACACCCTTTGTCTTTTGCATTCAGTGGCTATTGGAAGTCTTTGAAAAGTTGCAAAGTCTGGCCTGGTCTCCTTCAGCAGTCCAAAGGTGTGTTGAACGTTGATCAGAAATGGGTCCAGCTGTTCTCCTTGACAAGGAGCCCACAGGACTTGGCAGCTTGCTGACTGGCCTGATTTGTTCTGCCACTGAAGGTTATGCTCTGGAGTGAAAGAAAGAAAAGACTGTTATGAAATGTAGAAATTCTGGCAAATTACTCTCAGAATTGAACAAATATATTTATTAGTGCCAAGGTTTCATGTGTAAGGTGGAGGGCATCTTGATTAGACATCAGATTCATATCAAATGGATGAGCCTCAAATCAGTGAGAAAGAACAGTGGTCAGAGAGCCCTTGGAAGCACTGATTAACCCATGAAAGGGGTCAAGTCTTATATTAATACAAGAATGAAATGTAAAGTGGGCAAGACGTTTTTCAATGCAAGATGATTTTGTGTTATGGATTTTCTGTTAGAATTAATCAAGCTTTTGGCAACAGGGCAGGTTTATTACAGTTCAGCTTCTGTTATGAGAAGACCAGCTTCTCTAACTGTCAAGAAGTGTCTGTGCAATTTTATACCTAGAAATGTATGGCTAAGAAATATCTAGGACCATTTTTCCCAAGGCTCAGCTTACTTTTGATACTCAGCGTTGTGGTTCCAGGGCTACTCTGATGTCCTTGCACTTGCCTTAAATAGGTGAGAATAGTTCCTGAAGACCTAGAGTCAGAGAGCTTGTGTCTGAAATTCGATCCTGCCACGCAGTGGCAGTGTGATCATGCGCATGTTTCTGAGCCTCGATGCTCTCATCTGTAAACTGGAGATAATCAATAGCACTTAACTCGTGAGGTTGTGCATAAAGTGCTCAGGATAGTGTCAGACTCGCTTGGTAAGCACTTTTTAAGCTTTTTTCAAACTTTTTATTTTACACTGGAGTAGAGCTGATTAACAATATTATGACAGTTTCAGGTGGACAGGAAAGGGACTCATCCATATACACAAGTGCATCCATTCTCCCCCAAACTCCTCTCCCATCCAGGCTGCCACATAACACTGAGCAGGTTTCCCTGTGCTATACGGCAGGACTTTGTTGGTTATCCATTTCTAATAGAGCAACCCTATTTAAACATTGATGTTCTTTTGCTCTTTTTTCTTCCTAGCTCCAATTCTGGGAACCAGGACCCAGTATTGTCAGACCCAAGACCTTACCTTGTATCCCAATTCCAATCACTGGGTCCATCTGTTGATTTCCATGCCCAGCAGTGAAATATTGTTGCATGCATGTATGCATGCTCCATCACTCAGTTATGCCTGACTCTTTGCAACCCCATGGACTGTAGCCCGCCAGGCTCCTCCATCCATGGAATTCTCAAGACAACAATACTGGAGAGGGTAACCATTCCCTTCTCCAGGGTATCTTCTCAACCGGGGGATAGAACCGGGTCTCCCACGGTGCAGGTAGATTCTTTACCATTTGAGCTACCGGGGAAGCCCAGCAGACCCTGTCTTAATCACGTCCCTATAACCCCAGTGCTCACAAGGTCTGCAACCACCATTTAACGATGTCCCCTGGGCACCAGAAACTGTGCTAAATGTACCACATCCTTTATCCCTAATTCCTACAATGATCAGAAGGAGAAGAAAACTGTGCCTGTATCTTTATCTTACAGATAAATAAATTTGTATTAGACCATGCCAGACTGAACCATGTCAAATTAATATTCTAAATCTGTTTTTATTATATCTGTTTAGGACCACAGGAGGAATATAAATCACATGTAAACAGCATGAGAGCTTAGCAGAGTGCTATAAAAAATGGAGAGAGGATGCCAACTGCCTGAGATCTGGTGTGCTATTTTCATCCTGGGGGTTCTGCAAAAATGTCATGAACCAAAAATGATAGATATGCAATTCCAAAAGCACGTGTGGGAAATACCACTCGGGGCAAAGGTCCTGGGACTCACTTTGTGGAAAGAAGCAGATCTTTGTCAAAACGAATTCCTCTCGTCATACCCAGTTAAATGGACCGCTGTGAATGTCAGATGTCATGGAGTCAGGAAGACTATCATGTGTTGTGGGTTTTCTCCTCTTTCACTGAGAAATGCCAACTCATTTTCTCAGCAAAGTATTTTCTAGAGAATACAATAATTAATCATTTTCTCTGTTACAGATTGAGTTGGGAAAAAATGGTATACTGAAACCCTAACTTCCAGAACCTCATAATATGACCTTTTTAGGAACTACATCATTACAGAGGTAATCAAGTTAAAATCAGGTCATTAGGGTGGCCGCTAATCCAAGATGACTTGTGACCTTATAAAAGGGGGGAATCTAGATGTGGAGACAGACACGCATAGAGAAGATGCTGCCTTCTCTCTGTCAGTGGAAGGGTACCACTGACAAGACAAGGGATGCCTGAGGCCACCAGAAGGTAGGAGAAAGACATGGCTCACAGCCCTCAGAAGGAGCCAACCCCCCTCAGAAGGAACCAACCCCCCTCATCAGGACTGATCAAAACCAACACCTTGATTTTGGATTTCTAGACTGTGGCACTTTGAAACCATCAACTTCTTTGTTTAAGCCATTCAATTCATACTGCTTCGTTATGGCAACATTAGGAAATACATACATTTGAAAACATTAGCAAGTCTAGTGTTTATCAGCTAAACAGCAATAATAAAACAACCAGAAGAGCAGCTACTAAGATAAGCATGTTACCAGCATTATCTCATTACCCTCACAGCCAATAAAGGAGCAGTACTATTCTATCCATCTCACAGATGGAGACACTGGGGGCCAAGAGGATTCAAGAATGTGCCCAAAGTAACACAGAGAATCAATATCAGGGCTTGGATTTGAAGCCAGCCTCAAAGAGCATGTTAGGGATGTTAGGGATGAGCTTCTGATTCCCAGGTTCAAGATTGTTTGCCCATTCTCAACAAACATTCCCCAAGATCCTTGGTGCTTAAGGCAGTGTATTAGGTATGACATGACTTGATCCCCACTCTCAAGAGGTCTACCCCTCATGAGACAGTCAAACAACACAAAGCATCATGCATCATAAAAATGACAATCTTGATTATCAATAACATTATCTTTCATTTATTGGGTGCTTTGTGGCTTTGACCCAGGTACAGTGCTGAGTTTTGTAGTATCTTCCAACCAGGGCAAGAACCCTATGAAGCAGGGGCTGTTTTTACACTCAGTTTACAATAAATAAGACTGAGGCTGAAGAGGTTGGACAGATGCCAGTGTCCCGGGTTGTAGTTCTCTCAGGGGATTCAGAGAAGGGAGAGATCACTATAGGCTGAGTTCTGCCGAAATAGCATCCTAGAGGTTAGGGGCCTTCCAAGGGCAGGCAAGCGCTCAGAGAAGCAAACAACAGAGAAGGGGGCACTACGGGCTGGAGGACAGAGAGAAGCAAAGGCACAGAGTCAGGGATGGCTTCACTTGTGGCAGCAGTGAAGCATCCGCCCACAGCAGAGGATCCAAAAGGGGGCAATCACAGAAGATAGACTGGGGAGGTAAATAGCAATCAGTCTGAATGCCCTGCTCAGGGACTGGGAATTATCCTTTGAGCAAAAGGAGCCCTGAAGATGGTTGTTGAATTGAGTAAGAGTGGTGTGTCATGTAGAGCGGGAATCTGGAAAGATGTTGCTAGTGGGGATGCAAATCCTGATTTTTAAGTGAAAACCCAGAGACAACGAAACCAGGTAGAAGTTTTCATCTGTGTGTGTGTGTGTGTGTGTGTGTGTGTGTGAATAGCCCAGAGGTCAGGTTAGGCCTGGACAAAGGAGGTGGCCTTCAGACAAGAAGAGAAGGATAAACACAAGGAGAGGTTCACAGGAGAACGAGTGATATATTTCCTGGCAGGAGAGAAGAAACAGCAAGGACAACTGGGATGATGATGACTCTAGGGAGGCAAATTCTGGACTGGAAATCCTACAACTGCTATGCAGTTAAGACAAGCAAAAATCTTCTTTCAGGCCAATCCGCCTTTTTGGAAGGTGAAGTGAAAGTTATTCACTCAGTCGTGTCCGACTCTTTGTGACCCCATGAACTATACAGTCCACGGAATTCTGCAGCCCAGAATGCTGGAGTGGATAGCCATTCCCTTCTCCAGGGGATCTTCCTAACCCAGGGATCAAACTCAGGTCTCCCACACTGCAGTTTTTACCAGCTGAGCCACCACGAAGGTGGCAGGATATATACCAGGCTTCCCAGGCGGCACTACTGGTAAAGAACCCACCTATCAATGTAGGAGACATAAAAGATACAGGTTCGATCCCTGGGTTGGGAAGATCCCCTGGAAAAGAAAATGGCAACCCACTCCAGTATTCTTGCCTGGGAAATCCCATGGACAGAGGAACCTGGTGGGCTACAATCCCTAGGGTCTCACAGAGTCAAACACAACTGAACCGACTTAGCAGGCATGCATGCAGGGTATATAGCAGAGTGGTTCAAGAACACAGCCCGAGTGTGGTGCTGAGTCCGCGCGGCGGCGGGACCAGTCCAGGCGTCTTGTGCGGCTCTGGGCCTCTCAGGCTCCGCGGCCCAGAGTGCACCATGGACAACACGGAGTTAAAAAAAAAAAAGAACACAGCCCGAGTGTCAAGGCACCAGGTTCAGATCCTGACTCTGCCACTTCCTACTACCTGTGTGCAAGCTACTGGTCACTCTGTGCCTCGGTTTACTCATCTGTAAAGTGGCTGCAATACGAGTGCCCACACTGGGGATGTGAGAAGATAATACATGAAGACTGCTTAGCACAGTGCCTGGCACAGGTGTGACCAACATAAATTTGAATTATTATCATTGTTGTTGTTACGATTATTATCTGAGCATTGATAAGGAAAATGTAGCCAGGATCTCAGCTTGAGCTTTGCTGAACTCCACTTGAGATCTGAGGCCCATCTGGACTGGGCTGGGGAACCAAATACAGAGAAAAACAAACTGACATTTAGTTATTCAGGAAGACCATTGCTTCTCAAAAATGGCCTAGCACAAATCTCTTAAGCACCCTCCTTTAACTCTTACATTCTATTAACCTCTGCATCTGTGCCACCTGATTCAAAATCACTGTGTGGTAAACACTTGTTCGTAATTAAATATCACAGAGAACAAAGCTAAAAATATTACAATCAAATGATGTAATGCTTCCCAAAATGTGTTCTGCAGAACATTAGGCCTTTTAATATGCTCATTTAAGGGAAAAAAGAATTTCAAGAGAAAATGAGTTTAGGAAATGTTGTGTATACTCTATTCACCATTTGCTTTCAGAGACTAGTAATTCACATGGCTATGTTAAAAGCTGTGAGAAGACCTGCATAAAGATCCATTTCATACCACAGTGAGCTACCACAACATACACATCAGATTTGCTCCAATCAACAGACAAACGACAGCAAGCATTAGCTTGTATGTGATGAACTAGAACTAGAACCCTCATACATTGCTGGTAGGAATGAAAAATAATTCTCCCACTTTGGAAAACAGTTTGGCAGTTTCTTAAAATGTTCAACATATGCTTACCAAACAACCTGTTGATTCCATCCTAAGAATCTACCCAAGAGAAGTTAAGACATAATGCCCACAAAAAGACTAATACTTGAATGTTAAAAACAAAATAATTTACAATAACCCCAAATTGGGAACAATACAAATGTCCATAACTAATGAGGGATGAACAAAAGGCAGTCTATCGATGCAAGGGAATAACAATCAGAAAGAAAAAAAGAAAAACTCTACTGGCACATATTACAACACGGAGGAACCTCAGAAACATTACGTCAATTAAAAGAAAGCAAACACAGAGGGCCATGTACTGTGTACATGTGTGTGTATCAGAGCAAATCTGATATAGATTCCGTTATATGAAATCTCCAGAATAGGCAAATTTCAGTTCAGTTCAGTCGCTCAGTCGTGTCGAACTCTTTGAGACCCCATGGACTGCAGCACGCCAGGCTTCCCTGTCCATCACCAACTCCCGGAGCTTGATCAAACTCATGTCCATTGAGTCGGTGATGCCATCCAACCAATTCATCCTCTGTCATCCCCTTCTTCTCCCACCTTCAATCTTTCCCAGCATCAGGGTCTTTTCCAATGAGTCAGTTCTTCAAATCAGGTGGCCAAAGTATTGGAGCTTCAGCTTCAGCATCAGTCCTTCCAATGAATATTTAGCACTGATTTTCTTTAGGATTGACTGGTTGGATATCCCTGCAGTCCAAGGGACTCTCAAGTCTTCTCCAACACCACAGTTCAAAAGCATCAATTCTACAGCGCTCAGCTTTCTTTATAGTCCAACTCCCACATCCATACATGACTACCGGAAAAACCATAGCTTTGGCTAGATGGACCTTTGTTGGCAAACTAAGTCTCTGCTTTTTAATATGCTGTCTAGGTTGGTCATAGCTTTTCTTCCAAGGAACAAGCATCTTTTAATTTCATGGCTGCAGTCACCATACTCAGTGATATAATAAAGTCTGTGACAAATAAAGTGACAAAATAAAGTCTGTCACTGTTTCCATTGTTTCCCCATCTATTTGCCATGAAGTGATGGGACTGGATTCCATGATCTTAGTTTTCTGAATATTGAGTTTTAAGCCAATTTTTCACTCTCTTCTTTCACTTTCATCAAGAGGCTCTTTAGTTCTTCTTCACTTTCTGCCATAGGGTGGTGTCATTTGCATCTGAGGTTATTGATATTTCTCCTGGCAATCTTGATTCCAGCTTGTGCTTCATCCAGTCTGGCATTTCACATGATTTACTCTGCATATATGTTAAATAAGCAAGGTGACAATATACAGCCTTGATGTACTCCTTTCTCGGTTTGGAACCAGTCTGTTGTTCCATAACTGTTGCTTCTTGACCTGCGTACAGATTTCTCAGGAGGCAGGTCAGGTGGTCTGGTATGCCCATCTCTAAGAATTTTCCACACTTTATTGTGATCCACACAGTCAAAGGCTTTGGCGTAGTCAATAAAGCAGAAGTAGATGTTTTTCTGGAACTCTCTTGCTTTTTCAATGATCCAACAGATGTTGGTAATTTGATCTCTGGTTCCTCTGCCTTTTCTAAATCCAGCTTGAACATCTGGAAGTTTACAGTTCATGTACTGTTGAAGTCTGGCCTGGAAAATTTTGAGCATTTCTTTGCTAAGGTGTGAGATGAGTGCAATTGTGTGGTAGTTTGAGCATTCTTTGACATTGCCTTTCTTTGGGATTGGAATGGACAAGAAAACCTTTTCCTGTCCTGTGGCCACTGCTGAGTTTTCTAAATTTGCTGGCATATTGAGTGCAGCACTTTCACAGCATCATCTTTTAGGATTTGAAAGAGCTCAACTGGAATTCTATCACCTCCACTCGCTTTGTTTGTAGTGATGCTTCCTAAGGCCCACTTGACTTTGCATTCCAGGATGTCTGGCTCTAGGTGAGTGATCACACCATCATGGTTATCTGGGTCATGAAGATCTTTTTTGTATAGTTCTTATGTGTATTCTTGCCACCTCGTCTTAATATCTTCTGCTTCTGTTAGGTCCATACTGTTTCTGTTCTTTATTGTGCCCATCTTTGCATGAAATGTTCCTTTGGTATCTCTAATTTTCTTGAAGAGATCTCTAGACTTTCCCATTCCATTGTTTTCCTCTATTTCTTTGCATTGATCACTGAGGAGGGCTTTCTTATCTCTCCTTGCTATTCTTTGGAACTCCGCATTCAAATGGGTATGTATATCTTTCCTTTTCTCCTTTGCCTTTCACTTTTCTTCTTTTCACAGCTATTTGTAAGGCCTCTTCAGACAACCATTTACCCTTTTTGCATTTCTTTTTCTTGAGGATGGTCTTGATCACTGCCCCCTGTACAATGCCATGAACCTCTATCCATAGTTCTTCAGACACTCTATCAGATCTAATCCCTTGAATCTATTTCTCACTTATACTGTATAATCATAAGGGATTGATTTAGGTCACACCTGAATGGTCTAGTGGTTTTCCCTACTTTCTTCAATTTAAGTCTGAATTTGGCAATAAGGAGTTCATGATATGAGCCACAGTCAGCTCCCCATCTTGTCTTTGCTGACTGTGTAGAGCTTCTCCATCTTTGGCTGCAAAGAATATAATTATCTGATTTCAGTGTTGACCATCTGGTGATGTCCCTGTGTAGAGTCTTCTCTTGTGTTGTTGGGAGAGGGTGTTTGCTATGACCAGTGCGTTCTCTTGGCAAAACTCTGTCAGCCTTTGTCCTGCTTCGTCTCGTACTCCAAGGCCAAATTTGCCTGTTACTCCAGGTGTTTCTTGACTTCCTACTTTTGCATTCCAGTCCCCTATAATGAAAAGGACATCTTTTTTGGGTGTTAGTTCTAGAAGGTCTTGTAGGTCTTCATAGAACCATTCAACTTCAGCTTGTTCAGCGTTATTGGTCAGGGCATAGACTATGATACTGAATGGTTTGCCTTGGAAATGAACAGAGATCATTCTGTCATTTTTGAGGTTGCATCCAAGTTCTACATTTCAGACTCTTGTTGACTATGATGGGTACTCCATGTCTTCTAAGGAATTCTTGCCCATAATAGTAGATATAATGGTCATCTGAGTAATATTCACCCATTCCAGTCCATTTTAATTCACTGATTCCTGAAATACTGATATTCACTCTTGCCATCTCCTGTTTGACCACTTTCAATTTGCCTTGATTCATGGACCTAACATTCCTGGTTCCTATGCAATATTGCTCCTTACAGTATCGTACTTGACTTCCATCACCAGTCATATCCACAACTGGGTGTTGTTTTTGCTTTGGCTCCATCTCTTCATTCTTTCTGGAGTTATTTTTCCACTGATCTCCAGTAGCATACTGGCAAATTTATCAAGACAGAAAGCAGATAAGTGGTTGCCTGGGGCCAGAGGTGGGAGAGGGGAGTGACTGTAAGTAAATTTGAGGAAAGTTGAGTGTTGGGAATATTCTAAAACTGGATTATAGTGATGGTTGTTGCAAAACTATAAATTTAATAAAATCATTTACTCCAATGAGTGTATTTTACATCATGTGTATTTTAATAATAAATTATATATTAAATATAATAAATTAATTGTTCAGTCATGTCTGACTCTTTGCAACCCCATGTACTGTAGCCTGCCAGGCTCCTCTGTCCATGGAATTCTCTAGGCAAGAATATTGGAGTGGGTAGCCATTCCCTTCTCCAGGGGATCTTCCTGACCCAGAGATCAAATCCAGGTCTCCTGCATTGCAGGTGAATTCTTTACCATCTGAGCCACTAGGGAAGCCCTATTATGTTAAATAATTTTATAACGTATATTAGGTAATAAAGCTCCTATTCTCTCCCTTTTACTTCCTTCCAAAATCTATTTAACAGGATTTAATTGATTGAAACCAGTGTTTCCCATGATTATGGACCTCTTTTTTCTTGGAACCTGTATTAACCTTTATGGAATATAGGCTCTTCTAAGGGGGCTTCTCAGGTGGCTTGGTCATAAAGAATCCATTTGCCAATGCAGAAGAGGCAGATTCAATCCCTGGGTTGGAAAGATTCCCCGGAGTAGGAAATGGCAACCTGCTCCAGTTTTCTTGCCTGGAAAATCCTATAGTTAGAGAAGCCTGGCAAACTACAGTCCATGGGGTCTCAAAGAGTTGGACACAACTGAGCAACTGAGCATTCCTGCAGACTCTTCTACATAGTGAAGCACTGATTTTGTGCTTAGAACCTAAGTTTTATTCATCTTAGGATTTTGTCATGCATTGAAAGACCACTTGGCAGGTATCCCAGAATCTATCTGCATGCAGGACCCATTAGAAGTAAGAATTAGCTAAAAAGAAATAGCCTGGTTGTAGCCCAGTGGGCCACAACCACAACCTTCCAAGATTTTCCACCAGCTTCAATCAAATCAAATGTGGTACATTAAAAGCCCAGACTGTAGCTCCTTGGATGCAAACAATAATAGACAATGTCCCCTTAGCAAAGATACCAGTAGACTCAGACCACCCCTGGGAAACTGAGCACACTCCTTGGACTCTTTAGCAGGAGTCAGTAGCAGTGCCCTTCAGCTGATATTGGCCTTCACCCCAAAGATGCAGAGCAGAAGAACATGACAGATAGCCCACGCTAAGGAAAACGAGTGCACCAACACAGGAGATGGCTTGAGGACTCCTGAAACTATTTGGCAGAAATTAATGGGGGACTGAGACAAAGAGGGGTAAAGCCTGAGAAAAATGTTATTTAGAACCTTGGTGTAATTCTATCTTACATGAACAAGGATAGGAAGGTCAGCAAACTCAGTTGAGTTCACTCAGTCGTACACAGATGAGCACTAATGAGATAGCCAATGTGTCAATTAGCTTTGCATACACCTCTTACTTCACTTCCCATCCTAACTGTACAGGTCATGCCAATAATGAGTCCAAAGAGAAGGCAGGGGATTCAGTACAAAATATTGTCAGTAGTTTAAGAGAAAGACCACTGGACCCCAGGATACAGGATGTGAACTATATAGTCTTATGCCTGCCATCAAGTCATGGTGGGAACCTGGGTGAGGCATTCAGATCCATGTGTCTAAATGACAGGCTGCCTTGTCATATCTACATAATATATATGTATATATATATACATATATTATTGGAGAAGGCAATGGCACCCAACTCCAGTACTCTTGCCTAGAAAATCCCATGGATGGAGGAGCCTGGAAGGCTGCAGTCCATGGAGTCGCTGAGGGTCAGTCACAACTGAGCGACTTCACTTTCATTTTTCACTTTCATGCATTGGAGACGGAAATGGCAACCCACTCCAGTGTTCTTGCCTGGAGAATCCCAGGGACGGGGGAGTCTGGTGGGCTGTCGTCTATGGGGTCGCACAGAATTGGACATGACTGAAGTGACTTAAATATAATATATATATATATATATATATATATATATATATTATACTGTAATTGTGTATTTCATCCAAGAGATTGTGAGCAATTCTAGGATAGATGAACTCTGGATTTTACTAACTTCTTCATCTCCAGCACCAGTTACAGAGTCTGCAGAAGATCCTTGAAAATATTTGCTCAATAAAGGAGGTTAACAGTTATTCAGTGCCTAGAGGGTTAGAGAGATCACAAGTTATATATCTGCTCATGTGCTCAATCAGATCCGGCTCTTTGTGACTCCATGGACTGTAGCCCACCAGGCTTCTCTGTCTGTGGAATCTTCCAGGCAAGAATACTAGAGTTGTTGCCATTTCCTAGTCCAGGGGATCTTCCCAACCCAGGGATCAAACCTGCATCTCTCACATCCCCTGCACTGGCAGGCAGGTTCTTTACCACTAGCACCGCCTGGGAAGCCCTAACTCAGTGCCTGCCTGAAAGCAAATCAAAAATGACCCACGGGCCACAATTCCCCTGCCTTTGCTATAAACAGACCAGCTGGCTTACCTTTATCAAAGAAAAGTCTGATCAGTTGACATCCTGAAGATGCCACCTTTTATAAGGAGTCATTTACTCTTTTACTTCCCTACTGGCTTTTTACTGACACCGAGGTCTCAGTTGATATGGCCCAGGATGCAATGATTCTAAGGACAACTTGAGTTATTTGTTATGAACTACAGAAGATAAAACATGTTTTAACCACCTGCGATGCTCCCTGAAATACACTGCTTGATGTTTTTGTAGGAGGTTATATCTTCTATGAGCAGGAAATACCAAGACTTAATCTGGCTGGTATTGGAAGATGTTTTCTCTGAGGTTTCCAACAATCACTGTCCCACTTAAAACAGAATGAGCTCATTAGTGTGATATTAAAAGTACTTCTCTCCTCTTAGCTGAATCATCCTGCTATTCTACTGTGTTAAAACAGAAAGTGAGTTTCCAAGGTGTGAGAAATGATTATTAAGAATCAAACCACATGATCTTTTCAGTTAGAGGGAAATAACAAATATTTTAAAGTACTATCAAATCCTTTAGAGTAATGTCAGCCTTAATTTGACTGTTGAGAGGTTCTTCATTTTAAATACAAAAGCAAAATAAAAATTTATGGAGAAGAGTGCTAATCCAAGCATTATTTAGAACATCAAGCCTGGAAAACAATCCCTGTATATTAAACAACAAGGGCTACGTGGTTCAGTGGCAAAGAATACACCTGTGAATGCAGGAGACATGGGTTCTATCCCTGGGTTGGGAAGATCTCCTGGAGGAAGAGATGGCAATCAATTCCAGTACTCTTGCCTGGGAAATCCCATGGACAGAGGAGTCTGCCAGGCCACAATCCAAGGGTTTGCAAAGAGTTGGAAGTGACTTAGCAATTAAACAACAACAAAATAAATGTTGGCATACTTATACCGTTAAATATTATGGTGATATAAAAATTATAGGCTTTGAAGAATTTATTAGGAAAAAATGATCACCCTATACTAATAGATGATCACACTGTAATAGTAGTTGAATATGGTAAATCATATATTTAAATCACTATGCCAATAGTCCCTATAACATTCTATGTTGTAAATATGTGTTTATATTATACAAATGTATTCCTATCTGGTGGGATGGTCCACTAAGATGTTAATGTTGACCTGCCTGCTTGTGCTCAATCCCCAGGTAGTGTCCAAGTCATAGTGACCTTATGGACTGTAGCCCGCCAGGCTCCTCTGTCCATGGGATTTTCCAGGCAATAATACCAGAGTAGGTTGCCATTTCCTCCTCCAGGGGATCTTCCCACCCAGGGATTGAACCCATGTCTCCTGTGTCTCCTGCATTGGCAGGTGGGTTCTTTACCACTGAGCAACCTGGGAAGCTCAATCAATGTGGACCCAGTGATCCCTGAACTGTTAATTTTCTCTCTCTCAGATAAGAAAGCCTTCCTCATTGATCAGTGTAAAGAAATAGAGGGAAACAACAGAATGGGAAAGACTAGAGATCTCTTCAAGAAAATTAGAGATACCAAGGGAACATTTCATGCAAAGATGGGCTCGATAAAGGACAGAAATGGTATGGACCTAACAGAAGCAGAAGATATTAAGAAGAGGTGGCAAGAATACACAGAACTATACAAAAAAGATCTTCATGACCCAGATAACCATGATGGTGTGATTACTCACCTAGAGCCAGACATCCTGGAATGTGAAGTCAAGTGGGCCTTAGAAAGCATCACTACGAACAAAGCTAGTGGAGGTGATGGAATTCCAGTGGAGCTGTCTCAAATCCTGAAAGATGATACTGTGAAAGTGCTGCACTCAATATGTCAGCAAATTTGGAAAACTTAGCAGTGGCCACAGGACTGGATAAGGTCAGTTTTCGTTCCAATCCCAAAGAAAGGCAATGCCAAAGAATGTTCAAACTACTGCACAATTGCACTCATCTCACACGCTAGCAAAGTAATGCTCAAAATTCTCCAAGCCAGGCTTCAACAGTACGTAAACCGTGAACTTCCAGATGGTCAAGCTGGATTTAGAAAAGGCAGAGGAACCAGAGATCAAATTGCCAACATCCCTTGGATCATCAAAAAAGCAAGAAAGTTCCAGAAAAACATCTACTTCTGCTTTATTGACTATGCCAAAGCCTTTGACTGTGTGGATCACAACAAAGTGTGTAAAATTCTTAAAGAGATGGGAATACTTGACCACCTAACCTGCCTCCTGAGAAATCTGTATGCAGGTCAAGAAGCAACACTTAGAATTGGACATGGAAGAGGAGACTGGCTCCAAATCAGGAAAGGAGTATGTCAAGACTGTCACCCTTTTATTTAACTTATATGCAGAGTACATCATGTGAAATGCTGGACTGGATGAAGCCAAGCTGGAATCAAGATTGCCAGGAGAAATATCAATAACCTCAGATATGCAGATGTCACCACCCTTATAGCAGAAAGTGAAGAGAAACTAAAAAGCCTCTTGATGAAAGTGAAAGTGGAGTGAAAAAGTTGGCTTAAAGCTCAACATTCAAGGAACAAAGATCATGGCATCTGGTCCCATCACTTCATGGCAGGTAAATGGGGAAACAGTGGAAACAGTGTCAGACCTTATTTGAGGGGGCTCCAAAATCACTGCATATGGTGACCGCAGCCATGAAATTAAAAGACACTTACTCCTTGGAAGGAAAGTTATGACCAACCTAGATGGCATATTGAAAAGCAGAGACATTACTTTGCCAACAAAGGTCTGTCTAGCAAGGCTATGGTTTTTCCAGGGGTCATGTGTGGATGTGAGAGTTGGACTGTGAAGAAAGCTGAGCACTGAAGAATTAATGTTTTTGAACTGTGGTGTTGGAGAAGACTCTTGAGAGTCCCTTGGACTGCAAGGAGATCCAACCAGTCCATCCTAAAGGAGATCAGCCCTGGGTGTTCTTTGGAAGGAGTGATGCTAAAGCTGAAACTCCAATACTTTGGCCACCTGATGCTAAGAGTTGACTCATTGGAAAAGACTCTGATGCTGGGAGAGATTGAGGGCAGGAGGAGGACGAGAGGGCTGGATGGCATCACCGACTCGATGGACATGAGTTTGAGTGCACTCTGGGAGCTGGTAATAGACAGGGAGGCCTGGCGTGCTGCAATTCATGGGGTCGCAAAGAGTCGGACACAACTTAGTGACTGAACTGAACTGAGCAACTGAACTGAACGACTCCTCTGTGTTCTAAGGCCAAATCAGGGTTTTTCAAAGGATACCCCTCAAACCACCTCCAGGAGAATCACTTGGTGCCAAGTAAATACACTCTTCGATCCTATTTCAAACTTTCAACACAGAAGGGGGACAGAAATCTATTTTATTAGCAAGCTCTCCAGGTAGTCCTTGTGATCACTCAAAGTCAAGAACCTCTGGCTGATGCTCTTCTTACCCCTCGAAGTGGTTAACAATTTGTTTGAGATTCAACAGCAAATCCAAAGCCAGCCTCAGCCAAGTCTTCAGACAATTAGTTCCTTCCAGGAGCTAAACTAAAAGCTCCTGGAAGAAGGAGCGGGCAATAGGAGCTGGTGCTTTGACTTGTAGGGGACGTACCCAAGCCCTGAGAGAGGGGCACTCGCAGAGAAGGAGCCTGTGAGTTTCCTAAGAGAAGACAGAGCCCTGTCTGTCCAGCAGGCAGCACTGTGAATGAAGTATAGGCTGTGGGTGCCCAAGGAGGCTATTAATCCTGCACCCCAGGATCAGCAAAAATGGTCTCTTGCAGTAAAAAAAAAAAAAAAAAAATCAAGAATTGCTGGATGGTGCCACTGTATCCATCCAAACCAGAACCGCCCAGCAGATGGCAGAAAACCTGATCTCACAGGCAACACTGAGTAGCAGAAAGGACCAGGAGAATCTCTGTGGCTGTAGCCACGGACCAAGAACCAGGCATCCTCACAATTTGAGAGGGGCCTTAAGTAGTCCCTGGTGACTCAGATGGTAAAGAATCTGCCTGCAGTGCAGGAGACTGGGTCCCATCCCTGGGTCGAGAAGATCCCCTGGAGAAGGGAATGGCTATCCACTCCAGTATTCTTGCCTGGAGAATTTCAGGACAGAGGAGCCTGGCGGGCTACATATAGTCCATGGGGCGGCAAAGAATTGGACATGACTGAGCAACTAACACACACACACTTAAATAGTTCAATGGCGTGGGGAAGGGAGCCCTAACAAAGACTGATCACCGCAATCTTACCAACCCTACTGTTATATGAGTAAGAAAAACAGTTTTAAAGGTATTTCGTGCCTTGCTGTGATATCGTAAAGCAAATTCTTGGCCGTACACCTGCAGATTCTAGTTCTGCTCCTTACAAGCTCTGAGAATCTGAGCAAGCCATTTAATCTTTAAGCTTTGGTTTCCTCATGTGTGAAATGAAGAGAAAGTGAGTTCCTATTCATCGGGCCTTTATGAGAATTAAATGAGTTGATAGATTCAAAAAGCTCAGTACAGTGTCTACCACCAAGAAAGAGCTCAATAAAAATGGCTATTATTATATAAATGAATAACACAGAGATAGGCATTTCTACTGAAATAAGAAATGGCAACCCACTCCAGTATTCTTGCCTGGAAAATTCCACAGACAGAGGAGCCTGGCCGGCTACAGTCCATGGGGTCGCAGAGTCGGATGAGACTGAGCACGCCCACGGTGCATTTCTACATACCCACTAACCTCTGCAGCACTGCATAACAGAGCTAGAAGGACGGTGAGAGCCAGCGCAGACTGTGCATTTCTACATACCCACTAACCTCTGCAGCACTGCTTAACAGAACTAGAAGGACGGTGAGAGCCTTCAGCGCATCCCACAAACAGCAAACCCGCAGACTGTGAAGTGATATTTTCTAGGTTTTTAGCACCGCACTTGGCAGCAGCCCCACCCTGAGTCCCTGGCTAGAGTCCTGACCACCTCCCCCCATCACTCTGTACCACTTGCTCTCCCCCCCGGGACACCCCCCCCCGACCCCCATCCCTGCAGTCACCAGATGGTATTTTGCACCTGCTGTGGTTCAGAGTGGCTCCCTCAAAATACACCGTATTGATTACTTTGAATTGCAGTTACTTAAGAAACAGCCAGTGCAGGAGGGACACTTTGATCATCTGCGGTCCAGTTGAAAGCAGGAAATAAATCTCTCATGTGAAAAGTACATCTGAATTTAGAAGAACACCCTTATCGCCAGAGACAGGGAATTCAGGCAGAGAATTCGTGAATAAACCCTGTCACTTCTTTAATTGATGACACCAGGCCTAAATTCTAGATTCTTCACTGATTAAGCACCTAAAACCTAAGTCTCTATGTTGTGCCAATTCTTCCCAGATGTACTGTTACCTTGTCTAAAACATATAAAAGCTGCCTGCTTTGGGCCACTTCTTAGGTCTCATTTCTACCAGACCTCTATATGCTTGAATTAAAACTTGATTCTTTTTCTCCTCTTCATCTGTCTTGTGTCAATTTTATTACTAGTCCAGCCGCAAGAACTCAAGAGGAATTGAGGGCAAATTTCCCCCTTCCTGATACTCCCAAAGGACTGTTTCCCAAGGCCAGGCTCCCAGAGCGGGTGATGCTACCTTTGCTGGTATCTGATATGATTTCAAAACATCCCAGATGAATGGATAAAGAAGATGTGGCAAATATATAAATACAATACAATATTACTCAACCATTAAAAAGAATAAAGTAATTCCATTTGCAGCACCATGGATGAACCTGGAGATTATTATACTAAGCGAAGTAAGAGACAGAGAAAAACAAATCTCACATGATATTGCTTATATGGGGAGTCTTTTTAAAAAAATTATATGAATGAACTCATTTGTAAAACAAAAACAGACTCACAGACTTATAGAATGAATTTATGGTTACCAGAGAGTAAGGATGGAGAAGGAAATGGCAACCCACTCCAGTGTTCTTGACTGGAGAATCCCAGGGACGGGGGAGCCTGGTGGGCTGCCATCTATGGGGTCGCACAGAGTCGGACACGACTGAAGTGACTTAGCAGCAGCAGCAGCAGAGGGTAAGGAAGGAGAAGGATAAATAGGGGTTTGGGATGGACATGTACAACACTGCTATATTTAAAATGGATAACCAACATATATACCTACTGTACAGCACAGGGAACTCTGTTCGATATTACATAACAACCTAAATGGGAAAATAATTTGAAAAAGAATAGATACAAGTATACATATAACTGGACCGCTTTGCTGTATACATAAAACTAACACAATATTGTTAATCAACTATGCTCCAATATAAAATAAAAAAATTTTTAAAAGATAGATGTTCAACCATACCATTAAATAACATTAATTGCATGAAGAAAAAGTGCATTTTTAATGTTCTTTCTATCCCTTTTGATTGTCAGAGAAAAAGTCTCCTTTGGGGGCCAGCACACCTCTGTCACCTGCTTGCTAACTTGTTAAACTGCCTTTTTAACCAAAGTGAAACAAGCCTTAGATTCAGAGCTTTTAGCGAGGGTTAAACATCAATAACCTAATATTGTATTATCCTCACTGTTTTTGTTTTTCTATTACTTATAAAGTTTTATAGAAAGAATGCATCTGAGTTATCATTCTATTGGATAGAACAACTGAACAGTACTTATAAAACATAACTGTCCTTGAGTAATAATTATCAAAGGTTTTAATTGTACAATATTGACAAATATAGAACAAAATACAGTTATCAAAGGACAACTGCTCTACAATACTGTGCTGGTTTCTGCCATACGTCAACACGAATCAGCCACAGGAATATGTATGTCCCCTCCCCCGTGAACCCTCCTTCCACCTCCCACCCCATCCCACCCCTCTAGGTTGTCACAGAGCACTGGCTCGAACCCCCTGCGTCACACAACGAATTCTCACTTGTGTCTCTTTTACATATGGTAATGTACGCACTCCCAGGCTACTCTCTCCTTCACCCACAAGTATCCACAAGTCTGTTCCTCTGTGTGTGTCTCCACGGCTGCCCTTATGTTGAGGGTCATGCATGAAGAATGCAAGATTGGCAAATACCACTGAGACAGAAAACACTGCCTTCAAAGCAGAATGAAAGCAACATTTTGTTACCTGAGTACTTCAAGTCTATCATCTCTGTTTCAACTTCACCACACTACGAGATAGTTAGGCTTGCTTTTCTATTCCACAGATGAGAAAACAGACTCAGAGAGTACAAGTCACTTGCCAAGGTCACAGAGCTAACTTGAGAGTCAAGATTCAAAGTTTCCACCTGGACCAAGCTTCCTCCCCCACCCCTTAGTGCTTTTTCTGCTGCCAGATGAGTACCTCTTGGAAACCAATGCTGGTTTGATGAAAAATTAAATGTATATGGAAGTCTACTGACTACCTACTGCTAGGAGGGCCTGCCTGCCTGGTAACACAGACGCCCTGTCTCAGGCCCCTGGAATCCAGGCTTCCTCTATTCTGTAACAGAACACTCCTTCACAATTCCACTTTCCTGTTGCTGTGTTTTATTTTTGGTCACACCCCACAGCATGTAGGGCCTCAGTTCCCTGATCAGGGATGGAATCTGTGCCCCCTGCATTGGAAGGTGGAGTCTTAATCACTGGACCACTGGGAAGTCTCCATCCCATTTTACTTTATAATCAGACACACTCAACAAAGACTGTATACTCTAAGCAACAACTGAAAACGTCCGTGTATGTTCACTTAGGAACATATGTGCCCTAAGTAAACTCAGAGGCTGACAAAACTACGTAGCAAATTTGGGTAACAGAGGGGCTCAGATCTTTGGCGGGCATAATGATTAAATTGCCGTAGGACAAGTTAACAGGAGAAAAATAAATTTAACTTGATATGTACAGGTGCCTCATAAAAATATGAGACTCAAAGAGACGACTAATGCAGGCAGTGTTTATGCCTTGTAGGCAAAGAAACAACAAATACGTGAAGAACCGGCGTGACAAGGGGGTTTGGACTTTGGGAGGTAAATTAGTTAAGAAGTAAGAAGGTTTGCTTAGACAGCCTTCTTGGAGCTAAATTTCCTATTTCTTGTGAAAAGGATGCCCACTACCCTCCTGGTGCAGGGGAGTTACTTTTCATGCGAGAGATTTATTTCCTGCTTTCAGGGGAACAAAGGAAAATCAAGTGTTCTTCTTGTACTGGCAGTTTCTTAAGTAACATTGATTCAAAATAATCAATATGCCAAAGTGGCATTTTCTGCTTCCCTTTGGTATCATCAGGTTTTTTAATAATGGGAGCTCCATGGAGGCCAGTGAGCCCAGAGGGAGCTTGGAAGGCCTTGGGGAGGATGGCTGGAGATAGATGTGGAAATGAAGGTAAGGCAAGCTCAAGAAGGGCCTTGAGTGACGACAGAGGGTGCTGGACTCACTGACCCCTCAAAGCTGAGGTGTGACGCAGCGCAGGTGCATTTCATTTTACTTTAATTTCTGTTTTTTTAAATATTTCACATTTTTTAATTTTTTACTATTCCACCACAGAATGATGTGAAATATCTATATCTGCATATCCCCCCCATCAGCTCTCTTTAATTATTTTGTTGCTGATTTCAATTTCTTTTTTAAACATTTTATTTTATATTGGAGTATAACTAATTAACAACGCCATGATAGTTTCAGGTGTACAGCAGAGCAACTCAGCCATACATGTACACATGTATCCATTTCCCCCCCCCAATCTCCCCTCCCATCCAGGCTGCCACCTGACACTGAGGTACATTTTAAACTAGCCTTTTGAAAAATAAGTGTTTGCTTTGTTTTTCCTGAGAAGCAATATTTCCTTTGGAAAGGAAAGTAAGAGCTATTAAATTGACACCCTCTGTGCTGCTCACATCTACCTGGACACTCACAGAACACGGCACGAGCTTTTATCTAAGGGAGCACTGAATGGTGCGTCTCACTGCCGGTGGGCTTCCATTGCCCAGAGCAAGAAGAGAGATTAGAACCTGCTGGGCATTTCAAATATACCTTTTTTCCTTCCCCAAAATAGATTTGATTCAAAAATCATTCTACTGGTTGAAAACACAGCTTAAAGATAAGGAACAAATAGTTTAGAGTGTCAGACCAATAGCAGAATTGAATATCAGCTTGAAGACTTCTGTGTCCATCATCAAGAAAGCCAAACCCCCAGGGTGTCCTTCTTGTGTAGTTTACGGGTTTTGCCCACTGAGCCCATTAGCTTTTACAACTTGACACTGTGCCAGAGAAATAAGGTCTGGAGACAAGCCTCCAACCCACTGACACCGCCTCAGAACATCTCTCACCTGAGTTACCCCAAAGGAGTCGGCTCACCTCCCTATGGCCTGAGTACCATCTCTTAAGTGGTTTCTCAAGACCTTCAAACCACTGCCCTCAAATTTGGCCTTGAAGGACCAGTGCTAAGCAACACCCACTCCACCTCCCCAGCTATATTTTCTTTTCTCATAACTCCTTCCTAAGGGGATTAGTCTCACTGAACTCTCATCATCACTGTCACTCACCTTGCGGGGGTGGGGGTGGGGTACCTCCTGCTTGGTTGGTCTGTGCCCAGAGCTGGGGATGCTGTGTGTGTGTGTGTGTGTGTGTGTGTGCGCGCGCGCACGTGCACGCGTGCATGCTCAGTCACTTCAGTCGTGTCTGACTCTTTGCAACCCCATGGACTGTAGCCCACCAGACTCCTCTGTCCACGGAATTTTCCAGGCAAGAATACTGGAGTGGGTTGTCATTCCCTCCTCCAGGGGATCTTCCCAACCCAGGGATCAAACCTGCGTCTCTTGTCTTCTACAGTGGCAGTAGGATTCTCTACCCATGGTGACACCTGGGAAGCCCACTGGGGATGTTGAGAGGAATATAACAAGCTCCTGCCCTCATACCCCTTATAGTCTAGTTCACAGATATTTTACTGAACCCCAGAACAACAGATTTCTGTAAGGACAGGTTTCTTCACACATAAGATCATCTCCATCTTCTGGTGAGTTACAGTCTTTAGAAGTAGATCCCAAAAAGTAAAAATATAGAACTGGCATTTAACTTAAATGATTTGATACTCTAGTACAGGGCCATTGGTGGAAAAACTGGATCTCTTCCTAAAAGACTAAAAACTTTGTGGATACAGATTGGTGAGGAAAATGTGAGAAAAAGTGTGGCAGATGGAAAAATGAACAAAGGTGATAACGAGGAGGAGCCAAGACCGCCCAACGTGCCCCCAAAGGCAAATCAGAGGAAAAGGAGCCGGGCTGAAGGAGTTTTCCTTCATGTCTTGCTTTACCTCTTCTCTTGTCTTAGCCTCTGTCCATTTTTTTTCCTAAAAACTAGCCTGCTCTTCTACCATATGATCTCGCAATCCCACTTCTGGACATATAACTAGAGAAAAACGTGGTCCAAAGGGATACATGCACCCAAATGCTCATCGCAGCACTGCTTACAATAGCCAAGACATGGAAGCAACCTATATGTCTATTGACAGAGAAATGGATAAAGAAGATGTGGTACATATATAAATGGAACATTACTCAGGCACAAAAAAAATAATGAAATAGTGCCATTTGCAGCAACATGGATGACCTGGAGATTCTTGTACTAAACAAAGGAAGTCAGACAAAATAAAACAAATATCATATTATAGTGCTTTTATGGTAATCTAAAAAAAGATACAAATGAACTTATTTACAAAACAGAAACAGACTCATGGACTTAGAGAATAAAATTGTGGTTGCCAGGAGGGGAAGGGTGGGGGAAGGGATCGTTAGGGAGTTTGGGATCGATAGGTTCACACTGCTGCTGCTGCTGCTGCTGCTAAGTCGCTTCAGTCGTGTCCAACTCTGTGCGACCCCATAGACGGCAGCCCAACGGGCTCCCTCGTCCCTGGGACTCTCCAGGCAAGAACACTGGCGTGGGTTGCCATTTCCTTCTCCAATGCATGAAAGTGAAAAGTGAATGTGAAGTCGCTCAGTTGTGTCCGACTCTTAGCGACCCCACAGACTACAGCCTACCAGGCTCCTCCGTCCATGGGATTTTCCAGGCAAGAGTACTGGAGTGGGGTGCCATTGCCTTAAAATAGATAACCAAGAAGGACTTACTGTATAGCACAGGGAACTCTGCTCCTCATCATGTAACAACCTAAATGGGAAAAGATTTTGACAAAGAATAGATACATGTATGGGCTTCCCTGGTGGCTCAGAAGGTCAAGAATCCGTCTGCAGTGTGGGAAACATGGGTTTGATCCCTGGGTTGGGTGGATCCTTTGGAGGAGGGGATGGCAGCCCACTCCAGTATTCTTGCCTGGAGAATCCCATGGACAGAGGAGCCTGAGGGGGCTACAGTCCACCAGGTCACAAAAAGTCAGACACGACTGAACGGCTAAGGACAGCACAGCACAGCACAGACACATGATAACTGAGTCACTCTGCTGTATAACTGACACTACCACAACATTGTTTTGTTTTCTTAACGTTCTTGATTTTATTTTATTATTTTTTTAATATTTTATTTTTTTAATATTTTATGTTTTTACTTCACAATATTGTATTGGTTTTGCCATACATTGACATGAATCCGCCATGAGTGTACATGTGTTCCCCGTCCTGAACGCCCCCACCTCCCTCCCCATCCCATCCCTCTGGGTCATCCCAGTGCACTAGCCCCGAGCACCCTGTATCATGCATCGAACCTGGACTGGTGATTCGTTTCACATACAGCTATCCCCAACACAAAATGTTTTCAGTGTTTACAAAATTAAAAAAAAAAAACTTTCTAAAATGAAAAAAAATACAAAAAATAAAATAGATAACCAAGGGCCTACTGTATAGCACAGGGAAATGGGGTCCTTATTATATAACAACGTAAATGGGAAAAGAATTTGAAAAAAGAATAGATACAGGTATATGTATAACTAAATCACTTTGCTATATGCCTAAAACTAACACATTGCTAATCAACTATGAAAGTGAAAAGTGCAAGTGAAGTCGCTTAATCATGTCTGACTCTTTGCGACCCATGGACTGTAACCTATCAGGCTCCTCCGACCATGGATACTCCAGTTTAAAATAAAAAGTCATTAAAAAAAAAAATCTGCTCTTCACCACATTCCAGCCTTATGCTGAGCTAAGTTGCTTCAGTTGTGTCCGACTCTTTGCGACGCCACGGACTGTAGCCCACCAGGCTGCTCTGTCCATGGGAGTCTCCAGACAATACTGGAGAGGGTTGCCATTTTCTACTCCAGGGGATCTTCCTGACCCAGGGATCGAACCCACATCTCTTCTGTTTCCAGCATTGGCAGGTTCTTTACCACTAGCGCCACCTGGGAAGCCCAATCATGGACACGGCCCCTCCTCCAGGGTTGCCTGCAAGTAGCTGATTCCGCAGCTCAGGCCAATGGACTTATCACACACCACGTGACCAGGGGCCCCTGATTTCTGCTGCCCGGTTATGGCTGCACCCTGGGTCCCATCATCCTGCTGCTCTCCCCACTGCTGGAAACCTCCCCCACACTTCTCACTTTGAAGAAACTCTTCCTGGCTTATCTTGCTTTTGTTAGTCCCCTATGTTTCCCAAAAATAATATACATTTTTTAATTTACCCCAGTACACTTTTTTTCTTTTTACACTTTTTAAAATCACTTTAATTGAAGGTTAATTACTTTATAATATTGTAGTGGTTTTTGCCATAGATTGACATGAATCAGCCATGGGTGTACATGTGTCCCCCATCCTGAACCCTCCTCCCTCTTCCCTCCCCATCCCATCCCTCAGGGTCATCCCAGTACACTGGCCCTGAGCACCCTGTCTCAAGCATCGAACCTGGACTGGTGATCTATTTCACATATGGTAATATACATGTTTCAATGCTATTCTCTCAAATCATCCCACCCTCGCCTTCTCCCACAGAGTCCAAAAGTCTGTTCTTTACATCTATGTCTTTTTGGCTGTCTCACATATGGGGTCATTATTACCATCTTTCTAAATTCCATATATATGCATTAATATTCTGTTTTTCTTTCTGACTTACTTAACTCTGTATAATAGGCTTCAGTTTCATCCATCTTATTAGAACTGATTCAAATGCATTCTTTTTAACAACTGAGTAATATTCCATTGTGCATAGGTACCACAGCTTTCTTATCCATTCGTCTGTCACTGGACATCTAGGTAGCTTCCATGGCCTAGCCCCTGGTCTTTGCCACAGCACACAGACTTTCTCTAGTTGCGGCGCACACAGCCTCCTCTTGTCGGGATCCACGGGCCCTGGAGCATGAGGGCTCAGTGGTTGCTTGGGCTCTCTAGTCACAGCCCATGAGCTCTCTAGTTGTGGCACACAGGCTTAGCTTCAGCACGTGGACTTAGCTGCTCCACAGCATGTGGGATCTTAGCTTCCCAACCAGGGATAGAACTCACATCCCCTGCATTGGAAAGCATATTCTCAACCACTGGACCACCAGGGAAGTCCCTACCCCAGGACCTTCTAATTCTTGCCTCCGGCTCCTAATTATCCTGGGATGACTCAGTCTTCGGTGTGACTGGCCCCGTGGTCCTCCTCTGCACCCCACTCCAGGGTATGACATCTCTGTAATTAGTCTCCTCCTTCTCTCCGTCCTCGCCTCTGATTCAGCTTTGGCAATGTATACACTTTGTAATTAGAAAGGGCTCAGATGTTGCCAGGAATGCAAACAGATTTAGTGCTAGAGTCTAGAGTTTTATGCAGTTCTGGGCTCCACTCCAGACCCTAGAGTAACAGCGAAAGAAAAGGGGAGAGGAAGGGACCCTGTAATGAGCTTGTAATACATGTCAGGAGCTTTCTCACACACAAGTTCATTTCATCCTCTTGAGGACCTAAGGGGTGGATCTGGGTAACAAGAGTTTAGAGAGGCCAAGAGGATTGCCCAAGGTCACAAACCCAGAGAGAGACAGTCAGATTCACACCCAGGGCTATACTTGGCAGCCGCGGCTGTGGTCTTTGGGCTTCTCCACATTTTTACAGAATGTCACAGATTATCTCAGTCTGACACCCGACAAGCCTGGCTACTTGGGTGATAGAATTCCTTGACATGGCTCTTTCCGCTGTTTGACTCTCCTGCTGAAATGACTCCAACCTATTTGACCTATTTGGTAAGGAGAGATTTCAAATGATGTCAACACCTTAAAGAACTCTGTTTAAGCCACCCCACGCAGCATCCCTGCCCTCACTCACCCTTGGAGCTGACTGCCTGGATTGTCAGCACCTTGAAGGCAGGGTCCACCTTGTATTTGTCTCCCAGTGCCAGGCTGCAGAACACTGCACGCAAGGCAGTGTAGCCCACTAGGCTCCTCTGACCATGGGATTCTCCAGGCAAGGAAACTGGCGTGGTTTGCCATTTCCTTCACCAGGGAATCTTCCCGACTGAGGGATCAAACCCGGGTCTCCTGCACTGCAGGCAGATTCTTTACTGTCTGAGCCACCAGGGAAACCCCACTTAATAAATACTGTGTTGCAAAAGAAAAACAAAGAGAAGACTGGGTTTCCACTGATGCCCCTGAGCATCGGTCAAAACCCAAATAAATGATTCATCACAACATCCTTTCATCTGCCTGTGGACACCAAAATGAACTAGGAGGGCTATGTCCTGAACTCCTGAGTGAGACAGAAGGGAGGAGGAAGGGAAGAGGGAGCCATACTGGCTGGCAGGTAGTGCTTTTTCTTAAAAGATGCGTCTTCCTTGTCCTCCTGTTCCTAAACTGCCTTATTATTTAGAGGGTTGTCATACACCCTCTATGGGGAAAGATGAATTTTAAGAAGACCTGGCAGGGATATTTTCATGGGCTCCTCAACAGCTACTAGAATCATCCCAGAAACAGATGGCACATCATGGCAACATGCCGTGTGAAGGACAACTCCTGCTCCAGCATCATCCAGGATCCACCCCCAGAGCTGCCGGCTGCTACCACTGGGAGCTGTGAAGCTAAAGATGCCACGTCTTTCTGTGTTCCCTGAATGTGCTACTGTCTTTAGCACATTGATCTTTGGAAACTTTCACCTCTGAAATCAACTAACCCAGTGTTGTTTTCTTTTCAGAAGGGAAAAAAAAATACTTTCCTCTTCATCATAAACCACACAGTCATGATTCACCCTAGAGATCTAAGGGGGAGAAAGGTAATCTGCAAGCTGGTATGCACGTATGTACAGGCTTCCCAGGTGGTGCCACGGTAAAGAACCCACCTGCCAGTTCAGGAGGAACAGGAGACGTGGGTTCGATGCCTGGGAGGAGGAAATGGCAACCTACTCCGGTATCCCATGGACAGAGGAGCCAGGAAGGCAACAGTCCACAAGGTCACAGAGAGTTGGACACAACTGATTGACTGAGCATGCTTGCATGCGTGCATGTCCATATTTATAGAAGTGTAGATAAGAATATTTTTTCAAAATGGGAGAGGTCTCTGCTGGGGAATTTGAAACCAGCTGCATAGACACCAGTCAGTTTCAACTACTTCAGAAATGTTGCCATTGCTTCATCAGGGCTCAGGGACCCTGGCTTGACTGGGAAGAACCCAGACAAGCTTGACCATCAGGAAGAGCCCTGAGTCAGACCGAATATGGGTCAAATGAGATGATTGGCAAGAGACAACCTGGAAAAATTTCATCACCATAAAACCCGAGACTGCCAGCCACATGGCAGAGCAGTTCTCCTGGGTTCCCTCACTCTGATGCTCTCCAGCCAGGAGCCTCTTCCCAATAATGTCTCTTGCTTTGTCAGCACATGTGTCTCCTCAAACAATTCATTTCTGAGTGTTAAACAAGAATCCTCTCTCCAGCCCTGGAAAGGGTCCCCCTTGGTGCAAAATATGGCTATATGCATGGAGAACCTTTGGGAAATATTAACCAAATATTAACAGTAGTGACCTCTGGGAAAGGGGATCATGGGCACTGTATCCAGACAATAAGGCTTTCTGGAAGAAGAGGAGATAAGGGGGCAGCAGCAACAGGGAACCTGTGAGCTTCTTTCTGAAGCATGTGAATTACTCCAGAACACAAAAATTCGGGTCCATACTTCAGCCTTAGGTCAACTTGGTTGGCAGATGTTTGGCAAGTTTATTTAACTCCTCTCAACCTCAGTGTTTCCCACCTTACAGGGTGATGGTGAGGAGAAGAAGAACTTAGGGCTTCCCAGGTGGCACTAGTGGTAAAAAAACAAAACAAAACAAAACTGTAGGAGACATAAGAGACATGGGTTCAATCCCTGGGTCAAGAAGATCCCCTGGAGGAAGGCATGGCAAACCACTCCAGTATTCTTGCCTAGAAAACTCCATGGACAGAGGAGACTGTCTGATGGGCTACAGTCCATGGGGTCGTCAAGAGTCAGACACAACTGAAGCAACTTAGCACAGCACAGAAGAAAGGTGAGTGGATAGATAAACACAGCTGATGTGTGTAAATCTCCATAAATATTACATGATCTACTATCGTAACTCTCAACACATCACAAATGTGAGTTAGCTTTTCTTTTAAACCAACATCCCTACTCAAAACTAAAAAATGTTAGAAATTTAAAAGACACAAAGGCAAAACCTTCTGTCCAGTAGAACTTTCTGGGCTGCCTGTTACAGTAGCCACCGGCCACCTCTGACTATTGAGAACAGGAGATGTGGTTAGGGTGACTGTGCTTGCATGCAGTCACTCAGACTTGTCTGACTCTTTGTGGTCCTATGGACTGTAGCCCACCAGGCTCCTCTGTCCATGGGATTTGCTAGGCAAGAATACTGGAGTGGGTTGCCGTGCCCTTCTCCAGGGGACCTTCCCAACCCTGGGGTTGAACCACATTTCCTGCATAGGCAGGCAGACTCTTTACCACTGGGCCACCAGGGAAGCCCCTCTGCCTTTGTACACCTTTTCTTTCTTGCAGCTCAGCAGAGCTGCATTCTATTGCTAGATGAGATGCTGCTGTGTGGCTTTTAGAGCTGATGGTTGGAATCTAAATATTTAATATTTACTGCAGTTGCACAGACTCCAATGCAAGTCAAGAACAATGCAGTGTGACATTCTCCTGCTGTACTAAAGAACCTTCAGAAGGTGTCCTTAACACTCAGTGCGGGGACTTCCCTGGTGGTCCAATGGTTAAGAATCCACCTGCCAATACAGGGGACACAGGTTCCATCCCTGATCCGGGAAGATCACACACACCGCAGGGCAGTAAGCCCACAAGCCACAACTGCTGAAGCTTACGTGCAGCAATGACTGAAGCCCACACATCCTTGAGCCTGTGCTCCACAACAAGAGCAGCCACGGCAGCGCAAAGCCCACGCATCTGCAACAAAGAGCAGCCCCATTCACCGCAACCAGGGACAGGCCGCACGTAGCGATGAAGACCTAGCCAAAGAAATGAACAGACGCTAGGAGTGGCTATGATGCCAGGCAAAAAACCAAAAGGCAATCAGCAGACTGTAATCTATACGAAATGCTGTGTATCCCAAATTGAGAGGTGGTTGCAGGGCAACTTAACCATCATGGCTGTTATTTTCATAGGCATTGCATTGCTACCGATCTGAGGGATGTGCCTGGCTCAGGATCTGCTGAGTGATATTGAAGCTGTCAGAACTCACTGGTACAGCATCTGCAATATCTGCTTCAAGACACTGGACAGGCGCAGACTTCCTGACCATCCGTGTGCCCAACTGACATCCATGCTGCACAGAACGTAATCAAGAAGCATCTTGCAATCCCACCTGATGGAGCTGCCAAGAATGTAGCTTTGTAGGGATAAGACTAGGAAGTGCTGCTCACTGATAGAACCATTTAAAAAATAACCAGTTTAAAAAAAAATTGAATTGCTTTTTATAAAGCCAGTTAGGTCTTCAAATTTATTCAAGTTGAATTTTTGTTATTTAACAGTGCCCTGTATAGAAACAAAGCAGATTAAGGGCAACAGGATCCTGGAGCAGTGAGAATGGGCTGTTTCAGGCAGAGAAATAAAGGAAGACCTCATGATAAATTGACATGTGAGTAAAGAATTGAAGGAAGTAAAGTCACGAGCCGTGTAGATACAGTCAGCACTCTCCTATCTGCAGGGTCCACACCCACGGATGCAGAATCCACAGATATGGGACGGTTGGCTGTACTACACCATTTTATAGAACAAGGGACTTGAGCATCCTCAGAATTTGGTATCCAGGGAGGATCCTGGAACCAATCCCCTGAAGATACTGAGGAACAACTGTAGTTGCAGAAAGTAGTTCAAGTAAAGAGGGCAAGTGCAAAGTCAGGAGCCATGAGAGATACAGAGCAGAGGTGTGATGCGATTTGACAAATTTTAACAGGATCACTCTGGTCAGTGCTGTGTTGAAAATAGACTGGGGGTGTAGACAGGCGGTGGGCAGACACCCCACTATGTGGGGTGCAGGAAGGGAGGGAAGGGAGCAGGGAAGCCACAGGGAAAGGCTGGTCTTGCCATAACCCAAACCAGCAAGAGCAGTAGTTTAGGCTGAGATGGTTATGACGGAAGTGGTAGGAACTGTCAGACCTGGCTCTGTGTTGGAGGTACAGCCATATGGATTTGTAGATGGATTAGATGCTGGGGGTGACCACAAGAGAGGAGTCAGATGACTCCGAGACTTGGCACCCAAGCAGTGGGAAGGATAGAGTAGCCATGAACTGAGATGAAAAAATCTCCGGGAGGAGCAGCTTTGACTGAAGATGGAACAGGACCAGGAGATTACAGGGAGGCAATATGGCATGCTGGTGATGGGGTTCAGGGGCAGACTGTCCTGAAAGATGCCACTTTGGCATACTGATTATTTTGAATTGATGTACTTAAGAAACAACTGCTGTGAAAAGGACACTCTGACCCTCTTTAGTTCCCCTGAAAGCAGGAAATAGACCTCCCACATGAAAGGCACCCTGCTTATACCAGAAGGAAGAGAGACATGCCTATCACCAGAGATGGGGAGTTCAAGGCTGAGAAGGCTGTGCCAACAAACCTTGTTACTTCTTCACTAATTTACTACCCAATCCCAAACCCCTTTGTCTTGTCAATTCTTCACAAATTTAGTGTCTCTGTCTAAAAGGCATGAAAGCTGCCTGTTTGGGTCATTTCTTTGAGTCCTTGTTTATTTTTTAATGGTTTCCATGTACATACAAAATTAAATTTGTTTTTCTCCTGTTAATTTGTCTTGCATGCGTGTGTGCTAAATCGCTTCAGTCATGTCTGATGTTATGCAACCCCGTGGACTGTAGCCCGCCCGGCTCCTCTGTCCATGGGATTCTCCAGGCAAGAATACTGGAGTAGGTTGCCATGCCCTCCTCCAGGGGATCTTCCCGACTCAGGGATCGAACCTGCAACTCTTATGTCTCCTTCATTGGCTGGTGGGTTCTTTACCACTAGCGCCACCTGGGAAGTCCCATAAAAAACATACTATTTTAACCATATTTAACTGTACACTTGCTTCCTCATCAGCAAGTGAGCTTAAAATTAATAGCCTTTAGCCCAGAGTAACATGCCAAGCCCTCATCCCCATGGTGAATGTCCAGAAACTTCTACTGGGCCTCTGCTTCATTACCTGGCTTATCTACAGCCCCACCTGGGCACTGAAACGCAGGTCCCTCAATGGTTCTTCTCACCTCTTACTGCTTGTGGTACTGATTCAACACTAACAGGCTTGAAAACAAACAAGGACCATCACAGCCTGCAAAGTATTTACTCTGCTCCCAGAACCTGAGCACCTAACACCTGTTCAGAAGCACTACTTGCTCCCACTCCACGCAGGGAGGTCTCCAGGAGACAGAATAATATGCTTTGCTATCAATCGCCCACATCCTCATCATCACCACCAATATTCTGGTCCCCTGAGCATTCTGGCCTAGAGCATTGTTATCAACCTTTTTTTACCTATGCTCCCCCTCCTTCATAGGCTTCCCCAGTGGCTTAATGGATAAAGAATCTGCCTGCCAATGCAGGAGACACAGGAGATGTGGGTTCGATTCCTAGGTCAGGAAGATCCCCTGGAGGAGGACATTGCAACCCACTCCAGTATTCTTGCCTAGCAAATCCCACGGACAGAGGAGCCTGGCAGGCTACAGTCCAAGGGGGTCACAAAGGGTCGGACATGACTGAGTGTGTTAGGAACACTTTCACTTTCACTTCCCCCACCTTCAACAAATTCCACAGCCATTCATTTCCTAGCCCTCATTCTTCCCCTGTGGGTGTGATGGCTCCATTAAGAGTCACATTATTTTCTGAAAAATTTTCCCCTGAGATATGTTGAGTTTAGCTCTGTAATATACATGGGGGGAGAAAAAGAAAAAAGTATTATATTCAATATAGAAAAAAAATTTTTAAGTTTCTTGGTTTTATTTTTTAAATTTTACTTATTCATTTATTTTGGGCTGTGCTGGGTCTTCGCTGCTGCCTACCGGCTTTCTCTAGCCTCGGGGAGCAGGCGCGCCTCTCTAGCTGCGGTGAACAGGCTTCCCATTGCTGTGGCTTCCCTTGTTGCGGAGCACGGGCTCTAGGCCCACCGGCTTCAGTAGTCATGGCTCATGTGCTTATTTGCTCCATGGCATGTGGACCTTCCCCGACTAGGGATCAAACCCATGTCCCCTGCTTTGGCAGTGGACTCTCAACCACTGAACCACCAGGGAAGTCGAGAAAATATATCTGCTGATACCAAATATTCTGTTTCAAACTGTAAATATACATGCAAAACCACAGGAGGTTCAGCCAGTCCTAAAGGGCCATTTCACGTCTTTAGAATCACTATGGCTTATGTCCCCTCCACCAGATCAGGCCCCAGCACGCAGCAAGACTAACCTGGGTCAAACCAAAGTTGGCCACGTAGCTTTAATATTTATAATTAAGGGACTTCCCTGGTGGTCCCTTGGTTAAGATTCCGAGTTGCAGTGCAGAGGACCCAGCTTCGATCCATGTTCGGGGAACTAAGATCCCACAGGCCAAGAAGCAACTAAGCCCACAAGCCACAACTCCTGAGTCCACAGCCCAGGAGCCGAAACTTCATAGTCCACGCACTGCGATGGAAGATCTCACATGATAAAGACCCCGCGTGTGGCAACTAAGACCCAATGCGGCCAAAGAAATGAATATTTTCTAAAATAAAAATTATAACTAAGATCTCCAGCCACCCTCCTTGGGCAATATCACCTCAACCAGGTTACTGCTTCCCCACCAGCGTCCCCACTCACCCCTTACGGGGTGCTCAGCTCCTTAGGTCTAGGTCCACTCACCGACAGCACAAGCCCTTCTAATCATTAAGGTCATATGCTCTGCATTTCACTTAAGAAAATTGTTTTTTAGGTTTCTGATACAAACACCATACTCCATTTTGACAAATATGTTTGCTTCCCCTAACAGATCTCCAAACACACCCCCTACGCACACACATGCCTCCTGGATGAAGACCAAAACCTGTCAATCGGGAAGACAAAGCAATTAGGAACATTTTAATGCCAAAAGTAATGTTTTCTTTGAGTAGACCTGGGTGCCTTGATTAAAGCATCGCCTTTTAGGATTTTATTGTGTTAATGAAATTTCTCTTCAAATACAGAAATGCAAAGAGAAAATAATATACCATAATGAAAAAACATGAATTCATGGCCCAGACACATCTAATCTTAACTTTGACCTTGTGGACTTCTTGCTTTCAAAACAAAGAAAGTTGTTTGGATAAATTGAAGCTCCCCCATGTAGACCTTTCCCATACTGTAACATCTCTCTCTCTTCCTCCCAGAGATTCACAGGTTTTTATTATTGTTCAGTCACTAAGTCATGGCTCTGCAAAAGTCAGACTCTTGCAACCTCATGGGCTGCAGCACGCCAGGCTTCCCTGTCCTTCACTATCTCCCTGAGTTTGCTCAAACTCACATCCATTGAGTTGGTGATTCCATCCAACCACCCCATTCTCTGTGCCCCCTTCTCCTCCTGCCCTCAATCTTTACCAGCATCAGGGTCTTTTCCAAAGAGTCAACTCTTCACATTAGGAGGCCAAAGTATTTAGACATAAATGACAATGTATCTGTTCATATAACAATGTAACAATGTATCTTCCTACATAACAATGTATCTGTTCAATATGTTTTGCATGATTTTTAAACTTTATATAAGTGGTGTCCTATGGTAAATATCCTGGTTTTTTAGCCCAACATTATATTTTAGAGAGTTAGCCATAACATATATGTAATTCTAATTAATTTAACTGAGGTATAGTATTCCTTCATACCTTTCTCTGTAATGATCCATCTCTTTAAGGTGATTTAGGTTTTTTGTTATTAAAAACAATGATCATGGCACACACTACTGTATTTAAAATGGATAAGCAATAAGGACCTACTGTACAGCACATGGAACTCTGCTCAGTGTTATGGGCAGCCTGGATGGGAGGGGAGTCTGGGGGAGAATGGATGCATGTGCCTGCATGGCTGAGTCCCTTCACAGTCCACTTGAAACTATCACAACATTGTTAATTGGCTATGTTGCTGTTTAGTTGCTAAGTCGCATCTGACTCTTTGAGACCCCATGTACTGTAGCCCTTCAGGCTTCTCTGTCCATGGGATTTTCCAGACAAGAATACTGGAGTGGGTTGCTGTTTCCTTCTCCAGTCCGCTATACCCCAGTACAAAATAAAAGTTTATTAAAAAAAAAAACAAAAAACACAATGATCATGGAACTTCCCTGGTGGTCCAGTGGTTAAGACTGTGCCTTCCAGTGTTGGGAGTTACATGTTTGATCCCTAGTAGTCAGGGAGCTCAGATCAGATCAGATCAGATCAGTTCAGTCACTCAGTCGTGTCCAACTCTTTGTGACCCCATGAATCGCAGCATGCCAGGCCTCCCTGTCCATCACCAACTCCCGGAGTTCACTCAGACTCATGTCCATCGAGTCAGTGATGCCATCCAGCCATCTCATCCTCTGTCATCCCCTTCTCCTCAATCCCTCCCAGCATCAGAGTCTTTTCCAATGAGTCAACTCTTCGCATGAGGTGGCCAAAGTACTGGAGCTTCAGCTTTAGCATCATTCCTTCCAAAGAAATCCCAGGGCTGATCTCCTTCAGAATGGACTGGTTGGATCTCCTTGCAGTCCCAGGGACTCTCAAGAGTCTTCTCCAACACCACAGTTCAAAAGCATCAATTCTTGAGCGCTAAGCCTTCTTCACAGTCCAATTCTCACATCCATACATGACCACAGGAAAAACCATAGCCTTGACTAGATGAACCTTTGTTGGCAAAGTAATGTCTCTGCTTTTGAAGCTAGGACCCCACATATTGCTATTGCTATTGCTAAGTCACTTCAGTCGTGTCCGACTCTGTGTGCCCCGTAGATGGCAGCCCACCAGGCTCCTCTGTCCCTGGGAATCTCCAGGCAAGAGGACTGGAGTGAGTTGCCATTCCCTTCTCCAATGCATGAAAGTGAAAAGTGAAAGTGAAGTCGCTCAGTCATGTCCGACTCTTAGTGACCCCATGGACTGCAGCCTACCAGGCTCCTCCGTCCATGGGATTTTCCAGGCAAGAGTACTGGAGTGGGGTGCCATCGCCTTCTCCAGGAGCCCACATACTATGTGGCAAAAAAACCAAAACATAAAATTAAGTAATATTGTAACAAATTCAACAAAAACTTCAAAAATTGTCCACATCAAAAAGAATCTTAAAAAAAAAAACAATGATCACAGCATTCCTTTGCATTAACTGATACTGACTCTCTGGGAAGAAGTGTGATACTTTGATATGGCCATCCTTGCTCTGTCATGGATCAGAGGCAGGGCATATGGCCTTTCCGGTTCGCTTGCATCTAAGACCAGCATCTGTGAGCTGAAGGTTGCATGGCTGACAGGCTAAGAAGAGGGGCAAAGTCCCACAGCCCCGGGGCTGGGTGTCAACTTCCCCCCAGCAGGTGACATGCTGTGTAAACATCAGTCATCATTGCTATTTCCATCTACCCGGACCTGTGCCTAGCTAGACACTCCCAGCTGTCACCCCACAGTGCCAGTCCTGAATGGCACAGTGCTCATTTTAGTGCAATATCATTCCAACAGCAAGTTGCATGGGCCCACCTTGCTCAACAGGCAGAAAACTTCCTTGGATCTATAAGCAGAGGACAATTCACACCGTTGCTGAATGTTCTTCCTCCCTATCTCTGATGTTTATCCAGGGCATGTGCGTCAAATGCATATTTCCCTACAGAGTCCTCTCCACCCTCTGACTGCAGGATCAAATCCAAATTCCCTAACATAGCATCAAAGGCCTTGCAGTCAACGTCAGCCCCCCATCTCATCTTTAGCCACATCCCACATCCTGCCCCTCAGTCTGTGCCTCCCCCCAGCCGACAGGACCCTACACACCCATGCTATGCTATGCTAAGTCACTTCAGTCGTGTCCGACTCTGTGCGACCCCATAGATGGCAGCCTAACAGGCTCCCCCGTCCCTGGGATTCTCCAGGCAAGAACACTGGAGTGGGTTGCCATTTCCTTCTCCAATGCAGGAAAGTGAAAAGTGAAAGTGAAGTCATTCAGTTGTGTCCGACTCTTAGCGAACCCTGGATTGCAGCCCAACAGGCTCCTCCATCCATGGGATTTTCCAGGCAAGAGTACTGGAATGGGGTGCCATTGCCTTCTCCGCCTACACACCCAAGGGGTGTCCAATTAGCCTAGCAACCCCAATCCAAGCATCACTTCCTCTCCAAGGCTTTGGGGAAGCCCATCCAGACATAGCAGATCACTCCCACATCTGTGTTCCCATCATCTTTGGAACCTATGGAACTCTGTAATGCAATAGCACTTAACAACATCTTTTTTTTTTTTTTTGTCATGCCAGTATCTTGTTAAAATTCATGAAATGTACTTTTCATTTTCCTACTCTATTTTTATAACCATTTTTTAATTGAAGTTAATTTACAATGTTGTGTTAGTTTCAGGTGTATACAAAGTGATTTATAGATAGGTTTTACATATATATGTAAGATTATATATATAGAGAGAGAGTTTATATATATATATATATATATATTCACACACACATGGGCTTCCCTGGTGGCTCAGATGGTAAAGAAGCTATCTGCCATGCATGTATTCTTTTTCAGATTCTTTCCATTTTAAGTTATTACAGGTATTGAATATAGTTCCCTGTGCTATACGGTAAGTCTTTGTTGGTTATCTATTTTATATATATATATGCATATGTACATATGCATATATATATATATATATATATATATATATAGTGTGTATTAATTCATCCCAAACTCCTAATTTATCTACTCCCCCTCTCCCCAACGGCTGCTATCCCCTTTGATAACCACAAGCTTGTTTTCTATGTCTGTGAGTCTATTTCTCTTTTGTAAATAACTTCATTTGCTTTATTTTACTAGATTCCACACGGAAGCGATATCATGTGACACTTGTCGTCCCCTGTCTCACCTCACTTAATATGACTATCTCTAGGTCCATCCGTGTTACAGCATGTTATTTTAAGATGCTTTGTACACAGCGTTCATCTCCTCTAGACCGTGAGCACCGCATCACAGGGGTCCTAATTTATGTTATGCTTCATTTTATATTCATGCCTGGCCCTGAACATAGAGTTAATAAATGTTTCACAAACACATCAAATGTGATTTTTTTCCATGATACATTTCTAGCAGGAAGAGAAGAATTTTAGTATCTTGGCCTGTGTGTGAACTATTGATTTATTTTTGAAAAAAAAAAAAAGACTCTCAGCAGGAGATCTTTAATAAATTATTATGAACATAAAGTCTAAAGCACTTAAACAGTTTCCCTTGTATGGATATTTTCCTTGCCTGCAGACTTTTTTAAAGAGGTAGACACATTTTGTTCTAGATGTAACAGAATAGAACAGAACCCTAATATACTTTGGCCTCCTCATGCAAAGAGCCGATTCATTGGGAAAGACCCTGATGATGGGAAAGATTGAAGGCCAAAGGAGAAGAGGGTAGCAGAGAGTGAGATGGTTAGATAGCATTACCAGTTCAATGGACATGAATTTGAGCAAACTTTGGAAGATATTGGAGGACAGAGGAGTCTGGCAGGCTAATGTACACGGGGTCGCAAAGAGTCAGACATGATTTAACAACTCAACAACAACAACAGAGATGAAGCCCTCCCCCGGGTCCACTGATCCCCAGGCCCTTCAATCCCAATGCCGACAGAAGGTGTACGTATATAAGAGCGCCAGCATCTGTAAAACAACTACAGCAACAACAGCAAGCAAATTTCAAGGACTTGCATGTCAGGCCCTGAGTGGTGCTTTATCTGCACTTCAGCATTTAACCAGCCCAATGCCTTACAGCTCGTGATGGCTCACTACAGGGTGCTCACATTAAACCGGCTGTGTGCATGACGGTGTTTCCACAGCAGGTGAGTATTTGAATCAGTGGACTCAGTAGAACTGTCCTCCTCAGAATGGGTGGGCACATTAAACCGGCTGTGTGCATGACGGTGTCTCCACAGCAGGTGAGTATTTGAATCAGTGGACTCAGTAGAACTGTCCTCCTCAGAATGGGTGGGCACATTAAACCGGCTGTGTGCATGACGGTGTCTCCACAGCAGGTGAGTATTTGAATCAGTGGACTCAGTAGAACTGTCCTCCTCAGAATGGGTGGGCACATTAAACTGGCTGTGTGCATGACGGTGTCTCCACAGCAGGTGAGTATTTGAATCAGTGGACTCAGTAGAACTGTCCTCCTCAGAATGGGTGGGCACCATCCAGTCCAGCCCACTGAGAGCCTGGCTGGAACGGAAGATGGAGGAACAGGGAAGACATTCATTTCCTGCCTGCCTACTTGAGCTGGGACGTCAGACTTCTGCCCTTGGACTAGGATTTACACCATCGGCTCTCCCGGTTCACAGGACTTCAAACTCGGGCTGGAATTACACCACCCACTTTCCTGGGTCTCCAGCCTGAAGACAGTGGCAGATCACAGGACTTCTCAGCCTCTGCAGTTATGTGAGCCAGTTCCTCATAGTAAATCTTCTCTCTCCATCGATAGATAGATAGGTAAGATGGGCAGATAGATGATAAATAGGAGAGAGAGATAGATAGATAGATGTCTATGTGTTAGTCACTCAGTTGTGTCCGACGCTTTGTGATCCCCTGGACTGGAACCCGCCAGGCTCCTCTACCCAACAGGATTCTCCAGGCAAGAATATCGGAGCAGGTTGTCATGCCCTCCTCCAGGGAATCTTCCTGACCCAGGGATCGAACTCACGTCTCTTATGTCTCCTGCATTGGCAGGTGGGTTCTTTACCACTAGCGCCACCTGGGAAGCCCAGATAGATAGATAGACAGATAGTTATAGATAAATATGGCTTCCCTGATAGCTGAGCTGGTAAAGAATCCTCCTGCAATGCAGGAGACCCCGGTTTGATTCCTGGGTCGGGAAGATCCTCTGGAGAAGGGATACATTACCCACTCCAGTAATTTTGGACTTCCCTGGTGGCTCAGCTGGTAAACATTCTGCCTGCAATGTGGGATACCTGGGTTTGATCCCTGGCTTGGGAAGATCACCCAGAGGAGAGCATGGCAACCCACTCCAGTATTCTTGCTGGAGAATCCCCATGGACAGAGGAGCCTGGTGGGCTACAGTCCATGGGGGTGCAAAGAGTTGGACACGGACTAAGCCACAGCACATAGATAAATACAGATGAGGTAGAGACAATATAGCATCCACCTGTTTGCATACATATAAAGAGAGCATATATAGATGTATATAATATTGAGAATACTGGAAAATATATATTATATATATATAATACTGGCAAATATATAATATAATATATATAGATATAGATATAGATATATATACACACAAAGGGCATGGCAACCCACTCTAGTATTCTTGCTTGGAAAACCTGTGGACAGAGGAACCTGGTGGACTGCAGTCCATAGGGTCACAAAGAGTCAGATACAACTGAGTGACTGAGCACACATATGTGCTCGAGTGCACACACACACACACACACACACACTGGACCACCCTCCACTCCAGAGGGCCCTACATATCCAAGGAATATATATATTCTACCCAAAGGCGTTGTTCCTACTTATCTAAACAGGAAATGAAGCTCATGAGACCCAGAGATGCAGGTTGCCAGACCAAGGTCGTGCCTTTGCGAGGCAGAGTTAAGGCAGAGCGACACGTGCCCTGCTCTGTCCCTCGCCCAACACGTCATGAACCAGGGCCTCCTGCCTCCCCATCCTACCGTTCCTGCTTCACCAGGAAATGTCTTCTCTCCCCACCTCCCCTAGTACAAGACCCTAATTGAAACTGCCCTTGACTGACCCCAGCTGACTTTGCCTCAGTTCGATTCTCTCCTGTGCTGGCCATCCACTCCAGCATCTCAGTGCCTCAGCCAGGGTCCTGTAAGAAAGCAAGCCCCCTGATGATCAACTGCAAACACAAACGTAGGTTTACAACCCCACATTTACACTGTAGAAGTAGGGGGAAATTTTGCGGGTCCTTATTGGAGAAGGAATGGCACCCCAGTCCAGTACTCTTGCCTGGCAAATCCCATGGATGGAGGAGCCTGGTAGGCTGCAGTCCATGGGGTCCCTAGGAGTCGGACACGACTTCACTTTCACTTTCACTTTTCACTTTCATGCATTGGAGAGGGAAATGGCAACCCACTCCAGTGTTCTTGCCTGGAGAATCCCAGGGACGGGGGAGCCTGGTGGGCTGCCATCTCTGGGGTCGCACAGAGTCAGACATGACTGAAGCGACTTAGCGGCAGCAGCAGCAGCAGCATGGCTATTATTCAGGTTTGATAAACCTAAACATGCTGGAATATGGAGGAAAACAAAGAAAAATTTTTTTAGCTTGCTCTCTCTGAGATAGCAATAAGCACATTCAGAGCAGTTAAATCCTCTCCAGTGATCTATTTTGTGATGATTTTACAAGCACCCTGATAATTAATCCTCAGGTTAACATAAAGGGGCAGATATGAAAGTTGAGTGCTTCCTAGAATGAGGAGCTTTGAGAAGATTAGAGTTGCTTTCATTTTGTGTTGGCAAAATGTCCCTGTGCTTTTCTCACATATTTGGAGGTCTTCAAAGGTCTTAAAATTTGTAGAATGCGTAGGGTGGGTCCACTCTGAGATCTGCCTCTTGCTTTGACCTGGTAAGTGAAGCCACCGTCTGCTCAGCCTCAAGAAAGAGAAGGAAGTACAGACAGTCTGGGTTTTCCTATGGGGGTTCCCTGGCTCTGCTATTATTAATTTTTAAGTCTCCAGCTTGGAAAATGTCAGGGCAAAGCAAAGTGAATCCTGCTTCTTTGGAAATGAGAGGTTAACTATATGCATCAAGATCAACGGGTACATTTCTCAAATAATGTTTGATGAGGTACTGCTCCATGGTGGGGTGCCAGGCGGGCACAGCAAATAACCCCTCTGCAAGTTCACCTCCTGTATCCCTTACAGGGGCTCCTTCCCATCCTGCTGCATTCTCAGGCTCACCTTTCCTGACTCCCCCATCACTTCCAAGAGCTGGACAGGGCACGATACCGAGCAAACGCAAATGCCTAAGAGACAGATGTCTCACTGAGTAAAAGTGAGCACTATGTTTTACCAGATAGAGAACAAATCAGTGACCTGATTTGCTTTTCCACTTTAGAGAAGAAAAGCAGGGGAGGGAGGGGAATAGCGTACTGTGTAAATGCAGCCACAGCCTGAAAATGACAGGTTGGAACATTCCAGGCCAGCTCACTGCATCAGGAACAGCCTCCACCCTACCCGGCCTCTGGAGCCTGCCAGAAGGTGCCTGCAAGACTGTGCAGCTTTGTTTGAAGGTAGGAGTCACACAGCGGTCCCTAAGGCCCATCTCAGAAAAAGCAGCTCCTGTCCATAGCAAGAAACTTTCTGTGATTTTTAAAAATAGAAAAAGAAAATGAGTTAATTCTGTGACCTTGTGAAACAAAAGGAAATGTTACCTACTCTCCCCTTTTCTTCTCATCCTTTCTTAAAGGGAAGAATTTTGTCAAATATTTTAAAGCCATAGGAGGGGTAACTCAATGACCATTGTATTCAAGGTCAGAGAGGCCAAAGGTCATTTCCATGATGAACCTTGGCCCTCACAACAGAAGAAGTCAAGCTATCAAATTAACAAAGACTTAGAGAAAGAAAATGAATTAAGACAGTCTAGAATTTTGGTAGTTAAACTTTCCATTAAATGCAAAAGTGAAATAAAGATATTTTGAGTCATTCAAGGCCTTAGAAGGTTTCTAACACAAAGACTCACTTTGAAAATACTTTTTAAGAGGAATAGTGCGGCAAAAAGAGAAAATAAATTCTAGAAGAGTGCTATATACAAGGAAGAAAAAGTAAATATACCAACAAATTTTATTTTCTAAATAACTGACGACCCAAATACATACATATTTATGTATGTATGTATATGTGTATACCTTGAACTAAAGATCGATGCTATCATAGGGGTGGACAGGGAGGGCCAGACCAGAGTGAAGTGAGACTATGACAATGTATTGCTTTGTTTGTAAAGATAAATGCAGCTTTAATGATCAGAGGTAACCACAAGGAAACTAAAACTACAACTTTAAAAATCTGTAAAATAGAATTCAACATATGTATTAGAAAGCAGGATGGGAGGGGAAAAAAGATAAAAGGTATGCAAAACCAAAACAGAAAACAAGATAAAGCAACAAATCCTAATATAATAATAACTACAATTGAAGTTAGACAATGTGATTGAAATATCCTCAGGTTGCATTTTGAAAACTATCCAGCAAAAGATAAGATATTTGTTGCCTATAACAGATTTATTCAAAACAAAAGTTCATGGAGAAATCACGTAAAAGAAATATTTTGCACCACTTGGCAAAAAGGACAAGAAAAATTTTATCTGAGCTATTGCAATAGAGGAGAGAGACTCCACTGTTGAACTGAGCTCAACTCCAAAGGCAGCAAAGACAGTTGAAGCGTTACAGCCAGAAAGAAGAGCGAAGGAGTCAATAGATGGAAAATCACTAAGAAGAACCTAGCAAGACAATAAGGGTGGGGAAATTTTTGCAAAACTGGCTTAATAGGATTCTGCTAAAGGCAGGTGAAGGACTTGGATATCAAGGATGCAGGATGAAGAATTTGATCAGACATGAAGGATGGGGAGGTTCTCCCTAAACTCACTTATAAAGATTTTTAGCTGAAACTGGACTCTGAAGGCCAAGGTCAAACTCTAGACTATTAGGAGGAGGCTGGATGGCATCACTGACTCGATGGACGTGAGTCTCAGTGAATTCCGGAAGTTGGTGATGGACAGGGAGGCCTGGTGTGCTGCGATTCATGGGGTCGCAAAGAGTTGGACACGACTGAGCGACTGATCTGATCTGATCTGAACAAAAATTTGGTCAAAGTGGGAGTCTGCCAGATGAAAATAAAGAAATGGAAAAATAAGAACCCCCCAAAACCTTAATATCAGACTAAATAGAATGTAAGGTAAAAAGAATCATAAGGAAAAAAGACCTATGATATATACTGGTAGAAGCAACACTAGATCAAGAAACTATAATAATCATGAACATAACGCTCTAAATAACACAGTATCAATGTACATGAAGCATAAAAGATAAACCACAGGGAGAAGTAAATAAATCAATGATTATATCTGGAGATTTTCTAATACTTCCTTCTCAGAAAAAGATAAAGCAAAGAAAAAGTCATGTTGAAGAACTATATGTGTGTATATGTTTGTTGATATATATGAAATATTAGCAAAAATTTACAATGTACAGGCCACAACAGAAGTTTCATACAGATTTAGTTTCTGGCTATAAAGCAATAAAATTAGAAATCAACATCGTATGTCTGAAAACTAATAAAGAAGAAATAAAAATGGAAAGTTGAAGACACTTGGAACTGGTTAAAAAGAGAGCACTACAGGAAGCATTCATTGCCAAAACCGACAACAAACATCACGCTTCTTGAGAACATCTGACATGTGTCATTTGAGAACAGGAAAAAGTGCACATTTTACCACAACTGTATAACATAGTACTGGAGGTCTCCACCAATTCAACTACGCAAGAAAAAGAAGTAAAGAAAAAATAGAAAACATTGGAGATGAAAGGGCACAACAATTATTATTCGTGAATGATAAGATCATTCGTGTAGATTATTCATATAGATGTAACAATTCAAGGTTTATGGATAAAAGATCAACATATTAAAATAAGTAGCATTTCCCTTTATTAGCAATAACTAACAAGAAAATACAATATGAAATGAGATAATCTACACAATAGCTGCTGCTGCTGCTACCGCAGCTAAGTCGCTTCAGTCGTGTCCGACTCTGTGCGACCCCATAGACGGCAGCCCACCAGGCTCCCCGGTCCCTGGGATTCTCCAGGCAAGAACACTGGAGTGGGTTGCCATTTCCTTCTCCAATGCATGAAAGTGAAAAGTCAAACTGAAGTCGCTCAGTCGTGTCCGACTCTTCATGACCTCATGGACTGCAGCCTACCAGGCTCTTCCGTCCATGGGATTTTCCAGGCAAGAGTACTGGAGTGGGGTGCCATTGCCTTCTCCTATAAAAATCTAAAAAACTCTCAAGGAGTTATTCTAAAAATGAGTCTATAAGGCCTGTATGGGAAAACCTAAAATTTGACCCCAAAAATTTTAAAAGTCCTGAATATATGGAGAGATTTATCATACTCCTATAATGACATTACAACAGCATATATAAATGGGGCATTTTATTAGAATCACAATGTGTTGGTGAGTTAATTTGGAAAAAATTGACTTCTTTATAAAGTCAGAAGCATTGAAATGCATATAAACATGTATGGATATATGTGTTCATGTGCTCAGTTGCGTCTGATTCTATGACCCCAAGGACTATAGTCTGCCAGGCTCCTCTGTTCATGGAATTTTCCAGGCAAGAATACTGGAGCAAGTTGCCATTTCCTCCTCCAGAGGATCTTTCCAACCAAGTGATCAAACCTGCGTCTCCTGCATTGGCAGGCAGATTCTGCCAATTCTACACACACACACAGTCACACAAGGGTTTCCTTGGTGGCTCAGATGGTAAGGAACCCTCTGTGATACAGGAGACTCAGCTTTGATCCCTGGGTGGATCCCTGGAGAAGGTAATGTCTACCCACTCCAGTATTCTTGCCTGGAGAATTCCATAGACAGAAGAGCCTGGCGGGCTACATTCCATTGGGTCACAAAGAGTCAGGCACAACCGAGAGACTAACACTTTCAACACTTCCTTAAAAATAGCACTAACTGAAAAGCAAGAAACAAAACAAAACTATGGTGTAAAGTCATCCATGTTTGGTGCATATAAATATATATATATAAAACAATACATTTCAAAAACATACATAAATGGACTTAAACACATTGGAGTAAATCCCTCTGGGAGGAGGTAAATAAGGATGGAGCTAGGAAAAAATGTAAATGACTAAATAAACACGAAACACAGAGCACCTTTCCAAGGACCAATCACAACAGTGTGCCATAAATTAAATATGGTCCAAAAACCGAAGAGAGGTGAGAAAAAGGCATTTTCAGATAAAAAGGAAAGCTAACGTAACTCTTGCCTGGAAAATCCCATGGACAGAGAAGCCTGGTAGGCTGCAGTCCATGGGGTCGCTAAGAGTCGGACACGACTGAGCGACTTCCCTTTCACTTTTCATTTTCATGCATTGGAGAGGGAAATGGCAACCCACTCCAGTGTTCTTGCCTGGAGAATCCCAGGGACGGGGGAGCCTGGTGGGCTGCCATCTATGGGGTTGCACAGAGTTGGACATGACTAAAGTGACTTAGCAGCAGCAGCAGCAACATAGGGAAAACAGTGCAGATAAACCAGAGCTTAGTATCAGAATCTATCAAATCATGAGAACAAAAAGCAAGACAACCTGGAATATATGATGGGTCAGAGAAATAAGGTGCTTCTATGGTGGTAAACTGACTCGATGGACGTGAGTCTCAGTGAACTCCGGGAGTTGGTGATGGACAGGGAGGCCTGGCGTGCCGCGATTCATGGGGTTGCAAAGAGTCAGACACGACTGAGCGACTGATCTGATCTGATCTGATGGTGGTAAAGAACCTGCCTGCAGTGCAGGAGACCTGGGTTCCATCCCTGGGTCAGGAAGATCCCCTGGAGAAGGAAATGGCAATCCATTCCAATATTCATGCCTGGAGAATACAGACAGAGGAGCCTGGCGGACCACAGTCCGTGGGGACACAAAGAGTCAGACAGGACTGAGTGACTTTCACTTTCATAGAAGTAAAAGCTTTCAAAACAAATTTAGTTTTTCAAAAAGTCTTTAAATAACTTTCACTATTCAGGCCACACATTCATGTTCAAAGGAATTTGGCTTCCAAATTCTCTGGGTTCAAGAAGTTAACGCACACACTGAGTTGACAGACTTCTTCCTGGTATCTCTCTTGGCCTCTGTAAAAGGTAGGTTGTAAATCTTTAATAAATTTGTCTCTGATGGGTCTCTATAGTTATTCCTTTTAAAATGAGGCAAGTATAGGAAAACTTACTGACAAAATAACTAAATGAAAGCTAATATGTAGTCTTAATAAAATATGTTAAGCTTTCTCTGAGCCACTTGGGAAGCCCCTTTCAACCCCAAATGTATTAGTAATTTGTATTTGAATATTTTATGAGTATAAAATGACTTAATTACTATTGTTTATTATGGTATTAAAGCTTTAAAATTAAACCAAAATATACTAAATCAAACTGAGTTTAACTTTCAAAACTGTGGTTCAGTTCTTCTCAAAAGCTCTAACACACCAGTCTGAAAAGAAATATAGTCAGTGTTTTGCCAAATGAAAATTCACAAATTCCAAGTGCTACTTGAAAGTGAAAGTGAAAGTCACTCAGTCGTGTCCGACTTTTTGCAACCCCTTGGACTATACAGTCCATGGAATTCTCCAGGCCAGAATATTGGACTGGGTAGCCTTTCCCTTCTCCAGGGGATCTCCCCAAATCAGAGATCGAATTCAGGTCTCCCACATTGCAAGCAGATTCTTTACCAGCTGAGTCACAAGGGAAGTCCAAGAATACTGGAGTGGGTAACCTATCCCTTCTCCAGTGGGTCTTCCCGACCCAGGAATTGAACTGGGGTCTCCTGCATTGCAGGTGGGCTCTTTACCAACTGAGTTATCAGGGAAGCCCCCAAGTGCTACTTCCTAGAGGATAAAAACAGAAAATTATTGAACCAGTTATAATTTACATTCAGTAAAACTTACACAAAATCCACTTATCTTTGCAGTAAGAAGAAATTTGTATTTGTTGCCACAGAAAAAAAAATTGAAAAAAAAAAAACGATTTCAGGATTATCACTATTTTTCTAGGTATCAAATCAATGTCTGTTAACAGATGGTACCCTACAAACCACATGAAAATTTACTTTAAATAAATACTGTGAGGTAGTTTTAAATACTGGATTACATATGAGAATGAGATGCCTTCTAGAAAACAAACCCAAGGTCACTGATTTCATAAGCCGAAGCACTTTTTCAGCACCTTGGACAGTGACCTTTACCTGCGGTTTTCCGATGATCCTGGGGCATGCTCTACTCTGCTGTCAGGTAAAGAACTATTGATTAAATGTGAGACTCTGAAATTCACCTCTTATGGAGAAACATTTAAGAGCATTATAGAATTCATTTTACCCATGCAATAAATCTACTGAGAAATGATAAGGAAGAACCCACTTGCAAATATGGAGAAGTATTTCCTCAAGCAGTCACATCAGATAAATTATTAACCTCCAACAATATGCCACAAAATGTAATGCTGGTGGATTTTTTAATGCAGTGTTCACGCATCCAGGGATGGATGCTTGGGAAATGTTAGTGCCTATCAGTTTTTCTTAAAAGCATGTTGTGTGCGTGACTCAGGCCTTCTCCAGTGCTCATTAGAAGAACAGAATGTGTTCAAGCAATCATCTTTCTAGTGCAAAAAAAAAAAAAAAACAGTGTAGTTTTAAAAGATAAACAAGCTCCTCCAAATAAATCTCTTCTGTGTATTCGACTGGTATGTCATGCTTCCAAGTTAATTGCCTAAAAAAGACTTGAATCTCCTCTCATTTTTTAAGGTTTATTAAGCATCTAGATTGGAGAAGGCAATGGCAACCCACTCCAGTACTCTTGCCTGGAAAATCCCAAGGACGGAGGGGCCTGGTGGGCTGCAGTCCATGGGGTCACGAAGAGTCGGACACGACTGAGTGACTTCACTTTCACTTTTCACTTTCATGCATTGGAGAAGGAAATGGCAACCCACTCCAGTGTTCTTGCCTGGAGAATCCCAGGGACAGGGGAGTCTGGTGGGCTGCCGTCTCTGGGGTCGCACAGAGTCGGACACGACTGAATCGACTTAGCAGCAGCAGCAGCAGCAAACATCTAGAATCTTTTCACGTTTCTATAGCTTGTTCAGTAACTCCAGGGGTAGGTATGATTACCTCCTCTTAAAAATCAGAAAACCAAGCCTCAAAGAGGTCAAATGCCTTAAAGGACACACAACAAGCAAATTGTGGAGCTGGTCTTTGAAATTAGCTTTGACCAATTCCATGTTTATAGTTATGCTTTTCCTATCGTTCATAATGCTGCCCCACTAAAAAGTTTTACATATACTATTTGCTCTGTGGCTTATCTCACTTACAGACAAACATAAAGAAATAAATTTAAATTCCATCATTAGTCTTATTTACATAAAAGAAAACACATTTATGACAGTGATCTGACAAATAGGTCTCCTAAGGATCTGTTGTTACCAGCTTTGGATGTAAAAGAAATCAGTCTTTGCCTTTGTCATTCCCCATCTCACTAATAAATAGCCAGACTGGCCACAGCCTAATTTTTTTAGAAGAAAATAAGTGGGTAATTCCACACTAACACCCACACCTTTGTTCAAAGAAGGAAAAATACCACAGTGTAATAATCCCTTATAAACAATCTTCTTGTTTATGATGATAAAGAGAGAAGGAGCAGAAGTCCAAACACAGCCTCAGACAGGCAGCAGTCCATCAAAAGAGGGGTCTAGTCCCACCCCACTGGGGTGTCAGGATACACTGATAATAAAGCACCAGTCAGCCTCATGTTTGATGGACTAGTGCTGAGTGTGTGATTCAGAGACAGGCCACAGCCACGTGACCTCGGGCAAGTTACTTTACCCCTGAGCTTTAAGTTTCTTCACCTGGAAAAAAAGAGATAATGAGAACTATGTTGCAGAGTATTCTGAGAGTTCAATGAGTCCCTGAGTCCAGGGTAAGCTGAACAAATGCTAGCCATTATCATCACCCTAATCATCATATTTCTTTTCCGGTTCAGCAGTTTGACCTTCGAAAGTGCTCAGTACAATTTTCCTCAGAAAACCTCAAAGGACACTGACTTGTGGGCATGAAGGGCAGAAATGTCCGTGTTCCATTCTACTTATTCTCGTGTGTTTTTCTGGAGAAAATCAGAATATTTTCTCAAATAGTTATGAGCTTTGGACCAACAAGAGCGAGATGCTTACCGTCAATGGACTAGAGAGAGTTGCATAGCTTAAAGGCTAAGCATTCCCCCCTGTTTAAATGAAAGAAAGGAAAATATCATCCATATCATGGATGCCAAAGAACTACCTGCAAAAATTCAAGATTGCAAACAGATACATATCCACAAATGTGCTGCACATCTTTATAAATTAGAAATCAAAGTAATGTTTTCTCAAACATCTTTTAGTTGATATTCAACTTAATGGACAGAACATATGTTTCAGAAGGAAGCTCCAGTGACAGGATAAAATGATTCCCAATATCATACCTCTTTAAAAATGAAAGAAACCTTTAGAGATATTTGCCTGTTAAGCATTTTTATTGGAATACAGTTGATTTATAAATACTTATCTTAACTGAAGTAGATGCATAACAATTTTATTATACTAACATTAATCAACCAAGAATATATGCAGATTCTGTCATGTACATTTATGCCAAAGAGTCTGAGAAATCTCAAAACACTGTGGTAACATTTTGACTTAGAGTTCTTAAGCAAACATTTGAGGAGACAAAGGGCAGTTGCTTCTGACTGTTTGAATTCTGAATACAGTAGTGAAGGTCAGATACAAAGTTGGATGCCAATGATAAAATGAAGCATATGGCTTTGAAGTAACAGATAAGTCGTGAGTAGGCACTTTCAAGCTCACAAAAGAAGCAGCAGCTGACTAGCAGTGGAAAAAAACAAGGTAAAGAAGAAATAAATTGTGGAATAGAAAGTACTGGGTGATGAATCAGAAGGCAGTATAGCTTCCAATAGCAGGACCTTGGGAAAGATGCTAAGAAAAAGGGACAATTTAAAGAGCATAACCAGAGCCAAGAAGTAACTGGTATCTGTCCGTGAACTCTCACAACATCAGACATCCACTCGTGATGCCCAAATGAGGCATTCATAGGTAGCGTTTATTGGAAAGGTACTGTGTGCTAAGCATTTTACAAGCATTCTCTAATCCTAGGAGGTAGGAACCAATATCATTCCCATTTTTCAGATGAGGAAACTAAAGCTCTGAGAAGTTAAGTGACTTGACTAAGGACGTGCAGCAAATCATTGGTACCCAGATATGACCCCGGAAATGAAACTCAAGAGTCCATGCTTTTAACTTCAAAATTATATTTCTGGATCAACAATGGAATACATTTCTTGAAAGTTAAAAAATTCATACAGTTCAACCTAATGAAATGAAGGAGAACAGGAGTGTGATGGGAGAGGGTTGAGAGGGAGAGGATAGATGTATACTTATGGCTGAAACCAACACAACATTGTTAAGCAATTATCCTCCAGTTAAAATGTTTAAATAATAATAAATTTTAAAAGAAAGAATTCCACCTGCAACCTCTCTTCCTTCGATAATAAAATCTCATTATATTATGACTGATCCAAGTTCTCACCAAGTCATACCTTGGTTAGAATGGACATCACAGGAGAGTCTCAGAGCCTTGCAAATGAGAATTTCATAGCATCAGGAACCTTCTTAAGCTAGGTAGTGTTTTCTCCCGTTCCTCTTTATACATACAAAAGAATACTACTTCTTACTAAAGTTTAAAAAATTTTTTTATTTCAGCTCATTGTCTTTAAATAATGACTTACCCAATTAACCAGTTAGGTAACAGTGAACAAATGGAATACTCAGTTTGATGACCATCATGAAGCTGTCACTTCCTTGAGTAAAGGAGTTGTCAGATGTCACTCCTTTCATGTGAGAGTCATGATTGAACCTGTGGTGGATTATCTGTAAATTAATGTAGAAAACTTCACAGCATTTGGTCTTTTAGAAGGAGAAACACTTTAGTTCAAGCTAGACTGTATGTCTCTGCAATCTATATCTAGATATGATAGATAGACACATATATATAGATATATAAATACATACATACAAGGGCTCAGTCACTTCAGTCATGTCTGATTTTTTGTGACCCCAAGAACCATAGCCCACCAGGCTCCTCTGTCCATGGGATTTTCCCTGCAAGAATATTGGAGTGAGTTGTCATGCCCTCCTCCAGGGGATCTTCCCAACCCAGGAATAGAACCCACATCTCCTATGTCTCCTGCATTAGAGGCAGATTCTTGACCACTGAGCCACCAGGGAAGACCCAGATACATACATACCATACAGTTAAATAGTGGTAATCAGGAAATTTAAGATATGGGTGAATAAAGGAAGAGATTGGCTGGAAGACTAGAAGGACATGACCATTGCTTTAAAAAAAATTTTTTTTTCATTTCTTTTTACTTATTCAGCAGACTTGAGCCACCACAGACTGTCAACACAAGGGGAAGGACTAGAAGAAAGAATTTCTAGAGGAAGATAATTTCTCAGTGTAAGTATTTTTAAGAGCTTAATTCTAAAAATAAAGAGAGAAAATGGACCCTTGGAAATCTGTGCTTTTTCTTCTTTGATTTTGAAATACTTAGACATCTCAGATGTAAGGTAATCTATCTGTGTCTATCTTTCTAGAACCACATTACCACTGGCCTTCTGATTTAAATCGTATCCAAATGAAAAACTTGCTGACACTGCAAAATAAATTCAAGTGGGAGAAACAGGCCTTGTATGAAACAGAATAGGAATGTTTTTCCTATGATTAATTCAAAGCAAGGATCAGTTCAACAGGGAGTGCTTTCCTTTTTAGAAACCTCGCAAGGCCTGGTGTGTGACCGTCCATCTACCTGCCACTGTGATGGGGGCCTGCAGTGAATGAAGGGCTTGCTTGTGGTGTTTGGCACTGGCACACAGTAAGTGCTCAACTAATATTTGTTGAATGCACGAACAACTGATTAACCAAATAAAACATGCCTCAAAAACCTCAAAAACTAGAAGCTCCGATTTCAAGAGTCTGAAATGAGATCCTAAATGTATCAATCCAGTGATGATGATACTCTTCAGCCCCAGGTTGTGAACGAAATCACCCCAGAGGCCAATCGGCTGTGGCCATTCTGAGCCGCCACTCTGTGCCCTGTGCCTAGCCAGCCATCCTGCCAATGCATGCCACTGACTGCAGGGGCATCCAGGATGGGTCACTGTGGAGTCAGAGCTGGACAGATAATTCCAAGGGCATGTTTTTGTGGCAGAGGTCATGAGGACCTCTTTGGGTCCCTCATTTCAAGGATTTCATTTGAAGTTTCTTGTCCGTACCATCTTTTGAAATCCCATTCATAAAAGAAAAAAAAAAATCCACAACTCTGCCAGATATTAGTAACCACAAATCAAGCTCAAAAGCACATAGAAATGTCAAGTTTGGAAACTGCTATGGAGAATTATCATTCATATGTATGTCCATGGGCTCAAAGAGTCGTCCGATCAATTCACAGTTACTCTGAACAGCCTCTATGGAGCACCTCTGTGCCAGGCACGATGACAAGGCTGAAGAGACTGCAGACCCTGTCCTCATGAAGTACATATTCTAGGGGAGAGATAGACACTGCAAATATATAATCCTATAGAAGCAAAGGAGAAGGTGCCGGGAGCCGGTGAGGCATTCCACTCGTGACAAAGGTCATGAGGAAGGAGGCTCGGCATACACAAAGGCGGGATCGAGCCTCAGGAGTCCCCCTGGATATTCTCGAGCATCTACCCCCAAAAAACCAGAGTCTGCCTACTTTATTGCTTTGTGCTCTCACCTCTGACTTTACTGGGGGCTGTCCCCCACCACCATCTCGCTCTCTCTGTCAAAGAGTTAACTTACAGCTCCAATTAATAAAGTTCCTGGGCAATTAGGAGTGTTTAAATCCAAACACCTCAGATAGCTCTCTACCTCGCCTGACAAGCTTACCCGGTCTCCTACAGCTATGCATACGATTGTTTACGGTCTCTCAGCCTCGAGAGGCACGGGAAGCTTAAGATATTCAAATAGCTTAGAGCCTCTCAAAGAGTTAGAAACTGTCAGAATAAAGTAGTAAAGGATTTCATTGATGAGCCAATGCTTGCTGCCAAGTTTCCACATCCCCTGAATTGTATCCTTGAATGTGTATTAATTAATATAGTTGGTATGTAGAAAAAATAAGTAGTGGCCTTGGTGTTAGCAACTTTAGACCCTTAAGGTAATAATTCTTTCCTTTGTTGTAAACTCATGACACCTCTGCCCTATAGGAATGCAATTTTATCTAACACCTTTGGAAGATGGCACCAAACCTTAAAATAATTACTCTTAGAGAAAATAAGTCTTACAGTTGATAAACCTTTGTCAAGAGTCATAAAATGTTAATAGGCCTTCTGGCCAGAAGATGATGTAAATCACCTAAACCATTTGTATACGATAAATTTGCAGGAAAGAAACCCTAGTTTTTGATAAGGATCAAAGACTGCTGACTTTGAAGCCCCTATTATCCTCTATGTGTAACTTAGGGTATAAAAGCCCCTGTTGAAAATAAAGCTTCGGGCCTTGCTCACCAAAGCTTGGTCTCCCCATGTCATTTTTCTCCTTAATTTCCAGCTGACTCTCCATCTGGAGCGCGGAGGTCCTCTGCGACCATTTATTTGCCTGGGCTTCTAAGACCCACTCGAGAAGGTGTCTAAGGTGGGGTACCTTCTGCTATTCGAGAGGGCGCCTGCGGCCTCCGTGGTCAGAGCTAACCTGGTGTCACAGGTTATATTGATTTTCCACGTAAACCAAGCTACTCAGCCTCTTTTCTCCACTGAATTTGCCTACTGAGCTATCCTCATTCTATTACTCTTTATATCTTTGATAAATATTTAAATAAATAGGTTGCCAACACCATCTCCCCTTCGAATACCCTGGATCAGCTGCGGTGGACCCCAGCAAGAAGGGACTTCCTTCTCCTGGTGGTCCAGTGGTTGAGACTTCATCTTCTAATACAGGGGGTGCGGGTTCAGTCCCTGATCAGGGAGTTCCACGTGCCTCAGGGCCGAAAACCAAAACATAAAACAGAAGCAACATTGTAACAAATTCAATAAAGACTTTTTTTAAAAGGCAAAAGAGATCATTTACAAATCATTTGGAAATGGAGATCAAAAAGGAGGAAAAAAAGGAGATCAAAGCAAATCATTTGGAATATCTAACATGAGGACTTTACTGAGTTGGAGGAGATGGCCTTTGGGTAGGCTTTGGGTAAGGCAGAAGACTAACAAATAGCTATGATCACCATGTGATCCTGATCATACAAATCGAGATTACTTAGATAAGTTGGAGAAAGTCAGCCTTCACTTGAATTACCCAGACACCATGATTTTATTTTCTATTGTGAACTACTGAAACATCAAGTGGGAAAAATCAGAGCAATTGACCAAACTATCAGCCAGAAAACATTTTTTGCCTTAATTATATAGACTCTTCAATAAAAGCAGTCTGATAACAACTGCATAAACAGCTCTTGGGTTCTCCACCTCAGTTAGTGCCTTTACATCCAGTTTTATGACCCAGCGTAAGATTTATGACTTGTTCTAGGTCAAAACTTGGGGGTAAATTTCTTCAAAACTCTTTGCACAACATGGTAGATTCCATCATAGGTTATTGCCTCACTAGTAGGATGTCAATGAGCCTTCCCCGCAGACTAAGCTGCACTGTTGGATCAGTTCCATTGTACTTCATAGCCGTTTTGCTATATAATTCTGTGGGCATTCATCAAGATGACAAAGGAAATGAATACTCCAGTCCCAAAGCTGTGTGGATGTCAGTGAGCAAACAGATCCAAGAAGTAAACAAGCCAGATCCACATTCACTTGTGATTAGCAGGAAAACAGAGGGGGAGGAAACTGACTATTTGCCAAGGACAGGATGGAACGCAAATTGAATTTTCCTCCTGGCCTTTGAAAATGTTGACATTTTCATCTGCTCATCATTTCTGCGTGTCTTACATTCACAACTTGCTTCACACCCCAAATAACTGCCTGGGGCCAAAAAAAAAAAAAAACTGCAATTGCATCAGGACTTATTTAACTGCTGGTCTTGTAAAGAAGTTACTGTGTCTACTGTCATCTTTTGTGAAGAGTCTAGAACACCTGACATTCACAACATTGTGAACTCATAATGCTTAAGAGAAATCTAAAGACTGCTGCTAAGTCGCTTCAGTCGTGTCCGACTCTGTGCGACCCCATAGACGGCAGCCCACCAGGCTCCGCCATCCCTGGGATTCTCCAGGCAAGAACACTGGCGTGGGTTGCCATTTCCTTCTCCAATGCATGAAAGTGAAAAGTGAAAGTGAAGTCACTCAGTCGTGTCCAACTCTTTGCGACCCCATGGACTGCAGCCTACCAGGCTCCCCTGTCCATGGGACCTTCCAGGCAAGAGTACTGGAGTGGGTTGCCATTGCCCTCTCCAAATCATGGCTCATTTATCTCTGTAGCCCCAGTACTTAACACAGAGCAGAGCAGTCTCAAAATCCCATTAACAAGAGGTCCACTAAAACCCTTGAGCAGGAAAGCAAAGTAGGAGGCAAACTGTGGTCTCCAGAGTCAGACAGATGTGATTTTGAATCTTGACCTCTGTTTCCTAGCCACATGGCCCTGGAAAAAAATGACTTATATTTTTTAAACCTTAGATTCCTCATCTATCAAGTGGAGATAAGCATCTCCAACATCACAGGGAGAAGGTAGAAAGCAAATTAGATGAGGCACATAAACATCAGCACTTACTAGGAAATAAGGAAATGTGTGCACTCCTTCCTTTACTAAAACGACCCAATGGATCAACTTGTAGCATGTCAATGGTGTGGAATTTCTCTTTTATCTTTACTAGTGGGGCAAGGTAATATGATGGAGTAGACTGTGTTCCATTTGATAGGACAAATAATTTCTTGTCAAGTTACTTTTTTCCAGACTTGCTTTATCCTTGCCAGAACAGCACACTATATATTCATGTCTGAAAAGTGATCCCAGATGGTGACAGAGATATAGGGCTGATAAAGAGGATGCGATCCAGCCATAGTCTCAGAGACCCTCCCCATCATCATTATCACCTTCTCTGATGCAATGAACACAGAGAACTCCATAGTCATCCACCTGCCCTTGGCATCTCTTCTATGAATTACAGATGAAAAGGTCTCCCAGAGGGAGACGACTGGGTCTGAAATCACCCTCACTCTGCTCAGGGTCTTTGACTGAAGCTGACTCCTACATTTGGGATGCCAGTTGGCTCAGATGTTTCAATGCTAAGAGACTGGTCCATCCAGTGACCTGAATCATCTAATGAGTTACATAGAAATGTCACAAATCTGGAGAATTATCTTAGAAGAAGCTTTTCTTCTGCTATCACTACAATCAGCTTCCTTTTGCCACCTGAATGAAAACACTCTCCACGGGCTGCTCCCTAAGGTATAAACTGCCTAAGCTAGCCAGCACTCTTAGGCATGAATAGTGAAAGTGAAAGTCGCTCAGTCATATCCAACTCTGCGACCCCATGGACTATATAGACCATGGAATTTTCCAGGCCAGAATACTGGAGTGGGTAGCCTTTCCCTTCTCCAGGGGATCTTCCCAACCCAGGGATTGAACCCAGGTCTCCTGCATTGCAGGTGGATTCTTTACCAGCTGAGCCACAAGGGAAGCCCAAAAATACTGGGTGGGTAGCCTATCCCTTCTCCAGCAGATCTTCCCAGCCCAGGAATCTCCTGCATTGCAGGTGGATTCTTTACTAACTGAGCTATCAGGGAAGCACTTTTAGGCATGCTGGATCCCATTTAGTGTTGAATATTATTTAATAAGCAAGGAGATCAAACCACTCAATCCTAAAGGAAATCAACCCTGAATATTCATCAGAAGGACTGATGCTGAAACTGAAGTTCTAACACTTTGACCACCTGATGCAAAGAACCGAATCATTGGGAAAGACCCTGAAGCTGGGAAGGAATGGAGGGCAAGAAGAGAAGGGGGAGACAGAGGATGAGATGGTTGGATGGTTGCACCGATTCAATGGACATGACTTTGAGCAAACTCCAGAATATAGTGAAGGACAGGAAAGCCTGGTGTGATGCAGTCCATGGGGGTCACAAAGAGTCAGACCCAACTTAATGACTGAACAACATTATTTAATGAGAAGATAAAGGAAATTAGGATGTGGTGGTGAAGGGGGCTTATGCCATTAAGAGAATGTGATCTTTGGCTTAAAATTAAGTCATTTTCACCCAAAATTAAGTGATAGCACAGTATTCAACGTTCAATTTCCCACTGGGAATGGAAATAAAATATAAAGAGTACCTACTACATGCCATCAGACAGTTAACACAACCATCATTGCATAACTGTAACACTGGTGTTTGCAAAGTTCAATTATTAACCCCAAAGAAACGTGAAGAACGCAAGTAACTTGCCTAAACCACAAAGATAGTGAAGCTGAGATTCAAAGCCAGGTTTCTCACCTCTCAAGTCTAACTTCCTTAATCACAGACTCTTCTATTGTTCAGTCTTTAGTCCAAATGTACCCTCTTCACAGAGACCCACAACCCACCACACCAACCAAAAAGTCTCCTTTCCCCAGAAAATAATTACTCCCGAGCACATTACCTTCTTTTTCCTTTCACAGAACTTAATACAATGTGGCAGCATCTTGGTATTGATTTGTTCACTTGTTGATTATCTGACTTCATTAGGAAAAAAATGACCCTTCAAAGGCAAGCTCTTACTCATCATCTCAGTATATTTGCCAGACATTAGTGATATATATAACCTTTATTATGAGCTACATACTGTCATCAGTGTGTGTGTGTGTGTGTGTTAGTCGCTCAGTCACGTCCGACTCTTTGGGACCCCATCAACTGTAGTCTGCCAGGCTCCTCTGTTCTTGGGATTTCCCAGACAAGAATATTGGAGTGGGTAGCCTTTCCCTTCTCCAGGAGATCTTCCCAACCCAGGGAGCAAACCCAGGTCTCCCACGTTGCAGGTAGAATCTTTACCGTCTGAGCCTCCAGGGAAGCCCATATTAATCCACTTAATCTTTTGAGGTGAAAATTCTTATTTTCCTCTTTATCTTATAGGTAGAAAACCAAGGTACAGAGAGGTTGAGCAGCTTGCACCGAGTCACACAGGTTAGCCATCTTGACTGACAGTCTCCAGAGTCTAAACTCTTAAGTGCTCTGCTCTCTGACTTCTATGTGTTACAGGAAGGGTGGGAAACATCTTGGAGGGAGGCACGAAAGAGAGGCTCTGGAGAGCTTATTTATATCACCTGCCAGCATCCAGGCCCTTCTACCTGCTTGTGCTTCCCATCCTTTCCCTCCATTCTGAAGACCCCACGTGCCAGAAGAAGAAAATGAAAAGACTCGCTGAGGATGAAAATGCTCTGTGAGGGGCTCGCTCAGGGGGACCAAGGGAGGCTGGCCACAGCATCTCCACCCTTGTGGCTCTTGTGCATAGCGTAACGCCTGGCACACGGGGCATCTGGAAAGGAACGGAGAAGGGGAACTCCCTCACTGGGAAGGGTTGAGAAGAGATTTCCTAAAAGAAAAAAAGAGGACATGCAGCTGTTTGCGCTCCTGACTCCTTCTGTCATATGAAGTGTAATTGACATATGATACAATTGCATCAATTTAATGCTGTGATACTAACGTAGCTTGATGCATTTTGATGTTTAACCACCACCAGAAATATGATATTTCTATCACCACCCCTCAAAGCTTTCTCACCACTGAAGACTTTTAAGCAAAAGAGTAACACAATCAGACTAGTGTATCAGAAAGATGATCCTGGGGCTTCCCTGGTGGCCCAATGGCTGAGACTCCACGCTCTTACTGCAGGGCATCCAGGTTCCATCCCTGATCAGATCGGGGAACTAGATTCCACATGCTGCCACTAAGACACGATGAAGCCAAATAAATTTGTTAAATAAATAACTAAATACTTAAAAAAAAAAAAAAGACAATCCTACAGTGGGTGCAGACAGCAGGTGGATTAAAGAGGCAATGGTATCATTAAAACCCAGTCATTTTAGCTTCTGATCCTTGGAGCAAGATAGATTCACTGATAGGCAGCTACTTGAAAACACTCCCTGGAAGTGTTAATTCACAGATTTTGCTAAAATGCCAAAAGAAAAGAGAGGGCCAAACGACAGAAGTGGTCTGTGTGGGTTAAGCACAGAGCTTTTCCTGAGAGCAAGAGATTGTTGCCCGATCAATAAAGCCGCAGCATTCCGTACGCATCACGAGGAGAGATGATGGCCATTTAAGCTGAGTCTGAGTGTTTTATGACTTTGGGCACAGCCTCAGAGTCCCATTCCAACCAACTGCTCTGAGAAAATTAGCTGCCAACTTGACACACGACCGGCAGACCAGGCGAGGGTAGTATTTGACATAAACTGCAGTCTAGCGCTCAGAGTGACTGCAGAGGCAGGAAGGCAGCCTGGCCAGGATGTTCAGGACCACACTGACACCAGCCTGGTACTCCCACCAGCTCAAAAGACCAAACACACCCAAACTGTCTGAGCTTAGACCTGAAGATGGGAAGTTCATCGCATGGACTGCTGACTATATACACGTGCAAAGTCACTTCAGTCATGACACTCTGACTCTTTGGGACTTCATGGACTGTAGCCCCCCAGGCTCCTCTGTCCATGGGATTTCCCAGGCAAGAATACTGGAGTGGGTTGCCATTTCCTTCTCAAGGGGATCTTCCCAACCTAGGGATATAGGCACATATCTATATGTGTTGGCAGGAGGGTCCTTTACCACTAAAGTTAACTACAGGGCTTTCCATAAAAACTTAATTAACCATATTAGCTGAGGACTATGGCACTAATGCTAAAGAGGATCTCCTGCCAATGCAAGAGATAAGAGATGCCAGTTCAATCCCTGGGTTGAGAGGATCCCCTGGAGGAGGAAATGGCAACCCACTCCAGTATTCTTGCCTAACGAATCCCATGGGCAGAGGAACCTGGAGGGCTACAGTCCATAGGGTTGAAAAGAGTCAGACACGACTGAAGAGACTTAACACATAATTATTTCCATTTTAGAAGGGATTAAACAGAGGCACGGAAAGTTCAAGCCATGTATCCAATGTCATACAGCAAAGCCAGGACCCAAACCCAGGAAACGCAGCTCCAGAACCCAAAGACTGATCCCTAAGCTTCCCCGCCTTTGCATAGCATAACAGTTTAAGAGCACAAGTCTCCACATTGGACTGAGATACAAATTCTGGTTCTGCTACTAGTTAGCTGCATGACTTTGAACTAAACCTCTCTCCATCACAGTTTTCTCATCTGCAAAAAAAAGGCAGAGTTGTGGAGGATTTAAATGTGCTGAAACTGCTGACACAGAGCGAGTCCACAGTGAAGACTAGATGGGATAGTATTAGTTCAGGAATTTACAAACCACATTCCAAGATACATATTATTCAAGTTTCACTGTCAACTACCTACCTCAAAAAACCTGAACACTAATGAATTGTGCTGGTTTTAATTAGAGCCTTATTATTGCATTAGATCAGTAAAACTTCCCCAGAAGCATGTATTCATTTGACAAATGTCAAATATTTATAGCCAAGTGCTGTTCTTGTTTCTGAAAATGCAATGATGAGCGCAAGGTCTCTTACATAAGAGACCTCACAGTCAGGGACAGTTACGTTTTTTAACAATTAAGTTTCAATTAAGTTTCTATAATGTTCCTTTTAGAGGAGGAAATGGAAACCAACTCCAGTATTCTTGCCTGGAGAATTCCATGGACAGAGGAGTCTGGGGGGCTACAGTCCATGGGGTCGCAAAGAGTCAGACACGACTGAAGTGACTTAGCATGTACGCACACACGGAATGTTCTTTTTAATTCTTAAAAAAATCTAACAAACCAACATGTTTACCTCTTAGAAGGCTATAAGAGCAATTAAAAAAAAAAACCAGGGTCAAGCATCTTTATCTTTTGTCTGGTATTAGACAAACCATGTCTATGGACACTTCAATCTCACGAGATATCTATTGAATTAATCAAGGGTTTTTAGTTTTGGTGGTCAGACTCTGAAAACATGGACCTAGGAGACTAATTTCTTTAATCTTTGATGATTTTTTTAAAGCTGAGCTAAAACAAATCACTGGGTAGTCTTTCTAGGTCCCCTTTAATAATCTGAAAGGAACTGAGGAATTTCTCTGGCAGTCCAGTGGTTTAGACTCCGTGCTTCCAATGCACAGAGTATAGGTTCCATCCCTGGCCAGGCAACTAAGACCCCACATACTGTGCAGCACAGTGCAGCCAAAAGAATAAAATAATAACAATAAAGAAAATTCCAAAACTGAAAAGAAAAAAAGAGAATAAAGGAGCTTATTCTCCTTAGTCTTTTTAAAACATTTCTCCTATTAAAGTTTTATTTACACTTTTAATCGTTTCAATGAAAAGAATGAGCAGGTTAAGCAACAGGGAAACTCCAAGTTGGGATGTGATGAATGACCCTGCAGATGAATGAACGTCTGATGGCATCTTTCTCAAAACTCAGCTGAAACGTGACCTCTTCCACAGAGAACTTCCCTGATCATCCAAACGAACGCAGCCCCACCCCCAGGGTATATCCACAACCCTTTTGTTTCTACCTATCACTTATCACCCCCCGAAATGACCCCACTTGTTTATCTATTCCTCGGTTCTTGCCTGCCTTTCATATATTAGACGGCAAGCTCTGTGGCGCTGGGATTCCATCTGCCTCCCTCACTGCACCCCCAGCAGACAGAAGGCGATTTGTTCAGAGAATAGATGCAGGGCAAAGTGAGCGTGTTCCTTTGAAAGGGTCTCTCCTCTTAGCTGCAGTAAGGAAAGAAAAGCACGTACAAATTCATAAATTCTGGGGGTGGGAGGAATTGGGAGGTTGGTATTGATGTATAGACACTATTGACGCTACGTATAAAATAGATAACTAACAAGAGCCTACTGTACAGCACAGGGAACTGGACTTAATGCTCTGTGGGACCTGAATGGGAAGGAAGTCCAAAAGGGAGGGGATATATGTATAGCTGATTCATTTTGCTGTACAGTAGAAACGAACACAACATTGTAAAGCAATTATATGCCAATAAAAACTAATTTTAAAAAAGTCCTGCATTGTCCTTAAATAGCCTATAAAGCAGGGCTGGGGTGGGGGTGGTCTTGCATCCATTCATTCACTGAGCAGATACTTACTGAGAAACTACTATATACCAGGCACAGGGCTAAGTGCTGGGTAGGAGAGGGAAATACAGTCCAGGTTCTTAAGGAAGCCATTATGGAACAACCTCAAACCTGGAATGTCTGCAAAGTCTACACTGATGGGCTTATTTCAAAGAGACAGAGCATATGTACAGCCCTGGAAAATAGTAAGCACTCAAGTACTGTTGAGAAAGAAGAAGATGACCATGGCAATGATGGTGATTATTACTGCTTTGTATGCAGAAAGATAAAGGCACCTTCTGTAAACATCAGATGAGCAATAACTAGTTACTGGGATCCTTGAAAAATAGCAATAGTCTACCCCCAGGCTAACTAGGAGAACTCAGTATAGGTTCCTCCTGCAAATAAGAAGAATCACCACAGCCAAGACTATAATGATATATTTCACTTTCTTATCTAAAGCTGCAGCCACATCATCATTTATATTATTAATAATCTACCTGGGACATCCAGTTCTGGGGAAGATGGAATGCGTACACTCTGCTCTCTATCTCTCCCACTCATTACTGATAAAATCTCTGGACAAACTAGATAAAGCAACTATATGAGGATTCTAAAAAGTAAATAACAGCGGGCTTGCTGGGGAGGAAAATGAAAACTCAAAGAACCAATATAGCAGCAAATTTCCTGGTTTAATTTTTTAACTCCCAACTCTCCAGGTTAGACTTAGATTTAGGAGGACCAAATTCCAGAGCTGAATGGCAGCCACAAACAGGAAAAAAAAAAAAAATCTCCAAAAGAAACTTTCTTTTTCTGGCCAGGAGACTGGAAATGTGGGGTGAGGGGGCTGGGAGGCAGTCGTTGTAGGAACACCCCTGTCTCTTTTCCTCTTTTCCTCTCTGCTCCTGTCCCCAGCAAGCCCCACAATGAGCCTGCCCCTCTACAGGTGAAGCACTGTCACCATACAGGTGCCAAAAACAGAGAGAATCCTGCTCTGTGGCCAGAAGAATGGGATTATTATTATTATTTTTTTTTTTTGAAGTATAGTTGGTTTATGGGCTTCCCAGGTAGCTCAGTGGTAAAGAACCCTCCTGCCAGTGCAGGAGACATAAGAGATAATGGGTTCAATCCCTGAGTTGGGAAGACCCCCTAGAGGAGGGCACGGCAACCCACTCCAGTATTCTTGCCTGGAGAATCCCATGGACAGAGGAACCTGGCTGGTTACAGTCCATGGGACTGCAAAGAGTAGAACATGACTGAAGCAACTTAGTAAACATGCATAGTTGGTTCACAGTGTTGTACAAGATTCTGGTATATAGCAAAATTCAGATAGATATGGATGGATAAGTGTGTGCATATAGTCTTTTTCAGATTCTTGTCCATTATAGGTTATTACAAGATCCTGAATATAATTCCGTGTGTTATGCAGTAGGTCCTTGTTGATTATCTATTATATATATGTGTGTGTGTGTAATCACTCAGTTGTGTCCAACTCTTTTGCAACCCCATGGACTGTAGCCCACCAGGCTCAGTAATGGCGCCCCAAAAGATGTCTATGTCTTAATCCACAAAACCTGTGAATATGAAGTAGAAGGGGGGCTTTCCTGGTGGTCTAGTGGTTGAGAATCCGCCTGCCAAAGCAGGGGTCACTGTTCCATCCCTGGCCCGGGAAGATTCCACATGCCATGGAGTAACAAAGCCCCGTGCACCAAAACTACTGAGCTTGTGCTCCAGAGCCCGTGAGCCACAATTACTGAGCCCCCACACTGCAACTACTGAAGCCCACACACCTACAGCCTGTCTTTTGCAACTAGAGAAGCCACTGGAATGAGAAGCCCATGTACCGCAGTGAAGAGCAGCCCCTGCTCACCGCAACTAGAGAAAGCCCAGGAACAACAACAAAGACCCAACACAGCCAAAGATAAATAAATCTTCTTTTTTAGTGAAGTAAAAGGACAGTAAATCCCTTACATGATAAAAGGGATTCCACAAATGTGATAAAGTTAAGATCTTGAGATGGGAGATTATCCTGGATTCTCTGGGTGTGTTCAGTGGACTCACAAGAGTCTTTATATAAGAAGAGCAGGAAGATCAGGGTCAGACAATGACGATAAAATCAGAGGTTGAAGATGGAGAAAGAGGCCATAGGCCAAGGAATATAGAAACTTCCAGAAGATGAAAAAGACAAGAAAATACATTCTCCCTGAAAGCCTCCAGGAGGAACGTGTAGCCCTGCCAACACCTTAGACTTCTGACCTCCATGACTAGAAGAAAATAAATGTGTGCTGTCTTAAGCCAATAAATTTGTGGTAATTTGTTACATCAGCAATAGGAAATGGATGCATCATTTCAAATTACTCAACAAAAAAAAGAAAAATCTCATTAACTCTCAAAGAAAATACAACAGTTGCCAAATCTGAGTAAATTAGATGTGGAGATTATTAGACAAGGACTTTAAAATACCTACTGCAACAACGTTCCATGAAGGGAAGGCAAACACCCTTTGAGTGAATTAAAAAAGAGACATTTTCAGGAAAACAATAGAAACAACCAAAACAAACCAAATCAAATTTTACAACTGAAAACTATAATAAAACTGAAGTTTAAAATTCCCTAGATGGGTTCAACAGAAGAATAATGATTCAAGAAAGAGTTAATAAACTAAAAGATAGATTAATAGAAATTTTCTAATCTGAACAATACAGGAACAAAAATTGAAAAAAAAAAAAAAAAACAGGTTTCAGGGAGCAGTGTAATAATATCAAAAGTTCTAAAAATCTACATCATTTTTGTCTCAAAAGGAGAAGAGAAGGAAACTGGTGCAGGGAAAAAAAAAAATATTTGAACAAGTAATGCTGGAATGCTTCTCCAATTTATAGGATATAAATTTACAGACTCAAGGAATTCAGTGGATCTCTAATAGGATTAAGCTCAAAGAAAACCAGGACCAGATACTCTGTAATCAAACTGCTGAAAACCAAGCAGAGAGGGAAAAAGAGAGAGGGAAGGAGGAAGGAAGGAACCAGAGGGAGGGAAAGAGAGAGGAAGGGAAGAAAGAGGGTTTTTATGATACATTATATTAAGAACATAACAATGGTTCTCAGCTGGGGTGATTTTCACCCCCACCCCCCCAAGGACATTTGTCAATGTCTGGTGACATTTTTATTTGTTGCACTGAGAGTGGGATGCCTTGGCATCTAGTAAGCCAAGGAGGCTGCTTAACACTCCACAATACACAGAACAGCCCCAAAACAAAGAATCATGCAGCTCAAACTGTCACCAGTGAATTCCAGAACCCTGGTATAAGAGAGCAATAATTCAAGTTACAGAAGATTTCTCATTAGAAAGCATGGAGACAGGAGACAGTGCAACAATATTGTTAAAGTGCTAGAAAAGTTCTTCACCTACAATTCCATATCCAGCGAAAATATCCTTCAAGGATAAAGGCAAAATTAAGACATTCTCAGATGAAGAAAAACAGAGAATTTGTTGCTAGCAGATTTGATCAAAAAAAAAAAAAAAAAAAACTAAAGGAAATATTAGGTGGAAGGGAAATGGTGGCTCAGATGGTAAAGAATATTAATAATATCAGAAAGAAATTGGAAATGGTAAATATCTAGGTAAATATGATAGACTATTTTTCTCCTCTTAAATTCTTTAAAATACATATGACTATTGAAAACAAAAAACTATACATTGTCTGATGGTATTTCGATGCTCGGTCTTTTATTTCAGAATAGCATTGTTGTAAGATAGCCCCCAGTATTCTCTGGCCCTAGTGAGTACACACCTTCTCCCAGTTATTCAAACAGAAATCCATGTATTACTATGAAGGGCTTTTGCAAATCAGTTCACCTTAGGACAGAGAGATTTCCCAGGTGCACCTGACCTAATCACATGAACTCTTTAAATCTGGCTCTTAAGTTCAGAGACAGCAAAAGTTAGAGATTCAGATCATAAGAAGTATTTGACAATGCTATTTTGACTTAAAGATGAAGGGGACATGAGACAAGAAATGCAAGTGACCTCTAGGAGCTGAGAGCAATCCCTAAGTGACAACTAGCAAGGAGATGGGGACCTCAGTCCTGGATATTATATTGATGTAGCAAAACATATTCAAACACATCCCTATTTACAGAAATTCGTCAGGTTTCTATTTCTTGTTATTTTCAAAGAACCCCAAAAACATACAAATGCATTTGTCTTGATATATCGGTACTATTTTTTTTTTTTTCTGGAAGACAGATTGCAAGAAGAGTGATTATTTTATCAAAAGCATGTACTATTTTTTAAATTTTTATACCTCAGTTCAGTTCAGTTGCTCAGTCGTGTCCAACTCTTTGCAACCCCATGAATCGCAGCACCCCAGGCCTCCCTGTCCATCACCAACTACCGGAGTTCACTCAGACTCATATCCATCGAGTCAGTGATGCCATGCAGCCATCTCATCCTCTGTCGTCCCCTTCTCCTCTTGCCCCCAATCCCTCCCAGCATCAGAGTCTTTTCCAATGAGTCAGCTCTTCGCATGAGGTGGCCAAAGTACTGGAGTTTCAGCTTTAGCATCATTCCTTCCAAAGAAATCCCAGGGCTGATCTCCTTCAGAATGGACTAGTTGGATCTCCTTGCAGTCCAAGGGGCTCTCAAGAGTCTTCTCCAACACCACAGTTCAAAAGCATCAATTCTTCAGTGCTCAGCCTTCTTCACAGTCCAACTCTCACATCCATACATGACCAGAGGAAAAACCATAGCCTTGACTAGACGAACCTTTGTTGGCAAAGTAATGTCTCTGCTTTTGAATATGCTATCTAGGTTGGTCATAACTTTCCTTCCAAGGAGTAAGCGTCTTTTAATTTCATGGCTGCAGTCACCATCTGCAGTGATTTTGGAGCCCAGAAAAATAAAGTCTGACACTGTTTCCCCATCTATTTCCCATGAAGTGATGGGACCGGATGCCATGATCTTCGTTTTCTGAATGTTGAGCTTTAAGCCAACTTTTTCACTCTCCACTTTCACCTTCATCAAGAGGCTTTTTAGTTCCTCTTCACTTTCTGCCATAAGGGTGGTGTCATCTGCATATCTGAGGTTATTGATATTTCTCCCGGCAATCTTAATTCCAGCTTATGTTTCTTCCAGTCCAGCGTTTCTCATGATGTACTCTGCATGTAAGTTAAATAAGCAGGGTGACAATATACAGCCTTGACGTACTCCCTTTCCTATTTGGAACCAGTCTGTTGTTCCATGTCCAGTTCTAACTGTTGCTTCCTGACCTGCATACAAATTTCTCAAGAGGCAGATCAGGTGGTCTGGTATTCCCATCTCTTTCAGAATTTTCCACAGTTTATTGTGATCCACACAGTCAAAGGCTTTGGCATAGTCAATAAAGCAGAAATAGATGTTTTTTCTGGAACTCTCTTGCTTTTTCCATGATCCAGCGGATGTTGGCAATTTGATCTCTGGTTCCTCTGCCTTTTCTAAAACCAGCTTGAACATCAGGAAGTTCATGGTTCACATATTGCTGAAGCCTGGCTTGGAGAATTTTAAGCATTACCTTACTAGCGTGTGAGATGAGCGCAATTGTGTGGTAGTTTGAGCATTCTTTGGCATTGCCTTTCTTTGGGATTGGAATGAAAACTGACCTTTTCCAGTCCTGTGGCCACTGCTGAGTTTTCCAAATTTGCTGACATATTGAGTGCAGCACTTTCACAGCATCATCTTTCAGAATTTGAAATAGCTCAAGTGGAATTCCATCATCTCCACTAGCTTTGTTCGTAGTGATGTTTTCTAAGGCCCACTTGACTTCACATTCCAGGATGTCTGGCTCTAGGTCAGTGATCACACCATTGTGATTATCTTGGTCGTGAAGATCTTTTTTGTACAGTTGTTCTGTGTATTCTTGCCATCTCTTCTTAATATCTTCTGCTTCTGTTAGGTCCATACCATTTCTGTCCTTTATCGAGCCCATCTTTGCATGAAATGTTCCCTTGGTATCTCTAATTTTCTTGAAGAGATCTCTAGTCTTTCCCATTCTGTTGTTTTCCTCTATTTCTTTGCATTGATCGCTGAAGAAGGCTTTCTTATCTCTTCTTGCTATTCTTTGGAACTCTGCATTCAGATGCTTATATCTTTCCTTTTCTCCTTTGCTTTTCGCTTCTCTTCTTTTCACAGCTATTTGTAAGGCCTACCCAGTTAATCTCCAAAAATGTTGAATTGATTTATACTCCCCAGACAGATTTCATTCCCTCACACCCTCACAGATAATACTAAGTATTATCAAATGTTAGAAATTTTGCCAATCGATAAGTTTTGTTTCATTTCCATGGCTACCTAAGCCATGGAATAATACAAATAATCCCTATTTGTATTGTCATCTGTGAATATCCTTCACTGATGAGACTACAAACAAAATTGTTTGTCTATTTTAATTTTTATGAGGTTTTTATAAAGAAAAATTCACTCATCTGTTACACATGATGCAAACACTTTACCCAAGTCTATTATTTACATTTTTACATTTTAAATGTGTCTTTCACCATGAATTTTGTTGATTTTGTGCTACCAAATGTATATTTTTCTTAGTGGCTTTCCTATGACTTGTTTAAGAAAATATTCTTCATCACAAGTTCATAAACAATATTTTCTGATATGTTACTCCGGAATTTAATTATTTTATACTTTTCCTTTTTTCACTCTTAATATTGTTAATAGCTTTCTCAGTTGATTATTTTCACACCAAAAACTCATAGCGAATGTATGAAGCTGTACATGCCTGCAGTCCCAGAACACAGCCCTCACCCCAGAGCTCTCCGTGCCTGTGTTCAGTCCGTCCTGCTCCTATTCCAGTCCCCAGGAAACAACCGGTCTCTATAGCTTCTGCCTTTTCTAAAAATTTCACATAAATGGAATCACACGATACATAGTATTTTGTGTTTAGCATCTTTCATTTAGCATAACGTTTGTGAGGCTAACCTAGGTTGTTGGATGTATCGGTAGCTAATCCATTTTGTTGCTGCATGGTATTCCACCGTGTGAATAAGCAGCTTTTTGTTCCCCCACTCACCAGTTGGTGACCATTTAGATTGTTTCCAGTGTGGGGCTCCTCCTAGGTGATTATTTCATATGAAACTCATTCTGATTATAAGGTTTGAGGTAGGGGTCTGTTTTTTTTCCAAAATAGGTAACGGTCCTTCCACTAATAATTAATGAATAATATTAACCTCAATAATTTGGATTACTACATTTATCACACATTAACATCCCATATGATCCTTGGAACTGTTTCTGGACTCCCTCTTCCAATCCACTCCCTCTTCCAGTCCATTGATTGTTTTGATCGTAGTAGCTTTATGTCACATTATAATATATAGTATGGTAGGTACCCTCTAGTTATTTTTCTTCTTTTTCAAAGTCTTATTAGCTATTTTCACATATTTAGTAGGTGATGTGAAATTTAGAATACATTTTTCAATCTTCCACCTCTCCAAAAAAAGATAACACAATGATTCTTACCAGAATTGCATTAAATGTTTACACTGGTTTCAGAAAAATTTTTATCTCTATGATGTCACTTGTCTATCCAAGAATATGGTATATCCCTTCATTTATTCCTTTGATTAAAATTTATATTATTCTGTAAAAGTGTAGAGTTTTCTTCATATTGCTAATATATATTCTTAATCATTAGATATTTTATAGTCTTGTCATTAATTTTTACTCCATTTTACTTTCAAAATCATTTTTAATGGTGGAAAAGGGAAATTTATTTTTGCATAGTCATTGAATTTCCAGTTAAGTTATCTCATTAATTATAATAGTTTTCGTTTAGGCTCTTAGATTTTACAGGTATAAAATGATTTCAGAAACTTTTAGCTCCTTCTCTTTCAATATATGTCATTTATTTTTATGACTATATTCTATCATTAGAACCCTCAAATTTTTTGAATGATAGCAGTAACAAATATCCCTGCCTTATTCAAAACTTGAATAAAGATGTCTTATGCTACTTGGTATAGAGCTTGCTGTTCATTTTTAATAAATTTCTTTGTACTCTTTATGAAGTTTTCTTCTCTTCTTACTTGACTTGATGTTTTGTCAGAAATTGATCCTAGTGGAGTTGAGAAAGCACCTCATCTACTGAATGTGCTCAGAGATGCAAACCTAGGGGAGGAGGTAGATGAGGTCCAGATGGTGGAGGACACTGGATGCCCAGGCTAGTGAACCTGTTCATCCTTCAAGCAGAGTGGGCAAGAGCATGGACTCTCAATTCAGATCCCAGGTTCAAAACCCAGCTCTGCCACATATCACCTCTCTAACCTGGGACAAGTTAATTAAGTCCTTCATGTCTCCGTTTCCTCCTCTCTAAAACGGGGCTGATGCGGTAGGAAGTGGGAAGGCAGTTCAAGAGGGAGGGTACATACATGCACCTATGGCTGATTCATGTTGATATATGGCAGGATCCAACACAATCTTGTAAGGCAATTATCCTTCAACTGGAAATAAATAAATTTTAAAAAGAATAAAATAGTATGTACACCATGGTGTTGTTGCAAGGAATACATGAGCTAGAATGTTCAAAATGCTTAGAACTCTGTCCAGCATATTGTCAGCAACAAAAGTGTTTGCTTTATTATTATCTTTGATCAGGGGAGAGTCCTGAAAAAAGCTAAGTGTTCAGAGCATTACTCTGGCCAAAATTATCTTGGAGCCAGGGAGCGATAAGGGATGTGTGATGTGGGGAGGCAGAGAAGAGAAGGAAAAGGGGAGCAGGAGGTCTGCCTCTCCCAAGGGCGATGCAGAATACCTCTTCAGATGTCATGCCTCTCTTGATCCTTTATGGAGATGAGCTAATGCAGAAACCCTATATCTCTGTGCACGCAGTGATTGTACACCCAATTCCCCCAGAATACAGATGGAAATGGGGGAAAGGAGAAAATTCTCCCTGAATCCTGGTCTCATTTCCAAGTTCAACCTGAAAGTCCCTAACAGGCCCTCATGACATCACTGTCTAATACACACAAAACCTTAACCACGCCCTGACTATGGCCTGATCAGCCCTACAGCTGGGGCCAAGTTCAGCGACAGAGAGCCCCAGGCACCCAGCGATGGGCTTGCACCTGCACTTGTTTACTTGGGGTTTTCATTTCCAGATAAAGCATCTGTCCCGGTGCTTTAGGTAAGCACAAAATTCACCATTAGCAGCCCACATCAGGGAGGCAGTGTCTCCATGTGGCTCACGAAGCAAGGGAGCCGGGGTTACATACGAGAACAATGGGATGAAAGGACATTACACCTGGAGATTTTCCAGGCAGTGTTACTGGCAGGTGATGCTAAACTTCTTGGGGATTTTGGTTGTCACTCCGGCTTGATGATGAGTGTCTATCTGACTTTGCCTTTGATTAGAGATTTCCAAGTAGGAATGAGCATGTGTTCCAGTATGCTTAAGCCAAGCTGATGGCCATCAAGGGTGACAGGGTAGAGCCATCAGCATTAATCTCTCCTGTACATCTTCCCATCCATAACCTGGCTCAAATTCTACTTCATGTTCCCCCATCACCTTGCCCTTGGCTTCAGCTTACAGGTTCCTACTCTGCTTCAGCCATCCTGTTCAGGGTTTCGGCTTGATTTTCCTGGACTTTTATACACATATATTTATTTATTTATGATTGTGCTGGGTCTTCATTGCTGGGCAGGCTTTTCTGTAGTTGCAGCAAGTGGGGGCTCCTCTCCAGCCATGGTGCACAGGCTTCTCACTGCAGTGGTTTCTTCTGTTATGGAGCCCGGGCTCTAGGCGCATGGGCTTTGCACTTGCAGTGCCTGGGCTCTGGAGCACACTGCAGTACTGGTGGTGCATGGGTTCAGTTCCTCACAGCCCTAGACCAGGGATCAAACCTGTGTCTCCTGCACGGGAAGGGTAGATTCTTCACCACTGAGCCACCGTGGAAACCCTGCTTTTTCTGAGCTTTGATTCTCCTGATGTTTAGACACTCCTGCCCACCTACAACTCCAGGGCTCACGTAGCTCCTGGTGTCTGGTGCTATGTCCTCCACCACAGCTACATCCCTAGGGATTATAATCCCCTCAGACCCCAAGCTAGTCCCTAAGAAGGATCATTGGGAACCAGAAGGCTATGTCTGAGGTTCAGTGTGCAAGTCTCTCATCAGACATTCCTAGGTGCACACACTCATCACATGATCTCACAAGAGAACCCGTCTCTGAGAGGTCCTCAGTGATCATACCTGGCCTCTCACTCCACTCCAGGGAAGGATGGTGATTTGTAACCTTCCCTGAAATTTGGCAGAGACCATGCAAGCTTTCTGAGGCCGCTCCTTTCCCTTGGGCACTGCAGCAAAGTCTCCATGAGACATTTTCACCAAGCCCAGCCTGGAGTTATCTGGAGGCACCTATGACATGAACGGGCTCCCAGGTGGCTCAGGGGGAAAGAACTCGCCTGCCAATGCAGGAGACATAAAAGACACTGGTCTGATCTCTGGGTTGGGATGATCCCCTGAGAAGGAAATGGCAACCCACTCCAGTGTTCTTGCCTCAAAAATCCCATAGACAGAGCAGTAACCCTGGTGAGTTACCAGTCCACAGGGCTGCAAAGAGTTGGACACAACTGAGTGCACACACACACACATAAGACAGCTTCAGCATTACTTGTCTACATTCTGGGGGCCTCTCTCTTGCTTCCACCATATTCTTGGCAGATGTCCTCTTTTAAGAACCCACCAGAGGTTCCTGCCGATTTTGCTTTGACCTTTGTCTCTAGCAGCCCTGCTCTTACAACCTTGACACAGTAGGAACTGACCCTCAGCACTCAGCTGGTCCCTCTCCCTCGGCCAATTTAGATAGACATCTCTTGTGTCCTAGATCTGATGTCTAGAACCTACCCACGAGCTGACTTTTTGGCAGATACATGACACAAGCTTGTCTTGGCATCCTAGCTCACATCTGTGGAGAACTCTGTATGTGCCTGACACAGAGTCAGTGGTTTTCCATGGATCAGCTGGTTAAATTCTCAGAGCAATCATGAGAGGTAATAACAACTACTCTTCCTGTGGGACAGACGAGGAAATGGCCTTGGAGAGGTTAGACATCTGCCCCACGGTCCTACACCCGATCAAACCATTGATTTGATTCCATCCTGGGACCGAGACTCTGTAGCCAGCAGTCTCAGAGCACAAAACCAGTTTCCCAGGGTGTGAGTCACAGAATCCTGTTGACACCACAGATGAGAGGAGTGGTACCCAAACACGGCCTTAATACTGAATTCTGGAATGAGATTCCTCTATTAACTGTCTTTCATCTTTCTGATGATATCGCAGAGAAGGCCTGGGTTTGGTGCTGAATGGGATGTGATTTAACATCTTTCTGACATGTGTTGTTAGCCTCTCCACCGCCACCCTGTTCTTTAAAGGCAAGGCAAGCCTTGAGCTCAGCAATTTGACAAGAAATCACCTAGAAAATAATGATACTAGTCATCCTCTTATTTCTTTTTTTATGGTTACTTTGAATTTATGCAAGTGACACTGTTTCTCCTTTTATGGTAGTTATTAAAGGCTTCATTTTGTGATGCATTTATTTAAGAAAAAGATATGAATCTACTTCTTAAAAAAAAAAAAAAAATATATATATATATATATATATATATATATATATATATATGTCGGTAAGAGAACATCTGGTATACCCAATATGGAAAACTCAGGAAGGTGGGGTATAGGAGACCCCAGATTGGGGATGTATCCTGTGCTATGTCACCCCCAAGACTGGGGCCCCCCAGCTGCCATATCAGCCAAGCTGGCAGCTCCCACCTAGCTGCTTCTCAAATATTGTTAATGGTTTGTGTTCATTTAGACTAGATACAAGTTTTCACAGGCTTTGGAAAAACTGAAGAACACTGATCCCCTAACCATCACATTTTCCTTCCCAGAACCCCAAACTTTTGAGAAAGTAAAAATAAGCTCAGACTGGGAAAGTAAAAATCTACCCCTGCTATTCATCAGGCTGGGCTAACAGATAAAGATAAAACCAGCTGCAAAGTAATAGGAAACAATATTTCTCCCAAGGACACTCTGACATTATAACCTTCTTTGAGTAACTCCTGCTTTCTTACATCCAGAAAAACCTTGATCTCTAAAAGCAGAGACTACCAGAAATGTTGCTACTGGAAATAGGATCTGTAGGAATAAAACATTTCACTCTCCCCTGGTGAATGATCTTAGCCACTCTGACACAAAGATGGAGCCTCAATCTCCAGCCCAGGTGCAGAACTTCAGAGAAGGGGGCTCTGAAGACAACATTCATATGTATCATAGCCTCATTGTTTCCAAGGGAACAGAAGCCTGGGGCGAATTTACAGTCCACACCTGACACCTTTTTACACAGCTCTGCTCAGCTTTGAACCTTTATTTCCATTTCACTTAAACTTCACCCTTCTCCAAAATCCTATCACAATTCTACCTTTTCCCACATTTGCTGAGAAGACTCATGGTTCCCCTGAAGTGCAGCGTCCTCAAAAGCAGTGGACTGGTAGAGCTTTGTCAGGCCACAGAGGGTGGTCTTGGGCTGATTGGGTTAAGAGGGTCGATACTTAACTTCTGTTATTCCAGGCTTTTCTGCTTATTGTTTACCTTTTCAAATAAACGTAGAAATCACAATCCACCCGCTAAGGGATACCAGAACAAAATTTAAAACCTGCAACTCGTCTATACAAACCACCTGGCCACACTACTCCACCTTTCTGGGCATCCACTGCTGTGACAGTTGTCTTTTTTGATGGGTGTGGTTTGGTTTTGTTTCAGTTAGGAGTTCTGGCCTTGATCAGTGTTGCAAATAAACACACAGGCTTATTTGTGGCAACATGGACAGACCTAGAGATTACCATACTAAGTGATCTAAGTCAGAAAAAAGACACATATCATGAGATATCACTTATATATAGAATCTAAAAAAAAATACAAATGAACTTATTTACAAAACAGAAAGGGGTTCACAAACTTTGAAAACAAATCTATGGTTACCAAGGGGAGAGTGGGGGAGGGATAAATTAGGAGTTTGGGATTTACATGTACATACTACAGGCATGCTAAGTCACTTCAGTTATGTCCAACTCTTTGCGAACCTATAGACTGGAGCCCTCCAGGCTCCTCTGTTCAGGGATTCTCCAGGTAAGAACACTGGAGTGAGTTGCCATACCCTCCTCCAGGGGATCTTCCCAACCTGCATCTCCTGCATCTCCTGCATTGCAGACAGATTCTTTACCACTATGATATATAAATTAAACTACAAGGACCTACTATAGAGCACAGACAGCTCTACTCAATAGTTTGTAATAACCTATATAGGAAAAGAATCTGAAATGGAATATATATGTAAGTGAATCATTTTGCTGTACACCCGAAACTAACACAACATTGTAAATCAATTGTGTGTGTGTGTGTGTTAGTTGCTAAGTCGTGTGTGACTCTTTGCTTCCCTGTGGACTGCAGCCTGCCAGGCTTCTCTGTCCATGGAATTCTCCAGGCAATAATACTGGAGTGAATTGCCATTCCCTTCTCCAGAGGATCTTCCCAACCCAGAGATCAAACCTGGGTCTCCTGCACCGCAGGCAGATTCTTTACTATCTGGGCCACCAGGGAAGCCCATATTATCTGTATAAGAATCTAATTTTTAAAATGGAGGTGGGGTGTGGTGGTCCCTCTAAACAAGTACTCTGGAGGCTAGTCTTCTAGTCCTGAGCTGCCACTAACTCTGCTACCCTGGGCAAGTCATTTAACCTGTGAGTATAGCAGGACCAAGCCAGGGGCAGCAAAGATTTCTAGGTTCTAATCTAATTCCAAAAATGTATCTCAAAGAGGAGGGTAGTAAATAGATGGTACTATCTTTAAGATATGAGGGGGTACTAATTCAACATTTTTCAAAGTAAGGCAACTTTTTCAGCACATGAATTGTCAAGCTTATTAATCTTTCAAGACTATTTCTGTCTTACATAAAAGCTCTTTTTAGAAGAAGGGGTCTAATGCAACTTACAGGAAATACCTTTAAAGAATATTCTGCACATTATTTTGTGTCTCTTGCTGTAACTTTGGAGTTGTTTAAATTGATTTTATTAAGTTTTGTGGGGTTTTTTAACATGGACCATTTTTACAAATCTAAATTGAATATGTTACTATACTGCTCCTGTTTTATGCTTTGGTTTTTTGACCCCAAGGCATGTGGGACTTCGCTCCCTGATCAGGGATTGAACCCATGCCTCCTGCACTGGAAGGTGAAGTCTTAACCACTAGACTACCAGGGAAGTCTCTGGACTTTAAGTTTTTATACTGAAGTCTTTATCACTATACTTTAATAATAATTTAATTAATTAAAACACCACACACAAACATACGCATACACATATACACACAGGCTTAAGTTTCCATAAGCCTGCTTAGCTGTCCGTGTTCCGTGTTAGCACGGAAGCAAAGCTCCATCCATGCCCATCGTGGGGCATGGCCACCACTTGTTACACAAGCCCTCTGGACAAAGACTCATCTGGATGGAAAGAAATCAACTCCCCTGCCCAGCAGCATGTGTCAGGGAGGTTTCTTTAAGCAGAATCACTCCGCTGTCTTGGGCAAGGGAAGAAAGTCTAGCCCAGGGAAGGATGGGGGTGCAAGGTCCAGATTCCTTCCATCTGTTCTCTATGTCTGCTTCCCTGCTCATACCCAGCTCTCTGCTCCCCATACCTAAGACACTGACTTGGCTTGGTAGCATGCTTGGCCACTCACCCATGACTATTGCAGACTCTCATGGCCTCAGAACTGGAGTCTCAGGACAGAAAATATGATGAGATTGTTTCCCTCTCAGACGTGCTTCACCCCTATGCTCATCACAGCAGACACAAACACAGAGCCCTGGTCCTCCCTTCAGCAGAGGCTACGGGTCAAGAGTAATTCTAAAGGCAAGGATGTTATGGAAACATTTATGTATTAACTCAGCTATTGCAGCTACCTGTGATCCCTGGGTTAGGAAGATCCCCTGGAGAAGGGCATGGCAACCCACTCCAGTATTCTTGCCTGAAGAATCCCATGGACAGAGGAGCCTGGTGGGCTACAGTCCATGGGGTCGAAGAGTCGGACATGACTGAAGCGACTTAGCACGGATGCAGCTACCTGAGGGCTTTATAGCAACACGTCAAGAGCATGGGTTACCCAGTATAAGTTGACTTGAATGGCTCAGAAATATGACACCAGATCCTACTAGCAGAGGGGGCAGAAGGAAGGGAAGGAATGGGGGGAACAGTGGGGGTGGGGGCGGGGAAGTACTGACAAAAGGAAAAGGGAGAAAAGGAAAGGAGAGATGAGAGGAGAGAGATCAGAGGGTCAGTGCAACTCATTCCCCCACAGGAAAAACCACTTTCCACCATAGCCCTGGATGCTCATGAGTCAGCACAAGAAAAAGTGTCGCAGTGAATAATTATACCATTATTAATTCATACTGTGGCTTTGAAAGGTCATTTTCCTGGGGGGGAACAGCTGGGTACCACCGAAAGGGCACCAGATTTATCATCAGGTGGCCCCAGACTCCACTCTGTGTGACTTTTCCAGCTTTCTGATTAGGGCAAATTCCTCCCCGTCTCTGAGCCTCAGTCCTTCTCTCTTGAGGACAGTCCGCAGCACCACCTTGCCCAAGGTTGAAGTTGAACATTACAAAAGATAATGTGATTCACCCTCCCTTTGGGCTCCAAACCCATCCCAGACGGGGAAACCCCCACTGTGGTCCAGACTGTAACATCGACAGTTCAGACCCTGGAGATCCTGTTTGAAGAATCTTTCTTTGGTAGGTTGTTCCCAGAGAAAATGTCATAAGAGCACAAGTTCTTCTTCTGAGATCGAGTCCCAGAGGTTAAAGCATCTGGGACTTAGAATCAATCCCCAGCTTTAAATATTTTAAAGGTACGTGGGATGGTACAGATGAACCTATCTGCAGGGCAGGAATAGAGATGCAGACATAGAGGATGGGGGACACAGTGGGGAAAGGGGAGGGTGGAACGAACCGAGAGATTAGGATTGATATAAATACACGACCATGTGTAAAACAGACAGCTAGTGGGAAGCTGCCATACAGCACAGGGAGCCCAGTCCGGTGCTCTGTGACAACCCAGAGAAGTGGGGGTGGAAGTGTGAGGGAGGTTCAAGAAGGAGAGGATATATATATCTATACATATTTGTTTTTGTTGTTCAGTCACTAAGTTGTGTCTGACTCTTTGCAACCCCATGGATTGCAGCATGCCAGGCTTCCCTGTCCATCACTATCTCCTGGAGTTTGCTCAGATTCATGTCCCTTGAGTCAGTGATGGTATCTAACCATCTCATCCTTGCTGTCCACTTCTCCTTTTGCCTTCAGTCTTTCCCACCACCGGGGTCTTTTCCAGTGAGTTGGCTCTCTGAATCAGGCAGCCAAAATATTGGAGCTTCAGTTTCAGCATCAGACCTTCCAATGAATATTCAGGTTTGATTTCCTTTAGGACTGACTGCTTTGATCTCCTTGTAGTTCAAGGGACTCTCAAGAGTCTTCTCCAGCACCACAGTTCAAAAGCATCAATTCTTCAGTTCTCAGCCTTCTTTATGGTCCAACCCTCACATCCATACATAACTACTGGAAAAACTATAGCTTTGATTAGATGGATCTTCATCAGCAAAGTGATGTCTCTGTTTTTTAATATGTTGTTTAGGTTTGTCATAACTTTCTTTCCAAGGAGTAAACATCATTTAATTTCATGGTTGCATATATATATACTTATGGCTGATGTGCATTTCTATACAGCAAAAACCTGGAGAAGGAAATGGCAACCCACTCCAGTATTCTTGAACTGAAAAATTCCATGGACAGAAGAGCCTGGCGGGCTACAGCCCACGGAGTTGCAAAGAGTCGGACACAACTGAGCACAAAGCACAACAAAAATCAACACAACATTGTAAAGTAATTATCCTCCAATTAAAAGTTTTAAAAAATATTTTAAAGATAAGAAAGCATCCAAGTGCTTTATCCCACCCTGTGTGGCAGACTCTATGGGTTGATGTAGCTGATGCTGTCTGAGCCCACCCGTATCCCTTCATCTTACTACTCTCGAGTTCCTGCCGGACTCCCCATGCCAGCGCCTATTTCCAATGCCCAAGCCTGTTTGCCAGTTCACAGGCAGATGGAAGTGTCTGGGACTCAAATTCCCCCTGCATCCCTCAACCAAGGCCTACTGGACGTGTGATAACTCCCACGGGTACTTGCTACTCTGGCTCCCAGAAATGCTCCAGCAGGATGAGGCTCCAGCTGTCCAAAGTGATAGTCAACTTGATAACACCCTCTTTCATGGTGTGATGGTTAACTTTAAGTGTCAGCTTGACTGGGCCATGAGGTACCCAGACATTTAGTTAAACATTATTGCTGGGTGTGTCTGTGAAGGGATTCCTGGATGATATTAACATTGCCTAGGTAGGGTCTCCCCTGGTGGTCCAGTGGTTAAGGATCCACCTTCCAATCCAGGGGACATGGGTTCAATCCCTGGTCAGGGAACTAAGATCCCACATGCCACAAGGCAAGTAAGCCCATGAGTCGCAACTACTGAGCCCGCCCACCACAACTAGAGAAGCCCCCACATAACGCAACTAGGGAAAGCCCCATGCCACAACAAAGACCCAGGGCAGCCAAAAAAAAGCAGAAACAAAAAAACAAAACAAAGTGTTGCCTTGGTAGCCTAAGTAAAGCAGATGACCCTCCTAAGTGAGAGTGGGCTTCATCGACTATGCTGAAGGTCTAAACAGAATGAAAGGCTGAGTAAGAACGAGTTCCTTCTCTCTGCGTGGATGTCTTTGAGTTGCAAACAGTCTTCTCCTGCCTTTGGATTCAGACTCAGACTGGAGCTTACAGTTTTCTGTCCTGGGTCTCCAGTTTGCTGACTGCAGAGTTTGTATTGTCTCAGCTTTCAACGTCTGTGTGAGTCAGTTCTGTATTGTGTGTGTGTGTGTAGATACGGATGTGTATCTGTGTCTCATTGGTTCTTCTCTGGAGAACTCTTACTAATAAGCTAGAATACTATTCTCTTTGCCTCACTTCCCTACCACTTCTACCAGGCCTTACTTCACCGCCCAGACACACTGCGTGTGTGTGTATGTTCAGTCACTAAGTTGTGTCTGACTCTTTGCCACCCCATGGACTGCAGCATGCCAGGCTTCCCTGTCCTTCACCGTCTCCCGGAGTTTACTCAAATTCATGTCCATTGAGTTGATGATGCTGTCTCACCATCCCATCCTCTGCTGCTCCCCTCTCCTTTTGCCTTCAATTTGTCCCAGCTTCAGGGTCTTTTCCAACAAGTCAGCCCTTTGCATCAGGTGGCCACAGTGGCTACAGCTTCAGCTTCAGCATCAGTCCTCCCAATGAATATTCAAATTTTATTTCCTTTAGGTTTGGCTGGTTTGATCTCCTTGCAGTTCAAGGGACTCTCAAGAGTCTTCTCCAACACCACAGTTCAAAAACATCAAATCTTCAGTTCTCAGCCTTCTTTATGGTCCAACTCTCACATTCATACATGACTACTGGAAAAACCACACCTTTGACTAGATGGACCTTTGGCAGCAAAATGATGTCTTTGCTTTTTAATACACGGTCTAGGTTTGCCATAGCTTTCCCTCCAAGGAGCAAGCATCTTTTAATTTCAGGCTGCAGTACTGTCCACAGTGATCTTGGGGCCCAAGAAAATAAAATCTGTCACTGCTTCCATTGTTGCCCCTTCTATTTACCATAAAGTGATGGGACTGGATGTCATGTTTTTAGTCCCAAACTCACTACTAGTGTTCAAATCCTTGTACCAGAATCTGCTTCTGAGGGGACTCAGACTAAGGCTAACCCAATAGCATTCCTGACCCCCTTCGCTCTGGCTGTCTCCCCCAATCAAGGCGGGAAATCCAGTCTTTGCTTTCCCAGCTTCCTGTGCAGTTAGAGGCAGCTGTGTGACCCAGCCTTGGTCAATGAGACAAATGAGTTCATCTACTGGGGGGAAGTAGAACTATAAAATGCTATTTGATTTCTCATTAAAATGGAGAAATCTGGAAAGAAAACTTTTGTCTCTTCCATTCTTCTTCCTGCCCTAAATACTGAGATCATATCTGGAGTTTCATTAACATTTCAGCAACCACAATGAATTAATAGCCCCTAAAGGAGATCCAACCAGTCCATTCTAAAGGAGATCAGCCCTGGGTGTTCTTTGGAAGGAATGATGCTAAAGCTGAAACACCAGTACTTTGGCCACCTCGTGCAAAGAGCTGACTCACTGGAAAAGACTCTGATGCTGGGAGGGATTGGGGGCAGGAGGAGAAGGGGACGACAGAGGATGAGATGGCTGGATGGCATCACTGACTCGATGGACGTGAGTTTGAGTGAACTCTGGGAGTTGGTGATGGACAGGGAGGCTGGCATGCTGCGATTCACGGGGTCGCAAAGAGTCGACATGACTGAGCGACTGAACTGAACTGAACTGAACTGAAAGTCGTATAACTTCATAGGACTATAGAGGGTGTCAGAGGATGAGATGGCTGGACGGCCTCACTGATGCAATGAACATAAATTTGGGCAAACTCTGGGAGATGGTGAGGGACAGGGAGGTCTGGTGTGCTGCAGTCCATTGGGTCACAAAGAGTCGGACACAACTGGGCGACTGAACGACAACAAAGTCCTATAACATTTGCCATCTTTAATAAGACCTAATATTATTAATAATAATAAAACCTAATGATTTCTTCCTAAGTACTATGTATATAACATTTTAACATACTAACTCTCCTTTGCCACATATAAGCAAGTAGTGAATTTTGCACACGGTCACCCAGGAGAGGCTTATGGCAGAATAGAGAGTAAATTGCCCGAACGTGTTCTTAGTCATGTGTCCCAAAGACGGAAGGCCTTCAGTAAAGAGGAGTTCTAAGCATGGACTGGGTGTCTTAGCAGAAAGGGAGAGTTGATTTCATGCTGGTTAAAAAGAGAATCCCAGGGGATGGGGAAAGAGAGAGGCTCCAGAGAGTGGAAGAGATGTATAGCCTGCCACCTGTCATGCTCTGCTTGTCTGCCGCAATGTCACTGGCTGGTGGCAAGACCCAGGAAAGGAGTGACTGCATGGCACATCCGGGCAGGCCAGCATCTCTGTAAAATTCTGCATCTGGCTCACATCTCAGGGAGCTACGGAAGGAGACTCCCAGACTAGAAGGACCGTTCAAGAAGGGGCAGCGCAATTGGACTGGCAAAACCAATACTTTGCCAATGAGGCTGAGGAAGTCTGAGCGATGGGTTCAGACTCCTTTAGGGACAGACAGGTTAAGAGCTCAGGGCTGTAACGTTTGTATGCACTCAGGCCCGAGCCAATAATCAAACAAGACCAGTTCATCTTTCATTTTTTCAATGAACATGAGCTCTTACTATTACTAGGCATTAAAGACATGAATCAAATAGTAATAGAACAAAGTCTCTGCTTCCAGGGAGCTTACTGTCTGACAGGATAAACACTCACAGACAACTTGTAGGCTCAGGCACTGAGTTACAGAACGGAGAAGCCTCCCCAATGTTACCTGAATTAATTCAGACAAAATGCGTGTTTTGTGCCCCATTTATAGATGAACAAGTAAGACTTATCAAAGCCCACATAGTCGCTAGGGGGTCGCATTAAGACTCAGACCCAGCTCTGACTGATTTCAGTGAACAAGTCCCTTCTGCTTTTCTCATCAACCTCAAATGCCCACAGGGAGCCTAGAGGAGCCTAGGGACCACTCTTTATACCCTTGACCCTGACAGACAGACTTTATCAAGTAGAATTAGTCTTGTCTTGCTATTCAGTGTGAATGTTTCCCAAAGCCAACTGCTCCATCTGCTAAAGCGCTAGGTGACTTCCTTGAAAACCAGTTCCGTTCATCACACCTTAAGGGAAAACAGCAACCTCCTGTATGCACACATTAATTAACACAGCAGAAATAGGCTTGAGTTAATTATAGAGGCTCCCTACATTAAAAATGAAGAACAGGCCAGCTGCCAAAGAAGGCTCAGTAGCATGGAACAACGCGAAAAAAGTGGGAAAAGCCATTACTTCTGTACACTGTGTCTCTGCCCAAGAGATGCTCCTGTTGAGAAGCACAAGTTTAGCATCTAACACCTTGGAGCTAACCACGAACTCAGAAAGTCTCTCTCAGCTTTGTCCATGTTACATATTCCTTTAAGGAAAGAGCCTTTGTCACTAGAAAAGCTGGGTGCATCAGTTATTAAGAAGGGCTTATATCAAGGAAAAATCGTATGTCATTTTCCCAGCATTCAATTTTTTTCATTATTTATTACTAGCATCCATCTATTTGGGGAAGAATGAGCCAAAGTTTTTTTTTTTTTTTTAATTAATGAAAAGAACTGGAGAGATACTAGGAAATGCATTCTCCAAGGCCCCAAAACGATATATTTACCACTGAATCCCTTGAGAAGTTTTTTCTGCTTCACATATGCCAAGGAAAAGTGTACTTAAGCATGCCACATGCCCCAAATCACCCCAGTCCTGTGTTTACCCTTCCACTTTTAAAAAAATAAATGTGATATCAACTAAGCATCTCATCTTGATCCCTCTAGCTAGTTCCTGCAGGTGTATAAACATTATCGAGCTTCTTCAAAGGAAACTCTGTGTGGTCTTCTGGCAACATGAACAAGTATCCCTAAAATAAACAACACTTTCCATTACAAAAAGAAGGTGCATCCCAGATATTTTAAAGCCAGCTCAGTGTTCTGTGTTCTCCAATAATTAAACAGATACTATGTTTGACCAGTTGCCCCTGCCCACATGAATAAAACACTGTGATTTAAAGACTACAAGACAGGGAAGACAACTACCCCCAAGAAAAGGTAGAATTTATAGAACCTTGTGATAAAGGGGATTTAAATTTTTATTTTAAACTTTTTATTTTATACTGGAGTGTAGGCAATTAACAATGCTGTGATAGCTTCAAGTACATGGCAAAGGGACTCAGCTTTACATGCACATGTATCCATTCTCCTGATTGGAGGGGATTTTTTTTTTTTAACTAAATAATGTATTTTAATTGGAGGCTAATTACTTTACAATATTGTAGTGGTTTTGCCATACATTGAGATGAATTAGCCATGGCTGTACATGTGTTCCCCATCCTGAATCCCCCTCCGACCTCCCTCCTCATCCCATCCCCCGGGGTAATCCCAGTGCACCAGCCCTGAGCACCCTGTCTCGGAGGGGATTTTAATGATAACCTGTTCCAACAGTCTCCAAACCTTGGTATGCATCAGAACTGGCTGGAGAGTCTATTTTATTTCCTTATTTATTTATTTTATTTTTTCTGGCCACACAGCATATAGGATCTTAGTTCCTCAACCAGTGATTGAACCCACGCCGCCTGCATTGGAAGGTGGATTCTTAACCACTGGACCACCAGGAAAGTCCCATGGGAGGTGTACATTTTGAAATGCCACTGAGCCATTCCAGACATGCTGAATCATTGGTAGTAAGACACAGGCATCTGGATTTTGAACATATCTTCTCCAAGTGATTCTGATGAGCAGCCCTATTTGGGAACTTCTCATCCAAACCATTATCCTCACAACAACATCCCAGCCAAGTGGCCCTACAGTCTTTGCTTAAATGCCTCCTCCCAGGACAGTAAGCCAATCAGTCTATCCCTGGATGGTACTAACCACTGGGAAACCAGCCTCCCTGGAATGCACCAGAGCTGGCCCTGCTCTATCATGTAAGTCAAAGAGACCTGCACCTGGGAAGGGGCAGATTTTTGTTGCTTTCACGTGAGAAACCATATAAAGACTTACACCAAGATCCAAACTGCAGGTTACAAAAAAATAAGGGTGGGTGTTCCCTGGTGGCTCAGTGGTAAACAATCCACCTGCCACTGCAGGAGACACGGGTTCGATCCCCAGTCCGGGAGGATCCCACCTGCTGCGGAGTGGGCCGCAACTATTGAGCCTGTGTGCCACAATTACTGAGCACACGTGCCACAGCTACTGAAGCCTGTGCACCCTAGAGCCCGTGCTCTGCAAGAAGAGAAGCCACCACAATGAGAAGCCCACATACCACAACTAGAGAGGAGCCCCTGCTCTCCACAGCCAGAAAAAAAAAAACCACACAGCAATGTAGACCCAGCACAGCCAAAGACAAATAAATAAATAAAATTTCTAAAAAATCAGGTCTAGCCTAAACTTTATTATTATCAAAAATAATTTTATACTGAATTAGTTTAGCATAAGGGTACCCAGGGGGTACTAGTAGTAGAGAACCCACCTGCCAATACAGGAGACCTAAGAGATGCAGGTTCCATTCCTGGGTTGGGAAGATCCCCTGGAGGAGAGCATGGCAGCCCACTTAAGACAAAATATCATTTCAGAACCAACCTTAAGTTCTCTATGGTAGAAGAGGAAGTGATTAAGAATACAATGCAACCTAAATGTCCATCAACATAGGAACGAATAAAGAAGATGTGGTGCATATATACACTGGAATATTACTCAGCTATAAAAAGGAACAAAATTGGTCATTTGTAGAGACATGGATGAACCTAGAGAGTGTCACATACAGTGAGGTAAGTCATATCATGTATCAATACAAATATGCAGAATCTGAAAAAAATCAGTATGGACTACCTTATTTACAAAGCAGAAATAGAAACACGAATGAAGAGAACAAACATACAGATACCAAAGGTGGGAGGTAGGAGGAATTGGGAGATCGGGGTTGACATATATACTATGTATAAAATAGATAAATGAGAATCTGCTGTATAGCACAGGGAACTCTACTTGATGCTCTGTGGTGACCTACATGGGAAGGAAATACAAAAAAGAGGGGATATATGTGCAGTTATGGCTGATTCACTTTGCTGTACAGTAGAAACTAACACGACACTGTAAAGTAACTATACCCTAATAACTTAAAAAAAAAAGACTACAGTGCAAAGAATACAGGTCTTTCCATCATACCTGGGTTGGATCCTGGATCTTCCATTTACAGCTCCATTTAAACCCGCTGAACTTCGGTTTTCTTGGAAAATTGGGACAAAATCAATAGGGTTGTCATATCACACGAGACACTGGCATTCAGTAAATGGGCCCTTCCCTTCCCTTTCCTTCCCTTCGGTTTTCTTTCTCTGCTCAATTTGTTGTGAGCTCTTATTTCTACTCCTTGCATCCTGTTTTTCTCTCCATTACTAACACCACCACCACCACTTACATTATTGTGTCCGTATTTGTTCAGCATCTCATGGCTTAAATAATTAGGTTTGGATGGGGGTGAGAAATAAATTAGCATCTTAAAAGAAAGTTCCATAATTCTATTCAGGAACTAATTCTCTTTGTTCAGGAAAAAATCTTGCAAGGTCACTTGGGGCAGCAGAAACCCTGAGAGCTTGGGTTAGCAAGAGAAAAAGCAGAAAAAGATGTAGTAAATTGTTCTGCATTTCAAGTGAACTGGGAGAACTAAGCATAAAAGAGTGAGGAGGGGACACAGAACAGTGAGACTAAGAAACAAGGAAGAGGAGTCTTAGAGATGCTTCAGATTCGAGTTTAAGTTGTGTCCCGACTATAATATAAACTCACGTCCATGTCCCCAAACTTAGGTAAAATTTGCTACACAGCAAAGTTTTGTGGCAAGGAAAGGAGCTTCACAAGACAGAGGAAAAAACAAGAATCAGAGTAAAGTAAAGCAGAGTAAAGTAATCAAAGTTGATCTTGCAATGAAAGCCCCCAAGAGCAGCAGGAAATCTTGAATGTTTCCAACCACATCCAGCTCTGAAGAGTCAGAAAGCCTCAGCTAACACCAAGGCTGCACTAAGAGGTCTGCAAAAGTCAGGACTTCCCTGGTGGTCCAGCGGCTAAGACTCTGAGCTCTCAGTGCAGGAGGCCTGGGTTTGATCCCTGGTCAGGGAACTAAATCTCAACATGCTGCAACTCAGAGCTCACATGCCATAATGAAGATCAAAGACCCAGCGTGCCACAACTAAGATCTGGTGCAGCCAAATAAATAAAAAATAAATGCTTTTTAAATATTTTTTAAAAGATGTCTGCCATCAAAAAGTCTACAAACAATAAATGCTGGAGAGGGTGTGGAGAAAAGGGAACCCTCTTACACTGTTGGTGGGAATGCAAACTGGTATACCCACTATGGAGAACAGTGTAGAGATTCCTTAAAAAACTGGAAACAACTGCCATACGACCCAGCAATCCCACGGCTAGGCATGCACACCGAGGAAACCAGAACTGAAAGAGACACATACCGCCATGTTCATCGCAGCACTGTTCACAATAGCTAGGACATGGAAGCAACCTAGATGTCCATTGGATGAATGGATAAGGAAGTTATGGTACGTATACACAATGGGATGTTACTCAGCTATAAAAGAAAAAGTATTTGAGTCAGCTCTAATGAGGTGGATGGAACTGGAGCCTATTATACAGAGTGAAGTAAATCAGAAAGAAAAACACCAATACAGTATATTAATGCATATATATGGGATTTATATATGTAACGATGATCCTGTATGCAAGGCTGCAAAAGAGACACAGATGTAAAGAACAGACTTTTGGACTACGTGGGAGAAGATGAGGGTGGGATGATATGAGAGAATAGCATTGAAACGTGTATATTACCATAGGAAACACAGATGACCAGTGCAAGTTCGATGCATGAAACAGGGCACTCAAAGCTGGTGCTCTGGGACAACCCGGAGGGATGGGCTGGGGAGGGAGGTGTTGAGGGGGATTCAGGATGGGGGGACACAGGTGCAGCCATGGGTGGTTCATGTCAATGTATGGCAAAAACCACCACAGTATTGTAAAGTAATTATCCTCCAATTAAAATAAATTAACTAATTTTTTTTAAAAAGACCTGCATCTTTTCATCTCAGCCCCCTTTATGCCACTCCTCTGCTCAGAAGCATTGAGGGAGCCTTGATTTTGACATTCGGAGGACCCTAGACAGAAATTCTTTTTACTAATTTCTGTCAGAAAGTGTCCAACTTTTAAACATATACTCTTTATGTGCAGTATCACTAATTATTAGAAAAAAGCAAATCAAAACTACAGTGAGGTTATCACCTCACACCAGTCAGAATGGCCATCATCAAAATGTCTAAAAATAATAAATGCTGGAGAGAATGTGCAGAAAAGGGGATTTTCCTACACTGTTGGTGCAGTCACTATGGAAAACAGCATGGAAGTTCCTTAAGAAAACTAAAAATAGAGTTATCATATGATCCAACAATCCCACTCCTGGTCATATTTCTGGAAAAAAAAACTGTAATTTTAAAATATGCAGGCACCCCAGCATTCACAGCAGCACTATTTACAACAGCCAAGACATGGAAGCTACCTGTGTCCATCAACAGATGAGTGGATAAAGAAGATGTGGTATACATACAAATGGTATATTACTCAATCATAAAAAAGAACGAAATAACGCCATTTGCTGCAACATGGGTGGATTTAGAGATTATATGAAATGAATTAAGTCAGAAAGAGAAAGACAAATACCATATGATTTTAAAAATGATATAAATAACTTTATTTTCAAAACAGAAACAGACTCACAGATGTAGAAAAAAACATGATTATCAAAGGGGAAAGCAGAAGGGAGAGGGATAAATTAGGAATTTGGCATATACACACTACTATCGAAAAAGCAAGAGATTTCCAGAAAAACATCTATTTCTGCCTTATTGACTATGCCAAAGCCTTTGACTGTGTGGATCACAATAAACTGTGGAAAATTCTGAAAGAGATACCAGACCACCTGACCTGCCTCTTGAGAAACCTATATGCAGGTCAGGAAGCAACAGTTAGAACTGAACATGGAACAACAGACTGGTTCCAAATAGGAAAAGGAGTACATCAAGGCTGTATCTTGTCACCCTGCTTATGTAACTTCCGTGCAGAGTACATCATGAGAAACGCTGGGCTGGAAGAAGCACAAGCTGGAATCAAGATTGCCGGGAGAAATATCAATAACCTCAGATATGCAGATGACACCACCTTTATGGCAGAAAGTGAAGAAGAACTAAAGGCCTCTTGATGAAAGTGAAAGTGGAGAGTGAAAAAGTTGGCTTAAAGCTCAACATTCAGAAAACGAAGATCATGGCATCTAGTCCCATCACTTCATGGGAAATAGATGGAAAAACAGTGGAAACAGTGTCAGAATTTATTTTTTTGGGCTTCAAAATCACTGCAGATGATGACTGCAGCCATGAAATTAAAAGACGCTTACTCCTTGGAAGAAAAGTTATGACCAACCTAGATAGCATATTGAAAAGCAGACACATTACTTTGCCAACAAAAGTCTGTCTAGTCAAGGCTATGGTTTTTCCTGTGGTCATGTATGGATGTGAGAGTTGGACTGTGAAGAAAGCTGAGTGCTGAAGAATTGATGCTTTTGAACTGTGGTGTTGGAGAAGACTCTTGAGAGTCCCTGGAACTGCAAGGAGATCTAACCAGTCCATTCTGAAGGAAATCAGCCCTGGGATTTCTTTGGAAGGAATGATGCTAAAGCTGAAACTCCAGTACTTTGGCCACCTCATGCGAAGAGTTGACTCATTGGAAAGGACTTTGATGCTGGGAGGGATTGGGGGCAGGAGGAGAAGGGGACGACAGAGGATGAGATGGCTGGATGGCATCACTGACTCGATGGATGTGAGTTTGAGTGAACTCCGGGAGTTGGTGATGGACAGGGAGGCTTGGCATTCTGCGATTCATGGGGTCACAAAGAGTCAGACACAACTGGGCGACTGAACTGAACTGATACATAAAATATTAATAGATAAACAATAACGTATAGCATAAAGAACTAAACTGAATATAATAAACTCTAATGGAAAAAAATCTGAAAAAGAATATATATATATATATATATGTATGTATAACTGGATTGCTTTTCTATACACCAGACTACACTAGCATTATAAATCAACTATACATCAATTAAAAATAATAATAAAATAAAATAGGCATACTCTCTTTCAGGTATAGCATTCACCTCTCTGAATGAAACTTCCTGTAATCTGTAGCAAAAAAAAAAAAATGTTGCTAACATGTGACCTCTGTTCAGAAGAAAACTATTTGCAACTCTGTAGGCTTGAGCCTCTAAGGAGAAAAAATATATAAAAATACATATGATAAATTATATATAAATGAGTTTTATATATATTCTATTTAGTGAGTAGCTACTAGATGTCAGACTCAGTCTTTTATTCCTATTCTCTCATTTAATCTTCACAAGAGCCCTCCCAAGTATATATTATTCTTACCGTTGTTTGGACAAGCTACGTGAGTTGCACAGGAATTTGGTAATTTACCCAAAGAGTCAGGTGGCAAGTGGCATTGCCAGCCTTACCCTGCCTGCACTCCTGTCCAGGCCACAGGCTGATCCCTCACTGGATGGAGACTAGGTTGCAAGAGTAAATTGCAAAGATGCTCCTGAAGACCTCAGGTCTTCTTGAAGAAGAGTGTATTGCTACTCTGCAACAGACCCTAAAATGATAGCAGCAAAAGATCTGGAAAAACATCATCTTTGCTAGAACAGCTCTAACTCAACATCGACTGCTCCAAATTCAAGCTGTGCCTTAGAATCCCCTAAGAAGCCTCCCCAAATTGGTGTTTTTCAGTGCATATCTACTAAAGCAGACTCTATGGAAGAAGGGGTGCAAAAAAGACTGCATTTTATTTATTTGGCTGTGCCAGTTCTTAGATGTGACATGCAGACTCTTATTTCCAGGATGTGGGGTCTACTTCTCTGACCAGGGATCAAACCCGGGCCCCCTGCTCTGGGAGGGTGGAGTCTGAGCCACTGGACTACCAGGGAAATCCCTCCAAGACTGTATTTTAAAGGTCTCCCCACAATGCAGCCAATTTCAGAAGTGGGGTTTAAGAAACACTGATTATATGCCACTCATGTATAAGAACTACCCCCTTAGTGTTGTAGGAATTCTAGCTTCCATCACAATAATAGGTCTATTTTTAAGAGAAGTTGGAGGAAGTGAGGGAAATTGTAGCATGAACGTATGTCCATTGAAGGCCGGATGGGGTTCTGTTTGCTGCCTGTGGCCAGAAGAAAGCAGAGAGAGGCTTCAGTGGTTGCTCATGGTAAAGAATCTGCCTGCCAGTGCAAAAGACATGGGTTTGATGCCTGGTCTGGAAAGTTCTCACACACCGCGGAGCAACTAAGCCCGTGCACCCCAACCACTGAGCCTGCGCTCTAGAGGCTGGGAACCGCAACTACTGAGGCCACAAGCCACAGCTACATAAGTCCCTGCGCCCTAGAGCCCATGCTCTGCAACAGGAGAAGCCACCACCACAAGAAGCCTGCGCATGGCAACTAGAGAGCAGCCCCCACTCACCGCAACTAGAGAGAAGCCCACGCTGCCACGAAGGCCCAGCGCAGCCAAAAATAAATCTGCTGTTGCTGTTCAGTTGCTAAGTCGGGTCCATCTCTTTACGACCCCATGGACCACAGCATGCCAGGCTTCCCTGTCCTGCACTATCTCCGAGTTCACCCAAACTCATGTCCATTGAGTCAGTGATGCCATCCAAACATCTCCTCTGTCGTCCCCTTCTCCTCCTGCCCTCAATCTTTCCCAGCATCAGGGTCTTTTCCAATGAGTCGGCTCTTTGCATCAGGTGGCCAAAGTATTGAGGAAGAGAGACTCTCTCCATGTGTTTATAAACTTCCAGGAAGCCTCTAATTAATGGGGAGAGCCCATCCTATTATGCTTGATACAAAGGTGCTAAACAGCCACTGAGACATGCCAGAAACTTGTTCAGGACAAGCGCAAGCATGTCTTAAAGAGAAGAGAGTGTGTTAAGCCACAGATATATCCAATTCATACCCCAAACTCAGTCTGGTTAGTACAGGAAACCCAGCAAAGAAAAAGAAACTAGCGTCAGCCATGTGCTACAATTTTTGTTGGAAGACAACCAGGAGAACAGACAGGAACGGCTGCAGCTTAGATCTCAGGTTAAGTGAGTACCAGACCTAAATGACCTAAATGAGCCAGGGCTGTTTGAGAACTTGGAGGAAAATTCCAGGAACTGACACAGAGGAGAGGCATACACCTAATTAAATCCTCCTTTGAGAAAGTGATATTTTTGTTCTAATTCTCTGGCAGAATCACTAGACCTTTGAGACAGAAAATGTTTACATAAAACGATAAAAGGCATTTGTATTAGTGTAAAGTCCTTCTCAACAGATAATTACTGAAAGACTGTCATTAGACTCTACAGAATTACCAGGTGCCACTTAAATGTTTATTATGGGGGAAAATGCAACTTTCTTCCTATCTGCTATTGTAAGAAAAATGTCATTGGTATTGTGATGCTCATTGGAATTTTGTTAATAGCTGATAACACCAGTTTAAACATGTTTACCTAGGCCGGTGGTTCTCAAACAGGGCTTCCAGGTGGAACAGTGTAAAGAATCCACCGCCTGCAATGCAGGAGGCAGAAAAGACGTGGGTTCGATCCCTGGGTTGGGAAGATCACTTGGAGTAGGAAATGGCATCCCACTCCAGTATTCTTGCCCAGAAAATCCCACGGACAGAGGAGCTTGGTGAGCTACAGTCCATGGGGTCGCAAAAGAAATGGACTCAACTGAGTGACTGAGTGAACCTAAGCACAGGCCAGGGGTTCTCAAACTTAGGCCATTAGACTCACCTAAATCGGAGGTCCCCAACTGCCAGGGTCTAATGCCTGATGCTCTGAGGAGGAGCTGATGTAATAATAATAATAGAAATAAAATGCACAATAAATGTTATGTGCTCAAATCGTCCCCAAACCATCCCTCCCTCCAGGTCCATGGAAAAATTGTCTTCCATGAAACCAGTCTTTGTGCCAAAAAGATTGGGGACCACTGACCTGTTCCAAAAGGACTTTTTCCAAAACAGCTTGTTAGGCCTCACCCCTGAGTTTCTACTTTATTAGGTCTAGGGGAGAGTCCAATAATTTATAATTCTAACAAATTCCCAGGATGCTGCTGGTCTGAGGACCAGATTTTGAGAACCACTGACCCAGAGCATGACATCAATTTCCAAATGATCTGGAGTGAAATGCAATCTCTCATTCCCACCAAACTCCAGAAGCAGAAGAGGTGGGTCTTCCTTCCACACTTGTTTGCCAGGGGGACCACTGGTTTCTCCAGGAAAATTCTTGTTTATCTCTTTTGCAGTAATCTAATATCTGCTAATTATTTTAGCAGAGCTTCCCTGGTGGCTCAGTGGTAAAGAACCCACCTGCCAATTCAGGAGACATGGGTTCCAGCCCTGAGTCGGGAAGATCCCGAGGAGAAAGAAATGGCAACCCACTCTAGTATTCTTGCCTGGGAAATCCCAAGGACAGAGGAGACTGGCAAGCTACAGTTCAAGGGGTTGCAAAATAGTCAGATACAACTTAGCAACTAAACAACAAAAATTATTTTATCACTTTCTTTCATCACCGAAAGTGTCCTAGTTTGGATGATAATTTTTATATTCATCCTAATACTTGTTCATACATACTTGTTTGACCGTAGTCTGTAAAGTCCCACAGGCCTAACTGGAAGATGCTCTCCTCCAGAGAGAATTTGTTTTTGCCTTCTCTGAGAACCAGGGACACTACAGACCAGGAATCATTTTAAACTGAGGTAGCAGCTTAAAAAGAAGTCTTAGCCCCAGCGGCAGGTTTTCCTGATTGCAGGGTGGACAGCGCTATCTGCCCTCAGGGGGCCCTGCCTTTCCTTTCGGGCCCCATGTGTACATCCTTTATGGCCCCCAGTTTCCAGCTCAGATTTTAAGTCAAAGGTGAAATTTTTCTTGCTGTTGCTATTATTTAAACTTGGAAGAGTCTTCTTGGAAATTTCCCTTACTTCTTTTAGTTTTTCACATTTTATCACAAAAATTTTCAAACACATTCAAAAGTAGAGAGGATAATATAATGAACTCCCATGTACCCACCAACCAGCTTGAACAGTGATCAACTCATTCCAATCTTGTTTCATCTACACCCACTCAATTCTCTATCCTCTTCCCCTCCTCACACATACACTGGATTGTTTTGAATCAAATCATATACATAATATGATTTCATTTATAAAGATATCAGTAGTGTCTCTAAAATAATAGGACTCTTTTTCAAATAATTAGTATTCTGTGATCACACCTAAAAAATAGTAATAAATTGGTAATACTATTTTCTTATAATTTTGTTAGTTTCTTTGTTCAAATCATGATTCAAAGATGCTCCATATCTTGTAATTGGTGGTTATCACTTGTCTTTAATAATTTACATGTTCCCCAGAATATCTGGCTTTTATTCATCATATCTTTTTTTTCTGGTGAAAATAGTTTGTTCTATAGATTTTTCTTTACAGTATGTTTTGCTATTTGCATTCCTATGGTGTCATTTAACATGTTCTTCCATGCTGTGTATCTCCCATAAGCTCACAGGTAAGCCTAAAGCTGTGCAGTCCAATGTAATAGCCCTTAGCTACATATGGCTACCTAGATTTAAATTAATTAAGACAGAAAGAGAAAGACAAATACCATGCAATGTCACTTACATGTGAAATCCAAAATATGACACAAATTAATTTATTTACACAACAGAGACAGACTCACAGACATGGAAACAAATTTATGGTTACCAAAGGGGAAGGAGGTGGAGGAGAGATAAATTAGGAGTTTAAGATTAGCAGATATATAAAAATATATAAACTGAGTGAAAGTGTTAGTCACTCAGTCGTGTCCGGCTCTTTGCAACTCCATGGACTGTAGCTCACCAGGTTCCTCTGTCCATGGAATTCTCCAGGCAAGAATACTGGAGTGGGTTGACATTCCCTTCTCCAGGGGATCTTCCCAACCCAGGGATCGAACCCAGGTCTCCTGCATTGCAGGCAGATTCTTTACGGTCTGAGCCACAAGGGAAGCCCATATTTTATAATAAATTTACTGCAAAATAAAGTAAAATTTACAGTATATAAAATAAATAAACAAGATCTTACTGTATAACACAGGGAACTATATTCAATACCATAAAATAAACCAAAATGGAAAAGAATATGAAAAAGATATGGATACATATGTATGTATAGCTTGCATGTATATATATACATATTCTCTTCATATTCTTTTCCATTATATGTATGAATCACTTTGCTATAGACCAGAAACCAACACAACCTTGTAAATTAACTGTAGTTCAATTTTTAAATTTTTTAATTTAAATTAATCACAACCCAGTAAATTTTAAAAATACATTTCCTTAATCACATTAGTCTCCTTTCAAGTTCTCAATGCCCACGTGAGGCCAGGGACTACTATACTGGATGGCGCAGATATAAAACATCTCTGTCATCACAGGAAGTTCCATTGGACACTGCTGCTCTTATTCATACTCAGATTCGTTTTTTCCAAAGCGTCTTCACAGGCAATGATATGGTAGTTCTACCAAGAAGCACATAACATCTTGTCTGTTTTTCATCATGTTAGCAGCCATTGTTGATCACTGCCTAGACTCAGAAATTCAGGGTGACGAAATTCCAGATCCATCACTCTTTTTACTTATTACCCGAATAACTCTATAAAAAGAAGCTGCTTCCCCTCATTTACTCTTTAATTGTCCTAAACTAGTTTGCATAGGAAAGGCAAGGTAACTATCTAATCCTTTCCCCAGTTCTCAAAACAAGTTGGCTCCCTAATCTTTTTTTAAGACAATTTCCTTTTTTATTTTTCAAAATTTTTATTTATGTATTTATTGGCCATATCAGTCTTAGTTTCAGCATTCGGGATCTTCTGTTGCACGGGCTTCTCTCTAATTGTGTAATCTGTAATCTGCAGCGTAGACTCTCTGGTTGAGACAAGCTGGCTTAGCTGCCCCACGACATGTGGAATCTTAGTTCCCCAACCAGGGATCAAACCAGTGTCCCCAGCATTGGAAGGTAAACTCTTACCTTCCATGGGACCACCAGGCAAGTCCCTTCCTAAATCCTCTAAAAGTGACCAATGACGCATTTTATTCTGAGAATCATTATGAACCTGTGGGTCTAAACGTATTTGGTATGTTTGAATCAGCTGATGTTCTTAGCTACAATTATTGGCCTTATATAAATAAGTTTTCATATTTTTGCCATCATATTTTTGGAATTAAATATTAGAAGACTTCTGAGTCTAAAAATAAATGTTCACATAATCTGTCCACCATCTCATGCCTGACATGTGGCTACTCCTAGTTATTTGCTGACCTTTTATCCACAGTAAATGCAACTATAAGTTTAAAATAAGTAACAGTTTTGTGGTAAATGTTTTAATGCCACTCACCTCTTCAATCTCACATTGAGAACCACACAATTTTCGAAATGACTGAGCTGGCTGGATTCTGATATAAGAGTGGCTTAAACACTCATTAATAATTGGGGTGATTAGTCATTAGTCTGGAGGGGTGTCCCATCATCATATTCAAGTTTTCCATAAAATGATTTAAAATTTTTCCAGAACCAGAAAGAAAAAAAAAAAAAAAAAAACATTCAATGACATGTAGAAGCTATCCCACCCAAATCTCTCACATCTCACCTGGAGAAACTAAGGCTCAGCAACAATCTGATTTTCCCAAGTTGTCCCAACAACTGGTATCTCAGTTGGGACTTCCATTCCCTGAAAATGAGAGGCACTTCTGATTTCTTTTTTTTTTTTTAATTGGAGGCTAATTACTTTACAATATTATAGTGGTTTTTGCCATACAGATCAACTTCTGCATAGGATTCAACCTTTCCTTAAGGAGTAGCCATTTCTTCCTGGTCAGGGGAAGTGGCCCACGACCAGGACAGGAGGAATGACTAGTCCTGCCAGAGTCATCTCTCTTCTCCTTTCCAGCCAAACATGCCAGTCTCCACTTCATCACTGCCAGCCCTGGATCCCTGTGAACCAGCTTCCAGATGCCTCTCGGCCCAGGAGAAGAACCAACCCCGGCTGTCACCACTCCCACCTTCCCCAGGGAAAGAGGAAGCCATCCCTGCTCCTGGAAAGATAGACGTGATGACAGCTAGAAAGGATTTGCCTACTGAAGCTTGGAGCGCCTTCTCACAGATTGTGGAAGGAATGGATGCTCCTACTTCGCAGTCCAATCAGGGCTCAGCGAATCTAGCCAGTGACGAAATGAAAGACGTAGGGGAGTGCTGGCAGCTACCCACAGGTCCCTTATTCCACTGCACAGTTCTCTGCCTGGGAACAAGCACCCCAAAGGGCTGGACCCTCTCACTGGTCTCTGCTGGCTGGGATCAACACATGGAGATAAAGCTTTCTCTCCAGGGGCTTCCCTGGTGGTCCAGTGATTAAGAGTCCGCCTTGCAAAGCAGGGACACTGGTTCAATCCCTGGTCCGGGAAGATTTCACACACCACAGAACAGCTAAGCCCGGGTGCCACAACTTTGAGTCTGTGCTCTAGAGCTCAGGTACCGCAACTGCTAAGGCCCACGCGCCTCAGAGCCCATGCTCCGCAACAAGAGAAGCCACCACAATGAGAAGCCCGAGCACCACAAGGAAGAGTAGCCCTGCTTGCTGCAACTAGGGAAAGCCTGCTTGCAGCAATGAAGACCCTACACAGCCAAAAACAACTAAGTAAAATTAAATAAAAGTTTTCTCTCCAAAAATATACCAAAGGTCCCTAGAGAGTAGAGCCCCTCAACCTGAAACCTTGCATTCTGGAATTGTCAGGTGCATGAACCCTGAATCAAAACTCCCAACAGCCCCCTGAGATCAGCCCACTCTCTTCCTACTTACTGAGGTTCACGCCTAAGCTGCACTGTCCACCTATAGCTGCCTGAATGCCTTCCACTGAATTATCTCCAGAGAACACAGGTCACTGTTTCATGTATCAGAGACCAGTGATTTACCCTGGGACTCCCAGACCCCTCAGGGATATTTACAAAGTTTTCAAAACGTGATAGTTTATATTTCTATTCATAGCTAACTCTGGAAAAAAAATCAAGTTCGTGCGTAGGGAAAGAGGAGTTGAATACCTAAAAAACTGGCCATGGGAGAATGCATGAGGGTTCTCTCATGCTCCCGCAAGGCAGAGATTCAGAGCACTTCCTTCTGCACATGGAATCATGACATTTGCAGCAATATGGACGGACCTCGAGATTGTCATACTGATTGAAGTAAGACAGACAGAGAAAAAGAAATGTCCTATGATACAGAGTGTGGATTCTAAAAAGAAATGATCACCAGTCCAGTTTTGATGCATAATACAGGATACTCGGGGCCGAAGCACTGGGATGACCCAGATGGGATGGGATGGGGCGGGGAAGAGGTTCAGGATGGTGAACACATGTACACCCGTGGCGGATTCATCTCAATGTATGGCAAAACCAATACAATATTGTAAAGTAATTAGCCTCCAATTAAAATATATAAATTTTTATTTTAAAAAAAATAAAAAGAAATGATACAAATGAACCTATTTACAAGACAGAAACAGACTCACAGACTTTGAGAATGAACTTATGGTTGCCAGGAGCAAGGATGGGGGAAGGGATAGTTAGGGAGTTTGGGATGGACATGTACACACTCTTATATTTAAAATGGAAAACCAACAAGGACCTACTGTGTGGTATAGGGAACTCTGCTCAATATTATGTAACAACCTAAATGGGAGAAGAAGTTGAAAAAGCACAGATACACGTATGTTTATAACTTAACTGACTCGCTTCGCTGTGCATCTGAAACCATCACAACATTGTTAATCAACTAGACGTCAACATAAAAGTTAGAAAACATTTCACGAGACTTCCCTGGTGGTCCGGTGGCGAAGACTCCATGCTCCCAGTGCAGGGGGGCCTGGTTCAATCCCTGGTCAGGGAGCTAGATCCCGTATGTCACAGCTGGAGTCCGCATGCCGCAATTACAGATCAGGCAAACCACAGCTAAGACCAGATGCAGGCAGATACATGAATTTATGCTTTCAATTTCATGAGGAGGATCAAGAGGGTGGCAGATAGGAGGAATGTGTGTCAAAGGGAAAATCTCTCTGGAAGGTAAAAGTGAAAAAAGAAGGGGGTTGTGGGGAAAGGAGCACCTGATGCAAGACAAGCGCCTGAGACGAGAGCATCCAAGAAGAAAAGAAAACGGCTGAGTGAAAAGCAATCCTCTACCTATGGGTCAGCAGCAACGCTAGGGCGGGGGAAGTGGTGAAAATAGGCCAGCGGTCAGCGCTACCTGCTGGGAACCTACAGTGATTTTTGGTGCAGAGCACTTTTTGTTGCCACTATTGTTTTTATTGAGTTTGTTTGAGGTTTTTTTTTTTTGTTTTTTTAAGAAAAAAGAGGAGTCAATATATATTGAACACTTCTGTGCTAGGAACTGGGCCTGGCATATGATGTGTATTACTCCAACAGGATCACGAAAAGCAGATTTCAGTTCAACCAATGAGGAAAATGAAGTTGTTTAAAGATAAATAAAACACTTAACTGCAACCTGCCCTCCCCACCCTCCGCCCCGTCCTCATTTTTCTAGAGTGGTCATCCTTGCAAATTGCTCCGGACAGTGCCTGTTAGTGCCTGACATCCTGGGGTCACTATTAAAGAGCACCCCCCTTTTCACTCTGGTGTCTGGGTTTGGATATAAATTAAATAATCGCCCTAGGTTGCAGCTACATGGTTGCTCTGTCCAATCCTCCAGGGATTTCTACAGGGAGGGTCTAGAATCAGAGCCATCCTCAATGGCCTCTTGCCTGAGCATCCTCAAGACAAAGGAGTTCCCGAGAAGAGAAGGAACCATGAGAAGAAAGTAGCAGAGAGACATGAGAAGAGTCCTACATTGAGAAATCGAAACACGCCTGACTTCTGGAACTTTCCTGAACACCATCATGATTCACACATGAGCCTTTTGGAGCTCTGAGAAAAGCAAAACCGCAGGTGTAATCCCAGCAGAAGCGGAGGTCACAGTGGCTGCTTTCAAGGGATGGCACACCTGGCCGGCTTAGGACACCCTCAAGGAGGAGGACGGGGGACTTGAAGAAACCCCGTCGTCATGGAGCCATGCCCTGCCCCACCGTCCCTGCAGCCTGTGGCTGGACACCTTCAGGGTTTGGAGTCCTGGCTCCGGACAGCACTGTTTAGATGGTTCATAGAAGCCCTGCCCCCACCTCCCACCCAGGCATGGTCTGCAGACCCTCACAGTGTCCAGGAAATTGACATCTGTGGGTTCAAGCAGGATGTCAAGGCTGCTGGAGACGTTCTATTTGTGCCTGCATCTGAATAATTTAACACTCCCTCCAAAATAGACTATCATTAGAATTTGTCAATTCCTGTGCAGACAGCCTCAAAAAAGAGAGAGAAGGGAAGAGAAAGTTCCCACATATGTTGCCTTAGAGTAGGGGAACAGGAGGCTGGGTTCTGCGTTGTTCTTTTTCCTAGAGTCACAGCCCGCTGCTCACTGGTGCGTCTGGCCCCCCGGGAGCTGCTTCCCTTATGCGTGTCCTTACCCCTAAACGCACGTCTACTGCTGCATCCACCAGATAGAGACGAAAGCCCTCACTGGTCTGTTCCCCCCCACCACCACTTCCTCTGTGTGTGTGTGTGTGTGTGTGTGTGTGTGTGTGTCTGTGCGCTCAGTCGTGTCTGTCTCTTCATGACCCCATGGACTATAGCCCACCAGGCTCCTCTGTCCCTGGGACTCTCCAGGGAAGAATACTGGAGTGGGTTGCCATTTCCTTCTTCAGAGGATTTTCCGAACCCAGGGATCAAACACAGATCTCTTGTGTCTCCTGAAATGGCAGGCAGATTCTTTACCACTGTGCCATCTGGAAAGCCTGCCACTTATCTTATGTGGGGCATATTCAGGTCACTTCTATGACGCTCAGTTTCTCCATCTGAAAAACACGGCCTCCAGGACTTCCCTGGTGGTCCAGTGGCTAAGACTCCAAGCTCTGAATGCAGGGGGCCTTGGTTCGATCCCTAGTCAGGGAACTAGATCCCACATACTGCAACTAAGATACAGCCAAATAAATAAATAATTATTTTTTTAATAACATGGCCTCCCTCATAGGGTTTTCATAGCATTAAACGAGCGAATTCCTCAAGGTCTGGCACACAACACAAGCCTGTCTTTAGTCTGCTGTTCCTTATCAGGCACTGACCTTAAATGAAACAATGCTAGTTCGCAAGAGGTACCACAGACAGGCACAATTTCCAGCCCTGCATAATTCCACTTTCTTCCCATTGCTTAGCGTGACCATGCTCATGGGAAAACAAAAACAATCAAAATAAAACATTTGTGTATATATACACAATACATACATGTACCTATATATACATGGATTACATATGTAATACACACATATATACGCACACACACACATACGGGCTCATCAGCTCAGCCTCCAGTCTGGATGCTCAAATCAACTGAGCCCCAGTTCTGCTTGTCAGTTTGTTGAGCCCCTGGTTAGTGCCTAATTATCCCCCATGAGGGCTGGTCCAAAGCTTTTCCATAAACCCCACCCACTTCCAAAACCTTCCCTCTTACTTCACCCCATTCACTGAGTCCCGCAGCCTTGTCTCCAAACGTCTCCACCCTCCTCCCATCCAGGCTCTCTGCACACCATCACGGCCTGAAGACCAGCCTCCCACTGTGCACAGCCCCACCTGCCCCCGTGGGGTCCCAGACTTGGCTCCATCCACCACCTCCTCCCCTGCATCTTCAAGGTCTTATTCTCACTTAGTTTTTATTCTGTAAAAATGCTCAAGCCCCGCACATCCTAAAAACACTTCTCCCTGTGCTCTTTCTCACTAAGTCAATCTACATCGTCTCCTTCCTTCTTCCACCACCCTGAGAAATGTCTGGGTTCGCTGGCCTGTATCCCCGCCTGCGTACTGGTTTCTTCAGCCCTGGAGCTGCACTTCTTGTTCTCAGGACTGCGCTGGCAGCGTCTCCTCCAGACTCACTGATTCTGTCCTAATTACCGTTCAGAGGTCTCTCGTGGGTCCCCATCCTCCTGGATCCCCCCTTGGGCAGACCTCTCCTACTCTGGGGTCCGTGACACCAGCCCTCTCCTGGCTCTCTCCCCTTCCTCCCTGAATGCCCTCTCTCTCAACCCCCCTGCCATCTCTCTCTCATTCCATGTTCATTATCTTCCACCCTCCTTTTTATTTTTCATATTCATTTATTTGGCTGCACTGGGACTTCGCTGCAGCATGCAGGATCTTCTAGCTGTGGCATGCAGGATGTAGTTCCCTGACCAGGAATCGAACTGGGTCCCCTGCCTTGGGAGTGTGGAATCTTAGCCACTGGACCACACCTCCTTTTTATATGGGAATATTCCCTAAGGCTCTCTCACGGCACTTTTCCCTTCTGTCTCTACTCTGTCTCCGTGGAAGACTATACAACCTCTTCCCCCACATCACATTTCAGCCCTAGCCAAGCACATAACTCAGCCCTGACCTTGTCCCCTGAATTTGCCATCAGCTCACGAGTCTGCCCACTAAGACATCCACCAGCCTCTGAAATGCTCAAATGGAATTCAGGATTCCTCCAGCAGTGCCCCATCCTCTTCCCAGTTGCCCTAATCCTGGAACTCCAGCAGCTGACTGCTCCCTCCTTCCTCAGCCCCACTCCCCACACCTCCTAGCCCTGCAGTCTCAGCATCACATCATCACAGTCCCTCTTTCCCCCTCCCCACCACCACCCAGGTTCAGGCACTGGCCTCCCCCACCTGCCAACACAGCAACGACCACGTGGCCTCAGGCCTGCAGCCCCTCATCTCCTAAGTACCATCCCCGCCCGCTCTGCTCCGCACTGTAGAGCCTTCCTTGAATGTCTATTGACATGCACTCCCTTTGCTTCCAAGAGCCTTCAAAGTGCCAGTCAGTGAGCTAAGCATTCTCCCCACGTCATTCCACTCTCCTAAGACCCCTACGTGGGCACCATTTCTGCCTCCACTCTACAGCTGATGAAGTAGAGCACAAGGGAAATCATGCTCATGGGCACACAATTAGTAAAGAGTCTAACCAGCAAACGAGCCTAAAACCACTTACTGCCTCCAACGGCAGACCAAATAAGACCAAAACAATTCCCTCCAAAGAAACCTTGGTAGAACCGAGTGTATAACACAGGGAATTCTACTCAGTGCTCTGTGGTGACCTGGTAAACAGGAAGGAAATCTAAAAAAGAGAAGATATTCGTATGTGCATGGCTGATTCACATTACCGTACAGGGGAAACTAACAGCCTTGCAAAGCAACTATTACTGTGAGTCACTCAGCTGTGTCTGACTGTGTCCGACTCTTCATGACCCATGGACCGTAGGCTGCCCCGGCTCCTCTGTCCATGGGATTTTTCAGGCACGAACACTGGAGTGGGTTGCCATGCCCTCCTTCAGGGGATCTTCCTGACCAAAGGTTCGAACCTGAGTCTCCTGAGTTGCCAGCAGATTCTTTACCATTGCCATCAGGGAAGCCCTATACTCCAATTTTAAAAAATAATAAATAAACGGTCCACGTCTAGGGAAAAAAAAAAAAAAAGAAGCCTTGGGTGGCTCCCTGCTGCCTACCAATTTCCCCAGCACCAGAGGCCCCCAGGGCTCCCCAGCAGCCACATAGCCGTCACACTGATGTTCCGTGTGTTGCTCCCTTTGGGTTCTGACCACCTCATGGCCACATCTGTGCCCTCAGATCATGTTCCAGTTCTGGGCTTTTCCCAGACTTTGCTGGCTTCACCAACTCACTTGGTTGCTCCCTCCTCCCCCTGTGCCAGCTCCTACAGACAAGAATTCCTCCTTCATTGGCACACCCGGCACTTTATACCTTGGCCACAGCCTTCATTTTCTCTGACCTTACATGATGGTCATGTACATGTTCATTTTCCCATTGCCTCGAGGGCAGATACCCTCAATGGACTTATTTCTGTAGGTGGCACATATCTGACCCATTGTTGTTGTTCAGTCGCTAAGTGATATCTGACTCTTTTGTGACCCCATGGACTGTAGCCCTCCAGGCTCCTCTGTCCATGGGATTCTCCAGGCAAGAACACTGCAGTGGGTTGCCATGTTCTCTTCCAGGAGATCTTCCCAACCCAGAGATCCAAGCCGAGTTTCCTGCCTTGGTGGACAGAGTTCTTCATCACTGGCCCAGGGCACATTAAATATTTGTTGAAATGACTTGATCCCAAGGATCTGCCATAGAAACTGTCACCATGATTATTTCACCCTTGTTTGTAAAGCAGTATGATGAGGCTTGCATAAGGCAATGTCGGGATCTCGTACTCAATTAAGTGGAAAATGGGGGTGGGTTCCAGACCCTGACCCACTAGCTGGTCCGCTCACTTGTTCTGGCTCCATGCAGAAAGCTCACTGCTTACAAGCTGCCAAATTAATTTTCAAGGAAAGAACAGAACAGCTTTCACATTCTGACACCTCCTCCTGCTCTTCCATCCCACCTTCTTGAGAACTGGCCTCTGAGGATGACTCATCGGTGGGAGAGGGTGAAAACAGCTCCCAGGAGGGGGCTGACAATCTCTGCTAGACAGAGAGTGGGGCTGGTGACAGCATGTGTCCCCGCCGGGTGGAGAGGCATTTTCTCCACCATCTCAGGTTTGATTTGAGCCCTGGGGATAAGGCTAAGAAAGATAAGAGCATTCAGAAGTGCACTCACCTTCTTTTATCTGTGGAATATGCTCGAATACCTGGGGGATGCTTCTCTGTGCAAATAGCACCAAATGTCATTCTTCCCTCCCTCCACTCAAGTCTCCTTACAGTCCGCAAAATGCAAGTCACTTTAATGCATCTAACGAGAAAAAGACAAGAAAAGCTCAAAGAACTACTCCTGAATCTGCTTGGCTTGGCAGAGTTAACATAGAAATCCGGACTATATCTCACAAGGGAATTATATTCAATATCCTGGGATAAACCATGATGGAAAAGAAGATTTTAAAAAAAAGAAGAAGAAGGTATGTATGTACATACATGAGGCATTTTGCAGTACAGCAGAAATTAACACAGCATTGTTCATCAAACATACCTCAATCAATCAGTAAAAAGAAATCCTGGTCACCACCGGGACTATTTTTGCACTCCAGTATTCAGGGATTAAAACCTGAACTCTGCCTACAAAGGCATCACGCAGAGCCTGGCACAACTCTTATACCAAACGTCTCTCTCCTCCTTCCCCTCAAGCACCCCACCTCCCCACTGGCATCTCAGCTCCAGACACACAAACACCCTTCTGGGCTGTCCCTGGGTCTATTCTATTCATCTGTTATGCCTCTAGAGTATTTCTTCTCTTTCTGATTCAAAGGTTATTTGTTCCACAGAAAGAGCTTTTCTTTTCCAAAATCAGAACAGGGTGGACAGTCTGCTTTCTAAACACCTACTGAGCCTTTCTGCTGGAAGATGATGCTGGACGGTGCTGCCAGCATGCGGGCTTGGAGCACAGAACGCCTCTCTGGCAGCCTCAAACAGAGGGCGAGGCCGAACGAGTTTGCTCTGCATCAGGCACGCAAAAGGCGCAGCTGATCTCTTTTCAGCCTGGCCTCTGCCCATTATTAGAACATCCCAGTAATGCTTAAATTTACCTCCCACTCTCCCCACCCCATCTCATGCACACTCTTCTCTTTTCTGTGAAGATAAGGCTAAGCAGCCAGGGGAAAGAAGGGTTGAGAACATCCAATGAGCATCTGCCATGCACTCAGCTCAGAGTTGGGAGTTTAACATTCATTTGGTCCTTACAAGGACCCTCCAAGGTAGGTACGGTTATTATCCCATTGTATGGAAGGAGGAACTGAGGCAGGCTCAGAGAGGTTAAGCCACTTGCCAAATATCACTCAGCTGGTGAGTGATGGAACTTAGCAGTTGAGTCCATCTTTCAGCTTCAAAGCCTGGTCTACAAGATTTCCTCTGTGGTCTACAGTACAAATGACCAGACTGAACTGCTTGAGAACAATATTCACATTTTCAACATCTCTATATTCCTCACAACACTCACCAAAGAAAAGCCACTCTGTGTGTAATGAAAGAATCCACGTGTGCGTAAACAGTTTAACAAAATAAGAGATCTGCCTACTTCCTTCTTAAGGTGGTCTGTACCCTGATTTTTGATTAAGTTTTACAATAAAGCCAAGTGCAGAGAGACCCCAGAAAGCAAGGATTGTTAGCTTTTGAAACAGACACGGCAATCCCTGGCACATCACATGAAGAAATAGACTTGTGTTCCCTGGTGGATGGGATGGTAAAGAACCCACCTGCCAATGCAAGAGACTCGGGTTTGATCTCTGGGTTGGGCCAATCCCCTGGAAAAGGGAATGGCAACCCCCCTCCAGTATTCTTGCCTGGGAAATCGCATGCAGAGAGGAGCCTGACGAGCTACAGTCCACGGGGTTGCAAAGAGTCAGACCGGACTGAGCAACTAGACAACAACATGCTTCCATTTCTACTTTCCTGCCCCTGGTTAGGAAATTATATTCCTTCTTATGAATGGAAATGCTAATGGAAATAAGTTTTGATGTCCCTGTCTGTTATATGGATTGGAAAGGAACACGGTGCAATGTCAATGATGGTGCTATTGGCGGAAATGGGTGCCAATCCCAGAAAACTACTCAGCCTCTGTGACCCTCAGTTTCCTGGACTTTCATGTGGGTTATGACAACATCCCCACTGCCTCACCAGGTTGGGATATCCAACTTCAAAAATTAGAGGGTGTAGCCAGTGTCGAGGCTGGGTGTCACTAAAGTGAACAACTGACCATCATCCAAGTTTTCCCAAAAGGGTGCTCTTAACTCAGTAAGGATAATTGTGGGGGGAGGATTTCCCTGGCAGTCTAGGGGTTAAGATTCCATGCTCCCCATCCAGGTTTGATCCCTGGTCAGGGAACAAACATCTTCCATGCTACATGGCACGGTCAAAAAAATAAAGAGACACAAATTTTTAAAAGAGCATAACTGTGGGAGGCAAAAGAATGACCTCCTAAAGCTGTCCACATCCTAATCCCTGGAATCTGTGGACATGCTACTTGACATAGCAAAAGGGACTCACAGGTGTGATTAAGTAAAGGATCTTATGATGCAGAGGCTATGCTGAGCTATGGGAGTGGACCCATTGTGATGACAAGGGTCCTCATAGAGAAGAGGAAAACAGGAGGGGGAAAGTCAGAGCGAAATCAGAGAACACTAAGCTGCTGGATATGAAGGTGGAGAAGAGGGCACAAGCCTGGGGATGCAGTCAGCTTCTAGAAACCAGAAAAGGCGAGGGATCAGGTTCTCTCCTCCAGCCTGCAGAAGAATGCAGCCCTGCAGGCACCTTGATTTTAGCCCAGGGAGACCCATTTCGAACTCCGACCTCTAGAACTGTAAGATAATTTATCATTGTTTAGCCGATAAGTTGTGTCCTACTCTTTTACAGCCCTCATGGACTATATCCCACCAGGCTCCTCTCTCCACGGGATTTCCCAGGCAAGAATACTGGAGTAGGTTGTCGTTTCCTCCTCCAGGGGATCCTCCCAATCCAGGGCTCAAATCTATGTCTCCTGCATTGCAGGTGGATTCTTCACCATTGAGCCACGCAGGAAGCCCTTATAAGATAATACATGTGTGTCATTTTTACCCACTATGGGGCGATTTGTTACAGCAGCAAAAGAAACAAACCTAATATCCCTGCCCAAGGTCTGGCTGTCACCCCAAATCAGGCTTCATCAGGCCTGCAACACAAGTCTCTCTCCCATTCCCCATTGATTCCAGACAGCAACCAGAAGGCCTGACTGCTTTGCAAGGAGACATCTACCGGTAAGTCAGAATCCTCATCTTGGCATAACCAGCACCCCCTATTTTATTAGGCAGACCAGCACGGGAGACCCATCTGTATTTGGAAGGAAGCTGAGAAGAACAGAACTGGAGGAGGCAGAGGTGGATGAGTCACCCTCTCTGGCCCCCAGCTCAGACCCTGGCACCTGTGCCCCCACAGTAGGCACAGCCTTGCCAATACCTGGGTCTGCTGGCTAGAATGTCCTCTTTTGGGCAGTATTTGGAAGGCACTGCCAGCATCGCCTTCTGAGAAGCTCGTTTTTCTGCACATACTTGACTGATCAACACCTCGTAAGAGTGTTAAATGTGTTCTTTCTTTAGAATGGCAACAATTAAATATGTCATACACTAGAAGCTTGGAAGGACTGATGCTGAAGCTGGAGCTCCAATACTCTGGCCACCCGAGGCAAAGAACCGGCTCATTGGAAAAGACCCTGATGCTGGGAAAGACGGAAGGCAGAAGGAGAAGAGGGTGACAGAGGATGAGATGGTTGGATGGCATCACCGACTCAGTGGACATGAACTTGGGCAAACTCTGGGAGAAGGTGAGGGACAGGGAGGCCTGGCGTGCTGCAGTCCATCAGGTCGAAAAGAGTCGGACATGACTTGGCAACTGGGCAACAACAACCAGTGCTAAAAGCATTCAGAACACAGCAAGCACTCAACCAATTTCAGGGATTTCCCTGATGGTCCGGTGGTTAAAGAATCTGCCCTGGAATGCAGGGACGTGGGTTCAGTCCCTGGTTGGGGAACTAAGATCCCACACGCCATGGAGCAGCTAAGCCTGCCAGCCTAAACTACTGAACCCACGTGCTCTGGAGCCTGCGTGCCACAACTAGAGCGTCCATGCACTGCAGCGAAAGATCCCCCATGATGCGATGAAGATCCCACGCGCTGCAACCAGGTCCGGATGCACTCAAGTAAATAATAAGTATATTTAAGAAAACAAATTTCAATTACTATCAGTATTATTATCATCATTGTTAATTTATTCAATCCAGTTATGTTCAAGTGCACTGGGACTGGGGGTTCTTTTCTTTCCTCTAGGAAACGTAAATTTCTCTCTCCGCTCTTTATCCCCTGGTGTTAAACTTCCAGCTTCCCAAGGGGAGCTTCACCTCTTGTGCTGACTGCCAGTGGTCATTATACAGAGGTCAGCTGGGATCGCCGTTGCATGATCTATAAGGTCCTTTTCAATAAATGGGAAAATGTATGTGAAACTGCAAGTATAGGGCCTGGCACAGAAGAGAAACTCAACAGTGTCTGCATTCTCACTTACTAACTCTCGGTTATAGGTTGACTTATGTTCCCTCATAATTCATACATTGAACACCCACTGCCTCAGAATGTGACTGTATTTGGAGACAGGACCTTTAAAGAGGTGACCCAGGAGGCACTAATGGTAAAGAACCCGCCTGTCAATGCAGGAGACATAAGAGACGTGGGTTGGATCTCTGGGTCAGGAAGATCCCCTGGAGGAGGGCGTGGCAACTCACTTCAGAAATCTTGCCTGGAGAATCCCATGGACAGAGGAGTCCATGGGGTCGCAAAGAGTCAGACACAACTGAGAGACTGAGCAGGAAGTTCAATGAGGCCCTCAGGGTGGACCCTGACCCAATCTAACCAGTGTCCTTATAAGAGGAGGGGCTTCCCTGCTGGTCCAGCGGTTTAAAATCTGCCTGCCAGTGCAGGGGAAACAGACTTGATCCCTGGTGTCCAGGAAGATTGCACACACCGTGCGGCAACTAAGCCCAGGTACCACAATTGCTTAGCCTGAGTGTCCAGAGCCTGTGCTCCACAATAAGAGAAGCCCATGAACCACAACTGGAGAGCAGCCCCCGCTCTGCAGCTAGAGAATGCCTGCACACAGCCACGAAGACTTAACGCAGCCAAAACTAACATTTTTAAATGCTAAATAAATAAGTGTTTTAAAGAAAGAAGAGGAGGTTAGGACATGCAGAGATTTACCAGAGATACACACACAGAGGAAAAGCGTGTAAGAAGACATCAACGGGCTACTGTGCCCAAGTCAAGGAGAGAGCCCTCAGGAGAAATGAACCGGCGGGCACCTCGATCTGGACTTCCAGCCTCCAGAACAGGGAGACTTTCTGCTGTTCAAGCCTCCCCTGGGAAAGACCCTGATGCTGAGAAGGCCTGAAGGCAAAAGGAGAAGAGGGTGGCAGAGGATGAGACGGTTAGATGGCATCACCAATTTGATGGACATGAACTTGGGCAAACTCCAGGAGTTAGTGATGGATAGGGAGGCCTGGCGTGCTGCAGTCCATGGGGTTGCAAAGAGTCAGACGCGGCTGAGCGACTGAACAACAACAACAAGCCTCTCCATCTGTGTATTTTGTTGTAGCAGCTCTGGCAAACTAATACCACTCCCTTTCAAGAACAAATAATGGCTGCATCCACTCCAGCATTCTTGCCTGGAGAATCCCAGAGACAGAGGAGCTTAGCGGGCTGCCGTCTATGGGGTCGCACAGACACGACTGAAGCGACTTAGCAGCAGCAGCAGCAGCAATGGCTGTATCTCTGGACAGCAGGAAGCTGTTTTAAGTCTGACTTAAAAGAGGTCTCTGATCCCTGTTTGGGCCTGGGGGCCTCTTTGTGTGAAGCAAGGGCACATATTTTCCCAGCAGGACTTGGCGGCCGCGCCTGGCACTCATGAGAAGGCGTCTCACTTCCTGAAGAAGGAGGTGTCATTATTTGCACAATCCCCCCCCAGAGCCCTTCATGAAGAGGAGAGCCGTGCATCGTGGCCTCACAGAGGAAACGCGGCGCTGGCACCTCGGATACGGAGAACTGTAAAATCGCAGATGACAGATTCGTGACTCCCCTGGGGAAATAAATAGCAAGAACAGATGGGACCCGAGGCTGGGAGGTTTCATGGAAATCTTAATAGCATTCTGATAATGTAATGAATGTGGTGAGAAGAGAAGAGCAAGCCAGTATCAGCAAGGCAAGACCCAGTCTAGCCCACCCTGAGGATTACCCAGGAGGACCATTCTGTGAGGAGGACATGCAGAGGTTGACCAGAGATAGCCACACAGAGGAAAACCATGTAATAAGACATCAGCTGGGCTGCTGTCCACAAGTCAAGGAGAGAGTCCTCAGGAGAACCTGCAGGCACTTCCATTTGGCCTTCCAGCCTCCAGAACAGGGAGAAGAGGAGGCTGGAAGAGGAGCCACAGGGTGAGGAGAGCACCACAGGGCTACATGGCAACCATTTCCCAGGGAATTTAAAGAGTGCTCTCTGAACTGGCTTCCCAGGTGGCTCAGTGGTAAAGAACCCACCTGCCAATGCAGGAGACATGGGTTTGATCCCTGGGTCAGGAAGATCCCCGGGAGGAGGAAATGGCAACCCACTTCAGTATTCTTGCCTGGAGAATCCCACGGACAGAGGAGCCTGACAGGCTACACCCCATAGCGTCTCAGAGAGTCAGACGGGACTGAGTGACTGAGCACAGCTTTGAACTGGCAAAGCTAAGTGCCTTACGATGGGGTACCCTCCAGAGCGATGCTCCCCCATTTGCCCCATGCACCGCTTCAGGCTATCTCTCTGGGCAGCAGTGAACCATGACCCAGTCTGCTTAGCTGCCCCACAGGCCATCTTCTACATGGCCCTGGGTGACTTCCAGGTAAAAGAGTAATCTAGGAACAGTGAGGGGACACAGGCCACGTGTGCTCAGAGCTCAGGAGGGTCTCTCCTGGAGATGGCTTATCTAGTGAGTCCAGCCTATTCCCAATTAATCTCTCCCTATTCATTTCTAGAGACTCTCAGTGAAGACATGCCCAAGGTAAAGAGTCCTGGACAAGGAATCTGAAGGTGTGGATCACAACTCTACCACGTGCCAACCATGAGACACTGGATAAGTGACTCAGCTTCTCTGTAAAGTGGGAATAATACTTTCTACCTTGTGGGAATTTTTGGTAAAGAGCAAAGGAGGTCTACTCCTTAGAAATGGCAGGCATTGAACACACACAAACTCCCCTCAATTTGTGTCCCACAAATAGAACAATGTACACAGTGTTTATTGCATGGATCTTGGCTTTCTTGGTATTCCTGGATAAACAAATGCAGGCTTCGAGGTTTGATGGCCCACAGGCACTGTCTCTTCCTCAAGCTTTTATTTAAACAGGTGTCTTGGAAAGTGCAGGACTGAGAATAGATGAAACGTTGGGGAAGATAAGCCCAGGTGCTCAGTATCTTAACTGGGGAATCCAGTGTTGTTCAGTCACTCATTGAGACAAAAGAAGCAACTGGAAGCAGCAGAAAGGATGGAGAAGGAGTCAGACCTGTGGTGCCAGCTCTGCAGCAGAGAACAAGCAGGGAACTGGTGTCCAAATGGCTCACAAGGCAAAAGGAGCAGAATCATTACCCATCAGAAGAAAGCTGAGCAGTTAAAGAGGCTCCAGACAGGGCAGCCCTGCTTTCCCAGCTGAGTCCTCAAAGAGGATGTTTGGGGACCCCACTTGTGAGCACCATGGCTTAAGTCGTGATGGGTGGCAGGGAGCATCTCTGATGAAACCTACTCTGAATCAGGCTTTGTGCTCATCTTAAATGTGTCCACAACACCCCTGGCCTTATACTCATGACATATATTTATAGTGAGTCCCCTACATATGAACAAGTTCTGTTTCAAGAGCGCATTGGCAAGTCTAATTGGTTTGTAAGTCCAACAAAGTCAGCCTAGGTACCCAACTAATGCAATCAGCTGTATAGTACTGTACTGAAAGAGGTTTATAATACTTTTCACAAAAATAATACATTAAAAAATAAACACACACAAAAAAGAAACATTTTTAATCTTATACTGCAGGACCTTGAAAAGTGCAGTAGTACAGTACAACAGCCGGCATGCAGGGGCTGGCACGGAGTGAACGGGCAAGAAGAGTTACTGATGGAGGAGGGAGACAAGGTGGGAGAGGGCAGAGCTGAAAGGTCATCAACAATAGGAGACGGAGTGCAAGCTGTGATTTCACTCAAGACTGATCCTGATGGCTCGGGTTCTGGTTCTTTGCTGGAACCAGATGCACCGTTGCATGAACCTTGAAGCGTGAAACTTGAAGATTCACGTGTAGAGGACTTAGTGTACCTGACATAGTGGGGGGTTGCAAATGGGGCCGTTTAGCACATATTGGGAATACAGTCTCTTGTAGTCAGGCTCCTGAACAAGCAAATGTTTTTCAAAATAGTTTATAAATAGATTCTTTCTTGAGGTGGATGGAGAAGGAGAGGGCATGGCAGAGAGGAAAAAAATTCCCTGACTGGTATGAGGACTTGTGAGTTTTAAGCGAATTGATGTTCTAATCTCATCTGTTTTCCTTTTTAAGCCAACTCTCTTTCCTTCTAGCTAGTGGGTGATCTGTTTGGTTTGCCCGGCTGTTGAGTCCACCTTCAGAAAGAAAATAAAAAATATAAAAAGGTAAAGGTGATCACAGAATATAATAGACGCAAAAGACAAAGAAAGGAGATTCTAGCCAAGAACGGTGGGTGACTCTGGGAGGAAAACAAAAATGTCAGAAACAGAAGCGACAACTGAAGGTTTACTCTGTCAGGGTGTAAAACCTTGGCTGCACATCAGGATCACTGGACAGTTTCTTTAAGAAATTCAATTTTCCAGTGCCACCCTTAGAGTCTGGCTTAAGTATCCTTAAGGAGAGTTAGGATATTGCTTGTTTTGTTTTGTTTTTAGATAAACTCCTCAGCTGATTCTAATACACAGCCAGGATTGAGAACCAAAGGACTGGATAAAAATTTGCCAAATATAAAGAAAATCTTCACTCTTCAAATTTATGTGCCGTGCTAAGTCCCTTCAGTCGTGTCTGACTCTGTGCAACCCTACAGACTGCAGCCTGCCAGGCTCCTCTGTCCATGGGATTCTCCAGGCAAGAAGGCTGGAGTAGGTTCCCATTTCCTCCTCCAGGGGGTCTTCCCTGACCCAGGGATCAAACCCTCGTCTCTTGTGTCTCCTGCATTGGTAGGCAGGTTCTTAACCATTAGCACCACCTGCGAAGCCCCTTCAAACCCATAGTGTTTACCAAATTTCAAGCAAAGTGCACCGCATCCTAACACTTTGTTAATTTCAAAGAGAAAATTTTAATATAAGTTATTAACATAAGAACAAAACTTAGTATTTTCATAGACAATTTCCCTGCCACTTTAAACTACAGGAGATAATTCGCCAGAATCTTAAGGGAGGGGCTACAGTGTAACTGCTCAGGCTCCAGAATCTAAAAGTCTTGACTAGGTTTCTCTGCCATTTACTGCCTGAATCCTCTTGGGTAAATTGGGAAGATTAAATGAGATATTATATTTAAAGTAACCAAAGCCTAGCATATAATCCTTAGTGAGGGTTAGGTTTTTTCTTATTATTTTCTTATTTTAATAGCTTTGTTATTTTAAAATACAAAGCTTCATAGAGAGACTGAAAATAAACATTGGATAAATAAAGAAATATACCATGTTCTGTAACACCAACTGTCACCAAATTAACTAGTAATGTAACTACATAAATATAAATCTAATTGGTAGTGGAATTAAACTGTAATTCCTATCCAAATTCCAACAGAATTTTTTTCTTAACTCAATATGATGAGAAAAACAACTTTTGTTTTTCAGAGCTTTTGCCCGGCATCTTACAATATAATAACCCTGTCCAGAGTCTGGACAATTAGAAAAGGATTGAGTTTAGGATTCCCTCTGTAAGTTCCTGCTTTGCTTTTTCCAAGGTCCCTTTTAAGACAACTAATTAGAGTTAAGTACATGAAAATTAGTGACCTTCATCCATACACACACACACACACACACACACACACACAATGGAATATTACTTGGCCATAAAAAAGGAAGAAGTGTGAATCAATTGAACTAAGGTGGATGGAACTAGAGCATGCTGTACAGGGTGAAGAAAGTCAGAAAGAGAAAAACAAATAACATATTAACGCATATATATGGAATCTCGAAAAATGATACTGATTAACCTATTTGCAGATGTAGTGATAGACCCATGGACATAACAAGGGAAGGAGAGGGTGGGACCAATGAAGAGAGTGGCACTGATGTATATACACTACCATCTATAAAACAGACAGCTAGTGGGAAGCTGCTCCATAACATAAGGAACCCAGACGGATGCTCTGTGATGACCTAGAGGGGTGGGTTGGGGAGGGAAGGCTCGAGAGGAAGGAGATATACACATAGCTATGACGGACTCACATTCCTATATGGCAGAAGCCAACACAACACTGTAAATCAATTATCCTCCAATTTTTAAAACATTAATAAAAATAAAATAACCACACAGAGTTAAGCCCATGAAAAATCAGCAGCTTCTGGCCCAACCACCTTATAAGTAACCGGTGCTTACTACACTGTCCTCAGTCTCCCGCTGGATCATGACCTGGGACAGAACACTACCCTTCCCCCCAATCACAACTGTGCCCACTCGCTTCCTTGGTGCAGGCGTATTGAAACTGCACCTTCAATCAACACCCACCCCTGAAACCCAAAGCTGGTGTTCCGGGACAACCTAAAGGGGTGGGGTGGGGAGGGAGGTGGGAGTGAGGTTGAAGGGGAAGGGGACATATGTATACCTATGGCTGACTTATGTTGATGTACGGCAGGAGCCATCACAATATTGTAATTATCCTTCAATTAAAAGTAAAAATTTTTTTAATTTAATAAAACCACCCCTGAAGTTCCCCTTCCCCAAAGTGGAAACTCAGATGCTGAAGGAGCCACTTGCCAATCCTATGCAGATGGTTTGTACCCCCTCATTCAGCAGGTCAGAGTTTGCATATTCTTAATTCAATACACCAGCTCTGGCTTCTCAACACATTTGGCAACATAACTCAGTAATTCACCTGGAAAAATAAATGGGTGAAAATACCCAAGTGAAAGTCACTCAGCCAGCTCTTTGTGACCCCATGGACTGTAGCTCACCAGGCTCCTTTGTCCATGGAATTCTCCATGCAAGGATACTGGAGTGGGTTGCCATTCCCTTCTCCAGGAGATCTTTCCGACCCAGGGATCGAACTCTGATCTCCTGCACTGCAGGCAGATTCTTTACCATCTGAGCCAAATACCAAAGGAACATTTTCAAAGTAAGATTGAAGAGGGATTTGTACTTCTAGACATTAAAGCAGAACATAAAAGTATAATAATTACAAGAGTTTGAGACAGAGAGATCAAATAGAGCAAAATATACAAGTGGGTTTTCAACTCAGTGGGGAAAGGAGTGTTCACTAAGTGGTACTGAAAGACTGATCAACAACAATTAAAACGAACTAAAATAGACTTGGGCTTCCCTGGTGGCTCAGTGGTAAATAATCCACCTGCCAATGCAGCAGGTTTGATCCCTGGGTTGGGAAGATTCTCTGGAGAAGGAACTGGCAACCCACTCCAGTATTCTTGCCTGGGAAATTATACAGATAGAGGATCCTGGCAAGCTACAGTCCATGGGGTCACAAAGAGTCAGACACGACTGAGTGACTGAACAACAACGAAATAGAGATTAATTCCCTACCTCCCACCATAAGATCATAATAAAGTGAAAATGATTAATAGCTCACATATAAAATTAAAATGGTAAAAACAGTCCAAATTTACAGGGTAAGGAAATTTTAGGGTAAGGAAAAACTTAAGCATGAAAAGAATGGAATTTTAACTGAAAACACTAGCAATATGAATACATAAAAATTAGATTGCTACATGGCAAGAAGACCATGTAAGTACAAAATTAAAGGCAAATAGATTGGGAACATGATTACAGTAATTATGAGTCACTGATTTAGTAACCTCAATACACACAGAGCTTTTACTAACAAATATGGAAAACAGTAACACTCAATTTTAAATGGACAAAGGACATGGAAAGACAATGCTTAAAAAAAAGGAAATACAATTAGTCAATAAGCAAAGTGCTCAATCATGTTAGCAATCAAATACAAGAAAAGTAACATCTTGTCTCAATGAACAAATTGACCATGTTTTTATTTTTTTCATAATTAAACATCAAGGATGCATTGAGGGGCATTCATACATTGCTGGTCGTAGGGTAAATTAGCACCATGTTCTGAAAAGTAACTTGGCAGTATGAGTAACTTTATAATACATAAGTTTTACTATTTCCCAAATCTTATTCAATAGCAAATACTATCAAGCTGATCAGAAAAAAATTAGTAAGCATAAAGAAACCAGTGACCTGGATGACAAACTTGAATAGTTCCTAATTTCACCAGTAGATTTTGGTAATTTCAAATTCCCTTGCAAACATGAGTCTTGGAATAAGTCACATTCTGTGTGTTATTAATATAATAGTTTACAACAACCAGAGCCAGAGTGGGGGTATTTGTCATCTGCTAAATTCAGGCAACTCAGCAAGTGACCCCGACCTAAACAGGAGAACGAATGGATTGCTCACTAGAACTTTGTACTCAGACTAGACCTCAGGCACATTTTATCCTTTTCCCTCATCCACTTTAACCACTGAATCTTTCCCTGAGATTAAGAAAAGATTTATCATTTAAAAAAATATATATATAGCTCACCACTGGGAAACTCTTATTCCCCTAGAAATGCCAACCGTTTGCTCCTTGCAAAAATATACTCAGTAGCAGCATTTTATTTTTGTTCTTTGGACCCTGCCTTATCCTAAAAAGTGGAGCATCCTGGGTGAGCTCCCCACAGAGGATCCCATCTGCTGCCGGCCAGACAGAGGCTGGGGATTAGGAGTAAGCGCTGGGAGCCCCAAGCAGATCAGCCAGCATGCCCACACCCCTGTGCCCTGCCTCCACACGGGGAGAGCTGATTAGCCAGTGCATGAAATGTGCCAGGCTCCAAGCAGAGTTGAAGGGAAGCAGGAAGGAGCTAGAAAGAGGGGCCGGAAGAGGAAGAAGGCAGCAGATCGATTCTGTCCATTCAAACTGGAACGTTGAGTGACTCAGAGGCACAACAGTAATTATGGTAACAGGGAGATGTCCCTTCTGGCATTGCTCTGGTCTATATCGGCCCCTCTAATGCCGGTGGTTCCCAGGTATGCTGCTTTCTTGGGGCAAGGCTCAGCTCACCCTAGCTTCTTGCAGCACTGAAGAGCATCTCAGAGAGGGGCAACTGGGTCCCAGCTCACACCCTCCAGCTGACCAAGCATCCATCCAGCCACTACTTCAAGTATTGGGCTGACCAAAAAGTTCATCCGGGTTTTTCTGCAGCATCTTATGGGGAGACCCGGATGAACTCTTTGGCCAACCCAAGAGATTTCCCCCTGCTGTGATTTAGCTACTGTTTAGGCAGGCCTGGGGCGCCTGCTCCTCCCCTAAGCTTTATGCTTCCTCCCAAGGAGCCTTCAGTACCTTCCAAAGCCCCAGTGAATGGATGAGAAAAAGGTCCTTTTCTTCCCTTGGCACTGCACCACCATCCATGTTTCCCTGCTGGTATGGGCTACTCTATTAAGCCTCCTACCTGCCAAAATTTCCAGACTCAAAGGAGGCACTCGGCGTCCTCACTGCTCTAAACTCCAGGGGACACATCAAGCCCTCCAAGCTCAATACACTCCAGCAGAACCACAGAGGGGTGGAGTGTCTGCAGGTATAACATGCCCCATGGCCCTCTTTGCAAGCATCTCCAGTCTGTATAAGGGACTCTCTCAAGGTCCCTTCACTTGACTTCATGGGGAGCAAACAGTCCTTCACCTCAAGCAAGTACTTTCTATAGGTGAAGATTCCAGAGATGATGCCTTCTTTTCCATCTCTATACCTATGTAGACCAGGAGGCTTAGAGTTGAGGGCGCCAAGGCCAGATTTGATACCTCTTGGGAACTCATGAGGGACCCCAGTTATTTGTGTGTGCATGTTCAGTCACATCCAATTCTTTGCAACCCAATGGACTGTAGCCCACCAGGTTCCTCTGTCCACGGGATTTCCCAGGCAAGAATACTGGAGCAGGTTGCCATTTCCTCCTCCAGGGGATCTTCCCAACCCAGGGACTGGACCTGTGTCTCCTGTGTCTCCTGTATTAGCAGGTGGATTCTTGACCACTGAGCCATCCAGGAAGCCCCCAGGTTATTTGTGGCTCAGTGTAAAAAGCAGAGTGCCTAAAACTTCATATTTTCAGATTTGCCCTCTGAATGCCTATTCTAGGATGATAGAAAATTTCCATAAAGAAGGCTGAGAGCCGAAGAATTGGTGCTTTCAAATTGTAGTGCTGGAGAAGACTTTTGAGAATCCCTTGGACAGCTGGGAAATTAAACCAATCAATCTTAAGGGAAATCAACCCGGAATACTCATTGGAAGGACTGATCCTGAAGCTCTAATACTTTGGCCACCTGATATGAACTCATTGGAAAAAAAACCCTGATGCTGGGCAAGATTGAAGGCAAAAGGAGAAGAGGGAAGCAAAGGATGAGAGGGTTGGATGACACCACTGATTCAATGGACAGGAGTTTGAGCAACCTCTGGGAGATGGTGAGGAGCAAGGAAGGCTGGCGTGCTGTAGTCCACGGGTCAGACATGACTTAGCAACCGAACAACAGAAAATTCCCACTCAACTTCCTGTTATATAAATAACTTGCTGTGATGGCTCAAATTATTATTCCCAATTCTTCTCCCCAGTGGAATACAATTATAATCCATACTCTTAGCCAAATAATGTTGCAGTGTGTTCCACTGTGAGAGATGTGTACTTTCTCACTTCGTTGATGTTGGGTTTGGCAATGTGGTTTGCTTTGGCCAGTGAAATGTCAGCAACAGGATATGCACAGGGGCCTTCAATTTACTTTTACAGTTAGGCATCTCTCATGTCCTCTTACCATTTGCTGTGAGAAAGACACATCCTTAGCAGCTGCCTGTAACATCCAAGGAGCTGGATGAGAGACACACAGAGCAGATCTGCACCTGACCTGCAACATGAAGGAGAGCCTTTCTATTTGACTGACAAACTCATGAGTGAGATAAATAAAGTTCATTGTGTCAGTCACTGAGAGATCAGGGGATGTTTGTTATGCAGCATTATTATTCTCAGGCAGTAATAGCTGACTGATACACTTGGTATCTGCCTAACATTATGCTGAGCACTATAGTGCATCCATGCTCAACTACTCGATTGTGTCCAACTCTGCAACCCCACGGACTGTAACCACCAGGCTCCTCTGTCTACGGGATTTCCTCAGCAAGAATACTGCCATTTCCTAGTCCAGGGGATCTTCCCAACCCAGAGATCAAACCCCCGTCCTGAGTCTCCTGCAGTCGCAGACAGATTCTTTACCACTGAGCCACCTGGGAAGTCTTGAGCCCTGTAGTACCTCACTTAATTTCTTTCTCTTCACAACTGTATGAGACAGAACCCTATTAATATTATCTTTATCCTATAGATAAGAAAATTGAGGCACAGAGCATTTAAGCACAATTAGTAAGTGAAGGAGACAAGCTTCAAATCCAGTCATCCGATCACAGTGGGAACATGAAACAGGAAGAGAAAAGTGCAGCTCTATGCTCTCCAGGGTCTGTATTCTGGGACTAACTTTGGACTCAGAGCTGCAAGACTCTCAGAATAAGATTGACTAGATCCCAAGAGCCAAGGCAACTTTTCCAGCTCTGTCAGTGCATGCAGAGAAAATGAGACAGGCTTCCCTTCCAGAATGCATGACCCATCCCTGAACTTTGAGGAGGGGAAGTCCCATGGGGAATTCTAACCAAGGAACAATCCTGCCTTTGTGAAGAGCAGTCATCCAACTGCTGGGATTGTTCTGCATGGGATTGCACTGCACGTCTCATTCTCTACCTTTTTAGAAATTCTCTCTAAGCAAATATCTCTGGCTTTTTCTTTTAAAAACAATTACACAATTGCCAGCTGCTAGGCTTATACAAGTAACCTGATAATAGCAAAGCAATATGCTGTCCAGTGTTCAAACACCGCCACACAACAACAAATCAGGCTGGAGTGCCAGTTCTTGTTCAGAGCCTGCAAACAGAAGCAGCACAAGTCAAAGCCACCCACTCTCCCCATATCAGGGGAACAGAGTAGCAAGACGTTTGGTCCCAAGATGGATTTTTTTGTCTCTTCCAATTTTCAGGATGTTCTGCGTGCAGGGAGAATGTGAAGTCACATTCTTTGGCAGAATAACTCGTCAGTGTGATTCAATGACTCACTCCCTTTTTTAACCAAAGTTAGTACCCCTGATGGCCAGCATTGGGGCTTACAGGTCTTCAAGTTACAGACAAGCCAGTAATTCAGAGGACAAGGATCGAGTCTTCCTTGCACACCACTAACCCCGATGCCTAGCATGGTGGGCAGTCAATCAATATTTGTTGAATATAGATGTAAAGGGGATTTCAGGGATGGAGGGGAAGCTACCTTTGAATTTTTCATATTCTAATTCTTAAAATGCAAGAATAGGGAAAGCATGGGACTTCCCTGGTGGTCCAGCAGTTAAGAATCTGCCTTGCAACACAGGGGACAGAGGTTCAATTCCTGGTCAGGGAACTAATATCCCTCATGCTATGAAACAGCTAAAGACCCCATGCCACAGCTAGAGTTTTGGGTGCTGCAAATGAAAGATCCCACGTGACACAAGGAAGACCCTGTGAACCACAACTAAGACCCAATTCAGCCAAATAAATAAATAATTTTTACAAAGAGTAAACTCAGAACCCCTTAGAAAAGAAGGAAAGATGAAGACATAGCCAGACTTTAATGTCTTTGAGACACCTCAACAAAACTAATACTTTATAATCTTTATTTAAGCAAAAGAAGTCAGCTCACTATCTGTGGCAGACACCGGGGTTTCCATGACCAATAACCAATTCCCCTTCTTTTGATAACAAATCCTCAATTTGCCTTTGAGGAACTCCTCTTCCCTCACACCATGTGGGACTCAAAGAGTGGTCTCCAGGACACAGATGTGACCCCAGTGGGGTCAGCCAGATTTTTTTGATCCCAGAAAAGGAATCAGGAGATGGGCACTCAAAGTCAAAAGTGGTGGGGGACTCAAGACCCTTGGAAGTGTTTCCAAATAGACCACCTATTACCAAAGGAGCCAGCTAGACTTTTCCCAGACATACTGGAGATTTCCCAGAACACAACATGGAATTTACATCAGGACTCCAGCACTTTATTCCATTGTTTCGCTCTTTCAGCTAAGCCCCTTCTCCTGAAACCTTCATTAAACACTAGCACAGAGCAGAAGAGAGAACTCCAGGCTGGAAACAGGGGCTCTGATCATAAATCTGCCACAGGAAATAATGTTACCTCCCCTAAAGGGGGCTCAGTCTCTCTCTCCATAGTATTAAGGGGTCAGGATTTAGTGATCACAAAGGAGCCTTGTGTGCTGGCTCAATAAAAACTGACCCCTGAAAGCCCCAGTTCTTGACAACACAAAACTCACATTGTCAGGGACAGTGAGGCTTGGAGTTTAAAGCAGTTAATCCCCAGGCTGGATGACTCGGACAAAGAGGATTAACCCTCAGATGAGAGAGCCATCATCCAAATATAGAGCAATCTCATGCACACACATTAGAAACAGAAAGCACCCCCACCTTCTCTTGCAAATTCCTGTTCTCTAGCCCTCTGGTGAGCTGATTATTAACCCTTCAGCACCCCAAGGCCAAGGTGGTAGACCCTCTCCATGTTCCTCCATCACCCTTCTCAATTCTCCAATCCAGGGTTACAGCATTTCTCCTTTGAAATGCACAGGTTGGTTTAAGGTATTCCAAGTTTGGGACTTCCCTGGTGGTCCAGTGGTTAAGAATCCACCGGACAATGGAGGGAACACACAGGTAAAATCCCCGATCTAGGAAGATCCCACATGCTGGGGAGCAACTAAGCCCGTGAGCCACAGCTACTGAAGGCCCTGAGCGTTAGAGCCCATGCTCTGCGACAAGAGAAGCCACTGAAATGAGAGGCTCTGCAACTAGAGAGCAGAGCCCTGCTCACCACAACCAGAGCAAGCTCTCGTGCAGGAATGAAGACACAGCCAGACAAAAACTAATTAATTATTTTTTTAAAGGTACTCCAAGTTTGCTAAGTAACTAACCATTGAGCACTTCGTCTGCCAGGGACTGGTAGACACCAGAGCTTTAGGGGTTTAAGATGAAACAGTGCTGGCTCCCAGGGAGCTTTCAGTCCAGAGGGAAAACGCCTACGGAGTGCCATGTGGTCTGCAAAGCACTATCTCCTCAATAAATGCACCCCAATAACCGCTGAAAGTAGATATTACTATGATCATTTTACAGATGAGGAAACTGAGGCTGTGAAAAGTTAAACTATTTGTCCAAGGTTATATAACCTATAAGTATCAAACCAAGCTGCTTGGCTTTAACATGCTATGGCACACAGAATGGGAAATGCCAAGAATGAACCCTAAGGTAAAGTACAGACTTTGAGAGATCGTGATGGGTCAGTGTAGGTTTATCAGTGGTAACAAATGTACCACTTTGGTGGGGATCCTATAACAGTAGAGACTGTGCATGTTTGGGAGCAGAGGGATGAGAAATCTCTGTATCTTCCTCTCAATTTTCCTGTCAACTTATAACTGCTCTAAAAAATGAAATATGTTTCAAAATAATAACATCATTTGTAAATGAAAATAATCCCATTGACAGCTGCATCAGAAAGAATAAATACCTAGGAATATATTTAACCAAGAAGGTGAAATACCTGTATCCTGAAAACCACATGATATTAACAAAAGAAACTGAAGAAAACACAAATAAATGGAAAGAAACACTGTGCTCACAGATTAGAAAAATCAGTATTCAATGTCTGTACTGACCAAAGCAATCTGTAACTTCAATGCAATCCCTATCAAAATTCCAACAGAATTTTTCAAAGAAATAGAACAAACAATCCTAAAATTTGTATGAAACCACACCAAAAAGTTCAAAAGGCCAAAGTAATCTTGAGAGAAGAACAAAGATGAAGGCATTTTCCTATACCACGAAACTATAGCATTGTCAGTATATTTTTGGTGTTGGCAAAAACATCAGACACATAGATCAATGGAACAGAATAAAGAGCCCAGAGATAAACCTATGCAGAAATGGTCCATTGATTTACAACAAAAGAGTCAAGAATATACACCGCGGAAAGGAAAGTCTCTTAATAAATGACATCAGGAAAACTGGACAGCCACATAGAAAAGAAACTTGGCCACTACCTTACACCATGCTTTTTTCCAAAGAAAACCACCAATAGTCACATGAAAAGATGCTCAATATCACTAATCACGAGGGAAATGCAAATCAAAACTACAATGAGCTGTCACCTCATGCCTGTTAGAATGGCTGTTATGAAAAAGATAAGAAAGAACAAGTGTTGATGAGGATTGTGGAGAAAAGAGATCCTTTGTACACTGTTGGTGAGAACGTAAATTGGCACAGCCACTATGGAAAACGTGCTATAGGTTCCTCAAAATCTGAAAAATAGAATTACCATATGATCCAGCAGTTCCACTTCTAGGGATTTATTTGAAGGAAATGAAAACACTAACTCAAAAAGATATATGTACCCACCATGTTCATTGCAGCATTGTTTACAATAGTCAAGATATAAAAGCAACCTAATGTCCATCAACAGACGAATGGATAAAGAATAGAATATTATTCCGCCATAAAAAAAAGAATTAAACTATGCCATTTGTGACAACCTTAAGGGCATTATGCTAAGTGAAGTAAGTCAAAAAAAGAAAAATACTGTAAGCTCTCTCTTATACGTGAAATCTACTAAACAAATAAACAAATATGCTCATAAATACAGAGAACAGTCCTCCTTCCTTCCAAGGACAGAAGGAATTGGAGAAATGGGTGAAGGGAATCAAAAGGTAAAGAGAAAAATAGATAAATAAATACATATGGTGCATTACTGAGCAACACCAGAAAATAGACTACCATTGTTTGGTAATTTGTTAACAAAAAACAAATTTTTAAAAACTCTTTCAAAAAAGAAAAAGGACCTCAAGTTGAGTATAAACGGCACAGATATCGAAACTAAACAGTGGCGACAAAGCCATATTTTAATTTGTTGGAGTTTTTTTGCAAAGCTTGAAGTCACCTTTTTTTTCCTGCTCCCTGCATCCTACAGCGAACCCCCACTGGCTGTCTGTTTTACACGTGGCTTGGGATGCGTCTCAGGGTTGCCCTCTCAACTCCCCCCACCCTCTCCTCCCTCTGCTGCCCACAAGCCTGCTCTAAGCATGTGTCTCCTCCACTGCTGCCCTGCAAACAGGCTCAGCAGCGCTATCTGTCTAGGTTCCATATGTGTGTGTTAGTACACGATATGTGTCTCTTACTTTTTTACTTTTTTTAAACTCATTTTTAATTGGAGGATAATTTCTTTACAACATTGTTTTGGTTTCTGCCATACACCAACATGAATCAGCTACAGGCATGCATACGATGTATGCCTTCTTGAACCTCCCTCCCTCTTCCCACCCTCTCCCACCCCTCTAGGTTGTCACAGAGCACCGGCTTTGAGCTCCCTGCATCATACAACGAATTCCCACCAGCTATCAATTTTATTGATTTTTATCAATTTTGTAAAGAATCTGCCTGCAATGTGGGAGACCCGGGTTCGATTCATGGGTCAGGAAGATCCCCTGGAGAAGGAAATGGCAACCCACTCCAGTATTCTTGCCTGGAAAATCCCATGGACAGAGGAGCCTGACGGGCTACAGTCCACTCAACCACCGCCACCATTGATTTTACATATGGTAAAATTTAAATTCTAAAGAGCATCTGCTCAATAATACATCTAGATGAACTACTCCATAATTCAGCACATATTAACTATCATTCTAAATATGATAAACAGTTTAGAAGGTAGAAAAAACCTATTCCTATTAAAAAGGTTTCCCCAAGGCCCCACTCAGAACTTTTCATCTGTATCTCAGTAGCTAGAATTAGAGTCATCTCTAGCTGAAAAGAAATCTGAAGAGAAAACATTTTTGGCTGAGTATATTGCCCTTTCCTCTCTGGGGGAAAAAAGAAGAAAAAAAAAAAGTGAGGTTCTCATGGTAATGAAGAAAAGGACAAAAAATACTGAAGAGGCAGCCAACAGTATTTTCCACATAAAAAATTATTTTGTCACAATGAAACAGAAACTGGCTTAAGCAGAAAATCCAGAAGGAAGGATTCCAGAAGGAGCTGATTCACTAAAACCATGACATATCATCCGGAGCCCAGGTTCCTTCCACATCTCTGCTCTGCCATCTCTCACGCTGGTTTCAGCCTCAAGCGGTAGCCAGATGGCTGCCACAATTTCAGGTGTAAAATGTACATGTGACAACGTCCAGAGAAAGAAAAAGGACTGTGTTTTCCGTGGGTTTTTTTTTTCCACTTTAGGAACAAAAAAACCTTTCCCAGACACTGCTTTGTTAACTTATTCTCGTTTCTCATTAGCCAGAACTGAGTCACACTTTTGAGCCAATCACTAGCAAAGTGAATGGGGTTATCACTTTTTTCCCGAGGTGAATCCTCTGTGTGGAATGTGAGCTCCCCAGCTCCACCAGTGTTCACTGTAATATTCTGATAGCATTCACCAGGGGAAAGTGGTGAATGAATTGTGGCCAATCTAGAAGCCCACCACTTCATACTAGAATAATAGATCAGTGGGATCCTAGAAGATAAAAACTACGAAATAGAAATACAACTGCGAAGTGTACTTTTGAGCAAGAATCAAATTTTTAATGTGCTACATTTGGGCCCCAACTACCTTCTACAACCTCAGAACACCAGCCTTTGAGAACACACTGGCCAGTAAGCATCTGGTCACACCTTTCATCAAGCCCTTTGGATTTCTACACTATAGCATCAGGGGCCAAAAGGCCAAATCTACCGGTTAAGTACTTCAAGTTTCAGTGGATGGTCCTAGCTATAATCTAGGATACAGATGATCAACATACCTGGAGAAGTCAGCCTTATCTGAGGCATATATGCTCCGTGGTCGTCAGGCACATGTCACCAAAGATGGAGCTTTTTTCCTAGAAGCTTTCCTCACTCACCCAGCACTGTTCTCAGTAAGATGTTCAACCACATTGCATAATACACAGAGATCCAACACTCTTAATTATTTATGTAATTTATGTGGCAAGAACTTCCCTGGTTTTCAGTATAAAAAATTATTATTATTTTTAATGATATCAAATGTTACAAGATATCCTCATCATTTTATAGAAGTCAGAAACAATGTGGGAGGAAAGGGAAAATATTGAACTTTAGTCTTTTCAGACTGCATAGGCTCACGGAAGAGTCATCAGAGGAAACACTGGCTATTTAACCCTGTGCCCTTTCCTGCATTTAAGAACCTCCTAGTTGCTTATATCCTAAATATAAAAGCTTACATGTGCCAACCCCCATTTCCCATTCCACTCTCCCCCAACCCCCTCCCCCTTGGGAACCCTCAGTCTGTTCTCTGTCCATGATTCTGTTTCATAGATAGGCTCATGTGTGTCACAGTTAGATTCCACATATAACTGACATCATATGGTATCTGTCTTTCTTTTTCTGACTTCCTAAAGAGCCTCTTGATGAGGATGAAAGAGGAGACTGAAAAAGCTGGCTTAAAACTCAACATTCAAAAAACTAAGATCATGGCATCCAATCCCATCACTTCGTGGCAAGTAGATGGGGAAAAAGTAGAAACAGTGACAGATTTTATTTTCCTGGGCTCCAAAATCATGGCACATGGTGACTGCAGCCGTGAAATTAAAAGATACTTGTTCTTTGGGAGAAACGTTATGACAAACCTAGACCGTATTTAAAATCAGAGACATCACTTTGCCGACAAAGGTCCATATAGTCAAAGCTATGGTTTTTCCAGTAGTCATGTATGGATGTGAGAGCTGGACCATAAAGAAGGCTGAGTGCCAAAGAATTGATGCTTTCAAATTGGGTGCTGGTGAAGACTCTTGAGAGTCCCTTGGACAGCAAGAGATTAAACCAGTCAATCCTAAAGGAACTCAACCCTGAATATTCATTGGAAGGACTGATCCTAAAGCTGAAGCTCCAATACTTTGGCCACCACATGCAAAGAGTTGACTCACTGGAAAAGACCTTGATGCTGGGAAAGATTGAAGGCAAAAAGAGAAGGTGGGCAACAGAGGATAAGATGATTGGATGGCATCACTGACTCAATGGACATGAGTTTGAGCAAACTCCAGGAGATACTGAAGGACAGGGAAGCCTGGCGTGCTGCAGTCCATGGGGTGGCAAAGAGTCAGATACAACTTAGTGACTGAACCATGACAACAACTTAGTATGATAATCTCTAGTTACATCCATGTTGCTGCAAATGGCATTATTTCATTCTTTTTAATGGGTGAGTACTATTCTATTGTGTACACACACACACACACACATAAGATATATACCACATCTTCTCTATCCATTCATCTGTCCAGGGACATTTAAATTGTCCCTGTCCAGTGCTTCTATGTCTTGGCTATTATGAATAGTGTTGCTATGAACATGGGGTGCATATATTTTTTTTGAATTGCAGTTTTGTTGGATATATGCCCAGGAGTGGAATTGCTGAATCATACAGTGATTCTGCCTATATAAAATTATTAGACTTTTTAAATACTGTGCAGTATAACTATTTTCAGTTCAGACCAGTCGCTCAGCCATGTCCGACTCTTTGCGACCCCATGAATTGCAGCACACCAGGCCTCCCTGTCCATCACCAACTCCCGGAGTTCACTCAAACTCACATCCATTGAGTCGGTGATGCCATTCAGCCATCTCATCCTCTGTTGTCCCCTTCTCCTCCTGCTCCCAATCCCTCCCAGCATCAGAGTCTTTTCCAATGAATCAACTCTTCGCATGAGGTGGCCAAAGTACTGGAGTTTCAGCCTCAGCATCAGTCTTTCCAAAGAAATCCCAGGACTGATCTCCTTTAGAATGGACTGATTGGATCTTGCAGTCCAAGGGACTCTCAAGAGTCTTCTCCAACACCACAGTTCAAAAGCATCAGTTCTTCGGCGCTCAGCTTTCTTCACAGTCCAACTCTCACATCCATACATGACCACTGGAAAAACCATAGCCTTGACTAGACGGACCTTTGTTGGCAAAGTAATGTCTCTTACTTTTGAATATGCTGTCTAGGTTGGTCATAACTTTCCTTCCAAGGAGTAAGTGTCTTTTAATTTCATGGCTGCAATCACCATCTGCAGTGATTTTGGAGCCCCAAAAAATAAAGTCTGACACTGTTTCCACTGTTTCTCCATCTATTTCCCATGAAGTGATGGGACCAGATGCCATGATCTTCATTTTCTGAATGTTGAGCTTTAAGCTAACTTTTTCACTCTCCTCTTTCACTTTCATCAAGAGGCTTTTTAGTTCCTCTTCACTTTCTGCCATAAGGGTGGTGTCATCTGCATATCTGAGATTATCGATATCCCAGCAATCTTGATTCCAGCCTGTGCTTCTTCCAGCCCAGCGTTTCTCAAGATGTACTCTGCATAGAAGTTAAATAAGCAGGGTGACAATATACAGCCTTGACGTACTCCCTTTCCTATTTGGAACCAGTCTGTTGTTCCATGTCCAGTTCTAACTGTTGCTTCCTGACCTGCATATAGGTTTCTCAGGAGGCAGGTAAGGTGATCTGGTATTCCCATCTCTTTCAGAATTTTCCACAGTTTATTGTGATCCACACAGTCAAAGGCTTTGGCATAGTCAATAAAGCAGAAATAGATGTTTTTCTGGAACTCTCTTGCTTTTTCCATGATCCAGCGGATGTTGGCAATTTGATCTCTGGTTCCTCTGCCTTTTCTAAAACCAGCTTGAACATCTGGAAGTTCACGGTTCATATATTGCTGAAGCCTGGCTTGGAGAATTTTGAGCATTACTTTACTAGCATGTGAGATGAGTGCAATTGTGCAGTAGTTTGAACATTCTTTGGCATTGCCTTTCTTTGGGATTGGAATGAAAACTGACCTTTTCCAGTCCTGTGGCCACTGCTGAGTTTTCCAAATTTGCTGGCATATTGAGTGCAACACTTTCACAGCATCATCTTCCAGGATTTGAAATAACTCAACTGGAATTCCATCATCTCCACTAGCTTTGTTCATAGGGGTGCTTTCTAAGGCCCAATAAGTTTAAATATTAAAATATATGTTAATAAATAGGAATACAATAAATTTTAAAATTAAAACAAAAGAAGCTCACATGAAACAGGCACCCCAGCAGTCAGCCCAGAGGTAGCTTTTTCATCTTTATGTTACCAAGAAATGCTCTTCTTGATCCTCTGTGATGTGTTCCCATAAGCTTATGAGGAATTACTAATTAAAATTTCAGGCTTTGTATTGGTGAAAGTAGGCTAACTGCTATAACAAACTCCAAAAATGTCAGTGGTTTAACATAGGCAGAGCTTATTTCTGGCATGAGACAGTGCCAAGCAGGGCCAGCCAGTGGATGGGAAAAGAGCTTGGAAGTGGGCATATGGAAGTTCACTGGCCGGCCCTGGGAACCCCAGTACCCATCACATCCATTCTCATCACATCAACAGACCTGTCACGTGGCCACACTCACTTGCAAAAGAGGCTGGGAGCTGGAGTCTCTGTGCCCAGGAAGAGTAGGAAGCAGTTTAATAAAGAGATTGCTGGTCCTCTTGGTCCCCTTGCAGCTCTCTCCTCTACTCTAAAGCCAGAAAACAGAACTTTCTGCTCTGTTTGTTCTGGGCAACTATGGTCTAGGACTTCTTTATAGTTCTTAAATATTTTCCACGCTATCTTGGATCTTTCTGTACACTGAAGATCTCCAAGACATCAATCACAGTTTCCACTGCTGTTGTTTCTCTAATTGGATGGATGTCTGTGATGGAGACTATATCAGCCTTATGATCCACACAGTTCACACACGGCCAGGCCTTGTGGATGAAGCAAAGGACAGTAATTATCTCGACATTCAAAGGACCATTTCAAGGAGCCCAGACAACAGTCCGCTTTTCTGAGTATGTTAGTGGATTTTGAGGGGGTTTTCTTCCTCTGCACTCCTAATAACATTTAAACTCCCAAGAGGAACTAACAAAACATTGTTAACCAATTATACTCCAACAAAAGTTAAAACAGAAAAACCCCAAGAGGTTCCAGTGTGTGTCCATGCCACCTTCCACCAGCCCCTTTGCCCGTCCTCAACTGCCAGCCAAAACCACCTCACCATACCAGTTTGCTTATTGTTCCCAGATCAACTGAACACTCTCAGGTCTAGCTTCTTCTCAAACTATCTCTGCTATCAGGAATACCATTCTCCTCCCCAGCGCCCTCCTGGAAAACTCCTACTCATCCTTCAAGGCCCAGTTAAGCAATGCCCCTTCACCCTGTCCAGCAGTTTTTCTGGGCCTCAGTCTTCTCTCCTTATGCAGCAATAATCATTGCTTATAGTCCATGCTCCCACAAACGTTCACTCAGTTTATATCTCTGTGCCATCATCATCTCACCTTGTAGTCTCATAATTAATGAGCTTCCCAACAGCAGAGCCTAGGCACTGCAGCCCTTATAAGACTTTGTAGGAAAATAGCTTCAGAGGCTGGGAATCCAGTTGGATCCAGTTCCTGGTTTAAACCCATTAGGAAGTAACCAGATATTTGCAAACTCCCTTTAGAAGCCTGTGGGTTGTAGCAACAGGAGCAGGAGAGGCTGGAGTCAAGGTCGTGGATTGAGACTCACTGCTGCACCTAACCAGCCTTCATGGACTTTGTGGGGAGGGAACACGGCACACAGCAAAGAACGTGTTCTGAGGTTAAGCAGCCTTGCATTTGAATCCATTCTCCCCTTCAATGCTAACATTACTTTGCCAACAAAGGTCTGTATAGTCAAAGCTATGGTTTTTCCAATAATCATGTATGGATGTGATAATTGGACCATAAAGAAGGCTGAGTGCCAAAGAATTGATGCTTTTGAACTGTGGTGTTGGAGAAGACTCTTTAGAGTCTCTTGGACAGCACGGAGATCAAACCCATCAATCCTAATGGAAATCAACCTTGAATTTTCACTGGGAGGACTGATGCTGAAACTGAACTTCCAATACTTTGGCCACCTAATGTGAAGAGACAGCTTATTGGAAAAGACCTCAATGCTGGGAAAGATTGAAGGCAGGAGGAGAAGGGGACAGCAAAGGATTAGATGGTTGGATGGCATCGCCGACTCAACGGACATGAGTTTGAGCAAACTCCAGGAGATGGTGAAGGACAGGGAAGCCTAGTGTGCTCCAGTCCATGGGGTCACAAAGAGTTAGACGCTACTGAGAGATTGAACAACAACAATAACCTTTGGGAAACTTATTTAATGCCTCTGAACCTCAGTTTACTCCGTGACAAAATGGAGACAATAAACTCCCACTTCACAGAGATTGGAAGAATGAAATAAAATGAAATCATATATACATCATAATCATCATTACTGTCACATGATCAAACTACAAGCTCCTAGAGGAACCACGTCTAATGCATCCATGTGGGTCCTCAGTACAAAGCTAACTTTGCTGCAAGATGAAACCTCTGCTGTCTCTATTTCTTTATCTGTAAGAAAATAAAACAGACTTATAAGCTGCCTATTTGAGGGTTATTGTGAGGACACCTGCTGTTGGAATATGAGGTGCCGAGCAAATGCTGAAGGTGATTCTTATAACACCAGCATGACTTTCCCCTCTATTTCCCAAATGGACAAGTCCTAAGCATTTCCTCGTCTCCCCAGTGTGAGAGCAGAGGGAGCAAATGAGAGCCCTGAGCAGGCTGCAGGGAATCTTGGGACATGCATAGGAAATCTGGAGGTGACAGGCTCAATCTGCAGCAGCTGCTGCTGTAAATGGACCTCAACTAATCATTGGACTGAGGATGCAGCATTTAATAGTATCTGCCATCAGTGACTCTACAGAGTAGGTAAAACCATCATCATTCCCATTTTACTGATTGGAAAACTGAGGCCCAGCATTGCTAAATGACTCACCTAAGATCTCAACTGAGTAAGAAGCAAGGCCAGGCCGGGAACCCAGGAGAGACTGAATCTAGGACTCTTTGTTTTCTCTACCCTCTCTAAGAAGCTCAAGAATCCAGGAATAATTGGAAGGTCAAGCCAGCCAGAAGAGAACTTACATGCCTGGAGAAAATGGGCTGAGAGTCCCAGGACATCCACCTGGCAGTGACACGGATGAATCTGAGAAAACTGATGGGAATAACCTGGCCTGTGAGAGCTCTACCTGGTCCCCCACACTGGGTCACTGTGGAAACAGGAGGCCCCCAACCCCGTGATGTGAGGCAGGGAGCCTGGCACAGCGATGCGCTGGGACCCCCAAATGAAGACAAAGTCACCCATCGTGGGGAGTGAGAGGAGAGCTCAGCTCAGCATCCCATCCTGTTTCCATGCTGCTCTGACCGTTTCTCTTTTTTGTCTTTTTTAATATCTATTTTTATTTATTTGACTGCACCAGGCCTTAGTTGCCACATACAGGATTTCTTTAGTTGCGGCTTGTGGGATCTAGTTCTCTGACCAAGGATCAAATCCCCGGCTCCCGGCAGTAGGAGCTCGGACCCCTAGCCACTGGACCACCAGGGAAGCCTCTGCTCTGACCCTTTCTAATCGACCTCTTTACCACTCCACGTGGGCTGATCCTCTTACTGCTTTCATTTTTTAACTTTTTGTTTTATATTGGAGCATAACCAATGGACAGTGTTGTAATAGTTTCAGGTGGACAGCACAGGGTCCCAGCCATAGGTATACGTGTATCCACCCTCCCCCAAACTCCCCTCCCATCCAGGCTGCCACGTAACACGGAGCGAGAGTTCCCTGTGCGACCACTTTAGTTTTGAAGCTACCACCTTTACTCTGCTTTCCTAGATCTTCCCTTTCCTTCAAGCTTAATTTTTATGCTTTGCTGAAAAATACTCAAAGCAGCCGCCTGTAACCCACAGACATTTAAGCAACCGTGGGTGGGCTGCCTTCATCACTCATCCTGGTGGGGTGGGGAGCGCAGGAGTGGAATTGAGTCCCTTCAGCCCTCCAGGGCCAAGGTCAGGAGCTCCTGACATGGCCGTGACCTCTTTAGCCCGGTCCTAGGGGCGCCCGGGACTCTGGTCTGGTGCAGGCCTCTCCCCGCCAAGCCGTTTCTGCTCCCTCAGAGCCGCCCACGTGCCAGCTGGGCTCCGATCCGCACCATCTGCTGCCCCCGATCAGGCGAGAGGCCACGGTCAGACCCTGCGCCTGGCAGGAGAGCAGGGGCCGCGGGCAGACCAGGAGCTCCGCTCACTGGGCCTGTGCTTGGGTCACCGGCAGGGGAAACCCCCAGAGGATTTCTCAGAGGGAGCTGCAGGGGAGCCGCCCAGGCTCTCAACTGCCTGGGGGAACCATCCGTCATGTTGCAGAGGGTTTCTCAGCGTGAAGGGCACCCGGGCCTCGTTTCCTGTGCTCTCTTTTTTTTTCTTAATTTTTCTAATTGAGGTACAGGCAGTGTACAAGATTATATAAATTTCAGGAGCACAACACAGTGATCCACAATTTTTAAAGCTTATGCTCCATTGACGGTTATTATAAAGTATTGGCTATATTCCTTGTGCTGCACAATACATACCCTTTAGCTTGTTTATTTTATGCCCCGGAGTTCGTACCTCTTAATCTCCTACCCCTCTCTGGCCCTTCCCACTTCCCTCTCCCGACTGGTGACCGCTCGTTTGTTCTCTATATCTGTGAGTCTGATTCTTTTCTGTTACATTCACTAGCTGGGTTCTTTTTTAGACTCCACATACAAATGACACCATGCAGTACTTGCCTCTCTCTGGCTGACTTATTTCTCCAAGCAGAATACCCTCCAAGTCCACCCATGTTGTTGCAAATGGCAAAATTGCGTTTGTCCCTGAGGCTGAGTGGTATTCCATTGTATGCATGTACCACAGCTTCTTTATGCAGTCATCGCTGATGGACACTTAGGTTGCTTCCATACCTTGTAAATAACGCTGCTGTGATCGTGGTCTCTCTGCTCTCTACTGTCTGATGAACTTAGCTTCTGCAGGCCTGACTTGGGCTCTGGTCCTCTCTCTAGTGTTCCCTGACTATAGGACCTTAAGCAAGTCATTTCCTTCTCCAGACTCAGCTCCTGTCTTTGCCTAGTAGGGACTTTAGATTCCTACAGTCCCTTCAGCTCTGAGACACTAAGATCCTCTAGTCCAAGTAAGTCCTTCCATTGTCCTGAACTTGTTCTGGGCCCAATAAGGAAACTGCCTATGAAACGTGAAAGTGAAAGTCACTCAGTCGTGTCCGACTCTTCCTGACTGGATGGAACTGTAGCCCCTCGGGCTCCTCTGTCCAGGGACTTCTCCAGGCAAGGATAACGGAGTGGGTTGCCATTCCCTTTACCAGGGCATCTTCCAGACCCAGGTATCGAACCTGGGCCTCCTGCATTGCAGGTAGATTCTTTACTGTCCGAGCCACCAGGGAAGCCAAAGGAACCTGCCAATGAAATACTTATTAAAACAAATTTGTACATTTGGAGGTATTGATGGACAGACATGTGTTCATTGGCAGGTTTCAGTAATGGGGAGCCATGAAAATACATGTGTGAAGTACACACATCTCCCCCAAGCTTACGTGACTTTTAGGCGCCAGAGCTCCTGCCAACACATGCATCATCTGGGTTTGACGTATGAAGCAGTTAATGGTCCCCAGCTCCCAGCTTGAACAGCCGACTGCTAGACCCGGACATCTGTGATGCAAGAAGGCCCCAGAAGTCTGGCCAAATTACCTTCTCCTGCATCTACATAGAACGGGAAGAGAAAGAAATGAGGTTGTTCCACCGCTTGTCCAAGAGTATCTTCATCTGTGATTTCCTCGCTCTGGACCTCAGGTTTCCCATCTATAAAGTGGGAATGGAAGAGAAGACATGGCCTGTATGTTCTAGCTCCTAAAAAAGTTCAATTTAATTGTGTTTCTGAGGGGTTACAGAGTCACTGGGCTTCCCTGGTGTCTCAGACGGTAAAGAATCTGTCTGCAATATGGGAGACTGGGGTTCGATCCCTGTGTCAGGAAGATCCCCTGGAGAAGGGAATGGCAATCCACTCCATATTCTTGCCTGGAAAATTCCATGGATTGAGGAGCCTAGCAGGCTACAGTCCATGGGGTTGCAGAGTCGGACACGACTGAGCGACACACACACACACAGAGTCTCTGGTTAGGGGAGAATTTTCAGTTGCCTTTTGGGGAAAAGAAAAAAGTTAATGCTACTCTCCCCACTGCTGCCCTGGACAGAAGCAAGCTCTAAAGACTGAAGGAAACAGGAAGTGCATGGAGCAGGAGCTTCCATAGAAACAGAGAAATGTGATAGGACCACAGGCTGAAGGAGGGAATCCACGGTGCAGGTTTTCACTGGACCAGGAGACACAGTGGGTAAACTGTAATCCATGGGCAGGACAGCAAGGGAGCTTTGGTCTTCACTCCAGAAGCATCTGAGAGCCCCACGAGAAACCTGATGCTCCTTGATCCAGAGGAGGCCAGAATGGCAGCAAAAGCAGGGAGGTGGGACAGAGAGAAACCATTGCTGCTGTGGTTGTACGTTAGTCACTCCATCGTGTCCGACTCTTTGCAACTCCATGGACTGTAGCCCGCCAGGCTCCTCTGTCCATGGCATCCTCCAGACAAGAATACTGGAGTGGGTTACCATGCCTTCCTCCAGGGGATCCTCCCGACCCCAACTCAGGGACTGAACCCACATCTTTCATGTTTCCTACGTTGGCAGATGGATTCCTTACCACGAGCGCCACCTGGGAAACCCTTAGCTGCTGAGTACTTACTAGATGCTGCAAACTCAGCACTGTCTCTCACATCGTCACATCTTGTCCAGGTCAAAGAGGAAAAACCAAGGAGCCTCAGCCAACAGAGCAACCACAACAGCATTTACTCATTCATGAATCAAATAGACTCGTATTGTGTGCCTACTATGTACCTGGAGCAGGAAAAACAGCAGATTTTCCAGTAGAAAACATCATGGGGCAGATTTCATGGGAGCAAAACTCAGAGGCATCTGATGGAGAGTTTCTGCACCTCCATAATCCAAATGACTCAAAAACTTTGATCAAGGAATTCTAACAAAGCATGAGACAAGACAGAGCTGAGCTGGGGGGTTGGTCTGTTGCAGAGAATGGAAGGTTGGTTTCCCTTTGAGGCACCTCAGAAATCTCTAGCTCATAAGTCTGATTATTATCCACCTGTCTCATTTTGAACACCATGGGCCTCATGCAAATAATCTCATCAGCACTGGCAACATTAAATGACAGGTTCTAAACTCTCTCTACACTTAGAATTTCCAGTTCTTTCATTAGATATAGTGATCCTTTGGGAAGCCCCGATGGATCAGCAGGTAAGGAATCCACCTGCAATGCAGGAGCCACAGAAGACATGGGTTTGATCCCTGGGTCAGGAAGATTCCGTGGAGGAGGAAATGGCAACCCGCTCCAGTACTCTTGCCTGGAGAATCCCATGGACAGATGAGCCTGGAGGGCTGCAGTCCATGAGGTCACAAAAAGTCGGACACAACTGATGACTAAGCGCGCACTCAGTAATTCTTTAATTAGTATTTAGACCAACTTATTGCCAAGAACAGGAGCATGAAAGAAACTGCAGACCCCTTGGGTGTTATTACTACTACCATCACCGCTGTCATCACCACCACCACCATCAGCACCATCATCATTTTACAGCTGAAGGAACCAGGGCTCAGGGAAATTAAATAACTTGCTACGGTTTACACAGCTAGAAAGTAAGGAAGATTGAGTCCAAACCAAGTTTTGTTTGATCCCAAATCCCACCGCTCCATCCAATCTCCAACATGGTCAAGCTTGGTATCCACACGTACAAACGGAGGCCAACTTGATATCCCTTTCTCATATTTCCTTCTCAGCTTTAGTTCTTTTCTTCCCACTGTTGTCCCTTTCCTGCTCTCTCTCTCTCTCTGTCTCTTTCTCTTTCTCTCTCTCTCTCTCTCTCACACACACACACAGAGGAAGCCATTTGCCATTGCAGTGACTACATTTTTTCCTCACTCCCACCCCCTCTAATATCACTGCAAACAAAACTCACACTCACACATATTCAGTCACACCACGGGGAGGAAATGGTCAGCACCTGGAGTTTGAGACTGAAGTCATTCCAATTAAAGTCACGCCAATTAAACCCCATAACTGTTCCTCCCCTTTTCCTATAAGACTATTGCTGATTTCTCTCCTTTTATAAACAGGAACAGATTACACAAGATGCTGTAGATGTGGGATTTTTCAAGCAAGCTGGTGACACTCTTTCACTTGGCACAAAATCGATTTAAATAAACATCTTCCTTTTTCAAGATTCTTTCCTGCTTCTGCTTAATCTTAAATTAAGAGGAGTACAATAATAACCCAAGAACATCACACCTCTGAATTTCAACCTCCTCTCCCGCAGGATTTTGTCTCCTTTTTTGAAAGTATGAGCTATTTTTTGGTTTCCACTTGTTTCTCCTTCTTACTTGTCATCACACATTGTTTTCTATAAGACATAAGCAATTGGAGCCTTCACATTTAAAGTCTGTTTTTAGTCCGTGGGATCCACAATAAGGCTCTCATGAGACCTTGAAAAGAAAAAGAATAACTTCAGGGAGTTACACTTCAAGACCCACTGAAACAAAGATCTGCAGTCACCTCCAGTGATTGAATGACTCCATTCACTCATTCAGTAAATACTCACTGAGCACAGACTATGTGTCAAGCAATATGCAGGGCACTGGTGGTACAGCAGGGACTGGGCTCAAGGAAGGGACAAATTAAGAATGCTAACGATACTCAAGCTTATATCTCCTTGTAGGACCTCTTCCTTCAACTCTAGACCCACATGTGTAAACTATCAAATTAACATCTCCCATTGGGTGTTCAGTTAAACCCCCCACACGTGTAACTATCAAATTAACACCTCCCATTGGGTGTTCAGTTAAACCCCACTACTCTTCCTTCTCCATTTCAGTAAAAGGCCACTCTTTCTAGCTGCTCAGGTCAAAATATGTAGAGTCATCCTTGAATCCCTAGAGCAATATATCCGTAATTTGATAACTGTTCACCATCACCACTAACTACCCTGGTCCAAACCACCATCACCTCTTGCCTGGATCATTGCAGTAGCCTCCTGACTTCACCTCCCTGTTTTCACCCTTAACCCCAAAAGTCTATTCTAAGGTCTAAAGCTCAGGTAATCATTGTAAAGCTTAAATCAGATAATGTCAGCGAGTGCTCAAAATTCTCCACTGGCTTCCCATCACGCTCAGAGTAAAAGCCACAGTCTACACAATGCCCTAGATAACCTTGTATTACCCAGCTTTCAGCCATTTGTCTGATCTCACCTTCTCCATCCTCACCCTCTCTACATGAATGCCCTTTCTGTTCCCAGGATACACCAGGACACTCTTCCCTCGGGGCCTTCACACTTGTCGCTTTTCCTGCCTAGAAGGGTCCTTCCCCAAATATCCATCTGGCTGACTCTCTTCCTTCATGTCACCCTGACCACTCCCACCCCTTCCTTCACCCTGCTCCTCATCCACTCAACCAGGCACTCCTCATCCTGCTCTCCCTACGTGATGTCCTCTCATCACATAATACATATTTACTTATTTACACACCATCTCCCCAGCTAGGATGAATGCGTCATGAGGATGGACCTTGCTACCTTGACTGGTGCACGTGTTTGTGTGTGTGTGCTCAGTCGCTCAGTCATGTCTGTCTCTTTGTGACCCCATAGACTGTAGCCTGCCAGGCTCCTCTATCCATGGGATTTTCTAGGCACAGAATACTGGAATGGGTTGCCATTTCCTCCTCCAGGGGATCTTCCCAACCCAGGGATTGAACCTGCGTCTCTTGTGCATCCTGCATTGGCAGGCAGATTCTTTACCACTGTGCCACCTGGGAAGCCCATGCCTGGCATGTAAGGAACACTCAGTAAATATTTGGTGGATGAATGGCTATCTAAAGATTCATATGTCTGAAGCTGATCAGCCATGGAAACAGAGAACAACAGAGAAAAAGAAAAGGGCAAGTTTCAGGCATTGTCCATTCAAGCAGAACTTGGGAAAAAAGGAGCCTTAGTCAAGGGGACTTTAAATATTAATGTCCCTATGGTATACTGAATGCAAAGACATTCCAGTTCCCCTCCTCCCTCCATATCCATGCTCTTTGCAGTGTGCCTTCGTAGCTCTTCCCATCAAGCAGTGTACTCCAGGGACTTCCCTGGTGGTTCAGCAGCTAAGACTCTGTGCTCCCAATGCAGGGGGCCCAGGTTCCATCCCTGGTCAGGCAACTAGACCCTACATGCCACAACAAAAGGTCAAAGATCCCACATGCTGTATCTAAGACCTGGTACAGCCAAATGAGTAAATAATTTTTTAAAGTATATTCTAGTCCCTACACCTTCACTCTGGGCTGGCCTTGTGAGTTGAAGAGAAAGTTTCAGTCACTCAGTCATGTCCAATCCTTTGCAACCCCATGGACTGCAGTCCGCCAGGCTCCTCTGTCCATGGGACTCTCCAAGCAAGCATACTGGAGTGAGTATCCATTCCCTTCTCCAGGGGATCTTCCTGACCCAGGGATCGAACCCTGGTCTCCTGCATTGCAGGCAGACTCTTTACACCTTCACTCTGGCTGGCCTTGTGACTTACTTTTGTCAATAGACAAAGATGAAACAACGGTGTGCCAAGTATAAGCTTAGACTTCAAGAGGTCAGGCAAGTTTCCACTCTCCCTTGGATTCCAGGGATACTATGTGAACATGTTGGGCTAGCCTGTTGGAAAATGTGGTACTACCCAGAGCAGAGCCAAGTTCCCCCGGGTAAGGCCACCCTCAAGCAGCCAGCTCTCAGCCACTCCAACAGCAGACAAAAAAAACATGAACAAACCCAGCTGAGATGAATCAAGCCCACTCAGACCTAAAGAACTGCCTGGCCAGCCCGTAAACACGTGAGAAAATGAGAAATGGTTGCTGTCTTAAGCCGCTAAGTTGCGGGGAGATTTGTCCTATAGTTCCTTGGTAAGGTCAGCCCTAATGTATGTGATCAGCCCCCAGGGGAGGCATCTCAGCTGCTCTGCTCTGAATATGTGCTCATCAGGAAAGCTTCTCCTTGTGATGTGGTTGTCACCAAGGGGATCAGCAAGAAGAAGACACCCTGCCATGCCACACAGGGTCCCAGCCACTGCAAATTCGGTCTGGGGTGAGCAAGGTCACTGCAATGTAAGTGGCTTTCTGAAGCAGCAAGACCTTGGATGGAGAAAAATCCACAGAGGTAAAAGTCACCTTCTAAAGGGGTAACTTGGGGGACACCCAGCCAGCCACCCAGCCAGGACCCAACCTTGTCAAATCCTGTTTCACAGAAACCTTGACCAGCTTCTCAGGCATCCAACCCCATTTCTATCCACGAAACACACTGCAACAGTCCCACAGCACTAGGGTCAGCCATGAGGGGGAAGCTCTCAAATCCCCAAAACCACGCTCTTTATTTTTTGTAATTGGGTCCAGTTGATTTCAAGTGTACAGCAAAGTGATTCTATCAGACATAATATATAAATACGTATATATATTCTTTTGCATTATAGGTTATTACAAGATACTGAATGCAGTTCCCTGTGCTATGCAGCAGGTCCTTGTTGTTTATCTATTTTATATGCAATAGTGTGTGTGTGTGCTCAGTTGCTCAGTCATGTCCGCCTCTTTGCAGCCCCATGGACTGCAGCACACCAGGCTCCTTTGCCCATGGGATTCTCCAGGCAAGAATACTGGAGTGGGGTGCTGTGCCCTCCTCCAAGGGATCTTCCCAACTCAGGGATAAAACTCGCGTCTCCTGCACCTCCTGCCTTACAGATGGATTCTTTACCATTAACGCCACCTGGGAAGCCCAATGTGTATATTTTAATCCCAAACTCCTAATTGATCTGTCTTCCCTCCCCTCACACTCTTCTCTTTGGTAACAATAAGTCTGCCAAAACCATGCTCTTTAAAGCAGCAGTCCCCAATCTTTTTGGCACCAGGAACCAGTTTCGTGGAAGACAATTTTTGTATGGACCAGACAGGGGAGATAGTTTCAGGATGACTCAAACGCATTACATTCATTGCACACTTTATTCCTATTACTATTACATCAGCTCCATCTCAGATCATCAGGCATTAGATCCCAGAGGTAAGGGACCCCTGCTGTAGAGGAACGATGTCCCAGAGGGGTGGAGCAGCAAATTGTGATCTTCGTCGTATTCAGCCTACAAGATGGAAGTCTCAAATAAGTGCACCATATAATATCATGTACATGCATCCCACGGTACACCAACAGTCAATGTATTTCCAGTTGATTCTAACATCTTTCCATAGCCATAGAAACTACTTTCATCCTCCAAGAATACAGACTAAAAACTAGCAGGGACAATACCTGCAGGACTATTCAGTAAAGGTGGCCCTTTCTTTCATTGCGAAGGAAATGTTCAATAGAAGCCCTAAAACAGTCCTTGATCTGGATGAAAGATTGCTAAACACTGTTTTGCACTGAGCTTCTCATCACCTTGGAAAGATTTATGCCTCTGCTGGTTGCATTTGCTCAGGCTGAGTGACCTAGGAACCTATGTCTCCCAACGAGCCTTCTTCTAAACATCGAGTGTAAGATGTCAGCCAATTCTTTCCACAAGTGCTCAGGATATTAATCTTCGCAACAAATAGAAATCATGAGAGGCAATACCCCAGTGACCCTGCCGGCTTACCCCTCTGGCCTCAAATCCTACTGCTGCTCCCCTCGCTCACTCACCCGCAGCCTCACTGGACTTCTTTCTGGGTTTTCGTATGAACACACCTCCCTCCTGCTTCAGGGTTTTGCAGGTGCTGCTACACTGCCCAGAATGCTCTTCCTCAGACATCTGCCTGGCCCGCTCCTCACTTTCCCAGGGGTCCAGTCAAATGTCACTCATCAGCAAAGCGTTCCCTGACCAAGCTATATTAAACAATAACAATCCTCACCGCGCCCTCTGGCAAGACTCCCCATTCCTCTTACTCTGCTTTATTTCTCTCCACTATAATGCATCATTATCTTGTTATTTATTTGTCTGCTATCTTACATACACACACACACACATATACACACACACACACAAGGTAAGCTCCTTGAGGGACTTCATTTAATTCAATTCCGTATCCCTACACATAGAGCAATTCTTGACACATAGTAGGTACTCAATGAATGAACTGCCATTTCTTAAGCACCTACTTTGTGTCAAGCAACTTATATATGATGATCATTTCCCAATAAACATATTTTTAAGCACTTATGATGTAATTATATTATAAGAATTCCACTGTTATCTCCATGTTACAGCTCAGGAACCCAAAGCTCAAAGCGAGGCTAAGAAACCTGCACAAGACACTTACCTAGGTCTGTTTGAGTATCAAAACCCACGGTTCTTGACGCGTGCCAATCTGCTTTTTAAATACCTCAGTGATGCTTTAGGTTACAAGACGCACGTAAGACGCATCTCTGGCAACATGTATAGCACAAGAGCTCTTCATTCTACCATTTTTCTATCACCCACCATAGATTTTGTCCAGGAAAAAAAATCCGTCAGATTGGATTTTTATTTCCCAGAGCACATTGGTTGGAATAGCTTTAGATTTCCTTTATTCCATCCATTTAGAGACATCCAGGTTCAGAGCTTTCCTTTTGATCTGAGCTGGGACAAGCACAGACAGGTCAGGGACCCAAAGGAGATGAAGGCAGAAGTTCATCTGCTCTGAGAATCCCTCAGAACTATCCAGAATCCTTGCCTTTGTGATGTACTGCTCCCAAATCTTCCTGGTTCTAGAACTTGGGGAAACAATCCATTAAAGAAACAAAAAGCCTGACCTCCTGTGCTGGACACTCTTTTCTCTTGGTTGTCATCTTGTGTCTGTGTCTACTAGTATCTGGTCACATACTGCAAACGCCAACCCTGCTGTAACTTACAGAGCTCTGCACGTATAGTAACCTTGATGCTGATGATGGGGAGACTGATGGGGGTTACTCACAGACCAAAGGACCAAGAGAGGGACCCCGTTTCTACTGAAATTCATGTAACATCTCACCTAGGAGAGCTTCGTTTAAAAAAAAAAAATCACTGCCACATTAATTCCTCTCTTCCTGCTCCCACCACTCTTTCCACATCTACATTGCTGAACTTATCATACCTCATTATTACAGGTGTTTCTTCTCCACCAGATGTGAGCTTCTGGGGAAATAGACTTTGTTTTCATCCTCTCTGCACCCCTCAGGGTTAATCCAGCCTCTGACACATAACTAGGTGCTCGACCAGTATTTGCTGACTCAAGAAAGATGCAGAGCGAGCCTGTGCTGTGCTTGCTGCACCCACTGGAGCAAGCAGGGTAAGTGACCTCTTCTGGAAAGGGCAAGAAGCAGAAACAGAAGAGACCAGGGTAGACCAGAAGGATCACTGAGCTGGCTAGGAAGTCTAATTCTCCCCTATAGGTATCTATTTCCCATCCTTCACCTGCCACTCCCTGAACCTCAAAACCACCCACATTTGCTTCTGAACAAGCTTTTTAAAAAATGAGCACGCACCCCACCCCACCCTACCGTTCTGCTCTTACCAGAGCCCCAGACACCGAGGTTAAGTTACCTTTAAAAGGAGCTAGTCTGCATCTGTGATTTCTGGTTTAAGGATCGTGTTTCAGCAGCCGGGCTGAAACCTGGACAGCAGATATATCTAACACCCGTCTGCGGAGGAAACGGCAGTGCCTCGCTCCTCCCTGGCTAAACGCACCCGCTCACCCATCCCTGCAGAACAAATCATGTTCTTTTCCTTGCGCTAAAATCCATCTATAAACAAATCCTCTCCGCGTCCCTAAGAAACGGCTCCCACGCGCGCGGAGGGCGCCCTCCACACACACAAATACACACTCACAAACCCCAACCCAGAGGTACCAGGTGAAAGCCTGGTTTCGATCTGTCCTTTAAGAACAAACCAACAACAACATCATTCACCACACACACACACACACACACACACATCCATCTAATTGCAAAGAACCGAAACTAAAAGGGGTGACTAGGAAGCTTATGGAAAGGGAGTTATCAACGTCAATAGCCTAAGTTGCAAAACTATGTATGGCGCTAACAGTTCAAACAGGATTTAAAAACAGCCCTTGGGGGATGCCCGCTTCAAAGAGGCGCGCAACCCCGCGCAGCAGGCAAGTGCTTGCTTTTCTGCGCCAGCTTTCCAAGACTCTCCCCTGTCTTTTGTGCCATTTACTATAAACAACATTCAGAGGTACCAGCGTGTACGTTTCAGCCCAAGCAGGCGAGCCTGGGAGCCCCCAGGGTCGCGCCGGCTCCGCGCCCCCGGCCGGGTCTGCACGCACCGGAGCGAGCAATGCCGTCCCCTACCTGGGTGGGAAATCCGCACGAGGCCGCCCCCGGGTGCGGGCGGAGCGGGGTCAGTCCGGGTGGCCCGGCCGGCTGCTCGGGAGAACGCGGCACTGGGGCGATCCCGGCGGAGGCAGGAGTCCGCGGGTGTCACACCTGCATCACGGCGCCCGCGCCGCCGCAGCGCGCAGCGCGCCCCCGCCACACCGAGCACCCAAGGCGGGAGGCTCCTGGGTCCTCTACTCAGCGGGATCAGATCCTAACCCGCTTTCTTCCCGGCCTGGGCATTAAAGGTATTGGCGGCGGCCACCTCTTCTCGCTTCTAAATCCCCTTCTGATTCAAGAAGGAGTGTTTGGGATAGCTTGATGGGCAGGGGACCCAGCTGGGGACCCAGGCTCTCTGGATTTGCAGACCAATACACGCTAAACTTCTTATTCCTCGAGTTTCGAGTTTCATCCCCTACTGATGACTGGCATCTCTTTCGCGCTCTCCACCGCGCCCGGCACCAGGGGGCGCTATGCACTCCACACTCCCTTTCACCAGCCCCAAACTAAGACACTTCGGAGGGCACGACTTGAATTCCTGGGAAGGTGAATCCTCGGATAGTGCATGCCTCCTCGGTCGTGTGGACTCTTTGCGACCCCATGGGTACAGCTCGCCGGGTTTCGCTGTGCATGGAATTTTTCAGGCAAGAATACTGGAATGAGTTGCCATTTCCTATTCCAGGGGATCTTCCCGACCAGGGATCAAACCTGTGTCTCCTGCATTGGCAGGCGGATTCTTTACCATGGGACCACCATGGAAGTCCGTCAATGCTTATGTCTGGTACCTAAACTTCTTCTTGCCTGACGACTCTGGTTAAGACCTCTCAGACAACATTGCATTAAAGTGGTACTGAGGCTGCTATATTTACAATGGATAATCAACAAGGGCCTACTGTGTAGCACAGGGAACTCTGCTCAATGCTATGTGGCAGCCTCCATAGGAGGGGGGCTTGGAGGAGAATGGATCCATGCTTATGTATGGCTGAGTCCCTTTGCTGTCCACCTGAAACTATCACAAAATTGTTAACTGGCTATCAGTTCAGTTCAGTTCAGTAGCTCAGTCGTGTCCAACTCTTTGCAACCCCATGAATCGCAGCACACCAGGCCTCCCTGTCCATCACCAACTCCCGGAGTTCACTCAGACTCATGTCCATCGAGTCAGTGATGCTATCCAGCCATCTCATCCTCTGGTCCCCTTCTCCTCCTGCCCCCAATCCCTCCCAGCATCAAAGTCTTTTCCAATGAGTCAACTCTTCGCATGAGGTGGCCAAAGTACTGGAGTTTCAGCTTTAGCATCATTCGTTCCAAAGAAATCCCAGGGCTGATCTCCTTTAGAATGGATTGGTTGGATCTCTATGCTGCTGCTAAGTCGCTTCAGTCGTGTCCGACTCTGTGTGACCCCATAGACGGAAGCCCACCAGGCTCCCCTGTCCCAGGGATTCTCCAGGCAAGAACACTGGAGTGGGTTGCCATTTCCTTCTCCAATGCATGAAAGTGAAAAGTGAAAGGGAAGTCGCTCAGTCGTGTCCGACTCTTAGCGACCCCATGGACTACAGCCTACCAGGCTCCTCCATCCATGGGATTTTCCAAGCAAGAGTACTGGAGTGGGGTGCCATTGCCTTCTCCGTGGATCTCTATACTCCAATATAAAATTAAAGGTTTTTAAAAAATAAAGTGGTGGTACTGGATATCTTTTTCAGGGGAAAAGTCTTCATACTATTACATATTTTAATTATAAAAGTGATAATGAAGAGCCTTATCTTATTCTTAATTTCTTAAAAAAGCATATTTTACCCTTAAGTATGATGTTAGCCATTGTTAAAAACTCTATCAGATGAAAGAAATTTTCATAATAAATATGTAGAATTTTGTCAAAAGTTTTTTGCTTCCATTGAGATATCCATAGTTTTACTCTTTCATTCAACTCATATGGGTAATTCCATTCAATGACTTTTGAATGTTAAACCACCTTTATATTCCTCAAATAAATTCCATGATATCATATTTTATATATAAATGGATTTGATTTGATATTTTAATATTTTTATATAAAAACATTCTATGTTCATGAGGGATATTAACTTAGAATTCTGCTTTTATAATGTCCCTGTCAAAGCTTTTATAGTAAGGTTGTGCTGGCCTCATAAACAAGCTGAAAAGTTTTTCTCATTCCTTTTATCTGGAACAGTTTGTGTAGATTGTGTATTCTTTCTTAAACGTTGGGGGAAAGTCATCAGTGAAACTATTAGAGCCTAAAGTTTTTATTGTGAGAAGGTTTTTTATTACAAGTTCAATTATTTTATTAGCCATTTGACTACTCAGATTTTCTATTTCTTCTTCTTTCAGCTTTGTTAAACTATTACTTTTCAAGAACTTTATCCATTTCATTTAAGTTTTTAAAATTATTAACTGCAGTGATGTCTCATTTTTCATTCCTGATTTTGGTGAGTTGATGGTTTTCCTTTCTTTTGTGCTACTCCTTGCCCTATAAACTTCCCTCTAAACACTGATTTGGTTACATTTAACCAATTTTAATATGTTCCATATACATTTTTGTTCAGTTTAAACTATTATCTAATGTAGACTGTGATTTCCTTGATCCATAGGATTATTTGAAGTATAATTTTCAAACTTTTACGAATTTGTTTTCTGTCCCATTTTTCATTGTTTATCATCTTCCTACTTTCTTCTTCTTCATTAATCAATGTCTTTAGCTAAATTATTATATATACTCTATTCACTTTAGTTTTCCCTTTTAGTATTTTTATCTTAGTTAGATGCTGTATTTCTATAGTGCAACTCTAATTGCAGTCACCTCATCACTTCCCTGGTGACTCAGACGGTAAAGAATCTGCCAGCAATGCGGGAGGCCTAGGTTCAATCCCTAGGTTGGGAAGATCCCCTGGAGGAGGGCATGGCAACCTATTCCAGTATTCTTGCCTGGAGAATTCCCATGGACAGAGGAGCCTGGTGGGCTAGAGTCCATGGGGTCGCAAAGAGTCAGACACAACTGAGCAACTAAGCACAACAAAGCACATCACTTATCACTCCCCAAAAAATGCAAAACGCCAAGCTCAACTCCATTTATTTTTTTTTAACTTTGTGCTAAAATATATATTTTAATTTAAAATTTTTAAAATATTTTTAAATTTACAATGACATAACTTCAAGTGTAAAGATTAGTAAACAAACTTAAATTTTTTTTGCTTTTCAGTTAGGCCAGCTGCTTTGTCCAAGAAATTTTTCTGAGCTATTCATTTCCCAGGCAGAAACAGAAACAGATCCAATGGTCTCTCTCTCTCTCTTCATATATATTTCAAATAACCCCTCTCAGATTACATGAGTGAATTTCATTACATCACCTGACCCTTAGATGTCAGTCTGATGCATTGTAATACCTGCTGTAGAGAATTCCCCAACGGTCCAGTGGTTAGCACTGCATGCTTTCTTTGCCAAATGGGCAGGTTCACTGCCAAGGGTGCAGACTGGGGAACTAAGATCCCACAAGCTGTGGCATGGCAAAAAAAAAAAAAAAAACAACCTTGCTATAAAATGGGGTTGACAGGTCTTAGCATACACCATCCCCATCATGGGGAGACAGATGACAGATGTGACTGAAGAAATTTCATATATAGATATGTATATGTTTCCCTGATGGCTCAGTGGGTAAAGAATTCACCTGCTGCCTACAGTGCAGGAGACGCAGATTCAGGCTCTGGGTTAGGAAGAGCCCCTGGGGAGGGCATGGCAGCCCACTCTAGTATTCTTGCCTGGAGAATCCCATGGACTGAGCAACTGGTGGGCTCCAGTCAACGGGGTCACACAGTCAGACACAACTGAAGCAACTTAGCATGCAAATATATATATATATATACATATACAGCAAACCCCACAACCCACAAGACATTGTTATTACTGTTCTTTTACAGCCAATGTTTTTCTATATATTATCATATATTTACCCAGTTCTTCATTCCTTCCCGCGTATTTATTGGAAGTTCCTTTACTTCAGTCTGAATAGGTCTTTTTAGTATTTTTTGTAGGGAAGAGACTAATTTTCTAGACTGCTAGAGACTAATTATTTCAGATTTTTTTCAATTAAAAGTGTCTTTATTTGACCTTTATTTTTGAAGGTCCCTTTTCACTATATATAGCATTTGTAGATGGAAGTTTTTTTTCTTTCATCCTTTTTAAGATGTCATTCTATTGTCTTCTTGATGTGTGCTGTATGTTCAGTCTAAAACTCTATTAGTCTAATTTTCACTTCTCTGAAAGTAATCTTTTAAAATTTTGCTTCTTCTAATATTTTCTTTCATAAGTTTATTCTGTTCCTACGTATGATTTTCTTGGGCCAATACTTTGGTCACCTGATGCAAAGAACCGACTCATTGGAAAAGACCCTGATGCTGGGAAAGATTGAAGGCAGGAGGAGAAGGGGACAACAGAGGAAAAGATGGTTGGATGGCATCACCGACTGGATGGACATGAGTTTGAGCAAGCTCTGGGAGTTGGTGAAGACAGGGAAACCTGGCAAGCTGCAGTCCATGGCTCGCAGAGTCAGACACAACTGAGTGACTGAACAACAACATGATTTTCTTTATTTTTTTCTGATACTGAGCATCTTGAATTTGTGGGTTAATGTTGTTTACTAGTTTTAGAAAATTCTCAGACTATCTTTTCAAATGTTGTTTCTGCCCTGTTTTCTCTCTCCTATACTCTTAGATTGAGAGAGCACATACATTACACATAATTAAATGGTTTTGCTATTATCCCTCATGTCTTATGCTCCATTCTTTCTATTCCCTTTTCACCTTCTTTGTACTTTAGCTTGAGAGTTTTCTACTGACCTGTCTTTAGGTTAACTAAATTTGCTTTCTGCTGTGCAGAAAGCTGAGCACTGAAGAATTGATGCTTTTGAACTGTGGTGTTGGAGAAGACTATTGAGAGTCCCTTGGACTGCAAGGAGCTCCAACCAGTCCATCCTAAAGGAGATCAGCCCTGGGTGTTCTTTGGAGGGAATGATGCTAAAGCTGAAACTCCAGTACTTTGGCCACCTCATGCGAAGAGTTGACTCATTGGAAAAAATCCTGATGCTGGGAGGGATTGGGGGCAGGAGGAGAAGGGGACAACAGAGGATGAGATGGCTGGATGGCATCACCAACTCGATGGACGTGAGTCTGGGTGAACTCCGGGAGTTGGTGATGGACAGGGAGGCCTGGCGTGCTGTGATTCATGGGGTCGCAAAGAGTCGGACACGACTGAGCGACTGAACTGAACTGATGACCAATTTGCTATTAAACCCATCCAGTGAGTTTTTAAGCCTAGATATTACATTTTTTCCAATGGCTACTTGATTAATTGACATAGACTTTGCTCCATCTTTCTATGTTCTAACATTTATAATAAAATCTACTAACTTCAATATAGGAATAATTTAGTCTAGTTTATTATCTTTTCTGTTGACTATTAGTACAATTTTTCTTGTCTCTTTGCATGTATCCCTTTTTTTAAATTTGTATGTCAGATATTGTGTGTAAAGGAAGTATTGAAAACTGAAATTATTGTTGCTTCTTAGAGATCATTTACCTTGCCCTCTGTTATACAGATAAGATGAGGGGTTACTCACCTCAATCCATTCAAAAATAAGCTTCCAAGGAACTGGATATTAGCTCTACTTAGACTAATTTCACCTATGTTTTCATATGTTTTAAAGATGACAGCGGTCATGTGTTTATTGCAGGACATTGCCTCAGGAAGGATTTTACTCATCAGCACTATGTGACTGCAAAATATCTCACTCTGCCTTTCCAATTCAACACCGAGCTTCTTATACCACTCCCCCACTCAGCATTCAGCAAAGATTCCGCCAGGCAAACTGTACATTTGGGGTTTCTGTACATTTTAAACAGGCATAAAGCCATATGGTGTTCTAAAGCTCTGCTGGTTTGTCTTCCCCTAGTAGAGCTCCTTCACCTGATCCTCAGCTCATGCTTGGACTCAGCAAATCTCCAGAAGGAAGAAAAGAGTAAAATCAGCTCACCTAGCAAGAGATCATTGGAAGGACTGAAGCTGAAGCTGAAGCTCCAAAACTTTGGCCACCTGATGCAAAGAGCTGATTCACTGGAAAAGACCCTGATGCTAGGAAAGATTGAGGGCAGCCAGGTGACAGAGGATGAGATAGTTGGATGGCATCAACTCAGTGATATGAGTCTGAGCAAACTCCAGGAGACAGTGAAGGTCAGGGAAGCCTGGCATGCTACAGTCCATGGAGCCACAAATATTCAGATAAGACTTAGCAACTGAACACCAACAGAAAGAGCTCTTTCTTATTTGGAATGTTAGTTCATTTAGTCCTTTTTGTTTCCACTATTCTCAGATATCTTTTAAAATATGATTTCTGGGACTTCCTTGGTGGTCCAGTGGTTAAAAATTCATCTTCCAGTGCAGGGGATTGGGAACTAAGATCCCACATTCCATGGGACAACTAAGCCCAAAAGCTGCGACTACTGACCCCACACATTCTGGAGCCGGTGCATCACAAATAGAGGAAGCCTGCATGCCTCAGTGAAAGATGCTACGTGCCTCAATGAAACCAAATAAATTAATAAATGTTTTTAAATAATAATAAAAAATAAAATATGATTCCTATAATTAATTCTTTTTTTCTAGTTGATGCAGAAGATTAATGACATGCCACCTATTAAATATTACTGGAAAGCAGAAATTGATTTGCTAACTGTTTAACTCTCACAACTGTTTTATGAGGTAAGTACATTTTTCAGACAAGTTGTGTAACTTGCCAAAGATCACTTAATAGTAAGTAACGACGCCAGGAGATGAACCTATGCTATCTCATCCTAAAACCAGGAGTGACAATGACCACGATGATATACTGCTTCTAATAAATGGAAATCTCCTTTTTCAATAGGTAAAGAAATGCTAATTCTGACTTCTAACTGAAAATCTGAAGGGAAGATCATTTTTAAAATTTTCTTTTGAGATTCGTTTTGAGTCAGATATGTAACTTACTTTAAATTCAAGGCACATCTCTCACCAAAATGTTTCTGTAGAAACTAAATTACCTTTTCTTATCCCTCAAGCCTCAAGAGATAAACCTCACTTAATCAAAAGCATTTTGGGTCCTATTTTCTTCAGGAAACAGGGGGACAACTGTCAGATTTCTGTGTCCTCCTCCCACAGAATTCTATTGTTAATTACAACAGTTCACTTTAGGAATACAAATGCATCTAAGGGAACACTTCATTTTATGTTTTCGCTTTGGGAAAGTAAGTACAGTGGACTCCTAAACTGCTTGCTTAGAACAGCAAAGGTTAAGGTAATTAGAGTAGAAATGGGGCACAGTCGATTTGTGTTTGGGAAGGGCCAATGCATACCAAATGAGAGCTGCCAGTGGTTTGTGACTGCAAGGGGTGAGCCACAACTGAAGCTACAATATGGAAACCAGCACATTCTGAAAAGCGCTTGTAGTCACTCTTTTTTTTCACTTAATTTTTTAAATTTCTATTTTATGTTGGAGTATAGAGAGTCCCTTGGACTGCAAGGAGATCCAACCAGTCCATCCTAAAGGAGATCAGTCCTGAGTGTTCATTGGAAGGACTGATGCTGAAGCTGAAGCTCCAATACTTTGGCCACTTGATGAACCGACTCATTTGAAAAGACCTGATACTGGGAAAGATTGAAGGCGGGAGGAGAAAGGGACAACAGAGGAGGAGATGGTTGGATGGCATCACTGACTCAATGGACATGAGTTTGAGCAGCTCCAGGAGCTGGTGATGGACAGGGAGGCCTGGAGTGCTGCAGTCCATGGGGTCCCAAAGAGTCGGACACAACTGAGCGACTGAACTAAACTGAAAAGACAGTTGATTAATAATGTTTTGTTAATTTCAGGTATGCAGCAAAGTGATCCAGTTATACACACATCCAGTCGCTCAGTCGTGTCCGACTTTTTGTGACCCCAAGGACTGTAGCCTGCCAGTGTCCTCTGTCCCTGGGATTCTCCAGGCAAAATACCGGAGTGCGTTGCCGTACACACACACATGTACCTTTTCTTTTTCAAGTCTTTTTTACCATTTAGGTTATTACAGGATATTGAGCAGAGTTCCCTGTGCTATGCAGTAGGTCTTGTTGGTTATTTACTTTAAATATAGTAATGTGTACATGTCAATCGCAACCTCCCAATCTATGTCCTTCCTCCCCAACCCTTTCCCCTGCTAAACATACATTCTTTCTATAAATCTGTTTCTGGTAGGTGTATACAATGGAATGGAATATTAACCAGCCATTAGAAAGAATGAAATAATGCCATTTGCAGCAACATGGACGGACCTGGAGACGACCATACTAAGTGAAGTAAACTTACAAATGAATATCATATGATATCATTTATATGCAGAATCTTTCAAAAGTGATATGAATTAACTTATTTGCAAAACCAATGTTTACTCTTTCTGGGCCTTTACCTAAGAGTAATGTGATAATGATAAAGTCTCTTCTGGCTGTAGCTTTATCAGTAGAATAACTTAAGATGCAAAGAATCAGAATCTCTTCCATTTGCTCTATAGGCAGGGAGGAATTCCAAACTTGACCATGGCAAAATTCAGTATGTGAACTACTGAGAAAGATTTAATTGTTGGCTCTTAGGAAGGAAAGTATCACCTGATACTGCAGAAAAACCAAACAATTCCATTTTAAAGAAAGCAATTGTCTGCTTGAAAGCAGAATTTTAAAACTAAATCTAAAAGAGGAAAAAAGGAACCCACAAAATCCCATCACAAGATTTTAAATATTTCCATTACCTTCTGCTGCTTCCCAGTCAACCAGAGAAGACAGTGATTTCCATGCACTGGATGCGTCTGGCAGACTTGCTGGTTCATTTCCTGGGTTTTATCACTCTGTGAATTTTGATGGTTCAATTATATTACCATCAAATGATGTTAAGATGCCAATCTTCCTGTATTTAAAAAAAAAAAGCCTTTAACATTACCTGCCAGAATAACAATCAACTTAACAGCTGCTTTTATCACATACTTACAATTTGAAAGCCATTCTATATATATTTTTGCTAATTTTTCCCAAACACTGCAAGTTATGCACTTTATTTTCATGTGCTAAATTTTTAAAAACTTAGAGTGGTCAGGTAATACCTTGAAGGCCACACAACTAATAAGCAAAAGGGTTAAGAGTCAAATTACAGTAAAATTCCAAAGCCTGGATTCTTCCATAAAATCACTCCCCTATAGGAATAATTTTAGTTTCAATCTAGCTGTCCTGTCTTATTCCTCCTCATGCCTGTCCCCACACCTCCCGTTCTACCCAAATTGGTCTGTTCCCTTGAATATTTTGTATTTGTTTTCTCTTCTGTATCATTACACACACAGCTCCTCATACTAATATTGTTTCTAATCCTCAACCCTATGAAAACCTAATTTATCTTTCAAGTACCTGCTGAGATTCCACTTCTTTCAATGAACCTGCCCAGACAACCTTACTTCCTCCCCTAGCTTCACATAGTAATCTCTCCCTTCCAGATATTTATATAGCATATATTCTCTGTACTATTTGTTCATTCATTCATTCAACAGATCTTTATTCACTTCAAGCTCTAGAAACACAGAGATGACTACAAGTGAAACCCAGTAACAGATGTATAAAGATAACATGTGTTGTTAAATATATTAATATATGTGTATGCATATATATACTATATTCAACCATATTAATAATAGGCAAATATTATTGAGTACCTACTATGTGCCAAGCACTATTCCAGGCCACTTAGATGTTCTAAGGTGTTTATCTGGCACATTCATCTCTCATTGATCAAAGGTTGGAGCGCTGAATGTAAATTTCATATTTGCACATTTGTTTATGTGGAAGCATCAGCTGGTGCTCCAGTTGGTTTAGCTGCCTCACAGAGGCTTCACAAAAGAACTGATGATTCTGCAACTGAATCATTCATTGGTCCTCAAGTTGGACGAGCAGGTTCCCAGAAGAATCCCATATCTAGTATCAGAAAAGCCCTGGGGCAGAAAGTAAAAAATACACTGTGTAGCTGAGGCAAGGTGCCAAGCACTTGAGTAGAGCTGACTCTTGCATCCAAGGCTGGATGGAAGGTAGACTGAGAGGATATGAGACGGGGCACAGGAGGTGTGCACACACAGCTCCAGATGTCAGACAGAGACATAAAAAGCACCTTCAAACTCAACATCATCGTCCTGTTGCTAGAATCTGGCTACCTCTGTATTTCCAATAATGGAAACACATTAACTTCCTTATTATTTAAGTCACTTCTTTCTTCTTAATCTCCCCTTTATTAAGAGGAAACCACTAAGAAAAAAAATTGCATATTTATAGTCTTTCCTGATAGCTCAGTTGGTAAAGAATCTGCCTGCAATGCAGGACACCCCAGTTCGATTCTTGGGTCAGGAAGATACACTGGAGAAGGGACAGGCTACCCATTCGAGTATTCTTGGGCTTCCCTTGTGGTTCAGCTGGTAAACAACCCACCTGCAATGCTGGAGACCTGGGTTGGGAAGATCCCCTGGAGAAGGGAAAGGCTACCCATTCCAGTATTCTGGCCTAGAGAATTCCATGGACTGTATAGTCCATGGGGTTGCAAAAAGTCAGACAGGACTGAGCAACTTTCACTTTCATATGAATTGTGGCATTGCAGGTAGCAGTAGGAAGGTAGCAGAGACACAGCATTTGTTTTCCTTGAATATAGGATTTGTTCACCTCACTATTTGTGAAGCCTTATTGGTATTGCCTTGGCCATGCTCAAAATGTGCATAAGCTACTTGTTTATGTGAAATAAAGCATGCTATCTTTTCTGTAACCTGAAGCTGAAATTTTGCCAGTTCTTACAGAGGGCATCCTCTACAGGAGAAACAGTATTTACAAAAGAAGGATGGGGGCTTTCCTGGTGGCTCAAGGGTAAAGAATCTTCCTGCCAATGCAGGAGACCCAGGTTCGATCTCTGATCTGGGATGATCCCACATGCTGCGGAGCAACTAAGCCCCGAGCCACAACTGCTGAGCCTGTGCTCTGGAGCCCGGGAGCCACAACTACCGAGCCTACACAACTACTGAAGCCCGTGCACCCTGGAGCCTGCACTCCACAACAAGAGAAGCCACCACAATGAGAAGCCCCCATCCACACCTAGAGGGAAGCTGAAACTAGAGAAAAGCCCACGCAGCAATGAAGATCCAGCACCGCCAAAAATAAATAAATAAACGCATAGACGCAAGCAAGAAGGTTGTTCAACAGCTCAGTTTTTCGTTCAAAAACTGGGGGTGACTTTCATGTACCAATCATCATTGCTCTCCTCCCTGGGGATACAACCCAGAAACAGACAAGATTCCCCATCGTTAAAGAGCATCATCTACTAAGAGAAACAGATAGTAAACAAGTGAGTACTCAAACGAGGGGACAGGTGAGACTGGAGTATATTTTTAAAGGATCATCTGGGACTGGGGTGGAAGCAAGGAGACTATTTAGATGTTGATGTAGCAATTTGGGTTAGAAGTGATGGTGGCCTGGACAACAATGGTGGGGATGAAGATGATAAGGCTATTCCCTTTACTGTGCATTGCAGTAAAATCTTTGAAGAAGGAAATATCTGAGGAAGAAAATGGATTCTAGAAGGAAGGAGAGAAGGGATTAAAATAAAACAGGCTAATGGATACGTGTCGGGGAGGACATCTGATTCAGCTGGAAGGATGGTTGCAGAGTGTGAAAGACTCACAGACTGAAATAAACATGGGTGATGAATTGAATCTACTCTGCTGTTGATCAAGAGGCATATGATTGCTAACACTGGAATATTCTAATTACTTTTAATTGTTGAGTTGTGTTTCTTTAAATACAACACCAGGCAAAGACTGGACTCTGTGGGACTCAATATACATAGAGTTACACAGGCTTACACAGAATGAAATTTGTCCTGTTTAACACATTTTGAAAGTGATTTTTAAATATTTTTACTCTTAGGATTTTTACTCATAAATCTTTCCCTCTGAGATATATTAAGTACCAGTTCCTGCAAAGAAAATTAGACACAAGGCAGTTTAGTGATGAATCAAACTAGCATTATGATCAAAGAGAGTCTCAGTAGATAGAATGTAGTTTAGAAATTTAGTTAGCGAAGTTTGGACCTCTCACATTAATCATTTCATAATTCATATTTTAATATTTTTACAGCTCATTGAGCAAGCCTATTTGCTTTCCCTGTGGAAAGATGCTTGGTACTTAAGGGGCCCTGGGATTTAGTAAGGGTAACTATATGAAATAAAGTACAAATGACAAGTGACTATTTTTGTGATTTGCTTTGCCTTTGTTCCAAACTCAGAAGAATGGTGAGTAGAGGGGGACACTGGATGACCATTTGAGCAGGCGGTGATTTCTTTACTTATTCAAAAATATTAGGAGCAACAAATTCTTCCTTAAAAATGCAAGTGTACTCAAGAGTGTAAGCTCCATCACACCTGTGTGTGATGACAGTAATGCCTCAGTTACCTAAAAGAGTGGGCCAGGGGGCACTAACAAAGAATAGAGGGGAAGACTTCCTGCTGCTGCTGCTAAGTCACTTCAGTCGTGACCGACTCTGTGTGACCCCATAGACGGCAGCCCGCCAGGCTCCACCATCCCTGGGATTCTCCAGGCAAGAACACTGGAGTGGGTTGCCATTTCCTTCTCCAATGCATGAAAGTGAAAGGTGAAAGTGAAGTCGCTCAGTCGTGTCCGACTCTTAGCGACCCCATGGACTGCAGCCTACCAGGCTCCTCTGTCCATGGGATTTTCCAGGCAAGAGTACTGGAGTGGTGTGCCATTGCCTTCTCCAGAGGGGAAGACTTAAAAACTTAAGAACAGAAAACTAAGGTTTTTTCCCATCTGTGCTACCATTTAGCTGGGTGGCTTTAAGAAAATCATGTGGCTTCAACAAATGATGTTGGGAAAACCAGATATCCACATGTAAAAGAATGAAATGCAATCCTTGCTTTACAACCTATACAAAAATCAACTCAAAATGGAGGAAAGACCTAAATATAAGCGTGAACCCTACAGAACTCTTATGATATTAGATTTGGCATTGATTTCTTGGGTATGTCACCAAAAGAACAGGCAACAAAAGCAAAAAAAAGAAAAAGATAAATTGATCTATATATGAAATTAAAAGCTTCTGTGCATCAAAGGATACTATCAACAGAGTGAAAAGGCAACTCACAGGATGGGAGAAAATATTTGCAAGTGATCTATTTCATCAAGGGTTAATAGCAAGCAGACATAAAGAACCCTTACAACTCAACAAAACAAAAACCAAGCCCAATTAAAAAATGGACAAAGGATTTGAACTGGTGTATCTCCAAAGAAAATATACAAATGTCAGTAAACACATAAAAAGATGCTCAACATCACTAATCATTAGAGAAATGCAAATCAAAACCACACTGAATTACCACCTCACACCCATTAGGATGGCTATCAGCATTTAAAGAAAACAAAATAGCAAGGGTTGGCAATGATATAGAGAAGTTGGAACTGTTGTGCACTGTTAGTAAAAATGTAAAATGGTGCTGTTGTCATGAAAAACAGTAAGGTTCTTCTTTAAAAAATTAAAAATAGAATTACCATTTGACCCAGAATCCATGTATGAGGATGCCTAAAAAATTGGAAGCAAGGATTTAAAGAGATATTTTAAAACACATTTATAGTAATATTATTGACAATAGCCAAGAGAAGGAAGCAACCATTTGGATAAGCAAATGGTGGTATATAGATATAATGGAATTCAGTCCTAAAAGAGGGAAATTTTGATACATGTTGCAACATGGGCGAACATGGAGGACTATGTTAAGTGAAATAAGCCAGTCACTAAAGGACAAATACTGTATAATTCCAGTTATATAAAGTACCAGAGTAGTCAAGTTCAAAGAGACAAAGTGGAATGGTAGTTGCCAGGAGGGTAGTAGAAATTGTTCCATAATTGGTATCAAGTTTCAGTTTTGCACGATAAAAAGAGTTCTGGGGATGGATGGTGGTGATGGTTGCATAAAAATGTGAATTACCTAATACTGCTTAACTGTATCGGAGAAGGCAATGGCACCCCACTCCAGTACTCTTGCCTGGAAAATCCCATTGATGGAGGAGCCTGGTAGGCTGCAGTCCATGGGGTTGCTAAGAGTCGGACACGACTGAGCGACTTCACTTTCACTTTTCACTTTCACCCATTGGAAAAGGAAATGGCAACCCACTCCAGTGTTCTTGCTTGGAGAATCCCAGGGACGGGGGAGCCTGGTGGGCTGCCGTCTATGGGGTCGCACAGAGTCGGACACGACTGAAGTGACTTAGCAGCTACACTGTACACTTAAAAGTGGCTAAGATGACAAAATTTGTTCTATGTATTTTATTACAATTTTTTTAAAATTTAAGATAACAAATAGAAAATGCTTTCACAGTGTAGGAAATACAGAAAGTGCTCCCAAAATAGCAAAATTTATACTTGTTATTTTTATTAAACTTCCTGAATTGAGGCCCAAGATGGTCCCAGTATGTCAACTGCCTTTCTGGGGAAAAGAAAGCATGTGGAGAAATTAAGTCATCAGAATTTTTAGAGTGCCTGAGACATCATTTGGTCTCATTTCCTGGAAAAAAACAGTTACAATGCCGTGCCAACTCTTAGAATTCCTATTTCTAACATGAAGGGTTTAGAATTCTAACAATTCATTAAATCATCTGTAAGTTCCTTCATCTCTCATATTCTCTAATATTTTGTAAATTGTGTTCTACAGTTCTAGTCTTCCAGGTGAAGGGCACGCTTATATCACTTGAGTCTGGATGCTTTGGTACAGACACACACACACGCACACATACACACACACCCTTGTTTCAAGCTGAAATGCCTGCTTTTTCTATACTTGGAGTTATGTTCAATATTTACTTTTACACATTTTTCTAATTAAAAAGCCTAAAAGCACTGTTTCTAAGGAAGCCAGTTAAGTGAATTTTTTAGATAAGTGAAATTTATCTTAGGTACAAAATTTTCATTTTAAATTCTATGTTTGATGAAAATCCTTTAAAAACTGACCCTTGGGACTTCCTTGGTGGTCCAGTGGTTAAGACTTCACCTTCCAATGCAGGGGGTAAGGGTTCCATCCCTGATGGGGGAGCTAGATTCCCCGTGCCTCAAAGCCAAAAAACCAAAATGTGAAACAGAAGCAATATTGTAACACATTCAATATACTTTTTAAAAAATGGTCCACATTAAAAAAAAAAAAAAAAAAACCTGACTTTTGTCCCACATCTTCTTAAAGAGGATCCTGAGGGGAAAAAATAATAATAATAAAAGAGGATTCCTTAGGGAAAAAGTAATAATAATAAAAGATTTCTGGACCATATTCTGCTTGGTAAAGCTTGGCCTCACTGACATGCAGTGGCTCAGTGGTAAAGAATCCACCTGCCAGTGCAGGAGACATGTGTCGGATCCCTGAGTTGGGAAGATCCCCTGGAGAGGGAAATGCAACCCTCTCCAGTATTCTTGCCTGGAAAATCCCATGGTCAGCGGAGCCTGCACGGCTACAGTCCTTGGAGTCACAAACGGTGGGACACAACTGAGCACAAGCATGTGTTACAGACATGCTTACGCCTGATACGCCACTAGACAACTGTAACTATGAGTTTCTGATCTCTTTCCAGGAAAAACACAGTTCTTGGAGACCAAAATGAAAATAACTCCTGCTAACCCAGTTCTTAATCTTGCCTCTCTTAGTGCCCCATCAGTCTTCACCTTCCACCCAGGACACTGTCCATTTTCCACGCCTCCAGCTTTGCATGAGCTGTTTCCTCTATTTAAGCTCCCTTTGTCAGCTTGGTCTTCATCTGGCTGAATTCTTGTCACCATTAAAAACTCAGCTCATGTATTCCCACTTAAGAAAGCCACCCAAGCTGGGTGAAGTGCTTGTCCTTTCCTCCCCAAATATCTTCTCCATCTAGACACCATGTATACACAAGTCCATGTATACACATGACTCCTCTGGGACCATGGGCTGTAGCCCTCTAGGCTCCCTCTGTCCATGGGCTTCTCCAGGCAAGAACACTGGAGCAGGTTCCCATTTCTTTCTCAGGGGGGTCTACCCTGCCCCAGGGATCAAACCCTCCCTCTTGGGTCTCCTTCTTTGGCAGAGGGATTCTTTACCACTAGCACCCCCTGGGGAGAAGGCAATGGCACCCCACTCCAGTACTCTTGCCTGGAAAATCCCATGGACGGAGGAGTCTGGAAGGCTGTAGTCCATGGGGTTGCTGAGGGTCGGACACGACTGAACGACTTCACTGTCACTTTTCACTTTCATGCACTGGAGAAGAAAATGGCAACCCACTCCAGTATTCTTGCCTGGAGAATCCCAGGGACAGGAGAGCCTGGTGGGCTGCCGTCTCTGGGGTCACACAGAGTCAGACACGACTGAAGTGACTTAGCAGCAGCACCCCCTGGGAAGCCTGATTCGCCACCAGAGACTTCTAAAACTGAGAGGCAACGAGGAAAAAGATTAAAAATGGAATAGAAGAGCCAAGAACTGTAGGACAACTACAGAAGGTACAACATCCAAGTAAAAGGAATACCAAGGGGAAAAGAAGGAACAGAAGAAATATTCAAAGCAATAATTATAATAGTGGCGGCACGGACACCCAGCCGTTAGAGTGGGCCTTCCTGATTGGCTGTTAGCTTCCCATCCCCACCAACGGTCGCCTCGCAGTGTGCCCCTCCCCGCCCCCCCCCCCCCATATAAAGGAGCCCGAATTCTGACTCGGGAAAGATGGTTCTCTGAGACGTTTGTCCGCCGTCTCCTCAGCCTGGTGCCTTTCCAAATATCGTCATTCCTTGCCCTAGGAACGCCTGTCCCTGTATACTGGTCTGTCAAGCAGCGAGCAAAATGAGCTTGGACTCAGTATCATAATGACTAAGAATTTCACCAAATTAACATCAGCCACCAAACCACAGATTCAGGAAGCTCAGAGAACAGATAGGATAATGGGGGAAAATATTAAGTATATAATATTCCAGCTGAGGAAAATCAAAGATAAAAATCTTAAAAAGAGCCAGAGGGAAAACATGCCTTCCCTCTAAAAGGACGAAAGGAAAAATGACATCCACCTAGTCCCTCAGAAACCATGCAAGCAAGAAGAGCGAGGAGTGAAATATTTGAAGTGTTGAGAGGAAAAAAATGAACTCCAACCCAGGATTCTGTATTCTGAGGTCCTCTTCAAAAGCGAACCATAAATACATTCTAAGGCAAACAAAAATTGAGAGAATGTATAGTCTTGCCTTGAAATGTTAAAAGAAGTTTCTTCAGAGAGAAGGTGTTGGTTCAAAACCAACAACCTGGTGGTCCAGTGGCTAAGACTCTATGCTCCCAATGCGGGGGGTACTGGTTTGATCCTAAGCCAGAGAACTAGATCCTGTAAGCTACAACTAAGACCCAGCACTGCCAAAATAAGTTAAAAATGTTTTAAAATAAATATATATTTTTTAATATTAAAAAAAAAAAAAACTACCTAGAGCTTCCCATGGAAAATCTGAAAGAGATTCCCAGACACAGAGGATGAAGAGAGCCGTAAGAAAGAGGCAGACACTCCAGCCTGGTAGGTGGCAGGTCTAACAAACAAGGGAACTTGGTACCAAGGCTGTGACCCCAGGACCATACCCCTGCCCCTCCCTCCAGGTAAAATGCAGAAAACCACAACTAACTTTTCAAGTCGTGGTACTGGAGAAAACTCTTGAGAGTTTCTTGGACTGTGAGGAGACCAAACCATGCATGCGTACTAAGTTGCTTCAGTCGTGTCTAACTCTGTGACTCCATAAACTACAACCCACCAGGTTCCTCTGTCCATGGGATCTCCCAGGTGAGAATACTGGAGTGGGTTGCCGCTTCCTTCTCCAGGGCATCTTCCCAACCCAGGATTTAAACCTGCATCTCCTGTCTCCTGCACTGGCAGGCAGGTTTTTTTACCACTAGCGCCACCTGGCAAGCCCAATGATAAGAGCTGACTCATTGGAAAAGACCCTAACGCTGAAAAAGATTGAAAGCAAAAGGAGAAGGGGGTGACAGGGGATGAGATGGTTAGATAACATCACCAACTCAATGGACATGAATTTGAGCAAACTCCGGGAGATAATGAAGGACAGGGGAACCTGGCGTGCTGCTGTCCATGGGGTCGCAAAGAGCTGGACACGACTTAGCGACTGAACAGCAATAAACCATGTCCTGTTCATGGCACAGGAACAAGAGTCCATCCACAAGAACACCCTGGCAAGCTGGTTCAGCGTCACAAGTGGGGCAAAGACCACCCTGCAGCTTGTTACCATCTCATTATAATTCTAACCTCTCTGCCATCCGCACCAGGATGGTTCCCCTGGCTTCCAACCCAGATGCCAAAGAACCACGCATGGGCAGAAAAGAGGTAGCAACTCAGTTCCAGGAAGACTCCTGCCTCTTAGAAAACCGATGCAGATGCCTCCCCATCATGAACCTTACCCTTAAAATCTTGCCTGAATCATTCACCCAGGTGAGAAGTTGATTTGTAACTAAGTTCCTGCTTCTCCAGCCTCTGGCCATTGAATAAAGCTTACATTGCTTCCATCTCAGCTTCGGTTTTTGTCCCAGTTGAATAGGGAAAAACCTTCCCCACCCAGGCCAGCTGGGGCTCCTGTAGGCATCCACGTGACCTAATTCAGTAATAATTAGGTTGAGGCTTATCTTAGGCGCCACAAGATAAGTCAATCTCCAGACCTGCCCACCAGAATCTTAAACTTTATGTAGAGGACTGAACAAAGTTCAGTCACACGTACCATCCAGATGGCCTGAACAACAGATGGCTTTAAAGCTGCATCTTTGAAAATGGCTTGCACTGTGAGAACGGTGGGCAGAGTACAGGCTTCAGGGACAGCGGAGGGTGGAGGAGCCTCCCACCTCCTGGGTCCAGCTCACGGGTCATCAAGTGGTCACATCCTCTGGATGAACTCCTCCAAGGGAAGGAAATTGATACGGGTCAGAAGCTCACATCCACATAAAGAAAGGAAGAGTTCGAGAGAAGAAATCTATGAAGGTAAATAAAAGCTTTTATGTTTCTTATTCTTAATTGATTTCACAGATAATAGTTTGTTACAGATAACGGTAGCAACAATGTACTTGATTCTGCATGTTTATTATATATATACAATATAATCATCATCATTTAGTCACTTAGTCATGTCCGACTCCTTGTGACCCCATGAACTGTAGCCCACCAGGCTCCTCTGCCCATGGGATCTCCCAGACAAGAATACCAGAGTGGGTTGTCAATTCCTTTCCCAATATATACAATATAAGCATATGCCATTGTATATATAAGCATACACACTTCCATATGCTTCTGTGTGAATGAAATAAATGACTGCAGTGATATAAGGTAGAAGCAAGGGTTCAGTTCAGTCCAGTTCAGTCGCTCAGTTGTGTCCGACTCTTTGTGACCCCATAAATCGCAGCACGCCAGGCCTCCCTGTCCACCACCAACTCCCAGAGTTCACTCAGACTCACGTCCATCGAGTCAGTGATGCCATCCAGCCATCTCATCCTCTGTTGTCCCCTTCTCCTCCTGCCCCCAATCCCTCCCAGCATCAGAGTCTTTTCCAATGAGTCAACTCTTCGCATGAGGTGGCCAAAGTACTGGAGTTTCAGCTTCAGCATCATTCCTTCCAAAGAAATCCCAGGGCTGATCTCCTTCAGAATGGACTGGTTGGATCTCCTTGCAGTCCAAGGGATTCTCAAGAGTCTTCTCCAACACCACAGTTCAAAAGCATCAATTCTTCGGCGCTCAGCTTTCTTCACAGTCCAACTCTCACATCCATATATGACCACTGGAAAAACCATAGCCTTGAGTAGACAAACCTTTGTTGGCAAAGTAATGTCTCTGCTTTTCAATAGGTTGGTCATAACTTTTCTTCCAAGGAGTAAGCGTCTTTTAATTTCATGGCTGAAGTCACCATCTGCAGTGATTTTGGAGCCCCCAAAAATAAAGTCTGACACTGTTTCCACTGTTTCCCCATCTATTTCCCATGAAGTGATGGGTTGGGAGGAAGGAAATAGGAATATTTTGTTTTCATAGGTACTTGCACTACTTGTGAAGCAGTATAGCATTATTTGAAGGTGGACTTCAGAATTCCCTAGCGATCCAGTAGTTAAGACTCCTGGATTTCATTGCTGTGGGTGTGGGTTCGATCCCTGGTCAGGGAACTAGGACAAGCTGGTTGGGTGCACCCAAATTAATTAATTAATTTAAAAGAAAGAAAGTGGACTTGGATTCATCTGTAAATATATGTATTGCAAATTCTATTTAGGCCTGCCTGCGTGCATAATCAGTTGCGTGGTCGTGTCCGACTTTTTGTGACCCCATGGACTGTAGCCTGCCAGGTTCCTCTGTCCATGGAATATTCCAGGCAAGAATACTGGAGTAGATTGCCATTTCCTCCTCCAGGGGATCTTCCTGACCCGGGATCGAACCTGTATCTCCTGAGTCTCCTGCATTGGCAAGCATATTCTTTACCACTGTGCCACCTAGGAAGCTCAATTTCTATCAAGGGCAACCCCTTAAATAAAGCTGAAAAAGAAGTAAAACTGATATGCTAAGAAAGGAGAGAAAATTGAATCATATAAAGTGCTCAAGTAAAACTACAAATAACGGGAAAAGAGTAGATGACAAAAATAGGAATAAAGAACAAGCGCAATGAACAGAAAACAGAAACAAATAGTGTAGATAGTAATCCAACTCTATCGACAAACATCTTAAATGTCAAGAGTATAAACACCCCAATTAAAAGACAGACTTTGACAGAGTGGATCAAAAAGCAAGACTCCACTCTATGTTGTCTACAAGAATCCCATTTTAAATATAAAGACAAGTATAAATTAAAATTAAGGGATAAGTAGGCAAAGCATGAAGGGTTTTTTTTTAATAATAGGCTTTATTTTTTTAGGGAAGTTTTAGGTTCACAGCAAAAGTAAGGAAGAAGGTACAGAGGCTTCTTATATATCTTCTGCTCCCATACATGCATCAGTCAGTTCAGTTCAGTCACTCAGTCGTGTCTGACTCTTTGCTGCCCCATGGACTGCAGCACACCAGGCTTCCCTGTCCATCACCAACTCCCGGAGCTTGCTCAGACACATGTCCATCAAGTCCTCTTCCATTATCAACAACCCCCACCGGAGTAGTACTTGTGTTATGATTAATAAAAGTACATTGACACATCAGAGTCACCCAAAGTCTATAGTTTACATGAGGGTTCACTCTTGTTGTACATTCTGTAGGTTTGCACAAATGTACAGTAACATGTATGCTTCATCATAGTATCATATACAATGATATTCAGTGTACATGTATTGATACAATGTATTCATTGCCCTAAAAGTCCTAAAATGCGCAGAGGATTTTTAAGGCAGTGAAACTAATCTTTATGACAGTCATATGGTAAATGCATGTCTTCATACATTTATCCAAATCCATAGACTATACACCACCAACAGTGAACCCTACAGACTTGGGTGATAGTGATGTGTCAGTATAAGTTATTGACTGTAACAAATGTACCACTCTAAAGGAGAATGTTGATAATTATGCCTATTGCGGGGGCAGCCACAATATGCAAATACTGCGAACTTTCCATCCCACTAGCGACTGAGCAACTTCACTTTCACTTTTCACTTTCATGCATTGGAGAAGGAAATGGCAGCCCACTCCAGTGTTCTTGCCTGGAGAATCCCAGGGACGGGGAGCCTGGTGGGCTGCCGTCTATGGGGTCACACAGAGTCGGACAATGACTGAAGCGACTTAGCAGCAGCAGCAGCAGGGAGTGGAAATGGCAAATTTTTAAAAATTTTAATATCTTTCTGTACTCTCCAAATTTACTGTAATAAGTGTGTAAACAGAGATAAAATATGTTAAAATCCTACCACTTCTCTTTTTTTTTTAATTATTTATTTTTTAGAGTATAATTGCATTACAATGTCGTGTTAGTTTCTGCTGCACAACACGATTTCCCTTTTTCTAATATGAAAGAGTAGAAAATTCAAAGTGACCCATTGGGCTTCTCCAAGTCATGGGTTGTTTGATGGGTAACACACTCTCATTCTCTGCACTGACTGAACTGGTTCTGCAGTAAAAACATTGAATAAAGGGACTATGACCCTCCCAGTTTGGCATCTTCCTCTGGCCTGTGCTCCTAGTCCTCCCACCCTGTAACCAAAAGGAGTTTGGGGCACTCATGCATAATGAAAAGCTTATTGATTTGGAAGGGGCTGATACTCTCCAAGTGTTTGCAGCAGAGTCAGTAACAGAGCATTAATATTTCACGGCTTTTCTGTTCATGTGTGAAGACAACTCTAGCTGGACTTCTGAGTCATAAGGGAGAGGGCAAAGGCTGCTAGGGACTGCAGAGTCTCCTCAGAAACTGCTGACCCCAAAGTGGCACCTCACTCCACATATATGGGTCATTGTAGACTCTGAGACACGCGTTAGATAGCAAGATGTATATTTAGCCAAGAAGCGTGTTTCCATGGCAATCTTAAACTCCTATGTCCGCCTTTCTTCCCCTCTCCAGTGTGTGTTAAGTCCACATGAAGCCCCTGTGGGCTTTGCCCATCTGCAAGGCAGCTGAGGCTTCAGCTGCTTTATGGGCTGCTAATAATCTTGGAAAGCAAGAGCAAAACCCAGACAATCATGTTCATAGTCCTTGTTTTGTGATTGCTTGACATTTTTTATGAGTCTGTTTTCAATTCAGAGACATTCACAAAGATTTCACAAGGCAGGTCATTGTAACACTATTTGCAGCAGCAAAACACTGGAAATCATCTGCATGTCCAACAAAAGGGGATTTTTAAAAACAAATTATGCTACCTGCACATGCCCTGAAACCATGAAAATCATTCTCCTGGAAAATATTAATCACAGGAGGAAATGTATGATTAGATTATAAAGTGGAAAAGAAGGCTATCTGAATCGGCCATGGAGTATGTGCCAGTTTTGAATGTCTAAGGGATGGGTTGGTGTTTCAGAGAGCTGATTTCACCAAAGAACCACAGCTGGGTCTTTCTGTGTGACCTCACCATGGCCCCTCCAGGTGTCCAGGGCCCGGGCTTCAGCTGGGCTCACAAGTGTTGTTGACCAGCAAAGTGGGCACTGGACCCATGAGGTCATTCAATTGAGACTAGCAGTGTCTTGGGGAATAGATGGACAGCACTCACTCCAGGTGATCAACATGCCGGAAACACACTGACAGATCTCTGTGGGTGATACTAGTGTGATGGTAGGGAGGGAACACCTACTTTGTTTCTTGGCCCTGGTAATACAAAAGCTTACTCCAGGAGGGGCGCAGTAGTCTTTGGGACTTGACACATTTCCCAGTTGCCAGCATAGATGGTGCTCTCTTGAGCAAAGATTGGGCAGCAGCTCGGTGCTGGGTCCTCTCAAGGCCACATAGTTTTTCTCAACTCCATCCACTTCTCTCCTCGCAAGTGCTCTGTGTCCCTGTAGAGCAGGGACTCTGCAGTGCAAGGGCTTCAGTGCTTCAGTAATTGTGGCACATAGTTATTGAACACAGGCTTAGTTGCGCTGAGGCATATGGAATCTTCCAGGACCAGGGATCAAACCTGTGTGCCCTGCATTGGCAAGCAAATTCTTAACTGCTGGACGACCAGGGAAGCCCACTCTTGCAATGTTATGCACTGAATTCTCCAGGACATAGACCTTCAAAATATTGACATCCCAGAGCTAGATATTCAAGGCTTTTTAATTCTGACAAAAGTTTCAAAAGGTAATGTTGAACTTTTAAGTACTGATAGAGTGGAGGGCAGTGAGGGATGACATCAGGATAAAATACAAAGTACAAAGGAATCCAAAATACCTAGAATAATATCTCAAATGTGTATCCTAACACATTCATGTGTGCTTAGAGTAAATATTGGAGAGCCATAAACCTGAACAACCATTACAGTCATTATCTCCATGTAGAGAGATTAGAGATGACTTTTAGTTTCTTCTGCTGCTATATTTTTTCAACTTTTTACATTGAGCTTATATTGATATTACAGTAGAAATATATTTTTTGTCAATATTAGCTTCCAATGGCAGCTTACAATGTGAAAAATTATATATAGTTAAAATTGAACTCTCTTAATTGTACACTAACTACAGTGCTCAGACTGATCAATTGCTGGTTGGTCAGTTACTAATTGCTGGTTGGTCAGTTATTGGTTGATCAATCTAACCAGTAATTCCTGTGGCATTGGAACAGATAGCTGTTTCTTCAGCTAAGCACCAGGTAAGAAAGTCAACTTGCATATAAAGTCCATGCTGTATGTAAAACACTAGAATCACATATGTATAGCTGATTTTGCATAAGTTGAATGCTTTTATAACATAATCACACTGTACTCATTTTTTAAAAGCTATATTAAACACTTATTACTCAATAAAAGGTATTAAAGGAAATAGAATAACTTCACTATCCAACAAAAAGAAAACTTGCTACTTAAGAGACTTATGTAATCCCTTTTTAATTCCCCTCCCCAAAATTTCCCTGACATTTGCCACCTATGATACTAATTAAATATAAATTAATCTATCCTAAATAATCTATATTTAATTTAAATATAAATTAAATAATTTATCCTAAATAATCTATCCTGGTCTGCAGAATGGGCATAATCAGACTAAAAAATATTCTCTGAATTCTACTTTCCAGCTAACGCTGGATGGTCAGGGACTGGAATTGGCCAGCCTGGCTAGAATGGGACTGGTCACATGATGCATGCAGAGTACATGGAAATATTGTCAGATCACAAAATCCCAGAGAGGGACAGCACAATGCAGAGAGGACCTGATCCAAGCCCCCTTTAACAGGTGTAGAAGCAGAGGATCAGAGAAGCCATACACTAACTGACAAGCTAGTCCAGAGGGGTGGGGACCAGAATCTAGGTCTCCTAATTGTCCATTCTGAGTGCATTCCAAAACTTCCTTTTTTCAGAGTAGAAAACCAAGAAACAGAGAAAGTGGATGATTTGAAAATGCATTGTGGGGCAACGCAGACACAGAGCACACAAGCAAACCTAGCACGCGGTGGAGCTCAGTGAACATTTGCTGAATGCAGTTCAGGGTATGCTGATGATCTTTTTTTTCAGATTTCACTTTTGAGCCAATATAGTATGTGCTTATTATAAAAAAAAATAACAAAAATATACAAAGAAAAAAATTAAAACTCAACCCCTTTTTTCCCACCTCTAGAGGTAACCACTGTTAACCACTATTTACAGTTTGAAGAAAAATTTTCCAGGTATTTTCCATATTTTTTTCCTGTATATATATATATTCTTTCTTGTATATTATATGTATGTATGTATATATATAATTTTAAAACAAAAGTTGACTCATACTGTATTCACCTTTACATCTTTTTTAGTTTAATAACTAAAAAAAGGAGGCTTCAAAATCACTGCAGATGGTGGCTGCAGCCATGAAATTAAAAGATGTTTGCTCCTTGGAAGAAAAGTTATGAGCAACCTAGACAGCTTATTCAAAAGCAGAGACATTGCTTTACCAACAAAGGTCCATCTAATCAAAGCTATGGTTTTTCCAGTAATCATTTATGGATGTGAGAGTTGGACTATAAAGAAAGCTGAGCACCAAAGAATTGATGCTTCTGAACTGTGGTGTTGGAGAAGACTCTTGAGAGTCCCTTGGACAGCAAGGACATCCAACCAGTCCATCCTAAAGGAAATCAGTCCTGAATATTCATTGGAAGGACTGATGCTGAAGCTGAAACTCCAATACTTTGGCCACCTGATGGGAAGAACTGACTCATTTGAAGAGACTCTGATGTTGGGAAAGATTGAAGGCAGGAGGAGAAGGGGAAGACAGTGGATGAGATGGTTGGGTGGCATCACCGACTCAATGGACATGGGTTTGAGTAAGCTCCAGGAGTTGGTGATAGACAGGGAGACCTGGCATGCTGCAGTCCATAGGGTCACAAAGAGTCACAGTGAGTGACTGAACTGAACATATGAAAGATGTTTTTCTGCATCAGTATACATGGATTGCTTGATTTGTTATAATGTCTGAATAATATTTGTTCATCTCTCTTACACTGCTATCCTCCCTTGACCAGGTGAGAAAATTTAAAAGAGAAGTATGGGGATGGACATTTTATAAATGGTGCTGAGAAATTTGGATAGTCATTTGGAAACATACAAAATTAGATCCACACTTCACAACTTATGCTAGAATAAATTTCAAATGGATCAGAGGTTTAAATATTAAATATGAAAACATGCAGAAGAAAACATGTGTGAATGTATCTAATCTGAGAATGGGGAAATCTTCACTAACCATGACAGAGAATCCAGAAGCTGTAAGGCAAGAATGGATCAATTTGATTACATTTTTTTTCTTAATGATCACATAAAATTTTTTTAAAAAGGAAAGGGCATCTGTAAATTTAAAAATCTACAGATTGATTTCGAGATAAATCAATCAATGTAATATATGGATTGTTTGCATCCTGTTTCCAACAAACCAAGTATAAACACGCCCATGCACAAGCATACACAAGAACACATAAGCTCATTTGCATGCACACATGTTTATAAGACAATCAGGGAAATTTGGGACATTGATCAAAAATTAGAAAATAAATAACTTCGCAATTTAATGATATTATTAGGTTTTTTTTTAAAAGATACATACCTTTTAAAGATACTCTGATAATATTTATGCATGAAACAATATATCTGGGATTTGCTTCAAAATAATCCAGGGAGTTCGGTGGGAAGAAGTAACTGGCAATATATATCAAATGAGAATGTCCATGGGTTTAATCATTATTGAATTTGTGTAATGAGTAAATGTGGCTCCCCAGCCTATACTCTTCTTTTTTGTATTGCTTAAAATCCCCCCAGTGGCTCAGAGGTAAAGAATCCTCCTGCAAAGCAGGAGACACAGGTTCAATTCCTGGGTTTGGAAGATCCCCTAGAGGAGGAAATGGCAACCCATTCCAGTATTCTTGCCTAAAAAAATCCCATGGACAGAGGAACCTGGAGGGCTACAGTCCATGGGGTCACAGAGTCAGACATGACTGAGTGACTGAGCAATTAAAAAGTCAAAATTCTTCACACTAAATGTTAAATTTTAAGACTGCTGATACAGTGATACAGTCAAGAAAACTCTCTTCTGGCTTTAGTCCTGCCACTTGGCAAATACAAGTTTCTTTGTATAATTATATCATACATTGTCTCATTATTCTGGAAACTTATAAATTACCCAGTTAGATTTCAAGTGCTTGATATCAGGAATAGCACGTTTTGTTCATCTTTTTCCCCCAGTGCTAGCTTGGAGTAGGATTAGATAGGGAAGTGTCTCTCAAATTTGTCTATATGTGGACCACTGGTTTTACGTAAAGCAGATAAAATCTATATTAATTTTTAAATACATTTATAAAATTAAAATATTACTAAAATTGTTAAAATTAAGATAATAACACTATAAGTGATAAGAATGATTGGTAGAGAATAGAACTGATAGATAAAAATAAGTGATTAAAAATTAATACAAATATTATAAATGATAAATTTGATATTAAAAACATAAAAATTTATTTTTTGAAGTGTAGTTTATTTACAATGTTGCAGTAGTTTCTGCTATGCAGTAAAGTGATTTAGTTATATATATATTCTTTTTCATATTCCTTTCCATTATAGTTTATTGTAGGGTATTGAATATGGGTTCCCTGAGCTATATTAGGGCTTCCCTAATGGCTCAGCAGTAAAGAATCTGCCTGCAATTTAGAAGATACAAGTTCAATCCCTGGGTAGAGAAGATCCCCTAGCGGAGGACTTGGCAACCAACTCCAGTGTTCTTGCCCAAAAGGTCCCACGGACAGAGGAGCCTGATGGGCTACAGTCCAAAGGATTGCAAAGAGCCAGACGTGCCTAAACAACTGAGCATGAGCTATATATCTGTTCTATTAATATATATAATAGTTTGCATCTACTAACCCCAAACTCCCACTCCATCACTCCCCCACCTCCCTTCCCTCTTAGCAAATCATGTCCGTTCTCTATGTGAATCCGTTTCTGCTTCATCAGATCAGATCAGATCCGATCAGTCACTCAGTCGTGTCCGACTCTTTGCGACCCCATGAATCACAGCACACCAGGCCTCCCTGTCCACCACCAACTCCCGGAGTTCACTCAGACTCACATCCATCGAGTCAGTGATGCCATCCAGCCATCTCATCCTCTGTCATCCCCTTCTCCTCCTGCCCCCAATCCCTCCCAGCATCAGGGTCTTTTCCAGTGAATCAACTCTTCGCATGAGGTGGCCAAAGTACTGGAGTTTCAGCTTCAGCATCATTCCTTCCAAAGAACACCCAGGGCTGATCTCCTTCAGAATGGACTGGTTGGATCTCCTTGCAGTCCAAGGGACTCTCAAGAGTCTTCTCCAACACCACAGTTCAAAAGCATCAATTCTTTGGCTCTCGGCCTTCTTCACAGTCCAACTCTCACATCCATACATGACCACAGGAAAAACCATAGCCTTGACTAGACGAATCTTTGTTGGCAAAGTAATGTCTCTGCTTTTGAATATGCTATCTAGGTTGGTCATAACTTTCCTTCCAAGCAGTAAGTGTCTTTTAATTTCATGGCTGCAGTCACCATCTGTAGTGATTTTGGAGCCCAGAAAAATAAAGTCTGACACTGTTTCCACTGTTTCCCCATCTATTTCCCATGAAGTGGTGGGACCGGATGCCATGATCTTCGTTTTCTGAATGTTGAGCTTTAAGCCAACTTTTTCACTCTCCACTTTCACTTTCATCAAGAGGCTTTTGAGTTCCTCTTCACTTTCTGCCATAAGGGTGGTGTCATCTGCATATCTGAGGTTATTGATATTTCTCCCAGCAATCTTGACTCCAGCTTGTGTTTCTTCCAGTCCAGCATTTCTCATGATGTACTCTGCATAGAAGTTAAATTCTGCTTCATAGATAGGTTCATTTGTCATATTTGAGATTCCATATATAAGTGATAGGGACTTCTCTGGTGGCCCAGTGGTAAAAAAAAAAAAAAAAAAAAAAAACTGCCTGCAATGCAGGAGACATGAGTTCAATCCCTGAGTCAGTAAGATCCCCTAGAGAAGGGAATGGCAACCTACTCCGGTATTCTTGCCTGGGAAATCCATGGGCAGAGGAGCCTGGTGGACTACAGTGCAGGGGGTCGCAAAAGAGTCGGACTCAACTTAGGAACTAAACAAGAATATAAGTGATATCATATGGTATTTGTCTTTTTTAAATTTTTAAAAACTAATTTACTTTTGGCTGTGCTGGGTCTTGTTACTGTGTGGGCTCTTCCTCTAGTTGTGGTGAGTGGGGACTGCTCTCCAGTTTCGGTGCACGGGCGTCTCATTGTAGTGGCTTCTCTTGTTGCACAGCACGGGCTCTAGGGCCCTTGGGCCTCAGAGGAAGTAATGCTATTTGTAATGCTAGGGCAACATGAGAGGAATTAGAGGTCATCACGTTAAGTGAAGTAAGTCAGGAGGAGAAAGATAGGGGCTTTGCTGGTGGCTCAGTGGTACAGAATCCACCTCCCGATGCAGGAGACACAGGTTTGATCCCTGATCCAGGAAGATTCCACATGTTGCCGAGCGACTAAGCCCATGCACTACAACTAATGAGCCTGTGCTCTAGAGCCGGGAAACAGCAGCTCCTGAAGCCTGCCTGCCCTAGGGTCTGTGCTCCACAGCAAGAAAAGCCACCACAGTCAGAGGCCCTCCAATCACAGCTAGAGAGTAGTCCCCGCTCTCCGTAGCTAGAGAAAAACCCACACAGCAGCGAAGGCTCTGCACAGCCATAAGTAAACAAATAAATAAATAAAATTTTCTCTTTCCCGCCTCTTCATTGGTCTTTCTTAACGTAAGGAAACAAGTTAATTGGATTTATACCCTGGAAGGAAGCTGACACAGTCAGTGGCTTGGCACACAGGTTCTGGATCTACATCCCCTAAATTGGCATCCTGTTTTGGCCACTGTTCAGCTGTGTGACTTTGTTTCTGTGCTTCATTTTCCTAATGTATATGATAGAGGGGAGAATAGAACCTACCTCCCAGTGTTGAGTTAATACATATCGCACAGCATTTAGATAAGTGCTCCAAAAAATCTCAACAATTCATTTTCAAAGTTGCAGTCACATCCAATTTTCCCACCTCCTTGAAACTGCGCCCTACCTTCATAATGAAGATGGCCCTGGAGATAATAACATTATACTCAGTGCCTATGACATATGAGCATTATCCAAGGGGCTTCAGATACAATAATATCTCATTTAATTGTTATAATAAATTCCTTGCTGTATACATTGGCAAACTATATACAGAAAAATAAGGAAACTAAGATTTAAAGAATTTAAGAAATTTTCCCAAGATTACACTTGTAGTAGATTACAGAGCCAAGATTTGAAATGGATTCTCTCCAACTGTAGATGTGTTTTTCCACTTGGATAGAGCTTGTGGTATCCTCCAACTGTTCGCTTAAATGTTCATAGACAATCTTATGGTATATTCCATAGATAGGTAGCCCCACCTAGCATGAATTTTTCTTTTTAATTTCCTGAGCACAACTTCACTCCCCATGGTTTCAGATTTGCAGATAGAGGGCCTACCTTATTGCAGCTTTCTCACATCACAGGAAGAGAGAGGGAGACAACATCAAAATGAACCTTCAGAAACAAATTTATTTCATGGAAAGAGGTTCATTTTCCTAGAAAAGAATAGAACTGCCTATGCCTGAAGCGCCTGGATTGTAGGCAAGCTAAAAATGTCAAAGATTAAAAAAAGAAATCCTTGGCAACAACCTCATCAATCAAGCAATGAGGTCTTACCAGTAAGTTCCTGAGAATCAGATTGAGAATTTTCCATCAAAGAAGCCACTGTCGGTTCCCCACATTTAATATTCAGGCTCGCAGTTTTCCCGTGCATGCTGTAGTTTAATGATCAGGGGGAAAAGTGACCCGAAGACCCGTGTTTTCCGTTGACATGTCACAGATGCTAACTCGTCCTCCAGGTCTCCACAGAGCCACCCACCCAGAGGGGAGCTTGGTCTTCACGGAATCTGCACCAGCTCAGAGCCCTGCTTACTAGTCAAGAAACTTGGGGAAACGCTATTGCCTGAAAGAACCATGGAGGGGCAGGTGCAGAGTGGGCACAGTCGTGCTCCCTGATGAATCCCCGTGGTCTGAAGTGGTTGGCCAGGTCTGAGTTCTCTGCTTTGAGAAAATAGCAGGGAAGCCAGTAGATTTTTTAAATTAATTGTTTTAGAGAATGGTTGCTTTACGATGTTGTGTTGGTTTCTACTGTACAGCAAAATGATCAGCCATACATATAGATACATCCCCTCTTTTTTGGATTTCCTTCCCATTTAGGTCACCACGTAGCACTAAGTAGGGTTCACTGTGCTATACAGCCTGTTCTCATTAGGCATCTGTTTTATAGATAGTATCAATCCTGTATATATGTCAATCCCAGTCTCCCAATTCCTCCCATCCTCCCTCTCCCCTTCTTGGTGTCCATACATTTGTTCTCTAAGTCTGTGTCTCTATTTCTGCTCTGCAAATAAGATCGTCTATATCATTTTTCTTGATTCTGCATATATGCATTAACATATTTGTTTTTGTCTTTCTGGCTTTCTTAACTCTGTATGACAGTCTCTAGGTCCATCCCCGTCTCTACAAATGACCCAGTTTTGTTCCTTTCTTTTTGGCTGAGTAATATTCCATTGTATATATTAATATGTACCACATGGAAGTCAATAAATTTAATTTAATTTAAAACTTAATGGACATAGCAATTAAAAATCATTTCCCAGTATAGTTTTCATTTGGCCCCACAACTCTTGAGGGTAGATACTGTTCTCCCTGTCTTCTAAATGAAGTGACTCTGTCCGGGGTGGTGAAGCAGTTGAGGAAGCAGCTAGGGTTCGCGCCCAGGTTAGTGTCTCTGAAACCTCTCCTGCCGCTGCCCTGTGCTCGAGTACATCCAGTGCCCGTCTGAGCTCCAGCTGTTTGCCAGGCACTGTTCTGGGTGCTCAGAGAACGGAGACAGGACAGCCCCTGAGAGACAGGACAAACAAATAGGCACATCAAGTCCTCCACAGTGATTGTCACAGAAGGGCGCTCAACTTCGGTGTAAAGCAGCGACACCAAAGCTGAGGCCGGAGAGAGGACCAGAAGTTGGTCCAAGAAAGGCGGTGTTCCAGGAGGGCTTTGCGCCCAAGACCTCCACCAGGACAGTCTCCAATTTGACAGCCAAATAATGTTCCTCTCCTATTCAGGGCTCCTGGGGCTCATTTCCTTCACAGTTTCCCAGTGTTGGACAAATATTTTTACAAGAACCATTTTTTTTTCTAGGAAAAAATATATAGTACACATATAGTATGTGTATGTGTATTTATATACATATTCATATGTTTGTGTCTATAGACATGTAGAAATAAAGATGTAGATATAGGCTCAGATAAACTACATACAGAAGGACAAAGGAGCAGTTAAATTCATCAAGTACCAGTTTTCTTTTAAAAAACAAAAACTTTTTCTTTTGTATTGTGGTATAGTCAATTAACAATGTGATAATTTCAGGTGGACAACAAAGGCACTCAGCCATACATTTACATGTATCCGTTCTCCCCCAGACTCGCCTCCCACCCAGAGTTTGTGTGCTATAACACTGAGGAGAGCTCCATGTGCTGTGCAGTAGATCCCACTGGTTATGCATTTTTGAGTACTGTTTTTCCATGTGGAACCTTAGCCAGTTTTTTCAATTATTCAATTATTTGCGTAAGAAACACTTAAAATGTATTTGCTGAGCATCTATGCCAACTTTGTGCTAAGCAGTTGAAGATACAGCAACAAAGAAGACTCCATTCTCATGGTACTCACATTCTACTGGGGGAAGCAGATGTAAGTAAACCTAAATAAGCAAGATACTTACAAATTAAACTAAGTATTATAAAGTAAATAAAGGGATGAGAAAGAGGAAAACACTAAGAGCACCTTAGGAGAATGTCTGAGTCGTCCTCTCTGAGGAGATGATGTCTGAAGTGAGACCTGGCGATTTCAAAAGCACTCCAGGTGGACAGGACAACGAGGATTAAGTCTAGAAGCAGAAAAGAGCTCTTTGTGTTGATGCTCTGGTTTCAACCTTGGCTGCCCATTTGATGACCCTGGAGAACATTCTAAAAATACCAATACCCGGGCTTCACTCTAATGCTTGGTATTTTTTCAGTGCTCCAGGTGATTTTAAAGTGCAATTAGATTGAGTATCACGGTGGTAAAGGATCAGAAAGGAAGCCAGTGTGTCTGATGCTCAGTGAATAAAGGGCATGTGTACATGCTGAGTCGTGTCTGACTCTGTGCGACCCCATGGTCTGTAGCCCACCAGGCTCCTCTGGCCATGAGATTCTCAAGGCAAGAACACTGGAGTGGGTTGTCACACCCTGTTCCAGAGGATCTTCCTGGCCCAGGAATGGAACCCAAATCTCTTGCATCTCCTGAATTGCTGGCGGAGTCTTTACCACTGAGCCATTGGGGAATAAAGGGAATTGAGGTTAAATAAACACACAAGTGCAAGTCTGTGCAGGACCTTGTAGACCCTGGGAAGAAATTTTAACTTTATTCTAGGGGTGAGGGAAAACTGTAAGAGTATTTTTCAGTATCGTGTCATTAAGCGATTTCCATTTCTATAAGATCATTCTGATTACAGAATGGAGGAAAATAGAGAGTATACTGTAGAGCCAAGAATGGAAGGAAAAGACCATCATGGTTGTTCAGGTTTAAGTGATGGTGGCTGAGACTGAGGAGGGGGCAGTAGAGATGGGAAGAAGTGGATGACCTTGGGCTAACTGCCTGGAGTTAGTTCAAACCTCACAGGTTTACAGCATGATCCTCCACAAGCTCCAGGGTTCTCAGGTTACCTGTACTTCTAACCAACTGGCTGCCTATTTGGGGTTCATTTCTTTTCAGGTTTAACAATTTGCTAGAACAACTTATAGATCTCAGGAAAACATTTTACTTGCAATTTTATAATATAGGATACAAATTAAGGCCAGCCAAACGAAGGGACACATAAGGTGAGATCTGGGAGAAGCCCAAAGGTGAAGTTTCCATGTTTTCGGGATGTGTCATCCTCCTAGCACATCAATGTGTATCACAAATCAGGAAGCTCACTCATGCCCTAGTGCCCAGAATATTTAAGGGGGCTTCATTATATAGGCATGATGCATTGAATCCTTGGCCACAGAACTGAATTTACTCTCCAGCTCCCCCATCTTCAGAGGTTGGGCTGATATCAGATGGATCAAGGCCCCAACCCTCAAATCACATAGCTATCATCCTGGCCAGCACTTGTCCTAAGTCATCTCATTAGCATAAAATCAGGTGTGGTCTAAGAGACCTGCCATGATTAACAAAGACAGTTCTATCACCTGGGAGATTCCAAGGGTTTAGAGAGTCCAAGGAATGGAGACGAAGACCAGACAATTCTTAATCACTGGAGTGGGACCTCTTACTGAGCTAGAGAGGCATAGCCTGGTGAAGGTCATGGTCTGAATCAGGAGGGTGGTTCTGCATGTGTGAAGTTTAGATTTCCAATTAGACAGTCACATGGAGATGTCAAGTAGGCAGTACAATGAATGAAAATGACCTCAGGGATGAGATTTGGGCTGTAGATATAAATACAGTCATCAGCATGCTAATGGTATTCAAAACCAGCATCCAGGGTGAACTCACTTAACAAGTTGACATTAATAGAGAAGCTGGTCCAGGTCTAAGCCCCAAAGCAAACCAATATTTGAATTATTGCTACCTACAACTCTGCTTTTGCTACTGTCCCACCTTTATCTGCTCAGACAGCAAAAAAAGAAAGTTTACCCCAATTGAGGCAAGTTCCATCTTCTATACAGTACACACAACCTGCTCAACAGTCATGTGTCCCAAAAAAAAAAAAAAGGCATGTGTCCCAAGAGTAAGGCTAGACCTTCCCACAAGGGACACTGGACTCGAGCAGGTGCAGACCTACCTGCTTATTTTAGAATAAACAGACAATAAAATAAAAAACAGTAACTCAAAATACTTGAAATAACTCAGAATAAACCAAGACATGTTCCTTTCACCAATGTGAAAGTATAAAAAGGATATAAGATGTGTTTGTAATTTCAACAAGAGTTTGGAATTCCAACAAAAAATGAGTTTTTGATTTCAACAACGAGTTTGTGATTCTTTTTATTGATAATGTCCACTTTCATACAGTAATTCTGACTAATTATACTGTTTAAACTTTTTTAAAAATGAAAAAGTTGCTATTCCTTATTGAAAAGGAATTTCAAAGTTGAAGCTTTTTTTTTTTTTTCAAATTTTAAAAGCTAACTACTGGAAATCCAATAGAAGAATTACTCCTTGAGAGCAGTGCCAACTTAGAACCCAGATCATCAGGGTAATAGTCAATAAGATCTTTATCCAAAGCCATCCCAAGGGTGGTAATAATTAATAATGAAAAGAGCAGTCAACATTCATAGAATTCTTATTATATGCAAACCTTGAGCTAAATGCTTCATGGACATGATTTTATCTATAATATTTTGTATGTATTGAATGTATGTTTTAATTTTTATTTAATAATGTTTGTTACAAAATAACCCTGAGAAATAGGCATTACTACTATCCCATTTTACAAGTGAAGAAATTGAGGCTTAAAGAGATAAAGTAACTTGCTTCTCTACAGTTTTTGCACCAAGGTAACAAGGCCCTGAAGGTAATAAACCCTGAAGCCAGGATACTAGCCTAGTTCTGTCTGAAGGTGAAGCTATAAGAGGTCCAGGAGTTGAAGGAGAGAGAGAGTCACTGATGCCCTTAACCATGTCTTGGGTATGTGACTGCCTCACTGATGCAGGTTCTTTCTAATGGAAGAGATTTAATTCCATGTGCAGATGCTGCAGGATTTCTTTGCTTTCCCAGCAGGTGGGAGCTGGAATAGGCAAGACTGACAGTCTCCCTCAAATACCAAGATGGCTGTTGTTGTTGTTTAGCTGCTCAGTCATGTCTGACTCTTTGTGACCCCATGGACTGCAGCACGCCAGGGTTCCCTATCTCTCAGAGTCTGCTCAAACTCATGGTCACTGAGTTGATGATGCTATCCAACCATCTCATCCTCTGTCACCCCCTTCTCCTCCTGCCCTTAATCTTTCCCAGCATCAGGGTCTTTTCCAATGAGATGGCTCTTCGGTAGATCAAACTCAACAATGTAGTGGTGCAGTGCTTTGTTCAATATCCAGAGCGTTTATTTTCAAGTAAATGCTTGTTTCTCTTCTTCCCGTCCTCGAGGTCTGTCTGGTTGAGAGGCACCCTCATTCTACCATCTTGCTCCAGAAACTCATCCCTGCTGTCCAAGAATGGGTGAGTGGGCTGGTCATAGAGTTCAGGTAGCCAGCATTGTGCTGATCACCTTTTACTTGCCGAACACCAAGATACTGAAATGTCTAGACCTTAAGACATCAGATTATCTATAAAAATTATTCCTCACGTAATGTTATTATATAAATACATTATAAATATAAATAGATTTTGTTGCTGTTCAGTTGCTAAGTTGTGTCCAAGTCTCTGTGACCCCACGGACTGCAGCATACCAGCTTCCTCTGTCCTCTACTACCTCCCCGAGTTTGCTCAAATTCATGTCCATTGAGTTGGTGATGCTATCCAACCATCTCTCCTCTTGTTGCCCCCTTCTCCTCCTGCCCTCATTCTTTCCCCACGTCAGGGTCTTTTCCAATGAGTTGGCTCTTCGCATCCAGTGGCCAAAGTATTGGAGCTTCAGCATCAACAATCTGTCCTTCCAATGAATATTCAGGGTTGATTTCCTTTAGGATTGACTGGTTTAATCTCCTTGAAATCCAAGGGACTCTCAAGAGTCTTCTCCAGTATCACAGTTCAAAAGCATCTGTTCTTCAGTGCTCACTCTTCTTTAAGATCCAACACTCACATCTGTACATGACTACTGGAAAAACCAAAGCTTTGATTATACAGATTTTTGTTGGCAAAGTGATGTCTCTGCTTTTTAATACATCTAGGTAGTAGATGTTATTATTATTAACTTATTAACATTATGAATGAATGATTTCTTTATCATTTCTATAGTAAAAATTCTTATGTATTAAGTGCTTTCTATGCCTCAGGCTCTTTACACAAATATTTTTATTTAATCTTCATAGCACTCAGCAAGGTAGATCTGATAATCCCCTGCAGAGAGTCAGATTTAAAATTTGTCCAAGGTCACACACTGGCAGGGCTAGGATGTCTGAATGCACGTCCTTTCTCACATAAATTCTGCCTCCAGTACACTGGGTATCAGTCCCTTAGCTCCAGGCATTGTTCAGAAGTATTTGTTTATCACTGATGTCAGTCTCTACCATCTGCATTCTGGCTTAGCTGCAGGTAATAAAGATCACCCACATATTTTATTAAACTGAATACATTAACATTATTTGAACAGCCATTACCACTCAGCGCACTGATACAGAGATAGCCTCAGCAGTTTATTGACATGCATCGAGTTCTTTGCCTCCATGCTAAGCCATGTCACCCTGACATGCTTTCGCATATTTAATTTTTTGAAACTCGTGTCTGTTTGTATCATTTTTCTGCCTCCTAACCTCGATGTTAGGTTGTAAGCTGCCACATACATCCTCCTGATGTTCTTTTGCCTGCTTCTAGAGAAGAGCTACTGATATTTTGTGCCTGATAATTCTTCATTTGGGTAGGGGCTGTCTTGTGTACTTTAGTATTTCTATCAACATCCCTGGCCTCTGTCTTCAAACACCAGTAACAATTCTCCTTTCCTTCCCAGTCAGGACAATCAAAAATCTCTCCAAAATATACAAATAGCTCATACAACTCAGTATCAAAAAACGAAAGCAATCCAATCAAAACCTGGGCGCTTGGGTTGTTCCCATGTCTTGGCATCAACACACGATTGACTTAAGAAGTTGCAGTGTATATATATACAATGGAATATTCCGTTCAGTTCAGTTCAGTTCAGTCGCTCAGTCATGTCCGACTCTTTGTGACCCCATGAATCTCAGCACGCCAGGCCTCCCTGTCCATCACCAACTCCCAGAGTTCACTCAGACTCACGTCCATCGAGTCAGTGATGCCATCCAGCCATCTCATCCTCTGTTGTCCCCTTCTCCTCCTGCCCCCAATCCCTCCCAGCATCAGTCTTTTCCAATAAGTCAACTCTTCGCATGAGGTGGCCAAAGTACTGGAGTTTCAGCTTTAGCATCACTCCTTCCAAAGAAATCCCGGGGCTGATCTCCTTCAGAATGGACTGGTTGGATCTCCTTGCAGTTCCAGGGACTCTCAAGAGTCTTCTCCAACACCACAGTTCAAAAGCATCAATTCTTCGGCGCTCAGCTTTCTTCACAGTCCAACTCTCACATCCATACATGACCACTGGAAAAACCATGGCCTTGACTAGATGGACCTTTGTTGGCAAAGTAATGTCTCTGCTTTTGAATATGCTATCTAGGTTGGTCATAACTTTTCTTCCAAGGAGTAAGCGTCTTTTAACTTCACGGCTGCAGTCACCATCTGCAATGATTTTGGAGCCCCAAAAAATGGAATATTACTCAGCCATAAAACAGAATGAAACATTGTCATTTTCAGCAACATGGATGGACTTAGAGAAGTATTCTTACTGAGGTAAATCAGACAAAGACAAATACTATATGATATCACTCGTATGTGGAATCTCAAGCTAGCTAAGTCACTTCAGTTGTGTCCAACTCTATGCGACCCCATAGATGACAGCCCACCAGGGTCCCCCCTCCCTGGGATTCTCCAGGCAAGAACACTGGAGTGGGTTACCATTTCCTTCTCCAATGCATGAAAGTGGAAAGTGAAAGGGAAGTCACTCAGTTGTGTCCGACTCTTAGTGACCTCATGGACTGCAGCCTACCAGGCTCCTCCATCCACGGGATTTTCCAGGCAAGAGTATTGGAGTGGAGTGCCATTGCCTTCTCCAATGTGGAATCTAAAGAGTAATACAATTTTAGAGTTTTTTCAACAGATATTTGAAGCAGCAGGATTGATATATTCCTTTTAACTAATTCCCCAAAGAAAATGAAGAATTCTCACATACAGTTTTTTCTTGAAAGACTTATAGTCTAACTGGAATTAAATAGATAAAATTAAAATGTATCCATAAAGAATATACATTTTCATAACCAAATAATGCATCCATTGTTGTACAAATAACAATACAGGTCGTTATGCTATAATGTTAGAGAGCCAACAAATATTGAATGATTAAGTAACTTACTTGTATAATAAACTGATAAATGAAATAAACATAGATTATATGGCACCCCACTCCAGTACTCTTGCCTGGAAAATCCCATGGGTGGAGGAGCCTGGTGGGCTGCAGTCCATGAGGTCCCTGAGGGTCGGACACGACTGAGTGACTTCACTTTCACTTTTCACTTTCATGCATTGGAGAAGGAAATGGCAACCCACTCCAGTGTACTTGCCTGGAGAATCCCAGGGACGGGGGAGCCTGGTGAGCTGCAGTCTATGGGGTCGCACAGAGTCGGACATGACTGAAGTGACTTAGCAGCAGCAGCAGCAGCATAGACACTCACAACTGGAAAGACCTTAAAAATTGTTTAGATAAGTTTGCTAAATTTTTGTTTTAATATACTAAGCCTTTTCAAAAAAAATACATTTCTTAAAAGTTCTCTTAGATTTTTTTCAAATAATTTTATAATTTTGCATCATGTATAATAAAGAAGTTATTCTGAGTAAAAATATTTTGTATTAGATCAGTGTATTGTCAAACATTGTACTATTAAGTTTATTAATAAAATATTTAATAATATTACAAAATTATTTTCTACTTAGATATTCAACCATGTTTAATTAACTTTAATTAGAGAACAAGATTAGCCAACAAATAATTTTTCTAATAAATAATTTTTGTCCTATAATATGTATTTGGTTTAGAGACTCTATATATAAATTTTAAAGTTAAATTGAACTATACTATTGTATAAAAAATAAAACAGAAACTCCTTGTTGCTCTGGTAGGCAGAGAAAAAAAAATTTAAGTTAAAAGATAATACAAATGAACCTACATACAAAATATAATCAGATTCACAGACATAGAAAACAAACTTTTGGTTATGAAAAGGGAATGGAAGGGAGGAGGATAAATTAGGAGTATGGTATAACAGGTATAAACTACTATACATAAAACTGAGGAGCAACTAGGATTTACAGTGCAGCACAGAGGATCATGGTTCAGTTCAGTTCAGTTCAGTTCAGTCACTCAGTCGTGTCCGACTCTTTGCGACCCCATGAACCAGGCCTCCCTGTCCATCACCAACTCCCGGAGTTCACTCAGACTCACGTCCATCGAGTCAGTGATGCCGTCCAACCATCTCATCTTCTTTTGTCCCCTTCTTCTCCTGCCCCCAATCCCTCCCAGCATCAGAGTCTTTCCAATGAGTCAACTCTTCATGGTTGATAACTTATAATAACCTATAATGGAACATAATCTGAAAAAAATAACTGAGTTACTATGCTGTACACTTGCACTACTGGAGGAGGAAAAGGCAACCCACTTCAGCATTCTTGCCTGGAGAACCCCGTGGACAGAGGAGCCTGGTGGACTGCAGTCCACAGTGTCACACAGAGTTGGACGCAACGGAAGCAACTTAGCACGCACGCAAACCTGAACTAACTAATGTTGTAAATCCACTACACTGCAGTTTAAATAAATGTCTCCAGACATTGTGTCAAATGTTGCCTGGTAGAGGGGGAAGCAAAATTACCCCACTACGAACCATGTTTTAGGTGTGTATACACACACACACACCCCTAAACCTCTAATGTGTTCCTCTTAAACAATGCTATTTAAAGGAGGAAACAGCCAGTCAGGTCTTTCAGACACAAACACAACATTGAATTAGATAAACTCAAGCAGTATTGTGAGGAGACTACTCTGAGTACGATGTATGAGCTTTAAGCCCATGAAGTCTGTGACATGGTTTTCTGCTCTGAGATCTATTTTATTTCATATACATTTTATTTTTAAATTAATTTTTATTGGACTATAGTTGCTTTACAATGTTGTGTTAGTTTCTGCTGTACAGAAGAGTGAATCAGCTGTAAGTATACATTTATCCCTCTTCTTTGGATTTCCTCCCCATTTAGGTCACCACAGAGCACTGAGTAGAGTTCACTGGGCTATACAGTAGGTGCTCATTAGTTATCTATTTTATACATGGTAGTATATATATATATATATATGACAATCCCATTCTCCCAGTTCATGCCACCACATCTTTTCCCTCCTTGGTGTCCATACCTAGTTTGTTCTGTACATCTGTGGCTCTACAGCTGTTTTACAAACAGGTTCACCTGTACTGCCATTCTAGATTTCACATATATGCGTTAATATATGATATTTATTTTTCTCTTTCTGACTTTCTTCACTCTGTGTGACAGTCTCTAGGTCCATCCATGTCTCTACTCAAGTATATACATTTTATATTTCTAGCACACTCTTCTCAAGAGCTGAGGTCTTCAATTAAGTGACCATACAAAAGAAAATTTACTACATGTATCACTAGGGTGATCATGATCACGCTCCTCTCATGTTACTTGAATAAATCTCCACTTCTCCTACAACTGAGAAATCCTATAACATTTCCATTCTCCCTGAATCAATACTTCTGTTAATTTTTTAAAATGAGTTAAAATGTTACTGTAAAATTTATGATTCCATCTCATATATTTGCCCATCTACTCATATGAACTACCTGATGTAATTCATTGATTGTTCTCTGCACAGATATTTTTACCTACTCAAATTCTAATTCTCAGACTTGCCCTGAGAATGTCTGAGAGACAAACAGCATGACGGTCTCCATCATTTAGAAACTTGCTGCCAAAGTGTATTTTCCCCTGCTGACAACGGCATTCCAAAGAATCGATTTCTCTCTCACAAGAACTTGGGCAATTTTTTCCTGCTCTTCAGATGTCATCTTGTCAGAAAATGAAGCCACTAGGAGTTATTTATATATGCAGTTGTTTTCACTATTTCGTTATCTGGGGTTGTTGACTGGAAAATAAATCCTTATCGATAGCACTGATGGAATTGCTGAGTCATAAGATGTCCATGTTTTCAACTTTAAGATATGATACTATTTTGTTCTCCAAATAGCTGAACCCATTAGAAATGCCAACAGCAGTGTTTTAGAAGTATAGCTACTTCTTCCACAAAGGGGTGTTTAGTTTTACTAATAATTTTGGAAATACTCAGACAGCAAAGAAGCTGCCTGCAATTAGGACACCTGGGTTCGATCCCTGGGTTGGGAAGATCCCTCTGGAGGTGGGAATGGCTACCCACTCCAGTATTCTTGCCTGGAAAATTCCACAGACAGAGGAGCCTTGGTGGGCTACAGTTCATGGGGTCGCAAAAAGTCAGACACAACTGAGTGACTAACCCTTGGAAATACACATGACATTGACATTCTTTGTAATCCATGGAGGATTTTTACCCATCTAAAGAATTTGCTGACAAACAGATATGCTTCTACTCTCTGACCACTCTGCTCAGGGGATGTTACATCTGTCAATCCATGGCTTGCATAAGTTCAAGCAGGAAGCTCCAGTGTGACTGATCTGAATCTCTATACCGTCTCGTTGTGCGTGCATGCTCAGTCATGTCCAGCTTTTTGTGACCCCATGGACTGTAGCCCACCAGGCTCCTCTGTCTGTGGAGTTTTTCAGGCAAGAATACTGGAGTGGGTTGCCATTTCCTCCTCCAGGGTATCTTCCCATGCCAAGGATCAAACCCACATCTTGCATCTCCTGGATTGGTGGACAGATTATTTACCACTAGCACCAGCTGGGAAGCCCTCCCTAGCCCCTGCACCAAATTTCTCCTTAACTCCAAATAACCTCTTTTTTTTTTTGCCATTCATTGCTAGTTGGAAAGTGACTGATGAGATTAAACATTGGATTTTTCCAGAATCCAAAATCATATATTTGAATCGTGAGTGGGGTTCCCAGGTGGCACAGTGGTAAAGAGCCACCTGCCAATGCAGAAGATGCAAGAGACTCTGGTTTCATCCCTGGGTCAGAAAGATTCCGTGGAGGAGGAAATGGCAACCTACTCCAGTATTCTTGCCTGGAGAATCCCATGGACAGAGGAGCCTGGTGGCTACAGTCCACAGGGTCACAAAGAGTCAGACACGACTGAGCATGCTTGCACACACACATACCTGTGGTAGGTAATCGGGTAACCAGGAAAGATGCGTGATCCTCCTCTAGAGTGCAGAGTCTGAGGGGGAAATGGCTGCCCAGGAAACATTATATTCCCCAGTACCTAGACAGGACCAGTTCTTACCAAGGAGATATGTGCAGAAGTGATGTTGTCTCCTGCAGGTTAAGGTGATTCAGACATACTTGACTTCCACATAATCCCTCTCCCAGGCCATCAGCTGAATGGAAAGAACTCTGGGCACCTGGTGGAGATGGAAGGAACCAGGACCCTGAATAGCCACATGGAAGGTGTTCCAGCTAATTTGGACTGGGAACTAAGAAATATATTTTTACTGTAAATTTTTATTTTATTGTAAATCCACTGAAAAAAATCAGTTTTAATCTGCCCCAGGAGCTAATATCATCCAAGTTAATACAGAAAACATATGCAACTAAAAGAGACTTTAATTTATATGTGGGCAATTTGAATTAGCCCTTTTAATAAAACAGGTATACATATTTGTAGTTTTCAAGTTCATAGAAGCAGGAGAAAGTGCCAAAAGCTAACATCTACTCCTTGGTGTTTATCCAAAGGAGTTAAAAACATGTCCACACAAAAACCTGCACATGGATGTTTATAGTAGCAGCTTTTATTCATAATTGCCAAAACTTGGAAGCAACCCAGATGTACTTCAACAGGTGACTAGATAAACAAACTGTGGTACATCCAAACAATGGAGTATAATTCAGTACTAAAAGAAGTAAGCTATCATGCCAGGAAAACTGTGGAGGAAACTTAAATGCACTTTACTAAGTGAAAAAAACCTATCTGTAAAGGATACAGACTGCATGATTCCAGCTATGTGATATCCTGGAGAAGACAGCTATGGAGACAATAAAGAGATCAGTGGTTGTCAGGGGTTATGGGGGATGAAAGTTAGAGCACAGAGGATTTTATGGCAGTGAAACTAGTCTGTGTGATACTATAATGGTAGATCCAGTCACTATACAGGTGTCCAAACCCATCGGATATACAACAGCAACAGTGAGCCCTAATGTAAACTATGGACTTGGAGTGATTATGACGTGTCAAAGTAGGTTCATCCATTGTAACAAATGCACCATTCTGATTGGGGATGTTGATAAAAGTGAAGCTATACATCCACAGGGGGCAGAGGTTTATGGCAAGCCTCTCTACCTTCCTCTCAGCTGTGCTGCAAACTAAAACTGCTCTAAAAAATAAAGTCTATTTAAAAATATGGGGACTTCCTAGGTGGTCCAGTGGTTAAGATGTCACCTTCCAATGCAGGGGATGTGGCTTCAAACCCTGGTCAGGAGGCTGAGATCCCACATGCCTTGCAGTCAAAAAACCATAATATAAAACAGAAACAGTATCATAACAAATTCAATAAAGACTTTTAAAATGGTCCACATCAAAAAAAAATCATCAAAAAAGTATATGAACTGAACTAAAGGGGGAAGTCAGAACCTCTAAATTTGCTCTTAGCCCCTCTTGGATCTCTTGGGTCATGAGAGCAGTAAAGTCCCTGGCCCAGTGCTGGACACGCAGTAGTACTATTAAATGTCAGTTTCCCTCATCTTCTCAATTCTTAATCTCTAATCAAATAATGGATGCCTCTCAGATACTGGCATGATCCACCGGAGAGAACATAGCCATTTACCACTTTCTCAAAAGTGAAGACAGAAAAAGGAAGCCTCCATGAGGAGAAGGCACAGAAACTTTTCTTGGCCGCAAGAAGGCAGAAATACCATCTGCTCCTGCATGATTCTGCTGTCTCAGGGCATGCTTGCTGATATTATTTTCATCATTTTACCATCATTTCATGGAAATAGAGCCTAGCTCACAGTTCATTAGAAGGCGCCAATCCTTTGGCCACCTGATGCAAAGAGCTGACTAATTGGAAAAGACCCTGATTCTGGGAAAGATTGAAGGCAGGAGGAGAAGAGAACGACAGAGGGTGAGATGGCTGGATGGCATCATAGACACAATGGACATGAGTTTGAGCAAACTGCAGGAGATAGTGATGGACAGGGAAGCCTGGCATGCTGTAGTCCATGCAGTTGCAAAGAGTTGGACACAACTTAGTGACTAAATTTTTAAACAGCAACAACAATGGATTTTACTTTGTGTTTCATCATTTTAAAAAATAATTTTGATAATATGACTTTTCCAATGTTTCCAAAAGCAGTCTTTATAAAGATGCCACCTTATCCCCCTATTTTTCCTTCAATTGAAGGCTCTATTTCTGACCAATATGCCAGCAGTTTAGCATGTTTTTCTAATCTTTATTGTTTTTTTGCTATGTGCAAATTCATCATGCATATACTATATAAAAAATAAATTCAGATAATAGAGAAATGCAAGGGAAATAGGGAAAATGGGATCATGTTATACATTTAGTTTGTCTGTTTGTTTTCTGGATTAATCTATTTGTCTTGGGCATCTCTTCATGGACATCCTTCCTATGACAAGCACCCTCAGTACCTTTAAAGACCTAAGATCTGGCTTTAGAGCTAGGAGTGAACACTGATATTAATTCAGCACTCCTTCAACCCTGGCTGCCTCCTCAGCCCAGCCCACTTCACATGGCAGGAACAGCCATTCCCCGGGGAACTCATCTGGGCATGCTAAGTCACTTCAGTCATGTCCAGCTCTTTGCGATCTCATGGGTCATAGCCCGCCAGGCTCCTCTGTCCATGGGATTCTCCAGGCAAGAATACTGAAGCGGATTGCATGCCCTCCTTCAGGGGATCTTCTCAACCCAGAGATCGAACCCATGTCTCCTTCATCTCCTGCTTTGGCAGTTGGGCTCATTACCACTAGCGCCACCTAGGAAGCACGGAAGGAACTCACTGGGCAGAGACGTCCGAAGAAAGGAAAGTTTTCTAGTTTTTGTCATGGTTGGCTCTCCTACAAGAGACTCTCTATAACAGGAATCTACAAGTCAATACAGCCGGGGAGAAGATGCTAATTACTTGAGCATGATGGCAACACTCCACATGCAAAGAAGCTGTCCAGCATGGAGCTTCTGGATGAGTCTACTCAAAGATTGAGAAAGAAGCTAGGCTAAGCCCCAGTCATGGGCAGGATGCACAGATGTGAGAATCTCTCCTGTACACTGGTCTCACAGCTTTTTTCCATCATAACAAATATTTAAATAGAAGCAACCTCTCTAGGAGACTGAAGTGGCATACAGCAGCTGCTCTCAGATCACTGTATTTCCTGGAGGTATCTGCCTCATTCCCTCAGATCCCTGGGCATTGGCCAGCAGGATGGCACGCCGTGGCCAGATTGCCTGTTTCAACAGTGACACTGTGTGGCAGAACCAGCGAAAACAACAAAGATCCTGGACACTGTAGTTTTCCAGTTTTCTTGGCTGAAGATGATCCTACCCAGGAATCACACCGTATCCCAAGTGAGATGAGGAGAGAGGCTGGTAGGAAAAGAAAAAAATACATTCTCAGTGGAGGTTAATGGGTGACCCAAGTTAAATATCAAAATAAATATTTATCTCTGGACTTCCCTGGTGGTGCTGTGCATGGGAATCAGCCTGCCAGTGCATGGGACATGGGTTCGATCCCTGGTCCAGGAAGATTCCACAAGCCACAAGGCAACGTAGCCAGAGTGCCACAACCACTGAAGCCCGCATGCTGTAGAGCCCCGTGCTCTGCAACAAGAGAAGCCACCACAATGAGAAGCCTGCGCACTGAAGCTACAGAAAGCCAGGGGAAAGCAACAAAGATGCGGTGCAGACAAAAATAATTTTAATAAACTAAATGTGTATCTCAAGCTGATGAGTAAGAAGAACAATAACTGCTTTCTGTTATACATCCTCTGTGCTACAGGCATGTGAAGTGTTTTGAATGTCATCTCATCTACTCTTCACAGCAAAACTTAGAATTTGCTTTTGTTATCTGGAGAAACCCTAAAGTCAAGAAAGTTAAGGAACTTGCCCAAGTTTACACTTCTAAGACATGCTAAAGTGGCTGCCCAAATCTAAAAGTTTTTACTCCCTGACTCATGTTCTTGTCACGATTCCGGAGAATCAGTTCAGTTCAGTGGCTCAGTCGTGTCCAACTCTTTATGACCCCATGGACTGCAGCACACCAGGCCTCCCTGTCCATCACCAACTCCCGGAGTTTCCTCAAACTCATGTCCATTGAGTCAGTGATGCCATGCAACCATCTCATCCTTTGTCATCCCCTTCTCCTCTGGAGAATAGGGGGAAATGAAAGTCACCACTGCCCCACAAAGGGAAGGGAGGAGTCCCTCATTACATTTTCTGATCCACACAGGTGTAGAGGGGTTGCTGCTGCTGCTGCTAAGTCGCTTCAGTCGTGTTCGACTCCATAGACGGCAGCCCACCAGGTTCCCCCGTCCATGGGATTCTCCAGGCAAGAATACTGGAGTGGGTTGCCATTTCCTTCTCCAATGCATGAAAGTGAAAAGTGAAATTGAAGTCGCTCAGTCGTGTCCGACTCTTAGCAACCCCATGGACTGTGGCCCACCAGGGTCCTCCATCCATGGGATTTTCCAGGCAAGAGTACTGGAGTGGGGTGCCATTGCCTTCTCCATAGAGGGGTTAGGAAAGACCTAAGAGATTCCACCAACCCAAGGAGATCATCCATACCGACAGAGAATCCCAATGGCAGACATCACCATATCCAGCCCAAACCTTACAAAATATCTATGCATTTTTCATGTCCAATTCCCCATTGTATCTGCTTAAATTAATAGCAAAATATATCAATAGGTAATATTCTTCTTACTATCCTATGTCATAGTGATTTTCTGGGCACAATGCCCAACTTGGTTTAATTTATCTTTATTAAGCTAGAGCTTTGTAAAGTATGGTTGACATATTAAATTGATGTGATCTAGCCATCTGCTACTAGCACAAGTGTGTGTGGCAATAGAAAGAGTTGTCACAGAGGAAATATTTTATTTTCTATTACCCCTTCTTAATAGCCCAACAAAATCAATCCATCCTCATCCTGACATTCAACTCTTCTCTGCACCCCCTCCTCCTCCTTCTCTTTGAGTCTTTGTCCCCAGGAGCTTTGATGGAACTGGGGATGTATTAATCTGGGCTCATTTGGTTGTAAGAAAGAAAAACACACCAAACTGGTTCATCGTAAATTGTGGGTATGCTCTAAAATAATCTTTTCTCAATCTTCCTCCATAGGAACATAATGGGTTTAGAAAGTAGCAAGGGTCCAAGATTTCCATAACAGACACAATGTTAGTGAAATCAAATCTCAAAGTTTAAAAGCCAAGGTGGAGTTGATGGAAAGCAGGATTCAGGAAATGGTGAGTGGGTAGAAGGGAGAGGAGTGAGAATAAACTTGCACAAAATGGGAAGGAAAGTGACACCATCGTAAGTAAAAGTAGTCAGGCTGCTCACTGCTCAAAGGCCAGTAAAGAGGCCAGGTTAGTGGAAAGGAAGTTTGCTTTATTTCTGATGCCGGCAGCTCAGGGGGATAGAGGCAGACTCCAATCCAAAGGCCGACTCCCCCTCAATGGCAATAAGGTAGCAAGAGCTTTTATAGGCCGACAGGGCCTACGTGCAGAAACAGCACAGTCAGCTCTGACCGTCACCTTGAAGGTGGTCATCAGTGGTCAAACCAGTGTCATCTTGATTAAGTACAGTTAGTCTTCACTTCCAGGGTCAGTTTGTTCCCATGTCCTTGAGACCAGTTCTCAGAATTGTGGTAGCGTATGTCATGGCTACAGTCTGGTCATCATGTAGTTAACTTCTTCCATGTGGTGGGGGTTCCCCTGTCTACAAGACAGCTCACAGGATATGGCTCAGAATATTATCTATTGCTCTTGAGAAGGAACTAAAGGTCCTTGACTTTGCTTAATGGCTAAATTATTAGGTCTCCTTTGACTGTTTTCCTTTGTTTCTGCATTTTCTCACTTCTCTGATTAGATTTATTCTCTGGCTACATATTTTCTTTGGCTAAAGTTCTTCCACAGGCAAAAGGCAGACTGAGGATATGGAGGGGTAAGGACCTGCTCCATTTTAGCATTAGCAATTAATGGAATGAAAAGGTTGAAATGGTAACAATAGATGGAGGGAAATGATGGTATAACTGGAGGAAGCAGGGAAGATAGATAATGGGACAGGTAGTAGTATGCATTTGTTAGCTACTGCTGCATAACAAACTCCCCCAAAACGCCATGGCTTAGTACAACCATCATTTATTATCACTCACTTATCTGCAGATGAACCAAAGTTGAGCATATCTAAACTGGATCTGGGTGGATGGCTTTGCTTCCCTCTGTGGGTCTACAAATCAACTGGGAGAACTTTGCCCTACATCTTTTTTTCTTCTGAGATCAGTAGACTAGCCAGGCATATCAGCATGAGGGCAGACCCTACTGCATGAGCACCTTTCTAATCCCTGCTTGCCTCATGTCTGCGAACACCCCATTAGTGAAAAGATGTCACATGGCTGAGCCCAAAGTCAAAGGGTGAAGCGTAGAGGTGGGAGGATCAGCAGAGCCCCATGACAGTGGGCATGGAGATGGGGAGGCTGAAGAACTGCAGTCAATGAGGGCAGGAAAGATGAGTGCCTGTAGAGAAGAACCAGATTATCATATAGATGAATTAAATACTACCAATGCAGAACTGAGAGACAATACTCCACAGGATGGATGGTGTAGCAGCACAGATCAAATTAACATTTAGAGAACTAAAAATTGAAGCAGAATTGTTTCCTTCTGGAGATCAGTATCAAAATGGGGAGGGGTGGGTTAAGGCTTACGAACCTTTTATTTTGCCGTTTGAATTTTTAACTGTGTATAATTATTAAATATATTTTTAATATTATTTATTAATTTGGCTGCTACAGGTCTTAATTGCAGAATGAGGATCTTTAGCATGTGGGATCTAATTTTCTGACCAGAGACTGAACCTGCACTGGGAGCGTTAAGTCTTAGCTGCTGGACCACCAGGGAAGTCCCCAAATATTTTATCTAAAAAAAATTAAAAACAGACACTGCCAGCTATATACAATATAGCAGATTAAAGATTAAGAAGAGACAGTCCTCCCCCTCCATAAGTTCACAGTCTTGTGTGGAGGGTAAAGCTACAAAGAGAGACGGTGCTGTTCCGCAGGAGAACACAATGCTGCTGCTGCTGCTGCTAAGTCGCTTCAGTCGTGTCCGACTCTGTGTGACCCCATAGACTGCAGCCCGTCAGGCTCCCCCGTCCCTGGGATTCTCCAGGCAAGAACACTGGAGTGGGTTGCCATTTCCTCCTCCAGAACACAGTGCTAAAGCAGCACAAAGGAGAAGGAAACTCAGCATGTTAAGCATGGATCAGGAAGAGTGAGCGGGACTGAGGGCTTCTGAAATAGCCTGAGAACAATCTCTCTCTTACCCAAAATCTCTACAAATGGAAAAACATGTGTTTAACCCCATAGCTATCCTAGAAATCAAAGAGGAGTACCCTTGGTGGGTGGGTAACTTGGTAAAATAGGAAACTACAGCTCGAAATATGCTCAGAAAGTTTTGACACCGCTTTTGGGCAAATATCCACAAGGATTAAAAGCAGACTCAGATATTTGAACACCCGTATTTATAGCAGCATTATTCAAGACAGCCAAAAAGAGGAAACAACGCAAGTGTGCATCAGTTGATGGGTGGAATAAGTAAAATGTGGTATATACATACAATTCAGCCTTTAAAAGAAATCAGAATTCTGGCATATGCTACAACACGGATGAACTTTAAGGACATTATGTTAAGTGAATGAAGTCAAACACAAAAAGACAAATACTGTATAATTCCAATTATATGAGGTACCTAGGAGAAGGCAATGGCACCTCACTCCAGTATTCTTGCCTGGAAAATCCCATGGACAGAGGAGCCTGGTAGGCTGCAGTCCATGGGGTTGTTAATAGCCGCACGCAACTGAGCGACTTCACTTTCACTTTTCACTTTCATGCATTGGAGAAGGAAATGGCAACCCACTCCAGTGTTCTTGCCTGGAGAATCCCAGGGACGAGGGAGCCTGCTGGGCTGCCGTCTATGGGGTTGCACGGAGTCGGACACGACTGAAGTGACTTAGCAGCAGCAGCAGCAGCAGGGTCATCAAATTCATAGAACAGGAAGTAGAATGGTGGTTGCAGGGGTAGGGGGCCGGCGAGTTGCTTGATTGGTAGAGTTTCAGTCTGAGAAGATAGAAAAGTCCTGGAGACGGATGGTGGTGATGGCTGCACAACAATGTGAGCGCACTTAGAGTCACTGAACTGCTCACTTAAAAATGGTTAAAATAATAGATCTGTCCTATGCATATTTTACCCCAGTTTACAAAAGAAAGAAAACTGATCATGAAACTGGGTAGAAGCTATAGAGAGCTTCCAGGCTGGAGGCATGGTGTGAGAGGACCAGGGCTGGGCAGAGCTCGACTGTCACGGGGTAGTAAGGCGGAGCCCCAGGAGGGGCCTCATGTGAAGTACATGGCACGTCCCAGTGATTCAGGAAAGCGTGGAGTGCTCAGATGCAGAGGCAGGGAAGTACAGAGAGCTATCATTCATACTGAAATAAATCACCAAACAACACTCCACGTTCCCATAGCAACACACATGTTTGTGTAAACACATAGAAAAGGATCTGGAAGCTTACCACTAACAGTGGTATCTCTGGGGAAAGTAAAGGAGAATTTTAGCCGTCTCTGAATGTTTAGGGTTTTTAAGTCCAAGAATATATTTGTGCATTTACATAAGCACTTATTTATATGCAGATAACAAGCTTGCTTCCCAGGTAGCTCAGTGATAAAGAATCTGCCTGCCAATGCGGGAGAGGCATGAGACAGGTTTAATCCCTGAGTTGAGAAGATCCCCTGGCGAAGGACATGGCAACCCACTCTAGTAGTCTCGCCTGGGAAATCTCACAGACAGAGGAGCCTGGCAGGCTATAGTCCATGGGGTCCCAAAGAGTCGGCGCGACTTAGCGGCTCAACATGCGTGCACACTTAAGTTTAGGCGAGAAAAAGATGGCGCACCACTGTCTCTGTCTTTCTTTACTGAAGTGTAGTTTGCTGTACAATATTATACAAGTTACAGGCGCACAATATATTGATTCACAAGCTTTTAGCGTTTATTTATTTCACTGTGCTGGGTCCTAGTTGCCGCACGCAGGATCTTTAGTTGCAGCAAATGAGATCTCGTTCCCTGACCGGGCCCCTGCACTAGAGTGTGGAGTCTTAGCCACTGGACCACCAGGGAAGTCCCACAATTTTTAAAGTTTATACTCCATTCATAGTTATTGTAAAATATTGGCTATCTTCCCCGTGTTGTTTAACATATGGTGGTTTAGTTGCTAAGACAAGTCCAACTCTTGCGACCCCATGGACTGTAACCTGCCAGGCTCCTCTGTCCATGGGATACTCCAGGCAAGAATACCAGACTGGGTTGCCATTTCCTCCTCCAAGTACAATATATCCTTGTAGCTTATTTTATTTATTTTTTTTTAAACAATCACTCGTTTATTCAACACACATTATTATTGAGTCACTTCAGTATGCACGTGGCTTTTCCAGGGCACCGGGGAAGCGGAAGGTAACAGACCAGAGTGTAGGTGCCGTTGGCCTGTGCGCCCCGGGAGGGTAGCTCCGAGCTGTTTCGGTGCTCAATGGGTCCCGGGCACGGCGCAGGGCACACTGCAGGCGCTCTGCAAGCGTTCCCTGAAGGAATGCGCGAATCGAAGTGTCACGCCCGCCTGTAGCTTATTTTGTACCTAACGGTTTGTACCTCTTACTTCCCTACTCCTTTCTTGCCCTCCCCCTTCCCTCTCCCCGCTGGTAATCCCTAGTTTGTTCTCTATATCTGAGTCTTTGTCTTAACCACATATATTAACCATAACAACAGTATCTATTTTGACAACATCCACCAAACGTTGTAGTTCTTCAATTCATGCTCTGTCAGTCTACAGAGACTTGATTTCCCCCAACAGGGACATCCCCTGGACATTTTTTTTCTTTTGACGGTGCTCGGTCTTCATTGCTGCACAGGCTTTCTTTAGTTTTGGCGAGCAGGGTTGCTCTGTAGTTGCAGTGCTCGGGTTTTCACTGCGGTGGCTTCTCTTCCTGTGGAGCACAGACTCAGCAGTTGTGGTGCACGGGCTTAGTTGCCCCGCGGCACATGGAATCTTCCCAGGCCAGCGATGGAACCAGTGTCCCCTGCATTGGCAGATGGATTCTTTGCCACTGGATCACCAAGGAAGTCCCCCTTGACTTTCACTGGGAGACATATAATGTACTGCTCTCCACCCTCCAATCCTCACACCAACACTGGGCATTGTAAGCGCAGAACACTGAGGAGCTGCTAACCTTCTCTGCCTCTGTCCTGCAGATATGTCCTGTCCACGCCACAGACATCAGGGCATCTCATCCTCTCTTGAACTCTCTCTTATTTTGATCAAGATGTTTTGTGAGAAAAGTGGAACTAGGAGTCAAGCAGGCTTCAGCCTTGACTCAACCACTTATTTACTGTTTCGAGTTGGCACTTTATTTAAATCTCTGTGCTTCTCTTTCCTCGTTTCGAAACTAGTAATGGTAACAACAGTGGCTGTTATCATAGGGCTGCTGCAAAAACTAAAGGAGAGTACAGATACTTAGGATAGTCTGCATGAGGAAAAAAATAGAAAAGGTTATGGAAAATACTCAGAGATCAGCAGCAGATGGAAGGTAGCCTGGGTACAATACTTATTTCTCCAATTAAATTATAAACTCGTCCAGGTATTGTCCCTTGCTTCCCCTAGGGATCTTTTAGGGTTGTCTTCATTGGTTATCTCACTCTGGTATGTAATGAAATGCTTGTCCCAGCAGATGGCAGAAGAGGACTGAGTCAGAAAAACCATCCAGGGCATTTCAACAGGCACAGCAAACCAAGTTAAAGCATTCACACCTCCGTGTACAGGCTGAAATAACTCTAGACTTTGATTTCCTGATCATCATGGATTTTTCCTAAGTTTGGTCTGGAAAATCATGAGAGCAGCAACTGTATCTAAAATACTCAAGAACATTCATGGGCTTTCCTGGTGGTCCAGTGATTAGGAGTCCTGCGTTGCAATGCAGGGGACACGGGTTCAATCCCTGGTCCAGGAGGATCCCACATGCTGCGGGCAGCTAAGCTGCAGCTACTGAGCCCACACCCCCTAGAGCCTGTGCTCTCCACAAGAGAAGCCGCTGCAACAAGAAGCCAAGCACTGCAGCTAGAAAGTAGCTCCCACTCTCCACAACTAGAGAGAAGCCTGTGCAGCAGCAAAGATCCAGCACAGCCGAAAATAAAAGTAATATATAAATAAAATTATTTAAAAAAAAAAAAGAACATTCGTTCTCTGAACATCTCTGAGATACTGGAGACCCTCAGTGTTCTGTGTGCTCAGTGGTGTCTGACTCTGCGACACTTTGAACTGTACCCCACCAGGCTCCTCTGTCCATGGGATTCTCTAGGCAAGAATACTGGAGTGGGTTGCCATGCCCTCCTCCAGGGGTTCTTCCCAACCCAGTGATCAAACCTTTGTCTCCTGTATCTCCTGAACTGCAGGTGAGTTCTTTACCTGCTGAGCCACCGGGGAAGCCTCTGGAGACACGCAGATGAATACAAAATATTCCCTGCCCTCATCCCCACCCCCAGGGAGTTCACAGTTAGCTGAAATCAAGCAAGGAGATGACAGCTTGCATTTTGCCGGTCTGTCCCATCATGACAGCAACTGTTTGAACGTGACAGGATGCCAGGTTTGGGTTGCCTGCTTCACACCATCTTAGAGACATGGATGGCCATCTCTCCCCAGCCCCACTGTCTCCAGCTCATCATCTCTGGCCCCAGTTACTGCAACCACCTCTGAACAGAACCCCCTTCTAGTCTCAGTCTTATCTCAAACTCATCCTCAGGGTAAGCTTTCTGAAATACAAATATAATTCTACTATACACCGTCTATGTAAAAAGATTCAATAGCTCCTCACTGTCCTCATAATAACCCCCATACATTTTATCTTCCTTATAAGGCTTTGCATAATCTGACCTCCGCTTTCCTCTCCTGCTTCGTCTCTCTTCCTCTCCCCCGCGATGTATCAACCCAAGAAATTACTTTCAATTTCCCAAATGCTTTTTATTCCCTGCTGGTCTGAGCCCAAGTTGTTTTTCTCTCTGCCTAGAATACCTTAAAACTAAAACCCAGGAGGCAAAAAAAAAACAAACAAAAGAAAACAAAACTTAGGGTTTCCTTGGTGGTCCTGTGGTGTTGGAGAAGACTCTTGGACTGCAAAATCAAACCAGTCAATCCTAGAGGAGATCAGTACTGAATATTCATTGGAAGGACTGATGCTGAAGCTGGAGCTCCAATACTTTGGTTGCCTGATGCAAAGAACTGACTCCTTGGAAAAGCCCCTGATGCTGGGAAAGATTGAAGGAGAATGGGATAACAGAGGCTGAAATGGTTGGATGGCATCACCAACTTGATGGACATGAGTTTGAGCAAGCTCTGGGAGTTGGTGATGGATAGGGGAGCCTGGCGTGCTGCAGTCCATGGGGTCACAAAGAGTTGGACATGACTTAGTGACTGAACTGAACTGCGGCTAAGACTCTGCAGTCCCAGTGCAGGGGACCAGGGTCTCATCCCTGGTCAGGGAACTAAAATCCCACATGCCGCAACTAAGAGTTCACATGCCAAGATCCCCCATGCCGAAAATAAAGATCCTGCACGCTACAATAAAGATCAAAGATACCACGTGCCACCGCTAAGACCCAGTGTAGCAAAAATAAGCTAATAAATACGTATTTCAATAATATTTTTAAAAAACTCATTCCCTCTGACCAGCTATTCTACTTAATCTGGCTAACTAGTATTTATCATTCAGGTCTCAGGGTAGATGCTATTTCCTTTGGGAAATGCTCCCTGATAGCACAAGACTGGATGGACTAACCCTCCAGGGTACCCCATCCACCCTCTGCTTCCATTTTCGTAGCATTTGCCATAGTTCTTTATACTAAAAATGTGTATATAGTCCCCTGATGACTCTAAACTCCTTGAGGGCGAGGATTCTCTCTTGTAACGTATCCACTTTTCTTGGCACAGTTCCTAGTACACAGCAGCACACAATCAAAATAAATTGAGTAGATGAATAAATACATCATAAAACACAGTTGACACCATTGAAGGAATCATAAGATTCTTAGGATATGAGATTTTAGGAAAGCAGATCTTCTTGTGTATGCCAGCCGCAATTCCTTTTCATCAAGTTGTCAACCATACACCCTCAAGACAGGTTGTTTTGAGGGAGATAGTCTGGAGACAGATGATTTAATCAAGCTTTTCATCTACAGCAAAGAAGTTCTATAAACTTCAAAAAATAAAAGTTAAAAGCAGGACTTCCCTGGGGATGCAGTGGATAGGAATCTGCCTGCCAGCGCAGGGGACATTGGTTTGATCCCTGGCCCAGGAAGATTCCACATGCGGCGGAGCAGCTGACCCACGTGCTACAGCGCCTGAAGCCCACGCACCTGGCACCTGTGCTTCCACAACAAGAGAAGCCGCCGCAAGGAGAAGCTCCTGTGCTGCAACTAGGGAGCAGCCCCTGCTCTCCACAACTGGAGAAGGCCCACCTGCAGCAACGAAGACCCAGTGTGGTCAAAAATAAATAATAAGAAGTAAAGCAGTGTCTACACGTTTAAAAAAAGTAGCAATACAAAAAATTAAAAATTACAAAATTGTAAAAAAAATTTATAATTTATAATAAAATTATTTTTTTAATGTGTTATAAAATAAATAAAAGGCAAAGCAAAGACTTTAATGAAGCGACTACTCCTCACCGAGTTTCCTGCATGGGCTGAGGGAATACACAAGGCTTGGTAAAGGAGACTGACTAGCAGTGGTGAAAAGCTGTTACCACCCCCAGGGCCTCTTGAGACAAGAGGAGGAAATACTGTTAAGAGTCCAGTGAGAACAGGAACCCTGGCGGAAGGGCTGCTCAGTGGGTGCTGTGCTTCTGGAAGGATGCAACTACAGCCACAGGTCGCCAAAACCGGAAGACAGCAGAGAAGAAACACCCAGGCCTCTTTTCACTCCACCATTCATCTCCCCCAACACCCTGCCCTGCCCTCGACAGCTCTCATTGGCTGAGCCTGCAAGCCCTCTGGTAAGGGAGCTGAGTGACGCAGTCCACGGGACTTAGCAGGACTGAGCACGAATCTGGAAGGGGAGGAAAACAAAGAATAACCCACATCCTTATCTAAACAGGCATTCTTGAGAGCAGGACTGTATCTTTTCTGTGTTCTTGGGAAAATGTAATTAAATATAAAATATAGAGTTTAGTGTTTAATCTTTTCAATCCTTAAATACTTATAAAATACAGAGAAGTCCAGAAATAAATATAACAGATACTCACATACCTATTCAAATTCAGATGTAACACATGAATTTTTTGTCATGATTCTTCAGAGTTGATATCATTGTTTAAAAAAAAAATTGCAGATGAAGTTGGGAGCACCCTCCTTCCTGCCTCTAATCCCTCCCCTCTCCCATCTGCTCTGGAGATAATCACTAAATTGGTATGTATTCCTCCATTCACAATTTTGCTACATACACTTGTATCCATAAATGATATATAATATTGTTTGTATAATTTTGTAATTTACAAAGTGATCCATGCTGTGTGTGTCGTTTTGAATCTTATTCAAAAGCAGAGACATTACTTTGCCAACAAAGGTCCGTCTAGTCAAGGCTATGGTTTTTCCAGTAGTCATGTATGGATGTGAGAGTTGGACTGTGAAGAAAGCTGAGCACTGAAGAATTGATGGTTTTGAACTGTGGTGTTGGAGAAGACTCTTGAGAGTCCCTTGGACTGCAAGGAGATCCAACCAGTCTATTCTAAAGGAGATCAGTCCTGGGTGTTCTTTGGAAAGAATGATGCTAAAGCTGAAACTCCAGTACTTTGGCCACCTCATGCGAAGAGTTGACTCATTAGAAAAGACTCTGATGCTGGGAGGGATTGGGGGCAGGAGGAGAAAGGGATGACAGAGGATGAGATGGATGGATGGCATCACCAACTTGATGGATGTGAGTTTGAGTGAACTCCGGGAGTTGGTGATGGACAGGGAGGCCTGACGTGCTGCGATTCATGGGATCACAAAGAGTCGGACATGACTGAGCGACTAAACTGAACTGAATAAACACTTTCACTATTTTTAATAAATTCCTTTAATAACAATATATGCCAGCAAGAATCATAACAATTTCTACCCAAATTGTTAAATTTCTAATTCTGTTTCAATAAAAATGTTCTCTCCTAAGGTAAAAAAAAAATTTTTTTTAGGAAAATGTTTTTGTCAAACTTTATATTAGTTTACATGTTTACTAATTGCCTTGTTTCTTATTTCTTTTTTCTGCGCTATATTTCCTTCTTCTGAAAGTGCATCTTTTAGTAATTCTTTCAGCAAGAAACTGTGAATGATCGTTTTAATCATTCTGTAAGTGCTTTCTTGTATTGTTTATTTTGGCTGCATCAAGTCTGAGTTGTGGCGCTGGATCCTAGCTGCATCACGTGGGGTCTTCACTGCAGCACATGATTCTCTAGTTGCGGCGTGCAGGCTCAGCATTTGCAGCGTGCAGGCTTAGTTCTCCACAGCATATGTGAGATCTCAGTTCCCTGACCAGGAATCGAACCCAAGCCCCCTGCATTGTAAGGCTAATGCTACACACTGAACCATCAGGGAAATCCCTGTGTTTCTGTCTTTCCAAATGTGTTTATTTCGCCCTCATCCCTGAATGATAGTTTAGCTAGGATAAAATTACTGCAGTGAAAATTGCATTCCTTTAGCAGTTTGAAAACACAGTTCTGTTGCCTCTAGCCTCTACTCTTGTTGATGAGAAATCTGCTCCCCACTGATGTATCTCCTTTGTAGATAATCTGTCTTGTCTCTCTGGTACTTTGTTTTTGTTTTTTGGAATGTTTGGAAATAGTTTCAAATTAAAGAAAAATTGCAAAATAAAAAAGTATTAAAAATATTTGTATACCATTTCCCTAAATACATCCACTATTAACCTTTCACTCCATCTGCTTTATTGTTTGTTCTCCCTATATATCCATACATACACACACACTCACACATGTAGCACATATTTTTTTTTCTGAATAATTTGAGGATAAGTCATGCATATCATGCTCTTTATCCCTAAATAATTCAATGTACATTTCTTTAAAGACATCATCTTGGATAATCTCAGTATGGTTATCAAGGTTTAAATGATACATTTTTATTTAGTCTTTCATTTTTGTTCTGATTTGCTCAACTGAGCCAGTAATGTCCTTGACAGCATATTCTCCCCTATCCCCAGTCTAATCTCAGGTACTACATTTAGTTCTATTTTGTGTCCTTAACCTCCACGAGTCTCTACTGCTTACATATCTATAAATCTGGACTGTTTCCTTGTTCTTATGACATTGACAGTCTTATTACACCCCTTCCCCAGTTGAGTGTTCCTCTTTGTGGGGGGCCTTCTGATGTTTCTTCACTAGATTCACATTATACGTTCTTGTCCGGAGCTTGATTACGAGTGATGTACACTCAAGAGTATCACATTTGGAAGCGCATCATACTCGAAGAGAAAGAACGTTTTCTCTTTGTGATTTTAACAAAATGTGCAAACTTCAATTGATTTTATCTTAACTGTGACTTGCTATGATTCAACAACCTGAAGATTCATATTTTATTGGTGTTTTCATTAAGCTAAACCCAGAAAGCTATAAGAAAAAAAATCACTTTATTCTTTCTTCAGTCTCTTCAAGCTTTCTCTGCAGTTCCTTCCCCATTCCTACATGAAATCTTAGACAATAACTTAATAAGTACTTAATTTAGGATGGTCCAACATAATATCAAATGATAAACTTATTCAGAATCAAATCTTTCTTGCCATGGCTCAAGAAGCAGGCGTCTTTTCCCACTGTTGGTCAAGGTGCAGCTCTATCCCCGGAGTACAGCCGCTGTTTGTCATTCTGCTGCCAGTCAGGAGCACCTCCAGCCATGGCCTCTTGATTTTAGATTTCTCAGGCATCAGGTATATATATTCCCTAGGATCCTCCATCTTCAGGAGACACATGTCAAGCTTTCCAGATACCACCACTGAAGTCTTGGTTTAAAATGAAGGGAAAGTATCTTCCTGCTGCTTCTCCTTAAGTGGTCATAAGAACATAGCATATCAGTGAGTCTTTCCTAAAAGCTCCCTCCCTAAGTCTTTTCACCTCTAACTTCTTATATAGATCCAAAGGAGACAATTGGCTCATACTGTCAGAACTAGTTTTGCAAGCTATTAGCATGTCCCGCATTTGTGACCAAGAAGCAGCTAACTTTAAAATCTGGGTAATACTCACGACCTACTGAGTATGTTCTTGATCTTTTGATCCCAGGAGATAATAAAAATGGTCTTATTTTCACATCCAGCTAGTCATGTTGTTGTTGTTCAGTCGCCAGGTTGTGTCTGACTCTCCGCAACCCCATGGACTCCAGCATGTCAGGCTTCCCTTTCCCTCACCGTCTCCTGGAGTTTGCCCAAATTCATATCCAATGAATCAATGATGTCATCCAACCATCTCATCTTCTGTCACCCTCTTCTCCTTCTGCCTTCAAATGTTTCCCAGCATCAGGATCTTTTCCAATGAGTCAGTTCTTTGCATCAGGTGGCCAAAGTATTGGAGCTTCAGCTTCGGCATCAGTCCTTCCAAAGAGTATTCAGGGTTGATTTCCTTTAAGATTGACTGGTTTGATCTCCTTGCTTTCCAAGGGACTCTCAGGAGTCTTCTCCACCACCACAGTTCAAAAGTATCAATTCTTTAGTGCTCTGCCTTCTTTATCGTCCAGCTCTCACATCTGTACATGACTACTGGAAAGACCATAGCCTTGACTATACAGACGTTTGTCAGCAAAGTGATGTCTTTGCTTTTTAACACACTGTCTAGGTTTGTCATAGCTTTCCTGCCAAGAAGCAATCATCTTTTAATTTCATGGCTGTAGTCACCATTTGCAGTGATTTTAAAGACCAAGAAGACAAAATCTGTCACTGCTTCCACCTTTTCCCCTTCTATTTGCCATGAAGTCATGGGACCGGATGCCATGGTCTTAATTTTTTTAATATTGAGTTTCAAGCCGGCTTTTTCACTGTCCTCCTTCACCCTCATCAAAAAGCTCTTTAGGTCCTCTTTGATTTCTGCCATTTGATTGGTATCATCTGCACATCTGAAGTTGTTGATATTTCTCCCGGCAATCTTGATTCCAGCTTGTAACTCATCTGGCCCAGCATTTTGCATGATGTGCTCTGTGTATAAATTAAATAAATTGGGTGACAATAAACAGCCTTGTCATGCTCCTTTCTCAATCCTGAACCAGTCAGTTGTTCCATACAGGGTTCCAAGTGTTGCTTCTTGACCTGCACACAGGTTTCTCAGGAGACAGATAAGGTGGTCTGGTATTCCACAGTTTTTATGAGTTTTCCATAGTTTGTTGTGATCTACATAGTCAAAGGCTTTAGCATAGTCAAGGAAACAGAAGTAGATGTTTTTCTGGAATTCCTTTGCTTTCTCTATGATCCAGCAAATGTTGGCAATTTGATCTCTGGTTCCTCTGCCTTTTCTAAACCCAGCTTGGATGTCTGGAAGCTCTCAGTTCACATAATGCCAAAACCTAGCTTGGAGGATTTTGAGAATAACCTTACTAACATGGGAGATTAGTGCAGTTGTCTGGTGGTCTGAACATTCTTTAGTACGGCCCTTCTTGAGTATTGGGGTGAGGATTGACCTTTTCCAGTCCTGTGGCCACTACTGCGTTTTCCAAAGTTGTTGACATGTTGAGTGCAGCACTTTAATAGCATCATCTTTCATGATTTTAAATAGCTCTGCTGGAATTCCATCACCTCCACTAGCTTTATTGGGAGAAGTGCCCTCTTGACTTCACACCTCAGAATGTCTGACTCTGAATGAAAGACTATACCATCATGGTTATCTGGGTCATTAAGATCTTTTTTGTACAGTCTTGCCTGGAGAGTCCCAGGGACAGGGATGCCTGGTGGGCTGCCGTCTCTGTGGTTGCAGAGTTGGACACGACTGAAGCAATTTAGCAGCAGCATCTGTGCATTATTTCCATCTCTTCTTGATCTCTTCTGCTTCTATTAGGTCTTTACAATTTTTGTCCTTTATTGTGCCCATCTTTGGATGAAATGTTCCTTTGATATTTCCAGTCTTCTTGAAGAGATCTCTAGTCTTACCCTTTCTGTTATTTTCCTGTATTTCTTTGCACTGTTATTTGAAGAAGGCCTTCTTGTCTCCTTGCTGTCCTCTGGAGCTCTGCCTTTAGTTGGGTATATCTTCCTAGTTAGCCATGCCTTTCATCTTTTCTGGGAAATTCTCAGTCTTTATCTTTTTCAATACTGCTTTCCCCAATTCCTTTCTCCTTTCTTTCTGGAATTTTAACTGGACATGTAACACAGGTCCATCTCATTCTATTATCATCCTATTTCAAGTTCATGACCTCTGTTTCATTTTTTCCCACCCCATAATTTTTCTGGGTGGCATTCCGGGTAATTTCTTCACAAAAACCTTGTAGTCCACTGAACATTCCTTCAGTTGCATTTAACCTATTATTTAACCCTCACCACAGAGGGGTTTTTTAATTTCAACAACTATTTTTAATCAATAGGAGCTTAATTTGCTTTTTTTCCAAATATACCTTTTCATTTTTCATAGAGTCCCATTCTCCCATTTCACTTTTTTTGTCTAAAATCTATTTGATTCTTCTAAAGATTCTAATGTTATCATCTCTCTCAGACAGTTACACAATTTCAAGTCCCTAGAGTGCTAATCCTTCCTCAGTTGTGCCAACCAACCAGTCCACATGATGGATAGCTTCACCATGTGAGTTGTCATTTTTTTGTCGTGTGTGTGTGTGTTGGCCGCTCAGTCATGTCTGTGTGTGTGTGTTAGTTGCTCAGTCACATTTGACCCTTTGCTACCTCATAGACTGTAGACCGCCAGCTCCTCCGTCCATGGGATTCTCCAGACAAGAATACTGGAGTGGGTAGCCATTCCCCTCTCCCAGGGATCTTCCTGACCCAGGGGTTGAGTGCCGGTCTCCTGCATTGCAGGCAGATTCTTTTTTTTTTTTTTTTTTTTACCCCGGGTGGGACTGCAGGCAGATTCTTGACTGTCTGAGCCACCATGCACCTGAGGTTATGAAAGTGTCCCTTCAGAGGAGTTTGCATTTGCTTCTGTTGACTAGTCACAATTCATTGGTCTGGAGCCATTCTATCTATAACACTCTTACACTGTTACAGCTACAGACTATTTGGATTCAACACTCACATGTGGCACAGGAAAGATATTTCTTTTTTTCACTGAAGACTTTTTTCCTACCCAGAATATTAGGCATGGATTTGCTTCCTTACTGCTTTTGGGGAAATGATAGGAGGAGGTTTCTGTTTCCTTTTTTGGAGAAAGCAGCCACTCTCTGAGATCTGATTATGTGCAGGAGGCTCAGTTTTAGTTATTTGTGTCATAAGCCTCCTGTCACTGCAAGGGAGTTTAATCCCTTCCCCCAAATTCCTGGGGTCCATATCAAAGGCTGGTCTATTTCTAAGTCACTGTAGCATTGGCTGGTACACCTAATGCTCCCCTAATGCTCTCCTCTTCATTTCTGCCATCTCATAATTCCATTTTTTTCCTTTGAGTTTGCTGTATTTTTACTTTTCCCAATGTTTTATTCCAAAAGTTTTCAGTAAGTTAAAAGAATAGTATGCTCAACATTTATATGCTCTTTACTTAGATTCATCTTAGGTTAGAAGAGAAAGGGAGACTTCCTGTTTACTGAAGTACCTGTTAATGCTTTTGTCAACTTTTTCTGTTGAGCTCCTTTTCTTAACTGACTTATAAGAATTCTGGATGCAACTCATTCATCAGTTAGGGGTGTGGTGAATGCCTTTTCCCACTCTGTAGCCATGTGTCTTCACTCTCTTAATGGTACCTTTCAATACATAGACGTTAATTAATGAACTTAGGCTTATCAACCTATTCCTTTATGGTTAATTGAGATGTCTTTTTTTATTCTTCATAAGAAATTGCTCTTTACCTTTATTCTACGCATTTGCAATAGAAGCTGGGGATACCTCTTAGCTCAGTCCAGCGTTTTGCCAAAACCTACTATACAGCTTGTAAGGAAAACTCCATAGAAAGAGCAATAAACAATCAAGGAGCTTAAAGTTTATCCCTCATGACACCATCTAGAGTATTAGTATGACCTACTGACAATGACGTACCCCTCGTGTTGTGTGTAGCTCTGAGTTCAATCATTCTGTCACTCTACTACATGTCTTCAAACCAATTAAATATCAACTAGTTTCCCAGGGGCTTTGTTAGTTCAGACCCCAAATTTACATCATACTTAATGAGAAAAAATTTAAGCATATTTACCTTTGGATGTACTTCCTAGGGTAGGGATTAGAGAAATCTGTTGTCAATATTATTCAGTTATTATGACTGATGAAAAAGTTTAAAAGAGAAGAAAGTTCCTTCACTTCCAAGAATCTGTTTTCTCCTCCAAAGGATGATCCTATAATTTATTATCTAAGACAAGACATTTTGATAGTGAAAGGAAGTGCTCTTCATTGCTATTCTGGAATAACCGGCATAGACTGGAATGGTCCCCGGCACCTCTGCATGTGGTTGCTCTGCCCATTTGTAAAGTGGGGGGGCTGTACTCGATGATCTCAGAGATTCCCTGGCCTCACATTGTATTACCATAGGAGGGAAAAAAAGGAAATAGTTGCATTTCTTTAAACTCATTTCCTACTCTGATAAATAGGGATGTTGCTTCTTCTGTTACACAGCCTAATTTTTAATAATCTATGCTATAGTGAAAATTTTAATAATTTAGATAAACGTTCAGTTTGAGAAATATAAAATTAAGACAGGCTAATGTTCCCTTTTGCTTTTTTACTGAAAACATATAAGCAAACTCCAGCATGAAGTCTGATCATGGCTCGTAGTGAGAGGGCCAGTCCTGTGTCCGGAGTGTTCTCTGTCTCCTGGGTCTATCTCTGGTGTGTTCACTGGGAACCCAAGTCCCTCAGAATCCCAGTTCTTACAGCTGTGTTCTCCGTGGTGCAGACACCTCTGGCAAACTTTAAAGTCTCCTCACAAACTCCTATGAAATAATGTTAAGTGAAGAAAATAGAAGAGGCACAGAGACCAAAAAATGAAAAAGTCCAGAGAACAGAATAAAAAGCATAGAAACAGACAGCAGACCCACTCCCATATGAACGGTAACTTGGAACTTGATAGTGATGGCGTTTACAACCACTGGGGAAAGAAAACGCAGTTTAAAATACAGTACTGGGCGTCTCCCCGGTGGTCTAGTGGTTAAAAATCCACCTTGCAATGCAGGGAACTCAGGTTGAATCTTTGGTCAGAGAACTGAGATCCCACATGACAGAAGGCAACTGAGTCCATGTGCCACAACTAGAGAGCTTGAGCATTGCAACGGAAGATCCTGCCTGTAGAAACTAAAAGCAGACACAACCAAATAAATAATTATTAAAAAAATAACATATAGTACTGATGTATTACTAATCTGTTGCTGCATTCAAAATTATCCCAAGATTTAGCAGATTAAAAGAATACACATCGATTTATCTCACAGTTTTGAGGAGTCAGGAAGCTAGATACTCTTAGCTGGTTCCTCAGCTTCCAGGATATCCCTCAGGAAATCCTGCTGGTCCAGTGGATAAGAATCTGCCTGCCAATGCAGAGGACACGGGTTCGATCCCCAGTCCGGGAAGATTCCATATGCTGCAAAGCAACTAAGCCTGTGCGCCACAGCTACTGAGCCCACGTGCCTCAGTGACTGAAGCTCTTGCCCCCGAGAGCCCACATTCCACAACAAGAGAAGCCACCGCAATGAGAAGTCCATGCCCCGCAACAAAGAGAAGCCCCCACTCTCTACAGCTAGAGGAGGCTTGCACACAGCAATAAAGATCCAGGACAGCCAAAAATAAATACATAAAGCAGTGTGTACATGTCAAAAAAAAAGTCAAAGTGGCAGCTGAGGCTGCCGTCATCAACTCAAGTTTCCACAGGGGCAGGACGCACTCCCAAACTCACCCAGCGGTTGTTAGCAGGATTCAGTTGCTTGCAGGTATGAGATGAGGATTTCAGTTCTTTGCAGGATGTTGACCAGAAACCATCCTTGTGTCCTGGTCATAATGTTCCTCACCACCACAGCCTCTGGCTTCCTCAGAAGCCAGAAAAAAAGCAACAGGCTAATGTTCCAAAGCCTGTCTTAGTTTTGTATTTCTCAAACTAAAAGTTTATCTAAATTATTAAAATTTTCATTATAGCATAGCTTATTAAAAATTAGACCGTGGAACAGACGAGGCGACATCCCTATTTACCAGAGTAGGAAATGAGTTCAAAGAAATGCAACTATTTCCTTTTTTTCCCTCCTAGAGTAATAGAATGGGAGGCCAGGGAGTCTCTGAGATCATCAAGTACAGCTCTCCACTTTACAAATGCAAGCTAAGAGGGCAAGAAAGAGAAAGTGGCAGCAAGAGGGAGAGTCCTAGCAAGGTAGAAATCACAGTCATTTGTACCCTGATCGTGGCAATGACATCTCATTACTCTTGTATTCTATTTAGGAGAATATCCTCATATTGTCAAATTCTAGTCATGAGGTCTAGCCCAAATGCAAGAGGAGGAAATTACACAAAGGAACAAGTACCAGGAGGTAGAAGACGTTGCAAGCTATCTTAAAAGTCTGCCTACCGCTGGGTCCTACCATTAGTCCAAAATTCTTCTTCCTAGTTTTTCCCAGGAGACCTAGCAATGCAAACTGGACTCTCAATGACCCCTTCTGCTATCCTTAGTTCCACATGTGGCTATCCAGACACACCAGTTCCTACTTTCCAAAGTTATTCTCCTATCCTCTTCCAGTCACGCCAGCAGATTTAGCCTGTGCTTTCAGAAAATGAAAATGGCAGACAGACAAAAGGAAAGCCTATCTCAAGTTAGAAAAAGCATTAAGGATGCTGCTGGTTTCCAAGAGAAATTCTATCCCCTTGTGAAAATAAAATCCTTGTTCTGCTTGTCCAGTCCACTTGACCCAGAGCCCAACAAAGGAATATTCCTGTTCACACTCACTGAAGCCGCACTGTCTTCCTGAAGGAGTTACTTGGCCCTAGGCTGTAGCTCAGCTCCTACAGAGTGACTTAAAAGGAAAACAACAGTTCTTGGTCCAAAGCAATAAAGAGACAAGTGAGTCATAACAGTCTGGATTCTCCACCAGCATAAGCAGTTCCATGAATCGCCTCTATAAAAACCCTGCCTTTCTATCCCAAGCTGTTCCAAGTGCCAAAACCTTCCATTCAAGAGTTTTATAACTCAGCCCTGTGCTCACAAATGTCACTGCACATAAGAGGGCCTTTGATCTCTAGCCATACCCAAGCCCATAGTCTGCAGCGAAGCGTGGTTTGATAACTATCTGAAGAGAAAAGCGCTTGGGTTTCCTCTCCTTTCTTTCTATTCTGCTTTTAATAGGCTGCTTAGCTTCAGGCATCTGCCCTCTGCCCTCCTAGCTTCCATCTCAACCAGAAGTGAAACAGGCCCGTGGTTACGTGCTCTGAGAGCTCATGAAATAACAATGATGGTAGCAAATACTCGTAGAGGGCCCATATGAGCCAAGCGTTGTCTTAAGGAGTTTATATAGGCAATCCTACGTAGGAGGTTTTCACAGAGGAGAGGGAAGCACAGAGAGGCAGTGACTGCATGACAGTCAGTTAGTAAGGGATTTGAAACCAACCGGTACTTCCCCAAAGTATGTTTGCTGCTTTACTGTACACAAGCCTTCACTGAGAAGGCAAAATATGAAGACAGAAATGTGGGTCTATTTACTGTATGATCCTGCAATCCCACTCCTGGACATACATCTGGAGAAAACTCTAATTTGATAGGATACAAGCACTTCAGTGTTCACAACAGCACTATTTACCATAGGCAAGACATGAAACAATCTAAATGTCCATCAATAGATGAATGGATAAAGAAGATGTGGTACATACACACAATGGAATACTACTCAGACATAAAGAAGAGTGAAATAACGCCATTTGTAGCAAAATGGATGCACCTAGAGATTATCATACGAAGTGAAAAAAGCCAGACAGAGAAAGACAAATATCATACAATATCACTTATATGTGGAATCTAAAAATAATGATACAAATTAACTAATATACAAAACAGAAATAGACTCACAGACTGAGAAAACAAGCTTATAGTTACCAAAGGAGGAAGGGTGGGGAGAGGGACAAATTAGGACTTTGGGATTAACATGCACATATTACTATATATAAAATAGAAAGCCAACAAGGTACCTACTGTATAGCACAGGAAACTCTACTCAATATCTTGTAATAATCTATAAGGGAAAATTTTTAAAAAGAATAGATACGAATATGTATAACTGACTCACTTTGATGTACACCTTAAACATTGTAAACCAACTCTACTTCCATTTAAGAAAAAAATAAAGAAACTCACAATATGAATTCTTTTCTTTAATGTGAGTTTCCCTTTAATAAGGAAGAAACTTTGAAATAAACTCCTTAGCTGTAAAAGCACTTTCTTCTTCCAGGTACTGTATCAGAAATGCCTTCAGTAAGAAGACTAAATGTACAAACCTTTGAACTAAAGTCATGAGCTGATTAATCAAATTGAACTGAAGACTAAACTATGCTTCGCGATGTATCTGAAGCAGCAGATTTCTTCTGTTGAAGTTTTTCCCTCCTGTTCAGTATAAAGATACAGGGCTCTATTATTGTCAAATTTCTTTAGTAGAAGAGGCTTTCATGACTCATCTGAATTAGAAGCCTCTATGTTTTTAAACTATGTTTTGTTAAGTGTGGAAATTTATGAAGTATGGCTAAGTCAGAACAGAACAGCAGTTCATAACTAAGTCCTAAGATGTATCATTTCAAGCATAACTACATTCAAAACTTAGATATTAAAAATTAAGTCCAAGAGAAGCTTCTATCTACAAAGAGCTGCTATAATGAAAACTACCTTCCTACTCTCAAGCCAGGTTAAAGGATGGATCTAAGCCCCTTCCTGGGAATAGGAGTAGGCATGTGTACTGTCCCCGGGCCCAGGGTTGGTCACATGGTTGTAACTGGGCCAATAAGAGCCCCATAATTTTGCTGGAATGATTGAGGAAGACTGGTTTTTTTTTTTTAAATAATTTTGTTTATTGATTGATTTTTGGCTGCAGCAGGTCTTCATTGTAGCGCCAGGGCTTAGTTCCCCAACCGGGGATTGAACTGGCATCTCCAGCTTTGGAAGCTGGGTTCCCAACCACTGGACCAGTGGGAAATCCTGAGGGGGGTTTATTCTGGACTTTCTAAGCAGGTGAAATACAGCTGTCGCTGCTCCGGGCCATCTCACTGGGGACAGCCTGCCTGTGAAGGGAGCCAACGTGGAAGGAAGCAGATAGAAACAGACGTCCTAATTTTCTTGGAGCATTTGGATCCAGGTGTACCTGAATCTGGAGAAGGCAATGGCACCCCACTCCAGTACTCTTGCCTGGAAAACCCCATGGACAGAGGAGCCTGGTAGGCTGCAGTCCACGGGATCGCTAAGAGTCAAGACAAGACTGAGCGACATCACTTTCACTTTTCACTTTCATGCATTGGAGAAGGAAATGGCAACCCACTCCAATGTTTTTGCCTGGAGAATCCCAGGGACAAGGGAGCCTGGTGGGCTGCCGTCTGTGGGGTCACACAGAGTTGGACATGACTGAAGTGACTTAGCAGCAGTATCAGCAGCAGCAGTACCTGAATCTCCTCCTATGCTGTGTGGTTCACCAAGCCTATAAATTCCTTTTTTTAAAAAATGTATTTAATTGAAGCACAGTTGATATATAGTGTTGTGTTAGTTTCTGGTGTACAGCAAAAATGATTCAGTTATACATATATACTTATATATATATATGTATTCTTTTTCACCATCTTTTCCATTCTGGTTTATTGTAGGGATCTGAATCTAGTTTCCTGTGCTATTCAGTGGGACCTTGTTTGCCCATTCTGCATATAATCGTTTGCATCTGCTAGTCCCAGATTCCCCTTCCATCCCTCCCCCACCCCGAAAACCTTTGTGTTTAAATCTGTGAATTGGGATTCTGCCCTCTGCAACCCAGAGTCCTAAACAGGACAGAGGAAATAGGTCAGCTGCCACCTCCTGCTCTGTTACTACTGACACCACAGGCCGAAAGAAATGAACACTCGTGAAAGTTGAGCATTTCAAAGGCACACCCATATCTTGGGTGTGTCCACGAAAGCAATCCAACAGCCGTGCACCCAGCTGGAGCTGACTTAGCTCCTAAGAAGGCCCACCCTACGGCTAAGGGTCATGCAAAGACGTTCTAGAGAGATAATGCAGTAAACAACACCACACACACACACACACACACCCATTAGGCAAGAACACCACGTACGTTCTTCTTAAGGGAAATAACCACAAGCAAAGGATGGTTATGAGTCAGTAACTGGCTATAATTAGGGGCTTTTCCCCCAACTAGTAATATCTGAATTAAGGTGGAGAGTATAGCACAGCCCAGCAGGCTGTAAAGAAGTAACCACATCTTGCTTGATGTTTCCATGACTCAATTCCTGAAGAACAGGTCCCTGCAAGTTAGGGAGAAAAAAAAAAAAAACCTTCATAGAAGAGTTTAGTACCTAAGTAATTGGGAGTTTCCACCTCTATCAGAGTCAAAATAATTCCACCTTCAGTAGTCCAGTTTGGAGCCCAACATCTCTCAAGCAGCCACTCTAGAAATGTCCCATCTGCTGGACTTTAAGTCTGTTTTTTATTTCAAAACCTTTATTAATATATGTATAATACACAGAGAGGACTGTATAGAAATTATAGGTACCCTTTAAAATAACAGACCCTTTAAAATAACGACAACCCATCCACCCCCTGGGTTACGAAGCATATTGTGCTCTGTCACTAAGTTGTGTCCGACTCTGTGCGACCCCAGGGACTGTAGCCCACCAGGCTCCTCTGTCCTTGGGATTTCCCAGGCAAGAATACTAGAGTGGCTTGCCATTTCCTACTCCAGGGCATCTTCCTAACCTAGAGATCGAATCCACGACTCCTGCATCTCCTGCATTGGCAGTTGGATCCTTTACCACTGAGCCACTTGGGAAGCCCTAAAAAATATATTACAAGTCATTTTAAACACCACGGTGTGTCCCTTTCTAACTGCATCCTGTTCCATGGCACTCAGGCTTCCCTGATGGCTCAGAGATAAAAAAAAACTTTGCTTGCCAATGCAGGAGACACGGATTCAATTCCTGGGTCGGGAAGATCTGCCATAGAAGGAAATGGCAACCCACTCTAGTATTCTTGCCTGGGGAATCCCATGGACAGAGGAGCCTGGCAGGCTATAGTCCACAGGGTCACAAAAAAGTCAGACACAACTTAACGACTAAAACAACAACCCTGTCACTCTTGAGAGAATAACCACGATCCTGATTTTAATGAAAACATGCTTCTGCATTAAAAAAAAATAACTGTGATGTGATTGTACATCTCCCTATACAACATATTATTTCATTTTAGAAAACTCAGTCTAAGCGTACCCTGGAAGGGGCAGGCAATATCGCCTGTTTTAGATGAAGGCACCCAAAAAAGCAAAGCTGAACTGAGTTTCTGAGTCATAGTCTGGCTGTAACTTCCACCCTTTCTGGTAAAGGTAGAAAGGCCAGGTTTTGTTGGTGAGTCCTCAGAAATGCAGAGCTTGCCAGAGCTGGGGCATTGGGCAGGGCTGAGGTGTGGCCAGGCACAGGACATCCAGCATCTAAATGGACTATTGAGTGCTTTCTGCTTCCAAACCCAGTACTTATCACCAGCTGTCAGGAGGAAGTGGAAACAGAAAATTTCTGTACGGTGAAATGAATGTTCTCAGCACATCTAAGTGGTTGTACATGTAAGCATTTCATTAGAATGTGGTCAAGATAAGCCACAATCAGAACAGAATATGAAATTCCGACATGTTGTTCTCAAGTTGAAAAAAAGAGGAAACGGCAGTGGTGGTCTTGCTGATGGCAGCCCTCACCTGACTCTCAGGTCCACTCCTCCCCCCTGCACCAGCTGGCTAATCCCGTGCAGCTCGAATTCTGGAATCTTCTCTCACCATCCTCCAGGGGACTCCTTCTCAGATTCTCTAACTGGATACCCTAATTCTTCTGTCCCATGTCTTTCCTGATTTGTTCTTTCATTTTTAGTGGAGTGCATCCTTCTTGAGATGAGCTTCTTGAAAAAGGTTTTGCTATTGTTCAGTCCCTAAGTCATGTCCAACTCTTTGTGACCCCATGGACTGCAGCACGCCAGGCTTCCCTGTCCTACACTATCTCCCTGAGTTTGAGCAAGTTCATGTTCATCAAGTGGGTGATGCTATCCAACCTTTATGAAAAAAGGTTGCATGAGACATAAAGGTCTCAAGACTGTGTGTGCCTGAAGATGTAAAATCTTTGAGTCTCAAACTTAAATGATAGTTTAGGTATAGAATTCTAGGATGGATATCATTTCCCTTCAGAATTTTGAAGGCATGGCTCTATTATCTTCTTACCCTCAATGTTACCATTGAAGAGTCAAAAGCCATTTTTGTTCACAATCCTTTTAATTAATTTATTTTTTCTCTTTAGAAGCTTGTAGAAACTTAGTATTTGTTGCCAATGTTCTGAAATATCACAATATGTGCCTTGTAGTTAAGTCTGTTTTTATCCATTTTGCTGTACATTGAATGGACCATTCCAATCTGGCTACTTATGTCCTTTAATGCAGGGTAAATTTCCTAAATTATTTTCTGATAATTTTGTTTTCTCTGTTCTCCCATTCTGGAAACTCATATTATTCAGATAGCGCATCTCCTAAACGAATCCTTTAATGTTCCTATATTTTTATTCTTCTTCCCATTTCTATATTTTTACTGCATTGGGGGGTGATTTCCTTTTTTTCTGTGTGTGTTGCACTCAGTCTCTCAGTCATGTCCAACTCTGTGTGACCCCATGGACTGTAGCCCACCAGGCTCCTCTGTCCATGGGAGTCTCCAGGCAAGAATACCAGAGTGGGTTGCCATGCCCTCCTCCAGGGGATCTTCCCCACCCAGGGATCAAACCCACGGCTCCTGCACTGCAGGCAGATTCTTTACCGCTGAGCCAATGGGAAAGCCCTCCTTTTCTTCTACTGAGTTTTTTTTTTATTTCAATAAGCATATTTTGTCATTTGAGTGCTTCTTTTTTATAACTTCATGTTCCTTTTTCATAGATGTGGTATCCTCTCCTTTCCTTCTAAGAATTTTAAATATTGATTTTTTTTTTTTTACTACATTCTTCTCCCTGTCCTGTCTCTGTATTCCCTAAGTTCTTATTGTTTCCTTTTTTGTTCATGTCAGCCTATCACAATAGTGACTTGTCTTAGCTATCTAATGTCTTTTGACCATCTACTCTGAATAACCAGGAGTGAAGAAAACCTGCTTGGAAGCTCTGAGCATTTGATGAGCTTTATTGACTCTGAGCTTCACTGTGGGATTGTATGGATGGTCCCTTTAGGGTATAACCCTGATCTCAATTTGTTAGACTGGTCAATATCTCGAAGAACAGCCTTCTAATCTCCTCCTGCCTGGAGGCAGACCCTTGTCCAATATTCTGGACACCAACTAGAGGAACAGGTCTCTTCATTCTGAATTTATTGTACGTACAGTCACTTTTGGAGTAGGAAATGGCAACCGGCTCCAGTATTCTTGCCTGGGGAATCCCATGGACTGAGGAGCCTGGTGGGCTACAGTCCCTAGCGTCACAAAGAGTCAGACATGACTGAGCGACTGAGCAAACACATACAGTCACTTAATTACTCTGTTTCTGGTACAGTGTTGACATGGTGTAGTGCCCCCACCCACAGATATGTCTGAAGTACCCTATGCAGAGGCCCTCTGTTCTAGCCTGAGACTAAATGTTCAGATCTCTGTCAGGATAGATAAAGGGCAATCGTGAGTGACAGGGCAACATAGCTTTACTGTTCACAGTTTTTCAAGTTCAGAGTCTTCAACTGCATTTCTCTTGCTCGAAGTAATTTCTTCCCATTGACTGCTGAAAAGCTACACATGAATGTAAAATATGGTGAGTGTTTACATTAAGCCATTCTGCAAATGCCTTTTGCAGAACCACCCCTACAAAGATCGTGAGAAATGTGTATGAACACCTTCTCCAGCTGAGGTAGAATTCTTGGCTGTAAGTAGGAAAAAAGAAAGTGAAGTGAAAGTCGCTCAGTCATGTCCGACTCTTTGCAACCCCATGGACTATACGGTCCATGGAATTAATTCTCCAGGCCAGAATACTGGAGTGGGTTGCCTTTCCCTTCTCCAGGGGCTCTTCCCAACCCAACGATTGAATCCAGGTCTCCTTCATAGCAGGCAGATTCATTCCCAGCTGAGCCACAAGGGAAGCCCAGGAAAAAAGCATTCCTAGGTTAAATGTTGCTGGAAAAATCTCTCTCATTATCCAAGACAATTCCATCTGTAATTGCTTCCCATGTCTTCTGTCGTCAAAAGGTCTTCCTGTGGTTTTTAAAAAAAAAAAAGCTTTTCTAGGGATTTTTTGGCTAAGTAGTCCAGGTCCGTATAGACATGGTTAAGATGTTCGTGTACATCATCTCATTTGTTCCTTATAACAACAGTCCTGTTAATTAACAAGGTTGGGTATCATGATTACTGTTTTTACTATTATTGTTGTTGTTCAGTTGCAAAGTGGTGTCTGACTCTTTGCAACCCCTGGACTGTAGCCCACCAGGCTCCTCTGTCCACAGGATTCTCTAGGCAAGAATACTGGAGTGGGGTGCCATTTCCTTTTCCAGGGGATCTTCCCAAACCAGAGATCAAACCCAGGTCTCCTGCAGCTACTGCGTTGGCAGGTGTGATCTTTACCAGCTGAGCCACTGGGAAAGATCCGTTACTGTCACCCTTTCAGAAGTGAAAACAGGCTCAGAAAGGTTGGAGGACTCCTCAAAGGCCAGATTACCTGCAAGATACTTTCTTTCCTCCCCCACTCCTGCCAACTATGAACAAGATCAACCTTCAGAGCAGCAAGAGAGTTGAAAGCTGTCTCACCGTGGCAATTCCCTTCGGTCTCTGTGAGTGATAGCTTGGTGGCTTCCAGAGTCCATTGTGATTAGGCACAATGTGCCAGCATATAGTGTATCCAGATGAACCAAAAGGCAAGATTGGGATTAGATATAGCAAGTCATGCAAGGACTTGGGCATACTGGGCTCCTGGTTGCTTCTAAGGAGCTATTGCAGCCAGGACAATGGGAATCTATGGCAGTGCCCATGTTAATAATCCTGTGGTTTGTACTTGAAGGAGCTGAGTTCTCTGTGTTTTCTAACTTAGATCTCTAACTACACTCACTACCTTAGCCACACCAGTGGGATTCATAGCAAGTCAAACTTGATTCACAGAGGGTCAAATTTGTTAAGTTTTAATAATTCTGTTCATAACTTATGATTTTAATGTTTTGTTTTTGTTTCAGCTTTATTGAGTGTGTATGTGTGTGTGTGTGTGTGTTTCTGTGTGTGTCTATACTCAGTTTCTTAATCATGTCTGACTCCATGTTCCTCTGTTCATGGGATTTTCCAGGAAAGAATACTGGAGTGAGTTGCCATTTCCTCTTCTGGGGGATCTTCCGCACCCAGGGATGGTACCCGCATCTCCTGTGTCTCCTGCATTAGGCAGGTGGATTGTTTACTACTGAGCCACCAGGGAAGTTCTTGTTACATATAATTGACAAATAAAAATTATATGTATTTAAGGTATAAGAAGAACTATACAAAAAAGATCTTCACCACCCAGATAATCACAATGGTGTGATCACTCACCTAGAGCCAGACATCCTGGAATGTGAAGTCAAGTGGGCCTTAGAAAGCATCATTACGAACAAAGCTAGTGGAGGTGATGGAATTCCAGTTGAGCTATTTCAAATCCTAAAAGATGATGCTGTTAAAGTTCTGCACTCAATATGCCAGCAAATTTGGAAAACTCAGCAGTGGCCACAGGACTGGAAAAGGTCAGTTTTCATTCCAATCCCAAAGAAAGGCAATGCCAAAGAACATTCAAACTACCGCACAATTGCATTCATCTCACACACTAGTGAAGTAATGCTCAAAATTCTCCAAGCCAGGCTTCAACAGTACGTGAACCAAGAACTTCCAGATGTTCAAGCTGGTTTTAGAAAAGGCAGAGGAACCAGAGATCAAATTGCCAACATCTGTTGGATCATCGAAAAAGCAAGAGAGTTCCAGAAAACATCTATTTCTGCTTTATTGACTATGCCAAAGCCTTTGACTGTGTGGATCACAATAAAATGTGGAAAATTCTTCAAGAGATAGGAATACCAGACCACCTGACCTCCTTGAGAAATCTGCATGCATGTCAAGAAGCAACAGTTAGAACTGGACATGGAAGAGCAGACTGGTTCCAAATTGGGAAATTAATACATCAAGGCTGCATATTGTCACCCTGCTTATTTAACTTATATGCAGAGTACATCATTTAAAATGCTGGGCTGGCTGAAGCACAAGCTGGAATCAAGATTGCCAGGAAAAATACCAATAACCTCAGATATGCAGATGACACAACCCTTATGCCAGAAAGTGAATAAGAAGTAAAGAGCCTCTTCATGAAAGTGAAAGAGGAGCGTGAGAAAGTTGGCTTAAAACTCAACATTCAGAAAACTAAGATCATGGTATCTGGTCCCATCACTTCATGGGAAATAGATGAGGAAACAATGGAAACAATGACAGACTTTATTTTGGGGGGCCCCAAAATCACTGCAGATGGTGACTGCAGCCATGAAATTAAACGATGCTTACTCCTTGGAAGGAAAGTTATGACCAACCTAGACAGCATGTTAAAAAGCAGAGACATTACTTTGCCATCAAAGGTCCATCTAGTCAAGTCTATGGTTTTTCCAGTAGTCATGTATGGATGTGAGAGTTGGACTATGAAGAAAGCTGAGCGCTGAAGAATTGATGCTTTTGAACTGTGGTGTCGGAGAAGATTCTTGAGCGTCCCTTGGACAGCAGGGAGATCCAACTAGTCCATCCTAAAGGAAATCAGTCCTGAATATTCATTGGAAGTACTGATGCTGAAGCTGAAACTCCAATACTTTGGCTACTTGATGCGAAGAACAGACTCATTTGAAAAGATCCTGATGCTGGTAAAGATTGAAGGCAGGAGGAGAAGGGGATGACAGAAGATGATATGGTTGGATGGCATCACCGACTCAATGGACATGAGTTTGAGTAAATTCCGGGGGTTGGTGATGGACAGGGATGCTTGGCATGCTGCAGTCCATAGGGTCACAAAGAGTTGGACACACCTGAGCAACTGAACTGAACTGAACTGAAAGGCGTAAGAAAAAAAAGATACATGCAACAAGTAAAGCCAAAATTATAATCCAGGTATCCTGCCCCACAGGTACCGCTGTCTACTACCTGTATACTACCACTGCTGCAGATAAATTGGTATGGTCTTTGGGATGTAGCCACTGAAATTTTCCCAGACCAATTTTACAGAGGAGAAAAATTGTCATGCACCTTGAATAAAGGTTGTAAGCTCTTTTCACAATTTGTACTTTCCCTGGGAGGCAGAATATATGAATGTTTCACTTCAAGCCCCTGGAGCTCTTGCCTTTGAACTACAGCATTGAAGCCATCCTATGATGTGGTGACTGAGGTGACAGGATGCTCAGTGGAAATTTATCCTGCAGACAATTACTGTGAGTTCGTGGCCAGACAGGCGTTTCCATTTTCCTCTGTGCCTCAGCCAGGCCGGCGTTGCCCTAATGTCTGACTTCTTCATTTCCAAATTAGCATGACCAGCACCAAAAACAAGTTGCAACCGTCCTGTCCTTTAATTTTTACCTAATTACAAAGTATATGATTAGTATTAGGAAAGGCACAGATTTTATGGCCCTTCCAAATCCCTGGTTCCTTGAGTTTAACTATCTGGATTTCACTAAAGATATTACCTAGAAACATCTAATGAATAGGGCATGTCCAAAAAGCCATGTGTAAATTACTTTTTTTGCATATATTTCCCCATAGGGTAATTGTATTGTGCTTTTTAAAGGCATGACTAAGCCAAGAAATAAGTTGGTCCCAGGTCAGCACACCAAAGCCTGCTAGACTTGTTTTTAACCCATAATCTACTTAAAGTATAGTGTTAATACTAGAATATCAGATACATTTGGTTCTGAGCACTTAGTGTTGGTTTTTTATCTATTTTTAATGGAAGGATAATTGCTTTACAATATTGTGTTGGTTTCTGCCATAGATCAACATGAATCAGTCATAGGTATACATATGTCCCCTCCCTCTTGAACCTCCCTTCCACCTCCCACCCCTTCCCACCCTTCTAGGTTTTATAGGAAATCACATTCTTCAAGTAGAAACATCTCTAACCAAAATAAGGAAAGGCAAGAGCTCTAGTAATCAGCCTTTTGTGTCTTTTATCACCACTGGGGGGCTGTGCCAGGCAGCACGTGGAATCTTCCCCAGCCAGTGACTGAACCCACGCACCCTGCTCTGGGAGCACAGTCAAACACTGGACCACCAGGGAAGTCCAAACTGTGTTTTCCTGCATATCAGCTCATTCCATTTTCAGAACAACTAAATCTCCAAATGGTTACTAGTATTTAGTGTGCATTAATAATACGTTCAAAAGCACATAAGTAACAAGTGGTGAAGCCAGAATTTCAACCCAGGTTTATCTGCTCTTTCTTCTAGGTTTAGGTACCACTCTAGATTTATGGTCCAAATATTCTGAACTGAGAACAAATTGTGCCCACTGGGGTGACATGAATGAAGGCTGGTACCTCAGTCTATAGAGCAGGGCATCTCAAACTTGACCATGTACCAGAATCACCTGCAAGGCTTGTTAACCAAGATTTTCTGGGCTCCACCCACTCATGTGTTTCTAATTCAGTAAATCAGAGTGGCATCTGAAATTTCACATTTCAGACAAGCTCTCAAGTGAGGCTGACACTGCTGGCCCAAGGATAAGAATTCATTGTTTTGCCTAATAAGTCATCTCAACAAATAGCCAATCCCTGAAGCATTGACCTTCATAGCTGGTAACATGGAATGAAATTCACTTAACTCTTGAAGATCTATAATTATGGTTAATACACAATCAACCCTGAATATTCATTGTAATTGCTGAAGCTGAAGCTCCAATACTTTGGCTACCTGGTGGGAAGAGCCAACTCACTGGAAAAGACCCTGATGCTGGGAAGGCTTGAGGCAAAAGGAGAAGGGGAGACCAAGGATGAGATGGTTAGATATCATCACCAACTTAATGGACATGACTCTGAGCAAACTGGGAGATAGTGGATGACAGATGAGCCTGGAGTGCTACAGTCCATGGGGTTGCAAAGAGTCATATACGACTTAGCGACTGAACAACAATGATTCCTTAAAGTACTCAGACTTCATTTATTTGAAATGTTCCTTTTGTTTAAATAACAATATTTCTCTTTTTTTTTTTCAGTTTCTGCCAGACAACCTTTTATTACCTCAGAAAAGCAATGGTAGGTACTACAAAATATATTCTGACCAACTCTCAACTTTCTGAAATTAAATATGTATAACCACTGTAAGGTTTTAATGAACAAAACAGTTAAATACAAACTTTCATATGCAAAATAGATTACTATATAACTGGCAACAGCAGAGCCAAATACTAAATTGTCTTGTACAGATTTCAGTGGATAAAAAAATATTTTTGAAACTTACACCTTCCTATGATTTTAAACCAAGAACAAAAAACATGGTTTAAGTCTTTCTTGATTCTAGGACACATTACAGATATCAGCTTTTGGAATATTAACAATAACCAAAGGACTTATTGAGGGGTACATGGTTGTTTGCCCCACTTAACGTAACCCAAGTCCAGTCTTAATATCTGGGGGTTTCTATTCTATCAGTTGTCACTTTCTTAATATTTGGGGGTTTTCCATTCTTTATCATTCATCACTCTTTGCATTCGGGGTCCACTACCTCCACTTCACATCTTTGAGTTTGCTGTTTCTTCTCTACTGTGGATTAGAAAACTCATACGTTGTAAGAGGCAAGACTGAGAGAAAACAGCTCTGACAGAGGTCCTGAGTTTCTTGCCTATGAATCAAGTGCTTTAGTGTCCGGCCGTTGTCACTTCATTTTTTTTTTTTTTTGGTTGTGTTTGTCTTCGTTGCTGTGTGAGGGCTTCTCACTGTGGTGGCTTCTCTTGTTGCAAAGTACCAGCTCTAGTTGCGGCTCTTGGGCACTTGAGTGCAGACTCAGCAGTTGTAATACCTGGGCCCCATAACATGTGGAATCCTGAATCAGGGATCGAACCCGTGTCCCCTACATTGGCAGATGGGTTCTTCACCCCTGGACCACCAGGGAAGTCCTATGACTTCATTTTTGACAAGCTCCCAGGCGATGCTGTTGCTGCTTGTCTGGGGACAAACTTTGAGAACTCTTTAAGGCTTCCCTAGTGAGTCGTCTCTACAAATATCTCTTACTTCTTCTAAAATATTTTCTCACTGAGGGCCAGTTTAACAGCTTTCAAGTATAAGTCCACTTTGAGAGGATGCTTGGCCCAAGCCTTCCAGCTCCTTCCTTTCTTCTTCTGGATGAGCTCTTTCAGGACCCTACTTTTATCTTCTGAAATTTTCCAAACATTTAATATAGGATAATATTCCCTGGCCATATATTTGTGACATCTATTTATTGATCGAATAAATAATATATCAATACACAAATATTGTTGAGCATTCCCTGTAATAGCAGTCCGCAACCTTTTTGGCACCAGGGACTGGTTTCGAAGAAGAAAATTTCTCCACGGGCTAGGGGTTGGGGGGTGGGGGTTGATTTCAGGATGATTCTCATAAGGAGCCCATAACCTAGATCTCTTGCATGCGCAGTTCACAGTAGGATTTTTGCTCCTATGAGAAACTAATGCCACAGCTGATCTGAGAGGAGGTGGAGCTCACACAGTAATCTGAGTGATGGGTGCGTGCTAAGTCACTTTAGTCATGTTCAACTGTGACCCTATGGACTGTAGCTTGCCAGGCTCCTCTGTCCATGGGATTCTCCAGGCAAGAATACTGGAGTGGGCTGTCATGCCCTCGTCCAGGGGATCTTCCCGACCCAGGGATCGAACCCTCATTTCCTATGTCTCCTACATTGACAGGCAGGTTCTTTACCCCCAGCGCCACCTGAAGCAATTGTAAATACAGATGAAGCTTTGCTCACTCACCCACCGCTCACCTCCTGCTGCGCGTATCCACTCCTAACGTACCATGAATCAGTACTGGTCCATGGCCCCAGGGGTTGGGGACCTCTGCCCTGTAAGACAGGTACTATTTTGATACTTTCATTTGTCTCCTTTAATCCTCACACCCATTGTATGACCTAGGAATGAACAGCCCATTTTCTAAGCTGAGGAAACTGAAACTCAAGGAGATTAAATGATCCACTCATTCAAGGTCATATTTAGTAAATGGCATAGCTGGAATTCCAACTCATATCTTCAGATCCCAAAGCCAACATGCTTTACAACAGACTCCAGCTACTGCCCCCCTGAGAATAAACTGGAATGCAGAGGAAGCTGGCAATTTATAGTTTTAAATGAGACAAACTCATGGCAAACATAATGGCCACTCTACCCCACACCCGTGGCAGACAGTGTTATTTCCTGCTGCAAATGGAATCCTCAGAACCCTTTTCAACCTAGTGTCTCTAGTAGCCAGAACCTATCCACTGGAATAGGCACAGAGTACAAACCGATACGCCTTAGCGTCACTAATTTGGACATTTCATTTTGTGGTATCCCACTTAGAAACATTCCACCTAGGAAGTGGAAAATAAGATGCTATTTGAAAAGACAGATAAAGCTAGAAAAGATAGACATTGAGTAGAACTGACAGAATATTCTTTATCTTAGATCAGTGTTTCTCAAACAAGGGCAATTTTGGTCCCCAAGATGTTATCTAGGAAATGTCTGGAGACTTTTTTTGTTGTGACAACTGGGAACTAGTGGCGGGGGCGGGGCAGGTGCTACAGATTTCTAAATGGTAAGAGTACAGATGTTGCTAAACATCCTATAACACCCAGGACACTCAGGTTCTCCCACAACAAATATTTATCCAGCCCCAAATTTCAACAGTGCAGCAGCTAAGAAACCCCGCCCTTGATCACAGCATAGGAAGAGAAGAGTGAGCAGAGCCCCTTGCAAATGCCTGCTGTATCTCTCACATTAGTAAAATAAAGTTGAGGGAACTGAAACCATGGTTCCGGGTCTCCTTCTGGTTGCTCTTACACAAAGTGCAGAGGCCACACAGGGTTCAGTGACAGCTAAGCTGCAGATCCTTTCATTTTCTTCCAGCCCAGATAACCTGAAGAAGCCTAAGATGTTACCCATACATCCTGGATCAACATAGCTTCTGGCTTTGCTTTCCCAGTTTCTCTCCAATCAAGACAACAGGAAAGAATATTTAAAAGAAAAGGGAAAGTGAAGGGCAAGGGGAAGAGTAGACCAGACTCTCCAAGGAAAACTCCTCCACAGCCAGTTCTCCGTGCAAGCGCGTCCACACTAAGCCCACGAGCATTCAGTCCTTTTGTTCCTATTTTTCCACAACCTCACCATTCTAAGGGTGGTGTCCGGAGCAGCAGAATCGGCACCACCTGGCGTCTCCTTAGAACTATAGAATCTCAGCCCTCCCCAGACCTCCTAACACAAAATCTGCATTTTAACACGATCCTCCAAGTGATTCGTGTGCATATTCATGTTTCAGAAGTACTGCTCTAGGGTTTCCAACAGGCAAAATAAAACTGCAAAGTGAACAGCTGCAAAACAGATGCAAAGCAAATCACGTGGTGTAACATATGACTTCTCCAGGGGATTTATGACCCTCTGTGGACAGTAACTTGTAATACAGAAAACAGAAATTTGAAGTAAGAATATGCACAAAAAGTCAATGCCATGTTATATCTTTGTAATTGCCCTAAAGGGATCCATCTTGGGTTCAAGAAAATGTAGTACTAGTACCTTAAACAGTTTCACATACCCAGTGAGTATGCAAGCGTTTGGGTGGTTTTTTGTCTTTTGTGGTTTTTTGTTGTTTCGTTTTTTGTTTTGTTTCTCAATAGGGAACAAAGATAGGATTTACAATGATCTTCCAAAAATCAGAGGATTTGGTTTGATCGTTGTGTCTAGCACATTTCATAATACCAGAATTTTGTAACAACTGGCAGAAAAGAGTCAGTGCTGCATGTTTTTAAATAACCTAGAAAATAGATTAAGGCGAATGGAAGCAGTTCAACTTCAGGTCCTCTTTCAACTTATTCAAACAGGCTTGCTTCACTCATTCAAGAAATACTAGGTCCCAGGATCCTTGCAGAGGAGGGCCTGAAGGCATGCAGCGACCAGTGCTGCAAAGCATTGCCTGAGATTAACCGCAACAGACAGCCCCTGGATAACTGAGGGGGAGAGGGGAACCGAGCTGGGAGAGGAGCGGGAGGAAGGGCGAGGGGAGGAGCTCTGGATGCAGCGTGGATAGGCGGGTGGAGCCCAGAACGGCAGGCGAGGGGCGGGTGGGGTCCAGCCTGACTCACACGCTTGCCGACGGGACCCGCCACAACTCCGCCGGGTTAGGGTTTTCCGAGGACCACGTCACGCAGTCCCGCAGCCTCTTGCCCACGTACCCGTGGCCGAGTTGCACATGAACCATCATGCACAAGGGTGTAAACTCGGGAGTGCAGGTGTAGGAGAGGCCGCTAGAGGCCGCGCGCTGTCCCTTCCCCGAGGAAGCGTAGGGCCGGGGCAAGCGTGTGTGTGGCTGGCTTTGTTCCGCCCAGCACTGCGGTTCTGTCCTAACCTCCGCGCTCCGCTTGCGACTGTCTCGGCGTTGACCTGCGAACGATCACACACCAACCTCGACGTCAGAGCACCCCGTGACCCCCGCATCACAAGGCCTGGCTGGGATGCTGGGTGGTCCCTCGGAGCCCCTCCTCAGGCTCCTGGCTCTCTTCCCAAGGCTTCCCCTGGGGCAGAAAGGTTGATTCACTGATAACAGGCATCGGTCCCCTCACTTCAGGCAAGCGGCCTCCTTCCACCCTGCCCCCCGCCCCGGCGGAGGCACTTGAGCCCTGGGACTGCTCCCCAGAAAGTCAGGCAAGAGTTGACTACAAGCAGAGCCGATGTAGAAGAGACAAACCAGCAAGGGAATGAAGCAGAGGTTTCTAGAGGCTGCCCCGCCCAAAAAAGTGTTCAGGGGCCACTGAATTTTTAAGGTCACCGAACATTTTTACTTGGAGAGCCAGGACTCAGATAAAGTCACGACAAGGCAAGCAGGAGAAGGTTGCACCTAAACTGTTTCCTGAGAACCTCGGAGCCAGTGGCTCACAGCTCTGCTCCAAAACAGAGAAAGACCCTGGCACTCCCATAGGGAAGGAAGCTCACCCAACATTTGTGGGCACTCCTCCAGGCTCTGGGCTTTCTGCTTACTGTTGCTCAGGGACCTAGCAGGCCATGGGGGGCAAATGTAAATATCTTCATTGCCCTGAAGTCAACATCCAGACTGGAAGATGTTAAGTAATTTTCCAGGATCAGCTGGTAACAAAGTGGCAGAGAATCATGCTTGTTTCTTTGATTTAATTTATAAACTCTAGTGGGTTTCCTAGGTGGTGCTCAGTGTGAAGAGTCCACCTGCCAGTACGGGAGACACGAGATGTGGGTTCGCTCCCTGGGTTGGGAAGATCCTCTGGAGCAGGAAATGGTACCCCTCTCCAGTATTCTTGCCTGGAAAATTCCATGGGCAGAGGAGCCTGATGGGCTGCAGGCAATGGGGTCACAAGGAATTGAACACAACTGAGCGACTGAACACAGCACATAAGCATATAATACAGTCACATCTTTCAAAATCATAAAGGCTAGAAAGAGATACAATAAAAGTCTCTCATCTAGTTAGGGAGTTGGGGATGGACATGTCTACACTGCTATATTTAAAGTGGATAGCCAACAAGGACCTACTTACTGTCTAGCACAGGGAACTCTGCCCAATGTTATGTGGCAGCCTGGATGGGAGGGGAGTTTGGGGGAGAATGGATACATGTATGTGTATGGCTGAGTCCCTTCCATGTCACCTAACTACCACAACACTGTTAATAGGCTGTATTCCAACGTGAAATAAAAAGTTAAAAAAAAACCTCATCCCCACTGACCCGCAAATATCCAGTTGTCCTCATCTTGTCTATTTTGCCACATACACAGGGGACCACTGTTGTGTGTCCCTCGTCATAGATACACGTTCAGCATTTCTCTGTACATATACCAGTTAGTGAGAACTATATAGTCTTATTTTTCTTCCATGTGTACACAAGCATGGTACACGATATCTATTGCTCTGTGCCTTGCTTCTTTCACTTCACAAATTATCTTGTAGATCTTCCCACATCAGTGCATGAAGACCTTCCTCATTCTTTTCCTTTTACAGCTGCACAATATTCCATTGTACAGACATACTACAGTTTAATTAACCAGGGCTTCATTCTTGGTTACTGGGTGGTTTCCAATGTTTTGCTACTGTAAAAAAAAAAAAATGTTGCAATGAATTTGTTTTCCGTTGTTAAGTCCCGTCTGACTCTTTGTGTCAAGAGGAGCCCGCCAGGCTTCTCTTCTCCCTGAGGTTTTCCAGGCAAGAATACTGGAGGGGATTGCTATTTCCTTTTCAAGGGCATCTTCCCAACCCAGGGATCAAATCCACGTCTCCTGCATTTGCAGGCAGATTCTTTACTGCTGAGCCATCAGGGAAGTCCTGCAATGAATAACTTGTACCTACGTCATTTTGCACATGCCAGAACCAGGAGCCCACATCTTTCTAGCTCTAAGCAGTTTATGTTCCCTCCACTCCAAAGCTGACACAGGATCAATTATATGCCAGCTCTGATAGATAAATGCTCATATCTCTGTCTTCCCCCAACCCCCAATCTTCCTATTTTCCTTTTCTCGTTGTGAAGCCTATTTCTATTTGCAACAGCTACAGAGAGTCTGGACAGAGAATACTTGCCATTTTATCTCTTTCTGTGGTTGCTTCATTTCATTCTTCAAATACCAAGTGTGACTGTAACTGGAGATAAAATCTGCAGATGTTGTTCTGCATAAACATGGAATTTCTGCTACCAGTTGGATCACACTGTTTCATACATGTGCCAGGCAAGTTCAAAGCCTGCATACCACAGCCCACACCAGGCTTGGATCCCAGCTTGGAACTGGAAGGAGGATGAGCTTGAGGCAGTCTACTGCTGAGAGCCAGCATCCATCATCATTTCTGGCTGTTGACTTAAAGGGACATGAAATGAACGGCAACATCAGGAAGGCCCAAGGAAGACTGCCTTCCAGAAAAGATAAAGTGTATCACCCAGCCTTTCATCTCATCATCTGTGGTCATTTTGTCATCTCTTTTTATGTTTAGATTTCAGGTTTGCCTTTGAAGGTAGCTTTTTGTTTCTCAAAACAGGATATGGCGATTAGAGAGAGTACTGGGCAAGGTGGGTGGGGCAGGAAAAAGAGAAGCTGGGTTTTTTTTTTTTTTTAATGCATGTGACTCCAGCAACTGTCTGCATAGTTCACCAAGATGGGTTCACCCTGTTTCAGATGCAGGTTTGAGCCAAGTCCTCGTTCTGGGGAGCTTGCTGCACACCAGTAACTGTGTTGATGAACGGCAGAAGACCCAGATGCTCTGGTCTAAAAGGAAAGTCAGGCCCATGCCAGATATTATGAGTGCAGAACAAGAGATCAAAGTGACGTGAGCCGTGATGTAGTAGAGAAGTACGCCCAGGGTCTTATCGAGCTCAGAGAAGAGGCGCTTAACCCAGAGTAGGGAGATGGGGAGATAGGGCAGCAGTTCAGGAAGACTTCTTTGGGGAAATGGTGCTGAACAGAGTCCTGAGGAATAATAGGAGGAGCTCCAGCAAAGAACGTGAGCAGAGAAAACAGCATAAGCAAAGGCCCAGACGAAGGAAGGAGTAGGGACCCTATCAACCTGATGGAACTTTATTATTATTATTACTATTATTAATGTGGACCATTTTTTTAAGTCTTTATTGAATTTTTTTACAACACTGCTTCTATTTTATGTTTTGGGTTTTTTTGGCTGCGAGGGATGTGGGTTTGTAGCTCCCAACCAGGGATCGAACCCCTGCCCCCTGAATTAGAAGGAGAAGTCCTTACCACTGGACTGCCAGGGAAGTCCTTAAGTTTTTTGTTTGTTTGTTTGTTTTTGTATTTTTTTTAATGGGATAGCAAGCTAGTAGCCCACATAGAGCAAGTTTCAAAGGTGAAAACTGAGATAAATTTGAACTCGATTCTACAGTCCTTAAATATTAGCCATTCCTTCTGTTCTTACCTTAATTGGATGGATCTTCAGCAATAAGCTCCCCCCAAATCTTCCCCAACCTCAGAACACGTCAGGCAGACAGAGTTCCAGGCAAGCCTTTCTCAACTGCCTCGGCCCTTCTGTCTCTTATCTCTGACCCGTGACTGTTTTCTTGTAATCACAAGGACAGCCAGAGTTTACCTTTTAAAAACTGCCACCAGCGCTCTGAACTTAAGGCAATTCCTTTATCTTTCCTTCCAGCTGTTTATGCCAGGACAAGTCAATAGCTTTCTGGAAGCCTGTTTGACAATACTTTACCTCCAAGAATGGAGACACTGGAAAGCTTACAGAGCCAGCATCATTCTGTGAATGGAACAGGTGATGTTATCATCAGCATAATCTCCAGGTATCATATGTCCAGGTATTGGTGGATATGCTAGATTTGGTTGAGGAATGCATGTGTTAGAGATTCTCTGCAAAGCATGGTTTTTCAGATGGTCTTCTGATAATAATAATACCAGTAACAGTAATTAACATGAATAGAGCACTTCTTATAATCCAGGTACTGTTCTAAGCCCCTTAAAGATCACTCTTTAATGGTTTTATCTGCTTTAATCCCAAGACTTCCTTCTTAAAACCTGACACACTGCCTTATTAAGATTCAAGTGTCTTTGGGTTCAAATCCCAGCTCTGCCACCTACTATTTTTTGTAATATCTTTAAACCTCAGTTTCCTCATCTATAAGTGAGGGTATTAATACCTTCCTCCCAGAAATAAGTAACATAATATAAAGTACCCGAGACATAACAAGCTCACTGTGAATGTCCCTTCCTTTCCCCCAAACAGCTGATGCTGTTATTGAAAATGCTTCTAGTCTCCTTTCTTTTTATGCTTCTGTTTTCAATAATTTCAGACAGAAGACATAGTCAAGTGTTTTTTGACAATGACATAATTATATCACATCATTCTTCAACACAGAAGAAAGCAAACCTATATATTTATTTATTTTTTTTTTTGCTTCTGGGGTCTATAGTTCTTTAACAAGACTATGAATACAAGGATAGAATATGTGAGGACAAACCCTAGTGCCAGTTAAGGACGCATTTCCTAATCTGAACTCCACCCATTCAGGGATCTGAGCCCTATCACCCCCCCCACCACCCCTACCCCCATCCCCACTCCTGCCCTCATGAAGTCATCAGAAAAGGAAAGAACCGCTTGGGCTCTGAGATCCTGTCCAATTTTAGCTCTAGGTGTTAGGGTCATGTGGAAGTGGCAAGTTTTTGAAATGCTGACATGCTGACACTTAAGTGCATGGCTGGATCCTGTTATAGCTCAGAGAAAGTATATAAAGAACCTGGCCCTGGGTGAGATTTCCAGAATGAAATAATGCCCAGCATGATGTAAGTGGTAAGGCTTAAGGATGGAAAGCCTGGGGTTCTCTGCTTCACACTTCTCAGCTGTGTGACCTTGGGCATGGATGAATAATGTATTGTCACCTTAGACTCCATCTCTGGGCTCACCTATGAAATGGAGATAATAGCATCCTTCTCATGGCATCACTGTGCTGCTCAACTAATGTCCATTCGCTTCCCCTTTGTGGTAAAAAATTTACTCCACACAAATCTACAGGGACTTCCAGCTCAGCCCAGCTGCAACCCCGAACACTTAGTAAATTGTTTTAAGTCCACTTCCACATACTGTTTCATGTTTTTTTAAGGGGTCTGTGCTGGAATTATTTCCAAGCTTGCAGCATTTGTCTGCCTGTGGAGAAGGAACAGGTTTCCTCTTAGCTCCTACTCGAATAGTCTCGCCTCAGTTGGCGAGAACTATTCCACGTGAACCATGGCACAGCAGTCACTCCATCACGCCCTCTGCTTCCCATCTCATTTCCACCATGACAGGCTTTCATCTTTCTGGAAAATGCCTCCGTCTCCAACTGGGACTCTCTTAGTCCCTTTATTGCCCGTGACGGGGACTCTCAGCCTCTATCTGTTTCCTCCTCCTTGGCCTTTGCTTTCTCTTGCATTTCCTGAGGCGTTCCCCTCTACTTTCAATGACTTTCTGGATTTCTCATTTGCTTTGTGTTGTTTTTTCCTTTGCTGCTGAGAGGGTTGAAATCCCACTCTCTCCTTTTTCTGTTGTTCATCCTGCTATATTTATTCCCTCATTCCTTCTCTCAAAGTAATGCAAGGAAGAACTGCCTTGAACATACCTCACAACCATTTAACTGGAGACATTACGGTGAAGAAATATAAGGAGCCAAGATGACAGAGAGGGAATGCATGGAGTCAGTGTCTCTCCACACCTAGGATACTCACCAGACGCTGCTGGGGGACCTGACCTAGAAGGGTACAATGAGAGGGTGGGAGGGAGGCACAATGGGGAAGGGATACATGAATACATATGACTGATTCACGATGTTTTACGGCATAAACTAACATAACATTGTAAAGTAATTATATTCCAATTTTTTTAAAAAGAAATACAGAGAAAACAGAGCTTCAACATGATGGGCTTCCCTGGTGGCTCCTGATAATAAAGAATCCATCTGCAGTATAGGAGATCTGCATTTGATCCCTGGGTGGCGAAGATCCCTTCGAGAATGGAATGGCTACCCACTCCAGAATTCTTGCCTGGAGAATCCCATGGACAGAAGAGCCTGGTTGGCTACAGTACATGAACTCACAAAGAGTCAGACACGACTGAGCAGCTAATATATACACACACATATACAAAATTATAAACATTTTAAATGATGGGATAATCAATATTAAAAATTTCAATAAACTTACATCTTGGTAGAAATAAGTGTTGGTGAGAATGTGGAAAAAGAGGAATCCTTGCACATCGTTGCAGGGAATGTAAGTAGGTGCAGCCACTGTGGAGAATAGCATGAAGGTTCCTCAAAAACATTAAAAATAGAACTACCATGTGATCCGGGAATTAATTCCACTCCTGGGTATTTATCTGAAGAACAAAAATACTGATTTCAAAAGGTGTCTGCTTCCTATGTTCATTGCAGCATTGTTACACTAGCCAAAATATGGAAAGAGCCTAAGTGTAAATCGGCGGATGAATGGGTGAAAAAATGTGGTATATGTATTGAGCTATTTAAAAGTGAAATCTTGCCATTTGTGACAACATGGATGGATCTTGAACGCATTATGCTAAGTGAGATCTAAGTCAGAAAGACAAAAACAAATACCACATGATCTCACTTATATGTGGAATATAAAGAAAACCAAGCTAAATTTATGGAGAAGGCAATGGCGACCCACTCCAGTACTTTTGCCTGGAAAATCCCATGGACAGAGAAGCCTGGTAGGCTGCAGTCCATCCGGTCACTAGGAGTCGGACACGACTGAGCAACTTCACTTTCACTTTTCACTTTCATGCATTGGAGAAGGAAATGGCAACCCACTGCAGTATTCTTGCCTGGAGGATCCCAGGGACAGGGGAGCCTGGTGGGCTGCTGTCTATGGGGTCGCACAGAGTCAGACACAACTGAAGTGACTCAGTAGCAGCAGCAGCAAGCTAAACTTACTCCTTGGAAGGAAAGTTATGACCAACCTAGATAGCATATTGAAAAGCAGAGACATTACTTTGCCAACAAAGGTCCGTCTGGTCAAGGCTATGGTTTTTCCAGTGGTCATGTATGGATGTGAGAGTCGGACTGTGAAGAAAGCTGAGCGCTGAAGAATTGATGCTTTTGAACTGTGTGTTGGAGAGGACTGCAAGGAGATCCAACCAGTCCATTCTAAAGGAGATCAGTCCTGGGTGTTCTTTGGAAGGACTGATGCTAAAGCTGAAACTCCAGTACTTTGGCCACCTCATGCGAAGAGTTGACTCATTGGAAAAGACTCTGATGCTGGGAGGGATTGGGGGCAGGAGGAGAAGGGGACGCCAGAGGATGAGATGGCTGGATGGCATCACCAACTCAATGGATATGAGTTTGGGTGTGGACAGGGAGGCCTGGCGTGCTGCGATTCATGGGGTCGCAAAGAGTCGGAACTGAGCGACTAAACTGAACTGAAGCTAAACTAAATGAACTCCATGAGAATCTTTGTATTCTGACTAGATGTATGTGTCTCCAGTCATTTTCCCCCGTTTTTCCTGAACTGAAACCCACCATGGCTTCATTCGCATCCCATGCACAGTGTTCTCACTCAATTAGCCTCCCAGAAGGGACCCTGATGGTGATGGTGATGGTTTAGTTGCTAAGTCATGTCCAACTCTTACAACCCTATGGACTGTAGCCTGCCAGGCTCCTCTGTCCACAAGATTCTCCAGGTTGCCATTTCCTTCTCCAGGGGATCTTTCACATCCAGGAATCAAACCCGGGTCTCCCACATTGCAGGCAGATTCTTTACTGACTGAGCTACGAGGGAATCCCTAAGAGAAGCCCTAACACCAAATACAAAACATATCCACACATCCACACACTTCCCTTTCACCCCTCTGAGTTCTTTGCACCCAACCCAAGTAGTTGTTCAATGTACCTTGTCCTTAAATATGGCTTTATGACAATCTTCTGTTGTTAAACAAAACATCATTTGTGGCCCCATACCCTTTTTCCCTTGTCATAGGACTGTGTTATGGTTACCCTCATCCCCTCCACAATGCCAACACAGAGCCTGCAATGCAGGAGACCCCATTTAGACTCCTGGGTCAGGAAGATCCGCTGGAGAAGGGATAGGCTACCCACTCCAGTATTCTTTGGCTTCCCTTGTGGCTCAGCTGGTAAAGAATCCACCTGCAATGCGGGAGACCTGGGTTCGATCCCTGGGTTGGGAAGATCCACTGGAGAAGGGAAAGGCTACCCACTCCAGTATTCTGACCTGGAGAATTCAGGGTCGCAAAGAGTCGGACATGACTGAGCAACTTTCACATGTTTTTTCCCTGTCGTAGGACTGTGTTATGGTTACCCTCATCCCCTCCACAATGCCAACATAGAGTGCCTGACTCATGGCAGGTGCTCAATGGATGTTCATTTCATGGATAACTCTGACTCAGCTAAATTTTGTTTCCCTTTTTTCAGAGAGAGTCTGGAAGTCTCTGAAGAGGTAGCTAAAGCTTAAAAAGAGAAAGAGAGACAACTGACTAATGCTATAGGAGTCCTGTAGTCTGAGAGAGGAAAGGCCTAACAGTAGAGCCTTCACAATGGTAAATCCCTGTTTTCAAACGTATCCACTGTGTGTCTGGAGGCTGGAAGGAAGAAGACTTCAAAAACAGGAGAACGAATTATGAAATGAGATCAACAAATCCTGTAACTACAAAACATTTACTCAGACAGGCCTCCTCTCTTATCCTAGAGACCAGAAAGGAAATAACTCCTCCCTTTGGAAAATAGGACTCGAACTTGCAGAGACACCCATGGCCTTGGCCCAGAGCTCTAGAAGACCTAAATATATACTATATCGGAGGCTGTGTGCACAAGAGGCAGCCCATAAAAGGTGAATTTATGGATGTGAGAAAGAGATTGACAAGTGTTCTCTTCTAAACAAGTCATAAACTTCCAGATTCTAGACAAGCAGAGCTTCCCTAGAGAACTATAATAATAATATCAACCACAGACATGTAGTAAATTCTTTCTGTGTGCAAGGCATAGCTGTCAGTCTTTCCATGTATCAAGTCATTTCATCTGCATAATTGTTTTTTTAATATATTTTAATTGGAGGATAATTGCTTTATGTTATTGAATTAAAGTGTGTTAGTCACTCAGTCGTGTCCAAAACTTTGCAACCCCATGGACTGTAGCCCCCCAGGCTCCTGTGTCCATGGAATTCTCCAGGCAAGAATACTGGAGTGGATAGCCATTCCCATCTCCAGGGGACATTCCTGACCCAGGGATTGAGCCTGGATCTCCTGCATTGCAGGCAGATTCTCTCCCATCTGAGCCATCAGGGAAGCCCACAGCATTGAATTGGCTTCTGCCACATGGCAGCATGCGTCAGTTGTAAGTATCCATATGGCCCCTCCCTCTTGACCTCGTCCCAGCCCCTGCCACATCCCACCCCTCTAGGTTGTCGAGCACCGTGTTGAGCTCCCTGTGTTGCACAGCACCTTCCTGTTAGCTCTCTGTCTTCCACATGGCAATGTGTACGTTTCCAGTGCTGTTCTCTCAGTTCGTCCCACCCTCTCCTTCCCCTGCTGTGTCCAAAAGTCTGTCCTCTATGGCTGTGTCTCTATTCCTGCCCTGCAAATAGGTTCGTCAGCACCATTTTTCTAGATTCCATATGTATGCGTTAGGATATGATAGTTGTTTTTCTCTTTCTGAATCTTTCCGAAATCTACATCTGCACAATCTTTGATGTAGATTATTTTATTGGGTTGGCCAAAAAGTTCATGCGTCTAAGATGATATGGAAAAACCCAAACAAACTTTTTGGCCAGGCCAATACAGTCTTCACTTTCTAAACGAAGAAATTTAAGAACAGGAAAGTAAAATGACTTCCCCAAGGTCAGACAGCTAGTGAGTGGTAAATGTGAGACGTGGAGAGAGAAATGTAAAGACTCGGTTTAGAGAAACTTGGGTTGGAATCTTGGCCCCATTATCTGTTAGCTGTGTGACCTTCTGCAAGCTACTTAAACTCCCTGAATCACATGTGCCTCATTGGAAAAAATCAGGTTAGCTGCATCATCGGGTTGCTGTGAAAGTTGGGTGAGTCCTGGAACTTTGAGTTTCCTGTAATTGAAGGACTAGTCATTTGGATGAACCCTCCTACTGAAAATAACTAAGCATGCTGGATAAATTTTCTTTTCATCTCTACAAAACCATCAAAGAACAGATAAAATATTTTTTAAAAAGTTCCAGACCTAAATCTAAAAGGCTGCAAGAACTCAAGAGAAGTAAGCAGAGGGTCAGCACCACTTTTCTTCTGAAGGCATCTGTTAGTCTGGATCATCTGAGCTGTGAAAATGAGCTGTGGTTTTACTGGCTTCTCAGGACAAGGGGGAAAGAAGTCAAGGCCAGGGATTGCCAGAGCTTCCACAGGCACTTTTTCAAAAACTGGTGAAACTGAAGTGAACCAGCCCTTCCCATAATACCCACCCTTGATTGCAGAGAGTGAGGTCTTGATGTTCAGCAAGAGTCAGGAGGAAAGAAGAGAGGACAACTGTCTCTAAGGGGTTGTCACCATGGGCTGGCATTTTTGCAGATGCACTGCCTAAATCTGCATTGCTGGTGGGGTTCAAAAGCTGTGCACTTAAAATTGTACTGCCTGGGACTTCCCTAGTGGCCCAGTGGTTGAGAATCTGCCTTCCAATACAGGGGACTCTGGTTTGATGCCCAATTGGGGAACTAAGATCCCATACGCTACTAAACCCATGTGCCACAACTAGAGAAGCCCAAACACTCCAACGAAAGATTGTGCAACTAAAACCTGACACAGCCAAATTAATTAGCTAATTAATTTTTTAAAAATTAAAAAGAAAAATACAGTGAGAAAATGGGAGGAGAGGTAAGAAAAGTAGGGTGGAGGTCGACAAAGGCAGACACAGTTTGTGTTCTGTGCTCCACTGACTGGCTCCCGGTTCTTCACGCAATCACCTACATACACCTGCTCAACTCTGCACCAGCGGGGCCTTCCACTGTAGGCATCCCCATGGTCTCTGCAGTTGGATGGCCTAGGTTCGAATCCCGACCCTGCCACTTCCTGACTGCATGATGTTGGGTAAGTCACTTAATCTCTCTGTCCACTTTTCCCATCTGAATAAAGGGGATAGTCACAAAACTTCCTTGTGGTTTATTGTAAGGATCAGATAAGTTCATGTCTAAAGAATGTTTACAGCAGTGTCTGGCATAGAGGAAGTATAACTATATGGTAGCAGGGAGGGTGCTGATAATTAGGATGATTTTTTTTTAATTATTTGGCTGCACTGAGTCTTAGTTGCAGCATGTGGGATCTAGTTCCCTGACCAGGAATCAAACCTGAGCCCCCTGCTTTGGGAGCTCGGAGTCTTAGCCACAGGACCGCCAGGGAAGTCCCTTAATGAAGATCTTCTGAAATGATAATTTGCCCCTTATTTAGTTGGCAAGATTTTACTAATCCTTTACAATTTGGGTCACATTATCTGCGCTGTCAGGCCTCTCTGTCTTGGTGTACCATAACCTCCACATATATATCTCTCCTGGGATCTTTATCCCAGCTATTTGCAGTGTCTGATTGACTTCTGTCTCCCCATGGCACTATCAGCTACTTCATGTGGGAACTAAGTCACATTTCATTGTATTCCCAGCTGCTAGTACAGAGCTTGACACATAGTAGATGCCTAGTTAATATTTGATGAGTGAAAGAATGTACTGATGATTTCCCCTTGCCGTAGTGGAACAACTTCTCCTATAGGAACTTTCTTTTTTTTTTTTAGTCTCCTGTCATTTATTCTGCCTTCAGTTGAAACAGAAAACAAAATTCAGCTTGTTCTCCCATTTGAATTGTTTCTCTGGAATGCAGTCTTCTTACGAGCAGTCCCAGTATCTTATCTACTTAATTTAGATCTGCATGAGACATAGATTGTCAGGAAAATGACTAAACTGCCATAAACATGGTATTGGCAAACAAATTGCGCCCATGAGTCATGAGATCATGAACTGAGGTGTTCCTAGATTCTTCCTGTGGGGATGTGGACTTGAGTTGACTTCCTGGTGCTGCTTTGTTCATGGATCAGAAGGCTGGCTCTACAGTCCCAGATCCACTCCATTTTGACTTTGAGCAAAATGTATTCTCCCTAAAGTTCACTTTCCTCCTCTGCTAAATGGGTTTACTAATACCTACCAAGTAGAGATATCATGAAGCCAAGAAGGTCATGCAAGACATGTGAAGGGGCTTTATCAATGGCCATGTGCTTTAAAAATGTAAAAATGGCTGATTATATTTGTGCTAGAAAATTCCCAGTCATATTCTGGGTGGCCGGTTCTCACCCTTCAGTGGGTGGCTTCTCGCAGAAGAAGCTTTCTATCAGTTTTATAAACACAGCAAAGAGCTTCACCTGGGAACAAAGAGACCTCATAAAACTCTAGAGACATCTCTGTTTGGAGAGTTTGGCAAGTGACTGAGCTTGGTTCCAGAGAAAACAGCCCTGAGGGGACCTGATCGGGGAGCACGTAGGAGAGTTCATGCTTTCCCCATGACTCGACTCGCTCTGACGCATCCATCCACAGTAACAAGTGGAAAGAGGTCGTAGACTCTCCCAGCTGGATGTTTGAGAGCAGAGGGAAGCCGCTGTGAAATGACATGGCGAAAATCAGCTCTGAATGTAAGAGAACAATTTCAGCTAGAGATTTAAAACGATCTTTCCCAACCAAGAAGAGTCAGATCGCGGTGGGGCAAGAGCGTTGGAGGCATCACAGGACATCACCTCCAAGTCATTAAAGGCCAGACTCTGCATCCTGAATTTAGTGATGTATTTGCTCATCCTCATTGTTACTTTCACAGAACTCTTTCCTGCCCCTTTTAGAAAGTCAGAGAAATTTCATAAAGGAATGAGGCAATTTCATTTTGGTATTGCCTGGGTCCATTAAGACCATATCCTGCAGCCAGGAAACAACTCACACGTTCGTGAAATTACAAGATACTAGAAGTTGGAAGGAATTTGGAGAACATTAATTGGATTGAACATTAATTGATTGAATTAATTAATTAATTGATTAATTAATTGAACAATTAATTGAACATTAATTGCCCAGGGTGAAGTGGCACACCCATGGGCAAGCAGTGAGTGGGACCAGAATGCGACATCTTCACTCCCAGCCCAGGGCGACAGAACCACATCCTCTCAACCTCCTAGAGCAGAAACCTCGAGAATCCAGCTGCTTCCGTTTGCTAGCTGTGGTCCAGAGATAGGGTGGATCTAGGTTCTAAATGCACTCTTTTATCTAAACAACCTAGGAACGCTGCCAAGGCAATTCATTCTGAAACCTGCTACCTAAGTAGGCTACATGATGTCATCATCTGTCTAGAAAAACTTCCAGTCATTACACTCATTGGAATTGCATCAAGCATCAAATATATTCACCCACTCAGTCTTTCTCCTTACCAAGCAGGCTTTTTCTTCTTCGTAATTTCTTCCAAACTGTCCTAGACCATAAAGGAGCTGGAGAAGACCACCAAGAGTTGCTGACAATGCTCAAGATCCCAGTTTAACTTTTATTTAACTGAAAAACAGGAAAAAATAAATTCAAGTACTTCTCTAAGCCAGATGTGTTCCATTCATCCCAGTTAATCTTCACAAGAGTTTGATAACTACAATTGCCAATTAAGGAGAATGAAGCAGGAGGTAAAATAACCTCCAAGACACAAATTCATTGAGTGATAAGGCCAGTGTGGAGTCCTTCCGTCTCCAGTGGTACCTGATCTGTCGTACTGAAGGTTAACAAACACAGTGCAGTTCCTGTGTGTGCGTGCTAAGTCGCTTCAGTTGTGTCCAACTCTGTGCGACCCCATGGACTGTAGCCCGCCAGGCTCCTCTGTCCACGGGATTAGGGCTGCCATTTCCTTCTTCAGGGCATCTTCCTGGGCCAGGGATCAAATCCGAGTTTTATATGTCTCCTTCATGGAAGACCAGTTCTTTACTCCTAGCGCCACCTGGGAAGTCCCTGAATCATACCTGGATTTAACCTAAATTCAAGTCCATTCTGGGCAAGATAAATCTGTCCTTTGTGCTCTAGAGAAAAGCAGTATGCCAACTTCACCAAACGCTAAACTAGTCTAAGATAATTTAAAAAATAACTCTTTAGTTAAGTGATTACTGTGTTCCAGACACTGGGCTAAGCCTTTTAAATTACTTACTGCCCGGCAGTCATAGAAGAGAATTACATGACGGGCATGCCTCGTTTATTGCCCCTCACTTTACTGCACTTCATACGTAGATACTGCGTTCTTTACAGACTGAAGGTTTACAGCAGCCCTGCATCAAGCAAGGCTACTGGCACCATTTTTCCAACAGCATTTGTTCACTTCATGTCACTGTGGCCCATTTTGGTAATTCTTGTAATATTTCAAAATTTTTCATTGTAATTATGTTTGTTATGTGATCTGTGATCTTTCCTGTTACTATTACAAAAACTTATGACTTGCTGAAGGTTCAGATGATAGTTAGCATTTTTTAGCAATTAAGTATCTTAATTTAGTGCTTCTCTGGTGGCTCAGTGGTAAAGAATCCACATGCGGTGCAGGAGATGCCGGTTTGATCTCTGGGTCAGGAAGATCCCCTGAAGAAGAGAATGGCAACCCACTCCAGTATTCTTGCCTGGGAAATTCTATGGACAGGGGAACCTGGCGGGCTACAGTCCATGGGGTCACAAAAAAGTCAGACATGACTGAGAGACTGAACACACACACACAGAGAAAAAAAGGAAATCACCCCCAAAATGCAATTAAAATGTAGAAATGGAAACAAGAATAAAAATATAAGAATATTCAAGAAAAAAAAAAGAATATTAAAGGATTAATTTAGGAGATCCGTGACTTAGCGATTAAAAAATAAAGGAATGTGTTTCTTTTTAGTCATAATGCTGTTGCACACTAACAGGCTGCAATCTAGTGTTAACGTAACTTTTATATGCACTGGGAAACAAAATTTCATGTGACTCGCTTTATTGCAATATTCGCTTTATTGCTGCAGTCTGGAACCAAATCAATAGTATCTTCAACCTTTGCATGTAATTAGATCATCCCTACTGTTGTTGCTGTCCAGTCACTCAGTCGTGTCTGACTGTCTGCAACCCCATGGACTGCACCATGCCAGGCCTCCCTGTCCTTCACTATCTCCCGGAGTTTGCTCAAGCTCATGTCCAGTGAGTCGGTGATGTCATCTAACTATCTCATCCTCTATCATCATCCCCTTCTCCTCCTGCCTTCAATCTTCCCCAGCATCAAGGTTCCTATTGTTAGAAGTCTAAATTACCCAGCCAGTAAGAAACAGAGCCATATGCCCAGAACCAGCATGCCATGATGTCACCTAGTTATAGAGAATAGCAGAGAGGAAGTTCTATTCAGAAGCTTTGGCAGGCTTGGGAAAATGAAACTGCAGACCAGTGTCCAGACATAGAAACCTTGTCTTCGGCATCCTCTATCCTGGACTGTGAGGGTAACAATCCAGTGACCTAAGCTCCAACAAGAGGCCACACCATGACTTGCTCTTTGCTGAAATAACAGCACCTAAGAGACTTCTCACAGACTCGATGGACATGAGTTTGAGCAAGCTTCGGGAGTTGGTGATGGACAGGGAAGCCTGGTGTGCTGCAGTCCATGGGGTTACAAAGGGTCGGATACGACTGAGCGACTGAATTGACTGAAGAGACTTCTAGCTCTTGTTCAGTGCAACCCTACCCAGAGAAAGGTAACCTTGCCCCCTTGTAATAGTCGCCAGAAAGTTCACACTTCAATAAAACTACAGGGATGGTCCCCACCTTGTATGGATGAGAGTTTCAACTCTTCTTCCAACCAGTCTGTCTGGGGAGACTGTTTGGATTTGTTTTGGTTACCAGCACTAGTAACAGGTCAAAACACTGACTTGATTGACCTCATTCAGTTGCCTAAGAGCCTCTTGACTTGTTATCTCATTATCTCCATACAATCTTTCCTTCTGTGCAGGTAAATGGACATGTAGGAGATGTTTCATTCTTTCTCTAGGCTTCTGCTGGGGCCCTTTCTCCCTGCTAATCTCTGTCTTTAGAAACTTCCCTGGTCTTCCCTAATGGTCCAGTAGCTAAGACTCCACACTCCCAATTCAGGGCACCAGGGTTCCATCCCTCGTCAGAGAACTAGATCCCACGTGCCACAATTAAAGATCCCGTGAAGCCAAATAAATACATTTTTTTTAGGGAAAAAATAAAAGGCAAAAAAAATCTCCCTGACTTTTCACACCCAGCTCTGGTCACACCTTCATTCTATCTTGGCATTTGGCAAACAGGGTATTATTTTTTGTTCACGAGTTTTTAAAATTGCTTCTTTTGCATGTTTTATTTCTCTTAAGTCAGAAGCTTCTCAAGGGCAAGGATCTTATCTTTTATTTACTTGGTTTCCCACCCCTGACACATAGCATTCTCTTCACACATGACAGATTGCCTGGCCACCTTTTATTTCCTCTGGCCCAGCCTCCAAAATAACGAAAAACATCACACAAGCAAATAGGGGAAAGGTCTGGGCTTTCCAGTCTATAGAAAAATAGATAATTCTCTCTGGGCATTTCGTGTGAGTTTCTTGATTGCTAATCAGATTTCACTTAAGCATTAGTGGCTTTCAAAAACAAACAGAATTAAGACTTACTGAAGACCTCAGTGTGCCAGGTTCTCACACACATTATTTCAGTTATTCTCACGACAGCCATAAAGAGCAATAAATGTTTTTCTCATTTTGGAGATGAGAAAAATGACTCTGAGATATTTAAGTTATTTTCCCAAGGCCTTCTGGATTCAAAGCCCAATCTAATTCCAAACCCTATCGTCTTCTACTCAACTGCACAGCCCCCAGCTACGCCCCAGGGCTGACTTGCCCGACCTGCTCATTCCTCTTCATTGACAGGCTTATCTGTAAGTTGCATAACATCGACTCCGAGGGAGAATGATAATGGCCTCCTGATAAAAGGGAGTAGGGAAGACGAAAAAGTTTTTCTGAGACTCCACTGTGCGCCAGGCCATATGCTAGCTGCTTCTTTTTCTTCTTTGATAATCTTGTTGTTCAGTTGCTCAGTTGTGTCCAACTCTTTGCGACACCATGGACTGTAGGGTACCAGGCTCCTCTGTCCATGAAATTTTCCAAGCAAGAAAACTGGAGTGGATTGCCATTTCCTACTCGAGGGGATCTTCCTGAGCCAGAGATCGAACCTGCATCTCCTGCATTGGCAGATGGATTCTTTATCGCTGAGCCACCAGGGAAGCCTCTTTGGTGTCTTAGCTGTTCATTTTTTCAAAATGCTATTTGATGAAGTTTTTTAGTTTAATATAGTTGAATCCATCAGTCTTTTCCATTATGATTTAAACTTTTTGTATCTTGTTTGAGAATTCCTTCTTTACTTTCATGATCATAAGATATTCCTACAATTTCAAGTTTGTTTTTTTTTAACAGAGAAGATTCAACTTTGACTCTTTCATGCTAGATCTGTTTCTTTGGCCGCTTTTGTTGTTATATTCACACAAAACGGCCTGCTGCAGAGAATCCTGCCCCTTTGCCTGACTGTTAAGCTAACATGCTTTCGTTCAGAACCCTGGCCACCTATAGATGGCAGGAAGGAAGGAATGAACATATTTCCCCTGCCTGAGGCTTGCCATTCTAGAAGTACTTGCTAGAGTAAATGGATTTTTTACTTTGTTTTCTTACCTCCCCCCATCTCTGATACATGAAAGAACCTGGCATCTGGACCCTGAAGTGAAGTGAAGTGAAGTCAGTCGTATCCGACTCTCTGCAACCCCATGGACTGTAGCCTACCAGGCTCCTTGGTCCATAGCATTTTCCAGGCAAGAGTACTGGAGTGGCTTGCCATTTCCTTCTCCAGAGGATCTTCCCCACCCAGGGATCGAACCCGGATCTTCCGCATTGTAGGCAGACACTTTACTGTCTGAGCTGATTATTTTGAGACATTACTCTGCCATCTTCTCAGTCAGTTGGCTTTCCAAATAAAGTCATATTCCTTGCCTCAACACCTCATCCTTGGATTTACTGGCCTCTCTGGGGCAAGCGCTGCCAGCTTAGACTCGGTAATACGTTTCCATGTATCCCCTCCCCTTTGCACTGCCTTCCCGTTCAGATCACCACAAAGCGAAAACATGGAATGCTTCACATGTTCAAAGTTCAAGGTTGAAATTTGCATGTCATCCTTGTGCAGAGGCCACGCTAATCTTCTCTGTATCATTCCAGTCTTAGTATATGTGCTGCCAAAATGAGCACTATGCCAGCCCCAGCTTCTTTATACACATTTACCCTTCCTAGTCACCTCATTGTGCAAATAAGAAAACCCAAGCTCAGGAAGTCACATGACTTGCCTTGATTACCCCCACAAGTGTGTGTTAAGGTCCAGGGGGTTAGGACCATCTAACCCAAAGCACAGACATGGAACTTCCAGGAAAACAGTGATGCTCTACTAAAGTAATGGGCTCTGGGACTTCGCTAGGGGTCTGGTGGTTAAGAATCCACTTGCCAATGCAGGCAATATAGGTTCAATCCCTGGTCTGGGAGGGCACATCCCACATGCCTCAAGGCAACTAAGCCCATGCGTCACAATTGCTGAGACCGTGCCCTAGAGCCCGTGCTCCACAATGAGAGACACCATTGCAACGAGAAGCCTGCACACCGCAGTGAGGAGTAACCCCTACTCGCCGCAACTCCAGAAAGTCCACAGTGAGAGACACCATTGCAACGAGAAGCCTGCACACCGCAGTGAGGAGTAACCCCTACTCGCCGCAACTCCAGAAAGTCCACAATGAGAGACACCATTGCAACGAGAAGCCTGCACACCGCAGTGAGGAGTAACCCCTACTCGCCGCAACTCCGGAAAGTCCACGCAAAGCAACGAAGACCCATCACAGCCAAAACCAAATAAATACATTTTAAAAATAATAATTATAAGAAAAAATAAAGTAGTAGGCTCTGTTTTCAGAATTTAGGACTGAGATTTTGGCAGGTTGTCAGGCCCAATCAGTAACGTGGTATTCCATGTAAGTGGAATAAAACTCTGAAAGCCACAGACTGGTGACATTGATGATGTCAGGCACTTATTATGATAATGTGGCTCTCTGAAGACCACAAGAGGAAATGCATGCGATCCCAAGCCAAAACCACACAGCCAGCCATCTTCCAGGGGCTGACTGCCCATGAGTGTGCTGCCCATACATCTGTATGGTGGCAAGAGACCCCAGAAACCACCAGTCCCACTGGATAAGTTTAAACAGCTATCCACAGGCCATCTCTTGGGGAGAAATCTCTTCCGAACCATCCTTTGGACATGGAGTTCACTGGATCAACATTGCACACAATGGAATAACACAAATCATTTTAAAATCAGAGATATAGCGAATACTTATTGCATTCTCTGCTTAGCAGTCATTCATTTCCTTCCTGAAACACCCCAGGTTTCCTCTGAGCCCCTCCCTTCCCTGCTGTCAGTAAGCTGACTCTCCCAAGGACGCCAGGGGCAGGCAGGTGACCAGGCCCGGCGAATCAGAGCATTGTGTTCTCTTCTGGATCACAGTTATATGTCCAGATGAGCCTGCAACCTATGATATCCAATGAGACTTTTGCTTGTGCTATAGGTAGGAGACCCTCTCTTTCCTTCTGGGTTTTCACCTGGCAGGATGTTGACTTAGAATTGAGAGCAGCCAGTTTTCCTCTGTGCAGAGCTAGAGAATGAAGTCACCACAGAGGAGGGACTTCCCTCGTGGTCCATTAGTTAAGACTCCATGATCCCAATGCAGGGGACTCGATCCCTGGTCTGGGAACCAGGATCACACATGCCTCAAGGCAACTATATATATATAGTAGAGCTAAACCATATATGTAGATATTCATATATATATAGCTCTACTATTAAAAAAAAAATCACCACAGAGGAAAGCAGAGATACTGCTGTGGACTGAATGGTTGCACTCCTGTGCCAAACTCGTATGTTGAAATCCTAACCCCAGTGTGACGGTATCAGTTAATGGGGCCTTTGGGAGATGTTTAGGAGCCCTCATCAATGGGTAAGGCTCAATGCCTTTATGAAAGAGACTCCAGAGAGCTCTTTTGCTCCTTTTGCCGTGTGAGGACACGGTGAGAAGACAACCATCTATGAAGCAGGAAGCCAGCTCGCATCAGACACTGACCTGCCAGCACCTTGATCTCAGACTTCTAAGCCTTCAGAACTGAGAGAACTGAATGTCTGCTGTTTAAGCCACCCAGGTGGACTTCCCTGGTAGTGCAGATAAGAATCCACCTGCCAATACCGGGGACATTGGTTCGATCCCCGGTCCAGGAAGATTCCACGTGCCGTGGAGCAACTAAGCCCGTGTGCCACAACCTCTGAGCCCGTGTGCTCCAGCTAACTGAAGCCTGAGTGCCTAGAGGAGCCTGCACTCCACAGCAAGAGGAGCCACCAAGATGAGAAGCCTGAGCACCGAAACAAGCTTACCACAACTAGAGAAAAGCCCATGAGCAACAGCACAACCAAAAATAAACTAAACAAAATAAGCCACCCAGTCTATGGCATCAATATTTCTGTTATAGCAGCTCGAACAGAGTAAGACAGATACAAATGAAGAAGGTCCTAATGACCTTGCTTTGCGGTTGCACCCTACGGGTTGCGTCCTAACGACATTGTTTGACCCTTAAAGCTGACCTTGACTTTTCAATTTCCTGAGCTAATAAATTCCCACTTTTTTGCTTAAGTCAGTTTGAATATATTTTTGTATTACTCGCAAGAGAAAAAGTCCTGACACAATGTCTTTTAAAAACAGAAGTCCCTCTCGGGGGAAAAAAAGTCCCTCTCCCTTGAGTTTTGGGGGCCTCAGAGTTAATGACAGTCTGATAGAACTGAATCTTTTTCATATCTTTGCTTAACTGTCTCCTCAGTAAGGCCTTTCCTGACTAGTCATTTCGATTATGACTTCATCCAACCCAGTAACCTTGTCCCCCTCCCTGTTCTGTTTTTAAGTTTTCACCATGCAATACACTACTTATTTTACTTGTTTTCTTTGTTGTCTGTCTTCCATAACTAGAATGTAAGTCATAAAAGTGGATTCTTTTTAGTCTATTTTATTCATTAAAGTCTCCCTTGGGCTTCCCTGGTGGCTCAGATGGTAAAGAATTCTCCTGCAGTACAAGAGACCTGCATTCCATCCCTGGGTCTGGAAGATCCCCTGGAGAAGGGCATGGCAACCCACTCCACTGGAGAATCCTATGGAGAGAGGAGCCTGGGGGCTACAGTCCATGGGGTTGCAAAGAGTCGGACACAATTGAGCAACTAACACACTAGACTCAGACACACCTGGGTTCAAATCTGGACTCCCCAGTGAATGGTTCCTTGCTCTACATAAGTTTCGATGAGATTCAGTTTCTCACATATAAAGTAGGGTGGGGGTAATAATCGATACTCTGAGGATTATTGGAGATCAGATGAGATGATAAAATCCTTGCCTGACATACTGTAGGCTCCCATTATAGGTTACCTACACATAGGGCAACCGACCAGAATGAGAAAGAGAAATCACTAAAATGATACATCAAAAGATCCTGCTCATCCTTTGTGAATCCATGATGACTGAGGAACAACCAAGGGTATGTATTTGACTTAGTATCACAACCAAGAGCTTTGTCCACTGTTAGCATGTCTACCCGGTTTTAGAGCGACTGATCCAAGAAAGAAGGCTTTGGATGGTGTGGGAATTCCTATGGGTCACAAATGATAAATTGCTGTCTCCTGGCAAAAGATGATGTGACTTGTATTATCTGCTTATGTATTTAATGCTGTGGATTGAATGTTTGTGTCCACCCTGAAATTCCTATATTGAAGCCCTCTCCCCACAATGTGATGGTGTTTGGAGATGGAGCCTTTGGGAGGTGATTAGGGTTAGATGAGGTAATAAAGGTGGTGTCCAGGCTTCTCTAGTGACCCATTGGTAAAGAATCCACCTGCCAGTGCAGAAGACACCGGTTCAGTTCCTGGTCTGGAAAGATCCCACATGCTGTGGGGCAACGAAGCCCACGAGCTACAACTGCTGAGCCTGCACTCTCGAGCCCACACTCAGCGATAAGAGAAGCCACCGCAGTGAGAAGCCTGGGCAGCACGACTACAAGTAGGCCCTGCACACGTAACTGGAGGAAGCCGGAGCACAGCAAGGAAGACCCAATGCCATCAAAAATAAAGTACATTTTATAAAAAAATAATAAATGGCTTCAGTCTTAATAAAAGGCTGAAGCAGACGCTCCAATACTTTGGCCACTTGATGCGAAGAGCCGACTCATTGGAGAAGACCTTGATGCTGGGAAAGATTGAGGGCTGGAGGAGGAAGGGATGACAGAGGATGAGATGGTTGGACAGCATCACCAACTCAATGGACATGAGTTTGAGCAAACTCCAAGAGATGGTGAAGGACAGGGAAGCCAGGTGAGCTGCAGTCCACGGGGTCACAAAGAGTCAGACACAACTTAATAACTGAACAACAACAAAGGAGGGCTTGCCCTTTATCTCTCTCTCCCCCACTTCCCCATCAAATGAGGACACAGAATGAGGTGGCCATCTGCAGGTCAGGAAGAAAGACCTCCCAAACACCTGACTGTGCTGATACCCTGATCTCAAGCTTCTAGCTGGCAGAACTGTGAGAAAATAGATATCTGTTGCTTAAGCCACCCAGTCTAAGACATTTGTTATGGCAGCCCGAGCAGACAAAGACACTTGGGTACTCTTCCTTTCTTGTTGCATACACAAAAAATGAGAACCTGTGTAATTAAAAGTAAAGTGAGAATAAAAAATGCCAGGGGCAAGGAAAGTGCACATTAGCAAAGAAAGTGTAGAGAAAGGGGAGGAGCATGTAGTTCATTGGGTAATAGAGAGTTCTAGCACTGAGATTTACATTTCTATGAGCTTCCAGTTGGCCAAAGAAAAGACATAGAGGGAGACATTGTAAGGGTCAGCAAAGGGCAGTTTCCCATTGGCTTAATCTCTAGGGGGTTAGAAACTTCTAGAGTTCAAGAGCAGCATCAATTATTTAGCAGTGTATAAGGTTTGGCTACTTGACTCCATCATTATATGATTGGGGCCTTAACAAGCTCAGGTGAGTAGATTCAAATGAACATGTTGAACTTTAAGCATTGCCAAGGGAGCTCCCTGGCAGTCCGGTGGTTAAGACTCAGTGCTTTCACTTCCGAGGCCCAGGTTTGATTCCTGGTCAGGGAACTAAGATCCTGACCAGAATGTGATGTGGCATAACCAGAAAAAAAATGAAGAAAAACAATTGTTGAGAAGTTATCCAGTAGGCTGAGGCTTCCCTGGTGGCTCAGATGATAAAGAATCCACCTGCAATGCAGGAGACCCAGGTTTAATTCCTGGGTCGGAAAGATCCCCTGTAGAAGGGAATGGCTACCCACTCCAGTATTCTTGCCTGGAGAATCCCATGGACAGAGGAGCCTGGGGGGTGGGGAGGGGGCTACGGTCCATGGGGTGGCAAAGAGTTGGACACAGCTGAGTGACTATTACTTTCACTTTTTCTATCCAATAGGCTGCCTGCTTTGGCTTATCACATTTAATGAAGTTTCTCTTTTGGTAGCAACTTCTTTATTATTTTTTATAAGTTCAAAAAAAATTTATTTGGCTGCACCAGATCTAAGTTGTAGCACGTGGCATCCTCAATCTTGTGGGATCTAGTTCCCCAACCCCCTGGAACCCAAACCCCCTACATTGAGATCGTGGAGTCCTAGCCACTGGACCGTCAAGGAAGCCCAGGAAACTTTTTAAAAATAGACTCCTCTTTGTCCTATGATAATGAATGTGAGTTTTTTAAAGAACAGTTCTCACCATGGAGCCCTTTAGATCCTATCCTAGTTACTCCATGAACCTTTCTGCAACTCACTCTCCTCGTAGGAATAAGCAATCCCAGCTCAGGAAGGTTAAGTAATTTGCCTGCAGGCTTCCAGCTAATACGTAAAATAATGGGAACCCAACAGCTTCTGCTCTTTTCATTCCATCAGTGTTCCTCACGCTTTATTCCTGTATGTGTCTTCTTCACTATCTTTGTCTTACCCTCTAACATGCATGATTGTTTAACATTTTTCAGCAAATTAACTCTCTGTATTATAAGTTTAATTTTTCTTTAAGCAGTATTCATGAAATTATGAATTTGATGTGCTTGTTATGTGTATGTTATATTAACAATGCTATTGTGTGTGTGTATGCTCAGTCGCTTAGTTATGTCTGACTCTTTTCGACTCATGGACTGTAGCCCGCCAGGCTCCTCTGTCCATGGGATTCTCCACGCAAGAATACTGGAGTGGGTTGCCATTTCCTCCTCCAGGGGTCTTCGGATCCAGGGATTGAACCCATGTCTCTTTTGCAGATTTTTCATCACTGTTCCATCTGAGAAGCCCTATATTGACAATATTATTAATACACATTAATTATATAACCTATTAATTTTTAAATTTAAAGTCATGTGCATATGACCTAACATATTCCTCTAATGGTGTGCATATTCAACCTTTGGAAAACCTTACACAGTGTCCAGAAGTGGAAAAATGTGAACATTTCAATGAACAATACTGTGTGTTGTTGCTGTTCTGGGTTCTAGAGTAACAAGACCAATCTTTAAGCAAGGCTCATCCACTGTCTCTGAAAGCAAAAAAAGGCTGAGACCCCAGAATGTTTTGAATAGCCACAATGTTATCACAAGAGACGTGGCTAGACAAAGTCTGCAGTGAGGGGATACAATCACTTAAATAGCTAGGTTTTTGCTCTTCTGTTCAAAATAAACATTTCTTAATAGTTACACTTCAAGCAATGCCATGAATAAAAATCAAACAAAAAACCTTTGGACTTTGATAACTACAAGCAGACTAATAGCAAATCATATTTAAATAAGGCCTTCATAAGTGCATCATGATGAAACAGAAGCAATAAGGTTAATTAAGTCTTTATGTTCTATTATATACCTAGGGAACCCAGCCTCTTTAGATTAAACAATATTAAAGATAGAAGGGCATGTGGTAAGTTGCATTTATCCTCAGTGTATCAACGAAATACTCTTCTTGGATTTTCACTGGTTGCTTTTAAAGTTGGTTTGAGCAGTAATCCCAAGAAAGGAATCTTTTGATCTAACCAAATGAAGGAGTAACCCGTTAGCGCTCAAGCAAGAAAGACATAGGACTTCCCAGGTGGCACAGTGATAAAGATTCCACCTGCCAATGCAGGAGATACTAGAGACTTGGGTTCGATTCCTGGGTCAGGAAGATCCCCTGCAGGAGGGCATGGCAACCCACTCCAGTATTCTTGCTTGGGAAATCCCATGGACAGAGGAGCCTGGCAGGCTACAGTCCATGGGGTCACAAGGAGCTGGACATGACTGAGTGCACTCACACACAGAGGAAGGTATCATCTGTTTGTGCAGTCAACAGCTACTGCATGGTTGCCTAGTGAAGCTAGGTATTGCTCTAGGCTCTAAGATACCCTAATAAGATATGGTCCCTGACCTTGGGGAGCACATAGCCTAGTTGGAGAGACAAACAAATCAAACAGAATGATCATGCTGTGTTGTGTGGCTACAGGTATTGGGTTGGGCAAAAAGTTTGTTCGGGTCTTTACATAAGATGGTACGGAAAAACCTGAACAAACTTTTTGACCAACCCAATACTAGGGGGTCCCAGCAAAAAGGAATTATATACAGCCTGAAGGAGTCAAGACAGGCTTCACAGAGAAGAGAAAGGGGCAGAGCTAATTGCTTATGGGTGAACTGGAATTAGCGATGAGGCAACTCCAGGGAGAAGGACTAAATCACATTTGGGAAAGCACCTTAGTGAAGGACTACAGGATGGAGTTGAGGACCAGGTCGTGTATGGTGAACAAGTCATTCAATACGGCTTGAATGAAGAAGGGGAGAAAAAGTTCAAGCTGGAGATGGACCAGGTGATGACAAGCCTAACTGACTAGTTTATCCCGAGAGTTATAGAGCCATTCGAATGGGGTAAGCAGAGGAGACTTGGGTTGCCTGATGGCGGCTGCCAAGACTCCTCTGTGAGGGCTGCTCATCTCCATTCCTGGGACTTTCCCTGGACGCATTTGGCAACAGGGCAGCAGCTGCGATTCCTGACGGCTGGAAAACAGGGTCTCTCTGGCATGTTATTCGGGCAAGTGTAATTACGGATAATGGGCCTCAATTTGCCCATCAGGAATTTGCACAGTTGGCTCTGTCACTGGAATTTCAATATTTCACGTTGTGCTTGTGTACCAGAGTTAGACAGCAGGAGAAGTAGAAGCGGCCGTGGTTTCTCAGCAGTTCCGTGCGTTGACTTTGGAAATGGTCCCGGGCCTTTGTGAAGCAGTGGTCCTTCCTTGAAGAGCAAGCCTTGCCCTGAGCAAACCCATCCCCCCAGAAAAGGTTTCCAGCCGTGCTCCTCAAGCACCGGGTCTGGAAGCTGAGCAGACAGGACCTGCTGGTCCAGCGAGGCCGAGGTCCTCTCCTGGAGTCCGCAGCTGGTAAGGAGGACTACGTCCGCTAAGATCCTGGTCTGTAACCAGGCTGACACATAATTTAAAAAAACAAAAAAGATGCTTTGAATGTGAATATTTCAGCTCCACTTAGGGCAGTTGCCTTGGAAACTCTTGCTTCATTACTGTTTTTCTTCTTTAGGCTGCCTTCTGGGGCAGGGTCAACCAATTTTGTTTTCTACTATTCCAATTTTGTGTTCTGTTCTTGTCCCAGAACTGGCCTTACTATCCATTCTACACATATTAATATAGTATTTGGCCATATATCAAGTCATGTTCTAAAGGCTTCATGTGTATTAAGTCATTTATTTCTCGTAACAAAAGTATGTGATAAATACAGATAAGGAAGTTATTATACCCATTTTACAGATGAGAAAATGAAGCCCATAGTAGGGGAAATCAGATTTGAACCAGGCAGTATTGTTCCAAAGTCTTACACCAAACTTCACTTGAATTTCATACATTCCAACCTGTGTTTTCTTAATATCTGAGATATTTTTTTACTGAGCAACTTTTTTTTGGTGCTAGGTATTTTACATGTGTGACTTCCTCCAGACAACTGAAAAGGACAGATACAGCTAACTGAACTAAGCCATAGTGATTTAAGCAACTTGCTCGTGATTATGCTGACAGTAAGTGGGAAAGCCGCTGGCCTCTGAGCCAGACAGAGCTCCTTATCCCCCCATCTATTGCTTCATTCTCTCTTGTACTGATTGTTTGGGGTATTTTGACAACTTGAGTCTGCCCTAGGACCGAACCACCATGATGACCCTAGACACAGCCCAGGCCCCACTCAAGGGGAGGCTATGACAATCCACCACAATCTCAGAGAAAGGAAATAGAAACCTGCAGTTACTCTGTGAGGCCTCATTCTCACTGCTTTAAAGGGCCTTTTAATAAACACAGCTCTAACAATTATAGTCTCCATTTATGAAATGCTTTCTAATGTGCCAGGAGCGTTATATATGATACTCCTAAGCAGCATGACAATCCTACAAGGTCAATATTATTACTGCTATTTTACTGATGAGGAAACAGAGGCTTAAGGAAGTTAAATAATTTACCCACCATCACCCAATTATTCAGATATGCTGACTCCAATATCCAGACGTTTTCTCCTATACTGGCTTCTTGCGAGCTAGATTCAGAATAAACCTTTCCAAGGGCTTAGAGAAAATACAGAGGGTGAAAGGAAATAGATTTAGCACGGATTGGGGACATTTCTTCGTTTATTTGGCTTTGCCAGGTCTTAGTTGTGGCACGCGGGATCTCTGGTCGTGGCATGTGAACTCTTAGTTGCGGCGTATGGCATCTAGTTCCCTGGCCAGGGATTGAACCCGGGCCCCCTGCATAGACAGCACGGAGTCTTAGTCACTGGACCACCAGGGAAAATCCTGGGGGATATTTCTTTTTTTCCTTCCTTCCTCTCTCCTATCCTCCCTTCTTGCTTTCCTTCCTCTTTTCAATTAAAAATGACACAGTGGTTAACAAAGCTAACAGAAGCCCTGGACTTGGCCTCCTGTCATCTTTAAAATCCAAGTTCCACCCATGCACAATTATGACCGCTGACAATAAAATCCCAACCCAGTGTGAATCAGCACAAAGAAAAAGCAAAAGAGGGCAGGGCTGGGGCTTGGTGCTTAGAGTTAGCCCCAAAGTTATGAGTCAGAGAAGTCTTAGGATAACCTCCTGCCAAATTAATCCCAGGCCAGGGCTTGCCAAGGTGCAGCTGCTCTCACAAACTCCAGAGGACCAAAGTGGACTGCCCTGGGGAGAAAGAGCAGTTCTACTGGGCTGGAGAGAGACCACTGGACAAGTCATAGAAATTGTTGTCATTGACTGAATCCCATTGGTGCTACTGTGGCAGAAGACGGTCCTACAGTCACATAGGTGGCGGTGTATCTGTTTAATTCTCCTCTGCACTGTACCCAGATACTCGGTAAAGGTGTGTATAATGCATTCAAAATGGAGGCACAGATTTGTTTGTATTACTAATACAATGTTTGCAATGTGGACGAACCAAAAATAAAATGTCAACACAATGCTTGCGTGCTATCCTAAAAACAATGGCATGGGTTTGTGAAAGCAAAAGTCGCTCAGTCCTGTCCAACTCTTTGCGACCCCATGGACTATAGCCCTCCAGGCTCCTCTGTCCTTGGGGATTCTCCAGGCAAGAATACTGGAGTGGGTTGCTATGCCCTCCTCCAGGGGATCTTCCCAATGCAGGGATGGAATCCAGGTTTCCCACACTGTGGGCAGATTCTTTACCAACTGAACCACCAGGGAGGCCCAAGAATACTGGAGTGGGTAGCCTGTCCCTTCTTCAGGGGATCCTCCCAACCCAGGAATCAAACTGGGGTCTCCTGCATTGCAGGCTGATTATTTACCAATTGAGTTACCAGGGAAGCCCCCACATGGGTTTATAGAGACCTAAACAAAATGAAAAAATGTTTGTCATAGTTTGTCCTTGGTCTGGGTTCTCCACATCACCTCCAGGTCCACCTCTCTCTCTGAATCTGAACTTTGTGAGTAAATTCTTGGGTCAGAAGGTGTCAGAATCACCTTGTGCTCCAACTTCAGACAGACCTAGGCTTTTATAGAGAGACTAATCTGCACTTCTTTCAAAACACAGAAACTAGGAAATTTTCTCATATCCTTCTAGAGAAAGAAGAGGGAATTATCCATCCATCCTTGTGGAAAGAGAAGAGGACTTTAGAATCATTAAGATCTGGAAGCAAACTCTGCTATTTACCATCTGCATAAGCATTGGGCAGTTTATTGATCTGTAACAATGAAGAAAATGAGACTTAACCTTGGAAAGTTGTTGAGAAGACTAAGTCAGAACGTACATGTTAAAATGTCCAGGATGATGGCTGGCTTGTAGTTAATTAGATCTTCATCACCCAGTCTCCTTGGCTGACCTGTGCTTCTTTCTGTATTCCCAAGTCCTTATGAGAGTCCTAGCACCGTCTATTCTTTATGATACAGGAATCGTTGTTCAGAAATGCACCAAAGGCCACTCTAGCATTCTCTCTTGTATTCCAGAAACAAAAACGGGCAATTCAATTGTTCTTTTATTCCATAAAATGATGAAGCACATAGTCTGGGTTAGGGACTGAACTAGGAGCTGGGGATGTATAAATGAGCTGTGGACCTTGGTTTAGAGGGGGAAAACAGACGAATCAGACTATACTTGGGATATCAATAAGGACAAAAGTAGAGTTTGTGCATATCCCAGAAAGAGTATTTAAATGGGATTCTCAGGAACTGCTTGAGGGTGTGTGTATGTGTGTGTGTCTGTTGAGAAGTTAGGCATGAAGGAGAGGGGGGCAGGTGGGAGCCTAAAAGGGCAAGCAGGAGCAGACCAGGTGAGGTAGGCAGGTGGGATTGGCTCTGCAGGTAGAGAGAACAATGCCAAGGCAGAGTGTGAAACTACCTTGGATTCTGATGATCAACGGGACCAGAGCATATTAGGGGGTGGGGCCCGGACAGGGGGCAGGGCCAGGGCAGTGCCTGGAGAGTTGGGCAGAGGTCAGATTGCAAAGAGCCTGGGGAGCTATGCTATGCAGTTTTTGGCTTTTAACAGGACATGTACAGTGAGTCCTTGAAGCATTCCAAGTAGAAGGGTAACATGATCACATTTGCTTTTCTAAATTGCCATAACAGGGACTTCCCTGATGGTTCAATGGTTAAGAATCTGTCTTCCATTGCAAGGGACCTGGACTCCATTTCTTCCAAAGTAGGAACTAAGATCCCACATGCCATGAGGCAGCTAAGCCCCTGCGCAGCCACTAGGGAAGCCCATACACTGCAACTTCTGAGCCTGAGTGCTCTAAAGCCGCAGCTAGAAAGAAGCCTTGTGCCACAACAAACACCCAGCACAACCAGAAAAAGTTGCCATGACAACTTACGCCCACATATTTAACTTGTTTTTAGGAACTTATGACATTACCTACCCCACTACCCTTCCCAGGCTTCCCAGGTTGCTCAGTGAGTAATGAACCCACCAGCAATACAAGAGACACAGGAGATGCAGGCCAGATTCCTGGGTCGGGAAGATCCCCTAGAGAAGGGCACGGCAACTCACTCCAGTATTCTTGCCTGGAGAATCCTGTGGACAGTGGAGACTGGAGGGCTACAGTCCATAGGATCGCAAAGACTGAATCAACTGAGCAAAAAAAAAAAAAAAAAAAATCCCACTACCCTTATCCCATGGAAAGAGAAAATTATATCTTCAAAAATTAAAATTTTCAAAGAACCACATGCTAGGTGGGATTTTGGTTTTGTGTTGAGGGTGCTGTTGGGGGTGGAAAAGACTGGGTTTGAATAGGAATATTGACTTTATGCAGCTTCCCAGGTGGCGTTAGTGGTAAAGAATCTACCTTCCAATGCAGGAAACACAGCTTGGATTTCTGGGTCAGGAAGATCCCCTGGAGGAGGAAATGGCAACCCACTCCTATATTCTTGCCTGGAGAACCCCATGGACAGAGGAGCCTAGCGGGCTACAGTCCATGTGGTCACAAAGAGTCAGACACAACTGAAGTGACTTAGCATGCACACATCACATCCCTTCCCGGACTACTGATGAATCTGTGTCTCGGGTACTAGCAGGCGGATTCTTCACCACTGAGCCACCAGGGAAGCCCCGAGTCCATGGTTCTTATAAAATGAACAGGAGTTTTGAGATTTTTACCAAATCTGGAGACAATGATATTTACTCTAACAAATGAATTCTCAGAGGCCTCTCCAGAGTGAAAAAGCAGGAGGGCTGTAACCCAACCCTGAAATTTATTAGCAGAATCAGTTTACGACTGTCAAGTCTCACTCTTAAGGCACCCCAGTGCTTGCCTATTTCTGGCCCTAACTAACTGAAGCTGTTAGCTTCTCACTTTCAAAAGCATTTAGCTCATTCAATTAAAAAAAGATTATGATTATGAGAAGTCTAATCATAATCTGAAAATCTGATGACTTCATTTTTTTTGGTAAATCCACAACATTCGTGATGACTTGTTTTTAATCATTGTCACTTCTCTTGATCAAATCAACTATCAGGGTTTTGGCGTTTCAAGGGCAGTTTATCCTACGAATCAGGACCCATTATCTGAGGCTCTGTCTCTGTAACTTCAGTACAACACGCCCACATATCATAAAAATCCCAACCTCAACAGCAGGCAAGATCTGGAAAGCAGACTTAGAAAGTGGATGAAAAAAGAAAGCACAAACTTTCTGTGTTGCAATCCTATATTGCCCTCATTCACTGGAAGGCTTTTCTAATGTCACATTTGTCTTGGCAGATGAAGTGTCACATACTAAGCAGATGATAAGTGGCATAACTCAATGGAAGCATTTGGGAGAGCAAGTCAAGAACAAATAAGTAGCTGGAATGTGTAACCACCAGCTCAGACAGGCAAGGTCCCGATTTGGCCACCCGGCTGAAGTTAGACGGGTTGGAGCTTACTCTCTATTTTTTTTAATTGTATTTATTTATTTTTGTCTGTGCTGGGTCTTCATTGCTGCACTGGCTTTTCTCTAGTTGTGGAGAGCGAGGGTACTCTCTGGCTTCAGTACGAGGGCTTCTCATTGCGGTGGCTTCTCTTGTTGCAGAGCATGGGGTCTCGCGAGTGCCGGCTTCAATAGCTGCAGCTCCCAGGCTCTAGAGCACAGGCTCAGTCGTTGCGGTGCACAGACAAGTGGACCCTTTACCACTGAGCCACCAGAGAAGCCTAGGTTTAAGATTACTTTTAAAATCAGTCTCCCCAGGAGTGCGCGCATGTGCACGCACATGTGTGTGTGTGTTACACAGCTGTTGTCTTTCTGTCACTGAATACTTAAAGTAGAAAATCAGGAGGTAATGTCATACTTAAAATGAAGAGAGAAACTAAGATCTTCAAGAGAAAAACAAAAGGAGGAAAGCAGATTTCCAAACTGACCTGATATCCACTTCAGGAGACCGGCTAAAATTACTCCAGCTACAGTGTCTTGTGTCCACAGGCTTTGTCCCTAATGTATGCTGAGGCCAAGGCCTCTGCAAGCAGCGTTTCTAGTCACAGCTCAGCTAGGAATTATACACCCTCCGGGGTCTGCAGGTCAAGATTTAAGCGCGTGAACAAAGGACCTCTTCAAACTAACGTGACAGAGACCCATCCCGTCCGAACTGAAGCCAGAAAGGGGAAAGAAAACAAAATTAAATGGTTCTTTCATAAATTTCATTCAAGTTTCACAAGCTGAGACACAGATGTGAAATTTTAAAAACATTCTCCGATGCCTTCATTCTGGATGAGTAGGTTTCTCCATTTAGGCAGTTTTGGCATTTGCGAGGCACTTGCTTTGTGTGAGGGTCAACGAGTGTGGGGACAGGAGAGAGAGAAGAGGGCGGTGGAGGGCCAGCTTTTGGCCTGTACCTGGTTCCAAGGTTTCCTAGGTTCCCCAGATCTTGGTTTAAGTGCTCCATTTAACTGTGAGAGCAGCTCCCAACTTAAAATGAGACCCAGGACTATCTTCCGGTGTGTCAGTCACTAATCTGACTCTTCCCTAATTGGGAGCTTCACAGAGGTGGTGTTCTTGAGCTAATTCTTAAGACTTATCCAGGCAGTGATGCAGTGGGAGAGTTTTGGGGTCGAGGCAGCTGTAGCAACAAGGGTGGGAAGGAAAAACCAGAGGAAATGTTCTGGACATGTGAAGATAAAGGACTGAAAGGACTTGGCATCAGTCTGGATGTTCGGGGCAGGGCAGAGGGAGATGTTGGAGGTGACTTGCAGGTTTAAGTCTAGTGGTGACGTTTATTGAAGAATGGAATAACAGGAAAAGGGATGAATTTGGAATGGGAGGTGGTTGTGACAGATATCTGTTGATTTTGCCTTCCCAGCATCTATCTCACATCCTTCTATCCATGGTACTTCAATCTTCCTTCAAGCAAACGCCCATCCTGTATCCTCTATTTATGTGGTTCAGGTGTAACTGACGCCATCTTCAGTTCAGTGGGTAGACGCATGACCCAGGCCTGACTAATCAGGACTTCATCTCCCAGGCCATCAGGACTCTATACTTTTATATAAAATTGCTAATAGATGCTAATGTAATGGTGGGATGGTGGAACTTTGAGCTGTGTTCTCATAGTGATTTATAAGATTAAGAAATCACCAAAAATAGGTAGATGGTGTGATTACAGGGGAGCTAGGAGAAGGCAATGGCAACCCACTCCAGTACTCTTGCCTGGAAAATCCCATGGACGGAGAAGCCTGGTAGGCTGCCGTCTATGGGGTCGCACAGAGTTGGATATGACTGAAGCGACTTAGCAGCAGCAGCAGCAGCAGGTCTACTTCAGTGACCTGTTTGCAGTACTATGCTGCCAGTGCTATTGATTCGGGGATGGGCATGTGATCAAAGCTGAGCCAATGGAAGATAGTCCTGAGACTTTTGATCAAAGTGTTGGGAGCTCTCATCTCAGTGGGGGTCCAAAGCTCATGAAATGGGGGCCTGGAGCTTCTGGTAGTTACATTGTTACTATAAGAGAAGAACTTTCTGAGAAAGAAACCAAGATAGAAGAGAGCAGAGCCCGGAGAAGGATGGTGAAAGACAAACAAGGTGATGGGGAGGACAGATGTCTGCTAATGTCATCACTGAATCACTTGGAATCAGACTCATTTGGAGTCTGTCACTGGATTTAATTCTCCTTTTTCTTTTTTTCCTTGAACCAGTGAACCAAAAAAGTCTTAATGAATATAAAGATGTTATTTTTTCCTCTTTTTTTTTATTTTTAAAATTATGAATGCAATATAACACATTTACTGGAGACTTGGAAATTACAGAACAAATGTACATAGAGTTCCACTTTATAGTACAATTATTTTTTAAGTAGGTAAATTAAGAGTTTTAGCTGAAGTTTCAATATCAAACTCTCAAAGATTAATATAATAAATATACATAAAAGTAGAAGAATACAGTAGACTTGAAAAGCACCATGAACCAATTCAACAGAGTTAAGATTTATACAATTTTCACACAACAGTAGGATACAAATTTTATTCAAGTTCCCATAGACTGTAAACTAGGAGACATTGGAACATATTCAGGGACATAAAACAAGGCGCCAAACTTCACGGTCTAAAGGTATTGAACTCGTACAGAGTCTGCTCTCTTATCACTGTGGAAGTATGTTAGAAATCAACGTAAGGATGCCATTTTAAAACGTTTATTTATTTTATTTTTGGCTGTACTGTTTCTTTGTTACTGTGTGCAGCCTTTCTCTGGTTGCGTTGCATGGGCTTCTCACTGCAGCGGCTTCTCTTGTGGAGCTCTAAGCCTGTGGGTTTCAGCAGTTGCAGCTCTTAGGCTCAGTAGTTGTGGCAAACGGGTTCAGTTTCTCCACAGCACGTGGAATCTTCCTGGACCAGGGATCGAACCTGGTCTTCTGCATTGGCCGGTGGATTCATAACTATTGGACCACCAGGAAAGTCCTGAAGAAGCGATTTTTTGGACAGATCTATTTTAGGTTCTGGGAATCACCCAGACAGTTCAAAAAACAGAGCAAAACTAGTGCCGTGGACACTTTTCTGGAGCCTGAAGACAGGGTTTTAAGAGTCGTTCATATGGTTAAAAACAAAAAAGCAGTACTAAGAGCTAAGTGTCACATTTTTGCTTAGTGCCAGGTATTGTTCTAAGGGGCCTTGTATTTATTCTTTCATTTCACCTCACAGAAACTATGTGAGTAAAAAGCTGTTATTTGTATTTTACTGAGGAGGACATTAGTACACACACTGGGAAGGGACGTTAAGTAGCTTGCTGTGGTGGCCAGACTCCAAGACTACTCTCATGAAACCTGCCTCTCCTTATTCATGCCATTATTCCCTTCTCCCTTCCCCCTAGCCCTTGAGCAAGTCACCTAGTGACTTGCTTCTATGAATAGAGAAAGACAGAAGTGATGGTGTGTGACTTGGAGACAGTCATTAAAATAGTACAGCTTCTATGCTCCTCTCTCTCATCACTCATCTCGAGGAAAGCCATGTTGTGATCAACCCCACGAAATGCCTCATGAGGTGAGAAACGGAAGTCCCTAGTCAATGGCCATCAGAGTGAGTTTGGAAGTGGATCTTCCATCCCCAGTCAAGTTTCCAGAGACTATAACTTCTACTGATAGCTTCACCTCTTGAGAAACTCTGAGCCAGAACCACTCAGCTAAGCCATTCTCAATTCCTGACCCTCAAAAACTGTGTAGATAGTAAGTCATTATTTGTTTTAAGCTGATGGGCTCATGGCTAATTTGCTACACAGTAGCAGATAATTAATACAGATTTTGGTACCAAGAATGGGGTGCTGATGTAATAAAAATCTAAGATGTCCACATTGTTTTGGAAATACAGCTTGAGTGGAAACTAGAAAAGCTGTAAGGATTTTGAGGAGGGTGTTAGTGAAAGCTTCAGTTCAGTTCAGTTCAATCGCTCAGTCGTGTCTGACTCTTTGCAACCCCATGAATCGCAGCACGCCAGGCCTCCCTGTCCATCACCAACTCCTGGAGTTCACTCAGACTCACATCCATTGAGTCAGTGATGCCATCCAGCCATCTCATCCTCTGTTGTCCGCTTTTCCTCCTGCCCCCAATCCCTCCCAGCATCAGAGTCTTTAAGGGCCACAAACACACAATTTGTAGAATTATGGACTTCGAAGAGCCCATCAGTAAAAGTGTAAAGAAAAATGGAGAAAACCTTATTAGAAACTGTATAAAAGGGAGTCTTCATTATGCATAGCAGTGAGTTTAGTAATATCATTGTCTTCAGTGATGTGGGTGGTAGAAAATGTAACTGATTAACTGGGTGATCGAATTAAGGAGATTTCCAGCCAGTGTGTTGAAGGTGCCACCTGGTTTCCTCTAGCTGCTTATAATAAAATGCAAATGAGAGGGATACACCAATGGAAGGATTGTTAAACCAAAAAGGAACCGAAGGGTTTGACGAATCACATCGTGAGTAGATGCCAAATGATATCAGCATTTAAAAATGGCTTCCGAGAAAAGATCAAATCCAGAGTACTATTGGGAAAACCTGGTCCAGAGATAAAGCCCAAGGTGTGTCTGTAAAACGCTTTGTTAATACTTGGAAAGCTTAAAGGTTTTGCTCACAGTACTATTCAGGCAAACAAAAAGCCCTTTAAGATGTTAAGGGTGTGACTAACAGGTCCTCTCAATCAAAGAATAGGACTTCTAAGAAGCTTAAGGGTATTGTCTTTCCCTAGGATTTAAAAGTAGAGAAGAAATATATCAAAGAGATTTGTGAGTGTGGCTTTATTTTACTAGAGTGGACCCCCAACAAGATAGCAAAGGATGGGAAGCCTGGCATGCTGAAGTTCATAGGGCCGCAAAGAGTCAGACACAACTTAGTGACTGAACAGTAACAACAGCAATCAGCAGAAATACCATGAGATTGGACTAAAAAAGGTGAAAATTGTACAAAATGTAGAAAGGATCTTGGGCTCTTGAAATTCAACAAGACAGAACCAAACTGAGGAAACTACTTGGTTTCAGATACACGCTACATTTCATTAAAAAAGGAAAGATAACTCAGACCATGGAACCAAGAACTAGGAGAAACATTCCTGGGCAGAGATAAGACTGAGTCCAAATCTAGGTATCCATAGTATTTTCCAAGATGGATTTCAGAATTGCTATGGGCCAGTGATGACTTTGTGCCTCCTAATTTCTCCCTTTTTGAACAGGATGTCTGTAACCAATATCCTATACCTGTTATGCATTGGGTGTGTACTCTGGGGTGGGGGGAGGAAGATGACTTGTCTATTTCATAGAACTCACAAGTTTAAAGATTAAGAGCTACGCTCAAGGAACTATACTTAAGGTCTACACCTGAGAAGCCATATTCATACCCAGACTTCATTTAGGTTATGAAATTCTAGACTTTGATGTTACAATGGTCTAGAGACTTCTGAAGACCTTAGGATGTGATGAGTATATTTTTCTCAGCCTTGGGATATAATGAGTACATTTTTTATGTGAGAAGAATGTGAATCAGTGGGAGATAAGAGAACAGACTCTAAAAGCTTCCAAAATGACTCCCAACGGAGCTCCTAATGGTCCCCATCTCCTGGAAATCAGTCCTTCGTATAATCTCCCTTTCTTAAATGTGGACTGGACTTAGCACCTTGCTTCTCTTATTTATGTATTTATAGCTGCTCAGGGTCCTCACTGCTGTGTGCAGGCTTTCTCTAGTTATGGGTGAGCAGGGGCCACTCTCTAGTTGCGGTGAGCAGGCTTCTCACTGCAGTGGCTACTCTTGCTTCAGAGCACAGGCTCTAGGGTGCTTGGACTTCACTAGTTGCAGCGTGAGGGCTTAGTTGCCCCGCAGCATGTGGAATCTTCCTGGAGCAGGGACTGAACCTATGTCCCCTGCATTGGCAGACAGATTCGTAACCATGAACCACCAGGGAAGTCCCAGCAAGTTGCTTCAGATGAATATAAGGAGGAAGGCATGTTGGTACGTGACTTGGTGACTATGTCATAATAAGCACTGCTGCTTCTACTATCTGTCTCTTTCTCTCTGTGTGTCTCTCCTGTTTTCTCTGTTTCTCATAATTCACTCTGTAGGAAGTCATACAGTCAGCATTCCTATGGAGAGGACCAGGTGGCCAGGAACTGAAACCTATGGCCAACAGCCAGGAGACTAAACTTGGAAGGAGATTCTCCAGCCCTAGTCCAGAGACTGTGGCCCCAGCAGCCAGCTTTACTGCAACCTCAAGAAAGGCCTGGAACCAGAACCACCCATCTTAGCACTTACAGAAAATGGCACCCCACTCCAGTACTCTTGCCTGGAAAATCCCATGGACGGAGGAGCCTGGTAGGCTGCAGTCCATGTGGTCGCTAGGAGTCAGACACGACTGAGTGACTTCACTTTCACCTTTCACTTTCATGCATTGGAGAAGGAAATGGCAACCCCCTCCAGTGTTCTTGCCTGGAGAATCCCAGGGACAGGGGAGACTAGTGGGCTGCCGTCTATGGGGTCGCACAGAGTCGGACACGACTGACGCGACTTAGCAGCAGCAGCAGCAACCCTCAGAAACTGTGCAGATAAAGAATGTTTTGCTATTTTATAGCAAATCTTGGGATCATTTGTTACACAACAATAAGCAATGTACTTGCCAAAGGCATAAACTCTCTGATTTCATATAAATGAATATTAGGGAAGACAAATCTAAATTGTCTGGGACCATAGGTGGTGGTGGGGCTTGACAAGATGGGTCACGTGAGAACTCTTGAGGATCATAAAAAATGTTCTATTTTTTTTGTTTATGAGGGCAGTTACACACCTTGTCACACTAGCTGAATTGTACACTTAAAATGGGTGTTATTTATTAAATGTTTATTTTCCATAAATAAAATTGACTTTAAGAAAAGAAGGTTGTTAATGAGGAAACGGAATCAGTGACTATAGGTGAAAAAATATAATGGGGAAGGAAAGAAGATGGGACAATGTCTTAAGAATGTATTTGTGTTGGGATTTATCTTTTAAGGTAATAAAAACTTGAATAAGTTCGAAGGCAGAGGATAAGGACTAAAGGTGTAAAACAAAAAGTTTAAATTATAAAATAAAGTTCTAGATGGGACAAATATAGCTTATATTAAGTAGGATTTGGGGGCGGGGGGTGGATAATGAAAAACTTCCTGGAAAAGGAAGAGTTAGAAGCTTTGACAGGGACTTGGGTTCAGGTAAAGAACTCTAATATAGTTTTTGTGCAAATTGACACTGGAAGTCAATTATTTTTGGATTGTCTTCTAAGGTGTTAAGTCTTATTCTGTAAGCAACTGGGAGCGATTATAGTCTTTTGATAGGGGAAGCAACAGGTTAGAGCTGTGCTTTAGGCAAACCACTCTGTAGCAGAGAGAAATATGGACTAGATGGGAGATACCAGGGGCAAGGAAACCCATTACAAGACTATTGAAATCATTCAGTCACAAGTTGGCAGTTGATCACGAGAGAAGCAGAAAAGAAAACTTGGCTTTTTGATTTGTAAAAGAGATGCATGTGTGTTAAGTTGTGTCAGACTCTTCGTGGCCCTATGGACTATAGCCTGCTAGGCTCCTCTGTCCATGGGATTCTCCAGGCAAGAATACTAGAGTGTGTTGCCATGCCCTCTTCCAGGGAATCTTCCTGACCCAGCAATCAAACCCGTCTCTTACATCTCTTGTATTGGCAGATGATCTGGGAAGCCCTGTAAAAGAGACAGAGGAATATGAAAAGGCAGAATTTTGGAAATGATTAGATGGAATTGAGGGAAGGGAAAAGCAGAAAACGGAGCAGTTGAGGAAGAGAAGGAGACTTCACTTTTGGAATAAAGTCTGAGGTTCAATAGACTATCCAAGTGAAATGGTGTTTGCAGTGGGTGGGACTGCAAGTAGAAATCTCACAGCAATAATTGGATTAGGCTAGAGTTGAGATTTAGGAAGCATCCTTTTTCCTTTATTGATGAAAGAATCAAGACTCTGAAATGGATAACAGTGTGGGTGTATCAGTCATCTTGGGCTACTATAACAAAATACTGTAGACTGGAGAAGGAAATGGCAACCCACTCCAATATCCTTGCCTGGGAAATTCCATGGACAGAAGAGCCTGGTGGGCTTCGGTCCCTGGAGTGACAAAGAGTCGGACACGACTGAGTGACTAACACTGATGATAGACTGAGTACCTTAAACAGGAGACATTTATTTCTCACAATTCTGGAGGCTGGGAAGTCCAAAATCATGGTGCTAGAAAGTTCAAAATTTGTTTGCTGGTGAGGGCCCTCGTCCTGGCTTGCAGATGGCTGCACATCTCTGTATCCTCATAGTGGACAGAGGAGACTCTGGTGTCTTTTCTTCTCACAAGGGCACTAATTCCATCATGGGGGCTTCACCCTCATGACTCTTTATATTTAATTATCTCCCAAAGGAGATATCCCCTTTATCTGATATCTTAATGATACTTCCTCTATCTTCAACATGTGATTTTTAGGAGGCTCAAACATTTGGTTGACAACAATGGATAAATCATAAATAATGCTTCAGACTTAACCACGTGGCTCAGTGATAAAGAAAGAAAGGGAAAGGGAAGTCATTCAGTTGTGTCAGATTCTTTGCAACCCCCTGGACTGTAGCCTTCCAGGCTCCTCAGTTCATGGAATTTTCCAGGCAAGAGTACTGGAGTGGGTTGCCATTTCCTTCTCCAGGGGATCTTCCTGACCCAGGGGTTGAACCTGGGTCTCCTGCATCACAGGCAGATGCTACTGCTTGCTAATTTAGGAGACACAGGAAATGCGGGTTTAGTCTGTCAGGAAGATTCTCTGGAGTAGGGGATGGCAACCCACTCTAGTACTCTTGCCTGGGAAATCCCATGGACAGAGCAGCCTGGAGGCTACAGTCATGGGGTCACAAAAGAGTCAGACATGACTAAACATGCCCATATACTGTTCTTTCTGGAAGATGAATTGAATGAATTCCAGGGATCATTTCTTAAAATGTTTCCTTAATGCAATATGAGATATTAATGCATTTTCCAAGAGAAATGGGTTTCATGATGAAAGAAGTTTGAGTATTAAAAAAAAACTAAACAGATTTTTAAAGGCAGTTCTTCTCAGAGTCTTCATACGTAATGGTACTATGCACAGTGAATTCTCAAGAGGACAGGACTACAGAATATAAACCATTTCTCACATTAGCTTAAATAGACAGTGGTTTTTCTTAGGAAGAGTTCCAGAAACTTATGTTTTAGGGACAGCATTGTAAAAAGAAACTAGTTTAATTATATGAATATAACATCACCTATGTAGTATTCTTATAAAAACAAATAAACCACCCTCTTCTACCAAGGAGGGATCAAATCCATTTATGCAAGAAACTACAAACAACGTAGACTCCTGAAATAAGTCAATATCATGGAAGACAAAAAGAAAAAAAAAGGGAGGGGGGAAATGTTTCTAAATTATGTGAGTCTGTGCTTAGTTGCTCAGTCGTGTCCAACTCTTTTCAACCCCATGGACTATAGCCTGCCAGGCTCCTCTTGTCCATGGGGATTCTCCAGGCAAGAATAGTGGTGCGGGTTGCCATGCTCTCCTCCAGGGGATCTGCCCAACCCAGGGATCGAACCCAGGTCTTCCACATTGCAGGTGGATTTTTTACCATCTGAGCTATCAGGGAAGTTCTGATATGAAAGTCTAAAGAGCTACTGTTAATAAATGCAATGAATGAGCTTTGTTCAGATCACTTAGGGGACAAATAAGCCCAGCTGTAAAGATCCTTATTGGAACAACCGGTAAAGTTTGAAAATACACTGTCATTAGATAATACAAAGTAGAGGAAAAATAAGATTCTGACTCAGTTACATTCTATTCCCCAGGTCTTTCCCAAAGTACTTTGGTACCTGGGAATCTATAGTGTAAGACCTGCAAACATGACAGTCATAAGTGGTATGTGCCACGTGCTCAGTCGTGTCCAACTCTTCTGTGACCATATGGGCTGTAGCCCACCAGGTTCCTCTGTCCATGGGATTTCCCAGGCAAGAACACTGGAATGGGTTGCCATGGTCTCCTCCAGGGCATCTTCCTGACCCAGGGATCAAACTCGCATCTCCTATGTCTCCCGTACTGCTGGTGAATTCTTTATCCACTGATGCATCGGGGAAGCCCAAGTAGTATGTTAGTTCCACGTAAAAAAATAAAGAAAGAAAAGGAACTTCCCTGAAGACCCAGTGATTAAGCCTCTGCACTTCAAATGCAGGAGGTGTGAGTTCAATCCCTGGTCAGGGACTAAGATCCCACATGCCCCTTGATTGAAAAAAAAAAAGAAGAAGAAAAAGAAAAAAACTCTTTTAAGCTGTACTGACACTGTAGTTATTGGGAACACTTGTGTGTGCAAATAAAGACTTCTTTAAAAACCCCATACAAGTTAGGGAACAATATTGTATTAAAGATAAAAATCTTTTAAAAATCTGCCCAAGAAAACCTAAGTTTTTGCAAGATCGTAAATCAACTATGTTCCAATAAAAATCCGTCCCCCCCCCCAAAAAAAAACCCCAAGTTTAGGTCTCTCATGAATTGCTGGCGTCCTTTTTCATTAAATAGTGTTTAAGGCTCAAAAAAAAAAAAAAAAAAAAAACCCTTGGTGTTTCTTTAACTCCAGCTTCACAAACCTACCATTATAAATAATTGGGGATAATTATGAGAGCAGCTGAATAAACTGGAAAAGCCCAGGCACAAAGAAAAAAACCATAGGATGAAATGTGCAGTGCTGGAGTCAGCCCATAAATCTCTCTGCAATCAGAATAACAGTTCCCCGTCTTCTCCAAACTGGAACGTATGTTTAAAGCAAACACCAAAGCCAACCTAACCAGATCAAAATTATGCTACCCCCCAAAGTGAGTCTGGTTTCCTTTTACAGTTATAGGGAGAGAATCTCTGGGCCCTCAGATTAAATTCCCCTGACTCCAAACTGAGAAATATGGCAATAGCTTTTGTTGGAGGGCAGAATGTCCCTTAATCCTAAAGCTTTGGGGGCTCCCTTTTCTTCCATCAACCCAGCAGCCCCCCAACTCTTCTCCCCTGGGAAATACAATGACTTCAGAAGCTTACTTTGATACCGTGAGCAGACTTTAGCAAACCTGTTGCTGGAAGGGTCATATGGAGAAAAGCAGGGGTTCCAGAAATTAAATAAATTGTCTATCACTAAATGGTACATCTGGCTGATATTAATTAAAGACTGGGAAGCCCTTTGGGGCAAGAGAGTAGGTGGCTGCCACATATATTGAGAGAGAGATCAATACATGACAATATGTACTTTTTGTTGGAAATTACCATTAAGATTGTGACAGAGTCCAGATTTCCTGAATTTCTCTAAATAGCACTTTTTTTTTTTTTTTGCGTGATCAGGTCTACTCCTAGAGTCTTTGCTTATCGTCTGTAAAAAAAGAAGTGAAGGAGGGAGTTAAAGCTGGCAGAGCACTTGCATGGCACCAGGCAATGTGCTAAGGGGTATGCGGAGACTGTTTTCATGTATTGGCCATTGTGTGGCTAGTGGGTGTGGGTGATCGCTTTACAAAGAATTTGAGTGTCCAGGATCTGAAGCCAGCCCTGGGATGCTTCTAAAGTTCTGGTCTTTCTGTCTAACACAAGAACTTAAACCAGGACTTAAATCAGCACTCTAACACCTTCAGCGAAAGAGGCGTAGTGAAGGCATTACGGTCTGTTGTTCAGCTGCTCAGTCGTGTCCGACTCTTTGTGACCCCGTGGGCTGCAGCACGCCAGACTTTGCTGTCCATCACCATCCCCCAGTGTTTGCTCAAACTCATGTCCATTGAGTCAGTGATGCCATCCAATGTCAGGGTCTTAAATGAGTCAGCTCCTTGCATCAGCTAGCCAAAGTACTGGAGCTTCAGTTTCAGCATCAGTCGTTCCAATGAATATTCAGGGTTGATTTCCTTTAGGGTTGACTGGTTTCATCTCCTTGTTGTCCAAGGGACTCTCAAGAGTCTTCTCGAACACCACAGTTAAAAAGCATTGATTTTTTGGCGATCAGATTTCTTTATGGTCCAATTCTCACATCCATCCATGACTACTGGAAAAACCATAGCTCTGACTATACAGACCTTTGTTGTATTATGGCCCAGGCACATGTTATGGTTGGAGCAAATGCCCAGAGGGACACTCTATCAGAATCAGTCAACCTGAGCTGTGTTGTCCAGCACAGTAGCCACAGCCACATGGGCACATGTGGGGTTTTGAACATTTGAAATGAGGCTAGCCTGGACTGAGATGTGTTGTAAGTATAAAACACATATTGTTTTCTTTTGAAGACTTAGTATGATTTAAAAAAAGAATACCTCGGATTTCCCTGGTGGTGTGTGCATGCATGCTCAGTCGGGTTCAACTCTTTGTGACCCCATGGACTGCAGCCCACCAGACTTCTTTGTCCATGGGATTCTCCAGGCAAGAATACTGAATCGGGTTGCCATTTCCTCCTCCAGGGGATCTTCCTGACCCAGGGATCGAAACGGTGTCTCCTACATCTACTGCATTGGCAGGCGGATTCTTTACCACTAGCCACCTGGGAAGCCCTCCTTGATGGTGCAGTGGATAAGAATACACCTCCCAACACAGGGACACAGGTTCAATTCCTGGTCTAGAAGATCCCACATGCCTCAGAGCAACTATTAATAAGCCCGTGCACCACAACTATTGAACCTGTGCTCTCGAGCCCAGGCGGGATCCACAACTAGTGAGCCCACGAGCAGCGACTACTGAAGCCCACGTGCCTGGAGCCTGTGCTTTTCAACAAGAGAAGCCACTGCGATGAGAAGCCCTTGTACAGCAATGAAGACTCAACGCAGCCAAAAATAAACAAACTAAAAAGGAATACTTCTTCTCAGCCATAAGAAGGAACGAAATAGAGCCATTTGCAGAGATGTGAATTAACTTGCTGCTGCTGCTAAGTTGCTTCAGTCGTGTCCGACTCTGGCGACCCCATAGACCGCAGCCCACCAGGCTCCCCCGTCCCTGGGATTCTCCAGGCAAGAACACTGCAGTGGGTTGCCATTTCCTTCTCCAATGCAGGAAAGTGAAAAGTCAAAGTGAAGTTGCTCAGTTGTGTCCGACTCTTAGCAACCCCATGGACTGCAGCCTACCAGGCTCCTTTGTCCGTGGGATTTTCCAGGCAAGAGTACTGGAGTGGGTCGCCATTGCCTTCTCCATGAATTAACTTAGAGACTGTCAAACAGAGTGAAGTAAGTCAGAAAGAGAAAAACAATTATTTTATAATATCGCTTATATATGGAATCTAGAAAAAGGGTACAGATGAACTTATTTGCAAAGCAGAAATAAAGACACAGATGTAGTGTCTGTGTCTATTTATGGATACCAAGGGGGAAAGGGTGTGGGATGAATTGGGAGATTGAAATTGACACACATACAATACTAGCATAAATTAGGTAACTAATTAGAACTTACTGTATAGCACAGGGACCTCTACTTAATACTCTGTGGTAATCTAAATGGGAAGGAATTCCAAAAAAGAGGGGATATGTATACATATAGCTGATTCACTTTGTTGTACAGCAGTAACTATCACAACATTATAAAGCAACTATACTTCAAAGAAAAATTTAAAAACAAACCAAAAATTAACCCTTTCTAGTTGAAAATTGAAAAAAAAGAATATCTCATTAATAAATTTTCGTCCGTATCACATGTTGAAATGACCATGTTTACATTTGTTTAAATATAATACCATTAAAATTGATTTCATCTGTTTCTTTTTAAATGTGGCTACTAGAAAATTTTAAATCACAAATGTGGCTCACCATATATTTCTACTGGACAGGTTTGGGCTTGATATTGAGAAAGAAAATTTCTCTCAACCACCCAAGAAGTGAAAAAGTGTTAGACTGCAAAACCTGCCGCCTGGAGCCCAGTTTCTCTTCGAGATTCTCCTGTTCCCCACCCTCATCGCCATCCCTCACTGAAATCCAGTTTAAACACATGGTATGAAGGTGATCTTCCGAGATAAAAATCTGTTCTCATCCCGGTTCCATGGCTTAAAATCCTTCGGAGTTTTTGCCCTGGCCTTTCAGGCCATACTCCTTAGCAAAGCAGTGTAACCTGGCCTTGGCTGACTTCTTCCAGCTTCACTTTTTACCCCTTATTGCTCTAGTTTCCTGTGTGTGTTGTGTTTCTGATACCTCTTCCTTTTCCTGGGAATGAACTCTCTGCTTGCCACACATACCCAAACCTCCTGCACTAGCTATATCAACCACTGTCCTTTAACTGGTGGATTGTCCTCCAAGACCTAGTTTTACAGTCGCTCCTGTTGGTGCCTCCCCTGAACTTTCACCCTCTTAAGTGTTCTTCTCTAAGCCCCCTAACACCCTACATCTGCTTTTGTGGAGGGTGTTCTGACTTCCTGCTGGGTCGATCGTCTGCCTCCCTCATTTGACTCAGTTCCTTAAAGCCAGGAACCTTGTTCTTCATCTCGAATCCCAGCACCAAGCCTAAGCCTGGTACCCAGTGAACATTCAATAGCTACTTGTAAATGAATTGAGAAGCAGGTCAGAGAACTGACCAGGGATCATCCACTCCCAAATGGTGTATCAATTAGAACTCTTGTGGATGCAAGTGACAGAAACCTCCACTCTGACTGGTTTGATTGTCTTACAGGATTGAAAAGCCTGTGTGTTGTTCTAGCTTCAGGAATTGCTGGATTCGGTTGTCCAATCAGTGTCACTGAGATGTTGGGGTTTTTTTTTTTTTTTCTATTTCTCTACCTCTCCACTGTGCTGGTTTTCTGTGAAGAGATTCTGTCCTTAGGGCAACGAGATGGCTGATAAGCTTATCTTCCAGTTTCCAGTTGAGAAAAACAATGTTAGCCACCTTGATAGTTTGAACAGAGGGTAGAATTTGCTCCTGCTGCCCCTAATTGGCCTGTCTGGGGGTCATGTGCCCAAGTCTAAACTAATAATTGTTGACCTGTGGATGAGAAACATTGATTGGCTCAGGTTGAATCATATGATGAAGCAATGGAATTGAGACTGTGGTGCTGGTGACTTCACCCAAGCAACAGACTGAAAGCAAAAGCTCCTAAGGGCAACAGCAGGGTACTCTTTGTATTCAAAGGGAGTAAAGAGACCGCTGCAATGAAAAAAGAGCCCCGAGGCAAGTTGGTTCCAGAGTGCCTCCTTTTGCACAAGTAGACGTTTTCGGGACCACGGATCTCAAGAGAAATTCATCTTTTTACAACGGCACTGATTTTGTTTTTTTCCCTTGCTTTTGCATTTTCAAGGGACCCTGTAAAATGGGGGTTTTTCTTGTTAGATGTCCAGGTATCATGTGCTGAGCTGTGCTCATTCGTTTCAGTCGTGTTCAACTCTTTGTGACCCTATGGACTGGCCCACCAGGCTCTGTCCGTGGGATTCTCCAGGCAAGAATACTGGAGCGGGTTGCCGTGCCCTTCTCCAGGGGAATCTTCTCTACCCAGGGACTGAATCTGAGTCTCCTGCATTGCAGGTGGATTCTTTACTGCTGAGCCATCAGGAAAGTGAAGTCGTTCAGTCGTGTCCAACTCTTTGCGACCCCATGGACTGTAGCCCACCAGGCTCCTCTGTCCATGGGATTCTCCAGGCAAGAATACTGGAGTGGGTTGCCATTTCCTTCTCCAGGGGAATCTTCCCAACCCAGGGATCGAACCCAGGTCTCCCGGATTGTAGGCAGATACTTTAACCTCTGAGCCACCAGGGAAGCCTTGTGTAAATCAACTGGAGAGCTATGTAAGTTGACTAGAGAGACAGGTTAGAGATAGTTGAGAGACACAAAATCCTACTGCTGCTTGATAAGACCCTGGTATCTTTCCTGGCTTGAAAACTTACTCAGGAATGTGAGAGAATGACTGAACTCCCAATCTCTTTCTGGTGAAATGGGGCACACTGAATGGAGACATTTGGTGTCCCTCGGAAGAACAAGTCTTTAGTATCAGGGACCGTCAGTTCCAGGGCACCTCACAGTAACTCCTTCTGTACAAATTCATTCATGCAAAACTTCTGAGTGCCTAACTATTCCCATTGGCAGTCTGTTAGGTAGGAGAGAGAGAGAGGTAAACAAAACAGATTTTAGGGAGCTCACATTAGAGAGAGCCAATAGAAACACAAATAAGATACTTTCACACTGAGATAAATGCTATGAGTAAGTTTGGGTGATATGAATGAGAGGGACTAAGAGTGAGTTATTTTAGATAGATGTTTTCTCTGAGGTGGGATGAGAGCTGGTGCCTGGAGGATGAGAAAACGCCAACCATGCAAATCACTATTTAGGACTTCCCAAGAAGACGGAGAGTGTAGCTGGGAAATGTGAAGTAGTGCCTTGCTCCTCAAGGGGAGATCCCAGACCAGCAGCATCAGAACCACCTGGGAGCTTATTAGACATGCCGAATCCCAGAACCCGCCCCAGCCCTACTGAGTCAGAATCCACATTTAATGAAGTGGCCCAGGTGATTCGTAGGCATGGTAAACTTTGAAAAATGTTGGACTCTTGATCTTTTCTGCAGCTCACTGGGAAGGTATAAAACCTGCTGAGGCAGGGAGTAGGGAATACTGCTGTCAGCAGCCACTAGAAACGGGAACATTTGCTGCTGCTGCTTCTGTAACAGACCAGCCGGGCTGCGGGAGAAGATCATGAGGTTTTCACGTGTTAGAGTCCTAGAGGTTTTCTAGGTTAGTTCCCTTGCTTTACAGGAGACTGAGGTTCTTGGAGAAGGCGTGACCTGCCCAAGGTGGGTGCCTCTGGGCAGGATCTAGGATCTAGGAGTTTCCTTTCTCTGGGCTACCTTTCAAATATTGACAGGACAGATTAGAGTGAGAATGGAGGAGGGGATGATAAGGTGATTGGGAAATACTTTCACATGCAGCACTGGAAAACAGCTGGCCTTGGTGTTTCATTCTGTGAGGCAGAACTAAGAAAATATACATGAGAACCAGGTTCATTTACAGGGAAGCAAATTTCAGCTCAAGGCTAGGAACCTTTCTAAGATTTAGAGCCAAACAATTGAAAGTGCCTCATACAGGCAGTCAGTTAGTTCAGTCTCTCAGTCATGTCCGACCCTTTGCTACCCCATGGACTGCAGCACACCAGCCTTCCCTGTCCATCATCAACTCCTGGAGCTTGCTCAAACTCATGTCCATTGAGCCGGTGATGCCATCCAACCAACTCATCCTCTGTCGTCCCCTTCTCTTCCTGCCTTCCAATCTTTCCCAGCATCAGGGTCTTTTCCAATGAGTCAGTTCTTCCCATCAGGTGGCCAAAGTATTGGAGCTTCAGCTTCAGCATCAGTCCTTCCAATGAATATTTAAGGTTGACTTCCTTTAGGATTAACTGGTTGGATCTCTTTGCATTCCAAGGGACTCTCAAGAATCTTCTCCAACACCACAGTTCAAAAGCATCAGTTCTTCGGCACTCAGCTTTCTTTATGGTCCAACTCTCATATCCATACATGACTACTGGAAAAACTATATCCTTGACTAGATGGACCTTTGTTGGCAAAGTAATGTCTCTGCTTTTTAATATACTATCTAGGTTGGTCATAGCTTTTCTTCCACGGAGCAAGCGTCTTTTAATCTCATGGCTACAGTCACCATCTGCAGTGATTTTGGAGCCCAAAAAAATAAATGGTGTTTATTTATTACTGCCTGTATGGGAGACCGGAGAAGGCAATGGCACCCCACTCCAGTACTCTTGCCTGGAAAATCCCATGGACCGAGGAGCCTCGTAGGCTGCAGTCCGTGGGGTCGCTAGGAGTCGGACACGACTGAGTGACTTCACTTTCACTTTCCACTTTCATACATTGGAGAAGGAAATGGCACCCCACTCCCGTGTTCTTGCCTGGAGAATCCCAGAGACGGGGGAGCCTGGTGGGCTGCCGTCTATGGGGTTGCACAGAGTTGGACCCACACCCTGTGCCGTCAGGTGTTTTAATGGTGTTTAAAAAAATAAAGTCTCTCACTGTTTCCCCTGTTTCCCCATCTATTTGCCATGAAATGATGGGACCGGACATGCCATGATCTTAATTTTTTGAATGTTGAGTTTTAAGCCAGCTTTTTCGCACTCCTCTTTCACTTTCATCAAGAGGCTCTTTAGTTGTTCTCTTTCTGCCATAAGGGTGGTGTCATCTGCGTATCTGAGGTTGCTGATATTTCTCCCAGCAATCTTGATTCTAGCTTGTGCTTCATCTAGCCCAGCACTTCGCATGATGTACTCTGCATATAAGTTAAATAAGCAGGGTGACAATATACAGACTTGACAGTACTCCTTTCACAATTTGGAACCAGTCTGTTGTTCATGTGGGGTTCTACTGTTGCTTCTTGACCTGCATTCTTGATTTCGCAGGAGGCGTTTTCCTTCCCAGGGATTTGGGGTGGGGAAGGCTTGTCTGGGGCGAGGGCTGGTGAGAAGCCGACTGGCTGGCCTCAGATTGCTGGGGCCTATGGACAGGACCGCGCAGGGTGTGGGGCCCGAGGCGGTTGGGGCCCATTCCTGAACGCCCCCGCCGAGACTGGAGAAGAAAGAGCCCGGAGCTGCAGCGATAACCGGCCAGAGGCTCTGTCTCCCATACAGGCAATAAGTATCCACAAAACCCCCACTCTGGTAGGAGCTTTACTGGATCAGGGTTTCACAAAAGATAGTTGTTTGCATCTTCACATTTTTGTGGGCCATATCATTTGTAAGTATTTTAAATTGACATAAAAATATGAATATGTGTAAAGTACACTAATCTTCATTGTACACTGGATGAATTTTCACCGTAAGTCTATACCTTTGTTATCTACCATCCAGATCAAAATACCAAACGTGCCCAGCACCCGCCCTACACTTTCCAGCCAATAATGCTTCTCTCTCTAGATAACCACTATTCTTGCTTTGATTACAATCAATTTGCACATTTCTGAACTTATATGAAGTTCATATAAAGTGTGTCCATTTTTTACTTAAAGTTTTTCTCTAAGTAGATTCATTTTTACAACTTATCTAAGAAACAACATCAATGAAATCGTTTGATGTGATAGATGTTTCCCCCCAATATACACTAAAACACACAACTTGCAAAATGAGCTTCTTCGTGTACCAAGAGACCACATTTTGCTTCTCAAAAGCCGCCAGATGATTTTTTAGGTCCTTGCAACTTGAAGATTTGAGGTGAAAAGCCCAAAGTTTATGGAATACCCTGTCACAATCCCAATGCCATCATAGGCCAGCGACTCATCTAACTAAAACACTTGTTGAATACCTAGCAGCGACTCTCAAGGCACTGCACTCCACTCTCTGGAAAAGACCCCACTTTCTGATTTCCAGGGGAGGGAAAGAGAAGAGTAAATCATTTCAGGGTGTGTTATGGTAAGTGCTGCAGCTCAGGTGAGCACCCTGACACAGAGGAAGGGCGGTTTCCGGAGTCAGGGAGCAGAGGAGAGGGTGGGTGAGCATATCAGTCGGCACCTCTACCAGCCACCCGACTTTGATCACTTTGCCGCAGCGCAGCAGCTGCGGTCAACCTCAGCCTTCCTTAGCAACCTGAGGGGCCGCACAGGCGCCTTCCTATTAGCCGGGAGGGGTTTGATGGGCAGCTCTGCCGCGCAACCCCGGAGCGCGGCTCCTGGCGCCGCGCTCACTCACGGGCGGGCTCGGAGGCATTACCGCCCCCCGGGTGCCCCGCCCACCTCCCGAGCGGCGCGCGGCGCATGCGCAGGCGGTTTGGGGGCTGTGTGCAGGGCTATCGCCGAGCCGGAGCAGCTGCGGAGAGGCTCCTGGGCTCCGCCGAGGTCGCCGCTCCCGCTCCTCGCTTCGGCCGCCGCAGTTTCCAAGCAGCCGCTGGGGGAGCGGCAGCTTATTGTCTTTCTCCGCGGCCAAGGTGCGGAGCTGCTCCAGCTCGGCCCGCGGGGGAGCCCCGGGAGCCGCACGGTGAGAGCGCGACTGAACTCGGCGGAGTTGGGGGAAGTTTTGCGGTTAGAGGAGGGGTCGCGGCGGGGAGCGTGGGCCGCTCCGGGCTGGGGCGCGGGGCTACCCGGGCGCGGCCTGGGATGCATGGGCGCCGGGGATCGTTCCCCGGCTTTCCGCGCCTCCGCCCGGGCCTCCCCATCACGCATTGTCTGCCCTGGCCGCTCCCGCAGCCCAACCCCGGGGCCGCCTCCGCTCCCGGGCTGGGGGGGCGCGGCCGATCCCGCCCGGCTGCGATGCCCCCCCTCCCGTGAGGCATCACCGCGGGGCCCGGACCCCCGGTCTTCCCCGGGTCGGCTCCTCCGGGAACGGGGGCCACAGTCGCTCCCCCGCGGGAACTGCGGCTGCTCCGCTGGTCCCACCGGTCGGGGAGCCGGCGAACAAGTGCCGTGGACGCGAGGGAGCGGCTCTCGGGGGCCGCGGCGAGCGGTAAACACGCCGGGCCTGGCCGGCCTCGCGGGGGCGCCCTGGGCGCTTGCTCCCGGGGGCGCGGCCGGGGCGCCCGCGAGGGGTCGGAGACGTGCAGCCCGGGGGGAACCCGCCTTGGGACCGTCGCCTGAGCTCCGCTCTCGTCGAGTTCAAGTGCAGCCAAACTTTGAAACCAAACAATACTTTTTTTTTGGGTAAATACCACTTACTGAACCCCTCTCCCTTCCCCACTCTCCCCCCCGCCCCGCCCCCAAAGTCAACCAGTAGGTTAAACTTTTAAAATAAATATGGGGGAAGTCCTCAAGAGTTTTTCTATCAGAAGAAAGGATAGGGTTGTTTTTTTTTTTCTTTTTGGTAATAGTGCTTAGAGCAAAATGACTCCATAGCATTTAGTTTTCTAGATCTTAACTGTGAACTCAGGAGTTCACAAATGTAAGTTGGATTGAGCAATATTTGGTGTTCAGTCTTAGCTTTAACACTCCTCAGTGAAGTTATTTTGAGAGTTTGTTGCCGCAGGCATACGGAACTAAAGTAAAAAACAGTGCCTTTTTTTCTCGTTCAGCAACCCCCTCCCCCGTTTTAGTTAGTTTCATAAGTAGCTTTTTCTATTTTTTTTTTTTTTTAAATCGTTGGATCGCCCAGATCAGGATAAACGATGGAAAAATCACTTGGAAGAATCATTTTCTGCAAGTTTGTAAAGGAGCTGTGATAAATCATTGTTACAGTCCCATAGCCTTCCGTGGTCTCTTGGGAATTTGCAGATGGCAAGCCCTGTCGTCAAGCTTTGGGTGCTTCGTTCTGCTGAATTCAGTTCATTTGGCTTATGAAGTCAGAATGATTCTGTTTAAATCCCCACGGTGGATCCAGCATAAATGTCTGTCAGATTGCATGGTGGAAGAAAATGACCAGAATGTGTTTCTATCAATTGTTTGTATTCCTTTGCCGTCTAGTAAATTAACAAGAAAACTTCGAACCAAACACCCTGCGGGTCAGTTTGCGTTTCAATTGGTTTCTCCTGCTGAGTGACCGATGTGAGGTGTGCCCTGGGTTTTTCTGGTTTCCTTGGCCTCATTTTGCAACTGTGTTCACCTGACAAAGCTAAAGAAAAATGTCCTGATGGCATAAGCTTGGATTTTTGAAGTACAGCCACAAGTTTGGTTTTAGGAGTCATAATCCGTGCCCTTTGGGTTTTCCTTCCCAAAGTTGTGCAGGTTTAGATGGCTTGTGTGTAGGGGTGGGGTGGGGGCTGGGAGGAGGGGTTAAGAGAGGTTGGAAGGAGTTGTCAGGGAGGGACAAAATGTAAACAAACACTGCTTAGAACCTTAGGTGACAAGCAGATCAGTTCCTCTGCCTCTCTGATAGCATGTTATACATACCTTTGTTTTAGGGTTTCTTGCACTTCATTATTTTTGCCTGACGACTGGCAACTGCATATGTGGTATATATATATATGGACTCCTCTTCCAGCCTGTTAACTCCGGAGGGCTGTGATGAGTCTCAGCTGTGTGCCGCCTTGCCCAGAAGGAGTCTTAACACAGCGCAGGTGCTCAGGAGGTATTTGTATTGGGTGAAGTGGCTTGGTTGGTGCTTCACCCGAATATGGGACCCAGGGAACCACTGAACCTGGGGACTCGTTAACGGTGGCAGCTTACTCGCAGGCCTGTAATGCGATTTACTGTACTTCATACAAGGATGTCTGACCTTTCCTGTTAACCCGTTAATTACTTCTTGAAAAGAATCGTGGTTTAAATTGTGTGCTGTGGATTTTGTAAACTGGTTTCTGATTGGGAAAATTTCTCCCTTTTTTGTTAAAATGACTAAGACTGCCGGACACATCCATTCACTCCCCTGCCTGTTGATACCTCTGTTGTGACTTGGGGAGGTAGCACAGTGTCGAAGAATGCACATTCTTTGGAATTAGGTAAACTTGAATTCAAATCCCCACCCTTCCGTTGACAAGGTGGGTAGCCTTGAGCAGGCAGGTCCCTTATCCACTCTGAGCTTCGGCTTCCTACCGTGTAAGGTATAGTAACATACTTTAGAGCATTCTTAGAAATAAATGAAGCTGTGTGATGATCTTCATAGTATGCCTGTTATCTGGTAGCTGTACTGACAGTGATTTGGGTACTTTTTTGTATGGTTTAAACCATGTTTAAAAGTCTGATGCATCTGAGCATAGTGGTTTAGCTGTTTATCATAGAGGGAACGCTTCTCAGGGCACTCAAAACCTGTGCTATGGGACAACCCAGAGGGATGGGATGGGGTGGGGAGGGAGGTGGGGGGGGTTCACCGTGGGGGACACATGTACACCCGTGGCTGATTCATCTTGATGTGTGGCAAAAGCCACAATTCAATTAAGATAAATTAATTTTTTTAAAAAGAAGAAATACATCGTGGCTGTTGTGGAATAATATTTGGTATTCCTACTGATACTAGTATATATAATTATTTGTTATGTTCTGCTTTGTTAACTCTATAAGTAAAAGTACTGCCCCTAGTATAACAATTAAAAAAAAAAGAGGGAATGCTTCTGGGAATTGAGTCTTAAATGCAGTTTTTTAGAAGGTGAAGTTGAACTGAACGTTAATAGAATTAGCGGTTTTATTTTTATCTTCTAAATCAGTTGTTAATCTTTGAGTGGGCCTGGCAGTGTGGCTCAGTAGGACAGAACTCTGCATTTATAGTGTTTAGGAAATGGTCAGAAATGGGTTGTTTTCAAGACTTGGAGTAGGGTATCTGAGTTAGTTAATTCCAGCTCTTCTTCCTTATTTTACCTTAATTTTGAAAAGTAGTTGATACGGATTATGACTACATTTCTCACACTTGCTTAAGATGGAACTGGCCTGTGGGTTAACAGGTGGTATTACTTACTCTTCAAAAACACTTCTGAAGGTGCCACCATCTGTGGGAGGAAGCAGTGATTTAAATCAGTTATACCAGCGTATTTTGAAAATTCACAATACCAAGTGGAATAGATACATTCTAGAAATATTAACCTGTCATGGCATTTCTGTATATTGAATCTTATCTTTCCATTTTTTAATAAAATAAAGGCAAAAAGTTAATCCTGAAGGATTACAGTAAACCTTTAAAAATTATATTTGACCGGACTCACAGATTGAGGGGAAAAACCAAAGCTGACAAAGCTAGATGAACCCACTTGGACTTTTGATAATCCCCTTTTAAAGTTAATGTTGCAGTGCGCTTGAATACACAGGGTTATTACTGATGGGGACAAGCATCCGTTTGGAAGCTGTGCTCCCGTCACTGTCAGGCTGTCTTACCCGCCGTCCGTGGGGAGAGAGGAGGAAGCTCTTGGTGGAAAGAAGTTGGCTTCCTTCATGTGTCTTCGCATTTGTGGTTCTGTAGCCCACCTCGGGGTTGATGGGGACAGATTGAGTAGAAGATGGGTAGGTAACCCATTTTGGTCCGTCCTTGCTCAAAGAAGGCCCCAGTAGACCTGATACCGAGATACGATGATTGTTACGAATGTTTGTGTAGGACAGTGGTGTGTTTTCCTTTTACTTATTCAGAGCTGTGTTCAGAGCCCTGGAAAGGTGGATATCAGTGTGCGTGATGTGGCTTTTGGGGTGGGGAGAAGGGAACAGTGTGAGGGATTTACCATTTATGTCACTCAGTAAGCTCTCCTATTAGTAATCAGTCCTTTTGAATTTTTGCTTATGATCCTATCGTAAGCCTGTGTTTGGCCACAGAAATCGTCTTTACCACTTCAAAAGGCTAATTATTCCTGAATGGTTAGGAATTAAGTATGTTGCACTGTAATGAGTTAGTCTTTTAGACAACTGAAGATGTCAAGCAAGAGAAAAGTACCTTGGAGTTATGCAATGTAGTGTTCCATCAGCCCAAGGTAATTGCTGGTGATGTCTGCTGAAAGCATGTGATACAGGACCGCATGGCTGACTTCCTGAGCTTCACCAATTATTGGCAGTGCATCCTTGAGGAGGCCACTTCGTGTGTCTCAGACTTAGCATCCTTACTTATAAAATAAGGACAAATTGGATATTGTCATCTAATCTCCTGCCCTCTACTGTCAATGAGAAACTCCGGAGAGAAAACACTATACAAGTGCTTTGTCATGTTGTAGTTTTGTTGGTTGGCTACTGGTTTGGATAAAATTCAAATCTTAGTATAAAATGGGAAAACATCTAATGAAGTTTGTTGATTTTTTTTCTTTGTAAATATTATACCATTTCTTTTGCCATTCTTACTTAGGAAAATGGATACTGCTCACTTTTGCCTCTTTACAGATTTCCTTTTACAGCGTATTTGTTATGGGATATTTTTCTAAATTCAGTGCTTGCTGGGAGACCCACATTACTCTGAAATCACAGGAACTGACATTGGATCCCAGTACTTGAAGTCAGGTGAAACCACAATAAACAGTGAGCAAAGAATGTCAGAGTGTTTCAGAAGGGTACAAAAGAAGCTAGCCTAGTCACTGTCTGATCTTCACTGACTCATTTTCTTAAAAAAAGGTTTACTCCAATCAGGGAATGTGCCTCTTATGTGTCAGATGTTATACAGTGTGTCTTACATTTTATATATGGCTGAGTTGTGTGGCATGTAGGATATTAGTTTCCGGACCAGGGATTAAACCCTACATTGGGAGTGTGAACTCTTAACCACTGGACCACCAGGAAAGTCCTACATTTATTTCATTTTTGAAACAAATCAATGAGGCAGGATTATTGATTCATTTTAGGAGGGCTTCCCTGGTGGCTCAGATGGTAAAGAATCTGCCTCAATGCAGAAGACCCAGGTTCGATCCTTGGATTGGGCAGATCACCTGGAGAAGGAAATGGCAACCCACTCCAGTATTCTTGCCTGGAGAATTCCATGGACAGAGGAGCCTGGAGGGCTACAGTCCATGGGGTCGTAAAGAGTCAGACATGACTGAGTGAGTAACACTTTCAGGAGGAGGAAACACCCAAGAAAATGATTTGACAGTGGTCACATAGTTTTAAATTTTGGTGTTAAAATTTGAATATCTGAAGTCACTTTATTCTGGCTGCAAAGGGCATGCTTTTCATATCACTAATATCACCTGAAAAGAGTACAGTTTGTAAACAAATCAGGTTTATTGAGTTGTTTATATGATAAAATGCACCCATTTTAAGTGTACAGAGTTTGACACGTTTTGACGAATATATTCATGCATGTAAAGGTATAGAATGTTGCCGTCAATCCAGAAAGTTCATTTGTATTCTCCAGAGAGTTCTGGCTTCGCCCCTCCCTCTGCTGCCTAGCTCACCATAGGCAACCACTGCTCTGCTGTCTGCCACCAGTTTTGTTTACAGACTATGGCCCACAGACCAGATCTGCCCTACTGATTTTTTTTTTTAATTAAGCTTTATTGGGACACAGCAGTGTTGCTTTGTTTCCATATTGTGTGTGGTTGCTTTGGTGCTACAGTGACAGCAGTTACAAGACACCCTGTGATCCACAAAGCTGAAAATATTTACTAATCTCCCAGAAAAAGTTTGCTAAGCCTTGTTCTATGTAACTAATTATAATGATGACATTTGAACAATTCTGTAGTATTCAGTGCATATTCAACTTTTCCTGTTTGTCCTCCAAATAGCTTTTTGTAGTTAATTAAAAAAAAAAAATCAGGATATTATTCCATTGCGTGTGTGTGTGTGTATATGTGGGCACACGCACAATCGGACATAGTTCTGTAAATAGTGTCGCTGTGAACATTGGGGTGCATGTGTCTTTTTGAATTAGAGTTTTAAACTTTTCAAGTTAGTTGTCTTCTTATTATCCTGAAAGTAAAAAGACTTCGCTCTGTATTTTTCTCCTAGAATTTTTATAGTTCAAAATTTTACAGTTTAGGTTTATGAATCACTTGAGTTAATTTTTCTCATGGTGCAAAGTGTGGATTGAGATTGATTTTTTTTTTTTTTTTTTGCATGTGGGTGTGTAGTTTTTCCAGCAGTGTTTTTTGAAAAGACATCTTTCTCCACAGAATTGCCTTTGTACCTTTGCTGAAAGCCAGTTGATCATGTATGTGTGGGTCTGTTCCTGGATTCTGTCGTATTGCTCTGTCTTTCATTATTCTTTTACCACACTGTTGATTACTGTATCTATATAGTGAGTCCTAAAATCAGGTAGTATGAGTTCTCTAATTGAGTTATTTTTCAGAATTATCTTTGATTATTCTAGTTGTTTTGCCTTTCCAAGTACGTTCTATTTACTTATTTTTATTTATTTTTTGGCTGCACTTCAAAGCTTGTGGGACCCTAGTTCCCTGACCAGGGATTGAATCTGGTCCCTTGACAGTGAAAGCGTGGAGTCCTAACCATTGAATCTCCAGGGAATTCCCCCCAAGTATATTTTAGAATCAGCTTGTTGAGAAGAATCCTGACAGGATTTTTGATTGGCCCTGTATTGAATCTGTCACTTAGGGTAGAATTGACAGCTTAGTCATATTGAGCCATGAACACATGGTTTATGATGTTCTATTTATTTCGACTTTTTTTTTTTAATTTTGTTAGTGTTTTGTAGATTTTAGTAATTGGATCTTGCATGTTTTTAAAATAATATTAATATGTATTTCATATTTTCTGGTGGTGTTGTGAATAATGCTTTTAAAATGTCAGTTTCCTGTTGTTGATTGCTAGTCTGTAGAAATAGGATTGACTTTTTTTATGTGACCCTTTGTCTTACAAACTTGCTAAACTTACCTGGGCTCTTGTTCGTAGACAGTAATGTCATTGGCGATACAGGGAGTTTGATTTCTTCTTTGCAGTCGATATGCCTTTTATTTGTTTTTCTTTATTGAACTGGCTAGGACCTGCTGTGTGATGATGAATAGGAGTTTTGAAAGTGGACCTTTTCCTGATGTTAAGGGGAGAACATTCGTGTTTTCCCATTAACATGATGTTCTTTATAGTTTTTGTTTTTGTAGTTGTAAAGGTGTTCTTTATCAGGTTGATAAACTTCTGTTTCTAGTTTGCTGAGTTTTTATCACGAATGGGTACTGAATATTGTCACAGGCTTCTTCTGCATCTGTCGAGGTGATCATATATTTTTTCTTCTTTAATCAGTAGATATGGTGAATTACACTGCTTTTTCAGTGTTGAACTAGCCTTGTATTCTTTTGATAATCCTCAGTCATGATGTATTTTTAGATATTGTTGAATTCAGTTTGCTGCTGTGAATCTTTTTTTATTTTCTTTTTTGTCTATTAATGTTCCTTTAAAAAGTTCTTGGTCATATGTGTAATACTCATAGTTGATAAAGTCCTAGCTCATTAATTCCATTATTTGTTTCTATAGGCCTTTTCTTTTTTCATTTTTGGGTCACATCTTGGTAATTTCTTGTTAAATCCTAGAAATGGTGAATTTTAATTCGTTGGTTGCTGTCGACTGGTCCAAGTTAGATCAACCCTGCTGCTGCTGCTGCTAAGTCACTTCAGTCGTGTCCGACTCTGTGCGACCCCATAGATGGCAGCCCACCAGGCTCCCCCGTCCCTGGGATTCTCCAGGCAGGAACACTGGAGTGGGTTGCCATTTCCTTCTCCAATGCATGCAAATGAAAGTGAAGTCGCTCAGTCGTGTCCGACTCCCAGCGACCCCATGGACTGCAGCCTACCAGGCTCCTCTGTCCATGGGATTTTCCAGGCAAGAGTATTGGAGTGGGGTGCCATTGCCTTCTCCGTAGATCAACCCTAGCTGTATCCTTTTACTCTAAGACTTGTTTCGCCCCATTATTAAGGCATGAAGCCGCCATAGTTTTCATTGAAGAATGGTATGTTCTCTGTTCTCGCTGGTCTGAGTCTCTGCCAGCCCTGTGTGAGCTCTGGGGTTATGTAGCATATAGTCCTTGGGTCATTCTTTGCCTGCCCTTGTAGATTTACAGTATGCACACACAGCTTGTTATTCGTTATTAGACTCAGGCAGGCCTCTGTGCTGAATTCTGGAGATCCTTCTTCATGCAACTCTCTCCTTTCTAGTACTCTGGTTTTTAGCTTCCTGAGCCTTCTCATGCTCTTGGACTTCCTACTTGACAAGCCTGCCTTGCTCTGCTTGGGCTCCTCAAAGCACATGGTCCAGGATGTGCCTCCAGGCTGAGAAGGCTGGTGCATGTGTGGAGTTCCCCTCTTCCCAGTCCTGTGCTGCTGGTGGTCCAGTGACTGAAAGACGTTGCCATTTTGCCGTCCATTTTTTTGGTTGTTGGTGGGGGTGCGAGCAGAAAGGAGTCTGGAGCCAGGTACTCCATCACGGTTGGAAATTGAAATCCTTTGAAAGAGTATAATTTATTGATGATGCTTAAAATCTCCTTACAGGAGTCTCCAAGTCTTTGTGGGTGTAAATATCAAAGAAATATTTGTTAAATGTCTATGTAGCTAGCCTTTACTCTGTAGGGAATACAGAAGAAGTCATGTCCATCTGTTTGCGACCCCATGGAATGTAGCCTGCCAGGCTCCTCTGTCCATGGGATTTCCCAGGCAAGAATATTGGAGTGGGTTGCCATTCCCTTGTCCAGGGGAATCTTCCCGACGTAGGGATCGAAGCTGGATCTCTTGCTTGGCAGGCGGATTCTTTACTACCTCTATAGAATATACGTGAGATTAATCAAAGATGTGAAATGCTCTAGTGATGAGCAGAAAAGTGGTGTGATACTTGCGTATAACGATTCGTTCTTTTACATCTTTGTTTCTTAACCTGTATTTATATTTCCTTCTATGGCACAGGATGGAGTGAGTCAGTGGGTACAGAGTATTGGCTCTTTCAGATGTGTTTGGCGACTTATTTGCTCTGTGGCTTTAGATAAATTGTCTCTGAAAATCAGCATTCCCTTTTGTAAAATAGGCACGTGACATACCTTGTTGGGTTGTTTATTAATTTATTCAGCACATGTTTGGGTGCCTTCTGTCGTCAAGCACTGTTCTAGGTGAGGGGATTTCAGTGACAAAAGGCAGTTGCTTCCATCAAGGGGCTGACATCTTAGCAAGAGAAGCAGAACATAAACAGGTAGAAGGCCGGTCATGATAATTGAAGGAAGAAGATGAAGAGCATTCAAAACATTGGGGGAGGATGTCAAACTTTCTGAGATGAGGTTTCTGAGAGAGACCCGAGCGAAGTGACGAGAGCAGACCTGAAGGGCTCTGGATGTTCCGAGTGGAAGGGGCAGCAGGGGCAAAGGACTTGAGGGGAGAGTATGAACAGGGAGGCGGAGGATGGGGCCAGAGAGAAGAGCGATACATATGCAGGTATACACATATATATACATAAGATATATATGCAGGTAGTTGTTGCTGTTGTTGAGTCGCTGAGTCGTGTCTGATTGTTCCCCATGGACTCTCCAGACTCCTCTGGCCCTGGAATTCTCCAGGCAAGAATACTGGAGTGGGTTGCCATTTTCTTCTCCAGGGGATCTTTCTGACCCAGGGATTAAGCTTTGTCTGTTTCCCTGGCAGGCGGGGTTAAGCAAGATCTGTTCAGTTCAGTCGCTCAGTCGTGTCGGACTCTTTGCGACCCCATGAATCGCAGCACGCCAGGCCTCCCTGTCCACACCCAAACTCATGTCCATCGAGTTGGTGATGCCATCCAGCCATCTCATCCTCTGTCGTCCCCTTCTCCTCCTGCCCCCAATCCCTCCCAGCATCAGAGTCTTTTCCAGTGAGTCAGCTCTTTGCATGAGGTGGCCAAAGTACTGGAATTTCAGCTTTAGCATCAGTCCTTCAAAAGAACACCCAGGACTGATCTCCTTTAGAATGGACTGGTTGGATCTCCTTGCAGTGCAAGGGACTCTCAAGAGTCTTCTCCAACACCACAGTTCAGAAGCATCAATTCTTTGGTGCTTAGCTTTCTTCACAGTCCAACTCTCACATCCATACATGACCACGGGAAAAACCATAGCCTTGACTAGATGCACTTTTGTTGGCAAAGTAATGTCTCTGCTTTTTAATAAGCTACCTAGGTTGGTCATAACTTTCCTTCCAAGGAGTAAGCATCTTTTAATTTCATGGCTGCAATCACCATCTACAGTGAGTTTGGAGCACCCCTCAAAAATAATAAAGTGTGACACTATTTCCACTGTTTCCCCATCTATTTCCCATGAAGTGATGGGACCAGATGCCATAATCTTAGTTTTCTGAATGTTGAGCTTTAAGCCAACTTTTTCACACTCCTCTTTCACTTTCATCAAGAGGCTCTTTAGTTCCTCTTCACTTTCTGCCATAAGGGTGGTGTCATCTGCATATCTGAGGTTATTGATATTTCTCCCGGCAGTTTTGATTCCAGCTTGTGCTTCATCCAGCCCAGCGTTTCTCATGATGTACTCTGCATATAAGTTAAATAAGCAGGGTGACAATATACAGCCTTGACGTACTCCTTTTACTATTTGGAACCAGCCTGTTGTTCCATGTCCAGTTCTAACTTGCTTCCTGACCTGCATACAAATTTCTCAAGAGGGAGGTCAGGTGATCCGGTACTCCTATCTCTTTCAGAATTTTCCACAGTTTATTTTCCACCCTGTCCAACACCAACTCCTGGAGCTTGCTCAAGCTCATATCCATCGAGTTGGCGGTGCCATCCAACCATCTCATCCTCTGTCATCTCCTCTCCTCCTGCCCTCAGTCTTTCCCAGCATCAGGGTCTTTCCCAGTGAGTCAGTTCTTCGTATCAGGTGGCCAAAATATTGGAGTTTCAGTTTCAGCATCAGTCCTTGAATATTCAGGACTGATTTCCTTTAGGATCGACTGGTTGGATCTCCTTGTAGTCCAAGGGACTCTCAAGAGTCTTCTCCAACACCACAGTTCAAAAGCATCTTTTCTCGGTGCTCAGCTTTCTTTATAGTCCAACTTTCACATCCATTCATGACCACTGGAAAAACCATAGCCTTGACTAGATGGACCTTTGTTGGCAAAGTAATGTGTCTGCTTTTTAATGTGCTGTCTAGGTTAGTCATAGCTTTTCTTCCAAGGAGTAAACATCTTTTAATTTGATGGCTGTAGTCACCATCTGCAGTGATTTTGGAGCCCCCAAAAATAGTCTGTCACTGTTTCCATTGTTTCTCCATCTATTTGCCATGAAGCGATGGGACTGGATGCCATGGTCTTCCTGTTTTGAATGTTGAGTTTTAAGCCAGCTTTTTCACTCTCTTTCACTTTTATCAAGAGGCTCTTTAGTTGTCCTTCGCTTTCTGCCATAAGAGTGGTGGTATCTGCATATCTGGGGTTATTGATATTTCTCCCGGCAGTCTTGATTCTAGCTTGTACTTCATCCAGCCTGACACTTTGCTGATGTACTCTGCATATAAGTTAAATAAGCAGGGTGACATATACATCCTTGATGTACTCCTTTTCCCTATTTGGAACCAGTCTGTTGTTCCATGTCCAGTTCCAACTGTTGCTTCTTGACCTCCATACAGATTTCTCAGGAGGCAGGTAAGGTGTCTGGTATTCCCACCTTTTGAAGAATTTTCCACAGTTGTGATCCACACAGTCAAAGGCTTTGACATAGTCAATAAAACAGAAGTAGATGTTTTTCTGGAACTCTCTTGCTTTTTCAGTGATCCAAGGGATGTTGGCAATTTGATCTCTGGCTCCTCTGCCTTTTATAAATCTAGCTTGAACATCTGGAAGTTCACGGGTTCACATACTGTTGAAGCCTGGCTTGGAGAATTTTGAGCATTACTTTGCTAGTGTGTCAGATGAATGCAATTGTGCAGTAGTTTGAATGTTCTTTGGCATTGCCTTTCTTTGGGATTGGAATGAAAACTGACCTTTTCCAGTCCTGTGGCCACTGCTGAGTTTTCCAAATTTGCTGGCATATTGAGTGCAGCACTTTCACAACATCATCTTCCAGGATTTGAAATAGCTCAACTGGAATTATATCACCTCCACTAGCTCTGTTCGTAATGATGCTTCCTAAGGCCCACTTGACTTGCATTCCAGGATGTCTGGCTTCTAGGTGAGTGATCACAGTATTGTGGTTATCCGGGTCATGAAGATCTTTCTTGTATAGTTCTTCTGTGTATCCTTTCCACCTTTTCTTAGTATCTTCTGCCTCTGTTAGGTCCGTACCACTTCTGTCCTTTATTGTGCCCATTTATCAGTGATCTTTAAATGTGATGCAGGGGTGTATCAGGGCTTCCCGGATGGCTCAGATGGTAAAGAACCTGCCTGCAATAAGGGAGACCAGGGTTCTATCCCTAGATTGGGAAGATCCCCGAGAGGAGCGCATGGCAACCCACTCCAGTACTCTTGCCTGAAGAATCCCCATGGATAGAGGAGCCTGTTGGACTACAGTCCATGGATTTGCAAAGAGTCGGACATTTCTGAGCGACTAAGCAAACACACACACACACACACAGGGGTTGTGTGTGTAATTTTTACACACAAAGTAGTTTGGAAGGAATTTATCACAGAGTGTTAACTGTAGTTTTGTTTGTAGAGTGAGATGACGGTAGAATTTTTTTTTTTTTACCTCCTAAATGCTTTGCTATATCTGTATCTATCTCTGTATATGTTTTAATTTTTCATTTTCAAGTAGAGGTGATGCTTGGGAGCGTCTGCCCGCTTGGTGAGTCTCTGGGCTGATGCAGTTTCTTTGTTTGTGGTTGTTCACACTTCGTCCTCCACAGATGGGTCTTTGACTGTGGTCTGTTGTCTTGAAAATTTGAGCCGTTGATCTCCAGCGGGGACGTCAGGGGAGAGTATGGGTGGTTTTGATAGAAGAGTTCACAGCAGCTCCTGTGAAAATTGTTAGCACATGTTCTCCCCACCAAGCTAGTTGTGGCACCAGTTGTTCAAAGGGGGTGTTGTGTTGTGTAGTGTTCGTATCGTGGTGGGCAGGTCACTTCAGGTGAATTGACTCAAGCTTGAATGTTTTTCCCTTAAATCTGAATGATAACTTTCCGTACCAGCTTAGATCGTTAGAAGCATTCCTTTTCCCAGGTGATAACAGTGCCAAAGGTGGAGTTTTTGCAGATTTGACATTTTCTGTCGTTGATGAATCACCTCTGAAAATACAGCAGTAGAGTTTGAAATATGTCTAAATCAGTCCACGTACCTGGTGTTGCCCGTTGAGTTCTGCCCTGTTTAAGGTAGTCGTGTTTCTGGAGTTGGAGAAGAGACCCGTTGTGGCATTGTGCGGGAATCATTTCTTTTACTTTTATGATCTGTCTGGAGGACAGCGGGTTTTTTTTTTTTTTTTTTTTTAATCTTGCGTTCTTTGTGCGGAGAGGCTGGGCTCTTTGTATTCACAAAGGAACTCTGCTTGTGGCTTTGTCGTTTGGGAGTTATTTAGGAGGAAGACGGGACAGCTCAAGTTTGAGAAGCAGAGTTCTAATTGTTCACTTGGTCACATGCAGCCTTGGGGCCTGGCCGAGGTGCTTTCTGCCTTTGAGGATTAAGAATGTATATGGGTCAGTGGACAGGAATGACCAAAAGTTTTTGCCTGGGTCCTCCTGCTAAACGAGTGCTGTATGTGTGCTTAGAACATAAGCTAGTGTGTATTTAAAGGACTTTTTCATTCTAGAGAGATCTTTTGCTAAAGATCAGGCCATTTCCCAAGAAGTGTCTTCTAAAAAGTGAAGTCACTAAAGAGAAGAAGAAACTGGTACTGGATGCCTGCATATATATTACTGTGTGTTGATTTACATTCTCTCAATTCTTGACGGTAATCCTGTAAGATAGGTTTTATCCTCCCTGCCTTTTCGATGAGAAAAGTATGGTTCAGAGCTTTGACTTTGCCCCTCTCAGGTTAATGGACTATAATTTTCATCCAGGGCTTTGTGACTATAAACATACTCTAGTTTTTATTATATATGGCATAAGTCACATTTTTTATTCATTCTGATATAATTATACCCAACACAGCCGGCTTAAAATTCAAGCTTGTTCTTGTTGTAAATAGAAATCATTGTGGTCTGCCTTTCAAGTTTTCCTAGAATTCCTAAAAGCTTGCTGGGCTTCCATGTTTATACCTTGAAAGTAGCAGAAACTTGCCTGGAGAATTGTATTTTACTTCAGATGCAGGGGCTTTGTGGATCAGCATTAATAATTAACATTTACATACTCTTTCACGACTTCAAAGTGTTTTACAAACAGTTAATTAGTTCATGTTTAACCTATATTGGAAGTTGAAAGACCAGTTTTTTAGGTTCATTTTTAGCACTCCTGAAATGTTAGGAACATAAGCCTTCAGTAAGAAAAATGTAGGTACGAACTGTGAAACATGAAACATTTCTCCCGAGTCCCTTAGTTTTGCGCCCAGCTTAGCTCACGCCAGGAGTGTTTTTTGGGGTGGTATGCACATCTTTTGCTTAATGCCAGGGGATGGAATTATGTGGACTGTTAAATACAGGGTGCAAAGATCTGGATGATTCTGTGAACTGTGGTGCAGCTTTCTTTCCTGCAGTCCCTTCGATGTGAATGGTCCTTAATTCCTGTGGGGTTTTGAAGTGATTGCGAAGTGACTGGCACAGAGACTCTGGCAAGTGAACAGAGTCGTTATGCATGCTAATTTCTGGGAAAAATTCTTCTCCTTTTCACTCCTGGCTTAGGAGATAATAACTCTGTAACTAAATACCTTGCTAGTTTCCTCACTTGTCACACGATTCCTTCTCCTCCCCCAATAAAATGGCATTTAACCTGGCAAAGTTGTATAGCTGCAGAAAGATTGGAAAGGAAGATGATAGTCAGTTCAGCTGTGTTTCTGTCACCTAACTAGCTGTGTGACTTTGAGCTGGTTACTGCTCTTCTGCCCTTGAATTCTTTTGTTCTGTGAATAGTGTGTTGAAGTCACCTTTCATTGAGTCCTCGCAGGGTGGCTGGCAGGATGCTACAAAACATACGCCCTTGGACATGAAATGGAACAGGTGGCATTTTCACATCAGTGAAGATTCTTCAAAGTTGCAGTGTGACTTCGTTCTTCCTACTTCGGTTTAGATAATTAATTTTCTTAACTATTGTTGCCAATCACCCTGCTGTACTTTAAATATCTCCCTTCCACCGCCCTTTGTCTAATACAGAACAATAAATAGAACCCTTTGGTAAATATTGTGTCTGCGTTATTTCCTTAAGACAGGATGTGCAAGTTCCTTGTCATCATTGCTTTATAGCCCTGTCAGTCAGAGGAACCTGTTGATGAATCCTTGTTGAGCTGATCTTGCCCGAGAAACCTTAGTCTGTGATGACAGAAAGGAGAAGGATTCTGAGAGCTTGGCATGTATACGTAGCAACGTTTTTATTATGGATGTGAATCTGTCCTTTTAATGAGGCTAGGTAGGAATGGCCCTGAATTTTTTAGTCTGTCAAATCATGTTTTTCAAATCTTTTTTTCCACTGCCCTTTTCCTTCACTGAAAACTTACAAGTGAGATGAGTTGGCCTTTGAACCTTTTTATAATGTTAAATACACCCAGGTTTAAGCTTTTCATCCTGTTTGACCTAAATTTTTGGTAACTTGGAAGGAATGTTTGTTATACAGCTGAACCTTACTGTGAACTTTGAGCAATTGAGATTGACTTAGAAATGTTGGAACCCACCATGTTGTTTTAGAGGATGCCTGCAGGGTAACACGTTAATTAATACTTTTTTGAAAAAGGAGTCTTTTTGGGCCAAGTTTTGTATAAATTGGGCTTCACTGGTGGCTCAGATGGTAAAGAAACCGCTTGTAATGCCGGAGACACAGATTCGATCCCTGAGTTGGAAAGATTCCCCTGGAGAAGGTACTGGCTGCCTGCTCCAGTATTCTTGCCTGGAGAATCCTGTGAACAGAGGAGCCTGGTGGGCTACAGTCCACAGGGTCTCAGAGAGGCAGACCCAACTGAGCAACTAACACTTGTATAAATTAGACAAGATAGAAGTTTTGGAAACTTCAGATGGTTCTGCAAAAGACCCTGTTGCTGGGAAAGATTGAGGGCAGGAGGAGAAGGGGACGGCAGAGGATGAGATGGTTGGGTGACATCACCGACTCAATGGACATGAGTTTGGGTAAACTCTGGGAGCTGGTGATGGACAGGGAGGCCTGGTGTGCTGTGGTCTATGTGGTCGCAAAGAGTCAGACGTGACTGAGCGACTGAACTGAACTGATGGCAAGTATCATAAACTACAGAAATAAATGAAGTTTTCTAAGATACTACGCCAGCAACTAGGTGAAAAGAATGTTCTTCCTGTTTTTTGAGTATCTTGGATTGTACTGTTTTCGGTGCGTTCTTTAATTTTTATGTATTTTCTTTGCCCTCTGTTTTCCCTCTCCCAGTTAGTTCAATAGGATTCATTGTCACATTGCTCACTGACTAGGTGGGCACAAGGTAAACCCACGTATCTGTATTTCCTCCTCGATTATAAGGTCGGGGAGGACAGACTGTATCTGCTTTGTTCGTTGCTGTATTCCCAGTACGTGGCATTGTTCATGACACATAGCAGTTACTCCTCAGGACATTAACTATATATTAATAACGTGCTTATTATTGATATCCGGTTGGCCAAAAAGTTTGTTTGGTTTTTCTCATATGATGGTATGAAAACTGAATGAACATTTTGGCCAACCCAATATTAATAAAATCTATTTTTTGAGACTAAATGAACAGATTTCTTTTTTTTTTTTTAATCCCAGCATCAACTGTAGTTTGATTATGGTGAGTTAAATTAGCCTTTTGGGGGGAAGCGGAGGGCACCGTGTTAAATGGAAGATTGACCAGCGTTGTGACCTGGCCTGGCAGTGGTGTTTGTTCAGCTCTTCCTTGTTTTCTCTGTCTGTTGCTTTATATTTTAACCTGTTCCGCAGCTTCGTCACTGTCATATTCGTGTGGCTCACACGTGGGTGTAGCTGTGGGTTGCCTGCCTAATTTTTTAAAAATGTGTTGAAAAATCATATTCACAATAGAACACAATTGATCCCTGCAGGCCCATTACTCAGATTCTGGAGAATTAGTGAAATTTTGCCATTCTCTGCCACATCCCTTTTAAAATTACATACTGTGATATAATCTGTATAGAATAAAACAATATGTTTACTCCAGTTGTTTTGAAAGTTCCTACCAGACTTATTTTCTTAACAGTGAATTTTACATCAGACTTTCACTCCAGTGTTTAATGCTTGTAAACCATGAAATGTCTCTTAAGTCATGGCATGGTATGTTTCCAGGATACAGATCAGACGACTTTAACTCAAAGCTAGTGAATGCTGAGTAGAATTTTTTTTTTCCCTTTCAATAGAATCATTTCAGAAATAGGATCATAAACCTTCTATTAAGCACTTTTGTGTGCAATCTGAGGTTTCTGTGAAATTAGACATGGAAAATTAAACAGAGCTGCACAAGTTACTGATCTTTGCAGTTTCTGAGTTCTCCCTTAGGTTTTTTTCCCCCTTCTTTGGATGACTGTTTCTCAGATACTAGTACAAGAATGTTACAATCTATACAAAATTATTGTTGGATTCATATCAGTAGCTTTTCACCACCCCCCGTAGAATTTAATGGTTCTTTTTTTCTTTTGAGAATCTATTTTTTCTTCCTAAAATGCATTCCTATTTATTTTGATTTTTTTGTGAAGGAAATACTTTTCAGGTAATTGAATATCTTCATAAATTTAGTACTTCCTTAAGAATTCATTTGGCAGTGTACATAAAGGTAGTGTTGATTTTAGAGTTGCTTCCTAATTCAGATTGTCATCTTAGAAGCTTTCATTTGAAGCCCGAGAACAATTGATCCACTGTTTTTCATGGCCCCTGTTTGTATACATTCTGTCCTTAAGCTCCTGAATTCTCTGAAATACCACCCCCCTGCCTCTACCCCCCCCACCCCCAGGTGCTATTTGGGTGCTTTGCCAAAAGCACTTGTGGCTGGCTGTCTAGAGATTTACCACTTTAATAGTTGCCTCTCTAGGATACGTGCCTGTAAACGGAGAATTTTCTTTCCTGAGTCTGAATAAAAGTAATGATTTACCTGTGAGATACCTCAGGACCCAAACAACCAAAGGAAACTCGGAGGAAAAATTGTATCTGTCCTGTCCCTTCAGTCTTGATGCCTGTGGAAATGTACAGGGCCCTGTTGCGGAAGACAACAGCTATCATTTAGTGGGAGCCTCTTGAACTGGATATCTTAACGTTTATCAGTTCTCACCTCTGCAGGGTGTTCGTATGATTTTGCCAGAGAAGGAGATTGAGGTCCAAGGAGGGTAATAAATAAATTAATTGTATTAATAGGTGTACTTAATCAGCAGACATTCAGGGTAACTTACTAGGTGCTGGGGGTCCAGGGGTGATCAGAAATAAAGACAACGTTCCTGTTCTTAAAGTGCTCTTGATTTTGTTTCTTAATTAATGTGTGATAGCAACAGTAATAGTAACAGCTGCCATCATTTGTTACAGCTTTCCCTGTGCCAGGCTTAGTCCTCTGTGTTCCTTACAGCCTTATTTCATTTTAATCCCCAGAGCTCTAAGAGGTGGGGTCAGCTACGCACAGTTAATGGATGAGAAGACTTGAGGCTCAGAGGGGCTGGAGAACTTGCTCAGGGTCTCACAGCATGTGGAAGAATTAGGACTTGAATGCCGGTCTCTGACTTCAGGGCCCAAGCTCTTCATGCATCAAGAACATTGCTACCAAGAGTTGAAATAAGTAATTATGTGAAAGGAACATCCACTGTGAGCTCTGATTTTGGCAGAACTTTGTGTAACTTTGACTTTGCCAGTAGATTTATTTTTAAAGTTCAGTTTCTGGTATATAATCTCTTATTCTAGAAGTCATCAGAGTTTGCATGATTCATGAGAGAGATTTTTTGTTTTATTTTTACTAACAGCAGTAATGTACAGTCCCTGCAGAAATTAAGGAATTATCCATAAACAAAAAAGTACACATAAGAATAAATGACACTGCCTGGAAAATATTTTGGGTACAACTGGTGTTTTTCTTCCCAAACTAAATTTGTAGAAGGTGTATGTGCATTTATGTATACCGTATGTGATTGCATTTTATATGCTCTTAAGTATAAACAGATTATTAAGTATATTTCACAACTATACTTTTACACAATGTCAAGTGAATATAATGGCTATATAGTATTTCATTGTATGGATTTAGGTTTATCCTCTGATCACTCATTGCCTTTTTAATTTTTTTTTCCATTTTTTGACCATGTCACACCTCTCATGGAATCTTAATTCCCTGATCAGGGACTGAATCCATGTCTTTGGCAGTGAGAGCCTGGAGCCCCAACCAGTGGATCATGAGGGAGTGCCCTCATTACTTTCTTAGGAGTGGTGTTTCTTTTCTCTCCCCTCTGTCCCTCCCTTCCCCCTTTATCCTGTTGTAAACACTGCTGTGATGAACAGCCATGTACATAATCTTTGTATTCTTGTTTACTTATTTCTCACAGAAGTGGAATTGCTAGAGCAAAGACTGTATGTTTCAACAGCTTTTAATAAATATTGTTGTCTACAGAAAGCTCATTGTCATTTACACTCCCACTGGCAGAGAATGAGTGCCTGTTTACCCTTCACTTCTCATCCTTTCTTTTTTGCCTGCACTGTGTGACTTGCAGGAGGTTAGTTTCCCCAAGCAGGGATGGAACCCAGAGATTGAAAGCTTGGAATCCTAACCACTAGGCCACCAGAAAACGAACTCTCCGTAATCTTAAAGCTGTTGTTGTTTTTTTAATCCAGTGTTTAAAAGGAAGTTTTAAATGCCATGGTAAAATTACTAGTAGAAGTACTGAACTACGGGCAGCCAATTATAAGTAAAAGAACTCTATTTCCGAAAGAACAGAAAGAAGCTCGTGAAACATACTCCCTACTCTCTTAAGCACTGAGAGTTAATCTAAGATTGGTTCTCAGTATTAAAAGGCCCATAAGGGAACTTTCAAATAAAGTCTCTGATGGTCATGTTCTTCGGCGGCACCTTAATTAGCAGTCCTAATTAACTCCAGGAATGAGGTGCAGACATGTTTCAGATAAGATTTGTAGAGATGATATAGAGTTAGGTAACCTTCTGCATACTACACAGAGACGCAGCGGGTGACAGAGGGTGAGATGGTTGGGTGGCATCATTGACTCAGTGGCCATGAGTTTGAGCAAACTTTGGGAGATGGTGAAGGACAGGGAAGCTTTCTTGTTCAGGCACTCAGTGGTGGTCAACTCTTGGCAATGCCAGGCTTCTCTGTCCTTCACCATCTCCCGGAGTTTGCTCAGACTCATGGTGTGCTGCAGTCCTCGGAGCTGCAGAGTCTGACGTGACTGAGCGACTGAACAACAACTACACAGTGATCCATGAGAGGATCTGTGGCCACTCTGGTGCACATCCAAATGCATATAAAAAGCTTTAAAAATCAATATTGTGTCTAACAATGGACATGCAGAATTTGCATATGTGCTCCAAATCACAGTCATGTGTTGACATTGTGGTTTAACCAAGAAAATAAAAATCAAATTAAAAATTGGTCCATTCTCTTGACGTACTAATATGGCCACATAGTTTTCTGTGAGACAGATGAGTTAACTGGTCTCACCTATGATAACAGTGATTTTTAATAAGGTAACATTTGTCAGAATTTTCAGTACTATAGGTAGGAAGAATCAGTTGCATAGCAAGTTATAAGTCAGGTAGATTGTGTAAGTTGGTCTCGGGCGCTGTTGATACATCAAAGTGTGTCAGTTCTGTTGGGCATTCTTAGCAGTATTATGTGGTTGATCTTTAGCCTAGTCCTGGTTATAGAGAAAGATTTGCTGGTTGACTTAGTAGATAAATCATCCCTAGAAGAGTTGATTTATGAAAGCTCTATAACAGTGTTGCCTGGAACCTGTAGATTGTTATTCAGTTGCGGGAGAACAGCTGTGATCTTCTTGGAAACACCCAGTTTTTTATGTAGCATAGCTGATTCTTGAACTGTTCAGATTTCATCGATGTGTCTGGGTGTTTTGGTTTCATAGGAACCCTGTTAAGTGGAGTTTTGAGGACATCTTCTCCGCTGACCTGGATTTTCTGAGGGCTACAGCTTTGGAAATCTTGCGGGGTCAGAAGAGTTTTCACCTTCTTTTCCCTGTTACAATCACATTGCTTGGACTTGAGTCTTAAAAAGTGTGCCATCCTGCATTCACTGTTTTCTCCCCCTTGGCAACTTGAGTCATTTTAATCCTAGCTTTTTCTTGACACACTGCCCTTTGGGAGATAAAAAGGGGAGTGACAACATTTAGCAGATCAGGCGAGGACTAGGATCTCAGCCTGTAACATTTCAGAGGATTTGCCCCTGGAGTCTGGGTTACTTTTTCTTTCTTGGCCTGTGGTTTGGGGCGTTAACCTAAAAGGCCTGGTAATACAGCAGTGCTAGGAGTTACGTGTTTCTCTGCAGTTGTTCTGGGACACATGGCAAGGTTACTGGGAACAAAGTAGTAAGAGAATAGACATGATATAAATAAACTGATTTACCAAACAGAAACAGACTCAGAGAACAAGCTTACGGTTGCCGGGAAGAAGGGGTAGTTAGGGAGTTTGGGGTAGACACGCACATACTGCTCTATTTAAAATGGATAACCAGCAGGGACCGCTGTCTAGCACAGGGAACTCTACTCAATGTTATGTGGCAGCCTGGATGGGAGGGGCATTTGGGGGAAGAATGCATTCAGGTATATGTGTGGCTGAGTCCCTTTGCTGTCCACCTGAAACTATTACAACATTGTCGATCGGCTGTACTCCAGTACAAAATAAATAAAATTTTAAGATTAAAAAAGTATTAGCAGAATGTAATGTGAGAGTAATAGAGTAATATAAAATTAGTAAGAAAGTAAGGATGTCAGATATAAAATTTGAGAATCAAAACTGTTGGACTGTGATGTAGGTAAAGGTAAATTTTGATGCAGAGCATTCTGTAGCTGAGAAAAACTTGATTGTTAAGTGGACAGACAGGAGATTCGGGATTCAGTAGATTTGGGTTCCAGACTTAGTTTTTTTACTGACAGTCTGGGGCAAGTCACTTAGACATACCCTTCCTGTCCCCAGTTTCTGCCATTAAAAGTGAAGTGCATCCATTTTTGTTTTTTAGTTTATTGTCTTTTTTCAAAAGATATTCTCAATCCCTCGGGATTCCTTAGAGTTACATCAGGGGTCCAAGTAGGGTTGGGGCGGCCATGAGAAAGAGACCAAATTGTTCCCCATAGAGTAACTCCACTTGAAAAAATTTTGTGGGTTTCTTCTGACAGTTCCTTTGAAGAAAGTCCCATTGCCACCATCAATTTGGAAACATCTAGACTGAAACATGTTGAAAATGCCGTTGGATGCTAAGAAGCAGTGTTTCTGAATACTCTTGCATAGTCTCTGTTCTTGGTGTGACTCTCAGAGGTAGGGAGATGCTGGTTCCGGTTCAGTTGTGAAGTCACTGTGCAGAACGGTGGATAAAAGTGTGCTCTTTGTCTCTGCTGTGATGCCCCCTTTATGTGAGAGGCTTCTCAACTACACAGTTAGAAATCCAAAGTGCTTTTTACCTCTCCTAGCTTGGAGAATCTTAATAAAATGGTAAAGAAAACTGTATTCCATGCTTATCAAAACGTTTGTACTGCCTGCCGCTTCTTTGAGCATCTGCCTTATGGCGTTTCATGTAGGTTGTCTCCTTTAACCCTGGGGTGGCCCTGTGAAGCAGCTGGGGTTAACTGTGCTGTTGGTGTGGACCATCCAGCTTCACGGAGATCGTGTGGCTTGGCCAAGCTCCCGCAGTTAGCAACGGGGAGAGCTGGGGTTTGAAAGTAGGATTGCGCTTCTAAAATATGTGCACGCGTTGTTGTTAGCTTGCCTCTCCTACATTTAGAGTAGACTTGTAGCCGAAGAAATTGTAGCACCGTGACTACTCATGGTTACTCATTAGTGAAATCAGGCAATATAAGTAGTTGGCAGCTTTCATTGTTTTTATTTGTTTTTGCCTCGCCATGTGACTTGTGGGATCTCAGCTCCCTGACTAGGGGTTGAACCTGGTCCATGGCAGTGAACGCTTTGAAGTCATGAGCACTAGATCTCTAGGAAGCTCCCTTGCTGTTCTTAACCTGCTTTGGATTATGCCAAGGACTCTTAATCAGAGGGCAGAAATGGTTTGATCAGACTGAATATATATATTCCTTATCCATTATCTCCTTCCAGATAAGGAATAAGTGAGACATTTATCAGATTAGAGCAGGATGAAATAGTCTGTATGAAAGCTTGGAAATGATTCCTGAAAGAATAATAGATGTGAAGACAAACAGACTTCTGCAGTAGGTGATGCTGAATTCTTCTATAGATTACATTAGTTCATAATCAGCGTGAGATTCATGATATCCATAAAGCTAGGGAAATTTGGTGATAACTTGATGCCTCGAGAACAAGTTTACTGTGATATTACTTAATTGTGAAGAAACTAGGCTCTTTTTTTTTTCCCCTTCAAAATGTAATAATTGATTACTGGGCATTGTAAAGACACCACCTGGTGATGCTGCTCACCAGGGTTTCTAGCTCTTCCTTACTCATGTGAGAAGATGGATCACCCAGTCTCAAGTCCACCTGTGACCGGGTGTCCTGCTGCAAGCAGTGAAATTGAGCAGAAATGACACACGTCACTTTGGGACGAAAGCATTTAAAAGCCGCTGTGAAATCTTCTCTCTTTCCCTGCTGTTGGGATCCCGCCACGTGGCTAGTGCAGAGGGAATGCTGAGTTGAGAAGGACAGTCTCTGTGAATTTCCTGGGACCCGTGCCGATGAGCGAGAAATGAACTTTGAGTCCCGCCTGCACCACCGTCGGGCTGTCTGTGTACTGTAACCTGGCCGGTGCTGATGTTACTGCCTGTGGGTCACCGCATGCGTGTCAGTACTGACTGGTGTAGAGGACTGCCGAGGAGAGGCGCTGACCGAGAGCAGAGCCAGGTTCGTGCGGACGTAGGGGAACTCGGTGACACAGCAGCCAGGCTGCTCTTTCAGCTGTCACCCATTGTATGCTCTGTCAGTGTAATGCTTCCAGAAATACAGCTTCGGTGCTGTCACTGCCCTGCTTGAAAACATTAATAGCTCCTCAGTGCCCACAGAATAAAACCTCAGTCCGGCCCACCACACGCTTTGAACCTGTTCTCTTGCCGTGTTGAACTGGACATGCCTTTGCCCATTCATGCGTTTGAGACACCCTTGCTGGTCACTTTGCCTGCCTGTGCTGAGATCTCACTCTGGGAACACACAGAATGTTCCTTACCATCTCCGCATGTCCACATTTGACTCGGCTTTTACATGCGCCTTGAAGGATACTTCCTGTTGAAACCCTGTTTCATTCTTAGTAGTGGTGTAGAGTTTCTCCTTCTGACTTCTCAAGCCTTTCAGGTGTGCCGCTGTCCCGTGTTGTCAGTTTTTCCGCTGCGTCTCATTCCCTCTCCTGGGGGTTATGGCACACCTTTCCCTAGCTCCTAGCATAGGGTAGGGACTCAGTGATATTTACCGAGTGAGTGGCTGTTAGAGGGTGATTGTGTTGAAAACTCAATGATTAATTTGCTTTTGTTTGACAAGTGGTGTTATTGTTCGTTACTTTGCTTTCTTTGCTTGCACTTTCCGCCTCCTGGCTTCTGGGGTTAAGTAGTAGGACCCTATGTGGCAATGGCATTAAAAAAAGAAAAGCATATCTACAATGCTGTATCCTAGAACACACTGGACACTGAGTCTTCTTTGCCATTGTGTGAGGTCTGCCTTGTGTTTTCTTAAAGAGTTACCTTAGCACTTCTTGATGTGACATGTGGGATAATTCTAGGGCATAAGAATGTGTGGGTCAATGTTTTAACCAGCTCAAACTTTTTTGTCTTGATGTTTTGCTGTCTCTATTGACGATCTCCTGAAAAATATGTGCCACTGATTCAGAATTTTGAAATGGGTGGTGAAAAAGACCCAGATCCTCCTCTGGTTTGGCTGTTAGCTAACTGTGGTAGTTTTGGTCATGAACTTGGTATCCACAGAACAGGTGGGCTGGACAAGACTCTGTGATTCTTTTTCTGATTTTGCAGAGGACCAAGTACTTTGAATTCTGATCTGGTGTGGATGCAAGAATTGGAGACAGCATCCTGCTACAGTTGGGACAGGATGAGGGAGCCTGTGGATTTATGGATTTATTGAGTGCTTACTCTGTTCTGGATGCTGTCTGTTCACTGTCTTGTGAGGGAGTTTTTATTTCCATGTTTCAGTTAAGGAATTGGGGGCTCCAAGAAGCTGTGAGCATCCTTGTGTAGGCCACACAGCTGGTCAGAGCGGGATCCAGAACACTGGTCCAAATCAGTCTCACTCCAAAGCCAAGGCTCACTTACAAAGCCTGTTGTAAATTGCAGGCAGTTCTTAGTTTTGCTAACAGAGTGGCCTTTGGGGCAGAAAGAAGGAGGGTCTGGATGTGTCTTGAAGGACGCACTGCATGTTGCATATGATAGTTGGTAGAATAATCTCAGAATACAAAGGAGAGTGACTGGATAAACTCTTTTCCTGGATCTTCTGTTACCCTGTGTACCTTGTTAGAGTGGAGTCGTGGCCTTTGTTCTTGTGCTTTACGTCCTGAGAGAAGGAACTTGACTGAAGTCCCCACAACTTCGTGTGGGTTTTAAGTTTTGCTTGCTCCTCAGTAGTGTTTGCGACGTTGGGCTGCATACAAAGCCTTTCCGAAATGTAGTTTTTGTGTGTGTAAAATGGAGTAAACAAAACCTGCTATAGCATGCTGCTGGATTCCGTCTGTAGTTGCAGCTGTTATTGGGGAAAAAAGTTTTCAGCACAAATCATGGTCCAGGATGATGGAAGATAAGAGAAGACCTACGCAGAAGGCACTGACTTTGGCCGTGTGCGTTCCTGTTAAGAAGTAAGTTATTTGTGTCTTCCTGTTTCAGGACACAAGGGTTTCCTAGTGCCATAGTAAGTTGCTTGCAACTTGTTTCATTGCGGAGTATTGTAAGTACAATTAAATGTAATAATCAACATCTCAGAGCAGAACTTAGACACTTTGAGGGGAAAGTATATGAGCATGAAACTAACTTTCTAGGGGTAAATTACCTGGGGATTCTGTTCAGCAGACATTTGAAGCATCCTGTTATGTGCCAGGCCCTGAAAGAACCAATGGAGAGTAAGACACAGTCTCATGTCACTAAAAGTGCATCTCTAGAGGGTAAGCATCTTGCTCACAAGACAAAAATTAATGTTATGCCAGTTGTAAGTAGTATTAGCACATTGAAGAAAATGAGCAAAATGAATGGAACCAGCCACTAGGAATGCAAAGATAATTTTTTTTCTTGACTGCGCTGCACAGCCTGTGGAAACTTGGTTCCCCAGCCAGGGGTGGAACCCACACCCCCTGCCTTAGAAGCCTCGAGTCGTAATCACTGGACCACCAGGGAAGGCCCGCAGATAATTTTTGAGTGAGATGGAAACTTATGGTATGAGAGTGATACCTAAAAAGCTCTAAGGGACACAGGTGAGGGGTGGGATATTTGGATTGGATCTTAAAGCGTGCATGTAGGAGTTGGCCAAGCGTGGGTTGAGGAGAGAAGGAATAGAACAGTGGCCCTGTGGGACAGCGTCGGGTCAGAGAAGCACAGCCGGCCCTATGCTTGTGCAGTGGGTGGCGTGTGTCATGTGGGTGGTTAAGGTAGAATGGGTGGAGTGTCTCCGTGTCACGCTAGGAATTGAGTTTGTCCTCCTGAAGCTAAAGGGAGGAGCCTCGGTTTTTATTTTGGATGATTCGTTCTGGGAGCAGTATGGGTAGTGACTTGGTGACAGGGGAGCGCTGCCCCCAGAAGAGGGGGAAGAGACAGTCAGCATTGTCTGTGGCAGCAGTGCTGAGGGGCTGGGTGGTGCAGAGAGGAGAGGGGCGTCAGCAGATCCACTGGGCGTTGTCCAGGTCGCGTGGATTAAGCTTGGTGAGTAGGTGGTGGGACGGAGTGGGTCCAGGGTGACTGGACGGTTGCAGCTCAGGCTGCGGGTGAATGACTGTGTACTGAGCGGCCTGATTCACCCTGGCATGGTGGGTATGGAGGAGCAGGTTTCCTAGAGGAGGTGACATTGGAGCCGAGCTTAGATTACCTCTTTCCTTGGTTTTTGTTCTTGCTTACGCTCCTTTAAAGGTCATTTATTCATCCAGAAAACACTGTCAGTTCACTGTGTGCCAGTAATCTTTATTTTTTAAATTAAAGTAGTTTTGGTGAAATACACATTGCGTGAAATCTGCGATCTTAACCATTTTTAGGTGTGCAGTTTGGTGGTGAGTGAAAGTCATGTCTGACCCTTTGTGACCCCGTGGACTACACAGTCCTTGGAATTCTCCAGGCCAGAATACTGGAGAGGGTAGCCTTTCCATTCTTCAGGGAATCTTCCCAACCCAGGAATTGAACCCAGGTCTCCCGCATTGCAGACGGATTCGTAAGTGCATTTACGTTGTTTTGTAACCATCGCCACCATCTGTTTTCTGAAATGAAACTGTACCTATTAAACAATAACTACTTGTTTTCTCCTAACCCCCAAGCCCCCACCATTCTACTTGCATCCTTTTAGTTTAGCTGTTCTGGGTACTTTATGGGAGAAGGCAATGGCACCCCACTCCAGTAGTCTTGCCTGGAAACTCCCATGGACGGAGGAGCCTGGTGGGCTGCAGTCCATGGGGTCGCTAGGAGTCCGACACAACTGAGTGACCTCACTTTCACTTTTCACTTTCATGCATTGGAGAAGGAAAGGGCAACCCACTCCAGTGTTCTTGCCTGGAGAATCCCAGGGACGGGGGAGCCCAGTGGGCTGCTGTCTATGGGGTCGCACAGAGTCGGACACAACTGAAGCGACTTAGCAGCAGCAGCAGCAGGTACTTTATATAAGTAGAATCATCATAGCGTTTGTCTTTTTTGTCACTGGCTTGTTTCACTTAGCATCAGGTCCTCAAAGTCCACTTGTGTCTCAGAATATCCTTCTGAGGCCGAATAGTATTCAGTGTATGGATGTACCACGTTTTCTTTCTTCATTCATCCACCAGTAGACTGTTCAACCAATAGAGTTGCTTCTGCCCGTTAGCTGTTGTGAATAATACTGCTGTGGACATGGGCATGCAAATATCTCTTGAAGTTCCTGCTTTCAGTTCTTGGAGTGTATACACCTATAAGTGGAATTGCTGGATTATATGGTAGTTCTATTTTTAATTTTTTCAGGAACCACCATACATTTTTCCCATGGTGGTCAACACTGTCTCACATTCCCATCAGCAGCGCCCAAGAATTCCGATTTCTCCACGTCCTCTTGTTTCCCCCCCCCTCAGTAGTAGTCATTCTAATGGGTGTGAGGTGGTATCTCATTGTAGTTTTGATTTACATTTCTCAAATAATTAATAATATTCAACATCTTTTCATGTATTTATTGGCCATTTGTTTATCTTTCTTGGAGAAATATTCCAAGTTCTCTGCCCATTTTAAAAAATTGGGTTCTTTAAATTTTTGTAATTGAGTTGAAGGAGTTCTTTATATATGCTGTATATTAACCCCTTATTGACTGCAGCCATGAAATGAAAAGACGCTTGCTCCTTGGAAGAAAAGCTATGATCAACCTAGACAGCATATTAAAAAGCAGAGACATTACTTTGCCAACAAAGGTCCGTCTAGTCAAAGCTATGGTTTTTCCAGTAGTGATGTATGAATGTGAGAGTTGGACTATAAAGAAAGTTGAGTGCCAAAGAATTGATGCTTTTGAACTGTGGTGTTGAAGACTCTTTAACAGTCCCTTGGACTGCAAGGAGATCCAGCCAGTCCATCCTAAAGGAAATCAGTCCTGAATATTCATTGGAAGGACTGATGCTGAAGCTGAAACTCCAATACTTTGGTCACCTGATGTGAAGAACCGACTCCTTGGAAAAGACCTTGATGCTGGGAAAGATTGAAGGTGGGAGGAGAAGGGGATGACAGAGGATGAGATGGTTGGATGGCATCACCGACGTGAGTTTGAGTAAGCTCCGGGAGTTAGTGATGGACAGGAAAGCCTGGCGTGCTGCAGTCCATGGGGTTGCAAAAAGTCGTACATGACTGAGCGACTGAACTGAAACCCCTTATTGAATATGTGATTTATAAATGTTTTCTTCCAGTCTGTTCTTGTGTTTGTGGCCTTTGATGCAGCCAGTATTCTTTTGGGTTTAGTCACTCTGTTGTGTCTAACTGTTTGTGACCCCATGGACTGTAGCCCACCAGGCTCCTTTGTCCATGGGATTCTCCAGGCAAGAATACTGGAGTGGGTTGCCATTTCCTCCTCCAGAGGAATCTTCCCAACCCAGGGATCCAACCCACATCTCCTGCATCACCTGCATTGTTGGCAGGTTCTTTACTGCTGAGCCGCTGGGGAGGCCCGGCATTGCACAAGCAGCGTTGGATAAGACTGCTGGTGCGCCAGCCTGAGCCTTGGCGGGGGTGCTCAGGTGAGTTTGAGTAGTCATGGTAACTGGAAAGTTGTGTGCTCTGAGTGAAAAATAATGTCGGTTTTACTTAACGTTCTCCATGAAGCAGGAAATTTTCACTTTTATCAAATCTCAGCCTTTATAGTACCTTTCTCTCCCCGCCCCCACCAGTGCTGCGTGGCGTGCGGGATCCTAGTTCCCTGACCAAGGAATCAGACTTGTGCAGGTCAAGCCTGGAGTCCCAGCCACTGTGCCACCAGGGAAGTCCATATGGTACCCCATAGATAAAGGATTCATTCAGAGTGAAAGACCGATGACTTTAATAGAGGGCTTACCACTAACCTATGAGGAACTACCTACCATTGTCAAGTTTTAGTATAATATCAAAGGAAAATACTCACAATTATTTGAAAAGGCTAAAAAACTCTCTTCCTAGCTGTGGATCTGAAGCTGAATTTTTTTTCATATACTTCAGTCAGAACTTCATATGTTACGTTGTTTGAATGCAGAAGCAGACATGAGAATCTAGTAGTTATCTTAAGCCAGATGTTAAAGAGATATAAAATATATGCGAAAATATAAAACAAGCCACTTTTTCATGAGACTTATGTTTTGGGGAAATACAGTTATTTTTCATAAAAGCAGGTTATTTTAATATTTCATGATTTCGTTCTGTATAGTGAGTTTGTTCTGTGTAAAGTTTGAGAACACTGACTGTAGGTTACAGGTGGGAATTAGCTTCTGAGGGAAATCTTTAGATCCCGGCGTATCTGGAAATCCGTACAGGAGCCACACACAAGAAGAGAGAAATAGTTTCTGTTTTATTGTGCCGAGTTTCTGGGCACTTAACATGTGTCTGGCCCTGCGCCAAAGTACCTATATTAATTACTTCCTCTAATCTTTATCTTGCAGTGCATATATTTCCCCAGTTTTACAAATCAGGAAGCAGAGGCACAGAAAGACAGAGAGGTTAAGTCATTGGCTCACACTTATTCAGGAGGTTAAGTAGCACAGCCAGGCTTTGGGGCTCGCTCAAGTCTGATTCAAAAGCCTGAGCTCTTTGCGATTCTCTACCACCGCACAGAAAGCTGTGTGTCATGAATCAGCACCATAAACATGCTGCGGATCAGTTATTGGAATAAAAGTGCATTATCTTTTTTGGGGGGGCTGTGCTGTGGCAGGCAGGATCATCTTAGTTCCCCGACCAGGGGTCAGACGAGTGACCCCCTGCAGTGGAAGTTCAGAGTCTTAACCACTGGACAGCCAGGGATGTCCTGAAGAGTGCATAATCTGGAGATGGCTCATGGAGGGCTCCAGGTTGGCTAAAGGTCCTGCCTATGGTTGGTTTTTTTGGTTTGTTTTTGAACCCAGGCCGTAGTCTGCTGCTGTTTCATGGAACCAGATCCTTAGAAGGTGAGCAGAATTTCACAGCAGACCCTGCCTGGAAGGCTGTAGGCTTTGTGTGTTTGTTTTATTTTGAAGATTGGTTTATTTTTGGCTGTGCTGGGTCTTCGCTGCTGCACATGGGCTTTCTCCAGGTGCTGCGAGGAGGGGGCTTCTCTCTGGTAGTGGCTCCCGGGCTCTAAGCACCGGCTCAGTAGTTGTGGCTCACAGGCTTAGCTGTTCTGTGTCATGGGGGATCGTCCCAGACCGGGGATCGAACCCGAGTCTCCTGCACTGCCCGGCTGATGCTTCACCGCTGAGCCACCAGGGAAGCCCGGCTTTATGTCTCATAGGTAGTAGTCGTTAGTATGTGGTATAGCTCAAGGTGGGGGAGGCTCAGGGCGGCTGTAGTTCAGAGACCCTCGCTTGGGCTAGTTGCTGCTCCTGGTTTCACTCAGGGGTACAGGAAACTTTGGTTTGGTTTGGTTTAGTCACTAAGTCGTGTCCGACTCTTGTGGCCCCATGGACTTTAGCCCACCAAGCTCCTCTGTCCATGGGATTTTCCAGGCAAGAATTCTGGAGTGGATTGCCATTTTCTTCTCCAGAGGGTCTTCCTGACCCAGGGATCGAACCCAGGTCCTTTGCATTGCAGGCAGATTCTTTACCGACTGAGCTATGAGGGAAGCCGCCAGGAAACTTTAGGTCATCAAAGTGTCGTTTTGGATCAGAGGTTGGTTTCCCCGCTGGCAGAAGAGGAAACGGGAATGGGGTTGAAGGCGGTAAATCAAGGATAGTGCTGTGTGTCTGATTCCGGGCTCTTGGGTGTTACTTGCTGAGAGCATCGGGTGACCTCAAGACAATCAAGTGTGAAAGCAGATTGACAAAAGGGGGAGCCAGCGCACCCAGGCACCTCGCACAGGAGCTGCATTGTTGTGGTTTCCATTCCGGATGTGTGCGGCCCGCTCGTTGGGGATCACCCGCAGATCCCTTGTTTCTGCCTGGTGGGACGGTTTGCTGCCGGAGAGGGCGTCACCAGCGCTTGTACTCTCACCTCGGTGTCCCAGATGCTCGAGCAACTGGGCATGCTACTGTTCAGATACTTCAACATTGTCTTTGTAAACTTGTTCTGAAATTAATTAGAGGAACAGTTTTATTTATGCTCCACATTGTAACGCTTTATTAAAGAGTGTGTATATTTTACTTTGTGCCTGTGTGCTCAGTCTCTCAGTCGTGTCCAACTCTTTGCTACCCCGTGGACTGTAGCCCACCAGGCTCCTCTGTGCGTGGGATTTCCCAGGCAAGAATACTGGAGTGGGTTGCCATTTCCTTCTCCAGGGATCTTCCCTACACAGGGATCGAACCCAGGTCTCCTGCGTTGGCAGGCGGATTCCCTGAGCCACCGGGGAAGCCCCATATTTTTTATACTTTATTATAATTAGTAAGCTCTCATTGTTTTCTTTCTTTTTAACCCCCTCCAAGGAAATGGAAATGAGTATCTGTTTTAGCCCAAAAAGCCTGGAAAGGAGGTGTACTTCTTTTTTCGTATTTTGGTCTTGACCAACTCTAGTTTTATACCCAGGTTTCTCATACTGTGCCTTCAAGCCAGTCTTACTTTTGCTCAGCATTGCTGTGGCCACATGTAATTGGAACTTGTCTTTTGGACTTTTGTATTATGTAAATAGGCTTTTACAGGGGGCAAATTTAAACTGTTGCGAAGATTGCCTATTCATTTCTAAAACTGTATTTTGTGGTGGAATTGAATTGCTAATTGTGTTGAAGGAGTTTTAAAATGAGGGGAAGACAAAACAAGAACTTATGAATAGTTGCACAGTTTAAAAAAAAAAAAGAGGAGGAGGAAAAGGAACATTGTGCTTTTTCTCCTCTGAACTGGTCAATAGCTATTTATTCCAATGATCATTAACAGAAAAGATTCCCAGACATAATGAAAATGAGTTTTAGTGAGATGTAGCTGATTATATATAGAACGAAGATGGAAAATGTACTATAAATACAAACGATACGGCTTCAGAGTGTTCCTTTATTTAGTAATTTGGGAAGAGTTAGGGAGCTCCAGAGTTGGATAAGCAAGTTGGTGGACTCCGTGTTTCGTTAACTCTTATGTCAGAATGCCTTTTCTTCATGTGGATGGGTTTCTAAGATGAATGGTTAATTTGTTCTTGGTTCTTTTCAATGACCATCTTTGAGCAAATGACAAATTGAAAAGATGTCCTAACTCTGAGACTCTTGGCATCTGTTTGAATCTTTTTCTTCATCCTTCCCGTTGTATTCGGGAAGTATATGACTGGATGAGACTTGCATGGCCTGGGAGGAGGGTTAGTTTTCTGTTTTCTAAAGTTGATGCCAGGCTTTGTGTTACATAGGTTTTCAGCTTTTTGATGAAGGGAAAAACCTACTTGGGAGAAAGGCTATATTATGTGAGCTTTCTTGGTTGAGTTCTCTGGAATTGGGATGTTTCGTGTGTTAATTTAGTTTTAGATTTGGGGTGGTAGGGAACTTACTCTAGAAGTCTGATCATTTTTTTCTTTGCTTAGTCTTCTGTGAAATTTCAGAGAGCAATGACTTTTTAAAGTGAGATATGCATAGATGGAAGATTAGCTCTGAAAATGTGACAGGAAGTTTCTGAGAGAACTGGTGCTTTGACTAAGCTTGGAATTTGTGGCTCGAGATAGTTATAAACAGAAAGATGTTGAGTCGGTATGGTAAAGGGCAGTAGCAAGATTTGAACAAAGGTGGAGACATGATAGAACAGCTGTGTCTGCTTTGAGAAGGGAAGTAGAGATGACTTTGAACAACACTGATTGGAACTACATGTGGATTTTTTCAGTAGTAAATATTATAGTATTACATGGTCCACAGACATCGAACCGTGGATACCGAGGAACATATATGGTGGGCCGACTATAAGTTCTGTGTGGATTTTCAGCTTAGCCCAGGATCAGCGCCCCTAACCCATGCTTTGTTCAAGGGTCAGCTGTTGCAGTCTGAAACCTCGAGAGTGTTAAAGAAGAATAGGACGAGATTATCCTTTTATAAACTCAGGAGTTCACTGGACTGCCAGATACTTAAGAGATACTATTCTGAACAACTATTTGTTGTGCAGTTTATATTTAGCTCTGTGATATGTGCTTGGGGAAAGAGTCACAAAAGAAATATATGTTAAAATTACCTCAGTAATTTTGGAGGGGTACTTTGTAAGCAGCCTAATTAGCTTTGGGTTTAAGCCTCACTTGTGGGTAGCCAGGGACTGTGGCAGACTGGTGCCTTTTTATTCATTCTGTTAGTCTCCCCTCTCCCTGCTATTAGTTCACTTGGGAAATCATCCATCTCCTTAGTGTAAAATCACACCTTATACCCCTCGCTGCGAGTACCATGGTCACGGCTGGTAGCCACAATAATTCAGGACCTTCAGTGGTCAGTGAGTGTGCCCGAGGTTCTTAATTTCTTCTACGGCTGACTAGTTTTCAGTGGGGAAAAGGAAATCTGAGAGCATTTGGGTAATTGGCTGTGACCTGCAAGACATATGAAGTATCACATCACATCATGATAGATTATGGGAACTCTGGTGTCTGTTGGAAAGCTAGCGTCAAGGTCATTCTCCAGAAAACTGACCCATCTGAGGACCAGTGTGTTCGCTCTAGTCCGTTCTCACCAAGACCACAGTTTCCTTGTCTCTTCCTCTTCTTCCTTCTCCACTTAAAGGTAAATTTTAGGCATTCTACACACAGGCTTCCTTAACAGTTTACTGGAACAGGGAAGATGACCTGTCCTCCTAGGGTTATACTTACTAGAATTGGCATTTGTTATCTGTGGTGGGGTTTGATATGTTGGTATCGTAGAGATGTGTTAGATTTCAGTATGAGATATGGGATTTTATTCACCAAACGGTCTTGCTTCCTTTCTTCCCAGAAGATTTTATTAATGCTTAGCTTGAACAACTTAACTTGATTTTTGTAATAATTTTTTCTTACAAGCTTGCTCATTTACTAACAGCAGGTCACTTTTTCTTGCTGTTTTTTTTTTTTAATGCTGAGTTGGTCCTAGAGTAGTATTAGAAATATTCATGTTCATTCTAGGTAGGGGTGAGGTCTTTCCTCCCTCCTAAATAGATACCAAGTAAGTTCCAGTAGTTTTAGACTTTGAAATTTTAGAAACCTCATTTTGTGTGAGATTTTGACTGCTTTTTTTTGTCTTAAAATTTTTGTGTATGACCAAATGAATCTTTCTGATATGTTTTGGAACAGCATTCAAACAACAGACCTTTAGGTATTTATGTAAAAATAAACCAGAAATCACAGAAATATGGTTTTGGAGCATTGGTCAATGTTGCTGAGTTAATCAGTATGGTTGAGGGGTATTTTTCAGACACAGAAATATTGAAATGCAATGACAGGTCACACAGTGTTAAAAGAGCAGTCCTTTGTTAACCCATTGACAGGCTTTTTGTGATGCTTATTTGAGCGCAGTGGTGTCAGAGGCAGGATGTGTTACGTATGTTTGTTTGCTTGCTGCCGTTCACTGCCTTTCTCCTGTGTTCTAGCCGTTATGTCCTAAGTACCCACTCACCCTCAGCCATGACCAGTGAAGAGGATGACATTATTGTAATTTCATAGAAGGAGGAATTAAACCCAAATATTGGTCAGATGTTCAGATTGCACAAAACCAAGGGAGTTATTGATCTTGGGAATTAAACCTAAATCTGTCTGGCTCCAACTTAGCACTGTCTGATAGAAATACAAAGTGAGCCTCATGGAATTTAAAACTGTAGTAGCAAAAAACAAGTGATGTTAATTTTAATATTTAACTCAAAATACACAAAAATATGATTTCAACATATAATTAATATGGAAATTGAGATATTGTACCTTTTTTTGGCACTGAGTCTGAAAGTCAATGGGTATTTGACACACAGAGCACATCTCAGTTTGGACTGCCCCCCCTCCTTTTTTTTAATGGGGACCATTTTTAAAGTCTTTATTAAATCTGTTACAATATTGCCTCTGTTTTTCTGTTTCAGTTTCTCGGTCCTTGGCCCTGAGGCAGGTGGCATCTTAGCTCCCCCCCAGGGATCGAGCCTGCAGCCCCTGCACTGAAGGGTGAGGTCTTAACCACTGGCCCACCAGGGGAGACTAACTGCCTGGTGTGGCTGGTGCCCCTGGACTGGATGGTGCAGTCCTAGCGCTTGTGATGTTGCTGCTGTTCTGGTTCAGCGTCAGCCCAAGCTGTGCATGTTTTTGATGTCAGCTTAGAGCTACAGTCGTAGCATTGACTACTCAAGCGTATTTCTGGAGGTTTTCAGGAATTCAGTCACATACTTGTCCTTAATAATAAAGACCACAAGTGGCTAAGAACGCTTTTAACCACAAAAGGGGAACAGCTGAAATAGTGTACATGGGTTTAAGGTAGATAATTAAATTCAGCAGTCTACTTTCAGTGTCTACTGGGTGTCAGGCATTGTTACATGTTTAGAGATTAAAATAAGAAAATAGACTCTTACTCAAGAATCTCACTCCCAAGAGTTTAATTAGAACAGTTGTTTCCAGAAAGAAAAAAAAAATTTCCCCATCTGATTGGTATTGATGGGAAGAGTCCAACTGTGTATCTCTGTGTGCATTTTAACAAAGTATTACCTTGAACTGAAAGGGTTAAATTGCGAGCCCCAGAACAAGTTTAAAAAATGCTGTTCTCCTTCTGATAGTCTGTGGCTTGCCATTATGTTGCCACATTTCTGTTCCTGATAAATTGAACTGTGGTCATGCTGATTAACTTGGTGTGCATTTCCCCCTAAGCTTTTCATACAAGTATCCTCTTGAGTGTGATTGTATGTCAGTACTGAGCTGGATATCATCATGTGGAGGGTTGTTTGGTTGCCAGGTAGATGGAAGTAGAGGTGCTTCATCATTTACATTTCAAGAGTTGGTTGCATTCTGGTTTACTTGAGTTGGGAAGGAGAGTAATGTTTTTCCAAATTCACTCTTTTTTCTGGTGAGGGGAAAGGGGAAATGAAGAGAAACGATGAATTAATCAGCACTTATTTGTTGTAGCAAAAAGTCAAAAGCTCTTAAAGATGATATACGTCTTTCGTCCGTGGTAAACATGCACGTGTGTCATGCTTCGCTTGCTAAAGGCCACTGCCGCCAGGTGCATAGGGCGCTGAGAAGGTCACTTCATGTTCCCTCTGGGGTTATAAAGTGCAGCGGATGGGAGAAAGAAGACATACCGTTTATATTGCCATGTCACTTCTGGATGCCACAGGGTGTCTGGCCCTCGAAACAGCGTCTTTACAGAGCAGTGGTAGCGTCAGTACGCAGACTGTTGTCACTTCATTTTTATGATGATCTGCAGAACAGCTTCTTGGAAAGTCTCAGTTTAGTCCAGTCTAACTCTTCCTGCTTGAAGGAATGGATGTGGAGACCATTGCCCAGCTAGTCAGTTGACCACCTGCTGAGACAGTAAAGGCCAGTACAAGTTGGAAGTCGATACTTAAAACGCATGCGGTGACTGGGATGTGGAGGGGGGAATACCTCACTTTACCAGAGTACGCCGCCAGGAAATGCTGCTGAGGGTAAAAATGAAGGGCTAACGAGTCCACTCTGTTACGTAAAAGGAGAAGTTACCTGAACAGCATGGAATTGTAGGAAGAGAAGCTGAAACATAGAATAATTTTTCTTTTCACTCCTTTCTTTTTTTTTCTTTAAGGGACTACACCTAAAAAATGAGATTTCACACTTAATAGGGTTATGACTCATTGCCAGTTTTTCACAGATTAGGAATCTTGAAATATATGGAAGTCTGCAAGCCATTTCCATTCTCATTAAACAAAGGTGCAAATGGACAGTGACTCAGAAATCCTGACGATAATGATTTTGATTATGTTTATTTGGTTTCTTAAGTTTTTAAAAAATGGTAGTTGAAAAATATATAGCACAGCAGTCTCATAAAGTAAACAAGTCTTTTGTGAGATCCCTAGGTGTCAGAGCCTGACGCACATAGAATTGAGGTCAGTTAAGGGAGAATGTTGCTTTAGATTGCCTTAGAGCTCTTGTAGTGTGCTAGAGACTCTTAAAGGGTGGGCAGAGCTAAACCTAAAAATAGATGGAGGCTTATCTGCACATTTGAACTTTTGGAGCAGCTGGAGCGGGTCTCCCTATCCCTCCCAGCCGAGTAATTCTCACTCTCCGTTAGCAGCTTCTTTGAGAAGTCTTCATGGGCTCTGAGGGCATTTTTGAGAAAGGTGTGAAAGGGGCTTGGGCTGGGGCGCGGAAAGTGGATTGAGTAGCATGGAACGTGGGATGCTTTCTGCCACTGTCAAATAAGAGCAAGATTTGATGGGAGAAGTTGCAAGAGAGTAGCTGATGTTTTGATGGCGGAGAGTGTGTGTGTGTGTTCACGTTCACATTCTTTTTTTCTTTTCCCTTTGCCTCTCTCTCTTCCAGTCTAATACTCATTTTTGTATAGACTTTGACAATGTAATGGACGAGACAAAGACTCCCCTCTCAAGTGAGTTGCAAACTTTCATAGGTGCATGGAGGGTCCTGGAGGGAACTTCTTCCTTGGTAGGTTTATTAATACTGTTTTTAAGCCTTTGAGTCAGAGCTCATTTCTCAAGTTACGGCTTTTCAGTTTGGATGCACTGTTCAACAGCTGCATGTTGACTAAGGGCCTCTTTGTTCTAGTAACGCCACTGCCACTGCTCTGTGAGTGAGGTCTGCCCTTCCCTCACCCCCTTTTCATATCCACCTCCCAGAACACCCTGCCTGGCACTAAAATAGGAGCTCCTCCAGCACACATCAGTGTTCCTGAGGCCTTTGTTACACTGCAGCTGAAGGACTGGCGTGAGTAACACACGTGATGGTGGGCCCGACCATTGCTTCTCTCCGCAGATGGTTTACCCAGTCATTTGAATGATTACTATATACCAACCAGTGTGTGTGGTCCTGGGGATCTTCATTTTGGGGACCTGTTCTCACCCTCAGGGTGTTTGTATTTTAGTAGGAGAGGCTAGACTAGTCACCCAATGACTACAGTGTGGAGGTGCTATGTTGCGGTTTGAAAGTGTGCTTTGGAGAGTATAGAGGGGGCCACTTTGACCCAGTTTTTCCATGCACTGAGAGCATTGGTGATGGTTTCCTGAAGGTGATGTTTCTTCTCCCTTGTCCTGAAGGAGGGGGAGGGTTAGCTGGGGGAGAGTTGGGTTGGGGTGGGGCAGGAGAGGCTTGGAGGCGAGGAGGCCTGTCCCTTGCGGAGCAGAAGTGCTGTATTGCTCTCAGGCTGCCTACCAGTTTGACTCCTGTGTAAGGAGTAATGGCTTCGTTTGGCTTTCACTCGTCTTGTAATGTGAACAAGGTTCTTCCCAGTGGCACAGGTTTAAGAAAGAATAAGTTCTTTATCAGTCTCCAAGCTGAGTTGTGCTATTACTGTGAAATATACATCGAATTTCAAGGCTTAGGAAATAAAATAGGTAAAATGTACCATTTATTGTTTTATGCGCTATACATGTTGAAATGTTAATATTTTGAATATATGGAGTTAAATAAAATGAATTATTAAAATTAATAATTAATAAGTTCTTTTATCAATCCTGCTTAACCTAGTCAAACCAAATCAGTCATTGCATCCTTCCCATTATATTCCTGTACATGATTTTAAATTAAGGAGAAAACCCATTTCCGCTTTCTTATGGGTTAGAAGTTGTGTTATTGTACACTTATATTGGCAGCAAGTCCACTGCAGGAATGTGGGTGCTCTGTAGTCAAAAGGATAACTGAAAAATGCTTAGTGTCATATTTTCCTATATGATATTGATACCTTATTAATTCTAATATAGTGCATAGCCAGTGTACAAGTGAGCTACTTGAATATTGTACAATGTTGTATGTTCGGGTTTATTGTATTTTTATTGAAATTGCCTTTATGTTACTTATAATGAAAAGCCTGATTACAAGCAGTAATTTGGGGAGCATGTTTAAATTATAAAAGATAAAAACTTTCAGTTCTTGGGAAGTAATTCGTGGAGTATCAGACAGTATTTTGTTCATTTAAAAAAAGTCCTCTAGAGACTTTAGCCCTTGGAAGACTTGTCATCTTCATTTCAGGACAAAGCCTCTTTCAAAGTATTAATATTAACTGGGAGGACAGATATGTTTTTGGGGGTGAGAGATAGTTTTGGTTTTTAAAAATAGCCCCAAAGATATTTAGAAACAAGATTCAATAATAAATTGCATAAGAACGGTTTTGTGCAAAGAAAGAAAATAAGAGACGTATCTATAAATATCTAATGCTATTTGAAGATTGTTGTAAAGGAGAAGATCCAAAAATGCTTTGAACAATGGCCAGTGCTGGTGGAATAAGAACTGTTGCTTCCAAAAGGACTTTGAATGGGACGATCCATGGTTCATTGTTCCGTTTCCAGTTTTGAGTGCTTGGTGTACTAAATGGCTAATTTGGAAAGAAAGTGTGGTGGTTCTCTCGAAGGCCTCCCTTTTCAGTTAGAATTCTTTGTTATCAAAATCTTTTAATATTCTGTATTGGTTTACTGAGCAATATTAATGGGTAGTTTCCTTAACTAATGGAAATGTAAGGTTTCACTGTTGTGTGGGGCCTTGATAATTATTAAGCCAAGTGCTAATTAAAGCAGAGGAGCAGTGTTCAGTGATCATTAAGATGAGAACTTAATCATCTTACAGTGAATGAATGAGCCTTTACTGTTGGGGGCCTCTGACATTATCATCAAGGATCGTATGAGACTAGGTAAAAATCTAAGAGTTAAGTTTTTGTTTAGGCAGTTTCACTTGTATGTATTAAGTTAACATAGTCTGTGAATTTTTTTTAGCGTTAACTAACAGTTGTACATATTGCATTGGCAGGCGGATTCTTTACCTGCTGAACCACATTTTGTCATTTAAAGTCCTAAGAGGAGAGACTTCTAGCCACAATTCTATCCCCACCCCTAACGGTTTTTTAAAGGGCGGTGCCCTGCAGGAGATTTTGGCTTTCTTCTCTGCCAGACCCTCTCCTTCATCACCATCTCTGAGGAGTTTTCTTTTTGGTAATTCTTGTGTACATCGTTACTCTGAGTAGAGATTTAGACTGCACATTTGAATTCTTGTTTCAGCACGATCTTCTGGTTTACATTAAAATCTTGTTCTTCATGCTTTAATAGTAGAGAATCCTGGTCATCAGAAATGGTAGGATTTGTTTTTCTTCCTTCTCCCAGTATAGGATGTTTGGAGAAGGTTATTCTATCCTGAACTAAAAGCCAGTTAGGGTGGTTTTAGACAGGGGCATGAGAGGCATGCAAAGATAATGACTCCTTTAGGCAAAAATCTGTAGCTGTTTGCGTTTTTTTGTTTGTTTGTTTGTTTTTATTCCTTTGAAAATCCTAGTGAAGTAAAATTGCTTTTAAAGTAAAGCGTTTGGCATAAATGTTTGGTAAATGCTAAAATATAGTTTTAAAACTTGAAGACATCACCGAAACCGTTTTGTCCAGTTTGTTCACTTCATTGATGAGAGAACTAAGGGTCAAAGGAGTGAAGAGAGACTGAAACAGCCTGCCAGATCTGATAAGACTAATTATATAGAAGTATGTGTAAAGATCTGCATTTGGGTCCAGAAAACCAGTTGTTCAGGTATAGATGGAGGAGGTCTTGATTTAATTAGAGTATTAATTGGCCATAATAGGCATATTTTAGTCATGAGTGACATGGCCATCAGAACCTCTGAATTCACCTTGAGTTGAAATAGTCATCTTGAATTGCAATAGTAAAAGCATGTCCAAAAAAAGACTTTGGTGGTGTGTTAGAGAGAAGACCGCTCCTGAAGATTCAGGCTATTCAGGTACTTAGCTCTGGGTTATCTGCTTTCAGAGAAACATCGACAGATGAGTTGTCTGACTGTCCAGTTGATACTCCTGAGCGCTGCCTGAAACCAGGCACCCCAGGCAGCTCCCCAGGCGATTGACTTCGGGTGGGGTTCTGGCCACCCGAACAAGGCTGGGTTCTTTCTTGTTTTACTTAAGAAGATTCTCTAGCCTTGTCTACTGCCTCAGGATCACAGTAACAGCCTTTTACTTTTCTCCAGGCTTGCTTAGGACCTGGTACCCTGATTTAAAGCTGTGACGGATAGAAGATTGTTTAGCAGTGTCTTGTGGAGTCAGGCCCTGGACCTCAGTGAAGATGAGGCCTCTTTGCTTTTTTGGGGGGTGATGGCTGGGGCGCACGTTTTAAATGGTCACTGTGGGTTTGTAGTTATGCTGTTAAGGTTTTATTTCCAGAAAGGACTTTAGAGATTCCTGGACATTACCATTACCTTTTAGCTTCCCCGGGGCTATGCATGTATCAGAGATGGTAGCTGAGGACAGCGCTGAGGAATGACACAGCTACAGGAGTCAGAACATGACAGACACCCAGAGGACACATTCACATGATGCCGAAATGACCACACAGCCCTTTTCTGCAAGATAATCATCGTCTTTTATTATCTGACCTTACGAATTTCCACCTGAGGAGGAAGGGAGCTAATCTGCATTGAGCATCTGGATACGAAGCCAGATGCTTTACAACTATCTCTTTATCTTCTAATAATGGTCTTACCCCATTTACAGGGTAGGATAAAGAAACTGGCTCATGAACAGAGTCACGCCAAGTAGGTACTGGAATTCATTTGTGTCTTGACTCAAAAGATCTTCAGTTCAGTTCAGTTACTCAGCTGTGTCTGACTTTTTGCAACCCCATGGATTGCAGCACAGCAGGCTTCCCTGTCCATCACCAACTCCTGGAGCTTGCTCAAACTCATGTCCATCGAGTTGGTGATGCCATCCAACCAACTCATCCTTTGTTGTCCCATTCTCCTGCCCTCAATCTTTCCCGGCATTAGGGTCTTTTCCATTGAGTCAGTTTTTCACATCAGGTGGCCAAAGTTTTGGAGTTTCAGCTTCGGCATCAGTCTTTCCAATGAATATTCAGGACTGATTTCCTTTAGGATTGACTGGTTGGATCTCCTTGCAGTCCAAGGGACTCTCAAGAGTCTTCTCCAACACCACAGTTCCAAAGCATCAATTCTTTGGCGCTCAGCTTTCTTCATAGTCCAACTCTCACATCTGTGCATTACTATTGGAAAAACCATAGCCTTGACTAGAGGGACCTTTGTTGGCAAAGTAATGTTTCTGCTTTTTAATATTGAGTCCCGTTTATTTTATGAGCAAGGAAGAAATATTTTTCTTATTTAGAATGGCCTAACAACCACCATTCTTTTCTATCCAGTTTTTTTCCTTTTATACTTCTTAGGCCCTTTATCCATGTTTTCCCTTTTTCCCTGGTGAATTTTCTTGAATTTTTAATGTTTTTGAGTTTCTAATTTAGAATTTTCCCGGATTATCTTCCCGCTTCCTGTCTCCCTTATAAGACGAATGGTCCATCTGGGAGTTGTTTTTCAGGCCAGGGAAGAGGGAAGCATGGGAGGTAATTCCCTAAACTGCTTCTTAATATTTTGTTTTTATTGGCCTAATTTCCTTTATTGACTGAGCATCTGGTATGGACATGATGTGGCCCGACATGCCCTCTGGAGATTTAGGATTTAGTTTGGGAGCTAACAGGCTTACTGGTGGCTCAGTGGTAAAGATTCTGCCTGCTAATGCAGGAGACATGGGTTCGATACCTAGGTTGGGAAGATCCCCTGGAGAAGGACATGGCAACCCACTACAGTATTCTTGTCTGGGAAATCCCATGGACAGAGGAGCCTGGTGGGCTGTAATCCAGGGGGTAGCAAAGAGTCAGGTGTGACTTGCCGACTGAGCACACACGCACGCATTGGGAGCTAACGTGGTAAGTGAAGGCACTTGGTTGATTGTCTAACAGCCAAACAACCCAAAACCAAACAATTGTTTAGAAGGGGAAGGGGCATAACTTAATATAGATATTACAGAGAGGCCGTGGTTCTCAATCCTGACTTAGGATCAGAATATTGGGGAAGATTTTAATTCACTAGGTATGGTGTAGGGCAGGAATCGGTGCTTCTGATATGCACAGTGATTTATGCCATTGAGGAGAATCTCTTGTATCACTAAATTCTCAGAAACAGGTTTGTCTTTCTCTTCTGAATAAACTTTTGCATTTTCCTGTAGCCTGTACTTTAAGTTGAATCCGGGTGAATTTTGGCTTATTCCACTTGTCTAGTTTGTAGATCTGTGAATGTGATCTGTGGCTCACTTAACAGAATTTCCAGAGTAGGATAGAGGTACATTCCGTCTTTTAAGGAGTTAAATGTAGAATGTAGTGAGGTAGACTTCGTTTATTTGTATATCTTTTGGGATTAAATTCATCTGTTTAATAGCAAAGCATCATCATATTCTGTAAAGTCTCATTAATTTGGACTCTTAATTTAAATTTGTATTTTGGAGACAGACGGCACCACTGTTTACTGAGTGTGCTGATTGCATGTTTTAATATTGTAGCAGGTCAAATAGAACCTCTTTTTGATAATTTATTGCTTCCCAATTTCCATTTATCTGCATTAAAGTAGTAAAGCTTTCTAAATTTAGTCAAAACTATTAAGGAGCTTATCTTTCCAAAGCAGTTTGAAACTGGTTGAAGTTGTGAACTGTTTTCTGTACAGAAATGTGCTGACACTTTCTCTTTAATTGTAGAGAGATGCTGTGTATGACTCAGTCTTTCCAATCAGGGGAGATAAGTGATATGTACGTTAGTGGCTATTGGTGGGTTTGTTTCTTAAAAGCAGTACGTTGTGTTTCACTGAACCAGCCTGTCTGATTTCCAGCTGTACAGCGTGTCTTGCAGCTCTTAGTCATTCCTGCACTTGGGCTTGAAGTGGGACTGTGGGCCTTGGCCGTGCTTCTGTTTTTCATCCTGTTTTAACATGTCTGACAGTCACTGTTGATCTGGCCGCCTCCATTCCTGTTCCTAATCATTATACGTAACAACTAGCATTTGAATACTTACTGTTTACCAGGCTTCGTGCTTGATGGCTTTACACTTCCTAGCTTAACATTCATAGTAATATTAACACCTGTGTGCATAGTACTGTTCGCCATATTTTGCTCATGAGAAAGTTTTGTGGATTTAAATGTTTGCCTTAGGTCATAGAGGTAACAATTAATGCAGATTCACATCTGTGCTGGGAACCCGGAGTTGGAACTTGGCTGTACCAGGACCACACTGGTCTTCATCTTCGGTATTCTTCTGCTCAAATTGCTAAGCATCAGTGCTCCTTCAGGAGCCGTCTCCTGGTGACACTAACAGGGAGAGATTACGGTCAGTGGTTAGTCAGCCTTTTTTTTTTAAATGATCACTGGGGATTGTGATTCCAGGGGGGATGGAATAGCCAGCCACAAGTGTATTACTTCCCAGACATTCACACTGATGGGGTCGAGGGTCACGCTTAGTCCAGGACAGTCACCATTAGAAAGTTGTGTAGAAGTACGTGCTCAGTCCCTCAGTCGCGTCCAGCTCTGCGACCCCATGGACTGCAACCCACCAGGCTCCTCTGTCCATGGCACATTCCAGGCAAGAATGCTGGAGCTGTTTGCCATTTCCTTCTCGTTTAGTAGAAGCATATTTGTTATAAATGTAGGAGTTGGGTGTATCAGTAAACTCTGCACTGCCACTGGTTATGCCATTGTAATGGTTAAGAACTCAGCTGGGGAGCTGAGCTGTTTTACATTCATATCTTACCTCTGCCAGTCCTGTGACCCCAGACAAACGATGCAACCTTTCCAGTCCTCGGTTTCCTTACCTGTGAAACAAGGGTATTACTAGTACCTTCCTCCAAAGAGAGATTTTGAGGATGAAATAAGATAGTATGAGTTACCCAGAGTATTTTGCAAATAGTAAGCTTCACATGAAAAGACTGATGCTGGGAGGGATTGGGGGCAGGAGGAGAAGGGGACGACAGAGGATGAGATGGCTGGATGGCATCACTGACTCGATGGACTTGAGTCTCAGTGAACTCTTGGAGTTGGTGACGGACAGGGAGGCCTGGCGTGCTGCGATTCATGGGGTCGCAAAGAGTCAGACATGACTGAGAGACTGAACTGAACTGAAGCTTCACATATTGCCTTCCTGTTGTGAGCCAATAGGAGATCATAGTATTGTAGTACTAAATTTAAATTATGTAAAAGCTCTGAGGTGGACATGATCGGGTTTGTCCTTTAGGGTTAAGCAGACTCATGTCTGTGGCCTTAAGGTCTTCTCTTTTACAGCCTTAAATAGTCATTTCAGGAATATAACAATTCCAAGTTCTAAAGTATTTTGAAACACTTTAGAGTGGCTTATGTTTAAAAATATTCTTGTTAATATGATAGTGAAGTAAATGGTGAGGAAAAGGATTACTAGGTTCTTTTAGTAGACTGGCTGTAGGATAGCTGAAACTCGAAAAAGATGAAGTAGAGCTGTTGTGTGTTCACTTGGAGGGCTGCAGGGAGGAGCGATGCCCAGTGACAGTTACTGACCAGAAGGAAGGGTTGATGGAATCGTGCCAGTTGTGGGGTTTGCTGTATGAAAAAGATGCCTTTAAAGTTAAAATGACTTTGAGAAATAGCATTTATCTAACCAAACTCTGTCTTCTCTGTAATATTTAAACACATCATACATTTTCAAAAGAAAGCCATTAAAGAAAACTGTCTTGCCATAAAAGGTGGGGATGGGAAACCGTTTACTTCTTAGCAAAGTCCTCTGAGCCGCGCAGAAATTCACTGTAGGATCTCCGACTTAATGATAACTTGCAAATGACTTAATTGGTGATTTTTTTGGTTTCAATTTCCATGTTTGAAATTATGAACATAGACTGTTTAAAACTGTTTAAGGAGCAGCATACTTATAGTATATATTGTGGTCAGTCCAGGGAGAAGGAAACGGAGAATGAAGTAGACAGCAGAGCGCTGGGAGCTGTTGGCTAACTCTTCTGTAGAGTGGTACGTATATTCATAGCCTTCATCAGATGAGAAAGTGACAGAGTGCAGTGTCACCCCCATCTTCAGGCTTTTTGTCAGTTAAAGGATAAACTTGTGTAGCATTTTTACAGTTGCAGGAAGAGTGACGATTTTGCTGGTTGTATCTGAATCAGCTGATGAGCTGGAACAGGACGATACCTAAGAATCTTTCCAGCTCTAGGATTTTTATGATTGTTTGTCATCATCTGATGGAAATAATGACTGAAATAGCTGAATACTTGAAAATTTCGAAAGTTCAATTGATAGACTTTTTTTTTTTTTTAAACTAATTCTGAATTTGGTTAAGAGGCAGTTTAGATCAGGAGCTCTTTCCAACTCTGTTTCTGGAATTCTGTGTTTTTGAGTATTGAATGTTGCATACCAGATTAGTTCTCTCTCTTTTCCTTTTCAGTAGACTATGTACTTTAGTTAAGAACAATAGAAAACAGCTTTACTTTTAGCTGTCTTAACTCATTCTAGCCTCCTTTCTAACTTAACCTAACTTCATAGTTTATTTTGGCTGCAAAATCCTGCCCACTTTTTATCTGTTGTAAAAATGTATTTTTCCTTCAATGAGGGGAAAAAATGCAAGCGAATGCATATTTATTTTGGATTATCTTTTCCTCCCATTATTTTCATAACCCCTTGCCATTGCCTCTGCCAGTTTTAAAAAAAATTGATTGAATTTGAGGGTAGCTGAAGCACTTTTTAATGTAGGAGTGGTTTGTGAAATGTGGGAGAATTCTAGCAAGTTCCCTCTCAAAGCATCATCCAGTAGCAGTTTACTGGTGATAGAGTACAGCTTACTAGTATCCCAGCTTACTATTCTGGAATAGTTCTAGGTTTTGAAAGAGTCTGCTAGAGTTTAAAAGACACTTGCTCCTTGAAAGGAAAGCTATGACAAAACTAGACAGTGTATTAAGAAGCAGAAACATCACTTTGCTGACAAAGGTCCATACAAAGCCGTGTTTTTTCTAGTAGTCATGTACGGATGTGCCAGTTGGTCTGTAAAGAAAGCTGAGTGCTGAAGAATTGATACTTTCAAACTGTGGTCCTGGAAAAGACTCCTAAGAATCCCTCGGACTGCAAGGGAATCAAACCAGTCAATCCTAAAGGAAATCAACCCTGAATTTTCATTGGAAGGACTGTTGCTGAAGCTCCAGTGCTTTGGCTGCATAATGCGAAGAGCCAACTCATTGCCGAAGATTCTGATGCTGGGAAAAGACAGAAGGCAAAAGGAGAAAGGGGTGACTGAGGATGAGATGGTTAGATGGCATCATCGACTCGGTGGGCATGAATTTGAGCAAACTCAAATTTTGACAGTGGAGGACAGAGTAGCCTGGTGGGCTACACTTGAGGGGTTTGAAAAGAGTTGGACATGACTTAGTGACTAAATAACAATAAGAACAACTAGAGTTTTACTTTAGTGTAGAAATCGGGAAAAATTTGACATCTGAAAAAGACCTAGGTGTATGTAAGCCTCATTATACAACTAGATTTTCGTTCAGTTTGTAAATTTGGACTTTATGAAGCTACTCTAAGGTGAAAAAGATGGTTTACAATCCTGCCAGTGTTGCCGCAGATTGATCTGTATAATGCAGAATCGTATTACTCCAGAACAGCAGAAAGCTATTGAGAGAGAGCTCTGGGAAGATTTCCAACAACTCTGCTTCTTATGCTTCAAAGATCTGCCATCATGTGCTGGTGGTGGCACTCTCTCCTCCCCCGCCACCTCCCAGTTATAGAAGTGGTGCATAGAATTTGGTCAGTATATGAAAGAGTTGTTAATCACCTAGGTAATGTTCCATTACCTAGAGATAGTTAAGATTTTGGTTTTCTTCTAGGCTTTTTCTTCCTTGTATGTGGTTTTAAAAAAAAAAAAAAATACTGTTGATCAGATTATATAAACTGTTTTCTGCCTTTTTTCATTTAATTGTGTGTTCCCATGTAATACAGTTTTGACTATTTTAAGGGATCACATAATTCTATTGCTTGGAGTTAACATATTTAACTAATTCTGTTAGTAAAAAAAAAAAAATCTTTTTTTTCCAAAGTAAGTTTTTCCTCAATTTGATCCTTATTTCCTTGTGCTACAGTAAAATTACCAAGTTAAACTTTGAGAGTTTTCAGGTTTCTTTATACACATCATAAAGTTGTATCTAAAATGCTTTGACTGCTTTATATTTCATACCTGTCATCTGAGTAAGGGAATATTTTGCCGCATCTTTGTCATCAACAGGTGCTTTTGTTTTTCTTTCTGTTTCTTGTTTTACAGGTGGAAAAAGGCAGTGAAGTTATACCTCTTTTAGAAATGCTGTGATTGCCTGGTCAGTTCATAAGCTCCTTGGCCTTCGTTTTGGTCTGAACCCAGTTCTGGGGACTTTATGATCATCCCTTCAATATCATTACCTAAGCTTGAGTGTGTGTGTTAGACCACATCTGGAGTGGGTTCAATAAAACCCTGCTCCCACTGAATAGTTAAGGGTCTCCCGCATTGGAGGCAGACGCGTTAACCTCTGAGCCACCAGGGAAGCCCTTGCATTCACATCACTGAATAGTTAAGCAAACATTTGCAAATTCTCCATGAAGGAAAAAGAACACCCAGCAGAGCTGTCCGTGTGGATGGTGTCCTGTGCTGATCCCTTGTATGGTTAGCAGTTGCTTTTGGAGAACCAGTTTGTGCATCCAGAAGAGCCAGTCCAGACTTCTCTGCCCGTCCCCTCATGTCTTTGCTTTTGACTGGAACTCAGAGGTTCGAAGCTAGTTGACAGGTTACATACAGACTTGCTTGTTCAACTTCAGCTCCGTATTTACTAGATCTATTTTTGTTTTATAGGTAAAACTCTGTATTTCAGTTTCTCTCCTTCTGGAATTTCGTCCCGTGTACTGAAATGCTTCACTTATTGTAACTGACTGTATTGTAAACTCACGATCCTACCCGGGGGGGACTTGACTTTGATACTGTGGAGAGCACTGGTGCAAAAATCTTCAACAAGCAGTTGTCTTAAGAATAAAAAGAGCAATTCTTCTAAATTCATTGGTAGAAATGGTCCCATCTGATATCAGATGGGTGAATCTTTTCTTAAATTCACTAGTTTTCAGTTACCTTTAGGTTGGTCAGGCGCACTCACAAAGATGTCAGTAGGGTGGCACATCAGAGTTCTCACACACTTTTCATTTGTCCTAGGAAAACTGCTTTCTCAGTCATGCACTTATTCTTCTCATATGCAGTTGGAAGAAGGTTACTTGCAACTCATTGGCCAGCCTCTAGCAAAGTAAATGATGGCTATTCAGAAGCCGAGGGTTAAGTTTAGGAATGGCTTAGTGTGGTGGAAATTGGAAAAAAAATTTTTTTTTTTAAACAGTGGTTTAAACAATGCAAGTTGATTTCACTAAAGGGACTGCAATAGCGGTTGTGAGAGCCAACAGTATGATAGCAGGAGGAACTGCAAAAACATACTTCAGTCTGAGCTCAGGCTCATGCCATTTGCAAGTCTGAACGTTCTGTTCAGGTCTTTATGTGGTTATGTTTTCACACATGTAAATCATCAGGAGTGGGTTGCTGGGGTAGGCTGTTTTGCAGAGTGGCTATACCGTCTGACGTTCCCACCAGCAGTACTAGAGGGTTTCATTTTCCCCCCACACTGTTGCCAACAGTTGTTCTTTTAAAGTAACAGCATTTACTCTAAATTTCATGTGATTGGTATATGGACTCTGTTAGTCGTTTTCATTGTAGCCGTCTGGTGGGTGTGTATTGGTAATGGTTATTGACGGTGAGCATTTTTCCCTGTACTCAGTTGCCATTTATTTTCTTTGATGAAGTACCAATTGACCATTAAAGTTTTTGTTAAGTTTTAAGAGTTCTTTGTATATTCTGGATACAAATCATATATTTGATTTGCAGATATTTATTCCTTCTCTGTGGCTTGTCTTTTCATTTTCTTACTGATGTCTTTGGGAGAGGAAAAGTTTTTAATTGTGAATAAGTCTAGCTTGTCACGTATTCTTTTATGCGTTCTGTACCTTTGACGTCATATGTAGGAGATCTTTGTTTTAGCCAGAATCATGAAGATTTTCTCCTCCTTTTCTTCCAGAAGTTTTACACTTTGACTCTGGCTTTTGCCTGTGATCCATTTTTGTGTGTGACGCAAGCTAAGGGTTTAAGTTCCCTTTTTTTTTTGCATGTGGATACTCACTCCTAGCGTCATTTGTTGAGAAGATTCTTAATAGCGGCTTTAAGCTGTGTTGCTGCCTCTCTGGGATTCACGAAGGAGTAGCAGCCTTCAAGGAGGGAGGCAGTTTGTCTTGAGTCTTGGCCTTGTTGTGAGGAGATCTTGTACCATAGTTTGCTTGATTCTGATTTTGTCTATTAAGACATCCACAGTCTTTGTAAGCAGTAGAGTTTTAGGCAGCTTGGCTTTAGTTAAGATGATGCTTGCTCTGTTATCCTCTAAGGGTGATTATGGAATCTTATTTTAACACACAATTTGGGTTGGATAAGCCTGGGATAGTACAAGCTAACTTGCACATTTGTTAAAACTAGTTCTAATAGGAGAGTGATGAAACCCTACTGAAAACATTTTTTCTTTTTCAAAACAGTTGTTTCTAACTGTGTAAGTGAAATAGCTTATTACAGAAACTTGGAAATTATCAAAGTATAAAGAAAAACATTTCTTTCCTCACCACTATCAACCTGGTTTTGGTACCGCCAGTTACTTTAAATTTCATGTGGTTGGTATATGGACCCTGTACAGCGTAGTTTTGGGCAGCAGTATTTTGGTCTCCTGATGAATTCAGGCCTGTCTTCTTGCATTTCTCCTGGGAAGTGAACAGATGAAGAACTAATGCTTGGTGAGAATCTGTTGTGAGCCAAGCCTTGTACCCCATAAAGCTCCATGAAGTATTAAAATTACATGATATGTTATTTAAAATATTATTAAATTTTAAACAATTCAGCTTTAAAAATTTATTCCCCCTCTCCGACTTCCTTACCTCCCCTTTGCTTTTTTAGTCTTGGGTTAAATTATTTGCCCAGTGTCTTTCAGTGAGTGTGATCAACCTGAATATCGGGGGGAAAGTGTGAGCATCATTCATTTAAAATAGTTAACCTGCATTTTCTTTCATGGTTGGAAAAGTTTTAAAAGCAAGAGGATGAAATAGTCCTTTTGTTCCTTTTCTTGTCCTGCTCATGTGGCCTCCCTTTTATTGTTGTCTGTCAGAATTAGAAGTTCCTGGTCTCCTTATGTCCTGCTCAAATTAAGGCTTCCACTCTCTCTGCCACTCCCTGCAGCTCCAAGAGCCTTAGTTCTAACTTTGGTATTTGTTAACTAAATAGAAAGATAAAGAAGAGAGCTAGGATTTTTAACAACGAAAATCTCTTGAATTGGATTGATTTCATCAGTAATTTTAGTTAGCATTAACTAATAACTAGATGTTGTCTACCAGGCAAGCCTCTCCATTTCTTCATCTCTAAAATGAATCAGGTACTCCCCATAGACTTTTCTAGCGTACGTTAGCTAGACTTTTGTGTTAGTGGAACCATGAAATTTAATACATTTCTGTTGATAGGGTTGGGAGTAATTGCCATAAGGATCAGTATTGAAAGAACCTCTGTCTTTTCCTGCGTGTGTGGGTGCTCAGTTGTGTCTGAGTCTCTCTGACCCCACCAGCCTCCTTTGTCCATGGGATTTCCCAGGCAAGAATGCTGGAGTGGGTTGCCATTTGCTCCTCCAGGGGCTCTTCTAGACCCTGGGTTTGTACCCACATCTCCTATGTCTCCTGCATTGGCAGACAGATTCTTTACCAGTGAGTCACCTGGGAAGCCCCTGTTTTCTCCATAGTATCCTTAATTCTCAAATCATCATACTATTTGCATTGGAGTTAATGGGTAAAAAGTGTCAATTCCAGTGTACTCTGTGTCGGATACTTGTAATCTTGGAGTCTCGTGTTTCTTCCTTCTTGTTTAGGAGGTATTTACGACTGACTGTCAAGGCCTTCTTGACAGCCAGAACTTCCCATTGACGCCCTCATTTTATCAGGTAGCATAGGTTACTCTAATCTTTTGCTTATGCTGTTGCCATAGTATCCTGTCTGGAAACAGAAAGGTGGTTGATAAGTTTGTACAGGAATCCAGATTTTTCCCCCTCATTGACATTTGCCAGCAGATATATTTTTTTTTCTCTCGTGATTCAGGCCAAGGCCTGGTGGTATAATTAGTGCTAAGGGCTGGGGGTGGGCTGGGGGGAGGTGGCATGTTTGGACTCTGGACAGTTAAAAGCAGAGTCTTTTTATTAACCCACTCTGTTAATCACTAAACTGTTTTGTTGGTGATTTAAGACTTTCTGCTTGAACCATCTGCTTGTCATAGGAATTACATTTATTCCTGACAAATGTTATGTTTGAGCTGAACAGATAGGACTAAGACTGGAGCATCTTCCTGCTTCTTGGTGTATCAGACTCATTAAAACAAAACAGAAAGCAACCAAAGACAGTGGGCTCCAGCCACTCTTAACATATTTAGACCAGTGAATCAGAGTGAACAGTGATAAAAGGTGGTTCTGGAGATGCGGAAGAGAAATTCTAAAGGAAATAAGCAGGGCTCTTATTCTAGTGCCAGTGAACCTCTGACTTGGTTGCAGGAGGCATCCACATGGGAATAGGAAGTTGTTGAGAGTAAAACCCTCAGTTTGCACTGATTGTTGTTTTTGGTCTTCACGTGTTCAGAAGAACTGGGGGAAAAAAGCTGTCAGTGGTTGACTGAAATACCACCAAGCTCAACAGTGTCTGTCTAGGATGTTGGAGGGGAAACGCGGAATCTGGTTCTACCTTTTTCAGAAGACACCGGCCTGTGTAGGCTTTGTGGAAAAGGTATTACAATTTAGGTACAATTTAGTGAGGTTAACACGGAATCCTGCAGCACGTCCTGGTGATGGGATTTTGTTCTGGGCGGGCTTCTGCGTTCCATTTTTGAACCTCTTCCTTTCCGGCCACGTTCTCTCCCAGCCCCTGTGCCCTGGAGTGTTCTGTTACCACAGAATAGTTAACTGTTCCTTTTTTTTTTTTTTTTTACAAAAAAATTAATGTCTTTTTTATTATTACTGTTTTGACATGCACACACTGCTATATTTATTCATTTGTGGTTAATTTATTTTTGGCTGTGCTAGGTTTTTGTCGCTGCGCACAGGCTTTCTCTAGTTGTGGCCAGCGGAGGCTACTCTCAAGTTGCAGAACAGAGGCTCTAGGGCGCCTGGGTTTCAGTACTTGAGGCACACGGGTTCAGTTGCTCCGTGGCATGTGTGACCTTTGGGACCAGGGATCGAACCTGTGTCCCTTCATTGGTAGGCTGGTTCTTATCCACCGGGCCACCAGGGAAGCCCTAGTTAAGTCTTCGTGTGGCACAATCATCAGTCATCAAAGGCAGAGCGTGTTTGCACAGCGTCCTGCATACTGTGTTCCCGTCTCACATCTTGCCTTCTCTTGCAGGATTTGAGACTTGAACTCTTCCCTACTTTTCCCTCACCTTCCACATGCTTTCTCAAATCTCTTGTCTTCTGATCTCTGATAAGTACTGGGAAATATCATCTGATCAAGACAGTTCTCTGGTATGAGCCTCTTTGAGGTTATTTACATTGTTTTAATTGGCTCAGACGGTAAAGCGCCTGCTTTACCATGCAATGCGGGAGACCTGGGTTCAATCCCTGGGTCGGGAAGATCCCCTGGAGAAAGGAAATGGCAACCCACTCCAGTATTCTTGCCTGGAAAACTCTATGGACAGAGGAGCCTGGTAGGCTACAGTCCATGGGGTGGCAAAGAGTCAGACACGACTGAGTGACTTCACTCACTCACGTTGTTTTAAAGATGTCGGATAGTTTTAATCAATACTCAGCATAGTTCGTGGACCTTGTTTTTGAAGTCCGCACAACACTGAAGAAAGTGGTAATAGCTTGGCACTTTACCATCTCTAAACCAACATTTCTAGAACTCACAGTGGAAGTTACGGGTTATAATGATACTCCTGAGAGTCAGCCTAGAGAAAACTTGATTGATATGTTCTTTTTTTGGAACAGAAATGTAAACTAATATATCTTAGAATTTTTAGTAATTGTTGATGCAGGAAATTTGTTATTGAAGGTAGTCTGTATCTTGAAACGTCATTAAATTCTGTTTTCCTGTCTGCTTGTCATATTATGAAGATAGTTTATATAGAAGTATAGTCTGTATAAATTCATGTAATTACATCTTCCTTTGGGCTCCCAGAGCACTGTAATTTACCTTAGACTGACTTGGGATGAGAGATACTAACTGTGGAAAAAGAGCCAGTTTATAATTAAATTAATAAAGGTACTAATGGGACAGAGCCAAAGAGTATTTACATTTGTCTTATTGTAAATGGCGCTACCTGATGTTTTTTTCTCTATGTATTTGGCTTCCTGCTGCTGCTAAGTCACTTTAGTCGTGTCCAACTCTGTGCGACCCCATAGACGGCAGCCCACCAGGCTCCCCCGTCCCTGGGGTTCTCCAGGCAAGACCACTGGAGTGGGTTGCCATTTCCTTCTCCAGTGCATGAAAGTGAAAAGTGAAAGTGAAGTCGCTCAGTCATATCTGACTCCCTGTGACCCCATGGACTGCAGCCCACCAGGCTCCTCCGTCCATGGGATTTTCCAGGCAAGAGTACTGGAGTGGGGTGCCATTGCCTTCTCCGTATTTGGCTTAGTTATAGAAATACCATGATTGATGTGCAGCCTAGAATTGCTAGAGTTGCAATGACAGCAGGATCTAAAGATCTTGATACAGTTTGGCGCTCTCAAATTTGACCTTACTGTGAAGAAAGCAAGGAATCCTTGGGAGGGTTTCATCAGAGAATTGCCACACAAATCGTAATCACATTGTGGAGAAGCTGAGCCTTGTGATAACTGGTGGTTATGCTTAGTGGTAGGGATTACAGTAGGGAAACTATATGGTCCAAGAGCTAGGGTTAGGATTTGGGTAGGAGGAACAGATACGGAGACAGTGTAAGCTCCAGTGCTTTGGCCACCTGAAGCAAAGGGCCAACTCATTGGAAAAGACCCTGAGGATGACAAAGATTGAAGGCAAAAGAAGAGGGCAGCAGAGGACGAGGCAGTGCTGAGATAGCGTCACCAACTCAGTGGACATGAGTTTGAGCAAACTCGGGGAGATAGTGGAGGACAGGGACTCCTGATGTGCTGCAGGCCACGGGGCTGCTAAGTCGGACACGACTTAGAGACTGAACAACAACAGCAGCAGAGGTAAAGCAGAGCTTGTTGAGAAACTGTAGGAGGTGAAGGAGAGGGAAATCAGAGCACGGGAGAACTTGAGGGGAGGCCATTAATGCGGGGGAAGGACTGAGTGAGAGTGTGGGAGATGGGTTGGTAGGGAGCGTTCATGGGGAATAGGATGTCTGGCAGGCTGTTGGCAGTTCGGAGGGTGTGGAGCTTTTAAGTTAGAGCTAGGGAGTCGATGTCAAGAGCACCGTGCGTGTGAGCGATGGTTGAAACTGAGGGAGTGGGGTGGGAAAAATATTTGTTGGCTGCGAGGGCTGTCTGGAGGTAGCGAGTTGTTGCCTTTTCTTCCTCCACCTTTTGCCCAGCCCTTCCTAAAGCGCTGGGCTCTGATGAGAATTCATCTTAAAATCCATCGTATCGTTAATCATTGTATAACTAGATGACAGAATAAATATTTGGGTTTCAGAATGTGCTCTGTGGAGGCAGTCCTGCCTGATGAATAAGAGCGTAAACTCTAGAGCCAGAATGCCTGGGCTGTCTACTTACTGGTGTGTGACCTTGGACAGTGTCTTCCACCTCTGTGGCTCCACTGCCTCTTTTGTAAAGCTGAGATAAAAATGATTATCACAAGGGTTAAATGGTTTCTTACGTTAAAGCCCTTATACCAGAGCTTGATATGTCATAAGCTCAAGCTGCCCTTAACTAGCTATTGTCATCATACACTTTGATATGTGTTCTAAATGGTTCCAGTGGTGATCGGTACATTCAGAGTCAGTAACTCACAGTTAAAGATTACTCTCCCCAGATCTTTTTCCCTTGCCAGTAACTTTAAAAACTAATGCGCAGAAATGGATTTGAATTTCTTTTCCTCTTTTCGCTTGCTGCGTTTTGGGCGAAGTTGGAGCAGCTCTTTGTCCCTCTTGGTTGTAGATGAGATAGGAAGTGTAGCCACAGCAATAGTAGATCTTGAGCCTGTTGCTTTCTTCTCCTCCCTCCTCATTCTGCTCTTTCTGTCTGTGTGGATGCTGCTGTCAGCCCCTACATGGGCTGTTTGGGCTTGAAGATGAGCTGCTGTTCATTGAACTTTGTACTTTTAATCCTCCAGTCAGCTGCTGGAATCACTAGAAATTTCAGAAGGAGGCCGGTTAAGTAAAAATAATATTTTGTGTTGGGCAGACTGGCCTTGGTAATGTGGGAGGTTGGGTGGGTGGTCAGGGTTTGAGTCCCACCTGGTTCTACTGTTGAACACGTTACCTTTTAGGGCCTTATTGTCCTTCTCTATAAGAGAAAAGGGACGGGGTCTTCATTATTAGCATTTCCATCGAGCTCTGATAATGTCATTCCTAGAAACAGGACTCAAAAGTTAAGTGTATCCTAGCAAGATGGCACCCCATTCCAGTACTCTTGCCTGGAAAATCCCATGGATGGAGGAGCCTAGTAGGCTGCAGTCCATGGGGTCGCTGAGGGTCGGACATGACTGAACGACTTCACTTTGCCTTTTCACTTTCATGCACTGGAGAAGGAAATGGCAACCCGCTCCAGTGTTCTTGTCTGGAGAACCCCAGGGACGGGGGAGCCTAGTGGGCTGCTGTCTGTGGGGTCGCACAGAGTCGGACACGACTGAAGCGACTTAGCAGCAGCAGCAAGAAATGTAGAAAATAAGAAAGCGGATGTAACAATGTTTAATGTTTTATCTTTTTATTAGCGGATGTCACCATAGCTTGATCGTCTGGTGCAGGAAAGAATCAGGTTTGGGGAAAGGCACACGTTCACAGCTTCGTGGTGTTTGAGGGGAACATGCTCAGTATTTTGGCATGTGCTTTTGAGAGGTGTACCTGAAATGTGGGATAGTTACTCAATGTTAGCTCAGTTTTCAAGGAGTTTTCATGAAGACTTTTTCTATTGTGTTGCTCAACTGGTATTTTTCAATATTGACTCAAATGGAGAAGTCACTTAAACAGTGCTCCTGGCAATATATACCATTAATCAGTTAATCAGCACCTGGGGATCCACTGTGTAACTGTCATAGAATCGAAAGTCTCGCCGGCGCGCATGAGTCTGTGATTCTCTCCTTACTCCTCTCAATAACTGGCATCACTGTCAGTCTGTGTCATGTGACACAGAAATCTAGAAATCATCCTTGATCCTCCCTTTTTCTTACTCCCTGTTTATATTACATTTATCAGCAGATCCTGTGTTTAGTATCCATGTATCTGTCATCTGCCCCCTTCTTTCCATCTTCGTCACTCTCCCTCTAGCGCTGGCTGTTCCTGCTTACCTGAATTACTGCACAGCATTCTAGCTGGAGTCTCTGTGTCCACTTCCTGCCTTCTTTCACGTCTTCCCATTACATAAGCAAGTGAGCCTTTTAAAATAAAAATCTAATCATGACCCTTACTTTTAAAATAGAGACCAAAGTAGTTGGCAGTAGGCCCTATATGGTCTGGCCTCTACACTCCTTTCCAGCCTCATTTCAACCCACTGAACGCTCTCCGAGGCTCATTTCACTTTTCTTGTTTGATCTCCTAACAGCTGTCAAGAAATTGAGCCAGATTACTATTGATAAAGGAGAAATTGTTGGTTATCCAACGTCACAGGTCTTTTTCTACATATGTTGACAAGGTAGGTTTCTTCTGTCTTCTCTCTGTTCCTTTGGGAGTTTTGATGTAAATTCTGGGTGTTTTTGAAGTAGAAGTGCGGGGTTCATTTAAACCCATATTAAATTTCATCTCAGTACATTTGGTCTCTCATGTATTTCTTGGTCCACCCTTTTAGTCTTTCAGGGTCTGTGGATCTTCAGTCTTAACTTTCAGTATATCAGTGTTCTTAATGAATCTCAGGTAGTCAGTATATTGGATCGTTTTATCATGAGCTATTTCAAGCCCTTGGTAAAAGTGTTCATCAGAATTGGACAGAGGCAGGGTAGGGAAGAGTTGCAGTTAACTCTAATAGAACCTTGTTCCTTGTAGTCATTCATTTGGTTATTCCTTTTGCTTTGTTGTTGAAACTGTTGTAGGGTTAGGATGGAAACAGTGGATTGTGGGGCACATTCTACCCCTCCTAAAATGTTTCCTCAAATTCCTGGAACATGCTATAGCCTGGAAGCATACCCTGTGGCTTCCGAAATACAGACAATATCATGTACCGGGAGATGGAGAATTTTAGTCACCGTTTGCTTATATCTGAGGCTGCCAGATTTCATTTTGTTCACAGCATTATCATGGGAGATTTGGGCAGGTGTTTTGTTGAAATTCAGACCCACTATCAATCCCTAGGATGAAAAAAATGATGCTAAAAAAAGCAGAAACCAAGCCACAAACTGTCTTGGGTGTCTTAATTGTGGCTATATGCTGGGTGTATTTCCCCAAGGCTTACAAAACATCCCTTTAACAATCTGTGTCTGATATTGAGATAAGATTCAATAGATTACAGTTTATGGAATCTGCTTTCTTACTGCAAACTGCCATTGTCTGTGTTTAATCTCCAATCTCTTTTATTCTTTTTTAAAAAAAATTTATTGGAGTATAGTCGAGTAAGTGTTGTTTCAGGTGTACACACAGAAATTCAGTGATACATATACATGTATTCACTCTTTTTCAGACTCTTTTCTCATGTGGATTATTACATCTCCTTTATTCTTGCATCTCCTTTATTTTAAATAGTCTTTCAGGACTTGGGAAGTCTCTCTTTCTAGCCTGGGACAAACTGCTCTAAGTCAGACACTTACAGTGTCTCCCTGTCTTGGGCTGTTAATTTTTGTCTTTGCTGTAAGTAATGAAGCCTGACGTTCATGCTTATGGGGAGAAAAGGAGGAAGTAAACTGGATAAGGAGCTCTTTTGTGTACCTCCTTTTGTACACCACCACCTTGAACAGTGGGTCTTAGATCTTCCATCCTTGTCTTGTTTCAAACATAGAAAACCTGAAGAGCCTTTTTGTAGTCCCAAGGCATTTTCCCAACCTTCAGGTCATTTTTGGAGTAAAGAATTTTAGGCTTTGTGCCTTTCTACTCTAAACAGTTGTAAGTTCACCCTTCTTGTTGTAAGCAAAAAATCAGAAGTGTTTGATTGTTCAGTCACTCGGCCATATACACTGAACATTTTAGTTAAACAGGCCTTTCTGCTTTGGGGAGGAGATGACAATTAATAAGGTGTTAGAGATGAAAGCTAATCCTGACCACTCCTCCTTCATCAGAATCCAAATAATCAGGACCGCGCTGCCTCAGAATCCGGGGGAGACTGCCTCATTTTCTGTTTTCTTCTTGCTCAGGTTGGCAGCTTTCTTCCCTACACTGAGTCTGTGGCTCATGTAAGACCACTGCTGTGAGCTCCTGTTGTAATCAATTCCCTCAGAGTTCCGTGAAGGTTCCAGCTCTGGGGAGATGCTCCTCAGTCCACACAATACTGTAATCTATAGTACCTACTGTGTGCCAGGCATTCTACGTAAATTTGCTTGCTTAATCCTCCAGGAATTCGAATTCTCCAGGTCAGAATACTGGAGTGGGTAGCCTTTCCCTTCTCCTGGGGAACTTCTCAACCCAGGGATCAAACTCAGGTCTCCCACGTTGCAGGTGGATTTTTTACCAGCTGAGCCACAAGGGAAGGCCAGGAATACTGGAGTGGGAAGCCTATCCCTTCTCCAGAGGATCTTCCCAACCCAGGAACTGAACCAGGGTCTGCTGCATTGCTGGCAGATTCTTTACCAATTGAGCTGTCAGGGAAGTCCAGTCCTCCCAACAGCTTTGTAAGAAATGTATGGCCCCCCTTTTATTGACTCAGGACTGGAAGCTTAGAGAGATTAAATGAGTTGCCCCAGACCTCATTGAAATAATCTGTTTGATTCTTGTGTGTTTCTATCAGTTTTTAAGAAACTGACTTACCTGAAATAGTAAGAGGCATACCTGGAGTTCTAACCTAGGTCTCTTTGACCTCCAGAGTAAGTGATTTTTCTTACTGCTGCTGGGGGCCTACTGCATGCGGTATGTTGCTTTGTAGGATGTGAGATGGAAGCGAACACATTCTTGGCCTCTGAAGACATTTTGAAGAATAATGGCAAGGGGAGCCATTAGGAGTTTTAGGGGAGGCTCTACCTTTCTTTTGGAGAAGGAAATGGCAACCCACTCCAGTGTTCTTGTCTGGAGAATCCCAGGGACGGGGATGCCTGGTGGGCTGCCGTCTATGGGGTCGCACAGACTTGGACACGACTGAAGCGACTTAGCAGTAGCAGCTACCTTTCTTTGGGAAGCAGTGGGCTGAATCTGTGCTAATGAGTGTGCGGAGTTGGATCCGTAGTTGACGCAGCTGGACGTTACCTGTCTCAGCACCGTGTTGTTGCAGCCGTCTGTCTGTCACCCTCTGCTTGGTCACGGCTCAGGCCTTGTCCACTGCTGACCTGCGGGGTGATAACAGAATGGTTGGCCTGTATTTTAGGCTCTTCCATTTACAATGTCTGTCTTCACATACAGAACCCCAGCCCCTGGTGGAGGGTGACTTTGATTTTTTACCTATGTTGCTAAATTGTCACGAATGCCCTGTTTGACTTTTCTAAGCCGAGGGGTCAAGAAAAGAGATTTGAATGTTTGCCAAATAGAAGTAGGTTAATGGACGAGGCCTCTGCCTTAAGCAGTTTTGAGGAAAATACTAACTTTTAAGTATTCCTTAAAAATAAATATCCCCTTTATTTTTGGTGATGCCCATTATGGAAATCTGGAATATGCAGAACGTATGGACTTATTATGGAAGTATTAGAATATGAAGTAGAAGAAATGAAAATTACCCATAATCGCACCTTCCAGGAATAATCACTGAACGTTTGAGTCTATTCCCTCTGTCCCTGCTATATGTCTGAGAAAGCTGCATTTCTATATTCCGATTTTTATCACTTTACATTATAAGGAATTCACACACTATTGAGTTCCTCATATGGTTTAAATAACCTTAATCATTTTCCTGATGTTAAATAGGTTATTCTAGATTTCTTTTGTCATGAAGAGTTGGACTTGACTGAAGTGGTAGAGCGCGCATGCACATGATTGTCATGAACTCCATTGTCAAGAGCTGTGACTTGTCTGTACTAAGGGTGCTGCGAAGCCAGCATGTCTAGTTAACTCGTGTATTACCCCCAAGTTACCACCTGCTCATCTGCTTTTTCCCTAAAAGCACCATCGTACCAGTTGTCAAGGTAAAAGTAAGTCTTCCTAGACTCCTGATTAGTCTTCACTACTAAGGATATCTGATCACTAAATTCTAGCTAGGCTGCCTTTCACAAAATCTGTTTTCTGCTTGCCATTCTTCTTGTTATATTTAAACTCACTAGTTTTTGCCAGGACAATTGCAGTAGTCTCTCAACTTCCTACTTAGAGACTATTACCTCTTCAAGGCTGTTTTCACATAATGGCTGGAATTTACACTTTGGCATACATATCACGCTCTTTTATTGCTTACAGGCTTTAATAGGGTTCTCATTGCCTGGAGAGTGAAGACTGAATTTCTTAATAGTCTAGAATTGTTTCTTCATATCTTTCTGATCTTACCTCCTGTCTGTCTCTCTTTCACACCCAAACATACCACGACACGTACTCAGTCAACAGACACTCATATAATCACAGTGCTTGTGTGAACTTTTAATACGCATACCATTTGCACATGCTGTTGGTCTGCTGGAGACTACACAGCTCCTCACATAGCTTGTTGTGGTTGTTTAGTTGCGAAGTTGTGTCCGACTCTTTTGTGACCCCATGGACTGTAACCCGCCAGGCTCCTCCCTCCATGGGATTCTCCAGGCAAGAATACTGAAGTGGGTTGCCATGCCCTCCTCCAGGGGATCTTCCCGACCCAGGGATCGAACCCACGTCTCCTGCATTGGCAGGCGAATTCTTTACCACTGAGCCACCAGGTTAAGCCCCTCAGCTTTACGTTTCTTATAGCATAGAGCTGAGTTCACTCGTGTCACTGTTCATGCACCGTGGCAGCCCATGCTGGCCAGAAGCATCTCTCTTGCTTCATGTTTACTGACTGAACCTTTTATGAGACTGCCTATGATAGACAGACTGATGGCCCCCCTGAGATGTCCACATCTTTTTCTGTCTGTGAATAAGTTACCTTACGTGGCAGAAAGGACACTGCAGATATGATTAAGGACCTTGAAGTGGGGAGAGTACTTTGAATTACCCAGGTGGGCCAGTCTAACCACAGGGGTCCTTAAAAGCATAGAACGTTTCCTGACTGTGGTGTGTGTGTGTTAGTCACTCACTCATGTCCGACTTTTCTTGACCCCATGGACTGCAGCCCTCCAGGCTCCTCTGTCCATGGAATTCTCCAGGCAAGAAAACTGGAGTGGGTTGCCATTTCCTTCTCCAGGGTGACTGGCGAGAGGGGGATTGAATAAGGGTCAGAGAAGTTCGATTTTGTTGACTTTGAAGGTGGAGGGAAAGGGCTGCAGCCGAGGGATACAGGCACCCTCTAGAAGCTGCAAAAAATGATGGGACAGATATTCCCCGAGACCCTTCAGAAGGGGGTGCAGTCCTGTCCTCGCGCCACTTTGGTCTGTAGCTGGGGAGAGCCATGTTACTGGATTTCTAGCCTACAGAACTGTAAAGTAAGACTTTCTGTTGTTGTTTTACATCACTAGGTTTGTGATAGTTTTCTCATGGAAGCATGAGAACTATCACCCATTGTGTCTTATTGTGCTATATGTCTGCTTTCATGTCTTTTTCACCAGGTTCAGCTCTGTGAGAGCAGGACTATGTTGATTTCACCTCTGTCCTCAGCATGTAGCACGAGTGCCAGCAGGCTGAGCACACAACTGGCTGGTACAGCGGCGGCGCTGCTCTGTCAGGCCTGCCTCTGGCGACCCCACAGTCTGGAGCCTGCCAGGCTGTCCGTGAATTCTCCAGGCCAGAATCCTGGAGTGGGTAGCCATTCCCTTCTCCGGGGGATCTTCCCAACCAGGGGATTGAACCTGGGTCTCCTGTACTGCAGGCAGATTCTTTACCGTCTGAGCCACCAGGGAAGCAGTACTTGTGGCCTTACATCTTCTAGGATTTTTGCCACATAAATTGCCCAGGCCACTTTTTGAGTTAATGTTTTCTCATTTTAAATAGTTTTTCTGTCTCCTTTTCCCTGTTAACTTACTTTTCTCCTGCTCCTGTTTTCTCCTCTAGCTCTCTCTTTTTTTTAATATTTGGTCAGGGGCAGGAGGGTGCACACAGTGTGGCCTGTGGAGTCTTAGTTGCCCAACCAGGGATCAAACCTGTGCCCCAGCAGTGGAGGCGCAGGTTCTTAACCACTGAGTCACTAGGGAAGTCCTTCTGTTCCTGTTTTCTTTAACTATGGTGGTTCCTTTCCTGTTTTTTTTTTTTTTTTTTTTTTTTGCTTCCAGTACAGTCTGTCTTACATCATTTGCAGGTGACAATTTAGAATAGCGTTGTCCCTTAGGAGAGATACTTGTATAGATAGTCTTAATCAGTCCTTCTTTACAGGTAATGTGTACTTCTTTCTCACAAATCTGAACGGAAATTTTACTTAAGTAATTTCTATAAATGAAACAATCACTGATTTTCCCACTCTTTTTGTTAAACTGCATTCCGTGTAAACCTAACATGAATTTCCGGTCCACTTAGCCTGTCATTTATCAACCATAAATTCTTGGTAAAATATAGGAACAGTATAAGGGTACTAGAGAGCAACCAACAGAGTGGATTCTGTAGGGCAGTTGACTTGTGGAAGCTTTCAGTCCGTGGGTGATTTCTCATTTTTAAGTTCATAGGAAAGCCCCAGTATTTATATTTTTGGCTTGTATCACCAGAAGGCACAGTTCAGAACAATCATAGCCATTGAACAGGAAGGAACAATTCAGGAGAGGAGAGAGCCCAAGAGGAGGTGCCCCAAATTCTATGTAGAAATTGTATTCAGACCCTGCCTGACCCCTGATCCGTGCATGAACAGGGCAGCCAAGCTAAGGCTTAAACTGTAGATGGGGGTTGCCATCCAAGAGGCAGAAGTTTGTCGTCTGAGTTCAATTAGCTCCCTGCTAAAACAAACAACAAAAACAGATTCTTTGGAGGAATTACATAATTCCAAGCCTCCGTAGTATCCAGGATATGTTCTAAAATTATTCAAAATGTGAAGTAACAGGAAAGTGACCCATTCTCCAAAGAAGTCTAATCAGTGGAGATTGATCCCAGTATGTCCCAAATCTTCGGTTGAGGGGAGGAGGGTTTTTAAGCAGCTGCTGTTACTATACTCAGTTATGTACAGGGAGATCTACTTGTAATGGAAAACTATGAAATCTCAAAACCAAAATAGAACATATGAAGAAAACCTGTCTGAAATAAAAACTTTACAAGATAAGTCTAACGAAAGAGGATAGACCAAAGAATCACCGAACTTTTAGATCAGCCGGAAGAATCCGAAGACCAGAGAGCTGAAAGATTGAAACGGAAATGAACAGAACCACTGAGCCCTGGGGCAGTTTTTAAAGGGCCTGTAATACGCGTGCAGTTGAAGTTCCAGAAAGAGAAGAGGAGGAGAATGGGACAGAGTTATTTGAGGGAATATGGATACCAGTATTGACTAAATTTAGTGAATTAACCAGAAATCATTACTGTTTGACATTGTTTATGAGAAGAAAGGGAAAGGGGATGATGGCCATAGAGCCCAGGAAGGATTGAGGTTGTCTCGCCCTCCTGTCTCCCGAATGTCGGGTCTTACCTCACCTGACTGATGTCATCCCTAGGGCGTTTGTTTCTGGGCCTTTCAGGTCTACACCGTCAGGAGATCAGGAGGTTAAGTTGCAGCCAGGACTGAACTGCAGAGTGGGACGATCGAGTGGTTTTTGAAACTCGCGACGGCTGCTTTCTTGGGGAGGTCTGCAGTGAACACTGGGTCCTTTTGTGCGTGCACTTTGCCTTTCTTCTTGGCTTTCCTTTCCTGCTGCCCTCTTGTTTCTGAGAAAAGAGCCCGATGCACGTGAGCTGGACTGGCTATGTCAAAGGCAGTGAGTCCTGTTGAGATCCCAGTCAGCTTTGGCAGAGTCCAGCCACGAGGGAGACCTTGGTCGGGTCTTTGCTTTCCTCTCCTAGATGCCGATGCTGGGGGCAGGGCTTGGACTCATTTGGTAATGAGTCAGTGTTAATGTGCCTCGACTGAAATGTGGAAGCCACAGTCCTGTAATTCTGACCTTAACCTTTAAAAAAAAAAAAAAGCCTGCTAGCATGCTCACATCCATCTAGTGTGCACTGGTGAGACCGTGCTGATTGTTCAAAGTTTGAAATACTGCCCCAAGCCCTTGTTCCCATCTTCCTTGCTCTGTCTGCCCATGGAAACCACGCTCCCCCTGAAGCTGTCCGCCGCTGACTCACCCACCTGTGACCCAGCAGCCGAAGGGGTCAAGTCTGGCACGAGGGCTAGGTGCCTCTGCTAGGCTTTATCAGACTAGTGAGTTCCTTGGCCATAAATTTCCCAACCTCGGCCTGTCTGTCCCTCTAGTTCCCATGTCCATCCATGTGAGTGCAGCAGTATGTGTCCTATATAGGCGTTGGAGATTTGGGGAGATAGTGTGGTCTAAGGATTAAAAAGGAGTTTTGGAGTCAGACTGACCCCAGAGTCTACCGGTTTTGTGCAGGATGTCTTTAGATACGTTCCTTGAACCCTGACGTCCATTTTCTTGTAGAATAGGGATAATACTCATCGAAGCTTAAAATAATCTGTATATGCTAATTAATTTAATTTAATTGATTTAAATAAGATAATATGGCAATAGGCTTCTTGGTTTCATCATAGCTGTTAGGTCATCTCTAATTTTGTACATTTTTGTGTAATTCTGTTTTATTAATTAATTTTACAGGAGGACTCTAAAACCGATAGTTTTTCTCATTCTTACCTATCTTTACAGAGAGCTGACTGATGATGTTCAGAGGTACAGTTGGGTTGCCCAAGAATATGCAGTGATTTTGGAGCCCAAGAAAGTAAAGTCTACCAATGTTTCCATTGGTTTCTCCATCTATTTGCCATGAAGTGATGGGACCGGGTGCCATGATCTTTGCTTTTTGGATGTTGAGTTTTTTTTAAGACAGCTTTTTCACTCTCCTCTTTTACCTTCATCAAAAGGCTGTTGAGTTCTTCTTCACTTTCTGCCATGAGGATGGTGTCATCTGCGTACCTGAGGTTGTTGATACTTCTCTCTTAATTCCAGTTTATGCTTCATCCAGCCCAGCATTCTGCATGATGTACTCTGCATATAAGTTAAATGAGCATGGTAACAATATACAGCCTTGATGTAGTACTCCTTTCCCAATTTGGAACCAGTTTGTTGTTCCGTGTCTGGTTCCATCTGTTGCTTCTTAACTTGCATACAGGTTTCTCAGCAGATAGGAAAGGTGATCTGGTATTCCCATCTCTTGAAGAATCTTCCAGAGTTTGTAGTGGTCCATATAGTCAAAGGCTTTGGCGTAGTCAATAAAGCAGAAGTAGATGTACTCTGCTACCATTCAGATATAGATTAAGTACGAACCTCTTTCAACCCAAGGACACTGTGACTATTAAGCAGCATGTATTAAATAACACAGAGGATCTGTTTTAATAACCATGCATATAAACTTTGGCCAAGACACCTTCGATCCTAAACAGAAAGTCTCAGAATACTAGCCTGGGGATTATAGTTTGTTATATAGGGGAATAAACTGATGCCTAGAGAGATTAAGTGGCTTGTACAAGGTTTTTCTAAATTCTTACCTAGCTTACAGATTTTTAAAAGTAGCTTTTCCCTGTTCAAAATGACTTCTCTCCTGCCTCTCTGCCTTTGCCGTTACAACTAATGAAGTCGGTGTGCCTTAATCAGTTTTTTGGAGATATTTGTCTTCCTGAGTTGTAGGAGTTCTTTATATATTCTGAATGCATGTCCTTTGCCAGATATGTTTTCCAAAGAACAGAAAGAAGTTACTGATTTTGTTAGCAGTTATCGTTTTTTTTTTTTTTTTTTCTCTTGTTAGTGTTTTTTTGTGTTCTGTATAAGAAATCTTTGCCAAACTGAAGGTCACGAGCATTTTCTCGTGTGTTTCCTGTGAGAAGTTCTCTCTCTCAGATTTAGGTTTGCGGTCTGTTGGAGTTAACTTCTACAGCTGATGTGAGGTAAGGGCTGACATTCACTGTTTTGCTTACGGATACCCACTTGTTGCAGCACCATTTGTTGGAAAAAACCCATCTTTTCCTTCCCGAATTACTTTTTGTGTGGGCCTTTTTCTGGGGTATCCTGTTTCTTTGGTCTTTATCCCTCTCCTTAGACCAGTACTAACCCTGTGTTAGTTAAGATAGCTTGATAGCTTTGTGGTTAAGTCTTGAGGACGGTAGTGTAAACCCTCCAACTTTGTTCTTTTTCAAAATTCATATGGATATTTTAGGTCATTTGCATTTTCACGTGCATTTTCAAATCATCTTGATTTCTGTAATGAATACTGCTTTTTATTGTTTCATTGGAAATGCATTAAATCTGGAGCTCTATTTGGGGAGAGTTGGCATTAAACTATGATGTGTGTATGTTGGGGTTTTTTTTATGTTTTAAAATATCTTATGTATTTTTTGAAAGCATATTTTAAATTACAACATTTTGTTCAATTTATACTTAGTATTTCATGGTTTTGGTACTATTGTAGATATTTGGAGTTTCAACTTCCAGTTGTCTGTTGTAGCATGTAGAAATACAATGGATTTTGCTAATGAGGTAGTGTCATTTTTATTTTGTTGATGTGGTGAATTTGCCAAAGCTAAACCAACATTGTATCGCAGGATAACCCAGTTGGGTCGTTGTGTATTATCCTTTTTCGTATTTCCGGACTTGAATTAGTAGCATTTTATTATTAAGGGTTTTTGTGTCCGTGTTGATGAGAGGTTTGGCTTGTATGTTTTTTCTTATAGTGACTTTGTCTGGTATTAGTATCAGGATAATGTAAGTAAAGGAAGTTAGAAAACCCCCACACACCCCTCCACTTTTTGATATTGATGTCTTTTTTTTTTTTGCTTATCTTTTTGTACATGTCACTGATGTCATCTGGGCCAGTTTTCTTTGTGATACATCTTAGCTAAGAATTCAAGTTCTATAATAGAAATGGGGTGATTCTGGTAGATGTGCTGCTCATGGTAGTTTTAATTTTCCTGTTCCCTGATGACTAATGATATTGAGCATGTTTTCATGTGCCTCCTAGCCATTCATGTATCTTCTTTAGTGAAAAAGGGCCATTTTTAGTTGGGCTCTTAATATTGAGTTGGAAGAGTTCCTTAGAAATCCTGGATGTGAGTACTTTATCAGATATATGATTTGTGGATATTGTCTTTGGCTTCTTAGAGGTAAAGCTATGAATCTTAGTCAAATATGAAATGAACATGTGTTGAAGATTTTATCTAATTCATTTATTAATGAGGTATCCAGCAAGATGTTAAATGTGATATGTGATTGCACATATCTAGTAATTTTTTATTGTATATTACACATTCTGGATGATATGTTTAGAGACTTCTCTGTTTTTTATCTTCTTAAAAGTGTTAACTTGTTCTGGCAGGCAGCTAATTGAATTGGACTTAAACTCCTACTTTAATTTGATCTCTGCTCAGTTCTTTCAGCCTCAGAGATTTGCTTTTTGCCGGAAATCTTGCGACTCAGTATATGTACAATTCAGGGGTCTACCAAGGATTTGGGGAAAGCTTATATGCAGATTTTAAGAATGCAGCTTTCTGCTCTAGTTCTGTCTACTGTCTTAAGGGATCTAGGAAGTAACCATCATTGAAAAGCAAAGTAAAAGTGAATCTTTGACTCAGGGCTTTTCTCTTTCTTCAGCTTTCTGTCTGCTTTTATCTCCTTCCAGTGCCTTCAAACGGTAGCTTTTGTATTTTAGTCAGTTACAATTGCTTATCCAGGAGCACATCTTCCCTGGTGCCTTAGTAATGAATCTGGCTGCAGTGCAGGAGATTCAGAGACACGGGTCCGATCCCTGGGTCGGGAAGATCCGGTGGAGGAGGAAATGGCAACCTGCTCCAGTATTTTTGCTTGGAGAATTCCAAGCAAAACTTGTAGCCCACAGAGGAGCCTGGTGGGCCACAGTTGATGGAGTCGCAGAGTCAGACTCGAGTGAGCTGCTAACATGCTCACTTCCACTTTTGTGAGAGGAAGTGAGCAAGGAAAGGTCTTTGAGAAGGGAGGTGATCGAGAAAGGAATTGGATAGCTTAGGTAAGGGGGTTAGTAAGGTGAGGTTGCATAGAGTCAAGACACTGAAGCCACTGAGCATGTATACACGCAGGCGCAGTGATCTAATATAGGGTAATTGGCTTTTATTTTTTTGTCAACTTTTTAAATAGTGACACTCTTTTTCAGTCATCTGCAGTTAACTTTCCATAGTATATATCTTTTAAAGAGGGACTGGAAGCCTAACTCAAGACTTCAGATTTTTGAAAGTGAAATAAATAGGTTGATTTGCTCTGTAAGATTTAAAAAATGTTTTCCTTGCTTCCTGTCTGTTTTGACCTGACTCCTTGAAGGGCAGAGCTTGTCTTCATAAGTGCAGCTGATGCTGGCCCTGAGTGGGGTGTTTCGTTGTGTTTGTTAAAGCTCCAGGCCTCAGGCTGTTAGCCCATAAGGAGTGTCTCCTTGGAGATTTCATAACTGAGTTTTTAGATTCCCCAGCCCTTTGGTGTTCTTTTTTTTCTCTTGGACTGGGTGGGGAAGTATTCTGTGGGTGGCTGCATTCTTGACTTGCTCCTTGCTCTGACCTGGGATGGGCATCAAGGTCTGTAATGGAAGGTCGCAGAGCCTGTCTCTGGTCTGTCCATTTTGCTTTTAACTGCTTTGTGTTTTAATTTTGTGTTCACTTGAGTAGCAGACTTCAAGACTGCTAATCAGATGTATGAAAAGTCAGTGTATGCGCCAGGTATGGATGGTATGGATGGTATGGTTCTCACTGGTACTTATGGCTTGTAGGACTTAGTATCGTACCAGCAGAAATGGGGCTCTTCACTGGGACTGCAGTTTCGAATGGGAAAGACTTCCTGTTCATTCTCTTGAAGCCTGGGCGTTGGTTTTGAAGCTTGATTATTTGCTTTATCAGAGTTTTGTTGCATTTCAGGGAAAACATTCTCAGAAGTTCCTGTTGCTTACGTAACAGGAGCTGAATTTTGGGGGCCAACAGATTTTAGCTGGCGGATGTTAGCCTGTGTTTGTGTAAAAGGGAGTTTGTCCATTCCCCACCGATTCTCAAGCTTGTAAACATTTCCATTTGGAGGTGGGTAGGAACATGTTGGTCTGTTGAGTTGCATTACTTGTTGGGTGATTGCGAAGCTGACTTTTCCTGTAGGCCATTACCTACTCCTGTGGGAAAACAGAATAAGGCACGTCTATAAAGTAGTCGAAAACGGTTGAGTTTTGCGGGAGATGAAACAGATGAATTAGTTACAGAGAAGTGCTGAACAAGTATGTCTTTGCCTTCTTCCTCTCCCATCAGTCTTTTATTGGTGAGGCACTGCTTCTACCACCAAGCATTTTCCATTTAAATTCTTCTCATTCTCACGGGGTTTAGTCCCCAGCTCACAAAATCACCTTTCTGCCTCCTTGCTTGTAGACCTAAGGTACCCAGTGTTTCTATTCATGAAGTTACGATGTGTTAAAGAGACATGGATCTCTTCACTTGTGAAGTGGATTAATGTGAGGATTTGTAGGTGCTTGACACAGTTAGAAACTCTTCGTTAAGCGCCAGTAAAGATGATGGTGATGGCAGTTAGCTCTGCATAGTTGTTAAGCTGTAGGGTGTCAGGAATGTAGAATTTATGGGGTTTGCCTTTTGGGTGAGCCAACAAGAACACCCGTTGAGGAATGAAGTGGGAGAACCGTGCGGTACCTGTCAGTGAGGGACAGACACACTGCGTGCTTTCGATGAGTGTGAATTCGGCAAGCCAGTGCGTGCTCCTTACCACCAGTGTTATTCCCAGCATACTCTTCAGAGAGAGAGAACGGGGGAGGAAGGAGTATTTTTCTTTTCAAACGCCCTTGGTTGAATTTCAGAAGTGGATTTCAGATGCCAGGAAGCAGCTTGTAACGAGAGGATGAGGTCAGTTGGTATAATTGGAGCTAGTTGATAATTCCTTTACTCTGTTCTCTGAACATTTAGTGTTTCTATTTCTGTAGAAACACATGAGCTAGAAAATGACTAGGTCTCTCCATAGATACGTCGTGTGTCCAACTGGAGAGGGAGGCGCACAGGACGAGGGAGATGAGGGTCAGAGCCCAGAGCCAGCCTCAGCCTTCATCCCTGCTGAGCCTGCAGTAGGTCCCGCGGCCATTGCGTTCTGTTTAAAAGCCTCTGAAGGTTATTTTAGAAATGCCATCTTCAGTTTGATTGTACCAGCACTTGGGCAGGGGAACAGAGGGGAAGAAAGAGGAACCAGGAATATATTTTTAAAACTCTGGAAAAAAAAATCGACCTATGAGCTTCTACCTCAAGGGGCAGGGGCTGAGACCGCTATCTTGCGGTTTTCACCATCTTACTTCCTGCTCTGCCACAGAGTCAGCTGTTCCTGGCCCAAGTTTGCTGGTTGAAATCACCCTTTTCATTTTATTCAAGTCACTTAGAGGGAGAGGTGGCACCAACTGAGGTTTCAACTCTAAGCTTCCAAACAGGTGGTTAGTCGAGCGGCCTCCATGTCTCAGAGATTCTGCTGTTGCTGCAAGTAAGGAGTCAGGGTTCTGCTTTGCAGTTGCCTTCACCTTGCATGGCTTTCTCGGTGGGTGTCCGGAGCCAGGGGTGCTGGCTGGGTTCGTGCCTGTGAAGGACGGTGTGTATAGAGAGAGCACCTGTTCCGTCACCACTGTACAGAAAAGCTGCCCACGTTTGACTGACCTCAGTGCCCTCCCCTGGGGGCCCTGTTACTCTGTCAGCTCAGTCCTTGTATTCATCAGGGGGCGGGGTGTTCAAGGTGTTACCTCTTCTCCCTGCCCCCCGGGGTCTTTGCAGCAGCCGTGGCTGTTGTGGCTGTTGAGTCTTTCGGAGCAGAGTCCTTGTCCGTCTTCTCACCGCGACAGATCCAGCACCAAGCCCGCTGTTGCTGCAGTGGGGTGGGGCCCCCGGGGGCCTGTGTAATTTATGCGGAGAGTCAGAAAGTCAAAGATCTCAGCTCTCAGGCAAGTTTATTTGGACTGTTTATAGTTTGTTGCTCTGTCCACAGTCCCTTGTCTAGAGTACACTCACATTCTTGTTGGCGTGAACTCTTTCCTCTCGGTGCCTTTCCCATGCCTTCTGTCTGGCATCCTTTCCGTCCGTCTTCGCCATCCCTTCCACATCAGAGTGGCTTCTGGACAGGCTGGGCCCTTGACACCTGTACAGGGACCTGCTCACCTACCCCACCCCACTCCCACTCAACAAAACCTGCAAAGCCACAGTTTTACTTTTGGGACAGTACGTCAGGCAGCCTTTTACTCTTTTTCCTCCATGTTAATTTACCTTTTGATTGTAAAGATTTTCAGGAAAAGCAGCCAAGTGAAGCATTGATGGTGATCAGATTATTAGCATTTGGGTCATTCTGTGATAATATTGATTGTATGAAACACACACACACACACACACACACACACATTGTATTCTGAAATGTAAAGGAAAGGGTACTGTGTAGTAGAGCTTGACTTTCTCTAGCTGTTTTTTGTACATTCTAAATATATTAAGTATTTGAAGTTTCACAGTGCATAGCGGTACTGTCTTTTTGTACATTAGCTAGAAGCATCAATTCATTGTCATGCATTCTGTTATGCGCCACTTGCCTCCACACATAGCTAGAAATGCTAAATGTTTTAAAGCAACGGTTTTCTTTTTTAACTTAGTTCAAGTGGGGAAATTAATTTTCCATTTCTTATTGTGTAAGTTATTAATATATGTGATCCTCTACGAGTTTCCTTTTAAGAGGAATTCAGAAAACTCGAGATTCAGGGAGTAATCTCGGAAGTTTCTCTTAGCCCTGTTATTTCTAATTCCAGAACAAGTGTAATATCACCTAAATTTAGCCGGGCAATTAACATTTGAAATCATTAGCATTAAACCGTTTTCAGTGAACTGATCAAGTGAGGAGAATTTGCAGAGCACGTTGTCACTGATTTTCAGTTCAGCCGAGATCTCCTCTTACCAATTCTTTACCTTAGTTGTCAAACACCTGTGTTTGTTTTGTGACGCTGTGTGTCCAAATTGAAAGTGAGTTGGCTTTATTAACATCCGAACAGAATTAGACACAATTCTTTTAAAGCACCATTTTCAAAATGCATAGGCACTTCCTCCTCTATTGTGGACCCCGAGAGTGCAGTGTTACACTCACCTTGAGTGTGACTTGGGGAGAGATCACTGAGAGAGACCTTCCCATAGAGTGACAGGGCCGGGATTGTCAGAACGTGGGTACGTGTTGGTCTTCAAGTAGCTGAATTCTCTGCTGAAACTGCTGATCAAGTTATCACAGGTTCTACAGTATGTTACGGTTCCATGTGGCTTCCAGATTGTTAGAAGGAGGGGTGATAATTTTCATGTGCTTTTAGTTGACTGGCCCTAGTTGTTTCTTCCTAAACTAAGTTTATCAGTAATTAAAAAAAAATTACTCTCTGCTCATTGTATGATATAAAAACAAAATGACTCCCCAAGGGATATTTTATGAATAGAAATTCTCCTTTAAAAATGAAAGTCTTCACTTAAGTTAATAGAGTGATTTTTTTTTTTTTAAACCCACTGCTGCTACTGCTGCTAAGTCACTTCAGTCGTGCCCGACTCTGAGTGACCCCATACACGGCAGCCCACCAGGCTCCCCCGTCCCTGGGATTCTCCAGGCAAGAACAGTGGAGTGGGTTGCCCTTTCCTTCTCCAATGCATGAAAGTGAAAAGTGAAAGTGAAGTCGCTCAGTTGTGTCCGACTCTTGGCGACACCATGGACTGCAGCCCACCAGGCCCCTCCATCCATGGGACTTTGGGCAAAAGTACTGGAGTGGGGTGCCATTGCCTTCTCCGAAACCCACTAGTGGGCTGCTGAAAAGTATTGGAGTTTCTTTGACTCTATAAAATTTTCATGTAATTATGTAATACACAAATTTCTTTTACTCGAGGTCTTTATTGTTCAGAAACCTTCCCTCCCATTTTGCGATGGTTAAACAAACAAACGGTGTGTTTTCAAATACCATTATTCTCAAATACCATTATTTGAAGACCTACTACTGGAGAATCATAATATTGAAGGCAGTTATTTATCCTCACCGTATGAGAGCCATTTGAACAATTTAAAAGCTATCGTTGACATCCTTAGCATCTGCTTCTGATACACTCTTCTGCCTGCCCCTTGTGGGAATGATCCGATAGTTCTTTTGTCACGCACCGTGACCAAGAAGGCGGTCTGCGGGTCACTGTGAAATGATTTCTAACCAAGTAGCCACTCCAGGCCTTGGGATTTGTCCAGGTGAGGTCCTCCAGCTTAGTAATGTCTGCATTTGTGTGCGCGCCCGCTGGCCTGGATTTAGTCTTTCCAAGTAGTTTATAACTGGTTTGGCCCATTGGATTGCTTGCTTTTTGGATGATACAGGTTGGGGAGGATGAAGGAAGTAGAAAGGCCTGAACTTGGCAGTCTCTTTACAGGATGTCTCTTTTAACCCCTGCTGAGGTTAATTTACATAAAACCCAGCTGTGTGTGTGTGCGAAGTTTTCTAAATTTAAAGTTTATTCTTATTACCATAGTGATAAGATTGTCAGCACTCCTGAATTTACGGTCTTGCTCTCCTCTATCTGGGCGTCCTGGCAGCTCACAGTTCCGTTTCCTTTGGGTAACAGGATGCAGCTGGTGGCTGGATTCTCACCTGTGGAATAGCCCTTCGGAGCTCTCTCCTCCGTGTAGGTCTCTGCAAAGCAGCAGAAACCATTTTTGCAGGAAACCACAGGCCTGTGTTAAACACCAAGGGAGCATTGAAATAACATGTGTGAGTGTTCCTCTTCCCGAAGGTACCAATCACCGTGGAGCGCTGCCTTCTGCCCTCCCCTTGGCTTTAAGGTTCTTATTTAGTTAGCTGATGCTCACTCCCCCCTTCTCTGGTGTCTGTTACCTCTCCGGCCAACTGAGCCAGTTGAACCAGGCTGGATTTCATAATGAGCTACTAGGTAAGCCTTCTGGGACTTTCAGATATTTGGGGGAAGATTGATTTTTGTTCTTACATGCTGTGGACCCTTGGCCATCAAATGGTATGGGGAAGCTCATTCGTCTGTCTGTGATGGTCATGTCAGTCAGGCGTCTCTTTAGTATTTACTGGGTGCTCAGTACCGTGCCAGATGCTGTCAGGAGCCGTGGTGGTATGGAGGAGGAGTGCTCCAGAGGACTCTGCTGTGTGGCAGGCCAGCATAAACAAGCCGAGGGGAAAAGGCAGGCATGGAATAAAGGGGGAGAATACCAGTGTGTGACTTACTGCTGACTGTGTGGATTAGCCTATCAGCAGTAATCAGCAGGGCGGAGGGCATTATCTTGAGCCAGAAGAGTGAGCACTGGGCCGAGGGTGGAGCATGCAGAGGGGGTGTAGGAGCTGCAGGGCTGCTGTGGGGGGAGAGCAGCGCTCAATAAGGCGGTACAGATAGTGCACCGAACAGTATTTGGAGAAGTCAGGGTGCGTCTCTGGGGGAGCCTGGATGACCTCTCGAGGTCACCGGGGATGAAGGGCATATTTAATAGAGTGAGGTGTCTTTTGGGGTTCCCATTTCTCTCATCAGTACCCTTCATTTAGAATTCAGGGTCAGCACGGCAATTAGGATGGCCCAAGAGAAGTGCTCCTTGAACGTGATGTGAGATTAATGCTGAGAAGACTAAAGACGTAACTCGTGCCAGGCAGTAACGATAGGAACGTAATTTATTGAGTATTTTCTCATTGCTTAGTATCGATAAACATTTCATATGCGTCTTTTATTCTTAGGTTTCCCCATTTTACACATGAGACTAAAGCTTGGCAGTTAAATAGCTTGTTGGAGGCAGTGCAGCCAGAAGTGTAAGAGCTGTACAGCTCAAATCCAACTCTGTGTCCTCCTCTGAATTGTATTGCCTTTCTCATTTTTATTCCTGCAGTATTTTAGTTGTTTTTGTTGTTCAGTCGCCATGTCAGGTCCAACTCTTCGTGACCCCATGGACTGCAGCATGCCAGGCTCCCCTGTCCCTCACCATCTCGTGGAGTTTGCCCAAGTTCATGTCCATTAAATCGGTGATGCCATCCAACCATCACATCCTCTGTCGCCCCCTTCTCCTGCCTTCACTCTTTCCCAGCATCAGGGTCTTTTCCATTGAGTTACCTGTTCGCATCAGGTGGACAAAAGTATACAGTATTCTAGTAGGGGCTGCTAAAGAATCCTTAAATGCTAGAAGGTTGTCTTCCCAATCTAGATGGGCACTTTTCAGCCATCTGTTCCTTTAATATCTTTATTATTCATCCAAGTGGCTTATAGAAAGACGGGGGAAAATAAATATGATGCTGAATTTTTTGCAGAGGAAATGTGCCGAGCTTATTAACCTCCCATTTGGCAGCTGCCCGTCCCAAGTGGCCCGCGTGTGTGTGCGGATGTGGCATCTGGGCCTGATCCCTCGGGTTCAGGGCTCCCCCTTTAGAAGAACAAACATGGGTTAAATGTACTCCCCAAACTGTGATCACTTCCTGTTTTTAGGCTTTTCTCTCCCTTTCTTGGTAGCTCAGTGATAAAGAATCTGCCTGCCAATGCAGGAGACTTGGGAGATCCCTGGATCGGGAAGATCCCCTGGAGAAGGGAATGGCAGCCCACTCCAGTGTTCTTGCCTGGAAAATCCCGTGGACAGAGGAGCCTGAGGGGCTACAGTCCATGAGGTCACAAAAAGTCGGACACAACTGAGCATGCACGCAGTGCTCCTTTTTATGAGGCCTGCAGATCTTAGCACCGTTGCCTGGAACTTCCTAAAGAGAAGAGGCTGGTGCCCCCAGAGAACCTTCTAGGAGGTAAGAGAGGGCTTACCACTGTGTAGGCAGAGAGGAAGCTGCAGAGTGAAAGCAGCATTTTAGGAAGGTTGAGTAAGAGCCGCACATGGAGCATGGAGAGATTTTCTCAAGGTGATAAGGCCTGGCGCTCAGGTCTACAAGCAGAGACAGGCAGACTGGCGGTGATTCCTGCCTGGGGAAGGAGGTGATGAGGGCTGCTCTGGGACCCCTTCTAATTATAGAGTTCATGGCTCACAGGGTTTGGCTCGGTTTTGGGGTGAGGATCCCAGGGCCCCTGGACATTGATTGGAAAGCCGGTCTTTGCCTGCTGCACCTCGGGGAAGCCACTGTGGGGTTCTAGCCTGGCCTTCCTGGTTGTAACCCACAGCAGATACGTGGACTCTCAGGGTTTGAATTTAGGCTACAGGAGATTACCTTCCAGTGGTACTTTTTATGAGTCTTTGAACCTGAGTTGTGAATGATCAGACATTTGAGCTGAGCTTAAAAAAAACAGAAGACAAAGCAAAACCAAGAAAATGATAGTAATAAAAAAGCAGAGATTTGTTGATGCCGTGTCATCGTACGGCCGTCATTTCTTTGGGCTAGCACTGTGTCACAGTGGTTTGTGTATTTTCTTCTGTCTTCCTTCTCGGCAACTTGGAGGCATGTGAATTTACACAAGTGTCTCTCCTGACTTCTTCCCTCACCTCCTGCTTGCTCTTCTCATTCTTCTGCATAGTTGTAAAGAACTAACTGCGCTGTCTTGTCTTTGGCTATTCTGTTCTTGTTTTCTTTCCTTTCTGTGTTACACATCTCCTGCTGTGTCTACTTAGTTAAACCTTCCCTAGCATTGACTGAAGCGACTTAGCAGCAGCAGCAGCAGCAGCATTGGCCTTCTACAATAAGCTATGTCTGGGCTCCACCTTCTAGAGGGTTTATAGCTCCTTCCTGATCCTTGTAAAGTTTTTATTGCACTAATCATAATGTACTGTAAATTAAGTATTTAAGTGTGTGTGTCACTTGTGATACTGGTAGGGGCCATGTGTTATTTCCCTATCATGGATTGCAGCCTTGTCGTGGCGAAGGGGCTTGTGCAACTCAGTGAAGATTTGAGTCATGCTGTGCAGGGCCACCCAAGACAGACGGCTCCTAGTGAAGAGTTCTGACAAAACACGGTCCACTGGAGCAGGTATTATTGGCCAGTCACCCCAATATTCTTGCCCCATGGACTATAAAAAAATATGATACTGGAAGGTGAGCCCAGGTTGGAAGGTGTCCAGTAGGCTACTCAGTAATTCCAGCTGAGTTATTTAAAACCCTAAAAGATGATGCTGTTGAAGTGCTGCACGCAGTATGCCAACAAATTTGGAAAACTCAGCAGTGGCCACAGGACTAGAAAAGGTCACTTTTCATTCCAATCTCAAAGAAGGGCAATACCAAAGAATGTTCAAGGTACCATACCGTTGTGCTCATGTCACATGCTAGCAAGGTTATGTTCAGAATCCTTCAAGCTAGATTTCAGAAGTATGTGAACTGAGAACTTCCAGATACACAAGCTCGGTTTTGAAGAGGCAGAGGAACTAGAGATCAAATTGCCAACATTGTTGGATCATGGAGAAAGCAAGGGAGTTCCAGAAAAACATCTGCCTCATTGATTATGTTAAAGTCTTTGACTGTGTGGATCACAACAAACTGTGGAAAATTCTTAAAGAGATGAGAGTACCAGACCACCTTACCTGTCTACCTGAACATCCTGAATGCAGAACAAGAAGCTACAATGGACTGGCTCACAATTAGGAAAGAGTACAATTAGGCTGTATATTGTCACCCTGCTTATTTAACTTCTATGCAGAGTACATCATGTGAAATGCCTAGCTAGGTGAATCACAAACTGGAATCAAGATTGCTGGGAGAGATATTAACAACCTCAGATATACAGATGATATCAGTCTAGTGGCAGAAAGTGAAGAGGAACTAAAGAGCCTCTTGATGAAGGTGAAAGAGGATAGTGAAAAGGCTGGCTTAAAACTCGGCATTCAGAAAACGAAGATCATGGCATCTGGTCCCATCATTTCATGGCAAATAGATGGGGAAACAATGGAAACAGTGACAGACTTTATTTTCTTGGGCTCCAAAATCACTGTGGACAGTGACTGCAGCCATGAAATTAAATGATACTTGCTCCTTGGTAGGAAAGCTATGTCAAACCTAGACAGTGTATTAAAAAGTAGAGACATTGCTTTGCTGACCAAAGTCCATATAGTCAAAGCTATGTTTTTTTCCAGTAGCCATGCATGGATATGACAGTTGGACCATAAAGAAGGCTGAGTACTGAAGAATTGATGCTTTTGAATTGTGCTGGAGAAGACTCTTGAGACTCCCTTGGACAGCAAAGAGATCAAACCAGTCAATCCTAAAAGAAATTAGCCCTGCCTGATAGCTCAGTTGGTAAAGAATTTGCCTGCGATGCAGGAGACCCCAGTTCGATTTCTGGATCAGAAAGATCGCTGCAGAAGGGATAGGCTACCCACTCCAGTATTCTTGGGCTTCCCTTGTGACTCAGTTGGTAAAGGATCCACCTGCATTGCGGGAGACCTGGGTTATATCCCTGGGTTGGGAAGATCTCCTGGAGAAATGAAAGGCGGCCTATTCCAGTATTCTGACCTGGAGAATTCCATGGACTGTATAGCCCATAGGAGTTGCAAAGGGTCGGACATGACTGAGCAACTTTCACTTTCACTTTATTCATTGAAAGGACTGATGCTGAAGCTCAAATACTTTGGCCACCTGATGCGAAGAGCCAACTCATTGGAAAAGACCCTGATCCTGGGAAGGATTGAAAGCAAAAGGAGAAGAGGGTGGCAGAGGATGAGATGGTTAGATAGCATCACTAACTCAGTGGACATGAATTTGAGCTAACCTTGGGAGATAGTGGAGGACAGAGGAGCCTGACGTGCTGCAGTCCATGGAGTCAGAGTTGGACATGACTTAGCAAGTGAATGGTAGCAAAGCTGTATTTGTCCCTAAAGCTCAGCATCTAGCTGTCCGTGGACTGTTTTAAGGGCTCAGTAATATGAGATTATCTACCATTATTAAGTCTTTACCTGCCAGGCAGATGTTATAAACATATATATAGAAAATGAGGCCCCAGTCACTAAAGACTATGGTGAATTTTAGACATATGAATTTTAGAGCAAGTTCTAAGATGAATGTGAGAAAATCAGAGTTTTAAAATTAAATTAAATTTCTTTATTTTAATTAATTGACAAACTGTTGTGACAAAGTTCTGATTTGTTTTATTCCACGATAATTACTTTGATTGTGTGTGTGTGTTTGCCATAAATTCTGGGTCATTCTGCCTACTGGGTAATGCAGCACTGATAAAGAGTAAATCAAATGAGTGCGGCTGTTGGGTTTTTGTCTCAGTTTGCTGTATCCTTTTGTTTTCCTGTTGAGTATTGCCCTCTGTTAGACTCTGTGTCCTGACAGCCTCTCCGAGGCACCCCCTTCCCCTCCCACCCCTCTTCTGACTAGTGCTTTGCTTTTATCTTGGTGTGTAGTAAGCACCGTGTCATGAGAGGGTGGGATAGAGCAAGGCTCACTGTGCCGTGACAACCAGACACCTGATCTGAGTCTCAACACTGTTTCCAAAAGTGTGGGCTGTGATTTCAAAGGAAAACATCACAAGGTTAGGTTTTTTGATTTGGACTCTGATGGTGGAAGTAGGCAGGGAGGCGCTGGGCAAGAATTGGCATTATCTGAGAACGTGCCAACAGATGATCATGTGCCCTGAGGTTTGAGCATCACTGCTTAAAGCTCACTGCTCAGTTAATCAGTGAGTGAATCTTTAAACAGAAGAGCTTGGACATATACGAGACTTCCATAAAGTTTCCTCAGTTCCTTATTCATAAAATATACTTGGTATGTGTAGTATTTTTTTTTTTTTTGGTAGAACTTGACATCCTCACCAGGAAAAGCCTATCTACCCCTTTACTGTGCTTCCTTTTCTGTTGTTCAGAATTCCTGGCTCCCGCCCTCAGCCAGTGCATGATGTGTTTATAGCCAGCAGCCCAGACTCCTTAGGAATGAGGGAGAAAGTCTTTTGAATCTTGTTGTTTCCCTTGAGGAAGACCTGAATGCTGACCGTTCTGCAAGAATCCAGAGTATGCGTTGTCATTTCCATGTTAACCCCCACCCAGATGTTTGTGGGTTTTGAAGGATTTATTCTAGCCCAGTCGTAGCCAGGTCCCTGGCCATGGAAATTCATCTGAAGCACACTTTTCCATGGAAATACCCTGCAGGTAGAAATACTCTATCTATGCCTGGCTGCATCCCAAACAGCTGTCCTTGCCTTAATGAGACTGGGGTGGTTGTGTTTAGGGGGCAGTTTGCACATCTTTTTTGTGGATTTAGATGCTTCCCTGTTGTGAATGGCAAAAACCAGGCCGAGTTTGTTAGGCGTGGACAGCTGGTCCTTAGGAAAAGAGAGTTTTCAGTATAATTACCTGCTGTGGTGTTGGGGGCACCTGTGACTTGCCCGCTGCCCCTCCTTGAACATTTGGCTTTAACAGGAGCACCTGTTAAAGGCTTCTTTAGTGTAAAGTGTAACTGTGACCGAAGGATAGTGAGTTTGGTTTATGTTTACAGACGTATGGGTGCAGACGTTCTTGTTTTAATTGCTTTGCTTTTTATCAGCTCTAGGGACCTCTAGTAAAGCTGGTAGATTATTCAGTTTGACATTGAGGGGAAAAAACAGGTCTTTTTACTCCTTTCTAGGTCTGTTGTAACAGGGGACTTATGCCTTTCCTGTATTGAGACATGCTTTTTTTTTTTTTTAAGATGGAAAATATCTTTGAGACATATAAAACTGTTGAATGAGGACATAATGTTTCTTTGGATTATTGAGTTGGTTTTTTTTTTAGCTTTTGACCAGGAGTTGGCATTCTGTGATCCACTGGCTGAACCTAGACTTCTGCCTCTTTTAGTAAATAAAGTTTTATTGGAACATGGCCACACCCAGTCATACATATGGCAGCAGAAACCCTGTGCCTGCAGAGCTTAAAATATTTACTGTTTGACTTTTTACAGAAATGTTTGCTGACGCTTATTAAGGATTCCAATTTTTATTTAGGTATGTATTTTTTCTTCGGAGCGGGGGGGTTTACCTGGTAAGATTTTGCATTTGTTTGCTCAGGCACATTGCTTGTTGGAAGTGCTTTCTGTCCTGTCCGTCCCGTAAACTAGTCAAACAGGCTTATTGTGATCCTGTGTAGTGACTGAGTTTCTGCACTGTCATTTTTCAGGTAGAGCGAGGTGCAAAACATTCCAGAACTTTTGGTAAACTTGGTCAGCGCTGCACGCCCAGTGCTGGTATATTCTGATGATGGGCTGTGCTTTGCATCCTGTGAGGAAAAGGCTGATACTAGTGTATGTTAAAGTACAGGAAGGGATCGTTGCAGCAGTCTTTGCTTCTCTAATCAGCAGCACCCTGAGACTTTTTTTTCTTCTTGCTGTCTTTTATATTTTTAATAGGAGGATAATTGCTTTTTATTGTGTTGATTTCTGCTGCATGAATCAGCCATAGGTAGACATATGTCCCCGCCCTCTTGAACCTCCCTCACACCCCTCTAGGTAGTCACAGAGCACCTGATTTGAGCTCCACCGTCAAAATGGGAGAAAACAATTGCAAATGAAACAATTGACAAAGGGTTAATCTCCGGAATATATAAGCAGCTTATGCAGATCAACAGCAGAAAAACTAATAGCCCAGTCAACAAATGGGCAGAAGACCTAAACAGATATTTCTCCAAATAGATGGCCAATAATACATGAAAAGATGCTCAAGGTTGCTCATTATTCAGTTCAGTCGCTCAGTTGTGTCCGACTCTTTGCGACCCCATGGACTGCAGCACGCCAGGCTTCCCTGTCCATCTCTAACTTCTGGAGCCTACCCAAACTCACGTCCATCGCGTCAGTGATGCCATCCAACCATCTCAACCTCTGTTGTCCCCTTCTCCTCCCAACTTTAATCTTTCCCAGCATTGGGGTCTTTTCCAGTGAATCAGTTCTTCGCATCAGGTGGCCAAAGTATTGGAGTTTCAGCTTCAGCATCAACCCTTCCAATGAATATTCAGGACTGATTTCCTTTAGGATTGACTGGTTGGATCTCCTTGCAGTTCAAGGCTGCTCATTATTAGAGAAATGCAAATCGAAATTACAATGAGGTATCACCTCACACCAGTCAGAAAGCCCCTCACCAAAAAATCTACAAATAATAAATGCTGGAGAAGGTTTGGAGAAAAGGGAACCCTTTTGCGTTGTTGGTGGGAATGTCAATTGATAACAGCCATTATGGAGAACAGTGTGGAGATTCCGTAAGAAACTAGGAATAAAACTACTTGCCGGCAGTGTAGGAGACCTGGGTTCGATCCCTGGGTTGGGAAGGTCCCCTGGAGGAGGGCACAGCAACCCCACTCCTGTACTCTTGGCTGGAGAATCCCATGGACAGAGGAGCCTGGGAGGCTGCAGCCCATAGGGTCGCAAAGAGTTGGGCACGACAGAGCACGCACACAATGAGGGGGCATGGACGCAGCCTCGATGTCCACCCTGAGACTTCTTGCATCTGGGTGTTGTGGCAGGGTGTGTAGATTTGCATGATTGACACAGCTGCATTAAAACTGGGGGAGCCTGTTTTGACATAAAGTGAACATGTTCCATTTATACAGCAGCAAAGTGTTCGGTTTTTCTTGGAGCATTTTGAAATAAAACTCAAAATGTGAGAAGAATAAATAGTCTTACTGCGCTTGTTATTACTATTATTTCATACACACCCGAGTTTATGACTTCCCCAGAACTGTAACAGGTTACTATGGAGTGGCAGAGTTGGTAGACATACCTAACACCGTGTCATTTAAATCTTTGCATTTTGATAGTTCCTTTTCTTCATGGTCTCTTTCAAATGGCGTGCAGCCTTTACTGGCCCCACAGTGTCAGTCACGTGTTGTGCTTGTGAAGTCATTCACTAGTTTGATATCCGAGACAGAAAACATTTTAGGATTTTCTCTTAAAATTCCTTGATCAAATGATTGGATAGACATGGTGCTTTTAATTTTCCTCTTGATAAAAAGTCTGTTGACAAAGCAAAGACTCCAGTGGTCTCCAAACTGGGCTTGGGGTATAGGTTGGTTTTCAAGTGCGTTTGCTCTGACTGAGAAGATTGCCTTCCTGTACTACGTAGTCTCCTTTTTTAGAACACAGTTCTCAAGTAAATTAAGTCTGTTTAAATGTGTGAAATAAGTTGATGCACTGTATATAGCGAGTGTTTGATGGTTTAGCATCAGAACTCTTGAGTTCTCGGTTTTAGGACCAGTTTGAGGGTCTTTTCATCTATTAATTTGTATTACTTGCTTTCTTAATCTCTCTCGCTGTGGGGGTAAAACTCACCCCAGGAGGCCTTCCCTCAGCCCCGTATTTAAAACTGTATCCTGCTCATTGCCTGTCCCCTCTTCACTGATGCTTTCCCGTGGCTCTCACTAGTGCTTTCTCTCTGTTGGTCCTCAGATAAGCTCTGTTTGTACTCTCAATGCCTTGAGCAGGGTGCCCAGCACACTGTAGATGCCCAATGATGGTTGAATTAATGAAGTCGAGGAGAGTCTGTGCTGTCTGTAGAATGAGGGCTAGAGGCAGGCAGGGTAGGTCGGTTGGTGACATCAGACTGGGCTTGAATTCTAGGTTCATCCACCTCTTATGGTGATATTAAATAATTCAATCATTGAAAGGAAACACCCCCCTCCCCAACCAGTGAGATGGGAAAAAAATGGGGAAAATAGTGTTTTTTAAAAGGGGATTAAAATTGGTGTTGGAGGGACTTCTCTGGCGGTCCAGAGGTTAAGACTTCGCCTTCCATCGCAGGGGTGTTGTGGGTTCGATCTTTGGTCGGGGAGCTTAAATCCCACATGCTCGTGGCCAAAAAACCAAAACATGAAACAGAAGAAAAATGGTAACAATTTCAATAAAAACTTTAAAAGTGGTCCACATTAAAAAAAAAAATGATACTGGTTTTCAGTTCGGTTCAGTTGCTCAGTCCTGTCCAACTCTTTGCGACCCTGTGAATCACAGCATGCCAGGCCTCCCTGTCCATCACCAACTCTCAGAGTTCACCCAAACTCATGTGCATTGAGTCGTTGATGCCATCCAGCCATCTCATCCTCTGTCGTCCCCTTCTCCTCCTGCCCCTAATCCCTCCCAGCATCAGGGTCTTTTCCAATGAGTCAACTCTTTGCATGAGGTGGCCAAAGTACTGGAGTTTCAGCCTCGGCATCAGTCCTTCCAATGAACACCCAGGACTGGTCTCCTTTAGGATGGACTGCTTGGATCTCCTTGCAGTCCAAGGGACTCTCAAGAGTCTTCTCCAGCACCACAGTTCAAAAGCATCAATTCTTCGGCGCTCAGCCTCTTCACAGCCCAACTCTCACATCCATACATGACCACTGGAAAAACCATAGCCTTGACTAGACGGACCTTTGTTGGCAAAGTAATGTCTCTGCTTTTGAATGTGGTATCTAGGTTGGTCATAACTTTCCTTCCAAGGAGTAAGCATCTTTTAATTTCATGGCTGAAGTCACCATCTGCAGTGACTTTGGAGCCCCCAAAAATAAAGTCTGACACTGTTTCCCCATCTATTTCCCATGAAGTGATGGGACCAGATGCCATGGTCTTCGTTTTCTGAATGTTGAGCTTTAAGCCAACTTTTTCACTCTCCTCTTTGACTTTGATCAAGAGGCTTTTTAGTTCCTCTTCACTTTCTGCCATAAGAGTGGTGTCATCTGCATATCTGAAGTTATTGATATTGGCTATAAAGCTCTATAAATGTTAGTCCTTGCTTTCCCCTGGTTTGTCAGCATTGAAGAAGCATAAAGGCAGTCTGAATTTAGCAATCGGATGCTTCTAGGGTCGTTACCTTGATGACTTCTGACAGATTTATTCTTCCAGCAGCCTGTGTTGCCAGCATAACAATGAACTGTCCCTTTGACCAGTGTGGGTGGACAGACAGTTTGTCAGCCCTCTTTAATCCTCATATCAGAACAACTTGTATGGGTTCTGGCTTTGAAATAAGTTTAGGCGAGTCCACGATTCCAGATAGTTCAGAGGGCATCATGAGACCTTTCGCCCAGGTGCAGTGGGCGCGTCAGAGAAGTTTGTTTGGGTTCCTTGTACACAGCAGTCATTCTGGGTCTTCTGGCAAATCAAGAAACATCGGAAGGCTGGTAGGTCACTAGTCTGTCTCCATAGATTTCTCCAAACCTTACAGGTCTGGTTACAAGGTGTTACTTCTTGTTTTGGTTTCCACTGATGTTTCTTCTGTTGGGATGGTCAGCAATACTTCATAAGTCAGTTAAAGCAAATGGATTTGGTTCGTGCATTTACAGATTCTTTCAGTCTTTTGTCCCAGGCAAGTCTGAACAGGACCTAGAGAGCTGATTAAAAGACTAGTGAGCATGGTGCTTAATTTTAAGTTAAATGGGTATTTAACGCGTTGAGAAAGTACTCTGTCTTCAGTCTTCCTTTTCTCCTGTTTTTTTTTTTTAATCATCCATGCTTGCTTTTTGAATCTGTTGGTTAGAAAAACAAAGGTTTCCTAAAAAAAAAAAAAAAAGAAAAAGGTTTTCTAAAAGAGTTCACTATTGCTCCATTTCTCAAGTTTGGTTTTCAGTGTGGATTTTTGTAGGTGATTTTAGCACCAAAGGGTACAGAATCATTAAATGAAGCCTGGCAGGAAGGAAAGAGTGCCCTAAGCCGTGTGTGTGTGTGTGTGTGTGTGTTGGACGCATCTGTTATTGTGTGTGTGTGTTGGACGGGTGGAGATGTAGACTAGAGGACAAACAAGCCTCGTGTGTGTGTTTGGAGGGTCTGTGTGTGTGTGTGTGTGTGTGTGTTGGGAGGGTCTCATTGTGTGTGTGTTTGGCGGGTCTGTTAGTGTGTGCGTGTGTGTGTTGGGCAGGTCTCTTATTGTGTGTGTGTTCGTGTGTGTGTGTGTGTGTGTTGGGCGGGTCTCTCATTGTGTGTGTGTTCATGCGTGTGTGGGTTTGGCGGGTCTGTTATTGTGTGTGTGTGTGTTGGTGGGGTGGGGGTGTGGACTAGAGGGCGAATGGGGCAGGCAGGGGAGGTGGTCAGTCCCTGTGGGGCCACCTGGCTGTGGGCACGTCTTGCAGCAGAGTTAATGAAACCCATGGCCTGCTACTGGTTGGAGATGATTGTGCGTGGGAATCTGGTTATGATTTATCTTTTTCCCTAGAGGTGTGTGTTAACTGTTTTTGGGGTGAGCCTTTGATTCTTAGACTCACAACCTGACTAAATTGGCCGATTTGTAAAAAAGTTTTAATACTGAGAGGATTCTGTTATTTGAGCTATGTGCGGTTGCTCAGGCGTTGCTTTTTATTCTAAAATTTGGTCTTTGATTTCTAATTTACACTGTTGGCATTTTGATTATTAGGTTTTTGTGATCTGGTCTGGCATCTTGCCAAGTATGGGATTTTATCTTTTTCTTTTTGCACCTTGAATGCTGTTCCTGTACTTTTTTTTTTTTTTAAATACTGCTAGATCGTAATTGATCAGTCCCCTATTATGAGCAAGACACTCAAAATCTATTAGAATGAAATTACTTGGGTCTTCTTCTCTGATTCTTATGAAGATGGGATTAGCTTATTCTGAGATTGGTTTATTTAACAAAAGATTTGTCTGTCTGAAGTAATTCTGGACTACGATGACTTTAGCTTAGATGAAATCCTGGTCAAATCACCAAAGTGAGCTTCTCAGTATTCACAAATGTATTATATAATGCTGTAAGTCTTCTCTAAAGTTCTTCCTAAGATTTTTGTGAGAATTCATTTAGAGGGGTAATGACAGGGAATCCAGCCACTGATTTTCAGGAGACCAACAGCTTCTAGTGGACGGAGGCCACCTGTAGCCCCTCCTCTGAGAGGAAGAGGGCTGTCTCGTGGTCTCCCCTCCGCCCTGAGTGCCCTAGTGGTAACTGGGGGAAGCATCTTATGAGTTTGGGAGATTATATAAAAGGGTAACTTGCACACACACTGTTCTTTTTTTGGTAACTGCTTTTAAAATCCTGTTGGTTGGTTGTTGAAACATCTCCTATGACTGCAAAGACTTTTGTCTTTGTTTTTCAATCAGAACTTCTTTCTCCCCACTTGTAAAGATGGAATCTGGGCCACAAGGCATGCTGCAGTCCTTGAACTTCTGTTTCCAAACCTCTGAGGAAAGCTGGGTATCTGTAACCCCAGACTCCTGATTTTGCTCATGTGACCTTGCTTGACATCTAGGACTTTTCCAGTGGGTTTTAAATTTTTGATGATAACTTTTAATTTTATTCTCATCTATTTCTCTCTTTTCTGTTCCAGTGTCCTGGGTCATGAAACTTAATCCACAGCAAGCTCCATTATATGTGAGTAAATCACCAGATTTCATTTTATCCTTACTTCTGCTGTTGAATTTTTATAATAAACTCAAAAATGTTCTCCTGTGATTATCAAAGGAATGTTGAACCATCTACATATGAATATATTGACATAATGCACATCAGAAATTGAATTTGATTTAGTGAATATTAAATGATGAATAATACATGATACTGAGTGGAGAACAAGTCACACCTGTAAGCCTTGTGTGGTAGACTGATCGGGTAGATATGATGCATGTATAAAGCAGTCGCATTGCCCTGCAAAATGACTCTACAACTTCTTTTAACCTACAGTTCGTTTCTGTAGAAGCAGTGTGTCGAGCTTCCTCCTGCCGTTGCTGTTACTCTGTGCCACGACTAGGGGGCGCTCTGTCACTGGCAAAAGGGCTATTTTCTTTTAAGAACCTGGGTGAAAGCCATCATCTCCTTAGAAAGTGAGGAGGTTATAAGATGAAATGTATAAATGAATGAATTGAGGCTGAAAAAAGTAAATTCTAGGTGTTTTTGTTTGTTTAAAAAAAAAAAAAACTGTTTTAAGAGTGAGTTAGCCGAATCGAGGTGATGAAAAGTGCCTGGTTGGTGAGCAGCTGTCTTAGAGGTGTAGCTCGGCTTGTGAGGGGCCAGGGGGTTTGCTGTTCGCGTGGTCTGGAGAGGTGATAAAAGTGTTTTTGATGGCGCAGGACTTCAGGCAGATCCTTAATCATGAAGGTTAAGGATCGTTCATTGGCTGAAAATTGCTCAGAGTTTGTTGAGGACACAGACCAGAAGGTAGAGGGTTGGGTGGCAGTGAGCGTGGTGTGCAGTGAGCAGGCAGAGTCTGGCCCCGCTGGGTTTGTGTTCATGGGGATGCGAGGCAGATCTAAAGAGGTGGGTGATGCTCAGCTGTGGAAGCACACTAAAGTGTGCGCAGTTTATTTCATGACCACTGAGGGGATTTTAATGATGTTCAAACTGGCTGTTCCTGTTTTGTGTTTATTTTTTTAACCATGCTGTGTTAGTAAAAGTCATATACTTTCCTAACATAGAGCAGTCATATGATTGCTCTTCATACAAAGCAAAACACGTGTTCATAGGCGATATCTTGCATTCTTAAATTCCTTCCAGGCCACTTGGAGACCATTTATTATGTTCACCAGTGGGTTTGCACATGAATTGAATACCTTGGACGTAAGAAAACAACTGAGATAAAGTTCACACACTGTAAAATCCACCCGTTTAAAGTGTACAGTTCCACGGTTTTAGTGTATTCACGGTTGTGTCATCTTCAGGGCGCTTTTCAGCAGCCTAAACAGAAACCCCACATCCCTTTGCAGCCGCTCACCAGTTCCCCCTCCCTCAGCCCTGGGCATCTGCTTTCTACTTCCTGTCCTTATGGTTTTACCTGTTCTGGAAATTTCATATAAATAGAGTCATGCAGTATCTGGCCTTTTGTGACTGGTCTCTTTCACTTAACAGCTTATATATAAGGTGTATATCAGAGTGAGTATAAGTACTTTGTTCCTTTTTATTGACAGATAATAATCCATTATATGGACACATTATGTGTTATTTATCCAATCCTCAGTTGATGGGCATTTAGGCTATTTCTACTTTTAGGTGAATGCTGCTGTGAACAGCAGATTTTTGTGGAGGTGCCCAACTTTATTTTTCCCCCATTGATTTTTCTTGGTCACTTTTGTTGAGAATCAGTTGGTTATTAAATGTAAGGAATTACTACTCAATTCTGTTCCTTTCATTTATGTCATCCTTCATTGGTTAAGTTTCTTTCAACAGTGATTGATAGTTTCCAGTGTACATGTCTTTAATTTTTGTAGAATTTATTCCTAAGTATTATATCCTTTTTGATGCTATTGTAAATGATACTGTTTTCTTAAATTCATTTTTAGATTGCTCATTGCTGGTGTAGAAATGTAGTTGATTTTTGTGCATTGATCTTTTAATATACAGTCTTGCTGAACTTGTTTATTAGCTAGTACTTTTCTAAGTGGATCCTTCAGGATTTTCTATATCCAGGATCATGTCAGCTGCAAATGTGCTGTGTGCGCTAAGTCGCGCTTCAGTTGTGTCCAGCTTTGCAACCCTGTGGAGCATAGCCTGCCAGTCTCCTCTGTCTATGGGATTCTTCAGGCAGGAATACTGGAGTGGGTTGCCATGTGCTCCTCCGGGGGATCTTCCCAACCCAGAGATCGAACCTGCGTCTCTTATGTCTCCTGCATTGGCAGGGGGGTTTTTACCACTAGCTCCACCTGGGAAGCCCTGTTGAAAATAGACATAGTTTTTGTCTTTCCGGTCTTTTTATTTTGTTTCTTTTTCTTGCCTAATTGCCCTGAGGAGAACCTTCAATTCAATGCAGAGTTGAATAAAATAGTGAGAGGAGACATCCTCTCTTGTTTCTAATCTTAAAGTGAAGGCATCCAGTCTTTCACTGTTAACATTAGTATGACGTTAGCTGTGAGTTTTCATACGAGACTTCATCAGGTTGAGGAGGTTCTCTTCTATTCCTAATTTGAGTATTTTTATCATGGAAACTGCTGAATTTTGTTGTTGAATATTTTCTTCTGTCTGTTGAGATGTATTGTGTGGGTTTTTTCTTTCATTCCATGATTGTATTATGTTGATTGATTTTTAATCATTAAACCAGCCTTTCTTTCCTGGGGTTAATCTCATTTGGTCATGGTGTATAATCCTTTTTGTGTGTTGCTAGATCTGGTTTGCTAGTATTTTTGTGTCTGTGCAGGTTTTCTCCTGGTAGTTTTTGTCTGCTTTTGGCTGTTGAATGAGTTTAGTTATGGGCTGATACGACTGCATAGTTGTGGCAGGCAGAATAATGGTTCACGTGTGTCCACGTCTTGATTCCCAGAACCTGCGAGTGTTTATCTCATGTGGCAAACGGGGCTTCACAGATTGCAGTAAGTTAAAGATCTTGAAACCAGAGTTTATCCTTTAATTATCTGGATAGCCCAGTGAATCACGGAGGTTCCTAAGTGAGAGAGGGAGGCAGAGATTTGTAGATACCATGCTGCTGGCTTTGAACGAGGAACGGTCCATGAGCCAAGGACTGCAGCCTCTCGAAGCTGGGAAAAGCAGGCGGACAGCTTTCCTTTAGGACCTTCAGAAGGAACACGGACATCCTTGTTTTAGCCCAGTGAATGCCGTTCAGGCCTCTGACCTTAAGAAGTATAAGATAGTAAAACCTGTGCTGTTTTAGCCTCTGAGTTTGTGGTAGTTTGTTGTAACAGCAGCAGAAAGCTAATACAGTGGTAGTTTGGGAGACTCAGTAGTGTGCGGGATAATGTAGAAGGAGCGCGCAGAGGCCGAGAGGTCAGTTAGAAATTTTCTTGTCTTGCCATCATTGAATCTGAGAAGTTGAAAACTAACAGAGGCTATAGATGATACCTGCTAAAACAAGAGGATGTAATGTGGCTGTGTCTGAGTAGGGCCTCTTTTAGGGGTGCTCGGGGAAGGGGTTTGGGAGTACCTCTAGCTAGGGGGCAGAGTGGACTGGCCATTTAGGCTTAGACCTGAGTGACCGGTACGAGCCAGCTGTGTGTGGATCTGGGCCCAGTGTTCCAGCCCAAGGCAACAAGTGCAGAGCTCTGCAGCCAGGGCTGGGCTTGGGCGGAGAGGGGGCGGGGTGTGTCCTCTCCTGGAGGAAACTGGAGACTCAGGGAGGAGACAGGGAAAAACCTGACCTGGAAGGGTTTCACAGACCCTTGGGTGACTCCCACAGGCCTGCCTTCTCTCACAGCTGAAGCCCACCTCTGAGTGTCCTCTGAACCCCAGCCTCTGGCTCACAGTCAGGTCTGGCCTCTCAGGGACAGTGGATTTATCGTGAGGCAGAGCGCTGGGCCCCAGGCAGACTGCATTCTTAGGCAGTTGAAGCATATTGTTTTGGATTCCCCATTTGAGGAGAAACAGTTTTTTTTAAGATCCCGTGTTTTGATGTAAATGGAACATCCTTGAATGGAAGAATGTTTTAAAGGAGATCCGACTCTCATTCGTCCGAGGACAGTGGGATTAAAAGTTTCTGCTGTTTTCTTTCATGGATGATTCACTTTTGGGGAGAAAAGGAAGTCTTTCCAAAAACCTGCTGTTGTGAACCTTCATGAACGACGTGTGACGCGATTTCACAAGTGGATCTTTCGGCCTCTGGTTTTCTGTGACTGCTTCACCAGCTGGCGTAGCACTCAGCTGCATCTCCCATAACCTTTCTGGATGACAGCTCCTTAAAAACAAGAGTTCATATTTGTATACTGCCTCCAGGTGTAAAATGCACATTTGCACACAGAATATCATTTGATTCTCATTACAACCTTGTGTAATCCGCCTGCAGTGCAGGAGACCCCAGTTCAATTCCTGGATTGTGAAGATCCGCTAGAGGAGGGATAGGCTACCCACTCCAGTATTCTTGGGCTTCCTTTGTGGCTCAGCTGGTAAAAGAATCCGCCTGCAGTGCAGGCGGGTTTGATCCCTGGGTTGGGAAGATCCCCTGGAGAAGGGAAGGGCTACCCACTCCAGTATTCTGGTCTGGAGAATTCCGTAGACTGTATAGTCCACAGGGTCGTACATGACTAAGCAACTTTCACGTTCTTCTTTCACAATCCTGTGAGGGGAGAGGAAGCTTCCTTCTTAATACTTGAAGAAATGAGAATCCAAGATGGTTCATTTAGTATATGCTTTACCCAGAGATTGTAAATCTCAAACCCGTGGTCTTTCTTCCATATACCAAGCTGTTAAGCAAGGTTTGCTATCCATAATTGTTACCTAAAACATGACAAATCTCACTATGCTTTATGTGATAGAGACTTGCACAAATAGGCTTCCCTGGTGGCTCAGACAGTGAAGAATCCGCCTGCAGCCTGGAAGACATGGTTCGATCCCTGGGTTGGGAAGACCCCTAGAGGAAGGCATGGCAACCCACCTTGCTTGGAGAATCCCAAAGACAGAGGAGCCTGGTGGGCTACAGTTCATGGGGTTGCAAAGAGTCAGACGTGACTGAGTGACTAAGCACAGCACAACACAGACTTGCTCGAATAAAGTCCTTTTTAAACTAAGTAACCCAAGTTTAGTCTTCCATTTCTCACGTTTTAAAAACATTTTTAATGTTTTATTTGAAAGTGCACATTTACAGAAAAATGACACGAATGCAGCTTCACTTCCGCTCACCTTTTATTAACATTTAGGTGTGACCTAAATGTGATTTTCTTGCCATTTTCTTTATTACATATTTTTTTGAACTGTGTGAAAGTTGCAGGCATCATACTTCCCCCCCCTAAATATTTCAGCATGTATCAATAGTTCTTAAAGACTGAGACATTCTCTTTCATGATGACAGTACAGTTAACAAAACAGGTATCATAACGTTTATGTAATACTCTTATGTAAGTCCATCTCCAGATTTCTCTGATCATCCCAAAATGTCCTTTAAAGCATCCTCCTTACCACTTCTCCCCAATTCAAGGTTTAATCCGGGATTGCACCCTGTATTTATTTACAGTCTCGGAGGGATTGGGGGCAGGAGGAGAAGGGGACGACAGAGGATTTTGGACGGCATCACTGACTCGATGGATGTGAGTCTGAGTGAACTCCAGGAGTTGGTGATGGACAGGGAGGCCTGGCGTGCTCCAGTTCATGGAGTCGCAGAGTCGGACACGACTGAGTGACTGAACTGAACTGAACCGGATCCTTTGTCTTTCCTGGTGCCGACATTTTGGAAGAGATCCTTTGTCTTTCCTGGTGCCGATATTTTGGAAGAGAATTTGGCCAGTTAGCTAGTTACTTTGCTGAATTTTTTCTGGATTTGGTTAGGAATACTACATAAATTCAAGTCAACTTTGCTTTTTTTGACAGAACAATTGCCTTTTCAAAGTTGCTCATTAAAAAGTAAAATAAAGATGCTTACTTGTTTCCCAGGTTTCATTATTAGATTTACCTTGTGTGAGTCCTGAATCAACAGTGCTGTCCTCTTTGTGATTAAAACCATTGCTCACAAGGAAACTGATAATGTCTTTATTGTGCACCTCTAACTTTTTACAGCTCTAAGGTGATGTGTACAGCATCCTTGCAAAGTGTAGCAAAGAATGTCTGACTTTCTACTAGATATGTGTTCTGTGAATAAATAACCTACTTGTTCCTTTAACCAGTTGAAAAGGCACGCTAGACATAGAGTCCCGAATCACTGTCTTTAGTCCTTATGGGACTTATGGTCTGAGCCACTTCTACAATAAACGACATACAGCAGATAGTTTTTCTAAGCATAGTATGTACCCTTTGGCTGTAGAGCCCTTTTCACTGTCAAGATAAAAGCATATACTTACCCCAGAAAGGATAGGGGGTGAGGGATGCTATCAGATGATAAAAGAAAAAGCCAGGCATATGAAACAAAAGTTGGTATTTATAAAACAAACCAAATAGGTCCCGCCACCACCCCCACACACGAAGCACTACCGGACCCAGCAACCTAGCAACTGGCCAAGAGCAACAGTAAATAAATCCTCCCCCAGACCAACAGCTGAAAAGGAAGCAAGGTTTTAAACTTCGGAAGGAGGAGGAGGAAAGGGTCTCTTTAAATGCCTCTTATCTAAGGCCCCCAGGCTTGTTCTAGAAGAAATCTGGGCAGACCAGCCCTGAAGGTTTTCTTCTGTCATCTGACAGCAGCCCTCACACCCTGTCCTTTCTGGGGCACATGGAGACAGTAGGGGTCAAGAGTAAGCAGATCTGGATTATTCCAGAGGAAGTCACTTCCTTTCCCCGCTCTGACTTTACTTTTCTGGAGAAAAAGCCGTGATGATGCCCCCAAGTGACTGCCCCACTGTTGGCGCCCCGCGTGGGAATGAACTTTGTGACCGAGGTCAGGACTGCAGAACAGTGAGATGAGTCAGGGGAATCATTGTATTTTCAGGGCGGTTGACCTCACTCTGCTGGAAGAGTGAAGAAACTGAGCTACTGCGAGACTGACGGATTTGCCCCAAGCTCCATGGAGGTCGTGATGGTTCAGGTCAGGTAGCAGGATCTGCAGGTAACTAGCCCAGCCAGGGGCGGAGGTTGGAGTTCAGGGTTCAGAGTACACGCTGAGCCCTTGTGGTAGAAGTCTGGGAAGACATGGGCTATGTGAGAGAAAAAAGGGAACAATGGGAATGCTGGAAGGAGAGAGATATTTGAAAAGATAGCATTGAGCTCTCTTTCAGAGTAGTGTTGGTCGCTCAGGTTGTGTCCGACTCTTGTGACCTCATGGACTGTAGCCTGCCAGGCAAGGATATCGGAGTGGATGGCCATTTCCTTCTCCAGGGGATCTTCCCAATCCACAGATCGAACCCAAATCTCCAGCATTGCAGGCAGATTTTTTAACAAGTAAAAATAAAATGTGGGTTGTAACACTTGAGTGTAGAGAAGTCATTAATAACCATTCTGGTGAATTACTCAGGCAGATACTTATCTTTATCCCTAGATCTTCTACAGGAGGATGGGGGTGGCTCTTTAGCCCTGGACCTGTGAAAGGAAGAGGTAGCCAAGGCTCTTGACTGACTGAGGCATTTCTATGTAAAGCACAGCTCCTGCAGGTTTTTTTTTTTTTTCCCCCTGGTTTTCTGTGTTAGAATAATGTCCTTACTGGTTGCCAAAGTGTTCCAGTGGGCGTTGGGCACTTGATGGTTAATGAACCTCCAGAATGGATGGCTTGGCTCTGACACTGACTCAGAAGGTTTATCTTGGATGCTTGATGATTCACTAACTAGAATCACCGTAAGAACACATTTAAAGAGGAAAAACTTGGGGTTCATTTTTAAGATCCTTCAGTTATAAACTTGCTGGTGTCCCCAAGATTTGTGGTCAGGTGAACCCATCTCAAGGTCTCCTTCAAGAAAACCAAAAGCTCCCATCCGAAAACTACATACTCCTTTAAAAGCAGAGAGATACATGTAAGATACAGGTTATGTATGGAATACTTATCATTACCTGCCTTATGACTGGGATGAAACCCACATTTATTAAATTTTCAAGGGGAAGAGCTATTCTAATTACAGAACAGATGTTCAGAACCCCAACAGATCTGGTTTATTATGTCCTTTCGCATTTCTCTTTTTCCACAGCACTGAATGTTTTTGCCTGTAACTGCTTCTGGGAGGAGGAAAAACATCCTGATGTATCTTTGGCAATGGATTCCTTTCTCCATTTAAAACTTACAAAACAAAACAATATCCAGTGGTTATAACTATTTCTATTAGAATAGGGACCAAATTTTTAGATGATGTCGCTCTCTGTTCTGTCAAGTAAGGGGAGGGTGGATTAGGATACAGGTATTGCTTGAGACTCATTGGAAAAGACCAGATGCTGTGAGAGACGAAGGGCAGGAGGAGAAGCGGGCAACAGAAGACAAGATGGTTGGATGGCATCACCGACTCAATGGACATGAGTTTGAGCAAACTCCGGGAGATGGTGAAGGACAGGGAAGCCTGGCGTGCTACAGTCTATGGAGTTGCAAAGAGTGGGACACAACGTAGTTACTGAACAACAGCAACTGTGTGTGTGAATCAGAACTGACCTCAGTGCCAGAAGATGAGAGTCCACATGGAGATGTCATGCTGAGAAAGAAGGGGGTTTAACATGAACAATTAAAAGTTTGTTTTTGCATAAGTATAGTTGGCATACATAATGACAGTTGAGAAAAGTAAAAGTGTTAGTTGTTCAGTTGTATCTGACTCTATGTGACCCCATGGACTGTAGCCCACCAGGCTCCTCTGTCCATGGAATTCTCCAGGCAAGAGTACTGGAGTGGGTAGCCATTCCCTTCTCCAGGGGATCTTCCTGATCCAGGAATCACGCCAAGTTCTCATGGTTTGCAGGGGGATTCTTTACTGTAGGTTACCTCCAACTTTAATGTCCTCGGTTGCTCTTTGGAGGGAAGAGGATCTACTTGGTAGTGGCAGCATTTTATCTCTTCCTGATAAATGTGTTTCCCTAGCAGGAGGTGAAATAACAAGGCTGTCCCTCTTGCTTGGCTCTTGTGTTACATGTTGCTCCTACAATGAGAGCTTTATCAGCTTTCTGATCTCTTAAATTAATTACCTGTCTTTGCTTCAACAATACACGTCTGATGGGTCAGCTGCAGTGTTTTGTAGACTGGAGGCTCTCCAGCCAGGTCTGAGTACTGATGGGTCAGCTGCAGTGTTTTGTAGACTGGAGGCTTTGCAGCCAGGTCTGAGTACTGATGGGTCAGCTGCAGTGTTTTGTAGACTGGAGGCTGTCCAGCCAGGTCTGAGTACTGATGGGTCAGCTGCAGTGTTTTGTAGACTGGAGGCTTTGCAGCCAGGTCTGAGTGCTGTGTTTTAAATAATGACAGCTTTGTTACTAGTGCCAGAAGAAGTAAGGAAGTCAAGTGTTCCTCAGTTTAGCTTTTGATGACTTTACAGAGCAAGAGCTTCAGTTTCCTTCTGTTGGCCTTGTTAGCCCATCTGCAGCAACTCGCTTTGAAGTTTACAGATTTTGCATCTGCAGATAGCGTTTTCTTCTTTTTCCTTGGCATTTTCCGAGCAGGTGGAGATACATAAAGGCCAAAAGCCTTCTCAGGGTCTCTCTGCAGGGTGCTTTTACACTAACTTGATGTTTCCCAAGCATCTAGATATTTGGGGAGCGGAATGGTGGTGGGGACAGGGCAATTAGAATTAAATTTTCCATTTGGTTCCAATGAAGAGAAGTCTTGCTTTCCAAAGAAGATCAAGTTGTAATGCTCTATGTCCGTACCTCACTCATCAAGCCGTAAAGCACTTGCTAAGTGAATGGAGGACATGGTCTTCGAGGAATAGATTCTTTCGCAGGAGCTCACATGCGTGAGGAGTTAAATGACAGTATAGGTAATATGGGCTCAGATGCTGGATTTGTTACACAGGCAGTGATGGTTCATGGCAAGAAGAGGGATGAGATGTTGGCAGAAATGATAGGAAGGCCTTCAGGAAAAATGGGGTTCCGTTAGCCTGGACAGATGGAGAAAGGAAAGAGCAGAATGAGAGAGGGGCATAGAGTCTGCGAAGTAAGGTGTGGACATGGCATTATCAGGGGTGGTCGGGGCCTGGCTTGACTGGAGAGGACAGTTCCCGTGGTAGAGTACGTGGAGAGGAGATTGCATAGATCTGCTCTGTTCATTAGGGTAGCCACTGGCCCCGTGGAGCCATGGAAATTAATAAAAGAAAATTTAAAAATCAGTTCCTCCATTGTAGAGAGCTTAGCTGCCATGCTGGCTAGCAGCTGCCACGTTGGACAACGCAGATAGAATATTTCCATCAGTGCAGAAAATTCTGTTGGCCAGCACTGATAGAGGGAGTATGGCATTTTACAAGCAGGATAGGGAACAACTGGAGGTCTTCCGACTAGGCAGGGGGTCGCACGGTGGAAGCAGTGCCCAAAGGACATGGAGGAGTGGCATGGAGAGAGCAGAGGAGGACCGCGGGGGCCTGTCGAGTGGGTGGGCCTGGTCACCGTTTGAGCGTGCGGGATGCACGGAAGGACGAGAAAGTGGTTCCAGAGAGCAAGTGGATTTTGTCTGACAGAGTGGCGAAAGCATCAAAGAGCCACAGGTATGACCTAAAAGAAAATCCTAAAGGATTTTCCTAAAAGAGGAAGAGGGATAATGTAGAGCAGCGCTAGGTGTGCCATGATGGATAGAAACCTTAAATATATAGGTAGTTTTTAAAGACACCCATCTCCTTTATTTTGTGTAACATGAAAGCATATGATTGTGTGGCTTCCTCTGGCGTCTCTGCACCAGCACTTGGGTTGGTAGCTCTTTCCTTTGTTTGCTTAGAAAGAGGAGAACAACACTTACTGAGTACCTTTCATGTAAGGTGACTTACATACGTTATCTCTTCATCCGCCTGAGGCCCGTGTTATAAGAACGGTTTCACTCCCAGTCCCTTAAATTGCTGCCACCCTCTCTTAACCTGGGAACTCGAAGCCTGATGCTTGTATCACATTCTACATTTAGAGGTTGTCGTCAGTACTGGATTCCACTTGCCGTCGCTTCTTCAAATGTAAGCTGGAGATCTTGTAAACATTGTTTACTAAGGGCAGTCATTGGTGTGAGGAGTTGCCCAGACTGACTTGCAGTTGAATTGTTCTAGAGCAGTGGTTCTCACTGATGCTCATGTGGTCCCACCAGCATGAGCATCACTAGGAGCTTCTTAGAAATGCAGATCTTCAGGCACCATCCAGACCTACCGAATCAGAATGCTTGGGGTGGAGCCCTACAAACTGTGTGAGTGTGTATGTGTTCGCCCCCCACTCCCTTATGTGAGAGGCTTGTGGAATCTTGGTTCCCCGACCAGGGATCAAATCCTCATCCCCTGCAGCAGAAGCACCCCCTCTTTGCAGCCCCATAATCCTAACCTCTGAACCATCAGGGAAGTCCTCATTAAAAAAAAAAAGTTTAATGATAGTTTTCATGTAAGTGAAAGTCGCTCAGTCATGTCTGACTCTTTGCGACCCCGTGGACTATACAGTCCATGGAATTCTCCAGGCCAGAAAACTGGAGTGGGTAGCCCTTCCCTTCTCCAGTGGATCTTCCTAACCCAGGGATCGAACCCAGGTCTCCCGCATTGCAGGTGGATTCTTTACCAGCCGAGCCACCAGGGAAACCCTGTTCATGTAAGTTCACTGATAAAAATCTCAGACTGTAGACTGTAAACAATTCCAGTTATTTGGGTGTGGTGGTCATTGATTCCGCAACCTTCTGAAGTGTTTCATACATAAACTGGCTGGCACATTACCCTGCAAGCCACTTTGAAATAAGCCCTCCAGATGATTCTGTTGCAGCCCAGTGTTTAAGCATGAACCAGTAAACAAAAAGGATGGTTTTAAAAGCCCCGTTCCTGCGGATAAAATTGGACAGAAACTTGATACTTGAATTGTTTTTGCTGCTCTCATGTCAGCTTCTGTCGCAGCACCTTGCACATACAGGTTCTCAGTGTTTTTGGTTAAATAGAGTTAAAGCTGTTCAGGGCTTTCCAGGTGGTGCAGTGGTAAAGAATCCACCTGCAGTGCAGGAGGCGTAGGAGACTCAGGGTTGATGCCTGGATCCAGACGCTCCCCTGGAGAGCAGGGCGTGGCAACCCAGCCCACTTGCCCGGAGAATCCGTGCCCAGAGGAACCTGGCGGCGGTGGTCCGTGGGGTCGCAGAGAGACACAACTAAGTGCACGTGTGGACACACCGCTCTTCCAGAAAGCGCTTGGCTGCATTCATGGGCGGTAATAAACGGTAATAAAGGTCTGATTAGGGTGAGATTTGGGGTGGGGGAGTGGTAATATTTAAGATCCCCAAGGGCAGACCACTCAGATGAAGCGACCCAGGGGACTTTGTTACCTGGAACCAGTGACACTGTGTCACTTTGACCTCTGAGATAGGTCAAAGGAAACTTGGGAATGATGCTCAATGAAAAACTGCATTTCAGTGTAAATAGTCTAATACTTCTGTGTTGTGTATGGTCTATTTATTTGGAACTCTGTGTTTTATTCTTTCTATACTAATCTCATTAGTTTGACAAGCCTGTGATTGGGAGGAATTGTTTTATTTTACAGGTGGGGAAAGATTTATATTTTAAAGTTTTAGTACAAGCTATTAAGTATAAGATAAGCTATAAGGATATATTATACAAAACGGAATATAGCCAACATTTTATCATAACTGTAAATGGAGTATAACTTTTAAAAATTGTGAATCATACATTGAGAAAGGCAATGCCAAAGAATGCTCAAACTACCGCACAATTGCACTCATCTCACACGCTAGTAAAGTAATGCTCAAAATTCTCCAAGCCAGGCTTCAGCAATACGTGAACTTGCAGATATTCAAGCTGGTTTTAGAAAAGGCAGAGGAACCAGAGATCAAATTGCGAACATCCCCTGGATCACGGAAAGAGCAAGAGAGTTCCAGAAAAACATCTATTTCTGCTTTATTGACTATGCCAAAGCCTTTGACTGTGTGGATCACAATAAACTGTGGAAAATTCTTCAAGAGATGGGAATACCAGACCACCTCATCTGCCTCTTGAGAAACCTATATGCAGGTCAGGAAGCAACAGTTAGAACTGGACATGGAACAACAGACTGGTTCCAAATAGGAAAAGGAGTATGTCAAGGCTGTATATTGTCACCCTGCTTTTTTAACTTCTATGCAGAGTACATCATGAGAAACGCTGGGCTGGAAGAAGCACAAGCTGGAATCAAGATTGCCGGGAGAAATATCAATAACCTCAGATATGCAGATGACACCACCCTTATGGAAGAAAGTGAAGAGGAACTCAAAAGCCTCTTGATGAAAGTGAAAGTGCAGAGTGGAAAAGTTGGCTTAAAGCTCAACATTCAGAAAACGAAGATCATGGCATCCGGTCCCATCACTTCATGGGGGATGGGGAAACAGTGTCAGACTTTATTTTTTGGGGCTCCAAAGTCACTGCAAATGGTGATTGCAGCCATGAAATTAAAAGGTGCTTACTTCTTGGAAGGAAAGTTATGACCAACCTAGATAGCATATTGAAAGCAGAGACATTACTTTGCCAACAAAGGTCCGTCTAGTCAAGGCTATGGTTTTTCCTGTGGTCATGTATGGATGTGAGGGTTGGACTGTGAAGAAAGCTGAGCGCTGAAGAATTGATGCTTTTGAACTGTGGTGTTGGAGAAGACTCTTGAGAGTCCCTTGGACTGCAAGGAGATCTAACCAGTTCATCCTAAAGGAGATGAGTCCTGGGTGCTCATTGGAAGGACTGATGCTAAAGCTGAAACTCCAATACTTTGGCCACCTCATGAGAAGAGTTGACTCATTGGAAAAGACTCTGATGCTGGGACGGATTGGGAGCAGGAGGAGAAGGGGATGACAGAGGATGAGATGGCTGGATGGCATCCCTGACTCGATGGACGTGAGTCTGAGTGAACTCCGGGAGTTGGTGATGGACAGGGATGCCTGGTGTGCTGCGATTCATGGGGTTGCAAAGAGTCGGACACGACTGAACGACTGAACTGAATTGAACTTATATTGTACGTCAGCTATACTTCAGTGTAAAAGAAAGTTCTAGTCTATTCATTATAAGATTTTTATTGTCCTCTTTGGAATTTGCTATGACAGCAAAGGTCCATCTAGTCAAAGGTATGGTTTCCCCAGTAGTCATGTTTGGATGTGAGAGTTGGACTATAAAGAAAGCTGAGCGCCGAAGAATTGATGCTTTGGAACTGTGGTGTTGGAGAAGACTCTTGAGAGTCGTTTGAACTGCAAGGAGATCCAGCCAGTCCTGAATTTTCATTGGAAGGACTGAAGTTGAAGCTGAAACTCCCAGAACTTTGGCCACCTGACGTGAAGAACTGACTCATTGGAAAAGACCCTGATGCTGGGAAAGATTGAAGGCAGGAGGAGAAGGGGTTGACAGAGGATGAGATGGTTAGATGGCATCACCGACTCAATGGACATGAGTTTGAGTAAACTCTGGGAGTTTGTGATGGACAGGGAGGCCTGGTGTGCTGCAGTCCATGGGTTCGCAGAGAGTCGGACACGACTGAGCGACTGAACTGAACCCAGGCACTGGATTCCCTTTTTGGTCTGTGGGATCCATCGATCTGATTGTGGACTTATTTTCTGCCATTCCTGTTATCGTCTTCAGCTAGTTAAAAGCCTGGGGTGATCTTAACTTCCGCTGTGCATTGACTGTGTATTCCTCTGTACTCACTTCCTGCATTCCTCACTTCTACTCTGATTAAAGATGATTCGCTTCTTGATCTCTTACTTGCTGTAGTTTATGCGTATGCAGGAGAAGGCAGCAGAAATGCAGGTTGTATGAAAATGGTAATCCTTAAGAACGAATTTTTGCCTCGCTAAAAAGTTTGTGACACATTGACTCCATGTGTTTGACTTAGTGTGAATAGAATGCTATATTTCTAATTAAAAAAATAAGTAGGCAACAAGCAGTAAAGATTTACTGTGTTGCATAGGGAACTATAATCAATATCTCTTAATAACCTATAAGGGAAAATAATCTGAAAAATAATATATGTGCATATGTATAGCTGAATCACCTTGCTGTGCACTTGAAACAGTCAACTACACTTCAGTAAAATGTATATATTAGGGGAAAAAATGGTAATCCTAAGGGGCCTCATTTTTTGTTGCTCTTTAATTTGGGGGAGGGCTGAAAACATGTATTTCTAATCAACTTCTGGGTGATGCTTTGGTTCTGGGACAACACTTGGAGGGCCCGGGTCGAGAAATGTTAACTTCCTTGTAGGTGTGAAGTAGATAGGGGGAAAATTCCTGCTCTAGTACTAATCAGCTGTGGGAGCCTTACAGTCTTCCTCTGTAAAATTCAGCAGGGTAATGCCAGAATTATAGGTTTTCTGTGAAGGCTAAATGTGATTTTAAAAATGACAGCCATGGGCAGGAGGTGGGAGGAAGATTCAAGAGGGAGGGGACATAATGTGCACCTCTGGCTGAAAGTGAAAGTCGCTCAGTCGTGTCTGACTGTCTGCGACCCCATGGACTGCAGCTGGCCAGGCTCTCTGTCCATGGAATTCTCCAGTCCAGAATACTGGAGTTGGTAGCTGTTCCCTTCTCCAGGGATCTTCCCAACGACAAACCTAGACAGCATATTAAAAAGCAGAGACGTTACTTTGCCGACAAAGGTCCGTATATTCAAAGCTGTGGTTTTCCCAGTAGTCATGTATCATTGTGAGAGCTGGGCTATAAAAGAAGGCTGAGAGCTGAAGAACTGATGCTTTTGAACTGTGGTAAATTTTGTTGTTATCTGAAATGGTAGACTATTTCTTCTTACTACTTTATGATTTTTAAGTATTGTGGATCATTCAGTGTCCATATAGCTATTTAATATCAGAATGTTTAGTCAGCTTTAAGAAAGCTTCATAATTTACCTTTAAAGCTAATCAAATTTTTAATTTTTTTCTACATTTCTGTGTTGACTGCTTTTCAGAGGATGTCATAAAACCAATCTTGCCATCCAGTTAAAATTCTTCACCTGTAATTAAATTAAAAAAAGTAAAATTTATTACTTTCTTTTACTTTGAGAAATATGTTTTACTAGAAGAGAGTATAAAGCCAAGCAAAGACATGGAGATTCTGAAATGTGGGGTATTTTTGTTTACTTTGAATGAGTGAGGACCTGTATTTGATGTCTGCTGTATGCTAGGTACTTGTTAATATACTAGTACTTTGGATTAAACGGTACCCTAATCTCTGTAAGACAGTGATGCTGGTTTGTTACAGTTAGCACTTGATGCAAGAGCCATTATTAAATTATTTCATGCACTTCAAAATACGTGAATATAAAATGCAGTTTCTACCCTTGTGGAGCTGACAATTTTGTGGTTCCCCAGAAGGACTTGAGTGGTTCCCAGAAGAATCCCAGAGCTGACAGCCACTGAGGCTGGAGTTCTGAGTCACAGGACTTAGGGCCCATGGTCTTCCCTCCAGAGTGATGCCCCCATTCTGTATTTGCATCTTCCCTCCTAAAGACGGTAAAGAACCTGCCTACAGTGCAGGAGACCCAGGTTCAGCCCCTGGGTCAGGAAGGTCCCCTGCAGAAGGAAATGGCCCCTCCTCCAGTTTTCTTGTCTAGAGAATTCCATGGACAGTCCATGGGGTCGCAAAGAGTTGGACATGACTGAGCAACTACCGCTTTCCTAAATCTTGGTGTGGTTGACAGTGTCCCCGTTTCCAGCTTTGATTATCTCTGTTCATGGTCTCGTGGTCTGTCGTATCCTGGGCTGGGAGTGAGATCTGAGCAGGCGCCCTGGACCCGCTGGGTCCCCCCATGGAGACATTGCCCGTTGCACAGACAGGAAAGGAATTGGAGGCCTTGGCCTCCATGCCAGGAGGGAGGCACAGTGTCTGATATCAGCAAGCAGGCCATTCACCTGAGGAAGGAGACCAGGTGGCTCCTCAGAAAAGAAAGGCGGGGCTGGTTTCATGCGTCCCCTCCTGGGCATCGCCGGCCAGGTGAGAGGAGGATGTGACAGGTGAAGGGAGCCGTGTGCCCATGCGGTGAGACACCCGTAGTAAGAGTCAGGCTTCAGCCGCTGGTGTGTCCTGTCCGTGTGTTGTGTGCTTGCAGTGTTTGGCGCTTCCCTGGTGGCTCAGTCGGTGAAGAATCCACCTGCAACTCAGGAGACCCGGGTTCGATCCCTGGGTAGAGAAGAAGGGCATGGCACCCCATTCCAGTATTCTCGCCTAGAGAATCCCACGAACAGAGGAGCCTGGGGGGCTACAGTCCATAGGATCGTGAGAGTCGGACACGACTTAGCAACTAAACCACCACTAACAGTGGGAGGGGCTCTGGGAGGCAGAGGTGGCTGGGGAGCAAGGGCCGTGTTGAGGGGAACCTCGTTTCCTGCAAGTTGAAGGGAAGCAATCGTGAGTTAAGACGTCATCCTGTTGGTCGTCCATGAGTCTCAGGGGAGTAACTTGACCAGATTGTATTTTGGAGATTTGTCCTGTTGCCTCGTATTGTTTGGAGGGTGAGTCTGGAAGCCTGGAGACCCATTTTCATAGATGCCTTTAGAGGAAAAAAAAAGAGACCTGACCAAGAAATAGCCAAGGAAGCTACACAAATAAGTGTGAGAGGTGGGTAGAGCACAAGTCCAGTTGCCAGATTTTAATGATAGAATGCCCCCACTTCAGTCCTCTGCTTCCTGGGAGGGCAGAGAAGGAAGAGAGAAAGGTTCTGTCAAGAATTAATTTTAAAAAATCCTCATGGTGTCTGCATTTTAACCAAAGACCTGGTCCTGTTAGCAAAGGGGGACTGTCTCTTTAAGTGTTGACCCAATTACTCGAGCAGTTCCAGAGAGTTGTGAAACATTTGTGAGAGGGTGAGGCTGTTTTTTAAAGCCGACAGCCAACACCCTTCGACCAATTTAGCTTTGCTTATTAACAGGAATAGACTGAGAGGCAGGGCTGTACATTGAAACAAAAAGCTCATCCTCTTAGAATTGTAAAAAACTTCTTTTTAAGGAACACTTTCCATTAAGGGGTCCATACACTAAATGATTTCCAAACTTTTTGTAATTTTGATTCCTTTACCAGCTGAAGTTTCAAGATGCTTCCATGTTCAGAGAGAGTAGTCCCTAAAACCAGTTCAGAGCACTCTAGACAAATTGAGCGCCATCTACTGGTTTTATTTTGACGGAGTATGTCGGTGGTGCTTGGAAATCTTATTTATGTATATCTTAATGTTGCAAAATTATGAAGCTGAAAGACAATATGAATTTTGACCATAATTAGTAATAATAATTAATAGTTTAATGTTAGCATTGGGAAGGGGAGTGCCTTTTGGCTGGAATATAGACATATGATCAAAAATGAAAGCAGGTTATAGGGATTTCACTGACTAGTACCTTTATCTGGCAAAAGATTAGCCTGGTTGAAATAAAAACTAACCTCAAATGTCAAATAAAATGGTTACAGTACTTTCTAACATTTGTTGTTGTTCAGTTGCTCAGCCGTGTCCAACTCTCTGCAGCCTCATGGACTGCAGCACGCCAGGCTTCCCAGTCCATCACCAGCTGCCTGAGCTTGCTCAGACTCATGTGCGTTCAGTTGGTGATGCCATCCAACCATCTCATCCTCTAGATGCTGTAGTGTTCTCCCCAGATGCTCCACCACTGTTGAGTGAGTGATAAGGATGACAGACGTAGTGTTGGGTTTAATTTGTGGCGTTTTACATTTTGTTTTTGAAAAAGGATGACATGTTTTTGGTTCAGCCCAGCAGACATTAAGCACTTGCGATGTCTCAGGCCTTCTGAAGAGATGTTGCGTGTACAGAGATGAGCTGGATGAGGGCCAGCCCCAGGTCCACTGTAAATGGCTAAGCGTTCAGAAGACCCTTTCCTCCCTGGGTGATCCGTCCTGAGCCACGAGCAGACCTGGACGCAGCCACTTCCCTGCGGAGGCTTTCCTCATACCCGCCTCAGGACAGAGTATGGGTGCCTAGAGACGCTTGTGTTTACGCTAATTACAGCACTTCCCGGGTGGCCTTCTGTCCATAGGCATGTCTGTCTAGGCTCCTGGCGGACAGGAAGTGTTTATAATTCTAGTGCCAGATGATACCAGAGACAAACTGGATTAAACACAGGCACTGTGTGCTTGTTGAGCATCAGTGGATGAGTAACTTAAGGCTTTGGTAATGGGAACAGAGCAGAAGGGAAGGGAACGAACACATCAATACTGGGCTGTTAAATATCCTTCAGCTGTTTAACTTATCTATGTGATGGATGGACTGGAATAAAAATTTATACTAGCAGTAAAAAGGTATGAACCAATAAAACACACTCAAGGAAATGTTTCAAGTAATAAAATATTTTTAAGTATTCTAAGGCTTATTTACATATCAACATTAAAATTTCAAATATTCCTATTTTAAAAATAACCCCAATAACTGATGGCTAGTGGTCCTGTAGTATATTTGATAGCAATAAGTCCTCTGAAAGTCCTTTAACTTTCATTAGTTCAGTCTGGTTTTCTACCTCATTAGTACAGATCAACGATTGTGAGTAATATGATCTTGGAAAAAATACAAAGACTTTTGTAGTTATTGAGGTTATTATTAACAAAATGGTTAAAGTAAAGAGAACTTTGAAATATTTTTGATGGTTAGAAACTAACTGCATCACGAATCTAGGAAGTGATATTTATTTTAGTTGTGAGCTCTCTGGAGTATGCAAAATGAAAAAACTCTCAGTATTTTAAGTTTTTGGCTAGAGAGGACTCGATTGTGGCTGCCATTAAGCAGAGAGAAATACGGTAAGTCTCGTACTCTTTCTTGATGGCATTTGAGTTTGAGTTCCTGTTGGGTCCAAAAGATCTTGTTTCTGGGGTTGAGGGCCTGGAATAGTATGTTGTGAAAAGACCCATTTAAGGCTGGAAAAAAAATGAAACAGTTCTTGAGTTTGCTGCTTTCCTGTCTTCCCAGCTCTTCTCCCCCATGTGTTCTGAATTGCTTAAACATCATTGCTTTTAAAGCCGGGAATCCTTTGGTCCTCACCTCCTCTAGCATCACTGATGCTGTGTTCCTGGATGGCGTCTTTTCGCTGGCTGGCCTTTCCTTGCTCGGCCTGTTTCTCCCTCCCCGCCCTCCTCTACAGGAACTTGGGGTCTAGGCCTTGGCTCTCTGTTACCATGGCGACCTCGTTGCTGGCAAGGCTTCTCAACTTAGTGCGGTTGACTCTCAGATCTGCCTCACCAACCCAGGCCTTTTCTGATACCCTGTCCTGCTGGGCCAGAGGAACCTGGCAGGCTGCAGTGCTTGGGGTCGCGAAGAGTCGGATGTGGCTGAGCACGTCCTGTCTATAGAATGTCTACAGCTTCCCCTCCGGCTGGCAGATGAAACTTGGCATTTAAAGCTTATCATCCAGTTTCTCACAAATCGTTCCCACAGCCCCCTCCCATTTTTCCTTGGAGAGATACCCCTTTTTTCCTCCTAGTGTTGCTTCATGTCTGTTCTCTTCCTCTGTGTCTATTTGTCCAGCTCCCATCGTCAGCTGTCATATTTCATCAAATTATTTTCAGCCACATGCCTTTCTCACATTTATTTCTTTTTAGGTCATCTTGGTGCGAAAGTAGTTTAACTCCCTTTTGCTCCCTTGCACTGTGTTTTTGTAATGTTTTCCCAGACTGGTTTCCTTGCCTCTGTTCTCTTTTTCCTTCTTAGAATACTTCTGTGAGATAAACCTTTCTAGAACATTTGCTACATCCAATTTTCTCCCAAAACATGCCACTCAAAGCTGTTTTTTCTTTCTTTTTGTTGCCTACACTCAGGTTCAAATATGAGTGTTTTGGCTTGCCATTAATATTCTGTGTAAACTGATACCTGCTCCCTTCGTCCATTCATGTAAGTTACTCAGAAACTTCTTGTTGCTACAAAGGCACTGTGTGGCGTGCCCTCCGAGACACAGTTCTTGCTTCTCATAAACTTTAGATGTTGATGAGACATACGTACAACATAGTGGACTGTGCGTGCATGCGTGCACAGTCACTTCATTCTTGTCTGACTCTCTGTGACCCCATGGACTGTAGCCCAGGCTCTCCTGTCCATGGGATTCCCCAGGCAAGAATACTGGAGTGGGTTGCCATACCCTCCTCCAGGGGATCTTCCCGACCCAGGGATTGAACCTGCAGCTCCTGAACTGTGGGTGGATTCTTGCCGCTGGGGCACCGTGAAAGCCCTGGTGTGCTAAGTGCACACTTACACACGCTCTCCGGCTTCGTCACACACCCTTGGGGCCACGCAGCCGGTGTGCCCGGGTTTGAGGTTGCCCTCGGTTTCAGCTTGTCTCGCGCCTGAACTCCCTCACGTCACCTCTGGGCCCTTCTGTCTCCCTTGTTTTCAGCACCCTCTTCCTTCTACCTGCAGACCTTCGGGTGTCTGTCGCTTGCTATTGAACATGTGTTTCTTCTGAGAATTACCTCTCTGCGTTTCTCTCCTTTCTGCCACTTAACTGTCTCCAGCACTAACCTTAGTGTCAGAATCGTGGAAAGAATACAGACTTTGGAGTCCTACTTGGATTTGAATCCCAGCTTTTAGCCTTTCCTAGCTTTGTTCTTAGACGTTAAAGTACTTTGGGCTGCTCTTTTCATCTCCAAGAAGGGTAAAGATACTTGCCTTGCAAATACTTGGTTGAGTTTGCAAAGCAACTGGTTCTGCCTCTGACCTGCAGGGGGCACTCAGAAGATGGTTGTGCTGAGCCCGCATGCCTGTCTCCGGTCCCCAGGCTCCCGTGTATTTATCGTTTGTAGAAAACTAATTTAGTGATTAAAACGGTTGCTGTGGTGTGTTAACTATTTTCCTTCTCTTGCTGGGTGAGAGGCATTTGTGCGTGGGGGTGGGGGGTGGTCCACACTCTCAGCCTGGGCTGGAGCACCAGGGGAACTGTATAAACAGAGTTTGCTGTTGGTATAGACCTTGGTCCACATCTGTGTTGATAGAGCTTGCCATATCCCTAGTCTGTGAGTCCTTTAAAACTTTATGAATTAAACATTTCCCCCTTATCTTTGTTTTAAAAACTTATACGTGGAAATAATTTGAAATTCATAAAAAGTTGTTTAAAAAAAAACAAGCAGGGCAAAGAATACCCAGATACTAGTCACTCAGGGTAATTAAGTCTCACACACACTCTACCCCATTTGATTTATCATTTGTACTCTCTAGCTAAAAACCTGTACACACTCACAGTGTATCCTTTACTGTCTTTTGCTAAAGTGCCATGTGGAATGGATTTTTACCCCTTACATGCTTCAGTATAAATTTCCTAAGACAGGAGCTTTTCTCTTATAAATCGTAGTAGAGCTAATTACTCTTTTTAGCTGTCATGTCTCTCTTAGCCTTCCTTATCTGAGACAAGTCCGCAGCCTCTCTTTATCTTTTATGGCATCAACCATTTTGCAGAATACAGTATCCCTCTCCTTTTTTTTTTTCTTTAAACTTTATAGTGGAGTACAGCTGATGAACAGTTTTGCGATCGTTTCAGGTGAACATCAAAGGGACTCAGCAGTCCACATACACGTATCTAATCTCCCCCAAGGTCCCTTCCCATCCAGGCTGCCATGTAACGTGACAGCCTGGGAGGAGACACTTTTAAGGCAATGTAAATAGCTTGTTCCTCATCAGAATTTCCCCCTAAATTGAGTACTCAGTGAAGATTTTTGCCAGACTCAAGCTCTCCCATTATGATGGCATAATGGTAGTAATTTCATTACTTTGACATTCTTCCCACTTTGACCATCAGCCTTCCTCATTCCACTATACACAGGCGTTCACCTTTCTCCTCTTTATTTGTCTATGGTTAGTATAGAGTCATGGCTTCCTTCCTTTTGTTTTTTTTAATTGTTTATAATTCATTACTGTTCTTAATTGACAGTTTGGTCTAAAATTGTCCCAGATTTGGTCAGAGGAAGTTACGTCGACGTGCATCATGTCAGCATGTCCCTGTCCTTTTTTGGAGGGAGGGAGGAGGACATTTCCTTACTTTTTGTCAAAACAAGATGTTCCAAGCTCATCTTGTACGTGCCCTTGACCTAGACCTGGAAACAGCCACTTCTTCCAGCAGCCTTGGTTCCTTTTAGTGGAGAATGGTATTAGTGACCAAGATTAGTGCAAGATGTTAAGAAAACAATTTTAAACAGCCTCAGAAATGGAACTTAATTTTGCACCTTTTTGAATATCTGGCCATATAAATTATTTGAAAAATTGTTTCTTGAAAACTTACTTTAAAATGATTTCAAGTTTACAGTAAAGGTTTAAGAATAGTATAAAGAAATCCCATATGCCTTAAACCCGGCTTCACCAACTGTGAACATTCTACCTCATTTGCTTAATCATTCTCTTTTCCCCACCCCGAATCATTTGAGAGTAACCTGTAGACATGCTACTTTACCCCAGATACTTCACTGTGTGTTTCTTAAGAACAGGGATCATATAAATCACATCACGGTTACAAAATCAGGAAAATTCTAACATTGGTACAGTGTTAAATGTGTGTAAACCTCATTTAAATCTGGACACATGTCCCATTAATGTCCTTAATAGCAGTTTGCTGTTCAGGATCCAGCCTAGGACCATGCACTGCATTTAGTTGGAAAGTCTTTTCAGTCTCCATAACCTGAGTCTTTCCTTAGTGACATTTTTGAAAGGTTCAGATCAACTTTTTTTTTTTTTTTAAATAGCCTCTCAGTTTGGTTGTGTGTGATGTTTTCTTCTGACTCAGTTGAGGAACACTACGATGCTGTGTCCTCAGTGGGTAGGATCAGGAGACAGGTGATATTAGTTCATTTAATTTTTTTGTGTCACTTGCTTCAGCTGGGAAAAGAATTACAATATGATGTTTTGAGTGTTTGTTACATCTCTTTTTAATATTTATATAATTATAAATTTTTATCTTTACTTTTTTTTGCATTTCATCTGGTATTTAATTACATGTCTGTTTTTTTGTTTGTTTTTTAATTTTTACAGTGTTGTCTTGGTTTCCACCATACAGCAACGAGAATCAGCCATAATGACGCACATATCCCCTCCCTTTGTGCCTCCTCCCATCCCGCCCCACTGGGTCATCACAGCGCCAGGATGGGCTCCCAGTGTTATTCAGCAGCTTCTCCCAGCTATCCGTTTTATACATGATAGCACGTATATGTTGATACTAGTTTCTCCATTCAAGAAAGCAGATACCATATACTTTTAATAATGGCCATGTTTAACAGCTGACTTGCAGGATTTCTGAAAGCATGATGCACCCTTACAGGCCTGTGCAGGCCAGCTCCAGCATGCATTCCACTGCAGTGATCTTGCTGCGGAAGGGGCCCACCTTCAGGAACCTTGTGACTGACAGCGTCTTGCTGTCTTTGAGATCAGCGCTGTCCCTACTTTTGTCATTCCTCCCAAAGGACTCTGTCTGGCTCACCCACCTCATCTCCACCCAGCATCTTGCCTGCTTCCAGGCCTTGTTTGTCCCCACACTGGGAGCTCCTTCCCATGCCTCAGTTGCTCTTCTCTGCCCCATTTCAGTTTGTCCCTCGGCACGTTAACGTCCCCAGTTAAAGGAAGGCCCCAGATATGACTAGTATCTTGGGGCAAGGAGAGTCTCTCAGCAAGATGGTAGGTCTAATGCAGAGACAGAATCCTTTATCTAGAAAAGAAGATCTATTCTTAGGACTCCAGGATAGAAATCTAAGTGGAAAATAAATTTTTTTTCCTGCTTATTAATAGGTAGGTACATAAAAATGATTTTAGTTCTATTAATACAGTTTATCTACTATGTAAATGACTTAAAGATGGGAAGCGAAGACCATAGCTACCATTTAAAGCCACGTAAGTGATTGATCCGTGGCATTTAGAATTATACTGCGTTTGTATATCGGGGATCACCTGTGAATTGCACAATGAGGCCTGGCGGCACTGACTAACGGCACTTTCCACTTTCCATTAGTTCTCGTGTCATCTGTCAGCGAGACTAGTTAGGACCCTGGAGAAACAGTCAGGTTCAAGGATACATTTCTCATGAATGAAAAAACATGGGATTATTTTTGTAATAACACGCCATGGTTTTTGAGTTCAGATTACTGGAGAGGTGCAGATGTAGATGCATTCTCTCCTTGGGATTGGGTCAAACTAAAATTTTGATCAAGAATGTCTTGAAAGTTTTCCTTGTTAATAAGTTCATCTGTTATAGGTAAAAACACAACAGACGTGTTAACTGGGTAGCAGCCGGCTTGACTGACCTGTCTGTCCCCCGGGGCCTGCCCTTCCCCTGAGCAGCAAGATCCATTACCCGGGGATCTCTCAGGGAAGGTGTGATCAAAGCGGCCACCTCAACTGAGCGTCTTACTTAGACCTGTTTTGCATTTTTATTTTTTAATCGCCTCTTTTAAGGCCATCTCGAGTAGTTCTAAGTGGCTGGTTACTACTGCAGTAGAACAGGGGTCATGCGGCTGAAATGCAGAGTCCAGATGTTTATCATTTGCTCCTAGCAACTTTATCAGAGAGCCGCGAATATTCCTTCAAGAACAGATGCTTCAATTCCAGGTGCCTTCAGAACCTAAACTTCAAGTGAGTTTGAGGTGAATTAGGGTTCTGTGTTCACTTCTATTTCATACTGTGGGTAGCTAACTCAGTGTTTAAAAAAAAAAAAGAATTAGAGCTATGAAAGCAGTTTAAAACTTACTTTTGTCTTGGGAATGAAAAAAGAGGTTGATCCTGAAAGCTTTGTTAAAAGGAAATTCAGCTGCTTATTAGCCATCCTTTCTGACCACAGTTAAGAGAAGGCCTCAGGTGTCGCTAGCGTCTTGGGCACAGAAAGTCTCATGGCAAGATGGGGCCCTTGTGGAGAGGACCTTCTTGATACTGAAAAAAGATGTATTCCTAGAATTTCAGGTTAGATATCAAAGTGAAAAAAGAAAAAAAAAAACACTCCTTTTTTTTCCCTGTGAAAGTCCACATTGTAAATAATTTAGGCATGCAGACTGTGTGATCTCTTTTGCAATAACTCAGCTCTTCAGTGGGCTTCCTTGATAGCTCAAGTGGTAAAGAAGCTGCCTGCCAATGCAGGAGATGCAGGCAGGAGACTCAGGTTCCATCCTTGGGTCACAGAGATTCCCTGGAGGAGGAAATGACAATCCACTCCAGTATTCCTGCCTGGAAAATCCCAGGGACAGGAGCTTGGGGGCTACAGTCCACAGGGTCACAGAGTCAGACACAATTTAAGTCAACTCTGTGATGGCCCATTGTATTGCAAAAGTAGCCATAGACAATGTGTAAACAAATAACATGACTGTGTTCCAATAAAACTTTATTTATGGATACCGAAGTTTGAATGTCATAGAATTTTCCCATGTTAATACATGTGAGCCACATACAATAAGAGCCACACACAAACAAGCAGAAGGCTGGACTTGGCCCATGGCTTATAGTGCCAACCTGTGCTCTAAAAAATGAAACTTTAGAACTTTCAGTAACTTTTTTTTTTTTTTTTCCTCAGGTTATTGGCAACCCACTCCAAGTACTCTTGCCTGGAAAATCCCATGGGTGGAGGAGCCTGGTGGGCTGCCGTCTATGGGATTGCACAGTTGGACACGACTGAAGCGACTTAGCAGCAGCAGCAATGATATTTCAATACCTTGAAAAACTGATTCTTCTTTATATGCTGTAGACATTTTAACTGGTTGTAGTTTTATCATGCCAAAGGATAGTTTACCAGCCTCAATTTTTCAAAAATGTTTCCAAAATAGGGGCTTAGGAGACCTAAGCGTGTGTGTGTGTTTAATCGCTAAGTCATGTCCAACTCTTTTGCAACACGATGAACTGTAGCCCACCAGGCTCCTCTGTCCATGGGAATTCCTAGGCAAGAGTACTGGAGTGGGTTGCCATTTACTTTTCCATATATATACATATATATATGTGTGTGCTGGATCATAGAAAAAGCAAGGGAGTTCCAGAAAAACATCTATTTCTGCTTTATTGACTATGCCAAAGCCTTTGACTGTGTGGATCACAATAAACTGTGGAAAATCCTTCAAGAGATGGGAATACCAGACCACCTCATCTGCCTCTTGAGAAATTTGTATGCAGGTCAGGAAGCAACAGTTAGAACTGGACATGGAACAACAGACTGGTTCCAAATAGGAAAAGGAGTTCGTCAAGGCTGTATATTGTCACCCTGTTTATTTAATTTATATGCAGAGTACATCATGAGAAACGCTGGACTGGAAGAAACACAAGCTGGAATCAAGATTGCTGGGAGAAATATCAATAACCTCAGATATGCAGATGACACCACCCTTATGGCAGAAAGTGAAGAGGAACTCAAAAGCCTCTTGATGAAAGTGAAAGTGCAGAGTGAAAAAGTTGGCTTAAAGCTCAACATTCAGAAAACGAAGATCAAGGCATCCGGTCCCACCACTTCATGGGAAATAGATGGGGAAACAGTGGAAACAGTGTCAGACTTTATTTTTCTGGGCTCCAAAATCACTGCAGATGGTGTCTGCAGCCATGAAATTAAAAGGTGCTTACTCCTTGGAAGGAAAGTTATGACCAACCTAGATAGCTTATTGAAAAGCAGAGACATTACTTTGCCAACAAGGGTTCGTGTAGTCAGGGCTATGGTTTTTGCTGTGGTCATGTATGGATGTGAGAGTTGGACTGTGAAGAAGGCTGAGCGCCGAAGAATTGATGCTTATATAATGTGGTGTTGGAGAAGACTCTTGAGAGTCCCTTGGACTGCAAGGAGATCCAGCCAGTCCATTCTGAAGGAGATCAGCCCTGGGATTTCTTTGGAAGGAATGATGCTAAAGCTGAAACTCCAGTACTTTGGCCACCTCATGTGAAGAGTTGACTCACTGGAAAAGACCCTGATGCTGGGAGGGATTGGGGGCAGGAGGAGAAGGGGACGACAGAGGATGAGATGGCTGGATGGCATCACTGACTTGGTGGATGTGAGTCTGGGTGAACTCTGGGAGTTGGTGAGGGACAGGGAGGCCTGGCGTGCTGCAATTCATGGGGTCGCAAAGAGTCAGACACGACTGAGCAACTGATCTGATCTGATCTGATATATATTTCCCTTTCCTGGTAGCTCAGCAGTAAAGAATCTGCCTGCAGTGCAGGAGCCACAGGAGACACAGGTTTGATCCCTGGTTTGGGGAGATCCCCTGGAAGAAGGCATGGCTACCCACTCCAGTATTCTTGCCTGGAGAATCCTATGGACTGAGGAGCCTGATGGGCGCTAGTCCATGGGGTCACAACTTTTTTTTGGCTGAAAATACGACTGAAGCAACCTGGCACCTCGTGTGTGTGTGTGTGTGTGTGTGTGTATTTATTCTTTTCAACCACTTAAAAATGTAAAAACCTTTCCCAGCCTATGTGTGTGTATTTATTCTTTTCAACCACTTAAAAATGTAAAAACCTTTCCCAGTCTGTGCAAGAGTGCTGGACTTGACCGATGGCTCATACTTTTCCAACCTGTGCTCTAAAAAATGAAACTTTAGAACTTTTAGTAACGTTTTTTTTTTCAGGTTATAGTGATACTTCAATACCTTGAAAAATTGATTCTTCTCTGTATGCTGCAGACATTTTTTCTGGTTGTAGTTTATTTTGCCAAAGGATAGTAAACATTTTACCAGCCTAACCTTTTCAAAAACATTTCCAAATCAGGGACGTACAGGTCCTACGGTTCAGTTCTGAATAGTGTCTGGAGTCGGCGGTGATGCTGTTGTGCCGACCCTGCTGCTCCTCTGTTAGGGCGCTTGGGGACTTTCCGGTCACCAGTCTTAGTAAGTTACAGCTTATTTGGAGTTCATTCTGACTTCTTACAGCAGACTGGAACCCCTATTGGACACAGGGCACTGCACAGAACCCTGGGGAAAAAATTAGAGGCACTTACGCTGTGGGAACTACTTGGAATTCAGAGCATTCCTATTACTAGCCTTGATCCCAAGTTTGATTTTAAGATGTTTGGTTTTCATTATGTGCTGAAACACTACCTGCTTCTCTGTTCTGCTGCTGGACGTTAAGTTGTGGCCATAGAGTGGCATGATTCTTTAATTGGCTTTATTACTGCTAAAGTAGAAAGGGGAAAAATGCTGTAAGTAATGAGAATTCTCTCCCCTATATAATGTTAAAATGGCCTGACTTTCTCTTAATTAGATTTTCCATTGCACATCATTACAGATGTACATAACCTAAACCTCAGTGCTTTAAAGTCCTTTGTTTATGGTTACAACATAAATTATATAATGTTTGGGAGAATGGTAATTAGGACTCTTTCATAGAATAAATTTAATTTAGCCACTGATCTCAGTTAAAAAAAAATTATAAAAATTGCTGAAAGAGGGAATTCCCTGGCGGTCCAGTGGTTTGGGGCTCAGCTTCTACTGCAGGGGCGTGCATTCAGTTCCTGGTTGGCAAACTTAAGATCCCACATGTTGCGTGGTGTAGCCAAAAAAAAAAAGTTGTTAGAAGATTATTGAAAATGATAGTTGCAGCCCTATGGACTGTAGCCCGCCAGGCTTCTCTGTCTATGGGATTCTCCAGGCAAGAATACTGGAGAGGGTAGTCCTTCCCCTCTCCAGGGGATCTTCCCAACCCAGGGATTGACCCCGGGTCTCCTGCATTGCAGCCAGATTCTTTTTTTTTTTTTTTTTTTTGCAGCCAGATTCTTTACCAGGAAGAAGATTATCAGCAAATGAAGGATGAAGATGTCTTAACTTCTAAATAGTTGCAGAGTCACAGGCAGAGTTACCGGGATTAGATTTATGGCTTGATGGAGGGGTGGGATAAAGAAGAACAGCAATTCCAGATGGTCCGGAAACACACATGGTTGGAAAAGCAACCCTCCCATCCTCACAGGTTGAGAGTCTTATCCTAGGCTGAGTGCTGAATGTGTTTCAAGAGTTCTCACATATTAGCTGTAAGAAGAGAAGGTATTATCTCCATTTATATAGTCAAGGAAACTGAGATTTAGAGGATTTAAGTAAAATCTTTTTAGATGGAGTTTAAACCCAGATTGGTCTTGAGCCCAAGTCCTTTGTACTCCAGCGCTTCCAGGCCAGCTCTTGAGAGGCGCTCCATGTTCACTGGAGAACGGGTGGACTTGGCAGTGACTCCTGGGATGTAGAGTTCAGAGAGTTATTGCCGCAAACAGAACACAGAGGTGAAGGGGCACTTGAAGTATAAGGATGTAGCTGTTTAATATACTTCATCCGTCCTCTCTGCCTTATTTTTAGATTTTCCTGGAATTTTTACAGAGCTTTTTAAGGGAGCCGTTTTATGTTCTTTTAAAAAAATTTTCCGAGTAAATATCCCATTATCTTGTTGGTTTACTCGTTTTTCTCATTACCTCCACTAAAATGTAAGCTGAAAGAAGACAGACTGTTCTGTATCCTCAGTGCCTAGACCACTTCCTGGCACATTTTGTACTGTATAAACTCGCTAGAGTGGGTACAGTTTGTATGATACATTGATTTCCCTTTCAGTTTGATGTTTTGTAAAAATCATCTCCCCAAAAGAACCTTGCTAATGCAGACCTGCTTTCTCTTCCCCTTTCCTAGGGCGATTGTGTTGTTACTGTCCTGCTCGCGGAAGAGGACAAAGTTGAAGATGATGTAGTTTTTTACTTGGTGTTTTCGGGTTCCACCCTCCACCACTGTACAAGTACTCGGAAGGTCAGTTCTAATACGCTGGAGACCGTTGCTCCTGGTAAGTATTTGAACACAGTCTTCACCCGCCTTTATTTATTCTGTGTTCTAGCATAGAGTGATAGGAAGAAGGAATCAGGGTGATGAAACTGCAGTTGGGTTTTTGTTTTAAATACACTTCATTTTGTTTATTTCTTGCTTGTTGCACAAAATCTGAGCCTAACTAAAAATAATTGAAATAAAATGGTGTCATAAATTAGAAGACAATTGTTCAGATCAACAAAAATTTTAATTTATTGGAATGTTGAAGCAAAGTAAAATACATTTAAGAGATAAAAGTTCACGCGGTCACTGTGGTTTGACTACAATTCTGATTCTGACTTTCCTTGTGGCAAAGGAAAGGTGAATGCGATTACTAACCCAGTCCTTCGTATCTGTGAGGGGAGGACTGTAAAAACCAAAGTTCCCCCAAAGTAACAGATTGTAGTTCATGGTGAAATGAATACTTAATCACTGTTGCATTTATCCATTTAATGGAATTAAAAGGAAACTGTTTACTTGTTAAAAATCCTTTGCAAAGTCATTATATCATTGCTAATGCCACCAGAAGCGGCTTTTGACTGATCCCAGGCATCTAAAGGTATATTGATTGTGTTTGGAAATGAACTTATTCTGTCTTTCCTCAAGCTTGCTTTGAAGTTAATAATTGGTTAAATTTCATCTGAGTGCAAAAGAGGGGAGATTTAGGGGGAACCCATAAAAAGTGTTGACAGTTGAACCATTGGCTTTCAGAGAACAAAATGGACTTAGTTCTTACTGAAACTTTTCCTGTCTTCAGTGTTTTTATGTAACATTGATTCCACTTTTTTTGAAATTAATCATGTAAAAAACTGCCAGCTTTTGATGGCTGCTGTGCCGTTTTACGTAAGTTGACTTCACTTGTGATACCTGCCAGGTCCTGGAAGTTACACCACATTCATGAACTGAGATTCTGACATTTATCCTCCCATATTTATCCTCCTACTTGACAAAAGTGATTTTGAAAATACAGGATTTAAAGATTTAGGCAAATCCTATGTATATTCTCCCTCAGAGTTCTAGGGACAGGAGATTGAGCAAGACGTCCAGGAGAGGTGCTGATTGTCTTTTCTTCCCCCTAAAGAGTATTGTGCACCTTCCTTGTAATGTGAAGCCCCAGTCGTCTTGTTCCTGTGATGGGTATCATGTCAGAGGGTCTGATCTGGAACCTTGCTGTCTGCTGAGCGGGAGCCACCCAGTGTCACCCCTGCTAGACACATCTGCGTGTGTGACAGTGAGAAACAGCCCTCAGATGGGCATTAACAGAGTCAGTCAGTGCCTGACTGCGCTCTTATTAGGAAAGGAATGAGGATAATTTATAAACTTACTTTTCCTCCTGATTTAGAAGTACTGTAGCAGTTTGTGTGTTTGTGGATGTGTAGATATATATGTATGTGTGTGTGTGTGTGTGTGTGTGTGTGTGTGTGTATAGGTAGATAAGATAGATGGCAAGAAAGCCTGCAAGCAGATACCAGGAGGATGGGCTTCTCTGGTGGCTCAGACGGTAAAGAATACATCTGCAGTGCAAGAGACCCAGGTTGGATCCCTGCGTTGGGAAGATCCCCTGGAGGACGGCATGGCAACCCACTCCAGTACTCTTGCCTGGAGAATCCCCACGGACAGAGGGGCCTGGCGGGCTACAGTCCACGGGGTCACGAAGAGTTGGACATGACTGAGCGACTGACCCAGAGGAGGGCCAGCTGTCGGGCCAGCGCCCCGTGTCCTCGCTGGCCTCGGCCACCGCGGGGCCCCGCCTCTCGGCGCAGAGGGCTGTGCCCGGCGGCCCTGACACCTTCAGTGTGAAGGTGCTGAAGTTAGTGTGGGCTGCAAGCAGTTGCTGTCTTCGGTTCACAAGTCCATGGTATCGTATGACAGCCAGGAGCTCCTGGTTCTTACCAGATCCTTATATACTGTCCCCAGCCTGCTTTTCTGACTTGTTTCCATTTCCCCCCTTGCCTTTGAGCTACCACCTCTGTAACAGGTCTCAGGACCCCTTCTTCCCAGCCCCACACATCGCTGGGTGTCCTTTGTACCAGTTGACTCTGGGTGCCCTCATTCTGCTGGCTCCAGCCCGCCAGAATGGATGTTGTAGTCTGCTCTTTCTCCCTAATTTGGTCCGAATCCTCAGTACCTTCCTGAGCCCTTTGCTTGGGGCTTGGAACCCCAGTGCCTGGCCTCTCCTAGTTGGCCACTAAGCAGCTCTCCTCCCCTCCAGTTATGATCTTACCTGATGCCGTCTTCTCACAGCGTGCCCCTTTGCTCCCCGCTGGCCTGCATATTCTGCAGCCCACCTGATCCGGTCAGGCTGCTGCATGAGGCCCTTAATCACAGCAGAGGTGACAAAGGATTCGAGTCCTTGAAAGATCCCGTTGTACGAGCAGGCCAAATGAAGAGCGAGGCGCCCTGTGAGCCTTTGATGTGTGTACAGGGGTCCCCGTGAGCCTCCCTCCTTGCTGAAGGAGGACCTCTGTTAGCCACTGAAGCAGGAAAGACTTCTGAGTGGATCTCAGTACTCTGGTCATCAGGCCTGTGATTTTCCTCTTCTCTTGTCTTTTTCAGCTGCTGTTGTCCAGATTGGCTAAGGAACTGTTGTGGAGGAGAGGGGAGAGAGAGGCAGATTTGGGGGTTAATAAGCTAGTTTTGAGTTTCTTGTTTATATTACAGAGTTAATATTTTTGTGTAGAAGTAAACGGCCTTAAATCTGCCTTGGGGGATTTCTTTGACTTGTTTCTTATTTTCCTTGAGGTCTTTACTCAGATGATCACCTTCTCAATGAGGCCTTTCCTGTCGACTTTATAAAGTCTAGCCACTCCATTATATATATATATATATATATATATATTTATATAAACCTACCTTCTCTACACACTCCCTGGTCCCTTTCCACGCTTCACTTTTCTGCACTGCACTGATCAACTTCCAACTCATTTATACGTTTTATTTATTTTCTGCTTGCCTCTGCTGGAGTGTCAGCTTCACCAGGGCGTGGATTCATGTCTGTCACGTTCTCTGGTGCATCTGTGAATTCCTCCCACTTGATGAGACTGGGTTTCTACCATGTTGAAACTCATCCTGGTTCTTGGAAACTGCCCTGCTAGAAAGGTTGTACATACATTTGTTCACACACACCCCACACACATACTTACACACACACACACACAGACACAATGCCCCCCGCCCCCCCACCCCACCCCTTTCTTTTGAAAACCGCCAGAGGACTCTCTGGCTTCTTGCGTTGCGTCTTGTCTTGGGGCAGGAGCCTGTTTTCTGTCCAGAACTGCATCTGATGATTTCTGTGTGTCCTATTGATGGGCTCAGACTTTGTGCGGAGCGCGGCGTCAGATTAGTCACAGTTCCCCGTGGGGAGTCCGCTCCTGCCCTGTGCGTCCTGGTTAGAGGGGGACGCGCCCGGCCTGTCCGCAGCAGCTGCTGTCGGGACGATGTCCCCGCCCCGGCTCCCGTGTGGGGCTCGCTCCTCGGGTCCTAGGAGCGACCATGGAAGAAAAAGAGCTTTGTGTCTGCAAATGTCAAGTTGCATGCAGATTGCTGGCTCTGGTTTTTCTTGGAGTCCTCCGTGCTTCCCTGGCACTGCTGTGTAATAGTTTAGTTTTTATGAAAATGAGATGATTGATTGACCTTCCTAAGACAGCTACTCCTTGATGTTCATTCATCTGTGACCTTTTATGATTTTGGGGGGTAAGGAAATGAGACATTTCTTGATAGTCTCTGAAAAAAAACCTCTCTGACTCCAGATATTGAGATTACAGTCCATCGCGCCCTCCCGGCCCTGTTTCTTTCATATTTTCTTAACTTTTTGGCTTTTCTGATGATAAAATTAACAATGAATTGTATATGTATGTTTACTTATAAATTGTAAAGGCATTTTCTTGCCTTATCACCGTAGACAGGCTGTAGACATGATGCAGTCCCTCCTTTTTAAAAAATGAAATTATGTTAAGATTAGTAGCATCTTGGGACAGTTAATTGGAGCCTTTGGAAACTTTATCTGCCTTTAAATTGTTTTGCTGTTTTAAAGTCCATGTGTAATTTTTAACATATATAGTAATTTTAAGAAAAACATATGAAGACTTTGGAAATACTGTCCTCTCTTTCAAAAGTAAAGCTGTCTTTGTGCTAATTAACACTAGACAAAAGTTTTATAGTATAATACTACATTCAAAATACCTATGAAATTGATTAGTTTAAGAATATAATTTGCTGTGAAACATACGTCTAAAGACAAAAAGTGTTGCCTTTGTAATAAATAAAAATAAAATACCTCTATTCTTTTCTCTTCATATAAAACAAATCCAACCCCAAATCCCATTTTAACAAAACAGTGATTCTCCTTGTGGGATGAGGTCAAGATATTTTCTTTCAAAGGCTGTAGGATGAGTAAGTAATATAAAGAAATCTGATACCTGCTGAAGGTAATTCCAGGGGGTTATGAGGTGCTTTCCTGTGCTCACTTTTATTAATTGAATGTGAAGATAGACCAAGCAAGCAGTAACTGCAGGATGGAAAATAAGACAGGGTATTCAGTGGGTGAAGCCTTGTGAAGGGCTTTGGTGCAGAATCTGTCATGACATGAAATCCTAGCATCGCCCCTCATGTCTGTCATTTACTTTTAGAATTCACAGCGAAGGTTCTTGTTTGACAGGAAAATAGCAAACATTCCTTGACCCAGGATTTGACTCAGCTCTTTGGTATCTTTCCTTTCTTTCTCACTTATCAAGGGAAGTTTCTATATAAAGCAAATTTGTTATTGAAAGGAAAGAGAAAAGTACATCTACCATGATCAGAAGTCCTAGGGGGCTTAATTAAAAATCTTTGCTTACAGCCGAGGTCTCAACAGGTAGCCTGCAGTGAAACCACCGTATCTCTCAGTTCCTGTGAACCAAGGCTCTGTTTCTGGCAGTAGATGTCCAGAGGTCTCCAAATCAAATAACACTTGAGAAGAAGTTCCAGGCTTTTATCTGGCCCAATCAGAGATGCCCTTGCTTTCTGCCAAAGTAATCAGTTACTTTTTCACTGGACTCTAAGTCTCCCTATCCTAAAATACTACTACAAGGCTATCTCTAGACAGACGTGATTTTATATTTTAAAAGACTTAAATTACTGTCCAATGCTAATCAGTGTACATGGCTACTTTTGGGGAGGGCCAGGTGAAGGAAGCTGTGTGCTCTCTGGTGTCCAGGTGAAATGCCTGTGTGGACCCTGCACCCTCTTGAGCTATTATTGACACGGCACTGGGATGGAGTTCATGTATCACAGTGGGGCTAGTATCCTCCCAGAGGGGTGAGAATTGGTTCTTAGGTGGTTTAAAAAAATTTTTTTTTTTTAACTCTTTTTCCAAAAAAAAAAATAATAATGACTTTGTTTGCTTATTTATTTATTTTTGGCTGTGCTGGGTCTTTGTTGCCACAAAGACTTTCTCTAGTTGCAGTGAGTGGGGGCTACTCTTGTGGGGTGCAGACTCAGCAGCTGTAGCACACAGGCTCAGTTGATCTGCTGCACGTGGAGTCTTCCTGGACCAGGGATGGAGCCCACATCTCCTGCATCAGCAGGCGGCTTCTTTACCACTGAGCCACCAGGAGAGTGCCCACTTCCCCGATCTCACTCTTCACATATAAAGCCCAGATATAACATACAAATGTATGGGATGTCTGTAGTATTAAAATTTCATGGGGTGGGGATGTCAAACAGAGAGAAATGTTTAGAAAAGCTGCTTGGGAGATGTCAGTGACTAAAAGATTGAGCATACTGCCTTGGAGTAATAAGCTAGATTATAGTCCACCAGATTTTTAGTATCAGTTCGGCCCTTTCTCCTCCCAAATGTACATGATTGCTGTGCCTGCTGTTTCTCCCTCTCCTTAACTGCTTCTCTACATACATACAGAGAGCTTTGGTACCTTTATGCACATCTACCATTAGACCACTGAAAACTAGCAGTAGGTACATACTTTAGCAAATAGTCCTCTCTCCTGTTAGAGTGTGGGTCTGAAGATCAAAAATTTCCTTTAACTGTGTAGCCACTCCAGAGGGAAGAAAAAGACACCAGAATTTCAAATCCTTTGCCAAACTGAAGTGGTAAAGTGTATTCTTTTTGTCTTCTCCACCACTGACTGCGAATGCAGACTTTGTCATAGGAAACGGCTGAGGCGCTCTGGGCTTGGCTTGCCCAGCAAGCACTTCCAGGGTTCCCTTTTGTTGGCGCGCAGGCAAAACAAAGTCCCGATTGTTTCATCCTCAAAAGAGAAGGCCCGGATGGGATGTGTGCCACTTTTAGCCTAATAGGAAATGAAGTAATTGTTGGGTCATGCTTAAGCACTTTTGTTTATCTGTAGCACCATTTTGTTGTCATGGACACAGGTGCTTCTTACAGTGATAAGGAGCCTGCGGAAAAGCTCGCTGACCTCAGGAGCACAACACCTCCTGACCTCTGAGCACAAAAAAAGGATTAGATGCTTTTAAGAGGACCACGAGCAGTTAAATTTTTGTCTCCCGCTCAGGTGCTCCCGGTTGTATGGGAGCACATACATTCTTCCCCCTTTATATTTTCAGTTCTCCAGTGTGTCAGGGGCAGCATTTAGCTCAGAAGCTCTGTTGGGCTTATGTGGAATCTCTTGGTACAGTAATAGAGATCTGTTTGCCTTGAGTCACCTGAGTAGGAGCATTTTAAGGAGAGTGAAAAGCTGGCTTAAAACTCAACATTCAAAAAATGACAATCATGGCATCTGACCCCATCACTTCGTGGCAAATAGATGGGGAAACAATGGAAACAGTGGCAGATTTTATTTTCTCGGGCTCCAAAATCACTACAGCCGGTGACTGCAGCCATGAAATTAAAAGATGCTTGCTCCTTGGAAGAAAAGATATGACGAACCTAGACAGCATATTAAAAAGCAGAGACATTACTTTGCTGACAAAGATCCCTCTAATCAAAGCTGTAGTTTTTCCAGTAGTCATGTATGGATGTGAAAGTTGCACTATAAAGAAAGCTGAGTGCTGAAGAATTGATGCTTTTGAACTGTGGTGTTGGAAAAGACTCCTTGAGAGTCCCTTGGACTGCAAGGAGATCAAACCAGTCAGTCCTAAAGTAAATCAACCCTGAATATTCATTGGAAAGGCTGATGCTGAAGCTGAAGCTCTAATATTTTGGCCCCCTGATGCAAAGAGTCAACTCACTGGAAAAGACCCTGATCCTGGGAAAGATTGAGGGCAGGAGGAGAAGGGGATGGCAGAGGATGAGATGGTTGGATGGAATCACTGACTCAACAGACCTGAGTTTGAACAAACTCCTGGAGATAGTGAGGGACAGGGAAGCCTGGCATGCTATAATTCATGGAGTTGCAAAGAGTTGGATACAAATTGGGGACTGAACAACAACAGTAGCTGATAATATTAAAATAATTTTAACTACCAGTAGAAGTAGACACCTGTTTCTGTAAGGTGCTTGCTGTGAATATGGCCATCTCAAACCTGATACTTTCTGACTCTCCCCCTAGTTGTTAGTCTACTTCATGACCTCTTAGAATTCACTCAGTAACGGTCAGACCTCTCCCAGCCCATGATTTATCCCATACTTCTGATGTAAAACTTATCAGACCTGATTGTGCGTTATATTCAGAAGTCAGTGTCAAAAGAAAAAATGGAATTGAGGTTTAGGCCTTGTTTCTTTAACAGTCTGTCTCTCTTCTTCCCCTCTTTCAATTCTCTGGAGGTCTTTCCCTCAGAAGGGTCTCAGTGGAATTTCCAGTACTTCCCCCTCTTTAAAAGGACTTGTGGTTTTCTTTCCTCTCTCAGTTACCAGGAACTTGAGTGGAAGGAGAAACGCCATGGAACTAGCCGAAAACCTTGTTACTCTTCCTTATGCTGCAGCTTCTGTTTTCATGTAAAAAGGAGTTAAATTGTGGTCATTATGTCAGACTGGATATGGTTTCCCATCCCATCCCTTCTTTGGCCATGAAAATGTAGACATTGTTAATACCTTGTATTTTGTGTGTACAAAGGCAGTCCTAAGTTAATGGCCCCAGAAAATTGTTGAGTCTTTAGAGCTAATTTGTGGTAGTAAGATATTTTATGTGGGTAGATGTAGTGATTTCAGTTTTATTAATGGGTCCGTTTTATCATATAACCTTTGCTTTTGAAAAAAAATTTTTTAATATATATATACCTTACCTGAAAGGTCATAGGGATAAAAACCAGTTCTGTGAACTCACATCATGTGAAAACATGATGTGAGAGGGTAGCCTTGTCAGCCTTGCAGGGTGGTTTTCCAGATGTAGGGGAGGCCCTTGGTTCGTGCTCAGTAGTAACGCTGCCAATTGACTGAAAGTTTAACAAAGACTGTGCCAGGACCCCTCCGTTCTCCAGTCTTCTTTTAACCCTCGAAGCCTATAATCATACGAAACAGATTCCAGATATATGGCACATTGTACTTAGCATGATTCAGAGTTTCTCCTTCAGATTGTGAATTCATATCTGAAGGGGGAATATCGGGCACGCGGTTGGATGACTTCTGAATGTCTGTCTCAGGGCCTTTTCTGACATTCCGCCGCCCCTGGTACACGGTTTTGTTTTAGTTCACAGAGCAGACCATAGTGTGTCCATCCACCTTCTAACAGCTAAAGCAGCAGAGAGAATTAGGGTGCTTCTGCTGCCGAGCTCACGCGTGCGTGCGCGTGTGGACACACACACACACCCATAAACTGTGCATGCACGCACACACACACACACCCTTAAACCTTGTATTTCTGCCCCCTTTGTTGTCCCCACCCTATTAGCCAAGTAAACAGTCGTTTTGGCAGTTTTAGATTTCTGTGCAGGTACATTAGTTCTGCACTTTGCAGTTTTGGATGACGTGGGTATTGCTTCACCACGGCCTTTGGCTGTGAGTGTGTGTGCGTGCGCGTGTGCACACGCGTGTGCCTGTGCAGGGGAGTGTGAGATGAAGCTGAAGATCTGGACGGTGGCCTGGCGCCTGTGTTTATGCAGGAGGTGACTTCACAGAGCAGTGCTGCTGTTCACAGTAGTGGCCGTGTGACACCTGGCTCCCAGGTGTCCCGGACGCCTCTGCCCAGGCTTGGGGAAGGAGATGGGTAGGAAAGATGGGTGGGGCAGTGGGTATTATTACTGTAGGTTAGGTTAGTGTAAGATCTCTCCTAAGAGTGTATTTAAGTTTTGAAGGTAGAATTCAATTTGGATCCCACATTATTCACGTGCTCACCATTGAACTGTGAAACCTCAAATTTTAGCTTTTATTGACATTCATTCAGTTACCTCAAAGGACTGTCAGGAGTTTTAAAATGAGCTTTGTTGTTGTTCTCTAGTCACTGAGTCTTGTCCAAATCTGTTGTCACCCACTGCCCTGCCAGCCTTCTCTGTTGATGGGATTTTCCAGGCAAGAATACTGCAGTGGGTTGCCATTTCCTTCTCCAGGGGATCTTCCCAACCCAGGGATCAAACCCGTATCTCCTGCATTGGCAGGTGGATCCTTTTACCGCTGAGCCACCAGGGAAGCATATGTATGTACATACAGCCTATGTGTGTATGTTCATATATAGCCTATGTGTGTGTGTATTATATGTACATACAGCCTATGTGTATATGTTCATATATAGCCTATGTGTGTGTGTATTATATGTATGTGTGTGTATATATATGTGCACACACACACACACACACATATAACCGTTCTCTTTCAAAAAGAAAAATAACCTTGAAGGGCTAAGCGTGAGCCCCCTGGGAAGCCCTGAATAAACGGGAAATGCTCTCATTACTGGTGAGATTCGTGAGTGAGAACCATCACATTGTTCGGGTCCAGTCGCTTCTCAGTATCTGCAGGGCGCTGGGTTCCAGGAGCCCCACAGACCCCAGGATCCACAGGTGCTCTGGTCCCTTCGTCCACCCTCTGTGTCCGTGGTTCCATCAGCCAACCATGGATCGTAAATATAGTAGCACATATGTGGGGAAAAAATCCACATTATCAGTGCACCCATGCAGTTCAAACCCGTCTTGTTAAAGGGTCAGTTATAGTTATTCTGACTGAAATAGGTATTGTCCGTCTAATTTGGAAATGAGGCTGTGTGTATGTTATTTGGGGTGATAAGTATTAAAGAATTTGAGAGGAGTCTTCTAAATAGTAGGTCTTCACTTTGCAGACGAGGGTACTCTCTAGATTTAAAAGTGTTAGCGAGCTTGTCACTTTCCTCAGACCACACAGTCTAGGAAGTAAGAAACTCGGTTTGAACCTGGGTCTGTCCTCCCACGAAGCCTCTAGAAGTAGCCTGAGTAGTAACCTTACTGGCACTGTCTCTTACAGTAATTATTCCATCCTTTGGACTCTGCTTCCATTTTTATGTTTTCGAAACCATTTCCTACTCCTGGAGCCTGAGTTTCTCTCTCCCCGCCTTCTGCCTGGTGAAACCCACAGACTCGTACAGCTGGAGGAACCATAGCGCCTGCAGAGGCTGCCCCCTCACACTGTACGTGAGGCCTGGAGAAGCAGAGGTGCTCTGAGGTCAGGCAACTTAGGAGTCTCAGAGCCAGGATTTGAACGTGGAGTCTTCCATACTTTCCCACTGGTTCTTCCATGGTAGCACCGTTTCCTCTTTAAACCTTCTTGTCTCAGTGTAGGTGTAGGGGCAGACGTGAGAACAAGGAAACTTGGGTTCAGATTATGATTCTACCACTGGTAGGAGCTTTAGAACTTTGGAGCAGATATTTAACCTTTTTGTGCCTTGATTTCCTTGTCTGACAAATGGGGATTATAGTAGTACTGCTGCTTAGAGGGTTGTGGTGAGGGTTAAATGGGCTGTTATTTGGAAAGCACTGAGAATGGTGCCTGGAACAGAGATTATTGGTGATAGCGATAATTACTATCAGTATTATTAGTGATAGAGGCAGGAAGGAAGGATGCGGCCCGACTGAGCATCTCGAGTGTTGAGGGCTGCAGTGAAGAACCTCTGGGGTTGAGAGTTGGGAGCAGGACCCCTATCAGAAGAGTCCAGGGTTTAAGACTTCACCTTCCCATGCAGGGGGATCCCTGGTCCCTGAGTTAAGACCCCACATGCCTCACAGCCAAAGACCCAAAACATAAACAGCAGAAGTAACAGTGTAACAGACTCAATAAAGACTTTACAAATGGGGGAGGGGAAAGGGGGAGGTCCTTAGCTGCAGAAGTAACGGTACAACAAATTCAATAAAGACACATGCAGGGGTGGGGTGGTGGGGGAGGTCCTTAGCTGCCAGCTTTCACCCACGTGTGACATTGTGAAGTGCACTGGTCCGCTCCCTTGAGTGGCATGGTTTGTGTTTCTTTAAACCTCTGGAGGGCTTAGATCCCTGTGGTTAGCTGCTGCTGCTGGGGGGTGGGTATGTGTGTGGATGTGGATGTGGGTGTGTGTTCAGCTTCTACTCACAGAGTCCTGAGCTTGGTGGACGTCCAGATAGATGTTAGTGATTTTTTTCCCCTCTGACTAGGGATTGAGTCTGGACCTGAGCAGTGAAAGCACCGCCTCCTAACCACTGGCCCATCAGGGAACCCCCCAGATGTTAGTCGTTAAATGTAACACAACAGTTTTGAAGAAGTATTTTCTGCCAGGAGAACCACCCAAACCTTAACTACCTGAACCAGCTGATTTGTTCCTGCTGAAGTTGTCTTATATAATTAGGCTGGCTGCCCTGCAAAGAAAGATGAATATTTTTTCCCCCTAATTTCATTTTGTGTAATAGATGTATACATTCAGCGTATTTGTTGAATTGAAATGCATATCTGAGTATACATACAGAGCCAGGCCCATGCGGGCAGAGGATGCTTGATTCCCACAGCCTTTCTAGAAGGAATTCAGCTGGGAAGGCATTGGGAGCAACTGGTGGAGTTATGCATTTGTATGGAGACTGATTTCCGGGGTTTGTGAGCCTGTTCCTCTGGCTTTAATAGGCATACTGGCCTGTCATTCCAGGTATAGGGAGGGCTCCTTGCAGACAGGGGCGTAACTGTCACTGTTACTTCTTTATTTGTAAGCGATGCTTTACAGAACTCTCACACCATGATGTTTAGCATCAGACCTGATAGATTCTGCTTCATGGTTGTGTGAATCTGGGCAGTTTATCTCTTGAAGTCTCAGTTTTCTCATCTATAACGTGAGGACAGTACACACCATATAAATTTGTTGTGTTGAGAAAATGACACATCAGATGCCTGGTGTGTCATAGGTTCTTGGTTAGTCAGTATTTGTTCCCATCTTTAGATTACACACCAGTGAGAGACTTTTCATCACAAAGGAAAGCCTTTAAAGAGGCTCCTGGGGGGAAAGGGACTTCCTTGGTGGCTCAGATGGTGAAGAATCTGCCTGCAATGCCAGGAGACCCAGGTTCGATCCCTGGGTTGGGAAGATCCCCTGCAGAAGGGAATGGCAACCCTCTCCAGTGTTCTTGCTTGGAGAATCCCATGGACAGAGCGGCCTGATGGGCTACAGTCCATGGGGTCACAAAGAGTCGTACATGACTAAGCGACTAACACACACACCGTGGGGGTGGGGGGAAGTCTGTAGAATATCGATTTACTTCTCTCGTTGGTCACATGGGGAAGAAAAATGATTGTTTTCTCTTTCAAAGACAGCAGAAAGCTTAGTTTGCTCTGCCGGGTGGGAAGCCTCTGTTGGCTGTGCCTGTGGTCTGTGGAGTGGCACTCAGGGACCCTCCAGCTCATCCAGAAGTCAGGATGGGCTCTGCATGTGGGTGGTCTCTGGGAGCCTGGCCCTCAGGTGCCTGCAGTTCCTCAGGCAGCGCGCCAGGAGGCGCAGCTCACTCAGAAACACCAACTCCAGTTTATTTTCTCATCAGAAAGATATTTATGGAAGAAATGATGATGTTAGGAGCATAGTTCCAACCAGCTGAGATCAGTGCCTGAAGGTGGAGGAAAAGTGTGTTTTGATGAATACATTCCGCATCTTGGAAATGCATAACATTGCTGAAAACCCCAGGGAGATCTGACTTTCCAGGAATGCCTCCCTGCGGGAACAGTGCTCACACCTTCCCGGTCTAGACACCAGTGGAGCTCCCTCGGGTGGCAGGTAGCTTGCTGCCTGACGTCAGAGCTCATGCATTCTCTGCCCCTCTGGGCAGTGGGCACCGTGGTCTCTGGCCCTGGCATTGCATCATCCCTATGCAAACCGGGCGATTTCTTTGAAGTTCTCTTTGCATTACAGGAAAGAATGGGCATCTCAGAGCAAAAGTTATTTCCTCTGCCTTGAATTGCTTCATAATAGTGAGGTGAAATCAGGTCGTGTGCTTGGTGCCTGCTCAGTCGCTTCAGTCGTGTCTGACTCTTTGCCATCTTATGGACCGTGCCCTGCCAGGCTCTGTCAGTGGGGTACTGGGGCCTCAGTCCAGTTCCTGCCGGGTGACCCGTGGAAGTGACTTTTTCCCTGCTGGGTTTCCAGATCCAGGGCTGCTCAGGAGCCTTCCCACTGGACGCTAGGCCTCATCGCAAGGTCCTTGAGCTTTCATTCTTTAATTTGTTCAAGTTGAACAAATTAGTGTATATTGAGATTTTCAGAGACTGTTAATGCCAAACATTATACTGCCAGCATGGTGGCAACTGGAATACAAAATTAACCTGTTATTTGGTAGGGGAACCAGGGCTTTCCAGGTGGCTCCGGGGAAGCACCTGCCTGCCAATGCAGGAGACAGGGAGACGCGGATTCAGTCTCTAGGTTGGGAAGATCCCCTGGAGAAGGTAATGGCCACTCACTCCAGTATTGTTGCCTGGAGAAATCTCATGGACAGAGAAGCCTGGTGAGCTACAGTCCATGGGGTCGCAGACAATCAGACATGACTGATCGACGGAACAACAACAGGGGAACCAATTGATATTTGCAACTAGCACTTGTGAAAAATGAATTAGAGATGGAGTTTTGTGAAGTGTGGAAGATTGCTGGCAGAGCTTGGGGGAAGGAGGGGGTTCCTTTCAGGAGGGGGAATGTGTATGTCATGCAGGAAGAGCTGATTGCCGCCGCTGCCCTGTCTTTCAGGAGGAGGGCTCTGATCTGTCTCCCTGCTGCCTGTGTCTCCTTAGGTCATGACTGCTGCGAGACAGTGAAGGTGCTGCTCTGCGCTTCCAAAGAGGGCCTGCCTGTGTTTGTGGTGGCGGAAGAGGACTTCCAGTTCATCCAGGACGAGGCCTATGACGCAGCCCAGTTCCTGGCCACCAGTGCTGGCAACCAGCAGGCCCTGAACTTCACCCGTTTCCTGGATCGCTCAGGACCCCCGTCCTCGGACGTGAACTCCCTCGATGAGAAAGTTGCCCTGGCCTTCAGGCACCTGAAGCTGCCAGCGGAGTGGAATGTGTTGGGGACAGACGCAACTTCACACGGTAAGGACCTCGGATGACCCGCAGCCTTTGAGCTTGGGATTCTTTGTTTTTGGATGGGGCTGCTTTCCTTTGGGGATGCTCCTCCCGTCTCCACGGTGGCTGCATAGACTGTGCCATTACAGGAGCAGAGTGGCCTCAGTGGCGCCTCTCCTGGGTCCTCCTGCTGAGTTGTCAGGCCCGTTCTTGTCGGGAAATGACCCCACAGAGGGCTCACTCAGAGCGGCAGCTGTCAGAGTAGCTGGTGGCTTGATGCCCTTCCGTGGCCTGGACTTCACACTTGATCTCCTGTGTGTAGAGAGAGGCCCGTCCTTCATGAGGAGGGCAGCAGAGGAACGTTTGACACTTCTTTCTAAAGATCAAAGACAGGATTTTCATTATTGTATTCTCAAGGTGTCTAGGGATTCCATGAGGCTGGAAGAAGGAAAAGACAGGGAGGGGCACGCAGGGGAGCTAACCAAGGCCTGGAGCGCCCACCCCACAAGTTTGTAACCAGAGTGCCCTCACTCTGGTCTATTTCATCTGCTCGGGACTCCACTTTTTAAAAAGCAGTGAAGTAGTAGGTATCTATATATGTTCCTCTTTTTCTGACAGGGGATTTCCTGTGTCATTATTCTTGTGGTAAATGACACCTGTTAGATGTTGTGAATGTTTATGTATGTAAACACACACACACACACACACACACACACACACACCCCTCCCCCCCCCGATGAAGCAGCATATACCTGGAGTCCAGCAAACAGCGTCATCTTTCCCTCCTGAGTGCAGATCTAATGGAAAGATTTATGAGTTACACAAAGATCAGAGCGTTTGCTTTGTTCCTAACAGAAACTGAATGGAAAGGCTGACATCAGTCCACTTGCTGGAAGGGGTTGCTTATCCTCTCGACTCTTATCTCTGGAAGAACAGGACAGTCACAGGACTGCCCTGGAGTGTTCCTGACTTTGGTTATTGTGTTATGAAGGGGTCGCCCAGAAGGCCCCGGCCCCCCCCGCAGGCAGGCAGACCCTGACTGAGGAGGAGTGCCCAGCGGGGCTGATCCGGGAGGGCGCTCAGTTCCCCACTCTCTAGACCCACCAGATAGCTGTGTTCTTCTCATGGAGGAAGGGCAGCGAGGTTTTGCTAGCTTTAGTTCTCTTAGACCCACTGAATTTAACCACTGGGGCGGTGACCAGCTGCAGGAAGAGACCCCCACTGTCAGGGGCTTCCTGTCAAGACAAGACCGGGCACTCCTGCCAGGTGAAATGCAAAAGGAACCTTGGATGCTCAAATGAAGGGAAAAAGCATTTATCCTTTTTCTTTTTAACATAGCGCCTAAGAAACCTCTGCATTACTGAGATCTAGAGATCAGAAGATTTGCCATTATACAGGACAGTGGGCACTTTTCCAGAAACCTAATGTTCAGACATTTCTAGCTCCTCCTGTCCCACCCCCCCATATTGATTTGTTTGTTTGTTGATTGCTCTGGGCCTTCATCGTCTTGTGTGGGCTTTCCCTACTTGCGATGAGGGGGCCACTCTTCGTTGTGGTGTGTGGGCTTCTCTGCGGTGGCTTCTCGCTGCAGTGGCTCCTCTCACTGCAGTGGCCTCTCTTACTGCAGAGCACGGGCTTAGATAAGCTTCAGTCGTTGCCGCATGCAAGCTCACTGGTTGTGGCTCATGGGCTTAGTTGCTCCGGCATGTGGAATCGTCCCAGATCAGGGATCAAACCCCCACCCCTGCATTGGCAGGAGGATTTTTCTCCAGTGCTCCACCAGGGAAGTCCACTCCTGCGGTTTCTGTGTTGTGATTGGAATGATTATTCTGGTTGCCATTCATAAATCAGTATCAAGAAGGGTTGCATTACTTATTTATGGGGCATAAAGTTGTTTTGTGTGGTTTTGCTTTGTCTTGTTTAAAGAAGGCACAGGAATTGGATAGTTTGTTCATGTCACCTGGTTAGAAAGAACTGTAGGAAAAGCACAGGTCTGAGACGTTAGACATATATCCTTCTCTTCTCTGGGTCTTAGCATCTTTGTCTTTAATAGGAAGCTTTCCAGATTTAGTATTTTTATGGTCTTCTGTGTACTTCTTAAGTTTCTGTTGTACAGGAAGGCTAACTCAAATTTGGGCACTTAAGGAAATGCCTGAAAACCACAGTAAGGCGCTGTTGCACATTTTTAGGATGGCCAGGTGCTCGTGAGGACACACAACCGCATCACAGACCTTGCTGGAAGAGAGCCGCCCCAGCAAACGGTTTGCGGTCTCCTATGAAGTTAGATTTATTATGTGACCTAGCATTCCCACTTTTTGCTCTATGTCCTAGAAAAATGAAAAGTTACATTTACTTAAGAAATCTTTGCCCTAATATACCTGTAGCAGCATTATTTACAATCACCCCAAGCTAGAAACAACCCAGATCTCCCTCACTGTACACACAGACTGTGGTACGCCCATGCGATGGAATACTACTCAGCCATAAAAAGGAGTAATCTGTTGACATGCACATGAACCTGAATGCGTTTTAAATGTATTGCACTAAGAAGTCAGGTTCCAAAGTTACTCTGTGACTCAATTTATATGATTCTCTAGAAAGGGCCCTGGAGAAGGGAATGGCAACCCACTCCAGTATTCTTGCCTGGAGAATCCCATGGACAGAGGAGAGCCTGGTGGGCTACAGTCCAAGGGGTCACAAAGAGGCTGACACAACTGAGCAGCTTTCACTCATTCACTCACTAGAAAGAGCAAAATTGTAGGGACAGAAAATAGATTAGTAGTTTCCAGGGGCTTGAAGTAGGGGAAAGGTCTGACCACAAAGGGGTGTCCTGGGGAAATTCTTTGGGTGTTGGATGGTTGTGTGTCTTGGTGGTAATCCTGGAAATCCTGGAGATTTCCATGGACAGAGGAGCCTGGCAGGTGATGGTCAGTGGGGGTTGCAGAAGAGTCAACTAAACAACAAACAAAACGTCAATAACAGGTCCTTGCTTATTGTTGGGTGGTGGTGGGTTGAGTCGCTCAGTGGGTCCAACTCTTTCTGATCTTGTGGGCTGTAGCCCACCAGGCTCCTCTGTCCCTGAGATTTCCCAGGCAAGAATACTGGAGCCATTCACTTCTCCAGGGGATCTTCCTGACCCAGGGATGGAACCTGGGTCTCCTGCACATCTCCTGCATGCAGGTGGATTCTTTACTGCTTGAGCCACCAGGGAAGGGGGACAAATGCAAAGAAGCAGTCTGCTTAGAGCAGAGAGTTGCACATCAGATGCTTTTTGAAAGATGTTTAAAGGAAGAAGGTAAGTCAGCTTGGTGCCTGGGGTAATCACGCAGCTAAATAGAGCACTTGTTACATAACAGCACTGCTTCCTGTTGAAAGCTGGGTGTTTACAGGTGTTCCAGCCTGATACTTATACAAAGAAGTGAGGGAGGATTTATGGTTAATCCTCCCACTCTAATCGTTTAGATGCATTGCTTTTTAACTTTTAAGGCTCAGGTCACTAACTCCTTTGGAAATAGCTCCGATTTTTCCGGACGGAAAAATACACATAGGAACCTGCCTGCAAAATTTTACATATTGTTTCAGGAGTCAATCTCCCTGAACCACAGGCATTAAGAACATGACATTAAGAACTCTTGGCTTTAGCAGGGAACTCAAACCCGGGGCTCTGTAACAACCTAGAGGGGTGCGATGGGGAGGGAGGTTCTAGTGGGAGGGGACATATATGTATACCTATGGCTGATTCCTGTTGATGTTTGGCAGAAGCCAACACAATACTATAAAGCAATTATCCTTCAATTAAAAATAAATTAAAAAACAATAAAAGAACTCTTGGCTTAGGCTTGATATTATGAAGTGGAAAAAGCATAGGTTGCAGGGTCAATTTGTTAACATCCTGGCTTCATTGCTAGAGTGTGTGCAGAATATTTAATCTCTCTGTTTCTCAATTTCTTCATCTGTAAAACGGAGGAAAATATATCCTGGAGTATGTGCTAGTTTGTAGGCTTTTAAAAAATTTATTGTTATTAAACTTTTTTTTTTTAATTTAAATTTTGGCTGCGCTGGGCTCCCTAGCTGTGGCATCTGGGCTCTGAAGCACGCAGGTTCGGTAGTTGCAATGTGCAGGCTTCTGCAGTTGCAGAGCTTTGGCTTAGTTCCCCGGCAGCATATAGGATCCTGGTTCCCCAACTGGGGATTGAATTCATGTTCCCTGCACTGCAGGGTGGATTCTTAACCAGTGGACCAGCAGGAAAGTTCCAGGCTCTTCATTTTTAGCATGCCATGACCAGTATCTAGTAACCTTTTGGACAAGACAGTGATGAGCTCTGATGTGGGAAAGCAGCATGTTCTATAAAAGGACTTAAAAAAAAAAACAACAAAAAACTTCTTTGGAGCAGAATGAGATTTTTTTTGAGCCTATTTCTAGAGTCTTTCCTTACCCATACATCATCAAGAGGGAGTTTGTCCTCTTTATCCTCCTCAGTGTTCTTTACTTCCTAGTTACGTGAAGCACTGGACTTTTTTTGCCTTAGTTCTGCCTTAAAGGCAAATAATACGGGTTCATGTGGGTGGAGGGTGAATGGTGGGGTGGGAGTATCTTCCCTCTGAGCTACCAAGTTTCACTGAGTTGTCTCAGGTTTTCAGCACCTGTGGTTAGTGAAAGGGTGAACTAAGACGGTTTTTCCCCTGAAAGACCCTCGTACAGTAGCAGTCAGCATAATTTGCTGGTAACAGAAGGTGGGCCTCGAAAGCCCTGCTCTGAAGAAAGCAAAGAGGAGCAAGGTCCTGGGGGAAGCCTACCTTCTTATTTAGTCGTGGTGTTGTATAACTAACCGAGAAGATCTGATCATCTCTGGGGTGGAGAGAAGGGTGAGCCAGGTTTCAGCCAGTTTGCACTAAACTTGTGTTCTCAGTTCTTTGTATCTGGTGTTTGGTTAGTGAAACCACAACGGTAATCATTTGGGGTTTTAATTCCCATACCTTTTCCAGATTGCTTGCTAGCTTTCCATGGAAATTTTTCCTTAGCTGCTCTCGCTAGACTTTTTGTATGTTTTCACCTATTCATAGCTGCTAAAAAAGAAAATAAGCAAAGATATTTTATAATATATAATAGTAATCTATAGGATTGACTCCAAGACAGGTGTTTCCTCATTATGGAGCACTTTAGCTCCAAAAGGTTTTATTGCCTCTCAAACCTTGATTCCATTACAAGGTCATGCGTGGCGTTTTTCCAAATGCCCATTTCTCGCATGGGCCTGCTGCTGCCCATCCCCACTAGGCATGAGAATTCCTGCATCACCCTGGACCTGAGGTTTATTTGAGGAGACCAGAACAGTAGGAAGAATGGAGATTTTGGAGTCTCCCAGATACACATTTAAAGGGCACTGCGAGCAGGCTGGCTCCAGCGGTAGGAAAAGCACATGTAGCCTTGGATTACCGTTTTGTTCACGGAAGTCGGGACCCTTTGCTTAGACAGAAAAGCCGATGACTTGAAAAGGTGCAGCCGTCTCTCACGAGGCACAGCCCCTTTCTCTGCCGAGCTGAGTGTGAGGGAGGCTTCCAGCACATGAGTAGATAGGAAGCAAGACACTTCCTCCTGCCTTCTCCATGGGAAGCTGGGCCCAGGCCCACAGACCTATTTTTTTTTCCAGTTGAAAATAGTTGAACAGGAAAATCAACCAACCAGCATAAGGCCCTTGAAGTAACTGAAACAGAAAGGGAATGGAAGAGGGTCATGAGTATTCAGATGGTGGCCTCTCTAATTTTCATTAAGAAACCAAGAAAATTCAGAAGAGGTTTTTCATTTGCCCTTTAAGAGATTGAAGAAGTCAGACCCGTTATAAAATCAGAGAAGGAATCTATGAGGGAGAAAAAAATACAAGTTTAATGATTGTGTTAATCAGGGTTGCCCAGAGAACCAGAACCAGTAGGAAGATGATTTCAGGGAATGGCTTGCACAGTTGTGGAGATTTAGCTAAGCAAGTCCAAAATTTGGAGGGCGAGAGTAGAAGAGAAGATCGGGGCAAGCTGAAACCCACCAGCGTGAGCCAAGGCTGTCCTCCCTGGACAGGAGGGGAAGTCCCACGCTGGATGGACTGCACGGCCACAGGCTGACACCGTCCTCTTCTGGCAGGGTTTCTTCTCTGTCCAGGGGAATCTCAGCTCTGTCATTAAAGCCTTCCAGCTGGTTTGGTTAGGCCTTCCCAAATTAGCTAGGATAATCTTCCTTATTAAATCAACTGATTAGGCTCTTTAATTACATCTGCAGAAAAGCCATCACAATGAGGGCAAAGATGGAAGGGAGTTGTCTTAAATGATGCAAGGACAACCAGAATGCCATAGCATAATTAAATTCAGATTGGGGACAAAGGACCCAATTGACATCATAGGAAATGCAGTTAGTGATCTGAATAGCAAAGTTGAGCAGCTCTCCCAGTTACAGAGAAAACACAAAGATCGCAAGAGAGAAAACAGAACAGAGGTCAATTCCAAATTGTAGATCTTCTGGATTTTAAACTGAGATGAAAGGAACAAAAGCAATGATGAAACTGTGTGTTAGATAAGAAAAATTACTTTTGGAGGAAAACAAGAGAAGGTGCTTCTTAAGCTACAGCATGAGAATGCTTGTGTGGTTTTTTTTTTCTTTTTTTTTTTTTTTAACAAAAAGAGATGGGATAGAGTAACGGAGAGGGATCGGTTTCTAGACTCAAGACAGAAGCATCTTCAGATCTTGCTGATTTTTGCTGTGGGCAGTTATTAACCTGTCTTCATCCGCGGAAAGAGGATAACGAGGCCTTATAGGGTTATTGTGAGAATGGAAAGAGTGAATACAAAGCACCTAGCCCAGTGCATGGCATTGAGCAGCCTTCACCAGATATTACTATTCTTATTACCTGTTGACTGCAAAGAGGGGGCGGCCTAAAAGCAGACGTGGCACCTGCTCCTAAGGACTGTAGGATGAGATTTGGGGTCCCCCCGGGTGCCGGAATCGGGATGCCAGCTTCAAGCAGGTGTATTGTCTTGTTATTGGAACTCTGCCTTTTGAAGGCTGAGCTGACTCAGAGCACATGAGGGATGAGAAAGACTGGGGGTGCAGAGGAACTGCTTTAAGGAGGTGCCATCTAGTGAGGCCGGATTAACCAGTCTGTAAAAAATCATCGAGTTCCCTGGCAGTGCCTTACTCACTTTTTTGTATTTGTAAGGGTGTCAGAGTGCTTGCAAACAAGCACAAGGCACAAGTCACGTGGTGATACTTGATCTTTTCTGAAAATTCTTTCCGTCCTTTCTTCTGGCCTGGCCACCTGCTCTGAGTTGCTTATTCACATTGGCACCCACACGTGCACTGGTTCCTTCCGTAGTGTTGATGTCTTTCCAGCCTTATGCCTCTGTCACCCATCATATAAACCATTTAGTATGCTGAGTTCTGTAAGGACAGTGTAAAATATGAAAGATGGTTTTTGCCTCCCAGGAAACTTAACCTGGCAATGAGACTAGACTAAGGCATGTGTGACGTTAGAAGACAGTGCAGTTCATATACAGTTGCAGGGTTGCGATGCATTTATTCTTACCCTACTGCTCACATCTGAAGCATCAGGGACTTAAATGTAAGGGGAAAACACTGGGGTCCAAGAAGGGTGAGCGTGCCTGGTGGGGTAGGTCGAGACCTCCGGGAAGCTTTGGAGAATGAGAGATGGTAGCGCAGCTGAGGGGGCAAAAGCAGGCACAACCCCAGGGCACCATTCCCATTCTGAGTGGTACTCCCTGGGGTCAGATAAGCCCAGCCTCATCATTCCAAGTCGGATGAGGTGCAGAGAGTGTTGCCAGCGAACCTGGATTGTGATTGGAGGTCAGGAGGGACAGAGCAGAGAGCGGGGAAGGGCAGGAACGCAACATTCACTGAACACCCGCCGCAGCCTTCACCTGACAAGCGCCTCGCCCATTCCTCTGAGCTGTTACTGCGGCTGTGGGAGCAGAGGTGGTGGCACCCCACTCCAGGGAGGCAGGGAGGAGAGCTCCGAGAGCTGAAACAGGTTGTGTCCAGTCACACGGACAGTAAATGCCAGATGGGAACCCAGGTTTGCTGACTCCAAAGCCTTCCTCACTCTGCCACTTTCAGAGTGACTCTGTACCAAGAAGGGGCCTTCGCTTCAGGTGAAACAGGCACGTAGTTTTCCTTCTGAGATTGTTAGCCTATCCTCTTGGAATTGGTCTTTCTTATTATGCCAGAAGATGCATTTCTTTCTTAAACAAACAACAAAAATAGCTGCCACTGCCAGCAATTTGATTTGCCCTTCATGTGGGAGAATAAAAAGACCTGTGTGTACTTAACAAGCAGAACCTGTTTTTAGTGTTTAACTAGCCAACTCCTCTCTGGGTGATTTTTTTTTTTTAAGTAATTATACTTTTTGATACACCCATCTAAGCCCCAACAGCTATTCCCCTTGGATCCTGATCCCCATGTAGCGAGGCTGCATTCACTTCTTAAATTTTTTCTGTCTGTCTTCCTCCCTCCCTCCCCTCCCATATGTGTGCAGTCACCCTTAACGTCTGCATTAAATCAGAATATAGAAATGGTTCCTCTTTTGTAGGACTGTCTCCTATAGGAGATTTGGCCTCTCATCCTTTTTTCCTAGCTTCGTTTTTGTCTTTGAGAGATGATTATACTCTGCCACGGTAAAATTGTTCATGCTATATGTTGAGGCTTAGTGGTATGCTCTCAGGGGCTTGGAGGCAGTGGCATTGACCTGAACCATCCTTTTCTTCTTTTGCTCTGGGTTTTCATGTTCTCCTCTCTGATCTTCGTCTTGTCCGCTGTCTGCAGATGGTGGCCCCCGAGAGACGTTGATGCATTTCGCCGTGCGGCTGGGGCTGCTGAGGTTGACGTGGTTCCTGCTGCAGAAGCCAGGTGGCCGCGGAGCTCTGAGCATCCACAATCAGGAAGGAGCGACACCTGTGAGCCTGGCCTTGGAGCGGGGCTATCACAAGCTGCACAGGCTCTTGACCGAGTAAGTGCGCCTTCTCCCATTTCCTCCTTCTGGGCCGGCCCCACCCCCGCATTCACAGTAACCCCGCCCACGTGGCATCTCCAGCCTTAGCTGGGAAGTAAACCCTCAGCTCTGTGCCTTGCCTTTCACTGGAGGTCGGTAAGCTTGCTCCTGCTCAGCACTTCATTGTCTGAGAGGAACACACGTAAGTCACCTTCCCTTTTCTTGCCTTTCCTCAGCTTTCTCTGCCCTCACTGTTTCTTGCCTCTTAAATTTTACTGAAAACTCAGAATAAGTCTGGTCTGTAGGGGTAGCACTTTATGATCCAGGGCATCCAGTTTCCCCAGCTTAGTCCAAGAGGGAACAGACTTTCTGTGCCATATATTTTTTTCCCCCCTGATATGTCTTTAATTCTTGAAAGAGTTAACTCGAAGCAAGTACTTGTAATAATTGCATATAGAAAGTATGCTGAACCACTAAGTTTTGGTTTGAATGTAATTTCTATAAATAAAATTGAGAGCAGTGGTCTCTTCATACAAGGAGCAGTAAAAAGCAACCGAGTTGTCCTGGAAACGTGCTGTCGGAAATCCTGCCTGTGTGTTTGTGAGTCCAGTTGTTACACATTCTGACTCTTCAGAGAGTGTTTGGAAGGAAGGCCGTTCGTCAAAACATTCAAAGAGTTCGTCTTCCTTTTTTCTTGAGTAAATAGAAAAATAAATGCATTAGGACAGCCAACACTTTTTTTTTTTAACTTCTTATTTGGTATTGGGGTATCCACAAAAACAGTTGTGATGAGTTTCAGATGAACAGTGAAGGGACTCAGCCATCCATATACATGTATCCATTCTCCCCAGCCAGTGCTTTTCTTTGGAGTACTTATAAAAGACAGAAAATGTCAACTATAATTTCTCTTATTTAATGTATTCTTTACTGCTTTATGATCATCACCATCTTTTCTACCGCATGAGCAAGAATCAATCCCATTGGATCTGTGTTCTTTAGCAATCAAGGGACCCTTGAAATTAAGTCAGTCTTTGCAAATTCTCAGGTATTTTATCCATGTTAGGTTCGATTTAGTTGCCTTTTATTTTTTATTATTCTAAACTGTGTGTGTACGTGGTGGGGGGTAGTCTGGAAGGGCCCAGAGGAGATCTCAATGTAATGTAACTTCCTGTTATACAAATGGGGGTGGGGGGTTGTTTGTTTTTCTTTACCTGCCCCATGGTTAGAACGTCCCCAGTCACTCCAAACAGGAGGTTCCTTGCGGAAAGCTTTCTGATGGGTGCCTCCGATCCAGTGACAGCAGGAGGGGGCACACCTCATGTCAGATGAGCTGTGGATATTTGAGCTCTCCCTGGACAGTATTCCAGAGGGCAGCGCGTTCCGTTCCCTCGCACTTCCCATCTGGCTATGACTGGATTCCTTCTGCTTGTCTGCCTCACGGCCTCCAGAAGACAAGCCTCGTCCCAGAAGTTGAGACCATCAACTCCATATTACTGCGGTGAAGTTCAAGTGCAGTTTTCTCCAGATTTAGTCTTAGAGCACAGAGGTTTTGCTGGGAAGCAGAGTTGGTTACGGATTGCCATCCAGATGGGGAAATAGAATGATTACAACAGCTTCTTTATATGCCGGGAGAGGATGTCACAAGACCATTCTTGCAGCACAGCTTTAAGGAAACTAGAGTGTGTGTTTTTGGAGGAGAGACTTTGCTTTGCTTTATACTGCCACCTCTGCTACATGTGAGACAGCCGCTTCGCTCCTTTCGAAAGGGAGTAGGTAAGGGAAAGCCAGCTTGAGAAGTCTCGTCCACAGTAGGGCAGTACAGCAGGGCTACAGCAGGGCCGTAGGGGCACCTTGTCACAGATCTAGCTCTGAACTGAGATTCTTCTGGCTGTTACTGTTCTGCAGCCTAGAAAAAGTGCCAAGTCCTAATTGTTGTTCAGTCGCTAAGTCGTGTCCCACTCTTTGCAACCCATGGACTGTAGCACACCAGGCTTCCCTGTCCTTCACTATCTCCCAGAGTTTGCTCAAATTCATGTCCATTGAGTCAGTGATGCCATCCAACCATCTCATTCTCTGTCATCCCCTTCTCCTGCCACCTTCAATCTTCCCGAGCATCAGGGTCTTTTCAATGAGTCAGCTTTTCACGGCAGGTGGCCAAAGTATTGGAGCTTTAGCTTCAGCATCAGTCCTTCCAATGAATATTCAGGGTTGATTTCCTTTAGGATGGACTGGTTTGGATCTCCTTGCAGTCCAAGGGACTCTCAAGAGTCTCAAGAGTCATAGTTAGCAATTTAAGAAATGATCAGGAGATGATTTTTCTACATCCCTCACTCTTCCTGTGATGTCAGTAGACTCTTCTAGAATTTCCAGCATAAAGAGTCAGGAGAGATGAGATCATCTTTAGCAGATGAGGAAGCTGAGATCCAGAGTGGCAGAGTGAGGGGATGAGAATGACAAGGTGGCTGAGCCAGAAACAGAAGCCGCATCTCCTGGGAGGCTGGCCAGAGTGGCTGGGCTCCCCGCTAAGATTCGGAGAACCCAAGAAGAGACTTCCTGGGATCCACAGCCTTTGAAATTAACAGCAGTTTATGCGTGTGTGTTTCTGAATAGAGTTCATTTGTGAAATTCGCAGTGAGATTTGTGGGAAGTTAAGAATTGCTGCACTGTGTGATGGTTATCTTTGTTAGTAGTTCACTAAAATCTTTAGACTTGGGTATGCTTACTCCTTCTCCCTTTCAAATTGTAGATTCTCACTTAGGCCTGTCTCTTACCCTCCCATTCAGTTAATATGAAGTTGAAGTATCGTTTGTATCCATTTTATATTAATTGTAACTGTTTACAGTTTAGCCTTAGCTGAAACATCATGTTCATTTCAGTCCCTTTATACCTCTCCCAAGAGAAGTCTGTTGTTTTGATTCTTTGCTGCTTATACCGAGTGTTTTGGGCGGGGAACTGAAGGGTGCTGTGCTGATCTGGGTCCAAGTTCTTTCTGCATTTGTGTCCCTAAGGCTTATTTCCATAATCTGTTTGGAATGACTTGAGTCATTTCTATGTCAAATGTGCTTCGGGTTAAAAGCTTTCTCTTAAGTAAGACTCATGTCTATAGGGAACCTCTGTTTAGGACATTTTGGGGAGTTCCCCTTTTCTGTAACCTGTAGCTATTAATTTTCACTTTGTTCAGTGACAGGGAAGAGAGAACTTTTGTTGACTTACAGCTCTTTTGCTTTAGTTTTTATTTTGACTAGGGCTTCTCAGGTGGCTTGGTTGTGAAGAACCCGCTGGCCAATGCAGGAGATACAGGAGATGTGGGTTCAGTCCCTGGGTTGGGAAGATCCCCTGGAATAGGAAATGGCACCCCACTGCAGTATTCTTGGCTAGAAAACTCCATGGGCAGAGGAGCCTGGTGGGCTATGGTCCATGAGGTCACAAGGGTTGGACACAATTGAGCACACGTCTTCATATTTTGATCTACATTGTGAATATGGATGCATTTGTAATCTGAAAATTCACCTTATATAAAATGTTACCAGTTTTGCCTGAGAAATCTTACTCCTGGAAGAGGAGCCTGCACGTCTGCACGGACTTCTTTAGGTGGGTGCACAATCCTCTCCCACGTATGGAGGAGCTAGTTGCACACCCCGCCCAAGGTTCCTCAGTGATGGGCAGAGCGGGGAGACAGCCCAGGTCTTCAGGCTCTTAGGTTAGGATGCTCGGGAATGACGGCGTTAGAGAAACGTTGCATCGGCATTGTCTAACAGGAGCATGTTACAGCTGGGAGCTACCTGATGTCTCGTTCATTTAGTGACAAATAAGCAACCTTCGGACCTGGGTCACTCGTTAGAGCTGAGACCCAGGGGCAATTCATGGTAAAGGCAAAGTGTGCAAACTTTGGGGTCAGGTCTAAGTCTGTGTTTTGGCTCTGCCATTTTTAGCCGTGGTACTTTGGACCCATGAAGTCACTTTTCCTCTCTGAGCTTCAGTAATATCTACTTCCTAGAATGATGGCTGAGGGCTGGGCGTGTACAGTGGCAGAAATCGGGGTTTATTGATCACACAGTTTATGGTGGTTTTGGGGAACACATAAAGGGGCTATAACTATATATCAGCTTGAAGAGAGACAGTGTAGTATGGTGGGATTGCTTAGGGATGAAAAAGTTAGTATCTGCGTTCCCCCAGTTAGTGCACAAGTGACTCAGAAAAAGTCACTCTCCCACTTGAGTCTCATGTTTCTCCTCCCTTATGGATAATATCTCGTCTGTCTACACTACAGGTTGTTAGAACCAAGTGAGATTTGTGCAGATGCCTTATTAAAGTCAAAGGGACTCTGGATGAAAGTGTCCCGTGTAGTCATAAAATCATGGAAATGATTTTCACTGATCAGTGAAGCTCACCTTCCCGTTGATTGATCTGCCTACACTGTCCTTTTTGTAATGTTAATTATAGTTGTCTGTGAATTACAGTCTGTAGAGAGGTCGGGAGTGTTGTAGCGGGGCAGTCTGGTTTTGAGTCCAGGCTCTGCCTGTGTAGAGCTAGAGCTGCGTGATGCTGGGTGATCCACTCAAGTAGTGTCTCAGTGCCTTGTTTATGGCATGGGAAGAGTAAGAGGGACCGTCTTCAGGTAGTTGCTTTGAGAAAAGAATGCATAGCGTTTCAGGGAGCGGGGCACAGCACAGTGGCTGACACAGATGTCATCTACCCTTTTCTTATTTTCCCTTTCCTTCCGTAATTGTCCTTTCCTTCATATATTAAGAAAAATATGCCCAAAATGTTGGACGTCTTTTAAGGCAGCATTTGAACACTGCTGTTTGATAAGAGTCTGAAATTATTTCCCAGTGTATCAGATACCACTTTAAAAGATGAGCGTGGCTCTGATGCATACAGTGATGTCGGCGCCTCCGGGCTGTTGAGCTAGATGGATAAGCGCCATCACCCTTACAGGAAGAGTTATTTCTTTGAGGAATTTCCACTCCCCAGTGTTGACATAAAAGTGCTGAAATATTTTATTTGCCCAAAGAATGAGTTTGAAAGTATTTGTCCTAACAGTACTTCACCTCCTTTTCCGTATCAGTTCAACAAATCTGTATTTGTTGAATGCCTGCAGTGCCCTAGAAATCACAGTTGGTACGTTGCAGGTCATACTTCATTTTAACCTTATTACAGCCTTGTGAAATAGGTTTTATCTGTTTTATAGATGAAATATAGAGGCTCAGAGAATTGAAGTAACTGGCCCAAGGCTGTATAGAAACGGTGGAGCTCCTGGTACACACACAGTGTGGAATTGCCAGGGTCCCATACTTCCCTCAGTGCAGATTTGACAGGAGGAGGGAGACTTGGGAAGGGCCCCTGGGATGCTGGGTGAGCATCACTCACTCAGGGACAACCAGCTTTCCGTTTAGTCCCAGCCCCTACATTCCCGAGCAGAGCAAGATCCTCACTAAAATAACCTAACGTTTATATTTCCCATCATATGGTTTTAAATCTATTTTTTGGTTACCCTTAGGCTACCGTTTTGCATTTCAATTCTCCCAACAGCCTAATGAGTGGGTAGGGTAGGTATTGTTGTCCCCGTTTTATAATCGGGGGAACTGAGGCCAGAGAGGTGAAGTGAGCGGCCCAGCGCCACGAGGCTGCACACCAGGTGCAAGTCCAGTGTGCCCGGCGGGGGTGGCACAACTGCGTGTGCAGGGCAGAGACCCGGCCTGGCAGACCGAGGCCCTCAGCGGGTGGTTCATGCTGCAGCGTCCGCAGCGGTGACCCCGCTCTGAGAGTCTGGGGATGGGGTGCCCACACCCATCTTCTGACACCTTTGCTCTTGAAACCCGAGTTCAGGGTCAGGTGGTAGATTAACTGGCACTCAAGTGTACACGTTTCCCAATGGGACGCAGTCCTGTTGAGCAGGACGTCCTGTGAACACAGTGGTTGCCTTTTCAGGGTCCTCTTCAAGTGCTTGGCAAGTGGGTCTTTGGTAGCCTATCAGCTGCAAAACAAGTGTGTAGGCTTTGCTTTTGCTTAGGAGGAGAAAGGATGAAACAGATGCACAAACTTACATTCAAAATGATGGACAGAGCAAACGATTTTTTAACTTTACATTTCGCTGGCCCAAGTCCAGTCCAGCCATATGTTTGTCTGTCCATCCCTCCCTCCCTCCCTCCGTGTATCCATTCCCTCATCCTCTTTTCTCATTGTGTCTCCTGGGGCTCCTTTGTGTTTTGGTCAAGATAGGGTGGTGGAATTGAGTGGAAACTAGGCTGGTAGCAGTAACTGAGTGTTGAATCCCTGCTGCGTTGATGCTTTACACTGTGTTCTTACTTAAAACCTCTTAGCAAGTGTCTAAGATAGAGTTAATACAGGTAGTATCAGTATTTTTTCTACAGATGAGAAGACAGACCCAGAAAGGCTAGTTTGCCCAAGGCCATGTGGTTAGTAAATTGGCATTATTCACAAGCTTGTGTATTGGTTGTTTTAAAACTCTTAATACAATTTTGTGAGGAGGTGTTTTTGGTAACATTGTCAGACTTTTAACCAAACTAATGAATCATAGATTTGGTTTTCAGTAACACCCCTTCCTTTTTTTGGTAAATTTCTAACCTGAAGCATTTTAAGAATTTTGACATTTCACTGTTTTCTTTTTTAAAAAGCCATTCAGCTACTAATCTCAGGATTTCCTTATCTGGCAACCTGCTGGCAAATTGCAAAATGAACTTTCTGAGGATAATGTTTGTATTTATGTAACAATTACACTGGTTACCATTTATTATATTTGTGTCAGGCATTTTGGGTAAATTCTCATATATTTGTCCTCTCCCAAACCCTTTGGGGGTGGGCACGTTGTCCTCAGGTCGCAGGTGATCACTGTCGCTGGCAAGTAATGGGGCAGTACTTTGAACCCGATGGGAAATCTGAGCTAAAACCCATGGTCTCTTGTACTGCCTGGGTCTTTCTAAGAAGGTGAGTGGGTCCTGCTAGTTGGTTGGAGCAACAGAGCCATTCCACGTGTCTCGTGACTCCTACTGTGCACTTCTTTTCCCCACTGCAGTATGCATGCAGACAGTCCCAGCCTGTGTTTATTCTTGGTGTAACATTTACACCTCAGAGGTTTTCTTCAAAGAATTACGAATTTACACAGCTTAATTAGTGGTGACAAAGTTTCTGTGGCCAACAGCACGTGACATTGAAAGTATTTCTGACTTGACTACAGACCCAGGTGGAAGAAAACACGGACCCAGAGCTTAGGGCCTGATGGGTGTGAGGAAATGAGGATCCGCTGGCACTCTCTACCCTCTAAGGAGCACACACCTTTAGTATATTACACATTAGTTTCATCTGATGAATTTTGAAATTTCCTTAAAGGCATACCAGTACAAAGAATGACTTGACCATCTTACCTGCATTTATTATTAACAGAAATGGAAATTATTTTTAAGCAAAGAAAATAAGGAATGTTGAATAAACCTATGTGGCTAAAATCAGTATTTGGCCAAAGCTGACTACCACTAGTGTAGAATAAAGTTGTCTTGTACACGAATAAACATGAAACAGTCTAAAAAGTGATTCTATGTGTTTACTAACGTTTAATGGTTTTAAAAGTCTTATAGTGGAAAAGCAGTAATTTCTCAGCATCACCAGCTTCTATCTGCATTGCTCTTGATTCCTTAACAGCATACTCACTTTCTGTTCACACACCAGTGGCCCTAAACAGGTAGGTGTTAGAAAATTATAATTCAGGAGAGTTCTTCCAGAGCATGTTTTCTAAGAGGAATTTTGTACCTAGGATTCTTGATTTAGTGATTTTCAAAGGTTCTTGAGCTGCTGAACTTGGTTAGCATTAGAAAAGTCATTTTGGCAAGGTTTTGCTCAACGGTTTTATTGTCCATACACACTTTATGCACCGTTTATAAAGGGCTTGAGCATCCCCGGATATAGGTATAGGTGGGGGGTCTTGGAACCAACTCCTGCAGATGCAGAGGCATAGGTGTGTATTGTGATGTCCTTGAAGTATTGTTAATAAACTCTGTTGTTTTGACACTTGGTTAGCAAAATGTATTTGAGGTACCTCATTTTTTCCTGTTATTTCTTTATACATTTATATCTGGATTGAGGATAATTTGTCATAGTGGCTGTACATGGTTTTGGCATGTCTCCTCTTTGTAAAATTTGGAGGTGGCAATGTTGACTTTTCAGCTTTTATTTTGTCTAAGACATGAATCATTTACAAATAGAATCTTCCTTGAAAGGCACATGGCTTAAATGGAATGAGAGATGTGCAACTTAAAGCATTTATTCTAGTGAATGTTTATTTGGTGTTATGAACAAGTTAGCAAACAGTTAATCAGAATTAGAGTTTTTATATATCCTAACATAATTCTGAAAGAGATGGGGAAACCAGACCACCTGACCTGCCTCTTGAGAAACCTATATGCAGGTCAGGAAGCAACAGTTAGAACTGGACATGGAACAACAGACTGGTTCCAAATAGGAAAAGGAATATGTCACCCTGCTTATTTAACTTATATGCAGAGTACATCATGAGAAACGCTGGGCTGGAAGAAGCACAAGCTGGAATCAAGATTGCCGGGAGAAATATCAGTAACCTCAGATATGCAGATGACACCACCCTTATAGCAGAAAGTGAAGAGGAACTCAAAAGCCTCTTGATGAAGGTGAAAGAGGAGAGTGAAAAAGTTAGCTTAAAGCTCAACATTCAGAAAACTAAGATCATGGCATCTGGTCCCATGACTTCATGGGAAATAGATGGGGAAACAGTGTCAGACTTTATTTTTGGGAGCTCCAAAATCACTGCAGATGGTGATTGCAGCCATGAAATTAAAAGACACTTACTCCTTGGAAGGAAAGTTATGACCAACCTAGATAGCATATTGAAAAGCAGAGACATTACCTTGCCAACAAAGGTCCATCTAGACAAGGCTATGGTTTTTCCAGTGGTCATATATGGATGTGAGAGTTGGACTGCGAAGAAAGCTGAGTGCTGAACAATTGATGGTTTTGAGCTGTGGTGTTGGAGGAGACTCTTGAGAGTCCCTTGGACTGCAAGGAGATCCAACCAGTCCATTCTAAAGGAGATTAGTCCTGGGTGTTCATTGGAAGGACTGATGCTGAGGCTGAAACTCCAGTACTTTGGCCACCTCATGCGAAGAGTTGATTCATTAGAAAAGACCCTGATGCTGGGAAGGGTTGGGGGCAGGAGGAGAAGGGGATGACATGGCTGGATGGCATCACCAACTCGATGTACATGAGTTTGAGTGAATTCGGGGAGTTGGTGATGGACAGGGAGGCCTGGCGTGCTGTGGTTCATGGGGTCGCAAAGAGTTGGACATGACTGAGTGACTGAACTGAACTGAAGATAATTCTTCCTTGTATCATTTATCTTTGTGTAAACAGTAGTGGCTCAGAAAAGGTAAGATGATCTTCATAAAGTTATGTAGCCAGAGCACTCTTTTAATATTCATATTAACTGTCAAGCTGTGTCTCTAACCATCTGAAACACTGTTGTGTAGTGCATAGTGGCATTAACAGTTTCCACGATCACTGATTATTATAGTGTTTTACTCTTAACAGTAAACACATGTATGCTCTAATTGGTTATTAGAATTTTTGCGGCAAGAGTGTATAAGGAGATGTGCACTTTATGTACTTGATCGTTAATCACATACATGTTGGGTAGGCATTCAGCTGTTTGGCCTTAAAAAATAGCAAAGCAGAACTTGAATGCATCCCTGTTGTTTGTCATCTGTGAACCTGTTTTCCTCATCTGTAACATAGGAAGTCACAGCGTGTATCTCATAGGTCTGTTCAGATTAAGCGAGAGCATGCCTGTGCAGTTCTCAGGAACTCAGCCCGTCGCTTTATTTGGAGAGCTAGGAACGAAGATCCACCAGCAGTGAGTCGAGCACTCAGCTTAATGTGAATGTGACACCTCTCCGCACCAGCACCCAGCTTCTAACACATCTTTTCCTAGTCAGGTTCACTGCACAACTGTAATGCTATCTCGTGAAACAGCAGGGAGCCGAGAGTCCTGTTTTCTTCTAGCGGTGAAGTGGTTTAGGGGTGGCTGCCTGACCGTTACCCCACAAGCAGGGTCTCCCTGCTTTTTTCTTTTAAATGTCTAATACTCAGAAACTGCCTTCTGGTTTGCTCATTAGAGTCACACCACCCGTGGCGTCCCATGGAGTCACAGTGGGAGAACCAGATGCTATGCTGGTAACACTTCACAGTCAAGGTCGTTTGATCTCACAGCAAACCTAATATTCCCACTCTACAGATGGGGAAATTGAGCTGCTGAGAAATTGAAGCGTGACTAGCCCAAGATCCCACAGCTGGTAGTCTGAGTAGGGAGTCAAACCACGTCTGTCAGACTTTCCAACTCATGTTCTAACCATTGCATTATAAAACTTGTGTTTTAAATTATTCATCAGCATAGAATCTGAGCCAAATTGTTGATACAGAGTAGTTGTTCAAATGATGGGCTCTTCTTCTTTTGTGCTGTTCCCATTCTGGTCATTACGGGCAGGTGGCTGTACTGTGTCAAAAAGGAAGGAATATCAGTGCTAAGATTCCTAGAGAATCTGCACATGTGTGTGAAGCATAAGTTGTCCAGCGGTGTGTTGTTAACACCTAAGGTAGTAGCTTTCTGTTCAGTTTAAGATGGATCAGTGCTCGCCCTCCCCCTCCCGCCTCCCCTCTGCTGGCGCTTGTCTTCTCTCGCTCCATCTCCGTGGAGCTGTGGTTGACGCCGTAGGACTCCTTGAGGTCTGGCACTGTGAGGGTGATGTGGTTTCATGGAAGATATTGCAGTAACCCTCAAATAAGGAACTAGGTGCTGCACTTCCTGTCAGAAGTAGACTCAGCAAAACACGCCTTTGAGGAGGCCCGACCCGGCCGTTCCTCCTCTGCTCTTAAAGCCAGGACCCAAATAGGATGGGCTTGCGGTACTCGTGGTGCGTGGGCAGCCGAGAGTGAGTATCATCTTCCAGATGGGTGCACTGCTGACCTTCATTGTTCATGCTCTGCCATTTGATGGGGCCTTTTGCTGTATCTCAGCAAGTATCTTTGAGCTTCCTCCCCAAATGACTCGTGTTGTTAGTACCGGAAAAATGTTTTTCTCTGCAGTTGATTTACAGGGTTTTACATGTGTGTTAGCGTCAAACTGAACTTTGTTTGTGAGTTGCGACACACGGGGTGAGAAGGCGAGGTTGATTGGTGGTTGACTGTTGTGTAACAGCTGGAACGCTGGCATATTAGCCGAAGTTCATTCTGGGCTCACTGAATTTTGTTGTACCACGTACACAGACCTTGAGGTTTGGATCCAGCCATGGATTCTCCATGCTTTTCTACAGTTGAAAACTTGCTATGGATATTATAAAAATTTTGACAGAAAGCCTACTATACCCGACTGTGGTGATTTAGTCGCTAAGTTGTATCTGACTCTTGGGACCACATAGACTGTGTAGCCTGCCAGACTCCTCTGTCTTTGGATTTCCCAGGCAAGAATACTAGAGTAGGTTGCCATTTCCTTCTCCAGGGGATCTTCCCAACCCAGGGATTGAACCTGGGTCTCCTGTGTTGCAGGAGGATCCTTTACCCACTGAGCTATGAGGGAAACCCCTACTATACCCGACATCCGACTAGCTTCTGGTAAGTATTATAGTGGACTTAGAATTTTCAGAATTTGAATGTGTCCTCATAATTTGACATGGGCTTTTCTCGTGGCTCAGACGGTAAAGAATCCACCTGCAATGCAGGAGACCTGGGTTCCATCCCTGGATAAGGAAGACTCCCTGGAGGAGGAATGGTTACTCTCTCCAGTATCCTTGCCTGGAGAATCCCATGGACAGCAGAGCCTGGTGGGCTACAGTCCATGGGGTCGCAAAGAGTCAGACACGACTGACACTAACACTTCGTTTCACTTCATGATGGGACATTGTTGGGGGGTCAGTATCACTGTGGATAGTCTAAAGTGGTACAGAAGTTTTGGAATCAGATCTGAATTAGTACAGATTCTGGGTTTTTCACTTACCGTGGACTGGGGCAAGTTATTCCTGGAGCCTCACTGTCCTCACAGGAAAAATGGGAACACAGTAGCCTGTGTGTCAGAGTTGTTGTGGAGGTTAGAAGTCAGCGCTGTTCACCTCATACTGCACTACTAGACTTCCCTCGAGGCTCAGACGGTAGACTCTCCCTGCAGTGGAGGAGACTCGGGTTTGGGCCCTGGGTCTGGTAGGTCCCCGGGAGGAGGGCATGGCAACGCGCCCCAGCCTGGGAAATCCCATGGACTGAGGAGCCTGGCGGACTGTGGTCTCTGGAGTCACCAAGAGTCTGGCACGACCAAAGCTGCTAACACCAAGTAACCATGCTACTAGTATCACTGATTTTTCAAATCCTGCCCCGCCGCCCCGGTTGCTTACTCCTTCCAGTGTGTTCTCACCCCACTCGGAAGACAGTTCTTTTTCCTGCATGATCGGCGAAGCTCTGTGAGATCTGAACCATGTAGAACCCTCAGACCTCGTTTCGTAACGTTCCCTTCGTTCCCGTCGCCTTCCCTGCACAGCCACATCGGCCTCAGCCGCGCTGGCCAGCTGCTTGCTACCTCTCAGGTTCTGTGTGCTTGCTGAACCCTTGGCCTCATGCATTCTGTCCCGGCAGCTTCACACGCTTGCTCTTTCACGTGGTTCTGATCAGTTGCCGTATCTTCTCAGACCATTTTCTGGCACCTGTCTGCAGAGCCAGTGTCTCCACTCCAAGGAATTTTCTGCCATAAGCACCTTGTTTTATTTGCTTTAAAGCCCTTACCTCTAACTGTAATCATACCCCTCTACACTGTAACCTCCAACATGGTAGGAATCTCGACTATCTCATTTATTCGTCAATATTATTTCTCGCACCTGGAAACATAATAGATACTGCATGAGTATGCATGTTTGAATAAATGAAAAAATATATAGCCTAGACCATCTTCTGAAAATGTTTGTGTTTTTATTGTTTGTTTTTGTTTTTTAAGATAATCCTGAACTAAGAACTTAAGAACAGTACAGCAAAGACTGAATTCTTGTAGAATGCATTTGTAACACAGTGGACAGTAATACTACTACTACCTGTAGTGTTATCTTTTCAGTGGGCTTCTGGAAGCATTTCATTTGGTATTAGAATGTTTGAAAACAAGCATTCATATAGCTCTTACTACATTTTCATATATAGAGAAACAGTATTTTTGTAATTGCTACACGATAACCCAGTTTGGTCCTATTTAATAGGATATAGATTTTCATTTTAAGGTTGTACAGAGTAAGGTAAAATTCTCTGTATATTTATACTGGAAATATCTTCTGGGATCTTTTTATATGCACACCATTTTAGAGAATATGTGCTAATATGAAAATAGTTCTGTTAGGGTACAAGTATTCAGTAGAATACTCTCAGTACCTTTTTAAAAGGTGATCCAGAGAAGCATTTAGCTTTTCTTTTAGCTCATTAATCCACATGAGTTACTATACTAAATTGCTTAGGAATAGATTGCTTGGAATGAATATATATATATATATATATTTAAATCATGTTTTAGCCCTCAGGCAGCCCTAACTCCGTGAAACCTTGTTTGGTTTACCTGAACTTTGTTCTCCGTCTACATGTAGAACATCAACCTTGTCACCTGGAATATTGCAAATATTTATAACGAAAGAACTCCGAAAAACTGAGTCCTACCATTCAGTGTATGGTAGTCCCTCAGGACCTGCCACTCATACCAATGTCCATGAATGCTCAAGTCCCATAGCTGGCCGTCTGTATCTGTAGCTCTGTAGCCTGTTTCAAGCAGCTGTAGATTGTGTAGTACTTCAGTGGATTTATTGAAAAATATTCGCATGTATGTGAGACCTGTACAGCTCAAACCTGAGGTGTTCAGGAATCAGCTGTACCGTTTTTACTATGTACTGTGATTAGCTTCCTGTATTTCACATTTTATTAAAGGAAATCATGTCATTGTATTAGTGAAAGAAGCTCTTTGTGACGTGCCTGTTAAAGTAGATTTTTAGATGCTTTTGGTTTTCTAAAAATAATTATTAAACACTGGTTGGGACCAAACTTTTAAAAAACTCTTGAATATCCTTGAGTTAGTTTCCAGGCCCATGTGAAGTATTCCTTGGGAGAAAAGGAAATTTGTCCAGTGGGTCTGTAGCTGGTACCACATTCCATGTTTCTGTACATGCCTTGATGTTTCTTTCTGCTGCCACTGGCCTGTCTCCCCAGGGTGTGTAGATTTTAAGAATGTGAAGTGTGGTTCCTGGCAGACTGGAGGGATCGCTGCAGTTCAGCATGGGGAAGGCCCTGAATTGGGGCTGATCTGCCAGCTATTTGCCCTGCTCCATGACGAGATTAGTATAAAGTACATTGAGAGTATGTGTTTAGAAACTTTTATAGTAATCTGACATGGGCTTCCCAGGTAGCACAGTGGTAACAAATCTGCCTTCCAATGCAGAAGATGCAAGAGATGCAGATTCGATCTCTGGGTCAGGAAAATCTCCTGGAGGAGGAAATGGGAACCCATTCCAGTGTTCTTGCCTGTGAAATTCCAAGGGCAGAGGAGCCTGGCGGGCCACAGTCCATGGGATCAAAACGAGTTGGGCATGATTGAGCAGCTGAACACACATACAATAATTAGAATAACTGTATATCTGTTGAATCTGTTAATCCTTTGGGCGTAAGTTTTTTGTATCTTATACGTTTTGTTTTTACCAGTAATTTTTAGAATTTTTATTTTTGTGATGAACAGGAAATTTTAAAAAATCTGACCCTTCATAAATAGTTTTGGGCTCTCACCGAATCTACTTACTTTGCAGTGCTATAAATCAGGGAGAGGGGATCAATGTGTTATGGTTTCTGTGTAAGTAGCAGAGTTTCTGGGAAAAAAGTAGAGGAGAGTTACCAGGGAAAATGTCACATGTAGGCCGTGACCAGTCTATTTTGACTTCATTTACTTGTCTGATTGCTTCTAAATAAGATTAATCCATTTCATCAATTGAATTATGAAAAGTGCTGAATAAGGGCAGTGGGACTTATAAAGATAGACAAGATCATTGGAACTTTGTCAGACTCAAGTATGGGTTCCTTTCTTAAATTTTCTTTTTTTAAATGACCATGACATACTATAACGCAGAAGGCAATGGCACCCAACTCCAGTACTCTTTCCTGGAAAATCCCATGGATGGAGGAGCCTGGTAGGCTGCAGTCCATGGGGTCTCTGAGAGTTGGACACGATTGAGCGACTTCACTTTCACTTTTCACTTTCATGCATTGGAGAAGGAAATGGCAACCCACTCCAGTGTTCTTGCCTGGAGAATCCCAGGGACGGCGAAGCCTGGTGGGCTGCTGTCTATGGGGTCGCACAGAGCCGGACACGACTGAAGCGACTTAGCAGCAGCAGCAACATACTATAAAGTCACATGAACGAAGATGAGTCCTGCCCAGATTAATGAACAAAAATTAGTTTTTCTTTTTCCTGAACTGGAAAAGCTAGTTTGCAGAGTGACAACTTGTGATTAAAGTTACTGGTTTGTATAAGTAAGGCAAATAGTCTATCTTTAGAATCATGAAATCTTCACTGTTTGAAGCCTGTTAGTCAGCTGATTTAATGGTCACTGTTACACTAAAGTTTGGGATTCGTATTTAGCTCTTAATCTTTCTGTCATATTGAGTTTCAAATGCTTGTCAGAAAACATGGATGTGTATTCCTTTCCCTCTGTTGTGAATAGGTTATTTAAATCAGTAAGGTTTAAATAGGTTATTTTAAATCAGCTTAAAAATACTGTTTTGTAAGCATTTCTGTCATGCTAGAAATAGCAGTTGTTTAGTAAATAAATAGCATTTCCATTTCCGACTTTGAATTTAATTTTAGGCAACAGTGACAGTGTTCTCCCCTTTGAAATAATTCCCATGTGCCTGTGCTTCTCATTCTCATTAAGTAACATCAGGCGCTTTGTAGACAAAGGACGTGTGTCTGTGTGCTTAGTCATTTAGTCATGTCTGACTCTCTGCTGCCCCATGGACTGTAGCCTGCCAGGCTCTTCTTGTCCATGGGATTCTCCAGGCAAGAATACTAGAGTGGATAGCCATTCCCTTCTCCAGGGAATCTTCCGGACCCAGGGATCGAACCAGGGTCTCCTGCACTGCAGGCAGATTGTTTACCAGCTGGGCCACCAGGGAAGCCCAGACAAAGAAAGTAAGTAGATATTAAGCCAGTGACTGTTGTGGAATAGGCAAAGGACCATAAGTTCTGTGAGCAATCAGTGGATCGACCCAAGTCATATTTAAATAGAAATCTCTCTCACTTAGCTGACCTAAGTCATCTGGGGGAGAAAGGGGCTGAGCAAGAGAGGATGCATTGAGCAAGGACAGGTCAGTCCATCTGGGTTGCTTCTTAGCGGAGGGTCTGTTCGAAGTGCCTGTTGTTGTCCTGGGGACGGATTAAATATGACTGTGTCAGAGTCCAGGCCGAGGCTTCTGTGTCATGGTTAATTTCTCCACGCTCCCTTAAAGCGGCCTCGGCGACGCCTACCCTGAGCGGCCTCTGTCTTGTGACTTAGGCCAGAAGCAAGGAAGATCCCAGGGAGGGAGAATTAGCCTTTTTTAAACAATTAGGTTAACATAACAAAATTATTAATAATGCTGCCACTGGAAGACAGGTTTATTTCATTGTCAGATATTCCCTTCCACATTGCACAGAGTTTCTTAAATATCCGGTTTATTTAATTGTCAGATACTACCTTCCACATTGCATGGCGTTTCTTAAATAGTTGTAGCTGATACTCCATTATATTCTGATATATTTTCACTTTATGATACGTCTACCTATTTCTGTGGTCTTTCTAATTATTTTTGAGGCTCTCTAAAGTATTTTGTTTATCACGAGTATTCAGACCATTTAATGTTGAAATGTTAACTTTAACCTTAAAACCAACAGAAATTAACTAATGAATGCTGCAGTAAACTTATTTTTTTACTTACAAATTTTTACCTCTGTTAAATTATTTCTGTAGGATAAATTCCAGGAAATAGTATGATTAGGTAAAAGGATATATTAACATGCCAGTACTCATAGCAGTCTTGCCAGCCTTAGCTATACTTTTGTTTTTTAAATGAATCAACACCTATGTGGTGTCCTTAGCTGCACATTAGAACCACATGGGGACTCTAATTGTACATTACAGTCTCCTGGGAACCTTTAAAAAATATTGATGTCTCAAGGCCTCCTCAAGACTTTATTTTATTAGTGTGAGGTGTGATCTGGACATTAGGATTTTTAAAAGCTCTCCAGGTAATTCTGAAATGCAGTTAAGATTAAGGACTTTAGTTAATATTGCATCTGAAAATTAATTCCTGAGAGTTTGTTGAATTAGGTTGGTGGCTTAAATCTGATCAAGAAGAATCAACATGAAGTATCAATAGCTTGATCACATCAGTAAATACTTAGATGTTAATCTAGTGTAAACTTTATTTTTTTTTTACTTGGGGATGTATTAGGTCTTGATGTATACACAACTAGTATCATGGTAGGATATTAAAAAATATTTTTCAGGATCTTGAAAGCAGTGAAGCTAGAAAATGGAGAAATTTGGCCATTAGAGGAACACGATATTCTACAAGTCATGGAACCATGGAGTAAGAGAGCCCAGGTCGCCCCTCAAGAGTGAAAGCGATGGAGAAAAATGTCCACAAAAGTCATGGACCACACACTGTACTCTGTGTCCATAGTGTGTAGTAATCCAGAACTCACATCTCTCCAAAGCTTTAGCCCTCAAAGTCCATATGTTAAAAAATATTTAGTTTGTTTCATTGGTCTGCATTTTCCAGTGCAAACTAGGCAGCAGAGATAGTTTTATGGGGTGGTTTAGAATGTCAGCCCAAATTCTGGCTTAACTGACTGTTAGGCACATTATTAAATTTCTTATGGTTTTAGTTTCTTCATCTGCCAATCTTCCCTCACAGGGTAGTTAGAAGAATAAGTTAGGTGATGTATGTAAAACACAGCTCAACATTTGATATGTTGTTGAATAATTTAGCAGTAAAGGAGTGATTATGGTTATACCCATTGCTTGTGGAAGAAAATAGAATCCAATATTTAATGAATACTTAATGCATACATTCTGGGGCTTCCCAGGTAGCTCAGCAGTAAACAATCCGCCTGCCAATGCAGATGTGGGTTTGATCCCTGGATCGAGAAGATCCCCTGGAAGATGGCACAGCCACCCAGTCCAGGATTCTTGCCTGGGAAATCCCATGGACAGAGGAGCCTGGCAGGCTGCAGGCCATGGGGTCACAAAGAGTTGGACATGACTGAAGCAGCTTAGCATGCTCACACCAATAGATGGGTAGCATTTTGTCCTTTGAAGCAATGATTTATCTGTCCCTTCAGAGAGAGTGCGTTCGTGGTGATCCCAAACCATTTGTCTACAAAGTATACCCCTACTCTTCTGCCCTGGAGTGAAATCCCAACAAATACTGGAGTACGGGCCATGTGTCGGGAGATGGAACAGGGCATTGCGACCCGGCCAGTCAGAAGACGGGAGGGCCTGGCCCTCCTTAGGGGTTACAGGGAGTGGAGAAGGTGCAGGACAACACGAGAGATCTTTCAGCTCTCAGAGGTGGGAGACTTCTCTAAGAGTCGAGCTGGACTCTCCAGATAAAACTCAGGGTGCCCAAGAATGGTTCGAAAACAATATATTAACAGGATGCTTGAAAGGTTCCCATATTCACAGCGTCAGTCCTTTATATCTTGAAGTCTGTTCTGGGACGTGATTGAGTGTAACCCAACGAGAGGTCCTCCGAGACCCACAGTAGCCTGTGATGTTGTAAGGAAGTGCCGCCTGCACTGCGCCGCTGGCGCCGCTGGTAGTGAAACGCCCTTTGCTTGGCTTGCGGTGGTGGTGTCCTCATGGGGTGAAAACAGAGAGGTCACGGAGATCTGTCGCGCTCCCCTCCCCCTGCACCGTTTACACGCCTTCATCTACAGATCTTCTTTCTCTCATTTTTATTTATTTGTTTGTTTTTCTTTTCAAAGCCTCATCTGAGGCTCTGGCACCCCTTCATCCACCACCTGAAATAACCAGAAATTCTAGTGAATTTGCAGGTGTGTTTTTCTGTCCTGCCAGACTTGATGGCATAACATCCTGGTGTGTGTTTCTGAGGTAAAGTTTAGATACCCAGGCGTATCCTTCTTCACGGCAGAAATACAAGGCCGAGGCCCGAGTGACTGACTCAGTGCTGCAGAATCCCATCTGCCAGTGCAGGAGACTCGGGTTCCATCCCTGGGTCAGGAAGGTCCCCCTGGAGAAGGAAACAGTAACCCAGTTCACTATTTTTGCTGGGAAATCCCATGGACAGAGGAGTGTGGCGGGCTACAGTCCATGGGGTTGCAGAGAGACACACACACACACTTCTCCATGGCCAGAATGTCAGTGTAAGCAAAGGGTCAAGTCAGTTACCAACTGTAGGCATAGAGAGGGCTTCTAATCAGGAGAACGGGTAGTAGTTACCTAGGAATAAGGAAAGTGAACTTAAACTGGGAAGAAAGCCTGTCCCTCGGAACTGAGAGCGTGGGGAGGAGCCTCCAGCCCGCCTCTGCGGGAGAGCGGCCGGGGAGGCCTGGGCTCGGCCTTTCCTGCCCACTCTTGGCCCATCGGCAGGGCAGCTCTGTTTCTGCACGTGTTTCTGTTTGAAACTCTTCAACTATATAGCAGTGGGAAAACCAGGGTCTCGGGTGACTTGTGTTGCAGTTTATCTCAAGCCTCCGAGCTGGCCTTTTTCACGTGTATCTGCTGCCCGTGTGTTGAAAACTAGGGGCTCACAGGCCAGTGTCCACATGAAGTTAAGCAGATGACGTTGGGACTGTTTGTTTATTTGAACTGTTTGTACCTCCCCTACCAGTATTTAGAGCAACAGTTGACTGTGTGTATACTCTGTGTTATTTCTGTTAAGATACGTATTTTTCTAGTTTGTGTCATAATTTAACTCAAAACCATTATTTTCCTCCTTAGTAATACATTAAAATGATGTTGTTATTACGAGTAACAGCATTGTAAAGTCAATGAACTGTATTTAGTGCATAATATGCCACACAGGGGTAAAACCCCCATGAGAGTCTTTCTGTTTTTTGTTTCCACAGAGGTGGCAGTAACAGCAGTAAGCCACATTGTGGTCACCGGACAGGAATCCGTGTTTGACCTTAGAACAGTATTTGTTTATCCTTGAGAAAGATATGCTTATCCTGGTAGCCCTGGCATATAGCAAAGTGCCTGCCATTTAGTAGAAGCCCAAGTTCAGGAAGTTGACATGTGTTCAACTGAGGTGTGAGAAGAGAAAGAAAAAGCCAGAGAAAACAGTGGATGAATAGGAGGGTTCTTAAGGGCATCAAGTGAGGAAAAGTTTTTAAAAGAAGAATCAGGTCACCACTTTGAGATTCTATGAAACTCAGACTCAGTGGGGGAAAAAGTCACTGGATTTGGGGGTTTATTTTGTCAATGGAGACCCAGGACAGAGAAGTCTTAGTAGCCGTAGGAGAGGCGATGGTGGTGGTGTTTAAGTCATGCCAGACTTCTTTGCGACGCCATAGACTGTAACCCTACTCTTGCCTGGAAAATCCCATGGACGGAGAAGCCTGGTAAGCTGCATCCATGGGGTCGCGAAGAGTCGGGCACGACTGAGCGACTTCACTTTCACTTTTCACTTTCATGCATTGGAGAAGGAAACGGTAACCCACTCCAGTGTTCTTGCCTGGAGAATCCCAGGGACGGGGGAGCCTGGTGGGCTGCCGTCTATGGGGCTGCACAGAGTCGGACACGACTGAAGCGACTTAGCAGCAGCAGCAGCAGCGGACTGTAGCCCACCAGGCTTCTCTGCCCACGGAATTTTCCAGGCAGGAATACTGGAGTGGGTTGCCACTTCCTCCTCCAGTGGATCTTCCCAGCTCAAGGATCTAACCAGCATCTTCTGCACTTGGCAGGTGGATTCTTTACCCCTGTGCCACCAGGCAAGCAGCCAAGGGAGAGAGAAGGCTCCAAATGGCAAAGCCTTTAATTAATTGTTTTAACGGCCAGTGGGGAGGCAGAAGGGAAGGGGTTGGGGGGGGGTGTTGTATGCAGATTAGAGGGGTTACAGCAGAGATTCTCAATGCCAGCATTACTGGTAGTTTGGGGCCTGATGACTGTGTTGTACCGTAGGGCGTGGTCCTGTGCCTTGGGGGACAACCGCCGCGCCCCGACGTGTGGCAGTGAAAAGCACCTGCAGACGGTGTCAGATGCCCCCTGGGCTGGTGCAGGTTGGAGTGAGACTGCTGCTGGCACACACTTTGCCCTTTCTCGCCTCCGCTCCGTTGTCTGCTGGGGTGTTCATGGTGCTTGTAGGCAGATGGGGAAGGAACCGCTCCAGAAACAGGTGGGAAGCTACAGGCATCCAGGGCGTGATGCCTGAATTGGTTACCAGAGGGCAGTTGGTAGGGGACCAGGGCAAACATACCGTTCGGAGAGGTGCCCTGGAGTTAGAGGAGCCGCGCAGACGTGTCTGATGTTGGGCAAGGGTGGACTTAGTCATGTTAGTTCACGGCCGTGAGCTTCTCACTCTGAACAGAGAAAAGATTACCTGAGGATGGAGTAGATGAGGTTAATGTTGGGTCTTTGAGGGAATCACACAACGTTTTGGTAACCCCTGTGGGGATGGATTAACACACATGAGTAAAGCGATCCAGAGCAGCAGTGAGGCCTGGCTGAATAGGGACTTTAAAAATTACTTAAGACATTAAAATCCTAGAGAAGAGGACTTCCCTGGTGACTCATTGGATAAGAATCCACATGCCAGTGCAGGAGGCACAAGTTCCATTCTTAGTCTGGGAAGATCCCATAGGCCACAGAGCAACTAAGCCTGCATGCCATAGCTTCTGATCCTGCACTCTGGAGCCCGGGAGCCCTGACTACTGAAGTCGTTTTTGTGCCTAGAGCCCATGCTCTGCAACAGGAGACGCCACCACCGTGAGAAACCTGTGCACCACAAGTACAGGAAACCCATGCAAAAGCAACAAAAACCCAGCACGGCCAAAAATAAAAAAGAAAGAAAAAGTAAAGCAAAAATCCCAGAGAAGAAATAAACCTATAACCCAACCACTGTAATACTGTTTTAATTTGTGCACTTTACTGTTTATACTCAATGCTTTTTGCCTTTTTTATTTTGCTGAATATAGATTTCAATGTTACTGAACTGTTATTTGAATTATAGTTAATGGCTACAGAATAGTCTGTAGGGCTTCCCTAGTGGCTCAGTGGTACAAAGAATCCACCTGCCAATGCAGGAGAGACTCAGGAGTCACAGGTTTGATCCCTGGGTTGGAAAGATCTCCTGAAGTAGGAAATGGCTACCCAAGTATTCTTGCCTGGAAAATTCCATGGACAGAGGAGCCCGATGGGCTACAGTCTGTGGGGTTGCAAAGAGTCAGATGCAACTGAGTGGCTTTCCCTTATAAGACTACGCACACAGGTAATACTGTGTAGATATTTTCTTTAATCAGATAGCCCTCTAGTTACTGGCTTGATTAGGTTGTATCCAGTTCTCAGTAACAATTGTCCTTAATGTTGTAGCGCACTTTCTTGGAGCCTTGCTGGATTTTATTTGTGGATCCAGTAAAGGCTTTATACAGTGCTGAATGCAGAGCAGAAAATGTGTTGGCCTCAGGGTCACTTCACTGAGTTTCTCCCTGACCCACCACATTTAAAACTGCAAACCCCATCTCTGCTTCATTTTTTCCACCACCCCTGCTCTCTCTAGAACACTGGGTGTTTTATCCTGATTGCTCTTATCTCCCTTGCTAAGTCCTCAAACTCCCACAGGCAGGACAAGGATTTGGGGTCAGTTGACCGGCACAAAGAATGCTGGCGCGTAAATACTTGCCAAGTGGTGGGGTTTACCCTGACGGACAGGCAAGGTGGGTTTGAAGAGTGCCCACAGCAGCACATATTCGTGGAAGCCAGTGGGAGGATAATTGCACTAACTCGTACTTGGTTTCCAGGCGGGCTCGAAAACAGCAGCTGTCCACGTGGCTGATGAACTGGGGGATGTAGGGTTAGCGCTGTGGCGGCAGGTGCGCATTCCTCCAGCAGGAGAGCGTGGGAAAGGTAGGAGGTAAGCAGACTGTGGTTCCAGCAGGGAGTTTCCCAAGGTTTCCTTACGACAGAAGAAGTAGTTTGAGAATTAATAGTGACATGGTTGGTAGAAAATGCCGTTTTGCCAGGAATGGACTGTGTCACTGTTTAATCGCCTCTGCCTTGGCCAGCAGCCCCCTCTTGGCTGGGTGTGTATTTGATTCACACCGTATGGTACTGTATAAGTTAAGTTGTGTTTTCAAAGAATTTTTTTTTCCTGATCAGAGCAAGGTTGTATGTGGTAATCTGAGTAAGCAGATAGGCCAGTCATGTCTGAATTAAGCAGAGCTAGTGACAGTGTCACCTCAGCCCAGGTGGCACAGTGGTAAAGAACCTGCCTGCCGTTACAGGAGACATAAGAGACACAGGTTCGATCCCTGGGTCGGGAAGATTCCCCTGGAGAAGGGCGTGGCAACCCACCTCAGTATTATTACCTGGAAAATCCCACGGACAGAGGAGCCTTGTGGGCTACAATCCTTGGAGTCTCAAAGAGCTGGACATGACTGAGTGACTAGCAGTCTTACTTGGTAAATAAGTAAGATATTTAGCATGGCATATATTAAGCAACCGTTGGGAGTCTTGCTTGAGTATGGAAATTGTAATAGTTTTCTTCTGAAACAGCTTTAATTGTCACCTTCAGCCAGTATCTGGCCCTCCAGTTTGTTAAAGATTTTCTACTATAACGTATTTTTAGTTTCCAAATTCCATGTATTTCCTGGTGAATTGTACGATTTAGTGGACGAAACACTGGATTGACAGTTGAAGTAATGTTTCCCTCTCATATTTGTCAGTAGGTGACATGTCTGTTATGTCTTAATTCGTTCGTTTCTTCCTTTTTAAAACATGATAGTGATCCCCAACACCACTTTCTGCCTTCTTCCAGAATCTCTGGGACACTTTGTCAACATACTGGTTTATTAGAACTATGTAAAGAGATTTCATGTTTTGAGATCTGTCCCAGAAATGTTTTTTTTTCTTACCCATGCCTTTTTCAGCTTTATTTGAATATTGAGGTGTATCTGCAGTGATGTGAATTGAGCTGAGTTGGTCATCTTTTAAATTTAAAAAGTTATAATTTGTGTTATTGGGACCAAGTGCTTTATTCAAAATAGGATTTGATAATTATATTGACAAGTATAGTATGATAAGACGTTATAGTATTTTTCTGTACATAGTTTTGACTTTGCGAATTTTGAGGATACAGCCTCCACTTGTTTTTAACAAAAATTGGACTGACCTTGCGTAGATTGGAGCGATTAATTTCTTCCCTTCTCAGTAAAATTGACCACAATTAGCATGTACTGTAACCCATTTTAAGACAAAGGCTTAGGAAAACTTGCTTTTTTTTTTTCTTTCTTTTTTTGAAAACCAGAGGAAAACTATTCTTACATTTCCTCATTGTTTGTTTGTGAGCATAATATTAACTCTTTCAGAATCCCAGTCTTCTCTTTATCTTGATCAAAGAACGTCCTTAGGAAGGAATCCTGCAGTTGCCATTTAGCCCATGTGTGACTTCTTGTGAAGTTATGTCTCAATTACTTGGGACTGTGCAAACCAACTTTCTGGAGCAGAGCCTCAAAGAGCAGTGAGGTTAGAAATTTTGCATAAGAGATAATTTAACCTATCTCTGAGAGGCTGACTATATATGTATATTATATTAGTATGTTTTTATATATTAATATATATATTATAGTGTATTTGCATGTATTATATAGAGAATATACATATGTATTGGAATTTCCCATGTGGTGCTAATAGTGAAGAACTCGCCTGCCAATGCAGAAGACCTAAGAGATGTGAGTTCAATCCCTGGGTCAAGAAGATCCCCTGGAGAAGAAAAGGGCAACCCACTCCAGTATTCTTGCCTGGTGAGCTCCATGGACAGAGGAGCCTGGCAGGCGGTAGTCTGTGGGGTCGCAAAGACTCAGACACAACTGAGCGACTGAGCACACACATGCATGTATACCTTAACCAGCATTTGCTTCTTTCCAGGGAGGATGCTGGAGAACCAGACTCCTGGAGCAGTTTGTCCTACGAAATCCCTTACGGAGACTGTTCTGTGAGGCATCACCGAGAGCTGGATGTCTATATGCTAACCTCCGAGTCTGAACCACACCAGGAGCCCCCACTTCCTGGAGACAGTTGCACTGGACATATTTTTAAACTTATGAACATCCAACAGCAGCTAATGGTAAGGAAGAAAATTTCCATTTTCAGTCTTTGGTACCCTCACCCCTTCCCCCAGTGAGCTTTGCCATAATTAGAACATAGCCGTGCTTCCCTCAGAGATTGTGAAACCTGTAGAGCAGTTTTAGCTGCATTCGAAGTCAGCATTTATAGCGATAGAGCTTAGCACTGGGGAAGTACAAGAGGAGACTGGGAAACTTCTTCATTGGTTTTTGCCAGGCTTTTAAAATAATGAAAGATACACATACACATTGCCGACAGAGAAGAGTGCAACAACTAGAGCTAAAATTTTCTGGCTTAAAAGGAAATTTGTTTAACACTGTGAATTTGTTGGTTTAACTTTATAAAACAAAATGAGCTGAACTGTTTCTGAGATTGTTGCTAAAGAACAGGAACCAAATTTACTTAGGAGCAGTCTTCCCTCAACTCTTTCAATGAGTGATGACCATGCTGCTATATTTAAATTGATAGTTGTGCAGTAAAAAGATCACTAAAAAAAATAAAGATTTTTATAATCCACTCAAGCCTTCAAGATAAAGTTGTTGCCAGACTTAAAAACATTACAGACTCCCTGGTGGCATTTATTATGGATAATATACACGTCATGTGGATACATCTCTCTTGGCCGTAACATCTAAAAGGCTAAGTTTAGATAATTTTTCCACCCATTTTATTTCAGAGTTGATTTGATTTGGAAAACTCTTGGCAGTAATTTCATTTAAGGTCACCTGGGGTCAGCTTCTCTGGGAGCAGACCTTATTTCAGAGACGGGCGGGCCAGGACACTTCATGGCAGGGTTGCAGATGCACTCGCCTCTGCCTCTCTGGGTTGTGTTTATTCCAAACCAGGTGTCAGTTTATTTTCCTCTCTGGAGGTGGCTGAAAACTCAGGTTTTCTTTAGAGCTCTTCTACTCGGTGAATGGTAGTCCATTCAGAGACAGCAGATTGCAGATGCCACAGCTACCCGCAAGATGTGGAAATAGTTTCCTGGAAACCATGAGAAATTAGAGCTATGAGAAGATACATGTGTTAGGAACATCTAAAATTTCTCAGGCCATACCACTTTTTTCTCCAGATCCCCATTCTGTCATGTTCACCCTTTGTTAAATTCCATGACCCATTTTCATAATTCCTTGGAGTTGGTCACCATCTCAGGAGGAAGGAAGCAAGCGATTTTGAGTTCTCTTAAAGAAGCGTAGCACGGCAGAGTTCAGTGCAAATCTGTTTTTCTCGTACTGTCTTATTAGAAGGACCTGAGTGAGCTTGACGGGTTTTACACCTCCACATGTGAACTTTCACATGAGACCCAGCGCGCAGACAGGAGCGGGTGATGATCGAGGACTGGAGGCACAGGGCCCGAGTGGGCGGAGGAGTGAGATGGCGGCACACGGTGTGTGCGAGAGATTATCCTAACAGAGCGAATGACGAGTGAAGAGCGAACCAGGTGTTTCAAAAAATAGTTCTGGGAGCTCCCTCGTGGCTTAGTGGTCAGGATTTCAGGCTTTCTCGGCTGTGGCCCGGCTTCAGTCTATGATCAGGATGTGCAGTGCAGCCGAAAAATAAATAAGGAAAGAAAACCATGTAACTCAAAAAACAGTGTCATTCTAGGGGTTCCTGAAACTTAGATACAGAGGTAAACCCACTCTAACGATCAGACATATTTTGTTTCTCTCCATTTTTTTCCTAAGCTTTGTCTAACATGTGCTTGTGGCTTTTACATAATTTTAACTTTAGATTAACTTTTATTTATTTTCTAAAACATTATAAATATCTTTTTCCGATTTCACTGTAGTCTTCACTGTTAACGTTCGGAATATGTGACAGCATAGCGATCTGCACCAGGTTATTAGCCACGATTGTTCTAACCATTCCCACATAGTTTGTCGCGTCTGTTTCTCAAGTTGCAAAGACCTATTTTTGAGATGACCTATAAAATATTCTCAAAGCACAGTACCATCTGAGAATAATGAAAAATTCCCTATTGCTCGTTTGATATGTTATTTGTTTAATATTCAGTAGTAGAGGAACAGAGGAACTCTTTATCAGAAAGTGAAAGAAAGAATTGAATCATGCTACTCTTTTGAAATTATTATACCCCCTTAACTAAAATAGTTATCCTAGATTGAACAGAGCCTGTTTTGGAGATTGAAGGATGCTGTGTAACTCCTAGGTAAGAATTCAGGGCATGGGAGCATCTGTCTGTTCCTTGTGATTGAAGAGAGAGTTTACCAGACTGGTCAGGATTTGTTTTTACTTGTATATACAAGGCAGGAAGGAAGCTGCCTCTGCCCCTCTAAAGGCCCTATAAAAGGTAGCTTTTTCAGCTGCTCATTTGAAGATCAGTTCTGTGCTTTTTTAAAATAAGGTTTTTTGAGGCTCAGTTTTAATCTGCTTTCTAAAATAAGTCAATAATATAGAAAATAGCCATATTGTATTTTCTTGGCATCTTTATCATTCTGGCGGTTATGCAGCTATCAGAGGAAACTGAGGTCAGAGCCGAGGGAGCGTTTATTGGCATTTATTAGGTTGGCTCATCCTGTGACTTTAGAAGGGCTAGAATGCTAGTGACTTGTCTCCCATGTCAGTGACATCTTTTTCTCATGGTCAATTTTTAAAAAAAAAAAATCTTCTATTTCCTCCTAGAAAACAAACCTCAAGCAGATGGACAGTCTCATGCCCTCAGCGGTGACAGCACAGGAGCCTTCAAGTCCCCCCCGTGACCAGGATGCAGATGGTCACTTTCTTCCCCGAGAGTCCAAGCACACAGCCAGCCAGCAGCTTGCCTCTCCTGAAGCTGCTGAGAGCTGTCAGCACTGCCGGGGGAGCTCCGTGGGGCAGACTGAGAGCTCCTGTGATTTGTCAGGTGTGGCCAAGGAGGAGGATACAGACCCTTCCTGCAGGAAGAAGAGCACAGGCGTGGAGAGAACAGGAGGTGAGGTGGGGCCAGCACCTATCACAGACCCTGGGGCGGCATCTGCTCCCGACAGCTGCATTCAGAGCGTGCCTGATGGCAGAGGAGAGGACCCAGAAGGCCTTCTGTCCTGTGGAGTCAGAGATGAAGAAACTACGTCTTCGGCAGTGGCCACCGACCTGGGGCCCCCAGGCAGCGTCCTGCAGTGGGGCGTGGCCCAGGCCTGCTCTGGAGGCAGGCTGGTGGTTGCTTCACCAGCAGGTGCCAGTGCCCCCCAGGCTACGGGAGAAAGGGAACATGGTCTCGTGCACCCCATTGCTGCCATCGTGGGGAGCATGCTTGAAGTGGAAGAGAGTATGAAGAAACAATTTGAGGACTCCGGTATCAGCACTGCTGGAGACTCTGACGGAAAAGTCACAGACGAGCCTGTGTATGGAGCCAGCATTCTAGACTGCGTCTGGACCCCCCGTTCCCTGAAGGCTAACAAACCTGCAGAGTGGATCCTTGGAGTTAGTAATGGCAAAGCTGCCACTGACCAAACTGCAGAAACCGAAACTTCTAAAAGCTATACAGAGAGAGCTCACACTCCAGGAGCCCAGAACCCTCAGTTAATTCCAGCTGCTGCAGGCAACGAGGTTTCAGAAGGGCTCCGACCCAACACTCCCTTAGCCAGCATGTGTGCATCAGGGTCACCCTCTGATTTAACCTTGCCTGGGCCGCACAAAGATGTGACACCTACCCCGAAATCAGAAACGGAGTCATCTGGTGTTCACAGCCAAGACAGCGAGTCACCCATCTGCTCCGCAGCTGGGGGTGATAAACTTGGCACAGCCCCTGGGTGTCAGCCATGCACAGGGACGTCTGGTGGGGTGTCGCTTGCAGAACATTGTGACGACACAGCCCCCCAGCCTGAGAGCACAACCACAGGACAGCTCGGCACGCGGCCCCCGCCCCCTGCCAGCTGCCCGAGCAGCCCACAGGCCAGCTCCACCCAGAGCACCCCAGACACCCCAGAACGTGTGGATGCTTCTCCTCTCCGAGTTTCAGATAAAGAAAGCCAAGGAGAAGATCTGAAAGCGGAGACATCGTCAGCAGATCCGGCTGAGGTGGTTCCACATCCACAGGCCGCTCCCCCCACGGCTGAGAAAGAAGGGGCATCATGCCTGGCTGTGACGCCAGGCGGGACTGTCTCTCTGGCAGGCAGTGAATCAGTAACCAAAGATGACGCACTCTCGCTTGTCCCCTCCCAGAGTGAAAAGGGAAGAGCAGCCCTCCAACCACACACAGGTGGTGGAGATGGGCCTGACGGAGACACAAGACGTCCGGAGGAGCAGCCTCCAGAAGGCGGCACAACGGGCCTGGGCCCACCCCCCGCGACCCTAGACCTGCCGCCTGGCATGGGGAACACTGGTCCCGGAGGACTCGCTGGGGAGCAGGAGTTCCCCTCCCCCACAGTGGCCCCCGAAGCCCTGGCCATTGAGGGGGCCACTGCCTCTGCCCTGCTTCCTGGGGGTCAGGCCACTGCGACTGAAGGAGGAAAAACTCAGGTGGTTCCTGAGGGCCCAGGAGACGAGGGTAAAGCCAGGACCTGTCCCACCACTGAGGATGGCGCCCTCTGCTCTGGAGCATCGCAGGAAGAACGCAGACCACCGCCTCCTGTGCCAGAGGCCCCGGGGGTCCCCGAAGAGCCTGGCGCAATGGCCGGGGCAGAGGACAGAGTGCCGCAGCCCAGCAACTCCCTGGGCACACCCTTGGCCCGTCTTCATGCAGAAGCTAAACCCAACAAGGAAGTGGCCCCAGCAGCCTCCCGGCCGACGGGAGGTGGGGCTGCACAGAGCCTGGTGCCACCAGGAGCCGGTCTGGCTGCACACTCCAGCCAGGACGCCCCAGGTGCAGAGCCGAGCAGCTCAGCTCCACCGCCAAGTCTGTTAGCAGGTGGGCCCGAGGCACAGAACTGCAGTCCAGCTTCTTCGGCTCTGGATGTTGAGGTGGAAAACACCCCGTCCCCAGGGAAGAGCGCCGGGTGTGAGGTGAGTGGAGATGCAGCGCTGGACGGTGCCCGGGTCCGTGGTCTACAAGAAGCCCTTGGGGCCGGGACAAAGGATATATCTCACAACGCCCCAGACACCTCGTCCTGCCAGGAGGAGAATATGATCCTGGGTTTGCCTGGAGCTTCACCAGCCGCAGGCATGACTGACCCCCAGGGCATCGCGCCCCTGGAGCTGGTGGCGCCTCCGGGTGGGGAGAAGAAGCTGGAGGGAGCAGACTGTGGCTCTGTTGGCCTGCAGGAGGCCCAGGGGGACAGTAAGGCGCATCATGACCCGCCGCAGCCTGCGGGCGGAGAGCGCCCCCCAGAGATGGGGCCCTCGGGTGAGCCAAGGGGTGCCCCCGCTCTGCCCTGCGCTGTCTCCACCAAAGCCCTGCATCAGCCCGAGGGTGCCAACTCCATCGAGGAGGCTGCCATCCGCATCGTGGATTCCGTCATAGAGCAAGTCAAGGCCTCCGGAGCACTGATGACAGAGGGGGCTCTCGGGCACGGGTCACCACCCAGGCCTCCCAAGGCAGGCCCAGGGACGGAGCCCACAGCACATGCTTCCGCCGGGGAGACAAGCTCCCTGCAGCCTGCAGAGACCCCGCCGGTGGACAGTGGTGGCAGAGAAGCCTCTGGGAGCCCTGAGCAGTGCTTTGCTGGAAGTGAGGAGCCAGAGATTATTGTGCCTGTCCAAGGACCTGCACCAGAGACAGGTAAGCCACACAGAGTACACAAGCAACCGTGTGAGGGATAGATTCCCTTCAGAGTCTCTGGGGTGTGCTGGTAAAAATACAAGTGTCACTGCTGTTTAGAGGCCGTGTGTTCACTGGGTCGGTTGCCAGGCTACCAATCAACACCATCCGGAGAGACACGTCATGTCAGACTGGGACAGATTTTGCTTCCTGTATTCCAGAGCCCTGGCTTGATAGCTCAGAACCTACAAATGCTCTGTCCGTCCCACTGAAGCAGCTGCAAGTTTCCTAACCTGGAAAACAGTACTGCGATCCCAGGTGCTCCAAAATGATAAAGGGATGGAGCAGATGTTTTGAGTCATGTGTCTTAGTCCTTTTTCTCGAGAACCGTGATACACAGTGCCGACAAAGTGTGTTTTATTTACAAACCTGAAAGTCCCTTTCTTTGCCCACCATCCTGGTCCGTGTCCTGAGCACATTTAGAGTCAGGGTGGTTTCAGAACAGCTGGCAGTATCTTTCTACGCCGATGGCCCAGCATCCCACATGGTGGCATCAGGTCATTGGTGGAGGCTGGGGGGACGGGAACGCCCTACTCTTCCTGCCCGAGGAGCAGGCCTCCTGTTCCATTGCCGGTGGCTCTTGGGCAGCCAGCCGTCTGGGAACTGGGGACCCTGCGCCGCGCAGGGCCTCGGACACAGGATTTCCGCCCGAGCCTGGTCTGCCGCGCTGCTGTCACAGGGCAGACGTTGTGTCTGCTTATCTCGGGGAAGCAGCTGCAGCAAGCAGATTGCTCACACGGCAGCAGCCCTGTTCCCTGTGTGGGTGACCATGTCCAGAGAGAGCAAAGAGAAGCCACTAGTGCTCGGTGGAAAGAGACCAGCCGCATAGAACTTCTTATTGGGGGTTGAGGCTAAGGCTTAAACTGAAGTCGGACTGGGTTTTGACTCTTGACGTCATTCAAGTTCAGTTGAGTTCACACTTTGAGACCACCACCTGTTCCCAGAGATAGAGGACCTATCTCCATGCTCACCCCCAGACTTTCATAGGTAAGAACCCTATTTTGTTTTTATCATCCAACTGTTTTTACAGTTCCTTCTAAATTTTGAAAAACCCCTTTACTGTAGCTGTGTGTTAAGCGTTGCGGGGGTGGGGCAGGAAGAGAAACGAACGAACAGAAGGCAAGAAGTTGCTTTGGAAAAAGCCATTTAAACACAGTGGCCATTTCTCTTGATAAAGGGTTTTTAACCATTTATAATCTGTTTTTCCAGTTGAGGGATTTAAGAAACCCATAGTAGTAGTTTTGGTGGCTTCAGGCTTTTTGTTTTCTTAATATCTTGGATTGTTAGCCATGAATAAATTTCTATCACTGTCAGTCTCAGGATTTAAATAAGAAGGTCTCTAATTTTTTAAATAAGGCACAACAACAGGTCTATTTTGGGGGCCCTGGCAGGTTGACATTTCAGAAGAATGGGAGTGGCTGTAAGCTGATGCCCGGCTATGTTCTTTTCATTTGGGTGCTGCGTCTTTGGCCACACGGGCTGGAATTATTTCTCTTTCCGGCTCAGTAGTCAGAATTTAACCCAAGTAAGTACAGACTAAGTAAGGTTGTGTCCAGAGTACCTTATGAGAAAAGGCAGATACCAAGAAGAGTTTCAGACTTTGATTTTTAGTAGTATACAAATATAGTAAGGATGCTATGGAATTGCATCTAAGATTTTAAGGCTGTAGGAAGGGAAATGAGACAGAAATCCAGTTTTAACAGTGTGGGTTTGGAGTGGGTGGATGTGTGTGAGAGAGGTACTTCTGATGCCTCGAGGAGTCATGTGTGTGTGCTCCATGCTGATGGCCTCCAAGGACAGGAAAAAGTAGCCAGTAATAAAGCAAGGGGTGCTTTTTTCAGAAAATAGCCAGGACTGGGGAAAGTCCCTGGTCATGTTGCCCCAGAGAAAAAGCACCCAAGTGTGATCTCAGACCAAAGGGTATTTTCTAGGAAGTTTACATTCCACTTATGAATTTAACCCTACTGCTTTGTAAGTGGGCAGACATCGGTGTAACTGCTGGTTTGGAAGGGCCCACATAGCATTGGCCTCTGTTTTTATTATATACTGCCGTCGGCAGAGCCAAATAGAAATCGAGAGGAGGGAATCACATACCTTCAATTTGAACGAGAGGTCGGGGCCCAGTACGTATCAACAGCACTGCCTGCGGTGCTTTGGGAAGTTAGGATTGCATGACGGAGCCCCGCCAGTCCTGTGGGGGCTGCCGGCACCCTGCAAGTCCCAGTAAGCTCTGTTTACTGCTGTGACTGGGTGCTGCTTGCCAAGATACATATTTTCAGGTGATGAATATTATCATCAGGTAGTAAGGATTTATGAGAAATCATATCTCCAAATAAATGAAATAAAAATCAACACCTGCCCCCCGACCCCCTCCAAAAAAAAAAAAACCCTTGTCTTACTCACTTAGAAATGTTTTAATCAAGGAATATTTAAGGGGATTGCTTAGTCAGATTTTTTTTTTTAAACTTTAATCACATATTATGAAATGGAAGACAGATTTTCGTTCTTCGGACAACAAAACGTTTGCCTTTTTTTTTTTTTAATTGCTAGTAAGATCATGTAATTAAAAATAAAGGCAAAGAAAGGAGACTCACAAGTATTCATTTATAGTAATGTAGCTTTCCTAAATCTAAAGTAGAGCTTTATACATGTCACAGTGTGCTATTAGACTACAATAATTTTTTAGATTTATTTTTAATTGGAGGATAATTGCAATATTATGTTGGTTTCTGCCATTTGAATCGACTGTGAGTATACATGTGCCCCCTACATCTTGAGCCTCTCTCCCACCTCCCAGCCCTAGAATAGTCTTAATATACTTCATTATTATATACTGAGTATATACTATACTATATAATGTAGTCTTTGGTGAAAGAAACCTCTGTGCCCTCTGTTGTAGGGAGCATTTTTCTCTGCCAGAGTAGTAGTGTCACTAGATTAATAATCATAGAAGATTTTCAAGATGAAATCGAAATGATAGTTGTATTTGGATTATTAAGATGAATTTTGACTGTTCAGCCATCAGAGTCCCCTTTAAAAAAAAAAGTGTCAAAGCTTAAATTTGTCTCAGGCATCATTCTATCACTTCCTTCCTGTATTAGCTTGGCCATATGGTGGTCAGGGAACAAAACCGCTACCGTATGGTCTGTTAAGCATCAGTCTAAAGAAAACATGAGGAACTTTTTCTTAAGAAAAGGACCTGCTGGTTTGTAATTGTGTTTTGGTTTGGAAAGAAATAAAAGATAAAGTCCAATTTACTCAGGATACTTTAGGTGGATGAGTGTGTGTAGTATGTTTTTAAAAGACTCTTCCCAAAGGCTGTATTTCAATTCTCAGTGGCTCTTTTCTTCTTGCCGTGTGCAAGTATGTCTTGCCTCTATGATAATAAGATGGACTGACTACTAGCTGTAGTTGTTAATCGGTTCCCTTAAAGCTTGTGAGTTTTCTTTTCCATGTGCAAGTAAGCACCACACTCAGAACCATCATGAAAAGTTAATAGTGAAAATGGAAGTTCAGTAGGCGTTGAACAAGATCTTCCCTTAGCTACAAACCCACACAGAGGCTGGAGAAAACCACACAACCCTGTGATCAGGGCTCAGCACAGAGCCAGAAATGACACCAGCTCCCAAACAATACTTGCTATTTAATGCCAAAAAAAAAAAAGGCAAACAAAATGCATGAAACCTGGAGCAAGTTGTGTAAACAGAAAGGCCCAGGGAATCAATTTTTCAAATGCACTTTGTAACCACCTTGCTCTCCCTAGAAATGCCCGACACAAAAGCTGAAGATGAAGTGGATTTTCTGAGTAACACCCAGGAGAGTTCAGTTTCTGAAGAGGTGGCTCTGGGAAACAGAACCTCTACGCCGGAGGTGAAACCGGGCCTGAAGACCCAGGCGGTGAGTCTGTGCGAGCACAAAATGTGTTTAGCCTGCTCTGCTGTGGCGTTGTCGGGGGGATTTTTTAAATTCACAGTAGGATTTTTCCCCTTCTCCCTTGTTCCCTCCTTTACAAATGTGGACGTGATGCGGTGAGGCTTTTACACAGCGTCGCTTTAGAATGGATGTCTTAGATCCCTGCAGGGATCCCTGGGAGGTTGTAATGAAAAGGGTATTTTCCCTGTGAGCACAAGACTTTCCAGTTTGTCATGAGGTTTAACATGTCTCAAGATGGGAATTACCACAAAAAGGGATCTACTGACACTTCTTAAACCTGACTCTTCTTTCTTTATATAGAAACTGATAGCGAAGATGATATTTTAATTTGAAACCCAATACTGACGGAAATAGAAAGTATGTCATTTTTAATGATTAAAGAAAATAAGGTTTATTACATTTTCATAACAACTATTGAGACATAATTCACATAACTGTACAGTTCACTCATTCAGGTGAAGTGCACGGTGCGGTAGTTTTTTACCATATTTACAGAGTTGCACAACCGTCCCCACTGCCCAACTTTATAACATTGGCATCACGCCAGAAAGAACCCCATCCTCACTAGCAGCTCACCCCTGCCCGCCTGTCAGTAGTCACCAGCCTCCTTTCTGTCTCCAAGGATTCGCCTCTTCCAGAACATCATGCAAATGCAGTTCCAGAACATGTGGCCTTCAGCAACTGGTTTCTTTCACTTAGTGTATTCTTTCAAAGTTCATCCGTGCTGTAACATTGATCAGTATTTAATTTCTTTTTATTGCCAAGTAGTACCCCATTGTATGGATGTACCATATTTTTTTCTATATTTGGATTGTTTCTACTTTTTGGCTGAATAGTTGTGAATAGTAACTGCTAACGAACTGTCCATTTGTATGGACATATGTTTTTATATGCTTAGTAATTATTGTGTTGGCTCATGTGGTAATTCTATATTTAGTATTCAGTAAGTTTTCAAAAATGATTTTTTTTTCAGAGTCTTGATTATTGTTCTTGTTTGAAGCTGTTAACTTGTAAAACAAGAGAACTTGTTTGAACTTGTTGAACAGTGCTAGTGCTCTAAGCTTTAGATGCCATGATTTTCTTTTTTTAAAAAGCAACAAAAGCAAACAAACAAAAAAAACAGCACACATCTTTGGCTGGAAAATCAAGATACTGGAGTAAATCACATTGCCCATCAGAAAATCAGCCATCCTTGTCTAGACTTGAGGGTGTGTTTTTTTTTGCTCTTCAGAGGGCTAAGTATTTTTCATAGAATTACCCCAGTTAGCTAAACAGAACGGTACCCTTCCAAACTGTTTCGAGTGTATGGATTGGGATAAACAAGCTTCATTTTGTTGGAGTGCAGTGGTAGGGAGGTGCTGGCTGTTCTCACCCACCCCTTATTACCGATAATATTCATGACTAATGCCTGGGTGGCTACTTGTACGGCAGGCATTATTCAGACAAGTGTTGCTTTTGCCCCTGGGGAAAGAAAAGAGAACACGCCCTGCATGGGTAACATGTGTCTTTGTTTCCAGAAGCCCCTGAAAAAGGGAAGGAACAAACTCACATCCTTGAATTCAAATACCTCTGCTTCTTCGTCCTCCATGTGAAGTCCTGTGATTAGTGTCCTGTGTACAGCCTGAGGCTGGCCACAGACCCTTTGCTTTCCTGTGAGGATAGCTCTGTCCTGACTGTATCTTAACTATTATAAAGAAGAGAGCAAAACTCTGTTTTGAGTTTTTGTTTGTTTTGTATTGGGGGTATAGCTGATAAACAGACAGTGTTGTGATAGTTTCGGGTGACCATTGAAGGGACTCAGCTGTACACACAAATGAATCCATCTCCCCTAAACTCCCCTCCCATCCAGGCTGCCACATAACGTTGAGCAGAGTTCCGTGTGCTAGACAGCAGGTCCTTGTTGGTTATCCATTTTAAGTACAGCAGTGTGTACATGTCCATCCCCAGCTGCCTGACTATCCCTTCCTCCCATCCTTCCCCCTGATAACAGTAAGTGCCTTCTCGAAGTCTGTGAGTCTGTTTCTGTTTTGTAAGTAAGTTCATTTGTATCATTTTGTTTTAGACTCCAGATATAAGGGCTGTCACTGGATAGTTCTCCTCTGTCTGTTTGACTGAAAGTTGCTCCTTTTCCTCGTCTCTTTTCCTCTTCTCATTTTCCCTCCAGTTTTAGAAGTTGAGAGAGAGGACACTCCTCTGGTTGGTCATCAGGCGTCATTTTACAGATAGAAGAAGTAGACCCCCAAATAGTCCCTTGGCTAGCTTAAGGTCAGGGCCTGCTAGAATGGGAGCTTCTAGTTTGGTTCTAACCTAGAATCTGCCCAGTGGGGTGCTTTCCTCCCCAACTCTTAGCCCAGGCTCCTTATCCTAAGGAGCCTCAGGATTCGAGAACCATGTAATTGGTCTGCTGTTGCTGGGGTATCTTTGCTTTGTGTCTGCCTGCGCTCCATGTAGTTAGAGAAAGCATACTTTAATGGGATTTTTAGTTCATGAGGATCTTCAGGTCTAGCGCTCACAGCGTTCTTACAGTGTCGTGAAATCTGACCTCTGACCTGCCCTCCCTTGCTGTGGATCGAAAGCAGGAAGCGTGGACACACATTTTGCATCTTCCCGTGTCGCATTTTCTCCTTTTTTCCCCATCTGACTCTCTGCATGTTCTTTGCCTGGAGGGAAGTTTGTGAACACTTACAAAGGACAGAGAATAAATATATCAGAGTTTGTGGGAGGTACAGTTTCTGTAACAGCTAATCACCTTTGCTGTTGCATGTGAAAGCAGCCAGAGGCTGCTTTACAAACAAGCGTTTTACTGACAGTTCCGATAAAAGCTTCATAGAAATTTGCATTTCTTTTTTAAAATTTTTTTCTTTTCTTTGAAATTTGAATTTCATATTGTGAAATCATTTCATATTGTAAAATCATGTCATATTGTGAAATGATTTCATGTCATGAAATACTCTTTTTTGAATGTTTTCTTTCGTCACTAAAAAATGTAAAAATCTGCTCTTTGGTGTTTTTTTTTTTTCAATGTGCTGTACAAAAATGGATGGTGGTAATCTGTCCGCCCCTGCCTTTAGAATATGTGTGCCTCAGTGGATGAGAAGAAAGAGAAAGCAAGTAGAATTTTTTCTCTTCTGAGTGGTCTCAGCCTGTGGGGGAGCTTGTTACTAAACCGCACAGAGGAAGTAGAGAGTTTCATGTCTCTCCCAAGTGTGTCTTTTGACTTGGTATCTCGACTTCCTTGTCCTGTTTGTCTTCTGGCCTTAACCTTCTGGAGCCTGGGCTTGCAGTCTGAGATTGTGATGGTAGTCGAGGGCGGAGTGGCACTCGTTTAGGATTATTTAATTTGGTCTTTCAGACACATGCCCAGTCTGTGTATTGCCCTTGGGAATAAACCAGTCATTGCCTCAATGACTCATTGTTTCTCTGAATCAACCTCTTCCAAATGTAAAACAGGAAAAAATCTGTGTGTCTTAATGCTTTGCTACTGTCTTGAAAACCTGGAACCTTTGCGTAAGGAATAAAGGATGCATAAAGGAATCGGGCAGTGTCAAGACTAGTGCTTGTGTGTCCGCAGAGAATGTGTATTCAATGCTTCAGGTTTCTCAGCACGTGATACATGGTCCTGACAGACACTTCCCCATTGAATCAAAAGTAGTTCACAATTCCAGAGGCCCGGTTTTACACGCAGAGTGGTCCATTCCCAGTAGTCATTTTATCACCATTTTATATTCATGGTTTGTCCCTATGTATTGCCAAAGCTTTAATACTAGTTACACTTTCAGTTCAGTTCTTCTAGATTACCTTTTGTTGTCCTTTTTTCCCCTGGTGAGTTAATATCTATCAAGTACGTGGAGCTCAACATGCAGTAAGTACAGCTTAGCATTCTTATTATTAGTTTCATAACTTCATATTCCAGTATCCTTTTTACTCACTGAAGTAACCAGTGACTTACAGTGGTTCCTAAAGCAATCAAACTGCAGATTCTGCTTCTTGAACATTGTTATAAAAGCTTCAGGAGTAGCAGCTAGCATTAATTTAAGTTGGGAGACAGGGTGCTGGTTTTAGTTCTGAGATCTTTAGAAATTTGAATGGACCTTTAGAAATTTGAATGGACCTGAAAGATTATCTGAAATATGAAGGAAAGAAATGGTTCCTGGAAAGTTAAGCAACTAGCCTCATTTCACAGCTAGTTAACTCTGTACGATAGACTGAAACTCGTTTCTATATGGGTAATGTTTCTGTTACACTGTGGTTTTCAGAAAACTCCTCCTGAGGATATACATCTGGGCAGTTCAGCTCACTTTGATTTTTCGTGTTTTAAACAAACAGCCCTGAATGATGGATACACACATGAAGATTCTGAAACAGTTGCGTCATAGTCCCATGCTTTCAATGATAGTCGGAGAAATTCCTTTGACTACTTTCAGTTCAGATCAGATCAGTCGCTCAGTCGTGTCCAGCTCTTTGCAACCCCATGAATCACAGCACGCCAGGCCTCCCTGTCCATCACCAACTCCTGGAGTTCACTCAGACTCACATCCATCGAGTCAGTGATGCCATCCAGCCATCTCATCCTCTGTCGTCCCCTTCTCCTCCTGCCCCCAATCTCTCCCAGCATCAGAGTCTTTTCCAGTGAGTCAGCTCTTCGCATGAGGTGCCAAAGTACTGGAGTTTCAGCTTCAGCATCATTCCCTCCAAAGAAATCCCAGGGCTGATCTCCTTCAGAATGGACTGGTTGGATCTCCTTGCAGTCCAAGGGACTCTCAAGAGTCTTCTCCAACACCACAGTTCAAAAGCATCAATTCTTTGGCTACTTTAGCACCTACTTTTACTTGCTTTAAAAGAAGTCTCGTGTTCTTCTTATAATTTGTTCACCTGTAGCTAAATACCATCAAGATGGTATTTGTCCAAAGAGTTTGCTTTTGCTGAATAAATAAGATTTTCCTGACCTGCTATTTATTTCCTAAAGAATGCTGTGCAGAGATGACTCTGAATATTGAGTCCAGAACAGAAAGCCCCTGGGACTGTTCACCTTGGGGATGTGCTGCACAGAGGCCAGGAAGGCGTTCTGACTCCTGCTTGCCTGCCCTAGTGCTCCAAACCAGCGTACTCCGTGTCTCCTGTGATCTGTTCAGTGTATGGCCAGGTTAATGAGGAAGGACTGTCTGTTCATTGAGGTTATTTCTATAATTTCTTTTCCAAATGATCATTGCAAAAGCTTGTTAGCCATATGGAAGAGTTAATTCAGCGAGCCAGAGTGTCTTGTCAGGATGCCGATGGTCCTGGCAGCCAAACACTCAAGAAGAAATACATTCAAGCCCAACTATAAAATCCCGTATGTTGAGTGTTAGGTTACGGGGAAAGTCTAGTCTTCATTTAACACATCCCCCAATCAGAACCACTCCCTGTAAAAAAGAAAAAAACAACTACATGGCCAAACATTAAATTAGCTTAATTTTCGTTAATTATTTTTACAACAGTGTTAATATTTGTTTCTCCATGGTTTTGGTAAGGGCAGTGTTAGACTATTTTAAATCTTTTTGAATTCTCCCTGTGCTTTGATTATTTTCCGTGTTTTCTTCCTCTTGTCTCAAGGGGGCGAGCTTGCATTTCCATACCTAGGCCAGGAGCCTCTAAAAAGGGGTTTGTTTTTTCGAGTGTGGCTTTTCACAGCCTTTATGCTGAGCTACGGCAGCTCTCAGACTATTTGGTAACTGACTGGACAGGTCATAGCACTGATAACACAGGAGGGCTCACACAGCCTACCCTGTTATTTGACAGTTTCCAGTTTTTAAAAAGAGGCTTTTGAAAATGTCTGTGCTATCATATTTACATACAGAATTTTGTGGAGTGTCACCCAGGAAAAAGCAAAGTGGCCTCGCCAATAAGTCTCCTCTACGTATATTTGATGTTTAAGAGAACTGGCACCCCCGTCCCTGTGCCTCCATTGCCAGTTATCTTTTCTGGGGTCCAGATCTAGAGCTACCTTTAGTCACAGGGAAACTTACTCCTCAGCTTTTTCATATAGAATTTTTAGAGATACTCTGGATGTTTCTTCTGACATGGACTTAACAAGAAATTTGTGCAAGTATTTGAGCAAACTCTGGGAGATAGAACAGAAGAGCCTGGCTCGCTGCAGTCCATGGGGTTGCCAAGTCGGACACAACTTAGAAACTAAACAACGACAACATATTATTCTAAAGAAGATAGTTGCCAAAAAGAAGTGCCTTGAAGAACCCCAGATCATAAAGCCACAAGTGGAAAAACCTGCAGCCTTAGTGTAAAAGTATCTGTAGGTAATATTTGTAAGTTCATATGTGTGTGCTCAGTCACACACATATGAAGAGTATAATTTAATGATCTGTAAGAATATAATTTAATATCTGTAGATAATATATGTAAGAATATAATTTAATGATTTAATTTAAAACAAAATAGCATAAGTTTTCCCTTTTCTAAAAAACTGAGGTACAGTTGGTGTACAGTGCTTCATTTTAGCTGCTTAGCAGTGATTCACAATTTGTAAAGGTTTGTGTTCCGTTTAGAATTATTAAAAACACCAGGTGTGCTCCCTGTGCTGTGCAGTATGCCCATATAACGTATCTTACACGTAGCAGTCTGCACCTCTTTATCCCCTTGTCCTGTCGATTCCACATGTAAATGATACCATGTAGTATGTGTTTTTCTCTGTTGGACTTAGCTTCACTTAACGTAATTCCCTCCAAGTTCCTGTACATTATTGCAAACGGCAAAAACTCATTCCTTGTTATGCTGAGTAGTATACCAGTGTATATGGCCATACACTTTTAAGTGACTATTTGGTCTGTGAAGAAAGGCTTAGGTCCCTGTTGATAATGTGCATAATTGGGGCAGTTATATTCTCCGCTGAGATTTTGATTGTGTGTTTTAAGAAGAGGCCTCGCTGGTTGGCCTCCATAAAAATAAAAGGTGCACACTGTGTGTGGGGTGGCCTGCTCTAGCCAGGAAAGGGTTCAGAGGTACTCATTGCTCGTATCTTGGTCCTCTTTGGCTGCTCAACTTTGTGATGGGGCCTGTGGCTTTAATTTCAATTTACTTATTCATTTAGTAAGCCTTAAGTGAATGTGCCTTTCCCTCTCAAGGAGTTGCATCGAATATGTAGGGGAGTAAAAAGAGGTTAGATATTGTCCCTGCCCCCGGTCCAGTTAATACAGCAGGCATGCACGGGCACGCACACTCTGGCCGCTGTACGTGAGATGTGCCGTAAGGTGCCTTCAGGGGGCTGTAGGAGGAGTTCACAGAACTCAGGTGCGTTCTTCCTGAGACGTGCTTGTCTGGATGTAGTGATCTTTCCTTAGTAAAACCTTTTTGTAACACTTGTGGTCGAAATATTCACTACAAAGTAGGGATGGGTTCAGGGGACTTGTGATGTGCTCCCCAGCTTGATACTCTTTATTGCTTTCACAGTGTGCTGGGCCCTGTGGGAGATCTCAGAATTGCCAGAAATGCCCCAGTTTCCATTTAGGAAACTGAAAAGTAGCATTTACCAAAAGAAGTACAGGAGTCGGGGGAGAGAGTCACAGGCAGTGCTGGTGAGATGTGGGTTCAGTGACCCCCGGGTCAGGAAGAGCCCCTGGAGGAGGGCATGGCAGCCCACTCCAGTGTTCTTGCCTGGAGAATCCCATGGACAGAGGAGCCTGGGGGACTGCAGTCCACAGGTTCGCAGAGAGTCAGATGCAGCTGAAGCAACTTAGCACACATGCGTGTATAAAGAATGGAAGTATTCAGTAGTGTGAGAACCATGTAGGAATTAAAAAGAGTAGTCTCTCTGTTTAAGCATTTCCATTCTTTGCCTCTTTCATGCAGTGATATAGCCACTCTTCTGCTGTTCTGAGAATCCTGCATGCCCTCATCTTGGCCTAAGGACCCAGAGAATTATAACATGGTCTTAAGTCCGCACCGCACGTGTAGTCTTTAGTTGATGGTGAAAATACTTTCCATAAAGTTCAGAACAGAAAATACTATTACGAACACATTTAAAATGTCTTCAGTTCAAGCCTTAATAAGAAGTCCAGCTAAGCCAAATGTTTATTATGTTGATCTTCCTTGTCTGTGTAGCAGTTGGCATTCTGTTCTGAGTCGTCAGACCTGATACATATTTAAGAGTTTTGAAAACCTAATCATTCTGGGGTTGGAGCTTGGAGTCAAACTGTAGTATTAATGTAAGAATGCAATAGATTTTTTGTCTTTGGTTCCTAGATTTCTATTGAGATAGTTAGAAGATTTCTGGAACTGTTTGAACTACTTATGATAGGAATAATTAGAATCAGTGTATAGCTTCCCAAAGTGGACATTGTGGAAAATATTTGAATGTCTAAATTTGACTTGGAGCTTTCACTTACGCGAGATAAACAGTAGTTCCTCCTTATCCGTGGAGTGTATGTTACCAGACCCGTTTGGACACCTGGAACCGTGTTTTGTTCGCTCAGTCATGTCTGACTCGTTGCGACCCTATGGACTGCAGCGTGCCAGGCTTCCCTGTCCTTCACTCTCTCCTGGAGTTTGCTCAGACTCATGTCCATTGAGTCAGTGATGCCATCCAACCATCTCATCCACTGCTGTCCCCATTCACTTCCTGCCCTCAGTCTTTCCCAGCATCAAGGTCTTTTCCAGTGAGTCGGCTCTTCGCATCAGGTGGCCAAACTGTTGGACCTTGGGATAGTGCCAAATCCTATACCCTGTGTTTCTTGTACACACGTGTGATAAGGTTTACTTTATCAGATACAGTAAGAGATGAACAACAGCAATAATAAAATGTCATGGTTATAACAATATACAGTAATAAAAGTTACATGAATGTGATCTCTCTCTCAAAATACCTTATTGTACAGATTTAATGTCTTCTCCATCTTAACTGAGCACTTACCATTGCACTATGCCTGTAATTCTTATAATTTGAGATGAGACAGCAAAACTAGCACTTTTTCCTTGTTCCTGCTTCACAGTTTCTCAGAAGATTGATTCTTAACCATAGATCTTAGCAACTTCAGCATATGGTTTGTTGTTGTTTTTTTTTTTTTCTTCACCCGTTATTAAGTCTGAAACTTTCACCTTTCCGGGCTTCCCTTGTGGTTCAGCTGCTAAAGAATCCACCTGCAGTGCGGGAAACCTGTTTGATCCCTGGGTTGGGAAGATCCCCTGGAGAAGGAAACAGCTACTCACTCCAGTATTCTGGCTAGGAGAATTCCATGGACGGTATAGGCCATGGGATCGAAAACAGTCGGACACAACTGAGCGACTTTCACTTTTTTTTTTTTGCCACCTTTTCATTTAGAGCACTTTATATCTTTGGTAGATCCGAATTGCCGGCATCACTACTCTTGTGCTTTGGGACTCTTGAAATAAAATAAGGGTTAGTTGAACACTGCAAAGTGATACTGAGAGTCATTCTGATAACCAGAAAAGCTACAAAGTGGCTGACGGGCAGGATTTACTCTTCTTGATTGCAGTCTCCTTGAAGAAAGCTGCTGCTGCTGCTGCTAAGTTGCATCAGTTGTGTCCAACTCTGTGCAACGCCATAGATGGCAGCGCGCCAGGCTCCCCCGGCCCTGGGATTCTTCAGGCAAGAACACTGGAGTGGGTTGCCATTTCCTTTTCCAGTGCATAAAAGTGAAAGTGAAGTTGCTCAGTCATGTCCGACTCTTAGCGACCTCATGGACTGCAGCCTACCAGGCTCCTCCGTCCATGGGATTTTACAGGCAAGAGTACTGGAGTGGGGTGCCATTGCCTTCTCCATGAAGAAAGCTAGTCCAGTAGAAAAATGGGCTGAATTTAGAGATACCTCACCACCCCTTTGGTTGGTTTGCAGAAATAGCAAGCATGGGATCATAAGATGTGTAGTGGGGGCATTTAAAGGGCTTTGCTCTTTGCATTGGGATTCTGCCATTACAGGAACCCCAGATCTTCTAGCACACGTTGCTCTCCTTATAGAATCTTAGTGTAGGGCGGCACTGTGGCCTCTGTCACGCAGTCTCTACCCTGTAGTTTGCAAGGAAGTGACTGGAGCCCAGAGTGCTCCATGCTCAAAGGGCTTGCCTTTGTTTGCCCCAAACCCTGGAGCCTGGCCTCTCACTTCCTGCCCACCTCTACCAGCGAGACCACCTCGTCTCCTTTAAGTCCCACGCTAAGCTGAGGCACCCTGCCAGCCTCTCCAGGCCTGGCTCCCTCTGCTGGGGCAGTCCTTAAATAGGACCAGCTCTCCTGGACAGTGGCCCTCTTCTGTTTCATGGAGCCCTTGTGCCATCCCCATACATAGAGAGAAGTCGCAGGATGGGCATAGCTGAATCTGCACGCTGCTTCCTGTGCTGGGGTCATCTGCTGCCCGGGGGGCTCTGCAGCTCTGCCTTCAGCAGGTTGCCAGCTCGTGTGGATTCTTGGAGGCCCGGGCTGGGGCCTGGTGCTGAAATCACAGTACCGGGCCGTCTGGACAGGTGTGCGGGTTGCACCCCTGTGGCCTTCCCCTCTCCGGAGCGTGGCATCTTGATTTTGATGCATGCTTGTCCCGTGTTGCCTTCCCTGTGATTTCATGCAGATCATCATCTACCGAGGCGGGGGATCTTTGGATCTAAACAAGCACGTGTGAGCTGGTCAGGACTCCACGTGGGTCTCACAGTGTTTGTTTCCTGGCTGTGTCCTGGTGGACGAATGGTGTGAGATGGGGAAGGGCCTTGGGCTCCCCTGTGAGTGCCGAGTCCTCCACTCAGGAGTCGCCCCTGACACCCTGGGGAGAGCACAAAGGGAGGATCTCCCTTGCAGCGCCCTTCATCTTTCTGTTTCTATGAAAATAATAATTTCTGGAAATGGGCTTGTGGGCTTTTTCATTTCTGACATCAGTTTATTTCTTTGCCAGCCTTCCTCCTTACTTTGCCACCTCAAATTCTTTTTTTTTTTAACCCAGTCTTTTATTTTGTATTGGGGTATAGCCGATTTTACAATGTTGTGATATTTTCAGGTAAACAGGGAACAGGACTCAGCCATACATATACATGTATCCATCCTCCCCCAAACTCCCTCCCATCCAGCCTGCCGCGTAACACTGAGCAGAGTTCCCTGTGCTGTATGGTAGATCCCTTGTTGGTTACCCGTTTTAAATACAGCTGTGTGTACATGACCTTCCAGAGTCCCTAACTATCCTTTCTTCCCCTCTCTGCCCTCAGCAACCATAAGTTTGTTTCCGAAGTCTGTGAGTCTCCTTCTGCTTTGTAAGTAAATTCATTTGTGTCAAATTCTCACATTCATTTCCCCATTGAATCATCTACAAGCCGAGCACCTTATAGGCGGTGGGGTCTAGAGGTCTTGGGACAAGGGTTTGGCATCAGGCCTCCCCCACCCACCCCCCATGCCAGGCTAGTGGCATGGGTGTCGAGAGAAGAGCCAGATCACCACCTCTGCCCCTGGCTTCTTGAGGTCGCACCAGAACCTTGTCTCGTGTGACTGCCCCTCTGTGGGCAGCAGGACATTCATTCCAGGAGATGTGGGAGATTCTTCTCTCGTTCCACCCGTGAGGCCAGGGCTGGTGGAAGGCCACAGCTTGACTTCTCAGTGGGGGCCGAGTGGGGAGAACGTGTGTGTATCCATGCCTGAGTTCCTTCCTTTTAAACATATATAACGGAAGATTCCAGTGGTAAATGAGACTATGGGGATGTGTTCCCTTCCTACAGGCCTGACTTAACTTGTGCATTTCCAAAACTAAATCAAGCCTTCCATTGGCGAACACCTCCTGTTCTGTGTGTTGAGCTCTGTAATAGAAGCTGGGGGTGCTGTGATAGTCAGATGAGTAGGACATCCCACCCCTCAAGAAGCCGTGTTGGGAGAGGCAAAGGAATGAGCCACTAGTTGGCCCCTGAGGCCAGGGAGCTTAGAGAAGGAGCCGTCTTTCGTCGAGGCCTTTTTATACCCGTGTCCCTGCAGTTCGCTTTGGTGCCATGATACCATCAGCCGTTCAGTGGAGTTCTGCCGAAATGATTCACATGGGGATTTTTCCCCTGTTGACAGCCTTGCTGGCCTTAAAATAAAGAGCCGGTCTTTTCATTCCAGTTCCAGAAAGTGATGCTCGTGTTGTCGGTGTTTTGCCAGGGAACAGTTCCTGTCTCCAGCACCATCGTCCAACAACGCGATGGGCTGCGTTCCTTCCTAGGAGTCATTAGACTTCCCTAATGAGATGATCCAGAGGAAGAAAATAGAGCTCTGGCCCTGCTCCCTCATTAGTGCTGTGTCTGCCTCACATCAAGCTCATTGAATTGTTTTTCTCCTTGCCTGAGACTGTTCTTTCCTCCTTGGCTCAGGAAGAGGGTTGCAGGCCAGGCTCTCTTGACGTGGGACCTTAATGCATTTGCTCTTGCAGCAGAACCCAGTGTACAGGCTGAGCAAAAATCACTCTTTCATGGTTGCCATATAGTGTGGACTGTACTCTGAGGTTTGTTTTGCTTTTTAAGTCCAAAGAACGTGTCCTACAGGCCTTGAAAGAAAGCTCGTCACTGGTGCACTCCACCCGTGTAGCCCCCCAGGCTCGGTGAAGCCAGGGAGGTTCCTGAGGAGTGCTGATGCCGATGACGGACACCTGCCGCTCCTTGTCACCGTTTCCGTGTTTCTCTACCTATTCGCTTCAGTTTTGGTGTCATACTGGAAGCTGCTGTTTGAGCTGTCCTTGGCGGGGTCGGGGCCGGGTGTGGAAACCTCCTCAGTGCCTAACAGTGCTAAGTTTTCTCATCTTTACTTCCCGATGGGGAATTTTTGCCTTTATTGCCACACGTCTATCTCATGGCATGGCTGTTTAGTAAAAGCAAGATAATGCACGCCCTTTCAACACGATAATCTTTGAATCAGTCTTACTGTTCTTTGAAACTTAATGTCCCCGTGGGTTACCACCTGTTATTGGTGGGCAAGCATGAAGGTACCCTGAAAGTGATTGATGTGAAAAGTTGCCTTGATCCTTCCTCCCTCAAGCTAGTTAGTGCTAGCGGGGAGCAGGAAAGAGGGAGGTGGCAAAAAGGAAAGGGAAGATGAAGGAGAGCTTTAATGTGGGGGCTGAGGAAGCAGAAGGATAATGCAGCCTGAGTCTCTCTTCAGCATCTGCAACTGTCCAAGGCATGAAATGGTAACAGCTGTGAAAAGACCCGGGTTGTCTAGTCCTTCTAGCAGTTGTTCATGAACGTTCTTGTAATTCATCACCCCAGGGTAGAGGAGATTATAAAATGAGATATTAAAAAAAGAAGGGCTGGCCGATCCTTGTGAAAAGGATTTTATCACCTAACCAGTTAGCTTAATGGAGGATGATAATTGCACTAATTTAGCTGAGGAAAAAGTGGGAATTGTCAAAATATTTTTTAAAGCAAGATTTTTAACTTTTAGATAGAAACTGGTCCTCAGAGGAAATCTCAATAACTATTGCGCAGTAGAGGCACTGCTGGGCCACCTTTAACGTAATAGATAGGACTTTATAAATATCGGCATCCATTTTCACCAAACAAGTATTTCTTTGGGAACTTCTTTTTAATAAAGGCTAATTAAGACATGTGACAAATGCTTGTCATTTTTACAAGATGGCCTTTTAAAGAGATATAACTCCTCCTACCCCCTGTTTCCAAATGTGTATATGCGCTGATGACCACAGGGCGTAGCAGAGCTGAGACAACTCAACTCTGGCAGCGAGAGAGGAATCTGTGAAGCCTCCTAACGTGCCTTTAGCATCCCTTAGAATTGTGTCCCCAACATCCATTCCTTAGAATTGTGGCTTGCAGCTCCTCATACCACCTGCCCAGGAGTGAAGACCACTCTACAATTAGATGGTAGCTTCTCCACTCTGGAAGCTTGGGCACAGCAGTCTTTTAGAAATGGCAGAGTTTTCAGATCGCTGGAGGTAAAGCCTCAAGTTCTCGAGCTTCTATTTAAAAGTCTTTGCTGTCATATATTTCTGAAATACCCGTGTATTTGACAGGCTTGTTAAATTCTGAAAAAAATTTACCCTCTTCTTGATGGCTTGCCAGCATCATCATGACTCTCATTGGACTGTTTTGTCATAAAGGTGAGCATCACTGGGCACTGGTCTCCCTGGCAGTTCAGAAACTTGGCTGAAGGAGTTACTCATATCACTTTACAGCTTGGTCAGGGCCTCAGTCTCTCAAAAATGGAATTAGCCATATGGTCTATGAGAAAGTGCCTTTCAGGTAAATTTGTTTGCACGTAGATCATGGAAATAGTCTTTTCCTAAAGAGTTTTATTTGCTCTTCAGAAAACCATCTCTGCTTTTCATTCCTGCTGGAGTTTCTCTCAGTTCATCAGCTTCATTCAACATATTAGGGAATTGTTGGTTCCTCACTTCACGTACATAAAACTATAGACATTGGCTTTCATATAGTCTCTGTTTTGCTTTCTTTTTTTTTTAAAATATATTTTATTGAAATACAGTTGTCTTACAGTGCTGTGTTAATTTCTGCTATACAGTGATTCAGTTACATATACATGCATTCTTTTCCATTATGGTTTATCACAGAATATTGAATATAGTTCCCTGTACTATAAAGTAGACCTTGTTTATCCATTCTGTATCCCAAACTCCAGATCAGCCCCTCTGCCTCCTACCCACCCTCTCCTGCAACCACAAGTCTTTCCCTATGTCTGTGAGTCTCTCTCTGTTTCACAGATTAGTACATCTGTGTCGTATTTTAGATTCCACGTGTAAGTGATATCCGGACATTTGTCTTTCTCTTAGTTACTTCACTTAGTGCGATAATTTCTAGGCCCATCCGTGTTGCTGCAGGTGGCATTATTTTCTTTCTTTTTTATGGCTGACTAATATTTCTCTGTGTCTGTGTATGTACGCAGACCACATCTTCTTTATCCATTCATCTGTTGATGGGCATTTAGGGTGTTTTCCATGTCTTGGCTCTTGTGTATAATGCTGCTATGACCGTAGAGATGTCTGTATCTTTCTGAAGTCTCGTTTTGTCTGGGTTTATGTCCAAGACTAGGGTTACTGGACCTTATGGCAAGTCTGTTTTTAGTTCTTTGAGGAACCATCATACTGTTTTCCACAGTGGCCGCACCAAACTGTGCTTCAAGCAGTGCGGGAAGGGAAGGTTCCCTTGTCTCTGCACCCTTTCCAGCGTTTGTTATTTGTAGATGTTTAGTGATGGCCGTGCTGACCAGTGTAAGGTGTGGTACCTCACTGTCGTTTTGATTTGAGTTTCTCCAGTAATTAGCCATGCCGAGCATTTTCTCACGTGCATTTTGGCCATCTGTATGTCTTCTTTGGAGAAATGTCTGTTTAGGTCATTTTTTGATTGGTTTGTTTATTTTCTGTTGTTGAGTTATATAAGCTGTTTGCATATTTTGGAAACTAAGCCTTTGTCCTATTCCACAAACTGTCTTTTTGTTTTGTTTATGGTTTCCTTTACTGTTCAAAAGCTTATAAGTTTGATTAGGGCCCATAAGAGTCATATCTTTAAGTCTTCAAGTCTTTAAGCCATTTTGAGTTTATTTTTGTGTTTGGTGTGAGGGTGTATTCTAACTTTATTGATTTATGTGTGACTGTCCAACTTACCCAACACCATTTGCTGAAGAGACTGCAAGCTAGAAAACTTTTTCATCCCAGATTCCTTCATCTTAGCCCAAATTAAAAAAAAAAAAGTTTTGGTCAAATTTAATTTGTCCCTTCAAACTTCTGGTTTAAATATTTGTGCCCTCATCTTCTCTCACCTGGGCTCTTTGGTTTCCTTAGCACTCATTTCTTCCTGCCTTACAACTCAGCTGTTCTTGAACTTTTTGGTCTCAAGATTTGTTAATACTTCAAGAAGTTATTGAGGACTCCAAAGAAATTTTGTTTATATGAGTTATATCTATAAGTATCTACTATGTTAGAAATTAAAACTGATACATTAAAATATTAATTCATTCGCGGTAACATCGGGGCTTCTCTGGTGGCTCAGACAGTAGAGAACGTGCCTGCGAAGTAGGAGACCCGGGCTTGATCCCCTGTGTCAGGAAGATCCCCTGGAGAAGGGCATGGGAACCCACTCCAGTATTCTTGCTTGGAAAATCCCATGGACAGAGGAGCCTGGCTACAGTCCATTGGGTAGCAAAGAGTTGGACGTGACTGAGCGAGTAACACTTCCACTACTTCACTTTTCAACAGTAGTAAACTTACTACTTGTTAACATAAAGAGGATATTTTCATGAAAAACAACTTTTCCAAAACAAAATTAGAAGAGGTGACATTGTTTTACTCAAACTTCTGGCTCAGTAGAAAACAGATTCTCACATCTCTTACACATTCAAGCCATTGCAATAGGGGAAAATCCAGTCTTTCACAAATACAGTGCATGAAAAGGAAGGGAAATTTTAATAGTTTCTCACAACTTAAAAAATCACACAAGTGATTTTCCTTAGGACAACAATCATACTTCCATAACAGAAGGATTTTATGTCAACTTCCCGTTGTCACATAGTATTAGAAAGATGTGTACCTAAAGCTTGAAATTGAATGCTAGTAATAATGTTTACAGCTTCCTCAAGGATGTTCTGTGTGAAAATGTTGTTTCTTTTTGTTTTTTGTACTGTGAAGAAGTACAGAGTGCTGATTCACTTTGGTACCTCTGCCTTAATTTGTGCTGAGGCCTGTCAGTGCAAATGTCAGTACAGCAAAGGGGCAAATGACTGTGAAAATAGTTTCGACCCCACGGGTGCCCTGAAGAGGCCTCCAGGCCCTTGAAGGTTTTGCAGACCATATGTTGAGACCCACTGCTCCGGGTCATGTTAGAGATGCTTGCTGAACTTAGTGGTGTGGCAGGGACTTCACAGTCCGGCTCCTTGGATTACTTGGACGGTCCCGTCAGCTCTGCTGTTCCACAGGCCAGCTGCCAGCCATGCCAGACTCCTCTCTATCTACCAGGTATTCAGAGTGAAATGCATCCTGGGAACCTCCCTGGGTGCTTAGTCTTTGATTCTTTGAGACCCTTCTCGGAAGGGCTGTGTCATCCTGCACCACAGACCTCTTGTGTAGCCTCCTCTTTGCTCTTGGTGGAGCTGCTAGGAACCAAGAAGCCTGGCAGTACCGCCCCTCCTGCCAGGGATGCTCTCTTAGCCATTGTTAGGGACCTGCCACAGCGTCCCACGCACGATGGGTGTTTATCATGTACGATGCCTGGTGGGTGACTTAAAAGAAGAAGGAACCCAGGAAGTAGTTTGACAAGGCATATTTTCTAGTTAATTGACAGGTTTTTTGTAAGTATGACTTCACTGAACTGAAGATTATACTTCACTTATCAACATCTCTCCTTAGGGAACTGTTAAAACCTTAAGTAGTTCCCTTTCTTTTGAAATTTGATTTCCTGTTTCTTTGGGTTTTTTTTTCCTCAATTTTTTCTTGATTTCCTATTTCTATGGCAAATATATTTGAGGCTTTTACATTTTGTTAGTACAGCTTTAAAAGGCTGATTTAATCAGGATGCCAGGAGTTGCAGCTAAAAATTATGTGGAGAATAGGAAGTTTCGCATTGATAACCCATTAACACGAGTATTTGGGATGGAACCTCTACATAGAATTGAGAGTGACCTTTGTAGTAACACAGAACACAAGGGTTTTCGTAGGGTTTATCAGTGTAAGAATGACATAGAGCCGTTAGAATTCAGACCCAGGGGAAGTCTACTTGTATGAAAGAGAAACAGTAACCGCAAGCCCATTACATAAATTGTGCTCTTCAGAATACTAATGCTGTTGCTTCCCAGGTGGCTCAGTGGTACAAGAATCCACCTGCCAATGCAGGAGATGCAGGAGACAGGAGACACAGATTCAGTCCCTGTGTAGGGAAGATCCCCTGGAGAAGGAAATGGCAGCCCACTCCAGTATTCCTGCCTGGAAAATCCCGTGGGCAGAGGAGTCTGGAGGGCTGCAGTCCATCGGGTCACAAAAGAGTTGGACAGGACTGAGCAAATGAGCACAGACGCAGTGCTTATTGTTAGAACATCCTCACAGGGGAGGCCAGAGAGAAGGGTTAATAATACTCTTATATGTACAGACTGCAGGGACAGACGGGGCCAGGCCTTCCGTGTCCTTCCTGCTGAGTGCTGGGAGCGCACGAGGTTGCCCTAATAGTACTTCATGTTCTTACCTGTTGCTTACACTGTCTCCACAGGCTCCCTGGTTGGCTAGATGTGCTACTCTTGACACAGTGCATGGCCAGTCAGTGATATGCAGTATTCTGGGGCGTTAAAGTTACATGCACAAACACTCATACACACACGCATGTGCGCACGCCTGCATACACACATGCGTATCTTTGGAGAAAGTATCAAAATGCTTCCATGAAGCTTGGTCCTGAATTGACTGTTGTGTACATATGTTTATATAAATTGTATACATTTATTGTATACATAAATTGTATATAAATTGTGTACATTATGTTTATATAAATATGTATAAAATACATAGTGGGATATCAGGTGAAAACTATGAACAAATGAAATAATAACCCTGAATTAATATATATTTAGTTAGATAAATCTCTAGCAGGGATGATCTTACAGAAGCCACCCAAACTGCAATTGTTTTAAAAAAAAAAAAAATTCAGGGTAGGCAGAGGATTCTGTTCTTTTACTTACTGATTAATTTCTGACGTGTCCCATTTATTGATGAGGTTTAACTAACACCATCTGTTTGTGTTGACCAGAGCAGACATCTCTTTGATACAGGAGTGCATGTTTCTGTTTCAGAAATCCATGAATTATGTAAATTTATGAATAAGGAGCTTCTGAATCTAGGTTGCCTGCCCCAGTTTGATCTGCTCCGAGAATGCGTGACCTTCCCTCAAAGTCCCTCTTCAGACAGAGAGGTAGATACTGTTTCATTCACATGGGAACTGTTTGTTGAATGCTCAGTAAGCCCAAGAAACCTAGGAAAGCCCAAGTAAACAGATCTCCTGGTCCAAGAAACTTGTACCGCAGAGTCCTAAAAGACGGTGATAACCAGTGTGTGGGTGACTTAAGTGTGGTAGGAGGGCTAGCACAGTTATGATAGGGTTGGAGAAAGGACAGGCCAGGTTTTTGACTGAGGTGGTCAGTGGAGGCATCGGGCTGTGATAGCACTTGAAGGTGTCTTCTGACTGGTGTTGCTTCCGTGGGGAGAAGCTCGAGGGAAGGAGCATGGACTCAAGCAAGTGTCTCGTCTCACCTGAGCACAGGGGGTGAGTCTTCTGGGGGCAGGTGAGGGGAGAGACCCTCGAGGCTGGCGTGGTCCTCAGCTTTCCTCCCAGTCTCCTCTGAGAGCCACGTGCTCTCTGTCCCAGCGGTCACTGGTATTTTGGCCGTCTGGAGGGGGACTGTTCAGGGACATTTTCAGTTCAGTCCAAATTGGGCACTTGGGGATTGGCCAGGAAAAAACATCTATAAATATCTGTCTTTTTCTTCTTTCCCTTACCCTCACATGAAGAGGCTTTTTTCTTTTTTTCTCCCCCAAGGCTAACTCTTACATCTGGGTTCCCAGTCCTGTCTTGACCTTAAAGTTTACAGAACCGCTTCTCCCTAAAACCGCTTGGCTTTCAGGTTCAGATAGTGAGACATTCCTTTAGTCTTAGCTTCCGGGGCAGCTCCCCACCTTCTCCACTTAGCAGAAGAACGAAAGCCTGACTTTTCCCTCTGGTTTGCCGTCTCGTGATACACAGTATTTTCAGAGGGAACACGGTGATCTGAATCAAAGCAGAAGCGTTGTTCTTTCAGCTCTACCTTGAGTGGGATGTTCAGTTTCTGCTTTTTTCCTATATGCACCCTCCTGTTGTTGTTGTTGTTCACTTGCTAAGTCGTGTCTGACCCTTGGTGATCCCCTGCACTGCAGCACATCAGACTCCGCTCTCCTTCAGTGTTTTCTGCGGTTCACTCAAACTCAGGTCCATTGAGTCGGTGATGCCATCCAGCCATCTCGTCCTCTGTCTCTGCCTTCTCCGCCTGCCCTCAATCTTGCCCAGCATCAGGGTCTTTTCCAGTGAGTTGACTCTTCTTTGCATCAGGTGGCCAAAGTATTGGAGCTTCAGCTTCAGCATCAGTCCTTTCAGTGAATATTCAGGGTTGATTTCCCTTAGAATTGACTGTTTTGATCTTCTTGCCCAGGGGTCTCTCCAGAGTCTTCTCTAGCACCACCATTTGAAGGCATCAATTGTAAGCTGACTTAGATACCTCCTTAAAAAAATAAGGCAAAGATGCAATAATAAAAATAAAACTATCATAGCAACTAATACTTACATAGTATTCACGCCACAGGCATGAATATACAAAATGCTTATGTGTATTCTTTTTTTACTGTATGTCTTTTTATTTTTATCTCCCGTCAGTAGTGTTAAAAAGTAGGTTTTCTTCTTGGAGGGTTTTTTTCTTTTCCCTTTGTTTTGTCTTTTCGACAGTTGGTATAAAAAGCAAGACAGTTGATATAAAAAGCAAGTTATACTTCTTCATTTTTTTTGGAAGGCATGACTGTACTGGGTTTGCCTGGGAGGGCCAAGGGACATTGTCCATGGGAAGCTGAGTCACTTTTTGGCTCGTCTGACTGACTCTGCTGGAGCTGTTCTTCACTCTGTGAAGTGAAAAATAAGAAGAAGTCAAGTGATTTCCTAAAGCGACACTTTTTCATTTTTGTGGGATTCACATTTTTCCTAAAGGTGTGATTATTCTGAGCACCAGTTTTCATGTCTGGCCAGGACTTCTGTCCTTTGTGTAAAAGCTCTTCCAGATGGCTCACCTTTTGTGTATAACACTGACCAAGACTTCTCTCGTTTACTAACTAAATCTGGTCAGCCTTTTGAAAAGTCCTAGGATTATGATTGTGGCAGGAAACGGATGTATAATCAGTTTCTCCTCTAGCTCTCGGATGTCTAGGACCAGTTTTGGAGAGACTGGGAGAGATTTAAGAAGTACTCGGTTGCCCTCAGCATGCTACTTAGAGAGCAGCGTGCAGCCGCAAGGAAGAACACAGGCTGGAACTCGTGACAGCAGTGCAGCGGTCTGAGGACACCATGGTTCACAGTGCAGAGTTATAAGGAGAGTCAGAGGTGGCAGAGAGCGTGACTGTTAATAGAAACGTGGGAAGGTGGAGAGACCAGGTAGGGAATTACAGAAACCACAGTTGTCCTAAGAACCAGGGTCACTGAAGTAGGAAGAACCCTCACATCCTACTTGTGGAAGCTCGAGAGACCAACTGTCTACTCATCTTGAGGACCGACAGCAAACGAGGTTGGATAAGGATCATGGCGTGGTATCCCCTCGAACAGGAGACTTGAGGAGGCTAGAGACTTACAGATTTTCTGAATTACAGTGCAAATTGTGCCGCTTCCATGCTGTAGCACCTCTGGTGGCTCCCTGTGGCCTCTGGGTAGCGTCTCGACTCTTTAGCCGGGCATTGGGTGCTTCTGAAATCTAGGCTGTGAACGCTTGTCCAGACCAGTGTCACAGCACTGTCTTGAGTCTGATGCAGGTAACGGACGGCTTGCCAGTTCTTGGTCATACCTGCTGCACATCAGCACTTGTACCTTCAATCTCTGTCTGCATCGGGGTTGCCTGCCTCCTCCCTCCCTTTTTCTTTGTTTCTGTCCCTTCATGTTAAACCACCACCTTCATGAAACTTTTCTGCCTGGTCAGCTCAGCCAGAGCTCTGTACTCCTTGCTGAAATCTGCGTTTCATCTGTACTACCCAAGTTTTCTCTTATGTACATTTCATGCCATGGTCCTTGGTTTGTTTCCTTAAGGTCCCGAAAGCGTCTCATCCATCTGGACATCTCTCGTGACACCTCACAGAGCCCTGTAACTGCAGCCAATACTTAAGTATTGTCGAACAGATAAATAATCTTGGCTGATATTAGGTAGTTGGCTGCTAGTTGGCCGTGGCACGCTAGGGATGACGTCGTCCCTTGGGAAACGATGGTCTACAGTTGTCAGTGCTGTTTCCCTGACCTCATTGCCTTTGTTTTATGAAATGAGGTCTGTTCTTATTTTCATAGATGATCATATGGAAAGGGAGTTTCTCAGTTGTTGGCCGTTCCCTTCTGTTTCCATTTCCTTGCCAGACACCGTCCACCCTGCTCTGTCCTCAAGCAGTAGTTTTTGTTCATGTTCCTGACCAAGACGCAGTCCGTCCACTCAAGGGTTCTCCTTCGGTCTCTGACACAATCTCTCGGACAGAACCGACATAACGGGCATAGAACTCACCTTGTGTCAGCGGTCCTTTTTCTCTGCTGATGCTTCATTTCCTTCTCAGAAAGGTTTTTACGCACTAAAGTGTATTCCCAGGTTAGCCATCCTGTAGCAGCCATTCTTTAAGGATTCGTTAAGGCACTTTGTCTGAAGAGTAAGATGTCTCACGAGATAACTGGAGGAAGTGGAGTATATGACAGAACTTAGAATTTCCCCTGTGAAATGGTAGACATTCAAAAGAAATTGCAGTTCAGCCTTCCTCACTCCACTACGGCCCCAGAACTTGCTCTCCCCAACCAGGGTCCACGGAGCATTCACAGAGCAGAACCCCGCTCTCTTATGACCTGACTTTCTCGCAGCATCGGGCTCTGTTTACCACTCTTGCGCTCTGGCTCCTCGATGTCACACCTCTGCATTGATTTCCATCATCCGTGTGCCCATCCCAGCTGTTCTCCTACGCCCCAGACACAGACGCTGATGCTCCATCTGAAGGCAGATGAGCTTATGGTAGCCTGGGAGTCCTCTAGTTGGGCATTTCTCACACACATTGTTTTTACTATTTAATGTCCGTCTGGTTCTCTATTATATTCTCAGTGCCAAACATAGGTGTTCAGTGAATATTTGTCTCATGATTGAACTAATTTCAAAAAGCTTGTTGAAGATTCAGGACAGTGGCTCGTGAGACATTATAGCGACCACAACAGTATTCTTCCATGTAGAATTTGTTGCTTGTTTAAATGGCTGTTGATACTAAACTTGCCATTTTTGGCATCTGTAGCAGTCTAGGTTTTTAAAATATTAATGTATTTTAAAGCCACATTCTTTGGGACCCTTTGAAAATTCTAAAAATGTTAAATGTTTACAAAATACCTAGTACACTTTAAAGAGGAAAATGTATAAAGTGGGGTTTACAGTAAAATCTCGTGATTATAGTATAGAAGAGGCCTGTTTTGATATGTCCAACAAAAAGGTGTGGGAAGTGACTTACTTCACCACAAGCTTATATTTGTCTAGCAGTGTGGTATGTCTGTTGAAAAGAAAGGCAGTTTGATCTTAGTCGTCCCAGTGTACTCAGCACCAGAGGGTTTTTGTCTTGGTGTTCGCATCACACAAAGGACACCCACTAACTGAAGGGCCCTCAGTCGGGTACCCTGTAGCATGGGGAGCAGTTGTGGGAACCACGAGCCAGAGGAGAAGCTTTGAGGAGGGTAGTGAGTCATGATGAGTATCTTCAGATACTCATTTAAAAGCTGCCATAAGAAGTAACTTATGTTTGTTCCCTGGTGGCTCAGAGATTAAAGGGTCTGCCTGTTTTTGTGGGAGACCTGGGTTCGATCCCTGGGTCGGGAAGAAGGAACTGGCAGTCCACTCCAGTATTCTTGCTTGGAGAACCCCATGGACGGAGGAGCCTGGTGGGCTACAGTCCACAGGGTCGCAAAGAGTCGGACATGACTGAGCGACTTCACTTCACTTCACTTCATATTTGTTCCCAAGAGGAAAACTGAGAACAGTACAGCCACTCATTCTGAAGGAGACCTGGAGACAATTGTCAGTAAAACTCTTCGTCTCTATGCTGGATGTGTGCATTCTGATTTTTGTAACATTAACATAGTGAGAAGCTATTTAAAAAACTAAACGTCAAGTATTAAAACGATGGCAAAGAAGTTGAGTCCAGTTAGTGTAATAATACACTTTTTCTACCGGTACTTTCTAAAATTAGGAACCATTTGTCATTTTTATTGAAAAAATAGTCTTTTTCTGTCCTTTTTCATTTTTGTAAAATCAGATGTGAAAATGCCAATGATTGAAAAAAAAAGAATGCCAGTGATACGAGAAGTGAGTTCTAGTTTTGTTTCCTGAAACTTTGACCTACGTTTTCTCCCTGAGAGTTCTTTCTTTCAGTTTAGGGGATTACTCAAGGCAAAATAAGATGCATGTGGAAAGAAAAATTTCTCAAATCGAATTTAATGTAGACTCATTCGTTGTGTGACCTCGTTGTGGTTTAGTTGCTGAGTCGTGTCCAACTCTTTGCGACCCCATGGGCTTTAGTTCACCAGGCTCCTCTGTCCATGAGGTTGATGCTCCAGGCAAGCATGTTGGAGTGGGTAGCCATTTCCTGCTCCAGAGGATCTTCCTGACCCAGGGATCAAACCTGCGTCTCCTGCGTTGGCAGGTGGATTCTCTACTACTGAGGCACCAGGGAAGCCCACATGGCCTGATACACCCGACTTAAACTCGATGGTACTTTTCTGCATCTGTAAAGTAGACAGTGACATTTCACCCTTTAGCTTTTTATGAAGAATAAACAAAATGGTACATGTGGGTGCAGGTGGCACACAGGAAGCACTCAGTAAATGTTATTAATAAGTCTTGCCTCCAGAAGACCTGTCCTAGAGGTTACATTGTCCATCACCACTTTTCCAGACGAAATCTGGTCTGGATGTCTGCCTTTCTCCCCTCCTTTTTCCTTTTCTATCATCAAGCTGCTGGTAATTTTAGTAAAATTTAACATTTGTGTGCTTGTTCCATGAGACCTGTTTTCCTGTGAGGTGCACAGGTTGGTGAAGAGACGTTTCTAAAGCTCTGTCTTGCTCTCTTCCATCTTAATTGCTTCTTGCTGCTGCCATCAGCTAACTTGTGTTCACATTTCTTCTTGGAAAAGGTGAGGAAGGATTAAAGCAGAGGGACTGCCAGGTAGAATTGCTGGTTGGCTGGTCACCGCCCTCCAGGTCTTCCTAGTCCCCTTTCCTCTTTTAACCTTCCTGCAACCTCCAGAGCTGGGCGTGGCAGAAACGCAGGGGAGGGGGCCTCTGCCTTGCTCTCCTGCATCAGCAGCGCCTGATCAAACACCCAAACTGAAATGGAAAAGGAAATCCTCTGTGGGCGCAGTACAGTTGCTATAAATCCTTCTCATCTTCTCTCAAATACTCAGGTATCTTATATGAAGCAGACTTAGTTTAAACAGTCTGGAGTTGCTCAAGTGGAGGCTGTTAATAAGAAAAAACAGTATAAATGTTTTATCTGTATTTTAGTAAATTTTGCCACCAACAAGTTTGTAGGTCTTGATGACTATTTTTAAGTTAATGAAATCATAGATTCGTGAAAATTGACGACTCTGCTAGTCGCTTCCTTCCTTTTCATTTCATGTGAAAAGTGGAGGTGGGAAATATAATTATGCAAGAATACACTGCATGTTTTCTACAACAGGTTTTGAGAGAACTTCTCAATTCCTTTTTCTTTCTCCACTGCACCCACATCCTGTGAGTTATTTGGCAAGTGATAAAGATTTGTTAGTCTGGGGCTGACCATAGCAGATCAAGAAGGAACTTCAGATATGACCTAGTGTCCAGCCCTTCTCACTCCCCAGTTCTGGAAACCTAGGTCCAAGAGTCAGTCTAATTATCCCAGGGTGCGCAGTGAGATGTGACAGACCTAGGGATGGAAAGAACCTTTCATATTCACCTTGTGCTCCTTGCAGAGACACATAAACATGTTAAATTGATCATTGGTGTGTCTTCGAGCCAGTGACAGGCTACCGCTGTATGTTCAAACTTTGAGGTTACAGAACAGATGTTTCAGCAGCAGCAGACACCCCACTCTCTGACCACAATGTTTACTGGCCTTTGTGTTCTGTTTGGGTCCTCAGTATACCCACTAGATGGTGTCCTATTTCAGAAACTTCGCTATGGGGCTGCAGGTAGGGTTCTGCCCTCACTAAAAAGCAGCCAAATAGCGCTGACCCATAAGAACGTTTAAATAATTTGGATAAGGTGTTAGATCTTGGAATTAAATATCGAAGGAAAATTTAACTCACGAACAGAAACGCTCTAGTTAAAGTAAAATTCATAAAAATATTTTTATACTTTGTTTTCTGGAATCTTTAAGATACATCAGGCCTGTGGTATGAACAGACTTTTAGCACTGGTTGCTTCTATTGAAGAATGTAGGCCTCCTTGCTTGACTTTGAGTAAGCTCCGGAAGTTGGTGGTGGACAGGGAAGCCTGGCCTGCTGCAGTCCATGGGGTCACACAGTCCCCACGACTGAGCGCCTGAACTGAACTGAGGCCTCCTTGTTGTGGCTGGAGTGTGGGATGGAGGGAGATATAACTAATCTTGTGAATAATTACTATTGTGAAAAGAGGTTGTAAATAATAAACGTATTTTACTCTTTAAGTTCCCAAAATTAAAGGAAAAGAGACATATCCTCAAAACGAAGCTTCATAGGTCTCAGCTTTGATTTGGAAATAAAACGATTGGTTTCTGAGTTTCAAAATCCTAACAGAATAACTGCTCGGCAGTTGCAGATGTTTTTGATAAAAACTTGGAACTGTCAGATCAACAACGAAAGCGCAGGACCGCAGACTCTGTCTTCTGTGGCGAGTATCGAACGGATCCAGAGGGACAGCAAAGCAGGCTCGTGTTCCCCACCCAGGGCATGTGTTCCCTGCCCAGAGGATTTGTTCTCCAAGAAGGAACAGAACACGCAATTACCGTTCCAAATCCTCTTAACATGTTTATGTGTACCAAGCAGCTAGGAAGTCTCAATTTCCAGCCTGTAGCGCAAAGCCAGCATCTCAGCAGAAATTAAAAAAAAAAAATTAAACTGTCTCAAAACGGTAACCTGAGCCATTTCAAACAGTTGTATTACTGTGAAACAGATTTCTTTTAAATTTCTTGAGGGCAGAGATTTTGTTGTTTGTTTCTCTTGTTTGCCTTTGTTGCAAGGCAGCATACATGCAGATAACAGAATGCAGAGTATCTGTTCAATCAGTAGATTATCTGCATTGAAGTCAGTAGTTAGACGAGACTGGGAATACAAAGGCTTTATGGTGATTAAAGCATCTATGATCCCTAGGGAGAAGCCTGGGAACCTTGGAAGCAGGAAACATTTGATTCTAATTAAAACAGAAGGGAGCGGCAGTGGGGAATAAACCATGTTGAGGACAGAGGGGAGGCGGCTCCGTCTTTCTGTGGGGAGGAGGGAGAGTTCTGAGTGACAGTTTGGTGAAAGTTCGTACAGGAAAGATAATAAACCATCCATTTTCCCCTGCACCAAAACCTAAAGGATCTTTCCATTCGTATCCTAGACCACATAGTTTTCAAAGTCGCCGTAAGTCGCCGGCCAGGTTCCCACCCTTTGGGTAAGCCCGAGTTAGAATTTTATTTACAGCTTTCTACTCTCTCTCCAATCATCTGTTTTCCATTGTCACTCATGAAAAGCAACATCTGGTTCACTGTCCACGTTGGTAGCGTCACAGCGCGATGCTCGCTGTGGGCGTATGGGCAAGGGGAGGGCCCGTCTGCCCCACCCCGTGGATGAGACTGGGATGGACGGGCTGCAGGCTTTGAGCTGGTTGAGCCACAGCTGCCGCGTGTCCGGGGGAGCAGGGAGGTGCGTCCTAGTGGGGTTTGCTGCCTCGCTCTCCTTTGAGCTGGTCAGCCACTTGACGGCCTGGCCAGAGGGCATGGTGAGTCACCAGCCCATCTCTGCCTCTCTTATTGCTCCTGGAAAGCCTCTCCATCAGCTCTGTTAGTGATACTGATGGAAATTTCGGTATTAAATCTCTTCTCCTTTTGCTTGTGGCGTTGGAGCCCCCTCACCCACACTGGCAGGGCCAAGCCAAGGACTCCGCCTGTGGCCCCTTGAGGGAAACGTCAGCAGCCTGACTCTCCTAGAAGGAGAACATCCTTTCAGTTTTTCCATCTCCACTCCCTGCCACCCCCACCCGCCCGTGTCCTCCCCAGTTCTTTCTCCTCCTTTCCCATCCAGATCATTTCTGACACCAGCGAGAAGATGAGTTCTGGGGCAGGTCCGCCTCTGATGATCGTGGCTAGGGTGGGGCCAGAGGGTGGGCGTGTGGAGTGACAGAGCCCCCGCGGGCTCGGTCGCGAGAGGGGGAGAAGGCCCTCCAGGGGCTCCCCTTGGCCCCGCCAGTGCGGCTGACACGCGTGCCCGTGCACCGGTCCCTTCTCCTCGTCACTGGTCTAAAAGCACCCCTCCCTCCCACCCACCCCATCACTCCCTTCCTCTCTGCAAAAAAAAAAAAGAAAAACCTAACTGCCCTCTTGATCTCTAAGCCTTGCCGGCCACTTCCGTAAGCCCTTGTGGGTCCTGGAGACATGTCCCTGAAGGCTCAGGCTAGCATTTTTCTCACGTTAAATCACTGGTTTGCGCCTGGCAGGGTGCTGCAGCGTGCGCCCGGGGCAGTGGCCACTTCCCTGACTTTGGGGGACAGAGAAGCGTGTCGTGCTCGCCTGTGGTGTGAAGGATACCCGCCCCACCACCCCCCCATCCCCACGCCGCCCCGACCTCACCCGGGGCGCGGCTGGGGGTGCTCTACAGAGCCTGTTTCATAGGAAGCAGCGGGAGAGGAGGAGGAGGAGGAAGCCGGCTGGAAAAGGAAGCTTTGTTTTTCTCCTCTTCGTCTGGGGATGAATCATGTTCCCAGCACTGCCTTTAGGTTTTCAAGCCTCGAAGGCTGCTGGTGCTGAGCCGAAAGGGCCAGTCGTGACGTTCCTGAGGGAGGGAGGGAAGAGGGGCCCGCGCCCCAGAAGGGAGGGAGCATGGGGGGGGAGGAGTGGGCTCTTTTTTTTTTCCTTCCTGCTTTCACTCCGCTGTCATTAGACTTTTCAGCTGAAATCAGAACCAAGCCCTGCTGCCTGGCGAGCAAGAGGCTGACTAGAGACTCTTTCTCTGAACAGAATCTCAGAATTTCAGTTTGCTTGCTTTTTTTTTTCCCTGTGAAGGAAATACTGCTTTTCCTTGCTTTTGTTTTTTAAGCAAGAAGAGGTTTTCATGAGAAAATTTTGTCCTGCCATCCCTGCAAAGTAGAGCTGTCTTCCCTTCTTCTCTGCTTGTCTTTTCCCGACAAGGCACATACTGGATTTTTTCTCGCCTGCTCTGGGCTGTTCCCCGCCACGTGCGTCGGCCGGCATGCGTAGCCCGTTAAGCCTTCATTTTTCTCCTGGAGTTATCGCCCGTGATGGAAACAGTCTGTGCTTCTCTCTCCGTCGAGATCTGACTAAAGTATAGCATCCAGGGGTGATTACTGTGGATACTGTGAGTTGGGCGTGCATCACCCCGGGGCTCAGGCACTGCCAGGAAGTTCTCCGTCCGGTGAGGGACTTGGGGTCCTGTGTGGTTTGACCCCCTCGAGGTTTTCTTCATAGAGGAGTCCGGACGGCAGAAACCCCCTCCGGCTCCCCGCGAGAGGTTCAGACCTGGGGGCTTGCGGGAGCACCCCGACCCCCCAGGTTACGGTGGGTCCCGCCCCTGCATCTCGTGTCCTCTCTGCTGCGTTTGGACAAAATGTACGAGCGGCACAAGAGGCGCTACAGCCTGTGTGACATCTCCAAGGTGGACAGGACCGTGGATGTGGTGCTGCTGAAGGTAAGGGCCTCCCGCAGCTGCCTCCTGCCTCTGAATCCAGTAGCTGGGGCCCTGGCCACCCTGTACTGGGAGAAGAGCTGAGAGGTGTGTGTGTGTGTGTGTGTGTACAGTGGGGATTGTGGAGTTGGGTTGGTGATTTTAAGGTTCCTAGCAGAATATCCCACTCTAGTGTTCTTGCCTAGAGAATCCCAGGGATGGGGGAGCCTTGTGGGCTGCCATCTATGGGGTCGCACAGAGTCGGACACGACTGTAGCAGCTTAGCAGCAGCAGCAGAATATCTGACCAGCAACAATGGGGACTTAAAAATCATCGAGTCACTTAGGTGTCAGCGTCATTTTACTTGCTTTAAAGTGGGTTCTTCTGCTCAAGAGAACCTCCTACTCTTGTAAATCGCAGGTGGAGCACTTCACCGTCAGTTGCTCTTTTCCAGAGAGGCCTGTCCCCAGCGTCCCCACCCCAGGCCCCATCTGTAGAGGCATCATTATCTGTCGGTCTCTCCCGGTCTGCCTCTGTCTCCCAGTCTGTCTTTTGCCTGAGTTTTTTTTTTTTTTCCTCTTCTCTTTCTGTTCTTTTTTTTCTCTCACAACTCTTGGGGGGAAGATAGTACTTATTTCCTTTGGAAAGATCTCCACTCAGTCTGTTTATCAAAGTGGCACAGTGGCCGTTTTGGCTTGGTTTGACTGCTTTACAGGTCTGGCCTCTGACTGTTAATTGCTGTGTTTGTTTTCTCCCGTTAGTGATGCTGGCTGTCTCAGCAGGATGGGGGCGGGGCCTCTGGCCAGCTAATTGCTCACAGAAGGCATCCTTGAGTCTAAAATTAGTAAGAACTCCTCCAGCCATAAGGTGGGAGTCTGGGAATGTTGGACGACTCAGGGAGCACTTTTTGGAAGTTTAGCCATTTTCTGGCAAAGGCAGGGGAAACTGGAAACCAACCAATTGCTTCAGGGTTGCCAGAGAACCTCAGTACCTGAGCTGATGAGGGTGTGGAACCAGGGGAGTGCAGGCACAGGAGGAATGTATTGTTCCGGGCAGGGAGGTAGGGGTGCTTTCGCATTGATTGACCAGTTCAGTTTATTACTTGAGACTCCCTCGTTTTTTCCACTCATCCATTGAGGCCAAGCATGGCTCAGAAAGCTAGACACAGATGCCAGTGAACTGAGACCACCCTTTGGGACACCGATGAGGGGCTGGGTGGAGGGGTTGTGATCCTGGGGAACTGCCGTCTGTCCGCCATAATCTCCATCATCTGGTGCTCTGACTTGCCAGGCCGAGGCTCAGAGCAGTGGGCAACTTGGCATTTTGAACTTGATCCAAGATCTTATTCATGTTAGTTCCTCTGAAATGTGAGCTCCGCTATGAAGTGACAGTGATGTTTTTGTTTTTGTTGTTTCTGTCCTCCTTTGTTTAGAAGAGTCTAGTTGTTAGGACCTTTACGAGCTTGACTCTTTATGACATTGGGCTTCCCAGGTGGCGCTAGCCTGCCTGCCAGTGTAGGAGATGCAAAAGACGAGTGTTCAATCCCTGGGTCGGGAAGATCCTCTGGAGAAGGAAATGGTAACCCACTCCAGTGTTCTTGCCTGGAAAATCCCATGGACAGAGGAGCCTGGCGGGCTACAGTCTATGGGTCACACAGAGTCAGACATGACTGAGCGCTTTGCATGCTTTATGATGTTCCCTGTCTGGGGAAAAAAGGGAAAGAGGAGAGGGAGGATAGAAAATCTCAGTCTTAGTGTCACAGGAATGTGGTGCATTTAATACCGTGCTGAAATACGTAATACTCTCCACTCTCCCAGGCATGAGAGCCCTTAGTAGTGGAGCTAACTCAGCACAGGCTTACTGCCTTCACAGATGCTGTTCTACAGTTTTAACAGAATGGTTTTATATACGTTACTTGATCTGAGAGGATTGGTCAGGCAGCAGTGGTCCCTGAACTCCCACCCCAGACTCCTTTTCCTAGAAGAGTTTGAGGCGTCTCCTGAGCCCGGCTGAGGAACGTGAAAGACTTGAGTGATGTGATGTTTTGGGTTTTTTCTCCGCACAAGGCCACAGCTCATAAAGGATGTAATTTTTTTCTCTCTCGCTCTTTTTTTTTGGATGTGCCTGTATTTGTATTCTTTTTTCTTTTTTTGCACCATACAACCTTTACATAACCAAAGAGTTTCAGTAGAAGAAACTTCACTTCTCAGAAAGCAGGCATTTATTACAAATAAGGAAGCACAAAAAGTCCTGAAAATACGCTATTTCCAGGTTGAGATGAGATGGGCAGCTTTGGTGCTGATTCTTTGCTTTGAAGACAGAGAAGGTCACATCACTGAGAGATCTACACAAAAACAGTATTAATGATTTGTTCAGTGTTGGGCATGGTGCTCGGTCCAAGGGGCACATGGGTCTTCAAAGTCTCCATATTGCTTAAAGACAGGCAACAGACGGAGAAACAAAAAGTACACATTACTGTAAGTGACTTGATGGATATAAACAGTGTGCACTGTAAGAAGTGCACACGATGGGGAGACATTTCAGGTAGGAGATCATTCTGAGGTTCTGGCATTTGAAAAACTGGTGTCCAGAGAATTAGAAGATGCCAGCCGCTGCACCTAGGGAAGGCGTTCTGGAAAGGATTGGGGAGGTCCTGGGGCGGGGAAGGATGGGGGAGGCCGAGGTGATGGGAGAAAGCTGAGCAGGCCGGGCCTGGAAGAGCCAGGCCTTGACCGCCATCGGGAGGGGTTCGCTTTGCTTGGGTATGTTACTTCTCAACTTATGTTTTCAAAAGATTGTTCTGGCACGTGGGAGTCACTCAGGCTGCCATTATGGTAGGCCCGGCGTGATGGAATGGCTTTGTGGTCTCCAGTGGGCAGGCACTTAACCTTTACATCCCTAGTATTTGTTTCATCTTATGGGGAAAAACATTTTCGGATAGTCGGTAATTTTCTCACAGCTCATCCTAGGTAATAGGATGCAACCCCAGACGTGATTCTTTTCAAAGCTCATGTTCTTTCTTAGTCCCCTAGACTTCTTCTTTGAGTTGGCCAACACTTTTATTTCATGAATGTGTGTATCTGTATCTATATGTATATTTTAAAGTTTTAACTGCTACCACTTTTTCAGTATGAAAAGTTGATGTCATTCACTTCTTTCCCAGTGTGGGGATTCTTTCTACAGCACTTTGAATTCAGATATGAATCTACCATTGTTAGCAGCCTTTCCCCCACAATTTTTTTTTTTTTTTAATTCATTCAGCAGTGGCCTCCTCACTTCTTTCCATTTTGAATTTGTTTTTTAAATCAGTGTTTTTAAAGGTGTATTATATTGGATGTGTGAGCTACTTAAGTTCCCAAGTGACCATGTGCTATGTTCTCACTTCCCTTTTTGGTGGAAGATTTTTTTTTTTTTTTTTTAATATACCGAGGAGTTTATAATTTTTTTAATCTATTCATTATGTCTAAGCACTCAAAACAGTGTCCCTAATTTGTGTTAAATGCTCAGTAAGTTTTGTTAGTTGAATGAGTTCATCTGTTAAGATTTGTAAGTATGGGTTCATAACACGTCATGGTATGTGAACTGTGCTTAATGCGCTGGGATGGCTGGGGTAAAGAACAGAGAGATGAGTTGGGATAGTCATCACAAAATCCAGACCATGACCCTGTCCTTCTGGTGTCATAACGTTTACAGCTCCATTCCTTCCCACTGGCATCCGAATAATTCACTGTGAATCAACTTGAAAATCCTATCGTCTGTTATGTGCCCCTCCTTTCTGAGACTTTGCATTCTGACTCGTTCCCTTCGTCAGTTCTGTTCAGTGACTTTCGTGGAAGCTCTTCTGCATCAAAGCCTTCCTTGGGATTTTTCCCAAGGCTGGGTACACTGGTCTTTATCCTCACATCAGCCGTTGCTTCCCATCATCAAACCCAATAGATACTGAAATCTTACCTTCTTCTTGAATTTTTTTTTCTAATAGTAAAGTAGGTTAATCGGAGAAGGCAATGGCACCCCACTCCAGTACTCTTGCCTGGAAAATCCCATGGATGGAGGGGCCTGGTGGGCTGCAGTCCATGGGGTCGCTAAGAGTCAGACACGACTGAGCGACTTCACTTTCACGTTTCACTTTCATGCGTTGGAGAAGGAAATGGCAACCCAGTCCAGTGTTCTTGCCTGGAGAATCCCAGGGACGGGGGAGCCTGGTGGGCTGCCGTCTATGGGGTCGCACAGAGTCGGACACGACTGATGCGACTTAGCAGCAAAGTAGGTTAATAGTGTTCTTGGCTCCGCTGTCCCAGTACACACATACATACGTGTCACTCCTCACAGTATCCCCCCATGCCTGTGTGACTTCTGGCTGCTTATGGTAGGTAAACGGCTAGTAACTATGAATCATGTGCAGAATGGGATACGGAAGAATCTGAATCATTGGCAGACACCCTTTGGTATCAACAGGCCCATTTTCCTCAGCACCTTTCAAAAGCCTAGTTCTGTGTATTTTTGTTTGGGGGTCACACAGGGCCCTCATTGCAGGAAGAGAGCTCTTCATTTGCTTGTGCGGGATTCTCTAGCTGTGGCACACAGGCTCTGTCGTTTGCAGCAGGTCTGCTCAGTGGTTGTGATGCCGTAGTTGCCCCTCGGCATGTGGGAATCTTAGTTCCCTGACGAGGGATCGAACCCGAGTCCCTTACATTGGAAGGTGGACTCTTAACCACTGGACCACCGGGGAAGTCCCTCTAAAGCCTACACAAGTTGGTGAAAGGAGCCTTTGTCTTAACACAGTTCAGCAGCTAACTCATGATCACATTAAGAGACTGTTTTTAACACAGGAGGACATCACACCAAGTGTCAGGAACTTGCTGCAAAACTAGCATGCCAAAGACAAAGAAGTCAGAATCCTAGATCAGCTACTGACTTTAACCCAGGGACCATTTCTGTTTCACTAGTTTTATTACTTTGGGTACTTGCAAAAATACTGCCCACTAGTAACAACATGATTCTTCCTGTTACTGATGATTTACTGACAGCATACTTTGTAACTAGTAAGTCAGAGTAGCAGATGAATGGTGAAAAGGTTTGCAGCCCTGTTTTGTGGACACTGAGTGACAGTTTGTACAGAGGACGACGACCCCCTCCCATCCGTGATGTTCAGGCAGGCCACCTGGCCTCATCAGCGCAGGAGTAGTTTGTCTGTAAGCCCAGCGTCATCTTCCAGGAAATACACATCCTTTAACAAGTCTACTTGCTCAAAGACATTTCTATGCCGCTTCAAACAAAAGACATTAGCAGGCAAAAGACGACTGAAGGCAGCTCTGCCTGTCTGCTCAGTTACAGTCTGATTCCCTGAAAAGACTTTTGACTCAAGTGTTGGCTCCCCTGTCCGGATGGTGGGGTTTCTGCTTCCTTTTGTTCAGCCTTGTAACTCCAGCTACATCTCCTGAGACATTTGCAAAGGAAGTAAATACAGGCAGTGGCTGGGAAGGCTGGGTGTAACCATGAGCTGTGTTATTAGGATGTTCAAATATAAACAGTAGCAGAAACACTGCCAAAAACAAGGCAGTTCCCTCTCCACTGAAAATATGCACGGCTCTATTTTCTGACTGATGGGAACACAGTTTAGGTGTGGTTTAGATCATTCCAAGGGACCCGAGGCTTCATGAAAGGCGTGAAAAACTACCAGGATGGTCAACATTTTTTTTTTGCATCAACTTCTCCCATCCCATGTTCCGTATGCACTGTAACTCACCAGAACTTTGGATGCTCGGAGCCTGTAATGTCCACAGTCTGACTGTCGTGGAGATACAATGTGGACAGAGTTTGTTTTTTAGCTAAAGAATCACAAATGGAGTCAGAGCCAGAAAGTGGTTTTGGGTGGCTTATTCCTCCAAAAGATGTGGATATTTAATGGCACAGTCTCTGTTTTCCTCATTTCCAACTGCTTGCTAAACAAAATTTCAGAATCATTTTGATCTACTCCTCCTACCCATTTAATCAGTTGCCAGTCTTGTGTTTTGGTATTAGTTCAAAGATTCCGTAGAGCAGCACCTGGATAAAGGGCCTTATTGTTTCCTTTTTTTCTTCTTAATCTCAAATTATTAGCAGTCTCAACACTGTCGTTTCTGGTCCATCTCCTAATTCTGCTGGCAATCAGATTTCCTGCTAAGCCTAGGCTCAAGATGGCTAAAAAGAGTGTCAGTGGTACAGAGAACAGTCTGTCACCCAGTAATGTAGAAACCTGGGTCTTAGCGGTCACCTTTTGGAAAGGAGACTACCGTGAGAAGAGATGTGTTACCGTAAGTATGATCAGGGCCTGGCATTTCCTCTGGTCTGTAGCAAGCGCTCTGAAAACATCCCAGTGGAGCCACGCGGGGTGTGTGGCCTTTAAGTTATCTCATTGTATGAGTGAGAAACAGTGGAGCTGTTGAAAAACAGACCTGAGACGAGGGCAAATGTATCGGTCACACCGGTGTTTCTGAAACCAGGCGGGAGGAGGGAGAGAGGTTTTGTAATCCAGTTTCTGCCTCTTAAATGGCTTGCTTGTGTATACTCAGCGCAGTACTTGTCACACGTGAGCATGATCTGCTTGGGGCTGCTGTCACTGTGTACAGGATGTGGTCAAAAACGCTGATGCCCCTTTTGACATTCTTTCCACACTCGTGTCTGAGGACTCTGTCCTCTGGTTAATGGCACTGACCACGATTGGTAGCATCTGGCCCAGATTACCAGCGCTGCCTCCAGCTGTGGGCTGCCCGACAGCTTTTCTCTAAACACGCTCGCTTCTTGGAACTGCCGCACACCCACTCTGTTGTTGTAAGGAAATACATAACATTGACCACACTTGAGTGTACAGCTCAGTGGCATTAAGTACGTTCACATTGTCGTGCAGCTGTTGTATCACCACTGTCCAGAACTTTTTCGTCTTTGCAAATCGAAGCTCTGTACTCGATAAGCAGTAACTCTTTGTTTCCCCTGCCCCCAGTCCCTGGCAATCACCGTTCTATTTTTTTGGCTCTAGAATTTGACTACCCTAGGTATCTTATGTAAGTGGCATTGCACAGTATTTGTCCTTTCATGACTGGCTTATTTCACTGATTATGATGTCTTTGGGGTTTATCCATGTGGAAGCAGGTATCAGAATTCTCTCCTTATTTTAAGGCTGAATACTACTCCGGTGCATGTATATACTACCTTTTGTTAATCCATTCATCTGTTGATGGCCAGTTGGGTTGTTTTCCCCTTTTGTCTATTGTGAATAGAGGTGCTGTGAATATTGATATGAGCACCTGCTCTCCGTTCTTTGCGGTGTGTGCCCAGAAGTGGAACTGCTGGGTTTGGGTTGTATGGTGATTCTGTTTAAGTTTTGGAGGAACCCTGTACTTTTTTCCACGTTTTTACATTCCTAAGAATTTACGTGCACACAGGTTTCAGTTCTCTGCATTCTCACCAACACGGGTTATTTTCTGGAGGTTTTTTGTTTGTTTGTTTTGGAGTGTGTGTGTGTGGTTTAAATACAGTGTGTGTGTATATGTGGTTTAAATACAGCCATCCTGGTGGGTGTGATGCAGTGTCTCCCTGTGGTTTTGATTTATTTCGTTCCGTGACTGCGCGCTCGCCGCTGCGCTGTTTCTGTCTGCACGCAGCCAGCCTCCCGGTTTCTTCACCTGCCGCTGTGGATCACCCGCACGAGCACCACCAACAGCGTGTCTTTCCTCTTGGCACGTCCATGTGGCTCCCTCTCCATTTCACACTTTTCTCACCACCTTTTACTCGAGCAAATGAAACTAGTGCCAGTCTTTCTCTCAATATTGATGACTTTTAAGCATCTGAAAGGCATCTTGACACTTCAGACTCAACCTAGTCAAAGAGAAGGCCAAGGCACCACTACCGTCTGCTCTGGATCTCCTGTCTGTTTCTAAGCGTGGAGTCTTTATCTCTCTCATTTCTGTGGATTCTGCCCTTTGTACCGGCTCACTGGCCTGCTGCTTCCTCGGTGTCCCACTGGGGCCACACGTCCCCAGCCCAGGGACGCACCCTCCAGACCAGAGCTGCCTAGACTCCTCTTACTGGGCTGTGTCCTGGTTGTTCCATGCTTTCCTTCCTTGCTTGCCTGTAGAAAGGAAAACTTCCTACAGTTTTCCTAGGATAATACCGATTTTTTCACTCCCTTGATTATGTAACTGGGGTGAGGGGCTCACCTTGGTGGAGACTCACGGCTGCCATGTCTCCCATTCTTTCCTCAGTCGTACTTCTGACCACCCTTGGGCTTTTCATACTCCTCAAAAACTTGTAAGAAGAAGTCTCTACTCTGAGTTGTGAAGCCGTCTCCAGAACCACTGACTGGACACACAAACGCGTGTTTCTGGGAAAGAGCGGTCCCTGGCTTCCCTCAGATCCTTGAAGGAGTCTGTGCCACCGAAGGCCACGAACTCCAGCTCTGAAATGTCCTGGCGGCCTTGCTCAGCCTCTCTTTTCCATGGCAGGCAGGACTATCCAGTCTGGAGTCCGTGGCTGTGGAGGCCTGATAATCCATGAGCCCATATGGTTATATGCATTGTCCTGGGATGTGGAGGCAGGTACAACCCTTGATGCTTTATAGTTAGTTTATTTTTGGCTGTTCTGGGTCTTCGTTGGTGCACGGGGGGCTGCTCTCTAGTTGCGGGTTTCTCACTGTGGTGGCTTCTCTGGTTGCAGAGCACAGGCTCTAGGGCGCGTGGACTTTGGTCCTTGCAGCACGTGGGCTCGGTGGTGGCAGCTCCCAGGCTCTTGAGCACAGGCTCAGTAGTTCTAGCAAATGGGCTTAGTTGCTCTACGGCACGTGGGATCTTCCCAGATCAGGGATGAAACCCGTGTCTCCTGCCATTGGCAGGCGGATTCTTAGTCACTGAGCCACCAAGGAAGTCCATCCTTAACATTTTAAATGAAAGAAGATTCCTCGTACTTTTAAACTGTGGGACCCATTGTGTAAATTGTCACCAGGATCACGATTTGTCTTTCTCTTGCTGTCCTTGACACTGTTTCTTGCCTAAAGTGGGCATGGTACTCCCCAAAAGCTGACTGGCCAGCTGTGTGGTTTAATCAACAAGGTAGCAATAGGAAGAAGGCTTCTTGGGCTAGATTTACTCACTCTTTCCTGGTGAGGAAGTCTCTGATTTACCTGAAATCATACTGATTTTCAATGTAGGTTTTAGTTTGAAGTGTTTGTGAATGAGTCCTGATTCCACAGAAGGAACTAGCTGGAGCTGCATAGCTGTCGGATTTCCTGAGGTTTCCTTGAGTGCTTGGAGGTGGTGAGCCTGCTCAGCACGTCGTTGGTAATTAACTGTTAGTGACTGAAAACGCAGGCTCCTGAAAGCAGACAAAGCCAAGACAAACAAACAAAACATTTCTTTCAGTTACAGCATTTTGATGTTCCGAAAATTGGCACCCCCAGTTTCATATTTGAGTTTTCTCATTATGATACTTTACTTTCTAAATGTTTTTGTCTAATTTAAGCAGTGACTCTCTTTTCCAGCCAATAATCTCCAGAGATGTTAAATGCTCCTTTGCCAGATTTTTTCAGTTTCATATTGCTATTAAAAATTGTTTAAACAGTCGTTGAATTCTGAGACAAAGTTAAGAACAAGAAGAGATACTTGTAAGGGTGGGGAAAGAGCACTGGACTGGGAGTGAGGAAAAATGAGTCCTCACTCCACCCCTAAACGCTCTGTTACCTCCTTCAGGTCCCTTCACCCGCTGTGCCTGCCCCCCTTTCTAATGGATCTGATAAAGGGAGTGGGGTGATCATCTCAAAGGTTCTCCCTTTAGTTCTATATACAAATCATTGAGGATAATAAACTCAAAGATTATTCATTGAGCATCTGCTATCTACTCGTGGGGAGATCTGTGGAATTTTTAAAGGTAGGATTCACTTCTCACAGAGCTTACGGTCTTTTGAGCAGATACAGTTACCAGTACAGTATAGTTCGCACACAAATCTACCATCCCCAAATCTAGCCTCACCCAGCGTGTGGCCTCGTCTCAAAAATGGCGACGTGCCTCCCAATGGGACAGGCAGAGGGTCCCATCCAGGTGACAGTAGTCTGCAAACTTGAAAGTACAATTTAGAAATATAATGGGATGTTTTACAGTTTTAATTCTGGTATCACCTGTCTTGTTTCAGACTCTTCTTTCCAAAGTCACCATAAACCTCACGGTTGCCCAATTCAGTGACTTCTTTTTAAAAATGTATCAGTTCCAGCTTCTCAGCAGCAGTTGGCACTGTGGTCCTACCTTCTCTCTTCAGCCCTCGGCTTTTAACTTCTGTGAAACTCCAGTTCTTCTGCTTATACAGGGTCTGGCCGTCTCTGGGCCCTCCCCCACATGTATTGTGCAATAATGCCTGTGTAAAGTGAAAGAGAGGAGTTGTTATCTGGCCCAGTGTTTCTGTGTGTTACATTTGTGACCTGGGCAGAAATGTATAAAGAATTTCAGATATAGTTTGGCGTTAGAGTGTCTCATTCAGTCTGATTCCCATTTCTACTGATCATAGGACACTTTGTCCACACTCATTTCAGTGGCTCATGTGTGCAGAATGCTGTGGAAGAGTTATTTACTTAATTTTTCCACATCTCTCTCACACCCACTGAGTTCTTAGAGGACTCAGTTCTTTTACTACTACTGCTTTTAAGGCTTGACACAAATGTTTTGATACATTGAGGATATTTAGTACATTTTTATTTAATGAAAGAAAGAAACAAATCTGAGGGTGTTCAGCATTAAGTCTTTGTAGAGTCTTCCTTTTCCTAGAAAGTAATCAATAGGTTAAAAAATAGTTTCCATTTTAAAAGAAAAGTTGGAAGTATGTTTCCAATGAGCAGTCATGTTTAAAACCAGCTGAACCACATGATCATCTTTGATTTACTTTTATATAGTTTGTTTCACTTTTTCTATTTCCTATTCAGTGCTCTGATTTCATTTAGTTTGTTTTCCAGTTTCTCCATCTTTTTTTTTTTTAATTTTTTTTCTCAAGCCTCTATCAAGCTTAGTAGAAAAGCTTTTGTATACATATACATACATAATATGTATAATATATATATTTTTAGAAAACTTATGAATTTTTGCCTACTAAAAAAATTTATGACATTTTGATTCTACTTAGTACGAATAGAATGCTAGATTTCTAATTTAAAAAAAAATGCAACCAGCAACAGAGGTTTACTGTATGGCACAGGGAACTATAGTCAGTGTCTTGTAATAACCTGTAATGGGAAATAATTTCAAAAATAATACACGTGCATGTGTATAACTGAGTCACCTTGCTGTGCACCTGAAACGCTGAAAGTCCACTGTACTTTGATAAAAGAGAGAGATTTAAAAAAAGGGAAAGCTGAAAGTGTATCTCATACACTCACGTGAGATACCATTCACACCCGCCAAGTTGGCTACATCTAAATAGGTAAGAGCAGTAGCAGGTGTTGGCAAGGGTGTGGAGAAATTAGAACACTCGGACATTGGTGGTAGGAACGTCAAATGGCACAGCCACTCTGGAAAAGCCTGGCAAGCCCTCAGACTTTATTAAACGTAAAGGTATCATCGCTTGACGTAGCTGTCCCATTCTTGGGTGTATACTCGAAGTGAAACATGTCCAGTGCTCGTATATGAATATTCATGACAGGATTATTCATAACAGCAGCCCACATGTCTATCAGCTGAAGAGTAAATAGAGTGTGGGCATGTCCATACAGCATTATGGATTATTAGGCAGCAGGGTACAGTACTCATAAAATGCTGAAACACAGATGAACCGTGAAAGCCAAGTGCAAGAAGCCAGCAAGCAGAGGCGTCAGAATGTATGCGTCCGTTTATACAGAACGTCCAGAGGAGGCAAATACACAGGGACAGAACTTACATTAATGGTTGCCTGGAACCGGGAGGGCAGGGGTTTGGGGTAGGGTGTGACTACTGATGGATGCAAGATTTCTTTCTTATGCCATGAAAATGTTCTAAAATTAGATAGTGGCCATGGTTTCACAGCTGTGTTAAGATGCTAGACCACTAAATAGACTATTTAATAGTTAAATAGGTGAGTTTTAGAGAATATGAATTAGGTTTCAACTTGTTCAGTCGCTAAGTCGTTTCTGACTCTCTGCAACCCCATGGACAACAGCATATCAGACTTCCCTGTCCTTCAGTATCTTCCAGAGTTTGCTAAAACTCTTGTCCATTTAATCAGTGATGCTATCCAACGATCTCATCTTCTGTCACCCCCTTCTCCTGCCTTCAGTCTTTCCCAGCATCAGGGTCTTTTCCAGTGAGTCGACTCTTTGCATCAGGTGGCCAAAGTACTAGAGCTTCAGCACCTGTCTTTCTGAATATTCAGGGTTTATTTTCTTTTAGCATTGACTGCTTTGATCTCCTTGCAGTCCAAGGGACTTTCGAGTCTTCTTCAGCACCACAACTGGAAAGCATCAAGTCTTTCATGCTCAGCCTTCTTTATGGCCCAACTCGCACATCTGTAAATAACTACTGGAAAAACCATAGCTTTGACTATACAAACCTTTGTCATATATTTCAATAAAGGTCTTAAAATGCAAAATTGGACATATACACACACAAAATGTAATGTGGTATGCTGGATTGCCAGCATCCGTTGGATCATCAAAGAAGCAAGAGAGTTCCAGAAAAACATCTACTTCTGCTTTACTGACCATGCCAAAGCCTTTGACTGTGTGGATCACAACAAACTATGGAAAATTCTTCAAGAGATGGGAATACCAGACCGCCTGACCTGCCTCCTGAGAAATCTGTATGCAGGTCAAGAAGCAGCAGTTAGAACTGGACATGGAACAACAGACTGGTTCCAAATAGGGAAAGGAGTACATCAAGGCTGTATATTGTCACCCTGCTTATTTAACTTAATGCAGAGTACATCATGCAAAATGCCGGGCTGGTTGAAGCACAAGCTGGAATCAAGATTGCCAGGAGAAGTATCAATAACCTCAGATATGCAGATGACACCACCCTTATGGCAGAAAGTGAAGAACTGAAGAGCCTTTTAATGAAAGAGAGTGACAGTTGGCTTAAAACTTAATCATAAAACGAAGATCATGGCTTCTGGTCCCATCACTTCATGGAAATAGATGGGGAAACAATTGAAACAGTGAGACACTTTATTTTTGGGGCTCCAAAATCGCTGCAGATGGTGACTGCAGCCCTGAAATTAAGAGCTTCCTCCTTGGAAGAAAAGCTATGACAAACCTAGATGGCATATTAAAAAGCAGAGACATTACTTTGCCAACAAAGGACCGTCTAGACAAGGCTATGGTTTTTCCAGTAGTCATGTTGGATTTGAGAGTTGGACTATAAAGAAAGCTGAGCACCGAAGAATTGATGCTTTTGAACTGTGGTGTTGGAGAAGACTCTTGAGAGTCCCTTGGACTGCAAGGAGATCCAACCAGTCCATCCTAAAGGAGATCAGTCCTGAATATTCATTGGAAGGACTGATGCTGAAACTGGAACTCCAGTTCTTTGGCCAGCTGATGCGAAGAACTGACTCATTGAAAAACACCCCGATGCTGGGAAAGATTGAAAGCGGAAGGAGAAGGGGACGACAGAGGATGAAATGGTTGGATGGCATCACCGACTCAATGGACATGAGTTTTAGTAAGCTCCAGGAGTTGGTAATGGACAGGGAGGCCTGGTGTGCTGCAGTTGCAAAGAGTAGGACACAACTGAGTGACTGAACTGAACTAGCTGATCCTGGATTGGATCCTGGAACATTAAAGAACATTAATGGAAAAAGGAATGAAATCCAAAGTCTGGAGTTAATTAACAATAATGTTCCAGTGTTGCTTTCTTTCTTTAAGTTTTAAATTTTTTTTTTTAAACACCAAAGACATTTTGTATTGGGGTATAGCCAGTTAGTAGTCATTAAAGAAGATTCAGGAACCTATAGAAAAGTTAGAGTGGATATTAGTTGTCTCTTTATGATCACTCAGGCACAACCACTCGGTGAAACATTGAATCAGATTAAAGCTTTTCGCCACATAGGTGTCATCAGGAGATTTTTGGCCGCTGCTGCCTTTAAGTATATCAATACTATTTAATATATACTAATTGTCAACTGAACTGAACTGAATTGTCAAAACTGATGGAGTCTGAGATTTCACCCTGCTTGCAAGCTACCAAGTCAGCCTGACAGTTTCATGGCTGCTGTCTGAAGTCAAAAAGCACCCTGAGCATCAGCTTCTTGTTGGTGCTGCTTGCTGCCCTGCTCCCATGGGGGCCACACGAGGGGCCCGGGGAGATGCTGTGTCACAGCTGAGGAACCCCAGCCGTGGGACCCCTGCATTTTTGCTGTGTGCAGTAAGCCTGCCTCACTTTTGTTCTGACTTCACACCTCTGTCATCACACAGAAAGAAACAGTATCTCTGTCTCCAGAGGCTGTGTGATATGTATGGATACATTCTTAACAAGACAGCCTAGAATGAAAGCACAGACAGCGTCCTTTGCTCAGGAGACACTCACAGGGAGATCTTTGAGGAGTTGCCTCCCGTCACTAGTATGTTCTCGTCATTGTTATTCAGAAATCAGTGTATTCCATTAAAGAGATTTGATTTAATTTTAACTTTCTTTCAATATTTATTGTATATTAAATGATACTCTGCTAACTTTTTTGTTAAGTAATACATTATTTTTTGTATTATTTATATATTTATATGTTATTTTGCAAAATGTGTAACTCATTTTCTGTAACACACAAATGCCTAAAATGACATGAAAAGTGAAGTCAGTTCGTCCCTCAAGTATTGACAGTGAAGAAAATTCTGTTTACTCATTGGCCATAGAGTAATGTCTGAAAAGGTGATGAAAACATTCTCACATCAAGAGTTTTAACAAAGTTTCCTAAAATGTTGACCGGAGAGGTGTTGAAGGTCATGGACTGGGAGAGAGCAATGTCATCATAATTGAGAGCTGCTCAGTGTTCTTCACTGTTGTTAAAGGGTCTGCTTTTAAAATTTCTGTTATCTATTTAAAATTTGTTGCTGTGTTCATGGAGCAAAAGTACAGTAATTATGGACCCTTGCTTTTCCTGTTGACAGAGAAACTTAATTCACTGGAAGTGAAATTTGGCTCATTTCAAGTGAGGTGCAGTTCACAGTCAGAAAATCCTTCTCTAAATGAAAGGTTCTGTTTTGTTTTTTAAGGAAAATTTGCTGTTTCCATTCTTTGAAAGATGGGGAGTGGGTTTGTTAAGGTTACTGAATTTGAGGTTTCTTCCTTATACACACTCAAATTGCATTTTGAAAAGGGATACTTTGCATAATCCTAGGGAACCTGCTGAATATTCTTTTCCATTCAAAGATCACTTTCAAATTTTTGGCATCATTCTGTAACACACCAGGAGCTGAAACAGTGATGATGTTTCAGGCTGGTCTCAGCCTCCATTCGTCTCTACTGGGAAAAGAGCTGAAACGAGTCAGTGATTTGGTGTTTTTGTTTCCTGTGGCTCTAGGTTTGCATGGTTTATTTGCAAGCAGTTTAATTTCTTGCATTTGCTCTTTGTCAGGCAGTTGTAATTGGACAGAATGCCCCATAGCTTTCTACCTTATCTCGCTTAGCATGTTTAGGAAACCTGTTTTTCTTTCTCACCCATATACTTTAGCATCTTCTCACCAAAGATGAGAAATTGACAAATGTAGGTCCTTCAAGCCTAGTTATTCTTTGGCAAGAGAAATAATACAAACTTCTTCGAGCTAGTGTGGGGATTAAATAAAATGATATATGTAGAATTCTTAGGATGAAAGGAAATAATGTATGTAGAATTCTTAACCTGATATCCAACATACAGTAATCCTTGAATAAACAGGAATTATTTTTGCATTTGTTTCTGACTTGGATGTGAGATACGTATTTCAACATTTGATCCATTTTACCTGTTAGCTTCTTTTTTCTTTATTTCACCCTTGGCCGCACCATGATCTCCTCTTTGCATGTCTTTTTCTGTTTTGGTTTTTATGCCTGACTTTTACTCAGTCTCTCTTTCTTTCCCTTCAGATAAACCGAGAAAACTGGTGTACCATTGAGCCGTGCCCTGACGCAGCATCTCTTCTGGCTCCCACGCAGAGCCCAGGTAAGTGGGGATTCTCCACCTTCCGGTTTGCTTGAATAACTACATCCAAAATGTCCCTCTTCCAGAGCCACCATCCCACTCTCATGCAGAATGTTGGCGATCTGTCCTTCATGAGCATCAGTGGGATAAGTGAGAAGAGTGTTACGTGATTTGGGTTTCTAGGCCTTTTATCTATCTCACAGCTGAAAATGAACATGTAATTACCTAAATTTCATTTTAGTAGTAAGTTTCCATAGGTGACTTTATAGTTGATTAATTCATCTGTGAAGGCATATGTGCTGTGCATATATATGTACATGTGATAATGGTTTCTTAATATGATAAAACTATAAATATATGTTATTAAGGACTAATCCCAGGTCTCTTGATTTTGGCTGCACATTGAAATTCCCTGGGGAGGTTTAAAAATACACTGATGTCTGGGTCCTACCCCCTAGCGATTCCAATTTAATTAGGCTGAGGTGTGGTCTGAGCATCAGATCTCTAAAAGAGCCTTTGGTTCCTCTCCTGTGTAGCTTAGGTTGAGAATCATAATCTTTGGAAATACTGTCAGCAGTTGAGGCTTTCCTTAAGCACCCACGAGGTATTAGTGACAGTAGATGAGGGTAAAAGACCTTAAGACCTTGGTGGTTAATGACACAGTACATGTTTTATGGTTGTTAGGAGTCCTGACTTCTTACCCAGGTTGAGCCTCTGATTCACTGTGAGGCAGGGTTTGTTCCTGTGTCTGTGCTCTATTGTCATCATCCCTGAGGCCTACTGGCTTTCCTTAAGGGAAGGGTCCAAATGACTGGTGAGTCACTCAAGTACCCTATGGCTGTTCTTGCAGCTGGTAATTTGCATTTTGGGCTCTTGAGTCTGCTTTACCCAACAAAACCTCTGTTAACCTTTTAATTTTTCCTGACTTGCTTTAAAAATTACTGAGTTCTCATTTGCTGGTCTTTTTTAGAAACAGTTTAGCTGTGGATGTATGGCAGTAGGAAGAAATTTAAGAACAAGATGGTTCAAATCCTCTTCCTAAAGAGAAGTTTCCTGCTGATTCTCAACCCTCTGACTTTGCTCCAAAGAAAGTGTTGGAAACAAATATGAGAAGAGTTTTTTTTTTTTCCTATTTTTCTTTCATACAGAAATTAAAGAATATTATTATGCTGTTGTGTTTAGGGTCTCCAAATATTTTAAGATTGACCTTGTTCACAGATGTAGCTGACCCATTCCCCATCTAATCCCCTAGAATCTTCTACTTGAAAGTATACTACTCACTCTGTTTTAGTTCCTTAGCTGTTAGGGGCTTTTTCTAGAAGTGTAATTGCTCTCAGCCACTCAAGCCGTGAAGTTGTCTGCCCTGTAGAGGTTGCCTCACAGTTAGAATATTCACAGGAAGGTTCTCCACATGCCACAGTTTATTTTTACTCCTTTCAAGAGGTGAATTTGAACCCCTGAGCATTTTCCCCAGGGCATAATCTTAAATATTGTTGACTCTTTCCATACCCCACCCCCTGAAAGACTTTGATTCTTTCGAATCTTTTTAAACCTCAGTTTAACAAAATCCTGAATTATGCTCCTGAACTTGAGGCCTGAGATTATGACTGTAGGCATAGTTTCTTGTGAATTCTAGATATGTTCAATCATGCAGGTTTCTTTCTTTTGCTTTTAAACTCAGCTCAAGAGAACAATAGTGTTAGACTAAATAAGATAACAACCTTTATTTAATGTCACTTTGTATACTCTTGAGGCTTCCCTAGAGGCTCAGATGGTAAAGAATCTGCCCACAGTGTGGGACAGCCATGTTTGATCCCTGGGTCAAGAAGATCCCCTGAAACAGAGTCCATAAGACTGTTCCATACATCAGTGTCTCTTTTGCTGTCTCGTACACAGGGTTATTGTTAGCATCTTTCTAAATTCCATATATATGTGTTAGTATACTGTATTGGTGTTTTTCTTTCTGGCTTACTTCACTCTGTATAATAGGCTCCAGTTTCATCCACCTCATTAGAACTGATTCAAATGTATTCTTTTTAATGGCTGAGTAGTACTCCATTGTGTATATGTACCACAGCTTTCTTATCCATTCATCTGCTGATGGACGTCTAGGTTGCTTCCATGTCCTGGCTATTATAAACAGTGCTGCGATGAACATTGGGGTACACGTGTCTCTTTCCCTTCTGGTTTCCTCAGTGTGTATGCCCAGCAGTGGGATTGCTGGATCATAAGGCAGTTCTGTTGCAGAGGGAGAGGGTGGGAAGATTTGGGAGAATGGCATTGAAACATGTATAATATCATGTATGAAACGAGTTGCCAGTCCAGGTTCGATGCACGATACTGGATGCTTGGGGCTAGAGCACTGGGACGACCCAGAGGGATGGTATGGGGAGGGAGGAGGGAGGAGGGTTCAGGATGGGGAACACATGTATACCTGTGGCGGATTCATTTTGATATTTGGCAAAACTAGTACAATTTGTAAAGTTTAAAAATAAAATAAAAAAAAAAAAAGAAGATCCCCTGGAGGAGGAAATGGCAACCCACTCCAGTATTCTTGCCTGGAGAATCCCATGCACGGAGGAGCCTGGTGGGCTAGAGTCCATGGGGTTGCAAAGAGTGGAACATGGCTGAGCAACTAACACTTTCACTTTCTTTCACTTGTGTAATCTTCAGTCCAGGATAAATGCATGCTTATTTAAGTAGAAATAAGCGCATATGGATTACGGTTAACATGGGTCAGCAAAGCCCAGTGAGCGGGCTGCTGCTAAGTTTTCCTTCCCCAACTATAATTTGTTTGCATATGTAAAATTTAAGCCCGAGTGACCTGATAAGCACTTTGAAAGTGCACATTACATTTTGCTTACTTTTAAAAAGGTGGTTGCTCAGGGCACAAAAGTAAGAGACAGACTTATAAACGGGTCATAGAATAGGACTGACCCACCGCAAAGTGTCGTGTCCTCACTGGACATTTGTCAGATCACAAGTTAGGGTTAATGAAGCGTTAACCCCTTTAGACGTGTGTATCATACTGTGCCTGCTGTGTGCCGAGGCGCAGATGTCCGTTACTAAGTGTGTGAATTCTTTCTCACCATCACTACAACTATTTTAGGGAGGGACACACTATCCTATTTCATTGGTAAGGAGACTGAGTCTTAGAGGTCAAGAATGACTCTTGCCTGGGGGTCTTTTAGTAGTCAGATCCTGATTTAAGCCGCACCCACCTCACTGTATCTAAACCCCATGATGGTTGTTCCTGTTTATACCTTCCTTATGCTCCACCTTATGGATTAGGAAGAAAGATTCCATTCGTTTTGAAAACCTGCCAGCATATGTGAGATGAGGGGCCTCGCACTTCCATCTGTGAGGGTTTCATAACGCCTTCAGGTCCTCTTCTCTCCCTTTTTCCTTGTTTTGATCCTCTTCCCTCCGCCCCAGCTCGACAGTCAGCGTTGTATCCCATCCAAGACTCGGGTTCGTTCCCTGGGTGAGGTGTTCCTCCCGGGACTGAGTTTGGATCTTCCCTGTGAATTTTCCATTAGAATGTCTTGAACCGCTGCGTTTTCCAGTCTGGAATTTGGACGTGGTCTGTTTGACTGCCAGCTGGACAGCGAGCGGCTCAGCGTAGTTGCTGTGACAGCCCTTTCTGCTTCTTGGGCAGCCCCCTCCCCCGCTGTTTTCCCCTCAACCACAGAGTGGAGTTTTTGATTTTTCCAAGTGGGGAAAGCCAGGATGGTGGGGGGTGGGGGGAGCAAGTAGAAAACTCACAGCCACCAACTCCACCTAAGTTAGTACATACTCTTAACTGTGAAGGGGGGGAAAAACGCCCAAAATTCTAGAATACCTGTGATTTCCAGGCTTTTAAAAGCAGGGCTAGTCCCATTGAACTAACACACACAGAAACAGTTTGGACCAAGATTGAAATGGACTACTTTTCTACTTTAAATAGAAACATTTCCAGATTAATCTGTAAGCCCTGCCTCAATTCCTTTGGGATGATTTATGTATTAATACTTTTGTGTTGAAATTGCCTCTTAATATATTCATTTCTACCCCAAGATTATAAACTGCCCCCTACCCTCCCACACACACAAACATGAGGCAGCGCTTTATTTGGATAATCCCCAGTCCCCAGTCAGATGCTTCACCAACAGAAAAGGTCATTTTGTTGACAAGTAATTCATGACCTGTATCAGTGCAGTACCTTTTTGACCTTGTCTTAGATTCCTGGTTAATCCAGGGCTGATACTTTTTTAAATAAATTTATTTTTTAATTGAAGGATAATTGCTTTACAGAATTTTGTTGTTTTCTGTCAAACATCAGCATGAATCCAGGGCTAATAATTAATCACTTAATTAATGATCACTTATTATTTAATTTAGATAAGAGAACCTTTCTATTCTCATCTCTGAACACTGACATGTACACACGGTTACCGTCTAAGCATATGTGTGATGTGCATGCATGCTCAGTTGTATCCAACTCTTTGCAGCTTCATGGGCTGTAGCCCAACAGGTTCCTCTGTCCATGGAATTCTCCAGGCAAGAATACTGGAGTGGGTTGCCATTCCCTTCTCCATGGGATCTTCCCAACCCAGGGATTGAACCTGCATCTCTTGCATCTCCTGCATTGGCAGGCAGATTCTTTACCGCTGCGCCACTAACGAAGCACACTGTCTAAGCATAGACTCTAAGAATTAAAAGAGACACTAGCACATCTCGTTCAGCCTCTACTCCCTCTTCTGTGTAGACAGTTTTTTCAAGACCTCTTGCCACAGGCACACTTTCTTTGCTCCAGCCCTTCTAGTGAATGACCCTGATGACTTCAGGTGTCTGTCAGTCTGTGGACCGGAAGCCCAGTTACAGTGAAGCTCTGGTTTCACTGGGCGAGCCTTCAGCCGTCCTCAGACACATTTTCTTCAAGCTCCTCTGCAGCCTGAATGTATCTCGGGCATTTCCACTCTCGTGACCTCATTGCCACGTTTATCAGTGTTTCAGTGGGGTTTGTTTAGGAACAGACACCGCCGTGGAGGTGCAGCGCTGGTGGCCCCCACTGGCCGTGGCCACACCCTCCCCATGTTGGACTTGGGTACACTGTCTGTCATGCCTGTGCTTTGTCTGTAAATAGGGCCTGAAGCTGTTAGTGTCTTTCGTTTTGCCATCACCTTGTGCTGTCAACTCCTCTTGAATTTCCTTTCAAGCAAAACCTCCAGGTAGAGTTCTCTTGAACTGCCCAGCAGCCGGATTGTCTGCTGTGTCCCTCATCACTTAGTAGCACCTGAAGATTTGATAAACTTCCATGTGTTTTCCAAGTCACACATCATGCCAACTAGAATGGAATCGCTTCATCTTTCAAAACTTCCTGAAGGAGGTTGATATCTTTCTTGGTATCACTATGTACCAGTGTTTTAATTTCTGTTGTTACCAGGTCACATGTCCCTTTTGGATACAAAGTTAAGGGAGAGAATGAGTTAAATACTGAGCTAATTTAGGTATACTAAGCCTTTGGAATTCTTTGAGGTACCAGTACAATATTTCTGTCAAGGTCCCCCTCTCTCTGCTTCCCCCCCACCTCTGCTTCCCCAGAGTTCATATCCTAGTTGTTGAACTGAAAACAGATTCTAGATTATGTATTTTTCTTCATCACATTATTCATCCAATACCAGATCTATCTAGGACAAGTTAAATAGTTATATTTCAGTTATTGCATAATAAAATCTATAAGTTTAATACACTGGTATGCTTATTAGTTATGCTTCCTCTTTGTCTTTCATCTTAGTATTTTGATAAAGTAACAAGTTTCCAGAAAGAACTTAAGTCTCAAAACAGAAATTGCCCGCAAACCCTATCACATAGTTTCCTAACGAAGAACTTCAGATTTTGGTAGCAAAAGAAATAAATTCTCTAACTACCAAAAGGAAAAGATGTATGTTTAAATACATAGGTGTTATTATAGTTCTACATCACTCTTGCTGTGGTTTTTTCTGTTTTGTGCCCATGATTTATATGACAGACTCAGGTTATCAACAGAGAATTGAAAGCAACTAAATTTGTGTCCTTTACAGATTCTTAATTGAAACATGTATATTATGATATGTGAAATAGATCGCCAGTCCAGGTTTGATGCATGAGACAGGGTGCTTGGGGCTGGTGCACTGGGCTGACCCTGAGAGACGGGATGGGGAGGGAGGTGGGAGAGGTGTTCAGGATGGGGAACACCTGTAAACCCATGGCTGATTCATATGAATGTATGGCAGAACCACTGCAATATTGTAAAGTAATTAGCCTCCAATTAAATAAATTAATTTTTTTAAAAAGAAAAAATATAGGAAGGGAAGGAGATTGGGTAGTCAATCGATTTAAAACGCTGATGGATGGAATGAAAAGAAACTGATTTTTTTTTTTAAAGCAGTGGTTGAATGAACTTTCTTTTTCAGAATGTGACAGCTTCCTGGATGTTGGACTGGGCCGAGAGTGTGCCTCAAAACCAGGTGTCCTTAAAAGAGAATCTGGGAGCGATTCTGACCTTTTTCACTCGCCCAGTGAAGACGTGGACAGCATTGTCTTCTCCAAGGTACCGTCGGCCTCAGTGTGCGACTCTGGCTAGCCATCATCTCTTACATGATCTCAGTGACTTGTAAAGGCTCCCTTTTGGAGAATGAAGCTCCAGGTGGCCGGGCCTTAGAAAGACACCTTGACTACTTTCTTTTCTGTAGAGTCATGGCTGGTTCCATGCAGGTTGTGAAGCTTACAGTGAGCCCTAAAGAAATGGATGTTCCTTTCAAGTGAGTTAGAAGTCAGATGACAGTGACTACTTCTCAGGGGGCAGGAAGGACCACAGGACAGACTGTAAGACGTCATGTGCATAAGCTCACCACAGAGTCCTGGCTGGTTAATGTGTTTAGGCCTGAAGCTCACAGTTGAGCTTGGTGAGGTCAGCCCTCCTTATTGCCTGCTTAATTGGAACTTTCTAGACCTCTGCTTGGGAATCCAGCTTTCTCCCTGGTGGAAAGCCAAACCCATCCACATGAGTCACTTCACGTTTTCATAGTAGTTGAGGCTCCAAGGCATGCTGTCTTAACTTAGGTTTGTATCTAGTTGCAGCAAGGTCCGTTTTGTCTCCTTAAGAATAGAGGCTTTTCCTGTAGCCGGGTCAGCGCACGGTATTGTTAACCTGCTGCAGGGGGCTGTCTTAACAGAGAGCTGGGGAGGGGCAGACACAAAGCGGCCGTGCCGACGCCCTTGTGAGGGTGCGGGAGCTCGTGAGAGAAGCGGCGGGAGGTTGGGTCAGTGGCTCATCAGGTCCCCAAGGCAGGTTGGTGGTGCTGGGTCTAAAGCTACACCAGAGGCCTTCTGGGACTCTCGTCCAGAATGCATTTGAGCCTCTCTGACTGTACCTGCGCTTTCCCTGCCTTCTGCTCAGCAGCTCTCATGTGTCCTTTGGGCCTCCCCTTACCCTTGGCCTCTTTCCACAGGGGACATTGGAAAGACTCAGGGACTTCAGCATTCCTGTCATCATTCCTTGTAGAAGGGGGAAAAGTAAAGTAGAAAAGTCCACTAACTTGGCAGAGCTATCCTTCTCTGAAGTTATTTACAGAGAAGAACATCAATATGATCTCTGTTTTTTTAACCAACAGAATTTAGGTAGTTTCCAGGGTTTTTTTGAGGTTTGCGTTTTAAGGACTCCTAAAAGTGTCTGCTTCTCCCCAAGGGGAATACCGTTCTCTAGGTGCCTGTCTCTCAAAAGGCATTGGTGAATGCATTAGATATCATCTCTTAATTCCAGTTTTAGAATGGAATCGTTGGTAATCACACGGGGCCCTGGATATGTGAGGATTTGCTCAACATTTATATACGGGGGACAGTTTTCTCAGTAAAAAGCTTTTTAACCAATTGTAAAGTTTCCTCCGTGAAGAAACACTTGCTTGAACCTCCTAGATGCCTGCCAGCTTGCCCTGAATGTTGCCATCTCTAAGCTGAATGATTTTCCTAGCTGAGGAGAATTAGCATTGACTATATGTTACTTAATTATTCCAGCCTGCCAAAACCGTTTAGGTTTTGTTCATAAAAAATGGCCAGCACTCGATTTTAGGAGTTTTTTCCAGGACGACAGCACAGATAGCATTTTTAAAAGTTGAAGCATATCCCTGACTAAACTTTGGCTAGCATCCCATGCCGGGGTTCCTCAGGAAGTCCAGACATGGCGGAGACGTGCCCTGCTCTTCACGCTCACGAGAATGTCTGGTGGCCGGGGGTGAGGTCGGAGGGTCCTTCCTCTTAGTGTCTCCACCCTGCCACAGCGGTTGGTGACCAGGAAAGGTTTTGCAACCACGTTTTCTATAACATTCACAAAACCAGAGGTTTACATGTGAGAGGAAAAGGAGACAGACAGGCTAGTGTTTCCAAGGTGCTTACTTCAAGTGAGGCACTGAACAGAAGTTTTTTACATAGGTGACCTCATTTCATGCTCCCAGCGGCCCTGCAAGGTGGGTGGTTTTATCCTCATTATACCCCTGAGGAAGCAGAGGCTCTGGTTGGTAAAGAGGTTGACTCAACATTACTCAGCTAGTAAGTGACAGAACTGAGATGTGTCACTGGGCCCAACTCTGAAATCCACTCGTTGATTTTGCTGTCTCCACGCACCTGCTTTGGTAACCAGTGCTGTATACACAAGCATGGCAGTGGTGGCAGACAGGCCGTCAGCTGCTTCCTTGAGGCCTGCCCCTGTGGTCATCCGCACAGCGTTTGCTGTGAAGCATCAGACCCTCCCGGAGTCTCTGCAGGCTCCAGCCCTCCCACACTCCTCCTCTAAAGACTAATGTGTAGGCAAGGCATTGCACCATCCTTTTCTGTGGACCATGAGTGTGCATTAGGTCACTTCCTGCAGCCACTTGTGTGACTTTAGCCTCACAGAGGGCTCTTTAACATCAGCCCACAGTGCTTGTCAGAACTTTCCACCTTAACCTCATGTTTCCACTTGGCATGCCGGCCTCCTGGCAAATATGACTCTTTGGTGAGTGTTGTGAACTTCATGTTTTTTTCTGATGGATATTTGCGGGTTCCTAAGGTCTTGGCTTTTCCATAGATCAGTAGCATAAAAATTTAATTTTTGCTTTTAAAGTGAGAAGAAATCCTAGGGTTCTTTCTGGCCCTAGCTAAGAAAGAAAATGTGGTTGTAAAATACATGATCTGGGCCATTCTGTTATCCAAAAGGATAATTGAAGTCCACAGAATTATACTAATAGTTGCTGCCTCTTTTTCCCAAAGATAAAGCCCTTACACCTTGTTTTTTTTTTTTTTCCCCAAAATCATAAGACACTACCCACAATTGATTAAGAAAAAGCAAAGTGACTTCGCCAACATGCTAGCTCTTAAAAGAAAATCCTTTATTTCATATGCTGTCAGAGCTGTCAAGTACTTAAACATCAAGCCAAAAATTTACCTTATATTTTTTAAACTTTCAGATAAAAGTAAATATATTTACAGAATCCAGAGTAGAAAACCTGTAAACTCTTAAGGCACAAGTGTTGAAATGATTATAATTTCGGAACTGTGAAGTGGGGCTGATGCTTGCCATCAGTATAGCACATAAATGGATTAAGTGATTGGCACATACTAGGCATTTAAATATATGCTTTTATTTTTAAGGCACATGCCAAGTGCTTGAGTATACTATAACAGATAACTTATAAGTATTTGAATAAATGAATGAAAATTAAAGAACTAGTATTTTGGTAGTGTTAAGGGTGATTCCTTCAGGTGTAGTAATAAGATACAACGTGCATAGCTATTTCTAGATTTCTGTATATACAAGTGTGTATAGTGTTTGTACCTCTCCATAGACATATCTGTATCATACCTGCATGGTGTGATTCTGGTTAAGAAAGCCAATCAGGCATTTTTTTTTCCCCCCAATACTCTCTTTTTAAAATTTTTAAACAGAAAAGTAGGAAGAATTCTGCGGTGAATACGCACCACCTAGATTCTACAATTAACCTTTTGTTACTTACTTCATAATTGGGTATCTGCCCCTCATTCTTTCCATTAGGTCATCTAATTTCTTTAATACACTTCAAAGTTATAGATATCAATACACTCCACTTCTCAATACTTAGAATTCAGTATTTGTTTATAAGATTTTTTTTTATAATATTTACATAAAATGAAGTACATGGTCCGGAGGGTACCATTCAGTGACTTTGCTTCCAACTTTATTGAGTTATAATTGACAAATAAAAATCATATATTTTAGGTGTATGAATCCTAGCTGAACCTAGAATCACCTGGAGAGATTGGAAAGGGAAATAGATGAAGAAAAAAAGAGTCTGTCCCTCAGAAACTTGAGTTTATTATGTAACCTCACTAAGCTTCAGGTTTCTCATCAGATGCACATAAGAATAGCTACTAAATCAAACAGTTGTGAGGATTAAAAGAAATCATACATCTAAATCTCTTAGTAAAAGCCTCACAGTGGTGAGTATCTAGTACATAATTGCTGTTCAGATTTATGTAATAGTTATACTGCACATGTATTTTAAGGAGAAGGCAATAGCACCCCACTCCAGTACTCTTGCCTGGAAAATCCCATGGACGGAGGAGCCTGGTAGGCTGCAGTCCATGGGGTCGCTAAGAGTCGGACTCGACTGAGCGACTTCACTTTCACTTTTCACTTTCATGCATTGGAGAAGGAAATGGCAACCCACTCCAGTGTTCTTGCCTGGAGAATCCCAGGGCCGGGGGAGCCTGGTGGGCTGCCATCTATGGGGTCGCACAGAGTTGGACACGACTGACGTGACTTAGCAGCAGCAGCACATGTATTTAAGAAATAGATTCTCTCAAGCTTTTTATAAACATCATTTATTTTAGACTTCTGTGTTAACTTTTATTTATGTAATTATTATGTAATTTCATTTTCCCTAATTTATTTGGCCTTAGATTAAGCAAAACCTACGTGTGCTTGGGTCAGTCTGTCAGCTCAGCCCTGCCCTTGAAGCCGGAAGGCCAGTGTTGGAAAGAGCCACTGCCCTGACCCCTTTCTGTGCCCGGAGGGCGTTCTCTCCATCACCTAGTGGGTTTTTCTAGCCTGATCACCACTTGCAGATATTCATAATTTTATTAACCCCAAGGAAAGAGAAGCTTATGGTAGAGGGGAGAGTTTTTGTGTGTGTTCCATCCTTCTGTATGCAGGAGGAAAAGCAGTTATGAAAAGAGAGGACTAACTCGTTTGTCAGCCTCAGGTACAGACATAGTCTTCGTTTCCCCAGTAAGCTTGCTTTCTTGCACGCGTGTGTGTTAGTCTCTCAGTCGTGTCTGACTCTGTGTGGCCCCATGGACTGGATCCCACCCGTCTGCTCTGTCCATGGGATTCTGCAGGCAAGAATCCTGGAGCAGGTGGCCGTGCCCATACATGAGTCCATCACCCCTTCCTTCCTGTGTCTACACTTTAGCGTCTCATCTGCTTCTCTGCCCTAACCCAGTCTTAATACTCATCTCAGTTGTTTTCGGCCATCTGCTTCTAAGAATGAAAAAATATTTAATATATATACATGTATTTTTGTTCTTATATATTCACTGTGCTGCTAAGTCGCTTCAGTCGTGTTCGACTCTTTGTGACCCCATAGACGGCAGCCCACCAGGCTCCCCCATCCCTGGGATTTTCCAGGCAAGAACACTGGAGTGGGTTGCCATTTCCTCCTCCAATGCATGAAAGTGAAGTCACTCAGTCGTGTCCGACTCTTAGCGAGCCCATGGACTGCAGCCTACCAGGCTCCTCCGTCCATGGGATTTTCCAGGCAAGAGTGCTGGAGTGGGGTGCCATTGCCTTCTCTGATATATTCACTGTATTTATACGTAAATACTTAGTATTCAAATGTAATATTTATTCCATATAAATATGTGTTTATATATATATATGTGGGATTTGGGATATTAGTCCTCATTTATCCCTCCTGAAACTCTCAGGAGGAATGGTGCCATTGGTCAGTTTAACTGGTACATTTGATTGACATGGATTCAAAACTAAGTTTTAAAATATTTGTTAGTTAAATTGATTCCATGGCACCATTCCTCCAGGCCATCAGGAATAATTTTCTGAGTCTTGAAAGTCATTTAAGTAGCAGATGTTCTAAGAGAAAAGACCTATTTAAAGAAAGACAGACAGACCAGCTCAAAAACTCTTAGAAGGGCTTGAATACTAAGCATGAAACATTCTGTTTTGTGTTAGAAACCATTCCCCCTTCTAATTTATAGAAATAGAAAAATAGCATTCCCTAAGATCTGGTACTTTTTTGAGGAAGGAGAAGATGGTGTAAGTCGTGCCTCTCCCATCTGCTTTTTGGGCAGCGTTCTCTGAACTCTTTAGCACTACAGATTCAGAGACTGGAAAGGGAACATTGCAAAAAAAACCCTGAAAAGTTTAAAAAAAACATGTTTTTCTCTTTTCCTCCATTATCCATGATTGAAATAGGTAATGTTTGTCAACAGACATTATATTAATTTCTAACTTCTTTAGATCTAAGGATTATCACATGACTCGTCCCTAGACACATACCTGGCTGTAGAAAGCCCATGGCCATATTCCAGGTTTGATTTCTCATTACACCACTGGACTACTTTCTAGTCTGCAAAGGTAGTGTAAGGATGTGATGAAGTTGGGAAACTCTTGAGAACACTAAAAAAAAAAAACCTGGAAAAGAGTATTATAGCCTTCTTTAGATTCAATCTAAAGTTAAAACCATTTGCCTCAAATACTTACTAAATGAGCTCTCTCTTAACTTCTGAATTTGTCCTATTTTTCCATTTTCAAGGTGCAACTAGCGGCTCATAAAAATACTTGAGTGTAAGAACATTATACTGTCTGAACCTCATTCTTAAATCAGAATCAGGAATGCAAAACTAAAGAAATCATGCAGTTACTATGAACAAAAAAAAACAACTCCCTGTCTTTTAGTTTGTGGTTTTTGTTTTTTAAAAAGTTAAGATCGGAGTTAAAAGCACACGCCAGGAATAAGACCATGTTGACCATATATACTAGGCAGGTTTCTCCTTTTTAGAAAGAAGTACCTGCTCTCCCATCTGCAAGTCATTTGCACACTGGGAAGAGCTAACTTGTAAGAAGAGTGTGCGGTACATGGATAAATGGAAACTTTCATTTCTTTTGAAGCCTTGCTTGTGTATCTCTACCAGACTTGTCACACATTTTTCTTTTCTGTTGCCCATTCTGTTTGTCCCTCGATATTGCTTTGAGAATTAGACATTTAGGCAGCTTTAGTGTCTACGGCCGCTGTAACCAGTTACCACACATCTGGTGGCTTGAAACAACATAAACCTGTTCTCCCATAGTTCTGGAGGCAGGGGTTCCTAAAAGCCATGTATCCGAGGGGCTGCGCTCTCTTCTTATGAGGATACTACTCCTTTGGGATTCAGGAAATATTCTCTTGTGAAGTATGACCTCATCTTAACGAACAACATTTGCAAAGACCCAGCCAAATAAGGTCACATTCTGAGAAGGATGTGAATTTGAGGAGGACACTGTTCAACCCAGTCCAGTGAAAAGCTAAGACATCCTAAAAGTGTCTTCTGGAGTTGCTATTCACGACCATTTATATTCTTCCTCTGGATGGAGAGTGGCCCCAGGAATAGAACATGTAGAATGCCCAGGTCACTCCTCACTAACTTGAAAGGAGTCACGACAGTTTTAAACCAAAACTTACCCTATTTTAGAATCTACTCAGTATAGCTTTCTTTTACTATAAAATAAAAATATATGGCCCAGTGTGGCCCAGTGAAAGGAACACTGAGGACTTCTGATACAGACTTTGAGATCTTATTTCTTACAGGGTCTTTTTGTTTTTTAAGTGATGAAGATAGTAATAGAACAGGGCGTTTTAAAAGTTGAAATCAGCTTGCATTCAGGTCTTGCCTCTGCTGTACTTGGGGGAGCCCAGGAAACAGTCTGGGCCTCAGAGTCCTGACTGTCCAGCCCCTCGCATCTCCCTCAGTCTCATCCCTCACTGATTGTTTAAAGAGCAGTTAAGCTGGGAAGCTGGATTCTAGAGAGTAGAAAGAAAAACCTCACATGAGCTGGTGAGATTCAGCCCCAAGGCTGTAAAGACTGCTTTGAGAAGGTAGAGTGCTTTTGAAGTGTTTTGTTAAGACTTTAAAGAGTCAGCCTCTTTAGGAGTTATTTTCTGTTTCAAGACTAAAAGGGCTCATGAGTTTCTATAATTTTTAAAATCTGTTTTGAAGAACTGTAAGTTTCTTTACTCCTAAATTAGGGAAATACTGTGAAGAAGGGGGCGGGGGGATCACAATGTCTGCTTCTGTTTCCTGCTCCCTGTCCCATGAGAATGAACGCACAAGAAAGATGCGAAGACAGTACAGTGCCCCCCGTGTGGCTGAGAGGGTGAGCTTGCAGCTTTTAGACACTTCACTTGTCTTCTGGTTTTTGGATGCCGCAACGCTCATCTTCCCTCACCCGTCGCATGGTGTGTTCTGGTGCTTTTCAGCAGGTAGAGCTTGTCAGACTGCTGGATCAGAATGACACAGTTCCTGGTAGGCTCTAGAAGTTGGCCAGGAAAAGAGCACCATCACTCTATCAAAGACTGCAGAGAACTGATTGTTCTAGGTACCATTTGGCTTGATAAAACTCAGCCAGTACTCAGTTGAAGGAAAAAAGGGGGGATAAATTTCTTGCATTTAGGTGTTTGTGGCCCAGAATTTGGACATTTGTGGCAGACTTTAGGTGGGATCATAAGCTGTTCTGCATTTTTGAAAATGCCACTGAAAACAGACTTGCTTTTTGAATATAAACTTCAGTATATCACTGTTGTAGCCAGGCACACTATCTTGTTTTTAGTTAGCTTATCTTCTGCCATCTCCATTCTACTCTTGAGTTCATTCAACTGTTTTTATTCTGATTATTGTATTGTTCAGGTGTCATAATTGCCAGTGGATTCTTTCTTATAACATATTTCTTTTTTTTTTCCAAAATCTTTTTTTTTTCCAAAAGAATTTATAATTGCTAGTGCAAGTAGTTTCATGATGACTAAAAATATTTGTTGATAATCCCAACATGGAGAAGGAAATGGCAACCCACTTTAGTATTCTTGCCTGGAAAATTCCATGAACAGAGGAGCCTGGTGGGCTACAGTCCATGGGGTCACAAGAGTCAGACATGACTTACTGTCTAAACCACCACCACTAATCCCAACATATAAAGTATTTTCTGTTGACATAATATGATTGCCTTTGTGATCCAATTTGTGTTTTCTTGGTTGTTGATATGAACTAGTATTGATTGTATGCTGGACATGTTTGCTAACAGAAGACTCTGTTGTTTGTTGTTCAGTCACTGAGTTGTGTCCAACTCTTTGAGACCTCATGGACTGCAGCATGCCAAGCTCCCCTGCTCTTCATCACCTCCAGGAGCTGGGTCAAACTCATGTCTATTGAGTTGGTGATGCCATACAAACAAAACTTACAAAATTTTTGGTAAAAATAAATTTAACTTTACATGGTATGAATTTAGAGTTTTCATACATCAGAAACCTCAGAGACATAGGTTCCCTTCATTTCAGTTGATAGTACTGACTGAAAATAACTGACCGGAATTAGATCTTTTCCTCTGCAAGAAAGGGAAGACAATATATTTCCCATTTTGCACCTCTAGTAAAAGGGTAGAAAGAGTATGGACCTGGACTGTACCTTTACTGGAGGCTGTTTGAGTCCATCTGTGATTGTGCTTTAAGAAAGAAAGCTGTTTGGCGCCAGCTGTGATGTTGCCTGTCCTACCCGCTGTAAAGGCACTGACTCAGTGGAGAGTAGCCGAGGCCTCTTGGTCCTGCCGTTTCCGACCATACGTGCTTTCTCTCCACTGCAGCCCGAGGAGGAGCAGTTGGCCTGCGATGTCACTGGATCCAGTTCCTCCACCGATGACACGGCGTCCCTGGACCGACATTCGTCTCACGGCAGTGATGTGTCCCTCCCCCAGATTTCCAGTTTGAACAGGTCCAGAGACCCGCAGTATCTCAACGGCTTCAACAGCCATGGGGTGGGAGCTGAGGGTCGAGAGAGCGAGAGCGAGCCTGCTGGCTCGGGGGAGATGGAGGAGGAGGAGATGGACAGCATCACCGAGGTGCCCGCGAGCCGCTCTGTCCTGCGAAGCTCCATGCGCTCTCTGTCCCCTTTCCGGAGGCACAGCTGGGGTCCTGGGAAGAACGCAGCCAGCGACGCAGAAATGAACCACCGGAGGTGAGGCGGCAGGCCGTTTGTCTCGTCTCAGTGTCTGCTTGCTTTCAATTTGGTGTTACCGTTAGGGAAAGTTTTCAGGAGATACCATGGTATAGAAGAAAGAATATAGGCTTACCTATAGGAATCAGGAAAATCTGTGTGCCAACTCCAGCTCTGAAACTTACTACCTGGATAACCTTGGGCAAGTTACCTGACCCTTCTGAGCTTTAATTCTCTCATCTGTAGAACGCCTGCCTTTCAGAGTATTTGTAAGAGTAAAGATTACAATGAAATATGTAAGCCACATAGTGAGTTAAACACTGGTGTAACGTCTGTTTAGGCCAGATTTGTTCATAAAATTGAGAGGTTAGAAAATTTGAAGGGAATAATTTCGTGTCAATTTTCAATTAAGAAATAAACTTGAAATCTTATAGTCTCAACACAAGTTTTTTCACAGTGCTTCATAGGATTTGCCATCTGTTTCTAGTGTAGAAAGTTTTGATAAAGTCTAAATTACCAGTACTTAACTGTTAAAGCGATCATAATTATTATTAAATTGTTGCTGTTATTCCACATGTCGTTCAGCCTGGGGGTCTCTTGTGGCACTCCGTGTCATCCTTTCGGTTTGCCAAGCAGGCTATGTGAAGATGTGGATTTGGTTTCTAGCCACTGGCTGCCTAGATGAGCTTAAGTTTGAAGTTTGAAGAACAGGTGCCATGATGCCTACTCTATGTGTAAAAGTGTGCCTCCTCCAAGGCTACCTTCTAAATGAGGACCAACAGCCAGGGGAGGAGGCTGACAGTTGTAAAACAGCTGATATAAACAGTTCACTTGGAGCGATTACTGGCTGGTTTGCTTTTTAAAAATTCCTTGACCTCCTAATATTTTGGCTCAGATTTCATAGCTGTAAGTACATATAATCTGATTACATTCATCCACTCCTGTTTTTTTTTATTTGGCCAACATGTATTAAGCACAGCAGGCATTCCTAGGTTCTGGAGGCCCCAAGGTGAATGAAGACCTATCTTCATATAGTACCTTACACCCTCCTGATTTGCTACCCTTTTCAGATTCTTTTAATAACACATTGTCTCATGTAATTTTCCCATCCTCTTCATGAGTCAGGTGGGATTATCCCCATTTTTGCAGGTGAGACTATGTAGGTAGTTTAAACCATTTACCCAATGTCAGTGGAATCCAGGTTTCCAGTCTCCTGGTCAGGCAGTCTTTCTACAACTCCATTTTATTCTGGGGTACAGTTCAGGATGCAAACCTTACAGCTTCATTCAAGCTGTAATTTTTTTTTTTTTAAGCATTCATATGGGAAAATAAGGATGGGGAAATGATCCCTACAGGCAGAATTCCCTTCCTGAGGCAAGGGAATCTGCTTGACGGGATACACGTGTCCTAGATGACAACAGCATTGAGAAAGGAGGATTCCTTTTATATGGAATCTGTTTTCCTTTATAAACCACGATGGATCTCTTTGCCATGACTTTAATTTCCAAGCTAGATGTGACAGTATGCATCATGTTGCTCCAGTGAGGAAATTGAAGCTCAGAGTAAAAGATTTGCCCAAGATTACATGGTGATTTTAGGATAGAGCTGCAATTAGAACCCTATTACCTAAATTGCTTGTATTTTCAGCCTATATAATATCATGGACTCTCCTATTTGCAGTTATCATTCAGAATTGCCTGGTACCACTGTCCTAGTACCTCTGGAGATAATGGAATGAGAGTTAGGGGTCATTTTCATCAGTTTAACTAATTTTTACAGTATTAATCTGCATAGAGAATTACCTGAATTTTAAAGTGTTTAAGAAAATCCTGTTACAGTTATGCTTGGATGACCTTTAGAAAAAGTCCTTTTGCTTTTATAATTTAATAAACTTCACTCCTGGTCACGTGATTGTTCCCTCCATGCTCCAAGGAGTTAAAGTAGCCCTTCTCAGAGATTATCAGGCCTTTTTGGTGATGATGTTTTCTTTATTCCTCTTTCTTTGATTCCCTTACTCCCAAACCGTTTCTCTTTGGTGATTGTCCCTTCCTAGTGTGATGTTTGTGTGTTTCACGCATTTGTACCCATTTTGTTTGACCTGGACACTGACCTCTTCCACCATTCATTTTCAGTTCAGTGCGAGTTCTTGGGGATGTTGTCAGGAGGCCTCCCATTCATAGGAGAAGGTACAGAGCTCACTAACTTGATGGACTAACTGTTTGCCTCTGAGCTTATTTTACTAACAAGCATCTCATTCTGCTTCATCCACGATTTAACAGTCTAATTTTAAATAAGTCCTGTCTGCTTTAGACAAATAAAATACAGGTACTTACTAATTGCTAACGTCCATCCTGTATGAAACGGTTTCTCGAATTTGAAGTTTTTTCCTGTTCTACTTTTATTTTAAAAAAAAAAGGTTAAAAAAATATTTTTTCCATCTTGTTTTTTTTGGTGTTCAGATCACTTTAATAATAGTGTCTCCCCAACTTTACCTAAGGAGGAGTCTAAGAAGTGTCTGTTGTGCATAGGTAATGGAGCCTGGGGAGTACTTATTCTTTCTTTCCCAAGAAAAGGGGGAACTGAAAATAGACGTGTGCTCATGTATCAAGCCCTAAACTATTTTCAGCACATTCTTCAATAACGTGATGAAAGCCTTTCTTCCTCAGCCACTTGGGAGTCTCCCGTCCACTGTTGATGTGGTCCTGATTTCTCAGGGCTCCTCTCAGTCTTTCAATCGCATACTGGTTTTTGGTCACATAAAATTTTGAAGCTAAAAATTACAGTGATTTATCAGCTGAAAAGTCACTTTTAGTCGAAAAGTACTGATTTACTTTAATTTTTTCAAATGCTGAGTTTTTATCAGTACATTTCCTGTACAGGAGTCATTTGTGCCTTTTCCAATTTTTGGAAAAAAATTTAGAAATCTGAAAACGACGGTTTGATTATGGTTAGTGTCTCATATTAGGAGATACTTGTAAAGAGAGATTTTAAATTATTAGCTGAGGCTGTCTTTTTAGGAAGTGGGCGGATAATGATCTTTGTTGCCTACCTGGTCTTTTTAAGTGGGTGTTTCCTTTAGTTTCAGATTTTAGGCACACAGTTGAGCTCAAGCACAGTGTAGTCACGAATCTCAGATAATCATAAGCCTGGTTACGTTTGTCTCCAGGAGAACAAGTTATTAAAGGCCTTTTTCAGTAGAAGTATCTAAAACCTTTAGAGATTTATTTGGCTGACTCTTCTTTAAACTCTTCAATATGGACTTACTAAAAACATGCCCTGGATAACCCTGGAATGACCCGTTGCTGGATGCAGCCCAAGTTACCATGGAGTCACAGCTGGCATAGCCACTTCAGTGACGGTTTCATCTTTTGTCGTATTTCTGTATGAAGAATAGGAGTTACGATTTTAAGTTTTGTGTTAAGCCTTAGCTACTAAAATGGGAAAATCTCAGCAAGTATTAAAAGGTAGGGCATCAGGATACTTTTTTTAAATCTGGAACTATCTAAATCTCAAAGCTAAAGAACCATGAAATGTTACTCCCCCAGCTGAGGAATTGAAATTAGGATGCTCTGAAAAATACTCTTACTGTTGTGAAAGGAGTTTCTGTGACCCTAGGGCTATCTGCAGCTTCCTCCCTGGATCCTTAGGTTTTTCTGACGCTCCTTCTGTCTCCCTATTGTTCATCTTCTTTATCCTAAATTTCATCCCACTCTCTCACATCATTATCATTTTCTGAGAGTAAAGGGATGTTTAAAATCCATAGAAACACGTTGTTTAATTTTTAATGAATGATAAATTGGCATGTATATTCACTTTCTAATTTTTTACACGTTCTGTTTTTAGTAAATTAGCCATGTAGATATAATATGCCTTTTTAGTAACAGCTTAGCGGTATAAAATTAAGTTAATACTTTTCAAAGAACAGACTTGTGAATCTCATGTGTGTTTGTAAACTGTATCAGGGCTTGCTTCCCTAAGTCAGTCTGGTCTTGCTTAGCAGACTTGTAGAGACATGTCTCAGCTGTGTACTTCCACTCTCTGCTTTTGTACTTTTGAGCTTTGTACTATTAATATAATCTGATTTTAAATGTTTTACCTTTTAATTTATTTTAATGGTATTATTTTAAAGATTTACTTTTAGAAGATCCATAGGGTTAGCTCATATTTATTCTTCCGTCATTTTCCTTTTTTTTTCCTATCAAAACCTTCCACTTGTCAGCACAAAGTTATCAGCTGTATGTATTCAAGACAAGGTGGTTTTTATTTTCTAGGTTTTTTGTTTGTTTGTGTTTTTTTTTTAGCTTTCTTTTTGTTTGTTGTTTGTTTTTTTTGGTGTCTGCAGTTCTTCCCATTGAAGGTTCAGGGAGCAGATTAGTTTTATTGTTATCTCCCTTCCGAAAACAAAAGCATGTCACTTAGAACTTTAAGGCCGAAATAGTAGCAGTGTATTTTTTTTTTAATGATAGCTTTTATTAATCAAAAATCCTGACCTATGGATGCAGCTCCTTTTACAGAGTACCTGATACTCTGAGTTGGTTATTTTTTGTCTGCTTATGTTCCCTTATCATTTCCAACCCCAGATTTTCTGTTCCTACTGCATGAGAATAAATATAAGTGCTAAGATAGTCAAGGAAATAGATGACCAAATGGATTTTTTTTTTTTAATCTTGTGGGAAAATAGATACATACCTAAAATTATGGGACCCTTTGGTCAATACTATAAAATTCCCTTTCAAGGAAAGTCATCCCTTCATTATCATTAAAATACAGGGAAATAGGACCATTGTTATATGCTTTATCTTTAGCATCCAAGCCTGGTGAATAGGGTTTGAAGGTGGATGATGATGTTGGGTATCATTATGAAAGATACATGAATTTTCTGGCTTAGATTCATCCTTAATGGAAACACGGGAGAAAAAAAAACCTGACTCAGTGAGCCTACCCCAGTGCAATTTGTCATCATTCCTTTTAATGAAGGATTAGAGATGCTGTGGTCAGGAGATGATCAAGTGGATTTTTTTGTTGTTGTTGTTACATGCTTTATCTTTAGCATCCAAGCCTAAATGGGTGGAGGAGTGGTGGGCAGTATAGAGAGCGTGTCCCCAGTAGTGGGGTTGAAACACTGCTGTGAGCATGCCCACAGCATGGGACGCCACAGGGAGTGTGGGTACTCTGTTCAGGATTTGCTAGTAGGAATTCTGGGGTTTCCAACACTGAGCTTGTTAACCTGTAAAGAGTTCACGTAGTCATTTCTAACACATTATGTAGATGGACATCAATAGAAGAACTGTGTTTTTTGTTCTAACCATTTTCTAAATTCTAAATCAGTGTTACATTCCTAATTTTTTGATGATCAGAAAATCCATCTGTCTCTAACTGTGTCCCTTCTTTTTAAACCCAATAATCCCATCCCTGTTTCCTCTTCCATTTCTGTTTCTGCCTTTGATGTCATCCCCAGTATGAGCTGGTGTCCCTCTGGTGTGCAATACTCTGCTGCCCTGAGTGCTGATTTTAATTACAGAAGGTATGGTATTGTTGCGTGTCCAGCCACCAAAGGGGGAATTGTAGAACACAGCACTCGAGCTTCCGGCTTTGGACTGGCTGTGTGGCTGGAATGCATGTGGCGGCCTGCTTTCTTTGTGAGCGCGGTGTTGTGTTGCCTCTGCTGTGGGCATCCTGTCCAGTCCAAGGGGTGCAGCCTCGGAGCTGGATGGTGTTCCCCGATGCATTCTGCTTGTCTCAAGTGGCTATAGATTCGGGTGTTTTCTGCACAGGCTTGTCTCCATGCTGTGGTAGACCACTTCTGTCTTTGTTTTCATCCATCCCAATTCCCAGCTCCTAGGAATTAGCACATCCTGAGGAAAACAATAACAGAAACAAGGCAGCTACTAAGATGCACTCGTTTCTTAATTACGCTTCCAAATCCAGTCATCTCTTTAGATTCTAAGCTCACAGATTGCTCATCATTACATATTCTTCTCTTAACTAAGCAGCCAGATTTAATCACTTACAGGATTAAATGTTGTGGTATAAGCGTGGGATCTGGCTTTCTCAGGCTTTAGAAATAATTCATAACAGAAAACTAAATTTCTTCTTCAATTAGTCTGTCTTCTTACCCTTGCTGTTGAAAATGAGTTTTACAGAGACATTTACTTGGAGTTAGTCATGATTTCTATCATCATATTGAAATCAGAATAAAATCCATTGTTTAATTTATAGAGGCATATGGTTTCAGTTCATAATAAGTGATTCATAGGAAAAAGGGCAGATAGAAACCCTTCTAGATGGCATACAGCAGTTCACTTTGAGCAGAGGTAACGAAAGAGCTTCATTATGCCTTCCAACACAACTCCACATGCTTGTAACTGAGGGCATGGTGCTCTCCCCCTGCATTCTGAGAGCCAGTAGGCACACACATGATTTATTCTGGCTAGCATCCCCAAGGGTGAAAGCTGGCCAACCTTTCTCCATAGCCTCACAAAAAATGCTTTTCACTCTGCAGACCACAGTCTTCATTCCAGGGATCCCATTTTCCATCTCAAACCTTAAGTTTGCTTCCCCCCCCCACCCTGTCAGTATCAAGGAGAAAGATACAAACCTGTCTTAGACACAGTGCCTTTTCAGCTTCTGCCCTTTACGGTGGTGTCCCGTGTGCCTTCTGCAACTAGTGACTCTCAGGAACCTGCCAGAGCGGTGCTTGTTGGGGCAGGTGTGCACAGATGGTAACGCGCCTGTGTGACATGGGGTTTCTGGGGTGGACGCATGCCTGTGAAGCTATAAAGGTCACCTAGACTGTCGTGGAAGGTGAAGTTAAAATGTCACCTGGATTGTAGTCAAATGTGAAGTTACAAAGGTCCGTTTGACGGCTGCAAAGGCAAATCTGGATCTTCCCTATTTTCCTCCAGAAAGTCACTTAATGTTCATATTTTCTCTGTGCCATTTAATTATTTGGCATTGGCAGGCTTCAGAGTCTGGCAAAAATTGATCACATCAGATCAAGGGTAAAAAAAACCCACATAAATAAAAGATCTATAGATAATACAGTTTATCCATATGGTATATTGAAAAATGTCCGAGAAGATGACTTGAAGTACTTCAACATTTGAGTAAATTGAATGAGGTTTTTTTAAACAAACAAACAAACCAAGTGCAGTATATTTCTCAGCCAACCAGTATTTAGGGGGAAGGGCAGGGGGCACCCATTTGGCCAGGCCTTGCAGACAGCTTTGCCGGGTGACAGAAAGTTACAAGCAAGGGAGACGCAAATGCAGGGGCTTTGTATCCTCCTTGCTTTCTGAGTCTCAGAATGAATTAACTCTTGTGTCTTGTGTTCAGTTTCAGTCTAGAAGGCTTGACAGGAGGAGCTGGTATTGGAAACAAGCCGTCCTCATCTCTAGAAGGAAACTCATCAAACACCAGAGAACTCAGGCACCCTTTCAGTGGCCAGGAAAGGGGTGACTCTCTGGTGTCGCTTTCAGAAGAGGATCTTGAATCAGGCCAGAGGGAACATAGAATGTTTAATCAGCAGGTAAGGCTGAAAGAGGTGTATGTTGCTAATTTGGGGGGGAAAGATTGGTTTCGTTTCCCTAAATACATCCTCATGTTAGGAACAAAGAAGGCAAGACTTATGTTCACATAAGGTTAGTAGCTATAATTACACATATAGTCAGTGTTGCAAACAGCAGTTTTTAGCACTTAATGCTGCTTGAAAGTGAAAGTCACTCAGTCATGTCTGACTCTTTGCGATCCTGTGGACTATACAGTCCATGGAATTCTGCAGGCTAGAATGCTGGAGTGGGTAGCCTTTCCCTTCTCCAGGGGATCTTCCCAACCCAGGGATCAAACCCAGATCTCCTGCGTGGCAGGTGGATTCTTCACCAGCTAAACCACAAGGGAAGCCCAAGAATACTGGAGTGGGTAGCCTATCCCTTCCTCCAGCACATCTTCCTGACTGAGGAATTGAACTGGGGTCTCCTGCATTGCAGGCAGATTTTTTACCAACTGAGCTATCAGGGAAGCCCAACGCTAATTAAAGAATACCATTAATCTGCATAGATTTAAATATTTCAGCAAAGCAAACTTTTAAAATTAAGAAGATATTAATTTTAAAACTAACACCTGGATGTACTTCTGAGAGTATTCTGGGATACACTTTCAAGTGAAATTTTTTCTAATTAAACAAAAAAGTTAAAACGCCAGTCTCTGAGTAAGTAGCTTTCATTTTAGGTAGAAGTGTAAGGCATTGTTTCAAACTAAACAAACAAAATTTTAAACAACCTGTTCTTCGAATCAATGACTAAGGTTTTGTGTAGAAATCTAGTTTTTTTACTACATCCTGCTACATAGCAATGAAGTGACCAAATATTTTAAATCTAGCACCAGGCGATTTGGTGATGAATATATCACTTATGGTCATGTGAAGGCCCAAAGGAAATAAAATCGAAGGCCTAAAGGAATTTTGCCTCCTTTGTCCCCTCTTCATGGCTTCTTGGAAGTTAAGAAAAATAACAAGAATATGGAGAATATAGTTATTGAAGTAGATGGTGTCTATTTATTCAACCCAGTGGTAACAGGAAAAGTAGGAAACAATAAATTTGGTGACTACAGAGAGCATCTCTGACAAGTACGTCTGAGAACATGTTGCATTTTATATGTAGAGAGTCCTTTGGAAATCACTTGTAGGACCAGGTAAAATACCAAAACTTGAGTTTACTTAGAGCCAGTAAATCCCCTCAAATTCTGCTTAAAATTAAGCCTTTGTGTGTGAGCAAGTCAAGCCCATATTAAGTGACTTGCCTGAGGCCCCATAACTGGCTCTTAGCTGAACAGTATTAGACTCAGAATGGCAGGCTTTTAGCCTCCCTGTTACTTTGAAGTAGATGACATTTGATGAGGAAATGAGAGCATTTCCGTTTTCCTACTGATGTTTATGTGATGACCTTCTCCTGAGCTGACGTTCTGGAGTCTGAGTGATGGCCTCTCTCCAGTGAGTGGTGTCCGTGTAAGTGGCCTTTCTGAGTCTGTCGAGATGAAGTGTCGACCCTGTAGCCCCTGGTGTGCCCAGCTGCGCAGGGCTCTGCTCACCAGAGTCTTCCATCTCGTGTGCAGCCTCAGAGTAGATACTTGAGCCGCTTGTATGCCTGATGTGCACAAGTCGCCAGCAGCCAGCTTCCTGCTGAAGATCTCTGCCTTTCAACTGACGTCATTTTTCAGACCTCACAGTTGTATTTGAAACATAGCAACTGTTTGCCTCAGACTCCATGGTTACCCATGGAACAAGCTCTAAATAATGAGAAGTCTTTGGTGTAACTGAGTCAAGTTCACCCTAGTAACGAATTTTCATTGCTTCCCTTTTAGCACATACAGATTTCAGACTGCTAGGAAGGGAAGGGATGATAATTAAAGTTAGTTAGCAATCAGGATGGCCTCTCTCCAAGCAAAACAAAAGTAGTCCCACCATCACCGGAAACGGGTTTCGTTGCAGGATCTTCTGCAGTGGGTCTGATTACACACTGAAGTGGCTGTGAATTTACTGAGGGATTGCAGTTACCCACGTGTTCGCATATAAGCATTTATTCTCAGAAGAGGAAGTGAAAACAATTTAGGTTTCTATCCAGATGCAGAGCCTACTTTGCTTGTTATCTTAAAACCTTTTCTATTTGTATCTATGTTTCTAATTTTTTAACATCAGAATGATATTACTGGTATCCTACTATATGTGTACATGATATTTAAATTTTCAAAGGGCAAGCACTATACATAGTCTGATATTTCCAGTGAAGTTATTTTTATCTGATTGTGCATTCAGTAGACGTGTATTAAGTGCTTACGAAGTTTGAGACATCCTTAGATGTCCCTCTTAGAAGGGATACAAAATGACCATAAGCGGTAGATACTCTAACTGTTCCCATTTTACAGATAAGAACATTGAGGCTCAGAAGAGCTGGATTGCTTCTCTGAAGTTGAGCAGCTGTTTTGTGGCCTACAAAGCTTGTGGTCTTTTCCTCTGTACTGCCTTATTTCCTTCTGCTGAGTCGGAATGTCAAGTTTTGTACTAACCTAGAAATATAAGAGCATGAACTGAGAACTGTTTTACCTTTATTTCCTTCACAGACATGTCACAGATCTAAACAACAGGGATTTAATTACTGTACATCAGCCGTTTCTTCTCCACTGACAAAATCCGTCTCATTAATGACAATCAGCCATCCTGGGTTGGACGGTGAGTATGCTACTTTTTTCATTGAATATATTCAGAACATTTTCCCTTTCATTTATTTTTTTTGCTTTAAGACCCTATGACATTGCCTTACAGCATTTGCCTGACTCTTCCCCTGAATGAATGACTGATCATTTACAGAAAAGGTGACACAGAATTCAGTTTGGAGACCTTCCTCCTTTTACTACATAAAAATCTCCTTAACACATTAAATTCATTGTATTCTGGGCCTAAACCTGACAAACATTATTTTTAAAAACTCTATTTTGAAATAATTTCTGGTTTTTAAAATAGTTGCAAAAAACAGCACTAACACTCACCACATAGTCTTCACCTGGAGCCTCCAAAGTGTTATTTTAACACTTGTTTTATCCATCTTGCTCCCTTCCCTGGCTTTATCACTTTCTTTAAAGATTTTTCTGAAACACAGGAAAGTAAGTTACACATGTAATGCTCTTATGTCAAAGACACTGTCTTGTATTACCATAATACAGATACCCAAACATTATCCAATACGAGTTCCCTGAGCTTTTCAAAAATGTCAAGCTCATGAAGGACAGAGAGAGACTGAGATATGTTTTTAGTTAAGCAAAGACCAAAAGGACTACAGCCAAAAGTGATTACTGAAACTGTATACAGATTCAAGATCGATGAGCTGTGAAAGTTACGTAGAGACGTCTGGCATCCACAGGCCCAGAGTATTTGCAAGTCAGAGATACTCAAAAATATACTTGAATTGGATCCAGATGTTTGCCACAGACAGGTGTCTTTGGGAAGCCCCACTTTTTTTTTATTTTCAAAATAGATTTTTTTTTTTTCATGAGTAGTTGCAGTGTTGAATCTTGATACGAAGATTAAAATTCTCATCAGAGAGAGTGTGGTGTATTATATTCTTTGCTGAGAGATCATGTATTCAGGAACCTGAAATAAAGGATATAAAACCCTCCTGCTGTTTCTTCACCATCTCCTGATATAGAACTCATCTTAAATGGGATGTTCTGTCTCAATTCATGACTTACTAGAGGCCTCATCTTTTTAATGTCCACAATGTCTTTAAGGCATAAATGGATGATTGTATTAACTTCATTTTCATTTTAATATGATTAGTAGTTCAAGTATCAACCTGGCCTGTTGGAATAAAGGTGCCTAATAGTGACTTATTTGCGAAGATAATAGATACAGACTCAGAGAGTTGTAACTGAAGTCGTTGTTCCTGTTCTTGTTTGGATCTTGGTTTGGTTTGCTTTTGACTTGGCTTTGGATCAGTGGTTCTGCTGGTATAGAAGGGACATCATTCTAACTGAACAGTTTATAGTGGCTTTGAACTCGGAGTACTAGAAATGGGTAACCCGACAGTCAGTGAGGCCGTTCAGCCCCGTGTCCCTCCTCCCAGGGCCTGGGGGAGGGCCTGCGTCTCTATAGCCACAGCTCCCCAGAACCAGCAGAAGGTGGCCAGTGTTCGGTGACACACACTCTTATTTTTCCTCCAGAAAGCAAAATGGTTTTGACTGTGCTTTCAGTTGCTAGCCAGACACTCTGAATGGTGTGGCTCCCCCTCAGGAAGCACAGTCCTTGAGCGCCAGGAACTCTGGCTCATCTTGTTGTGGGGACCAGGCAGCTGAGCTCCCCGAGGGGGACTGAGTTCCATGGTGGTGGCTGTCCCTCCCCGAGGGGGACTGAGCTCCGTGGCCGGTGGCCGTCCCTCTCCCAGGGGGACCGAGCTCCGTGGCCAGTGCCCATCCCTCCCTGAGGGGTCTGAGCTCCGTGGCCAGTGCCCATCCCTCCCTGAGGGGTCTGAGCTCTGTGGCCAGTGCCCATCCCTCCCTTAGGGGACTGAGCTCCATGGCTGCTGGCCATCCCTCCCCCAGGGGGACCGAACTCCGTGGCCAGTGCCCATCCCTCCCCGAGGGGGACTGAGCTTCGTGGCCAGTGGCCGTCCCTCTCCCAGGGGGACCAAGCTCCGTGGCCAGTGCCCGTCCCTCCCTGAGGGGTCTGAGCTCCGTGGCCAGTGCCCATCCCTCCCCGAGGGGGACTGAGCTTCATGGCCGGTGGCCATCCCTCTCCCAGGGGGACCAAGCTCCATGGCCGGTGCCCGTCCCTCCCTGAGGGGTCTGAGCTCCGTGGCCAGTAGCCTTCCCTCCACAAGGGGGACTGAGCTCCGTGGTCAGTGCCCATCCCTCCCTGAGGGGTCTGAGCTCCGAGCTCCATGGCTGGTGGCTGTCATGGATAGAGCTTGGAGCGAGAGAGTTCAGCCCTTTCATCAAAGTGGAGGCCACTCATTCTGATTTCTAATGTACATTTCATGTAGATTTGAATGATGAACTGGCCCTAACTACTTCCCTAAGTGAGCACAGGCTATAATTGGAGGGCTCATCCACTCTTAATGACAGTATTTCTCTTAAGTCCCTCCTCATGTACAAATGAATTAATTTCCCAACTTTTTTTTTTTTTATTCTGCTCTGGAAACATAAATTTTTTTGGCAGATATAAAAATTCTGGCTGTTAAACAGAAGGCTAATAAAACTTTTTTCTTGCATGCTATGCCTCTAAGCCTCAGGATAACTTGATGGTTGGTTTCTGCCACACATGCAAATCTTCACTCTAAATCTCTTAAATACCCTGCATGATTCACCTTTGGTCATGGTCTTCCCTGTTGAAAGTATCAGAATTAAAACCTACCCCGTGGTTTTAAAGCCTAAAGTGTGTGGAACACTTCAGGTATTTTAACTAATGCTTTATGGTAAGCATACTTAGTGGCTGTGTGACCTCGAGTCCTTCAGCTGTTCAGCAGGGCTAATAATGGGGTAGGGCTTAAATGTGTATTTATTTTAAATGTGCACTAGCGTGTTTCCTGGCTTGTGGGAAGCATTTGTTGTCACTGTGGAATGAGTGTGTTCATCATCCAGCAGTGTAGGGGTCTGTTTTTCTCTAACCAGGGTCTAAGCAGTGGTGAAGAACTGGAATACGATCTCTCGTTTGTCTTTAACTGGCTGTGTCTTACAAACAAACCTGCTTGTCTCAGTACAATATATTAATACTTCCTAAACTCAGCATTCTCTCACTGCTTCCCAGCTTTTACTTGTGTTCTAGATTCTCCCTTGAAGGAAGTTGGCAACTTTTCCCAAAGCCTTTCCCAGCTGCTACCATTTGAGCTTTTCTGCATACGTCCACTAAACTGTTGCCTGGACTGTCACTGGGTCACTGGCCAGATTAGAAAGACAGACAGACTTGGCATTATTCCCAAACTGGCAGGACACTGCCCTCAGAGAAGCTGCTCCAGGAAATGTGTTCGCAGCCTAGGGTTGAGTGTAGACTCCCAGCTTGCCAGGAGACTCTGATGGCTTGTCATTAGAACTTAAGAATAAACTTTATGTTTGCATACACAGAATAAGCCAGTTATTACAGACAATCCTTTCACAAGTCTGTATTTTTAAACTTGTTACTCTTTGCACCCAGAAGATGCTTACAGACAATAAACTGTGGGGTTGATTGGGGTTCGACCCCTGGGTTGGGCAGATCCCTTGGAGGAGGGCGTGGCAGCCCACTCCAGTATTCTTGAGAATCCCATGGACAGAGGAGCCTGGCGGGCTACAGTCCATCAGGCCGGAAAGTCAGGCTCAGCTGAAGCGACTTAGCATGCACACACATGCACTGCTAAGCGTGTCAGTGGGGAGAATGATACCCATTGGACCGTGAAACCTCCTGGGCTTCCTACCGAGGTTTCATTTTGCCCTTCATTTCACATGGCTTGTTATCACAGAGAACGGTGTCCCCGGGTGTCACTTGCCCTTGGGATCGTTCTCAGACCTTCATGCAGGATGGGTGAATTGGCCAAGTTCCTGGGCATGCTTTGATGGTAGTGCTCGCTTGTAATTGACAACGAAAGCTGAGTGGGTCTTAAGAACCAAACTGTGGCATTTGATGTATAAAATGTACCAGATCTTCAACACGAAGTGACCCACATGACCAAAGATCAGAGTGGGCCTCTCGGCAGCTGGGCAGCGGTGGCAATGAGGGTATTTTATCTCTGCTTTCTGTGCTTAGTCTCTCTTAACTGGACAGTGGGAGGAGACTTTATTGGAATACATTTACTTTCTAAGGGTAGTTCTATTTGGAGAAGATAATATTTGACAAATTCATCAGAACAGAAATTCGGTCAAGCAAATTGACTTTTTAAAAAATATGTGTTTATGACTGCGTGAGGTCTCAGGCAGCAAGCAGGATCTTTCATTGTGGTGTGTAGGCTTATAAGTGCCTCAGAAGGTAGGATCTTAGTTCCCCAACCAGGGGTCAAACCCGTGTCCCTGCATTGCAAAGCGGACTCTTAACCGCTGGACCTCCAGGGAAATCCCCAGATTGACTTTTGATATTGGCCTTTTGATTAAACTATGAGGCTGGAATATATTCATGGTCATTAAATTTGAGGGCATTTTAAAACTGAATCCCTGTGTTAGCAGAACATATTCTTTCCATACATGTTGAAGATACTCCTTATTCCTATAAGTAGGTTTTTCTTTATGATCCATGATCGTGTGACAGAAGAAGGGATACTCTGAGATTTGGGTGGTTAAGAGAGGTTATTTTCATTCCTTATATATGCTTCGCATTTGGGAACACCGCAGAACACACACTAAAGTGGTATCTTGCTTTTGCACTGGACTGCCACTGTGGAATCAAGCCAACGCACGTGAATTTGTGGCGTTCTTTGCACTCTGTTAGGAGCTGTGGCTACACCCTGTCGTCTGCCATCACTCAGCATTTGTCTGGGGTGTGGAGTGTCTTTTGTGCTGGGTAGGTACAGGGTTTTTTCTTTCATTTTATTTAGGATGTTGACCTTACAGAAAGCCTGACAAAAGGAAATTCATTTGTTCATTTGTTATATTAGTCAATGGTTAAGAACCTGTCCTTTGCCAGGCACCAGGCGAGACAGTGAAAGGAGAGGCGTGACCTTCCAGATAGGATTTCTTTTCTCCCCACACTTCAGCTCAAGGACATGAGAACAGTTGAGTGTAGCAGATGATGATATATGCAGCAGTTGAAAGAAACATTGGGTGCTCAGAAGCCCCAGACTTGAGGGGTCAGAGAAGCCTAACTGGGTACCATGCTAAGTCGCTTCAGTCATATCTGACTCTTTGCGACCCTTTGGACTGCCCAGCAGGCTCCTCTGTCCATGTGGATTCTCCAGACAAGAATACTGGAGTGGGTTGCCATGCCCTCCTCCAGGGAATCTTCCCAACCCAGGGATCGAACCCAGGTCTCCCACAATGCAGGTGGATTCTTTACTGTCTGAGCCACCAGGGAAGCCCTGGGGAGAAGTGATACCAAAGTCAAGACCAAGAGGAAATCACTGAGTTTGTTAGCAGGTGGAAAGCTAGACTGAGGACTCTGGGCTTCTTGTCTGAGGACAAGGGAGTGATTTTTGTTAAATCAAGTGATTCTGACACTGCAGAGAAACCTCACTGAAGACCATGTTGGGAAGGAGAGGCTGGTAGGTGAGTAGAAGGCTCTTGCAGAGTTCTGATGAGAGCAGATGCTGGTCCAAAGCAGGTACAAACCAGTGGCAGTAGAGAAGTTGATGTTCAGAGAATTCTAGAAGACAGAATTAAAAGATCTGAGTGAGAGGCAATAAAAGGATTCAAGGATAGTGTCCAGGTTTCTGTCCTATATGACGAGTCAGATGTTAGGTACCACTCACCAAAGGAAAGAGTAAACGAGGAGGAACAAGTCTGGAGGAAGGGGCTGAGGTGATGTATGTGCTTGTTGAGTTTGAGCTGCTGTGGGATGTCTGCCCACAGGTAGGCAGTGAGATGAATGAGGCTTGAATTCAACGGACAGACCAGACTTGAAAATAGAAAGCTGTGAGTCATCACTGCATCACCTGCAGATTGTACTTGAAGAGGCAGCAGTGAATGAGGAGGTTTGGGGTGGGCGGGAAGAGAGCCGATACGGAATCCTGAGGAACACCACCATGCAAGGCGTTCCCTTACCTTGAAGGGGCGGGAGGGGGGAACTCCAGCTGTAAATGATGGCTGTGAAAAGTAGCGCACTTCCTGTTTTCATAATCTAACGAGTACGTGTCTTTGTTGGGTGCATTTTCTTAAGCCGCATTACATTCTGCATATTGAGAAAGAAAGGTGGAAATGTGAATAGATGGTGCCAAGAGGCCTAGACAGCCTCCGCTGGCATCCTTCAGGCCAGTGGCGTGGTTCTCGGCACCGTGGTCTTTGTTCTGGTGTGATCCGCAGGCGCTAATGTCTTCTGTTAACCTGTTCCTCAGCCCAGCGGCAGATGCGGCCAGCGCGGCGGATCTCGCTCTCCGTCAGCATCTCACCTCTCCTCCTTAAGTCTAAAACTCTCTTTTCTCTTGGCTCTTCTTACTCCAGTGATGAGGAGGAGGAGTTGCATAGTAAGTAAGCAACTTTGGGGTCCAGTGGCTGCTCTCCAGGGCCTGACCAGCGCTGAAAATGCCGTAGGCTTAGTACTAAGAGACTGGGGAGCTTTTATCCTCTTGCATGTCACCACTGCTGAATCATTCGCCTTCATGCTTTGCTTTGAAAATGAATTTGGATAAACAAATAAAGTTTTTGTCTTGTATACCACCAATGTTGACTGATCCAGTGACCCAGTTCCAGGGCCCGAGACATCGTCCCAGAACAGAGATACCTGCAAAGGCATAAGGGGCTCCCACCCCACCTTGTGCCTTTTGTAACGCTGCGTACTAATGTCTGGAAACATTCCATTCAGTCATGTAAATTTCATTGTCATTGTTTCCCCTCTTTTGTCTCATAGGACAAATACTTAGATGTCCATCTGTGACATTTAAAAGTCACTGTCAAACTTTTTTCTTCTCACCTTTTTTTCCCCCATCTTTGTCAGTTTTTTTATTTGTTTGTTGGCAGGGCAGGGGCGCTGTGCTGCATGGCTTGTGGGATCTCAGTTCTCCAGCGGGGTACTGAACCCCGGCCATGGCAGCGAAAGCTCGAATCCTAACCTCTAGGCCACCAGGGAACTACCCCAGACCATTTCTTTAAGAATATCTTTTCTTTGAGATTAAACCACATGAATTAATTGGTTGGAAGAAGTTCCTTTGGAACTTTTAGTTTTCAATCCTTTCACTACACTGTAGGTTTCATATTATTATATCATTACTTAATAATAACCTAGTTTAGTATTAGTTTTAGTAAACTCAGAGAGGAAATGAATCCCGACCCCCATGAAAATTACTCTTTTCAGTTGTACGAGATTTCTAGACGATTCCAGGATTGCTGTTTTTCATGCTATATAAAGCTAAATAACGAATTGTTTTCATTTCATATAAACCATATTAGTCTCAGGCAATTATAAATATGATTAAGCATCCTAATTCAGCACCATTTGCTGATCCTAAGTTTGAGCAGTATTTATTTAATACTTAAATATTAAGATTTAATAGTTAGCAATATCAACATCAAAGTGACATTTTTGCATTGTTCTTAAAGGAAAGTGGCTTATGCATAAATGAATATCTTATATGTTCAATACTTTTTCACAAGTAAAATGCCTTTGGTATAGGCACATAAGATTTTCATTCCATACCAGTTGTCATAGGAGGGAAGTTGTGAAACTCCATCTACAACTTTTGAGTTTTTACAAATTCTCAAGGCTGTTGAGTATTTGTAATATGCTTGGAAATAGGTTAGCATGACAAATAAAACTAAGTTTCCAATAGTATTTCTTCTACCACTAATATAAAATTATGACCAGTTATTCAGTCAGTCAGCACTGGTTACTCAGTTAATCCAACATAATGTCATCGTTAAGTATAGAAGCTCAAAGAAACCCTTGAATCAAATATCCAGCATTCCTCAAAATGTGTTCCTTAAACTCAAAAATACAGTGAGAATTATGGGGTAGAGGGATGGGGCGGGGCAGGGGGAAGGATTGGTTCTCGACCATATAAATTTAGGAAACTATTTTAAGCAGGTTTCAAAGGCTTATGTGTATCTTGTGAATTTTGAAGGTAGTGTTCAATATGCTGTGATTCCAAAATGTATTAACCAGGTAAACCACAGTGCAAGACAACGTGTGACGTCTCAGGAGACAAGTGTTCCGTGGAACACGCTTTTATAAATACTATGTCCGCCTACCAGCTCCAGTCCTGGAATGTCACTGTATTAGATCTGCAGGTTGTTTCATGCCTTAAAACAAAAAAGGTCTCGTTGAAATATGCTCTTTACTTGCAATAGTACTTAGTAGGCTAAATTCAATGACAGATTTCTTGACTTCTGTCTGTAATTATATCATGGAAGTAACGTTGGTTATATCATGTTCTTAGATGTTCTGAAAAATTGACACTTCGGGAAAGTCAGAAGCATTTATTTTAGAAACATTGGTGAATTAATCACTGTTTCAGAACCATACCTGAGAGGTTATAGTAAATGAATTAAAATGAATTAAAGTATTTTTTAGCAGCAAGAAAGTTGGAAATCCTTATAGGAGTTAGAGATTCTCACAGTATTTGTTGAGTTCTTAGTTTATCTGACAGAAACCTTCTGGGAGCTTAGTCTTGGCCAGGCTCTCTGCTGGTTGGTGTTTTTCTTTATGGGTTTTGTTTTTACTTTGTTCATATTACTAAGGTGGTAACTTACTAGGTAATTGATTACATGTACAGCAGAATCCTGGCAGCCTGAGAGAACTTGATGGTCCTTCTATCATTCAAAGTTCCTTAAGTATAAAACTTTTAAAGCCCACAATCTAAACCACACTCTTGACTTTTGTTTAGGTAAATAAAGGCATTCTGAAGTTTAAATGCTGATGTTTTCACCAGATCATGCAGAACTGGAAGATAGATCCCAGGTCTTACTCTTCCTCTCTCCTGGCTGTTGTTATTGTGCATCATAAATGAAACAGAAGGAGAACCCCAAACAAGTAAAAGGAACAACTGTAAAAGCGATCTTTTGAAGCCGTTTTTAAGTTTCTAATGCATTATTTACACATGTTGGCTACATGTTAGTAATGACTTCACCTTTGCATTTCTATTCAAAATCTGAAACAATTTGGGAGTTCTTAAAAGTTTCAAATGTTGATAATCTGGTAGTGGAACATTTTTCAAATCTCTGTCAAATTGAAGTTTCAGTAACCTCAAGGAAAACAGTGTGTTTTGTCCACATTATAACAGTAGTTACACAGAGCAACCTTTGTCTACCTGGAATCACACACAGAAGGTGTTTCTATACCTGATCTCCTAAAACTTGGAAACCATTTGTCATTAACCTATCATAGGTAAAATAATGGTATCATTACTTCTGTATTTGTTCTATTTAATGCCCTGTCTTATTTAGCTATTGATGTAATGACTCATTTCAGTTTATGGTCTGATGGTTATGGAAGGAAGAAGAATATATCTGCCCTACTCATCTGATCAGTATGAGTCTAGAAAGACCCTTAGCATCTGTTTTATCTTCCTTATTTCAGAGATGAAGAAATGAAGTCCGGAGATCTCACCCCAAATTAGTGGCAAACCCTAGACCTTATAAGTTGGGTCTATGCTCTTTTCTGTTGGTTTCCTAATGCTCTAATCCATTTCTAGGAATGCTCAGGAAAATGTCAGGCATATATTACTGTTAGTATAGATATATATGAACACAAGATTAACAGCATGCAGAAAATGACATGTCATTTCCTGTTGTATATTCCTCCTCTGACAGCATCTCAGAAAGATGGCCTATGGACTCTGATGAACCTTCATAAGAACAGGAATTAGACATACATTTGAGCATTTTTGTTGTTTCATTTTGGGGTTTCTTTGGTTACTTGAATCCTGGATTTAAAAAAATTTTCCCCATGACAAATTCACTCCCAGTTGCTGCCAATTTCCGGTTCTAATTTGAGGGTTTCATTTTTAATTTTTCCTTCTTCCAAACCCTCAGAAGGAAAAGCACCCCACACTGGCTTTCAGAGGCTGTTTTTGCTTTATCTGTGTCAGTCATAAAAACATTAAACATTTTATCTGTTATCCAGGTAAAATGCTTTTGTTCTAATTTTTTTCCTGCTGTTCTTGTTTTCCAGGTACACGGCCCTTCCACAGCACCAGCTCTAATCTCACTGGGAGGTACTATATACGTTTATTTTGCTGCTCCTTTTCTCAAGATGAAATAAAGGAAATCCAAAATGTCTTCACACATTTACGCAAAATAAGTTAATTGAACTTACTGGAATTTTACTTCCTTGATTGATAAATTTGGAATATTGGTTTTTAAATTTATGTCCTGGATAGTTTTCTACCTTTATTCGTTGTGGCATCCTATAGATAAAGATGATTGGTTGCACTTATTCACATAAGGATACACTTGCATTAACTTTATGAACTTTGCACTCGTTGCTTACGGGAATCTTTAATTTCTTAAGTCCAAGAACATTTTGTTCCACAGTGTGTGTGTATGTATTGGTATTCACGCAGTATTGCTGCCTGCTTAGCCCTTGTAAGCTTTAAAGCTATTTTCTTCTGTGAAGGTTCAGACAGTACGCATCTTTGTCCAGAGAAGTGACTTGGTTTTTAACAGCAGGCGATGGCACCTCACTCCAGTACTCTTGACTGGAAAATCCCATGGACGGAGGAGCCTGGTGGGCTGCAGTCCATGGGGTCGCTAAGAGTCGGACACTGAGCGACTTCACTTTCACTTTTCACTTTCATGCATTGGAGAAGGAAATGGCAACCCACTCCAGTGTTCTTGCCTGGAGAATCCCGGGGATGGGGGACCTGGTGGGCTGCCGTCTATGGGGTCGCACAGAGTCGGACACAACTGAAGTGACTTAGCAGCAGCAGCAGCAGCAAAAGATTGCTATTTTGACTCATTGTTTATTATTCAGGCTTATGAGATTAAATATTTGATTTTAAGCATAATTGGGGTTCTGATTGTTGCCCTGCAGTGTCTTATAAGTTGCCTTCCTTTTCACAAAGGCATCAGTTGTGACCCAGTAATCCAGAACTCTGTCGATATGAGTCCTCTTGTTTGCACTTAACCACATTCTGCTTACTCTCTGTTCTTTCTAGAGCAGTGATTTTCATTTCCCCTTTGTCTTAGTAACAGAATGCTTTATATTTCAAGCGTATTTTAAATATAAATAGACTTGAGCTACTGAACAGGACCCATGTGGTCCTGCTTGTCTCTGCTCTCACAGAAGCCCTCGGGGCAAACACTACTTTTCCAGTGGAAAACTTCTAGCATAACTGTTCTGGGACCCTAGGAAAAGTAGTTTGAATGGATTTCTGTATAATAGATGATGTATTATGTAACAGTTCTACGTAGGTGTATGTGTACACAAATGATAATGTGTACAAGGGCCCCGCACTCTTTGAGGAACTCAACCTTTGTGAATTTCCCAGGGTCTGGAGATACCATCATGGATGGGCTTGGGAAATAGGTGTCCTAAACAAGTAGGTCAGCACCTCCAGGTCTCTGTGAAACTTCTGCAGTAGATCTTTCTGCACTCAGTGTCAGTTCTACCGACCATTCAGTATATTCCCTCCTTAAATCGTGCATAACTGAATTCACATATTGACGGTCCAGTGTGCCAGAAACCTAAATAAAAGGTGTGGTCTCTGCTATGAGGGAACTTGTATATGCATTCAGTCATAAAAACTCCTTGGTTTGCATCTGTGGCTTTCTTTTTAGACACCTGTTTAATGCAAAGAAGTTTATACATTGGGTGCTGTTTTAGGTTAAGCAATTTCAGATAAAATAATTAATGATTAATTGATCATTAATTCTAATCAACAATTAGCATCAGATCCCTGAAAACCCGTTAGTGAAACACTAACAACCGACATAAGAAAATTTAGCCAAGTTTTCGCAATAGGACATAAGCATTGTGGTGTGCCCTATTTTTGGGTTGATATTATTATATAAAACCTTTCAGCAGCTCTGGCCACTTCTTACTCCTTTTCCCATTCGCACCTGAGCATATAAGTTGCCTGTGACTTGTAGCCAAAATAATACCTGACAATGGTGGTTACAAAGAATTACATGTAGAATGTTTTAATTTTTAAAAAACCATCTTCTGTAATCTTTTTAAAAACTCCTCTGTTTTCTATTTAGTATAACAGAAGAGAACTTTAATTTCCTGCCACAAAGCCCCAAGAAAGATTTTGAAATAAAGAGCGGAACCAAAGTCAGTCGTACGTTCAGCTACATCAAGAACAAAATGTCCAGCAGTAAAAAGAGCAAGGTAAGTACTGCTGTGGGCGTTTCTGGGTGACCCCCTCAGCCAGCCCTCAGTAGGCTCCGGGCACAGCACACACCCGAAGACTAATTAACACGGTGGGGTCTTGTGGAATTGAGTTGAGAGATGCTGGCTGCAGGAGGCTAATATCTGAAGAAAACTAACAGCAAGTAAAACAACAATAAGAGATAACACTACCAGTTGAGTTTTTACTGTATGCTGAGAGCTTCCCATGTATTATCTTGATTTAATCCTTTCCACACACTGTAAGGTAGATATTATCTCCCTTTATTAGGAGTAAGGTACCTCACCTGGGAAAAAAATCAGAAATAAAAAGTACCTGTAGTAATTCCACATTAGAGACGAATACTCTTCTAATATTTTTTAAATGTATTTTTAGAAAGAAAAAAAAAAGTTAACTTTCTTATACTAATTCCCATTGCTAAACTGGAAGATTCTGTTTCAAATCAGTGGGGAAAACTTTCTGCCTCTCACTTTGCTACACTCTCTCTATTCACCTATCTAACCTCCAACAAAAGAAGTAGGAAACAAATTGGGACTCAATTAAGGACTTCTTGCCCAGGAATCACTTTGTATCTGTGGTTATATGCATACACACAGGTACATAATTACCAAGTTTGTAAATGAGGTAAGATCTCTTTTCTTTCAGCAAATACTAGGTTTGGTCATCACTCAAATTTTTCCAGAAAACCTGCCACCACAATTTTGTTTTCTCCTCATTTCACCTGCCCAGGTACAAAATGGACAGAAAGTAGGCAAACTGAAAGATGAACGAAGAGTCTAGCAAACCGTTTCTAGAGTAGTCTCATATTTAAGCGTTAACCTTATGCTTAGCCTTGTTTTATAATTCAAAACAGTTAAGGTTAAAGAGGGCAGAACCCTTATTATTCTTTGTGTGGCAGCAGGGCTCAAAATAGAGCCGTGTCTGTCTTACTAGCTGGCTTGGCCACTGGTTGGCATCAACAGAAGAAGGCTGCCTTGAAAGAGCAGTGTTAGTTGGCCAGGAGTGTTTGAATGGGGCCAGCGTTCTGGTAGGTGCTGACGAGCAGGTGGAGGAGCCAAAGCACACAGTCTTTACCTGGACGATTTTTACCATCTGTTCTGATGATTTCAAGTGTTTCTCTTGCCTTTTATTTTGGTTTTAAACCATGACATCTTTACTCCAAACAAACTTTTAACCAGAAGACCAGGGTGAAGTGGAGAATTCCCCCTTTTCCACCCATCTCCCTCGTGACGCCAGCTTAGGGGCCGAGTAGTGAATCTGCCACTGACGGCGTTGGCAAGGCAGTACAAGCAGATACAAACATCTCGCACCAGTCTCCTTATTTCACCAACCGAGGCACAGAGAAGTATGCTTCAGGTCACAGGCCAGGTCATATCTTGTGATCTGACTTCTGCCAAGTAATACTGTTCATTTCATGTTCACTCTTCAGCGGGAGTGAGCTGCACAATGTCTCTTTCCATTAATTTTGTTAATAACCTCAAAGGACTGGAGTCTGGTGTTTGCTAGGAGAGGGCTGAAGAGAAAGGGGGCAGGCAAAAAGAAGGTGGTTTGTGTGCAAGTGAGCCCGTCAGCAGCAGCAGGCCATCTTCAGGTGACCTGTCACCTCCCAGCTTCTCTTTGTCAGAGTGACTGCACTCTTCTGCAGTGAGACTGCTTCCCCTTTCAGGCTCTTGGCCCCAAGATTTGGTCTCTGGCAGCTTGTGCTATCTCTAGCGATGGAATTTCTCCAAAGTTACAAATCTGTAACCCTGGATTGCGATCCATTTCACATTATCTGGGTGCAGGCACCTCTTTAGCCACATTATCAGTTTATTAAGAAGCATTAAGAGTCACCTTTGATCACTGTTACCAGCTCACTTCAAATAAGATTGTTTCGTCCTCACAAAGGATAGCTCAGCTTTTGTACATGTACCAAAAGATAGTAAGAAACAGGAGAATTGGTGAGTAATGCATTTTAGGATGATATTGTTGTTTAGTGACTAAGTCATGTCCAACTCTTTTTGCAACCCCATAGACTATAGTCCACCGGTCTCCTCTGTCCGTGGGATTTCCCAGGCAACAATCCTGGAATGGGTTGCCACTTCTTTCTCTAGGGGACCTTCCCAACCCAGGGATCAAACCCACATCTCCTGCATTACAGGGGAGTCTTCACCACTGAGCCACCGGGAAGCCCCACACTTGATGTTAAGTCGCATTAAATGCCTTGTCTGTCTTTGCCATTGTACCCACAGGAGGGCTTTTCATCCAGAGAAGTTTGATTCTCTAAAAGGATAACATAAAAATAAGTGAATATTTTCTTGGTGTCATGATGCTGGCTCTACTGTTTTTCTTACCCATTGAATAATGTTACTTCTCCATAATGCTTAAAAAATTGAAATGCTACTATAGATGTTAGCACTAGTTTTTTAGTGTAAGCACTCTATATATAATATACTATATGTATAACATAATACACACTATATATATTTTTTTTTCATATCTGTAGCCATGTGAGTATGAGAAATTTGGGGGAAATTGAGTACTGATCCTTTATAGGTCCTTCCAAGAATTCTCATTAACTGGCATGAGTTAATAGATAAATATGTTGAGTCGTGTGTGTGTGTGAAAGAGGGAGAACCTAAACAGGAAATAAAACAGGAAGACTGGCAGGCAGTTTCTGCTTTTGTGTTTTAGTATCTTTAAGAGGTAGTACTGTTTCCTGTTAAGTGAGTCTGCTTGCTGCAGACTCATAACATAACAGACACACACATATAATATATATGTGTATATGTGTGTGTGTGTACATATATATAAAATGTCCTCATTACAGCGGGAGTGGGGTATGACCCGCTCTAAACCATCCTGTCACATCGGGTTTTTTTCCCTAAGCTTTCCTCTTTGCAGATGAGTAGGAGATGGTCAGAGATGTTTGAGACAAATTCTTAATCTGATTTGAAGTAGGCCTTTTTGGATGCAAGGATTGGATTCCGGCACAGATGTTAATCTACTCCCCGGCTTCATGACAAGACATTCAACTTCACCTCCCAGTTCCCGTGAAGTGTCTAAAAAAGAACTAAACATCTTAGCCTTTCAAAGGTGCCAACTAGGGTAAGGTAGTGTTTGCCAAGACTTAAAGCAGTGTTAGATATCATCATCTCTCTTGTTTCTTCAGTTGCTTAATCAAAGCATGCCTCACAGTTTTCCAGAGAGTTCTTTTTTTTTTTAATCATAATTATTTGTCTAAAATGGTAGGTTTAGAAGAATCAAAATATCATTTCCCCTCATAGTATCCCAGTGTAGTTGTTCTTGCATTATTCCCATTAAATATTATTACTTTCCATTTCCCCAGCACACAGGTTTAAGGCATTTTGTCAGGAGTTAAACCTGGAAAAATCAAACTTCAGAAAACAGCCAATCACTGCCTTTCCATAGGCGGCTTCACCAAAAAAGTTTTCTTTAGAAATGTATGGCTTTTCAAATGAGGACATCTGTTTAAATAGATGTGTTCCTTAACTTCCAGCATTGAGAAAAATATCTGCCTCAATTTTGCCAGTGCTCCCGTCTTGCCACTTAAGCACTGCCCGCACCGCGTGTGCAGGGGAATTTGTCGCGTGTCGTGCCCTGGGTCCTCTGTTCCCCGGGCGGCAGGCTGCATCGGCAGCATGCAAACGGTTAAGCTTATCTTAAGGAAACCCACAGCCTCAGCCCTCCCCCGTTCCTTTTCTCAACCAGTCCCCAGCTTCCTCTTACTGTTTCTCTAGTGGTTGCTCTAATGGTAGCTCGAAACTGCCAGGCCCTGCCCCTCCGGCGTGAGCCCCTCCTCCCGTGAGAGCATATTTCCTGGCATGGGGGTCGAATCATGTCGGCAAAATGGGGCCGGTTTCATGAAGCACCCCTCATAACAGTGAGATTCATAGGACCAAAGCATGGGGAGGTAAGCGCCTGACTTCCTTACAGCACTAGCTTCCAACCAACACAGAGAGAGACAGTGGAGTTTGTTGTTTTGTTGTTTTTATCCTTGGAGGAGCTGGTTGGGATTCTCGCAAAGGATGGGGAGATGATGTGTTCAGATTTGAAGAGAATGGCAAGGCCTGGGGGAGTAAGCTGGCTGCCCACAGAGTTTCTTAACTCTTAGAGCAACTCTTTTCAGCTTTCTTGAGCAAAAAGATCAGGTGCTTTTCAGTGTAACATTTTGTATATGAGAAGCCTTTAGCAAAATTTAGTTCAAAGAACAATTATTAGAAAAACTCGGTTTCTTCATACTGATTTTTATTAGAATTTTAGATACTTTAGCAGTTAACAAATTTTCACTCAGAACAGTTTCCTGTTTTATAAAGTGAAGTGGTTTGTTTTTCCTCCCTTCCTCTCCTGTTGTTTTTTATAGTTCTAAAGTATAGCAATTTGATTCTTAGATGTTTATTATATGCATGCTATTAACAAAGGACTTTACGTGAATCACAGACTTAACAAATGTTCACCATTTCAGTATAGCAGATGGGTTCTGAATACAGAGTCAGAAGACCTGGGCTTTTTATTTTAACTGCAGAGCATTTGCTGTGTGACATTCTGTGAGTCCACAAACGTCTCTAGTCCTTGGCAGTAGAGTGCAGTGACAAAGAGCTGAGCTTTACAGTTGGCAGATCTGGAACTTAGCTCCAGCTTGGGCAGTTACTGGTGTGTGACCTCTAGTACATGAGCCATCTCAGCCTTGGCTTCTCGAGTGTTACATGGAAATCATAGCTGGTCTTTACATGCCATTGGGTTGTTAATGAGAAATTTCATGATAGTTGCTTTCTGCAGTGTTTGGCGCATAATGATTGTTCCAACTCTTGCCTGCTATTATCTTTGTTATTTATCTTTTCAGTTAGGAAATGGGAGGCATAACACCCACCCTACTCACTTCAGAGTTATTGAATCAGATGAAATAATGTAGATAGAAGGCTTTGATTGAAAATAAGGCCTTTGGTAGTTGTCAGGATACCTGACTTCGGGGTATCTCTTTTTTCAGGAATTGTTTTGGATGACAGCAATACTGTTGTTATATGCCCTGGAAAATGAGTACCCTAAAGTTGGTGAGGACGACCACTACTAAATGCGTTCCTCCTACCTCTGTAAATTGCAATTCAGGGTCCAGTTAGTTTGAAAGAAAATTATTCATTTGCTGTTGATGAACCAGCCAAGTGTCTGTCTAACCGTGTCTGGGAAGGACCTTTTATGAAGAGTGTATGGTTAGACCACACGGTCCTCATCTCCTAAGGGTGGTGTGTACCTGAAATGCCCCTGACCGCTTTGGATATTTAATTAAGGATCTAGCACTCATGAGTATTTCTTTGCATTTTTAGGGTTTAAACCCCTCCTCCTCCAGTTTGAAATCTGGGCCAAAGCTGAACCTTGAAGCTCTTAATTAGTAAGAACAGCAAATGTCTATGTGGGGGATAGTTCATATTTCTGGCTAGAGTAGGGGAGGCAGTTAGCAGGTATGTGCCCTCTCTTGAGGGTATGTGATGGGTGGGAAGCAGTTGTGGGGAACCTTGAGTCATTTTTCACGCTGCCCAATCACCTCTCCCTCAGGCTGGTCCCAGAACCATCGCATCCTTTCTTCTGCTCCCCGCCCTGCAACTGGGCTCAGTGTGGCTGTTTCAGGAGGCCTCAGGGCCACCGCAGGCTGCTCCTCCTCCAGCGGCCCATGCTGGTCCCTTAGGCAATGAACGTGTCTATTGGCATAGCTTCCCTGGTGGCTCAGACAGTAAAGAATCCACCTGGAGTGCAGGAGATCTGGGTTCAATCCCTATGTTGGAAAGATCCCCTGGAGAAGGCAGTGGCAGCCCACTCCAGTATTCATGCCTGGAGAATCCCATGGACAGAGGAGCCTAGCAAACTATAGTCCATGGGGTTGCAAAGAGTCAGATACAACTGAGCGACTAACACTTTGACTTTTCAAGCCAGGGACAAAACTGTTCAACCTGCCCAGTCCTCCTAAGGCTTTTCTAATGCAACTCGAATGCACACAACTTGATAAAAAAATTTTTTATGTCCAGGACAGCATTCCTAACTTTGATTCAAAACATTGACTAGCCACTGTTGACCACAGGTAGCCCAGTAGCCTTCTAGAAGGAGAGGCCTTCCAGTGTTTGGTTAACAATGTAATGTCGGTTGTTTTCTTTGGCAGGAAAAGGAAAAAGAGAAAGATAAAATTAAGGAGAAGGAGAAAGACTCTAAAGAGAAGGAGAAGGACAAGAAGAGTTTGAACGGGCACACTTTCAGTTCCATCTCTATTGTGGGTCCCATCGTCTGCAGCCAGTGCATGAAGCCTTTCACCAGCAAAGACGCCTACACGTGTGCAAGTAAGAGATGCGTGTGTTCCTGTGCAGTAAAACGCTCCAGGCTCAGAAACCTTCGTTTCTAGTTTCCTGTCCTTCCCACCCCTTATCTGTTCCTCTTTGATGTGGAGAAGTAGCCCTTTTTCTGTCTTCCTTTAAACAACATTGGAGACACACATTCCAGATAAGAGAATACAGAGCCCTTAATGTTGCTCAAAGAGCCGGATTTCAAATATCCCCTCCTGTTGTCCCTAAGCCACTGCCTTATTCCGGAAGTCCATGTCAGCATGAAAACCGTCTCATAGCCTCAAACCCCGAAGCCGCCCCAGCAGTCCCTTGTCAGCCACTTCGGCTCGCTTTTTACTCCAGCACTAACCATTTGCAGTCCATGGGCCGTCCGGAAGCAGGCTGCAATTTGCAGACCCTTGCTATGAGGCACTGCGTCTCAAAACGCGGTTGCACACAAAAAGGAGTCGTGCTCATCGTGCGCACTGGGGAAGGTCAGGGAGGCCGCTTGTGGTCAGACGTGCTGATGTGAAGGCCAGTCATCCAGAAGGCGGAGGTGATGGGCGTCCCGTTACACCTGTAGCCACTTTGGACCGAGCGGTGACTAACCCAGTCCCCCAGCAGCGCTGCCCAGACCATGATGTCATGACCTGGTCTTGATTTCAGTCATTTGTGTGAAATATCGCAAGCGACTTGTTAACTCAAGATAGTCAACTTACTGAAATTTGAAAATTTTTAAAACTGTATCTGAGCAGAGTCAAGAGTTACAATAATAATTTCCAGTCGCTTGCTTCCTTAAATTTTAGAGGCAGAGTGGAGTGACAGCTGGCACAGAACCTGTGTTATGCATGCTGCAGCTGTTGTGCTTTTTAGACAACTGGTGTTAACACACACATGTTCGTAAAATGCCTTTTATGGATGTATTTTACTCCAGTTGTTGTCTCAGCCCTCTTTGTTCGACTGTCCTGTTTTTCCTAAAGAAAGCCGCTGGGGAGCTCTTGTGTCTGTATTCATCCTCGTGGGCAGACGTCACACACATTTATGCCCTCTGTCGTGTGTGACTTACCAGGAGATGGAGGACTCCTGCCCTGTCACGTGGTCCACGCAACCTCGAGGAGATGAAGGGCTGCCACTGCCCAGTGTGTCCCCAGCACGTCAGTCTGGAGCTCAGGCTCTAAAAGGACTCATTCTTAGTACACCAGTCCCTTGTCGCCAGGATAATTTCTTAGCTGCTAGACACAGTTTCTCAGTATTGGAGTGACTTGGTTGTCTGGAGCAGTGGTCACCAGGTCCTTTTTGGTATGCTTATCCACAATTAAAACATTCTTAGCCTCCTACACGTGACTTCCCAGGTGGCACTAGTGGTAAAGAACCCACGTGCTAATGCAGGAGATGTGGGTTCAATCCCTGGGTCGGGAAGATCCCCTAGAGCAGAAAATGGCACCCCACTCCAGTTTTTTTGCCTGGAAATTCCGTGGGCAGAAGAGTCTGCTACGTGTGTGTGTGTGTGTGTGTGTGTAATGTAAAAAGATTACATATGTGTCCTATATTATACTTCCAAAGAGCTCATTCTAGAATGAGAAGTCAGCGTTGCCATTTTCTTGTTTGCTGATCAGTTACTTTTAATATTCTCAGATGTACAGTTTCTGCAGGAGTTTGTCTTTTAGTTGAAACTACATATAATTTATAAGTGATATTATTGAGCACAGGTAAATTTGCATTCATCGCAAGGTGCTTAAAGTAAACCCAAGGAGGACGTCGCTGTTCACACCCCTGACCTACCATCCCAGCGCCTCTTCTTCCCTCCAGAATCCTCTAAGATCACACATACCATGAGGCTGCCTAACAGCATGGCGGAGTGAGCCACCCATGTGTGTTAAATACTCCACTTCTCTTTTAAATCTGTACCAGTGAGAGCTGTGGAAATTTCCTCCTCCACTGCAAAGAATTGTCTCTGCTGCGAAGTGCCTGTTCTCCATGGCAGGAGTGTTGGCCTCAGAGAAGAATGGGGAGAGACCACATTTCTTGGCTGGCAGCATGAAATTCATATTCCAGCAACTCCCAGCAGTACAGCAGGCCGAACACCTGCTTTCTGCTATGAAACAGTTCTTAAAAATGCCTTTTCAACAAGATAAGTGTTTAAGAAAACTAGTACCTAACTGAGCACGCAAAAAAGAAAATCCCCAAGCAGCGCACATCCTGTTCTTCCGTTAGGGACTTGATTCGTTTCAACCATTTAATAGCTGTCAGCATCTTCTGCCTGCGTTTGCTAATGCGTCTTCTTCGCGGTTTACCTTCCTTACATGGTATCTGGGGTTTCTTTTGTCATAAGTTCAGCTTCAGCTTCATAAGGCTTTCCCCTCCTGTGGGAATCTCGAGTCCCTGTTCTGTCGCAGTGACCCTGTGGTGCCGCAGTCCTGCGTCTGTTTCAGTGGGATCCTGCAGGGTTTCATCATTGCCAGATTGGAATTCCACCAAACCTCTAGACACAGCTCCCTAGCTCAGGGTTCTAGGAGATACAAATGGTGTAAATCCGGACCGTGGATTCATAGGTAACACAGGATTCTCACTCCAGATCCAGGGGAGGGCAGGTGTGCATGGCTTTTTCCAGGCCCTTCAGGGCTGTTACAGTCTTTAGTTTAAAGCTCTTGACTATATTCACGGGTCTCAATTCCAGCCGCCACTATGTGCCCAGAAACCACGTGTCTGAGGGAGACGCTCTCTGCTTCTTAGAATACCACACAACCAGCGGGTGGATTTGAAAAATAACTGAATAAAACTAACAGTAAAAATAAAACTAATAACAAAATTTAAAAATAACAATAAAGGTAGCTCTTGAAGAATCTTCATGGAGATTTTTCACATATTTTAGTGTTCTGCATCATTGGTGGGTTGCTGTGATTTAGATTTTATATACATAAAGGAGCAGTGGCTTCAGTGGTGGGGAAGAGCTGAGTGAATATTCTAGGAGATCTTGGTGACCTCAGACTGAATTTCTTATTTTACTTTGAACTATCAATAAGTCTGGTGGCTCAAACAGTAAAGAATCCGTCTACCAGTGCAGGAGACACAGGACTCGGCTTTGATCCCTGGGTCAGGAATATCCCCTGGAGAAAGGAATGGTTCCCCACTCCAGTATTCTTGCCTGCAGAATTCCATGGACAGAGGAGCCTGGTGGGCTCCAGTCCATGGGGTCTCAAAAGAGTTAGACCTAACTGAGTGACTAACACAGCACCAATAAGTATGCATTTGAGTTCCTTATCTTAAATGAATTTATTCAGTAAAAATCAGTTGCCTGCAAGGCACTGTGTAATTCATTCAAAAGCTGTTTGTCAGCAAATATTCTTTGAGCAACCTGTGTGCCTAGCACCTTTCTCTTACTCTTTTTTTTTTCCCCATGAGTATGACATGTAACACTGTGTAAATTTAAAAGTGCCAAGTGTTAACTTGATGCATTTATATATTATAATCTGATCGGTGTTAATGTTTCCATATTTAGCACCTCTGTCACATCACATGATCCTTTTTAGTGGTTGGAATACATAATTAGAAACACCTTTCTCAAGTTGCTTATTACACAGTGGCTTAGGATAAGAGTTCTAAAGGTGTAATCCTTGGTACTTACTCATTGCAGCATTATTCATGTTGTGGAAAACTTCAAAGGAGCTAAATATGTAACAGTAAAAGATAATATATTCTTTAGGTGGCATATTAGGCCAGTGGTAAAAATGGAATAGCTCAAAGGTCATCAGCAAAGTTTTTCTGTGGGGACTTCCCTGGTTGTCCAATGGCTCTGAGACTGAGCTCCCAATGCAGGGGACCTGGGTTCGATCCCTAGTTGGGGAACTAGATCCCACCTGCTGCAACTAAGACCCTGCACAGCCAAATAAATTAATTTTTTAAAAAAAGCTTTCCGTGAAGAAACTGATAGTTAGGACACTAGGCTTCGGAGGCTATTAGGCGTCTGTGGCGATCACCCTACTCACCTCTTGTAGCAGAAAAGCAGCCACAGACAAGACATAAATGTGAGCATGACTGTGTTCCAATGAACCCGCTTTTGCAAAACAGGTGTGAGCTGACCTCAGCCCCCAGGCTGTGGTTTCTCAGCCAGTGGAATAGATCTGCAGGTACCGACAGATCTCCACGACATTTTGGAAACTTGAGAGGCAATAAATGGAACTGTGTGTATGATCCCAAATTATAGGAAACAGATAAGTAAATAGTAATTGTTTATGTAGCTATATGAGATTGTCTATAAGGATATACACCAAACTGTTAACAATTTGAAAAGGAGGTTAGAGGAGAGATTGAAGGGGACTAAGTTTTTTTTTTTATACTTCTGCATTGTTTGAATTTTTTAAGACTGTACTTGAATATTGGCTCTCTGAGTTAAAAAAAAAAAGTAAATGTCATCTCAGTGGTAGTTTCAAAGGTTTTTCTGCTTGTCAGCTGGTCTCTGAAGAAGGCACAGACTATGTTGATGTTGACTGAAGAACATAATGGCTTTGAGCAGTTAGTTGGACAGAAGATCAGAGTTGCTGTGTCACTGTCCTGGTAGCTCCAGCGTGGACGAGAAGCAGACCCCACCAGCTCTCAGTTCTGAGTTATGATGTGAAATACTATCAGAAAGTTGAGGGACAAAAGAGCAGGAAAATCTTGTTTGAAGACCCAAAGAATGCTTTTCTTTGTGCTATTCTCTGCTGACTCAGACAATCAAGAATCTGCCTGCAGTGCAGGAGGCCTGGATTCGATCCTTGGTCAGGAAGATCCCCTGGAGAAGGGAATGGCAACCCACTCCAGTATTCTTGCCTAGAGAATTCCATAAACAGAGGAGCCTACACTCTGTGGGGTCTCCAAGCATCAGACACGACTGAGCAACCAACTCTTTGACTTTCATAGAGAACCATAGGTTTATGGTTATAGTGAGTGGATGACTCACTATATACTTCCCCGAGTAGCTCCAGAAAACTTTTCAATCTCAGTGCAGGCTGGAGAAAGTTGTCTGATGTTGTCGGTATGTGAAGCTTCTTACTACTGTCACTGGTTTTTGCATACACGTTATTTTCAGGTGAGAAGAATTGAATTATTGTTAGTCTGTGTTAGAGTACAGTGACTCGGAATTGAACCTGTGCCTGGCACGTGACTGCTTTGTCAAGAGCAGAATATCCACTCTGATGGAGGAGAATGCACCTCTTGTAACCAGGCATCTTAAACCCACTTTTGTTCCCTCCATACCTTTCCCTGTTAAATAGAAATTCTCTTTTACTGGACTCACTCCATGATGAAATAGAGCTGGGGCACCTCAGACTGTTGAAGTGCCTATCCTGTTGGTGGTAGTGTCTACAGGACTCCCCCTGGAGAGGGGACCCGTGTAGCTTCTGGGAAATGTCTGTGGCCCAAGGACACTGAGCCACCCACAAAGAATCACCTGTAGGGGGCTGAGACTGATGGGGAACAACCTGACTCAAGAGATTTGAGGCTTGTAGACTGGAGTTCTCAGCCACCGGTCTTTGTAGCAATTAAATAGCTCTATAGGACGGTGGTTTTCAGAATGGTTTTTGTGGAACTGGTGTTTTGGAAGTTCCACAGATTGTGGGATTTATATATTTTTAAAACTAATTTACAGCCTACTGTAAATTTTTCCTTCCATCTTGAATTAATGAAGAATGTAATATGATTGCAAGGCAAGCCATTTTTTTTTTTTAAAGAAAACTACTAATATTTGTACCTACCTATCTGTGAAAATGAAGATACTGTACTCTGTATTATGCATGAAAAGTGAAAGTGAAAGTCGCTCAGTTGTGTCCAGCCCTTTGCGACCAAATGGACTGTAGCCCACCAGACTCCTCTGTCCGTTGAATTTCCCAGGCAAGAATGCTGGAATGAGTTGCCATTCTCTTCTCCAGGGGCTCTTTCCGACCCAGGGGTTGAACTCAGGTCCTCCCTCCTGTATCACAGGCAGATTCTTCACCATCTGAGCGACAAAAATAAATACAGACATAAATTAGATGCTGAGGTAGATACGTGAACAGCAAGTATAATATCCACCTGATTGCTTATATTTTGATCCATCAGAACAGCTTCACTGTTCTCTTTCATTGCAAAAGTAAATGTTGAGATTATAGTTCAAATATCTGTGCTAAATATTTTACATATTTGATAGCACACAATATAGCACTATTTTATTAAGGCTTTTTAAATATGGAAGATCAATAAAATAGTGGGTTAACTACTAGTTCTATGTTAACAGTGTTTATAATAGTAGGTGGAAGTTTTTTGTCTTAATTTGTAATTTTAATGTTGAGTCACCCAAGTTGTCTGTTTCTTCTGGAAGCAGACTATTTCATGGAGTCCAGTGTGTCATTGGAGAAGGCAGTGGCACCCACTCCAGTACTCTTGCCTGGAAAATCCCATGGACGGAGGAGCCTGGTGGGCTGCAGTCCATGGGGTCGCTAGGAGTTGGACACGACTGAGCGACTTCACTTTCACTTCTCACTTTCATGCACTGGAGAAGGAAATGGCAACCCACTCCAGTGTTCTTGCCTGGAGAATCGCAGGGACTGGGGAGCCTGGTGGGCTGCCGTCTCTGGGGTCGCACAGACTCGGACACGACTGAAGCGACTTAGCAGCATAGTGTGTCATCACAAGAGTCTTCTGTTTGGAGAATCTGTCAGGGAGGAAGTATTGTCCTGATGTCCTCTGCCAGCAGTTCTTTGACTTAAAGAAGTCACTTGATCTAACTACAGATGTCACAAGTTATCTTAGGTCTGCTTAGCGCAATAAGGAAGAAGAGTTAATGTTTTTAGGTTTAAACTGAAAGAATCAGACGACAAAAAGGAACTGTTGGATAGGGCCTGGTTACCCTAGTATATACCTAGGTGCAAAAATAACATTTTCAGTTTGTATACCACCCCACCTCAGAAACCTAGGGGCTCCCAGTCTCAACTGTAGCTTTGCAGTTCGTTCCAGGGTTAGTGTTGAAAGAAGCTCAACGTTCAGTGGTGGCCTTAAGATCTGTGTGTGACAGGGTGCAGCCTGCCACTTGTAAAAAAGAGGAGGAAAAATCAAGGCTTGAAAGCAAAGGAAACAACGTGTCGTCATCTTCCCCAAGGAGCAGAGGTAACGGGCTGCTTCTCTGCACCTTCCTGAAGAACAGGGCCTGCAGCGCCTGTTGTGGGTGTGAAGCACCATTTGTGATCTTGGCAGGAAGTGGAAACTATGAGTAATTTGAGGACTCGGAATCTTTCTTCGCTTCCCTCCATCCCCTCTCATGTCCGGGTCTCTTCCCAGGAATCTCAGGAAACAACAGCATCCCTCCAGTCCCTTTACCTCCTAGGAAGCCCTTTCCTTGGTTTAACATAATCCTGTTTGCTGACCCTGGAGCCTCAGACCCCAAGTGGCTGCTCAGTTTTGACCCGCGGTTTAGAAAGATCAGCCACCTGGTCCATCGTGGTCGGTGTGATGATGGCTGATGTTGGTCTTTGCCTGTCTTTCAAACATCTCTAGTCACTTTAATACATCTTTCTGCATGCAAATATTGAGAGATTCAGTAGGCTGGAACTTTTAAAACAAGTCAGCAACTCTTGACTTCACTGGAAAACACCTGGACCGGTCTGAAGTCATAGTCGTGGTGAAAGCTGAGTTCCTTTGGTGGACTTAGGTGGAAATGGTCAAGATCACAGACGCTAGAAATAGCCAAGGGGCAGGAGCAAAGCCTCCCTGAGGTTGGTTCCTCTGCAGTTTACTCTTGGAAAACAAACACACGGTGAAAGCAGAGTTCCCCCTTTGTCGGGAATAAGTAATTTAGGAGAAACTTGGCGAGTTTGTTTGTTTTAACTCAGCCAAAACTCGACTCTTATTTTAGGATTTTGGTAACTTGAATAGAGAAAGGAGGAGAGCATCTTTCCACTTCTTCCCCCTTGCAGTTATGTAAAGCTTCCCTTGAATAAGTCAGCTGTTCTTTCCAGCCACCACGAATAATTTGGTCTCTGGAATGCCGCTGGAGTCCTTCAGCGCAAGGAATCCACTACATTCGGGTTTTCAGATCTTGCCAGCGGTTCCGTTTTGTTTGCTTTAAACACATGCAAGATGATAACTGAGATCACTGTGGATTTATTTTCTGTTGTGTTAGCAGCTTCTGAGTACTTTTGTGGTAGGTTGCTTCTCCTGATTAGAAGAAAAGAAACAAGTGGACCAGCCTCAACCCAAGTAGGAAACATAAAGAGTTCAGACTGCTTGTGATGGTCTGGTTCACCTTGAGATTTTGTCCTGAAAGGCAGCTCTCTGGACAAGCAGTTTTCTCACATTTAGAGTTCATTGCTTAGATAGTGAAATACATATAACCGGTGAAAGAATAGAAGTGTGTTTAGGGGAAGGGACGGTGGAAGAGCCTCAGCAGTAAAGCCAGTTCTTATCCAAGCACAGCACTTTGGGTGTTGCTTTTTGTTGATTTGTTTACCAGCATTCTTACAAAAACTGCTGTTAGGTGAGCCCTCCAGCTACGGTGATGTAGCTCTCTTTTGTGGCTTTGGTCTTGTTCCGTATAACCAGCGCTGTGGTTATCACACCAGCTACCGAGAATATCTTACAAGTCATTTGTATCTACGCTCTATCAGTCCAGACCAGGCCCTGTCTCACAGTCCCCAGAGAGTTTAAACCAGAAGTTGCAGAAATCCTTTTTGAGCATGTATTTCTAAATTTATCAGTATTTAAATGTTTTTCTGCTGTTGTTGTTTTGTTGGTGAGTGTTGACGTGATAGCAAGAAGTTGGACCTTGCTCTCCTTAAAGTTAGAAAAGTCTCTCTAACCCCTAACCTTTAGAAGGATCTGAGAATTCTCCTGCACGTGGATGCTGCTGCTCAGACTGGTCTCCAGGAGGAAGAGTGGTCAAAGCTCTTCAGCACAGCCCTCCCTGGAAAAGTGCTGCACGAGCCCTTTCTTCAGAAGCTGACACAACTCGGGAAGGTGAATCCTTCCTTTAACAGGCAGGCCTGGAGTGTTCACGCCACTCTCTCATTTCATTTCAGTTTGGCCTAGCCTCTCCTCTTAACTCTTCTTTAAAGCTGATTTTCTTAGGCCAGTCTCTCTAGTGGGTTGTTGGATTTCTCTGCTGAAGGTGAATGGGTGTATGGTGTATAACAGTTCACCAAAGCTCTGGTGGCAGAGTTTTAAAAGGTGAAGCAGCAAATAGATGCGCGCTCACAGCCCTGTGGGTTTTCCTTCGTATTCTTTTATTTGATGCCTCCGTGTAGCCAGGAAAGAAGCTACAGGCTGGGCTGTTTGCTTTTAAGTTCAGAGCAGTCTAATTAGGGGTCGGCTCTGTTCCCGTAAACCACGGTGCCAAGGCCTTCTTGAAGAACTTTGAAGAATGAAAGCATATTGCTTACTGCTCTTAGGAAATCTTTTTTGAAAAATAAATAAATAAAAGGCCAAATAATTATTTGATCTCCCTAACAACATGGTATAGAGTTTGTGACAGGAAGCTTGAAAGTGATATTAGATTGTCTTCAATTTGTATGTTCTTGGTAATCGTCTGTTTTCCAAAACAGAGGTTTTAACCTCAAGATTGTCAGTTGGGCCAAAGTTTCTAAATCGCCCACATACACCGCTAAATCCATTACCATGAACTGAGTCCAGGACAGCTGGGTAACAAGTTGAGTGGTTTTCAAGTAGGTACTCAAGTGTGTTAAGCAGACATGCATGCAGACTGTTTATGTCTCAGACTTGTGGCCATGTTATAAAGTGTGTTGAAGCTTCAGCTGGGTTGTGGCTTTGGGGACGTGTGTCTCAGTTAACTAGAACAGTGGATTGTGTGAAAAGCTGTTTACCAGAAGTATACTTTAAAAATACTACTTCTGCTTTTATGGTACGTCAATTGGAGTTGTCCTTTAAATCTCAAACACTGGTCTGAGAACTTGAATATTCCTAAAATCTATTTAAAAGTAATTGCACCATTCCCGCTATTTAATTCTCTATAGGGTGATGAAACTATGGGTTTTGTGAATTGCCTGTTCATAATCTTTATACCATTTTTCTATTTGGTTCTTTGTCTTACTGTTTTATACATTTAAACATTTTTAAGATAGGGTTGTTAGATGTGGCACTCCATTTTAATTCCATTTCGAAATCTGTGGTTTCTTTGGCTGTGATATGAATTCATTAGTTTTCCTCATATTTTTTCACCCATGTTTCAAAGTATTATTTTGTGTAAGTAAAATGTTATGAAGAAGAGGTTCTCTTTGGACACTTAGGCGAGACTCAGAGAGAGCAAGGAAGAATGGGGTTAAAGACAATGTAGAGAAAGACAAAAAAGCAGGAAGGGGAGCTGAGAAGCCTGTGCACGAGGACACGTCGGGTCGGCAGGACTGGGCCACGGTCTCAGGCATCTGCGGGGCAAGGAGGGGAGACCATCACGGCACGGTACATGATAGAGGCAGGTGTGGAGTTCCAGAAGCTCAGAGGTCATTGGGGGTCTGCTTCCCTGGGAGAGTCAGAGAAGACTTCAGAGAGCTGAGTCCTGCCAACCCAGTCAGGGAAGGAAGAGTGAGCAAGGGACACAGTTGCAGGAAAGAGTTTGTTCAGAGCTCAGAGGTGTGACAGAACATGGCAAGGGGCTAGAAGTGTACACACACGATGGGCTTAATCAAGCTGAGTAAGGAGTGTGGCTCAGATGGCAAGGTATCTGCCTGCAATGTGGGAGACCCAGGTTTGATCCCTGAGTTGAGATGATCCCTGGAGAAGGGCATGGCCACCCACTCCAATATTCTTACCTGGAGAACTCTGTGGACAGAGGCGCCTGGTGGGCTACAGTGCATGGGGTCGCAAAGAGTTGGACAGGACTGAGCAACTAACACTTTCACTTATCCTAAGGATGATGGGGGACCATTAAAAGAGTCACTTTCTGAGAGTCTCAGAGTCTCACTTTCTGAGAAGTAAGTGGGAAAACAAACACTTGAAAAGATGTTCAACATCACTCTTTATCAGAGAAATGCAAATCAAAACCACTATGAGGTACCATTTCACACCAGTCAGAATGGCTGCGATCCAAAAGTCTACAAATAATAAATGCTGGAGAGGGTGTGGAGAAAAGGGAACCCTCTTACACTGTTGGTGGGAATGCAAATTAGTACAGCCACTATGGAGAACAGTGTGGAGATTCCTTAAAAAACTGGAAATAGAACTGCCTTATGATCCAGCAATCCCACTGCTGGGCATACACACTGAGGAAACCAGAAGGGAAAGAGACACGTGTACCCCAATGTTCATCGCAGCACTGTTTATAATAGCCAGGACATGGAAGCAACCTAGATGTCCATCAGCAGATGAATGGATAAGAAAGCTGTGGTACATATACACAATGGAGTATTACTCAGCCATTAAAAAGAATACATTTGAATCAGTTCTAATGAGGTGGATGAAACTGGAGACTATTATACAGAGTGAAGTAAGCCAGAAGGAAAAACATAAATACAGTATACTAACGCATGTATATGGAATTTAGAAAGATGGTAACGATAACCCTGTGTACGAGACAGCAAAAGAGACACTGATGTATAGAACAGTCTTATGGACTCTGTGGGAGAGGGTGGGAAGATTTGGGAGAATGTCATTGAAACATGTGAAATGTCATGTATGAAACGAGATGCCAGTCCAGGTTCAGTGCACGATGCTGGATGCTTGGGGCTGGTGCGCTGGGAAGGCCCAGGGGGATGGTATGGGGAGGTTGGGAGGGAGGAGGGTTCAGGATGGGGAGCATGTGATTTTTTTTTTAAAAAATAAAATTGAAAAAAAAAAAAAATTTTTTGAATATAAGTCAATAACGACAAATTTGGTCCAGCTCACTGTTTCCTCTTTGACCCTTTCTGGAAGGCCATTGGCTCATGGGGCTTAAAGCCTTTAATGAAAGTTCACCAGAGTCTAGATCTGGAACGTGAGTTTCATTGCATGATATGTAGAATGGTGTGAAGGCATTGGAGTCTCAGGAGTTATTTGGATTTCTGTTGGCGGTTCTTCTCTTTTCTGGGAGCAGTATGATGATTTCTTAGTCAAAACGTATCCTTATTTCCAAATAGCAGAGAACTTGACAATTTAACAAGGGTCAGGGATTTCCAGTTCTTGAGAAAAGTATCCTCAAAAGATTTCCTTTTCGCTGATTAGAATGAGTCACTCCCCAGGGGGCTCTCTCTGCAAAGGCTTCCTTGTGCCCAGAAAGGGATGTTGCTGAGAAACCCTGGCATTAATATTCAGGGATGTATAACCCTTTCATAACTGCTGACCTCTGGGGCAACTTCATGACTTAACGTGGAAGTGTTCATAATCACAAACAGTAGAAACTGCCAGGAGCACAGCATCTATGCGGCTCCCTTGCAGTGTCATCCTGGAGAAGAAGTGGAAGCAAGAATAGAGTTCTGACTGAGAACCCTCCAGGTTGCTTCCTCTTGTTGATTCCCTGAATAAACCTTTCCCAGGAGAGTCTCTCCTCATGCTGACATTGGGAAATGAACTTGAGTGCCTCTTCTAGTTGAAGAGCATCGGAAAAATGACTGGAGAGTCAATTTCTCATGGGGTGAAGCTAGAAGAGGTTACTCGACTGAAGGCTCGGTAGGCCGGAGAGTGAAAGGCCCAGAATAAAGCTTCACTCCATCCCACTTCCAAACTAGTTCCTGCTCTGGGCCATCCTGTTGACCAAAATAGAGTTGCTCCTGGTGGACTCTTTCATGGGGGTCGTATCTATCTGCCATGATTCCTCCAGAGTGAACTTGCCCCAACCAGGCCCTAGTGACGATTCAGATGACTAAGAAGTTGAAAAATCTTCTGCAGCATGAGCCTTATAGAACATTTTGAAGTAATTTACTTTGAAAAATCATCTCTTTCAAGAGATGCAACATAAGGAATCTTACAGAAGCTCAGAGAAAGGGAGCTGCGGGCAGGGGGCAAATGCAGCCTTTTCACTTTGGAGATCTGAGGAAACTGAGGCCTATGGGGGAGGAGCCGGCCTGGAGTCACAGTGACTAACTCAGGGAGCCAGGACCTGAAACACACTTAGTGTGACGGCTGTGCCTCTAGAGCTCCTTTTAGTGTTCGAAGTGCGTATTTGACCTACTGGAATCAAGGCTGTGACAGGGCATTTGGCTTTTGTATAAAATAAGCGTAAAGTCTAAAACAGACATTGGAATAGGCAGCATGAGGCAGGCACTGTGCTAGGGAGACTTAATTAAAGTTTCAGCAGTAGATGGAGAGACCCTGCCCTGAAGGAACAGTCAGTGGAGGAGAAAGTGTTAGTCGCTCAGTGGTATCCAACTCTTTGTGACCCCAGGGACTGTAGCCCACCAGGCTCCTCTGTCTGTGGGAGTCTCCAAGCAATAATACTGGAGTGGGTTTCCATTCCCTTCTCTAGGAAAGCTTACTGACCCAGAGATTGAACCTGGGTCTCCTGCATTGCAGGCAGGTTCTTTACTCAGTGGAGGAGAAAAATCGTAGGATCATCCAATCCTCTGTGACTGGTGGTGTTAGGAAAGAGGCCTATAAACCTAGCAGATGTTGAGGAAGGAATGGAGAAGGCCCTGGGGTCTGGGATTCTGGCCTTTTCCACACTCATATCCTCAGAACCTGGGCATATAAGTCAGGAGAGCATCCTGCCCTTGATTCAAGGGTGACCATTCAAGGACCTGTGGTCCTTCCTAAGTCAGAATGGGAAGTGTTGCCAAAGGGCAGTGTCTGTTGATTTTCTCAGGGAGCCTTGCCCTGGGGAGGCTCTCGCCGTGGGATCCCCACAGACAGATCTCTTACTTGCTTTACTTCCCCTTCAGCCTCCTGGCCCAGCTCAGTTTATGACTTCATGGCGGCAGTACAAGCTGATGCTGGCCCTCTTGAGGCCCTGAGGGCTGGGTTTTTTCTGTCAGCAGCCCTTGTGGGTCTAGGAGTTGAGATGAAAATCATGTACTCAGCAGATCGTGGGCGCTGCTTCATCTTTCAGGAAGTCTCGGCTTCGTCTTTCAGGAAGTCTCCCACTTTCTCTTGAGTCAGGGCTCCTGGAGGTGCTGAGGGGTGATTCTGATGCCCTTTCTCCTGCAGCTCTTGACCCGGAGTGTTGCAAAAAACTCAGGGTGGATAGGAGTCCAAGTCAAAAGGACACAAACAGGTGGGTTTTCAGATTCATACTCCGCCTTTGACGCAGTCGTAAGCCCCTGTGATGGGGGTGCATTTACATATCATCTGTGGGTGTTCTTACATGTTTATGTTAATGTCTGTGTGTGTGCGTGCATGCATGCGTGCTCAGTCATGACCGACTCTTTGCAATGCCATGGACTAGCCCACCAGGCTCCTCTGTGCATGGGATTTCCCAGGCAAGAATACTGGAGTGGGTTGCCATTTCCTCCTCCAGGAAGGAACTGCATGTACGTATAGTTCCGTATCACTTGTGTATTATTTGTGACACAGACTCACAGGTCGACGGCAGACACTTTCACTTTTAGTCTTGGTAGCCTCTCAGCTTCCTGCCCGAGAAGTGCCAGGTTTCTCATTTTTATTAATCGGAGATCACATCTGCTCTTGTTTCTCCTCCTCCTAATGATGTCACATGCCTGCTTCCTGGAAGAGGCTGCAGTCTGTGATCCTGGGTAGCCACACTCTGATGTGAGCGGCTTCCCCGGCGCCCCATAGGCTGCCGTGGCAGTGAAGATCCGTGTGGCCTCTAGTCTCTGTGTGTTTAATGTCACCTGGCGTTCTGCTCTCTTTTCAGGTTGTGGCGCCTTTGTCCACAAAGGCTGCAGAGAAAGTCTGATCTCCTGTGCAAAGGTCAAGATGAAGGTAAGACATTTCTGCCTGAACCAGTGAAATCCTCAGAGTTGGGAGACTTGGGCTTAGAGTTTCTGTTTGTCTTTTCATCATTCGCTACCTCCTTTGAGACTGCAGTAACCCAAAATGTTTCATCTCTTCTTGACACACTCGGGAATTTGTGGCTTTCGGAAGAGGAAATGCTTTCAGAACTTGTCCACGTTAAACACACGTCTCGCTGTGGTTGTAATCTGTGTCACCTGTACAGTGACTTTCTTCTTAACCATGTTGCAGACCTGCTCTGCTCTTCACACTCCTGCTTTCCTCCTTGGGGACCACGAGGGCAGCAGGTGGAAATCAGGGGCTCTGGTGTGCCGACAGCGGGGAGGGCAGGGTTTTGAACCAGCCTGCCCGGCATCCCTTTTCTCCACAGGCTCACGTAGATCACACGACAAGAAGGGAGGGGGATGGTGGTCCAGGCTCTGATATGCACGTCACATAATAACACCCAGTGCTCGTCAGAGGCCCTTGTAGAGCACGAGACTGGGGGCAGATGGGCGTTTAGGTGGCCCGTGTGGTTTTTCAGCGTTTCAGTCACTCATAACTGTCTCTGCTCTTGTCAGAAGAGTGCTCTCCAGCACCATCTACACTCGTGTTGAGCGTGCTGTCTGCTTCCAGTAACCAAACACGTTTATCTAGTGAAGTGGCCTCAGACTTGAGAGTCACCTCGGGGGCTTGTTATAAAACGACACTGGGCCAGTGACCCCCCTCCCAGAATTTTCGACTCTGGGTGGGTGGGGCCAAGGAATTTACCTTTCTAATAACTTCCCAGAAGGTGCTGTTGCTGCTGGTCCGAGGACCGCACTTTGAGAAGCACTAAACTAGTGTAAAGGCGACAGGCTTCTGTGCCCTGGATCTTACTCAGCCCGTGGATGTAAATTATGTCCAAGGGCTGAACTTTTCTTTTTTTCCACAGTATTTATCACCTTCTTGAGGCTTCCCTGGTGGCTCAGACGGTAAAGAATTGGCCTGCAGTGCAGGAGACCTGGGTTCAATCCCTGGGTTGGGAAGATCCCCTGGAGAAGGGACTGGCAACCCACTCTAGTATTCTTGCCTGGAGAACTCCATGGACAGAAGAGCCTGGCAGGCTGTAGTCCATGGGGTCATCAAGAGTCAGACGCAACTGAGTGACTAATGCAAAATATCACCTTCTTAGGGTCTGTGTATTTATTACATTTACTTTCTGTGATCTGTACTTTCCCCCCACTGGAATGTATGTAAGCATCAAACTTGGCAGGCAATCTGAAGTCAGGAGCGTTTGATCCATTGGCAGCTCTAAGCCTATAGAACAGAATCTGGGCTGTAGGTCCTTAGATGTTGGAGAGGCGAATGGAGGTGACAGCCCACTGGGCTGAGTGGCTGCCGCCTCCTCCGGGCAAGATGCACAGGCCCAGGCTGCTGCCTCCCGCCCCCTCCAGCGTGCCTCTGTCCTTGTCGCCTGACCCCATGGGCCTTTGAATTTGTGACCTCTGGTATGAATGTCATCATTGTGACTGTGCCAGAGAAAGACAGCGATGGGGACATAGCCTACCCTGTGTAAAAGAGTGTCATCGAAGAGGAGGAGTCCCATTCTAAACAGACCCTTTTCCACTAATGATTTGTCTCAGACGAATTGCTTCAACCCGTTTTCTCACATGGTGTCTCTGTTCCATGCCACAAAAAAGTCTTAAAATTAGCACTTTCCCTAAGAATTATTTCACACCTTATACATAAATGCTGATCACTGGAGAGATGGAAGTGAAAAGGGCACAGATGCTGCTCGAGGGAACCAGCGTTGTGGGGATGATGGACGCACAGACAATGACCATAGATAAGGAAAGAACTGGAGGGGGTTACGCACAGCATTCTGAGGGGTGCCAGTTACTGCCTCACGGGAGGAGAAGATGGAAGCTCATGGTGGCTCTGCCCCTGAGGTCTGACCTTGAAACAGGAGACTGCCTGGCCTGTGAAGGGAGAAGAGCGTTCCAGGCAGAGGAGACGGATCTCTCAGAGTTGCAGGCCGGGCAGGCTCAGGCAACAGCCAGTGCTGAGTGGCTGTGTGAGTAGGACCCTGAGGACCGCTGGCAGGAACAGGAGCAGCTGGCTTTGTGTTCCAGGCCTCTTGAGACTTGACAGAAGATAAGTTGTAAAATTCATCAAAACTTGTGAAATTTATTGACATTTCTTTCTCTTCCAGCAGCCCAAGGGGAACCTGCAGGCACACGACACGTCCTCGCTGCCCACAGTCATCATGAGAAGCAAGTGTGAGTGGTCCTCCTGCCCCTCCTGGCTCCCCTGGGCTCTCCGGTTCAGGACTTCCACGTGCTTCTGTTGTGTCCCTTTGTTATTCTTAATCACGGTTTGAAGACCTGTTTTGTGGTAACTTAGAGAAGGCTGCAGTTCCGTTGACTGAAAGCTTGGTAGTCTGGCAGTCTACCATCAGACCCTCTGGAAGGTCTTAGAAGTGTGTGTGTGTGTGTGTGTGTGTAGTCTGGCAGTCTACCATCAGATCCTCTGGAAGGTCTTAGAAGTGTGTGTGTGTGTGTGTGTGTGTGTGTGTGTGTGTGTGTGTAGTCTGGCAGTCTACCATCAGACCCTCTGGAAGGTCTTAGAAGTCTGTGTGTGTGTGTGTGTGTGTGTGTAGTCTGGCAGTCTACCATCAGACCCTCTGGAAGGTCTTAGAAGTCTGTGTGTGTGTGTGTGTGTGTGTGTAGTCTGGCAGTCTACCATCAGACCCTCTGGAAGGTCTTAGAAGTGTGTGTGTGTGTGTGCGCACGTGTGCGCGCATGCACGCGAGCTTACAAGGCAGCACCTGAGCCTTGTTTATTTAAGCAAGTGACCCCCATGTTTTTTGAAGCTCCTTTTCCATGAGTCAACAGTGAAACTTGCTTTCGGTGTTCTCAACATCAAATGAGACCTTGCTTATTAAACTCCTTGACAGACCGTGAAATTATATAGTTTGGGGGTGTTTTTTCTTTTTTCTCTTTTTTTCAAGGGTTACACAGATTGAGTTCATAACACTTTGTCCCATCAGCCTATCTTCTCCATTCTGGGCAAAGCTCCACTTTGGTTTTGCTGAATGTGTTCCCCTTTTCATCCTCCATTCTCTATCTCTCTGCTTTCTCCTCATTAGTACACACTGTGGTCTATTTAATGCAGACCTCTCTAATCTGCCGTATCTTCAGACATATGTGTACCTCTGAAAATATCTCTTATTGTTTTGTGTGTTGAATTTAAATTAGACAGTATGACTTATGCTTTTCCCCTCAATATGGTTTTGAGATCTGCGTGTGATATTATATGAAAGCTATCATCTCAAATTGCTGCGTGGTATTCTTTCAGAAACATATGCCACATTTTAATTACCAGTTCCCCCAAAGACTTGTCTCCACCCACTGCCATAAATAACGCAGTAATGAATACCACGTTAATTAGCTCACAGAACCCAGTTGAGACTCGCCCCCAGGCTGTGTTTTTCAAGGCCTAGCTCCTGGATCGATTATAAGTGCCAGTTTTGGGCCCTACCCAGAGCTACACCACCAGAGAGTCCAGGGGCGGAGCCCGGTGCTGTTTCAGTAGATGCTCCAGGTGATGGTGATGTCCCCACGTGAGTGTGAGAACCGCTGCCCCAGGCCCGACTGTTCTGAGCGCTTCCAGACGGCTTGGAACGGCCACTCAGGCTGTGCTGCCGGCGAGGGTGTGGAGTCCTGTCAGACAGAAGTCTGGTTATTACCCATCTTTGCATGTAAATTCCTAGACGAAAGTTATGCCAGACTGTCACCCACTTTAACCAGTGATCCAACCCATCCCAACACCTTTTACAAGCCTATTCTTACTAAATTTTTTTTTGGCTCTATGACATTTATCTCTTCCTTCAGAAATCTGCTTTCTTTCAAATCAGATAAAAAAGGTCTTCCCCAAAGCTACCTATAGTATTGCCTCCAGCCCCCACCCCCATGTATTCTTATTCCGCTTTTACCCACCAAGGTAATGTAGCAGTAAGAGTCCAGGTGGCAGACTCAGATTGTATGGGTTTGAGTCCTAGCACCCCACTTAACAAATTACTAACCAGAGACATATTAATACATCTTTCGTTACCTGGACATTATGACTTTATTGGTATCTACCTACCTCACAAATTGCCAGCCACACCCGTTAGTTTCTGCAAAAATCCTCTAGTTAATAATGTGTTAGCAGCTGCTAACCTGAGACAAACCTTTATGGCTCCCGCCCACCCCCCCGTACCTCGTGTTCCTCCTCCGTGGAAGGATGTAGTGGTATCACCAGGTGGTCGTCGGGTTTAAGTGAGGTGACGCCCATGAAGCTCTTGGCGGTGGGCTTCCCTCAGTGGGAACGTTCCCGCTGCCATGGCCTTCGCAGGCGAGGATGCCGGGGCTCAGAGGCAGTGAGCAGCTTCCCTGAGCAGGGAAGGATTGGTTCCCAGCAGTCACAGAGCGCTCTCTCACCTCCCCCCACACCCATGTCGCCTGAGGTGCACGTTGCTCTTGGCAGTCATGAGGCTCTGTGTGACCTGACTGGGCTCTGCTGCTCCAGCCGTCTCCCCGGTCCACATGCCCACACCCTGCCTGCCTCCTCTGCTTGTCATCTCCATTTCACGTTAGTGCTGTGCGAGCGTTTCTCCCTTCAGACGGCCCTCCTCCTCAGAATGTCCTCTTTTCCCGTCCGCCTGTCCACGTCCTCCCTTCAGGGACTTCCCCATTCAAGGACTGATGTTTCTCCCTCCATCTGATGGGTTTTTTTTTTTAATTATTTATTTATCTTTGGCCATGCTGGGTCTTTGTGGTCGTGTGGGCTTTTCTGTAGTTGCAGGAAGCAGAGGCTGCTCTCTAGTTGCGGTGCACGGGCTTCTCATTGCGGAGGCTTTTCTTGTTGTGGAGCGCGGGCTCTCGAGCACAAGGGCTTAGTAGTTGTAGCGCTCAGGCTTAGCTGTCCTGCAGCACATGGGATCTTCCCGGACCAGGGATCAAACCCCTGGCTCCTGCAGTTGGCAAGCAGATTCTTTACCACTGAGCCCCCAGGGAACTGCTCCTCCATCATATTTTATCTGCTCACCAGCTTCCCTCTGAGACCCTGAGGTACTCCAGTCCCTCACACTAGAGCCTGTTCGCCTCTCTGCCTCTTGCCTTTCTTCCCTGTTGGGCGAGGCCCCCCACCTCCTGGTGTTGTGCATATTTCCTGCAAGAAGGGTCTGGTCATGCAGTCGTGTGGCAGGTTTCTGATGATTACATCACCTTCTTCTGAATAGAATCTGAATGGCTTTATCCATTTTATTAAGTCAAGCACATCCTGTAATACGCTCCTAGGGCTGGACGGATAATGCTGCTCGCGTCTAGGTCAGGAGCTTCATTATCATGGAAAAATCATCTGTTGCCCAGATGTCAGTGTGATTGCCTGACCCGAAATCAGAGCTCCAGTGTCCGCTTTGGGCGTGTGCAATGGCCATGAACTTGGGCAAGCTCCGGGAGATGGTGAGGGACAGGGAGGCCTGGCATGCTGCAGCCCATGGGGTCAGAAAGAGTCGGACATGACTGAGTGACTGATGAACATGAGAAATACTCAGTTATGAGGACAAATTAGCTGGGTGACATCAAACCAGGTTGCATTTTCCTCCTCTGTAAATTAGAGGAATTGGTCAAAATCTGTGTTCTCAGACATTGTACAGAAGAAACTCTTGGGAAGCTGGTAAAAAACATCTTAGACTCCTAGGTCCCACACACACAGGACAGACAGGGCTGGGAATTTGCATAACTAAAAAGCCCCTCACACGAAAAACACTGGCCTAGGTCATCTCTGAGGCTGCTTGTGTCCTTAAGATTCTTTCAATCTCCTTTTCCCTTTGAATTAGTTTAAAGTTTTAAACACATGGTGCTTTCACATGATTCTTTATCCTTATGGCCTCATTTCCATCACACTCCACAGGTAACTCCATTTCTTATGTTTATCTTTTCCAAGTTTCTTAAAATGAAAGCAGTCACCAATTTGGATTAAACATAGAAATGGTCTGTGGTGCACTTTATGCTGCACTTTGATTTTCTCTTCCCCGTTAATATATTATCGTGCAGTTTTGTGTCAGTTCATGCAGGGTGTCCTCGTTTTTATTGTAAAGCTTCATAGTATCCACCAGTAGGATATACCATGATTTATTAACCGACCTTATTTTGGTAACTCATTTTGCTTTTACTGAACTTTGCACTGAATACCTTTGGTCATATGTCATTGCAAGTGTAAACAAGTAAATCTTGTGGCACGAACATGTCCTGAAGGAAACCACTGGATCAATAGGTATAGGCATTTGCAGTTTCAGTAACTCTCACCACATTGACCTCCATAGAGTTTTTGTCTCCAGTTAACACTCCCAGGGTGGCTCTCTTTTAAAGCGGTCAGTTCCTGTTTGATACTTGTCAGGCGGGTCCGTGCTGGAGGGCCTGAGTCACTGACACTTCGGGGGTGTCCTCTCCCGTGCAGCCTCCCAGCCGAAGGAGCGCCCTCGGTCTGCTGTCCTCCTGGCCGATGAAGCCATTGCCGCCCCAGTGTTTGCCAACAGACGGTCCCAGCAGAGCATCGCGCTTTCCAAAAGCGTCTCCATTCAGAACATCGCTGGGTAAGTGGGGGTGTGGAGACAGTACAGTTGACATCAGGCGATGAGAGCATCATAATTTATACCATGTGACAAAAAGATGCTCTTGGGAAAGAACATGTAACCTATCGAGTTGGTGCATAGCTGAGTAATAGAGACAAGCAGGGTGAGGGCTACATTTGATGCAGCCGTTCTGTAACAAGGATCCCCATTGAACACCATCTCAAGTAAGGTTTCGTCCATGACCAGTCCTGCCTTTAAAGAACCTGCCTTCTAAGAGGATGATTTTTTAGATCAAAATAAGAAGTGGAAATAGGAAAGAAAAAAAAAGATTTAATGCTGAATGTTGGGCTGCAACCACTTAAATTTTCAGATGTCATACTTTACTATTGGTCAGATGAACCTGGGAGGAGAGGGTAGTTTTATCTTTTTTTTTTTTATTTCTATTTTCCATCCTTGCGTCTTGCCTCTTCAGTCATGAGTGAGTAATGGGCCGAGGACAGCAGTAGGCTCCCAGCCCCTCCTCTGCCCCAAGCTCCTCTGTGATCCCTGGCTGTGGAGGCCCCGGCTATGTGTGGTTAGTACAGGGCTGATTGTGATGTGGCTGGCTATTCGGGGTCAGGTGCCTGCCTTCCCATCAACTAAAGAAGTCACCTCAAATGTAGGGCTCAAAGTGTCCCTGGCAGCTCTCCTCACCCACACTGGAGGAAAATTCCCAGCTGAAGGATGCAAATCTCCTTTTGTCTGTGTTTCCTAACCTCTGTGCTGGATAATGGTTCCTCCTCCTCAAGAAGAAAAAAAAAAAAATCCAGGTATTTTTATATCATTCTGTCCCAGTGGTGTGATTATCTTCTTTTCAGAGTTGTTAAGCTCATCTCAATTAATTTATATTATGACTTTTAAAAGTTGGCCTTTAAATAAAATTTAGTTTTAAGTGACTCTGGTTTATCTCTGTGCCATACCACAAACGTAAACCAGGTGCCTGATGTGCTAGCTGGGATCGAGAAAAGTCCAAAGAATATGGTTTAGCGTTAAGTGCTGGCTCTGTAGGTGTTTAGGGAACACGAGGAAAAGGTGTTGTGGTTAGACACGAGTTTCAAACAGAGAAATTGCATTTATAATGGGTATGCAGTTTGAAAGAAGAGTATTCTTCTTGTTACTTATGGTTTAAAAAATAAAACTGTAAGGTTCAAAAAGTTCATGGCTGCAGTGGTATTTCAAAGCCTCTCTGACCTCCTTCATAGTTCGTGTTGCACGTTGCCAGGTACCTGACGTAAGTAATTTGCCTTCGACGTCATTTTGTAGTTTTTCAGAGCTTCGCAACCATGGCTTCTCAGAATACACCCAACAGTATGTGTTTCTTTCTGTCCCTAGAGTTGGCAACGATGAGAACATATCGAACACCTGGAAGTTCCTGTCCCACTCAACAGACTCACTGAATAAAATCAGCAAGGTCAACGAGTCCACAGAGTCCCTTACTGATGAGGGTAAGCGGAGGCCACAGCCTGTGTGGTGGGCGTCTGCAGAGACTGTGCCGTTAGCGGGAACGCAGGCACTCATGGAGTGATGGTGCCTGCTCTCCCAGCTCCTGTGATGCTTCTCTGAACTGCCTGTGCAGCGTCAGATGCTTTATAGCGAGCTGGTGGACCTGCTTATCCAATTGTTGGGTACTCGTCCACTTAAGGACGCCATTGAGTAATGTGGTCAGCCTCTGCCGCAGACACTGCTTCTTCCCCTAGACTTGCGTACATGTTCAGTTCACAATTGTAAACCTTCTCTCTTAAACAAGGAAAGTCACCAGGACCCTTCTAGCTCTTGCTTTACGTAGGAATCATGTCTTAATCACCTTTAATTTAGGTGACTTTTTCACCCTTAACCAAAGTCGAATATAGTGTATGTCACTCTTGAACAGAAAAATGCTCCTTTCTAATAGAATATATATATATATATATATATACAGTGAATATCACTGTCTTAGTGCAGAGTGCATAATCTCATGAAGTTATCACCCTGAGGAATGTCCAGCAGAGGTTTTTTTAGAGGTCACTGATGCAGGACTCTGACACCGATATTTTTCTTTTTCTTTTTTTTTTTTGAGGAGTAGGTACAGACATGAATGAAGGACAGCTAATGGGAGATTTTGAGACTGAGTCCAAACAGCTGGAAGCAGAGTCTTGGAGTCAGATCGTAGACAGCAAGTTTCTGAAACAGCACAAGAAAGATGTCGTCAAGCGGCAAGAAGTGATTTACGGTGAGACTCCTCATGTGCTCTGCTGAGGTTTATTGCACTATGGCAAGTCAGTTTTCAAGTATGTATTATAGCCATCTCCAGGATTTTCTTTAAAAGGTTTGAGGTATAGAGACATGATCTTATTTCTGTCCTTCCCTCTCTCTCTAAAATGATCTTCTTGAATTTTATTGAACATTTTATTGAGTATGAGTGCTTATTTATGCAGTATTCTTAGAGATCCCCTGTGACAGCACAGTTTAATTCGTCAGCTGCAGCAGAAACTAGACTAAATACAAGTCCTTTCTGGGCAATGGGAGCACAGTCAGTTATGGAAGGTAACTTTGGAAACCACCATTTGAGAGGGATGGAGTCCAGGATGCCTGTCAGAAAGCAGCGTGAGGTCCCATGAAAAACAGGAACAGTATGAAAACTCTTCAGGGAAAAGGCAGCTCTTGACCCAGCCTTAAAGTTTAAGTTGGGCCGTAAGCAGCCTTTAGATAGGCCCGGGCTCTCGGGAGCAGGGGAATCGGCGAGGGGGCATCCCTGACGGTCCAGCCCTGTCGCCCCCCAGAGCTGATGCAGACGGAGTTCCACCACCTCCGCACCCTCAAGATCATGAGCGACGTCTACAGCCGGGGCATGATGGCCGACCTGCTCTTCGAGCAGCAGATGGTGGAGAAGCTCTTCCCCTGCTTGGACGAGCTCATCAGCATCCACAGCCAGTTCTTCCAGCGGATCCTCGAGCGGAAGAAGGACTCCCTGGTGGATAAAAGTGAGAAGAACTTTCTCATCAAGAGGATCGGGGACGTGCTTGTGCAGCAGGTGAGCAGGAGCAGGGCCCCGGGCGCTTAACACACACACACACACAGACACAGCAGGGCCCTGGGTACTTCTCTGTCACACACACACATATACACAGACACACACACATAAAGACACACAGACACATACGCACGCACACCCCCAAACACACATACACACACATGGGGACTGGCAGCCAGGTGTTCTCGTCCCTGAACTGCCTGTGATCTCTGTGAGCTTGGGCGGGTGGTTCCATGTCTCCAGCCCTCAGTTTTCCTTTTTTGAGATTGAGGGCAGTATTCTCTTTTAATGCTATTTTAAAATTTAAAAGCCATGGGTATATAAAGTACCCAGCGTACATGCTAGGTATGCAATAAAAGTCAGGTTTCCTTGCTTTTGGGGGGTGTTTGCTTTGTGATCACTTAAAACGTCTCTGCTTTCAGCTTCTCTGTTGGTCAGGGGGAAAGGAAAGGCTCCCGTGAAGCTTTGGGGTGAGGCTCAGGCCTTGCCGACTGCAGAGGCTTAGTCCAGCAGGAATGGCTGCTAGCGCGTGTTGCAGGGACCACTTACAGAGACTCAGCGGCTGCCCCGCAGTGCGCGTAGCTTCAGATGAGGTAGCACACACGGGAATTAGAGAAGGGCCACGCGGAACTATTGGGGCTGCTGGCCCAAGCTAAGTAGGATAAGCAGCCCTAGGTGACTTACCATGGCTGTTTCTGACAGCTTTCTGACTTACCAAGGAGACATCCTTAAGACTGCTTCCTCATGAAAGACTTCTAGTGAGTCCCTTCATTTTATTGCTATTTTTATGACAATTGGGAGTTAGAACATGTTTTGCACAGTACATGGATACTTCTGTGTTTATTTTTTAACTATCCATATCAGCTTTATTGAACTGTAATTCATAAGCTATGTGATCCACCCGTGTAAAGTGTGCTGTTCAGTGGTGTCTAGCTTATCCATGGATTTGAGCAGCCGTCACCAGGGCCAGTCGTAGAACGTTTTTATCATCAGCACCCACCCCCACTTCCCCGACTTCCCCTGCCCTAGGCAACCACTGATGTACTTTCTCTCTGGATTTGCCTGTTCTGGACATTGTATATAAATGGAATAAAACAGTATGTTGTTCTTAGTGACTGGACTTTTCATATGTGAGTACCACATTTTATCCGTTTATCCTTTGATGGACACGAGGATTAGTTCCCCTTGGTTGGGGGCTGTTGTGAGCAGCGCTACTGTGAACATTCACGTGCGTGTTCTTATATGGACATGTGTTTATGGCCAGGAGTGGAACTGCTGGGTCATATGGTAACTCATATTTAACTTCTTGAGGAACTGCCTGTCTTCCAAATCTTCTGCAGCATTTCACTCTTCTGGGGGAAGTTATGAGGAAGATCCCCTGGAGGAGGAAATGGCACCCCACTCCAGTATCCTTGCCTGGAGAATCCCATGGACAGAGGAGCCTGGTGGGCTGCAGTCTGTGGGGTCGCAGAGTCAGACAGGACTGAGCCCCCAAGCCTGAGCACAGTGAGGAAGCCCTCCTGGGTTATGCGAGTTGCGTGGGCCCCGGGCACATGGCGGTAACACGAGTTCAGAGCCCTGAGTGGTGGCGTAACCTCTGCCTGCTCTCCTCTGCAGTTCTCGGGGGAGAATGCCGAACGCTTAAAGACGACGTACGGCAAGTTTTGTGGGCAGCACAACCAGTCCGTGAACTACTTCAAAGACCTCCACACCAAAGACAAGCGCTTTCAGGCCTTCGTGAAGGTAGTGATGTGAAATGTGGAATTCCCCACCGTTGCCCAGAGCCTGGTGTCCCTGTGAGGTTTAGCCCGAGCCTTCCCCTCCGGGTCGTTCCTGACATTCGGTCTCCTCCCTTGCAGAAGAAGATGAGCAGTTCGGTCGTCCGGAGGCTGGGAATCCCCGAGTGCATATTGCTTGTAACCCAGCGGATCACCAAATACCCGGTTTTGTTCCAGAGGATACTGCAGTGTACCAAAGGTGAGTCTCTCTCTTGAATCAGTCTTACTTGCCAGTGGCCTGTTGCCTGTCTGTCCAGCAGAGGCCCTGTAGAAGGACTCTTCCACATCAAGGAGGACTAAAAGAGAAGCCTGTGTTTTCTCTTAAAAATGGTTTTCTTGAGTACAGACATGAAATGTCACATCACCAGACGTAGAGTGAATGAGAGCAAGAAGGGAGGGAACTACTACGTGATCCTAGCCAAGAGTTCAGTGGCCTGCAGAGCTTGTCACTTGTCTCTCTCGGCTGGGAGGGGACACTCCCACCTCACCTGCAAGTGCAGGGATCGCTGCTGTTTCTCAGTTAATCAGTCCCTGCTCGATTTTATCTCTGCTGGCCCTGCTCCGCCACAGCTACATTAAGGATTAGGTAAACAAAGACCTAGATTAAAAGACTGGAGGCTCCTCTCCCTCCCTAAAGATGTTGGATTCCTTCCATTTTAGAAGGTAGCTTGTGGGACTTCCCTGGTGGTCCAGTGGCTAAGACTCCTCCCTCCCAGTGTAGGGGGCCCAAGTTTGATCCCTGGTCAGAGGGCTAGATCCCATATGCCTCAACTAAAGGTCCCATGTGCTGCAACTAAGGCCTGCTGCAGCCAAATAAGTACTTATGCATCGATGTATGTATGTATGGGGCTTCCCTGGTAAAGATGGTAAAGAATCCACCTGCAACACAAGAGACCTGGGTTCAATCCCTGGATGAGGAAGATCCCCTGGAGAAGGTCATGGCAACCCACTCCAGTATCCTTGCCTGGAGAATCCCCATGGACAGAGGAGCCTGGTGGGCTACAGTCCATGGGGTCACAAAGAGTCGGACAGGACTGAGCGACTAAGCACAGCACATATGTGTATGTAGAGAGAGAACGTAGCTCGTGAGTGCACATCATCTGTCTCACTGAAACATCTAACCTTATTTAGAGTTAAACTCTGACTGAGCCAGAGGTCGGCACGTGACTGCAGCGTGTCGGCCTCGCCCTGCCCGCAGAGCATGGACAGTGCTGTGGGGCACGGAGGCAGGGCACCCCGCTCCTGCCCGGTAGGGACCGAGCTCTCCTCTCCTCCTCAGACAACGAGGTGGAGCAGCAGGACTTGACGCAGTCCCTGGGCCTGGTGAAGGACGTGATCAGCGCCGTGGACAGCAAGGTGGCAAGTTACGAGAAGAAGGTTCGTCTGAACGAGATCTACACAAAGACCGACAGCAAGTCGATCATGAGGATGAAGAGCGGTCAGATGTTCGCCAAGGAGGACCTGAAGCGGAAGAAGCTGGTGCGGGACGGGAGCGTGTTTCTGAAGAGCGCGACCGGGAGGTTGAAAGGTGAGGCCCGCTCACGTCTGAGGCTCCGCGCGCTCCAGGGGCGAGCAGGCAGGATGCAGGTGTCCCCAGACCGCTTCCAGGCACCCTCATCCAGGCGTTCCCCGGGAGCAGCCGTTATTCAGTCCTTAGTCTTGTATCAGAAAGGCCTGGGCAGAGCTGGCTCACAAACCACGCCGATACAGTAAGGCAACAAGGATCTGGTGCAGTCAGGGGCACGAGAAGATTTTTAAAGAGCAAAGAGTCAGCTTCATACTCAGATGCGAGCTCCTAAGGCAGATGTGATTCCCCATGAGAGACGGGCAGCAAATTTGGGGTTGGGGTCTTTGGCAAAACCACTGCCAGGAGTGAAGCACCATCAGCTGCCCCATTCATAGGTTCTCTGAGATTAAAAATACATCGTCGATTGTTCTGAAGAAATGTTAGAGGAATTTCAGTTCCTGAGACCTTAGAGAAACGTTTAAGTCACAACTCAACTTATTATTAAACTTTGTTGTTCATATCTTTTATTTTTCTCTGAGAAAAAGAGATCATGAAAGATACTCATTTCCTGTTTGATCTTTGTTTTGTTTTTAAATGATCAGCCCCATCAAGTTAAGGAAATTAGGAGGTCTGTTCACTCATCTGTGCATCTGGTCTGTTGGATTTTTTGTTTGGTTTCTTTAATAATTTTCCTCATCAAACCCGTATCCTCTGGGTCTGTCTGGTAACTCTAACCTCACCAGTAGCCTTGAGTACCCCCAGCCTGCCTCCCTGCCCTCAGTGAGCTGAGCACACAAAGCCGCCCCACTGGCAAAAAAACTCAGGGGAGGGAACCGGCGAGGGGCCGATGATGCCGTAGGCTGCCGACAGCGCCTGAGTGTCCTTAGCCAGCTCGGGTCTCCCCCTGCTCAGAGTGAGGCATGCAGGTGGCTGACTCAGGACACCCTGCTTAGAAGTTGGGCTCGGACTGCAGGCATTTAAAGAGGTTCTTGCCCTGCGGTGTGATGGCTGCTGGAACAGAGGCGTGAAGGAGCGAGGAGAGGGGCCTTCGAGTCACATCTTGAAGGATGGAGAAGAGGAAGCGTGAGAGCGCGGAGCCCTGGGAGGGGCAGGCGGGCGGGCAGCAGAGTGAGGCAGGAAGCTGGGGGTGGACACGTGCCCAGGCGAGGGGCTGACTGTGACCCCGGGGGCGGGAGGGGCTCACAACGGAGGATTTGAGCAGGACAGGGGTGGATTCGAGTGTGGCCGGAGGACAGCCGGAGCCCGGCGGGACCACCGACCGAGCTGAGGACAGTCCCTGGTACAGGGACCCGGGGGAGGTCCTCCAGGCAGGGTCACTTCAGAGAGAAGAAACTCCCTTCCGGCCCCCAGCCAGCTCTGCATCCCTGCTCCATGATGCACTGCGTGGTCCCCAGGGCTCCCTCCTGTGACACCCTGAGACCACAGCCGGGGGCTCTGGCCTCCCCACCGCGGCGAGGCCGTCTCCACCGCCACCTGGTCGTGAAGTGCCGGTCCTCTTGTGAGAGCAGGCTTCCTAGAGCGGCCACTGCCTGGAGCCAGCACCCTGTTCCTTCTCCATGCAGCAGTTGATTCATTCGTTCCCGAAATAAAAAATAATTGATTCCAGCTGTTGGAACGAAGTCCTGGTCCAAGCAATAGCAGAACGATAGGCTTCCCGGCCCAAAATGTCTCCAGCGGTGAGAGGAGTTGGTTTCTAGTCATTTTCAGCCCCCAGTGAACTTGTGCCAAGAACAGCCAGTCCTGTGTCGAGTAACCCTTGAAAGGGGATGGGATTGTTTTTCTCTCATCTATTGACACTGGTCACATAAACTTCAGGATCAAAACTAAAGTTGAAAACTTATGTGTTAGAACTTTTTTTTTTTTGGCAGACACCTGAACTATTTAAAAGTAAACTTTAAAAAAAACTAAGTTGTCAAAACTAATAGTGCTGCATGGAAAATTACTGTGGTCTGCGCTGAAAACTAGACCTCCCCAGGACGCGGGCCTGCTCGCCTCTGTTCCTCGTAGCTTTGCCGTAAATTACACAGGGGGGCACCCCCATCTTGGCAGAAGTGGTGGAAAAGGCCAGGAGGGGCCTTGACCACCCAGAAGGGGGCTGCAGAAGTCAGCCTGTTGTTTTCCCCAGGGAGTCATAGGCGCCCCAGCCCCTTTACTGGCTGAAGGTGGTACGGATAGGGGCCAGCCCACGAGGTCTCAGTAGACGACTCGCCTCCAGGGATGTCCCACTTTGTCCTTAAGGGGGCGCTGGGAAATGTCACTGCATACTCCTCGAGAATTAGAGCAACTGTTGGTGGCATTCTTTTGATTTCTGGATCCAACTAGAGATTGATTTATTAATTTTGAACACCAAAAACATCTTGTATTGGGATACAGCCAGGTAACAATGTGGTGGTAGTTTCAGGTGGACAGGAAAGAGACTCAGCCACGCATATGCATGCGTTCTCTCCGAAACCCCCTCCCATCCAGGCTGGCACAGCACGTTGAGCAGCGTTCCCTGTGCTAGACAGCAGGTCCTTGTTGGTTATCCATTTTAAATACAGCAGTGTGTACATGTCCATCCCAAACGCCCTAACTGTCCATCCCCCGCCCCCCACCCTGCCCAGCAAGCATAACCAGTTAGAGATGTTAATTTGGCTCCTGTTGCATCTCAGCTGAGAAGAGCAGGCCATCTCTGTGGCACGGAGAGGTTGAGGTTGCTGGCGACATGTTGGGCCAAGCAGAGCATGGTGCTCGGTGTACCTGAGATAGTGTGGGTGTTGGGGGGCCCCCTTGTCCTCCAGGGCCTGTGGAAGAAGCCTGCCTTTCATGACGAGACTGCAATAGTCCTCTGCATCACCTCCTGGCAGCCTTCCTGTCTGCCATCTTACGCCTTTCCCCTTAGCGTGATCAGAAGCTGAGAAACACTGTGACCAAGAGTTACTTTGTGGAATGTGTTGCTGTAGTCCTGCTTCCCAACTTTTAAAGTACTTTATTCTTAAAGACCTTGCCTTGTGGGATCCATCTTTCCAGCACTGAGTGCTCAGACCTTCTCAGAACAGGGTATTGGTGATCGATCCCATTTCAAAATGCCTCTAAAAAATCTAGTGGCCAGATGTGGACCCTGCAGAGGTGTCAGACCCTGGCCTGGGAGGAGCGTGATAAAGCGCCGTGTGGGTGGGCTGCTGGGTTATCGTCTGGTCGTGCACCCTGGAGGGGCTTCCTTGCCCACTGACCATGGTTCTCTCTCCTCTCGCCGCTCTGCAGAGGTTCAAGCAGTCCTGTTGACTGACATCTTGGTCTTCCTTCAAGAAAAAGACCAGAAGTACGTCTTTGCATCATTGGTAAGCTGAACCGCTCATCTGTGCTGTTTGTAATTAACAGTATTCACAACCGTGAGGGTAGGTGGTGAGTGTTGCAGTTTTCTGTCCACCTTCCTCCCCTCCAGTTATGTTTCTGCTCCCTCAGAATCCTTCTGAGAGCCTTCGGCATCTGATCCAAAAAGAAATCTGTCGTTGCGGTATTTCTCATGTATTATGTCTTACAAATCATTCCCCCTTATAACCTTGCCAACCAGAGTCTGACAAAAACCAGAAAGGACTCGAACCTTGATAGCCTTAAATTTTTGTTTCTTTTTTGGAAATCATTTCCTGTGGGATAAAATGTGAGTGAAATAACGAGCTCTTTGGTTTTTCTCCTAAATCTGCCATCGTTTGTTAAGCCATATGCTTTTGGGGGCGGGGCAGGGAGAGAGAGAAACCAGATATCATGTATTAACCCACATGTTTGGAATCTAGAAGAATGGCACGATGAACCTGTCTCAGGACAGGAAGAGAGACACAGATGTAGAAAGCGGACCTGTGGACACAGCAAGGGGAGGAGAGGGTGGGCTGTGTGGAGAGCGCGGCGCTGGCCTATACCCACTGCCCCGTGCAAGTCATAGGCTCCTCAAGGGCGTCTAGTCCGCCCTGAGATGGAAGGTGTCTCAAGAGTTGGGTTGTCGCGTCCATGTCTTTCTAGCTGCGCTCTCCCCACTTTCCAGGACCAGAAATCGACGGTGATCTCTCTGAAGAAGCTGATTGTGAGGGAAGTAGCGCATGAGGAGAAAGGCTTGTTCCTCATCAGTATGGGGATAAAGGACCCTGAGATGGTGGAAGTCCACGCCAGCTCCAAGGAGGAGCGCAACAGCTGGATTCAGATCATCCAGGACACGATCAACACCCTGTGAGTCTCACCCCGCCCTCCGGGATCACTTGATGGACGGGCCGCCATCGGGGTAACGGGCCTCTGAATAACGCGATGTTCTGTTGCGGTCGTGTCAGGAACCGAGATGAAGATGAAGGAATTCCTAGTGAGAACGAGGAAGAAAAGAAGATGTTGGACACCAAGGCCCGGGAGTTAAAAGGTGAAGCTGGTGGCAGCGGCCCAAGGGCCTGTCAGGGAAGTGGGGTGCGGGGAGAAGGGGGTGCAGTCACACGACGGGGGGTGCGGGGAGAAGGGTGCACAGTCACACAGAACCCCTGCAGATTTTCAGTTGATTCCAGAGCTAGCCGGATGGGCGCGAACCAGGGAGGGGGATAGCTCGTCACAAAAGAGAAACCAGGTCTGAGCCGACGCAGGTCCTGCAGGAACACTCTGTGCTGTGAGCATGGCCCGTGGGAACGTGTCTGACACTAGATCATGGGGATGTTGGTTCTCTGACTCCAAAGTGTCCATGGGCCCTGGTGACAGTCTCGGTACTATGTAACGGAAGAAGTTGCTGGAATTCACAGGCACATCTAAGATTAAAACAGGAAGGAGAGAAAGGTGCTTGAGGGAAGGAATTTCCCAGTTAATCCGTTTATCGGTCACCCCCGCCACGGTGCCCTGAGTTCCAAGTGTGTTCGGGGCGAAGTCTGCTTCAGGTGCAGTTTGACCACTGTCTGTCGAGGCCTGCTGTCTCGTGTGGTCTTGTCTCCACCCCTGCAAGGCTGTACTCAAAGCAGGTGAGAAAGCTGGGCCCACGACGGCGGAGGCGCAGGGCCTCACACCCCGCTCCCTGCAGAGCCGGGTTCGGCTCTGTCTGCTGAGCTGTTCGTGCGTCTTCCCCTTTGGCGCTACTGAGTGTTCTAAAAGAAGTATGTGTTGTGCTCTGGAAAGAAGTAAGGCCAAGAGTCAAGTACATGTAGGCTCCCGAGGAGTTCAGTTCATTCTCTTTCAACAGTGAGAGGAAAAAAAAAAAAATGATGAGCAGATTGAGACTGGAGCCAGTGTCTCGTTGTTATCTCTTCCTGTGAGTAGGATGGCAGAGATGAGAACCACTCGCTTTTTAATTGAAGGATGATTGCTTTACAGTATCGTGTTGGTTTTCTGCCATGTACATGAGCATGAAGGGAACAGCCTTCTCTTCACATGCCTGAGGCACCTGGCCAGCCACAGTGCTCGGTGCTGGGGGTGCAGTGATTCCTGAACCGGAGTCCCTGCCGTGAGGGGGACCTACATAGATGGCGGGCCCTGTGGGCCACAGGCATGTAGAGAGTGTATGGGACCTGGGAATCTTGCCTGTAGTCGGTCTCACGAGAAACTGACATGTGAAGCTACATCTGAAAAAAGGGAAAAAACACCAACTCACCAGATGAAGAACAGGTGCAAAATGAAAAAGGAGTGAAGGTCTAGTGTGTCTGGGAGTCAGGGCTGAGTGATGGGAGACGAAGCCTGGAAGCCACCACATGTTGAAGTTCAAGCAGGGAATGATAGTTTTTTAGCAAAATGTAAGCAAGTTTTTTTGGAGAAGGCAGGGGCACCCCACTCCAGTACTCTTGCCTGGAAAATCCCATGGACGGAGGAGCCTGGTGGGCTGCAGTCCATGGGGTCGCTAAGAGTCGGACACGACTGAGTGACTTCACTTTGACCTTTCACTTTCATGCATTGGAGAAGGAAATGGCAACCCACTCCAGTGTTCTTGCCTGGAGAATCCCAGGGACGGGGGAGCCTGGTGGGCTGCCATCTATGAGGTCATACAGAATCAGACACAACTGAAGCGACTTAGCAGCAGCAGCAGCAGCAGCAAGCAAGTTTTTTAAATCGGTATTGATGCCAGTTGGGAGAATTGCTTGCAGGCGCTGGGAGAGCCCACTAGGAGTGGGAACACCAAGTGGGGGACTCTGGATAAGTTGGGTGAGAAGTGGGCTGGAGGCGAGTGAGAGATGAGGAACCACTGGGGGGTGGTGGGACAGAATGTGGAGAGAAGTCTCCCCCTGGTTTCCAGCCTGGGTAACCGGGGGGTGAAGGTGCTGTTGACGGAGGAAGAGGCCAGGGCTCCAGGGAGGAGGTGGATGGGGTGGTGGGCGGAAGCGGAGAACAGAGGCTTCTGATCTGCAGAGAACTAGGCGTCTAAGTGGAGGTGCCACTTGACAATGAGACTCAGCAGTCTGGTGCCCAAAAAGTGAGTAGGACTTGGGTGTCTTGTGTGAGTTAATGGGCTTCCCTGGTGAATCAGACAGTAGAGAATCTGCCTGCAATGTGGAAGAGTCAGGTTTCAGTCGGGAAGATCCCCTGGAGAAGAGAATGCAGCCCACTCCAGTAGAATCCTGTGGACAGAGGAGCCTGGCAGGCTACAGTCCATGGAGTCGCAGAGAGTCAGCCACGACTGAGCGACTTAACACTTTGAGTTATCAGCACGTGAGAAGTAACTGAAGCCGTGGGAGTGGATGAGATCCCTGAGAAGGAAGTGTGTCAGGTGTGGAAGGCAGTCCAGGGGGAGCCGGGGGACCAAGTGCAGGTCTGTAACGTGCCAGAGAAAGAGTGAGAGGAAGAGAGCCAGCCTAGCAATGACTGAGGGCCCGGGTGGGCAACAGGTTTACATGTCGCTGGAGAAGAGGAGATGGAAGACTTGGTTGGATGCAGGTGTGAAAGATCCCCTTGGAGAGAGCAGATGCAGCGACGGACAGAGCCGGAGAAGAGTACAGGGGCTGAGGAATCAGCAGGGCGATGGGAGAGTGGGGCACAGCGCACACTTGTTACATTGGAAATTCTCAGGTTTGCCTCAAAAGACCCGGGATAGTTTTCCAAGTAGACATGACGGATAAAAAATCTGATACTGCCCTCAGGATGAAACAGGAAGCAGGCGTGGGGGAAGCTGCATTCCTTGTTGTCCCGGGCGTTGCCACGAGGTGGCGCGCGTGTCTCAGTCATCGCCTCTCGCTGACCTGTCAGATGACCAGATCCCTTTTCCAAATGCCCACAGAGCAACTTCAGCAAAAGGACCAGCAGATCCTGCTCCTCCTGGAAGAGAAGGAGATGATTTTCCGGGACATGACTGAGTGCAGCACACTTTTGCCAGAGGACTGCTCCCCAACCCACAGCTGTAGAACCCTCTTCCGCTCCAACACAGAAGAGGCTCTCAAAGGAGGACCTTTAATGAAAAGTGCAATAAATGAAGGTAATTTACATTCAGCATCGCCTACCCCCCCCCCACAGTGGTTTGCATGTTAGCATTATCTACCATTGAGCACTTTTTTTCGTTGTAAAAGCAAACACAAAATACAGAAAACAACTCAAAACATGTTTTGCTTTAGTAGGTTATTTATCAGGTGAGCATCCTTATAACTATTTCCCAGGTCCAGAAATAAAAATGTGGCCAGATCCCTAAAAGCCTTTCTGCATCTCCTATCCCCGTCACAGCTCTCTCCCTCCCTCCTACAAGCCATAGGTATTATGACTTCTAGAGTAATTCCTTAGGTTTCTTTATGCTTTTATGTGGCCATGTAAAATCATATATGTGGTTTTAGGCATGTTTATAGACGCTGTGATTTAGTTGTGTCTGTGGTTTTTGATACTCATTTTTAAGGTTCTTTATTTATAGTCCTCCATCCGCCCCACTATCCCTTCTTTTCCACACAGCTTATCCGTGAGCTTTTTGGCCTACAAGTTTCTCTTTTTTGGACTTCATTCATGCAGCGGTTCTGTTCTTCTGCCTTCTGGTTCCTTCAGAAGGTGCTCTTGAGGGGTTGGGGGCTCAGTTGCTCAAAGGTGAAACGCCTTTGGCAAGCTGAGTTCCTGTAGTGTTTCATCTGGAGACACAAGCTGTCTTTTTTATTATTTTTTGTAACATGTAGGAGAAGCACGATAAAAGGATAAATCTTTTTCCCCCTATTATTTACCAGTTTTCAAAATAGTGAACTGACTTATGGTCATTCTCTGAAAATGACCAGTACTTTTAAAATATTATTATAGACTCATTGATTTAAATATATCTGATGGGCTTTGAGCCATTGCACTTCTTATCATTATTGGAAAAGTCTAAAAGGGCCTCCCTCTCTGCCAGCGTGCACCTTTTCGTGTTGCCCCTGAACACTTTTGACATGACCCCAGCGGTCTTGAGAGCCGCTGTTTGTTAAAATGTTCGGGCTCGTCTTGTTTTCTGCACATGTCTGGCATTAGCCTTTCTCTGAGAAGCTGTGGTTTCTTCTAGTGGGAAATGATGTCTCAAGACCATTGTCTAGGTGCTGGGGGTGGTTGTCACTGCTGGGGTTTTCACTGTTGGTAGGTTGGGCCTTTTCAGTGGACCTCTTGGGTGGAAATGTGTATGGGGGGCGGTAATGAATTACACCGATATGTATTCAGTTCACTTGTGAGCTGCAGTGTTTTACTTGCGTGCTCAGTTGTGTCTGACTCTGTGACCCCGTGGAGTGTAGGCCTCCAGGCCCCCTGTCTATGGGATTACCCTGGCAAGAATACTAGAGTGGGTTGCTGCTTCCTCCTTCATGGGGTCTTCCCAACCTGGGGATCGAACCTATGTCTCCTACAATGGCAGGTGGATTCTTTACCACTGAGCCACCTGGGAAGCCCTGTTTTTACTTCATCTCGTCTGTAATACACCTGTATCTCTTTTCTTCCATACTGTGAATCCTCATTCTTAAGGATACATTATAAAGTATCCTTTATTTACCCTAACACACAGGCACTAATACCACTGTCACGAAGTAGGACTCTTAAACGCCATGCCGCCCACCCCCGCTTTGATCAATGGTACTTTGTCTACACTGTCAACTTCCAGCCGTTGTGTACGGCACGCTCCCCTTTTTAGACCCGTAGTCTTCATTCTGCAAGAATCAGCACCAGTTCTCATCAGCGTCCCTCCAGTCATCTTGGATGTCTGAAGCTTACTCTTTAGTTCCTCTGAAAGATTCATGAGGATAATATTCCCCACGTCCTTATATACTGGTGATAACTTGTGCCTTTATACTGGAAAGTCTGTTCTACTGGATATAAAATCCTCAGATCCTAGTTTCTTCAAGTACCCTAATTCTCAAATGTGTTACTCATTTTTTCTCTGACGTAAAACATTTCAGAGTCCAGTTGTAATTTGATTTCCCCCATATATAAGTCACATGCTCTTTGCCTTGATGCCCAAAGGATTTTTTTCCCCTAAATCCAAGTCATTTTACTAGAATATGCCTTGGTGATGGTGATTCTGGAATGATGTTCTCAGGTTTACAGCGTTCTGTTTTGATTTATAGTCGCAAACTTTTCAGATTTCAGAGATGTGTTCTTACAGCTCTTAGTGTCTTTGCTGTGCGCTGGCTTTGATTTTCTTCCTCAAGAACTCCCACTATCCATATTATTGGATCACCTTTGCCTGTCTTCAGCACTTCTTGCTTTCCCAGAGTGCTTTTTTTATATCTTCATCTTTTTAACATGTAAATGTATCCTTTCAGCTTCTGTTCTCTTAAGTCATTTTCTGTTGGGTTTACTTGCTCTCAGAGTCTAGTTTAGATTTCAGAAAGGGGTATTTTTTCCTTTTTGTTTCCAATTATTTGAGTTTTTCCGCCTTCCTTCTGTGTCTCTCCATTCTGACTAGGGTCTTCCACATCTTGAGTTTGGGGTTTTTTTTTTTACCTTGTTAGCACACTTACTTTACGGACATGTCCTTCTGATGTGCTTGTATTATGTATACGGCAGCTGCACCCCTTTTTCTTTCTCTCTCTCTTTTCTTAACTTTGTGTGGGATTTGACCTTGATATTTTTCTGTCGCTCATTTTCATGTAAAAATTCCAATCCCAAAGAAAGGTAATGCCAAAGGATATTCAAACTACTGTACAACTGCCCTCAGCTCACACACTAGCCAAAGTCATGCTCAAAATTCTCCAAGTCAGGCTTCAGTAGTACGTGAACCATAAACTTCCAGATGTTCAAGCCGGTTTTAGAAAAGGCAGAGGAAACAGAGATCAAACTGCCAACATCTGTTGGATCATAGAAAAAGCAAGAGAGTTCCAGAAAAACATATACTTCTGCTTTATTGACCACACCAAAGCCTTGGACTGTATGGATCACAACAAACTGTGGAAAATTCTTAAAGAGATGGGAGTACCAGACCACCTGACCTGCCTCCGGAGAAATCTGTATGCAGATCAAGAAGCAACAGTTAGAACTGGACATAGAACAATGGACTGGTTCCAAATAGGGAAAGGAGTTCGTCAAGGCTGTATATTGTCACCCTGTTTATTTAACTTATATGCAGAGTACATCATGTGAGACACTGGGCTGGAGGAAGCACAAGCTGGAATCAAGATTGTCAGCAGAAATAGCAATAACCTCAGATATGCAGGTGATACCACCCTCATGGCAGAAAGTGAAGAGGAACTAAAGAGCCCCTTGATGAAAGTGAAAGAGGAGAGTGAAAAAATTGGCTTAAAGCTCAACATTCAGAAAATGAAGATCATGGCATCCAGTCCCATACCTTCATGGGAAATAGATGGGGAAACAGTGGAAACAGTGTCAAACTTTATTTTCTTGGGCTCCAAAATCACCATATATGGTGACTGCAGCCATGAAATGAAATGATGCTTGCTCCTTGGAATAAAAGCTATGACCAACCTAGACAGCATGTTAAAAAGCAGAGACATTACTTTGCCAACAAAGGTCCATCTAGTCAAAACTGTGGTTTTTCCAGTGGTCATGTATGGATGTGAGAGCTGGACCATAAAGAAAACTGAGTACCGAAGAATTGATGCTTTTGAACTGTGGTGTTAGAGAAGACTCTTGAGAGTCCCTTGGACTGCAAGGAGATCAGACCAGTCCATCCTAAAGGAAATCAGTCCTGAATATTCATTGGAAGGACTAATGCTGAAGCTGAAACTCCAATGCTTTGGCCACCTGATGTGAACAACTGACTCACTGGGAAAGACCCTAATGCTGGGAGGGATTGGGGGCAGGAGGAGAAGGGGACAACAAGGATGAGATGGTTGGATGGCATCACTGACTCGATGGACTTGAGTTTGAGCAAACTCCGGGAGTTGGTGATGGACAGGGAAGCCTGGCATGCTGCAGTTCATGGGGTCGCAAAGAGTCAGACAGAACTGAGCGACTGAACTGAGCTGAAACTTTTAGGCTCAGATAGGTTTTTTCACTTCACTGGCCTCTTCTGTTGTTTTCCTGCAGTGTTTTTAGAAGATGACAGTGGCTCTCCTTAGGAGATTCCTGGCCTCTTTTCTCCTCCTTTTTCCACACGGACCTTCTTTTTCCTTCATCTCTGTTGCATCTCTCCTGCTCAATTTCTATTCCATGTTCAGCTCTTTCTCCTTTCTGTGGGACACTGCTGCTCTAGAAGAGAACCGTGGCCGGTCAGGTTTGATAATTCAGATGCTCAGACTTCCCTGTCCCCCTGACATCACTACGGGAGGGGCAGAAAGCCTGCACTTTCCACTGCTGTTCTCAAATTGGCACATCTCACTTCCTGGAGATTTCTTTTTGGCTACTTCTGGTCTGACTGCAGGAGCCGTGCTCCTTCCAGTAAATTACTCTGCCTTCCCTGTATTGTGCTCACTCAGTTGTGTCCGACTCTTCGTGACCTTTTGGACTATAGCCTGCCAGGCTCCTCTGTCATGGGGTTTTTCAGGCAAGGATACTGAAGTGGGTTGCCATTTCCTTCTCCAACTTTCCCTGTACCCTTTTTACATTTCCTAGATCTCACGTGAATAAGGCTGGAGGTTTAATCTCTGCATTTCCAACAGAATCCAACTACAACACCTGTCCTTAGCTGAGAGCTTTCTCTGAACAAAGGAAGTCTTGTAGTCAGCTTTGGGCTTTTCTGATCATCTTCACTGTGCATACAGTGTGTTGATCAGGAGGTTTTCCTTTTCACATTGCAAGAGATGTCAGTGTTGTGCGCTTCCTGTCTCCCAGTGGAGATCCTGCAGGGTCTGGTGAGCGGCAGCCTAAGAGGCTCGCTTGGGCAGGTCGTCAGCAGCCCTGCAGAGCAGGAGGGCATGGTCGGCCCCGTGTCCCTGCCCCGGAGAGCGGAGACCTTTGGAGGGTTTGACAGCCATCAGATGAATGCTTCAAAAGGTCAGTGGGGTGGTGGTGGTGGTTTTTAATATAATTGTATTTATTTATTTTTGGCTGTGCTAGGTCTTTGTCCCTGCACGGGCGTTTCTCTAGTTGCGGTGGGCTGGGGCTGCTGCCTGGTTTGGCGTGTGGGTTTCTCACTGTGGTTTCTGCGGAGCACCGGCTCTCGGGTGCACGGGCTCAGTGCCCCGCAGCATGTGGGATCTTCCCGGATCAGGGATGGAACCCGAGTCTGTTGCACTGGCAGGTGGATTCTTGGCAGGGAAGCCCCCAGGTCAGTGGTTTTAAGCTCATGTGCTCTTCTGGGCAGTCCTTCACCATCAGGACGAAAAACCATCTGTACTCAGTGGCTCCATCACCGCTGTCCTGCTCAGACAGGGAAGGTTTTAGTGAGGTCCTAAGTATCCAGCTGCTGGAACTCAAGGACCTCCATCTGTGTTGAGTTCGTTTTGAGTAATAAGAGGTTTTCCTGAGATCTCAGCTAAGCTATAGCCAAAGGGGCAATAAGACTGTTTTTTTCCTTTCTGCTCCTAGTTCTTCTGTAGCAGTAAAACTGTTTAATAATCACGTGGCTGCCCTTCTGCTGGCATTACTAAGATTCGGGAGTATTTTGTACCTAAGCTGTGTATGTAGTATTTTCTTGACTAATCTGTTTTGCAACTTGAAAAAAGTACTTGTTTGTTTGTGCAGGAGGTGAGAAGGAGGAGGGAGACGATGGCCAGGACCTCAGGAGGACCGAGTCGGACAGTGGTCTGAAAAAGGTATTTCTTGCTAAGAGACACTGCCTCCCTGCATCCTCCCGGGCCCTTCCTCTAAGCACATCGTCTTGAAATTAGTCCACTGTGATCGTGTTTTGGACGCCCAGTTTGCCCTTTTAATTTCCTACTTCATCTTGAGAGGAAAGCACGTTTCTAAGCAAACAGCACCGTTCTGAGCCCCATGTTCTTGGCCGTCGGGCCTCTCTGGTTCTGGACATCACGTTCCGGCACACAGCTCCCCCGGCTGGACCGGTTCCACTGAGAGCCTTGTTTAAACACACACTGCCCCCACCTGAACTCATTGCAAGGCTTCCGCAACAGTTCAGTGTCACCTCTTCACTGCCCCAATGTAGAAAGAACGAACATGGGACGTCACGGCATAAGTTAGACACACACTGAATATAATTTTTGCCTCAATCTTCATTTTCTTTACATGTACTTTTTTTTATTATTATTTTATAGGGTGGAAATGCTAACCTGGTATTTATGCATAAAAGAAACAGTGAGGTAAGGACACTCTGAGCTCTTTAAAGGAGTATGATTTTGTTGAAGTTCCAAGGTTGAGCCTGTTCATTTCTGCTTTGCCTTGTTGAGCAAACTATGCTGTCGTCGGCCCCAGAGCATCGTCCTGTCGGTTTTTTGCCAGAAAATTGCTGCCTCCTAAACCAGCCTCTGCTCCTCTGTCCTTGAGAAGCCCCTTGCTTTCTCTGAACGTGGGCCACGAAGCGCCCACAGTGGCTTCTCTCCATCCACGCACGCTGAGCAGAATTTGTCACCAGCTTGGCTGTAACTTTAACCTGGCACCCAAAGCTGCAGTGTGAAGCGTGACAGAGGAACTTGTGAGTGATTCTGCACTGTGGCTCCAGTTGAGTTTTCTTCTCTGAGCACTGCTTCTGACTCCATATGTCACTCTAAAAAGTAGTCCAGGCGTCCCCTGGCTAGAGACCAGGCTCCCTGCCTTCCGCCGACCCTGCGGGGTAACCCAGGTCTTTCACCGTCTCCCCGTCTCCTCGGGTTCCTCTGAGGAGATCCTCTTGAAGGCTCCAGCTTAGTTGACTCTGCACATGTGACACTGTGCAGCGGGAGCTGGACCCGGGACAGGGAGGGGCGAGGCTGTCCCTCTCAGGGTGTGCTCTGCTGGACCCGGGACAGGGAGGGGCGGGGGTCCCTCTCAGGGTGTGCTCTGCGCTTCTCCCTGCTTTTCGTAGAACACCTGAAAATCCCTGAGGGGCTTCGTTTCAGAATGTCAGATGCAGGGACTCGTTCCTTTTTCCCCTAAAACCCAGGCAGCGGTTTGTCTTCTGTGTTGGCCTGTTAGTCTGCACACTGTGACACCCTGAAGGAACCCCCTTCAGTGAATGAAGTAAACCTGCTTTCACACAGACTGCCCCACTCCTGTGCTGCTTAAAAAGCAGCCCTTTAGTTGTTTTTTCCACTTGCCAACTCCCCCCGCCCCACCCCACGCTGAGTGAGAAGAGTTGGGTAAGAGATCGTAGGCCAGTGGCTTCCAGGCATTCCAGCTCGGACTGCACACTGCGGGTGCTCAGCCAGAGTCAGCTGGCCAGCTGGGACTTCTTCTCTCTGTTAATTAAGAATAAACTTAAATGAGGGGCAAAAAGTATTCTCCAAAGAGCTAAGCCTGATAATTAAGTTTTTGTGTTTTCAAATAACTTAAAAGGAATACATGATCATGGGAGAAGATTGGAAAAACATCCAATAATGTAAAACAGGAAAGCAATAAGTAAATATCCTACTGCTGAGAAACAGATAGCTACTATTATTAAATGTGTGGTGTTCTATCTTCAGCCTTTTCTTCCACAGGACATGTATTTATGTGTCTAAGTTTATGTGAGTGTGAATTGCATAAAAATAGTTTTGCACAGTTTGTTTCAATACTCCCTGGAACTTCATATCCTGCTTTTTTTTCTCTTAACACTTGAGAAGCATTTTCCTGAGACGTTTGTACAAAACATGCTATTTAACAGCTGTATATTATTATGCTAGTTGCCATAATTTAATCTTTCCAATGATCAATTCTTTCTCTGCTTTTTTGCTTTGTAAATGATGCAGCCAAGAGCATCTTCATACTTGTTTTTTTTTTTGGCAAAGCTGTGATTATTTCCTCAGCATGCCATCCTCTGCCTAAAAAGGTTACACTGCATTGAACCCTGTCAGTACAAGAGGATTCATCCATTCTCATCATGCTTTCACCAACACTAGGAATTCTTTTTTAATTGACATTTTGTTGGCTTGATAATTTTATTATCAAGTAGTTATTTCTTAATTTTTAATAACTTAATAACTACTTAATAAAGTAGTTATTTCTTAATTTTTGCATTCTTCTGACTTGAAATAAGGTTGAATCATTTTTAATATGTTACATATTCGACCGTTTGTATTTCTTCTTTTGTAAATCGCAGGTTTATGTTCCTTGCCTGTTTTTCTACTAGAATGTTTTTTGCATATTGATCTGAGAGCCTTTTTTAAATCAAAGATTTTGTTTAACAGTTTGTTTTTGCCTCATTCTGTTCACTGTCTTCTTTGCCAGATTTTTATTATATATTTTTACATAGTAAAAGTTGAAATTTCGTGTGTGTGTTCTTTCTTGCTGTCTTTGAAAAGCCTTCCCTGTTTCAAGATGAAAAAACATTCTCATATTTTCTTACAGCTCACTGAATTTTTTTTTCTGTGAGGCTGGATCCCAACTTAAGTTCTTCCAAAGATTTACCCAATTTCCTCAAAATACTTGACTGAATATTCTTACCTTCTCCATTGACTAGAAGTGCTTCTTACACTAAACGTGTGGTTTGCTTCTGAGCTTTCTGTTGGGTTAAACTGGGATGTGTGCCATCTTTGTGCCAGTCATTTTAAATAATTGGAGCTTTAGAATACTTCTCACTGTGCGTAACTTGCCCCCACACACAGTTACGCTTGTTTGATCTTATTTTGCTTCTCTCGGCTACTTGGGCACTGGCTTACTCTGTGTGGTGCTTTCAGTTTGAAAATGCTTGAGTCGCAGGCCCCTTGCTGTGGGGTAGGGTGGGTTCCCGTCGGGTGACGCACAGCCTGCTGGGGTCTGAGGTAACGGCTTGTTGATTGCTTTTGCAGCAGGTCATCCAGAGCGTCGTCCATCTCCACGAGCTCCTCAGCACTCTGCAGGTATGTGCCTTTTCTCCTTTGTTCCTTCACTTCCTAGTTGAGACAGAGACCAACACGGGTGTGGCTGGCCTGGATCTTGGAGGTTTATACGTTTCTTATGGGTAAATACAGCCCTCAGACAAGAGAGACTGGCTCTCAGGATGAGAAAGGTTCCAAAATGCAGTGGTTAAGATCCCCGGCGGAGGGAATGGCAGCCCACTCCAGTATTCTTGCCTGGAGAACTCCATGGACAAAGGAGGCTGGTGGGCTTAGTCCATGGGGTCACAAAGAGCTGGACATGACTGAGCAACTTAGACTACGCTGCAGAGTCTCACTGATCTTCTAAGACTAGAGTTGCTGAGCAGATGGTGGATGGCAGGTACCCAGAGCACAGTTAACAGCCATGCCCCAGAGCCAGGGGGTATGGGCCTTCACAGAGGAGATGCTTCCAGTCTGGACGGCCTTTGTAGGTGTACGACTTTTTGCACCAGTGGTAAAGAACCCGCCTGTCAGTGCAGGAGACGCGAGAGCAGGGTCAATCCCTGAGTCGGGAAGATCCCCAGGAGAAGGGCATGGCAGCCCACTCAGTATTCTTGCCTGGAGAATCCCATGGACAGAGGAGCCTGACAGACTCCAGTCCATGGAGTTGCAAGGAGTGGGACTTGACTGAGTGCACATTCATACACAGTACCCTCAAATTCGGGTCCCTTCCTTTCTTAAAGATCTAACCAATCCAGTTCATACCTCCTCCCACCTCCAAAGGCACACACCACCCCAGACAAGGCCACTGACTGCAAAATCGAAGTCTTGGCACCACTGACCTTCCCACTTGGTTGCCGCCCAGGGTTATCCTAGAGTACTTTTCCCAGAGCAGCTTAGAAAGCAGGGGAGGGCTGGAGTCTGGGTGTGGGCGCCATCCACCCTCGAGGCAGGCTAGGCACACAGTCCCCTCTTGTGGGCATTGTTCCCCCTCGTGGGCATTGCCCCCCTGGTGCTCATCACCCCCTGGTGCGCATCGTTCCCCCTCGTGCGTCTCCCCGCAGGGCGTGGTACTGCAGCAGGACAGCTACATCGAGGACCAGAAGCTGTTGCTGAGCGAGCGGGCGCTCACACGGACGGCGTCACGGCCCAGCTCTCTCATCGAGCAGGAGAAGCAGCGCAGCCTGGAGAAGCAACGCCAGGACCTGGCCAACCTGCAGCGGCAGCAGGCACAGCACCAGGAGGAGAAGCGGCGGCACGAGCGCGAGTGGGAGTCCCGCGAGAGGGCGCTGCAGGAGCGCGAGGCGCGCGTGGCGCAGCGCGAGGACGAGCTGCGGCGCGGCTGCCAGGACCTGGAGCGCGAGCGCGAGGAGCTGCAGCAGCGGAAGGGCGCCTACCAGGGCGATCTGGAGCGCCTGCGCGCCGCCCAGCGGCAGCTCGAGCGCGAGCAGGAGCAGCTCCGACGGGACTCGGAGCGGCTCAGCCAGGTACCGGGCGAGGACCCTCGGAGTCCTGATGACCTCGAGGGCGGGATGTGGGGACACAAAGGGAGGCCCAAAAGGGCGTGGATGTGTGTATACATATGGCTGATTCGCATTGTTGTACAGCAGAAACTAACCGCATGGTAAAGCAGTTATCCTCCAATTAAAAAAATTACCCTCTGTGTGCCCAGCATGGAGGAAAGTAGGCAGATAGAATATATAGTATATAAAGGCTGATTTTATTGAATCTGTTTATGCGTCAGCAGAGGCGTAGGTAAGGAAATGAGTCTTTTTCTCCTTTTTGTCTGTAAGGGGTTTAGAAGTGCATGAAAGGTTGTAGTTTGGCCAGGCCACTGAAGGGGGGGTACCTGGCCCTTGGCCGGAGCCTGGCCCATTTAGGCTGGGGTAGCCTCAGTGTCTGTGAGGGTGGCGGTGAGCCATCCAGGATTTGGGGAGCAACCCCTCTGCTCTGTGCCACATGAGAAATCAGAACCTAAAGGACCTCGTAGCTGAACAGAGACAACTCACTGCAGGCACCAGACACACGGTGCCTGAGCTCACAGAGCAGTAAGGGCTCCGATGCCCGGGTTAGTGAGAGAACGCTTGTGGTGGGGTCCGTGGGCCTCAGCTACAGGGCTGGGCCCATCCCAGCCACAGAGGGGAGAGAGGATATTCTTGCTCGGGGCCGCTCAGACATCTGGGCCCTGCTTCATTCCCGATATGCCTTGCCACTGTGGATGCAGCCTTTTCCTTCAGCCGCTGCTGATTCAGGAAGGCCTTCCATATGTGGGGAGCACACTGACCCCCAGGTTTGTTTCAGTGGTAGTCCCTGGCTATTCTAGAACAGGGAAGCCAGAGCCTCCTGGGTATCCTGATACCCATGTTGCCATTCGTTTGATTGATTGACCTTGAACAGTGAAGGAAAAGCATACTGCTGTCTTCCAGAGGGGGATAGTTAGGCTTCGTGCAGAGGTTTCCAGGTGTGTGGGGAGCACGGGGGCTGGGCCGTGCTTCGTGTGGCCCAAGAATGTGTTCCCCAGGGAAGGCTGCCCGGAGAACGCAGAGTCTATCTCTTTAATCTTCGGTTTGACCTTTGACCAGGATCTTGGTGTAAGCACGTCTCTACCTGCTTGGTGTAAGCACGTCGTCTAACCTGAACAGACTTCTCTAATCTCTTAGCAATGAAATAATTATCCACTCATGCATTTAAATCAGTCATCGGATAAGCAGCTCTTCCTGCCTCTCCAGGGGATGGGAATTGTGAGCTGCCTCATCCAAGGTGCTACTCATTCTTTACAGTGCTAATAATAGAAGTAGTCAAGGTATCAAAATGGTCATTTAGCACTTTCATAGATCCTGCAGGGGGTTGGGGGCAGGGAATGGAACTGAGAAGTTCGGGGTCTTTATTTCAAGTTCTCCAGAGTCCAAGGCAGTGAGTGTGCACAGGTCTGACACACCAGCATCCCCAGTGACCTTGTGCATCGCCCACTGAGCAGTCACTGAGGACGCTGCCGGTCCCCCAAGTCACATCCCTTCTCTCAACCATGCACAGGTTTCATATCAAAACACCAAGCTGCTGCGGATCCCATCCTTCTCTCCGAACCCTGAGGAGACCCCCTCGCCACCTGCATCTTCAATAGCCAAATCAGGGTCATTGGACTCAGAACTCTCAGTGTCCCCCAAAAGGAACAGCATCTCTCGGACACACAAAGAAAAGGGGCCTTTTCACATGCTGAGTTCCGCCAGCCAGACAAACAAAGCACCAGAGGCTCAGAGCCAGACCCCAGTGTCCACGTCCACCCGCCTGTTCGGGTTAGCTAAGCCAAAGGAAAAGAAGGAGAAGAAGAAGAAGGGCAAAGGAAGCCGCTCACAGCCCGGGGGTAAGTCACACACCAGGTCTCCTTCAGGCCGCACTGCCCCTGGGGGCTCTGGCAGCACAGGAGGAGTTACAAAGAGGTGCCTGCCTTTCAGGGGCACAGAAGCTGACCCCCATATGTCTCACCAGACCCACTTGTTCTGCCCATAGGGGACTGTTGGAACTTACGCTGAGAACTGAAATTCAGGGAGCTTTTAGGAACCCACTCTGTGTGGCATGTGTGCAGAGTACGGAGCGCAGGCTCCTTTCTCACGCTTCCTGTCCAGATGAGGAGCAGAAACTCGGTGAATCAGTTACAGGCCTCCCTGCCTTTTGGCCTGGTCCAGTAATAAGTACTTCAATGGAAAGCTGAATTTGTTGCAATCTCAGAAGATACTTAACCAGTCACTAACATTTTTATTTAAAGACACAAGTTGAGATACTTGTATAAAGAAATTTGTACTGTAAAGGAGGATGATTTTTTTTAAAGATTCTGTATATTCATATGCAAGTACTTTCCCTTACCACATAAACATATTTAAACGTAAAAGATGCAAATTGCTTATGTGCCCTTGTAAAGTTTAAGGCTTTACATAACATTTCAAAAAGCAACAAAACTGACACTGTCTTCTAAAAGACCCAGGAGGAAAAAGAAAAGTAATATACTAATAGGTGCTTGGTGAGCATTTTCCGAGGGCAGCTTTAATCCTGCAGGAGATATGAGGCAGGTGTTTTTAAGCCCAGACAGCCAGGAACCCTGCAGCTCAGGATTAGCTCACGTTCCCGCCAGCGCAGGGCACACAATCAGACCACACGACACAAGGTTGAGTCCTTCTCATCAGGGTTGGCTCTCCCTTCTGTGCGGGAGGGTGCAGAGAAATCCCTGTTTCCAGGCTTGTCTTCTGTCGAGTTCAAGGATGTATAGACAGAGGACATCATTGAGGACCTCATTCACTGTATCAGTGGAGGGGGCGCCGCAGCAGAAGTCATCACCCACCTGCCCAGCGTCTGTTTGCATCCCGGGGGACTTGTGTTTAGGGAAGAGAGGCCAGAATTTACCAATGAAAAGAGCATTTTTGTCTGAATTTCTCTCTCCCTCTTGGCTTCCTTTTTCCAGATGGCCTCGCGTCGGAGGTGCCCGCGGAGGGGGAAGAGATTATCTGCTGACCAGTCCCGCTGCCGTCCTGCCCGGTGACATCCACCCCCAACATCCTGTGTGCACTTCCCCCCAACTGACGCCCGCGCCCCACGGCCCTCCCCGCTGCCCTGGGGCCTGGGCCCGAGGGACAGATGGTCCTGGGGGCCAGGGTGGGGCAGGAGGCCCGGGATTGTGACCCAACCACTGGCCGGCCCTGCTGAGGTCACATTACAACGAGGATAGTGGCCCCGGAAGTCCAGGCGATGGTTGTGGACATGTCAGGAATGCCTCGAGGCCGAGAGGGTGTTTCCGAATGTGGTCTGAAGCTCTGGCTGCCTTTTGATTTGGGGGAAGAGAACCAAAAATCAAACAGCAAGTAGTTTGCGCTTTGTCTGAATGCGTATGGTACCCGTCTGTATAGACACGTGGAATACGATGGGACTGTGCGTGAACTGCACCAGACGCCTGGCGGGCTCAGCTCCGCACAAGGGTGTTGACCCCACCACTCGGTGGGTGCGCTCCGAGTCTCAGCCGCTGGTCCCCCCAGGCTGTCTCCCGGCAAACCCATCCGTGCATACTTCACCTGCCTCTTCTGCGTGTAGTTCTCATTCAGAAGGGACAGCAAACAGTTGTGAAAACCAGTGAAAGAAGGCTCGATGTCTTTAAAAAGCAAATGATCCTGAAACACCTTGATTTTGGTGTTTCGGTTACTTTGGGGAAAAAAAAGAAGTCATCAGATCTAAAAGAAATCCTGTATTGGCTTTCCAAGATGTTTGCCCACGGATTCTGGGCACAGAAGAAGTAAGAGAGGCCATCTTCCCGTCACCCCTGCAGAGTGACACTTTCCGGTCGTCACTGGCCATTCGCACATGACCATGACCCCCTGGCCATCCCCCTGGGGTCTCGCAGTGGCTCCCCAGGGAAGCCTTTCCTGCCTGTGCCCCCGCCAGGGGAGAGGGTGGCCTCCGGCGCTCCTCTGCCTGCCCTGAGGCCACCTGCCTCTTCCTCCGGGGTGGGGTGACCGCCCTATCCTAGACAACTGGGCGTATGGAGTAGTTCAGACCAGGAGAAGAGCTGGCCCAGAAGGTACGGCCTGGAAGGGTCTCCTTCTGTCGGGAGGCCCGGCACAATTGTGGTTTCTCCAAGTTCTGCAGTCTAAAGTTCTGATGGTTACTGTGCCCTGGCCCTTGAAGATGCCACAAGTGCTGTCCGCTTGTTCTTTTCCTCCTCTCTCCTTTTTTCTGTGTTTTCATCTGTATTCCTGGAGGCTCGTCACCAGCCTGCAGGTGCAGAGCGATTCCCCTGAGGCCCCGCACCTGCCGCGCTTGTTACCCCCCTCATTGTGGGGGAGGGGAAGACCCTGGAAAATGCTGTGCTTTCCACGTGGCCTTTGATTCCTGCCTTCGCCGCTCAGGAGCGTGGGTCTTTGAACATAACCTTTTTAAAAACAAACAGGTCTGTACTTTGGTGCTTGTTGATGAGTTGCAAGCTGGCCTTGCAGATGGAGATATCTATCTTTCAGTTTATTTGAAAGAGGTCTGGTTTAAAAGTTTTAGCTTTAGATTTATTTATTTGTGTGCCGGGTGCGTGTGTGTGTGTGTCCGTGTGTGTGCATACGTGCGTGTGTGTTAAGGGTGAACACACCAGCCCAACGGTTTTGACTGTGTCCGGTCAAGCAGCCCACGCTGCATCCTCACTCCTCCAGGTCTGTCAAAGTGCCTTGAAGGCCCAAAGGAAAATTAAGGGTGGGGGGTGAAGTCCCTTTCTTTCCCTCCTCCCACGCCAACCTCATTCTTTGACCAAGAGAGGTCTTCTTCCTGAGAGTTAAAAAAACTCGCCACCCATGGGCTTCATGTGCCTCGTTTTATCACGGCGATTTCTTACCCTTCAGAAAGGCTTTGAGAACCAGCTGATTTTTGACTGAACCTCGATATGCACCCCCTTAACCCTCCGACCAAAGACCCTGAACATCAGAAGGTTAGGTTGCCTCCGCCGCCAGTCCCTACAGCTCTGAGGATGGCCAGCCTGCCATGGCCTTGCTTAGACCCCCAGGGAGCTCAGCGTTCTGTCCTGGTCACTGGTTCGGGGGGCCCGCGTCCTCCTCCCGGCGTCTGTGTAGGCCCGACCCCCCCAGCCCTGGGTGCGAAGCCAGGGCTTGGTGCTGGTGGCCGTGCCCTCACACAGGTTCTCCACCAGAGGCGCCCGGACAGAGTTTCCGTCACCACACAGCTGGATTTCAGTTTCAAAGTGTCCTTTGTTCCCACCTGGTGTGAAGTAGCGGTTGCCTCGGCTGTTTGGTGGCAGTTTTCTGAAACGATTAGCCCTCCGCCTGCACCCCACCTGGTCGGGTTGTGGTTGGACGAGTTTCGAATCTGAATCCCAGGACGTCTTCCCCCTGACCCAGACCCGTGCTTCTCCGTGCCTTGGCCCCTTCTCCCCTTCCAGTGTGGGGTTTGGGGAGCCACCTGGGATTGTTGCTGCTCCTGCTTTTGCTTCTGACCTTGAGGCCGCCTCCGCCCTCGAGGCCTGACCTGGTTGCTGAGGTTTCTTTCCTGTGAGAAGGGGCCGCCTCTCAGGGCGACTCAGACTCTGCTCTCTGCAGCGTCCCCAAGCTGGGAAGGCAAGCTTCTCAGCTTAGGGAATCAGGAGCCTGACCTCCCTTGCGTTTAGATTTTGGGGAGCAGATGGAGACACCACCCAGGGTCCCAGAATCGAGTGAGTCACCTGGAAGGAGGCTGCGCCTTCTCTCAGGACTCCCGTCATCTCAGTGGTCGCTATCCTAGTCGGGCGACGTGTGCACTTTAAACACTCCCCGTGGTTGGCTTCACTCTGCGACAATCAGCTATTGACTGTTTTCTTTGAAAATGGAGAGAGTTAACAACAGCCCAGTTGCTGTCATTCAGCCTTTGCCAACATTCCCCCCTCTACCGCTACGAGAGTGGTCTGTGGGGAGGAACTCCTTAACGAGGTTTTGGTTTTTATTTGGAAAGGTACGAACCTTACCTTTTATCCTCTCACGTCTCAGGGTAATACCACTAAAAGTTGTTCTTTGCAGACATTCTCCTGTTACTTGCTGTCTTCGCGAGCCCCTAGTTGCAGCAGTAGGGAGCACGCACTGTAAGACCCTTGGGGTTTGTTTGTTTGGAGGGTGGGTGTTAGTGTGTCTGGGTTTATAAATAGGCCCCACCTTAACTAAAAGATAGCACCATTAGCCTTAGGGCCAGACCTCCAACCTGGAGGGTGTGGTTCACAGCAGTACTCTAATTCATCCCTCAGACCCCAGAGTTCTGTTTTCCAGAGCCAGTTCTTGCTCCCAAGAATCTGTTGTCAGCTTGGAGCTGTGGTTGTTGATGCAGCATTGATGGGGGGCCCGGTGTGCCCCGCGGACAGCCATGTCCAGGGGCTGGTTGTGAGGGAGAAGTTGGGAGAAATGGACTGGAAAGTGGGCTTCAGCAGCCAAAAGAGGGTGGTTCGGAGGGGACCCCAGCCACTGCTGAGGATTCTGGACATGCTTGGACTGCAGACGCCCGGAAAGAACCCTCTGTGTCGCAGCGGCGGTGGCTAAGGCTTGGCGCCCGCCATCCCACAGCAGGGCCGTGTGACATGCTCACCGGCGGCCCCGGGTCACAGCCCTGCCTGGCGCTGCTGCTCCGGTCGACCCTCAGAGACAAGGAAGAAGGCCAGCGGTTCGTTTTGGTTGGCTTTGTTTTCTTCAGTGTAGTGTAACATTCCTAGTTAACCTGTGCTTTGAGATCTCCTGCCTGCTGGCCAGGTTTTAGGACGAGAAGTCTTTCAGTGCTGCCATAAGAGGGAAAAAACAAAAACAACAAAGGCTTCTTTCCATGTACCAGTCGAATTTAATTTGTCAGAAGCTTAGCCGGCCTTGAGTTCCTCCTCCATCTTGCGAAGGTTTAAAGACGGGCAGACCCAGCTGGCTGACGTGTCTCCTGCCGCGGACGGCGGCCGCCTGCTCTGGATCCCCGGGCCGCGCCGGGCCTCTGCTCACCCCGCCCGGACCTCCCCGGGCTCCAGAGCTCTGACGGGCCACCGCGGTCAGCGTTCCGTCTGAGGTTCCCGGCGTGTCACCCCCCTGACGCACAGGACACCCCAGGACATGCAGGAGGCTGGTTCCCAGACACCTGATACCTCTGCTGTCGTTTCGTCGTTTTCAGATGCTAAATGGACATTTCTGTGCTGAATCCTATTAATTAAAAGGGGGTTAAAACCCAGATGCTGTATATTAATTTGTAATTATGTATAAAGTAAAAGCAGTTTTAAACTGTAAAGATTTTTTTTTCAGTGTGTTTCCTGGAATTTTGCCACAACATACTGGCTTTGTATTTTATTTATCTTCCTTTCTAGTTATCGGCTTCAAGACCCTTGTAAAGCCCCCCTCCACCTTCCAAAAAAATAAATGATAATAATAATAAATGTCCTTTAAGTCTCAATGGTGACTCTGATTTATTCCTGTCCGGGTGAGCCTCCTGGAGTGAGTCCCAGGGAACTCCTGTTCCTGGTGAGAGGCCCGCCCCCCTCCCCAGCTCTGGAGTGAGTCCCAGGGAACTCCTGCTCCTGGTGAGAGGCCCGCCCCCTCCCCAGCTGTGAGGGAGCCTTCGACCTAGTGAAGCCTTATTTCTGTATCTTTGGGAAGGACCACCCCGGAGCACAAAGTGGTTCCTGGGGAACTTAAGTCCCCCCGGAGCCCGACCCTAGCTTGGAGGCACCAAGAGTCAGAACCGTTGCCCGTCAGAGAAGTGCGGAGAAAAACGTCCTTGTTACAGATCCTGCTGCTGTAGGTCCTACTGTGTAAAAAAGATGAATGTCAGTTTACCTCCCTGCTGACTTTTTTCTAGCCCGTCCCACCCCCAAACAAGGCAATTGCCAAAAACACGAATTCAGAGAGAAGA